>NC_071497.1:29906524-34706524 GCF_028500815.1 Rissa tridactyla
TCAACCGCCAAATCCCTGCGAGGATCATGAAGCACTGGAGAGGGTTGCCCAGTGAGGGGGTGGGATCCCTGGGCCTGGAGGTCAACCTTCAAACCTCAGTGGCCCCAACCCAGAGCATACAGGTCTATACCCATCGTTGACCCTGCCCTGAGCCAGTGTTGAATGAGAGACCTCCTCCATCCCCTTCTAGTAGGAGAGGGTCTGTGTTTTGGTGATTGGTGTGACCAAGTATGAAGAGGAACTTCTGAGCGTGGGAGCCTCGGGTCTTGCAGAGTCAGGGTTGTGAGAACGGCAGGTGTTGATGGCACTGACACTAGCACTTCGTCAAGATCACATCTGCGTGCAGCTTCTCAGGACACCCAGGCAGGGACAATGCAGGAGGCAGGAAGAGGCCTCCAAAGTTGTGTCTCTTGTCCTCTCTCTCACCTCCACTAATTCTGTCCAGACTAGGTGGAAATACACATTTGACTGCTTTCAGATAGGTGGATATGAGTGACAGCATGCGTGTGAATGGGTGGAAAAAACCAATTTTATTTTGAGATAAAAATCTCCCTCCCCTCCTTGCTTTGAACTTTGCAACACTCCTGAGATTTGTTGATACCGTTTGCAGCAGGGCTTTGGGGCTGGAATGCCCAGAACGCCCAGAATGCCCGGGAGACCCTCACAGACTCTACCTGGAGACCAGTGGTACAACGTGATCTAAACGGTTAAAGCATAAGATTACTTATTGTACGTATTGTACAAGATTACGTATTGTAGCTACGAGCGCGTGTGCTATGTAACCTAACCAATTGAAAGCGTAGAAAGAACGCGTGAACGGAACGTGAACAAAAGATTAGATATATAAGAAAGCCAAGTTTGTAATAAAGAGAGAGCTTAACTTAACTCTTCAAGGAGAGTCTTGTCTTTTGTCCGTCCCGACTGAAACGACAATTGGTGACCCCGACGTGATACTGAGGAAGAAGAAGACTGGAAATAGTTGTGGGGAGGGAGCCCAGTGAAGCTGAAGACAGCGGGCAGAGCTGTTGACGGATCCGGATCATGTTTAAGAAGACACCTGTAGTAGGTGAGCCACTGGGGACATGGGAGAGAAGTTAACTAAGGAAGAGCAGACGATACTCTCCACATGCACGCTGCTGTTAAAACAGCAGGGTGTAATCTTCCCTGAAGTGACCTTGCGAAAAATGCTATGGTGGGGAAAGGAACAGGGAGTAGAAGCGACGTCGGTTACAGCATTTAGTGTAACGCAATGGACGAACCTAGGGCAGACGTTATTTGAGGAAACTACGCGTGGCTCAAAAACGGCTATTGAACTGTTAACAACGTGGCGACTTTTGTTGGACACATAAAGAACTTCAAGGAGCAGAAAGATTTAGCGGAAGGGAGTGACAGCCGCCCGCAGCCCCTGAGCCCTTGCCCTAAAACCTCCCGTTGATGATATGAAGGGGCGGGAGATTGCTGTTAAAGAAAATAAGGGACTGCTCCCGATGAACACAAAAGATAAACAGTATAAGTACGTGTTGCCTCGTGACCAACTAGCAGCTGTAAAAGAGACTCAAAGGGGGATGGGTGTTATCCACCTGAAGGACTGGTGCGTTCCTCCGCACCCCCCGCTCCAGCCCTGGGGGAAACAGAGGCATGGCCTTCTCCTCCATTTCGACTAAACCCCATCTCGAGTCTGGGTTTTCCATCCTTGCCAGCTGAGTGAGACGATGAGGAGGGCAGTCATATAACGGGTGAGGAAGGGACTGAAGTGGTGGACTCTGGGGAGCCACGCCCATCATACACAAGGTGCCCCTGGACGCTTGGGGGCCAATTGGCAAAGGTTAAGTGCCTTACTCATAGGAAGATCTAGTACCACCTTACAAGGCCTCCTGGTACATGTTGGAGTGATTGATGCTGATTACACAGGACAAATATGTGCCATGGTATCAACAGCTACACCGCCTGTGACTACTGAGAAAGGAACTCGACTTGCTCAGTTAGTCCCATTTCAAAGTTGTGTTCCACAAACGGACAACGTTATACGTGGTAATGTGTTTTGGTTCTACGGGAAAACCACAAGTCTATTGGGTGCAGACAGTATCTGATCAACGCCCACAAATGCATGGTGTTCTTGAACTTAGTGATGCCACTCCCAAGAAGGTCCGACTGGCTGGATTATTAGACACTGGAGCAGATGTGACGATCATTTCCTTAAGGGAGTGCCTGCTGCTTGGCCATTCACCTCCAATGCCTTGGGAGTGGCAGGACTCGGAGGGGTTACCAATAGTTATATGTCCACTAACACCTACTGTGATTGTACACTCAGAAGGGCAAAGGGCTACAGTGCGGCCATACGTGACCTCAAACTCCTTTAAACCTATGGGGAAGGGACTGCTTAGCCAATGGGGAGTTCGCATAACTACGGATTTTTAGTCGGGGCCACTGTATTGCGGGGCGTTTCTCGGCCCACTTTAGCTCTAAAATGGCTAACAGAAAAACCAGTGTGGGTTGGTCAGTAGCCCTTAGCCAAGAGAAATTAACGGCCCTGCAGTCTCTGGTAATGGAACAACTTGTTGCAGGACGCATAGAAGCCTCACATAGCCCTTGGAATACCCCAGTATTTGTTATGAAAAAGAAATCGGGAAATGGAGGTTGTTGCATGATTTGAGAAAGATTAATGATGTCATGGCAACAATGGGAGCACTACCACCGGGATTACCTTCGCCTACTCTGATACCTATGGGGTGGGAAATTGTTGTAATGGATTTAAAAGATTGTTTTTTTACCATCCCTCTGGCAGAACAAGACAAAGAAAAATTTGCATTTACTGTTCCGTCTGTGAATAACATGGAGCCTACCAAAAGGTATCAGTGGAAAGTGTTGCCACAAAGTATAAAAAACTCGCCTACAATTGGTCAATGGTTTGTAGCAAAAGCCTTGAGTCCAACACGTGCCCTGTTCCCATCTGATTACTGTTACCATCGCATGGATGATATTCTGCTAGCGGCTGCAGCAGCGCAACAGTTAGAAAAAATGGAAGCGAAAACGCGGGAATCATTGTGTGAATATGGCTTAATAATCGCCCCAGAAAAGGTACAAAGGCAACAACCGTGGTCATACCTGGGAATGAAAGCATTAGCTCAGACAGTCATGCCACAACCTATCCAACTACAAATAGAAGTAAAAACGTTGAATGATGTACAAAAATTAGCAGGAATGATTAATTGGATTGGGCCCTATGTTGGTATTCCATCTTCCAAATTACAACCTCTCTTTGAGCTATTAAAAGGTGACACTAATATTTTAGCCCCACGAATGTTAACTGAGGAAGCAAAAAAAGTGGTAGCTGAAATAGAACAAGCTATTAGTAGTAAACATGTATGGAGACTTGACTTAACGGTTTCGGTGCAGGCCTTTGTGTTAGTAGATCAATTAGTGCCATTTGCTGTGATTGCTCAATGGTGTGAACAATGGGATGATCCCTTACATGTTTTAGAATGAATTTTTTTTGCCTAACAAGACAAAGAAAACAGCCCCTGGTCTATTTGAGCTAATAGCACAAGTTATTATAAAAATTAGAACTCGATGTTCAGAACTGATGGGAGGAGACCCTGAACAGATTGTAGTCCCTGTGCAGAGTGATTGTTTTGAACGGTGCTTAGCTAACAGCACTGCCCTACAAGCAGCCACGACCAATTATACAGGGCAGGTGAGCTACCGTTTGCCTTCACACCCACTGATCAAATTGGGCACCCAAATGGCCTTTGCACGGAAAAATCTCAGTTGCAGAAACCCAGTGGAGGGCCCCACGGTGTTCACAGATGGATCAGGAAAAACTGGAAAAGCTGCCATTGTCTGGAGACAAGGAACACAATGGCAACATAAGAGCGAACATCAAGAAGGTTTGCCCCAAGTCGTAGAATTACGGGCGAAGACCATGGTGTTTCAGAACTTCCCCAGCCCTGTCAACATTGTGACAGGTTCGGCTTATGTGGCTGGACTGGTACTAACGTTTAGATAAGGCTGTTTTAGGGAGTGTAACCAATGAATTGCTGTTTGGCATATTGAAACTGTTACGGATAACAATACAAAAGCGACAGCAAGAATATTACGTGATGCATATTAGAAGTCATACCCGGTTGCCAGGATTTATTGTAGAAGGCAATGCACAAGCTGATGCTTTAGTGTCTGCAGTGGCCCTGGGACCTGTGCCCAATGTTAAACAGCAAGCGATAGCATCGCATAGTTTTTGTCATCAGGGATAGCGTGCTTTAAAACGTCAGTTTAATCTTAGTAACGCTGAGGCTCGCAATATTATTGCAGCCTGCCCTGATTGTCAAGATCAACAAGTACCTGTATATTATGGCACCAATCCACGAGGATTACGTGCTTTACAGCTTTGGCAAACTGATGTCACACATATTACTGAATTCGGCCGTTTGAGGGATATACGTGTATCAATTGATACCTTTTCTTCTGCCCTCGTTGCCGCTGCTCACACTGGAGAATCAGCTCGGGACGCCCTACGCCATTGGCAGCGTGCATTTTCTGTTTTAGGTGCCCCACAACAGATCAAAACTGATAATGGTCCTGCTTATGTATCACAAGAAGTAGCTTGTTTTTACAACTCTGGGGCGTGACACATGTCACAGGCATCCCCCACTCACCCACGGGTCAGAGTATTGTTGAGCGTGCACACGGTACCCTGAAACGCCTTTTACACAAAGAAAAAGGGGGAATGCTAGGGGAAAACCCTGAAGCACGATTAGCTAAAGCTGTATATGTCTTGAATTTTTTTGCAGCTTGCTGATGATACTGCTGCTGCGATGCCACCCCTCCTTCGGCACTTTGGTTCTCTTGTGACCCAGGAACGGGTGGGTCCTGGAGCAAAAGTGCTGATGCGGGACCTCAGGACAGGACAGTGGTTGGGCCCGCATGACTTGATCACGTGGGGAAGGGGTTATGCTTGTGTTTCCACAGATCATGGACCACGGCGGGTGCCCGCAAGATACGTCCGCCCGTATTTGAAGATAACCGGGACGGGGGAACAAAGCGAACCGGCATGATGAGGCCGGCTATCTTGCTCACCATCTGCCTTAAGATATTTACTGCACTCTCCTCAAGGGTTTGGATTCCACCTCAACCAAAGAATAACGTATGGGTCACCCTGGCTAACTTAACGGGCCAGGACACGCTTTGTTTGTCAACCTCATCACCTCAGAATCCATTCTCAACGTGTCTGGTGGGACAGCCCTTAGACGCCTGGCCTGTGCCGGAGTTTCAGAAGCACTTGACAAAAGGGGGTGAGGTAGCTGATAATTGGGATGCTTGGGTAGCCTATCTGCAACACAGTAACCTCGAACCACAAGAACTAGAATTACTGGGTTCTGTTGAAATGGATTACTGCTTATATTTTAATTATAGTGGCAAAAATCAGTCAAACATTCAATGTGTTAATTCTAGCCTGATTGTTTATAGAAATGAATCTGTTTGGTGCACCTACACATCAGCCAATGTCTCTAAATCTACTAATCACCCTCTAAGCTTGCCAGCAGGAAGCTTTCTCATCTGCGGAGATAGAGCATGGCCTGGTATCCCCTCTCACATTAAAGGGGGCCCCTGTAGTTCAGGAAGATTAACCCTACTAACACCAAATACATCTATGATTGTGCAGCGCTATAGGCGCCCAAAACGAAGTGCTCACGCATTCAGAAATAGCTGCGATGACAATGTACAATTTTGGAACCCTGGAGAAATAATCGCGGCATCCTTTTTGCCCCCGGGGTGGCGTCAGCTAAAGCGCTCGCTACGCTTAACAAGCTTGGATGTCGGCTGGCTAAGCAATCTAATGCTACTTCTCCAGTTTTGAGTAGTTTACTGTTAGATGTAGACTCAGTTAGACATGCCACACTGCAGAATCGAGCTGCAATAGATTTTTTGTTGCTGGCTCAAGGTCATGGCTGCCAAGATTTTGATGGGATGTGCTGCATGAATTTATCAGACCACTCTCGATCTATTCATGCACGCATACAAGAGTTGACAGAACGAACGAAAAAGTTAAAGGAAGAGGATGGGTTCCTCTCTCTTGATCACCTTTTGCAAAAACTGGGGACTCTCGGGATGGCTGGTTTCAATAGTCAAAGCAGGATTAACAATATTGTTGATAGTCGTAGTTGTGCTAATGATGGTGCCATGTCTCATCTCCCTACTGCAAAGGGCCCTGCAGCGGGTGATGGGGGCAGCATTTGTAGCACAAATACAAGAAGGGGGAATTGTTGGGGGATACGGCGGGCCCGTAGACCCTTTGACAGAAGAGATAGAGATTGCAGTGTAGCCATAAGAAGGCCGCGAGTTGCGTCATATAAGGACAATGAGTTTCTTCAAATATCCACGAGTGGTCAGAAGTTCAGAGGTTCTGAAGTTCAAAAATGAAAACTCAGGAAGCTTATGTGTCCTTGAAGAATAGGACATCCCGTTAAATTGCATGGCGTGCATTTCAGGAATGGCCTGGGGAAACACTGACACTTTCTTCTTCCCATCTCCCCTAGGAGCTATTGCTGGAATATCTCATGGAGTATTTTAGACTGCCACACATATTCTACACATACGTTCCATAAGTTAAGGTCTCAATATTCCAGTGTAGACTATAAGCGTAGTAGTTCACGCCAAGTTACAAAAGCCTAACTCAACAGCTTCGTGGTTTTCTTTTACCCTGACAACATTTGGCCACAAACCATCTTTTTCACGGGTTTGTAACTGATCATTCTAACGCGACACACAAGACCTTCTGAAGTGCCCACTTCATGAAACGTAGCTGGGTGCAAGGTAATATTTCTTCCTTGGGTGGCATTTCCTGGAAGTGGTTCGAACGGTGCCACTTAGGTTGGCTCCTTTGCAAGTGAGCTTTCATACCAAGCCGACTCTGAAAATTCTGTGATGGGAATTCTGCTCTCACTCCCAAGAGGGCACCTGAGGGCGGAATGGAGCATGTCGCTCACAATGTTACTTTCCAAAAACCTTCCTTTTTCCTTTTCTTTCTTTTTTCCAGTGGGAAGAGTTTTGCTTACACTTAAATTTATAAGACACAATTAAGAAATATGCACATGAATAGCAGATCACCTGCTGTTACACATTCTGCACAAAAGTGCACTGAGTTTGACAAGTATTAAAACGTGACACAATTTCTATAATTTAAATTGTTGTTCGGTACATGTATTTTACAGTTCGATTTTTTACAATACAATTGTACAAACACAAATAAATTATTTCAGTACCAAACCATGTTTGTTGTCTGTAAACTGGTTGTGTTTGAGCATTCTTTCACTTGTAAAATTGTGTCAAAATGGAATTTGCATCCATGCTAGTCCACGGTGGTGGAGAGAAAGCAGAAATTTCCCTAAATGGTGATTTCTTTTTTTTTTTTTTTGCACGCGTGTAAAAGCTGAATGGGGCTGTGGGTTTTCCCAGGACGGGGGCATAAGGATTACTTCCTCAGTTCTCTCCATGGGATTGCCGACAAATCAAAAAAAGGAAAGCATGAACAAGAGCACTTTTCATCCACGCAGCAGAAGCTGCAGGACACGCGAGAAGGGTTAGGCCTCATCTTGTGAAAGGGTAAAGCTATTTCCCAGACTTTTAGCTGTGCAGAAGCTCGATGAAGCTAAGATCCTTCTGTGCCAGTCTCCTTTGTGACAGCTCTGAAAAGCAATCCGATTTTCATAGTGTGTGGCGGTTTGCAGCCGGGAGAAGGTTGCGTATCATTCTGGTGTGAAATTCTCTGTAAGGAAGTTATCGTAGAAGCGGTCAAACTAATCAGACAAGTGGTTCGCCGTGTCCAGATTTCCCTACGACTGCCTCTTATTTTTGGAGCTTTTTCTGCTTGTAGGTCTGCAAAATGCCTCACCTGGTGGCTAGTGTGAAACTCATTCTTTGCACTTAAAGATGGCATGCTTCTCCAAGAAGAGCCCAGAAGATACCAGAAAGGAGCCAGTGGCCGTTGCCAGCAGAGAATATCTAGGAAAGGGCACGAGAAAAAGGGAAGCAAATGGTGATATTTTTGCAGCACACTCTCTCAGGGGTTTGCAGCTCCGAGGCTTCCTGAATGTGTCTCGATGTTTGATAGCTCTCCAACGTGCTTTTCTTTCTGGGCTTGGGTTCCTTGCTTTTGAACATTTGAAAAGCTCAGTATGCGCAAAACTGGGCAGCAAGAAGCTCCATTGCATACTTACAGGAGCCCCTCCTCCTCTTTGCTGTAAATCATCTGTCGGCTGCTTGCATTTCACGCCACCTTTCTTTTCATTACGCTATTATCCTAGAATGTACAGGCGCAGCGCATGTGGCTTTTATCCAGGCTGTGCATGTCTCTTGCTTCGATGCTGTCTTTGCCACTCAGAAATGGTGGAGGTTCCCCGCTAAACAACCGCTGGAGAAGGTTCATCCCTTTGCCAAGCCACATCTCTAGTCCGCTTATTCTTTTTTCAGATCTCTTTTCTCTCGTCGCAAGTGCAGCCACCTCTAGATCAAATGGAATCAGAAGAGGGCAGTATTTCCTTGATGTCGACAAAGACTTTCCCAGCTTTCAGTCCTCTCAAAAGTGAGTGGTGCCGCTTGCGGGGCCCTCACAACACTCTCTGATGAGGGGTTGCATTTCAGCTCTGCATACCGTTTCGCTTCCAGAGCATGATCTAGGCACTTTTACAAGTAACAAACAAATTTTTCCTTCAGCTGATTAAAAAGAATAGCTTCAACCACAACACCTCCCATTCAGAAAGATAATGTCCTGGAGGATATTTCACTATTCTCTGCAGTTGCATAGAAGTGCATCTAATTTATAAACCTTCACGTTTGGGGGCTGTAAAACGTCTCACCTGATGGCTGATGATCTACTGGTTTTGTGCAAGTACAGGAGCTGTACTTCAGCAAAGATAGGTATGGGACGATGCAAAAGGTTGTAATACCCTGGAACTGACTCTTCCACTATGCTTGCAGTTAGAAGTACCCTGAGTCGGAAAATGCCATTTGAGCCTGGCCCCAAAATTATGCATGTGTGTTGTGTGCACACATCTCTGCGAATACGTATCCAGCCCTGCGTCCCTTTGGAGCTACACTGGTTCGAAGGGTCAGTTAGTCACAGACATACATCTGCTTGCAGGGAAAAAGACACAATTTCTGAAAGCGTCACGTTGGGTGCTAGGGTCAAGGAGTGGCATTTGGTTCGTGCTTTTTTCTCATTGTCATTGTTATAGCGAATTATCGTTTTATATCGAACTACATACCTGCCATTTCCTTGTCACTACAAGAAACGTGTGTATGTTTTTGCTAACCTGCGAAGTTTCCTTCGTGTAGTTTTCAGCTATAAACTGGAAACACGCATACCCATGATGGAGCCGTGTTTATGGGATCCAGGCCTGTGCGAACGTTGAGGCAGAGATGTAGCATGACTGCAGAAAGCAGTTGATCCCAGTGCCAATCTGTAGAAGGGAAGGGTATCCTGATAGTCAGTCTGATTCTCACACGTAAAGAAAAATCACGCAGGAAACGTCTTCAGGTGCACGAAGTAGGAATGTCTGTGGGATCCGTTCCCAGATTCTGGACGGTCCTTCTTCCTTTTTAAGGTTGCAGAGCCTTTTCACAGGACTAGCAAGAGAAGTTCCCGATTCAGTATTTCTTCTTTCTCTTTTTAATAGCTCCACACGAGAAGAAAGGCCGCACTATTTGAAGTGAAAATATGTACAGAGTTTGGGGGGGAAAGCAAGTTCAAAGAGTAAGTGTTGCAAAGTTACGGAGGCATCACAATTAACATTGAAGTGCGTAACCTTGGTGCTAAAAACCCAAATATATTATAGGGTGTATTCTCGTGCGCATATCTTGACATGGACCTCTCAGTATGTGTTCGATTGCGTGCATGCCAGACTGTTATCAAAAGTGGTCCGTAGGAAAATGTGTAGTCACCCATTCTTTACAGTCCCGTTACAAGTTAAGTCAAACAAACTGAGGGTAAACCGCTGACAAACGTTGCCCGAATACCCATCTGCTGGGCATGAACCTAGGCCGAATGCTTCTTGCACTGCGTCACACTGGTGGTGAGAATATATAATACCTGAATGCTGAGAAATAAACACCAGCAAGCATCAATGCCAGGCGTGGCCTGGACCATTTAGCATAGGCCACAGGGCCTGTCCACACGGTCTGACCTCCGGGACAGCGTTTCTATGAGAGCATTATATTTATATTTATGAGAGCATTTATAAAACTGCCTTACAAAAAGTACGGCAGGTGCGTGCGACTAGTATCAAGCTAGTTGGCCAAACCCACCGTGGTGTTCTAACACCCACAGTCTCTGTAGAGTACAGAAAAAGCAGGACATCACTATCTGATGCAGTTGAGCTGCCTCAGCACAAATGCAGAACGGGTTCAAATTAAGTGGTGTATACAGTCATAATCGCACAATTTATTTGGAATCCCGGCCTTTGCATCCCTAACTGAACCAGTGAACAGAACTTCTTTTTGGATGGGAGGAAGTATATGAGAAACTGTTTTTCCAGAAGTGGATTGTCAGCAATGTATACCAGAGAAATAGACATCGTCTGTACCAAAGGCATTCTTAACAGCTTATGCGGCTGGCCTCGATATGTTAGTATTTCTAATCATGGAAGTAGAGATGGGAGATCTTGCTGTTGATGTTGAGCTAGAGCCGCTTATCCAGGATCATGTCCAGAGTGCTCTTCGATATGCCGTCTCCTGTCGCTGGGCACCACCGGCAAGAGCCTGGCTCCATCTTCTCTGCAGCCTCCCTTCAGGCCTTTTTAGGCATCGATCAGGTCCCCCCCGAGCCTTCTCCTCACCAGGCTAAAGAGTCTCAGCTCGCTCAGCCTTTGCTCAGAGGACGCTCCGGCTCCTTAATCATCAGGTTGCTCTGCGGTCGAGAAACACACAGGCACACACGCCCTGGAAAGCATCGAGGTCTTTATTGGAGGCGCCAGAGGGGGATGGTGAGGGGCCACAGCCACACTGTGCCACTGCCTGTGTCCGGAGCAGGAGCAGGGCCAGGCGGGCGCACTCCTGCGCTCAGCGGTGTTGGCTCCTGAGAAGTGCTGGGTGCGGGAGCCTGCTGGGAGCTGTGCGGTTGGTCCCGGCAGGCCCGCTGCTGCCAGCCGAGGGCTAGCTGTCGGTGGGCCGCCTGCGCAGGTTGGAGCGGTGCTGCGGCGACCGGCTGCGGGCCCTCTCCATGGCCAGCCTCCTGCACTGGTAGGGGGACAAGCCGAGCAGGTACTACTCGTAGCTCCCTGCCAGGCCATGGCTGACCAAAATTAAGGCCTATTGTTAAGGGCACTGTCCAAATGCCTCTTTTTAAGGCATTGAGAGGCTGGTGGCGTGGACCACCTCTCTAGGAAGCCTGTTCCAGTGTTGGACCACCCAGGAAAGGGTGGGCACAGCCCCAGGAAACGGGGTAGAAAGTAACACGGGTGGGGATAGCAAGGCCACCTGCAGAGTTAGTGACACACCAAGACACTTTCTGCAGTCTTAAGGCCTTTATTTGCTTTTACAGCCTGCTACTTAGACTCAGAGGGCCAGGGGCCCTTGAGGGCCAGCGCATGCCGCAGCTGCTGGGCCGGTGGTGGTATCGGCAGTGCCTGGGGCATTCTCCTAGTGCCTCCCGTGGGGTGGCCTCTTCTTGGCTGGAGAAGAGGCCTCGGGGCTGCCGTTCCTTCTCTTTGGGGGACAGCGTGGCCCCCCAGAGGAGCGTTCCCTGCCGCCGCTGGAAGTCGATGGAATTGCCGCAGCATCCTCGGGTTGCTGCTGGGGCTCCTCTTGATCCCCGGGGACAGGAACGGGGGCAGAAAGGGGGCTGGTGGCACTCCCACGAAGGGCAGCTGCTGACGTGCCGGGTAGGTCATCCATGCTGGTTGCTTCCACGCTGTCGGAGTGGGTGAGGCCAGCAGTAGGAGAGCTTTCTTGGGAGGCAGCGGGCACGGGGGCAGCTGTGGGGCTCTCCTCCCGCTGCCTCGCAGCATGGCCATTGTCCAGGCCCAGCAGACGGCGGGCCTCCCCGCTGCACCGTTGCACGGCAACGTCAATAAGCCGTCGGACAAATGTTGCCGCGTGGTTTTGGAGGCAGGCTTCCATCAGCTGGACCATCATTTCTTCATCCAGGCCAAAAAGGGCCAGGAAGGGCATGAGAATGTCCTCCGCTATGTCTGCCCGTGAACGCCGGCTCCCAAACATGCGTCGCAGCTCCTGACGCACCCAGGTCCGAATGGTGTGGAGGAGAGCTGGGTGCCTCTGGAAGAGAGATGCCCATGTGCTGGGCTGGAGTCCGCCCAGAGGAGCCCCGGGCACCATTCCCACAGGCTGTAGCTCTCTTGCTGCGCGGCTGTGAGCAGCTGGATGTGCAGGAGCTCCTCCTGCCTGGTGGCCGACGACAGGTGGTGCCGCAGGTGCTGTGACGACGTGCTCCTGGAAGTCGTCGTCCGTCTGCACCGAGTGCACGATGGAGCAGATCCTCCTCTTGCAGAGGGGGCACTCGGGCTTGGTGCCAACCCAGCGCAGGATGCAGGGGTAGCAGAACTGGTGGAGGCATGGCAGCAGGTAGCTGGCCTCCTCCCAGCTGTCCAGGCAGATGGGACAGCGGTTCTCCAGCTCGGCGGCCATGCTCTCCACGCTCTGCGCTGGGCTGCAGGGAGCCGAGGATGTTAAGTGGCTCCCTCTCGCTGGCGCTGCAGCAGCCGGTGTCACGCTAGAAAAGGAAGAGAGGCCACAGTCATTTGCTGGCTGCGGGCAGGGGTGGAAGAAATGCCCAGGTCCCCCAAGAAGGAAAGCCTCCCAGCTGCCCAGGCTGAGGTTTCCCCTCCAGCTCACCTCTGCTGCTGCGAGCGCGCCTCCTGGGTGCCCCGGCTGCCGGAACCTGGCAGGGCTGGGGCAAGTCCTCGAGTGGCTCTGGGTCAAGTACGGAGAGTTGCAAGAAGCAACTCCCCAAGCACGACACCAGTTCCTAGGCTTTCCTCAACACTCCAGCCTCGGCAACTTGCTCAGCTGGAGTGTGGGCACAAACCGGCTGGCTGGGCCTCGGTGCCCGCATATAAGCAGCGCGGGGCACCTGGTCACAATCCATCACTAGCTGACCTCACAGTTGAGCCCTCGGTGACATCAGAACCCATCGCTCAGTCACCAAGGCCTCAGCCGTGTCTTCCCAGGTCACCCTCAGGTCACTCTGCCTGTGGCAGATGTCTCCAGGCACATGTGGCACGAGGGTTCATTGGATGACACCTCGTGCCTCCCTGGGAGGCTGTAGGACAACGTCCCACAAGCTCTGCCCACACCCCAGCACTGCTGGCCAGCCCTCTGGGCTGCCCTGATTCCTCCCATGCTGGGACACAGGCAGCACTTGACTCACAAGGGTGGTTCCCTCTGCTCAGCACCCGTCAGGCCTCATCCAGGCACTACATCCCTTTCTGGTGTCCTGGGCAGGAGGGAGGCCAGGAAGCCAGAGGGGAGGCTCATGGGAGGCAAGGAGGGTCTGTGGGGCTGGGGCTGGTCCAGCATGGAGCAGAGAAGGTGTTGGGGCACCTCATAGCGCACTCCAGTGCCTACGGGGAAGGCATCAAGGGGATGGGGACAGGCGCTTGCCAGCACTGCCCGGTGGGAGGGTGAGAGACGGTGGCATCTCCTGAAAAGGCAGAGGTTCAGGCAGGAGATAAAGGATCAACCGCCAAATCCCTGCGAGGATCATGAAGCACTGGAGAGGGTTGCCCAGTGAGGGGGTGGGATCCCTGGGCCTGGAGGTCAACCTTCAAAACCTCAGTGGCCCCAACCCAGAGCATACAGGTCTATACCCATCGTTGACCCTGCCCTGAGCCAGTGTTGAATGAGAGACCTCCTCCATCCCCTTCTAGTAGGAGAGGGTCTGTGTTTTGGTGATTGGTGTGACCAAGTATGAAGAGGAACTTCTGAGCGTGGGAGCCTCGGGTCTTGCAGAGTCAGGGTTGTGAGAACGGCAGGTGTTGATGGCACTGACACTAGCACTTCGTCAAGATCACATCTGCGTGCAGCTTCTCAGGACACCCAGGCAGGGACAATGCAGGAGGCAGGAAGAGGCCTCCAAAGGTTGTGTCTCTTGTCCTCTCTCTCACCTCCACTAATTCTGTCCAGACTAGGTGGAAATACACATTTGACTGCTTTCAGATAGGTGGATATGAGTGACAGCATGCGTGTGAATGGGTGAAAAAACCAATTTTATTTTGAGATAAAAATCTCCCTCCCCTCCTTGCTTTGAACTTTGCAACACTCCTGAGATTTGTTGATACCGTTTGCAGCAGGGCTTTGGGGCTGCAATGCCCAGAACGCCCAGAATGCCCGGGAGACCCTCACAGACTCTACCTGGAGACCAGTGGTACAACGTGATCTAAACGGTTAAAGCATAAGATTACTTATTGTACGTATTGTACAAGATTACGTATTGTAGCTACGAGCGCGTGTGCTATGTAACCTAACCAATTGAAAGCGTAGAAAGAACGCGTGAACGGAACGTGAACAAAAGATTAGATATATAAGAAAGCCAAGTTTGTAATAAAGAGAGAGCTTAACTTAACTCTTCAAGGAGAGTCTTGTCTTTTGTCCGTCCCGACTGAAACGACAATTGGTGACCCCGACGTGATACTGAGGAAGAAGACGACTGGAAATAGTTGTGGGGAGGGAGCCCAGTGAAGCTGAAGACAGCGGGCAGAGCTGTTGACGGATCCGGATCATGTTTAAGAAGACACCTGTAGTAGGTGAGCCACTGGGGACATGGGAGAGAAGTTAACTAAGGAAGAGCAGACGATACTCTCCACATGCACGCTGCTGTTAAAACAGCAGGGTGTAATCTTCCCTGAAGTGACCTTGCGAAAAATGCTATGGTGGGGAAAGGAACAGGGAGTAGAAGCGACGTCGGTTACAGCATTTAGTGTAACGCAATGGACGAACCTAGGGCAGACGTTATTTGAGGAAACTACGCGTGGCTCAAAAACGGCTATTGAACTGTTAACAACGTGGCGACTTTTGTTGGACACATTAAAGAACTTCAAGGAGCAGAAAGATTTAGCGGAAGGGAGTGAACAGCCGCCCGCAGCCCCTGAGCCCTTGCCCTAAAACCTCCCGTTGATGATATGAAGGGGCGGGAGATTGCTGTTAAAGAAAATAAGGGACTGCTCCCGATGAACACAAAAGATAAACAGTATAAGTACGTGTTGCCTCGTGACCAACTAGCAGCTGTAAAAGAGACTCAAAGGGGGATGGGTGTTATCCACCCTGAAGGACTGGTGCGTTCCTCCGCACCCCCCGCTCCAGCCCTGGGGGAAACAGAGGCATGGCCTTCTCCTCCTATTTCGACTAACCCCATCTCGAGTCTGGGTTTTCCATCCTTGCCAGCTGAGTGAGACGATGAGGAGGGCAGTCATATAACGGGTGAGGAAGGGACTGAAGTGGTGGACTCTGGGGAGCCACGCCCATCATACACAAGGTGCCCCTGGACGCTTGGGGGCCAATTGGCAAAGGTTAAGTGCCTTACTCATAGGAAGATCTAGTACCACCTTACAAGGCCTCCTGGTACATGTTGGAGTGATTGATGCTGATTACACAGGACAAATATGTGCCATGGTATCAACAGCTACACCGCCTGTGACTACTGAGAAAGGAACTCGACTTGCTCAGTTAGTCCCATTTCAAAGTTGTGTTCCACAAACGGACAACGTTATACGTGGTAATGGTGGTTTTGGTTCTACGGGAAAACCACAAGTCTATTGGGTGCAGACAGTATCTGATCAACGCCCACAAATGCATGGTGTTCTTGAACTTAGTGATGCCACTCCCAAGAAGGTCCGACTGGCTGGATTATTAGACACTGGAGCAGATGTGACGATCATTTCCTTAAGGGAGTGGCCTGCTGCTTGGCCATTCACCTCCAATGCCTTGGGAGTGGCAGGACTCGGAGGGGTTACCAATAGTTATATGTCCACTAACCCTACTGTGATTGTACACTCAGAAGGGCAAAGGGCTACAGTGCGGCCATACGTGACCTCAACTCCTTTAAACCTATGGGGAAGGGACTGCTTAGGCCAATGGGGAGTTCGCATAACTACGGATTTTTAGTCGGGGCCACTGTATTGCGGGGCGTTTCTCGGCCCACTTTAGCTCTAAAATGGCTAACAGAAAAACCAGTGTGGGTTGGTCAGTAGCCCCTTAGCCAAGAGAAATTAACGGCCCTGCAGTCTCTGGTAATGGAACAACTTGTTGCAGGACGCATAGAAGCCTCACATAGCCCTTGGAATACCCCAGTATTTGTTATGAAAAAGAAATCGGGGAAATGGAGGTTGTTGCATGATTTGAGAAAGATTAATGATGTCATGGCAACAATGGGAGCACTACCACCGGGATTACCTTCGCCTACTCTGATACCTATGGGGTGGGAAATTGTTGTAATGGATTTAAAAGATTGGTTTTTTACCATCCCTCTGGCAGAACAAGACAAAGAAAAATTTGCATTTACTGTTCCGTCTGTGAATAACATGGAGCCTACCAAAAGGTATCAGTGGAAAGTGTTGCCACAAAGTATAAAAAACTCGCCTACAATTGGTCAATGGTTTGTAGCAAAAGCCTTGAGTCCAACACGTGCCCTGTTCCCATCTGATTACTGTTACCATCGCATGGATGATATTCTGCTAGCGGCTGCAGCAGCGCAACAGTTAGAAAAAATGGAAGCGAAAACGCGGGAATCATTGTGTGAATATGGCTTAATAATCGCCCCAGAAAAGGTACAAAGGCAACAACCGTGGTCATACCTGGGAATGAAAGCATTAGCTCAGACAGTCATGCCACAACCTATCCAACTACAAATAGAAGTAAAAACGTTGAATGATGTACAAAAATTAGCAGGAATGATTAATTGGATTGGGCCCTATGTTGGTATTCCATCTTCCAAATTACAACCTCTCTTTGAGCTATTAAAAGGTGACACTAATATTTTAGCCCCACGAATGTTAACTGAGGAAGCAAAAAAAGTGGTAGCTGAAATAGAACAAGCTATTAGTAGTAAACATGTATGGAGACTTGACTTAACGGTTTCGGTGCAGGCCTTTGTGTTAGTAGATCAATTAGTGCCATTTGCTATGATTGCTCAATGGTGTGAACAATGGGATGATCCCTTACATGTTTTAGAATGAATTTTTTTTGCCTAACAAGACAAAGAAAACAGCCCCTGGTCTATTTGAGCTAATAGCACAAGTTATTATAAAAATTAGAACTCGATGTTCAGAACTGATGGGAAGAGACCCTGAACAGATTGTAGTCCCTGTGCAGAGTGATTGTTTTGAACGGTGCTTAGCTAACAGCACTGCCCTACAAGCAGCCACGACCAATTATACAGGGCAGGTGAGCTACCGTTTGCCTTCACACCCACTGATCAAATTGGGCACCCAAATGGCCTTTGCACGGAAAAATCTCAGTTGCAGAAACCCAGTGGAGGGCCCCACGGTGTTCACAGATGGATCAGGAAAAACTGGAAAAGCTGCCATTGTCTGGAGACAAGGAACACAATGGCAACATAAGAGCGAACATCAAGAAGGTTTGCCCCAAGTCGTAGAATTACGGGCGAAGACCATGGTGTTTCAGAACTTCCCCAGCCCTGTCAACATTGTGACAGGTTCGGCTTATGTGGCTGGACTGGTACTAACGTTTAGATAAGGCTGTTTTAGGGAGTGTAACCAATGAATTGCTGTTTGGCATATTGAAACTGTTACGGATAACAATACAAAAGCGACAGCAAGAATATTACGTGATGCATATTAGAAGTCATACCCGGTTGCCAGGATTTATTGTAGAAGGCAATGCACAAGCTGATGCTTTAGTGTCTGCAGTGGCCCTGGGACCTGTGCCCAATGTTAAACAGCAAGCGATAGCATCGCATAGTTTTTGTCATCAGGGATAGCGTGCTTTAAAACGTCAGTTTAATCTTAGTAACGCTGAGGCTCGCAATATTATTGCAGCCTGCCCTGATTGTCAAGATCAACAAGTACCTGTATATTATGGCACCAATCCACGAGGATTACGTGCTTTACAGCTTTGGCAAACTGATGTCACACATATTACTGAATTCGGCCGTTTGAGGGATATACGTGTATCAATTGATACCTTTTCTTCTGCCCTCGTTGCCGCTGCTCACACTGGAGAATCAGCTCGGGACGCCCTACGCCATTGGCAGCGTGCATTTTCTGTTTTAGGTGCCCCACAACAGATCAAAACTGATAATGGTCCTGCTTATGTATCACAAGAAGTAGCTTGTTTTTACAACTCTGGGGCGTGACACATGTCACAGGCATCCCCCACTCACCCACGGGTCAGAGTATTGTTGAGCGTGCACACGGTACCCTGAAACGCCTTTTACACAAAGAAAAAGGGGGAATGCTAGGGGAAAACCCTGAAGCACGATTAGCTAAAGCTGTATATGTCTTGAATTTTTTTGCAGCTTGCTGATGATACTGCTGCTGCGATGCCACCCCTCCTTCGGCACTTTGGTTCTCTTGTGACCCAGGAACGGGTGGGTCCTGGAGCAAAAGTGCTGATGCGGGACCTCAGGACAGGACAGTGGTTGGGCCCGCATGACTTGATCACGTGGGGAAGGGGTTATGCTTGTGTTTCCACAGATCATGGACCACGGCGGGTGCCCGCAAGATACGTCCGCCCGTATTTGAAGATAACCGGGACGGGGGAACAAAGCGAACCGGCATGATGAGGCCGGCTATCTTGCTCACCATCTGCCTTAAGATATTTACTGCACTCTCCTCAAGGGTTTGGATTCCACCTCAACCAAAGAATAACGTATGGGTCACCCTGGCTAACTTAACGGGCCAGGACACGCTTTGTTTGTCAACCTCATCACCGCAGAATCCATTCTCAACGTGTCTGGTGGGACAGCCCTTAGACGCCTGGCCTGTGCCGGAGTTTCAGAAGCACTTGACAAAAGGGGGTGAGGTAGCTGATAATTGGGATGCTTGGGTAGCCTATCTGCAACACAGTAACCTCGAACCACAAGAACTAGAATTACTGGGTTCTGTTGAAATGGATTACTGCTTATATTTTAATTATAGTGGCAAAAATCAGTCAAACATTCAATGTGTTAATTCTAGCCTGATTGTTTATAGAAATGAATCTGTTTGGTGCACCTACACATCAGCCAATGTCTCTAAATCTACTAATCACCCTCTAAGCTTGCCAGCAGGAAGCTTTCCCATCTGCGGAGATAGAGCATGGCCTGGTATCCCCTCTCACATTAAAGGGGGCCCCTGTAGTTCAGGAAGATTAACCCTACTAACACCAAATACATCTATGATTGTGCAGCGCTATAGGCGCCCAAAACGAAGTGCTCACGCATTCAGAAATAGCTGCGATGACAATGTACAATTTTGGAACCCTGGAGAAATAATCGCGGCATCCTTTTTGCCCCCGGGGTGGCGTCAGCTAAAGCGCTCGCTACGCTTAACAAGCTTGGATGTCGGCTGGCTAAGCAATCTAATGCTACTTCTCCAGTTTTGAGTAGTTTACTGTTAGATGTAGACTCAGTTAGACATGCCACACTGCAGAATCGAGCTGCAATAGATTTTTTGTTGCTGGCTCAAGGTCATGGCTGCCAAGATTTTGATGGGATGTGCTGCATGAATTTATCAGACCACTCTCGATCTATTCATGCACGCATACAAGAGTTGACAGAACGAACGAAAAAGTTAAAGGAAGAGGATGGGTTCCTCTCTCTTGATCACCTTTTGCAAAAACTGGGGACTCTCGGGATGGCTGGTTTCAATAGTCAAAGCAGGATTAACAATATTGTTGATAGTCGTAGTTGTGCTAATGATGGTGCCATGTCTCATCTCCCTACTGCAAAGGGCCCTGCAGCGGGTGATGGGGGCAGCATTTGTAGCACAAATACAAGAAGGGGGAATTGTTGGGGGATACGGCGGGCCCGTAGACCCTTTGACAGAAGAGATAGAGATTGCAGTGTAGCCATAAGAAGGCCGCGAGTTGCGTCATATAAGGACAATGAGTTTCTTCAAATATCCACGAGTGGTCAGAAGTTCAGAGGTTCTGAAGTTCAAAAATGAAAACTCAGGAAGCTTATGTGTCCTTGAAGAATAGGACATCCCGTTAAATTGCATGGCGTGCATTTCAGGAATGACCTGGGGAAACACTGACACTTTCTTCTTCCCATCTCCCCTAGGAGCTATTGCTGGAATATCTCATGGAGTATTTTAGACTGCCACACATATTCTACACATACGTTCCATAAGTTAAGGTCTCAATATTCCAGTGTAGACTATAAGCGTAGTAGTTCACGCCAAGTTACAAAAGCCTAACTCAACAGCTTCGTGGTTTTCTTTTACCCTGACAACATTTGGCCACAAACCATCTTTTTCACGGGTTTGTAACTGATCATTCTAACGCGACACACAAGACCTTCTGAAGTGCCCACTTCATGAAACGTAGCTGGGTGCAAGGTAATATTTCTTCCTTGGGTGGCATTTCCTGGAAGTGGTTCGAACGGTGCCACTTAGGTTGGCTCCTTTGCAAGTGAGCTTTCATACCAAGCCGACTCTGAAAATTCTGTGATGGGAATTCTGCTCTCACTCCCAAGAGGGCACCTGAGGGCGGAATGGAGCATGTCGCTCACAATGTTACTTTCCAAAAACCTTCCTTTTTCCTTTTCTTTCTTTTTTCCAGTGGGAAGAGTTTTGCTTACACTTAAATTTATAAGACACAATTAAGAAATATGCACATGAATAGCAGATCACCTGCTGTTACACATTCTGCACAAAAGTGCACTGAGTTTGACAAGTATTAAAACGTGACACAATTTCTATAATTTAAATTGTTGTTCGGTACATGTATTTTACAGTTCGATTTTTTACAATACAATTGTACAAACACAAATAAATTATTTCAGTACCAAACCATGTTTGTTGTCTGTAAACTGGTTGTGTTTGAGCATTCTTTCACTTGTAAAATTGTGTCAAAATGGAATTTGCATCCATGCTAGTCCACGGTGGTGGAGAGAAAGCAGAAATTTCCCTAAATGGTGATTTCTTTTTTTTTTTTTTTGCACGCGTGTAAAAGCTGAATGGGGCTGTGGGTTTTCCCAGGACGGGGGCATAAGGATTACTTCCTCAGTTCTCTCCATGGGATTGCCGACAAATCAAAAAAAGGAAAGCATGAACAAGAGCACTTTTCATCCACGCAGCAGAAGCTGCAGGACACGCGAGAAGGGTTAGGCCTCATCTTGTGAAAGGGTAAAGCTATTTCCCAGACTTTTAGCTGTGCAGAAGCTCGATGAAGCTAAGATCCTTCTGTGCCAGTCTCCTTTGTGACAGCTCTGAAAAGCAATCCGATTTTCATAGTGTGTGGCGGTTTGCAGCCGGGAGAAGGTTGCGTATCATTCTGGTGTGAAATTCTCTGTAAGGAAGTTATCGTAGAAGCGGTCAAACTAATCAGACAAGTGGTTCGCCGTGTCCAGATTTCCCTACGACTGCCTCTTATTTTTGGAGCTTTTTCTGCTTGTAGGTCTGCAAAATGCCTCACCTGGTGGCTAGTGTGAAACTCATTCTTTGCACTTAAAGATGGCATGCTTCTCCAAGAAGAGCCCAGAAGATACCAGAAAGGAGCCAGTGGCCGTTGCCAGCAGAGAATATCTAGGAAAGGGCACGAGAAAAAGGGAAGCAAATGGTGATATTTTTGCAGCACACTCTCTCAGGGGTTTGCAGCTCCGAGGCTTCCTGAATGTGTCTCGATGTTTGATAGCTCTCCAACGTGCTTTTCTTTCTGGGCTTGGGTTCCTTGCTTTTGAACGTTTGAAAAGCTCAGTATGCGCAAAACTGGGCAGCAAGAAGCTCCATTGCATACTTACAGGAGCCCCTCCTCCTCTTTGCTGTAAATCATCTGTCGGCTGCTTGCATTTCACGCCACCTTTCTTTTCATTACGCTATTATCCTAGAATGTACAGGCGCAGCGCATGTGGCTTTTATCCAGGCTGTGCATGTCTCTTGCTTCGATGCTGTCTTTGCCACTCAGAAATGGTGGAGGTTCCCCGCTAAACAACCGCTGGAGAAGGTTCATCCCTTTGCCAAGCCACATCTCTAGTCCGCTTATTCTTTTTTCAGATCTCTTTTCTTTCGTCGCAAGTGCAGCCACCTCTAGATCAAATGGAATCAGAAGAGGGCAGTATTTCCTTGATGTCGACAAAGACTTTCCCAGCTTTCAGTCCTCTCAAAAGTGAGTGGTGCCGCTTGCGGGGCCGTCACAACACTCTCTGATGAGGGGTTGCATTTCAGCTCTGCATACCGTTTCGCTTCCAGAGCATGATCTAGGCACTTTTACAAGTAACAAACAAATTTTTCCTTCAGCTGATTAAAAAGAATAGCTTCAACCACAACACCTCCCATTCAGAAAGATAATGTCCTGGAGGATATTTCACTATTCTCTGCAGTTGCATAGAAGTGCATCTAATTTATAAACCTTCACGTTTGGGGGCTGTAAAACGTCTCACCTGATGGCTGATGATCTACTGGTTTTGTGCAAGTACAGGAGCTGTACTTCAGCAAAGATAGGTATGGGACGATGCAAAAGGTTGTAATACCCTGGAACTGACTCTTCCACTATGCTTGCAGTTAGAAGTACCCTGAGTCGGAAAATGCCATTTGAGCCTGGCCCCAAAATTATGCATGTGTGTTGTGTGCACACATCTCTGCGAATACGTATCCAGCCCTGCGTCCCTTTGGAGCTACACTGGTTCGAAGGGTCAGTTAGTCACAGACATACATCTGCTTGCAGGGAAAAAGACACAATTTCTGAAAGCGTCACGTTGGGTGCTAGGGTCAAGGAGTGGCATTTGGTTCGTGCTTTTTTCTCATTGTCATTGTTATAGCGAATTATCGTTTTATATCGAACTACATACCTGCCATTTCCTTGTCACTACAAGAAACGTGTGTATGTTTTTGCTAACCTGCGAAGTTTCCTTCGTGTAGTTTTCAGCTATAAACTGGAAACACGCATACCCATGATGGAGCCGTGTTTATGGGATCCAGGCCTGTGCGAACGTTGAGGCAGAGATGTAGCATGACTGCAGAAAGCAGTTGATCCCAGTGCCAATCTGTAGAAGGGAAGGGTATCCTGATAGTCAGTCTGATTCTCACACGTAAAGAAAAATCACGCAGGAAACGTCTTCAGGTGCACGAAGTAGGAATGTCTGTGGGATCCGTTCCCAGATTCTGGACGGTCCTTCTTCCTTTTTAAGGTTGCAGAGCCTTTTCACAGGACTAGCAAGAGAAGTTCCCGATTCAGTATTTCTTCTTTCTCTTTTTAATAGCTCCACACGAGAAGAAAGGCCGCACTATTTGAAGTGAAAATATGTACAGAGTTTGGGGGGGAAAGCAAGTTCAAAGAGTAAGTGTTGCAAAGTTACGGAGGCATCACAATTAACATTGAAGTGCGTAACCTTGGTGCTAAAAACCCAAATATATTATAGGGTGTATTCTCGTGCGCATATCTTGACATGGACCTCTCAGTATGTGTTCGATTGCGTGCATGCCAGACTGTTATCAAAAGTGGTCCGTAGGAAAATGTGTAGTCACCCATTCTTTACAGTCCCGTTACAAGTTAAGTCAAACAAACTGAGGGTAAACCGCTGACAAACGTTGCCCGAATACCCATCTGCTGGGCATGAACCTAGGCCGAATGCTTCTTGCACTGCGTCACACTGGTGGTGAGAATATATAATACCTGAATGCTGAGAAATAAACACCAGCAAGCATCAATGCCAGGCGTGGCCTGGACCATTTAGCATAGGCCACAGGGCCTGTCCACACGGTCTGACCTCCGGGACAGCGTTTCTATGAGAGCATTATATTTATATTTATGAGAGCATTTATAAAACTGCCTTACAAAAAGTACGGCAGGTGCGTGCGACTAGTATCAAGCTAGTTGGCCAAACCCACCGTGGTGTTCTAACACCCACAGTCTCTCTAGAGTACAGAAAAAGCAGGACATCACTATCTGATGCAGTTGAGCTGCCTCAGCACAAATGCAGAACGGGTTCAAATTAAGTGGTGTATACAGTCATAATCGCACAATTTATTTGGAATCCCGGCCTTTGCATCCCTAACTGAACCAGTGAACAGAACTTCTTTTTGGATGGGAGGAAGTATATGAGAAACTGTTTTTCCAGAAGTGGATTGTCAGCAATGTATACCAGAGAAACAGACATCGTCTGTACCAAAGGCATTCTTAACAGCTTATGCGGCTGGCCTCGATATGTTAGTATTTCTAATCATGGAAGTAGAGATGGGAGATCTTGCTGTTGATGTTGAGCTAGAGCCGCTTATCCAGGATCATGTCCAGAGTGCTCTTCGATATGCCGTCTCCTGTCGCTGGGCACCACCGGCAAGAGCCTGGCTCCATCTTCTCTGCAGCCTCCCTTCAGGCCTTTTTAGGCATCGATCAGGTCCCCCCCGAGCCTTCTCCTCACCAGGCTAAAGAGTCTCAGCTCGCTCAGCCTTTGCTCAGAGGACGCTCCGGCTCCTTAATCATCAGGTTGCTCTGCGGTCGAGAAACACACACGCACACACGCCCTGGAAAGCATCGAGGTCTTTATTGGAGGCGCCAGAGGGGGATGGTGAGGGGCCACAGCCACACTGTGCCACTGCCTGTGTCCGGAGCAGGAGCAGGGCCAGGCGGGCGCACTCCTGCGCTCAGCGGTGTTGGCTCCTGAGAAGTGCTGGGTGCGGGAGCCTGCTGGGAGCTGTGCGGTTGGTCCCGGCAGGCCCGCTGCTGCCAGCCGAGGGCTAGCTGTCGGTGGGCCGCCTGCGCAGGTTGGAGCGGTGCTGCGGCGACCGGCTGCGGGCCCTCTCCATGGCCAGCCTCCTGCACTGGTAGGGGGACAAGCCGAGCAGGTACTACTCGTAGCTCCCTGCCAGGCCATGGCTGACCAAAATTAAGGCCTATTGTTAAGGGCACTGTCCAAATGCCTCTTTTTAAGGCATTGAGAGGCTGGTGGCGTGGACCACCTCTCTAGGAAGCCTGTTCCAGTGTTGGACCACCCAGGAAAGGGTGGGCACAGCCCCAGGAAACGGGGTAGAAAGTAACACGGGTGGGGATAGCAAGGCCACCTGCAGAGTTAGTGACACACCAAGACACTTTCTGCAGTCTTAAGGCCTTTATTTGCTTTTACAGCCTGCTACTTAGACTCAGAGGGCCAGGGGCCCTTGAGGGCCAGCGCATGCCGCAGCTGCTGGGCCGGTGGTGGTATCGGCAGTGCCTGGGGCATTCTCCTAGTGCCTCCCGTGGGGTGGCCTCTTCTTGGCTGGAGAAGAGGCCTCGGGGCTGCCGTTCCTTCTCTTTGGGGGACAGCGTGGCCCCCCAGAGGAGCGTTCCCTGCCGCCGCTGGAAGTCGATGGAATTGCCGCAGCATCCTCGGGTTCCTGCTGGGGCTCCTCTTGATCCCCGGGGACAGGAACGGGGGCAGAAAGGGAGCTGGTGGCACTCCCACGAAGGGCAGCTGCTGACGTGCCGGGTAGGTCATCCATGCTGGTTGCTTCCACGCTGTCGGAGTGGGTGAGGCCAGCAGTAGGAGAGCTTTCTTGGGAGGCAGCGGGCACGGGGGCAGCTGTGGGGCTCTCCTCCCGCTGCCTCGCAGCATGGCCATTGTCCAGGCCCAGCAGACGGCGGGCCTCCCCGCTGCACCGTTGCACGGCAACATCAATAAGCCGTCGGACAAATGTTGCCGCGCGGTTTTGGAGGCAGGCTTCCATCAGCTGGACCATCATTTCTTCATCCAGGCCAAAAAGGGCCAGGAAGGGCATGAGAATGTCCTCCGCTATGTCTGCCCGTGAACGCCGGCTCCCAAACATGCGTCGCAGCTCCTGACGCACCCAGGTCCGAATGGTGTGGAGGAGAGCTGGGTGCCTCTGGAAGAGAGATGCCCATGTGCTGGGCTGGAGTCCGCCCAGAGGAGCCCCGGGCACCATTCCCACAGGCTGTAGCTCTCTTGCTGCGCGGCTGTGAGCAGCTGGATGTGCAGGAGCTCCTCCTGCCTGGTGGCCGACGACAGGTGGTGCCGCAGGTGCTGTGACGACGTGCTCCTGGAAGTCGTCGTCCGTCTGCACCGAGTGCACGATGGAGCAGATCCTCCTCTTGCAGAGGGGGCACTCGGGCTTGGTGCCAACCCAGCGCAGGATGCAGGGGTAGCAGAACTGGTGGAGGCATGGCAGCAGGTAGCTGGCCTCCTCCCAGCTGTCCAGGCAGATGGGACAGCGGTTCTCCAGCTCAGCGGCCATGCTCTTCACGCTCTGCGCTGGGCTGCAGGGAGCCGAGGATGTTAAGTGGCTCCCTCTCGCTGGCGCTGCAGCAGCCGGTGTCACGCTAGAAAAGGAAGAGAGGCCACAGTCATTTGCTGGCTGCGGGCAGGGGTGGAAGAAATGCCCAGGTCCCCCAAGAAGGAAAGCCTCCCAGCTGCCCAGGCTGAGGTTTCCCCTCCAGCTCACCTCTGCTGCTGCGAGCGCGCCTCCTGGGTGCCCCGGCTGCCGGAACCTGGCAGGGCTGGGGCAAGTCCTCGAGTGGCTCTGGGTCAAGTACGGAGAGTTGCAAGAAGCAACTCCCCAAGCACGACACCAGTTCCTAGGCTTTCCTCAACACTCCGGCCTCGGCAACTTGCTCAGCTGGAGTGTGGGCACAAACCGGCTGGCTGGGCCTCGGTGCCCGCATATAAGCAGCGCGGGGCACCTGGTCACAATCCATCACTAGCTGACCTCACAGTTGAGCCCTCGGTGACATCAGAACCCATCGCTCAGTCACCAAGGCCTCAGCCGTGTCTTCCCAGGTCACCCTCAGGTCACTCTGCCTGTGGCAGATGTCTCCAGGCACATGTGGCACGAGGGTTCATTGGATGACACCTCGTGCCTCCCTGGGAGGCTGTAGGACAACGTCCCACAAGCTCTGCCCACACCCCAGCACTGCTGGCCAGCCCTCTGGGCTGCCCTGATTCCTCCCATGCTGGGACACAGGCAGCCCTTGGCTCACTCTCATGGGTTTTCTCCTCTCTTTCTTCCCTAGCCAGAGGACATTTGGGGTCCTGGGCAGGAGGGAGGCCAGGAAGCCAGAGGGGAGGCTCATGGGAGGCAAGGAGGGTCTGTGGGGCTGGGGCTGGTTCAGCGTGGAGCAGAGAAGGCGTTGGGGCACCTCATAGCGCACCCCAGTGCCTACGGGGAAGGCATCAAGGGGATGGGGACAGGCGCTTGCCAGCCCTGTCTGGTGGGAGGGTGAGAGACAGTGGCACCTCCTGAAACGGGAGAGGTTCAGGCTGGAGATAAGCAATGAACCTCCAAATCCCTGCGAGGATCATGAAGCACTGGAGAGGGTTGCCCTGAGAGGAGGTGGGATCCCAGAGCCTGGAGGTCTTCAAGACCTGAGTGTCCCCAAGCCAGAGCACAACTGTCACAAGCCCATGAAGGGATGCTCACTGAAGTACTGGCAGAGACGCATTGCCAGTGGGAAAGGGAGCAAAGGTTTCTAAAGGTGCAGCAGCTTCCCTTAGCTGCAATGTCAAAAAACCACTTTCCTGTTTCCGTTGGTGCAGCAGCTTTCACAAGCACTGATTGCAATGGAATGGAATGGAATGGAATGGAATGGAATGGAATGGAATGGAAAGGAGGAGTTCCTGTTGGTATGGACCTACAAGGATCATGGAGTCCAAGTACCTGACCACTCCACGGCTGACCAAAATTAAGGCCTATTGTTAAGGGCACTGTCCAAATACCACCTTTTAAGGCATTGAGAGGCTGGGGGCATGGACCACCTCTCTAGGAAGCCTGTTCCAGTGTTTGTCCACCCGGGAAAGGGTGGGCACAGCCCCAGGAAAAGGGGTAGAAAATAACGCGGGTGGGGGTAGCAACGCCACCTGTACAGTTAGTGACACACCAAGACATCATCTGCAGTCTTAAGGCCTTTATTTGCTTTACAGTCTGCTAATTAGAGTTAGAGGCCTTGGGGCTGCCATTCCTTCTCTTCGGAGAACACTATGGCCCCACAGAGGAGCGTTCCCTGCCGCCACTGGAAGTAGATGGAGTTGCCACGGCATCCTCGGGTTCCTGTTGGGGCTCCTCTTGATCCCCAGCAACAGGAACGTGGGCAGAAAGAGTGCTGGTGGCACTCCCATGAAGGGCAGCTGCTGACGTGCCGGGGAGGTCATCCATGCTGATTGCTTCCACGCTGTCGGAGTGGGTGAGGCGAGCAGTAGGAGACCTTTCTTGGGAGGCAGCGGGCACGGGGGCAGCGGCGGGGCTCTCCTCCCATTCCTCAGCAGCACGTCCCCCAGCTGCAGCCTTGCTTTATCTGCACCCTGAGTGAATAAGGGGAAAGCAACAGACATCATCTACCTGGAGGCATGCAGAGCATCTGACACTGTCCCGCCTTCGGGCACTTGACTACTGAGCAGCACTTGCCTGCCGATTGGCTTGTGAGCTGACACGTGCCCCAGCTGCTGGCCTGGCCCTGGTTTTGGCAGCTCCTGGGGCCTGGTTCGAGTGTTGCTGGCGGGGCGTCGTGGTCTCGGGTGGCTGTAAAGAGTCCTGGGAACTCTTCCTGCTCCCCGTGGGTGGGAACGGGGGCGTCGGGGGTGCTGGCAGGACCCCCACCAACAGCAGCCGATGAGGTGCTGGGAAGCTCTTCTGCCGCAGAGGTGTCAGCACGTCCCCCAGCTGTGGCCTTGCCTTGGCAGCCCCTGCGGCACCCTCCCAGGTTCACCGATGGCGGGGTGGCTTCCTGGGGGGCTGGGAAGGGTCCTCAGGGCTGCCGGCCCTCCTCTTTGGGGCTCGCCGGGGCTCCTCACGGGAGCGGTCCCTGCCCTGGCTGTGGCTGGAGGGCCCTGGCACAGCCTCCTCCGGCTGCTCTTCTTGCTCCCCGTGGGTGGGAACGGTGGTGGAGGGGGGGCTCCCGGGACCCCCACGGAGAGCTGGGCTGGGGGCAGGAGGCTCCCCTCGGGAGGCAGCGGGGACAGGGGCAGCCGTGGCACTGTCCTCCCGCCCCCCGGCAGCACGGGTGACCCCCAGGCCCACGCGACGTGGGGCCACCCCACTGCACCGGCGCACGACGGCCTCAATCAGCCGGCTGACAAAGGCCCTCGTGCGCCAGCCCAGGGAGGCCTGCAGCCGCTGGGCCAGAGCCTTCTCATCCAGCCCAAGGTGTCGCAGGCTGGACGTGATGAGGCTCTGCACTGCTGCTGCCTGCTGGGCGTCCTCAAAGAGCTGCCCGAGCTCCTGCTGCAGCCAGGGCAGCAGGGGCTGGAGGGCAGCCGGGTAGAGGCGGAAGAGGAGGGCATGGAAGCCCCCCTCTGGAGCCCAGGGCAGCGGCGACGCAGCTGCAGGCCGGGGTGCTGCCGGGTGACGGGGGCGGTGGGCGGCTGCCTGTGCCGACGCTCCTCCCCGCTGGGGGCGGACGACGACTGATGGAGCCACAGGAGGTGAGATGACATGCTCCTGGAAGTCGTCGTCCGCCCGCACCGAGTGCAAGATGGATCTCACCCTCCTTTTACAGAGGGGGCACTCGGGCTTGTTCTCAGCCCACCGCAGGATGCAGGTGTAGCAGAACTGGTGGAGGCATGGCAGCACGTAGCTGGGCTCCTCCCAGCTGCCCAGGCAGATGGGACAGCGGTCCTCCAGCTCTGTTGCCATGCTCTCCACGCTCTGCGGTGGGCTGGGGGGAGCCGAGGATGTTAAATTGCCCCTGCCCACTGGCCCTGCAGCAGCCGGTGTCACGCTAGAAAAGGAAGAGAGGCCACAGTCATTTGCTGGCTGCGGGCAGGGGTGGAAGAAATGCCCAGGTCCCCCAAGAAGGAAAGCCTCCCAGCTGCCCAGGCTGAGCTTTCCCCTCCCAGCTCACCTCTGCTGCTGCGAGCGTGCCTCCTGGGTGCCCCGGCTGCCGGAACCTGGCAGGGCCCGGGCAAGTCTTTGGGTGGCTCCAAGTCAGGTATGGAGAGTTGCACGAAGCAACTCCCCCCGTGAGGCACCACTTCCTAAGCTTTCTCAGCACTCCAGCCTCGCAACCTTGCTAGGCTGGAGTGTGGGCACAAACCGGCTGGCTGGGCCTTGGTGCCCGCATATAAGCAGCGTGGGGCACCCGGTCACATTCCATCACTAGCTGACCTCACAGTCTACCCCTTGGTGACATTAGAAGCCATTGCTCAGGGACATCGCAGCGGGCCATTTTCGACCGCGGTGCTCAGCCCAGCAGTGCTGTGGCCACAGCACACACGTCTGGGGCTACTGCAGTGCCTCTGCCCGCTCCATCCATGCCCCCCTCCCTTTGTCTTGTGCTCGGCATCAGTGTTTCACGCCAGTCACCGAGGCCTCAGCCATGTCTTCCCAGGCCCCCCTCAGGTCACTCTGCCTGTGGCAGATGTCTCCAGGCACATGTGGCACGAGGGTTCATTGGATGACACCTCGTGCCTCCCTGGGAGGCTGCAGGACAAAGTCCCACAAGCTCTGCCCACACCCCAGCACTGCTGGCCAGCCCTCTGGGCTGCCCTGATTCCTCCCATGCTGGGACACAGGCAGCACTTGACTCACAAGGGTGGTTCCCTCTGCTCAGCACCCGTCAGGCCTCATCCAGGCACTACATCCCTTTCTGGTGTCCTGGGCAGGAGGGAGGCCAGGAAGCCAGAGGGGAGGCTCATGGGAGGCAAGGAGGGTCTGTGGGGCTGGGGCTGGTCCAGCATGGAGCAGAGAAGGTGTTGGGGCACCTCATAGCGCACTCCAGTGCCTACGGGGAAGGCATCAAGGGGATGGGGACAGGCGCTTGCCAGCACTGCCCGGTGGGAGGGTGAGAGACGGTGGCATCTCCTGAAAAGGCAGAGGTTCAGGCTGGAGATAAAGGATCAACCGCCAAATCCCTGGGAGGATCATGAAGCACTGGAGAGGGTTGCCCAGTGAGGGGGTGGGATCCCTGGGCCTGGAGGTCAACCTTCAAAACCTCAGTGGCCCCAACCCAGAGCATACAGGTCTATACCCATCGTTGACCCTGCCCTGAGCCAGTGTTGAATGAGAGACCTCCTCCGTCCCCTTCTAGTAGGAGAGGGTCTGTGTTTTGGTGATTGGTGTGACCAAGTATGAAGAGGAACTTCTGAGTGTGGGAGCCTCGGGTCTTGCAGAGTCAGGGTTGTGAGAACGGCAGGTGTTGATGGCACTGACACTAGCACTTCGTCAAGATCACATCTGCGTGCAGCTTCTCAGGACACCCAGGCAGGGACAATGCAGGAGACAGGAAGAGGCCTCCAAAGGTTGTGTCTCTTGTCCTCTCTCTCACCTCCGCTAATTCTGTCCAGACTAGGTGGAAATACACATTTGACTGCTTTCAGATAGGTGGATATGAATGACAGCATGCGTGTGAATGGGTGAAAAAACCAATTTTATTTTGAGATAAAAATCTCCCTCCCCTCCTTGCTTTGAACTTTGCAACACTCCTGAGATTTGTTGATACCGTTTGTAACAGGGCTTTGGGGCTGCAATGCCCAGAACGCCCAGAATGCCCGGGAGACCCTCACAGACTCTACCTGGAGACCAGTGGTACAACGTGATCTAAACGGTTAAAGCATAAGATTACTTATTGTACGTATTGTACAAGATTACGTATTGTAGCTACGAGCGCGTGTGCTATGTAACCTAACCAATTGAAAGCGTAGAAAGAACGCGTGAACGGAACGTGAACAAAAGATTAGATATATAAGAAAGCCAAGTTTGCAATAAAGAGAGAGCTTAACTTAACTCTTCAAGGAGAGTCTTGTCTTTTGTCCGTCCCGACTGAAACGACAATTGGTGACCCCGACGTGATACTGAGGAAGAAGACGACTGGAAATAGTTGTGGGGAGGGAGCCCAGTGAAGCTGAAGACAGCGGGCAGAGCTGTTGACGGATCCGGATCATGTTTAAGAAGACACCTGTAGTAGGTGAGCCACTGGGGACATGGGAGAGAAGTTAACTAAGGAAGAGCAGACGATACTCTCCACATGCACGCTGCAGTTAAAACAGCAGGGTGTAATCTTCCCTGAAGTGACCTTGCGAAAAATGCTATGGTGGGGAAAGGAACAGGGAGTAGAAACGACGTCGGTTACAGCATTTAGTGTAACGCAATGGACGAACCTAGGGCAGACGTTATTTGAGGAAACTACGCGTGGCTCAAAAACGGCTATTGAACTGTTAACAACGTGGTGACTTTTGTTAGACACATTAAAGAACTTCAAGGAGCAGAAAGATTTAGCGGAAGGGAGTGAACAGCCGCCCGCAGCCCCTGAGCCCTTGCCCTAAAACCTCCCGTTGATGATATGAAGGGGCGGGAGATTGCTGTTAAAGAAAATAAGGGACTGCTCCCGATGAACACAAAAGATAAACAATATAAGTACGTGTTGCCTCGTGACCAACTAGCAGCTGTAAAAGAGACTCAAAGGGGGATGGGTGTTATCCACCCTGAAGGACTGGTGCGTCCCTCCGCACCCCCCGCTCCAGCCCTGGGGGAAACAGAGGCATGGCCTTCTCCTCCTATTTCGACTAACCCCATCTCGAGTCTGGGTTTTCCATCCTTGCCAGCTGAGTGAGACGATGAGGAGGGCAGTCATATAACGGGTGAGGAAGGGACTGAAGTGGTGGACTCTGGGGAGCCACGCCCATCATACACAAGGTGCCCCTGGACGCTTGGGGGCCAATTGGCAAAGGTTAAGTGCCTTACTCATAGGAAGATCTAGTACCACCTTACAAGGCCTCCTGGTACATGTTGGAGTGATTGATGCTGATTACACAGGACAAATATGTGCCATGGTATCGACAGCTACACCGCCTGTGACTACTGAGAAAGGAACTCGACTTGCTCAGTTAGTCCCATTTCAAAGTTGTGTTCCACAAACGGACAACGTTATACGTGGTAATGGTGGTTTTGGTTCTACGGGAAAACCACAAGTCTATTGGGTGCAGACAGTATCTGATCAACGCCCACAAATGCATGGTGTTCTTGAACTTAGTGATGCCACTCCCAAGAAGGTCCGACTGGCTGGATTATTAGACACTGGAGCAGATGTGACGATCATTTCCTTAAGGGAGTGGCCTGCTGCTTGGCCATTCACCTCCAATGCCTTGGGAGTGGCAGGACTCGGAGGGGTTACCAATAGTTATATGTCCACTAACCCTACTGTGATTGTACACTCAGAAGGGCAAAGGGCTACAGTGCGGCCATATGTGACCTCAACTCCTTTAAACCTATGGGGAAGGGACTGCTTAGGCCAATGGGGAGTTCGCATAACTACGGATTTTTAGTCGGGGCCACTGTATTGCGGGGCGTTTCTCGGCCCACTTTAGCTCTAAAATGGCTAACAGAAAAACCAGTGTGGGTTGGTCAGTAGCCCCTTAGCCAAGAGAAATTAACGGCCCTGCAGTCTCTGGTAATGGAACAACTTGTTGCAGGACGCATAGAAGCCTCACATAGCCCTTGGAATACCCCAGTATTTGTTATGAAAAAGAAATCGGGGAAATGGAGGTTGTTGCATGATTTGAGAAAGATTAATGACGTCATGGCAACAATGGGAGCACTACCACCGGGATTACCTTCGCCTACTCTGATACCTATGGGGTGGGAAATTGTTGTAATGGATTTAAAAGATTGGTTTTTTACCATCCCTCTGGCAGAACAAGACAAAGAAAAATTTGCATTTACTGTTCCGTCTGTGAATAACATGGAGCCTACCAAAAGGTATCAGTGGAAAGTGTTGCCACAAAGTATAAAAAACTCGCCTACAATTGGTCAATGGTTTGTAGCAAAAGCCTTGAGTCCAACACGTGCCCTGTTCCCATCTGATTACTGTTACCATTGCATGGATGATATTCTGCTAGCGGCTGCAGCAGCGCAACAGTTAGAAAAAATGGAAGCGAAAACGCGGGAATCATTGTGTGAATATGGCTTAATAATCGCCCCAGAAAAGGTACAAAGGCAACAACCGTGGTCATACCTGGGAATGAAAGCATTAGCTCAGACAGTCATGCCACAACCTATCCAACTACAAATAGAAGTAAAAACGTTGAATGATGTACAAAAATTAGCAGGAATGATTAATTGGATTGGGCCCTATGTTGGTATTCCATCTTCCAAATTACAACCTCTCTTTGAGCTATTAAAAGGTGACACTAATATTTTAGCCCCACGAATGTTAACTGAGGAAGCAAAAAAAGTGGTAGCTGAAATAGAACAAGCTATTAGTAGTAAACATGTATGGAGACTTGACTTAACGGTTTCGGTGCAGGCCTTTGTGTTAGTAGATCAATTAGTGCCATTTGCTATGATTGCTCAATGGTGTGAACAATGGGATGATCCCTTACATGTTTTAGAATGAATTTTTTTTGCCTAACAAGACAAAGAAAACAGCCCCTGGTCTATTTGAGCTAATAGCACAAGTTATTATAAAAATTAGAACTCGATGTTCAGAACTGATGGGAGGAGACCCTGAACAGATTGTAGTCCCTGTGCAGAGTGATTGTTTTGAACGGTGCTTAGCTAACAGCACTGCCCTACAAGCAGCCACGACCAATTATACAGGGCAGGTGAGCTACCGTTTGCCTTCACACCCACTGATCAAATTGGGCACCCAAATGGCCTTTGCACGGAAAAATCTCAGTTGCAGAAACCCAGTGGAGGGCCCCACGGTGTTCACAGATGGATCAGGAAAAACTGGAAAAGCTGCCATTGTCTGGAGACAAGGAACACAATGGCAACATAAGAGCGAACATCAAGAAGGTTTGCCCCAAGTCGTAGAATTACGGGCGAAGACCATGGTGTTTCAGAACTTCCCCAGCCCTGTCAACATTGTGACAGGTTCGGCTTATGTGGCTGGACTGGTACTAACGTTTAGATAAGGCTGTTTTAGGGAGTGTAACCAATGAATTGCTGTTTGGCATATTGAAACTGTTACGGATAACAATACAAAAGCGACAGCAAGAATATTACGTGATGCATATTAGAAGTCATACCCGGTTGCCAGGATTTATTGTAGAAGGCAATGCACAAGCTGATGCTTTAGTGTCTGCAGTGGCCCTGGGACCTGTGCCCAATGTTAAACAGCAAGCGATAGCATCGCATAGTTTTTGTCATCAGGGATAGCGTGCTTTAAAACGTCAGTTTAATCTTAGTAACGCTGAGGCTCGCAATATTATTGCAGCCTGCCCTGATTGTCAAGATCAACAAGTACCTGTATATTATGGCACCAATCCACGAGGATTACGTGCTTTACAGCTTTGGCAAACTGATGTCACACATATTACTGAATTCGGCCGTTTGAGGGATATACATGTATCAATTGATACCTTTTCTTCTGCCCTCGTTGCCGCTGCTCACACTGGAGAATCAGCTCGGGACGCCCTACGTCATTGGCAGCGTGCATTTTCTGTTTTAGGTGCCCCACAACAGATCAAAACTGATAATGGTCCTGCTTATGTATCACAAGAAGTAGCTTGTTTTTACAACTCTGGGGCGTGACACATGTCACAGGCATCCCCCACTCACCCACGGGTCAGAGTATTGTTGAGCGTGCACACGGTACCCTGAAACGCCTTTTACACAAAGAAAAAGGGGGAATGCTAGGGGAAACCCCTGAAGCACGATTAGCTAAAGCTGTATATGTCTTGAATTTTTTTGCAGCTTGCTGATGATACTGCTGCTGCGATGCCACCCCTCCTTCGGCACTTTGGTTCTCTTGTGACCCAGGAACGGGTGGGTCCTGGAGCAAAAGTGCTGATGCGGGACCTCAGGACAGGACAGTGGTTGGGCCCGCATGACTTGATCACGTGGGGAAGGGGTTATGCTTGTGTTTCCACAGATCATGGACCACGGCGGGTGCCCGCAAGATACGTCCGCCCGTATTTGAAGATAACCGGGACGCGGGAACAAAGCGAACCGGCATGATGAGGCCGGCTATCTTGCTCACCATCTGCCTTAAGATATTTACTGCACTCTCCTCAAGGGTTTGGATTCCACCTCAACCAAAGAATAACGTATGGGTCACCCTGGCTAACTTAACGGGCCAGGACACGCTTTGTTTGTCAACCTCATCACCGCAGAATCCATTCTCAACGTGTCTGGTGGGACAGCCCTTAGACGCCTGGCCTGTGCCGGAGTTTCAGAAGCACTTGACAAAAGGGGGTGAGGTAGCTGATAATTGGGATGCTTGGGTAGCCTATCTGCAACACAGTAACCTCGAACCACAAGAACTAGAATTACTGGGTTCTGTTGAAATGGATTACTGCTTATATTTTAATTATAGTGGCAAAAATCAGTCAAACATTCAATGTGTTAATTCTAGCCTGATTGTTTATAGAAATGAATCTGTTTGGTGCACCTACACATCAGCCAATGTCTCTAAATCTACTAATCACCCTCTAAGCTTGCCAGCAGGAAGCTTTCCCATCTGCGGAGATAGAGCATGGCCTGGTATCCCCTCTCACATTAAAGGGGGCCCCTGTAGTTCAGGAAGATTAACCCTACTAACACCAAATACATCTATGATTGTGCAGCGCTATAGGCGCCCAAAACGAAGTGCTCACGCATTCAGAAATAGCTGCGATGACAATGTACAATTTTGGAACCCTGGAGAAATAATCGCGGCATCCTTTTTGCCCCCGGGGTGGCGTCAGCTAAAGCGCTCGCTACGCTTAACAAGCTTGGATGTCGGCTGGCTAAGCAATCTAATGCTACTTCTCCAGTTTTGAGTAGTTTACTGTTAGATGTAGACTCAGTTAGACATGCCACACTGCAGAATCGAGCTGCAATAGATTTTTTGTTGCTGGCTCAAGGTCATGGCTGCCAAGATTTTGATGGGATGTGCTGCATGAATTTATCAGACCACTCTCGATCTATTCATGCACGCATACAAGAGTTGACAGAACGAACGAAAAAGTTAAAGGAAGAGGATGGGTTCCTCTCTCTTGATCACCTTTTGCAAAAACTGGGGACTCTCGGGATGGCTGGTTTCAATAGTCAAAGCAGGATTAACAATATTGTTGATAGTCGTAGTTGTGCTAATGATGGTGCCATGTCTCATCTCCCTACTGCAAAGGGCCCTGCAGCGGGTGATGGGGGCGGCATTTGTAGCACAAATACAAGAAGGGGGAATTGTTGGGGGATACGGCGGGCCCGTAGACCCTTTGACAGAAGAGATAGAGATTGCAGTGTAGCCATAAGAAGGCCGCGAGTTGCGTCATATAAGGACAATGAGTTTCTTCAAATATCCACGAGTGGTCAGAAGTTCAGAGGTTCTGAAGTTCAAAAATGAAAACTCAGGAAGCTTATGTGTCCTTGAAGAATAGGACATCCCGTTAAATTGCATGGCGTGCATTTCAGGAATGGCCTGGGGAAACACTGACACTTTCTTCTTCCCATCTCCCCTAGGAGCTATTGCTGGAATATCTCATGGAGTATTTTAGACTGCCACACATATTCTACACATACGTTCCATAAGTTAAGGTCTCAATATTCCAGTGTAGACTATAAGCGTAGTAGTTCACGCCAAGTTACAAAAGCCTAACTCAACAGCTTCGTGGTTTTCTTCTACCCTGACAACATTTGGCCACAAACCATCTTTTTCACGGGTTTGTAACTGATCATTCTAACGCGACACACAAGACCTTCTGAAGTGCCCACTTCATGAAACGTAGCTGGGTGCAAGGTAATATTTCTTCCTTGGGTGGCATTTCCTGGAAGTGGTTCGAACGGTGCCACTTAGGTTGGCTCCTTTGCAAGTGAGCTTTCATACCAAGCCGACTCTGAAAATTCTGTGATGGGAATTCTGCTCTCACTCCCAAGAGGGCACCTGAGGGCGGAATGGAGCATGTCGCTCACAATGTTACTTTCCAAAAACCTTCCTTTTTCCTTTTCTTTCTTTTTTCCAGTGGGAAGAGTTTTGCTTACACTTAAATTTATAAGACACAATTAAGAAATATGCACACGAATAGCAGATCACCTGCTGTTACACATTCTGCACAAAAGTGCACTGAGTTTGACAGGTATTAAAACGTGACACAATTTCTATAATTTAAATTGTTGTTCGGTACATGTATTTTACAGTTTGATTTTTTACAATACAATTGTACAAACACAAATAAATTATTTCAGTACCAAACCATGTTTGTTGTCTGTAAACTGGTTGTGTTTGAGCATTCTTTCACTTGTAAAATTGTGTCAAAATGGAATTTGCATCCATGCTAGTCCACGGTGGTGGAGAGAAAGCAGAAATTTCCCTAAATGGTGACTTCTTTTTTTTTTTTTTTTGCACGCGTGTAAAAGCTGAATGGGGCTGTGGGTTTTCCCAGGACGGGGGCATAAGGATTACTTCCTCAGTTCTCTCCATGGGATTGCCGACAAATCAAAAAAAGGAAAGCATGAACAAGAGCACTTTTCATCCACGCAGCAGAAGCTGCAGGACACGCGAGAAGGGTTAGGCCTCATCTTGTGAAAGGGTAAAGCTATTTCCCAGACTTTTAGCTGTGCAGAAGCTCGATGAAGCTAAGATCCTTCTGTGCCAGTCTCCTTTGTGACAGCTCTGAAAAGCAATCCGATTTTCATAGTGCGTGGCGGTTTGCAGCCGGGAGAAGGTTGCGTATCACTCTGGTGTGAAATTCTCTGTAAGGAAGTTATCGTAGAAGCGGTCAAACTAATCAGACAAGTGGTTCGCCGTGTCCAGATTTCCCTACCACTGCCTCTTATTTTTGGAGCTTTTTCTGCTTGTAGGTCTGCAAAATGCCCCACCTGGTGGCTAGTGTGAAACTCATTCTTTGCACTTAAAGATGGCATGCTTCTCCAAGAAGAGCCCAGAAGATACCAGAAAGGAGCCAGTGGCAGTTGCCAGCAGAGAATATCTAGGAAAGGGCACGAGAAAAAGGGAAGCAAATGGTGATATTTTTGCAGCACACTCTCTCAGGGGTTTGCAGCTCCGAGGCTTCCTGAACGTGTCTCGATGTTTGATAGCTCTCCAACGTGCTTTTCTTTCTGGGCTTGGATTCCTTGCTTTTGAACATTTGAAAAGCTCAGTATGCGCAAAACTGGGCAGCAAGAAGCTCCATTGCATACTTACAGGAGCCCCTCCTCCTCTTTGCTGTAAATCATCTGTCGGCTGCTTGCATTTCACGCCACCTTTCTTTTCATTACGCTATTATCCTAGAATGTACAGGCGCAGCGCATGTGGCTTTTATCCAGGCTGTGCATGTCTCTTGCTTCGATGCTGTCTTTGCCACTCAGAAATGGTGGAGGTTCCCCGCTAAACAACCGCTGGAGAAGGTTCATCCCTTTGCCAAGCCACATCTCTAGTCCGCTTATTCTTTTTTCAGATCTCTTTTCTTTCGTCGCAAGTGCAGCCACCTCTAGATCAAATGGAATCAGAAGAGGGCAGTATTTCCTTGATGTCGACAAAGACTTTCCCAGCTTTCAGTCCTCTCAAAAGTGAGTGGTGCCGCTTGCGGGGCCCTCAGAACACTCTCTGATGAGGGGTTGCATTTCAGCTCTGCATACCGTTTCGCTTCCAGAGCATGATCTAGGCACTTTTACAAGTAACAAACAAATTTTTCCTTCAGCTGATTAAAAAGAATAGCTTCAACCACAACACCTCCCATTCAGAAAGATAATGTCCTGGAGGATATTTCACTATTCTCTGCAGTTGCATAGAAGTGCATCTAATTTATAAACCTTCACGTTTGGGGGCTGTAAAACGTCTCACCTGATGGCTGATGATCTACTGGTTTTGTGCAAGTACAGGAGCTGTACTTCAGCAAAGATAGGTATGGGACGATGCAAAAGGTTGTAATACCCTGGAACTGACTCTTCCACTATGCTTGCAGTTAGAAGTACCCTGAGTCGGAAAATGCCATTTGAGCCTGGCCCCAAAATTATGCATGTGTGTTGTGTGCACACATCTCTGCGAATACGTATCCAGCCCTGCGTCCCTTTGGAGCTACACTGGTTCGAAGGGTCAGTTAGTCACAGACATACATCTGCTTGCAGGGAAAAAGACACAATTTCTGAAAGCGTCACTTTGGGTGCTAGGGTCAAGGAGTGGCATTTGGTTCGTGCTTTTTTCTCATTGTCATTGTTATAGCGAATTATCGTTTTATATCGAACTACATACCTGCCATTTCCTTGTCACTACAAGAAACGTGTGTATGTTTTTGCTAACCTGCGAAGTTTCCTTCGTGTAGTTTTCAGCTATAAACTGGAAACACGCATACCCATGATGGAGCCGTGTTTATGGGATCCAGGCCTGTGCGAACGTTGAGGCAGAGATGTAGCATGACTGCAGAAAGCAGTTGATCCCAGTGCCAATCTGTAGAAGGGAAGGGTATCCTGATAGTCAGTCTGATTCTCACACGTAAAGAAAAATCACGCAGGAAACGTCTTCAGGTGCACGAAGTAGGAATGTCTGTGGGATCCGTTCCCAGATTCTGGACGGTCCTTCTTCCTTTTTAAGGTTGCAGAGCCTTTTCACAGGACTAGCAAGAGAAGTTCCCGATTCAGTATTTCTTCTTTCTCTTTTTAATAGCTCCACACGAGAAGAAAGGCCGCACTATTTGAAGTGAAAATATGTACAGAGTTTGGGGGGGAAAGCAAGTTCAAAGAGTAAGTGTTGCAAAGTTACGGAGGCATCACAATTAACATTGAAGTGCGTAACCTTGGTGCTAAAAACCCAAATATATTATAGGGTGTATTCTCGTGCGCATATCTTGACATGGACCTCTCAGTATGTGTTCGATTGCGTGCATGCCAGACTGTTATCAAAAGTGGCCCGTAGGAAAATGTGTAGTCACCCATTCTTTACAGTCCCGTTACAAGTTAAGTCAAACAAACTGAGGGTAAACCCCTGACAAACGTTGCCCGAATACCCGTCTGCTGGGCATGAACCTAGGCCGAATGCTTCTTGCACTGCGTCACACTGGTGGTGAGAATATATAATACCTGAATGCTGAGAAATAAACACCAGCAAGCATCAATGCCAGGCGTGGCCTGGACCATTTAGCATAGGCCACAGGGCCTGTCCACACGGTCTGACCTCCGGGACAGCGTTTCTATGAGAGCATTATATTTATATTTATGAGAGCATTTATAAAACTGCCTTACAAAAAGTACGGCAGGTGCGTGCGACTAGTATCAAGCTAGTTGGCCAAACCCACCGTGGTGTTCTAACACCCACAGTCTCTGTAGAGTACAGAAAAAGCAGGACATCACTATCTGATGCAGTTGAGCTGCCTCAGCACAAATGCAGAACGGGTTCAAATTAAGTGGTGTATACAGTCATAATCGCACAATTTATTTGGAATCCCGGCCTTTGCATCCCTAACTGAACCAGTGAACAGAACTTCTTTTTGGATGGGAGGAAGTATATGAGAAACTGTTTTTCCAGAAGTGGATTGTCAGCAATGTATACCAGAGAAATAGACATCGTCTGTACCAAAGGCATTCTTAACAGCTTATGCGGCTGGCCTCGATATGTTAGTGTTTCTAATCATGGAAGTAGAGATGGGAGATCTTGCTGTTGATGTTGAGCTAGAGCCACTTATCCAGGATCATGTCCAGAGTGCTCTTCGATATGCCGTCTCCTGTCGCTGGGCACCACCGGCAAGAGCCTGGCTCCATCTTCTCTGCAGCCTCCCTTCAGGCCTTTTTAGGCATCGATCAGGTCCCCCCCGAGCCTTCTCCTCACCAGGCTAAAGAGTCTCAGCTCGCTCAGCCTTTGCTCAGAGGATGCTCCGGCTCCTTAATCATCAGGTTGCTCTGCGGTCGAGAAACACACAGGCACACACGCCCTGGAAAGCATCGAGGTCTTTATTGGAGGCGCCAGAGGGGGATGGTGAGGGGCCACAGCCACACTGTGCCACTGCCTGTGTCCGGAGCAGGAGCAGGGCCAGGCGGGCGCACTCCTGCGCTCAGCGGTGTTGGCTCCTGAGAAGTGCTGGGTGCGGGAGCCTGCTGGGAGCTGTGCGGTTGGTCCCGGCAGGCCCGCTGCTGCCAGCCGAGGGCTAGCTGTCGGTGGGCCGCCTGCGCAGGTTGGAGCGGTGCTGCGGCGACCGGCTGCGGGCCCTCTCCATGGCCAGCCTCCTGCACTGGTAGGGGGACAAGCCGAGCAGGTACTACTCGTAGCTCCCTGCCAGGCCATGGCTGACCAAAATTAAGGCCTATTGTTAAGGGCACTGTCCAAATGCCTCTTTTTAAGGCATTGAGAGGCTGGTGGCGTGGACCACCTCTCTAGGAAGCCTGTTCCAGTGTTGGACCACCCAGGAAAGGGTGGGCACAGCCCCAGGAAAAGGGGTAGAAAGTAACACGGGTGGGGATAGCAAGGCCACCTGCAGAGTTAGTGACACACCAAGACACTTTCTGCAGTCTTAAGGCCTTTATTTGCTTTTACAGCCTGCTACTTAGACTCAGAGGGCCAGGGGCCCTTGAGGGCCAGCGCATGCCGCAGCTGCTGGGCCGGTGGTGGTATCGGCAGTGCCTGGGGCATTCTCCTAGTGCCTCCCGTGGGGTGGCCTCTTCTTGGCTGGAGAAGAGGCCTCGGGGCTGCCGTTCCTTCTCTTTGGGGGACAGCGTGGCCCCCCAGAGGAGCGTTCCCTGCCGCCGCTGGAAGTCGATGGAATTGCCGCAGCATCCTCGGGTTCCTGCTGGGGCTCCTCTTGATCCCCGGGGACAGGAACGGGGGCAGAAAGGGGGCTGGTGGCACTCCCACGAAGGGCAGCTGCTGACGTGCCGGGTAGGTCATCCATGCTGGTTGCTTCCACGCTGTCGGAGTGGGTGAGGCCAGCAGTAGGAGAGCTTTCTTGGGAGGCAGCGGGCACGGGGGCAGCTGTGGGGCTCTCCTCCCGCTGCCTCGCAGCATGGCCATTGTCCAGGCCCAGCAGACGGCGGGCCTCCCCGCTGCACCGTTGCACGGCAACGTCAATAAGCCGTCGGACAAATGTTGCCGCGTGGTTTTGGAGGCAGGCTTCCATCAGCTGGACCATCATTTCTTCATCCAGGCCAAAAAGGGCCAGGAAGGGCATGAGAATGTCCTCCGCTATGTCTGCCCGTGAACGCCGGCTCCCAAACACGCGTCGCAGCTCCTGACGCACCCAGGTCCGAATGGTGTGGAGGAGAGCTGGGTGCCTCTGGAAGAGAGATGCCCATGTGCTGGGCTGGAGTCCGCCCAGAGGAGCCCCGGGCACCATTCCCACAGGCTGTAGCTCTCTTGCTGCGCGGCTGTGAGCAGCTGGATGTGCAGGAGCTCCTCCTGCCTGGTGGCCGACGACAGGTGGTGCCGCAGGTGCTGTGACGACGTGCTCCTGGAAGTCGTCGTCCGTCTGCACCGAGTGCACGATGGAGCAGATCCTCCTCTTGCAGAGGGGGCACTCGGGCTTGGTGCCAACCCAGCGCAGGATGCAGGGGTAGCAGAACTGGTGGAGGCATGGCAGCAGGTAGCTGGCCTCCTCCCAGCTGTCCAGGCAGATGGGACAGCGGTTCTCCAGCTCAGCGGCCATGCTCTCCAAGCTCTGCGCTGGGCTGCAGGGAGCCGAGGATGTTAAGTGGCTCCCTCTCGCTGGCGCTGCAGCAGCCGGTGTCACGCTAGAAAAGGAAGAGAGGCCACAGTCATTTGCTGGCTGCGGGCAGGGGTGGAAGAAATGCCCAGGTCCCCCAAGAAGGAAAGCCTCCCAGCTGCCCAGGCTGAGGTTTCCCCTCCAGCTCACCTCTGCTGCTGCGAGCGTGCCTCCTGGGTGCCCCGGCTGCCGGAACCTGGCAGGGCTGGGGCAAGTCCTCGAGTGGCTCTGGGTCAAGTACGGAGAGTTGCAAGAAGCAACTCCCCAAGCACGACACCAGTTCCTAGGCTTTCCTCAACACTCCAGCCTCGGCAACTTGCTCAGCTGGAGTGTGGGCACAAACCGGCTGGCTGGGCCTCGGTGCCCGCATATAAGCAGCGCGGGGCACCTGGTCACAATCCATCACTAGCTGACCTCACAGTTGAGCCCTCGGTGACATCAGAACCCATCGCTCAGTCACCAAGGCCTCAGCCGTGTCTTCCCAGGTCACCCTCAGGTCACTCTGCCTGTGGCAGATGTCTCCAGGCACATGTGGCACGAGGGTTCATTGGATGACACCTCGTGCCTCCCTGGGAGGCTGTAGGACAACGTCCCACAAGCTCTGCCCACACCCCAGCACTGCTGGCCAGCCCTCTGGGCTGCCCTGATTCCTCCCATGCTGGGACACAGGCAGCCCTTGGCTCACTCTCATGGGTTTTCTCCTCTCTTTCTTCCCTAGCCAGAGGACATTTGGGGTCCTGGGCAGGAGGGAGGCCAGGAAGCCAGAGGGGAGGCTCATGGGAGGCAAGGAGGGTCTGTGGGGCTGGGGCTGGTTCAGCGTGGAGCAGAGAAGGCGTTGGGGCACCTCATAGCGCACCCCAGTGCCTACGGGGAAGGCATCAAGGGGATGGGGACAGGCGCTTGCCAGCCCTGTCTGGTGGGAGGGTGAGAGACAGTGGCACCTCCTGAAACGGGAGAGGTTCAGGCTGGAGATAAGCAATGAACCTCCAAATCCCTGCGAGGATCATGAAGCACTGGAGAGGGTTGCCCTGAGAGGAGGTGGGATCCCAGAGCCTGGAGGTCTTCAAGACCTGAGTGTCCCCAAGCCGGAGCACAACTGTCACAAGCCCATGAAGGGATGCTCACTGAAGTACTGGCAGAGACGCATTGCCAGTGGGAAAGGGAGCAAAGGTTTCTAAAGGTGCAGCAGCTTCCCTAAGCTGCAATGTCAAAAAACCACTTTCCTGTTTCCGTTGGTGCAGCAGCTTTCACAAGCACTGATTGGAATGGAATGGAATGGAATGGAATGGAATGGAATGGAATGGAATGGAATGGAAAGGAGGAGTTCCTGTTGGTATGGACCTACAAGGATCATGGAGTCCAAGTACCTGACCACTCCACAGCTGACCAAAATTAAGGCCTATTGTTAAGGGCACTGTCCAAATACCACCTTTTAAGGCATTGAGAGGCTGGGGGCATGGACCACCTCTCTAGGAAGCCTGTTCCAGTGTTTGTCCACCCAGGAAAGGGTGGGCACAGCCCCAGGAAAAGGGGTAGAAAGTAACGCGGGTGGGGGTAGCAACGCCACCTGTACAGTTAGTGACACACCAAGACATCATCTGCAGTCTTAAGGCCTTTATTTGCTTTACAGTCTGCTAATTAGAGTTAGAGGCCTTGGGGCTGCCATTCCTTCTCTTCGGAGAACACTATGGCCCCACAGAGGAGCGTTCCCTGCCGCCACTGGAAGTAGATGGAGTTGCCACGGCATCCTCGGGTTCCTGTTGGGGCTCCTCTTGATCCCCAGCAACAGGAACGTGGGCAGAAAGAGTGCTGGTGGCACTCCCATGAAGGGCAGCTGCTGACGTGCCGGGGAGGTCATCCATGCTGATTGCTTCCACGCTGTCGGAGTGGGTGAGGCGAGCAGTAGGAGACCTTTCTTGGGAGGCAGCGGGCACGGGGGCAGCGGCGGGGCTCTCCTCCCATTCCTCAGCAGCACGTCCCCCAGCTGCAGCCTTGCTTTATCTGCACCCTGAGTGAATAAGGGGAAAGCAACAGACATCATCTACCTGGAGGCATGCAGAGCATCTGACACTGTCCCGCCTTCGGGCACTTGACTGCTGAGCAGCACTTGCCTGCCGATTGGCTTGTGAGCTGACACGTGCCCCAGCTGCTGGCCTGGCCCTGGTTTTGGCAGCTCCTGGGGCCTGGTTCGAGTGTTGCTGGCGGGGCGTCGTGGTCTCGGGTGGCTGTAAAGAGTCCTGGGAACTCTTCCTGCTCCCCGTGGGTGGGAACGGGGGCGTCGGGGGTGCTGGCAGGACCCCCACCAACAGCAGCCGATGAGGTGCTGGGGAGCTCTTCTGCCGCAGAGGTGTCAGCACGTCCCCCAGCTGTGGCCTTGCCTTGGCAGCCCCTGCGGCACCCTCCCAGGTTCACCGATGGCGGGGTGGCTTCCTGGGGGGCTGGGAAGGGTCCTCAGGGCTGCCGGCCCTCCTCTTTGGGGCTCGCCGGGGCTCCTCACGGGAGCGGTCCCTGCCCTGGCTGTGGCTGGAGGGCCCTGGCACAGCCTCCTCCGGCTGCTCTTCTTGCTCCCCGTGGGTGGGAACGGTGGTGGAGGGGGGGCTCCCGGGACCCCCACGGAGAGCTGGGCTGGGGGCAGGAGGCTCCCCTCGGGAGGCAGCGGGGACAGGGGCAGCCGTGGCACTGTCCTCCCGCCCCCCGGCAGCACGGGTGACCCCCAGGCCCACGCGACGTGGGGCCACCCCACTGCACCGGCGCACGACGGCCTCAATCAGCCGGCTGACAAAGGCCCTCGTGCGCCAGCCCAGGGAGGCCTGCAGCCGCTGGGCCAGAGCCTCCTCATCCAGCCCAAGGTGTCGCAGGCTGGACGTGATGAGGCTCTGCACTGCTGCTGCCTGCTGGGCGTCCTCAAAGAGCTGCCCGAGCTCCTGCTGCAGCCAGGGCAGCAGGGGCTGGAGGGCAGCCGGGTAGAGGCGGAAGAGGAGGGCATGGAAGCCCCCCTCTGGAGCCCAGGGCAGCGGCGACGCAGCTGCAGGCCGGGGTGCTGCCGGGTGACGGGGGCGGTGGGCGGCTGCCTGTGCCGACGCTCCTCCCCGCTGGGGGCGGACGACGACTGATGGAGCCACAGGAGGTGAGATGACATGCTCCTGGAAGTCGTCGTCCGCCCGCACCGAGTGCAAGATGGATCTCACCCTCCTTTTACAGAGGGGGCACTCGGGCTTGTTCTCAGCCCACCGCAGGATGCAGGTGTAGCAGAACTGGTGGAGGCATGGCAGCACGTAGCTGGGCTCCTCCCAGCTGCCCAGGCAGATGGGACAGCGGTCCTCCAGCTCTGTTGCCATGCTCTCCACGCTCTGCGGTGGGCTGGGGGGAGCCGAGGATGTTAAATTGCCCCTGCCCACTGGCCCTGCAGCAGCCGGTGTCACGCTAGAAAAGGAAGAGAGGCCACAGTCATTTGTCGGCTCCGGGCAGGGGTGGAAGAAATGCCCAGGTCCCCCAAGAAGGAAAGCCTCCCAGCTGCCCAGGCTGAGCTTTCCCCTCCCAGCTCACCTCTGCCGCTGCGAGCGTGCCTCCTGGGTGCCCCGGCTGCCGGAACCTGGCAGGGCCCGGGCAAGTCTTTGGGTGGCTCCAAGTCAGGTATGGAGAGTTGCACGAAGCAACTCCCCCCGTGAGGCACCACTTCCTAAACTTTCTCAGCACTCCAGCCTCGCAACCTTGCTAGGCTGGAGTGTGGGCACAAACCGGCTGGCTGGGCCTCGGTGCCCGCATATAAGCAGCGTGGGGCACCCGGTCACATTCCATCACTAGCTGACCTCACAGTCTACCCCTTGGTGACATTAGAAGCCATTGCTCAGGGACATCGCAGCGGGCCATTTTCGACCGCGGTGCTCAGCCCAGCAGTGCTGTGGCCACAGCACACACGTCTGGGGCTACTGCAGTGCCTCTGCCCGCTCCATCCATGCCCCCCTCCCTTTGTCTTGTGCTCGGCATCAGTGTTTCACGCCAGTCACCGAGGCCTCAGCCATGTCTTCCCAGGCCCCCCTCAGGTCACTCTGCCTGTGGCAGATGTCTCCAGGCACATGTGGCACGAGGGTTCATTGGATGACACCTCGTGCCTCCCTGGGAGGCTGCAGGACAAAGTCCCACAAGCTCTGCCCACACCCCAGCACTGCTGGCCAGCCCTCTGGGCTGCCCTGATTCCTCCCATGCTGGGACACAGGCAGCACTTGACTCACAAGGGTGCTTCCCTCTGCTCAGCACCCGTCAGGCCTCATCCAGGCACTACATCCCTTTCTGGTGTCCTGGGCAGGAGGGAGGCCAGGAAGCCAGAGGGGAGGCTCATGGGAGGCAAGGAGGGTCTGTGGGGCTGGGGCTGGTCCAGCATGGAGCAGAGAAGGTGTTGGGGCACCTCATAGCGCACTCCAGTGCCTACGGGGAAGGCATCAAGGGGATGGGGACAGGCGCTTGCCAGCACTGCCCGGTGGGAGGGTGAGAGACGGTGGCATCTCCTGAAAAGGCAGAGGTTCAGGCTGGAGATAAAGGATCAACCGCCAAATCCCTGCGAGGATCATGAAGCACTGGAGAGGGTTGCCCAGTGAGGGGGTGGGATCCCTGGGCCTGGAGGTCAACCTTCAAAACCTCAGTGGCCCCAACCCAGAGCATACAGGTCTATACCCATCGTTGACCCTGCCCTGAGCCAGTGTTGAATGAGAGACCTCCTCCGTCCCCTTCTAGTAGGAGAGGGTCTGTGTTTTGGTGATTGGTGTGACCAAGTATGAAGAGGAACTTCTGAGTGTGGGAGCCTCCGGTCTTGCAGAGTCAGGGTTGTGAGAACGGCAGGTGTTGATGGCACTGACACTAGCACTTCGTCAAGATCACATCTGCGTGCAGCTTCTCAGGACACCCAGGCAGGGACAATGCAGGAGACAGGGAGAGGCCTCCAAAGGTTGTGTCTCTTGTCCTCTCTCTCACCTCCGCTAATTCTGTCCAGACTAGGTGGAAATACACATTTGACTGCTTTCAGATAGGTGGATATGAATGACAGCATGCGTGTGAATGGGTGAAAAAACCAATTTTATTTTGAGATAAAAATCTCCCTCCCCTCCTTGCTTTGAACTTTGCAACACTCCTGAGATTTGTTGATACCGTTTGCAACAGGGCTTTGGGGCTGCAATGCCCAGAACGCCCAGAATGCCCGGGAGACCCTCACAGACTCTACCTGGAGACCAGTGGTACAACGTGATCTAAACGGTTAAAGCATAAGATTACTTATTGTACGTATTGTACAAGATTACGTATTGTAGCTACGAGCGCGTGTGCTATGTAACCTAACCAATTGAAAGCGTAGAAAGAACGCGTGAATGGAACGTGAACAAAAGATTAGATATATAAGAAAGCCAAGTTTGCAATAAAGAGAGAGCTTAACTTAACTCTTCAAGGAGAGTCTTGTCTTTTGTCCGTCCCGACTGAAACGACAATTGGTGACCCCGACGTGATACTGAGGAAGAAGACGACTGGAAATAGTTGTGGGGAGGGAGCCCAGTGAAGCTGAAGACAGTGGGCAGAGCTGTTGACGGATCCGGATCATGTTTAAGAAGACACCTGTAGTAGGTGAGCCACTGGGGACATGGGAGAGAAGTTAACTAAGGAAGAGCAGACGATACTCTCCACATGCACGCTGCAGTTAAAACAGCAGGGTGTAATCTTCCCTGAAGTGACCTTGCGAAAAATGCTATGGTGGGGAAAGGAACAGGGAGTAGAAACGACGTCGGTTACAGCATTTAGTGTAACGCAATGGACGAACCTAGGGCAGACGTTATTTGAGGAAACTACGCGTGGCTCAAAAACGGCTATTGAACTGTTAACAACGTGGCGACTTTTGTTAGACACATTAAAGAACTTCAAGGAGCAGAAAGATTTAGCGGAAGGGAGTGAACAGCCGCCCGCAGCCCCTGAGCCCTTGCCCTAAAACCTCCCGTTGATAGTATGAAGGGGCGGGAGATTGCTGTTAAAGAAAATAAGGGACTGCTCCCGATGAACACAAAAGATAAACAATATAAGTACGTGTTGCCTCGTGACCAACTAGCAGCTGTAAAAGAGACTCAAAGAGGGATGGGTGTTATCCACCCTGAAGGACTGGTGCGTCCCTCCGCACCCCCCGCTCCAGCCCTGGGGGAAACAGAGGCATGGCCTTCTCCTCCTATTTCGACTAACCCCATCTCGAGTCTGGGTTTTCCATCCTTGCCAGCTGAGTGAGACGATGAGGAGGGCAGTCATATAACGGGTGAGGAAGGGACTGAAGTGGTGGACTCTGGGGAGCCACGCCCATCATACACAAGGTGCCCCTGGACGCTTGGGGGCCAATTGGCAAAGGTTAAGTGCCTTACTCATAGGAAGATCTAGTACCACCTTACAAGGCCTCCTGGTACATGTTGGAGTGATTGATGCTGATTACACAGGACAAATATGTGCCATGGTATCGACAGCTACACCGCCTGTGACTACTGAGAAAGGAACTCGACTTGCTCAGTTAGTCCCATTTCAAAGTTGTGTTCCACAAACGGACAACGTTATACGTGGTAATGGTGGTTTTGGTTCTACGGGAAAACCACAAGTCTATTGGGTGCAGACAGTATCTGATCAACGCCCACAAATGCATGGTGTTCTTGAACTTAGTGATGCCACTCCCAAGAAGGTCCGGCTGGCTGGATTATTAGACACTGGAGCAGATGTGACGATCATTTCCTTAAGGGAGTGGCCTGCTGCTTGGCCATTCACCTCCAATGCCTTGGGAGTGGCAGGACTCGGAGGGGTTACCAATAGTTATATGTCCACTAACCCTACTGTGATTGTACACTCAGAAGGGCAAAGGGCTACAGTGCGGCCATATGTGACCTCAACTCCTTTAAACCTATGGGGAAGGGACTGCTTAGGCCAATGGGGAGTTCGCATAACTACGGATTTTTAGTCGGGGCCACTGTATTGCGGGGCGTTTCTCGGCCCACTTTAGCTCTAAAATGGCTAACAGAAAAACCAGTGTGGGTTGGTCAGTAGCCCCTTAGCCAAGAGAAATTAACGGCCCTGCAGTCTCTGGTAATGGAACAACTTGTTGCAGGACGCATAGAAGCCTCACATAGCCCTTGGAATACCCCAGTATTTGTTATGAAAAAGAAATCGGGGAAATGGAGGTTGTTGCATGATTTGAGAAAGATTAATGACGTCATGGCAACAATGGGAGCACTACCACCGGGATTACCTTCGCCTACTCTGATACCTATGGGGTGGGAAATTGTTGTAATGGATTTAAAAGATTGGTTTTTTACCATCCCTCTGGCAGAACAAGACAAAGAAAAATTTGCATTTACTGTTCCGTCTGTGAATAACATGGAGCCTACCAAAAGGTATCAGTGGAAAGTGTTGCCACAAAGTATAAAAAACTCGCCTACAATTGGTCAATGGTTTGTAGCAAAAGCCTTGAGTCCAACACGTGCCCTGTTCCCATCTGATTACTGTTACCATTGCATGGATGATATTCTGCTAGCGGCTGCAGCAGCGCAACAGTTAGAAAAAATGGAAGCGAAAACGCGGGAATCATTGTGTGAATATGGCTTAATAATCGCCCCAGAAAAGGTACAAAGGCAACAACCGTGGTCATACCTGGGAATGAAAGCATTAGCTCAGACAGTCATGCCACAACCTATCCAACTACAAATAGAAGTAAAAACGTTGAATGATGTACAAAAATTAGCAGGAATGATTAATTGGATTGGGCCCTATGTTGGTATTCCATCTTCCAAATTACAACCTCTCTTTGAGCTATTAAAAGGTGACACTAATATTTTAGCCCCACGAATGTTAACTGAGGAAGCAAAAAAAGTGGTAGCTGAAATAGAACAAGCTATTAGTAGTAAACATGTATGGAGACTTGACTTAACGGTTTCGGTGCAGGCCTTTGTGTTAGTAGATCAATTAGTGCCATTTGCTATGATTGCTCAATGGTGTGAACAATGGGATGATCCCTTACATGTTTTAGAATGAATTTTTTTTGCCTAACAAGACAAAGAAAACAGCCCCTGGTCTATTTGAGCTAATAGCACAAGTTATTATAAAAATTAGAACTCGATGTTCAGAACTGATGGGAGGAGACCCTGAACAGATTGTAGTCCCTGTGCAGAGTGATTGTTTTGAACGGTGCTTAGCTAACAGCACTGCCCTACAAGCAGCCACGACCAATTATACAGGGCAGGTGAGCTACCGTTTGCCTTCACACCCACTGATCAAATTGGGCACCCAAATGGCCTTTGCACGGAAAAATCTCAGTTGCAGAAACCCAGTGGAGGGCCCCGCGGTGTTCACAGATGGATCAGGAAAAACTGGAAAAGCTGCCATTGTCTGGAGACAAGGAACACAATGGCAACATAAGAGCGAACATCAAGAAGGTTTGCCCCAAGTCGTAGAATTACGGGCGAAGACCATGGTGTTTCAGAACTTCCCCAGCCCTGTCAACATTGTGACAGGTTCGGCTTATGTGGCTGGACTGGTACTAACGTTTAGATAAGGCTGTTTTAGGGAGTGTAACCAATGAATTGCTGTTTGGCATATTGAAACTGTTACGGATAACAATACAAAAGCGACAGCAAGAATATTACGTGATGCATATTAGAAGTCATACCCGGTTGCCAGGATTTATTGTAGAAGGCAATGCACAAGCTGATGCTTTAGTGTCTGCAGTGGCCCTGGGACCTGTGCCCAATGTTAAACAGCAAGCGATAGCATCGCATAGTTTTTGTCATCAGGGATAGCGTGCTTTAAAACGTCAGTTTAATCTTAGTAACGCTGAGGCTCGCAATATTATTGCAGCCTGCCCTGATTGTCAAGATCAACAGGTACCTGTATATTATGGCACCAATCCACGAGGATTACGTGCTTTACAGCTTTGGCAAACTGATGTCACACATATTACTGAATTTGGCCGTTTGAGGGATATACGTGTATCAATTGATACCTTTTCTTCTGCCCTCGTTGCCACTGCTCACACTGGAGAATCAGCTCGGGACGCCCTACGTCATTGGCAGCGTGCATTTTCTGTTTTAGGTGCCCCACAACAGATCAAAACTGATAATGGTCCTGCTTATGTATCACAAGAAGTAGCTTGTTTTTACAACTCTGGGGCGTGACACATGTCACAGGCATCCCCCACTCACCCACGGGTCAGAGTATTGTTGAGCGTGCACACGGTACCCTGAAACGCCTTTTACACAAAGAAAAAGGGGGAATGCTAGGGGAAACCCCTGAAGCACGATTAGCTAAAGCTGTATATGTCTTGAATTTTTTTGCAGCTTGCTGATGATACTGCTGCTGCGATGCCACCCCTCCTTCGGCACTTTGGTTCTCTTGTGACCCAGGAACGGGTGGGTCCTGGAGCAAAAGTGCTGATGCGGGACCTCAGGACAGGACAGTGGTTGGGCCCGCATGACTTGATCACGTGGGGAAGGGGTTATGCTTGTGTTTCCACAGATCATGGACCACGGCGGGTGCCCGCAAGATACGTCCGCCCGTATTTGAAGATAACCGGGACGGGGGAACAAAGCGAACCGGCATGATGAGGCCGGCTATCTTGCTCACCATCTGCCTTAAGATATTTACTGCACTCTCCTCAAGGGTTTGGATTCCACCTCAACCAAAGAATAACGTATGGGTCACCCTGGCTAACTTAACGGGCCAGGACACGCTTTGTTTGTCAACCTCATCACCGCAGAATCCATTCTCAACGTGTCTGGTGGGACAGCCCTTAGACGCCTGGCCTGTGCCGGAGTTTCAGAAGCACTTGACAAAAGGGGGTGAGGTAGCTGATAATTGGGATGCTTGGGTAGCCTATCTGCAACACAGTAACCTCGAACCACAAGAACTAGAATTACTGGGTTCTGTTGAAATGGATTACTGCTTATATTTTAATTATAGTGGCAAAAATCAGTCAAACATTCAATGTGTTAATTCTAGCCTGATTGTTTATAGAAATGAATCTGTTTGGTGCACCTACACATCAGCCAATGTCTCTAAATCTACTAATCACCCTCTAAGCTTGCCAGCAGGAAGCTTTCCCATCTGCGGAGATAGAGCATGGCCTGGTATCCCCTCTCACATTAAAGGGGGCCCCTGTAGTTCAGGAAGATTAACCCTACTAACACCAAATACATCTATGATTGTGCAGCGCTATAGGCGCCCAAAACGAAGTGCTCACGCATTCAGAAATAGCTGCGATGACAATGTACAATTTTGGAACCCTGGAGAAATAATCGCGGCATCCTTTTTGCCCCTGGGGTGGCGTCAGCTAAAGCGCTCGCTACGCTTAACGATCTTGGATGTCGGCTGGCTAAGCAATCTAATGCTACTTCTCCAGTTTTGAGTAGTTTACTGTTAGATGTAGACTCAGTTAGACATGCCACACTGCAGAATCGAGCTGCAATAGATTTTTTGTTGCTGGCTCAAGGTCATGGCTGCCAAGATTTTGATGGGATGTGCTGCATGAATTTATCAGACCACTCTCGATCTATTCATGCACGCATACAAGAGTTGACAGAACGAACGAAAAAGTTAAAGGAAGAGGATGGGTTCCTCTCTCTTGATCACCTTTTGCAAAAATTGGGGACTCTCGGGATGGCTGGTTTCAATAGTCAAAGCAGGATTAACAATATTGTTGATAGTCGTAGTTGTGCTAATGATGGTGCCATGTCTCATCTCCCTACTGCAAAGGGCCCTGCAGCGGGTGATGGGGGCGGCATTTGTAGCACAAATACAAGAAGGGGGAATTGTTGGGGGATACGGCGGGCCCGTAGACCCTTTGACAGAAGAGATAGAGATTGCAGTGTAGCCATAAGAAGGCCGCGAGTTGCGTCATATAAGGACAATGAGTTTCTTCAAATATCCACGAGTGGTCAGAAGTTCAGAGGTTCTGAAGTTCAAAAATGAAAACTCAGGAAGCTTATGTGTCCTTGAAGAATAGGACATCCCGTTAAATTGCATGGCGTGCATTTCAGGAATGGCCTGGGGAAACACTGACACTTTCTTCTTCCCATCTCCCCTAGGAGCTATTGCTGGAATATCTCATGGAGTATTTTAGACTGCCACACATATTCTACACATACGTTCCATAAGTTAAGGTCTCAATATTCCAGTGTAGACTATAAGCGTAGTAGTTCACGCCAAGTTACAAAAGCCTAACTCAACAGCTTCGTGGTTTTCTTTTACCCTGACAACATTTGGCCACAATCCATCTTTTTCACGGGTTTGTAACTGATCATTCTAACGCGACACACAAGACCTTCTGAAGTGCCCACTTCATGAAACGTAGCTGGGTGCAAGGTAATATTTCTTCCTTGGGTGGCATTTCCTGGAAGTGGTTCGAACGGTGCCACTTAGGTTGGCTCCTTTGCAAGTGAGCTTTCATACCAAGCCGACTCTGAAAATTCTGTGATGGGAATTCTGCTCTCACTCCCAAGAGGGCACCTGAGGGCGGAATGGAGCATGTCGCTCACAATGTTACTTTCCAAAAACCTTCCTTTTTCCTTTTCTTTCTTTTTTCCAGTGGGAAGAGTTTTGCTTACACTTAAATTTATAAGACACAATTAAGAAATATGCACACGAATAGCAGATCACCTGCTGTTACACATTCTGCACAAAAGTGCACTGAGTTTGACAGGTATTAAAACGTGACACAATTTCTATAATTTAAATTGTTGTTCGGTACATGTATTTTACAGTTTGATTTTTTACAATACAATTGTACAAACACAAATAAATTATTTCAGTACCAAACCATGTTTGTTGTCTGTAAACTGGTTGTGTTTGAGCATTCTTTCACTTGTAAAATTGTGTCAAAATGGAATTTGCATCCATGCTAGTCCACGGTGGTGGAGAGAAAGCAGAAATTTCCCTAAATGGTGACTTCTTTTTTTTTTTTTTTTGCACGCGTGTAAAAGCTGAATGGGGCTGTGGGTTTTCCCAGGACGGGGGCATAAGGATTACTTCCTCAGTTCTCTCCATGGGATTGCCGACAAATCAAAAAAAGGAAAGCATGAACAAGAGCACTTTTCATCCACGCAGCAGAAGCTGCAGGACACGCGAGAAGGGTTAGGCCTCATCTTGTGAAAGGGTAAAGCTATTTCCCAGACTTTTAGCTGTGCAGAAGCTCGATGAAGCTAAGATCCTTCTGTGCCAGTCTCCTTTGTGACAGCTCTGAAAAGCAATCCGATTTTCATAGTGTGTGGCGGTTTGCAGCCGGGAGAAGGTTGCGTATCACTCTGGTGTGAAATTCTCTGTAAGGAAGTTATCGTAGAAGCGGTCAAACTAATCAGACAAGTGGTTCGCCGTGTCCAGATTTCCCTACCACTGCCTCTTATTTTTGGAGCTTTTTCTGCTTGTAGGTCTGCAAAATGCCCCACCTGGTGGCTAGTGTGAAACTCATTCTTTGCACTTAAAGATGGCATGCTTCTCCAAGAAGAGCCCAGAAGATACCAGAAAGGAGCCAGTGGCAGTTGCCAGCAGAGAATATCTAGGAAAGGGCACGAGAAAAAGGGAAGCAAATGGTGATATTTTTGCAGCACACTCTCTCAGGGGTTTGCAGCTCCGAGGCTTCCTGAACGTGTCTCGATGTTTGATAGCTCTCCAACGTGCTTTTCTTTCCGGGCTTGGGTTCCTTGCTTTTGAACATTTGAAAAGCTCAGTATGCGCAAAACTGGGCAGCAAGAAGCTCCATTGCATACTTACAGGAGCCCCTCCTCCTCTTTGCTGTAAATCATCTGTCGGCTGCTTGCATTTCACGCCACCTTTCTTTTCATTACGCTATTATCCTAGAATGTACAGGCGCAGCGCATGTGGCTTTTATCCAGGCTGTGCATGTCTCTTGCTTCGATGCTGTCTTTGCCACTCAGAAATGGTGGAGGTTCCCCGCTAAACAACCGCTGGAGAAGGTTCATCCCTTTGCCAAGCCACATCTCTAGTCCGCTTATTCTTTTTTCAGATCTCTTTTCTTTCGTCGCAAGTGCAGCCACCTCTAGATCAAATGGAATCAGAAGAGGGCAGTATTTCCTTGATGTCGACAAAGACTTTCCCAGCTTTCAGTCCTCTCAAAAGTGAGTGGTGCCGCTTGCGGGGCCCTCACAACACTCTCTGATGAGGGGTTGCATTTCAGCTCTGCATACCGTTTCGCTTCCAGAGCATGATCTAGGCACTTTTACAAGTAACAAACAAATTTTTCCTTCAGCTGATTAAAAAGAATAGCTTCAACCACAACACCTCCCATTCAGAAAGATAATGTCCTGGAGGATATTTCACTATTCTCTGCAGTTGCATAGAAGTGCATCTAATTTATAAACCTTCACGTTTGGGGGCTGTAAAACGTCTCACCTGATGGCTGATGATCTACTGGTTTTGTGCAAGTACAGGAGCTGTACTTCAGCAAAGATAGGTATGGGACGATGCAAAAGGTTGTAATACCCTGGAACTGACTCTTCCACTATGCTTGCAGTTAGAAGTACCCTGAGTCGGAAAATGCCATTTGAGCCTGGCCCCAAAATTATGCATGTGTGTTGTGTGCACACATCTCTGCGAATACGTATCCAGCCCTGCGTCCCTTTGGAGCTACACTGGTTCGAAGGGTCAGTTAGTCACAGACATACATCTGCTTGCAGGGAAAAAGACACAATTTCTGAAAGCGTCACTTTGGGTGCTAGGGTCAAGGAGTGGCATTTGGTTCGTGCTTTTTTCTCATTGTCATTGTTATAGCGAATTATCGTTTTATATCGAACTACATACCTGCCATTTCCTTGTCACTACAAGAAACGTGTGTATGTTTTTGCTAACCTGCGAAGTTTCCTTCGTGTAGTTTTCAGCTATAAACTGGAAACACGCATACCCATGATGGAGCCGTGTTTATGGGATCCAGGCCTGTGCGAACGTTGAGGCAGAGATGTAGCATGACTGCAGAAAGCAGTTGATCCCAGTGCCAATCTGTAGAAGGGAAGGGTATCCTGATAGTCAGTCTGATTCTCACACGTAAAGAAAAATCACGCAGGAAACGTCTTCAGGTGCACGAAGTAGGAATGTCTGTGGGATCCGTTCCCAGATTCTGGACGGTCCTTCTTCCTTTTTAAGGTTGCAGAGCCTTTTCACAGGACTAGCAAGAGAAGTTCCCGATTCAGTATTTCTTCTTTCTCTTTTTAATAGCTCCACACGAGAAGAAAGGCCGCACTATTTGAAGTGAAAATATGTACAGAGTTTGGGGGGGAAAGCAAGTTCAAAGAGTAAGTGTTGCAAAGTTACGGAGGCATCACAATTAACATTGAAGTGCGTAACCTTGGTGCTAAAAACCCAAATATATTATAGGGTGTATTCTCGTGCGCATATCTTGACATGGACCTCTCAGTATGTGTTCGATTGCGTGCATGCCAGACTGTTATCAAAAGTGGCCCGTAGGAAAATGTGTAGTCACCCATTCTTTACAGTCCCGTTACAAGTTAAGTCAAACAAACTGAGGGTAAACCGCTGACAAACGTTGCCCGAATACCCATCTGCTGGGCATGAACCTAGGCCGAATGCTTCTTGCACTGCGTCACACTGGTGGTGAGAATATATAATACCTGAATGCTGAGAAATAAACACCAGCAAGCATCAATGCCAGGCGTGGCCTGGACCATTTAGCATAGGCCACAGGGCCTGTCCACACGGTCTGACCTCCGGGACAGCTTTTCTATGAGAGCATTATATTTATATTTATGAGAGCATTTATAAAACTGCCTTACAAAAAGTACGGCAGGTGCGTGCGACTAGTATCAAGCTAGTTGGCCAAACCCACCGTGGTGTTCTAACACCCACAGTCTCTGTAGAGTACAGAAAAAGCAGGACATCACTATCTGATGCAGTTGAGCTGCCTCAGCACAAATGCAGAACGGGTTCAAATTAAGTGGTGTATACAGTCATAATCGCACAATTTATTTGGAATCCCGGCCTTTGCATCCCTAACTGAACCAGTGAACAGAACTTCTTTTTGGATGGGAGGAAGTATATGAGAAACTGTTTTTCCAGAAGTGGATTGTCAGCAATGTATACCAGAGAAATAGACATCGTCTGTACCAAAGGCATTCTTAACAGCTTATGCGGCTGGCCTCGATATGTTAGTGTTTCTAATCATGGAAGTAGAGATGGGAGATCTTGCTGTTGATGTTGAGCTAGAGCCACTTATCCAGGATCATGTCCAGAGTGCTCTTCGATATGCCGTCTCCTGTCGCTGGGCACCACCGGCAAGAGCCTGGCTCCATCTTCTCTGCAGCCTCCCTTCAGGCCTTTTTAGGCATCGATCAGGTCCCCCCCGAGCCTTCTCCTCACCAGGCTAAAGAGTCTCAGCTCGCTCAGCCTTTGCTCAGAGGATGCTCCGGCTCCTTAATCATCAGGTTGCTCTGCGGTCGAGAAACACACAGGCACACACGCCCTGGAAAGCATCGAGGTCTTTATTGGAGGCGCCAGAGGGGGATGGTGAGGGGCCACAGCCACACTGTGCCACTGCCGGTGTCCGGAGCAGGAGCAGGGCCAGGCGGGCGCACTCCTGCGCTCAGCGGTGTTGGCTCCTGAGAAGTGCTGGGTGCGGGAGCCTGCTGGGAGCTGTGCGGTTGGTCCCGGCAGGCCCGCTGCTGCCAGCCGAGGGCTAGCTGTCGGTGGGCCGCCTGCGCAGGTTGGAGCGGTGCTGCGGCGACCGGCTGCGGGCCCTCTCCATGGCCAGCCTCCTGCACTGGTAGGGGGACAAGCCGAGCAGGTACTACTCGTAGCTCCCTGCCAGGCCATGGCTGACCAAAATTAAGGCCTATTGTTAAGGGCACTGTCCAAATGCCTCTTTTTAAGGCATTGAGAGGCTGGTGGCGTGGACCACCTCTCTAGGAAGCCTGTTCCAGTGTTGGACCACCCAGGAAAGGGTGGGCACAGCCCCAGGAAAAGGGGTAGAAAGTAACACGGGTGGGGATAGCAAGGCCACCTGCACAGTTAGTGACACACCAAGACACTTTCTGCAGTCTTAAGGCCTTTATTTGCTTTTACAGCCTGCTACTTAGACTCAGAGGGCCAGGGGCCCTTGAGGGCCAGCGGCCCTTGAGGGCCAGCGCATGCCGCAGCTGCTGGGCCGGTGGTGGTATCGGCAGTGCCTGGGGCATTCTCCTAGTGCCTCCCGTGGGGTGGCCTCTTCTTGGCTGGAGAAGAGGCCTCGGGGCTGCCGTTCCTTCTCTTTGGGGGACAGCGTGGCCCCCCAGAGGAGCGTTCCCTGCCGCCGCTGGAAGTCGATGGAATTGCCGCAGCATCCTCGGGTTCCTGCTGGGGCTCCTCTTGATCCCCGGGGACAGGAACGGGGGCAGAAAGGGGGCTGGTGGCACTCCCACGAAGGGCAGCTGCTGACGTGCCGGGTAGGTCATCCATGCTGGTTGCTTCCACGCTGTCGGAGTGGGTGAGGCCAGCAGTAGGAGAGCTTTCTTGGGAGGCAGCGGGCACGGGGGCAGCTGTGGGGCTCTCCTCCCGCTGCCTCGCAGCATGGCCATTGTCCAGGCCCAGCAGACGGCGGGCCTCCCCGCTGCACCGTTGCACGGCAACGTCAATAAGCCGTCGGACAAATGTTGCCGCGCGGTTTTGGAGGCAGGCTTCCATCAGCTGGACCATCATTTCTTCATCCAGGCCAAAAAGGGCCAGGAAGGGCATGAGAATGTCCTCTGCTATGTCTGCCCGTGAACGCCGGCTCCCAAACATGCGTCGCAGCTCCTGACGCACCCAGGTCCGAATGGTGTGGAGGAGAGCTGGGTGCCTCTGGAAGAGAGATGCCCATGTGCTGGGCTGGAGTCCGCCCAGAGGAGCCCCGGGCACCATTCCCACAGGCTGTAGCTCTCTTGCTGCGCGGCTGTGAGCAGCTGGATGTGCAGGAGCTCCTCCTGCCTGGTGGCCGACGACAGGTGGTGCCGCAGGTGCTGTGACGACGTGCTCCTGGAAGTCGTCGTCCGTCTGCACCGAGTGCACGATGGAGCAGATCCTCCTCTTGCAGAGGGGGCACTCGGGCTTGGTGCCAACCCAGCGCAGGATGCAGGGGTAGCAGAACTGGTGGAGGCATGGCAGCAGGTAGCTGGCCTCCTCCCAGCTGTCCAGGCAGATGGGACAGCGGTTCTCCAGCTCAGCGGCCATGCTCTCCAAGCTCTGCGCTGGGCTGCAGGGAGCCGAGGATGTTAAGTGGCTCCCTCTCGCTGGCGCTGCAGCAGCCGGTGTCACGCTAGAAAAGGAAGAGAGGCCACAGTCATTTGCTGGCTGCGGGCAGGGGTGGAAGAAATGCCCAGGTCCCCCAAGAAGGAAAGCCTCCCAGCTGCCCAGGCTGAGGTTTCCCCTCCAGCTCACCTCTGCTGCTGCGAGCGCGCCTCCTGGGTGCCCCGGCTGCCGGAACCTGGCAGGGCTGGGGCAAGTCCTCGAGTGGCTCTGGGTCAAGTACGGAGAGTTGCAAGAAGCAACTCCCCAAGCACGACACCAGTTCCTAGGCTTTCCTCAACACTCCAGCCTCGGCAACTTGCTCAGCTGGAGTGTGGGCACAAACCGGCTGGCTGGGCCTTGGTGCCCGCATATAAGCAGCGCGGGGCACCTGGTCACAATCCATCACTAGCTGACCTCACAGTTGAGCCCTCGGTGACATCAGAACCCATCGCTCAGTCACCAAGGCCTCAGCCGTGTCTTCCCAGGTCACCCTCAGGTCACTCTGCCTGTGGCAGATGTCTCCAGGCACATGTGGCACGAGGGTTCATTGGATGACACCTCGTGCCTCCCTGGGAGGCTGTAGGACAACGTCCCACAAGCTCTGCCCACACCCCAGCACTGCTGGCCAGCCCTCTGGGCTGCCCTGATTCCTCCCATGCTGGGACACAGGCAGCCCTTGGCTCACTCTCATGGGTTTTCTCCTCTCTTTCTTCCCTAGCCAGAGGACATTTGGGGTCCTGGGCAGGAGGGAGGCCAGGAAGCCAGAGGGGAGGCTCATGGGAGGCAAGGAGGGTCTGTGGGGCTGGGGCTGGTTCAGCGTGGAGCAGAGAAGGCGTTGGGGCACCTCATAGCGCACCCCAGTGCCTACGGGGAAGGCATCAAGGGGATGGGGACAGGCGCTTGCCAGCCCTGTCTGGTGGGAGGGTGAGAGACAGTGGCACCTCCTGAAACGGGAGAGGTTCAGGCTGGAGATAAGCAATGAACCTCCAAATCCCTGCGAGGATCATGAAGCACTGGAGAGGGTTGCCCTGAGAGGAGGTGGGATCCCAGAGCCTGGAGGTCTTCAAGACCTGAGTGTCCCCAAGCCGGAGCACAACTGTCACAAGCCCATGAAGGGATGCTCACTGAAGTACTGGCAGAGACGCATTGCCAGTGGGAAAGGGAGCAAAGGTTTCTAAAGGTGCAGCAGCTTCCCTAAGCTGCAATGTCAAAAAACCACTTTCCTGTTTCCGTTGGTGCAGCAGCTTTCACAAGCACTGATTGGAATGGAATGGAATGGAATGGAATGGAATGGAATGGAATGGAATGGAATGGAAAGGAGGAGTTCCTGTTGGTATGGACCTACAAGGATCATGGAGTCCAAGTACCTGACCACTCCACAGCTGACCAAAATTAAGGCCTATTGTTAAGGGCACTGTCCAAATACCACCTTTTAAGGCATTGAGAGGCTGGGGGCATGGACCACCTCTCTAGGAAGCCTGTTCCAGTGTTTGTCCACCCAGGAAAGGGTGGGCACAGCCCCAGGAAAAGGGGTAGAAAGTAACGCGGGTGGGGGTAGCAACGCCACCTGTACAGTTAGTGACACACCAAGACATCATCTGCAGTCTTAAGGCCTTTATTTGCTTTACAGTCTGCTAATTAGAGTTAGAGGCCTTGGGGCTGCCATTCCTTCTCTTCGGAGAACACTATGGCCCCACAGAGGAGCGTTCCCTGCCGCCACTGGAAGTAGATGGAGTTGCCACGGCATCCTCGGGTTCCTGTTGGGGCTCCTCTTGATCCCCAGCAACAGGAACGTGGGCAGAAAGAGTGCTGGTGGCACTCCCATGAAGGGCAGCTGCTGACGTGCCGGGGAGGTCATCCATGCTGATTGCTTCCACGCTGTCAGAGTGGGTGAGGCGAGCAGTAGGAGACCTTTCTTGGGAGGCAGCGGGCACGGGGGCAGCGGCGGGGCTCTCCTCCCATTCCTCAGCAGCACGTCCCCCAGCTGCAGCCTTGCTTTATCTGCACCCTGAGTGAATAAGGGGAAAGCCACAGACATCATCTACCTGGAGGCATGCAGAGCATCTGACACTGTCCCGCCTTCGGGCACTTGACTACTGAGCAGCACTTGCCTGCCGATTGGCTTGTGAGCTGACACGTGCCCCAGCTGCTGGCCTGGCCCTGGTTTTGGCAGCTCCTGGGGCCTGGTTCGAGTGTTGCTGGCGGGGCGTCGTGGTCTCGGGTGGCTGTAAAGAGTCCTGGGAACTCTTCCTGCTCCCCGTGGGTGGGAACGGGGGCGTCGGGCGTGCTGGCAGGACCCCCACCAACAGCAGCCGATGAGGTGCTGGGGAGCTCTTCTGCCGCAGAGGTGTCAGCACGTCCCCCAGCTGCAGCCTTGCCTTGGCAGCCGCTGCGGCACCCTCCCAGGTTCACCGATGGCGGGGTGGCTTCCTGGGGGGCTGGGAAGGGTCCTCAGGGCTGCCGGCCCTCCTCTTCGGGGCTCGCCGGGGCTCCTCAGGGGAGCGGTCCCTGCCCTGGCTGTGGCTGGAGGGCCCTGGCACAGCCTCCTCCGGCTGCTCTTCTTGCTCCCCGTGGGTGGGAACGGTGGTGGAGGGGGGGCTCCCGGGACCCCCATGGAGAGCTGGGCTGGGGGCAGGAGGCTCCCCTCGGGAGGCAGCGGGGACAGGGGCAGCCGTGACACTGTCCTCCCGCCCCCCGGCAGCACGGGTGACCCCCAGGCCCACGCGACGTGGGGCCACCCCACTGCACCGGCGCACGACGGCCTCAATCAGCCGGCTGACAAAGGCCCTCGTGCGCCAGCCCAGGGAGGCCTGCAGCCGCTGGGCCAGAGCCTCCTCATCCAGCCCAAGGTGTCGCAGGCTGGACGTGATGAGGCTCTGCACTGCTGCTGCCTGCTGGGCGTCCTCAAAGAGCTGCCCGAGCTCCTGCTGCAGCCAGGGCAGCAGGGGCTGGAGGGCAGCCGGGTAGAGGCGGAAGAGGAGGGCATGGAAGCCCCCCTCTGGAGCCCAGGGCAGCGGCGACGCAGCTGCAGGCCGGGGTGCTGCCGGGTGACGGGGGCGGTGGGCGGCTGCCTGTGCCGACGCTCCTCCCCGCTGGGGGCGGACGACGACTGATGGAGCCACAGGAGGTGAGATGACATGCTCCTGGAAGTCGTCGTCCGCCCGCACCGAGTGCAAGATGGATCTCACCCTCCTTTTACAGAGGGGGCACTCGGGCTTGTTCTCAGCCCACCGCAGGATGCAGGTGTAGCAGAACTGGTGGAGGCATGGCAGCACGTAGCTGGGCTCCTCCCAGCTGCCCAGGCAGATGGGACAGCGGTCCTCCAGCTCCGTGGCCATGCTCTCCACGCTCTGCAGTGGGCTGGGGGGAGCCAAGGATGTTAAATTGCCCCTGCCCACTGGCCCTGCAGCAGCCGGTGTCACGCTAGAAAAGGAAGAGAGGCCACAGTCATTTGTCGGCTCCGGGCAGGGGTGGAAGAAATGCCCAGGTCCCCCAAGAAGGAAAGCCTCCCAGCTGCCCAGGCTGAGCTTTCCCCTCCCAGCTCACCTCTGCCGCTGCGAGCGTGCCTCCTGGGTGCCCTGGCTGCCGGAACCTGGCAGGGCCGGGGCAAGTCTTTGGGTGGCTCCAAGTCAGGTATGGAGAGTTGCACGAAGCAACTCCCCCCGTGAGGCACCACTTCCTAAGCTTTCTCAGCACTCCAGCCTCGCAACCTTGCTAGGCTGGAGTGTGGGCACAAACCGTCTGGCTGGGCCTCGGTGCCCGCATATAAGCAGCGCGGGGCACCCGGTCACATTCCATCACTAGCTGACCTCACAGTCTACCCCTTGGTGACATTAGAAGCCATTGCTCAGGGACATCGCAGCGGGCCATTTTCGACCATGGTGCTCACCCCAGGAGTGCTGTGGCCACAGCACACACGTCTGGGGCTACTGCAGCGCCACTGCCCGCTCCACCCATCGCCTCCTTCCCTTGTCTTGTGCTCGGCATCAGTGTTTCACGCCAGTCACCGAGGCCTCAGCCATGTCTTCCCAGGCCCCCCTCAGGTCACTCTGGCTGTGGCAGATGTCTCCAGGCACATGTGGCACGAGGGTTCATTGGATGACACCTCGTGCCTCCCTGGGAGGCTGCAGGACAAAGTCCCACAAGCTCTGCCCACACCCCAGCACTGCTGGCCAGCCCTCTGGGCTGCCCTGATTCCTCCCATGCTGGGACACAGGCAGCACTTAACTCACAAGGGTGGTTCCCTCTGCTCAGCACCCGTCAGGCCTCATCCAGTCACTACATCCCTTTCTGGTGTCCTGGGCAGGAGGGAGGCCAGGAAGCCAGAGGGGAGGCTCATGGGAGGCAAGGAGGGTCTGTGGGGCTGGGGCTGGTTCAGCATGGAGCAGAGAAGGCGTTGGGGCACCTCACGGCACACCCCAGTGCCTACGGGGAAGGCATCAAGGGGATGGGGACAGGCGCTTGCCAGCACTGCCCGGTGGGAGGGTGAGAGACGGTGGCATCTCCTGAAAAGGGAGAGGTTCAGGCTGGAGATAAAGGATCAACCGCCAAATCCCTGCGAGGATCATGAAGCACTGGAGAGGGTTGCCCAGTGAGGGGGTGGGATCCCTGGGCCTGGAGGTCAACCTTCAAAACCTCAGTGGCCCCAACCCAGAGCATACAGGTCTATACCCATCGTTGACCCTGCCCTGAGCCAGTGTTGAATGAGAGACCTCCTCCGTCCCCTTCTAGTAGGAGAGGGTCTGTGTTTTGGTGATTGGTGTGACCAAGTATGAAGAGGAACTTCTGAGTGTGGGAGCCTCGGGTCTTGCAGAGTCAGGGTTGTGAGAACGGCAGGTGTTGATGGCACTGACACTAGCACTTCGTCAAGATCACATCTGCGTGCAGCTTCTCAGGACACCCAGGCAGGGACAATGCAGGAGACAGGAAGAGGCCTCCAAAGGTTGTGTCTCTTGTCCTCTCTCTCACCTCCGCTAATTCTGTCCAGACTAGGTGGAAATACACATTTGACTGCTTTCAGATAGGTGGATATGAGTGACAGCATGCGTGTGAACGGGTGAAAAAACCAATTTTATTTTGAGATAAAAATCTCCCTCCCCTCCTTGCTTTGAACTTTGCAACACTCCTGAGATTTGTTGATACCGTTTGCAACAGGGCTTTGGGGCTGCAATGCCCAGAACGCCCAGAATGCCCGGGAGACCCTCACAGACTCTACCTGGAGACCAGTGGTGCAACGTGATCTAAACGGTTAAAGCATAAGATTACTTATTGTACGCATTGTACAAGATTACGTATTGTAGCTACGAGCACGTGTGCTATGAAACCTAACCAATTGAAAGCGTAGAAAGAACGCGTGAACGGAACGTGAACAAAAGATTAGATATATAAGAAAGCCAAGTTTGCAATAAAGAGAGAGCTGAAGTCTTCCCTGAAGTGACCTTGCGAAAAATGCTATGGTGGGGAAAGGAACAGGGAGTAGAAGCGACGTCGGTTACAGCATTTAGTGTAACGCAATGGACGAACCTAGGGCAGACGTTATTTGAGGAAACTACGCGTGGCTCAAAAACGGCTATTGAACTGTTAACAACGTGGCGACTTTTGTTGGACACATTAAAGAACTTCAAGGAGCAGAAAGATTTAGCGGAAGGGAGTGAACAGCCGCCCGCAGCCCCTGAGCCCTTGCCCTAAAACCTCCCGTTGATGATATGAAGGGGCGGGAGATTGCTGTTAAAGAAAATAAGGGACTGCTCCCGATGAACACAAAAGATAAACAGTATAAGTACGTGTTGCCTCGTGACCAACTAGCAGCTGTAAAAGAGACTCAAAGGGGGATGGGTGTTATCCACCCTGAAGGACTGGTGCGTTCCTCCGCACCCCCCGCTCCAGCCCTGGGGGAAACAGAGGCATGGCCTTCTCCTCCTATTTCGACTAACCCCATCTCGAGTCTGGGTTTTCCATCCTTGCCAGCTGAGTGAGACGATGAGGAGGGCAGTCATATAACGGGTGAGGAAGGGACTGAAGTGGTGGACTCTGGGGAGCCACGCCCATCATACACAAGGTGCCCCTGGACGCTTGGGGGCCAATTGGCAAAGGTTAAGTGCCTTACTCATAGGAAGATCTAGTACCACCTTACAAGGCCTCCTGGTACATGTTGGAGTGATTGATGCTGATTACACAGGACAAATATGTGCCATGGTATCGACAGCTACACCGCCTGTGACTACTGAGAAAGGAACTCGACTTGCTCAGTTAGTCCCATTTCAAAGTTGTGTTCCACAAACGGACAACGTTATACGTGGTAATGGTGGTTTTGGTTCTACGGGAAAACCACAAGTCTATTGGGTGCAGACAGTATCTGATCAACGCCCACAAATGCATGGTGTTCTTGAACTTAGTGATGCCACTCCCAAGAAGGTCCGACTGGCTGGATTATTAGACACTGGAGCAGATGTGACGATCATTTCCTTAAGGGAGTGGCCTGCTGCTTGGCCATTCACCTCCAATGCCTTGGGAGTGGCAGGACTCGGAGGGGTTACCAATAGTTATATGTCCACTAACCCTACTGTGATTGTACACTCAGAAGGGCAAAGGGCTACAGTGCGGCCATATGTGACCTCAACTCCTTTAAACCTATGGGGAAGGGACTGCTTAGGCCAATGGGGAGTTCGCATAACTACGGATTTTTAGTCGGGGCCACTGTATTGCGGGGCGTTTCTCGGCCCACTTTAGCTCTAAAATGGCTAACAGAAAAACCAGTGTGGGTTGGTCAGTAGCCCCTTAGCCAAGAGAAATTAACGGCCCTGCAGTCTCTGGTAATGGAACAACTTGTTGCAGGACGCATAGAAGCCTCACATAGCCCTTGGAATACCCCAGTATTTGTTATGAAAAAGAAATCGGGGAAATGGAGGTTGTTGCATGATTTGAGAAAGATTAATGACGTCATGGCAACAATGGGAGCACTACCACCGGGATTACCTTCGCCTACTCTGATACCTATGGGGTGGGAAATTGTTGTAATGGATTTAAAAGATTGGTTTTTTACCATCCCTCTGGCAGAACAAGACAAAGAAAAATTTGCATTTACTGTTCCGTCTGTGAATAACATGGAGCCTACCAAAAGGTATCAGTGGAAAGTGTTGCCACAAAGTATAAAAAACTCGCCTACAATTGGTCAATGGTTTGTAGCAAAAGCCTTGAGTCCAACACGTGCCCTGTTCCCATCTGATTACTGTTACCATCGCATGGATGATATTCTGCTAGCGGCTGCAGCAGCGCAACAGTTAGAAAAAATGGAAGCGAAAACGCGGGAATCATTGTGTGAATATGGCTTAATAATCGCCCCAGAAAAGGTACAAAGGCAACAACCGTGGTCATACCTGGGAATGAAAGCATTAGCTCAGACAGTCATGCCACAACCTATCCAACTACAAATAGAAGTAAAAACGTTGAATGATGTACAAAAATTAGCAGGAATGATTAATTGGATTGGGCCCTATGTTGGTATTCCATCTTCCAAATTACAACCTCTCTTTGAGCTATTAAAAGGTGACACTAATATTTTAGCCCCACGAATGTTAACTGAGGAAGCAAAAAAAGTGGTAGCTGAAATAGAACAAGCTATTAGTAGTAAACATGTATGGAGACTTGACTTAACGGTTTCGGTGCAGGCCTTTGTGTTAGTAGATCAATTAGTGCCATTTGCTGTGATTGCTCAATGGTGTGAACAATGGGATGATCCCTTACATGTTTTAGAATGAATTTTTTTTGCCTAACAAGACAAAGAAAACAGCCCCTGGTCTATTTGAGCTAATAGCACAAGTTATTATAAAAATTAGAACTCGATGTTCAGAACTGATGGGAGGAGACCCTGAACAGATTGTAGTCCCTGTGCAGAGTGATTGTTTTGAACGGTGCTTAGCTAACAGCACTGCCCTACAAGCAGCCACGACCAATTATACAGGGCAGGTGAGCTACCGTTTGCCTTCACACCCACTGATCAAATTGGGCACCCAAATGGCCTTTGCACGGAAAAATCTCAGTTGCAGAAACCCAGTGGAGGGCCCCACGGTGTTCACAGATGGATCAGGAAAAACTGGAAAAGCTGCCATTGTCTGGAGACAAGGAACACAATGGCAACATAAGAGCGAACATCAAGAAGGTTTGCCCCAAGTCGTAGAATTACGGGCGAAGACCATGGTGTTTCAGAACTTCCCCAGCCCTGTCAACATTGTGACAGGTTCGGCTTATGTGGCTGGACTGGTACTAACGTTTAGATAAGGCTGTTTTAGGGAGTGTAACCAATGAATTGCTGTTTGGCATATTGAAACTGTTACGGATAACAATACAAAAGCGACAGCAAGAATATTACGTGATGCATATTAGAAGTCATACCCGGTTGCCAGGATTTATTGTAGAAGGCAATGCACAAGCTGATGCTTTAGTGTCTGCAGTGGCCCTGGGACCTGTGCCCAATGTTAAACAGCAAGCGATAGCATCGCATAGTTTTTGTCATCAGGGATAGCGTGCTTTAAAACGTCAGTTTAATCTTAGTAACGCTGAGGCTCGCAATATTATTGCAGCCTGCCCTGATTGTCAAGATCAACAAGTACCTGTATATTATGGCACCAATCCACGAGGATTACGTGCTTTACAGCTTTGGCAAACTGATGTCACACATATTACTGAATTCGGCCGTTTGAGGGATATACGTGTATCAATTGATACCTTTTCTTCTGCCCTCGTTGCCGCTGCTCACACTGGAGAATCAGCTCGGGACGCCCTACGCCATTGGCAGCGTGCATTTTCTGTTTTAGGTGCCCCACAACAGATCAAAACTGATAATGGTCCTGCTTATGTATCACAAGAAGTAGCTTGTTTTTACAACTCTGGGGCGTGACACATGTCACAGGCATCCCCCACTCACCCACGGGTCAGAGTATTGTTGAGCGTGCACACGGTACCCTGAAACGCCTTTTACACAAAGAAAAAGGGGGAATGCTAGGGGAAACCCCTGAAGCACGATTAGCTAAAGCTGTATATGTCTTGAATTTTTTTGCAGCTTGCTGATGATACTGCTGCTGCGATGCCACCCCTCCTTCGGCACTTTGGTTCTCTTGTGACCCAGGAACGGGTGGGTCCTGGAGCAAAAGTGCTGATGCGGGACCTCAGGACAGGACAGTGGTTGGGCCCGCATGACTTGATCACGTGGGGAAGGGGTTATGCTTGTGTTTCCACAGATCATGGACCACGGCGGGTGCCCGCAAGATACGTCCGCCCGTATTTGAAGATAACCGGGACGGGGGAACAAAGCGAACCGGCATGATGAGGCCGGCTATCTTGCTCACCATCTGCCTTAAGATATTTACTGCACTCTCCTCAAGGGTTTGGATTCCACCTCAACCAAAGAATAACGTATGGGTCACCCTGGCTAACTTAACGGGCCAGGACACGCTTTGTTTGTCAACCTCATCACCGCAGAATCCATTCTCAACGTGTCTGGTGGGACAGCCCTTAGACGCCTGGCCTGTGCCGGAGTTTCAGAAGCACTTGACAAAAGGGGGTGAGGTAGCTGATAATTGGGATGCTTGGGTAGCCTATCTGCAACACAGTAACCTCGAACCACAAGAACTAGAATTACTGGGTTCTGTTGAAATGGATTACTGCTTATATTTTAATTATAGTGGCAAAAATCAGTCAAACATTCAATGTGTTAATTCTAGCCTGATTGTTTATAGAAATGAATCTGTTTGGTGCACCTACACATCAGCCAATGTCTCTAAATCTACTAATCACCCTCTAAGCTTGCCAGCAGGAAGCTTTCTCATCTGCGGAGATAGAGCATGGCCTGGTATCCCCTCTCACATTAAAGGGGGCCCCTGTAGTTCAGGAAGATTAACCCTACTAACACCAAATACATCTATGATTGTGCAGCGCTATAGGCGCCCAAAACAAAGTGCTCACGCATTCAGAAATAGCTGCGATGACAATGTACAATTTTGGAACCCTGGAGAAATAATCGCGGCATCCTTTTTAGCCCCCGGGATGGCGTCAGCTAAAGCGCTCGCTACGCTTAACGAGCTTGGATGTCGGCTGGCTAAGCAATCTAATGCTACTTCTCCAGTTTTGAGTAGTTTACTGTTAGATGTAGACTCAGTTAGACATGCCACACTGCAGAATCGAGCTGCAATAGATTTTTTTGTTGCTGGCTCAAGGTCATGGCTGCCAAGATTTTGATGGGATGTGCTGCATGAATTTATCAGACCACTCTCGATCTATTCATGCACGCATACAAGAGTTGACAGAACGAACGAAAAAGTTAAAGGAAGAGGATGGGTTCCTCTCTCTTGATCACCTTTTGCAAAAACTGGGGACTCTCGGGATGGCTGGTTTCAATAGTCAAAGCAGGATTAACAATATTGTTGATAGTCGTAGTTGTGCTAATGATGGTGCCATGTCTCATCTCCCTGCTGCAAAGGGCCCTGCAGCGGGTGATGGGGGCGGCATTTGTAGCACAAATACAAGAAGGGGGAATTGTTGGGGGATACGGCGGGCCCGTAGACCCTTTGACAGAAGAGATAGAGATTGCAGTGTAGCCATAAGAAGGCCGCGAGTTGCGTCATATAAGGACAATGAGTTTCTTCAAATATCCACGAGTGGTCAGAAGTTCAGAGGTTCTGAAGTTCAAAAATGAAAACTCAGGAAGCTTATGTGTCCTTGAAGAATAGGACATCCCGTTAAATTGCATGGCGTGCATTTCAGGAATGGCCTGGGGAAACACTGACACTTTCTTCTTCCCATCTCCCCTAGGAGCTATTGCTGGAATATCTCATGGAGTATTTTAGACTGCCACACATATTCTACACATACGTTCCATAAGTTAAGGTCTCAATATTCCAGTGTAGACTATAAGCGTAGTAGTTCACGCCAAGTTACAAAAGCCTAACTCAACAGCTTCGTGGTTTTCTTTTACCCTGACAACATTTGGCCACAATCCATCTTTTTCATGGGTTTGTAACTGATCATTCTAACGCGACACACAAGACCTTCTGAAGTGCCCACTTCATGAAACGTAGCTGGGTGCAAGGTAATATTTCTTCCTTGGGTGGCATTTCCTGGAAGTGGTTCGAACGGTGCCACTTAGGTTGGCTCCTTTGCAAGTGAGCTTTCATACCAAGCCGACTCTGAAAATTCTGTGATGGGAATTCTGCTCTCACTCCCAAGAGGGCACCTGAGGGCGGAATGGAGCATGTCGCTCACAATGTTACTTTCCAAAAACCTTCCTTTTTCCTTTTCTTTCTTTTTTCCAGTGGGAAGAGTTTTGCTTACACTTAAATTTATAAGACACAATTAAGAAATATGCACATGAATAGCAGATCACCTGCTGTTACACATTCTGCACAAAAGTGCACTGAGTTTGACAAGTATTAAAACGTGACACAATTTCTATAATTTAAATTGTTGTTCGGTACATGTATTTTACAGTTTGATTTTTTACAATACAATTGTACAAACACAAATAAATTATTTCAGTACCAAACCATGTTTGTTGTCTGTAAACTGGTTGTGTTTGAGCATTCTTTCACTTGTAAAATTGTGTCAAAATGGAATTTGCATCCATGCTAGTCCACAGTGGTGGAGAGAAAGCAGAAATTTCCCTAAATGGTGATTTCTTTTTTTTTTTTTTTGCACGCGTGTAAAAGCTGAATGGGGCTGTGGGTTTTCCCAGGACGGGGGCATAAGGATTACTTCCTCAGTTCTCTCCATGGGATTGCCGACAAATCAAAAAAAGGAAAGCATGAACAAGAGCACTTTTCATCCACGCAGCAGAAGCTGCAGGACACGCGAGAAGGGTTAGGCCTCATCTTGTGAAAGGGTAAAGCTATTTCCCAGACTTTTAGCTGTGCAGAAGCTCGATGAAGCTAAGATCCTTCTGTGCCAGTCTCCTTTGTGACAGCTCTGAAAAGCAATCCGATTTTCATAGTGTGTGGCGGTTTGCAGCCGGGAGAAGGTTGCGTATCATTCTGGTGTGAAATTCTCTGTAAGGAAGTTATCGTAGAAGCGGTCAAACTAATCAGACAAGTGGTTCGCCGTGTCCAGATTTCCCTACCACTGCCTCTTATTTTTGGAGCTTTTTCTGCTTGTAGGTCTGCAAAATGCCTCACCTGGTGGCTAGTGTGAAACTCATTCTTTGCACTTAAAGATGGCATGCTTCTCCAAGAAGAGCCCAGAAGATACCAGAAAGGAGCCAGTGGCCGTTGCCAGCAGAGAATATCTAGGAAAGGGCACGAGAAAAAGGGAAGCAAATGGTGATATTTTTGCAGCACACTCTCTCAGGGGTTTGCAGCTCCGAGGCTTCCTGAATGTGTCTCGATGTTTGATAGCTCTCCAACGTGCTTTTCTTTCTGGGCTTGGGTTCCTTGCTTTTGAACATTTGAAAAGCTCAGTATGCGCAAAACTGGGCAGCAAGAAGCTCCATTGCATACTTACAGGAGCCCCTCCTCCTCTTTGCTGTAAATCATCTGTCGGCTGCTTGCATTTCACGCCACCTTTCTTTTCATTACGCTATTATCCTAGAATGTACAGGCGCAGCGCATGTGGCTTTTATCCAGGCTGTGCATGTCTCTTGCTTCGATGCTGTCTTTGCCACTCAGAAATGGTGGAGGTTCCCCGCTAAACAACCGCTGGAGAAGGTTCATCCCTTTGCCAAGCCACATCTCTAGTCCGCTTATTCTTTTTTCAGATCTCTTTTCTCTCGTCGCAAGTGCAGCCACCTCTAGATCAAATGGAATCAGAAGAGGGCAGTATTTCCTTGATGTCGACAAAGACTTTCCCAGCTTTCAGTCCTCTCAAAAGTGAGTGGTGCCGCTTGTGGGGCCCTCACAACACTCTCTGATGAGGGGTTGCATTTCAGCTCTGCATACCGTTTCGCTTCCAGAGCATGATCTAGGCACTTTTACAAGTAACAAACAAATTTTTCCTTCAGCTGATTAAAAAGAATAGCTTCAACCACAACACCTCCCATTCAAAAAGATAATGTCCTGGAGGATATTTCACTATTCTCTGCAGTTGCATAGAAGTGCATCTAATTTATAAACCTTCACGTTTGGGGGCTGTAAAACGTCTCACCTGATGGCTGATGATCTACTGGTTTTGTGCAAGTACAGGAGCTGTACTTCAGCAAAGATAGGTATGGGACGATGCAAAAGGTTGTAATACCCTGGAACTGACTCTTCCACTATGCTTGCAGTTAGAAGTACCCTGAGTCGGAAAATGCCATTTGAGCCTGGCCCCAAAATTATGCATGTGTGTTGTGTGCACACATCTCTGCGAATACGTATCCAGCCCTGCGTCCCTTTGGAGCTACACTGGTTCGAAGGGTCAGTTAGTCACAGACATACATCTGCTTGCAGGGAAAAAGACACAATTTCTGAAAGCGTCACGTTGGGTGCTAGGGTCAAGGAGTGGCATTTGGTTCGTGCTTTTTTCTCATTGTCATTGTTATAGCGAATTATCGTTTTATATCGAACTACATACCTGCCATTTCCTTGTCACTACAAGAAACGTGTGTATGTTTTTGCTAACCTGCGAAGTTTCCTTCGTGTAGTTTTCAGCTATAAACTGGAAACACGCATACCCATGATGGAGCCGTGTTTATGGGATCCAGGCCTGTGCGAACGTTGAGGCAGAGATGTAGCATGACTGCAGAAAGCAGTTGATCCCAGTGCCAATCTGTAGAAGGGAAGGGTATCCTGATAGTCAGTCTGATTCTCACACGTAAAGAAAAATCACGCAGGAAACGTCTTCAGGTGCACGAAGTAGGAATGTCTGTGGGATCCGTTCCCAGATTCTGGACGGTCCTTCTTCCTTTTTAAGGTTGCAGAGCCTTTTCACAGGACTAGCAAGAGAAGTTCCCGATTCAGTATTTCTTCTTTCTCTTTTTAATAGCTCCACACGAGAAGAAAGGCCGCACTATTTGAAGTGAAAATATGTACAGAGTTTGGGGGGGAAAGCAAGTTCAAAGAGTAAGTGTTGCAAAGTTACGGAGGCATCACAATTAACATTGAAGTGCGTAACCTTGGTGCTAAAAACCCAAATATATTATAGGGTGTATTCTCGTGCGCATATCTTGACATGGACCTCTCAGTATGTGTTCGATTGCGTGCATGCCAGACTGTTATCAAAAGTGGCCCGTAGGAAAATGTGTAGTCACCCATTCTTTACAGTCCCGTTACAAGTTAAGTCAAACAAACTGAGGGTAAACCGCTGACAAACGTTGCCCGAATACCCATCTGCTGGGCATGAACCTAGGCCGAATGCTTCTTGCACTGCGTCACACTGGTGGTGAGAATATATAATACCTGAATGCTGAGAAATAAACACCAGCAAGCATCAATGCCAGGCGTGGCCTGGACCATTTAGCATAGGCCACAGGGCCTGTCCACACGGTCTGACCTCCGGGACAGCGTTTCTATGAGAGCATTATATTTATATTTATGAGAGCATTTATAAAACTGCCTTACAAAAAGTACGGCAGGTGCGTGCGACTAGTATCAAGCTAGTTGGCCAAACCCACCGTGGTGTTCTAACACCCACAGTCTCTCTAGAGTACAGAAAAAGCAGGACATCACTATCTGATGCAGTTGAGCTGCCTCAGCACAAATGCAGAACGGGTTCAAATTAAGTGGTGTATACAGTCATAATCGCACAATTTATTTGGAATCCCGGCCTTTGCATCCCTAACTGAACCAGTGAACAGAACTTCTTTTTGGATGGGAGGAAGTATATGAGAAACTGTTTTTCCAGAAGTGGATTGTCAGCAATGTATACCAGAGAAATAGACATCGTCTGTACCAAAGGCATTCTTAACAGCTTATGCGGCTGGCCTCGATATGTTAGTATTTCTAATCATGGAAGTAGAGATGGGAGATCTTGCTGTTGATGTTGAGCTAGAGCCGCTTATCCAGGATCATGTCCAGAGTGCTCTTCGATATGCCGTCTCCTGTCGCTGGGCACCACCGGCAAGAGCCTGGCTCCATCTTCTCTGCAGCCTCCCTTCAGGCCTTTTTAGGCATCGATCAGGTCCCCCCCGAGCCTTCTCCTCACCAGGCTAAAGAGTCTCAGCTCGCTCAGCCTTTGCTCAGAGGATGCTCCGGCTCCTTAATCATCAGGTTGCTCTGCGGTCGAGAAACACACACGCACACACGCCCTGGAAAGCATCGAGGTCTTTATTGGAGGCGCCAGAGGGGGATGGTGAGGGGCCACAGCCACACTGTGCCACTGCCGGTGTCCGGAGCAGGAGCAGGGCCAGGCGGGCGCACTCCTGCGCTCAGCGGTGTTGGCTCCTGAGAAGTGCTGGGTGCGGGAGCCTGCTGGGAGCTGTGCGGTTGGTCCCGGCAGGCCCGCTGCTGCCAGCCGAGGGCTAGCTGTCGGTGGGCCGCCTGCGCAGGTTGGAGCGGTGCTGCGGCGACCGGCTGCGGGCCCTCTCCATGGCCAGCCTCCTGCACTGGTAGGGGGACAAGCCGAGCAGGTACTACTCGTAGCTCCCTGCCAGGCCATGGCTGACCAAAATTAAGGCCTATTGTTAAGGGCACTGTCCAAATGCCTCTTTTTAAGGCATTGAGAGGCTGGTGGCGTGGACCACCTCTCTAGGAAGCCTGTTCCAGTGTTGGACCACCCAGGAAAGGGTGGGCACAGCCCCAGGAAACGGGGTAGAAAGTAACACGGGTGGGGATAGCAAGGCCACCTGCAGAGTTAGTGACACACCAAGACATTTTCTGCAGTCTTAAGGCCTTTATTTGCTTTTACAGCCTGCTACTTAGACTCAGAGGGCCAGGGGCCCTTGAGGGCCAGCGCATGCCGCAGCTGCTGGGCCGGTGGTGGTATCAGCAGTGCCTGGGGCATTCTCCTAGTGCCTCCCGTGGGGTGGCCTCTTCTTGGCTGGAGAAGAGGCCTCGGGGCTGCCGTTCCTTCTCTTTGGGGGACAGCGTGGCCCCCCAGAGGAGCGTTCCCTGCCGCCGCTGGAAGTCGATGGAATTGCCGCAGCATCCTCGGGTTGCTGCTGGGGCTCCTCTTGATCCCCGGGGACAGGAACGGGGGCAGAAAGGGAGCTGGTGGCACTCCCACGAAGGGCAGCTGCTGACGTGCCGGGTAGGTCATCCATGCTGGTTGCTTCCACGCTGTCGGAGTGGGTGAGGCCAGCAGTAGGAGAGCTTTCTTGGGAGGCAGCGGGCACGGGGGCAGCTGTGGGGCTCTCCTCCCGCTGCCTCGCAGCATGGCCATTGTCCAGGCCCAGCAGACGGCGGGCCTCCCCGCTGCACCGTTGCACGGCAACGTCAATAAGCCGTCGGACAAATGTTGCCGCGCGGTTTTGGAGGCAGGCTTCCATCAGCTGGACCATCATTTCTTCATCCAGGCCAAAAAGGGCCAGGAAGGGCATGAGAATGTCCTCCGCTATGTCTGCCCGTGAACGCCGGCTCCCAAACATGCGTCGCAGCTCCTGACGCACCCAGGTCCGAATGGTGTGGAGGAGAGCTGGGTGCCTCTGGAAGAGAGATGCCCATGTGCTGGGCTGGAGTCCGCCCAGAGGAGCCCCGGGCACCATTCCCACAGGCTGTAGCTCTCTTGCTGCGCGGCTGTGAGCAGCTGGATGTGCAGGAGCTCCTCCTGCCTGGTGGCCGACGACAGGTGGTGCCGCAGGTGCTGTGACGACGTGCTCCTGGAAGTCGTCGTCCGTCTGCACCGAGTGCACGATGGAGCAGATCCTCCTCTTGCAGAGGGGGCACTCGGGCTTGGTGCCAACCCAGCGCAGGATGCAGGGGTAGCAGAACTGGTGGAGGCATGGCAGCAGGTAGCTGGCCTCCTCCCAGCTGTCCAGGCAGATGGGACAGCGGTTCTCCAGCTCAGCGGCCATGCTCTTCACGCTCTGCGCTGGGCTGCAGGGAGCCGAGGATGTTAAGTGGCTCCCTCTCGCTGGCGCTGCAGCAGCCGGTGTCATGCTAGAAAAGGAAGAGAGGCCACAGTCATTTGCTGGCTGCGGGCAGGGGTGGAAGAAATGCCCAGGTCCCCCAAGAAGGAAAGCCTCCCAGCTGCCCAGGCTGAGGTTTCCCCTCCAGCTCACCTCTGCTGCTGCGAGCGTGCCTCCTGGGTGCCCCGGCTGCCGGAACCTGGCAGGGCTGGGGCAAGTCCTCGAGTGGCTCTGGGTCAAGTACGGAGAGTTGCAAGAAGCAACTCCCCAAGCACGACACCAGTTCCTAGGCTTTCCTCAACACTCCGGCCTCGGCAACTTGCTCAGCTGGAGTGTGGGCACAAACCGGCTGGCTGGGCCTCGGTGCCCGCATATAAGCAGCGCGGGGCACCTGGTCACAATCCATCACTAGCTGACCTCACAGTTCAGCCCTCGGTGACATCAGAACCCATCGCTCAGTCACCAAGGCCTCAGCCGTGTCTTCCCAGGTCACCCTCAGGTCACTCTGCCTGTGGCAGATGTCTCCAGGCACATGTGGCACGAGGGTTCATTGGATGACACCTCGTGCCTCCCTGGGAGGCTGTAGGACAACGTCCCACAAGCTCTGCCCACACCCCAGCACTGCTGGCCAGCCCTCTGGGCTGCCCTGATTCCTCCCATGCTGGGACACAGGCAGCCCTTGGCTCACTCTCATGGGTTTTCTCCTCTCTTTCTTCCCTAGCCAGAGGACATTTGGGGTCCTGGGCAGGAGGGAGGCCAGGAAGCCAGAGGGGAGGCTCATGGGAGGCAAGGAGGGTCTGTGGGGCTGGGGCTGGTTCAGCGTGGAGCAGAGAAGGCGTTGGGGCACCTCATAGCGCACCCCAGTGCCTACGGGGAAGGCATCAAGGGGATGGGGACAGGCGCTTGCCAGCCCTGTCTGGTGGGAGGGTGAGAGACAGTGGCACCTCCTGAAACGGGAGAGGTTCAGGCTGGAGATAAGCAATGAACCTCCAAATCCCTGGGAGGATCATGAAGCACTGGAGAGGGTTGCCCTGAGAGGAGGTGGGATCCCAGAGCCTGGAGGTCTTCAAGACCTGAGTGTCCCCAAGCCAGAGCACAACTGTCACAAGCCCATGAAGGGATGCTCACTGAAGTACTGGCAGAGACGCATTGCCAGTGGGAAAGGGAGCAAAGGTTTCCAAAGGTGCAGCAGCTTCCCTAAGCTGCAATGTCAAAAAACCACTTTCCTGTTACCGTTGGTGCAGCAGCTTTCACAAGCACTGATTGCAATGGAATGGAATGGAATGGAATGGAATGGAATGGAATGGAATGGAATGGAATGGAATGGAAAGGAGGAGTTCCTGTTGGTATGGACCTACAAGGATCATGGAGTCCAAGTACCTGACCACTCCACAGCTGACCAAAATTAAGGCCTATTGTTAAGGGCACTGTCCAAATACCACCTTTTAAGGCATTGAGAGGCTGGGGGCATGGACCACCTCTCTAGGAAGCCTGTTCCAGTGTTTGTCCACCCGGGAAAGGGTGGGCACAGCCCCAGGAAAAGGGGTAGAAAGTAACGCGGGTGGGGGTAGCAACGCCACCTGTACAGTTAGTGACACACCAAGACATCATCTGCAGTCTTAAGGCCTTTATTTGCTTTACAGTCTGCTAATTAGAGTTAGAGGCCTTGGGGCTGCCATTCCTTCTCTTCGGAGAACACTATGGCCCCCCAGAGGAGCGTTCCCTGCCGCCACTGGAAGTAGATGGAGTTGCCACGGCATCCTCGGGTTCCTGTTGGGGCTCCTCTTGATCCCCAGCAACAGGAACGTGGGCAGAAAGAGTGCTGGTGGCACTCCCATGAAGGGCAGCTGCTGACGTGCCGGGGAGGTCATCCATGCTGATTGCTTCCACGCTGTCAGAGTGGGTGAGGCGAGCAGTAGGAGACCTTTCTTGGGAGGCAGCGGGCACGGGGGCAGCGGCGGGGCTCTCCTCCCATTCCTCAGCAGCACGTCCCCCAGCTGCAGCCTTGCTTTATCTGCACCCTGAGTGAATAAGGGGAAAGCCACAGACATCATCTACCTGGAGGCATGCAGAGCATCTGACACTGTCCCGCCTTCGGGCACTTGACTGCTGAGCAGCACTTGCCTGCCGATTGGCTTGTGAGCTGACACGTGCCCCAGCTGCTGGCCTGGCCCTGGTTTTGGCAGCTCCTGGGGCCTGGTTCGAGTGTTGCTGGCGGGGCGTCGTGGTCTCGGGTGGCTGTAAAGAGTCCTGGGAACTCTTCCTGCTCCCCGTGGGTGGGAACGGGGGCGTCGGGCGTGCTGGCAGGACCCCCACCAACAGCAGCCGATGAGGTGCTGGGGAGCTCTTCTGCCGCAGAGGTGTCAGCACGTCCCCCAGCTGCGGCCTTGCCTTGGCAGCCCCTGCGGCACCCTCCCAGGTTCACCGATGGCGGGGTGGCTTCCTGGGGGGCTGGGAAGCGTCCTCAGGGCTGCCGGCCCTCCTCTTCGGGGCTCGCCGGGGCTCCTCAGGGGAGCGGTCCCTGCCCTGGCTGTGGCTGGAGGGCCCTGGCACAGCCTCCTCCGGCTGCTCTTCTTGCTCCCCGTGGGTGGGAACGGTGGTGGAGGGGGGGCTCCCGGGACCCCCACGGAGAGCTGGGCTGGGGGCAGGAGGCTCCCCTCGGGAGGCAGCGGGGACAGGGGCAGCCGTGGCACTGTCCTCCCGCCCCCCGGCAGCACGGGTGACCCCCAGGCCCACGCGACGTGGGGCCACCCCACTGCACCGGCGCACGACGGCCTCAATCAGCCGGCTGACAAAGGCCCTCGTGCGCCAGCCCAGGGAGGCCTGCAGCCGCTGGGCCAGAGCCTCCTCATCCAGCCCAAGGTGTCGCAGGCTGGACGTGATGAGGCTCTGCACTGCTGCTGCCTGCTGGGCGTCCTCAAAGAGCTGCCCGAGCTCCTGCTGCAGCCAGGGCAGCAGGGGCTGGAGGGCAGCCGGGTAGAGGCGGAAGAGGAGGGCATGGAAGCCCCCCTCTGGAGCCCAGGGCAGCGGCGACGCAGCTGCAGGCCGGGGTGCTGCCGGGTGACGGGGGCGGTGGGCGGCTGCCTGTGCCGATGCTCCTCCCCGCTGGGGGCGGACGACGACTGATGGAGCCACAGGAGGTGAGATGACATGCTCCTGGAAGTCGTCGTCCGCCCGCACCGAGTGCAAGATGGATCTCACCCTCCTTTTACAGAGGGGGCACTCGGGCTTGTTCTCAGCCCACCGCAGGATGCAGGTGTAGCAGAACTGGTGGAGGCATGGCAGCACGTAGCTGGGCTCCTCCCAGCTGCCCAGGCAGATGGGACAGCGGTCCTCCAGCTCTGTTGCCATGCTCTCCACGCTCTGCGGTGGGCTGGGGGGAGCCAAGGATGTTAAATTGCCCCTGCCCACTGGCCCTGCAGCAGCCGGTGTCACGCTAGAAAAGGAAGAGAGGCCACAGTCATTTGTCGGCTCCGGGCATGGGTGGAAGAAATGCCCAGGTCCCCCAAGAAGGAAAGCCTCCCAGCTGCCCAGGCTGAGCGTTCCCCTCCCAGCTCACCTCTGCCGCTGCGAGCGTGCCTCCTGGGTGCCCCGGCTGCCGGAACCTGGCAGGGCCGGGGCAAGTCTTTGGGTGGCTCCAAGTCAGGTATGGAGAGTTGCACGAAGCAACTCCCCCCGTGAGGCACCACTTCCTAAGCTTTCTCAGCACTCCAGCCTCGCAACCTTGCTAGGCTGGAGTGTGGGCACAAACCGGCTGGCTGGGCCTCGGTGCCCGCATATAAGCAGCGTGGGGCACCCGGTCACATTCCATCACTAGCTGACCTCACAGTCTACCCCTTGGTGACATTAGAAGCCATTGCTCAGGGACATCGCAGCGGGCCATTTTCGACCGCGGTGCTCAGCCCAGCAGTGCTGTGGCCACAGCACACACGTCTGGGGCTACTGCAGTGCCTCTGCCCGCTCCATCCATGCCCCCCTCCCTTTGTCTTGTGCTCGGCATCAGTGTTTCACGCCAGTCACCGAGGCCTCAGCCATGTCTTCCCAGGCCCCCCTCAGGTCACTCTGCCTGTGGCAGATGTCTCCAGGCACATGTGGCACGAGGGTTCATTGGATGACACCTCGTGCCTCCCTGGGAGGCTGCAGGACAAAGTCCCACAAGCTCTGCCCACACCCCAGCACTGCTGGCCAGCCCTCTGGGCTGCCCTGATTCCTCCCATGCTGGGACACAGGCAGCACTTGACTCACAAGGGTGGTTCCCTCTGCTCAGCACCCGTCAGGCCTCATCCAGGCACTACATCCCTTTCTGGTGTCCTGGGCAGGAGGGAGGCCAGGAAGCCAGAGGGGAGGCTCATGGGAGGCAAGGAGGGTCTGTGGGGCTGGGGCTGGTCCAGCATGGAGCAGAGAAGGTGTTGGGGCACCTCATAGCGCACTCCAGTGCCTACGGGGAAGGCATCAAGGGGATGGGGACAGGTGCTTGCCAGCACTGCCCGGTGGGAGGGTGAGAGACGGTGGCATCTCCTGAAAAGGGAGAGGTTCAGGCTGGAGATAAAGGATCAACCGCCAAATCCCTGCGAGGATCATGAAGCACTGGAGAGGGTTGCCCAGTGAGGGGGTGGGATCCCTGGGCCTGGAGGTCAACCTTCAAAACCTCAGTGGCCCCAACCCAGAGCATACAGGTCTATACCCATCGTTGACCCTGCCCTGAGCCAGTGTTGAATGAGAGACCTCCTCCATCCCCTTCTAGTAGGAGAGGGTCTGTGTTTTGGTGATTGGTGTGACCAAGTATGAAGAGGAACTTCTGAGTGTGGGAGCCTCGGGTCTTGCAGAGTCAGGGTTGTGAGAACGGCAGGTGTTGATGGCACTGACACTAGCACTTCGTCAAGATCACATCTGCGTGCAGCTTCTCAGGACACCCAGGCAGGGACAATGCAGGAGACAGGAAGAGGCCTCCAAAGGTTGTGTCTCTTGTCCTCTCTCTCACCTCCGCTAATTCTGTCCAGACTAGGTGGAAATACACATTTGACTGCTTTCAGATAGGTGGATATGAATGACAGCATGCGTGTGAATGGGTGAAAAAACCAATTTTATTTTGAGATAAAAATCTCCCTCCCCTCCTTGCTTTGAACTTTGCAACACTCCTGAGATTTGTTGATACCGTTTGCAACAGGGCTTTGGGGCTGCAATGCCCAGAACGCCCAGAATGCCCGGGAGACCCTCACAGACTCTACCTGGAGACCAGTGGTACAACGTGATCTAAACGGTTAAAGCATAAGATTACTTATTGTACGTATTGTACAAGATTACGTATTGTAGCTACGAGCGCGTGTGCTATGTAACCTAACCAATTGAAAGCGTAGAAAGAACGCGTGAATGGAACGTGAACAAAAGATTAGATATATAAGAAAGCCAAGTTTGCAATAAAGAGAGAGCTTAACTTAACTCTTCAAGGAGAGTCTTGTCTTTTGTCCGTCCCGACTGAAACGACAATTGGTGACCCCGACGTGATACTGAGGAAGAAGACGACTGGAAATAGTCGTGGGGAGGGAGCCCAGTGAAGCTGAAGACAGCGGGCAGAGCTGTTGACGGATCCGGATCATGTTTAAGAAGACACCTGTAGTAGGTGAGCCACTGGGGACATGGGAGAGAAGTTAACTAAGGAAGAGCAGACGATACTCTCCACATGCACGCTGCTGTTAAAACAGCAGGGTGTAATCTTCCCTGAAGTGACCTTGCGAAAAATGCTATGGTGGGGAAAGGAACAGGGAGTAGAAGCGACGTCGGTTACAGCATTTAGTGTAACGCAATGGACGAACCTAGGGCAGACGTTATTTGAGGAAACTACGCGTGGCTCAAAAACGGCTATTGAACTGTTAACAACGTAGCGACTTTTGTTAGACACATTAAAGAACTTCAAGGAGCAGAAAGATTTAGCGGAAGGGAGTGAACAGCCGCCCGCAGCCCCTGAGCCCTTGCCCTAAAACCTCCCGTTGATGATATGAAGGGGCGGGAGATTGCTGTTAAAGAAAATAAGGGACTGCTCCCGATGAACACAAAAGATAAACAATATAAGTACGTGTTGCCTCGTGACCAACTAGCAGCTGTAAAAGAGACTCAAAGAGGGATGGGTGTTATCCACCCTGAAGGACTGGTGCGTCCCTCCGCACCCCCCGCTCCAGCCCTGGGGGAAACAGAGGCATGGCCTTCTCCTCCTATTTCGACTAACCCCATCTCGAGTCTGGGTTTTCCATCCTTGCCAGCTGAGTGAGACGATGAGGAGGGCAGTCATATAACGGGTGAGGAAGGGACTGAAGTGGTGGACTCTGGGGAGCCACGCCCATCATACACAAGGTGCCCCTGGACGCTTGGGGGCCAATTGGCAAAGGTTAAGTGCCTTACTCATAGGAAGATCTAGTACCACCTTACAAGGCCTCCTGGTACATGTTGGAGTGATTGATGCTGATTACACAGGACAAATATGTGCCATGGTATCGACAGCTACACCGCCTGTGACTACTGAGAAAGGAACTCGACTTGCTCAGTTAGTCCCATTTCAAAGTTGTGTTCCACAAACGGACAACGTTATACGTGGTAATGGTGGTTTTGGTTCCACGGGAAAACCACAAGTCTATTGGGTGCAGACAGTATCTGATCAACGCCCACAAATGCATGGTGTTCTTGAACTTAGTGATGCCACTCCCAAGAAGGTCCGGCTGGCTGGATTATTAGACACTGGAGCAGATGTGACGATCATTTCCTTAAGGGAGTGGCCTGCTGCTTGGCCATTAACCTCCAATGCCTTGGGAGTGGCAGGACTCGGAGGGGTTGCCAATAGTTATATGTCCACTAACCCTACTGTGATTGTACACTCAGAAGGGCAAAGGGCTACAGTGCGGCCATACGTGACCTCAACTCCTTTAAACCTATGGGGAAGGGACTGCTTAGGCCAATGGGGAGTTCGCATAACTACGGATTTTTAGTCGGGGCCACTGTATTGCGGGGCGTTTCTCGGCCCACTTTAGCTCTAAAATGGCTAACAGAAAAACCAGTGTGGGTTGGTCAGTAGCCCCTTAGCCAAGAGAAATTAACGGCCCTGCAGTCTCTGGTAATGGAACAACTTGTTGCAGGACGCATAGAAGCCTCACATAGCCCTTGGAATACCCCAGTATTTGTTATGAAAAAGAAATCGGGGAAATGGAGGTTGTTGCATGATTTGAGAAAGATTAATGATGTCATGGCAACAATGGGAGCACTACCACCGGGATTACCTTCGCCTACTCTGATACCTATGGGGTGGGAAATTGTTGTAATGGATTTAAAAGATTGGTTTTTTACCATCCCTCTGGCAGAACAAGACAAAGAAAAATTTGCATTTACTGTTCCGTCTGTGAATAACATGGAGCCTACCAAAAGGTATCAGTGGAAAGTGTTGCCACAAAGTATAAAAAACTCGCCTACAATTGGTCAATGGTTTGTAGCAAAAGCCTTGAGTCCAACACGTGCCCTGTTCCCATCTGATTACTGTTACCATTGCATGGATGATATTCTGCTAGCGGCTGCAGCAGCGCAACAGTTAGAAAAAATGGAAGCGAAAACGCGGGAATCATTGTGTGAATATGGCTTAATAATCGCCCCAGAAAAGGTACAAAGGCAACAACCGTGGTCATACCTGGGAATGAAAGCATTAGCTCAGACAGTCATGCCACAACCTATCCAACTACAAATAGAAGTAAAAACGTTGAATGATGTACAAAAATTAGCAGGAATGATTAATTGGATTGGGCCCTATGTTGGTATTCCATCTTCCAAATTACAACCTCTCTTTGAGCTATTAAAAGGTGACACTAATATTTTAGCCCCACGAATGTTAACTGAGGAAGCAAAAAAAGTGGTAGCTGAAATAGAACAAGCTATTAGTAGTAAACATGTATGGAGACTTGACTTAACGGTTTCGGTGCAGGCCTTTGTGTTAGTAGATCAATTAGTGCCATTTGCTATGATTGCTCAATGGTGTGAACAATGGGATGATCCCTTACATGTTTTAGAATGAATTTTTTTTGCCTAACAAGACAAAGAAAACAGCCCCTGGTCTATTTGAGCTAATAGCACAAGTTATTATAAAAATTAGAACTCGATGTTCAGAACTGATGGGAGGAGACCCTGAACAGATTGTAGTCCCTGTGCAGAGTGATTGTTTTGAACGGTGCTTAGCTAACAGCACTGCCCTACAAGCAGCCACGACCAATTATACAGGGCAGGTGAGCTACCGTTTGCCTTCACACCCACTGATCAAATTGGGCACCCAAATGGCCTTTGCACGGAAAAATCTCAGTTGCAGAAACCCAGTGGAGGGCCCCACGGTGTTCACAGATGGATCAGGAAAAACTGGAAAAGCTGCCATTGTCTGGAGACAAGGAACACAATGGCAACATAAGAGCGAACATCAAGAAGGTTTGCCCCAAGTCGTAGAATTACGGGCGAAGACCATGGTGTTTCAGAACTTCCCCAGCCCTGTCAACATTGTGACAGGTTCGGCTTATGTGGCTGGACTGGTACTAACGTTTAGATAAGGCTGTTTTAGGGAGTGTAACCAATGAATTGCTGTTTGGCATATTGAAACTGTTACGGATAACAATACAAAAGCGACAGCAAGAATATTACGTGATGCATATTAGAAGTCATACCCGGTTGCCAGGATTTATTGTAGAAGGCAATGCACAAGCTGATGCTTTAGTGTCTGCAGTGGCCCTGGGACCTGTGCCCAATGTTAAACAGCAAGCGATAGCATCGCATAGTTTTTGTCATCAGGGATAGCGTGCTTTAAAACGTCAGTTTAATCTTAGTAACGCTGAGGCTCGCAATATTATTGCAGCCTGCCCTGATTGTCAAGATCAACAAGTACCTGTATATTATGGCACCAATCCACGAGGATTACGTGCTTTACAGCTTTGGCAAACTGATGTCACACATATTACTGAATTCGGCCGTTTGAGGGATATACATGTATCAATTGATACCTTTTCTTCTGCCCTCGTTGCCGCTGCTCACACTGGAGAATCAGCTCGGGACGCCCTACGTCATTGGCAGCGTGCATTTTCTGTTTTAGGTGCCCCACAACAGATCAAAACTGATAATGGTCCTGCTTATGTATCACAAGAAGTAGCTTGTTTTTACAACTCTGGGGCGTGACACATGTCACAGGCATCCCCCACTCACCCACGGGTCAGAGTATTGTTGAGCGTGCACACGGTACCCTGAAACGCCTTTTACACAAAGAAAAAGGGGGAATGCTAGGGGAAACCCCTGAAGCACGATTAGCTAAAGCTGTATATGTCTTGAATTTTTTTGCAGCTTGCTGATGATACTGCTGCTGCGATGCCACCCCTCCTTCGGCACTTTGGTTCTCTTGTGACCCAGGAACGGGTGGGTCCTGGAGCAAAAGTGCTGATGCGGGACCTCAGGACAGGACAGTGGTTGGGCCCGCATGACTTGATCACGTGGGGAAGGGGTTATGCTTGTGTTTCCACAGATCATGGACCACGGCGGGTGCCCGCAAGATACGTCCGCCCGTATTTGAAGATAACCGGGACGGGGGAACAAAGCGAACCGGCATGATGAGGCCGGCTATCTTGCTCACCATCTGCCTTAAGATATTTACTGCACTCTCCTCAAGGGTTTGGATTCCACCTCAACCAAAGAATAACGTATGGGTCACCCTGGCTAACTTAACGGGCCAGGACACGCTTTGTTTGTCAACCTCATCACCGCAGAATCCATTCTCAACGTGTCTGGTGGGACAGCCCTTAGACGCCTGGCCTGTGCCGGAGTTTCAGAAGCACTTGACAAAAGGGGGTGAGGTAGCTGATAATTGGGATGCTTGGGTAGCCTATCTGCAACACAGTAACCTCGAACCACAAGAACTAGAATTACTGGGTTCTGTTGAAATGGATTACTGCTTATATTTTAATTATAGTGGCAAAAATCAGTCAAACATTCAATGTGTTAATTCTAGCCTGATTGTTTATAGAAATGAATCTGTTTGGTGCACCTACACATCAGCCAATGTCTCTAAATCTACTAATCACCCTCTAAGCTTGCCAGCAGGAAGCTTTCTCATCTGCGGAGATAGAGCATGGCCTGGTATCCCCTCTCACATTAAAGGGGGCCCCTGTAGTTCAGGAAGATTAACCCTACTAACACCAAATACATCTATGATTGTGCAGCGCTATAGGCGCCCAAAACGAAGTGCTCACGCATTCAGAAATAGCTGCGATGACAATGTACAATTTTGGAACCCTGGAGAAATAATCGCGGCATCCTTTTTGCCCCCGGGGTGGCGTCAGCTAAAGCGCTCGCTACGCTTAACGAGCTTGGATGTCGGCTGGCTAAGCAATCTAATGCTACTTCTCCAGTTTTGAGTAGTTTACTGTTAGATGTAGACTCAGTTAGACATGCCACACTGCAGAATCGAGCTGCAATAGATTTTTTGTTGCTGGCTCAAGGTCATGGCTGCCAAGATTTTGATGGGATGTGCTGCATGAATTTATCAGACCACTCTCGATCTATTCATGCACGCATACAAGAGTTGACAGAACGAACGAAAAAGTTAAAGGAAGAGGATGGGTTCCTCTCTCTTGATCACCTTTTGCAAAAACTGGGGACTCTCGGGATGGCTGGTTTCAATAGTCAAAGCAGGATTAACAATAATGTTGATAGTCGTAGTTGTGCTAATGATGGTGCCATGTCTCATCTCCCTACTGCAAAGGGCCCTGCAGCGGGTGATGGGGGCAGCATTTGTAGCACAAATACAAGAAGGGGGAATTGTTGGGGGATACGGCGGGCCCGTAGACCCTTTGACAGAAGAGATAGAGATTGCAGTGTAGCCATAAGAAGGCCGCGAGTTGCGTCATATAAGGACAATGAGTTTCTTCAAATATCCACGAGTGGTCAGAAGTTCAGAGGTTCTGAAGTTCAAAAATGAAAACTCAGGAAGCTTATGTGTCCTTGAAGAATAGGACATCCCGTTAAATTGCATGGCGTGCATTTCAGGAATGGCCTGGGGAAACACTGACACTTTCTTCTTCCCATCTCCCCTAGGAGCTATTGCTGGAATATCTCATGGAGTATTTTAGACTGCCACACATATTCTACACATACGTTCCATAAGTTAAGGTCTCGATATTCCAGTGTAGACTATAAGCGTAGTAGTTCACGCCAAGTTACAAAAGCCTAACTCAACAGCTTCGTGGTTTTCTTTTACCCTGACAACATTTGGCCACAATCCATCTTTTTCACGGGTTTGTAACTGATCATTCTAACGCGACACACAAGACCTTCTGAAGTGCCCACTTCATGAAACGTAGCTGGGTGCAAGGTAATATTTCTTCCTTGGGTGGCATTTCCTGGAAGTGGTTCGAACGGTGCCACTTAGGTTGGCTCCTTTGCAAGTGAGCTTTCATACCAAGCCGACTCTGAAAATTCTGTGATGGGAATTCTGCTCTCACTCCCAAGAGGGCACCTGAGGGCGGAATGGAGCATGTCGCTCACAATGTTACTTTCCAAAAACCTTCCTTTTTCCTTTTCTTTCTTTTTTCCAGTGGGAAGAGTTTTGCTTACACTTAAATTTATAAGACACAATTAAGAAATATGCACACGAATAGCAGATCACCTGCTGTTACACATTCTGCACAAAAGTGCACTGAGTTTGACAGGTATTAAAACGTGACACAATTTCTATAATTTAAATTGTTGTTCGGTACATGTATTTTACAGTTCGATTTTTTACAATACAATTGTACAAACACAAATAAATTATTTCAGTACCAAACCATGTTTGTTGTCTGTAAACTGGTTGTGTTTGAGCATTCTTTCACTTGTAAAATTGTGTCAAAATGGAATTTGCATCCATGCTAGTCCACGGTGGTGGAGAGAAAGCAGAAATTTCCCTAAATGGTGATTTCTTTTTTTTTTTTTTTGCACGCGTGTAAAAGCTGAATGGGGCTGTGGGTTTTCCCAGGACGGGGGCATAAGGATTACTTCCTCAGTTCTCTCCATGGGATTGCCGACAAATCAAAAAAAGGAAAGCATGAACAAGAGCACTTTTCATCCACGCAGCAGAAGCTGCAGGACACGCGAGAAGGGTTAGGCCTCATCTTGTGAAAGGGTAAAGCTATTTCCCAGACTTTTAGCTGTGCAGAAGCTCGATGAAGCTAAGATCCTTCTGTGCCAGTCTCCTTTGTGACAGCTCTGAAAAGCAATCCGATTTTCATAGTGTGTGGCGGTTTGCAGCCGGGAGAAGGTTGCGTATCATTCTGGTGTGAAATTCTCTGTAAGGAAGTTATCGTAGAAGCGGTCAAACTAATCAGACAAGTGGTTCGCCGTGTCCAGATTTCCCTACGACTGCCTCTTATTTTTGGAGCTTTTTCTGCTTGTAGGTCTGCAAAATGCCTCACCTGGTGGCTAGTGTGAAACTCATTCTTTGCACTTAAAGATGGCATGCTTCTCCAAGAAGAGCCCAGAAGATACCAGAAAGGAGCCAGTGGCCGTTGCCAGCAGAGAATATCTAGGAAAGGGCACGAGAAAAAGGGAAGCAAATGGTGATATTTTTGCAGCACACTCTCTCAGGGGTTTGCAGCTCCGAGGCTTCCTGAATGTGTCTCGATGTTTGATAGCTCTCCAACGTGCTTTTCTTTCTGGGCTTGGGTTCCTTGCTTTTGAACGTTTGAAAAGCTCAGTATGCGCAAAACTGGGCAGCAAGAAGCTCCATGGCATACTTACAGGAGCCCCTCCTCCTCTTTGCTTTAAATCATCTGTCGGCTGCTTGCATTTCACGCCACCTTTCTTTTCATTACGCTATTATCCTAGAATGTACAGGCGCAGCGCATGTGGCTTTTATCCAGGCTGTGCATGTCTCTTGCTTCGATGCTGTCTTTGCCACTCAGAAATGGTGGAGGTTCCCCGCTAAACAACCGCTGGAGAAGGTTCATCCCTTTGCCAAGCCACATCTCTAGTCCGCTTATTCTTTTTTCAGATCTCTTTTCTCTCGTCGCAAGTGCAGCCACCTCTAGATCAAATGGAATCAGAAGAGGGCAGTATTTCCTTGATGTCGACAAAGACTTTCCCAGCTTTCAGTCCTCTCAAAAGTGAGTGGTGCCGCTTGCGGGGCCCTCAGAACACTCTCTGATGAGGGGTTGCATTTCAGCTCTGCATACCGTTTCGCTTCCAGAGCATGATCTAGGCACTTTTACAAGTAACAAACAAATTTTTCCTTCAGCTGATTAAAAAGAATAGCTTCAACCACAACACCTCCCATTCAAAAAGATAATGTCCTGGAGGATATTTCACTATTCTCTGCAGTTGCATAGAAGTGCATCTAATTTATAAACCTTCACGTTTGGGGGCTGTAAAACGTCTCACCTGATGGCTGATGATCTACTGGTTTTGTGCAAGTACAGGAGCTGTACTTCAGCAAAGATAGGTATGGGACGATGCAAAAGGTTGTAATACCCTGGAACTGACTCTTCCACTATGCTTGCAGTTAGAAGTACCCTGAGTCGGAAAATGCCATTTGAGCCTGGCCCCAAAATTATGCATGTGTGTTGTGTGCACACATCTCTGCGAATACGTATCCAGCCCTGCGTCCCTTTGGAGCTACACTGGTTCGAAGGGTCAGTTAGTCACAGACATACATCTGCTTGCAGGGAAAAAGACACAATTTCTGAAAGCGTCACGTTGGGTGCTAGGGTCAAGGAGTGGCATTTGGTTCGTGCTTTTTTCTCATTGTCATTGTTATAGCGAATTATCGTTTTATATCGAACTACATACCTGCCATTTCCTTGTCACTACAAGAAACGTGTGTATGTTTTTGCTAACCTGCGAAGTTTCCTTCGTGTAGTTTTCAGCTATAAACTGGAAACACGCATACCCATGATGGAGCCGTGTTTATGGGATCCAGGCCTGTGCGAACGTTGAGGCAGAGATGTAGCATGACTGCAGAAAGCAGTTGATCCCAGTGCCAATCTGTAGAAGGGAAGGGTATCCTGATAGTCAGTCTGATTCTCACACGTAAAGAAAAATCACGCAGGAAACGTCTTCAGGTGCACGAAGTAGGAATGTCTGTGGGATCCGTTCCCAGATTCTGGACGGTCCTTCTTCCTTTTTAAGGTTGCAGAGCCTTTTCACAGGACTAGCAAGAGAAGTTCCCGATTCAGTATTTCTTCTTTCTCTTTTTAATAGCTCCACACGAGAAGAAAGGCCGCACTATTTGAAGTGAAAATATGTACAGAGTTTGGGGGGGAAAGCAAGTTCAAAGAGTAAGTGTTGCAAAGTTACGGAGGCATCACAATTAACATTGAAGTGCGTAACCTTGGTGCTAAAAACCCAAATATATTATAGGGTGTATTCTCGTGCGCATATCTTGACATGGACCTCTCAGTATGTGTTCGATTGCGTGCATGCCAGACTGTTATCAAAAGTGGTCCGTAGGAAAATGTGTAGTCACCCATTCTTTACAGTCCCGTTACAAGTTAAGTCAAACAAACTGAGGGTAAACCGCTGACAAACGTTGCCCGAATACCCATCTGCTGGGCATGAACCTAGGCCGAATGCTTCTTGCACTGCGTCACACTGGTGGTGAGAATATATAATACCTGAATGCTGAGAAATAAACACCAGCAAGCATCAATGCCAGGCGTGGCCTGGACCATTTAGCATAGGCCACAGGGCCTGTCCACACGGTCTGACCTCCGGGACAGCGTTTCTATGAGAGCATTATATTTATATTTATGAGAGCATTTATAAAACTGCCTTACAAAAAGTACGGCAGGTGCGTGCGACTAGTATCAAGCTAGTTGGCCAAACCCACCGTGGTGTTCTAACACCCACAGTCTCTGTAGAGTACAGAAAAAGCAGGACATCACTATCTGATGCAGTTGAGCTGCCTCAGCACAAATGCAGAACGGGTTCAAATTAAGTGGTGTATACAGTCATAATCGCACAATTTATTTGGAATCCCGGCCTTTGCATCCCTAACTGAACCAGTGAACAGAACTTCTTTTTGGATGGGAGGAAGTATATGAGAAACTGTTTTTCCAGAAGTGGATTGTCAGCAATGTATACCAGAGAAATAGACATCGTCTGTACCAAAGGCATTCTTAACAGCTTATGCGGCTGGCCTCGATATGTTAGTATTTCTAATCATGGAAGTAGAGATGGGAGATCTTGCTGTTGATGTTGAGCTAGAGCCGCTTATCCAGGATCATGTCCAGAGTGCTCTTCGATATGCCGTCTCCTGTCGCTGGGCACCACCGGCAAGAGCCTGGCTCCATCTTCTCTGCAGCCTCCCTTCAGGCCTTTTTAGGCATCGATCAGGTCCCCCCCGAGCCTTCTCCTCACCAGGCTAAAGAGTCTCAGCTCGCTCAGCCTTTGCTCAGAGGATGCTCCGGCTCCTTAATCATCAGGTTGCTCTGCGGTCGAGAAACACACACGCACACACGCCCTGGAAAGCATCGAGGTCTTTATTGGAGGCGCCAGAGGGGGATGGTGAGGGGCCACAGCCACACTGTGCCACTGCCTGTGTCCGGAGCAGGAGCAGGGCCAGGCGGGCGCACTCCTGCGCTCAGCGGTGTTGGCTCCTGAGAAGTGCTGGGTGCGGGAGCCTGCTGGGAGCTGTGCGGTTGGTCCCGGCAGGCCCGCTGCTGCCAGCCGAGGGCTAGCTGTCGGTGGGCCGCCTGCGCAGGTTGGAGCGGTGCTGCGGCGACCGGCTGCGGGCCCTCTCCATGGCCAGCCTCGTGCACTGGTAGGGGGACAAGCCGAGCAGGTACTACTCGTAGCTCCCTGCCAGGCCATGGCTGACCAAAATTAAGGCCTATTGTTAAGGGCACTGTCCAAATGCCTCTTTTTAAGGCATTGAGAGGCTGGTGGCGTGGACCACCTCTCTAGGAAGCCTGTTCCAGTGTTGGACCACCCAGGAAAGGGTGGGCACAGCCCCAGGAAACGGGGTAGAAAGTAACACGGGTGGGGATAGCAAGGCCACCTGCAGAGTTAGTGACACACCAAGACATTTTCTGCAGTCTTAAGGCCTTTATTTGCTTTTACAGCCTGCTACTTAGACTCAGAGGGCCAGGGGCCCTTGAGGGCCAGCGCATGCCGCAGCTGCTGGGCCGGTGGTGGTATCGGCAGTGCCTGGGGCATTCTCCTAGTGCCTCCCGTGGGGTGGCCTCTTCTTGGCTGGAGAAGAGGCCTCGGGGCTGCCGTTCCTTCTCTTTGGGGGACAGCGTGGCCCCCCAGAGGAGCGTTCCCTGCCGCCGCTGGAAGTCGATGGAATTGCCGCAGCATCCTCGGGTTCCTGCTGGGGCTCCTCTTGATCCCCGGGGACAGGAACGGGGGCAGAAAGGGAGCTGGTGGCACTCCCACGAAGGGCAGCTGCTGACGTGCCGGGTAGGTCATCCATGCTGGTTGCTTCCACGCTGTCGGAGTGGGTGAGGCCAGCAGTAGGAGAGCTTTCTTGGGAGGCAGCGGGCACGGGGGCAGCTGTGGGGCTCTCCTCCCGCTGCCTCGCAGCATGGCCATTGTCCAGGCCCAGCAGACGGCGGGCCTCCCCGCTGCACCGTTGCACGGCAACGTCAATAAGCCGTCGGACAAATGTTGCCGCGCGGTTTTGGAGGCAGGCTTCCATCAGCTGGACCATCATTTCTTCATCCAGGCCAAAAAGGGCCAGGAAGGGCATGAGAATGTCCTCCGCTATGTCTGCCCGTGAACGCCGGCTCCCAAACATGCGTCGCAGCTCCTGACGCACCCAGGTCCGAATGGTGTGGAGGAGAGCTGGGTGCCTCTGGAAGAGAGATGCCCATGTGCTGGGCTGGAGTCCGCCCAGAGGAGCCCCGGGCACCATTCCCACAGGCTGTAGCTCTCTTGCTGCGCGGCTGTGAGCAGCTGGATGTGCAGGAGCTCCTCCTGCCTGGTGGCCGACGACAGGTGGTGCCGCAGGTGCTGTGACGACGTGCTCCTGGAAGTCGTCGTCCGTCTGCACCGAGTGCACGATGGAGCAGATCCTCCTCTTGCAGAGGGGGCACTCGGGCTTGGTGCCAACCCAGCGCAGGATGCAGGGGTAGCAGAACTGGTGGAGGCATGGCAGCAGGTAGCTGGCCTCCTCCCAGCTGTCCAGGCAGATGGGACAGCGGTTCTCCAGCTCAGCGGCCATGCTCTCCAAGCTCTGCGCTGGGCTGCAGGGAGCCGAGGATGTTAAGTGGCTCCCTCTCGCTGGCGCTGCAGCAGCCGGTGTCACGCTAGAAAAGGAAGAGAGGCCACAGTCATTTGCTGGCTGCGGGCAGGGGTGGAAGAAATGCCCAGGTCCCCCAAGAAGGAAAGCCTCCCAGCTGCCCAGGCTGAGGTTTCCCCTCCAGCTCACCTCTGCTGCTGCGAGCGCGCCTCCTGGGTGCCCCGGCTGCCGGAACCTGGCAGGGCTGGGGCAAGTCCTCGAGTGGCTCTGGGTCAGGTACGGAGAGTTGCAAGAAGCAACTCCCCAAGCACGACACCAGTTCCTAGGCTTTCCTCAACACTCCGGCCTCGGCAACTTGCTCAGCTGGAGTGTGGGCACAAACCGGCTGGCTGGGCCTCGGTGCCTGCATATAAGCAGCGCGGGGCACCTGGTCACAATCCATCACTAGCTGACCTCACAGTTGAGCCCTCGGTGACATCAGAACCCATCGCTCAGTCACCAAGGCCTCAGCCGTGTCTTCCCAGGTCACCCTCAGGTCACTCTGCCTGTGGCAGATGTCTCCAGGCACATGTGGCACGAGGGTTCATTGGATGACACCTCGTGCCTCCCTGGGAGGCTGTAGGACAACGTCCCACAAGCTCTGCCCACACCCCAGCACTGCTGGCCAGCCCTCTGGGCTGCCCTGATTCCTCCCATGCTGGGACACAGGCAGCCCTTGGCTCACTCTCATGGGTTTTCTCCTCTCTTTCTTCCCTAGCCAGAGGACATTTGGGGTCCTGGGCAGGAGGGACACCAGGAAGCCAGAGGGGAGGCTCATGGGAGGCAAGGAGGGTCTGTGGGGCTGGGGCTGGTTCAGCGTGGAGCAGAGAAGGCGTTGGGGCACCTCATAGCGCACCCCAGTGCCTACGGGGAAGGCATCAAGGGGATGGGGACAGGCGCTTGCCAGCCCTGTCTGGTGGGAGGGTGAGAGACAGTGGCACCTCCTGAAAAGGGAGAGGTTCAGGCTGGAGATAAGCAATGAACCTCCAAATCCCTGCGAGGATCATGAAGCACTGGAGAGGGTTGCCCTGAGAGGAGGTGGGATCCCAGAGCCTGGAGGTCTTCAAGACCTGAGTGTCCCCAAGCCGGAGCACAACTGTCACAAGCCCATGAAGGGATGCTCACTGAAGTACTGGCAGAGACGCATTGCCAGTGGGAAAGGGAGCAAAGGTTTCTAAAGGTGCAGCAGCTTCCCTAAGCTGCAATGTCAAAAAACCACTTTCCTGTTTCCGTTGGTGCAGCAGCTTTCACAAGCACTGATTGGAATGGAATGGAATGGAATGGAATGGAATGGAATGGAACGGAATGGAATGGAATGGAATGGAAAGGAGGAGTTCCTGTTGGTATGGACCTACAAGGATCATGGAGTCCAAGTACCTGACCACTCCACAGCTGACCAAAATTAAGGCCTATTGTTAAGGGCACTGTCCAAATACCACCTTTTAAGGCATTGAGAGGCTGGGGGCATGGACCACCTCTCTAGGAAGCCTGTTCCAGTGTTTGTCCACCCAGGAAAGGGTGGGCACAGCCCCAGGAAAAGGGGTAGAAAGTAACGCGGGTGGGGGTAGCAACGCCACCTGTACAGTTAGTGACACACCAAGACATCATCTGCAGTCTTAAGGCCTTTATTTGCTTTACAGTCTGCTAATTAGAGTTAGAGGCCTTGGGGCTGCCATTCCTTCTCTTCGGAGAACACTATGGCCCCACAGAGGAGCGTTCCCTGCCGCCACTGGAAGTAGATGGAGTTGCCACGGCATCCTCGGGTTCCTGTTGGGGCTCCTCTTGATCCCCAGCAACAGGAACGTGGGCAGAATGAGTGCTGGTGGCACTCCCATGAAGGGCAGCTGCTGACGTGCCGGGGAGGTCATCCATGCTGATTGCTTCCACGCTGTCAGAGTGGGTGAGGCGAGCAGTAGGAGACCTTTCTTGGGAGGCAGCGGGCACGGGGGCAGCGGCGGGGCTCTCCTCCCATTCCTCAGCAGCACGTCCCCCAGCTGCAGCCTTGCTTTATCTGCACCCTGAGTGAATAAGGGGAAAGCCACAGACATCATCTACCTGGAGGCATGCAGAGCATCTGACACTGTCCCGCCTTCGGGCACTTGACTACTGAGCAGCACTTGCCTGCCGATTGGCTTGTGAGCTGACACGTGCCCCAGCTGCTGGCCTGGCCCTGGTTTTGGCAGCTCCTGGGGCCTGGTTCGAGTGTTGCTGGCGGGGCGTCGTGGTCTCGGGTGGCTGTAAAGAGTCCTGGGAACTCTTCCTGCTCCCCGTGGGTGGGAACGGGGGCGTCGGGCGTGCTGGCAGGACCCCCACCAACAGCAGCCGATGAGGTGCTGGGGAGCTCTTCTGCCGCAGAGGTGTCAGCACGTCCCCCAGCTGCAGCCTTGCCTTGGCAGCCGCTGCGGCACCCTCCCAGGTTCACCGATGGCGGGGTGGCTTCCTGGGGGGCTGGGAAGGGTCCTCAGGGCTGCCGGCCCTCCTCTTCGGGGCTCGCCGGGGCTCCTCAGGGGAGCGGTCCCTGCCCTGGCTGTGGCTGGAGGGCCCTGGCACAGCCTCCTCCGGCTGCTCTTCTTGCTCCCCGTGGGTGGGAACGGTGGTGGAGGGGGGGCTCCCGGGACCCCCACGGAGAGCTGGGCTGGGGGCAGGAGGCTCCCCTCGGGAGGCAGCGGGGACAGGGGCAGCCGTGACACTGTCCTCCCGCCCCCCGGCAGCACGGGTGACCCCCAGGCCCACGCGACGTGGGGCCACCCCACTGCACCGGCGCACGACGGCCTCAATCAGCCGGCTGACAAAGGCCCTCGTGCGCCAGCCCAGGGAGGCCTGCAGCCGCTGGGCCAGAGCCTCCTCATCCAGCCCAAGGTGTCGCAGGCTGGACGTGATGAGGCTCTGCACTGCTGCTGCCTGCTGGGCGTCCTCAAAGAGCTGCCCGAGCTCCTGCTGCAGCCAGGGCAGCAGGGGCTGGAGGGCAGCCGGGTAGAGGCGGAAGAGGAGGGCATGGAAGCCCCCCTCTGGAGCCCAGGGCAGCGGCGACGCAGCTGCAGGCCGGGGTGCTGCCGGGTGACGGGGGCGGTGGGCGGCTGCCTGTGCCGACGCTCCTCCCCGCTGGTGGCGGACGACGACTGATGGAGCCACAGGAGGTGAGATGACATGCTCCTGGAAGTCGTCGTCCGCCCGCACCAAGTGCAAGATGGATCTCACCCTCCTTTTACAGAGGGGGCACTCGGGCTTGTTCTCAGCCCACCGCAGGATGCAGGTGTAGCAGAACTGGTGGAGGCATGGCAGCACGTAGCTGGGCTCCTCCCAGCTGCCCAGGCAGATGGGACAGCGGTCCTCCAGCTCTGTTGCCATGCTCTCCACGCTCTGCGGTGGGCTGGGGGGAGCCAAGGATGTTAAATTGCCCCTGCCCACTGGCCCTGCAGCAGCCGGTGTCACGCTAGAAAAGGAAGAGAGGCCACAGTCATTTGTCGGCTCCGGGCAGGGGTGGAAGAAATGCCCAGGTCCCCCAAGAAGGAAAGCCTCCCAGCTGCCCAGGCTGAGCTTTCCCCTCCCAGCTCACCTCTGCCGCTGCGAGCGTGCCTCCTGGGTGCCCTGGCTGCCGGAACCTGGCAGGGCCGGGGCAAGTCTTTGGGTGGCTCCAAGTCAGGTATGGAGAGTTGCACGAAGCAACTCCCCCCGTGAGGCACCACTTCCTAAGCTTTCTCAGCACTCCAGCCTCGCAACCTTGCTAGGCTGGAGTGTGGGCACAAACCGGCTGGCTGGGCCTCGGTGCCCGCATATAAGCAGCGCGGGGCACCCGGTCACATTCCATCACTAGCTGACCTCACAGTCTACCCCTTGGTGACATTAGAAGCCATTGCTCAGGGACATCGCAGCGGGCCATTTTCGACCGCGGTGCTTAGCCCAGCAGTGCTGTGGCCACAGCACACACGTCTGGGGCTACTGCAGTGCCTCTGCCCGCTCCATCCATGCCCCCCTCCCTTTGTCTTGTGCTCGGCATCAGTGTTTCACGCCAGTCACCGAGGCCTCAGCCATGTCTTCCCAGGCCCCCCTCAGGTCACTCTGCCTGTGGCAGATGTCTCCAGGCACATGTGGCACGAGGGTTCATTGGATGACACCTCGTGCCTCCCTGGGAGGCTGCAGGACAAAGTCCCACAAGCTCTGCCCACACCCCAGCACTGCTGGCCAGCCCTCTGGGCTGCCCTGATTCCTCCCATGCTGGGACACAGGCAGCACTTAACTCACAAGGGTGGTTCCCTCTGCTCAGCACCCGTCAGGCCTCATCCAGGCACTACATCCCTTTCTGGTGTCCTGGGCAGGAGGGAGGCCAGGAAGCCAGAGGGGAGGCTCATGGGAGGCAAGGAGGGTCTGTGGGGCTGGGGCTGGTTCAGCATGGAGCAGAGAAGGCGTTGGGGCACCTCATAGCGCACCCCAGTGCCTACGGGGAAGGCATCAAGGGGATGGGGACAGGCGCTTGCCAGCACTGCCCGGTGGGAGGGTGAGAGACGGTGGCATCTCCTGAAAAGGGAGAGGTTCAGGCTGGAGATAAAGGATCAACCGCCAAATCCCTGCGAGGATCATGAAGCACTGGAGAGGGTTGCCCAGTGAGGGGGTGGGATCCCTGGGCCTGGAGGTCAACCTTCAAAACCTCAGTGGCCCCAACCCAGAGCATACAGGTCTATACCCATCGTTGACCCTGCCCTGAGCCAGTGTTGAATGAGAGACCTCCTCCATCCCCTTCTAGTAGGAGAGGGTCTGTGTTTTGGTGATTGGTGTGACCAAGTATGAAGAGGAACTTCTGAGCGTGGGAGCCTCGGGTCTTGCAGAGTCAGGGTTGTGAGAACGGCAGGTGTTGATGGCACTGACACTAGCACTTCGTCAAGATCACATCTGCGTGCAGCTTCTCAGGACACCCAGGCAGGGACAATGCAGGAGGCAGGAAGAGGCCTCCAAAGGTTGTGTCTCTTGTCCTCTCTCTCACCTCCGCTAATTCTGTCCAGACTAGGTGGAAATACACATTTGACTGCTTTCAGATAGGTGGATATGAGTGACAGCATGCGTGTGAATGGGTGAAAAAACCAATTTTATTTTGAGATAAAAATCTCCCTCCCCTCCTTGCTTTGAACTTTGCAACACTCCTGAGATTTGTTGATACCGTTTGCAACAGGGCTTTGGGGCTGCAATGCCCAGAACGCCCAGAATGCCCGGGAGACCCTCACAGACTCTACCTGGAGACCAGTGGTGCAACGTGATCTAAACGGTTAAAGCATAAGATTACTTATTGTACGCATTGTACAAGATTACGTATTGTAGCTACGAGCGCGTGTGCTATGTAACCTAACCAATTGAAAGCGTAGAAAGAACGCGTGAACGGAACGTGAACAAAAGATTAGATATATAAGAAAGCCAAGTTTGTAATAAAGAGAGAGCTTAACTTAACTCTTCAAGGAGAGTCTTGTCTTTTGTCCGTCCCGACTGAAACGACAATTGGTGACCCCGACGTGATACTGAGGAAGAAGACGACTGGAAATAGTTGTGGGGAGGGAGCCCAGTGAAGCTGAAGACAGCGGGCAGAGCTGTTGACGGATCCGGATCATGTTTAAGAAGACACCTGTAGTAGGTGAGCCACTGGGGACATGGGAGAGAAGTTAACTAAGGAAGAGCAGACGATACTCTCCACATGCACGCTGCTGTTAAAACAGCAGGGTGTAATCTTCCCTGAAGTGACCTTGCGAAAAATGCTATGGTGGGGAAAGGAACAGGGAGTAGAAGCGACGTCGGTTACAGCATTTAGTGTAACGCAATGGACGAACCTAGGGCAGACGTTATTTGAGGAAACTACGCGTGGCTCAAAAACGGCTATTGAACTGTTAACAACGTGGCGACTTTTGTTGGACACATTAAAGAACTTCAAGGAGCAGAAAGATTTAGCGGAAGGGAGTGAACAACCGCCCGCAGCCCCTGAGCCCTTGCCCTAAAACCTCCCGTTGATGATATGAAGGGGCGGGAGATTGCTGTTAAAGAAAATAAGGGACTGCTCCCGATGAACACAAAAGATAAACAATATAAGTACGTGTTGCCTCGTGACCAACTAGCAGCTGTAAAAGAGACTCAAAGGGGGATGGGTGTTATCCACCCTGAAGGACTGGTGCGTCCCTCCGCACCCCCCGCTCCAGCCCTGGGGAAACAGAGGCATGGCCTTCTCCTCCTATTTCGACTAACCCCATCTCGAGTCTGGGTTTTCCATCCTTGCCAGCTGAGTGAGACGATGAGGAGGGCAGTCATATAACGGGTGAGGAAGGGACTGAAGTGGTGGACTCTGGGGAGCCACGCCCATCATACACAAGGTGCCCCTGGACGCTTGGGGGCCAATTGGCAAAGGTTAAGTGCCTTACTCATAGGAAGATCTAGTACCACCTTACAAGGCCTCCTGGTACATGTTGGAGTGATTGATGCTGATTACACAGGACAAATATGTGCCATGGTATCGACAGCTACACCGCCTGTGACTACTGAGAAAGGAACTCGACTTGCTCAGTTAGTCCCATTTCAAAGTTGTGTTCCACAAACGGACAACGTTATACGTGGTAATGGTGGTTTTGGTTCTACGGGAAAACCACAAGTCTATTGGGTGCAGACAGTATCTGATCAACGCCCACAAATGCATGGTGTTCTTGAACTTAGTGATGCCACTCCCAAGAAGGTCCGGCTGGCTGGATTATTAGACACTGGAGCAGATGTGACGATCATTTCCTTAAGGGAGTGGCCTGCTGCTTGGCCATTCACCTCCAATGCCTTGGGAGTGGCAGGACTCGGAGGGGTTACCAATAGTTATATGTCCACTCACCCTACTGTGATTGTACACTCAGAAGGGCAAAGGGCTACAGTGCGGCCATATGTGACCTCAACTCCTTTAAACCTATGGGGAAGGGACTGCTTAGGCCAATGGGGAGTTCGCATAACTACGGATTTTTAGTCGGGGCCACTGTATTGCGGGGCGTTTCTCGGCCCACTTTAGCTCTAAAATGGCTAACAGAAAAACCAGTGTGGGTTGGTCAGTAGCCCCTTAGCCAAGAGAAATTAACGGCCCTGCAGTCTCTGGTAATGGAACAACTTGTTGCAGGACGCATAGAAGCCTCACATAGCCCTTGGAATACCCCAGTATTTGTTATGAAAAAGAAATCGGGGAAATGGAGGTTGTTGCATGATTTGAGAAAGATTAATGATGTCATGGCAACAATGGGAGCACTACCACCGGGATTACCTTCGCCTACTCTGATACCTATGGGGTGGGAAATTGTTGTAATGGATTTAAAAGATTGGTTTTTTACCATCCCTCTGGCAGAACAAGACAAAGAAAAATTTGCATTTACTGTTCCGTCTGTGAATAACATGGAGCCTACCAAAAGGTATCAGTGGAAAGTGTTGCCACAAAGTATAAAAAACTCGCCTACAATTGGTCAATGGTTTGTAGCAAAAGCCTTGAGTCCAACACGTGCCCTGTTCCCATCTGATTACTGTTACCATCGCATGGATGATATTCTGCTAGCGGCTGCAGCAGCGCAACAGTTAGAAAAAATGGAAGCGAAAACGCGGGAATCATTGTGTGAATATGGCTTAATAATCGCCCCAGAAAAGGTACAAAGGCAACAACCGTGGTCATACCTGGGAATGAAAGCATTAGCTCAGACAGTCATGCCACAACCTATCCAACTACAAATAGAAGTAAAAACGTTGAATGATGTACAAAAATTAGCAGGAATGATTAATTGGATTGGGCCCTATGTTGGTATTCCATCTTCCAAATTACAACCTCTCTTTGAGCTATTAAAAGGTGACACTAATATTTTAGCCCCACGAATGTTAACTGAGGAAGCAAAAAAAGTGGTAGCTGAAATAGAACAAGCTATTAGTAGTAAACATGTATGGAGACTTGACTTAACGGTTTCGGTGCAGGCCTTTGTGTTAGTAGATCAATTAGTGCCATTTGCTATGATTGCTCAATGGTGTGAACAATGGGATGATCCCTTACATGTTTTAGAATGAATTTTTTTTGCCTAACAAGACAAAGAAAACAGCCCCTGGTCTATTTGAGCTAATAGCACAAGTTATTATAAAAATTAGAACTCGATGTTCAGAACTGATGGGAAGAGACCCTGAACAGATTGTAGTCCCTGTGCAGAGTGATTGTTTTGAACGGTGCTTAGCTAACAGCACTGCCCTACAAGCAGCCACGACCAATTATACAGGGCAGGTGAGCTACCGTTTGCCTTCACACCCACTGATCAAATTGGGCACCCAAATGGCCTTTGCACGGAAAAATCTCAGTTGCAGAAACCCAGTGGAGGGCCCCACGGTGTTCACAGATGGATCAGGAAAAACTGGAAAAGCTGCCATTGTCTGGAGACAAGGAACACAATGGCAACATAAGAGCGAACATCAAGAAGGTTTGCCCCAAGTCGTAGAATTACGGGCGAAGACCATGGTGTTTCAGAACTTCCCCAGCCCTGTCAACATTGTGACAGGTTCGGCTTATGTGGCTGGACTGGTACTAACGTTTAGATAAGGCTGTTTTAGGGAGTGTAACCAATGAATTGCTGTTTGGCATATTGAAACTGTTACGGATAACAATACAAAAGCGACAGCAAGAATATTACGTGATGCATATTAGAAGTCATACCCGGTTGCCAGGATTTATTGTAGAAGGCAATGCACAAGCTGATGCTTTAGTGTCTGCAGTGGCCCTGGGACCTGTGCCCAATGTTAAACAGCAAGCGATAGCATCGCATAGTTTTTGTCATCAGGGATAGCATGCTTTAAAACGTCAGTTTAATCTTAGTAACGCTGAGGCTCGCAATATTATTGCAGCCTGCCCTGATTGTCAAGATCAACAGGTACCTGTATATTATGGCACCAATCCACGAGGATTACGTGCTTTACAGCTTTGGCAAACTGATGTCACACATATTACTGAATTTGGCCGTTTGAGGGATATACGTGTATCAATTGATACCTTTTCTTCTGCCCTCGTTGCCGCTGCTCACACTGGAGAATCAGCTCGGGACGCCCTACGCCATTGGCAGCGTGCATTTTCTGTTTTAGGTGCCCCACAACAGATCAAAACTGATAATGGTCCTGCTTATGTATCACAAGAAGTAGCTTGTTTTTACAACTCTGGGGCGTGACACATGTCACAGGCATCCCCCACTCACCCACGGGTCAGAGTATTGTTGAGCGTGCACACGGTACCCTGAAACGCCTTTTACACAAAGAAAAAGGGGGAATGCTAGGGGAAACCCCTGAAGCACGATTAGCTAAAGCTGTATATGTCTTGAATTTTTTTGCAGCTTGCTGATGATACTGCTGCTGCGATGCCACCCCTCCTTCGGCACTTTGGTTCTCTTGTGACCCAGGAACGGGTGGGTCCTGGAGCAAAAGTGCTGATGCGGGACCTCAGGACAGGACAGTGGTTGGGCCCGCATGACTTGATCACGTGGGGAAGGGGTTATGCTTGTGTTTCCACAGATCATGGACCACGGCGGGTGCCCGCAAGATACGTCCGCCCGTATTTGAAGATAACCGGGACGCGGGAACAAAGCGAACCGGCATGATGAGGCCGGCTATCTTGCTCACCATCTGCCTTAAGATATTTACTGCACTCTCCTCAAGGGTTTGGATTCCACCTCAACCAAAGAATAACGTATGGGTCACCCTGGCTAACTTAACGGGCCAGGACACGCTTTGTTTGTCAACCTCATCACCGCAGAATCCATTCTCAACGTGTCTGGTGGGACAGCCCTTAGACGCCTGGCCTGTGCCGGAGTTTCAGAAGCACTTGACAAAAGGGGGTGAGGTAGCTGATAATTGGGATGCTTGGGTAGCCTATCTGCAACACAGTAACCTCGAACCACAAGAACTAGAATTACTGGGTTCTGTTGAAATGGATTACTGCTTATATTTTAATTATAGTGGCAAAAATCAGTCAAACATTCAATGTGTTAATTCTAGCCTGATTGTTTATAGAAATGAATCTGTTTGGTGCACCTACACATCAGCCAATGTCTCTAAATCTACTAATCACCCTCTAAGCTTGCCAGCAGGAAGCTTTCTCATCTGCGGAGATAGAGCATGGCCTGGTATCCCCTCTCACATTAAAGGGGGCCCCTGTAGTTCAGGAAGATTAACCCTACTAACACCAAATACATCTATGATTGTGCAGCGCTATAGGCGCCCAAAACGAAGTGCTCACGCATTCAGAAATAGCTGCAATGACAATGTACAATTTTGGAACCCTGGAGAAATAATCGCGGCATCCTTTTTAGCCCCCGGGGTGGCGTCAGCTAAAGCGCTCGCTACGCTTAACGAGCTTGGATGTCGGCTGGCTAAGCAATCTAATGCTACTTCTCCAGTTTTGAGTAGTTTACTGTTAGATGTAGACTCAGTTAGACATGCCACACTGCAGAATCGAGCTGCAATAGATTTTTTTGTTGCTGGCTCAAGGTCATGGCTGCCAAGATTTTGATGGGATGTGCTGCATGAATTTATCAGACCACTCTCGATCTATTCATGCACGCATACAAGAGTTGACAGAACGAACGAAAAAGTTAAAGGAAGAGGATGGGTTCCTCTCTCTTGATCACCTTTTGCAAAAACTGGGGACTCTCGGGATGGCTGGTTTCAATAGTCAAAGCAGGATTAACAATATTGTTGATAGTCGTAGTTGTGCTAATGATGGTGCCATGTCTCATCTCCCTGCTGCAAAGGGCCCTGCAGCGGGTGATGGGGGCGGCATTTGTAGCACAAATACAAGAAGGGGGAATTGTTGGGGGATACGGCGGGCCCGTAGACCCTTTGACAGAAGAGATAGAGATTGCAGTGTAGCCATAAGAAGGCCGCGAGTTGCGTCATATAAGGACAATGAGTTTCTTCAAATATCCACGAGTGGTCAGAAGTTCAGAGGTTCTGAAGTTCAAAAATGAAAACTCAGGAAGCTTATGTGTCCTTGAAGAATAGGACATCCAGTTAAATTGCATGGCGTGCATTTCAGGAATGGCCTGGGGAAACACTGACACTTTCTTCTTCCCATCTCCCCTAGGAGCTATTGCTGGAATATCTCATGGAATATTTTAGACTGCCACACATATTCTACACATACGTTCCATAAGTTAAGGTCTCGATATTCCAGTGTAGACTATAAGCGTAGTAGTTCACGCCAAGTTACAAAAGCCTAACTCAACAGCTTCGTGGTTTTCTTTTACCCTGACAACATTTGGCCACAATCCATCTTTTTCACGGGTTTGTAACTGATCATTCTAACGCGACACACAAGACCTTCTGAAGTGCCCACTTCATGAAACGTAGCTGGGTGCAAGGTAATATTTCTTCCTTGGGTGGCATTTCCTGGAAGTGGTTCGAACGGTGCCACTTAGGTTGGCTCCTTTGCAAGTGAGCTTTCATACCAAGCCGACTCTGAAAATTCTGTGATGGGAATTCTGCTCTCACTCCCAAGAGGGCACCTGAGGGCGGAATGGAGCATGTCGCTCACAATGTTACTTTCCAAAAACCTTCCTTTTTCCTTTTCTTTCTTTTTTCCAGTGGGAAGAGTTTTGCTTACACTTAAATTTATAAGACACAATTAAGAAATATGCACACGAATAGCAGATCACCTGCTGTTACACATTCTGCACAAAAGTGCACTGAGTTTGACAGGTATTAAAACGTGACACAATTTCTATAATTTAAATTGTTGTTCGGTACATGTATTTTACAGTTCGATTTTTTACAATACAATTGTACAAACACAAATAAATTATTTCAGTACCAAACCATGTTTGTTGTCTGTAAACTGGTTGTGTTTGAGCATTCTTTCACTTGTAAAATTGTGTCAAAATGGAATTTGCATCCATGCTAGTCCACGGTGGTGGAGAGAAAGCAGAAATTTCCCTAAATGGTGATTTCTTTTTTTTTTTTTTTGCACGCGTGTAAAAGCTGAATGGGGCTGTGGGTTTTCCCAGGACGGGGGCATAAGGATTACTTCCTCAGTTCTCTCCATGGGATTGCCGACAAATCAAAAAAAGGAAAGCATGAACAAGAGCACTTTTCATCCACGCAGCAGAAGCTGCAGGACACGCGAGAAGGGTTAGGCCTCATCTTGTGAAAGGGTAAAGCTATTTCCCAGACTTTTAGCTGTGCAGAAGCTCGATGAAGCTAAGATCCTTCTGTGCCAGTCTCCTTTGTGACAGCTCTGAAAAGCAATCCGATTTTCATAGTGTGTGGCGGTTTGCAGCCGGGAGAAGGTTGCGTATCATTCTGCTGTGAAATTCTCTGTAAGGAAGTTATCGTAGAAGCGGTCAAACTAATCAGACAAGTGGTTCGCCGTGTCCAGATTTCCCTACGACTGCCTCTTATTTTTGGAGCTTTTTCTGCTTGTAGGTCTGCAAAATGCCTCACCTGGTGGCTAGTGTGAAACTCATTCTTTGCACTTAAAGATGGCATGCTTCTCCAAGAAGAGCCCAGAAGATACCAGAAAGGAGCCAGTGGCCGTTGCCAGCAGAGAATATCTAGGAAAGGGCACGAGAAAAAGGGAAGCAAATGGTGATATTTTTGCAGCACACTCTCTCAGGGGTTTGCAGCTCCGAGGCTTCCTGAACGTGTCTCGATGTTTGATAGCTCTCCAACGTGCTTTTCTTTCCGGGCTTGGGTTCCTTGCTTTTGAACGTTTGAAAAGCTCAGTATGCGCAAAACTGGGCAGCAAGAAGCTCCATTGCATACTTACAGGAGCCCCTCCTCCTCTTTGCTGTAAATCATCTGTCGGCTGCTTGCATTTCACGCCACCTTTCTTTTCATTACGCTATTATCCTAGAATGTACAGGCGCAGCGCATGTGGCTTTTATCCAGGCTGTGCATGTCTCTTGCTTCGATGCTGTCTTTGCCACTCAGAAATGGCGGAGGTTCCCCGCTAAACAACCGCTGGAGAAGGTTCATCCCTTTGCCAAGCCACATCTCTAGTCCGCTTATTCTTTTTTCAGATCTCTTTTCTCTCGTCGCAAGTGCAGCCACCTCTAGATCAAATGGAATCAGAAGACGGCAGTATTTCCTTGATGTCGACAAAGACTTTCCCAGCTTTCAGTCCTCTCAAAAGTGAGTGGTGCCGCTTGCGGGGCCCTCAGAACACTCTCTGATGAGGGGTTGCATTTCAGCTCTGCATACCGTTTCGCTTCCAGAGCATGATCTAGGCACTTTTACAAGTAACAAACAAATTTTTCCTTCAGCTGATTAAAAAGAATACCTTCAACCACAACACCTCCCATTCAGAAAGATAATGTCCTGGAGGATATTTCACTATTCTCTGCAGTTGCATAGAAGTGCATCTAATTTATAAACCTTCACGTTTGGGGGCTGTAAAACGTCTCACCTGATGGCTGATGATCTACTGGTTTTGTGCAAGTACAGGAGCTGTACTTCAGCAAAGATAGGTATGGGACGATGCAAAAGGTTGTAATACCCTGGAACTGACTCTTCCACTATGCTTGCAGTTAGAAGTACCCTGAGTCGGAAAATGCCATTTGAGCCTGGCCCCAAAATTATGCATGTGTGTTGTGTGCACACATCTCTGCGAATACGTATCCAGCCCTGCGTCCCTTTGGAGCTACACTGGTTCGAAGGGTCAGTTAGTCACAGACATACATCTGCTTGCAGGGAAAAAGACACAATTTCTGAAAGCGTCACTTTGGGTGCTAGGGTCAAGGAGTGGCATTTGGTTCGTGCTTTTTTCTCATTGTCATTGTTATAGCGAATTATCGTTTTATATCGAACTACATACCTGCCATTTCCTTGTCACTACAAGAAACGTGTGTATGTTTTTGCTAACCTGCGAAGTTTCCTTCCTGTAGTTTTCAGCTATAAACTGGAAACACGCATACCCATGATGGAGCCGTGTTTATGGGATCCAGGCCTGTGCGAAGATTGAGGCAGAGATGTAGCATGACTGCAGAAAGCAGTTGATCCCAGTGCCAATCTGTAGAAGGGAAGGGTATCCTGATAGTCAGTCTGATTCTCACACGTAAAGAAAAATCACGCAGGAAACGTCTTCAGGTGCACGAAGTAGGAATGTCTGTGGGATCTGTTCCCAGATTCTGGACGGTCCTTCTTCCTTTTTAAGGTTGCAGAGCCTTTTCACAGGACTAGCAAGAGAAGTTCCCGATTCAGTATTTCTTCTTTCTCTTTTTAATAGCTCCACACGAGAAGAAAGGCCGCACTATTTGAAGTGAAAATATGTACAGAGTTTGGGGGGGAAAGCAAGTTCAAAGAGTAAGCGTTGCAAAGTTACGGAGGCATCACAATTAACATTGAAGTGCGTAACCTTGGTGCTAAAAACCCAAATATATTATAGGGTGTATTCTCGTGCGCATATCTTGACATGGACCTCTCAGTATGTGTTCGATTGCGTGCATGCCAGACTGTTATCAAAAGTGGTCCGTAGGAAAATGTGTAGTCACCCATTCTTTACAGTCCCGTTACAAGTTAAGTCAAACAAACTGAGGGTAAACCGCTGACAAACGTTGCCCGAATACCCATCTGCTGGGCATGAACCTAGGCCGAATGCTTCTTGCACTGCGTCACACTGGTGGTGAGAATATATAATACCTGAATGCTGATAAATAAACACCAGCAAGCATCAATGCCAGGCGTGGCCTGGACCATTTAGCATAGGCCACAGGGCCTGTCCACACGGTCTGACCTCCGGGACAGCATTTCTATGAGAGCATTATATTTATATTAATGAGAGCATTTATAAAACTGCCTTACAAAAAGTACGGCAGGTGCGTGCGACTAGTATCAAGCTAGTTGGCCAAACCCACCGTGGTGTTCTAACACCCACAGTCTCTGTAGAGTACAGAAAAAGCAGGACATCACTATCTGATGCAGTTGAGCTGCCTCAGCACAAATGCAGAACGGGTTCAAATTAAGTGGTGTATACAGTCATAATCGCACAATTTATTTGGAATCCCGGCCTTTGCATCCCTAACTGAACCAGTGAACAGAACTTCTTTTTGGATGGGAGGAAGTATATGAGAAACTGTTTTTCCAGAAGTGGATTGTCAGCAATGTATACCAGAGAAATAGACATCGTCTGTACCAAAGGCATTCTTAACAGCTTATGCGGCTGGCCTCGATATGTTAGTGTTTCTAATCATGGAAGTAGAGATGGGAGATCTTGCTGTTGATGTTGAGCTAGAGCCACTTATCCAGGATCATGTCCAGAGTGCTCTTCGATATGCCGTCTCCTGTCGCTGGGCACCACCGGCAAGAGCCTGGCTCCATCTTCTCTGCAGCCTCCCTTCAGGCCTTTTTAGGCATCGATCAGGTCCCCCCCGAGCCTTCTCCTCACCAGGCTAAAGAGTCTCAGCTCGCTCAGCCTTTGCTCAGAGGATGCTCCGGCTCCTTAATCATCAGGTTGCTCTGCGGTCGAGAAACACACAGGCACACACGCCCTGGAAAGCATCGAGGTCTTTATTGGAGGCGCCAGAGGGGGATGGTGAGGGGCCACAGCCACACTGTGCCACTGCCGGTGTCCGGAGCAGGAGCAGGGCCAGGCGGGCGCACTCCTGCGCTCAGCGGTGTTGGCTCCTGAGAAGTGCTGGGTGCGGGAGCCTGCTGGGAGCTGTGTGGTTGGTCCCGGCAGGCCCGCTGCTGCCAGCCGAGGGCTAGCTGTCGGTGGGCCGCCTGCGCAGGTTGGAGCGGTGCTGCGGCGACCGGCTGCGGGCCCTCTCCATGGCCAGCCTCGTGCACTGGTAGGGGGACAAGCCGAGCAGGTACTACTCGTAGCTCCCTGCCAGGCCATGGCTGACCAAAATTAAGGCCTATTGTTAAGGGCACTGTCCAAATGCCTCTTTTTAAGGCATTGAGAGGCTGGTGGCGTGGACCACCTCTCTAGGAAGCCTGTTCCCGTGTTGGACCACCCAGGAAAGGGTGGGCACAGCCCCAGGAAAAGGGGTAGAAAGTAACACGGGTGGGGATAGCAAGGCCACCTGCAGAGTTAGTGACACACCAAGACATTTTCTGCAGTCTTAAGGCCTTTATTTGCTTTTACAGCCTGCTACTTAGACTCAGAGGGCCAGGGGCCCTTGAGGGCCAGCGCATGCCGCAGCTGCTGGGCCGGTGGTGGTATCGGCAGTGCCTGGGGCATTCTCCTAGTGCCTCCCGTGGGGTGGCCTCTTCTTGGCTGGAGAAGAGGCCTCGGGGCTGCCGTTCCTTCTCTTTGGGGGACAGCGTGGCCCCCCAGAGGAGCGTTCCCTGCCGCCGCTGGAAGTCGATGGAATTGCCGCAGCATCCTCGGGTTGCTGCTGGGGCTCCTCTTGATCCCCGGGGACAGGAACGGGGGCAGAAAGGGAGCTGGTGGCACTCCCACGAAGGGCAGCTGCTGACGTGCCGGGTAGGTCATCCATGCTGGTTGCTTCCACGCTGTCGGAGTGGGTGAGGCCAGCAGTAGGAGAGCTTTCTTGGGAGGCAGCGGGCACGGGGGCAGCTGTGGGGCTCTCCTCCCGCTGCCTCGCAGCATGGCCATTGTCCAGGCCCAGCAGACGGCGGGCCTCCCCGCTGCACCGTTGCACGGCAACGTCAATAAGCCGTCGGACAAATGTTGCCGCGCGGTTTTGGAGGCAGGCTTCCATCAGCTGGACCATCATTTCTTCATCCAGGCCAAAAAGGGCCAGGAAGGGCATGAGAATGTCCTCCGCTATGTCTGCCCGTGAACGCCGGCTCCCAAACATGCGTCGCAGCTCCTGACGCACCCAGGTCCGAATGGTGTGGAGGAGAGCTGGGTGCCTCTGGAAGAGAGATGCCCATGTGCTGGGCTGGAGTCCGCCCAGAGGAGCCCCGGGCACCATTCCCACAGGCTGTAGCTCTCTTGCTGCGCGGCTGTGAGCAGCTGGATGTGCAGGAGCTCCTCCTGCCTGGTGGCCGACGACAGGTGGTGCCGCAGGTGCTGTGACGACGTGCTCCTGGAAGTCGTCGTCCGTCTGCACCGAGTGCACGATGGAGCAGATCCTCCTCTTGCAGAGGGGGCACTCGGGCTTGGTGCCAACCCAGCGCAGGATGCAGGGGTAGCAGAACTGGTGGAGGCATGGCAGCAGGTAGCTGGCCTCCTCCCAGCTGTCCAGGCAGATGGGACAGCGGTTCTCCAGCTCAGCGGCCATGCTCTCCAAGCTCTGCGCTGGGCTGCAGGGAGCCGAGGATGTTAAGTGGCTCCCTCTCGCTGGCGCTGCAGCAGCCGGTGTCACGCTAGAAAAGGAAGAGAGGCCACAGTCATTTGCTGGCTGCAGGCAGGGGTGGAAGAAATGCCCAGGTCCCCCAAGAAGGAAAGCCTCCCAGCTGCCCAGGCTGAGGTTTCCCCTCCAGCTCACCTCTGCTGCTGCGAGCGCGCCTCCTGGGTGCCCCGGCTGCCGGAACCTGGCAGGGCTGGGGCAAGTCCTCGAGTGGCCCTGGGTCAGGTACGGAGAGTTGCAAGAAGCAACTCCCCAAGCACGACACCAGTTCCTAGGCTTTCCTCAACACTCCGGCCTCGGCAACTTGCTCAGCTGGAGTGTGGGCACGAACCGGCTGGCTGGGCCTCGGTGCCCGCATATAAGCAGCGCGGGGCACCTGGTCACAATCCATCACTAGCTGACCTCACAGTTGAGCCCTCGGTGACATCAGAACCCATCGCTCAGTCACCAAGGCCTCAGCCATGTCTTCCCAGGTCACCCTCAGGTCACTCTGCCTGTGGCAGATGTCTCCAGGCACATGTGGCACGAGGGTTCATTGGATGACACCTCGTGCCTCCCTGGGAGGCTGTAGGACAACGTCCCACAAGCTCTGCCCACACCCCAGCACTGCTGGCCAGCCCTCTGGGCTGCCCTGATTCCTCCCATGCTGGGACACAGGCAGCCCTTGGCTCACTCTCATGGGTTTTCTCCTCTCTTTCTTCCCTAGCCAGAGGACATTTGGGGTCCTGGGCAGGAGGGAGGCCAGGAAGCCAGAGGGGAGGCTCATGGGAGGCAAGGAGGGTCTGTGGGGCTGGGGCTGGTTCAGCGTGGAGCAGAGAAGGTGTTGGGGCACCTCATAGCACACCCCAGTGCCTACGGGGAAGGCATCAAGGGGATGGGGACAGGCGCTTGCCAGCCCTGTCTGGTGGGAGGGTGAGAGACAGTGGCACCTCCTGAAACGGGAGCGGTTCAGGCTGGAGATAAGCAATGAACCTCCAAATCCCTGGGAGGATCATGAAGCCCTGGAGAGTGTTGCCCTGAGAGGAGGTGGGATCCCAGAGCCTGGAGGTCTTCAAGACCTGAGTGTCCCCAAGCCGGAGCACAACTGTCACAAGCCCATGAAGGGATGCTCACTGAAGTACTGGCAGAGACGCATTGCCAGTGGGAAAGGAAGCAAAGGTTTCCAAAGGTGCAGCAGCTTCCCTAAGCTGCAATGTCAAAAAACCACTTTCCTGTTTCCGTTGGTGCAGCAGCTTTCACAAGCACTGATTGCAATGCAATGGAATGGAATGGAATGGAATGGAATGGAATGGAATGGAATGGAATGGAAAGGAGGAGTTCCTGTTGGTATGGACCTACAAGGATCATGGAGTCCAAGTACCTGACCACTCCACAGCTGACCAAAATTAAGGCCTATTGTTAAGGGCACTGTCCAAATACCACCTTTTAAGGCATTGAGAGGCTGGTGGCATGGACCACCTCTCTAGGAAGCCTGTTCCAGTGTTTGTCCACCCAGGAAAGGGTGGGCACAGCCCCAGGAAAAGGGGTAGAAAGTAACACGGGTGGGGATAGCAACGCCACCTGTACAGTTAGTGACACACCAAGACATCATCTGCAGTCTTAAGGCCTTTATTTGCTTTACAGTCTGCTAATTAGAGTTAGAGGCCTTGGGGCTGCCATTCCTTCTCTTCGGAGAACACTATGGCCCCCCAGAGGAGCGTTCCCTGCCGCCACTGGAAGTAGATGGAGTTGCCACGGCATCCTCGGGTTCCTGTTGGGGCTCCTCTTGATCCCCAGCAACAGGAACGTGGGCAGAATGAGTGCTGGTGGCACTCCCATGAAGGGCAGCTGCTGACGTGCCGGGGAGGTCATCCATGCTGATTGCTTCCACGCTGTCAGAGTGGGTGAGGCGAGCAGTAGGAGACCTTTCTTGGGAGGCAGCGGGCACGGGGGCAGCGGCGGGGCTCTCCTCCCATTCCTCAGCAGCACGTCCCCCAGCTGCAGCCTTGCTTTATCTGCACCCTGAGTGAATAAGGGGAAAGCAACAGACATCATCTACCTGGAGGCATGCAGAGCATCTGACACTGTCCCGCCTTCGGGCACTTGACTGCTGAGCAGCACTTGCCTGCCGATTGGCTTGTGAGCTGACACGTGCCCCAGCTGCTGGCCTGGCCCTGGTTTTGGCAGCTCCTGGGGCCTGGTTCGAGTGTTGCTGGCGGGGCGTCGTGGTCTCGGGTGGCTGTAAAGAGTCCTGGGAACTCTTCCTGCTCCCCGTGGGTGGGAACGGGGGCGTCGGGCGTGCTGGCAGGACCCCCACCAACAGCAGCCGATGAGGTGCTGGGGAGCTCTTCTGCCGCAGAGGTGTCAGCACGTCCCCCAGCTGCAGCCTTGCCTTGGCAGCCGCTGCGGCACCCTCCCAGGTTCACCGATGGCGGGGTGGCTTCCTGGGGGGCTGGGAAGGGTCCTCAGGGCTGCCGGCCCTCCTCTTCGGGGCTCGCCGGGGCTCCTCAGGGGAGCGGTCCCTGCCCTGGCTGTGGCTGGAGGGCCCTGGCACAGCCTCCTCCGGCTGCTCTTCTTGCTCCCCGTGGGTGGGAACGGTGGTGGAGGGGGGGCTCCCGGGACCCCCACGGAGAGCTGGGCTGGGGGCAGGAGGCTCCCCTCGGGAGGCAGCGGGGACAGGGGCAGCCGTGGCACTGTCCTCCCGCCCCCCGGCAGCACGGGTGACCCCCAGGCCCACGCGACGTGGGGCCACCCCACTGCACCGGCGCACGACGGCCTCAATCAGCCGGCTGACAAAGGCCCTCGTGCGCCAGCCCAGGGAGGCCTGCAGCCGCTGGGCCAGAGCCTCCTCATCCAGCCCAAGGTGTCGCAGGCTGGACGTGATGAGGCTCTGCACTGCTGCTGCCTGCTGGGCGTCCTCAAAGAGCTGCCCGAGCTCCTGCTGCAGCCAGGGCAGCAGGGGCTGGAGGGCAGCCGGGTAGAGGCGGAAGAGGAGGGCATGGAAGCCCCCCTCTGGAGCCCAGGGCAGCGGCGACGCAGCTGCAGGCCGGGGTGCTGCCGGGTGACGGGGACGGTGGGCGGCTGCCTGTGCCGACGCTCCTCCCCGCTGGGGGCGGACGACGACTGATGGAGCCACAGGAGGTGAGATGACATGCTCCTGGAAGTCGTCGTCCGCCCGCACCGAGTGCAAGATGGATCTCACCCTCCTTTTACAGAGGGGGCACTCGGGCTTGTTCTCAGCCCACCGCAGGATGCAGGTGTAGCAGAACTGGTGGAGGCATGGCAGCACGTAGCTGGGCTCCTCCCAGCTGCCCAGGCAGATGGGACAGCGGTCCTCCAGCTCCGTGGCCATGCTCTCCACGCTCTGCGGTGGGCTGGGGGGAGCCGAGGATGTTAAATTGCCCCTGCCCACTGGCCCTGCAGCAGCCGGTGTCACGCTAGAAAAGGAAGAGAGGCCACAGTCATTTGTCGGCTCCGGGCAGGGGTGGAAGAAATGCCCAGGTCCCCCAAGAAGGAAAGCCTCCCAGCTGCCCAGGCTGAGGTTTCCCCTCCCAGCTCACCTGCGCCGCTGCGAGCGCGCCTCCTGGGTGCCCCGGCTGCCGGAACCTGGCAGGGCCGGGGCGAGTCCTTGAGTGGCTCTGGGTCTGCTATGGAGAGTTGCAAGAAGCAACTCTCCAGGCGAGGCACCAGCTCCTACGCTTTCTCAGCACTCCAGCCTCGCAACCTTGCTAGGCTGGAGCGTGGGCACGAACCGGCTGGCTGGGCCTCGGTGCCCGCATATAAGCAGCGCGGGGCACCCGGTCACATTCCATCACTAGCTGACCTCACAGTCTACCCCTTGGTGACATTAGAAGCCATTACTCAGGGACATCGCAGCAGGCCATTTTCGACCGCGGTGCTCAGCCCAGCAGTGCTGTGGCCACAGCACACACGTCTGGGGCTACTGCAGTGCCTCTGCCCGCTCCATCCATGCCCCCCTCCCTTTGTCTTGTGCTCGGCATCAGTGTTTCACGCCAGTCACTGAGGCCTCAGCCATGTCTTCCCAGGCCCCCCTCAGGTCACTCTGCCTGTGGCAGATGTCTCCAGGCACATGTGGCACGAGGGTTCATTGGATGACACCTCGTGCCTCCCTGGGAGGCTGCAGGACAAAGTCCCACAAGCTCTGCCCACACCCCAGCACTGCTGGCCAGCCCTCTGGGCTGCCCTGATTCCTCCCATGCTGGGACACAGGCAGCCCTTGACTCACAAGGGTGGTTCCCTCTGCTCAGCACCCGTCAGGCCTCATCCAGGCACTACATCCCTTTCTGGTGTCCTGGGCAGGAGGGAGGCCAGGAAGCCAGAGGGGAGGCTCATGGGAGGCAAGGAGGGTCTGTGGGGCTGGGGCTGGTCCAGCATGGAGCAGAGAAGGTGTTGGGGCACCTCATAGCGCACTCCAGTGCCTACGGGGAAGGCATCAAGGGGATGGGGACAGGCGCTTGCCAGCACTGCCCGGTGGGAGGGTGAGAGACGGTGGCATCTCCTGAAAAGGGAGAGGTTCAGGCTGGAGATAAAGGATCAACCGCCAAATCCCTGCGAGGATCATGAAGCACTGGAGAGGGTTGCCCAGTGAGGGGGTGGGATCCCTGGGCCTGGAGGTCAACCTTCAAAACCTCAGTGGCCCCAACCCAGAGCATACAGGTCTATACCCATCGTTGACCCTGCCCTGAGCCAGTGTTGAATGAGAGACCTCCTCCGTCCCCTTCTAGTAGGAGAGGGTCTGTGTTTTGGTGATTGGTGTGACCAAGTATGAAGAGGAACTTCTGAGTGTGGGAGCCTCGGGTCTTGCAGAGTCAGGGTTGTGAGAACGGCAGGTGTTGATGGCACTGACACTAGCACTTCGTCAAGATCACATCTGCGTGCAGCTTCTCAGGACACCCAGGCAGGGACAATGCAGGAGGCAGGAAGAGGCCTCCAAAGGTTGTGTCTCTTGTCCTCTCTCTCACCTCCGCTAATTCTGTCCAGACTAGGTGGAAATACACATTTGACTGCTTTCAGATAGGTGGATATGAATGACAGCATGCGTGTGAATGGGTGAAAAAACCAATTTTATTTTGAGATAAAAATCTCCCTCCCCTCCTTGCTTTGAACTTTGCAACACTCCTGAGATTTGTTGATACCGTTTGCAACAGGGCTTTGGGGCTGCAATGCCCAGAACGCCCAGAATGCCCGGGAGACCCTCACAGACTCTACCTGGAGACCAGTGGTGCAACGTGATCTAAACGCTTAAAGCATAAGATTACTTATCGTATTGCATGGTGTTTCTCCTTGCTCACATAGGATTTTGGGGGGGGGGGGCAGATTGCTGTTTGGGGGTTAAAGTCATTGGTATTTTGATCCTGTGTTTATAACACGGTGTGCAACTTGGCCGCGCAGCAACCAACAAAGACAAGAAAAACAAGCAAACAAACAAAGGAGAGGCCAAAGAAGTACCACATCATTTTAACGACCACTCTGGTTTTGCCCTTTTCCTTCCCCGAGGACAGATGGGTTTTCATGGCACAGTGCAAACACACAAAAGAAATCACCATGGAAATGTAAAAGCCAAATTTATTCCTCGTACGTCCGTGAACATCTCTTGGCTGGATAGGGAACCCGAGAGAAGCAGCATTTTGCCATAGAACTGAGCAGATGCTGGGGACTTCCACTTGAAGTCAGCTGCTCTCGTGCAATTGAGAGCCCCTTCAGGTTCAAGTTTGTGCAGAGAGAGCTCAAAACCCTTTTGACCCTGCCCTGAGCCAGTGCAGTTCTGTTCTCAACATGGTGTCACATGGAATGCCAAGAGACCAAGTATTGGTCTTCGAGCCCGTTCCTCTGTGGTTTTGGGGAACTGCCACAAGGCACCTGATGTGCCAGCAACTTCTCTGGGCCCCACAAAACCCTGGTGAGGGTGAATTTTGGCCTCTGAGTTTCTTCAAATATCCATTAGTGGTCAGAAGTTCAGAAGGTCTGAAGTTCAAGAATGAAAACTGAGGAAGCTTATGTGTCCTTGAAGAATAGGACATCCAGTTAAATTGCATGGCGTGCATTTCAGGAATGGCCTGGGGAAACACTGACGCTTTCTTCTTCCCATCTCTCCCAGGAGCTATTGCTGGAATATTTCATGGAGTATTTTAGACTGCCACGGTTTGGGGGATACGGCGGGTCCGTAGACCCTTTGACAGAAGAGATAGAGATTGCAGTGTACCCATAAGAAGGCCGCGAGTTGCTCATATAAGGACAATGTAACAAAAAGGAGAAAGAAGAAGATTGCTTCAGAGAACAAGGAGAGTTAGGCTGTGAGAAAGCCAGATTTTGAGCAATGTGAACAGGATTTCGATAACCAATCGTATTGTAGCTACGAGCGCGTGTGCTATGTAATCTAACCAATTGAAAGCGTAGAAAGAAGGCGTGAACGGAGCGTGAACAAAAGATTAGATATATAAGAAAGCCAAGTTTGTGATAAAGACAGAGCTTAACTTAACTCTTCAAGGAGAGTCTTGTCTTTTGTCCGTCCCGACTGAAACGACAATTGGTGACCCCGACGTGATACTGAGGAAGAAGACGACTGGAAATAGTTGTGGGGAGGGAGCCCAGTGAAGCTGAAGACAGCGGGCAGAGCTGTTGACGGATCCGGATCATGTTTAAGAAGACACCTGTAGTAGGTGAGCCACTGGGGACATGGGAGAGAAGTTAACTAAGGAAGAGCAGACGATACTCTCCACATGCACGCTGCTGTTAAAACAGCAGGGTGTAATCTTCCCTGAAGTGACCTTGCGAAAAATGCTATGGTGGGGAAAGGAACAGGGAGTAGAAGCGACGTCGGTTACAGCATTTAGTGTAACGCAATGGACGAACCTAGGGCAGACATTATTTGAGGAAACTATGCGTGGCTCAAAAACGGCTATTGAACTGTTAACAACGTGGCGACTTTTGTTGGACACATTAAAGAACTTCAAGGAGCAGAAAGATTTAGCGGAAGGGAGTGAACAGCCGCCCGCAGCCCCTGAGCCCTTGCCCTAAAACCTCCCGTTGATAGTATGAAGGGGCGGGAGATTGCTGTTAAAGAAAATAAGGGACTGCTCCCGATGAACACAAAAGATAAACAATATAAGTACGTGTTGCCTCGTGACCAACTAGCAGCTGTAAAAGAGACTCAAAGAGGGATGGGTGTTATCCACCCTGAAGGACTGGTGCGTCCCTCCGCACCCCCCGCTCCAGCCCTGGGGGAAACAGAGGCATGGCCTTCTCCTCCTATTTCGACTAACCCCATCTCGAGTCTGGGTTTTCCATCCTTGCCAGCTGAGTGAGACGATGAGGAGGGCAGTCATATAACGGGTGAGGAAGGGACTGAAGTGGTGGACTCTGGGGAGCCACGCCCATCATACACAAGGTGCCCCTGGACGCTTGGGGGCCAATTGGCAAAGGTTAAGTGCCTTACTCATAGGAAGATCTAGTACCACCTTACAAGGCCTCCTGGTACATGTTGGAGTGATTGATGCTGATTACACAGGACAAATATGTGCCATGGTATCGACAGCTACACCGCCTGTGACTACTGAGAAAGGAACTCGACTTGCTCAGTTAGTCCCATTTCAAAGTTGTGTTCCACAAACGGACAACGTTATACGTGGTAATGGTGGTTTTGGTTCTACGGGAAAACCACAAGTCTATTGGGTGCAGACAGTATCTGATCAACGCCCACAAATGCATGGTGTTCTTGAACTTAGTGATGCCACTCCCAAGAAGGTCCGGCTGGCTGGATTATTAGACACTGGAGCAGATGTGACGATCATTTCCTTAAGGGAGTGGCCTGCTGCTTGGCCATTCACCTCCAATGCCTTGGGAGTGGCAGGACTCGGAGGGGTTGCCAATAGATATATGTCCACTAACCCTACTGTGATTGTACACTCAGAAGGGCAAAGGGCTACAGTGCGGCCATATGTGACCTCAACTCCTTTAAACCTATGGGGAAGGGACTGCTTAGGCCAATGGGGAGTTCGCATAACTACGGATTTTTAGTCGGGGCCACTGTATTGCGGGGCGTTTCTCGGCCCACTTTAGCTCTAAAATGGCTAACAGAAAAACCAGTGTGGGTTGGTCAGTAGCCCCTTAGCCAAGAGAAATTAACGGCCCTGCAGTCTCTGGTAATGGAACAACTTGTTGCAGGATGCATAGAAGCCTCACATAGCCCTTGGAATACCCCAGTATTTGTTATGAAAAAGAAATCGGGGAAATGGAGGTTGTTGCATGATTTGAGAAAGATTAATGATGTCATGGCAACAATGGGAGCACTACCACCGGGATTACCTTCGCCTACTCTGATACCTATGGGGTGGGAAATTGTTGTAATGGATTTGAAAGATTGTTTTTTTACCATCCCTCTGGCAGAACAAGACAAAGAAAAATTTGCATTTACTGTTCCGTCTGTGAATAACATGGAGCCTACCAAAAGGTATCAGTGGAAAGTGTTGCCACAAAGTATAAAAAACTCGCCTACAATTGGTCAATGGTTTGTAGCAAAAGCCTTGAGTCCAACACATGCCCTGTTCCCATCTGATTACTGTTACCATTGCATGGATGATATTCTGCTAGCGGCTGCAGCAGCGCAACAGTTAGAAAAAATGGAAGCGAAAATGTGGGAATCATTGTGTGAATATGGCTTAATAATCGCCCCAGAAAAGGTACAAAGGCAACAACCGTGGTCATACCTGGGAATGAAAGCATTAGCTCAGACAGTCATGCCACAACCTATCCAACTACAAATAGAAGTAAAAACGTTGAATGATGTACAAAAATTAGCAGGAATGATTAATTGGATTGGGCCCTATGTTGGTATTCCATCTTCCAAATTACAACCTCTCTTTGAGCTATTAAAAGGTGACACTAATATTTTAGCCCCACGAATGTTAACTGAGGAAGCAAAAAAAGTGGTAGCTGAAATAGAACAAGCTATTAGTAGTAAACATGTATGGAGACTTGACTTAACGGTTTCGGTGCAGGCCTTTGTGTTAGTAGATCAATTAGTGCCATTTGCTATGATTGCTCAATGGTGTGAACAATGGGATGATCCCTTACATGTTTTAGAATGAATTTTTTTTGCCTAACAAGACAAAGAAAACAGCCCCTGGTCTATTTGAGCTAATAGCACAAGTTATTATAAAAATTAGAACTCGATGTTCAGAACTGATGGGAAGAGACCCTGAACAGATTGTAGTCCCTGTGCAGAGTGATTGTTTTGAACGGTGCTTAGCTAACAGCACTGCCCTACAAGCAGCCACGACCAATTATACAGGGCAGGTGAGCTACCGTTTGCCTTCACACCCACTGATCAAATTGGGCACCCAAATGGCCTTTGCACGGAAAAATCTCAGTTGCAGAAACCCAGTGGAGGGCCCCACGGTGTTCACAGATGGATCAGGAAAAACTGGAAAAGCTGCCATTGTCTGGAGACAAGGAACACAATGGCAACATAAGAGCGAACATCAAGAAGGTTTGCCCCAAGTCGTAGAATTACGGGCGAAGACCATGGTGTTTCAGAACTTCCCCAGCCCTGTCAACATTGTGACAGGTTCGGCTTATGTGGCTGGACTGGTACTAACGTTTAGATAAGGCTGTTTTAGGGAGTGTAACCAATGAATTGCTGTTTGGCATATTGAAACTGTTACGGATAACAATACAAAAGCGACAGCAAGAATATTACGTGATGCATATTAGAAGTCATACCCGGTTGCCAGGATTTATTGTAGAAGGCAATGCACAAGCTGATGCTTTAGTGTCTGCAGTGGCCCTGGGACCTGTGCCCAATGTTAAACAGCAAGCGATAGCATCGCATAGTTTTTGTCATCAGGGATAGCATGCTTTAAAACGTCAGTTTAATCTTAGTAACGCTGAGGCTCGCAATATTATTGCAGCCTGCCCTGATTGTCAAGATCAACAGGTACCTGTATATTATGGCACCAATCCACGAGGATTACGTGCTTTACAGCTTTGGCAAACTGATGTCACACATATTACTGAATTTGGCCGTTTGAGGGATATACGTGTATCAATTGATACCTTTTCTTCTGCCCTCGTTGCCGCTGCTCACACTGGAGAATCAGCTCGGGACGCCCTACGCCATTGGCAGCGTGCATTTTCTGTTTTAGGTGCCCCACAACAGATCAAAACTGATAATGGTCCTGCTTATGTATCACAAGAAGTAGCTTGTTTTTACAACTCTGGGGCGTGACACATGTCACAGGCATCCCCCACTCACCCACGGGTCAGAGTATTGTTGAGCGTGCACACGGTACCCTGAAACGCCTTTTACACAAAGAAAAAGGGGGAATGCTAGGGGAAACCCCTGAAGCACGATTAGCTAAAGCTGTATATGTCTTGAATTTTTTTGCAGCTTGCTGATGATACTGCTGCTGCGATGCCACCCCTCCTTCGGCACTTTGGTTCTCTTGTGACCCAGGAACGGGTGGGTCCTGGAGCAAAAGTGCTGATGCGGGACCTCAGGACAGGACAGTGGTTGGGCCCGCATGACTTGATCACGTGGGGAAGGGGTTATGCTTGTGTTTCCACAGATCATGGACCACGGCGGGTGCCCGCAAGATACGTCCGCCCGTATTTGAAGATAACCGGGACGCGGGAACAAAGCGAACCAGCATGATGAGGCCGGCTATCTTGCTCACCATCTGCCTTAAGATATTTACTGCACTCTCCTCAAGGGTTTGGATTCCACCTCAACCAAAGAATAACGTATGGGTCACCCTGGCTAACTTAACGGGCCAGGACACGCTTTGTTTGTCAACCTCATCACCGCAGAATCCATTCTCAACGTGTCTGGTGGGACAGCCCTTAGATGCCTGGCCTGTGCCGGAGTTTCAGAAGCACTTGACAAAAGGGGGTGAGGTAGCTGATAATTGGGATGCTTGGGTAGCCTATCTGCAACACAGTAACCTCGAACCACAAGAACTAGAATTACTGGGTTCTGTTGAAATGGATTACTGCTTATATTTTAATTATAGTGGCAAAAATCAGTCAAACATTCAATGTGTTAATTCTAGCCTGATTGTTTATAGAAATGAATCTGTTTGGTGCACCTACACATCAGCCAATGTCTCTAAATCTACTAATCACCCTCTAAGCTTGCCAGCAGGAAGCTTTCTCATCTGCGGAGATAGAGCATGGCCTGGTATCCCCTCTCACATTAAAGGGGGCCCCTGTAGTTCAGGAAGATTAACCCTACTAACACCAAATACATCTATGATTGTGCAGCGCTATAGGCGCCCAAAACGAAGTGCTCACGCATTCAGAAATAGCTGCAATGACAATGTACAATTTTGGAACCCTGGAGAAATAATCGCGGCATCCTTTTTAGCCCCCGGGGTGGCGTCAGCTAAAGCGCTCGCTACGCTTAACGAGCTTGGATGTCGGCTGGCTAAGCAATCTAATGCTACTTCTCCAGTTTTGAGTAGTTTACTGTTAGATGTAGACTCAGTTAGACATGCCACACTGCAGAATCGAGCTGCAATAGATTTTTTTGTTGCTGGCTCAAGGTCATGGCTGCCAAGATTTTGATGGGATGTGCTGCATGAATTTATCAGACCACTCTCGATCTATTCATGCACGCATACAAGAGTTGACAGAACGAACGAAAAAGTTAAAGGAAGAGGATGGGTTCCTCTCTCTTGATCACCTTTTGCAAAAACTGGGGACTCTCGGGATGGCTGGTTTCAATAGTCAAAGCAGGATTAACAATATTGTTGATAGTCGTAGTTGTGCTAATGATGGTGCCATGTCTCATCTCCCTGCTGCAAAGGGCCCTGCAGCGGGTGATGGGGGCGGCATTTGTAGCACAAATACAAGAAGGGGGAATTGTTGGGGGATACGGCGGGCCCGTAGACCCTTTGACAGAAGAGATAGAGATTGCAGTGTAGCCATAAGAAGGCCGCGAGTTGCGTCATATAAGGACAATGAGTTTCTTCAAATATCCACGAGTGGTCAGAAGTTCAGAGGTTCTGAAGTTCAAAAATGAAAACTCAGGAAGCTTATGTGTCCTTGAAGAATAGGACATCCAGTTAAATTGCATGGCGTGCATTTCAGGAATGGCCTGGGGAAACACTGACACTTTCTTCTTCCCATCTCCCCTAGGAGCTATTGCTGGAATATCTCATGGAATATTTTAGACTGCCACACATATTCTACACATACGTTCCATAAGTTAAGGTCTCGATATTCCAGTGTAGACTATAAGCGTAGTAGTTCACGCCAAGTTACAAAAGCCTAACTCAACAGCTTCGTGGTTTTCTTTTACCCTGACAACATTTGGCCACAATCCATCTTTTTCACGGGTTTGTAACTGATCATTCTAACGCGACACACAAGACCTTCTGAAGTGCCCACTTCATGAAACGTAGCTGGGTGCAAGGTAATATTTCTTCCTTGGGTGGCATTTCCTGGAAGTGGTTCGAACGGTGCCACTTAGGTTGGCTCCTTTGCAAGTGAGCTTTCATACCAAGCCGACTCTGAAAATTCTGTGATGGGAATTCTGCTCTCACTCCCAAGAGGGCACCTGAGGGCGGAATGGAGCATGTCGCTCACAATGTTACTTTCCAAAAACCTTCCTTTTTCCTTTTCTTTCTTTTTTCCAGTGGGAAGAGTTTTGCTTACACTTAAATTTATAAGACACAATTAAGAAATATGCACACGAATAGCAGATCACCTGCTGTTACACATTCTGCACAAAAGTGCACTGAGTTTGACAGGTATTAAAACGTGACACAATTTCTATAATTTAAATTGTTGTTCGGTACATGTATTTTACAGTTCGATTTTTTACAATACAATTGTACAAACACAAATAAATTATTTCAGTACCAAACCATGTTTGTTGTCTGTAAACTGGTTGTGTTTGAGCATTCTTTCACTTGTAAAATTGTGTCAAAATGGAATTTGCATCCATGCTAGTCCACGGTGGTGGAGAGAAAGCAGAAATTTCCCTAAATGGTGATTTCTTTTTTTTTTTTTTTGCACGCGTGTAAAAGCTGAATGGGGCTGTGGGTTTTCCCAGGACGGGGGCATAAGGATTACTTCCTCAGTTCTCTCCATGGGATTGCCGACAAATCAAAAAAAGGAAAGCATGAACAAGAGCACTTTTCATCCACGCAGCAGAAGCTGCAGGACACGCGAGAAGGGTTAGGCCTCATCTTGTGAAAGGGTAAAGCTATTTCCCAGACTTTTAGCTGTGCAGAAGCTCGATGAAGCTAAGATCCTTCTGTGCCAGTCTCCTTTGTGACAGCTCTGAAAAGCAATCCGATTTTCATAGTGTGTGGCGGTTTGCAGCCGGGAGAAGGTTGCGTATCATTCTGCTGTGAAATTCTCTGTAAGGAAGTTATCGTAGAAGCGGTCAAACTAATCAGACAAGTGGTTCGCCGTGTCCAGATTTCCCTACGACTGCCTCTTATTTTTGGAGCTTTTTCTGCTTGTAGGTCTGCAAAATGCCTCACCTGGTGGCTAGTGTGAAACTCATTCTTTGCACTTAAAGATGGCATGCTTCTCCAAGAAGAGCCCAGAAGATACCAGAAAGGAGCCAGTGGCCGTTGCCAGCAGAGAATATCTAGGAAAGGGCACGAGAAAAAGGGAAGCAAATGGTGATATTTTTGCAGCACACTCTCTCAGGGGTTTGCAGCTCCGAGGCTTCCTGAACGTGTCTCGATGTTTGATAGCTCTCCAACGTGCTTTTCTTTCCGGGCTTGGGTTCCTTGCTTTTGAACGTTTGAAAAGCTCAGTATGCGCAAAACTGGGCAGCAAGAAGCTCCATTGCATACTTACAGGAGCCCCTCCTCCTCTTTGCTGTAAATCATCTGTCGGCTGCTTGCATTTCACGCCACCTTTCTTTTCATTACGCTATTATCCTAGAATGTACAGGCGCAGCGCATGTGGCTTTTATCCAGGCTGTGCATGTCTCTTGCTTCGATGCTGTCTTTGCCACTCAGAAATGGCGGAGGTTCCCCGCTAAACAACCGCTGGAGAAGGTTCATCCCTTTGCCAAGCCACATCTCTAGTCCGCTTATTCTTTTTTCAGATCTCTTTTCTCTCGTCGCAAGTGCAGCCACCTCTAGATCAAATGGAATCAGAAGACGGCAGTATTTCCTTGATGTCGACAAAGACTTTCCCAGCTTTCAGTCCTCTCAAAAGTGAGTGGTGCCGCTTGCGGGGCCCTCAGAACACTCTCTGATGAGGGGTTGCATTTCAGCTCTGCATACCGTTTCGCTTCCAGAGCATGATCTAGGCACTTTTACAAGTAACAAACAAATTTTTCCTTCAGCTGATTAAAAAGAATACCTTCAACCACAACACCTCCCATTCAGAAAGATAATGTCCTGGAGGATATTTCACTATTCTCTGCAGTTGCATAGAAGTGCATCTAATTTATAAACCTTCACGTTTGGGGGCTGTAAAACGTCTCACCTGATGGCTGATGATCTACTGGTTTTGTGCAAGTACAGGAGCTGTACTTCAGCAAAGATAGGTATGGGACGATGCAAAAGGTTGTAATACCCTGGAACTGACTCTTCCACTATGCTTGCAGTTAGAAGTACCCTGAGTCGGAAAATGCCATTTGAGCCTGGCCCCAAAATTATGCATGTGTGTTGTGTGCACACATCTCTGCGAATACGTATCCAGCCCTGCGTCCCTTTGGAGCTACACTGGTTCGAAGGGTCAGTTAGTCACAGACATACATCTGCTTGCAGGGAAAAAGACACAATTTCTGAAAGCGTCACTTTGGGTGCTAGGGTCAAGGAGTGGCATTTGGTTCGTGCTTTTTTCTCATTGTCATTGTTATAGCGAATTATCGTTTTATATCGAACTACATACCTGCCATTTCCTTGTCACTACAAGAAACGTGTGTATGTTTTTGCTAACCTGCGAAGTTTCCTTCCTGTAGTTTTCAGCTATAAACTGGAAACACGCATACCCATGATGGAGCCGTGTTTATGGGATCCAGGCCTGTGCGAACGTTGAGGCAGAGATGTAGCATGACTGCAGAAAGCAGTTGATCCCAGTGCCAATCTGTAGAAGGGAAGGGTATCCTGATAGTCAGTCTGATTCTCACACGTAAAGAAAAATCACGCAGGAAACGTCTTCAGGTGCACGAAGTAGGAATGTCTGTGGGATCTGTTCCCAGATTCTGGACGGTCCTTCTTCCTTTTTAAGGTTGCAGAGCCTTTTCACAGGACTAGCAAGAGAAGTTCCCGATTCAGTATTTCTTCTTTCTCTTTTTAATAGCTCCACACGAGAAGAAAGGCCGCACTATTTGAAGTGAAAATATGTACAGAGTTTGGGGGGGAAAGCAAGTTCAAAGAGTAAGCGTTGCAAAGTTACGGAGGCATCACAATTAACATTGAAGTGCGTAACCTTGGTGCTAAAAACCCAAATATATTATAGGGTGTATTCTCGTGCGCATATCTTGACATGGACCTCTCAGTATGTGTTCGATTGCGTGCATGCCAGACTGTTATCAAAAGTGGTCCGTAGGAAAATGTGTAGTCACCCATTCTTTACAGTCCCGTTACAAGTTAAGTCAAACAAACTGAGGGTAAACCGCTGACAAACGTTGCCCGAATACCCATCTGCTGGGCATGAACCTAGGCCGAATGCTTCTTGCACTGCGTCACACTGGTGGTGAGAATATATAATACCTGAATGCTGATAAATAAACACCAGCAAGCATCAATGCCAGGCGTGGCCTGGACCATTTAGCATAGGCCACAGGGCCTGTCCACACGGTCTGACCTCCGGGACAGCATTTCTATGAGAGCATTATATTTATATTAATGAGAGCATTTATAAAACTGCCTTACAAAAAGTACGGCAGGTGCGTGCGACTAGTATCAAGCTAGTTGGCCAAACCCACCGTGGTGTTCTAACACCCACAGTCTCTGTAGAGTACAGAAAAAGCAGGACATCACTATCTGATGCAGTTGAGCTGCCTCAGCACAAATGCAGAACGGGTTCAAATTAAGTGGTGTATACAGTCATAATCGCACAATTTATTTGGAATCCCGGCCTTTGCATCCCTAACTGAACCAGTGAACAGAACTTCTTTTTGGATGGGAGGAAGTATATGAGAAACTGTTTTTCCAGAAGTGGATTGTCAGCAATGTATACCAGAGAAATAGACATCGTCTGTACCAAAGGCATTCTTAACAGCTTATGCGGCTGGCCTCGATATGTTAGTGTTTCTAATCATGGAAGTAGAGATGGGAGATCTTGCTGTTGATGTTGAGCTAGAGCCACTTATCCAGGATCATGTCCAGAGTGCTCTTCGATATGCCGTCTCCTGTCGCTGGGCACCACCGGCAAGAGCCTGGCTCCATCTTCTCTGCAGCCTCCCTTCAGGCCTTTTTAGGCATCGATCAGGTCCCCCCCGAGCCTTCTCCTCACCAGGCTAAAGAGTCTCAGCTCGCTCAGCCTTTGCTCAGAGGATGCTCCGGCTCCTTAATCATCAGGTTGCTCTGCGGTCGAGAAACACACAGGCACACACGCCCTGGAAAGCATCGAGGTCTTTATTGGAGGCGCCAGAGGGGGATGGTGAGGGGCCACAGCCACACTGTGCCACTGCCGGTGTCCGGAGCAGGAGCAGGGCCAGGCGGGCGCACTCCTGCGCTCAGCGGTGTTGGCTCCTGAGAAGTGCTGGGTGCGGGAGCCTGCTGGGAGCTGTGTGGTTGGTCCCGGCAGGCCCGCTGCTGCCAGCCGAGGGCTAGCTGTCGGTGGGCCGCCTGCGCAGGTTGGAGCGGTGCTGCGGCGACCGGCTGCGGGCCCTCTCCATGGCCAGCCTCGTGCACTGGTAGGGGGACAAGCCGAGCAGGTACTACTCGTAGCTCCCTGCCAGGCCATGGCTGACCAAAATTAAGGCCTATTGTTAAGGGCACTGTCCAAATGCCTCTTTTTAAGGCATTGAGAGGCTGGTGGCGTGGACCACCTCTCTAGGAAGCCTGTTCCCGTGTTGGACCACCCAGGAAAGGGTGGGCACAGCCCCAGGAAAAGGGGTAGAAAGTAACACGGGTGGGGATAGCAAGGCCACCTGCAGAGTTAGTGACACACCAAGACACTTTCTGCAGTCTTAAGGCCTTTATTTGCTTTTACAGCCTGCTACTTAGACTCAGAGGGCCAGGGGCCCTTGAGGGCCAGCGCATGCCGCAGCTGCTGGGCCGGTGGTGGTATCGGCAGTGCCTGGGGCATTCTCCTAGTGCCTCCCGTGGGGTGGCCTCTTCTTGGCTGGAGAAGAGGCCTCGGGGCTGCCGTTCCTTCTCTTTGGGGGACAGCGTGGCCCCCCAGAGGAGCGTTCCCTGCCGCCGCTGGAAGTCGATGGAATTGCCGCAGCATCCTCGGGTTGCTGCTGGGGCTCCTCTTGATCCCCGGGGACAGGAACGGGGGCAGAAAGGGAGCTGGTGGCACTCCCACGAAGGGCAGCTGCTGACGTGCCGGGTAGGTCATCCATGCTGGTTGCTTCCACGCTGTCGGAGTGGGTGAGGCCAGCAGTAGGAGAGCTTTCTTGGGAGGCAGCGGGCACGGGGGCAGCTGTGGGGCTCTCCTCCCGCTGCCTCGCAGCATGGCCATTGTCCAGGCCCAGCAGACGGCGGGCCTCCCCGCTGCACCGTTGCACGGCAACGTCAATAAGCCGTCGGACAAATGTTGCCGCGCGGTTTTGGAGGCAGGCTTCCATCAGCTGGACCATCATTTCTTCATCCAGGCCAAAAAGGGCCAGGAAGGGCATGAGAATGTCCTCCGCTATGTCTGCCCGTGAACGCCGGCTCCCAAACATGCGTCGCAGCTCCTGACGCACCCAGGTCCGAATGGTGTGGAGGAGAGCTGGGTGCCTCTGGAAGAGAGATGCCCATGTGCTGGGCTGGAGTCCGCCCAGAGGAGCCCCGGGCACCATTCCCACAGGCTGTAGCTCTCTTGCTGCGCGGCTGTGAGCAGCTGGATGTGCAGGAGCTCCTCCTGCCTGGTGGCCGACGACAGGTGGTGCCGCAGGTGCTGTGACGACGTGCTCCTGGAAGTCGTCGTCCGTCTGCACCGAGTGCACGATGGAGCAGATCCTCCTCTTGCAGAGGGGGCACTCGGGCTTGGTGCCAACCCAGCGCAGGATGCAGGGGTAGCAGAACTGGTGGAGGCATGGCAGCAGGTAGCTGGCCTCCTCCCAGCTGTCCAGGCAGATGGGACAGCGGTTCTCCAGCTCAGCGGCCATGCTCTCCACGCTCTGCGCTGGGCTGCAGGGAGCCGAGGATGTTAAGTGGCTCCCTCTCGCTGGCGCTGCAGCAGCCGGTGTCACGCTAGAAAAGGAAGAGAGGCCACAGTCATTTGCTGGCTGCAGGCAGGGGTGGAAGAAATGCCCAGGTCCCCCAAGAAGGAAAGCCTCCCAGCTGCCCAGGCTGAGGTTTCCCCTCCAGCTCACCTCTGCTGCTGCGAGCGCGCCTCCTGGGTGCCCCGGCTGCCGGAACCTGGCAGGGCTGGGGCAAGTCCTCGAGTGGCCCTGGGTCAGGTACGGAGAGTTGCAAGAAGCAACTCCCCAAGCACGACACCAGTTCCTAGGCTTTCCTCAACACTCCGGCCTCGGCAACTTGCTCAGCTGGAGTGTGGGCACGAACCGGCTGGCTGGGCCTCGGTGCCCGCATATAAGCAGCGCGGGGCACCTGGTCACAATCCATCACTAGCTGACCTCACAGTTGAGCCCTCGGTGACATCAGAACCCATCGCTCAGTCACCAAGGCCTCAGCCATGTCTTCCCAGGTCACCCTCAGGTCACTCTGCCTGTGGCAGATGTCTCCAGGCACATGTGGCACGAGGGTTCATTGGATGACACCTCGTGCCTCCCTGGGAGGCTGTAGGACAACGTCCCACAAGCTCTGCCCACACCCCAGCACTGCTGGCCAGCCCTCTGGGCTGCCCTGATTCCTCCCATGCTGGGACACAGGCAGCCCTTGGCTCACTCTCATGGGTTTTCTCCTCTCTTTCTTCCCTAGCCAGAGGACATTTGGGGTCCTGGGCAGGAGGGAGGCCAGGAAGCCAGAGGGGAGGCTCATGGGAGGCAAGGAGGGTCTGTGGGGCTGGGGCTGGTTCAGCGTGGAGCAGAGAAGGTGTTGGGGCACCTCATAGCACACCCCAGTGCCTACGGGGAAGGCATCAAGGGGATGGGGACAGGCGCTTGCCAGCCCTGTCTGGTGGGAGGGTGAGAGACAGTGGCACCTCCTGAAACGGGAGCGGTTCAGGCTGGAGATAAGCAATGAACCTCCAAATCCCTGGGAGGATCATGAAGCCCTGGAGAGTGTTGCCCTGAGAGGAGGTGGGATCCCAGAGCCTGGAGGTCTTCAAGACCTGAGTGTCCCCAAGCCGGAGCACAACTGTCACAAGCCCATGAAGGGATGCTCACTGAAGTACTGGCAGAGACGCATTGCCAGTGGGAAAGGAAGCAAAGGTTTCCAAAGGTGCAGCAGCTTCCCTAAGCTGCAATGTCAAAAAACCACTTTCCTGTTTCCGTTGGTGCAGCAGCTTTCACAAGCACTGATTGCAATGCAATGGAATGGAATGGAATGGAATGGAATGGAATGGAATGGAATGGAATGGAAAGGAGGAGTTCCTGTTGGTATGGACCTACAAGGATCATGGAGTCCAAGTACCTGACCACTCCACAGCTGACCAAAATTAAGGCCTATTGTTAAGGGCACTGTCCAAATACCACCTTTTAAGGCATTGAGAGGCTGGTGGCATGGACCACCTCTCTAGGAAGCCTGTTCCAGTGTTTGTCCACCCAGGAAAGGGTGGGCACAGCCCCAGGAAAAGGGGTAGAAAGTAACACGGGTGGGGATAGCAACGCCACCTGTACAGTTAGTGACACACCAAGACATCATCTGCAGTCTTAAGGCCTTTATTTGCTTTACAGTCTGCTAATTAGAGTTAGAGGCCTTGGGGCTGCCATTCCTTCTCTTCGGAGAACACTATGGCCCCCCAGAGGAGCGTTCCCTGCCGCCACTGGAAGTAGATGGAGTTGCCACGGCATCCTCGGGTTCCTGTTGGGGCTCCTCTTGATCCCCAGCAACAGGAACGTGGGCAGAATGAGTGCTGGTGGCACTCCCATGAAGGGCAGCTGCTGACGTGCCGGGGAGGTCATCCATGCTGATTGCTTCCACGCTGTCAGAGTGGGTGAGGCGAGCAGTAGGAGACCTTTCTTGGGAGGCAGCGGGCACGGGGGCAGCGGCGGGGCTCTCCTCCCATTCCTCAGCAGCACGTCCCCCAGCTGCAGCCTTGCTTTATCTGCACCCTGAGTGAATAAGGGGAAAGCAACAGACATCATCTACCTGGAGGCATGCAGAGCATCTGACACTGTCCCGCCTTCGGGCACTTGACTGCTGAGCAGCACTTGCCTGCCGATTGGCTTGTGAGCTGACACGTGCCCCAGCTGCTGGCCTGGCCCTGGTTTTGGCAGCTCCTGGGGCCTGGTTCGAGTGTTGCTGGCGGGGCGTCGTGGTCTCGGGTGGCTGTAAAGAGTCCTGGGAACTCTTCCTGCTCCCCGTGGGTGGGAACGGGGGCGTCGGGCGTGCTGGCAGGACCCCCACCAACAGCAGCCGATGAGGTGCTGGGGAGCTCTTCTGCCGCAGAGGTGTCAGCACGTCCCCCAGCTGCAGCCTTGCCTTGGCAGCCGCTGCGGCACCCTCCCAGGTTCACCGATGGCGGGGTGGCTTCCTGGGGGGCTGGGAAGGGTCCTCAGGGCTGCCGGCCCTCCTCTTCGGGGCTCGCCGGGGCTCCTCAGGGGAGCGGTCCCTGCCCTGGCTGTGGCTGGAGGGCCCTGGCACAGCCTCCTCCGGCTGCTCTTCTTGCTCCCCGTGGGTGGGAACGGTGGTGGAGGGGGGGCTCCCGGGACCCCCACGGAGAGCTGGGCTGGGGGCAGGAGGCTCCCCTCGGGAGGCAGCGGGGACAGGGGCAGCCGTGGCACTGTCCTCCCGCCCCCCCGGCAGCACGGGTGACCCCCAGGCCCACGCGACGTGGGGCCACCCCACTGCACCGGCGCACGACGGCCTCAATCAGCCGGCTGACAAAGGCCCTCGTGCGCCAGCCCAGGGAGGCCTGCAGCCGCTGGGCCAGAGCCTCCTCATCCAGCCCAAGGTGTCGCAGGCTGGACGTGATGAGGCTCTGCACTGCTGCTGCCTGCTGGGCGTCCTCAAAGAGCTGCCCGAGCTCCTGCTGCAGCCAGGGCAGCAGGGGCTGGAGGGCAGCCGGGTAGAGGCGGAAGAGGAGGGCATGGAAGCCCCCCTCTGGAGCCCAGGGCAGCGGCGACGCAGCTGCAGGCCGGGGTGCTGCCGGGTGACGGGGACGGTGGGCGGCTGCCTGTGCCGACGCTCCTCCCCGCTGGGGGCGGACGACGACTGATGGAGCCACAGGAGGTGAGATGACATGCTCCTGGAAGTCGTCGTCCGCCCGCACCGAGTGCAAGATGGATCTCACCCTCCTTTTACAGAGGGGGCACTCGGGCTTGTTCTCAGCCCACCGCAGGATGCAGGTGTAGCAGAACTGGTGGAGGCATGGCAGCACGTAGCTGGGCTCCTCCCAGCTGCCCAGGCAGATGGGACAGCGGTCCTCCAGCTCCGTGGCCATGCTCTCCACGCTCTGCGGTGGGCTGGGGGGAGCCGAGGATGTTAAATTGCCCCTGCCCACTGGCCCTGCAGCAGCCGGTGTCACGCTAGAAAAGGAAGAGAGGCCACAGTCATTTGTCGGCTCCGGGCAGGGGTGGAAGAAATGCCCAGGTCCCCCAAGAAGGAAAGCCTCCCAGCTGCCCAGGCTGAGGTTTCCCCTCCCAGCTCACCTGCGCCGCTGCGAGCGCGCCTCCTGGGTGCCCCGGCTGCCGGAACCTGGCAGGGCCGGGGCGAGTCCTTGAGTGGCTCTGGGTCTGCTATGGAGAGTTGCAAGAAGCAACTCTCCAGGCGAGGCACCAGCTCCTACGCTTTCTCAGCACTCCAGCCTCGCAACCTTGCTAGGCTGGAGCGTGGGCACGAACCGGCTGGCTGGGCCTCGGTGCCCGCATATAAGCAGCGCGGGGCACCCGGTCACATTCCATCACTAGCTGACCTCACAGTCTACCCCTTGGTGACATTAGAAGCCATTACTCAGGGACATCGCAGCAGGCCATTTTCGACCGCGGTGCTCAGCCCAGCAGTGCTGTGGCCACAGCACACACGTCTGGGGCTACTGCAGTGCCTCTGCCCGCTCCATCCATGCCCCCCTCCCTTTGTCTTGTGCTCGGCATCAGTGTTTCACGCCAGTCACTGAGGCCTCAGCCATGTCTTCCCAGGCCCCCCTCAGGTCACTCTGCCTGTGGCAGATGTCTCCAGGCACATGTGGCACGAGGGTTCATTGGATGACACCTCGTGCCTCCCTGGGAGGCTGCAGGACAAAGTCCCACAAGCTCTGCCCACACCCCAGCACTGCTGGCCAGCCCTCTGGGCTGCCCTGATTCCTCCCATGCTGGGACACAGGCAGCCCTTGACTCACAAGGGTGGTTCCCTCTGCTCAGCACCCGTCAGGCCTCATCCAGGCACTACATCCCTTTCTGGTGTCCTGGGCAGGAGGGAGGCCAGGAAGCCAGAGGGGAGGCTCATGGGAGGCAAGGAGGGTCTGTGGGGCTGGGGCTGGTCCAGCATGGAGCAGAGAAGGTGTTGGGGCACCTCATAGCGCACTCCAGTGCCTACGGGGAAGGCATCAAGGGGATGGGGACAGGCGCTTGCCAGCACTGCCCGGTGGGAGGGTGAGAGACGGTGGCATCTCCTGAAAAGGGAGAGGTTCAGGCTGGAGATAAAGGATCAACCGCCAAATCCCTGCGAGGATCATGAAGCACTGGAGAGGGTTGCCCAGTGAGGGGGTGGGATCCCTGGGCCTGGAGGTCAACCTTCAAAACCTCAGTGGCCCCAACCCAGAGCATACAGGTCTATACCCATCGTTGACCCTGCCCTGAGCCAGTGTTGAATGAGAGACCTCCTCCGTCCCCTTCTAGTAGGAGAGGGTCTGTGTTTTGGTGATTGGTGTGACCAAGTATGAAGAGGAACTTCTGAGTGTGGGAGCCTCGGGTCTTGCAGAGTCAGGGTTGTGAGAACGGCAGGTGTTGATGGCACTGACACTAGCACTTCGTCAAGATCACATCTGCGTGCAGCTTCTCAGGACACCCAGGCAGGGACAATGCAGGAGGCAGGAAGAGGCCTCCAAAGGTTGTGTCTCTTGTCCTCTCTCTCACCTCCGCTAATTCTGTCCAGACTAGGTGGAAATACACATTTGACTGCTTTCAGATAGGTGGATATGAATGACAGCATGCGTGTGAATGGGTGAAAAAACCAATTTTATTTTGAGATAAAAATCTCCCTCCCCTCCTTGCTTTGAACTTTGCAACACTCCTGAGATTTGTTGATACCGTTTGCAACAGGGCTTTGGGGCTGCAATGCCCAGAACGCCCAGAATGCCCGGGAGACCCTCACAGACTCTACCTGGAGACCAGTGGTGCAACGTGATCTAAACGCTTAAAGCATAAGATTACTTATCGTATTGCATGGTGTTTCTCCTTGCTCACATAGGATTTTGGGGGGGGGGGGCAGATTGCTGTTTGGGGGTTAAAGTCATTGGTATTTTGATCCTGTGTTTATAACACGGTGTGCAACTTGGCCGCGCAGCAACCAACAAAGACAAGAAAAACAAGCAAACAAACAAAGGAGAGGCCAAAGAAGTACCACATCATTTTAACGACCACTCTGGTTTTGCCCTTTTCCTTCCCCGAGGACAGATGGGTTTTCATGGCACAGTGCAAACACACAAAAGAAATCACCATGGAAATGTAAAAGCCAAATTTATTCCTCGTACGTCCGTGAACATCTCTTGGCTGGATAGGGAACCCGAGAGAAGCAGCATTTTGCCATAGAACTGAGCAGATGCTGGGGACTTCCACTTGAAGTCAGCTGCTCTCGTGCAATTGAGAGCCCCTTCAGGTTCAAGTTTGTGCAGAGAGAGCTCAAAACCCTTTTGACCCTGCCCTGAGCCAGTGCAGTTCTGTTCTCAACATGGTGTCACATGGAATGCCAAGAGACCAAGTATTGGTCTTCGAGCCCGTTCCTCTGTGGTTTTGGGGAACTGCCACAAGGCACCTGATGTGCCAGCAACTTCTCTGGGCCCCACAAAACCCTGGTGAGGGTGAATTTTGGCCTCTGAGTTTCTTCAAATATCCATTAGTGGTCAGAAGTTCAGAAGGTCTGAAGTTCAAGAATGAAAACTGAGGAAGCTTATGTGTCCTTGAAGAATAGGACATCCAGTTAAATTGCATGGCGTGCATTTCAGGAATGGCCTGGGGAAACACTGACGCTTTCTTCTTCCCATCTCTCCCAGGAGCTATTGCTGGAATATTTCATGGAGTATTTTAGACTGCCACGGTTTGGGGGATACGGCGGGTCCGTAGACCCTTTGACAGAAGAGATAGAGATTGCAGTGTACCCATAAGAAGGCCGCGAGTTGCTCATATAAGGACAATGTAACAAAAAGGAGAAAGAAGAAGATTGCTTCAGAGAACAAGGAGAGTTAGGCTGTGAGAAAGCCAGATTTTGAGCAATGTGAACAGGATTTCGATAACCAATCGTATTGTAGCTACGAGCGCGTGTGCTATGTAATCTAACCAATTGAAAGCGTAGAAAGAAGGCGTGAACGGAGCGTGAACAAAAGATTAGATATATAAGAAAGCCAAGTTTGTGATAAAGACAGAGCTTAACTTAACTCTTCAAGGAGAGTCTTGTCTTTTGTCCGTCCCGACTGAAACGACAATTGGTGACCCCGACGTGATACTGAGGAAGAAGACGACTGGAAATAGTTGTGGGGAGGGAGCCCAGTGAAGCTGAAGACAGCGGGCAGAGCTGTTGACGGATCCGGATCATGTTTAAGAAGACACCTGTAGTAGGTGAGCCACTGGGGACATGGGAGAGAAGTTAACTAAGGAAGAGCAGACGATACTCTCCACATGCACGCTGCTGTTAAAACAGCAGGGTGTAATCTTCCCTGAAGTGACCTTGCGAAAAATGCTATGGTGGGGAAAGGAACAGGGAGTAGAAGCGACGTCGGTTACAGCATTTAGTGTAACGCAATGGACGAACCTAGGGCAGACATTATTTGAGGAAACTATGCGTGGCTCAAAAACGGCTATTGAACTGTTAACACCGTGGCGACTTTTGTTGGACACATTAAAGAACTTCAAGGAGCAGAAAGATTTAGCGGAAGGGAGTGAACAGCCGCCCGCAGCCCCTGAGCCCTTGCCCTAAAACCTCCCGTTGATAGTATGAAGGGGCGGGAGATTGCTGTTAAAGAAAATAAGGGACTGCTCCCGATGAACACAAAAGATAAACAATATAAGTACGTGTTGCCTCGTGACCAACTAGCAGCTGTAAAAGAGACTCAAAGAGGGATGGGTGTTATCCACCCTGAAGGACTGGTGCGTCCCTCCGCACCCCCCGCTCCAGCCCTGGGGGAAACAGAGGCATGGCCTTCTCCTCCTATTTCGACTAACCCCATCTCGAGTCTGGGTTTTCCATCCTTGCCAGCTGAGTGAGACGATGAGGAGGGCAGTCATATAACGGGTGAGGAAGGGACTGAAGTGGTGGACTCTGGGGAGCCACGCCCATCATACACAAGGTGCCCCTGGACGCTTGGGGGCCAATTGGCAAAGGTTAAGTGCCTTACTCATAGGAAGATCTAGTACCACCTTACAAGGCCTCCTGGTACATGTTGGAGTGATTGATGCTGATTACACAGGACAAATATGTGCCATGGTATCGACAGCTACACCGCCTGTGACTACTGAGAAAGGAACTCGACTTGCTCAGTTAGTCCCATTTCAAAGTTGTGTTCCACAAACGGACAACGTTATACGTGGTAATGGTGGTTTTGGTTCTACGGGAAAACCACAAGTCTATTGGGTGCAGACAGTATCTGATCAACGCCCACAAATGCATGGTGTTCTTGAACTTAGTGATGCCACTCCCAAGAAGGTCCGACTGGCTGGATTATTAGACACTGGAGCAGATGTGACGATCATTTCCTTAAGGGAGTGGCCTGCTGCTTGGCCATTCACCTCCAATGCCTTGGGAGTGGCAGGACTCGGAGGGGTTGCCAATAGATATATGTCCACTAACCCTACTGTGATTGTACACTCAGAAGGGCAAAGGGCTACAGTGCGGCCATATGTGACCTCAACTCCTTTAAACCTATGGGGAAGGGACTGCTTAGGCCAATGGGGAGTTCGCATAACTACGGATTTTTAGTCGGGGCCACTGTATTGCGGGGCGTTTCTCGGCCCACTTTAGCTCTAAAATGGCTAACAGAAAAACCAGTGTGGGTTGGTCAGTAGCCCCTTAGCCAAGAGAAATTAACGGCCCTGCAGTCTCTGGTAATGGAACAACTTGTTGCAGGATGCATAGAAGCCTCACATAGCCCTTGGAATACCCCAGTATTTGTTATGAAAAAGAAATCGGGGAAATGGAGGTTGTTGCATGATTTGAGAAAGATTAATGATGTCATGGCAACAATGGGAGCACTACCACCGGGATTACCTTCGCCTACTCTGATACCTATGGGGTGGGAAATTGTTGTAATGGATTTGAAAGATTGTTTTTTTACCATCCCTCTGGCAGAACAAGACAAAGAAAAATTTGCATTTACTGTTCCGTCTGTGAATAACATGGAGCCTACCAAAAGGTATCAGTGGAAAGTGTTGCCACAAAGTATAAAAAACTCGCCTACAATTGGTCAATGGTTTGTAGCAAAAGCCTTGAGTCCAACACATGCCCTGTTCCCATCTGATTACTGTTACCATTGCATGGATGATATTCTGCTAGTGGCTGCAGCAGCGCAACAGTTAGAAAAAATGGAAGCGAAAATGTGGGAATCATTGTGTGAATATGGCTTAATAATCGCCCCAGAAAAGGTACAAAGGCAACAACCGTGGTCATACCTGGGAATGAAAGCATTAGCTCAGACAGTCATGCCACAACCTATCCAACTACAAATAGAAGTAAAAACGTTGAATGATGTACAAAAATTAGCAGGAATGATTAATTGGATTCGGCCCTATGTTGGTATTCCATCTTCCAAATTACAACCTCTCTTTGAGCTATTAAAAGGTGACACTAATATTTTAGCCCCACGAATGTTAACTGAGGAAGCAAAAAAAGTGGTAGCTGAAATAGAACAAGCTATTAGTAGTAAACATGTATGGAGACTTGACTTAACGGTTTCGGTGCAGGCCTTTGTGTTAGTAGATCAATTAGTGCCATTTGCTATGATTGCTCAATGGTGTGAACAATGGGATGATCCCTTACATGTTTTAGAATGAATTTTTTTTGCCTAACAAGACAAAGAAAACAGCCCCTGGTCTATTTGAGCTAATAGCACAAGTTATTATAAAAATTAGAACTCGATGTTCAGAACTGATGGGAAGAGACCCTGAACAGATTGTAGTCCCTGTGCAGAGTGATTGTTTTGAACGGTGCTTAGCTAACAGCACTGCCCTACAAGCAGCCACGACCAATTATACAGGGCAGGTGAGCTACCGTTTGCCTTCACACCCACTGATCAAATTGGGCACCCAAATGGCCTTTGCACGGAAAAATCTCAGTTGCAGAAACCCAGTGGAGGGCCCCACGGTGTTCACAGATGGATCAGGAAAAACTGGAAAAGCTGCCATTGTCTGGAGACAAGGAACACAATGGCAACATAAGAGCGAACATCAAGAAGGTTTGCCCCAAGTCGTAGAATTACGGGCGAAGACCATGGTGTTTCAGAACTTCCCCAGCCCTGTCAACATTGTGACAGGTTCGGCTTATGTGGCTGGACTGGTACTAACGTTTAGATAAGGCTGTTTTAGGGAGTGTAACCAATGAATTGCTGTTTGGCATATTGAAACTGTTACGGATAACAATACAAAAGCGACAGCAAGAATATTACGTGATGCATATTAGAAGTCATACCCGGTTGCCAGGATTTATTGTAGAAGGCAATGCACAAGCTGATGCTTTAGTGTCTGCAGTGGCCCTGGGACCTGTGCCCAATGTTAAACAGCAAGCGATAGCATCGCATAGTTTTTGTCATCAGGGATAGCGTGCTTTAAAACGTCAGTTTAATCTTAGTAACGCTGAGGCTCGCAATATTATTGCAGCCTGCCCTGATTGTCAAGATCAACAGGTACCTGTATATTATGGCACCAATCCACGAGGATTACGTGCTTTACAGCTTTGGCAAACTGATGTCACACATATTACTGAATTTGGCCGTTTGAGGGATATACGTGTATCAATTGATACCTTTTCTTCTGCCCTCGTTGCCACTGCTCACACTGGAGAATCAGCTCGGGACGCCCTACGCCATTGGCAGCGTGCATTTTCTGTTTTAGGTGCCCCACAACAGATCAAAACTGATAATGGTCCTGCTTATGTATCACAAGAAGTAGCTTGTTTTTACAACTCTGGGGCGTGACACATGTCACAGGCATCCCCCACTCACCCACGGGTCAGAGTATTGTTGAGCGTGCACACGGTACCCTGAAACGCCTTTTACACAAAGAAAAAGGGGGAATGCTAGGGGAAACCCCTGAAGCACGATTAGCTAAAGCTGTATATGTCTTGAATTTTTTTGCAGCTTGCTGATGATACTGCTGCTGCGATGCCACCCCTCCTTCGGCACTTTGGTTCTCTTGTGACCCAGGAACGGGTGGGTCCTGGAGCAAAAGTGCTGATGCGGGACCTCAGGACAGGACAGTGGTTGGGCCCGCATGACTTGATCACGTGGGGAAGGGGTTATGCTTGTGTTTCCACAGATCATGGACCACGGCGGGTGCCCGCAAGATACGTCCGCCCGTATTTGAAGATAACCGGGACGGGGGAACAAAGCGAACCGGCATGATGAGGCCGGCTATCTTGCTCACCATCTGCCTTAAGATATTTACTGCACTCTCCTCAAGGGTTTGGATTCCACCTCAACCAAAGAATAATGTATTGGTCACCCTGGCTAACTTAACGGGCCAGGACACGCTTTGTTTGTCAACCTCATCACCGCAGAATCCATTCTCAACGTGTCTGGTGGGACAGCCCTTAGACGCCTGGCCTGTGCCGGAGTTTCAGAAGCACTTGACAAAAGGGGGTGAGGTAGCTGATAATTGGGATGCTTGGGTAGCCTATCTGCAACACAGTAACCTCGAACCACAAGAACTAGAATTACTGGGTTCTGTTGAAATGGATTACTGCTTATATTTTAATTATAGTGGCAAAAATCAGTCAAACATTCAATGTGTTAATTCTAGCCTGATTGTTTATAGAAATGAATCTGTTTGGTGCACCTACACATCAGCCAATGTCTCTAAATCTACTAATCGCCCTCTAAGCTTGCCAGCAGGAAGCTTTCTCATCTGCGGAGATAGAGCATGGCCTGGTATCCCCTCTCACATTAAAGGGGGCCCCTGTAGTTCAGGAAGATTAACCCTACTAACACCACATACATCTATGATTGTGCAGCGCTATAGGCGCCCAAAACGAAGTGCTCACGCATTCAGAAATAGCTGGTGATTTCTTTTTTTTTTTTTTTTGCACGCGTGTAAAAGCTGAATGGGGCTGTGGGTTTTCCCAGGACGGGGGCATAAGGATTACTTCCTTAGTTCTCTCCATGGGATTGCCGACAAATCAAAAAAAGGGAAGGCATGAACAAGAGCACTTTTCATCCACGCAGCAGAAGCTGCAGGACACGCGAGAAGGGTTAGGCCTCATCTTGTGAAAGGGTAAAGCTATTTCCCAGACTTTTAGCTGTGCAGAAGCTCGATGAAGCTAAGATCCTTCTGTGCCAGTCTCCTTTGTGACAGCTCTGAAAAGCAATCCGATTTTCATAGTTGTGGCGGTTTGCAGCCGGGAGAAGGTTGCGTTTCATTCTGGTGTGAAATTCTCTGTAAGGAAGTTATCGTAGAAGCGGTCAAACTAATCAGACAAGTGGTTCGCCGTGTCCAGATTTCCCTACGTCTGCCTCTTATTTTTGGAGGTTTTTCTGCTTGTAGGTCTGCAAAATGCCTCACCTGGTGGCTAGTGTGAAACTCATTCTTTGCACTTAAAGATGGCATGCTTCTCCAAGAAGAGCCCAGAAGATACCAGAAAGGAGCCAGTGGCAGTTGCCAGCAGAGAATATCTAGGAAAGGGCACGAGAAAAAGGGAAGCAAATGGTGATATTTTTGCAGCACACTCTCTCAGGGGTTTGCAGCTCCGAGGCTTCCTGAATGTGTCTCGATGTTTGATAGCTCTCCAACGTGCTTTTCTTTCTGGGCTTGGGTTCCTTGCTTTTGAACGTTTGAAAAGCTCAGTATGCGCAAAACTGGGCAGCAAGAAGCTCCATGGCATACTTACAGGAGCCCCTCCTCCTCTTTGCTGTAAATCATCTGTCGGCTGCTTGCATTTCACACCACCTTTCTTTTCATTACGCTGTTATCCTAGAATGTACAGGCGCAGCGCATGTGGCTTTTATCCAGGCTGTGCATGTCTCTTGCTTCGATGCTGTCTTTGCCACTCAGAAATGGCGGAGGTTCCCCGCTAAACAACCGCTGGAGAAGGTTCATCCCTTTGCCAAGCCACATCTCTAGTCCGCTTATTCTTTTTTCAGATCTCTTTTCTCTCGTCGCAAGTGCAGCCACCTCTAGATCAAATGGAATCAGAAGAGGGCAGTATTTCCTTGATGTCGACAAAGACTTTCCCAGCTTTCAGTCCTCTCAAAAGTGAGTGGTGCCGCTTGCGGGGCCCTCAGAACACTCTCTGATGAGGGGTTGCATTTCAGCTCTGCATACCGTTTCGCTTCCAGAGCATGATCTAGGCACTTTTACAAGTAACAAACAAATTTTTCCTTCAGCTGATTAAAAAGAATAGCTTCAACCACAACACCTCCCATTCAAAAAGATAATGTCCTGGAGGATATTTCACTATTCTCTGCAGTTGCATAGAAGTGCATCTAATTTATAAACCTTCACGTTTGGGGGCTGTAAAACGTCTCACCTGATGGCTGATGATCTACTGGTTTTGTGCAAGTACAGGAGCTGTACTTCAGCAAAGATAGGTATGGGACGATGCAAAAGGTTGTAATACCCTGGAACTGACTCTTCCACTATGCTTGCAGTTAGAAGTACCCTGAGTCGGAAAATGCCATTTGAGCCTGGCCCCAAAATTATGCATGTGTGTTGTGTGCACACATCTCTGCGAATACGTATCCAGCCCTGCGTCCCTTTGGAGCTACACTGGTTCGAAGGGTCAGTTAGTCACAGACATACATCTGCTTGCAGGGAAAAAGACACAATTTCTGAAAGCGTCACTTTGGGTGCTAGGGTCAAGGAGTGGCATTTGGTTCGTGCTTTTTTCTCATTGTCATTGTTATAGCGAATTATCGTTTTATATCGAACTACATACCTGCCATTTCCTTGTCACTACAAGAAACGTGTGTATGTTTTTGCTAACCTGCGAAGTTTCCTTCGTGTAGTTTTCAGCTATAAACTGGAAACACGCATACCCATGATGGAGCCGTGTTTATGGGATCCAGGCCTGTGCGAACGTTGAGGCAGAGATGTAGCATGACTGCAGAAAGCAGTTGATCCCAGTGCCAATCTGTAGAAGGGAAGGGTATCCTGATAGTCAGTCTGATTCTCACACGTAAAGAAAAATCACGCAGGAAACGTCTTCAGGTGCACGAAGTAGGAATGTCTGTGGGATCCGTTCCCAGATTCTGGACGGTCCTTCTTCCTTTTTAAGGTTGCAGAGCCTTTTCACAGGACTAGCAAGAGAAGTTCCCGATTCAGTATTTCTTCTTTCTCTTTTTAATAGCTCCACACGAGAAGAAAGGCCGCACTATTTGAAGGGAAAATATGTACAGAGTTTGGGGGGGAAAGCAAGTTCAAAGAGTAAGCGTTGCAAAGTTACGGAGGCATCACAATTAACATTGAAGTGCGTAACCTTGGTGCTAAAAACCCAAATATATTATAGGGTGTATTCTCGTGCGCATATCTTGACATGGACCTCTCAGTATGTGTTCGATTGCGTGCATGCCAGACTGTTATCAAAAGTGGTCCGTAGGAAAATGTGTAGTCACCCATTCTTTACAGTCCCGTTACAAGTTAAGTCAAACAAACTGAGGGTAAACCGCTGACAAACGTTGCCCGAATACCCATCTGCTGGGCATGAACCTAGGCCGAATGCTTCTTGCACTGCGTCACACTGGTGGTGAGAATATATAATACCTGAATGCTGAGAAATAAACACCAGCAAGCATCAATGCCAGGCGTGGCCTGGACCATTTAGCATAGGCCACAGGGCCTGTCCACACGGTCTGACCTCCGGGACAGCGTTTCTATGAGAGCATTATATTTATATTTATGAGAGCATTTATAAAACTGCCTTACAAAAAGTACGGCAGGTGCGTGCGACTAGTATCAAGCTAGTTGGCCAAAGCCACCGTGGTGTTCTAACACCCACAGTCTCTCTAGAGTACAGAAAAAGCAGGACATCACTATCTGATGCAGTTGAGCTGTCTCAGCACAAATGCAGAACGGGTTCAAATTAAGTGATGTATACAGTCATAATCGCACAATTTATTTGGAATCCCGGCCTTTGCATCCCTAACTGAACCAGTGAACAGAACTTCTTTTTGGATGGGAGGAAGTATATGAGAAACTGTTTTTCCAGAAGTGGATTGTCAGCAATGTATACCAGAGAAATAGACATCGTCTGTACCAAAGGCATTCTTAACAGCTTATGCGGCTGGCCTCGATATGTTAGTGTTTCTAATCATGGAAGTAGAGATGGGAGATCTTGCTGTTGATGTTGAGCTAGAGCCGCTTATCCAGGATCATGTCCAGAGTGCTCTTCGATATGCCGTCTCCTGTCGCTGGGCACCACCGGCAAGCGCCTGGCTCCATCTTCTCTGCAGCCTCCCTTCAGGCCTTTTTAGGCATCGATCAGGTCCCCCCCGAGCCTTCTCCTCACCAGGCTAAAGAGTCTCAGCTCGCTCAGCCTTTGCTCAGAGGATGCTCCGGCTCCTTAATCATCAGGTTGCTCTGCGGTCGAGAAACACACACGCACACACGCCCTGGAAAGCATCGAGGTCTTTATTGGAGGCGCCAGAGGGGGATGGTGAGGGGCCACAGCCACACTGTGCCACTGCCTGTGTCCGGAGCAGGAGCAGGGCCAGGCGGGCGCACTCCTGCGCTCAGCGGTGTTGGCTCCTGAGAAGTGCTGGGTGCGGGAGCCTGCTGGGAGCTGTGCGGTTGGTCCCGGCAGGCCCGCTGCTGCCAGCCGAGGGCTAGCTGTCGGTGGGCCGCCTGCGCAGGTTGGAGCGGTGCTGCGGCGACCGGCTGCGGGCCCTCTCCATGGCCAGCCTCCTGCACTGGTAGGGGGACAAGCCGAGCAGGTACTACTCGTAGCTCCCTGCCAGGCCATGGCTGACCAAAATTAAGGCCTATTGTTAAGGGCACTGTCCAAATGCCTCTTTTTAAGGCATTGAGAGGCTGGTGGCATGGACCACCTCTCTAGGAAGCCTGTTCCCGTGTTGGACCACCCAGGAAAGGGTGGGCACAGCCCCAGGAAAAGGGGTAGAAAGTAACACGGGTGGGGATAGCAAGGCCACCTGCAGAGTTAGTGACACACCAAGACATTTTCTGCAGTCTTAAGGCCTTTATTTGCTTTTACAGCCTGCTACTTAGACTCAGAGGGCCAGGGGCCCTTGAGGGCCAGCGCATGCCGCAGCTGCTGGGCCGGTGGTGGTATCGGCAGTGCCTGGGGCATTCTCCTAGTGCCTCCCGTGGGCTGGCCTCTTCTTGGCTGGAGAAGAGGCCTCGGGGCTGCCGTTCCTTCTCTTTGGGGGACAGCGTGGCCCCCCAGAGGAGCGTTCCCTGCCGCCGCTGGAAGTCGATGGAATTGCCGCAGCACCCTCGGGTTCCTGCTGGGGCTCCTCTTGATCCCCGGGGACAGGAACGGGGGCAGAAAGGGGGCTGGTGGCACTCCCACGAAGGGCAGCTGCTGACGTGCCGGGTAGGTCATCCATGCTGGTTGCTTCCACGCTGTCGGAGTGGGTGAGGCCAGCAGTAGGAGAGCTTTCTTGGGAGGCAGCGGGCATGGGGGCAGCTGTGGGGCTCTCCTCCCGCTGCCTCGCAGCATGGCCATTGTCCAGGCCCAGCAGACGGCGGGCCTCCCCGCTGCACCGTTGCACGGCAACGTCAATAAGCCGTCGGACAAATGTTGCCGCGCGGTTTTGGAGGCAGGCTTCCATCAGCTGGACCATCATTTCTTCATCCAGGCCAAAAAGGGCCAGGAAGGGCATGAGAATGTCCTCCGCTATGTCTGCCCGTGAACGCCGGCTCCCAAACATGCGTCGCAGCTCCTGACGCACCCAGGTCCGAATGGTGTGGAGGAGAGCTGGGTGCTGCTGGAAGAGGGATGCCCATGTGCTGGGCTGGAGTCCGCCCAGAGGAGCCCCGGGCACCATTCCCACAGGCTGTAGCTCTCTTGCTGCGCGGCTGTGAGCAGCTGGATGTGCAGGAGCTCCTCCTGCCTGGTGGCCGACGACAGGTGGTGCCGCAGGTGCTGTGACGACGTGCTCCTGGAAGTCGTCGTCCGTCTGCACCGAGTGCATGATGGAGCAGATCCTCCTCTTGCAGAGGGGGCACTCGGGCTTGGTGTCAACCCAGCGCAGGATGCAGGGGTAGCAGAACTGGTGGAGGCATGGCAGCAGGTAGCTGGCCTCCTCCCAGCTGTCCAGGCAGATGGGACAGCGGTTCTCCAGCTCAGCGGCCATGCTCTCCACGCTCTGCGCTGGGCTGCAGGAAGCCGAGGATGTTAAGTGGCTCCCTCTCGCTGGCCCTGCAGCAGCCGGTGTCACGCTAGAAAAGGAAGAGAGGCCACAGTCATTTGCTGGCTGCGGGCAGGGGTGGAAGAAATGCCCAGGTCCCCCAAGAAGGAAAGCCTCCCAGCTGCCCAGGCTGAGGTTTCCCCTCCAGCTCACCTCTGCTGCTGCGAGCGTGCCTCCTGGGAGCCCCGGCTGCCGGAACCTGGCAGGGCTGGGGCAAGTCCTCGAGTGGCTCTGGGTCAGGTACGGAGAGTTGCAAGAAGCAACTCCCCAAGCACGACACCAGTTCCTAGGCTTTCCTCAACACTCCGGCCTCGGCAACTTGCTCAGCTGGAGTGTGGGCACAAACCGTCTGGCTGGGCCTCGGTGCCCGCATATAAGCAGTGAGGGGCACCTGGTCACAATCCATCACTAGCTGACCTCACAGTTCAGCCCTCGGTGACATCAGAACCCATCGCTCAGTCACCAAGGCCTCAGCCGTGTCTTCCCAGGTCACCCTCAGGTCACTCTGCCTGTGGCAGATGTCTCCAGGCACATGTGGCACGAGGGTTCATTGGATGACACCTCGTGCCTCCCTGGGAGGCTGCAGGACAACGTCCCACAAGCTCTGCCCACACCCCAGCACTGCTGGCCAGCCCTCTGGGCTGCCCTGATTCCTCCCATGCTGGGACACAGGCAGCCCTTGGCTCACTCTCATGGGTTTTCTCCTCTCTTTCTTCCCTAATCAGAGGACATTTGGGGTCCTGGGCAGGAGGGAGGCCAGGAAGCCAGAGGGGAGGCTCATGGGAGGCAAGGAGGGTCTGTGGGGCTGGGGCTGGTTCAGCATGGAGCAGAGGAGGCATTGGGGCACCTCATAGCGCACTCCAGTGCCTACGGGAAGGCATCAAGGGGATGGGGACAGGCGCTTGCCAGCCCTGTCTGGTGGGAGGGTGAGAGACAGTGGCACCTCCTGAAACGGGAGATGTTCAGGCTGGAGATAAGCAATGAACCTCCAAATCCCTGGGAGGATCATGAAGCCCTGGAGAGTGTTGCCCTGAGAGGAGGTGGGATCCCAGAGCCTGGAGGTCTTCAAGACCTGAGTGTCCCCAAGCCGGAGCACAACTGTCACAAGCCCATGAAGGGATGCTCACTGAAGTACTGGCAGAGACGCATTGCCAGTGGGAAAGGAAGCAAAGGTTTCCAAAGGTGCAGCAGCTTCCCTAAGCTGCAATGTCAAAAAACCACTTTCCTGTTTCCGTTGGTGCAGCAGCTTTCACAAGCACTGATTGCAATGGAATGGAATGGAATGGAATGGAATGGAATGGAATGGAATGGAAAGGAGGAGTTCCTGTTGGTATGGACCTACAAGGATCATGGAGTCCAAGTACCTGACCACTCCACGGCTGACGAAAATTAAGGCCTATTGTTAAGGGCACTGTCCAAATACCTCCTTTTAAGGCATTGAGAGGCTGGGGGCATGGACCACCTCCCTAGGAAGCCTGTTCCAGTGTTTGTCCACCCAGGAAAGGGTGGGCACAGCCCCAGGAAAAGGGGTAGAAAGTAACGCGGGTGGGGATAGCAACACCACCTGTACAGTTAGTGACACACTAAGACATCTTCTGCAGTCTTAAGGCCTTTATTTGCTTTACAGTCTGCTAATTAGAGTTAGAGGCCTTGGGGCTGCCATTCCTTCTCTTCGGAGAACACTATGGCCCCGCAGAGGAGCGTTCCCTGCCGCCACTGGAAGTAGATGGAGTTGCCACGGCATCCTCGGGTTCCTGTTGGGGCTCCTCTTGATCCCCAGCAACAGGAACGTGGGCAGAAAGAGTGCTGGTGGCACTCCCATGAAGGGCAGCTGCTGACGTGCCGGGGAGGTCATCCATGCTGATTGCTTCCACGCTGTCAGAGTGGGTGAGGCGAGCAGTAGGAGAGCTTTCTTGGGAGGCAGCGGGCACGGGGGCAGCCGCGGGGCTCTCCTCCCATTCCTCAGCAGCACGTCCCCCAGCTGCAGCCTTGCTTTATCTGCACCCTGAGTGAATAAGGGGAAAGCCACAGACATCATCTACCTGGAGGCATGCAGAGCATCTGACACTGTCCCGCCTTCGGGCACTTGACTGCTGAGCAGCACTTGCCTGCCGATTGGCTTGTGAGCTGACACGTGCCCCAGCTGCTGGCCTGGCCCTGGTTTTGGCAGCTCCAGGGGCCTGGTTCGAGTGTTGCTGGCGGGGCGTCGTGGTCTCGGGTGGCTGTAAAGAGTCCTGGGAACTCTTCCTGCTCCCCGTGGGTGGGAACGGGGGCGTCGGGGGTGCTGGCAGGACCCCCACCAACAGCAGCCGATGAGGTGCTGGGGAGCTCTTCTGCCGCAGAGGTGTCAGCACGTCCCCCAGCTGTGGCCTTGCCTTGGCAGCCCCTGCGGCACCCTCCCAGGTTCACCGATGGCAGGGTGGCTTCCTGGGGGGCTGGGAAGGGTCCTCAGGGCTGCCGGCCCTCCTCTTCGGGGCTCGCCGGGGCTCCTCAGGGGAGCGGTCCCTGCCCTGGCTGTGGCTGGAGGGCCCTGGCACAGCCTCCTCCGGCTGCTCTTCTTGCTCCCCGTGGGTGGGAACGGTGGTGGAGGGGGGGCTCCCGGGACCCCCACGGAGAGCTGGGCTGGGGGCAGGAGGCTCCCCTCGGGAGGCAGCGGGGACAGGGGCAGCCGTGGCACTGTCCTCCCGCCCCCCGGCAGCACGGGTGACCCCCAGGCCCACGCGACGTGGGGCCACCCCACTGCACCGGCGCACGACGGCCTCAATCAGCCGGCTGACAAAGGCCCTCGTGCGCCAGCCCAGGGAGGCCTGCAGCCGCTGGGCCAGAGCCTCCTCATCCAGCCCAAGGTGTCGCAGGCTGGACGTGATGAGGCTCTGCACTGCTGCTGCCTGCTGGGCGTCCTCAAAGAGCTGCCCGAGCTCCTGCTGCAGCCAGGGCAGCAGGGGCTGGAGGGCAGCCGGGTAGAGGCGGAAGAGGAGGGCATGGAAGCCCCCCTCTGGAGCCCAGGGCAGCGGCGACGCAGCTGCAGGCCGGGGTGCTGCCGGGTGACGGGGACGGTGGGCGGCTGCCTGTGCCGACGCTCCTCCCCGCTGGGGGCGGACGACGACTGATGGAGCCACAGGAGGTGAGATGACATGTTCCTGGAAGTCGTCGTCCGCCCGCACCGAGTGTAAGATGGATCTCACCCTCCTTTTACAGAGGGGGCACTCGGGCTTGTTCTCAGCCCACCGCAGGATGCAGGTGTAGCAGAACTGGTGGAGGCATGGCAGCACGTAGCTGGGCTCCTCCCAGCTGCCCAGGCAGATGGGACAGCGGTCCTCCAGCTCTGTTGCCATGCTCTCCACGCTCTGCGGTGGGCTGGGGGGAGCCGAGGATGTTAAATTGCCCCTGCCCACTGGCCCTGCAGCAGCCGGTGTCACGCTAGAAAAGGAAGAGAGGCCACAGTCATTTGTCGGCTGCGGGCAGGGGTGGAAGAAATGCCCAGGTCCCCCAAGAAGGAAAGCCTCCCAGCTGCCCAGGCTGAGGTTTCCCCTCCCAGCTCACCTCTGCCGCTGCGAGCGTGCCTCCTGGGTGCCCTGGCTGCCGGAACCTGGCAGGGCCGGGGCAAGTCTTCGGGTGGCTCCAAGTCAGGTATGGAGAGTTGCACGAAGCAACTCCCCCCGTGAGGCACCACTTCCTAAGCTTTCTCAGCACTCCAGCCTCGCAACCTTGCTAGGCTGGAGTGTGGGCACAAACCGGCTGGCTGGGCCTCGGTGCCCGCATATAAGCAGCGCGGGGCACCCGGTCACATTCCATCACTAGGTGACCTCACAGTCTACCCCTTGGTGACATTAGAAGCCATTGCTCAGGGACATCGCAGCGGGCCATTTTCGACCGCGGTGCTCAGCCCAGCAGTGCTGTGGCCACAGCACACACGTCTGGGGCTACTGCAGTGCCTCTGCCCGCTCCATCCATGCCCCCCTCCCTTTGTCTTGTGCTCGGCATCAGTGTTTCACGCCAGTCACCGAGGCCTCAGCCATGTCTTCCCAGGCCCCCCTCAGGTCACTCTGCCTGTGGCAGATGTCTCCAGGCACATGTGGCACGAGGGTTCATTGGATGACACCTCGTGCCTCCCTGGGAGGCTGCAGGACAAAGTCCCACAAGCTCTGCCCACACCCTAGCACTGCTGGCCAGCCCTCTGGGCTGCCCTGATTCCTCCCATGCTGGGACACAGGCAGCACTTGACTCACAAGGGTGCTTCCCTCTGCTCAGCACCCGTCAGGCCTCATCCAGGCACTACATCCCTTTCTGGTGTCCTGGGCAGGAGGGAGGCCAGGAAGCCAGAGGGGAGGCTCATGGGAGGCAAGGAGGGTCTGTGGGGCTGGGGCTGGTTCAGCATGGAGCAGAGAAGGTGTTGGGGCACCTCATAGCGCACTCCAGTGCCTACAGGGAAGGCATCAAGGGGATGGGGACAGGCGCTTGCCAGCACTGCCCGGTGGGAGGGTGAGAGACGGTGGCATCTCCTGAAAAGGGAGAGGTTCAGGCTGGAGATAAAGGATCAACCGCCAAATCCCTGCGAGGATCATGAAGCACTGGAGAGGGTTGCCCAGTGAGGGGGTGGGATCCCTGGGCCTGGAGGTCAACCTTCAAAACCTCAGTGGCCCCAACCCAGAGCATACAGGTCTATACCCATCGTTGACCCTGCCCTGAGCCAGTGTTGAATGAGAGACCTCCTCCGTCCCCTTCTAGTAGGAGAGGGTCTGTGTTTTGGTGATTGGTGTGACCAAGTATGAAGGGGAACTTTTGAGCGTGGGAGCCTCGGGTCTTGCAGAGTCAGGGTTGTGAGAACGGCAGGTGTTGGTGGCACTGACACTAGCACTTCGTCAAGATCACATCTGCGTGCAGCTTCTCAGGACACCCAGGCAGGGACAATGCAGGAGACAGGAAGAGGCCTCCAAAGGTTGTGTCTCTTGTCCTCTCTCTCACCTCCGCTAATTCTGTCCAGACTAGGTGGAAATACACATTTGACTGCTTTCAGATAGGTGGATAGGAATGACAGCATGCGTGTGAATGGGTGAAAAAAACAATTTTATTTTGAGATAAAAATCTCCCTCCCCTCCCCTCCTTTGAACTTTGCAACACTCCTGAGATTTGTTGATACCGTTTGCAACAGGGCTTTGGGGCTGCAATGCCCAGAACGCCCAGAATGCCCGGGAGACCCTCACAGACTCTACCTGGAGACCAGTGGTGCAACGTCATCTAAACAGTTAAAGCATAAGATTACTTATCGTATTGCATGGTCTTTCTCCTTGCTCACATAGGATTTTTGGGGGGGGCAGATTGCTGTTTGGGGGTTAAAGTCATTGGTATTTTGATCCTGTGTTTATAACACGGTGTGCAACTTGGCCACGCAGCAACCAACAAAGACAAGAAAAACAAGCAAACAAACAAAGGAGAGGCCAAAGAAGTACCACATCATTTTAACGACCACTCTGGTTTTGCCCTTTTCCTTCCCCGAGGACAGATGGGTTTTCATGGCACAGTGCAAACACACAAAAGAAAACAGCATGGAAATGTAAAAGCCAAATTTATTCCTCGTACGTCCGTGAACATCTCTTGGCTGGATAGGGAACCCGAGAGAAGCAGCATTTTGCCATAGAACTGAGCAGATGCTGGGGACTTCCACTTGAAGTCAGCTGCTCTCGTGCAATTGAGAGCCCCTTCAGGTTCAAGTTTGTGCAGAGAGAGCTCAAAACCCTTTTGACCCTGCCCTGAGCCAGTGCAGTTCTGTTCTCAACATGGTGTCACATGGAATGCCAAGAGACCAAGTATTGGTCTTCGAGCCCGTTCCTCTGTGGTTTTGGGGAACTGCCACAAGGCACCTGATGTGCCAGCAACTTCTCTGGGCCCCACAAAACCCTGGTGAGGGTGAATTTTGGCCTCTGAGTTTCTTCAAATATCCATTAGTGGTCAGAAGTTCAGAAGGTCTGAAGTTCAAGAATGAAAACTGAGGAAGCTTATGTGTCCTTGAAGAATAGGACATCCAGTTAAATTGCATGGCGTGCATTTCAGGAATGGCCTGGGGAAACACTGACGCTTTCTTCTTCCCATCTCCCCCAGGAGCTATTGCTGGAATATTTCATGGAGCATTTTAGACTGCCACGGTTTGGGGGATACGGCGGGTCCGTAGACCCTTTGACAGAAGAGATAGAGATTGCAGTGTACCCATAAGAAGGCCGCGAGTTGCTCATATAAGGACAATGTAACAAAAAGGAGAAAGAAGAAGATTGCTTCAGAGAACAAGGAGAGTTAGGCTGTGAGAAAGCCAGATTTTGAGCAATGTGAACAGGATTTCGATAACCAATCGTATTGTAGCTACGAGCGCGTGTGCTATGTAACCTAACCAATTGAAAGCGTAGAAAGAACGCGTGAACGGAGCGTGAACAAAAGATTAGATATATAAGAAAGCCAAGTTTGTAATAAAGAGAGAGCTTAACTTAACTCTTCAACGAGAGTCTTGTCTTTTGTCCGTCCCGACTGAAACGACAATTGGTGACCCCGACGTGATACTGAGGAAGAAGACGACTGGAAATAGTTGTGGGGAGGAAGCCCAGTGAAGCTGAAGACAGCGGGCAGAGCTGTTGACGGATCCGGATCATGTTTAAGAAGACACCTGTAGTAGGTGAGCCACTGGGGACATGGGAGAGAAGTTAACTAAGGAAGAGCAGACGATACTCTCCACATGCACGCTGCTGTTAAAACAGCAGGGTGTAATCTTCCCTGAAGTGACCTTGCGAAAAATGCTATTGTGGGGAAAGGAACAGGGAGTAGAAGCGACGTCGGTTACAGCATTTAGTGTAATGCAATGGACGAACCTAGGGCAGACGTTATTTGAGGAAACTACGCGTGGCTCAAAAACGGCTATTGAACTGTTAACAACGTGGCGACTTTTGTTAGACACATTAAAGAACTTCAAGGAGCAGAAAGATTTAGCGGAAGGGAATGAACAACCGCCCGCAGCCCCTGAGCCCTTGCCCTAAAACCTCCCGTTGATGGTATGAAGGGGCGGGAGATTGCTGTTAAAGAAAATAAGGGACTGCTCCCGATGAACACAAAAGATAAACAATATAAGTACGTGTTGCCTCGTGACCAACTAGCAGCTGTAAAAGAGACTCAAAGAGGGATGGGTGTTATCCACCCTGAAGGACTGGTGCGTCCCTCCGCACCCCCCGCTCCAGCCCTGGGGGAAACAGAGGCATGGCCTTCTCCTCCTATTTCGACTAACCCCATCTCGAGTCTGGGTTTTCCATCCTTGCCAGCTGAGTGAGACGATGAGGAGGGCAGTCATATAACGGGTGAGGAAGGGACTGAAGTGGTGGACTCTGGGGAGCCACGCCCATCATACACAAGGTGCCCCTGGACGCTTGGGGGCCAATTGGCAAAGGTTAAGTGCCTTACTCATAGGAAGATCTAGTACCACCTTACAAGGCCTCCTGGTACATGTTGGAGTGATTGATGCTGATTACACAGGACAAATATGTGCCATGGTATCGACAGCTACACCGCCTGTGACTACTGAGAAAGGAACTCGACTTGCTCAGTTAGTCCCATTTCAAAGTTGTGTTCCACAAACGGACAACGTTATACGTGGTAATGGTGGTTTTGGTTCTACGGGAAAACCACAAGTCTATTGGGTGCAGACAGTATCTGATCAACGCCCACAAATGCATGGTGTTCTTGAACTTAGTGATGCCACTCCCAAGAAGGTCCGACTGGCTGGATTATTAGACACTGGAGCAGATGTGACGATCATTTCCTTAAGGGAGTGGCCTGCTGCTTGGCCATTCACCTCCAATGCCTTGGGAGTGGCAGGACTCGGAGGGGTTGCCAATAGTTATATGTCCACTAACCCTACTGTGATTGTACACTCAGAAGGGCAAAGGGCTACAGTGCGGCCATATGTGACCTCAACTCCTTTAAACCTATGGGGAAGGGACTGCTTAGGCCAATGGGGAGTTCGCATAACTACGGATTTTTAGTCGGGGCCACTGTATTGCGGGGCGTTTCTCGGCCCACTTTAGCTCTAAAATGGCTAACAGAAAAACCAGTGTGGGTTGGTCAGTAGCCCCTTAGCCAAGAGAAATTAACGGCCCTGCAGTCTCTGGTAATGGAACAACTTGTTGCAGGACGCATAGAAGCCTCACATAGCCCTTGGAATACCCCAGTATTTGTTATGAAAAAGAAATTGGGGAAATGGAGGTTGTTGCATGATTTGAGAAAGATTAATGATGTCATGGCAACAATGGGAGCACTACCACCGGGATTACCTTCGCCTACTCTGATACCTATGGGGTGGGAAATTGTTGTAATGGATTTAAAAGATTGTTTTTTTACCATCCCTCTGGCAGAACAAGACAAAGAAAAATTTGCATTTACTGTTCCGCCTGTGAATAACATGGAGCCTACCAAAAGGTATCAGTGGAAAGTGTTGCCACAAAGTATAAAAAACTCGCCTACAATTGGTCAATGGTTTGTAGCAAAAGCCTTGAGTCCAACACGTGCCCTGTTCCCATCTGATTACTGTTACCATCGCATGGATGATATTCTGCTAGCGGCTGCAGCAGCGCAACAGTTAGAAAAAATGGAAGCGAAAACGCGGGAATCATTGTGTGAATATGGCTTAATAATCGCCCCAGAAAAGGTACAAAGGCAACAACCGTGGTCATACCTGGGAATGAAAGCATTAGCTCAGACAGTCATGCCACAACCTATCCAACTACAAATAGAAGTAAAAACGTTGAATGACGTACAAAAATTAGCAGGAATGATTAATTGGATTCGGCCCTATGTTGGTATTCCATCTTCCAAATTACAACCTCTCTTTGAGCTATTAAAAGGTGACACTAATATTTTAGCCCCACGAATGTTAACTGAGGAAGCAAAAAAAGTGGTAGCTGAAATAGAACAAGCTATTAGTAGTAAACATGTATGGAGACTTGACTTAACGGTTTCGGTGCAGGCCTTTGTGTTAGTAGATCAATTAGTGCCATTTGCTGTGATTGCTCAATGGTGTGAACAATGGGATGATCCCTTACATGTTTTAGAATGAATTTTTTTTGCCTAACAAGACAAAGAAAACAGCCCCTGGTCTATTTGAGCTAATAGCACAAGTTATTATAAAAATTAGAACTCGATGTTCAGAACTGATGGGAAGAGACCCTGAACAGATTGTAGTCCCTGTGCAGAGTGATTGTTTTGAACGGTGCTTAGCTAACAGCACTGCCCTACAAGCAGCCACGACCAATTATACAGGGCAGGTGAGCTACCGCTTGCCTTCACACCCACTGATCAAATTGGGCACCCAAATGGCCTTTGCACGGAAAAATCTCAGTTGCAGAAACCCAGTGGAGGGCCCCACGGTGTTCACAGATGGATCAGGAAAAACTGGAAAAGCTGCCATTGTCTGGAGACAAGGAACACAATGGCAACATAAGAGCGAACATCAAGAAGGTTTGCCCCGAGTCGTAGAATTACGGGCGAAGACCATGGTGTTTCAGAACTTCCCCAGCCCTGTCAACATTGTGACAGGTTCGGCTTATGTGGCTGGACTGGTACTAACGTTTAGATGTAGGAATGTGTCTGAGAGAAAATGGTCATGTGAGCCAGCCTCCCTACTATGAGAGATTAGATTAAGGGCAAAACAGGTGGTAGAAGATGGAATTAGTACATGGGAAAAACGGGAACTGAGAAGGTAGAAAACATGTTGTGCTAATGACTAAGTAATTTACTATGTGAATTCTTGTAACCAATCTGATCTGTGAATGAACTGCATGGACAGTGCGTGAACAGAGACTGTAAGCCAATCATATAGCTGCCGCTAGCGCGTGCTCTTATTGCCTGTCTATATATACTCTGTGAAAACTTGAATAAAAGGAGAACGATCATACTCATATTGAGACTCCATCGTTACTCCGGGTCCGACCCCCACTCCAACATCCTCCAACATCTGGTAGCAGAGGATGGTTCAGCGCGACTGAGTTCTCCGAGACTGCGGTAAGCAGCTAGAGGAGGGGAGTGGGAAACTTCGGCTGGGAGACGTGCTGCTTGGGCACATCAGCAGGAGCAGACAACGGCGTGAGGTTGCTCCTCACCTCCCAGGCGCAGCTATGGAAACAGAAGCTGCGGCCACGCTACTCGCTGGGATCCTCTCTAAGAGAGGGATTGAAACACCAGCGAAACTGTTGCTCAAACTGATTAAGCCGGGGCAGGAGATGGGGCAACAAGTAACAAAAGAAGAAGGGGCTATATTAAGACTTCTCCTGCATATCCTCTCTAAGAGAGGGGTGAAATACGATGAGCGTATGCTCCGAAGGTTGTTAACCTGGTGCAGAGAGAACGGATTTGCACCAGAGCCCCAGACAGCTTTCAAACCAGAAATATGGGAGTCTGTTGGGAAAAAACTGTGGGAAGTGATAAGTAAAGGAGACAAAGAGGCATCACCGTTAGCGACGACATGGTGGTTGGTGTTATCGACCTTACAAGATATGAACGCGGAGCGAGCCACAGCAGCCGGGGCTTTTGCAGCGTTACAACCCACGGGAGGGGGATCGAACAGGCCAGGTCCGAAGGTCTGGGACGATCCCCTGCTGATCCCCTCTGCTCCATCTGAGGCCGATGGAGGAGGCAGAATGTCAGCAGAGAAGGACAGAGCCGGAGCTGTTTGCTCCTGACATTGCCCACCCGCCTCGTCCCCTCCCCTCCCCTGTCGTCCCCCTGAGATAGAAGTGCTGGTTTTGTATGTCTGCTGTGTAAGTGTGTGTGGGCACCAGCTTGTACCTGCTGATCAGCATGTGTGCTACTGTTTGCTTTTTGTTGTGTGCAGTGTCGTTAGGTGACTCCACTTGAGCAGGTGTTCTGCCCGGTGTGGTACTGTTCTCGTATGCATCTAGGGCTGACACTCCATCAAGTGAAGAAGTTTGTATATACACAGTGTTTAGACGTAAGGCGAGCGCGCCCCAAGTAGATACACCAGGATGGGCTGTAGAACTGATGGAAGTCCTGAAATATTGGGGGAGTTTTCATGAGCCGACACGTTTACACTCTCAGGAACGGCTCGCCCGTGCAGGGCGTATCGCTGGTTGTTTGTTGTTTGTCTATAAGGTCATGGTTGATTGGGAAAAGGAGTTGAGCCAAAATCTATAGGATGCTCTGTATGAAAATGAGAAACTTAAGGAAAAATGAGAAACTGAGCTCTTGTTGCAAAGGCAGACTTTTATGTCAGTCGTAAGTGATGGGGAAGAAAAAAAAAAAAAAAAAGAAGAAAAAGAAAAAAAAGAAAAAAAAAAGAAAAGAAAAAAAGAAAAAAAAAGAAAAAAAAGAAAAAGAAATGAAAAAAAAAAAAAGAAAAAAAAAAGAAAAAGAATGAAAAAAAAGGAGAGAAAAAAAAAAAAAAAAAAAAAAAAAAGAAGAAACCAAACAGGAACAATTAGATGGGAAATGTGCCACGTTAGCACAAAAGTATGCCATAAGCATTACGAGAAAGCATCAGAAAAAGAGAAACAGGACACCTGATTCAAATCAGTACCATAGAGATATGTTTTTGGTTTTTTCCTATATGTGTATATGTTATTGCATGCCTTAGTAGATTGCTCTGTGTTATACCCTGCGAGACTAAAATGAACCCAGCAGAAGCGGTCTCTTGAGCAAGGGGGTGGAATATGGGAAAGCAATGGAAAATCGGCGAGGAGGACTGTAAATACACGCAAGGGACTCGCACCTGGGTGCTGGAAAACACAGATATCACACCAATTGTTATTCAGTCTCGGGTGCTTGCAAGAAAAACATTTGGATGACATACGCCTGTAATGGACTCACAGACACCTTATCTAGCTGCTTGAGAATCTTGGCCTGTTGTGGAAGAAGATCAAAGCACAGTACCAGCAAGAACAGGGAGTCCGCATGCGCTCTTGCTAACAAGGACTCTTTTGCTGCCAAGGATTCGTGATAACAAGGACTCTCTTGCTGCCAAGGATAAGTTTAACAATGCTACTAGTACCGCTATTTCTGAGTTATTGCTAGATGTAGATAGTATTCGATATGCGATGTTGCAAAACAGAACTGCTACTGATTTTTTGCTTTCAGCTCACAGACATGGTTGTCAAGATTTTAAAGGACTGTATTGTATGAATCTAAGTGACCACTCCAAATCCATCCATGCCCAGTTGCAGGAACTGCACCGACCGAACCAGCAACTTGTGGAGACCACTGGGTGAAATCTCTTTGCTGGATGGACTTGGGGGTGGGGTTGGTTGAAGCAAATTATACTCATCGCCTGTGTGGAAGGAATTTGTCTGTTATGTTTAGTATGCTGTTTGCTGTGTTTAATAAGCATTATACGATCAGCTGTAAATGCCGCTTTGCATCGTACCCTTGTACGAGTTGTAGAATATGTTGCTCTAAAAACTATGTGTGTATCCATGAGAACCCGACCTTCACAGAAGAAGATAACAAGAAGGGATTACAACAATATGGTCATGTATCAGACAGCCGCTGTTAGCAGAGCTGGATCATGAGTTTGGTGAGACTCGCTGCATACCCTGGCCACGCATGCAGCAACTCTAGCCTGTACTTTTCTACTCAGTCCAGTGCAGGAGAGTCTGGTGGGACTTGCTGCATGCACTGGCCATGCATGCAGCGACTCTAGCCTGTACTTCTCCACTCAATCCAGTGCAGGATATAAGGAGGCTGTCTCGGGTCAGAGAGTGGGAGAGAGACATGAGCACACTTTGAAGACACAGGGGATGCCCGGAAGCACTGTGTCTGCCCCCGCCCCCCCCCCATAAATTCTATGTTCATTAACCCCAACAGCTCAGAAGGCATCACAGCATGTTGAAAGATAAGATATAGTCTACTACTGCTGCAAGACGCATTGAACACCTTCCTACAAGAATTTCAACTTTATGCCCTCATAGGACAGTGGGATGATGCACTCGCAAAGAGCCTGACTGCGTTAGAGTGGGTATTTTTGCCACATACCTTTTCAAAACCAGTAACTATGATGATCGAAATGTTACCACGATTGTTTTTCCAGGGTCGCTTGTGCTGTCAGCAACCGCAATGTATTTGAAATATTACAAAAGGATTTCTCGTGGGTAAATCCAAAGAAATTGGCTTTCTGGGCTAAATTTAGGAATCAGGGTATTTATTGCCTTAGCAGGGTTCTTTTTGATTCTCTTTTTAATTATGTTTAGTATATAACCTGCTAAGAGCGTCACAACAAGGATAACATGTCCAAATTAAAAGCGGTCAAAAATGGTTTCGATGATTGGTCAAACTCATGGGGTATAACGGGATGGTTATCAGACTTCCTAAAGCAAGGGCTCATGCTACTGTTGGTTATATTATTATTGATTATGGTAGCCTCATGTGTTCTCCGCAAAGTGACTGACATGATAGAAAATGCCATGCATAAGGTCTGGCTGGCTCAAGAAGTAAAAGGGGGTATTGTAGGAATGTGTCTGAGAGAAAATGGTCATGTGAGCCAGCCTCCCTACTATGAGAGATTAGATTAAGGGCAAAACAGGTGGTAGAAGATGGAATTAGTACATGGGAAAAACGGGAACTGAGAAGGTAGAAAACATGTTGTGCTAATGACTAAGTAATTTACTATGTGAATTCTTGTAACCAATCTGATCTGTGAATGAACTGCATGGACAGTGCGTGAACAGAGACTGTAAGCCAATCATATAGCTGCCGCTAGCGCGTGCTCTTATTGCCTGTCTATATATACTCTGTGAAAACTTGAATAAAAGGAGAACGATCATACTCATATTGAGACTCCATCGTTACTCCGGGTCCGACCCCCACTCCAACATCCTCCAACATTTAGATAAGGCTGTTTTAGGGAGTGTAACCAATGAATTGCTGTTTGGCATATTGAAACTGTTACGGATAACAATACAAAAGCGACAGCAAGAATATTACGTGATGCATATTAGAAGTCATACCCGGTTGCCAGGATTTATTGTAGAAGGCAATGCACAAGCTGATGCTTTAGTGTCTGCAGTGGCCCTGGGACCTGTGCCCAATGTTAAACAGCAAGCGATAGCATCGCATAGTTTTTGTCATCAGGGATAGCGTGCTTTAAAACGTCAGTTTAATCTTAGTAACGCTGAGGCTCGCAATATTATTGCAGCCTGCCCTGATTGTCAAGATCAACAGGTACCTGTATATTATGGCACCAATCCACGAGGATTACGTGCTTTACAGCTTTGGCAAACTGATGTCACACATATTACTGAATTTGGCCGTTTGAGGGATATACGTGTATCAATTGATACCTTTTCTTCTGCCCTCGTTGCCACTGCTCACACTGGAGAATCAGCTCGGGACGCCCTACGCCATTGGCAGCGTGCATTTTCTGTTTTAGGTGCCCCACAACAGATCAAAACTGATAATGGTCCTGCTTATGTATCACAAAAAGTAGCTTGTTTTTACAACTCTGGGGCGTGACACATGTCACAGGCATCCCCCACTCACCCACGGGTCAGAGTATTGTTGAGCGTGCACACGGTACCCTGAAACGCCTTTTACACAAAGAAAAAGGGGGAATGCTAGGGGAAACCCCTGAAGCACGATTAGCTAAAGCTGTATATGTCTTGAATTTTTTTGCAGCTTGCTGATGATACTGCTGCTGCGATGCCACCCCTCCTTCGGCACTTTGGTTCTCTTGTGACCCAGGAACGGGTGGGTCCTGGAGCAAAAGTGCTGATGCGGGACCTCAGGACAGGACAGTGGTTGGGCCCGCATGACTTGATCACGTGGGGAAGGGGTTATGCTTGTGTTTCCACAGATCATGGACCACGGCGGGTGCCCGCAAGATACGTCCGCCCGTATTTGAAGATAACCGGGACGCGGGAACAAAGCGAACCGGCATGATGAGGCCGGCTATCTTGCTCACCATCTGCCTTAAGATATTTACTGCACTCTCCTCAAGGGTTTGGATTCCACCTCAACCAAAGAATAACGTATGGGTCACCCTGGCTAACTTAACGGGCCAGGACACGCTTTGTTTGTCAACCTCATCACCGCAGAATCCATTCTCAACGTGTCTGGTGGGACAGCCCTTAGACGCCTGGCCTGTGCCGGAGTTTCAGAAGCACTTGACAAAAGGGGGTGAGGTAGCTGATAATTGGGATGCTTGGGTAGCCTATCTGCAACACAGTAACCTCGAACCACAAGAACTAGAATTACTGGGTTCTGTTGAAATGGATTACTGCTTATATTTTAATTATAGTGGCAAAAATCAGTCAAACATTCAATGTGTTAATTCTAGCCTGATTGTTTATAGAAATGAATCTGTTTGGTGCACCTACACATCAGCCAATGTCTCTAAATCTACTAATCGCCCTCTAAGCTTGCCAGCAGGAAGCTTTCTCATCTGCGGAGATAGAGCATGGCCTGGTATCCCCTCTCACATTAAAGGGGGCCCCTGTAGTTCAGGAAGATTAACCCTACTAACACCACATACATCTATGATTGTGCAGCGCTATAGGCGCCCAAAACGAAGTGCTCACGCATTCAGAAATAGCTGGTGATTTCTTTTTTTTTTTTTTTTTGCACGTGTGTAAAAGCTGAATGGGGCTGTGGGTTTTCCCAGGACGGGGGCATAAGGATTACTTCCTTAGTTCTCTCCATGGGATTGCCGACAAATCAAAAAAAGGGAAGGCATGAACAAGAGCACTTTTCATCCACGCAGCAGAAGCTGCAGGACACGCGAGAAGGGTTAGGCCTCATCTTGTGAAAGGGTAAAGCTATTTCCCAGACTTTTAGCTGTGCAGAAGCTCGATGAAGCTAAGATCCTTCTGTGCCAGTCTCCTTTGTGACAGCTCTGAAAAGCAATCCGATTTTCATAGTGTGTGGCGGTTTGCAGCCGGGAGAAGGTTGCGTATCATTCTGGTGTGAAATTCTCTGTAAGGAAGTTATCGTAGAAGCGGTCAAACTAATCAGACAAGTGGTTCGCCGTGTCCAGATTTCCCTACCACTGCCTCTTATTTTTGGAGCTTTTTCTGCTTGTAGGTCTGCAAAATGCCTCACCTGGTGGCTAGTGTGAAACTCATTCTTTGCACTTAAAGATGGCATGCTTCTCCAAGAAGAGCCCAGAAGATACCAGAAAGGAGCCAGTGGCAGTTGCCAGCAGAGAATATCTAGGAAAGGGCACGAGAAAAAGGGAAGCAAATGGTGATATTTTTGCAGCACACTCTCTCAGGGGTTTGCAGCTCCGAGGCTTCCTGAATGTGTCTCGATGTTTGATAGCTCTCCAACGTGCTTTTCTTTCTGGGCTTGGATTCCTTGCTTTTGAACGTTTGAAAAGCTCAGTATGCGCAAAACTGGGCAGCAAGAAGCTCCATGGCATACTTACAGGAGCCCCTCCTCCTCTTTGCTTTAAATCATCTGTCGGCTGCTTGCATTTCACACCACCTTTCTTTTCATTACGCTATTATCCTAGAATGTACAGGCGCAGCGCATGTGGCTTTTATCCAGGCTGTGCATGTCTCTTGCTTCGATGCTGTCTTTGCCACTCAGAAATGGTGGAGGTTCCCCGCTAAACAACCGCTGGAGAAGGTTCATCCCTTTGCCAAGCCACATCTCTAGTCCGCTTATTCTTTTTTCAGATCTCTTTTCTCTCGTCGCAAGTGCAGCCACCTCTAGATCAAATGGAATCAGAAGACGGCAGTATTTCCTTGATGTCGACAAAGACTTTCCCAGCTTTCAGTCCTCTCAAAAGTGAGTGGTGCCGCTTGCGGGGCCCTCAGAACACTCTCTGATGAGGGGTTGCATTTCAGCTCTGCATACCGTTTCTCTTCCAGAGCATGATCTAGGCACTTTTACAAGTAACAAACAAATTTTTCCTTCAGCTGATTAAAAAGAATAGCTTCAACCACAACACCTCCCATTCAAAAAGATAATGTCCTGGAGGATATTTCACTATTCTCTGCAGTTGCATAGAAGTGCATCTAATTTATAAACCTTCACGTTTGGGGGCTGTAAAACGTCTCACCTGATGGCTGATGATCTACTGGTTTTGTGCAAGTACAGGAGCTGTACTTCAGCAAAGATAGGTATGGGACGATGCAAAAGGTTGTAATACCCTGGAACTGACTCTTCCACTATGCTTGCAGTTAGAAGTACCCTGAGTCGGAAAATGCCATTTGAGCCTGGCCCCAAAATTATGCATGTGTGTTGTGTGCACACATCTCTGCGAATACGTATCCAGTCCTGCGTCCCTTTGGAGCTACACTGGTTCGAAGGGTCAGTTAGTCTCAGACATACATCTGCTTGCAGGGAAAAAGACACAATTTCTGAAAGCGTCACTTTGGGTGCTAGGGTCAAGGAGTGGCATTTGGTTCATGCTTTTTTCTCATTGTCATTGTTTTAGCGAATTATCGTTTTATATCGAACTACATACCTGCCATTTCCTTGTCACTACAAGAAACGTGTGTATGTTTTTGCTAACCTGCGAAGTTTCCTTCGTGTAGTTTTCAGCTATAAACTGGAAACACGCATACCCATGATGGAGCCGTGTTTATGGGATCCAGGCCTGTGCGAACATTGAGGCAGAGATGTAGCATGACTGCAGAAAGCAGTTGATCCCAGTGCCAATCTGTAGAAGGGAAGGGTATCCTGATAGTCAGTCTGATTCTCACACGTAAAGAAAAATCACGCAGGAAACGTCTTCAGGTGCACGAAGTAGGAATGTCTGTGGGATCCGTTCCCAGATTCTGGACGGTCCTTCTTCCTTTTTAAGGTTGCAGAGCCTTTTCACAGGACTAGCAAGAGAAGTTCCCGATTCAGTATTTCTTCTTTCTCTTTTTAATAGCTCCACACGAGAAGAAAGGCCGCACTATTTGAAGGGAAAATATGTACAGAGTTTGGGGGGGAAAGCAAGTTCAAAGAGTAAGTGTTGCAAAGTTACGGAGGCATCACAATTAACATTGAAGTGCGTAACCTTGGTGCTAAAAACCCAAATATATTATAGGGTGTATTCTCGTGCGCATATCTTGACATGGACCTCTCAGTATGTGTTCGATTGCGTGCATGCCAGACTGTTATCAAAAGTGGTCCGTAGGAAAATGTGTAGTCACCCATTCTTTACAGTCCCATTACAAGTTAAGTCAAACAAACTGAGGGTAAACCGCTGACAAACGTTGCCCGAATACCCATCTGCTGGGCATGAACCTAGGCCAAATGCTTCTTGCACTGCGTCACACTGGTGGTGAGAATATATAATACCTGAATGCTGAGAAATAAACACCAGCAAGCATCAATGCCAGGCGTGGCCTGGACCATTTAGCATAGGCCACAGGGCCTGTCCACACGGTCTGACCTCCTGGACAGCGTTTCTATGAGAGCATTATATTTATATTAATGAGAGCATTTATAAAACTGCCTTACAAAAAGTACGGCAGGTGCGTGCGACTAGTATCAAGCTAGTTGGCCAAAGCCACCGTGGTGTTCTAACACCCACAGTCTCTCTAGAGTACAGAAAAAGCAGGACATCACTATCTGATGCAGTTGAGCTGCCTCAGCACAAATGCAGAACGGGTTCAAATTAAGTGGTGTATACAGTCATAATCGCACAATTTATTTGGAATCCCGGCCTTTGCATCCCTAACTGAACCAGTGAACAGAACTTCTTTTTGGATGGGAGGAAGTATATGAGAAACTGTTTTTCCAGAAGTGGATTGTCAGCAATGTATACCAGAGAAATAGACATCGTCTGTACCAAAGGCATTCTTAACAGCTTATGCGGCTGGCCTCGATATGTTAGTATTTCTAATCATGGAAGTAGAGATGGGAGATCTTGCTGTTGATGTTGAGCTAGAGCCGCTTATCCAGGATCATGTCCAGAGTGCTCTTCGATATGCCGTCTCCTGTCGCTGGGCACCACCGGCAAGCGCCTGGCTCCATCTTCTCTGCAGCCTCCCTTCAGGCCTTTTTAGGCATTGATCAGGTCCCCCCCGAGCCTTCTCCTCACCAGGCTAAAGAGTCTCAGCTCGCTCAGCCTTTGCTCAGAGGATGCTCCGGCTCCTTAATCATCAGGTTGCTCTGCGGTCGAGAAACACACACGCACACACGCCCTGGAAAGCATCGAGGTCTTTATTGGAGGCGCCAGAGGGGGATGGTGAGGGGCCACAGCCACACTGTGCCACTGCCTGTGTCCGGAGCAGGAGCAGGGCCAGGCGGGCGCACTCCTGCGCTCAGCGGTGTTGGCTCCTGAGAAGTGCTGGGTGCGGGAGCCTGCTGGGAGCTGTGCGGTTGGTCCCGGCAGGCCCGCTGCTGCCAGCCGAGGGCTAGCTGTCGGTGGGCCGCCTGCGCAGGTTGGAGCGGTGCTGCGGCGACCGGCTGCGGGCCCTCTCCATGGCCAGCCTCCTGCACTGGTAGGGGGACAAGCCGAGCAGGTACTACTCGTAGCTCCCTGCCAGGCCATGGCTGACCAAAATTAAGGCCTATTGTTAAGGGCACTGTCCAAATGCCTCTTTTTAAGGCATTGAGAGGCTGGTGGCGTGGACCACCTCTCTAGGAAGCCTGTTCCAGTGTTGGACCACCCAGGAAAGGGTGGGCACAGCCCCAGGAAACGGGGTAGAAAGTAACACGGGTGGGGATAGCAAGGCCACCTGCAGAGTTAGTGACACACCAAGACATTTTCTGCAGTCTTAAGGCCTTTATTTGCTTTTACAGCCTGCTACTTAGACTCAGAGGGCCAGGGGCCCTTGAGGGCCAGCGCATGCCGCAGCTGCTGGGCCGGTGGTGGTATCGGCAGTGCCTGGGGCATTCTCCTAGTGCCTCCCGTGGGGTGGCCTCTTCTTGGCTGGAGAAGAGGCCTCGGGGCTGCCGTTCCTTCTCTTTGGGGGACAGCGTGGCCCCCCAGAGGAGCGTTCCCTGCCGCCGCTGGAAGTCGATGGAATTGCCGCGGCATCCTCGGGTTGCTGCTGGGGCTCCTCTTGATCCCCGGGGACAGGAACGGGGGCAGAAAGGGAGCTGGTGGCACTCCCACGAAGGGCAGCTGCTGACGTGCCGGGTAGGTCATCCATGCTGGTTGCTTCCACGCTGTCGGAGTGGGTGAGGCCAGCAGTAGGAGAGCTTTCTTGGGAGGCAGCGGGCACGGGGGCAGCTGTGGGGCTCTCCTCCCGCTGCCTCGCAGCATGGCCATTGTCCAGGCCCAGCAGACGGCGGGCCTCCCCGCTGCACCGTTGCACGGCAACGTCAATAAGCCGTCGGACAAATGTTGCCGCGCGGTTTTGGAGGCAGGCTTCCATCAGCTGGACCATCATTTCTTCATCCAGGCCAAAAAGGGCCAGGAAGGGCATGAGAATGTCCTCCGCTATGTCTGCCCGTGAACGCCGGCTCCCAAACATGCGTCGCAGCTCCTGACGCACCCAGGTCCGAATGGTGTGGAGGAGAGCTGGGTGCCTCTGGAAGAGAGATGCCCATGTGCTGGGCTGGAGTCCGCCCAGAGGAGCCCTGGGCACCATTCCCACAGGCTGTAGCTCTCTTGCTGCGCGGCTGTGAGCAGCTGGATGTGCAGGAGCTCCTCCTGCCTGGTGGCCGACGACAGGTGGTGCCGCAGGTGCTGTGACGACGTGCTCCTGGAAGTCGTCGTCCGTCTGCACCGAGTGCACGATGGAGCAGATCCTCCTCTTGCAGAGGGGGCACTCGGGCTTGGTGCCAACCCAGCGCAGGATGCAGGGGTAGCAGAACTGGTGGAGGCATGGCAGCAGGTAGCTGGCCTCCTCCCAGCTGTCCAGGCAGATGGGACAGCGGTTCTCCAGCTCGGCGGCCATGCTCTCCACGCTCTGCGCTGGGCTGCAGGGAGCTGCGGATGTTAAGTGGCTCCCTCTCGCTGGCGCTGCAGCAGCCGGTGTCACGCTAGAAAAGGAAGAGAGGCCACAGTCATTTGCTGGCTGCGGGCAGGGGTGGAAGAAATGCCCAGGTCCCCCAAGAAGGAAAGCCTCCCAGCTGCCCAGGCTGAGGTTTCCCCTCCAGCTCACCTCTGCTGCTGCGAGCGTGCCTCCTGGGAGCCCCGGCTGCCGGAACCTGGCAGGGCTGGGGCAAGTCCTCGAGTGGCTCTGGGTCAGGTACGGAGAGTTGCAAGAAGCAACTCCCCAAGCACGACACCAGTTCCTAGGCTTTCCTCAACACTCCGGCCTCGGCAACTTGCTAGGCTGGAGTGTGGGCACAAACCGGCTGGCTGGGCCTCGGTGCCCGCATATAAGCAGTGAGGGGCACCTGGTCACAATCCATCACTAGCTGACCTCACAGTTCAGCCCTCGGTGACATCAGAACCCATCGCTCAGTCACCAAGGCCTCAGCCGTGTCTTCCCAGGTCACCCTCAGGTCACTCTGCCTGTGGCAGATGTCTCCAGGCACATGTGGCACGAGGGTTCATTGGATGACACCTCGTGCCTCCCTGGGAGGCTGCAGGACAAAGTCCCACAAGCTCTGCCCACACCCCAGCACTGCTGGCCAGCCCTCTGGGCTGCCCTGATTCCTCCCATGCTGGGACACAGGCAGCCCTTGACTCACAAGGGTGGTTCCCTCTGCTCAGCACCCGTCAGGCCTCATCCAGGCACTACATCCCTTTCTGGTGTCCTGGGCAGGAGGGAGGCCAGGAAGCCAGAGGGGAGGCTCATGGGAGGCAAGGAGGGTCTGTGGGGCTGGGGCTGGTTCAGCATGGAGCAGAGAAGGTGTTGGGGCACCTCATAGCGCACTCCAGTGCCTACGGGGAAGGCATCAAGGGGATGGGGACAGGCGCTTGCCAGCACTGCCCGGTGGAAGGGTGAGAGACGGTGGCATCTCCTGAAAAGGGAGAGGTTCAGGCTGGAGATAAAGGATCAACCGCCAAATCCCTGCGAGGATCATGAAGCACTGGAGAGGGTTGCCCAGTGAGGGGGTGGGATCCCTGGGCCTGGAGGTCAACCTTCAAAACCTCAGTGGCCCCAACCCAGAGCATACAGGTCTATACCCATCGTTGACCCTGCCCTGAGCCAGTGTTGAATGAGAGACCTCCTCCGTCCCCTTCTAGTAGGAGAGGGTCTGTGTTTTGGTGATTGGTGTGACCAAGTATGAAGAGGAACTTCTGAGCGTGGGAGCCTCGGGTCTTGCAGAGTCAGGGTTGTGAGAACGGCAGGTGTTGGTGGCACTGACACTAGCACTTCGTCAAGATCACATCTGCGTGCAGCTTCTCAGGACACCCAGGCAGGGACAATGCAGGAGACAGGAAGAGGCCTCCAAAGGTTGTGTCTCTTGTCCTCTCTCTCACCTCCGCTAATTCTGTCCAGACTAGGTGGAAATACACATTTGACTGCTTTCAGATAGGTGGATAGGAATGACAGCATGCGTGTGAATGGGTGAAAAAACCAATTTTATTTTGAGATAAAAATCTCCCTCCCCTCCTTGCTTTGAACTTTGCAACACTCCTGAGATTTGTTGATACCCTTTGCAACAGGGCTTTGGGGCTGCAATGCCCAGAACGCCCAGAATGCCCGGGAGACCCTCACAGACTCTACCTGGAGACCAGTGGTGCAACGTGATCTAAACGGTTAAAGCATAAGATTACTTATTGTACGTATTGTACAAGATTACGTATTGTAGCTACGAGCGCGTGTGCTATGTAACCTAACCAATTGAAAGCGTAGAAAGAAGGCGTGAACGGAACGTGAACAAAAGATTAGATATATAAGAAAGCCAAGTTTGTAATAAAGAGAGAGCTTAACTTAACTCTTCAACGAGAGTCTTGTCTTTTGTCCGTCCCGACTGAAACGACAATTGGTGACCCCGACGTGATACTGAGGAAGAAGACGACTGGAAATAGTCGTGGGGAGGGAGCCCAGTGAAGCTGAAGACAGCGGGCAGAGCTGTTGACGGATCCGGATCATGTTTAAGAAGACACCTGTAGTAGGTGAGCCACTGGGGACATGGGAGAGAGGTTAACTAAGGAAGAGCAGACGATACTCTCCACATGGACGCTGCTGTTAAAACAGCAGGGTGTAATCTTCCCTGAAGTGACCTTGCGAAAAATGCTATTGTGGGGAAAGGAACAGGGAGTAGAAGCGACGTCGGTTACAGCATTTAGTGTAACGCAATGGACGAACCTAGGGCAGACGTTATTTGAGGAAACTACGCGTGGCTCAAAAACGGCTATTGAACTGTTAACAACGTGGCGACTTTTGTTAGACACATTAAAGAACTTCAAGGAGCAGAAAGATTTAGCGGAAGGGAGTGAACAGCCGCCCGCAGCCCCTGAGCCCTTGCCCTAAAACCTCCTGTTGATGATATGAAGGGGAGGGAGATTGCTGTTAAAGAAAATAAGGGACTGCTCCCGATGAACACAAAAGATAAACAATATAAGTACGTGTTGCCTCGTGACCAACTAGCAGCTGTAAAAGAGACTCAAAGAGGGATGGGTGTTATCCACCCTGAAGGACTGGTGCGTCCCTCCGCACCCCCCGCTCCAGCCCTGGGGGAAACAGAGGCATGGCCTTCTCCTCCTATTTCGACTAACCCCATCTCGAGTCTGGGTTTTCCATCCTTGCCAGCTGAGTGAGACGATGAGGAGGGCAGTCATATAACGGGTGAGGAAGGGACTGAAGTGGTGGACTCTGGGGAGCCACGCCCATCATACACAAGGTGCCCCTGGACGCTTGGGGGCCAATTGGCAAAGGTTAAGTGCCTTACTCATAGGAAGATCTAGTACCACCTTACAAGGCCTCCTGGTACATGTTGGAGTGATTGATGCTGATTACACAGGACAAATATGTGCCATGGTATCGACAGCTACACCGCCTGTGACTACTGAGAAAGGAACTCGACTTGCTCAGTTAGTCCCATTTCAAAGTTGTGTTCCACAAACGGACAACGTTATACGTGGTAATGGTGGTTTTGGTTCTACGGGAAAACCACAAGTCTATTGGGTGCAGACAGTATCTGATCAACGCCCACAAATGCATGGTGTTCTTGAACTTAGTGATGCCACTCCCAAGAAGGTCCGACTGGCTGGATTATTAGACACTGGAGCAGATGTGACGATCATTTCCTTAAGGGAGTGGCCTGCTGCTTGGCCATTCACCTCCAATGCCTTGGGAGTGGCAGGACTCGGAGGGGTTACCAATAGTTATATGTCCACTAACCCTACTGTGATTGTACACTCAGAAGGGCAAAGGGCTACAGTGCGGCCATACGTGACCTCAACTCCTTTAAACCTATGGGGAAGGGACTGCTTAGGCCAATGGGGAGTTCGCATAACTACGGATTTTTAGTCGGGGCCACTGTATTGCGGGGCGTTTCTCGGCCCACTTTAGCTCTAAAATGGCTAACAGAAAAACCAGTGTGGGTTGGTCAGTAGCCCCTTAGCCAAGAGAAATTAACGGCCCTGCAGTCTCTGGTAATGGAACAACTTGTTGCAGGACGCATAGAAGCCTCACATAGCCCTTGGAATACCCCAGTATTTGTTATGAAAAAGAAATTGGGGAAATGGAGGTTGTTGCATGATTTGAGAAAGATTAATGATGTCATGGCAACAATGGGAGCACTACCACCGGGATTACCTTCGCCTACTCTGATACCTATGGGGTGGGAAATTGTTGTAATGGATTTAAAAGATTGTTTTTTTACCATCCCTCTGGCAGAACAAGACAAAGAAAAATTTGCATTTACTGTTCCGCCTGTGAATAACATGGAGCCTACCAAAAGGTATCAGTGGAAAGTGTTGCCACAAAGTATAAAAAACTCGCCTACAATTGGTCAATGGTTTGTAGCAAAAGCCTTGAGTCCAACACGTGCCCTGTTCCCATCTGATTACTGTTACCATCGCATGGATGATATTCTGCTAGCGGCTGCAGCAGCGCAACAGTTAGAAAAAATGGAAGCGAAAACGCGGGAATCATTGTGTGAATATGGCTTAATAATCGCCCCAGAAAAGGTACAAAGGCAACAACCGTGGTCATACCTGGGAATGAAAGCATTAGCTCAGACAGTCATGCCACAACCTATCCAACTACAAATAGAAGTAAAAACGTTGAATGACGTACAAAAATTAGCAGGAATGATTAATTGGATTCGGCCCTATGTTGGTATTCCATCTTCCAAATTACAACCTCTCTTTGAGCTATTAAAAGGTGACACTAATATTTTAGCCCCACGAATGTTAACTGAGGAAGCAAAAAAAGTGGTAGCTGAAATAGAACAAGCTATTAGTAGTAAACATGTATGGAGACTTGACTTAACGGTTTCGGTGCAGGCCTTTGTGTTAGTAGATCAATTAGTGCCATTTGCTGTGATTGCTCAATGGTGTGAACAATGGGATGATCCCTTACATGTTTTAGAATGAATTTTTTTTGCCTAACAAGACAAAGAAAACAGCCCCTGGTCTATTTGAGCTAATAGCACAAGTTATTATAAAAATTAGAACTCGATGTTCAGAACTGATGGGAAGAGACCCTGAACAGATTGTAGTCCCTGTGCAGAGTGATTGTTTTGAACGGTGCTTAGCTAACAGCACTGCCCTACAAGCAGCCACGACCAATTATACAGGGCAGGTGAGCTACCGCTTGCCTTCACACCCACTGATCAAATTGGGCACCCAAATGGCCTTTGCACGGAAAAATCTCAGTTGCAGAAACCCAGTGGAGGGCCCCACGGTGTTCACAGATGGATCAGGAAAAACTGGAAAAGCTGCCATTGTCTGGAGACAAGGAACACAATGGCAACATAAGAGCGAACATCAAGAAGGTTTGCCCCGAGTCGTAGAATTACGGGCGAAGACCATGGTGTTTCAGAACTTCCCCAGCCCTGTCAACATTGTGACAGGTTCGGCTTATGTGGCTGGACTGGTACTAACGTTTAGATGTAGGAATGTGTCTGAGAGAAAATGGTCATGTGAGCCAGCCTCCCTACTATGAGAGATTAGATTAAGGGCAAAACAGGTGGTAGAAGATGGAATTAGTACATGGGAAAAACGGGAACTGAGAAGGTAGAAAACATGTTGTGCTAATGACTAAGTAATTTACTATGTGAATTCTTGTAACCAATCTGATCTGTGAATGAACTGCATGGACAGTGCGTGAACAGAGACTGTAAGCCAATCATATAGCTGCCGCTAGCGCGTGCTCTTATTGCCTGTCTATATATACTCTGTGAAAACTTGAATAAAAGGAGAACGATCATACTCATATTGAGACTCCATCGTTACTCCGGGTCCGACCCCCACTCCAACATCCTCCAACATCTGGTAGCAGAGGATGGTTCAGCGCGACTGAGTTCTCCGAGACTGCGGTAAGCAGCTAGAGGAGGGGAGTGGGAAACTTCGGCTGGGAGACGTGCTGCTTGGGCACATCAGCAGGAGCAGACAACGGCGTGAGGTTGCTCCTCACCTCCCAGGCGCAGCTATGGAAACAGAAGCTGCGGCCACGCTACTCGCTGGGATCCTCTCTAAGAGAGGGATTGAAACACCAGCGAAACTGTTGCTCAAACTGATTAAGCCGGGGCAGGAGATGGGGCAACAAGTAACAAAAGAAGAAGGGGCTATATTAAGACTTCTCCTGCATATCCTCTCTAAGAGAGGGGTGAAATACGCTGAGCGTATGCTCCGAAGGTTGTTAACCTGGTGCAGAGAGAACGGATTTGCACCAGAGCCCCAGACAGCTTTCAAACCAGAAATATGGGAGTCTGTTGGGAAAAAACTGTGGGAAGTGATAAGTAAAGGAGACAAAGAGGCATCACCGTTAGCGACGACATGGTGGTTGGTGTTATCGACCTTACAAGATATGAACGCGGAGCGAGCCACAGCAGCCGGGGCTTTTGCAGCGTTACAACCCACGGGAGGGGGATCGAACAGGCCAGGTCCGAAGGTCTGGGACGATCCCCTGCTGATCCCCTCTGCTCCATCTGAGGCCGATGGAGGAGGCAGAATGTCAGCAGAGAAGGACAGAGCCGGAGCTGTTTGCTCCTGACATTGCCCACCCGCCTCGTCCCCTCCCCTCCCCTGTCGTCCCCCTGAGATAGAAGTGCTGGTTTTGTATGTCTGCTGTGTAAGTGTGTGTGGGCACCAGCTTGTACCTGCTGATCAGCATGTGTGCTACTGTTTGCTTTTTGTTGTGTGCAGTGTCGTTAGGTGACTCCACTTGAGCAGGTGTTCTGCCCGGTGTGGTACTGTTCTCGTATGCATCTAGGGCTGACACTCCATCAAGTGAAGAAGTTTGTATATACACAGTGTTTAGACGTAAGGCGAGCGCGCCCCAAGTAGATACACCAGGATGGGCTGTAGAACTGATGGAAGTCCTGAAATATTGGGGGAGTTTTCATGAGCCGACACGTTTACACTCTCAGGAACGGCTCGCCCGTGCAGGGCGTATCGCTGGTTGTTTGTTGTTTGTCTATAAGGTCATGGTTGATTGGGAAAAGGAGTTGAGCCAAAATCTATAGGATGCTCTGTATGAAAATGAGAAACTTAAGGAAAAATGAGAAACTGAGCTCTTGTTGCAAAGGCAGACTTTTATGTCAGTCGTAAGTGATGGGGAAGAAAAAAAAAAAAAAAAAGAAGAAAAAGAAAAAAAAGAAAAAAAAAAGAAAAGAAAAAAAGAAAAAAAAAGAAAAAAAAGAAAAAGAAATGAAAAAAAAAAAAAAGAAAAAAAAAAGAAAAAGAATGAAAAAAAAGGAGAGAAAAAAAAAAAAAAAAAAAAAAAAAAAGAAGAAACCAAACAGGAACAATTAGATGGGAAATGTGCCACGTTAGCACAAAAGTATGCCATAAGCATTACGAGAAAGCATCAGAAAAAGAGAAACAGGACACCTGATTCAAATCAGTACCATAGAGATATGTTTTTGGTTTTTTCCTATATGTGTATATGTTATTGCATGCCTTAGTAGATTGCTCTGTGTTATACCCTGCGAGACTAAAATGAACCCAGCAGAAGCGGTCTCTTGAGCAAGGGGGTGGAATATGGGAAAGCAATGGAAAATCGGCGAGGAGGACTGTAAATACACGCAAGGGACTCGCACCTGGGTGCTGGAAAACACAGATATCACACCAATTGTTATTCAGTCTCGGGTGCTTGCAAGAAAAACATTTGGATGACATACGCCTGTAATGGACTCACAGACACCTTATCTAGCTGCTTGAGAATCTTGGCCTGTTGTGGAAGAAGATCAAAGCACAGTACCAGCAAGAACAGGGAGTCCGCATGCGCTCTTGCTAACAAGGACTCTTTTGCTGCCAAGGATTCGTGATAACAAGGACTCTCTTGCTGCCAAGGATAAGTTTAACAATGCTACTAGTACCGCTATTTCTGAGTTATTGCTAGATGTAGATAGTATTCGATATGCGATGTTGCAAAACAGAACTGCTACTGATTTTTTGCTTTCAGCTCACAGACATGGTTGTCAAGATTTTAAAGGACTGTATTGTATGAATCTAAGTGACCACTCCAAATCCATCCATGCCCAGTTGCAGGAACTGCACCGACCGAACCAGCAACTTGTGGAGACCACTGGGTGAAATCTCTTTGCTGGATGGACTTGGGGGTGGGGTTGGTTGAAGCAAATTATACTCATCGCCTGTGTGGAAGGAATTTGTCTGTTATGTTTAGTATGCTGTTTGCTGTGTTTAATAAGCATTATACGATCAGCTGTAAATGCCGCTTTGCATCGTACCCTTGTACGAGTTGTAGAATATGTTGCTCTAAAAACTATGTGTGTATCCATGAGAACCCGACCTTCACAGAAGAAGATAACAAGAAGGGATTACAACAATATGGTCATGTATCAGACAGCCGCTGTTAGCAGAGCTGGATCATGAGTTTGGTGAGACTCGCTGCATACCCTGGCCACGCATGCAGCAACTCTAGCCTGTACTTTTCTACTCAGTCCAGTGCAGGAGAGTCTGGTGGGACTTGCTGCATGCACTGGCCATGCATGCAGCGACTCTAGCCTGTACTTCTCCACTCAATCCAGTGCAGGATATAAGGAGGCTGTCTCGGGTCAGAGAGTGGGAGAGAGACATGAGCACACTTTGAAGACACAGGGGATGCCCGGAAGCACTGTGTCTGCCCCCGCCCCCCCCCCATAAATTCTATGTTCATTAACCCCAACAGCTCAGAAGGCATCACAGCATGTTGAAAGATAAGATATAGTCTACTACTGCTGCAAGACGCATTGAACACCTTCCTACAAGAATTTCAACTTTATGCCCTCATAGGACAGTGGGATGATGCACTCGCAAAGAGCCTGACTGCGTTAGAGTGGGTATTTTTGCCACATACCTTTTCAAAACCAGTAACTATGATGATCGAAATGTTACCACGATTGTTTTTCCAGGGTCGCTTGTGCTGTCAGCAACCGCAATGTATTTGAAATATTACAAAAGGATTTCTCGTGGGTAAATCCAAAGAAATTGGCTTTCTGGGCTAAATTTAGGAATCAGGGTATTTATTGCCTTAGCAGGGTTCTTTTTGATTCTCTTTTTAATTATGTTTAGTATATAACCTGCTAAGAGCGTCACAACAAGGATAACATGTCCAAATTAAAAGCGGTCAAAAATGGTTTCGATGATTGGTCAAACTCATGGGGTATAACGGGATGGTTATCAGACTTACTAAAGCAAGGGCTCATGCTACTGTTGGTTATATTATTATTGATTATGGTAGCCTCATGTGTTCTCCGCAAAGTGACTGACATGATAGAAAATGCCATGCATAAGGTCTGGCTGGCTCAAGAAGTAAAAGGGGGTATTGTAGGAATGTGTCTGAGAGAAAATGGTCATGTGAGCCAGCCTCCCTACTATGAGAGATTAGATTAAGGGCAAAACAGGTGGTAGAAGATGGAATTAGTACATGGGAAAAACGGGAACTGAGAAGGTAGAAAACATGTTGTGCTAATGACTAAGTAATTTACTATGTGAATTCTTGTAACCAATCTGATCTGTGAATGAACTGCATGGACAGTGCGTGAACAGAGACTGTAAGCCAATCATATAGCTGCCGCTAGCGCGTGCTCTTATTGCCTGTCTATATATACTCTGTGAAAACTTGAATAAAAGGAGAACGATCATACTCATATTGAGACTCCATCGTTACTCCGGGTCCGACCCCCACTCCAACATCCTCCAACATTTAGATAAGGCTGTTTTAGGGAGTGTAACCAATGAATTGCTGTTTGGCATATTGAAACTGTTACGGATAACAATACAAAAGCGACAGCAAGAATATTACGTGATGCATATTAGAAGTCATACCCGGTTGCCAGGATTTATTGTAGAAGGCAATGCACAAGCTGATGCTTTAGTGTCTGCAGTGGCCCTGGGACCTGTGCCCAATGTTAAACAGCAAGCGATAGCATCGCATAGTTTTTGTCATCAGGGATAGCGTGCTTTAAAACGTCAGTTTAATCTTAGTAACGCTGAGGCTCGCAATATTATTGCAGCCTGCCCTGATTGTCAAGATCAACAGGTACCTGTATATTATGGCACCAATCCACGAGGATTACGTGCTTTACAGCTTTGGCAAACTGATGTCACACATATTACTGAATTTGGCCGTTTGAGGGATATACGTGTATCAATTGATACCTTTTCTTCTGCCCTCGTTGCCACTGCTCACACTGGAGAATCAGCTCGGGACGCCCTACGCCATTGGCAGCGTGCATTTTCTGTTTTAGGTGCCCCACAACAGATCAAAACTGATAATGGTCCTGCTTATGTATCACAAAAAGTAGCTTGTTTTTACAACTCTGGGGTGTGACACATGTCACAGGCATCCCCCACTCACCCACGGGTCAGAGTATTGTTGAGCGTGCACACGGTACCCTGAAACGCCTTTTACACAAAGAAAAAGGGGGAATGCTAGGGGAAACCCCTGAAGCACGATTAGCTAAAGCTGTATATGTCTTGAATTTTTTTGCAGCTTGCTGATGATACTGCTGCTGCGATGCCACCCCTCCTTCGGCACTTTGGTTCTCTTGTGACCCAGGAACGGGTGGGTCCTGGAGCAAAAGTGCTGATGCGGGACCTCAGGACAGGACAGTGGTTGGGCCCGCATGACTTGATCACGTGGGGAAGGGGTTATGCTTGTGTTTCCACAGATCATGGACCACGGCGGGTGCCCGCAAGATACGTCCGCCCGTATTTGAAGATAACCGGGACGCGGGAACAAAGCGAACCGGCATGATGAGGCCGGCTATCTTGCTCACCATCTGCCTTAAGATATTTACTGCACTCTCCTCAAGGGTTTGGATTCCACCTCAACCAAAGAATAACGTATGGGTCACCCTGGCTAACTTAACGGGCCAGGACACGCTTTGTTTGTCAACCTCATCACCGCAGAATCCATTCTCAACGTGTCTGGTGGGACAGCCCTTAGACGCCTGGCCTGTGCCGGAGTTTCAGAAGCACTTGACAAAAGGGGGTGAGGTAGCTGATAATTGGGATGCTTGGGTAGCCTATCTGCAACACAGTAACCTCGAACCACAAGAACTAGAATTACTGGGTTCTGTTGAAATGGATTACTGCTTATATTTTAATTATAGTGGCAAAAATCAGTCAAACATTCAATGTGTTAATTCTAGCCTGATTGTTTATAGAAATGAATCTGTTTGGTGCACCTACACATCAGCCAATGTCTCTAAATCTACTAATCGCCCTCTAAGCTTGCCAGCAGGAAGCTTTCTCATCTGCGGAGATAGAGCATGGCCTGGTATCCCCTCTCACATTAAAGGGGGCCCCTGTAGTTCAGGAAGATTAACCCTACTAACACCACATACATCTATGATTGTGCAGCGCTATAGGCGCCCAAAACGAAGTGCTCACGCATTCAGAAATAGCTGGTGATTTCTTTTTTTTTTTTTTTTTGCACGTGTGTAAAAGCTGAATGGGGCTGTGGGTTTTCCCAGGACGGGGGCATAAGGATTACTTCCTTAGTTCTCTCCATGGGATTGCCGACAAATCAAAAAAAGGGAAGGCATGAACAAGAGCACTTTTCATCCACGCAGCAGAAGCTGCAGGACACGCGAGAAGGGTTAGGCCTCATCTTGTGAAAGGGTAAAGCTATTTCCCAGACTTTTAGCTGTGCAGAAGCTCGATGAAGCTAAGATCCTTCTGTGCCAGTCTCCTTTGTGACAGCTCTGAAAAGCAATCCGATTTTCATAGTGTGTGGCGGTTTGCAGCCGGGAGAAGGTTGCGTATCATTCTGGTGTGAAATTCTCTGTAAGGAAGTTATCGTAGAAGCGGTCAAACTAATCAGACAAGTGGTTCGCCGTGTCCAGATTTCCCTACCACTGCCTCTTATTTTTGGAGCTTTTTCTGCTTGTAGGTCTGCAAAATGCCTCACCTGGTGGCTAGTGTGAAACTCATTCTTTGCACTTAAAGATGGCATGCTTCTCCAAGAAGAGCCCAGAAGATACCAGAAAGGAGCCAGTGGCAGTTGCCAGCAGAGAATATCTAGGAAAGGGCACGAGAAAAAGGGAAGCAAATGGTGATATTTTTGCAGCACACTCTCTCAGGGGTTTGCAGCTCCGAGGCTTCCTGAATGTGTCTCGATGTTTGATAGCTCTCCAACGTGCTTTTCTTTCTGGGCTTGGATTCCTTGCTTTTGAACGTTTGAAAAGCTCAGTATGCGCAAAACTGGGCAGCAAGAAGCTCCATGGCATACTTACAGGAGCCCCTCCTCCTCTTTGCTTTAAATCATCTGTCGGCTGCTTGCATTTCACACCACCTTTCTTTTCATTACGCTATTATCCTAGAATGTACAGGCGCAGCGCATGTGGCTTTTATCCAGGCTGTGCATGTCTCTTGCTTCGATGCTGTCTTTGCCACTCAGAAATGGTGGAGGTTCCCCGCTAAACAACCGCTGGAGAAGGTTCATCCCTTTGCCAAGCCACATCTCTAGTCCGCTTATTCTTTTTTCAGATCTCTTTTCTCTCGTCGCAAGTGCAGCCACCTCTAGATCAAATGGAATCAGAAGACGGCAGTATTTCCTTGATGTCGACAAAGACTTTCCCAGCTTTCAGTCCTCTCAAAAGTGAGTGGTGCCGCTTGCGGGGCCCTCAGAACACTCTCTGATGAGGGGTTGCATTTCAGCTCTGCATACCGTTTCTCTTCCAGAGCATGATCTAGGCACTTTTACAAGTAACAAACAAATTTTTCCTTCAGCTGATTAAAAAGAATAGCTTCAACCACAACACCTCCCATTCAAAAAGATAATGTCCTGGAGGATATTTCACTATTCTCTGCAGTTGCATAGAAGTGCATCTAATTTATAAACCTTCACGTTTGGGGGCTGTAAAACGTCTCACCTGATGGCTGATGATCTACTGGTTTTGTGCAAGTACAGGAGCTGTACTTCAGCAAAGATAGGTATGGGACGATGCAAAAGGTTGTAATACCCTGGAACTGACTCTTCCACTATGCTTGCAGTTAGAAGTACCCTGAGTCGGAAAATGCCATTTGAGCCTGGCCCCAAAATTATGCATGTGTGTTGTGTGCACACATCTCTGCGAATACGTATCCAGTCCTGCGTCCCTTTGGAGCTACACTGGTTCGAAGGGTCAGTTAGTCTCAGACATACATCTGCTTGCAGGGAAAAAGACACAATTTCTGAAAGCGTCACTTTGGGTGCTAGGGTCAAGGAGTGGCATTTGGTTCATGCTTTTTTCTCATTGTCATTGTTTTAGCGAATTATCGTTTTATATCGAACTACATACCTGCCATTTCCTTGTCACTACAAGAAACGTGTGTATGTTTTTGCTAACCTGCGAAGTTTCCTTCGTGTAGTTTTCAGCTATAAACTGGAAACACGCATACCCATGATGGAGCCGTGTTTATGGGATCCAGGCCTGTGCGAACATTGAGGCAGAGATGTAGCATGACTGCAGAAAGCAGTTGATCCCAGTGCCAATCTGTAGAAGGGAAGGGTATCCTGATAGTCAGTCTGATTCTCACACGTAAAGAAAAATCACGCAGGAAACGTCTTCAGGTGCACGAAGTAGGAATGTCTGTGGGATCCGTTCCCAGATTCTGGACGGTCCTTCTTCCTTTTTAAGGTTGCAGAGCCTTTTCACAGGACTAGCAAGAGAAGTTCCCGATTCAGTATTTCTTCTTTCTCTTTTTAATAGCTCCACACGAGAAGAAAGGCCGCACTATTTGAAGGGAAAATATGTACAGAGTTTGGGGGGGAAAGCAAGTTCAAAGAGTAAGTGTTGCAAAGTTACGGAGGCATCACAATTAACATTGAAGTGCGTAACCTTGGTGCTAAAAACCCAAATATATTATAGGGTGTATTCTCGTGCGCATATCTTGACATGGACCTCTCAGTATGTGTTCGATTGCGTGCATGCCAGACTGTTATCAAAAGTGGTCCGTAGGAAAATGTGTAGTCACCCATTCTTTACAGTCCCATTACAAGTTAAGTCAAACAAACTGAGGGTAAACCGCTGACAAACGTTGCCCGAATACCCATCTGCTGGGCATGAACCTAGGCCAAATGCTTCTTGCACTGCGTCACACTGGTGGTGAGAATATATAATACCTGAATGCTGAGAAATAAACACCAGCAAGCATCAATGCCAGGCGTGGCCTGGACCATTTAGCATAGGCCACAGGGCCTGTCCACACGGTCTGACCTCCTGGACAGCGTTTCTATGAGAGCATTATATTTATATTAATGAGAGCATTTATAAAACTGCCTTACAAAAAGTACGGCAGGTGCGTGCGACTAGTATCAAGCTAGTTGGCCAAAGCCACCGTGGTGTTCTAACACCCACAGTCTCTCTAGAGTACAGAAAAAGCAGGACATCACTATCTGATGCAGTTGAGCTGCCTCAGCACAAATGCAGAACGGGTTCAAATTAAGTGGTGTATACAGTCATAATCGCACAATTTATTTGGAATCCCGGCCTTTGCATCCCTAACTGAACCAGTGAACAGAACTTCTTTTTGGATGGGAGGAAGTATATGAGAAACTGTTTTTCCAGAAGTGGATTGTCAGCAATGTATACCAGAGAAATAGACATCGTCTGTACCAAAGGCATTCTTAACAGCTTATGCGGCTGGCCTCGATATGTTAGTATTTCTAATCATGGAAGTAGAGATGGGAGATCTTGCTGTTGATGTTGAGCTAGAGCCGCTTATCCAGGATCATGTCCAGAGTGCTCTTCGATATGCCGTCTCCTGTCGCTGGGCACCACCGGCAAGCGCCTGGCTCCATCTTCTCTGCAGCCTCCCTTCAGGCCTTTTTAGGCATCGATCAGGTCCCCCCCGAGCCTTCTCCTCACCAGGCTAAAGAGTCTCAGCTCGCTCAGCCTTTGCTCAGAGGATGCTCCGGCTCCTTAATCATCAGGTTGCTCTGCGGTCGAGAAACACACACGCACACACGCCCTGGAAAGCATCGAGGTCTTTATTGGAGGCGCCAGAGGGGGATGGTGAGGGGCCACAGCCACACTGTGCCACTGCCTGTGTCCGGAGCAGGAGCAGGGCCAGGCGGGCGCACTCCTGCGCTCAGCGGTGTTGGCTCCTGAGAAGTGCTGGGTGCGGGAGCCTGCTGGGAGCTGTGCGGTTGGTCCCGGCAGGCCCGCTGCTGCCAGCCGAGGGCTAGCTGTCGGTGGGCCGCCTGCGCAGGTTGGAGCGGTGCTGCGGCGACCGGCTGCGGGCCCTCTCCATGGCCAGCCTCCTGCACTGGTAGGGGGACAAGCCGAGCAGGTACTACTCGTAGCTCCCTGCCAGGCCATGGCTGACCAAAATTAAGGCCTATTGTTAAGGGCACTGTCCAAATGCCTCTTTTTAAGGCATTGAGAGGCTGGTGGCGTGGACCACCTCTCTAGGAAGCCTGTTCCAGTGTTGGACCACCCAGGAAAGGGTGGGCACAGCCCCAGGAAACGGGGTAGAAAGTAACACGGGTGGGGATAGCAAGGCCACCTGCAGAGTTAGTGACACACCAAGACATTTTCTGCAGTCTTAAGGCCTTTATTTGCTTTTACAGCCTGCTACTTAGACTCAGAGGGCCAGGGGCCCTTGAGGGCCAGCGCATGCCGCAGCTGCTGGGCCGGTGGTGGTATCGGCAGTGCCTGGGGCATTCTCCTAGTGCCTCCCGTGGGGTGGCCTCTTCTTGGCTGGAGAAGAGGCCTCGGGGCTGCCGTTCCTTCTCTTTGGGGGACAGCGTGGCCCCCCAGAGGAGCGTTCCCTGCCGCCGCTGGAAGTCGATGGAATTGCCGCGGCATCCTCGGGTTGCTGCTGGGGCTCCTCTTGATCCCCGGGGACAGGAACGGGGGCAGAAAGGGAGCTGGTGGCACTCCCACGAAGGGCAGCTGCTGACGTGCCGGGTAGGTCATCCATGCTGGTTGCTTCCACGCTGTCGGAGTGGGTGAGGCCAGCAGTAGGAGAGCTTTCTTGGGAGGCAGCGGGCACGGGGGCAGCTGTGGGGCTCTCCTCCCGCTGCCTCGCAGCATGGCCATTGTCCAGGCCCAGCAGACGGCGGGCCTCCCCGCTGCACCGTTGCACGGCAACGTCAATAAGCCGTCGGACAAATGTTGCCGCGCGGTTTTGGAGGCAGGCTTCCATCAGCTGGACCATCATTTCTTCATCCAGGCCAAAAAGGGCCAGGAAGGGCATGAGAATGTCCTCCGCTATGTCTGCCCGTGAACGCCGGCTCCCAAACATGCGTCGCAGCTCCTGACGCACCCAGGTCCGAATGGTGTGGAGGAGAGCTGGGTGCCTCTGGAAGAGAGATGCCCATGTGCTGGGCTGGAGTCCGCCCAGAGGAGCCCTGGGCACCATTCCCACAGGCTGTAGCTCTCTTGCTGCGCGGCTGTGAGCAGCTGGATGTGCAGGAGCTCCTCCTGCCTGGTGGCCGACGACAGGTGGTGCCGCAGGTGCTGTGACGACGTGCTCCTGGAAGTCGTCGTCCGTCTGCACCGAGTGCACGATGGAGCAGATCCTCCTCTTGCAGAGGGGGCACTCGGGCTTGGTGCCAACCCAGCGCAGGATGCAGGGGTAGCAGAACTGGTGGAGGCATGGCAGCAGGTAGCTGGCCTCCTCCCAGCTGTCCAGGCAGATGGGACAGCGGTTCTCCAGCTCGGCGGCCATGCTCTCCACGCTCTGCGCTGGGCTGCAGGGAGCTGCGGATGTTAAGTGGCTCCCTCTCGCTGGCGCTGCAGCAGCCGGTGTCACGCTAGAAAAGGAAGAGAGGCCACAGTCATTTGCTGGCTGCGGGCAGGGGTGGAAGAAATGCCCAGGTCCCCCAAGAAGGAAAGCCTCCCAGCTGCCCAGGCTGAGGTTTCCCCTCCAGCTCACCTCTGCTGCTGCGAGCGTGCCTCCTGGGAGCCCCGGCTGCCGGAACCTGGCAGGGCTGGGGCAAGTCCTCGAGTGGCTCTGGGTCAGGTACGGAGAGTTGCAAGAAGCAACTCCCCAAGCACGACACCAGTTCCTAGGCTTTCCTCAACACTCCGGCCTCGGCAACTTGCTAGGCTGGAGTGTGGGCACAAACCGGCTGGCTGGGCCTCGGTGCCCGCATATAAGCAGTGAGGGGCACCTGGTCACAATCCATCACTAGCTGACCTCACAGTTCAGCCCTCGGTGACATCAGAACCCATCGCTCAGTCACCAAGGCCTCAGCCGTGTCTTCCCAGGTCACCCTCAGGTCACTCTGCCTGTGGCAGATGTCTCCAGGCACATGTGGCACGAGGGTTCATTGGATGACACCTCGTGCCTCCCTGGGAGGCTGCAGGACAAAGTCCCACAAGCTCTGCCCACACCCCAGCACTGCTGGCCAGCCCTCTGGGCTGCCCTGATTCCTCCCATGCTGGGACACAGGCAGCCCTTGACTCACAAGGGTGGTTCCCTCTGCTCAGCACCCGTCAGGCCTCATCCAGGCACTACATCCCTTTCTGGTGTCCTGGGCAGGAGGGAGGCCAGGAAGCCAGAGGGGAGGCTCATGGGAGGCAAGGAGGGTCTGTGGGGCTGGGGCTGGTTCAGCATGGAGCAGAGAAGGTGTTGGGGCACCTCATAGCGCACTCCAGTGCCTACGGGGAAGGCATCAAGGGGATGGGGACAGGCGCTTGCCAGCACTGCCCGGTGGAAGGGTGAGAGACGGTGGCATCTCCTGAAAAGGGAGAGGTTCAGGCTGGAGATAAAGGATCAACCGCCAAATCCCTGCGAGGATCATGAAGCACTGGAGAGGGTTGCCCAGTGAGGGGGTGGGATCCCTGGGCCTGGAGGTCAACCTTCAAAACCTCAGTGGCCCCAACCCAGAGCATACAGGTCTATACCCATCGTTGACCCTGCCCTGAGCCAGTGTTGAATGAGAGACCTCCTCCGTCCCCTTCTAGTAGGAGAGGGTCTGTGTTTTGGTGATTGGTGTGACCAAGTATGAAGAGGAACTTCTGAGCGTGGGAGCCTCGGGTCTTGCAGAGTCAGGGTTGTGAGAACGGCAGGTGTTGGTGGCACTGACACTAGCACTTCGTCAAGATCACATCTGCGTGCAGCTTCTCAGGACACCCAGGCAGGGACAATGCAGGAGACAGGAAGAGGCCTCCAAAGGTTGTGTCTCTTGTCCTCTCTCTCACCTCCGCTAATTCTGTCCAGACTAGGTGGAAATACACATTTGACTGCTTTCAGATAGGTGGATAGGAATGACAGCATGCGTGTGAATGGGTGAAAAAACCAATTTTATTTTGAGATAAAAATCTCCCTCCCCTCCTTGCTTTGAACTTTGCAACACTCCTGAGATTTGTTGATACCGTTTGCAACAGGGCTTTGGGGCTGCAATGCCCAGAACGCCCAGAATGCCCGGGAGACCCTCACAGACTCTACCTGGAGACCAGTGGTGCAACGTGATCTAAACGGTTAAAGCATAAGATTACTTATTGTACGTATTGTACAAGATTACGTATTGTAGCTACGAGCGCGTGTGCTATGTAACCTAACCAATTGAAAGCGTAGAAAGAAGGCGTGAACGGAACGTGAACAAAAGATTAGATATATAAGAAAGCCAAGTTTGTAATAAAGAGAGAGCTTAACTTAACTCTTCAACGAGAGTCTTGTCTTTTGTCCGTCCCGACTGAAACGACAATTGGTGACCCCGACGCGATACTGAGGAAGAAGACGACTGGAAATAGTCGTGGGGAGGGAGCCCAGTGAAGCTGAAGACAGCGGGCAGAGCTGTTGACGGATCCGGATCATGTTTAAGAAGACACCTGTAGTAGGTGAGCCACTGGGGACATGGGAGAGAAGTTAACTAAGGAAGAGCAGACGATACTCTCCACATGGACGCTGCTGTTAAAACAGCAGGGTGTAATCTTCCCTGAAGTGACCTTGCGAAAAATGCTATGGTGGGGAAAGGAACAGGGAGTAGAAGCGACGTCGGTTACAGCATTTAGTGTAACGCAATGGACGAACCTAGGGCAGACGTTATTTGAGGAAACTACGCGTGGCTCAAAAACGGCTATTGAACTGTTAACAACGTGGCGACTTTTGTTAGACACATTAAAGAACTTCAAGGAGCAGAAAGATTTAGCGGAAGGGAGTGAACAGCCGCCCGCAGCCCCTGAGCCCTTGCCCTAAAACCTCCTGTTGATGATATGAAGGGGAGGGAGATTGCTGTTAAAGAAAATAAGGGACTGCTCCCGATGAACACAAAAGATAAACAATATAAGTACGTGTTGCCTCGTGACCAACTAGCAGCTGTAAAAGAGACTCAAAGGGGGATGGGTGTTATCCACCCTGAAGGACTGGTGCGTCCCTCCGCACCCCCCGCTCCAGCCCTGGGGGAAACAGAGGCATGGCCTTCTCCTCCTATTTCGACTAACCCCATCTCGAGTCTGGGTTTTCCATCCTTGCCAGCTGAGTCAGAGGATGAGGAGGGCAGTCATATAACGGGTGAGGAAGGGACTGAAGTGGTGGACTCTGGGGAGCCACCCCCATCATACACAAGGTGCCCCTGGACGCTTGGGGGCCAATTGGCAAAGGTTAAGTGCCTTACTCATAGGAAGATCTAGTACCACCTTACAAGGCCTCCTGGTACATGTTGGAGTGATTGATGCTGATTACACAGGACAAATATGTGCCATGGTATCGACAGCTACACCGCCTGTGACTACTGAGAAAGGAACTCGACTTGCTCAGTTAGTCCCATTTCAAAGTTGTGTTCCACAAACGGACAACGTTATACGTGGTAATGGTGGTTTTGGTTCTACGGGAAAACCACAAGTCTATTGGGTGCAGACAGTATCTGATCAATGCCCACAAATGCATGGTGTTCTTGAACTTAGTGATGCCACTCCCAAGAAGGTCCGGCTGGCTGGATTATTAGACACTGGAGCAGATGTGACGATCATTTCCTTAAGGGAGTGGCCTGCTGCTTGGCCATTCACCTCCAATGCCTTGGGAGTGGCAGGACTCGGAGGGGTTACCAATAGTTATATGTCCACTAACCCTACTGTGATTGTACACTCAGAAGGGCAAAGGGCTACAGTGCGGCCATATGTGACCTCAACTCCTTTAAACCTATGGGGAAGGGACTGCTTAGGCCAATGGGAAGTTCGCATAACTACAGATTTTTAGTCGGGGCCACTGTATTGCGGGGCGTTTCTCGGCCCACTTTAGCTCTAAAATGGCTAACAGAAAAACCAGTGTGGGTTGGTCAGTAGCCCCTTAGCCAAGAGAAATTAACGGCCCTGCAGTCTCTGGTAATGGAACAACTTGTTGCAGGACGCATAGAAGCCTCACATAGCCCTTGGAATACCCCAGTATTTGTTATGAAAAAGAAATCGGGGAAATGGAGGTTGTTGCATGATTTGAGAAAGATTAATGATGTCATGGCAACAATGGGAGCACTACCACCGGGATTACCTTCGCCTACTCTGATACCTATGGGGTGGGAAATTGTTGTAATGGATTTAAAAGATTGTTTTTTTACCATCCCTCTGGCAGAACAAGACAAAGAAAAATTTGCATTTACTGTTCCGCCTGTGAATAACATGGAGCCTACCAAAAGGTATCAGTGGAAAGTGTTGCCACAAAGTATAAAAAACTCGCCTACAATTGGTCAATGGTTTGTAGCAAAAGCCTTGAGTCCAACACGTGCCCTGTTCCCATCTGATTACTGTTACCATCGCATGGATGATATTCTGCTAGCGGCTGCAGCAGCGCAACAGTTAGAAAAAATGGAAGCGAAAACGCGGGAATCATTGTGTGAATATGGCTTAATAATCGCCCCAGAAAAGGTACAAAGGCAACAACCGTGGTCATACCTGGGAATGAAAGCATTAGCTCAGACAGTCATGCCACAACCTATCCAACTACAAATAGAAGTAAAAACGTTGAATGACGTACAAAAATTAGCAGGAATGATTAATTGGATTCGGCCCTATGTTGGTATTCCATCTTCCAAATTACAACCTCTCTTTGAGCTATTAAAAGGTGACACTAATATTTTAGCCCCACGAATGTTAACTGAGGAAGCAAAAAAAGTGGTAGCTGAAATAGAACAAGCTATTAGTAGTAAACATGTATGGAGACTTGACTTAACGGTTTCGGTGCAGGCCTTTGTGTTAGTAGATCAATTAGTGCCATTTGCTATGATTGCTCAATGGTGTGAACAATGGGATGATCCCTTACATGTTTTAGAATGAATTTTTTTTGCCTAACAAGACAAAGAAAACAGCCCCTGGTCTATTTGAGCTAATAGCACAAGTTATTATAAAAATTAGAACTCGATGTTCAGAACTGATGGGAAGAGACCCTGAACAGATTGTAGTCCCTGTGCAGAGTGATTGTTTTGAACGGTGCTTAGCTAACAGCACTGCCCTACAAGCAGCCACGACCAATTATACAGGGCAGGTGAGCTACCGTTTGCCTTCACACCCACTGATCAAATTGGGCACCCAAATGGCCTTTGCACGGAAAAATCTCAGTTGCAGAAACCCAGTGGAGGGCCCCACGGTGTTCACAGATGGATCAGGAAAAACTGGAAAAGCTGCCATTGTCTGGAGACAAGGAACACAATGGCAACATAAGAGCGAACATCAAGAAGGTTTGCCCCAAGTCGTAGAATTACGGGCGAAGACCATGGTGTTTCAGAACTTCCCCAGCCCTGTCAACATTGTGACAGGTTCGGCTTATGTGGCTGGACTGGTACTAACGTTTAGATAAGGCTGTTTTAGGGAGTGTAACCAATGAATTGCTGTTTGGCATATTGAAACTGTTACGGATAACAATACAAAAGCGACAGCAAGAATATTACGTGATGCATATTAGAAGTCATACCCGGTTGCCAGGATTTATTGTAGAAGGCAATGCACAAGCTGATGCTTTAGTGTCTGCAGTGGCCCTGGGACCTGTGCCCAATGTTAAACAGCAAGCGATAGCATCGCATAGTTTTTGTCATCAGGGATAGCGTGCTTTAAAACGTCAGTTTAATCTTAGTAACGCTGAGGCTCGCAATATTATTGCAGCCTGCCCTGATTGTCAAGATCAACAGGTACCTGTATATTATGGCACCAATCCACGAGGATTACGTGCTTTACAGCTTTGGCAAACTGATGTCACACATATTACTGAATTTGGCCGTTTGAGGGATATACGTGTATCAATTGATACCTTTTCTTCTGCCCTCGTTGCCACTGCTCACACTGGAGAATCAGCTCGGGACGCCCTACGCCATTGGCAGCGTGCATTTTCTGTTTTAGGTGCCCCACAACAGATCAAAACTGATAATGGTCCTGCTTATGTATCACAAGAAGTAGCTTGTTTTTACAACTCTGGGGCGTGACACATGTCACAGGCATCCCCCACTCACCCACGGGTCAGAGTATTGTTGAGCGTGCACACGGTACCCTGAAACGCCTTTTACACAAAGAAAAAGGGGGAATGCTAGGGGAAACCCCTGAAGCACGATTAGCTAAAGCTGTATATGTCTTGAATTTTTTTGCAGCTTGCTGATGATACTGCTGCTGCGATGCCACCCCTCCTTCGGCACTTTGGTTCTCTTGTGACCCAGGAACGGGTGGGTCCTGGAGCAAAAGTGCTGATGCGGGACCTCAGGACAGGACAGTGGTTGGGCCCGCATGACTTGATCACGTGGGGAAGGGGTTATGCTTGTGTTTCCACAGATCATGGACCACGGCGGGTGCCCGCAAGATACGTCCGCCCGTATTTGAAGATAACCGGGACGCGGGAACAAAGCGAACCGGCATGATGAGGCCGGCTATCTTGCTCACCATCTGCCTTAAGATATTTACTGCACTCTCCTCAAGGGTTTGGATTCCACCTCAACCAAAGAATAACGTATGGGTCACCCTGGCTAACTTAACGGGCCAGGACACGCTTTGTTTGTCAACCTCATCACCGCAGAATCCATTCTCAACGTGTCTGGTGGGACAGCCCTTAGACGCCTGGCCTGTGCCGGAGTTTCAGAAGCACTTGACAAAAGGGGGTGAGGTAGCTGATAATTGGGATGCTTGGGTAGCCTATCTGCAACACAGTAACCTCGAACCACAAGAACTAGAATTACTGGGTTCTGTTGAAATGGATTACTGCTTATATTTTAATTATAGTGGCAAAAATCAGTCAAACATTCAATGTGTTAATTCTAGCCTGATTGTTTATAGAAATGAATCTGTTTGGTGCACCTACACATCAGCCAATGTCTCTAAATCTACTAATCGCCCTCTAAGCTTGCCAGCAGGAAGCTTTCTCATCTGCGGAGATAGAGCATGGCCTGGTATCCCCTCTCACATTAAAGGGGGCCCCTGTAGTTCAGGAAGATTAACCCTACTAACACCACATACATCTATGATTGTGCAGCGCTATAGGCGCCCAAAACGAAGTGCTCACGCATTCAGAAATAGCTGGTGATTTCTTTTTTTTTTTTTTTTTGCACGCGTGTAAAAGCTGAATGGGGCTGTGGGTTTTCCCAGGACAGGGGCATAAGGATTACTTCCTTAGTTCTCTCCATGGGATTGCCGACAAATCAAAAAAAGGGAAGGCATGAACAAGAGCACTTTTCATCCACGCAGCAGAAGCTGCAGGACACGCGAGAAGGGTTAGGCCTCATCTTGTGAAAGGGTAAAGCTATTTCCCAGACTTTTAGCTGTGCAGAAGCTCGATGAAGCTAAGATCCTTCTGTGCCAGTCTCCTTTGTGACAGCTCTGAAAAGCAATCCGATTTTCATAGTGTGTGGCGGTTTGCAGCCGGGAGAAGGTTGCGTATCATTCTGGTGTGAAATTCTCTGTAAGGAAGTTATCGTAGAAGCGGTCAAACTAATCAGACAAGTGGTTCGCCGTGTCCAGATTTCCCTACGTCTGCCTCTTATTTTTGGAGCTTTTTCTGCTTGTAGGTCTGCAAAATGCCTCACCTGGTGGCTAGTGTGAAACTCATTCTTTGCACTTAAAGATGGCATGCTTCTCCAAGAAGAGCCCAGAAGATACCAGAAAGGAGCCAGTGGCCGTTGCCAGCAGAGAATATCTAGGAAAGGGCACGAGAAAAAGGGAAGCAAATGGTGATATTTTTGCAGCACACTCTCTCAGGGGTTTGCAGCTCCGAGGCTTCCTGAATGTGTCTCGATGTTTGATAGCTCTCCAACGTGCTTTTCTTTCTGGGCTTGGGTTCCTTGCTTTTGAACGTTTGAAAAGCTCAGTATGCGCAAAACTGGGCAGCAAGAAGCTCCATGGCATACTTACAGGAGCCCCTCCTCCTCTTTGCAGTTAGAAGTACCCTGAGTCGGAAAATGCCATTTGAGCCTGGCCCCAAAATTATGCATGTGTGTTGTGTGCACACATCTCTGCGAATACGTATCCAGTCCTGCGTCCCTTTGGAGCTACACTGGTTCGAAGGGTCAGTTAGTCACAGACATACATCTGCTTGCAGGGAAAAAGACACAATTTCTGAAAGCGTCACGTTGGGTGCTAGGGTCAAGGAGTGGCATTTGGTTCGTGCGTTTTTCTCATTGTCATTGTTATAGCGAATTATCGTTTTATATCGAACTACATACCTGCCATTTCCTTGTCACTACAAGAAACGTGTGTATGTTTTTGCTAACCTGCGAAGTTTCCTTCGTGTAGTTTTCAGCTATAAACTGGAAACACGCATACCCATGATGGAGCCGTGTTTATGGGATCCAGGCCTGTGCGAACATTGAGGCAGAGATGTAGCATGACTGCAGAAAGCAGTTGATCCCAGTGCCAATCTGTAGAAGGGAAGGGTATCCTGATAGTCAGTCTGATTCTCACACGTAAAGAAAAATCACGCAGGAAACGTCTTCAGGTGCACGAAGTAGGAATGTCTGTGGGATCCGTTCCCAGATTCTGGACGGTCCTTCTTCCTTTTTAAGGTTGCAGAGCCTTTTCACAGGACTAGCAAGAGAAGTTCCCGATTCAGTATTTCTTCTTTCTCCTTTTAATAGCTCCACACGAGAAGAAAGGCCGCACTATTTGAAGGGAAAATATGTACAGAGTTTGGGGGGGAAAGCAAGTTCAAAGAGTAAGTGTTGCAAAGTTACGGAGGCATCACAATTAACATTGAAGTGCGTAACCTTGGTGCTAAAAACCCAAATATATTATAGGGTGTATTCTCGTGCGCATATCTTGACATGGACCTCTCAGTATGTGTTCGATTGCGTGCATGCCAGACTGTTATCAAAAGTGGTCCGTAGGAAAATGTGTAGTCACCCATTCTTTACAGTCCCGTTACAAGTTAAGTCAAACAAACTGAGGGTAAACCGCTGACAAACGTTGCCCGAATACCCATCTGCTGGGCATGAACCTAGGCCGAATGCTTCTTGCACTGCGTCACACTGGTGGTGAGAATAGATAATACCTGAATGCTGAGAAATAAACACCAGCAAGCATCAATGCCAGGCGTGGCCTGGACCATTTAGCATAGGCCACAGGGCCTGTCCACACGGTCTGACCTCCGGGACAGCGTTTCTATGAGAGCATTATATTTATATTTATGAGAGCATTTATAAAACTGCCTTACAAAAAGTACGGCAGGTGCGTGCGACTAGTATCAAGCTAGTTGGCCAAAGCCACCGTGGTGTTCTAACACCCACAGTCTCTCTAGAGTACAGAAAAAGCAGGACATCACTATCTGATGCAGTTGAGCTGCCTCAGCACAAATGCAGAACGGGTTCAAATTAAGTGGTGTATACAGTCATAATCGCACAATTTATTTGGAATCCCGGCCTTTGCATCCCTAACTGAACCAGTGAACAGAACTTCTTTTTGGATGGGAGGAAGTATATGAGAAACTGTTTTTCCAGAAGTGGATTGTCAGCAATGTATACCAGAGAAATAGACATCGTCTGTACCAAAGGCATTCTTAACAGCTTATGCGGCTGGCCTCGATATGTTAGTATTTCTAATCATGGAAGTAGAGATGGGAGATCTTGCTGTTGATGTTGAGCTAGAGCCGCTTATCCAGGATCATGTCCAGAGTGCTCTTCGATATGCCGTCTCCTGTCGCTGGGCACCACCGGCAAGCGCCTGACTCCATCTTCTCTGCAGCCTCCCTTCAGGCCTTTTTAGGCATCGATCAGGTCCCCCCCGAGCCTTCTCCTCACCAGGCTAAAGAGTCTCAGCTCGCTCAGCCTTTGCTCAGAGGATGCTCCGGCTCCTTAATCATCAGGTTGCTCTGCGGTCGAGAAACACACACGCACACACGCCCTGGAAAGCATCGAGGTCTTTATTGGAGGCGCCAGAGGGGGATGGTGAGGGGCCACAGCCACACTGTGCCACTGCCTGTGTCCGGAGCAGGAGCAGGGCCAGGCGGGCGCACTCCTGCGCTCAGCGGTGTTGGCTCCTGAGAAGTGCTGGGTGCGGGAGCCTGCTGGGAGCTGTGCGGTTGGTCCCGGCAGGCCCGCTGCTGCCAGCCGAGGGCTAGCTGTCGGTGGGCCGCCTGCGCAGGTTGGAGCGGTGCTGCGGCGACCGGCTGCGGGCCCTCTCCATGGCCAGCCTCCTGCACTGGTAGGGGGACAAGCCGAGCAGGTACTACTCGTAGCTCCCTGCCAGGCCATGGCTGACCAAAATTAAGGCCTATTGTTAAGGGCACTGTCCAAATGCCTCTTTTTAAGGCATTGAGAGGCTGGTGGCGTGGACCACCTCTCTAGGAAGCCTGTTCCAGTGTTGGACCACCCAGGAAAGGGTGGGCACAGCCCCAGGAAACGGGGTAGAAAGTAACACGGGTGGGGATAGCAAGGCCACCTGCAGAGTTAGTGACACACCAAGACATTTTCTGCAGTCTTAAGGCCTTTATTTGCTTTTACAGCCTGCTACTTAGACTCAGAGGGCCAGGGGCCCTTGAGGGCCAGCGCATGCCGCAGCTGCTGGGCCGGTGGTGGTATCGGCAGTGCCTGGGGCATTCTCCTAGTGCCTCCCGTGGGGTGGCCTCTTCTTGGCTGGAGAAGAGGCCTCGGGGCTGCCGTTCCTTCTCTTTGGGGGACAGCGTGGCCCCCCAGAGGAGCGTTCCCTGCCGCCGCTGGAAGTCGATGGAATTGCCGCGGCATCCTCGGGTTGCTGCTGGGGCTCCTCTTGATCCCCGGGGACAGGAACGGGGGCAGAAAGGGAGCTGGTGGCACTCCCACGAAGGGCAGCTGCTGACGTGCCGGGTAGGTCATCCATGCTGGTTGCTTCCACGCTGTCGGAGTGGGTGAGGCCAGCAGTAGGAGAGCTTTCTTGGGAGGCAGCGGGCACGGGGGCAGCTGTGGGGCTCTCCTCCCGCTGCCTCGCAGCATGGCCATTGTCCAGGCCCAGCAGACGGCGGGCCTCCCCGCTGCACCGTTGCACGGCAACGTCAATAAGCCGTCGGACAAATGTTGCCGCGCGGTTTTGGAGGCAGGCTTCCATCAGCTGGACCATCATTTCTTCATCCAGGCCAAAAAGGGCCAGGAAGGGCATGAGAATGTCCTCCGCTATGTCTGCCCGTGAACGCCGGCTCCCAAACATGCGTCGCAGCTCCTGACGCACCCAGGTCCGAATGGTGTGGAGGAGAGCTGGGTGCCTCTGGAAGAGAGATGCCCATGTGCTGGGCTGGAGTCCGCCCAGAGGAGCCCCGGGCACCATTCCCACAGGCTGTAGCTCTCTTGCTGCGCGGCTGTGAGCAGCTGGATGTGCAGGAGCTCCTCCTGCCTGGTGGCCGACGACAGGTGGTGCCGCAGGTGCTGTGACGACGTGCTCCTGGAAGTCGTCGTCCGTCTGCACCGAGTGCATGATGGAGCAGATCCTCCTCTTGCAGAGGGGGCACTCGGGCTTGGTGTCAACCCAGCGCAGGATGCAGGGGTAGCAGAACTGGTGGAGGCATGGCAGCAGGTAGCTGGCCTCCTCCCAGCTGTCCAGGCAGATGGGACAGCGGTTCTCCAGCTCGGCGGCCATGCTCTCCACGCTCTGCGCTGGGCTGCAGGGAGCTGCGGATGTTAAGTGGCTCCCTCTCGCTGGCGCTGCAGCAGCCGGTGTCACGCTAGAAAAGGAAGAGAGGCCACAGTCATTTGCTGGCTGCGGGCAGGGGTGGAAGAAATGCCCAGGTCCCCCAAGAAGGAAAGCCTCCCAGCTGCCCAGGCTGAGGTTTCCCCTCCAGCTCACCTCTGCTGCTGCGAGCGTGCCTCCTGGGAGCCCCGGCTGCCGGAACCTGGCAGGGCTGGGGCAAGTCCTCGAGTGGCTCTGGGTCAGGTACGGAGAGTTGCAAGAAGCAACTCCCCAAGCACGACACCAGTTCCTAGGCTTTCCTCAACACTCCGGCCTCGGCAACTTGCTAGGCTGGAGTGTGGGCACAAACCGGCTGGCTGGGCCTCGGTGCCCGCATATAAGCAGTGAGGGGCACCTGGTCACAATCCATCACTAGCTGACCTCACAGTTCAGCCCTCGGTGACATCAGAACCCATCGCTCAGTCACCAAGGCCTCAGCCGTGTCTTCCCAGGTCACCCTCAGGTCACTCTGCCTGTGGCAGATATCTCCAGGCACATGTGGCACGAGGGTTCATTGGATGACACCTCGTGCCTCCCTGGGAGGCTGCAGGACAACGTCCCACAAGCTCTGACCACACCCCAGCACTGCTGGCCAGCCCTCTGGGCTGCCCTGATTCCTCCCATGCTGGGACACAGGCAGCACTTGACTCACTCTCATGGGTTTTCTCCTCTCTTTCTTCCCTAGCCAGAGGACATTTGGGGTCCTGGGCAGGAGGGAGGCCAGGAAGCCAGAGGGGAGGCTCATGGGAGGCAAGGAGGGTCTGTGGGGCTGGGGCTGATTCAGCATGGAGCAGAGAAAGCATTGGGGCACCTCATAGCGCACCCCAGTGCCTACAGGGAAGGCATCAAGGGGATGGGGACAGGCGCTTGCCAGCCCTGTCTGGTGGGAGGGTGAGAGACAGTGGCACCTCCTGAAACGGGAGAGGTTCAGGCTGGAGATAAGCAATGAACCTCCAAATCCCTGCGAGGATCATGAAGCACTGGAGAGGGTTGCCCTGAGAGGAGGTGGGATCCCAGAGCCTGGAGGTCTTCAAGACCTGAGTGTCCCCAAGCCGGAGCACAACTGTCACAAGCCCATGAAGGGATGCTCACTGAAGTACTGGCAGAGACGCATTGCCAGTGGGAAAGGGAGCAAAGGTTTCTAAAGGTGCAGCAGCTTCCCTAAGCTGCAATGTCAAAAAACCACTTTCCTGCTACCGTTGGTGCAGCAGCTTTCACAAGCACTGATTGCAATGGAATGGAATGGAATGGAATGGAATGGAATGGAATGGAATGGAATGGAATGGAAAGGAGGAGTTCCTGTTGGTATAGACCTACAAGGATCATGGAGTCCAAGTACCTGACCACTCCAGGGCTGACGAAAATTAAGGCCTATTGTTAAGGGCACTGTCCAAATACCTCCTTTTAAGGCATTGAGAGGCTGGGGGCATGGACCACCTCTCTAGGAAGCCTGTTCCAGTGTTTGTCCACCCAGGAAAGGGTGGGCACAGCCCCAGGAAAAGGGGTAGAAAGTAACGCGGGTGGGGGTAGCTACGCCACCTGTACAATTAGTGACACACCAAGACATCTTCTGCAGTCTTAAGGCCTTTATTTGCTTTACAGTCTGCTAATTAGAGTTAGAGGCCTTGGGGCTGCCATTCCTTCTCTTCGGAGAACACTATGGCCCCGCAGAGGAGCGTTCCCTGCCGCCACTGGAAGTAGATGGAGTTGCCACGGCATCCTCGGGTTCCTGTTGGGGCTCCTCTTGATCCCCAGCAACAGGAACGTGGGCAGAATGAGTGCTGGTGGCACTCCCATGAAGGGCAGCTGCTGACGTGCCGGGGAGGTCATCCATGCTGATTGCTTCCACGCTGTCAGAGTGGGTGAGGCCAGCAGTAGGAGACCTTTCTTGGGAGGCAGCGGGCACGGGGGCAGCCGCGGGGCTCTCCTCCCATTCCTCAGCAGCACGTCCCCCAGCTGCAGCCTTGCTTTATCTGCACCCTGAGTGAATAAGGGGAAAGCCACAGACATCATCTACCTGGAGGCATGCAGAGCATCTGACACTGTCCCGCCTTCGGGCACTTGACTGCTGAGCAGCACTTGCCTGCCGATTGGCTTGTGAGCTGACACGTGCCCCAGCTGCTGGCCTGGCCCTGGTTTTGGCAGCTCCTGGGGCCTGGTTCGAGTGTTGCTGGCGGGGCGTCGTGGTCTCGGGTGGCTGTAAAGAGTCCTGGGAACTCTTCCTGCTCCCCGTGGGTGGGAACGGGGGCGTCGGGCGTGCTGGCAGGACCCCCACCAACAGCAGCCGATGAGGTGCTGGGGAGCTCTTCTGCCGCAGAGGTGTCAGCACGTCCCCCAGCTGCGGCCTTGGTTTGTCTGGCCCCTGAGGCACCCTCCCAGGTTCACCGATGGCGGGGTGGCTTCCTGGGGGGCTGGGAAGGGTCCTCAGGGCTGCCGGCCCTCCTCTTTGGGGCTCGCCGGGGCTCCTCAGGGGAGCGGTCCCTGCCCTGGCTGTGGCTGGAGGGCCCTGGCACAGCCTCCTCCGGCTGCTCTTCTTGCTCCCCGTGGGTGGGAACGGTGGTGGAGGGGGGGCTCCCGGGACCCCCACGGAGAGCCGGGCTGGGGGCAGGAGGCTCCCCTCGGGAGGCAGCGGGGACAGGGGCAGCCGTGGCACTGTCCTCCCGCCCCCCGGCAGCACGGGTGACCCCCAGGCCCACGCGACGTGGGGCCACCCCACTGCACCGGCGCACGACGGCCTCAATCAGCCGGCTGACAAAGGCCCTCGTGCGCCAGCCCAGGGAGGCCTGCAGCCGCTGGGCCAGAGCCTCCTCATCCAGCCCAAGGTGTCGCAGGCTGGACGTGATGAGGCTCTGCACTGCTGCTGCCTGCTGGGCGTCCTCAAAGAGCTGCCCGAGCTCCTGCTGCAGCCAGGGCAGCAGGGGCTGGAGGGCAGCCGGGTAGAGGCGGAAGAGGAGGGCATGGAAGCCCCCCTCTGGAGCCCAGGGCAGCGGCGACGCAGCTGCAGGCCGGGGTGCTGCCGGGTGACGGGGGCGGTGGGCGGCTGCCTGTGCCGACGCTCCTCCCCGCTGGTGGCGGACGACGACTGATGGAGCCACAGGAGGTGAGATGACATGTTCCTGGAAGTCGTCGTCCGCCCGCACCGAGTGCAAGATGGATCTCACCCTCCTTTTACAGAGGGGGCACTCGGGCTTGTCCTCAGCCCACCGCAGGATGCAGGTGTAGCAGAACTGGTGGAGGCATGGCAGCACGTAGCTGGGCTCCTCCCAGCTGCCCAGGCAGATGGGACAGCGGTCCTCCAGCTCCGTGGCCATGCTCTCCACGCTCTGCGGTGGGCTGGGGGGAGCCGAGGATGTTAAATTGCCCCTGCCCACTGGCCCTGCAGCAGCCGGTGTCACGCTAGAAAAGGAAGAGAGGCCACAGTCATTTGTCGGCTCCGGGCAGGGGTGGAAGAAATGCCCAGGTCCCCCAAGAAGGAAAGCCTCCCAGCTGCCCAGGCTGAGGTTTCCCCTCCCAGCTCACCTCTGCCGCTGCGAGCGTGCCTCCTGGGTGCCCCGGCTGCCGGAACCTGGCAGGGCCGGGGCAAGTCTTCGGGTGGCTCCAAGTCAGGTATGGAGAGTTGCACGAAGCAACTCCCCCCGTGAGGCACCACTTCCTAAGCTTTCTCAGCACTCCAGCCTCGCAACCTTGCTAGGCTGGAGTGTGGGCACAAACCGGCTGGCTGGGCCTCGGTGCCCGCATATAAGCAGCGCGGGGCACCCGGTCACATTCCATCACTAGCTGACCTCACAGTCTACCCCTTGGTGACATTAGAAGCCATTGCTCAGGGACATCGCAGCAGGCCATTTTCGACCACAGTGCTCAGCCCAGCAGTGCTGTGGCCACAGCACACACATCTAGGGCTACTGCAGCGCCGCTGCCCGCTCCTTCCATCACCTACCTTCCCTCTGTCTTGTGCTCGGCATCAGTGTTTCACGCCAGTCACCGAGGCCTCAGCCATGTCTTCCCAGGCCCCCCTCAGGTCACTCTGCCTGTGGCAGAAGTCTCCAGGCACATGTGGCACGAGGGTTCATTGGATGACATGTCGTGCCTCCCTGGGAGGCTGCAGGACAAAGTCCCACAAGCTCTGCCCACACCCCAGCACTGCTGGCCAGCCCTCTGGGCTGCCCTGATTCCTCCCATGCTGGGACACAGGCAGCACTTGACTCACAAGGGTGGTCCCCTCTGCTCAGCACCCGTCAGGCCTCATCCAAGCACTACATCCCTTTCTGGTGTCCTGGGCAGGAGGGAGGCCAGGAAGCCAGAGGGGAGGCTCATGGGAGGCAAGGAGGGTCTGTGGGGCTGGGGCTGGTCCAGCATGGAGCAGAGAAGGTGTTGGGGCACCTCACGGCACACCCCAGTGCCTACGGGGAAGGCATCAAGGGGATGGGGACAGGCGCTTGCCAGCACTGCCCGGTGGGAGGGTGAGAGACGGTGGCATCTCCTGAAAAGGCAGAGGTTCAGGCTGGAGATAAAGGATCAACCGCCAAATCCCTGCGAGGATCATGAAGCACTGGAGAGGGTTGCCCAGTGAGGGGGTGGGATCCCTGGGCCTGGAGGTCAACCTTCAAAACCTCAGTGGCCCCAACCCAGAGCATACAGGTCTATACCCATCGTTGACCCTGCCCTGAGCCAGTGTTGAATGAGAGACCTCCTCCGTCCCCTTCTAGTAGGAGAGGGTCTGTGTTTTGGTGATTGGTGTGACCAAGTATGAAGAGGAACTTCTGAGCGTGGGAGCCTCGGGTCTTGCAGAGTCAGGGTTGTGAGAACGGCAGGTGTTGATGGCACTGACACTAGCACTTCGTCAAGATCACATCTGCGTGCAGCTTCTCAGGACACCCAGGCAGGGACAATGCAGGAGACAGGAAGAGGCCTCCAAAGGTTGTGTCTCTTGTCCTCTCTCTCACCTCCGCTAATTCTGTCCAGACTAGGTGGAAATACACATTTGACTGCTTTCAGATAGGTGGATAGGAATGACAGCATGCATGTGAATGGGTGAAAAAACCAATTTTATTTTGAGATAAAATTCTCCCTCCCCTCCTTGCTTTGAACTTTGCAACACTCCTGAGATTTGTTGATACCGTTTGCAGCAGGGCTTTGGGGCTGCAATGCCCAGAACGCCCAGAATGCCCGGGAGACCCTCACAGACTCTACCTGGAGACCAGTGGTGCAACGTGATCTAAACAGTTAAAGCATAAGATTACTTATCGTATTGCATGGTCTTTCTCCTTGCTCACATAGGATTTTGGGGGGGGGGGGCAGATTGCTGTTTGGGGGTTAAAGTCATTGGTATTTTGATCCTGTGTTTATAACACGGTGTGCAACTTGGCCACGCAGCAACCAAAAAAGACAAGAAAAACAAGCAAACAAACAAAGGAGAGGCCAAAGAAGTACCACATCATTTTAACGACCACTCTGGTTTTGCCCTTTTCCTTCCCCGAGGACAGATGGGTTTTCATGGCACAGTGCAAACACACAAAAGAAAACAGCATGGAAATGTAAAAGCCAAATTTATTCCTCGTACGTCTGTGAACGTCTCTTGGCTGGATAGGGAACCCGAGAGAAGCAGCATTTTGCCATAGAACTGAGCAGATGCTGGGGACTTCCACTTGAAGTCAGCTGCTCTCGTGCAATTCAGAGCCCCTTCAGGTTCAAGTTTGTGCAGAGAGAGCTCGAAAACACGTTTCCCTCATAATGTGTCTACTGTTAGTTGTAACATATTCATTGCCGCAATTTAATTTCTTTTTTCTGCTGGACCACTTTGTCACATATATTATCTTCTTGACTAAAAGTGCCTCTGAATAATTAGAATACCAAATACATTACTGCATGAACAGATGTTTCATGAGAAGAAATGTATCTCCACGTTATATATGCCTTAATTGCACATAGAATAAACCTCCAGAAAAGCTTTAAAAATGAAAGTAGGAAGAGAAAGAATCTGAATACAAACTGGAACGGAAAGCATAGAACTGTGAAAATAAAACAAAATATTAATTAAAATGTGAAAGGCAAATTTTTAGCACTAACCACAGTCGGTAGGTCTCCTTGACCCCAGATTTTACTACAGCAAAACCTTCAAAAACAGGCAAGATATCTTTATGAGATCATAAAATGCCCAGAGGTATGAGAAAAAACCCTTACCTCCCCCCGCCCCGATTTTTCCCAACTTTAATTCTTTAAATTGTGTTATTTTTCCGATAAATAGCTAACTTCGATAATAGCTCTTGTGCTTCTAATTGTAGTATCATTATTTTAATACACTAAGTTTTAGCAAAGAAAAAAAAACAGCTTGAATTCATCAGAGTGCTTCCAAAGTGCTATTTTTCCCATGAGAGCTTTGCTTTTTTACATATTTTTTACATATCCAGTACTAATAACATAAAATTAAGATGCTACCTGTGTTTTGCCTACTGCCTTCCTGGCACTAACATCATGACAGACAGCCATGTCTTGATTAGACCAACGACTATGAAGGCATCCTACTTATGACAAAAAGTGTAAACCTTTAAGGAAAATTAAGTATCTATGCGGAAGGCAAGTGGGACTGGCAAGGCACAACATCATAACATGCCACATCCACAGTTTTTCCTGTGTGGACTTGGAAAACTGGTTAGATATGCTTGCTGAAGGCACACAGCAAGTGAATATCTCCCTATGCTTTCCATCCCTGATTTCGTAATGCTTGAATGGCATCTGCTTGGACTGTGAAGGAAAACCTAAAAATCTCATACTTGGTGTACTCATTCCTGTGAGAAAACGAAAGTAATACGTCCATTGGTTTTTTGGAAGCTTTGATTAAAATCTCCCTCTAATAATTGCCTGCATTACCAAATTAAATTATTTTTTTAATTTCAAAAAACAAATTACAGTAATGTTATTTTCCATGTTTCGTGTCGGATTATTATATATTCAAATAGAAGAAACTGAAAGATGCCACCTCCCCAGCCAACTGCTCACATGGGTATCCTGTGTCTTAAAACAGCTCTATACCAGTGTGTAACAGACAGGAAAATAGGTTTTTGCTAGTTTCTTCCTTGAGATTTAATTTTGAGGGCCAAGACTATAGCCATGAAGAGGGAAGATAGGGGAAAATACTTTCCCCTCTGGTTCCACTCTTCTCTACCAGGAAGGGCACAGAGCCATGGAGAAGTCCCTGCAATCCACATGCGACTGGCCCATCACGGGGCACACTCTTTATAGGGAGGCATCTCCAAAATGCAGCGGGACTCAGCGTTACTCCAAGCCCATCTCTCGCTGAAGTGATGTCTGGCTCCCACGCTGCAGCTGTTCGGGAGCCAGGGGGACTGAGAAGGAAAGAAGGCCACACAAACTGAGACGTCGGTTTTGAACTTTGAAGAAGGACCTTTGTACAGACAGGAGAGCTCCGAGGAGGGCACTGCGTCATTTGTTGTTAGAAACTTGCAGGTGAAGGGTCTTTAACAGGTTCCCTCGTTTCTGCCACTTCCATGGAGCAGCAGGAATTTGGAGATCCAGAAACACGAAATGAGTCTAATTCAAACCCTTGGGGATGCCAGGTGGCACTCCTGTTGGCAGCCATGTCACCCCCATGGGTGCCAGAGGGCAGAGGGCAACGTGCTGTGCCCTGTGGGGAAGCAGGAGGAGTCAGACAAGAGACCCACAACCACAACGAGGAGAGAAACTCCAAATAAATTCTGCAGTCAGGCAGGATATGCTCTCAACCTGACTTGAGGTGCCCTTCAAATCCTACCAGAAAACATAGTGCACCCACCTACACAAGGCTTCACTGTTTTGTGTAGTTGCTCTTCCAAAAAGAAACAATCATCTGCTAATAAACATTTATACTAGCACAGGTAGCCTCAGCTGTGCTGAGTTGGCCTCAAAACCTTTGCATAATCACAGGGTGTATTTTGAAATAAATTAATACAAATATGCTGATAGCAACAAACAATCACCTGTACCTTTTCAGCTGTTTCCAGTGGCTACTGTGTGACCAGGAGAAGAGCAGCCAAGAGCTGAGGACAATATGTCAGCTTTCAAAACCTGTCGATAGCCTTCTTGGTGACTATGTTAATGACTAAAAATTCTGCTTGTGTTTTTTGTGAACCCAATGAGCAACTTCAAAATTGAGGGCTTATGTGACACGTGGCTGCCAAGCCTGAGCGCTCTGTGCTTTAAAATGCAGTCATTTTGAATGAGACTATGCAACTAGAATAATACGCTCTCCTGTGATGCAAAATTGTTTTAGTGTGCCTCCAGTGCAATATCCAAATCCATATTTTTCCCTTTGTAAATGAAAAATAAATAATTAATATTGAATACTGCTTAAACGCTCTCTGATTTAGAGCTTTGATGTAATTATTTGGTTCCAGGTTTCAGTTAGGCTGTCTTTCACTTGAAGTGTGCTAATGCTGCTGGGGGCTTTTGTAGAGCTTGTTATTTTTTTCCTAAAGAAAATCTGGTGAGGAGAAAAGGCAGAAGAGGAGACAGTAAGAGCTGTTGCTTGGGGTCAGTGGGGCTCAGTGGGAGCACTATATTTCAGTTGGTGCCCATGGCCTTTTGTCCTTTTTTTGGGCACCACTGAGAAGGGTCTGGCTCTGTCATCATTGCTGTCCCCATATAACCTGTAAGATCCCCTGACCTCTCTTTTCTTCAAGCTGAAGGGACCTGGCTATCCCAGTTTGCCCTCATAGAGGAGATGCTCCCATCTCTTAGTCATCTTCATTGCCATTGGCTGAACTCATTCCACTATGTCCATGATTTTTCTAAGTGTAAAAATGGAGGCACTTTGTTATTCGTCATGAGAGAGGCCAGGTTTTAATGCCCCTGAGACTTTCAGCAGGGCAGCGGCTCCAGAGCCAGGTCTGCTCAAGAGCTGCGCCTTCACTTGCTGAAGGTCCTTCTTCAGGGCTGCCTCCAGCCATGGTGGTGCTCCAGCCGATGCCAGCACCAGCAGGTACCCACTGCAACCGCGGGGAGCCCGCGCTCCAGCAAGGGAAGGCATGAGAAGGACGGAGTGACTGAGAGAATCTGGTAAGTAAGTGCTGCCAGAGCCCCGTCCCCCTGCGGCGCTCAGCGGGGCTGGAGGGGCCTGAGGGGAAGGGGACACAGGTCTTGGCAAGCCAGGGAGGAAAGGTGCTGCTTTAATGTCTGTCTTGGTTTCTCACCACCCAAATCTATTTCATTTGGCAGTAAATTAGATTAATTTTTCCCAAGTGGAGTCTGTCTTGCCCACCACAGTAGTTGGTAAGCAACATCCCTGAGGTTATTTCTACCCTTGAGCTTTCTCATCCTACTTCCTCCCCCTGCCCTTCTGAGTAGGGCCTGGGTGAGAGATTGGCTTTTCACCATGGTTAACCCTCCACAATCTTAACTTTGCTATCAGCCATCAATAGATCATATTTTGTAGAGGGTGTTGTGTGAAATCTTCTGCAGCACTACTGATTTAGAAGAACTGGAATTGGTGGCCCAAATGACTCCCCTTCATTCCTGTCTTCCCTGTGGTTTGGGATACAACGGTGTTTGAATATCTTGCAGCTGGGGATAGTCCCTTCTTGGTATATTCATTGTCATTAGCTCGGCACGATAGTAACACAGCTCAGATTCAGGAGAGGGTGTTTCAAAGCAGGGTCAGAATTTAGCCCTAACTTCCCACCAGGAGAAGAGATGAAATAACAGACTGGAAACCCTACAGCTGAGATGTCTAGAGAGGGGCCAACAGCAATAGTATCTGTGACAGAGTATTTGTCATTGCAAGTTCATTAGGCAGCTGGATTTTATACCAGCCTATAAATTAAAGCATTTCCAGTAAGTGATGGTGGATACTTCATAAATACTTCCCAAATTGAGGTCTCCTTTTGCCGCCCCTAAGCCCAGATATTATACTTCACAGCATTAAAATCCCAATTTATCACCTTGGCAATATATAAATTGAATTATCCTGATTCAGTTGATTGATTTAAACATTACATGTAGAATCACTTTGGGAAGATGCTTGCTCTGAGTCCAGTTACAAGATGAAGAGCTTCCAAGAGCTTCCACAAGAAGCAACACACGTGCTTCCTCTCCCTTATTTATAGGCAGTATGCACAGGACAGGGTTTTATGTGCAGAGCTGTCACACAACCAAAACCAAGGAGGAATGAAATCACATTTTAATATTGTATGTGTTTGCGTCAGAGAACTTACAAAGAACAGATCTAGTTCATTTGGGTTGTCCCCGAGTGAGGAAAGGCTTTTCCTGCTAGGAGCAAAGGGCACACAAGGCAGTTTTGGGAACATCAGGTGTCGCAATGAGTGTCAGCAAAACCAGGTTGTGAGAGAATTACTCTGTGCCATCCAGAGGCTTGCAGTTTGTACTTTACATCTTGAGAGTACTTATTCTGAGAGCTATTTGCATTTAACTATACTCCCAATGTGGCATACAAAACTAGTTGAAGTCAGGCAACTGTAAATCTCCTTTACAGCAGGTTCCTTCTACATACACTGCCTAGACTGGAGTGATGTTAAAGACATGCCACAAAATTAAGTACCTTCTGTAGCAATACATCTCTGCTGCTTTTGTTTGTAGCACTTTGTATTCATCAAATACAGGTCAAAAACTGCACTGCAATTGCGTGGTATTCTATTGCAGTGGCTCCTGAATTTGTGTTACGTTATCATACTGCAGAACTGGAGAAAAGAAGGTTTCTTCAAGTACCACACTTCTGCGTTGCACTTTGTTCAAAAAAGCAGCCTGCAGTTTGGGGAGCTTCAGTCTCAAAGAATATCGGTGGGTCTTCCTTGCTGTGCTAAATTTGTTGCTGAGTGTAGCTTGAACTGAGTGCAGGAGTTGTGCCAGCGCATGGGGACTGTTGCCCAATGCAGAGAGATGTATGGCACTGCTGTAGAGGAGAAGGCACTGATGTCCATTAATATGTAGTCCTGGTGTTTGTCACAACTGACAAACATCTTGCTATTTATAATCAAAACTTACAGGGCTTTTATTTCCCCCTCCCCGAAACAAATCAACAGGGATAGAACACACTGGACATAGGCCCACCATTGTTACTCAGGCAGAATGCCCTTTGAAATCAACCAACGCTTTACTTAGGTGAAACATTGGTAACTTTGTTCTAGTGCTTGCAAATTATGTTTCTCCAGCCTCTTCCCTGCTTTATTCTCCTGAGTGGTGCTTTAATCCTTTACTAGTACTAGTAATATATCCATGGTGAAACTGGCTGATAATGGAACCATTGAGAGCAAAAGAAAACTGTGAAAATATGGCAAGTTGTGCCTTGTAGCCTGTACTAAACTTTCAAAAATGTCAATGATGCCTGTAGCAAAGCTGTGAGTGTGTTCTTTTGATGCTTGCCTTCTGCAGCTGGCAAGAAATGAGAAAGATGACATAAACCCTCAGTTTTGTTGTGTGACTACACTAAAGGAAAATAGATTTATGTGCTCACACCTAGTCCGGAATGAATTGGTTTTGCTGTGTGATGCGGCAGCATGTGGGTGCAGAACATTTAAAAACAGGTGATGTAAATCTGTAACAAGGGTGAAGGTATTGGAAGGGATAATATAGAAGAATTGCCAATCACGGAGTGCCTTGCTCTGTCAACTAGTAGCTCTCATGCTTTTCCTTCCACTGCTGCGTGTTTGAGCTTCACCCTTCAGCTTTGTCATTCTGACTGCTCTTTGGTACCTCTCGTCTGTAGGTCTTGATCTACACATGGCCAAGGAGTGGAACATTGCGATAATTGAGAAAAACAAAGCACCTGTTCAACTCATCCCTGTGGTGAGGAGAGGTCTGCTGCAAGGACAACAGCTTACAATAACACTATAGGGTAATGCAAAAGGAAAAAAACTCTGCAAATCAGGGTTTAGCCTCACTTTGGAATGTTTCCTTTCATTAAAAATTTGGCCCCAAATGCCTTAAAGTTCCCTGTCTTAAACTGAGAAGAGAAGCACGTGAAATTTCACCTCTCTTCAGCACTGAAATCTGATCTTTTCTTGATCTGTTAATGCTCAAGTGTAGCCCTATTCATAATGGAGTGGAGGAGAAAACACCCTCAAGTGCAGCACCCATCTCGTCCACACACCATTCTGTGACGTGCTGGAGGACCTTTGCAAGGAGTTTGCCCCATCTTCACATCATGTGCTCTTCTGACCCTTCTGACACCAAGTTTGTGGAGAATAATAACATTCTGTTTTCTTTCCCAAGTGTATCTTCTGCTTAAACGACTCTTGCCACTTCTCTGAGGCTCCATCCTCTTTTGAATGTTTCCATTTCTGCATTGTAGAATTGCATATACTATTTCCCGGCCCAGGCCTTTTTAAAGGCATTATTTGAGTAACCTCCCTCTGCAGTGACCTGAGCAGCTAAGTTGGTGTTTGTCACTTACTGTAAGGTGAATACACCACCATTTGTAAGGTGAATACACTACAATGATTGTTGTGGCTAATGAGGAGCAGCACCATTAGAGGATTGTTTCCTTTGTATTCATATTAGGACCAGGACATAAATTTGGCACTCTTCCACAGACTTAGTAAATTCACAGTTTTTAGGCCCAGGAGGAGACATTACGATCAGCACGTCTGGCTGCCCATGTCAGAGACCTCAGAAATTCACTGGGTGACTCCTGTGTTAAGTCCAGTAACACACAGGAGAACTGGAGCGTATGTTACCAAAAAGAAAAATAAAAATCTGCTCTTCTTTTTTAAACTATTGGATGGAATAGTCTCCATGCTCATTCCACCTACTTAGTTGTTCTAGTGGTTAATGTACTTCTCTGTTAAAATACGTATGTGATAGGTAATTTATATTTTTCACACTTCAAGTGACTGTTTGCCTTGTGCTTTTGTCAGCCAGGTAGTATCAGAAGTTTTCTCCTGTAGGCAGGAGGGCCAGGGCCTGGTCACTTCTGATCTTGTAAACATTTTGTCATCAGCTGAAGAAGCTGACCCATTATATTGTGTTCTGACTTTAAAAAATGCTTAATTACATTTACACAAAGAAGTGAAACTTACGCCTGTGAGGAAGGAACATCCCAAAACAAGCACATTTAAATTTGTAGACAAAATGAGACTCTGATGTATATAGCTTGTGTTGAAACTCTTCTTATGAGAGTGAATTCGTCTAAGAGGCTTAAGAGTTTCACACTTAGCTTGGCAGCCTAAATACCTTTGTACTGATCCGTGGCAGAGATGCATTTCAGTGCTATTGCCATATCATCTTAGTACACCTATACTCAGGTTCAAGGCAAGCTAATATTAATCTTATCTTGATTAGCACATGTATGATTTGTAGGTGACACGGGCCTCTGCTTTCACTACAATGCTGACACACCCATGAATATCCACCAATTCCCCACAGAGTGACAGGGCTGTAGCTTGCAGCAGAAGGATTTCTTCAAAATCCAGAGAAGGACATTTGAAGAGCTTTCCTGGGTTACTCAAAGAGTCAGAGAACTTGAGCAGTTAATTCTATGGCCTGGAGGAGCAAGAATGGCTCTAGAGGCATCCTTGTTAGAGTTGTGTGACTCCAGCTGGATGACTTTCTTAGGGCAAAATGAAAATTATTAGTTTATTGAATTGAATAAAAGTTGTGTTGCCATTTTTTGTGTATCTAATTAATCCATTTCAATGAATGGAACACTCACAAGTAGATTTTAAATTGGTATTTCAGCATTGCATTTTGAAACTGAATTTTTCTTCCTTCAATTAAAACTTTTCCAGAATTTGTTTATAAGAAACTTGTTATAGCCCTCAAAATTTTCTGCTTCACTTTCATGTCTGACCAGTGAACTGAAAATTGTTTGCACTGCTCAACTTGTCAGGACTGCAAAATTTGAGCAAATAGATGCTGACTGATCTGCCCCTTAACAAACAATTTTCTCCTATATTAAGTATAAACAAAAGTGTGTTTAATGAAATACTTACAGCAATCAGTACCGTACCAGCTCATGTTTTATTTAATAGAGGAGTAAATATTGCACTAAACAAGCATAAACTTTCTGAGGCAGCAATTTTTTAAAAAAAGTAAAAGCCACCCAACACATCCAAAGCACAGCCCATGATATAAGCAGTGCTCTGAGTTCTGAAATAAGGGATGAGGCTTTGTGTGCTCTACAATTTCCAGAAGATTGCAACATTTTGAATGGGAGAAACAAGTCAATGAGTGAATTAGTTTTCAAACTTTCTGTTGCTCTGTAAGCAAAAACATTCAGTATGACTGACAAAAGTTGTTCTGTACAGACTGATAGGATTTCTTTTTGTGTGTCCACGTGTGTGTGCTATAAAATAGGCAAGTAATACATTTAGGTTGGCCAGAAGTGCCATCAACAGGCAAATACAGTGATCTCCCATAAAAATTTACAGCCTGTACCCCAAGGCCCCATAAAGATTAAGGTTTCTAATTTGTGAGGGAACATCCATAGGAAACATTGGTTTTACTCGGAAATGAGTTATCTGTAGCTTTGATAATGATTTTCAAGCATGTGAGAGGCAATGTAACTAACCCTGGTTTTGACTCCTAAATTACCATGCAAAACATCTCTACCGAGGCTGTGCTGTTTTCCCTATGCTTGAAGGGATGATCCTACACAGTCCCGCGGAAAGCCTGTCCTCATTCCCCCGTCTGCCTGTTTTCTCCATTTTCTCTCTGTGTTGAGCTGTGCATCTGTCCGTATGTGCACGTATTTGTGTACTATATGGGTGTGTTTCTATTTGTGCCCACACCGGGAATGCACGTTTAGCCTCGTTACTGGTTGGACTTGGGGCATAAAACCATGGCAGCCTTGCCTCCGTCAGGCTGCCGGAATCAGCACCTCCCAACACGAACCTTTTGCACTTTCCATTTCCTGCCTTCTCTGTCTCTCAGCTCTTTATCAGTTATTCAACATTTCAGGCATTTTCACCATTGGAAAGAGAAAACAATTCAGTGCCTGACCTCCACCCTTGTAGACCAGTGCTCTGAAGTTACATTGCTGCCTTACCTCCCATGCTCCATGCCTCAAATTCTCTTACTTTTTTTCCCCTTTGCATATTGCTGAGTGGAAGTTTTTGGTCAAGTTTTGTTCCTCGGCATGGTTTTCTCCCCAAAGAAGATTACACTACTGCTTGTAGCAGTCCCTTGTGCACTGAATGTGAATTACTGACAGGCCAGATTGCATCTGAGGGTAGGACTAGCTTAATGTGAAAAAATAAAAGAATGTTTGGCTCAAGTCAAGTGCCCAGAAGAGAAGCTCCCATCATGACGCTGCTGACTCTTTGTACTGATTTTGATAAGGATAGTCAGAGTTGAGCTGTGTATCTGCAGAGTGTTTAGTACCATGTGGAATGAGCCCTGGTTTTGATGGGGTCATTTTGCGGCTGCTGCAGCAGTCAATCGTTAACTGTCTGTAGAAGTGTGCAGAGTAGCCCTTTGAAATGCACGGTGGGGATCTAATCTTCAGACTGATTGAAACCTTAATCTTGTCACTCTCTCCAGTCATTTTGGTTAATAAAGACCTTGCCCTGTGCTGATAAGATCCTATTTTATCAGAAATGAACCCTGACGATCTACTGCAGGGATCACTGAATTCAGTGGGAAAAGCCTCATGATTTGGCCTGTGTAGCTGTTGGGGCAGGCACCGTAACTGCAGTCAGGTTTGAATGAAGCCCAACACAGTGAGTCAATGGTGGCTCCGTTTCCTTGATGCTCCACCACAGGGCAAGTGAGTAAGTAATACCCAATGCAGGTGGCATAAATGGCCACTCCAAGTAATATACAAGGAGATATTCATGGGGGAACTACTGAAGTTCATAGGACAATTTGTAAATGCTTTTTTTAGTGAGTTTTTTCCTTACACAATGTGAGCTAAAAAGAGATGGAGGTGGTAAGATTGGGCTTGGTGTGCTGAACTATCAAAATCTTCAGTTCCTACAGTTTCAGCTTCTTCAGTCCCTCAGCTCCTCCCCCACTGGGGATGGTAGAGGAATGCCTTGTGATACGAGTGTGACCAGAAAGGCCTTCAGCATCTTCCAAAACTGTCCATCCAGTTCAGACATCCTGGTGCAGACTCAGCAACTACTGTGAAAAGAGGGATCTGAGCCATGCACCTCACCCTGGGGTAGCTCTCGGGAACTGGAGTAGAAGCTGTGGTGCACAGAGTAGCTGAAAATGCAGTTGTGCTCTTTAAATGTTCTGTGACTTTACAGTCAAAAGAGTCTCTTCCCTGAGGCGTGGATGAGCCCCACCACTTCTCCATCTGCCTTGACAGGCAGGAAGGATACATGTGCAGATCAGGGTGCTAGGAATCAGTCGCTGCTAGTTTATCCAGATATTTCTCTCTCCAAATGCCTGTGTTTGAAAATGAACCCACCATATACAGTACAGAAAACCTCAGTTTTGATTTGAGCTATTTGGAACATTTTGACCTTTAAGAAGTGCTGACTTAGCCACTTTCCATGTGGCTGTTAGTGGCATTCAGATGCTGATTGTTTGTTGGATTAAGTAAAGAACAGAGAAGTATCTGCACTTTGTCAGTTCGGTATTAATATAATCTGTCCTTTTCTTCTGGACTAAAGGAAAGGTTTATCACTGAGCTGATAAAGTGGAAATATGCTTTTCTAAAGAGCAATAAACCAAGGATCTTTGTGATTCTTGCAACTGAGAAAATAAACAATAGAGATGCATCCAATTCCTCTTTTAAAAATAGAATCATAGAATTGTTAGAGTTGGAAGGGACACTAAAGATCATCTAGTTCCAACCCCCCTGCCATGGGCAAGGACACCTCCCACTAGACCAGGCTGCTCAAAGCCCCATCCAGCCTGGCCTTGAACACTTCCAGGAATGGGGCATCCACAGCTTCTCTGGGCAACCTGTTCCAGTGTCTCAGCACCCTCACTGTAAAGAATTTCTTCCTGATAGCTAATCTAAATTTCCCCTCTTTCAGTTTAAAACTGTTATCCCTCATCCTATCCCTAAACTCCCTGATAAAGAGTTCCTCTCCACCTCTCCTCTAAGCCCCTTTTCAGTACTGGAGAGCCACTATAAGGTCTCCCCAGAGCCTTCTCTTTTCCAGACTGAACAACCCCAGCCTGTCTTCATAGGAGAGGCGCTACGGCCCCTGGTCATCTTCATGGCCTCCTCTGGACTCAGGAATTAGCTGTGAGCCATAGGGCATTAAAGATGACATTTTTCAAGATAAATGCACTGCTCCTCTTACAGCTAAAATTGTTGTATTTCCAAAGAAACACAGTGTCTTTTATTGCACATGAAATTCTGATTTTTCATGAAAGAAAAACATAGAACCAATTAATTAAAGCCCAAGTGGTTGTGCACGGGTGACAAGAGGTAAGAATGAAAGATGCCAAAGAGAGTTTCATTTTAATACTACCTAGTGTTTGATTGTCTGAATTTGAACTCTTTGGAAAGTTACCATTAGAGTCCCTCATTACTGCTATTCTACCTCATTTCTAAAGGAATGAGCCCTTTGTAAAAGAAAATAAAGTGTGGATCTCAAGAGATAGGAGAACCTTAGAGTAACTGCTGCATAAAGCAGGTTTAAAGGGAAGGTGTTGGTGAGGTTCACTCCAAATCTGTTGTTATCACAGAGTGGTTTGTAAAGGGCTTAGCAAACATGACATTTCATAAGAAAATTTATAGAATGAGTTACTAAAAGGAGTGATTTTCACTTGCTGAGATGAAAGTATTGTTAATTAACCAAACAAATGAAGAAAGGGCCACTTGGGTTACAAAGAGATATTCACTTCATGAATAAAGTGGATCTATCTCAGTTGAGAGGAATAGTTGATTTATTTCATGAATGGGAAGAAGTGACCAAGCTTTGGGAAGAAGGATTTAGTCTGCCTCAACTCACCTTAGTCCTTAGAATCATAGAATCATAGAATCTTCATGGTTGGAAAGGACCTTTGAGATCATCGAGTCCAACCAAACAACCTACAATCTCTGCCACTAGAGCATGCCCTGAAGTGCCAAATCTAGACGTTTCTTAAACACCTCTAGGGATGGTGACTCAACCACTTCCCTGGGCAGGCTGTTCCAGTGCCTGACCACTCTTTCAGTAAAGTAATTCTTCCTAATATCTAATCTAAACCTCCCCTGCCGCAACTTCAGACTGTTTCCTCTGCTCCTGTCATTATTCATCTGGGAGAAGAGGCCAACACCCACCTCTCTACAACCTCCTTTCAGGTAGCTGTAGAGGGCAATGAGGTCTCCCCTCAGCCTCCTCTTCTCCAAGCTAAACATGCCCATTTCCCTCAGCCTCTCCTCTTATGACCTGGTCTCCAGACCCCTCACCAGTCTGGTAGCTCTCCTCTGGACACGCTCCAGCACTTCAATGTCCCTCTTGTACAGAGGGGCCCAGAACTGAACACAGCACTCGAGGTGAGGCCTCACCAGTGCCGAATACAGAGGCACGATTGCTTCCCTACTCCTGCTGGCCATGCTATTCCTGATACAAGCCAGAATGCTGTTGGCCTTCTTGGCCACCTGGGCACACTGCTGGCTCATGTTAAGCTGGCCGTCCACCAGCACCCCCAGGTCCTTTTCTGCTGGGCAGCTTTCCAGCCACTCTTCCCCAAGCCTGTAACATTTCTTGGGGCTGTTGTGACCAAAATGCAGGACCCGGCACTTGGCCTTATTAAACCTCATACAGTTGGCCTTGGCCCATCGATCCAGCCTGTCCAGGTCCCTCTGTAGAGCCTTCCTACCCACAAGCAGATCAACACTCCCACCTAATTTGGTGTCATCTGCAAACTTACTGAGGGTGCACTCAATCCCCTCATCCAGATCATTGATAAAGATATTAAACAAAACTGGCCCCAAAACTGAGCCCTGAGGGACACCACTGGTGACCGGCCGCCAAGAGGATTTCACCCCATTAATCACAACTCTCTGGGCACGGCCGTCCAGCCAGTTTTTAACCCAGCGAAGAGTACACTTGTCTATGCCATGATTCATCAGCTTCTCCAGGAGAATGCTATGGGGGGTGGTGTCAAAGGCCTTACCAAAGACCAGATAGACAACGTCCACAGCCTTCACCACATCCAGAAGGCAGGTCACTTGGTCATAGAAAGAAATCACGTTGGTTAAGCAGGACCTCACCTTCCTAAACCCATGCTGGCTGGCCCTGATCCCTTGGCTGCCCTGCACTTGCCATGAGAGCTCACTCAGGATGATCCTCTGCATGATCTTTCCTGGTACCGAGGTCAGGCTGACAGGCCTGTAGTTTCCCGGATCCTCATTCCAACCCTTCTTGTAGATGGGCATCACATTAGCCACACAGTCATCTGGTACCTCCCCTGTTGACCGGGATTGTTGATAAATGACGGAGAGAGGCTTGGTGAGCTCTCCTGCCAGCTCCCTGAGTACTCTTGGGTGAATCCCATCCGGCCCCATAGACTTAAAAGTCTTCAAAAGACAAAACTGTCTGTAAAAGCAAAAATGCTCCATAAGGAGAAGATTCTTCCTAATTAGTCAAATAGACATTCCCCAACAAACTACGTGTTAGGAAAAATTACATGTTAGTCTGCTGGCAGGAGAGGGTGACCACTTCTGATTTAATTCAACTGCTCAGGGATTAAAAGTGTTTTTTTCCTTTGTCTCTTCGTTTAAGTCTCTGTAACTATGTTTGATATTCTGGATATTGTGAATAATTTTATTTGCATTTTTACATTAAGTTGGCTTGAGTTAAGAATGATTTCACAGTAAACCAGCTAGCAAGACATTCTTCTCACAGCAGCACAGTGAACCTTCTTCGATAGGAAGAGCTAAATTCAAGTTCTAGTGCCTTTGACATGATCTGCCTTGGTTAAGAGGCATATGCACAGATGTTTTGTTCAGTTCATTTGTTTAAATGCTTACAGGAGTAATGTGAAAATATGTTTCTGACGACTAGAGGTATGACGCCAGGACCAAAGTTAATTCAGTATTTTCTCAGGGTTTACTCACAGAGCATTTGGGTATATCCTAGGTAACGTAGTTACTTCAGGAATTTGAAACAGAACTTCCAGGCCAGAGCAACACCTTATGATTGATTCGAGACTTCCAGACACAAAATATTTATTTCTATTTCTCAACTGAAAGTTGTTACCAAAACAAAATTTTGCAGAAGTTCTGATTTGACAGTTTGCCAGAGTCATGATTTCAGCTAGTATAGAGTTGACTTTTTTACTAACAGCAGGTACAGTACTATGTTTGGGATTTGGCATGAAAATAGTGTTGGTAAAACACTGATGTTTTTGATTGTTGCTAAGCAGTCAAGGGCTTTTCTTCTCCTCACACTGCTCCGCAGGCTAGCACACCAGGAGCACACAAAAAATTGGGAGGAGACACAGCCAGGACAGCTGACCCCAAATGACTGAAGGAATATTCCATGCCATATAACATCCTCAGTGTGCAAAGGGAAGAAGAAGGAAGGGGAGGACGTTCAGAGTTAAGGCATTTGTCTTCCCAAATAACCGTTACTTGTGATGGAACCCTGCTTTCCTGGAGATGGCTGAACACCTGCCTGCTGATGGGGCGTTGTAAACGAGTTCCTTGTTTTGCTTTGCTTGTGCACTTGGCTTTTGCTGTCCCTATTAAATGGTCTTTATCTCAGCCCACAAGTTTTCTTACCTTTACTCTTCCAATTCTCTTCCCCATCACAGCCAGAGGAAGTGAGCGAGTGGCTGCGTGTTCCTAGTTTCTGGCTGGGGCTGAACCATGACAGGCAGTTGACTTAGAGCTGGTGAAAAGACTTTCCTGATCTCAACAGGCACTTTATTGTGCCTCAAACATACCCTTATTATACGCCGTATTATTTATTATCAGACTAATATACTTTGAACCATAAAGTTACCAGCTTGGTCATGTGGGTAAGTAGAAAAGAACTTCCCTTGATAATACCTCTGGTTAGAAAAAGAAAGTTTCTTTTTTAGCTGGAATTAGCTAATTCCAGCAATTGTTTACTGAATCACAACTGCTCTGCAAGATCCAGATATATGACATGTAACTCCAATTCTAGTACTAGCAACTTCTGTAAATCACTAAGTAGCAAAAATTTCTCTGTCCCTGATGCTCATGAGGACGTTAACTCCCACAGCATGAACAAAAGTGGTGAAAGGTCAATTCATTTGTTACATTCTATTTTTGTCAGGACAGGGATGGAATGGAGACATGGTTTATGGATATGAACCTGGTGGTTTAGATTTTGGTTAATACAAAGATCATTCCTGCAAGAAAGCTCACTTTTGTGCTCCACTTCTTAAAACTGAAAAATGAGATTTTTGAGATTTCCTGAATTACTTGCTGGGACTCGTCTTATCCTTATTCATTATATGAAGCACTTGACTGGAATCTACTTCGAATTTTTGACTTGTCTGTAATGAGCACAACACCAGTATCATGTTCTTGTAACTTTTTTTTTCTGCACCATGGCTTAGGTTCACAAACTCTTTTCATTATGTTTATATTCAGAAGTTGTATTTGTGCAAGAAAAAGAGGTGAACAGCACTCTTATTGGAGAAAACAGACAGGATGAGATTCTAGAGCCACTGGGATGGAATTTATGTGTTTTTTCTTTTTTGCATTGTTTCCTGCTTTTTATCGCAATGCCACAGCATCTTGAAGGGAAGGACAGAAAAGCAGAGAGGAAATGTTACTTTCCCTACTGACAGTATTGGTGTGCACTTGTTCAATGTTTTATCCTTTCTTTCTCCCATCTCCCCACACTCTTTTTCACTCTTGTAAAATAATTCTTGGTCCCTGTCAGAGTTAGGGACTTCCATATTTACGATGCATATAGTTCTGCAGAAAGTGTTTATCAAGTGAGAAAGGAAGAACTATGTAGTCTCAGGACACTGAGAGACATGCCCTATAATTGCAAGATCAGCCTGATCTTGCAGCAGTTCTCTTTGGCAACTAAACACCATTGGGATCATGAAATAGCAGCTGGATTCACCTGACTTCATGGGTATGTCTGGGCTGGGGTATGCTGGCTCTGGAACAGGGAACGATTTCTCACCATGGACAGGTGACCAGTGCTGGGAGTGAGATTTTCCCATGACTCGTCTCATCCTAAAGTGGACTCCTCCACTGCCCAAGTCAACCTCAGTCTAGGATAATGCTGCACTGGAAGAGTTATCACCACTTCTCCCTCAACTGTACAGGGAGGATAGACAAGGTGTGGCCTTCTGCATGGTAAACAGCTGAAATAAAGTGGAATTAATTTCACCTGTGTAAGGCTCCTCTTTTCCATTTGTCTTTCCTGTGTCCATTATCTTTTTCCATTTTCATTTCCTTTGTATATTTCCTGTTAATTGATGTTTCTTGTTTCTTGAAGGTTGCTTCCTTGGTAGTTCTTGGAGGTCTTTATCCAGTTTCTGTAGTAATTAAAAAGATTACTTACTAACATTGTGTCCATCAGCTGTTCTGAGCCAAATGCCACTGAAACACAGGAGTAATGGTTTTAGCATCTGGTCACTGTCTTACTCCAGCGCAGGCAAGTGTTTTCTACATTTAAGATGCAGTAGACCCGCTGAATGAGCGGTGAAAGTTCCTCAGCAATCACATTCTGTCTCCTGTTCAAAAGGGTAATTCTAAGACAATTACTATATCCTCCACAGTGAGTGCATTTGATGCCTCTGTGAATCAGCAGTGGATTTTATGAGTGTGTAGTGAGAACTGGAGGTGAGGGTTACATCATCATTTCTCTAGCATAGTATTACATGTAAGGATCCAGCAGAGGTTGTGAAGAGGGCACAGGGTATTGACATTAGTGCCTTTTTGCTGATCATGTTAAAGCTTTCCTTCCACTGAGTCTCCATTTAACTCAACAAGAGTGAACAGAAAGCTTCAACTAGGAACAAAAATTTAAAATTCTTATATACATTGATGAGACCTCCCTTAAGCCTTCACTTCTCCAGGCTCCAGCCCCAGCTCACTCAGCCTTTCCTCAGAGGACAGATGCTGCTTGATCAACTTTTTTCATCTTCACTGGTTTCACTCCAGTATGTCCACATCTGTCTTGCACTGGGGAGCACAGAACTGGGCACAGTACGCCATGTGTGTCCTCACCAGTGCTGAGGAGAGGGGAAGGATCTGCTGGTGACACTTCTCCTAATGCAGTCCAGGATAGCCTTCTTTGCCACAAGAGCACACTGATGGTTCATGTTCAACTTATTGTCCACCCTCAGGTCCTTTTCTGTCAAGTTGCTTTCCAGCTGGGTGGCCCCCAGCATATATTGTGCATGGGGCTGATCTTCCCTAGGTGCAAGACTTTGCAATTCTCCATGTTGAACTTCATGAGGTTCCTGCTGGCCCATTTCTCCAGGCTTTTGAGGGACCACTGGATGGCAGCATGACCTTCTGGTGTATCAAACTCTCCTCCCATTACTGTGTCACCTGCAAACTTGCTGCAGGCGCACTCTGCCCCACCATCCAGATCCTTAATGAAGATTTTGGACAGGACTGGACCCAGTATTGATCCTGGGGGTACACCACTAATTACTGGTCTCCGACTAGACCTTATGCTGCTGACCACTGTCCTCTGCACCTGGCTGTTTAATCAGTTTTCAATCCACCTCAACGTTGTTCAAACCAAACTTTAGGGCTTTTTTAACTTCATGATGAAACAGAGTCTTTGGGTCATTAATAAAGCTAAAAAAACCCATGCTTGTACAGGCCTAATTGTAAAATTCAATGTTCCAAATTTTCCACAGATTTTTCAATGCTTCCTTATGAGCTGTAAACACTCCTGAGAAAAGCCACTAAAATTATGACATTCTTGTGGAGTCATTAAACTAAGTTGAAGAAACTACCACTTTTATCAAACAGGCTCAACTCTGTTCTTAAAGGTCCTGGATTGTATCATTTGACTTTTTTGAACGTTTTCTTGAACAGCCTTTTTTTTTTTGTCACATTTTGATACCAATTTCAGATATACTGATCTTTTTTTAACCTGGTCTCATTGCAATGAGTCATATTGGTTATGCTTTACTCATTCTTGGCTAAAATAATAAAATAATATGTCCTCATTATTTTGGAGATAAAATAATTTTTTTACTTCAGCAAGAAATTTCAGAAATTAAAACTAACTAACCCTTCCACCACCGCCTGTAGATGCATCTTAGCCACACAATTCCTACATATACAGGGTCCACACAATTTTTGCTTTCTTCTTTATCCAGTGTCTTGCCTCTGTACTGTGATCTGAACATGTAAAGTGGTCTTTCAGCTTTTATTTCCAGTGCTAAGGCAGAGGTCAAAAGGACTTCACTTCAGCCTTTCTGGACCTCAAGGAACTTTCTCCAGCCCATCACTTGACAGTCCCCTTTCTGGCATTCAACAGCACTTGTGTTATTTCCTCAAAGAAAGAAAGACTGACGTTTTAGTTAACAACTAGATTCCTCCATAATAAAAGTATATTGATTTGCCATTTCAGCATTAGTGTGGTTGTTTGGAAGAAAGAGGACAGCATGGTAAATTCTGAAATAATATGTTTATCAAGCGCACTGAACATACTTCAAAAATTAAGTGCTTGGTGATGAAAAGTCATATTTTATAAGACAACTACATATTTCAGCATGAAATATGCAGAGAAAAAGATTTTTTTTTACATACAGTCTTATATAAGATAATGTACTGAGAAGAAAATTGAAAGCAGGTATGACTTTTAATTATCAGGTACAAAATTTTTATGGTCACGATCAGCCATCTTTCCATGATTACAATTAGTTTTCAAAAAAGTTTTAGTTTTAATAAGTGGTTTTAAAAGTGTTAAGACATTTTTAAATAAAAAATATGGGTTTTGTAAATATTTTTGTCATTTTATTGTAGTTTGTATCAAAATACACTATTGTAATAAATGTTCATAGTTTACTAAATAAGTCTTATAAACAGAAAAGCCACCATATGCACACACAAACAGATAGATAATAAAGGTTTTATGTAGGGGTCTGGGATTAATCTTAAACATATGTTCTTGTATCTATTTTATATCTGTCCTAAGTGGGAAAACATGTTCCAAGAACTAATTGTGATTGATAGACCTGTAGAAGGCACCCAGTTGGAGATGTCCCAATTTGTCTGTCCCAGCAATTTTATGGACCTATCTTGTTCTTAGTAGGCTATAGAGCATTTATGCCAGTCTGGGTAGTGTTCCCCTTCTTGGAGCTCCCACTAGGGAGCTATGCTGTGCAAAATCCTAATCCATAGCCTTTATATAATCTCAGATTTCCTTTACCCTAAAGCTATGTCTGCTCAGTCTTTTGCAGACAGAATTAAACTGACTCTGTCTGCCAGTTGTGATCCAGCTCTGAGCTTGAAGTCAGTCTCTCAGCAAGACTTATTAACTTGGGCATAGCAGTGTACTCACAGCAGTTTCCAATTGAGAGCTGGCTGGCATCCAGTTGAGTTGAAGCACAGGCAGAGACTTGGTTGGTCTGCAGAGATCATATGGACTTGCTTTAAATGTGCTGAATTGCTGTCTTCTCCCACGTATTTGGAGTACGGATGGTCTGGTGCCTTATCACAGAAGTGGCACCAGCTTGCTCTGACCTGTAAAACCACTGCTTACCCCTATGCTTTTTCTTAGCGTAAGCAACACTTTTCATCATGACAGTATTGTAGTCAATATTCTGGACATTAGGAGCACATGTGAAAAATGCATAAAGCATGCAGAGTTTGTATACAACTGTAAAACAAGTTACCCACTAATACCAAAAAATAAATACATAATTTAAAATAAATCCTGTGTGCACATCCATGTCTCTATTTCCTTATTTTTTTTGCAGCATTCTTTGGGCTTGGGCTCTATTAGAGAATAATTCTGTCTCTCCAGAGCAAGTCAGTAAGCCATTCAATTTTCCTTTCATCAAAAGAGCAGTTCTCCACACTGGCTTTTTTTTTTCTTTTGTGGTTCTGTAATCACTCTAGTTCACCAGTGCTGTAATGCCACCCACTTCTAACTTGGCCACTGTTGATATTTTCAGTATCTACTTCAGCCTATTTCATAGCTCTGCTCCTAGCCTCTCTACAATTCTAGTGCTTAACCCATTGCTACACAGTTAAGAGATGTAATAAATCTCACTGTCTTTGAATTAAGATGATCAAAGTCTGAAGTGTCTTTTACTGATGACTAGAGGGCTGCTACTAAATTGAAGTATAGCATTAGGCTAAGCGGAATTCTTTCAAATTAAAGCATTTTAGAAAGCTGGAAAATAGATGCTGGTATCCCTAGAGTAAAGTCTGCAAAATATATTCCTTAACTACAGAGCCATTACTATAGCTTCCTGCTGACTTGAAGACACACAGGAACCGGTACTCTCATAAACAGAACCATTTTTACAGTCACTTTTCTGACTGTAACAATAATATAAGATCTACTGTATAAAAATGTACTGGGAAGTTAATTTTTCATTGACATAAAGTTTAATAACTAAAATATTTCTCATATAAATATACACATGTAAAATAAACAGATAGACTAGCAGACCCCAGCAGCATATTACTAATTTTTATACAAAAATGTATACACATGTACATTAAGCGCATTAAAATGCCATAAAAAGTATCTTGGGAATGGAAAAGAAAAAAGACTGCAGTCAGATGACTATTTGTGGTCAGTAAATGAATAAGACAATAATGTTATCGTCTACAAAAAGAGATCTTTCACATAGCATACTTTTCTTCTCAAAGAGGAATTGCAGTGTTGGTTTTATTTTTTTGGTTTGAATATTGCATGGATTTCTTACGAGGGTCCAAATTTTGACAAAAAAATCAGTAACCACTTTCTTCTCCCACCATTACAGGGCTGTTTATCCTTATTTTCCAATAAAGGCTAGCCACGAAGGAGAAATATTTGGTTCAGATAAGCTATAATGAATGTAAAGAGCCAAAGGAAGAGTAAGCACAAATATATTGATAGCTTTACAGTAAGCTAATTCTGGAGGCAGCCTCTTGGAGTAATACTGAAAGTCACAGAAAATTTTGGCTTTCCTAAATTATTTTTGACTGCATACTTATTACTACTTTTAATATTACAAGATTTGGAAGACCCTTTCTGGTAGTAATTTTCAATTATGCTACCTGCCATGTAAACACACGTCAGGTATATGGGGTTTCATAGAATCACAGAATGGTTCGGGTTAGAAGGCACCTTAAAGATCATCTAGTTCCTACCCCCCTGCCATGGGCAGGGACACCTCCCACTAGACCAGGTTGCACAAAGCCCCATCCAGACTGCTCATGAACACTTCCAGGGATGGGGCATCCACAGCTTCTCTGGACAACCTGTTCCATTGTCACCCTCATAGTGAAAAATTTCTTCCTAATGCCTAATCTAAATCTACCTTCTTTCAGTTTGAAGCCATTACCGCTTGTCCTATCATGACATGCCCTTGTAAAAAGTCCATCTCTAGCTTTCTTGTAGGCCCTCTTCAGATAGTGGAAAGCTGCTATAAGGTCTCCCTGGAGTCTTCTCTTCTCCAGGCTGAACAACCCCAACTCTCTCAGCCTGTCTTTGTAGGAGAGGTTCTCCAACCCCCTGATCATCTTCGTGGCGCTCCTCTGGACTCGATCCAACAGGCCCATGTCCTTCCTGTGCTGAGGACTCCAAAGCTGGACGCAGTACTCCAGGTGGGGTCTCACAAGAGTGGAGTAGGGTGCAGAATCACCTCCCTTGACCTGCTGGACACACTTCTTTTTGTGCAGCCCAGGATTTCAAATGAAAGCTCTTACAAACACTGAAATAAATTGTCAACATACAGATTTAGTTGCAACAATCTTTTTCTCTTTTTTGCTTTCTTGAAAACACATCTTAGAAGACCAAAACAAAAAAGAAATAAGTGCTTTCTGCAACAGAAGAAAAATGTACTTTTAAAATCAATCCTTTTTAATGTTAAAATTAATCAATACTTGATAAAGTAAGCCTCGTATGTTAAAAAGTGAAAAATTCAGTAACATCATGTTGGTCTGAAGTTACAACCATAGCTGCTGGCAGTCAAATGCTTGCTTCACGTAAGGAATTTTCTCTATGTTACATTTCAGTCCGAAGAATACATCTGGGTCATACTGCATGACAGAGAGCAGCAACTGCCTGTGACAAAGCTTAGTTGTGCCAGGAAAAGTGGGAGAGGTTTGTTTCACTCCATAATGAAAAATAAATTGGCATAAGAAACTGTAATTATATCTAAATTATGACAATTTTCTAACACAGAGGTATATGTCTATATAAAGCAGGAGATCCAAATGATTCTGTGGATAGTGCAAATATATCTACTCTGCATTTGTCCAGCCTAACATCTGGAGTTACACAGTTCTTACTCTTTTGTATCATTTCCCAGGGAGTAAAAATTCTACTGCTGTGACTAACTATAAACTCAAATGCAATACACAGTTCTGAGCGCTTATGAACACGTTTAGTGTGAACGAAGGTTAGGAGGCTTCTTCACATCTCAAATTCAAGTATTAGGTAGAAATGCCATTAAATGAAAAGATAGGAGAGTTGCATTTAAGTACATGCTATAATATTTTAAACCAGATTTCCTGTCATTGTATTATTTTAATAATTTATTAGTGCTCTCAAAATATATTTGTTAAAAATGAAGGTAGTGAAAGCACTTGCTTTTGTTTAGCAAAGTGACTGGTCTTTCTAAAAGCCAGTGTACCACACTATCTAGAAGAAAAGGTAATAAATAAAAATTACAGAAACAGATTCCAGGCCTCTCATTACTTTGTAGAAACACACATTTCAAATCCCTGTGGCATTTCTATCCTGTCTTTCAAGTTAGAGAGAGGTTCATATATTCATCAATTATTTCTTTGAGTTGGGCGAAGCTGACCATACACAAGTTTACCCTCAGGTAAAAGAGTTGTCATCTTTCTTTTTGTTTTACATTCTCTCCCTCAAACACTTAACTCTTTCAGAGTATTTGCTAAACTAATTCTTCTGTTAGAAGTTAGTTTTGATTCTCTGCAACCACACATCCCTTTTTTGGCATTTCCATTTTGAGTGACCTTAATTTTGGTATAACATAATTTGAGAATAAGTACTTTTATTCACTATTTTACCAAATGTGGCAAGGCATATTAAAAGATAACAAAGGTAAAATTTGTTTAAGAAAGCCCTTGCATCTTGAAACCTTGAATGCCTTGGTCATATCTTCTTCAACCTAAATTAGTAGTCTGGAAGCATGGCTGTTTCCTGAGGTTGCTTTGTGTTTTGTTCCATGTGATATAGTTTACCAAAGCATAGGTGGATATCAGTGCACTGGAAAATGTGGTTTAATTCCTGTTCTTTCTAGCATATGTCAGGCTAAACTATTCTGGTCCAATGTACATATAGTGGCTCCAAAACCAAAACATTTAGAGAGACTGGAATGCAGTAATACACGGTATGGTGATCTCATATTGAATATTACCTGGTTTGGTGGGTTTTTTTGAACCTTTCAGTGAGGTAGCCTTTGATCTGCTGGTGGTAGCTTTGTAGTTTGTAGTGTCCTGATTATCTGTTATGAAATGATTGCTTCATGAGGACTCTCATTGCTGTTTCAGTGCACTGTTAATTGGGTGAAAAAGGAGCTGCTGTTTGAAAACTACTGCCAAGGTCTTGTGAGATCTGGAGACATGGTGTCATTAGCGAACTGTGTGAGACATTTGTGTGTGTTTTCCCCATCAGCAAATCTAGATTAGAGAACTAATATTGACTGCAGATATAAAGGAAGTAGATACCTGCTCTTATTTACTGAGTCCAGCATTTACAACGAAAAGGTTCTTTGTCCATAGACAACGATGTAAATATTTTTTGTATGTGCTGCATCATTCCATATTTCACCTGCTTTCACATCAGTACCTTACAGATTCAGCTGAGCCTTATTCCAGCATTTTTTCACTTTATGTCTAAGATTATTCCCATAGTCAAACAATATTGTCTTACTTAGAAAACATTGTATGTTTGAGAGATTCCATTAGAAAAAAGAAAATAAAAGAAGGCTGCCTTGAAGGATAAGCCTGTGATGCCAACCACTATAAACACAAATCCAGATGTTTCGGCAAGCTAATGTGAAGAAAAAACTCTATAGTCTTTATTTACACTTTATAGCAAATATTTTACCGGGAGGAAGTGAAGAATGTTGACATTCCACTACTTAAACGCCAGTCAGAACAATGTCCTGAATGCCAAAATGTCAACACTCATTGCAAAGTTTCCTTCACATCAGCATGCTAGGACACACATCTGGCATCTTTCTTCCTCTTTTTTTTTTTTTTTCTTTCTGCTGGCTACTGTAGATATGAAAATTGGAAGGCAAGATAGTTCTCATTTCTCTCAACCAGCCATCTGTGTTCAGCTGTCTGTTCACCTATTTGGGAAAAAAACCCCAAAACAGCAATCCAAAAAACCAGAAGACCATGTAACCTCAGGTGCACATATTCTGTTCAAAACCCCATATTAATTATCTGTAATCTATAAGACTTACATTCCTTGTAGACTATAGATTTACCTATTGCATTCTCCATTCCTTATTATGATTTGTAATTCTTATAGAATCTGTAATTCTTGTAGATTATAAACAAAATTAGTTTTATCTGTCTGACTGTTTGTATCTGCACAATAATATCCTGGTCAATACTCTAAGATGGAGTCCATTTCATGGACACACATTAGGAAATAGGCTGAACTGCATGCTCCAAAGCTATTAGAGAAACACTTTGATTTCGTATCAATTCCTCATCAAGTTCTCAGAAAACAGCCATTCAGATTTTCCAGGAAGACTATTTTCTTTACCCAAATCTTCACTATTTTGAAGAGTGTGTGCCTTTCCTGGCTTGCTCTAATTCTATGGTTGTGAACTGAATAGGTTCTAGCACTGATTCTGGAGCAGATTTTGCCTCCGGGTTTGAAGGAGAAAGAGAAACTTCTCGCTTCTGTACGAGCTGTGAAAATGAAGACATGAAGTATGGTGTCCTTGTCCAGCTTTTCGTTATGAATTTATTACCTTTGTCTATATTTTCCCTGATAATCTGACTGCCTGAAAAAACAGTTAATAATATATGTGTTTAAGAAAATTTACTGTTTCATTTAGAAACTAAAGTAGAAAGAGCCCCAATCAGTCCATTATTGTGTAGGTATAGATTATTCTGAATTATTCTGCAGGACTCCTTTTTTTTCCTAAATGTGGGAAATCTCCAGGGAGAAAAAGAAATCCAATCATAGTAGTTCAGGCTTATTTCTCGTATTCTGGAAATAGAAAATGTTACAAGAAATATCTACCTTTTTCTCCTTCAGAATTTTGTTAACACTTATTTTGCTTTGTGTGACTGTAGTTTGGAAAAAAATTATAATGTAAAGTACTCTCTAGTATACAGAAATTTCTGTGTGAACTACCAAAAAAAACCCCAAAGCACCCCACAAAAAAAAGGAAAAATAATTAAAACTAAACCCTGCCACTTCATACCAAAGATAGCATTTTGATTTAAGACCTCTGACTTGGCCTAGAACGTATCCTGAGTACTAAAAGCAGACAGTTGCTGTCTTGTGAAAAGAATTAAATGGTTACATTTTCCTTTAAATAGAAACCGTCTAGATGCTTAAGGAGGATGTATTCAATCTGATCTACAACTCAGGGATGTAAAGATGCAATATTTAGTGTCATATTACACAATCACAGATTCACAGATTACTTGGGCCACACTGTATAGTAATTATGCAGTATTTAGACGCTTTCAAGTTAAAGTAAGTTTAAGTAAAAGTAGAAGTAAAGTAAAAGTAAAACTCAACTGAACTGTGTATTGTAAAACCCCAACATGCTTCATACTCTGGAAAGAGAATATAAATTGTTACAAGCTTTGTGAACCGGTTTTGGTATCAGTATACATTTATTCATTGGTATACAGCACAGATAAATAACTAATAATTTATCATTTAAAATGTTATATGCACCCAATCAAATCAAACCCAATCTAATCAGTATCCCTTGTATCACAAATATGAATAGCATAATGTCACCACTGTTACCATCGGTAAATGAATTTCCTTTTGGTAGCCTCTGACATCTGTCTTACAGCAATCGTTTTAATTGAAGTTACAAGACTGAAAGCAAGAAAAGAGAATGTTTTTCTTCATTTTAAACCTATATTCCTTTACATGTTGATTTTCATCTCCTTACCAGCACTGCAGATGTTTTTGAAGTGTGATGTAAATGTGATGCAATTTCAGCAGAACCCAAAACAGCATGAAACTTTTTGACACGTGGTTTGAATATCAAAAGAATATGTATTATTTCTTATGGTTTTTCAAAAGTTGACCTATTGTCAGCCATTTGAATGATGTCAATTATGCTTATATTTTGTTATGCAAGACAGTCCAAGACTGAAAACAATTCAGTGCAGCATACAATTACCAATGTACAGCCACAAAGTAGTTCAAGATAAACATGTTAACATTGAAAAGAACATAATTTCCAAAAATTATAGTCACATGCAGTAAGATATTTTTTCATGACTTGTTGAACATAATGAATACTTTCCCTTAAAAGGAGTTTTCTAAGAATTTATACTTGAGGCTATTTTCATCCTTTTGGGTTGTGCTTGGCTTTCAGTGGGGCTGCCCAAATGTGCTTAAGCATTTGTTTTGAGGTCTGTTTGTTTGTTTGTTTGCTAGAATTTCTCTTTGTTTAGCACAAAGGAGAGCTTTTATCTCAGTTTAGTTATCTAAAAGTCAGGCATGTTTGACAGTGAAAGAGTCTGGGTTTATTTGTATAAATAAACTACGGCTGATAAAGCCGTCCCTCACACATCCCATACCCTGGAGGCAAGGGGGAAGGTCTGGAGAGAGGAAGATTTTCCCTTAGTTGAGGAGGACCGGGTCAGAGACCACTTGGCCAAGCTGGACATTCATAAATCCATGGGCCCTGACGGGATGCACCCGCGAGTTCTAAGAGAGCTGGCAGATGTTATCGCTAGACCACTCTCCATCGTCTTTGAAAAGTCATGGGGAACAGGAGAGGTGCCTGAGGACTGGAGGAAGGCTAACGTCACTCCAATCTTCAAAAAAGGCAAGAAGGAGGACCCAGGGAACTACAGGCTGGTTAGTCTCACCTCTGTCCCTGGGAAGGTAATGGAGCGACTCATTCTGGATGTCGTCTCCAAACACATAGAGGAACAGGAAGTTATTGGAAGTTATTGGAAGTGGTCAGCATGGATTTACCAAGGGCAAATCATGCCTGACCAATCTGATAGCTTTCTATGATGTTATAACGGGTTGGCTGGATGAGGGGAGAGCCGTAGATGTCATCTACCTTGACCTTAGCAAGGCTTTTGACACTGTCTCCCATAACATCCTCATTAGGAAGCTGAGGAAGTATGGGCTAGACGAGGTGACAGTGAGGTGGATCGAGAGCTGGCTGAGTGACAGAACTCAGAGGGTTGTGATCAGCGGCACAGAGTCCAGTTGGAGGCCTGTAACGAGTGGTGTCCCTCAGGGGTCAATACTTGGACCAATTTTGTTCAATATATTCATTAATGACCTAGATGAGGGGACAGAGTGTATCCTCAGCAAGTTTGCTGATGATACCAAGCTGGGAGGGGTGGCCGACACTCCAGAGGGCCGTGCTGCCATCCAGCGTGACCTGGACAGGCTGGAGAGCTGGGCAGAGAAGAACCTAATGAGGTTCAACAAAAGCAAGCGTAGGGTCCTGCACCTGGGAAGGAAGAATGCCAAACACCAGTCTAGGTTAGGGGCGGACATGCTGGGAAGCAGCTCTGAGGAGAAGGACCTGGGGGTCCTAGTAGACAGCAAATTATCCATGAGCCAGCAGTGTGCCCTTGTCGCCAAGAAGGCCAATGGCATCCTGGGCTGCATAGGGAAGACTGTGGCCAGTAGGTCGAGGGAGGTCATTCTTCCCCTCTACTCTGCACTGGTGAGGCCACAACTGGAGTACTGTGTCCAGTTTTGGGCTCCCCAGTTCAAGAGGGACAGGGAACTACTGGAGCGAGTCCAGCGTAGGGCAACCAAGATGATTATGGGACTGGAGCACCTCCCTTATGAGGAAAGGCTGAAAGAGCTGGGACTCTTTAGCCTGGAGAAGAGAAGGTTGAGGGGGGACCTGATTAATGTTTACAAGTACCTAAAGGGTGGGTTTAAGGAGGACGGAGCCAGGCTCTTTTCAATGGTTCCCAGCGACAGGACAAGGGGCAATGGGCACAAGCTAGAACATAGGAAGTTCCGTTCAAATACACGGAAAAACTTCTTTACAGTGAGGGTGACAGAGCACTGGAACAGGCTGCCTAGGGAGGTTGTGGAGTCCCCTTCTCTGGAGATTTTCAAGACCCGCCTGGATGCAGCCCTGAGGGATGTGCTTTAGGCAATCCTGCTCTAGCAGGGGAGTTGGACTAGATGATCTCTAGAGGTCCCTTCCAACTCTGAAGATTCCGTGATTCCGTGATTCCGTGATTCCGTATGTAACTATGGACATGGATAATTTTGGGTACACCAGTTCTTCCTCCACCATCTCTGTTTTTCATTTCTGCTTGAGTCACTTCCTTTAAATTGTATCTTGTGTTGCTCCTTTGATCACCATAAGCTTCACCTCTCTCCTACATTTTCCTGCATAGTACACTGCACTCTACAGAAATTCCATTTTAATTAATGAAATTTTTGACAGAAACACAGCCTATTTGAAGTCAAGTATCATAGCCCTAGACTAAGTCTGAATTGTTCAAACAGGACTGTCTTGGACTTCGTTGTTGAGAAACATCAGCAATTTTATTTCTGGTTGATGCCACCTATGTTGGCTATGACTCTGTGAAGGACTAAAGGACTAAAAGCAAAGGACTCCTTTGCCCCATGTGCATCAATCCTCTTTCCTGCTGGGCTCAAAATGGACTCCACAGCATAAAATCTCAAGATCAAAACCTCATTTTCCTCCCAAACCTCTGTCCATGGCTGTCCTCAGAGGTGGTTTTCAACTTTTGATATTCAGCGGTGACAAAGAAGAATGTCAGACAAACACTGCCCATGCTGCCACCACTTCTCATACTGGTATTGCAGGCTGCAATTCCAGGGTGATTTGCGCACAGATAGTAAACACTTGTTGTGACTAGAGATTGGATTTCTGAGGATGTCTGTGCAACAGAAGGAAGGCGTGACTGCATCAAGAACTGTTGTACCTAAGCAAACCTGACTAGCTAATGAGGTGACAACAGGGCGTAGATTTTTCACTGGAGTCCAGCTGTTAGCACAAGCTAAATAACATACACAGACAAATCTCTGTCTTATGCATTCTAGTGTTTCCTATTGTACCACACTTCAGTTCTGTTCAAACACAAGCTCTCCACACATTTCTAGACTTACTGAAGTTTTGGCATCTTTCTTAAGCATGCCACTCTCACATCTTCATCTTTGGGAGGGCACTGACAGCCCTCAGCCTCCTCCTGCCTCTTTGTTTTTAGATTTCTTTTTATTCCTAGGCTCGGGAATGGGAAGGACAGACCTTGCCGGTCCTTTTGGAGTTAGACTGGTAATGGCCATTTACTAGTATCCCCACTGCTTTCTCAATGACTCTCGGTATTCTTAGCCCAGCTCTCAGTATTTTGTTTCATCATGGACATTACTCATTGTTAATTTGCTGATGGTTATTCCCACAAGAGCCCCTGTTGATTTAAGGTAAGATATGAAACAGGCCAATTTTCATAAAAATGAACAGCATACAATTCATACCCTTCTTTGCCACATAAGCCTTCGTTACTTTGAAGTTCTGACATCACTGTTGGTCATCCTCATGATGTATCCCACCAGTGTCACACTTAAATAAACTAAGCAGCCTGAGGAAATTTAACTTAAACTGGCTAATTGTCTCGTTCTCAGCTCCTGCTTTTCAAACAGAACTGTTGTAGCACCACAGCAATAAACCAAGTGGCTGTTTGCCATTCCTCTTACCCATCCGAAGATGTTTGTCCGTATGGTTGCCAATGAATCTGAAATACATTAATTCATTTTACTAACAGTGAGGACTGCTATACTCAGCAATACCACTACCACAGAACATCAAAATGTCACAGCCTCATTTTAAAAGGTTGAATTATGTATTATCAGAAAAGAAATCTTGAGAGCTACTAAATTTAACCACAAGTCCTAGAGTTCCATGAATAGAGCCCAGAATGCACAAAGCCCAGCAATAAATGGGCACGTTGCAACATGCATGTCAAAGGATTATTTCCAGAATGCTCACTGGATTCATTAAGATTGCACAAGCAAATTGAAATGCATTTGCCTGTTCACTACAGTTGTCGCAAAAAAATCCAACCCTAAACTCTGTCAGATTTTTTGCTGGTATAGACAAGCCTTAAATTGTGCACGATGAAGCCCTATGTCAGTTAAACAGCTGGTCAGTTCTAGTGGAAGATATTTTGTGTATTTCCCAGCTAATTCACAATAGGAAAAAGGTGTCCTGTTAGGCTCTATTTTGAAAAGGTTAGATATGTTCATTCTGTCTTACATACCTCTTAGTATATATTCAGAGGAGTTTCATTCACTTCCATAAATTTCCTTTATTCTTTGGACAAAAAGGAGGAATATGCTCAAAGCTGTGCCTGTGTGTCCTCTCACCTTATAGACTAACTAAGTTTGAACAGCATGTCACTGAGGTTGACCTCCCTCTGTTTGATTCCATTTTTTTTTACACCTTCTTCTCTTTTTTCTTCTTTTCTCCCCTTTCCCACATTCCCTCTGCTTGTCAGAACTGCGCAAGGGTCATGAAATTTGATATAACTATTGCTATTCTCTTATCCCATTTCTAATGTTTACAAAGTATTTTTTTATTACAAGATTTTAATAAGGTCTTGGCAAATTTGACATTTCAGCTCAAGGATGTGCTGCTAACCTCTAGTTTTTCCTACTTTGTCTTTTTAAAAAGAAAGCAATGTAAGGCTTGCCACAATTCAGTATGAGTGTTTTTCCAGAATTAAAATGTGGTTGTTTTGCAAATACAGAATTTACTGTGCTTTTAATTCACATCTTGTAGATAAACAAAACAAAGCGAAATCAATCAAAAGTTCTAGACATGTAGAATAAAACCCCACTCACTTCTGTAACTGTAGATAGCTGCATTTAAAATTTCAAAACTCATATGATTATATACCTGCTTAATAATTTCAGAATAAATGCAGTACAATTTATCATGTGCCAGTACAGAACGGGACTATTTTTGTAGTTATATTTTTATTTTAAATAGCTAATCCATAAATCTGTAAATATAATTCTTGTTATCTTGAGAATTACTTGCTTAGGTGTACCCCTGAAGTCCAATTTTGTACATTTGTGTTTTTTGGTTGTGGAGCCTACATCAGACGACAGAGAGACAATATTTGATCTCTGTGGAAAGATTTTTGGCAGTTTTGTGAATAATTCACAGCCTGCATCTGGACGGCATTTTATTCACAATTGTCCTAAATAAGTTTCTTCAAAATTTACTATAATTACTGAAAAGATACATCAAATATATCTGATTAGCAGAGTGGTTATTGTGACCCTTTGCCTGTTTTGCCTGAGTTATCAACATTCTGGACCAAAAATAGGTTCTGCAATACTTAAGCCAGGCAGACACCCTATCACTAGTTAGGAGACTCAATGTCTTTATGTCTTGGTTTAACAGACTAACTTGGAGAAATAGCTGAGTTGAACCTTTACTTCAAAAGGCAAACAAAAATAAAATTCCTTAGGCTGTTAAAGCATTTGGTAATCTTTTCTTCTGCTTTTTTTCTTTTTGCCTCCCTGCTTCCTGTTTTTGACCACAACAAGAAACAGAAATGAACTGCAAGAAGGGCTATCCCCTCCAAACCAGACTGGTTTGGATAACCAGCTTTTGGAACAATCCAGTAGAACTTCCCAGACTTTTGATGTTTACCCAAAAGTACACACCCACTTTTCATGCCCCCAGCCACAGACATGACAATGAGTACCCAATAAAATGTCACCTCTGTCCTCACAACCCTTTAAAGTTTCTTGCATTCTTTTAATCCATTATTGTATCCCCCTCTCATCACCCCCCCAAAAAACCTCACCATTTTTTTATTCAGTTTCTTGTTTTAAATCCCTTCAATCAATAAAAGATTCATTTATTTTTCCTGTCCTCTCCAGATAAAAAAAAAAGAAAATAGAAGAATAAAAGATCTTTCTAAAACATTTATCCCACTTGATTCTTTCTTTCTCCTACGACCAAACTTTTATCTCAGTAACAAATGGATGAAGATTTATACAGTCTTAAGTTAATTGTAGGGTGGGTTTTTTATACTTTTCGCTGTTCTTTCCTTGCCATTGCTTCTGGAAAAACACTAGCTATTTACATTTCCCTCTAACACTTGTCTAGCAGTACATCATTCCAGAGCTGTCTTAAGGTCTATGGGGACCAAAGCACAGGCCTTAGTTTTGAAATGTTCCTGTGGTGTGATTTGCACCTAAGACCACAAGGTTTAAACATTGTCTCTAAATACAGCCCTATCTGATCCAGTTTCTGCTACTTCCTTTTTTCTGTTTCCTCCATCTTTTCCCCTGTTCTTCGTCTTTTAAGCATTTAGGCTTCTTAATCTTTTTCCCCTTCTTTTTCCAGGCACTTCACTGATGGAAACATTTCCCAACCTTTATTCTTCTGAAAAAGATTGAGGAACAGTCTGTGCAAATTACAGTCTGTTTCACATTGGGAATGGAGCAACACCACCCCAGGCAGTGCTCCAGGAAGGACTGAAGCCACCAAATGCGTGAGAACTTTTCAAAGCACAAAGAGAGAGCCAAGGGTATTCACCTCTGCAGTCCATGCCTATGCTCAGCAATGGATGTTCTTATGGAAATTAGTACCAAAGACACTTTTTAGCTGGAAATTAGAGATATTGGAATGAACCCATGATGGATTCTCTTGTGGCTTGTAAGCATAGCCCTGAATTCAGGCAGTGCCAAACTGCATCATCCCCGAAGGAACATTATAATGGCTTTCGCCTCAATAAGCTACAGTACCTTTCAGACCTCCAAAATGTAGTGGGAAAGTGCTGTCTACCAACCCATTTTCAGGATGCACATCATCCACACATCTGTCACACAGCCAAGATGCAAAGAAATAGGTGTCGTTTTGGTATCTTTCAATACCTTCAACCTGCTTTTGAGCTGTGATATTTACCTGGCAGCCCAGGTAGATCTTGATATTCTTTTTCTGTCACCATTATCTGATGCATATAAAACATTCAGAAAGAAGTTTGGATTGGCATGTTTTTTCAAGATGCAAACAGACATCCCTGTCTCAGTATTCTTTCATACTCTTCTCAGTATTCTTGCTATAGTTACAAACTGAACAATGTAACTATTTCTTACATGCTGTTTATAGAGACATAAATAACTTGGTTTGCCTGTTGCCAATTTAAAGATATTCAAAACATCCAGTCTTGAAGAAATGCAGAAAGCAATATGGTTCTCCCATTTAGCGATGACCAAATCAAGGAAGGAGCTTGATAAATTTGTGGCTTGCTCAAAAAGTACAGGCAGAATTTGGACAAGGTTTGTTTACTGTGTGTGCTTTAACAGTTTGGATAAATATGGTACTTCCTCTTCCTTCACCACAAAAGTCACTCGAAAAAGGATCTCTAAAAAAATGCTTCTAGAATCTTGTTCTTAAACATAAAAAAGATGTTGGTTTTTTTCCTCTGTGAAAGGGAAATTGAAAGATCACAGCATCCTGAAGGTTAGGACAGCTAAACCAGACTAATCCTCACACCAGTCCTGTTGGCAACTCCTTCAGTAGTTTTGGCAGCCAAATGTGGAGCCAGCCAGCAGCATGAAGAAATCCAGCCAGGAAGACAGCTACAGTCCCAAATATCGATGCTGGAAAAAACGCATTCCAGAGCTTGGCGTCTGTGCTACAATGTTTGCCAAGCACACCCTAGGAGTGGCCACACATGTGCTGGCTTTCACAGCAGAGAAGGAGAGTGAAAACAGGAGAGCTGTGTGAGCCACAGCGCGAGCAGTAGGGAACACTCTGTCATAGTCCGTTTCTTTCTTCTAGAAAGTGGAAGATTTACCTGAGAACTCAAAGTGAGGGTGCACATATTTTGCCTCATGTACAGGAGGAACATTACTTTTTATTTACATTCAAAAGTTTTATTTTCAGTTCTGCTGAACTGTTCTGACCCCTTATTATAGGACACTATGTAGCTAGCTTCTCAGTTATCCCAAGTCATTCCCATCGAAATTAGCTGGTGTGAAAATGCATACCTGACTACCTGCAACGTTCAGACAGCATTCCAAATTCCTGTCTGGTGCCATTAAAAGGAATTTGACTTCCATTAAAGTTTTTACCTATATATGCATTAAAGATTATTCTATTAGGTGATGAGCTCTTAAAAAGATAGGAATGATTGCACTTGCTCAGTCTGAGGAAGGCTCCAGTGTTTGGGCTGAGACTGGTATCCAACCAACACTGACCATAAGATGGCGGCGTCCATCTGGTATTGTCAGTGGAAAAGTTTGGCTTAGTGTATTTATATTTTCTCTTTACTCAGTCCTGCTCAACACTTAAGACCAGACATATGACCCTCAGATTAGAAGCCATACCAAGCTGTGAGTCAGAAACTATAGTTAGTTATCAGAAATTGAGATTGTATCCAAAAGACCAAATGACAGAGTAACTGGTGATATTCAACAGCCTCTGCGGTGGTCACCCTGTAGAAGTGGCTGTAGCAGAGGAACTGGGAAAACAGCCTGGACTAATCCAAATTACAGTCTTTTTTTTTTTAAATTGGCCTGGATCAGAAGCTGCACAATTAATATAGAACTGTAGATATTCCAAGTAGCCATGATATCCATAGAGCAGTTTAAGGAGGCTGTTGCAATGTTGATGATCCATCACATGTTACTAAACTGTCGAAAATTAGCTCAGCTACTGAAGCATCCAAGATCACAGAGGCATAATGATGGCTTAGAGGCAGAACTTTCATCTTCTTTAATGAGTTACAGCTCCTTTGTTGCACCTGTAAGAAACACCAACTCCTGTTGATTTTATCAAGTGTATTGGATTTATTGTTACTTGTTATCAAGCAACCATGATGACAACTATCCTCTACTGAAAGATGGGAAAGTGAGTTTGGAGGTTTTCAGAAATAAAATGTTGGCAGCCTTAAACTTCAACATTATATGGGGATTGCATTACACCGCATGAAGGATTAGGCTGACTTTCTGTCATATATAAGGGATACACAAGAACTAATCACTGTGGCTAGTGATTGGTAGAAGTTCTGATGTCAGTTCAAATTTAAAAGAATAATAATGATAGGGTCCATGTAATCTCAGAGAAACAATTATACCAGACACTCAGAAAGGCATTCCATGAAATCTATTTCCTGGGGATGAATTTGATGTTTGCATGAAGCTTATTTTTAGCTATTTTATTGCTTCAGTAAGCTCGAGTTTTTGTGAACGCAGACTTCTCTTTTGTTCTGAAACATTACAAAGTGTTCTGTTAAGAATACAGTCTCTGGCTCTCTGACTCTTTCTTGCAGTCAGAACTACAGAAAAATGGTGTGAACTTGATGTATTATCTGCAGTTCCACCAAGATGAGTTGAAAATGTATTTCGTGTCAACAGTTCTGTAACACCAAAGTAAAAATGTTTTTATTATCAGAAAAAAGGTCTCTGTTCATCTAGGAAAATGAAATAGTTCCAAGCATTTAACTCATTGCAATACATTCTTCACAGATATCATCACTATTAACCAAAAAGATACAGGCAAGCAATATTTCACTTCAATACCGATTTACACACTGTCACCTATAAATTTTGAGCATCGTAAGAGACAGGAAAACATAGTAAGGAAGCATGCTTCAGGTACATTTTCAACTATAACAACTGTCTGGGAGGTGATACTGAAATGAGTACTACCATAACAGGACAGTGTCTTGTTGTTACATCGTCTTGTTGAATACATCCTTACATGAAATATGAATCTGATTTGATGGAAAACCATTTGCAAAATGCAAAAGTTGTTTATCTAAAGTGTGTGGCTTTCATTGGCTTCAGAATGTATAACTGAGATGGCACACGGTGTTTTAATGTTCCCATAAAGACACAAGCCTCCCTGGCTTGTCATACTCATAAATGACCCACATGTAAGCAATCACTCAGATCTCAATATCTTGGGGTGGGCTATCAAGTTTAGAACAGCATACAGTGTCACTTCTTTAATATACATCAAAACACTATGGAGGTTATTTATCAAATTACTTTATGTACAACTTCAGGAGACTGCTTTACAAATAGCACTGAGAACATTTCAGTAGAACTGATTACCTCAGCAAAAAGCCCAAATTAATTTTTATTTCCCAAGATACTTCTACAAGACTAATCAAATTATTGTTAATTCTTTTCAGTCATGAAGAAAGCCTCAGAGAATTAGACCCTGACAACAGACATCAACTCACATTCATGGAATCTGGAGAATTTCTGAATGGAAGAAATATTAAATACAGGCATACTTCTATTTACTTTCCTCAGGCCAACAGGGAAACAGAGCTTTTTAGGCAAGTTGTGAAAGATGGCTGCAAACTGCTGACCTACAAGGAAAATCCAGAAGCTGGTTAGTTGTTGTACATTAGTGTCATAGCTATGTAACAGTCCAATTTGTTTTCCTTTAAGATGGACGAATTTCCTTTAAGAAAGACAAATTAGAACATTCTGAAGTGAGGTACGTACAAAAAAATATGTGACTAGTAAGATCAAATATTTTTCTTATCATAGAATCATAGAATCATAGAATCTGCATGGTTGTAAAGGACCTTTGAGATCATCGAGTCCAACCATACACACGCAAGAAAACCCCTACAATCTCTGTCACCAGACCATGCCCTTTCTTGTATGATAATGGGTACTTAAATTTGTGATTTACATACAAAAAATAAAAAAAATTGAAAGTATATTTGAAGAGTGGGAACAGAATATCAAAGAGTGATTTTCAAATGACCTGCTCATTGAAAAACAACTTTCAAATTGCTTAGATAGCTCTATATATTCATCTGATGAATGTAACTTGGGTGTAAATAACACAGCAAGAAAGAAATAAAACTATTTTAAAAGAAAGAAGAAAAGCATTGGTTTTGTCTTTGTTAGAGGCAAAGGAAAGAAAGTAATAGCTAAAACCAGTCAGTTTCGGTGATCTTACAAAGCTGAAGCTATTGTGGGGACTCTTGTCTGCTGACAGAGGGCAGGTAGCCTTAGATGTGCGTGTTCATCAACTTAGATCTTCATCAAATGATTTGTGCTTAAGTGACAGTAATAGTCTGTCTTGAGTGCTGTATATTTTTGTGTTCTTCCAGATAGTCCTGGCAAACATCTATTCTCCACACATACTCCCTGAAAATGCCTAGCAGTGAAAATATGTTCCCACTGTGTGGTTTCATTGTAAAACTACTTAAATGTCTCTACCCTGGATATAATTTTCATTTAAAAGGTAGGCTAGTACTTAAAACTGCTAGAATACAGCAAATATGTTTTAATCATCTTTTTAGAAGGGTAGAGCTGATATATCTACATTACAGTTTGCCATGGAAAATATATTTTCAATTACTTGAAAGCTTGAAGCTTTGCTGTATACTGTAAAGATCATATAAATATTTTGATCATAGCAACCAGTCATTTTCAGAATCCACCACCTGCTATTTTGAATTTGTGATAAGTAGGACTCATAAATGCTATTTTAGATGAAGAATTAGAGGCTATTCTTTGTAGGATAAAGGAACCGATCTCAGCAGAAGTGAGAGGTTTACAAGCAAGAACTGGCTCTAGTTTTAATGCTTTTGGTTTTTGTTTTGGCAGATTACTAGACTCTCTGGATCCAAATTGCATGGTAGCAGTAGGAATAAGAAACACATTTTCAATCCTATTTATTCTTAATAGGGTCTATTTGTGCTTTTTAATACCACTGTACCTTATTAAAACAATGTAGCGTACATAGTCTAGACATACTTTTGGAGTCTTAATGCTTTTTGGAAGTTGCTGAGCATGTTTAGGTTTTTTAACAATGGGGTCTGGCACTGCGTGTCTCACTAAAAAGAGTTGTGACATGATTCTGAGAGAAGGTGTTACGTAAGAATTTTCCCTTTAATTTAAAAATTCTCTTAAGAAATAAATTATCTTTCCATATGCTTTGATGACAACTTAGGCAATTAAAGAGATTCCCTGTGTTTTGCAATTTCTGTAAATAATAGATTGGTTGTCCTCTGCCTTCAGGACAATGTAGTACATGTGGAGCTGATGGACAATAAAACCATGTAAATCTGAACCTAAATAAATGTAAATGATATCAAAAAGGATGTTAACACCTCTGTGCAGCTGCAGTCATGGTCAGTCACAATTTTAAACTTCCCTATGTGATTACAGTGTAATGTTAGAAAACCTGATTGTTAGCTGATTCTCTGATTTGACAGCCAGAGGGTAAAAGAAAATTAAGTAGGAATTATTTTAACCTCTGTAGTTTTCTCTTGGTTGGGAGTTCAAAAATCTATTTGGAATATGTTCTGTAGTAGTGGGGATACGAAATAATTGGGCTTTACCATAACTTAGTATAGTGCAATAGTATTAATGTGCTTTACTGGTTTGAAAATAATAGTTCCAATAATTCAAATTGTCTTGTTCTAAGAAGAAAAATGAAGCAAATGTCAAGCCCAATTAATCTTACAAGTTCAAATGTTATGTGTGCCCCTGTATGTCCCTCGGTATATATTTGTCTGGCTATATTGCAGTGCAGAACCACAGGAAAGTTTGGCTTAGCTGACAGACCGTTGAAAACTAAACCAATTGAGATATTGGGGGTCAAAACGAAAAGGGATAGCTGTGGTGGCTTACATAGCCATGCCTCTGTCACAAACACGAGTCAATGTTATCTGCAACTCATGGTAAAAAGAACTGCCAAAAACGACTTTATTTTATTTTTTATTTTTTTTTTTTATTTTTTTTTTATTTTATTTTAATAGAATGCTGTCCCTGCACAATTTAAAAGAAATTTAATTGTGTCCACAGGAAGGGATGGATTTTATTTTTTTCTTAATATGAAGTAATTGCTTAAATGTAAAATTAAATGCCACTGGCAAACATGGCCTCACTTGCCAAGTGAATCATCCCATAAATGTTTCTTGCAGCTGTCTGATAAATAATGGGAGACTACACAAACTGTAGTCTCTGTTTCTTTTTAATGAGAAAAATAGATATATCTTAACTCTTCTGATATATTGACATTAATTTACATTGTGTAAAATAATATGATGCAAAACAGCTCCTGTAAGACTGTTTTGCTTTCCTCAATATACTCTGGGAAGTTCCTAAAGAGTGAAACAATCTACTATATTAAGTAATTTTTTAAAAAACAAAATGGTTGTATAAAAAATACATCAGATAGATTTGATCTTCACTATTATGCCTCAGTTACGATAGCTTAGTTGCAGTAGCTGTGAGGCACTCATCAGCAGCTAGCGATTTTCTTTTCATTTATTAATCATTAGTACTAGTAATAGGTTATCAGTTAAACAGTGATGGACAGGATAACCTGGTAACAAAAGATTTTTTTCATCTTTTAACCTCCTATCACCTGTCCCTCAGATCTTGATTATTCAGCATTTGCTTTCAGCCTTTCTCAGATTCTAAATCACTGCATTTTTCCAGATGAATTTGAGCCTACTAACAATAACATGTTATTAGTTACCTTTGGTAACAGCTAGCAGAATGTCCGCAAACAACACAAAACAACACCATGCACATATAGAGTGAAGAAAGGGGGAGCTTTGTCAAAAAAATGTATAGTATATGCTTCCTACGTATGTTGGTGAAGGTTACCAAAATGCAATGTTCGGTGCAACAGAACAGTGCGCTTCAGATAGATCTGAGTAATCCCAGAAGTGTTTGTTCTAGTTTGGGGGCACGTGCTAAGGCTCAGGTTTAACAGTACTTTTAACTTAATTTTTTAACTAAAATTCATTTTTGTTTTGGCACTAGTGATGGTGTTATTCTGCTGTCTGACAATTGTTCTCCGAGGAGAGACTCAGACAGTCTCTGTGTGTTCATTAATGTAATATTTAAATGACATAAAAGTGTCAGTAAACAGAGCTTTCACAATGAATTCAAATCTCTTGTTCTAAGCATGGAACAGAAGATCTCTGCTTTCATCCCACAGTCCATGTGAGACACGGAAAGGCTTCAAAAAATGTAAAGCACAAATGGAAAGCACACACAGTCATAAAAGAGCAATAAATTGTACCGATTGTCCAGCTGTCTTTAATGTAAAGGTCTACTTATAGTATGTCCAATACAAGACAACAAATATAATAAATTGCAGAGTACGTAGTTTTCTTTCTAGAGCAAAACTATTATTTACATATGTAGTTGAGTCACAGCCAGCCTATCCTTCCTAAATCAGACTAGGCAAGTGCTATGGAAAATCTACCTATTAAAATCCTACAAGTTAGAAAATAAAAGGGCTTACTTAGTTTTTCTGTCCATCTTCTTGCCTAGCAGGTCTCTTCCTGAAGTTCAGTCTACATCTTCCCCTTTCAGTTGCATCTTGTTACTTCTAGTCATGCCCACTAGTAAATCATGGTATTATTGATATTCACGTGCTTCAGGTATTTACAGACTCTCCCCATATTTTCTGCTTAGTTAATACTTTGTATCTTTTGCCACAAGTCAAGATTTAAGTTCTAAGACATTTTTATCTTTGTTTTCCCCCTTTTATTTCCTAGCAGCTTTCATCCCACGTAGGCATTGAATTGATTTCATGATTCCAAGGGCAGTTACACTAGATATGTTGAGAAAAGATAAATCTACTTGTTTTATGGTGTGCTGCCTTCATATGTGAGGACAAACACATCCTTGGTGTATTTGATTCTTTCTGTTCAAATGCCTATCCAGCATAATGACAAGGTTCGGCATTGGGGAAGTTGCAAGAGAATGAAGAAGTGCTTAGGAAAATAGATTGCTGGGCATGGAGAATATATATACGAGAACAATAAGCTGTTGATCTAACAGTCTCTAGCACTTACTCTTTGATAACTGTCTAAAACATGCACCTGAAAACATTAACATCAGTGTATCTGGAATCAAAGGAACATAGTAGTGAGTAGTGCAAATAATGGTGCTTTTCAGCCTTCAGCGTGACACACTACTGGGCATCCACTCCAAAGAACTCACCGAAACACATGCATGGGATTAAGCTGGCATATAACCACATGTTTTCCCACTACATAGGAACAATACAGCTAGTATTAAATATTGTTCTATATTTGCAAAACCTGCTGGCTAGGACTTTCAAAAGCACCCAGCATTGGCTTCATTCTGTTGCTCTTGACGTTAGGATACCTTTTACTGGGTACTTCTCAAAATCCATCCCTGGATGGATCCCTTAAATCTGCATTCATTTAAGTTTCTCTATTAGTATAATAGTAATTCAGTGGTCGTTTTGTAAAGCCAATGTGAAGCAGATGGCTGGCACTAAAATAAGGCCAATGTTAAAAATCCCTCCCTAAATCTTAATTCATTACCACTCAGAGATACCAAATGTATTAACAAAATTTATTTTTAGATAATATTTTAAAGTGGGGCTAATGTGAAGTGGCAAACAAGTACAGTTTCTTTTCTTTTTTGTCCATGCCTGAAGCTGGAGCACAGTATTGCTGGTAGAGTTGTAGTGGATGAAAAGAGCACAACAGCTACACCAACACTGCATGTTCCAAGTGCCATGTGTTATGTGTTATTGAAGTTAGACAGAGTGCCAGACAGGAGAAAGTCAGGCAACAGCTGTACAAGCTTTCTAAGGCCTCACGATGGAGGTAAGGCGCCCTAACAAAACAAAAAACAAAAAATTTCCAGTGAAAAGAATCACAGGAGTTATATCATCTTTTCCACTACCATGTCAGTCTTTGCTTCAGTCTAGTTCTAAATGACTCAAGCAAAAGAGTTTCCCTTAATAAATTATTCCACAAGCAGATTTGTCAGGTAATATTGCTTGGTGTTTAGATTAAGTTCTCTTCTCAGTGAATTTTGTTGCAGAGTTTCTGCAGGTTCTTTCTTTCATTGTTTACACCATTCATTTCTTTCATTGTTTACACCATTCAAGATCTTTCAGAGGAGTATCATAGTCTTGCCCTTCTCCTAGAGTTTACGGTTTCTCTAAGTCTATCCATAGCTTCTATTCTGATCTTCCCCCAGTACGGGAAGCACTTAATAATTGACTTGCCGATGCATCGCCTGTCCAGCTTCTTGCTATGTTATTAACAAAGCCGTAGCTATGCATAATTTTCAAAGGATAATCCATCTCACGCCATAACGTAGTGAGTTACCAGTTCTGCATGAAAAATAGTTAGAGCAGATCTGAGTGGATAACCCCTTTTAAAATAAGTTAAGATAGTATTTGTCATAGTGCTTATTCATCTGGCTAAAATTAGTCTAGCAGGGTTTTCAGCAAAATACTCTTCATAGTGCTTGAGATCTCCATCAGGAGTGCACAGGTTGACTGCCTGCTCTCTGCATACTGTAGGTATTACGCGCACACCCTTGTGGTGGCAGGGGTTAGAAAAAGAGGTTGTAGTAGATAAAGCAACTATTTGGATCTAAAGAAAAAAAATCTGTAAGAATTTATTTTTAAAGGTGTTTACATCGTTCAGTTTCATCGTATCTATTTTTTGATCACTGATTTATCGACATCTCGCAATCAACTTCTTATATACGTGAAAGTATACATGAAATGAAAATGCTGAATTGAATGCTTTTTCAATGAGGTTACTTTTGAGCGACTGCTGAGCTTAGGTAAACAATGATGAAAAATTATCGCTCTCTAATTTATGTTCAGGTATGTTCATAGTGTAACAAATAAAAATTTTAACACTCAATTAATGAATAAATGCAGACTTCTTTTAGCCTGCTGTCCATCATTAAACTCACTTTGAAGCGAAATTTTAGAACTAGGTTTCTAAATTTCGAAGAGTTTATCAGACATCTAATCACCACCTCCCCATGATGGGAATAACTTTGAGAAACCGATCTATATTTAATACATTCACTGATATCCTTTTCACACTTTCCATGTAGGAAAACTGACTGCAAGCTAAAAAGCTAACCTGTTGGAATCTCTCCCATTCTTACAACCTCTGCACTCTTGTACAAACACTCTCTCTTTTTCTTTCCCTCTGTAAAATTTAATTGCAGTGTATGTAGTGCACAGTTGTATATTTAAAAAGAAGTCTGGTAACCCAAGCAAGGAAAATAAGGGCAGCGGTTTCTGAGCAGCAATTACACGGACGGGTTATTTTGAATGTATTGTGAAAACAGAGAAAACTTCACCAAACCTGACCAAAACCTTCACACGGGTTCAAGGTTATCAGGGTTTCCATCTCCTCTGGAGCCATGTAACACAATGATTTACTGATTTTTCAATAGAGGGATGCAATAAAGAAAGGCGTTCATTTTAGCAGTAGTGCAAGCTATACTATATTTTAACAAGCCCAGCCTAAGAAAACTATACATAAGCCAGTCTTAACATAGAAGACTTCACAAAAATGTAATGAAGGTAAAAACTCAAAATTTCATGGTTCACATACCTGTCTAAGTTTAAAGAGGAGCCCAGGTCACAGGGCTCACCAGTATATCAGCTTTAACAGCGCGTCTGGTTTCTTACTTACAGTGTTTCTGTAAAGCTAGGATGCTGACTTCTGCATAGTTATCACATTTTTCTGTGGCAAGACTCAACATATGTGTGCTCTCAGATTTTTTATTTCTGAAAGAAATGATTCCTTTTAGGACAGTAAGTATAACTGCATCCTGAAACCGCAACTCATAAATCAAAAAGTCCACCATAAAATTTGGTGAAGTATCACATTAGCTTTCATTTGCCCAAATAGAACTTTAACAAATGTATACTAAAAATCTAGATTTCAAATTCTGTGAAATCTTTTAAAATAAATACAAATGATCCAAAATAGTAATGACAATTTTTACTTTGTGATAAAATAATACCATATATATCAAAGGGATAATACTTACCTTTGTGAATTACTTGCTTTTGTAAGATATTATGGGATTTAGATTACATGTTTGTTTGGTTTTTGTAATTAGAGAATGGACTTCTGCAGTTTTGACAACTTCAGGAAGTGCAGTATCTTTTTCTATTCATGGATACAGTGGTAACTGGTCAAATTTCAAATGCAGGAAAGAAAGAGTCTATTAGAACATTTTAAACTATAAATATATAGGTTTCTAGGTTATTAAATTATTTTCTTATACACAGATATTACAGAAAAATGGATGATTACTGCTCTACCAATCTGATAGATAGAGTATGTACAGTAATATAGTGTTTAGCCTCCCCCTAAACAATATTAAAAACTTCCCATTTTCACAGATCTATTTTGAAGAGATTTTGATATGAAGTCACAGACTTTATTCGCTTTGGTTTTGTCCACATATTAGGAATTTCTAATCTTCCTTCAGAGGCAGTACTACAGGATATATGGGGAAAAAATTGGAGTAATTCATTAAATGCAAGACTTTTGGAGCATGTGTGGTGAAATGTTTATAAACCATCATAAGAAATAAAACTGTAATAAATTCAGATTAATATTCTTCATAGAGCTTTTTTTTCTCCCTGCTATACTTTATCAGATTGGATTAGATGCCACATGTGGGAAATACAGAAAATAAACACTTGCCCAGGGCTTCACTTGATTAATATCAGTACTCATACTTTTCAATACCTTCTTTAATTCCTCGGAAAGATTGAAATATACACTCATACAACCTGAGGCACCTTACTAGATTGACCATGAGTTGAAATCCCTTTCTTTTCAATTTCTCATTTTAAAGCTATATGAAGGAGAATTGAACACACTCACAGCATAAAACAAATCAAAACTAGACAGGATTAGATTTATAAATGGACCAAAAAAGTCTTTTGGGACAGGAAATATGACTTTTCTGCAGTGAGCAATTTTTACCACTCCTGAATCCTGACAGGTGATCCTGGTGATCCTTTCTAAGTAAATGGTATGGTTCTGTGTTTTCATGAAATACTTCATACAATATATACCATGGACCATACCACTGTTAACATCTATTATTTTATCCACTTTCATTAGAACTTGTAACAGTCAGGCACAACGATAGTGTTAACATGAATGAGATAACAGGCATGTTTGGTTTTAAGTAGATATTTTTTATCAAAGCATAAAGGAAGGATAAAAGACCATTGATATATTAGCCACTAATGTTTTCATCAAAGCTTTTATGGTTTATCTGTTGAGGCCCAGTGACATTCACAGATGCTGAGGACACCTCATGCAGTTAAACTGCAGGGAAATCAGAAATACAAACCAAGCTGGAACAAAAAGAATACTTTAGTGGTTTCAGAGAGATGGAGACATTATCTGTGCCAGCAAAGGCTTTCACGAAGTCAGAGAACTGTGTACTGTCCTTCCATTTCAACAAGAAAAAATGGTTATCTGTGTTACCTTTAACTGTTCTTGTTTATATTAAATAAGGATACAAAGTATTTTTATTGACATGTTTAAGAAAACTTTAGTCTTATTAGAAAAAACTTTTAATTCTGCGAACTTTCTTCTTACTGAGTTATAACATAAGAATTTTAGTCTTACTTAGGGAAACAGAGATATAATGGCTGATGCTAACCAGGAATGTTAGCATTTAAGTGGTACCAAAGAAACTTGTGGTGCGTCTCTTTTTCCTTTACGGTGTAAAAACACTGAATTAATCATAATCTGCATTTTCTTTTCAGATAGACCAAAGTCATTATGTTAAATTCCTCAAAATCAAATGCTACTGACATAAAAGTGACTCCCAAGAGGAAGAATTAAAAGAGATGACCCATATGTACTTCAGCCAACCTACACAGTGTTCATTAGCAGCACTAGAGCTGTCCGTAGGTCAGAACAGTTAGCGGAACAGTTTGCCAAACAGCCAGATGCTGCTGTTGGAAAGACACCAACAGCGCCTCATCTGTGTGGCTCTGGGCATTGAAAAACGAGTCAAGGCAGCAAATAAAGAAAAAAAGCTGCCTTTGGTCCTGTCCAGAACCGTGATTTAAATGACAACACTAATTAGACAAAGCAGAGTCATTCTTACTCTGTGGACTTAAAGGATATTTCACACAGATTAAAAGATGGAGATCATGTTCTCAGAAGTCTTTTTTTTTTCCTTCTTTGTTCCCCAAAGGTAGGGGTAAATTGGAAATTAAGTGTCTGCAATTTAGTTTCTCTAAGTATGGCAACACATACCCAGTTCTTGCAACACAAACCCTGTCAAAGTTCTGACTCAATGCATAGTTCAGCAATGATACCAAGCCAAAAATTCACATACAAACCAAGAAATTGTACCTTGTAGTTCTTTTTTGCACAAAAATATTAAATCAAACACTGTTTGCTAAAATATCTGCTTCATTTGCCTCTCTGGGTCGTCTTGATGGATCTCTTTAAATGCATTTAAAGGAAGTGGTGGATCCATTTAGGGATTAATTAAGGAAACAGGTTAGAAAACAAAAAGCCAAAAAAACCACAACACGTGAGGGAACCAGCAACAACAGGTGAACTGTTTCATTAAATACTATATTCCATGGTATGAGGCAGAAACTTGAAATAATACTAGAACTGTTCCAATCAAATTTAGAAATTGCATTTGTGCTGCAAAATAGCTTTCAGATGGAGAAATACTGTATTTAGATAAGCTTGGATGCAGTGATATCACAAAGGCTTATGCCAGATTTTCAGGGAGGAATGAGGCTACGCCTGCGCTGTAACTCTGAGTGCTGGTGGCCTCTGTATTTGTGAGGAAAATAGTGTTGAGTTCTGTCTCTGGTGTATGCTGTACAGCGCCTGCTTACAGCGTGCTGCCAGTATCCCCTACTTCTGATCCGTAAAGGCAAGAATTCAGACAGGAAAGGAAAGCAATGAAGCTTTCCATATACTGAAACTGTCTATATACTGAAGTACTTGAAAGAGCCTGGTTGCTACAGCAAAATAGTGAGGGCCAGCTTCTCCCCATTTGCTTCGTAAGCATGGAGCTTACCTAGCAATGGCTCAAGCGAGTGGTCATTAATGCTTGTTGTCCTTTCCCTCTTGCTTTTTAATGATGTGTCCCCTCTCCTTGCTAAGCACAAGTCCTTCAAAACCCCGAGGGGGATCTCTGGCACTTTTATTACCTGCTGCTATTCAGGCCCCCTGGGAATCTCAAGCAGAACTCCTGGTGTGCCAGCAGATTGGCATAAGAACAGCAAATGGTTTCTTTTCTTTTTGCAGCATTTGAATAATGCAGAAAGTGGAAAACTTATTATAGCCTAGCACACTGACAGCTGCTTTCTGACATTTCTGTACGAGTACGCATATTTCTCAGGAGGCCTCGTTACCGTGCCCCTACACCAAGCTAGGTTTTGCTGGGTGCTCCATGTTTCCTATCTAGCTGCGGACTCCATCCAGGAACTGATGACATAACCAACATCTCTTTCACAGATAGGGCAGCAATGTGAAACCATCTCACAGAGCCTGCAGAGAGACAATTTATGCAAAACAGCAGGCACATGGCAATGCGTTCCTATGCTGCAGGCCCCTGTGCATACCCCACCACATCAGTGGTTGATGTACTTGTATCCATGGTACTTGTATCCATGATTTCAGATGAGGACATTAAAAGTAAGAGCAGGAAGGCCCACGGTCAGAGAACCTGAATGCACGGCATGTTTTGGGTAGCTGGCACACACAAGAGAGACCTAATCATTTGCAGAAGTGTAGCACATCCTGGATTGCACAGCTGAAATAGGCCAATGGAACGGGACTCTACGAAAATGAAAATATTCAAAACTGTCTTTTCTAGTGCAATTTATTCTGCGTTTGATATCTCAATCAGCTCTGCTAATTTAGTGTTGTAAAGAAAGGGAAGCAAGGGAATAATCCCACTTCCTTGCTATAGTTTTTTGTCAGATTTCTTTTCCTTTGAAAGAACTCTTCTGAAACTTCTTTTACTGCATCATCCTGACAAGGTTTCAAGCTCTGTGCTTTTTCTTTTGACAGAGGGGGCTTATCGTCTGCACTGAGTAATAAGCCAATTGAATCAAAAGGAGAAATTTCAATGTTTATTAATGTATCAAATTCTTTAAAATTAAAAATCTTGCTGGTGCTCTCTGATTGTACAATCTGTTCAGCTGCCATGCTTGGGCTCCATCTCTAGGTGATACTCATTGACTTTCTGCACCACACAGTAGTTGACAGGGCATGCAACAGCATTCAGGAAACCTCTTACACAACAGCACCTGCATAAATGAGGACAAAAAGGCAGAATGCATCAGGCTCTATTTATATCCTCTTATTGCAGGAGTTAACACTAGAGATATATGAAACTATTTGAGAAACAACAAAAGACATAGGCTGTCTTTATTTTCATGTTTTTACTTTTCATGTGTGTTTTTAAATTGTTCTTGAAGATGTGTGGGCACAATCCTGGTGATCAGGGTAAGGGGCACAGCTGCCCCCCTGGCTCCAGGCTGGCAGGGTGATAGGCAGCAGCTGGGCAATACTCCAGGCAGGTGGATGCTATTAGCCTGGAAAGGAGCAGTGAAACACTGACCTCACAGATCAGAAGTGACAAAAAATAATAATTAAAAAAATAGGTAGTCAGGGTGGATAGGTGGAGTTTGCTGTGTGGGCTTTTTAAACTTAAATTACACTGCTGTTTTGTTTGAGGTTTTTTGTCTATTATTGTTTAGGGTAACATTAAGATTCAACAACTTTGGATATATGTGCTGTTTTAAGTAGCATGCAGAGAGGGTAGCAAAGAAGAGAAAATACACGTGAATAAAAATCAAACTAGCGCGGACTAAACCATTTGCTTTTATGAGACATTGTTCTACAGTCCCGTATTATGAAACTGATTGGAATCTGTGTGTCTTATACTATTGTTGCTTCCTGTAGAGGCAATTTATTGCTTTAGCTCTACCTTTCCTTCCATAGCTACAGCTGCATGGGAGGTTGGAACTGCAGTAAGCAGCCAAATTATCATGCCTATTTCTCCGAACAGGTCAACCACCAATAAGAAGTGACTTGGTACCTTGTTGAGTGTGGTATACCAGTAACAAGGCAAGTTCAGTTGAGCTTTTCCTAGGGAATGTTTTAAGTTCTTCAGTTCCTTGCTTCTTCCTTATGCCCAGCCTCCCTGGCTTTCCAAATAAGAAGACATTTTTAGGCTTCTTTAGTGATTGTGTGGTTAGACTAACCACCTTCTCAAGAAACAAACAGAGGATAACCTATTTTAAAACACGTGTAGGAAAAACACTATACTATTAAATCTCATCTTGCTGAAATATCAACTGCTTACTCTCTTTTTCTTACTAGGAAGTAGCTAAACTTGAAAAATAAGGTGAGTCAGTTCTCAAATATTTGATTTCACATCTCTTTTTTTCTTCAAAATAAGGTACTTCTACATATAAAAAATGATGTTTATTTTCTCTGCTGCCATAGTTTGTTCTGCAAAGCCATTTTATTAAACTATTTCTTTAGCAGAAGAATAAATACTGTTAAGCTTGATCATGTATAACAAGAGGTTTATATAAGACTACTGAAATTAAATAGAGGCTCTTCTAAAGGACAGTGACAGAGTCATACCTGAACTAGAAATTTAAAATGAAAAACATCTGGAAAGCTTTTTAAGTTCTCTTCAAATGCCTTAATGCCTTCTGCATCAAGAGTGGCAAAATAAAACATTATCTGTTTTCTGAAACTTATTTGCAAGTGAGGGAATATCATAAGAAATGTTGTGTAATACTTTTCCATGAAACAATGATTTCCTCATGGAGTATTTTATTGCATTATGTACTGTGTAATTTCCATTAGTAGCTGGAAGCTAATATTTTCTTTTCTCCATCACTTTTCTTGACAGCCTACTGTCTCTGAAAGCTAACAGTTGCAGTTGATGGTGATAAACTCTCTAAATTTGATGGTTATGTTTGTTTTTCAGTAGTGACTTTACACAAACACATACACATATATAATATTGTAATCAGAGTATACAGAAAACAGATGAACAGATAACGTGCTACGCCTCTTCCGGCTATGTAGTAGCAGAGCTTCTGAGATTGGTCAAATCCTTCACTTTTTAAGCAGTATATCCCATATAAACTGTGAGGGAAATCTTTTTTTGTGGAGGGATGTCTGTATAGATATGAGAGACACTTAAATGTAAATGCAACTTTTCTTACCAGAGAGCTGCTTTCCACTCAATTTCTGCTATGAAATGTTTATTCAGCTTCTCCTTTAACTCTTTGAGGGGGCCATTTTTCTCACACGATCTCAAATCTGCCTTCTGTATTCTCTGCAGTCCAAACCACATCAGAAGAACAGCACAGTTAATCTCTGCAAAAGCTGGAAGATTTTTCTACCTATAGACCACCAAGCCTGGACGAAAAACTCTGGGGAACTCTGGTAGGCTTCCGAAAAGAACCCTTTTCTTTTTTCTTCTTCCTGTCACCCCTAAAGACTTTAAGGCCTGTCACAAAGAGCCACATGTTGCTAAGTGGTACCTTACAAGGACTCCTCACTGACTCTGCAATCAAACAAACATTTCCTATTTATACAGCTATTAATGAATTTCTTTCAATTACTTCCTTGCAAGTGCAAAACCAGAATCACGGTGCAATATGAAGTTTTAATAAGCAAAGTTTTTAAAGACTAATACAGCTATGAATTTATGTCAGGCATGCAATTCAGTGTAATCGCATGATTAGGCACAATAGGAGTCTTCTTGTTGTCAGCTTTAGCTTTTTGGACATCTGTCAGTCTGGATTAAAAATGTTGCTTTCTTCTTAATTGGAAATGGTAGTGCCTAAGTACTTGTTTTCTAAGGTCCTTTGAATCAGTAATAAGAACCTTCTTTATTGTGAGACAGAAGAGTGAAATGAGAGGTGATCACTTTAGTTGTGGACCTTATAAACAACTAGCCATCTTTAAAAATAACCATTTTAAAAAAATACATCATATATTTGTTACTGTTGAAGGAGCCGTAGGTTGTGAGGGTTTCCTAGCTTCCCTACTTCTTCGTACAAATAATTCTCCCAAGCCTTGTAGGCTTTGCTTTCTATGAAAGTCTTAAATAATATATTAAAGGACTGCTAGGGCTCTATAAAAACAAAAATCATGAGGTATTATAGATGGAAGCAATATGAACTGATGTCACTAGCTTTTGTTCATGCTCCCAAACCATATTTACTTTGAGGCGTTGTTTCAAATCTTGCATATGCCTCTGTACGTTTGTGTTTGCCGCTACCATAGAATAAAATCCATCATCAAAACAACATGGAAGAATGCCTTAGAGGACAAAAAAGGAAAGAATCGCACCAAAACGGTGTAGCTTTTACATAAAAGAGCCTTTCATATCTCAAAAGTGTCAGTGCTACAAAGTGACACAAAAAACCTCATGTTTAAAATGGAGAGTGTGTGGGGTGTCAATGATTTGAGCGGAACGTGAAAGGACTATTCCTAAAACTTGATTTTGCTGTTGTTGATGTCAATGAAAATCAATGCATCCTTAGTGAAGTCAATATCAATATAATCTCCAAATGAAATCAGAATTCAGTGTCTTCGCTACATGCAGAAGCAAGAAAGGTTTTTTTGTTTATTTTGGTTTCCCTTTTTGGCTATGGTTTCCCAAACAAGCAGAGCTGTTCTTCTGTCCCCTTCCAACAAAATGAGAACTGTAGCTAAGTGGTGGACTGTATTGTCTGGAGTTTTATAGGGTTGGGGGTTTTGATCACTGAACACAATTAAAATAAAAAACAGAATTTCCCCAGTCACACATACTGAATTCTCCCCAGAAGTTTGACAAAATTTTATAAATAAAATCTACAACTGTTGTGTGTCTAAGGAAAACATTTCTATTCACAAGAGGGACAAAAAGCCATCTATGGTAAGAGTGCTATAATAGAATACCCTATGCTTAAAATGGGCATTTCTAGTAGTAGAAAATCATTACCAGCCCACATATTGTTTTCCTTATCTTCTTCCCATATATGCAATATTGGAAATTGTGTGATAATAAATATTACCTTGGGTTTTTAGGAAAGGAATTCTTCTTTCCCACTTGCAAGAAGTCTTAGAATTGGTAGAGTAGAAAGCTGTAAGTGTTGTAAAGTGTGAATGGAATTATTGGACCCAAAAGTTGAAGGGAAAACAGTAAAAGTACACAATGTCTTGTCTCATAGAAGACATTGCCCGAGTTCATCCAAGTTTCTTTGTTTATTTGTCCAGATCATTTTACCAGCATCACACTATTATAGTGTAGGTAAGGCAAGTTATCCTTAAAGTAAGCAAGAAAGATTTTGTTTCTTCAGAGGATCTGTTTGTCTGACAGGGTGGGCTTCTCTCTGGTTCAATTACAGAATCAAAAATTAAAATCAAAGAATTAGAGACATTAAGGGAGTTATAAGATATCAGAGTGTCTCAGCCAGAAAACATACAAATGCTGAATACAATGGTGGTTTTGTTTACGATAACCTCTTCATTAGCTAAGTATCTGAGTAAGCAGTATCTAGTGTATTCTTCTTAACTGCTGAGCAGCATTTGCTTGAGTTCATCACTGCTTTGAACTAACGTAATGATGCTTCAAACTACTAAAAATGTCAGGCATTTAATTGTACTTTTTCACAGCTGTATATATTTGGAGTGTCTACAGTGAAGTTTTTACAGTTACTCCAGTTTATATTTGAAAGAGATCTTGGCAACACTGAAAAGGCAATAGGGAAGCTGACTGATTTGCACCATTGCCCTATTGCCATTGGCATGTCAAATGCCCAAGGCAGAACAGGTGGTATAGAAGTGTTACCTAATTGTAGGGATTATCTATGGAGCAACAACTCTGTTACCTTTGTTTAAAAAACACGATATGCATCTGTTGACATAGGCAAGCTCTTCATTTAGCAGCAAGAACTAGTGAAGGGTGTTTTGTAAATTAACCCTAATTTCTACACAACTGCATAAAACATCAATGAAACGAATGAAAGATCACATTTACTAAAACTGATGACATCATTTTAGGAGTACGGAAGAAATGACTGTTAGCTATTTTTGTTTTTATAGGGTGGCTATAATGTAGTAGAGATTCACTAGTATGTAATAAAAATCCTATGAAAAATTAAGGTGTTTTTCCCCTTATCTGCAGCTGAGTTGTCTCTACAGTCAACTCAGAACAAAGCTATGTATGCACAATGATGTTGTAGCCACATCGTTGTGCTTGAACAACGTGTAAATTTCTGAGTTTGATTTGGAAATAAAGTGTTCCACCTCATATTACGGTGCTTCCAGAGGTTGCTACTTATATATGAATTATAGTCTTGTTTTCTAATCTAGGATACGAAAGAAGTGCTGTGTTCACTGGCTACCCTCTGAGTATAATGCAACCCTTGGAACGAAAACAACAAGGTGGAATGAAAGGTTAGCAACATAATTATTTCTTTAAATTTCATTATGGTCATAAACAATTACATTATAATACTCTTCTTACATCAGGAAAAAAGGTGTCAGATACATCTCTGAGTATGTAAAAGGCTTCAATAAAAAAGAGAGAAAATTATTCTTGTGGACAAGCTAAAAAGAAATTGGCTTAGATTGGAAAGATCTAGATTAGGCACAAGGAATAATTTGGTAAAAAAAACCAAAGAGCCGCTGTAATCTACTGCTTGAATGTCTAAACACGAGAGAAGAGTTTTCTGGGAAGATTTTTCAAAAATACCCATTATTTAAAAAAACTCAAACAACCGCCTAGGTTGTTCCTGTTGTTATCCCTTACTCATTAAATTATAATTTAATTTTTGCTTGTATAACACCTCACCTTGCAACCCTTTTTGTGTTTGGTAGTTCGTATATGAAGAGTATTTATTACAGCAAGAGTTTGGGAAGAAATACCAGAATACAGAATTCTTCAAAACAATTCTTCTTTTTTAATCAAGAATTATAAAAAGAACATTAAGCAGAATTTGGGGCAGGAGAGTACTCCTTTTAGGTTTTACATTCCATTTCTTATGCTTATCACAGTAACTAATTGTGTGGCGCTAACATTCCTTAGATACTTGTAAATGACTGAGTTGGGTCTAAAATAATCTCTTCCTGCCCCATGAATATCCTAGTCACTCTGTACTATGTGAGTTCACTCTTCTCAAGCATAGCAAAGAATTGAACTAGGTCTTCTGTGGTATTTCAGAGTAGAGCATTTCTACAGGAAGTAGTTTGGCAAGAGGGGCCATGTGAAATGCAATAGCTGTCAACAGATTGACAGACAGAAGTGTTTGTATATCACTGTGGCATTCATCTCCTTTGTGAACTTTACTTTGCGGCTTCGTTTTATTGCAGTATATAAAACTTGATGGAGATACTAATACAAAATCTGATGTGCTGGGTCAGCATTGGTTTTCCTTGTACAGACAGATACCCTCACATCTACTATAACATATCCATTGGTTATGTCAGCATAGAAGAAAACGATGGAAAACACCATTTGATGTAAGTGCCACTTTCAATGAAGTGGTGTTTCCTGCTGAACTTAATGATGGCTCTGATTTAGTTTGACTTACCTGTTCTGTATCATTTTCCTGCAAAAGCAAGTGGTAAATTCTATAAGCAGGAAAGAAGGGGAGAATTATGTTTGTGACAACATACAGAATTAAGCAATTTTAGAATCAGAATAGACACCCTAAGGGTATAGTGTTCACGGTTTTCATGCTCTGAAAACTATTGTTGAAACTATTTAAAAGATTCAAGCCAGAAAATGATGACTTGCACACAAGACTTAGAACTACAATAGAACGCAAAGTTTCCCACATTATTGTGCTTTTATGATGGTCTCTAGAGAACCAGTAGAGCAATGCAATTGTTGCAAACCTAACTACTAATTGTAGACTTGACTCTTTTTTCCATAGTGTTAGCTGCCTACAATATGCCACTGCTATGTATGGTCTACACCATGTCTTGGCCAATTATTCCACTGTGGGCTACATACCAATTTCTCAAGGTTTTTTATATGCTATTAAGTGATAAACAAGGGTATTTCATTGAATTTATGGACTATGAAATCATATTTTGTGCACATCTTATTGAGAATCTCTAACCTGAGAACCCCAAACTTTGAAAATATGATACAAAAATCCTATCACAAAACCATGATATAGTTCATTACAAATTTTACATGTTACACTGAACACTTTGTGCCACAATAGTGTTCTAGTCTTGAAAGGGAACTTCAAGAAATGGAAAAAAAGCCAGTAGATCTTCACACACTTCCAAGAAAAAATCTGGAAGCTGCTCTTCAATTTCCAGAGGTCCTCAGTCTTTCCTTTTTTTGACAATGGCACTTTAAGTAGCTCTGAATTTCATTACTGTAAATGTAGGAACAGTGATTTTTTTAAAATGTCCTTCCTTAAGCTGAATTTATACTCTTTTAACATTAAATTTGTTCTGGAATATAAAGTGGGGCTTACACTTAAAAAAAATAATGTATTTTTCATTATGTAGAAGTAGCCTGAGATTTTGAAACCTTTGCTTTAGTCTGCAAAATAATCAAAAGTGTAATTTTTAGGATGTATTACTGGAGAGTGCTAAGTAGAGGTTCTTTGTAGCTGTTATATTAATGATAGTTCACATTTTCTGCTAGGAGGCAAGTATGAGTCATAGTGGCAATTTTAATCCAAGCAAATAATGATAAACTCCAACCAGGGCTTCCAGGAACAAATTAGGGTGACATCTATCATTTTAATCTAAACTAAAGTACCGCTACCAAAACCAAATCTTTACGAAGTATAGTTTTAATATTGCAGATAGAATTTTTCGTGCTCTATTTCTCACAGGCTAATATACAGTCCTACCTTCAAGGAAATTGAATCTAAATAAATGTTAAGAATTAGGGACAATATCCAGTATTAAATATTTACTCCCTTTTCAAACTGCTCAGATTCCAAGTGGTCTAAATTCTGGAGGTAGTGCAAGGTAAACCAGGTGATGTATCTTAAAAAAAAGAACAGTCAAACTGTATGAAATTCCATTTATTTTTAAATACCCTGTTTGAGACCAATGAAAGCGGATGAATAGCAAACTACTCATGAGTGCAATGCCCATGGCATTTTCAGCTTCTTCCAAGTACCCTCACTATAACAGTGAAGTAGATGAGGTAGGGTAGCTTCAGTGGATGGATGGAAATCATTTCAGTTAGAGAATATTTCTCACCATATCACCAAACATATTCTTCATATTAACCAGCAAGAATTTTTCATGTCAATCTACTGACCTGTACTATATGCTAAGCAGGAAGCAAGTGTATTAGATTTTACTCATGTTTAACACTGAAATAGAAGTGATAGTATGTGTATAGAATAATGGTAACATACTCATGTATTTGGGAAAATTCATTACAATTGTGTGTTTCTGTGAGTGACAAATGTTCCGTGGGAGGAGGTCACATGTGCCATGTCCATCACCCCCACCAGCCTCTGCAAAGCTCTGCTTTCCCTTAGAGAATGGGGAGAACGGGTTTAGGTTGCATAAGGCAATGAACCATGAGATTACAACATTCACAGATGCTTTTATCTGCTGGTGTATTCAAGAGCAAATGCAAATAGATTAGGTTTGTCCACTTTTCATGTGAGCAATTTATTTACTACCTGTGTGCTTTATGTAGGTGAGATTGTGCACCACTAATACTGACAACCTGTAAGATTTATATTTCTGTCGACTAATGGACTAATCGACTAAGGTGACTTCTAGGAAAGATGCAGCAAAATAACACTTTTACTGCCATGAGTCATCACCCCCAAAATTTTCTTCTTTATTTTAATTGGAATATTTTTAATATTTTGACTGCTATAATCAGACAAGTGTGAAATACTGTGTGTTCTCTTAAGAAATCATCAGTTCAGGATCTTCTGGAAATAACACTGCCAAATGAACTGTGAGCTAATTATTCTGGCAGACTTCTGGCACCTTTTGCCTGCCTTTCCAAAAGTAAACATAGATAGGGTTTGAGAGGATTTTATCAGGATCGTAACAGTATCTTCAAAGCTTCATGCAATGAGCTTTCTCACATAGTAACAAGCTTTGGAGATGCTTAGTTCGTTTCTATGGGTTATACTGACGGGCATGGTGTTTCTATGCCATTATGAAGACCATATATTATTCTCACCTATTCTCACAAGACTTGGCAGAAGTACTGATGGGAAGATTTTTCCCAGTGAAAATCTTTCTGTTCATAAAAGTAGTTGGATTTCTCAATAGGTATGTTCTAGGTCAAGTAAAACAGGAGATGGACTTGAACATTGTGGAAAAGCCTCTGCACAGATTGGAGGCTATAAATTAATTTCACATGTGTCTATACAAGCAAAACACCTGCACACTGTAAACATAAAATTTCAGCAAAGCCAGCACTAGAAATCAGCGTAAATTGAGAGTGAGTGACAATTATGGGCTACAAAATCATATTCTGATAGCTTTCACAAAAGTTTTTCATGCTTACAACCAGATTGAGTAGCTAGTTTGACATGTTAACACACAATGTAAATGAAGTTTTAAGTGTACCAGTTATGGTGAAGGTGATGCCCATATCACCTGCCTTTCTAACATTCTAATCACTAAATAGAAACATTAATGTCCTCACATCTGAAGCTCCTTAGAGGATAAGCTAGTATTTCCTACATTATTAGGTAGATGTTTTAGATCCCATAGGGACACATGATATGTTTTGATATATGTAAATTACTAGTTTCAGTCAGTGTTGTTAAGTATGCTATGGACAGTAAACACAGGTCCAGACGCTTCTCCCTGCCATAAATCCTCCCCTCCCTCCCCCCGCCCAGTTCATAACCCTTTATTGATTTTCAGAAAATAATAAATAAAACATATTCCAAGAATTTTCAAAGTAAAATAATATTAAAAGTCTTAATACAGCTTCACAAAATTTCCTGACATTTATTTTAGTGCCATTCATGTTTCTCTGCTTTAATCTATTACGTGACAGTCATGACAGTCCTAAGTCCACATACCTTACATATCCAACAACAAATTATGTGCAAAAGTAATAAACAGATACGTATCCAAACTCAGTCACTGGTAGTGTCACTACAGCCCACCTGTTTTATCATGCTCATTCATTTATAGTTTTTCTTTATGATGGTCAGAAAAAAGATAACATTTCTTCAGATTTCTGTAGTAAGGCAAAGCTTCCATGAAGCAAGTGAGACTCAGTCTGGCGTTTATTGGAGAATTAGAGCCTAGGCTTGCATATTTTTGTTGCTTTCATGTTTTGAAAAATGATTACAATATTTTATTTCTAGGAAGAAGGCAAGCTCCAACAAATGATTTTTAAATTTTTTTTAACAAACAATACTGGATATTCTCAGGGTTATTAGATTGTTTATATGTAGCAAATTTCAATTCCAGGTTTACTTAGTTTATTGCTTCCAGGTTTATTTATTCAACCCTCAAATATTTTATCAAAAGGTATATTGATTTACAGAACTATTAATGGTGGTATTTGTTGCTTGTGAAATACTAGAAGGAACAGGTAGTGCTGTGTGGTGCAGTTTAATATGTTTGCCATAGTATATCTCAACTAAGCAATTTAATTTTTTATTAGATTTCTCTGGGAGGATTTTTATCACAATGCTTTAAATTTTTTAATTATACAGTATTGTATTGTACTTTTCCAGTTTTATATTTACTTCAGGAGAATATGGGAAAGTAAACTATCACACAGAGGACTTTATGCAGGAGTAAATCATGGCTTTTGACCTAAGGCTGAGCTGAGCTTTGTATAAATGTAAAGCACCTTTTTGGTCTTTTTGAACATGCGCATTTAAAATCTTTATTGATATATACACACACATCTGCTCCATAGATTTTTAATATACTTAGTAGACCTACATATTTGATGAAAATTTTCATATTTCTGTAGCTAGACTGAGTTCAATCAGCAATTCCCTTAAGAAAACCAGTAAAATGTAGGGAACTCCTTTTGTTCCTCAAAATAGCATAATGCAGATCTTTTAAAAGTGCTTTTGGGGGTGAGGAAGAGACATCTTAAAAGAATTAATAGTAGTCCTATGGTAAAATCTTCTCACATTTCAAATAGGTAGCTCCACCAATCCTTACCACTCAGCTGTTTGAGTAATTTGAATGCCAGAATTAACTTGCTCATAAAGATAGGGTAAGGGCCATGAAATATTTATTTATTTACTTCCGCCGAATGACTGTTTGTTTTCAGCAAAACCAAGACATTATTCTAACATTTTATACTAAAGTGGAAGATTCAATTTCTGCTAGTTATACCAAATAGTTGTGGTTTTTGGGTAAGGCCAAGTCTTAAATTCTTTGGCTGGTTGTGTACCGTCTCTGGCCCTTCTTCACATAGGTTCAATACAGACAAAACCTCCACTGACCTTGACCAGCTGTTCAGCTACTGGTCTCTTCAGTCTGGAAAAAAGACGGCTGAGAGGGGTTCTTACCAAAGCTTATAAATATTTAAAGGGTGGGTGTCAGGAGGATGGGGCCAGGCTCTTTTCAGTGGTGCCCAGTGACACGACAAGAGGTAACGGGCACAAACTTGGACACAGGAGGTTCCAGCTACACATGAGAAGGAACTTGTTTACTTGAGGGTGGCAGAGCACTGGAAGAGGCTGCCCAGAGAGGTGGTGGAGTCTCCGTCCCTGGAGACATTCAAAACCCGCCTGGACGTGTTCCTGTGCAACCTGCTCTGGGTGACCCTGCTCTGGCAGTGGGGTTGGACTAGATGATCTACAGAGGTCCCTTCCAACCCTACCATTTTGTGATTCTGTGATATTGCTGCTGGTATTCCTCATTACAAATGCCCTTGCACTGGAAGACAATTTAGCTGGTAACCTGTCAAGCTTGAAAGACTCCGGGATAATCTTCCTGGCAATTACAGTGCTTTTTTCCAACACACAGGTGACCTCTCTCCTTATCTTTTTCCTTTCTATTCTAGAATAACAGGTCAAAATCAATTTTGTGACCACCTGCTCATCTCCACCCTAAACTAGCTTAACCCAAACTCAGCCTGTGTTCTCATGATGCTGGCGTAACAGAATTCCCAGAACAATGCTGTAAAGAGTGTGTCTGCTTAAATTCACTGTGTCCAGACCCTCTGCAGCATTAGGTCATCCTGGTCATCCGCAGAACAATGATGCTCTGCTCTCCGAGGCAGGCTTTGGAATGGAAACTACAGCACACTGCTAGGAAATACTACTTCTGTCTTAGTAGTTAATACACAAAAATAATTATGTTGGGTAGCTGAATGACCAGACAATGGTAGGCTGTTGAATTCATAGCAGAGAGATAGCCTTAAGAAATTTTTTTGAAAAGATACAAATAGAGCAGCATACGAGATAAAAAGTTAGCAACAATGATCTCATTATTTTTATCAAGGTTCTTAAAATAGTTAATGGAGTCAGAAACAATGTAAGTGTGTCAGACTTGGTCAGGGGGAAAAGATAAGGAAAGGAAAATTGGTGCCAAATAGGAAGTGAGTACCACCAAAGATAGAAATCCTTGTTTTTTATGTCTGTAAAAAATACATTTAAAAGCTGGGGGGTGGGACTAAGCTGATTATATGGCCTGACACTAGTTTTTTAGCTATAATAGCTTTTTAGTGATTCCAGCCTGGAATCGGAGCTAGCTAAGTCTGTTCAAGAATGAGGTGCAGTTTAATTGCATCACCGTGCACTTTCATGTCATGAGTTTGCATTTGCACGACTCAATACCGCACTGTGTACACAAAGTCACCTAAGCCAGAAATGACTTGGTCTCTGCATTGTGCTGCACACAATGTAAACGTGCCCTCGGAGCGAAGAGCAAATTGCTAAGTTATAAATTGAAGTAGTTTGAGGTTCAGAGTTTCTGAATGTCTAGTGCAGCGTGGAATTTTACTACGCCTCTTGAGAATGAAGGAACACTTGTAATTTTAAGTTTTATAAGGCTAAATTAAGTTTTATTACTCATTTCTTGTGAGAGATCCTGTTACATATTTTGCTGTAATAAAAAATATTTAGTGATATAATATTATCACTATTTTATTGCAGCAGAATGTGTAGGTGGACACCCCTGGGAACACAAAAAATTAATGAAGTTTTAGCATAAGCTATAAAGACTCCTTGAGAAAGAGTCAGGCTTGGTGTTTCGTTACTATGATGCATACTCAAAGCAAACTGGGTGCTATAGTTTCCAGAGGGTCTAATGAACTTGTAAACCAGAAGCTCAACCTGTTGGAAAGAGAGATACTAAAAAGGAGACACCTATATACATAGTCCTTCATAATTATGAGTGAGGAAATTTATTGTTCTGACAGCCAAACTGGTGTGGCAACGCTTACTTTATTGAAAGTTAGTTCTCTTTGGTCTTTTCTTTTTTCCAGATTTTAACAGGTCATCAGGTATTGTGTAATGACCTAATGTTTAATTAGTGATTTCAGACTGTGTACAAACAAAAGGTTTTCTTCTCAAACAGATGTTTTTCAGGGAAGCTGCACGAATAAGTTCTTCCTCTAAAAAAATAAGAAATTGCAGGCAGGAAGCATATTACTAAACCAGTAACATCTACCTGACTCAGCAAGATTTAACCATAAAATAGTAACTCCTCTGTTACTGAGGAGAAGAAATGCATTTCCTTCAGCTGAAATAGTAAAAAAGAAGCTTCTTATAGATTTTATCATTATCATATATGCAGTAAAAGCAAAGCTTCTACACCTTGCTGTAGCTGTCATGTTGAAGCAGTAACAAATGCCTTTTCAAAGAGGAAAAATAAAAAATTAAATTACTGTTATTATGACATTTATCCATCTGCCAGAGACATTTTCTCTTACGTTATGGCTGAAATCATTGTGTGCAGGATTTTGTGCAGGCAATTTTTACGTTAAAAAAAGCCCAGATTTTAAGCCAATGGTGCTGCTTGCACCTTTGCAAAGGAAACTGCCTGTTTCCTTGGGGCTGTCTTTCGGACAAGCAAATTGATGTACCAGTGTGAAAAGTGGGTATATCCCAACCATTACGTCCTCTGTACCTTTGCTGTGTTGACTGGGCCCGGCAAGTTGATTCTCATCAGAGTTTCTTAGGTCTGGCACTCTGATTAAATCAACTTAGATAATATGGATGAAAGGTGCAGCATTTCAGGAGTACCCAGTAGTTCAGAACAGTGTCAGAACCTAACAGCTGAGGTGCAATATAATAAATCAGACTCTATGTAGTGGCCTTATCAATACATTAAGGTGACCTTTACGATATGAAGGAATTTAGCTTTCTACAAGAGAAATATGAAAAATAACCATAGTTGTTTTGCAACTCCAGAGAACAGTTTTCCATGAAATGTCGCCTCAAGAGATTAATGCAGCCTAAAAATTTTAGGGGTGCTCATTTGATGTGACCACATAAGATTAGGCAACCATCATAGTTGGTGTAGTGAAAAGCTTCTATATTCCCATCATTTGTGTCTCTGAGGGAAATGGAGAAACACATGACACGTTTACTGGATTGTGGTTAAAAGTGGTTGCCTAATTTACAAGCAAAGAAGTCATACTCTGTTAAGAAGGTCTTTATGGATGAATTTTGTATGAAATTAACTAGTTCAGAAATATTCTATATAGTTCCCTAAATATATTGGTACTTTTCCTTCCTGCCTTCCATTTGTTAATGGAAAGTGTCTTAGTTGCCATAAGTGCAACCTTACAGAAAACATAAGATCTCTTTTAAAGAAATGCCGAATAATTTGCCTATTTTATGAATGAGTTACTTAATGTCTATCAATAGTCATCTATGTTTAGAAGTAACTACACATATGTCTGAAACAGACCTGGCAATCTTTTTCTAACAATGCAAATTTTCCCATTCTACCTCTGCAAAGTTGTGAGATGTGAAAAATTTCTATCATGTTGTCTGTTTTAAATTACAACTTTTTAAACTATTTATGAGTTTAGAAGCTTGTTATCTATCACCCTGGAGATTTTTTAGTGGGCCCAAAACTTATGGCTGTCCTGTAAGTACCAAGAGTTGGTGGCATAGTGTCACTACAGTGTACAGATATTGATTGTCTGTTTCTTTTGACTTGTTTAACAGCAGAAAATTATCAAGTGTTTGTCACTTGGTGCCGTGGAATCCAATTATTTTCTCAGAGATAGCAAGAGTATGCTATATGCCTGCACATTAGCTTATCACACCCTCCCCTAGGCTTGAACTTTGCATGTAAATAACATGTAGCACAGTATTACTGTGTGAGTGAGCTCAAAGTATACATTTAAACACCCATTCAAAATTACAAATGCTATTTTCTCAGATCTGTAAGAGATGGAACCATGTATGTTAAAAGTTGCCTACATTACCATAGCATAAGCTGTGTCATTTTATCTGTAAAATTTGTAGTTTTGCAAGACAACTTCTCTGGAAAAATTTGATAATTATTTCCTATATATATATGTCTTCTCTTTGTTCAGTAATAAATAAATAAATAAATAAATTTAGCTCAACATCACAATCAAGCAAGTTTGATAGTACACTTACTTACACAAAATGTCAGCAGTCGGACCACATGTAAGATATTTCAAACCAAGCAAGTTTTGCAAATTGCTCTTATGGATAAACAGTTATAACTTCTTAGAAAGTAATAATAAAGACAAATGTTTCATGCCCAATAACATTGCTGGAACTGATTTTTAGCTTTCCAGGGAGTTTCAAAAGTTAGTAAGACTTTTCTTAGAAAGCATAATTCATACAAAATATAAATTATTTCTTAATAGTATATTTGCAAAAGGAAACAGTCTCTTAGGGCTTCAAATGCTACTGGGAATGGAGATCATTTCTCAGAAGTGATGTTTGGTATGACCAAACCTGATGAGTTACTAAATTTCCGGACTACAGTATTAAAGAATTCCACAAGTTTACTTTGAGTTCATGAACTATTTTTCTTATTATCATTGAAGCCATTATTACAAAAACAGTAAGTTTTTGGTTTAGAGTTATGTACCAGTGAATTTAATTTGTCAAATTTTTCATTATCTCTTGAAAGAGCAATTTAATATACTATGTATATCCTTCAGGTTGGAAGCACGGCTTATTGCCAGGGGGAGGATAGTGTGAATTTCTCAATTTCTTATAAATCTGCTTTGCATCTTTCCTTGCCCTGAGTATATAAAAAATCACTGCTGATGACTTCTCTATTTTGGCTAAATGCTATAAGCTGCATGCAAACACTATTACAGTGGGAGAAAAGACACCATAGGGATCCTCCATTAATTTCTCATATTCCCAAAATTAATTTAGGATTCAGAGACCTCTGTATGATATTATTTTGTGACAGGGAGAAGGCATCTGTCCCTAGTACATTCAGATAGTTGATTATCACACCTGGCCCAGAAAATTAGAGTGAAATCCTCTAGCTATTACCCTCCAGGATATCCTACCACATAGCAGCATGCGGGAAACTTGTCTTTCCGTCACACTTTCTGACTCTGCGTGAAATCAGCTACAGGACTATTTCCAAGTCAGTATGCAAATAACTCTGATTACGGGAACAGGAGATACTTGCTCTCTGAAGTTCATGGTCCAGCTGATCTGTGGCTTTCTTGTCTGTCTGTGGTGGTGAGGCCAGGAGGAAGGAACGCTATAGACAAATTGAGTGTGTCTCTGTTGTGCAGCTTTAGCGGGGTCTGCCTAATAGTGGTTAGGAAACTCTTGAGCCTGTGCCCATGGCGTGGTGTTTCAGACCCCTGTTACACAGTCTGGGTTGTAATTCTCCACTCTGCCATGCAGTATTGAGGCTTGCAACAAGTCAGGGTTACAAATTATATTTGGGAGAGCTACTGAAGAACACTTAAGATGCTGTGCTTCATTCCACAATTAATTCTCGTGAGCAAATTTGTTAGGAACACTTTGTCATCTTTTTCATTCCTTTGTGAACGCACAGATGCCTTTTTCTGGCTCATTTCATAGGCTATAACTGTTGATACTATAAACAAAGTTTCGTAAAGACAGATGTCTGTGGGACTCCACAGAAAAAGGAAAAAAATCCTCAGATTCCTCAAGTATGCCTTAGCAGCTGCAGTAGTTGGCACTGACTATGAGGGCTGTGCAACATTAAGTTTTATGGTTTTCTAAGCATTTCAGGTACCATTTTATACCATTCCATTGTATCAAGCTTTCCATTATTTTTGGCAGTACATCCTAAGGAATGTCTGCTTCATTCAAAAGGAGTGCTTGTGCCAGTCTCAAACTGGGGTGAAAAAAGGAAGATGGGGGTGGGGAGAGCTGTGCATGAAGGGGACACCTCATTCACAAATCACCCTATGCTTAAGGAGATGCTCACCACGTTCACCAGTCACCTCGTGTTTAAGGAGCTCCTGATTTTTATGGCATGTTGAAATCACTTGGGAAGTTCAGTGACTTTATTTGCCAGAAAAACATTCATTCATATAATTGCTTTGCTTTTCTTTATTGGCTAATATACTCATAGGAATCTAAGCATCACTTAGAGATGGAAAACTGGCTTCACTGAATTTAAGGAAAGAAAAAAAATATCTTTGAATATCTCTATTACTGAAGCACCTGTTTTGGGCAAAGTTGCATAATGTAAGATTTTGGCTTAAAGCGTTTTGTAACCAACTAAACTGTGTTGGTTTGGATGATGTTAAAAGAACTTTAAAGATGTTTCTTAGTTTTATGTCTAGACTTCAGCACTGAGGTCACTCAGCAGCTGTATTTAGTAGCTGTTGACACACTGGTACTTCAGCAGAAGTCTGAATAACGAAATATTAAGGTAGTGTACTGCTGACACTGCTTTAAGACACCATTCCTTTGGCCAATAAAGGGTTAACTGTGAAATCCTACAACAAGCTATGAAAACCCTTTTTCAGCTTAGTTACACCATTGCCTTAGTAGAAAAGCAGGGAGAATGAATCCAAGCTCCTCTAGTTCTGGATCAGCAATTCTCCTGGGAGGAACCAGAAGCTGCGTTCACTTGTCCATGTTTCAGGTTTAAATAGGCATTAAAAGGTACATTTGGGTGCGTAATGGGCAGGAGGGGGATGCAGAGTTGAGGTCAGCGAGCGGTCACTGTTACTACCCAAAACGGTTCATATCTAGGCACTTTTCTTCATGCTAACTATTAGTGTACTCCAGGAGTAATTCTGTTGAAATCATTATGACTGTTCGTACAATTATAGGTCAGGTTGTGTCAGTATGCCAGCACCTGGCCCAAAGGAAAGGGAAAAACGTCAATGAGACATTTTTCATTCCAGTTATGAGCAAGAAAAAGAGTGGGTCTTGCAGTTAGAATAGAGTAAGGACTGCCAGTAAAGTAAGCAAGGGTAAAGTTGATTATTGCCCGATGAGGGTAGAGTCCTTGTCACCTGCAATGGATGGGACAGACCCTAAACAAAGATCAGATGGGATTGACTCTATTTTTTTCTTATATCAGTTCCCCATACTTTACTGAAGTTACTGTGATATGAGGGGGAAATACATTATAAATTGCTCTCTCTTAAAAATCTCGAACCTCCACTTGGTATGTACAAATAAAAATTAATCATTTTGAAAGAAACCATACGCATTTGTCAGAAATAAAATAATTACCTGTGTTTGTTCAATCAATAACAGGTATTCACTGCATTTACTGGACTTTAGGATCTGAAATAAAGGCCTCCAGCAACTATCCTATTTTAATTTAATCTCTGAAATGCTGAATTCAATGACAATTTCATACATCTTCAACACTAAGTAAAATTTTAGGTATTTAAAATTATTTATTTTTCAAGTTAAATAAATTTATTGTCAGGAATTGCGAGTTTTAGAATATTGACATATTTTGAGTAATCAATCTTTCCAAAGTATCCCGGGAATTTAATTTCATTCCAAACTTTTCCCTTCAAAAAAGATGTGTGAAAAATTGAAATTATTTGAAGATATTTTATTATTGTTGAAAACATTGGGACTTTCTATTAAGATAATAGTAATCTGAATGTGCATAGCTCAATTTAGAAATACTGGAATGTCCTCCTCTAAGGGAAGGCTGTAGTTCCCTCTTTTATGTCTCTGTTTTCCTTTTTGTTAAGAGTTCTCCGTGTAGATGTACCTCCCACATATGATATCCTATAGCCAGGGCCTTTGATGTCAGCTTTCCTGTTCACAAGTACAGAGGGACAAAAACATTCTAAAAATATCATTGCATTATATGTAGTTAAATAAATATTGATAACATTTTCTGTAGGACAAGAAAATAAGAATTTTTTTTTTTTACCAGCTGTGTTACTGTTAGCAGAGAACTGAAATTTTTGGAAGCCTTACTCTTCTATTAATGCGTGTATCGTGTTTCAATATGGTACTGTTCCTAAAATACAGCACACTAATATTGAGCGTACAGAAGAGAATTTTCATGATATAAGAGTTTGTATGTGGTCACCATTTGATAGCTGCCTCTTAAAATGATATATCCAGGATGATTAAAGATGTGAAATTACTTTGGTCTATGACATTCACTTGCATCACTGTATTTGTTTTAGAAGAAGTTTTTATTTAAAACTTTTGGCAAAACAAAGTGCTTCCTCAGAGGTACAGACTAACCTGTTGAACACTTGTGTGTATGCAGGTTTCTCTGTTAGAAACAGACAAGTGCTTTCCTTGGTTTTTTACACCTATGCATAAAAGCAAAATTTTAGAGAGTAAAGAACTTGAAGACTTACATGAATCCAATTATTTTGTATCTGTCAACTACAATAATGTTCATCAATAACTAGTCCCTAAATTCTGAACAATGTGCTTCTTATATGGTAAAGAACATGTGCGCATATTTTGGCTGGGACAGAGTTAATTTTCTTTATCGTAGGTCATACAGTGCTATGCTTTGTATTTGTGACCAAAACAGTGTTGATAAGCACCCATGTTTTAGCTATTGCTGAGCAGTGCTTGCGCAGCATCAAAGCATTTTCTGTTTCTCACACTGCCCCACCAGCAAGCAGGCTGGGGGTGCAGAAGAATTTGGGAGGGGACACAGCTGGGACAGCTGACCCCAACTGACCCAAGGGATATTCCAGACCATATTCCAGCCTGCTGAGCAATAAAAAGCTGTGGGGAAGAGGGAGGAAGGGGGGATGTTTGGAGTTATGGCATTTGTCTTCCCAAGAAACGCATGATGAAGCTGTGCTTTCCTGGAAATGGCTTCACACCTGCCTGCCAGTTCCTTTTTTGCTTTGCTTGCTTGCGCAGCTTTTGCTTTGCCTGTGAAACTGTCTCTGTCTCAGCCCAGAAGTTTTCTCACTTTTACCCTTCTGATTCTCTCCCCACTCCCACTGGGGGAAAGTGGTGAGCAGTTGTGCCAGGCTGAGCCGCCTGCTGGGGTTAAACCACAACATTATGGAATCAAAATGTTGCAGTATCAGCTACACAGTCAGTTTTCAGATTTAATAGCCAAAGTACTTGAACTTCACTTAACCTGGATAATTAACTTAATTTTTTGACCAACAGCTTCCAAATAGTCTGCAGCAATATCATTCTTAAACTTCAATATTTTTCATGCATCACCGTCCAACTTTACACTGCAATTAAAGTCAATGAAATGTAATTAAAATGTAGGTGGTTGAGAGTTTAGAATAGTTCTGCAGGGCAGCCACAAGTTACCATGGCTTTACAAATCAAGTATAAGGATCACAGCTTTAGACCAATCTAGAGAGTTTTTTTTCATATTAGGCTTTAATCCTTCCCATATGAGACCTCGAGTCCACTTTCTTAAATGCATCACTTAATCAGTGCAAAAATCTTTATTGATAAAATCTAAAGTTTTCTTCCACCTACAATTTAGGTAATACCATATATGCAGGTTTTTGGTGTTGAAGCAATGTGCAGGCATATTTTAGATCCAGAGCAAGAGCTACATTGCTTCTTCAAGTTTCTCCAACACTCCATTTCTATTCAACACTATCACATATATATTTGTGCTTAAGTTAAAGTGTATAATTCCACCTGTACTGTGAAAGACCAGGAAAACAGCTTGTGTTCCCCACCCACACAACCTGTAGCTATGGCAGGGATGGACAGAATATGCTCCAAAATAAGGAAATGAAAACAAACAAGCTGTACTTGCAGTAAAATAACACAACACTATAGATCAGATTAAAGGAAAAAAAAAATCAAACGTCACCATGAAAATGATGTATTTCTCTCCCCAGTAACATTGAATCAGCTCAGAAAATTCACTTCAACAATTAAATGAGACAGAAGTCAGAGGAAAAATATCTCTTTGGCAACCTGTAGCAACATAATTTGTGCTTTTCATATGCACGCAAGCTCTTTTCCCTGGAAGATTCAGACCAAACAGCATGTAACCAGGGGCGAAGAAGTAGCAGGGACCAAACATGAGCTGTAATGGGGAATGCATTCTTAAGGAGCTTTGCTTAGTGGCATTAAATGAAGCGTGATTTCCAGATGCATCTTTCAGTCCATGTTCCTGGTGAGCCAGAGTCTGATTTGTCTAGCAGAAGGCAGTTTTTCCCCTGCCTGATTTTCACAATTCTCTCAGCTGAAGGTTCAGGAATTGCTATAACTTGTTCTTTGGGATACATGCTTTCCTGCTTCAGAATTCACATATAATGCTCGGGACAAAATGCTAACAATTCTTGTCAAAAACTTTTTCAGTCTCCTACTGTATCTGCCTTGTCAGGGCAACCTCTCTTCTTGGTTGGCCTATCGTGCTCAGGAGGTATTCCGCCAAGCAGCTGTAAGCAGCACAGTTTGTCCACATGACTGCAAAGGTAAGACAAAGTACAAGCAAGATGAAACGCAGGAAAGAGCTTTAGGGTTGGGTTTTAAGGAAAATTTAATTACCAAATGCAAAAGTGGCCAGGTGTGCGACCCTAAGTTCACAGGACACTCTTAGCCATATTCCTTTCCATTTCCTAGAGAAAAGGTTTTGGTACACAACAGAAATAGTGTGGAACAGAGGCTTAGCCGATACCTGTAAATACCAGGCTTGAAGGAAGGCACAAGAAAACGAGAGAAGGTGGCAAGGTCAAATTATTGGTGCGTTCTGGTTAGCTTTCACTGGTGATCTGTTACCTTCTGTCGTAGATCTTATGGCAGTCTGATGAGACTGTAAAGTTGCCAAAATAGGCAATATATGAGAGATCTGTAATCAGTTGCACAACTGGCTTGAGCATCTGCTCTACAATGTGCATTTCACCCATTCCAGAAGTTCCACTTGTCCTTGTTCAGTGTATTTCCCAATATCCATCAATGAATTCCCATGTGTTTAGCACATGTGAGCGTGCCGAAAAGTATTGAATGTTGCTGACTCTAGAATATTTGAAATGCTGATTTCAATGCAGTCAGCAAGAGCAACAGTTACATTGCACAATACATCCATTAATTCCTTTTAATCATGTCAAATTTTCAGAATTTTTACCCATGAGGGAAAAATGTGGGTTTGTATGTCCCTCTGTTGTTTGCCTGGTTTTCTTGTTTGTTGAAACTAAAGGAAAATAAATGGAACACATTGTCATATTGATTTAAAATAAAAGTACGGAGAACATTGAATAAATATTACAGATCTTATTTTTTACCATTTGAGACCTAAATGAATGTATTTGTTGATGGGAGGAAGAAATGGTATTTTGCTACTTACTAGCTTAAAAAACACTTCAACCAGCTCAGGTTTTGTTGCTTGCCAGAGACAGAAACTGCGTTTTCAGTTTTCAACAAACGAACAAATAAATTAGTCGTCCTTGGAATCTGTCGCACATTTTTAAGCTCTGCTTCTTCAAGTGAAGGAGGAATTTCATGGAAAAACCCTGGACATATTTTGAAGTCAGCAGCTGACAGTCTAATAAATTGACAAACTTTATATGTTTGATATAACTTAATGTAGCCATTGGGAATGTAATCTGCATCACTAACCGCATGCATTTTAGTAGCTTCTGTGTGTGCCATTCTTCTAAACAGGTGAGTGGTAAATTCCTAAGCTTGGTTGTTTCTGTATGATATGAACTCTGCTTTTCCATCACACTGATCTGGTGGCCTATGAGTCTCCTCATAGGTTGCTCCTGGTTGCATAACCCTGTCTTCTACCCTACTTCATAGCTTTCCCAATTGATGTCTCAGGGATGGTCTTGAACCTCTTTCTCATAGGTCATCTTCCATAAAGCTATGAGGAAGTTTCAGTCTGTCTGCTAAACTGCTTCTCTCACTTTGAAAAGATGGATAAATATTGTTCCTGAAGAATTCTTTCAGGCTAAGGAAGAAAACCTTGAAATCATGCTTTCAAATTGATCCCAGTTGTCACTGTGTGAAGTTCATTCATTAAAAAAAAAAAAGGGGGGGGGGGGGATATAATAAGATCTTCTGGATGATATTAAAAAAGTAACTTGCATTTGAAGCCAAGATGGTGAAAACGGGGTCATTTTGAAATCACGTGGTGTATCCAGCTAAAAATACATTGCTTCTTATTCAAAGAGCAGTGGACTGAGACTAAATTTCATCATACAGTCAGTTCAGAGGCTGGAGTATTTTGAGTCCCAACTGACTAACGAGAACATACATTACTACACTGGCACCTGTGCAGTAAAAAAAATCTGTCAGGCCTAATCCAGGGCAAATATAAATCAAAAATATCTTGCTACAAGAGGACAGAAAGAATTTCTTATTACAGTTGGAATTAAAATGTTGAGTTCATGAAAAAAAAGACTGTAAGGAGAGTGTGAATAAATGGCTTTCCAGAAAATAAATGCTGTCTAGGGAGCTAACAGCTTGCTTATATACAGAACATGGATTCACCCAAATTCATCAGTGATATGCAGGAAGATAAAGTGTTCTTTATATTTTTTGACACTCATTTCAAATAGAATATTGAAAAATGGTTTATTTTCATTTTCTGTCATCTAAACATACCTTTGACTTATTCAGCCATCAACAATCTTAACTGACAGACTATTTTATTAGTAACCATAAATTTGAAATTAAGATGTTGTCAGCTGTCTAATTCGGGTGGTGTCTTTGCTGAAACTCATAAGGCCTGTTTCATGAGTGGTGTGAAGCCACACTGAACCCAGGAAAGCAGAATATCTTCCTCTACTTTTCTAGTACCCTTTTAAAATGTGTAGTTTCTCCCACATTTTTTCATAAAACTTAAATGTATTATTACAGAGGATAAAAGGATTTGTAAGGTAATTACTCAAAAGTAATAATCTTTCGATTACCATGGGTATATCACAGCAGAGCTGGCTAGTCTCTGCTCTGCCCATACAGTATTTCCACTTCTTTTCATACAGCACTGCCATGTACAGGAAAGAAAGAAATTAGAAAAGAATAGCATGGCATAGCATGGCATAGCATGGCATGGCATGGCATGGCATGGCATGGCATAGAATAGAATAGAATAGAATAGAATAGAATAGAATAGAACAAATGGGATGGGATGGGATGGGATGGGATGGGATGGGATGGGATGGGACGGGACGGGACAGGACAGGATGGGACAGCATAGCATCGCATAGCATCGCATAGCATCGCATAGCATCGCATCGCATAGAATAGAATAGAATAGAATAGAATAGAATAGAATAGAATAGAATAGAATAGAATAGAATAGAATAGTTCAAGATGGAAAGTCCTACAAGGATCATCTAGTCCAACTACCTGACCACTCCATGGCTGACCAAAATTAAGCCCTACTATCAAGTGCACTGTGCAAGATGCCTCTTTTTAAGGCATTGAGAGACTTGGGGCACGGACCGCCTCTCTAGGAAGCCTGTTCCAGTGTTGGACCACCCAGGAAAGGGTGGGCACAGCCCCAGGAAAAGGGGTAGAAAGTAACACGGGTGGGGATAGCAAGGCCACCTGCACAGTTAGTGACACACCAAGACACTTTCTGCAGTCTTAGGGCCTTTCTCTGCTTTTACAGCTTGCTAATTAGACTCAGAGGGCCAGGGGCCCTTGAGGGCCAGCGCATGCCGCAGCTGCTGGGCCGGTGGTGGTATTGGCAGTGCCTGGGGCATTCTCCTAGTGCCTCCCGTGGGGTGGCCTCTTCTTGGCTGGAGAAGAGGCCTCGGGGCTGCCGTTCCTTCTCGTTGGGGGACAGCGTGGCCCCCCAGAGGAGCGTTCCCTGCCGCCGCTGGAAGTCGATGGAATTGCCGCAGCATCCTCGGGTTCCTGCTGGGGCTCCTCTTGATCCCCGGGGACAGGAACGGGGGCAGAAAGGGGGCTGGTGGCACTCCCACGAAGGGCAGCTGCTGACATGCCGGGTAGGTCATCCATGCTGGTTGCTTCCACGCTGTCGGAGTGGGTGAGGCCAGCAGTAGGAGAGCTTTCTTGGGAGGCAGCGGGCACGGGGGCAGCTGTGGGGCTCTCCTCCCGCTGCCTCGCAGCATGGCCATTGTCCAGGCCCAGCAGACGGCGGGCCTCCCCGCTGCACCGTTGCACAGCAACGTCAATAAGCCGTCGGACAAATGTTGCCGCGCGGTTTTGGAGGCAGGCTTCCATCAGCTCGACCATCATTTCTTCTTCCAGGCCAAAAAAGAACAGGAAGGGCATGAGAACGTTCTCCGCTATGTCTGCCCGTGAACGCCGGCTCCCAAATATGCGTCGCAGCTCCTGACGCACCCAGGTCCGAATGGTCTGGAGGAGAGCTGGGTGCTGCTGGAAGAGGGATGCCCATGTGCTGGGCTGGAGTCCACCCAGAGGAGCCCCGGGCACCATTCCCACAGGCTGTAGCTCTCTTGCTGCGCGGCTGTGAGCAGCTGGATGTGCAGGAGCTCCTCCTGCCTGGTGGCCGACGACAGGTGGTGCCTCAGGTGCTGTGACGACGTGCTCCTGGAAGTCGTCGTCCGTCTGCACCGAGTGCATGATGGAGCAGATCCTCCTCTTGCAGAGGGGGCACTCAGGCTTGGTGTCAACCCAGCGCAGGATGCAGGGGTAGCAGAACTGGTGGAGGCATGGCAGCAGGTAGCAGGGCTCCTCCCAGCTGTCCAGGCAGATGGGACAGCGGTTCTCCAGCTCGGCGGCCATGCTCTCCACGCTCTGCGCTGGGCTGCAGGGAGCTGCGGATGTTAAGTGGCTCCCTCTCGCTGGCGCTGCAGCAGCCGGTGTCACGCTAGAAAAGGAAGAGAGGCCACAGTCATTTGCTGGCTGCGGGCAGGGGTGGAAGAAATGCCCAGGTCCCCCAAGAAGGAAAGCCTCCCAGCTGCCCAGGCTGAGGTTTCCCCTCCAGCTCACCTCTGCTGCTGCGAGCGTGCCTCCTGGGTGCCCCGGCTGCCGGAACGTGGCAGGGCTGGGGCAAGTCCTCGAGTGGCTCTGGGTCAGGTACGGAGAGTTGCAAGAAGCAACTCCCCAAGCACGACACCAGTTCCTAGGCTTTCCTCAACACTCCGGCCTCGGCAACTTGCTCAGCTGGAGTGTGGGCACAAACCGGCTGGCTGGGCCTCGGTGCCTGCATATAAGCAGTGAGGGGCACCTGGTCACAATCCATCACTAGCTGACCTCACAATTCAGCCCTCGGTGACATCAGAACCCATTGCTCAGTCACCAAGGCCTCAGCTGTGTCTTCCCAGGGCCCCCTCAGGTCAGTCTGGCCGTGGCAGATGTCTCCAGGCACATGTGGCACGAGGGTTCATTGGATGACATGTCGTGCCTCCCTGGGAGGCTGCAGGACAACGTCCCACAAGACACCGTCCCACAAGCTCTGCCCACACCCCAGCACTGCTGGCCAGCCCTCTGGGCTGCCCTGATTCCTCCCATGCTGGGACACAGGCAGCACTTGACTCACAAGGGTGGTCCCCTCTGCTCAGCACCCGTCAGGCCTCATCCAGGCACTACATCCCTTTCTGGTGTCCTGGGCAGGAGGGAGGCCAGGAAGCCAGAGGGGAGGCTCATGGGAGGCAAGGAGGGTCTGTGGGGCTGGGGCTGGTTCAGCATGGAGCAGAGGAGGCATTGGGGCACCTCATAGCGCACCCCAGTGCCTATGGGGAAGGCATCAAGGGGATGGGGACAGGCGCTTGCCAGCCCTGTCTGGTGGGAGGGTGAGAGACGGTGGCACCTCCTGAAATGGGAGAGGTTCAGGCTGGAGATAAGGAGTGACCCCCCAAATCCCTGCAAGGATCATGAAGCACTGGAGAGGGTTGCCCTGAGAGGAGGTGGGATCCCAGAGCCTGGAGGTCTTCAAGACCTGAGTGTCCCCAGGCCAGAGCACAACTGTCACAAGCCCATGAAGGGATGTGGTTTTCCATCATGCCTGCCAGGGCACACTGCTGACTCATATTGAGCTTAGTGTCAACCAAGCACCCCCAGATCCCTTTCTGCAAAGCTGCTCTACAGCCACTCCTCTTCCAATTTTCACTTGTGCCTGGCATTCCCTTGCCCAAGGTACTGATTACCCAGTGCTTCAATCTATCTAGATACCACTCTAAGGCCTCTTGTCACTCGAGAGAGTCAACAGCACCTTCCAGTTCAGTACCATCAGCAAATATACTAAAGGTGCTTTAAACTCCTGCCTCCAGATCATGGATAAAAATAGTGAACGGAACTGGCCCTAGAATCGAGCCCTGAGGAACAACACTTGTTACTGGGCACTAGCCAGATGCAGCCTCATTCACTACAACTCCTTGAACCCTGCCATTCAGGGCCATTATTTGAACTTAGTATTTTAACAAGACCACAAATCTTATCTGTCTCTCCCATCTTCTCCCATGTCCAATTAACTGAGTTTCCTCTATCTCTCAAAGAAAGGACATAAAAGCAGCAAGCTCCTGATAAAGGAAATAATATATAACTAGTGCAAAATAAGCAAGGAGCAGAAAACTATGACAGGAAATTATGAAATATATCACAAATACAAATAAGCTTAAAAAATACTGACATAAAACCAAGCGACTGCTTGAGCAAGCAAACACTACAAATTTCTTGTCAATTATTTTTCATTCTGTCTTCTATACACATTGTTTTAATTTTTCACTGACATTTTTTGAATGTTTTACTTTTTCGTATTATCTTTTTTCATGTTTTTTCCCTTTGTTAATCTTCATTAATAATTTCTTTAATTTATTTTTTTAGTTCAGTTTTCCTTCATTAATTTCTTATCATTCTCCTTTCTCTGGGTTCTAGATAATCTACATTACCTGTGTTTGCAGTCTTTTTTTTTCCTTTGCACCCATTTGGTGATGAATGAATGCCCTAACAGGAGCAAAAGGAAACAGGCTCTCCCAAGAATGATGTATTCTTAAGGAAGTTCTCTACGAGAAGATACATTTAACTACAACTCTAAATGTTTATGCCTGTGTTTTGTAAATATTTAATGTAAAATAGTGAAATCCTGCCTTTCAAAGAGTCCAATGATAAGCAAATTACTCTAAGTAGATCATTATAGTAAGGTAAGCAAATAAGATTGCCCAGTTATGGGATTAAGATGCAAAAAGGTGAACGTCTGAGAATAGATAATCAGAACGTGACAGCAAAAGGAATTATTTAAATAAATCTGATAGATATGATGACTCTGTTGAATATGCGCTGCCTTGTGAAGCTTTTTTTTTTTCCATAAATGGACTTTAAATTGTTCTTCCTCCTTTTTTCTTCTCTGGAAAGACTGAATAAGTTTCTGTATTGTTTTTTTCTCCTCAAAACGACACATTTCTCTAGTTCTTTGCAGCAGAAGAGCATTTTATATGTTTGCATTAGACTATATCCCTTAAAGCATTACTGTTACGATCTCTCACTTTACATCATTAGGAAGGATGAGAAGAAATCACCGTAGTACTACTGGCATGCGTTTTTCAGTCAGAATAAAAAAGGGTAATTTTATCACTTTCCACTTGCCTGTCTTGAAAGTAGAAGATAACGAATTATTCTGGGAAGACCTGTCCTTTTAGTGGTTTGTGTACACAAAGATTGTTTGGGGGACTTCACTCTCTCCAGATATTGATGCTTCTTACAGGAAGAGCAAACATTTCAATAATCCTTATGAATACCCTAGCAAGGCTCTTTTAAACAAAGACTGAATTTACTTATTTGTAATCTTGCTGTAACCGTGTGCCAGCTCTTCTTTTCCCAGGAAATACTGAATGCTGTATACCTTGGTAGGCTGAAGTCAGTACACAAGATCCTTTCTTAGCATACAGTGTGAGTTTCGAATACAATTAGCAGAACTCACAGGAAACCCAAGCCAGTAACATTACCTGTCTCAAAGCTCTGAGTGTTGTGTGTGTGTATGTTTGTGTGTGTGTCACATTATCCTGCACCACATGCAGCCATTGCATTTGTGCCGTATGGTGCCGAACACACCCTTTTGGGGCCGTTAGACCACGCTTTTTCCCTGGTGCAATCTGTTCTAGTCCACTGTTCACGGCATGCAGAAAACTACCACCAACGAGATCTGGCATTAATACACACTCACATCTGCAGTCTCGGTGAAATACCAAAACATCCAGACATGAAAATGAAACTTCACAAAGTAGTAGAAAATACCTAGTAAGGTGCAATTCTACATTGGCAGAAGAATGCAGTAGATGACCTAATGTCTTCCCCACTCCACCTCCTTTTCTTGCTACTTGTTAGTGTTGTTACTTCTCTGCTTTTTGAAGGGAACTGAGTTGCTTCCTCACTACCAGAACTGGACCTTCTAGAACAAGAGCATGATATGAGCAGGCTACCATACAGAAACTTGGTCTGAGTTTTACCATTGCAAGGGCTTAATAAAGGACTGTAATCTCCAGATCTGCCAGCTTGACGCCTTGCAATCACAGTTCAAAATTATGTGATACCATAAATAAATAGCATGGAACTACATGGTAATATGCAGTACAAATACTTTTGTAGTCTACACTGAATTTGAAGTTTCCTCCTATGGAAATAGTTTTTACATTTTGAGACTGTTAAACATGTAAATTTATAGCCAAGCTACAATACGAGATTGCACCCAATAGTGGTCACAGCTCAGCAGCAGAGTGTAGCACTGGCACGGGAAATAAAGGTGTTCAGCACCATCCTAGCTCACACCGTAATGCAGCATTCCCAGATACAACTCTCAACTGCTTAGAAAAGTTCAGTCTCCCATATTTTGGCTCTGTATTTCTTTAAAACTTTAGCCAACTGAGCTTCAAGAAAAACATATTCTAGGATTCTGGAGGACAGAAATACCAATGTAATAAAGGGCTATCTCTCTAAAGTGGGTGGTAAGTCAAACTATCAGCGTTTTTTACACCTAAGTAGAAAAAAGACATTAAAAACTTACACATGTTTAATTTAATGAAACAAGTAACCTACTGCTACTGGAAATTACTGCTCAGAAAGACACCCTCCTGCCCACACCCACACACTTAACTGTCTTGAGTAAAACTAAAGATGTGGGATTCTCCACCGTGTATGCATATTTCTCTACTGGAGTTTATATATTCAGGACAGTTATTCATGGTTTCTGAATTCAGTTACTGGAGACAGAATGCAGTAATGAAATCTCATCTGAACTGGCTGTGCACTCACTATCTTGGATGATTTCAAGGTCAGTAAGACAGAAGTGATAAATGAGTTGCAATGACTCAAAACCAATAAATCCTCAGGTCCAGATGGGTTTTATCCAAGGTTGTTAAAGATACTAAGAAAGAATAATGTAGACTGGTGGCAGTAATCCTGGAAAATTAGATTATTGTGAAGAGGTTTTGGAAGCTACAGGAGAAATAAGACTGACGTACAAAAATGTAGTAAGCAAAATAATACAAAGTTACTTAAAATGCATGCAAAATAAATACAAGCAATCTGCACCTGGTATGAAAATACCTGCTAAAAACACAGTTGGATAATAAATAAACCCCTTCAGGAGATCAGGCTGAGCTAAGGCCATTCAATGGCAGGCTTCCCTCTCTGAAAAGGAGACTCCCTCCTCACCCTCATCTCCCCACTCCCATTTTCAGCCAAGATCATCAACAACTGCTTCAAGAGCAGTCATTTAAACCCTGACACAGAGGCTGAAAGCAAGACCTTCAGGGTATCTCCAAGAAAATGTATTAATAAAAAGAAAGAGGAGGACCTTTACACTGGTTTTTGGATTTGTCTCTCAAATCATACTGGAATTTCTAGGAAAGAACATTTTAACAGTTTTAAAAGATTGTATGTATTCTATACATATAATGCATGGGAAATCATAGGCAAAGTCATGTTGTTCTTTTAGTATCATCTACCATATTTTCTCCTGAATGTTTTATTAGATCTAACAGTAAGATTCTGATTTTTTTTAATGATTCTGATAGTCTTTGCTAATTATTTTCTGTAATTGTAGATAGCAAGAAAGAACCTAGCATATTACTGAATGATTCCCTGATTGCTAGCCCACCTATGGTAAGGAATGGCAAGCCCTGAAATCACATGAAGGAAACTAATGAGAAACCTTAAAGCACATGGGAGGGATGAAGTAGGTCCTGGAAATCTTGGGAATCTGCTGTCTGTGGGCTGAGGGACACTGAGGATTCTCAGGACTCAGTGAGGAGGGTGGCAAGCTAATAGAAACAACTGTTTCTGCCAAGGCAACTATGGGTGCAATCCTGTGGACATAAACTTTTTTTAAAAAATGTGGCTACATTACTGTTCTCTTGAAAGCAAATTAATGCAAAAAAACCCCAAGCTGTATTGTTTCTTTATTTCTTGTTATCTTCTAGTTTCTCTACTGAGACACTTTTCTGAAAATATCAGTCTGAAAAGACTGATACTGTTTATGAAGCACGGAAAGGATTAATCTGGTCTCACTCAAGTGTGTGTTCCAAGTCAGCCAGTAACAAGGCGCAAAGGGGGCAGGGGCGGTGGGCAGCGGGCATACTTTCCTATGAGAAGTATCTAAGATTAGAGCCATGAATTTGTCCCTTGGTACTAGAGAGAGCATAAAGGACTATTTTAAACTGGGCATCTAACCTTGAAGCCACATAGTTTAATTTATGATAGAAATTTGTATTGTATACTATCCTTAAAGTATCTTCTGCTACTGAAGCTTATTTATAGACTAAATTAACTTCTCAATAACAATGGTAAGCTCTTTCCTAACGTTAATTTCCTAATTCTGTTGTCAAAATGGGACAAAATAATTTGATGTTATATTGATATGTTTGAGAATATGTTGAAATAGCAAATACAGCAAGTGCCAAATGTTCTAGTCTTGAGAACAACTTGCTGCCTGTCAAGAGAGTTGGCTATAGGAAACAGGCATCAATTTACAGCTTTAAGTTTACTCACAAAAAAATATATGAACATAAATCTTAAAATTTCTGAGATTAAGGTATCTGAGATAAGGTGGGATAAGATAAAATGCACTCTTTAGTCCTCCAACTTTATTTAAAAACCTCAGAACTCTGTTTCTGGGTTTCTTATTTTTCCATGCTCTATCCTTCATCTATAGGTTATCACTTTTACAAAGAAGTGAAGCTAAGAACTCCTTTTTGGTTCTAGTCTCCTCATCTAATAAAAATCTTTGTTCTCTGAATTGAATCCGGTCCTATTTCTCTAATTTATTGTCATGGAATTCAGGCTGTCAGTGCAAGGTCTGCAAGGATAAAATAAAACTTAGCTGCAGGTTCTTCCCACCTCCTTTCTCTATCTATTTTTAGTAGTATTGCCATCCTGCCCATCATTCAAGCCCATACTCTCATCATCATTCGCAATTTCCATCATTTGCTCTGCATATGATGTTCCATCTCTATGACCAAAAGTCTTGTTCTGGCTGTCATCTCACATGCCAGTGAGGACCACTCTTTCCCTAGTGCTTTGAAATGCAATATATATCCAGATTGCTAATACAAAGATAAATTTCTTCCATTGTTTCACTGATTTCACATCCTCTATTATATCAAATATAGATTATATGATCTTACTTTCTAAGACTCTTGCAGTAACTTCTCTTTGGGATTAAGAGACTGACTGTTGTCTGGCCTGTGGAACAAATGTTCACAGACAAGCATGCTTAAAAACTCGACATATTTCTGCATCTTTCTTGCTCTTTTTCCTCTTTGGAAAAATAAATCCTGAAGGTATCTGTAAAATATCCTTTTTTCCCCCTCATTCCTATTTTTCTATATTTTTTACTAAATAGCTATGCCACATACATAATGAATCCATCTGTCAAGCTTAACAATATTTCTTCTGTGCCATCTCTCCTAGATAATTCCTGTCTCTTTTATATTGATCATAATATTTTGCTATCAAGAAACTTTAATTCATGTGTTTATCCCACACTTGTAGAATACAGTCTTGATCCATTAATAAAGCCCCTAGATGTCACTGTAATAATATAAAAAACAGTAAAATTGTAAATAGGAGCAACATTGTTTTACAATTAAGTTGATATCTGTCATGATTTTGGCCGGATTGGCCAATCAGAACGACAGATGTCCCCCCCCACTCTCCTCAGAGAGGAGAGGATGAGATAAGGAGATTTACGAGTTTAGAAAAAGAACTAAACTACTCTAATGAAAATAATAATAAATAAGGAAATAGTAAATAATAACGGAATAATAAAAATTAAAGAAAAAAGTATACAATATATACAAAACCGTATCCAGCTCCCAGGATGATGATTATGTCACCAGCAGACACAGGGAAAGTCCCACACTGGAGTCAGCGACGGACAGGAGCTGAATTCTGGAACTAGAGTCAGGAATGCTCGGATCGGGATCAAAGGCAGACGAACAGACAGGGTCCTCCTCAGACGTCGGCCATTGAAGAAAGAGCGAGCCAGAGGCACCTTGCCCTTTTGATCCCTCAGCTTTTATACTGAGCGTGATGCATGTGGGATGGAATACCCTGTTGGTCAGTTTTGGGTCACCTGTCCCATCTGCTCCTCCCTGCAGGTGGGACCCCTCTGTGCTTCTCCGCTTCCGACCCTCTAATGGGGCAAACAGCGACGTTAGCTGACCTTGGTTGTTATAGCAATAAGTATAAGCAAGAGCCTCTGTGCATACCATTCCTTGGTATAATCAGGTCTTATCAGTCTGAGAGTGAACAGTTTCTGAACAATATGCTGTTAATTTCAGGCTTTAGTCAGTTAGAAGAGGCCCAGCTAAAAAGTAAAATTACAAATCAGAAAACTGGTTCTGTTTTACCTCAAACCAGGACATTCCACCCCTTATTCCATACCATTTGCATCATGCTCAGATTACTGTCACTTCTTTTCCATCAAATATATACATATATATAGATACATAGATCTCTCACTTATGATTTTATCTTTATACACCAAAGTTCATCAAGTTCATTTAGGTCATAATTGCAGGTTTTCTCCATCATAGCAGACTCTCAGGGCAGAAAAGATGATGTAAAGTTTATTGCGGTCCACGTCCACAGGTAGTATGTCCATCCTGAAGAGTTTGCTGGACACCACTTGATGAAGCTAGCTCAGGTCTCATCACCATGTTATCCTGAAAAACACTTACAGAACACTGTTAGTATTATATAACAATTAACATCATACAGCTCAGAGTTGAGTATTTTCACGAAGGGTTAAATTTCCTTGAGGTACACACTGAATTTCTCCATTCTCCATCATCACCCACCAAGTACATCCAGGTCCTTGAGAAAAAACAGCCCCATGAATGGGTTTGCCTTTGCCTGAAGTAGGAGAAACCCAAACAGCTTTCCCCAGCATATTCCTTTCAAGCACCACAGGGACCTTATCCCCTTCTATATTATGTTAAAGGTCTGATTGAGTAGGACCAGCTCGATTGATGGATCCCCTGGTGTTAACTAACCAGGTAGCTTGTGCTAAATGCTTGTCCCAGTTTTAAAAGGTTCCACCCCCCATTGATTTCAGGGTGGTTTTTAATAGTCCATTGTATTGCTCAATTTTCCCAGAAGCCGGCGCATGATAGGGCATGTGATATACCCACTCAATACCACATTCTTTTGCCCAAGTGCTTATAAGATTATTTTTGAAATGAGTCCCATTGTCTGATTCAATTCTTTCTGGAGTACCATGTCGCCACAAGACTTGCCTTTCAAGGCCCAGGATGGTATTCTGGGCAGTAGCATGGGGTACGACATAGGTTTCCAACCATCTGGTGCTTGCTTCCACCATTGTAAGCACATAACGCTTACCCTGACGTGTTTGGGGGAGTGCGATGTAGTCAATTTGCCAGGCCTCCCCATACTTACATTTCAACCATCATCCCCCATACCACAAAGGTTTTAACCTTTTAGCTTGTTTGATTTCAGCGCATGTTTCACAGTCGTGGATAACCTGTGCAATAGCCTCCATGGTTAAATCCACCCCTCAGTCACAAGCCTTCCTTGATGACCTGACGTGTCATGGGCCCACCAAGCTAAAAATAGTTCACCTTTATGTTCCCAGTCCAAATCTGTCTGGAAAATCTTAGCAGCCTTATCCACTTGCTGATTGTTTTGATGTTCCTCAGTGGCTCGACTCATGGGTACATGGGCATCTACCTAGCGTACCTTTACAAATAGTTTCCCTAGACACTCAGCAATGTCTTGCCACAATTCAGCAGCCCAGATGGGTTTACCTCTGCGCTGCCGGTTGCTCTGCTTCCACTACTTTAGCCATCCCCACAGAGCATTTGCCATCATCCATGGGTCAGTATAGAGATAGAGTATTGGCCACTTTTCTCGTTCAGCAATGTCTGAGGCCAGCTGGATAGCTTTTACCTCTGCAAATTGACTTGATTCACCTTCTCCTTTAGTTGCTTCTGCAACTTGTTGTGTAGGACTCCATACAGCAGCTTTCCACTTTCTGTGTTTCCCTACAATACGACAAGACCCATCGGTGAACAGAACACATTGTTTCTCATTATCAGAGAGTTCATTATATGGTGGGCCCTCCTCAGCACGTGTTACCACCTCCTCAGGTGGTGTTGTGAAATCTTTGCCTTCGGAGCAGTTTGTGATCACTTCTACAATCCCTGGACGATTTGGGTTTCCTATTCGAGTTCACTGAATGATTAAGACAACTCACTTACTCCAGGTAGCATCGGTGGCATGATGAGTAGAAGGAACTTTACCCTTGAACATCCAGCCCAGCACTGGTAATTGGGGTGCTAAGAGGATCTGTGTTTCAGTACCTACTACCCCTGAAGCAGCTCTAACTCCTTCATATGTTGCCAATATTTCTTTCTCAGCTGGAGTATAGTTGGCTTCAGATCCTCTGTATCCCCGACTCCAAAATCCCAGGGGTCAACCTCGAGACTCCCCTGGTGCTTTCTGCCAGAGGCTCCAGGTAGGGCCATTGTCTCTCGCTGCAGTATAGAGCACATTTTTAATGTCCTGTCCTGTTCGGACTGGTCCAAGTGTTACTGCATGCACAATCTCTTGTTTAATTTGCTCAAAGACTTGTCGTTGCTCAGGACCCCACATAAACTCATTTTTCTTTCGAGTCCCTTCACCCGCCTAAGAAGGCTTGTGTTTCCTTTTTGTTAGTAGGTGGGGACATAGATGTTATTTTTTTAATCACATCCGTTGGGATCTGACGATGCCCATCTTGCCATTTAATTCCTAAGAACTGGATGTCTCCTGCAGGTCCCTTGACCTTACCTCTTCTTATGGCAAAACCTGCTTTCAAAAGAATCTTGATTATTTTCTTAACCTTTCTTGAAAACTTCTGCTGTATTAGCCCACACAATGATGTCATCAATGTATTGCAGGTGTTCTGGAGCTCCACCCTTTTCCAGCAGAGTCTGGATCAGTCCATGGCAAATAGTAGAGCTGTGTTTCCACCCCTGGGGCAGTCGATTCCAGGTGTACTGGACACCGCTCCAGGTGAAAGCAAACTCTGGCCTGCACTCTGCTGACAAAGAGATTGAGAAAAATGCATTAGCGATGTCAATTGTGGCACACCACTTGGCTGCCTTTGACTCCAGTTCATACTGCAATTCTAGCATGGCTGGCACAGCAGCACTCAGTGGTGGTGTGACTTCATTCAGGCCACAATAGTCTACTGTTAGCCGCCAGTCTCCATCAGACTTTCGCACTAGCCATATTGGGCTGTTAAAGGGTGAGGGAGTCTTGCTGATCACTCCTTGGGTCTCCAGCCAACGAATCAGGTTCTGGATGGGAATCAGGGAGTCTCGGTTAGTGCAATACTGTCGCTGATGCACTGTGGCAGTAGCAATTGGCACCTGCTGTTCTTTAACCTTCAGCAGTCCCACAACTGAAGGGTCATCTGAAAGGCCAGGTAAGGTAGACATCTGTGTAATGTCCTTAGTCTCTACAGCTGCTATACCAAAAGCCCATCGATACCCTTTCGGGTCTTTGAAATATCCTCTTTTGAGGAAGTCTATGTCAAGGATGCATGAAGCATCTGGACCAGTGATAATGGGATGCTTCTCCCATTTATTCCCAGTTAGGCTCACTTCAGCCTCCTGTACAGTCACTTCTTGAGACCCACCTGTCACTCCAGAAATAGTCACATATTCTGTCCCTTTATGATTCGATGGCAATAGGGTGCACTGTGCACCAGTGTCCACAAGGGCTGTATATTTTTGTGGCTCTAATGTGCCAGGCCATCGAATCCACACAGTCCAATAAACTCTGTTGTCCCTCTCCTCCTCCTGGCTGGAGGCAGGGCACCTCTAATGTCTGTAATTAGTAGATGAGTTTCTACCTGGACTGGAGAACCGCCCCCTGTGGACTGGAGCAGCAGTCCTCCTGGAATAATTTGTTCTTCTATCTGCATTACCTTGCAATTCACTTACTCATGCCTGTAGGGCTGAGGTAGGTTTTTTATCCCACTTACTCATGTCCTCTCCTTAGTCACAGAGGCAAAACCACAGGATATTTCGTAGTGTGCTCTGTTTCCTCTGAGTCTGTCTCATAGGAGGGAGTCTTCTCCTAATGGCTGCAACATGGGTCCGCGCAGGGGAAGAATAAGATCTCTCCTCCATCCTAGATAGTTTATCAAACAGTTTCTCATTTTTCTCAATCATTTTCTCAGTTTTATCAGTTAATCTTTCCACAGCTGCTACAGTGAAGGGACAAGAAAGACTGTCTTCATACTGTTGCATTCTGCTAGCCACTTCATTTACAGTTAGTGAATCATCATCAACTCTTCCCCAAATCAGCATTGACAAGGTATGGGAATACATTGGTGGTGCACCCTGTACAAACTTTTGCAGCATAGGTCATCTACATGGCATTTCATCAGGATCTACATTCACTTCCCAGTCACCATAAATCACCTCTTTCACAGCCATTTCTCTCAGGTACTTAATACCTTTCTTTATGCTGGTCCATTTAATTGGGCGGCATTCAATATCATCCTTAAAAGGATATCTGCCTTTTACGGCTGATACGAGTTGCCTCCAGAGACTGAGAGTCTGTGACTTTTTCCCAAGAGCTTTATCTACACCGCCCTCTCTGGCCAGGTCTCCTAACTGCCTGGCTTTGCTACCATCTAACTCCATGCTATCAGCCCCATTATCCCAGCATCGGAGCAACCAGGAGACAAGTGTCTCACCATCATTCCAGGTAAAATCCTTTCTCATATTTCGCAGATCCTTCATAGAGAAGGATTTAATGATCACCTCTGTATCTGATTCCTCCTCCTGGGCTGATGCAGGAGCCTCTCCCCTATCGTCTTTAGAAGAACCCTTTCCTCGATCTTCATCAGAAGAGTCCTCCCCCCTGCTATATGGCCTTACTTATTCTTTACCACAAGGCAAAGAGGAACTTACTGACTTCTTCTTTTTCCTTCTGGTCACCGGGGCAACTTGTACCAGTGCCGATGGAGTTCAAGTAGTGCATATCGTACAATACCTACTCTTGCACAAAAATTAAAAGAGAAACCACCCCTGCACCCCATGCAGGAAAATCGACACCAAAAGCATGATTTTAGGAGCACAAATGTCATTCACGATACCCAAAGGAGATCCCTCTCCTGGCTCTGATGGTGACAATTTGACATAAGAAGTAAAGGGCGAAGTAAATATGTCCATAGTAAAATTCAAAGTATAATTAGTGTAAGTAGTAACAGAATCCATTATGTAATGCCCAAGGTATGAAGATAAAGAAGTTATACATTCAATCACAGCCTGAATCAGAGTTAAAAACAGCAGCAAAATAGCACATTTGAACTATTGCATACAGACAGAAAGAGCAAGCAAGCAATACAACACATAAGGCAAGCTAAGCATTGTCATATCAATTAACTTTAAAGCAATCCCTACAAAGAGACGATACAATAATCTGTTTAGCAACAACATGATATGAGCTGTCTGCATCAATCTCTGAGTAAACTGGAATTCAAACTATTCAGACCATCTATCAGAACTCTGGTAGTGCCACAGTTGGGCCACAGTTGGTGCCCCACTCCTCAGACGTCGGCCATTGAAGAAAGAGCGAGCCAGAGGTGCCTTGCCCCTTTGATCCCTCAGCTTTTATACTGAGCGTGATGCATATCGGATGGAATACCCTGTTGGTCAGTTTGGGGTCACCTGTCCCATCTGCTCCTCCCTGCAGGTGGGACCCCTCTGTGCTTCTCCGCTTCCAACCCTCTAACGGGGCAAGCAGCGACGTTAGCTGACCTTGGTTGTTATAGCAATAGGTATAAGCAAGAGCCTCTGTGCACACCATTCCTTGGTGTAATCAGGTCTTATCACTCTGAGAGGGAACGGTGTCTGAACAATAAGCTGTTAATTTCAGGCTTTAGTCAGTTAGAAGAGGCCCAGCTAAAAAGTAAAATTACAAATCAGAAAATTAGTTGTTTTACCTCAAAGCAGGACAATCTTCAATGACACTCCACTCAAGTAACTTGATAAACAGACATCAGTCAACAGATTAGGGAGAAAAAGAGATGTTTTGTAAGCTGTTGAACTTCAAGAATATTACATAGATGTTGTGTTCCCTCTGCCTTTGGCATTACCTGGCTAAAAAGAAGATTCTAGAAAACACTTCCACAACAACATTGTGTCAATAAAGATAACTGAACTACAATGTAATTAAAAGGTATTTTATAACACAGTGTGTTAGACTATAACGACAAAGAGGATCTGCTGCGTGAGTAGGCGTCCGTTCTGACCCCACCCACATTCTAAGTGACCTGAAGTATCCTTGCGGGCTCAAGTAGAAATTTTGTTTGACTGTTAGTTAAAGACCACTTCTGCTTGGCAACAGACCTTTGTGAGTCCCTTGAGCAGTGATTTAAGAGTAGTTTTACTACACTATGTTTACAAACAGGAATCACATTACCAGTTGTTGAAGCATAGCCATCACTGGAGAGATCCAGTACACAGCATGGAAGGATGAAAGTTTTGAGCAAAGAAAACATGTTGAAATCTGCCTTCTTTCAAAAGTGGACTGTGATGTGCAAAGGTGACTTTTCACTTTGAGAAGATTATAACAGGTTCACCCAAACCAGCATACTCTGCCCTTCCTCTATTATTCTAGTCCTTCCCATCTCTGGCTGGGTCTATGAATTGTCTCAGGCTGGAAAGATGGATAATGGATGTATTCTACTGTCACATTCACATATATTTTCCACTACTGAAAGTATCTTTAAGATTTGTGCCAAAAGAAATCAGTGGAGAATGTGGCTTGGTTTTAGCTGCTGGTCTGAAAAGCTCTGTCATGGTAGTCATACAAGTCTTTGCTTTTACTCTGTGCAAAGTACTTTCTAGGCTAAGGTAAGTATTATCACATTTTCTTTGTTTGGTTTTCTAAGGTCTAACTGGGAAGTGGATACTAAGTCCTTCTAAAAAATATTTACATTTTCCATATATATAGCCATATTTATATATTTGTACATATAAGAGAATATCAATATGCTTTCTTCCTAAGCAAAAGAGAACATCTAAGAGAATGAAGCTGTTCATATTTTTGTCTGTATGGTGAAAAAAAATCTGAGGCTAGGTTTTCTAGATTGTGAAAAAACGTATACATCATGATATGATGCTTGAATTAACAAACACAGGTTTTTGATTTTAAAATGTCAAAGGCAAGTTAAAAGAGAGTACCTGGTCAAAGAGTTCTATGACTATTTTTCTCTGAATGCAAAACACATATGCAATCTGTGAAATGTTCTACCGTAGGCTGAAGGGAAAGGGGTGTAACTAGCATTTCCTTTTCAGTCTGAAAATTTACAGGAATGCAACAGCACATCTGTATGGAATTAGCATGGCTTCTCTCCCTAATACATTGAGATTCATGTGACTGCAAACCTAGAGTCTATAATCTTGAGTCCAGATTTGTTTTACCTAATAAAAACATCAGGACTGATTGTACCTTAGGGTCTAATATTTAAAAACACTAAAATTGTATTTTTAAGAAAATAAAAATAAAAGCAGACAGTTTCCTAGTATTTTTAAGCCCTTGCATCTTTAGATATCTGTGTAAGAAGTTGTGTGTAGCAGGCTATATACCAAACAACGTACCTATATTAGCAGGCACTACAGCTAGATTTACCATCAGTATACGCAGAAAAATCCTTCTTTTTGGAAAGGCACATTACAAACTTTTCTGCTGACTGCTAGTTTTCTTCTGGAATTTGCATTGGTGTATGACCTATTCTTTTTCCTTCCATTAGTCTATAAAAAGGACGTGCTATATATATAGCCATAATATGCCATAATTACAATATGCTGGCATAGTGCCGCTGAAATAAGTTAATGCAAAGCTTGAATTGTTCTTAGTATATGTAGTGCCATCACAGATTTTCTAGGCATTCCATAATGATAACATATATATATATATATATCATTCTATATGATATTATGTATTAGACTTTCATAATAGAATATATAACAGATACTTATTTCTCCATGTGTTTTGAGCATGGACCTATTTTAAATCTCCTGAATAATGATCAGTGTTTTATATGCCAAGATTATGCTGATTTGAACCTTACATAAATTTTGTACCCATCTGTTTCAATTTGTGGTTGAGTGAAAATTACCAGCCTTGCTTTTCGTACGTATGTGACTATATAAAGGAACTGCCATGATAGTAATTCAGCAACTTAACATTTGCATGTTTACACCATGCAGTAAATCACAATCTACCTGTATTTACATTCCATAAATCTATTTTAATTTGTCAAAAATAAGTTTGGTTCTAGTATGCAAAAAACAATGATCTCATGTCCATCAGAGTGGAAGAACACAGAACAAACACAACAGAAAATTGTTGTTTATTGATTTATTGTTAAGAATTATTTTTATTTAGGTAACGCTACTGTTTAGTTTGGGACTTACCAGAAATTCTTGGGATTGCTGTCAAGATTGCTTTTCTTCGGTGATTCCACAGATGAAGTAGTATTTAATAAAAAGAGAGAACATGGGCTTTAAGCAGTGATACAGCCAGAGTGGCAGTCACTAAAAAGTTGCACTATTTACATGAATGGTGGAATTCAGGTGAACTGAAACTTGGCTGCAACTCTTAAATACTCTCCCAGTTCATCCTTGTTGCCTTTAGTTAAAACTTCATCTTCATGTGGACATGCAGAAGCACTGAAATGTAGAAGCACTCTAGTTTTTCAGATTCCTAATTTGTGGTGCAATACTCACGTGGTTGTAGCAGCAACTCCTAGAACTTCACCACTAGTTTGGACAAAGAAAACTGCCTCAGTGCACAAAGTCAATGTGGAGATGTTGTTGGCACACTGCATAATAACTATTACATATGCTTTTAGATAGATGAATAGCCAAAGGAATTAATATTTGAACATGTAATTTCAGTGAGACTTAGGATACTTGAATCGTTTCTTTTTAAAGATGTTGTTAAAGAGAAGCTCAGTCAGAAAATAGTGCTTAAAGGAACCTATAAGAGAACAAATACTTTCAATCATACAGCTATAAAATTATTAATGTATTTAAATAATTAAACCCATGTAGTTCAGCTTTTAATGTCAGGTGAAACTTCTCATGAACAACTGAGCTCTTTTATGTGCTCCACCTACAGACTCCTCAGGGTAGTTTCTAGAATGAAGGCAAATCAAAACAGTTACAACTATAGAAGTCTTCCTGGTAAGTACTGTAGCAGCTATACCCTTTTTTTCATAGACAATACAGAATATCCAAGAATCTCTGTTGTGTTTTATATTTTATTTAACTTGACTCATTTTAAAATAGGCACTGAGGTGTTTGAGCTCTACTAAGGGATGGCTTCAACCTCCTGTTTCATTTAAGACATGTATACAGATCTTATTTCCATTGATAATCTGCTTAACCTCTTCTGCATCCAGGAAAAAAAAAAGAGTGCTAAATTTTTGGTTTGTCCACCCTTGACTCCTTACATCTGATGATTGACTTTGGAGCTTAAAGTAGGATTTCATTTCTGGTAGATGAGATGTCTAAATTAGGAACATTTCACTATTGTTTTTTCCCACTTCAAATAAAGAAAAAACAGTACAGAGTAGTACACCCTACCTCTCCCATGCTAAAAAAAATAAATAGCCAAATAATACAAGGTTTAACAGGCAAAATAGTCAAATCAGTCCTGGAAGGATGTACCTTACTTACATTTTTGTATGTATCATAAAGGTAAAGTAGCTGCTATCTTAAAGTTATGAGTAATTTTCTCAGGAATCAGACATTCAAAACTAGGTTATCTTTTTGTAGCTGAAGCTTTGTAGCACTGAAATATTTTTTGTTTAATTGCATGGAACAGTTCTCTTATGACATGTTTCAGTACTATGATGGCTTTTTTGCCTTTTTCAAATTGTTTTTTTATGTCTTAAGTATCTTCCTGTTCATGTTTTATGACGCCACTTAATGGCTTCCTTTCTTCCTTTCAACATGCCTTAATTAATGTATACTTTTTTTTTCATCTGCAGTGAACATATTACTTTGAAACCACTGTTAAACTAATTTTTAATTTTACAAATGATAAACCTACAACTCTGTGGGATGAGTGATCTATATGTTGTATACGTAAGGGACTTTATGTTGAGGGACAATATCCAATGTCCTGACTGTAGAGTAACTGTAAGTGAGTTAGTCAAAATTATGAATCGGAATTTCTTCTTAAATGGTTGTAATATCCTTTATATGCATTGAATTTTGCAGATGAGAACAGAAATGGAAGAGATCATAATTATTTACTTATTTGGTTTTTATTGAGATTAAGTTTTATTTATTGTTCTTACTAGTTTTTATTTGTTGTTTACCAAATTGTGAGCATATACCAAATCAGTGCACACATTTAAACAGAGGAAAAAGGAAGTGAGGCCAATTAATTTAATTTCCCGGCCTGAAATGATGCTGAGAAGGAGATGATAATTCAAGTTTCCATGTGAAAACAAGAACATCAAAGAAACCTAAGAGAGACTTGTCAAAAGCAAGCAAGAAGATCAATAAAACAGGACAGAACAATAAAAATAGATGTTGTCTACCTGATTTTAGTAATGCCTTTGAAACAGTCTCAACTGACAAGCAGAAATCACAGTCTAGATTAAATTACTCGGTAATATATAATCGGCTAAAGAAAACATCCTAGAGCAGCTATCAATAGCTTACTGCCAAGGAGGAACCAAGTACTATGTGTCAGTTTCAGACAGCCTTGGACCCATTACTTTTCAATATGTTTTTTTTAAAGAGCATATGATAGAAAATTTATTCCATTTGCAGATTAATGCCAACCTGGAGGGAGAACAACTACTTTGGAGGACAGGATTAGCATTCAGAATAGCCCCATAAATTAGATAAATGGCAAAAAGAAAAAAGAAAAGGTTAAAAAAAAAGGAGTTTGCACCTCACGAAAATGAAATGTGTTTTTACTGCTTAGGTATCACTCTTGTAGAAAAACATTGGAATATTACAAAATTCTATAAGCTAAAGTGAATAATAATGTCAGTACTGTTTTGAAAAATACAAGCACCCTATAGTCTATAAACATTATTGATTTTAGGCTGTAAGGTAAATTAATTACTCCCTCCTTTCCGATCAGCTTGGGCAGTCTCAGCTAGAGAATTGTCTTTGAGCTTTGAGCACCTCACTTGAAGAAGTAAGTCGGCCCAGCAGAACAAATCAAGGCAACAAGTGAAGATCTGGAAAGCCTCAAAAAAGACACATGCTTGTTTAGTCAGAGAAGAACAAAAAAGGACAGAACGATATTCTTCAAACATGAAGCACATAAGAAGATGCTGGAAATAAAATGGGAATGGGAGGGAGGTTTTTAAAATGCAGAACTTAGGATTCCTATTGGGTATTTGGAAAACTTTTTAGTGGTAAATCAATGGCATCGGTAGCAGATCACCTGCAACCCTGCAGAATTCCTGCACTTGAGTCACAGGTTAAACGGTCAATTTCTAGGACACACGTTGTAGCTGGGTTGTTTTTTTTTTTTGCTTTACAGCAAAGAGGATTAATTAGATGACTTTCCAAGGCCTCTTCCAGAAATACTTTTTAAGTGTTTCTGTGATGAAGATACCGTAGAAAGATACCAAATGAAGATTTGGCCCTGACTGAAAAGGTGAAGATAGGGAGCATGCATTAGATCCACTGGGGAAGAGGGAACAGCTGAAAAGAGTAAGAGAGAAAAAGAGCTGCTGTAGTTGGAGATACTGCTGTCAGCACTACTCTCAAACAGGTTTATATAAGGTAAGGCCAGAAAAGAGGAGGCAGCAATAAGGTGCAAAATTAGACCCACAGAATCAGTTTTTTATCTGGGTAGACATTACAGCTTGACCGTGTACTTCTGGGGAAAGAGAAGACGTAGCAAAGGATGATGACATGGAAGTTACAAAAGTGAGCAACAGAAAGTTTACAAGATTTGTGTTGTTCCGGGTTGGTTTTTTTTTTTTAAAGAGGAAGGGGAGGACTGGCTTAAGAGGAATAATCCAAAACCTCAATTTTTACAATGTTTATTTTAACACAACAACTAAACATTCACAGGAAGATGTCAGAAAGACAGGATGACATGTTAGACTAGTTGAAGGAAACGGTTTATCAGAAATGAGTGGTGTTTGTGAGCCATCAACTTGCCAATAGGAGTTCACTCAGATGCCTCAGTTCTTACAGAACCTGAATTCCACTCTGGCCTGTTTTCCATGGGATTTAGTACATGGGAGCCTAGGGTCTATTGGGAATCAATAGGTATTTTGCACTTTGCTTTATTAACAGTGGAATAAAAAGAGAAAAAATCAAACTGCACTTCACAGGCATTCCATTCAACATGTTTATAACTTCACAATTTAACATTTTGCAGTATTGTCCTATTTCTTAGTCTGCTCTGCCACATTTTAAAAAAATGTTTATGTTTTTTATGTTTGGAATGGTCAAAAATAGTGGTGGTAAGAAGTCAGGTGAGAGCATTTGTCCTCCTGTCAAAATAAAGTATACCAAAATAATATTACAAAGATGCATATGTTTAACAAGTAAGGAACTTGTTTTTACACAAAAAGTCAGTTGTGTAGGTTGAACTTGAGATGTACTTAGAAAAGGAGAAAGAAAGAGCGAAATTCTTGAATTATTCATTTTTTAAATTTTTTTCTGGTCCCTTCTAACCAATATTTATCTTTTGAATCACTTTTTACCTAGAATAAAACTCGACAATCTCAAAAGAACTATTCAAGCACTTTTTCTGCGGAGGCAGCAGGAGGTATTGCTCATGATGCCCAAAACCTGAACGCTTCCTGCTATACTTGGTATGGCCACACGCTCAGGTACATCCCTTGCTACCGGGACAACCATGTGGAAGGACCAGCAAACCACATCCTGTACCTGTATATAGCCAAGTGCTTAAACCTGTGAGCTGATGACCCTGTTTCACACCATATGCTAAGGTCCTAAAACTGGCGTCTGGCACTGAACATTGAAAAGATAGGGCCCGGCACCTGAAATCTACAGAAGCACAAGTTCACACATTTGTAATGATTTCATTTTTACTGTAGCCATGAAGCAAAAGAGCAACAAAAAAAAAAAAACCAAAACACCCAACCAAAAAAAAAAAAAAGCCCCAAACACAAAAAACCTCAAAACAAACAAAAACGGTTTGCCCTATACTGGAAAACCCTTTAAGACAGGTATATTCTTTTATATCAAGTATGTGTTATAATTTACATGACTTATGCTTTCAGTCTATGGCCTTGGGCAAACAGATGGGCCCAATACTGCAGCCTCTTTCATTAAGAGAAAACTTTCTGTAGGACAGGACCAGTCCACAATAGATTCAACTCCTCTTAATGCTGTGGAAGGAAAATAACATGACAGCAGTTTGGATAGTAGCATTAAGAAGAAAAAAAAAAGGTTTTTTAAATTCAGACAGTCTCTTGTCATTTGTACTTTTAATACCAGTACTGATCTAGGCATCCACCGCTGAGTGCTTTTAATCATTCGGCGTAATGAATAGCTGAGGATATTTTTAACTGACAATCAAATGTGGCCATTGAGAGAGATCATTTTTAGGACTAAAAGAAATGATTTGCATCCAAGAAGTCTAGTTTAACTCAATCCTGCTTCAGCAAAGTGATAGCCCACATTTTTACTTTGTTTCCAAATGCCAAAATAGTAGGAGTGCCTTTACTTAAAAATAACTCCCACCCTTGTTTGGGAAGAAAAAAGTGAATCACATGGGAAAAGTGTGGATTCAAGAATAATCTACATTATGAGTTTTTCTCTGGGAATATTTTCTGTATGTAAACGTACAATTACATGTTTCCTGAACATCCACTATATATAACATTTTGAACTATTTTTATCAGAATTGGTCAGACTTGAAGTGGAAGTTCAGCTACGACAAAGTAGCCATCGTTCATCCTTCTGCATCAGTCACATGATGTCAATAGATTATGGCATCCTCCATGAAAGGAGCTATTCTATTTTATAACAGCTAGGGAATAGACTGGGAGGGAACCTCTAGCATCATTGAATTCAAATGCTTTTTAAGAGATGGAAGCCACAGTCAATAACATCTTTTCTAAAGAAATCTAGTTTCATCTCAAAAGTACTTAAAGTTTTAGATTCTACTTTTTCCATTGCAGAGTTGTATTCCTGTCTTATCCCAGAGACTTTTCTAATTGAAGCACTAATTTGAATTATCATCACTTTGCACTTTCGTTTTCTTCTTTTATTTTCCTTCACTATTTTTTTAAGAGAACTGCTGTTATCAGAAGAACCCAAACTCTTTAGCAGTAGTTTTCTTCCCTTGACCATACCAGTGGCTTTTTTTTGTGCACTATTCCAATTTTAATTTGGAATTCACATCTTTTTCTAATGTGAATAATCAGAACATAATCATTATTTTAGATGATGTCTGATCAGTGCCTTGTGCCCATAAAAAGTATTAATGCTTCTCTTTCTAATGAACACAGCTTTGTTGGTAAGAACTTAATTTGTATGCATATCTACATGGACTATTTGTATCACAATCTTATCAGAATTAAGACTCCTTGCTATTGAATGTTTTTTATTTTTGTGTGCTAGTTCCTTGCAAAATTCTAGAAAGTTGCTACCTAGTCCTCTTCTGGTTTGTGCGCAATGGGGTCTCTGAGTCTTAGAAATCACTTAACAAATCAGTGGTAGATGCTGACCATTTGCTTTTGTTCCTGGGCTCAGTATCTACAGTTTCAAAGTTAAAAAACCCAACCCAACCATAAAGAGTCTATATATATTGGCTTTGAACCAGAATTCCCCCCCCCCGCCATAATTTCTAGCCCACCGCTGCTGTGTAACTGGTTAACTTTTTTTATTTGTTTGTTTCCCTGATCTTTTTTTTTTTCCTTAAGATTTTCTTGTGTTGTCCTTTTCCAGATGTAGCTCTGTTTAACTTCTGGGAATTACTTCTTTATCTCTGTGCTTCCTGATATCCAAGGCCCCACGCTTATCTCAGATCAGTTCTTTCCTTTTTATTCTTTGTAGCCTGCCTGCTTATTCTTTGCATTTTTCTTGAGATAGTTATTCACCCAAACAGGCATGGAATCCTTCTCTCTCCCTGGCTTTGTTAGGTGCATCTTATTCATGGCAGGTTTAACAGCTTCTGTTTTGAAGAAATTCCAAACCCCACCTATATTCATAAGTTCCTGCACTCTTCTAACTAGTTGTCTTCATTAAATACTTCCCTTAATTTCTCACGGGTTTACCTTTAAAGATTCAGATCCTCCCATGTGAAACTGCTTTTGCTAACCTTCAAAATTTAAACAAAATTAGCTTCTCATCAATCAGAACATAGATCTTTTAAATGGAGCCTCTACAGTGACTTGAATAAGGGAATGGCTTCATGACCTCTCAGCTAGTGGGTTTTATTTCAGAGATAACAAAACATGGCTCCTGCCTCTCATTCCAGAATTAGAAGTGACAGATAATATGCGCGTGGAGCTAAAAAAAGCTGCTACATGGTTTTTTGTTTTGTTTTAACGGACAATAAAAGAAGTTTCCTGGTTGCCACGGTATGCCACAGTATGTATGGTGACGTGCTCAAGCATATAGCTGTAATTCAGAGCGATAAATCTTCTCAGATGACAAAACCAGATTGTGTCCTGTTGTTATCAGAATGACCCACAGGGAGCACTCGGGGACTTTCAGCTGGGACATGTCTTCATTGCTTTTGTTTGCTTTTTACTGGTGGCTAAGTATTCAGCACATCTAGGTAAATGCAATGGGTTTGGACTTGAGAAGTAAGTACAAAATTAGCCAAGCTGGGGTTGTTTTATTTGCATTCATTTTCAGATGCTTATGTAGAGAAAAACAGCAAGCGGAAAACAATTAAAAAAAAAAAAAAAAACCGAAGGCGTGCCCTTGCAAAACCTACTCTTAAAGGAAACTGCAAACTAACGCAGTTCAACGTTTCTTAGCTCTTGGTGTTTTTCAAGTGTTTTGAAGACATTTGTCGACTTGCTGACAAAAATACCAACAGACAAGGCTGAAGCGATATTAGGCGGAATGAGCTCCCGCTTCAGGCGCCTCCGCCCGGCACCGCTGTGCCCAAGGCAGGTGGGTGCGGGCGGCCGGACCCCCGCACCCCACACAGCCCTTCCCGAGCCCGGGGGAAAGCTCCATCCCTCGGCTTCACCCTGCCGGGCCGGTCCTCATCCTGCAGCTTCGCCCTGGGGCCTTTCATCTCAACCCCAGGTGCTCTTCCATGGAAGGGTTTTACTTACAAACCCCTCCACAAAGGCGGGATCGTACACATTTCGTGGCATGGCTCCCAGAGGTTTCGGAGGATCATCGTCATCACCACCACCGCAGTCACGCACCTCCCGCACCCCTCGCCCCGCAGCCGCTCGCCCCCGCCCCCCCCGGGGCCGCCGCAGCTACCGGCCGGGAGCCGCCGGCCCCGCCTCTGCCCCCCGGCCTCTCCCGCACCGCCAGCCCGCTGTAAAACCGCGCTCCGCGCCGGGCAGGGGCTGCTGCTCTCCTCTCAGCCCATCCCGGCGGGTCGCATCGGGCGCCGTTATCGTTAATTGTCATCCTTGTACTTGTGTTTGGTTTTGTCCCCCCCCCGCCACCTCCCCCCGGGAAATTCAACGTGGTTCTGTTGGATTTCCTTTTTCGGAGGAGGGGAGAGGGGGAAGAAAATCCCAACTAACTCAACTTCTTTTTCTTCTTTTTTTTCCCCCCTCTTTGAAGAGAGGGGGGGGCGGGTGGGATGCGACGTGGACCCCGCTGTTGGTATCACGGCGTCCCGCTGACGGCTGCTGCGGCAGGGCAGGCTGGGGAGGAGAGAAGAAAGAGTTTCCGCGGCTGAAGCCTTCCCCCGGCGAGGAGCGGAGCCCTGCCGGCCGACGGCGGTGCGGGACAGGCTCACCTCTCCCCGCCTCCCCCCCCGCCGCCTCCGCCGCTTCCCAGCCGGGGCCGCCGCAGGATGGGGAGACGGCGGTGGCTGTGGCTGCAGCCCTGCCTGCTGTGGCTGGGCTGCCTGGCCCTGTGGGCTCAGGGAGCTGCCGGGCAACAAAAGCCGCCGCCGGTTCGCCCGGCGGGAGGAGCGAGCGGCATCTACCCCGCCGCCGCGTACCGGGAGGACGGGGCCCATCCCGCCGTCGCCGCCGCCGGCCGGGTCCGCAGGCGAGGAGGACAGCAGGAGCTGCTCCGCGGGTAGGGACGCGCCGCCATCGAGCCCCCCGCCTTCCGCATCCCCGGACCCCTTCCCCGCAGCCCCCCAGCCACCAGCACCACCACACAACCCCCCCCTCCCTTCTGCCCCCCAGCACCCCCTACCTCCCCCGCCTGCCCCCTACCCCCAAACCCCATCCTGCGGTCTCTCTTCCTGCCTACGGTACCTCTGACCTTCCGGCCCCTTTATGGGACGAGGGGAATCGTGTGGTTAATCGGACTTGGGTGTTTTGTCCTCGGCTGTGAAATACGGTCTTTTAATTAGTGCGATTATATTAAAAGCAGACATGGTGTGGGGCTATGGTACAACTAGCAGATGTACCGTGTTGGGCTCTTCATTCAAGCGTATTGCAATATTAAGATACTTTGGCATTCCCTTTACTTGGGCTTCTGCTGAGAAACTATTCAAAATCTGCTTTTTTTTCTAATGTTTTGGGGAGTTCTGGGTGATTTGAATTAGTTTGTTAATCTGTATGGCCAGTCATCCCTTCTGTCTTGTGTCAGGCGGCAGCACGAAGCCAATTTTTACAGCAAGACTTCTAAGGCTGTATATGAGCACAGAGCCAAACTCATCCCTTGCGTATCCTCAATAGTTCCACCAGGGATGAATGTGGCCTGCTGTTGCCTAGTCTGCCTCTCCTCTTTATACTAACCAGTGGAATGAGTACAAAATAAAATGGCTTGGAACTTCTTATAAGTGGAGGAAGATTTTGTTTCTTTGGGGAGGATTTTTTTGTAGACATCTTTGCTATATGCTGTTTTTTTTGTTTCATGCGTCTGGTTTCTTCCCTTGTGTGCACATAAAACTTTGGATTCTATTTACAGTGATTTATATTTTCGTATATACATTTATTTGTTTGTGTGACAGGCCAAATGTGTGTGGCTCTAGATTCCATTCGTATTGTTGCCCTGGATGGAAAACTCTTCCTGGAGGAAATCAGTGCATTGTTCGTAAGTGTCTGACTTCAAGTTTCTACTGCCCTAGGGGTAATAATAAAAAGAAATATTCTTCTGTAAGTTATGGCCCCATTCAGTATGAGAAAAGAGAATTTAGTTCTGTCTTTTGCCTTATTTTTAAAAAGAAGAAAAAGAAAAAAAGAACGATGGATTTACAGGTCCATGTTTCTTGTAATCGAAAGATTGGCCAATTACTGTATTTTATTTGGTGTGTTCATAAGGGGTATGTCTCCACTTTTTAAAAAGAAGGACATCACAATGAAGGAAAAGGGAAAAAATCAAATAATCAACTATAGTAACAGGAAAAAACAGGCCAAAAAGTCTTGATATAAAGCACATCAGATCTGAAGTTTGGTGAAACTTCTGTGCTAGGCTTGGAATTGCAATCAAATGGAAAACTTTTTTACATCTGGGGTGCGTATTCTCTTGCCTGTCATTTTTAGTTGTGTTTTAATAGCTATAAAGCATGTAGACTTGGATTATATGGCTGGTCATAACAGGTACTCTGCTGACAGATGTGGCTGTTGACATGGCTTGGCAAAAAAAAAAAAAAAAGAAGGGGTGGGGGAAATCTGCTCAGTACTCTGGTTAGGAAACATTGTCTACCTAGAAAGGAAATGGAGAATTAAGTTGAATTTTCTGTCTGTTAGATAAAAGCTGGTATTAAACACATGCTTCTTATAGTCCTTGAATTTTAATGTGAGTCTGTTCCCATTCGTCCTGGTCTGTCACCGTCTCTTTTGCTAGTAAGTATGTTCAACTTCAGAATTCAGGTCCAAGAACATTCTGCCCTTTACATAAGCAATGAAGGCCTTTGGAATACTCCATCTAACAAACTGCAGACATCCAGGACTAAACTAGGGAAGGATGGGTAGTAAGCCAAGATCTGCTAGACTTAAAGATGACTTTTGGGCTGTTGCTTTATGATTCAGGACTATCAGCCTGCTCACATCTATTTGTTTTACATGAATGAATTTGTCTTGCTAGTATTTCTTATCATTGTGCCATGTATCAACGATTTTCATGTAAGATTGACCTAGCATTTCCTAGAAAACGTTAACCATGTTATTAAGAGGAAGATGCTGGTATCAATGCCAATGTGGAATAAGAGGAACTCCTCAAAATGTTCAGTTCACATTTATAATCTCTTATGATATTGTCTTACTTAAATGTAAACCCGAGTTTTTAAAATAGATTTAGGCTGCCTAATGGATGAGGCTTTGAGCAACCTGGTCTAGTGGGAAGTGTCCCTGCCCATGGGATGAGGGTTGGAACTAGATGATATTTAAGGTCCCTTCCAACCCAAACCATTCTATGATTCTATAATATGCTGTTGATAGGTTTTTCAAATTCATCTGGGCATCTAGCTCGAATGAAATCAGGGAGAGACAATGATTTTGGTGCTTTCAGAAATCCTTATAATGTACCCTTAAATTGTGACTCTTGGTGCCTCTTAAGGACCTCAGTCTCAGGTCTCTTCACATCCAGAATAATCTTTGACTTATTATTAATTTATGTGCACAAAGGACATCTTTTAGCTCCTGTTTCCTTACTGGAGCTTCGTTGCAGCTCTCTAACATGTTTGGTGGGTGAATGATTTTGCCAGACCATCTGTAAGATTGGCTGTGACACTTTTCTATTTGTACTTTTGGTGAAGGTTTAAGACCACAGATTTCTATGCGCACATTAAACATTTGTTGGGATGGTGGTCCCTCTAGCCAGAGCTGTTTAGCTAGAGAAAGTCTCCTGCACAGGATGATGGACAAGCTAGCAAACTTTTTATTGGAGATGCGTTAATTATAAACAGTGCAGATTGTAACTGGTGATTTTAAAGTATTATTTCATGAAGAGAGATCTATGAGACAGTGGTAGGTCAACAGGAAACCATTCTGACTTAGAGTGTTTTCAGTTGATAACATGATGATGGTTGTTGGCAGTCTGTGACATATTTATGATTAAAAGTGATCTTTTATCTAAAAAACAAAGGTCTGGTTGGGTTTACTTTTTCTTTAAATAAAATAAACTGTACTGATGAAAGCATATTTAGAAAATGCTTTCAGCTATATGGCTTTCAGTTGATAAAAAGTTATTCCCTTACAGATAATAAACTAACAAAATGGTCTAAATGTAGACCTTGCTTAATCAAGAGATTGAGCTATGTTGTATAAAGATGGACAGAACAGTGACATAAGGAAAACAGCCTGGTTCCCTGTGTTTGTCAAGTGCTCTAAATCTGAGACCTGTTTCTCACTTTTATGTCTGCTAATGGAAAAAGCGTTTCGTATCAGTCAGTGGTATGTCTCTAATTTCAACTGAATAACGAAATCCCACAAACTCCTTCAACTCTCATGCCTTCACATTTAGGGCATAGTTGTAGAGGATTTCATGATAAATGTAGATGATCTGCATTCCGTCTTTCTGCTGCCTGATGAGTGGTGTCAATGGACCACTAATGTGGCTTTGTCTATGCTCTCATAAAGAAAATGTGTCCTTTATAGGTGTATGTCAAGGAGGACGCGGGTTTACAAAATTTGGCCTGGTTTGGTCATGTTTGACATCAGTACAGAGCTTCTCATTTGGTGGAGAAAGGGTAAAAGGGAGCATGTAAACTTCACAGGTATCATATTTCTATAATAGGGCAAGAAAACAGTTTGCTTCCATATGGGAGTTGTGTCTCATTTATGCATGTTTTCCTAAGTCAGAAGTGGAGCACAAACATTCCGGAAAAGGTCTTATCTCTGCTTTCTTTTTTTTTTTTTTTTTTTTGTGTGTATATGGCCAGGTGGGGTTTTTTTCCCATTTCTTTTAATGTATACAGACAGGTTTTTTAGGTAGTCGGTATATTCTTAGCAGGTTATTTACTGGAGGTATTTGTTGCTTTTGTTGGCCTTCAGTGGAGATGTGCTTTCAGATTCTCTCAAAACCCTCAAGTTATTTACAAAGAAACTGTGATTCTTGTTTGGTTTTTTTGCTTTCCAAGTTGTCTCTTGCAAGATAAGTGGTTTTTGAGGTCTTCGTGTGCCATACTGCCTCTTAATATTTCAGGCTGTCTTTTGGTGCATTTGCTAATCCTGCTAGATGAATTCATTTGGATCTCCCGTAGAATCTGGATTTAGCCTTTAACTTATTTCTGGTTCTGTTGTTCCCTTGTGCGATGAAGCTCCCTTGTCTGGTGAGCAAGAAGGGAAGGTGGGACTTTGATGCATCAGGGGACAGCAGCATGGCATGCACGTTACACACACAGGGTATGGTGCGGAAAGGCTTCCCTGAGATTTCATAAAGTCAGTTTCTAAATGACAATGTGGAAATATTTGAGTATAGAAAACTGTATTTAGGGAAACTACACAAAATCTGCAAAGCCCAGCGTGTGGACATTGACTTCCCACAAAACAGCTTTGTGTAAAGGATGGATAAGCTTAGAAAAGAGACCCTAAAATGCCTCTAAACCAGCGATTATAAGAGAGAAGCCATACCATAAATTGGCATTTATGATCTATATTGTTTGTATTCATTCAAATCTTGGATTCTTGGTAAAGTTTTCTACAGGTCTTGTGGTCTAAAATATATAATTTTAATAATTTTACATTACTTGTGTAATAGGGTGGTATTCCTAATTAGGGAAGGAGTTGATTATCTGGTTTCAGTGGTCAGACCAGTGTTTGAATATGCCATATTCAATTCTGTTTTTCTTTAAATTTGTCAGAGATACTGATTACACCAAAATTCAGTTTACTTTGTTTAACTTACAGTTAGTTTCATATGTGTATTAACTGTCCCAACGAACTGTGCATTCAAGTGGGTTTTTATTTATTTATTTATTTAAGACTAACGTTACTGTTAATCACTGTCTCTTTAATTGTGTTTTTCCTCAGCGATTTGTAGAAATAGCTGTGGTGATGGATTTTGTTCCCGTCCTAACATGTGCACTTGTGCAAGTGGACAAATATCACCTACTTGTGGATCGAAATCTAGTAAGGACATACTATATTTATTTTCATTAGAGATTCCATTTTAAGTAATTCTCTTTGAGTATCAACTCAAAAATAGCTACTGTGTAAATTCTCTAAAAATAACTTGTAATTACTGCATACACGCATGTAACTTACATTTTGGTATATCTCTAGTTTTTGATAAAGTTTGGTATACTATGTGTGCATGTTTACTCTGTGTGACAAATTGAAAAAAAAAAACGTGTTTAAAGCAATAAGCAAGTTCAAATATAAATGTCTGTGATATTAACATTTTTGGGTCCATTTTCCTAAGAAATATAGATCATACAGGCTTTAAGATAGTTAAAAGCTCTACGTTGCTAAGTATAGTAACGGAAAACTCTAAAAATCAACTTTTCATGGTTGCTTTTAAATTAATGGCTGTCTAATAGCTACAGCTTGGATGGCTTAGGTTAGAACAACACCTGAGTGTACGCTTAAATACATAGCATATATTGTACGAAACTCATGTCTGCTTTCAGACACGTCTTGTCTTTTGTCCACGTTTGCTTCCCAATGTGGTGTTTTTGCCTGACGCTGGTGTCTCTCTGCAGTACAACAGTGCAGCATCAGATGCATGAATGGGGGCACCTGCACAGATGACCGGTGCCAGTGCCAGAAGGGCTATGTGGGAACTTACTGCGGCCAGCGTAAGTAACTGCTCTGCTGCATCTAAAACTACGTCCACGTTAAGTCCCGCAGGTTGGCCTTCTTTCTTTAGGTAGGGTAGGAAGATAAAAAAGCCAATCTGCTGAAATACAATGAAGTGTCCGTGAGCAATGTAATGCTGTTTTGAGGTATAGTGTGTAGCTGAAAGTCAGTTCATGCATGAAGTGCATTTGTGTTGTCTACAAATTTGGGATTGAATTCAACAAATAGTTTTGGAAAATCCTTTGGGAGCAATGGCCATATACATCCCACTCTCCTTTTCTTACCAGATGATCACTAATTTTTCATTCTCTCTGGCAAAGTTTCTACATCTCCAAAGAACAGCCTAACTGCTAGGTTAAAGCATGTTTTTCTGTTTTCTGCTTGACTAAGGAAAACGATGAAATACAGTTCAAGCTTTTGGATACCTTTCTGGTTTGGCAGACAAGCTAGAAAGTCAATTATTTGCACAGCTCTACCTATCACAGTGCAGTGTTTACAAGCTATACAAATCTAGCAAACAGTAAAAATCACTAAAGGCTGCAGGGATGAAGAAAGACTCATAGTGTATTCTGAGGCCAGCTGGCTACTAATTAGCTGAGAGATTAATTGCTGAAAGTAGTCTGAAGGAACTAGAGACAAACAAAAGGCAGCTAGGCTAAGAGTAGTTAGGCTGAGTAGTGTGGAAGAATATCCTTTTGTCTTAGTCGTTTTTGCAAGTGCTGGAGACTAGTCTTGTTCTTGCTTTAGTTCTACCTGGGTACAAATCTCTAAAATTTGGTAATAATTGTAGTCCTAAAATGTGACCCCAATCACAGTCAGGTTTACCTTTAAGGGTTGGTGCCCTCTTCCTGTTTATTTTAAAGTATTGGGTCAACCCTGAATGCTCTCAGACGGAGCATACCTCAGGTGAATAAATGAAAAATGGATTAAATTTTCAAGCAGTCACTCTAAAGCAATCCAGAAAAATCTGAACAAACTGTGGAGACCGGTCTCAGTGTGTAGGATAGTTAAAATTTCAAGTAAGATTGAGTACTTGTCTTCTAGAGACGGTGGGGAATAAATGTCTGAAAAATTTAAATATGTCTTTATTTCTTTTTAATAAAATGTAATTGTGTCACAAATATGCTGAAGTTAATTGTCACACCGAAGTATTATTGTTTGCTAATTCAGTAATGTAACACATGCAGACAGTATCTTCATTTTATGCATGATATGTATTCTCAGGAAAAAGTAATTCCGTTTTCTAGTTCTTGATAAGAAGTAAGGCTTTATCACATTTCCACATAACAGTATATTATGCGTTCCCCACAGTGATACAGGAAGCACGGGTACATTTTTTCCAGTTTGAAAGATTTACCTTTTCTAGGTTGCTGAGGTTCTTTGCACTGGATACTCAAATATATTGCAAATGTCACCTTCCAACTGGGGAGACCTGTGTAGGAAGGCAGCCTAGAGACTTCTAGATCTAAATCTCTTTGCTATTGTTCAGAGACACTTAAAAATGGTGGGGCTGTCCTTTAAGGTGAAATACTTCAATTTGTTATGTGTGCTAGTTCTGAACAAGGCTATAGATCCTGGAAACAATGACCCTGAAAACAGAATTAGTTAGTTAAAGCTCTCTTTTAATGGTATTTTTCAACCTCGCTGAAGAACTGTCTTCCTTTCAAACTGAGAGGATTTCAGTTCTTTTGCAGGAGGCTTTGTTCTTCATTCATGCCATTGATAAATAGCATGAGTGGGTGCTCTGAAGTCCCACAACTGTAAAGTACCTTCTCCATGTGTGTATACTGTGGATTTATACTCCCCCCAAATCATATTATTTCTTGTTGGGATCTTGTAGAAAACACAGTTTTTAAAGGTACTTAAGGATGAGTTAAACCAGCGATTCTTTTCGCTTCCTCTGAGCATCACTTCTTCTGCCAGCACTATCAACTCTGAGAACTGGGTTATCTGTCTCTTGGACTCCCCAAGCCTCCTTTATTGAAATGTCTGTTGCCGTTGTGACTGAATAGCACAACTTAATATGCTCAAAAAACCTCAAAATAGTTGAATTTTTTTATCTGCTAACTTCAGTGGTGGATATAAGTTTTTACGATTAGTGACTAGAGCTGCACAACTGTTTAAAAATATCCATAAGTTAAACATCTGCTAAGAATATGTGCTGAATATGATTAATTAAACAGCTGCTTGCAATTAGTGTTAAACAGGTGCTAATGGAATTTGGGCTAATGGAATTTGACTTGAACAATCACTATTGCTGGTCGTGATGGGTAGGAAGGAGATCAGTTTGATCTTCAAGTCCAGAAAGACTTAGAGCAGTTGAGAGGAGAAAAATGTTTTTTAATACTGCATGTGGTATTTTTTGAAATGTCATTACTATAACATTTAAAACTTTTTTTTTGGTTAATTAAAGCTGTCTGTGAAAATGGCTGCCAGAATGGAGGACGGTGTATTGGACCTAATCGCTGTGCATGTGTCTACGGATTTACTGGCCCTCAGTGTGAAAGAGGTAAAAGAAATAAATAAGGAAGGAAATTATGAGCATTTCTATCCAACAATACAGTATGTACATATTTTATGCTGTGTATTTTCTGGCTGAGCCAGTAGGCTTCCAGTAAACCATTTATTATTTATAATTTTAGAAAGTGCCTTCCTTTTTAGTCTGGTATCCACACTTCAGCTTGGCAAGTACAAAGCTGTCACAATTGGTAGGAATTTGAGCTAATTTAGGCTGTTTATTTCGTTCATATAATAGTTAAAACATGAACTCTCAGCTACATGAAATAACATTACAGCAAAAAATGATGATAGTGTTAGAATTGCGTAAATGTAACTAATTAAGGATTGTTTTTCTGTATAACACCTCTTTCATAAGAGGAACCTGGGAAGTTATTTGCTCTGGTTAGTTCTATCCTAAAGGAGAAGCCAGAGATAGAGTGAAAAACTAACCAGCTACCATAACACTGAGATCAGTTCTTAAACCCACTCTTATTCAAGAAAACAACTTAGACTTGGCTTAATTTGTAATTTTTTTCACGAACTGGGGACTCGGCTACAGTTTTATTGTAAAATTTCATGGAGAAATCCCTCAGCCTTCTTTTATGGGCTTAGAGATGCTGACAAAGTCAGTTTTAATGATGCTGAGCAAAACATTTTTAGGGTTACGCTATGTGATTAGCACACATAATTAATGCACTAAGTCCATATATAATGATTTAGAATAAACCTGCTTCCACTTTTTAGTAAATCAGAGCATTGTTTGTATTGTGAAACCAAGAGTGGAAGTACAGTAATGTTGAACAGGTCAACATTAGATGTAATTGTAGAACGTATTCTGTGTGCATCAAACTGACAAGTGTAACCCAAAAAACTGTCTATTTAGAATGGATTTTTAATGAGTGGATACAGTGAGGAATGCTTATCAAAACAATAATGTACATCCTTCAGTATGAAGTTTTAAGAATAATCAAAGGTGATGCTGAAGAGCTTAGCAGAAATATTCTTTGTCTTCAAGTTGTTGTGTTTGTGAATACATCTTCTTATCAAATAGGGTACTAAAGAACTGAGCAGTCATAGTGTAAAATGTGAAGTACTAGTATGCATAGTTATCTTAGTCCTTTAAAACGTACAGAAGATTGTCAATACTAAAAATGGAGATGGGATCATTTGCATTAATAGAAAACAGGAAGTCACATTCTTAATTCACATTAGCAGTGGACGAGACACCCACTCGGGGTGGGTGTAGTAGAACTTCTTAGATCAATGAAATAATTTAAATCAGAAAGGACCTCCACAGGCCAACTAGTCCAAAACCTGCTCAAAGCAGGTCTAATCAGATCAGCCTGCTCAGGTCCATGTCCTGTCAGGTTTTGAATGCATTCAAGGATGGAGATTCCACAACATCTCTGGGCAACCTGTTCCAGCATTTGACCAATCTCCTGGTTTAAAAAAAAGAAAAAAAAATCCCTAATATCTAATTGCAATTTTGCGTGTTCCAACTTCTGTTTGTTGCCTCTTGGTCTGTTTGCTGTGGGCCTCCAAGAAGAGTCTGCCTTCAATTTCTCTGTATCCTCTGAGCAGGTAGCAATTGTTACAGGCAGCAGTAAAGTCACCTTGAAACCTTCCCTTCTTAGGGCTGGGTGAACTCGGGCTCCTCAGCCTCTCCACACAGGGCAAGTTCTCCAGCTCCCTGACGAGTTTGGTGGCCCTCCCCTGGATGTCCTTCAGTATGTCCATTTCTTTCTTGTACTGGGAGTCCAAAGCTAGATGCCGTACTCTGATGCAGTCTTAGAAGTGCCAAATGGAGGTGGAGGACCACTTTCCTGAACTGGATGCTAAGCTCATCCTGATCCAGCCCATGCAGCTGGCCTTCTCTGCTCCAGGGGCACACTGCTACTTCATATTGTCTGCTAGGACCCCATAATCCCTTTCTCAGAGCTGCTTCACAGACAGTTAGCCTCCAGCCTATGTTGTTCCATCAGGTTACTCCATCTCAGATCTGAGACTTCTTTTGCTTTTTCTTAACTTGATGAGATAACTGTCCACCCTTTTCTTCTAAGCTGTCCAGATCACACTGAGTAGCAGCCTTTCCCTCCAGCATATTGACTGGTGCCCCAAATTTGGTGTCACCTGCAACCTTGCTGAGAGTGCACTCCAGTACCATCACCCAGGTGGTTAATGAAGACATTAAACTGTTATTTGTCCCAGTACTCATCCCCGAGTGACTGCAGTACTTTCCTAGCCTCTGGCTGGACTTTGCTGATCACAACTCTTTGAGCCTGCAGTCCAGCCAATTTTCCACTCACTTTATCTGTTATTCACTTATTCAACCTGTATCTCACCATCCAAAATCTCTCTGTGGGAGCCTGTCTCAACAGCCTTCCTCAAGTCAAGTGACATCCCTTACCCTCTCCTTGTCCTGGGCACCAGCGACCTCAGGGCTGACATTTGTCCTTGGTAAACTCATGCTGGCGGCTCCCAAACACCTTCTTGTCATTCATGTGTTTAGAAATGGCTTCTGAAGGGAATCCAGTGGAATTCTCTGTTTCAAATACAGCTCTGCAGTGCTCAAAGCTATATAGATACTTTGAAAATATCTTGCACCGTTTTTTTTACATATGTTGACTGTGAAATGGAAATAATTTCCATGTAGATGAAGGAAATAACTAAACCAAACACTGAAAAAGCAGGAGTTTCTATTTGCTATTCCAGGCTGTTTTGTATACCCACTAGATGTCACAAGCAACAGAGAAATGTAAAGGATGAATTTGTTTCTTTTGTCTCTAATTGCTTGTCACTTTCATTCTTAAAACCAGATTTATGGACTTCGATTCATCACTGTTGGTTTAGGGTTTTGCTGTTACATGTTACATCCATCCCATTCTCTGTAGTTGCTTCTTACAAACCAAGCACAAGGACTCAAATATTTTATATTTTCCTTAGTTGGGAAATAGGAAGCATTATTTTATTAAAAACTCTGTTAATATTTACAGCCATTTTCAGAAATATGTCTTTGTAGAATGTATACCTTCCTTCTAGGTAAAATAAGAGACTACCAAGTCTGTCAGTTTAGGATGGATTTTCAAGGGACTGGACAGTGTGAGGATGCTTTATAGTTTGAGCCTTAGTTCAGATGGAGCTTATATTTGTCCAAATTCAACAGTCTAAGCTATGTATCTAAGATGGATGGTATTTATAGATGAACTATAACATGATAGAATTTTAATATTGCAACTTCATTTCTTTTTCTTTTTTTTTTTTTTAATTGATTGCATTCAGGTACTACTTTTATTTATTGCCACACAATTGGTAAGCTTGCGTTTTGTCCCAGATAGAAGCAAATCTTAACCAGGAACAATTATATTCTCTGACTAGATTCATGACTGTGGAATTGTGTTAATGAATATGACAGACTCCATCTGTGATGATGGCGCAGAGTTTTTAATAATGATGCTTATACTTGAAATAGGTTGACTTGTTTAAAAGATTCTAGTTTGTATGGGTATTGTAACTTAACTTTTGTTGTGATGAAACTGTTGAAATTTGCTTTCTTACAATTCGTTGTGAAACTTCAAGCTGCAGAATTCAAGCCACGTAAAGGAATTAAACACCAGTATTTTGGCATCTATATTTCTTGGCTGTCCTTGAAAGTCTTACCCTTTCAATTCTATCTATAGAATGCTACTGTTGTATGAGATTTAAGATACATTACGTGGTTATTTGGAAATTGAGTTGTTATAATTAACAGTTCACGTTTCCTTACTTGAAAGTGGAGGTAGAAAGCCAAATTTGCTTCTGTCACTGCCACAAAAATAGAACACATATGTAATACATATAATTGCATATATAATATTTATATCTAATATAATATCATATGCTTTTACAACAGTGGAAAGGGCTAAATAAAATTTCACCTACTCTCTTATCTTGGTGTTGCCTAGACTTTCTCATGTTCAAAAAAAGAAGTTATGAATTTATTGTACTATTATTTGGTTAAGGAAAGATGACTCCTGTAGTATATCTTGGTAATGACTGTTAAAAGTCTCAACTATAGTAACTGTAAATGTTGGGGGGTTTTATGCTGTACATGAGCTGGAGTACATGAAAAAAACTGTAAACGATACCTTAAATGCCTACTCTCTTCAATAGTAATTTGTAATTTACGCGTTTAACCTAAGAAGTTTATGCTTTCCAACAAAATGCAGAAGGCAATGATTTCTTCATCTGTTAGTTGCAATTGTTGCCTGTAATACTTCACAGTAAGAAATGCCTCTGTAGTTTAATTTTAAACAGAGTTTAGCAGCAGTTCATAACTCCTTAACTAAAATTTTATAGTTCAAGGTTATGTGAACTTCCGTTGCAGATCACATCAGAGTCATAAGAGATTCTATTTTGTTATTTCTTTTACATCGCTGTGTTTTAAATGCATACTTTTTATTGTTCTGTAAATTAAGTTCTTTTAAATTAGGTATTTTCTTCCTAATATAGAACACATGTAGCTTTCCTTCAGATTGGCCTCCCAGCCTCAGTTATATGATAAAACGTGACTGCTTGTTCAGCTATCTGGGCTCCGAGCAGACTAATTTCCGGGCTGGAGACAGGAGGCTGAGCAGTAACTAATGACTGGCATGATTACAGTATTTAACTTGAGACTTGCTGCTGGGTTAACAAGAAAGCAGAACCTGTTTGGGAGCTCGTGCTTTACATTCTGGTATATACAGTGACCTTTTATATTTCCTATCAAAGTCTGTTCTTTTGGTCAGCTTCTTGCCTTTGATTTGTAAACACACAAGATTTGAGCATTTGATTTTGGCTGTTTTGTCGTGGGTTTTTTTAGGAAAAAAAAAGATGTTGAAATTTTGCTGTTGAATTTTTCCCAGTGAAAAATAATTGAAAAAAAAAAACCCCACAAACAGATTGATTAAGAGATCTCATCCTCAGTTATACACATAAGAGCAGTTTTTTCTAGCATGACCAGTTCCTCTGGTTTCTCAAGGCTGTCTGAACAAATGATATTTGTATTACTGCACATGGCCTGTGTATTTTTTCAATTGATGATCTGTAGAGGTAGGAAGCAGTGGAAAAGCAATGATGTTTCTTCCTTCTTTATCATGGGTTAAAGGGAGGAAGAAGTAGTGAGAAAGGAGAATCCTGTCACTAGTCTAAGTTTGCCTTCATCGCTTGTAGAAGGAGGAAGAACAATGCTCGCTTACTCTGTACATAAATGGCTTATAACGAGAAGCAAGAGAGTTTGGACTGAGTGAAAATGCATGGCTTGGGAAGAATATCCTTTTGAAGAAGAAAGGGGATTTCAGATAAAGCTATCAAGCTTGGCCACGTGAGAAAAGAGGAAAAATGAAGAAATAGAATAGTCGCATATAGCGCGAGAACTTCTGGAAGGGGAACTTTTGGGTTGTTCTCAAGAAGATTGTTGCACCTGGTATTGCAGGTACATGTGCCTGGACACTTTCTCTGACTATCTGAATTTTGGAATTCCTGCCTATCAAAGAAGTTGAGAGCTTGTACCTCATGACAGATACAGTAAATCACTGATCGGGGCAACTGCCTCCCTACAGGCTCTTACTGGGCTGATAGGTAAGACTCTGTATAGATGCAGCCAGGTAGTCAGTAGAAACCCTCCTAGGTGCAAGGCAGCAGTTGTTATGCCGGTTCTGCAATGCCTACAAGAACTTGGCGCATGCAATTGCAGAGTCCCAGGAGAGACATCAACAGGGTAAGGGAAGAGTCCCTGGGGCTGGAGAACAGGATGTTGCAGAGGACAGTGGAAAAGGTTTGAGTCAGAGGATGTAACTGAAATAGAAGTTCATTTTGTGGAGTAGGAGACCGTACGTTGAACATGATACTTGAGATCAGTTACCTTCATCTGACCCTCCCCGACAGGAAAATAATCAGTGATGATCCTACGTCTAAGGACAATAGAAGAAAAGGAGGAAAAAAGTAAAAGGTTTTCTTCAAGCTGGGAAGAGGACGAAGAAGCTAATCAACAGCACAGAGAAAGTATTCTCAGTGAAAGTGTTAGTAGCATATAGTAACTGAGGCAAAAGACGAAAGAACGAAGAAAACAACTGAAGTGGAGCTGCATTGAAGAAACTGATTGACATGTAAGAGTTACAAAGATATTTTGGGATAATACATATGAATAAAATTAAGCTTATATAGCAAACTGACACAGTTTTGTTTAGGGCTCTCTTTATATATTCTCAAATATATTTTTATTATAAAGAAAACATAAAATTCATATTTGGTCTGTAGTGCTGCTGAAGATGCTTGTGTGCACTTAAGTGACAGTGATTAGGTGTAAATGAAGGAAGAAGGGAATGCAGTTCTTTAAGAAACTACTCTTTCCTCTGTCAGGTATTCGAAAGTTCTTTTAACTTTACACAACTTTTCCGTATCTGTTGGTGGTAGCGGTAGCACAAGAAGAAGTGAAATCTTTTGGGGATGTATTCAGATCTTGTGTATTTGGTCTTACCCCTGGCAGAACTTCTTGCCATGCAGGCTACAGCAGGTTATATTCAAGAGGTTTCCTGCCTGCCAGCCATGGTGTACTGCTGCACGAGTGGTTATAAAAGGACCTGTCCTTTTTCTTAAGTTGCGTGGTTTATTTTATCTGCCCCCCTCTGATTGTAAATTTTGTTCAGGTGCTTAACAGCAAAAATGCTCTTTTGATCAGTGAGCTCTTCTCTTTTTCTAGGAGTCGTGGGAACGTAACTTTTTAATTTTGCTGGGTTTTGCTTTATAGTGGCTACTATTAGCCTGAGCTGAAATAGAGGTTCTTTATGTGGGAGAGGACGCGTGTGTGTGTATGTGTAAGTGGGTCCCGGGTCTGAAGAGCTAACCAGACAAAGGAGGTATTATTACTCTCCTCCCAGCCCCCAAGACAGGCTGGGGCATGTGAGGGTGTTACTTGTTGAAGGCTGAGCAGGGAAGCTTCAGCAGACTTAGCAATCAACCAAATATCCTGAGTTTCAGTCTGAGGTTTTAACTAGGGGGGTCATCCTGCCTGTTTATTTAAGATGGTGTAAGACAGTTGAATTTTGCACGTTCTAGGAGTGAGTATAAATTAAAATGCAGGACATTTTAGGAGAAGGCAGGAAGAGAAGAAAGCAGTAAGATTAAAGGAAAAATAATTACTAACTGCCGCTCTCAAATATCAGCCAGCATTATTCTTTTCTTCTTGCCACAGTGCCATTTCTTTTTTTTTTTTTTTTTACACTACACAGTAAGTGGAATATTTACCTGCTAAATACCAGTTTAATTAATTTTCAGTCTGCTCTTTGCCATTGGCAAGTGAAGCATATGGTCTTGAGATATTTTCTGCAAGTTCGTAAAGGAGTCATTCAAGGCTTGTTGAGTGAAGACAAAAAACATGAGTTCACTGTAGCATACTCTAACTAGTGGTCCAGTTCACAGGGGGTGTTCATCACCACTGGGGTTAACGCAAGAGTTACATCATCAACTTTATTTTAATTAAATTAATTTAATTTTAATCAATTAAATTTAATCAATGTCACTAAAAATAAGTTAGCGGTAGTTTAAAGCCCTACAAAATGTGAATCTTCCTAAAATTTTCAATTTTCCCCATGCCTTCCTACTTAGTTTTTAACAGAAAATTTAGAAAATAAACTGTTTCTGTCATCTTTTTCCACACACAGTGGAAGCAAAAGGCCACAGTGGTGGTATTATTTTTAAAAAAGCTTCAGTTTAAAATGAAAAAGCACACCTCTAATTTCTCTTGGAGATAGTAAGAGATAACAATTGCACATACCTGGAGCAATGAGAGGTAAAATTTTATCTGACAGTTAAGTACCTGAGTCAGGAAAATAGATCAGATTATCTCTGTTAGGAGAACCTGCTAATTATTTTCATTGTTTTTTGAGCCCAGAGGTGTCATCAGGTGTTTATGATACATACAATTAAGTGCAGTCCCTGTTCAGAGAACTCCTTTTCCTCCTACAGGTTCAGACCTGTAGATATTTGCATACAGCAGTCTTTGATAGATTACAGTAGTTCTGAAGTTCAGAGAGCTGCTTTCATGCTCTTAGATATCAATAGCTACTAGGATTACAGGACTCTGGCAATACTTTACCTGCTTTTGCCATCCATCATTGTCTCCAATAACAAGGTTTTCAGACTTCCTTCCCTTGCCTTTCACAAGCTGACAAATAATTATCTAAAGCATTAAAAACCCCACGAGATGTCTACAGAGTGTACGTTTGTTTGTTGTTAGCAGGTATCTGAAAATTTCTCTCTTCTAGCTGAGCAAAAGGTTTAACATTTTGCAATTTAAAAAAACACATGCATAATGCTGAACATGGCAGCAATGATTAAGAAAGTAGTGTAATCCCAGTCCAGTATCTTTCTCTTGCTTCCCTCTTTTCCTTTCTTTGGGTTCTTCAGAATGTGGTGATTAGTATTGCCGACCTCTTGTCCACTTTTGCTGTGGTTGCATTATCAGAGTTAGTCTGTTAGACAAGTATCTAGCAATGGGTCCAGCAAACAAAGTCACTTTGTACTAGAGTGTTAATAATATATAGCACGTATTTGTAAGTTACTTGCATAATTCTCATAGTGTGTGTAGTACATGTTGTCTCTGAACGTAGAAGACCCAAGCTGGTTGTGCTATTTTAGACAGAAATGATCATGGTAGCAGACTCAGAGAGTCTGAACCTACGGTTCAGAGATGCAATGGCAGCACAATCATTCAGCTAAAAGGGATTAATCAACTGAAGAAGGACAATTTCTGGTCTGGAGCATTCCTGTGGCCCGTTATTACATATGAGAAGAGGGAAGGATGCTTAAACTGAATATGGGCCTTCACAGGAAGCCAGCAGTAGTGGGGAACCATTCCTTTCAAAAAGCTGTGGTGTGACTGGAGAATTGATTCCTTCCTTTCCTTTTGTGGAGAAAACAAACCTTGCAGGAAGCAGATAGTTATGGGCATCTTTAGTTCTGAGTGACTTCTGAATAGCACAATTTATCATAAGTAGCCGCTGCCCACTTCCCAATTCCAAAAGTCCTGGGTATAGAACAGTTACAAGTTCCTCCAGAGCTGGAACTGGGGAGGAAAAAAAAAAAGAAAAAAATAGAAAAAAAACCAAATTTGAGTATCACTATGTTTCTATCCACAAAACGTAAGCACCAGCAAAAGAAAAAGTTAAAAGTCCTTCGATGAAGCAGCCTTTTTACTTTTTACTGTAGCTGGTTTTGAAGCACTTGAAATCTTTAATACTTTTCAGGTAGTTCAGGCATATGACAGGTAAGTATTAAAGTATTCTAGATGTGGGGTTATTGCACTTCGTGTTAGAAATAAAAGCAGAAGTTTTATGCCTTTAACCTAGGTCTGCCAATGGAAGGTAAAAATACAGATTTGAATAACCTCTTCCAAGGACTTCAGAATTTTCACCACAGTAAAATGGAGCTCTCCTGCAACTCAGTCAGAGGGAAAGCTTCTTTGCTTCAATTCAGGGTTTAAAAGGCAAGCATGGTAGCTACATTGCGCCAAACTGTGACATGAAAGAACGAACTAGCAGAGTTGCTATACTCTATACTAATGGCAAATAGAAACATTTTCTTCATATACATATTTTTAAAATCTATATCTGAAAAAGTTTTTTCTATTACCTACAGGAGTAACAAGTCCAGGAGAGCATAAAGTATTTGGTTTTCATGTGTCAGGTAGGACATAGATTGGATTATGTTCTGCATCTAGAGATTGTTCACTAAAAAGTAAAACAAGGGTTTGGTAGTATAGAGCAATGGACCAAAATTATGAGTGGGGAATGTGTTGCAGAGGAGAGGGAAGATGATGTCTTTGGAAAATTCTCTCTAGTCTTATCTCTTTCCTTCCTCAGTGAAAATTTTACTCTGTCCGATACAATAGAATTTGACTTTTTTTTTTTTTTAATTACTTCATCATCGGCCATGATGGCTTCGTTAGAGTTTCAGAAGAAAAAATGATTTCTTCAGAAAAATAACAAAAATTATTAATTTAATTAATTTGTAATATTTAATAATATGTATTAAATATGTAATATTTAATAATGTAAAATTACAAAGGAAGAAAAAACCAAAACAACAAGCTGGAGATATTTGCAGAATATCTAGTTAAGTTAGAGATCACAATAAAATTGAGACACTTGTCAATGGGGATTGTCTTTAACACAAAAAAGTGCAAAGCCCCCTGAAATATTTGAGTGAATAGGAGCACTTTTGTCAAATTCAGCAAGTGCTAATGTTTTGTATTGCTTATGTAGGCACTGTATGCAAATTTTAATATTGGAAAAAACCAGAAATACCTTAAATTAAAGAACCCAGTTCTGAAGTACTGTAAAAATGAAGAAAAAAATTGAAGTCTGCTTTTGTGTAGAATGTATTAGGACAGATTAGACAAGTAGATTTACTGATAAATTTACAAATATTGTGTTAGGGGAGGCTTGGGCCATCCTCTGGGGAATTCAGGAACCTTGAAAGCTGTTTATTTCTGTAATGTTTACAGATGTATGAAATTATGTTTAATTTCTGTATTGCTTATAATTACTTGTGTAAAACTTGAAAAACCTTTAAAAATTCTGCCCATAAAGAGATCCTGCTGAGGGGTAATTTGAAACACTTTTCATGTTGTATAGAGGTTTATATTATCCAAGAACATTTGATGAATGAAAAGAAGCTCTTGAAAATGCCAGGAGAGGAAGTCACAGCATACAGGAGAGCTATCATACAAAATCAGAACAAAGGGTCAGTCTAGGCTAGGATCCCTTTGCTGCCAGTAGCCAGTTTAACAGGAAAAGTGGCATTTCCCTGAGTATTTTCCCAGGGTCAGGTAATTTTGTGTCTGAGGATTTTTCTGAGCAAGTGACATTGTAATAGTTGTAACACTTTGTCATTCATTTTTCTGTGGTGCTTGTGACCAGCTTTGTTTGTCCGTTTCCTCACTCCTGAGAGCACTTAAGAATATGTGAATCAGTGTGTATCCCAGCATTCCTCCCAGTGTGAAAATGGGCCACCTACTCCCCATTTCCTCTTTCTTGTTTCTTACCCATGTAGGGAACTTCCCTCGTGTTTTGTGCCTTGTTTTCTCAAAGAGAGACTGTATCTATTTCCACCTAATAGGAGTATTGATTCATTAAGGAACTCCACTAGGTACATAAGGTTTGATTTTCTTCCACAAAAGCCACATTGATTCTTCCATAATGCTATACTTAACAGTATTCCTACATCAGTTACAACCTAGCTGTTGAAAAAAGTAGGCTTATGGCATACTTCTTGACTGAATGTTTTTTGAATTCAGATTGGTGTGGGGATGGGTTTAGAAATGGAAACTACAGGAATTCTGCAATTTATTGCCTTTTTTTTTTTTTAATGTGAAGATACATGAATTTCTGTAAACTTAGTAATAAAGTCATGCTCTGGGTCTCTGGGTTTTATGCCTTCCTTTTACCCTCTGACTTAATCTACTTCATTGGCTTGTGTTAATTGTCTGATTTTTAAACTGTGGTCACAGATTCTTTATATAGAAACAAATAATCTTCTTGGTAATGTTCCACTTCCTCCAGTTCTCTATATAACGTTTTTTGTTATTATTATCAAGTATTGAAAAGAAGTGTTTAAATAGAAAGCTTTACAGCACTAAAATACACGAACAAGATTTTCACTGTTTTCCAATCTAAGTTTTATGAAGACTTTCAAGTCTTGATTGGGTGAATCAAAAAGTAGTTTTGTCTCCCACCCTTGGTCATTGACCTTGCATGCTGACAGCATCCACAGTTGTTGCAAATATGGGAACTGGACAGAGGCTACCAGTCCAAAGATACAATGCCTCGGACTGAAGCCTCATCAGGGACAAGTGGTTAAAGCAAACCAAATCAGCTCCTGTGGTGGGTTGACCCTGACTGGCACGTAAAACCCCACCAGCCGCTTGCTCACTCAGGGAAGGGGCAGAGCAACTGAAAGGCAAAAGCTGAAAACCCGTGGGTCAAGGTAAAGAGAGTTTGATAGGTGAAGCACAGTGGTCTACGCAAGCAAAGCAAAATAAGGAATTTATTGACTACTTCCCATTGGCAGGCAGCTGTTAAGCCATTTTTTGGAAAGCAGAGTCTCAGCATGCCTAACAGTTACTTGGAAAGACAAACTCCATAACCACAAACCTGCCACCTTCCTCCTCCTTCCCCCCAGCTTTTGTTGCTAAGCCTGAAGTCACATGGTGTGAAATATCCCTCCGGTCAGCCTGGGTCCACTCCCAACTCCCACTCCCAACTCCCACTCCCTAATCCTGGCCTCCTGGCTGGGGAGAGTAGAGGGAGAAAAGGATAAAGAAAGAAAACCTTGACACTCTGCAAGCACTGCTCAGCCATAGCCAAAACACTGGTGTGTTCCCGACACTGTTGTAGTCACAAATCCAAAACATTGCATTTCTACCAGCTGCTGTGAAGAAAATTAACTCCATCCCAGCCAGACCCAGTACACCTCCGAAAAAGTTTCTCAGACCGTATAGATTTATAGTGGACTTTTTATTTAAAAAAATGAAGGAATGGATAGGAATTTTCCAGAATTCATCTTTAATTGAAATTCACTTTAGTTTTTGAAATTCAGATTAATCAAATTAAAGATTTAATTATTGGTGCAGCAAATTGAAAATAAACCATAATGCCATCACTATAGGGTGGATCTCACTGAAGTTCTGTATGATCGTTTTGTATGATTCTCCTGTGTTAAGCATTGATGTCCTGGATTGTTTGTCCTTTATTCATCGTTTTAGCTTGTGTCATTACTACAAGTCAAATATTGTTGGGTGCATAATTTGTCATAGATTTATATGCAAAATGAATCATTGAAGTGTGAGTTGTGTGTATAAGCTTTGTTATTCCAGTTGTTACCACATGCATCTGAGTTCTTTTATAAAAACAGGTGAGAAAGCAGTGAGAAAAACTACTGTTCTGACAATAGTGAAATAGTGGCATTTTACATATTTTTACAAGTTCTAAGGTGATGTTGGTCCTGTTCTCTTTCCTCTAACTTCCAGAGACCCCAAAACTCCTTCTGGGTTTTGCCATACCCAGGATATTTTCATAATAAGATGCCAAAACGATCTGGTGAACATTTATTGTAGATTGCTCAACTTACATAATAAAATAGTTGACTGTTCTGTGACTTGTCTAGTATGGTGCCAACACATTTTATCTATGGCTTTAGATATTGATGAGTAACTGTCCTGAAGCATCATAAGCCTTATTGTTCTTTTGGCATACCAAAATGATGTGATGCTCCTTCCCTTGAGTGAATGCTTGTCATCCGTAATGCCAGCGTGGCCTTGTATCAATGTAGGAAATGTATGAATAATTCAGTAGAGTTGTTTCTCTAGAGTAGAAACAAACTAATCTTTTCTTCAGAGAAAAAAAACATTTTGATTCATGTTGTTCTTAGACACTCATGAGGACTGCTGTGCATGGCTTGTGTATGTTTGCAAATGACTCCTGCTGTTTAAAGACTGTAATCTTTTAGCCTGGAAAGTTGCAGTCCTCTTTCTTTTCCCTGTTCAAAAATGTTTGAGTCATCCAACCCATAAAACAGGAATTACACCATATAACCAGTTGCATAGCACAATGAGAAATAATCAGTGTGTATATATATACTAAGATTAAAATTCTTTGAAAGGATTTAGTTCATAATTCATATAGTCATAGAAATCATTATCATAATTTGAAAAACAGTCAAAGAAGAATTAACTATATCATGTTTGTTGTTTGGGAAGGAGCAAGAACATGGCCAAAACAAAAAATGTTGCACAAAGCATGCAACTGACAAATATTTTAACAACTTATGAAAAGGAATGTTTGACAAGAAGGAGATTTGCCATGAGTCCTTTGGGAGGACGCTATTTTTTCCTCTTTTAGAAGTTGCGTGCTCAGACTGGTTGGCTCTGCAATTCCTCCCAAAGAGCCAGTGAAAGTTATGGTGGTCTGGATTTTCTGGTCGTTCTAAATGAAAGGAAGGGAGGGTGCTATCTGCTCAAGTTTCTTAGTTAAGGACTTGAAATTTTGTAACTGATAGATTGACATAGATAACAAATATTAATTTTCCATACAATGGAAAGGGAAGCGCTAGCAGAAATTTATAGCTTAATTTATTAGTATAACTAAGTTGATAACAGTAAAATGTGATTTAATTGTAACTGGTATTTAGATTAGGTGTTGTTGGATCAGTATTAAATATGTTTCTAGTATAGTTACGACTTTTCATGGTCTAGTAAAGGTAGAAGAAAATGATGATGTTTTCAGGCAAATGTCCCTTTAGGAACACTGGTTTGTAAAAGCCTTTTGCTGACCTTGCTTTAGATGACTCTATAAAGAGAAGATTCTTCATTGTTTAATTGCTACCTAAATTAGCCAACTAATAGCCAGTGATATGCAAAGTGTTCAAAGCATGAAAAGCCCAAAAGAACAGCAAAGGAAAAGTCAATGGAAATAACAAATAAAGCGGGAGTTGAAATATTCCTTATGAAGCAATTAACTGTGGAAATGAGTGAAAGGAAAACAGTCAGGAATGAAACTGAATAGAATAAAAGCAGCATGGGTAAATGGTAAAATCTGCATCTGACAGGGTTTGACAAAAAGCATTTTGATGAGTCCCATGGAAAATGAAGACACGAGTGCTTCAGGTCAGTTCATAGCCAAGTTTCAGCACGTTGTCGGTTCACAGCGGTGGAGCTGTACACACTGTAACACTATCAGCACATCTGAAAAAGCTGTTGTGAGTTACTGGCTGGAAGTCTTGACATGTTGCTAAATGCACTGAGGTGTTAAAAGCCATGCAACAAGGATATTGGATAAATTTCAGAAAAAGCAGGAGGGATATCACTAAGATCAGTTCTTACTGATCTTAAACATAAAGTGAAAAAAAAGAAGAGGTAATAATAATCCTTCTAAAGGAAATATTACTAGAAGAGTAGTGGCATAGGTCTGCCTGCTCTTCTTGGAGCCTTCAGCTGCTCTGTGTGCTGTGTTACGGACACTCACCTCAGCATATGGCTTTGAGCTACTGTGACAATCTTGCAATTTTTTTAGTGTCTTGGTGTGGTTTGCTATTGTGGTATGAAATTTATTTTTCAAAAAATTAAGTACTATTCACTACTGATGTGGCAGGTTATTGGGCAAATCCTATTGTGGAGATTTTGTCATCTTCATGTTTAAGAAAACATTTCCTGAGAATTGTATTTTGCCTGTGAAGTTTAACATGCAATGCAACCTTTTCCCGTATGTGTGCAGCTTTGTATTTTATGTGAGCTTTGAGCTGATTTTCAAGTAGGGTATGGCATATATTATGTGTCCTAAACAAATGGACGATGACAAAAGATTCCCTCATTCCAGTCAGTGGCTTAATAAACATGGTCATCTATTCTTAACGAGGGCTGAGGAGGGATAGAAAATTTTGCAGTCTGATGACCGTGTATGGTCCCTTCTCTGCTTGACTTTTTCCTCTTGGGAGGCAGGTGTGTAATACCATTTTAATGTGAGTTCAGCATTACAGTAGCTAACGTTGTCTACCAAGAAAAGCTATTTTACATCTGTCTCGCATTATACTGATTCTTAGCCTGCAAGAATCCAGTAAGATTAAGTGTCCTGATTTTTCAAAGGTGATGAACAACATTTCTCTTACTGACTTTATTAGAAGCTCCAGGTGCTTCTTGGAAATCAGGCTCTAATATAACTAACAGGCTCACAGAGTACCTTCAATTCATTGTGCTTTCAATAAGTGTAACTCATCAAGGAAAGATACATTTATAGCTGATGTCCAGACTTTCTCTTCACACCTTAAAACTGTCAGATTAAACTTTTTCTCATGCAGGAATCTTCCTGTTGTCTTCCTCTGTAGCCATAAATCTCTGGCTTCAGAGAAACAATTCCCTGCCCAATTCTCCCTGCTGTCATGGTATCCAGCCCTGTAGCCTGCTTTTTCTTTTCTGCTCTGCTCTTCCTCCCAAATTATCCTCTCGTGTTGGGGTGAGACACAGAAGGCTGCTTCTGTTATCCTCCCTGTACTTCACATGTAGGAGTGTATTTCTGGAGTGGGTGTATCATTCCTCAGTCCCTGACTCTGCATTACTCTGAATCTGCAGTTTTCTTGTTAGGGCTGACAGTAAGTGACCTTTGCATGTGAGCTATAATTTTGCTCTTCATTTGCTTCAAGACCTCAAGCTGTGTCCCCTCTTTGTGTCTAAAACTTGAAACGTGGTTTATACACTAGAGAGTATATTGAGAGATAATATAGAGAATATATGTGATTCTGTGTGATTTTCAGTTCTTTGCAGCCTTTGTGCCTTGTAGCGTAAATGACAAGAAGAATATAAAGGGAGAATCCTTGCTAATTTCTGACCTCATTTCAACTATTTTAATTGATCAATCACACTGTAATGTGACTTTTTAGACATAGTACTACTACCGACATCTGATGCCCAAAAACTTTCATTGCTTCTGAATATTTGTAGAATGCAAGCTTAGTCTGCAATATCTACAGTAAATGGAAAGTTTAAGCAAGGCCTCCTAGCTAAACCAAAACCATCTGAAAATAATAAAATGTAACAATGGAGGAGACATTTTCCAGTATAGAAATTATATCATTTGAAACTGTAAGATGTTTTCTTTCCTGAGAAACAACTTCAATTATTTTTTTTTAAACCGTGCCTGATTGAAAGTTGGAGATCAGTGTCAGAAAACTAAGTGGTACAATTTAGAATCTCATCTTGCATTTATTAGGTAAATGATTCCTTTGGTTATTTGACTGCTGTATGCAAATGTGACAATTTAGGCACATATGTGAAAAGATGCTCCCTCTCCATGTTAGAGTTAAGGTGTATAATGCAAAGTTCTTTACTGATAAAAATTTAATTTCAATGTAATTTCATAAAATTTTCACTCTTCTTGCAGTTTTGTAGAACAGGAATTAATGCTTCTGTTTTCAGTCCCGTTTTTGGACCCTTTTATTTGCTTATTGTAACTGCGGACTGGGCTGTGCTACTGTGTACCACTGAGGCTCCCCAGGGCCAAAGTTTAAAACCATTGCCCCTCATCCTATTGCTACATGCCTTTGCAAAAATCCCTCCTGCCAGAGGAAGAACTTTCACAACAAGCTGCAATTACTGTTTTATTACTGTAAAGTGAACTGGTGTTGCTCCTGTATAACCCTACATCTTGCCCATAGAAAAGATGTTTTGATTGGGGTGGAAGAAGGGGCTTTAGTAAGTGATGTCTGTGATTTCTAACAGTTGCTGGAGCAATCATCCTTACTCATAAACATGTATAAGGAAAGTGATGAATGCTGTCTGAACTTTGTGAGACATCAGGTTGCTTACAGATGGACCAGCATCATGAGCAGAGTAAAGCTATTTTTTTTAATCTCCTCTTCACAAGGTATCCAAAACACAGTTTGAGTGTGGCACTAGGAATCACTGGAGGTCTTTGTTCTTTTCTGGCTAGGGAATAATTTAACTTCATTTCTATTAGCGTATCTTAATGATGAAAACTTTTATAATTTGATGAGTATCTCACAATATTAAACAATGTCAAAGTTATTTAAACTACAGATCTTCACAACAGTTAACCAAAAACTTCTAACCAAAGAGCTTTCTTTTGTTTCATTTTCTGAGACAATAGTTTTTAAAGAAATAGAGCAGTTTTCTTCTGGTGTAATTGTGTTTCAGTAAATTTCTTTTTCATTAATGCCATTACACTCCAAAGGTGTAATTCTATTGCTTCATAGTGTTATGTTTTTACAATTCCCTTCTGTCTCTATTGCCATCCTCTGCCTGAATTTACTCTGCTTATTGTCGAATTCAAACATACAAGGTTCAAAATTACAATGAACTGAACCAAAAGCGTACTGGCTAGTTGTGATGTATGCCTATTTCTAAAATATAACACCATAACAAGCAATATTTTTTTAATGCTTGCATATATTATTAAGATTTTGTGGGTACTTTAAAAATACAGCTGTGTGATGTTTTTTCACTCTGCCTCTCCTCACACTTTTCTCCTTAAGAAGGAAAAAAACAAATACAGGGAAATGCGTAGAATGGATTAGGAGAGGAAGGGGTGGGAACTGCCTATAAAAGAATTCGAAGAAACCTAACACAGAAACTTGTAACAAATCCAGCTTTACTGAAATCTAGTGGAAAGATTTCTGTGCATTTCAGTCAGGTTAACTAAGGCCTCCCAAGGACAAAAGGAAAAGCCCTTGAATGCACGGATTAGGCTTTTACTTCTGCATTGCTTTCTAGTAACATCTGAAAATACAGTGACATACAGACATTGAATAAGTACAATTCTGAAGGAAGGGCTGGGGGAAAGATACCTCTCACTAGTCTGTTTTACATAATTAAAAAAACCAGACAAACCCTGAGTTTTTTCAGATGTGATAAGGGGACAGAAATCCCAATTACTTTTCTATTTTTCTTTAGCTGTTTCAGCTTTATCTAGTAAAAGAGTTTACCTTTCTGTATCCATTTTACGTCAAACTATGTATCTAAACTAAAATAGCTATAGAAATAGAAATTATTCAAGATACTTTTCTGGTCAAAACAGTCAAGGAGCTAACCCATCCTCATCAGCAGTGCTAATTCGCTTTCAAAAGCTAGAAACAAGACGAGATGGAAATGTCATAATAATTAAAGTGGTCTGTAGGATTAGTGTTTGTCCCTTGAATTTTTTAGCTCTAAGTAAGGACTTAATTAATACTGTGTAGTCGTAGATGTTTAATTGATACTTTGTAGTCATAATTGTTTTTAATATTTGAAACAATGTCAGGAAATTTTGAACCATGCTACATGAATGAATTGTTAAGCTGCAATTGCTTCATAGAAGAAGAGGTCGTAGATGAAAAAATCAATCAAAAGAAAAAGCAAACACAGGCCTTTATTACTAGTACACAGGCAATTAAAATTTCAAGTTACTTCATACTTCGAGTAGGCTTTGGCAGTTCCTCTCTCTCTCTCTCTCTCTTTTCTCCCCCTGCCCCAGTATTGGTAGCAAGTTTCCAGTAGTCTTAGAATCATAGAATGTGTTGGGTTGGAAGAGACCTTTAAAGGTCATCTTGTCCAGCGCCCCTGCAGTGAGCAGGGACATCTTCAACTCAATCAGGTTGCTCAGAGCCTCATCAAGCCTGGCCTTGAATGTCTCCAGGGATGTGGCCTCTGTCACCTCTCTGGGCAACCTGTTCCAGTGCCTCACCACCCTCATTGTAAAGAACTTCTTCCTAATGTCTAACCTAAACCCACCCTGCTCTAGTTTAAAACCATTGATCCTCATCGTATCGCTACATGCCTTTGCAAACAGCCCCTGCCCAGCTTTCCTGTAGGCCCCCTTCAGGTACTGGAAGGCTGCTATAAGGTCTCCCCTGAGCCTTCTCTTCTCCAGGCTGAACAACCCCAGCTCTCTCAGCCTGTACTCATAGCGTAGGTGCTCCAGCCCTTTGATCATCTTTGTGGCCCTCCTCCGGACCCACTCCAACGGGTCCATGTCTTTCTTGTGCTGAGGGAGACAGCACTCCAGGTGGGGTCTCACCAGAGCAGAGTAGAGGGGGAGAATCACCTCTCTCGATCTGCTGGCCACGGTTCTTTTGATACAGCCCAGGATGTGATTTGCCTTCTGGGCTGCAAGTGCACATTGTTGGCTCATGTCCAGCTTTTCATCCACCAGTCTTCACTGTTTGTCAGTCTAGTATTTCAAAAACAATCCTTTGTAAGGAAAATAGGAAAAGCAAATTAAAAAACAGTTTTTACACATTGTCAGTAGTCCCAAAGAGAATTGTATTGTTAAACTGTTGAAGCTTGTGGGGTGTATTGGTAGCATTAGTTATGTCATTGCTTTGGGTGTTTTTAGAGGTTGTAGTTTTGCTAGCTATACAATCATTCCCACACTTTAATATATATAATTATATATTGTTATTCCCAAATTTTTACACAGGAATGTGCAAGCAAGCGTAGTAAAGATATGTTAACCCGCTGTACTGTTGACAGTGTTCTGTAGGTGTAAATATATATGTCCATACACATGTATATATGGTCGAGCGAGAAGTAAAAGAGGAAAAGTATAGATTTATTTTTCAGTAACACCTGAATAGTTCTTCTTATGGAAACTTGAGTTTGAAAAATAAGAAATGGGAAGATATTTTGGTTGGTTGGTTGGTTTGTTTTCCCTTAAAGGGCATATTCATTCACTGTAAACCTTATATTTATTTTGATTAATAAAAAAGGAGTTTAATTAAACTGTTGAGCCAGGAGCATGACTGTGGAGGACACAAAACTCTCTGTGTCTCTATGGTTGGGGATTAGACAGATGCAAGATATTCAGAAATAATTTTCTATGTTCTCCTCCCATGTTTGTTGCATGCCCTGATATTTTTCACTGTCCATTCTGCTACCAGCTCCCTGACAAGTTTTGTGTTTGAGATCAGAGTTTACAAAATGCAGGGCCTCTGAGCAGCTGGCAGATCTAGTCTTTGGAAGCATTGACTTTCGAGTGTCTTTCCCATTGATTTTTGTTGAGGGCGAAATTTTTGGTGAGTGCGTATGTCCTTCCCTCTTTGCCATGTCTTCATTGTCTCTCCCTGTGTATAGCCCTCCCCCTCATGGAGTGCCCTTCACAAGGCTGATAGTGTGCTGCAGTCGTCACTCTCTTCTGCTGACAGCAGAGATGAGAGTCTTCTGTCTCTGCAGATTCCCAGGGAGCAGCTGAAGCCAATGAAAATAGACTTTTTGGGTTCAGTCCTGCACTACTAAGTCTGGCAGAAATCCCAGAGAAGCTACTGGGAGTTTTGATTAAGAACAGAATTCAGGTTTAGGACCATTGTTTGCATTTAAATATAGTGCTTCTGGTTTTGCTACCTAAACACTGCAGCACTGAACCAGTCTATAAGAACTAAAAAGGGAAATGGAAAGATAGAGGCTAGAAGATGTTTCTGTTACTCGGCTTTGAAATAGTCAAAAAGTAAGCTTCGTGTAACTGGTGGAAAGCATATTGCACTTTAAAAGTAAAGTTTTAGTGATTTTGACAGTGAAGTATGGCATGGCAATTATGTATCAAAGAAAATGTTCAATTTTAAAGTATTGTTCAATTTAAAATTAATTAAATATGAAGGTTTAAAATTATTTATATTTAATCTGCTTTAAATTTTCAACCAGATCTGTCTTCATAAGCATTAGTTATGCAATGTCTTTAATGCCCTTAGTTTATTAGTTACTCTAATAAAATTGTATGGAAAAGAGTCATCCAGGTATTATCAGGGATAGAGTTTGCTGAAGCCAATCAAGCGCATTTTGTGTCCAGGCTTGCAGAATGCTGGAGTGCCCAAAGTAAGCTGGTTTATTCCACCTCAGGGTAATAGCTTGGTATTGGAGAAAGGACAGTAAGTGTTTTCTTTATTGAGAGAAGAGATGAATCCTCTGAATTAACTTATGTCCCAAATTTGATTGTTAAAAGATAACTCAACCTTATAGTGTCCCACTGAAAATATTGTATAAGCCAAAGAGTTAAATCTCTAAAGCTCTTTTGTTTTGCTGAACAAAAAACACAGATCTGAAGAAAAGAAAGCTACGCTTCTGCCTCTATACAGAGAGAACTCTAGTAAATAATAATTGGCTGGGCTTTTAGTTTATTATCAACTCAAACAAAGTATCAGGACAGTCTAGACACTCATCTGGGGAAATGTTTCTTGAAAGCTAAATGTGATTATTTTTTTTTTCTAAGAGCAATGTGTGAAACAGTTGTTTCCTACTTACATTAACAATTACAACTTTGCATTCAGCTGCGTGTCTGTGCTTTTAATAGTGTTTCTGATCTGCTGAGGCTATTTGCACGTTTTCCGTAATTTATGCAGTTATTGGTTATGAAATGTTTTCCCTCCTGTTTTTGTGAGTATGGGTGCATTCTGAAGGCCTTCCTAAAATGGCGACTAAGAAGAATGCAGTTAATGGGTGAGACTTCATGGCTGCAGTCATTCACTTTTCCCTAACTTCAGCAGAGGCTCCATCATGCGTTATGGTGCCTAACTTTGTTCTGACTCTGGATTGTGGCCAGCTGGGGGCTAGCATGTAAACATCTCCTTTTATGTCTTACTTCTTATTTTTGACCTCACAAACTAGTATGCAGATTGCCAGAGGGCTGAAAAAAGCATTAGGCCACTTATCCACCTACCTCAAAAGTTTAAGTTGCGTTTAGCTGCTTTTAAGCTTTGCAACTCTAGAAGACTGTACATTTGCGCCTTTAAATTGTCCCGACTGCTCTTTTGCACTCGACTAATTGAAGTATGTCCCAACATACCATGGTGAGATCAGACTTTCTGAGAATAATTAAGTATTCGCTGTGGACCTGTTCTGCAAACCCTTATGTATGTGGGTACTCTTAACCAGTATAAAATGCCTCATTTTGATTAGTGGGATTGGTTTCTGGTATGAGTAATGACACTGAACTCCGAAGTGGGGGGGTGAGGGTTGAGTGGGGGAGTCTACACTGTGCTCTTTACGCTGTTCTTCAATACTCTCAAAAGTTTATCATGTATGCAGTACTGAATCTTTAAATTTCCTCTTCGCTGACAAGGCATTCTGTTTCTTTGAGGTTGAACTGAATAGGACTGATTTCCGGGTGCGGGGAACAAAAAACCTGTGGAAGATGTAATGGAAGTTTTCGTACTATGGTCCAGAAAAGCAGCATATTTTCTTTGCAGGCCTATAGCAAGTTATTGATTTCTTAATTGTTGGGTTATGAAGGAATTAAAGAATATGGCTGTCCAGAGTCCAAGTTTTAATGAGTAATATCTTTTTCTTTTCATCATGTGGGCAAATCTTGTCTTGTCAATGAAATCTGAATACAAGGTTTTGTGCAGGCTACAGAGTTTCAACAGAAGTAAGGAGAATCCTTTCTGTCATTGAAAATCAAACATCCAGCTGTCAGGTTGTAACACAAAATCTTTCTGCACTCCGGTGTTCTACCTACAAAGCTTTGTTGGTAGTACAGTGTGCTCTCCCAGTGAGGATTTAAATGGCCTTGGCTTCACTCTGGTCTTCTGGTATTTGGTGGACTTAGGTCTTACCCTTGCCTGTATGGCAGAGAGGGAAGTCTCTGGCTTCCCTTCCGTTTTGAGGGTGTGTATTTGTTGTGCTGTAGTTCTGAAGGAGCCTAGTTGTGGACCAGAATGCCAGTATGCTTGGAATTCCTCTAACTCAAAGGAGAAACATAAGAGGAGAGAGCAGTAGGCAGCATGGTACGCAGAGTTACTTCGCTGCTTTGAATTTTGTAGACATCTCAGCAAAGTACAGACGTAAGAAGCTAATATTAAGATAGCAGGTATGAACTGCTGAATCCTGCAAAACAATTATTCTTGTGAATTCTTATCTCCATGTACAATTTGCACAGGGGTAGTTCAGCCTATAACAACTTCTTATAACTGATGATTAGTACTTCGTTGTGTGTCAGCTTGTGTGTTAATTATTTACTCATAGAGATATTTCATTACAGTCCAATATCCAAACTTTATATGGTAGCAGGGCTTGTAGAAGTATAAGGAAATACGCACATTTACAAGAAGCTCCAAACAAATCAAAATTGGAGTCCTTGCTGGAACCAAGATTCAGATATATTTATTTCCCATCTTTTATTCTACACTTGGAATTTTGTAGCAGTCCATGCATGAAACTGCAGTTGCACATGGCAACAGTTTCTTCCAAGAAGTTTGTAAGTATATGGGAATACTTTGCTTTTGAAACCAACTAAATTCCATAAACTACAAAAGCAAAGCATTTCCATGCTTCTATCTTTGTCTGCTTTTTGTGTGTGTATATTTATTAAAATGTTTTGTGTCTTAAAATATTAGAAGCATTTTATTCAATGTTCAGATGGACTACAGAAAACTACATTTTATGTCAGAAATATTGTTAGTTGTCTGGTACTTTGCCATCCTTTCTGATGTGCTTAGGTGTCTAAGAATTAATTATTTTTAATTAAAAAAAAATTTAAGATCTGCAGATAATACTGTACTAATACTTCGTCTGCTTAAAACTGACATACATCTGCTTAAAACTGACATAATACCAATTACATTAAAATGGGTGTACAAACCCTGGAATGTTGTTCTTGGAAAAGAGATGCTTTCACTGTTCCAGCAAGAGGAAAATGATAATGTGCTTAGAATTGACATGACAGCAGTACTGGTGGAAACTGGAATTTTGCTAAAAGCTGCAAACCCCACATACACTGTTTCATTAAACATCCTTTTTTTTCTTCTTTCATTTAGAGCTGCCTTCCACTCCCTTTTAATTGCAATGTGTATATTAAGTTGCCTAATCAGTCACGGGAGTTTGTGTGATGGAAGGTATTGCATTGCGGGAGCTGGTCAGAAATGGTTATGTGGGACCAGTAGAACAGTAGTAAAAACTCAACCTGAAAATGAAAGCTGTCGTCTGTATAAAATTGTTCAAGCCCTCATGAATATATTTAACATAAATGTTCAAAACCTTTTTCAACTAAACTGCTCTTCTTCACTATTACATATCAAAATAAATTTTGTAAAAAAAACATTGCTTCAGACAATGACTAAAGAACCTTCTGTGGATGTGTCTCAATTTTGAATTATCTGTACTTTAAAATGTTTTAAAAACTTTGGTGTTCATTGTTTTCATTAATCACAAACTTAACTGTGTTAAATAATTAAGGATTTGACGTATAAGTTTTCTTTAAAAAAAAAAAATTGGGGGGGTAAGGAGGCTCAAACTTTACTATTCAGCTTCGGTTTATGTGAACTTCTTAGTCTAACTAGTTGTACTGCCCATAGACTATTTTTTCCAACAGAAATTAATAGCTTTGCCAAGTCTCTTTTATTTTCCAAGAGACTAGCTCTCGTTTTCAGCCAACAATCTTTTTTTCCGTAACTTGTTGGATGTCACCTTTGACAAAAATGCTTTTTATTTATATCAAGCCTGAATCAGTACAATTCATCTAACTTCATGTTACCTTTGAAACCTCCCTTATGGTGAACCCTCAGTGTTGGCAGCTAAGCATTACTGCAAAAAGAACAATTTTCCATATTAGGATGATTAAAATATTGAAGGAAAAACAATTTTAGATAATCTTTAATAAAACAAACATATGTACCTTTGTAATGTTTAAATATCTTTTTGCATACTGTGACTTATGATCTGCAGATGTTGGAGTTGAACAAGAAGAATAATATTTGCATATGCATACATTTCAGATTTGTGGTCTGAACTAAAGTACAACTATGAGTATTACCAACCCTTTCATACTCAGATGAAAAGTTAATCAAAGAAAGCCCTGATCTCCCATTTTTTGGAAACACAAGGTCTGGGCAATGCTGTCATTTATGCAGAATCAGTAGGAGAACGGGGTATGCCTTGCTGCTCCAGTCCTGCTGATACTATGGTAGGAGCCACACGTTGTGGGATTTCCCATTGCAGGAAGATGGAGCTCAATTATACATTTAATTATTGAAACATTTAGATTTCATATTGCAAAGGGGAAAATTCAGGTACAGCTGCTTTGAAAAATCTCATCGGTAATCAAGGAGCAGGTGCTGCAACAAGCAGCAAAAATAACTTTCAGGTTTCTGCAGACCTCTGAATGTTTGTGGAAATTATGGGGAAATTTGCCACAGCATCCTATCAGAAGTTTAATAAAGACAGTTGCTTCTCCAGCATGTTTCATGTTGGAACATCTCCTAGTAATTTGAATTTAACTTTCGATCTTTGCCAATATAGACTTAATCTCTCCACTCTGAAGGTTCCCTGACATGGAGTCCAGTCTCCTTGGCTTCCACCCACTGTGCTAATTTTTCTTTTGGAGGGGAACAAAGTTCCTGGTAACCCTAATAGCAAGTACTACTTTCCAGCATTCAGGTCCCATGTGTGAGGTTGTTTATCTAATAACCCTGATGTGTGCAATGGATTTTTGAGGTGTGATTAATAACAACAGGCTGTTTACTATACTTGAGCCTGTAAGTTAGGTGGTAGAAGTTGGAATGACTTACTTTCTCATCCCTTCATTAATATTTGTGAAATCATAATTATGGGACAGAAGTTCTGAAAAGTTTTTGTAAGGAAGTGAAACGGATTTATCAAGTATTAAGTTTTGTTCCTTAATTGACAGGGGTGGGAGGGCATATCTCAGACTTCCTCTTTTACTCACTCATGTGGTTCATACTGATCAACATGCTTAATGTTTTCAGTATTTTATTTTTAACAATAGAAGTATCAATATTCAAAATAGCTTATAGTTAAAAGTATTTACTTCCACACACATGGCTTGCTTATTTAGTTATGGTTCTATGGAGTCTTGTTTAAATAAGATGATGGAAGAGACTTTACAGTTCCTTCCTGCTAATCTTTCTAGCACTTACAGACATGAAATATAGGATTTGTGATAATATGCTGCTCCAGCACTGCAGGCTGTGTCCTTTTACCCTTACGGAGCTTTTACACAGGCTTTACATAGCTGCTGGAGACTGCCACTGTACCATGAATAATACTGTTGGGCTTGACACAGAAACAGTATTTTGGTATTGTGAGCCTTCAGTTAAAATTTCAGTCTGTGCTTTCCCATGAAAAGAAACTTCAAGTTTTCGTATTCTTACAGATAATTTGCTATAGACATTCCAACATGTCTAGGTGCCTCTTTTCTTTTTCTTCATGTCTCACTTTTTCTCTTTTTAGTTACCTGAGAAGAGGTAAAATTTTAACAGGTAGGACTAGTTAGTTAACACAGTATGAAACTGTGGAGGCTAAGACTGTGACAAAACTCAGATAGAAGTTGGATCCTTACATGTGTAGCAAAATATTTTAATGTTTTGGCCTGAATGACAACAAATGGTAGTTGGGATGTTAAACATTGTGTTTCAGGTTTTGAGTTAGTGGGTGTTAGGGTCCAGGAGGAAACTTAGTGTGGCAGACAGATTATCCCATGTCTACTTGCAGCAGGCTTTTTACACCTTCGTCTGAATCATCTGGTTTTGGCCAGAGGTACAGAAAGAAAAACAAAATAGATGGATATTGGACCATACCCAACACTAGAAGTCTTACGTTTCTAATCCTTGTGGCAGGCTCCCAGTCAAATAGCCTTTTTAAGTTACAGGTAGAGTTAGAATCTACTTATAATTTTTTTAAAAGGAATTAATGAAAAAAATTCCAAGAACTGTGATAGTTGGGTAGTCCCATTTGTGAATACAGAATGCACACTTCTAAGAAAGAACAGAAATGCTGCAGTATAGTTAAATTTAGAAGTCCAGTATGCTATTTCCAGGGTTTTTTTAATGTTGATGCCAAGAACAAAGTACTTCTTAATAAATTTAATTATATTAACAATTTGGATTGTTGATAAAGGTTGTCATTATTCAAGTCACTGTGCATATTGAACAATATTGAACATAATTTTCTGAGGTTAAAAAAATGAGTAACATGTATGTGCTGAAAATCACTTTCTTTCACCAAAGCAGTTACCCTTTCTAAGCAACAAATGATTTATAACACATGTTCTAACATATGTTCTTTCTGGCAAAATTACTCCAGCAGCAATGCTGGGAAAGGAACAAATGAAGAAACACCTAACAATAAGACAAGAAAACCAACATGGAAAAGCTGATTGATTCACAAACTCAGGGTTTTTAAGGTCAGATGAACCGTTATAATAATGTAGTGTGACTGCCTGTGTAAAACAAACCGTGGAATCTCACATGGCTATTTCCGAATCAAATCCACAGCTTCATTTGAAACTACAAATTATCTTCTGAATAGTGACTAGTTTTAGTGTGTTTGCTTCCCCTAAGTAAAAATATACTATGTGACTAGAGACCTCTATGTAAACAGCTGTACTTTAACATGCCTGCTTTCACTTCATATTTTGAGATCTTACATTTTCCTCTAAGAATAAAATACCAGCCACTACTCAGACTCTTTACCTTTGGACTTCATTTTGGATAAACTGAATGGACAAAGGTGTTTAAAATGGATACATTTGTTATGGATAATATTTTTAATTGCAATATTATTTTAAAATATTAAGGATGTTTCCAGAAGGATGAAAGATGTTTCCAAAGGATGTTTCCAAGATGTTAAATTTTGCTTCTGACTCTTTCTGTAGTTTTTCCAGTTTTCCGTCATCCCATTTGAAATGCAATTGCCATAGCTGTGCAAAGAACTATTCTTGCTGGGTGCAGATAGCAGGTTACTTCCCTGTTGCTATCTGGAAACGATCTGCTGCTAGGTTTCTGCTTCTGTAGCCCAAGATTATAGGAGGTGCACATTCTCTTAGGAGCTCAGCATCTGTTGCTTATATGTCATTACTCTGAAGTATCATTCAGCATCTCAGCATTTTGGGTTGATTTTTTTATTATTTGTAAATCTGCCCAAAAATTTAATAATAGTTTCATTTGTTCTTCTACTGTTTAAGTCTTAGTAGTCAGATTTTTAGATGACCACCTGCAGACCTGGAAGTTGCTTTGTAGTCTGGTTATATTCTCTACTCTTTCTTTCAAACAAAGCCTCCAAACCGAACTTTTCATTACTAGGGTTGATAGAGTATACACATAATCATCTTATGCTTTACAAGAAGGTAGTGGAATATGCAATTCACAACTCAAGTTTAAGTTCCAAGTTTAATCTTATCTGATTGAATTCCAAACTTCTTACCACAGAAGATCTTTGGCCAGAATATTCCTATGGATCACCAACCATTGAACAGAAAAATACATAATTTGTATTTGTACTCCTACTGTAATTGCTTCATGTTATCTGAAGGTTGGTCCTATTAAAAAGTGTAGCTTAGAGAACACATGCAGTAGAAGTACAATGCAGTCCAGAAGAACCACTTATTTTCTGAATAGGAATTCCAAACTAATCTGGGATGTCAAGATTATCAGTCCTGGTGAAAGCTTTGGAAATTTTAGAGATGCATAATACATCAGTATTTGATTTCATTATATGGGGCATTCACCCATGGAGATCTGGACTCCTTTTGAGTGCATGGAATAAGGTATGCATGACCAGCCATCATGCTTGTCGTCATGCACATTCGGTAGCACTCCAGGAATACATCCATGCCTACCTGGGCTGATGCAGAATACAACTTCATAATTAGGACAGGATTTGGTATTCCCATACAGATCTGTGTGGATCCAGAGATCACAGAATCATAGAATGGTTTAGGTTGGAAGTGACCTTAAAAATCATATAGTTTCAACCCCCCTGCCATGGGCAGGGACACCTCCCACTAGACCAGGTTGCTGATAGCCCCATCCAGCCTGGTCTTGAACACTTGCAGGGATGGGGCACCCACAACTTCTCTGGGCAACCTGTTCCAGTGCCTCACCACCCTCATAATGAGAAATTTCTTCCTGATATCCAATCTAAATCTGCCTTCTTCCAGTTTGAAGCCATTATCCCTCATCCTACTGCTACATGCCCTTGTAAAAAGTCCATCTCCAGATTTCTTGTAGGCCCCCTTTAAGTAGTGAAAGGCTGCTGTAGTCTTCCCAAAGCTTTCTCTTCTCCAGGCTGAAAAACCCCAACTCTCTCAGCCTGCCTTCATAGGAGAAGTGAGCCCTCTCATCATCTTCATGGCCCTCCTCTGGACTCACTCCAACAGGTGAATGTCCTTCTTATGTTGGGGGCCCCAGAACTGGATGCAGTACTGCAGGGACTCCTCCTGAGAGAGCACTAGAGGAGCAGAATCACCTCCCTTGACCTGCTGGCCACACTTCTTTTGATACAGGGCAGGATGTGGTTGGCTTTCTGGGCTGTGAGCACACATTGCTCGCTCATATTGACCTTCTCATCCACTTCACCCCCAAGTCCTTCTCCTCAGGGCAGCTCTCAATTCATTCTCTGCCCAACCTGCATTTATGCATGGGATTGATCTGACTCACATACATGGCCTTACAGTACTGGAGATCTCACTTTCCTCTGACAGTGATTATATTTTATAATGGGACTCTCAATGTTGCTAGTGGCTCATAAATGGTCTTTTCAGGTTTACCTACACACATATCCTTTTGTCTTTTTCGTCTTCATGTTTTTGAGGATCTCATTCATGAGGAGTCTAAAATCAGCCTTAATTTTCAGGAAAGACTCAATCTTTATTGACCTGACTGTAATCAACACATAGGCAAAAAGTCTGCAATGTGCGGGTTACAGTCAAACTATCATCTCTCAATACACAGAGTAGACCACAGACTTTCCCAGAATCTGCCTATTATTTCTACTTTAATCATTGTCATTAATGAGAAAATGAAACAAGTGGACTCTCTTTAAGCACTTGTATTACTATCATATCAGCAGTGTATATAATTCAGTTGACATTAGAATGGGAGCCTGCTCACTGAGCAGTTCTAAAAGCTTTTTCCATGCATATGAAGCTTATTACTTTCACCATGTGACATAGAGAATGCTTTTACAGATAATATTGGGCAATAAATTATAATACAGCTATTTGCTGAAGAACACAGTACTGTTTCCCAAGAATTTAATAGTGTTTTAGTGGAATTCAATAGCCAAATTCCTATTTGTTTTCACCAGAATCAGGATTTAACTCAATTTCTTTCAGTTGTTAAATTCTGAGCAGTTCTGTTTTTCTTCTGATAGCAGGCTGACCATTGCTGATGATTTGCAGGTTAAATGCAGTCTATCACGTATTACCCTCAATCTTTGTGACACCTGAGTAAACTTTATGTGAAAGAAGTATACAGTCATAATCTGTGATGGAGTCTTTTCCTTACCGTTATCCCTTAACTAAAATCCAGACAAGATTACTGTGAGTTACTGGAATTTAAATCTTTGATGGTTGGAGTTTGTGTTTCAAATATTTGTCATTCTCATATGAGGCTATAGCTTGATGAGATCACTGTCTTCTGCTATCAGTCATCAGGATCTGTATTTTATAAGTTCAGCTCTCTCTGATTTGGCAAGGACCTTGGACGTAATTAAACTGAGACCATTGTAAAGCTGCTTGTCCTCCAGCATGTTAGATGAAAGGTCACTGAAACCTTTTTCTAATCGACAGGATTTTCTTTTTATGATGTACATGTTTTACTAAAAGTTCCATCTTTGTCGCTTGATGGACACAGGGGAAGCTCAAAGGTAAAACTCTGAAGGTCATTTTCTAATGAAAATCAAGAAAGATTAAAACTCACAATCCTTACCAAGTATTTAAGATCTTTTAATCTCCTTCTATTGTTAGGCATTTTTGTTGGGGATAGTCATGTACTTGCTTAACTTTATTTAAAGTCAACAGCCAGTTGAAATTAACTGCCAATGTGTATAAATAACAGCTTGCAAAAGTCTTTCCTGGACCGATACCTGAATGAACCTTATGAAAGATAGGGAGCAGCACATTTATTTCTATTTGAGCAAGCTTTTACTTTAAGAGTCTTGTGTCTTATTGCAAAGAAAACTTTTAAATTTTCACTGGGAAGAAAGAAAGAAAACTGAGGTCTCACTGGGAAGACCATTTTCTCCCTTTCCAAACACAGCAAAGCTCTTATTTTTATTCTTCAGGGTGGAAGTATTGAATTCTAGAAGGCATCGATTGTCACATTTTTTACCTTCATTGTAAGACCAACTGCACACTAATGAAGATGTGCGGAAGACAGTGTGTGACTCACATATCAGTACTGGAGTCTGTTTTCAGTAGGAAAAAAAGGAGAATTGGACAGGATAGCAGGGAGTGCAGCCGTAACCCCACTGTTACACATTCTTTCACATGACTGAGTCTGAGTGGAAGCTTTGCATTTTATTCTTTTTTTTCCCCCCTCTTAAAGTTTCTGTAAGGATATGAAATCTGGCTTAGAGCATCCGTTTCTCATTTGTTCCTAAAGAATTTCAGTTAATTTTTGTTCCCAGTTTGTGTTGCCTCATAAGGTCAAAAAATCTTTCTTTTTATACAGGTTGAACCTTGATGAGGTAGCTATTTACAGGAATTTGACTAGGACTATATTTTCATATAGTTTGTATGCTATATTGTGTACTCAATATAGCTTGCATAGGTTGTGTTATCTCATGTTATTCCTCTGAAAATAAATGGTGGTTTACCAAATAGCGTTCATAGGTAGCACTATTTTGCACTAAATGTTCCAGGAGGAATGTTGATTCTGTGACAGTCACTGGCATGGACCTTGATCAATGTGGAGTGAACAAATAGGTGGCTGATGTGGTCTGGAGTTCCCTCCCATGAATTGCCATGAAGTAACGTGGTAACAAGAAAAACAGTTCCCAGTCCTTGTTTGCTTAATCTGATCTGATCTTTTGATCGCTTGGTGGCTTGTTTGTTTGTAAAACTCTTCACTTGTTTTGGATTTTACTGGCTACATTGTGAATACATAGATCAGGTTTGAGTCCAGCTGCTTTCATTACTTGCATCTATCAGAAAAATAAATTGAAAGGTAAGATAACATTGTGAGAATCATTACCTCCAGTGGAAGGTGTCATGCTACTTCTGTAAGCAGTAACGTAACTTAAATTTCCAGGTCCTCTTGGAATTTTCTTAATACCGGTATCTACTGGGTTAAAAATTGATTCTTTCTATAGTTAGTAGTAAACTATCTTGTATAATACAGACTGTCTTGTATAATTTCCTTTTTTCCAGATTACAGAACAGGCCCGTGTTTCACACAAGTTAACAACCAGATGTGTCAGGGCCAGCTAACTGGGATTGTTTGCACAAAAACCCTCTGCTGTGCAACCATTGGGCGTGCATGGGGTCACCCCTGTGAAATGTGCCCTGCTCAGCCTCAGCCATGTCGTCGTGGCTTCATCCCTAATATTCGCACTGGAGCATGTCAAGGTAAGTCTTATGGTTTGAATTGTGTATGACCATTGTGTTGCTGATATGCACCCTGAAATCCCTGTGTCCACTTAAAACAACATCACTGTTTTCCTTGTGTGTGTTCTGTGTCTTTACTTTTGATAAATTCGGATATGCTTTGCTGTTGATAGGCGTTTTCCCAGGTTTCATTTCTCCACCAATTAAAGTTGGGATAGGCATATTCATGGCACTGCTGTGCCATACCTGGGGGGCATCTGTATCATCCATGCAGCATTCTTTTCCCACGTGAATAAAGCTTGATGTATAGTATGAGACCAGAGGGCCCATTTCTCTTGAAGTGGGTCAATGAGTTTGGACTCTTTGACCTTAGAGTAGTAATTCACTGCACTTGGTTAGATTTTGGTTTTGTCCTAAGTGGATGTACCAGGGAACATCTTGTATTGGTGGAAACCAAGAACTTGGAAAAGTGTGGGAGTCGCTGTTTTACTGCTTCTGAATTCAACCAAACAGTGTCCCACAGAGTACCGTTGCATGTTTCGTCTGTGTCTGTCATGTCACAATCTTGCATTGTATAGGAAACAAGAGATTCGATGCATTAAAGTGGGTTAAATTAAATTCAGTGCTAGTGGTGATCCAGTCCCAGTCCCGAGTATTGGTGTTGGTCATCCAGCTATTTACCCCTTCCAGGCAGCCTTCACTGTCATTTGGACTCAAGAGCATGGGACCTCAAGCTAGAGGTATACAACACACCTGTACACCTTCAGTGGTATTGAGGGGACCTGCTGTTTTGGAAGTGTTTGCTATTAATTCTGATATGTCAGTGCCTGGGCCATAAAGGTGTAAAGGTGAGCTCTCAGCTGATGTCGGAGTGGCTTTAAAGGCAGAAAATGTACCATCGTTAGTGCCCACATCTCACGCAAAACTCATTACCATTTGCAAGACCACATCACTTTTACGCCCTTCCTGAATGGAAGCATCTGGTTGTGGGGCTGTGCTAACGGCCATCAGGAAAAAAAGGCCAAGCCACCTCATATTGGCATGGTTCAGGCGCCTGTGATGCTGCTCAATATGCAACTGGTTGGCCAGATGCTGCCAGTAGCAACTCTACACCAAGCCCTTTCAGAATAGTTCCTGGTCTAGGTCGCCGCTGAGGATAGTGTCATTTATGGCGTCCATCTTAGAGGTATGGTGCTGCATGCTGAACAGCAGCACCAGAAATTCAAAAAACCTACGTGAGCCCATGCTGACCTGGTCACTACGGGCAAACCTCTCCTCCCTCCAGTAAGTCAATTCACACCACCTAGTATCCCCACTGTGCTGGCAATAGTAAAATACAAGGACCATGTACCATGTAAGTGAACCAAATGACGCCATTCTGAGTGATGAATTAATCCATGACATTCCTGCAGAACAGAAAAGAAAATCGTTTCCGTGGGGAAAGGCCAGACGATTACCCCTCAACCCTCTTGTGGGGAAATTTTAGGGTGTTGTCAGGAGTCTGAATGCTCCAGATGTTCTTACACATGCTCAGAAGGAAGCCTTGTTTAAATCCCTTTGTGGTTAAAAGATACTCCTTGCCCAGCCTGCAGTCCCAGGGAAGTCAAGAGATTTGGCAGGGGCAGTCCAGGCAGAAAAGTCTTGCCAGTCAGTTGACCGTGTGTGCCCCAGTGGAAATTTATTTTGGTCAGGGCTGTCCCCAAGCTGCTTCCTCAGCCAGGCTTCTGGCACTGTAGAACTTGTTTTAGGTCTGGAACAAAAGCAATGTTTCTTCATCAGGAACGTACAACACCTCACAGGCAGTGGACACAATGAGAGGTTGGCTGCCCACTCCTTCAATGTGAACACAGGCATGGGGAGACATACCCAGGGCTGCCATTAAGGCAGAGGGAAAACAAGAAATTCAGGTTCCAGTGTCAATCAAACATCTTACAGGGAATCTATGAGGGCCTGGGCCAATAATGACATGTAGATTCCCCCTTGGTGTCCCACTCAAAAAGTTTAAGCTGCCATACCCGGGACACCAGGCAGGGTATGGGAGCTACTAGTTTTCTGCCAGTGGGGTGATAGCACACCCAATGACATCTAGAGCCTCTGTAGCATCTTTATAAAATGGGTTGGCAGACAGGTGGTCTGCATCCTTGCCACGCCAGCCGGCTTCATGGGAAGCTTGGACCATGGTCGCTAAAACTGCTAGTGGGTTTCATAATCATTAATTCTAGTGACAAATCTAGGTCTAGACCTTCCCTTCATAGCCTGGTTCTGAGATCTTTCTTGTCCCACTTGAGGATTTGAGGGTTCTGGCCTCTTTCAGGTGTATTGGTCGGGTGACATCTTCATTGCACACTGTTGTTCTGGTTTTTAGTGTTAGTTGGTGTATGAACCATCTCCAGTTGTTTTGCCTGTTTTGCATTGCATGGGTGGTACTAATTTAGATTGGTTTAAGGCTGGGTCCCAACCTGCATGTGAGCAGTCTGAATTCATCGAGGTTTGGGATCAGGTACAGTGGTGCATCTGAAGCTTCCCTGTTGTTATTGTGTCCCCTTTGATCAACAAACGTTCAACAGCCAACTACACTCATACCTTAGCCAATTCCTGAGCAGCGCAAGTGTGAATACATGGTTATTCTCCTTACTTCAGTTTAGGGACACCTCGGGTCCAGCTTCCCTCCTGAGCTTCCTCTTGGTTGAAAACTATTCTATCACCTCCTACATCATGAAACTCATTTGACCCACTTGATTGCAGACTTATCGGGCAGTTTTCCAAACTCCCTCTGTAACCTGGACAGATCAAGGGCAAGTGGTCTTATCTCCATCCCGGGCAGGTCTTCCATCTGTTCCCCTACTTACCTCATGTTTGATAACAACAGAGACTCCTTGCACAGTATCATTACCATAGTCTGGCCAGTCACCTGGGTCCTCACTGGGGCCATTCCCAACGTTCCCGTCCCAGTGCTCAGGATCTCGTGTTAGGGCCTGCACTTTATGGGCATCCACAGTCCCAACCTGTTTCTTCAAGTTAGCACTGACCATCTGTACTACTTTATCTTCTAATCTCTTCTCATTTTCTCTCTGTTTCTGTAGAGTTAGACCTTGCATCATCAGCTGCATCTCGTGCCTTTGCACCTTCTCTTGTAACCTTTCCATTTGAGCAAGCAGTTCTCTCTTTTTTTGTCTTCCCATTGCTTCTTTTCATTACAGTTAGCATGGCAGCATACACACAACATCTTACAGATGGTACCTTTACCTTTTCCATCTTTAACTTTTCCCTGTGCCAGGTTTATGTGGCTTTTCACTGGGTCCCACTCAGACCACTGGTCTCAGACCTCAGCATTGTGAAACCAGGGCCGGCAGGGGAGAACCCCGTGCTTACTCAAAAAAACCTCCACACTGCTATTCTCGAACCCTGCTCGCTGCACCATTTTGTGTCGTGGTCAGGCCCTCTGCTGCTATCTGCCCCTTGAAAGAATAAGGTTCTGAGTCTGAGGTACAAAGTGATGTGTTTTAGGATAAGGCACTTATTAAGTGGATAACAATTATGCACCCCGCGAGTGGGGACTATTGTGCTTCTATTCCAAAATTCCTTATAATCTACCTAGTAGATATCACCTAGTTCCTGGAAAGGCACTCCTTCCCTTGGCAACCCAAGGGAGGGGATATTGCCAGGGCACCCTTCCTCGGGCTCGCTCGGATCAGATGCCTGGAATACTGTATCCAGCTTTGCAGTCCTCAGCACAAGAAGGACATGGATCTGCTGGAGCAAGTACAGAGGAGGGCCACAAAGATGATCAGAGGGCTGGAGCACCTCTCCTACGAAGGCAGGCTGAGAGAGTTGGGGTTGTTCAGCCTGGAGAAGAGAAGGCTCCAGGGAGACCTTGTAGCAGCCTTGAAGGGGGCCTGCAGGAGAGATGGAGAGGGACTGTTTATCAGAGAGTGTAGCGATAGGATGACGTGTAGCAGTTTTAAACTAGAGGAGGGTAGATTTAGATTAAGTATGAGGAAGAAATTTTTTACTCTGATGGTGGTGAGGCACTGGAAGAGGTTGCCCAGGGGAGCTGTGGATGCCCCATCTCTGGAATGTTCAAGACCAGGCAGCCTGGCCTAGTGGGAGATGTCCCTGCCTGTGGCAGGGGTTTGGAACTAGGTGATATTTAAGGTCCCTTCCAATGTACACCATTCTATTATTCTGTGATTCTACAATTCATACAGCCTCCCCATGGTGCCCATGCTCAGTGCCTGGTGGGGCCACTGCCCTGCAGCCCGGCCCAGCCAGCCCCAGCCCAGTGGGAGGGAGGGGAGGCCCAGCCCGGCCTGGCTGTGCAAAGTGTGACCCTACGCTGAGCGTCGCATCTGTGAACAGTGCGGTTAACGCAGGTTAGTATTGGGGCTGGAATCAGGTGCTGTACATCAGTGCCCTTCTTTGAGTTCTGATTATGACCTGTACAATGACATAAATTAAAAAAGACAGCAAAATCCTCTTTGATCAATCAGTCCCTGTGGGGCAGCACGGCTAGGATACTGCAGGCATTGCCTGCACAGCAGATCTCTGGGACTGAGTTAAGACCCTTCTTAGCAAAATGATGAAGTTGGCTAGAGTGATCTGCTCTGAATTTTTATTTAGGTGATTCCCTATAGTGCTGGAGAAATTTCTACTTTTACTTCCCTGTTTACAACATAACGAAAAGCAAAATTGGAAAACAAATCCAAGTAGTGGATTTGTTTGGGTGCTTGCATGTGTTAGCAAGAATTTCTGTTAGGCAATTCAGAAAATGGGCTTTGATGGTGTCTCCTGTGAGACGTTGGATGTACGGGCTGGATGAGCAGTTGGTGAGGTGGATGGGAAACTGGCTGAATGGCCTGGCCTAGAGGGTGCTGATCAGCATCGCGAAGTCTAGTTGGAGGCCAGTGACTAGCACTGTACCCCAGGGGTTGATACCGGCTACAGTCCCGTTTAACGCCATTCATGGGCTGCATGATGAGTCAGAGTGTATCCTCAGCAAATTTGCAGGTACACCAAACTGGGAGGAGTGGCTGATATACCAGTGGGTCATGCTGCCATCCAGAAGGACCTCAACAGGCTGGAGAAAGGGGCTGACAGGAACCTCATGAACTTCAATAAGGAGAAGGGCAAAGTTCTGCACCTGGGGAAGATCAGCCCCAGGTACCAGTATTGCTGGCTGCTGATGATCTTGAAAGCAACATTGCAGAAGAGGACCTGTGGGTCCTGGTAGACACCAGGTTGAACATGAGCCAGCAATGTGCCCCTGCAGCAAAGAAAGCTAATGGTGCCCTGGGCTGTGGAAGAAAAAGTATTGCCAGCAGGTCAAGGGTGGTGATCCTTCCCCTGTCTTCAGCACTGGTGAGGCCACACTTCGGAGTGCTGTGTTGTGTTCTGGCCTCCCCAGAAAGAGCAAGATGGAGCTACTGGAGATAGTTCAATGAAGGGCCACAAATATAAGGGACAGGAGCAGCTCTACTCTGAGGAAAGGCTATGTAAGCTGGGACTCTTCAGCCTGGAGAAGGCTCAAGGGAGGGTCCAAAGAGAATAGAGCCAGGCTCTTTCTAAGTGGAGTCCAGTGACAGGACAAGAAGCAATGGGCACAAACTGCAACACAGGAAAAGCCTCCTCAACATCAGGAAACATTTTCTTACTGTGAGGGTGGCTGAGCACTGGCACAGGTTACTCAGAGAGGTTGTGGAGTCTCCATCCTTGGAGACATTCAAAAGCTGTATGGACATGATCCTTGGCAACTTTCTCTAGATGTCCCTGCTACAGGAGGGTGGTTGGGACCAGACGACCTCCAGAGGTCCCTTCTAACCTCAACCAGTCTGTGATTCCATGAAAAACATCCTGATTCAGGCAGCTGCTGTTGCCGATAGTGTTATAAAATATTTCAGGAAAGTTACTCTTTTAGTGCTTCAAAAGTGCTAGGTAATGTCCTTGTTTTCTCACTTTTATTTCCTAGTCCTTCTCTTTCATCTATTCTGCGGCGCCATGTGTTGCAGTATTATTCTTAGTGCTGCTTTCTCCTACACTGCACCATAGCTCAGTGGCTTAAAATTGCACAAATGTAACAAAGTCCATTGTTTGGGTGGATTTCTACTTCAGGTCTCCTCCATAAGTGTTCTTGGTAAGGGTCCTCTATGAACTTGAGTTGAAAAATTGGGAGAAAATCAAGATGTTGTAAGATTTTTAATTATTAGAAATTAAAACTTGATGAAACATCTTTTTGGATTTTTCCTTCAGTTTTCATTCACATAGTGGTATGGTTGACCTGAAACCTGAAAACTGAAGCTATTAGCTCAAATTCAATTCTATGGAACTCCTCACAGTATTATCTTAGCAAAGGCATCTATTTTATTTAAAATACTTAGATGAGTTTTAAGCAACAATAAATCCCTTAATTTTTCTTCATTTCAAATATTTGCTTTCCTGTTTTTCTGTGCCTACACTACTTAAAGCATCCAAATTATACTAAGGAGAAATATTTTATTGCGCTTTTCCTTATATGTCAGAAATAGGCCTCTCTGTATAACAGCTTACATTTTATTGTTAATCTTGAAGTGATTAGTATATTTTAGACATTCTTTTCATAACAATGTCATAAACAGAAACAGCGTACTGAAGGCATGCACATTGGTTGCAATCTCCAAGTGAAACTCCTTTGTATGATGAAGAAGTTGGCCAGTTATAATGAATTCTTAAAACTTCTCTGCCAAACTGATCTTGGCATAGCTTCTGGGGCTTCATTTAAATTATGTGAGAGATCAGTAGAGCTCTTTAGCACCCGTGCCCACAATACTTTGTTTTCTTTTTCTGCCAACTTATTCTGTGTGGCAAATATTTTTAAGTTATGCAGTTAACATCATTGCTGAATTCCACTGGGAAGCATAGAAACGATGTGGTAGTCTGCTTTGTGTGATGGACGAACAAAGGAAGTATAAACAGCCATCATTTTTGCTACAATTTTGGCATACTATTACTGTATAGGAAGATCTGATTGTATTTATGTCAGCAGGAGTTAGCATGTAATGTGTTCAAAGATGATGGTAAGGCAGAAACAGGTGAAAAAAAGTTAGATTTTCTGAATGGAAAAGGAGAGACAAAGAATTTATTTGTTCCACAAAATCACTGCCTTTACTTCCAACAGTCAAGATAGTCCCGTTCAAGCTCTGAGTACTGGTAATTCTTCCTGACCTAAGTCCTGTGGTTTTTGCAGTTGACAGCATGTTGTCTACTCCATCCTGAATTATCAGACCACTCTACTGGAGGAAGGGACTGGAGGAAGTAGCCCTTGACACTGGGGAGACACTGTTCATCTTTCCACACTCCATGTTAGGGTACATAGTCTGTAGAAATAAGCTGCAGGATTTGCTACAGCTAGGTATGAAAACTTTAGAAAAAAGCAATACGGCAGTGTTGTTCACAGGGGGTCAAAAACCACCTCCAACAGTCGGTTAAAGTAGAAACTCTAGGAGGGAGCCAGAGGGTATGCTGAACAGACAAATTGGGACCGAAGTACTTGCTACTACACTGAAATACTGCAAGCAAATATAATCAGCTCTCAAAGTTTCTGTGCCAAACTCATCCTGGCAGAGAAAGGTGAATGGAGAGTTTAATCCAAATAGAAGGAGTAAAGGGTGGTAGATCTGTGAGTTGTGCAATAACAATAGCAGGTACAACCGCACAGAGGTAAACTGTGAAAAAAAAATAAAGGGGCCAAGATGGAGCTTTCGGGGTGTGCTACAAAAAAGTTAACAAGAGAGGAGTATTAGCAATTCAGGAAATAGTTGTTCTCCTAGTGTGGTAGCTCCTGAGGAAACTTCATTTCATTAAATAGAAAGGTGACATTAAATATTTTCTCTAAGGATTTTAGAAACAAATACAGGGATCTGGCTAATGCTTTTCAATGCTTTTCGTTTTGCTGATGGCATCAGATTTACAGACTTTTGTTAAAGGAATACAAAATCCCTCGATATTCAGTAAAACTGTATCTTTGTCATATATCAATTAGACCAGGCTCACTCAGTCCATAGTTTGAATGCTTGGCATTTTTTATGCAGATGCTTACATCAGCAGATAGCCTAGTTCAGGAGTTGATATGAACAAGTCAAAACCAGTAGAACTTGCAAGGCTTACTATTGGAAAATAGGTCACACAGGAGTGTGACAAGATTTAACTATTGACTATAAAGTTGTTCCGACTTTTCACAGGATGTGCATGTTGCAATCTTAATGTATCTTAAATGGCTCTTTAGCACCTTTTCAGGGTAAATTATGTTCTCTGAGTAATGCGCTTATATAGAACATTAGGATAGTATTGGTATTCCATTATTACCATGAACAGCTTTTAAAAAATTAGAGAAGCAAAACCAATCAAAATTCAAATTGTTGGTTTTGGGTTTGTGGTTTTTTTTCCCCCCCAACAGTTTCTATTCAGTCATTGCTTAAACAGGAATAGTAGCTGTTCAGACATCCCTCTTCCGAAGAATTTAGGCTGGAGGAACTTAAATGTTCCACTTTAAAGTACTTTATTGCCATTGCTACACAGCCTTAGGAATAGCATAGTGGCAGAAATCCTGTGTTGGACGTTTTTTCAGTTCCTCCCTGCATTCCTCAACAGTCCATTTCTCAGCTACACCCTTTCCCTTCAGACAGTTAATTTTTTGCACTAAGGAGAGAAAAATAGTTCTGGCTGAATAGCTTTTGAAAATATGAAGGTTTTTCTTCCTGCTACCATTGCTGACATTGTTAAGTATATATAGCCATTACAGGAGATAATATATTAAAAAAAAAAAATCTCTTCTATAGTAGGAGTATACTGTACTGTATGTTAAAGGCACTGACATGGACTGGACAAAACAGAGAAGAAAGATGAAGGTTCAAATTCACAATGAAGAGTGATAGATGATAATTTTTAGATAATCTAGTGCATGAAATTAATGTGTCTGGTTTACTGACAGTATTAACAGTGTCATTTAGGATCCCATTCTGCTATCATGAAAATAAGCATTAAAACAGGAAAAAAAAAGTTTAGTATAATTTCTGTTGCATGTTTGTATTTGTACTATTTCTGTTGTCTAGGATGCAGAGGAAGAACCACCAGTTTTCCATTGTATTCACAACCAATTTACTTTTAAGTTCCCATATGCCAAATCCATTACAAAGAAATTCCCCATACATATCATAGGTAGAATTCAAGAGAAAATTTGTATTTAGGTACAAATAACAATTTGGGTAATTGTTATTACTACCACTGTAAATAAAAAGAGCATTTCCCAAAATTTGTGTATAAATTCTGAGAGGATTTATTTTTCCTGAGATTTTTGGTTCTTCAGAGAAACAGTCCACTCATCAGAAAGGGAAGCTGAATTTGGCTGTATTTTCAAAGGTACATGTTTAAAGTTAGCTGTGCAAATCCCGTAGGCATTTTTCAGAGAAAAGTCCGCAAAAGCAAAGAACCCTTTTTCATTTGCCAGATATTATCAAGCCTATGAACACATGGAAACATTCTACCTAATCTGTAGCATATTGAACCTCTGTATACAGAACTGTATCTAGAGAGTTATTCCCCTAATTGTCTGTTTATTGCAAAAAGTTTATTGTGCTAAAGTGGTTGGGGTTTAAAAGCATGAGTAAATGGATAATTAATATGCTAAAACTCCTGTGTGGCTTAGCCTCACTGTCAAAGATATAAAAAAGTAAATAAAAATATGCTTAATTTTAAATTTGTTGTATTTTCAGAAAAAATACTCTTACATCTTAAAATGGCATTTAGGAAGCAATTCATAAAGTGTGCCCTTTTAAGAAAATATTTTTGTCCTTTTTGACTTTTCTCAGTTCCCAAACACTAGTGATATATTAAAACAAACTTGGGTTTTCATCAAAATGTGATACTGACCAAAAAAAGCATCAGGCTTCTAGTGTGTATATATGTTTTTAAGCTAAGACTGAAGGTGAATATATTTATTCTCTTTACATTTAAATATGACTTAGAGTAGTTAACATATAAGCCCTCACAAATTAAGATTGATATTAGCACAGAAAAGCAAGATAGTGCACGTGATTCAAAGATTTGCAGGATCTCACCTTTCGTAATGACACCCACCGTTTGTGTTTTCTTTTAATCCAAATTATTCTTTCAATAATTGGGATTGACGTTTCGGACTTCAGCAGAGCTTGACATTTATTTGTCCTTTTAAAACCATAGGATTGGAGTTGAAAGAAATCAATGCAATCGGTAGGTCTTAAAATTTTGTTAATTTCAAGGCTCCAGTGATACCTTTTCTATTTCTGGAAAGTATTAATTTCCTGCTGCTACTGCCACTAATTTACTATTACTTGACATCTTTGACTTAAAAAACTATGAAAGATACACAGTGGTTATTTTTAACCACTGATCTGCTGACACAGTTGGCTTAATTTAAATAAGCATTAATAAATGACAGAAGGCACAGGCATACTATGGATGATGAATGCATTTTGAGGCCCAAGGGTCAAAAGACAAACACCGTATTAGTTTTAGCCAGAAGGGAGCTACTGGGTGGGCTGGGTGTGAATAAATGGTGGAACCCATCTTCTGTCTAGGTGTTGCTAAATCATGTCCAAATTCCTTAAAATGCTTCAGAGATGAAAAGTTTGCTTTCCAGGTAAACTAGATCGCACCAGTGCTTACTTATTTAGAAGAAAAATGCTTGCAGAAAGTTTATGCCTCTGATAAAGTCATTAATCCATTTACAATCTAACTGTTGCATTTGGACATGGTACTATGCTGACTGAATCAGTACCCATCCAGGAACTAAATGCAGACTTCTCCAGCAAATGTACTTAAAACCAAGTGCAGTGGCTTAAATGCAATAAATAAAAAATGCCTTCTTCCTTGATTATGAGCGATTATTATGAAAAAGCAGATAAATGGACAAGGCATATATCTATAGTATGAATACCAGGAGTAACAAACACTGAGGAAGTACTATAAAGCACAGACTCAGGTGGAATTTCAGTGTCCTGTAAGGGCTTTTCAGGAGTACTGTATTCTACTATTAATATGTTTGTCCTACTCTATCTGCATCTTTCGGTTCTTTACATTCATAGTGGCAAAGAGCTTGTCATGGAATTGAGGAGGCAGAGAGAAAGAAAATGAACATGAACGCGAAGAGGAAAGAAATACTTTCTTCTGCATCTTAAAGTTTACCAGCTGCTTCATTTCATAATGTAGGCAAGCTAACAGAAAAACTGACTGAAAATGGAAAAATAGGCAAATGATTAAAACTCTTTTTTTATTTGTCATTAATGAGCAATTTAAGGGAAGGAAAGATGAAAAATATTTTTCCTAAATGCTTTAAAAATGTAGTAATCTTAAGCAGGTATTTTAATTATAATGGAGAAATGAGTGAAATAAAATTGATTTTTTTAAAAATAGTCAGTGTATTTAAAAATAGTCAGTAAGAATTCCATACTTAATTATAATTCAAGAAGAGAAAACAGTATGAAATTGACCTCCACACAGAAGAAGCTCTTTGGAAGTCATGTGGCTCCCTTTTCTACAACCTGGAAAGGACATTTTGCCTTTATATCTATTTCACAGTGTGGAGAACTAGCAAAATCAGTTTATTGTTGCTTCTTCTGTGGAAGGGAAAACTGTTTAACAAGAAATATTACCTGAAATCTCACAGAAGAGCTTCTGCAGGTTTTGGAACGAAACTTCCAAGCCTTCTTTCCTCTATGAAGATTTGGATGCCTGTGAAATTTCATGTGCATAACAGAACTCTCTGATAGCTGTAGATTAACTGAACTTTTAAAAATAGCTACTGAGAAGCTAAATACCCACATCTAATATGTATGTGATGCACTAGTCTAGAACGTGTTCTCCCTTTCCCTGTGTACAAACAATTTCAATCTGATTTAGCACTGGTTATTTCACAGAGACCTCTGTGATCCTTGGTATTACTTTAATTGCCTGTTTGCACTTACACATTGAGTTATAAGATAGTTTTGTATAAAAACCTGCAGAAATACAGGATGTTTTATGTATAAAAAAAAATGAGAGTGGGGAACAAAAAATGCAACACAATTTGAACTGGAAGTTGCACATAATAAAATACAACAGGAAGTTACTGAAAGTAAGAAGTAAAGTAAAAATGGCAATATATTTTCTAAGAGCATTTATTTAACATTGACAGTCCAGCCTAAAGAAATCTATGAAATTCTAGTCTTACTTATTACTTCAGTAAATAAAGTTATGCAGATCATTTGCCTTACAACTTATCCTGTCTGAATAGTACCTATATTCTATTGACTTGAGCCGTTTGACTTCTGTCCGGAAAGAATATCCTGCAAGAATTATCATATCCAGTTAAGATGGACAGGAGGGTTGTCCATATATACAGGCAGAGATCCTTTCAAAATAAGAATCTGTGCTTTGTAATGGCCCTGTATAAGGAACAATCTGAGGGCCCGGGATACCAACAGTAAGTTGTACAGATTTGAATTATTAAATATTTAAAGCTACCTAAGTCATAAGTCAATACACATAATGCATTTTGAGCTTATATGGAACAACACACATGAAAGTCTGAGCCACATTACTGCTGTTATTGTCATATCTTATATGGAATGTGCTCGGGTTTGCTATGGTTATTTTTAAGAATAATTTCAGACCTCTCTTGTCTATCAGCAAAAGCCATGATGAAATTTTGTATCTTATGTCAAGTAATCCTTCTTTTTTGTCTTGTAGATGTTGATGAATGTCAGGCTATCCCTGGAGTCTGCCAAGGAGGAAACTGCATTAATACAGTAGGTTCATATGAGTGCAAGTGTCCTGCTGGTCACAAACAGAATGAGGCAACTCAAAAATGTGATGGTAAGCGATGATGTCAGAGAACATACCTAAAAAGTAGTTAAGTAAAACATTAGAGCGCTTTAGTAATGAAAGAAGAGGTTCTGAATAGTTGCAGTGTCTGATCTGAACAGACATAACGTAATTGTACTTTGCTTTTTATTTCTTCGTTGCAACATTGTCTGTTCTACTTTGCAGTTTATATTTTGCATTAAATGTTTTTTTCTGTCTGACTCATATGGGTAAAGGAAGTGTTTATCCTGTGTCAAAATTTAGAACTGTTGATACAGAGTGCATCTGTAAGCAGCATAAAACTGCAACTAAGTTATTAGGATTTTGTTTGTTTTCTCAGACGTGTCCAAAATATTCTAATATAAGTAGGTATTTTCAGCCTACTGACTACAGTGTGAAAAGCAAGTGTGGCAGTTTTGGTAAGGGATGTAAGAAATTGCCACTATGTAGAGTTTGTGTTGAAGAGCCTGGTTAAGTAAAAAATACATAGGAAATGTACTTCTTTTTTAGATAAAAAGTCAAATAGACCACGTTTAATAAGCATAGTTTAATGAACTACCACAATAGACCATGTTTATTCAGTAAACATGTTGATACAATTAAGAACAGCAATTCTGTATAGTTTAAAGTAATGAGATAGAAAATTGCTGGGTTTGATGAAGACTTCACTGATTTGAGTGAATTTGCTATGCCTTCAAAAGAAATCAGAACTCTCAAACTTCATCCCAACCAGTGGGTACCTTCACATTCAAGTTATACAGATGGGAGGACTGCTTGTTCAAGGCTTCGACTTGTGGTTAGGTGGCAATTTAAGTATATTACCAAATTACATTATACTCACTATTCAGTTAGAAACAAATACATTGTTTGTAGCCAATTTTAGAAGTCAGAGTTTTCTGTAATTTTGCCTACAATACAGAATTCACAGAAAAATTAAGTAATACAATCAGTGTGAAAATCACATTTTATAAGTGAAAATGTTGCATCTGGTGTTGTTGCAAGTAATACTGAAGAGTAAGTAAAAAAAATATCCAAAGGTATTTTTCTGTGGTCCTGTCCTCCACCTTCTTCTGTTTTTTTATGTTGACTGGTTTCAATTTTTGCTCAGTACACAATGATATTGCTGTCATGAGTTTTTCTAGGGGAAACCTGGCTATATCTTTTTAAAACCTTCCAAGAAACAGTTTGCAAGAAATACAGCTGCAAGCATAGAAATAGAGGTATCCAGCATATGCGCAGAGGTTTAGGGCTCTGCAGGGAGCAATCACGTTCACAGGGAAAGCAGGTCCATTTGAATCATTGTAGAAGTAAGGCAACACCAGGAGCCTTGCTGAGACACTGGGAAAAAGAATCTCTCCATACCTTGAAGAAAATAGAATACAAAAAGAGTTGTACAGCAATAGAACAGTATGGTCCCAACTCCACAGCCTTCTGCAGGATCGAGGGAGAAACCAGAAGGTACCATGTGGAGTGAGGAATCCTACAAAAGAAGGTGACTGAAAGGGACATTTGTAATCAGAACCACTTTACTTGGGAGAATTAAATCCAAGGCATTTCATCTACCCTGTGCTGCAGAAGAACCTGTGAGGATCAGGGCTAAGCAGAAAGTGGGCAGCACATCTTAGTAAAATCTTTCACTTTTTGTGGGAGACAGAATGGGACTGTAACCATAGGCAAGAGGTAGTGGGATGTTCTGCCAGGGAGGTGAGCAAGAAGGAGTGGCTGGGTAGGATACAAGGGATTTGCAGGCCCTCAATGAGGCATCAGCATATAGCAAGAAGAATTCTAATCAGAAGAAAAGGAAAAGGGTATGGTGTTTTGTTTTCCCTTCACAAGAGCCTTCCTTTGGGCTTGCCCATGTTGTAAAAAGTGGAAATGTATCTACCACTCCTGCTGTTTTCAGGAAAGGATATCATGCTTATCAGCTTGTGACCCTTGGCTTCTTTCTCCTCTCCGCCTATGTGGAAAGAAGCCTAAAGGATGAAGCATCCCTTTCCATTCATTGCTAACTGCAAAAACACCAGCTGCTGTTGGAATTGCCTGCCACTTGGTCACTGGTTCTTAAAATTATAGCTTGCTTTTTATTTCCTTTTTGAGTAGGAGTGACAAGGGGTGTGGGAGCATTAGTAATAGATGAAGCAGAACACAAAGTATACATGAGCTTGTATAGTAATAATCTAACACTACTTGCTTTTTTCTGATAATGGACTCTAGTATTTTTGAAAGGTGATTCGGCAGATATCCTTAACAATTGCCTGCAACTTAGTCTATGACTAAGTTTACATGACAATGTCTGGCACTACTATCAGGTCAGACATGGTGTTGTACTGATGTGGGTATGTAACTTGGGCACCAGAGCTTACTGGTATCCTGCCAGCCTAGAGCACAGGCACAGTGAACTTAACAGCTACCTGTACCCACTTTAAATCTGACACATACCTGACATGATTGATTTTGTTAGTATCTTAATGCTGTCATTAGCTTCTATGCAGTGTACTTGTGTAATGGTTACACAACATTTAGGAAGTGAATAAGCGTCTACTGTTTGCAGTTGTCTTTGCATAACTGGCTATTTTTACCATCATTTTGTATTATGTGGGATATCAAAGAATAAGTACCGTTATCATGATTTTCAAAAATTCTGGCAGTACAGTTTTTCTTTCAGTAGAATTCAAGCTTAAGTTCACTCAGCATCACAACATAAAGTACACAAAATATAGAAACATTTTCTTGTAATTATGCCATTAAATATAAACAACTATCAGAAAAAAAAATTGCAAATACTGAATGTTTTCCAAAATGTGACTGTGATGCCTCACTTGAAAGAGTGGATTTGAAAATGTTAGAACTATAATAAACTCGTCATTTCAAAGTTGAAGCAAAACCAGCTGTTGTTGCCAAACAAACGTGTAGTGTATTTGATTGTGTAGCCAATGTATAGATTAGACATTAATGTTTTGTTGTTACTCATTTTGGATTTGTGTTGTCAGTTGCAAGACATTTAATTGGAAGGCTTTTATTCAAATTGGTATTCTTTGAATTACATCAAAGTATTGATTTTGAATTACATTTTATTTCAGCTTGAGACTGCTTAGAACTTTTTATAGTATTAAATGTAATGATTAATCTTAGAGGGTAACTTCTATGTGTTTTTGAAGAATAGTTACTTATCTTTGCTCATCAGAAGTGCACTTGTTTTTTCGATTCTCTTAATCGTGGTGTATTTATTATTATTCCAGAGACTTTTACAGCAGGAGTAGGGCAAGAGTGCTTTTGCCCAAGCCAGCTGTTGAGGTGTTAGTCCTAAAAAAAGGCATTTCTAATGTGATAAGTACATCATCAGAGCAAAGACAGCATGTGGATATCTGTTATGATGGACTACTGTCTCAGTTCAGTAAATGAAGTCCCTGTTCTGATGATGTCTGTAATCTACCCATGGCAGCTCTCATGCTTTACTGTTGTTAACGCTAGAAGATCTGCATGTGAAGGAGACCCAATACCTCCTCTCAGGCGAGTGTGCAGTTATGTCATATGTCAAATAGGTACTTTCAAATAATGCAGGTCATTTTGTATATGGTGTGTTTCTGCCTGCCATCTGCACTCCAGTTTTGATGCCAAAAGGAGAACTTATTCAGTGGTATGTTTCCTCCCTTCTGAAAACAGTAATTAAAGCATTCTTTGCATTTTACTTCTTTAACCTATGTAAAGATCTGCTTTAATTATGAAAAATGTTATTCAGTGGTTCTCCCTGATAGCATGCATAGGAAAACATGAATGTGTTTTTAACACATATGTGCTTAAAAGTCTGTGATGCTTATGGGACCATGCATAATAGAAGTGAAACATCATCTGCAGTCTGAAATATTTGCTTTTGTTTCATAGTTCAGTAACCAATGAGTTTTCATTTCCTACTTTGTTGGCAGCCTGCTGCAGAACAGGTCATATGCTCCGGCTTTGTTTCTTCTAAGCCTCTGCCACTTGTGTCTGTGGCAGAAGTTAGGTACTAATTAGTCCGTGGTCACAGCTTACCCACTAGCTTTCTTAGGATTTATGTAGATATCAACCTGCAGTGCCCAGTTTGTACCATTTTTTCTGGGAAAAAAAACCCATAATGAAACTTACTTGTCCATTTCCCCATGCTTCACAGCCAAGGTGGTAATGCTGAAATTGTACCAGCGTAATACCATGCTTACATTATTCCAAGAATGGAGCAGAGAATGAAAGCCAAGCCATGGTTTTACTCAGTTTTTTTTTGTTTTTTTTTTTTAATAAAGGCTTTGAGAGTTCGTAATCTGTCAGTGTGAAATTCATAGGATAAAACTATAGCCAGTCCTTCAAACAATTACACTTTCAGTTTGTGGGACTGGTCATTTGAGTAAAGTTACATGGTTTCTATATGTGGACTGGTCCATTGAGAAGGATATAAGGAATTGGTCTCCTATGAGTTAGAACACGTATACAGAGAAATTATTTAATAGAAACTGCATTGTTTTAATGAAGTTTTTTATTTAAGAATTTATATAGAAGTGATGTAGGATGGAGTATTCTGCTCACTCCTTTCCCTTCTTTAGGTATGGAAAACCAGATCAAATATTACTTGCTGGCTACAAAGGACAAAATCCAAGTTGGAGTCAGTAACCAGGCAAGGCTCCAGTGTTCAGAGGCAGAGGCTAGAATCTTACACTAACTATTCAGACCTTCTTTATTTAACGGCAAGTCTTCTACTTAAGAGGGAGGGATTTGAGATCCCCTGCTATATCCTTTTACCTTAAACAGCCTGATGTATTTTTTGGGTTAGGATTTTTTTCTCCCATTGCTCCTCCTTGAAACAATAGCTATTGTTAGAGTAAGTAGGAATGTTCATATTATACTTTTTGTGCTGTAATGGATTTTTGCTAGAACTATGCTAAGCAATAGATATTGCTTTGCTAGATTATTTGCTTGCGTTATATTCCTGTGTTTCTTTTTTAAAAAAAAATCAGTAAAAAGGCATGTATTCATTTTACCGGATTTATTTTGAGCCTCAGATTACAGTTTACTGACACTGACCTTTCAGAAATTAATGGCAATTGTATATCAGTAAAGAGGGTTTAAAAGATTTCCAAAGCACATGAGAACAACTTGTATGTGTAACAGTGTGTGTATGCCCTCATGTGTAGAAAAGTACCTAGGTATCTTAGGCTATTTAAAGGTCTTAAAATACGACCTTTAAAATTAATCCAGCTCAGGGTTCAACATTACTGATTTTATTTATAAGCTTTTCTATATTCCCTATTGATAGACTTTCCACAGTGGTCAGGACAACTCCCTCCACTACTGGGCAAGTTACGGAAGGACTCAAGGAATGGCCACAGATCTGAAAAAATTTGGAAAAGGCCATTACAGGGGTTGTACCAAATTCCAGATACCCAAAGCACTGGTGTGATGTCTTAACTAAAAAAAAAACCCAAACCCTTCTCTTTTTTGGCCTAAAAGTTTTGATATACAACGTATTGAGTTTTCATTGTCTTTTTAGGAATGAAATTCTGTTCATTTTTAGGATATTATCTTCCAGAATTAATGGCACTTGTCATCTCTGGATTGTTCAGAGATGGATCGTATATGGATAAACTGAGATGAGAAATAAGCTTTCAGTTGTGCTTACATAAGAGGTGGACTGCTACTTATTAAGTACTTCAAAGATCTAATAAATGTGTTCCACTTACTCTTCTCAAATTGAAAATAAAACATATTCCTTGACTAAATGGAGTTAGTTGTGACACCCTTTACAGTCAAAGGTACTCTAAGAGGTAGGATGCCTCTGATGCTCTTCCAAAAAAGACAGGTTGCTGTAGTGTTGACATCAAAACGATAGGTCTGTATGATACCGGCTAACTCTTCTTTTTTTTAAAAAAAAAGAGTTTGCACCAAAATGCAAGGAACCTTTTAAAGGAAACAGTTCTGTTTCTGGTTTTCTTGCTTTAATATGTAATTTCGCTGCACTGTGTGTTACTCAGATTTGATACTACTAGGTATTACTATAGACTAAAACTATTTTCAGGGAACCCTTTTTCTGAACTCAGCAGTTGAGAGTCCCTTTTCTGGTACTTTTAATTCAGTAATTCATAAAATCCTGCTTACTGTAGCAGTAAAAGTCATGAATTTTGGATGACAGGTAGCCAGGCTGGGGTTTTTTTGGCAGAAGCTCACCTATTAATACTCACACCTGCGAAGTTTATGCCACACATTTAAATTGGTTCTCACATTGAGACTGGCTTCTTCATCACGTGTGCAATGTCGGAACCGCAGCCATTCACCCTTAAGACAGCATCTCCTCTTACTATCTTTGGAGTATTTTCCACAAGACTGTTAATTTATGTATCTTGGAGGGGGGACGGGAGGAAATTGCCTAACTTTTTCGATCAGCCATCCTAAAAATAGCTCTTCCTGAGGTAAAGTCTCAGAATTTCCAGTCAGAGGTAACAGAGATCTTGTTGAAAGAATTGCACGTGCAAGAACCAGGGAGAGGAAAGGAAAGGCAGAGATTCATCTCAAAAACTAGTGAAACAAAAAATGCACTGATTTGGTACTGCTCCAGTAAGAAGTAAGAAGTTTATTTTTCCGCAAGATTTCTCTGTGTTAATTGGTTAAAAAATGTTTTTCTGTCTGCATGGAGAAGACTGTGGAATCGTCCTTCCACTCTGGTCACTGCCCAGATTTCAGGAAGGTACTTCCTCCCTTCACAGCTCCTTGTCATTCTTGGACAAGAGCCCTAGACAGCGTTAAACTCCTGTGCATGTAGCCAGGTGAGAAGGATGGTCTATGTTCTGCAGCTTTGCACAAGTGGCTAACTACTTCCTTCCTAAGTCTTTCACTTGCCAGCACTACGAACGCCACCAACTCATTACCCCAGTGGGCTTTGTAGGGTATGATCAACTAGTTGGAATTTGGTTTCCTTTCGTAGAAGATCAGGTATTGTGTTCTTGTAATTAAGATCACTGCATTTAAAGTAGCAGGTACCTGTGTGCGAAACTGAGTGAAAATGAAGAGCAAACTTTCAATTTTCAAGTGCCTATTGGTTTTAGTAGTCAGGTTTTTATAGATTAATTTTTTTGTGTGTGTTTTTTTTCTTACGTGTAGTAGCTGCTATTGTATCTCAGTTATCAAAAACAAAAAGATAGAAATGCTATGAAACCTGAAAGATTTAAAACCCGCTCTCTAGGAGAGTGACTGAATGAAACAGATATTCTGGAAATGCTATGTAACTAGGTTCCAGCACATGGATTCTTAAATTTAACTTGCTCTTGTATCACTGGTGGCAGTTGCTACCAGCTTTGTGGCGTCCTGTTTGCGTGTACAGCATTTGCATCTTCAGACGGTATTTCCACGGTGGTAAATTTTGATCAACATGCTGGTAACATCTTTATCAAAGTTTGGGTGCCTCTGAACTTTCAAACTAGTCTTGGAATTTATTTTTGGAACCACTACGGTAGTGGTAAAAAAGAGTAGTGCAGTATTTCCTTGAGATCGAAAGTGTGTGTCAAGTGATGGTAAAATAAGGGAGTTTTCTTGCATGAGCATCCAGTGACTCTGCCATTGGGAAGGTGTCACTTTCTAGAAAAAGTAAGCTCTTCCTGCAGGGTCCTCATTTCATCCAGTTTTCTTGCCTGTGTTTCTGACATGATGTTTCAGGCGGTTTGTGTATACAGAAGACAGTATTCATGTTTGAAAGACTTAACAGGTTGTGAAAGACCTGTACTGTATGAAAGACCTCAGCAAGGCACGCAGCCAGTTCCGGTTCTGTTTTGATGTATACACGTGGTTTCATTTCATTGGATTAAATCAGAATTGTCTTTAATATAGTAAATGAATGCAAGATTTCAGAGATTTCCTGGGGAATAATTTGGTTTTGATTTATACCATCATTTGGAATTCTGGAATCTCTGCAGTGGGTAACTACGAAGTCTGAAGTGAAAGCATTATTTCTTAGAAGTATTTTGATTTAGCAAAAATGACACTGCCTTTTGTACATACTTGAGAAAATGTCTCAAATGTGGGGAATAGTTGTCATCATTTCATAACTATTTTAATGTAAAATTTAAACTTTTTGCATCCTCTGAAATGCATAAATAACCATATTAAAATGAAATAATTTTCACTTTCTCTGATTCTGCTTCATAGTTTAAAACAAACAACACAGGCCACAGGATGGTTATATGTATGGACTAGTTAGGAAGTTTGAAGACATTTTACCTGTAAGATAAATTGTCTTTTCTACAATGACACTCCAAATAACATGCCAGTGGGAGAGGAATGGTTTTATTCATACCTTTATTTTACAAAGAACAGTGTTCACATTCTTAGTGGCCTTGTGGCAAAACTTAATGTTCCTTTTCAGTACTTGAATGTCCTCTGTAGATCCATATCCTAAGGGCGTTTTTCCATGTATGGACCTTCCCACAGCAGGGAGTTACCATTTTAATATAGTTCCTGTGCACACCAGATCGTTTTGGGACTCTTCTTTGAGTTTTCAGTGTGGAGAATGTAGCAAGGGAGGAAGCAAAGTATTCATCACATAAAAGCCTCCTAAGAAATAACACCTGCTGAAGTTTGTTTCTCAAGTAGCTATTCTGAGATGAATAGAATGATAGCATAGAATTAATAGAAAAGATTAATAGAAAATAGAAAAAAAATAGAAAGAAATGGAAATAGAATAGATGAATTAGTAGAATAGAATCTCCATTCTGAGATGAATAGAGAATTTCCAGAGTGACAGGTCCAACGATATGATAGGTCTGTGTAAAAGTGAAAGGAATGGTCTTTGGCGTCCCAAGCGTTTCTTAAAAGGAATGTGAAAACCTTCACAGTGTCATCACAGGATAATTTCTGTCATAGGCTCTTTCTGATGCTTCCTCTGCGCTATTTGATATGAGACAGTCTGGGCTCAGTAGTTTGATTTTTTTTGTTTTGATTTTTGTTTCGCAGTATGAAAGCTAATTTAAATTAACACTGCATCCAGATTTTTACGAACAAGTTAAGCCAAAGTCTTATACCTATGACTACCTTTGGTATTAAGCCACACAAAACCTGTAGTATCATATCACTACAACTGGAAAATGTAACTCATCTCAAGCTGCTTAGAAGGTTGGCCCATGTTTCCCCTTATTTTCTGATAATGCCTCCCATGTTAAACCAGTTCGCTGGTTAAAGTTCAGAGTTCACATTCACTGAAAATCATTTGAAAAGATAATGTACAGAGGTCACTTAAAAACAAAATAAGGTTACTAATTCATATGTCTAAAAAATACCACAGTTGTAGAATGAAGTGGTTACTTAAAATAGCTTGCTTGTATAAATCGTAGTGATAGTCTTTCCTGCTGTTCTTCCCACTTGTATTTCCTCCATTCCAGTTTGCTCTGCTATGCTTCACATCTCTAACAATACAGTCAGCCTGGTTCCTTCCAGTTTGTCTTATTTTCTCAGCTCTTCATTTTGCTTCCAGTTCGTGCTGGGACACACAGCAGAGCATGGTAGTCTAAGTCCTGGTGCCAAGTGCCCTTAGCAGACCCTTGTTACCTACAGCAGCTCGTTCATCTGCTTGATGACATCACACTTTCTATGTATTTACATACAAAATTGTTTCAGTGTTCAGATGAGACCACTGCTTTTAGTTAGCAGAACCATTTGAATGGATTAAAAATACCTGAAAAAGAGTAAAAATGCAACATTTGGTCACATTTGAAGAGCTTGGACAAAATTCTTGCTTCCAGTTGGAGAATTAGAAGGCCAGAAAGTGGTCAGATCTGATGAATAATATTTCTGTGGTCGCAGAAGCCCAGACCTGTCATGCTTGGCTGCTGTACCATCCCTCTTCCTTCAGCTCAAATGCAGGATGTGTATTTTGGTATTGCATTGTAGCTGTTGCGTGCTTCCTAGAGATGGTACTCAGTATGTGTCATTTAGAGGAAATCCCAGGCTGCTGTCATGTAGTCTGTGATTCGAAGTGGTGTGCTCCTTAAATGTATAAGGAAAGCCTCCATTAGGTGGCAAACAAAATTATTTGCAGTATGCAAACACCAGCATTATGCTATTGGATCTGAGTTGAATAACAACTTTGTTTCAGAAAAGCTGTCTTTGCCTCTTTCTAATACTACATGGTCAAGTGCTCTGCTAATTATCCTATGTTCTTTCCTTTTTGGATAGATATTGATGAATGCAGCATCATCCCAGGAGTCTGTGAAGGTGGTGAATGCTCTAACACCGTGGGAAGTTATTTCTGCATCTGCCCACGGGGTTATGTCACATCTGTGGATGGCTCCCGCTGTGTTGGTAGGTATTCCACCCTGTAGGCTTTTAGACCTCTCAAGGTTATCAAGGCAATTTAATTAAGCAGCAGAACTTTTGTCCCAACCATCTAGCACTTCCCCCCTCCCTCCCCGGACCTCACTATGTGCTAACTAACTGGTATTGCTGATCCAGCTACTTAAAATTCATAGCAGATGATGATGATGATTGCCACTGCAACCACCTTTATGTAGGCTTTATGTAGACAGTGGACCCCTCTGTGTTGATGGTATTGTAGCCTGAGAACTCCTGCCTGAGACCTCATTCTTCATAGGAAAAAAGTAATTAATATCTCTCTGTTGTCTAGGCAAACATAGCAAATATTAATTGTAATTGTTTCTTTAACCTGCATCTGATAAAACCAAAAACTAAGCTCATTTTGGTTCTAATGGAGAAAACATTTATCCATTGTTATTTCAAGTTCCATCTTACATAGGTTAATTTAACCTTTAGAGATCCATATAAGGCACATATATAAACTCTGAAGTGTATACTGAGGTGCCACTAATTTGGCTGTAACAGAAAATAGACCAAATACTAGATTTCAGTAGATTGCAGCTTTTATAGGACAATTTATTTAAAACCTGTTTCTATGTTATAAAAGAGACGTATGCTTATTTTCACATGTGGTATTTTCTTTTAAAGAGCTGCACATGTCAAATATACAGTATAAACCATTGTGATGAATGAACTAAAAATACCATGTACCATGTTTAAAAAACATTAACAATTGCTAATGTCTTTTCTACATCACATGTGGTTCTTCTTGTTTCAGACATCTCAAACCACTTTGTTCTCATGTTGGGAAAGGGATGGGCATTCTGATGAATTACAGATAAATGATGTAAGCCAGTAGCAACCCAAGACCTACAAGTGATTTCACATGGATAATTTTTTGCACAATGTACCCAGCTTTTGTTATCCAGCTTCATCTGATAAGTGCCAAACTTCAAGTATATTGTGGCTAGCCTCAGGAATACTGAGAACCGATGATTTCCAATATGATAAAAATTTCTATGGATTTTGGCATGGTTTACAGTCTGATTTCTAAAGTCAGCTCCCAGAACCAATTTCACACAAATCACATGCCCTAGTCCGCTAAGGCAGGCCTTTGTGTCACAGAGTCTCCTTCCCTTAAATGAGCATGTGTCTGAAAGTTCTTGTGCTCTCAAATGTTTATACTATTGGAGTATAATTTGTATACTCTAGAAGTATAGTTTCTCCTGTACTTAGGAGAAAGTGAAGAATATAATCCTTATTAATACAGATTATTTTATTCTTCCTGGTTTAAGATAAATATTTGCTTTTAACCAAAATACCAGGATGAGCTTGGTTATTGTAATTGGTACTATGTCTTTCCAAATTCATTGAGCTTTTCTCCTGATCAGCATTCAGGAGCGTGACAATCAAAGATCTAGGATGTGTCCTTGAAGGAACTGGAATGTAAAAAAGACTGACATGTTTATATAGAGTAGTTTTCACATGGCACTAATAAAAATACTGTCGCACATTCAGTCTCCTGAGCAGAGCAGACTGGATAGCATTTCTTCAGTCAGATACATCTACACCAAGGAAAAAATCATTAAATGAATTTACTGATGTTGCAGATGTTACATGAAAAGTCTTGATTTTTGTCATAGTAGGCTTTTTATGTATTTTTATCTAGTTTCTATTTGTATTGCTTTGTATCTTTTGTATCATCCATATTTCTTGTTAGCTTCAGCAGACTTTAAGATTGCATGTTTGATTAATGCAAGACTAGTGTCACTGCACATACGTGATCCTGCAGTAAAGCAAACATAGAATGCATTGGTGCTGATCACCTCTGATAAGAATTGGGTGTGTTTCAGAGTATTTTTGGATTTGGTTTGTGTTTTTTTTAGTACAACTTTTTAAACATTTTAGTCCTTACATGAATTGAATAAAGGGAAGTAATTTTGAGAGTTCATGTTACTATTTTTGGTTTTCTTTTTAAATTAACTTCCAGATCAAAGGGCAAGTACATGTTTCTCTAACCTAGTGAGTGGCCGCTGTGCACAGGAGCTTCCCGGTAGATTCACCAAAAGGCAGTGCTGCTGTGAGTCTGGCCGGTGCTGGGCCATTGGGTCTGTTCCAGAGATGTGTCCTGTCAGAGGATCTGGTGAGTGGCTGGCTGGTTGGTTGGTTGGTTGGTTGGTTGGTTGGTTGGTTTTCTCCTTCTTCTTGCCCATTCTAGTTGGGATGGAGGTCACTGGAATATTTTAAACGGCTTTAGAATGTAGGTTAAATGGAAAAAGAGAGTCAGAAATTACATTATTATTCATTCTTGTGTTTTTAATACTGATGTTACCATCTGTGAGCCATTTTTTTCTGGTCCATGACTGTTGGGGACTAGTTTGTTTAACATCCTTTTGTTGACTTTGGAAATAGTTCTTGGGAAATGGGAAAGATTTTGTGGTTAAGCTCAAAGAGGAAATGACTCTGAGGGTCCATAGTTCATTTTGATTTAAAGGAACAGCTGCTCTCTTGTTCCATTAAATTTTGGGTTACTTTGAACTAGAAATGCATCAGTATTTCATTTATTCTTTCAGCTCTGTTCACAGAACAATAGTCCACATCCCTAGTGAAATGTATTTTCAGTTTATCTATATCAAGATCTCTGAGTGACCAGGGAGTTACAGTGTTGCTGGCAATGCATCGACAAAAAGGTTTCAACAAATAGTTTTAAATTACAGTATTTATCTTTATTTTTTTTGTGTCTTTTGTTAAATAACACCTGTCACAATCATGGATTGGGGGTGGGAGAGGGAACACATAACATCAAAGAAACAAGGAGTTGGTGTTCTGGTTTTTGTAGCATACAAAGATCTGTACCTTCATTATAAGCTGACTCTGAAGGCTTGATTTACTTTATGCTTCTCTGTGTGTTCCTGTTTAATAGATGAACACCGCAGACTTTGTGTGGATGGTGCTTCTGCTGGAGGTGGTTCCAGAGGTGGTGGGACAGGAGGAAATGGGTTCCTTCCCAGTGGCAATGGCAATGGCTACGGCCCAGGAGGAGCAGGATTCATTCCCATCCCTGGAAGCAATGGTTTCTCCCCAGGTGTAGGCGGAGCAGGGATAGGGACAGGTGGTCAAAGTCCCACTGGAAATGGCCCAATAATTACAGGGCTAAGTAAGTACTTGCATAGTTGTGACTTCTTTCTCTCTTTTTTTAATTCCTTTTATTTTTCCTTTTTTTCTGCTTGGTTTTTAGTCTGGAAAAGATACGGTGTTCTTAACACAAAAATCCCTTTGTATTTAGGACTTTTAAGAGACCTCAGTTGATATATTAGTAAGTTCAAGAGACCTTTTTTTAACAAGAGTTCAGAGGTAGAAATTTTTTTCTTCACGTCAGTTATAGAGTCCTTGAGCCTATGCTGTCCCTGCTGATCTGTCTTGGTCAGCACTAATAAAACTCCAAATTTCTAAGTGTTTTCAAAAAAAACCCACTAGGGTTTAAAATAAACTGTTCTTTTTTCTTTTTTCTTCCAAATGTGCAACTTACCTATTCTGCACGAACACTGCATTGACTGAAAGCCCAAGATGAGTAATATTCAGACGGAAGTCTCGTATATGTAAAGTTGCTTGTAACATGCATAAGCATGTCTCTAGGATGAGAACCATAAAATGCATGCAAGGATTATTATACAAGTATTATAAAGACAGGTAAACCAAAAATAGTAAGCATATAGGAACAGACAGCTTCAACTTTCATCCAGATTGTGGTTTATTCTTGAGGCCACTGACAATCTAATCAGGCTATACAAGTAAATGGTAAATCATAATTAAGACTGTTTGTCTAATGTGTTTTTTCTTTCTGAGAGCTACTTGTTTTTGTTAGTTTACTGTTGCGTCAACACATATGGAAAAATACTTGATTGGAAAAAATACTTGGAAAAAATACTTGATTTGATAGATATATTTATGCACCTGATAACATGCTTTCTGAAGTCAAGTATAACCTTCATATTTACTTCTATTTGAAAATATGAATATTTGTCACATGTTCTGTTTTTTTTTTTATTAGCAATACTCAATCAGACAATAGACATCTGTAAGCACCACCTCAACCTTTGTTTAAATGGACGTTGTATACCAACCCTTTCTAGTTACCGATGTGAGTGCAACATGGGATATAAGCAAGATGCAAATGGAGATTGTATTGGTAAGTGGACATTTCTAAAATCCATTTTCACTTTTAAAATGCTAATATTTTTCCACCTGTTTTTTTTTTTTTTTAAAAAAAACATATTCTTTTTCTCCTACATACGTACAAATTGTAATGATACTGCTCTCGTAGGGAGAGTGCAAAGACCATCACATTACTTACACTAGAATAACTTAAAATCTTTTTGTGAGTTAACTGTTTCCTTAAAAAAAACCAACAGAAGTCTTTAATCGCAAATATTGGTATTGAGTATTTCTGTACTTGGTGCATATTGTACATTTTTGTCTTCATGTTCAGTAAAGTAAGTTCTGTTCTATGTTCTCTTCTGTTATGCTCACATAGCTTCATTTTTGCTACAGCAGTTAGTGTCTAGTTATGTTCAAGATAATGAAGGGCAGAACTTACATTTTACCTGCTCGTAAGGATGAATGACAGTTTGAAAGATACCAAGTCATTAAAAAAATGTATGAATTAACTTTTCGTTATCTTTACATTTCATATGAAAATATTTAATGCTAACTTTATAAAACAAGAGCTGAATTTGGGATTCTGCACTCTTATTCAGTTACTGTGGGCTTCACTCTTGCAGTGTTAAAGGTTCATCAGGTATTTCAGGGAAATAAAGAGTTTGTGGGTTCTGGGGTAGTTGTGTGGAGAAGAATCCTGTATGCAGGATACGGCTTAGTATGTATATAGGATCGATCCTAAATAGAAAGGTCTGGTTATATTTCTGATTGAACATTTGCTTACTAATTTTTTATAAAGAGATTTCAGATCTGTGAATGGAAATACTGTACAAGAGCTTGTTAGCGTTAGGCTTTTCTCACTGACACTGTGCTTTTAGAATAAATTTCTAGCATGCCTGTGAATTAGAGGAAAATACAGAAACAAAGGAATGCGGAAGATTGCAGCTACATGAATCCCTAAAAAAATCTAATTGAAGACTATGCAGTTTACAGTATGCAAGTGAGAATAGTACAGGCAGATTCTGACATACATGCAGCAGATGGGGTATCAACCAGAAGCTGAGCTGGGAACACTGCATCTCTGAGTTGCAAATTCTTCCGCCTCCCACTGAATTGCAAACTGAGTACCAGGACCTGCCAGGCTTGGCACCCTGCCTTCTGGAAAAGTGAAATGCGACAACTGTTGAGTAGTGCTTTTCCTTTGATGTCCCTGTTTCTTATCATGTTTAAGCTCTCTGTTTTCCTTTCTTAAATCAGCTTGATATGCTGCACCTCTAAGTTTGTGAGTCCCCTTAGCTAGGCCTTCTCTTGCACCAGAGAGGTCGGTTATACTTAGATCATTTCTGACCATTGTTTGTACAGCCGCTTCTTTAGAAATGTCAATTGATGGAGATTCCACCACTTCCCCAGGAAGTTGTAGTGCTCCAGTAGTTGAACTTCCAGAAAGTTTTCAGAACGTCTAATCTAATTTGAACACTATTTTGCAAAAAATCTCAGCTCAATTGTTTCTTGTCCTATGCCCAGTATATAAGGAAAGCAGTTCAGTACCTTCCTCTTTGCATTTTTGTGTATTTGAAGACTGTTACGGTTCTTCTTCCAAGTTGTCCACTATGATATAGCAAGCCCAACTTTTTCACCTGTTTTTGTTTGGGTGAAAGTTTTCTGTACCTCTGATCTCTGGCTAGGAAATTCAAGACACTTAGTATCTTGCTGTGTCCTTCGGCCCCAGGAGGTAAAAGTGCATTGTAAAGTGGGAGTGGGAGTTTTACTATACATCTGTCTTCCATGGATATTCTTTCTTTACAGTACATGGAAAGAGCCCTGGCACTATTGTTCCCAGTGCTAAATTTTACATTGCTGAAATCAGTAATATTTTTAACTATGATGGACCTTGACTCTTGAGGAACTGTCTTGAAATGTGCTGGGCATCTTCTGAGAGCTGGCATATTGAACTACTGTTTCGTGATGAAATCTAGTTCACAGCTTGTAGTAGAGGAGCAAGTTGAAAATATCTGAAGCACACAGATATTTGTTATCTATTTGATAATACACAATCTATTTATGACTTTTTTTTTATGTTTGCTTTCTAAGTTCAAGTGAAGAAATATAGATGAGTAATAATAATGATTGTTACAAAGCTAGCAACAAAGGCCTTTCTAAACTTTACTTTTTGAGGCAACCATCCTGTGTTCAAATCACTAAAAAGCAGTGATAAATAACATTGTGGTGGAGCATGATTATGATAAATGCTTGCTTATGCTTATAAAGAATTATTCTACATGAAGAAATATACTGAAAGAGCACATAGCTGTAAAAAATGAGCCTGCATACCATGGAAAGTCATGGTGTCACCTGTCCCTAAAATAATTTCCTGTTAAGGTAAGACAGATTCGACTGAGCTACTTTGTGCTTCAAATCAGCAGGCTGAATAAAGGTGGCATGTGATTAAGTAGCAGTTCACCATGGTATATGAGATTTGAATGCTGTTAAACTCACAAAGCCCTTTTCTAATTTGCAAAGCATGGAAAATAAATGGAAATGCAGAGGTAAAAATTAGCATGGTTTGATACTATTACAATCATTTGATTATTAATCAAATGCATATATTGATAATTTGTCATACGTAAGTTAAAAGACTAGGAAAAAATGAATAGTGGAAAATAAACCAAAGCAAATCTGGTTGCAGGTGGTAAGGTTAACTCCTAAATAAGATGTAACTCCAGATTAAATACTAGATATTAATAATACTAGAAAATTTTAGGTAAGTAGATAAACCAAAAGCCGCACCTGAGTTTGGGTCACCGTTTAGACTTCTGCTGTTACTGAACACCAGTTTCAACTACTGGCACAAAAGAAATGGTGCCTTTGGCTCCTTTTTGGCTTCCCAGCCTAAATGACCAGGTATTCATGTATTAATCTGAGAGTGGCTTTTTGGATTAGTCCAGAACAGGATTAAACTTTGTAGTTAAGCCTCTCGTGAAATGCTTCGTTTGCTCTATCTTTCTGCCCCTTTATAGTTAGGTTGCAGCAAGTAAAGTTACACAGATTTAATTTAAACTTTATATTTTTCAATTCTCATTGAAGAAATAGTGCATGAAAAAATAAAGTAGGTCAACCATCTGTGGTTTAAAAGGCCCATCAGATTTAAATGTCTGGGTGCTGAAATTGATTCTTCTAAACAGCTGGCTGGCATTGTGTCCTCTTCTGTGGGGTCACCCTCTAGACCACCAGCCTTGCCATTTACCTTCCACTCCAGGCTTGCGCTAATAGTGAAGTTTTATCTGATTTTCAGTTTGAGGTTTAAGTGCCTGAAAACTGTCGGACTAGACTGAGAAGTGCACGGAAAAAAAATATTGTAGACCTGTTTAATTCTCGAACACAGAGTTAGATGCCCAGGAAAAAGGAGTACTCAGATAGGGAACTTAGTCTTGACTTTGTAATGCACACCCCAGCATGAAATGGTGGTCTGAAAATTGAGGCAATTTTGGATACATTAGGATCAAAACAAAAATTTCAGCTGGTTTCACAAAAGTGGAAGGTGCTGTGCCAGATACAGTAGTGTTCTAGATTGGAAGAAAGGAAAAAAACAACCAACAATGGCTTCCAGCAAATTTAAGTGTCATTTTGCCTATATTTTTCTGTATGAAACAAATCAGTCATTATTTTGACTCTTCAGTTGTTTGCCTTTTGAGTAGCTGCTTGTATTCCGAAGACTTTTTATAAGAGAGTGTACTTTATGAATATTTATCTTAGACAATACAGCTTTGTTTCACTGCTATTTTCTAGTAGTAGTATAAAGAAGAAACCATAGTATCTTAAGTACCACACTGAATTGTGTGTGGTTTGTGAATGGTAGTTGCTATGTAGGCAGGAACTTAACTACATGGAATTTCTGTGTGTACTGATACATATTAAATGAAATTAAAGCTTTGCTTTAATCTAACTTGGATACTCTTCTCATTACTGAAAAAAAAGTCCTGGGGCGTTGGGAACAGTTACATTTCACCGTGTGGGGTAAGGTTAATGGTGTATAAATGAACACTGCTTCCATACCGCTCTATCTCTCTGGCTGCCTACTCCCCAAGCAATAAATAAAGAACCTGGAAATCATTAGATATTTATGTATAAAGTCTTATTTCAAAATTATCCTGCCAAATAAAAAAATAATGGTGTTACATACTGCTCTCTGACCTAAACTTGTATTATGCTTCTCTCATGATGGAACATGCCTGATGGGTCAAGGACCATACGTCTCCTTAGTGATCTGACACTGAATGGTCAGTCCCCTTCCCCAAATAGATATTATTATTACTTTTCTTTATTTCTTTATGTTTATAAAAACTCTGGATAAAATTGTAGAGACTTTGAAAGTGGCAGCAAGCCTGTAGCTGTGCTGTGTTGAATTTTAGTTGTTTTGAGAATACAAATCTGCATATTTTAAATTTTGTAATGTATCTTCAGACTCATCACAGTAGGTCTTAAGGGGGTTTTGGAAGTTCCATATTGTGTCTAGTGAAATTCTGACAAGTGTTAGAGATGAAACACTGAAAAGTGAAGATAAGTGTGATGCAAGTGGTGAAAGAGAAATATTTGACACTGAAGAGTGTTGTGCTGGGAGACAGAAAACGTAGGTTAAATATCTCTGTCTCAGATGTTTCCTGTTTATACTTCTGGAATATGCATGGTTGCAATGCAAACTCAAAGCCAACTACTCCTTTATATTAACATATATTTGCCATTTCCCTCTTTTATCAAGAGCTTATAAAAATAAGAGCATCTTAAGATGCATATTTTATATGGAAATCATCTGATGCACATGGCTTTGGAAGGATTTTCTAAGCTTAAGTGAGCTGTTTCACAGAGGAACACTGCATTCCTGCTGTACAATTTATAAATTAATTTACAGCAGGATACATTTCTAGAATGAGCATGCTTTCTTCAACAGATGAAGCAAGTTGAAACCTATAATAAAGAAAGTCATAAATGTCATTGGCTGTAGGAAAACTAAATAAAATAGATGAGTGCCATATCTAGTATTTATAAGTTCCCCCTGTCCTCCCCTATACTAAAGCAAGATAAATATGCAGTAAAGTCATTTGAATTAATTAATATTTGACAAAATATTATTGTGAAAATGTGGTTTAGAGTTTGAGTTTTCTTGGTAGCTGAGGACTTTGTTCTGAAGGAATTATGTGTGATCCTCCTTGACATCCCATATCAGCTGAGCACAGAGTTAAAAATACACAATCTAGCACTCATGAGAAAGAGTATCGCAACAGCCAGGTACCCTAGAGAAGCACGAGAGCAGGAAACTACTATAATTACATAGAAGTCTACTCCAGTGTAAAGACACAGTCACTGTTTTTTTCATTGTATTTAACGTTCGGAATGTCTCTTTTCTTTATCTTCATTCTTGTGGTTTTAATGGAGTGGTGCTATCAGCTGCTATGCAAATGTGAATGAGCTATGCGTGAAAGGAGGTATTTAATTCTTTCATTTACTTTGCCTTCATTCATGTAACTGTTTACCCAAAGCGATCTGATTACATCTAGGCACGAAGAATGCTGTAAACCAGCTCGTTGAATCAGTGATTTGGGTAAACTCAGATCTCTTTGATATGTATATTGACAGCTTAGAGAGTTGGGGTTGTTCAGCCTGGAGAAGAGGAGGCTCCGGGGAGACCTTATAGCAGCCTTCCAGTACTTAGAGGGGGCCTACAGGAAAGATGGGGACGAAATTTTTAGCAGGGCCTGTTGCAATATGACAAGGGATAATGGCTAATATTTCTGGTAGCGTACACTGCAAAATGCATGGGAAAATTGTCATTACTAAGAACTGATCAGTAGTGGCTTTACTTAGCTCCAGGTTCCTATAGCATCTTACAGGCAGATACCACAAATCAGCATTGGCTTTGTGGTGTTAAAGCCTACTTAAATGAAGAGATGAGTAATTTCAGACCTATAAGTGAAATGGAGGGCATAGCTGGAGGTGATTGATTAAGAAAGGGGGATTTCATCAAGGAATCCATTCAGTTTGTAACCTGTGAATTTAGCTGTAGCAGAGAGGAGTTGCTCAGGTCATCCTCTGGTAGCTGCAGGTGAGACTGAGCCATCGGTCCTACCTGCCAGACCAGAGGGATGGCCTCACTTTGCTCCCTCGATCACAGAGGGCAAGGATCCTGGCAGGGTTTAGAGGAGCATAGTGGGGAGGGAACGATCAATGTTATTTTAGAGCTGGGAATAGCTATCTCGGGCCAAAGACACAGCTGACTCATGGATAACCACTGTGGATCAAATTTGGGAAGGGTTCTTGAAAGGAGTTAAAGTTCTCAGAGCACTGTATCAAATTTATTTCTAATCAGTTACCTAATATTTAAGGTGATTAAAGTGTGTTTGGTTTACTAAAAACCTTTGGAAAGGAGAGTAAGGTACATTATAGAAAAGGGCTCGATTGAGTCTGGCATTACTCCAATGCAAAGACTGGGGTTGATGGTGCAATGGGGCATAAATAATTGAGATGTGGTGCACAGACTGTGGTCTCATTAAGAATCCCTCCCGCTGGTGCGTGGCCCCTCCTCACATTTCTACAATAAACTTGTAGCATAATGGAGGGGTTTTGGATGCTATGATTTGCTCTAATTTTAAAATGCCAATTTTGATTTGCATTGTTTTTATTCCAAAGAAGAACAAATGGTCATTCACTTAAATGAAACTATGTTGAATAAAGTGTTGTTCACTTTCACTAGGCAACCATCAGATCCCATGTCTCAAAATTCTCACACATATTTTTTCTTTTGTCTTTCAAGATGCATATAAATGATGTAGTAGGATTTCACTTCTTAAAAATGTCTGCCTAAGACAGAGAACTAAGAACAGCTCTGTGTTCTTAGAAAAGTAATGATTTTGCACGAAGGACAAGTTTTATTAATTAGCATTTGACTGTTGGTTACTGCCTTTTCCACTTAGAAACTTCTAGACTTGAAAAAAAAAGTTGTATACGTTGTGAAGTCACTAATGCTCCTCTATGCTGCCAACAGATGTTGATGAATGCACATCAAACCCATGCTCTAATGGAGATTGTGTCAACACACCTGGTTCCTATTACTGCAAGTGCCACACAGGTTTCCAGAGAACTCCTACCAAGCAAGCTTGCATAGGTAAGAAAATTTGTTTCACGTCTGCTGACATTGCAGATGTTCTGACCCCTTATGTCAGATACCATTGGAGTTCAAAAAATAGTTAGCAATGCAATTTCAGTAAATTCCAACAGTTGTTATATTAATTTGAGCTCCAGTTCTGGGCTACAATTCCATTTGTTCTGTTGTTGCCTTTTAATGTTTATCCATTATTCTGGAATATCTGTCACTTGGATAGGCAATTCCCCTGCCAGGAGTTCCACAAAAAAATCAGGAAATAGACTATTAGCACAACAGGTGTATATTTGTGTATTTACACAGATGAAACTGTGAGTAGGGTTTTTAAAAGTATTCATAAAGTAATTGCTGAGCATCACAAGATATAGCATTGTATCATTTATTTTACAAGTCTGTAAAATAATATTTTTCCTATCACTGATGCAATGAGAATAAATTTTTAAACATCTTTGGAAAATTTTTTCAAGTAATATTTAAATAACATGCCAATATTTTTCAAAGCAATAATTGTGACTATACACGTTTTTGTCTTAGAGTAGTTGTCTGATTATGTTGTTGTTTTGTTTTGGGGTTTTTTTGCCTTAGATATAGATGAGTGCATCCAGAATGGTGTTCTTTGTAAAAATGGCCGGTGTGTAAACACTGATGGAAGTTTCCAGTGTATTTGCAATGCTGGGTTTGAACTGACTACGGATGGAAAAAATTGTGTGGGTAAGAACTCTTCTAAATAAAGGGACGGGCATTATCATGGTGATTCTAGAAACTGTACTTCATATTACAGTTAAGGATCATTAAGGATTACCTTTTTTTGAAATGAAGTATGACCTGAGTTGAACTTACAGCCCCTGCATTCAAATAGTTATTGTACAGAATTGCATGATTTCAAAGAAAACTTGAGGTAATTTTTGTTTTTGAAACCACATGTCTCCTCAAGAGTCCCAGGTAACTCAGTGCCAGGAATAACGTTTTTCCCTAAAGCTTCTTAGCAAGTGCTCCATATATCAGCACTGCTGAAGAAATAACTGTTTTTAATTTTGACTATACTGTGTAAAAAAAAAAACTTCCTAGATAAATTTAATTCTGGCAGATGACTGAAGCTTTTCATCCTTTCATGTAAGAAAGACAGAGGCACCCTGTTCTTCTATACATAGTCTGCTGAAACACACAAAGTAACTGATCACAGTGGGAAAAAAAATGGCTCCTTTGTCCACAGTGTGAAAACTCTTCAGATAGATACTTCATCAAAGTTATAAGTAGAATTTAATCTTCAAGTGAAGGAATATGTCACATCAGTCCTGATCATTTATTTTTGCTGTGTTGTCTTCTGTAAGGTGAAGAACTATAAGCAGTTTTCTTTCCAATATTTTGCAGACCACGATGAGTGTACCACTACAAACATGTGTTTAAATGGGATGTGCATAAATGAAGATGGAAGTTTTAAATGCATCTGCAAACCAGGATTTGTTCTGGCTCCAAATGGACGTTACTGTACTGGTATGTAGAACTGAGGGGTAATGCAGTAAGACAATCTTGATTGAAAATGGCTTTTCTCATCCATTCATTCATGTAAGAATGGCAATCTCATCACATGGATTTAATATCATACTAATACCTTACCATTACAGTAGATTTTTTAAGCTGCCTGGAATAGAAATAGGTCTTTCACTTACAGAAAGAAATAACTGAATTATTTAATAGTATTGTGAAAACTACAAGAGACGATAAATCAGCTTTTGAAAAGTCTTGGATCATTGTAAATGCAGCAAAATATGAAGGCCCTTCATGAAGTGGTAAAGTGATCAGCAATATGGGAAGTTTAAAAGTTTTTAAAGATTTTACATTGATGAACACAAACAAGCGTGTTTTCCACTTCATTATTCTGACAATTTAGAGTGCATAATACTTAAGACATTGTATTTACCACATAGCGTTACAAATGTTTTTAAGTGAAGTCATTGAAAACTTATATTAAACATTTTAAAAATAGACTCTGATTTAGCTTCGGTTTAAGTAAACTAATGCAAGATACTTGTGGCTGCCAGTAGAAGTAGACTCTGGCACAGAGTCCAGTTGGAGGCCTGTAACCAGTGGTGTCCCTCAGGGGTCAATACTTGGACCAATTTTGTTCAATATATTCATTAATGACCTAGATGAGGGGACAGAGTGTATCCTCAGCAAGTTTGCTGATGATACCAAGCTGGGAGGGGTGGCCAACACTCCAGAGGGCCGTGCTGCCATCCAGCGTGACCTGGACAGGCTGGAGAGCTGGGCAGAGAAGAACCTAATGAGGTTCAACAAAAGCAAGTGTAAGGTCCTGCACCTGGGAAGGAAGAATGCCAAACACCAGTATAGGTTAGGGGCGGACATGCTGGGAAGCAGCTCTGAGGAGAAGGACCTGGGGGTCCTAGTAGACAGCAAATTATCCATGAGCCAGCAGTGTGCCCTTGTCGCCAAGAAGGCCAATGGCATCCTGGGCTGCATAGGGAAGAGTGTGGCCAGTAGATTGAGGGAGGTCATTCTCCCCCTCTACTCTGCACTGGTGAGGCCACAACTGGAGTATTGTGTCCAGTTTTGGGCTCCCCAGTTCAAGAGGGACAGGGAACTACTGGAGCGAGTCCAGCGTAGGGCAACCAAGATGATTATGGGACTGGAGCACCTCCCTTATGAGGAAAGGCTGAAAGAGCTGGGACTCTTTAGCCTGGAGAAGAGAAGGTTGAGGGGGGACCTGATTAATGTTTACAAGTATCTAAAGGGTGGGTTTAAGGAGGACGGAGCCAGGCTCTTTTCAATGGTTCCCAGCGACAGGACAAGGGGCAATGGGCACAAGCTAGAACATAGGAAGTTCCGTTCAAATACACGGAAAAACTTCTTTACAGTGAGGGTGACAGAGCACTGGAACAGGCTGCCCAGGGAGGTTGTGGAGTCCCCTTCTCTGGAGATTTTCAAGACCCGCCTGGATGCAGCCCTGAGGGATGTGCTTTAGGTAATCCTGCTCTAGCAGGGGAGTTGGACTAGATGATCTCTAGAGGTCCCTTCCAACTCTGAAGATTCCGTGATTCCGTGATTTGGGCTTGAGTCATTTCTAGTAAGTGCAAAATCATCTGAATTGTTAGTTTCATGGTTTGAAGTTGAACCATTTCTATTAATAGTTGTTTTCATAATTTCATTTCAAAATGTACATGCAGCTGGGCTGTTGACTTAGACAGAAATTGATGACCACTGAAAAGTTCTTTGAAATTAAAAGTTACCATCTTATGGATATTCTATGCTTCCTTAACCAGACTTTAAAGCAAAGTTATAGTATAATGGGCTGGACAAAAGGTAAAATTTATCATTAATTTTGATTAACGTAGAGTCTGAAGTGCCTGTAATCCTACAGACTTTCTGTTGGTTTGTTTTGTTGATGGAATTTTTATTATTTAGTGTAATTCCAAGATGAAATTTTTACTAGAACAAAACAAGGATATGTTGATGATTCATCTGCTATCATAAATTCATTTGGTAATGTTCCTAAAATATTAATTGTAATCTGCTTAAAAACGGTGACTAGGTTGTTGAATTGTGTTGCCTCCTGATAGATATTGATGAATGTCAGACATCAGGAATTTGCATGAATGGTCATTGCATAAATACTGAAGGATCCTTTCGGTGTGAGTGTCCACCTGGCTTGGCTGTTGGAGTTGATGGTCGTGTGTGTGTAGGTAAGTGAGATTTTTTTTTTTCATCTAAAAGCAGATGTAGTTACCAGGTTGTCAAATTAAAGAAATGCATTAGATGACATCCTTCTAGGGATGCTGACAACAAACCACAGAGGATCTGTTCTAGGATAAATCTGGAATATTTGTCTTTTGTTCTGCTGTGTGTTTGTGTTCATGTATATGCATGTCTGTATATATATACACACATGTACATATATATTCATATTTATATTCAGTTGTGCATCATCCACTCCAAATCACTAAAGTAGGTACATATCTTGGTTGCAACACTGATATTTTTATACCCCCCTTTTCATTTCTTTCTCTAATCTGAAAACATTTTATTCTCCCTGTACACCATAGCGTTAAAAAAGAAAAAGCTCTAGCAGAAGAAATAGTGAAAACTAGATAGACTTGTTTCTGTGAACTCAAACATCATTATTAAGAGTTATTAGGAAATCTTGCTTTATGCTATCTCATTAACCTAGTGTTAAAAAACAAGTTTAAATTCCTCTGTGGAATCGGAGTGGCACCACCTCTTGTTTACCTGTTATTCCTATAAACTAAGCTTACAGTATTTACTCTTCCTGGCATCTCTTTTTGGTTTTGAGGCTTACCTTTTTTAGTCTGCTGATGAATAATCGTTTGTCATATAATCTGAACTGCAGCCTCTTAACCCCTTAAATGTTACTCGTTGACGGTTAAGAGTCTTCACCCAACTCCACCAGGAGCTCTAGCATAGCTTCAGGGAGCTCACTGGAGAAAAGTGGAGCATTTGCAACCTGGTGAAGAATAAAATAAAAAGGTAGCGGGCAAGAGGTATTCAGTTCCTTGTTTTCTCCTGAGTGCTGATGAAGAGGGTGGAGAGGAATACACATTTTACAAAAATTTCTGGGAGTGATGGGACTACATGCACTGGGGACTGCGGTACTGCAAAATGCCTTAAACCAATTTAATCCACAGGTTATCTGTGGATAGAGATACCATCTTTCCCTTCTTCTGCATATCATAACATCAGTTCTGTATCCCCTAAGTTTCTTCTCTAGCTTGTGAGTGTATCTATCATCAGGGATATTGGTGACCCAAGGCTCAGTTGGTGGGTAGGCATGGCATGGCATTAAGCTTCAGCAGGCATGTGTGCCTGGAATGGGGTCTCCTTGAGTGAAACAGGCACTGCTGGCAGCATCACAACATATTAGCTTCACTTTTGGTACGTGGTCTGGTGTGTTAGTTGCCGCTGGTTACTGGGCTGCCATTGGATCTGGTATTAGATCAGGCCAGCTAGTTAAATCATGATGTTTGACAGGTTCATGAAGCCGTAAAGGCAGAGAGGAAACCATTGGCTTGGCTCTTCAATAGCCCTGTATATTAGTCAGTGCTATGACCGTTTTTGCTGATGGATGCATATATGTCTTACCTGTCTATGACTTAGCTGCGTGTGTCCAAATAAAGGAAAGACAGAATTCATACAACATTTGGAGGTTATCTCACGCCAAAGGGATGTGAGATACTACATCCTTGTGTTGCTATTATCCATTCATTTAAAATAACATTTTAAATTTTGCAGAAGTTCATAATTCTTTAAAATAAAATCTAGTGCAAGCATTACTGTTGAGGGCCTGCGCAAGTTGGGCCTTTCGGTTACCACTTCAGTTTAAAAAATGCATCATAAAAACTCAGAATGCCTTAAAAAACAGGCTAGTAAAAAGCCAAAACACCTTCTCAGTCTCTCAGTTGGAACCCAAATATTTGTTGTTTTAAATAAATGAGATTTTTTAGTAAGCAAAACTGTACTAAAGACCGAACCAAGAAAAGCAAGGTTTGTTCTCTCCTATGTAGTAGCCAAGTTGTTTTCTTCTGATTTATTAAACGTTTGGAGAAAAGCAATGGAAAGATAAAACAATGAGAAAAGACTTGCTATACTGTTTTTAATATAGGAATTTCATTGCTTAGTGGCACAGCAGCAAAACCAGATTTGAGTACAAGCTGTTCAGTACCTTTTTTGTGGTCCAAGTTGGCCTCATCTTTACCCCTGTCAGTGATACAGCTGCAAAGAATCAATGCAATGCTCAGTTTTCTGTGCTTTCATTTACCTAGTGCTACCACAGTTCTAGCAGCTAAAGGCTTCACAAGTTGGCCATCAGCTGTAAACGCTATTTTTTATTTGAAAATGTTCGGCTCCACATGTCACAGAGCTTTAAGGTTTACCATAAATGCTTACGTTTTCAACAGGAAATATCCTTAATATGACAAAAATCGCAAGGCAAAATCTTTATTTATTTGGAAAATTAATTTTTAAAGGATGATATAATTATTCGAGGCATAAAGTATCACAGGAAATTTCAAGTATTGCATAACAAAGATATCCTCATACATGACCTTTAGAATAGAATTTCTGAGCCAATCTGCTGTTCAGAATTTTATATATGTGTGTGTGTGTGTGTGTGCTTATATATACATACACATGCTGTGTTAACTACAGGAACTCTCTGTCTGGTTATTCTGTTTCATATATTACATGAGCTAAATAATACTTTTCAGACATTCTGGCTGCTAGAAGAGTATTTGTAGTCACAGAATTAATAAGTTACATGGGGATTCCTTTAAACAGTATTCTCACAAATGTGCTAGGCAATTAGCAAAAATATAACATTGAAGAGCTTACAGTCTAATTGTCTCACTTCTACTTTGAGTTGTATTTTACTTCTGAATAGTGCCATTGATTCTGGTGGGACTATTCATAGAATAAATTGCTTTTTTATTTAGTATTAATAAGTATGGCAGAGTCAATCACAAAATGTTATACAAGTTTGGACAAAAAATACAGCAAGGGATAACAAATGCTTGGAAAAGGAACAGTTAGATAAGTGCTCAGAACCAAACTAGTATTTGCATGCATTTCAGGTTTGGCTATACTTCTAACTGCAGCTCCGTGCTTAGATACCTCAGCTGGCTCTGGGTGTTGTGTGTTTGTGTATCACCTCAGAACTTGTACAGAGCTATGGCTATAGCTTTGCACAATGTTGTTTGTTCTCTGCTGAGACACTTTTAATTACAATTCAGTCTGCAGTTCACATCTCTACCCAAAACTATAGCCACACAGGACAAAATAACTAAGTTTTATTTTACATTGGTTATTTCGCAGAACCGTACCTCAAAGTGCCTGTCATAACCATTGCATTATTTGACCTTCTAAGGCACCTGGATGGGTGCAGTGACTTTCACTGAGAATAGGTCAACCTCTGGCCCACCTCACCTTGACCACAAGGTGATAACATTTGCAGAAGTGATATACCACAAAATTTAAGACTCTAGAAATGCTATTTTCTGAGACACAGTGGGGTTTCCCATAACCAGGTACACTGTTACAGCAGCACCAATGCTAAACTCTGAGCCAGGGCACAAAGTTCTCCAGTGTTCTGAAATTAGTAGCCAAAGGCTGATCAAACTATACATGGGCAGCAGCACAGGTTCATCAGTAAGGTGTATGCTCAGAACTGTCATGACATGGGGAACCTGAACTTGGTGAGGTGCCTACAGCAGCTAAGTCATGGACAAAACAGTGCCTGTCTTTCTCACCCTTGCACAGCTCAGGGAGGACATTCTTCCTGTCATATGATTGCTGTTTTGGTTCTTCACCTTGCACAGGCTTTGTGAATCACTGACTGTGTAGATAAGACTGTTTTCCTATAACTAGTTAGGCAATCCTCCCCAGATTCCCTGTGCTTCTTCTATAGAAACTTTGGTTTATATGGAAAAGCACTTCCTCTCTTCTTATGCACAGCAGCTGCTCAGTACATCTGTAGCTTCCTCCAGCTGCTTCCCACACTTCACATCTTTGAAGACCTTCCTACAGAGTATTTCTTTCACACTTTCCAATTTTTTTTCCTCTGCAGTTTCCCTTGATGCCATTTCCTTCCTTTGAATTGCTTCTCCATTCGCTCCCAGACATATAACCAGGGGGAAGCCTTCCCCTCTGTGAGAGGACAATGATTGAAGCCTCTTTATTCATGGCAGAGCATGGCAGAGTGGCATCTGGATTTGTTAGAGGTGGAGGGAAAGGATGTGATGCAAGTAATTATTTTGCGGAGTACATGAACAGACATTTCTTGTGCAAAAAATTCTTGATTGTTGTCAAGCATAATAACCTTTTCCTTCTGTCAAGTGTAAGCAAATTGTACTGGCTTCACCTAGACTCTTGGCAAGGAATAAGCCCTGAAATCTGGGCCGTATTTAACTGTGCTCTAGAACTATCTGTTCCATGAGATACCAAAAGCAAGGGAAAACATTTATGTACAGGCAATCCTGTTTTATAGGAGCCAGCTTACAACACTCAAAGAGCAGGCAGAACACAGAAGGAATTGCCAGTTCTTATTTAGATTGGCACAGGATTTTCAACATCCACTGTAAGATTTTTCATGCAACTTTTCTTGGTTGTTTTGGGGTCATCTTTTGAGTAGGTAACTGTCTGGATTCCCTCAGACCCTACTCAGTTTCTGAGAGCACCCAGGCTCATGTCCAGGCCACAATGTATGGTAGTTTTACTGGGAGATTAACAAGGAGCTTAAATTAAAGCCATGTTCTGGCCTGGTCCATAAAGATGACTGAAACAAAGAGTATTTCTGTAGCTCCAACAAGTGCCTGTAGAAGTATAGAAGTCAAAACTAAAGGCTGTTTAATCCATCTGTATGCTGCAGTTCTCACCCACACATTTAGGTGGACTGTCTACTCACATGCTTGTTTGAATACCTCCAGTATTATCCTATAAGCAAATATGCAAAACCCTGGAATGACCAAAAAACCAAACCAACAAAAACCAAAACAAAACCAAAACACATAAAAAGCAGTCTAAGAGACATTCTCATAGTTCTCAGGTAAGTATAGCAGATGGTTATACCTGCAAAGATGTGTCTCAGAATATGCATCTTACTACATCTTATGGGTCAAGTCAGTCCTTGACTTGGCCCATACTAAATCAGCTGCAAGATTGGCAGTATGCATGTGGTGAGTCCTACAGCTCTGTGGCTGTCCTGTGTAATTCTGCTGTCTTTTATGGCATGATTTTCAATGTTGGAGACCTTCCTGTTTCCTTTGTGTAATAAGTGGTGGTTTGTCCTGGCAATCATTTCCAGCCCTCTCCCCAGGGATAGCACTGAAGTTTCCATAGTGGCTTTTCAATCACAAACCTCCAGAAATTTCTTATACTCAAGGCAGTAGTGCTGCTTTTCCCACTATCTAGTCGTGTGTAAGAATTGCTAAATTGCTGTTGCTAGTTAGGTATTGAGACCTCCTTGATATCCTGACCCTAATCCAGCACTGGTGCCAGTTTATGTGTAAACCTATTAAGATAGCCATGTCACGTAAATGCTGGTCTGAACAATGTGGTGGAATTGCATTTCTGTTCAGAATTTGTAAATACAGTAGGCAGCTCTGCTCCTCTTGGAAATAGGAAATAGGTAGCTTCCCATATTACCAGCCCTGGGCTGCTGGTGAGTTATCCTACATGAGGAACCATTTTGGAAGTAAATAAGAGATCTGCATGTCCAGGTTACGGTCGTAGCACTTCTCAAAGGGAAGAACTAGTCACCACATGCTCATTCAAGTCATTCTGTGTTTCTTATCGAGATATGTGTTGACGGAATTACAAAGCTCTGGTGTGTGGGTCATCTTTGCTGTGTCCTATAGAATGCTTTTAAATTTGCTCACAATATGCTAGTTCAGGTGGTTTTAAAGTGCTCTGGAAAGAGCTCTGGGAGCTAACCATTTTGAGAATTGGCCTTGATGCCATCAGGATTATTGTAGCAGAACAATGCAAATGTAGCCAATGTAACCATTTTGTTGAACAAAACATGTAAGTTGTTTTTTTTTAGCTCTCATTGAGATAGTATGCATACTCTCAGCCTAAGGAAATAAATTATTTCTTTTCTTGCCCTTTCTCAGATACTCATATGCGTAGCACATGCTATGGAGGCATCAAAAAAGGAGCATGTGTCCGTCCTTTCCCTGGTGCTGTGACAAAGTCTGAATGTTGCTGTGCCAATCCTGACTATGGTTTTGGAGAGCCATGTCACCCCTGCCCTACTAAAAATTCAGGTAAAATTTCTTGTTTCTTTGAATACTATACTGAACATACAGACTTAAAAAAATCTCACTTAGATCAGATTGTTCATTAATTTCATGCCTTAAAGAGAAGCAAATAGGACACTTAATGGAATTGTACATTGATTGTGGAAATGGTTTCTCCTTTAAAGAAGAACTTTCTCATATTTTATGTTGCATATTTGTGTCTCTATGCCTTGTAATGTTTGAGGTGAATCTAGTTCCAAAGCTGGCCAAACTGACAAAATTCAAGACATGAGCATGCTATGGATGAAGCTGGGTCCCAGAATTAAGTGTTGGCTATAAGCAATAATACTTTAAAGAGAATAAGTGGAGTTCCCTGATGAATCTGTAAATTTCCTAGTCAAATCAGTCCAGTTTAAAAGAGCAGCCCATATTAATTTTAGAAATCTGTATTTCATTTTATAAGAATCAATTCTCCAAATAAACCTGGGGATCGATTAAAAAAAATCTCTTGACTGTAGAACTGAGGTGATGTATCTTGGACAGTATTTCCATTCAGTGTCATTTTCTGAGATAACAGAAAACTAATCAGAAGAAATGAAGTAAAACTGGCATTGTGGTTGAAAGCAGTAACTGAAGGAGACAGTACTGTCAAGAGGTTGATGAAATCACTTGAGTGTATAATTCTTGGTGTGAAATTTCAGTTTTGTCTATATGTGAAAGTTCAGGGTGGAATGCTACTTGACGGATTTAGCTATAATGTCAATAAATAGCTATTTCATGTGAGCATTGGCATTTTATTAGTTACATTGTAGAAGAATTATTTTGAAAAAAGATCATGTGGATTTGGTTTAGGATTAAAGAAGGTGAAACACTGGAAATAACATTTTCTTTTTTCCCCAACATCTCTTGCTTCAATTGCATAGCTGAATTCCATGGCCTGTGTAGCAGTGGAATAGGTATTACTGTGGATGGACGAGGTATGTTGCACATTTTCTTTAATGTATATGACTCAAGGTTAATATATACTCAGAATTATATTATATATTATATCCCAGAGTGGAGGTTTTTGCCTCAATATTAATATGCTGATGTTAGTATTTTCATTATCAAAGTACAATAATTAAATGTTGTCTAAAGAAAAGGCCAGAATTCATTCTCTACAACATTGGATTTTGCCTGACCCTGACAAAAAGTCATCCATTTTAAAGGTTTGACACATAATTTATTTTTCTTAGAATGGGCATAAGACAGTTCTCCCTCATTTGGGGAGTGACAGGAGCCAATTGCATTTGCAGTTGATTTTCAGTCAGCTGGGATAGTAGTAGAGCAGTTTTTCATTCCAGATCCAGTGTTCATTACATGGACTGTTTCTGTGGAGGCATCATTTCTCTGGTGAGTTAGAGTTGGAAGGGAGCTTACTAAAAAAGATTGTCCTAAAGAAAGTCCTGAAAGCAAGCAGTTGCATTTGGTACTGGGAACTGTAAAGCTCTAGCTCCTTTTTTTAGCACCACAGAGAGCGGGATTTTAAAAATAATAGCTGAGCCAGGCCTGAAGTAGGGGCAACGCATACTGCAGCTGCCAAATAAGTAGGGTGGGTTGAAGAAGGAATGGTGAAACACAATATTATGATTTATTGCTAGATAGTTCCCTGATGAGTTAATAAAGTTGCAGCCAAATTAAAGCAGATAGTGTACATTTAATATTTCCAGGCATTTAACTTATATAGCTTTTATCCTTGTCAGCATTAAAGCTCCTATTCAGTTCAGCAGAAACAGAATGAGACCCTCTGATCATTATACTTAGTAACAGCCCACATAACTTTTAAAAATAGTACTGTAATAAAGAAATTCTGTTTCTGTTCAGTACTGTAAGTGTATATGCATACATTTTTTCTTCCCTATGAGCTCATTGCTTAACATGTTGCCAAACTTACAAGTAATTTGAAATCCATAGAGTTTGTAAATTCTCTACCTTTTCAGTGAATTATATAAGGTCCATTTGAAGGATCTCTAAATCTCATGGGGAAATAATGGCAGTGTACCATAATATTGTTGTACAAACAGCATCGTACCATGAGAATTTGCATGTAGTCTGGTAGGGAGGTTATATGTTCTTTTTGATACATGGAAAATACAATTTCTCACTAAAAACATAAAACCAGTTGTGGTCATAACCAAATTGCGTGATAAAAACTATGATCTCTCAGTGTTCATGTCTTAACTAAAATCCCTCTTTGTTTAGGTTTCTAAAGAAAACCCTAGTATTTTCTGTATATCTTCTGCAGTGACCTTGCAGTCAATTTTCTTGCTGCTACTCCTCCTGCTGCTTATACCAAGGGACTTTGTTTGCCAATTCCATTTCCTGAAGGAGAGGAATACTAATACCACATTCAATCCCTAATGAAAATTCTGTTGTGTTCTTCATGCATTCTCATTATCAAGAGTGAGTGGGAATAGACTTTATCAGTGAAACTCTTGTCATAGGGATGGGATTCAATTTGACTTTTAGTTGATACATAGCTTGTTAATTAGACTGCAGTCCATCACCACATCCTTACTGCTCTCATTCAGTTTGTGATTAACAAGCGCAAAACCTTCATGTTTTCATGTGAGTGAAATCTGGACATAGGTAAGGACAGAGATTTTGCAGTCTGGTTCAATATGAAAAGTAACAAGAAGGGCTGGACCTTCGGAAATGATTCATTTGGTAAGGAGAAATAGAGTTATGAAATTGTGTGGCTTGTCCCCCAGATACAAACAAGTTTAGTAAACTACAGAAAACTATTTACTCAAAAGAAAACATAGAGCTGAAATATTATGCTAATTCATATTTTCTTATGAATTTTTCACGTCTTATAGCTTTGAGTTTAATCCAGGGATAGCATGATTTTTGCAAATGCGTATCTGAGTATATGTAAATAATGATCTAAACTGCACTATGATTAAAGAGGAAATGTCCTTTATAAAAAGTTGAGCAGTACAAGTAAAAAACAAGCTTTTTATGAAGTCATAGTTAGGCCAGCACCCCTACTGTTCTTTCCAGAGTTTGGAAAGGGAACTATTTAAAGTAATGGGCTTACCGTATGGGAAGAAATAACTTAATATTGAAAAGTCCTCTTTTCCTCGGAGGCAAAAAATACTAAAACTAGCCTGTTCCTGTTCTTATAGTTCATATAAATATTTTGGAATTTTCCAACTACAGCAGAAATTCTATATGGGACTGTAAATTCAGGGAATATGTCTCATTCATCATCCTATTCTGTTGATCTGAGAAAAATTCTAAATTTCCAACAAGTGCTATAATTTCTGCAAGACTGAGTATGCTGTGGTATTTACCTATGCATTAGTCCTGTATTAGAAAAAGTATTTGTGTCACCTAATAATTTATAACTTCTTACCTAGATCCTTAAACCACAGGCACTGAGTGCATGGGCTACATATTTTGCATCAAGGTATTCTTACAAACACATAGTTCCCTATTGATTTAGGTTAGAAAGGATATCTGGAGGTCATCCAACCTAACGTTCTGCTCAAAGCAGAGGTAACTTCGAAGTTGAATCAGATTTCTCAAGGCCTTGCCCAGTGGATTTTGGAAAATCTCCAAGGATGGAGTTCCCATAGCCTTTCTCAGCAGCTTACTCTAGTGGTTAGCCACTCTCATGGGGAAGAGTTGTTTTCCTGGCGTTCAGTTAAATTTTCCCCTGTTGTAACTTCTGTCTCTTACCCTCTCATTGTGTACCTTAAAGAAGAGTCTGGCTCCATCTTCTCTGTAACCTTCTATTAAAATCAGAGAACTGCTCTTAATCCAGGTGACAGGGGAAGTTAGCAGAGGAGAAGTGTCACTGGAGCTGTTGCTTACCAACACAGATGAACTAAGCATAATGGCAGCCTGGGCTGCAGTGATCATGCCCTGGTGGAATTCGTGATGTTGAGGGATATGGGCCAGGTGAAGAGTAAAGCCAGGATTCTGAATTTTAGGCGAGCAAACTTTCAGTTGTTTAAGGAATTAGTGGATGGACCCCCCTGCGAAACCGCCCCCAGGGATAAAGGAGCAGAACAGAGCTGGCAGCTCTTTAAGGACATTTTCCTTAGATCACAAGAGCTCTCGATTCCCACATGTAAGAAATCGGGCAAGGAAGGCAGGAGACCAGCATGGCTGAGTAAGGACCTCCTGGTCAAACGGAAGTGTAAGAAGGAAATGCACAGGCAGTGGAATCAGGGACAGGTATCCTGGGAAGAATACAGGGATGCTGCCCATATGTGTAGGGATAGGACCAGGAAAGCTAGGGCACAGTTGGAGCTGAGTTTGGCAAAGAACGTGAAGAATATGACAAACTTCTACAGGTACATTGGTCAGAAAAAGAAGATTACAAGAAGATGTACACAGACACACAAACACGATAAATATCACAGGAGAAGTAGTGACAACTGACATGGATAAGGCTGAGGTACTCGACAACGTTTTTGCCTGAGTTTTCGCTGGTAATCACTCTTCCCATATCTCTCAAGTCTCTGAACATCAAGGCAGGGATTTGGGAAGCAAGGTCCTTCCCATCATAGCAGAAGATCAGTTTCAGGACCACGCAAGGAACCTGATGCATCCCAGGGTCCTGAGGGAAATGGCAGATGTAGTTACTAAGCCAGTCTCCATCATATTTGAAAAATGGCAGTCAGGCGAAGTCTCCAGTGGGTGAAGAAAAGGGAATATCACACACATTTTTAAAAAAAGGTAAGGAGAACCCTGGGAATTACCAACCAGTCAGTCTCCCTCAGTGCATGATAAGATCATGGAGCAGATCCTCCTGGAAGTTATGCCAAAATATGGAAGATAGAAGTGATTAGAGACAGCCAACATGGCTTCACCAAGGGCAAATAGTGCCTGACTAGTCTAGTGACTGCACCAGTGGATGAGCGAAGAACTCCTGATATCATCTGTCTTGACTTTTGTAAGGCCTTTGATACAGTCCTGCACAACGTTCTTCTCTCTCCACTAAGTTGGAGATAGATAGGTTTGATGGATGGACTGATAAGAAATTGGCTGGATGGTCATGTGCAATGAGTTATGGTCAACAACTCAATGTCTAACAGGAAGCCAGTAACAAGTGGTGTCCCTCAAAGGTCCCTACTGGAACCAATACTGTTTAATGTCTTCATCAGTGACAAACATAGTGGCATTGAGTGCACTCTCAGCAAGTTTGCAGGTGATGCCAAGATGAGTTGTGCAGTTGATTCACTAGAGGCAAGATAGCATCCAGAGAGACCTTGACAAACTTGAGGAGTGGGCCCATGTGAACCTCATGAAGTGTCCCAAAACTGGACACAGTATTCCAGGTTTGGCATCACTAGTGTCAAATAGAGGGGAATAATAATTTATTTCAGCCTTCTGGCTGCACCCTTCCTATACCCTTGCTCTGAATGACAACCTCAACATCCAGTGAGTCAGATATTGTCCACATCTATCACAAGATCATGTTTTTCATATCTTTCAATATCTGGTTATCTTCGGTGTTGTGTTAATACAGATATTAATGAGTGTGCATTGGATCCTGATATTTGCTCCAATGGAATTTGTGAAAACTTACGTGGCAGCTATCGTTGTAACTGTAACAGCGGCTATGAGCCTGATCCTTCTGGAAGGAATTGTGTGGGTAAGTTGCTCAATTTTTTATTATTGTTGAAGAATTCATCACTATATTGATACTAATGTGAATTGACAGAATTTTGGTTGCAAGACATCTACTAAAGTTAGAATGAAAATGCGAAAAATCTCTAATGAAAATGCTTTTCTCAGTCACTGCATAGCTTATATTCTTACTGGTGGTTTTTTTTTCTGTTATTTGATGGGGGCGTATTACTGTTTGAGAAGTGTAAGCAGGAGTTATTGCAGGTTAGGAATTAATTTTCTCAAAAGTATGGATCAGTTTGTGTTATATTTTAATAACATTTGTCAAGACCACCTAAAATGTGTCCTGTTCAAGGCTGGATGATAATTTGTCAGGAGCTGAAGGTCATGATTTTGCATAATAAAATGTAACAAATGGCTATCATTATCGTAATGAATGATAATTGGTGGCCTGGGAGCACAATCTCCGCTGTATGCAATAATTCATGATGTTCCCAAATTAAACAAGTACAGCAGAATGGGTTGCTGCACACTTAGTCTTCTAATTTCTGAAAGCTTCAGCTCATGGAGGAGGCAATGAGCCACTCTCAGGATTTCACACATCAAGTCTGAACATTGGGATCAAGTGTAACAGCTATTCTTTCATTCTTCAGAATTTGTCACCAGTATACAGGAATGATTCACTTCAGAAACTTTTAGTTGTCACTTGAAGTTTGGTTTAGGTTTATACCAGATGGTTGTTGCATTATCTAGATACATTTTCTTCAAGTGTCTAGGAATACTCAACAGAAGATACCTATGTTATACGTTTCACTCTCTGTCTAAAAATTTTTTTATTCATGGTCATACCTGAAATTCAGTATTTTTTTTTTCTTTTGGGAATTCTTACATCCAAAAAAAGTGTGTTATAGCACAGGTACATTGTACAATAGTATCGCTTATAGCCCTGTTATCATCCTTTAATTTTAAACAGAAAACTGAAGTTTGATTGTATTAAAAAGCTAATGGAAATCTATCTGAAACCATTAGAAAGTCTTAAGTATTGTCCTTCTGTCTGATGTATTTATTTTGGGAAATTACTGCTCTCTACACTTAAAGGTTTACTAACCTATCATCACTGGTATTTGTGGTCAACAAAACCCCATCATTTTTGGTAGGGGAAACCTGGACTATATAACCGTGGTACAATTTTAATACCAAACATTCCTACCTAGTGATGCAAAGCACACACAAAGTAATAAAAGTGTTTCTTTTCATCTGCTTGACTTAAGGAATTTTACAGCTAGTTACTTTCTAAAGGCCCCAAATATGACTTTTTGGCAAGAAAAGCACTGCTGCGGAAAACTGTTGGTGTTTCTTTAATATACTTCACATAATATTCCTTTTCCAAATGGATTTTATGGCAATAGATTTTATTTATCTAGTTACACTTGGGATTATGTAAGTGCTAGTATACGTATATGTCTGTTTAATTATTTAAATAAAAATACACCATACTGACTGTGAGAATGCATTTATTTTTAGATAGGAGAATTTTTGCACAAAAGAAGTTAATTATGAATGCTTAAATAAAGGGTTGAAATGTTTTAATTAATGATACAGTTCATGAGCAGCCAGGAAATAAAAATGGTCATCATACAGAATGCAAACAGTACTTTTGTCAGTTTTAAGTGTTTTTAGAATATGAGCTATGTCGTTCTGTGTTTTTTTACAGTGCGTATCACCAGAGATTACAGTTCAAATCTGAAGTTATTCTGTGGTATTGTAAGGAAATAATATGTTCGTAGCACTACTAGTTTGGGTAAAATGACAACAACCTCAAAATTAAAGTCTGTTGGTCTTGAAAATGTCAAATTCCAAATTCACCTTCCTTTGCTGAATTAAAATCGAATGAGGTTAGATAAAGGACAGGTTAGTTTAGAAGAGCTTCTTTACAGCTGCCAACTTAAATCTCTGATTCATCTTCTGGGGAAATTTAGACTTTACTGTCTGAATCCTAAAGGAATTTATAAGCATAGCTTGCAAAATCTAATGTAGTTGGGAAACCGGAAGCCTCTAGATTGTAATTAGATTGCATTCTTCTTTTCTTCTTTTGTTAAACTTAACTGTAAGATTTCAATTGCAGTGTTAAGTTTGGGAATCAAGCACGCAAAACAGAGGAGACACCCTGAAGCAGGATAAAGCATCAGGTTTATCATGGCTTACCCTGTCAGTATTCTCCTGTAAGCTTAAGTATTTGTGACATGTGATGGGCATTAAAGTAACTTACAATTATTTTTTTTCTTTTCAAAAATAAACAATAGGGCAATGAGGAAGACCGATTGCTTTTTATTGGCATTATTTGCAGTTAATATAAGAGGAGTTCAGGAAGTGATGTTAATTTAGGGGTTTTTCCTATTTGCTGTACTTGATATCCTCATCTTAATCATAGGGAGTTTTTTTAATACAATATACCTCTGGAGGGGAGGTACATATGTGTATTCTTGAGATGTCTGCCGTACACGAGCTGTATAATTTAGATTTTAATGCACATATTCACTTCATGGATAACAAAATCAATTTTTGCCCATAAAAGAGGATTACAACAGTAATCTAACACACCATTATTTATGTATTTTAAAAAAGAAAATTAAAATGCTGGTTTCAAAGCAAATAGACCTTCATGAAATTGTCATCATTATATAGTCATACAATTGACAAAGATCCCAAGGTCATTCCAGGAAAACATAATTATTACTTTAATACAAACCATGAACTATTTTTAGAGCCTGCTAATGAAAACCTTTTTTCAGAACAGATTTTTTTGGTAATTTTTTCAGAACAGATTTTTTTGGTAATAAGAACCTGAATTAGACTTTTGAAACTAGGGATTGGCATTTTTACTTGCTCCAGTGACTGTTGTAGAAAACTGCGTATCTGGCAACCCAGTTGTTACTGTAGAAAGCAAGAGGGGCTACTTGTGGAGGTGAAGGGCTCTCATGGCATTTGCACTTACTGTTATGTCTAACTCATCTTTTTGCAGACATTGATGAATGTTCAGTGAATGGGCTGCTGTGTGATAATGGGCTCTGTCGAAACACCCCTGGAAGTTACAGCTGCACTTGTCCAAAGGGCTATGTATTCAGCACTGAGACAGACACATGTGAAGGTGAAAAATCTGCAAGTTGTGTTAATTTTATTGCTTATTATACAACATTAAAGCTAAATGATCACAAAAGTGATGATGAATACAGAGGAAAAGACAGAACTAATATATTGCATAAATCATTGCATTCCTCTTGCAATTTCTCTGCAGTATTTTTCAGTGTGTCGGGTCTTGCCATTGAATTTCTTTCAAAGTAATCAGTTCGGTTTTATATGAAAATATTTTCCTTTCCTTAGATAAAACGTTTGTTAAGCTGGAATAAAGGGGAATATACGCTCACCTTTGATCATGTAGCAGAGACACCTAGTCTTATCATTTAAGGAAGTGCATCTATTTTGACCACAGACTCTCTTCTTTCTTTTCTCCCTTCAGTCTGTGGCGATAATTAATTCTAGATCAAATTCTGGTATTTGTGATGCTTTATGTGATGTTTGAATTCCAGGATCTGGATATTACTGCCTGATGATACTTAAATTGTCCTTTATTTTAACAGTATAATCAAAATGGCTTTCTTATATGACTTACAAACACAGATGTTAGATTAATGAAAATGTTACATAGCAGAAACTAATGAGTAGTTTTAATTATAAAAAAATTAAGCAAGGCTGTACAAAAAGAGTCAAAATAGAAGCATTAGCTTTTGTCTCAAATTTTATCTAGTATTAAGAGTAGTAAAATTTTACAGGTCTTTTGCATTATTTTTTATTTGGTTCCATGATCTGTAAATCTCAATATTTTTCATCATTAGAAAGTTTTTATAGTAAATAGTCTTGCATTTCAGTGAGCGATGGAGAAGCTATAATCCTTTGTTATGGAATACCTATTATGTGAACTGATGTCATCGTCTAGATTTGTCTGAAGCAGTGGAAGACATTATTGTCCTCAGCTGCTTGTTATTACTGATCAAACAGAAGTTGCTGCCATACAGCTAAACAAACATATAGAAGGGAAAGTGGAAGCACTCTGTAAACCATTGGTGCTGTGTAAGATCAATCAGGTTAACTTAAACCATTTCCTTAGCAGCATATGCTGAATGCACTTAACTTTGCACGAAGCAGGTGAGGAGCACTCATGTGCTCTTTGCCAGTTTTCAGCAGAGGAGTGGAAGCAAGCAACATGGGGGGCCATAGTGTTTTGAATGCCTCCAACCGTTTGGAAAGTGAACATGTGTTTACATTCAAAACATCTCATGAAATGGTTTAAAATCTGGCAGTATCAAGTCATTCACCTCTTCACCCTTTCTGTTCAAAAGAAATTACGTTCCTTTTAGTAGATGTGTGTTTCAGAGGTCACTTTTAAAAGTTAAAATGTCTTCTCTCCCTGTATGTTACAAATTAGTAGCGCTTGTTCAGGTTAGGGCTTTTCTTATACCCCCATGGATTTATAGTGCTCTCTCTGCTAAGTTGTCTCAATGCCTAGTATTTATTCACAATGTTCAGGTGAAATTTTTTTCTTCAGTGTCTGTCTGTATGTTTAGTTTCTATGCACTGAAAGACTTCTAGCTGTGAAACTACCTTGCTGTGTGCCCTTAATATACATGTTTCTTAAGGAATCTTATAGACATTAAAACGGGAGTAGTATAGTAAAGAGAGATATTCGTTACTGAAGTGAAAAGGCATAATAACTTCAGAGAATAATATAGACCAAAAGGTAGATGAATGAGATGCAAGAATGAAAAAAATCTAATTATTGAAATAAAATGTATCTACATTTTCCAATATAAAATGTATTTTTTAATCATAATAATAATAGTAATATTAACATAAATAATAATATTAATACTAATTTAATATAAAGGCACAAAATTGGGATTTGACAACAACAAAAATAACAAAACAAGTGGTTTCATGGTTGCATTGAGCCACCACAGCCTTAGGAAAAAAAATCTTTTTTGTCTTCTGGACTTCCTTGTCATCGTTGCAGTCAACATGTCTCTTGTGCTAGAAGTTTGGGGATCATGATTTAGTGAACTAAATATGGGAGTCCCTTATCTTAGGTTTTTTGGAGGGGGGGTCTAAGTGGAGAACAGCGTGATGGAGAGTCGTTCTGGAGGGGAAATTAATGTACTGCTTAATTCATTGAGGACAGCATGACTTCTTTAGATAGCATTGCCAGCTGATGTTGACTGCAAAACCACAGTATAAAAAAAAAGTTACAATTAGAATAGAATTTACAGAAAAGTATATGAAGAGAAGATACTAGCAGAAATCCAGATGGTAGGCATGACCGCTCTTAATGGCACCTTAGCGCATTTTTCTAAGGAATGTGACCACTTTTAGATCTTGTCTAAGGGAATTAGGTGCGTTCAACAAATTATCAGTTTATGAATCAATTCTAAAAAGGTGAATAAAGAACCAGTGTGATTTATTCAAAGTAACATGTTACACTGCCTCTGACAGTCATCTAGTAATACGGGAACTGAGATATTTCATAATTCGAACCAACCTGAGCATGAGGTAGTAAATGCACACACACAGTTTCACAGTTTGTGAATTAAAATATGTTTTATTGTGTAAGAATAATTACTGGGATGATCGTTCAAGCTCATTAAATAAGACTGGTGTGTTTCTATTTGTTGGGCTTGGTGAGATTTTAATTAAGGCATTTAATCTCATTTTCTTTTTTTAACCTTTTTTTGGTACTCATAAACGAACATGCATCTGTACATGTTTGCAATATTTGTACTGTGACTCCTGCAAAAACTAATGAAAGAGTGTTTTTTGATATTCCAAAAGATTCAAAAATAGGATAGATCTATCCCTGCCTCATCTCCCTTTCATGGTGGTCATGAGGTTTAGCTTGTTGCTGAAAATGAGGATATTTTGCCATCTTTGTAGAGTAAAAGTGTCTGTGCATCTCTTGGCTGTATTTCATAATCCTCCATGTCCGCTGAACTCTGAAGCAATGGGCTTCTGATTGAGCATGAATGGTGCAATAATGTTTAAAATAATAAAACTTTTTGTTAATGGAAGAAAAAAATAAACCCAAATGACTGATCATTAACTAAAACTTCAGATTTGTAATTTCCTTTCTGAATGTTGTTTAGTGTAATTGCCCTAAAATACTTCTAATTTTTTATTGTTTGTACAGCGGAATCTGAAGGATTTTCAGTTTCTCTTAATATTCTTATCTACATTAACTTACATATATAAGTCATGAAGGATCTGTCATCTTCATCTTGAATCTCACAGATTGATGTTTAAATTTAGCTGATCAGGTAAAAAAGTGGAACAGGAGCGGTTTGGCATAAAAATGTCTATAAAACGTATCACATTTTTTCTGATGTTGAGTGGGTTGGCAGTAGAGGAATAAATTCATCTCGTTCTGTCCAAATTCTATTTTCAAAGAAACATTGTGTAATTCAGTTGGGAGTTAACAAGTTCACTAGTTGCAAAAAACTTCTGTGGCCAGAAGCTTTGTGTTGTGCTCTGAAAATGCTCTGATGCTTATTACTCACCAGTATATTTTTAATTAATATAACTCTCATCTGCAACTCTGAAGAAACAGCAAAACCTTTCACTGTTTTCACTTATAGTTCAATTGAATTTTTTTTATCAATTTGTTGTGGGGCGTGGGGGAGTTGTTTGAGGCTCCAAAGTCTCTGAAAGTCGAGATTTTTACAACAAGCTCTGTGGTTTAGATTGTGTTTCCAGTGACATAACTAGTTAAACGTAAACCAGATGTGCTTTGAAGTTCATTTCCAGGAATGTACAGTGGACTTTTTAAATTTTTGTTTCTCTGACATTTAAAATGTACACTCACTTCACTTAACAAAAAAATGTCCTAAAAAAACCCCCCTGATAAATATTTTCATTAGTAGTGGCTTTTATTCTAAAATATAAGACAGTATTAAAATCAATTTGGTTTCTTTCTCACTCTTGTTAAAACTGCAATTTAATATTATTATAAAAAGGTGTATGGCAACAATTTTTGGAGTTTGTTTACATTGTGGACATGACACTTTTTCAACTGATTCAGCAGAGCACTAAAGCTGAAGTGCATTCATCCTTTAATTTTTTTTTTTCCTGAACGGTGGTTTTGGGGCTAGTCAATGCAGTATCATGAGCCTGTTAATACCCAAAAGCATTGATTTATTTTTTTGTTTCTTTTTTTTGTTTCTTTTTTCCTAGCATAGTGCTAAAGTATGTCAAATGCAGAAAGTATCAAACTTTTTTTTTAATGTTAGAGGCCTAGAGCATAGTGACAAGATCATTTTAGAAACAATCAGAAGTTAATGCCTCCAGGTATGTGTACCCTAATCCTCAGTGAAAGCTGCTCTCCCTTTTCCCACTCTGTAGAGAAAAATGAGATGAGCATTCCTTCAACTACATCAGGGCAAAGTGAAGGAGTCTGGTTCCATCATACATCTTCCCTCATCCCTCGTCTTGGCAGCCAACTTCTGCCATTCTCATCACAGAAGATGGAGAGTGACTATTTGTCTGTGGCATCAGTGAGGAGCTGGCCCTGTCACTTGAAAAGGGTAGAAACTGAGACTGGGAGAAAAAGGAGGAGGAAGGGTGAAAAGGGAATGTCCGCTCTGGACAGCAGGAACCTGCCAGATCGAATCAGCTGTTTCACCTTTCTCTTCTTCTCCATTTTTTCTCACCCATATGTTCAGTTTCAGTCATCTTCTCTCCTTTCACTGTCTTTGGTCAGACACTGAAGAGCATGGCCCATGAAAGCAAGAGAGCTGCTTTACTCTTCATAAGGTGTTGAACTTTAGGTGCTTTGGCCCCTCCATCTACACTTATTCACTTGTCTTTGGTTGTAGTTTTGGGGACACTGACTTCTAGGTGTGGCCCTCAACTATTTTTGTTAGGTTTGGGTTTCTTGCTAACTATGAAAACCTAAAATACAAGATGTGTTTTCCTAGAAGAAAATTGATTGTAAACCTAACTTGCTAAGTATCAGGGAGAATGAAAGATAGCCACGATAGCCTCATATTGCATCTATAAATGTGAAATATTTTAAGTTTAATGGATTTTATTATATTATAAATGTGATTGAAGTGAGTTTTGGGTAGTGGCAACTCTCTGCTCATTAAAATGTTTTGTCTTGCACATTGGTTGTATATGTGCAGATCTCTTTGTGATTGGGCTGCAAACTGTTAAAGCCATGAGAGACTTTACATGAAAATCACCTGTTTTCAGTTATAAATATCTTCAGCAGACTTCAAGCAGTTGACCTGTAATATTCATCACTGGGTGTCTGACTCAGATTTGGCCTTTAAAAAATTCACACAAAACTTTCTGTTCATTTCCAAGAAAATGATGATCTGTGTATTTAGAAACATGCAAATCTTGTGGCCTTTTCTGTGAAAAGCTGTTGCTCCTCTGTGCTGTTGTAGCTTGAAATAAGAAATATCATTCTCAAGTAGTTTTTGTGTCAGGATGGTGCCCTTTACTCTGAAAATTTTCTCAGATGTGGCCAAGTTGTAAGTCTCATTTTGCATAGTCTCATTTTGCATGAGTTCCGTGAAGACTATTTTTAATGTCCAAAAGCCCCAAAGATTCTGTGGCACAGATTATACCTGGTCCCTCATGGGAACTTCTCTGAAGGTGCATCTTAGCTCAAAGCGGGGAAGAGCGCTTGCAACTGAGTGGACAGAGAATCTGTCTGCGTAAGAGCAAAGACATAAATGCAGAGACTGATCAAAGATCCCTCTGACCCACAACAGAGCAAGTATACAAGATTACTTTCCAAGAACAGTCTCTGAATCCCCAGCAGTTGTGGTTCAGGGACTTCTGACAGCAGAAGTAGGATCTTTACCTCATAGAGACCTTGGTGAATTTATATTCCATGAACTTGTCCAGACTGCCATTGATTAATGCAAGCTTTCAGCATCCTAGGACAAGGATTTCAGTTTCTCTGCCTGTTGTGTAAAGAGCCATTTCTTTGCTTGTTTTGCTACTAGCCAGCTTCATTGGGTGTCCCTTTGTTCTTGGACTTTAAGAGACAGTGAACATTTGTTGCCTTTGACAGGGAGAAACTATATATAGCTTAAATTTAGTTAATTTGCCCTCTCCTTTTGTTTTTTCTCATTTTTTTTAAAGCTAGACGAACTGCAGAAAGCAAGATGGCAGATGGAAAGGAAGAAAAAAATGTGTCTTTCTCCAAGAGCATTTCTATACGGAGAATTACTTGGCATATAGTGCATATTTAAGATGACTTCTTTGTCTCAGTGTGATCTGTTTCTAATTGTGGGAACCAGATATTTGGTTTGTGGGAACCAGATATTTGGTTTCTCTGCAAAAGCAGCAGAGACTACTCTCTGCTACCAGGTATTGCTGGCTGGGGAGAGAGCAGGAGGCCAGGGAGGCAGGGAGCGTATCTTGGATAATAAAGTCTTAGGTAATAAAGTATGAAATGTATTTACAGGGAGGAGAAGGGATGCAGAGCAGATGAATGTTGGCAAGCCCTCCTGGTTGCCAGCTCAGATACAGAGGGACTTAGAGCTTGCTCTGTCAGAACTAGCTGGCTTTCTAGATCTACCTGGTTACTTCTGCACTGCACTTCCCAGCACATCAAGTCAGCATATGAGCCGTGCCAAACCCAGCCTGGCGCTACCTGCTTCTATGCTGTGCTGCATACTCCATAGTAAGCCGTCTCAGAAGCCAACCTGAGACAACATGACCAACTGTGTCTAAGCAGGCTTTTTGCAGAGAAACGTGGAAGCTCTGCCTAATGACCTAAGAGACTACCAGCCCATAGTAGGATGGGGTTTACCAGCTTGGGTGCTGCCAATGCAGTTAGCCCAGTGCATGGCCAGCCATTGCAGCTGTGTGGGTGTGTTCATGTAACACACTGTCTTGACCCTCCTAGATTTTATATCTCTGCATCTGTGTATGATTAGTGTGTAAACGGGGTAATCCACAAGTTTAAGAGTAGACTTCACAAATGTAAAGCTCTGTTGGTATTTAAAACCTTGCTGGCATTCAAGGACAAGTCCTATTTGCTCTTTGTAGGTAATTCCATTAAGTAAAAGGTCTGTGAAAATTGGCTTTTAAATTAAGTGCATGCTTTTGGCATGAAGAGAGAGATCACAGTTTCCTAGGTTTACTGATTTCAGCACATTTTCCATCTCTCTTGTATCATTCTTTGTTTTTTAATAATATATACATAATTTGGGGAGTATTTTTAACATATATTCCTTCCTATGACCCCAGAAGATCACGAAATACATGTCTAGTGAAATGAAGGCTCGATGCACCATAACATCTCAAATAGCAAATGGTACCTTTTTCATGACTTCTAAAAAATAAGGAAGATATTTCAGTTTGTCTTGAAAATGATCTCTTGATGCTATTATTGTTTCCATGCTTAACTAGATCCTACATTAATTTATAATTAATTCAAATCAGGCTATTTTAGTTTATGGATATGACATTATTCCTAATGCACTGCTAGCAAACGTCAGCAAACACTAAGCAGTTTTATTTCTGCCCACCAACGGAATGGTCTGGTTGGATTATCATTTAGGACCCAAATCAAAAAATGAAATGGTGGAGTTCAAGAAGAAATGGTGGATATGCATCTGCAATTGTTCTTTGAAAGAATTTGGTAGTATTGTTTTAGTCTTAAAACTCATTTCACTTTAAAAAAGAAAAAGCAAATAATACTGTCTGCAGGGGTCCTATTCTTACATGTGAACAGGCTTAAAAACTCACAGGGGTAATAAATAGAAGGAGTTAGGGGCTAGAGGGAAGTACCATTTACAGTATTCCAGTTTCAACTCCTATTTCTTGAACGCTTTCCAGAACTAGAGAATCGCAGCCAGCATTGTAATATTTTGCTTCTGACAGGGTTTTCTTAATTCTTCCAAAGCCTCATGGAGCCATAAATGACAGAAACAATAAGGCCTTTGTTTGTGCACTGCATGTTGTGGCTGGGAGTGCATTGCATTCTATGAAAAAGGAGTTTTGTTTTCTCACAGGACAGTTATAGTTGATGCTGGAAAACTTAACAGTCCAAGTTGTTGGAAATTACTGTCTTTGTAGAAAAGAGCCATTTAATTAACACTTTCAAAATATGTGCTCCTGTACAAGTGCACCTACATGCTAACTGTCTGTACCTATAGGTTTTGAATGTCATGCTGAGAGGAGTTGGGGGGGCAAATATGCCCGGCAGTCTTGGCAAATCATGGTCCACAGCAGCATTTGTACAGTATAATATTTTCCAGAAGCACATCATGGTTCTAACAGTGTCTTTTGTTTCTGGATTATAGATATAAATGAATGTGAAAGCAGCCCGTGTGTCAATGGTGCCTGCAGGAACAATTTAGGATCTTTCAATTGTGAATGTTCACCTGGCAGCAAGTTGGACTCTACAGGACTGATTTGTATTGGTGGGTATTTTCTCCTGTTATTTTCCCTTTTTCTTAATAACTTGAAAAACATTGATCATATTGATTAATTAATCAAGAAAATAATGTATTTGGGTAATTTTCCCCATGATAGCAGACAATATGTCTAGTTCTGTAGGTAGGACTAAACAAACATGAACTAATTTGATTGCTTCCATGAGAGCAGAACAAACAGAGAAACAAAATTCCTGAGGATGTCCAAACTATGGTGAAAGTGGTGAAATGCAGATATTGACTGGGGGGGGAGCGTGGGAATGTCTTAATAGGAATTATCTTGTCCTTTGGGAGAATGAGAATACGAGTAAAGTTAGAGGTGATTAGTCTGGTAGTTGAGAAACTGTAAAGCAGAAATGACTTTCCAGTTCTTTGGCTACTTTTAAATCTGAGACAAGATAGCAAGTAAAACTGGAGGAACATCTACTTAAATAGGAGTAGGGTAGCATGATGATAGGAAAGCATCTAGGGTTCAGGACATTCTTCATAAACTGTGAAGACTGCCTTTCCTAACTATAAGGAAATGTTAATGGCTTTTGCGTTATAGCACAAACTCATACTTCACCTCTTTTGTAGGAAGCTGGTAAAGGTGAGTAAGACAGATCTGAGTTTGTCAGGATCCCTGCCCCTGGAGTAGATGCATGACTGTTGTCTTAGTTTTATATACACACACACACATGCACATAAACACACATACATATACAAAAATGTATCTATAAATAAATAATATTAGCATCCTTTGAGGATTCTGTTGCCTTGAAAAAAAGCAGAGCACTGCACAGATTTTATTGGACCTAGCAGCAACAGTTGTCTGCAAGATGTCACTGGCATTATCTTTGGAAGCCATTTATTAGTGCTTTTTTTTTCTTGCCTTTCCAAGAAAACTCAAAGGATGGGAGACATCTGTACCTCCCAGGTGATCACAAGCAGCCATTGTTTCATCTTATTTGTGTAACATAACTGAAGTCATTGTAGGATATGTGGGATAAATTGGATTGGATGATTCTCATTTTAAATGTTCCTTTTATTTTAAGATGAATTTGTCTGGTGTTCTTGGTTCAACTTTTTGCCTTGCCAAATTTTTCTTAAGGTAGGAAATTGAATGCAAGGACTCAAGTTTCCATTTAATGATGGAGTCTGTAATATGCTTTTAAAGTGAATGTTACTTTTGTGTCTAAGCTTTCTCTTCAGATTTCCTTGTAGTACCACTGCCCAGTAAAGTTTAGTATTGTTTTGTTCATTTTTACATTGTGCTAATTTCTTGATATAACCACACTAACCAATGCTTTTTTGTGCTGCGTATTTATAACTTGGTTGTGTTCTCACATCCAAAAGTACTACAAGTGCACTAAGGGCCTAATTGTAACAATGTTCTGGATTTAGTTTGCAAATTATTTCCATTGGAATGTTTACAATGGGAGGTTCCATTTGGCCTGAATATTTGTGTTAAGTAACATAAAACATAAAAAAATATCTGAACAGTGTGATAAAAAGTAAAGAATAGGAGCCACCTATGTACTGTGGGCCTAATCATTAATTTCTCATTGACCCAAGTTGTCTCAGGAACAGTTTTTTGAACTAAAGGTGGGAATATGATAGGACAGAAGGGTCTGAAGTACAGCTAATGTGAGACATACAGACTTATACTGTTAGAGACCAGTTGTGTATTTTTCTACCTTGGCAAAATTTCTATTGGAATTGGTGGTCATGAGAGGAGGGCAGAGTGGATTATTGAAAAGTGAGTAAGGGATTGGAAGTTAAAGGTAGTCTACTGTGTGAAAAAATTGCAAGTGCTGTTGTCAAATTTTAAATCTACCATTTTAAATCTCTATGGTAGAGCAATTACTATTACCACTGCAATGAAAGACATGTATGTTGAATGCATTTACCCTATTTTTTTTAGCGGATTGCTCCTATAAAGCACTCCTGTAGCATCAGATATGAAAAGCACAAGCCAAAAAATAAATGTATGGCTACAACAGTGTTGTGGTTTGGGAATGTGTTATATTTTTCTTGAGACTGATCAAAGTAATGTCATATTCTGACCCCTCTCTATTTTTTCTTTAACATCAAATTTGCTCTCATGTCAAAACCAGAATCAGTCGTACATTATAAGGGCAAATTTTTATGTCTTTCATGATGATGATTAAAGTTATTGAACTTAAAAATGGCACAAAATTTTTAAGTAAAAGCACATGACAACAATATTAGAATTTTTTTACTGATTTTTATTGTCTTGTGGACTCAGGTCATGTATTGCATGTTAGACTGATCTTATATGGAGAAGCTACGTGGCTGATGCATGTTCGTTATTGAGTTTGTGGACAGAAGACTTCAGTCTGTCTGGTCCTCTGGTTCCGTTACTCAGACTGCTCAGCATCAAGGCTGAAGAACCATGTGGCTTGAGCCATTTGCATCCATATTACCTGTAGAAATTGAGCATCGATGTGAGCCATTTGTCTCTTTCTGTGAGCTTTCCTGGGTAGAGAAAAAATGATTTGCTTAAATTATGATCAGAATTCAAGTCACAAAATTTGTGCTCCAATTTAAGCTCAAACCTCCAGCAAATGAGGGTTGTTAGTTCAGCAGTTACAATAAAGGCATTCAGCAAAAATGTTGTCATGTTTTGTATTTACTTTGCTTGCACACTGACAGTGCTTGCAATATTGAGGCTGCACTGTTAGGGGAAAAAACAGGAGTTGTTTTTGAAATACCTCTGTTGATGGTCCAAGTGTTGCACTTAATATATGCTTTTTATGCATGTTTTAGTCTAGATTCATGGAATTCATGTGCTGCACAATAAGTAGGCTGCCATCTGCCTGTAGTATGCATATATTTTTCTTCAAGTCAGAATCAAAGAGATGCCAGCAACAGAAAGAATGCTTTGATGCTGGATAATAACTTTTTCACCAAAGCAAAACTCACAGTGACTGCCCACTGTAGATTTTGTCTGGACAAGAGAGATTATGTAAAATAAAGGAAATTAACCCATAGCCTGAAAAAGATAAGACAAGCAGACTTTGGCAGGATAATGTAGATGCAGCTGGAGTGAGGAAAATCACCCACTAATTTGTGTAGTTTAAATAATTTTTGAGATATTAGTATGATTTTTCCATCCTGTAAAGTTGGCTACTAAAAATAAATAATACTGAGCTCTAGTGAATAAAGCAACGGGAGTGTTTACGTTTTGGTAACATAAAGCAGACATACGAACATGTGGGGAGCAAGCTGGATGTGGCCTGAAAGCAAAGCCAAAGAGCCTATATTCCTATGTGTTAGTCCCTGAATTTGGGACATATGATGACCAGGGACATGACCGGCTAAGAGCAGAGCCAGCTAATGACTGCCCAGGTTTTGTCTTCAGTCTTGTTATGCTAACCCAGGTCTTGACTGTTAGCTAAAGGCTGATCAAGGTGTGGAAAAAATGCCTTTTCCACTCTTCTGTACCCCTCGTTGCTTTGTGCATTTAAGTGTGGTGTTCTGCCCCCCATTTTGAGACCAACATAAACCTACATAATACAACTGCTTTACACTTAACTATTAATGAAGTATGTAGCACAGTTTCTGCGACTGATTCTAGACACATTCTTGGGCCGGTTTTTTTCCTGTTACTTTAGTGAATGAAGGGTTGTGCTCTCTTTGGTCTACATAATTTTATAACGTGACAATTTTGTAGAAAATTAAAAGTTGTTTGAAAAAAAAAAAGCTGTAATTGTTCTATCTTAAGCACATTGCTCCTAAACATGAGGTATTAGTAATAGTGATCAACAGCACCTAATAGATGGTCTGGCTTTGTACATATAACTAAATCTTAAAGCCAAATCCCATTCTTCTTCCATTAGTCATCTCATTAAATTCATCTGGGCCACTTGCTTAGCTTTGAACTCCGATTATGCACATGCGTTTAAATACCCAGGCTGACCTCCCAGTCTGGGTTAGATCTTTACAGACTGCTTTTGCTATCTGATCCCAAAGGTTGTTGTCTGATTAAAGAAATTTTATACCATTTGAGTGTAACATTGTAAAGGTATTGAGCAAAGGTGCTGTAGGTACAACTTTTAAAGTATGTAACTGATTTAAGATCTAAAAAAATGGCTTGGGTACTGAAAGCATATATTTTAAGACTTGAAGATTTGGGTACCTGAAAGAGAATTTCAGAGGATTTCAGGCAGCAGAGACAACAGTGAAGTCTGAAAACCTACCCTTTGCTCAGTGGCTGTCTAGCCTCGGCAGCAGTCAGGAGGTGCTGCCTGATGTGGCTAGTCACTCACTGGAGGGGACTGGCCCTGAGCTGCTCTGGGTTCCTGGCCTGGCCATCCAATTTGTGATTCAGGAGCTGGGTGTGCTGTGGCTGAGGAGCAGAGAGTGGAGTATAACCTCTCAGGAGCAGAGAGTGGAGTATAACCTAACGGGCGTGTTCAAAGTATAGCTAATGCACTAGCAGAACCAGAGCCCTAAAAGAATATAGCACGCTCCTATGTCCCACATTTTTATCTTTTTTTCCTTTCTGACAACCTTGAAGGTTCACCGAGTGAGAGAAAGGCAAGAACACCTGGATTTCATAACCCAGTGGTTCAGGCAGTCAGCTGGAAGGAAGAGTCCCAGGTTGTGATCTCTGCTTTTGTTGTAACTTGTGTATTTTAGACTGATCGGTCACTAGAAATAAATAAATCCACTGTATTATCTGGAGAACCTCTGCTAGCTGTGGGACCTAGACTATAAAACGCCTCAAGCAGTGTGCTCTATTGCTCCCTTCTAGTGATAGTGCTATTCCTTTCCACCACTTCTAAACTAAAATGTGATGTGTACAAAAGGACTCTGATAGAAGGTTTATTTTCAAAGAGAGCTTGTGCTCCCTTGGTACTCTGACTACACATGGCATGAACTTGGCATGCCAGCTCTTTTTTGCTGTGACAATTCCATATTGTTCTCTATTCTGCTGCAGATAGCCTGAAGGGGACTTGCTGGCTTAACATCCAAGACAGTCGCTGTGAAGTCAACATCAATGGTGCTACACTGAAATCTGAATGCTGTGCTACCTTAGGAGCAGCTTGGGGCAGCCCGTGTGAACGATGTGAATTAGGTATGCTCTGATAAGCCGCATCTCTTGGGAGAAGAGGGGAAGTACCACTAGACAGACGCTCATCATTTTCTGTATAGAAAACAAACAAACAGACAACACACAAAAACTGTGAAATGAAGTTGTCTTATTTAGCATCGCTTGTAATCTCCACCATCAGAGATCATTCTAATTACTTTGAAGTTACCAGGAAATAACATGTGAATAAATCTTTTAATAATTACATATGTTTCGTCTCCACAGGAACTGTGCATTGGGGTAGGGAAGTAAGGACTACAATAATAAAGTGAAATATCTGGTAAAAGTCTTAAGGGCATTTTATGTTGTGGGCTGTTAACACTTTTTCCAGCTGTTTTCCAGCACATAGCTTATGTGCAATTAGTATTACTGTTAGATTACAGAGTTAGGTCTACAAGTTGGAAGCAGGAATGCTAACTGTGTTTGTGGAAAAAGTACTGTGCCGCATTCTCCCCATAAGGTTTGAATAATGCCACTTGCAGCAGAACCAGTGTCAGGATGTTTTGGCCTTTCATTTTTAATTGGAACAATAACTGTGGGCACATGTATCCCATCTAACAACCATGGTGCAAACAACATCCAACAGAGCTGTGAACTGTGCGGTACAGCATCAAGCAAAGATATTACTTTGGACTCCTGGAAGCAGCATGGTCAGATCAGACTGGTAAAACTAATCAAAACCTAAGCAATATAGAGAGCTAATTAGCTCAATCTGGATACATTTGACTATTTAATTTCCTATTCTCTAACTAGTTAAATTTCAGCAAGCTTTCATATCACTCATCGTGCTACATTTTACATGTGTATCCTAAAATAATGTCATTGCTTAGATCCTTTATTAAGCTGCCATGAAAAAAAAGCCGTTACTGATGACTGACATCACTAAAGCTTTAAATCTTCAGGCAACTTTACAGGAAATTTACCTTTCAGCTACATCTGAGTGCAGAGATTGATATGATTAGATGCTGAGCATTCCAGTCTCCATTAAAGAAAGCACATGAGAAAGTAATTGTCTAAGATTTAATTTCCTCAACTATTCACTTGTTTTAAATAACATGTATGAGTCAGTACTTTTCTTGATTGAGGCTAGAACACTCACCACCTTACACGGTCACATTATTACAGAATACCAAAGATGCATTTATTTTTAAATTATTTACTCCTGTATTTCTGTCATTCCAAAGCAGTGATATATCTTTCTGGCTTGATTCCAGACACAGCTTGCTCAAGAGGATTTGCCAGAGTTAAAGGCGTTACCTGTGAAGGTGAAGTTTTTGCTTCTTACTCAAGATGTATTTTTTTTTTCCTTTGAAAATGAGATAAAAGGGCATTTATGATGTTGTTGCTTTTCTCAGGCATAATCATATCAACCTTACATGAATGCCTTCACAGTTACTGACTGTTGGGAAGTGTTATGTTACACTGTTTGTTGGATAATATCAAAATGATACAGAGAGAATGGAACTGCTCCTTCGAAATACATTTAATCCCGTTAGGTTTTCCTCTCACCCACCCATATCCATCATCTTGTCTAGGAGAAGAGAATGTGGCGTCTTCATGCCCCATGACTTGAATATCTTGAGACTGAGCCACATGCTTGTTCAGAACAGTGATCAGACGCTAATACAGTACGGATGAAGGCCTCTCGCTTTCTTTCATGTAGCTTTAATTCTCAATAAAGCTGTAGCTGTCTCCTTTGAGTTAACATATAACTCAACTCTTTGTTTCCCCAACAGATGTAAATGAGTGTGATGTTTTCCCGGGGGTTTGTCCCAACGGGCGGTGTGTTAACAGCAGAGGTTCATTTCACTGTGAGTGCCCTGAAGGACTGACCCTGGATGGAACAGGGCGAGTGTGCTTAGGTAAGAATGCACTCAACCCTGCCAACTTTTTAGGTGTGTCCAGCAGTTGTCCAAAATTATTCTCAAATGGGTGTGAAAGGATGTTTTATTTGTTTCTGAATTCCTCCGAAAGCAGTTTGTTAAGCATACATTTTAGTTTATGCCTGCTTAGGTATCTAATGCCCCTGCCAGTTCAGGGGAGAGCTGTTAATCCCTTGGGGGAATACGAATGTTTGTGTTAAGACTTGTTTTGCCCACAATGCAGTCAATAGGTTTTGCTAGAGTGCTGCCCTTACTCTGACTCCCATTCACAAACAGAAATGTCTAGCTCACTGGGAGCTAGATGATAAGAGGTCAGGTGGTCAGCTAGCAGCTTGTAATGCGGGGTAAAAAGTCCTCTCCTCTGTTGCTATCTAGTCATTTTGTGAAACTCAGATGCTACCTTGTAGCATGAATATGCTGGTGCAAATTGGTCTGAGAGTAATCAAAATGAGTGTAGATAAAAGTAAGACTTCATCTTTATTGTACAGATTAATATCTTCTACTGACAAAACATGATGTCCATGAAAACATACATTTCTCTAGGAAAGACTTCAGGTATAAAAAATACTGAACCCCTGTGTAAGTTCACAAAAATAGAAGTATCCTGTAGCAAGTGTAATTAGTGTTATTAGTCTGCATCTTTAGAAATCAATGGTCAGAGATGAAAAAAGATAAAGTCAGGGTACTGGATGTTTAGAATACATTCTGTAATTCGTATTATTTTTTCTTGACAGTTCTGAGGACTGTAAAAATATGATTACTGACAGAGTTGATTTCTTTTAAGAAAACAGTGCAGCAAAGCAAAAAAAAAGAAAATTCAGCCCTTGCTTCATGTCAAGAATTTTCCTACTCTAACCGTTATTTTTTATTTCAACAGTGTGCTCTTTCCTCAAGCAGATTAAAATATAAGCAAACACTTTTGCTTTAATTGCACTATGCCTTACCGATAGTTGATACAAACAGTTACCAGGTTGTGGGGATTTTTAACGTTAATTTAATTCTAGAGATGTTTTTTAAAATAAGCAGAATTTTGAAATGAAGAAGATGGTACAATCAATATAAATGTCTCAGAATAAAGAAACAATTCAAAACGAAATCTGCCCACGTGCACGTATCCATTACATTTGTGCTTATCAGATGCAGTTTTGCATGTTAGGTTTTACTTTCTATTCCACCCTCCCCCAAGCCCCACAAACTTAGTAGTTCTGTTGCCACTCACTGGCATCTGTGTCCATCAAGCCGGTATTATTTCTTAATGAGAAATTCGGTTGGACAAGTGTGAATTTAATTGTGGTTGATAGATACAATGAAAAGTTTGAACAAAGGAGCCATTTTCAAACAAGACACAGGATTCCTTTACCCTCAAAGATATGTTACCTTTTCTTATTTTAATGAAAAAGCAACCTTTTATATTACAAGATATGTGCCTTCCATGCAACACAAGCAACTGTGCACTATGTCACGTATTTCTAAAATATGTTTATTTCCTGCTGGATCCACTACAGTGATTTTAGTGCAAACAAATATTTATTAGCAGTATGTCTGCTGGATCTCTGGAAATGAAAATAAGTATCATCTTGATGTGGAATAGTTTACAGGAAACCATAAATAGTCTTTCAACAATTTCCATTTCATATACTTGGTTCTAAATTTTTTAACTTCAGATGTGTGTAAGGTAAATTTATATTATAAATATGCACAACTTTTAAGGGCTTGTATGAAAAACAGTTCAGCAGCTCATCTGTGTTATTTTTAGATCTTACATCTTTTTCAAAGCTTTTTGTGCTAAGCATTTAAGAGTTCTGTTAGGTTTGCTAAAGCCTAACTTCCAGTGCAGTATATCATATATATTGTGAAACATTAACGTTTATATTTATCCTGAAAATACAGCTTGACCTACAGTCCATTTCAGTCGTTTCAGGACGCTCTAGAGTATGTCCAGAAGTTATTTTATCAGACAAAGTGTGTCTTTGTGATCTTCCTTACACACTGAAAATAATTCTATTTCCGTGGAGAGCACTAAGCTACCAATAACTTTCTGTATAGTATCACAGACGTCTTCTCTAGCACTGCTGTAATTGGTATTGTCCATTTCCCATTATTGGTATTATTTGCCAGAGTTTTGGAATTTGGGCATAGAAATTCTCTTGTGTTCTAGAAATTAGCATGTGGAGACACATTTTTAGTACCAATTTGTTATTTTAACAAGTACTAAATTTTTTTCTAAAAATTTTAAACTATTTTTCTTTACTGAAATACAAAGAGGTGAAAAGTGTAGAATGTACTGATGCTTTCAAATGGGTTATTATTGTTATTTTTCACTGTATGTGAGATAACAGCAAAGCTGATTTTTTTCTGTATACATACCAGCACGTGGTACTTTTCCTGACAGTTGGGTATGCAAGTATAGATGCTGCCTACACACTTGGTTGATCTATCTTTTTGTTGACTTGCTTTTCTGCAAATGAGACCCATGAGTATAACCATAATTATTTTTCTGGAAACCATATTGTTTTCTCCTGCTAACCGGTGTTAAAGTAAGCCTAACAACCGTGAGCAATTTTTTTTTCTGTATTCCTTGTATTATTAAATTCATTTAATAATATAAATATAGGTAGGAATATTTTTTTTTAAATTAATGTAGGTCAATTTGTAGATGAGAATACCTGATATATTAAGGAAATACATGTCTCTGAGCTATCAAATACACATAGAAACATAAAAAGCAGAATCATGTCAGAGTAATGGTATATCTTGATATTGGGAGGCAGCAAAATAAATGCTTGTACTTTTGTGTGGTACAACAGAGATCCAGAAACTTAACTATAGTGCAATATTAGCAACTTCAAATGACTGAACTTTGTGCAGAAGTGTAGAGTCTTAAGCAGAAATCTGTCTCCCAAAAACTGAGCCTTACATGTACTCGTGCCTCAGAAATAGGTGCTTCTGTAAAACAGAAAACTTGAGCAAAGGTGATAATGTGTATTTGTTTTTGTAAAATGAACAGATATTCGCATGGAGCAATGCTACCTGAAATGGGATGAAGATGAGTGCATTCAGCCTGTGCCTGGCAAGTTTCGTATGGATGCCTGCTGCTGTGCTGTGGGGGCTGCCTGGGGCTCTGACTGTGAGGAGTGTCCTAAGACTGGCACCAAGGAATATGAGGCTCTGTGCCCCAGAGGTCCTGGCTTTTCCAACAGGGGAGATATTCTAACTGGCAGGCCATTTTATAAAGGTAATGGTTCATTCTTGGATCTAAAAATGAATTACAGGTACACCTGGGTGAATATTCTAAGAAAAAGCCAGGATTTGTGTCTACATTTGTTATGTACTTGAAATAAGAGATATTATAGCAATGTTTGCCTGAAAGACCTGACCTTACAGGCGGGAAAATCTCTGCTCACATGGGGCTCAAGATGTTACAGGAACCTAAACTGAAAAGGTGCAAAGTTTGAATTTGGTAAGGAGAAAAAGGAAATGACTACATCAGAACTGAAGGCGGGGGGAACTCTAAACGATGAGAATAACAGAAAATGTGCACCTTTTTTAAGGCAGTGCTTTACAAAGAGTGAACTGACGGTCAGATAAAGTTCCATGAAGTCAGGGAGTTAAGATGTAAACGTAAAATATTACTAAAATTTGTCCCAGCGTCTCTGAAAGAGAGACTGAGGAAGGATGAGTTCTTTCTCTGGTTTGCGCAATTAATAAGTGATTAAAAGGGAAGGGTGTCTGTCGCATTAAAATTATGAGGGCAATGATAACAAGGAGCTGCAGTGATTAAGAAGTAAATAAAAGCCTTTTGACCAGTTTTTACTAGCTTTAATTCCTGTAGTGCAAAAACAAAACTGAAGAAATTGCAAAATGTTAAGAAACCGTATCTGAGATATTCCAAGTGACTGAGATCTGTTAAGAAAAGCTGTAAATTTCTGTGTGCAGACTCTGAGGTGATCCAGAAATGTTTTGGTATTTTATTTTTAAAAGGATGTGTTCTGAAGGATTTGTCTTGAAATACGTTGAGTTGCATGAGAAAACTTTTAACAGATTGGACCTCTGCTTCACCATAAACAAGCTCTCGTTTTCAGGAGTTACCATTCTCAGGCAAAGTTCTGAATGTTCCATGGTGATTTACTAAGCAAATAAGGAATTTAATAATAATATAATTGTTTGGTTTTATTGAAATTTATTTAATTAGAAATAATAAGTTCATAATTATTTAATAATAATAAAATCTTGTCCCTTCCCAAGATTCTTGTAAGAATTTGCTTCTTGTTTCTGCTTTTATATTTGGACCATGCTTTTCTTCCATTTACACTAATACATAGGAGATAGAAGTTTGCTTCATCAAAGATGATTCTTGGGTAAGGACATTCATCCAGCAAATTATATTGTAGAGCGTAAGAGAAGCTTATTCAAGTTTGTAAGTGCTGTTGGGGGTGTGCATATGAGAGAGGCTGACACATGAAAAACCTTTATTTGTCTTATGCAAGATCCTTTAACAGCTTGTTGCTATCCAGCTGTCCAGCAAAACGCATTTCGAAGAAACATTTCATTTGATATTCTACAAAAGAGAAATTACTCTTTCCTAAACTGAGCTCCATATATCATTCTGGCAATCTCAATTTGAAAAAAAAAAAACAAAAACCAACCAAACAACAAAAACCAATCAACCAGGGAATAGTTACATCTTTTACAAGCTTGCTCAGGAACACCATGAGTATTCATTGTGTTAGAAAGCAGAATAGAGCACAATACACGTATTGGTGTCATGGTCACTGAATTCACTGAATTTGGTTGATTGCTGGTTAACATAAACTTTTAATTACTGGTTCAATTATTGAGAAGCAAAGAAAGCATAAACAATTCAACAGGTAGGGAAATATCTTTTCTGCCTTACCCCCAGGCTCAGCTTCAGCCCAGCACCTCTCCTCCACATTTCCTGGTGTCCGGCCCTGGTAGTCCCACGGATGAGATAGTTGGCAGCACAGGGCCTTGGGGACACTGAGATGTTCTGTCTTTGTCACCCCTTGTTGCTTAGTCTTCTCTTTCACTGCTCCTTCCTTCTTATTCATTTCCTGTGCCCTGGCATAGGCTTCTCCATGGGACAGAGGCCCTCTGGGGTGTTCCTGCTCCAGCATGGGTTCTCAAGCCCATGCTCCTTCAGGATGTCCCAGACCCAGTGTGAGTGACTCATGTACTGTAGTCCCTGGGATGTGTCACTGCCCCAGCATGGATCACCCACAGTTCATGGTCCCTCAGGGATCTCCCTACCTCAGCAGGGGTTGCATGTGGGTCAGAATCCCTCAGAAGTGTCTCTGCCCCAGCATGCGTCCTTCATGGGCCACTGTGTGTCAGGGTATTCCTGCACCTGCCTTGATCACCTGTAGGCCACAGTCCCTCAGGCATGTCCCTGCCCTGGCATGAGTCAACATGGGTCCTCAGGGGTGTCTCTGCTCTGACATGGGTCCTCCAGGGGTGGCAGTCCCTCAGGAGTTCCTCCTCAGACATGGAGTTCTGCCTTCCAAGAGTGCGTCTCCAGTCATGTCTCCAACAAGGACTGCTCTTGCATGCCTTCTCCGTTTCATTTTTCCAGTCTCCTAATCTGTTTAGGAGGAGGCCATCCCTCCAGTCCCCTGCAACATAAACCTTGCCTTCCATGCCCAGTACAATTGCTAAGAATGAACAGGAAATTCCCATTAATTTTACATATATTTGTGCTTAAGAATGCTCTTTTCTTTTGTTTTTATTTCATAGATATCAATGAATGTAAAGTATTCCCTGGTATGTGCATGAATGGTAAATGCAGAAACACAATTGGAAGTTTCAAATGTAGATGTAACAATGGGTTTACTTTAGATATGGAGGAAAGAAACTGTACAGGTAAGTCTTGCATTTTCCCCAGTTTTCCCTAGAGTCATAGAATAATCCAGGTTGAAAGGGACCTTAAACAACTTTTTGTGGGAAAGGGAGCCTAGATGACATTATCTAGCACCCTGTCCATGTTGAAAACATCCCATGATGGGGACTCTACCACATGCCTGGGGCATTTTAAATGAACTTGCACTTGTTATATAGCGTGGTTATCTGAAAACTTAATATCATTCATTTTCTTCAGTTTCTAAGAGCTTAATCATTGGACAGAATGGCCAACTGTCTTAAGTTTCCCTTTCAGAAAGTGATTCTTCAATAAACGTAACATTCTTCTTGTACATGTACATTAGGAAGTTTTTTAATTGGTGTGAAGATGCTCAGGTCATGCTCTATCAGTACAACCTGAAAAATGAATAAGGAACACCAGCGAAGCCAAGTTCAATTTTTTAACATACAGATTAACTTCATTTATGTCCCTTACTCTCTGGTCAGTGTATTACCAAATGAATTTAGAGACTCAACTGCAAATTAATTTCACTTAGATTTGACAGCCAACCACACACAGAGGCACCCATGCAATTCTGACATCAGTGCAACATTAACTCAAGAAGAGACATGCATTTAATTTAAAAGTTTAATATTTTTTTTATTCACCGTCTGGAAAAACTGAAACAGCAGATAAGCTTGATAGTTTTCTGGTTATGAGAACCTGGATGCCTGCATTGTGGGTGGCTGTGTGCTGAAAACGAAGGAGGTTTTGTTATACTACACAGGCGTCTATGAGTGAGTCTGAGTAACGTGAAGTGTGGGTGGTAAGGCATGTTAACTGAGGTTGGTCTGGATGTTAATGTTGCCCTAACTGGTGATTTCCTTGTTTTTATAGTGATTGCATTGATGAGAAATGCATTTAACAAACTTTATTTCTAAACTAACAAGAATAGGTCAGAAAACTTCTCCTTACAAAAGCTTTTTTTGGTTCTGTTTTCCATTGAAGGATTGTTCTGATGAAAATGTTCCACTGAGCAGCTGTAGAGAGCCAGGTTTTATTAAATGGAAGAGGTTTTTTGTTTTAAATTAACAACAAAATGTTTTATAAAGCCTACAGGAGGCCAGATACTCTAACATCCCAGGCCCACCACATGGGTTACCATCCAGCACCTCCACACATCTGTGTGTGAGGGCTGAACTATCTTCACCTGGAAGAAACCTGGCCACGGGGAGTGACACAGAGGCAAAAGAGTCTCTTGAATGTGGTGAAAAAAGAACTGTTTTGAATCTTTAGCAGTTTCTTTAGTTAAGCTTATACTTGCCTAGTTTTCCTCAGCCACTTACACAAATGAGTCTACTGCACAGCTCAATAACTTACTGCAAACATGTTGGTGCTCTTCTCAGTTTTCTTCCTCCCTGAACTTCTTGGATGACAGAACCAATCCTGTGCCCTATCCTGGACTAACGTCTTCATTGTTTCAAATATCCTGTTATTTTTATTTCCTGTAAAGACTTCATGATTTCTTAATATATAAAAATTAGTGACACAGTAATAAATGAAGCTGAAGGTAGAGAGTATAGTGCAGAACATGAAACAAAGGCATTGAACCCTAGTTCACCCCAAAAACGCTGGGTGGGCAGTAGAGTAAGGAAGAGAGAAGTCTGGAAAGATGTGAGGCGATAATAAATAACAGGCTATCCAGTTCTTCTTTCCAGTCCTCTTCTTCAACACTGCCCTGTTTCACTGGATCATATCCATATTACAAATTCCTCTTTAGCTTCCTGCCTCACTTCCAGTGTGTCTTATAAAGATCTCTTCTTTCTCTTCTCTTTTTATCTTCTACAAACCTGCTATAGTTTTCCACAGTAAGTTTCATTCAAACTTAACTAATAAGATAACCAGTGAACTGTAAATCTAGCCTTTAAGCTTATAATGCTATTACTGGATAGACGTTTTCATAATAAGCAATTTAATATCGATGGCACTGTTGTAATGAAGTCAATTGGTACCTCTGTAATAACAACAACTCAAATTCTGTTACAGTTAGTAATTTCCTTAGAAATCTAACCTTAAATTATACTTGATGTAAGCCTACTTGTTACATAGTTCATTGAGACCTCTGAAGGCATTCCGTTATGAATCTTTCACAAACTGTTTCACATAATCAGATATTCCTTTAAATATTAAACAAATTTAATTTTTCTCTGCTGATTTTTATACTGTGTAAGATTTCTGTAGAGTTAATTTTTAATGGACAACTGTTCACTTCTGTGAAAAGCAGGATAACCTTAAACTCTTATTTGATTTTTCTACCTCTCCATTACTATAAAATAGACATTGATGAGTGCCGGATCTCACCAGACTTATGTGGAAGTGGTACTTGTGTCAACACTCCTGGAAGCTTTGAGTGTGAATGCTTTGATGGTTACGAAAGTGGATTTATGATGATGAAGAACTGTATGGGTAAGTGTTGCCAGGATGACCTGGAGACTGTCTGTTCACTGTACAAAGCCTGACTGTACTCTGTACTATGCTTGCGCTGCTCCGCTGAACACTTCATATGTGCAATTACTGTGACATCTTGAACAAGTGAGACCAATATACAGTTTATAGGACAGATAACTGAACTATGCCTATAGCTTTGCTTGTTCTTTTTGCTAATTACTTTTACACATTTCTGTACAGATATTTTAGAATGGCAGCAACTATTCATTCATGTAGTTTAAAAATGGCTAATAAGGTATCCAAACATTTGGTAAACTTAGGAATAGAAGGCTGGAGTTTCAGAAGTAGCGTGATTAGCTTTTCCTTGATTCTGCTAGGACTCAAGAAATTCTGAAAGCATTTCCTGAAAAATCACATCTCTTCAATCTGTCTGAAGTTGTAAGAATAGAAATGGAGGCACCAAAAGTTACTAGTCACCTTAAAAAATCCTGAGTTAGTAGCGTGGTGTACTTAATGAAATACATCATGAAATATATAAAGAAAATGAAAAGTTTGAGATTTTCATCCTAATGAGGCTGAATGGGTCCCACTCCTTGCTGTTCTTGAAGATAGGATTGACATTTCCCCTCCTCCCAACCTAAAGATCCTTGCCTGATTTCCATGACCTTTCAGGGATGGTCTGGAGTGGCTTCAAAATGACATTGGCCAGCTCCCTCTCAGCACTCACAGGTCTTTTCCATGTCCTTTGTCAGTAGTTCCCTTCCCCCATTTCCTCTCATCTCTTTGCTGCTGTTGTTATACCCTTCACATCCCTTGCCAGGGTCAACTCCTGGTGGCTTTGGCATTCCTAACCCCATCCCTGCACACTCAGACAGTGCCTCTATTTCTCCTCCATCTACTGTCCCTGCTTTTGCATACTTTATACTTCCTTTTTGAGTTTGAGCTTTGTCAGGAGCTTTTGTGCTCATAACTGAACTCAAATGAGTGATCATCTGCCTCTGTGTGTCACAAGGCCATGCAAGCCTCCTGTCACCTTTACTTGATTTCCTGAAAATTGTGATGCTTTTAGACTCCAAAAGTGAGCAAAAAATCATTGCCTGAATCACAGATGGACATAATAAAGAAAAAAACTGTGGAAACTGAGTAGCCTTCATGAGAGACGGAGTACAAATGCAGAGAATCAATACAGGGGCATGATACAGGGAAGCATGATGTAAGATAAATAAGCAGAGAGTGAGGACATAAGAGAAATGACTTCATGAGGACCTGTTGCAGGAACAAAGGAGGGGAAGGCATAATGTTCAATGAAGACATTTTGGAGCTGCGAGGACTATCCAAGCAGAACTATAGCAAAAGGAATGTTGAATTCCATCGTCAGGCAGTTCTTCCCCACATGTGAATAACCTGCAAAACCCAATGGTATCTTGGCTGAATTCTCAGGCTAATGAAAGATAATGCTAGTCTGCCTATCTGAATAAAAGTTTCTAGTTTTAAGTTTAGGTAGCCATAATGCTTCCTGGGAGTCCGAAAGTGTGAGTGCATCCTACACCTTGAACATCTTTTGTACATATTTCTCTTCATCCACATCTACAGTATTAGCTGGTTTTATTAGGTTTGTAAGTCAAATATTCAGTTTGCCGTTATAAGCTGTAGCAAGCATATTTCTCCACCACACAACGACATACACAGGAGTTGATCAAAACAAATTGCCATTTAGTTAACAGTTTACGCATACATCCCCATTAACATAGACAAAATTTTGAGTGCATACATAAATGGGTGTCTGGTTGCATTAAGAAGCACTTTTTTGACAGTTTCATCACATTAATACATTGTTCTAAATGGCAACCATCCAAACAGTTGCTGTCTTCTCTTGTGTTCTGTCTCTCCTAGAATGCTTAATTTTGAATGATGAATTTCTGGTTTTCTTGAGCGAAAAAATACCTGGTTTTAGAGTTAATAATGTATAGTTTTTTGTTTGCCCTGTTACGCAGCATGAGGAAAGGAGCAGCATTGCTTCAATGAAGTAATGCTTTTATTTCTGAACCCCACATTCTGTCACTTACAGACACTGACAAATGCTTTTCTCTTTGTTGCTCCTTAGTAATGATCTTATACTTACTTATCGTGGTTTCTTCACAGATATTGATGAATGTGAACGCAACCCCCTGCTGTGTAGAGGTGGCACATGTGTGAACACCGAAGGGAGTTTTCAGTGTGACTGTCCTTTGGGACATGAGCTGTCACCATCACGTGAGGAATGCATAGGTGAGTTTCAACTCAGAATAGTAGTCTTCGGCTTTCTAGGAAAAGTGGTCATTTGTGCTATGAAAACTTCTTGTATCTGGCAAGAATGGGGCCTCAGGAATGTCTTACACAAATTCATGGTCTTCCTTTATATGAGTATCTTCCAATTAAAACCTTATAACGGATCCTGTAAAATCTCCAGTACCCTTAACACTGTTGACTTCAAAAAGGGGTATTTTACCAGGCCTCTTAGGGTTTATTTAGCAACCCAAAGGACTGTACCAGTTATGTTGGCAACTTTCAAGTAAAATATGTACAAGCACAAAGTGAACTTCAGTCCTACACTCACTAAAAAGTATTGTCCTTTATTGAAATGCAGCTCACCTTTTTGCACGTAATTCACCAAAATTGTGAAAAAAAATGCAACCCCCATAATACATATTATATCTCCGGTTTCTGTGTTTGATGCATAGTTGCTTCAAGAGTTGGTTTAAACCCACACACTGTGCAGTTAATGTTCACAGAGGAGAAACAAAGAGGATAAACCTTTGGACACTGTCTTAAATATACTGTTCAGAGCTCCATACCTTGAATTAGAACATGCTAAGAACAAGAAAGAAATTAGAAAAAGCCTGAAAGCCACCAGTTTAAAATATTACCTCTCAGCCTCTTTCTCTGGCATTTGAGTGGTTAGAGTCTGCTTTCTGAATAACAACTAATTGATTTGAATGATTCTTTTCCAGATGTAAATGAGTGCTCGTTAAGTGACAGTCTCTGCAGAAATGGCAAGTGTGTGAACATGGTTGGAACATACCAGTGTTCCTGTAACTCTGGGTATCAGGCCACTCCTGACAGACAAGGCTGCATAGGCAAGTGTTGTACACCTTCACCTATTTATTTGTGCTTCAGTATATATTGTTTCATCTGTCTTTGCTTTTATTTAATTTCATACCTTCCTTTTGAAACTGAATGGGGCCATCTTCTTATCTGCTGCCAGGTCTATCATGAACTATTAGAACCTTAGAAATATAAAGAAGGTGTAAAAAGATTGTTGCTGTACTAAACTCTGCAGAATACTTTGAGAAAAAATGTTCTTATGGTACTACTCCATTAAAATCAAAGGCTTGAGCTAACAACCAGAAAATATTGCTTAATTACTTGATCAAGCAAGAACAGCCCCAGGCATTGATAGTTTCTCTTTAACTTTTTCTCCTTATTGTATATATATCTCTTAAATCCTTCACTATAGTAATACTGAATTATGTAGTTGTCATTACATTGGTAAAGAGAAAGGGGATATTGAGAGGTTTTTTATTTGTTGGGTTTGTTTATTTTTTTGCAGAAATACAAATTTGTGCTACATTTCAAGCTTTAATGAAATCTAAGTTCCTCAGGGCTTTTCTTTCTGTCCTTTCCACATGTTGCCTTTTGCACTTTTTTTTACATCCCTTGTAATACATACAAACAAAAGCAACAACTAAAAGTAGCCACTTGCTTCCACAGATGAAAATGCAGTTGAAAGAGAGATAGCTGTTCAAAATATAAATCAGACAGCAGAGTGAAAATTAAAATTCAGAATCAAATTACTGATAAACTGTTTCATCGGCTAAGTAAAATGGCAAGAGAAGATGATTTTTCCTTAATAAAAATATACTTAACTGTTACTAATGTTGTTTCCCCAGATATTGATGAATGTATGATAATGAATGGAGGCTGTGACACCCACTGCACTAACTCAGAAGGCAGCTATGAATGTAGCTGCAGTGATGGCTACGCACTAATGCCAGATGTCAGGACATGTGCAGGTAGGTTTTAATATCTTAAAAGTTCCAACATCATATCTTTCAGCCAACACAAACATGGTATTCTTGTAGCCGATCCGTACCAGAATGACAGAATTATTCTCTGCTTTTTTTTCCACGCCCCCGCCCCCCCAGATATTGATGAATGTGAAAACAATCCAGATATCTGTGATGGTGGGCAATGTACTAATATTCCGGGCGAATATCGCTGTCTCTGTTACGATGGATTTATGGCTTCTATGGACATGAAAACCTGTATTGGTAAGTAGCTGTACACACCAAATTTAACGCAAGTATAAAAATTCTGCAGCTAATATTTTTGGATGTTCTGCTGAATCCTTGAAAGTGGGTGTTAAAACTATGTATATTATAACAAAAAAAAATTTATAGATCTTTCTTGCGTCTCGCTATAGGTGTCAGGAAGGGTAGAAAAAAATTTGAAAAGTCCATGAAGATTAATCAAATCACATAGTTCCAAAAATAGGAGTGATTTAATTGCAATTATAAGATTTCTCTAAAACATCTCTTCTGAGAAGAGGTTATTTGAGTGCCCCAGCATTTTCTTTTCTCCTGTAAAAGTTTTAGTTTATTCCGTCAGCTACAGAAAGTTATCATGAGTAATTATAAAGGAAATTAAAATAAAAGTATCTCCTCAAATTAAACTAACCTGTTTAGTTTATCTTGGTGCTTATGCGAAGTTCTTACCTTTTACATTTAATATAAAGTTTCACATGTTTCTTATTTTAAGGTGGTTTTAGCTATACTAATTACATCTTTTTATGTTTTGTGAGCATCTGTCAAACAAACCTTTATTTCGCACATATGCACACTTACACAGACACACACACAGAGGAGGAACTAGTTATATGTAATGCTGAGTAAAGCCGTCCTGCGCTGCCTTTATCTCCTTTCTTCCATAATTAGAGATGAGTTTAATATTTTCTATTTCACCTTCACTTTTCTGTTATTCCAGGTTCTTGTTTTCAGTTTTGCACACATACTCCATGTTTACGCAACCAACTTGAAAGTTTAGAATGGATCTTTTCAATAATTTTTTGTATTAGCCATGTTATTAGCTGTAAATCAGAATGCTTTTTCCATTTTAAACACAACTGCTCTTAAATGTTCTTCTCTAGGAAAACAGTATCTGATATTAAGGTTAGAAACCTACAGTGAGAAAGTGTGAATTTCTGCCATGTATGTAATTGTTTTCCTTGCTAACGGCATCACCCAGTTTGTGAAAAAGCCCTTGGGGTAACTACAGTTTCTTACTGGACTTAACACTAATTTCAACAAAGTACTTGATTTTTTTCATCAGAAATACTTGAAATATCTTGTATTTATTTGACAATATGTGAAATTAGATGATCTTTGCCATTTAACTAATATAAAAATTGGAGCTATTTGAATAAAGTCAAAAAGTTGACATAGGTGTAACTCATAATAAGACTATGTTTTAACTACAAGCTGTTAACCAGGACTTCAATTATAAACTATTTAGCTTTCAAATGAGGTAAATTCTGGAATAATGTTAAAGCCTTATATTATAGTTGAAAGCCTATACTGAAGGGTTAGCATGCAGTATAAAAATCTAAAACACAGTTCAGGTACACACTACGTTATTCTTTAGGAGAAGCTTTCTTCCTAATGGAAAGTTTTCATTGTATATGCAACGCTCAGTGAAATTGGGAAGAGCAGGGGTACATCAGTAGGAAACTTACCTCTCTTGAAACTGTAGTCTGCATCAAGGCAGCAAGTGCTGAGCAGTCATATTGTTGAGGTGCCTGGTAGGGAGACTGGCACAAGAGCACATCTACAGTCACGATGCCCTGTTTTTCCATGTGACTTTTTTTTCATATGGTTATGGGAAAACTTTTCTGTTTGTGGCTCATCACTTGTTCTTTCTGCAAGGGTCTTTCCCCATGCGACTTGCAGCTTGACTTATCATTGAATGTTACTTTTGTGGTTGCTTTTTGTCTTTGTATGTGACAGAGATAGCTCTAACTTTTGGAAGCATTTCTTCTCCAGGTGTGCTCCTAATGTCTCTGTTCCTTACCCTCTCCCAAATTGGCTTTCAGCAACAGCATTTGGACAATTTCACCTGAATGAAAGTATTCCAAAATGACAAAATATGCTGTTAAATAACAGCAGTGTTCAACTAATAATGAATTTATGTGCATTTACAGATGTGAATGAATGTGATTTGAATTCCAACATCTGTATGTTTGGGGAGTGTGAAAACACTAAAGGGTCCTTCATTTGTCACTGTCAACTAGGATATTCAGTCAAGAAAGGAACCACTGGATGCACAGGTAAAGCAAATTTCCATCATGTCATGGTGTGCACTTATCTTGGCCTTCAGGTAAAATAAATGCAGAAGTGTTCACACGCAAGTGAGAGATCAGTATCTGTACATAGTACTAAACATAAGAATAAGTATTTTACTTTAGTCAGCATGTACTGAGTTTGAAAAGGTGTGTTCCTTGACCAGTACGAATATGATATAGGAGGCCCCTTACATAACTGTAATTTTAAAGGCAAAGCTTTTATCAGTATAGATTGGGGGAATATGTATCTTACGAAACATAGCTTGGGTGGGCACAGCTGCATTTGTATTAGTAGTATTTTATCTGTACTCATTTGTCTTACATACTGAAAATACGAACTCATGTGTCAACTAAAGCTGCAGGAAATGACCCTGTAGTCTAAGAACAGGACAAAACAAAAAAAAAAAAACAGTACGAGAATGAAAAAAAGTGATGATGTAAAAGGTAAAGTTATATGTCATCCTTCAACCCATGCTAACAAATTTTAAAGAATCAAAGTCAGTCATTTTCAAACTCTCTGAGTTCCTGTGATAGTTACCTTGTCTTTTGCAAGCTGCATCGACTGCGTTCAGGAGGCTAAACTAAGTTCATCCAAAATTGCTTTTCTGGGAAAGTTGGCAGAATTTCTCCTATAATTTGGTCTTAAAGAATTTGTTGTATAATTACTAAAATCTTCGATTAATCGTTTCTGTAACTGAAACATGCCTGTGCACCCTCTCATCCCGTTCTTAGACATATAAACATCAGCATATATATTATGTCTGGAAAATAGCTTTAATTTCAAAGTGAAAAGCAGTTGTAGGAAAGCAAACTAATTTTGTCATTTTTACAAAGAACAAAATGAAAATACAATTATCACTATTTTTTATTAATGTATAATGTGAAGTAACTTGCTTGAATTATTCTCTACTCCTGAACATTCATTTTTTAAAGAACTGCGTAGTGCAAACCTGCACAGGGGAAATAAGCAACATGTAAAACTAACATAATTTGTAATATTCTGGTGCTCCTGATGTAGATACTAATAGGTTATTTTGTGCTTGTAGACGTAGATGAGTGTGAAATTGGTGCTCACAACTGTGACATGCATGCCTTATGTGTCAACGTACCAGGAAGTTTTAAATGTAGTTGCAGAGAAGGATGGGTTGGAAATGGCATTAAATGTATTGGTAAGTATACAGAAAATAAACTTTTTCTCTTTATTCTTTTTTTTTTATTATTATTTTTAATGAAAGCATGTAATGTGACTGTGTGATTACTCTATTACAAAAAAGTATTCTTTTATTGGCTGCACTCTGTGGTAGATAGTTATATGCAAGGTTCTTATGTTTCAGGGGTCTGGTTTTCTGAGAAAAAAACTGGTTTTGTCTCAGAAGCCTGTCTGTGTAACATCTTACCGAGTTAACTATGTATTTTACAAAGTTTACATGCAACTGGTAGAATGTGCAAAATAAAAAAAATCAGTCAGAAATAAATTGAATTTGTTTTGTGATTTCGTGACAGCAAGATAATATTTCTGTTACTTAATACCATTTTTTGTAAATGTCCTATAGTATATCTAGTTTATAGGCTCTAATATAAAGCAGATTGGACTTGAGGTGGGGGAAACTTGATTCTACTTTTGCTGAGCTGATAGAGTAGCATCATGTCCCTTGCCATCATTTTTTAGTTTTCTGTGTAAAAGATTGTAATATCTACCTTTTTTTCATAACATTTTGGAATCCATGGAAGAGGAGCTTGTTTTAAGAATAAGGCTAATAAGAATTAGGCTAATAAGAATTAGGTGTAATAATGTAAAAGAAAAAGTATCACATATTAAGATTCTCCTGCAGGCCAGATTTTCTAAGCTTTCTTTAAGAAATATCTGAGAAAAAGAGGAGAGGTCCCTGGTCCTTTAATTTAATTAACCCTTTATTATCGTTTAATTAAAAATATGTGAGGTTCTACTAAATAAACAAAAAGTCCCATTTGAAGGAGAAATCTTTAAAAAGTTTTTTTCAGAAGCATCCTCATAGTTATTTAGAATAACTCCTGGGAACAGAGTGCTCTTCCAGGAGGGCACTCCGCAGATGGGTGAGAAGGGACTGTTTGTTACCCCATAGCACTAGCTAATGTGACTCGTGTCATGGACCCATACGGCCATTCCCATCAAACATGCCCCTGAGAGGGAGGAGAGCCTTTTCTTTTTTTTTCCCTCCTTCTCCTTCTCCTTCTCCTTCTCCTTCTCCTTCTCCTTCTCCTTCTCCTTCTCCTTCTCCTTCTCCTTCTCCTTCTCCTTCTCCTTCTCCTTCTCCTTCTCCTCCTTCGTCTCTTTCTCTTTTTTCATGCAAGTTGACATCCAAGTAAATAAGAAAGCTTGCATTAATGTTTATGGGGTTACATTGTTGTCACACTCTTCTGTTACTTGAGAAGATTCTGCAAATGTATGGCAGATTTTCACCTCGCTGTTATTTTTTTGGTTTATTGGTTTTTTAACTCAATTTGATTTCAAGTTCTTTAACAGCATATTAAAGTTCAAATAACAAGTCAGCTGAATTCCATCTGTTGCTTGGAAACATTTTTCCCAATCCCATACATTTTAATTTAAAGGAAAAAATATTAAAATGAAATCACTATAGATTAACCCTGTATATTCCAATGAGAACTTCTGCAGCTGTGCTTGTTAGCTTGGCAGTTAATTGTAATCCCAATATACTAACTGCTTTGTTCCTGCTTGTGTTCTCTTGCCCCTGATGTGCAGATCTTGATGAATGCTCCAATGGCACCCACCAGTGCAGTGTGAACGCTCAGTGTGTGAACACCCCAGGGTCATACCGCTGTGCCTGTGCGGAGGGATTCACTGGGGATGGATTTACTTGTTCTGGTAAGAAGTTTCTGTGAAAGGTGATTTGTCACTGATTGTTTCTGTTGTATGGAAGCTTTGCAAATTACATCTAAGCCCAAAGTCCAAGATAATAAATACAGAAGTGTCTTTTAAGTTCAGGATTCTTTCCATCTGCTGAAGAAATGCTAACAAAGGCAACTGATTGTTCTTTTTATTTGTGTGGCAATTTGGACCCCCGGGCCTATTTGTTGGGTGAAGTACCTGTCTGCTTCGTCCTCCTCCTCCTCCTCCACTTCATGCCAATTTTTTTGAATGTGTATGTGCTGCTTGCAGCAGCACTCTCTAGTCAAGAACACAAAATACCAGCTCCCTGTTATGGTTCCTGTCTTGTAGGCCAGGTCTGTCTCTGGCAGGGAAGGCATCATCTATTTTCCCCTCACTATGTGAGTTGAACCAGATTATTAACACACTGTTTCAGATCTGTTTTTTAAAAAATAGACGGGATACTAGGAATTGACTAATAAAATTAAGAAAGTATATTTAAATTTTTTTTTACAATCATAAGCATATCTGACTAAATTATGAGTCCTTATGATGACTGCAATGCTGAATGCCTTCCTTTGTCTTTCTGCTCTGTTGTAATTCTCAAAAAAAATCACTTTTAGGGCGTACTAGAAGAATCCCCAGTAGTGTGCAAATGGTAGTTGTAATGTTCATAATCCTCAAAGAATATTTTCTAAAATGCATATGAAAATAATTTTCTATGTATGATTCACTTAAGAAAGTTTTGCCTTTTGAATGTGTTTTATGTCAAATTAACATAGAAATATATACCAGGAGACAAAGTTTTGACTTTGTAGGAAAAGCTTTCAACTTATTTGTCAAAGCTGATAGTACTAAATCTGAAAATCTTACAACATTAAAAAACAGTTAAATCTGTTAATGAAAAATAAGTAGTCAGGAATCATGACAGAGTAAAAGGAGCAATTTTGTAAATGACATTATATTTGCTTTTCTGCATTTTTTCTATTTCCTTCATCTTCGGGTGTAAATGTTCTATTTTATATCAGCTATGCTCAATAGAACTATTACTTTGAACATCAGGACAATGTTATTTGTGTTTTGCTAGTGAAACATGTAGTTTCAAAGAAATTTTCTGTTTCCCACAGATGTTGATGAGTGTGCAGAAAACGTTAATCTGTGTGAAAATGGACAGTGCTTGAATGTCCCTGGTGCCTACCGTTGTGAGTGTGAGATGGGATTCACTCCTGCCTCGGACAGCAGGTCGTGCCAAGGTAAGCCACTGGTACTTCAGGTTCGTTTTCTGAGTTTGGATTGGCTGCTATAAAGAAAATAACAAGAAGTGTTGGAAGGACCTCAACCTGGAAGCAGAATATTCAGCACATGCTTCACATATAAGTAATTTCTTCAAGCAAGGATTATTTTGCAGTGGGAATTATGTTGAAAGTAGCTTTCATCTTTTTATGAAGTTTTCCTGACCTTGGCCCAAAAAACCCAGGGTAGAGGTTTGGCTCAGTAATTTTGTTTTTTTAATTATCTCTCTTCTTTTTGTCACTAGTGAACAATGTGTGGAAAATCCTATGTTCATCACTGTTTTATTTAATGTGTCTACATAGGAAACACATTAAGGAAAACATAGGAAACACACAGGAAACTGCATTAAGTGACCTCATTTTAAAATAATTTTTTTCAGGAAAATTGAAGTAGGCAAATCATTGCTATATTTGACAAGTTTGTAACACTCCTTAAAATGCATATTGGATATTTTTTATCATCACCCTTTCACTCCCAGTATTGTACCAGATTCTCTGAAGTGCAAAAGGAATTATCTTTCTAGTCCAATTCAGCTTCTATTCCCTGTTGTGTTCTTACGCCTTTGGTTTTGTTTAATGTAAGAGAACTGTATAGTAGGTAAAGTCTTTTTAGTTAGTGCTCCAAAACTTTTTAACTTGCTTCATATTTAATGGTGAAACCTCATAGCATCTTAGGAAATTAAAATTCTAAGATGAAATATTAAAAACAGATTCCAAAATGTAGTCTCTAAAATTTAGTTCATAACTTGGCATATTCAAACATTCAGGTGTACATATATGAATCAGACTTCTAGCTGCAGAAAAATTGCAGATGCTTCTGAAAAATTAGTTACACAACAGTTTTGGTCAGATCTGTTAATAGTTACCAAGTGTTGTCAGTCATCTTTACTGAATTTCTCAGTGCAGCTCAGTTAGTCAGCCATATTATAGGCATGCTAATGTTCTAATAAAAATCCCCAAATAGATATCAGACAATCAATGTTTTGAAAAACAATACGATTTTAATTCTTGGGACACCGGGTTGCCAACATTTGGCTTTTCAATTGGTCCACAACCATGATCTGAAAAATAAATAGAAGAATTTTGGAAAAATACTTGGTATATTGGTATATTACTGTGATCCCAACAGAGATCTGAATGCATTCCATAGATTAAATTGTGCTGTTGGAGAACTAAAAGATCTGGGTGATGAATACTTAAAAGAAGTTACCTTTTTTTTTTAAGTTGATATATTAATTTGTCCTATGATAATGTGAGTCCTTGGCTGATTTCTGCCATTAAGGGACAAAATCCAAAGCCTGGATTTAGTGCAATAATTGTAATACAAACAATTAATCCAATATCTTCAGAAATCCCTTGAGATGTCAGTGCATTAGCTTCTCAATGATATAGTCTTTTCCATAGCTTTATAAAGCTTCGTCTGAACACAAGTTTTGTTCATAACCTGATTTGGAGGTCATTCCATGGCTGTACTCCAAGGTACTTAGAAATTTTCCTTTACTTTCCAGTTTAAATTTACTCAGGACTGTTGCATATTAGGCATTTATCTTAAATTTCATTTTCCCTTGAACTTCTCACTCTCCCCCTCAAAAGTTACCCCTTCTCGTATGTTCCTATAAAGAGGCATTATATCACTTCTCAAGCTTTGGCTAAGGCAAACAAGCCTTGTTCAAAATAGATATTTCATTACTCTAATGATTTTAATATCCCTTTTTTACACCTCATCCAATTTTAGTTCATCACTCTTGAATGGAGCACTGTATACAGGATTTCAAATGAAGATTTAGCTGTGCATTGTGAAGTGATATTAATGCTTTCCATTTTCCTGTCTCTGCTAAAAATAGCTCACGAGTACATGCTAGAGTTGCATTAGCACAGCTGCTTTATTTTGGCAACTTAAAAAAGTCTTGCTATCAGACTTCCAGGGTTTTTTTCCCCTCTTACCCCTCTTACCTTAGTTACCTTCAACTCGGAAGTCCTTCATAGTTTGTGTCGAAAACCATAACTTTGCACTCTGTGCTGTTAATATTTAACTTCTTTTCTAGCACTGTATTTGACAAAGTCATCTAATTTTCTGTCAGTGTCTTTCAACTTTATTTCAATTTACATGAGCACACAGACAGTTCTTTACATGCATTTTAGCTTACCTAGATATAGTTACTACACGACTGCTTTAATGTGGGCTTGAGAAACTCATAGGTAATTCTTCCTTCCTATATTACTTTACTCTGTATTCTTTCTCCAAGGAGATGTAAGTAACCATTAATGCCTACTCCCTCTCTTTCTTCTTACTATATTTTTTTTTCCTGAGAATGGTATTTTGAAAATCTTACTTGCCATTAGTAAGAAAAGTTGCAGACTATGAGCTAAGAAATGACTGACACCTTTGTATGGTGTTATGCTTCATTCTGTTTAATGCACATTTTGAAAGGAACTTACTGGCTTTTGGGCTTATCTTTCATTTTGACTTCTGAGAAGTCAGTTTTGCTATTTTTACTTCACACTAGGTAAACCAGGAATAGGTAACTTAATGGAGAATGCCTCACAAATCCCTAGCTATAGTATTCTACAGAAAACCAAGAGTGATTACTCGGTGTGGCTTTTTTAGTATTTTTTTTTTAAGTTACATGTGTCTTCATTTGCTATTACTAGTACAACACACTATTGTAATATTAATATGGTAATGATATGTAACTTTTTGTTCTTTTTATATTCCTTCAGATATCGATGAATGCTCCTTCCAGAACATATGTGTATTTGGTACCTGTAATAATCTACCAGGAATGTTTCATTGTATCTGTGATGATGGCTATGAACTAGATAGAACCGGGGGAAATTGCACAGGTATATCTCTTCTGTTCAGAAATATGTCAAGATTTACTTTTTTTTTTTTTAATTGTACCAAGTTAATTTAAAGATGAGTTCACAAAACATGCATTGTATTTTATTACAACGAGAGTGCATTTTTCCCCACTGAACAAGCAATGCATAGAATTGTATGCTTTGGAGTTGTTTAAGAATGGAACAAAAAGAATGGCTTCTTAAATATGGAGCTGTACAAAGGTTATTCCAAAATGTCTGAATCGTTAGTAGTCCTTTTATTCAATTTCATCTAAAATTCACTTGCATTTGAAATTATCTTGCCTGTTTTGTCTTAAAAATTAAAATTATTTTTCTTTTCTGTTCAGTGAGCAGATTTATGAATGTTACCTTCCCATTTTAGATATCGATGAATGTGCCGATCCCATTAATTGCGTTAATGGTCTTTGTGTAAATACTCCCGGAAGGTATGAGTGTAATTGCCCTCCAGACTTCCAGCTGAATCCTACTGGAGTGGGTTGTGTGGGTAAGTAAAAGCTACCTGAAGTATTACTTTAGAAATCACAGCCAAGGTGACTGTTTTGATGCAAACAAGGGTAGAAAGATAGAAAAATTATACTTCTACATGCTGTGTATCCTGTTATATAGTTTTCTAGAGATGGAGTTCATTATTTTAACTGATTAATGGTGTTTCTATATTATTTCTATAAAATACACCTTTTTAAAATTTGTCAAAGCATATATTATCTGCATTTCCATTCTCCTGACAGTCAACAATTCTTATTTAAAGAACTGAATTTTTTAATCCTAGATGTATCTTGGGACTAATTTATGTGTTTAGCTTAAGTCTAAACTGGAATTAAAACTGGTTGGGGTATCCTTTTGTCTGGAAACAAAGAAAAAGACACATTTCACTATTGTTTACGTAATTCTTTCCAGCTTACACAGACTTAAAGTGAATTTTCATTACTTTTCCCCTTTGCTACATGATACGGGACTGTGATGTGATTAGAGTATATACTGACAGTCTAGGGAAGTTTTGGGGAAGCGAGAGGGTGAGAGAGGGGCGAAGGTTCAGCCATAAGGGCGTGATCTTGGGAAAGCCTTCTAATTTTATATTTGGGAAGACTCATATTCTCCTGAACTGGTAGTTAGAACTCTCCATTTTCTAGATGTTTACAATAATACTACAGTGTGATGGCAAATAAATATTCTAAGGAAATGATTTCTAAAGAAATGCAGATTTCTTTCAGAACCAATTTTTATTGTTCATCTTTTCCATGTTTCTCCATTTTTTCCCTGTGAATATTCTCTGTTGCTTCTCTGGATGCTAGGAGAAAAGTCCTGTTTGAGACCTTTAGATGTCCACAGTCTTGACCAATTTATTCTAAAACTTTAAGCTGGGACTTTTAAAGAATAAGTGAATTTATGTAATCTATTCCCATTGAATTGGCAACCTGTGTTTATGTCTCCCATGGTCTCTTCTGACAATTCCTGCCATAATACTTTTCTTCTGCAGTTGCAGTCTGACTTAAGTTTTTAGCTTTGCCTCGTCTGAAGATTCAGTGGAAACAATGAAATCCTGCCTTTTTAGCATCTCTTCTGCAGCGTATAGCTACTAAGACCCTCATTCTTTCCTACAACCAGATGCTGTGTATGATCAGCCCTGCAAGCCCTGAGTTATGACCAAAGAAAATAAGTGATCCCTGAAGAAGCATATGAGAACGAATTATCGTACTGCTAGCTGACTTGTGTGTCACTAAAAAACAGGAGTTTGAGTTGGCAATCTACTTTGTGACCAGTTGTCCCAATGACATTTTTGCCAGGGGTCCCATGTTTACTCAAGGAAGCCTCCACAGGGGAAGGGTACTCAAGGGTAAATCCCAAATGAGAGAGCAAGCCCTCCCTCTCTGAAGAAAAAATGCTGAATAAGAAAGTGGTAGAAAGACTATTTGACCCTTCCTTATTTCTGTCCCGAGGAAATACTACAAGGGCTGTCCCTCTCTCTGGTACAAAGACTCTTTTCCCTTGCGTAAGAAGCATTGTTAGTTTCTCAATGACTGATTATACAGAAAAGAGACTCCTAATACTTATCCCCCCGAGTAAATGTGGGGTTTGGGTTTTTTTCACATTCAGTTGCAGGCAGTGGCAGAACTGGAATCCACTTATCTGTCAGTGGGAGGAGCTGCAAGCCTCAGGTGTACACTTTCCATCTCTCTACAGCCTGAGTCTATGACAGAGTGCAAAAAACATTCAGTGAACATTCAGCTTTTCTTTTTGACAGCAGCAAGCAAAGCTTCTGTTTCCCATGAAATAGCACAGTAAGATAATAGGAATAAAGACCTAATCCATGAATGAAATGACACTTTAGTGCCCGATTTTTAGAAGCCCTTGAAGAGATGGGGCACTGTGTGCAACTACAAATATACCAGTTACACTATTTTATATGATAATAAACATTGTTAGGTTTTGAACTTTTTTCTTTCACCAGCAGTTCTCATTTGTAATATTTCTAGGAGGTTAAATGATTTTGCATGTGAAGTGGAAACAGAGAGTGATGCCATTCCAATTAAACTATACTAGTTCTGGTTCTACATTTGGTATGCTTTGGGTATGTCTACTTTAATGACTTAAGCAGTCCAAAGAGGGAAGAACTGAAGTTCAATTGCTTGTGATCCTTTATAGTCTCAGGACTGCAATTCCAAATTGCAGCTTCACTTGCAATGATGTTTGTGTCACTGGCACATGGTAAAACATTACCCAATTTCCACTCTAAGCTTGTAGACAATTGGAAAAAAAATAAACCCACAGAGGCTAGTAGACCTCACCAAGAAAAAGGAAAGTTTCTTGCTTCTGGACTACACAAGTTGTGTTGAAAAATGTTCCAGAAACTTCCTGTCAAAAGACAGCAGCTTCTGGTTCTCTTCAATAGGACTATCTCTTGCATGCTTGAGCAAAAATAAGGCGGAGGAATGTAAATTCCAATTCCTTTCAGAAGAAACAGAAATATTATCCTTGGCAAAGAGGAACATGGTGCTGTGTCAAGACAGTTCATGTGAGGGGTAAACCAAAACCTAAAACCCTTGATGGACTCAATATCGATATTCTGCTAGAGAATTCCAGGCCTTCGTTCCAAGGTCTATCGTCTCCTATTGTTCTTAATGGGACTGAGGTCTTGGGCTGGAGCCGTCTTCTAAAATGGTCATTGTTTTTCACTTTTCCCAAGAAGAATGAAGCCAAATGTCTTCTTGGCTTCTCTTAAAAGGCAGATGTCTTGCGCTGTCATGAATAGAGAGAAGCATTCAGTTCCTCTGAGAACAGGAGGAGATAGGTATTCTCAGAATAACCACGTTTGGCTTCTTTCAGCTCAAGTCCACAATGAGAACAGGCTGTGCCCTTTTAAAAAGGCAGTTCATTTTACTCTCTTCTAACGTCGTCTGAAAAAAAAACCAAAAAGGACTTCCACTCTAACATACTACATACATCAACTACCTGAAAGGAGGTTGTAGAGAAGTGGGGGTTGGTCTCTTCTCCCAAGTAAGAAGTGATAGGACAACAGGAAATGGCCTCAAGTTGCGCCAGGGGAGGTTTAGACTGGATATTAGAAAAAACATTTACACTGAAAGGGTTATCAAGCATTGGAACAGGCTGCCCAGGGAACTGGTGGAATTGTCATACCTGGAGGTATTTAAAAGACACGTAAATGTAGTGCTTAGTGACATGGTTTAGTGATGTTTTTTGTCCATGTTACGTTGATGATTGTACTCTATGATCTGAAAGGTCCCTTCCAATCTAGACAATTCTATGATTCTATGATCAGTGATCTCAGGTAAATCTTGCCTCTAGGGAGATTAAGATATCCTGCTTGAAGTTTTTTTTTTCTTTCCTTCAGATGCTCAGAGGTAGAGAATACATATGCCTCTGCCATGCAATTCTTAACTGAGTATTTTAGCTTTACAAGTGTGCATTTCTGGCGAGATACTGAAATCTGTTGTAGAATATGTGGGGCACAGGAACACCCTTCTTTTTCACAATCTCTGCTACAGTATGCTCTTAAAACTGCAGAAATATTCACCCAAACTTGTCTAATTATGCTTAAATTTGAATAAATTTCAATCCTTTGGAAATCTTGAAGGTTTTATCTTGATTGATTTTAAGACCCTTTAAAAAAAATACTCAGTCTGAAAATTAATGCGAAGTTGTGGTTTTGTATTATACATATTTAACTAACTTGAGGATCTTGAGAATAAGTAATTCCAAACAATTCGAAAGTTGCCTTCAGGTTTTTTCCTAAATATGTTTCAAACTTCAAGATAATTTAAAAACCCGTGTCATATCAAGACATTTGTTAGACTCCGGAAATTTTGAAAGTATGAACTACCCCCATTTATCATCATGCATTCATTTTACTCTGTGTAAATTGCTAAGGCTATAGCATCTGGCCCTTGCTGCAAGCAGTAAATTAAAAACATGGTATTTCTTCGTAAAATATGCATTTGTGAAATCATTCAAAAATTCATTTATAAGTTTCTTAGTCATACCATTAACAGAAATAGTAAAAAATACAAAAAGATACTGCAGCCTTTATACCATGGATTTATAAAGAAATTTTGAGTGGGTTTCTGTGCTTCTTTAGAGGCAACCTTTGATAGGAAATTAATTCATAGAAATGATCTTTAGATTCTTAGATTCCTTGCTCATTCTACTGATGCCAGCAGTTGTCTAAACCATTAAGTTACAGTTTGAGTGAACTAATAAGCCATTTTTCCTCAAACCTACTGCACATTTAGATCATTTGTTTCAATATTAATGATTTTGGGGAAATCTGTACGACTTCATACTGTGATTCCCCAGAAAAATATGCAAATTCTTCTAATTCCAAAAGAAAAAGTCATACTCTAGTCACAATCAGAATATGAAGACGAAATACTAACAGCAAACTGCAGCAAGGTTTCTGATATTTTCTGGAGTGAAAGACTGGCATAGTGCATGTGCTACATTAGAGTATGGTGTGACTTTGGAAGGCATGAAACATTTTAAACTCGTCTCTGGGTACTTAGGAAGCTGAAGCTACCCATTTTCCCTGCTGTCTCTCTCAACATCAGTACTGTCAGTTTACATGAGTGTTTTGAGCTTGCTAATGACTTCAGAAGCACAATGTTATCTGAATTCCTGCTTCTAGATATGAAATGTTAGAATGAATGCCTGCTGTCCCTTTGTTCGAATCATTGTGTGCAGCTGTAACCGTGTGTGCTTTATATGTAGATAATCGTGTTGGCAATTGCTACCTGAAGTATGGACCACGAGGAGATGGGAGCCTCTCCTGCAACACTGAAATTGGGGTTGGAGTCAGTCGTTCCTCCTGCTGCTGCTCCTTGGGAAAGGCTTGGGGAAATCCCTGTGAGACGTGTCCCCCTGTAAACAGCAGTAAGGAAATTATCTCTTATTCTCCCCTTGCCCTCTTATTATAAAAGATGCTAACAAGGGATGGAAAAAGTATTTGAAATATTTTACGGTGTTACTATACATTTATTGTTTAAGAAACTGATTTTCTTCATGAGGCAGTGTTCTGGCACAGGAAGAAAATCTCCCTGCAACTGTCAGAGGGGTGATGCAGAGTTGCAGACCTAAGTATCAGAAGACCTGACCTTTAGTCTTCTAAGTCAGTGCCTACTCTCACAACAACACATCAGTGGTAACTTTAGAAGCCACTTCCCACTGGAGTAGGCCCATGTACTTTGAGTAGCTTGGGGCACTTTATTTTATTTTGCTTTTACTTTTCTCCTGTAATAAAAAAAAAATAAGGTTGTTGTAGATATGCTTATGTGTCTTAAGAGTGAAATGGGTTGCATGCATCTGCTAGGAATTTTTACTCAGCAACTCCATGTTGATGGGAAAATAAAGAAATTAATAGTGCTTACAACTCAAATTATGTCTTTAATTTGGAGCTGCAGTAGTTCTCAAAGGAGAGTTGATAACTGTTGGGTAACTATTTCTAAATCCCTCTTGAGTACTTTCAGAACTCTTACTTGATGATACTTACCAGTTTTGTAGAGCTTTGAAGTTTTTTGAATGAATAATGCAACAGAAATGTCAAGCATGTTGTTCTTAACAGTCTCATAATACATGAATTCCAATTTTAACATGTATCTTTATTGATGGTATACTAACATTTCATATTAAAGAACTAGTCAAAGCACAAACTATGTGCCTTTATAACAGCATAGTATGGAGAAAACAATATTATGCCTGCCTTAAGAGTATCCGAGGTTATGGTAGTGTTTTAAGCGGAACTCTTAATCTTACCTGGATTTTCTTCTAATCCAATAGCTTCATTTACTGTGAATAGGTCAAGAAGGGTAGAAAACCAATGAGTGTAGGGAAGAAGGATCATTAAAAACACAAATGAAATTTTATGTTTCTGTTGTTACCATTTTATTCTTCATATGACTAGCATGCTCTTTCTTTTTGCACTTTAGCGGAATATAATACCCTCTGTCCAGGGGGAGAAGGATTCAGACCAAATCCTATCACTATTATTTTAGAAGGTGAGTTCATCATAAATGACTGTGGTGGCTGGTAACAAAAAACAGTGTCATCTTCGGAGAGATGTATACAGGAACTGTATTTGGCAGAAATCCTTACATTTAGTGCAAAGCAAAACCCTCTGCTCATATGTGTTGGACAACAACACGATGAAAAGGCATACTGTAAAAGAATATTGAAGTCCAGCTATGTTTCAGTAGGAAAATAAGCTGATGCATACCTTTTTTGTGCTTCCTTCCTTGAGCTGGCCTTTGAAATTGGCCCATGAAGGCCAAGTCATTTATGAAAATTATAGCTTATCAGTGGAAGGTATAAATTTCAGGAAATATTCATTGGACAAAGAAACTCTGGTTCCAATGAGTGTGCAGGAATGGGAAATTAGATGCCAAATTCCTATAAACAGTAATGGAAGTTGAAGTCCGTGGCCTCATTGAGCTGAAATCTGCGCCTATTGATGAGCTATTTAAATGGAAGAGAGTGAGCATCTCATCCATGCTTTCATGAAGTGCAACTTAGAAGCAAAAAAAATAATAATCTATGTGACAGTTAAAAGCTACTAGTTGGTAAAAGTTCAGGGGAGTACTTAAAGGCTTTTGTTTCTTTTCATTCTGGAATTAAAATATGGTGGTTTTTTTCTCTGTTTTCAGACATTGATGAATGTCAGGAACTGCCAGGTCTCTGCCAAGGTGGAAATTGCATCAATACTTTTGGCAGCTTCCAGTGTGAATGTCCGAAAGGCTACTACCTCAGTGAAGAGACAAGAATCTGTGAAGGTTGAGTCCCTTGAAACCTCCTTCTCTGTCACAGCACAGTTATTATGAAAAATAGCCTTAAATCCATTAAGTGGATATGGTACCCACACCCTTACCTAAACTCTTCTCTAAAATCATTATCTTTGTCACCGGCGATATGATTAATATGAAACTTGAAATGCAACTCTTGAATATACTAATGTTTATTTTTACATGATAGATCTCAGCTATGTGTATTCAGTAAACTAAGGTGGCTGTTCATGATTTCTGGCTTCTCTCTTCAACACCTTGTATCTCCTGCTAGTTTCACTAGGCTCCCTGCATTTTAAGTGAGAAAAGGTTTCCTCTTCACAGTGTTTCAGAGTAGCAGTTTAATTTAGGCAATATGTGAAGTAAAGTTAGTATTGGTCTTCCTTTTGTGTTTGAGATTTGTCTTAAATGTTAGACCAAAAATTGTAAACAGACCCAAAAATGTAAAGAATTTTTCATGGTTTCTCCTAGTTTGGAGTGCTGTTAGTCAGCTTTCCCTTCTTCATTCACTTTGTGAGAAAAAAAAAAAAGAAAGTCTCCTTTCAAAACAGAGCTGGTGAATCCCGAGGCTTTGCTAAGCTTGGGTGAAGAAAACTGACCAAACTAGTTTGAAATTAAAATTATATGGGCAAAAAGGGCTTACAACCCAAATACCTTAAATAAGAAGGTCGAAGGTTAGACCAGCAAGACTATGTGATTATTCAGCTTGCCTATTTCTAAATAGAGGACTTAAAAGGTCATTTCTTAGCGGAGTAGTGAACACATGAACAGAACTGAAAAGTGACAGTAACGTTCCTGTGAGAAGAGGGTGCGAATGTCTTTTGTGGAGCTGACGGGGCACAAGGTATTCCAGTTGCAGTGGTAAATTCAACAACGTTGAATTTATTTATGGTGTTCTCTTGCACTTCACTGGCTGGACTTAATAGAGGTTAAGGAAATTACTTTTCACCAGCTGTTACAATAGCTACCTAACCCAAATCTGAGCTGTACTTTCCCAGCTAGACTTTAAATGAAACATTTTTGTTTTCTTAGCATGGTTTATTGTGGTCGTATTTCTCAGAAACATTTGCTAGGACATGGTCCTCTTTTCTGTTGTTAATTATAGTGTATTTTCTTGGTCTCTAGATATTGATGAGTGTGTTGCACATCCTGGTGTCTGTGGTCCTGGCACCTGCTATAATACCTTGGGGAACTACACCTGCATTTGCCCACCTGAATATATGCAAGTGAACGGAGGACATAACTGCATGGGTATGCAAAATGTCATCTTTACTAGAACTGTCTGACTATCAGGCTGTTTTGGGACCAAACTCCCTGCTTAAAATTTCCTTTTAGATGAGGCCATTTCTACAGCCTTATATTGCTTTTTTCTACCTTTAACTCCCAGACAGTTATGTCATGTAGTCAGGAAGAAGATCCCAGTGACAGATGTCCAGTGTTCAAGTGTTCTTATTCCTTAACAGAACTCAGAAATCTTTTTTATTTTCACTAATCATTTCCAAATGGTAGGGTTTACTATACAAATGGATCTGATGAGTTATCTCTAGTGTGTTTCTGATTTCTTGGGAGTTTTCCTTTTTCCCCTTTGTGTCTTTGAATGAAAACTGAAAATATGTTGAATTTCAGGTAAGTCTAAAACAAAGACTGTAGATTACTTCAAACCTTAACTTATTTTTAAATGCACCCACACATATGCTTGCGTTGGGTTGCATTCGGAAGCCAGAGTTAATGAACCACTGTCTAGGTTGGTGGGGGGTTGATACTTACTTAAGTTAGTTTGTTGGTTACTTCATCAAGTGATTTGTTTCTCACATCTAGACATGAGGAAAAGCTTTTGCTACAGAAGCTATAATGGAACCTCCTGTGAGAATGAACTGCCCTTCAATGTGACCAAAAGGATGTGTTGCTGCACATACAATGTTGGGAAAGCCTGGAACAAACCTTGTGAACCATGTCCAACTCCAGGAACGGGTAACGTCTACTCTGATCATCCCATTTTGTTACTTTCTTTTTCTCATCTGCTCCTTTGACCTGTTAGCTAAAGTTAACATTGCAGGCCCAAAAAAACTGTGTTGTACTCCCAAAGCAGAGTGACAAAACCCCTGCCATTCTGTCACTGGCTGGATTAAGTCTTGGTGTGCCAAACAAGTATAGGTATTTCTTCCATATTTTTAAATGGAGGAAGTATCACTCCATATTGAGTGGAAAGATACAGCTTGAATAGTTTGAAGGCACCAATCATTTCTCCTAGATGAAAAAAAAAAAAAAAAAAAACACCAGGAAGAACACGCATAATTTCCCTTCTCAGCTGCCCCTGAAGGCAAGGGCAAAGGAACAGACTACTGTCAAGTGTCACTGAGATGAACAAAGAGGCCTGGAAAGTACAGATTGACTTTCCCATCTGCAGCAGGAGTATGTCAACCCTGTAGATTAAAAGGATGTTTGTAACAGAGGTATCTGTAGGTAGATCTAATTATTTAGATCATTTTTTTGTGGTGATGGGGCTCTATAAAATGAGTATACTGTGGTTGTTTTATTCTTTATTTCTAACAAATACCAAGGCTTTCAGAGGTCTTGTATGGACATATAATTACTTTCAATAATTTAGATTTATGTCAAAAATGTTTGTGTAGGTAAGACCTACCAGGGTGACACAGTAGACATAAACAAGTTTTCTGAATGCATGGTTACAGAACTCCCATCTCTAAAGCTGTCACTTTGAGGTTTCTGGAAAAGCAGTCATCGGGCAAAAATACTGGGGTTGAAGATACTGGCTGACAAGAGATGCCTGCTGCCTGGTCTGCCTTCCAGGATAATTAGTTTAGGATAGTATGATTTAGTTACTGCATAGCTGGGGATACATTTATCCTGGTAGGATAAATGTATAATTTTTAATCTGTCAAAAGAAAAAAGATGGGGTTCCACTACTGAGTGTATTGCCTTTCTAGATTTTTCACTTGTGTCTCACATCTGAGTGTGATCCTCTCAGTTGTTTCTACATTTTCTGTATTGAAGGTGATGAATTTGCAAAAAGCTTAATAAGCAAGTCATTGTAAACATAAGTAAAAACTCCCTTGTATAAGGGGAGGTGAAAATAATTAGTTACGGTTCTTTTTCAGTTAGTCTTGATGGAGTTCCTTGCCTGGAACAAAACACCCTTGAAAAGTCAACTAAGAAAAATCATTGGTGGAAGAATCATCAACTTGGAAACCTGATGGTAGCACCTGGCCTTCATTAAAAGATTCTTACATTTGTAAAAAGAGAAAAGGTGTCTAGATAAAACAAAAAAACTCAGATGCCTGTTTAGTACATTTTGTTGTTTAATTGACTTTGCCCCAAGTTTACTTCCACTAAACCCATACCTCTGGTACTGCATCATTTATGATGTTAGTGTAAAGAATGTATTACTTTACTTTAATTCCAAGTGGTTTATCCTGGTAACATAAGGGAAACAGCAGATAATTTAGGAAACACTTTCCCCCACAACCAGGAAAGAGGAGCAAAATTGGACTGAAGAGAAAAAACAGCCTCTTCCTTTTCTTTGTTAAGTAGGAGGAGGGAGAATGAAGGAATGTTCCTTGCAGTCAGGAATGGGAGATGGAAATAAGCTTGAGAGAGGAAATACATGTTTGCTATCACAGAGAGCTCATAAAATTCTTTCCCATAGTAATTTATCTCAGTGCCATAAAATTGTCATCATGATGACAACATGATGAGAAAAAATACAGCAAAGTACTAGCAGGGAGTCATGCAATTAATATTCTTGGATGGAAGAAAGCATTTTCCTTTTAAATTGGTAAGACTGAATTTCTCAAAAACTTCGTAGCTTTTAAAGATTTAAGACAACTCCACTTAGTCTGCAAGCAGTTATGGGGTTAAAATATTTCCTGAAATATTTCAGTATTGCTTTGTTAGCTCTTCTAACTGCCTTTACTGTATTTGGAGATATGGTTGAACCTTTTTCACCATGAAAAGAGATTGTTTGAGGGATCAAACACAAATTCCAAGTGTAAATGCTTGAATAGCTGCACTTATGTGGTATAATCAGTTGTTCTGAGATCTGGGTGGGGGCTACACATCACAGACAGGGGTTATGATACACTGACCTTAACCAGTTTGCTAGACTGAGCCCAGTAGCTCATTAAGAGCATTATTCTGCTCTGATGAGAATCATATTGTTCCTCTAAATGAACTTCACATGCCAATGCATTTGCATTTTTTTCTTTGTGAACAGAGCTCTTTCTTCCTTTTCATATATTTATGCTTAACAATCAGTCTCTGTTTGATGAGTTTAGATAGTAAAGACTGTATTCTACAGATCGTAAGGATTACCATACAGACTTTAATCAGCTATAATCATTCTTGTTTGGTTGGTTTTTCACCCAAAGAAGTGTAAAAACCTACTTCACTACTAAGAGGTAACCAAGTGTTTACAGAAGTCTTTCATGGTTTGATCATTTCAGGAATGCTTGACCTCAGAGAGGGTTTTTTTTCTGTTATGTAATAGACCTTTTTGTCCTAAAAATTAATATAGTGATAAGTATATAGGGTTTCAAAATATTTTTTAAATCATTGATGCAAAGTCAATTTCTGGCGTGTTCGTGTATGGTTAATTTGGCACTGTGTGTAAATGCATTATCATACAGTCTTTACCTAATTATATGCTCTTTTTCTACACAGTACAAACTGAAAAAAATGTGGAAAAAACTATTAAATGGAATGCATGGAACACGTAGATAGCATAACACAGAATGATAGAAGGCCTCCAACCCTCAGAGCCTCTTCTTCATCCTCTCAGACCTGAAGTGTTAGGCGTTATCACAGGAGGAGGTTATCTTTGCCCATGGAGACAGGGTAGTGAGCAGAAGGCCCCCTTTTTATCTAGTACGTGTGTTTCACAGGTCTACTGACAGCAGTAAAGAGCATAAAGCTCCTTGCAGAAAAGAACTGTTTTCTAACCCTCAAATCTTATACATGTTAACATAAAAGAGCAGAAGATTGCTGAATGGTAAAACACTCTGGCAGGGAACTATATGGCCCAGTATCCTGTACTGCAAGAATAACCTCAGTAGGCATTACGCAGTCATTAAACAATAGGACAGAAGAGAGGCAAAAATGCTGAAGTTCAGGTATAGTGGATCCTGCTTGGCTTATACAGGAAATAAAGAATGTTTGAACGTGAGAAAAATATTTTGCCAAATCTCATTCTGAGCAGTGATCAACTACATTTGCTGAAGTTATAATAAATAAGAATGTTCAGTGTAAGGGAGACAAGAATTATGTCTCCCTTACATTATAAGTTACTGAAGTTTATAATATAAGCTTCTGAAAATTATAAGCTACTGAAGACAGCTGCCATTAAGATGTAGACAGCCAAGAAACTCAGACTACAGCAAGTAGAGAAAAAAATTATTACCACTCTAGATTTAGGATCATTACTCACAGGAAAACAGAAGGGTCTCCTTTCTCTTTTTTTGGTGCTAGAAGAGATGCCTAATAATTTGTCTGCATTTCAGGTTTAGAGGTGACTTCATATGCCTCCTCTTGTGGGATAGACAATAGGCTTCCTATAGGTCCTCAGCTGCATGAACAGTGGACCAAGCACTTAAGTCTTCAGATATTACACTTCCAGAACCTCTTGGAATTTTATGTCAGTGGGACATTTTTGTAAATTTTATCCATGTTCTTTAGAAGGTTATTTTACCTTGGTTTAATGCCCTGCATATATAAATATCTACTGCATGCTTTGGAATTTTTCCTTAACAATCGTTTGGAAACTTAATATTGAAAGATACTTACTATTTTTCTGGAGAATTTGAATGCTGATATGATCTAAAAAGATGCTGAGTAGCAGCTACATGTTTATCGTTTGCAAAAACACACTTAAAGTAAACCATTCATTCAAATTGGTTGGGTCTTCACATTGGAATTACTTTGCTCCCCTCAAACAAGTGGGCTTTCAGCACACAATTCTATTGGTAGCCAGTATTTTACAAGTTTGATATAGTTATAGCTGTAGGCCTGACATTTTTCATATTTTTCCCTAGATCAAAATTTATCAATGTACTGTAAATATGTAGTACATTTTTTTCTGGAAAGCACTGTTTTACCAGAAAAATCTCATGCCAGCATAGATGCTTTACAAGAAATATATGTTGCAAATCTACTCAATTTTATACACCTTGCCTGGAAAACCATGTGTTTATTGATTTTATATTTTATACTGTGCATTTCCCATCCTCAATATGCTCTGGACAAGAGGCTATAAAAAGAGCATACTAAAACGATGCTCTTTTTGGGAGCATCTTTTTCGAAAGCGGAGTGACCATTCTGCTCAACAGTTTAGTGGAACTAAGCTGCAGTAATCTCTGCAGAAAAGAACGGAGATAGTATCAAAGAAGGCTAGGTACTGGTAAGTTACATTTATTTCTCCTCTCTGAAACTGTTGCTGCAGATTCTCCCTACACGTTTCTAGAAAGCAGGACTAAACCTTAAAGGTAAGTTAAGGAGTTCTATTTAAAACAGAAACTGAAGTGCCACATTCTCAAACCAGACATTTACTCATGTGCAAAAGTCTCCAAAGATTTGAGAAGAGAGAGGTATGAATTAGTGTTTCAATTTACATTCATTTATTGTCAATCTGAATTTTCAATACAGTTTGTACAGGTGATGGCTCTTCTACAAGCCAAAAGTAGATTTGGCTTGTATCAGCTCTTGAAAAGCTGAGATGCCTACAAGTAATTCTTGGAAGATTTATAAATGTTCACTAAAAATGCATTGTTCTCTGTTTTACTCTAGCTGAATTCAAGAACATATGCGGGAATATTCCTGGCTTCACTTTTGACATCCATACTGGAAAAGCTGTTGGTAAGTTTCACGAAACTTACTTTAACCAAAAATTGGTTTGTGTAAGTTCATTGCAGCTGCACAATGGTACCAAAATGAACATTTCATGTAGTAAAACTCTGATTTCATTGTGAAGTTACAATGGTGACATAAATTATGAGACCGATTTTTGTGTAAAATACTTCTGATTTATATTTTTTTATTTCTACATTTTTTTACGATCTTTTGCTCACCCTCCATCTTAGTTCATGGATTTAAAAAGTGGGGTTTGGCTTAAAAAATGTTGTGGGATTTATCTGCACATTTGTAACAGTTCTGCATCTTGTCTAATATTTAGTATTACTCTGTTTTGGCTGTTTCCATAGTTTATTTTCTCTCATAATGGGTGTATGTTTAAATTTATATCTTGTATACGATTTCTGTAGATTAAAACTAACCAACTCAGTTTTAAGCACAGTGAAGACGAGAATCCAAGCAGTACATAAAGTCATGAAGTACTGTACCTTGACTAGCTCATCTCACTTTCAGACATTGATGAATGTAAGGAAATCCCAGGAATCTGTGCGAATGGTGTTTGCATCAATCAGATTGGCAGCTTCCGCTGTGAATGCCCCACTGGATTCAGCTACAATGACCTGCTCTTGGTCTGTGAAGGTGATTTGAAATGACATTATTTTCTACTTAGCCCCCATAAACATGCTTATCTTAAAGGGAAGGGGAACATTTATTTCACATATTTTTCAAAATCTAAGAGACAGACTGTGAGCTTTTTTGTAGGGCTCAAATCTATAAATCAGTTTGTGACGTGTTTGTCTTTAATACATATGCACATGCATGTATTAAAATTTGTAATAGTTTTGTGTCAAGCAATTAATTGACTCCAAAATAGGAAGTAAATGAAATTATTTTATTTTAGGGAGGAAATTTAATTCTTGTTCTTAAAACTTCTCAAAGAAAAGTCTCCTTGATTTTTTCCATCTTGTGTCTGTTCTTCTACAGGTTTATCGGTAGAGGTATTCATAGAAGCTAATAGTAAATTTTTATGTGTCCTAAGTCAATAGGATTTTTGTCATTGGTATTCAAGGGTCTTGTACTGACATGTCCCCCCTAAAAAGCTAACAAACTGTGCCACTTACTGTCTCAGTTCAAAGGCAAAGAGGAACATTTTTTAATAGAAGAATTTCTTTAGGCAGACGTTTAAAATTGCAGAGCCACCTCGATGTGTAGTAAGTTGGGTTTGTAGGATCCTCCTTCACCAAAAAGCATGTTATTGTTGAAACTGTATTGATTTTGCCTTTCATTTGCATTTACAGCACAGGAGGCTTAAGGTCAGAATATTCATGCTTTGTTGAGGACAAGAGATTTGTCTTGCACAAGACGGACAATACAGTCTAAGTTCTAGGCAGAAGTAACTATTTTGTGGTTTCTGATGCCTGAACCATGACTCTTGGTATTTCAGATATCGACGAATGCAGCAATGGTGACAATCTCTGTCAGAGAAATGCAGACTGTATCAACAGTCCTGGTAGTTACCGCTGTGAATGTGCTGCTGGTTTTAAACTTTCACCCAATGGTGCTTGTGTTGGTAAGAAATCAGTCGACTTTTCTTGTCTACTTGAATCTGTTTGTACCTAACCAATGGTATGTGCATGATTCTCTCAAACAGTAAAAGAATCATTTATTTTCTGTTACCTTGCGTATTCTGCTGGTTTATGTAACTTTATAGCCCTGTTTCTCTGTAGAAGGGAAGAAAAGACAGGGTACAATTTTTAAAGAACATTCTTGATGTATCAACCAAATCCTAACAGTAGTTTTGACCTCGAGGTGTATAGGCAAGAAGTTCCTATAAAATGAAGTTTTGTTATGATTCAGGTTTAGTTATGGATAATTTTGTGTCTGGTTTTAATAATAATAACAGATTGTAAAAACATGTTTGTGTAAAATGAATGAATAATAAAAGTCAATAATGTGTACCATCTGTTTTATATTTTTGTTACAGATCGCAATGAATGTCTGGAAATTCCTAATGTTTGCAGTCATGGTTTATGTGTGGACATGCAAGGAAGTTACCAGTGCATATGTCACAATGGTTTTAAGGCATCCCAAGACCAGACGATGTGCATGGGTATGTAAAGAAAATGCTTTTGTGTGTGGTTTGTTTGGGTTTGTTATTTTTAAAAAGGGGGGAGATGAGTCTAAATTTTTGAGGAGATTATAATGATGTTAAAAGACTGATTCATATGTTTTGGGATTTTTGTGAAGAAAGCATGTGAAGTTGTCCTTGGAGTGGATATATTAGTTTGAGGAAAAAAATCACAGTATTCTCAGAGATAGCTCCATTTTACTGAATAATATATTAACCCCATTTTTACAAAAATACATCATAGTGGCTTATTTAACAGAGAAGTTCATAGGAGGTATCACAGAGTGAAAGAGTGGAGATAAAAAGAAGACAGATTTTAGTGTTTTGTGATCATTTCTACAGGGATTTATAAACAAAAGGTGATGCATATGTAAATTAAGTTCACTTTGAGAAAAACAGCCAAAAAATGGTGGGTTTTTTTAAACAACGATCATCTAAAAATGATCATCTAAATGTCAGTTCTAAGCTATAGAGAAGATCAGGGTCTTCTATAATATAGATGTATTCCAATTTCGACTTTAAACAGACATTTAAAACCTATTCCCATTGTATTACATATTCATATACACCTTGAATCTTCTCATAATTGGACTAAATCACATTTGTCAAACCTGAGGAGCATACTTGGGAAAATTACTTTTGTTAACAATGCAAAATTTTGAGACCCTAGTTACTCAAAACAGTAACTTAAATAATTCTAAAACTTATTCTAAAATGTCATAGTATGAAATACAAATCTAGACAATGACAGGTTATGGAAATGATCCATATGAAAAAATATTTACCTTCCGTAAATAAATAAAATGTTTCAGAAAGTCTGCAAGACCTATGAGAACAAGATCTAAATGCCTTCCAGATCCCCATGAAACTCCAGAAATTACTGAAAGACACAGCAGGAAACATTTTATTGCCTTTTAAAAATGGGTGTTTCCAAGAATTTGTAAGCAGTCTTTATAATTCTGGATGTAGTATTGACTTAGAATATATGCATATGTAAATTGGCTTGTGAACAATGTCACAAAACTTCTTTATAGAGCATTTTCAACAGGTTTTCATGGGCTTAAGGGTAAAATATGCACATAAAATTTGAGATAGTTCCAGGGCTGTGATGCTCAATCCTTTGTACTAAATTCTGATCACTAGTCTACATAAAGAAATTAATAAATGTTAGTATGGAAAAAAAACCCAACCCAGAATGCTTTGAGGTACTGCACATGCACTTACTTTTATCTTTGCATGTAACAGTATCTTTTATTTTAAAATATATACAAAAAATGTGTTATGTAACATTTTCCTATGTGTACCCACAATCTGTAAAAATCATTAGGATAAATAGAAAATGTGACAGATGAAAGGAGAGGCTGAGGTTTAGAATCTTGTCACTGCGCACAAATAACACATTAACACATACCTGGGAAAATCAATTCCCACCGACAGTTTTGTTTCTCTTTGCAGATGTTGATGAATGTGAACGCCATCCATGTGGAAATGGAACTTGTAAAAACACGGTTGGATCGTATAACTGTCTGTGTTATCCAGGATTTGAATTAACTCATAATAATGATTGTATGGGTAGGTGATGTAATCCAAACCTTATTCTCATTGTTGTGGACTGGTATGCCAAGGAGGATGGTACATAGTTAAAACTCAAATAGAAGACAGGTCAGGGTGCTAAGAAAGTTGAGTGCAGTAACTGATGCTGTGACCAGCCATTGATGTTAATCATTACTATCATTTTTTAAACTAATTAAAAATATCTTTCACTGGCCAGTTTGAGATAATGTAAACTGTAAATCTCTGAACCACTGGGGCAACCTTACAGTTCACTGACATTTTAATGCAGCCCTCACCTCCATTAGATTTCCTGGGTAACTGCAGCACGCGTCCTTGACTACTGCCACAGTCCATAGGCACCACTCGCAATAAGCACATATTATATCACACCGCCAGCGCTGCCTCATGAATTTAAAATCATTTCTTTATTTCACCATATTACTTGCCACTTGCACACAGTGTGAATGAGGAAGCAGACCAGCAGTAAGAAAACCAGTACAACTAATCTACCAAATCTGCTTTCCTAAGATGAACTCTGCTTATACAGAGTTTGTACAAGCATTGCTATTTCCTGTTGCCTAAATCACAGGACACCAGAATATCTGAACAATTTAAATTCCTGGATACTTGTGATAAAGCAACTAAAATATTCCTGGGCTGAGGAACAGGCTTGTAAGTCTCTGGAGATCCTCTCCTTTGTGCAGAGCATAAGCCAAGAGAGAGGAAGGCTTTACTGCTACAGAAGGAAGACAGAACGAAGCCTACTGGTCCCTTTCTGGTTCAGGAGAGAATTAAAACATCATAAATGTTTTTTAATAAGTATTTTTAATCTTCTCCTTGCCCAGGAAAGAGAAAATCAAAAACTTGTCCAAGTAAGAAAAGTCTCCTGCCAAAGAATGGCGCTATTTGCCAAAGAGGTTCTTTCCCTTGGCAGTATAGCTGCCAGTCTACTGCCAGAAGCATCCAGTGCCTCTGCTCCCGTCTGTGCCTTCAAGGAGCCCAAGCTGACGCAGAGACTTGGCCTTTTGCTAGCACTCCTCTTAACAGCTTGAAGCACCTCAGGGCTTTCTTCCAAATTCTCCCAGTCATTCAAAGGCAATACAGCCCATCCCAATATAATACTTTGGAGGTATTTCTGCTTGTAGAACTGTTACACAGAAGAAATGCGCTATGGAATAAACTAGTAACACAGGCAGGGCTGTACTGGCTGAAGCAGAAGGTACATCTTCTTCAGAAGCACAAAGTAGACTAAAACCTCCCCGGTAAAACTGATGTTAGTCTTCATCATTCAAACTCAAAGTATTGTAAAGCAGCGAAGTGTAAGTTGTTCTTACACCATGATGTTTATCCAAGCCCCTTTTGGTATATTCTGAAACTCTCTCATCTATATTTTTCCTTATGCAGTGCTCCTTTAAGTCTGCATTATTAAAGAAAGTAACTCTACAAATTAATAAGCATTTTTAAACTTCATTTTCAGAACTGTTAAGAAGTAGAAAATCACCCTGTAGAAAGCAAATGTCATATTCCAAAATTTGAAAATGACAAGGCAGGTTTTAGGAGGAAACTCGAGCAAATACAAATGCAGATAAAATCCAGAACACTCCATGTAACTTTTTCTTTTCTGTGTCTGGAGTTAGTATCATACAGTCACTTGGCAGTAATTGAATGTCTCCAGATGCAGTAGCTGAGGTAATGCTGCAAGTTTGAAAATTATAATACCCTATAAAAAAAGAGTGTTGTTTAAACAGAACATACACCTTAATGCACTTCAGTGGGAGTTACTTTCCACTAGCTGTCAGCTGTTCCCTTGTTGTGCAAGATTTGCCTTTTCCACAGAAATATATATTGCAACTTGAGTGTGTTTATAACATACTGTATGTATTATGCTGGGACTCAACTCTCACTTCTGGGGTTTTATTTGGGTTTTTTTTCAGATATTGATGAGTGCAGTTCCTTCTTTGGTCAGGTGTGCAGAAACGGACGGTGTTTCAATGAAATTGGTTCCTTCAAATGTTTATGTAATGAAGGATATGAACTCACTCTGGATGGCAAGAATTGCATTGGTAGGTATGATGCCACATGGAGGTGTTAAAGTACTGATGAGATGAAATAATCAAACTATTAGCTCCCACCTAGAGGGAAGCATCACAGTGTGAGTATCTAAGTATTAAAAAAACCAAATGGATTAATGGATTGAGAGCAGGCTTGCTGAGAAGGACCTGGGGGTGCTGGTGGATGAGAAGCTGAATACGAGCCAGCAATGTGTGCTCACAGCCCAGAAAGCCAACTGCATCCTGGGCTACAACAAAAGAAGCGTGGCCAGCAGGTCAAAGGAGGTGATTCTGCCCCTCTGCTCCACTCTGGTGAGACCCCACCTGGAGTACTGTGTCCAGCTCTAGAGCACTCAGCACAAGAAGGACATGGACCTGTTGGAATGGGTCCAGAGGAGGGCCATGAAGATGATGAGGGGGCTGGAGCACCTCTCCTATGACAAAAGGCTGAGAGAGTTGGGATTCTTCAGCCTGGAGAACAGGCAGCTTCAGGGAGACATTATAAAGGCCTTACCGTGCTTAAAGGGGGCCTACAGGAGGATGGGGCAGGACTCTTTTATCAGGAAGATAGGACAAGGGGTTCAGTTTTAAACTGAAAGAGGGTAGATTTAGATTAGCTATCAGGAAGAAATTCTTTACTGTGGGGGTGGTGAGGCACTGGAACAGGTTGCCCAGAGAAGTTGTGGGTGCCCCATCCCTGGAAGTGTTCGAGGCCAGGCTGGATGGGGCTTTGAGCAGCCTGGTCTAGTGGGAGGTGTCCCTGCCCATGGCAGGGGGGTTGGAACTAGATGATCTTTAAGATTCCTTCCAACCCAAACCATTCTATGATTCTATGAAGAAAAGACAGTGACTTTAATGAAAACACAGTAGAAGTAACTAGGGTTTGGAATAGTTGTTGATCTTCAAACATTTAAATGCCTTATAAAATTAGAAAAGAAACCTGCAGTCTTTTTCATGAATAAGCCTGTTTTGTTACCATAAGAATTACATGATTCTAAACTTTTCTTGGTTCCATCTACTCTCCAAAGATACTAACGAGTGTGTGGCACTACCTGGTTCATGCTCTCCTGGTACCTGTCAAAATTTGGAAGGATCATTCAGATGCATCTGTCCACCAGGATATGAAGTAAAAAGTGAAAGTTGTATTGGTAAGGCAAGTTGTAATTGTTGCTTCTGAACAACTTAAAAATTAGAAAACGTATCTGGTTCTAGTTTGGTGGAAAGTAGTTGTACACCCTAATGTTTTAGAATGTTGCCCAACGTAAAATCATGGTGACAGGGAATAAGTAAGTAAGAGAAGTCTTCAGAAAGAGGTTTTAAAAATGGAAGACAAGATATTTTGTACTGTATTGTAGTATATTTTGTACATTAATTTCTTCATTAATGCAAACAAAAATATTTCCTTTTCAAAAAATGGTAGTTTATCTTTCATTCAGTTTTCTTCTTTTTTTTTATATCTCATTCATAAAACAAACAAACCTGTGTACTGGATTTATATAATGTTTACAGAAAGGTAACTATTGGCAGTCAATGCATGAACTAAGTTTCTGGTTTCAGAGGGCTATGAAGTTTAAAAATGTTAATAAAATTATGGAGCTCATGGGAACAATTGCTTAAATTAGTTTCTTCTAACAACTGTTTTCTGATTTCATGTTTTGTATAATGTCTCTCAAGTGCTGAGATTCACAGGAGGAATAGCGTACAGAAGACCCTTCATCAGTTTGCATGTTCTTGTTTGTTCATATGTCTCATTTAAAGCTTTGAATATCATTCAGGAGCTGAATGCCACACAATGAGTTAAGATTTGGTTTGGCAGAGAATGAGAAATAAATCAAAGTTACAACTCCCTTTTCCAGCAGAGCAAAGGACAGGACTACTGTGAATTTATTGGGCATTTAATGTAATTTTGTGGGGCACCTGGCAAGGAGGGTGCAAACGACTAATTTTGGGTAGGTAACCTAGAAGCCTTAGGTTTCTGCATGGTCACAGTACAGAGAAAGCACCTGCCTCTCCACTGTGACTATATTAAGAATTGTGGTTTTACTCTTAAATGACTGAAGTTTAGCTTGTGTGACACCGTAGACACACATTCATCCAAATAACTCCCAATAATAAATAAGGAGCTTGTCCTTGTATGGACTGAAGAAAAGACTGGGAAGGACACGAAGATTTGGCCAATAGCCACCTAATCTGTATGGGTGCAGGAAATGGATCACAGGAACCTTTTTGCATTTTTATCTTGAACAATAGGATGTATTTTCTAAGCCCCAGAGTTCTCTCATTCTTTTGTATCATGCCACCATATTCAGTTTACCTGCCAACTTCATGGTTTCTTTTGGCAGCTGCTGTTTCCATATTAGCAATTATGTGTGAGATTAATTCAAATCACCTACAGTTGTGAAATCATGAATTTAAAATGAAATCTTTTGGTTTTCTGGGAATATCACTGTTTATGGCCACTTTAGTATCCTGACAGAATCTCTTGATGTTTTTGACAGCATCAGTGACTGCCAAACAGATTTTTGCCCAAATTGAATAAAAGGGACTTAATTTCATTCTTTTTCTTCATTCTGCCATATGTCCAGGAAACTTGCAGCTAAAGTTCCTAGAAAATGCCTGGGTAATCACATGTGATTGTACGAATACTTTGATTAATATTATGACAGCTCTTGCAACATACGTTCCCCATTACTTTCTATTGATTTTATATGCAAACTGCTTTATAAGAATTCATTACTTCTGTCTGTAATGTGAAGGTTGGCAATGGCTAGATTATTTTATAAGCTCAGGATGATTATATGCAGGAGAAACCAAAACAGATGGGAGCCACAGAAAAATTCTTAGTTTCCACCTACTCATTTAATTTATTTCCTTTGATTTTATGGGAATGAAGGGGAGAGGACTCATTTACTTCCTGGCTGGTCACCTGTTCATCATGGGCACAAAAAGAGTCTCTTCAACTCATCCCAAGTCATTCATTACAGTAATCAGTACCTTCAAAAGACCAATTTTCCCATCCCATTAATGCAGCTGAATTGCTGAGCTTTGTATATTAGCAACTGCCACACTAACTGAGAAATTAATTACCTGTTTTTCCACTGAAATAAGCTGATTTAAAAGGCTTCACATTCACGAGAGCCTGTCCATGGGAAGCTACTGTAAGAGTTTGATCATTATGCCAGATTATGTTACAGTGGTTTGCTCATGTGCTATACCTAATAGTAAATTCTGAAGATGGGACTCAAGGTAATATTTTCCAGAAGTAACATCACCTGACTTCTTCCATCGCTCCACAGATATTTTCATAGTGATAAAGTCTGTATTTCCATTGTTTCTTTATCTGCTAAATACTAATAGGTCAGTTTTCTAAGATTCAGTATAGTAGAGAGTCCAACAAATACCAGGAATAATGGTGCTACAAATTTGTGACTCAACATCCATGAAGCTTATTTTCATGGAGAATACCTATTCCTGCCTCCGCTTTGATTAAGATCAATATGGATATTATTGCGGAACACTTATACAGCCATAGGCCTCTGTGATGGTTCTTTTAATATCCCTACTGAAGGACTCAGAAGGGGTACTGCAGGTATATCTTTGAAGATTATTAAAATACATTTCACAATTTATTAAATCATAGTTACCTTTAAAAATTACTTTAGCAAGGAAGCTTATGTGTTCTGTCAGTATTTGCAGAATAGAATAAATTAAAATATACTTTAAAATAACAGATATGAAAAATGGAAGTTCTAGTAATGTATTACGTTTCATACTCTGTTGTCTATATAGATACAGGATATGCAGCCCGATGCTGTTTGAGCTGCATGATTTTACAGGCACTTGGTGTTTGTATTAAGTACTCTTTTATTTTGGTTTAATTTTCTAATAATTACAAAAATATATCTATTTTTTAAAAAATTAAATCTCACATCTAAATAGTCATAGCAATATATTCTCTATTATGCAATTGAATGGAAAAAATATAACTAACATATCAAGAGTGGAAGATGGGTAAATATAAATCTGAATATATAAATATAATCAGGCCTGCCTCTACTAAATAACTAGCTATAGTTTCAGTTGAAGAATCAATCAGCATGAAAAAAGCCCACCTTTAATTACAAAGATCCCCCAACATACAGATGTGTAAAAACTCATCTTTGGATGTTTTATGTTTACAGAAAAACATTTTTCTTATCAGAAATATATCTACTTCCCTGTTTAAGTCTGAAAGCATTTATTTAATGTTTATATTATAAATTTGGCAAAGCACAGAGAATGGTTATTTGGAGAGGAAAGTCCATGCCACTGAAATGCTCTAATTTGAAAGAGTTAATGGAACGTTTGGGCCGCTTTATCTCTTGGGTGCTTTATTGGAGGAGCATGTCCTGCTGAAGTTAAATGAATAAATAAACAATCTTTCTTGACCAAGGAATTCACAGCTAATGGGTTTACAGTGAACCCCTTCTCCTTTAATTTGCAGATATTAATGAGTGTAACGAGGATCCCAACATCTGTCTCTTTGGCTCTTGTACGAACACTCCGGGAGGTTTCCAGTGCATCTGTCCTACAGGTTTTGTGCTGTCTGATAATGGACGGAGATGTTTTGGTAAGTTAAAGACTAAAAAATGTAATAACTTATTCTAATAGATAATAGATACTCTGTACAACGAGTAAAAAGGGACCTCTGCAAGTCCCTTCCAAAGTATGCCCCTATGAGGGTTGGAATGTGCTTTCAAAATAGCAGGAAAAATACAGGTCTAACATTCCTTTCAGGGATAGACAGTCGCCATCTAACCAGGTAGGAGGTGCTATCTCCACTTAACTGTATTGTCTTTTTTAGATACTCGCCAGAGCTTCTGTTTCACTAACTTTGAGAACGGGAAATGCTCAGTGCCAAAGGCTTTCAACACCACAAAGGCGAAGTGTTGCTGCAGTAAAATGCCAGGAGAAGGATGGGGTGATCCTTGTGAGCTTTGTCCAAAGGAAGAAGAAGGTACACATTAAGATTTAATAAAGCCTTTTTAGGTGGGAGAAAAGGAAGAGCACATTTGTGTTGTACCTTTTTGATCATTAGAAGGAGAGACCTTTTTGGCATTCTCTCTTAGCCTTTTCTAGAACTATTTTGGGTCAACAAAAGGAACAAAATTGGACAGAAGAAACCACAGAAAAAGAGAAATCTTGAGTTGCTGGTTTTGCTCTGTAGAGAAATGAACTAATACTATTCACTACTAGAATCTGTAGAGCTAGCCTCCTTTGGGCAAAAGAGAGGAGCAAAATGAGACAGTGCCAAGATGTAATCAACAGTTTTCCATTCTTGGTTTTCTCCAAGTACAGAAAGGGAAAGGCACCAAGCACAGACACATGGAAGCTTAGTGAGTTCTAGCACTGCTTCCCTGACCTAGAGACAGTGTTACTTTTGCATCTGGCAAGACAGCATAAAGACTGTGATTTGAACAGTTGACAGTTTTGCAAAATGTGATACAGAAGACTTTTGGGTGATAAAACCAAAAGGTAAAACCTTCTGACATGGTGCTCTCTCTCACTCACCCTTTTTTTTAAAAAAACATACCTCTGCAGTTGCTTTTCAGGATTTGTGTCCATATGGCCATGGAACTATTCCTGGAATTGATGATACACGTGAAGGTAGGTATTCTTTTTCCTGATAATTAAGAAAAAAGTTATTTATACTTAAAACTAGACTTGGAAATTATAGTATGTGATGGCTTACTCCCCACAGCCCCAGGTGACAAGAGGCCGATCTTTAATAAATGTGGACCATTATGAAATGATGGTTAAAAGATTACCCTTGAAATTGCATGGCTAGAGACAAACAGAGTAGGGCACTTTCAGTTTTTGTAAAATGCTTTTTTAAGACTCGATACAGAAATGCGTCATCTAAGTGGTTGCTCATATCTTCCTGCTTTTTAGATGTCAATGAATGCCTTGAAAGCCCAGGGATTTGCTCAAATGGCCACTGCATCAATACTGATGGATCGTTCCGCTGCGAGTGCCCCATGGGATACAACTTAGATTACACTGGAGTACATTGCATCGGTGTGTCCATAGTTCATAAATTATAAGAATTGTAGTACCTAAATTTAAAACATAATTCAAAATGTGTCCCAGTTCTCTTCAGTCTGCATTTATTCATTATATACAGATACTGATGAATGTTCGATTGGCAACCCGTGTGGGAACGGTACATGCACTAACGTGATCGGCAGTTTTGAGTGCAACTGTCATGAAGGATTTGAGCCCGGCCCAATGATGAATTGTGAAGGTAACTTGTCCTCTTTATTTTTTTTTTCCCTTTAGTTTTTGTCCAGTCCTCAGTATCCAAATTACTTTATTAACCAGGCTAAAATAACTAGGAGGGGAAAAAAGGTTCTCTGCTTGAAATACGTCATTGAAAAAGAAATCCTGAATTGATTGAAGCAGTATTTTTAGTTTATCACAGGATTTTCCAAACTGCATGTTGTGGTATGTTACGTTATTCAGCTGTTTGGAGGGGGGAGAAAGTAACTGTTGAGCCTCCAAAATATCCTTATAAATAGTATTGCTAACTGTGGCAAAAATGCCTGAATTTGCAGAGCATTTTTCTTAACTGAAGCAGAGCAGTTATGAACTGACCCACTCATCACAGTTAAAGTAACAATTGACTCACACTGACTTAGTAAAAAACTGAAGTCAGACCAATCGTCCATCTAGTCCTTTATGCCTTACAGTTGAAATGCTAATTCAGCATACAAGCATGACTAACAAATTTCTGCAGTTCACTCCTCTAATACAAGAGCTGAGGATACAGGGAAAATATAATGTAAACTGGGGGATGCATCCCTGCAGAGTGGGATTAGTATCCACTTATGATCTGTTGTCCAAGAATCTGTCCAGTACAGTCTTGAATCTGCTGATACTATCTGCTTCCACAGCCTCTTCTGACAGCAATACCCAGAATGTCACTACTCTTTCTACTTAGAGAAGTATTTTCTTTCATCTGTTTTAAACTAGTCCCCTATTAGTTTCATTAAGAACCTCTTATTTTTCACAGTGTGGGATTTGCGTACAATCATTCTGCTCTCATCAGATGTTGATCAGGATGCTTCTTACAAATTTTATATTTTATGAATCATATGTTTGCTTTTTGAAGCAAGAATTCTTTTTTTTTAGAGTTGGGAAAAAAAAGCTCTCATCACACAAAAATACATTAAAAAATGATCATATAATAAAAATCTGAAACAGGCCCATTCAAAATTGTCATTCTAAGCTCAAGTAGTTCCATATTTATTATGCCATTATTTCTAAGTAGAGATTGTTCAGTCTTCTCTGGCTACTCAAAACCAAATGTCCACAAGTTTCTGGTTTGAATTATTACATTTCTGATACTTTTTAGCTGACAAGAGAAGCACAGATAGAAGAAAACCTTCTTGGTGATTGTTTTAAAACTTAGTGGAGAATGATTTTTTCGTTCCTTTCTGTTCAGATATAAATGAGTGTGCTCAGAATCCCTTGCTGTGTGCTTTTCGTTGTATCAACACTTACGGTTTCTATGAATGCACGTGTCCAGTCGGCTATGAACTAAGAGAAGACCAAAAGATGTGCAAAGGTAATGACTGATATATAAACTCCTTCCCAACTTCTGTCCTTTTTTTCGCCTCCCCCTTTTTTTGCCTGTACTGTCCAGAGCATAATGCGAATATTTCTGTGCATCTTCCATTCATCATGTCAGTGGAATCCAGCAAACAGCCCAGCAGATGATGATTTACTCTTTCAGAACTCATGCACGACCACTATTTAGTGTTTTTGTGATCAAGCGTACCCCTTGATGGGGATTGTAAAGCCAAGAAGGTCACAATGGGGAAGTTCATCTTTAACATGACAAGATGATACAGCTCACAAAGATTAAGACAACTGCAATTAAGCATAGTTCGTAGATTTTTCTTCAGTGCTTGTTAGTTAGGGAAGTCTGTGTCCTTTTTCTTGAGAAAGTGCTAGTTGTCTTCAATAACTGAAGCTACTGGAAGGAAGTTCAAACATAAAATTTCTTTTTTTTCCAGATCTAGATGAGTGTGCTGAAGGTCTTCATGACTGTGAATCAAGAGGTATGATGTGCAAAAATTTGATTGGTACCTTCATGTGCATTTGTCCTCCTGGAATGACACGGAGACCTGATGGAGAAGGCTGCACAGGTAAAGCTTAGAAAGGGAAGACAGCTACTGAAATACAAACAAGTAAACAAATGAAAAATTCTCTGTAAATGTATAAAGTAAACTAGAAAATAGCAATTCATAAAGGACACTTAGGATAGCTAATGATGACCAACATCTTAAACTTCCTTTTTTGTTTCAAGGTTTAAGCCTTATCTGAAAGTAGTTCTAAGTGACTAATAAGTATTTCAGAAGAAGTCGTCTGGTTTTGTTGCTTTTGTTGTAGAACAAAATCAGAAAGTTTTTCAGACACTTGTTAGATTTAAAAAATTAAGTTGCCAAACCAAAGAGACCTCATTTGATGAGTAGGAAGCAAAATTATCATGAAGAGCCACAGGGTCATTTTCCACCCTGTAAATAAGCAAACAGCTTCCCTCCATCATTTTCTCAATGACTTGAGGGGGAAACAGTAGCTACATTTTGGCAAATAATACATTCTTCTGGTACATAAAAAAACACAAGACCAAAGTTCGCTGTGGACAGATGTAGCTGAGAATGTCATTGTCTCAGAGGAAAAAAATAAATTAAACATCCATCTCAGTTAATGCTTTAAATGAATATATTTTAAAACAGTGTTCCTTCAGCAAGAGAATGTCTACTCTCCTTTACAGATCTTTATGTTTTTTTTCAGGGGAAATAATCTGTATTAACAAGAACTTTGCCGGTTTTTTTTGCCATGTAATGCTGCCTTTAAATCACCTGAGCTTTTTTCTGAGGTTGTATTTTAAGCATCTGTAAGGTGTGTGATTGCTTACAGTATCTGTGCTGTTAGCTATGGAAGAAAACACACTGAGATTGTCAACTTTTCCAGGAAAATGATGGGCTGAGTGAAATGTGACCGATTGCAGAAGAGATCAAATGTATTCAGAGACTCTTAATGATTAGAAAGTGAAAATTTGTTACGCAAATCATGCACATATTCCAATTTTATTTAAATGTTACTTGCCAGGTAAAAATTATGACTAGAAATTGCTCTGCTGCAAGTGTGTTCTGCTTCTTGTTATAAGTTGCAAAGAACATATATGGATTAAACCTTTCATCCTAGGCTGCAGTGCATAATGAATGGAATAGGATAGTGTTATTAGGAAAGACCTTTCCAGGCTTAATCAGTTGTTTATTTTCCACTTGTTGCAAACATTTTGCAAATATTATGCAGAATAATTAATGCATTCTATGAGTCTGATATATTTTCTTGTAACCATTTATTTAATTTTTCTATTATATTTTTGTAAAGATGAAAATGAATGCCGCACCAAGCCAGGTATCTGTGAAAATGGTCGTTGCATGAACGTTATTGGGAGCTACCGATGTGAATGTAACGAAGGATTCCTGTCAAGTCCATCAGGCATTGAGTGTCTTGGTAAATGTCTCTTCTGTATACATTTCACCTTACATTGAAGTGTAAAGGATGCAGAGCGTAAATTAGGCTTCTGAGTACCTAGCAGCTCTCATATCTACAGAAATTAAATAATGATCCTTATTAATTAAACATTGACATGATATTAAATAATGATAGGAATGAGGAGTGTCTTGAGAATGTCAGCTGAGTCTGGCAATCAGGGGCCTCACACAGAAGTGTCTAAATTTCAAAGGACGTAAATATGGTGCTGTGCAACACTATACAGACAAAATACAGGTATTTTTAAAGAAGCAGCAGAATTGAGTTTCCTTAAATAGACCAAAAACTGGGAAGCAGAGAAAAATTCAGTGTTTGCATATTCAAAACATGATCTTAAGCACCACACCACTGCAGCTAGGCATCTGAATTTTCTCTACTTTTAATTCAGAGAGTGCTTATGAATACAAAATACTAGAATTTCACAAAAAAATGGCAAGATACATTGAAAAGTTTTTTAGGCAGGTCTGCACACTAAATGCTGATTAAGCGTTTTATATTCATCAACTCCTGTTTCCTTTTTGATATGTTCAGAGTTGTCATTTGCACTTTAAAATTAATTGTTCCCTTTTTAGAAATCAAACAGAACTGCAAAACCTTACTTTATCATCACTAGTGTTCAAGTGTAGTTACTTCAGTGTTCTACAATATGGAAACTGTAGGAGTATTTGTTAGTATTCTCACATCAAAAACACTTGTGTATTATCTTACGTAAGAACTGTAAAACCAGCTCCCTGTAAATTGTCATAAGTACTGTGCTGACTTCATGGCAAAGCAATAACATTGGAAGTGCAGGGTATTTCCTAAGGATTAAGACCACATTGGAAGAGGATGCTGCAGTCTGTTAACCTCTGCCAGTCATTAATGCCAAGGAAATAGCCTGCTTTGGGGTCATTATTGCTTTCTTATATTTAATATATGATTTTCTTGTTATTTTCTGAAAACTGTGCTTTGGGTTAGTTTGCTTATTGCTGCTTTTCTTTTAGGGCTTCCCGGATCAGAAATTACAATGAAAAATTAGTCTGGCAGAAAAAAAGCACAAACTTTAAGTCTTAGATGACATTATTTTGAATATATTGTGCAAACCTTTAGATTCTGTTCACATTAAAATTTATTCCACATCTCAAACTGGGGACAAAGCTTTATATGTTCTTCAAGTCATAATATGCACAAAGACCTGCACAATAATATACCTGTCTTGGAGAACAGAGATTGCAGAGTCTTGCAAATTATGAGAGTAAACACGGTGTCTTACACAATCGACACTTTCAGTGAGGACACCTTTATTTGATGTAAACAGTTAAGTTACCGGGCACCCAAAAAAAGTTGTGCCTAAAGCCAGAGTTTACATTTTACCTGATTCATGTAAGAAATGTACAGATGCTACTCATCATACTTGTAAAAGAGGTGGTCAGATGGGTGTTGATACATTTATACATTCTGATGGATTTGAAGGATTTTCACTTTTAGCTTTGAGAGAAAAAAAAACTATCTTTCCTTTAAAACAATAAGTGTCTGTCAGACCATAGTTGACAAAGTCTCCATTTTAATTAACAAGTAAGACAGGTGACATGGCCTATTTAGAAGTTAACATCTCTGCAAAATTCAGAGTTTCCATTAGCACTGGAAGCTGGTATCTCTGCTCTCCTCAGCTGCCTCTTTGAAGAAAACATGTAGGAGCTTAATGACTCTGAATTTCTGCACCTCTTTTATGATTGACAGGTTATTAACCAGAAGGTTTAAAAATGTAGGAAAACAGAATTAGTAAGACCATATAATTATTTTTTTCCCCACAAAAACTAGGAGTGACACTGGAAAAGCACTGAGTTGCACAGACACTTTTTTGAGTGCTAGGGATTTTGTCACTTAAGCCACATCAGGATCGTTATAGGTGATCAGACACGCTACTTTGGCCAGTAAAAGAAACAAACAAAACTTCTAACCCTACTCCAAATAAATCTTTCAAATGCAAGCCAATCATCAGCAGCTTAAGTGGAAACTCAGTTTGGCCAAAGCCTGTTTTACTATCAAGCAAGATCACCAGATATGCCCCGGGGCACAGCTTTCCTAGAAGTGAAACTCATCATGAGTATCCAACCCAGGCAGGTACTGAACTTTAGGGGTGTCTGGAATACACTTGGAATGGCAGCAGATTATCAGAAGACACAACAATCTGAAAGGCTAAGTCAAACAGAGTTCACAGTCTGGTTGCTAATAATCTTCTAGGGCTTGCGTGTGTTGACAGAGAGCCAGAATTATACATCAGATGCTTAACGGATCAGATGTTTATCTCCTGCTCTTTCTTGATTTCTCTACTTCTTCATTGCAGATAATCGCCAAGGGTTTTGCTTTGCTGAAGTTTTACAGACAATGTGTCAGATGGCTTCAAGCAGCCGGAATCTTGTCACTAAATCTGAGTGCTGCTGTGACGGAGGCCGGGGCTGGGGTAACCAGTGTGAGCTGTGTCCACTTCCTGGAACCACCCAATATAAGAAACTCTGTCCACATGGACCAGGCTATACTACAGATGGAAGAGGTATTTGCAGGGATGAAAAAAGGCAGAAAGGGGGAAAGGAATATGCTCACATATTTAAGAAAATGCAGAATTCTTTTTGAAGTTCCTGCAAAGAATTTCCTGTGAAACAACAGACGTGTTTTTTTTTTTAAATGCTGCTGAGAGACCAGAAATTAAAAACACCTTTTAACAGTAGCTGCACCCAGAATACTCACAGCTGAGCACAGTTTTCAGGGTTGGGATCTAAAACAGGAGGTACCAACCAGTAACTAAAAGCTAAAAATGATCCCAAAGCCTTTGGATGCTGAAAAGTTTCATACATGGCAAAGGCAACAAGACTTGTTCCAACAACAGTCTCACTGAATGCTTTGCAGTTACTATTTATACACAAATGTATGTAGCAGAAGCTAACATACATTTTTAAACTCTGGTGAAAAATTTTTGATGTCATCTAGCTGGTCATAAGAAAATTCACTTCTATGGGTTTTGTATTTTGAATTACCAAAACTGGAACCTGATTACGCAATGAAATAGCAGGAAGGTTTTGATACAAAAAACAATAATGAAAGTTGGAAGGATGTGTGACTTTGAATTCAGATCCATTTTTAAAGAGAAAGAAAGGGTAAAGTTCCTATCAAAAGCATGATGACAAGGAACTGTGCAAAAATGGAAAAGAAGAAAAAAGTCGAATTTAAAACTTAAGGATGACATATTTAATATTTTCTGTACAGATATTGATGAATGTAAGGTCATGCCAAACCTATGTAGAAATGGACAGTGTATTAACACTATGGGTTCCTTCCGATGCTTTTGCAAAGTTGGCTATACCACTGATATAAGCGGCACATCTTGCATTGGTAAGATTCAGCATCTTAATCCTCAGTTATTTTTTTAATTCATGTATAATGACGTATCAACCTCTGTAAACCATTGTATCAAAGCAGTTTTTTCTCTTTAATTTCTTTTCTGTCTTCCTTTGGCTAATACACACTTCTATTTTTGTATTTCATTTGGGGAAATGGAGAAACAAGCTGTACTGGCAATATTCCTGCAGTAGAATGAGCACTGAAATATATTGCAGCTGTATAACCATTTTGACTGACAAACCAGCTCATTACTTCGTGGTCTACATTTTCCCACTTTCCTGTTGGTTAACAAATATAAGTATACCATAGTATGCCCAAAAATAAATACTTAGTCCTTAGATGAAAATAATAATGCCCCTGTCACTCTAGTGTATTACTCTTTCAAGACACTCAGTTTGAGCTGTAGAGACAACTACGTAGAAACTCCACAGCAACACATCCATGGAGAAAGAAATAGGAACTCTGAACAAATGTAAATTGGGGACTTTTTCTACATTTTTCTCTTAAATATGGTGTTGTTTAGAAAACACCCTCCAAAGACAAACAAAGAAATCAGTACAACAGATACTTAACAGTTTCTCTCTTTAGATCTTGATGAGTGCTCCCAGTCTCCTAAACCATGCAATTTTATCTGCAAGAACTCAGAAGGGAGCTATCAGTGCTCATGTCCTCGGGGCTACATCCTTCAAGAAGATGGAAAGACATGTAAAGGTAAAGAAAGTTCTACACAGTAACTTTTAATTTTGTCACACCTTGACTTAAAAGGAAATAGTTTTGAAGTGTGATGTTTTTATCAAGTTAGACTAAATGTACCTTTTTTGTTGACTTTTCTTAAGACAACAACATCTCTTACTTTCAGATCTTGATGAATGTCAAACCAAACAACACAATTGTCAGTTTCTCTGTGTCAATACCCTTGGAGGCTTCACATGCAAATGTCCACCTGGTTTTACACAACATCACACAGCTTGTATTGGTAAGAAAAACATCAGTTTTCTTGCACCAGTTTTTCTGTAAGAACAACTTTCTCAATTCTTATTCTTTTGCTCTGTAAAAACAGTAATAATACAGACCAATAATGTCAGACGTCCAGAAAACAGATTTTGAAGAGCAACAATTACAGTAAAGAAAAATCAGCCTATCCACCATTTGTATTTTCTTGCTTCGTAAACAGTTGTATATATTTAATACATGTTATTGTATTCTAAGTATAACCACATGGAGACAAAGGGATAAAGTATTAAAATCTGATTTAAAATGTAGTTAAATAAAAACAGACTGCGTTTTCTTTTTTAATAGATGCAGATGTCTTTGGATCTTAAGCATATGTATGAATCTTGCCAACTGAAACTATTTTAGTTCAGCTAATACAGAAGTGCAGCATTTTTCCACTGTCAGCAATTACACACTTGGGTCTTTTACACTCATAACTAAATTACAACTTGCACTTCCAATTTATTAATTGCTCATGGCTTTGCATGAGTTGTCAGGTCATCTGATATTTAAATATGAAAAGCTACGTTTTCAAAATAAACGGTTGCACCACTGTAGATGTCAGCCTCTTAAGAAATGTTTTATGAACATGTCTAAAATCATGCCACAAGGTATACCAACCTTCTTCTCTCTCCTCTGCATTTTTAAGATAACAATGAATGCGGTTCTCAGCCATCACTTTGTGGATCAAAAGGAATTTGCCAAAACACCCCTGGAAGTTTTACCTGTGAATGTCAAAGGGGATTTTCTCTGGATTCTACTGGATTAAACTGTGAAGGTAACTAGCAAAGGTCAAATTTTTTTATGGTGCAAAACTTCTGTGTCTGTTGAATCCTGTGATATCAAAGACAGATAAAAAAGAGCACCATCCATAGTAAAAGCAAATACCAAAAAGAAATAGGAATGTATTTGGGTAATTGTAAGCAAAACTATATGTAAGAACATGCTGCCTGAGTAATTTTTACACACATTAGAATAAAAAGCGACTTTTTAGCTGACTCTTAAGCAACTGTTTCCAAGCTGCCATTTCAAGTTCGCATAGGTTTATGCATCTAAAAGTCTAGCTGTTTCTTATTTTTAATTTTCATTTTATACAGTCTAAACTGAGTCTCTCTACAATTTTTGTTGCAGCTAATTCTATCGTCCACCTGAGGGTATCTAATTTAGATTCTAAATTGCGTACTTTAAGTCTTCTACCTTAGAGATATACATTCAGAAGGGTAATTCTCTACAGTTAAAATACAAATTACGCTGTTGAGCTTCATCTCTCTCTTGTCCCAAAGGGGCCCCAGTCAGGAAATCTCTATTTGAGAGCTCCAGACTCTTCAGTGGGCCTCAGATATTGAGCAAAGAAGAAATTAAAAGGCCAGCCCATCTGGCTGCTGAGAATTAGAAAATCAGAGGTATACGCATACAAATTTATGACATCTCAAAATGTCAGCTACCTTGATAGAGCACAAAAATTACATGTAGAGCCTATTTCTAAAGTAACAGTGCAGAGTACACACAGCCAGAAGTTTTATAAAGCATTATCTTCTATCAGATTACTTTGTTCACATAAAGTAGGTACGTCCTTATTGTGCACTTTACCCAGCACCTGCAAAACAAAACCCTAAATTATACATACCAAAGCATTCACAAGATACATATACAACTAGCACATCAGAACTGCTCTGCTTGCCATTACTAATAAAATGACAGCTTTCAGTTCCTGGCACAATGGTTTTCTGCACCTCAGGCTTTGGGACATCACAATTCCATTAAATTTGTTTCAAACTGTGGACAGCTAGAGTGTAACTTGGAATCTGTGATACCATGTGTGATTTTTTGTTTCCACTAGAAGTGCATACTGTACCTGACACATTAAGCTGCTTACGATCTATTTATTTCTTACAGCCGACACTATTTCAGATGACTGAGTTTTTATCTTTTGTGGTTTTTTTGTGGCTTTCTCCTTTATTTACACTTACCTCAGAGACTTTTTAGATGGCTTTTTCTTTTTAGTTGCAAAGGTTAGCACTTACATCCAAATTTGATACGTGTTCCTCATATTCAAACACTTCAATATGTTCCATATTGACTAACTAAAAGTTTAGTCCTACATAGTTGGTTTGAAAACTGAAATAAAAAAACATTCAGATTCTAAACATTACATCAAAGCAACATCATGTGGGATTAACAGGAATAGTGTTTCTTCTACAAATCTGAGTAATGTAAAAAAGCTCATGTGCTTCAACTACATTATTGATAGATAGAAAGAACACTACATTAATTGACTTTCAGGTTTTCCAAAAAGGCAGCCTGAATGGGGCTTCTATCTTACAGCAGTACTCCTCTGTCAAAAATGGTGTTTCAATGATTATGATCAAAGTAAGTAACATATTTGGCAACACGTATAATCGTTGTTCTTTCATGTTGTACTTTTCTGCCGATTGCAAAGATGTGGATGAATGTGATGGAAACCACAGGTGCCAGCATGGCTGTCAAAACATCCTGGGTGGATACAGATGTGGATGCCCACAAGGATATATTCAGCATTACCAGTGGAATCAATGTGTCGGTAAGGAAACAAACAGCACAGAATGTATTTAAACAGCAAAGGTGTCACAGTGTTTATAGCGACAGCTGTCAGGCGAGGACAAGAATGGGCAGGACAAAGGGTATGCAGACAGAAATAATTTTTTCCTCTCTCCCCCTCCTTCCATACACTTGTTACTCCCAACATAAATCAGTCACATAAGGTAACACGAAAACAAACTCATCCTGTTGAAACTCTGTGTGACAAGGAGTTTTCCTAGTAAGGCCTAAATTCTGACTCCCTTCTCCTCAGGAAAATCCCCATCTTAGAACGGTGGAAAGATGTTCATTGAATTCATGAAAGCATCAATGTAAATACTTCTGCTGGGGGAAAAAAATCCCAAAAGAAAAAAAAACAAATCCCACCTTTCATCAGTAAGAATTGCTCACCATCATTAGCAATTTGTGAATACTACAGAATAGCATCTATAGTGCATGGGGAGAAAAAATATCAACATAACCATTAGGGGTTTCCTGCTTCCAAAATACAGTCTTAAGGGCAACATTAGTTCTTTGTGCAGGGAACAGGGACAAATTAATCAGTTCAGCAACTTTATTGTAGGTTTAGCTCATTCAGTCCTCATTTCTCTTCTCTTTCATGAACTGATCTAACTCCCGTACCAAATGAAATGTGGGAATTATTTATTTTTTTTATAAAACCCAACATACTCCGTAACAACCCCATCCTGTATACTGTTCACAAGGCATCATAACAACATATTTACCTTTTCAAGTATGCTTTCATGGTTCTCTGTCAATGGTGTCATAATCAGAGGATGGCTGTGAGCACTGCCATACATTTCTTGCTGGCTGATCTTACTGTCCTTATTCTAGACATATAAATTAGCTTATTATACTCATTTTACATTAAGTAGCACACCATCATCACTCATTACTTAAAACTGCTCTACAGCAAAGACTGGCATGGGAGTGATAGGAACACACAATGAACAAGTCCCACAAAACTCCAAACCAGCTACAGTCTCTGAATATAATAAACAGTCCTCAAAACAATGTCTCCTAGTGATTGCCGGCAAGAAAGGTAAAGCATACACCAATGGTATTGGACAGGAAAACACCTACAGGAAAGAATACAGGGAAAGTAAGATAAATAAAATAAGCAACACATGCCAACTATCAAAAGCATGATCTTCCATACAACAAGCTACTTTTTTAACAATATAGCCTGGAACCAAATCAGTCACGCTGACTGGAGGAGTCATCTTCTCTGTATCTTAATACTTCCCTTTCTTTTTCATTTTTGTTGGCTATTTAGATTGGTTTTCCCCTCACAGAGCCTGCAGGTTTCCACTACAAGTATGTGCTGACTTTGCTCCATCACTGTGTGCCCAGGAACACTATCACAGTTGGAGCATGACTGGAGTTCCAGCTCGTTTCTCCTCTGTGTACCTTATATGGTACCCTGTAAAGAGAAAGAGGACTCCCAAGCAAAACAGGAGACATACCTTGCAGGAAGGGGGAACATTGAGTCAATATAAGGTTAAAAGTAACAGTATCCTAAAATACCTTTACAGCCCAGCTATATGTGTTTGGGACCTTTGCCAATGTCCTTTTTCTTCAGAGACCAAGTATCTATGGCGTAATGAGGTCAAGGATGTAGCAGAGCCCTAGGACTTGCAGATGTTCTGATTTGTTAGCTACATCTTGCTTTCCTGATACCTATCAGATTAGAAGATACCAATATACTTTTGTTTGCTTACTAGATGAAAATGAATGCTCCAATCCTAACACATGTGGCTCTGCTTCTTGCTACAACACACTTGGAAGTTACAAGTGTGCCTGCCCATCTGGATTTTCTTATGACCAATTCTCCAGTGCATGCCATGATGTGAATGAGTGTTCTTCTACCAAGAACCCCTGCAATTATGGTTGTTCCAACACCGAAGGTGGTTATCTTTGTGGCTGTCCACCTGGCTATTACAGAGTGGGACAAGGGTGAGTATCTCCACACAGTCATTTATCAAAGACACATTCAGAAGGCTATTAACCAGCTGGACCCTAGTCAGAGAGAAGAGCACAGTGCAAATGAAGGACGGGCTACTAAGCTGTCCTTTCTACTCCCTTTGCACGCAATATCCATAAGCTAGAAAAAAGACACGTCTGTACATGCAGCATGACACTCATTTTAAATCTAGCATATAAGCAACATTAAACAATTAGTTCTGCTTTCTCTCTAAATACCAGCATAAGAACTCGTTGACAAACCTGCTCAATGAGGACTGTTACTCTGTAAGGATAGGTACCATCTGTATTGAGATAATTAAGGGTTTTAAGCCACACTGATCAACCTAGAACATGAAACACAAATGAACGGGTTCATGTCACGTTCTGGTACATGACAATGGCTAAATTCTTCTTGCTAAACTCAGGGCAGTTTCTTTGTAAAACTTGAAAATTTGAAAAGCCTACAGGCCTTCAAGCCAACAGTTGTATTTCATTCAGTATGCCACACTAGTGTGAAGAAAATTTATGCACAGACCTCCTGCTGAGGGAAGGGAAAGGAAGGGGATACAGACACTGTGGTACAGATTACATACGCTCACTTTCCATTTAACAGGACAGTTCATAAAACTGCAAGAAGTAACTAAAACAGATGTTTTTATTCAACAGCCACTGTGTCTCAGGGATGGGATTTAACAAAGGCCAGTACCTGCCACTGGATGGAGATGCCGATGAAGAGAATGCTTTGTCCCCTGAAGCATGTTATGAGTGCAAAATCAATGGCTATTCCAAAAAAGACAACAGGAGGAAGAGAAGTGCTAATGACACTGTACGTACCAGGATAAATAAGCACTATAATGTACTTTGAGGTATTTTCAGAGATACCGTACTCAACATTATCACTAAATGGAGGGAATTTTTTAACACCACATTCAATGTCAAAAATCTTCTTTTCCCCTGCCTCGGTGGTTTCTACACTTGGGTCCTATTGGCACGAACAATGTGACACTCAGAAAGACATCAACAACTACGACGTTTTTAAAGCTTGTAAAGAATCCTTTGTCGTGTGAGATGTGGTCTAGTTCCTGAAAATATATTCAGAGAAATAATTTTCCTGAAATTACAGAGAACTAGGAAACTGGTCATGTCTGCAGTCTGTTCTGCTGTCAGGAGGAGACTGGGCAGCATTTTATGGTCTGGGACAGCTAAATAGATCTTATTGCAGATCATTTTAGTCTAAGTTTAGTCATGGTTGCTCACAATTGTGGGAGACTAGAGTCCCTGACCGAGCTGATATGCTTAAGTTAAATATTTGCAGAATTGCTGAGGGTATTCGAGAATTACCCTTCAGACTTAATTTTTTTTCTTACTGCATTTGTGAGTTTATAAAATAAGTTATGGGAAACTCATGAAAGGACAGCCCTGCTATTTACACCTTTTAGATGCTTTTTTTTAAAAGTTAGACGAGTATACCTGTATATCTGTTATCTGCATTATCTGTATGATAGGATGTTGTCTTGTAGCATTAGCTCTGGTCTTGAAACCTGCAGTAATAGGAAACTGGCTCAGTTTAGGGGTGGGCACACACACAGACTTTCCTTCAGTAGTACAAGCGTTGTGTAATGCAAACAGGCAAAATGCAGACCCTCAGCTAAAATGGTACGGTGTGCTAGCCGCACAAGTTACATTGAAAGAATGGGGAAACAAGTCTCCTTTCTAAAACGGTAAAGGCACAAAACAACCCAGAAGCTCCAGTGTTAGTACACGCTACTTTGCATGATGCCATCAAAGCCAGTTCTTGTATTGGCAAAGTATCTAAAGACAACAGTAATCCTGTAATTTCTGCTCTAAAGGATATAATGTTGGCACTTAAAATCTGAATTTTTGATTTCCCCACACACATCCACCCTTCCCATAAACATCCCTTTTCCGTCCCCACCACCACTCCCATTGGACCTGTTCCACCCTGAATTCTGTGGTCAACCCACCACAGAAATACATGGATGTTTTGAAAAGCATTTTTTCTATTGCATAGTTAATTTCATATCTAGTTCGTAATTGTTATATCTTGCTACTACGGTTTTTTTAATAGCATTAACCTTTTCAGTTTTTAGTACTAGAACTACTTGAGCAGTAAAAGGTTTCACATCCATAAAACTATGTGAAAAAAGAAATAATCTCATCATTAATAGCATCTATTGGGTGTGGTATTTAAAATACTACACTACTTGCTCCTGTCCACAAATTTTCCTTCTTTGCACCATGTGTTTTGAATTTCATTATGTATTAGTACACCTATGTACTCAGATGTGATTGGAATTCCCTCAGAGAGAGAAATCCTTTGCTATCTTTACAGCGTGAAAAGATCTTGACATGTAGGCTAAGTACCTCACTTAGTATCAGGTTTCCTAAAGAAGACTACAGCATACATATTTATGTAGAAGCACTTTCAAAAGCTGTTGCTTGTTAGATGGCTTTCCTAGGAATGCACTCATCTCACCCCCCACCCTCAAGTGTGTTCACAGCTAACACCTATGGACAGATTCACACCTGCAGTGTAAGCATACTGAAGCTCAAATTAAAAAAGAACATGACTGATTTGTCAGAAAAACAATGCTGTGACTTTCTTCCACACTCCTTTCAGTGGTCCAAATAAGATGTAATCGGACAACGTGACACACTAGCCCTTTCTGTAGAAGGCTAACAATGTTCTCTCCTTACTTCAATTTCCTTTGTACTTCCTCACCACCAAATGCTGAGCCTACTTGTTTTTAGAAGCTAGGATTCATTAAAACAGTTTTACTAGAAGTTTCAGGGAATTCCCAGTGTTGTGGTATGTGTTGCTGTAATGTTCCTCACTGAAGCTGATCATAGGAACAAAACTGTGCCTCACATGCAGTCTTTACTGCAGCAGTAAACACAGGTCTCTTATTTACATGGACTTTTTGCAAGCATGAAGTTAAACAGATTCTGAAAAGAATCTGAAATCTGAGCCCCCTCTGTAGACCCGATGCTGTAACTTTAATTATTCTGTTAAACCTGTGTGGGAAGCCTGTAAGATTTACAGGGTGTGTTATATGGAATCAAGCAGTTCTCCCAGGTGGAAAAGATTTACAATTGCTTCTTTCACAGATAGATTTTGACAAATGCAGAAACTGTTAATAATCACATACTATTTTTCTTTCAATGGAAGTGAATCTCTGTTTCTCTCCTGCTCTAAACGATCTTTCCTCCTTTACTTCAGATTGAGCAGATTAGCTTGGAAAGTCTGGACATGGATAGTCCTTTGAAGATGAGAATCAACATTTCCAGGCTTGACAACAAGGAGCACATCCTAGAACTCATGCCAGCCATTGAGCCCCTTACCAACCACGTGCGCTACGTCATCTCACATGGCAACAATGATGGCATCTTTCAAATCTATCAGAGGGATGGACTGAGTTATTTGCACACAGTTAAGAAAAAGTCAGTGCCTGGAACTCACACACTGGAAATCACTAGCATTTCTCTATATAAGAAAAAGGAGCTAAAGAAACTGGAAGACAGCAATGAGGACAACTACCTCCTAGGAGAGCTTGGGGAAGCTCTCAGAATGAGGCTGTGGATAGACCTCTACTAGCCATCTTCCAGACTGAATCCGGTTCTTCAGTCACTTCTGTTCACCTATCTACCCACCTGAGCGTATCTGTTTTTCAAAGGCTTTGAAACAGTCACTGACTTTTGGGGGAGGAAGGGAAAGGGAAAGACCTCTTCCGTTTCATCCTGCCAAGACTGGAGAACCACCCTTGCAGGAGGGTAACTTAAATTCTGCTACCGCCAAAACTTTGATTACAATGGCAATCATGGTTACTGTATCTTTTATATAACCTCAATTTAAAGTATATTAAAAAGCTAAAGTTCAAGAAGTCATCATATGGCACTAAATGGCACAAAAATGTGAGCTATTTTTTTCCTGTTAGCAGTCTGTAACACTTTTGGTATTTTGCTATAGTTCCTAATTAAAAAAAAATATAGAAGTTTATTTATTTTTAATGCAGTAATATATGGAGAAAATAACAAATTATGTAAACAAAAAGGGAAACTTGCTTGTTTTTCTTTAGATTTATAAATTTGAGCTATAACATTTTAGAGGTACTTTCTTAATTAAAAAAAAAAATAGATTTGAAAGACGTTTCCTTTTGGGTTTGGGCCAGTCATCCAAATAGCATATAAGTAATTTTAAAATGTATCAGAGCTGAAAGAGCAAGAGCACTGTAGTACATCTTCTGGATATTCTGAAGTGCTCTTGCAAAACTTTGAGTATTCAAAAAAAAAGAAAAAAGAGAGTCTTGAAGGACAAGAATTACAATATCAGTCTCTGCAGAGATCATATTTCACAGCAGCTCAATAGGATTGTATTCTGAATCAGCCACATCAAATAATGGAAGAAGAGGCGCAACCACTGTAGCAAAATACCTTGACTGCTTTTGATACCATTAGAATTGCAGAACCAAACTGTACTGTACTTCCAATAACCTCAAGGAACCACACATGCAGCCACACCTCATTCTCAGAAAGGTGCTCTACAAACTTGCATTACTGTAGGCAGCTGAAGAAAATAATGTCTCTCTGAAGGGAACATGTGATGTTTCATACTGTTTGGTGCTGGCTTGAATTAATGGTGCATTTACTAAAAACTGAGAGCTGTATCAGGACTGCCATATGTGCAAACTAATTACGCAGTGCAGACAAGGAAAATGTGTATTTGAAATCCATTTGTTAGAAGTTTCATTAATACTGTAGTTATACACCGTATGCCTCATTTTATCATAGCTTATTTTGTAAGAAAGATGTTTGTACAATGAGTTGACATTTAGTTTACTTTAGTAATTTTTTTTTTAAATGTCGTACCATTATGTGTTAAAATGTATGTCTCAATGGTGCTTTTTTTGACAGCTGGTGCCTGTAACTAGTCATGTAACAGAATCTCATATGTGAAAATAGCCAAAGCACACGCTGACTCCAGGATTGTTTCAGTCGCATATCAGTGCTGACCAAAGATTATATCAAGTTATACTCAGTGATTTTTCTTTTCTTTTCTTTTTTTAAGTTTGGGGATTTGGAAAAGAAAAAGAAAATTTGTACATTTTTAATCAAATGTTTGTAAGAAATAAAAGGTTTGTTTGAAGGTCTGTATCAGTAAGACAACACTTTTCTTGCAATAAAGCTTATTTTGGGGTAGTTTTTTTTCTTTGAAATGTCTGTGTTCTTTACCCAAAATTAACACCTAATTGTAAATCTGAAGGATTTCAGAGCAGAAAAAGGAGCTGATACGGTGCAAACTCCTCACTCACATTTTAAGGCCATACAGCATTTGCTGACTTAGTTTGTCTGTCATGACAGAGCTTAAACACGGGAATTAAACCATTCTTACAAAGTTAAAACTGCCTCAGCTGTCTCAAAATCTCTTATATATTAGGTTAAAGTGGGCTGGCATTGCAGAAAGTTTTACTTACCTGTGTAATGGGAGAAGGTTTTGCTTATCTGTGTAACGAGGGCTGAAGAACCATCACAATTTAAATTTGGTAATTCAGCTCTAAAAAAAATAATAATCCCCATAGATTTAAGAGAAGGAGTGTAAAACTTCCACCTACCTGAGAGCAAAAATCAGGTAAGACCATCAATGAAGGTACTTCTGCCTGCTAGCATTCCCTTCCTTGAATGCCCTTCATTAGGCACACAGTCAAACCCAAGAGTGCAAAAACTGTTTTTTCTTAAAGTGTGCAAGGTTTCCACAAAAACCTCATTACATCAGCTACACTGTCTCTTTATTCCATTCAGAGTTAAACTGGTGATTTTTTTTAAATAATAGCCAATACTGACTGTATGTTTCTGTCACAGCGATAATAGCTAGTGAAAGGGAAATAAAACACATTGGCTTAAGCACTGAATTAAGATGCAAACTGCTCGTTTTAGATGTACTCTTTGCTTTCTGAATATAAGACTTAGCCTGCACCAGCAGAATTAGCCCTACATATTCTATTGCTGTTCTTCTGAGGGAGTGGCACTTGAGAAGTTAATTGCATTAAAAGCCAAGTTGCAGTTCTAAGTTTCTAATTACTGGATGCAGTAACAATGAGTTTCCCTAGCGTTTGAGACTTTTTTCAGCCTGAAATTGCTCTTCCCCATGCTTTCAAAGATCCAGGCTAGCATACTTTTCCTGCCAACCTGCTGTCCCTCTCCTCTTCCCTAAAATATTCATAAAGTAATAAAAGAAATACAAGGTATTAAAGGAATGATGCACTTAGATTTCACTCAAGAAATAAAATAATCAGGAATTACGGCATTGTAATTATTTTCATATATACTGTTTTATTTGATGGGAGTTATTTGCCTTGGGTATTCCTTGAAACCTACATATGTATTCAGATTTATCTGACATTTAATAGGGCATCAGTGTAAACAAGAAAATAGGAAATTGCCTAGAACCAGACTTATTTGACATGACCTTCAGATATGGTTGTGCAAGTTTCATTATGATTCAAAGCTGCTTCAGGGTAAAATGACTGACATCTACAGAAATAAAAAGACCTCTAGAGCTCTGATAAATATATCCAGTACGCCACTGACTTAACAACTCTTAACAGCTAGCTTCCAAGAAGGCTACTCTCTGTCCAAAATGGGAGCTTTCCAGGAAACACTTATGGCAAGAAAAACCAACAGACTGAACCCAGTAGAGCATTATCCTTTCTTGCCAAGTCTCAAAAAAGGAGAGAAAATAGTAGCAACACTCTTAATAATGACTCCTCTGAGGCTACAATTTCTGGAGGATTTTATGGGTAGAGATGATTTGCATATGCTATGCACACTTAGTAGATTTAAAGCCTTTTTTCTAAACAAGAAATTATCATCAGATAAAACCTGTGTTAACTAATCATACAGCAAGTACAAAGAGGAAAAAAACCCTTCTCCCTTTACTGAAAAGGCAGCATTATCCTCTGCCGTCTTAAAATATACAAGACGGTCACGCGCAATACCTAGAAAGAAGTCAACCCCAGATACAAATCCAGATGAAAAAATATCTTGGATTAAAAAAAGCAGCCCAAGAAGAAAGAAAGAAATCCAAAACAGGGCCACTTCCTTTTCATCTAGCCTATCACAGTATATATTTGTATACCCATTTCTTCACACTCTACCCTTTAAAACCCTCTAGCCTTTTAATTTCTAAATGTTTAATGAGAAAGCTGACTACACATGCACAGAAAGACTAGTGTTCCAGAAAGCTACAAAACCCCAAAATCTGTTGCTAACAGTAAAATGAAAATTGTCTTGCTGTTTAAGAGAGGCTGCAGTATAAATCTCTTGGCAACTTGAAGCAAGATTATAGTGAGTAAAGGTATAATCTAAATTAGGCCTAGACAGTGGGAACTTCATCAGTACACTCTAGCTATTCTGACAAGTCTATGATACTTCATCATTATAATAATTTAAAAATATATATGTATAAATAATTAATAACCTAAAATTTCTTTCTGAAGAAAGTCTTTTGGTTCTTTCCAGCTTTGCTGCAAGGACTTAGCCCCTCAGGTCTAAACATTTGCTTTTCCCATCATGCCAAGTTCAGCATCATTTACTATAACCCCACATTACCCGGCCCATCAAGGAACGCATGCCTCCTCTTCTATCCTCAAATGCTCCACAGTGTTTGACCTCTATGTATGTGTCAAAGTGTCAAAGAAGTGTGTACAGACTTTTTAGGGCTCCTCCTTCTTCCTCAGGCATGGCTCCAATTCAATAGACACGGGAACATTGCTGGGAGTATTGCTGAGTCTCTACATCCAGTAATTATTTCTGAGCACATCATGTCCTTTCTTCACAGCCACACCTCTTAATCTAACCAGCAGTAATGCTACAGCAGTTCAAACACATGGTTATTTCATGTTCCTTCTCTGACAGGATGGGCCTGTAACAGCCTTTCATAGGCCAGGCTCTTCAGTCAGCATTCTTGAAAGGACTATTTTTCTAAGGGATTTTATTGGACTGACTTGGAATCAACAGTTAAACTTTGGTGTAGTGGATGTGGTCTGCAGACACACAGCTCAAGAACCTGCCTTTGTGCTAAACCCACAGAAGAATTCAGGAGCGTCGATGCACTGCAAAACTAAATATAGCAAATATCTCAATGCCATAAGTGTGTTTCTTATTCTTCCCATGTGTTATAAATGAAGCCTAAGCACCTAAACTAATCAGTGCTGCAAAACACACAAGTCTTAAATCCAAGAAAAGGGCTGGATTTATGAACTTTACTCTGAGGGGACAAAGATTCACAACTCTACATTCACACTTCTTAAAGCAGCAGAGAAGGAAAACATGAGAGGGCAGAAATACATTTTGTATCTAAAATAAAATCCCAGTCCCTAGTGCAACTGCTTATGTATTTGACACCAAATTGCTATAGCAGAGATAGGAAATAAGTTCTTTGCTTCCATAGCCTTACAGAACTGAGGAAGGAGCTGGTTTCTCATGCAACCTGTGAAGATTGTTCCAAGAATGCCAACCGTATGTCAGCATGGGTGGTCACAGAAATTTTTAACCTGTGTATCTGGACACGATTTTAGTACAAGCAAGCCTCCTTGCTGCTTGGGCTTGTCAAGAATGAAGTGTTTCTACCCGTGGCCAAAACCATATCTTGAGACACAAGGGATGCCAGCAGAAACAGCTGGTGGTGTACCATCACTTTGACGCCATGAAAAGTACTTGTTACCCAAGCAGGGATTTTGAGGTTTAAAATTCTGAACTCCAAGGACAAGCAGGAGCTCAGCAGCACTTCCATGCATCAGAGGGTGTCTACATTGTACCACGATATATCTTGAACATAAGCTTGAACAGCTTGAACAGCTACCTCAAATCTAGCTAACCTTAGAAACCGCTGCTACAAATGACACCATGAAGAAATTATGAAAAAGTGACGGAATGAACATTACTCATCATGAATGAGAAACACAGGACACTTGCTCAGGGGTCTGAACTCCAGTCAGGCATAGGAATAGCAACTGAATATGCTGAGGCACTAAAACGGGGAAGCATACACAGATCTATAGTAACTTAAAGAAATAATACCCACAAATTTAAAAGTCTAACCATTCTCACTGTTTTACCAGCAGGAGTATTAAAGCACAGGGAAAGCTAAGACTGTCAAAGTCCAGACAAGAAAACTGCTAGATGGGAACACTAGGTTCCTACTGTATCTGAATCAGAAAAAAAAAAAAAAAAAAAAAGAATAGCACCGTAGCAGTTTTTTAGTGCCCTGTACATTTTAAAGTCCTGTTCTTACATAAAGTAAATTTGATATACTTTTATTAACTTTCCATTAACAGTAACACGTCTTCTATCTTTTTACTGCTGGCAGTATTATATTACTGCAGTTTTATCCACTTCTGGTATTTTTATACTGTTTACATATTTATAGAAATATCTTACATTTCTATACTTCGTCCTGTAGCGTTTTCTACCCAATGTAGACTCAACAAAATCCTGTCAGTTGCCAGTAAAATTTGCCCTGGGGCAGGGCTATAAACAAGCTGCCAAAAAAGAATTTCAAAAAAATCCCAGAGAACGTATATATGACCATAGCTACACAGACACGCCCTCTTCACTGCAATGAAGAGAACTGATGAATAACTGTCTCTGCTACACCAGAATTTTGGAAAGTTTTTGAATTCTAGGCCAGATCACCAAAGCGACAGCTGAACACCAGATGTGTTTTCAAGGCCTGGCTTGTGGTTTGAAGCCAAAGAATACATATGCATTCAGAAAACAGGACCCTAAGCCCAGTATATTTATTTAGCAAAAATAATGCATTATGTATATCTAAGTGATGCAAATAACAAGGGCCTAAACCTGGATTTCTGAATTCTGGAAAATAATTGCCATATCTCTAGGTCTTAATATTCCTCATGTGGAGACAGCTTATGGAAGTTCATTGTCCTTCTCTCTACCCTATGCGTTTAGACTGAGAAATTGACTGACATTGAAATGACTGACATTCATCACTGAGAAAGAAAAAAGGCGGGGGGAAAGTGGTGTCAAATAACCACCAGGCCATAACCTTCAAGTGCACATTCAATTTTTTTTTAAAAACACGACTTTTAAGGTAAAAATCAACACACAGATCAACCGTATCACCAAAAGGCACAAGTTTCATGAGCCGTCAGTGTGCACTAGCAGCCCAGAAAGCCAATCGTATCCTGGGCTGCATCAGGAGAAGCGTGGCCAGCAGGTTGACGGAGGTGATTCTGCCCCTCTACTCCACTCTCGTGAGACCCTACCTGGAGTACTGCGTCCAGCTTTGGAGCCCCTACTAAAAGAAAGATATGGACGTGCTGGAACGTGTCCAGAGAAGGGCCACGAGGATGATCAGAGGGCTGGAGCTGAGGACAGACAGAGAGTTGGGGTTCTTCAGTCTGGAGAAAAGAAGGCTCCGAGGAAACCTCCTAGTGGCCTACCACTATCTTAAGGGGACCTACAAGAAAGCTGTTGAGGGACTTTTTAGGATGTCGGGTAATGGTAGGACTAGAGGGAATGGATTAAAACTAGAGATGGGACGATTCAGACTGGATGTTAGGAAGAAGTTCTTCACCATAGGGGTGGTGAGACACTGGAACAGGTTGCCCAGAGAGGTGGCGGAAGCCCCATCCCTGGAAGTTTTTAAGGCCAGGCTGGATGGGGCTCTGAGCAACCTGATCTGGTGGGAGATGTCCCTGCCCATGGCAGGGGATTGGAACTACATGATCTTTAAGGTCCCTTCCAACCCTAACAATTCTATCCTATGCTGTAAGTTTCATTGCCATTTTGTCTGTCACAGGAAAATCACGTAGCAGAATCCTGAAAGTAGGCAAGAAATAACTGATTAAAAAATTACCAATTCAATAGAAAGGCTGCAAAGTATTTCACCCCCAAGCACTCTTCTCCCCACTCATATAACTTTTCTGAAAGCCCTAAATTCTTAAAAATCAGAAATAAAGGCAATTACAAGCATCTAAGATAGAGAACAATGAGAACATTATAGCAGCATGGCTCCCACACAACACTAACAGGCACAAATGACCTGTCCCTTAAGTCACCTGTAAACATTTAAGTCTAACATCAATGAGGAAAGGTTGTTTAATACAAATATAACACATCTGACATGCTATAATGAGATAGGATGATTTTGTGTACACATTTTTACCTGGACATAAGCACAGTTAACCCAGGATGAAGTGATCAAACTTGCAGATTTTGAGATGAACTGTGGCAAAACCATCAATTCGTACCTCTTCGAAACTGGCTTTTAATACCATATAAGCTTCATATTATACACTTAAGTATTCAAAACCAAGATTAAATTTCCAGCACCAGTCTCCCTCGCAGCCTTACTGACTCAGCACTGCCTAAAGCATAGCCTTAGCCTGCTCTTGCCTACACAACATCCAAGCTGCACTTGTTTCCAGGTCCTCCTAGTTTTATAGGCAACCACAATCTTCAGTGTCAGTACTGGAGACAAGTCTGCAGTCCCACACCATCTGGCAGTCACAGAGTTTCTTTCTTTTTACATCTAAATTACTCAGAAATTATGCAAACACTAACTTAACAATTTCTGTGTCACATTTTTGAAGGCCATTATACTGTAAAATGACAGCTATTATTTGGCACAGTATTGCTGGATGCCTTATTTTCATGGCATTGATTCAAATACACATCTGAAGAACCTAATATATTTATTCATGAGTTTGCTGCGGTCTTTATTTTCCCTCAAATTCTGTTCTAAGTTTCAGATAAGGCCTCTAATGGACTAGGTCACTGCACATATTAAGATCACTTCTTTCAAGGAAGACTTTTTCTAAATTAAAATCTGTTCACCTAGCTAGTCAAACTATGATAGCAAATCAACTAATAAATGTGCAGGAAAATTCCAGCCCTACTAATAGCATCATCCTGACATTTTTATGCATAAAAGCATTTTCATATGATCTTCAGTTAAATTTTCCTCATTTTTCAATAAGCCTAAAAAAGCCATCAAGTTTCCATTTCTTCAGAAAACATGCAGGCACACAGATGAGGCAAAGTCTCAGCTTCCACAGAACTTGCAACGTGACATTGAACACATTGGACAAGGACAAAAAAAATGTCCTTTTTCAGTGTTGGGCTTAGGATTTTCAACTCAGTGGAAGAATTCTTAACATCGCATGTAAAGCTGAGCCTAAAATCTAGCCAATAACTTTAAACACTAAAATTTGAATACCTTACATTATAATCATATTTTTGTCCATTTTGCAACATGAACTGATCAAAACGACCTACCCTATAGCCCACACCTCCTCTCCAGTCTGAAAACCTTTTATGAAAACCTTCCACTCCAACATGGAGTGGAAGAAAGGAGAGGGGAAGTTCTGAACAAAACACCTTCCCTCAGAACTTGCATTTTAGTAGACAGTCAGATCTCCCACCCTACCAGGTGTTTCAGCTAATTGTTTCTACTATAAACTTAGATACACTATTATCATCAGCCTTGTGTGCTGCATTGCCCAACATTTATTTTTTCTGTTCAAATCACTCTTTCTGGCATCTGTTTTGAATCATTTCCCTCCGTAATTTCCATGCATCTCCCTGTCTCTTAGTGTTTTCTTCACAATGAAAGTAATACTCAGGGTTTATACCATCTATGCTTAGTAAACGCATGCAGTCATTCCCACTTTGGAGGGGAGGGTTAAAAGAGGTCTTAATTTAGAATTTACCAGCTCATATGCATCACTCCTGGCATCAGCTTTTATTGCCTTCATATCTTTATACAAGTGTTGATGAGAACAGGTCACAATGGCGCCATTGCTACCACAGTAATTGAAGCTCCTGTCAGCACTTCCCAAGTAGAATCCTGTATTTGGTCTTATTACGTACCTGTAATAATGCTCAAAAGTGAGTGTGTAAGGCTGATGTGGAAGTCTATGTGCTTCTTTCCTTTGTTACTCCTGAAAATATATTATTTCGTCAAATGTCTATGTTTATGAACAAATGTAAAGTAGTTTACTTATTAATAATTCACTTAGACACAGATCAATTTAAAAGAAACCAAACTGGGTAACACAGTGGATCCAACTTCTTTTTTAAACCAGGTTTTAGAAAAAGTATTTTTCAAATGGACACAAGTTGTCTATTTCTGGATCAACGAACGTTTTTCCAAACTATATCCCAGCCATGTACAAAGTAGTAACGTATGATACTGCTAAGAGATTTATCTGAAGGAATTAAATTCAATTAGCTGTAAAACAAGGGGGGTTTTCTCTGTTTTTTATAAGTCATAAACCCAAAATTAAATATAAAAACCTGAGAACATCTGACATTTGCTAGCTGAGAGACTGAAAATTGATAGTTAAGAAAAAAGAAAGCTTGAAATGCCTGTCACTAAATTTAGTAATTGGTTCACAGAGTTTAGAAAAGACAAATTTAAAGCAAAAAAACAACTACAGTATTTTTAAGGACAAACTCACTACTGAGATACCTCAGCTCTTTGTCTCTCGCTCTTGATTAGTAAGACTAATATCACCAGACAGTTTAAGTCAACACTAGTCCCATCTCTGGAAAGTGCGAAGTATTTCTCAACAGGCCTCTGAACTTTGTAGAAAAGCACTTTTCTGAATCATCCATTGAATTCTTAGACACACAATGCACAGTATTTTAAGCCTTTCATTTCAGTATGCCTAAAACTCAGTGAAATCCTTACAATGAGTACTATTGTTCACTGATCAAGCACACCAAGATGGTCTTAAATAGCTGCTCTTGAATCAGAGTGAGCTTCATTGGGATAGCTCCTAATGTAGCCCATCTATTAATATTACTCCATGGAAAATACCAAGTATACCAGATGTGCTGTTAACTAAATGGATTGAAATTCCTTTGCCTGCTTACCATATGATGCAAAGAAACAATATTTCTAAGTATCCCACAGAATAATAAGATCCATTCAGTCTCAAAACAGCTGTTTTTTGGCTAAACAGTAGCTGTCCTGGAATCCAGTTTTAAAGCCAACATGAAAGTAGAAAGTAGACTCTTTGAAAGGAAATTTGATAGTTATAAGTCATTTTTCAGCTGCTGAGAACACAGATGTAAATTTTATAAATGTGCCCACTTCAAAATACAAGAGTTTGTGGAATCTGGACCTAACCACAGATGAGTCCTGTTTCCTTCTGCATGGAGTGAGTTACATCCACCACTTCCTCGGTCTAGCCTCCTCTCCTGAGAAGAGGAGCAACACTTGCTTCATGCAACGCTGACCAGAATATGATAGCATTACGCAGTCATATTATTGATGCGAATCCAACATGTTGTAAGGCACTGCAATGTCTTCCCAGTCTATCCTTTCCTTTTCACGGACTGAACTGGCTCTTGTGTATATGTATTTGTATTTAACGTCCTGTGTACTCCTATATGTTCCCCAACTTCTTCCAGTGAAAAGAAAACTAAGCTACCCTTCATCAGGACATGTGTTTTTATGGAAAGCACAGTCCAGAAAAAATAGCCAAGAATAACAAACCACAGTAACCAAAGCTTGAGTTGAGCACCAGCAAAGCAAATAATTGAAAAGCTCTTGTTTCCATAAAGTTACATTAAAAACCCACTAAAACACTGCTGCTTGCGAGACAAAAAGCCGGTAAAAAAGAATATGAGATGGGCCTCAAATATGTATATAGCTTGATATGGCTAATAAAATAAAAACACAAACACAAACCCATACTTTGTGGAAAGCAGATTTTTTTTTAGTGTTTCTGAAGTTTCAAGAGTGACATCACAGAAAATTGAGCCATACGTGCCTATTTATCCATGGAAAATTGGGCCATACATATTTATCCATAGAACATGCAAAAACATTACAGTCACAGTGCCAGATTTACCTGCTTTATCTCTCTGACAATACTTTCCAAAATGAATATAATAGAAATGTCTTCTAGACATGAGAAGGAACCACTCTTAAGTCTCTCAGCCCTTTATCTCTCTTCAGACTAACAGTTGTTCAGATTAACAACTAGCATCAGTTAATATTATATAATATTTTTTTTGTGAAATAATCATCAGCTGGTTAGGAAAGCTGCTTAGTTTTGCTTTTGTTTAGTGTTGCTACCTAATTAAACACTCTGGTTTTCTTAATTTTTCACTTTCAGCCATAATTTTTTTTAAAAATTTGCCTCTCAGTTTCCTAGTGTCACGACTTCTCCTGTATTTTTCTCCATGGCATTCAGAAGTCTCATCTCCAAAAGCAGCGCACCCATCACCAATACGCATAAATATACAGAGACTCACTCTGTCACATGCTACTGTAGTAGCATGTCAAAGAACTATGCATTCAGACATAGAATGCAGTCTACATCAAACAAGCACACAGGGATGAAAGCTGGTTATGAAAGAAACCAAGAGCAAATATTCTAAAGTGACCCAGCCAAAAAGCAAGATTTGTTAAAAAGCAAGAGGAAATAGAGTCCAGAATATGGTCCACATAAGCTGTCAAATCCCAACACTTTCAGTGATGCAAGTAATATGAAGTATTCCGTAACTAAATGGCTAATTATGAAGAAAAAAAAAAAGATTAAAAACAGTGAGGGAAAAAAAAAGCAAAATTCTTTAAGCGCTTCCATAGTACACTGTGCTTTTTAAAAAAAAAATAAAATTAGTATGCACAGAGGGAATTCATACACTCTACGCACCAGCTCTGACAGAAAATGGAAATAGCAAGAAAAATCATTCAAAATGTTAGGCTGATTACCACTACTACGAAGTTTTTCCTTCACATGCACCCTCATTTGAGTAAGACCCCACATCTGCACTCCCAGGTATCCTGTAACACTTCACCAATGCCTTTTTATGTCCATGCAAGACCTTAGTTTCTCTCCAGAAGAGTGAGAGAAAAACAGGTGACAAAGTTCTGGCCTTCCTCCTCTTCTTGGCACTCACTTACCCCCAATTCTATTCCATGGTTCATGCATTTCTCAGTCTGTCCCTTCTGTCCTCACTCTCTGAGTTCCCAATATTCTTCTGACACCCAAAACATGCACTTCACTAATCTCTCTAATCCATGATCTATCTTTCTTTCATCCTTACGTGAACTGAATGTGCCAGTTAATGGTTTCCATTTAAATTCCCATCCTCTTAAAATTCCCATCCTCTTAAAAATTCCATTATGACACTTACGATGTCCTCTCCAAAACAGAACCATAGGATCTCCTTCACAGGCATTCATGTTCTGCCAGTTGGCTTCAACATACTATTTCACAGCTACTGTAGTGGCAGACTGATATAAATTTTCTTGACTCTCAACTCCTAAGTCGAGACATGGATTGCTTCTAACATTTTTGCAGATGATTTTATATTCCTTTCTATTCTCCTAAGAGCATATGTATAAACATCTCAGAACGTACTTGCAAGAGACAACTGAAAGAAGCCACCTGATTACAGGCTCTGGTACTTAACAGGGTATTTTAAACACAGCAGTATCTGTTGGAGGGGTAATGCAGTTGGGAAAGCGATTTGAGAGATTTCTTGAGTGTCTTGGTGATAATTTCTTGATGCAATGGCTCAAAAAGACACCTAGGACAAACTCTCCGCTGAATGTTTTCTCACAAGAAATAATTGTCTGGTGATGTAAAAGCCAAGCTTTCTTGGCTGCAGCGATAACGACAAAGAGCAGAGTTTAAAATCCTGAGGAAAGTAAGCAAGACAAAAGGCAGAATTATAGCCTTAGACCTTCAGGAGAGCAGACTTTGGCTTCTTTTAAGATCTTGCATAGCTGGTTCCCACAAGAGACTGCTCTGTAGGGCAAAGAGACACAGAAAAGCCAGCTGATATTCAACAACAACCTCTTAAAAGCACAAAAAGCTTCCAATCAGATGTGCAGGAAGTTGAGCAAGCATGGCAGAAGGCCAGCACAGATGAAACAACCTCTGTATGTAATCAAACACAAGTACACAGAAGGTGGATGCAGGGACTGGCTGCCCATGAAGAACATCAGCACACTGACCAAGTGTACAGGGATGAAGTCTGCAAATCCAAAGCTGTTGCAATTGAAACTAGTGAGAGATGCGAAGAACAATAAAATGGGCTTCAGTTCACTTGTCGCAAAATACTAAGGAAATAAGCAAGCCCAGCATAGTCACCCAGATGACTGGGGACTGGGCTGGAATAAAATGTAAGAGAAGACTCAGAAAACAGGTTTTTCATCTTAAGAAGAGAAGGCAGTAGGGAGGTCTTTTTTAAGTCTTCAATAACCTAATGGGAATGCACTCGTCCTGGTGAACAATAGGATGAGAGACAATAGACAACTTGCAACACTTGTAATTTGAACACAAAAACAGATGCCCAGAGTGGCCTGGAGATATCAAAACCTCAACCTGACAAGGCCCTGAGCAATCTGGTATACCTGGAGCTGCTTTGAGAAGGGGGTTGGGATAGACAACCTCCACAGGCCTTTTCCAAAACAATTTAGTTTACAAGTATGATAATTCCCCAAATATAGAGCCAGATACTTTAAAAACGTTTATGTATTACTCCTGGAAAAGAAGTTGTAGCTTTGTTTTATGAACAGTTCTTAAAAAAAAATCCTGCAAGAACAATTTCTTAAGACCACAGCTCTCTTACTAAAGCAGGGACAGGAGGGCAGCTGGAAGAGTGAAAGAATTTCTCTAATGCTTTTTAAAGTTAAGAAAAGGAAATTATACCCTATCCATAAATAACTGCTCACTAGTGGCTCTCCTGGAGGATGAACTGCAAAAATCTGTCAAACAACGTGACCTGACCAGCCCCACCATTACTACTGCCATCATGAAATTTTTAAGTCTTAGGAAGAACCTTGTCATTCCTTCAAGCTCCACGTACCACAGACTAATTTCAAAGATCCATACATATATTGTAGCGGCACCAGTGAAACTACATGACATCTTTTCCTGCCTTTGGTTAGATTTGGGAAGTAGATAGCTTGGATCTTACCTTATGTTTATGGACTGAAGGAACAAGCTGTGTTATGTATTTGATTTTTATCACTAACAACTAATTATCCCACAACACAGCAATGTTTTAAAGTTAGAAGTAATTACACAGCATTGATTTAAAAGTGCTTCCCATTAAATGAAAGAAAGAACATTCCTAGTATTCAAAGCAAAACCTAGAAATCAGAATTTGATCGGAATTCCAGATCTGCCACTGAGTCACTTCCTGGCTTAAAAGCTGCCACAGAATATGGTTAATTACTGTCAGAACAAGGACAGGACTACAAACTCAGAACCTATTGCCCTTTATTTAGAGGCTGACTACCTATAGTCAAAGCTACAGTAGGAGAAGATGCTTTTTATTACGAACCTTGCCTAATCCTGCGAAAGTGGAAATTTCTTGTTTATGATGCATTTGGATTGATGGTGCACAGATAACATTTGTAAAGACAGACACCAAATCATAAATTAATTGTGGTGTGTCTGGGATAGAATGGGTTTTCTAGAATGACCTAAGAGTTTCAGGGTTGGCCAATAGTACAGGATGGAAAAAGTCAGAATGTTTTCTGGCTTAGCTCCCAGGTTGACAAGTAATCATAACCCTTTTTTTTTTTTTTTTTACCCATTGGAATCATTTGCATCATGGTGACTCCCAGATCCCAGTGGAAAATCAAACCTCATTTTTCTAGATACTTACAAACATGGCAAGAACAAGAAAGCAGCAACCCCCAAAGCCTGAAATACAACAAAATAAAAATATTGTGGCTAAAGAGTGCTTAGTAAGTTTTGGCGTGTATTTGCCAAAGCTTGAATTTTCCCAATAAATCCTACCATGTCTGAAATATTACTATTGCTAGTTGAAGGATACAGAAAGATTTTAATGAGAATAAAGACTATTAAAATTAATAACACTCAACTGTGCAATCAAAAGTAAAATGAAATTCTATATGAGGTTAGCCAAAATCCCATGGGAAAGCCCACACTATTCTGTGGTTAGCCTTGATTTCACATGTTAATACTGTGAATGGCTGTTGTTGGTTGACTCCATAAAATGTCATTTCCTTTGAGGTACAAGCTCCTTTTGGCAGGCACTGTGCTTTGACCTGCTATAATTTCTAGGTTACCGATGGTTAAACTACTATGTTTTACTGCAAGCAACAATGCTTAACTTTTGTGCATATATTTTTGCATTTTACATCTGCTTGGATTTTTTTTTTTTACAGCCACTGCTTATCAGAGATGAGTTGCATTAAATTAACTAAAATATTTATAAAACACATACACTAACATTGGATTATCTGGCATATTCTTTTGTACATATATCCTAGCCCCGACTTCATGTATAATTTTTTTAAATACTGTTCTAAATGTTTATGTAATTGGTAACAGTAGTAGAAAGGACCTGTTCAAGAGTCCCTACAATTTGCAACACTGTGGTTAAACCATCCATCCAGGCAGCTTGGTCTGAAAGAATAAATGACCACACAGGGCTGGAAGTGAGGATGTTTCAAGGCTAATCCCAGCTCCCTAATTTTCAGCCAGAGCCTGTGGAAATCCTTTGCTTGTGACTCCATTTTACCATCTGTTTTGTTGAGACAAATTTAATTGCACAGAGATGTTCCAAGATTTAGTTATTAGTTGTAAAACACTTCAACAGAGTGATAAAGTTATTCTCAAGCTTAATAAGCATGGAAATACTTAGTACTACACTATTCCATTTCCTCCAACACTTTAAATAGCCAGTACCTGAATATTTTGGGATGACTCAAAGCTTTTATCATCTTGCTCCTACCTCTGTACTTGTAGAAGATGGTGGATGTTTGTCTTGTTTGTTGCTTATGAAGGAAAAAATATCTTGTTGAATTGTTATGGATCGCTTTGAAACTAGATGGGACACATTTTGTTTTCTAACATCTCTTTTCTCTCTGCCTGCAGATTTTATCCTTCTGCTCTCTAAGGTTAACACAGATCAAAACAGCCACTAAGAAAAGCAAGCATCACCCAGTGCTTTATGAAATGGTGGCTCCTTGGTGGTGAATACGCTGTTTGAACTCAGTATCTCCCTGCAGATTCCTGCATCCTTTAGGACAAAACCAGAGTACTTTTCCCACAACGGGAGAGGGGGGAAAAAATAATATTAAATATTTATCCAATTCACAGTCAAGATTATGAAAAACTTAGTGCAAAAGAATACTATTTTGCGGATATGCGTTAAGTTTATTGAGAGCACTACGTCCTTTAGTCCATGAAACCGAAGGAACAGTGCAGGAATAGTGTATTTCACACAGCAGTTTCAGGCACTACCTGACATGTGGAAAGACAATAGTGCCACCTGGCGTTACTACTGCAGTTTGAATTCACGAAAAACTGTACGGAAAAAGTATTTCTTTCACAAAAAATGATCTTTTATTAGCAGGATTTTGCAACTATTACTGTGGACAGGAACTCAGGGGCTATGAAGGCGACGCACCTAGACCCAGAACCTCACACTAGAATTTGTTTAGACTACAGCTCATCAGGGTCAGTTTTCCCTAGCTGCCTGCAGGGTAGGAGCAGAGTTGTGAGGCCCTTTTCTCACCTCCAGGTCCTAGTGCGCTTAGATTCCTGTTAACAGCAAAAATACATTTCCGGCACACAACACCACGCACCAGCAAACAGAAGAGCACTTTACAAAAGGGCAGGCTTACGGCAAGCCAGCAAGGGCAGCTGTCCGCGGAGGCCGTACGGCATCCCACGCCACCCTCAGCCGCCGCCACGCTCCCACGGCCACCGCCGGCCCGCGGCGACGGTTTAACGGCCGCCCGTACCACAGGACAAGCGTCCCGCCCCCCGCCCCGCAGCAGCCAATAAGAGGACGGGGGGAGACGCCTGCAGCCAATAGGAGCGCGGAACTGCGGGGATGGGCGGTGCCGGGGTGTGCCCGGTATTCAGCGGCCGGGTCGGAGGGGCGGCAGGCCTGTGAGGGGCGCGAAATGGGGCTCTTTGGAGGGAGGCTGCTTAAGAAGTTAAATTCAGCATTGCCTGGCATTTTAAATGCTGAGCGCTTCCATTTTCCCTCACCCCATGACATTGTGACAAAGATGGCTGTGCGGGCTACGTGAGGGCAGCTTCTCAGCCCTGGGCCTGCAGAAGCAGGGCAGACAGGGAAGGGAGACAGGCTGGCAGGGGGCAGGGTGAAAGCAGAGTTCTGGAGCTGCAAAGCCAACCGTTTCTGGAAGAGAGAGAGCGAGCAGATCAAGGGTGAGACCAGCAAACAAACCGTTCTCAGACTCCTTGTTCAGCTTTCAGTTCTGTGCCCACTGACACCAATGAGAACAGGGGTGTCAGCAGTCAACACAGGCTTGACTTGCGCCTTGTCACACAGATAACTTCTGGTTGTGCACCTTGTCACCAAGTGTGATGTATACAGCCTAAAGCATAGAGTACAATTTCTTTGTTATTGTGAGCTGGACCTCTGGGCATATAAGATGCCTGACAAAATTTCAAGAGAAAGGTCTTTGTGTTCTGTTTGGAGAAGGTGCATGCTAGTGCTGCAACACTTAACTCTTCCGGTTCAGAAGTTGAGAAAGTGCTGATTTTCCCCAGCTTGTTTCCCTCTCCTAAATGCAGGCATCAGGCTCCATCAACTTAATCCACACTGTTAACTCTGAAAACCTGTTCCACACCATGCTGTCAAGAGGCAGAGTAGCAAGAAAGATTTGATGATTTTCACCCAGCACCAAAGGGAAGCAAGGCACTTGTACTGGAGCAGAACAACATTCAATGCCTTCATAGTCTCACAGAGCTGGAGCCTAGCTCCTGTGCCAGCTGAACATAAACCAGGTTTTAGGTATGGTGGCAAGCTTCACAGGATCCCACAGAGGTTATACAAGAAGTGTAGCTACACTAATGACAAATATTCACCAAGGTGATGGGAGTCGTGCTTTCCTGCTTCGAAACAAAACCAAGAGAGTTGTGCAGGGTGAACCTTCACTGTTTGATTGTGTAGTCACATGATGAGATCAACCTTGATCCAATTTTCATTTTTAGCTTTGAAAGCATATGTGAAGTCACTCATCAGTGAATTCAGATAATAGTACTCTATCATTATCAAGCACTTCTCCAGCAAAGAGGAGGATCTAAAAAACTGCTGCATACTTTCTTCTCTACCTCTTTACATTCTGAAACAGGTTAGAGCCAATGCCATAGAAGTTGGCAGTGTTAACAAATGTTTCAACTGTCCTCCAAACTTCACTCTCAGGGCTTAGACTTAAATGCATGAAGAAACTTAATCATCAATTATTTAGTAAATTAAGGATATACAGTAGACGTCTGAATTGATTAGAGGTTAGTTTTAAAACAAAAAAATCTCAGTTACCCAGCTACACTGGGAAACACCAGAATTGATGAGGTTAAGAAGTTCTTCAGTGGTTCTAAGTATCTATCATTTGATAGGAGAAAACAACTTGCCATTTCTCACTATGCTCTTGAACTTACGATTTTTCAGCTATTTTCTAGTTGAATGTGCATTAGTGGAGTTAAGGCCAAGCTTGTCTTGCTTACAACCAGCTTTGCAACTGAGTCTTAAAAGTTATTTTCCCAATGTATTTCCTCATATCCCAGTGGACTACTGTTTTCAGGAAGGAGGAGTTAGACAGTCCTTCGCTATTCTAAGAGGCAAAACAAATTACATATGTAATAGGAACAAGTTTTCAGATACTAATGTTCCAGCTTAATCATACCACGTATTGCGGACTGGTCTGCATTGTCTGTCAAGTCATGACAAATTTTAGACAGCAAAAGAAGGTTTATTTTTCTTATGCAACCACTGCTGTTCCTAGCCCAGTAGCAGCAAACATTCCTCTTGTACCAGACACCTGAATGGCTTTAAGTTCTACTCATGGTCCTATGCAAATTCTACAATAAAGGTAAGCATCAGGTGCATGCAATAAGCTTATTCACATATCAGGAACTATTTTCAGCATTAATCTGTTGAAATAGGAACATCATTCCCTATCCCCCACCGATAAAAAAGGCTTTGTTAGACAAGGCAGTTGTATTGAACTCATTTCCTTTTATTGCAGTGACATCCCCCTGGTACAAAGTATTAACTGCAATAATTACGTTAAAACATTAGAAAAGCATTTGTGTGTGACAGTTACAGTACAGTATCAAATCTTACATCTTCAAACCAAGTGGGCCATTACCCACTAACGCTCAAATCTTTAAATTATTTTCAGTTATTTTTAAATATGTCAGAAAAAGCATATAAAAAGAATGTATGTAAAAGGAAACCTAAATACAAGTGAACAAATAAATAATTGATTTTCACCAGCTATTACTGTCTTTCTAAACCCATACAAAGAAACCTAATCTATAGAAGGTATGAATTGCCATGTGTAAGTGATTTCATTTTTCAAGTAATTAATAGTGATTGGAACATAACTAAATTTGGCGTCAAAATCAAAGCAGAAGTTGGAGTGACTGCCACTAACTGACATCTGTTGCAAACAATTACCATTAGCTGTTGAAATTTTAGTGTAGCAAATAATCATGAAACTTGACCTCATGCCTAGCGTTAGTGGACTTCTGAGAGTGCATGTGAAAAGCATTCTACGTTATTTCACAGACATTACCTTAACTATCCCCATATGCATATTTAGATATATTTTATATAATTTTATACACATATATGCATGTATACACACACTTCATTTGGTTTCTGTGTTACAGATCACAAGCAATGTTTTCCTGAATGGGCAAAAAACCTTTTAAATAAGTGTACCTGTGCACATTTTTTTTTTAAGATAGCAGCACTAAGTCCATGCCTTACTGTCCATCTGTTCAAAAGAATGTAACCCACAAAACAAGAAGAAACATGGCAATGATTCCACACATTCACAATGTGACATCCTTATACCCTAAAATACACTGTAAAGCCTGTAATCGATACATTGCTAAGTTTGATCACCACCCCCTCACCTGGAAGGAAACGGCACTTTTACTGCAAACTGTCTTGTCTTACAATGTTTATCATAACAAGCTGGGTTCATGCTGGCATCAGTTATCTCACACTTAGCAGCAAAACATGCATGTTTATTTTTCTTTTTTTTTTTTTGAAGTGAAATGATTCAATAGTCTTAAATCCAATTGACAGAAACAGCAAAAAGATTTTCTGCAGTTTACCAAGAACTTGACAAGTGTCTACTGCACTGTGTAGAATGTTTTTATCTTTATTCACAACTCGAAGCTCTACCTTGCCACACAATGATTATGCTTTGTCCTTCAAAAGGAACAGTTACATTTCAATTTGATTATGTATTTAGCATAAAAATACATCTTTTCTGTGCATCCTTAAATGAAAGTCACTCAAGCACTGGTAAACTGATCCAGTAGCATCTCCTATGCTAATATCAAAAGCTTGTGAAATGTTTTTAGGCAATCCTTTCTATCCAAAATATAATAGGAATTTAAAAAACAGTTCACATTACTAACCTTTATACAAAGGCTCAAGTGAAATTTCTTGTGTAGGTGTTCATAGTAGACTAAATTATGAAGTTTTCAAAATACACAATGAAAGGGCACACAAGATTGGCAGTTTTTTTATTGAACATAGAAAATGTATAAAGTAGGAAGTATGGAATAGATCTAAACTGCTAGACAATCAAACCTGAGTATTATTTAATAAGACTGAATATATTTTCTGACAACTGAATGAATTGACCTAAAAACATCTCCCCTAGTAACTAGTGGTCCTTTTAACCATTTGTTGAAAAATGCGAGAGAACTGTAGCTTTTACATTTCATATTGGATAGCAAGATTCCACATAGTGTTTACTGTTTTCTGTTAGATAGCATCACATTGCTTATATTATCCCCATTCAAGCCTTAAGTTGAGTTTTGTTTCAAAATAAGTTGAAAGTGACACCAAAACATAATAGGCCAAGAACTAGGACAGGTCTCTAGTAAGATAAAATCTGTAGTAAGATAAAAAGCCTTAGCCAGTAAGATGAATTTGATCTTCTATTAGAGCTACAGAGCAGAGACTGGTCACTATCCTTCGCCAAAGCAGCTGATGTTAGCTGTATATTTCAGACTGGTGCCAAAGTATACGTTGTCAGATGTGAGAAAATGATCCTCTCTGCTGGTAAAATTAGTTTTATTTTACGTGTTACAAAATTTAGTAGCATGAAGTATTGACAATAACATCAGGAATTTGTTTTAGTTCAACTGACCTGCCCGAATTCTCACCTTTAAATCTAACAGATATAATAACAAAAAACCAAAAACTTTCTGACAATAGAAAACATACAGTACTAAAAACTAATAGCTCAATGGAAGACTGAAAAGCAGCATTCATTTTTATTGTAATATGGAAGAGACTAGAAACTAAAAGAAGTCTGATCTAAACTATTAGTTGAAGGCAGATTTTGACATTCTATATAAATTCACAAAATAGGATGTATGGATGAGATTTGGTTAATTTCAGAAGGCACCTCAAGGCTAAAAGGCTTTTATAAATCTATAATCCTTTCATTGATCAAAAATAAAACATTTTATTGCTGCTATTCAAATAGCAAACAAAAAGCTTGTCTTGTTCTTCAGTCTAACAAGGAGTCCTCCCCCATTAAGCAAGATTAAATTACAGAAAATATAGAATAAAACTGAAGATGTCACAACTTTAGAAATACAGTGACTTTCCTTGTGTGCTTTCAAGTCAGTGAAATAGTGAAAGAAGAGTCACTTTTTGCCTTTGTAATGTTAATAAACTATAGACCATGTCAGTCACTCTCCCCTGGGCACTGAAGTACCATTTCATCGTAGCTGTCCCATGTGCAGTACTCTTAGGAATAGAAGGTAAGAACACTCTGATGATTCCCACGAACAAGGAGAATTGGTGGCAGATCTTTAGAAAGAGCTTCTAACCAGGCCATGTATAGTGCACTAGAAACCGCACCTTTTCGTGCAACTGGCAAACTCCTATAATTCACAAGAGAAAAAAGCATTCAATTAGAAACACCTGGTGGAGTACAAGTCGTATCATATAAATACAAAAGTATGATTCTGTGAAGAGGTAGCTATTAAGTAAAATTTTGGAACCTTTTTGGTTTTTGGGTTTTGCTCAGAATTCAGTTCGTGAGTTGAGAATTCGTATCTTTAGCACCACAGTCCTTTACATCTATTTACCCCTCACTTTTGGCCTCTTACCACCATTTTGTAATTCAGGTAGTTTCATGAAGAATTCTCCTCAGTTGGAGATAATTTCTTCAAAGACTCTTCAAGATTTTAAAATACAGCTTTTTCTTAGGATGCTAGGGGTGGTGCAGTCTAACACTGCTTCTCACAATCCTTCCTAAAACCTGCCTTGCTCTTTTCTTTTGAAAACACTAAGACTATTTGCCCTCCTCAAACTTCACTTGTAGTACTACTTCACGGAGTTCTGAAGCAGGTTCCTGAAGAAAAACACAGCAAAGAAACCTACAAAGTAATTCCATGGAAATTCATTGTCAGGATGATGATCTAACTTACCTATAGAGATTTCCTAGAAAAATAACTGAAAGGAAGGACCCAAAAGAGAGGGGAGTACCTGGCATGTGGGAGCAGAAGGAATGTGAGAATCCTGAGCCACACTACAAATGTGGAGGTAGTCACCTAAAACATTGTGTCAGAAGCACAGAACTACACAGGACATTCTTCATTCATCAGTGTAGTAGCTCCATGCTTCTAATAAATACTTTCAGCACTGAAACCTTCTTGGATATTTCTATACTTTAATGCCAAGCACAGCCTTTTTCCTAACCTGCGTTTATGTATGTTTGTATTTCAAATTACAGTTCTATATCAATTAGGGTAAGAGCACAAATCATTTACTTACATGACAATTATGTTAGCTGTACTTGAATGTTCTTTCAGCAACTCATTTAGTCTAATCTGGCGGTAAGTCTGTAGTTAAAAAGAAACTAGTTAGGAAGATCTTTTATAAAAAACTCCAAGTTCCTTTATGCAAGGAAAAATGAAAACCAGTTAAGATCAGTTGGTATGAGTCACTTATAGAAAGCATGTACTTCCACCTCAGTTTGGCAACTTGTTCGTTTTTCCTAAATGCCTACAGTTGCCTGGCTGGGAGAGAAGAAAGCAGCAAGCTTAAAATGTGCAAATAAGCCAAGTAAGTACTATGAAAGCTAAATTTAAGACAGTTCTAATAATGATACCATCCTCCGTAGCTCCTAGAAGCACGGGCCCCTTATATTCTCTTCAAGGTTCTTTCAACTATATCCTAGAAGCTCATAGTGGGCAGGTGTTACAGAAGTAAAGCCCCATCTTTGTTTGGTAAGCCCACCTTCATAATAGGCCTTTTTTTACTACCCTATCCTGTCTTAACGTCTGAGGTAGCTTCCTCAGTAATTTTCAGTTCTTTTATGTCAACTAACTTTCTGGCAAAGATTTTGAGTTAACCATTTCTTACAGTTCTGTTGTTCTCAGATGAGATGAAGTCTAGTTAATCTGCAGGCTAGTGTCTGCAGAAACAATTAACCTATCAGCAGACAAAAGAATACATCACTTCAGTTACCTCACTGAAATGAATTTTGGCAGTGTTTGTATACATGAGGAACATCAAGGCATCAAGCAGTTCCTTAGCTATAAAGTAACTGTACTTTATAAAATCGTCCCCCTTAGCCCCTTGGTAATATGCTGTTAAGAGATCTCAGCAGCAGCTGCTGTACCTACCCATTGAATAGATTCCTGCCTTTTTCACACTTACAGTGCAGAATGACCTACAATTCCCATTTCTTCTCTACTGCAAATCCTCACAGAAGTTGTAAAAACTCAGGCAGGAAAAAGAAGATAAGGGTGGAATATACTCAGGACCGTCTTGAAGGACTTAGGATCACTGAAACTTTAACGAGTCTTTCTTTAGGTCCTGGTCTGTATCTGCATCCTCTTATAGGATGCTACCTGAGTCTTCTCCATAGAAGCACTTGAGAAGGAATACTTCTGGCATCTCTACACCACACAACTGCTTGTGAAAAATGTCAAGCATTTAATTGCTCCTTAACATCACTATTAGATGTCATGTGGTGTTTTTTTTTTTAATAATGAAGCAAAAGTGTTAGTTTGGTCAAAAAAGACAAGCAGCTGAATATAGACAATGGTATTTTAAATTAACTGCTGAAATACTGTAGGAAAGTAGTTTAATCCACCCCCCTCAAATGCTGGAACATTTCTTTTTTTTTGTGAACCATCTAAATGGTTTCAGATGCTGCTTTCCATCAGCCATTCGTAAAACAGCTATAAAAGGAGAATAACAAGAATGAACTCATTTATATCATATCCACAAATGCAGCAGGAGAAAAGAGTTTAACAACTTTTAACATGAAGTCCTAAAGAATACAGAACCTTTGTTTTGTAAAGCTCAAGTTCATTATCTGTTATCCTCCATGGTTCATCCTCCTTCATTTTATCTGCAACTTCTTGTTCTTTATCATCTTCATGAAGTCGGAAGGGCTCTATCATTTCTTCAAATGCTGCAATACTGTAACGATTAAGTGAACAGCCATATTAGAACAGATACGCGTCTGTATGTCAGCAATGACTTTCATGATATCAGAAAGTAAGTTTTATTACCATTTAAAGTGAACTGAAATTTTTTTACTGCCAATTGCAGTTAGAACATCAAATCAGCTATTTGTATACAAAGACATTATGATTCAATAAACAATTAGGGACACCTGTAGCTTTCCCTGTTCCTCATGTGACTACATTTAAATTTTAGCCAGTTTAAAAAAAAAAAACAAAACCAACTTTTGCTAGACTTTTACTGGAACTGTTAGAAAGTTGAAGAGTACTACCTTAGAGAATGTATAGTAACTAACAGTAGCTTCGTCTGAATTAAATTTGAAAAAGAAGGAGTTTACATGTCGCATTGAAAAAAAATAGCTATCAAGTCTCATGCTAGTACCATTAGGATTTTGGCTCTGATATTTTTATTTTGCTTCTTTTTAATCTTTACAATACATTCCGAGAGCGCATTCAAATGCAAATAGCCACAGCCATCTTGTATAGTCTTCCTGTTGCACTTAGAATATGAGATGTTAATTTTAATGTACTTGAACTTTAGCAAGAACTTAAAAAGAAAACCTTCTGAAGACCAAAGAGGCATTCATTTCTACTAGAAAAAACAACTTACATGACCCTTCCTTCTCTACCCACATTAAGATACTTGAACAGCAAACTAAGGCTGCCACAAGTTATGAAAACAACTTGTCTTTGAATAGCCCCGGCCCATGAGATGTGAGAAAAATAAACAAGATTTTTAGCAGAACATACTGAAATATATGCCTTACATCCAATGAAATAAATGCATTTTGATGCTATTTGAATGAGCTTTTTTATAAAGATGGCAAGGTATTGCCAATCTCCTGTGGTTGCAAATTACAGTATGGGAAGTTTAACAAACTTTAAGGAATATCTCTTGGGATGTATTACTGATATTGTAATATCAGTATGTGTCATGCGTTAGCTTCCATATAGTTAAACACTCCCCCCATGCCCATTCACCTCCAGGAAAATCCCACACTACTAAAAAACCCATCTTTTTCTCCACCCTTGGTGGTCTTTACTGAAGTCAGTTGATACGATGACTTCACCTTCCTCAAAAGGGAACAATCAAATGTGATCTGCTATTTTTTGGCTGAACAAAAAGGAGAAATATTAACAATATTCTATTATACAGCACAACAATTGTTAAAAATAAATTGTCTTCCTCCACTTAGTTTACAGCTATCGTTAATGCCAACTGATATCTTAAAAAGGCTTTACACATATCCACAGAGATAGAAAAAATGCTCTCAGAAGAAATAACTCATGGATCAATTCTATGAAATAAAAATAATTCCAAGTAATTCTACAGTCTCAACTTTTTATGCATAAATGCCTGCTACCTCTAAGCTTACACATTTCTCAGTAGCAGGCTCCCAGGAGCCAAGACATCCAAAAGCATCAGAGTTCCAGAAGTACTCTACTGTTTTAGTTGCTTCATTTATTCTATACATTTAAGAAAAGGTGATTAAAAAGCAGGGTACAAAAAAGGTAAGTTGTAAAACAACATTTCCTAATTTGCATGACTTATCAAATTATTCAGATACATGCATATCCATGTAAAAAATATTTTTACAACTTCAAAGTACTAAAGAAGACTTGAAGGGAAAGGAAGATACTATTTTAAGATCTTACACATTCTGTTATAAATTTGTACTGAAAGCCACCTAAAATTAATATTTTTTAAACTCAAAAATCAGAAACATCACACGTATGATCATTCCTGTGAAAATTACAAGTCCAAGCAATTTTTTAAAAAAGAAAAAACAAATCAGGCTATTTGAAGACCAAGCTTTGTTACATTAAACTAAGACTCCGAGTCAGATAAAGACCATTTAAGTTTTTGTGAGCATTTCTCTTTTTAAAGAAGATTGTTCCAGACAAATTGGATTTTTTAAAATGTATTTTTCTACATTTAGTATTACAGTCTAAGGGCCAGAGATTTAAAAAATACAAAATTCTATGTTCTTCGATGTAGGAGTTATTGCTTAATTTATTTCCTGCATTTTCATGAAACACTGGATGTTACAGGAACTACTCTTTCAAAACTGTTATGTAGGAAAGAATGAGGTTATTATAAATTCATGAAAGACATCAAGAATTCAACTAACAAACAAGTTGGGTTTTTTTGAGACTTACTTTTCTTTCTTTGGCTTAGTATTAATATCCCCAAGAACCATAATGTCCGAGAAGTCTATCCGAAATTTGCTGAGCAAAGTAGCCATCCTGTATCAGAAAAACAAGCCTTTACACATCATCAGATTTTTAATTATTTCACAGGGTAAACAGCTAGGTGTTTGGTAATAAAAACACTAGTTTAATAAAAAAGAGGAACTTAAATATGATAGGAAAAAAATTGATCCAACTTACCTGGCATATGGATATAAAACAACATGCTTTGGGAAAAAAAATAGATTTTTAAAACCAGAAAACTAAGAGAAGAGCTCTCCCTCAAAGACAAGTTCAGAAAATATTTGAAAAAGAAAATGTTAGTGTCAGACAATGCTGCAGATAAATTAGTTTAACTTGAGATATCCCATCCAAAATAATCTGGGGGTAAATGGAACTTTTTTGGAGAAACAGAATCAAATATGATTACACCTCAACCAAAGAACAACTGAAAGAAGGCTACTAGGAAGTGAAAGTCATCTACCATGTAACATGCTCTATTAGCATTTGAAATGAAAATTTTTAAAGGTAAACTTACGCTCTTCTGTCATGATCAATCCTGTTTATTTTTCCACCAATGAACACCCTGATCTTACAGTCTTTCCACTTCTTCTTAGTTGTAATAAGATACGGAATCAACAGTGTCAAACCTGCATTTTGACCAGGATTTGGGAACATTCAGAAAACATATTATCATGTTAGAGTTTAACAGTACAAATTTGTAATCCATATATGAACTAACTGAAACATACCTATTAACAATTAGTTAAAAATCACTTCAGTATTTTTTTTCTATGTTTGTTTTTTAAGTAGAAAACACATTACCTCCATCATCAAAGAGCCACCAGACATCAATATTGCTTTTGCCTTGTTTCTTCTGAAACTGCGTACTAGCATCAAGAAGTCTTTGGTCAGCCAAATTTAAAGGAGAAGATGGGCTCTTTGAATCTGGAAAAAAGGATGAGGAAATTTCATTTCTGAAGTGTTTTGCTTAATCACCCTGAAATTCATCAAATGCAACTTAATATTTTGTGGTATCTCTAGGTTTAAATAAAAATTGTTTCTTCTCCCCCGACCCGATTCCAAACTTCGATTAAATGGATATAAACTGAGCTGTATTTAGGGAGTGTGCAAATTCACAACTTCAGAACTTAAAGTTTTAAATCTTAAGTCATTTGGCAGACACGTGAAAATAACAGATATGTATGATCTTTTTACAGTCATTTGCCTGGACAATTTAGCTTTGCATACATACTTTAGATCATTGTTGCTACCTCTTGCATACGACAAAACTTCCCTAAAAAGATGTAAAGATGTAGATACTAATGTATGTGTAAATGCCATGTCCTAAGCACTTTTATTCCCTCTTTAAGTCCATTTTTCTTTAAAAATGTGGTGAAAATAAAAGCTAGTTCTGCATATTGTAATTCTGTCTTTTGCAACAAGTACTGTTTTACATGTGCAAGGCCCTGAAGCACAATATAGACTATTTTGTGTAACAAAGTTATTGGATTTGGCTGAGACCAAGACAACAATGGCATTTTCAATTAGATTAACAGAGGTAAATTTATTTTTTTTAAAACTACAGAAAAAACTACGCCCTTTCTCTTAATTAAAACCTCAGCTTGAACAAAAGCCAGCAGTTTTATACTCATCTCAGTCATTATTTTATTAGGAATTTTAAAATTTTGAGTACATCTGTGACTGATTTACATTAATATACTACTTTACTGCATACTGGGACTTTTTCCAAACTGCCATCTTGTGCTTCAAGATGTAATCTCGCTTTCCATTATTAAAACATAACAGCTTCTAGCTGTTGAAATTATGAAGAAAATGTCCAAAAAAAAGGTAGGATGAATCTCAGTTAAGGCAAAAATCTTTGCTTAACTCAAAAAAGTCTGAAATAAACCAGGAAGTGAAAACTGCTCAATTCATCTCTCAAAATGCTTCACGTTATTTCAGGTGTTAATCTCATTGAGTGTCTGTATTATGCCTTAATTTGCAAGTTGTTGAACAATTCCAAATAACAAAGCAACAACTATGGCTTTAGAAGATCTACTGAATAGTCTGATGGAGCACTTCCACTATACCATTAGGTAGCATTTCCCTTCCTCCTAATTCAAGTAAGGATCTAGACAGAAACGTGAGACAAAGAGAACTAAGCAAGCTCCTGAACACATTTCAAATGTTACTTAAGAACAAAACCTTTAAAAAAATAACAATTATCCAACATTCATATCTTAGACACATGCACAATTCTTTTGCAGTAGCAATTTGTTCTGGGAAATTTCCACAAAGTTGCATTTTTCCACAGCCTAATCCTTAAAGATGAAGCAATTCCAAAGCGGATATGAAGAAGCTAATTAACATTGCATGGCTGGTATTTTCCTCTTTCTCATATGTATATATGTAGAAAGGAGTACAAAAGGAAAACTGAAATTAACAATGCGAAAGAATGATTCAACACAAAAAACATGGAAAATGCCTGCCTTTTTTCAACAGTGGTTGTGTTGGAGTCTTTCCATCCTCGTCCTCCTCTGGAAGATTTTTAAAGATACAAAATAAAAAGGTTAATTTCCTTTATGATGTTAATGAAAACACTACTAGTGTGTATAAAAAAAATTTGAAAACAAAGATGTAGAATGAAATGGATTTTCATACAAAGAAAAGCACACAAATGCAGCCTACAAGACCCTGACATCTATTTGCACCTTAAAAAGAAAAAAAAGCATCACATTGCTCACTTAACTATCAAGTCACACCAAGCTTTTATTTAAAAAGAGTAGTTAAGTTGTTTATTGTCATGTCGAAGTATCCTTAACGATTTCTGTCTGTTAACATGAATATAATATTCTAGTCTGAACTGAAAAAACCTTCATAAATTTGGCAGCCTTAAAATCACACTTACATGTGTGACACGATTCTCAAGCAATTTTTCCTGCCTGTCAAACTCATTAACAAAGAAAATCCATTGTAGGTCATTGTCTACTATCTGTTTTATTCTGGGGACTAGACATGAAAGATTTATTTTACATACGGGTAAGCTCTAAACCAAAGTACTTAAGTGATTAGACATCAATGGCTGGAAAAGCATGACACACACCTGTTCTGCAGACAAAAATATCCCTTACATAATTCCTTGGTGAGGGGAGAGAGGAACTGAAGAGGGAATGAGAGAGAGAAAGACTGAGAATTCAAGTTTCACTACTAACGAACAAGTTACCTTTATGTAGAGTGGGAGTTCTTTCACTAGATGATGGAGCAAAAGCTATAGAAGTGTCTGTCTCAGACTTCTTGCTATAATCCACTTTTACTATGACATCCTTGGCACATGGAGATTTTTCTTGGGATGACAGTAACTCTTCTTTAAGAAAGCAAAGAAACACATTATAAACCACTTAATTGTTCCAAATGGTATCAAGAGAGGTATGTGACTATACTGTGATAGTTCACAGTTGGAGAAATAAATAAAAGCAGAAAACAACAACCAAAGAAATCTTCTATGAAATGCCTACAAAGAGGCTGCTCCTCCTAGCAGAGCTGTAATTTCTTGCTACTTCCTTCCCAGATTTTGCGTGTTGATTGCATTACCATGGGATAAACATAAAAGAGAGTTAGCTAATACTGAGGAAGTACAACCAGGAGGGAAAAAAATTACTTGGTGAAACGCTTTCCATTTCCACTGTAACTCCAAGACGCAGATGAGCTTTAGACAAGGTCTAGACCAAGTATGTCTCACAGCCTAGTTTTTTTTACAGATTTGGCTTCAGTGGAGATACTTGGTAGCTGTCAGAGTTAAAGCAATCTCACACTGAGTCACTAAGACTCTTCTGACACCTTGGAGTTTTATTTCCTAGTCTTCTCAGCAGTGTTGTTTTCACAGTGCAGGTTCACTCTTAGTTGTTTCTCATACTCCTCTGCCCTCCTGCACACAGTGACAGGCTCTCTGCCTCTCTCCAAATCCTCAGACATTCATATGTTTCCAGGAAAATACTCCCCGCTTTCAGGAGGATCCCCCAATTACAGAGCTTGTGTCACAAGCATTCTTCCCCCTTGTAGCAATGTTGTAACAACAAGCAAATTAGACATTATCAACTCAGTAGGCAGTTGCTGCCAAAGCTCATGTGCTTCCTCCATTATTCTGCTCAAAATTTAACTAAAATTACACCATTTGGCTTCAGAACACTACCTACAAAGCATAACCAAGTCTTCTACATTGAAAATAGAAAACCTTTCCAAACTTGAGACAGACTGCTGCTGAGGACTCTACACTGGTGTGCATAGGGGTGCGCTGGCAACCCACACCAGACACATAGCATTCCTGGATCATGCAACATTTGTTGTGATTTTCACAATTTCTAGACTTAGGTCACAAATACTTGATACCAATTTGGTAGCTTCTTTAGTGTTTTTCAGTAAAATAGTAAATCCTTGGGAAGCAACCATATACAGCTTACAAGTACAGAAAGTTGAGACACGCAGAAAACCAAGTTCTGTTCTGAACATGGGTAATTCTTATTTTACATTTCGGTCTTGCTATTTTCAGTGATTTTTGCTCTATAAGAAGAGTGGTGTTTTGGTTTGTTAGTTTTTCTAATAACTTATCTTCATTTAAGATTTTCAGAAAACAGTATTCAAAGGGAATTACAACAGCTGTTCACCAGATGAAACAAAGCAAATCCTACCTTGGCCCTGAAGATGAGAAATGTCCAGGCCTTCCTTTAGACGGATGACAACTACACCATACTGAACATCAAAGGCATCACTAAACAAAACGAACAAAAATGAAATATTTTACAACTTTTTCTTTCCCAAGGGACCAACTTGACACACCCTCTTTGAAGAAATTCCAGTGATTAAACACTGTCATTTAAAATCCCAAATCATCAATTTGTGTTATAATTTCAGTTTCAATTCCAAACCATCAACTGCATCGGTGAACCATTCACCATATCATGAAAAGCAACACATAGAAAGGATATCTGGTCTGTCTCCTCCCTCTTGCCCCTACATAAACAGAGATTAAGTACATGAACAGATCGGTCAAGCTCTGCACAGATGATGACAAGATATTCTGAGAAATCTAATTTTTTATCTCCCCAACAATTTATTTTGAGTAGATCTCCTTGATCTGATAACCAAAAATTTCTGACATCTTTCCAAAACATTTGGGTATTAAAATCTATGAAGTTGCAATTTAGAATCAAATGAGCTGTACGTTAGCTATAACGTGCCTGTTCTCATTATATCTGATGGGGAAGGCATTTGTTCCTTTAAAAAATAAACACAGAAAACTTCATTATTGTAGGAACAAGTGAAAACCTTGAATAAATTGTTGAGTAAAAGTGAAGTAGAATGAACGGCAACCCCCCACAAGATATAAGGCAGATAAAAATGAACTTCACCATAGCATACAGTTTGCGTTAGCCATTAATCATCAGTTGTTTCATTAAAAACAACCATAAATCAGAGAACTCCCTCCCATGTCATTTCCACAGACAGAAATTTCTCAAGACTTCACTCATTAAAAACTCTTTAGAAGCAGTAAGACTTGATTAGAAATATTCAAAGTATCGACATATTCTATAATAAATGCAAGAAAAACTGAGATTGATTCAAGAAGAAAATGTTTTGTCCATTAGTGAACATTTTTAATTCATTATTTAATTTGTGAAATGTGTACAGATTAGGTGTGTTTTTATTGTGTGCTTTAGAAACTTTCAATTTTCCAGAAATTTTCCAGAAATACGCTTGACCTACAGTTATTACCTCCAGAGGTCTCTCTTTTGGGTTGTGGAGAACCACATGATTTGTTGGCCTTGACAGATCTTCCAGCACAAGCCATTCCAAAATAAAATAGGAAAAAAAGAAAGACCAAGAACAAACCAACATGTTTCCTTATTTTTCTCTGCATTTGCTGCTCCTGCTTTTGTCTTAAGGAACTGGGAGAGTGTGAGGGTATGGTTTTTTCCCTTTTCTAATCTCTGCCTGTAATCCCCCATCCTCTCTTTCTTTTAAATGCAGAGTAAATAAGAAGTGTAAAGCACAAATGAAGTGGGTTAAGCAGCACATAAGGAAAACAAAAAACGCTCAGTGTTAAGTGCAAGTTTTCTTAATTGTTTGTAGCATGAGTTATTCTACTGTATTTTTCAGTGCGAATTGGTCTGCCTTTCAGTACTGTCAAATTACCCTGTGATTTCCTTTTCCATCTCCTTTTTGGCTACGATATTGTAAGATACACAGCACTGACACCCAAGGTAAGTAAAACAGTTCTTCTATATGAGAGCAAGGTTTAGTGAAGATCGAACTTCAGATAAATTTGATTCATTCTCTACTACACTTAATCTCTACAGAACTAGTGTGCAAAAAATCCTGCTTTCAGTAGAAGCTATGCTTCAAAGAATTCAGCAGACTGGCACATAAGAGACTAGTTCCATCTCTAAAGATCGTAATTCTTGAACCTCCCACCTCTACACACAGAAAGAGTTCTTATATAGAAATCTAACCTGTTTAAACTATACAGACTTGCTTACTCATTTCCATATCAGAAAAACCCAAGGTATTGAAGACTGCTGGATCACCAATATGGAAAATCTCAGTCTACCTGAAAGAGACTTCATGCAACTAAGATCTTCTTGACATATTACCAAACATACTGAACTGAAACGTAAGAGCTGCACCTCCGCATTTTCTACTTACTGGAATAAATTGATATAGGTTTCAACATCTCTCATGTCACATTGTCTCCAGTCTTTCTTAAATCCAACAACAAGGGTGTTAGGTCTCATTCTGCCCAGACCAGCAGCCTAAGAAGAACAAAAATTATTTTTTTAAAACCATGTCTTTGTAACAACTGAAGGGTCTATTTTCTTAAGCTGAAAACAAAGTATTTTTCATCAAAGTTTTAAGATAACTGCAAAATGAAAGTATTTCAAAGTATAAAAATGCTTCCAATTTTGATGTTCATCTTCACCACTTTCATTTAAAAAAATAAAATCTGAGAGAGAGGTATACCTGCATTAAGTATTGTCCTCCATCCCTCAAGTCCTCCGCATGCACTGGTGCATAGAAAGCTTTCATCTTGTTTTTAATTAGCCATCGCTGATATTTAGCCAGATCAGTTGACAGTTCCTTCATAGCTTGCCTCCGAGGACCCTTTCAAAATAAGGAAACAAAAAGAGGAGAGGGAACAAGAACACAAGAATTATGAGTGTAAGTAGTAATAAATCCCCCTCCCCCTTCTTTTTTTTTTTTTAATTTCACTGCTAGAATACAATTCAAACTTGAAGAACCTCAAAACGTTCTTCCACACGATCAAAAAACCCCAAAACAACAAAATACCAGGCATTGTCAGCAGCAAAGAGCAGACCAGATTCCCATAGTTAGGAAGAGAGCTGTTCAAGCTTTAGCAATCTTGTTCCTGCAGAGTACAACCCACTTCCCCAGCAGGCGGCACAAGCTCATCCTTCAAAGAATAACGGAGTTTTAAAAGGAAAGGGATTTGTAATGAAGCATACACAGATACATGATGACTTAATATTAGGCTTTATGGGAATATTTGTTTCAAGCTGTAGAAGTGTGCCTCTGTGTGTACATAATCCTTATCTGAAAGCCTTTGTCACAGTAGTGTCACTTCTGCAGTTCTGTGTTGCAGTCAAACTCATCTCCTCTTTAAATACTTTCTTTTTATTACTTCCATCAGGAGGAATTACTGTGTTCCCCCTAGACATCAAAATGCAGAATAAAGGACAGTCAAGGACACAGTAGCTCTGTTTTTGCAGAAGGATACAGATTCTGATGGTCAGGGTTGGTGAAGACTAAGGTAGTGTCATCCTTCTTGTAGGAAAGGGATTTTAAATAGTGATAGGATATGCTCCCAGAAAATCTCTTATCAGAATTGCTTTCCTACAAGGATGACACTATCTTATTCTTTTCAGCAAAGCCCTACTTTTGAAAGACTGTAATTCCATCAGTGGTTATCTTACTTGTCTAGTTTCTGTCCTTTGCACTCACTGAAATTTTAAGTTTGTATAGACAGGAATTAAAAGAATTAAAGTTTCTGAAGACAGAACTGGTCAATATTTGTTTATGTTCTTATGTATGTTCTGTGGATTGCCTTAACTTGATTTGCTCTTATCTGTCATTAGCGCAGAAGCAAATCATATTGAGTAAGTGTGTTAAATTTAAACATATTTAAGGGTAATAAATCTTTGTATTTAAATTATGCTTGTTAAATGTTCTTAAGTGATGTGACAGAAAAGGTTTGGCCTTAAAATATGAAGCTAAACTATATAAGCCCTATATGCTAAAATGCATTTACCAATGTTCATCAGAAACACAATTGCCTCTCTGTAGCTAACTGAAGTTTGGGTACAGATCAGAGTACGACAGCCACCTTATATCACAGTTAACACAACTCACAACAAGCATGATTTTGAAGAACAGTTACTTGAAGCTTGCTTGCTTCCTTCCCCCTACACCAAAATGTCTACAGGTCTGCCATAGAAGGTGCTGCTTAAAAAAAAATTAAAAAAAATAAGAACTGCTGAAATTATGTCCTTGCAGAATAGCCCTCACACATCCCCAATCCCCCCAAAAACCACCACCTTATATCCTGGCAAAAAACAGGGAAAGTTAGTGAAATTAGTGAAGCTGGTCAGAAAGGGGACAGGAATGGAAAAATCTGTTCACATTACTGTTTCACCTGCTGATGAAATGAATCTGGTAACTGAAGGAATAAAAAACTACTTGAAAGGTTAAGAGCAATTTTTAACTATTGGCTAATCTGATACTGAATTTACTGCTCAAGGAGGTTTATTTTAGACCAGGCTTTATAAGAAATCTACACAGGAATCAATCTCCCTGAAACAGTGACACTTGAGAGGAAATCTAGCTGTATACTGTGCATCATTTTGACCAACTGCTCTGTCCAAAGCCTGAGTACAAGAGACTATGACACAAGGACAGAAACTGACCCAGGCTGTAATCCCATGTTCACTTTACTCCTACAAAGCCTCCTCCCTCAGCATTTAAGCATCAAATGATCAAAAGTATTAATTTTGCAAAGTTTCCCCTGTAGTATACCTAACTGGAATAGTGATGACCCATACATCGAGTGGATCCTACCAGTAAATCTCTCTTTTTGCAGTTCTCCATGTCTAATAATGCCCCACACAAGCAAGAACAACAAACAAAAAGCAAACAGGTTAAAAAACAAACAAACAAAACATAAAACAAGGTAACTTTGAAGTAAAGCTAGAGTACTTACCATATGCACATGGCCACAGATCATCAAGCCCACATTCTTGGTGAAAGCATGGACAAGGTGAAGCAAAGCTGGACGTGCATTTGGAGCACCTGTCATAATTAAGCACTGAGGTCTAGATTTGTGAATAGATGAGGAGAAAAAAAAAAAGATGATGAGAATTCATTTCATCTGGAGTTGTGGGGTTTTTTATTAACAGAAAGAAGTTTCTTCCAAATATTGGCAATAAGAACATAGTCGTCGCTGGAGAGGTAGTAACCTCACCTACAAGATCAATTTTTCCATGACTGTCATCAAACCTATGATTAATTGGTTCCAAACTTAGTAATCCCACCAAATATGAAAGTTTACACATTTAACAAGATCAGAAACAGATTTTAGAAAAGACTAGGTCAGAGGGATGAATTTCTTCACCCATTGCTAAGTCGCATCCCTTTGCATTTTCTAGGTTAAGATTTTTCCATGCCCAATAGAAAAACTGGAATCACATGCTTTTGTGAAAATTACTATCACTCAGAAGGTAGAGCCAAACAACTGCAAGGAAGTTATTCTAGAAAACTTTCTAAGCAATTTTAAAAGATGAAGTGTCCAGACTTTTATCAGGAAATAATTTTTCATAAGAACCACGTACAGTCATCTGTCTCGATCTCTACAGCAGTTCCACTTCCTTTTCCATATTAGAATCACAGAATAGAATTATAGAATTATTAGGTTGGAAAAGACCCTTAAGATCACCGAGTCCAACCGTTAACCTAGCACTACCAACTCCACCACTAAACCGTGTCCCCGAAGCTCCGCATCTACATGTCTTTTAAATACCTCCAGGGGAGATGACTCAGCCTGTTCCAATGCTTGACAACCCTTTCGATGAAGAAATTATCCAATCTAAACCTCCCTGGTACAACTGGAGGCCGTTTCCTCTTTCCTATCACCTGTTACTTGGAAGAAGAGAAAAACACCCACCTCACTACAACCTCCTTTCAGGTAGTTGTAGAGAGTGACAAGGTGTCCCCTCAGCCTCCTTTTCTCCAGATTAAACAACCCCAGTTCCCTCAGCTGCTTCTCATAAGTCTTGTGCTCTACACCCTTCGCCAGCTTCGTTGGTGTTCTTTGGACACACTCAGCACCTCAACGTCTGTCTTGTAGTGAGGGGCTCAAAACAGAACGCAGTACTCAAGGTAGGGCCTCACCAGTGCCAAGTACAGGAGGACAGTCACTTCCCTAGTCCTGCTTGCTACACTGTTTTTCTGATACAGGCCAGGATGCTATTGCCCTTCTTGGCCACCTGGGCACACTGTCAGTTCATACTCAGCTGGCTGTTGACCAACACCGCCAGGTCCTTTACTGCCAGGCAGCTCTCCAGCCACCCTTCCCCAAGCCTGTAGCGCTGCATGGGGTTGTTGTGACCTAAGTGCAGGATCTGGCACTTGGCCTTGTTGAATCTTACACAATTGTCCTCGGCCCATTGATCCAGCCTGTCCAGACCCCTCTGTAGAGCCATCCTACCCTCAAGCAGACCAACACTCCCACCCAACTTGGTGTCATCTGCAAACTTATAATATAAATAAATAAATATTGAACTGCTCTGGTTTAGAACATAGAACTCAAAGTATTTTTTGCCACAGGTTACAAACTAATAGCAGGCCAAAAATAGTTATCCTAAAGCCACTGTGCTTAAAAGTGTCTTACATTAAGATCTGTATCTCCTCTGAATAACAATTAACAAAGTTTAAAGCTCAGAAATCTATATACTAGCTTCCCAAACAAAAGAGATGAAGTACTTCCAATGCAATTCTAAAAACATACTGATCAGCAAAGCCTTTCTTTACTGTATCAGCACAAGCAGGAAGTTACACTTGGCAAGAATTTTCCTATAAAGCTTGTTCCTACATCAAAGTTTGCAACCCAAAATAGACTAACAGCAGACAGAAATGAGGTTGTCACACTAATCACAGTTAGTTAATGCCAGCCTTTAGATTTGCACTAGGGAAGGTTTTAAAATTGCTTCTTGAGATACTTAAGCAACAAACAAGTTTCTGAATGTAGACTTACTTTTCCTGTTAACAACACAGCTTCATCTTTGTTATACAATGTTTTTAAATAAATCAGGGATTTTAATATCACATTAGGACTTAGGACTTCAGAAAGAAGAGGTGTTTCATAATTAAACTTCAAGTTTTGCGGTTTATACCTATGAACAGCCAAGCCTTTTTAGTCTGGAATTGGAATGCCCATTAATACTCATATTAATACACTTGTAATTTAGTTTTACTGTCACATTCTTCAAGGTTGTGCTGGTACCTATCATAATTGGTTGACACATCTAATTTCAACTGTCTGTATGTATGCAATATAGACATTGTAAGTACCTATCCTGTACTACTTCAAGAAAATATAGTCACTTCAAAGAGAGGCCAGGAGTCAGAATTAGAGTATTTTTCCAACTGACAGGTAATACCATAGATCTTTTCGTTCAAAAAAGGCAGCATGTAGGAGATAACTGCTCGATTTGAAAAGAGACAGGTCAACATGACCTCCATCCTTGGAAATACTAAAAACTTGGCTGGATACAGCCCTGAGCAATTTGATGTAACATCAAAGTTGGATCTAACTTTGCAGCCAGATCTACGGTGAGTCAGCCGAGTTCGGACTGGACAAGACCACATGGTAAAGTCACATTCAATCTATGATTCTATTTATTTGGAGGAATTAGTTGAAGTCAATACCTTTTGTTAAAATTTTTTGATGCATCTTTCTTCTACAATAGCTTATTCCAGAAAGTGGCATAAATACTATAGGACAGAAAATTGCCTTCTTGAGTAGGACATTCCTGGGTTGCCATGCTGGCTGACAACAAATCAGACAACTATAGCCTGTTTGCCAGTACTGAAGTGCAATGAGAGAATATGTCTAATGTGAAATAGCTGGTGTTGAGGACAACATCCACAGTATACACATCTTGGGGATTTTAGGTTGTATCAGTTTTCTCCTAAGTATGGGCACTGAATGCTCACTAGCACTTTCGAGCATATCTTCCAATGTAGTTTCATCAAAGAGGAATGCAATGGTACATGCAATGGTGCAAACCGTTTAGGCATCTAAGAATATGCAGGCATCATCCATAGACCTGCTTCTAAAATGCACTCTTAGACAGAAATAAAATCCTAACATAGTATGTCCAGAGGGGTGAAAATCAAAGTTGTTATAACCCACAGGAGATGAACAGGCATTTAATGGAAACCATGAAAACATCATGACACCACCCTACTGAATACATGGAAGTAATTTCCTATGTCTTTAATATTAAGTGTTACCTGAAGTTTTTCACATGATCTTCCACTCCTGAGAGCCGAATAGAATGCTGTAGTGCATTCAAGTAAGTTAAAGCTTGTGTTGAGGATCCCCAGTTCACATCTGTTGGAAGATTTGAAGTTTCAATATTTTATTTAAAGCTGTTCATTGTAAAACTACATGATCACAAAATGAATGTTGAATGCCGACTGAAAACAGAGAAGCTACATCTTGGAACATTCTACGCTATACTAGTCAACAAACCCTACAGCTAAATAGACAATTCTGTTTAAAGTTAACATTGCTGTATAAGTTTTAGCAAACAAGTTAAGAGTTTGATATTGTACAGTTATATGAAGAAAGAATTGAGATTTTTTTTTCCCCCCAACATTTCAAAGATTTTGACAACTTCAGAGTCAAAAAAACAACACTTCAGGAAAAAACATGTTGTATCACAACACAGGAAAAAGTAACCTCAAAACATTGCCTAACCGAAGTCAAATATTTTCAGTGAAAAACTGCTAGATAATCAGTTTCACATCCTTATAAAAGTAATAATCTAAAAGGAAGGAAAGATCCCAGTATCTTCTCTATTTGTTCCCATATACATCTTTTGATAGCTACAATTAATTTATCATCCAAGTACTTCATAATATTCTTAGCTCAGGATGTAGGGTTTTTCTTATTTTCAACTTCAGGAACACTTGTTGGTTAAGTTTACTCCATCTTGCACTTACGATCATACAGTGCTCTTAGAAGAAGGAAGAAAGTGTACAAGTTGTTGTTTATCACTGTAGGAATGGTTTACTGGAAAAACAACCACCACTCAAAACCTTTTTCAATTTGAAAAGGTAAGGGAACATCATTCTCTCACTTCCTATCAAAACATAACATGCTTTCCTAGTGCCTTTGTTGCTGCACCTTATCCTACAATTTTCATTCAAATGTTTATGTCTAAGCACAAAGCATGCATCTCAATAATTTGTGAGGAAGGGCAACAACAGCAGTGATTATACAGGAATAATTACATTTCATTACAACTAAAAATTATGAAACAGAAGTTTGAACTAGTCACCAAATAGAAAAGTTATCCTTTTCTTTTTTCCCTAAAGGCCATAATTTCTTCCCTTCTTCTACATCCCTCTTCCCCCACCGCAACCAAAAGAAACACCAAAACATACCTGGTTTCTTGTAAGTGACATAAATGTAAAGTCCAAGGACTATGACGTATGTTAGAAGTGCTGCCCACCAATTAATGACAAACATCACAATGCAGCACAGAATAGCTCCCACAAGAGAAATCCACATATTGTAGTATTTGAAAGCAGGGCGCCAACCTAGTCAAAATATAATTTGAAGAGAGAAAAGAGGGGGGGAAATTAATTAATCACTACCCAAAGAGAAGGAAGGCGCTGTTCCTCTTTTCCTTCCCTAATGTTCTGCATCACATTTCATTTGAACGTGTGATAGTTTCACTAATACACAAAATAATGACTTTAGCACATTTATGCTTTCAAATGAATTAGCATCTTCCTTACATAGTTACCTAAATGTTCCTAATTTTGCCCTCTAAAAGCAATCTCAAAAGGAAAGCTTGAAGATGTTTGTGCCAATACGTCTACTGAATCAGGAACCTTTAGCAATAGCTCCCCTGACAATTCATTTTTGCCTTCAAAAGTAGTATAACATGAATCATCAGCTCTTGACTTGCTCTCTCACATACTACTGTTTCTAGTAATGTATTTTTCCTATTTGGCCAGAAATTTTCACCACGTGAAAAGCAAAAGTACAGATATATCCAAGTAGAACCTCAGTATGTCAAAACTGTCAATGTTTCATGTGCTTATACTCTGAGGGTAGAGACGGTAGAGAGACTCCTAAAACTATTCTGCCTAACACTGCTCTTGAGCTGTAAGCAGCTTGGCATCTTTGTTGTGAACATAGTGCTGTGCCACTACAAGTAAGTGCTGTGTTGCATGAATAGACCTTGGTGCTGGCTCAGGGGCTGTGCCTGTAGCTGTATCCAGCTCTTCCAGCCGTGACATTAAAAATTCGGGCACTGCTTAATTGATTTTCAAGATTATTTCATAGAACCATAGAATGGTTTGGGTTGGAAGGGACCTTAAAGATCACCTGTTTCCAACCCCCTGCCCTGGACAGGGACGTGACCCACTAGACCAGGTTGCTCAAAGCCCCATCCAACCTGGCCTTGAATACTTCCAGGCATCCACAGCTTCTCTGGCCAACCTATTCCACTGTTTCACCGCCCTCACAGTAAAGAATTTCTTCCTAATCCATAATCTAAATCTCCCCTCTTTCAGTTTAAAACCATTACCCCTCATCCTATCACTACACTCCCTGATAAACAGTCCCTCTCCACCTTTCCTGCAGGCCCTCTTTAAGCACTGGAAGGCTGATGTAAGGTTTCCTTCTCCGGGCTGAACAACCCCAACTCTCTCAGCCTGTCTTCACAGGAGACGTGTTCCAGCCCCCTCATCATCTCCATGGCCTTCCTCTGGACTCACTACAACAGGTCTATGTCCTTCTTATGTTGGGGGTTTCAGAGCTGGTCACAGTACTTCAGGTGAGGGCTTACCAGAGTGGAGCAGAGGGGCAGAATCACCTCCTTTGACATGCTGGCCACGCTTCTTTTGATGCGGCCCAGGATGCTGTTGACTTTCTGGGCTGTGAGCGCACGTTGCTGGCTCATATTGAGCTTCTCATCTACCAACACCCTCATGTCCTCCTCAGAGCTGCTCTCAATCTCTTCTCTGCCTAGCCTGTATTTGTGCTTGGGATTGCCCTGACCCACATGCAGGACCTTGTACTTGGCCTTGTTGAATTTCATGAGGTTCACATGGGACCACCTCTCAGGTCCCCCTCGATGGCATCCCTTCCCTCCAACGTGTTGAGCACCACAGAGCTTGTTGTCATCGTCAAACTTGCTGAGGGTGGACTCAATCCCATTGTGTTCCCCCATGTCCCTTGGGGGATTTAATTCCATCTGGGCTTTACCTTTCCTAACCTGATCCTTAGCTGCTTGGACAATTTCTTTGTATTCCTCCCAGGGTACCTGTCCTTGCTTTCACCCTCCATAGGCTTCCTTTTTGAGTTTGAGTTTCTCCAGATGCTCCTTGTTCATCCATGCAAGCTTCCTGGCTTTCTTCCCCGACTTCCTCTTAGTTGGGATGCATTGCCCCGGAGCTTGGAGGAGGTGATCCTTTTAATATTAACCAGCTTTCATAGGCCCCTCTTCCCTCCAGGGCTTTATCCCATGGCACTCTACCAAGCAGATTGCTGAAGAGGCCAAAATCTGCTCTCCTGAAGTCTAGGGTAGGGAGCTTGCTGAATGCCCCCCTCACTGCCCTAAGGATCATGCACTCCACCATCTCAAGGTCACTGTAGCCAAGGCTGCCCTTGAGCTTCACGTTCCCCACCAGCCCCTCCTTGTTGGTGAGAACAACATCCAACATAGCACCTTTCCTCATTGGCTCCTCTACCACTTGGAGAAGGAAGTTCAATGCACTCCAGAAACCTCCTGGATTGCTTATGCCCTGCTGTATTGTCCCTCCAACAGACACCAGGGTGGCTGAAGTAACACATGAAGACTAGGGCTTGCGAATATGAGGCTGCTCCTACCTGTCTATAGAGGGCCTCATCCACTCGGTCTTCCTGGTGGGGTAGCCTGTAGCAGACCCCCACTGTAACATCACCTGTCCCTGCCCTCCCTTTAATTCTGACCCATAAGCTCTTGGCTCCTTGTCCATCTTCATGCACTCCATCTGGCCATTGACATAGAGGGCAACACCCATTCCTCCTCTCCCCTGCCTGCCCTTCCTGAGGAGCCTGTATCCTTCCATTCCAACACTCCAGTCACAGGTGCCATCCCACCATGTCTCCATGATGTCAATAAGATCATAGCCCTGCAGGCATGCGCCTCTAGCTCCTCCTGTTTATTCCCCATGCTACATGCATTTGCATAGAGGCATTTGAGTTGGGCCTCTGATGAAGCTAACTTACTGGAGTGGCTAGTATGCATTTCTGCTGCACTCCAGGTGCTCTCCTGTTGACCTGCGACCCTTCCTCTGGCTCTGAGCATCTATTACTGGTACTGGCATCATACTGGTAGAAGCGGGATGCAACTCTAGTTTGCCACAAGTTTATCCAAAATCCGGTAAATACACATACACATCACCACTAACACACCCAAGATTAAAAAGTGATTAGAAAAAAAAGATTAGACGTAGAACTGTTGTGTAAATAGTGATGCACATGCTCTGGCAAAATCACAATATCTACCAGTTCAGCCACTCAGTTCAGCCACTTAAGAAACTGTAAAGGGCACTACTTCCGTACAACTGCATAGTGGACTGCATATGATCTACATCTGTTCTACATCATCTGGGTTTTGGCTTATTCCTATAATCTAACTAGCCTCCCACACCAAAGGCTGTAAGAATGTGGGAATGCCACCTGCAATTCCAGTTTCTTCTGGACTGGAAGAAAAAACATATTAACAGAGAAATCCAAAGAAGGCAAAAGGATGGTTTCTTGAATGTCAGATATCGAATTAGCAAAAAAAAGTTTCTTCAAGAGTTTCTGAATAAGCACTGAGTATCTTGTGTTCCCTCAGCAAAGATGACAAAATCAGTAGCTCCCAAGTTCTACTGGATCACTCAGCCCTCAAAATTTCAGAAGACCCAAGTACACACCATATTACACTTGTAATTCAGATGCACCATGACAGTCAAATAGATACTTAGTAACTAAAATGAACTAAACATTAATTTATATTAATACCTTTTAAACTGTATTTATGCATAAAGAAATTACAGGCTACACTCTCACCCACAAAATGTAGTTCCTACCTGGAGATTTTGCAAGAGAAGCATGGAATACAGAGAAGTTAATCAAGGCATATGAGGCCAAGAAGAAGTTAGAAATAATTGGAGCAATGACGTTCAGTTCAGCTGTAAAATCAAAAACAAAGCAGGCTGTTAAGAAAGATATCATCCAAAGGCTTTGTCAATTCCAGAGTGAAAAACATGCTACAACCTTGTTTTCTGATATACTCTAAGGAGAAGCAGTTTGTTTATTTTATTCAACAGACAGAGTTGTTATCCTAATGGTCTTTTATTTACTAAGCTATCTTCTAAGAGCCATGAAGTGTAACTTTCAGTTTTAAAAGTATTTATATTTTTCCCACCCTACCAAGTGTTCCATGACTGCCGTTTTTGAAGCATTACATACTTTCTCAAACTAATTCATCAAGAAAATTTCTTTCCTACCATGGCTTGCTCAAACACCAGTGCACCAGTACTGGGGTTCAGAAGAATGTCAGAAACAGTAGACAGCACTACTACATCTGCCGTATGTATAGCTCAATTCTCAAACAGCAAAGAACAAGGCACTATTAAGTTTAAGAGACAATCAACTATGGTAAATGACAATAGCAGGCAAAGTTAGTGTGAGTAATGTGACAACCACGTTCGTTCACCTGCCTGCATTTAAAATGAAAAGTTGCATTAATGGTACTAGTATAGTGCATTACTGTAGACGAATATCACAACAACAGCAACGAGTACGCCCTCTCTAGTGAAAGAGATGGAAGAACCCTTCCTTGAGGCAGCATGGTAAAAAACATTTAGATGTGTACTCTCATCAACAAAAAAAAAAGTGATCAAAATACATGATGTGCCATGTTACTCTGCAAGTTTCTACCTGTTGTAATCAAGCTTCCAGTCAGCATGCTGCAATAGGGACATCATGGGTATACCTGTGCCTTAAGCAGACTTGGGGGGAAGTATGAAAGAGCAAACTGTGAAAAGAAGTTTAAAAGCACTGGTACAGGACTCATGGACGGACAGAGCACAATTAGTTTGCTGCCTACACAGAACATGTGTAATTCTACCTAGACTACCTTTAGCAATAGCAGAATCAGCGCTTATCTCTACTGTGTGACTTAACAGAAAACCACACTGAAAGTATTGTTCATGCAAGCTTGCCATTTACTGGAGTTGTTTGTAATTATTAAAAATCTGAAATAAGCTTTCATATTTACAAGATACAAAATCTCCCTACCACAAGCAAAAGATGTGTTTCTATTGATTGATAGTATCTACCTTGCAGTTATTAAGAAAAGTGCAGTATTGCTGCTGTTCAATTCAAATTTATTGCAGTTCTAGACAGAATTATATATAGAAGACAAGAGAAAGTAACCCTCAGAATGAACAGATTTAAAATGCCGGCTTAGAATTCAGCTGTGCATTAGACCTCTAGGACACTGTCATCAAGTCATGACATGGAATAGAATGCTTTGTAAAGGACAAAGATATTGAGATTTATTATAATTTCAAACTAACCAATTAGTATGAATCCAAGAGCAATTAAAAATGTTAGAAGATATCCTCTCAGTGGTTCATTGTTCTTCCCATAGCCTTTAGCAAACATCTGAAATGCTGGATAAATGTTGTCCTTGCACAAAGCCTAAGAAAACATAAAATCCAAGAGTCAGCATGCATTTTGATCAAAACATATTCTTACTAATGCTTACAAATGCTATATTCCACTGGATACTATCTTCATGAAAGTAGAAGGTTTACAGCCACCATGTACTAATTCTATTTTCAACTATCTTCGTATCTTGACATTTTACATTTCCAATATTATTATTATCCTTCAGTAATTTCTATCTGTAAGAACAAGCTTTGCTCTTCTGTAAGTAATTGACTCTTTTACTTTACTGGTGTCTTACAATCACTAAGAGTCTTTCTTTAGAGACAATGTTTACTCAGAAAGTGGAAAATTTGCCCAATGTATACAATAGTTCTCTGCGTCAATATTTGTGCTTCTATTCTGCAACAAAACCCCTTCTACGTTTGACTCTACACCGAACTTCTGGGAAAGAAGGTCATTTGAGGACACTGAAGTTTTACCCAATTAAAGAGAACTTGCAAGACAAAGAATGAGATTAAATGGCTAAAAAAGAAGGTAAAGCAAAATGCATTCAGGAACACACACACACACACAAAATCAATGTAAATGATTTACATGAGAACCGGTACATAATTATTTTGATAATGTATTGTCTGAGGATTAAGATTCCACAGCTACAGGTTCTACTTCATGCTGTCTCCTTCTATGATTATTCTGAGAAGTGAACTAATCTGTTATCTCTGTATGTACTCCACTGTTATGTACAACAAGAAACATCTAAAGGAGTTTGTAGATTCCTATAATGTTAGTTATACCATAACTTACCTCTAAACTAACCAAAAACACATGAGCAAATTATAGCCTAGCTACGTTTAGGAACAGTAACACAGTACTTTCCCATTCTAAGCAACAGGCAAGTATTAGATCAATCTACTCATGTCAAGGAGTATGAATCATGATGGCAGCATGTCAGAGTCCCCTTCCAAAAAATCTGGTTCAAAAGTTAATTGAAATTATTCTTTAAAAGATTATGGGCTTGCTTCCATACTTACCTGGAAGATCTTGGGTGCACTCACAAGAGATGCTAATGCAGAAGACAGGGTAGCTGAAAAAATACCCGCAGAAATCAGTGGTGCAAATCCTGATACCATGCTCATTACCTGAAAGCAAAATAATTATTTTTTTTAAAAGAGTATGAAAAAGTGTACTATACAAATGGACGGCAACATTAACTACAAAACCAGATCAATAAAATACTATGTAGCCTCCACTTAACAGCTGTTTAAGTATCATGCATTCATACCAACGAATGAACTAGGGACAAATCAGAGGATATAAATGGACCCTAATTTCAGAACAACCGAAGGTGGCTTCTCACACAACATACAGTCCAACCATGTAATTCTCAAGTCATAGAATCATATAATTGTTTTGGTTGGAAGACACCTTTAAGATCATCAACCTAGGACTGCCAAGTTACCACTAAATCAAGTCCCTCAGCTCTACATATACATGTTTTTTAAATATCTCCAGGGATGCTGACTCAACCACTTCCCTGGACAGCCTGTTCCAGTGCTTGACAACCCTTTTGGTGAAGAAATTTTTCCTAATATCCAATCTAAACCACCCCTGGCACAACCTGAGGCTGTTTCCTCTTCTCCTATCACTTGTTACCTGGGACCTGCCACTTGGCCTTGTTGAACCTCATACATTTGACCTTGGCCCGCCGATCCAGCCTATCCAGATCCCTCTGCAGAGCCTTTCTACCCTCAAGCAGATCAACACTACCCCCCAGCCTGGTGTCATCTGCAAACCTACTGAGGTTTTTCATCCTTGAAAGGACACACAGAACTGGAAGGACAGATATCTAGTAAGAATTGCCCTGTTAGCACTGGTGTAGTGAGACAGACGTATAGTTCCTGCTGATAAGGGACTCATTATGTTTGCTTGGCATTTACTGTCTAGATAGTTACTTAAATTTCAAACATTTGGGACAATGAAATACCATATTTTGACTACAGTTTCAGTTCTTTGGTCCAGCCATTGTGGAGAAAGAAAAAAATTCCACATAAAAAACAAGCAGCAGCTCCTTTAAAGTTACATTTTCATAATGAATATGGACAAAGCATTGTTCAGCTCCCCCTCCCCCTAACTTTTTACAAATGCTTTACAGATGCCTTCCTTTGTAGGAGAAATGTTTTAGCAGAACTTTCACACTGTTTCTGGAATGGAGCTTTATGGTACTTTCAACTTTTCATCCAAAGTTGGCCAAATTCTGCATTTAAATTATCCAAAGCTATAACTTACTCTAGGAAGTTCCAGGCTGAAGCTACAGAGCCCCAAACAAGTTTCTGAAGTTACTCTTCTACCAGGTGACACACTGGGCACAGAAATGTCATTGACTGTCAATGACTGAGCAAAGAAATGTTTGAAGCCCGCAAGGACCTGTAATTCATTTGCACTGACTGCAACAGAAACTAAAGATGGTCTTTCTATGCAAGTCTGACTAAGCCTCTCTCAACAACTTAACATTTTAGCATCATCTAAGCTTTCCACAGGTAAATCATACTACAAGTCAATCATCAGTCATCATTCCACCTAAACATGAAGAGGAACTTCTTCACTTTGAGGGTGGCAGAGCACTGGAACAGGCTGCCCAGAGAGGTGATGGGGTCTCCGTCTCTGGAGACATTCAAAACCCACCTGGACGCGTTCCTGTGCAACCTGCTGTAGGTGACCCTGCTCGGGCAGGGGGGTTGGACTAGATGATCACCAGAGGTCCCTTCCAACCCTACCATTCCGTGGTTCTATGATTCGCTGCCCAAACACATCCAAAACCTGAGCTGCCTAAGCACTAACTTCAAACCAATTCGTCGCCAGAAGAACTGAATGCAGCACAAAGTGTACAAAACTGATAAAGCCATCAGGCTGTGCACATGAGTAAACCGGCACTTTCAGCCTCAGAACCTGCTGGCTTACAAGCTGCAAGATAAATACAACAATCTTTTAGGGTTTCATTTATGTTTGTGAAGTATTTCTTCTCAGTTATTTAACCTACAGAAAGAAGTTACATGTTTGTATGAAGGGTCTGAGAGGTACACAAGCTTGTAGCCCCCCCCACACACACTGTGCCTTGCATATTAAAAAGAAAAAAAGAAATCTCTCTCCTTACAGCTACCAATCAAAGCTACTAAGTGGAGGGCAGTTCAGTTAGAAAATGGACAACAGTTTATCCATAGGTAGGCAGTCTCTCATGCAAATAATATCCTTCTGACATCTTCTGAGAAGACGGAATCAGGCTCTTCTCAGAGATGCATAGCAAAAGCTGCGAGGATGAGAGAAAAAACAAACAGCAAGGGAAGTCCAACTGAGTATTAGAAAAACAAAATTCCACAGGGAAAGGGGCTAAGCACTGCAGCAGGCTGCCCAGAGGTGCTGTTCAGTCTTCATGACAAAGTTCTCAAAACCCCAACAAAAAGTGGGGCATGAGGGGCACTGCATTTTCTGTGCAGCCCCTGGCCTTGAAAGTGACTTCTCCTATCAAGAACACATTACTTTTTCCACCAAGAGAAGCAATAATAATTTTGGAGCTAGAAGTACTCTTCAGACCAAACGGTAAGAAACTAGAACATCACTAACTTATTAGAAGTACAAGCAACATTTATGGTAAGCCACCTTACTGAACTTATGACTTAAAAGAAAAGAAACAAACAGAGGAAACCAGTTCTATGCTATTCTCAGCTGTACCTTTGATCATCTGCTGGGTTCTTTTGAGCTTAAACAAATGAAGAAAGTAATCAGATTTTGCACAATAACTACTCCCACAAGAGCAATTCTGAAGTGTTTCTAAATACACACTTTCTCTAAACCAGAAAAAAATAACACCACACAGATATTCAAATAACTCCACTATAAAAATGTATTTTACTCTAATAGAGTGGCCTGCATTATTTCAGCATGTACAAAACCAGTTTTCCACCCAGCCTTGCAGGTAAGGCTGTCAGCCTAACGTGTGAGCTGTTCATGTAAGGAGTACGTGTACCACGTGTACTTCTTATCAAAACCCACAAGCCAGACACCGTTTTCATTAGTGGATTTCAGCTTGATCTCTAGCCAACTTCTTGCATGCCTATTAGAAAAACTTAGGGCAAAGATGGACTACCCCAAAGCAAGTTTAAGTTAATTAGCAGTAAGTTTTCCTTGGTTTCTTCAAAACGCCTACCAATAGTTCTTGGACATCCCAATTACCTGTGAAGTACAAGTTGAAGACTATGAATTACCCCATGACTTCTAGAGGATTTTTAAATACAGTAACATTAAGTTTTATGAAAATTCACAAGATTCTTACCATAAAAGAGGATACTGTGGCAAATACAGAAAACATTCTTTAAAAGTCAGCATATTTTCTAGGAAACTTAAAAAGTTAAGCAACAAGTTATTGACAGAGGCTACCTATGATTACTATGCATCACTATTGAACGAAGAGTACTTCTATCCATATCACTGAATGAGGACATTGTTAGCTGAAGAGAGAAACTGGCAGTCACACCACCTAACCTACGCAGTTTACTCAGAAGAAGAGTAAATATTTACACCACCTGTGTATAAACACCCTAAAGTTTTTAGCATAGTTACGTTGTTCTTCCACATACTAGCTAGAGTGTACCACTATTCCAGATAAACCTTGTATTTATGGAGACAGGCATTTTTAGACTATGATTTTTCTTTATATGCAATTCAAAAAAAAGAAGTAACACAAAAGCCAACAAACAGATTTAGGAAAAAGTTTTATACCTGGAAATTGTTCATCAGCCCATACTGACACCCTGTCTGACAGGATGAGAAATCATAGTTTAATTTGCAAGCTGCAGTAGTGCAATTCGTCAGCTCGGTGACAATGGTGTTATTAACGTTCCCTGTGGCATCTCGCACAACACAGGAACCTAGAGTGGACACAATCAAAAAAAAAAAAAGTATTAACAGACTGAATCTAAACTGAAGTACATGTGTCAACCTCAATTCTCTTTTTATCTAAGCATATTCTCACAGAGCAGCATTAAAATACGGCATTTACATTTTTAATACATTTCAGCACTAAGCATATCTTCACAATGAAGAACGAATACAAACAAGCAAACTAACTGCTCTCTTGCCTGAGATGATCTTCAGCTTTTGAATACATCTGAGTCTAGTAAGAAAAGGAAAGTTTGAACACAGAGGAGAACAATGTCAACAGAATTACAAGAAGTTTAAAAGCACAATTTTAGCTCAACATATTATTTCTCTGAATCATGAGTTTCCACACAGGTCTTTAACTGAAGTTAGTATTATGCACCATCACTTGATTTGGTAGCTTCTCTTTCTGTCAACTTTCCTAGAGGAATGCATTTTTGTAGTTTATGTATAGATACATACAGACAGGTGCGCATAGTATTGCGGTTACTTCTTCTCCAGTCAATATGGCTCAGGCATTCAAAAAAATTTAGTTTGTCATGAAAGACTGTTGCAAGACATTTTGCAATACTTAAAACAAGCCACCTCCTAATGTGACTGTGGTATTGTGAGTTGGTTTCTTGGCGGAAAACAAAGTCCATTCCAACAGTCCCACTCCGACCACATTTTTTATAATTATCCTCAACTGCTGTCTTCAATTAATCTATGATTATTTATAATTTCACTGGTCAAGAAAATGCTGGAGACACGGCATTTCAGCCCTTAAGTACTAAGAAAAACTAAAAAGTACTAAAAAGCCCACATGTCTTCTCCTTCAAGATTTTTTGTCTCAAAAAGGACAAAACAAACTAGAGCAGACTAAGTATTACTTAACATTCTATGGTTTAATAGTTGAAATAGTCAAATTGTTTGGACACCTGCAAATATTTCTAGGAATAGGACTTAAATAAGGAGTGGGGAAGAGAACAGGGAAGTCTACAGAGCAGTAGCTAGTAGAATTCCCTTAATTTGGTCTTTTCCAATTTTCAGATTTATTTTTCAGTTACTTATTAGGCCGAATTGTTTCAATTTCAGTAAATTTTTATATTGATCATTTGTATTATGCTTTTCCTGTGGGTATGCGGAGGGGCTGGTTTTTTTTTTGTTGTTGTTGTTCTCTTTTAAATGGGCTTAAAAGCTCTGTATGAGAAAAAGTTTCTTCTCTTCCACTATGCAGGTATTTACCACAGCCATTCAAGCAGTATGCAACAGATACTGACAACAGCTGAACCATTTGGAGATACCATTTTGTCAGTAATAGATTGCAGTGTCAGACCCATTCAGTTGAGCAGCCCATTAAATAGCTACAGTGCACTATGACAGTCCTCCTCTTCCTCATTCCCTTTCTCATAGTTCAGATCCCACTGGCTGGCAGCTCTTCACACACGGAGTCAAAGTATGACAGTAAGGGACAATGGCACTATGAACAAACTTAATCTGAGCCTTACTACGAGAGAATACAGAACAGAAGCCAGCTGTGCAGGCTCCATTCTCAGAAGATACTTAGATGCAACTAAGAATCCAGACATTTTATTTAATCCTCATTCAGAAAAGTTTTATTTATTTATAAGATTCTGGCAACATTTTCCCTAAGAACCTCTAGGTCTTCTTTCCTGTAAAAAGAGGATTTCACCTTTTCATAGGCACATTCCTGCCAAAGTCAAATGTAGTTTTGCCACACTATAAGCCTGGGAAGGTTAACAGACCATTTGTACCAAATTATCACCTAACTACACGCAACCAGCAAGAACTCAGAGATACTACCCTGAGTCCTTCAGACTGCAGTTGGGAGTGCTTAACTTTCTGTGGTGCTACAAGCAGCTATAGTTAGGCTCTCACTAATTAGTTTCACTTCCCTGTGTATTAACCCTACTCGGCATTTGGGGTTTTTTATTTGAGCTTCCCTTGGTTTTAAAGCAATAGAAGTTCTCTGAAATGCATCTTTCAAGAATTTTGACACAGAAGTTGCTTACGCAATCTTCATCCTGCCGCTTGCAAATCTGAATTAGTCCCTTGCTAAAACTTTCTCCTCAAAGCTGTTATCTTTTTGAAATAGGCTGCCTAGCTCTACCAGTAGGACTAGCAATTTTCCTCTTCTGAGCCTTCTCTACTCAGTTTCTTAACCCTCTTACTTGCTACAGAGCATGCAAATACTGAGTTAAATTCAGAACATCGTGTACCCCAGACATGACTACTCAGTGCCATTTACTAGCCCCTTCAAAGTTTTAATGACTTGCCTATCACCACTATGGAAACTTACAGTGGGGAAAGGAAAAGAAGTATTTGTATTTGCCCAGTTCCTGATCTATTGCCTCTAAAATAGCTGAATTCCACTCGTGTCATAATCTCTGACTTCTGCAATAGCACTGGCCTTTTCTAACTAGCCAAATTCTGAGTGTAATTTATGAGATGCAACTAAGGCAGGACATTTCTGATGCATCAAACAATTTCACCATTTTGCCAACTGTTCCTTTCACAATAGGAAAAATTAGGTTTTTGATGTATGAAAGATGATCAAAGTATTCCATTAACAAATGAATATTAATGAGCTTTTTTATCTCATGTGGGTTCAAGTTCTAAAGTATTCAAATTTGGTAGCAGAGGTCTATGTGGTCAATCTAATTAGGAAACAAGTGTAGGTCATTATCCTGCATAAAGCACACTCACTTCAGAGCAACTATTTGGCAGAACTACAGTACAATGTTAGCCAATAGACTAGCGAGATTGGTATCTTTGGAAAGGAAGTTATCATTAGTGCTAAGATCAATGGTACTTTTATAAATGAGAATTTAATTCAAAAGGCAGCACAGCTAAGATAAGGCAAGGTCTTTCATGTAAGAAGACTGATCAGTACTGCCAGAAGCTAATTTACATGACACAAATAAGAACATTTCCAATCATAGGCAAGAAACAGGTGAAATACGATTACAATCTTATGTTCTTAAGGTTATTAGAATAGAGTCATTTTATGGGTGTGACAAACCTGGTTGACCATTGGTGCTCTAGAGTAAAACTGATATAGAGAGTATCAAGCCCTGAGGCACTTTCTACAGAGAATTTCAAACCACCTTGGGGTGGGGAAGACCAGGAAGAGAAAGGTTATACAAGACTCGGATCAGTCTACTATTGTTTCTCCTCTTTCCACATGAAAACAAAACTACAGAAAATGCTTCTGAACATGGCAACACTTCGGAAAATGGGCTGGTCACATGAAGGTACTACTCCCTCTGCAGAACTACTGCTCATGCATCCTCACCAAAGAGCTGTTTGATCATCCCACAATTCACTTCAGGTAAGTCGCTGACTACCATAATCCTCAAATAACACAAGTGTTTGTTCAGCAAATATCTTCTGAAAACACACTTTTCTAATCCAGGGATTATCCCACTGCTAAATTATAATAAATAGCTGCAACAGGTGAGGGAACATCCCTACAAAGTCTTTTGTCATGTGTAGTATGAAGCAGTCACTAGCCTTAGAAAAATATTACTCATTTTAGGAAATTGTAAAAACAGCTGAAAATTGAACCTCCAACAATAAAAATTAGAAACCTCTGGCAATTATGTCCCCATGCATTAAAGTCAATTACATAACAACTTTACATAATTAATTACATAAACCATATCAAAACACTGCCTCAGAATGAATGTGAAAGGATAAAATTAAAAACATTCTCTATTTACCTACAGATACTGCAATTCCTGCGTAAACCAATGTAGTAATTAAGATGGCCAACAACGTTCCTTTAGGTATGGCTGACTGAGGATCCTGAAAGAAAAATGTCAGTGGACAGTGATGACACAGACAAAGGTACAGTCAGTATTTGTGAACAAGATTTGCTAATTCGCTACTCACCGCAAGATCACCTGAGATATTTGCACCAGCAAGTATACCAGTTGCAGCAGGGAAGAAAATAGCAAATACAGAAAAGAAAGTTTCCTCATGTCGGAAATCTGGTCCAAAATTCTCCATAAATATTTCAGCTGTAGAAAAAGATTTAAGTCTATCAATATTCATATAGAAGCTACAGTATTAGTCCATTCCAGCCATTATTAATTCCGTGAAAAAGCTGAGTGTCACAGCTCTATGGCCTTCTTGAAAATTAAGCGTAGAACATTTAAGTCCTAATTCGTCACTTTGATGCAAAATAAAAGTCAACACAGTAAACTTAAATAGCCTTTAAAACCAGAACAAGTACTTACAGTATCATCCAGCTTTTAAAAATTTATTATAATTTCTATTAAGCAGGCAGGACCAAGTTTTGGCCCAACCGCTTTAAGGAGCAAAACTGCAGAAGTTGAAAGAATCAGGAAAAAATATCTCTATAGTTAAATAGGACTATAAGCTATTTTAGATGTTTAAATTAAGATAACATGTCTCCTCTTTCCAAAAGTATTGTTACCTTACTAACTGTTCCAACATACCTTTATAACCAAAGAAACCTTTAGGCTTCTTGCTATCCAAAGGAATAAATGTTCCTATGACAAAGTCTCCAATAGCAAGTACGAGGATCACCAGTAAGACTATCTGGGCCTGAAAGATAATAATTGCAGTTAGACAGAACAACCTTCCGTTTTTCATAGTTTCAAGCTTCAATGTTGTGGTTCAAAAATGTAAATATTTACGGGATTCCAAATTCTGCTTAGTCCTCTCAGTTTGTTTTCCACAAATAAATAAGGCAATCTGGAGATAACATGTATCAGCATTTCTAATAAAGGAACATGAATAACTTCTAAGTTTAACAACCGTTCAAAAGAGGATTTGTTATCACCATACCTCTCAAATTTATACTTTTAAGAACAACATACTTAAGGGAACTATTTTCTCTATAGGGAACTATTTTCTCTATACGCCTTCCAAAAGGAATGGATTTGAGGAGACTGAAGAAATTCACAAGAAAACAGCTAAATGCACACAAATGCTAGGAGTATTGCCTTGTTAACCATGATCATAATGCTTTGCCTTATACTTTAGTATGTGATATTTACTTTACTAAGAATTTTATTACATCAGGAATTAAACAGCTTTTGTTTGCTATTTTATGCAACAGACTGTTACATTCTCATGTTCTTAACCCTTATTTATTAAATTAAATATCAGACTACCATAATTACTTGTTTATTTCTAGTCTTCTTGAGACTTTTTTCATTACAACCTAGATTTTTATCCACTGTTCAATAAAACCATTAAAAACCCTACACTTGGAACAAGAAGTACTTTAAACCATCCAAGGCCTTGAAAGCACGAGTAAAGATAAATCCAGGCATTGAAGAGATGGTTCAATTTTTACATTTAAATGAGCAACCACACTGCCCTGTTACCTTTTGTATTATTTGATTCCTTATAAAGGTATATGCTAATGGCGAAACTATTTGTAGTTTGACCGTTTTTTTCAGGCTTAGGATCAGAACTTAATATGCAATAGCACTGTGGCACTGATGATTATTACGAAACAGTTTGCAGTTCTCATAGCCTCACAAGAAAACAGGGTAGTAGAGCGATAAACAAGAGCATGACAGCCAAGAGCAGAGTTAGAAGAAAACCTGAAGAAACCAGTTTGTCCATCATATTTAATTTCTCCTTTGCCAAGCCGAGAGAATAGGTGAAAGGTGTAAGGATGCAGCTGGGTGCCTACAGAAGTCTTCAATAAGCCCATGGAATTCAACATGAAGTTACCACAAAGCACTTGCCACAAGTGGATTTATCCACTAACAAATCCAGGCTTCTCCCTGAAGCTAAGAGCATTTTCTGAATACCTTCCTTATATTCAAACTCTCAGACAAAGAATGGGCTTCTAAGACTTCAGCACAAGGAGCTGAGTGGCAAGAGATCGCAAACTCTGAAAAGTCATTTTTTAAGCAGGCTTCCCTGGAATCCCAGTCTCTCTTAGCTCACTTCAAAGGCATTATTATAGATTCCCCTCGTCCCATTTTCCAAGGCATTCTCTAAGTCATGGGGGAGACACAGGAGACGTAGATACTTTAATCAAGAGGGAAGTATTAGCGTTTTGCTATGCTAAGCTGTATGTTAACCCACGTGAAGTGCTTGTTTGACAGGTTCAGTTGCTTACCATCATTCCTACTTGTCTTCTTCAATGATGCAGAAACCAAGCCAACAAGCCTTGATTTTTGCACTGAGCACAGGATTTTTGAAAGCTACCTACTTCCTAATCAGGATGATGCTGCAGTGATACCACAGTTCAGGTTTGACATTAAATAACAGGAGTATTTCTATGCAATCTATTGTTACAGAATTGCTCATGCTACAGAGCAAAAGCACAAAAATACTTCTCATGATTTTAAGTGACAGCAGCCAGAGGGTTAATAACAACTAATTCATTCAAAGGAAAAACTAAATGGTTGAGATTAAGATGGACAGTATTGTTTGGAAGTCGGGTTCATAAATATACCATTACAAATTGAATTTACAAAAAGTGAAGGACTACCTGAGAAAGGTAAACCATTTTTATTTTTACAGAAGTGTACTCTTCAATTTACAAGTACAAGCCAAAGTCAATTTCTGTAGATTCTTTTCTCCCTGTGGTAGATCCAAGTAATGCACTTGATCTTCATTTCCTTTTTCTACAATCCCTAACTCTCTCTCTCGTTTCGATTACAAATATCATCACCATGTTGATGCAGGAGCGTAAGAACCTGTTTTATTACTTACATGAAGATGCTTCTTCAGTTGCCTCTCACTGCAGGAAATGGGAGCTATTCTGAACCAAATATCAAACGGGAAGGGAGATCAAGTGAGGCTCTTCTCAATTATTTTTGAGCATACCATGGACAGATATTCAGAAAAACCCTACCAGGTACAGAAAACAGTGAGCAAGCTACACTGCTTAGTAATGCAGAGCAGAAAGTTAATAAGGCAACCTCTGTATTAAGGTATCCTAGCATCTGTACGTGTTTGTTTCCACAATCAAGAGCTGACCTACGACTGTGCAGCCACAAGGTAAGGAAAGCAGGTTACTCCTCCTACAGAGTCAGTCATCACCACCAATGTTCACAACCCTCCTCAATGCTGGGCCTAGTGACTGCATCACACCCTAGCTGCTTCAAAGTGAAAACAAAACCAGAAGGGAGTGGAAGGGAAGGTGAGAATACTGGGTTTGAGTTAGCAGAAACTATACAACTTTAGACTGGCTTCAGCTCCAGCCCTGTATTTTCCATCCACAGAGCTCATTTGAAGTTCCCAGTGAGGAAGATTCCAGCGCTACTGCTCTTACCTTTTCTTACTGTGCTGTAGTTGCCCAGAAGAGGGTAATACCATTAACGTATTTGACAGTGTCATCAGGAGTAAATTATGCTGGATTTTATGTTCTCATAGATGCTTGAGCTTCCAGTGGAAGTGACCTAAGGTCTGAAATGCTGTCCAGACGTGCACATGCTAGTGCTAGGCAGAGAGCTGTTACATAAAAACTGCCCACTGACTGACTTCTACCAGGTCGTGCATGCAATACAGAGTGCAATAAACATATTAAAAATAAATGACAAAGCTGAGGTAGAAAATGGAATGAAAATTATGAAGCACCAAATAAAAGAAAACGTGATAGTTCCTTACTTTTGCCTCCCACTCCATTCCAGCAACGGAAATACCCAGCAATATAACAACTGTGATAGCTCCTATAATTCTGATATCATTCATTTCATCAATCATCAACGTTCCATTTTCCTAGGAAAACAAAGAAAAAAAATACACAGTCATATACTTTATCAAGTACGTATCTTCCCTACTGCAGAATATTGGCTGTAATTTATTACTAGAGTTAACCTTTATACCACAAATTTACTCACTTCAAATTCCCTGTATGGACACAAGTAATTTGGTTTCTGCCTTGTTTTAAATAATGTTCTAAATAATGATCTAAATGGAAGTGATCATTTCCATTTGTAGCCCATCCCCAGAGAGAACAGCGTGTCTTCAACTGACAGAGAATTAATCAGCAAGGCAATTGCTACCATCTTGCACCTATACGTGTATTTTACTTGTTGTTCTAATACTACTCTTACTTCTTTTAATGTATTCAAAACTTCTTCCCATCTACAAAAAGTATGGTTGAGTTCATCCAAGTATTACATTTAATCAAAACATCCATCAGAAAACTAATACATGGTTCTGTTTAAATTAAGGAATTGTTTTTAATAAGCAAAACTCCTTTGAAACTGAGCTTAATATAAACTTAGTATAAACTTCATATAAATTATCACTTAAAAGAAACAGTTCACTAATAGGAATCTCAGCTTTAACAACTTACAATTCATTGTCTTATATCTGTACTGCCACTCTTCTCAACTGCTATCTTGGACTTCACCACAAGTTACACTTTTTTTTTTTTCAGGGAGATAAACAGCATGGGAAGTTTCCATTTTACACCAATGATAATTTGTTTTTTTACCAAAAAGCTACCAAATTAGAGTAGTATTTTACTGATATAGCATCAGTAATCTTGTACTTCATTCTGTGTCTTTGAACTGGTCAGGGCAACCCCTAGTATCGATACAGGCTGGGGGATGAAGGGATCGAGAGCAGCCCTAACAAGAAGGACTTCGGGATATTGATGGATGAAAAGCTAAACATGAGCCAGCAATGTGTGCTTGCAGCCCAGAAAGCCAACTGTATCCTGTGCTGCATAAAAAGAACTGTGGCCAGCAGGTCGAGGGAGGTGATTCTGCCCCTCTACTCTGCTCTGGCGAGACCCCACCTGGAGTACTGTGTTCAGCTCTGGGGCCCTCAGCACAGGAAGGACATGGACCTGCTGGAGTGCGTCTAGAGGAGGGACATGAAGATCATCAGGGGGCTGGAGCACCTCTCGTATGAGGACAGGCTGAGAGAATTGTGGGTGTTCAGCCTAGAGAGCAGAAGGCTCTGGGGAGACCTTATTGCAGCCTTCCAGTTCTTAAAGGGGGCTTATAAGAAAGATGGGGACACACTTTTTAGTAGGGCCTGCAGCAATAGGACAAGGGGTAATGGTTTTAAACCAAAAGAATGAAGATTCAGACTAAATATACTGAAGAGATTTTTTTATGACCCGGGCAGTGAAACACCAGAACAGGTTTCCCATGGATGGTGTCCCTGGATGGCATTCCAGGGATGGCCCCATGCCTGGAGACATTCAAGGCAAGGTTGGGCAGGGCTTTGATCAAACTGATCTAGTAAATGCCCCCGCTCATTGCAGGGGGTTTGGACCTTTAAAGGCCCCTTCCAACCCAAACCATTCTATGATTAGATGACAGCTCAAACTTGAATAAAGGATGGTGTAATCAACATAACCACTATCATCCATATACCTTGAGCAGCTCCACAACTGTCTCTGCAAAGCCAACAACATACATTGCTACTGCAACAGCATTGGCAAATGCAAAAATCAGACCTATAGCACCACCAAACTCTGGCCCCAGACTTCTGGAAATTAAGTAATATGCTCCTCCTGAAAGAAAAAAAGGAAATAAAAAATTATGTGAAAGAGACTAAGAATAGACGGTCATCGGCAGTCTGAAGTTTGCATGAACGAGATGCTATTTATTCTTGCATTTTCCTTGATGTACTGGAAAATAACCCAAAACTCAGTATTTTAGGGACAGGCATGCTGAAGTTTCAGAAATGCACTTAAAGTTTTTAAGAAAAGACACCAGTTGGAAATAATCACCTGACTTATGCACCATATCATATTTTTCAGCTGTGCAACCAGTTCTATAGTTAAAAAACAAATTGTAAAACACAAACAGCAGTATTACTGGGGTTTTTATTTCAAACTATTCAAAGCATTTGTACCTAGTTCTACTATTACATATTTTCATTAGCTATAGCTCAAGAAACTGGCAAAGCAGTCTAATAAACCCACTCAAGTTCCAAACCTCCATGACTTGTTTCTTAAAGCTCTGCTTATTAGGGGAATTTTCTGCCCCACAATGGGACCCTCAAAACAATCACACGGACACTCTTTTTCAGAACCTATTCTTTCTATTTTTGAGCTTGACAAATACAACATCTCAAAGCCCACATGTGGCAAATGGAAAACTGAGTACCTACAGCATTAAGGAAGAGTAAAATTAAAAAAAAAAATGTAGGAAAGGCACATTCCTCCAATTTAAGGGTAAGCTTTTTCCAAGCAACAAAGTTCTCCAACTCCAGTCTGAAGTAACTGAGTGCACATTAAAAATTTTAACAAGAAATCTTAAATTTCACTGTATTACAGTTCTTGTGCAAAACATACATAGGTACACAGCTTTGACACACTGTGCAAATGAGAACGTTAACATAAGAAAAACATTACTGTAATGTAAGAAGATTTTCTTAGGAACAACTGTGATTTTATTCTATAGTTCTTCCCATTCAACACTTCAAATTTTCTAATGAAGTATTATTTTGCAAGAGTGACTCTAAAAAATAAAGGCTCTGATATGAACAGTATATAATGATCTGTATAACGCAATTTAAAAAAAGAAAGGGTAACTAAACTTGGTAAAATGCTAAGATTCATAGCTGATCCTTCCCATTGGGTCTGTTTAGTTTGTGATAATGAGGTTTTTCTCTTCACTCTTAATCAACAGAACTTTATAAACTTCTCTTTTAATTCCACCACATTTTCTACTAATAGCAGTCTTGTAATATTTTGAAGAAGTCTGAGCATGTCAAAGGCACCAACCACTTAAACTATTTTGTAGGAATTGCTGCGAACAGCACATAAACCATGAAAGAGAATGAAAACCACCACCCTCAGGAAAGCTGGAGATAATTAAGTGATTTCTTGAATAAAAAAAATCACTATAGAACAAGAACATGTCCCTTTGTATGCTGTCATATAAATAAAAGATGTGTTTTTTCGTTACTAAGTTTTATTTCAGGACATGAACACATACAAGCACACATGCACACTCTTAAACAACGAGTGCAGATGCATATTAAGACCATATTCATTTCCAGATATGCGTTCTCTAAAAATGTTTGTCATTCCAAAAATTGAGAGAAGGTAACATTTCTTCCACAGTGACAAAGACAGCCACTAGTCAAATCAAATTAGTAGGCTAATTATTGATGTTTCATTAATTCTATGACTGCTCAGTCAATTACAGAACACAGGGAAGACTCTGCTTCTCAGAAAACTAACTCTTCTGTACATTTTATCCACACTGTTTTTTCCCTGTTACTAAAAAAAATAGAAAATAAGTCAGAGGTTCCATCCTTAAGGTGTACGCTTCAGAGTAATGAAAGCTTTAAAAGCTTTATGAAAGTAGGTTTACCTCCTCTTACAAACCCATTTGTGGCTATTGCTGAAGTAGACAGTCCTGTAATAGTTGTCACAACAGTGGCCATTCCAATAACCACAACAGACAGACCTTTTGGAAAAAGAGGGGAAAAAAGGTGTAAGTCAAGCAGTATTAAAATGTACAAATCTTAAACTTAACTTGGTTTACAGAATTAGTCTTGCAAATACAACACAAATTTACTGTGTGTGGTTCCACACACTCAAGCAAAAGGCTTCTTCACTCCCCTTTTGTACTGAGAAGTTTACAGGATACAAACAAAACTGGATAAATGTCCTCTTTAATCAGCAAGGTAAAAGCTGCCATCTTAGAGCTTTAAAGAAATACATGCCTTTTGCAGATGAGATATTTTCTGCAGTTAAGCCTTTGAAAAAAACTTACAGATGTCAATTTTAAATTACATACCTTACAGCTAAATGAAAAAGTCTAAGTAACTTCATACTGCGTAAAGTTTTGATAAGGGTAAACTACCTTAAAAACTGGCAATATTAAGGTCATTTTCTACCTGTTTAAAGTGTAAGCTCAGGATCAACATGTCTTTAGGATCATGTTTAAAAGTCACTGAAACAAAATTACAGCATCAGTACACATACCTATCCCAGCTTGTCCTACAATCCATGATAGTCTGATGAACAGCATCACACCCCAAATATTTAACATACATCGTACCTAAGAAAAATGAGAAATTTTACATAGGTTAGGTCTTACACCTGCAGTCATTTCCACTAATTCTTCATTTCAGTTTTTAATCTTGTTGAAATCATCTTGCAGTCTTTCCTCACCACTTCTCAAATTATTTCGTGACAATAGATTTTTTTAATTAGACAAGATAGGTTTGATTAAAAAAAAGGGACCTAAATATGATTAAAAAGTTACTAACGTAAATTTACAGTAATTCAATATCTGACACCTGTAGTATGTCTAGACAGAATAATAAAAAAAATGTAGACCCCAATATTTACTATTGAAAAATTCATGCTACAGAACACGTGACTAAAAGTAAGACTGTGAGGTCTACAATCCTAGTTCAGCTCTCCCACAAATCTCCCCTAAAAAAAGAACTAAAGCAATACCCTACTAAATAATTTATTCTTTTTAAAGAAAAAAAACATTCCTAAAACTTTTGTATCTTACAACACAGCTACACGCTAACAGGATAGAGACGGGGTGGGAGGAGGAGGTGACGTGCATGGAAGAGGCCCCACCATATAATAAACTGCTAGAAAATGAGAAGAAATATGCCCTGTTCACTGATGGGTCCTGCCGGATTGTATGAAAGCATCAGAAGTGGAAGGCTGCTGTGTGGTGTCCTACATGACAAGTTGCAGAAGCCTGTGAAGGACAAGGTAAATTGAGCCAGTTTGCAGAGGTAAGAGACATTCATCTGGCTTTGGACATCACCGAGCGAGAAAAACAGCCACTACTTTATCTCTATACTGATTCATGGATGGTGGCAGTGGAAGCAGGTAAACTGGCAGCGCAGAGGCAAACGCATGTGGGTTGCTGAACTGTGGCAAGATATTGCTGCTGCGACAGAGAATCTGGCTGTGAAAGTACATCACATAGATGCCCATGTACCCAAGAGTAGAGCCACTGAGGAACATCAGAACAACCAGCAGGTTGATCAGGCTGCTAGGATTGAAGTGGGTCAGGTGGATCTGGACTGGAAACATAAGGGTGAACTATTGATAGCTCAATGGGCCCACAACATCTCAGGCCACCAAGGGAGAGATGCGACATATAGATGGGCTCATGACCAAGGGTGGACTTGACCATGGACACTATTGCACAAGTTATCCATGAATGTGAGACGTGCGCTGCAGTCAAGCAAGCCAAGAGGTTAAAGCCTCTTTGGTATGGAGGGCGATGGCTGAAACACAAATATGGGGAGGCCTGGCAGATTGATAATATCACACTGCAACAAACCCATTGAGGCAAGCAACATGTGCTCACAGTGGTGGAAGCAACCACCAGCTGGCTGGAAACACACCCTGTGCCCCATGCCACTGCCCAGAACACTATCCTGGGCCTTGAAAAACAAGTCTTGTGGTGACATGGCACCCCAGACAGAAATGAGTCGGACAACGGGACTCATTTCCGAAACAGCCTCATAGACACCTGGGCCAAAGAGCATGATGCTGAGCAGGTATATCACATCCCCTATCACGCACCAACCTCTGGGACGACAGAACAATACAACAGACTGTTAAAAAGTACACTGAGGGCAATGGGCGGTGCACCTTTTAAAACATTGGAATACACATTTAGCAAAAGCTACCTGGCTAGTTAACACCAGGGGCTCTACTAATTGAGCTATGTACCATAGAACAGGATAAAGTGCACATGAAGAATATGCTAAGGAAACAGTCTGGGTTAGTCCTGCCTCAGGCAAAGGCAAACCCATCCATGGGATTGCTTTTGCCCAAGGACCTGGGGGCATGTGGTGGGTGATGTATAAAGATCAGGAAGCTCAATGTGTACTCATGGGGATCTGATTTTGCGTGAGAACAGCCAATAAATCAAATTGTGTGATGTTAATTGCTAAATAACCCTGCCACTGTATGTCCTCATTACTATAATTGCTATCAGTTGTACTAGAGTAAGAATCACCTAAATTGATGACAGATGGACTTTGATGAAAAAACGAGTAAAGTGCAGTGGTGATGGGATCAGAACTGACCTCAGCAGCTGGTGCCCAGCAGCTTCATTCAGATCTACACCTTCAGCCCATGGACCATGGGCATGAGCCACACTGGGCACACCAGCCACAAGATCCAAAAATACAGCATGCAACATTTCAGCACCACACACTATCTCACCTGCCCTGAGAAGCTGTTCTAAAGGACATTTTAAAGGGATGGCCCATATACTAAGGGCATTATATCTGTATGACTATATATGTACATATATATACACATATATATGTATGTACATATATAAAAATACATGTAAATAAAAAATAAGAGACAGAGGAAAGTGGTGGCAATTCATTGGAATCTGTAAGATCTGGACATGATGCAGATAGTATGGAATAAGGGGTTCCCCAGTTCTTCCCTGTGGCAGGGAAAGCTTGAGAGAGCAGCCATGTGGTTCTTTGTTGCCATCTGAGGCTAAACCACAACAAGGGCTTAGGGCTCTCTCTTATCTAAAGAGTACAGTACTTACAAAAGGTTCAGCTGGTCATTAGGACTAGAAGTGAGACAAGCACCCCTCCAAAGGACAAAAATCAAAAGTTTTCAGAGATTTAAAGAGGCTTTTGCAAAATGCAGATCACCTGAGCTGGTAATATTCACCAAGGTGGCTCAAGCCTACTAGGAAATACTAGCTGCAACTTTCAAATCACTGAAAAGGAGATCATCCTTCTTGAAACTTTTAAATAGACTTTGGAAGAAAGTGATCAGCAATTTTTATCCCTTTAATACTTTGCACTGTTGCTTCAAAAAATAGTCCAATACAGAATTTGGGTTTGGAAAAAATTCAAAGTCAGCTTCATACCTGCTTTAAAATTAACAACGCTGTCCTTGGTTGGGGTACATCAGTAGAAGTCCGTAATACCCATTTCACAGCTACCACAGGCACTCTACTTCCCTCAAGGTAGAGAATATGGCTACTTCAAGACTTGTAAGGAAGCTGCTAATACACAGTGGCAGCTTGCTGAACTAGAGTCAGGTATTCTGAATGCTCAGAACAGTTTAATCAAGTGTTGCACTTGCAGCCACCACTTTAAGTTCTTAAGAGCTCTGGAGAGTACATATTAATCACATTTTCTTGTTGCCAAAATATCAAAAATAAATTAATACAAACTTGTAATAAAATCCCCCATGTCACCCTTAATTTTTCACTACTGCAAATGAGGACAGACTCAAGTTTTTTCCACCGTGAGTATATTGTATTTAGTGTTAAGACTTACACAGCTTAGGAGATGATGACTTTTTGTAATAGTTCAACAAAATTTAAATACTTAATCCTGGTGAAGTTTTGCCATATAGAGGGAGGTACTCTCCTCAATTCAGTATTTTTTGCTTCTCTAAAAATAAATAGATAAAAATCAAGCTTTCTAAGACTTCAGTCCAAAACTTTACAGATGGAAAGTGAACACACATTAAATGTATTCTCTCCATTTGCATTTGTCTTTGTCACTTAAGATTAATATGTAGTTTTTCTATTATGTATGAATACTTATATAATTTTTTCCTTCTTTGAAATTATGCAACTTCAAAACAGTAAAACCTGTGCTATAAAACCATGATCCCTTAAAATCCCGAAGTCCTGAAGTAGTTGCATCCTTAAAATTCAGTACAAGTAGGAGCAACCCTTCTTAAATTTATGGCATTTTTCACATCTCATACATATCTTTTCCTTATACAGCAGTATCACAATTCCTCTCAAAAAAGAAGGTTATTAGAAAGATTGTATCTCTAAGAAACTGAAGTACAATACATCAAACATACCAGTACACCTTTTATCCAGCCAAACTTGACCACCCCTTTGCTATCAGGTGTATAAGTGGCAGCTGCTTCTCCAGCTGGTGTGCCTTCCTCACCATTTGCGTAGCCATCTTCAAAAGGCTCCTGGGAAATAAAAAAAATTGATCTTTTATGTGATTAACAGAGTAGAAAGGGCATTTGATACGTTGTAAAAAAAGAAAAAGTCTACTTGTGTAAACAGAAAAATTAAAGAATGACACAGGAGAAGTTTTAAGATTTTCCTTTATGTTCCTTGCATGAGGACCATCTCACAGACTTCAAGGAACAAAAAAAAAAAATTTACACAGACCACTTAGGTATTCTGCTTCAGTTAGAGCAAACTGTTAGCAGTCAGAGTAATAAGTGTTTTAAAGAATCAGTTCTACAGCCCTAAGAAACACATATCTGGTCTTTTACAAGAAGAGTTAGAAGACTTCAAATGCTGCAACTTCTACAGCACAGGAAGTTTTGTTTCTTAATCTGAAGCATATACTTTTCTACCACGTTACTGATCTCAGCTATAGCATTTTCTGTAGTTCAGACTTAGCTGTCATTTGATCAGTTTTTCAGGAAATAAATTATTCACTTCCCTGCAAACTATTCTACTATTCATTGCAAGATGATGCTGGTAGAAAGGAGGGTGGGAGAGTGTCATTTCAGGGAGGAGGGAAGAAAAGTCTCTTCCCTGTTCAAAAGGGAAGGATGAAAAATGCAGAAAACATCAGTCCCATGTACAAAGAGCAATGTGTGGCTTTTCTTTACAATTCAACTCTCAGACTTACAATGCAGAAATCTCAACTGTTCGATATATGTTAAAAGTATACGTGTATATACACATACTTGTTGCATGCTTGCTTTTCAAGAGACAGTTTTGTTTTGCTAAGCCAGGCAAACACCTAAACATTTCAACTCAAAGGTTTTCTAGACTTGCTGCAGGAAACCTGCAGGAAAGCACTTTAAGCAAAGTGTGTTAGTTATCCAAGGCAACAAGTATAAAGAACGAATATACTAGAAAGACCCCGAATACCATTCAGAGAATACTATTCAACAAAACAGTTCAAGCAGTATTTGTGAAGCAGCCTGCATCCCAGAAGGCTTAGAAAACATTTAAGCAATTAGAGGTTCAATCCCAATGAGGTAAAGGGCAAAACTCCCATCCGCTAAGTAAAACACAAAACAGACTGGACCCAAATTATGCTTTCAAGAAGTATGTCCCATTCTGAACACAGTAAGAAAGTTTATTGTGAGATACATTATTAAATTCTTCCTCCTTCTGATACAATAACACCAAATATATCATCAGCACGGAATCCAGAGGAAATATTTATAGCATTGTCACTTAGGAAGGGTATTATACATAGCCCTTTACAATCAGCAGTAAACATGCAAACAGATTTAAAAAAAAAAAATCAGATTATATCAACCTTATCCAAAGTTCATTATCACAGACTCTTGCCAGTGCTTCTCCCACTGCATTATGAAATTATCATAAAAACAGGTCTACGTGCAACACATCTGGAGATCCTTTATGGCATAAGCTTTCCACCACCAGGCAGAATCATGATCAGTTTGCAGATCATTACCTTTAACAGACAGCTTTCTTAAATAGGCTTTCTTGTCTCCAGAAGGAATTAAAAAAGTAGATACATGTGTTATATATTTGTTTATATGTCTGTGTGTATATATATATATGTATATAATGTATTATATACATTAAACAGAGAACAAAAAGAAACATAACAGGGAATTACCCAGTTTGCTGAACTGCAACTCTTCTGAATAGAAGAGAACTAAGGGCTGTGACTTCTTGAGAAATTTCCACAGCCTTTGACCAGATGAATCTACTGATTTGCTGATTATATGTATTCAGGCACTCAAACCAAATCAAGCAAGAAGTGGTGTGTGATCCATTTAGAGCAGTAAGAAAAACGGCGAGGATCAAAAAAAAGAGAACTACCATGCTGCTACATTTAAGATTTTACATAGAATTAATTCTATCATTCTAGAAGCAGAATAATAATTAACTAGTTTTAATTTAAAACACACAGCCAGAAGCCACTCATTGGCTGAGCCTACACTGACCTGCCTAAACCGGAACTAAGAAAATGGAAAGCCCTCTAATCAGGCTCCTCATCCAACTTGGATGCACTTGAAGCGCATGACAGAAAATAATGAGCCGACATACCGCCCTGTTCTGATACCCTTGAGTACTTGTCCTTCAGATAACTTTCCAGAAATGCTGAAATAAACCTCAAAATCCTTCTAGGTATTAATGTCTCCCTCATCAGATTCTGCTGTTTCCAGCGGCACTTACCATAAGTTTCTCCCCACTTTTCCCCCACCCACCTTCACAAGCGGGGAGGAAAAAAGAAAAAAAAAACCACAACAAAAACATTAAAACAAGGGACAGATTAATAAACATTCACAACCATGACAACAAAACCTCCAGTCAAGCATGCAACAGTGTAACTGTATATTGCAATTCCTTCATATAAAATCCATTCTTACTTCTCACAGAAAAGCTTCACATTATACTTGGAACAAACTCAATTTAACGATGTTGCATTAGGGGAGTCACAATTATATTACCCAAGCAGTTTTTATGCTTTGGCCAAAAAAACTGCCAACATTTGATAACATCTTCTGGTCTTACAAAAAGGCATGCCATATCTCTAATAAAAAACAATAAAATCGTTCTTTGAAAAGACCGGTCAGGGAGGATCAAGGAACAGCTGGAAGAAATCTGTATCTTCATGTCCTAAAATATTGACACATTATATGCAACTATTAATGCTGTAATACTGAGTCACAACACTTTTTTTTTTTCCACAAGCTAGGTTTTGTTTACTGCACATTTAGGTTTTAAGAGAAGGTGGAGAATATCCTAGTATCTAGCATAACAGACAATTATATACTTCAGCATATGACCATGGCTGGCCAGGTATTGCTAGAACCTGCACCCATGAACAAGATGACCTCCAGAGGTCACTTCTAACCTCAACCATTATGTGATAGCTACACATTTCACTAGAGTGCTCAAAAAAGCGCATAGCTCGGCCTGTTGTGTTCTGGGAAGGAGACAGTGGCTCGCAAATGATATTTTGAGTTATCAGTTACCAGATCAGCTCCAAGACATGCACACTACGAACACAAGAAAGTTTTGTTCTGTATGTCTTGTCTCTCCACACTATGCAATATTTCTTAGGAAAATATTTTGAAGCACACGTAAAATGTAATAACTGAAAGGTTATTGCTGGTTATCAGTGCTAGTGGGTACCCGATAAAGTACCAGTGAGAACAGATATTACAGAGTGTGGGCACAAAAGAATTCCACTACACAAAGCTCCAAGTTCAGTCCTTTAATGCAAGATTAAGAAAGCACCACTGTGGTCTCAGCTGTAAATAAAGCAGGCATAGTATTTTTCATGCTTGTGCTCATTAGAAAACAATGCTTCTACTCAAGTCACATACTGAATGGAAAAAACCACACTAGCACTATTTTAGAACAGCAATACATGTACGATAAGATCTTCATAAACAGTAAAAAACACTAACACACTGTGGATTTGGAGGGGGTGTAACAAAAGGGGAAAGAAAAGAGAAGGTTTTAGCATTTCAGATCAGAAATGCTCTTATTAGCACAATTTTTTAATCAAAATGTGGTCTTTTATCTAATCAGTCCAAAGAACACTCAGAGTTATGGTGTTCACTTGCACTGTTAAAGAAAAAGTAAGATACACTTGCATGCTGACAATTCTATCTTACACTGATAGGAATTTAGCCAAGAAACAGTTAAATTCTGTTCCTACACAGGAATTTCTATTGCTGTATCACACTAGTGCACTGAAAAGCACAGATAATCTACTACTTCATCTCCAGTACTGGATCATAACAGTAAGTTATTTGTGCCAATTGTGAATAGCCTCCACATTTACTAGAAGTGGATTAATAATGAGAAAAGACTTGTTAGCTAGAAGAGATCTGAGATTTTTCACACACAGTTTGAAATACACCGATTCATGGAAAAGATTCTCATTGGTAAAAATGGCTATTTAGTTTTACTGAGAGTTCTTAATAGTGGTGTATGTCATGCAGCACATTTATTTGTGGTAAACTTATCTATCTTAAAGACAACATACTTAGGCCATGTTGAATCGTATGAGGTATTTATTTCAAGTACCACAACACAGAAGCCCCAAGTAAAGGGCATGATAACCAGCAAGTTTGTATCTAAGATTCCACAGCCCTCCTTCAGGCAGACTGCTTTCTTTGCAGCCTGCCTGATTTGGCATGTCCCAAGTAGTAAATAACTTCTTTAGCTAATCCTCCCTATTGCCATTGCTCTTGTGAAGAGAGAAGAGGCCAAAGAAGCATTCGAGACTAGACTCTTTTTCAATCTCTCAAGTTTGACCATTTATGGGTTTGGTACATGCCATATAGTATGGGCTTCTCCCCATGCAAATTCCATAGAAAGGGTTCACAACAGTAGCTTTTACTTGTCTTAGTAAATTACAGCACTGAAGCTGGTTTAAGTAGCTAGTGTTCAAAATGTTAAAGAAAATCAAGAGCCTAGTCTTTTTAAGCTCCAAATTCTGCAAGAAAATATAAAAATGACATTCCACTACACTTAAGAGAACAGCTCCTTACATTTAAAACTGCTTTGTACGTACACATTCTGATATTGAGCATGGTGCTCTCGTCATTTAAAACACTTACTGAGAACAGAAAATAAGGGAAGCTGCCTGAGAATCATCTTTCACCAACTGAGATACTGACAGAACAATTCTGTACAGCAATACATCTCTGTTCTCACCAGCTACAGTCGAAGCCACAACAACAGGATCACGCTTTTACCTGACAGGAGCTTTGTTGTTAAAGGCGTTGCAGCAATCATCACGGACAGTGGAATCCTCCTTCACAAAAGCTAGAGACTTGCACACACCTTCTGCGCTCCTTCAATGCGGCTTCCAGTGTCGTTGCCAAGCTGTTCACTACGTCTCACCATAACCATTTCTTGTTTCAACTCACAAAGGTTAACTTTATAGGCATTGCCATTTTTAAGAAATTCCTTTTTGCAGAAGGAAGCAACCAGTAAAATGTATAGATCCAGCTGTAGCATGCCAGCTGCCTCAACAGTGGAAGAATCGTACTCACAGAGATTATACTCCTAAACAGCCCAACTCCATCGCTGCACACAGTTAAGATTACAGCTACTCAAGTACAAAACTTGGCAGTACAGAAGGGTTTCAGAGTTAACAGTGCTCAAAACATACATGGAGGAAAAGCTTCTGAACACTTGCTTTTGCTTTTCTAATTCAAATGTACTTTAGCCAAAGTGTGGATAAAATAAAAATGACAGATTAAAGGAAGTTATCAAACAGCAGCAGAATTACTAAACGTTTTACCCCAGAAGATGCTAATATTTCCCATGATTTTTAAAGACTACATATCTTTTCTTGGATGAGCAAGCTTTCCACTTTCCCTTCTGCAATGAACTTTCAGACTCTTCCACCTCACCTGTGACATTTCTAATGATCTGAATAAAAGGTTTAAAAAGTGGTAGACGTATTGTATGCATAGAATAGTCCTGCTGACATAGGTGTTTGGCTCTGATGAGACAGTGACAACTTTTGAAAACAGTTTGCACTGGTACAAATATATTTAAGTGTGATACTGTACTACCACAGAATAAGCCAGCTATTAAATGTTGACTGTAGGACACTAAACTGTACCAAACATATCTGTTGTTTAAACACTGCTTTTGCAGCATGCTAATGTTCACAGTCATGATATTCACAGTTTGTACCTAAGGGTCTTTGATAAGCTGTTTTTGTTTTAATACTTTTATCTAACCAGTGGTGAGAGAAACCAAAAGCAGTGAGTTTCCTTTCCCAAATGTTTACAACTCTATGGAATAGTTTTAAGCATATTGGGATACAAGAGAGTCCTTTGATTAACACTTTATCAAGAGAAGTCTCAAATTTGGTTGTCTGACTGAGAACTCAAAGTATTTCAGTACCTAAATATGCGAGGAAAAATAAGTTCTTACCAGTCTTGGACTTCATCTGGTGATGCTGACTATTGTTTGTAACCATTTTTTCAACCAACCACTGTTCAAAATGGCTGAGAGACTGTTGTTAACTTTGCTCTGTAGACTAACAAAAAAAAAAAAATCACAGCAAGTTTTTATACCAAGTTTGAAAAACACCTCTGCCGGCTCTCACAGTTTCCAAGTTTTTTGGGGTTTTTTTTGCAAATGAAATAAACAGCTCTAAAAAGGTATTTTAAAATAAATAAGGTATTTTAAAATATTTTACTCTACATAACACACTCTTAAGGGACAGTCAGTACTGGCAGGAACAGTCTATTTTGTAAGCTAGTAACACCAGCAATACTGTTGTTGACAAACAGCTATTTTCTTCCCTATACTGATCTTTATCAGAAGTGCTAACTATAAAGCTTTGTTAGATATCCTCATTGCTTTAATTTATGCCAAAATGAATTTACCTAAGCCTCCTTCCCATTAAAACCCCAGAATTATCCAGTAAATATCAATATCCACCAGAAAATATCAATCTCCGAGTGAAATAGTTACTTATTAAGAAAGGCAATTTGCTATTTAGACCTATCAAACAACGCAGAACAATTTTGTTAGACCTAGGAACTGGAAATTAACACAACTGAAACTCAATGTCTATGAAAGCAAAGTAACAAGGAAAAAAAATACATGCTGTCTACATCTCTCACTAGCCTTAAAAGAATTCTCTTTCTGGCCTAGCCTAAATACTTGCATAAAGTTATCACTGCATTACACAGTAACACTTGAAAGAGAAAAGATTATAAAACCAGAAAAATTATTCTGTAATGAGCACATCAAGAAAAAAAAATAAATCTGTCATACACCTGGACTTTAAATATTGCTTGCAGTTCTGCTTCTTCCTCACCAGTCCTCAGCTGGGATAAGGATTATGACAGGGTCATCATGAGTTAGTATGGAAACTTGAGAACTAGTGTGTCAAATTCTCAATTAATGCTCTGTAACAGCCCTCACTCTGATGAAAAAGCAGTGAAATTGCGAATTGTAAAACTAAAGCAGGTCACCACTTTCTACATATTAATTACATCACTAATCTACATGTCACCAAGAGATGTAATAGTCTAAATCTTTGGTACTTCCAACAGGGTGGTAATCCAAGTGAACACAGTTACATTTCACTTAAAGATGGCTACTCAGAGTATCTTCCACAGACACCTGGAACAATTTACAAATTTCTGATAATTGGTTATTTAAAAACAAATTTGCCAAACTAGCAAAACAGATTCAGGTGTTCAGATTTTTCAGGAGTTAGATGGGAAGCTTCAGTGATTAGTATTGCTACCAGTGGAAAAACCCAGTCAGGTAGCACACGCAAAAGAAGACACGGTAGTACACAAGTTCAAGACGTCTCAGTCTGCCTAAACACCTTCTTAGCATTCTTTTTATAAAACAAACTCAAAACCCACATGCTTTCAGGGAACACTGCTAGTTATTGTGCAATGGCGAGCTGTTGACAGCAGTTCAGAAAATTCAGCAGTCCTGTTAGGTGCTTTACTGCTTGGTTTTAAACCAGGAATGAATTATAGCAAATTTGCTAATAGAATTTATAATTCCCACTCCTTGTTTGAAGTACACATAAAATGCTGCTACTTTCCAGTATCTTTACAGTCATAAGCTAAAAAAGCCTACTAACCCATTAAATGGCACCCAGCAGTTACCTAGAGCAACCTGAGATAAGTTACCCAGATAAAACATGATCCGTTCTTAAAACTCGGGATTCCCTTGGAATCAAGCATGAACAGCTTCAACCATCGGTTACTTGCCTCATTGAAAGGAAATCCTTTTCAAGTTTGCAGCCAAGAGACCAAAACTTAAGTGCTTTTGACTATATTACCTTCTCTACAATTACAAATTTAAAATACAGCAGCAAATGCTTTTGGCATCCACTTCCAGAGATTTTAAAAGAGATTGCACTAAAACACAGAGCATTAATGTTATCTTAAACTGAAATTAAAGTCTGTTGTACTTTGATTAGAGTGGAACAATTTTAAAAAGAAGAAATTTATAGTTACAATTAACATGTCAACTGAAGAGTTAGCCAGCTACATGTCTCTGCCATCACCTTGTATTTCAGTGTCTTGCAACTCAATACTGCTTTTAACAGAGAAACATTATGCAATATTGTGTGTGTGTATATTCTGATTTTAAAAGACATTTTTACTTTAATTCTTCTAAGGTGATGGAAAATCATGCATCCTTCCTCCTAACTCTTACAAGTGGTATTAGCTATTAACTAGGCTAGCAAGACTATTAATCAAGAAGCTTACTCAGGCAATTGATTTAAGTTTAGGAGTAAATAATTGTTCTTGCAAGGTAACATACTTGCAAAGGACAGATAGGAACTTTGTTTATAAAGCTCACCACCACTTAATGTCTTACATGCATACGAATTTTTGACCTATCTCTAAGCTTACTAACTACATGAAGGCTATAGACTTCTCTCTTTAAGGAGGTGATTATGATCTTCCCCTCCTAATACAGAATGGATACAAACTGCAATCTGATAAGACTTTCGCTTGAAGGAAAAGGTTTGAAATCAATTTGGAAATGAAACAACAGCAAAACTGCCCATACTTAACAAGTACTTGAAGTGGTGAAAATAAACACAATCTGGTCCTTGACTGATCTTGATGAACTTGTCACAGCAGTATTCCACAGCCACTAACCTGTGATGTCACTTAAGTAATCCAGGCCTTAGAACATTGCATAATATTCCAAGGGTGATCTCATCCCTTCCTCTACCTGCTTTCTCAACTGCATCAGCAGGAATTTTGACTTTTCATCCCTTTATAAGCAAAAAAAAAAGTTTCAATGCTTTCCTAAGCATCGCATCAAAATCAAGGTAGATTATTAATCAGTGCCTCTGGAAACAGCAAGTGCCAACACCATTTGATCTAGTTGTCATAATATCGCATAGGAAATTCATATTCAAATCTCTATATTCCTAACAGAGAAGCACTAGCCTTATTTACATAAGAAAAGTTCCAGAGGAAAGCACTGAAGTCTAGATAGCCAGGCAAAGGCTGGCATTTGAAAGCCTGCAACCTGAATGGTGTGACCAAATGGAATCCTTTCAAGTAGTTTTGTTGACACCTGCAGGTATGCAAGAGCAGTATCCTATCTGAAATATAAATAGTTGGGGTTTTTTCTCCATACCGAAAACATGACTTAAAGAACAAGAGCATTTTGCAAAACCAGCAATATAAAGAAAACTCTCTACATCTTCATTCGTACATCCCTCCTTAAGCACAGGACACTATGAATACTCCAGGCAAGATGATCAAGAGAATTAGAGACAAATGAGAAAAGACCTCTGTTCAGCAGCTATACAGTGAGGCTACCCTATGGCAGACCCACAATGCTTATGCTCTGCACTCCCAGAAACATTGTAGGTAAAGGCAGGCCTTCCTGTCAAGGAACACTCAAGGTGGTCTGCTACCATAAAAAAAGATACAAACTTCCCTTGCTAGTCCCTCCACTTCTTCTAGTTAACAGGAAATTGCACCATTAACATCTACTCACAAAAAAGTAGGCATGACTTGCTGCAGAAATGTAGGGGCAACCAACCCATCCAGCTTAAGAAAAAGAAATACATGTAGTCTACTTCACTCCTCAAGAATACATGTCAGTTCTGGTTTTCATCGATCAGTCCTCTCCCGCCCTCTCCAGAACCAAACTACTAGTTTCCCTACTGCACCAATGTATTTGATCCTTTCCAGAAGAACCATTGTACTGTGAATGATTATCAAAGCAATTATTCATTACTGTGCATTCACCATCATATTCATTTTGATATTCACTGGCATGAAAAGAGAAATCACACTTCTCAGGAAAACAGATCCAGCTTCTCAACACGGGTAGTTTCCACTTGATTATCTGAAAAACATAACCCCAATACATCTCTAATGGTTGGAGCCGTTTTAAGCATTTCATACAATTTTCTTGTTATCCAGAATGAAGCAGATGCAGCATTTGATTGCTTAAGAGCTGAGTTAAATCCTATTGGCAAGCCTCTTGCATATTCAAGTATAGTCTGAAAAATACAGCGTTCAAAGAAAAAGTACAAAAGAATGCATTTCAGTCTTGCTCAAGAACTTGTTTTAAACACAGCAAATTCCCAAGTTGTCTATACTCCCCAGAGAAACTGATAATGTGAAGCATTCTTGCTCTTAGCACCTTTCAGTTTTCATCTACTTTTGCAAAACAGAAAGATGCACTTTCCATTTAAGAGATGGGTGATGGGGAAGCAAGAAACCTTAATAAATTTGCCCACTTTAATTAGGGAATTTAATTAATTCTAAGTGTAGTAAGTTCATGAAAAATTACATTTAACCTATTGTCTTACAATAGGCTAAACAGCCCATTCAAGCAGGCTGTTCATTAGCCTTCTTCAGGGTTTGATACTGAGACCAGTGCCGTTTAACATCTTTATCAGCAACGTGAACAGCTGTCAGCACCCTCAACAAGCTTGCCAACAACACCAAGCTGCATGGTGCCATCAACACACTGGAGGGAAGGGATGCCATCAGGAAGGACCTTGACAAGCCTGAGAGGTGGGCCTGTGCGAACCTTATGGAATTCAACGAGTGCAAGGTCCTGCACATGAATTGGGGCAATCCCAAGCAAAAGTACAGGCTGGTCAGAGAATGGATTGAGAACAGCCCTGAGGAGGAGGACATGAGGGTGGTGACTGATGAGAAACTCAACATAACCCAGCAAGGTGCACTCACAGCCCAGAAAGTCAACAGCATCCTGGGCTGCATCAAAAGAAGCGTGGTCAGCATGTCAAAGGAGGCGATTCTGCCCCTCTGCTCCACTCTGGTAAGCCCTCACCTGGAGTACTGTGACCAGCTCTGAAACCCCCAACATAAGAAGGACATAGACCTGTTGTAGTGAGTCCAGAGAAGGCCATGGAGATGATGAGGGGGCTGGAACACGTCTCCTGTGAAGACAGGCTGAGAGAGTTGGGGTTGTTCAGCCCGGAGAAGGAAACCTTACATCAGCCTTCCAGTGCTTAAAGAGGGCCTGCAGGAAAGGTGGAGAGGGACTGTTTATCAGGGAGTGTAGTGATAGGATGAGGGGTAATGGTTTTAAACTGAAAGAGGGGAGATTTAGATTATGGATTAGGAAGAAATTCTTTACTGTGAGGGCGGTGAAACAGTGGAATAGGTTGGCCAGAGAAGCTGTGGATGCCTGGAAGTATTCAAGGCCAGGTTGGATGGGGCTTTGAGCAACCTGGTCTAGTGGGTCACGTCCCTGTCCAGGGCAGGGGTTGGAAACAGGTGATCTTTAAGGTCCCTTCCAACCCAAACCATTCTATGGTTCTATGAAATAATCTTGAAAATCAATTAAGCAGTGCCCGAATTTTTAATGTCACGGCTGGAAGAGCTGGATACAGCTACAGGCACAGCCCCTGAGCCAGCACCAAGGTCTATTCATGCAACACAGCACTTACTTGTACTGGCACAGCACTATGTTCACAACAAAGATGCCAAGCTGCTTACAGCTCAAGGGCAGTGTTAGGCAGAATAGTCTTAGGAGTCTCTCTACCGTCTCTACCCTCAGAGTAAGCTGAAACATTAACCTAGCATCACAGTTTCTTTACAGCTGAAACAGATGTTGCCGTTTTCTTTGAATTAAAAAAAGAGAAACCTGAATCATCTGAAATAAAAGCAGTTTATTTGAAGAAGGAAAGTTAACTAGCAAGATGAAGACGCAAGAGATAAGCTTCCTTGTTAAAATGGAATTTTAGGAATTCTTACTTTTTTAAATAATTGCAAGTTTATCAGGCACAAACAATGCATGTTCATTAGTTTGTATGCATAAGAAGAAATTTCAGTAACTTTATCAGGCCTAATCAGCATGCCGAAATGTAGAAATAAACCAAAGATGTTCCATGCACTCAAGCTGCAATAACTGGATAGCTTCGAAAATACTGAAAGGCAAACAAGTGTAAGTTAACTATTTATAAAAGTTCTCAGCAGTGAACAAGTGACCACATTGCGATTGCTGTTACCTATATCAAAAAGGGGGGTAAAATGGGTTTGTGGTTGCTCATGTACAAATATTATATGCGGCTTTAGGAAAAAATCCAAAGGCTGCAACAGAAGACGTAATATGCTGGTTTGAATTACTCCAAGATATTGATCTTGCCAACCTCCTCATCTGGAAGAATGTTCTTAAAGAATGAAAATCATCTGAGGTTTAATCAAATGCAATATACCAAAAGGCAAAAAAGTTAAACTCAAGATTAATTCTGCAGCACCCTCCTCTTTAACTAGTTCTGAAATAGTTTTTGCTGAAAGAAAATCTACCTAGCTAGAGATAAGTTATTGCTCTTCTTTCAGTTACCAGTATTGAACTAATCACTGATACTGACAATCTGTCAATTAAGCTCAGTTTATTAAAAAACAAACGAACAAAAAACCCACCAAACAACAACACCCAAGCTCCTCCTAACAGGCACTCCCTCCTTCCTTCCTTCCATAGTTGTACTATTCTGGCAAATTACAATGCCTTTTCTTCTGAAAATATTTTATTGATACCACCATGCTGTCAAAAGATTGCGGAGACCACTGGTGTACTGGATCAGGGAACTAATCACACCCACTGCAAAATTTTGCAGTTGCAGGGGGTGTTTGCTTTCTGTAAACCAGATCAGCTCCCAGATCCAACTCAAAAATACAAACATCACCACAGCAGAGATCACAAAAGTTTATCCCTTTCAGCAGCAGCCCACACTTGTGCCGTCAAACTATATAACCTATTAACAGTGCTCAGTTACTTCCAGCTTCTCTAGAGCAAAACAAAAACAAAGTAGTAAGAACAATATTAGCAGTTTGCTGAAGACAGTTCAGAGTTTCAGTATTCCATAGGTGTTTTGGACTAAAAACATCACAGAGATAAGGGAGATTCAAGCATTAAGCAACGTAAAATTACAAAATACACATGGTCCTTACAAAATACAAACACTGAAGGACTAACATGATTTACTGCTGCAAATGGAGCAGTATATTAATTTTTTTTTCCCTTGATGAAGATGGTGGTAATTACATAGGATATCAGGATAAGCAAAGTGAGGATTCTCCACACAGATTGAAAAAGCATATAACCATCACTTTGCATGATGCTAGCAAAGCCTCATCTGAGTAAAGATGCATTGAGCTCACTGTTCTTCAACAGGGATGAACCAGAACAGTTACAAATCACAGGCTTCTAGGGTCTCCAAAAGCACAGACACCAACACTAGAGAGCTTCTCTTATTTTAGTTCAATGAAGTTCAGAAAGAAAATTCAAGTTCTGCTTACAAATATAAAGGAGGGCGAGATGGAAAATAAGCTGTCCAAATAAATCACACTGACTCAAGAACTAAGAAACTTATTGACTGTGAGCAAGATTCAGCAAGGTAGTACAATAAAAACTATCTGCAAGAGGGTCTCAGTCTCCCAGCAGAGGGACAGGGGAGGAAGCAGTGTTTGGAGATATACCTTACATAACACGGCCATCTAACTTGATCCCTAGAATCATCTAGAATCATCTTTTAGCCTTTTATGCATCTTTAGCTGAGCTCTGTTTTCCTTACAGGCTAGGCAGACACAAACCAAGAACTGAAAATAAAAAAATACAAACAAACGTTAGAGGTGCAGCAGTCTCTCTCTTCAAGAGAGAATACATTCTCTGTTAAAAAGCAGTGCCATAAGCACAGTGAAAATGCTCTGTAAGATAAACATTTTAAGCCATCACGTAAGAGGAAAAACTGCAATGTTCAAGAAAATAAAAACCAAAGCTAGAAAGATAGTTTAAAAAAAATAAAAATCAGTCATCCAACTAGAGCAAAAACAAACAAAACCCCCTCAATTCTGCATGAAGACTATCAGTAATTTCTTTCTTACTCCTATCTCCATATGTAGGGGACAGCTGTGTGGTTTTCTGTGCAGGACGAAGCAAAGCACACTTGTGTTTTTAAACAGGTTTTTTGTTTTGCTTTTTTAGTTTGGGCTGGCAGGGGGGGTGGTGTAAAGATCTTCCTTTGAGATCACTATCTTCTATCCTGCCAAGGGAACCAACTATTACTCTTAGTGAGTATCTAACAAACAGAACAAAGCTACCAGCAGAGGGCTTGGTTCACATAACATCTACTTACCACAGCTGTAAATGACTGCACAAAAGACATATCAAACCAGAATCCCTCACATACTGTGAAGTTTACTCTTCAAAAAAAAAAAAAGCTCTCCAACTAAGGCAATACTATACAGAAGAATTACAAACTAATGCACAGTGGTGGATTACTAAATCACAGTCCAATTCTGAGTAATTTAAAAGTATTTACCTTCCAGAATCATAAGGTCTATGACATTACAGCATGGTAATTTTTACATTGAGGAAGCCATAAAGGCAGATGGAATGTCTTCTACAGGCTATACCTTTACTTACAGATGTAGCTGACCTAGGCAAAACAAATATTCCTAAACCGTAAGATAGAAAAAAAAAAATAAGAAAAGCTAGGACACTTTTAATCTTCCTACTGCCTGAAGGCAGATCTCCTCAAGAGGGCAGGGGACACTGCTGCAACTGCAACAAAACCCTACATTTCATGGTATGCTGTCTCCCTCCCACCGCCCTGTTAATAACCATCTTCTCACCTCTGCATCTCTGGAGACTAATGCTCCTGCAAAGCATCGCCATATCTGTGAGATTAGCAACTGTAACAGCATCCCCAAATTCCATCCCTCTAAAGCAGAGTAAGATTAATGCACATCAATTGGGTAAGCAACAGTTTGATCACCTTTGCTATCTGCAGCCAGTGATACATGGAGACAAGACCCCTCACTTGAAATTTAACATGGTAGATCAAAATCAGTAGTCTACAATTCATCTACTTCAGGGTAGTGCAGCATGATCCAGCTGTGTTTCCACAACCGGTCTCAGGAACAACCCCTTTACTACTAGGAAAGCCACTGTCGGAACAACCACGTGAAACCTGAGCTGGTTAGACACCTATCCTACTGAGAAAGCAAGAAAAACCCTTGTCAAAAGGTACCCCTTCTGTATGTGTAGTGCATCCTCCTCAAACAGTGCATCTTCCTCCAACAGTGCTTTTATGTGAGAACAGAATCAGTACCAGAGTTAGACATACGAAGCTTGTAAACAAAACTAAGGAAAAAAAAAATCTGTTCTATAATTGGCACTAGCATAAACATTACACTGTCTCACAACATTTATTTACCTCTTAGAAGGAAAAAAAAGAATAGCACAAACTTCAACTGCAAGATGAAAATGCCACCATCAAAGCAATGAACCACATTGCCGGTGAACAAATTTTGGTATCAGTCGTAACACAAAGTAACTGCCAACCTTGATGCACTGGGTCAAGAAGCAGGGGCTTTACGTAGTGCAAATTTTATGTAATGGTACTAGGACGTTTACACCAGCTGCCCTACTAAGTCTGACATCCATGCTGTACAAGTTAAGTTAGTACAAAAAACACAGCTAAAAAGCAAGCATAATCTTTCAAGTTCTTCAAAGTTACTGAAATATCTTCTTTAATGCATAGTATTGTTCAACGCTAGAGACCCTTACTGTTAGTCAGCAGGAACTGAAGTGACTTTGGGAATGGAAACAATACGCCCCCTGAAACACAGTGAAAAAAGCACAATAGCTTTGTGAACATCTCTCATATAAAAGTACAGCGCCACCAGGATTTAAAAAGTTATCAGCACTCTGTGGCCAGAAATCAAGTACATAATCATAGATGTGGTATATTTTACACTCCAGAGACTGTGAAAAATGTAGCTATCCAATACTATTAGTATGCATGACACATCCTTATTAAAAGCTTTTGTGTTCTTAACTTCATCTTGCAAACTGCTTCCCTAAGTCTGAAGCAAAAATAATTGCTTCCCATCTTCATACAAGCCTAAATGCTTGCTAACACATTAATTGCTTTGGAAATGAAACATCCTGCGACAAAACAGCAGAGTTACTATCAACTTAACTTCCGAAGTTTATATCATGGCAGGTTTTAAAATTAATACTGAGGTATACTATCAAATGTAACTGAAATAGCATATTCCACCCCCCATCTTTTTTTTGGGAGTAGAGGGGTGGGGAGGTAGGGGCAGAGCAAACAGAACACCACTTTAAAAAGAAAAAATCTTCATGTAGATACCTATCCATGCTGCAGAGCAAATTTCTGACATTTGAGAAACGAATAATCTGAGTTAATTAATGCTCACAATGAAACTGTTCTGATAATGATCCTGTAATTAGGTCGTCTACAGCTCCTCAATGCCACAACCTACCACAGAAAATTGCTTGCCATGCTTTGTAATGAAATACGAAGAAACTACACTTGGAGAAACTATAGTTCCAGAATAAGGTAGATTCCGCACTGAAACGTCTTAATGGTGTCACTAAGAGCTTTCTTGACTGCTGCAATTAACACAAACCTATCTGCCAAGCTTAGAAATTCAAGTAATGTTCTGTTGACAGAACAGAATATCTTACAATCTAAGAACCTGGTCATCCCATCACGGACCAGGAGTCAGAATCAGGAGGGATGGGCGTAATAAAAAAAACAAACAAAAAAAAAAACCACCAACCTCCCCCAGTGTTTTCACATATGTTACGTGGTTTATTTTTAGCATACCTAACTCCATGCACAAGACAGTAATTGCCAACTTTCATTCCATACTAACTTAGAATCAGACTGCAGAACACAATTTAACTCCATCAGGAGAGGACCTGAAAGGCAAGAGTAATTTGCTGTTATGGTTAGTAATTGTTTTTATATCTAACCTCAGACACTGCAAGGAAGTACCTCTGTAACAGACCAAACAATTATTTCTACCGGAACAGATGAAAAGTCAGTTTCAAAAACACCACACCCCCCAAAAAAACCCCACAGATCAGTGCAGACGCACTAAGCTGCCTAGTAATGGTGTGAAACAGGACAGTCTCAAAAGAACATACATTTTCTCAGGGAACTCCGCCTACAAGGATGAAAAAAGTTCTAGAAACAGGATATTTTTCACTTCATTAGGATATGGCACAAGTGTTCCATTATTTCCGTAAACCCAACAGAAAAAAAACCCACTAGAACATGGACTTAGAGCACAGCCAAACACCAAGAGGCAATTTTCAGACTGCAAGAAAACAGCATTGCAAGTTTGATCTGGCTTTAGTTCAGTCATGATCGTTCAATCATTATCTAAAAAAAAAAAAAAAAAATACATCAAATTAATACCAGGTTCAGCTAAAGCTTGCCTTTTAATAAAGGCAGCCTACGATGCAAATAAGCTTTCACTGTAACCCGTCTCCAGTAACATACCGACTAGTCCAAAATAGAAGAAGCTTGACACACACACACAGCTTCGAAATTTCTGAAGCCTCGATCACGACGCCCTCACACGCCGGGCTACCCAGCACGACAGAAAGGGCTCCGTAAGGAGGAGAAGGAGCCTGGGCTGTGCCTGTGCAGCCCTCAGCATCACGCCAGGCGGCGGTTTGCTCCGGCGCTGCCTGCGCAGGGACGGGCACGCGTTTTCAGCGGCTTAGGCGACAAGCCTCTTGCCACTACGGAGAGCGACCACATCCTTCTTATTTTTTTTTTTTTTAACCACCTCTTCCAAACGCTTTCATTCCCCTTCCCAGGCTAACACCTCTGTCAGACCCCGAATTCCCTGTCTGCTGAAGGGGACAGGGACCGGCGGTGGAAAACCGCTGCGCCCGTATCAAATCCTCCCTCGGTTGCGGAAAACCCATTTGCTCCGCGGACCTACAGCTGTAACGACCTCTCAGCACGGGGACCTTCTCCCAAAAATACAGGGGTGGGGGGGGCAAAAACCCCCATTGCGTCATGAAAATTAAAAAAAAAGGGGGGGGGGGGGAGAAAGACGCAAGCGACCCGGTGCATTCGCGCTGTTTGCGCCTCCCCGAGGCTCAGCCAGTTTCTGGCTTTTTTCCTCCCACCACAGCCGGCGGACACCGGGGACACACGCCGGGGCCGCGGCCGCTACCGCGGCCCGCCCGGCGCCAGGGGGCGGCCGGGGAAGGTGGGGGGGTGGGTGGGGGGTGGATGGTGCGCAGCGGCCGCTCACCTTGTCCAGCTCATCGTGCAGCTCGGCCAGGCTGGGCCGGATGAGCTTCTCGCCCAGGTCGGCGGCCGTGTGGCGGTAATGGTCGATGCGGGGCACGGCGTCCATGGTGTTGTGGCCGAAGGTGCGCAGGTAATAGGTGTTGGTGTGGGTGTCATAGTAGTAGTGGTGGTGCCCGCCGGAGTGCAGGCTGCCCTCGCTCAGCACCGTGTCGCCGCCGTTCTGGAAGCTGACATTGCCGCCCTCCGAGCTGCCGCCCCCTGGCTCGCCGGGGCTCTCGTCGCCTGCCGACGGGTCCACGAAGTTCACCCTAAACCTGCCCTTCGCTTCCTCGCTGCCCTTCCCCGCCGCGCCGCCGTCCCCGCTCGCCTTGCGGGGCTCCTCGGCCGGCCGGCCGGCGCCCTCCGCCACCAGGTCCACCTGGAAGCGGCTCTGGCTGGGCGTGGGACCCAGCGGTCTGCCCAGCGTACCGCCGCCCGCCACATCCTTGCCTTCCTCCTCCTCCTCCGGCCGCCGCTCTGAGCCCGCGGCCGCTGGGGCGTCGGGGCCGGGCGGAAGCAGCTCCCCCCGCTGCTGCTGCGGCTGCTGCTGCCTGCCCTCCATGCCTGCCCGATCCAGCACTGCGCGCGGCGCCGGCTGCTCTGAGCGCCCCTCGCGGCTGCGCCTCCGCCGCTTTAAGCCGCCAACCAGCGCCCGGGGCTGCGGCTCGCGGCAGACGACGCCAGTCGCCCCGCGCGCGCCCTGCCCCGCCCCGCTGCAGCGCTAGGTGGTGGTGATGCCGCTCCCCGCCCCGCCGCGCGCCCCCTCAGCGGCAGCCGGCCCCGCCGCCGCCCTCCCGCCCCGCACCGGCCGCTCTCACGCTTCTCCGCCTCCCTCGCTACGCCCAGGCGCCGCCCGCCGCTCTAACAGCGCCGCCCGGGGAGGAGCGGCCGCACGGGGCGAGGCCGCCCGCGGCTGCAAGCGGGAGGGAGCGGCGCCGCGGCCGGTGTGGGGCGGCGGAGCCGCCAAGGAAACAGCCCTCCCCACCACCATCCGGTGTCTTCCGACTGCCCGCGCCCGCCCTCCGACCGGTCCACCTGATCCCCGCCCGGCGGAGGCAGGAACTCGGGCGCTAACCGGCCAGCGCCACCTCGCTTCCCAGCTCGGGCGGAGGCGAGATGCGGGGGGCCGCCAGCGCCGCCTGCTTCCCCAGGCTCCGCCCGCTCTTGGTTGCTGTTGCGGCGACGGGAGCGGCTCCCCGGCGGCGCTGGTGGGGAGGGCGGCGGCTTCTACTGGCTCAAAGTATGGCGGCTGCGGCATCCGCCTCGCGGCGACCCGGGGAAGGGGGGGGGTGGTGCGCCGCGGCGCCCCGGCCCTCGCCTGACTGCCAGAGCCTTTCAGCCCGCCGGCCGCCGCCACATCTCGCGAGAGGAGCGGCGGGGGATGCGCGGGCCGCCTGTCGTCCCCCTCGCCCCAATCGCGGCGGGAGCCCAGCGGCCCCCGGGTGGTCGGCAGGAGGAGCGGCGTGCTGCACTCTTCCTCGCCCCCCGGCGCTGCGTGGGCGGGGGGCGGTCCGCGGGATGGAGGCCAGGTGGCCCTGGATGGAGATCTGGGTCCGCCGGCCCTTCGTCGGCTCACAGCCCTGCAAAACCCCCGGCCCCGCTTTGAGCCGCCTCGTGTTGATGTTTGCCGCATGCCAGCTGGTTGCTCTCTGTAACGTTGTCCGGATGTAAAGGGTCCGGATGTGCTGCTTGGATGAGTAAACACGCAGTGGAGATGTGCACCTGCGGGTTAGCGAGGACCGGTAAATGCCCGGCATCTTCAGGAATGTTTGCCCGCGGATACCTTGAAGGAGAGCAGAAGTTGGGCGGTCGTTTGAGCCCTACGTTAATCTTCCAGCCTCCAGATCTCTTCTGAGTGTGCTGTAAAAGTAATTTTCTACTGTCACAGTAGATCTAATGTCAGTGATACGTCTTTTTCTGTGTCCCGTGTTGCAGCTCTTCACCCTTATTCTCATAAATTGCATTATTTCCCCCAAAGGATACATAGAATCATTGAATCATCTAGGTTGGAAGGGACCTTTAAGATCATCAAGTCCAACCGTTAACCTAGCATGGCCAAGTCCATCACTAAACCATGTTATGTGCTACATCTACCTGTCATTTAAACGCCTCCGGGGATGGTGACTCAACCACTTTCCAGGGCAGCCTGTTCCAGTGTTTGGCAACCCTTTCAGTGAAGAAGTTTTTCCTAATATCCATCCTAAACCTTTGATGCAATTTGAGGCCATTTCCATTTGCTCTATTGCCTGTTACTTGGGAGGAAAGACGAACCCCTACCTCGCTACAACCTCCTTTCAGGGTGTTGTAGAGAGCGATAAGATGTCCCCTCAGCCTTTTCTGCAGGCTGAACAACCCCAGTTCTCTCAGCTGCTCCTCATAAGTCTTGTGCTCTAGACCCTTCACCAGCTTCATTGCTCTTCTTTGGACACGCTCCAGCAGTGCTTTAATTTAAAAAATGCAGTCATTCTTGCCTCCCCTCTCAGTGGAGCATAGGTGTCTGGATAATCCATTAAAGCATGGGAGGTTAGTTCTGAGGCTGTGAAAAAGAAACCTCAGACATCAGTAAAATCCTTCTGCTTCCGTAGTAAGAAATTAGAAAGGGATCCACCAACAATTTTCCATGATGTATTTTCATTGTCTTTATACTTGAAGGTAGTAGTTCACAGAATAGCAGGAGAGTTGGGCAACAGTTGCCAAAACAGTTTTATCTTACTGAGTTGCTAAAAAGCATCAAGAAAACATTCACTTAAGTAAGTCCTTTCAAGCAATGGCATCTCTTTATTTCAAAAACATTTTTGGTTGGTACTTCTTTGTTCCAAATCTTTTTTCCTAATGATGTACAATTTTGTGTATTTTTCCCCTCTGTCTAGCAAACTCTCAGCGCCAACATCCATTCTTTCACTCACCACATCTCTATTATTTAAATTAACAACAAACTTGGTGACATAATCCAACAGAAGAGGACTGGAATTATAAAACAAAGCTTGCTTTTTCTTAACAGTTAACTTAAGGAAGAAGTACTTCAATTTTAATGGATGTGTACATGCGTAAAAAAGCTGAGGACACTTTAGTAGATTGAAAAGGTGGGTACAGGGATCCTGTTCAAACACTGTTCTAGAACAAAAATCATATACTTCAAAGTTGTTTGAGAAATTCCTTGATGGACTCCAAAACTCCCAAGAGTAACAAATCAAAAAAGATATGATTCAGCAAATTTTTAGAGTGTAAAGAGTAAAAATCTGTGAGTGAACTGGAAAATAAAATATTAAACCACGGCAAAATTTTTACTTTTGTCAGGGAGTAAGGACTTGAAAAACAGTGGATTATAAAGAGAACAACTCAGAATAAAGGACTGTGGTTCAGAATTGAAAGCAAACAGCACTAGAATGGCAAATGATGCCCAAAGAAAATCCACCACCATACATTTTTCGTAAGCAAACATAAACACTGCATGATCAACACCTGCACAGAATGTCATACAGTAAGGTGTTTGGAGGCAATTTAGATTTGAAAATGGTTATTTCTGTGCATTTCCTGCATAGATAAGTAATAACAGGAAAGAGGAGAGAAGCAGCTTGTGAAATCCCATACTCATGATACAGTTGGTGATGATGGGATTGTACTATTTTAAATCAAAACAGCATTTTAAATCAAACAGCATTCGATATGTACAGCTTGATAGGTATTGGCTACACCTGTGGAGCCCACACTGCCTCATGTCAGTTCTTCTTTTGTCTTTGTTTATGTTACTTCAATGCAATGCTCAAACATTTAACGTGTGGTGCAGTTCTGCATTCCCAGACTCAGTGATTGGATTGGCCTTGCTCATACCGAGGTGGCAGATGGAGTATCCTTGCACTTCAGACTTCAAGAAGAGGTTCCTTCTTAGAAAAAGGAAGAGGGAACTGGATGGGAAGAATATACTAATAGGAAGAAAATGGGGCATAGAGAAGCCCTAAGAGAGAAGAGTCTATCATCCTAGTGGAAAGACAGTAGGGGCACATGATTCCACACAAGGCGAAACCTTACGGAAGTGAAAGAAAAAGACAAGGTTTAGCATTCATAGCAAGTAAACTTTGTGATGTGCGTCCATCTAATGTAATGTGAGATAATGCTAAATACTGGCTTTGAAGAAAGCAAAGAATTGAGGCTGCTACCACAGTCCCCATGAAAGACAAGGAAATAGAGGACCCAAGAATAAGAAGAAGATGGATGAGAAAAGTGTACACCTCTCAGAACCAAAAGCACCAGGGAGATTAAGAAATACTACTGTATGGAAAACTGACAAGAATAAGAGGAAAATGAACCAAGTCTTCATAAAGGTCCTGGGACTTCACATGGCCTTCATGTGAGAAGGGTAAGAGAATCTGTAACAGTCAAGGAGACAAAAGGCACACAAACTCCCATTAACTGCCAAGTAAAATGCCATTGGTACTGAAAATTACATGTTGAAGAACAAAAAAAACCCAAAAAGAATATTCACTTTAAGCTCTTAATTAGTTAACTGGTTTCTGACTTACCACTACTTAAAACATTAACACAGTAGAATCTGGGTGTCATTAGTGAGCAAATCAAAAACATAACGTATTAAATAAAAGTGAGTAATAAATTACTCTAGCTAAAATTGTTTACCACAGAACGATAACAATTTTTTTTTTTCTTTACAAAGTGTGGAAGGAGGAGTTGTGGAGTGTTTCAATGTCCTGTCAAAGATGCAAAAGCACTACTGAAAATTCTAAATTTGGTTTTCTAAATTTAAATTTTGAAGTTTCAAAACTTCAATACATTTGATTAATATTTATTTACACTTTACACACTAATATTTATGTATACTTACTGGAGAAAATATCAGGTGCAGTTGGCTCGATGGCTGACTTATTAGCGGTATCTTTCGTCACCAGACATATCCTTTTGGCACGGCAGGGCATCAGAAGGGTCTGTGAGAATGGCTGCCAGCACTGGTAAAATGAGTTTAACATGTATGAAACTCCACCTAAGAAGATCAGAACAGAACAGCTGTCCTGGGTCAAACGAAGCGTTCAGTTAGTCCAGTACCCAGCCTGTAGCAGTGGCCACCAAGGAAAGACCACGTAAGAACAGGGCAAGCACAGGTCATACCAGTACTTTCCCAGCCTCCAACACTTTGCCGTTAGGACCTGGCTAAGCAAGCGAGAGGGGCTTTCTCTTCCATGGACTTGTTTGGTTTCCTCCTGGCGTTACGCAGTTTCCCCCGTGTCCTGTGGCAGGGACTTCCCCATGGTGTGAAGAACTGCTTCCTTTTTCTACTTTGAATTTGCCGTTTGACAGCTTCACTGGATACTCTGTAGTGCTCATTTGATATTCAATACAAAACACTGGAAAATGCAGCCACTTTGTGGTGTTATGACTATCATGGACATTTAGACCTTGACTACATCTCTGTCCTGTTTGCCTTTTTTCCAAGCAGAATTCTAGTTAAGTCCTTGCTCCTGCGGACACTGTTCCGCATGTCCTTGCTCCTCTCTGGTTCTAACAGATCCTTTTTGAGATGTGCACACAGCGTTCAGCTTGTGAGTGTACTGTGGATCTCCTTTTAGTATGTGAACACACCACTTAGAACTATTTCCTGTGTTTAAACCAGCTATTTATCAAAACACGGACCTTCCCTCTTATTTCATTGATCCTTAGTTTGCTTAAAAGCCTTTGGCAAAAGATCTTGTCAAAATTATTTCAGAAAACCGTGTAAATAGTTTCAGCTAAATCTTAACTACTTGCTTGTGATTGCCTTCAGAAAACCCTGGTATATTTCCAGTGTACAAGAGCTGTGCTAACACTCCAAAAATCGTATTTGCCCATGTGTCCCCTGATTCTCTGCTTTGTTACAGTATCTCGTGATTTGTCTGATGACAGGCATCAGACTTATAAGCCTGTAGGTCCACAGATCTCCCTTCAAATCATTAAAAATAGTTATCTCATTTTCAAAGTTCATGTCCTCAGGCCCAAAGCTGGTTTTAAGATGCTGTGCATCAGAGTTAATAATTGAGCAGTTTCATCTTTGCATTCCTCCAGAGCTTAGGGCTGAGTGCCATTTGGACCTGTTGCCTTGTTACTGTTTGGGCAGATCTCTCCTATTCATGCCTTGCAAAGAAGAGCTCCAGCAGGGGAACATCTCCTGCTTCTTCCACAGTGCAGGCAGATGACAAGAACTCATTTTGCCTGCCTGATAGGGCCTTATCTTCTCTGAGTGCTCTTTTTATATCTTCATTATCCATTGGGCTTAGACTGTTGATAGGCTTGCTGTTCCAGATACATGTCAGGGATGATTTCTTACTCATTTTTTATTTTTTTCTGCATATTCTGTTCAGGCAGTAATGCTTAATTATCTGTTTTGTTTTGTATTTAATATATTTAGAAACAACTTCAGCTTTTCAAAGGATTACTTCTTTCTTCTAGTAACTTGCCTTATTCCTGCTGTTTAGTGGTACCAGCTTCGTCTCAACTTTTCTCAAGTCACTGTTGATTGGGGGTATAAATTTTCTCTGTCTCTCCAAAATGATATTTTTTAGCAGTCAGCACCTGTAAGAACCTAACTCTTTTTGGTCTCCTCTCCAGCTTTGTCATTGACCAGCTTACTCATTTTGTAATTTTTTGTTGTTCAGCATAAATCTGGTAGATTTGGGAGGTTTACATACCTTTTATTTCTGCAGGGCAAGCTATTGTCACTGTTGCAAAGCAGTTCTTCAGTGCTAAAATTTTGGAACAGGTGCTGTGTGTGCACTGCTTGAACCATAATGAGGGTTTTTTCCCCTCTTGTTTACCACTTACCTCGTTACTCCTTGATATGGTCATTGTTAGCATCTAGAAGTGTTGTTTCTGCATCGTGATCCCATGTCACATTTTCCCAGTCAGCACTGGGAATTGGCCTGATTCTTCTTTCCTTCTTTTCCTCACTTTGTTTGTTCTTTTTTATTCTTTCCTTCCTTCCTTCTTTTTTCCTTCCTGTTTGATAACAAATAGAGGCACAGTTAATATTTGTATTCTACTACTGTGCTGTTCATTGTGTTCTTTATAATTACTACAGGTGTTCATCCAAATCAGTGTTTAAGTAATACTGTCTTTCTTTTCTCAGAAATCTGGATGAACCCCTAACAAATACTGTATTGTCATGTGGTGTCGTACCTGTATTTGTATTATACTAATCCTAGCTTACAAGAAAAAAAGGTAATTGCAGCAACACTTCTGAAAGGTTGCCAGATAAATCCTATGATTAAGTCACTCAGAAATTAAACCCGTTTGCTGGCAGCCGGATGTGCTGGTGGAACAATCTGTTTCAGGGGCCTTTCTTGTTCTGACCATGCTTTTGATGTGTCTGTGTGTGTCTTCAAAATTCCACTGCCCTAACACAACACTGCCTTGTTTTTATTGACTGGGTGGTAACAAGAGTACCTTCATAGTGAGTCTAGTTATTTCTAGTATTTGAGTATTTCTAACATTATCAGGTTGAAGACTGACACGCAAGATAGGTTTTGGATAGCTTCTTCAAAGGACTTTGGTTTTTAATACTATGTTAGCAATATACTTACTCTAGGAGTGAGGCGGAGGCTATATTTCATCTCCATCCAGAAATGGAAATTTTTGCAAGATGCTGTGCTTTTTTGGTAGCTGGAGGAAGGAGACTGAGCACCTGCTGCCTGCCCTGAGTTTGTGAGTTTCCATGTCTACTTTTAGGGTGCTGGTTTATCTTTAAAGTTCTGGTTGTGTAAGTATGGAAGAGACTGCCTTTTATCCTGTGCCTGTATCAGTCCAGTCAAGACCAGCAAAGCCCCACGGGCTCTAGAAACCATTGCCAAGGTCTACATGTGACCAAGTGAGATTAAATGTGAAGACCTTATAATTATAGACTTCAATTATCACATATCATTCAGAGCACTTAACATCTGACTCATTCTTTTTTTGCCCAGTATTTGAAAATCGAGTCTGTATGTACATGTGTTAGGCAGAAGGGGAGATGGATATTGTTACCTTAAACTGCTGTGGTTATAGGCAGTTCGTCAAGAATATCTTGAGAATATAGATGAACATATTGCAACAATTCTGGAAACATAAACAAAAAAACAAATGGGCTTTTTTGCAGTCCAATGTATCTTCAAACCGAAATTATACTCTTCCTGAATTTTTTTGTTATGTTTCTAGTTTTAGTCATTTCTACGTGTCTCAGTCTCTAAGGAATTTTATAGTAGATGAAGCTGTAGGGTAGCACTGAGGCGCTGTTGAAATGTTAAAGTGGACAGACCAACACAAAGAAGGGTTTGGGTTGGAAGGGGCCTTAAAGATCACCTAGTTCCAACCCCCCTGCCATGGGCAAGGACACCTCCCACTACACCAGGTTACTCAAAGCCCCATCCAACCCAGCCAGCTTCCAGGGATGGGGCATCCACAATTTCTCTGGGCAACCTGTGCCAGTGTCTCACCACCCTCACAGTAAAGAATTTCATCACTGCTCAGTAACTGTTCAGTCTGTATCACAGAGTACTAATTTTAATTCCAACCTTGCATGCAGATTGCAGCCAAGTAGCTCAGGACACAGCTCACACAGTCTCTCTCACCAGAGATCCTCCTGTTTAATTTCTCCATGAGCTGGGAACCTGTTCTGCTACTTCCTTCCAGAACACCTCTACAGGAGCTAAGTCCATTTTGCATGATTTTGTTCCTTCTGTTCATCTCTTTGCTCTTTAGAACTGTGTGCAAGAAGTTGTCTCAAACATTAAACTTCTGGAGATTGTTCTCTGGATATAGAGATGAGATAGACAGAATACAGGGATAAGGACCTGGTTTACTCTTCAGGGGTGTATCTAAGTGATTTCTGTTTCTCATTTTTCCTTTTCAAAGTGACGTGGCTTTTTTGTTGTGTAATCATGTTTCTTGAAGGTAAAATAACTTCCATACCTTTGTATCCCATTCATTAGCTTCTGATTTGGAGTAGACATTCACTATGTAAAGAAGCCTAAGGAAGTGGATTGGCCAGCAGCCCACCAGTGCCCACAGAGAAGATGTCTATATTTCCAGAAGCTCAAGCCAGCTGACCACATTCTACTCATACAATTAATTTTTAGTTCTTTTCATTTAATTCTCCTTGTATTATGACAGGTTTTTTTTTTTCATGTTCTATAAACCCTCATTATCAAAACTGACTGGAAGTTACCAATCATTTTTGCTGCAGTCATGCTTTTGTTTTTTTCACCTTGCCTACTTCATTCAGTGTTTGGAGAACTCTTAGGTTTTGTTCTGCCTTATTATAATATATTATTTTAGAATATTTTTTTCTGAGCTTTTCTTATGGGAAACCATCTAATAATTTCAAGAAATATCCCGGCACTGTTTGTAGTTACTGTTGAGCGACTGGTTGGTGAAGTGACAGAAGTTAAAAAAAAGTGTAGGAAACAAAATACGTGAGCAAATATATCCTGCCAGATCCAAGGGCCTGGGAGAGGGAAGGCTGCTCAGCTCCATGTCCCCAGTTCCAACCAGCAGCGAGGCTGGAGACACGTTCCCAGCAGGCAGACGCACACAGAGCACACGTGTACACCACGTATGTACCTATACATGTGTCTGGACACACGGATCAGACAGACACACAGAACACTCGCATGGACACAGGCAGCACCAAGGGTCTCATCCTGCTCCTCTCTCCAGCAGAGCAGGATGGGGCTCCACGAGTGACAACACAAAGACGTTTGTGGATGAGGTGGGTCCCTCTGGCAGCCGGCTCAGACCCTCAGCCTGACCAGCAGCTGCCCTGGGGTCCCAGTCTCCCCAGTTGCTGGCACCAGGACATAAAGCCCCCAGGGCTGCAACCCCACAGCAACTGCTGCAACAGACTGCTGCACACGTGTGCTCACACACGCACACGCACACATGTGTGCACGCACACATGCACACATAGAGCCATCACTCAGGACAGAAGGACTCTAGCCAGGATCTGGGACAGGCTGTGCTGCCCAGGCGCAGGGCATGGCTGACAGCGTACCCAACAGCCAACTACTTACTGGCCACTGGCCCTTTTTGCCCCTTTGCCCCTGATTTTCACACTCCTGGTCCTCCTCAGCTTTTCCCACCCTTGGTTCCTCCCCAGACATCCCATAATAAATCCTATGGGACCCTAAGCTGCTCTTCCCCTGTACCCACAGCGTGTCCCCCAGCCCTGGGCAACAATGCCCCTTTGTCTGAAATGATTTGATTTGTATTTTATCAGATCAAAAATAAGCCAAATACGTGATTTAAATATTGATCAGCTGTTGTACATCTGGATGATTATAATGCAGTATTCTCAAAAAAGGAAAACAAGAAAATCCTAGTATTCCAAAGTAAGGTTATACTTGTAAACAATAATTCAGAACTAATGGAAAATACAGAAATCAACAGGATGACATTTTGCATTCACAGCCTCTGTAGTCCAAGTGATGCTGACAGGTTTGTATAGACTTATTTTACTGTTTTTTGACCATGGCTGTTCAAATGATTTTACTACCTCTCACGTTCCAAACTGTCATAATTTGCCTGTAATGTGTAACTACTAGCTTGAGTGTTTCTTACGGAGTTTTTCATGGTTACTGCCTGATGTTATTTGATCCCATTCATGTCTCAATGATACTTTCTTTGCATGTGGAATCATCCTTATATGTAGCAGTCCAGCAGCTTAAACTTGCCAAGTCTTGTATACCGATCTTCGTTAAGTCAAATTGAATTAGATTTGAGATCTACCACTCATCAACAGAAGTTCTAACATGCATTTTAACAAGAGTGGGAACCCGAGTAGGCACTGCCAAAGAGATTCATGTGTTCTACGTGTTCCTGCAATGCAAGAATTTTTCATTCCTTTATACTACCAAATTTATGCCAGGAACATGGGTACTAATTAATTCTAGGATGCTATTTAAGATGGGTAGAAATCTAAACATAATTTCACTCCAGGCTCTTGCTGGTTGGTGCCATAAAGGTATTTGACAAAATAGAGTAAAATAACTGCTTAAAACTGAGTAGTTAAGACTGGAGGGTGAAGTCTAAATGTTTTAAAGGAAATCCTTATACCCACTGCTGATATGACAAACTAAACATCTCCCATATGCCAGCAGCATAAAATATTATTTATCCACTCATTATACATTTTTTCATGTTGCTTTATGAGTTTATAGAGTTTACGTGTCCAGGGAGTTAAGGTTATGGGAAAGGAAGATTACATTACTTCTGCCATATGTCACCAGTATCTTCTCTTACTCATTTAACATTAATTCATATTTAAATACTTGGGAAGGTATGATACGTAATTGTGATGCTTATGATGTTCGGTGGGCATCAAAGGATAAGATCCTGGGTGATGGGTCAAGGAAGATAGACCTTACCGCATCACTGACGATGGCTGCATAGGGGACTCATGTCCCAGCATGTGTACAGCCTTGGGAGTGATAGTACGTAGGAGCACGGCCATTGGGAGGGAATCAAGTAAGCTTGCTCATAAGCAGTTTTAATAATGATTTCTATCCTTTCATCTTCAGAAGAGGAAATTAATGTGAGAATACAAGGGAACTAAGGGGGGAGAAGAAGTTTAATAATGGTAAAAGAGCATGTTCTGACTTGAACCATTTTACAAATGGGAAAACTGAGGCATGGAAAGGTGACAGCTTGAATCAGATCTACTGTGTGAGTGGAGGTGGATATTTTGAACATACAATACCCTCTCAGTTTTCATTTCCACATTTTAGTTCCACCCACAGATTCATTGGGAAATTACTAACACCAAAGGCAGTCAAATCCATTATAATCTTATAAGTAGTGGGAGCTGAAAACACAGGTTTGTAGTAATGCAGTTGTTTTCCCCTTGCTTTCAGTCTTAGAACTTATCTTAGAACTACAGATTGCATTACAGATATCAGTTGTAGGCCCTTTGTGTAGCTTTTTAAAGATATGTTGGCAGGATAAGTTGCTGTATAATTTATTGTATTCCTGAACAATGCTAAATACTGTGGTCAAGTGTTCCTTTTTCTTGGTGTATTTTTGTATGTGCTCTTGAAGTCTTTAAATGCATCCTTTCAAAGAGTTTATCACTAACCCCTGAAAATCATTACACCAGAGTTTTATACAATGTAGCCCCATGTCTTTATATAGGGTAGAATCCAAACATTTTGCTTCTTATCCTTAAAAATATTTTTGAATTTTTCTCCTAGGGTAAGTTCACAATGACTGAATGAATGGTCCCTGTGACAGATAAGGAAATTTCATGTTGGTGAAAATTCAGTGGAAAAGGTAGCATGTACATGGTACTTCTAAGTAAACATGAATGATTCAAATAAAAAAAATCTAAATTGTGTTAACATAAGCTTAATAAAACCCCTACCACGGTGCAGCAGCAGTTAAAAAAGGGATAAAAACACAGTAAAATGCTATAATCATATTCAATAGGTAACTCATCTCCATTTGAAATCATACAGACATGTCTGAATAGTCTGCGTAAAAAAAACCCAGCAATAGATTAAGGTTTCCAATTTTAGAGGAATAAAAGTACTTAGAAGTGGAGAAATAGACTAAAAAGGCTGTGGTTCTTTAGAGAGGTCAAATATAAAGAGGCTTGGTACATATGTGCAAAATGCCGGAAAGCAATGGAAGAGAGAAAATAGGGAGCTACAGTCTATCTTTCTACTGGGATGGGACAATCAATTAAGTTAAAAAGTAACGACACACGGCATAATTAACTTGTTGATGCAGATGCTATAGACTTAAATAGGGGGGAAGAAAGGACTAGTCGTTGAAATGACCAATAGAAACAGGAGCAGTTTTCAGGGAGAGGAAAATTTTGAAGATATTAATAGTTTCTGTCAAAGTATGAGTGAACTCTAACAAGGATTAGGAAGAATTTCTCCCCAAATCAGTGTATTAATCGTTGCTCTGAATTTCCTTATGCTTGCTTCTGGCCCTAATCACTGTTAGAGACTAGGTTTCCAGGTGATGTTTGCATTATCTCACTTTATATAGTGAGATTCAGAGGCAGCTGGTGGCAAAAGTGATCATCAGGTACCTTTATAAATTCTGGAAAACTAAACTGGTGGCACAAAATCTGATGAAAATTATGGTAGGAATGTTCAAAAGAGAATCTACTCTTGATTTTCTTCCCCCTTGATAAAAGGTACATAAAATTCCAGCAAAACAGATACCAACTTCCTCCTGCTTTGATTGGTTAACCAATTCATATTCTCAAAACATTCTGTAAACAGTTCATTTAGACCAAGAGGTCTAGTGTAACTATAGACTTCTAGTGTAACTATAGCTCATTTCTATCCCGCATGTCATATTGTAAAATTTGTTTTATCCAGCTTCAAAAATAGCTACTTCAACTGTGTCAAAAAACATATGGCAAGCATCACCCCCACACATTGCAGTCTATTGTCATCACCCATTTATGTCAAAGGGAATTAATATCATAAGCACTCCTTAATCTTGCAGAATGGCCTGGAAGGAAATGCAGTAGAAATACTTTCCTGCAGCTGTCTCTGCACATCCTCTAATTGTGAGATCTGGTTATCCTTCTCAACTAGAATGCCAAAATGCAAAAATATCTAAATTTGTCTCTTTGCATTGCTCAGTATTTCTTCTTGTGTCTTTGCTCTGTCAGTAAGCAGTAGTTTTTCCTTCCTTCCCTGTACGGTATGATCTTTTAAAAGAATATTTTTGGTTTGTAATGGAAATGATAGCTGATTCTTCATTACTTTTGTCCTCCTGGTTGGCCCCGTAATGACAAACCTCACAAGGTTGTTCTTTGTGTGACAAGCTACCTCCCATAGCAAAGACACACCTTAGAAGAGAATTTGCCTCCATTCTGTCACTGTCTTGTCTCATTTACAAGAGAAAATGTGACTCCCTATCTGATTGTTTCTCCTAAAGCTATTGCTAGTATTCTGTTTAAAATTTCTTGTCTTGTTTTGCTTCTGTCTTTCTTCTTGGGCTTTGTCTTAGGTTTTAGCAATCTGAAAGGTATTGGATCCCAGATTGTAGTTTTCAGTACTCCTCGAGGCCACTGAGTTTTAAAAACTGCTTAATGACCTGTACTGTATTGAAATAAATGGATGTATAATAAAGCTATTCAACTGAATAGCTATATTATATACATAGCTAGACGCCCAACTTACTTAGCAAATCATGCAAGCCTGTGTTTATCTCCTTTGCTATTCAGCAAGGCACTGAAGAGCGTATTCAGCACTAAACTTGTCCAGGTCCACTAAGGTCAAGCAGTTTGTTTAAGAGCCATGCCGAACAGACGTAGATTGCTAAAAGAAATCCCTCATTGAACATTAGTTTGCGGTTTGGTACATGGAAAAAAAGATTAAAAAAAAAAAAAGGAAGCTAATGAGGAGGTTTAGAGTTCCGGATTGAAATATTTCACCTCTCACCGGACATGTTTAAATGTTTTCACTGAGGTTATTTATTTAGTTGCTCTTTTTTTTGTACGGAAATGTATTTAATAGAAACTGGAAATAGAATTGAGTAATGACACTTATATTGAATTTCCCTGGATTTATTTTCTATCAACTGAGCCTAGTTGTGAGCCACAGACAATGAATTCCATAAAAGATTCTTTTAAGATTCATACAGGGTTTTTCTACTTGACCCTACAACTCCTGCTCCTCAGATGAACACATACACCATCATGTGTAACAGAACTGTCCATCCATAGGCACTGTAGCTTGTTCTTGTGTTAAGTATAAGGAAATATTCTGCGTATTATTTGGGGGATACTCTTGTTAAATTTTAAATTCTAATTACAGATATGGCAGGAAATAACACACAGCATATTTTGTGTGAAGGGGAATATACACTTCAGAAATATGATATTAGACCAAAAAATTTTTTTTTTCAAAATTCCTACTTCTGTTAGAACACGTATGCCAGCATTACTTTGCTAATTTGTCAATATTTAGGTAGAATATTAATGTGCCAATTTTCATGTTCCAATAGGAAAGCAGGTGTTTTCTTGTTTTACCAAATCAAACAGGTGAATGCTGAATATGGCATTTTGGAAGGCAGCACTTGTTGTTCCGCTCATTCCTTGATTCCCTGACAATAGGTTGATGAAGTATAGTCATGTCAGGCATTTGGCAACTGTATACAAATAAACAGTCTTGTCAATTTATGAAAGGTTACCATGGTATCTTCATACGAAAGTGCAGGCTTTATTAAATATATAGAAGACACTAGAAAGGCCTTCCCTAGTAAGATTATCTGAAAATTGAGCAGTGCTCTGTGAAAACTGCAACTTTGATTTCATAATCTAATCATTTTGCATGTATTGACATCTTCTCTTCAACCATATTTCTGATGATATTTCATTAAATTTTTTTCAGTTGTTTTTTTTCAAGTTTCCAAAGAAAAGGGATGACTTTTCTCAAAGAAACCAGGGTCACTTTAAAACATTATATAATGTAATGATTTTACCACTGAGGAAATGAAATTAGACAACAATTTTACATTAAAATGGTTGTATTAGCCATTAATACTTTGCATAAGGTAGTCCTTATATTTCTGGAAAAAAGTTACTCTTTTGATAAATAATATTCTTTTGGTGGTTGAATGAAGATTCCTTTAAGATAATTTATAAATACAAATATGATTCACTGAGAGTTCTGCAGTTTGAATTTTGTTTTTTGTTTATACAATATGCACAGGAAGGAAAGGTCAGGGCCAAAGGCAGAAAGTTTACAAATACAGGACAAAAAGTTATGGTACATAATACATTTTAAACTTTTGCAGCTGTTGCTGTCCCTCTTTCTGTACTATCCAGATGTACCAAAATTAATGTTTTTAATCTGGCTAATGTCATATTGAACATTAAACATTTCACACACACAATTGAAGGCACTCTTGATTTCTTCACCTGCATTCTGAATTGAACATGGGTCAAATTTCAGAACTATTTTTTACCAGTGGAGTCATTCTGCAGATATTGGGACAAACACAGTACTGAGATAAAGCATAGATTCTGCTGGCTAATTTTTCCATTATTCTGTAGTGAGATTGTTTCAATTCTAACTTAAAATTATGTTGTGCTATTTTTTTTAATCCAATTCATAAAAATTGAATAATGCCGAAATCCTTGGCTAATTTATTATTTAATAAAAAACAAAAACAAAACCAAAAAAAACCACACACACAAAAAAAAAAAACCAACACAAAATCTAAGGTCAAAATTTATTATCAATCTGTTTACTTTAGTCCTGCCCTTTCTGTGAAATATTATAACCTCTATTAAAATTCTTGTCAGATTTGGAGACTGGTTTGGTAGTAGATACCCTTTTGCTTTGTTCTGAATTTGGTTAGTAGGTCTGTAACATGATATCTTTATGCCAGCTTTATTTTCCTAAGATTTATTTTCTAAATAGGAACTAGCATTTCTTCAAAGTAGTGATTTTTCAGAAATAGCTGTAGCGGTTCATCATAGCAATACACTAACTGAAATGTATCCCAGTAACTCATAGGCAGTATGGATAAATAAATAAAACATCAGCATTTTTGCATTAAAACTTTGCTGGAAATACAAACTGAAAAAAACGATTCATTATTTATTACGCATGAAAGTAGGGATTCTTTAGTTAAATATGAATTAAGTATGACAGTTACTCTGATTTAGGCAGTACCGTATTAGAAAATTACATATGTACACATACGTATTTGCCCAAAATGTTATGTGGTTAATTAGGTCTCAGTCATTTGTTATCTTCTTAATTTCACAAAAGAAATGCTGTACTTTGGTTTTCATGCCTTGTAAATACAGGTCTAACTACCTTGTCCATCAAATTATTGCCAAGGATTCCAGGGTGCAAATGACCTTCAGAGAACTAAATCAAACAGACAGTTCCTCAGTGGTGTTATGACTTGCAAAAAGATGCAGGGAAAATTCTTTCCCATCCCTCTCCCCACTCTTTTCCTGCTGGGATAAGGCTGTTCCTTTTCTTCCTTTGCTTCCTCTCTCTCTCTCCCCACAGTCATTAAAGGCCAGGTCTTTTTTTTTGCTCCCCACACCAGGCTTACAAAGTCGCTAGCATAAACTAACTTTCAGCAGGCAAAGTGCCATTCTCAGTGTGTAAATTTACTGCTTCTGTTCCTCATTTCTCCTTGCAGATAGTCTGCATTGCAGGACTACTCCGAGCGAGAGTTGCCCAAAGACAGCAACAGAACAGTCTCTTCCAGACCTCCCATCTGAACTGCCTCCCAATGCCAACATCCTACATCTTGACTGTGCCAAAACGCCTTCTCCTCCTCTTCTTATGGGAACACTAGGAACTTGCCTATCCTCGGTATACAAAACACTGGATTAGCCATTCAAGTTAAAGGTTAACTCCAAGAGACCTTTAGTTTTGCAATCCCATTCTCTGAGGAAATCCCTTTATTTTAGTGCATAGAAGCGTCAATTCACACGAAGTGAATGAATCCATTCAGCTCAGGTGCCTTGTCTCCCCAGAGTCAGCCTGAAATTGGTGGGGAGAGCACTTCTAGAAGGCAATTGGCCTAGCCAAGGTCTAATCACCCCCTGGGGGGTCCTAGCTCCTTCTACTGGTTATGGAGAGCAGATAAGCCAACTAAGTTCTTAAAATTTGTAAAATTAGGAAGCTGTCACACAAACCCAAGAGGTATGTTGGTACTTGCATCTAGACTCAGGGTGTCAGAGACTGTCAGGCAAGGATAGGAGAGGGCAGGTTTTTGTCACCAGTTTGTGAGAAGAGAGCTGTTTTACACAGGGTTCTACCACTGGAGAATAAAACCTTTGCCTCTGGATTCAGTGTATCCAGGTTTCTTCTTGATTCTTTTTCTCTCTTAAAAGGAAGCAGTAGAGTTACTGCAGCCCTGGGTTTCAACAGCTGAAGATGATCTAGAGAGAGAAATTTGACCAAGAAAAAAATGCAGTGGACTAAGATCATGAGAACAATAATAAGCAGGGTAGGGAGGAAGGAAAATAGATTTTGAGGTGTGTAATTGTTTCTTTGGAGTAAGATAAATCAACTGCACCAATGACATTTCATGATGTATGTTTGCCTAACCTGCTAATAAAACCTGCAACGGTAGACTTCCCACCGGCTCACTCTCTTCTGGTGTTTAACTAGCTTTGATGCTCTGCCCTTGGAGAGCTCATTTGAACAGACGTTTGTATCTGCCCTACCCTCACACCACATAGTTCTCCAGCTTCTCACATGAAAGCTTCATTGTTAGTGTTTGTTCTGCCTTTTCATATCTAGACAATCTTTCACCTAGCCAGGGCAGGTGTAATGTCAGGCTTATTCCGTGCCAAAAGTAGCAGATACATGGTCCTGGATCGGTCTTTACATTCTTATCCAACTTGTCAATACATACGTAATATGTTTTTGTGGAATTTTTTTTATCTGTACCACGAGTTGCAACATGTAAATGTTTCTGTCTGCAGTGAGAATATACTTTTCAAGGACATTTTTGGAAAAACAAGATAAGACTTCTAAGAAGCTATCTCCTGGTTATGCAAAAAGAACAATTCATTTAATAATATTACTTACAACATAGTTATAATAGTTTATGAATAAGTACTGTAACTTTTAAAATATCTAGTTTTATAATAACAATATTCCATCTCCTGAAGAGGTCATTCTACAGCATTTTCAGGATTAAATTGTTGTTATTCTCATTTACATCTTCTTACTTTTCCAAATATATCTTACATTTTCTATTGGAAACGCTTCATCATCTCTCTTCCTCCTCCTGTGAGTAGAAAGAGTTGGGGACTTAACAGTGATGGTGGAACAGAGTATTTGAGTTCCTGTAATATGGACTAGCTGTTACATTCTTAATGATCCTAAAACCGGGGTGAAAGTTTATATACCTATAGCCTTTCTTTTGTCTCAGTCAGTTCAGTAAACCTGAAGAGGTAAAACAAAAGCAGACCTGAGCTTTTGACAGAACTTTCTGAAATTCAATAGTCATTATCAAAATGTTATGTAAATGTTATAGCTCCACAGTTCCAGGTTTTGTCTCGGACCCTGATTGCACTTGAATTGTTTCCGAGTGATCAAAAGAGAAATTAATAGATGCCTAGTAAGAAAGTTCACTTTATGTTATTTACAGTCCAGTCTAATCTTAAGGCATTTAGATAGCTACGATAAACATCCCTTTGAACTGAACCTAACCTATTCCTGAAGGATAACAGAACACTGAAGTCTATGAAAGCACTAAATACAACTGCCGTCTCAAATTAATTAGTCTTCCACATTTCTTGAGTGCTCACGAATGGTTTCACAAAACTTAGAGGACTACACATTCTGCATTCACGTGGATATTCCGTATATATTATGGGAGAGCAGCAATTTGTTGTATTTTGTTCAGGGTAAATGATCTAAAAGAAGGGGACCTGCTGTCTTAATTATAAAGAGGGTAGGTAGGACAGAGGGGTTTTTTATGCTTTCCAAAGCAGGCGTCTATTAATAGAAATCAGAGCCTGGAATATATCCTCTAGTGTAGCCATAAGCAATTCAAAAACATAATTAACAAATAGCCAGCAGATGTCATTTGCGTTTTAGGTAGTTAATGCCAGAAGGCTATTGTTAGCATTACGAAGTACTTCGATAACTTGCACTTTAGGGAATACAAGATTTTCCTTGGAGTTTGGAATGTGCTGCTTATTAAGTTTTGGTGGAAATTACATTAAAACATTGTCATCTACATTGTTAAAGGTTAGAAATCTGCATCAGACAAAACCTGTTTTTATTAGTGTGGCATTCACTGTGAAGTGGATGGAAATATGATTTTAATTTAAAATATAAATCTAACTTTCATGAGTAATTGATAGCAAAACTGATTAATTTCAGTAGAGCAACATCAAACTAAGTTCTCTATGAGTAAAGTTAATTTAAAAGCGATCTATCAAAAAAATCCCCAGAGTGAAAGAAGTCTGCTTCTGTTTAATTCGTGGCATTTCCATTCAGGTAACGTAAAATTCTGCGTCAGAAGAGCTGCTTTGAGCAAAACATTTAAACTTATAATTCTTATACATATTTAAATTCTGTTAGAAATGACTGGATGTTTTGGTGAGCAGGAATAGAATTATTTGGTGAAAAAATGTTGGCATATGCTAAAGCACTTTGCTGCGCAGGAGTCTAAGTGGGGCTATGCAGAAACACTGATTGTAATAATAACAGAGCCAGAGACTGTGCCATCTTTTCCACACGTTCATGAACTGATGAGCACTTTCACATTTTCTTTCACCCTGTTTTCTACTAAAAATGTTAAAAATGGAACACGCTATCTCACATTCAAACAAGCCACTTACAAATATCTGTCAGGCATAATTGTTATGATTTTATAAGCATTCTGATGTGTTTTGAATATTGGGTTAGATTTGCTGTATTGCTGTGATCCAAAAATGAAAAATTTACTTGACATATCTTGGTAAAATGTTATATACTTCAGAAGAGCTTGGAGTTACATTGTCTAAAGTAAATGCAGTATAAGTATTTCCATGCATTGTTATATTTTATAATGTGGGAATATCTTTTCTCTGTGTCCAATTTATATAAAGGGGATCACTGAATTCTGAGAATTTGGTTTTTTTATATTTTTCTTATGCATATCAGTATTTTTATAGTATTATCAAATTGCCTTTTAATTATCATACACTAAAAGATTGTGATAATTGTATGGATTTTTGCATATCTTTGTGAAAATACCCAATATGCTGCACATGGATTTTCCTGTGATACAAAATGTTTAAATGTCTTCTAACACAGCATTCATAAAATATTGTGTGACTATAAGGTAATGGAAACATAGACACCAGGATGTGTGCACGCTTGTGTCAACTGGACATTATGCTGTAAGCCAGTAATTAAACATTTACAGAGGGAGACAAAACAATGTACCTTAGGCTGAGGTCTTTTGAAGTTGTACGTGTAGTGATATTAGAGGTAATAAACTATTCAGAAGGCGTCCAATAGTGGGCGAGTTGGAAACAACACTCGTATTTTCACAGTGACATTGTCAATAAAAGGGTCTTAGAGCCTTGCACCCTTGGACAGATGGTGGTTCCCTTGCAGCCTGTTGCCAGTATTTCTGTACCTGTGCAACTGTCTTTGCTTTTCAAACACCATGAGTCCCTTCTTACTGCGTGCGCATGAACAGGGTCACCCAAATGCTCACAACAGCCCTACAAACTAACAGGTGAAGCAGAAGCAAGTATTCTGAAAATTTGCCTGAGCAGAAGTGAGCAGTTTTTTTATTCCTGTTCCAGGGACCCTTCCCAGGAGGATCAATCAAGTGTTCATATGAACAAGGTGGATCTGGAGAATCACATCATGCAAGGTGTTGCCGAGCATTTTTAAACTTTAAGTTTACTTGGGTTATGCTGACCTGTGTTGAGCAGAATGATTCTAGTCATTTAGAGTTTGTCCCAATCTTCATATCATTTTACTTCCACATTTACAAGATATTTCTTTTTTGAAGATATGCATGTTTGTACACTCATAAATTGCTTTCAGTCTAATGATTAGGAGGTGCAATGTTATCAGAACAGCAGTTTTGCATAGCACAGAATGCTTGTTTGTCTTACTGACTGGCTGGCTGCAAGCAGGACAACGTGTACCTCAGAGAGCCTTCAAATGTACTTTAGATATAAAGTACTATAAAGGCAACAGTATACATTTCTACATATTTAACTTTGTACAATGATAAGTGAGGCCCTGTTCGTGTCTTTAGTCATTACTGGAACAAACACAATTAATAAAAAGAAAGATGAAGAGAGGCTGACATGCAAGTTATGATAGCAATTTCAGGTTTCATTCCCATCTTGGTCCAGCACAAAACCTCAGAATTACTCAGATGACTGTTCGCTACCATTTGTTTTTCTACCTTTTCATATTTAGAAAATGCTGTGTGCCTCCCCAGGGCCAAAACATTATGCAGAACCCAACTTCAAGAAGTCCCAAGGCCCCCGAAGTGGATTATTTATCTAGGCTGAAAATGTACAATTCCTAAGCCAACCTTCCTCTTGTTATGAGCCATCTGTCAAAATGTTCACAAAGGCTGGACCCCACAAAACACGTGGAGGGGCCTAAAGGAAAGAGCTCTGTGATTTTAAAGGCAGGTGGCAAGAGCTTCCAATGGATTTAGGCTGGATGTTGGCTGGACTGGATGCGGCTGACTGTGCAGCTGGGTCTCACGATAACCTAGTTCTTGGCACAGTTGAGGATTAGGACTAGGTGGGATTAGGACTAGCTTTCAGTCTAGCATATATGGCCATGTGAGATAGACCGTTATGGGTGTCACAGTTGAACTATTCACAACATGAGCCCCGGGCAGCCTTTCCTTACCATTGGCATTCTTACAACATGCCTGATAACAGTATCATGAGAGAAGACAGGTCCCTAATAGGTGAGAGACAGCAGAGGACTCATGCAGAAAACACCTGGAACTTAAGGAATACATGGGAAGAAGCTGGTGTGAGCAAGTGATAGGTAGGGGGGTTTAGCAGATCCAAACTAAGCTTCTTGAATGATTACTACCACCAGGAAAGGTTTGAAGGCTGATTATCTTGGGAAAGACACATGCCTATCAGCTGGCTGAATCAGGTTAGTAGTAAATTCCCCTCCTAAGCTTTTCTTCCAAGCTTGTGCTCACTTTATCTTCTGAAAGGCCATTCTTTGAGAACCAGCTCTCCCAAGTAGTGTGTAGGAACCTCTGCGCCCAGCGAAAGGCTGAAATGCCAGTGCCTGCAGGACTGTCTGGAGTTTGTGGTACAGGCGTAGGCTAACCTTATTCTGAAATGCAGCCTGGAACATAAAGGCATGTATTTAGAAAACAGTTTCTAAGTATCTGTGGGCAAGATTTTGAATAATAAAAGACTAAAGCAAATGCCTAACCTGCACTCAAGTAGATTAATTAGAAACATACTGTTAGTTTTCCAATTTGTGAAAAACAGGCCATAGAAGTACCTGCTTATATAGTTATCTTTCTTTTTTACAGGATGTACTGATGTACAAAACATCAGCAAAAACCTATCTATCTGGTGTCCAATGCCCTCCGTATTAATGTTTCTCTTTGGGATGTGGTCATATTTACACAATGCATATATTTAACTGTATTGATTTGGGCCCTTTTCCAAATTCTGTCAGTCAGTCATGGGAAACATAAATAAATTATTTAACTGCGTACAAATCTGAAAGTGTTTGAAGTTACACACATCTTCCAGTTATCTCTCCTCTCAATAACATTCCAGACAAAAAAAAGGACTTATACAAGTAGAAGGCAATGTGTAAATGAACCTGAAAACATAATTGCTTGTGAAATCTCATTAAAGCTGAAAAGCAGAAAGGGGAAAGCTACAGAGTAAGAGAAGCTGCATGGTGCACTGATTCTCAGATGACTGCTTTGCCTTTTCCATGGCTTCTAAACCCTACATATGTGGGAATAGATGTTCTATTTTAAAACACTAAGTAAATATTAAACTTCCACGCTTTCTGTCTTATTGTTTGCATTCTTTGACACTTGGCTGTAACTTGTTGCAAGTTTCTCAGATGAAATCACTTTTTAGCAAGATGGCAGATAGCTCCAAAGTAATACAAACAATTGGAATTTGTAAGGACGGACATTTCCTAAATGTTATAGTGCTTCTCACCAAGTGCACTTTTAGGGATCAAGTGATGGTAAGCTTTCTCCCAACTACAAGAAGAAAAACATTGCTGCACTCTTGGCATCAGCTAAGTTCAAGGAATCAGCTTTTCTCTTGCTCTTGCCTTACAAAAAGCAGGGAAACCTGCATCAAGCACATGCTTTTTGATGGCCTGAAAGGCCATACTGCAGAACTCACTGCTGAAGCTCTTCTGTATTAATTTTATCTGCCAGCCACTTTCTAAAGAGGCATGATAACTCCGTGAAGCTTTCTTTTCTCTAGGTACATATTTAGTTATGTAGCCCTCAGCTTTTGCTTTGTTGCCTGAGCAGGGTCATGAGTCAAGGTCATGAGTCAAAATCATGATCAAATAATGTTTGCTTCTTTTTTTTAATTATTCATAAGAAATTAATTCTTTAAGTTAATGATTTGCAAAAAAAGAAAATGTGTGAACTATGGAGGTAAACAAGACCAAGTATTACACCGATTTGTGGATCTCTCTGGGAATTTCATCTATGGATCCAGGACTCCCTTGAATACACACTGCATTTAAGGCACAGGATAGTGGTATTTTGTAATTATAATTGCTCTGATTTTGTGGTAGAAAGCCAATCCTAGAAACCAGAAAAAATATTCGAAACAGCAGATTGAGAATAAGTAGGATTTGTTCCTAGATTTGCTGCTGTCTTTGAGGGTAACCTCAAATAATCATTCACATCAGAGCTTTCAAAAGCATTCCCTGTTCCTGCAAAGTCAATTAAAGATATCTAGGAACTGACTTTCCTGTGATAATCGAGGCTCCTGTGCACTTCAGTAGGAGTATCAGAACTCAACATAAGAAAATTAAATGGCATGTGTCTCAGACTAAGCACTACCATTAAACAGAGCTGTCATTGAAAAATTGTTATATTCCCCTTTCTAACCCTTACTGATATAGGCAGAATTGTCCTAATATTGACCAGAAAAAAACCCAAAAATGTCAAGTCAGTTAGTGTGTTCTGAACGTGTTCTGAACATCTTCTGGACATTAATGTAATTAATGATAAATACCTTTAAGAAACAATGTTTGGCCACAATGGTTTTTTTGAGGTCACAAAAGCTATTCACTTACAGACTGATTTATTTTAATTGCTGATAATACATTATAATATGTTTGGAAATTAGGCTCACCCCCCCATAATTAACTTCAGCAAATTTGAGTTCTAAACACATGCTTCTTCACCACTAAGATACCATAGATTTAGTATCTGCAGCTTGAAAATATGGCCTCTTCTGTAAAATAGCAATCAGGTGTGCTAAATTTTGTTAAGAGATTCAATCTACAAAACAATGCCAATGAAGATTAAAGTATCTGCCTCTCTTACAAGAAATTGCCCCAAATCAGTAACAAATTTCCCTTCTGTCCATGAATGCCACTAAAATCTTCCACGGAACAAAAAAAAAATTGGCTTGCTCTTTTTATTCTCAACAGATAATTATAAACTGGATTCACATCCTATTGATTTGGGATCATCGTCAAGAGTTGTATGGCATCAGCAATTAGAAATACTCCTAAACTGTTCTCATTTGGAAATAAGAGAGAGAAGCGTCAACTAAGCTGCTATTAAAGTTTCCAAGGGTGGGAATTATCACCCCTAACTTTGTCCATCTAAATTTAAACATCAAGTTTAAATTATTTGTCTATTCTCACACTACACTAATGGAGAGAGATAAGCACCTCCAGTGGATGATTCATGGCACTTTAAGATAGAAATCTAAGATAGACGGGAAGTGCCTGTCTTTCCATTAGAGAAGTCACATAGATGCTGAATTTATACAAGACATTTAACAGGCAAAATTAGTTGAAAGAAATCCCAAGAAATGACATACTCCAGAACAGGAAAACCGTAGAAGAATTTGGCAGGGAATACAGGGAAATTACTGTCACCTGATTGAGACTACGAAAGTAAAGAAATAATTTAAACAATAAATCCTTAGACTGTCCTTGAGGAAAGGAGTAATATCAAGATTTTTTCCAGCTATCTTTACTCTGATTTTAGTTTCTAACAGTGAAGTGCTGGGAGGAACTGTATTCTTGATAATTTTGTGATGGCTTTACTGTATTTCATATATTTATTCTTCGTTTGAATTTTATGTATTTTCAGTCAGTGGCTAGAGGCAGAATGCAGTCAACTGCCATCTGCCTTGGACTTTTGGCCCACGTGGAGGAGAAGCCACAATGGCAAGGGATTCAGGCAAGGCTAAAAAATCCTGCATTGCCTGGAAGAGAAGCCAAGTCAGGTGTCAAAGGACGACAGGACTGACACCAGGGCTCAGCATTGGAACTAAAAGAAAAAGGGGATGCTTCAGTTCATTTCCTGACAGAAAGAGTCATAAAATTTATGAAGCTGATACCTCTGGCATGGAAGGGATGGGGATAACAATAAAAGCATCATATAATTTGAAAATATATTAGCTTGTCTCTCTTCTGTATATTCTCGGTTCCTAACTTCAGAGGCATTCCAAAGAGGCTTTTGGATCTAGACAGACTCACCATGACTTCTTCTGCTTGTTTCCTGCCTCTGACTTTCTCTGAGATACTGGCTTGTAATCTGCTATCCTCCTACAGTTCCTTATGGCACTGTCTTAGTGCTATCCAAAAATACATGTGTTCCATAAAGAAACTGCCTATTTGCTTGGAACAATTATCAGTATCCTGGGGCTTGCTAGATTGTACCTTCAAGTCATTAATTTCCTTCCAGAACAGTTCTTTTCCAATGTAATGATCCAGATTCAATGAGCCATTTGGACAGTTACTTTAACACAAACTGTGCCAAATTAAACAGTTCAGGTAGGACTGAATCTCTAGGTAATCTGTGGTCATTTTGTTTTTTTCTCCTGTTTATGATTTGTTACACATGGATGCTCATTTACTTAAAACACCCAATGAAATTACAAGAAAATTACTTCACAGATATACTAAGGCGTGTTTTGGAGCCAACCTATTATACAGCGGTGTTGAATTCTTGCCCTGCCTACCCAGTTTTAGCAGTACTCAGGACTGCATAGCATATTCAAAGTCACGGTCAGATTGCTTGTGCGTAACTTGCACCAGACTGGCAATTTCCTATTGACAGTGTTTTATAATGTGGAATGGTATTGATCAAAGATGCACAGAAACTTAATTTGGAGCTATAGATGAGTTTTAAGCTTTTTCATGTTCCCTACCATTTCAGACACTATTCTCCTTCAGCATTATGCATGCAGACGGGCACACTAATACCTTTATTACATAACTGTTCAGAAATGCTCCCGTTTCACAGGAAAGATGCATCTCATTCACACACCTTATGCAAACAAGATATAAATTGCTACACAAGTGAGGACATGCAACGTTATGCTTGAAAAGGCTATTCGAGTGAAGTCGTCATGGCCCTTCCCTGCGCCAGATAGTGAAACCCTCCCTCTGGCTTGTTTTCCTCTCCTTCTGGGAGTGACAAAATGCTGCTTTTCCATCACTACTGGGGATGAGCGGTGCAATGAAAAACAACACCCCCTTTCACGTTCAAGGTTGGGTTGACCCCTACCAAACGTACTTGTATGCAGCAGATTCGATGCTGACTGGACAGCTTTTAAAGAGCTAACCCAAAAGATGCGAATCGTGCAAATAAGCATATGGGTGAGCTTAAGGTCTTGTAAACCCTTATCATCACCCTCACCTTTGCCACAATCTGAATGCAGCTGTAGAAAAGCAAACTGCTCAGCAAGCGATAGGATGGTTGATGCTTGATTTTGAAGTTTAAAAAGATACGTGTTCCTCTAGCTGGAGGCTTCACACAGCTGGGGCACATAAGCAGTTTGTCTCAACTGCAGATCTGTAGTCAAATCACAGTTTTTTTACCTCAGCTGCAGTTTCTGTCCTCTCAACAACCCATTCGCAAAGCCTTTAAAAAAGTAGTGATTGAAAGACCTCTACTGACTGGTAAATTTGTGCAAAAGTTACTGAGGGGGAGGAGAGGGATGCAGATGATACGATTATGTTTTGACAAGAGACTGGACTGTGATGATTCCAGAAGTTTTTCCTTTAGTTAATACCTAAATGATAGGAATCGAAACAAAATTGTATTTCCAGATTTTCAGTCACTGAAAGACAGTAATCTTTAATTACAGTCTGATAAGCACTATTCTCCAGGAGAGCACTAGAGCACCAAAAAATTGTCTCAGCCATCAATAGACTTGTAAACTATAAATATTAGCTGAGGCTAGATTCCTGGCAATGAACACGCAAATAGAGAGAGGAGCAACCTTCTTTAGTAGTTCACTATTCTTAGTAGTTCATTATTTCTTTAAATTTTTTTTAAGTTCATTATTCTAAGGAAGTTTCTATATGCAGCGAAAGATATACTGATATTCTCTAACTTGAATTAAGTCAACTTTACATTAAATTTAAGTCAATTTTGCAATACGTTTCCTGAAAGAAAAGAGGAGGTACACTGAAGTATGAATGGAGAGCAGACATAGCAGGTAAGATGCTAAGAGCTGCTTTTTCCTATTCCTTCGCTATTCCCCCTCCCCCTGTCTAACTCTGGTACTTTTCCTGTAACGCTCCTCACTGCAGGGCAGCTCAGGAGTGTTTTGGCAGGGAACAGTCTGCTTATTCTCCCTGGAGACTCCACAGAGATCATAAATCCTTTTGGACTTCTTAACCCTTATATATAACTGACAGCTTTAATCTTCTGCATTACTAAATTTGAGCAAGAGGCAGTGCCAGCATGCGGAGAGAAGGCACACATGTTCAAATTACTGGGTAGCCAGTCACACACTTTCTCGTATTATTATTTAATGGATTTTGCAAGCAGAATCTGCCGTGCACTGGAAGTGCTCTGTTTGAGACACACCAGTGTCATAATTAATACTTAGGAGAGAAACAGGTCCCTGAACTTTCTTTTGTTAAGGAATTCCTTGTTTTAATCATATTAGTGGCTTACGACCACTTTTCCCTAAAATTATAATTTGTGCTATACTTCTTCCCCTCTTTCTTTTCCTCTTGGCATAACTGGCACTTCTCTTCTGCTTTCTACTGTTAGAGTAAGAGGGAACCAGGTGCCAATATTAATTATTATGGCAAGGTGATATGTGAATGCCGATGATCTTGTAGAAAAAAAGGAAATGATGATGTGTTAAGCCAGTCAAGTCAACTGTTTAGATGATAGAACATTCTGTGCAAATCTTTTTCCAGCTGGCTAAATAAAATATAAGAGAGAAAGCTACCCTTACACGCCTTACTTCTCACTTGTCTTTAGACCAGTATGATTATGATATGATTCCAGTGATTTTTTCACTGCACTGCTCCACTTATATTTCAGAGCATTTTAATGCATGAGGAAATATTTATCCTGCATATAAAACAGAGAAAATAAATTACATATTCCAAGTGGCGTATGATTTTATTGTTACAGTTAGGGAGAAGATTGGTGTCTTGTGTCTTCTTGTCGCATGAGTATAAAGCTGCAAGAACCATTTGTGAAAGACACCGGAATGCTGACGTATAATGCTTGGGGTTTTTCCACTGTTTTAGCATGCTTGGCATTAGTGTTTGACTGACTGTGTGTTTCTGAAGATGACAGAACATCCTCTCTTTTTTAGTTTACAGGGTTTTTTGGCCTCTTTTACATAAGGATTGCTTTCACAGCACTGGTTGCTTAAGGCAAGTGCTATCTAAATGTGTTTGAATGTACGCAATCATCAGAGGCATGTTTTGCAACTTTCTGTCAGAATCCAATAAATATACAGCAATTAAAAGGGAGATTATGAGAATCTAGTAGGCGGGCAAACAAGTTTCTAAAAGGGGCACTTTCCACATTTAAACATTTGCCAGCATAATTTTTAAAAGAATCCAGCAGTTCATAAGCTGCCGTGAGGCTCCATTGTCTGTTAGATACCATAAAAGAACATTTTATTTGGAGTTTAGAACCAGAAACAACATGTGAAATTTGTTGCAGTGGTGATAACATTAGGTGTGACAATTTTACCAAGGTCACAATATTTCATCTGAGCACACAATACCCTCTTGATCATCAACAAAAGAAATCCAAACATCATGACATTTAAACAACTCAAATTCCTTTAGTGACAAGCTAGACTGGCAGTCAGTAGTACCCGGTGAGGTAGCAATAAGGGGTATAGTTATAAAGCTCTCCCTCTTACGTACTATACAGATCAGCTATCTATGAGATGATTTCAAGTGAAGGGTTTATCATCCATGGTACGCACAGGGGAAGCATAAAAAAAAGGCATCTATTCCTGATTCTGCAAAAATTGACTAAAGCAGCTTTTCCAAGAATTGTAAAGGCATAGCAGAGCATAGGGTTCTCCAGCTCTGATGCAAAAAACTAAATGATGCTTTTATTTTAGTATGATTCAAGACCTGCTGCAGTTGTAAGTCATGTATACTGAAGGTCCATAGGGTTTTCAGAGTTTGCCTTGATTCTGTGTAACTGTCCCCGCTTTTCATGGGAGTTACTGATGGGAAATTGTCAGTCAGGTGCAGTTGTAGCTCAGTGGCAGTTCTGGCATGTATTAAGTACTTCGAGAATATTTCATTCATATTCACTTCAGGCTTATATCAGAAGCTGAATTCCAGAATTGACAGAAACATGTGAGCTCCGTGTACCAGAACAGCGGTGATTTCCTATGAACTTCTTAGTTTTCTCAGTAATGTGTATGTTATTAAGAAGGTTCCTCCTACCTGTTTTAAGGATTTTAAGCTCTTACTAGAAAAACAGTAGAAAATGGTATATTATTTGCCATGCATAATTAGGCTCTTGCAACATGAAGACAACAGGATATCAGGCAGTAACTCCAGAAAATGGGTAGAATATTTAAGATACAGATATAGGTATATACTTATAAAGGACAGTTTTTTTCCAGGTTGTATGTGGGAGGTTTTGGATGTTATCCAGGATGACTCAGTTTGTCTAGCTTTTCTGAGTCTGTGACAACCAAAGTGACGTAAATATGAACTACAATCATCACAAGCCATGCTGCTTTTTAAGGTCTCCAACGTGCCTTACAACACTTACTTTCCCTTAAACAGCACAAGTGTCCTTAAGATACTATTTCCTATTTTATTAAAAACCTTACTGATATGACAGTCTTCAATCAGAAAGCTTCTTTGCACATTGACAACAGCAATGCAAACAATTAAATCAATCCTATTTCTTCTCCCAGAATCCTAGCACCCTGGTTCGTTGAGCTTTCTGAAGGTACATATATTGCTCTCAGCTCATAGGGACCTATTTTGAAGACTCTTCAGTATATGCCTCTGCATCCATATAACCAGAATGAGAGGACAAAAAAACATCTGAGAAGTATTTCAAACTACATACACCACGTAAGTTGCCCCAGAAAAAATCAAGAGTAAGTAACAACATTGCTTATGGCTCTCAAGCTTGACCCATGGCAAGTTCTGTGAACAAAAATATCAATACACAGTATTAATATTTCCAGGATACAGAACTTCTTGTTATGACATAAAATTTCCATAAAATTGTTCCTAGCCTTCTACACCATGATACAAACACTGACATCACGGACGAGCTATTTCTTTAACATCATCTAACAGATAATTAACCCCTCTGAACAATCTCACTTTATTAAACAGTGAGCCTGATGGAGTTATGGGGTTTGGAATTCAGTTCCTGAAACTACAATGTAAGGACAGAATTTTCAAAAATTTGAGTTAAATACTCAATTCCCAACCAGCCTGTTAAGGTATTACCAAAATCCCTGACAAAGGGGCTTATACTGAAAATTGAGTTTCTTCATAATTTTTGTAAGGCTCACAAATTAAACAGACCATGCAAATGGTCCATCTAAGCATGTGCCTATAAAACTGCAAAACTATTTTATGAAGGAAATGTTGAAACAAGTTGCTCTCTTCTGTGCTGATGCAGAAATAGCTATGTTTCAGGCCTGATACATAATAAATGCTTGTGTGGAATTGAAATAGACTTTACAACACAAAACTCGGCCTCACCCTTCCTCCCTCCGCTTTGTTTCAGGCAGGGACATTTCTGGTGTACTCCCTGGGCTGGAAGGAAACTGCAGTTTGTTTTTGGAGCTTTTGCCTTGAAATCTTTCTGTCCTTCTCCAGCTCCCTTTTCTCCTTCTCAATGTCATGTCTGTAATGAAATAAGAAGTTCAAAAGGCCGGTGACTGACAGTTTCTGAAGCAGGTGGCGTTTATGATAAAGGCCTGGTACTTTGTTTTCTCTCTGGTATGCCATATATCAGCAGTCAGTAACATGCCTTGAGTCAGACATGCAACTGCTCTTAATATTTGAGATTTAAAAAAAATATTCTGTGATGAACTTTTGCATGTAAGGACTTCAAAGGAATGTAAAAGAAACATAAAACTGTTGAGCACATGTGAAATGTGGATTTAAGACATCAGATGGTCTTTTCAGTAAGTTCATTAAGATGTTAGTAGAGCAGTGTTATTTATCTTTTCAACACTCTTCATATTCTGAACATCAGGAATCCAGCTCCCTGTTAGTTAGAGCAAAATCATTTTTAACTGCATGTCCATTCAAGCTACCAAGTAATGCCAAGTGAAAGAACTGTTTCTAACTCTGGAAATGGGAATCTATGTAGGATGCTATAGAAATGGCAGTCTTTGGAGAGGAATTTTAAATACTTTAGGAAATATATAATGTTATCTTTGCTCTTCTAATTTTTACTCTGACACAAAAAACAGTAAAAAAGGTACAGTAGACTTGCAGAGTGTCTGAGGAAAGAATCTGCTTGCAATGCTTACATTTTTAAGGCAGTGGTAGTGCTTGGGGTCTGCTGTGTCCTGTACCCACCACAGGGTGAAGGAAGATCTGAGGGAGGTAGGCTGTGGCTCAGCTCCAGGGGAGTCTGTACTTTAACATAGTGGTGTGCCAAGAGAGGACATTCTGGAGAACATTTCAGGAGCCTGCAGGCCCCTGCATGGTCATTTGAAGCCATTGCCAGAGTAAACTACATAGCATTCTTGTCCCCAAGTTTATACCAAATAGGAGGGCAGAAGCTGCTACATAGGTGATTTGTACAGTCAGGCATGTCTGTCTGAATGGTAACTATCAACCAATTTCATCTCTATTTCAGAAAGATTTTTTTTTTCTCCTTACAGAACAAAAACTTAGAAGAAAAGCACTGAAAACAGGAACAAAAATTTGAGGCAGTTAAGTTTTTGGTACAGAACAGATAGGAAAAGAAAAACAGAACCAAGGAAGGGACTCACTAAACCAAAACAAGATAGTGTGATACGCTAACACACTGTAGCTTTGGAGTGTCCCAAACACACTGCAATTCCACAATAACAGCCCACTTGACAGGTGCTCCAATCAGTGTTATCACCATGTTTAGGGACACCAACAAAGAGCCTTCCTTTTTGTAAATGAAGGCAACATTTAGTTCAAGTTGAGTGTCTCAAGATTTTGCACAGTTCATACTTATGTTGTATTCTAGAAACTCCACACCTCCTGTAACTGGAGTGGTTAAAAAAAAAGATAAGAGTTTTTTGTAAAAATATTTACTGATTTTCATTCCAGAATGCTCTGATTATTTTAATGCAAATTAAGTTTTCTCCGTTTTTCTTTCTCTTTTGCAACAGAGTGTGGCAGAACAGGTAACTCCTGAGCTATAAAAATATGAAAATCGGAGGAAAAAATATAAGTAATCTGTTTTTCTTTCAGAAAACTTTCCTCACTTTGAAAAAGACTCAAATAGGAATGGGAAAAGAAAAGCCCTGAATACTACATTACATTGTTATCAGTGGGGAAAAAAGAATAATATGATGAGACAGAAAGAAAAAAAGAGAGGAGGAAAATATATCTGACAACTCATTTCTAGTTAAGTTTCAAAAATCTCCCATTTGTCAGTGAAAAAAGTTTTTGTGAAACCATCTGATTTTCCCAAAACTACAAAAACCACACGTCCTTATTTCCTCCCCTGGGTCTGATCATCTTGCCTGTCAGTTTATCACAGTAGCATATATTCTAAAACCAAACAAACACCCAGCCTGTCGTATTTATTTCATGCTACGTGAAAGAGAGGTCAGACTGAATGTCAGCTGTGAATCGGGGCCTTCAAGTATGTCCTTCTGCAGAACACCAGCAGGACAGCTTAATGCATGGAGGACTGTATATTAATTCTAAGTGACTGGCTTCCTGGGTATATCTTACTCAGCCATGTGCAATCTATTGTGTCCTCTGTAATGAAACCCACAGTGATGATATTTAGAAAGTTAATACGTCCAAGCAATGAAGCCATTGATTCCCATCCAAGAACTTAATCAACAGGACACATTTTCTTCAACTGTGTTGTCTCATGAATTAATTAGTGCAACTGAAGATTCTTGTGTGTTGAAAATGTGCTTGGTTATTTACAGGCAAAAGCCAAACGTTTTCAACCAGAACAGATGATTTGTTCTGCTAATCTAGGGCATGGTTAACCCAGTGCTTAGTCACTGAAAACAAATACCATTCTAATAGCTTCCTGTGCAGGGGGTCAAGAAGAATATCGCATTTTCTTTTTTGAGTCAAGAGTATCTTAATTCCAGAAGCACAATGCCTTGTAGTCCCGAGAGAAAAAGAAAGCATAATAAAACATGAAGCTACATCTTTTGTGACTCATGGATTCTCTTTATTTTGCTGTCTTAATTCTGTGGAAAATTCATGCTGCCAGATTTACTTTCTCCTTAAATGGACAGAAGGCCAAAGAGAACCTAAGGGATTTTCACTTCTATTTTTTGTAGTTTTTACTAGCTGCACAGATTTACCTGGTTTAACTCACATGAGAAATGAAACTGTCATGCTCCAGTCAATCTGCTGCAGTAACATGAGGGTTAACTGCTAACACATGTTGCAGAATTCATACACTACTACTCTTACTAAAATAAGCTTTTAAACCTGCCCTGAATGTTTTCAGGCTTTTTTTTTGTAACGAGCAGGGATAAACATCTTTTCACAGAATCAGAGTCACAGAATGGTAGGGTTGGAAGGGACCTTTGGAGATCGTCTAGTCCAACCCCCCTGCCAGAGCAGGGTCACCTAGAGCAGGTTCCACAGGACCATGTGAGGCAGGTTTTGAATGTCTCCAGAGAAGGAGACTCCACCACCTCTCTGGGCAGCCTCTTCCAGTGCTCTGCCACCCTCAAAGTAAAGAAGTTTTCCCCTATGTTGAGATGGAACTTCCTGTGTTCCAGTTTGTGCCCGTTACCCCTTGTCACTAGGCACCACTGAAAAGAGTCTGGCCCCATCCTGCTGACACCTGCCCTTTAGATATTGATAAGCACTGATGAGATTCACTCTCAGTCTTCTCTTCTCCAGGCTAAACAGAGCCAGGTCTCTCAGCCTTTCCTCACAAGAGAGACGCTCCATTCCCTTGATCACCCTTGTAGCCCTCCACTGGATTCTTTCCAGCAGTTCCCTGTCCTTCTTGAACCGGGGAGCCCAGAACTGGACACAGTACTCTAAATGTGGCCTCACCAGGGCAGAGTAGACAGAGAGGATGACCTCCCTCGAACTGTTGGCCACATTCTTTTTAATACGCCCCAGGAGACCATTGGCCTTCTTGGCCACAAGGGCACATTGCTGCTTCGTGGTCAACTTGTTCACCAGGACTCCCAGGTGCCTCTCTGCAGAGCTGATTTCCAGCAGCTAAACCCCTAACCTGTACTGCTGTACAGGGTTATTCCTCCCCAGGTGCAGCACCCTACACTTGCCTTTGTTGAACTTCATTAGATTCCTCTCTGCCCAACTGTCTAGCCTGTCCAGGCCTCGCTGAATGGCAGCACAGCCTTCTGCTGTGTCATCACCCCTCCCAGTTTTGTGTGATCAGCAAACTCACTGAGGGTACACTCTGTCCCTTCATCCAGGTCGTTGATGAATGTATTGGACAAGACTAGACCCAGTACTGACCCCTGGGGAACACCACTGATTACAGGCCTCCAAGTGGACTCTGCGCCACTGATCACAACCCTCTGAGCTCTGCTATTCAGCCAGTTCTCAGTCTACCTCACTGTCCACTCATCTAACTCACACTTCCTAAGCTTACCTGTGAGGATGTTATGGGATGTTAGTGTTAACTAGTTATCTGTAAAAGAGCTTAGTTTCTTTGACAGTCGTTGCTGACAAGAGAAGGTCTGTAACAACTCTGTAATATAGATGATGCAGTCTGGGCTTCTGTATGTTATCATATTGGCAGAGTCCGCACATATATGGTTGTTATATATCAACAGAAAGATGCAATGAATAAAAATTAACCCAAGTATATAAACACAGTATGATAATCAACAGCTGCCTATATAAAAATTAGATATCATAGTTTTTGCTATGACTTTTTATCTTGTCTTCATGATTCTACTATCGTTTCAGGTTAGACCAGAGGTTTTTCAGTGGACAGACTGTTTCTTACTATGTCTGCACAATTGTAACAGAATAAGAACTCAGTCCTGTTTGAAGTCCTCTAAATACTCCTATGGTATTTCAAAACCCACTGCCGTAAGCAAAGATGAATCAGGAAACTGTGCTAGTGCTTATTTATGTAATTAAAACTACAATGTAGCTCTCTTCCCCCTTCCCTCCTCACCGCCATCTTCAAGCTGTATACAGTTGTTGGGATGATCATCTGTCTTAAATGGCTTTCTGGCTTTTAAATTAAACTATTATAATGGAGCATGCTCCTGATCCAAAGGTGGAAAGAGGAGCCTGGCACCTAGAGCAATTAAGACTGAAATATGATTATACATGGAAATTATCCAATTTCAAAGGAGCTTTAGATAAATGATTCTAAAACTCTGTAGTTTCTCACTAATCAACAGTTAAAAAGGCATACATATTGGACCATCAGGACCTGAAAATCAGAGAGTTGAACTGGATTTGGCTGACAAGTTTCAGCCTGGTGAGAATTCAGAGGGTAAAATAAATTCTTTTCTCTGTGAAAGAGAAATTTCAACAGCAACTGACCTTTGAAATGAAAGCTGTACTCATTTTGCTCAATCCTGTATCCTGAAAGTTCACAAGGTGGTAAGAGCACCTTATTATGATTAAACTCTTGAATGTATTTGCTGATAAGCTGATTCTTTTCTTTCTTTCCCTTCTCATTACTTAATTAATGAGACCTACTGTTGTTTCAGCTACATGGCTGAAAGAACAGCATAATCCATTACGTTCATTTTAGGAGGAGAGTTTGTGAAATACTTGGCTTAAACAGGTATTTTGGAGACCAGGACTTTGGCTCCATACAATTGCATTTGTGTCCAGATGTACATACAAATACACATTAAGTCATTTTCAGTATTCAGGAATCATACATCACAGAATTGGAGGTGCAAGCTTAAGTAAGCGTATTCAAACTCAGTTATCAAAATAACATACATTGCTAGTAATCCATAGGGAGACGTTGAGTTTTCAAATGCATTCCAATAATTAATAACTAGTCTAATAGCAGAACTAATCTATAAGTTTTATCCAAAGCTAAAAAGACCAAAATCTGAAATGTTTACTCAACAAATAGTAAATCTGTACCAGAATGCATAATGCATAAGTTACATTGCTAGTACCATCTTTCAAGTTATAAGACATCTAGAGTCTCACTGTGTAACTTAACTGCATGTAATCGAAGGTGGATAACAAATCAAGCAAAAACAAATTCCAGGAAAAAAAAAAAGTTTCATATTCATGGTACTTGAATGTCACCTTGAATAATAAGATGGTATGCAATGCTGGTCAAGTCATATTTTCCCAGATGCTGTGCATTTCTTGCATTCTGGGAGCTAAATTTCAAACACGTAGGATCCAATCTGCAGCAGACTTGAGAATTGTTGTTGCAGTTGAAGTCAAGAGTTTGACTTTTCAATGATCTATTACATGCTAAACATTCTGAAAAAACCTACCTGTTAAGCATTATAAAACAGTGTAATCTGAATTAATTTTAAGTTTAATGTTTTCCTAATCTCCTCCCCCTCCCCAATTAGAAAACTACCAACTATCTTCACAGGATGTTATTAAGCAACATTTATAAACAACAAAGAGGCAAGTCATTAATGATAATAAGTACCCAAGAATGAAATAGCATATTAAAAATTTGCAAGAGGAAATAGACACAGGACCTTGGATGCGGATTAAATCATGTTAAAAGAAGCCCTAAAATCATGAGACCACTGGAGGAAAACCTAGGAGGAAACTAATCTTTCTGTATGTACAATATAATTTCAATAATGGGCAGTAAATAATGCACAAAGTCTTGCACCAAATGACAGCATATCAATACTGGCTGGCTATTCATTTTGTGATCATCACCCGTTCTGGGAACTATAAAAGAAGGGATTCAGCTGTTCTGATATGAAAATACTTTAAATACTTGTTTTCAATGAATAATATTTCTAAGGGAACACATACTATCTAATGTATAGGTTACACACCTAAAATAATTTTCTGCAGTTTTGAAAAGTCTGAAATAATCTAAGAAGAGTACAGAGAATCAATGAGGTAATTTTGTGCTTGTTTTGCCAAATCACAGTCTGGGACCATCGCACAATGGAATATAGTTATTCTGTCACAATCAAAGTTGGAGATATTTTATGCAAGAGCAGCTCTGGATTTAAATATGCATATACCTCAATTATTGATGTTGCTTTTGGGGAGCAGCAGTGAATTTAATCTTAGTAATATAATCTAAGCAGGGCTGTATTGAAAAAAAATCCAAACTTTGTTACTAATCTGTGTATGCATTTTCTTAATATATAGGCATGCATTGTTCTTTAAAGCCTTGACTGCCATTTGAGCTGGCTTTTTTACTGCTGACATATGTGTATCTGAGGATTACAATAAAAACAAGTTATGGGTACTCTGGGGAAAAAGGCCTCTATAAGTAGGATTTGATTGACATGTACTTCTTTTTCCAAATATATCTCAATCCATTCTCAATCTGTGTGAATTAACTGACAGTCAGGCTGTCTACCTCCATTTCTCTGGATACTGGAGTAGTCAGGGAATCATTACCTTTTCCAGGAGCTTGCTTTGTTGAGAACAATGGTTTAGAGCTGTGGATGTATGCGCTCTGTTGGGGTTAAGAGGAAGAGATGTTCCCCATTTGATTTAATTGAGTGCATTTGTGAACTGTGGAACTACAAGCTGACCTGCTAAAATGGAAATAAAGATGTCAGGCTGGATCTAATTACTGTTAAAAGGCTGATTTTTAAAGTGAATTGCAATAGTTTAATTGAAAAAGATCCACGCCCCTTCTATGTTCTGAGTCTGAGAAAAGGCCTTAAAAGCAGCTGCTCTCTGCAGCGTGGAAGGTCCTCTACGTGGAGGAACTGACAAACTTTTCTGTAGGGCAGTAACGACTCTACTGCCACTATGCCAGTAGTGAAACTTGCCCCTATTAAATGTGTGTGTGGGTTACCTAATTATACTATCTGGAAAAACAAGCCCTTTCTCTCTTTTTCATGTTCATAGAATCATTTAGTCTGGAAAAGATCTTAAGTTCATCGAGTCCAACCATTAACGTAACACTGCCAACTCCACCACTAAACCATGTCCCTAAGCTCCACATCCACATGTCTTTTAAAATACCTCCGGGATGGTGACTCAACCACTTCCCTGGGCAGCCTGTTCCAATGCTTGACAGCCCTTTCAGTGACGAAATTTTTCCCAATAACTAAGCTAAACCTGCTCTGGTGCAACTTGAAGCTGTTTCCTCTTCTCCTGTCACCTGTTACTTGGAAGAGGAGACAACAGTTCTCCCCTGGGCCTCCTTTTCTCCACACCAAACAGCCCCAGTTCCCTCAGCAGCTCCTCAGAAGTCTTGTGCTCTAGACCCTTCACCAACTTCATTGGTCTTCTTTGGACACAATCCAGCACCTCAATGTCCAAAACTGAATACAGTAGGTGAGATGCAGCCTCACCAGTGCCAAGTACAGGGGGATGATCACTTCCCTAGTCCTGCTGGCCACGCTCTTTCTGATACAAACCAGGATGCTACCGGCCACCTTGACCACCTGGGCACACTGCCAGCTTGTATTCAGGCGGCTCTTGACCAACATCCCCAGGTCCTTCTACACAGTGCAGCTCTCCAGCCACTCTTCCCCAAGCCTGTAGCATTGTATGGGGTTGTTGTGACCCAAGTGAAGGATCTGACACTTGGCCTTGTCGAATCTCATACAATTGGCCTCAGCCTGTCGATCCAGCCTGTCCACGTCTCTCTGTAAAGCCATCCTACCCTCAAGCAGATCAACACTCCCACCCAACTTGGTGCCATCTGCAAACTTAAGTCTTAGTGTGAGAGTTCCTCTCACTTGTTTAGCAAAGCAAAAATTCACCATCAAAGGTATCCTCAGTATTCCTCTGTCCTTCACCCACCTGAAATTTCTGACTAGAAAGTAACTTTTCCCACTTATCTTAGCAAGAGTCTCACAGCCTCTTTAGTGTCTCTTGGACACGAAGGAGAGGGAGATAGTTGAGAACACAGGGAGACATCCGTCCCATGTACCGCCACATGTGAATGGCAGGTCATCACAAAAGAATGTTCCTAATGATCGTCTTTAAATCTTCTTTCCCTCAACTAGAAAGCCATTTATTTGAAGTATCTAAGTTTAAACTGTGTTACTTAGTGACTGTGTGCCCTGATACCTTCCTTAGAGCAAATGGAAGAGTATAAAATTGTCTTTTTTCTAGTCTTCAAACTTGCTCCTACCAAGATAAAACCTAGAAATAAGTAAATATTGTTTTCATGAACCTTTTGGATTCCTCCTAGTGTGTAAAACTGTAGTCACTACATACCAACTATTCTGTTATTCTGCTTAGCATATGAAAATGCATTCTGCATAGCATATGAAAGGCTCCTGAAGCAGCTTTTAGAAACCTTTTCAGTGCGGTTCTATTGATATTTCCAAAGAATTTTGGAAGCAGAGAAGATTACTTATTCAAGTTCTATTCAGCGTCTACATCAAGGAGTATTAAATATACAGAATAAAGCCAAACAATTTCTTTCCTTTGCCTGTTTTACCAATTGGTGCCTAGCACTAAAAGTTTAAGACAAAGCTGGAATGCAGCTAAGAAGGAAGTTAGGAATTTGTGATTTGTAAGTCCTATTGATACATTTCCCCTTCCTTTCTCCATCTGAAAAAAAAAAAAGTTTTGGACATTTTTTCAGATGCTTGTAAGATAGCTATTTTTTCCTGAGACTCCTGACTCACTTCCTATCTTCCTGTAAATAATTTTACCCAAGAATTTGTCATACAGTATTCTCCCTACTAACAAATCTTCAGTCTGTTTACATTCAGAAATATTGCAATACGCTAAGGCTGGAGAGTAAAGAGATAGTAAATATTTAGATGTTCTTTCTGAAGTATTCTATTTCATATGCCTTTCTGAAACTGAGTAATTCAGTCATGGAAAAGAGATGTACTTTAATGAACCTTTCAGTATGTATCAAGATAGGAATCCTCTCTGCTCACTTGGCTTACTGTCAACACTGTCAGAAAGGAAACGGTGGAAAATAAAAGCCTGCACAGTAAGGTTTAACTAAGGTCATTTAACATAAGGATGCATTTAAGAACATGTAGTAGATGACTGTCCACATGAAATGGAAGATAAACACAGTTTTGATTATATGTGTGTATAGATATATCTTTTTTTTTTAAGGAAGTGGATGTTTAGAGACTAATCCAGAGATCCCAAGTATGTTGTTTTACACCATTTTTAAAGGAGAATGCAGAAGTATGGAAGATTCTCTGAAGAGGAATATACTTGTTGGCAATATTCCTCTTTTGTGCTAAATACCTGATAGTCAAAACTATCATCATGTATTTTGTAAAGTTACTCATGAAAGCAGCTTTTAGAAACAGAAAGTAAATAACATGCGAAGTGTTACCTGATTGTGCTTTTTATATTTTAGTTCTCTGTATTATGTTTAGAAAATACTACCCCAAATAAGTTAGTGTCTTATCTAATATCACACCATGTCACATTTACTGCCTTGGCTTCTTCTCTGTATCAAACCCTTGCTAGACTACTACAGCAATATTAACCATTATAAGCATTAAGTCACTAGAGAGCTACTTGAAGAAATAATCCCAGTTCATATACAATAAAGCCATGCTGGATCTGCTTTAATTTACCCTAGGAATTGGGGTTTACCTCTGTTGCTGCCTGAATGGGGCTGAAAAACAAGAAGGCAGCATTGGACCAGCTCCTCGCATCCTACGTGACAGTTTAACCAGATATATGGAAGTGGTCCTTAGCATAGAGGCCTCATTTAAAATACGTGACAGATTTTCTTACAGTCCAGATACTTCAAAGTAACTTCTTTAAATTAAAAATATCATAAAAAATAGCCAAATCAACCTTACAGTTAAAAAGAGAAGCGTCCTTATTTTTTTACACCATGCCTCTTTGTTGATCTTATTTTGGAAATTGCTTGTGAATGGCTGATACTAAATCTACCCAGAATAAATCTGATAAATCTGATTAATTCAGGGGATAATACGACTTAAATAAAGCACAAATACAGATTGCCAGCAATGTCATTAGTTTTAGAAAATGCATCTCTAAAACATGGCAAAGTTTGCAAGCAAGGAGACTTACTTCAGTAACTACCAGTTTATTTCAAATTATCTATGTGAAGGTACACATTCTGATATCCTTTTGAATTAGAGGTGTTAATCTGTGTTTAAAGTATGGTGACAGTGAGGATCAGAGATTGGACCACAGAGAAGATAGAAATATCAGCGTGACTCACCTGATTTAGAAAAATCCTACACTTTATATATGCCTCAAACATGATTTAATTTCACTGATATGCAACAGCTGCTGATTAAAAAAAAAAAACAAACCAAGCACAGCACAGCTACAATCATAACAAACAATGACCTTGGCTTAGATCTCGTAGCCATGGTAGCAACTGAAAGGACTCTTCCCATAATGTGTTAGGAGGAGGGTTTTGATCGCCGTTTCCCATGACTGGGTGTCTCAACAACAGAGCAAGGCTGAAAAAAAGAGTTCCGCGGAGGTTACTCTGAGGCACAAGATAATTTCTGATCACACCATAGGAATTTTGCTTTGGCCCTGTAGGGAATATGCCTGCTCTAGAGGCTCTGCTTGCAGCTACTTTTGGAATCATAAAACTGCACCTATAAATGGTGGTGAAGTTTTACGATATTTATTTATGTTTATGTTTAGATAGTTAAAGTTATATAGTTATAGTTAGTTATAGTTAGATATATTTATTTATCAAAGGAACAGAATAATCTGTATGTGAGAAAGCTTTTCAGTGTTTCCTGTTAGTTTGAGCAGGGTCAAAGTCAAAATTCTGGAACATATTCTCAGTCTGACTTTTGGGAATCTCTTTGTACCCCTTGCATTAAATGAATGAGAGGAGTGCTACTACTTTCTACTTACAGAGATGTGGAAAAAGTAATTCATCCCTTTCATAACCAAAAAAGTTTAAGGAGGCTTTTCTGACTTTCCCCCTGGCAGCTACAGTGAATTGCTCACTCTTTAAGTCAGTTAGCTGGTGCATTTTTTCCTTATATCCTTAGGAGAACCAAAAAGCATGAATACTATGTCATCAGCTTGATTACCGTGTTCATAGACGACAAAGAAAATTTGAAAAATGGGAACATAGCAACTGTGGAGTTGCACAAAAGTTACATAATGTTAAATGTAGGATCCACTTCTGTTCCAAAGGATCAAAGCACTGTTCTTCAGGCAAGAAAATTTTCAGGTCACTATATATATACATATATATATACACTTAGGCTACAACACTGCATATATGACAGGTTAGCACACATGCTACCTCATTGTAAAGCCGCTCACTTAACCTTCCTGGCAGAATAAATTAGTAAGGTCACAATAAATACCAACTTTAAACGGACAGAACTCCACAGTAGGCTCTCAAGCTGCAGTCCTCCAGCCCGTGAGGAAGGGAAGCTGCCAGCAAGAAGCCAAATTCTGGCTGCACCCTACCTGCAAAGGGGAGAAAACCCGCTATGTAGTACGTACAAAGAAATGGCTACTTGCATGGAATCCTTTAAATAATCCCTGAAATGTGTAAGAGTAAATGTGCTAAAGAAATTCTACTTGATTTATTGTGAAGGGAAGCTATTACGTAACTGACAGTTCTTGTCTGAGAGGCTGGCCTCACTGATTTTGCTAGATAAGCATAAAGCAGTCAAATTCAGAGTATCACTGGAGTGTAGCAAAATGGGGGAGAAAAATGGGGACTTCCCAGTTATCCTGAGGGGTAAGGACAGCTATTGCCAAAAGGCTGGAGTGAATCAAACCTGCTCTGTTGGGAATCCCTCCTGTCTGGAAAAGAGTTTGATACCTAGTTTAATTTCAGTGACAGAGCACTGCAATCACCATGACAGATGCAGTGATACTTGCGGAAATTAAATAAAAAATCACAGCAACAAGCGGTGTCAGTGTTGTCTTTTCAAATCTGCAAAGAAGCACAAAAACAACTGGAGTAGTGAAGAGTGTGCAGGAAATGGCCACCAACATCGGGTGCCTAAAATAAGAACAGAGGATACTAACAGCACTTAGTAATAATACTTTCCCAGAAAAGTCACAGACTCCCATAACTGCCACTCTGAGGACTCCTCCAGCATATTTAATAGGCCTCGATTAATTTTTCTGCCATTGTTTGTATGCTCACTTTTTTAATACATGAAAATTCTCATCTTTCCCCGCTTCCTGTGGTAAGAAGTTACCTAACCTACCTCCTTTTTGTTTGAGCTGAACCTGCCAGACCGTAGTTTTGTTAGATGTTTCCTAATTCTTGTATTTGAAGAGCCAATCAACAGTCATTGCTTACTTGCCTTTTCCCTGTCCCTAGTGATTTTTAGGGACTGCTGTCTGGATCCTTTTCAGCCTTTTCCAAAGCGAGGACCTCCAGTGTACGTGTTCCCTCCTCCATGCCACTCCTGCTCGTGGATCATCTGCTTTGCTGGGATTATGTGAACCTTTTCTTATCCTACTGCTTTTCAATATGGAGCATTCAGAGCTACATACAGAATTCAGCATGTGGCAGCTGCTGGCTTTACGCCATGCCACCACGATGCTTTCCATGAAAGCAGGGTCCAGAGGGGAAGGGGGCGGGGGGACCATGCTAATAGTCCAAATTGTTTATTTTTAAACTCAGAGCTACCACACTCATTTTCTGGATTCTGACTGTTTGAGAGGTTAACAAGCGAGTAGGCAATGCTGTTTGTAAATGCCTGCCCTTAAAACTGGTTTTACAGCCAGTCTTGCAGAACATAGCTAGGCAGGACTATGCATTGTCCGTGGAACAAAACTACTGTGAAAGCTAAATGAAAGGTCAAAGAATTTGGCTTCATTCCTTATTGGGAAATGCACAGCAAGTATGTAGTAACTGTTGTCAGCGCTTGAGGGTGGGTGGTCTCTTGAGAATGGAAGCTGCATGGAAATTCCTGTGTTTTGGGCAAAGAAGGAAAAAGAAGGCCAAGAGGGGAGTGTCTTTACCTCTTGCTGTGTGTGATTGAACTGCGTGACACTAGTGACTGAAGTGAAAATAGTGTCAAGTGTATTAGGGGTAAACTGGGAAGTGATCATTCATTCCAAGTGCTGTTAGTATTCCATTAGTACTTGCAGGTTTAAAACACGAAATATATCAAAACCGTAACTTTTTGAACATTATGTGGGGAGAAGTTTACAGAGAGACGAGATGGCCTGCAAGTTGCAATATTTTTGCAGACCCACGAAGATGACAAGCGGGAATAAAGTTCTCACTTGATGGGAGCTGTTTATTTAGTTAGCTTTCCATTCTACAGCTATACAAAATATTGGGCAAAAATGTCAGTCTGAGCTTTTCTTCTAGCAAGAGTTAAAAAATAAAACTTAAATATCATTCTATATGTTCTGCATATATTGCCACATTGTTTTAATTTGAAGAAATGGTAGTATACACATTTTAATCATTTGTATTTGTTAGCCATGCTTAAGTACTTAGATGTTAAACCACCTCTGAAACACAGTTTTTCTTTTCTACATAATCTGCTAGAGTTTATAGCACTTCGTTTTCCCCTCTCTATAGCTTGATATTATCCCTTTGTTCTTTAAATCAGTAAGCACATATATAAAAGAAACAGCAGAAAAAAAATCAGTTTTGTTCTACAAAGATGATTTATTACTTACTGGAAGGATGTCCCTGAAAGCCTATATTGATATTCCTCAAGGTTCTGGTATTTAAAGGAATTAGGGCACCTAAAGATTACATTCCTGTGCAGAACTTGCAAAAAACTCTGCATATCTAATTCGTTTAAAGATAAATGTCAGCTTTTGAAAGTCCCACTGAGGCTTCTATCCACATCTTGAGTTATTTCCATGAATTAAAGAAAAAACTGTTAACATCCCTAGGTGATAATTGCCTTTAAGGAAAAACAGCAATACAGCTGGCTGAAGTATGGGTGGTTTAAGCGACTACATTGGCTATTCCATTGGCAGTTCCACAAGAGATGCCTATGTTTGTACTTACAACGTCGAGGAGAGTATGCTTACAGAAAATTACTGCAAACACTTGCATGCAGAAGGGCATGCAAGCTCCTAAACCAAATTGGAAATGGTCTGGGAGAGAGCCTGTATTCAAGGCCCTTTTTCTCTCCAGCCGTCAAACAAGTCCCTGCAATTTGAATGAAGGTCTGCTTTTTCTACATTTCATATACACTGAGGCAGTTTAGATTAGAGGTCACAGTATTGCTGTTTTTCATTTCCAGCATGCCTGTGGAAATGAGATGTTAGCTCTTGTGCCAGACTTCTCAGTGAGCTTTGGTGATAGGCAAGATTTGAAGAAAACAATATGATCTTTAAAAATACTGTTTTGCAGTTCCTTCTCTGTTTAGCACCTCAGTTTATGTATCTTTGTCTTAGAGTAAGCTGAACGTTCCCTCCTTTGAGATGAAGGCTGTCTTGTTTCTGTTATCCAAGATGGCTACTACCTCGTTCTGTACTCCTCTCATGACCCATAACTTCAAAGGAAGGCTAAAGATTTAAGATCCAATCCCCTTAACCGAAGAAGATAAAGGCACCTTAAAAACATATTCCTTTTCCCATGCCGTTTCCAAGCCGGATGATCGTCTCCCTTGAGACTTTGCTGCCTTGTTTCTTCTGAGTGAGCACCAGTATGCCACATGGTATAATGGGCATACATGGACACAAAGACTGACTCCTGACCTCTCATCCCACTTCTTCTGGTGAAGAAGACTTCTGATTGCAGTCTCCTTTTTCACTGTCACAATGCTGTGTTCACATGTCATGGCACGTGGATAAAGAATTATGAGTTATGGAAAAACAACTGCCAAATAGATGATACTGTTATTATGTTCATAACTCCTTTTTTCTCTGTAAGGTATGCTGTAAAGATTATATTGCACCCTAGATTTACAGACTGACTTATATGCCAGGGAACAGCAAGAATGGGGCTGCTCCAAAACAGACAGTGAGATGGGAGCCACAGGTCCCAAAAAAGCTGCAGTCTGACTGTACCTGAGCAAGGTGAGCAGGGCAAGCTAGTGACAACAAGAGCGACCACCAAGAATCCAGAAATCATCAGACAACTGCAAGGAAACATCAACCTGTCAAGTCCAGTCTGCAAGTCCAGGAAAGACCTGACCACAGGTCAGGTAAGGAGCCTGAGCTTAAATGGAGCTCCTGGGCCAATGGATGCAGATCTTGGAGGCTGGATGCCTGGTGAGGCTGGTCAGGGCAATGAAGGCTTCAAATCCTTTCCCTGTTTTAGACAGGTTTATGAGAATTCCTTTTGAAGCCCCATGTCCTCTGTGCAGCAAACTGAACCCCACCACCACCAAAAAAAGTCCTCCCTCCCAATAGTTATCTGTTACAATAAGCCATGTATACAAGTATTTGCTCTTTTATTCTCCATGAGATGCGTACAGTGAATGTAAAATGAAAAGGGAACACTTTACAGTAGTTTCAAAAGTCCGAGGATCAGGCCCCATTTCCTTTAATATAAATACATAAACATGAATAAATAACATAGTAAATCAATCCATACTGTCAGTTGTGAGCAGAAATCCACCAATATGCTTGTGGTGTTTTGTATTCAAACAATTCATTTTACACACATCAGTGCAATCATTAGGTCTTTTCTTCCTATATTACTTTTGTTCTGTTTTCTCATAACTGATATATACTCATTATACTTTTCTTTAGAAGGAACCAAAACATAGTGAAGTGAAAATTTATTTGCATCCTTGTACAAACATATCTTTTCAGTGACGCATTCTTTAAAAATTAACATTTTTTTAATTCAAGGTTTAGGAAAAGCTTAATCATTTACTATCTCCATAGTCCTCAGACATATCTGACAACCTGTTTTACAACTTTAATATTAATGACAATGCTCATTTTTCAACACAGACAGCGGCTTCTAAGTTTCGGGGTGTCATAGACCATCCCTATTTCTTCTACTTGCTTGTGTCCCCCAACTGCCTTTCCCATATATCCCCTCCACATACTCTTTATTTGGTTACATCTTTGAGAAATAGTGCTTTTTTATTATGTTTCATTCAGGAGAAATAGTTGTCATGAGTACTCTAATTTATTTCCCAGGTCACTGATAAAACACTCTCATTCTCACTCTCACTCACACTCCCTTGTAAACAACTTGGAATGAAATTAATGTGAAAAGCATTCCAATCATAAGCCAAGTATTGACGAAAAGCAGGTTTTTCCCCCAAAATATATTTGTAGCTACATTGCCGTAGTTAAGACCTACTGCCAAAGCCTTTTCTTTTTGTGCCATGTTTTCATTTGAGATTTTCTTTCTGCAAGTGTTTATACTAGTCATTAGCATGTCTGTATGTATGGGATGATCTCATCTCAACACTAAACATTTCTGAAACAAAAAGATATAAAAAAGTAACTAAATGATTAAGAGTAGAGTGCAATCAGAATAATTGTTTATCCTAAACAGAGAAAACCTCATATTAGTGTTTGTCTATTTTTGCCTGTGAAATAAAATAGTGGTCGACTTGCAGAAGTGCTCAGCTTAACTTTTAAGGAGTGATGTTTAAGGGTACCAAATTCCTCACAGGATCACATCATCACATATATTATGTTAGCTAATAAGCGGTTTGATATGATGCTGCTTTTGATACTTAGAACAAGTCCCATGATTCTGGATTTGGTAACTAACCATAAAAAATACCAAGCCCAGGATTTGTATGCAAGTAGGCAATGCAACCAGCTTAGACTCTGTTTTGCATCAGAAAACACTTACAATAAAGGGTATGCATACAAAAAAGCAACTGACTCAAAGCTCATTGAAGTCAAAGGGTTTAACAATGATGCTTAAACTCTTTGCTCCGGGACCTGGGTGATAACCGGCAATAGTACAGTTCTTCTAAAAATTTAAAATATTGCACTGCAGGATTTTTATAGGTATGCTGTACAAAAAGTAGACAGAGGCTGTTCTGAACCTCCACTCTCCTACAGTTGGATAATTTCTGATGGGAAACATGGAAGACAGGGCTTTCAGAGCATGTCAGAGCGGGGCTCTTTCCCCAGCCTTGTAACTGCCTGTCTGCCTCTGTAACCTTACTTAAGTCACAATCTTTTGTATCTGCCAAATAAGAATTGTAATGCTTGCTTGTCTTTGTAAAGTACGTAGAAATGTAAAGATCTGTTTGCTCTGTACATTTCACTTGCTTTGGATCATAGATATTCAAGACTCCCAGTGAAATCAATACAAGATCCATGAAATGAAGTTGCAGGTTATAGTCTTTCATTAATATGAGTATGTGCATATAACTTGATGATAGTGTCTTTGAAAACGATGCTTTATCACTCCAGAAGGAGATTTGCTGACTCTGTAATAGCTTCTACTTTCCTGTGAATTTACTAAATTCTTACGTGACTACAGGGTGTTTGTTCTGTGACTAACTGAAGTTACTCACTGTTTTATGCAAGATTATAAATCTTGCTAATTATTATAGTTTATGAATTTTTATTTTCTACCACAAGCTTAGTTACGACTTATCAGAAAGTTGGCTTTCAAGATCATGAATAATGTCATGTCTGGAAAGACCAAACAGGATCAACATAAGTATTTTACTTTAATAAATGTGATAAATTCATTTGCACTTCAAATTCATTTGAAACACTGTAAGAAATTTCAAATGCAAATAATTATTTTGAAATTATCAATAAAACTTACATTTAAAATATAAAAATGGGCCTTTGGATATTTTCTAAACATTTCAAATTTTTATTTTTATTTTTACAAAAAAATATTAGATCAAAACTGCTGTGATTTGTCTAACAAAGTTTCTCTCACAGCAGGTTTCTCTAGTGGAAAATTGATTATATATATTTTTTTTACCAACCCCAAGTTTGATTCTATACAGTAGCAGCAGCCTCAAAGTCCAGAGGGCCCAGGGGGTGTTATGGATAGCTCATCTCATGGCATGCGACAAAATTAAACTGCCACATGAAAGTGATCCATTCAGTGGTTTGATATCTCTTAATGTCCTTCTTCATACAGCTCACTTTCCATGCCCTAAAATGATACAAAGTCTACTTAAACATTCTTCATCATAATGTGATTAAATGGTTCACTAAATGAAATAAGTTACAGTACTTAAAGAAGCTATAGACCTAGAAAAAAGACTTGAGTATAATAATGAATGGCAGTTAAGAGAGACTGTACATCAGTCTCTAGGAGAAACTGTAGGAGAGATTGCAGAGTCTGTAGGAGAGACTCTAGGTTATCTGAAATCTTTGTAGCAGAAAGACTGCATTTAAGCTGTTGTGAAAAAGGATTATCCTTACATCGCAGAGGATGAATACGGTTTCATATTTTAGTATGTTTTATACTATGCCACTAAACAATAGATCGTATAAGAATCAGAAGTCTTCCCTGAGCCCACTGGTGTATATATAAAAAGATCTTGCTTTGCAAGAAGTAACATGCCTCCCCTTTCCTCCAACTTAAGCTGCTGATGAAGTGTGGTCAGGACCATACCTCTGCCCAGCCTGTGGGATTTAATCATCTGAGGGAGAAGAAGAAAAGTGCTTAGACTGCAACTCTGACCGACCCATAACATTCATAAGGCTGTTGGTCAGCTCGTCGGCATTCTGTACAGGGGTCAGACACATTGTGGTTCTAGATTTATTGAAATTTCTCTTTCCCTTTTAAAAAATATTCTCTCCCCAAGGATCACTCCCACCATGTTGTCTGAATAAGGTGGAACATTAATTGCCATTTCCATTTCCTTTTTTAGTCAACTACAGACATGAGAGAAAGTATGGATCTTATGCTTTCTCATGTAGTTTTGTAATCCTAACATCCCTAGGGAATTTGCCCACTTGACTGGAATTATCCCACCACAGTTTTTTTAGGTTTTTTTAGGTTGTCTTTTTTTAGTGTTATGAACATTTACTAAGTGTTAATTAAATGTGTTCCAGATAAAAATAAAAAGCAATAGCAATGGAATTGAGAGAATATCTAAAGAAACTTCCTAGGCTAATTTATTGCTTAGCAATAATTTTGTAGTCAGTTCAATAACTAGGACTCCCAAAGAGAAATGCATAGTTTGACATTTCTTCCTTTAAATGCAGTTGCTTCGTAACTTTGAACTCTAGTTTTTCTGTTTATTTTTCAGTGCTTTCTTTAATGAGTGTGACTGCCGCATTCTTTCCAGTTTAACCGATACCGTGTGTCCCTCATCCAAGGTTATTCATACCTTGCTAATTATATGATTAAACTTATCATGAAGGCTCCCTTTTATGATTTGGCTTTGAAATTTGTGTTTGGTTTTTTTTTCTTTCTTTCTAAATGATATATGAAATCAGGAAAAAGTTCTCTCTATTGCTCGGAAACATACTATCGTACTTATGCTTCTGAGAACTGTGTGGATGTTAGCTGATTTGACATCCCATTGTAAACTCAGTAATTTCAATTAAGAAAGTTCTAGTTCTCAGAAGTTTCCATAAGATTTATCCTGACATTTTTACCATTTGGTACTTTTGATAAATACTTTTAAGAGATTTTAGGCACCAGAATAGCCTTGGACTTAAAATCTGCTACCAGCTGCTGCATCTTCTTTTCACTTTACTCTGAAGTTCATCCCAGTTGCTTTATCTTCTCATGCTACAGTGAAACTTGAGTAGATGGCACCAGAATCAAACAAAGCATAGTGTCTCTCTCCCACACTGGTCTGAGATCTCTACAGGGCTCTTCTGTCATGCTTTCCTTTAAAATAAACTTTAAAAAAAGGTCTGTTCAATTTTAATTTCACTTGACGTAAGTGAGAAATTTCCTTTTACTCTAGTCACTTTATTACACATATTCTTAGAAAAGTAAAAAAAACAGTTAAACTGTTGCAATTGATGCTGTTAAGTATAGATTCCTGCTGGAAAACTTCTGAAGTTAAACTTACACCAGCTGTGTCTGAAGAGTTCAAATTCCTTTTTATCTGAATTTTTTACCACTGAATATTTTGATACCAAGTATGTGAAGACAGATTTGTTATCGCTACTGCAAACAGATAACAACTATGGTGACACTGACAGAGAGGAATTTGGAATAGCGCTTGAAAGATCTCTGGGGCTCACTGTAGAATGAGTTTGAATATCTGGTGATTTATTAGCTTCTTAAACAATGACAAATTCTAAGATCTTCAAATCCAGTACCTGACTTTTTTCCATACTGTTGAAAATCACCCCTTTCCCCAGTTCCTGAAAATAATATAGAACAAAAGGATGAAGACAGTGGGAAGAAAGCGTATGAAATGAGGTAAGTATAGAATTCACAGCAATTCACAGTATATCCTAAAGAAATTCAGAAAAAAATGTAGACTGAAAAATAATGGCTGCAAGTACAAATGACTGAAGCCAGATTTTTAAAGGGATTTAAATACCTAAGCCAATGGGAGTAACACAATTTTTTTCTGCCCCCCTGCTCTGAAACTTCTGAATCACCTTGAAAAGTGGCCACTTAGGTTATCTCAGCGAGTTTTTTGAGTTTTTTTTTATTCCTTGAGACTGGGGATTTCTAAATTTTGTACTTCCCTGCTTATTTTTAAACAACTTTGTTTTATTTCTTACCTGAAGAAAAGTCAAGAAACCAGTTCTGGTTCTGTGGCTCTGTAGAGGAGCCTCGTGCTGGTATCTGGGCACAAGAATGCTGTGAATCTGGTGGAACTAGTTAGTGCTACATTTATGTGTCCTATGAACCCCCCAAATAAATGTGAAATTACTGTTTATGTTAGCCAGAACAGGACTGGACAACCCACAAGATTGTTCATACATTTGGTCTAGTCACTCAGCTATAACAGAAAGGCAAATGCTCGGGGAAGATAAAACCAGGAAATCCCAATAATGACAAGAAAACATAACCCAGATTACTACTCCTTTTTGAGTTCACAGGCTACTAGGATAGGTGCATGGAAATAAGGGACAATATCGTCACACATATTCTACAGAAAAACAGTTTCCCTCAGCCTACCAGACATTTTCCTCTTATATTTCTACATGCAATTACCTCTACAATTCAATTATAGTACACTTCAGTTTATTATTTAAAAAGTCGGTTCACTAGTGCTTTGGTTTTGTTAATACCAACTGAAAAAAACTCTACAGTTACAGCTGAAATCAACTTCAGGGGGAAACTCGAGCTTAATAAAATCCACATTTATCTGTTTATGTAAAGTATTCTCCCTACATAGCATTTGAAGCAGGGCTTCATATAAGAAATGCTGGACATTTCACCACCGAGTATATGAGACAACAAAATTTTCATAAATAAAGGTCAGTGATGTAAACTCTCCACATAGAAAGCTCCAGGCCCTGACAGAAAGAGCTATCTTTCTGCATGTCGCAAATCTGTGTCCTTCGCGCTGTTACGGTAAACATACCAGTGCCCCTGTGTGGCTAACATTTCCTGTTTACATAGGTAGTGATAAACTCTGCTAGAAATTTTCTTCTTCGCCTGCCACTTCTCATCTAAGCAGCAAGTGCAAAAGCATAAGGTTGGAGTAATATCATGTTTCAGTATTGTCTCAAACGCGAAGCCAAATCTATGTTTTATTTCAACCATGCAATTCAACATTCTCTGAGGTCAATAAGCATTGTCTTTTGTTTTGTGATTTATGATCAGTTTTGTTAAAAGGCAAGGAATCTTCAGGTGATATTTTACATTGAAAACATGTACTCAATGGTCATATTGTTCAATGCTGCTCAGTAAAGACTTGATTGTTTCAGCCTTCTCATTATTCAGACAATCAATGAATTAAATAAGGAAAGTGCTTTTGTGCAGCATAGTCTGGCAAGTCATCTTGTAACTCAGCAGCAGTAACTCATCTGACACTTTTCAGGTCAAACCATTTTCACAAGACAAAGCAATGAGGGAACAAACTGAAGCAGGTTGTAATTTTGTGAACGGAGAAGCAGAAAAGTATCATACAATAAAACTAACGAATGGTTTGGGTTAGAAGGGACCTTTAGAGATCATCTAGTCCAACCCCCCTGCCATGGGCAGGGATATCTTTCACTAGATCAGGTGGCTCAAAGGCCCCTCCAACCTAATATTGAACACATCGGATGATGATGGGGCATCCACAACTTCTCTGGGCAACATGTTCCAGGGTCTCACAACCCTCATTGTAAAAAAATTTCTTCCCTATACCCAGTTTAAATTTACCCTCTTTCTGTTTAAAATCATTACCCTTCATCCTGTCACTACAGCCTTAGCAAAAAGTCTCTCTCTTTAAGTATTGAGATGTCCCCGGAGCCTTCTCTTTTCCAGGCTGAACAACCCCAACTCTCTCAGCCTGTCTTCATAGGAGAGGTGCTCCAGCCCTCTGATCATTTTTGTAGCCCTCCGCTGGACCCGTTCCAACAGTTCCATGTCCTTCCTGTGCTGAGGGCTCCAGAGTTGGACACAGTACTCCAGGTGGGGTCTCACCAGAGGGAAATGGAGGGGCAGAATCACCCCTCTTGACCTGCTGGCCATGCTTCTTTTGATGCAGCCCAGGATACAGTTTGCTTTCTGGGTGGCAAGCGCACATTGCTGGCACATGTCCAATTTTACATCTATCAGTATTCTCAAGTACTACGACATCTTGAGCGTCTTTGACATCCCACATTGTTCTTTAGTATGCATAACCCTCTTTCTTTTAAGAGAAATCTGAATATGATCACTAACAAACAAGTACTATTTAGCATGAGAAAGAGAGAAAATCTTTCAGTCGCATACAGAAAAGTGGTTTTGTCTGCTAAAGATGTTAAATAGCCTCTGAGCCCTTTCCCACCTTTTATAAATAAATTAATAATTTTATATAATTAATAATATATAATTAATAATTATATATTTATAATAAATTAGAGAATTATTACTGTGGGTATTCCTTCATAATACTTTGACTCGTGTTATTAAAGCATCTAGGAGTTCCGAGATACAAAATACATTTTCAATGGGAATATTAGTGTGCAAACATGAGCGAAAAGAGTTTAACAGTCCAAATTAAAGGGCAATATAAGGAATTCTCTTCCTGATGCTGTGGTGGATTTGGTATCTTGTTCTTCATGGATATTATAGAAACATTATTTGTTCTCTAGTGCTATCATCTGGATATTCTTCAGAGTAAGATAGCATTAATATAGCATTAATATAAGGTAGGAATCCTTCCTTGTGACACATCAAGGCAGTGAAAGCTGCAGTTTGAGCACTATGAAAAATATTTCCACCCAATGTTTAAAGCAAGTCCTCGTTCATGACACCATGGAGTCACTACTGCAGGGTTCTGTATTTCTCAGTATTTTGCCTTGTACACTGCCAAGAAACTTGAAAAACTAGCACCCACACTACTCAAACGCTTAAGCAGTCTGGCTTCCACTGCTTTAGCCTTTTTTCCTTTTGCAGTGGAGGCACATCAGTGTTTTTCTGCAGGTATCACTGCATGTATTGGATTTGAAAGTAGGTAACTTCCTACAGCATATTGTACTAGAGAAATACAGCAGCATGTCTCCTGGTGACGATAAAGCAATATGTGGTGTTTCATTTAGGCATAACAACTCCATTCTGCCTTCCAGAAAAAGACTCCTGCTCTCTGAATCACCCTGCCTGCACAATTCTCAGTCTGATTCCTCAGCAGAAGCTATAGCCAAAGTCCCATTTAATGGGTCTATTACCATTACAAAGCTGTAGAATTCCCAGATTTTCTAATAGATGCATTTTAATATTGGTGTAGCTATTTTATCCGGAAAGAGTTTTAAAATTTTGCAAACAGGACCACTGTAATGCAGCTACTTTGGGAGCAAGCAGCAGTAATGTATGGGGGCAATATTGTGGCAAAGGTTCAAAAGGAAATCTGCCTCTTCAAAAAAGTCCTCTGAAATCTGTGAAGTCCAGTCTGAGCAGGGAGATCCTCAATATTCAAGATTTTTGGGAGGCACTACGCATAGTACATGTTTGGAATTACATTGGGCTAAAGCCTATCTTTTTCTTTGAATATTGTTCTGAAGCTCAGATAAAGAATGAACAGAAAGCCCCAGAAATGATGGAGCAGTTTCTGTGGCACCCCCTCTTTCCACAGCAAAAGGGAAGACAGTGAAACTGTACGTGTCTCCTCTCTGGGGAGCACTGATTCCCATAATGGCCCTGTGTAAATTCAGTCTTGAAGCGCAGTTTGCAGCAGCCGCTTTCCCTGCTCAAACATCATTAACACACCAACCTGCAAGATATCCGTACACATCCGCAAAAGTAATTTAAGCTGATTTTGTGTTCCATGTAGCCCCTCAGCCCCACGTGAGATGCAAGCAGTAGTTATTGAAGTCTAACCTTTCAGGAATAAACAGTTAAATGAATGCTGCTAAAATAGGAATTGGTGCAACCAGGCTATCCAATTTAATCCAAACCAGGACTACCCAAAAATCATATGGGAGCCCTTCTGACTTTTAAAACTTGTATTGCATTGTCAATAGTTTAGAAATTCTACTCTGTGACTCCTACCCAAAGACCTTTCCATCTGCACCTGCAGATGTGTTATTGTGGAAAGACAATCCCTGTTTTAAATCCTTAGGGATTCTCAGCACTATGAGAAATTTACTTTCCTGTTATTTTTCATGTTGTCTAAATAAATGTAGTGTTTTTCCCTACTCAGCATGCTAAATCCCATATCCTGTTTCCCAAGTCTGATTCTGAAAGACTGGGGACTTTGAAGTATTTACTGCCGTCTCATAATTTGGTTACTGTGAACAAATAATTCCCAAGTTCTTTACCAAAGTTCCTTCAATTAAAGAACCTCAAGGACTATTATACCAGGGCCTATATGTCAGTATACTATTATACTTTGATTACGTGCTATGAGTGGTGGTCATGCACCTACAGTCCCTGAAAGTTGACTAGTTAACACAAGTACACAGAAAGGCATGTAAGTTAATTTTCTTTTCTCATATCTGTTTTCCAAACAACCACACTTCCTTACTCCAATACCATGCCCATTCATCTTAATTCTTCTCTTACACTCTCAACCTCTTGTCCCTTTCTAGCTTCACCCAATCTGGGATGTGTCTCATAACCCTCAACCATCTACTTGCCACACAAATACCTCAATAACTTTTCCCTTTCTGCTGAGCTTGTGCTTCTTACTTCATCCTGTCATAGTCTGCTCCCACTCCCTGAGCAGAAAATGTTAAGTAGCAAGACTGGTTATGTATATGGAACAGGCACTAAGATGAGCTGGTAAGGAAAATGGGAGCCATGGTGGCACACGACTCATTAACAGCAGGTGCCTGTACAGAGGGGTTTACCCCATGGCTTAAGGCCACATACCTGCAGTTGCAACCTGCTGCCACTTGCCACTATGTAATGGATCTACAAGCAACAGACTCTTCCACTCTGACACAGCAGAGAAAACAACTTAATGTTTCTTCAACATTCACCTCAGCTATCATTTTTACCCTCCTCTCCTTGCCTTTGACACAGCATCTTATACCAAGAAAAGAATTTCTCAGAAAAGAGAAGAAAAGAAAAACACCCAACCCCCCCCCGCCTAGTCCCCATATGCCCCCAGTGGCATTAAATTCTCCATTTTTGTCCTTCCTTAGCTGTCTTTGCATGTATCTACAGGATCATGATTGCCACAGAGTAGGGAAAAACAGGCTAGCTTTCAACTAGTAATGTTAACCATTGTAAATTCACCTACAGTAACACAGAATTCAATATCAACCAGAAAACTACCCCAGAAGCTGTGGAAATGTTTGGTTGATTAGACTATGCTGACATAGCTAAACTGCTAGAGGGAATATCTCAGCTGTGGAGGGCTTTGCACACTAACCATCAAGAATAGAAAGTGTAATGAAGAGAAGGTGTGAGTGTTTCCACATTACCAGATTATACAACTTGGTGTATAGATAGAGCTGTACAAATGCCAGAAAACATATTTTCTGGTCTAGATAAGAACAAAGTAATTTGCAGGCTACAATAGCTCTCACCCAGAAGGAAGATTTATGCAAATTGGGTGGATAAATGAATAAGATAAATGTTCACTTGAAAAAAAATATAGTCCCAATAGTAAAAAAAATGGTGTATGCAGTTATCCCACATGTACATGAATACATACATAATTTGCGAATATAATTGTAATGATTGTATATGCAGACGAAACCACTGTATGGGCAAATTACAGAATAACTTTCTACAGGCATGCATAAGTCAACACATCGCAGTAATTCTAATTCATCCATGTAATATATACATGAAATGCAAATACAGTCCTGAAAACCTGCTTGAACTAGATGGTAGTAGACTGTTTATCCAGTCCACTCAAGTGTTACCTTTTACCTTTTTTGCCTTATTTTCAGAAAATTAGGCCTCATTTCCTTAGCAGCAGATAGGTTATCTGGTGTGTACATCTTGTATTCCAAAATGGAAATAAGAAAGAAGCCATACAGGTAGGTAGGCAACTTTGGCCCAGTGATGCAGAAGGATACAAGAAGGAGTTCCTGGAAGCTCTTGCATCCAGCAACATATGGCAACACAGCATAATTCTAGTATGTTTTGGGTACAAGACTGACTAGAACTATGGAGGGCAGCCATAGTAGCAGAGTATGTTGACCTTATACATTGCTCTGACTACTGAACTTGTGTAGGAGACTGCACACACACAGCAAGGTACCGAGTACCAATGACCCGGTTTTCCCTTAGAGCAGACGCTTGGCAGATTTCTTTTACTCCAATGTAAGTAAGAAAATAATCAACCTATCTCAGACCATCTGAAATGTAAAACTCTGTCTGGAGTAAGCCATTCATTGCTTTGGTGAGAAGTGTTTCACGTAAGACATTATCACTGTTGGAAAATCAAATATACTCCTTAAAATACCAGTCTTTTTAAGCTTTATACTAGTTCTTTTACCCAAAGCTTAAAAATTCTGTTCCTACTGATAACACGGTATTGTTCACGTTCCATGGAAAACAGTACATTATATTTTGCAGGTCTTAAAAGTGGCCCATGTTTAGCTTCTTATTTCAGTATTTTTTTCGTCTCAGGCAAGTTACAACTTCAATCAGGAACAAATGCAGATTTCCCAAGGGCTATAGTTGTACCATCCTGTCTATGAAGCCATGTGAAATGCTATGACTTGGATAGCTAACACTGAAATATTATTCTGGCAATAGTAAACATTGAAATATTATTATGGCAATAGTAAAATACACCTTGCTTAAAGCCTTATTTTAGTTTTAGCACAATTATGAGAAAAATATGGAAGAATAATTTTTCAGCGAGTTCTTATTCGCCACCTGGTCAGTTGCCGGTAGCTATTTAGAACAGATTTTGCTGTTCTAAACATCCTCAGTTTCAAAGGGATTACTTGGAGAATAAACAACTACCCCATGGGAATACTGATGGCACAATCTGGCCCCTAGTGATTTTTTTTAACTTGCATCAGAAGTATGTAAGCTACACCTGGAGGTTTGTATTCATGGTTTCAAACTCTAATTGCTTCATAGGCTTTATAGTGCTTTTAATTAAAATCCTACAAGCTCAATTATTTATGTGCTTGACTAACCCACCCAATTTGTCTGTCCCACCTATCTGTTTTAGAGAAATATGTGATCCACAATGCAGATTAGAATAAGTTTAAAGACTACTGTAATTGATGGCCTCCTTAGAACCACATCTGATGTTTTTTTCACAGCCCGAAGCCCTAAACATGCTGAGCAGCAGCACTGTCTGGCTCTCCCAAGTCCAGCTCATACCCACCTTGCTCTGCCTCCATCTGAGAGAAATTCTCTCTGCACTATTTATTTTGGGAATCCAGCCCTCTGTTTAAGGTGGGATCCTGCCATTTAACATTACAGAAAGGTGATTAAAATAAAATTCATTCAAGTCTGAAACTTTGCCAAAGACTTTCTTCTGCCCAAAAGATACAGAACCAGTTTCCTAACAGAGGATAAAGACAAAAGGCAATGGCATTCCTGAAGTCCATCTGGGAGTGTGTGGAAAAGTTTGAAAAAGCTCTACTGTTCTTACACAGTTCAGCCTAGGTATTGGAGATTTCCCTTATTTTTCTTTCCTTATTGGACATTACTAAGGATATTTGCTTGAAGACAGAGTATTTGCTTAAGTATTCATCTTTCTTTTTCTACCTATTAAAAATCTGAAATCCTAATCCTCTGTTTGTGACATCACAGCAGGACTGCTATGGAAATTATTACACTGCCAAAACTCAGAGGACTATGACACCAGGTAGAGAATAAACAGGAGAGGCAGATGAACTGTTGGGAAACAAGGATCCCTTTTTATCCAAATATTTTCATTAATAAAGAACAAGGGAAAGGAAGGAAAGTACATGGTATGTTTCTGAGGCCCAGCTGCTCTTTTAAACAAGCATTCAGGAGGATGAAGTGTGAAAGGGCCCTGTCACTCACAAGAAAAAGGCTTTAGTTTTGCGTTTGGTTTTCTTGTTTTTTGGTTTTGCATTTTTTTTCTTTTATTTAATCTAGACCTTTGGCTCCTATGATTTATTTACATACCTTGATATTTTATTCTTTGAAGTTCATGGGCACCAGTGTCAGGAACGGTCACAGACAGTCATCTACTGTGCTGGGTTGCTACCTGACCTCCAGAATCCTCTGTCAAGGATATGGTATTGTCAGTTACCTTCAGAAATGCCGAGTTCTCAAAAAATGAAGATATTACAAAAAAATGAAGTCTTTTTACTTCTTTCCAGACTACTCTGCTTCTACAATAATGTGTCATGTTTCAAACTTCTCTTTCATAGCTGTGAACATACAGCAGATAAAAGTTTACATTTTCATTTGGCATTTAACCCCAGAAAACTGAGACTTCAGTGAAAACACTGAATGTAAAGTGGTAATGGGCAGGTTTTAATGCCTCAGTAACAACCGTCTGCTGCTGTATGATAATGGCTGTACTGGACTTCCACTGTATATTAATTTTGTTGATAGAAAAGTCACTGAAAAGGAAAACTGGCTGGGCTAGCAGTCAGAAAAAGTGGAATGAAACAGGGATATATAATGATAAAAAAGTAAAAATATTATTTAAGGTACATAAGGGACTGACTGGAAATGGAAGCAATTTCCAAAACGGAATCAGGAGTCTTCTCTTGGCAGGTAGTATAAAGAAGAAAGCAGAGAAAAGAAACACATAGACAATTTTTTCCAAAAACATAAGGAAAAGGAAGTGATGTTATAAGTGGATTCTAAGGTAAATAGCACAAGAGATTGTAAAAAAATAAACTGAGATTTTTGCTAGTACTCTCCAAGGTATGTTAAACAAAGACAGACAGTAAGAAGGGTATATGTCCAAAATGTAGGATCTATGGCCAGGCATCAAATATTATTAATCACACAGTGAATGTATGATTGGAGAGGAGTGTATGGCAGATTTCACAGTGAAGGAGAGCAGCTGCCTTGCAAGAGATATCTTCACAAGAAGAGATCATTATCACTGTGGTCCAGACAGAACTGTAAAGAAATGTGATACTTTACTCATTATTGCTCATGAAGCATAGGTTAGAAGATCAGATAAAATTGTTGCTCACAGAACAAGAGGTAGTACTTTACCAGGAACTTTTGTCTCCCATTGCATGGGAGAGAACTTTCTGTTTGAAAATAAAAATTAAAAAAAAAGAATGATAAAAGCACTCAGTTGGACAAAACTGTGCACCTGAAAAATATACACCTTATTCTAATAATTTTGCATTCAGTAGTACTTCCCAATGGGATCACTACTCTGTACATTGGAAATTGACTATATCAGGTCCATCAGAAAGCAACAGTGATGAATGTCTCTAAAATGCTAAGGCAATAACATTCTAAACACGAATGCCTAGATGTAATCTGGATCTGTGCTAGTAAGTGAGCTACCCCAATTTTTTTGACTCCAACTTCTCAGGTGTGTGTGTTGGGGGAATACAACTGCAATGTTTGCTTGAGTCAGCTGATGTGAATAACTAACCCAGCTGATGGCGAAAGCAGGGCAGAGCAAAACTAATCAAAAATGAGCTATCTGGAGCAACTGGATCTGACAAGCAAGAACTGCTCTTTCATTTGCATGCTTACAGCATAATGCAGGCTGCATCATGCCTGAGTGCCATGTGGCCAGTCCGTCTATAGCTAACTGAATAGCTCGACTAGCACATGTCAGAGGAAAGCAAACATAGTACCATAGTTTCCTTTACTCAGCCCTAAAATAGCTGAACATCTGTTAGTCTCCAGCTCAGAACTGAAATAAGCCCTAGCACTTGTGGAGATCCCTGAAGCAAAAAATTCAAGGAACACAGGCAGAGTTCCTGGCTCTTCCTCATATGCGTTTAAGAGGTATGAGAACGGCAGTAACCACACATGAGTGTTCAAACCAGGCACATCTGCGTACACAGATTAGAGATTTAATATAAATTTGATGCCATGATTAAGTCCTAGTCACAGAAACATAGGACATGACCTGGTAGCATTCACTACTGAGTTCTGCTCTTAAAATCTTGGAAAAAATAAACTTGAGATTTCTGTCTGTATTATTTCTCTTTAACCTGTCTCACACAGTCTTTGTTTATGAACCAAAAGTTTGTTAGTTGACCCTCCAGTACCTTCACCTGCTGATGCTTTACTCTTCTTTGACCCTTGAGAGGACAGATAATTATCTTTCTTCTCAAATAGGCTAAGCAGTGGAACAGGGATTGGCACGTTCTCTCAAAGACGTGGGACTAACATCTACACTGACTGTTGCAGAACGTAATGGGAATTATCGGGCTGTTTTGGAGGTGATGGACGAAAACTAAAAGACTATCACTCATTCTCCCCAAATTCCCCTGGTTTAGCAGTGCTGCTGGAGACAAAATGTGATAATATTATCTCAGCTGATTTGTCAGGGGCAGAACATGATGTGCCTCTCTCTTTCCCTGTTTCTCCTCAGTGAAAATCTCCAGTTTAGGGTGGAAAACGCCAAAGCAGTATTTTTTAATGTGGAACCCTTATGGTGTTCTAAATACCATTTGTATTTCAGAGGTTGAACATTCCCACTTTTTTCCTAAAGAAAACTTGGGTTTCATCTAGGAATCTCCACAGAAGTCTTCCTTCCTGGGGAAAAGGTGCTGGTGGTCTCAAGGCCAGCAGGTATCATGAAGAGTGAAGTCAGGTTGGGAAGCCCGACTCATAGAAAAGTCAGCATGATTACCTAAGCTACAACTCACGCACTAGCCAAGCATTTCCCTACATGAACTTTTCCAGTTTGATACTGGAATGTTTTTATAGGCAGTAGAAACTTTCAAAAACAAATCCTGAATCATTTTCCACTGGGAAACCGTGGCAAATTCATAGAAGATTTCAATCCAGTCATAATAAAAAGAATATTACTGGCAAAACATGAGCATACAATACATGCAAGTATCAGTTCAATTAAATGAGAATGCTCACTTTTGAAAGTAGCAATAGAGATGAAGTTAAAATGTTGAAGACAAGGGTGTTATTCTAGGTTTTTGGCAAGGAAAATATTATAGTGCTATTTTTACTGGAAACATAGCACAAAAAGTTCAGTCTCAGCAAGGGTTTAGGAAGAGAGAGTGGAAGCTAAGATATTTCTCCAAAATGCATGCTCTGTCTTCTGAACATCATGAATGGTTAAAATGTTTTTCATGCATGTCCATGCATTCATATATGGATGAAGCCATAAAATCCATCGTTTCTAATATGCTCTCAGATTTGGGGAAAGATTATAATTAGACAGTTATCAAATAATATAACATTCAGTAGGGTGGAGCACCATCTTATTAAGTAGCTTTAGTCTTCAAAGGATTTCCCATCCTTCATATGAAACCCTTTGGTTATACCATAATATACTGATCACTAGTAGTCTTTTGCATATACTCATGTATTTTTTAAGCAAAAATCTAATAGCATTCTTCCTGGAGCCCAGATGTTTCTTCAGGACCAAGGAATATTTTAAATTAATGGGGTCTTATCTTATTCACTGTTGTTCAAATCCAAAACAAACATAAACCCCTTCAATTCTAGCGTATACTTACATCAAGAATGTTCAATCATGAATTACTCTCACATTGCACATGAAAAAGCAATATAGACAATCCATGCTGCAAATTTCACAGTGCAAGATTGTAACTAAATCATACATGTATTTAAATAAGGTTGTACTGGTGAGGAAGAAGACTAATAAAGAAAAGTAAGTGTGGGGTTTTTGTATTTACAGCACATGCAAGTACTTTTTATTCAATTTTCTGCACCTGGTGCAAAGAAAGAAGAAAACAACATACTACAGGAGGGCAAAATACTGTGTAATAAGCAGACTAGTTGTTAACAGAGATTATCTTGATCAAAATCATCTGTAACTTGTGTTAATAAACCCCTGTAAACGATTGCCTAATGCTGGATTATTTTGAAGCTAAATGAAACATTGTTCACAGCTGAATATACTTCATCACATAAATGGAGATTAAAGCAGATTTGACAGCACCATTATGAATAATGCATTATTTTTAAGAACAAAGTGAATAAGGTAGTCAGCCGGTATAAACCTGGGATAGGAAAATTTTCAATCAGTTGCATCATTCTCCATAATAGACAAAGGACAGCAGTTTCTTGGGATGGAGAGAAGTTGTGCTCATGAATGGCCGTGATTCCTAAAAGGCTGCCAATGAGATACAAGGAGGGGAGAGCACTTAAATTTTTTGTGGAAGTTGTGCATCCTCATGCAGACTGCATCTTCACCTATGTCAGTCTTAATCAAGGATCTCCAAAAAGGGGAAACGGAGATCTAACTAGGAGTAAAGTTGAAGTAATGACAAAGAAACTTTAATTTTCACAACTTTGCACAATCTATTCCAGAAAGTCTTTCCATTCCATTCATAAACCTTTTTACCATATAAGAATTTCTGAAATAAACGCCCTCCAAAAATCCAGTCTGCCAGTTTTTCTTGGTGGTCCTCCATTCACTGCATTTAGTGATTCCATAACACCTCGAATAGTAGAGCTATGGATGCTCTAAGCATTGTATCTTACTTTTAACATTCACATTTAATAAATATTTATTATCTGTGCGACTTGGAAGTTCTTTAGTGTTCCCTGAGGGAAAACATCCTTTTGTACTCAGGCTAAAACAAGTTTTATTTCAATTAAGACAACTGGATTAGGTCCTTCAATTTGAAAATATTACATATATATGTGTGTGTGTGTAATTTTAAAGTATACATATTATATGTAATATAAACACAACATAAAATTTATTAATTATATACTTGTGTGAGTGCATTATTTGGATATATATACCTGTATATTTAGGGGTGTGTGTGTATGTATATATGTTTATATAAATCATATGTATAATCCATATGATGGTACAGTGGTTAGCAAATTAGAAATAAGAAAAAGCCCTTAAGAGTATATTTTGCAATCACAGTCACATGGTGTACACTGCAATAAAACAGTTTGACTGATGTGAACAATCATTCCTAATGTAAAATTCTAGGCATAGTTTCCATTTCTTTTAAGATGAAAATCTTGAGGCCTGTAGTCCACAGAATAGACAGCCCGTCCCTGTGGCAAAAGTAAATATGCCACAATATGCCTCAGGCATCTAGAAAAACAACCAGAACAATAACACTGTTTTACTCTGAAACAAGATACTCTTTTCCTTTTAAAGTCAATACTTTTTGAAACAATACATCTTGAGGTAACTTCACTAAAAGTCTGCATCAACATACCCCATGCGATGCTTTAATTTAGTGAACAAGTATTGTGTGCTATGAATCACACCAGTATCTACCATGTCATTAATTGCATAACTGCTAGAGAATACAAGAACTAAATACTTTCGTTCAATTATTGTCTAGAACTTTTATGTTAAAGAGTCAAACAAAAGAGAAATGATTACTGTCTGAATACCTAAGGCCATAAAATCCAAGTCCTGGAATACTGCATAAACTGAGAAAAAGCACCTTTCCTAGACCTCTGCGAAGGACATTTAATCTTATCACCTTTTCCTTGCTAAGATAAAGGGTTTTCATATATACAAAAGTTATGCTATGAAGTGTGATAGCTTAACCATGTGTCATGCACCTGGTACAACATTTGCAGCTCTCACGGCCAAATAGGATGAGTGTTTTGAGGGTATAAAATTTCATAAATTCAGGGGGCGAGTTTTAGGAGGTTGGAGTCTAACAGGGTGTGTCAATGAAAACAGATGAAAGAGGACTTCAGAAACACTGTTTAAGGAAGTGCAAAATAAATTGTTTCGTGTTTTTTTTTTTAATCTTCATACCATACTTATCAAGATCCAGATCCAAGGACATAGGATCTTATGTTTCCCTCTATTATGTTTTCTGTAAATCACTGGAGATTAAAACTTCCTCCCTATCTTGCTCTCTCTTTTTCTTTTTCTGGGAAATGTTAAGTATTTAGAAATTACCAATTGTTCTTCCACTCACATAGGCTCTTGTGCCAATATGGGAAATAATACTGAAGTAAAGCAAAGACTAATGACTTCTGTCTGCTCTTTAAAAGCACTTAACAAGTAGTTTCACCTAATTTTCTTCATTGTATTTGATAACTTTATGGGCCACCCGAAGTGAATGAGGTTTGCTATTCCGTAACAGGTCAACCACAGACTTATGCAATTTCACCCCAAATCTTGGCTCCTCTCCTCTCCTCTCCTCTCCTCTCCTCTCCTCTCCTCTCCTCTCCTCTCCTCTCCTCTCCTGCTCCTTCTCTTCACCCTTCCTCCCGCCACTTTTTACTCTTAGGATGCCAAGGCATCAATGCATATTTCTAGGGAAAACTGAGACTTCAGGATCTGACTCTTCAAAATAGGATAATCTTTTTGTTCAAATGTCAACGCTTTAGATTCATGTATTATTGGCTACCACCATACCGGGTTTTTTTCTATGTATATAAAGAAACAGGGTTCTCTTACATTTTTTAAATATAATTTCAACTACTTAGGTTTGGCTTTTTTTCAGACTCCTCTTTTAAAAGAAAGCAAGTGCTATTTAATGACCTTAATGATAGGTCAGGGTCTTTACTCCTCCATCTCCAACGACTCAGAAGAAAAAAAAAGTCTACAATCACTATCTTCTTTTGTAATTGAGCTCTTCCTAAGCTCTTTGTCTGTAACCAACATGAGAGTTTGTCTGTTATATCCACTGTTAGCCTAATTGGTTTTACTAGTGTAGTTCTTTTTTTGATGCTGTTTTCCTGAATAATTGTCTATAAACATTCTAGTTTAAAAATGTAATTTGGCAACATGAAGCTTGATTTAAAAAACTTATAATATTTTATCACCTTTACCAAGGACATAATTTTTTCAGCATCAGCAGTAGTGCTGTTTGGACAGTTTCAATCATAATATGGAAAAATATCATTTCCAACTATGTTTTGGGAGCATTTGTGTTTGTTTACAGTCATCTGCTACCATCTGATTTTTTCATTCACATATAAAAAGCAGTTCCCAAGAGTGTTTGGATAAACAGTCATTAGTTAAATCTCTGCTGTTTATGAGAACTTTTATCCTAAGAATAAGTTTTTTGCTGATAAGACTGTTATTTTTCCTGTGTCCAGTCTTAGCTGGACACCTCAGGTAGCACGTATCTGCAGTACCTTCAAGTTCACTCAGCAGGTCCATGAGACAGACATTTTCTAGGAGCTTATTGTCTGTTTACTTTCACAGCAGCAAGCAGTATTTCTTTATCACGTTCAGCAGTAATCAGGCTTGCCCTAAGATTTTTGGCCAACTAACTAAAAGATGTACTCAACAGAAAGATGTTCTTCTCGAGAAAAGTCTTTTTGACGGTTACTATAAAAGCTTGATTAAAAGTATGTTTCCATGGTTTGATTATGTTCTTTGATATAAGCAGACGGTCCACATGCCATCTACTCACCCTAGACTCCCTCTTGCTCTACAAACTTTTCAGTTGACTGCATTCGTGCCTGTTGGGTAGAGAAAAGTTGGTCAGAACTCAGTTTTCCTCAGTGCTTGTGAGCTCAATCAGCAACAGTCATAACTCTGGCAAATGTTACTGCTTCTCAAGGACAAGGTAACCTTAAAAAATGCAACCCAGTTCTCCTGGAGCAAAAATTAATAAAATAACTATTTAATCCCTTAATTCAATGTCAGGAGGAAGTCTGCTTTTTGTTTTCTTATAAGCTGTTTTCCATCAAAAGTGTACTTGTTACCTTCTTACCCATCTGTTCCTGAAGCATAGGAACCAAAGTGCCTGCTTTAGAAAATTACCACTATTAAAGGAAACATTTAAGCATCTGTTTAAATGCCACTAGAATCAATGGGAAATAGGTATGTGTATTCATAAGTCACATGCATAGTGACTGTCTTAGAGTCAACACTTTGCCCTTCCCTGGGGCTTGCCTTTGTTGAAAAAAATGATTAACAATGGCAAGACATAAATGCCCTTAGGGCTCTTGTCTCAGGCCTGCTCAAACCACACCAAGTTTCTTCTTCTCACCTCTTTACTCATTTCTCCCTTTTGTTTGGATTGGGTGAAGTATTATCAGTCTTTGTCAGACAGAAGAACACACTTAACCCTTTCTCACCGCGGTCAATGCCTCAAAGTTGGTGACTGGTTCTCCTAATCACTGATAGCTTTTGCCTGCTCAAAATAAGTACTGAATTTCAGATATGAACCGAAAACTTATAATATGGCTAATATGACCATGTTTGCACTTCATAGGTACCTTTAAATTGGACTTATACCCTATAGTGAGACCAGGACTTGGGATATAAGATTTCTAAGTTCATATTTTTTAGTTACCATTCATAAATATAAGTTTTAGACTTACACTGCTTATACATTCATTCTGTAATGCTTTTTAGGACATTGCCCTACCAAAATAGCAGCCTATGTTGAGTCTTCTTTAGTTATATGCCTGTTTTATTGAAAAAAACCCCATGCAATTCATATGTTTATTTCATTGTCTGTTTTAGTGCCAACATATGAAACTTGGATAGGCAATTCTTTCGGTCTATGTCAGACAATTCTTTCTCATAATCACCTTATTTCTTTTATAAAGGAAACAATTTTTTTTCATGGAATAATTTGGATTAACTACTTCTAGGTCTTGACTTTCTTACAGGGACTTTATGAATTGTTCTTGGCATTTACTGGATACCAAAGGTAAATATGCATGATTCTATCAGCTTTCACCTTATTATCTGGTATGGTTATCACAGGCCAAGAACCACATTGCTGTCAATGGGTGCAACTCCACCTGCTTCAGTTACAACCTGCTTTAAGTTAAAAGAACTTAAAAGAACTAGACCTGTCTTCACCAAAGTGAGAGGGAAGATACACAGATACCTAAATCACATCCAAAGTCCTATAGTTCTTTCATTAAAATCAGTGAAAATGTTCAGATTTTCACATGGCACTTCTAGATCTAAAATGTCCTAGCAGAAAAATTTGTGATTCCCTGCTTAGATGATAAACAGAACTGAGGATTTCTATCAAATTCCACTTGTCACAATTTTATACTTACATTAGCTTCTTTCCTCTTTCCTTGCAATAGTCTATTTTATTACAATTTATTATAAAGCAAATAAAAGCAGGCATTATTATTATTATTTTCCTTTGTCTTTCTTCTCAAAGCCAGAATTCAGTTTCAGGTGCTGGTGTAATCTACCTCATGAAGATGAACCTTTTTCTGATTAAATATTCACATTGATGAGAATATTTTCCAGATTTAAATTGAATTTGCTAAGGAATAGCAGATCTTTTAAAATGAAAGCCAACCTGAACAAGAACTAGTTCAAAGGATACAGCTAATTTAAAACTCAAAGAAGAGAAAGGTAACTTTGTTTCCTATTGCCTTTGGAAAAATGGGAACACACATGAAAAAAATTCTCTCCTGCTTCAGCTGAACATAGGAAATCCTGAAAATCTTACAAGCTTCTGTCTTTGTCTAACTGTCTCTGTCAAATTTCTAACTCAAGAGAAGAGCTCTCTTCCCTACTACTCATCCCACTCTCTGGTGTGAACCAATACCCAAACCGTGAAGTTCAGTGCTTTTACCTTTTTCATTACTGTTTTGGAGGACTAGATCAGATGACTCAAAAGCTATCATTAGTCCCTCTGTTCCTATGTAAAAGCATCACTATAAAGTAAGCAAAAAGAATTGCTGCCCTATGCAAAACAAATACTCCAACGTAGATTAATCAGTTTCTTTCCATGGTAACACTTCTTTTCCAGACCACATTATACTGCACTGCCATACTGTCCAGCTTCTTGATTGACAAGATTCGCAGTTTAATTCAGGAGTAGGAGGCAACTGGCTAAATTGGCAGCATTTCAAATGCATTCCCTAAGGTCTTAGTCCCTAACTCTTGTTCTGTGCCATAAGTGTCTGCAAGACGGTTATCACAGCTGGGGCAGATGGAGTTTGATACAACCCACGCTTTTCCTCTGGGAGAGTTCCTACAAAAATTGGAAAAACAAGAACAAGCTATTAAGTCTCTTTTTAAAAAACGCAGAGCTATAACGTTTCTTCTACTCTAAGAGAATATAAGGAAGAGCAACCTCAAGAATCTTGTATGTCATGCACCCTCCCACCTGTTCTCTCTCCTAGTTCAACTGCAGCTGAGCAGGTAACAGTCAGTATAACAGCATAACTATTACTTTTGAGATTTTGAGCCAGTGCAGAGAACTTCTGGCTTAATACAGGTACCAGACAAAACAGATTACCTTAGCAAAAAGCAAACTGTCAGGGAAAAAAAAAATCACAGCACCATCCAGCAGTCTAGTTCAGGGACTGAGGGAACCATTCTGCCCGCCTACATTGTTAGTCTATCTAAATACCCCACCATTCTGAGCTGAACAGTCTGTCCTCTCCAAAAACCTGAATTTTCTGTCCAGATAAATATCTACATAATAAAAAAATTAAGACCTGAGAATTTTCTTCCCGAACCTATTAAAAGAACACACTGCACCCAAGAGGAAGCCATTTCTAACACCATTCAACTCTGTAAAAGTCCCAAGAAGAAATTCAGCAAACAAAAATTGGACTCAGTATCTTCAAATGGATATAATGCCACTTCTGGGCTTTATTTTGAATATACAACATAATCAAATCTGTCTTTCAGAGAGTAAACTTATATAGCCCTTCAGAACTAGTCACTGAATGGAAATTAAACAGCAGAAGTATGGGAAATATAAATATTCTAAAATTCAAGGACTACACCAGCGTGGCCAAAGGGCAGTTCTTGGATACTGCACACAGAAAAGAACTCAAGTAAAACTGCAGTTTCAAAGCTGTGTGGTTTTGAATACTTTTTCTAACTGAACTAACGAGCTGGTCTAATAAAGACACTACCTTACCTAGAAATTTTATTCTGTCTCGAATTTTAACAGCATGATGGCTACAATAGCTGTATTACTAAATAGATGTTATTCGAACCAATTGTTTCATTTGTGCTCAAGGGAGAGTTCTATCTTTCCCCTAAAGAAGAAAAAGCTGTTAGTGCAAACTAACAACATGAACCTGCACTTGCATTAAACACATTTGTATTTGAGGGTAAACAGAAAATTCTCCTGCCTTGATTTCTTACTTTTTCCCCCTCCAGTATCTGTGGCTACAGAAAAGTGACGTGAAAAATCTCCAGTAGGGATTTTCTGAAATTCTCCTCTTTCCGTATAAGCAGCATCATCAGTGCTGAGAAGAAGGAGAGAAAAGTGCCTGTGGATCACTGATACCGTTCCTGGCAGATTTGCCGATCTTCCACAGTGTAGATCCATACAAATAGTAAACAAATGACAGCCTGCCCAATATGGCTAATGCTCTACTGATGCTAGAGCAGTACGGCAAAAATTACAGGAAAAACACAATGAACACAGATTCTAACTATTTTTTAAATTATCTAACTAAGAACAAGCTGGCATGAAAACAGAAGAAATGGTAGGGATAAACAGAGCAGGAGGCACTCAGCTGTCCCCTTGTCACAGCTGAGGTCACAAGCTCAGGGAAAGTGTCAGGAGCAGCAGGTGCTTCTGAAAAATCCTCCTGGCACATTGCCACTGTCACATGTTTGCTGGATCATGCTGTATGAATCAATAAAACCACTCTCCCAGTTCACAAGACACACAAGTGTTCTAACGCAATAACCTGTACCAGCCAGAAATGGTTTTCTTTTGAGACTTGGAGGACTTGACCTAAGACACAGAGGAGATAACTACAATATTCCCAGTGATTCCATGAGCTTTAAATCAGCTCCATAAACTGTGGGAAAGAAGTGCACAGAAGAAATGTCACCCAATGGCCTGCCTGGGAATCTACTCTCCCAGGCACTATGATCGTCACTGACCTTCACAGGGGCAAGGAACAAACCAAGTTTTCATACATCTGTTTTCAGTTGATCTGTTTTCAGTCAATTTACTTCTTTTGAGGGCAAACCTCTTGTGAAATAATAAAGGCAAAACATGTGAGAGACGCGCACAGGAGAAAGGCATTCCTACAAGAATCATATCTATGAAAAACTGTATTCATGTAACTATGTAAAAAAAAAAAAAAAAAAAAAGTGTGCATTCCGAAGCTACTTGGGGAAGGAGATGATTACAAATGGGTCTCAGCTGTAAGCTTGCAGGCTACCCTTGAACAAATGTGACACAGAGGTTGTCTGCCTGCTTTCTTGCCCTGTCTGTGCAATCTGATCATACCTAAATTGTTACAGGCAGAGACTTGCTAAGGAGATGGGCTTCATGTAAAGTGCAAATCACCTGGAAAAAGACAGGACCTAAATAATGGGGACACAGACCCTACTGCCTGGTGCACAGTTTCTTGTGTTGCAATATTAGAACAGGTTGGCTTCTGCATTTGCCAGGTAGATCTATGCACAAATTGAAGTTTGTAGTTCATTGGAATCATTTTCTGTTGCCATTGTAGTTGCATGCTGTACTCTAAATCCTCTCCTAATAGAATGGGGTAATAATAATTAAATACATAAAAAAATATTATATACTATAATAGTTATTGGGAAAAATAAAGAAGGTAGAACCAATATAATGCTAGCTCTCAGAAAAAATGTGTTCGTGTTTCTGGAAGAAACAGAGGTCTCTGTGATTTATAAGTATCAGTGAAAAACTTGAGATTCTTTTAAAATGTGTGTATTACATTGACAAAATACTATATGTATTTTAATTTTGTATATATAAATTCTCAGAGTGCACCCTATAGTATATTAGCTAGTAATGTATAGCACCAATTTACTGGCAGACATTTACAAAGATTTTCTGGACTCTTTGATAACTGAAATACTGAATAAAGAATTTAAATTTTTAATCAATATCTTTCATTCCATTTTACCAGGTAGCCCAGCTAGAGGATCTAAAATAATAATCACTCTTTCCCTGCATAAGTGTCTGTATATAGTAAGTGGCCTCTGTTGGCAAAAAAGGTGAATTACTCTGTTGTTGAGTTATTCTGTATAGCATGCTGTTACAGCACATCATTTTTTGCCAGATGAATATACAGAAACCCTGCTGACACTTATTGCTCTTTGTGTAGGAAAGCACAATATACATTTTCAATCAAATGATTTATATAATACTCAGAACAAACACCTGCTTGTATAGTGAAAAAGAAATAGATATTTAGAAATAAATTGAATCATTAATGTCTGTTTACAGTCTCACTGATAACATCTGTTCTCCAAAAATATAACTCCATCTGTACAAATAACATTTCAGCCTAATCAATTTTTATTCCCTCCTTTCTAGCTGTTTATTCCCTAGTTCAGATGTTGATCATCTCCTTAGTGACATCTTACTGAGGTGCTGTCAAAACGACTGTCATGTCATAAACAGAAGATTACTTGTCACAAAAATGGGAAAGAGGACAATAAGTTTCTAAATACCAAAAATCTCCTTTCAAATACATTTATAACAACATATTTCCAACAATGGGCATTAGGTTATTTTAAAATTTTATATTTTAAAAATCTCTCTGAAGTAAATTCCGTGGCTTTTCCAGTATCACGCACTGGATCAGTTCTGCTCTCAATTGCATCAACACGATCTTACAGAAGTCAGTGTCATTACACCATAGTAAAGCTGGGATGAGATCTGGTGTGGGCCTTCTTACTCTTTTTGACTGTGAGTATTACAGACCTTCTTCTTCTTTACTTCTTTCTTCTTCTTTTTTTTTAAACTCAGCTTCAGCTTTCTTTTTTTTCTTAAGCTCATTTTACCCCAGGCTTAAGTTCAGTTTGGACAGTCTGAGCTGAGAAAAAAAAGCAAAACAAACACTGTTTGTCTCCTTTTGAAAGTTATTCAGGCACCAGGGGCTAGGTCTTGATTAATGCTCTCTTTTGAAGCCATTGTTATCTAAGCTCTTATACAATGTGTTTTGGAATTTTCCTTGTTTTCAAAAGTAGTGTTGAAAACTCAATGAAGTTAACACAAAGAACTACTGTAATGAGGTAAGACTGTGTCCATACCAGCAAAAGGGATAAAAATGAATTATTTCATATGCTGCCAGTGAACATCAGTGTTAAGGGAATATATGAACAGTGAAAGTTTGATTCAGTTGCCTAAACGCAGGCATCTAGTGACATTTGAGATGCCCTGGGATTTCCCACATGGCATTCATATGCAAATCTGAAAAGGCATAAGTCTTCCTTATTTTCTTGGGGTATCATATCTGACAGGCCTATGAAAACTCTCCAGAGTCTGAAATGACATGACAGAGTTTTGCCAAGGCAATTGAATGAAGCCCTAAGTGTCTGTATTCTGTCACTTAGTCATCACCACAAAAAATTAGCTTTACACTTTGTCAATAAAGGACACACCTATTAAATGCTTCAAACATATTTTGGAAAATCTGCTCAATAGGAATTTTGCATAGTCTGCAAAGCATGAACATGGGAATAGTGAAGTCCCAGCACCTTTATACCACATGCTTTGTTCTCTTGGCTGGCAAATTATAGCACATTCCCATGTTGTGGAACCTTAGTGAAGCATGTAAAAGCCAGAAGTCTAAATCATCTACTGCATAATTAGATACAGTCCCTGTGACATTTGCAAAGTTGCTCCTGTTTCATGTCATGGTGAATTGGTTGGTAGTGAATTCATCTGGGTTTTAATACGGTTGCTGAATGTAGGTATTGCAGGCTTTGGTTTCAACAACATGTGCAAGATTAAAGCACAGTCATATAATAAACTGCTTCCCAACCATATCTAGTGTAGAATGTTTATAAATTAAATTGAAATATTCTGAACAATTCGGTTTATACTATGAAATATTTTTTTGTTCTATATAGTTCATCTAATGCTTCCTTTACCCTTGCTATATCATTTGTTATGACTATTAGGAGTGCATTTTGCCCTACTCTTACAGAACGCAAGGGCTTCCAAGTGAGCTGTTTCCATTTAGTGTATGAGAAAGCTTCCTTTGAGACAGTGTTTGCAATACATAGACAAAATGCAGTGTCTGTTCTGTAGCTGTCACTAATATAAAGGCTTCAACCATTTAATATGGATAGCAGGTCCATTATATTTAGCAAACTTTGTCATCTTGTCCAAATCACTGTGACAAGCACAGTTTCTTTTTAGCTTATTTTCTGGTTAGCTTCCTTGTCCACAGCCAGCTTGCTTTCACCTCAGTTGTTGACTCCCTCCATACTATCCTTCTTACCTTACAAGGGCTGGCATGCTCCTTACAGCTCGCTGCAGCAGCTAGCCTATCCTTGGAGGCACTCCACCTCCAAGTTGATCAATTCATCCCGTTCCTGTCTCATGGCTACAAAGATGACCAACTCTCAGAGCTTCAGTTCTACTTTGGCAACCTTTTGACATTGCGTCCTGATGTACAATGATGGCTTGTATTACCAAGAATCATTAGTGACATTCGACATGGCTTCAGAGAGGTCACTTAGGGATAGATCATAATCTAAGTGTAAGCTCCTTTCTCTAGTTGGTTTATTTTATTCTTAACTTAAACTTAGATTTCTCTGTGCTAATGTTACTATGATTATACTGACCTCTAGGGGTTTGCTTTCCATCATAGAGTCTTTAGCTTTTTTAGCTACAGAGCAGTGAGGTCAGTTTCCTGTTTGCTTTGTGCCAGTGGAACTATACTCTCACTTTTTTTGCACATTGCAGTTTCTTTAAAAAAGAAGAAAGACATGAAATGAACATAAAAGTGACAAGACAGAAAAGCACACATGTCCATGTTTGCAGGGCAAGAGGTGTGTGTGATACAACACTTGTCTTCAGAGATGAAGAAAGCCTTGGACAATTGGTACGCTTCCAAGGCCTGCCGGATGCAATGTCTTCTAAATATAATAAGAGCAATGCTATTCTTAAATATTTTCTTTGTAGCTCACATTCATCCTGCTATATTCACGAGATTAACACCACTAATTTTTATTCCATAGACCTTTGTTCCTTCTGAAAATCGTTAATGAAATTTTTAGAAAGAAGTACTTGCACAGTTTTCAGTGACAATTCATCTTTTGTCAAAGAAGATGTGCATTTGTCATATATGAAGACAAACTTGTTGCTTTGAGTGATGCAAAACTGGCTTCTGAACTATGAAATTGATTCTTTACATCAAAATGCTGCATTCTAACAATACAAATATTTCTAAAAGGACTTTTGGCGTATATATGACATTGTCGAGTAGTGTGCATCAACAATGAATGTATTCAACAAAAACATGGTGGCCTTAGCACCTCTCCGCAGCATGAGCGTTCCTAGGAAAAAGTCCATGATGTTAACACTACAGCAAGAAGATTTCATTCAAACACTATAGGTCAGCAAATGTAGAAGTGAATGTTTCCTACTGCTTGGAAATGTACTGAGACAGTCTTTAATTACAGGATTGTATACAGATGCATACAATTCTATATTTTTAACATGGGCATGTATATAAACTCTTCACTGGTGTGCTCTACTTTGTATTTGCCCAAATGAATGGTCAATTCACAACAACTCACCAAAACTATTATTCATGAGTGAAAAACAATTTTCAGGCCATCATCATTTCTGACAAATCAGAAAAATGTTCTGCAAAACCTTCATGAATGCAAAACCTCTTACTGAATCTAAGTATCACTGTTATGATACTTATTGTTATGTTAGACAACTTTGATGACTCTTACCACTAGTGCCCCAACCATTTCATATAACAGAGGCCAAAAAATTACTGTCTAAATTTGGAAAAGCACACTGGCTTTGTGCCCAGAATAAAACACTCCCAATTTCTGCTTTTACTTGTGCATCTGGAGTCATCAGATAATCAGGAAATCCGTAGGTGGAAAATGGGAAATCCTATATTCTCCATCTGAAGTGTAGGGGAATTCCACTGTGGAAAATCATATCATCTCTCAACAGGACTAGGTATAGTATATAAAAATAACATTTAAAAAAAGAGAGAGAGAGATTTAAACTGGGAAAGTTTAAATAAAAAGCAGAAGGGCAACAGGCAAGTGATTCTTAGCTGTCAATTGAATTTGAATTTACTATGGTGGTATGATAGAATTCATATCTGTTTTATAAATTCCACTTGAGACAGCCTCAGGCAATAATATCAGAGTACATTACACCTGGAAAGGAATGCTGAATTCCAGTCAAGGACTGGACGTGTCTCATTTTGCTCATCAAATTCAAATTCCTGGTCTTCCTTCTTCAGATTCCTTTAATGATGTTTTTAATTTTGCTTCTGTTTCCTTCAGACCCATGTAGACTTATTAATTTTCCTCTAAAATTTCATCTGAGAGCTTTTATCCCAGGCCTGTATTTACACAGCCTTTTCTTTCCCAGCCCCTGCGTCCTCTGTCTGGTTCTCTGTCTTGAGTTGTTTTTTGTTATACTTGGGATGATTCATGCCCCAAACCTGCATGGTTGGCAATTCCTTATCTTTCTTCACTGCAAACAGACTCACTGATAGCAGGCAATAAAGCACAAGCAATAATTCTATACAAGCCAATACCTCTATGCAAATTACAATTCTGTTTTCTTTTATTGAACACCAAGGTCTCGGTGCAGCCACCATCATCCAGTTTAAATTATAGCCTTTGAAATACAGAATCATTCAGAACCATCCTTTCCTATTATCAGTCATCAAAACAAGCTCAAATTCTGTGCACTCTTTTGGTAGAATATCTTAAAAAAATACAAAGCGTAAATACACAAGCACAAATACAGGTTAGGTGGAGAATGGATTGAGAGCAGCCCTGAGGAAAAGGACTTGGGGGTGTTGGTGGATAAGAAGCTCAACATGAGCAGCAATGTGCGCTCACAGCCCAGAAAGTCATCTGCATCCTGGGCTGCATCAAAAAAGTGTGGCCAGCAGGTCGACGGATGTGATTCTGTCCCTCTACTCTGCTCTTGCGAGACACCACCAGGAGTACCATGTCCAGCTTTGGAGTCCCCAACATAAAAAGGCTATGGACCTGTTAGAGTGGGTCCAGAGGAGGGCCACAAAGATGATGAGAGGGCTGGAGCTCCTCTCCTATGAAGACAGGCTGAGAGAGCTGCGGTTGTTCGGCCTGGAGAAGAGAAGGCTCTGGGGAGATCTTAGCTAAAGGTAATGAAAACCTTATAGCAGCCTTTCATTACCTACTAGAAAGATGGGGAGGGACTCTTTATGAGGGAGTGTAGCAATAGGACGAGGGGTAATGGTTTTAAACTGAAAGAGGGGAGATTTAGATTAGGTGTTAGGAAGAAATTCTTTACTGGGTGGTGAGGCACTGGAACAGGTTGCCCAGGGAGGTTGTCAATGCCCCATCCCTGGAAGTGTTCAAGACCGGGGCTTGGATGGGGCTTTGAGCCGCCTGGTCTAGTGGGAGGTGTCCCTGCCCATGGCAGGGAGTTGGAACTAGATGATCTTTAAGGTTCCTTCTAACCCAAACCATTCTATGAATTAGATACCTGAAGAAGCAAATTCTGTCACATTTTCCCCCAAATCATCTTATGAATGGGGTACACTTTTTCCTAAAAAAAAAAAAAAAAAAAAAAGAGTTGCTATTCCATTCCCATAAACAGTGGGGCTCCTACAAGAATCTTCTGATGCTGTCAAATTTGGAAACCTCTGTTAGAGAGATGCTCTGTAACAGCCTAGCGCCAAAGAAGCAGGCTTAGTACTTAAGTACAAATGGGATTTCCTGATCTGAAAAGGACTGCAGAACAGTAATTCTATTTAGGTTTTGAATGCACTGAAGTAATCTAGAAAATAAAAAGAACAAACGGTGCAACATTGGTGGTATTTTACATGGGTTCAAGGAGATTCAGTTGCAGAATGTCCAGTTGATGAATGATCTGAAATGCAGAAACATGATTACAACTTCTCTATGTTTAACAGTACGTAAAGTAGCAGTTAAAAAGAGGGACAGAGCCATGCAGAATCTCTATTTGATGAAAGGCCTATCAGACCTGCCTTTATAGTAAGTAAAATAAACTCTTATGCTCATCAAAAGCTGAAGTGGAAAATAGCACAAATACTGCACACTTACAATTCATTTGCAGTTCTTTCTTTTAACTCGTCCTGTAAACATGGCAAGAATTTAGTCAGTAGTTTTAAACATTATGTTGCTAGGTGCTTCCTAAAACTGATTCTCTGTGTTGCTGTGGTCCAGATTAGAAATAGTAATAAGCAGACACTATTTAATTAAGAGCTTGAAAGCTATTCTCCCTGACACTGCCTAGAGAGCTAAATGAAAAAAAACATGTAGTATCACAGCTTCACATTTAAAAAGTGGTCTATTAGTTTACATAAAACTAAAAGGCAGTTGTTGGTGAATAGTGGTATAAAACACAATAAAGAACAAACCCTTGTAATTATAATACACAATAAAACATTTTAGATATGATTTGTATACTAAACATATAGTATGATAAATACCAGTTTTGTTTGACTAGCTAAATTATGTTTTCATATGCCACACCTTGCTACGTAAGCAAGCTGCTTTATGGTAAATACTTATTAACCAACTCTTCTAGTTAGTGACTGTTGACAAAGCCAGTTCTGAACAAATCTGGGCATATTTAGCTTAATTAATTGCACATACAGAATATGTAAGCTGGAAAAAAATGGACAATGACTAAGTCTTAAGAATTATTTCACTGTATGTTTCTTTAATTACAAAATGTCTAGTGTCACTGGCCTTCTTTCAGTACTCAGTCTATAGCCAGTCATGTTTTGATACAGTAATGTATGTGTTTAAATTCCGTACAACAATTCACGACTGCGTTTTTGTTTGGTTTTGTTTGTTGTGTTTGTTTTGGGTTTGTTTTTTTTTTTTTAAGAAATGGGTAGGAAATAATTCTATAAGGAGACAAACATGGTGTTCTGAATTAAATTGTGTCCAGTATGTCACTTCTAAATGAAATGTCCTCTCTGGAATCTGAGCTTGCTGAATGAAATTCAAATTCCTGTCAGTGTAGCTGTCTAGTATCATCACTGGAACTGACAGGAATCTCAGTTTCATTCAGCCCATGTGATATTTATATAAAGGAATGCATCAAAGGGTATTTAAAATTATGATGCACTTCAACTAACATTTGGGAGACAACCATTTCTTGACAGCTTTCATTGTATTTCATTTACAATTACTTCTGTATAGCCTTTTTAAAATTTTCCTTGGCTTGCTCATTGGTAAAATGGCTGTACTGTAATCACAGAGTTAGTTAGTCTCTGGGCAAAGTAAAAAATGCACCAAGCCAAGAATTTGAAAGAAAAAAAACATAGGAAATGTAATATCTGCATGGTTACCTCTAATTAATCTCAAGACTACTTCAGTGTGATCTCTTACACTACGAAGGGTTCTCTCTCTCTTTTGCTGTAAGAACTGCAAAAATCGTAGTGTTGAAAAGGTGCTAAGTACGATAGATAAAAGCTGCCTATGATAGTGGGAATTAAACTAAGTGCTAAAACTTATTAGAGTTAAAATGACATCCTTATCATTAATAGTGAGTAGTGATTATTTGTTTTTATTTATTTATTTTTACAGATGATTAGTAAATCAGCTGAATTTGCTTATAAAATTCCTTCTACCAGTTTCAGTGGAAAATCTTCCCTTACTTTTCTAAGATGTTGAATAACTGTCATATATCTCACAAGGTGCAATTTTGCATTCACTAGCATAGAAAGGCATCCCTCTTAACATTGTGACCTCTGGATGCCATCTATTTTTAAAATTACTTTGTCATACAAGCTTAATACATCTCACACACTGAGAGTAAGACTCACAGAGGTGGCTTTTCAGCTTACCACTGCTCACCAGCTAGCTCAGTCATCTCCAGCAATAAGTGATGACCTCCTTTCAACAGAGCTATGTGCAATGTGGCCTGATCAGTGATCCACTAACCAACTCTGAGTGGAGTTACATGGACCAGCCAGGTCGCAAAACAGCGGTGCACTATACTGCAGTTAAAGGTGAGCTGTACAGTGACGGTCCATTCTTGAAATGGCAGTGCTATGCTAAAACCCGGCACCTTAGCCCTTTCCAAAGTTGTGTGATCTGATTATCCCTGTTCCATTCCTCTTCCCATACATTAGGCCACAATTCTGAATATGACATGCCTCATACCAGAAAAAAAGAAATTTAACTGCACACACTTAGTTAGAAAAATCTTAACAAGGATATGTATTAAATATCAAGTGTGTTAGCACAGTAGGTATGTTGCATATGGGTTGCCCATGGTGGAAGAAAAGCCTTCTATCTGTACTCACATTATATAATAAAAGCAAAGATTCAGAATATATTCATAGCATTTTTCATATTTCAACAATTCAATAGTTAAATTAGTTTTGACTGAACTCTGGACTGGTTTGCATAGAAGACTATGAAGAAGTGGTGCTGCTACATATTCACTAAGTAAACTACAAAGATGTAGTAGCATCAATGAATTTTTTTAGCTATTTCATTCTACAGTCGCAACAAGGTGTTACGAGCCACACAGAAGTTCCTTCAGTTGTTTCCCAAACTGCTTTAACATGAGGGACTCAAAAGAAATGCCAATCTAGAAAAAGCAACGTATAACACCTGATTGTCCAAACTGGTGGAATGTCTTTATATTTCTAACTGAAACTTACTCCTGTACATCTGTAGCATCTCTGAAAAACATCACACTGAACTCTAAAATCCATCTTTTACGTACTATTATTGTATAACATGTCAAAGCACTCTGAACAGAAGCAATAGCTGGAGTTGTAAACTCCTGTTATTCAGCAACATCTTACGCAATTCACCTTTATAACTTCCTGTCAGTTGCATTTAACCTTTGATTTCACCGCTGGAATATTTTCTGTAATAGTAGCCAAAGCAAACAGCACAAGTACAGTAGAATCCTTTCCCATATCAGCTTAAATTTCATTCGCAGAAACACACAGGGTTTGCGGTATTTTTTCTTTTCTTTTTTTTCTAAATAAAGTTTGTTTCCACTTGGCTATTGAGACTTGTTATATCTTATCAAGCACGCTGAAAAAATGAAGCTTCATCTAAGAACGGTATTGTTTCTTTTACGCTCTTTGTGGATCAAACCCTCAAAACTAATTATCACATACTTAAATATTCAAAGCCAGTTTCTTAAATTAAGTGGTTTTAAATTAAGTGGTTTAAATTAAATTTCTTTAAATTAAGTGGTTTCTCAATGGGCCACCACTGTTTAAAAATGGAAATCAAGAAAGTGAGGCCAAAAAACAATCCCAAGATTTTTAGCCTGATGACTAACAACTGATAAGGAGGCTTACACTCATTTGTTAAAAGTGTGTTTTAGAGTACTACAAACTTTAAAGCTAGATTGGTCCATTTTCAAAAATGATGGGAATAAAATATATGAACCTTCCCTTTAAAGTCTTAAAGCCTAATTTAAAATGTTGGTGTTTTTCAGCTGTATAAGGTTTCACCCAAATGAAGATGCAATTTTTTGGAAACTGCATGCTTCAAATCTTCGTTGAAGTTTCTGTGGTAAATTAACTTCAAATCAGACCAGCGTTAATAAGAGCATACTTGTAGAGGGTGTGCATATGAGAGAGAAGTGAGAGCTCTTTCTTTCTCCAAACTACAGAATTATTATGTCATTTTTGTCTTTCTACTGGTGAAGAAATTTTCCTGGCTTCTTTTGTTCTTTTTACATTCAAAGAGGTTCGCTGTGATGAGAAAATACTGTAGAATGGTAGGACCTGCCCCTGTCATATTCAAGAAATTTCACAACTATATCTTATTTACTCTTCCACCTCACTCATTGTAGCTTCTGTGACAGCAGCATTGTTTACTGTTGCACTAGGAAAATGATGGTAGAATATAAAGATCTCCAAAACCTTGGAACTGTATATTCACCCTGCAGGACTTCTTATGAAAAAAAGTAAAAAAAAAAGAAAAAAAGAAGCTGTTGCTATTAACATTCTAAAGATGACTCAGAATGGCTATTTCAGTCAACATCTAATTAACATAGGGCATTAATTAGTGGGTTGTTTAGGTGAGGTAGCCTTTATATAAGTGTGTCAAATGAAAAAGAAATAGCATAAGCAGAAAAGTCATACGCGTTAAAACTGTCACATTAAAAAAAAATAAAGTGTCTTTATCAAATGTTTCCCTCTTCACTGACAATTGCAACACATGCTAGAAACGTCATCTGTGTTTTACATTGTAAGTAAACGTTTTAGGTGGAACATATGGGAACTGTATGGGAAATTTGTAGACCATTCAAATTCCTGCTTTGAGGCCATTTTGTTTCAATATTTCATTTTGAAAATTTAAATGCTTTAGAGTAATTAAGAAATTATTCAAATAAACTTGAATTCAAGCCTGCTGTTAGTCTAAAATGACAAAGTTAAAAATGTTTTAGTGTCATTTGAGCTCAATGGTAATGCTATTCAAGTTTTCAGGTAAAAACAAAACATAAACCCTAAACCATATACTCTGCTTTCTATTTGTCCTGTCCTTGTAAGTTTTCTAATGTAAATAAGCTAAGCAAAAACAAGTAATAATGAAGAGCAGCACTGTATATTTACTTATGCAATTTGATTCAAGAGTATGTTTAAGTATACTCCATTTTTCTAATTATTTTATTAGCTAAGAATTTAGCACAATATGAAACATAAAGATAGCTCCAAATTGCAAAGACCTTGTACAGATACTCCCATTTGCTTCTTTCCAAAGTAAATGTTCCACTTAGGAAAAAATGTTTTCTGAGGCTTCTGAAGGTATATCTAGCAAAAGCAAGAGACCCACTCATAAGCAAGGGAAAGAAAGGTATCATGTCTTTTTAATCTATCCCAAGAAGTGCAAAAAGATAGCATCATGCCTGGCAACTCTTGAGCCCTTTCTTCTCTTTTGCACCATTTTTTTGTATTTGTGGTACCAGCTGACTCAGTCAGCCTACAGAATAACTGCTGGAACAACATTGTACAAAACAATAAAGAAAACAAAGACACGGGAACACTGGCTTGGCCACTGGCTGCCCAACACATTAAAGACACAAAGAGCAACAATTCTGTGTGTACTCTGCAAAAGCTCATCTCACAAAACTAAGACAATTTTTAATCTCTCACAGGCACACACTTTTTAGCTTAACCATCAACCATGCAAAATAAAATAGTTTATATGCCACAGTTGAAGGTTTTATGATACACAAAGACTCTGAAAGATTCTGTCCCATGTCCCCTTTCTGAGAGTCGTTTTGATTTTCTCTTCCACAACAGTGGTATGAAGTCATGACTTTTATTTCTTGTATGTGAAATCAGAAGCTTGTTGGAGGAACTGCCATTCAGTACACTAATTACTGCAGAAGAGCTATCTGTAGAAACGTCTTCATGTAAAGCACTATTGAGATTTGAAGCATGACAGGAGCTGCCAAGCCTTGCTACAGTAGAAATAGTAAATGGTATTGAAGACTATGTTTGGAGGCTTCAGAACTACCAAAAAAATAACTTAGGTTAAAAAACTGAGCAGCAGCATTACAGGGGCAAGCAACTATTAAGTGGAGTAGGAATTAGGTAAATGCATAGTTAGCTGGAAAGACCTAGTTTATACAAGTCATGTTTAGTGCTTTGAAACCTGTTTCAGTCATCACACCCACATGGGAAACTCAATTACTTAGCCTTGGGACAGACCCTCTGTACTGGGCAAAAGTCTGTAAGAGAATTATCAGCAAGTATGCAGCTCGAGTTTCAGCCCATTATAGTATTGCTAGTGTTCTAGCTCTTCAGTAAAGACAAGGAAAATGTGGTATTTCTGAAGCAAATGCACCCCTACGGCATGAAAACTGAAGAGCATGTAATACTCCGTAAGGTAAAAATATAGCAGCTCTGATACATGTTTTGGGGGCATTATGACAGCTGTCTTCACTTTTGCTTGAAGACAAACAACCCAGAAACACGTCCACATGTTCAGGTGTGCATAAGCTTGTCAAAAGGGGACTCGTTGTAGAAATATGTATGTTCCTTTAAATTCTTATGTATGGCCAAACAAAAACCGCAAAACCAAACAGAAAAATAAAACCCGAGAAATACAAGTGAATGTCTTTGAAATTAAAATGAAAAATGAAAACAGTTGAAATTAAATGAAAACAGTTACTCACCACCAACCAACTGATGTGCAGCCAGTCCCCAAGCAGTGCCCTCCCTCCCCCTAACCTCCCCTCTCATTTTATCCCTGAGCATTCCATACCATTCTATGGTATGGAATATCCCTTTGGTCAGCTGGGGTCAGCTGTTGCAGCTGTGTCCCTTCCCAATTTCTTGTGCACCCCCAGCCTGCTCGTTGGTGGGTGGTGTGAGGAGCAGTAAAGGCTTTGACTCTGTATAAGCACTGCTCAGCAATAACCAACACATCCCTGCGTTATCAACGCTGATTTCAGCGCAAATCCAAAACACAGTGCCATACTAGTTACTATGAAGAAAAATAACTCTGTCCCAGCCAATACTAGCACAACGTGCATACATGGTTGAATCAAGGTGTATGAAACAAAACAGGTTTTGTTCTGATCACCTGAAAGACATCTGCATGACCTTCACTCATTATGCAAAATGAGCTACTTCAACTTGAACTAATTGCTTCTTTACCTTGAATTGGAAAGGGCTGGTCTGCAAAGTGTCCTTCCCAAGAACTCATTGCCAGTTCAGCAGTGCCTAGGTTGGATGATCCTTTGAGTACTTTTCCAGATCACCTACTCAGACCAAGGGTCTTCCCTACGCAATGCTGGAAGGCCCTTCAGCAGGCATCTTACTTAAGGCTGGAACACAATATGGACTGAGACATTTGTGTTGCAAGGGTTAGAGGTCTCTTTAGCCAGTGGTACTAACAAGTATGTGCTTTCTCAGAAATTGATCTCATTTTCCCACTTTACTGAAAGAGCTTTTTCCACAGGAAGTCCTTGCAGGATGATATCACGTTAATTTAATGCAGTCTTAGGACAGTTGTTTTGTTTGCAGGACTAAAGAAGGAGAGAGAATAAGGAGGCAAACCAAAGACTGAACCATGCAGAATATTGAACTTGGCATCAGCTTTAGGCATTTTGCCGTGAAGGAACTACACACCTTTGGAGAAACCTCAATTTAGTCCACCATTAAGCACTAGCAAAGTAGTCATTAAGCAGCAATAAAGCTAACAGTTGATTAAATGATGACGAAAACAGAAGTTGCTGGAATAAAGAATAATACTGGGTAGGAATGTAACTGATAGCAAGATTTATAAAAAAACAGATAATATATAACATGGAACTACCCAATGCACTTTGCAAATACTATAATAGTTAATATTTTTTCTTTTTCTGACAATTTGTCTACTGTGCTGCAATGATAACATGTTCTGGCCACTTCTACAACTCTTCACAAATAGGAAAATTCCTACTGAATTTGTTGTGGAATGCCTCAAAAGGTAGTGAATGAGAATGAAGGCCTCCATAGTGTTAGCACTCAACTTAGCTCTTCTTTCCTACTATGATTTAAACAGAGTTAGAGCATGCAGATAGCAAAAAATACTCTTTTCCCACCTTAGGAAAATATTTTGTATGTTATTTTAAAGCACCTAACATGTAAGTCAGTTATTCCAGGTCATAACTGGGGCATCATGAGCAAGTTTCACTTTTAAAGCCTCTCATGATGATGAGGGGGTTAGTGTTTCTTTCTGAGAAACACATAGCCCTTCACGAGCAGCCTCATAATTGCTTGAGTAGCATTCTTTGTGTTACCTGAGGGATATGAATCTAGATCAAGCTAAGAGAAATGCTGTTAGAGGGGCTGTCATGTCAAAAACTCCCAACTGTTAAAATAGAGAGACAAGTTTGCAGGAGGTACTTACAACCTGTTTGGGACACAGGCGCTGAATCTGTTTTGCTTAGACAACAAAGAACCATTGAACTGTTTTGCTGAACAAAATGTTACCAAGTAGTTCAGTGAATGATAAGAGTCAGGGGGAAAAAAAAAACAGAATTAATTTACATATGGTTTAATCTGTAATTATTGTTACAGTCACACTTTGTATATTTTTGTAGCAGTTAGAAGGAAAGGAAATTACTATAAATTCATCTCTTCATAATAAACTGTGACCAGCCTCAGAGTTGGTGCTTTTTTGTTTCTCTTTTTCACCCAAACTGCCCATACTCACAGGCCATCACTAGGACACCACATTAATTAGGCAAAGGGTAAAGGACACGAAGACCCTCTATGAGAATACAATGGCACAACTAAATTAATGTTTTAAAATATCTAGTGCCTTTTCAGCTGAAGAGAGAAAAGGTCAGGTCACTCACAAAGGTTGTTGCATAATTGTGTACATTCCTGTTCTAATGAAAGATTTGATCTACCTCTGCTTGTCTGGGTCCAGCATGGAAAGTAACAAGTCAGGCAGTGTTGATGATACTTTGCTGCCAAACAAGTTCTTCTAGCCTCACCTAATTCTTTTACAGTGATTAAATTTTCAGGAGCAGAAGGGTTATTTACCATCTGTCTTTGTAACCCTTTCCATCTACATGGCATCTTAAAATTTGTTAAGGCTCAAAGAATTTAAATCTAACCCCTCATTGGATGATAAATACAAACTAAACTATGGTGCTGAAGTCATGTCTAAGGTGGCTTGTCTGTGACACCCAGACTTTACTATTAATATGGCTAATTAAAAACTGTGATGTCATTTGGCTTTGTTTTGATGTGATGGGTCTTATTATACAGTATGATATAGAGCAGGGGAACGACTGCAGTGTTCTACTGTGGCAACGAACCATCTTATAATGGTCTTTGGTTAGTAGGAAAACATAAAGCACTATTAATCTTATTTAACAAATCCCCTAAGCATGTAAATATAGAACAACTTCCCTAAACCTTCCATAAAGGCACTACTGTCTCTACATTTAAGTCCGTCTTTAATCAGGTTGTGTTACAGTGAACTGAGCAGAAGGGTACAGAAACTACCATTGTACCCATTTTCTTCACAATTTTATTGCAGATTCCTGTCATAGTGACTATTTCTGAAAGTCTGAATGTAATCTTTTACATATAGTAGAAACTGATGCAGATGAGGACATGTAATAATTTGTGACAGTGACAGAGTTTAAGTCTAAAGTCACAAGACAAGGGCTTTGATCTGATTTATTCCTGCTTTCTTTGAGGCTAAAGAACTTTTTTCTAACAGAGGAATAAGAGCAAACAGAAAGAGTTTCAAAAGCAAGAGTGATGGTAGTTTATTGGATACTTTTCTGGAATGGAAGTTTCTTCCTTTAAGCTAGCAGCGATCAAAAGTAATTACCACAGCCCAATCCAGTAAAGCACTTTAGCATGTGTAGCACTTTAAGAATGTAAATAGTTTAATTTGGTGGAACTTGCATTCTTCAGATGACATAAATGCACAAGTGCTTTGTTGGAGTAAAGATGATGTTCGTTATTTGTCATGTTGGCAAAAAGGGAAAAGTTATGGTTGTCTCAAACAGCAAAAATTCTAACCTTGCACTTTAGTCAACAATGGAAAAATCATGTACTTAAACCACACAGCAAAAGATATTTATAAGTTGAATAGACGTATTTTTGTTTGCAATAAAAGGTTTCAATCCAAGTAGTATTTAGTATAACAACATTAAAAATTCCTCCTCAAGCTCCCATACACTTAGAAACAGAAATAGAAAACAAGAACTGTTAAGTAAATAATCCCCAAAGTTATGGTCCTCTGTGCTGAAAAAGGACAATAGAAAAAATCCAGTATATAATAATTATAAAATAAGACTTAGAGAACTAAGTTGGCCTAACCTGTAGGCCTTGTTAGGCCATCAAGAAAAAATGGGAGGATAAAAGGAGAGAAGGGTCCTGGTGTCCATGATTCAATAATTGGGCAAATTTTTAAAAAAATAAATGCTAAAGATCTCTTCCTGGTGGCAAATAATATCTCAGTGAAAACAGCAGAAGAGTCTTAGTGATTTCAGGGAACTGGGCCAAGCTCTTTCTTAAAATGTCAGAGGTTTTTTACATGTGCTCTTAAACCACTTGATCATTTCAGGCTGGCTCCTATGATTTTGTTGCTGTTAATTTGTTCCAGAGATTCTGTCAATGCTACTTAGTATTTGACAAGAAGAAACTTCACAGAAAAAACAATGCTGGAGTAAGACTTAGGCAGAAAGAGTGAAGGTCAGACATTGTAGTAACACTGTAAGAACCTGACTGAGATGTAGGATCATCCAGCAAAGCATCCTTGCTACCACCAGGAAGAAATTGCCCACACAAATGCTATGCACATTAACTCACTTAAAGGAGATGTTAACTGTGACTTCCCTTGCTACAGTTTGAAATAATCACCTGCACCCACAAAATTAATTTTGAAAACTCAGAATCCCCTTATGTTTAGTGATGCATATAAAAATATTTCTAGCTATCTTTACAGTTAGTAATTAACTGCAGTTGGCTTGATTGCTTGATATTTTGTATATATATATTTGGGGTTTTTTTTTGTTGTTATAAAAAAAAGATCAAGTGGGCTGTTCAAAAGCAAGAACCTGTAAAGGTCGCAAGTACTTCGTCATCCTGTCCTGCAGTCTCCTCCCCATCACATACCTCTTAGTTCTAGCTTTTCATTGTAAAGTGGTCATTGCCCCTGACGCAGGTGAAGTTCGCACATTTACATAAATCAAAATATGTTCTATATGGAGTCCCAGAGAAGTGGCCTTAATAGTGCAGGTGTCACTATATCTGCACAGAGATTAATTTCATTTCAAAATCTGTAGCAGCTATAGGTGGCCAGCTGTTCCCCTCCACCATCTTCCTTCCTTCCACTGGCAGAATCAAACAGTGATTAAAGGTGTTGCTTGATAAAGATTTCCTACTATTCACCTTGCTCACTGTTTGCTCAGCTGTGATGCTGGTTAACAAGATAGTCATTGTAATCAGTGGTCCAATAAGAGGCTATGGGAATAATTTCTTCATTCCATTGATACTGTCAGAGATCCTGCTCTTTTGTCTTTCCACTGTCAAATAAAAATCTCACAGCCAGATGAAGTGGCATTGCAAATGGGGCTACCTGTTCTCACTGGCTGTATAATAATACAGTGGTAAGACTCTTCTTTACTCAGACAAATGTGCAGTAAAGAGGCAGGATATATCGTTCAGATCAACAGGTTTTCAGTGCCTTCCCCCAGTTTCTCTCTCTTCAACAAAGCAAAAAACTTCTCTGACCAGTATTTGCAAAAGAAAGGTAAAAGAATCATCTTACAAAAGCATGCATATCTATACCATGTACTGCAGATGTGACAGTGATGTACATGCATTATGGGAAAGTATATAATCTGGTAACACAGGCTTGGCTTTCATGTAATTTACAGCTATGCAAAATTTTCTAAGTAGTAGCTGCCTGGAATAACTGAAACATTCAAGTATTCATAGTCCAGTGCCTCAAGCACCCACCAGTAGACAGGTGCATATTTATTGCAGTGATTAAGTTGCATTTGCAATACCCTCTGTGTCAGATGATGAAGGGCTGAGGGCTGGGGAAAGCTGTGTGCTACACAGCCCCTCCAAACTCTAACAAAAGCATTGCTTTAAATCAAATATCAGCAGTGCTACAAGTATGTGTAATATGAGTGTTTTACAATAGCATGCCTCTGTCTTCAAGCAACACAGAAATGGCTTTGGCAACATCCTAACAGCCAAACCAGAGTCTTCGGAATTTCCTTGTTACAGCATCATAGCTCTTTATATTTAACAAGTCATGGGGTACAGTTCCACATACGAAAACAAACAGAATTTCTTAAGCAAACTCTAGCATAAAAGGGGGTGTGTGAGACACAAGGGAAGCACACATCCAAAACCTGGAATCAAAACCCCTAGCACTACATTGTATTCTATGCTTTTTTCTCCAATAAGCTTACTACAAACTGAAACTTTGCTTGTCCTCCCAAAGAGGTACTTCTTATGGCAGGAAGACTGCTACCTGAGCTCTTCCGTAAAAAGCTTGTGGAGATAAGGCTGTAGTTTTTGCCACAACATAGTTAGACCCCTTCAATATTTGATATGGATATTGTACTGGATATAATGTTGAAATTGCCTAGTTACATCAAGGTAAAAGTGACAATGCTAAAAAATCATTAAAAAAAATCCAGAAAAATCCTAGTGGATTTTAGTAATTCATATAAACTATGTCATCATAAGAAAATTCGTTAAAAACATGCTGATCAATTACATAGGCTTCCCTTCCACTGTAAGTATGTATATTTTTGAAGTCAAGAGAGGATTCATATATTTTGAAGGTATTTGCAGATAGTGTTAGTCCAGATAGAAAGTGGCCTAGTGCACTGTATATGTCCCTTTGCCTCATATACTTGCCTAATGACCAGTGGCAATAGAAAAGTATTAATTATATGTAGCACTGCACATGTTTAATTAAATCATCTCCTGAGCCGTCTGCATGACTGTTCTGGCAAGACAGTGGTATTGGCACTCTACTAATTAAATTACAAAAGACTCCAATAATTGAAAAAAAAGAATAACTTGGAGAAATGAGCAAAGAACCAGAAATAAATACTGATTTACTAATTGCATAATAGATCACCGTTTGAACCTCATCAAGCAATAGCAAATGTAAGGCTCTCTTTAGGTCTGCATGAGAGCCCTTTGCAGAGATCATTCAAGAGAAAAGGGATTCCTAAGTCTCTCCCAGCATGGCCTAATGATAAAAACAGATAGATGGTTAGAAAACTACAGACCTACATTGTAGGCTAAAACAATTTGAACAAAAAAAGGTTGAAGAGTTTTTCCGTAAGGATCTTTGTATCTTTTGCCAAGGAATATGCCAATATTTTTCTTTGTATTTTTCTTGCTTGTCTTAGCAATATTGATGCTTAATGGATGACAGGAAATGGTGGGATGGAAGGATAATCCCATACATATAAACTTGATTGTAGGATGCATTCATTCCCTACCTTGTCTGATTCGTGTTTTGGAAGCAGTTCGTTTTCTTTCCCTTTGTTTTAAATGTGGTTAAAGTGAAGTAACAAAAACATGAAGTGGGTATCAAGTTTTCTCTCCCTCAAGCGTGGCTTTTGAGAGTCAAGCAATAGCTCTGACTGCCACATTCTATATGTTCCTGATCAGAGTAGGCTGATAACTAAAGCAGTTTGAAAACACAGTTTGTATATCCACACTGGTCTTTATTCTTCTTATTACCATCATAGCACATTGAAGTAATAGTCTTTAACCTTGACTATGGCTATGGTACCACACAAATGCAGAAACAAAATCACTTACTGCTGCCTACATAAATTAGGGAAGCAAAGATTACAGATTTCATCAGTGGACAAAAAGTTTTTTCAGGGTGTCTGGTCCAATCTAAATTAGTTTTTATCTGAGAAAAGCCTCTATTTGCATTCTTTACATACACTCCTGCATTCAGCACCCTCCATACTCATACTAAGGCAAACAAAATAATGCAAAAGCCAGGCTTCTAATTGGCACAGTTTCAATGGCCCTCTGTTCTAAAAGAAACATTCCCCTTCTTCCCAAGTAGCCCACCGCAAAATTTTTACTTCCCCCTGGGCAGATTTCATTTGGCTGCCACTGAATCAAGTTTATAATTAATGCCCAAAATTTCAGGCCATTTCATGATGTTCTGGGGTTTTCCCCTTTGGATATCAGTGAGACAGACAATTCTGTCCATCAGGGCCTGCAGCATTTGGTGTTAGAAACTTTTTCCACTCTATAAAGTTACCAGATGAGCAGTGGTTTACTTGCACTAGCCACACCCATTAAAAAAGAGCAAAGGCATGGCATTAACATTATTTAAGCAAAGCATTACAATATGAAAATTAATCTAAAATCTATGGTACATAAATGTGCTAAAGCAAACAAAAGGATGTATTTGTAAGCTCTTTATCATTTTTGAAACCAAAATGAATGGCAATGATTTCACATACCGCTACTTGAGTTAGAGGCTAGAAGTCCCCTCCCTTACCACCAACCCAGAAGAAATATAAAGGGCAGCAGAGAAACTTATCCTTCATGGAAGAGGGGTTGAGAAACACAGGTTGCTAAGAACCTGATATCTGCATCTTATTAGCATATAAACTTTCACATGCATTGCTAATAAATTTAATGCAGGCAAAACAGATTGTTATTTATAGAACATTGAAGCAGTATCCAGATCTCTAGAGATCATATGGAAAAGTGAGAAAGACTTGTGGATGCAAAGAAGACTTCTTTCTCTGAAAGTCAATTCTGGAAGTCTAAGCTTTCCACTTGACAGAAATGATATAGAAATGATGGAGCAGCAGCAATAGTGGAGCTAGGGGCTTTTTTACACTGATAAAAGTCTTATTTGCTAATCTGGAAGTTTGCTGAAACAAAGGTGCTTTGTTTCAGTTTGATATTATTCTGTCTCTACGTGAGCTTCTACAGTGCTTCTGGCAAAAAGTAGTTCAAATTCTACATATTCCTATTCTTCTCTTTAGTGGTAAGGTAATGTTCCTCACCTGTCTCTTCTATAATATACTGCGGCACACAATGATAGTTAAGCCAAAAAGTCATTGCAGTGTAGCAATAAGAGCAATAGCCACACAGAGTACCAGTTTGGGGGATTTTTCAGAAGACAGTTTTGATACCATTCTGATACAAACCCAGTCATTTGTGCTCCAGACCTGCACAACTCTGGAAATCCTATTACAGTTCTCCTTAATGAATATTCAGTGAAAAATGTGAAGTTCATTTCCTTGTAAGACAGAAGAGGAATTTGCCCTCAGGATCTCAAAGGAATTTTAGATGTGACAAAAGACTATGCAGGTACAGTCTACAAGTATATCAAAATGTCATTCTTCTCAGTCAGAACATGTTTCTATCTCTGAAGTGAGAAATTCTGTGAAAAACTTCTTACATTTATATCTCAGAATGGCATACTTTCATTTATCTTCTGGATGAATACCCCATGGAAATGAAAGGAGGTAACTACCTGCTTTTCAGGAGGACAACAGAGACGACCTTTATAGCTTGTATTAAAAAGCCCTGGCATCCAGACTTTGATTCTTTTCATTTAGGAATTTCTATATGATAGAATTTAAAAAGTGTGTGCTACCATCATATTATACCAATAGATATGATGGCTTGGGCTTATCATCCAATCAGTTTAGTTTACAATTTCTGTAATGTTTGCTGTTTTCAGCAAAGCAGTGATGCACTTTACAGAACAGTTTAGTGTGTGTAAAACCGTACAGAAAGAGAAACTTCAGAATATGGAATATAACAGAAACAAAAATTCATTACTCTGGGATGGTGTGCAGTCATATAGTCAGTCTGTCCTCAGTATTTATATTAAAACAAAAAGGTAACTGTAGATTACAAACAGAGAAAATAATTCAATATTCCAGTTCTAACTTCTTGTATATTAAAAAATAAAATTATACCTAGACTTTTATTACAATTATGATAATATGATAACTACAGATATGCATAATTCTACACTCTAAGCAAAAAATACAAATCCTAAATTATCAAAATGTTCAGGCTAAGATATAAGGCATTCATATGGGAGAATAAGAATTTGCTTTTCATATTTGAGCACCTTGAATGAAGAAACTAAAATCTACTGTTTGGCACTGAAATAGATGCTGTAATTTAAGTGCCATCTATTTGAAGCTGCCATTTGATTTTAATGGGTTTGCTTCTGTCTTTTACTAGCAAGATCAGAACCAGCTCCAAAGGTATGCTCTTAAAAATCTTTCAGGACTCAGTCAACTTTGACTCTGTGAAATTCAGTGTGAAAATTCTACCATCCTTTTGAAGGAGAAAAAACGAAGTTTGAGTTATTTCTAGTTTTCTACACCAAATACAGGTGAGAGGATTAAAGATGTATCTTGTAAATCAGTATGTTGCTGAAACCAGAGAGACGTCAGCCCCTCTCTAGCCTTATATGCTAGTTTATATACACTCCTTACTGGTCTGTAAGCACCCTGTCTTCTCACCTTGCAAATCTGAGACCTGAACTATGTCTCCTTTTTGTAAAGATAAGCAAGTATATAGTGCTGTGAATAAGTAATTCATTTTATGCTTTTTTAGGTTTATTAAAAGCTTACAAATTTGGATTTTTCTTCTGCTTGTATGTTTTAGAAATCATCCAGTTGTTTACCACAACAGAGCTGAATAAAAGGTAAAAAGCATTTGAATACTTAGTTCAAGTTGAAAATGTAATTCCACTGTGTACATGACTTTTAAAGACCCCTAATTTGTAAGAGGCTACATCAGACTGTATGAGAGAAACCAGCTTTTTGCAGTTCTTGTGTTGAGTTTAAATCATTATTTTCAGCATTAGGCCCATGCAAATTTGAAAGAAAACTTTTAAAATCATTATTCGATGGTGTTAACCATTTATTATTAATGTGATTACAATTTATTTGAACTACCTAAAATTTTTAAAATTTTTTGAAGTATTTAACTAATTATTGTCAAATGACCACTTCCTTGATTCTCCAGTCCTCCCCATCTACTGTAGCCTCCTGTTATGCTCTTCATTTCCAGGATCACTAAGGTTTCTAGATGACAAGGTAGGTTTCTACTTTTAAAGGTTATGGTAGTCAAAAATAAATCAGTATGCCCTATCGAAGCAGAAAATCTCTGCAGGATATAGATGAGATAAAAATGTCAGGAAAAAGTCGTCCCAGTCCTTTCATACAGTGCCATTCCACTGCATACACAATACCCGATCTTTGAACACAGATATAGTAAGCAATAAGTGTTTATGGTCATGATTAAACTTCAAAGTGTGTTTTGTACCAAACACTTCAACACTTGAGACTGTTTGAAGTATGCCAATCTTTTATAGCCAAAGCTGATTCCCAGAGTCATACTGATAGTATGACAGATTATGGTGGCTAGATAAGGCCTCAGCTCTTGCAAATCTTCCTTTACAATTCAGGGGCATTACAAGGAGAATTTAAATCAAGAAGAAATGTTGGTTTGGGACCAGATGCAACTTTCACTAGGTTTGGTAACCACTCAATGTTGCCACGTAAATTGCTCAGTGATGAGAGATTTCCTGTACCTTCCACGGCTGAGAGCTCATGACAACAGAGAAATATCCTACAATAAAGTGGTAAAGAGTTATATGTAGTTCATACTCCTATGAAGAAAAGGAATACGTCCTGATGACATGGGACAGACTGTTCAGCATGTTAATAAGTTATCTGAGAAAATCTGAGAAAAACAGTGATACTGAATTGACAATGTTTTCTCTTTAAACTACAGTAAAAACAAGCTATAAGGAAGCAAAGAAGGAAAAGGGTGACTGGGCAATAAAATAGGAGAGGAAGTGCGGTATAGATAAAAGCAAAGTGAAGCACAGGAAAAAAATCCTAAATTTACATGTACAACGAGTGACTGCAAGTTGAGTAATAACAATCAGGATTGGGGTTTTAAGTTTATGACAGTTTATCTAGTTCTGTGAAAACATTACGTCAGTTCTTGATAACAGAAAAACAAAGCAGAGAACAGAACAGAAAATCTCACTGTTTTACCATATATAACACAGTATTACAATACCTACAGTTTGAATACTTTGTGCATTTCTTATTATTTTAACATGTCACCCATCTTAAAAGGATAAAGTAGAACCAAAGATTAAGGAGAAATGGGAAAAGAATGACCAAAGATACGGAATAGTTTTCCCATGTGGATATCTCAGCTTGGCAAACAAATGACTGAGGAGAGATATAATTAAGGACTATAAAGCCATGCATTAAACAAAAAAATTGCAAACAAATGCAATGGTGAACTATTTAGTCAAAAATAAGTAGGTGGTATTTTTACATAGCATGCAATTGAACTGTGGCTGAGAGAACTGGGGTTGTTCAGCTTGGAGAAGAGAAGGCTCGGGGGAGACCTTATAGCAGCCTTCCAGTACCTGAAGGGGGCCTACTGGAAAGCTGGGGAGAGGCTGTTTGCAAGGGCGTGTAGCGATAGGACGAGGATCAATAGTTTTAAACTAGAGCAGGGTAGGTTTAGATTAGACATTAGGAAGAAGTTCTTTACAATGAGGGTGGTGAGACACTGGAACAGGTTGCCCAGAGAGGGGGTGGAGGCCCCATCCCTGGAGACATTCAAGACCAGGCTTGATAAGGCTCTGAGCAATCCGATCTAGTTGAAGACGTCCCTGCTCACTGCAGGGGGGTTGGACTAGATGACCTTTAAAGGTCCCTTCCAACCCAACACATCCTATGATTCTATGATTGCCATGGGATGTTGTGCATTCTCCCCCAAAAATTTAGTCTAAAAGAGATTAGACAAATTGAGAGGAAATATCTCTCAAGGATTATTAAATTAAAAGATACCACCTTTTATGGTGCATCTGAACAAATGACACCTGTAGTGGCTATTACTGGTAGCTGGTAAATATTGGAAAAGTATGACTACAATATGCTGTTACACTTTTCTCAAATATCACAAGTTGTGACTACCGAACATAGGACACAGGGCTAGATGAACATGTAATACGTTAGAGGGCAGACATTTTTTGTTCTAACTCAGTAATGACAATACCATTGAGGACACAGTGACTTCCATACAACTTTGCAATGTGGCAGACCAAAAATTTCCAAGCTCCATGGCAGATCAGCTGAATTAATGCAGCAATGAAGTCAGAGTCCCTGAGAATTTGATGCAAGCTTCATCTGAGAACTCATTCTAGACCAGCTATATAGTTACTGCTTACACATACAACGTCAGCTGAGAACTTTAATAACAAGACAATAATGTTATAAAGTGCATGTTATATAACACTGTTGTTTGATTTTAAATCAATTATAGATAGCCAAAAGATAATGTCAACAGAATGGATGGTGGTTCCAGAGGCTAACTAAATGCTATTACTGTCCTGTAATGCCGTGAATCAATGCTATTCAGCACTTAAGAAAATATCAAAACAGCCAACACTAGCCTCCAGCAACATAAAGGCAAGAACCTTGCGCAATGTGTTCTGAAAAGACTCTCACCATAATTTGAGCCAAACCAGCGACTTTTAAACCCAGTTACAAATCCGATATATTTTTTAAGAGTGGTATTACCATAACACTAGAGAGACTAGCCATAAGCATTGGTATTTTTTGCTGTCTAAGTTAGCGAGAAATCTGGTGCAACAAGATCAACCAGTAACTCAAAGTTGTTGTTGCCAAGACCCCCAACAAGATGGAGTTTGGGGGGTTTTACTTTAGACTAAATTTACTCTGCCCCACTGAACTTAACATTGACATTGCACATACAGCCCAAAGCTGCACAAAGTTCCACAGTTGTTGCTTTGAATCTGTATGTCCCAATTAGAGACTGGGTTGCATCTTGAGCACAGCTTACATTTTAAGTCCCTCTGAAAAGAATCCAGGGTTTGTGCATACCAGAGACACTTGTAAACCAAACTGCTGTGTATTGTAGGTGGGTACAGCTAGGGGATTCTCTTACTGCTGCACACTTATGCTGATTCTTACTGATTCTAACTTCTCCACTCTTTTCACTATGGCCCCAAATCAAAATACTGAGTCTGATGGTCATTCTGCTATCAAGCAGCAGTCAAGTTACAGTCTGTAATACAGAGAAATTTTTGTTTTTTAAAACAAGTTAAGGAATTGTATTGGTTATGTATCACAGAACCACAGAATTTTTGATGTTGGAAGGGACCTCTCCTCAAGGTGTCCTTTTCCAACCCCCCTACTCCAGCAAGGCCACCTAGAACCACTTGCCCAGGACTGTGTCCAGATGGTTATTGAATATCTCTAAGGATGGAGATGCCACAGCCTCCCTGGGTAATCTATTCCAGTCCTCAGTCACCCTCACAGTAAAAAAGTGTTTCCCGATCTTCATATGGAACCTCCTGTGTTTCACTTGGTGCCCATTGCCCCTGGTTCTGTCACTGGGCATCACTGGAATGAACCTTGTTCTGTCTTCTTTACAACCCCCCTTCAGGTATTTATATAAATTAATAAGAATCCCCTGAGCCTTCTCTTCTCCAGGCTGGACAGCCTCAGCTTGCTCAGCCTTTCCTCATGTGTGAGGTGCTTCTGTCCCTTAATTATCTTTGTGACCCTTTACTGAACTCTCTCCAATATGTCCATATCTCTCTTGTACTGCAGAGCCCAGAACTGGACACAGCACTCCAGGTGTGGCCTCATCAGAGCTGAATAAAGGGGAAGGATCACCTCCCTCGACTTGCTGGCAATACTTCGGCTAATGCAACTGATACAATTCTTTTTCTTTGCAGCACGGGCACATTCGCTCATGTTCAACCTGATGTCCACCAGGAACCCAGGCCCTTTTCTGACAAGCTGCTTTCCAGATGGGTGCCCCCAGCATATATTGGTGCAAGGGGTTGTTCTTCCCCAGGTGCAGGACTCTGCACTTCTCTTTGTTGAAGTTCATGAGGTTCCTGTCAGCCCATTTCCCCAGCCTGTCAAGGTCCTTCTGGATGGTAGCATGAGTGTCTGCCATATCAGCCTCTCCTGCCAGTTCAGGGTTACCTGCAAACTTGCTGAGGGTACCCTCTGACCCATCATCCAGCTCATAAATGAAGATACTAAACAGGTCTGGACCCAGTATTGACCCCTGGGGTACAGTGCTAGTCATTGGCCTCCAACTAGGCTTTGTGCTGCTCATCACCACCCCCTAAGGCCCAGGCATTCAGCCAGTTTCCCATCCACCTCACCATCTGCTTATGGGGAACTTATGGAGGACAATGTCAAAGACTTTAATGAAGTCCTCTCCCCTCAACTACCAGGGCAGTCACTTCATCATATAAGTTTTTCAAGTTGGTCAAGTATGACTTCCCATTTTTGTGTTTGAGTTTGGCCAGGAGTTACTTGTTCATCCACACAGGACTCCAGGCATTTTTGCCTGACTCCTTATTTGTTGGGATGGGGTTTTCTTGGAGGAGAGAATTCTTGAATATTAACCAGCTTTCTTGGGCTTTTCTTCCCTCTAGGACCTTAACCCAGAGGACTCTTCCAAGCAGATCTCTGAAGAGGCCAAAGTCTGCTCTCCTGAAGTCCAGGGTTGTGATATTGCTTTTTGCTCTGCTCAGTCCTTCCTCTCTGGGTCCCGAACTCCACAATCTCATTGGCAACGCAGCCAAGGCTGCCTTTGATCTTCACATCTCCAACAAACCCCTCCTTGTTGGTGAGTATGAGGTCCAGCAGGCCACCTCTCTTTGTTGGCTCCTCAATCACTTGGAGGAGGAATTTATTGTCAATGCGCTCCAGGAACCTACTGGATTGCTGATGTCCTGCTGTATTGTCCCCCAAGAAGATATTGGTGTGGTTGAAGTTCTTATGAGGACCAGGGCCCTCGTGGTTGGGTGGCCTATAGCAGACACCCACTATACTATCACCTTTGCCTGTCTTCCCTTTAATCGTAAGCCATAAACTGTCCATCAGCTCCTTTTCCATCCCCAGCCAGAGCTCCATACACTTCAGGTGTACACTCATATAAAGGGCAAATCCCCCTTCTCTTTCCCTCCTGTTCTTCCTAAAGAGCCTGTATCCCTCCAGTCCAATATTCCAGTCACGGGAGCCATCCCACCACATCTCCATGATCCCAATGAGATCATCGCCCTGCAACTGCACGCATGTCTCTAATTCATCATGTTTATTCCTCGTACTGCGTGGGGATAAACAGTTAAAGAACTGTACTGCTTTACAGTTGCAGTTTTCTGACACTAAAGAATTTAATTTAGAACATACTTTTTCACATTAATGTAGATTAAAAAGCCAAAACATAAAACTACATTATTCTTAACAACTGTATATCTATAAGCAAATATTTTACTACATATTAGAGATGGAATACTTGACCATATCAAGTATTGACTAGGTTAAGTATTGTCTAACTGAGGTATTTGATCACTGATTCAAGAGTATGGTCGGAAATGGAAATAAGGATGTGACAGGAACGAATGACAGTTAAGATTTTTTTCTTTTGTTCCCATATGAACAGCTACTACAACATACGGAACAAAAGAAAAAAGTGTTAGTGCTTTGGAACCTATCATATAAAACTGACTAACGATTGTTTGAAGACAGTGCAGTAAATCAAAAAAAAGCCCAAAGAAAGTTTGAATGATAATCCACCTGTTTGATTAGGTCAATTCATTAGTTTTAAGTCACATATGTAACAAATTCTGTAAAAGCCAGAAAGTAGGATGTACACCTATGCCCTTATCATTAGAACAGCTACAGAACAATTAAAATTTCCAGAAAAAAACAATATTTCAAGGAAAGTAAATTTGTATGACAACTATTTTAAAAACTCAGCCTCTTTCTCGTGTATATTTTGTCAGTGGGGAAGCTGAAAAAACATCACACTGAATTATACAGGTCGTGTTGTTGTGTAAACTATAGAACAACTGTATTTGGAGAGAGCGACACAATAATACAAATGCTAGCAAGGAGGAGAAAGTGCACAAGTCTGACTTTTTCCTTGTTGGAAGAATATGCTTGGATATAACTAGGGATATCTTTCTCTAAAGGTGCCATTGGCCCTGCTAGCTTGGCAATCTAAACCCTCCTGTCACTGAGTTTTTGGGTGTAATATTCTCTCTGTACAAAGCAAAGATAATAATATATATGCAAAACACTCATATACCAAGCAGTGAAAATGACTGTGAAATTGCTATGATTTAAGGAAGTCAAATAGCCTCAGCCTATCATTTCAGAAATATCTGCAACACTCAGGGACTTGCACTTTCAGATAGCAGCGATCAAGGCTGTTTTCAGACTGAAAAGGGAGTAACAGCACATAGTATGATTCTTGTCATCATTTTATCATCTTCCTTGTTTTGAAATTTCCAGTAGTTCTAGGTGATTTATCCAGTGAGGAAGGAGTTCCTTCTATAGCCTATATGACGTGTCTGCTTCTTGGCCTTTTTTCTGTTGTATTTTTTTAACTCAACATAGTTATGAAAAGCCACTTTGCTTCTCGAGGATTTTGCTGTACTTACAGGCAAGGGAGACCGGGTTTAATTTTATGGGGGTGTTTTTTTTCTTCCTGAACTGCCAACTGCACATGAATAAAACTCAGAATATTTGAAAATAAGACTCCAGAAAGGCCTGGCTATTTTGTCTGTACATTTCTTTTTGTTTTCAGCTTTGGAGACAATGCTGGGTTGCTCAGGGGAAACATGTTTACTAAGTGATATTGATGGCTAAAGTGATACCCAGGACTGCTGGATGGAAATGAGGCTATAAATAGGTGTCCCTGCAGAAAGGCAAAAAAAACGTACTTCATGTACCAAGTTCTGCTTTTTTCTGCACCATATGACACTCAAGTTATTACACTGATTTCCATGGCAGTCCTCCAAGTTTAAACTGACATAGCCTGAGCAGACTTCACCTCACAGTAATTAGATGGTTTGATGGTTTTCTTCAAATGTCATATTCCAGGGAATGCAGCCAGTTAAATACACAACTATTTTCCCAATTCTTTTATGCCAGTTTTGGAGAAATATATATGCTATTAAACCTATGGTATTATAGTGTTCCAACAGGGCATGTTTGAAAGACTTTGCACTGCCAGATTTAACATCACATGCCCTCCTGTTAAACTTGCATTTGTTGAAAACCAAGGGGTGATGATAGGCCAGAAACTTAATGACAATAACATAATACCTCTTGAGATCTCTTCCAACTCCATATCATACTACATTTTTATCTACTAGAAAGTTTTTTTTAAAAAAGATAATGAAGAAAGGAGGAAGTGGTGGAGGAAATTCTTTTGTAACCGCTGAAGTGCTTTTAATGATATGGAAAATTTTTCTATCTCCCCTTTACAGCCAAAGGTTGCTGTAGTAAACAAACATCTCTCTCAAACTCTCTCTCATGTGCATGTGTTTTTTCTATGTATAGTCCTAGTCATGACATTAGTTATTGGAAGTCACGTTCCCATGCCTCTTCTCAGACTCTCCAACTGCCATGATTAGTTAAGTTCTCTGAAGTTTCCTTTTTGCTGTAATCTAATGAACAGTACTTCTTTGTTTGCTCACAGTGTGAAGCTGGTTTACTTTCTAGTTTTATTACACTCCTAAACAGAGAGTACATTGCCTGTTCTTATCCTACGGGTAGCAAGATACATTTTATCTAAGATTTTAAAAAAATTGTTTTTCATTTTTACCTTATTGTTTAACAAAAACAGAAATTAAACTGAAAAGACTTTATGCTGCCCTGAATCTAAGGACTGGCTTTTTAGGAAATAACATCCCAGTTAAATTTAGTTAGGTACCTTAATTCAAAGCAACCTGTCTCCATATTTAGACTAAGAGTCAGCACACTGTTAAGTTTTCATTATGAAGGGCCTGATTTGGTTCTCGTTAATGTCAACAGTAATGACTGGTTGATATCAATGAAAACAGGCTCTGATTCTGCAGAAAGCAGTAGTTTTAGCAAGAGTGTGATTTATTCATAGTTACTTCAAAAAAGGCCTACTCTAGTTATAGTAACTTTAATGACTTCAGTATTTTTCATATTTATATGTACATCATCAGGTAATTAAACAAAGAAAGGAAACTTACATGATCTTCAAACTGTTTCCATGAAATTTTCAGTTCTTTTAATCTCTTTATATACTGAAAAGAAAAAAGTACTGACTTCTTGCTGAATGACAACTTTTATGTCTCTACATATTTCAGATCAAAATTAAACTGTACACTTGCCATGGCACATTACAATTAAATGAACACAGTCTATTTCTTGAAGGTTATAGTTTTACGTCCCTCTGCACTGTGAGAACTACTTTATACTTTAAAAGATCACCAGAGACATTTAAATACTATTCCAGTTTTGCAGATGGGCCAACTGAAGTCAGAGCTGCTACAACTATAAGAATAATAAGCAGCAGAGCAAGAACTAGAACATACTGGTCTTGACTGCCAGACTTCTCCTCAAACTAGAAAGAATGATGCAAAAAGTAGGTTGGAAATAATAAGCCATAACAAAAAGGCAGAAAATGATCTGAATGAGATGAGTAGCAGCACTATTGACTGGCTAGATTTTATTGTACATGCACAGCCAGAAATCAACGTGTTCAGTGAATGAGTTCATCAAACAGACAGAACAATCCATTGTGATATGTCTTGACTGTTAGTGGTGCTGGCAGCTCAGCTGAACCTTACCGGGTAATTAGCTAAGGATAAATTAATCTGTTCTCAAATGTGGCCTGATGATCTTTCCCAGGTTGTGAGCCCTGCTTAAAGGCATGGTTGTTGGGGTTTTTTTTAGTGCTTAATTTAGTCTTCCTTGGAACTTGACTAAATAGTTGCATCTGCAGCTATGAAATATTACTTTAACATTTTAAAAGAATTTTCCTGAGTGAAAAAGCTGCATGTGTTGGATTGATGTCAGACCATTTTCCAGTTCATACTGGATCTTTAGATTCTTTGTGCAAATGCTTTGCAGGAAATATCACATAGCTAGTCTCAAGGAAGATAAATATTTAGTTTTTGCAATACTGCCCTTAAATGAATACATGTAGCTTAGGCAAAAAGGATTTGGCACAAATCTCTTTATTTTACTTTAGCTACCATAGATGAGGTTTGTTCACAGTTCTTGAGGTTTTTAAAACTTGGTATCTTAAGCTATCCTGTAACACATCTAGTTTCTGGCACAAATTACTGTTTCAAAGATTCTGCTTTAACAGTAGCTATTTCCAAATATTCTTTTTGATACTTGGTCCTATGGCTCTGTCTTATTAGAGCTGGCAGGATAAAAACATAATTGATATTTTAATTTTCTGCAAAGCATTTTTTTAAAGGAAAATAAAAAAAAAACCTGCATTCAGGATACTTGTTTTCCTCTAAAATCTGTTGAAATCACATCCCATTAATGCAAACTGGAAATCAGGCTGTTCTGCACAAAGAATGAATATAGCAGGCTCCCTCTTTCCCCTCATACACTTTCCTTAAAATTTAAGGCTTATTTGAACTGCTAAACATTTGAGTTGACTACACCCCTCGCCCCGCCCCAGTTCTATTGTGCATCCCATAAAAACCTGATTTTCAAGTAAGCTCTCCTTCACAGCCTTCACTTCTCACTTTTACAGCCATTGGTGATAAAAGCAATTCACACCATGCAGAGAATATGCTAATTGCTTGCACCTACGCAGACAGTCACTGGGCATCTATTTGAACTTAAATATGGCAGCAATTGTTTTTGCCTACAATTAGTGGGTTGTAAAAGCAGCTCTCCATTACTTCACGAAACATGCTGTCAGCTGAGGTATAAGCACAGACCCCTCTGCTCATCCGCAGGGTTGATGGTTTGTGCAGCTGCAGAACGATCCATTTCTGTTGCTCTGCTGTCTGTGGATTCACTCTTGAACAGAACAATCGCAGACAACTACAATTTTCCCCATGTTAAGCCTGCTGTTTTAGGATTCCCACATGCTACTTTTTGACTTTAACCTTAGGCTTGGCTTTGTGCTTGTTAATTTTTATTTGTGTCATTCCTGTACAGATTTTGGCCTAGAGATGCTGCTGTTGGAGGCCAGCATGCTGCTTCTCCTCATCCATACTCCTCAGACAAAGGTGTCAAACTTTATAAATTAGGTCTTGGGTATTCATGAAAATTGTCACTGTTTGTCATGGGATGGTGCCTCCACACAATTGCTAAATATTCTTTATTTAAACGAAAACATGCTGTACACATAACCTGCTGGAGATGTACATCCTGCTCTGTGTATATTGATAGTGGATGTAGTGTTGGTTAGAGGACATTGGCTTTTCAAGTAGCCTTTCATACTTTGGCATGAAGCTTGTTTGTGGTGGAAGCCAAAGTGAGGAGGGTGCCAGGGCCTGCTCTCACGCTGGGGTGCCCCATCTCACCCGTAGGCTAAGCACCCCGCACCCGCCTATAGGCTATTGAGCACAGAGGAAACAGAAGTAAAAGGGCTGTAAACAAGTTCTCTCACCCTGCCTTCCAGGTCATGTCCTTTCCTACCAGCTGGTTTCCAGCCCAGCAGCTCAGGGGCTGGCTGGGTTGAGGCAGATTTGGTGGCCATCTCCTCTCCCCTCTGAGGCACCTGGCTGCATACCCACTTCCTCCTCTTTCCCATGAGTTGGCAAGCTTTGCTGTCCCTGAGGCCTCACTCCTCACTTGGTCATTTCCTCACACCGCTCCCCCCACCTGCCTTCCAGAAGGTTCCCTCAGGGAGGGCTCAGCCCCCTGCCCTGTCAGAGGCCTCCCATCCTTCCCAGCAAGGACAAGCTGAGCCTGTGGCCTCCACTGGTGCCAAGCTGACCCCTTGGCTAGGAACAAAACACAACACGCTGCACACGATAAACAGTGAACAAACGAAATAAAACAGACGTGGTCTTTAACAGCTGGTAACTTGTGGAAATTGCGGCGTCAAAGGGGCGGTGGCAACGCTGAGTGGAGGGAGGCGCCAGGCGGAGGCAGATATCCCCAGGCCTCACCTCATGGTCTCGCTGCCATGGAGGCGGCAGTGGCTCCATGGCACTGATTAGCAAGGAGCTGGGGGGAGGAAGGCATGGCTGGGCACTAAAATGTCCATCTCTGTGAGTGCAACACTGACTTCAGCCGCCTTTGGCATCAGCTGCCCAGCAAATCTGTCAGAGCATCTTGATGAGATTCACAAGACCACCTTAGCTCGCAGAGCCTCGTCCTGCTTCCCAGGCTTGGGCAAGCTGGGCCTGTGGGCAGGAGGCCTGAGCCCGGCGCAAGTCTGTGGCCAACAGCAGCGGCCTTCCCTCAGCTGCAGGCCCTCAGGCAGGGGAAGAACCCTCCGTGCCATCTGCTGGGGAGGGGAGGTTCAAGGCAGGCCTTGCACATGCTTGTCAGGCTTTTTAAAAAATTTCCACTATTTGCAAGGCGTTATTTGCTCCTCTGGGATGCAGCTCAAATCCTGAGGTGCATAGCTGATTTTGCTAGCTGATTTTGCTTGCTGATTTTGCTGTAAGATAGATGTTGCAATAGCTTCCTGTTCCCTTGAGCAGCATGCAGAAGTCAGATGTCATGTTTTCATGAAAACTGAAAATTAAGTGAAAACTGGCTTGCACTAGTGAGTTTCAGGCTTGGCAGCTTAGCTCGCCACTGGTGGTGTGACCGTCTGCACGACCACTCAGTATCTGCTTCAAATTCTTCACCTTTTTATTAAGAGTTTTCCATGGTCCATTAACAGCTTCCTAGTATGGCCTAGTAAGGTCAGGCTGTTGTCAGCTGCAAGGCTGGTTTTCTCTGAAGTTTGTAAGTTTGTTCTGACAGCCTATTTTGATTAATGGTAGCCCAGTGCCACTGAACACAGCAGGGCGAGAAAAGGCAACATGCTCCTTTGGCTCAGATTTGACTGATGAACCAGAAAAAGCTGCAGTGAATGCGATTTTCCTTTTACATGGGGCTTGCGATCAAAACAGTTTCGGTGCATATTAACTAACAGCAGCAGGTCGGGCAGTTAATAAAACCTTCACATCCAATGAGAGATGGGGAGAGAAAACAAGAGCACAACCTTGGGTTTCTTAGCCTGCACAGGCAGTGCCAAGCTACTTTCATATATCACTCAAGATAAGTGAACTGGGATATTAAGCATAATCAAGGAAAACTAGGTCATATGTGACTCATAATTAGGATATTCAACTACAAGGCTTGTGAGATATTAAAAAAAAGAGATATAATGATAAAATATATTTAGACATTTTATATATTTAGGAATATTTATGTGTTTAAGAAATAAAATCATCATAGGGCCACAGAATACAGGCTAATAGAATAATTCAGGCTTCAGAGGTCTCTGGTCTAATATGATGCTCACAGCCATGGTCAGACCAGGTTGCTCAGGGCTTCATCCAGGCTTCATCCAGGATAAGCAACCTTCTGAGGAGGGAGGGAGCCTGCACAATCGTCCTGGGGAATCTGTGCCACTGCTTGTCTGGCCTTCTAATGGAAAGGCATTCTTACAACCAAGAAATGCCCAGGTCCATCTACCCAGTAGCCCCTCACAGGCACCAAAGGCAGCTATTAGGTGCTCCCCAAGCCAGCCCTTCTTGAGGCTGAATCAGACCTGGCCCCTCAGCCTCCATTCACAGGACAAGTGCTCCAGCCCCAGCAATCTCAGTGGTCCTCTGCCAAACTTGCTGCAGTTTGTTTATGTCTTTCCCATACTGGGGGGCCAAAACAAAACACAGTATCTCAGTGCGGTCTAATGAGGGCTGAATAGATGAGGAGTCTCCTCCATTAATTGACTGGCTGTGTCCCTGTTCATACAGCCCAGGACACAGCTGGCCTTTGTGCCTTCTAGAGCACACTGCTGGCTCACGGTCAGCTTGCTGTCCACCCAGACCCCCAGGACCTTTTCATCAGAGATGCTCCCCAAGCTGGCAGTTGCCAGCCTGGATCACTGCAAGGGGTTATTCACTCCCAGGTCAGGACTTCTCACCTGTTCTTGTTGAATTTCATGAGGTTCCTGTATGCCCATTCCTCCAGCATTCCTCCACGTTCCTGTATACCCATTCCTTAGGTCTCTCTGAGTGGCAGCCCTGCCATTAGGCATATTGACTGGTGACACCAGTTTGGTGTCATCTAATTATAAGTTATAGTAATCCATATAATTTTTAAATTGTCCTTTTTATTTTTATTTTTCAAAACATTCCTGGGCAAAACAACCTTCAGAGGGGACTTCTACAGGAATTTTGACTTAGTGGGACAAACCAAGTAGAATTTGGTTTAGGGCCATTGAAAAGCTAAGAAAATTAGACTGCCCTTGCTGTAAGAGGATTTTACCAACATTTAATAAATTTTGTGACTTAAAGAGTGTATTGGCCTACTGGAATTGAGCTTTAATTCACAAAAGGTCAGCCACTATTTTGGATTTGATTTCCATGCTTCCTTAAGCTTAAAATAAATCTTTGTGCTACAGTAAGATGAATAGCAATTCATCTCCATGCAAAAAGTTTTTGAATTGAGAGTAATTGTAATAATTGACCTGGAAAGTGATAAATAAATAAATAAATAAATAAGATTGCATTTCTTAGCCTATGAAACATTAAGTTGCTCAGAAATGAGAGACAATATACTTTCTCATAGCTGCTTTTCCTTTAATTTTGGAGACATTACTATAACTTAATGTGGTAAGCTGTTTAATATTTATAGTCCCTGTGATCTGCACAGTGGTATGAGTCTGTAGATGTCCTCAGGTACTGAAGAAGGACCAAATCATTAAAGAACAAAGACGAACATTTATATATCAAGTTGCCTTTTATTTCATAAACCAATTTTGATAATTTTCTTCACTTGTTGGCAGACAAAAATGTGATCTGTACTGTCTTCAAAATCAGATAAAGGGAAGGCTCCAGGCAAGTCTGGATGACGTTACACCACAGGCAGGGAGCAGATGACTTTTGAGACAAATACAAGTCTCAGCTAAACCATACAGAGTTCACCAGTAACTACCCATGGTGCTGGCAGCGTAACTAATAAAAGAATTTTTAAAATACTGTCTGAACCCCTGCATAGAACAGGTATTTCCAGACACAGAAGTATGTAGAGTTGGTCAAACTAGTTTAAGTGTTTTGCCTAATTTAGGAAAACAGCAAAAAAATTTTTCTTTCCTTCCTCCCCTTTGTCTTCCTCATCACTTTCTTTCCTCAGCAAGGTGTTTTTAATTTCCTTGAGGTTTTAGATTAAAATGCTTCACAGTAAAAAAGGACAAAGTACAATCTAATCAAAAGCTGTCATGCCAGGCAGAGTTTCCTTTAATTTCATTGATAGCTGAATATTGGCTGTGTTTTAGCTAGTGCCCGAACAAGCCAGAGAATCATTGTGGAAATAATTTTAGTAGCTTCTAGCCTTTGAGTTATCCCTTTGGGAGGCATAATACAACTTTTAATCACTCCAAGTGGATGTCCGCATCAGGAATCCCAAAAGTCAGGATCTAGAAACCAATGCAGTCAAGACAAGATCTTCTGTATATCTTTCTCTATATTTATTCTCTTTCTGTATATTTTCAGATAAAGGCTTTTTTTATTACAGTATATACTATTTATATTATATTAAATAAAAGGCTCTGACTGCCTGTCAACTTTCCATTTTATCTCCCCCACAGCCCTCTTTGCTAAATGTTCTTCTTCCATGGTGGTCTCTTCTGTGTTTTAAATGTTATCTTTTATGAATGGAAATCTCTAGAGGGTTCTCATTATGAAAAACATTTTTGGCAAAGTATTTTTAATGGTGACGGTGGCAAATTTGCATTACATGCTCAAGCATACTGTATCTCTGCATTAGATCTACCTGAAGTGCACTAACGCAGCCACATGGAAACAAAGCCATCTCTTACTTTGGACACTAAACACACCTTAAATTTGCACCAGGCCAAAAGATAGCGTGCTCAAAAGCATTAATATTGCTAGAATAAGAAGATTCAATGGTGCGGTTCTCTATCACACATTATATTATGTTTTACTTCACATCAGACAACCTAGAGAAACATTCCTCCAGTATGTAGCTGCTTGCTATAGGAACCTGCATACTCTGTCTGAAATACTGTATGCATTTTTTTGCAAGTTATAAAATACTACATCTCCTCATCCTGTATCTTCTTATTGTAGGTATTAAAATTAACAGTATTTGTCCGCCTTCTGCTGTCATCCCAGTTTTGGAATCTGAGCATGGGATTCTCCTCACTTAACTTGAGCCATATGAGCAGTTACTACCTGGTTTAAAAATCAAATTCTGTCTCTGTTTGTAACCAGCAAAGACAGTTCCTAGACACAGAAAGCAGAATAAGCTTTACAGACCTCTGGTTCCATCTGTATCTTTCTATTGACTGGAGATGGAGCCTACATAGCTAATATGAACTCTAATATCTGCCTTTCAGGCTGCTAAAGTTAGGTGATACTGTATTAATCAGTTTCTCTGTGGATTATTCAGTTTTTTTTAACCTATAAAAACTGTATTCAGATTTCCTGTTTTCTTAAAATTCATAAAACTTGCTTATATAATGAGATTTATTTTTTTTTATAGATGACTAAATGAAGGTAGACTTACTTGCTAAAGCTCATCTGTATGGATCAGGTAGGTGTCTGATAGTTGTTTTTTTTTTTTGTCACTCCACTGTATGACTCACATGTTTGTGGCTTACATTTTAGTCCATATTTAGGCCATGTGTGGATATATTAACACATCTGGAGTGGGACTTGTGTGTGACTGAAGGTAGTCAATGCAAGCAAAAAAGTGTTATTATTCTGAAATTAAGGCTAAATCACCACTTGTTAAGCATTATAGGATGTTATGCTCCAGGTCATCTTTCGGACCAACAAAAAAACTAAGGTTCTTGTTATTTGTGGACATTTAAGGTCTCATTGTTGTTTTTCAACACTGTAAGATACGTGTACATAAATCCTGGTGTTCTAGCTTCATTCTGTCTCATTCTATCCGCTAAAATTCCCCTATTAGTTCTATTAGCATGTTTCAGTTGATATTGTGTAGCATACATGACACTGAGATTAGGCAACAGCTGACTGCACACAGTGAAGTGACATTTAATTCTTGCAGGTGTTACAAGGATGGATTGGTATTTTTATGATTCTCTCTTTACTGCAGCCTTTTACCTTAAAATTATTTCTGTCAACCTAGCCACCATGCCCTGAGGACTAGGGCGGACCTCAAATTACCTTTCCTGAATACTGATAACAGAAGATAATCTCTGTGAAAATGTGCAGACACTATAATTGCAAAACCTGATACCTGATTTTCCTCCCAGCCCTTCCATAAACTTCTCCAAGTATACGGTCCCAAACATATGTTCCTCCCCTCTTGTGGTGCTGTGACAAGCCCTGCCCTTGCTAGCAGAGTCCTAAACTTCATACAGAACTTTCCCATTTTCAGTCCCATCTCCAGCTGTCAGCTTCTCTGCTTGCACTCTTTAGTCTGGTATTAAGTAAAATAGAAAGATACTTCAGCCTCAGTAAAAAAGTGATGAATCTATTTTTTCACATCTAAAGAAGGATTGCATCAGAATCTATGTTCATCAGTGGCCTGATATGAGGGCTTTAATCTCCCACAGAAAACCTCTAAGCTGTAGAGTGTTGTGTCAGAGTAGCAGGATCTGGTAGCAGGATCTGGTAACAAGATCAAGCAAACCAGCTGGCAATGCACGGAGGTGATGAAAAGGCCAAGGACAATAGGTGCTACCTGTAAGAGATCAGGTGCCACCATACAAATCTGCCCATTCCTGACAGTTTGGTCAATGTGGGCTTCTTCAAAGGTTTGTCATACATCTCCAGTCAAGAGAAGGAGTTCCCTTGCTTGTCCTTGTAACCCAGGGACCAAGCAGGTACAGCTGTGTTAATAGCAGCCTTTTGGCAGAGCCACAATCAGATGATTGCTCCCTAAAAGTTTAACAGCTGCCAGTTGTTTAGAGAAGAACAGATCCCCATGGTAAGCATTTAACAGAACAAGGTCACACCAGATTTGCAGAGTCTAGACTCAGTCAGTCAAAAATACAGCCTGAGGGTCAGCTTTAGCCTTTTGTTTGATTGTCTCCAGCCAGGCACCTTTCAGCAAGGAGAGGAGGAAAATACCTGTTTAGGCAGGTAGCGTGCCTTCCTCTATCTACCTGTTGTCACCCTCTGTACTGAGAGAAGCAAGACCTATTTCCTCATGTTATTCCCAGCTAAACTCACTTGGGCCATAGGGAACTGGCATTCCACAGTGGGAGTTCAGATACCTTTGGCTGTTGGGAGCAGAGCCATTCTGATACAGAACATTTGTTCCTTTAATCTCTTGATTTGGCAGGCAGGCTAGTCCATCATCTTCTGCAGAAATATGTGGAATAATACAATGATTTACTGTTTTAGAAACCCTGAGATAAGCTGCTTGTTCTACGGATCATAGCCAAAGACAGGCCAATGTGTACAAGGGGCATGACACCAACATACTTATATTTATCTGTGGCTCTGTTGCTGCATGTTGAATTGCTACATACAGAAGAACGGGCAGTTACTTTAGCTATCACCAGTTTCTAATAAAGATACAACATACACATCTCTCTGAAAAATTTCAGGTGGAAGATGTTATAAATTACTTTTCCAACCTGAAAAATCCATGGGAAAAGAGAAAGAAACACAAACTATACTGTATGTTGAAGGCACAAGCGTATCTGTGTGCACCATTCACGCCACTGAGAGCATGACATTTAAGACTAAGCAAAGCCATCGGTTATGTAATTAGTTAACAGAGGCAAACATCCTGCCTGGAAAAACAAGAACAAAAGCTGATTTGTTATATCTTTGCCACTCTCTTTAAGCCAACATGCTGCTCCAAATACAGCACTGCTGTACCAGTGTTCGTGTTCCTTCCTCACTAACAAAGCTGAAGTCGTGCTGCAGAACAATTCTCTTGTAGTGACATCAGATGCAAATGGCCTCAGAAGTAATGTATTTGTTTGAAGAAAGTCCCAGTTACTAAAATTAGCTGTATAACTGCATTTATCACGAGAGATTACTGTGTCAGTGATGCCATGCTGCTCCCTGGGAGACTTACATAATAGGTTTTTCTATCACTAATAATTCTGATTTTGAGATTCTCTGATCATCTGGGTATAACACAGGCCTTAAGCCTGCATTCAGGCAGAATTAACTGGATAGAGAGATAGAAATTTCCAATTACTTGCATTAGCTGTATGACTACATTTATTATGAGAGATTACCATGTCAGTGGTGCTGTACTGGTCCCCACGGGACTTACCTAATAGGTTTCTCTGTCACTAATAATTATGATTTTGTGATCCTGTGATCAGCTGGGTATGACACAAAATTTAAGCACGTGTTCAGGCAGAACTAGCTGTAGAGAAGGAATTTAACTTCTGACTCTACAGAAATAATAGTGTTTATGCACTTTCACATATAAACACTGCTGCTAAGACTACCTTACTTCAAACAAACTTATCCTCATTAGATCCAGTGTTCTATTTAAACACTAAAACACAATAGGCACTGCATATTTGGGCAATCATTGCATGCATCGAATGATGTTCAACCACCCATCAAGTACAATAATCCCCTAGAAATGCACCAGCTGAAATACCGTGTTGCTTTTATAGACCCGAACTCACAAAGAAATAGAGGGAAAACCATCTAAATGGGCACTGGCCTAAATAGGGTACCGCCAGAGCCAAGAACAAATCTTTGTTTATGTCAAGTATTATGGAACCATTACACAATTTGATGACATGTCCAGGGTATTCTCAGCAATCTCCCTACTCAGGGGTAGTTCAAAGGATAGGAATATGGCACAATGTGTTAGGCTTTCAGCATTTAACTAAAATTCTGATTGGTCTGTATTTGTATGGATTCCATAATCACCTGGAAAGAACTGTCATACAGAGCTACAGTTGCTGGTGTCTGGGAGATAGATAGTCTGTTTGAAATGTGTAGATAAACTTGTTATTGTTTTAATTATCTTTATTTTATTAAAAACTCAAATTATGTCATGAATTCAGATCAGCAAAAGAGGAGAGAGGCGTGATTCTACTCAAATGTTAATGCGGACTTGACCTTGAACTTCGTCATTGTTTGTACTGACACAGACAGAGGAGTCAACATAATTCAGAGGGAAAAATCCATTGAACAACTCATAAATCAGGCAGTTCTCAAATTACTAGTGAATACACAGTTTTCTCCTATTCTTTCTGTTTGTATTCATTTGTATTAGCAATAAACAGAAAATTTTCCAAGGATAGAGTCTTGTGTTGAAAAAGACACAGCAGACAAGCAGAACTAGATAAACACGGGCTATAGTTATTGTACTGATAATATATACGTATGTGGGCATATTGATAACCTTTAATGAATTACATACATTTGCACATGTAGATATTACCGCATTGTATCTATTACTTTGTACCAAGGCCTTGGTAAAGTCTTCAGGAGTCTGGTGCATACACAGGCATGTCCAAATTCATGACAAAATCAGAGATAAGCAAGATTCCATTGCTACTTTTCTTAGTCTTAATCTTGTCTGTTTCACAGTGGTCAAAGACCAAAAGGAAACAAACCTTCTTGGATGTACTTTCTGAGGCTCTCAACAGCAACAGAATTTCTTGGAACTTGAACAGTTTGCTCAGATGCATTAGAGACAGAGTCTGGAAACAAAGTAAATGACAGAAACCGATGGTATTTAGTCATTCTGAAGGAAGATAAGAATCTTGGTAAGAACTCATTCCTCTCATTCTTTTTATTCTCTTGTCCTAACTAGTGGTGAATTATTACTGACTTTAAAAAAAAAAAAAAAAGAAGACACAACAAAACAAAACAACAAACCCTTTTAATTTGATTGTCTGGACATTCTCATAAACTTTAATGTAAACTAAAAGTGAACAGACTCCAGATCAATGAATTAATAAGTACTGGTCGGTCAGTACCAGCTGTACACAATAGCATGTTGTATTTTAGTTACAACCTCTACTATACATTTGACAGAGTTTTATGAGTATAAAACTCCAGAAGGATTTCAGGACTAGGCACTGGTTTATTCCAGGCTTCCTTCTTTCTGGTAACATGTACTCCTAACGAGATATTCCCTTTGTTTTTCTCCTCAGGTTGTCCATCAAGATTAGGGCTCCAACTACTTTTCTCACCAAATTGCTTTTAAGTGGGAAATACCTTATGAGACAATGCTGAACTCTGTACTAGATTCATAACCAAATATTGTAACGAAGTTACAGGGTAGTGTTATAACAGGAAGTCAAACTGTATGGATGAGTAATGAAGAGGGGAATAATACAGAGGGGTTAAAAGCTGTTTTCGATATAGTATTGTACACACCCACACCCACACCAACCACAATTTCAGAATGGTTTGGGTTGGAATGGACTTTCAAAGATTGTCTAGTCCAATCTCACAACAAGAACAAAAACTGGTTAACCAGATTATAGGAGGTTTCCCTAGGTAATAGGCATGCTATTAAACACCTTTCTTTTAACAATTCTGTTGAGGAATAACACTTATGTGTGTATATCAGCTATCCAGAAAATAAATATTAGAAATGTTTAGAAGGTAACAATTATCAGTTAAGGGTACAAACCTCAGTTTGCCTGTTGTTTCTAAGAGAATTTTCCTGCTTCTGGTTGTATGTCTTTTATATGCAAGCCTTTTATCTTATATTGTTTAGCAATCCAAAAAGTAAGTGGAGCATTCTGGCAAGAAGGGCACTCAAAAGCACACAAGCAAGAAAGCAAAATACTCTTCTTTAGTTTAAGTCTGAGCTTAGAGAAAATGTACAGGGATTCTAAGTCCTACAGACACAGTAACATAGTACTTATTCTTTCCATTCATTCCCTGCTCATTGGAAAAATGGGAGACTTGCTTAAAATCCTTAAGAGCTCTTCTCTCACCACTTCCGCTGTGACTAATACAGATTTTACTATCTAATTACAGCTCTGCAAAGATGCCCAATGGCATCTGGGCCTGTTTTCCCTGCTTACATGAGCCTTTTTAGAGACACCAAGGGTAACACCGTCTATAACTCTCTAATCAGTAGGTCATTTCTGATCTGAATTATACTAACAAAACTGAGATCAGAATTTGGGACTATGTAATAGTAATGTCTCTACAGTGGTGTAAAATTAATGTGAGGAGAATGAAGCTCATTGATTTCAACAGAGCTTCTCATCAGAGTAAAGCCATTAGGATTGACCCTGGGAATCTTGTGACACAATGTACCAGGAAGCAGCTTTTGTTTGCACACACTGTGGCTCTTATTTATTAATATGCGAGAACAACAATGCCTATTGTCTCTTTTCATATTAGAATGTTGTCACATGAGCAGTTCAAGTGACACCAAGGATTGCAAGGCGAAGACAAGTGGTTCTCTCTGGCTCCAACTGGAAACACTGTATATTTCAATACATTAATACTCAACAAATATCCTTTCAGATTAAATCACTCAGATAATTTTTTTTAATTAAAAACCAACCAAAAAACTATGCCTAACTGAAAGTAAGTTTACCCACCTAAACAAAGGAATGTTTTGTTATGAAAATCCAGAAACAACATGTGTATTTTTTAAAAAAATATTTAACTGAATGATCTAAGTATCAGAAATTAGGTTACAGGTTATTTATTATGATAAAATTACAAAACTACCCACTTTGTTCCTGTGGTGCTTGGAAATTTTAAGTGCAGAAGCATAAATATTACATGCAGTTCTGTTCTGCTGTTTGAGATTCATCTTTTTTGTCCTTTCTCACTAGTATAGTTTAGCCTTACAAAATAAACAACATATAAAATATTTAACCCTATTTACATGAGCCCTATTATGTATAGTTTCATCAGAGTTTTTTCACTCTACAAACCTAGAACAATCCTTTCATTTTTGCCTTATAATTGCTGCTTTCTCCCCATATTCTAAGTGAATCAGTTTTGCATAACTGCATCTATTATTCCATTCAAGAGAAGGGAGGAGGACACTTGCAAATGGTATCAGGCTAACTTGAAATTAATACAGCTAAGCCTTCAGCTAGTGTTTTAGTGCAAGGAGTAACCTGGCTCCTGTAGATTTCATGATGGAATAAATGAAGAATAACAAAAAGGAGGCAATGAAATAAAAAAGATTTATATCTGAATTGAATTTGAAACTATCTAAAACACTGGCATGTAGGCAGTACTAAGGAGATACTTGTCCTGGGAAAGGTAGGACCAAGTACGCATAAGGCGTTCTCAGAAATGCCAAAGTGCATTCCCTTTTGCAAAAATTTATGAAACACATAGGCTCCAATAACCAGACACTCCCCAGACACAGATTTCAACAGGAGTGAAGTTATACACTAAAATAATTTTTTTAATCTAATCCTTGAATGCCTAAACCATATTTTGTATACTAAAAGCTAGGTTCAAAAAGTATCTTAGATTTTTAAAATGGAATTGAATAGCTATGTCAAACATTATGACGCCACGGAGAACTTTGAAATCCACTTCCCTTTTAACTCTAGTGTCCATATGTTTCGGCAGGAATGTGCAAAAATTCCCAAACATCCAATGTCACCAGGCTGTTGGCTCTAAACCTCAATAAGCAAGAGAGACAGGACAGAGGAGAATATGAAAGATCTCTTTTTCATTTAGTATTCCTTTTATGCAAATTAGAGCAAATTCAGTTAGTAGCCCAGCAATAAGAACACTTGTTCTATAAGAATAATACCTTGATTTATATAAACAGATATTCTTGAGTGGATTGAGGCACACACATACTTTGTAGAGCTGAGAGCTTTTATCAGTATTTCCCAAAGCTGTATTTAAGCAGCATTCTACTCAGTTTACTGACTTCTGTGAACCCCATTCTATGTTAAGGGCTCCTTCCTATGTGTGTCACAGATGTTTATACATCTAGCTCGGGACAGATAATTCCTTTAGTCACAGGATCCCCAAATGCTCAACATGCCAATGCCCAGGAAGTTCTGCATGTATCTACCTCCCATTAACCTTAAAGCATTTAAAAATCCTACTGTTTGGATTCTTTAACATTTAAATATCTTTACAAGTCTGGCCTTACATTCCTTAGTTACTTAAGGTACTTCTGAACATTGTATTTCTATCTTTTCTGTACCATTTAGATAATATTGTATAACATACGGATCCAGAAAACATCTCTCAAATGCCAAAGGCATTTAGCATTAACCTAATTTTAAAAACTTAGGACAATGCTCTCCCTTTCCCTTTCATGACCTGGGGCTCTGTGGAGACAGAGAAAGGGAAGGCACAGAGCCAGGAAATAGCTTATCTAAGTACTCTGAGTCTTTCATAAATCAACAGTATTACCACTGGAGAATGAAGCCAAGAGAAGAATAATGCCAGCATCACTAAATTGCAGCCACTGTGCATCCTCCCTGTAGGGGAGGGTAGTGTTATTGCACAGCAAATAATGCAGCTTAGAAGGAATAGAAAACAGAATTACAGCTTTTTGTGGATGCTCTGAAATGTACATCTCTCTGGATGAAATGAGACTTCATAGCTTCACTACACATAGGAAAAACTGGTTTCTAAGAGTCTGCCCATGATTCTGCTGAAGTGAGCAGAAGATTTATCATGGTCTTCTCAGGAATTCAGGACCAGCACACAAATTTATTTTTTTATATATATACCAAATGCTTGACAACTTATCTCTTAGAAGCTGTTACTCTGAAAACTTATGTACCGCAACGGAATAAAATTACAGAAATTTTTGTTGCACAAGCAATTACCATATTTTATAATATTTATGTAACAGGCACATCTCTGTTGAAGGGCCGTGTTCTTTTAGATTCTCATCACGTGCTGTTGAAGTCTTTGTGAGCTTTGCCACTGACTGAATGGGCTCTGGATCATGTCCTTACTGCTAACATCATTCTGCAGCGATAGTCTAGATAGCTGGTAAGGAAGAACAGTGGCACCCAGTGGTGATTTGCTTTTTCTTTTCAAAGTATGTTGTCTTGAAAGACTTTTTCCTTAGCTTTTTAAGCAGACATTCCCATATAATATATAGCCTAGTTTAAACAAAGAATAGACAGACATCTATGCATCTATTATACAACAGTATACATACAGCACATGTTGTAATTCATAAAGTAAAAGGTGGCTTTTATAATTATAATGTAATTATAGTGTTGATTTAAAAGGAAATAAACAACCAAACTGATGCACCTTAGAAAAAAAAAGTCACTTCATGTAAACTGCTTAGAGTGACTCTACTTGATTAATGGTAATCCCAATTCTGCAGCAGTTAAAGAAACTCTGTCCTAATGAAATGTTAAAAATTAATACCAGTTGAGTATTTAAGTGCAGGTAGCTATCCTTTATTTTTTACCTTATTACAGGAAATAAGTAGTGAACATCCTCTGATTTATTCCATAAGAATGCCAGCTTCCATTTCCACTTTTTTTCCCCCCAAACTTCACGATTTTGTAAAGAGGAGTTGTTTAAAAAGAGGATGCAGCTTCTTGTAACAGTGTGATTCTTGTTTCATAAACATCGTCTTTGCCACTGATTCATACTCCAGGTTATTAATTATTCAACCCAAAGTATATTTATTTGCTAGTCACTTAGAAAATGCTGCAGATTGTTTTTTGGCTTGGCTACTGTAACCAAGCCAAACTTCTCTTGCATATTACCTAGTTTCTTAATGCTTTTACCTGGTGTACTGCAGGAGGCACTGGGTTGTCTACAGTTTGGCTTTGTGGCCACCATACTGCCACCAACGGCGTCTATACCATTAGCTTAAATGTAGTCACAGTTGTTATCTGATGCTAAAACAAATTGATAAAGGAAATCTTCTACATACTGTTAAATCATTCAGTCTCCAAAACACAGGGCTGTAAGCAAAGTGCTCGTTTGAAATGTTCCTAGCCCTTCCTAGTTCCTGAAACTCAAACAGGAATTATAAAAAAGAGTTAAGTGGCTCGGGCCACAACTATATACTGGAGGTCATTATAGCCATTTATCTGGATGGACAGTTCAGAGCTAATGTGTCAGAACATTCTCAGACTTAGCTTAGTTTTTTAATATATGGATAGCCTATAAAACAGCTATGAAGACCTCAAAAATTCTAAGTACAAGGTGGACCTATCAGACAGACCTATGAGAAGCAAATGTAGATAGTATTTCATTTTAATTTTGTGTTCTGTCATAGTTGCAGCCGTATGTTTTAAAAAAATATGGGTAATAACATGGAGAAGATTATATTGTTGAAACGGGGAGTAAAGATTTAGGCAAACTAACTACTCTATCGGGGGAATAGTATTTAACTTCACCAGTATATTGGAGCCTTGGGACTCATTCTGTAAGACCAAAATCACAGAAGTGAAGCAGCTGCCTGGCCTAGACATATGACAGCCCATAGCACTAGATCAGGTGTAGTTGTTTGACCCTTTGCCATCCAGCAAGATAAATAATGGAGTCCTCGGATTTGATACCCACATTTTGTAACTGAAGCATTACTAGAAGAGGAGGAGGGGAGCATACAGCTGTCCAAATAGCTGCACGATGAAGAAGTCTGAAGGTGGACTTCCTTTAGGAAAAGGCATAGAACACTGTTTAATTATTTGTGAATAAGCATTTGTAGTTAATTGACAACCAAGACAGTCTTTCAATTTTCCAGCATTTTCAGAAAGGGAGGTTAAGATGCTATATTAGATGCCTTTCACTGAAAATTGTGAGGCACTATTGAGTAAGTCCTCATTGAATGAGTACACCAGTAGCAAATTAGTAAATCTAAGCTTTACCTGATTTCTTTGACAAAATCATATGAACTTGACATCAGATGTGGCTTTTGTTACTTTGATTACATGTTTGTAGGCAAAGCAAACACTTCTAAACTGTTAAACTGTTGTAACATTTTCTGCCTCATATGCCAAGTGCTGCTATGGTCTGCAGCACAGAAAGAGCATGCATATTAGTTCAGCAATACATTGTTTATTTGAAATGTTTTCTTGTTTTCTAAATAGTAGCACACAAAGAAAATACGAGATTTGAGTAAGGAATGCTATGTCACAAATGTATTTGCACTCAGTCTTATAAGACCTCATTTTTTAATTACACAGTACTACAAATATGCACAATGTCTGTTACTCCACTGTTCAGAATACCAAATGGTAGGTAATTGTGATGACAGCTTGTAAGAAAGCAGTGCTGTTGACCCCAATTACTAAAATCTGATTAAGAAGCAAACAAAATGAAATTCACTCACAGTCTAAAATTCGTAATCTCCTGTCAGTGTAAATTAACCAATGCCAGCAGATCTGGCTAAGGCTGCTGTAAATCATTCATGTCCAACCCAGCAAATCTCTTCTCTGCTGTTAACATCAAAATTGTCATCCTAACACCGGTTTGGTAAATTGGGATTTCTCACATCTTTACAACATACCGCTTTCAAAAGCAAGAGGATGACCAAACAATATACAACAAAAAGGCAAAAATAGCAAGCTCAAAGGATATATGATAAACTCCTATTCTTTGTTTTTGAAAAGAGAACCTTGAAAGTAAGGTTGCTGAGAACTTACACTAACCTAAAAGAGCTTAATAGAAAAATGAGAATATTCCTATTGTTCTCTTAGGCAGGATCACAGCCAGTTTTGCAATTGGGAGTCTCGTTATGCTTAGACAGAGTTCCAGCTTCTGGGAAAGCCAGGAGCTGCTCTTCTTCCATTACCACTGGGGAGAACTGCCACATCAAGCATTAGTTGACTCCTCTCCATCTGCTAAATGCAAACAAATCAGCACTATTAGCAAGGACTCTATTAGCAAGCATCAGCACTATTAGCAAGTGAAGGGCATCAGTCCTAGAGAGAATCAGTTTCCAAGTAAAGACCAATGTCAGACCCATGGACAGAGAGACTCACCTGTCCAAAAGTATTCATAAAGAAACCTAGCTACCAGTTTGCCAAATGCCAGTGTCTGAAGTTTGTTTCTTCAATGAGACTAATGATTTAGATATTGGTTTATTTAAACCTTCAAAATGCCTCCTGGATATAAATATCATAGAATCATAGAATCATAGCATCTTCATGGCTGGAAAGGACCTTTGAGATCATTGAGTCCAACCATGCACACACACAAAAAAAACACAAACAAGAAACCAAACCAACAACCTACAATCTCTGCCCTTCAGAGCATGCCCTGAAGTGATTATCTATGAGCTCGCAGCTTTTTCCCAGAAATAATTCAGTTATCATACTCATAGAATATATTTCTGAAGGACTATAAAGAACATGGAAGTTTTCTAAATAGTTACAGCTTTAAATATTACAGAATGATCTTCTGCAAACACATGCAATCATTTTCTATTAATTGCTGTTTAATTAGTAACTTTATTGTTTTAAGCTTTATTGTTATTATTTTATTTTCTTAAACCTAGATAAATGCAAGGGTTATGCATAAAAAAACCCTCAATAATATGCAGTAGACATTTGAAATGAGAATTTCATAGTTCACTAGGGAATAGAATCATAAAAACATAGAAGTATAACATGGTTTGTGTTGCAAGGGACCTTCAAAGATCATCTGTTCCAACCCCCCTGCCATGGGCAGAGACATTTTTGACTATATCAGGTCACTCCAACCTGATCTTGAACACTTTCAGGGATGGGGTATCCACAACTTCTCTGGACAACCTGTTCCAGTGTCTCACCACGCGCATCATAAAAATTGTCTTCCTTATGTGGACTAGATGATCTCTGAAGGCCCCTTCCAACCCCTACAATTCTGTGATTATGTCCAGTCTAAATCTACCCTCTTTCAATTTGAAATCATTGCCCCTTATCCTGTCACTACGGATTTTCATCTCTCTCTGTCTTTCTCATAAGCCCTCTTTATATGTTGAAAGGCCACAATAAGGTCTCCCCAGAGCCTTCTCTTCCCCAGGCTGAACAACTGCAATTCTCTTAGCCTTTCTTCATAGGAGAGGTGTTCCAGCCCTCAGTAGGAATACATGATACCCATTAACTTTGTTTTTCTCTAAAATTAAGATAAGTGGAAAGACCGATGTTTTCATGGCTAAATTTTTTGAGTTTATATGAATAAATTGCCTCAGTTTTTGAAGCACATATATTGTTAAAATCAGATAATAAACTTTTCAAAGTTTAAATTCATCAACTAGCTAGCAATATGGCCATACTGACTCTCAGTTTGAAACATCCAAAGTTTGAGATGTTCAGGTCAGGCCCTGAATTATTCAGATCGCTCATTCATAGATTAGATTCAGCAAATATAGGACATACTTCTCCATCAGTGCTGGACAGAAGTAATACTCCAGAGCTGGCAAATCAGCAAAGGTGTATTTGAAAAGATGTAGATAAGCCAAACCAAAATTATAGAAAGCTTTAAGACTACTGAAAACATTCCCCAATATGCAGTGGCCAGTTGAAAGTTCATAAAAGTGAAATAGTCTTTTTAGTCCCTTTAAGAAAGTACTTATGCCAAAAAAAAGAGAGCCCCTCCGATTCTCTCCAGGGCAATCATGACTTAGGTCAGTAGTATAGTACTCACAATTTAATGACTATGGTTCATACTGCTGGAACAAAGAATGAATTAAATGAAATATGGAGGCCTCCTGGATATATAAATATGGAGCAAATTCACAGTCACCAATGTTTTAATCTGTAGTGGCAAAATAAGGCAAAGGCTGAAAGACCCAGAGCATAGTACTGATCAAAATGCTTGAAAGAGCTTAGAACAGACTAATCTGCATTAGCAGAAAGATAAAATAGATCTTTCACTGACTGTAGATCTGTCAGCAGTGAGTGATTACTGAGAGAATTTGATTAAACTTTAAATCCATTCTTATTTAAGTTTTTCCAGGTTATGCAGTTTGTGTTCCTTGACACTGTATGGTTAGTGGAGCAGAGTCTGAAATATAGACAAGAAAAGGCAGCCTGTGAACAACATTCCATCTTATTTTGGGTAACTGCCAAATAACTCTTAAGTACCATAATTTTATTTTAAATTTCTGCCTTGAAAACTGTCAACATTGAAAAAAACCTTGAAATAATAATGAGAAGAAATGCTGAGTCCTAAAAGTACAGATCATTCAGGTAGAATCATTTGGAGAAAGGTATTTCTCAGTATGAACTCTAACATTTCTGTTTGTGCATGAGAAGAATCTGGTGAATAATAAGTTTTCATTTCATTATGTCAAGACCACACAGAAATGCTGTTATTAACCCCACACATCGGTAGCCATGCTGTCAAGATTTTGTAATCCCTCTCCCAATTTTGGTGCTGAAGAGGATTTTTTTAAGTGGAAAACTGCACCAGACAATAAATTGCAGTTCAAGAAATGAATCCAGTTCAGTTCTGTACTCTTCTGTGTATCTCTACTCGGAGTACTACAGTTTCTTTGTACGGAAAATTTCAGATCATCAGTTTAGGTCTTCAAAGCTACTATGTCCAACAGAAACAGGATGCTACTGACATCGTGAATTTGAGCAAAGGAGGCAAGAAGATGGAATGTACTTTCATAGCAAAGAAATTCTGTTGATCTGGGAATCAGCTGAGATGGAAGCAATTTGGCTGCATTTGATGGACACACAGAGAAACTCCACGTTTCAGAGAAGAAACTATATGCAGAGTGGATTAAATTTAGCCTCTTTGCAGCATTATGAACAAAATCAAATGATGGATAGGATTCAAATTGAGTGGTTTTATATGATATTTTCCCAAAACTGTTGTCTTCCTACTCATATTTTACACAGAACTGGGATAGTTAACTCTCTATGGAGAAATAAACTTAAATGTTATCAAAGGACAAATATTCATTATCATATATGCAAAATATTATAAAAACTGAGATTCCTCACGCTTGGTAGGACATGGTGAAGGACAGTTGTATTAGATCAAATTAATTACAAAAAAAAGAGGAAAAAATAGAAGGTATGCACAATATATTTGGATAAATGATGACCTGCGAGCAGAAGAAAAGAAAGATCTAGAAATAAACCAGAAATCAGTGGTTACAGCACCCATAACACTGTGCCTGCAATAGTGAGCTTCTGAGTCTTTTTGTCAGAGAATGTAGAACAACAACAAAAAATTTTGCATTCTCCAGAGGTGTACAAAAAAAGTCAGCATTCAGACTGAATAACAAAAAGAATTAGTTTATAACGGGCCTGATCCAAAACCAATAAATTTCCGAGAAATGCTTTATTTACCTTCCACAGTCTTTGAATGAATCTACTAGTCCACTAGACAAATGAAATTAGTTTTTCTCTGCTGCCTTGTTGTAGTTAGCATCTGTATCTAAGGACAGTTTTTTCTACTGGTGTTCAGAAATGAAGAACCAGAACTGTCTTGTCTGTATTGTGTCAAAGAGGTCTTTCATTGGGAGGGAGAACCTTCATTTCAAGCATAAAGTTAGGGATCCTCAAATCAATTCCGTTAATCCCCTTAGCTCCCTAAAGAAATAAGCTAGAAGTCTGTTAAATCATTTATCATTATTCTTCTTTTCTGGATCTCTCCATTGTTGTCCCTCTCAACCCCCACCACCCGCGCCACCCCCTCCCCCAAAAAAATGCTTGCACATACTGCTATCTTGTTTACCATATTACATATTATCAACAGTGCAGTTAGAGTTTGTTTTGCCTGCCACAAGTCCTTAAACAGAAGAAAGCAAGTTTGTTTGACAAATCCATAGTTTGCGTGATAATGATGTTGACAGAATATGCTTAAAACTCTTGATGCTGGTACTTTAAATTCTTAAACTGTTCAACTTAATATTACAAAACAGTCTAATAAAATAACAAGTGCTGTATAGTATAGCATGGAACATACCACATTAATATAACTTCATTGTTAATGAAGAACAATTCACCATTGACAGTGTTTCTGTTAGGATTTAGACATATATTGTCTTGGGACTGTTGCTAAATTTCTTACCAATAATCAAGTAGATTTTTGTTGATAAACTCTGTCTGTCAAACAACAGTTTCCTTCATGCAGCCAAATAGAAAATGTCTATATTTGTAAACAAGGGACATGAACTATTGTTATTTCATGATGAATTATGCCCTCAGCGGAGAAGCAGGAAAGAAATGTGATATAAAGATCCTTCTACTGGTGGTGTTTATTTTTCAGACAGGTACTCTGATAATAAGATATTCAGATAAAGATCTCACCCTATCATACTAATTATGTTCACACTAAGAATTTTATTTCCAGTGGCAATGGTATAGATTCACAAGGCAAATGGTCTGGCAGCCTGGGATAGGCAACATGGGCAAAGAGCATGTAGATAAGGGCCATTCAATCAGCTTTGGAGTATTTAGCTGACAAACACGCCAAAGCCAGTCTAATGAAATGTTAGTTTGGGATACATAGGGTTTTCTAGTTTGTAAGCCCTGCCATGTGAAGACAGCTAAACAACCCACAGAATCAACTCAGAACTTTAGTGACTTTTAAGAAACACCCAAGACAAGAAGTCCGGAAGATTTGGGAATCTCTCTTTTCTGCTCCCCACTGTAAAAAAACTGGAGAGTTTACAAAAGTCTGATTAAACGCAACATAGTGAATGGCACTTGGATGGTTTCTGCAATTTTATTGGCTTTCATTTGAGCCAATATGTCTCACCAGAGCTAGAGTTCTGGGAATTGCATTAAAGCAACCAAGAAGGGCTTGCAGAACTGAGTGTGGGTGCTCTGTGTGTATCACATAGTATTCACATTATCCAGATATTTCTGGTTTTTAAGGTCTCTACACCCCTAATTATCCTTGATAATGGAGAGCTAACTATAGTCTCTTCTTTGTATTTCTCTAGTTCCCCAATCATCTGGGTTACATAGAAACTTATGCCCTTTATCTGCTTTCTCTTGCCTGGGCTAGGAAAACTCAATTCCTTCAAAAATACATATTCCAAATCTCTTCTGACACAATCACTCTAACATCTCATTAATGTCAAGCTCTTTATACAATATCTTATGCTGGACATTCTACTTACCCAAGGCATTTCCAGGACAAAGCATTGTAACCCTTCATGTCTTCCATGCAGCAATACCTTTAATATACAGGAAATGTCTTCTTTTTTAACTAACATTTTACGTCTTTACTCGTATCTGTTTTGTAATCCACTACAGACTACAGATTCTTTCCAATCAGCACTCCTACCTGGGAAGTTATTTTTCAATTTGCAAGGACGCTTCATAATTATAATATTGTATGCTATCTATATGCAGCTTATCTTTTATGAATTTCACTTACCTGATTTTAGAGCAATTTGTCATCAGTCTCTGACTTACTTACACAGTGCTTGTGATTCTGCATAGCTGATTGTTCCTTGTAGATCATAAATGCTCTCCTCTGTCATTACAACAGTTAGTAACAATGTGAGAAAGACCTGGGAAGGACAAGATTGTCTTCCAATTGACCAGACAAAGTCCCCAAATCTTCTATATACCCCCATAAACCTCAGATGTCCCCCAGTCTGAGAGAAAATTATTAAAAATCTGCTTATGTGCTGTTTTATAATCAGGTACAGTTCTGCCTTATTGTAATTTCAAGAAGCCTCCTTAGTTTATCAGGAAAAGGGCATATAGAATTGTTAAAAGTCTTACTGAAATTAAGGCAGATTTTCTCCTGTCCTCTTTGGTAGATATGCTGCCTAGGAAAAGGCACTGGATATGATTTTTTCTTTGATACAAGTGTGTTGATTGTCTTTTATGTCTTTATTATTCCCTAAATGCTTGCAAACTGATTCATATCTTTCCAGTATGTTTCTGGATAACTAAACTGATTGGCTTGTAATTCCCGGGATAATGTCTCTCTTCTCAAAATGTACTGTTTGTCCTTCTTTAGTCCATTGGAATCTCTCTCTGACTTTCTTGAGTTGCCTGTAATAGTCTGGAATGTCTCAGCTAGTGCTTGAAATTTCCTGACATACTTTATGTAATCTTTTCCTTTTGCTTTTTCCTTATCTTGCCCAATTTTTCTGTATCTCCACTGAAAATTATACAACCATCCAGCTTTTTTCTAATCTACATTTTTAAAGACACATTATAAATTGATATCTTTTTGTCAGATAAATTGTATTTAGACAAAGATGAATGATATATTAGACTACATGTAATAGTAGATCAGATACCTTATCATAAATATTATGGTATTAACAAATGCTTAAAAGCAGAAATGTAAAAAAAAAATGCTACAGATTGACAGTGGGCAACTAAACCGGCAGAACCTGTTCCCTGTCCCCTTACTTGACCTTTTCTAAAGGTCACTCAGATGCTCACAGCCAGCCAGAATCATGACACAGAAATATTTCTGACATATTAATCCCTGTTGCTCTCTTTCCCAGTCATGTCACTCTTCCATCCCTCTCATCATTAAACCAAAATGCAGGCAGCTGGTAACACAATCAGCACATACAAGTGAATCCAGAACCTAGTGCAGAGGACCATGTGACAAGGACGTGTTTTGTCATGTTTTTCTGAGTGCTTGCATTTTGGTCTAGCAATGGGCACCGGGACCTAATTTTTGGAGCTGACCCACCTCTTTCAAGCACCTCATAGAAAAGTATCCAAAGTAGGAGGAAAACAAAAATTTTACTGTTTGTTCAGCTGATGGAATTACAAATATCTTCTTTGTTAAATCCCTTTTTCCTCTGCTATTATTCTTAAATGATTAAAAGTTTGGCTGTAACTAAAAAATCAAGTCATTACTTTCTGAGAAAATGTTCCTGGCAAACTAAACTGTAAATGAACAGCTAACGTAATTTCAGATAATGAAGGCTTATACTTACTTATTATTCCACTTACACATTTTTTCCGTATTGCTGTGTCAGTTATATACGACATTCTTTACAGAAACTGATAGGTTGAAAGTTAGCATTGCTTTATAGAAACCAGCAACTCTCTGTAATTTTTAGAAATCATATGATGGGATTATTTTTTAATAAGGAAGTATACACTATGTAGGAGGAATTTTGACTTGATCTGGAAGTACTGGAAAAATATCATTAAGTAGATTTCAAACTTCATCTGTAGTACATAGATGTGTCAACTGCAAAGATACACAACTGATGGATATTCCTTTAAAATGGCAATCATAGAATCATAGAATGTGTTGGGTTGGAAGGGATCTTTAAAGGTTATCTAGTCCAACTCCCCTGCAGTAAGCAGGGACAAAAATCATCCATTCCTTCTGCCTATGCCAACAGGGAGAAAAAAAATATCTTTTAAATGCCAAAAATCTGTTTGCACCGCCCTGTATGCAGAACAAATACTATAGCAGCTGAAAGTCAGTGATTTAAGGATGGACTCATTTGCTGCATTTCCCTTGTTTGGCACCCTCACACTGTAATCCTATCAGTTTGATTCGCTAAAATTTAACCTGAGCAAGTGTCTAGATACAGGCAGGTCTACACAAGAAATTACATTACTGCCACCTGTAACAAAAAGGAGGATGCACCAATGGTGACTCTGTAGCCTCAAGGCTCTGCCATCATGTGATGTACTCAAGCACAATGGAACAGCGATATAGTTCTGAAAATCCCATGTTCTAAGCAGCGTGCATGTATTTAACACATTACCTTGCATAACATTAAGCAGAAAACTAGCTGTTCACAGCATCTATCACACTGTGCCTGCAATGGTGAGCTTTTGAGTATTTTTCTCAGAGAATTTAGAACAGCCACAAAACATTTTGCATTCTCCAGTAGTATGTAAAAAAAGTCAGCACTCAGACTGAATGACAAAGAGAATTAGTTTGTAATGGGCCTGATCCAAAGCCAATAAATTTCCGTGAAATGCTTTATTTACCTTCCATAGGCTTTGAATGAAGTCTGCTAGTCTACTAGACAAATGAATTTTGTTTTTCTCTGCTGCCTTGTTGTAGTTAGCATCTGCATCTAAGGAGGGTTTTTTTCCACTGGTGTTATAATCCCTTCTTAAGATGGAAACTAAATTCTTTTACTGAGATTTCCTAGATTTAGCTAGATTTCTATTGTATTCACATGATTGTATTACTCTAGTCTTCATTTTCTAAAACACACTAGACTTTAGCATTGTTGCTTGCAATAATATAGTTAAGGGCATTTTAATAATTAGTTATAGCAAAGTTTCATAATTAGTAATAGCAAAGATCAGATAACTTCTCATATCTTATTTTTATGGGGAGAAGAATATTTCATTTATTCATTGTGTTACTTTGGTATCATTTATATAAGTAGTGTTTATATCATACTGACATACACAGGGTTTCATTATAAAAGCTTAAGTTGCACAGTTAAATTATTTGTTGACTTCTTCCTTGTGTATGGTATATTGTGCCAGCTTTGAACTTCATATCTACAAAAGTGTTCCTCAGGTAACTGAACGGTGTGAAATAAGGCATATCCAACATAAACTTTTTATTTTAAGTTCAAGATTTCAAAGCAACAGTGAATAAGCAGGTAGTTTTCAGGGAATGATATACAAGAGAAAGAAGACTAATAGGAGGAAAAGATGGGCAGAACACCCAAAGAAATTGAAGCTTACAATCAGATATCGTAGCTTTTTTTTTTTTTTTATTATTTCCCCCCACCCCCTTTCCTGGTGAGAGACGGTTGACCTGAAAGAAAGCTCAGCCTACTGTAAATCTGGAAAGTGATTGAGGCTTTAATCTTCAGGTGTCCAGAAAAGTAGGGCAATGAACTAGCACTCTTTTGTATTTCTGTTGCCACTTTTAGACAAGTAACTCCCCCTCGCTCCCCAAGATTTAGATTTCTCTCCATTCTTTTTCATTGTGTTCATTTTCACTCCCCTTCAAACAGCCATCCTGAACTACATAAATAAAACACTCAATGTATATGCACTAATGTCTGAACTTCCTGAGGCACTTCTTTGAAGATTAGCTTTCTCCAGTAGTTTATTTTCCCCATTTTCTTGAATTTCAGGTTTCAAAGTAAACTCTACTGTCCAAACTGCAAACTCAAGTGTTATAATGAAAACAGTAAGCGAAAAGAACTTGAAGAGAAATATAAAATTTAATAGAAATTAGAATAAATCCCATGAAAGCTATACTTTTTAAAAAAAAAAAACTTTTTTTTTTCTTCTCCTGTTCAGGATTACACATATAATTCTGATGCCATGGTGTGAAGGGTGAGATGTGCCGTATATTCTCTAACATCTAGATAAAAGTAGACGCCACTTTATTGGTTTGCTACATTCCATTTTAAGTAGGTAATGGGAATCAGAGATATTTTGTCCTTAATAAAGACATTTACTGCCTTTGTATTCTGCCAAGTCGTTAGTGTACTGTGAGCGGATGTTTCCTCTGCTAAGCAATATGGAATAGAGCAAAACTACAGAAAATGCAGTGATAATTGTTGTTAAACATAGTCATCACTTCACCTTTAGAAGACCACACAAGTGAATCACACAAGAAAATTGGGAGAGTCAGGAAGCATGGGGAGAAGGGTCTGAAAGCCATACTGAAATGTTATGCCACAACTGATTACTAGAATCTGTTGTAAAACAAGAAAAAACCTTGAAAAGCAGTCACTTCACAAGACAACAAAAATCATTCAAAATTTCTAGACCAACCCAGTCCTGGGTTATGTAAGGCACCTGTATCAGGCATGCTGGGCCTGACACTTGGCTGTGTTTCGTCCTTAAAGGCAGAAGGCAAAGAGATGTCTTGATGAAAGCCAAGGTCTGTTATGCTCCCACATTTCTTTCTTCTCTCCATAAGGAGCATATTTCACACAAGGACCTCCAACCACCAAGCAGCAGTTTTTGACACTATGTGAAGGAGATATAGAGGTTATAACAAGTAAAAATAGGAAAATATTGGTCTTCAAAACATGCAGATTCTATACATAGCAAACAGCAAAACAGAAGTTTTTCCACTGCTCTTAAAGATGCACCATAGGCCAAAAGCTGATTAAAGCAGGACAGTACACTCTAAGGAAAATTAAAGTAAGAATTTTAGCTATGTCAATCAGTTCTGTTCTCTGGGAGTCAACTGAGCTATGTCAGCTCTGCAACAGCAAGGGGCTAGCTCTGAAACATTAATAACATATTAAGAGCTAGATTTCCCATAACCTCCAGTGGTCTCGTTGTCACAAAGTTGTCCAGTTTGACTTTCTCCCATGAGAACAATCCATTTGTGCAGATTGTTTACAAGGCAGGACATTATTTCAAACGGAACATGGAGGATGTGAGCAATGACTGTCCTCAGAAGAGAGTGTTCACTTTCAAATTGTGAGAAAGCAGAAAAGACATGCCAGAAGGCCATTCTTAAATAAGTTACAGGCTGTGAATTAAGACAAGTGACTTTTCAGAAGTCTCAAATGTCATTTACTGAACATATGTCCTGTTATTTGTGTCTCTTTCACACTAACTACTGTAGCATGATCACTGGCCTTGACTTATCCATGTCAGAGAAGGGCAAACTGACTCTTAAGGACAAAGATGTTATGCCAGTACTACAGGGTTTTAAGGGAAGGGTCTTGCTTTTAGAAGTTGAATAACAATTTGATTGCTTATCTTAGTGAATAGACCATGAGGCCCAAAAATGCAGCAACTCTCAGTTTACCCATCCCATGAGTTCCTTCCATTTAAAGACAAGTCAATTCAATAAGATAGACATAATAAATATATTTGAACAAATTTTTGGATGACATGTGCACAATTTGTATTGACTATCTAAATTTACTCACACTGTTCCCTAAATTTCAATGATGTTATAAAATTTCAAATATTAGGAGTTCCAATGTATCAACAATTACAAGCTTTGATTTAGCATATGACTTTTCAGCATAAAAATTTAAGACTACCCTTTATACCTACCTGCAATAGCCAATTGACTATGCAAGATTCAGGTTAGGGCCTTTTGAAATTTATGAAAACATTTCACCTTTATATAATACACACTTTCAAAATCTGAAGCAGTCCTACCAGTCTCTATTCAGCCCTGAAAAACTCAATTGTTTAGAGCAGCAGATTAGGATGAATTTGTCTACAGCACAACTCCAACGCTTTTCCAAGTAGGTTGTCCAAGATTATAGGAAGCTGACTCAATTTAGATCAAATGAGAGGTATAGCCACTTATTGTCATTATGTGATAAGCAGCATTTGCAGTTCAAGGAAAGAGTCTTACGCAAAATTTTTTCCATTGTTCAGTAGCCTGATCACTCCAGGTATCTAGGATACTATTTCCTAATTATAAATTATTGCAAAGGTCATATGCCAAATTAAAAGGTGGTGAGTGATAGCACACTGAGGTGATATTTCATATTCATGTAATGAGCTAAACTTGTCTTGCCTATGCATAAAGCAGTAACCCATGTGAAAGGACTCAGTCAATTAAATACTCAGGTCTAAAATTTCAGGCTCAGATAAAGACTTAAGATATCCCAAATGAATCAAAGGGTCAGAAAGCATAGAGGCGTCTATGATTTTTCTTCATGGCCTAATCATCCTGCAGAGCACAGCTGTTCAGCATCCAGTGAATCAGAAAAGCAGAAGCTTTCAGAGAGGCCATGCATTTGAAGAGTTATTTCAGAATTACTCCCAAGATTTTTCCACCCTTCAGAATTATTCCCAAGATTTTTCCACCCTTAGGTTTAGAGGTCTTCCTTGGGTATTTTTTACTACTGTAGTGGGCTAGTGGGGAAAAATATCCTGAAACTTTTAAGGATTTTTCCTCTATTCATGGACTGTGGGAAGATCTGAAGACAATAGAATGGCACTGGCATGAGTGCAGGAAATATTGTTCCCCATGGTCTTCTGGGTGTACAAGGGCCATGTGGCTTTAGCAGAATACCCTGTAAGCATACACATTACTGCATCACATGGATATTTGTTAGCAGTTTACTGTTCCAGCAGAGACTTGCATGTTTTAATTTGCTTCCTCTTTCAAGCACAAATCTTATCAAACTATAATCTAATAATTACATAAATACTGTTTCTGCTAATTTATTCAATCCTTATGAAGCACTCCCTGACTGAGAATTTTTAAAGACTATAATGTTACAAAAGCTTTGCTACAGATTGCCTGTGGCTTAGTTAAGCTGTTGGATTTTTTGTTTGTTTGTTTGGTGGCAGAAAATTAAATGCAGCATCAGTTCAGTACGAAGCAAAAACACCACACTGCTCACGGAAAGTCAACAGGGCACTAGGATGCTGCTTTTTGGTTTTGTTTTTGTTTGTATTATCTCAGTAGTGACTATACAATGTTGCTAATTTAAACAAGACATTGACAAATTTGTTGAACACTTCTCAACTGTAGGACTATTCAGAATTTTTCCTCTGATAGGTACTCTTCTACTTATTTCTCCCATCTGCAAGAATTACTGCAAGAAAGACACTTTCTCTGGAAAAACAGCCTTTTTGAATTTTCTTTATGCTCCAATAGGAAAGCTAAAACATATTTTATTTCAGAATTTCTTAAAATGAATCAATATATTTCTCTATTAACCTTGAATCTGCATAACGTATACTTGAACTGCTTTAGTACATCATGTCATTTTCCTCTAAGACCTGGCTGAATAACATCCCCAAATCTGAGCAGCTGTAAAACGATCATTTAGGTTTTGGGTTGTTTGCATCTTAATAGACAGACTGAATTCAAATGAATTTGAACTGAAAACTGAAAATGTAAATAATAGAATTACAGAGAAAAAGGGACCTGCGAGGCTTTTTATTTTATCCCTTCCCCTAAGCACAATTATACCTAAACTATTCTTAACTTGTATATAAATTGAAATTAGAGGGAAATTTTTGCTGGATGCACACTTTTTACAAAGTACTTTTCAAGTTATCATGCTTCTCTGAGCTTTCTGAATTAAGTCCTTAGCAGTTTAGGAGTACTTATTGTGCTGGTCTGGATCAAGGGAACTGGGTAGGACATAAGGATTTGCTTGTTTGCAAGCCATTGCCTAAATTTATAGCCCATCAAAGTAATGCTATAGGGAGACAAGCATTTTCTCAGGTAGACTTGGTGCAGTTAATTGGTGAGCAGGTAATTTGCCAAGATTCCACACTAGAAACAATAGCAACTGATTTTCCCTTCACATTTTACTTCCATATTAAAGGACAGTTTCCTTTCAGGTACTCAGCATTAGTTTATTATCAAATCATTTTAAGCTAAGATTTTTACTTTTTGCATGTGATCAATGCAGAATATGACTCCCTCTCTTCTAAATGTGTGTTGTTTTTTTTTAAAAACCCCACATTCTTATAATATTGTGTACACGCACTTGTCTGGTGTAGACAATTTTCAAGTTATTAACCATATACATGGAGTATCTACAGTAGCTGAAGTTGCTTCCAAGTAATTTTCTTACTACCTCTTCCTTTATAGAGGGTTTTCCATCATATATGGTGTACGCTTCTGAGAGAGAAAAACATTTACACCCTCTGGGTAAAGGAATTAAATGTCTGAAATGTGTTGCCAAGACCTCACTGCTAAATGTTAAATGATATTTTCATAAAAATGAAAGACAATAGAAAACAAATCAGAAGTCGAATTCATCCAAGTAAAAACTATCTTCTTCTGTAACCAAAAGGTCCCTAGTGCTCATCTAAACAGTATTGGATCTATCCCTGTCTTGCAGTCTGCAGGAAGACAGCAGATCAGATTTAGCTACAGCTTTCTCTTTCAAAAACAGGATAGCAGTGAGGTCTTGGCACCACCTTTCAGACATTTAATTCCTTTACCCAGAGGGTGTAAATGTTTTTCTCTCTCAGAAGCGTACACTATATATGATGGAAAACCCTCTATAAAGGAAGAGGTAGTAAGAAAATTACTTGGAAGCAACTTCAGCTACTGTAAAAGATTGCTATGAAACTAGAAGGTATGTTGCATGTGAAGGGCTTCCTTTCAGCTAGGTATCATGCCACACAGATAGGTGGATGGACAGGACCAGGATTCTACTTGCCTGTAAATAGCAAGGTCTGTTTAGAGCCATAACAGACACCTCTTTTCTTTTCTTCAAATAGACTTTGCAGATGTTGTAGTAGCCTGTGCAGTGAAAATAATTCTCTTCCCTTCAAACAGCCCTCAGGTTAAAGAGAAATTTTGCAATGTTCTGTCATACTAAATATAACATATTAAAAACTTACAAGAATTGATCAAGATGTACTTACCTGAATTGTACTTAAAATCTGGGTCTGAACTACAGAACCTTAGAGAATCTTGGTCTACAACTTAGACCAAGCTTAAAGAAAACCACCTAGAGCTTTTCCTGACATCTAGATATCTATAAAACCTATCATTCAAAGCTTCTAAAAGAACCAGTCTCCAAACCTGGAACTAGATTTTCCAAAGATTTACTCTTCTATTTAGGTTCTAGAATAAATGACAAGATTTTTCAAGAGAGAGAGGTATCTGGCATTTGGCCACTACATGATGTTATATAAGGAAACTGGGTAAGACCTGGACCTCAGGAAGCTTACTGGAAGTTCCAGGCAAAGATTTTAATTGCAAAAAACAATTAAACCATATTTGGGGGAGGTTTTGTCATTGTAGCTGCCAATAACAGCACAGTACTAAGTGTGCTACTTAGCTGCCAGAGCAAGTGGAAGGGACATGGGATGATGATTGGTCATTATTCTTTCCACCTCCAGGCAGCCCCTGAAATTCCTATTTAACTGACCTGGCATGCCACAGCTAAGACAAAAATATGCTTTTACAGAGTGTAAATAAGCACAGAAATAGATAAATACAGTGCTCCTTTCGTCAGCAACTGAATCACAAATAAACTTAAACAATTGCCCCTTTGAAATTTGGCTAATGCCTGAAAAGAAAAAGAGGAATGCAAAACCAAAAAATCCACCCACAGTCTCCACAAACTGATAATTAAAATCATACTTGTTTACTATACCAAATTGGTTAACCTTTTTGTGTTGCTTACCCCTACAGACTCCCACACATCCTATTGTAAAAACAGCTCATTACACAGCTGACATCTTAATTTAGATGGACTCGGTTCTACTTCTTCAAAATGAATATGAAAATTTTCATTGCATTCAAGATTCACCCCTAAATCTGAGCTATGTTTTTTAAAATGTAATTTATGTGTGAATATATATGTTTATGCACAAAGACATAGCCACACTTTATTGTTTTTTTTCCAATCCAAACACATTAACAAACTGTCCCTTAAGCTAATACTACAGGAACTCAGATATATATTGCATTTGGTGGTGCCCAGTGTAAACATGACTGAGGTTGTCCACTGAGATGACTGAGAAAATATTTCATTTCTCAGAAGAAACTGAAATATGTAAATACATTCTAAACTTCCTCACCATGTTTTTTCTCCTTTTGAATTAAGAAGTTCATACTAACTGCAATTAAATCTTAAAGAGTGTAAGAATTTACCTTTTCAAACATGCTTCGAAGCAAGATGTGCTGTGTAATTACTACTACTAATAATTTCTAACTACTTCCAAAAATTCAAAAAGGAACTTCTGCTGAATATCAATTCTGAGACCACCAGTAAAAAAAATAAGAAAAAAAACCCAAAGAAATTATAGAATTAAAATTGTGTATGAAACAGATATAACCTTGTTTTCCACAAAACCTGTGATGTAAATGAAGATTCTTGATCAATAAATTATTTTCCTAGTCAGTTAAAATTTCTTGATTTTACCCTGGTACAAGCAGCTTGAGAAAACCCTCCATCTATTAAACCACAGATTGAGACCTTATTATAACTCTGCCTCTGATGACCCAAATTTCAGGGACTTAGAGTTGGAATCCATTTATACAGGAATAAACCTGAAAGCAGCATGTCTCATTTCTTATCTACAAGGGCAGAGTCTTCCACACGTACAAGAAAGGCAAGACAAGCTGCAGGTTTGAGTGTTAGATTAATCTAATTGGGGTTTTATAAAATAATTGAAGTGAAAGAAGGGTAAGACAATAGCACACTCCAAAATTAGCCAGAAAGACTGGAAGAAACTGAAGAAGCCTTTAATGAAAACTAATTGCCTGATATCATACCAGTGAGCACAGAACTGCAGGCAAACAGCTAAAAGCCTTCTAACATCTTCTGCTTGAAATTAACAATTTATCTCTAGTTGTAAGGAGCACACATTTCACAATGATCCAGGTGGGACTGGTAGGTGGCTCGTTGATACTGAGAGACAGCACCTTGGTACACCCATAACATACCAACATTAAAAAAAAAAGTCTGCTGTAATATAGCAAAATAAAACACAAGTTGAAATGATTAATCCAGAAAACCCCCCTTTTTTTTCATTTGTTACCTTCAAATGCTTTTCTGTATCATTTGCAATAGATATTTTTACTTCTATTTCTTTATTTTACTATCACTATGAAGGTAATTTCCTTTCTCAGTTGAAATTCATTTACCGAATCTGTCACTAGGAATCTTCTCATAGAATCTGTTTTAATGAGTTTTTTTTCTTGTCTTCTGTAAAAGAAAAGATGACACAGATGTAATTTCAGGTTTTGAAGGGATAATTACAAAGAGTATTTTACTTTCTTCTTACATGTTTTAATAATAAATCTTTTATGTCCCAGAATAGTGCAGTTATAGCTACAGAAGCCTTCCCCCAGTGAAGTAAATGAGAATTATTATACCATGTTTGATGGGTTTTGGATAAAGCCCTCAGTGAGATGAACAATCTCATAGCCTGTTTCTAGAAAAACAAGACATTTCATAGAATGAAATCAATAGTCTTTTGCACCGTCATAAAGGCAAGCCAAAAAATTAATTGAAAATATCTGTTTTATTAGAATGATATTTTTGAATATGTGAAGCAGATGGATTCTTTGAAAAATTATTTCATTAGCGCGCACATCCTCACAGCATGTCTGTTCCCAGGGGAATTAAAGCTCACCAAGTGTTTAACAGAAACTGATTTTATACGCAACATATTATATGCACATTACAGATGTCTAAGATAACGCTTTCTCTCTCGGGTCTCCTGTAACAAGAAGCTAAAAGGATGCCCTTTTGTATCATAATCATGTTTTCCCTATCTGACATTATGGACAGTGGCATATTACACGTACAATGCCTTGTTAGAGTGCCACGTTAAGAGAAACCTCCTCCAAATGACAGGAGGTGATGCATCATCGCTTCACTCTTTAACCATTTTATAATCACCTACTCTTGCTTTCTCACTTGGCCTTTGCTTTTGCTGTCTGTGCCCTTGGTGTCATGGTGACCTTGCAGCTACAGCCTGTCCCCACTGGAACGGCAGCTCCCGTAGGCTGTCACGTGAAACTACGACCAGACGTGTCTGGTTAACAAGCCACCTTTGCTTTCAACATCATTGCTATTTAAAGTCTTACAGTAGTTTCTTATTTCCTAACAGCCACCTAAGAAGAGCCAACAACTGTTACACAGCCAAAGTGAGGATCGGGCTCTTAACAATTACACATTTAGCAAGAAAACTGTCTTCCATTGGTCTGGTAGCCCCAATATTTCCTACAGGAAAAAAATGTTATGTCCATGTCTACTACTTGTTCTCCCAATCAAAGTGGCTCCTGGGGGTGAACAGTCTGCTTCATTTTGCTCAGGACAGTGTAATTTTTCACTCATTGCAAATTGTCCGCAACGGGTGATCAGATTATGATTTTAAAAGAAGCATACTAATACTAGGCGATTTGCATGAATCTTTGCCCTGTGAGTCTGGGCAGAAACTACCTCCCATCTGTTCACAAGCAGGAAAGAATCAGTTCAGGCTATGGCTGTCAACCTAGCAGATGTCTCAGCTCCTCTTCACCTCTCATGCGTTGGAAAGGGCAAGATAAAAACAGCTAGGCCTATTGAAAAGGTATTTTTATTCTAGCTGGGTAATAAAAAAACAACTTCTATTCTATGCGGTGGAACTGAATCAGAAAGATGAGCAGGAACTACTATGTATTACAAGAGGCATAACACCTCTGTGGAGCAGGTCCTGCAGAAAAGGATTAGAAGAAAAAGAATGATGAGTCAGAAATACTACTCCAAACAGGCACCCCAAAATTCAGGCAAATGCCAATAGCCAAATTGACTCCGAAACATGATTTATTTAAGATTTAACCCATTGAAGAAGTATACCAGAAGTGATTGTCTCCCCACAGAAATCCTGAGGGATCATCAATTTTCATGAAGGAAAATATTTCTTTAGAAATGTTTTGAGCTTTCATAACAATGAGAAGAACTGTCATGACTCAACCCACACTCACTCATACATGGCAAAGCTGGTGAAGACACTCAGCTTCAGTATTATACCATTTTGCTTCTGGGGACAGCATACTTATGATTGAATATTTAATGAGTACAGCCTCATTTTGGCTGATCAGAGCCATGTGCCTTTCCAGTTGATTCAGTCACTGGTCTGCAGCATATGAATTCTCAAAATATCTTAGAATGAGGAAGCTGTTTCCAAGACAGAAAATCTTTCATCACAAGCCTGATGTTTCACCTCCTTCAAACTAATAATGTAGATATATGTGAATTTTGTATGGCTTTGGGGTATATTTTGTGCTTTGAAAAACCTTTTCTTAGCTTCATAAGTATCTCAAACCTGTGTTTCCTGCACACATTTTTTACAAACTGGCTACAGTCTAAGAAAAGTGTAGTCCAAAATCTTACCTGTGCTTTAGGTTGCTTATTTCCCCATTTCTGGGAAAAATGATAAGCAAACAATCTACCCTAAGAAAATAAAAAAATAGTTGCTTTTGAGAAAAAACCCATATTACTAAGTACCACAGTGGCTTTAGGAAAGCAGTAAGCTGCTAGGGCAAAGCAGCTCTGCCGAGCTAGCAACCATGCCTGTGTTAAATGTGACACAAGTGGTAAAAGGAGCATTAGTGTTCCAGTGGAGGAGTAGGGCACAGTGCCATGGTTTACTGTGAGTGGAGATTCACAGTCCTCTTTCAACAAAACAATGACTATATGGAAACCAAATTTGGAAAGGAATGTCTTTCTGTATCATTAGGTTTGACCGCAAGCTGTAAATTCAAAGCTTGCATTTGCAAAGACGTATAGATATCTATCATTCTGTATTTTTGGTTTAAAATTCTACATAAGGTATCATAATCTTCCAGATTTCCAGAAAATTGAACTGATTTCATAACTCACAGGTAAAGGTACATTTTATTGAAAAATCAAGTAAGATTTCATACCCTAGAGAAGTGCTGAGTACCTGACATTTTGAAAATTATTATATTTTGCAAAAACCTCAGGTTTCAAAATAAGTATCCTATGGTGGATCAACACTGCCATTGCTAACAAAGGTGAATTGTGAGATAATAAACTGCCCTCCCACACTTTCATATTTTCTGTCAGGAATCTGAAATGACAGCATGTTAAAAGACTATACAATGAAGCACTTTTTGACATTTAATAAACAAACAGACTGACAAATTCATAGCTTTGAAGTTAAACCATGTATATCAGTAAGAGTGCATAAAGCCTCTGTTTTCTAAAGGGAGAGGAAGGTCATGAATCCAGTTAATATAGATTCAAAATCCACTGAGAATTCATGTGGGTTCATTCATTCATCATGAAATCAGCAACATCACTCAAAATCCACAGATAAGTCAAAATCAGCGTCTAATCTTTTTGACGTTCAACAAGATGTAACTATAAACTTAGTTATCCTTCTTGCAACAGAGGACTTCAGCGTGTCCGCATGCTTTGCTGAAGTGAGGCAGTAACGTATCAAAATCGCATTCAAGACCATCAGGTCATAAATTTTCCACTTCAGACTGCAAGCTCAGATTCCCCTCAGAATGCTTCTTGTGTCTACTTATAGCACCTGAGCACCACCGAACACCTTTTGAAAGAAATAAATTCAAACAGATCTCAAGCCCGCAGCAATATTATTCTTTCTTCCCACTGAATGTAGTGATGAAATCTTCCATCAATTCAACACACTACAGTCCAGTTCTTGTGGGTTCTTTGGTGAGATTAGTCTTATTTTCACAGCACACCAGCAGCTAAAGATGTCAGAGCTTTCAATATTCATTACGCCTGCTTTCCTTTGGCACCTTTTATGCTGCACAATATTGTTCCAGGCTTGTCTGTGGGTTTCAACCACAATAGTGTATGTTTACTGTCATACCAAACGGTCTTTAGATGTAGTCTAGCTTTACTTTCACAATATGGGAGGGAAGGGGAATTTTGCTTTAGGAATGCCCTCTTAACAACATTTTAGTGGTCTGCCACTCAGCTGATTACCTTGCTGGCTATGTGTGCTCCAAAATAGGTACCAAATGCTCAAAGCAACATCCGCTACTCACAGTCCTTTTATCAATCTCCATTAAGAGAATGCTATCTGAACAGCACACTTAATATGGCCTTTCACTTATCAGGGAGATGGGATGAAAGCCACGTGACAACAACATCCCAGCTCTGTCACAAGATGGTTATCTGTGATATACTGGAGGCATCGGAAAAGCAGCTCCCCGCTGCCTGGGTTGGACCTGGACACCCAGGCACAGTTCAATTACACAACTGAAGTTCAAGGCCCGCTGTACTGAGGCAGAGGCACCTCGCTCCTGCCCTGCAGGGTACCTGCTTTGCTCTTCCCCACTTGTCTCTCTTGTTCTCTTACACTTGTATTTTTTTTTCTTCGGTGACTGACATGTGACACTGTTTGAGTCACCTTACCTACAAGTAGTGCCCTTCCTGTGCTTTTTATGTGACCAACAATCAGAACCAAAAAAGAAGAGGAATGAGGCACTGGAATGGGTAACGAACACAGAATTATTTGTCCTGCTTCAGATCCAAGGCAGCTACTGATCTGGAGACATTAAGACACTGTCTTATAGATGGGCTCTATAAATATCTCTGCTGGTGATTTCCAGCTTCCTTTGAAGTGTCAGGCACTTGACACTTGTGGGTCACACAAGACAAGGAGGTGAACTCTAAGCTCAACATTGTAACTATAAATGGCATTTTGAGCCTAGATACATGCTTAGCATCTCTGAAGTCTCTGTAAACCCTATTATATTATATCTTATAAACATATTTCCAACCTTGTTGTGTTTGAATCACTAGAGTAAACATTGCTACAAAGCTACAGCAATAATATAAAATCTGGATTATTTAGCTTGTTCTGACTAAACACAGAATGTTTCATACACAGCTGAGAGAGGATGAAAACGTTCAGATTCTGCTTACATGCCTAAGTTAACACTCTACAATGTAAGTCAAGATACATGCAAAATTTACCTCAACAAGCCAAATCTAAAATGATACAGGAAAACCCAAAAAGCATTTGAAGAGTGTAAATATGACAGAAGTAAGAAAGTAGTCTCACTGTCTTCTCTGAAGGCTGTACTTTAAAGTATTCCAAAAGCAGAAAAAGAAGTCAAAAGGATTGGGACCAGATGCTAGTGGAGGGCACCATGAGCAGCTGTCTGCCCAGTTCCTCTTAGAGTAGGTGCCACTCTGAGAAGTAAGCACAGCTGACCTGCCAGTGAATCTGTTCTGAATCTCTGCAGTTTTAAGTCCAGAACATCACAGCTATCTCAAAGATAATAGCTATACTCATCCAATTTTTGTCTGTCAACACGTGTTGCTCAGAGCTGTAAATGCTTAGGCTTTTTTTTTTTTTCTGATAAACGATTTATTTTTCTCCAATTAATTAATCCATCTATTGACTTGCTCTTAGTTTGCACTGTTACAGGCAAGATAAGAATCAAGACTGAAGAACTTTCTATCTCATTTTAGTTGCTACTTATGGTAATAGTGAAGTGAAACTGAGTGCACAAATCTGCTTTCAAAGGAAGCAAAGCAATGAGTAGTTCCTATAGCATCAGATTGGAAATTTTTCCTTGCCACATGTTCTGAAATAGCTAGATTTCCATTATGAGTACTGCTAACAAGAGTCATCATGGACTAATTGTGGATTAGTTGTGAACTAGTGTACCTTTCTTCTTCAGAGAGGAAAAGCTCTAGGAAATAGTCTAGGATTTCAACACTGCTGGCAGTCACAAGTCCCTAGCTCATCTAAAAACATAATACAATATGCTGCTGTAGTCAGTGATGTTTCCAGCTGGAAAGCTGACCTTCATCAGCTTTATTGTACAGGTATCAATGGGTTATGTAAAAATCTGTGTTGAGGCCACAACATGTAAACTCAGAAGTGTGATCACACTAATTCAGTGAGGCATGAACTCTAGGCCAGAGTACATTGGGAGTTCTGCAGCTTTCTCTGTTGCAGGAAGGACTATGCAGTTCTGGTTCTCAAATGTGCCAACCAAGGGACTTTTTGAGTCCTTATATCAGCTGTAAATAACTGAAAAAGGAAAGGGAGGGGAGAGAAACTCAGCTTGAGTGCTTTCTGGCAGCCAGAATGCAAACAGCATTTCAATACACTCTTAAGTAGAGGAAGATCTTAGAAACTACTGAGCTCTGCCCACAACAGCTGTAAAGCTGATCCAAAGCCTCTCTTTTCTTAGTTCTCTTCACCTGTGATTCAGAGGGAGAATGCATGTTTTCCCAAAGAACCTAGACCAGAAAAGACAATTGCTAGGATTTCTATCACGAGCGGAACTCATTTTTTTAAGATACACCTTCCCACACTGTTGCCTGTATTCTCACTGAGGAGTTTGAAGGCTTCAGCTGAGAATGCTTGGGCTGTAGTTCATAATTTGCTGACATCAAATAGGCCAAAAGTGACTCCAAACTCAGGTTTAAAGCTCTCTTAATGGCCAACAGCCAAGTTTGAGCTGAAACCTGCAAAGCCATCTGTTGTTGTTACACACAGAAGACTGGCTTCAATAGATATTTCTTTAAGGCAGCAGAATTAAATGGGCTTTGGTTTCTCCTTTTTACTTGCACCACCACAATTCCAACTCATAGCTCTTCTATTGTCTATCAGCATTTTCTGTTTCTTTTTTTGCCACCCAGTTCCCTTCCAGAGGTGCAAAAGGCAATAAGTGAGGTTTGATCTACATCTGTGTCTGATCTACATACCTGCGATTAGTCTTCTTGGCTTGCTGGTTGGCCACATAGAAAAGAACTCAAGTCAATGTAATGTTAAATGGGATACCCTAATTAGCGCCTTTTCTCTCTTCTGTTTCTGTGGAAATTTGTCTGCAAGATTGTTGGTCCTATTTTGAATTTCATTGAAGAATTAAAACTGGTTTTAAAAATCAAGGGAGACAGATAACATTAACTGGAGGAGCTTAGTTTCTTAGCTTAGTTTTCCACAATAGTGAGATGTGTTCAGCCAAAACTTAATCACTCTCCAAATGGCAAGGATTAATTCTGGTTGCGAAACCTTGATTAAGCAATGTGTTAGCTCAACAGACAGCTTTTTTTGTGTCTCCCTCTAAAAAGAGATTTCTGGCCAGTTTATGTGCTGGGCATGGTATTTTTCCATGTCTTCATAGCAAATCCTAAGAATACAATATTGTCTTGTTTCCCACCCCTTTTTTGGTTAACTTTTCAGGGGGGTTGTTTGCATTTTAAGAAATTAATGTTGCATTGATTTACACATTGTTAAGCTCTATTATATTGTTCTCCCTTCCAGCTTCAAGGCAACCAGACTGAAGTTCATTTTTAAAGCAGAGGTTTATATAACAGAAGATGCATTAAACCTGGGCAACTTATATCATTTATCTGAACAGTTAGTGTCTGGATCAGCAATTCCTTCAGTCAGGTTGCCTTCCTGAACTGCCTAAAACACAGGGTTCCCAATATTCCTTGCATGCAGGCTTCCTTTTACTGCAGTTGAAGCAAATACATAATCTTAGCTAAAAAGGGTCAGCATTTTTATCCAGATTATAGGTAAAGAAATTCAGCTATTTGATTGCCTGCTTTGATAGCCAGTTTTCCTAAATTACTAGAAACTATAGCTATAAAATTACTGAAGTCTTGTCATAGAAAAGAAGAAACTTGTTATTTCACTTACTAAGGACAAAAGCAACACTTACCTCCTTCCTCTTTTTCTAACTATGTCATCGTGTTTCAAACTTTTCAACATCAGGTTCTCAGTAGCCAAAACGCAATTGCTTACAGCAGCAAAACTGAGACTGAACCTACAATGTCAAGTTCACAATTTCTTTGCAATGGGCAGGCATTTATCATATGCTTTCACATATTTTGACAGAGTAATTTTACCAGTGGGTCAAGTTTTACATACGAACAAAGTTCAAGTGAAAATATTAAAGGCACCAAGTGACTGATAGCAGCTACAGAAATCTAGTACAGCAGTCTTCATTGCTGAATAACACTAATATAACGATTGTTCAGATACAGCCCTAGAGATTCATTGCTCTTCCATGTCAATAACAAGCATATTTATGAAAACTATAAACACACCTTTGCAAAGCACCAACACATTATAGATCTACAGACAGGCAGTCAGTGAATCACCCTCCATGAAGGTTAAAAAAAACACACTTAAAATTTTTGCTAATTTCAATAGGTAAATAGCCCAGGAGGAATAGTTTTACTGTCAAGTATGGCTGCTTTTAGAAAGTAAAAAATTGAAAGGCTTAGAAAATTATGTGTCCTGTTAAGACTGGCTCGCATGTATAGAAACCCTCTAATTTAAAAATGGCACTTACTGCTTGGAAACAGAGCAGGGATTTAAAAGTGTTTGTCCATTCACACCCCACCCTTGGAATTAGTTATTCAAACTCTCTCAAAGCATCCTAACATGATTTATGATGAGTTCCTTACTGGCAAGGTGCTTTAGCTCTTCGTTTTAGTTTCGCGCTTTGGAATAGAGGAAGGTCAATAGTTATTAGCACACATATACCCTTACTCACATACACTAGTTTCTCCCATCTATATGGCAAAATAAGTAAACTGGGAACTCCAAGATGGAGAGTTAGCCACATTAAGATTGAAACAATTCTGTTTGTTAGATAAATGTACTGTTTTCCAGCTGAAAAAAACCCCCAAATCTATTATTAAGCTTATGCATATACATATGTACCAAGAATTCTGCATGTTCTTGATGGCTGTGGACAGAAGGATCATTTCCACCTTCAGCTTTACCTGTTTAAGATTCATTTAACTTATTAACAACTACAGGAATAGGATGGTCTCATAAATTTCATGTAGAGATTTGATGATAGAAGTTATACCCAGCACAAGGCTTATATACAGCATATTCCTTTGATTGTTTGGGTAGGTAATGACTCAACGTTAAAAAAGTAGAAAATGTTCACAAATCTTTTAAAGACAAAGAGGAAATTTTTTAGTAATTATAATAAAAGTTAAAAAGCAGCTGAAGAAAGTTGTATAAGACAAGCAAAAAGACAGTGCTTGAAGGAGGAGTCAGAATAGAAGAACTATTTAAAGAGAAGAGTAAGTGAGAGAAGTTGTAATATACCAGCTAAGAGAAATGTTGTATATTTAAACTGGAGGAGAGAAGAGTGTAGAAATCTATGTTGAACAGGATCAAGTGAAAACTTCAGTAGACACTTCTGAGAAAAAGTCATAGCAGAAGCGCAGTAAACAATATACAACAAGATTGCCTGCTAGTAAGCATGGCCAGAATAGCCTCGTGCTGAACAAAGCTTGAAAGTTGCAAGCCAATAGAAAGGAAAAATGTTAATTAAAACAGATTTTAAAAGCTAGAGAGCTGGTCACTTGTGAAGAAAATTATGAAGACAAGCAAAACCAGAGACTGCAGACAGGTAAAAAAAGAGGAAAATAGCGTGGAGCACTACTCATGCACATCACATTTCTACCCCTAAAACAACTGGGCTTTGCACCACTCTCTGCTTTAAGGATAATTTTCACTGAATAATCCGGTTAGCAAACGTTCACAGCTCAATGGGGAATCAGTCACTCTTTTCCCCCACGTAAGTTCTTTCCTGTGAGGTTTATTACTCTGCCCACTGCATCATAGTTATGTGCTCCAACAAAGATCTCTTTAAATCATCACCTACAGAAACTGTCTAGCTTTTTGGTAATTTGAGACCAGCTATTGCGAAAAATGGAGCATCCTTGTATAACAGAGAATACTCCTCACACAGAGGAAACAAGGATTCATTGCAGACAAGGCAGAAGAACAATAGACTCACTGTTGAAGAAAGGCATAAATAATTGAGAACGTCTGCAAAGGGACTAAGTTCTCAGAGAAACTGGCTTTTGGCCACTTGTAAATTAAGTGTGAAGCACACAGAAGTAGGAGGCAAACAAACGTGAAATGATTAGGCAAAGAAATAGCCAAACACTAGTCCTAGTCAGGCAGTCAGCATATTAGACCTAGCTGTAGGTAAAACACAGCAGACATTTTGTATGAGTTTGTAACAGCAGGCTACAATCTTGTTTGACTGCATGACCTCAGAGTGTGTGTACATATACACATGCACACACACATGAATGCACACACAAATGTATACATAAAGTCAGGCTTACTCGAGCATCTGGACATAAGATTAGGACATTAGTGTAATATTTGTGGTCTCCAGCTGAATGAACTCCAAAATGTTCTACCTAGAGCATCTACACATTCAGGTTGGTACATACCTTCATACATTCATTGTTCACAGTTCCCTAACCTCATACAAACCTTGCCGTACCTCAAGGTCCCACAGCCTTTTTTCTTCCAAGAGCTGCACCTTGACCAGTCTCTAACACAAAGCACCATTACCTGGGTCCTTCATCACCCTTAACCTGCAGCAAATTTGTGACTGTCATTTCTCCTGGGCTCTATACCTCTTTTGCTGATGCTGTGAAAAAGTAAAGAATTCAAACAAGTTTAGACCAGTTCTGCATTCCTCAGGAAGATTCCCCCTTACAAGCAGTATCCCAAAACAACAGTTTTTTCTCATCAGCCACCTACTTTGAGTGGGAAATCCCATGTTCATAAGCACTTTTCTCTTTCGTTGTTATGCCTCCCCATGTGGAAGGGAGAAGGAGGAAAAAAAGAAAAAAAAAGTAAGAAAAGCAGTCAGTGCCATCTCTGGGGTGACATACCCATCCTGTCTCTGGGCCACTCAACCTGTCAGATTAAGACACTCATCCTGCTTTATCAGTGCAAATCCAGGGCGCAGAGAGGTCACAGGCTGTCCCCTGGAGGACTTGGAGATCCTAACAACTGACCTGTACCACAAGCAGGAGTCTTTCTCACTCCACAGAGGTACAGTCCACCATCAGCCTTGTTGCAAAGCTCACAACCCTGAACAGACTTAAAGAAAAGTGGTTGAAGAGGTTATTTTTTCCCACCACAGTAGCTCAGAACACCAGAAATTTCAGCTTACATCCAGATATCAGCCTGTGCCACCTGTTCTTCCCTCTGTCCTACCAGGACTAAAGCCACTCTGCTAAGAGTCAGAAACACCTGCAGTCGCACCAGCAGAAAAACAAGGCTGTGAGTCAGAGACTGTACTCAGCTAGGGCCCCTTGCTGCAGTGGAGATCAGCCCCATTACTCTCATGACCTCTGGTTTACATACCACCCTTCTCTCAGGTGTCTTTACAAACCCTCACCATTGCATAGCAACACTTGGAGCTCTAGGGAACCTCACTCAAGATCAACCAGTCATTCAGTTGGTCCCTCCCATACACATATCTCCTCTCTTCTCCCTCTTCCTCCCGGCTGACACAACAGCATATCTTACCCTGATGCTGAAGAGGGTTTCTAATTAGAAACTCATCATGCCAACTGGGCATGTCCTATACCACTTTTCCGACTAGCTGCTGCCAAGATGTGCTATTTCAGATGAAAGGTTAAGCAGGGATGAAAACGCCCTTATTGATGTGATAGCAGAGTTGTTGGGTGGCATTTATGGAGAACTCCAAATTGGACTTTTTTCTTAAGATATACCTTTAACAAAGAGGCTTAGCTGCCTTTTATTAAAGAGCTCTTTTATTAGACAGCTTAACAGATACCAGAACACAAGTATTTTTGTGTATCTTGCGTACTGTGTCCTGTTCTGAGCTCCCCGATTCAAGAAGGACAGGGAACTGCTGGAGAGGGTGCAGCAAAGGGCTACAAAGATGACTAGGGGACTGGAACACCTCTCTTAGGAAGAAAGTCTGAGGGATTTGGGGTCTTTTTAGTCTGGAAAAAAGACAACTGAGGGGGGATCTTATCAACGCTTAGGAATACTTAAAGGATGGGTGTCAGGAGGATGGGGCCCTTTTTCAGTGGTGCCTGGCAACAGGACAAGAGGTAACGGGCACAAACTTGAGCATAGGAAGTTCCATCTCAACGTAAGGAGGAACTTCTTCACTTTGAGGGTGGCAGAGCACTGGAACAGGCTGCTCAGAGAGGTGGTCGAGTCTCCAGCTCTGGAGACATTCAAAACCTGCCTGGACACGTTCCTGTGCAACCTGCTCTAGGTGAACATACTTTGGCAGGGGGGTTGGACTAGATGATCTCCAGAGGTCCCTCCCAACACCTATCATTCTGTGATTCTGTGATCTCCCTCTTTCACATTCTCAACATCACCTACTGCATACAGCCAGGATGTGCCAGAAGGTGCTACCATAGAGGCAACCTTCACAACAGCCATTTCAGGTAACTTTATATGGTTTGAGAATCACCTAGCAGCTTCATTGATTTGCATTTAAAAAGTCAGTATACACTCTAAAGAGTGCCTGGTTTGTTTAAACTTGTATGTTACAAAAAACCAGGAAACAATGGCTCCTCCTCTGAAAGCGTACATTCAAAGAAATAGGAAGCAATCTTTGTTCTTCTAGAATAGCCAGTTTTACATAAACCAGTACGTGATCTATGTCACTTCAGCACCATGCAGTTTTTGGCAAACAAATCATAAATAGCCAGTAGTGCTACACATGCTGAGCTTCCATTTTACAAGAGCGGGTGGAGCTTAAAATGGTTGTCAGGCACTGGCGGATCTCTGTTAATGAAAAGTAGATGGTTTGCAATGAGGGGTGATCTCTCAGTGTAACCACGTGGTTTCCTATGGTTTCTCTGTGTTGAGGTACACTTTCTTTTACTCCACTTTCTCTCTTTTTGGGTGTGTATATGTCAGGTTTGGTCCTGTTGCACACTTCTTCAAGTATGTGTAAGATTGACTGTTTCTCTCTTCTCTCAATCTGTCTATGTTTCCCTGTCTTTCTGTTGCATTTTTTTCTGACCATAATGACGTGGTCTTTTTGGATTCTGCGCATCGCTTTCCAAGATGTTGTAGTTATTACTTGTTAGAGAAAGCCCTCTCACCCCAGTGTGTCATCCTGTTCCCGTTCCTAGTATAATTGCAGGAATTGCTAGCACTGTTCTGTGGATCGTGAGTGGGAAAATAATCCCTTCCTTTGCTCTGTTCAGCTTACCTTGCATGACAGATTTACCTGCCCTCAGAAGGGACCATGCTAGAGAATTAGTCCTTTTCCTAAAAGCATTTCTGAGCAAAGGGCTATCTGTCTCTAGGGAGATCCAGTACACTCCATCCAGTCAGGGCGAGACTTGTGGCAACATTGTGCTGCCCGTTAACTTTTGCACCCAGCAAATGTATGGTTTCAAACTTATCAGCCTGCTGTCAAAACACAGAAATCTCTTTCGCACGCTGTCATGCATATGTACCAGAGCCTAACTAGTCAGCATCTCATTGCTTAACAGAAACGCGTTTCTGAAGTGATTATTGTCATTGTTGAGGAGGTAATATTTTAATTCATTCATTAAGTTCAGCTACCTTTACCATCGGTGCATGAGTAGTACTGCCAGGAAGGATGGCCAAACCAACCTGCCTGAGCCAAAGACTTTTTCCTACATGCCTTCCATATCTAGCATACTGCCAAGAGTAATTTAAGTCACAGTTATACTAGCAAGTAATCATACCAGTTTACATTGGTATGTCTATTTTTTTTCCTAATTCATTATTGCAACCTTTAACTGAATGATAAATTGAGCCAAATGTAGTGTTTTTATTGAAATCCCTGTACTGCTGATGTAACCATTTGGGTTTGAATATGGAATCTTTTGCTCAGGAAAGACTGAACTTTAGTTAGTCTCGTAAATGTCAATAACTGGCAAAGAAATTTTGCCTAAATGTGAGCAAAAATGTCTCATACTTACAGTCCAGATGCAGCATCATCAGTTTTGCACTTTGTAAGGAAACACTGAAAAATAAGGAGAGGAGAAATCTCCCCATAATAGCATATATACAATGCATCCACCCTGGACCATGTACCCACCTGTGGCAGCAGATGCCTGCCGCCTTGTCCCTTAGTCCAAGGCTCACCTTCCAGGATGTTGTTTTATCTTATCCTCAATTAAGCTTAAAAAGACAATTAAAAGCCCAGCAAGAACTCAGATTACAGAAAATGAATGTTCAAAGAAATTCCTGAAATAAATGCACAGAAGCTATTTTCCGTGGCAGAGTGCTGTGCTTCTTTCTCCAGAGGTCAGCAGCAGCAGGATCAATGTGCCTGCTCTGCCCTCCCAGCTGCTCTGCTCTCCTGTCATCTGAATAATTCTAACTTGTTCCTGCAGGTCTTTCCTCCCACTCTTCAGGCCATGTTTTCAAGCTCGTCCTTTCGCTAGCAGTGGGCATGCTGAGGAGCATTGCTCTAATAACAACTGTGAGTTTCCTGGGCCTGATCCAGGCTTGACATGTTTGATTCACCACTTAATTGTGGCATTTCCGTGGCATGGGAGGATTAAGCAGGCGTACGAGCTCTAGCCACTTTTCTTATAGCCTCAAGAGGAAGGTGTGTGTCTGGCAGTGAAGCACAGCTGATGCACTATTGCATGCACTGTTCCAGCTACTTCTGACAGACAAAAATGTTCCTTGGGGCTATAGAGAGCTGTAGAGAAACTGAGACAGTGTAGTTGCAATTCTGTAGTGCACATCTAGTTGCACCAAAGGAGACACCAGTTAGCCCCACTATTAGAAAGGTGCAAGGAAAGTCTTAAATCACTGGCATTTTTCACCTCAGGTCCAGCCCAAACTGTGGTAAGCATGTAACAGGGGGCTGGAGGAGTGCTTAACCAAATACTGTTGTAGAAAAGTAGAGATGCTAGCACAGATCCAGTTACACGCCTTGAAATATTTCTAGTTCCAAAGGATAAATCTAGAGTTGTTAAAAAATCCCATACTCAGGGACTTCATTGCATATTTAGCAAGAACAGGGGAGGTGCTCTCAAGGAAAGAGGAAAGGGAGGAAGTTGTGAAATAACAGTCACAGAACAGCCTTGACATTTACACCAAGTGAGGTGAGCAGCTCCTCAGAAGTCAACTGGGAGATCTCAGAGTACAGTTGCAGCAGCCTCACATCTGTTATGAGTGTGTATTTGGTTTTTCAATGTCTGTCCCAATTCCAAATAGAGTCCCACAATCAGAATAATTTGTAAACATCACCCAATTTTGAAATCCAGCACTGTGAAGATTGAAAGTTGGGCAATTTAACAAATCTATAGGCTTGTGCTTTTATTTTCCAATTCTTACATGATATTATAAAGATAGACATTAATTATATAAAAAAAAAGGGACATCTTTGTCCATTTCAGTTTCAATTTTACATTATCTAATTTTAATGGGTGTGTCTAGCAGACTCAAGCGTATATGTTGCAGATGTGAAATATTATCATTACAATATGGAGCGAAACACATAAACTAATTGACAACATCATGTGAAGTAGTTAAATGGATCAGATACACTGAAGGTTTGTCACTTTTGCATCTTGTTTTACAAATTATCACCAATGTCAAACGAACTGTATTATTTATAACTTTTTAAAAGTAAGAAAAAGCAAATTACTGGGTATACAAAATAACTCAAAATAGCTGCCTGAATACTGTTAATAATGGGTTAGCAAAAGTTGAATGCTCACAGGAAAACTATAGTAAGGACTTCAAGCATTGCAGTATGTCTGCACATTACTTGTAATACTGAAATTTAATTACATTTTTAGTGGGGGAAAAAAGCTGTTCAGTAACCATTCTTTTACTTTAGTTGTTAAGACCTCAGACACAGAAATCAAATCAATATTCATACAAATACTCACAAAATACGGAAGATACTCTCTTGCTTATAGTGTGTAGGTACCTGCTTTTGGAATATTATTAAAGGTGTTCCACCATCCATCTAGGCATCCTTCTCTCCCAAATTGCCTTTGACCAATTTAGCTTTAGTTTTATGACAAGTCTTCTATAAAGTCTTCTACAGACTGTACAGACAAGTAGACTCATCTAACGCACTTTATGGCAAAGGAGCTGCTGCCAGGTTAGTCCACCAGCACAAACGCCAGGGCTATCTGACTACTGCCCTTCATGTTCAAGCTATGACTAGCACATCTGAGCCACCTGAAGTGGTTCATTATGGCTGATAAGTATAGAATACTTTTGATGCGCCCCATACACTTTCCAGACAGAATTATTACAATAGAAATTGTTTAGATTGAAATTAATTGTATACTGCACTTCAGCACAGCTAACCAGGCATAATAAACAAGGGTGATGTTTCGGAATAGCGTTAAGGAGCTGTACGCTGAACTGAATTGCTCATGGTATGTTAGACAAGAACAGGAATAATTTCCAAAAATGATAAGATTTCTTCTGCGTGATTTTTTTCTGGCAAACTGAAAGATACAAATGAATAGCCTGAAATGGATTCCACTACATGTGGATTAATCTCATTAATTTAAAATAAAATAGAAATAGCTGCTTTTTAAAATTATATTTTATATTCAGATTCTATCAAATTTAGCATTGCAATGAAGTGTCAAAGGCAACTCTATCTTCCTGCAGTCTTAGGTCAGCTAAGAGCAAAACTGTTCACTTTTTCCAAGTTAGAGTATTGCATTCAACATCTATAATTCTCTGTGATCTGTTGGATTGTATTGTTAATGTGAGGAACATAAGGAAAAACTTCTTTGAGGGTGGCAGAGCACTGGAATGGGCTGCCCAGAGAGGTTGTGGAGTCTCCTTCTCCGCAGATATTTAAAATCTGCATAGATGCATTCCTGTGCAACCTGCTCTAGGTGACCCTGCTTTGGCAGGGGTGTTGGATTAAAACGACCTCCGAAGGTTCCTTCCAACCCCTACCATTCTGTGATTCTGTGATTGGTCTCTGCCCCTTCACACCTCTACATTATCCATTGTGTGTAGGGTACAGGAGTCAGTGTTTGTCTCTGTCTTTCTCACTCATACATGTGTGTGTCAGAAGAGGTTTTCACTTGTCTCCCAGAATATTTTTCTTCCTGATTCATACTGCTTCTGAGACGTTCTGCTTTAAGTTGGCAGTTGGTACTACACTGATATCACACTCTGGTAGATCTATGTACAAGTTCATAGTTTATTTATATAGAGCTGGTAAAAACAAGCAATCAAATAATTGGTTCTTTACAGTTATGAAGATGCCAAAGAGATTGCTTCATCTGGTATTGAAAGTTGAAGAAGGGATTTTTTGCCTTAACAATAATGCTTTACTCTTTCCAGTTCATACAAAACCTTGGTTTTAATTATGAAGTTCCCAGTTATTGTAGGCCAGCAGTTTGTACTGTCCTCGATTCTATCATCAGGCACAAAAGGATATTTGTGGAGTCCAGTTTTGTTTTATTGTCCACAATCCAAAGGAACAGATGTGCAAACAAATAGAACAGAGTATCAGTGCTCCCACCTCTACAATAACCCTGATAGAAAACACGCTACCATACAAAAGCCCTTCAGCGTTATAAACATTTTGTCACCACAGAGAGCAACCCTTGACCACTTTTTAGAAGACAGGCCATCCTATCGGAACAAAACATGGTACTCTCTTAGACTCCCTCTTAGGCTTTGTGCATGCTATGACTTTCAGGTCCCAGCATGTCCAGTTCTGCTCTTGAATCTATACCAAGCAGGAGTCAGTTGGCAGGAGATGCATTTTGTTTGCTAACTGTCTTGTGGTAAGTCCCTTATGTGCTCCCACCTCCACACATGCTCTCCTGTATGGGAGTTCAACCTGTAAAAATATAATTTGTGTTCAGTACAATACAGCCTGAAGCTGAGGCCATAGCCCTACCCACACAGAACTGATCTTCTGTGAACTTTCTTTACAGGTAATATAACTGTATTGGTGAAAATCAGATGTAGTCCTGGAATAAACAAAGTCAAAATACAGATCTTACACACTTGTCTTGATTTTGGAACTTGAAATCCATGAAAGCTCTCCAGTGCTCTAGACCAGTAATAGCAATTAACAAAATGAACTTATGAAAATTATGTCAGCAGTCCACAACACATGAACAGACCAAGCCTCTCTTAGCAGCTTCTGCTTCCCAGCCTGCTTGCTTAGCTTACTGATCTTCCTGTGTCATGTTTCTGCAGAGATGAAATTTTCTTTTCAGTGGAGGACTTGCAGATTTCAAAATTCCTTTCCCAGAGAAATAACGGATTTTCACAACTAATGAGGGAGAAGTTGGGTCCTAATGGAGACAGCTCCCATCAACCCTGCTCTCAAACTCAGGAGGGATTTGAGAAACACACACCTTTCTCTTCCCCTCCTATTCCAAATTTTTGAAATAAAACTAGAAGAAAATGACAATTTTTCAATAAAATATTTATATATGTTTTTGGGTTTCTGAAAAAAAAAAAGAATACTGGAGATCTGTAGAGCAAAAAAAAATTAATTCTCTTAAAACTGAAGGATATGGAACTAGCCTTATTCAGCACAGATTTTTCTTTCTAATAAATCTGCTGTTCAAACTGTAGATGCTTCACATATGACAGGAAGGCACTTTTCCTGGGTGCATGTAATCTAAACAGTATAAGCAGAATGGAAGTGCTGAAAGCCCAAATCCTGTATGTAGAAAAATATAACCAGAAAACCTGTCCAAACAGTTTCTGGTATATCCAGCATGTGACACAAACATGTCTGACAGGGTGGGGAAAACAGCTTTATGATTATCCATTTCAGCAGCGATAACGATTTGTCATTAATCTTTGCTTTCAAAATCTAGCTCCTGAAATGAAAAGGTATGTAGGCAACACTCATAAAACCATTACATGGGAGAGTCTCCTGTTCTTCTGTGGAAAAGATGAGTTTTGCCATCAGTTGCCACGTAATACCTTGGCATTTGATAGCTTTAATGTTTGGGGTTTTTTTAGGAAAAAATTATCTAAGCACATTAGGAAGAATATAGGAAGAGATAATGAGCTGTACTAGTGTAATATAGTTAGGTACTCAAGTTATTTGAAAGGATTTATCGAATAGCTTTATGAAGAGGAAGTAAACTGCAGACCAAACATCCTCCCTTTTTCAGCTACCAATGCTAAAACAAGAACCATCCTTGCATGCCCAAGCAGCCATTGAAATTGATTGCAGAAAAGGGTTCTTTTCTATTGTTGGATTTCTTTCCATTAATTTTCGGGGTTTTTTGTTTGTTTATTTGTTTGTTTTTTCTTTTAACGGGTAGGTACTGTAAGGAAGATTTGAAAGGGGCTATAAATAAAAAGGAAATAGACTTATTCTCCTAGTGTTGTTACCTAATCAACTAAGTTCTACTACACTTCTCCACAAAGAGAAAATAAGGAAAATTAGATTACCTACAACTTTCTCTATGTTTTTTTTAATTTGAAAATTTACAGATTTTTTTTTTTTTAAATCCTCTACTATTAAATTTTCCTGCGTGAAACAACACCCCCATCCCCCCCGAAAATAACCTCCATGACAGCAGATTTCAGGCAGTTAAGCTTCCAGTGTGATCCTTACATTGCAAGAAAATGCACTTGGAATTACTGAACAGTGTTGTTGTGAAGAAAACAAGATAAGCCAGCAGTGTGCCCTTGTGGTGAAGGCAGCCAACCACATCCTGGGCTGTATTACAAAGGGTGCAACCAGCAGGTCCAGGCCACTAATATTTCTCTATTCTACACTGGGGAGACCACATCTGGTGAACTGTGTCCAGTTTGGGGCTCCTCAGGAACCAGAGCAAGTCCAGCAGGCTCCAAGCTGATCAGAGGGCTAGAACACTTGATGCGTAAGGAGAGACTGAAGGAGCAGAGTTTGTTCAGCCTGGAGGAGGGAAAGCTCAGGTGAGACCTTACTGCTGCCTACAGTTGACCCCACTGGAGGGTGCAGAGGAGATGGAGGTGCACAATGGAAGGAGGAGAGGTGATGTGCACAAGTTTCAGCATGGGAAATTCTAACAGGGATTTGGGTTTTTTTTAGCTTGAAGATGATCAAATAATTGAACAGGTTCCCAGAGACTCTGTGGGATCTCCATCTTTGGAGATATTCAAAACCCAGCTGGACACAGCCCTGAGAAACCTGTTCTAACCAGAAGTCTCCTTGTCCTTCTTAACCCTTGTGATTCTGTGACTCTGCATGTTTATCCACAACTTCTGTTAATACTGCTACTAATGTGCATATATATAAAAAAATAATTATCTTTTCTTGGTCTCTGGTGTTGATGCATCCTCTCTGTGTTAGCATAACTCCATACTTCTGAGGTGCTATTTTTGTTCTGTACAGGGAATGAGTGGATCTTTTCCAAGGTTTCATTTTTGTTTTTACATCATGACAGCCATCCAAATATGCAGCTATCATGGAGACAAGGCTCAGGGGTTTTCTACTCTGAGTTATGTGGACTGTGGTGAGCGCTACAGTCCAGAGGGATGGGGATGCTTGTGAGGTTTATCCTATTTGACTGTAAACTCTGCATCTTGGTTATCAGTAACAAGTGTCGACAAAGAGCTTAGCAAGGGCTGCTGAGCCTATCCAGGATCTGTTCAGTGCTGAGCAAAAACATGCTTTTTAGTGCTGTGGCTGGCCTACTAGGAATATTTGAGCTTGTTACTTCAGAGTTTCATTGTGTTTTCCTACACAAACTGCAAGCACAGTAGACATATTATATAAGTCTATGTACTGCAGATATAGATACAAACTCCACAATGAAGGCTAAAGGAGTGATCTCAAGTAGACATACAGAGATAGCAGCTGTTGTGTTTGTTTACATTAAGATTTTATGCTGTTCACTATCTTCTGAGAAAAACATGCTCTATGACATTGTGTCATAGCAGAGACTGCTTCAGGTAATACTGTCATATGCTTGGTTGCATGTGATTAACATGTCTTTACATAAATGCATTGGATTCTTTTTTGCATTTATGCAATCAGAATATCAGTCTTTTGACAAATATAAGTTTGAACAGATCAAGAAGCATTTCAAAGCATGTAAACTAATTTCACCCCACTGAAGTCAAGGGACTACTTACATATCTGAAATGATAAACAATTTTTTAAATTGTACTAACTAGCAGTTGTGAATAATTACTTTCTAAACACATTGGAAACTTTGTAGTCTTGATACACCATTCTGTATGGTATTTCTACATTATCCATTTGTTTTAGGCAACAACTTTCTCCATGTCTTAATCTCCAGGCTATATTTAGCACATTGTGATTTTGTTTATTATTTCGGTGTCTGCTGCTACGTAACCAGCAACACAGGGACCAACCAGTACTTAATATCAATCAAAATCTACAAAACTATAGATTGTAGTCACCTCAAAAGTTTCATTTTAATTATTGTATACTTAAGTATTCTCCTGCTTTAGTAACACCCATCTTCTATATAGGATAGAGAGAAGCTCCAGAAAAGTTGAAAACATTGCATCATGTGATAACTTTACACTATGTTACGATAATTGCTAGTGAGATATGTAGGACCACCATATTACAGTACTTCTGGGGAGGAAGCTGTATTTTTGTACACAACCCAGTCACATTGCCTTCTGAAGTTAATAATGATGGAAGTGATTGGTCCATGTTTACGGTAAGAGCTACCATGTCTAAAAATACTCTTGACCAGGTAGCCCATAAGCTAGGTCATGACAGTATAGAGGACAAGAGATAAAAATCACAATTCTGCAACCATTTTAAAGCTCTGATTGATTGCTACGATTCTTTCATTGTATATCTTGTTACCTTGGCCACTGCAGCCTGTCATTTTGCTAGATTACACCTGGAAATGACTCTTTCTGGGAGAAGTAAAGCTTTGGCAACAAACAGATAGAGGCATTTGGACTTGGAATCCCAAACAGAAGGAAGAACTACAGGAAAAAAAATAAGGCAGAAAAATCTGAAGTAACAAGGTAGGAAGAGAAAAAATGATCTTATGCCAATCATTTTTAAAAAAGTGAAGCACCAATGTGTAATGCAATCTTCTGGCACCAAGAAATCCAGATGGTAAACAGAGAAGACATCTCATTTTACACAACTGCTGTATACACAATAATGTTTTATGGCGACTTCTTTCTGGTTATCAAACTCTTTGCACTCTACCGTTCACCATAAAAAACAATATATAGAAAGTACCAGCAAGATTTTTTTTTTAACAGCTGGTTAAACGCTACACAAGTGAGTTATTTTGTATGTATCCATATTGATTAGAAGGCATTAGCAAAATATGTTTCAAGAACCTTAAATCAAGATTCTCTAGGAAACAGGACAACTTTCAAGTCTCTGCCAAAAACTGTCCAAAGTGTAAAAAAATAAAAAGGCAAAACAAACAAACATCTCAGCCAGCTGTAAAGCGTAATCAAAAAATAGAGTGATAGAATAGAAATGGTACTATCAATGGTAAGTTTGATGCCTGCTTTATGAGACTGGCAAACCCCATGAATAAAGATATGTTCTATCACACCAGAAAGCCTGTGAAAGCATGTTGTCACCATGGTAATCTTATGGCATTTGTAGGACCTCTTAGCGCTTAGCAACCAATGATGTTCTCCTCAAAACTAGTTGATAAAAGAAAAATTAACTGCACATGTATTGAACACCAGTGCAGCACCAACAATTCTTTGATGCAGCTGCATGTGTTTAGAAATTTGGAGCTCGATTCTTAGTTACACTAATGTAAATCTAAAATAAAGCAGCTGAAGTCAATTACATCAAGACAAAGCCGTGGGGAATCAGCTCGTAGGAATGTGACCCTCCAACTACAAAAACTTCATAAATACACTTCTTTTTCTGTTGCAAAGATACTGTGACTAATGTAACAAGATTAAAGACCTTTAGGTCTGCTTTGATTTACACCAGAGCCTGAAGTGATCATCAGCATCGGCCATGGAATTACAAAGATGAGGGCTGTCATTATGTGTGAGTCTTTCTCCCGTCTCGGACTGGGGAGTTATTAAACATACTTTACTCTAAGATGTAATCCCTCGAGGTTCTGACTCTGGCCTTTGTAATTTTTTTCTCACATGGAGCAGACAGTCAAAAATCTTATTTTTTTTGCCTTGGCTTCCTTGTGTGTAAAGCAGTTGTCTACTTAGATGTAATTCTCAGTATCACTTTTCTGTATTTAAACCTCTAATACCAATTCTAAGAGACAAGGTAAGATTTTAAGCCAATTCAGATAAAAGTAGAGAATCTCACTGAAAATCAAATCCATAAAATGGAATTACAGTCTAGTTCAGGCACTGGTTATTAAGTTGCTGGGACAACAGCACTGCACCAAATCCCACAGTTCCCTTGGAGATCTTGCACTGGTCTAAATAGCAGGTTGGGTGCAGCTGCCACACCACTCGTTCTCCCACAGTGAAAAACAGAGCTCATACAAAGCAGAAGGAAGTGTGATAGAACTTACTATGTTTTATGGTTGTTGTCAGAATGAAGGATGCATTTTCTACTACCCTGTTGACTAGTACACAGTGACTTCAACATGGGACAGAAGCCTACACTTCACAGATCCTGCCTTAGCGCTGATAACAAGTCTTCTTCATCTCTGCCTTGAAAAAGACCTTTCACTTCTCGCTGCTCCTTCTAGACCATAAAGATAACAATGCAGACATTTAACTAAGGGCATGATGGGGGCTGATTAGTTAGTGTGCCAAGAGGGAAAAAAGAAAAATTGCAATAGCGTCAGCTGCTTTTACAGTGATGCTGGCAAAAGAATGGGGGCCATGGCAGCCTCACATATCAATGCTGCAGAAATGACACCAAATCTATGTATTAAAAAGAAATCCGAAACTTTGCTGCAGAACTTCAGAAGCACTGAAAACAGGATGTGAAATGTGGAAAACCAATAGCTTCATTTCTATGCAAACTACATCAGTATGAATAGACGCTTGCCACATTTTACAGACTAAGCTTATTTCAATAAACTAGCATGAAAAAAAATTGAGACTTTGTGTTCAAGGAAATTCACGTCATGGCCACAGACCCAGTCATGCTAAATATCAAAGGCTTTTGGCTTCTTTCCTGCAGTTCTTGGGGGTCTGCGAACTGCTTATCAATGTTAATTGACATGGGCAAGTTTGTCGATCTTTGCACCAAATTGAGTATAAATTCTTATCAAATAGTCTACAGATCAGAACAGAGGTTGCAACTCCTAAGCTAGACTTCTTGAAAGGGTCCCATAAACCCACATCTTATATGTGTAGGTCTAGTATCTCTGCGTAGAGCTCCAAACCTGCAAAATCCCTGTGTACCAATCCCATTAGGCTCACAGGGCCACGTAGCCACACATCAGGTGGCTCCAGGCCTTCTTCTGGGAGCATGTGTTGTAAAAGCTGACTAAGCTATGCCGCACAGACAGCTTTGTCAAAATCAAGTGTTACGCATTTGCTCAGAGTACATAGCAGGCAGAAGAAAAAGTAAAAATATGACAAGTTTGTATTCATATTTCCTCTTATTTACACAAAATTCTCTTCTTGGAAACTTCAGTTCAAAGCCTATTCAGTTCTATGAACGCCATCTCTGGTGAGGGAGAACCAACCATCAGTCAGCTCATGAGTTCTTTCTCTCTTCCAGTTAGCACAGGGATGGATCCAGTTAGCTGGATCCCAGTTTCACCTACCTTCGAAAGAAAGCTCAGATCCTACTAGTTGCGTGGCAATGTTGGACTGCAGGTCCAACACACATGCACATATCCAGCAGTAATCCCTGTGTGGCTCTTGTAGAGTGCACAGAGCTGTGGATATCTGTGGCTGTGTCATCCCTGACACCTGAGCTACTTTAAAGGTAGTTCATGTCTGCACAAGTTGCACCCAAACCTCTGACTGCAGTGGAGAAGGAGCTTCGAGGCTGTTCTCACACCCATGCACCCCAGATGTGCACTGAGCACAGACTCCCATCTCAGCTCCATACTGTTAGGCTAGCGCTTTCATTTAAGGGTCGTGACGGAGATATAAAAGTCTTGAAATCCTCATTGGAATAAAACAGCTTTACTCCCTGCTGTCTACCAATAAAAAGTTTTATCTCTGTCCTTATTTGGCTTTATCTCTTCCCAGTAGCCTTTTGACTTAAACTCCTTTGTAGTTAGATTGAACATATATGTGATATTTATTAAAAAAATTACATACTTTTCTTCTTTTTCCACAGGATGCAAGAGTATGTTTGTTTAAACTATATCGAGAAATTTTCATTCTAGAAGGAGTTTTAAGGACTGCACAGGATTTTCTACACAAACCGATATAATAAACAAAAGCCTGTATCAGAGTGATGCAGGGCTCCAGAGCTGCCTGAACAGCTGCATTAGCATACAGGCCCTCCCTTTCCAGTCGCATTAATATTTCACATTGTTCCACAGTGAATACATATTCTTGTGAGGCACAGTGATGTGCCAGAGGCTACTTTGTGGACTGGAATAGTACTCTTTCCATTCAAAGTCTGGTCTGGTTTCTCCAGGCAAAGGAAAACTGCATCACCATCATGTCTTCAGAAAACTTCTGTCAGGCTTTGAGGGTGTGAAGGAAAAAGTCTCTGCTGCAGCCGCAGAACTGGTGTGAATTTACTATCTTTGCTATAGTCAATTTAGCAATATCCACAGATAAGCTGACTTAAAGTGGCTGCCCAGCAGTATTAAGTTCCCCTTAACAGACTGACTTATCCCAGTGGCTTACAAAAATATCTCCTTGGAACGCTTCCAAACATACCAGAGATGCTGGCTGGTTAAGTCTCTAAAATAGTCCTCAGTTAGAAACTTCCAAACCCCACACAAGAATCAAATTGCCTCAGTTGAACACTGTGCTACATTCCCTAAACCAGAGTCATCACCTCCCTCTTTAGGTGCAATTATAAGGAAAAGTCTTTTTCTTTTAAAAGAAAATAAGATGTATAGAGGCTTCAAACAAACAGATCCTGGCACAGGAGAGAAATCCCAGGCCAGAGGGACAAATGCTCTTACTGCTGCTTCATAAATATTGACAACTCATTGCTTTAGGCAGCACTGGTGCAACAGGAACATTTCTTGTATGCCACACTGTCGTTACCTTTGGGAAATGATCTGAAAGTTTGAGTTTGTTTTGATCTAGGTGCCCTGGCACTGATAGATATGTAGCTAAAGCCAGTACCTCATGGCTTCTGGAGAGCACAGTTGTGCTCGTGTCCACTTGTGCCCACTCCATCTTGAAGGTTACCACCCCTGCAACAAGCTGTGCTTGTATTTCAGCAGTGACAGATCACAGCCCAGTTTCTTTCTGTGAACCCATCAGGGAGCTGCATTTGGGCTGTGGTTGCCCTCCCCTGAACTGCGATAGCCAGCGTGCAGAGCCACCCCTCCTTCCACTGCCTCTGCTACAAATAGCTGCAACCTTTAACCGATGGACAGGACAAGCAGAAAAGGGAAATAAATAGCTCTTAAGTGCCACGGCTAGAATCAGAGCCTCAGCTAGGATGAGTCAGCACAGCCCCAGCTGTACCAGCTACGGGGCTGGCTTTGTTTCTCCATTTACAGGCTGCAAGCCAAAGCACAAAGGAAAACTTCCCAACTGCTTGTCATTATTGCAGTACGAGTAAAATAGCTAAATCTAAGGCTTTGTCTGAAAACAGGCAACATGTGCCTTCTCTTCCCCACCCCATGAAATGTTTGAGCAGCCCGGCAGCACTAGGACCTTTCTCAAGACTATTCCGTGTTCAGGAGCGTGGCCTTTTCCCTCCTGGCAGTACATCAGATGTTGTTACCACTATAGTATTTCAATGCCGCAAAACAATGCTTGCAAACATCCACTTGGCCTCTAAGTAGTTCTACTAAATTTTGTGCAATCTTTTAAATCTTTCTTTCTCTGATCAATCATGCAGGTAGGTTTTCATTTATGTTGACTTCTAGGAATGGGTTTTCATTGTACAAATACATTCAAAGATATTTATAGGTAAAGAAAGTGGTGGTTATTTATTGATTCTTAGCACCAATATTTCAGTCACCCAATTAGGAAACAAAACCAATGCAGTGGGATCTGCACACCAAATCAACACACTGAGTGAACACTGGAAATGCAGGATTTGAAATACACGCAAGACTGAAATTTGTTTGCATAAGCTGTTGTAAGAACAATGCAAAACCTATCTTGATAGAAACCAGTTTTTGCACAAAAGACAAAGATAGGCCAAAATCATTACATATCTTATTCACAACAAAGATTACAGTCAGTGATTTGTTAGTATTAAGTAGCTTAATCACTGCTTATTGCTAAGAAAGAGCATCTTATTGAATACCTGGGAAAACATGGAGGAATTTTTTTCTCCTGTTTTCTAGTTCTTTCAATCTTATGGTATGGGAAACTTCCTCACTTGTCTTCAGAGCATGGGATAGAGTAAGAAGAGTCTTGTGGAGCTTGAAAAGATAATTTACTACACACAAATCATAAAACCACATTCTTACCTCATTTGTAAGACATCTTCCTCCACAGACACTTCTTAATGATTAAAAAGGCTATGCAAGAGAAGACGTGCTCTAGTGTCTCTTAACTGGTTATAAAAGATCACATACATTACGTGCTATTCCAATGCATTCTGAAGAAAAGTTCTGCTAATGCAACATTTATGTGTTTCCCAATGAGGAGATTCATTATTCTGCTTTCAAAAATTTAACTTGATTTGGTATTTAATTAAAATCAAATTCATTGTGTGCATATGTGTTTGTTGCAACTCCTACAATAGTTGAAATTATGTAAACCAGAAACAAAATAATGAGACATTCTGGGATTTTTCTTTTTTCTTTTTTTTTTTTTTTATCAGTGCTAAATAAGCCTCCATAATTCTGTCTCTAAGCAAGAGCATAGTCAAATTGGCCTTTCTCCAGTCCATCGAGTCCATCAGCCCAGGTTGAGGTTGGCATACTCCGGTAGGGGTCGAGGAGAATTCGGAAGCAGCGAACAATGAGGATTCCCAAGAAAATAAATAATAAAATCACAAAGGCAAACGTTGTTTTCTGTTCCAGGGTCATGCTAGAATTTGGTGTCATGTTGCCAGATGACACCAAAGTGTCAGTGAATATCTCGCCATCCATCATCCAGGGAAGCTGAAACCAATAATCCCACAGTCGCCTTCTTTTCACCATCAGTTTGCTGAGGTCAGAGTGGAAGCTATTTAGATGCACTTTGCTATCTGTAGGGCAAGGGGGAAGCAATGTTAACTGTGAATAGCCCTTTTGTTTGTTTACTTCAACTTTCTCCTAGTGGGGAAAAACGAAATGGAAAAGAATTTGACAACAGGTCTGCTTGCCTCTGTGTCATGTATGAGTGACCTGTTAGAAATCCTGTACCGTCCTGTTGTCACTGCAGAATCCAGCCACTGATAGCAAATGTCACTAGACCCTGAGCTGGCAGTAACCTTTCCCTCCCTACCATATCATTTGGACTGGGAAGAACATCTCTTTCCTGCAAGGGGGAAAACGGGGGGTTTAATCACACCACTCCAGTGGGTAGCCCACGGAAATGGCAAATTGCATGCCTTGCTGCAGGACAGACGAACTGCAGTTAAACCTACTCTAAGTTGGGGGAGAGGGGTTTGAAAAACAAATGTAAGTTAATAGTTTTACACAGAATCACCAAAAGCGTTCTGAGGTAGGATGGACCAGGATCTGCTGCAGGCCAATAAAATACGCATGTCCCCATGATGGAAGGCAGCAACCATTCAGTGCCTGTAACACTGCAGCATTTATGAAGGAAAGGCATAAATAATTTGCGTTTGAAATGAGGGAAGATTTAGGAAGGCATCCTGAATTAAGTCAAGAAGTAATTTAGCTCAAGGGCAAACGTTTCCTCTTCTTACTTAAAATCAGAATCACAGTTAGCAAGAAAATGTTTTTTATGTCACCATCTCTGCCACATCGAGAGAATTGCCAGGATTTGGGACTGAACTTGGCTGTTTCTAGACAGCAGAGCATATGCTGTGCTACCGCCCCGCCTGGCACGTCTGCTCCCCTGACTGTCTGTCTGGGTGCCTGCCTACCATCACTTTCACCTCCCTTGCACACTGGATTTTCCATCCAGCAGGAGGGCGGCGCTGCGGGATGCCACAGTTTAGGCCTGGTCACTGGCACCAGTGAAATTACCTGTAAAGTGTCCTCTGGAAAAGAAAGGCTTTAAAACTTGTTGAAGGACAACGCTGTCTCAGCTAAACATTTAGGTTAATGGTAAGAGGAAGGAAAAGAAATAGAAGAACACAATGCAGTATATAGCATGCAAGGGTGAAACTTTCACACATTATAACCACCCCGTCACTGGACTGGGGTCAGTGATGATATATAAGCATGCCTCAGTAACAACAGTTAATAGGCGTAAGTGGATTATGAAAGCACAGTCGTACTGACATATTGCCAGGATTATTCTAAAAGAAGGTACCTTAAACAAAATAGAGAAAGTATTAAACCGACAAGAATATTGGAGCTGCATGGCTGTTATTGCCTGATTTAACTTATGATGGAAAGGATAGAAAGATCAAAAATGTTGACTTCCAGTGTTTTGAAAGAGTGTCTCAGCTACCAGTAGATAAAAAATGCAGAGGACTGTCTAATAGAGAGTGCCAATACTTTAGGAACAACCAGTTTAATAAAACTGACAGGGTGGGGTCTTTTTGGGCGGGGGGAGGAGGGGAGCGATGCTGGTGAGGGAAATAATTAATTCTGATGATAAATAATCTTGTTGTAAGAAAGAAGAAACGTAAACTGAGTGTATCACTGTAGCAGTGATGCTACAGCAAAGGCCAGAGGTAGTGGTGCCCCCTTCTAAAAGACCTCTGGTATTCTGGCTTCAGAAAGCTCTTCAGCACACACATTATGTCATCGTTTTTGATGTTATTTAAGCATATGCCCTCAGCTATATACATATTATACTCACTTAACAGTCTTTCCTAGAACTGCAATCACACAATACTGTAACTATGCTTGCTCTCACAGATCAGAGTATTTTAGGAAAGGTTGTCCTGACATTTTTCTAGGCATTATCTGAATACAGTTAACAGCCGTGGGAGAAAATGCAGAAGATGGAAAATCTGTGACTGTCAGGAAAGACCAACTTTTGATATGCTGTTTTTAAATGTCAAGCTTAGAATAGACAAAGGATTCTGTACACAGTATCTTTCCAGTTTTCAAGAAACTTGATTTTAAAAAGATACATGTAATTAGTGACTCAGTGATAAGCAAATGCAGTTCATTATATTCCTTTTAGGATCAGAGTAGGCTCCTAAGTGGGGTAAACCAGAGAAGAGTTAGTTATTCGTTTTCATACCAGTGAGCAAGATTGACTGATTTCAGGAACAGGTGAGATGTCTGATTATTTTACAATTAGCAGCTTTTCACAGTCAGAATCCTAATTTTTACGCTATAGATCATATACTGTAAAATACTAAGACTACATTGCAAAGCTGAAAGGAAGGTATTTCCGAGGCTTTGGGCTTCCAGACAGCCTTGTGAGTGTGCTCATTACACTGAATGATTGCAAGCTTTTTGGGGCAGGCAGTTTGTCTCCACAGAAAGGCACAATACCTGGCATAACCACATCCTTTTACCTCTTTGGACCACTTCTTTTGCAAGCTAAAACTTAAATGAGATAATTAACCATTTCCTTTGTGACAAAATTATGTTTAACTGTCCCCACAGATACAAGCACATGGGAACTTGAATGAAGAAGGTAACTAGCTAAAAACACTAATTGGATGCATCTATAGACACAAGTAATTAGGCACCTTGGCCACAGCAGTGTAGGTTTCCACAGTCCTTGCCTCTGGTCGTTCACCTGGAGCAACTGGTCTAAGAGAGGCCCCGAGCACCACATCTTCCTCCCTGCTCCTCACTTTCTGTTGTGTCAGCAGAGCTCTGCTGGCGCTGGGCAACACAGACTCTTTCCAACTGGAGACATTCCCTGTCTAGGAGACTATACAGACTGTACATAGCAACATACCCTTAAACTGTATTTTCTTGCATGAGACTTGCACTCCTTGCAAGATTTCCTCCAGCCTGCCTGAACTCCATCCTGCTTTGGTGGTACTGACCAAAGGGAGGACAGAAGCCTGGAAGACGGTGCTTAGAAGCTGCAAAGAGGGGCAAAAAGTCCCTTGCCCATGGCACGATGGAGATTTCTACTCGAGGATGCACCTCTAATGCAGATCCCAAGAGGCATGAGATGAAAACATGAGTGTGATGCACACTGTAGGTATCCCCATTTCAGCACAAAGGTATCCATGCAGCCAAAACAAATACATAAAAAATACAGATCATAACAAGGGAAGTGGTAGAAAGCAGATAATAGTAATAGTAACAACACAATCTGAATGCATTTCTTTTCAGCTTGTTCCAATCACTAAGAGCTGAGCCAGGTTATAGCATGGGTGGAAAAGACTCAAGGTTGTTTAAAAATTCATTGCTATAACCAAGATTCCCCTAGACGCACACCTTGCTTTTTTTTTTTTTTATTTCCCCACATCTCATAAAATCATAGCTGATAGAACAAACAGATTATCCTTCACTTAAATGACTAGCCCTGATTTTTATTTCTTTTTTAATGCAGAGGTGCCTTCTTCAATTACTTTCTGTAATGGGTTTCTTGCAGATGTGTCTAATCCTTTGTTTAATTAGTACACAGTTGTGCATAACTCTATCCACACTGGGTTGTAATTATCATTTCTCCTTGCCTGTGTGCACACATCCATTAGGTAGTTCAATTATAGCCCTCCCTGATATAGTGCTTACAGTCTAAAATGCTAGATTTATACAGAAATAAAGAACCAGAGCAAAACTTGCATGTCATTAGTGACATTAAATTGACAGGTTAGTCCTTGGCGCATCCTAAGCTTTAATAGCCTTCATATAGTTTCAGGTGCCCACCTGCAGCCGAGTAGCTGAACTATGAGCATAGCGCCTGGTCAAATGTCACCAAAAGGGAACTTTTCTGGTCAAGCCACTAAGATTTTTGAAGTTAAAATGTCATTGGATTAATTAGTTGGTAGAACCATCTACACATTCGTACAAAAGATAAAAATTCTCAGGACTCTGAAGAGTTAAAATTGTTCAAAGCACCTTTGATTGGTCTTTCTGTGCTTTCAGCATTTCATTTGTTTCCAAGTTGACTTTAATTGAAAATTTCCGTACATTAAAAGGATTTCCTTAGGGCTCACAGTTTAAAGCTGCTTATTTTGAGAACAACAGGAATAACAGAAAGAATGGCTTTAAGATCTGCACCTCTAGGAACAACATATTTAGTTAAATTCAGCTTTGTTCTGTTGTTTAAACTGCCCCCTCTTTATTACCAGGTACAACACAATTTGCATTTTGTACCAACATCCATGTTTATGCTCTTACCATGAAAGGCTTGTATGTTGGTGAGTAGTCACAGCGAAAGAGACTGTAGGAAATCACATCCCAGTTTGATGGATAGAATCTTACTTCTACCTGTTTTGCCCATTTCTGTATCCTACCTGTTCATAAACTTGCATATCATCCCAACCCATGTCACTGCAATACAGCATGAATGCTCTGAGACACACAGAAGCTCTGGAGCTGCCCTTCAGTTGCTGTAAATTGTTCCAATATAGTTGGAGGTCCACACAGATTAACATTGCTGGCCCTTTGTCTTTCAAAATTGTGAGGAACTGGTAGTTCAAGAAACTATTGAAAACATCCAGACTGAACGGTGACATACCCAATCTATATGTGTATGGATTTAAAGCAAATATTTTAGTTAAAAACATTAACAATGAAACACGGTATAGTGGCAGCAACTGTTTATTGCTATTTCTTGACAGATTATTCACTGCACAATGTTCTGTGCAAATCACATAAAACACACAGAAAAGCCTCTGAAACAAGCCAGCTGAAAGGAGAAATCTGACCAGCAGAAAACCATTTGAGTCACAGGGTCTCGCAGCCTTGTTAACTAGACACAAGGCCAAATTTCCTGCTACTGCAGCTAGCTATACAGTTCTGCTGACTTAATTACCATTTTGCCCACTTACACTTTCAGCCCTGTAAGATTTGATTGGTAAAAATTACAATTAAGCAATAAACACATCAAGGCATTTAAACGTTGAGACATTTAAACACATTAAATGGGATATTTCCTTCTGTCATTCAGGTCAACACCCAGGGACTTTCTTTTGTCATTCGTGTTCACTGGAGATTTACTGGCCCAATCTGTAAGGTCCCGTGACTTCACTGGGTGCTTCACAACGTATGCCTGATATGCAGGTATCCTATATTAGTGGAGCAATTGGCTTTCCATTATGAAATATCTCGTGGAATGTAGCAAGATCACAGCTGTGCCAAGACCATGTGCATGATTTTCCTATACCACCCATACTAGTTTCACTGATTACTCACTTCCTTAGCTACAAAAACACATGGCAAGTTTCTTCAGGCTCAAACATCTGTACACAAACTATTTGAGCAAAGATATTTCCATGCACTCACAGCTCACTTGCTGTGGCTGACATTTTTAATCTACCTTAAATAAACAAAACTTGATTACAAAAAATACCAGGCAGACAAATTAAATTACATGTGCCCTTCTTTTGTACCCAAATGTATCTCACATTCCTTCATACTGTATCCTGTACTGTTGTTTGCTGCACAGTGTAAATGGATGTATAAACAATGCCCTTTTCACCTATACTTCATCCTTTTCTTCTTACAAATTTGATCTCAGGCTGACATTGCCCTTCCCCTGCAGACACATATCCTCATCATCTCTCTACAGCTTTTAAGGACAGATCTTGGTGTGCAAAAAGAGCCCCTTGGTGCGCCATTCAGCTGTTGACATTGTTAAAGCAAGTCAATGGGGTTAATTTTGGCAATAAAACAATGCTAGAAAGGGATCGGTTCTTTTTTCTGTAGACCGTCTCCAATACCACGCACCTCACTTTTACTTAATGAACTGTGGAATGTTTAAAATGCAAGCTCATCTTTAATGTGTTAATATGCACATATAATATTTTGAATTCCTCTACACAAGCTGTGTGAGGATGATTTATACACAAAAAAAGGTCAAAGTTACTCTAAAAGCTTGAATTACTCGCTGCATTTGCTAAAGTAATTGCTAGCTTTATGAGAAACTACTTGTGAAGATCTGAAGGTACGACTCCGTGAAAAATCAGTATATTTACACCATCCAGGAATCTGTGCAATGGTTTAAAGCATGCACCCGACAGACTGCTTTCCTTCCTCTGTATACAGTCTCCTTTTAAAAAGAGGGTGTACAGATACACAGGCATCAGTATTACAACCCTTCTCCACAGTGGATATCTTAAATGTATAGTAGTAATAAGGTAACCAAAAATGCTAAATGTTTTAAAGCCAGTAACATGGCTAATACCCTTATAGGCTGGATCCTACATGAATCAGCAAGTTGGAAATTTGTTGTCTTAATTGTCACAAATCCTTACCAAAAAATATTTGCAGCTCCAAATGACAAGAAATTGATTTTATGCTACCCTTTCTGGCATCAATAAAAGATAAATTGTCATATACTTTACAGAAAGTATACAGGGAATACACAAAAATATCATCAGTGTACATTCATTTAATTACAGCTACTTTTAAGTCTAATGTCAGTATTTCTGACCTGCTATGTAGGACATAATAGACAGTATTAGCCAAGCATATGCAATATACAGGTTATAACTTTATTAAATAAATGAAGAAAATTAGGCAATCAATTTCTGTGAAACAAATACCTTCATCTAGTCGAGAGGGAACTTGACCCATTTCCCACTGCAGCAGTTACAGGTAGTTACAAGTATCTTTAGTTTCCATTCTTCTGCACCTTTCTTGTATTTCTAAGCATAAAGGATCAGGGACTGCCAAGAAACCGGTGAATACCCAAGTTCAAAAGCTGCCTTTTGAAGTCTTAGAATTTTACACAAAAAATTCAGAAACTCACATGAGAATCCTATTTGTGTGTTAGAAGTAATTAGCTGACAATACTGTCGTTTTTTTAAAAGTGAGGCTATAATTTCAGTTCTGCCTCAGCAACTCTTCAATGGATTCTGCCTGGCTGAGTACAGCAGTCTCCTTGCTGCCTGTCTGAAACCATCTTCAGCAGAACATTAACATTCGAAAGGTGTAGCAAAAAAAAAAAGCAACCAAAAAAACCCACAAGGTATTCCCATACCTTTCCAAAATTAGACCTATAAACTGCTGGTGCTTCTGTCTTCTTCCCTACTGACCTACTGATTGTTATTAGTAATCTGTTTTTTTAACACCGATTAACGCTTTTTTTTTTTAATCAGTCTGCATATTGATGACAATTTGTGATCTTCAGATGAATACCTTAATCCCTTACACTTCTGAAATTGTATTGGATTATACGAACGCCGATGGTGTACTTTCTTAGAAAATAGACTGACCTTGCAATGGGAGAGAATATCGTCAGTAACATTTACTGCTTAACTTCTGAACTTTTATCTAGGGATTTTTGCCCTGGGAGTTGTACTTGTTTCTACTTACTAAAGCTGCCCTTGATATAGTTGCTTTTTATTTGGGGGGAAATAATCTAATGAAGGTTCCTGTTTTCCTTTCCCATGAGAAAAAAGAAGTCAGTTTTAGAATGTCAGTCAGATAGGCTAACTAAAAAATGTAAGGTTTGTTTTTTGGTTTTTTTTGTCTGAGAGTTTCTATTTAAAAGCAAACAGACACACACACAGAGACACCCCAATATATTTTAGGGTGACAGAATGTAACTTGTTTTGATCTCTTACAGGGAACTCCAGTTTTCAGATACTCCATATTTTCATAGACAAAAAGAAAAAAAAAAGGAGGGGATATTATTTTCCTCTGATATTTCCTTCAGGCTTCTGGTATGCACAATAGATTTGACACAAGAATTATCTTCCTTTCTCTGCCCCTTGAGGATTTTCCTGTGGAAGCATCCTTTATTTTAAAACATTAACCTTGCCAAATGCATTGTGGTTGGCAGGGTCACCGCTGTGGAGCGTGGGACCATGGTTTTGTGCATGTAATAGGACAAAATACATTTGCAGAGATGATGTAAAGCTGCCATCCAGACTACCACAATGCAGAGTTGGTCGTTCTGTGGACACCCATGCAGACAACCAGATACACCCATGTGCCCTGGGGGTGGTCTGTCTTAAACCCACACACAGTCTGGGTTCTTGTGCTTTATATGAATATAAACAAAGAGGAAAGCACCTCCTCTTGCTGTCACGTAGAAACCTCCATGCAGGTCTCCCTCAGCACCTTGTTCTTTGCAGGGTCAGCAGGTAACATGGGACATCCAGGGACGCTCTGCTTGGCACACACAAATATTCTGTGCGAGTGTGAGTATTTTGGTTGCCAGCACGTTGTTTTGCAGAGTAGTTACACAAGTATACACCTCAGTATGAACCATGAGGCAGTCTGCCATTCGAACGCGTTGTGCTCACATCAGGGTATACCTCTGTCTCTGCAGGAAATCTTTCAGGAAGGATTTTTCATCTCCTTATTCTCATTTGCACACATGGGCGTAGGTCAGTTTGATGTTGTGTTCTGCCCCCTCCAAATCCCTCAGGATATATTCCTCTACACGAGCTTCAAAAAGGGTGTCCTAGGGCCCCTTCCTATGCTTCCCTTAGTCCCATCAGCAATTCTCATTCTGTGACTTTAAAAAGCCAGCTTATGATTTCCCTTTTTAATTCTTTGGGGATTTTCCACTTTCTGAACCTGAACTCCACACAGCTAGATTTGATCCACCCCATTGCTATAGCAAGCAACTTTTGGAAGGAGAATTCACAAGGTTTAGTAACCCCTCCTTGTCTGGAACATTCATGACAAGACTTGACAAAAGAGGCTGGATTACATTCCCAGAAGATTTCTGGCACAGGGATTTCATAACATCAGACAGAAGCTTTATATTTTGCATTTAAGTATACTCTCAAATCACGCAAAGTCTTACAGACTCAGTAGCACATTACTGCAGCACCACCACTCTGTGATCCAGGCAAGCTGGTGTGCTTTTGGGGGTCTATGTTTTTGTCACGAAGAAACTCTTCATCACATACTTCCCTTTGAACAATTCTCATGATGATACAGGTTGTCATCCGCTCAGCTCCAAGAAACTGAGCAAGTCTGCAGGAAAATAGGAGCTATTCATTTCTTACAGGAAGACAGACCATAAGAGTGCGAACCTATAATCCAGCAACGAGAGAATGCCCATGGAAGGGGAGGTTTGCTCCTATCGCTCTCTATGCATTTTATATTAAGTAGCCATTGGATTAAAAAAATAATAATAATAATCAGAAATAATCCTGGTTAACTTATAAAAGTAGGACAGTGCTGCCACACTGTGTGAGGTGGACCCCAGAGGAGGCAAATGCAGTTCTTTTGGTAGGCTCTGGTCCCAATAAGGTTAAAGAAGGAGTCAGGAATTAAGTGGAAAAGCCCTGGGGTGTTGCTGACCAAGTTGGTCAGAGGGAGGAGACAGGAGGACAGCCTAGTGAGTTCAAGCATTTATTAGCCACGGACAGTTTTGGATCTCAGTTTCAGAGTTAGGTTCCTATAGTCCCCTTAATGCTGCTTTAGGCAGCTAAAGCTTTCGGGTGTGACTTTCAGGTTTAACAGATGCTATAGAGTTAGTTCTTGCAATGAGTGCACCATATCCTGGCTTCCAACCCTGGAAAATGCAAAATCCTAGATTCTTACTTGATTTGAAAATAGTATGCTTCATGTATGCCTTTAAATGGAAATAATGTAAAATTCTGAAAAAAATATCAGAAATACATTGGTATTTCAGGGAATTTTCTACAGCACCAGTACTGGGATGAACTTGCATCTCCAACTATTTAATAGGAAAGTTCCTTTTGTGCCCTTCAAAGTAAGCTTTTCTCAGCCAATATCATTAAAATATTTTCCATAGCCTTGACTTGCTTTGCGGTAAAGTTGTGTTTTACTCTTAACAACTTTTTGAAAATACAGACTTGAAGATAATTATCTTTAATATTTAGATGTGCTTCAGTTCCAAAATCTATATCCATTTCAAAAAGTGTAAATAAAGGCAGCCCTTCAGGAGACAACCAAATTTTGATTAAAAGCCATAAATGCAGTCCTGAGACATTCACTGCGACTCACAAGACACTCCTGCCAACTTTTTAGTGTGCTTCTATTTTTGCCTGCTCACAGATCTGTTACTTGCTTTCGGGAGGTGGAGGTGGGGGCCCTGAAGTGCTGCATCCCCCGCCTTGTACAAGCAGCGGTGTGCCACATACTCAGTGGTAGCATACCCACTTGCAGGACCTCCACCACCATACTTACACAGAGGGGAAAGGATTGTGCAATTTGCTTTTTTCCTGCAGAGATTGCTCTCCCAGGTGTTTTCACTGAACTCCCCTAAACCTCGCAGTCAATGCCGAGACCTGACATTCTGTGTCAGAGATAAAGAAAGGGAGAGATTTTGGCTGACTCGTCAGCATTCGCAGCCCAGCACAGCCTTCCTCTTCTCCCCCAAGAAAGAGGGGGTAGACCACGTGTGTTTGGCCCACGGGTCACCAGTTAAGTCACCAGTTAATGCACTGAATCTTTTTAACCTTTTTTTTTTTTTTTTTCCCCTGCAGATGGCTTTAATTGCCACTAACATGTGGAAGCATCCTTCTTTGTCTTGTACACTCGGCTGGAAGTACTGGAACACTGGCAGGTGCCGGGAACATCCTGACCGCAGGCACGCAGTCAGGTCAGGCATCTCTCGGAGAACACGGAGGTTCCCATCCCCACTCATCCTCCCAGCCCTGCAGCGCTACCATTGGCACTCCCTCACCTCCACCACAAAAGACATTTTGCAAAGTAAGCCTGCTTGCTATATTCGTGGCCCCTGTGAGTCCACTGCACTGTCTTTTCAGTGTAGTTCCATTGCTTCTCTTGCTTTGTGGATGCATGGGAAAGATCTCTTTGGCAGGCGTGTGAAGGTGCATGAATATCCTCTTTAACATAGGTCATTCAAAATATCAATGTAGTTTAGACATTTTCTGAGGGTAGCAGGCAAGCAATGTGACTCCTAACTTCTCATTAGTAAAACTATATGGAGCACCCATGGCTCCCTTATGGTAACCTCAGAAGAAGACCTTGACATGGCACGACCTGTTTCCGAGCCTTGTCTCTTTAGCACACCTCTAGGCTGGAATTTCATCTCTCTGATCCAAATATTAGCCATCTTTTTCCACAGCAATTGCTTGAGCTCTCCCATATATGTTTGGTTTGGTACATTAAAACTATTTTTGTGGGATTACGGAAAACTGAAAGCAACAAAAACTTGGAGCATTTCTAATGGGTGCCTCAGGCTGGGCAGCAAACATCTACCATTGCCTGGGCAAAGTGGGAAGGATAAAAAGTCGGGGAGGGTAAAATATTCAGATGTCTGAAGGAAAAGTCATATTATAACTGAGATTTACCTTGGAGACTGTGTAGCTTCCCTGCTCTCCTCTCCTAACATAAGTGGTTATCTCACGATTGCATCTACTGCTGTCATCTTTAGCACCAACCAGTGCACAAAGCCGTGAGCCTGGAATCCCAGCTTGGCCAGAAGAAGTCGGGAGAGATTTTGTTTTGCGTTCAGTGTAAATATCATCCATATTCTGATGGCCAACACTGACATATGTTTATATGATCCTAATCTAGAGAGACTTCTAAAATCTGGCTAAGAGCAAGGTGAAAACAGCAAACGTTGGGGCAGGGAGGGCTGTTTTATCTGGAGAAGAGAGAGGAAAAAGGGAACAAGGATAAGTTGCGGGATGACAGCACCTTCTCTGGAGGTATCTAAAGCATCAGTATGATATAGGTATCTTTAAATTAAGCTCTCAGATTCCTATTTGTGTGTTTTACTTTTACACAATTGTGCCTTATTATGCCATTTCAGAGCCATTTCAGACTCCCCCTAAGTGTTTCCATTAAGTTTTTGCCACAAAAGCTGACAAACCCCGTCCTGCTTCAAACCACTTGGAAGTGCAAATTGAGTCACTCACGTCGGACTGACATTGAAGGCTGGCAGGAATGGGGAATGGGGATCAGCCACTGCAGAATGCAGTGCGATATGCCATCATCTTAAACCAGAGGTGGCATTCAATGCACTAACTCGTTGTTCCCTAGTACCTCAGAAGCTGTGTTTGCAAATCATATTGCACTAATATTGATTTATTTTTCCTTTATTTGTATTCTTTAGTGTGCACTGTAGCAATACCAAAAAAGAGCAAAATGCCTAACATCATTTACGTAATTCATTATAAGAGCCAAGATTTCAAAGTTAATGTGCTTTCTTTGCATTTTTCTCTACTTCCCAATTTTGTTTTAATGCAGCCTAGATGTGACACCTAACATAACATGACAGCACTTCTGCTGCCAAAACATAAAGGTTTGTAAAAATTTCTACTTGTTTTCCTATAGTTGATTTATGCAGGCAGCTGTGTAAAATTTGGATGGTGTCTGCACATAAGAGAGTACTAGATATCTTGTGACTGGCAGCTCCACAAAAACACCGTTTTAATGTTATACCATACATAGACATAGCAGAATAAAAGTGTACAGATAGTTCTATCTTTAATTCATCGGCTTATTGGTCATTAAACAAGCAACGTGCAATTTTACTACTGTAATGCTGAAGATTAAGAGATTGAAGTAGGATGGCTTCCAAAAGACATCACTGCATTATATAGGAATTGTGATTCGGTGTAATGCAGGTCAGTAATGTCAGTCAAGGCACATTTTATGTCTAAGTCCCATTAAAAAAAAAACACAGAGTAACATCACTGAACAGATTTTATTGTTTAAGAAATCATAAAAGCTACCCAACGTTCCCGTTCCCACATTAGGTAGCTTGCCTTAAAACTCATCTCAGAATGACATAAAGAGCTTTGGAGTAATGAGTATGAAGAGATGTGTGAGAGCTTAATGAGCAGGATGCTGGCTTTCTTGCTGTTTGATTTTGTCCTGAGTTTCAATAACTTTGCAGAACTGAGAGCTGCTGCTGAGAAGTGCAACAGGATTGTCTCAGCAGAGAGGTTGAGTGTACCAGCAATATAACTGCTGACCTTTAGAGCAATTTGGGATGATGAGTATGTTTTTCCCTTTTAAGAATCCTGCTTCCTTTACAAAAGCTGCCCCTTTTCACAATGATGTCATCCTTTGAGAGTGTGTCATGAAAAGAAGAGGTAGATCCCTTAAATAAACCCATACAGTTAAAATTCTATACAATGTGCTGCAGAAGTCCCGACGAGGAAGCTGGTAACGCCCAAATGATTCTTATCCACTGTTTTGGTTAAATTAGGGCCTTAAAGGAATGAAAGTCATTCTGCTGGCTAACCCAGAAATGCCAAAGGTGTCAGCGCTTTTACAGTAAAAAACACAGAAGTTCCAAAATGAATGTTTTGCACACCCAGCAGTGCAACAGGTCATGCCGACACATCCAAAATGGAACTTTCTCCCCCACAGCTAAATGCTGTCATTGATCTAATATTATACACAAATGTTACGTATTTGCATCAGAAAACAACAGAATATAATATCAGGTAATTTTAGTAAATTTTCATAAAAGCAGTTATTTAGCGTAAGAGAATACTACTTGCACAAAGGCTGCAAAAAATACGTTTCAAATGTGAGCATAATGATTTAATGTGACAAAAGAGTAGTTATGCAATTCTCTTTTCCAAATAGCGTAATAACTAGCATATCGTAATGCTACCTCTTACTGTCCTGTCTTGTGGAATTTATAATCCTATGAAAATAAAATTAGTCTCCTTAATTAAAGCTAAAAGCATGTGAGCTCACATAGATACACACAGACAGACAATAGAGCTATTTAACACAGGATTTAATTTACATTCAAGATATGTTCACTGGGGCAACTGATTTAATTCTATTTTAAAAGGTGGTAACAAATGTAATGGGTTTCCTTTGAAAGGCCCTTAGCACATTAATTAAAATTAATCTGAAGGATTCTGTACAAAAGGTAGTGTGCTCTTGAACTGTGACAAACAAAGGAAAAGTATCCCAGGTTCTCAAATGTACATTGAAAAAGATATTTCAAAAGCATGAAAGCTTCCCTATGTAGCTTACCTATGTACTACTACATTTTTTCATGTCGACAAATGTGTCATTTTTAACAGAAATACACCTAAAAATTTATAACCTTTAACTTGAATCACATTATAACTGCTAATACATCAATAAAACCCATCCTATTTTGAAAGGCAATTGGTTATGTAGCCTCCACTTTGTTTAGGCTGGTGTTTAAAAATCAGAGATGAACTCAAATGATGCTATTTTTTCAGCCTTTTTCATTTGCTTTGAAGCTGCAGCCACCAGGCACAAGGAATGGATGACCTTTTCTCCTGGGAAAATCTGTAGCCAGACATTTATCTCCCTACTTCTTGCTTCGAGACACTTTCCACACTGCAGCAAAGTCAGTCTGTGAAATGCTGCCAAAAAAGGGGCAAACTCGCCCCCACCCCACCTTCCATCCCCGAAGGTTGCCACCACTCCTTTTGCATCAGACACGCAGCTGTTGTGCAACAACAGCTCAAATCAGGTATGGAAAATCCATCTGGGGAATAAAAAATAAAACAAAACAAAAAAAGTTATCATCAGATCAGCTGGCATCTCAAGAGAGATGGGCACAGAGATCTCATTCTGCGGCATAAAGCTGCAAAAAAGCCCACAATATTTTAAAAATCTTTTCAATAATCTTAAATTACACAGAATCACAGAATGGTAGGGGTTGGAAGGGACCTCGGGAGATCATCTAGTCCAACCCCCCTGCCAGAGCAGGGTCACCTACAGCAGGTTGCACAGGACCGTGTGAGGCAGGTTTTGAATGATTCCAGAGAAGGAGACTCCACCACCTCTCTGGGCAGCCTGTTCCAGTGCTCTTCCACCCTCAAAGTAAAAAAATTATTCTGATTAATCTCAGCCACTGCATGATATAGTATTTTGAAAGCCCGCTTCCAGCCTCTTAACCTTCAGCCTTGTGAAAGACAGACTGCAGTCTCGTTAAAGGCAGGCACAGGAAAGGTACTGGTGTGATTTCTAACTGCAGCTTGCAGCAATGAACACTGAAAATGCTACAAAAACAGTGCCTCATTGCCTCCATGAGCACAGCCTTAATGAGCACAAGCATTTATGAATAAAGCTTTCTAATGACATTAGATCTTTGTAGCCCTTAAGTCTTTCCAGATGATAAAACTACATTTAACATGAATTGCATTTAAAACTAAGATATAAAATAATATTGAAATGATTGTGAAGCTTATGAAAGAAGCTGTCTTAACAGAACTGGAGACTGAAAGCTTTGCCTCTCAGGCTCTGCAACGGTATAACAGTATCTTTCCCCTGCTGCCTATCAAGGTAACCTTGCTCTGGTTTGGTGGGACATCTGATGGGGATTAAAAAAGTTAATATTGATTCATTAACTCCAATTCACTCCTTTATTTCCAGCAAACAGCAAGACAAATGAGATATTACGCAAAATCCTCATGTGACTTCAAACAGAGACCTCTGTTTTTCTATTTAAAACAAAATGTTAATTGGGCCACATACTGCATAGCTAATAGCATGAATCTCTCGGAAGCCAATATTGTTGTTAATGCTAGTCAGCCAGTTTGACAAATTCAGTCAACAGAAATTATTTGAAATACTTCCTTTTGAAGGGGTGAGCAGAACCAATTCACAATTCAGCTCTGCCTGGTCACAAACCATAGCCTCTTCTCCCAGGCTCACAGCACGTTAAGAGGCAGTGCCTCTCCCCTCCCCTGAGCTATCTACACGCTCGGCTATCATCCCTCCAAAGGTTTTGCAATTACCCATTCAAAACAGCAAACCTATTAATCTTGCTTTCCATTTTCTCCCTATGTCCAGTCATTCTGAAAACCTGCATGTGTAGACCTCCCTGCCTCACCCTGCTGCCCCACCTCCCCTGCCACCTCAGAAGCACTGCCTCACTGACACAGCTCCCATCACAAGGCATTAACCAAGCTGCCGTCCCCCGCAGGATTTTACCACTCGCAATTGCACCTGCTTCTAGTCAACAGAGACACCTTGGCATCCCCTTGACCTATACGTCTAGCAGAGAACCTGTGCAAAAAAGCTGCACTTGAGTAATTTTCTTCAAGTCACCGGAGCTTGATAGAGAGCAGCCATGCTGTAAAACAATCGATCCGCCGTTTGCTCGTCAGTGCTGCACGCACATTTGTGAGGCGATGAGGCAATGTGCCTTCGCAGCGCTGACACCGCAGGTCACCTTGCAGAGGTACAAGAGCTTTCTCAGGGAAAGCTCTGAGGGAGCTAGTACAGCTTCTGCACAGGCTGCACTTCACCTAAACTTTAAAACTCCTTGCTTTTTAGCAAGGCAATGAATGCCCTTACACCATGAAATACATGCTTTGCCATGGCTGCAATAATTGTAGATACTGAGAACAGCTGCAAAATCATCTGTTTCTCTTGTTTATTCTGCTATGTTTCCTGCCTAAGTGACTTTTATTTCAGTGACTTCTAACTGCTCACATAAATATTTTCACTTTGCCTTAAATTTAGTATCTTTAAGTTTCACCCAATTCTTCATCACAATGGAGAGGGCATATTATTACAGCCTCTTTGATTGTTTTTCAGTTCCAGTTCAGAAAAACCTGCTGTGCAGGTTTCTTGTTAGAGTTGAACTATTTCATTTTTCTGCATGTGATCTTAGCAAAATGTTACAGAGAGAAGGCCACTGCAGTAAGAAGGGAAGGAGACTCTGTTTTCACAGGTATTTATAATGAGGAACTCTAAAATTGTGTAATAAAATACACCAAATGTCTCTGAATTTGCTTTTATTTCAGGACAATTTGGTTTCCTGCAAAGAATTTTGATCCTGCAGACACTGCATTTTCCAGTGAAATGCATTTCTCTGAAAATTCTCAAAAAAGCTTTCATATTTTTTCACTAAAAATACCAAAATGAGGTCTTCATTAAAATACAAAAATAGGGGTGCAAATCTCATTGTCCCATTCACAGCCTATTCTTGTAATTACAAACAAAACTTGAAACTGATGTTTTTTCAGTCCCATTATTTGAAGCCAACATGAGATTTTCCTAAGGCAAAACCAATTACACCAAAATTATTCTGGCAGATGTTTGTCTAACATTCAATAGAGAATGCTTCTTCTCCTCCTCATCCTCCTCCTTCTTCATTTTGTGAGCCAGTTGGGTATATTTGGATCCCGCTTGCGTGCTAATTTCTGCATTTCGATGGCTAGAATCTTCATTTTTCTCTAAGTGGAAGCTGAAGTTCTCACATGTTCACATGCCAGTAGGAACCAGGCTTTAAGTAAAACATTCAAATAGCCATAATTAAATTGCAGGAGTTGGCAGCATTGTCTTAGCTTGCTGAGAAAGAAAAGCAGGCGAGTTTTTGAGTAGCTGGAGGCTCTCAAGTGGTGTTCTGACTCACACAGAGGGAAACCACACAACCTTATTATGAGAGCTTCTCTTTGCACCTTAATCTAATTTGGCAGTCCTCGGGCTCAGTTTGTTTTCAGAAGAGCAGTATCATAAACCACCGTCATTGCTGTCCTTACCCAGACACCATATTGTGAAACTGCTTCTGCAGATTAATTTTGTTTGGAAGTGCTTTGAACTCCACGTCAGATGTCCCTTATAGTTTTATGTTTAAACAAAAGCTGCATACCACTTACCATGAACCCCTGAATCTGTGAATGACTGACTTCAAGATGCAGTTGTAATGCTGTGATGAAAAAGGCAGTGAGTTTTCTGCTAAGATATCCACTAGACATCTGTGGATAGGTTCTCTGTTTTCCCAGTGTTCTTATCACCAAAAGTAACAATATAAAAGAAAATAACTTATAGTCTCGTCCAATACGACTTTGAAAGTGTACTTCCAGAAGAGTACTATCTTTAAAGAAAATGTTGTAATTTCTTGGGAGTTAGGGACAAAAAGCCCAGCTAAGGCAGCACAAGACAAAGAGGTTAATTGGATGCAGATCCTGCAGGACATATGTCAATCTTCAAGTGTAACCACGGATATAGTTGGAGACAATAGTAAACTAGATATGAGCTTGAAGAGGTGACAGAGAAAATGATGAAACTTAACTACACAGGCATCCTCTCATCTGCAGACAGCTCATGGTTCAGTGCATAGCAATAAACAGGGAAACTAACTTTTGAGAGAAACCTGATCACAAAGTCAAAGAAAAATAAAAGAACAAGCAAAGCAGGGAAACAGGTTTGCTGCTCCTCTAAGAAAGGAGGAGCAACTGACAGAAAACTCTGCATCAAGGGAGCAAATATTGACAAAACAGGGATTTGGGCTCAAGAAAAGAGGAACTGGGCAGGCAAAGGCACAAGAGAGACTGCAACACAGAATGGCCTTCAGAAAAATGACATTGTTAAACCCTTGGTGTTAGGGAAGAATATGTCAAGCTTAAGTAGGGGATAGACAAAGAAGAGAAGATTCTGGTTGTCTCCAAGGGAAGTCATTCTCTCCTTGGAGGAGTCATTCTCTCCTTCTCTCCAAAAGTAGGACAACAGGATGAAGTCAGTGGGTTGCTCTGTGTTCAGATCCTTGAGAGACAGTTGGTGGTAAGTTTTATCGTCTCAAAGGATGGACCATACCTGAGTCCTTAAGTCACTTAAACTAAGCTGATAGATCTGGAAGAAGAGCTAAGAAACAACGTAAAGTTATTTTTTGTTTCCAGATTATGCCCTTAGCAAAGGCAAGTTTAAGTACAATGGCCTTTTGCTGGCATAATGTTTGGTAAGAATAAAACTGGATATTAGCTCTGGCAATAACTGAGCATGCTAGTACTAGTAGCATTTCCTCTCCAGTCCGTATATGAGAGACAGTAAGAACACAAAAATATGAAATACACTTATAAAATAGAACTTATAAAAAAAATCGGAGAGGCAGAGCACAAAGATATTTGTGAAGAGAGAACAAGATGTCATGTAAGAAGTGAGAAAACTTTAGGACACAAGTAACTGAAATGGGATTTAATTTTACCATAGAGACCCCTGGTATGCATACAGGGACAAATCGAAAACTTCTGTTTGAAGCTGAGAATTGACTAACAAATGAAAGAAAAGACCTGGAAGTATGTATCTGATCACAGGAGTACACACAAGTACTCCAGATAATGACTTAAAGCACTTTAGGTTCTTGGTGTCCCTTTTTATGGCTATCCATCTCTAGAGACCACAGATGTGCCTCTGAGTCCCATGAACCATTGTTGGTTACAGGTGAGCCCAGCATCAAAAGACAGCTCAGATGTTTACATGGATAATAAAATTAACCAATTAAATCCTTACTGATATTTGTGTAGAAAAATGTTAAACAAGAAATCAGAAAAAGCTGCACAATAAGTCTTGTCAGTTGCTACACTGATTTTTCATTATTTGCTGCTTCCTCAGAAAGTCCATGCAGCTCCGGCAAAACACAAGATGACTGGAGGAAAACATGATTCTAATTTAATATAGAAACGTAATCAGAACTTTAGTATTAGGAGAGAACCATCCCCTCTAGTTCCCCCAGTCAATCCTAGGTGCTTAATGAACTAATTAGTCTGATTTTTCCAGTTTTACCTACGAAATTGGTTGAAATTCAGATTGTCCTAATTTTAGTATGTTAAAAGTAAGCTAACATAAAGTTTAAGATGAGATGCAGATTAGTGCATTCTAATTTTATACTCGTTACTGCAATCAATGAATGAGAGATCAAAAATTCTGCAATGTGAAGACGGTAAATATAGATATTTTGGGGTTGCATATTGGATCCTTTTGTTTTAAAATCCTGTTAAAACTATTTCATCTTCATATGTCCCTATTTCAAAGTATTGGAATACTATTACTAGGGTTTTTAGCATTTCTTACTTGTACTTATAGGAGCCATGATACTCAATTTCTAATGACAACTGTGAAGAAGTATCCAAAAGGGAGTAGGACGACTTCTTTGTAAAATTGTTTCTGGGCTGAAGGAAAGTATGTAAGACAGGGCTTATCCAGGTTTGTTAGTATAGCTATATAACCAGCAGTAGGGTGAGTCACTTAACTCATGGCACAAAATGCTATCAAAATAGAAAATTTAGGGCAAAATTCATCTGTCTTCATTTATTTTGCGTACTTTTATTTTGGAAGATTGCTGGAAAGTGTATTTTTCTCTCAGAACTTCCCTCTGTGGAGAGTTTCAGTCTATTTGGTTTTCATACTTATTCAAGACAACATGAAATTCTGACACTTGAAGAAACGCAATGGGGTAGGATGTGACTCCCATCCTCCCTGCAGCTCCCCTTTTTCTGCATGCCACCAAGGACACACATCTAAAAAATAGATTTTAAAATAAATAAATAAATAAAGCCCCCAATCTGGCATGTAATTAAAGTGTGTGTGTTGGGCATGGGTGCTCCCTCTGGAGAGATCTGGTCTCAAGTACATGATCACTGGCACGTTTCCTGTAGGGATGATGATAGGAATAGTGTTTCCTCACAACCACTCTGGGATGAAGCAGCCTTTCAGCATTTGTCTGGAATGGACAAGAGCCGCTGTTTCCTTGCCGGCTGTGCTTGGATCCAGGTGTTTCCTCTTGTTCAATGACTGTATTGTGACTGTTTGTTAACCATAACTTATATTTCCACAACTGTGACAGGATGGGAGTAAATGCCACAGATAGCGTCTGAAACACTCATTTTTGTGTTGTTTCCCAAGAGTCCCAGTCCACACTGAAGGAAGTGGAAGCTTTGTATCAAAGTGTACATTCCTGAGCAGGAATAGACATGGGGTTAATAGGAGCAAAAAATAACCTGACATTTACTTCTGGATTAATAAAGAAATAATTAGCCTAGGCTGATGACTAAGGTCTGAATAACACTACCAGATACATAGAATCATAGAATGGTTAGAGTTGGAAGCAGCAATAAAGATCACCTAGTTCCAACCCCCCTGCTTATTTACTGGAAGGTCTTACTGGAAGGCAGGGACACCTCCCACTAGACCAGGTTGCTGAAAGCCCCATCCAGCCAGCCTTGAACACTTCCAGGGATGGGGCATCTAGAGCTTCCCTGGGCAACCTGTTCCAGTGTCTCACCACCCCCACAGTAAAGAATTTCTTCCTAACATCAAACAAAAATCTACCCTCTTTCAGTTTAAAACCTATTGCTCCACTCCCTGATAAAGAGTCCATCCTCATCTTTCCTGTAGGCCCCATTTAGGTACTGGAAGGCCCCTATAAGATCTCCCTGAAGTCTTCTCTTTTCCGGTGAACAACCCCAACTCTGTCAGCCTGTCTTCGTAGGAGAGGTGCTCCAGCCCCTGGTCATGTTCACGGTTGATCATCTTCCAGAGCTGGATGCACTACTCCAGGTGGGGTCTCACCAGAGCAGAGTAGAGGGGGAGAATCACCCCCCTCGACCTTGACATCTGGTCAAGTGAAATGAATGGGCTATCTGTAAGCAAAATGCACACTACTTAAATGTCTGCAAACAGCCACAACACTGAGATACTAAATAGACTTGCTTTTTCCCAAACGTATTTCTTAGAAATACTGAAAGCTGATGATATTTTCTTTTCCATCTAGTTCAAAATCTAAGAAAAGAAAGTCTGTATTTATGAGAGAGAAGAGTTTTGTAAATTTTTATGTATTATTTGGCTTACAGGTGAAGCACTGTCAATGTAGCGAGGCTAACATTGTCATAGCAGTTTGGGTTCGGAGTTGGAAAACAGCGAAGTGATACTGATAAATACAGCTAGTGGAAGTAATAGGCTACTATTATCGGCTACAGCCTCTATTTAAGACCTTCCAGTAAATAAGCATTATTCCAGTACTTTCTCCAGAAGCCTGAAACAATGGGCTAAATACTCAGTTGTTGTAGATTAGTTATGCTTCCTTGATTTTATATGCATTTAAACTACTTAAGGATCTATGAGGTTGTACTTTGGAGTGGGTTAAATGCGAAATAGAGAGGGACATTAAAACTAGCTAGTTTTAATTAAGTTCTTTAATTTAAAAATACCTATCTACCACTGTTGATCCCATGTGTTTAGATTCATTTGTAACTACATGATAAACTCCCCCCTACCTTCCCCCACCACCAAAAAAAAAAAGTCCAATAAGAAAAAAAGAAGTAAAGCCACTTCTGAGGCCTTGAAAAGAACTGAATGTTTCAATTAAAGAAACAGCTCCAGGAAAAGATTCCCTCACACAAGGAAGGATAAGAGATTGGGAGATTTCCTGCAGATGGGAAGCTATATCACCTTGGGGGAATGATCTTCTTGATTTTGTAATTAGAGTTTTTTGGTTTGTTTAGCTACAAAGCAAAACTGACTGAATAGCCAGTTTTACTTGTAAGACCTCCATGACCAGATTAAAATTATCTCCCTAAATACTTTCAGTATTTTCATGTCTCTTTTGACCAAAACTTGCTCTCTGAGCATTTCTAAACAATTTAAGAGAAACATTCCATAGGATTTTACTACATTCCCTTCAAACTGCAAGAGTACTTTTTACAAGTGGTTGGCCTTGGTTCCTAGCTACAGGAGAGAGTGGAGGTACCCGGGTTTTCTTCAAGGTATTGTTTCAGGGGCAACACTTCCAGTGGGACACAATTTTTGAAACATAACAAACTCTTAGACAGCAGTTACTACACTGCTAACATTAAAAGAAGCTAAATGTACTTTTTCATTACCGTTACTGAGCTCTTCTGTTCAGATTCATAACTGACCAGGAGATCTCATGTTTTTAAAGCATGGTTAGCATTTATTTGTCATGTGTCATGTATCTCCTTACTGCTGGTTAATGAAAGTAATTTATTCCTCACAGGGCTAGACCCTGCGGTCCCCTGACATCCAGTGCCATCATGTGGAGACATGAACTGTTACCATCTGGATGCCTGAGAGCACTGAGGAGCATTTGCCCAAAGGCCTAGTTTTTAGGCTCTGTAGGCACAGAGATTTTTAGGAGGGATATTTGTGTATGACAGATCTCCCAGATGTATCTTTATTACTAGCCAAGACCTAGGGACAAAGTAGTACATTGACTTTAAAACTTGTGTTTGCAATAGTAAAACCAACTTTGGGGGAAAAAAAAAAAAGTCCACATTAGCAAAATGCTTGGCAATTGAGATCTTCCTTGGCTATTAAGATTAAGATCATCCTTAACCTAGAGATCTGTTCAGGTATCCACCTCTTCCCCCTAGGTTAAATTACAACAATCCTTTCGTAAACAAAGATGGAGTCTCTTTTGCTCAAGTAGTCTAAAATGGTGTGAAAGCATCATCCTCTGGAGTTTATTGTGTACTACACTTTTCAGTGACTTTTCTCAAGGACAAGGCTACAGATTCCTTCCTCATGAAGAAAAATAAATCCGTTTTATCTTTCATTCATATATAAATATACACATATATATACACACACAAAAAATGTTTAACCTTCATCAGGCAGAATTTGGGGGAAATGCTGGTCTTCTTGTGGTCACCAGCCATTTCGACTTTCCTGAGCCAGGATTTCAGCCTGTGTGGGTTCCGGAGTGAATACCTAGAAACATATCCACGTGAAGAAGCAGAAATAAAAGAGTAAAATAGTTTGTGCGCATTTCCAAATTGTCAGAAGTTGTAAGTTCTGAATGGTCGTGTGAAGGGCTAGAAAATACAGGTGACGGTTGGGTGGGTGTCCTATTAGCAAATGTCAGATACTGCTGTGGACTGAGTCTTTTTGGCCCATGTGTTTCCTGGCAGACAATACACACATTTGGCTTTTGCCCAGTAAGTGTTCTAGGGAGGTCAAAATGACCTTCAAACAAGCAAGATACCAGCATTTCTTTAAAGTAAATGCACGATGGGTTTTCTTGTCAGAATGCACTACTGAGAATAGCAACAGCACATTAACTCTATTGAAGCTGACAGCCTGCGGTCTGTCTCATTACTATGGCTCAAACATTCAACTTGAAGATATAAACGAAAAGAAAATGTGTGGTTATGTTTCATCAAGTGCCAAATGCCCAGAAAGGAACCACAATTTGCCATGTGACTTTGGCAAGAGTTTCTTTATTTAACTAGCGAATTAATTAGGGTCAAGTCCATATGTTGGGAAAAATGAAATCTGAAATTCCTGCTGCAATGCTTTCCGGTACCCCAAAAGCATACGGCCACTATGCAAAGTATGCACAGAAACAAGCAGAAAAGCAGTAATTCTACATTTGTCTTACTATATCCCTCCTCAGATATGAAAGCATTAACAGTATCTTTAGCATCAGAAGTAATCACATGAATAGGTTATCATTCCATTTAGCAGTGTCTTAATTAAACCAGAGTGACACTTTAAGGACTAGATATTTTTTTTCTGTGCCAAAACACTGTTTGTATGTCTGTCCTAGTCTGGTTTAACAGAAGAAAAGTACAGCAAAGCCAGGTCTCCTTCCCATCTGCAGAAACTTTCCTTCTCTTGGAGTCCAAGGCACCATGAAAGGTTGTATGTTATAGGTCAGAACTGTGCTTGCGATACAATCCCTTCTACACAGATGTCATAGTCTAGAAGTTAAAAAAAAGGCCAAGCATTCAAATGAAAAAGTTAATTTGCCCTGTATATACATACATATTTTATACACTATAAACACTGTATGAAATATTTAATAAATATTATGCATATATATGATGATATATGAATGTGTGTGTGTGTATGATCAAATAGAAACAACCAGAATTCTTGATATGAATACAACTTCTGCTCTGTTTTGCCCAAGCTTCTATAGACTGGGCAACTATAGCTTCTTCATTTGGTGGGCCAGTTCAGAACAGGCCAGTAACTACCAGGTACCCAGGCTTGTGTCAGTGCTGAACAGATTAGGAGGATTCTTTGTTAAAGAAACAGCAGTAAACGGGTCTTTAGGCAACGTATATTAGTAAATAAGCAGAATCGAGAAAGAGGCTCAAGCACAGCCCTGCGAGGTGTTTAACCCCTAGCACGCTCATAGGCACCACTGCCTTATGCCATACTGTGCTCTGCCTCGTGATGCCTGGCACAGTTTAAGTCTAGCACACAAGGGCCAGAACAAAGAGATGTTTTGGATGTGACCGCTGTGTGGCTGGCAAAAGCCTTGAAATGTTATTTTAGGGCTGAGCTTGAAAAATGAACAGGCTTGTGCAGTACCACCACAGAGGAAGGGACATCTGCAATGCCACTCTCAGGCTACACGGTCCTATGTTGCAACTTCTCCATTAGTCTCTTTTTTAACCCATTTATACTTTTGGGTTTACCAGGATTTAGTTCACAAGAGTGTTTGTTTTGACTCTGCAGCTGATATGTACTGCAGTATGTATAGTTAGATCTGCTGGCTGCTTAGCCAAGTTGTAACTCAACTCCACAACAAAACAAAACCACAACTTCGACCTTTTCTCCCAGCATTATTTTTCAAGAATGAGAAAAGAATCATTCAGAAAACACCAAAAAACGTTTTTTCTGCTTATGTTTATGATAACTGAAATAAAGAATATGGTTTAAAAACCACCTAGATAAAGACCTACATGAATATGCTCTGGAAATCCTCAGGTTTTATCTTCCTGCTCACTTGACAGGTTTGAAGCAGGGGAGCCAAATAACAGCAGGAAATGTGGTGAACATAGTAAAAACTTTTCAAAAATGAGGTTTTGAAAACAAAGACATGTCTTAGAGTAGAACCTCATACTGTCTCCTGTGTATAGTCTGCTGTGGCGGTTACTGCAGGAACAACACTGCCCTCCTCTGTATGAAATCACAACTCCTTAGCTGCACGTCACGATCTTACTCTTATTAGGTGACAGTGGTTCCTTGCTTTATATGAAGACCTCCTCAAGTAGATGACAAAAAAAAAGTAAATAACAAAAATCACAAAGGACAACCCGAAGCTGTGTCTGTCTATGACCGTTAGATCATCCCTCCTCACTGGTGTTAGATGCTGAAGGTAAAGGGCCAAAAGAGCATGAAACTTTGACTGAGTTGCTGAGTTGTTCTTCAAAGAGTAAGGGTGGAGTGAAACATTGTCAAAGGCTGGAGGGATGAAGAGGTCCCTAGCAGCATCCAGGCAGAGGATGACAGGCCTGCCACAGCAGTAGGACTTCCCTAAAATGGAAGAAAGACAATAAAACCAGTTGAAGAGAATTAAAAGAAGAAATGGAGGTGAAGTAAAGGAGCTTCAGTGAATCAGACTAGGTTAAGGAGAAATTAACAGAAAAATAGACTAGGATGGCTGAAATATTATAAATCAGGAAATGAGTTAAAAGCACAGCTGAACAAATCTGTCAAAAGGACAACGATTTTTTTTTCCATGTGCTCTGCTGCTTGTTAAAGATGTTTGCAGATAACAAAGATTTTTTTAAACTGTAAATAAAACAAAGAGCTATAGAAGCACCCTGGTTAAAAGTAAAAAACAACAATAAAACCAACCCAGAAAAACAACAAAACCAGCAGTGCTTCACTTTGAGAGAGCATAAACAGTGTGAGAAAGTTAGGAGTCACAAAGACTACATTCACATAGTATTCATACATATCCCATGACTTACGTAGCCTTATTTTGAATTTTTCATCAGCTATGCTTGCAAAACACCACCAACATCCACCCAAAAGAAGCTGTCGTAAAACCTTCTGCCCTTGGCTTTGGCTGGAGCAGAACATTGCAGATTTATGATTTATGCAAGCATTCATGTTCAGTAGAGGCACACCAGGTACACGCAGCTGCACCACCTGCAACCCCCGACACAGGAGTCTGGCACCTCTTCTGTTTTCCCTTGCTTTCTCCAGCATTGGTATCCCTGGAGTGGGTAATGACAGGACTGCTTTCAGAGCAGCTCATCACCCTTTTAGAGGATTACACAGGAGAAAATACACAGTGAGGGATTACACATACAAAATTTAAAAAGCCAAATGCTTTCAGCCCAGTACATGGCATGTGCAACCCAAAAAATTAATACAGAAGTACTGCACTGAGGCTGTCATATGATTAGTGCTAAATGCATTTAAAGAGGGAAGGATGCGAACACAAAAATTTGCTCCGTTGGAACTTGCCATCACCAAAACACTGGCATAGTCAAACTGAAAGGTGTTGCTGTTGCAGTGATTTAGCTTGCTCAGCAAACAGCCCCACATCCCATTAGAGGAATGTCAAACATTTGGATTCTTTCAGTTGTAACCTCTCCCGAATATTCCATCTTCGCTGAATAAAGTAAGAGATAAAGAATTAAAATCTTTAATGTGTTAGGGTACTCAAACACAATGGGATGACTAAAAATAAATACATGGACATACACAACTTCTTTTTTTCTGATACTTTTGCAAGCGACAGTCACGTTTATGTAGATACGTGGGTAGAGCGTGCAAAACCATATGGTGTTTGTGATTGCATACAGATGACTTACGTTTTCTGTCTCTGAGCTGCTTTCCTGCAGTGCCTACTGCACTGAAGATATGTGGAATACACAATTACATTCTTTACCAAGAAATGTTTCCCCCTCATTATACAAACCTAAGTAAATAAAAAGATATGCACTGAAACTATATTATTGTAACATTTATTCATACCAGTCTACTAGAAATTTGCTAGAATTTCCTCTAAAAGTAGCAATTTTCTGAGTAGGTGCTTTGAATGGCTTCAAAAAATCAGCAGAAATATGCCTTTCTTTTAAAAAACTAAATTTAAAGGTAAATAGGCAAATCCACAGTAAGGAAGATGCTATACTGGCAGAGGTAGAATGTTCTGCTCAACTTCATTTTGAAAACATGTGTCAACACTGACTGGAGATATTTGCTCTCACGAAACAGTGTTTATTCAGCTCTTCTCTTTAATGCCAGATGAGTTCAGCTAGCACTAAAAAGAAGGGTAGTTTTGATCACAACCAATGAGTAGCCAGCTTCATTTATGAGGCTGCAAAATACTCATATTGAACCCTCATATACTGCATATGAACCCTCATCAGTTCCCAAAACTATGAGACATTTGCAAGCTTAGGTTTCTGTATGTTTCATTAAACTTTTTTATCTGTGAATTCAAACCCATTTTGTTTTGGTTTTGCCATAACTCAAAAGTCAAAACAAATTGCAAAGAAAACACTTTTTCCTATTCATCTAATTGTATGGGAGCAATGGTTTGGTATTATCCAGTTCTGCAAATCTCTGAAAAGTATCTTATAGCCTGCTGTCTTTAAATGAAAACAAATTAAAATCATGAAAACATGGCGCTACCTCATCAACCTGCATGAACCACTATGTTTCCACTTATGTTAATAAAACAACACTGATGTCAACTAGCAAGGGATTGAGAGTTTGACTAAAAAGAATCATGTTTCCTTCAACAGAAATGGGAGAGAGGGGTTGGCTTCCACATCAAGAAAACAGAGAGCAAATTGTAGGTAATATAAAAAGGCTGCAGTGAGACGTAACTAAGATTAGCAAAGCAAATCAAATAGATCATTCAAAAATGTTACAAAGGTCTTTTGTGGGCAAAAAGACAAAACTTCCCCTTTCATACTAGGAGAAACTTTACTACTAGAAATGAACCTAAGAAAAGGTAACCCTGTGTTTGTCTAAAACTGTGTGTATTCACACACATGACTTTACAGACTTTGCTAGTACTGCTTCATCTGCATGAGATAATAGCTAGTCTTTATTCTGTTTCAGTGTACCAATCTAATCTGTAAATGCATATGTTCAACCATTTCCTACCCAGTATCTGACAATCTTCCAAGAATAAGCAAGAAAAGCAAATTTGCTCATGCAGTGGCTTCCAAAGTTATTTTGGATACTTACAGTGATAAGAGAAGATACGGCGACACATACCATCAAGATTGGCTGGATTTTGCACCAGCTCTGACCCACATGTTTCCACCCTCCTTTACTTTACACTTAGTCCCCAAAATAGAGATTCAACTCCTCAGGCTCATCATTTTACTCTATGCCACCTTAAATTAGGCTCATAGTCCTCCTTCCCTCTTCAGCTTTGTGCTATATACGTCACCATTGGCTAGGTCTTCCACAGCTTCCTATGGCAGAAGTACTCTTCCCACCATGGATGGTTTCCTATACAGCTAATGGGAACCAGAAACAAGCTCTGAAATCCACCTGAAGTCAGCCATGGCATCTGCAGACATCAGCTTTTGTTCCTTGCTTGCACTTAAGAACCCAGAAAGCAAGCAGAAATTGGGAGCTTGCTCCCAAGTTTCATAGAACAGAATCATAGAGTCACAGAATGTGTTGGGTTGCAAAGGACCTTTAAAGGTCCTCTAGTCCAACCCCCCTGCAGTGAGCAGGGACGTCTTCAACTAGATCAGGTTGCTCAGAGCCTCATCAAGCTTGGCCTTGAATGTCTCCAGGGATGAGGCCTCCACCCCCTCTCTGGGCAACCTGTTCCAGTGTCTCACCACCCTCATTGTAAAGAACTTCTTCCTAATGTCTAATCTAAACCCACCCTGCTCTAGTTTAAAACCATTGATCCTCGTCCTATCGCTACATGCCTTTGCAAACAGCCCCTGCCCAGCTTTCCTGTAGGCCCCCTTCAGGTACTGGAAGGCTGCTATAAGGTCTCCCCTGAGCCTTCTCTTCTCCAGGCTGACTAACCCCAACTCTCTCAGCCTGTCTTCATATGAGAGGTGCTCCAGCCCTTTGATCATCTTTGTGGCCCTCCTCTGGACCTGCTCCAACAGGTCCATGTCCTTCCTGCGCTGAGGGTTCCAGAGCTGGACACAGTACTCCAGGTGGGGTCTCATGAGAGGGGAAGAATCACCTCTCTCGATCTGCTGGCCATGGTTCTTTTGATGCAGCCCAGGATGCGATTGGCCTTCTGGGCTGCAAGTGCACATCATTGGCTCATGTCCATCTTCTTATCCACCAGTACCCCCAAGTCCTTTTCCGCAGGGCTGGTCTCTCTCACGTTATCCCCCAGCCTGTATCGATAACGAGGATTGTCCCGACCCAAGTGTAGGACCTTGCATTTGGCCTTGTTGAACTTCATAAGGTTTGCTTGGGCCCACCTCTCCAGCTCATCCTGTCCCTCTGGCCTGTCAACTGCCCCACTCATCTTGGTGTCATCGGCAAACTTGCTGAGGGTGCACTTGGTCCAACTGCCTAAATCATTGATGAAGGTGTTGAACAGCACTGGTCCCAGTATGGATCCCTGAGGGACACCACTTGTAACCTCTCTCCATCTGTACATTGAGCCATTGGCCACAACCCTCTGGATGTGACCAGCCAGCCTTATCCACTGAACAGTCCACCCATCAAATCCATATCTCTCCAACTTAGAGAGAAGGATATTGCGGTGGACCATGGCAAAGGCCTTGCAGAAATCCAGATAGATGATATCCGTTGCTCTTCCCTTGCCCACTGCTGCAGTCACCCCATTGTAGAAAGCCACCAGGCTGGTCAGACAGGACTTGCCCCTGGTGAAGCCATGCTGGTTGTCTCGAATCACCTCCCTGTCCTCCATGTGCCTTAGCATAGCTTCTAGGGGGACCTGTTCCATGATCTTCCCAGGCACAGAGGTGAGGCTGACAGGGCAGTAGTTCCCAGGGTCCTCCTTTCTACCCTTTTTAAAAATGGGTCTGATGTTTCCCTTTTTCCAGTCACCAGGGATTTCACCTGACTGCCATGACTTTTCAAATATCACTGTTTACAGCAGTTCAAAGTTGCTCACTTAGTAATTTGTCTTTCACTGGTGGTGAAAGAACTTGCTCTCATAGATTCATGTGATTTGTAGCACTTAAAAAAAAAAGGAAACTAAAACACCTTATCCCTTAATGATAATTTTAATGTCTTAGACTTATTAAGACCAAATTTTGTATGTCCAGTACTGCTGAGTTACAATATCCAAGAAAATAAGCTCTGCAGATATAAAAGACTGTATCTACATCACATAGAGAGAGCTTATAATGCTCACATTATAAGCATTGTGAGCATATAAGCTTACAACCTTCTAAGTATTGGGATGTGCATTTTCATAAATACTCTGAAAAGAACAGTGTAACTGTGTGATTATTGATTACAGTAGCTCCCATTGCATTAAAGCCAAATATTCTCCTGTCCTTTCCTCTTCAGACATAAGTTTTTTGATTTTGTTTTCGTTTTAATACATTTTATCAAAACCCAAATTGCAGTATACACTTTGCATGTGCATAACTATACTCATTCATCTCACAGCAACATCTCAAGTACACTGTTTCTTGCAAGATAACTGTTTGGCCTGCCTGGGAATACTTTCTAAACCTGTTGCTGGGCAAGGTACTGGTTTTTACCTCTTGTTGGATCACACTGCTATGTCAGAATTCCACAAAATACAACTCTCTGCAATTTTCCAAGAACTCATGGAACAATCACCACTTATTTGCAACAGTTCTTCCTGCAACTGTAAGAATTAGATCATGAAAATGACCCCTAAGTACTATGTATTTGTATGTGGTCTATTGTAAAAGCATACAGAACAGCACTCTCTTTGATACTTGGGGAAAAAATAAATTAGGGTGCTTCTTGCTGTGGTTAAATGCTGTTCTTTTCACAGCCTGTCCCAAGTTGGTAAATACAGCCAGTCAAGAGAGTTTAATTAAGCCTATCTCTCTTATCTACTCATTTTCTCACCAGAGGACATAATCAATCATTTTTTAGCATACAACCAGGGCAACAAACTATACTCTTTTTTGTTACTGAGCTGAAAAGAAACAAGTTCCCTCTAGTAACCTGTCAGCTGAAAAAGGTGTTTTCTTTCATTAGGAAACAGTCTTATAAAATTCAGAGCAGAATTGACTCAACTGCACAAGATGTAAGGCATGAACATACAGATACTTAAATTAAGCCTTTTCAAGTGAAAATTAAAAGTTAAGAAAATTCAGGGAGTAATTTGACTCAGTGGTTCAATGCATTGTTCACAACAGAGCTACCTCATTAGTTAATTTTAATTTTGATATTTATCAAATACATGCTGTTTGCATTGATCTGACAAAAATAGATTAAAATAAGTTTAAATGTCTTGATGCATAATTTCTAGCCCCAGGTCTTAAAAAAAGTAACATAAATTACATTCACTCCTGTCACAGTGTATACTTTTACAGGAAGCATGTGTGGAATAATTACTAAATTGGCCAACAATACAAAAGTACAGCATTGTTCACACATTAAGGAAAGTCATAAAATCAAGAGGCTTCTGAGGTAGAATACAGCCACAGCCGGCACGCGAAGAATGCAACATCTGCGATTCCCTGTACAAGGTTGTTTGTGAAACTACACGAGGGATGGAACGGAACGCGATTGTTCCGTAGCCTTCCCTTGTGACGAATAGCAGATATGGGAACGAGATGGTACTACGAAACAGATAAGCGGCCTACACGCTACCCAAGCCAACATTTCATCAAATGTTGATGAAATGCTGTCCTTTGTGCGAACTTTGCTCACTACAATGTACCAAAACACACCTCCATCCCGGAGGCTACCTGCCACCAAAGTGCGACCACTCCTCCTTGAGTACACCAATCATAATAAAAGTATTTATGACTAAAGTCACTCAAACTTCACTTTGAAGATAAAAAAAATAGCATAAAAATAGCCTGAGAGAGGGGGGATATCAGGGAAGACACCATCGCGAACAAGTCAGGAGAACTCCATCACTAGGGCTGGAAGGAGGATCCGGGGAACTACAGGCCAGTCAGTCTGACCTCGGTGCCTGGGAAGGTCATGGAACAGATCCTCCTCAGTGCCATTACACGGCACATGCAGGAGAACAGGGTGATCAGGCCCAGTCAGCATGGGTTTGTGAAGGGCAGGTCATGCCTATCAAACCTAATATCCTTCTATGATAAGGTGACCCACTTAGTGGATGAGGGAAAAGCTGTGGATGTTATCTACTTGGATTTTTGCAAAGCTTTTGACACTGTTTCCCACAGCATTCTCCTGGAGAAACTGGCTGCCCATGGCCTGGACAGGTGTACTCTTCGCTGGGTAAAAAACGGGCTGGATGGCCGTGCCCAGAGAATGGTGGTAAATGGAGTTAAATCCAGTTGGTGTCCGGTCACAAGTGGTGTCCCCCAGGGCTCGGTGCTGGGGCTGGTTCTCTTTAATATCTTTATCAATGATCTGGATGAAGAGATGGAATGCACCCTCAGTAAGTTCGCAGATGACACTAAACTGGGCAGGCGTGTTGATCTGCTTGAGGGTAGGTTGGCTCTGCAGAGGGATCTGGACAGGCTGGACTGATGGGCTGAGACCAATGGTATGAGGTTCAACAAGGCCAAGTGCCGGGTCCTGCACTTGGGTCACAACAACCCCATGCAGCGCTACAGGATTGGGACAGAGTGGCTCGAAAGCAGCCCAGCAGAAAAGGACCTGGGGGTGTTGGTTGACAGCCGGCTGAATATGAGCCAGCAGTGTGCCCAGGTGGCCAAGAAGGCCAACAGCATCCTAGCCTGTATCAGGAATAGTGTGGTGAGCCGGACTAGGGAAATGATCATCCCCCTGTACTCGGCACTGGTGAGGCCCCACCTCGAGTCCTGCGTTCAGTTTTGGGCCCCTCGCTACAAGAGGGACATTGAGGTGTTGGAGCGTGTCCAGAGAAGGGCTACAAAGCTGGTGAGGGGTCTGGAGGACAAACCTTATGAAGAACGACTGAGGGAGCTGGGGTTGTTTAGCTTGGAGAAGAGGAGGCTGAGGGGAGACCTTATCACCCTCTACAACTACCTGAAAGGAGGTTGCAGAGAGATGGGGGCTGACCTCTTCTCCCTGGTGACAAGTGATAGGACGAGAGGAAACGGGTTCAAGTTACGTCAGGAGAGGTTTAGATTGGATATTAGGAAACATTTTTTCACTGAAAGGGTTATTAAACATTGGAATAGGCTGCCCAGGGAGGTGGTGGATTCACCATCCCTGGAGGTGTTTAAAAAAAGGGTAGATGGGGCACTTAGGGACATAGTTTAGAAGTGGCTTTTGTCAGGGTAGGTTACAGGTTGGACTCGATGATCTTAAAGGTCCCTTCCAACCTCAGCAATTCTATGATTCTATGATTCTAACTTCCAGGATCAGTCGACGGGCTGAGCCTCTCTTCCCCCCTGTAGGGACACCTTTGGGTAAGACTTAGAGTATACTGAGTGTTTCCTCGGGGAATTTAGAAATTTCTCTAGGGAATCTCTATCCTACATTTATAGCCAGGCTGTATTGTTTATAACTTTGTCACGCGTTTTGTATAATTAACAATATCTTTATTTGCACGTGCTTTGCGGACAGTGTATTTATCACCAGCAATCCTAAGAAGCTGTATATCTGTTGTTTAAATAAACTGCACTGTTTAAGTAGCTAATTGTTTTGATTTCTCACTGAACGCGACCAAAGACTCGAGAGTGGCCGTGCTAGTTCATGAGCACAACTAGACTGAAGGTGCAGTCCACTATTAGTGTATCCAAATCATAATGGTTTAATACATATTAAACGCGATTGGACTGACAGTGCTGAATTGGGCATCACTCAGAACTTAAACCTAGCTGCACCTAGCCTCCCACCTTGGTAAGGAGCGTTGGAACGCAAGGGGGTTTATCTTCTGCCGAAACCGCTTTGCCCCTTTTCACGCAACAGCGTGTTTTTGTGATTAACACCAAAAAACTCAGACATAACACAGAATTCTGTGTAATTTTATATTAAAGAAAGCCAACATAACTGTGGAAAACCAACTCATCTGCTCTCTCCCGTAATATATGAGGTGCTTCTCTATTTTACAGGGATGTCCATGGCTACATTCACTCACACTTGCAGAATGCAAAGATAGTTGGAAATCTTTCTCAAGACAAAATATTTTAAGTTTGCCTGTAACCTTTTTAAAGCTACATCTACTTTGATTCCAGTATATGAAAAAATCACTGTGTTAGCTCAGATGCAGCAGTTAAGTGGTTTTGGATCTGTTATTCGTCTGCAGCAATGTGTATTCACAATTGAATTGCCAGTTCATAGTCTGGCTGCTTTACAAAGTCAACTGGCTGGAATATCTAATGCTTTGACATAATTCTGCACAATGAGATAATAAATCAAACCAATTGGCATTTTTCCCTTTTAGGAACTGTAGCTCTATACACCATTATTTTTATGTGAATAGTTTTTCCGTAATTGTATAACTATGGATGGAACAGAGTCACAAAGTCAAAGCCAAGTGGCTCCAAGATTGAGCATGTCAAAATGTGAGTTCTTGATAGATTACAGACAGACTTAATTGTTGAAGTTAAAATCCACATCAGAAAATTAACCAAGTCTGAAGCTATTTTACTCTGGTTTTCAAGTCTGTTAACAACTTTTGCTGGGATACAGAATGTTCTCATTTGCTACTCATTCCAGTGTCTGCTAACAGTAGGAAACAAAGAAAGGCTTGTTTTTTCAATATTCGTTTGGTCAAAAATTATTAAATGTAATTGTAAACTAGACCCACAGAGTTCAGTTTTTCAGAGTGAATACTGTTCAGTGATAAACTTTTATTTTCAATCTGCAAAGTTTACCTCACACCATAGTTTTATGAAAAAAGGTTACTTTTACAAATATCCTTACGAATTTTTACTAAAATTTTCATTTTCATAGGTTGATACATATAGAAGTCCTTCAAAAACCTTCCATTTGAAAAACACTCACTGAAAAACCTACCCTATACTGCATGCAAGGGTAAACATCAAAAGTAACTTGTAAACTTCATTAAATCCAGATACTGAATCACAGTTACGCTAAACCTCTCTACTGCAAGACTTGCACATATGTATTGGTGCTCTTCTAAAGCTGGCCAAAATCAGCAGTAGCAGACACACCCAAGTTATTCCATATTCCCATCTGATGTCTCAACTACCCTCTACCACCTCCTGCATCCAGGGCACTGAATAAAAGACAATTAAGTTGCCTGTTCCTTCTCCATTCCTCACTAGACATTCCTGCTTCTCCAGTACTCTCCAGGCTACTTTCACATCCTTTCATACTTCTTTCTATTCTTTGCCTTCTTCTGCCATTGTTCACTATCTTGCCCAAATTGAGCAGGAGCCTGAAAAAGAAGACTTGTATTGGAAGACATTTCTAAAAACCTTTTGTTAAAGGAGAACATTCTGGAAAGTATATGAGTAGTCATTGAGGCTGTTCCGGTTTTGATTTTGGATAAATAAGTTCCACCAAACTATATTTGCTGTTTCAGCAGGCCCCACATGCCTCAACCTTTCTTCACAGATGTTCATGGCAAATCTTGAGAGGGGAGAAGCTGAGTGAAAGTTATCAGATTAGTTTCAAAAAATGTGTGGGGAACATTATAACCAGGGTTTTTCTAACAGAGAAACAAATAGTGCCCTGATGAAAAGACTAAGGCCAGGCCCAGAATAGTAAGTTTTCGACTGAGCCTAGCTGCAGCCAAAACAGAGTGTGAGAGCGGCACCAGGTAACTTCAGCTGAGAGAGCTTATTCTAGGAAATCTGCAGGGGCAGAAGCCTCCACCAACAAGCCTCTACAGCTGCTTATAAAGTCAATGTCCGACTAAGGCCACAGCATAAAGGCTGGCATAAGTATATACTTTCTACGGCGAAAAGCTGCTTAGACTACTGACTCTGTGCAAGTGAAGTCCAGAAAAAAGATTTTGTTCAAGCAAAGCATTTTTTGCCCACTTAGATTTCCAGCCCCTTTCTACTGATAACCCAGTCACACTCTCCTTCAAAATCCTCATTTGTGACATCATGCCTAAAATTCATCTACCTAATCTCACAGAGAGGGCATGCCAGTGTATTTGTTCTAGAAAGGACTTATATACATTAAGGAGTTGAAAAGAGTAAGTAATAGTTATTTGCTCTTATTCATGGCTGCTGTATCTTCAGTGAAATCAAACCAATTGCAACAGGACTGAATTCGACCCTGGCAAATATTTGCAGCACACATCTCATTTTAACCTTTGCTATTATGTATTGTATTTTCTTAGGGCAGGACACCACAAGAAGATAAAGGTGGAAATGCAGCACACATAGCCACACTTTTTCCACCTGTACCTTGACACAACTAGCAAGTGTTTAAAAAAGCGGTGCTGAGGGCTTCATTGCAGAGTCTCAACCAGTCCAAAAGTATTCAGAGCCCCAATACATCCCTGTGTTTTTCCTTCTGTTGTCATCTGCACTAACTAGAATAAAATTAGCACATGTAAGCTCATCTCTGCTGCCACCCCACTTTGTTTCACAGGTATACCTGTAACTGGTAGGCACTCATTCCTCTTTTTGAGGATACTACTACTGAGACAAGTATCTGGCTTCTCTTTGCAAAGCTTCCAGCTTGGACCTCTGTTGGATACCTTTTAAGCAGGCTACAGGTATTTAAAAAAAAACAACAACGGAGTATCCTTTTTTTGGTACAGAATGGATATACTAACTATGGGACCAGAATACTGGGAAAGAGAGATAAAACTGAGTCTAAATATTTCACTGTCTCCTAAACACTCATTTTTGAACCAGACAGGACGGCAAACTGAGTGCTTGCAGCAAGCTTCTGAGAAACTTACTTTCTCAGTTCTGGCCTCCCAGCCTTCCAGTCACGCAATCGCATTCATCTTTCACAATTCGTTCATTCTGCTCCTGGGAACATCTCAGCCCATCACTGCATGGGATTATTTGTGGGGATATTCCTTAGCTGAGCCACCCTTTTACATTTTCTGCTTAGTTTCTTTAAACATTATCCTCTTGTGGGTTGTTGTAAAGTTGGACCAAAGGGGCAGAATACATTCATTAAAAAAAAAATCTGAATTTCCTAAGCCCATTGATAACAAAAACTACCCAAAACTCCTACTACAAATGGGAAAGGTCAATAATGGCCACTAGGAGTAACTTGTCACAGAAATTGTGTGAGACACACAGTTTTTTTTAACAGGATGTCTGTTAACATATTTTTTTTCACTTTCAAGAAGATGAATTAGAATAAAAAAAGCTGGAAAAGTATCTTTAGTTTCTCTCTGACCTACTAAAATCTCACTTGCAGAAACAAAGAAAACACCTTTAACTGACTCTTAGAGCTGGCACCACATGTACACAATATAGGAATTTCAGAGGCTTCTACACTTGCCAGCAGGCGCTAGCTCTCATTTCTTTAAAGAATTTCGTTAAGTCAAATTTGGTTGTCTTCTGCAACAGGGTAACAGTGTTGGTGGATAAACAAAGAGCAATCCACATCATCTACCTGAACTTGTGCAAAGCATTTGACAGTCCCGCATGACTTCTTATCTTGTGGATAAGGAACTGGCTGGATGGACACACTCTAAGAGTTGTGGTCAATGGCTCCATGTCCAAGTGGAAACCAGTGTCAAGTGGTGTGCCTCAGAGGTCAGTACTGGGACCAGTGCTGTTTAACATCTTTGTTGGTGACATGGACAGTGGGATTGAGCACACACTCAGCAAGTTTGCTGATGACACTAAGCTGTGTGGCACAATCCCCTTCAGGAAGGGATGCCATCCAGAGGAACCTGGACAGGCTTGAGAGGTGGGCCCATGCAAACTTCAAGAAGTTCAACAAGGCCAAGTGCAAGATCCTGGGACAACTGCAAGCACAAATACAGACAGGGCAGAGAATGGATTGAGAGCAGCCCTGAGGAGGACTTGGGGGTGTTGGTTGATGAGAAGCTCAACACGAGCCAGCAATACATGCACACAGCCCAGAAAGCCAACCACATCCTGGGCTGCATCAAAAGAAGTGTGGCCAGCAGGTCGAGGAAGATGATCCTGCCCCTCTACTCTGCTCTCGTGAGACCCCACCTGGAGTATGGTGTCCAGTTCTGGGGCCCCAGAAGGACATGGATCTGTTGGAGTGGGTCCAGAGGAGGGCCATGAAGATGATGAGAGGGCTGGAGCACTTCTCCTATGAAGACAGGCTGAGAGAGCTGCGGTTGTTCAGCCTGGAGAAGAGAAAGCTCCGGGGAGAACCTTACAGCAGCCTTCCAGTGCTTAAAAGGGGCCTACAGGTAAAATGAGGAGGGACTCTTTATCAGGGACCATAGCGATAGGACGAGGGGTAACAGTTTTAAATTGAAAGAGGGGAGATTTAGATTAGGTATTAGGAAGAAATTCTTTATAGTGAGGGTGGTGAGGCACTGGAACAGGTTGCCCAGAGAAGTTGTGGATGCCCCAACCCTGGAAGCGTTCAACGCCAGGCTGGATGGGGCTTTGAGTAACCTGGTCTAGTGAGAGGTGTCCCTGCAGGTTACTCAAACTGCAAAGGGGATAAGGGGGTTAGAACTAAATGATCTTTAATATTGCTTCCAACCCAAACCATTCTGTGAAGTCCTGAAACTGTTTTCAGCCTCAGAATAAAAATTCAATATTCTTCCTATATACAAAATCCTCATGCTGATTTTCCTGAAGACTGATCCATCTTTTATTAGCCTATACAGATCTTAAGTGCAACCAGAATTTATCACAGCTCTGCTAAATACTACTTTTCATAACAACAACTAAAATCTTGCCATTTTGCAATGCACAAGTGACTTAAAGAGTCACTACCTGAAGTTGTACAAAGCGATGCATTTAAACTTAGCATGAGAAGGGCTGCCCGAAAGCCACAAGTGTTGCTGCTTAGAGCAGCAGGCAACAGCAGAAGTGGTGAACCACCTCCAACATTTTAAAGACTCCACCTTAGTTTAAAGATCCTGTAGATCTGCTTCAATTTAATGCAAACTGGAAGAATTTGGCTGCATCTATCTGAAACACTCTTTAAAAAACAGTACTATAGTGGACAAATATATATTTTGGCATGCACGCAGGCATGTAAAGGTTTTTAATCAGGACATCTTTGTCACAGTCATGTAATAGCAATTAGGCAGTCCTGAGCAGCACTGGTGCAATCATCTGTCACATTCCAGCCCCAAAGAACTGAAATGACCACATGCGGGCAGTGAATGAAATTACAGTATCATTATAGAGATGTGCAGCAAAAACAATCAGTGTCACCAACATCACAGCAGAGCATGCAGTTATTACTACATTTTGGCTTACCTACAGATGCAGACGTGTCTTGCTCCCTGTCGATTACGGTGCTTTTACATTTGACTGCAGAGAGGCAGGAGCTACAATAGAAGCGGGTCAGGCCAAATTATGTTCTTTTTACCATGTAACTTATCAATGAGTATTTTCTTGCTGAGGAAAGTTATCTCCAAAACATCATGAGTGTACTGAACAAGCCCATGGAAAGCCCTGCGATGGAAAAATTGCATTCAGCACCGCTTGCTACAAAACATACAATGAACAAAACAACTGCAGAATTAAAACACAGTAATTAATATAGCCAGTCTCCCTTCCTCCTGGACATATCCCCAGGACCATTTTTCAGCAATCCTCGATATTCTCCATCTTCAAACGTGGGAGCTTTCCTGATTTTTTGTTTATGACATTCATATTTGAGCAAATTTATCCATTCACAAAGCAACAGAAATGGCATCTGCAGCTGTATCTAGTGTGATGGCTAGCAGCTGAGAATTGTCTTTACATGTTCAAATGTGTTCTGATACCTGCTTTTCTAAGATGATTTCAATATACATTTAACACAGGATATCAGTGTCCTACCTGAAGAGCTTCCTCTCCTATTATTGTGCACAACATGACCCAGCAGATGGTAAAAAGCTGAAAATTACCTTAACTTGTTTCAGAATTCATCCATGCCAACTGCAACTCAGACCCTGGAAAAGGCCTACACTCAGATAGGAAGTAATTCTGTTTTCCAGAGCACCGTGCAGACATTTTTCCTTTCTTTGGCCTCTCAGAGAAGAAGTTGAGCTCCTAGCTTTTATGTGAGGATGTTATTTTTTTTTATATACATAAACAAGCAATACTCAGTTAAAGGGAGGGAACTAACTGGAAGTTACCAAGTTGAGCCATTTAAATTCTTGGACGAGCAGTCAAAATTACATCAAAAGACCCTTCATCAAGCCAGAGATTCTGAATGGAGAAAGACCATTTCACTTGACCACGTCATATCCCAGCACGCAACCAAGAGGACAAAATACACAGAGAGAAGAGCAGCAATGGTTCTCATTTTGGCATAAAGCAAGCAAATTTCTATGGGATAACAGAGACCTAAAAATTCTCTAAGCCTGGCCAGGGCAGCCTTGGAGTATGCCGCATTAGCAGACTCACAAGATAGTGAGTCTATTCACAAGATAGTGAATGCTGGGACAATACCACCAGAATGAACCAGGTGCTGCAAAATAAGAAGCTGCCTTCTGCCTCCACTCTTATCACCTGTGAAAACCAGTGAACACCAAGGCAAGGAAAGGGAGAAAGAAAATGTAAATTCCTCTTCAGTTTTCATTTTAACTCATGCCAGAGCACATAAACCTACTGATGATTTCATGTCCTCTTCCTTTGCATCATGGAGGATGCTGTAAGCAGGGGATAAAAGGGCAGCGTTCAACACATTATACTCTGCAAACTGAAATTACAGTAAAAGCAAAGATGCCTTTACTGAACAATGACTAACAGAAGTCCCTGTATCATCCTTTTAGCTTATGATACGAAGAAGTGCTCCCAATGAGAGACCTCAAGACCACAAGAGTCAGGTTCTGCTTGTTTTGTTTTCAGACAAAATGGCATTTAAGAACGTGCAAAATTTGTAACTTGACCATGTAAATTACAATAAACAGATGTTCATCAGCTATATTAAAAAATAAACCTTTAAAATAGATACAGTCCTCTAGGAAAAACATTTATTCAACTAATTTACAGAGCAAGACAATTAAGGCAAAATATATTACTTGGAAATAGACAGGCTTTCACTGGGTACAAACGCGAGCTGGCTTAACAGTATATCGTATATAAAAATGTCTTTTGAAAGCACCTAAGAAAAGTAAAGGCAGAGCAATACAAGCTGAAAAACTGTTTCTTTAAGGCAAACAAAGAGTATTTGTTTATTCTTTCTTTCTTAAAAAAAGTATTATTACCAAAATATTTTCTTCACAATTACTTCTGTATTTCTAAATGAAGATTTAAGATTGTGTGAGCATGGATACAGGGCATTTATAGCCACGAAAAAAATCAGACACCACTGAAGACTTACATAAGAAACAGTGAGCTCATGACATCAAGAAGGCATTTAAGACTTAAAAATGTTTAGAAAACCCAGGAGAGCAAAGCAAGGGATACACATCTCACCATTTTCCGCATCAAAATGCTGACAACCATAACTTTGTAGAAGAAATTACATAATTCCATATAAAATATGAAGTTTGGAAGCACTGTAGTAAATTATGTTGTTGAAACTGCTGAGATAATTTCATGCATATGTGGTACCTGATCTAAAACCCACTGAAGCAACTTGGAATTTGTCTGGTGTTTTAATTGGATGTAAATGCCATTACTGTTACATAAAAACAAAAAAGGTGCAGCATGGAAAACAAGATTTCAAAATTATTTAGCAGTTACTTCTACTAATGGGGCATGGATTTGTGCTCTTCTTCAGCTGCTCACTGTTACGTGTTGTAAAAACTACTCAGCATCACTCCTGAGAACTTATACAGACACCAAACCTATGAGGTGTTAAGTACCACCTAAGCACAGGAGCCAAGAAAACATCTAATACAGAAGGTAGTCTCTCTGGATTGAAATGCATATATAACAGATATATTATGCTACCAGCATGTTTATATTACTAATATAACAGAAATAACTGAACAATGAACCCCTTCTTTAAAAAAGTATACTAACTAAAGTATCTCAGCAAATTCCTAGTAAGGTGTCAAATAATAGCACATTCCACTTACAAACTGTAACGGTATTTGTCCCACTTATAAATATGTTTGTTCTGATTTCCTGTTTTGTGAATCATATTGGAAATCATATAGTAGTTAAAATTGTTCATTTCCACTATTGGAAAATACCTTCATTTCTTAAAAAGTAAAATACAGTTTACAGTTAGATTACAGATCTGTGCTGTATCCATTGAGAATTAAAATATGTAGCTTTCACTTGAATTCTTGAATCAGACCCAGTATTCCTTAGTGTCACAGATCAGCCTTCTTTCAAACCGTCCTGGGTGGTAAGTGTTGCTTGTACATTCCTGCTAGAGCCTTTGCTGCACTGTAGATCATCTGTCGACGGGACATGCCAGTGAATACCATGTGCCAATCAGTCCTGTTGACATTCAGTATACTCTTCTCAAGTACTTCGCCCACAGTCACCAACAGGCCTGACCATCTCAGACTGTAGTCCTGAGGAGTGAGACTTTTAGCCTGTGTAACATTTTGAGAAGTGGTCAGTGAATGAGTTTCAAATGAGTAAAATTTTCTTCTATCTTCACCATTACCAATTTTTGTAAGTAATCATTCTTACATCAACAGGGTTACATGGCAAATTAAAGGGTATCAGAATCCAAATTTCAGACTGCCCCATAATTTTCTTAGCTGATTATACTTTTTGGATTTGTATGTATCATGATCCAAATGACATCTGAACAGCATAAAACTAAAATACAATGCTTAAGAGAGTAAAGACATTATGCCGTTACCAGGAAGTAATTTTCCCTTTTAAACTAACCGACAGATGGAATAAATACTGATACATATTTACACAATGACTCTTACCCTCTAAAGGTTTTAAAAAAGGATAAGATGTCTCTCTGAAGCTGGCAAGTAGCCAAATACAAGAAGAAATGGAGGCACTGAGATATTTGCATCTGTATTATAATTATATTATTCTGTAATATAACACTGTAATTCCCTGAAGCTGGAAGCAGAAGGGAAACAGTGGGGCAAGTATCAGGACACTTATCTGGCCTATGCTCATCCTAGGCAACCACCTCTGGTCACTGTCGCCCCCAGTGAAGGGTAAAAGACTTTTAGCCTCAGTAAGACTGGTCTTAGTATTACTCAGTTCTTCATAGCGTTGCAAATTAGGCCAAATTCTTCATACAGATTTTATTTTGACAAATATTTGAGTTAGTCTGTTTGCAATGTGTGTGCAGCAGATCAAAGTTCACTAGTGTGTTCCAGCCTTCCTTAAGCTACTGTCTTGTGACAGTAACGTATGAAAGTTTGTTAGAATGTGCAGTCTGCTCTAATATTGAAATAACTTGTTATTATTAAGAGGTACATAAAAGGCAGATTTCTTAAGCAAAGGAACAGGAATTTTCCTTATTAGTCAGAACACACTGGCAGTAAGAAGTAAATAACAGTGCATCTAGCTGCAAGTAGGGACCGAATATCTGATTGTGATACCTCCATTATGATCTACAATTACACATAACTTCATAAATTAATTATTTGGTATTTTTACTGCCAAAAATCAGTAAACCTCAAATAAAATAAATAGAAAAAACAACCTTGCACTAGTTTCCCATCATGGTTGCAATCTTTGGCTCAGCAAAAAACAAGATGACACCTAGTCTCTTAACAGAAAAAGGTTCTCAAAACAAACCCTCAAATCGACCTTTTTACATCCATAAATCAAGCAATATTAAGAGTTATGAACAGCCATGAGTCTCATACTATGTGCTCAGAAAACTCTATGCCATTGCTAGAGTATCTATTCTATACAGTTTTACCACTATTTCCATTACACAGAACAATAAAACACAAAGCTAGCAAGAATTTCAAGCAATGTAATTGCTTTTAATCTTGCCTCTATTAAATCTTTTATACTGTGAATAACAAATAACATTGCCTGTTCAACACATCTTTCTTCTCTTAGTCTGAAAATAGAATTTTCCTATCATAATCTAGATTTTGCTTAAAGATATTGGAGTGGATTTATACAAATGTATGTTTCTTGCACACCCATGAGAGAAACCCATTCTGATTCTAGAAGAGACATAATGGGAACAAAGGTAACAACTGGTGCACGCACACAATCGAGAGCCCAATGAATCACCACCACCACCCTGTGCCTATTTTGACAGCATCATAGAATGGTTTGGGTTGGAAGGGACCTTTAAAGATCATCTAGTCAATGAAGCTGTATCTGCATAATTAATACTTTTCTTTTTCCCGTAGCTTCACGTCTTTCCCTACTCTTTTTGAAAAGCATTCTGGAAAACTACAGAGAGACAGAGCAGTATTTCTCCTTTTGCCACTCATCAGCTTTTCAAAGTTGTAAGAACTCTGAAAAATAAGAACTAAAACCAATCCCACACATGTTCACTCTACCACAAAAAAACAAAAACCAACCCCATTCAACAGTTACTATTTGTTTTTGCAAAACAACCCCCTGAGGATCAAACCCCAAACAGTTTTATTTTGAAACTCCTAATGGAAACATTTATTTTAAAAGAATTTTAAGACCACAGTTAACTAATGCATGACTCATATCTGCTGTCAGGCAACATGCAGTGACTAGAGTCTGGAGTAATTCCCAGTGTGTGCCCAAAGAAATGTAAACAATCTCATGAAAAACTTCTATTGATGATATTTAAGAACTCCACAATACTGCATTATTTACAATGGGATGAAGCATGGTATTTCTAAGATTTTTTTCATGTCAGAATAGCAGTCAGAAGAGGAAATGAGTCTTTTAGGTGCGACCCTATACATCCATGGTGGAATCAAGTTCAAGCACAGATCTGAAGAAGGGATATCCTTTATTTATTTATTAGGAATGAGTTTTCAGAATACTGATCAGTTCAGTATGCTGTCCGTTTGCTGGTAATTAACAACACAAATACTGAGGCTTTATGAAAAACTGAGTGGCAAGATCTCAAATTATAAACTTGTGCCTAAATGAAGTGTAAGCTACTTCACTGAATTGCTAACATGTACATGTGTGCACACACACTTCAATGTTACACAGTTTTATTGGTATTAGATGAAACTCCAATACATTTGTGATGTAAGGTAAGGAAAGAAAACTAAGCCTTTGAATGGATAAGACTGTTTACTCCACTTCCTTGGTGCAGTTGCTTAGTGCATTACTTAAGCTGCAAAGCCCTCCTTCCGCACCTGAGGAAGAATGAGTATTCTTATTGTACCTTTGTAAAAATTCATGAGGGTTAATTTTGAGTCACTGAACCAGACTGATGACAATACTTCAAAGATTAATGTTATATTTCCGTTATGAGGGAGTACTTCTTTATGGTTAATTTATTGTTGTTTAATATTTCCTCTTGGTTAACTTCTTTTGGAATATTTCTTCTTTTTTAATAAAGTAAAACTAGGGCTTCCAAGTGCTATGTACTGCAGAATCAGACTCCTGATCAAGAATTGCTTTGCCACAAATGCATATACGTTTTTAGGTAATACAGAAACATGATTCAGAAACAGTTTTTATTCTCGTATCATAAATTAAAACATTCAAGTGGAGCAACTGATAGTAAAAACTGTCATCATAAATGAAATTAAAACTTAAGTCTTATGTCTCAACTGTTAATCCAACGTTGGTAAGAAAACTGAAAACTTACCTGCTGAACATATTGCAATGGCACTGGTGTTGCTTGGGTAAAAGCTTCCAGATGAATTCCATGAATTGGATCCTCAATAATCAAACATCCAATGTCAAACCATCTGCAATGACGTGCAAGTTACTTTAAGTACTGAGTATCAATCAATTGAGAAACAACGTTAGCAGTTGAATTATGACCATTTTATAAACTCTATTACAAATGTAGTAATAAAGTAATGAGTTTCATCAGTGTTCTAGTATTTTCCAAGTAAAATTTGCAGATACCAATATATACATAAAAAATCATAATGTAGCACATGTGTATGTATGTAAAATACATAATATATATAAAAAATACAATAAGCATAAAAATACATTAAACTTACAGATCAAAGAAAGAAAGAAATCTGGTGGTATGGGCATGTGTGCAGATATGTTCTTTTGGCCATATTTATTATGCTAAAGTTTTCACTGAATCTTTGAAAGAACGTTTCTCATTACGATAACCTTCCCTAACAATTAAAAAAATAATCTATTCATCATTCATGTTCTATATTCACAAGACGTTTTGGTATGTATAATCCTATAACAATCATTTAAATGATTTATTCAGAGAAACACTTCTGCACCTTTCAGAAAAGATGGTGCTTGCTGTAGCAGACACAGTAAAGGCTACTGAAGCAGTACCCAAAACAGTTGCTTGCAGAAACATTAAATCATTTCTCACTATCAACAAACTAACAACAGTGACGTGATCCAAATAAAACCAAGGGCAATGTATCATCACTACCTCACTGTATTCAATTCCTGTAAGAGTTTTACAGTTCAGTTGCCACAGGAGAAACATACTTCAGGGAAAGCACAAATACAAAATACTGTTATAAAAAGAAACGCAAGACTCCAATTTTTAAAAAAGACTGGCTAGGCCACATGTTAAGAGTTTAGTGGAGCAAGACAGGAAGAAGTACTTCACTCACATCATCTTTGTAGTAGGGAATAGTGCACTGGAATACTCTGTGATAGAGGACTACCTCACTTGCAACTATGTAAGACTGCTGAGAAAGCTTCATGGTTAAAGATAACTTGCTCCCAACTAATAAAGGGGTTAAGAGTCTAAGGGGTAAAATACACATAAAAGACTTTTCAACCTTTTCTGCATATAGTATCCAACACATGTAATTGGGGAAGTAATGTCCTTCAGCTGTCTGACAGGCAACTGAGAAGTTCAGTTGTGAGCAGTGACTGATATGTTAAGTGTTAGGTGCAGAGCTCTTACTATTAATGGGTGGTTCCTCAGAACCTCCTCTCCTTCAGCCATGTGTAAAGTATGGTGAAAAATATCAGCAAAACACAGACTGCATCCCCCATATTAAAACTGTAACACCACAATGCTCACTTCAGAATAATTAATTGATAACTAGCACCATGACCTATCATTTCATTGCAGAAAAAAACAAGGGCCGAAAATAGTTCAAATGGGTTTTGTAACACCATGGAAGGAAGCTTTCAATGTTGCCTACTGAATAAAAATTAAAGCATGCATTAAGTTATTCTTTGTTTCTACTGTAACTAATATCAAAGATCAAGACATTCTTGGGGCCTCTAACATGTGGACAGAAGAGTTAGCATTCCTTTCAATAACACTGCAGTCCTGGGTGAGCTCTTTCATGTCAAGTACTTAAAGCAACATACTCAGATTTAGGAATGAGTAAATTCAAAGGACAACAGCAGCAATTACTTTGAAACAGAGATGTCCTTGTCATACTTACTGCTTTGCAGAAATACAATAAAACATTTAAATCAGTAATAGATGGAAATAAATACTAAATAACAATTAAAACACTTCCTAATTCTAGCTAATTCACCTTGAAATGTACCTTGAAAAATGGAGTACGAGCACAGTAAGTGTCAAAAAAATAAATCAAAGCCCATCACATGAACAAAAATACAAACATTAGAAAAAAACTATTTAAGTTTGCATTAAAAAAACCACAACATTGTCCTTAATGTTTTGGAAATTAATTATAAAGCTACTTCAAGAAATGTCTGTCAAGAAGCATGTTACGAAATCAAGTTGTAATGTATTTGAAAACACCATTGTGATGTCTGTGCAGTGCCAATTAAAAGTATTACGTACGTTTTCGGTGAAAGGAAAATGTATAATATATTATCTGATAAAATCATATTATTACAAATGCCAGAAGATCTCACAATATACTTTCTGAAACAAATAAAATTTCAGAGAAAGAGGAGAGTGAGCACACAAGAGTGAGCAAACTACAAGCTCCTTAATTTCATCGCTCCTTAATTTCATCAGTTCAGTATAACTTCATTGTGTTTTCATATTGTGAATCTTGAAAAACCTGACAAGGATTTTATATATTAAAGTCTCAAGATGTGTGGACAAAAAGCTGAACAACATCACCAAAATCAAGCCTGACAAAGCAATACTGAAGACAGACTCTCTCCCTTCTGCTCAGAGCAATACTCACAGCACCTCTTTATAGATCCCTTTGGGTAAACAAACAATATTCTCTTTTTTTTTTTTCCCTCCCAGGAATGTGTTTAAAGTTCTTACTTGTCAGGAAGCAATTCCGCAATGAAGTTTTCTACTGATACAGCAGGCTGTTTTTCATGTATTACTCCTGTCCGACGCAAGCTGTCTATCCTTTCTTGGGCTCCCTAAATGGTAACATAAGCTGTTAGACAACATTCTCTTTGAATCACAGCATGTTACAATGCTTACAGATGAATGCAAAAAGAACTCTAGAACATACTTTTCAAGTTAAACAGAAAATATGAAAGATTTTGAAAAATTAGTCTTATTTCAACATTAGAAAAACAGAAAACAAAAATCATGAAAAGCCATAATGGAATCCCAAACATCAACAAAAACTGTGATAAAAGTAACTAAATATTTTTAGTTTATTTTTCCATTTAAAAGACCTAGATTAGCATGCAAAGAATTCCTAACCTGTAACTATGTGAAGTTTCACTATTAGTTAAAGCATCAGTATGTATTTCTGTTACAGACGCTGACATTTTTGCAGCTTAAGGTTTGTCAAGGTTTAGATCCTTTAAGAACTTTGGACAAACTGTGTAAGACCAAGGGAGAGAATGTTTTTGTTGTGGTAGCTATCCAACTAAAATGTAGGAATCATTCTCTACTAACTTGTTACCAGTCTGAAGTTGTAATAGTACTACTTCTCCACTGCAGTAGCTAAACACGTAAAGGAACATATACATATATACTTACCTCAATATAAAATTGTATCAGCTAATATATTGCTACAACGCCAGGCTTTACTCAGCTGTGAGCACTGCCACAGCGTTAGGAGAAAATACTTCCTATTTTTAAGGAGTAAACGATTTGCCTACATTTAAGAAACACAATACTATATAGTTGTTTTTCAGAGTTTTTACTTATTGGTCATTGAGGTGGCTGCACCTAGATACACCTGATGAACACGTACATTTTAAAAATCTGGTTGAACAATCTTTGCTAACCCTTCCTCTGGGACAGCACAGCTGTTTGCAAGGCTGCACAGTGAATTCTTGCTTTTTAAATGTAACATAGATCTGTTCAGGAAGATCTCTGACAAATGTTGATCAAATTATCTTTGATCTATGGAATTAGTGGTGAAATAACTCAGTCTCAAAGAGTTTCTCTTAATTTCTAACATTACCAACATGGTGTGCTAATAATAAACTTAAGAAGAAATGCCTGACATACTTTGAAACGACAGTAATATCATAATGTATGGCATGTGATGGCAGTCACTGACAGTGTAAGAAAACTGATATACATCTTCTTAATTTGCTGTGAATGTCTTTGCAAAAAAACTCCAAAACTATTTCAACAAGAAGCTTTAAACTGATCTAGTGGTCCAGATGACAATATGTCAAAATGACAATATGACAAAAAGGATGTTTACCTATCCCACAAATTGACCTTCCCTTTATGGAAAAATCATAGTTTTTCAACTCTCTCTTTGCATTGGAGGCAATACTGATACTGTTATGTATCAACTTACTTTTAAACCTGCAGCATAGCCCACAGGTTGGGGTGCGATGTTAGACTGTGCAGCCTCTCCAGTAACAACAGCCATTCCAAAGACTTCTTGAAAGGCATCTCTAATTGCTGCGACTTTTACCTCTTTATTAGAAGTAACCACTATGTCCAGTTCTCCCCCAGTTTCTGTAAAATACATAAACATATGCATATATTTTTCGTCACTCCCATTATAAGCTAGTTCAAATACATTCTATATCTTAAGAGTATGCTTCAGTTGGTTTTCTCTTTCTCATGCACTGTATAAAAGTTCTTTCGTGAAGCAGAAGTAACTTAGGAAGCTAGATGAATAGTTAAGTGATTCATGGATGAAAGACAGAAAACAGAAACCGATGGTTGTCCAGCACCTGAAAAAAAGCATACCACTCATTAAGGATGACAATCCATGGATTTAGGAGAATAACTCAGACATCCATTTCTAAGGATGTTTCAGTGTTCTGGGAAGTAGTAAGGAATGTTGGTGTGACACACAAACTCTTCTTTATGCCAGGGACCAAGAACACAGATGCAGCTCATAAAATCTGGTGAACAGCTGTAAAATTACATAAGCTTTAAAAGAAAGGCTTGTATTACTTTCTAGTTGTCCTTGGACTGTGAATTTCAGTGTCATTTTATTACCTGTCTGCCTCCCTACACCTTTATCTCGTGTCTAGATATTAAATACCTATGAAACCAAAAAGGTCTAAGTATTTCTGAATGATTTCCATATGGGGGTATCGCCATGAAGAAGGATGAGTTTTCACTAAGCTTTTTTAGAATAAAACAAAACAGTTCATGAATTAAAAGAAATCTTAAACCACTACAAAAGATTGATGAGCTCAATTATACCTCACATCTGTCTTTATCACAGTTGGATCATTTTTATTGTCAAACTTAAATTATTCAAAAACATCTCATAAAACTTGTCCCTTCTCTGACAGCTTTCTTAAGAACAGCTTAAACCATTTTCAAACATGGAACATGACATCAGAGAAAGCTGCGTAAGTAAATTGCATCAGCAAGCATTAAGGACAAATTCATGAACATGTCCACAGGCAGGCACTAAAAGTGGGGCACACCTCTCGTCACCCATAGTTCAATGGCTATGGATGATGGAGGAGAAGGAGAAAGGACTACAGAAGTCACCAGATCTACTGTCATTTACCATACAGCATCTCCTTTGGCTTCTATTGAAGACAGAATATTGAGCTAGATGAACCACTGGACTAGAGCATCTCTGCTATGACGAAAGACTGACAGAGCTGGGAATGTTCAGCCTGGAGAAGAAAATGCTCAGGGGAATCTTATTGGTGTATACAAATATCTGAAGGAAGGCTGCAAAGAGGATGGAGCCAGCTTCTTTCAGTGGTGCTCAGTGACAGGACCAGAGGCATCGGGCGCATACTGAAACATAGGAGGTTCCATATGAACATCTGGAAAAACTTTGTTACTGTGAGGGTGACTGAGAACTGGCACAGGTTGTCCAGAGAGCTGGTGGAGTCTCCATCCTTGGAGATACCCAAAAGCTGCCTTGACGCAGTCCTGGGCAACTGGCTCTAGGGGGCCCTAGTGAAGCAGACTATCTTAGAAAAGATAGCCTCCCTTCCAACCTACACAACTTCGTGGCTGTCATCCAGCAGGGCATTTCTTATGACAACAGTAGCAAACTAATGAAGGAACAGCCTTTTAACCTGTCATTTCCCAGGCCCACTGACTGTATAAAAATATGTTAAGCAGCATTTTAAAAGAAGTAAGAACAGAGACCAGTGGTTTTGCTTCTGAACACTAACACTCCACCTAATTACACATGGTGACAAATTTTGCAGTATTTATCCTGATGTAAGAAGAAATCCTCCATAGATAATGATAAGTCTGAAGCTTAAATTTTAAAGAAAAGAACAATTTATTATTTGACTTAGCACTTAGCAGACCTTAGTTACAAGAAACGTCTTCTTTTTATGAAGAATTGGTAGAGATATGCCAGAACAGTAGTAAAATGTTCTATTTGATTTTTAGATTATTTTTTAACTTTTTATTTATAAATTGCTTTACTGGATGGAATCGGGTGTACATATCGGTGAAGTCTGGGCAATTGTTTTTTAAACACTAGGTAACAACAGGACTAAAAAAATTATTGAGTGTTGCTTTTCATTGATTCCTTCTTGATAGAAATCAAGTTAACATAAGCAAACAAGTGCTTAAAATTGACTGCAAGGTTTTGCTGAAGTTAGCCTTGTTTGAGTGCTTAGGGATAGAAAAACTGTTGAAAGAGTTTTTAAAGCAACTGAAAACTAGCCCATAACGTACCTAGTAAATTACTGCATAGTAACTTAAGAATGGTAACCGTGCCTCACGTTTGTGTATTGCAACAGTAGAATACAGATTATGTTCTTTTGTATTAAGGGTCATCACATATCAAAAGCATATCTTTGTTCATCACAGATACTACAGAAGGCATAAAAAGAAACAATTTATGACAAGATCTGTCACACGCTATGGTAATATGGTAATATTAAAACCTAAAATATAAGAATTAGATATACCCTGGCAAATTCAGAGACAGAACTGTCACATTAAGTTAAGCTCTGACTCTTGAACATGAAATTTCATTGTACTTTATATGTTATAAATCAAAATGACTGTTCCACATGCAATTTAAGATTCCCTGTCATCTTTTGTTACAAAAGCATTATGCTTATGCTTATAAGGTGACCATTTCCTCTGCAGACAGAAATCTTCTATTCCAGGTGCTTGCCTCAGATGACATCTTCACAATGTGCCTATGAAAACAGTTCAACTCTTTTCAAGAAAGAGATTACAGAAATACTATTTGCTCACATGAAAAAAAATATGTCAACCTCCTCATCCAGAAGCTTTGGAAATTTCAGGCTTTGGTGTAAGGAATCTGAAATTTGTTTGGAATTGCAGCAGTGGAGAGAGAGCAGAGAGAAGTGGGGCCATCTGTTGTTGAGCACATGGCTTTTGTTGATCCCAGAAAACATTTCTAGAATGAAGTAAATACTAAGTTTACAAATCTCTACCCTATTTCCACAACCGGCAACTATGAAAAAAAATGTAATAAATTAATGGCCAAGATGTATACAGATGCTTTCCCTTGCAACATGACTTTAGAGAACTTTGAGATAACCACTGAATTTGTTTACTCTGAGTTTTAAAAGCAAAGCATTTTATTAGAATTATTTCCTCCTCTAGGTAATGTTGTTTTGTCCAGTGAATACTGCGTCAAAACCAGCCAAACCATCACTGGATACTGACAGATCCTATTTTAAAAAGGGACAGCCATGACTGCAATAGAAACCTTAAATACAGTTCTTGAAATTGTGCATAATCAACACTTTCTGTAGCTTTCCCTTGCATTCTGCTACTCCTCTCAAATACTTTCTCAGTTGCTGGCCTGGCCTCCTCATTGATTTCATATCCCACTATCTCCTCACTAGTCAGGTGCTGGCATATGTTCCCTTAAATGTAAGACATTTAACTACTACTCAATAATTAGGTCACCTTCCCCTTTTATTCCACATATTGTTCACTGGATTATTACAATAATGCAGCAACATGGTTAGCTGGATCACAGCATTGCTACAGCTGAAAAACAGCTCAGAAAAACAAAATGCAAAAACATTTTATTAGTTTCTTCTTAGCCTGATCTGTTTCCTGACCAGCTTCACCTACATGCAGACAAAGGGCAGTACCGGCACAACTAAGAAGAAGGATTGCTTATCAGACTGCTGGAAGAAAAAAGAAAAAACAAAACAAACAAAACAAAGAAAAAATGCCAAAACAAAACAAACAAAATAACCCCACCAAAAATGAAAACCAAACCACCATCATGGACATAGTATGTTTTTTGCTTCCTGATTTTAATGAAACAGAAATCTCGCATCAGTTATATGTGACACGTAATGTACTCTAGTAGAACAAAAAATGGTGAATGCCACAATGCTTCTCCTTCCTTTCAATTTTCAAGCTGTAATTGAAATGCTAGGCTTTTCCTTCTAGGCTCAACGCTCAGCAATACTTCAGACTTCATTAGATCATTTTAGAATTTCAATGTTCTTACTAACTGATTCATGAACTGCCTCAAGTTTGCTGAATTTCCTAGAAAAAGTATGAATATTATTAGGCTAGAAAAGTGGAACACCTGAACATCAGAAGAAAGCAACAAAAGCTATGTAAATAACTCTGCCCTATGCCTCTCTGAGTATGCCTATCTTTTGGCGTGTTTCAACTTTAATGTGGTAGCTTACACAGTAGTATTTAAGCATGTGATCCAACAGAACACATACACTGTATTTTAAACTCAACTCCATAGGGCTTAAATAGAGACACAGTGGGAGAAAACAGTATGCAACTTAGGGATTATAGACAAGGTCTCTTAATTGTTTTAATTTCTTTATAACTTCCTATATATCACAATCTGAATTAAATTCACTATGCCACTATCTGAACTATAGTGGGATACAAAAGTCAAATGAACCTCAGGACAGACATAAAAAGTCACCCTCCAGGGGGAGAGTTTCACTGGACAATACACTTGAGAAATCAGTACAGTATTTTGAGTTTGAATTAACACACTGCATAGACAAACTTCAAGTGTAAAAGTAGTGTGCTATTATATTAACCTCTCTAACATGTACATGCATTGCTCAATGGTTTGTCACAAATACTTACTGATATATGGAACCATGCCAGGATCCAGTGTTGTGATCATGGTCTCCACTGAATGTTTCGTTTTATCAAGAACAGACTTCACCATGGGATTCTCAGCTACACCCTGAATTTAAGCAAACAGATTTCCATATTAGCTTGTGTTTTTTCCCAAGAAACTCAAAATGTTGCAGTTAAAAACAAACTACTGTGGCTTAGGCTGGACTGGCCACTAAACAAACGACAGATGCTCTCTTTTAACCTCTCTCCCTTTCCAGATAAGGAGAGAGAGAGAATAAGGGAGAGAGTTACGGGGTTGAAAAGAAACTAAAACTACTTTAATGAAATATGAAACTAAAACTATTCACAATAAAAAGATAATAATGAGAAAATACTGAAATATATGCAATATATACAACTATATACAAAATCAATATCGAGCTTCCAGGATGACAACCACGTCACCAGCAGGCACTGAGAAAATCACAGACTGGACTCAGCGATGGACGGGAATTGGATTCAGCAACTGGATTCAGGAAGGCACAGATTGGGATCAGAGGCAGATGAACAGAATCCTCCTTGGACACCGGCCGTGGAAGAAAGAGAGCTGACCCCTTTGATTTCTCAGCTTTTATTCTGAGCATAGGGCAGATGGGATGGAATACCCTGTTGGTCAGCTTTGGGTCACCTGTCCTGTCCCATCCTCCCTGCAGGTGTGACCCTTCTACGCTCTTCTGCTTCTGACCCTCCAACTTGGTTCATACCAAAGTTAACTGACCTTGGTTGTTATAGCAGTAAGTATAAGCAAGAGCCTCTCTGCATACCGTTCCTTGGTATTCACTATAAACATCAGATGTTATCTGCTAGGAGCAGACACTCTCTGAAAAATATGACGTTAATTTCAGGGAGTGATGTTAGTTAGAATAGACTTAAATGAAAAGTAAAATTACTGAAAAGAAAACTGGTGTTTTGTTCTATCTCAAACCAGGACACAAACAAACCAAAACCTTTGTGTTTTTCCTACCACATTTACCCTTGGTAACACCTATGGTATCTCAGTCGTCAGCACAAACGCTACAGGACGTGACTATCAGTGCATGGCATTTCAATTGCAACATAAAGTTCAAATATCATCTCTACCATCCTCTTCTGCATTAATGCAGTAACAGACCCATCAGTGATGGTGGGAAACACACTTGATTTAGTCCTATTCTGGGAAGGGAAGCCTTGAGCATTTAGCAAAGTTGTAGGTTCCCAGAGCTAATTATAGGTATCACCAGATTAGGCAGCTAGATTTGAACTGTGATAACTCAAGCTGAAGAGATCTTAAGACAATAGGATCTATTTTTGAATGGCCCATTACTGACAAATATTTCTAGAGCAATTGAGCTGAAAGTCCTTGATTTATAAATAGATTCTAAACATTGCTGGAAAAATGTTCTACATTCTCCAGCCAAATCATAGGTGCAGCTGCTGACGACCTAAAAGATCACTAAATATAAACACAAACACTGTCCTGTCTCTGGCAAAGTCTAATGAACGTCTGTATCTCATCAAAATTTTATTTAAATTAGAGGTAAGATCACATGGCAAAAGAAGAGAGATACCAATGCTGAATCATTGAAAGATAAAGCACTGTAATCTATTTTACAGAAGCCTTTTATAAAATTTCTTTAGTAAATAGACTAATATTAAAACTGCATATGCTGGTATTTGTTTCAGTAAATGACAAGAATTACACAGGACAGCACTGTGCACATATGTTTTTCCACAAAGTGCTTGCTTAGTACACCTACACAGTATCTCAGACAACTGCAGAATCAGAGTAGTTTTAACTATCTCAGAATAACTTTTGCTTAGCAAAGCTTCTTTCCCATAAATCATAGAATGGTTTGGAAGGAATCTTACAGATCGCCTAGTTCCAACCCCCCTACCATGGGCAGGGATACCTTCCACAAGATCAGGTTGCTCAAAGCCCCATCCAACCTTTGAATGCTTTCTATTTCTTTGTAGCAAGCTTAACAAAGGAAAAACCCCACAAAATTCTACAACTACTGAGATATTGCATAGCTACTAATAATGATTATCTTATCCCATGCCTCATGCTGAAATAGTTCACTATCAGGTTCAGGTACTCTTCTCACCACTGTGCAGAACACTAAGGCTGACTGTAGAATTTCATTAAGAAATTTAAACAATTACTCTAGCACAATTAAGTTTTTTCAAGCCAAAGCCCACTGTAGACACTTCTTTCTCATGAATATAACACAAGATTTTTCTGAATGGTAGCGTTCAGTGAGTAATACACATACTCTTGGGACTACTCATATACCCACAGGATGGCATAAAGAACAAGGAAGTTTATATTCCTCCTCCTTCAGCTCTCTCACTATTTCAAGTTTGTCTGTTTTAACATGTGAATGTTATGAGATGCTCAGAAACATGTTAAGTAGGAATTTCCAATTCTAGCATTTTTCCAGTAATACAAAGCCAAGCACTACTTCTCCAATCAGCAGCCTGGCTGCTTAACTAATATGAAGTCATTATACATCTCCTGCAGGCAATCAGGTTCCTGAGCAGCAAGAAGTATATAGTGGAGAACATACACTCTGGCTTCTACCAGTGGAAGATGCCTTTACGTTCATCAGCCTAGCACAAGCAGGGATAAATAATCCACGGTTTTATACCAATGCAAAACATGAAGTTACTATAACTCTGTGAACCATAATGCCATTAAGTTTCGAACTTCTACCAAGTCAATTCTAAGTAAACATAAATCCAAATTGCTCAAATGGAGAATCTTTCATGTCAGCAGAGTGTAAATACAAATCTTTTGAAAATTCATGTCCTGGCTGTCTTCATTGCTCAAATAGTCAAATATGCAAGCTGTTATGTGCAATGACTACAACTGACTGACCGATCTTGGAATTCCTATGAGACTGTGCAGCTGTCTTTGACAGATCAAACGAAGTGAAACAGTCTTATTTGATTCTAGACCATTAATTGTCACTTTCAGATTGTCACAGTCTTGGATACTATCTAGCTGGAAGGAAAAGTGGAAGAAAGGTGCATGATTTCTTAAGAACACCAGAAGAAAAAGGGTAGTTCAAACCGCTTCAAGAACAGAAATAAAGACAACTGCTGCAACTACTGTGTAAGCCCTTCAACGGGGAATCCAGGATGCATTTCTGTAATAATTACCAGGTAGTCTCCCAGATTCTGGCTGATCTTTAAAAAAAAAAACCAGAGTCTGATGTGTGTTTACACACATGAAGAGCTTGATGGCTTCAGTGTAATTAATGATTTGTCATTCTTCCATCTAGGATATTCTCAAAAAGAGGTCCCTGAACACACAGAGCACATGGAACGCTTAATACTTCAATGACAATCTAGATTTTATTACTGAAGTCAATGATACAGACCTTCTCCATAAATAGAAACAGGACATGTTTTGGATGCTACTGGTATAAAGGCAACAGTAATGTGGATGAGATTGGCCTTTCAACTAATTTGCAATTGCAAGCTCTGGTACTTTAAAAACGGCTACAGAATCATGTTCCCAAAAAAAACCATAATATTCTCTTCTGGAACATTATCATCTATTGCAAATATTAAGAGAACTATGATGACCAAAAGAAAGACATTATTACTTAAAGGAAGAAAGATTATGTTTTATGATCATGAGAAGACACGTCTCCTTGAAAAGGGCAGCATGGCAACTCCACTCTCACTGTACTGATTGATGGAGGATTAATCTTGCTCTTTAAGACCGTATCACTGTCAAGATGTGTATTCCTGGAGTAAGGGAGGGCTCAGTTTGCTATTTAACACACAACTTCATCTCCCAGCTTTTTATGTTCAAAAGGGCTTGAAAGTCCCTCCAAAACTCTGCAATCCCACTGAGACATCTATCTTCCTGATTCTTCCTCACGTTTTGTATGAATCAGTACAGAAAACGGAGTTGCTCTTGAAGATGATTCAGCATTCATGCACAGTCCTTAGATCTCTTTGCCACAATCTTCATGATTCTACTTACACGTAGCATTTGCCACAGCTCTGAAAAGGTTATAGGCTAATGAAACTCTACTTGATGTTGCTGCTTATTTTCTCTGTATGATTAGATCACACCACAAGGAGTATCTGTTTTGCACTTTATACACTCCATGCCTTCTAGCAGAATAGAAAAATCCTACAAAATACTTTAGACCCTTCTTAGGCAAACTGTTCTTTGAAAATAACAGGAATATCTATTTGTCTCTCCTTGAAGAGACATTTTTGTTATAGAACAGGCAGGACTGTTCTATGATTTCCCATGGAAATGAAACTCAGTTCAGTAGGAAATGATAAAGAAACGGGATATGCAAACAATTCTGGTGAGGTAAAACAGGCTAACATTTTCTGCATCCAGTTGCTGTGAAGTAAAAATTAACTTTCAGGTCTTAAAGAGGTTCTAAAGGTTCACCCAATTTAAGAACACGTGATGGAACCTGTTAGGTAAGCACATCTTCCTCTCACAAGCACTAAAATTAATTTGGAACACCTGCATTTGTGTAATCCTCCCTCTTCTATACAGAGGAAGAGCAAAAGCATAGTTTCAGCAAACATCAGTACTAAAACCAGCCATCTTACACATGAGACTGGAGAAAAGATAGGATTTATAGCAACGTGCATTTAAAAAATCAGATACGTGTTAGTATAGCCAGTAAAAAACGTAGTTCCTCATGAAGGGTAACAGACAAAACCCCATACCTTTATAAACCCCCACAGTCCTCCAGCAGGTGCTCCACCTTGGGCAGTAGATACTCTAGGGTCTTCACGCTCCTCAGGAAAAGTGATTGCAGAACCAGTTCCAGGAGCCAAAGGTGATGAGAAAGTTGCTTGTTGAGTAATAGGATCTGCCAAAACACCTAGTAAGTGGGACAATAAAACACAAGTGTTCATTTATTTTACTGTATTTAATTTGTTATAGTGTAGCAAAATGCAATTGTTTAACAGGAAAATGAGCAGGAAGAGTAGAATAATACTGGCCTGATTCACTTAATTTCCTAAAGTGGAAGGCCCCAGAACAATTCTACTTGTTAAAGGTTTGCAGATATAACTACTGTAAAGGAGTTCAACAATATCTGCTAATAGAACCAAGACTGCCTGTACATTATGTATAAAATTAAACAATGATTGTTTCTTAGCAGGTTACTTTAACAGTGGTGCTTTTATTGTATTCAGATTTTAATAATAAGCCCTCAGTAGAGGAGAAAGAGGAATGGGTGTTGCTCTCTGAACAAAGAGATAGGAATATTCTCATACATAATAAAAGAGAGAGAAGTAGGAAATTTTGTAACCCTGAGTGCTGGAAATTAATAGCAATAGAAAAAGGAGGAAGCAAGTGAATAGCTTTACATATTTATAGGAAAATAAAAGAAACTCAAACAGTAGAAAATTTAAGCATGAACCTTTGTCCCATTACTCAAGCCTATTTTAACAGATTTTCCGACACTAGCCTTTATCAAGAGTTATTTTTATTTTGCACTGCACAATTGATAGGTCTTTTTAGACAATTCTCCTAATACAGACTACTTAAAAGAGATATCACCAATAATAGTAAAAGCCTGGCCCAATTGCAGTTGAATAGCCAAGTTTCCATTCCACTATCAGAAAATGCCATCAGTTTAGCAACTACAGCAACTGCTTGCATGGAAGGTATGTATTTTTAGCTGTCCCAATGCAATTTAGTGGCTGGAAACAAGAAAATAGAAGCTGGTGTCACGTGATGGACAGCTTGTTATAGACTGCTTTTCAGAACAAAAACCTGAAAATTATGAGATTACAGCCTGAAGTATCATATCATTCTGTGGAAATATAATGGCTGAAGGTGACCCTCTGATCTAAACAAAAGGTATGTATATACATTCAGCTGGGCTTTCCTGTCCAAGTCAACAAAAAATAAAGCTCTCAAAGATTTTTCTGTGAGCCTGATTGCTACAGAACTATATACTAAAGAGGCTACTCTTCTTATGAGTGCAGCTACATTAATTAAGTGTAACCAGAAGAGTAAAGAAGCTGAACCTGCAGGACTCTAGCAGAGTGGTGTAAAAAGCCACCCAGGAGATCCTTCATCCTCTCTCACAAAGACAAAAACACATAAACAAAAAGTTACCTGTGACTGGAGGTGCAGAAAATGATGGCATCAGTGGGCTCTGTGGTGCTCGACCAGCATGACCTCTGGTAATGTCATAGGTTGAAGACATGGAAAATCCTGAAATCGGGGGACCAGTGGGAGGTGCAGGAAGACCAGGGCCACCAGTAGAGCTTAATGGAGGAGATGCAGAGAACTGCGACATGGAGGTACTAAAAGCTGAAGGGGCAACAGGAGGTGGGGCAGAAGTTAAAGGTGGTGCAATAGTAGAAACCGTTGCAGAAGGCACAAGTGGAAGCGAAGCTGAAGTCATCATAGGAGGAGGAAGTGGAGAGACTCCAGCTGGCAAGGGTGGTGAGTATGCAGCAGCAGATGACATGCTTGGTGTCGCAAGGGGACTGGACAAAGCTAGGAAAAAAGATAAAAAAATGAATTTTAGAAATGCTGACCCTTGATCCCCAAGATTCAGTTATAGAATTGTTCAGGTATTTTATGTTCAGTTTTGACCCAGTCTGCCTTTCTCCCTTCAAAATGAATTTTAGTTCTGCTTGAGTTTGCATACAACATCAATTGTGCTCAATTTTTGGTTATTCCATCTTGTAAGCCACATCTCTTCTTCTTGCATGACGCTATTTGTCATAAGCTTAAAAAGATGAGTCAACATTTGACTACTGAATTTATAGCAGCTGAAGTATGCCTCAGAAATTTCTAGCTAGTACAGTTCTTTCTGAGTGACTGCTAAACCAACAGGCATAATGATGATACCGGAAGTGCCTACATTTAAGAATAAAATGTACATTCATAATATCTGGCAGGGTGAGAGTTACTTCTACGAGACGGGCTGAGCACCAGGCAGCCCTCTTCCCTGGCACCCGGCCTCCTAATTAATCCCTCTGCTTTTTGTGTTTCAATCTGGCCCTCAGATGATCTTGAATAAACCAATTTTGCTTTGTAAACAAAGTTTTACCAGAAAATTAATTCAGAAAAACAGAAACGACCATTTTTGATAGCAGTAAGCTGTTGGATCAGCTTCTCATTGGCTCATTGGACAAAGCATCTCACTGGCCTCAGCCTAAACATCAATGACAGTCAAGTGATATGCCAAGCTGCACTAATGCAGTGGTCTCCAAACTTTATCACACATACCTATCAGTAAAAAATTTCTGAACATGCACCCTCCCAACATATGTAAATTTATTTATTTAAGAATTATTTATATGTACCACTGTATATTATAAAAAACACACAATAGAAATTTTAAAAGTATGACAAAGATGAATAAAAAAAGTAACAAATAATTCACTAACAGTACAAAAACTTTTATCCTCACACTGAAAGTGGTTTTATTAAAATATTATTAATGCAATGATATAATACGTTAATAATTGTTAACATACAATATAATACAATTATTAATAATTTATTTTAGTGTGAGCAATGTGATTGAAGAAGTCTCATATTCTTTTAAATCTTGGTTTAGCACCTCGTGATACAGCAATTTGAAGGTCTGGTTCTATGTTCAGATTATTTCGATACTTGCCTTTACTGGCTGTCATAGGTGGAAAAGACACCTTGCAAAGATACATAGATCCAAACGGAAAGAGTGCATTGCTGGCTTTGATTACTAAACCATGGCATTCGTTTTCCACTCCCACCCACCAATTATGCAAAGGTTTTTCTTGAAATTCAGCTAGCAAATTTCCTTCTTCCCTGATGTCAATCAGTTGTTCTTGCAAACTAACCAGAAGGTTTTGCACTTTGGCATTTTTAGCAAATGGGTTCAAAACCCACTGAAACTCTTCGGTTGGAAGATTTTTTTTACACATGTTAGGAAATTTTCTTTACAAGTTTATGTGTACGATGAGAGCTTTTATAGATGACACTTGCGTTATTTTTGGCAACAGAAATGCATAACAAATTCCAAATATCAATTTTCAAAATGGTCTCTCAAAAGCATAACTTTCTTACAAAAAGTAGTTACTATATCACTCCTTGTTAAAACATCACCTTTACCTTCAAGGGACAAATTATGAGTGCTTTTTTTTTTTTTTTAAATACGTACTAGGTAGCACATTTCTGGCAGCCACTTGTCATCACAAAAATATCAGCAAATTTGGGAGACTTCTCTTTTTGTAAAAGAAAAATGTTAATGTCACCTTTAAGTTCAACAACTCCCTTTAATACCTTGCCACACGACAACCAGCAAACCACTGTGTGATACAAAAAGATTTCATGGTCGCTCCCTATGTCATTATAAAGTATTGTTAAAAAAAATTACTATTTAAAGATCATTTTTATACAATTAACCATCATTAAACAATTTTATAAAATTGATGATATCCTGTAGCACTTTCTGCACTTCTGACTCCAGTTTCTTTGCTGCAAGAGCTTGCTTATGAATGAGGCACTGAATAAAATTTCATGTGGGGTAATATCTCTGTAACCTTATTCCAGAATCCATCTTCATCCTAATCAAAGCAACTGCTCCATCAGTGGGTAAACTTACACAAATTTAGTAAAAACACTGCTTTTATTAAAGAAGTCATTTACTGTTGAGGATACATCTTCTCCAGCACAACCCTCCTTTAGCATTTGACAATGCAGTCGTTCTTTTGTATATTTTATTATTGAAACAGAATCTAGCAGAAAACGTAAGCTGAGACATGTTAGGAACATCTGTACTTTCAATCAACTGTATAGCAACCCTCCCATGCTGTGTAATTTTTTTCAATACTTGTTTCTTCAAATGTTGAGCAATGTTTTCTATGCGTCTTCCAACAGTATTTGCTGATGCAGACATTTAGTTTGCCACCATATTGTTTTCCGTGTATTATTTCAGACATTTTTACCATGTCAGGAAGAACAAGTGTGTCCCCAAAGTACATAGCTTTTGTCTTCGCTATTAGCTAAGAAATCTCCAAAGAGGCTTCCAAAGATTTATCATTAAGTCTACTGAATTTTTTTAAGTACTGGACTGAGTATTGCATGACTTGAAACATTACACCCAAAAAATTGTAGAGGTTTGTTTTCGTGTTCTGCTTAGTTTTGCTAATCATAACAGCTTCATGCTATCCTTAGCTAAGGCACAATATACACGTAGGGCAAGGTTCATCATTAACAAAACTGGATGTAAATTTAGATTTCAAACGGTCCTCTTGAAAATTTTGGATTGTTTTTGGCCAACTTTTTGTCAGATCCAATTAGATTGTTAGCCAGATTATGAGGTAAAAACAGTGGCAAAGAGCTTTACCACTATCCCCTACAAGACTGTAAGTTTGTTTTAAGTCTCTTCTATGCTGCCCATCTAACTGTGCACTGTAGTGGAAGGCATCACTTCCCTGGCCTCACATCCTTAAAAAACACAAGTGCATCCATGTGACTTCATAAAAAAGTTTCAAGAATAAAAAAATGTTTAAAATAGTCTATGTGTCAGATGCATGTCAGATAAGAAGCACATTTCCATGATTAAGAAACAATTTAAATTCTTCCAATTAGTCTGGAGAAGAGCACTGTAATTATGCTGATTGCAACGTTTTTGGGTGAATTGCTGTGCTTCAAAAGACATGAATAAACGTGAGCAAGTTGCTGAGGAAGTTTCTGTACCTAATGAGACAGGTGTAGCAGCGGCAGCAGCAGCCCCTGCTGTGCTTGGCGGGGGTGTGCCAGGTGGAGTTGTCTCTATTCCACTCTCTTCCATCATGTTCCTTCAGCTACAAAAAGCTGTAAGGAAAAAAAAGAAAGCTTATCTTGAGAAACAAGAGAAAAGATTTTAAATTAGAATGTAAAAGCCACAACACAGTGATTTACATTCCTGAACAGAGTAGGTAATTCAAACGCCAACTCTAGAAAAAAAGAAAAAAATTGACTGATCTGAAGTGCACAATTATCCAGTATGTCTAATTTCTCCTGTACCTTCCCTTTGTTTATTTATCACTGTGATAATACCTCAAGATCCAAGCATTTTTCTGGAAGCCTTACGGTGGATGCCCAGTTACTACTTCCAATATATACTGGTGGTGCTTAGATGGGTAATCATAGAGAAGTAATTACACATCACAAAACCCATATCCCATTGCAAGAAAAACTTAACTACGGGGTAGTATTTTGATGCATTATTGAGCTGTAGTAACTCAAACAAGGACCTGACATCAGAGGGGATGCAGAACAGGATGCAAGACGCGGCAAGAGGTGAGACAGAGGAACGATGTCTGCCCTTTCTGGCAGCAAAGAACCATGACTACCCAAGAAGCTGTAACCTCTCGGGGCTTAAGTGCTTAAATGCTTAAGTAGATGCTCCGGTGCATCACACCTGAGGGCAAGCACCTTGCTGAACACCACAAACAGTGAGTGGCATAGCTGGCAACAGCCCAGAAGTCCTGACTCTGTGACCTAAGCTCTAATCATGATCTTGTCTACCTTAAAGCAGAAGCGTTTTGGGGTCAGCTAAATAAAACTCCAGAAAAGCCAAATGAAATCAGCTGAAATTGACTTCTAACGTGAATAAAATTACACTGAAAATAGTTCACACTGAACAAGTTTTCCAGTACAGACAATTCCTGTAAAATGCAAGTGAAAGTACTTGAAAACTTTGGCTTTTATTTTGAAGGCCATATTACGTTGGAAGTAACTTTTAACATCTTTGAGTAAACTTTTACAATATACTATTTCTGGAAAAATAAAGCTGTATGTTTATTTAAAAATCTTAAATTAATGTAAAATGACTTTGGAGAAGAAAAGGAGAGGGGGAAAAAAATAAAGACTTTCATGAACAGCTGGAGATTTTTGTTCTTTGGTGCAGAGGCAGCTAACAAAAAACCCTGCCTCCTCCCAAGTCTGGTAAACTAGACAGCAATTATTTGTACCGCTCTCTTAGGTAACAATTCTTAAGGAAATTTTAATGAAATAATAACCCTATACAAAGTAATTATATGTATGAAAAATAGACATACTCAAACATTTTCCATCCATTACATCAGCAGCTACTGAGGACTGACAGTTTATTGCCTTTAACAATTTACAGAGGAAAATTTACAGAGGAAACACAGATAATGTGTTAAATTAAAATACCCACGTGTATATAAAAAGAACTCCACCTACAAAAATACACAAGTTTTCCTCTCTTTCAAAAAAAACCCAAAACCCAAACCCCTCATTGCCTTATTGTTGTTTTAAACATACACGCAACTCTTAATATGGAGGAAAAATTACCGTTATAACAAAATTGAAAAATCCAAAAAGTAGGATGTCAGTGTTAGTCCTAACAGGCTTACAAGAGTCTCAAAAAGAAATAAAAGCATCAAAAACATGTAGAATAAATTATAGTCTCTCTGACAAACCAGTATGCTTTGCATAAGCTATTCAAGATTAAACATTTGAGCCCAGCCTCAGAAAGCAAGTACATGTGGTTTATGTGCAGCACTCTTCATGAAAACTCTTATGACAGAGGGATTTTAGGTTCTGAGTACCTCTTCAATTCATTTCAAAACTTCTTTTCAGATGTGGTGAAAGGGTCAGTAACTGCCTGGTGAGGAACAGACTGTCCTTGCAGAATAAGTACATATCATCCTTTAGAAAGGAACTGCACAGTCTTCCATTAAACCTCACTAAGCAGAAGAATTCGCAATAGTAAGATTTTGTCTTTTAATCAAGGTACAGGAGTTTACATTCCCCCTCATAGAAGTATTTCTAAAGTCATTCTTCTTCCAATTATACACTGCAAAGCATGAAAATTTTTTCCACTGTGCAATGGAAGTAATCACTGACCAATCCTAGACACATTTTATTTTATCAAGGCTCTTTTAACCTGCTGCTTGATTTCACCTCATGCCATGATTAAAAACTGCTGAGAGGTGCTTATTACTTAAAATAAATACTGAGGCCATGCAGAATGACTCAAAAAGTTCCACAGAGTGGCTTTTCAAAAACCCCATGCAAAGCTTTTTCAAGGCTTCACAGAGATATTAAAGCCGGAGGGGGAGGGGGGGGTGGGGCGGGGAGCACGGAAGGCGGGGAGGGGCACAGCACAACAACCCCCTGAAAATTAACATAACTGACATCTGGAAAGTCAGGAATTAGTAGAAATGTAAATAACTCTGTAGTTGCTATTCTCTATTAACTTTACAGTAAGAAAAGTGATAATTCTTCCTAGCCCACAAACACATAATTAGCAACAAGTGGCATATGAAAATTCAGCCTAATTTCTTAAGGAAGTGACTTTTGTGACTTCTTGCAAACTAGAACATTTTGTATTACTAATTTGAAAAGACAAAGGAAAAACTAACTCTAGGACAGGCCAAGTGAAGCATGTGTAATTAGGTGAAAATAACAGCAGCACTGCCACCTAGTGATTTGTGATCATAAATTGATTTCACAAATTTGATAATCTCGACACATTTAGCTAGAAGAAAATCTTATGCTTATATGAAAGTAAAAAAGAAGGGATAAGGAAAAGAGAAATACAGACAAGCACAGAAAAGTGACATTCCCAATGGTCAGTCATCCTTAAAAAAAACCCTTTAAGAAGCAGAAGCATGAATTTTGCTAGGCTGCCATTAATTATTACATTAAAAAAATAGTCCTTGTCAGTACTAATGCAGACACTGTAGGGATGAAGTGAAACCCCCACGTTACACAAAGAAAATAAGTATACCACAAGGTCTACCCCTAGTTGACTGGTAACTATATTTTACGGATTCTAAACGCTGAATCTCATCCAGTAACCTAAAGCCAGATCTCAGCCATTAACCAAACTCTGCAATGAAAGGCCCATGTATATTGAAGGGAAAATGAGGCTAAAGTTCTGACTGAAAATTTTAACAGGGCTTGTGTTAAAAGCAGCAATGAAGTAATTTGATTTAGAGACTACAAGGCTGAACTGGTAAATTATTCATATTTTAACTTAAGTTTAATAGGAGGTAATTACATTTGCACTAATATTTTGCAGTAATCTTATGATATAACCATGTCTTCAGGTTATTACTCTAAAATATAGAAATTCACAGTTAACAGCAAGATTACTTACAAATGGAGATTAGTAAATTTCACATGGATAAAACCACGTTATCTAGAAGTCAGTCATACTTCAGAGTTTATAACGAGGCCATATTTTCAGTCATCCTTAATTAACCCCTTCTTGTATTTCAGTAGATGCTCCTGCTAATAAAAAAAAGCACCACAAGATACTTAAGAACCCTAAGAAGAAAAATTATTCCTAAATGAAGCCTAAAATGAAAAAAACACACCATAGCTGGAATACTAAATTCAAGTGGTATTAAGCTTCACATCTTTAATCATAATATGCCTAACATTTTTAACTAAGTGTGTGGCACAGTACTGGTTACACACCTTGTTTAATGGCTAAACACAAGCTGACAACTGTCCAGAATAAGCTGCAGTCATTTATTTATTTATTTGAGCAAATCGAATTGTTTGGAGCCATTCCCAGTGCAACAACCTCTTTAAATAAAATGTTACATCCTGGGTTGGACTAACTGGTAGACAGATTCACAGGAACATACTTCTATTCAACAGGAAAGAAGTGAAAGGGAAAAAAAGCCCAAGAACTTATAAAGACGCAAACAAGAGAGACTGAAAACAGAATCACCAAGAAGGAAGCAAGAAAGAAAATGAAAAAAAGGAAAACCTTTGGTTATAAGAAATGAAGTGAAGCTGACATCAATCAAAAAGACAACACTTTTTAAAAAAGAAGAAAAAGAGAGTTGAACTGTTAGTATATTAATGTTTCGTCTGAAAAATCCCTCACATTGGTTTATTCTACCTTAAAAAGGGAGAACACAAAGTCAAGTATAAAACTTCCTTCAGATTCTGGTCTGTTAAATGCAGGCAGGTCCCGGAGGACATACAAGCCTCACTGAAGCCAAAGGAAGGGCATAGAGGGATCATCTGTTTAATCACCTGATACTAAATGACTTGTTCTAAAGTCCAAAGCTTTAAAGAGAGGTAATCAGGAGAGGAGTAGGGGAAACCCACCACACACAGAGAACTCTCCTATACCTATTTTATATTCATAGCGTAAATAATGTTGCATCACTTTTTCACATTTTAACAGCAGCAAAAAAAAATCTGTTCACCAAGCAGAATCCAGTAGAATCCAGTATGCCTCAGACCTAATGCAGTACCAAGACAACTCAAAACACCAGGCATGCCAGAAGGGGTTGGCCTTGTTTTAAGATTACTGCAGAGAGAGTTACAGTAGACCACAGATACCATAAAAAAGTTCTACTTTTCTAAAAAGTTCCTAATCTCTGAGAATTATTTCATATCCCACATTCTTAGTGCCATTGCCAACTCTCAGGATTTGTTCCAGACCACGTACACCCTTACTATCAAATGCCTATTATTAAATATCACAAAATTCATGTAGCTCCATGGATCACTTAGTTCCAGATCACTGATGACCACAATCAGAGAACTACTGATCTGGTATACCATGTTACATACCACTACATTAAAATCCATTAAAGAAACAGCTAAACAAACCCACATACATTCTACCAATTTGCACCAATAGTTAATGATATTATGGGATACAACAGCTCCAGCACTTTCAGAGTTTTTTCACTAAAATAAATAATGCTTCTTTCATGTGACAATAAATCATATAAATAAAGGTCAAATCACTTCAACAATGCCTCCAGACATTATAATAACCAGTAAACCTCCTGACGCTTCCCTTCTATTAGCTACTGACAGAGTCAAGCTGAAGCCACACAGGTTTACCAGGACCAGCAGTTCCATCCCCAGCGGCAAGGCTGAAAAGCACAGCCGTGAGGCCAGGTATCCAGACTCTCTACATAGTACCCAGAGGAAGCTTGGTCGCTGGGAGGGTGACTCACAAGAGCATAAAAATATATATGACCTAGCAAGAAACCAGGACAAGCCAACTGGAAATTTTATGGTGTGCCTGGTCCCTGCCTGTGTTCCCAATGCCACCAGTCGCTAAGGCAGCAAGAAGTCCCGCTGTAAGGACTCTGATCTGCATTCATAGCCCATGACCCACACCTAACAACAAGCACCAAAGTGGGTTCCTGTCAATAGCGGGGTCAGGAACCACTGCTGCCCTTTAGAAGGGCAAGATGGTTCAGAACAAGAGGAACAACCCAGAGTGCCCACAGCAGGGTCAGGCCCCTGGCTGCTCTCCAAGGCTGAGCCCAGCGAGGGGCCGACACGGTGCAGCTCCAGGTGTGCCGCCAAGGGGTAAAGGCGCCCGAGCGGGAGGGCTCGGGAGGGCTCCCGGAGCTGAGCACGGGGCCACCACACGGGCAAACACACGCACTCGGGCCGGCAGCCGCCCCGGCATTGACGGGCCAACAGAGCGGCGCGGCCTAGGCCGGCAGGCCGGGCACAGCGACATCGACCCCTCCAGCATACCCCCCCCGCCGGAAAACACCTCCGCGGCACCCCCGCTCGACACGCCGCGCTGCTCCCCGCCCCCCACCGCCGCCCAAACCTCCGGACCTGCCTCAGCCGCTTCGGGCCCCAAGGACACCCAACGGCCGCAGCGGCCAGCCGGGAGCGCGGGGAAGCCACCGCTGCGGGACGCCGACACCGCCCGGCCTCGCCCAGCCCTCCAGCCACGCCCTCCCCACCGCCGGGGACAACGGGTGCCAACGCGTCCCCTCGGCCCGCCGCGACGCGCCGCCTCACCGAGCAGCAGAGCCAGCTGCCTGCCCCCCTGCCCGCCCATGCTCACCTGGCGCGGAAACCGCACCACGGGCACCACCGGCCATAAACGGAGCCACCGACCGTCTCGACCACTGACTACAGCTCCCAGCAGCCGGCGCGGCGCCGGCCCGGCCCGGCCCGCCCCGCGCTGCCACGTCTCCGGCGGCGCTGCCGAGCGCGCTCCGCCCCGGGCGGGCGGGCCGAAAAGGAGGACGTTGTGGCTGGGGTGTGGCCTTCGTTGCCTGTGTACAAAATGGCTGCAGGGGGCCGCGTGGCGTCTCCTGTGCCACGCTCGTGCGCGGCCGAGGAGAGGGCAGGGAAGGGCGGGATGACACGAGGAACTCCGCACGGCGCAACGAAGCGGTTCAGCCACTGCCCTTCGCCATATTTTTGGCTCTCTTAGCGTCATACCTTGGGAAATGATGAGCTCTATGGATATCTAAGAGCCTTTAGGAGTGCTTTCTCTGGCGAGGTGGAAGAAAAAAGTCCATAACGGACTTACATTACACAGCTTTACCAAGTCGTCAGGCAGCATTTTCTAGATTACTAGTTACAGGAATTTAAAGTATATTTACTGAAGGGAAAGGGCCCCTGCAATGGCAGAGGCCCGGGTGTAATGACAGCTTCCAGAACAGAAAGCACCCTGCAAGAGCAGAGGCCCAGGCAGCGTGGCAGCTTGCTGAAGGGAAAGCCCCCCTGCAAGAGCAGAGGGCCAGGCAACATGGCAGCTTGCTGTAAGAGAAAGGGCCCTGCAATGGCAGAGGCCCAGGCGCCATTGCACCTTGCTGAAGGGAAAGGGTCCTGCAAGAGCGAGAGGGACAGGCACCATGGCACGTTGCTGAAGGGGAAAAGGGCCGTGCAAGAGTTAAGGGCCAGGAGCCATGGTAGCTTCCAGAAGGGAAAGCCCCCTGCAATGGCAGAGGTCCAGGTACCAAGGCAGCTTGCTGAAGGGAAAGGGCCCTTGCAAGAACAAAGGTCCAGGCCCCATGTCAGCTTCCAGAAATGAAAGGGCCCTGCAGGAGCAGAGACCCAGGTGCTACCGCAACTTGCTGAAGGGAAAGCCCATTGCAATGGCAAAGGTCCAGGCACCATGGCAGCTTGCTGAAAGGCCCTGGAATAGCAGAGGCCCAGCTGTCATGGCAGCTTCCAGAAGGGATAGGGCACTGTAAGAGCAGAGGGCCAGGCACCATGACAGCTTGTTGAAGGGGAAAAGGGCCGTGCAAGAGTTAAGGGCCAGGAGCCATGGTAGCTTCCAGAAGGGAAAGCCCTCTGCAATGACAGAGGTCCAGGTACCAAGGCAGCTTCCTGAAGGGAAAGGGCCTTGCAAGAGCAAAGGTCCGGGCACCATGGCAGTTTCTTAAAGAGAAAGGGCACTGCAAGAGTTAAGGGCCAGGCGCCATGGCAGCTTGCTGAAGAGAAAGAGTCCCTCTAATGGCAGAGGCGTAGGCGCCACGGCAGCTTCCAGAAGGGAAAGGGCCCTGCAAGAGTTAAGGGCTAGGCGCCATGGCAGGTTGCCGAAGAGAAAGAGCCCCTGTAATGTGAGAGGCGTAGGCGCCATGGCAGCTTGCTGCCAGGAGAAGGCCTCTGCAAAGGCAGAGACCCAGGAGCCATGGCAGCTTCCAGAAGGGAAAGGGCACTCCAAGAGCAGAGGCCCACGCCTCATGTGAGTTTCCTAAATGAAAAGGGCCCCTGCAGTTGCAGGGGTGTAGGCGCCATGGAAGCTTTCTGAAGGGAAAGGGCCCTGCAGTGGCAGAGGCTTCGGTGCCATTGCAGCTTGCTGGAGGGAAAGGGCCTTGCAACAGCCAGAGGGCCAGGCACAATGGCAGCTTCCTAAAGGGAAAGGGCGCTGTAGTGGTAGAGGCCTAGGTGCCATTGCAGCTTGCTGAAGGGGAAAGGGCCCAGCAAGTGTTAAGGGCCAGGTGCCATGGCAGTTTCCTGAAGGGAAAGGGACCTGCAAGAACAAAGGTCCAGGTGCCGTGGCACTTTCCTGAACAGGAAAGGGCCCTGTAATGGCATAGGCCTGGGTGCCATGGCAGCTTCCAGAAGGGAAAGGGCCTTGCAAGAGCCAGAGGCCGAGTCACCATGGTAGCTTCCAGAGGGGAAAGGGCCTTGCAAGAGCCAGAGGCCGAGTCACCATGGTAGCTTCCAGAGGGGAAAGGGCGCTACAATGGCACAGGCCTAGGACCATAGCAGCTTCCAGAAGGGAAACGGCCCCTGCAAAGGCAGAGGCCCAGGCGCCATGGCAGCTTGCTGAAGGGCCCAGGAATGGCAGAGACCCAGGCGTAATGACAGCTTCCAGAACAGAAAGCACCCTGCAAGAGCAGAGGCCCAGGCAACATGGCAGCTTGCTGTAAGAGAAAGGGCCCTGCAATGGCAGAGGCCCAGGCGCCATTGCACCTTGCTGAAGGGAAAGGGTCCTGTAAGAGCGAGAGGGACAGGCACCATGGCACGTTGCTGAAGGGGAAAAGAGCCGTGCAAGAGTTAAGGGCCAGGAGCCATGGTAGCTTCCAGAAGGGAAAGCCCCCTGCAATGGCAGAGGTCCAGGTACCAAGGCAGCTTGCTGAAGGGAAAGGGCCCCTGCAATGGCAGAGGCCCCGGTGCCATGGCAGCTTGCTGAGGGGAAAGCCCTTTGCAATGGTAGAAGTGCAGGCACCATGGCAGCTCTATGAGGGGAAAGCCCCCTGCAAGAGAAGCGGCCATGTCAGCTTCCAGAAGTGAAAGGGCCCTGCAGGAGCAGAGACTCAGGTGCTACGGCAACTTGCTGAAGGGAAAGGCCATTGCGATGGCAAAGGTCCAGGCACCATGGCAGCTTGCTGCTGGGAGAAGGCCCCCGCAAAGGCAGAGGACCAGGCCCCATGGCAGCTTCCTGAAAGGAAATGGCCTCTGCAATAGCAGAGGGCCAGGCCCCATTGCAGTTTCCTGAAGGGAAAAAGCCCCTGCAATGGCAGTGGCCTAGGCGCCGTGGCAGCTTGCTGCCGGGAGAAGGCCCCCACAAAGGCAGAGATCTAGGCACCATGGCACCTTGCTGAAGGGGAAAGGGCCCTGCAAGAGTTAAGGGACAGGCACCATGGCAGCTTGCTGAAGGGAAGGTGCCCCTGTAATGTCACAGGTCCAGACACCATGGTCGCTTCCTGAAGGGAAAGCCCACTGCAAGAACAAAGGCCCAAGCGCTATGGCAGCTTCCTGAAGGGAAAGGGCCCCTGCAATAACAGAAGGCCACGTGCCATGGCAGCTTGCTGAAAGGCCCTGGAATTGCAGAGGCCCAGCCGTCATGGCAGCTTCCAGAAGGGATAGGGCACTGTAAGAGCAGAGGGCCAGGCACCATGACAGCTTGTTGAAGGGAAAGGGCCGCTGCAATGGCAGAGGCCCAGGCGTCACAGGTGCTTCCAGAAGGGAGAGGGCCCTGTAAGAGGCAGGGGGCTTTGCACCATGGCAGCTTCCTGAAGGGGAAAGGGCCGTGGAAGAGTTAAGGTCCAGGCACCATGGCAGCTTCCTAAAGGGAAAGGGCACTGCAAGAGTTAAGGGCCAGGCGCCATGGCAGCTTGCTGAAGAGAAGGAGTCCCTCTAATGGCTGAAGCGTAGGCGCCACGGCAGCTTCCAGAAGGGAAAGGGCCCTGCAAGAGCAGAGGCCCAGGCCCCATGTTAGTTTCCTGAATGGAAGGAGCCCCTGTAATGTGAGAGGCGTAGGTGCCATGGCAGCTTGCTGCCAGGAGAAGGCCCCTGCAAATGCAGAGGCCCAGGCACCAGGGCAGCTTCCAGAAGGGAAAGCCCCCTGCAAGAAAAAATGTCCAGGTGCCATGGCAGCTTCCAGAAGGGAAAGGCTTCCAGAAGGCTTTGCAAGAGCAGAGGACCACGCCCCACGTGAGTTTCCTGAATGGAAAGGGCCCCTGCAATGGCAGGGGTCTAGGCGCCATGGCAGCTTCCTGAAGGGAAAGCACCCCCTGCAGTTGCAGAGGCGTAGGCGCCGTGGCAGCTTCCTAAAGGGAAAGGGCCCTGTAGTGGTAGAGGCCTAGGTGCCATTGCAGCATGCTGAAGGGAAAGGGCCTTGCAAGAGCCAGAGTGCCAGGCACAATGGCAGCTGCCTGAAGGGAAAGCCCACTGCAATGGCAGCTTCCAGAAGGGGTAGGGCACTGTAAGAGCAGAGGGCTAGGCACCATGACAGCTTGTTGAAGGGAATGGGCTGCTGCAATGGCAGAGGCCCAGGCGTCACAGGTGCCCAGGCACCATGGCAGCTTCTAGAAGGGAAAGTCCCCTGCAAGAAAAAATGTCCAGGCCCCACGGCACCTTCCAGAAGGGAAAGGGCCCTACAAGAGCCACAAGGCCAGGCACAGTGGCAGCTTCCTGAAGGAAAACGTTCCTGCAAGAGTAGAGGCGCAGGTGCCATGGCGGTTTCCTGATGGGAAAGGGACCTGCAAGAACAAAGGTCCAGGTGCCATGGCAGTTTCCTCAACGGGAAAGGGCCCTGCAATGGCAGAGGCCTGGGTGCCATGGCAGATTCCAGAAGGGAAAGCCCCCTGCAAGAGCCAGAGAGCCAGTCACCATGGCAGCTTCCTGAAGGGAAAGCCCCCTGCAATGGCAGAGGTCCAGGAGCCATGGCAGTTTGCTGAAGGGAAAGCCCCCTGCAATGGCAGTGGCCTAGGCGCCATGGCAGCTTGCTGCCTGGAGAAGGCCCCCACAAAGGCAGAGATCTAGGCACCGTGGCACCTTCCTGAAGGGGAAAGGGCCCCTGTAATGGCAGAGGCGTAGGCACCAGGGCAGCTTCCAGAGGAGAAAGGGCTCTGCAATGAGAGAGGCCTATGTGCCATTACAGCTTGCTGAAGGGAAAGGCCCTGTAGGAGCGAGAGGGCCAGGCACTATGGAAGCTTCCAGAAGGGCCCTGCAGTAGCAGGGAGGAAACAGGACAAAACAGGACAGGAGAGAACCCATGAGAGTGAGCCAAGGGCTGCTTCTGCCACGCCATGAGAGGAATCAGGGCAGCCCAGAGGGCTGGCCAGCAGTGCTGGGGTGCGGGCAGAGCTTGTGGGACGTTGTCCTGCAGCCTCCCAGGGAGGCACGAGGTGTCATCCACGGAACCCTCTTGCCGCATGTGCCTGGAGACGTCTGCCACGGCCAGAGTGACCTGAGGGGGCCCTGGGAAGACACGGCGGAGGCCTTGGTGACTGGCGTGAAACACTGATGCCGAGCACAAGACAAGGGAAGGGGGCGATGGATGGAGTGGGCAGTGGCGCCATGGGTAGGGACGGCCCATAGTGACGTCCCCGAGAAACAGACTGTGATGTCACCAAACGATGCATTGTGACGTCACCAAGCGATGCATTGTGACCTGGCGTCCCTCACTGCTTATATCCGGGTGCCGAGTCCCACTCAGCCAGCTCGTGCCCACATTCCATCGCTCTTTGCAGGACATAGCGTCGCGCATCGAGCAGCTATGGGGGAGAGCAGCTCTGCTGGAAGGGACGGCAGCACAAGCCGGACACCACAGGCAGAGTCGGCGACAGCAGCGGCAGCAGACTCCCAGTGCCCCATCTGCCTGGGAGACATCAGAAGGGCAGCCTACGTTGCCTACTGCATGCACTGCTTCTGCTTTGCGTGCATCCGGCGGTGGGCCAGCAGGACAGAGACCTGCCCAGTCTGCAGGCAGCCTTTTGAGCGGCTGCTGCACTCTGTGCGAGGGGACAGTGACTACAAGGAGTACCTGGTCGGCTTGTCCCCCTACCAGCGCAGGATGCAGGGGTAGCAGAACCGGTGGAGGCATGGCATCAGGTAGCTGGCCTCCTCCCAGCTGTCCAGGCAGATGGGACAGCGGTCCTGCAGCTCCACGGCCAGGAGGTGGAAATGGGGGGAGCCCGCACGCTCTGCGCTGGGCTGGGGGGAGCCGAGGGTGTTAAGGGGCTCCCTCTCGCTGGCGCTGCAGCAGCCGGTGTCACGCTAGAAAAGGAAGAGAGGCCACAGTCATTTGCCGGCTCCGGGCAGGGGTGGAAGAAATGCCCGGGTCCTTCAAGAAGGAAAGCCTCCCAGCTGCCCAGGCTGAGGTTTCCCCTCCCAGCTCACCTCTGCTGCTGCGAGCGCGCCTCCTGGGTGCCCCGGCTGCCGGAACGTGGCAGGGCTGGGGCAAGTCCTCGAGTGGCTCTGGGCTCACGTATGGAGAGTGGCGACAAGCAAATCCCCAGGCAAGGCACCAGCACCAGGCTTCCAGCAGCACTCCTGCCTCGCAGCCTGGCTCAGCTGGAGTGTGGACACGAGCCGGGTGGCTGGGACTCAGTGCCCAGATATGAGCAGTGAGGGGCACCTGGTCATAATCCATCACGAGCTGACCTCCCAGTCTACCCCTTGGTGACATCAGAACCCATCGCTCGGGGACATTGCAGCGGGCCATCCTCGACCGTGGTGCTCGCTCCAGCAGTGCTGTGGCCCCAGCACACACGTCCGGGGTTACTGCAGCGCCACTGCCCGCTCCATCCATCGCCCCCTTTATTTAACGGTCAGCTGCTGACTTCAAAACGTGTCCAGGGTTTTTCCATGAAACTCCTCCTTCACTTGAAGAAGCAGAGCTTAAAAGAGGGTGACAGATTCTGAAGAGGACTAATTTGTTTGTTCGTTTGTGGAAACTCAGTTTCTGCCTCTGGCAGGCAACAAAACCTGAGCTGGTCAGAGTGTTTTTCGGCCAGTAAGTAGCAAAATACCATTGCTTCCTCCCATGTACAAATACAGACATTTAGGTCTCACATGGTCAAAAAAAATGTATGTAATATTTATTCCAGGTTCTTGAACTTCTATTGTAAATCAACAGGACAAGGTCTTCCTTTCTTTTTTCTGTAGTTTAAATAAAAATGAAACACAGGCAAACAAGACAGGGACCCCAAAAGGGACGTAGTGCCTGGATGAGGCCTGAGGGGTGCTGAGCAGAGGGGACCACCCTTGTGTCCTCTGGCTAGGGGTGAAAGACAGGAGAGAACCCATGAGAGTGAGCCAAGGGCTGCCTGTGTCCCACCATGGGAGGAAGCAGGGCAGCCCAGAGGGCTGGCCAGCAGTGCTGGGGTGCGGGCAGAGCTTGTGGGACGTTGTCCTGCAGCCTCCCAGGGAGGCACGAGGTGTCATCCACGGAACCCTCTTGCCGCATGTGCCTGGAGACGTCTGCCACGGCCAGAGTGACCTGAGGGGGCCCTGGGAAGACACGGCGGAGGCCTTGGTGACTGGCGTGAAACACTGATGCCGAGCACAAGACAAGGGAAGGGGGCGATGGATGGAGTGGGCAGTGGCGCCATGGGTAGGGACGGCCCATAGTGACGTCCCCGAGAAACAGACTGTGATGTCACCAAACGATGCATTGTGACGTCACCAAGCGATGCATTGTGACCTGGCGTCCCTCACTGCTTATATCCGGGTGCCGAGTCCCACTCAGCCAGCTCGTGCCCACATTCCATCGCTCTTTGCAGGACATAGCGTCGCGCATCGAGCAGCTATGGAGGAGAGCAGCTCTGCTGGAAGGGACGGCAGCACAAGCCGGACACCACAGGCAGAGTCGGCGACAGCAGCGGCAGCAGACTCCCAGTGCCCCATCTGCCTGGGAGACATCAGAAGGGCAGCCTACGTTGCCTACTGCATGCACTGCTTCTGCTTTGCGTGCATCCGGCGGTGGGCCAGCAGGACAGAGACCTGCCCAGTCTGCAGGCAGCCTTTTGAGCGGCTGCTGCACTCTGTGCGAGGGGACAGTGACTACAAGGAGTACCTGGTTGGCTTGTCCCCCTACCAGCGCAGGATGCAGGGGTAGCAGAACCGGTGGAGGCATGGCATCAGGTAGCTGGCCTCCTCCCAGCTGTCCAGGCAGATGGGACAGCGGTCCTGCAGCTCCACGGCCAGGAGGTGGAAATGGGGGGAGCCCGCACGCTCTGCGCTGGGCTGGGGGGAGCCGAGGGTGTTAAGGGGCTCCCTCTCGCTGGCGCTGCAGCAGCCGGTGTCACGCTAGAAAAGGAAGAGAGGCCACAGTCATTTGCCGGCTCCGGGCAGGGGTGGAAGAAATGCCCGGGTCCTTCAAGAAGGAAAGCCTCCCAGCTGCCCAGGCTGAGGTTTCCCCTCCCAGCTCACCTCTGCTGCTGCGAGCGCGCCTCCTGGGTGCCCCGGCTGCCGGAACGTGGCAGGGCTGGGGCAAGTCCTCGAGTGGCTCTGGGCTCACGTATGGAGAGTGGCGACAAGCAAATCCCCAGGCAAGGCGCCAGCACCAGGCTTCCAGCAGCACTCCTGCCTCGCAGCCTGGCTCAGCTGGAGTGTGGACACGAGCCGGGTGGCTGGGACTCAGTGCCCAGATATGAGCAGTGAGGGGCACCTGGTCATAATCCATCACGAGCTGACCTCCCAGTCTACCCCTTGGTGACATCAGAACCCATCGCTCGGGGACATTGCAGCGGGCCATCCTCGACCGTGGTGCTCGCTCCAGCAGTGCTGTGGCCCCAGCACACACGTCCGGGGTTACTGCAGCGCCACTGCCCGCTCCATCCATCGCCCCCTTTATTTAACGGTCAGCTGCTGACTTCAAAACGTGTCCAGGGTTTTTCCATGAAACTCCTCCTTCACTTGAAGAAGCAGAGCTTAAAAGAGGGTGACAGATTCTGAAGAGGACTAATTTGTTTGTTCGTTTGTGGAAACTCAGTTTCTGCCTCTGGCAGGCAACAAAACCTGAGCTGGTCAGAGTGTTTTTCGGCCAGTAAGTAGCAAAATACCATTGCTTCCTCCCATGTACAAATACAGACATTTAGGTCTCACATGGTCAAAAAAAATGTATGTAATATTTATTCCAGGTTCTTGAACTTCTATTGTAAATCAACAGGACAAGGTCTTCCTTTCTTTTTTCTGTAGTTTAAATAAAAATGAAACACAGGCAAACAAGACAGGGACCCCAAAAGGGACGTAGTGCCTGGATGAGGCCTGAGGGGTGCTGAGCAGAGGGGACCACCCTTGTGTCCTCTGGCTAGGGGTGAAAGACAGGAGAGAACCCATGAGAGTGAGCCAAGGGCTGCCTGTGTCCCACCATGGGAGGAAGCAGGGCAGCCCAGAGGGCTGGCCAGCAGTGCTGGGGTGCGGGCAGAGCTTGTGGGACGTTGTCCTGCAGCCTCCCAGGGAGGCACGAGGTGTCATCCACGGAACCCTCTTGCCGCATGTGCCTGGAGACGTCTGCCACGGCCAGAGTGACCTGAGGGGGCCCTGGGAAGACACGGCGGAGGCCTTGGTGACTGGCGTGAAACACTGATGCCGAGCACAAGACAAGGGAAGGGGGCGATGGATGGAGTGGGCAGTGGCGCCATGGGTAGGGACGGCCCATAGTGACGTCCCCGAGAAACAGACTGTGATGTCACCAAACGATGCATTGTGACGTCACCAAGCGATGCATTGTGACCTGGCGTCCCTCACTGCTTATATCCGGGTGCCGAGTCCCACTCAGCCAGCTCGTGCCCACATTCCATCGCTCTTTGCAGGACATAGCGTCGCGCATCGAGCAGCTATGGAGGAGAGCAGCTCTGCTGGAAGGGACGGCAGCACAAGCCGGACACCACAGGCAGAGTTGGCGACAGCAGCGGCAGCAGACTCCCAGTGCCCCATCTGCCTGGGAGACATCAGAAGGGCAGCCTACGTTGCCCGCTGCATGCACTGCTTCTGCTTTGCGTGCATCCGGCGGTGGGCCAGCAGGACAGAGACCTGCCCAGTCTGCAGGCAGCCTTTTGAGCGGCTGCTGCACTCTGTGCGAGGGGACAGTGACTACAAGGAGTACCTGGTTGGCTTGTCCCCCTACCAGCGCAGGATGCAGGGGTAGCAGAACCGGTGGAGGCATGGCATCAGGTAGCTGGCCTCCTCCCAGCTGTCCAGGCAGATGGGACAGCGGTCCTGCAGCTCCACGGCCAGGAGGTGGAGATGGGGGGAGCCTGCACGCTCTGCGCTGGGCTGGGGGGAGCCGAGGGTGTTAAGGGGCTCCCTCTCGCTGGCGCTGCAGCAGCCGGTGTCACGCTAGAAAAGGAAGAGAGGCCACAGTCATTTGCCGGCTCCGGGCAGGGGTGGAAGAAATGCCCGGGTCCTTCAAGAAGGAAAGCCTCCCAGCTGCCCAGGCTGAGGTTTCCCCTCCCAGCTCACCTCTGCTGCTGCGAGCGCGCCTCCTGGGTGCCCCGGCTGCCGGAACGTGGCAGGGCTGGGGCAAGTCCTCGAGTGGCTCTGGGCTCACGTATGGAGAGTGGCGACAAGCAAATCCCCAGGCAAGGCACCAGCACCAGGCTTCCAGCAGCACTCCTGCCTCGCAGCCTGGCTCAGCTGGAGTGTGGACACGAGCCGGGTGGCTGGGACTCAGTGCCCAGATATGAGCAGTGAGGGGCACCTGGTCATAATCCATCACGAGCTGACCTCCCAGTCTACCCCTTGGTGACATCAGAACCCATCGCTCGGGGACATTGCAGCGGGCCATCCTCGACCGTGGTGCTCGCTCCAGCAGTGCTGTGGCCCCAGCACACACGTCCGGGGTTACTGCAGCGCCACTGCCCGCTCCATCCATCGCCCCCTTTATTTAACGGTCAGCTGCTGACTTCAAAACGTGTCCAGGGTTTTTCCATGAAACTCCTCCTTCACTTGAAGAAGCAGAGCTTAAAAGAGGGTGACAGATTCTGAAGAGGACTAATTTGTTTGTTCGTTTGTGGAAACTCAGTTTCTGCCTCTGGCAGGCAACAAAACCTGAGCTGGTCAGAGTGTTTTTCGGCCAGTAAGTAGCAAAATACCATTGCTTCCTCCCATGTACAAATACAGACATTTAGGTCTCACATGGTCAAAAAAAATGTATGTAATATTTATTCCAGGTTCTTGAACTTCTATTGTAAATCAACAGGACAATGTCTTCCATTTTTTTTCTGTAGTTTAAATAAAAATGAAACACAGGCAAACAAGACAGGGACCCCAAAAGGGACGTAGTGCCTGGATGAGGCCTGAGGGGTGCTGAGCAGAGGGGACCACCCTTGTGTCCTCTGGCTAGGGGTGAAAGACAGGAGAGAACCCATGAGAGTGAGCCAAGGGCTGCCTGTGTCCCACCATGGGAGGAAGCAGGGCAGCCCAGAGGGCTGGCCAGCAGTGCTGGGGTGCGGGCAGAGCTTGTGGGACGTTGTCCTGCAGCCTCCCAGGGAGGCACGAGGTGTCATCCACGGAACCCTCTTGCCGCATGTGCCTGGAGACGTCTGCCACGGCCAGAGTGACCTGAGGGGGCCCTGGGAAGACACGGCGGAGGCCTTGGTGACTGGCGTGAAACACTGATGCCGAGCACAAGACAAGGGAAGGGGGCGATGGATGGAGTGGGCAGTGGCGCCATGGGTAGGGACGGCCCATAGTGACGTCCCCGAGAAACAGACTGTGATGTCACCAAACGATGCATTGTGACGTCACCAAGCGATGCATTGTGACCTGGCGTCCCTCACTGCTTATATCCGGGTGCCGAGTCCCACTCAGCCAGCTCGTGCCCACATTCCATCGCTCTTTGCAGGACATAGCGTCGCGCATCGAGCAGCTATGGAGGAGAGCAGCTCTGCTGGAAGGGACGGCAGCACAAGCCGGACACCACAGGCAGAGTCGGCGACAGCAGCGGCAGCAGACTCCCAGTGCCCCATCTGCCTGGGAGACATCAGAAGGGCAGCCTACGTTGCCCGCTGCATGCACTGCTTCTGCTTTGCGTGCATCCGGCGGTGGGCCAGCAGGACAGAGACCTGCCCAGTCTGCAGGCAGCCTTTTGAGCGGCTGCTGCACTCTGTGCGAGGGGACAGTGACTACAAGGAGTACCTGGTTGGCTTGTCCCCCTACCAGCGCAGGATGCAGGGGTAGCAGAACCGGTGGAGGCATGGCATCAGGTAGCTGGCCTCCTCCCAGCTGTCCAGGCAGATGGGACAGCGGTCCTGCAGCTCCACGGCCAGGAGGTGGAGATGGGGGGAGCCTGCACGCTCTGCGCTGGGCTGGGGGGAGCCGAGGGTGTTAAGGGGCTCCCTCTCGCTGGCGCTGCAGCAGCCGGTGTCACGCTAGAAAAGGAAGAGAGGCCACAGTCATTTGCCGGCTCCGGGCAGGGGTGGAAGAAATGCCCGGGTCCTTCAAGAAGGAAAGCCTCCCAGCTGCCCAGGCTGAGGTTTCCCCTCCCAGCTCACCTCTGCTGCTGCGAGCGCGCCTCCTGGGTGCCCCGGCTGCCGGAACGTGGCAGGGCTGGGGCAAGTCCTCGAGTGGCTCTGGGCTCACGTATGGAGAGTGGCGACAAGCAAATCCCCAGGCAAGGCACCAGCACCAGGCTTCCAGCAGCACTCCTGCCTCGCAGCCTGGCTCAGCTGGAGTGTGGACACGAGCCGGGTGGCTGGGACTCAGTGCCCAGATATGAGCAGTGAGGGGCACCTGGTCATAATCCATCACGAGCTGACCTCCCAGTCTACCCCTTGGTGACATCAGAACCCATCGCTCGGGGACATTGCAGCGGGCCATCCTCGACCGTGGTGCTCGCTCCAGCAGTGCTGTGGCCCCAGCACACACGTCCGGGGTTACTGCAGCGCCACTGCCCGCTCCATCCATCGCCCCCTTTATTTAACGGTCAGCTGCTGACTTCAAAACGTGTCCAGGGTTTTTCCATGAAACTCCTCCTTCACTTGAAGAAGCAGAGCTTAAAAGAGGGTGACAGATTCTGAAGAGGACTAATTTGTTTGTTCGTTTGTGGAAACTCAGTTTCTGCCTCTGGCAGGCAACAAAACCTGAGCTGGTCAGAGTGTTTTTCGGCCAGTAAGTAGCAAAATACCATTGCTTCCTCCCATGTACAAATACAGACATTTAGGTCTCACATGGTCAAAAAAAATGTATGTAATATTTATTCCAGGTTCTTGAACTTCTATTGTAAATCAACAGGACAAGGTCTTCCTTTCTTTTTTCTGTAGTTTAAATAAAAATGAAACACAGGCAAACAAGACAGGGACCCCAAAAGGGACGTAGTGCCTGGATGAGGCCTGAGGGGTGCTGAGCAGAGGGGACCACCCTTGTGTCCTCTGGCTAGGGGTGAAAGACAGGAGAGAACCCATGAGAGTGAGCCAAGGGCTGCCTGTGTCCCACCATGGGAGGAAGCAGGGCAGCCCAGAGGGCTGGCCAGCAGTGCTGGGGTGCGGGCAGAGCTTGTGGGACGTTGTCCTGCAGCCTCCCAGGGAGGCACGAGGTGTCATCCACGGAACCCTCTTGCCGCATGTGCCTGGAGACGTCTGCCACGGCCAGAGTGACCTGAGGGGGCCCTGGGAAGACACGGCGGAGGCCTTGGTGACTGGCGTGAAACACTGATGCCGAGCACAAGACAAGGGAAGGGGGCGATGGATGGAGTGGGCAGTGGCGCCATGGGTAGGGACGGCCCATAGTGACGTCCCCGAGAAACAGACTGTGATGTCACCAAACGATGCATTGTGACGTCACCAAGCGATGCATTGTGACCTGGCGTCCCTCACTGCTTATATCCGGGTGCCGAGTCCCACTCAGCCAGCTCGTGCCCACATTCCATCGCTCTTTGCAGGACATAGCGTCGCGCATCGAGCAGCTATGGAGGAGAGCAGCTCTGCTGGAAGGGACGGCAGCACAAGCCGGACACCACAGGCAGAGTCGGCGACAGCAGCGGCAGCAGACTCCCAGTGCCCCATCTGCCTGGGAGACATCAGAAGGGCAGCCTACGTTGCCCGCTGCATGCACTGCTTCTGCTTTGCGTGCATCCGGCGGTGGGCCAGCAGGACAGAGACCTGCCCAGTCTGCAGGCAGCCTTTTGAGCGGCTGCTGCACTCTGTGCGAGGGGACAGTGACTACAAGGAGTACCTGGTTGGCTTGTCCCCCTACCAGCGCAGGATGCAGGGGTAGCAGAACCGGTGGAGGCATGGCATCAGGTAGCTGGCCTCCTCCCAGCTGTCCAGGCAGATGGGACAGCGGTCCTGCAGCTCCACGGCCAGGAGGTGGAAATGGGGGGAGCCCGCACGCTCTGCGCTGGGCTGGGGGGAGCCGAGGGTGTTAAGGGGCTCCCTCTCGCTGGCGCTGCAGCAGCCGGTGTCACGCTAGAAAAGGAAGAGAGGCCACAGTCATTTGCCGGCTCCGGGCAGGGGTGGAAGAAATGCCCGGGTCCTTCAAGAAGGAAAGCCTCCCAGCTGCCCAGGCTGAGGTTTCCCCTCCCAGCTCACCTCTGCTGCTGCGAGCGCGCCTCCTGGGTGCCCCGGCTGCCGGAACGTGGCAGGGCTGGGGCAAGTCCTCGAGTGGCTCTGGGCTCACGTATGGAGAGTGGCGACAAGCAAATCCCCAGGCAAGGCACCAGCACCAGGCTTCCAGCAGCACTCCTGCCTCGCAGCCTGGCTCAGCTGGAGTGTGGACACGAGCCGGGTGGCTGGGACTCAGTGCCCAGATATGAGCAGTGAGGGGCACCTGGTCATAATCCATCACGAGCTGACCTCCCAGTCTACCCCTTGGTGACATCAGAACCCATCGCTCGGGGACATTGCAGCGGGCCATCCTCGACCGTGGTGCTCGCTCCAGCAGTGCTGTGGCCCCAGCACACACGTCCGGGGTTACTGCAGCGCCACTGCCCGCTCCATCCATCGCCCCCTTTATTTAACGGTCAGCTGCTGACTTCAAAACGTGTCCAGGGTTTTTCCATGAAACTCCTCCTTCACTTGAAGAAGCAGAGCTTAAAAGAGGGTGACAGATTCTGAAGAGGACTAATTTGTTTGTTCGTTTGTGGAAACTCAGTTTCTGCCTCTGGCAGGCAACAAAACCTGAGCTGGTCAGAGTGTTTTTCGGCCAGTAAGTAGCAAAATACCATTGCTTCCTCCCATGTACAAATACAGACATTTAGGTCTCACATGGTCAAAAAAAATGTATGTAATATTTATTCCAGGTTCTTGAACTTCTATTGTAAATCAACAGGACAAGGTCTTCCTTTCTTTTTTCTGTAGTTTAAATAAAAATGAAACACAGGCAAACAAGACAGGGACCCCAAAAGGGACGTAGTGCCTGGATGAGGCCTGAGGGGTGCTGAGCAGAGGGGACCACCCTTGTGTCCTCTGGCTAGGGGTGAAAGACAGGAGAGAACCCATGAGAGTGAGCCAAGGGCTGCCTGTGTCCCACCATGGGAGGAAGCAGGGCAGCCCAGAGGGCTGGCCAGCAGTGCTGGGGTGCGGGCAGAGCTTGTGGGACGTTGTCCTGCAGCCTCCCAGGGAGGCACGAGGTGTCATCCACGGAACCCTCTTGCCGCATGTGCCTGGAGACGTCTGCCACGGCCAGAGTGACCTGAGGGGGCCCTGGGAAGACACGGCGGAGGCCTTGGTGACTGGCGTGAAACACTGATGCCGAGCACAAGACAAGGGAAGGGGGCGATGGATGGAGTGGGCAGTGGCGCCATGGGTAGGGACGGCCCATAGTGACGTCCCCGAGAAACAGACTGTGATGTCACCAAACGATGCATTGTGACGTCACCAAGCGATGCATTGTGACCTGGCGTCCCTCACTGCTTATATCCGGGTGCCGAGTCCCACTCAGCCAGCTCGTGCCCACATTCCATCGCTCTTTGCAGGACATAGCGTCGCGCATCGAGCAGCTATGGAGGAGAGCAGCTCTGCTGGAAGGGACGGCAGCACAAGCCGGACACCACAGGCAGAGTCGGCGACAGCAGCGGCAGCAGACTCCCAGTGCCCCATCTGCCTGGGAGACATCAGAAGGGCAGCCTACGTTGCCCGCTGCATGCACTGCTTCTGCTTTGCGTGCATCCGGCGGTGGGCCAGCAGGACAGAGACCTGCCCAGTCTGCAGGCAGCCTTTTGAGCGGCTGCTGCACTCTGTGCGAGGGGACAGTGACTACAAGGAGTACCTGGTTGGCTTGTCCCCCTACCAGCGCAGGATGCAGGGGTAGCAGAACCGGTGGAGGCATGGCATCAGGTAGCTGGCCTCCTCCCAGCTGTCCAGGCAGATGGGACAGCGGTCCTGCAGCTCCACGGCCAGGAGGTGGAAATGGGGGGAGCCCGCACGCTCTGCGCTGGGCTGGGGGGAGCCGAGGGTGTTAAGGGGCTCCCTCTCGCTGGCGCTGCAGCAGCCGGTGTCACGCTAGAAAAGGAAGAGAGGCCACAGTCATTTGCCGGCTCCGGGCAGGGGTGGAAGAAATGCCCGGGTCCTTCAAGAAGGAAAGCCTCCCAGCTGCCCAGGCTGAGGTTTCCCCTCCCAGCTCACCTCTGCTGCTGCGAGCGCGCCTCCTGGGTGCCCCGGCTGCCGGAACGTGGCAGGGCTGGGGCAAGTCCTCGAGTGGCTCTGGGCTCACGTATGGAGAGTGGCGACAAGCAAATCCCCAGGCAAGGCACCAGCACCAGGCTTCCAGCAGCACTCCTGCCTCGCAGCCTGGCTCAGCTGGAGTGTGGACACGAGCCGGGTGGCTGGGACTCAGTGCCCAGATATGAGCAGTGAGGGGCACCTGGTCATAATCCATCACGAGCTGACCTCCCAGTCTACCCCTTGGTGACATCAGAACCCATCGCTCGGGGACATTGCAGCGGGCCATCCTCGACCGTGGTGCTCGCTCCAGCAGTGCTGTGGCCCCAGCACACACGTCCGGGGTTACTGCAGCGCCACTGCCCGCTCCATCCATCGCCCCCTTTATTTAACGGTCAGCTGCTGACTTCAAAACGTGTCCAGGGTTTTTCCATGAAACTCCTCCTTCACTTGAAGAAGCAGAGCTTAAAAGAGGGTGACAGATTCTGAAGAGGACTAATTTGTTTGTTCGTTTGTGGAAACTCAGTTTCTGCCTCTGGCAGGCAACAAAACCTGAGCTGGTCAGAGTGTTTTTCGGCCAGTAAGTAGCAAAATACCATTGCTTCCTCCCATGTACAAATACAGACATTTAGGTCTCACATGGTCAAAAAAAATGTATGTAATATTTATTCCAGGTTCTTGAACTTCTATTGTAAATCAACAGGACAATGTCTTCCATTTTTTTTCTGTAGTTTAAATAAAAATGAAACACAGGCAAACAAGACAGGGACCCCAAAAGGGACGTAGTGCCTGGATGAGGCCTGAGGGGTGCTGAGCAGAGGGGACCACCCTTGTGTCCTCTGGCTAGGGGTGAAAGACAGGAGAGAACCCATGAGAGTGAGCCAAGGGCTGCCTGTGTCCCACCATGGGAGGAAGCAGGGCAGCCCAGAGGGCTGGCCAGCAGTGCTGGGGTGCGGGCAGAGCTTGTGGGACGTTGTCCTGCAGCCTCCCAGGGAGGCACGAGGTGTCATCCACGGAACCCTCTTGCCGCATGTGCCTGGAGACGTCTGCCACGGCCAGAGTGACCTGAGGGGGCCCTGGGAAGACACGGCGGAGGCCTTGGTGACTGGCGTGAAACACTGATGCCGAGCACAAGACAAGGGAAGGGGGCGATGGATGGAGTGGGCAGTGGCGCCATGGGTAGGGACGGCCCATAGTGACGTCCCCGAGAAACAGACTGTGATGTCACCAAACGATGCATTGTGACGTCACCAAGCGATGCATTGTGACCTGGCGTCCCTCACTGCTTATATCCGGGTGCCGAGTCCCACTCAGCCAGCTCGTGCCCACATTCCATCGCTCTTTGCAGGACATAGCGTCGCGCATCGAGCAGCTATGGAGGAGAGCAGCTCTGCTGGAAGGGACGGCAGCACAAGCCGGACACCACAGGCAGAGTCGGCGACAGCAGCGGCAGCAGACTCCCAGTGCCCCATCTGCCTGGGAGACATCAGAAGGGCAGCCTACGTTGCCCGCTGCATGCACTGCTTCTGCTTTGCGTGCATCCGGCGGTGGGCCAGCAGGACAGAGACCTGCCCAGTCTGCAGGCAGCCTTTTGAGCGGCTGCTGCACTCTGTGCGAGGGGACAGTGACTACAAGGAGTACCTGGTTGGCTTGTCCCCCTACCAGCGCAGGATGCAGGGGTAGCAGAACCGGTGGAGGCATGGCATCAGGTAGCTGGCCTCCTCCCAGCTGTCCAGGCAGATGGGACAGCGGTCCTGCAGCTCCACGGCCAGGAGGTGGAAATGGGGGGAGCCCGCACGCTCTGCGCTGGGCTGGGGGGAGCCGAGGGTGTTAAGGGGCTCCCTCTCGCTGGCGCTGCAGCAGCCGGTGTCACGCTAGAAAAGGAAGAGAGGCCACAGTCATTTGCCGGCTCCGGGCAGGGGTGGAAGAAATGCCCGGGTCCTTCAAGAAGGAAAGCCTCCCAGCTGCCCAGGCTGAGGTTTCCCCTCCCAGCTCACCTCTGCTGCTGCGAGCGCGCCTCCTGGGTGCCCCGGCTGCCGGAACGTGGCAGGGCTGGGGCAAGTCCTCGAGTGGCTCTGGGCTCACGTATGGAGAGTGGCGACAAGCAAATCCCCAGGCAAGGCACCAGCACCAGGCTTCCAGCAGCACTCCTGCCTCGCAGCCTGGCTCAGCTGGAGTGTGGACACGAGCCGGGTGGCTGGGACTCAGTGCCCAGATATGAGCAGTGAGGGGCACCTGGTCATAATCCATCACGAGCTGACCTCCCAGTCTACCCCTTGGTGACATCAGAACCCATCGCTCGGGGACATTGCAGCGGGCCATCCTCGACCGTGGTGCTCGCTCCAGCAGTGCTGTGGCCCCAGCACACACGTCCGGGGTTACTGCAGCGCCACTGCCCGCTCCATCCATCGCCCCCTTTATTTAACGGTCAGCTGCTGACTTCAAAACGTGTCCAGGGTTTTTCCATGAAACTCCTCCTTCACTTGAAGAAGCAGAGCTTAAAAGAGGGTGACAGATTCTGAAGAGGACTAATTTGTTTGTTCGTTTGTGGAAACTCAGTTTCTGCCTCTGGCAGGCAACAAAACCTGAGCTGGTCAGAGTGTTTTTCGGCCAGTAAGTAGCAAAATACCATTGCTTCCTCCCATGTACAAATACAGACATTTAGGTCTCACATGGTCAAAAAAAATGTATGTAATATTTATTCCAGGTTCTTGAACTTCTATTGTAAATCAACAGGACAAGGTCTTCCTTTCTTTTTTCTGTAGTTTAAATAAAAATGAAACACAGGCAAACAAGACAGGGACCCCAAAAGGGACGTAGTGCCTGGATGAGGCCTGAGGGGTGCTGAGCAGAGGGGACCACCCTTGTGTCCTCTGGCTAGGGGTGAAAGACAGGAGAGAACCCATGAGAGTGAGCCAAGGGCTGCCTGTGTCCCACCATGGGAGGAAGCAGGGCAGCCCAGAGGGCTGGCCAGCAGTGCTGGGGTGCGGGCAGAGCTTGTGGGACGTTGTCCTGCAGCCTCCCAGGGAGGCACGAGGTGTCATCCACGGAACCCTCTTGCCGCATGTGCCTGGAGACGTCTGCCACGGCCAGAGTGACCTGAGGGGGCCCTGGGAAGACACGGCGGAGGCCTTGGTGACTGGCGTGAAACACTGATGCCGAGCACAAGACAAGGGAAGGGGGCGATGGATGGAGTGGGCAGTGGCGCCATGGGTAGGGACGGCCCATAGTGACGTCCCCGAGAAACAGACTGTGATGTCACCAAACGATGCATTGTGACGTCACCAAGCGATGCATTGTGACCTGGCGTCCCTCACTGCTTATATCCGGGTGCCGAGTCCCACTCAGCCAGCTCGTGCCCACATTCCATCGCTCTTTGCAGGACATAGCGTCGCGCATCGAGCAGCTATGGAGGAGAGCAGCTCTGCTGGAAGGGACGGCAGCACAAGCCGGACACCACAGGCAGAGTCGGCGACAGCAGCGGCAGCAGACTCCCAGTGCCCCATCTGCCTGGGAGACATCAGAAAGGCAGCCTACGTTGCCCGCTGCATGCACTGCTTCTGCTTTGCGTGCATCCGGCGGTGGGCCAGCAGGACAGAGACCTGCCCAGTCTGCAGGCAGCCTTTTGAGCGGCTGCTGCACTCTGTGCGAGGGGACAGTGACTACAAGGAGTACCTGGTTGGCTTGTCCCCCTACCAGCGCAGGATGCAGGGGTAGCAGAACCGGTGGAGGCATGGCATCAGGTAGCTGGCCTCCTCCCAGCTGTCCAGGCAGATGGGACAGCGGTCCTGCAGCTCCACGGCCAGGAGGTGGAGATGGGGGGAGCCCGCACGCTCTGCGCTGGGCTGGGGGGAGCCGAGGGTGTTAAGGGGCTCCCTCTCGCTGGCGCTGCAGCAGCCGGTGTCACGCTAGAAAAGGAAGAGAGGCCACAGTCATTTGCCGGCTCCGGGCAGGGGTGGAAGAAATGCCCGGGTCCTTCAAGAAGGAAAGCCTCCCAGCTGCCCAGGCTGAGGTTTCCCCTCCCAGCTCACCTCTGCTGCTGCGAGCGCGCCTCCTGGGTGCCCCGGCTGCCGGAACGTGGCAGGGCTGGGGCAAGTCCTCGAGTGGCTCTGGGCTCACGTATGGAGAGTGGTGACAAGCAAATCCCCAGGCAAGGCACCAGCACCAGGCTTCCAGCAGCACTCCTGCCTCGCAGCCTGGCTCAGCTGGAGTGTGGACACGAGCCGGGTGGCTGGGACTCAGTGCCCAGATATGAGCAGTGAGGGGCACCTGGTCATAATCCATCACGAGCTGACCTCCCAGTCTACCCCTTGGTGACATCAGAACCCATCGCTCGGGGACATTGCAGCGGGCCATCCTCGACCGTGGTGCTCGCTCCAGCAGTGCTGTGGCCCCAGCACACACGTCCGGGGTTACTGCAGCGCCACTGCCCGCTCCATCCATCGCCCCCTTTATTTAACGGTCAGCTGCTGACTTCAAAACGTGTCCAGGGTTTTTCCATGAAACTCCTCCTTCACTTGAAGAAGCAGAGCTTAAAAGAGGGTGACAGATTCTGAAGAGGACTAATTTGTTTGTTCGTTTGTGGAAACTCAGTTTCTGCCTCTGGCAGGCAACAAAACCTGAGCTGGTCAGAGTGTTTTTCGGCCAGTAAGTAGCAAAATACCATTGCTTCCTCCCATGTACAAATACAGACATTTAGGTCTCACATGGTCAAAAAAAATGTATGTAATATTTATTCCAGGTTCTTGAACTTCTATTGTAAATCAACAGGACAATGTCTTCCATTTTTTTTCTGTAGTTTAAATAAAAATGAAACACAGGCAAACAAGACAGGGACCCCAAAAGGGACGTAGTGCCTGGATGAGGCCTGACGGGTGCTGAGCAGAGGGGACCACCCTTGTGTCCTCTGGCTAGGGGTGAAAGACAGGAGAGAACCCATAAGAGTGAGCCAAGGGCTGCCTGTGTCCCACCATGGGAGGAAGCAGGGCAGCCCAGAGGGCTGGCCAGCAGTGCTGGGGTGCGGGCAGAGCTTGTGGGACGTTGTCCTGCAGCCTCCCAGGGAGGCACGAGGTGTCATCCACGGAACCCTCTTGCCGCATGTGCCTGGAGACGTCTGCCACGGCCAGAGTGACCTGAGGGGGCCCTGGGAAGACACGGCGGAGGCCTTGGTGACTGGCGTGAAACACTGATGCCGAGCACAAGACAAGGGAAGGGGGCGATGGATGGAGTGGGCAGTGGCGCCATGGGTAGGGACGGCCCATAGTGACGTCCCCGAGAAACAGACTGTGATGTCACCAAACGATGCATTGTGACGTCACCAAGCGATGCATTGTGACCTGGCGTCCCTCACTGCTTATATCCGGGTGCCGAGTCCCACTCAGCCAGCTCGTGCCCACATTCCATCGCTCTTTGCAGGACATAGCGTCGCGCATCGAGCAGCTATGGAGGAGAGCAGCTCTGCTGGAAGGGACGGCAGCACAAGCCGGACACCACAGGCAGAGTCGGCGACAGCAGCGGCAGCAGACTCCCAGTGCCCCATCTGCCTGGGAGACATCAGAAAGGCAGCCTACGTTGCCCGCTGCATGCACTGCTTCTGCTTTGCGTGCATCCGGCGGTGGGCCAGCAGGACAGAGACCTGCCCAGTCTGCAGGCAGCCTTTTGAGCGGCTGCTGCACTCTGTGCGAGGGGACAGTGACTACAAGGAGTACCTGGTTGGCTTGTCCCCCTACCAGCGCAGGATGCAGGGGTAGCAGAACCGGTGGAGGCATGGCATCAGGTAGCTGGCCTCCTCCCAGCTGTCCAGGCAGATGGGACAGCGGTCCTGCAGCTCCACGGCCAGGAGGTGGAGATGGGGGGAGCCTGCACGCTCTGCGCTGGGCTGGGGGGAGCCGAGGGTGTTAAGGGGCTCCCTCTCGCTGGCGCTGCAGCAGCCGGTGTCACGCTAGAAAAGGAAGAGAGGCCACAGTCATTTGCCGGCTCCGGGCAGGGGTGGAAGAAATGCCCGGGTCCTTCAAGAAGGAAAGCCTCCCAGCTGCCCAGGCTGAGGTTTCCCCTCCCAGCTCACCTCTGCTGCTGCGAGCGCGCCTCCTGGGTGCCCCGGCTGCCGGAACGTGGCAGGGCTGGGGCAAGTCCTCGAGTGGCTCTGGGCTCACGTATGGAGAGTGGCGACAAGCAAATCCCCAGGCAAGGCACCAGCACCAGGCTTCCAGCAGCACTCCTGCCTCGCAGCCTGGCTCAGCTGGAGTGTGGACACGAGCCGGGTGGCTGGGACTCAGTGCCCAGATATGAGCAGTGAGGGGCACCTGGTCATAATCCATCACGAGCTGACCTCCCAGTCTACCCCTTGGTGACATCAGAACCCATCGCTCGGGGACATTGCAGCGGGCCATCCTCGACCGTGGTGCTCGCTCCAGCAGTGCTGTGGCCCCAGCACACACGTCCGGGGTTACTGCAGCGCCACTGCCCGCTCCATCCATCGCCCCCTTTATTTAACGGTCAGCTGCTGACTTCAAAACGTGTCCAGGGTTTTTCCATGAAACTCCTCCTTCACTTGAAGAAGCAGAGCTTAAAAGAGGGTGACAGATTCTGAAGAGGACTAATTTGTTTGTTCGTTTGTGGAAACTCAGTTTCTGCCTCTGGCAGGCAACAAAACCTGAGCTGGTCAGAGTGTTTTTCGGCCAGTAAGTAGCAAAATACCATTGCTTCCTCCCATGTACAAATACAGACATTTAGGTCTCACATGGTCAAAAAAAATGTATGTAATATTTATTCCAGGTTCTTGAACTTCTATTGTAAATCAACAGGACAATGTCTTCCATTTTTTTTCTGTAGTTTAAATAAAAATGAAACACAGGCAAACAAGACAGGGACCCCAAAAGGGACGTAGTGCCTGGATGAGGCCTGACGGGTGCTGAGCAGAGGGGACCACCCTTGTGTCCTCTGGCTAGGGGTGAAAGACAGGAGAGAACCCATAAGAGTGAGCCAAGGGCTGCCTGTGTCCCACCATGGGAGGAAGCAGGGCAGCCCAGAGGGCTGGCCAGCAGTGCTGGGGTGCGGGCAGAGCTTGTGGGACGTTGTCCTGCAGCCTCCCAGGGAGGCACGAGGTGTCATCCACGGAACCCTCTTGCCGCATGTGCCTGGAGACGTCTGCCACGGCCAGAGTGACCTGAGGGGGCCCTGGGAAGACACGGCGGAGGCCTTGGTGACTGGCGTGAAACACTGATGCCGAGCACAAGACAAGGGAAGGGGGCGATGGATGGAGTGGGCAGTGGCGCCATGGGTAGGGACGGCCCATAGTGACGTCCCCGAGAAACAGACTGTGATGTCACCAAACGATGCATTGTGACGTCACCAAGCGATGCATTGTGACCTGGCGTCCCTCACTGCTTATATCCGGGTGCCGAGTCCCACTCAGCCAGCTCGTGCCCACATTCCATCGCTCTTTGCAGGACATAGCGTCGCGCATCGAGCAGCTATGGAGGAGAGCAGCTCTGCTGGAAGGGACGGCAGCACAAGCCGGACACCACAGGCAGAGTCGGCGACAGCAGCGGCAGCAGACTCCCAGTGCCCCATCTGCCTGGGAGACATCAGAAAGGCAGCCTACGTTGCCCGCTGCATGCACTGCTTCTGCTTTGCGTGCATCCGGCGGTGGGCCAGCAGGACAGAGACCTGCCCAGTCTGCAGGCAGCCTTTTGAGCGGCTGCTGCACTCTGTGCGAGGGGACAGTGACTACAAGGAGTACCTGGTTGGCTTGTCCCCCTACCAGCGCAGGATGCAGGGGTAGCAGAACCGGTGGAGGCATGGCATCAGGTAGCTGGCCTCCTCCCAGCTGTCCAGGCAGATGGGACAGCGGTCCTGCAGCTCCACGGCCAGGAGGTGGAGATGGGGGGAGCCTGCACGCTCTGCGCTGGGCTGGGGGGAGCCGAGGGTGTTAAGGGGCTCCCTCTCGCTGGCGCTGCAGCAGCCGGTGTCACGCTAGAAAAGGAAGAGAGGCCACAGTCATTTGCCGGCTCCGGGCAGGGGTGGAAGAAATGCCCGGGTCCTTCAAGAAGGAAAGCCTCCCAGCTGCCCAGGCTGAGGTTTCCCCTCCCAGCTCACCTCTGCTGCTGCGAGCGCGCCTCCTGGGTGCCCCGGCTGCCGGAACGTGGCAGGGCTGGGGCAAGTCCTCGAGTGGCTCTGGGCTCACGTATGGAGAGTGGCGACAAGCAAATCCCCAGGCAAGGCACCAGCACCAGGCTTCCAGCAGCACTCCTGCCTCGCAGCCTGGCTCAGCTGGAGTGTGGACACGAGCCGGGTGGCTGGGACTCAGTGCCCAGATATGAGCAGTGAGGGGCACCTGGTCATAATCCATCACGAGCTGACCTCCCAGTCTACCCCTTGGTGACATCAGAACCCATCGCTCGGGGACATTGCAGCGGGCCATCCTCGACCGTGGTGCTCGCTCCAGCAGTGCTGTGGCCCCAGCACACACGTCCGGGGTTACTGCAGCGCCACTGCCCGCTCCATCCATCGCCCCCTTTATTTAACGGTCAGCTGCTGACTTCAAAACGTGTCCAGGGTTTTTCCATGAAACTCCTCCTTCACTTGAAGAAGCAGAGCTTAAAAGAGGGTGACAGATTCTGAAGAGGACTAATTTGTTTGTTCGTTTGTGGAAACTCAGTTTCTGCCTCTGGCAGGCAACAAAACCTGAGCTGGTCAGAGTGTTTTTCGGCCAGTAAGTAGCAAAATACCATTGCTTCCTCCCATGTACAAATACAGACATTTAGGTCTCACATGGTCAAAAAAAATGTATGTAATATTTATTCCAGGTTCTTGAACTTCTATTGTAAATCAACAGGACAATGTCTTCCTTTTTTTTTTCTGTAGTTTAAATAAAAATGAAACACAGGCAAACAAGACAGGGACCCCAAAAGGGACGTAGTGCCTGGATGAGGCCTGAGGGGTGCTGAGCAGAGGGGACCACCCTTGTGTCCTCTGGCTAGGGGTGAAAGACAGGAGAGAACCCATGAGAGTGAGCCAAGGGCTGCCTGTGTCCCACCATGGGAGGAAGCAGGGCAGCCCAGAGGGCTGGCCAGCAGCGCTGGGGTGCGGGCAGAGCTTGTGGGACGTTGTCCTGCAGCCTCCCAGGGAGGCACGAGGTGTCATCCACGGAACCCTCTTGCCGCATGTGCCTGGAGACGTCTGCCACGGCCAGAGTGACCTGAGGGGGCCCTGGGAAGACACGGCGGAGGCCTTGGTGACTGGCGTGAAACACTGATGCCGAGCACAAGACAAGGGAAGGGGGCGATGGATGGAGTGGGCAGTGGCGCCATGGGTAGGGACGGCCCATAGTGACGTCCCCGAGAAACAGACTGTGATGTCACCAAACGATGCATTGTGACGTCACCAAGCGATGCATTGTGACCTGGCGTCCCTCACTGCTTATATCCGGGTGCCGAGTCCCACTCAGCCAGCTCGTGCCCACATTCCATCGCTCTTTGCAGGACATAGCATCGCGCATCGAGCAGCTATGGAGGAGAGCAGCTCTGCTGGAAGGGACGGCAGCACAAGCCGGACACCACAGGCAGAGTCGGCGACAGCAGCGGCAGCAGACTCCCAGTGCCCCATCTGCCTGGGAGACATCAGAAAGGCAGCCTACGTTGCCCGCTGCATGCACTGCTTCTGCTTTGCGTGCATCCGGCGGTGGGCCAGCAGGACAGAGACCTGCCCAGTCTGCAGGCAGCCTTTTGAGCGGCTGCTGCACTCTGTGCGAGGGGACAGTGACTACAAGGAGTACCTGGTTGGCTTGTCCCCCTACCAGCGCAGGATGCAGGGGTAGCAGAACCGGTGGAGGCATGGCATCAGGTAGCTGGCCTCCTCCCAGCTGTCCAGGCAGATGGGACAGCGGTCCTGCAGCTCCACGGCCAGGAGGTGGAGATGGGGGGAGCCTGCACGCTCTGCGCTGGGCTGGGGGGAGCCGAGGGTGTTAAGGGGCTCCCTCTCGCTGGCGCTGCAGCAGCCGGTGTCACGCTAGAAAAGGAAGAGAGGCCACAGTCATTTGCCGGCTCCGGGCAGGGGTGGAAGAAATGCCCGGGTCCTTCAAGAAGGAAAGCCTCCCAGCTGCCCAGGCTGAGGTTTCCCCTCCCAGCTCACCTCTGCTGCTGCGAGCGCGCCTCCTGGGTGCCCCGGCTGCCGGAACGTGGCAGGGCTGGGGCAAGTCCTCGAGTGGCTCTGGGCTCACGTATGGAGAGTGGCGACAAGCAAATCCCCAGGCAAGGCACCAGCACCAGGCTTCCAGCAGCACTCCTGCCTCGCAGCCTGGCTCAGCTGGAGTGTGGACACGAGCCGGGTGGCTGGGACTCAGTGCCCAGATATGAGCAGTGAGGGGCACCTGGTCATAATCCATCACGAGCTGACCTCCCAGTCTACCCCTTGGTGACATCAGAACCCATCGCTCGGGGACATTGCAGCGGGCCATCCTCGACCGTGGTGCTCGCTCCAGCAGTGCTGTGGCCCCAGCACACACGTCCGGGGTTACTGCAGCGCCACTGCCCGCTCCATCCATCGCCCCCTTTATTTAACGGTCAGCTGCTGACTTCAAAACGTGTCCAGGGTTTTTCCATGAAACTCCTCCTTCACTTGAAGAAGCAGAGCTTAAAAGAGGGTGACAGATTCTGAAGAGGACTAATTTGTTTGTTCGTTTGTGGAAACTCAGTTTCTGCCTCTGGCAGGCAACAAAACCTGAGCTGGTCAGAGTGTTTTTCGGCCAGTAAGTAGCAAAATACCATTGCTTCCTCCCATGTACAAATACAGACATTTAGGTCTCACATGGTCAAAAAAAATGTATGTAATATTTATTCCAGGTTCTTGAACTTCTATTGTAAATCAACAGGACAATGTCTTCCTTTTTTTTTTCTGTAGTTTAAATAAAAATGAAACACAGGCAAACAAGACAGGGACCCCAAAAGGGACGTAGTGCCTGGATGAGGCCTGAGGGGTGCTGAGCAGAGGGGACCACCCTTGTGTCCTCTGGCTAGGGGTGAAAGACAGGAGAGAACCCATGAGAGTGAGCCAAGGGCTGCCTGTGTCCCACCATGGGAGGAAGCAGGGCAGCCCAGAGGGCTGGCCAGCAGCGCTGGGGTGCGGGCAGAGCTTGTGGGACGTTGTCCTGCAGCCTCCCAGGGAGGCACGAGGTGTCATCCACGGAACCCTCTTGCCGCATGTGCCTGGAGACGTCTGCCACGGCCAGAGTGACCTGAGGGGGCCCTGGGAAGACACGGCGGAGGCCTTGGTGACTGGCGTGAAACACTGATGCCGAGCACAAGACAAGGGAAGGGGGCGATGGATGGAGTGGGCAGTGGCGCCATGGGTAGGGACGGCCCATAGTGACGTCCCCGAGAAACAGACTGTGATGTCACCAAACGATGCATTGTGACGTCACCAAGCGATGCATTGTGACCTGGCGTCCCTCACTGCTTATATCCGGGTGCCGAGTCCCACTCAGCCAGCTCGTGCCCACATTCCATCGCTCTTTGCAGGACATAGCGTCGCGCATCGAGCAGCTATGGAGGAGAGCAGCTCTGCTGGAAGGGACGGCAGCACAAGCCGGACACCACAGGCAGAGTCGGCGACAGCAGCGGCAGCAGACTCCCAGTGCCCCATCTGCCTGGGAGACATCAGAAGGGCAGCCTACGTTGCCCGCTGCATGCACTGCTTCTGCTTTGCGTGCATCCGGCGGTGGGCCAGCAGGACAGAGACCTGCCCAGTCTGCAGGCAGCCTTTTGAGCGGCTGCTGCACTCTGTGCGAGGGGACAGTGACTACAAGGAGTACCTGGTTGGCTTGTCCCCCTACCAGCGCAGGATGCAGGGGTAGCAGAACCGGTGGAGGCATGGCATCAGGTAGCTGGCCTCCTCCCAGCTGTCCAGGCAGATGGGACAGCGGTCCTGCAGCTCCACGGCCAGGAGGTGGAGATGGGGGGAGCCTGCACGCTCTGCGCTGGGCTGGGGGGAGCCGAGGGTGTTAAGGGGCTCCCTCTCGCTGGCGCTGCAGCAGCCGGTGTCACGCTAGAAAAGGAAGAGAGGCCACAGTCATTTGCCGGCTCCGGGCAGGGGTGGAAGAAATGCCCGGGTCCTTCAAGAAGGAAAGCCTCCCAGCTGCCCAGGCTGAGGTTTCCCCTCCCAGCTCACCTCTGCTGCTGCGAGCGCGCCTCCTGGGTGCCCCGGCTGCCGGAACGTGGCAGGGCTGGGGCAAGTCCTCGAGTGGCTCTGGGCTCACGTATGGAGAGTGGCGACAAGCAAATCCCCAGGCAAGGCACCAGCACCAGGCTTCCAGCAGCACTCCTGCCTCGCAGCCTGGCTCAGCTGGAGTGTGGACACGAGCCGGGTGGCTGGGACTCAGTGCCCAGATATGAGCAGTGAGGGGCACCTGGTCATAATCCATCACGAGCTGACCTCCCAGTCTACCCCTTGGTGACATCAGAACCCATCGCTCGGGGACATTGCAGCGGGCCATCCTCGACCGTGGTGCTCGCTCCAGCAGTGCTGTGGCCCCAGCACACACGTCCGGGGTTACTGCAGCGCCACTGCCCGCTCCATCCATCGCCCCCTTTATTTAACGGTCAGCTGCTGACTTCAAAACGTGTCCAGGGTTTTTCCATGAAACTCCTCCTTCACTTGAAGAAGCAGAGCTTAAAAGGGGGTGACAGATTCTGAAGAGGACTAATTTGTTTGTTCGTTTGTGGAAACTCAGTTTCTGCCTCTGGCAGGCAACAAAACCTGAGCTGGTCAGAGTGTTTTTCGGCCAGTAAGTAGCAAAATACCATTGCTTCCTCCCATGTACAAATACAGACATTTAGGTCTCACATGGTCAAAAAAAATGTATGTAATATTTATTCCAGGTTCTTGAACTTCTATTGTAAATCAACAGGACAATGTCTTCCTTTTTTTTTTCTGTAGTTTAAATAAAAATGAAACACAGGCAAACAAGACAGGGACCCCAAAAGGGACGTAGTGCCTGGATGAGGCCTGACGGGTGCTGAGCAGAGGGGACCACCCTTGTGTCCTCTGGCTAGGGGTGAAAGACAGGAGAGAACCCATGAGAGTGAGCCAAGGGCTGCCTGTGTCCCACCATGGGAGGAAGCAGGGCAGCCCAGAGGGCTGGCCAGCAGTGCTGGGGTGTGGGCAGAGCTTGTGGGACGTTGTCCTGCAGCCTCCCAGGGAGGCACGAGGTGTCATGCACGGAACCCTCTTGCCGCATGTGCCTGGAGACGTCTGCCACGGCCAGAGTGACCTGAGGGGGCCCTGGGAAGACGCGGCGGAGGCCTTGGTGACTGGCGTGAAACACTGATGCCGAGCACAAGACAAGGGAAGGGGGCGATGGATGGAGTGGGCAGTGGCGCCATGGGTAGGGACGGCCCATAGTGACGTCCCCGAGAAACAGACTGTGATGTCACCAAACGATGCATTGTGACGTCACCAAGCGATGCATTGTGACCTGGCGTCCCTCACTGCTTATATCCGGGTGCCGAGTCCCACTCAGCCAGCTCGTGCCCACATTCCATCGCTCTTTGCAGGACATAGCGTCGCGCATCGAGCAGCTATGGAGGAGAGCAGCTCTGCTGGAAGGGACGGCAGCACAAGCCGGACACCACAGGCAGAGTCGGCGACAGCAGCGGCAGCAGACTCCCAGTGCCCCATCTGCCTGGGAGACATCAGAAAGGCAGCCTACGTTGCCCGCTGCATGCACTGCTTCTGCTTTGCGTGCATCCGGCGGTGGGCCAGCAGGACAGAGACCTGCCCAGTCTGCAGGCAGCCTTTTGAGCGGCTGCTGCACTCTGTGCGAGGGGACAGTGACTACAAGGAGTACCTGGTTGGCTTGTCCCCCTACCAGCGCAGGATGCAGGGGTAGCAGAACCGGTGGAGGCATGGCATCAGGTAGCTGGCCTCCTCCCAGCTGTCCAGGCAGATGGGACAGCGGTCCTGCAGCTCCACGGCCAGGAGGTGGAGATGGGGGGAGCCTGCACGCTCTGCGCTGGGCTGGGGGGAGCCGAGGGTGTTAAGGGGCTCCCTCTCGCTGGCGCTGCAGCAGCCGGTGTCACGCTAGAAAAGGAAGAGAGGCCACAGTCATTTGCCGGCTCCGGGCAGGGGTGGAAGAAATGCCCGGGTCCTTCAAGAAGGAAAGCCTCCCAGCTGCCCAGGCTGAGGTTTCCCCTCCCAGCTCACCTCTGCTGCTGCGAGCGCGCCTCCTGGGTGCCCCGGCTGCCGGAACGTGGCAGGGCTGGGGCAAGTCCTCGAGTGGCTCTGGGCTCACGTATGGAGAGTGGTGACAAGCAAATCCCCAGGCAAGGCACCAGCACCAGGCTTCCAGCAGCACTCCTGCCTCGCAGCCTGGCTCAGCTGGAGTGTGGACACGAGCCGGGTGGCTGGGACTCAGTGCCCAGATATGAGCAGTGAGGGGCACCTGGTCATAATCCATCACGAGCTGACCTCCCAGTCTACCCCTTGGTGACATCAGAACCCATCGCTCGGGGACATTGCAGCGGGCCATCCTCGACCGTGGTGCTCGCTCCAGCAGTGCTGTGGCCCCAGCACACACGTCCGGGGTTACTGCAGCGCCACTGCCCGCTCCATCCATCGCCCCCTTTATTTAACGGTCAGCTGCTGACTTCAAAACGTGTCCAGGGTTTTTCCATGAAACTCCTCCTTCACTTGAAGAAGCAGAGCTTAAAAGAGGGTGACAGATTCTGAAGAGGACTAATTTGTTTGTTCGTTTGTGGAAACTCAGTTTCTGCCTCTGGCAGGCAACAAAACCTGAGCTGGTCAGAGTGTTTTTCGGCCAGTAAGTAGCAAAATACCATTGCTTCCTCCCGTGTACAAATACAGACATTTAGGTCTCACATGGTCAAAAAAAATGTATGTAATATTTATTCCAGGTTCTTGAACTTCTATTGTAAATCAACAGGACAATGTCTTCCTTTTTTTTTTCTGTAGTTTAAATAAAAATGAAACACAGGCAAACAAGACAGGGACCCCAAAAGGGACGTAGTGCCTGGATGAGGCCTGAGGGGTGCTGAGCAGAGGGGACCACCCTTGTGTCCTCTGGCTAGGGGTGAAAGACAGGAGAGAACCCATGAGAGTGAGCCAAGGGCTGCCTGTGTCCCACCATGGGAGGAAGCAGGGCAGCCCAGAGGGCTGGCCAGCAGCGCTGGGGTGCGGGCAGAGCTTGTGGGACGTTGTCCTGCAGCCTCCCAGGGAGGCACGAGGTGTCATCCACGGAACCCTCTTGCCGCATGTGCCTGGAGACGTCTGCCACGGCCAGAGTGACCTGAGGGGGCCCTGGGAAGACACGGCGGAGGCCTTGGTGACTGGCGTGAAACACTGATGCCGAGCACAAGACAAGGGAAGGGGGCGATGGATGGAGTGGGCAGTGGCGCCATGGGTAGGGACGGCCCATAGTGACGTCCCCGAGAAACAGACTGTGATGTCACCAAACGATGCATTGTGACGTCACCAAGCGATGCATTGTGACCTGGCGTCCCTCACTGCTTATATCCGGGTGCCGAGTCCCACTCAGCCAGCTCGTGCCCACATTCCATCGCTCTTTGCAGGACATAGCGTCGCGCATCGAGCAGCTATGGAGGAGAGCAGCTCTGCTGGAAGGGACGGCAGCACAAGCCGGACACCACAGGCAGAGTCGGCGACAGCAGCGGCAGCAGACTCCCAGTGCCCCATCTGCCTGGGAGACATCAGAAAGGCAGCCTACGTTGCCCGCTGCATGCACTGCTTCTGCTTTGCGTGCATCCGGCGGTGGGCCAGCAGGACAGAGACCTGCCCAGTCTGCAGGCAGCCTTTTGAGCGGCTGCTGCACTCTGTGCGAGGGGACAGTGACTACAAGGAGTACCTGGTTGGCTTGTCCCCCTACCAGCGCAGGATGCAGGGGTAGCAGAACCGGTGGAGGCATGGCATCAGGTAGCTGGCCTCCTCCCAGCTGTCCAGGCAGATGGGACAGCGGTCCTGCAGCTCCACGGCCAGGAGGTGGAGATGGGGGGAGCCTGCACGCTCTGCGCTGGGCTGGGGGGAGCCGAGGGTGTTAAGGGGCTCCCTCTCGCTGGCGCTGCAGCAGCCGGTGTCACGCTAGAAAAGGAAGAGAGGCCACAGTCATTTGCCGGCTCCGGGCAGGGGTGGAAGAAATGCCCGGGTCCTTCAAGAAGGAAAGCCTCCCAGCTGCCCAGGCTGAGGTTTCCCCTCCCAGCTCACCTCTGCTGCTGCGAGCGCGCCTCCTGGGTGCCCCGGCTGCCGGAACGTGGCAGGGCTGGGGCAAGTCCTCGAGTGGCTCTGGGCTCACGTATGGAGAGTGGCGACAAGCAAATCCCCAGGCAAGGCACCAGCACCAGGCTTCCAGCAGCACTCCTGCCTCGCAGCCTGGCTCAGCTGGAGTGTGGACACGAGCCGGGTGGCTGGGACTCAGTGCCCAGATATGAGCAGTGAGGGGCACCTGGTCATAATCCATCACGAGCTGACCTCCCAGTCTACCCCTTGGTGACATCAGAACCCATCGCTCGGGGACATTGCAGCGGGCCATCCTCGACCGTGGTGCTCGCTCCAGCAGTGCTGTGGCCCCAGCACACACGTCCGGGGTTACTGCAGCGCCACTGCCCGCTCCATCCATCGCCCCCTTTATTTAACGGTCAGCTGCTGACTTCAAAACGTGTCCAGGGTTTTTCCATGAAACTCCTCCTTCACTTGAAGAAGCAGAGCTTAAAAGAGGGTGACAGATTCTGAAGAGGACTAATTTGTTTGTTCGTTTGTGGAAACTCAGTTTCTGCCTCTGGCAGGCAACAAAACCTGAGCTGGTCAGAGTGTTTTTCGGCCAGTAAGTAGCAAAATACCATTGCTTCCTCCCATGTACAAATACAGACATTTAGGTCTCACATGGTCAAAAAAAATGTATGTAATATTTATTCCAGGTTCTTGAACTTCTATTGTAAATCAACAGGACAATGTCTTCCTTTTTTTTTTCTGTAGTTTAAATAAAAATGAAACACAGGCAAACAAGACAGGGACCCCAAAAGGGACGTAGTGCCTGGATGAGGCCTGAGGGGTGCTGAGCAGAGGGGACCACCCTTGTGTCCTCTGGCTAGGGGTGAAAGACAGGAGAGAACCCATGAGAGTGAGCCAAGGGCTGCCTGTGTCCCACCATGGGAGGAAGCAGGGCAGCCCAGAGGGCTGGCCAGCAGCGCTGGGGTGCGGGCAGAGCTTGTGGGACGTTGTCCTGCAGCCTCCCAGGGAGGCACGAGGTGTCATGCACGGAACCCTCTTGCCGCATGTGCCTGGAGACGTCTGCCACGGCCAGAGTGACCTGAGGGGGCCCTGGGAAGACACGGCGGAGGCCTTGGTGACTGGCGTGAAACACTGATGCCGAGCACAAGACAAGGGAAGGGGGCGATGGATGGAGTGGGCAGTGGCGCCATGGGTAGGGACGGCCCATAGTGACGTCCCCGAGAAACAGACTGTGATGTCACCAAACGATGCATTGTGACGTCACCAAGCGATGCATTGTGACCTGGCGTCCCTCACTGCTTATATCCGGGTGCCGAGTCCCACTCAGCCAGCTCGTGCCCACATTCCATCGCTCTTTGCAGGACATAGCGTCGCGCATCGAGCAGCTATGGAGGAGAGCAGCTCTGCTGGAAGGGACGGCAGCACAAGCCGGACACCACAGGCAGAGTCGGCGACAGCAGCGGCAGCAGACTCCCAGTGCCCCATCTGCCTGGGAGACATCAGAAAGGCAGCCTACGTTGCCCGCTGCATGCACTGCTTCTGCTTTGCGTGCATCCGGCGGTGGGCCAGCAGGACAGAGACCTGCCCAGTCTGCAGGCAGCCTTTTGAGCGGCTGCTGCACTCTGTGCGAGGGGACAGTGACTACAAGGAGTACCTGGTTGGCTTGTCCCCCTACCAGCGCAGGATGCAGGGGTAGCAGAACCGGTGGAGGCATGGCATCAGGTAGCTGGCCTCCTCCCAGCTGTCCAGGCAGATGGGACAGCGGTCCTGCAGCTCCACGGCCAGGAGGTGGAGATGGGGGGAGCCTGCACGCTCTGCGCTGGGCTGGGGGGAGCCGAGGGTGTTAAGGGGCTCCCTCTCGCTGGCGCTGCAGCAGCCGGTGTCACGCTAGAAAAGGAAGAGAGGCCACAGTCATTTGCCGGCTCCGGGCAGGGGTGGAAGAAATGCCCGGGTCCTTCAAGAAGGAAAGCCTCCCAGCTGCCCAGGCTGAGGTTTCCCCTCCCAGCTCACCTCTGCTGCTGCGAGCGCGCCTCCTGGGTGCCCCGGCTGCCGGAACGTGGCAGGGCTGGGGCAAGTCCTCGAGTGGCTCTGGGCTCACGTATGGAGAGTGGCGACAAGCAAATCCCCAGGCAAGGCACCAGCACCAGGCTTCCAGCAGCACTCCTGCCTCGCAGCCTGGCTCAGCTGGAGTGTGGACACGAGCCGGGTGGCTGGGACTCAGTGCCCAGATATGAGCAGTGAGGGGCACCTGGTCATAATCCATCACGAGCTGACCTCCCAGTCTACCCCTTGGTGACATCAGAACCCATCGCTCGGGGACATTGCAGCGGGCCATCCTCGACCGTGGTGCTCGCTCCAGCAGTGCTGTGGCCCCAGCACACACGTCCGGGGTTACTGCAGCGCCACTGCCCGCTCCATCCATCGCCCCCTTTATTTAACGGTCAGCTGCTGACTTCAAAACGTGTCCAGGGTTTTTCCATGAAACTCCTCCTTCACTTGAAGAAGCAGAGCTTAAAAGAGGGTGACAGATTCTGAAGAGGACTAATTTGTTTGTTCGTTTGTGGAAACTCAGTTTCTGCCTCTGGCAGGCAACAAAACCTGAGCTGGTCAGAGTGTTTTTCGGCCAGTAAGTAGCAAAATACCATTGCTTCCTCCCATGTACAAATACAGACATTTAGGTCTCACATGGTCAAAAAAAATGTATGTAATATTTATTCCAGGTTCTTGAACTTCTATTGTAAATCAACAGGACAATGTCTTCCATTTTTTTTCTGTAGTTTAAATAAAAATGAAACACAGGCAAACAAGACAGGGACCCCAAAAGGGACGTAGTGCCTGGATGAGGCCTGAGGGGTGCTGAGCAGAGGGGACCACCCTTGTGTCCTCTGGCTAGGGGTGAAAGACAGGAGAGAACCCATGAGAGTGAGCCAAGGGCTGCCTGTGTCCCACCATGGGAGGAAGCAGGGCAGCCCAGAGGGCTGGCCAGCAGTGCTGGGGTGCGGGCAGAGCTTGTGGGACGTTGTCCTGCAGCCTCCCAGGGAGGCACGAGGTGTCATGCACGGAACCCTCTTGCCGCATGTGCCTGGAGACGTCTGCCACGGCCAGAGTGACCTGAGGGGGCCCTGGGAAGACACGGCGGAGGCCTTGGTGACTGGCGTGAAACACTGATGCCGAGCACAAGACAAGGGAAGGGGGCGATGGATGGAGTGGGCAGTGGCGCCATGGGTAGGGACGGCCCATAGTGACGTCCCCGAGAAACAGACTGTGATGTCACCAAACGATGCATTGTGACGTCACCAAGCGATGCATTGTGACCTGGCGTCCCTCACTGCTTATATCCGGGTGCCGAGTCCCACTCAGCCAGCTCGTGCCCACATTCCATCGCTCTTTGCAGGACATAGCGTCGCGCATCGAGCAGCTATGGAGGAGAGCAGCTCTGCTGGAAGGGACGGCAGCACAAGCCGGACACCACAGGCAGAGTCGGCGACAGCAGCGGCAGCAGACTCCCAGTGCCCCATCTGCCTGGGAGACATCAGAAAGGCAGCCTACGTTGCCCGCTGCATGCACTGCTTCTGCTTTGCGTGCATCCGGCGGTGGGCCAGCAGGACAGAGACCTGCCCAGTCTGCAGGCAGCCTTTTGAGCGGCTGCTGCACTCTGTGCGAGGGGACAGTGACTACAAGGAGTACCTGGTTGGCTTGTCCCCCTACCAGCGCAGGATGCAGGGGTAGCAGAACCGGTGGAGGCATGGCATCAGGTAGCTGGCCTCCTCCCAGCTGTCCAGGCAGATGGGACAGCGGTCCTGCAGCTCCACGGCCAGGAGGTGGAGATGGGGGGAGCCTGCACGCTCTGCGCTGGGCTGGGGGGAGCCGAGGGTGTTAAGGGGCTCCCTCTCGCTGGCGCTGCAGCAGCCGGTGTCACGCTAGAAAAGGAAGAGAGGCCACAGTCATTTGCCGGCTCCGGGCAGGGGTGGAAGAAATGCCCGGGTCCTTCAAGAAGGAAAGCCTCCCAGCTGCCCAGGCTGAGGTTTCCCCTCCCAGCTCACCTCTGCTGCTGCGAGCGCGCCTCCTGGGTGCCCCGGCTGCCGGAACGTGGCAGGGCTGGGGCAAGTCCTCGAGTGGCTCTGGGCTCACGTATGGAGAGTGGCGACAAGCAAATCCCCAGGCAAGGCACCAGCACCAGGCTTCCAGCAGCACTCCTGCCTCGCAGCCTGGCTCAGCTGGAGTGTGGACACGAGCCGGGTGGCTGGGACTCAGTGCCCAGATATGAGCAGTGAGGGGCACCTGGTCATAATCCATCACGAGCTGACCTCCCAGTCTACCCCTTGGTGACATCAGAACCCATCGCTCGGGGACATTGCAGCGGGCCATCCTCGACCGTGGTGCTCGCTCCAGCAGTGCTGTGGCCCCAGCACACACGTCCGGGGTTACTGCAGCGCCACTGCCCGCTCCATCCATCGCCCCCTTTATTTAACGGTCAGCTGCTGACTTCAAAACGTGTCCAGGGTTTTTCCATGAAACTCCTCCTTCACTTGAAGAAGCAGAGCTTAAAAGAGGGTGACAGATTCTGAAGAGGACTAATTTGTTTGTTCGTTTGTGGAAACTCAGTTTCTGCCTCTGGCAGGCAACAAAACCTGAGCTGGTCAGAGTGTTTTTCGGCCAGTAAGTAGCAAAATACCATTGCTTCCTCCCATGTACAAATACAGACATTTAGGTCTCACATGGTCAAAAAAAATGTATGTAATATTTATTCCAGGTTCTTGAACTTCTATTGTAAATCAACAGGACAATGTCTTCCATTTTTTTTCTGTAGTTTAAATAAAAATGAAACACAGGCAAACAAGACAGGGACCCCAAAAGGGACGTAGTGCCTGGATGAGGCCTGAGGGGTGCTGAGCAGAGGGGACCACCCTTGTGTCCTCTGGCTAGGGGTGAAAGACAGGAGAGAACCCATGAGAGTGAGCCAAGGGCTGCCTGTGTCCCACCATGGGAGGAAGCAGGGCAGCCCAGAGGGCTGGCCAGCAGCGCTGGGGTGCGGGCAGAGCTTGTGGGACGTTGTCCTGCAGCCTCCCAGGGAGGCACGAGGTGTCATCCACGGAACCCTCTTGCCGCATGTGCCTGGAGACGTCTGCCACGGCCAGAGTGACCTGAGGGGGCCCTGGGAAGACACGGCGGAGGCCTTGGTGACTGGCGTGAAACACTGATGCCGAGCACAAGACAAGGGAAGGGGGCGATGGATGGAGTGGGCAGTGGCGCCATGGGTAGGGACGGCCCATAGTGACGTCCCCGAGAAACAGACTGTGATGTCACCAAACGATGCATTGTGACGTCACCAAGCGATGCATTGTGACCTGGCGTCCCTCACTGCTTATATCCGGGTGCCGAGTCCCACTCAGCCAGCTCGTGCCCACATTCCATCGCTCTTTGCAGGACATAGCGTCGCGCATCGAGCAGCTATGGAGGAGAGCAGCTCTGCTGGAAGGGACGGCAGCACAAGCCGGACACCACAGGCAGAGTCGGCGACAGCAGCGGCAGCAGACTCCCAGTGCCCCATCTGCCTGGGAGACATCAGAAAGGCAGCCTACGTTGCCCGCTGCATGCACTGCTTCTGCTTTGCGTGCATCCGGCGGTGGGCCAGCAGGACAGAGACCTGCCCAGTCTGCAGGCAGCCTTTTGAGCGGCTGCTGCACTCTGTGCGAGGGGACAGTGACTACAAGGAGTACCTGGTTGGCTTGTCCCCCTACCAGCGCAGGATGCAGGGGTAGCAGAACCGGTGGAGGCATGGCATCAGGTAGCTGGCCTCCTCCCAGCTGTCCAGGCAGATGGGACAGCGGTCCTGCAGCTCCACGGCCAGGAGGTGGAGATGGGGGGAGCCTGCACGCTCTGCGCTGGGCTGGGGGGAGCCGAGGGTGTTAAGGGGCTCCCTCTCGCTGGCGCTGCAGCAGCCGGTGTCACGCTAGAAAAGGAAGAGAGGCCACAGTCATTTGCCGGCTCCGGGCAGGGGTGGAAGAAATGCCCGGGTCCTTCAAGAAGGAAAGCCTCCCAGCTGCCCAGGCTGAGGTTTCCCCTCCCAGCTCACCTCTGCTGCTGCGAGCGCGCCTCCTGGGTGCCCCGGCTGCCGGAACGTGGCAGGGCTGGGGCAAGTCCTCGAGTGGCTCTGGGCTCACGTATGGAGAGTGGCGACAAGCAAATCCCCAGGCAAGGCACCAGCACCAGGCTTCCAGCAGCACTCCTGCCTCGCAGCCTGGCTCAGCTGGAGTGTGGACACGAGCCGGGTGGCTGGGACTCAGTGCCCAGATATGAGCAGTGAGGGGCACCTGGTCATAATCCATCACGAGCTGACCTCCCAGTCTACCCCTTGGTGACATCAGAACCCATCGCTCGGGGACATTGCAGCGGGCCATCCTCGACCGTGGTGCTCGCTCCAGCAGTGCTGTGGCCCCAGCACACACGTCCGGGGTTACTGCAGCGCCACTGCCCGCTCCATCCATCGCCCCCTTTATTTAACGGTCAGCTGCTGACTTCAAAACGTGTCCAGGGTTTTTCCATGAAACTCCTCCTTCACTTGAAGAAGCAGAGCTTAAAAGAGGGTGACAGATTCTGAAGAGGACTAATTTGTTTGTTCGTTTGTGGAAACTCAGTTTCTGCCTCTGGCAGGCAACAAAACCTGAGCTGGTCAGAGTGTTTTTCGGCCAGTAAGTAGCAAAATACCATTGCTTCCTCCCATGTACAAATACAGACATTTAGGTCTCACATGGTCAAAAAAAATGTATGTAATATTTATTCCAGGTTCTTGAACTTCTATTGTAAATCAACAGGACAAGGTCTTCCATTTTTTTTCTGTAGTTTAAATAAAAATGAAACACAGGCAAACAAGACAGGGACCCCAAAAGGGACGTAGTGCCTGGATGAGGCCTGACGGGTGCTGAGCAGAGGGGACCACCCTTGTGTCCTCTGGCTAGGGGTGAAAGACAGGAGAGAACCCATGAGAGTGAGCCAAGGGCTGCCTGTGTCCCACCATGGGAGGAAGCAGGGCAGCCCAGAGGGCTGGCCAGCAGTGCTGGGGTGCGGGCAGAGCTTGTGGGACGTTGTCCTGCAGCCTCCCAGGGAGGCACGAGGTGTCATGCACGGAACCCTCTTGCCGCATGTGCCTGGAGACGTCTGCCACGGTCAGAGTGACCTGAGGGGGCCCTGGGAAGACACGGCGGAGGCCTTGGTGACTGGCGTGAAACACTGATGCCGAGCACAAGACAAGGGAAGGGGGCGATGGATGGAGTGGGCAGTGGCGCCATGGGTAGGGACGGCCCATAGTGACGTCCCCGAGAAACAGACTGTGATGTCACCAAACGATGCATTGTGACGTCACCAAGCGATGCATTGTGACCTGGCGTCCCTCACTGCTTATATCCGGGTGCCGAGTCCCACTCAGCCAGCTCGTGCCCACATTCCATCGCTCTTTGCAGGACATAGCATCGCGCATCGAGCAGCTATGGAGGAGAGCAGCTCTGCTGGAAGGGACGGCAGCACAAGCCGGACACCACAGGCAGAGTTGGCGACAGCAGCGGCAGCAGACTCCCAGTGCCCCATCTGCCTGGGAGACATCAGAAAGGCAGCCTACGTTGCCCGCTGCATGCACTGCTTCTGCTTTGCGTGCATCCGGCGGTGGGCCAGCAGGACAGAGACCTGCCCAGTCTGCAGGCAGCCTTTTGAGCGGCTGCTGCACTCTGTGCGAGGGGACAGTGACTACAAGGAGTACCTGGTTGGCTTGTCCCCCTACCAGCGCAGGATGCAGGGGTAGCAGAACCGGTGGAGGCATGGCATCAGGTAGCTGGCCTCCTCCCAGCTGTCCAGGCAGATGGGACAGCGGTCCTGCAGCTCCACGGCCAGGAGGTGGAGATGGGGGGAGCCTGCACGCTCTGCGCTGGGCTGGGGGGAGCCGAGGGTGTTAAGGGGCTCCCTCTCGCTGGCGCTGCAGCAGCCGGTGTCACGCTAGAAAAGGAAGAGAGGCCACAGTCATTTGCCGGCTCCGGGCAGGGGTGGAAGAAATGCCCGGGTCCTTCAAGAAGGAAAGCCTCCCAGCTGCCCAGGCTGAGGTTTCCCCTCCCAGCTCACCTCTGCTGCTGCGAGCGTGCCTCCTGGGTGCCCCGGCTGCCGGAACGTGGCAGGGCTGGGGCAAGTCCTCGAGTGGCTCTGGGCTCACGTATGGAGAGTGGCGACAAGCAAATCCCCAGGCAAGGCACCAGCACCAGGCTTCCAGCAGCACTCCTGCCTCGCAGCCTGGCTCAGCTGGAGTGTGGACACGAGCCGGGTGGCTGGGACTCAGTGCCCAGATATGAGCAGTGAGGGGCACCTGGTCATAATCCATCACGAGCTGACCTCCCAGTCTACCCCTTGGTGACATCAGAACCCATCGCTCGGGGACATTGCAGCGGGCCATCCTCGACCGTGGTGCTCGCTCCAGCAGTGCTGTGGCCCCAGCACACACGTCCGGGGTTACTGCAGCGCCACTGCCCGCTCCATCCATCGCCCCCTTTATTTAACGGTCAGCTGCTGACTTCAAAACGTGTCCAGGGTTTTTCCATGAAACTCCTCCTTCACTTGAAGAAGCAGAGCTTAAAAGGGGGTGACAGATTCTGAAGAGGACTAATTTGTTTGTTCGTTTGTGGAAACTCAGTTTCTGCCTCTGGCAGGCAACAAAACCTGAGCTGGTCAGAGTGTTTTTCGGCCAGTAAGTAGCAAAATACCATTGCTTCCTCCCATGTACAAATACAGACATTTAGGTCTCACATGGTCAAAAAAAATGTATGTAATATTTATTCCAGGTTCTTGAACTTCTATTGTAAATCAACAGGACAATGTCTTCCTTTTTTTTTTCTGTAGTTTAAATAAAAATGAAACACAGGCAAACAAGACAGGGACCCCAAAAGGGACGTAGTGCCTGGATGAGGCCTGAGGGGTGCTGAGCAGAGGGGACCACCCTTGTGTCCTCTGGCTAGGGGTGAAAGACAGGAGAGAACCCATGAGAGTGAGCCAAGGGCTGCCTGTGTCCCACCATGGGAGGAAGCAGGGCAGCCCAGAGGGCTGGCCAGCAGTGCTGGGGTGCGGGCAGAGCTTGTGGGACGTTGTCCTGCAGCCTCCCAGGGAGGCACGAGGTGTCATGCACGGAACCCTCTTGCCGCATGTGCCTGGAGACGTCTGCCACGGCCAGAGTGACCTGAGGGGGCCCTGGGAAGACGCGGCGGAGGCCTTGGTGACTGGCGTGAAACACTGATGCCGAGCACAAGACAAGGGAAGGGGGCGATGGATGGAGTGGGCAGTGGCGCCATGGGTAGGGACGGCCCATAGTGACGTCCCCGAGAAACAGACTGTGATGTCACCAAACGATGCATTGTGACGTCACCAAGCGATGCATTGTGACCTGGCGTCCCTCACTGCTTATATCCGGGTGCCGAGTCCCACTCAGCCAGCTCGTGCCCACATTCCATCGCTCTTTGCAGGACATAGCGTCGCGCATCGAGCAGCTATGGAGGAGAGCAGCTCTGCTGGAAGGGACGGCAGCACAAGCCGGACACCACAGGCAGAGTCGGCGACAGCAGCGGCAGCAGACTCCCAGTGCCCCATCTGCCTGGGAGACATCAGAAAGGCAGCCTACGTTGCCCGCTGCATGCACTGCTTCTGCTTTGCGTGCATCCGGCGGTGGGCCAGCAGGACAGAGACCTGCCCAGTCTGCAGGCAGCCTTTTGAGCGGCTGCTGCACTCTGTGCGAGGGGACAGTGACTACAAGGAGTACCTGGTTGGCTTGTCCCCCTACCAGCGCAGGATGCAGGGGTAGCAGAACCGGTGGAGGCATGGCATCAGGTAGCTGGCCTCCTCCCAGCTGTCCAGGCAGATGGGACAGCGGTCCTGCAGCTCCACGGCCAGGAGGTGGAGATGGGGGGAGCCTGCACGCTCTGCGCTGGGCTGGGGGGAGCCGAGGGTGTTAAGGGGCTCCCTCTCGCTGGCGCTGCAGCAGCCGGTGTCACGCTAGAAAAGGAAGAGAGGCCACAGTCATTTGCCGGCTCCGGGCAGGGGTGGAAGAAATGCCCGGGTCCTTCAAGAAGGAAAGCCTCCCAGCTGCCCAGGCTGAGGTTTCCCCTCCCAGCTCACCTCTGCTGCTGCGAGCGCGCCTCCTGGGTGCCCCGGCTGCCGGAACGTGGCAGGGCTGGGGCAAGTCCTCGAGTGGCTCTGGGCTCACGTATGGAGAGTGGCGACAAGCAAATCCCCAGGCAAGGCACCAGCACCAGGCTTCCAGCAGCACTCCTGCCTCGCAGCCTGGCTCAGCTGGAGTGTGGACACGAGCCGGGTGGCTGGGACTCAGTGCCCAGATATGAGCAGTGAGGGGCACCTGGTCATAATCCATCACGAGCTGACCTCCCAGTCTACCCCTTGGTGACATCAGAACCCATCGCTCGGGGACATTGCAGCGGGCCATCCTCGACCGTGGTGCTCGCTCCAGCAGTGCTGTGGCCCCAGCACACACGTCCGGGGTTACTGCAGCGCCACTGCCCGCTCCATCCATCGCCCCCTTTATTTAACGGTCAGCTGCTGACTTCAAAACGTGTCCAGGGTTTTTCCATGAAACTCCTCCTTCACTTGAAGAAGCAGAGCTTAAAAGAGGGTGACAGATTCTGAAGAGGACTAATTTGTTTGTTCGTTTGTGGAAACTCAGTTTCTGCCTCTGGCAGGCAACAAAACCTGAGCTGGTCAGAGTGTTTTTCGGCCAGTAAGTAGCAAAATACCATTGCTTCCTCCCATGTACAAATACAGACATTTAGGTCTCACATGGTCAAAAAAAATGTATGTAATATTTATTCCAGGTTCTTGAACTTCTATTGTAAATCAACAGGACAATGTCTTCCATTTTTTTTCTGTAGTTTAAATAAAAATGAAACACAGGCAAACAAGACAGGGACCCCAAAAGGGACGTAGTGCCTGGATGAGGCCTGAGGGGTGCTGAGCAGAGGGGACCACCCTTGTGTCCTCTGGCTAGGGGTGAAAGACAGGAGAGAACCCATGAGAGTGAGCCAAGGGCTGCCTGTGTCCCACCATGGGAGGAAGCAGGGCAGCCCAGAGGGCTGGCCAGCAGTGCTGGGGTGCGGGCAGAGCTTGTGGGACGTTGTCCTGCAGCCTCCCAGGGAGGCACGAGGTGTCATGCACGGAACCCTCTTGCCGCATGTGCCTGGAGACGTCTGCCACGGCCAGAGTGACCTGAGGGGGCCCTGGGAAGACGCGGCGGAGGCCTTGGTGACTGGCGTGAAACACTGATGCCGAGCACAAGACAAGGGAAGGGGGCGATGGATGGAGTGGGCAGTGGCGCCATGGGTAGGGACGGCCCATAGTGACGTCCCCGAGAAACAGACTGTGATGTCACCAAACGATGCATTGTGACGTCACCAAGCGATGCATTGTGACCTGGCGTCCCTCACTGCTTATATCCGGGTGCCGAGTCCCACTCAGCCAGCTCGTGCCCACATTCCATCGCTCTTTGCAGGACATAGCGTCGCGCATCGAGCAGCTATGGAGGAGAGCAGCTCTGCTGGAAGGGACGGCAGCACAAGCCGGACACCACAGGCAGAGTCGGCGACAGCAGCGGCAGCAGACTCCCAGTGCCCCATCTGCCTGGGAGACATCAGAAGGGCAGCCTACGTTGCCCGCTGCATGCACTGCTTCTGCTTTGCGTGCATCCGGCGGTGGGCCAGCAGGACAGAGACCTGCCCAGTCTGCAGGCAGCCTTTTGAGCGGCTGCTGCACTCTGTGCGAGGGGACAGTGACTACAAGGAGTACCTGGTTGGCTTGTCCCCCTACCAGCGCAGGATGCAGGGGTAGCAGAACCGGTGGAGGCATGGCATCAGGTAGCTGGCCTCCTCCCAGCTGTCCAGGCAGATGGGACAGCGGTCCTGCAGCTCCACGGCCAGGAGGTGGAGATGGGGGGAGCCTGCACGCTCTGCGCTGGGCTGGGGGGAGCCGAGGGTGTTAAGGGGCTCCCTCTCGCTGGCGCTGCAGCAGCCGGTGTCACGCTAGAAAAGGAAGAGAGGCCACAGTCATTTGCCGGCTCCGGGCAGGGGTGGAAGAAATGCCCGGGTCCTTCAAGAAGGAAAGCCTCCCAGCTGCCCAGGCTGAGGTTTCCCCTCCCAGCTCACCTCTGCTGCTGCGAGCGCGCCTCCTGGGTGCCCCGGCTGCCGGAACGTGGCAGGGCTGGGGCAAGTCCTCGAGTGGCTCTGGGCTCACGTATGGAGAGTGGTGACAAGCAAATCCCCAGGCAAGGCACCAGCACCAGGCTTCCAGCAGCACTCCTGCCTCGCAGCCTGGCTCAGCTGGAGTGTGGACACGAGCCGGGTGGCTGGGACTCAGTGCCCAGATATGAGCAGTGAGGGGCACCTGGTCATAATCCATCACGAGCTGACCTCCCAGTCTACCCCTTGGTGACATCAGAACCCATCGCTCGGGGACATTGCAGCGGGCCATCCTCGACCGTGGTGCTCGCTCCAGCAGTGCTGTGGCCCCAGCACACACGTCCGGGGTTACTGCAGCGCCACTGCCCGCTCCATCCATCGCCCCCTTTATTTAACGGTCAGCTGCTGACTTCAAAACGTGTCCAGGGTTTTTCCATGAAACTCCTCCTTCACTTGAAGAAGCAGAGCTTAAAAGAGGGTGACAGATTCTGAAGAGGACTAATTTGTTTGTTCGTTTGTGGAAACTCAGTTTCTGCCTCTGGCAGGCAACAAAACCTGAGCTGGTCAGAGTGTTTTTCGGCCAGTAAGTAGCAAAATACCATTGCTTCCTCCCATGTACAAATACAGACATTTAGGTCTCACATGGTCAAAAAAAATGTATGTAATATTTATTCCAGGTTCTTGAACTTCTATTGTAAATCAACAGGACAATGTCTTCCTTTTTTTTTTCTGTAGTTTAAATAAAAATGAAACACAGGCAAACAAGACAGGGACCCCAAAAGGGACGTAGTGCCTGGATGAGGCCTGAGGGGTGCTGAGCAGAGGGGACCACCCTTGTGTCCTCTGGCTAGGGGTGAAAGACAGGAGAGAACCCATGAGAGTGAGCCAAGGGCTGCCTGTGTCCCACCATGGGAGGAAGCAGGGCAGCCCAGAGGGCTGGCCAGCAGTGCTGGGGTGTGGGCAGAGCTTGTGGGACGTTGTCCTGCAGCCTCCCAGGGAGGCACGAGGTGTCATCCACGGAACCCTCTTGCCGCATGTGCCTGGAGACGTCTGCCACGGCCAGAGTGACCTGAGGGGGCCCTGGGAAGACACGGCGGAGGCCTTGGTGACTGGCGTGAAACACTGATGCCGAGCACAAGACAAGGGAAGGGGGCGATGGATGGAGTGGGCAGTGGCGCCATGGGTAGGGACGGCCCATAGTGACGTCCCCGAGAAACAGACTGTGATGTCACCAAACGATGCATTGTGACGTCACCAAGCGATGCATTGTGACCTGGCGTCCCTCACTGCTTATATCCGGGTGCCGAGTCCCACTCAGCCAGCTCGTGCCCACATTCCATCGCTCTTTGCAGGACATAGCGTCGCGCATCGAGCAGCTATGGAGGAGAGCAGCTCTGCTGGAAGGGACGGCAGCACAAGCCGGACACCACAGGCAGAGTTGGCGACAGCAGCGGCAGCAGACTCCCAGTGCCCCATCTGCCTGGGAGACATCAGAAAGGCAGCCTACGTTGCCCGCTGCATGCACTGCTTCTGCTTTGCGTGCATCCGGCGGTGGGCCAGCAGGACAGAGACCTGCCCAGTCTGCAGGCAGCCTTTTGAGCGGCTGCTGCACTCTGTGCGAGGGGACAGTGACTACAAGGAGTACCTGGTTGGCTTGTCCCCCTACCAGCGCAGGATGCAGGGGTAGCAGAACCGGTGGAGGCATGGCATCAGGTAGCTGGCCTCCTCCCAGCTGTCCAGGCAGATGGGACAGCGGTCCTGCAGCTCCACGGCCAGGAGGTGGAGATGGGGGGAGCCTGCACGCTCTGCGCTGGGCTGGGGGGAGCCGAGGGTGTTAAGGGGCTCCCTCTCGCTGGCGCTGCAGCAGCCGGTGTCACGCTAGAAAAGGAAGAGAGGCCACAGTCATTTGCCGGCTCCGGGCAGGGGTGGAAGAAATGCCCGGGTCCTTCAAGAAGGAAAGCCTCCCAGCTGCCCAGGCTGAGGTTTCCCCTCCCAGCTCACCTCTGCTGCTGCGAGCGCGCCTCCTGGGTGCCCCGGCTGCCGGAACGTGGCAGGGCTGGGGCAAGTCCTCGAGTGGCTCTGGGCTCACGTATGGAGAGTGGCGACAAGCAAATCCCCAGGCAAGGCACCAGCACCAGGCTTCCAGCAGCACTCCTGCCTCGCAGCCTGGCTCAGCTGGAGTGTGGACACGAGCCGGGTGGCTGGGACTCAGTGCCCAGATATGAGCAGTGAGGGGCACCTGGTCATAATCCATCACGAGCTGACCTCCCAGTCTACCCCTTGGTGACATCAGAACCCATCGCTCGGGGACATTGCAGCGGGCCATCCTCGACCGTGGTGCTCGCTCCAGCAGTGCTGTGGCCCCAGCACACACGTCCGGGGTTACTGCAGCGCCACTGCCCGCTCCATCCATCGCCCCCTTTATTTAACGGTCAGCTGCTGACTTCAAAACGTGTCCAGGGTTTTTCCATGAAACTCCTCCTTCACTTGAAGAAGCAGAGCTTAAAAGGGGGTGACAGATTCTGAAGAGGACTAATTTGTTTGTTCGTTTGTGGAAACTCAGTTTCTGCCTCTGGCAGGCAACAAAACCTGAGCTGGTCAGAGTGTTTTTCGGCCAGTAAGTAGCAAAATACCATTGCTTCCTCCCATGTACAAATACAGACATTTAGGTCTCACATGGTCAAAAAAAATGTATGTAATATTTATTCCAGGTTCTTGAACTTCTATTGTAAATCAACAGGACAATGTCTTCCTTTTTTTTTTCTGTAGTTTAAATAAAAATGAAACACAGGCAAACAAGACAGGGACCCCAAAAGGGACGTAGTGCCTGGATGAGGCCTGAGGGGTGCTGAGCAGAGGGGACCACCCTTGTGTCCTCTGGCTAGGGGTGAAAGACAGGAGAGAACCCATGAGAGTGAGCCAAGGGCTGCCTGTGTCCCACCATGGGAGGAAGCAGGGCAGCCCAGAGGGCTGGCCAGCAGTGCTGGGGTGCGGGCAGAGCTTGTGGGACGTTGTCCTGCAGCCTCCCAGGGAGGCACGAGGTGTCATGCACGGAACCCTCTTGCCGCATGTGCCTGGAGACGTCTGCCACGGCCAGAGTGACCTGAGGGGGCCCTGGGAAGACGCGGCGGAGGCCTTGGTGACTGGCGTGAAACACTGATGCCGAGCACAAGACAAGGGAAGGGGGCGATGGATGGAGTGGGCAGTGGCGCCATGGGTAGGGACGGCCCATAGTGACGTCCCCGAGAAACAGACTGTGATGTCACCAAACGATGCATTGTGACGTCACCAAGCGATGCATTGTGACCTGGCGTCCCTCACTGCTTATATCCGGGTGCCGAGTCCCACTCAGCCAGCTCGTGCCCACATTCCATCGCTCTTTGCAGGACATAGCGTCGCGCATCGAGCAGCTATGGAGGAGAGCAGCTCTGCTGGAAGGGACGGCAGCACAAGCCGGACACCACAGGCAGAGTCGGCGACAGCAGCGGCAGCAGACTCCCAGTGCCCCATCTGCCTGGGAGACATCAGAAAGGCAGCCTACGTTGCCCGCTGCATGCACTGCTTCTGCTTTGCGTGCATCCGGCGGTGGGCCAGCAGGACAGAGACCTGCCCAGTCTGCAGGCAGCCTTTTGAGCGGCTGCTGCACTCTGTGCGAGGGGACAGTGACTACAAGGAGTACCTGGTTGGCTTGTCCCCCTACCAGCGCAGGATGCAGGGGTAGCAGAACCGGTGGAGGCATGGCATCAGGTAGCTGGCCTCCTCCCAGCTGTCCAGGCAGATGGGACAGCGGTCCTGCAGCTCCACGGCCAGGAGGTGGAGATGGGGGGAGCCTGCACGCTCTGCGCTGGGCTGGGGGGAGCCGAGGGTGTTAAGGGGCTCCCTCTCGCTGGCGCTGCAGCAGCCGGTGTCACGCTAGAAAAGGAAGAGAGGCCACAGTCATTTGCCGGCTCCGGGCAGGGGTGGAAGAAATGCCCGGGTCCTTCAAGAAGGAAAGCCTCCCAGCTGCCCAGGCTGAGGTTTCCCCTCCCAGCTCACCTCTGCTGCTGCGAGCGCGCCTCCTGGGTGCCCCGGCTGCCGGAACGTGGCAGGGCTGGGGCAAGTCCTCGAGTGGCTCTGGGCTCACGTATGGAGAGTGGCGACAAGCAAATCCCCAGGCAAGGCACCAGCACCAGGCTTCCAGCAGCACTCCTGCCTCGCAGCCTGGCTCAGCTGGAGTGTGGACACGAGCCGGGTGGCTGGGACTCAGTGCCCAGATATGAGCAGTGAGGGGCACCTGGTCATAATCCATCACGAGCTGACCTCCCAGTCTACCCCTTGGTGACATCAGAACCCATCGCTCGGGGACATTGCAGCGGGCCATCCTCGACCGTGGTGCTCGCTCCAGCAGTGCTGTGGCCCCAGCACACACGTCCGGGGTTACTGCAGCGCCACTGCCCGCTCCATCCATCGCCCCCTTTATTTAACGGTCAGCTGCTGACTTCAAAACGTGTCCAGGGTTTTTCCATGAAACTCCTCCTTCACTTGAAGAAGCAGAGCTTAAAAGAGGGTGACAGATTCTGAAGAGGACTAATTTGTTTGTTCGTTTGTGGAAACTCAGTTTCTGCCTCTGGCAGGCAACAAAACCTGAGCTGGTCAGAGTGTTTTTCGGCCAGTAAGTAGCAAAATACCATTGCTTCCTCCCATGTACAAATACAGACATTTAGGTCTCACATGGTCAAAAAAAATGTATGTAATATTTATTCCAGGTTCTTGAACTTCTATTGTAAATCAACAGGACAATGTCTTCCATTTTTTTTCTGTAGTTTAAATAAAAATGAAACACAGGCAAACAAGACAGGGACCCCAAAAGGGACGTAGTGCCTGGATGAGGCCTGAGGGGTGCTGAGCAGAGGGGACCACCCTTGTGTCCTCTGGCTAGGGGTGAAAGACAGGAGAGAACCCATGAGAGTGAGCCAAGGGCTGCCTGTGTCCCACCATGGGAGGAAGCAGGGCAGCCCAGAGGGCTGGCCAGCAGTGCTGGGGTGCGGGCAGAGCTTGTGGGACGTTGTCCTGCAGCCTCCCAGGGAGGCACGAGGTGTCATGCACGGAACCCTCTTGCCGCATGTGCCTGGAGACGTCTGCCACGGCCAGAGTGACCTGAGGGGGCCCTGGGAAGACGCGGCGGAGGCCTTGGTGACTGGCGTGAAACACTGATGCCGAGCACAAGACAAGGGAAGGGGGCGATGGATGGAGTGGGCAGTGGCGCCATGGGTAGGGACGGCCCATAGTGACGTCCCCGAGAAACAGACTGTGATGTCACCAAACGATGCATTGTGACGTCACCAAGCGATGCATTGTGACCTGGCGTCCCTCACTGCTTATATCCGGGTGCCGAGTCCCACTCAGCCAGCTCGTGCCCACATTCCATCGCTCTTTGCAGGACATAGCGTCGCGCATCGAGCAGCTATGGAGGAGAGCAGCTCTGCTGGAAGGGACGGCAGCACAAGCCGGACACCACAGGCAGAGTCGGCGACAGCAGCGGCAGCAGACTCCCAGTGCCCCATCTGCCTGGGAGACATCAGAAGGGCAGCCTACGTTGCCCGCTGCATGCACTGCTTCTGCTTTGCGTGCATCCGGCGGTGGGCCAGCAGGACAGAGACCTGCCCAGTCTGCAGGCAGCCTTTTGAGCGGCTGCTGCACTCTGTGCGAGGGGACAGTGACTACAAGGAGTACCTGGTTGGCTTGTCCCCCTACCAGCGCAGGATGCAGGGGTAGCAGAACCGGTGGAGGCATGGCATCAGGTAGCTGGCCTCCTCCCAGCTGTCCAGGCAGATGGGACAGCGGTCCTGCAGCTCCACGGCCAGGAGGTGGAGATGGGGGGAGCCTGCACGCTCTGCGCTGGGCTGGGGGGAGCCGAGGGTGTTAAGGGGCTCCCTCTCGCTGGCGCTGCAGCAGCCGGTGTCACGCTAGAAAAGGAAGAGAGGCCACAGTCATTTGCCGGCTCCGGGCAGGGGTGGAAGAAATGCCCGGGTCCTTCAAGAAGGAAAGCCTCCCAGCTGCCCAGGCTGAGGTTTCCCCTCCCAGCTCACCTCTGCTGCTGCGAGCGCGCCTCCTGGGTGCCCCGGCTGCCGGAACGTGGCAGGGCTGGGGCAAGTCCTCGAGTGGCTCTGGGCTCACGTATGGAGAGTGGTGACAAGCAAATCCCCAGGCAAGGCACCAGCACCAGGCTTCCAGCAGCACTCCTGCCTCGCAGCCTGGCTCAGCTGGAGTGTGGACACGAGCCGGGTGGCTGGGACTCAGTGCCCAGATATGAGCAGTGAGGGGCACCTGGTCATAATCCATCACGAGCTGACCTCCCAGTCTACCCCTTGGTGACATCAGAACCCATCGCTCGGGGACATTGCAGCGGGCCATCCTCGACCGTGGTGCTCGCTCCAGCAGTGCTGTGGCCCCAGCACACACGTCCGGGGTTACTGCAGCGCCACTGCCCGCTCCATCCATCGCCCCCTTTATTTAACGGTCAGCTGCTGACTTCAAAACGTGTCCAGGGTTTTTCCATGAAACTCCTCCTTCACTTGAAGAAGCAGAGCTTAAAAGAGGGTGACAGATTCTGAAGAGGACTAATTTGTTTGTTCGTTTGTGGAAACTCAGTTTCTGCCTCTGGCAGGCAACAAAACCTGAGCTGGTCAGAGTGTTTTTCGGCCAGTAAGTAGCAAAATACCATTGCTTCCTCCCATGTACAAATACAGACATTTAGGTCTCACATGGTCAAAAAAAATGTATGTAATATTTATTCCAGGTTCTTGAACTTCTATTGTAAATCAACAGGACAATGTCTTCCTTTTTTTTTTCTGTAGTTTAAATAAAAATGAAACACAGGCAAACAAGACAGGGACCCCAAAAGGGACGTAGTGCCTGGATGAGGCCTGAGGGGTGCTGAGCAGAGGGGACCACCCTTGTGTCCTCTGGCTAGGGGTGAAAGACAGGAGAGAACCCATGAGAGTGAGCCAAGGGCTGCCTGTGTCCCACCATGGGAGGAAGCAGGGCAGCCCAGAGGGCTGGCCAGCAGTGCTGGGGTGTGGGCAGAGCTTGTGGGACGTTGTCCTGCAGCCTCCCAGGGAGGCACGAGGTGTCATCCACGGAACCCTCTTGCCGCATGTGCCTGGAGACGTCTGCCACGGCCAGAGTGACCTGAGGGGGCCCTGGGAAGACACGGCGGAGGCCTTGGTGACTGGCGTGAAACACTGATGCCGAGCACAAGACAAGGGAAGGGGGCGATGGATGGAGTGGGCAGTGGCGCCATGGGTAGGGACGGCCCATAGTGACGTCCCCGAGAAACAGACTGTGATGTCACCAAACGATGCATTGTGACGTCACCAAGCGATGCATTGTGACCTGGCGTCCCTCACTGCTTATATCCGGGTGCCGAGTCCCACTCAGCCAGCTCGTGCCCACATTCCATCGCTCTTTGCAGGACATAGCGTCGCGCATCGAGCAGCTATGGAGGAGAGCAGCTCTGCTGGAAGGGACGGCAGCACAAGCCGGACACCACAGGCAGAGTCGGCGACAGCAGCGGCAGCAGACTCCCAGTGCCCCATCTGCCTGGGAGACATCAGAAAGGCAGCCTACGTTGCCCGCTGCATGCACTGCTTCTGCTTTGCGTGCATCCGGCGGTGGGCCAGCAGGACAGAGACCTGCCCAGTCTGCAGGCAGCCTTTTGAGCGGCTGCTGCACTCTGTGCGAGGGGACAGTGACTACAAGGAGTACCTGGTTGGCTTGTCCCCCTACCAGCGCAGGATGCAGGGGTAGCAGAACCGGTGGAGGCATGGCATCAGGTAGCTGGCCTCCTCCCAGCTGTCCAGGCAGATGGGACAGCGGTCCTGCAGCTCCACGGCCAGGAGGTGGAGATGGGGGGAGCCTGCACGCTCTGCGCTGGGCTGGGGGGAGCCGAGGGTGTTAAGGGGCTCCCTCTCGCTGGCGCTGCAGCAGCCGGTGTCACGCTAGAAAAGGAAGAGAGGCCACAGTCATTTGCCGGCTCCGGGCAGGGGTGGAAGAAATGCCCGGGTCCTTCAAGAAGGAAAGCCTCCCAGCTGCCCAGGCTGAGGTTTCCCCTCCCAGCTCACCTCTGCTGCTGCGAGCGCGCCTCCTGGGTGCCCCGGCTGCCGGAACGTGGCAGGGCTGGGGCAAGTCCTCGAGTGGCTCTGGGCTCACGTATGGAGAGTGGCGACAAGCAAATCCCCAGGCAAGGCACCAGCACCAGGCTTCCAGCAGCACTCCTGCCTCGCAGCCTGGCTCAGCTGGAGTGTGGACACGAGCCGGGTGGCTGGGACTCAGTGCCCAGATATGAGCAGTGAGGGGCACCTGGTCATAATCCATCACGAGCTGACCTCCCAGTCTACCCCTTGGTGACATCAGAACCCATCGCTCGGGGACATTGCAGCGGGCCATCCTCGACCGTGGTGCTCGCTCCAGCAGTGCTGTGGCCCCAGCACACACGTCCGGGGTTACTGCAGCGCCACTGCCCGCTCCATCCATCGCCCCCTTTATTTAACGGTCAGCTGCTGACTTCAAAACGTGTCCAGGGTTTTTCCATGAAACTCCTCCTTCACTTGAAGAAGCAGAGCTTAAAAGAGGGTGACAGATTCTGAAGAGGACTAATTTGTTTGTTCATTTGTGGAAACTCAGTTTCTGCCTCTGGCAGGCAACAAAACCTGAGCTGGTCAGAGTGTTTTTCGGCCAGTAAGTAGCAAAATACCATTGCTTCCTCCCATGTACAAATACAGACATTTAGGTCTCACATGGTCAAAAAAAATGTATGTAATATTTATTCCAGGTTCTTGAACTTCTATTGTAAATCAACAGGACAATGTCTTCCTTTTTTTTTTCTGTAGTTTAAATAAAAATGAAACACAGGCAAACAAGACAGGGACCCCAAAAGGGACGTAGTGCCTGGATGAGGCCTGAGGGGTGCTGAGCAGAGGGGACCACCCTTGTGTCCTCTGGCTAGGGGTGAAAGACAGGAGAGAACCCATGAGAGTGAGCCAAGGGCTGCCTGTGTCCCACCATGGGAGGAAGCAGGGCAGCCCAGAGGGCTGGCCAGCAGCGCTGGGGTGTGGGCAGAGCTTGTGGGACGTTGTCCTGCAGCCTCCCAGGGAGGTACGAGGTGTCATCCACGGAACCCTCTTGCCGCATGTGCCTGGAGACGTCTGCCACGGCCAGAGTGACCTGAGGGGGCCCTGGGAAGACGCGGCGGAGGCCTTGGTGACTGGCGTGAAACACTGATGCCGAGCACAAGACAAGGGAAGGGGGCGATGGATGGAGTGGGCAGTGGCGCCATGGGTAGGGACGGCCCATAGTGACGTCCCCGAGAAACAGACTGTGATGTCACCAAATGATGCATTGTGACGTCACCAAGCGATGCATTGTGACCTGGCGTCCCTCACTGCTTATATCCGGGTGCCGAGTCCCACTCAGCCAGCTCGTGCCCACATTCCATCGCTCTTTGCAGGACATAGCGTCGCGCATCGAGCAGCTATGGAGGAGAGCAGCTCTGCTGGAAGGGACGGCAGCACAAGCCGGACACCACAGGCAGAGTCGGCGACAGCAGCGGCAGCAGACTCCCAGTGCCCCATCTGCCTGGGAGACATCAGAAAGGCAGCCTACGTTGCCCGCTGCATGCACTGCTTCTGCTTTGCGTGCATCCGGCGGTGGGCCAGCAGGACAGAGACCTGCCCAGTCTGCAGGCAGCCTTTTGAGCGGCTGCTGCACTCTGTGCGAGGGGACAGTGACTACAAGGAGTACCTGGTTGGCTTGTCCCCCTACCAGCGCAGGAGGCTGGCCATGGAGAGGGCCCGCAGCAGGTCGCCGCAGCACCGCTACGATCTGCGCAGGCGGCCCACTGACAACTAGCCCTCGGCTGGCAGCAGCGGGCCTGCCGGGACCAACCGCACAGCTCCCAGCAGGCTCCCGCACCCAGCACTTCTCAGGAGCCAACACCGCTGAGCGCAGGAGTGCGCCCGCCTGGCCCTGCTCCTGCTCCGGACACAGGCAGTGGCACAGTGTGGCTGTGGCCCCTCACCATCCCCCTCTGGCGCCTCCAATAAAGACCTCGATGCTTTCCAGGGCGTGTGTGCGTGTGTGTTTCTCGACCGCAGAGCAACCTGATGATTAAGGAGCCGGAGCATCCTCTGAGCAAAGGCTGAGCGAGCTGAGACTCTTTAGCCTGGTGAGGAGAAGGCTCGGGGGGGACCTGATCGATGCCTAAAAAGGCCTGAAGGGAGGCTGCAGAGAAGATGGAGCCAGGCTCTTGCCGGTGGTGCCCAGCGACAGGAGACGGCATATCGAAGAGCACTCTGGACATGATCCTGGATAAGTGGCTCTAGCTCAACATCAACAGCAAGATCTTCCATCTCTACTTCCATGATTAGAAATACTAACATATCGAGGCCAGCCGCATAAGCTGTTAAGAATGCCTTTGGTACAGACGATGTCTATTTCTCTGGTATGCATTGCTGACAATCCACTTCTGGAAAAACAGTTTCTCATATACTTCCTCCCATCCAAAAAGAAGTTCTGCTCACTGGTTCAGTTAGGGATGCAAAGGCCGGGATTCCAAATAAATTGTGCGATTATGACTGTATACATCACTTAATTCGAACCCGTTCTGCATTTGTGCTGAGGCAGCTCAACTGCATCAGATAGTGATGTCCTGCTTTTTCTGTACTCTACAGAGACTGTGGGTGTTAGAACACCACGATGGGTTTGGCCAACTAGCTTGATACTAGTCGCACGCACCTGCCGTACTTTTTGTAAGGCAGTTCTATAAATGCTCTCATAAATATAAATATAATGCTCCCATAGAAATGCTGTCCAGGAGGTCAGACCGTGTGGACAGGCCCTGTGGCCTATGCTAAATGGTCCAGGCCACGCCTGGCATTGATGCTTGCTGGTGTTTATTTCTCAGCATTCAGGTATTATATATTCTCACCACCAGTGTGACGCAGTGCAAGAAGCATTCGGCCTAGGTTCATGCCCAGCAGATGGGTATTCGGGCAACGTTTGTCAGCGGTTTACCCTCAGTTTGTTTGACTTAACTTGTAACGGGACTGTAAAGAATGGGTGACTACACATTTTCCTACGGACCACTTTTGATAACAGTCTGGCATGCACGCAATCGAACACATACTGAGAGGTCCATGTCAAGATATGCGCACGAGAATACACCCTATAATATATTTGGGTTTTTAGCACCAAGGTTACGCACTTCAATGTTAATTGTGATGCCTCCGTAACTTTGCAACACTTACTCTTTGAACTTGCTTTCCCCCCCAAACTCTGTACATATTTTCACTTCAAATAGTGCGGCCTTTCTTCTCATGTGGAGCTATTAAAAAGAGAAAGAAGAAATACTGAATCGGGAACTTCTCTTGCTAGTCCTGTGAAAAGGCTCTGCAACCTTAAAAAGGAAGAAGGACCGTCCAGAATCTGGGAACGGATCCCACAGACATTCCTACTTCGTGCACCTGAAGACGTTTCCTGCGTGATTTTTCTTTACGTGTGAGAATCAGACTGACTATCAGGATACCCTTCCCTTCTACAGATTGGCACTGGGATCAACTGCTTTCTGCAGTCATGCTACATCTCTGCCTCAATGTTCGCACAGGCCTGGATCCCATAAACACGGCTCCATCATGGGTATGCGTGTTTCCAGTTTATAGCTGAAAACTACACGAAGGAAACTTCGCAGGTTAGCAAAAACATACACACGTTTCTTGTAGTGACAAGGAAATGGCAGGTATGTAGTTCGATATAAAACGATAATTCGCTAAAACAATGACAATGAGAAAAAAGCACGAACCAAATGCCACTCCTTGACCCTAGCACCCAACGTGACGCTTTCAGAAATTGTGTCTTTTTCCCTGCAAGCAGATGTATGTCTGTGACTAACTGACCCTTCGAACCAGTGTAGCTCCAAAGGGACGCAGGACTGGATACGTATTCGCAGAGATGTGTGCACACAACACACATGCATAATTTTGGGGCCAGGCTCAAACGGCATTTTCCGACTCAGGGTACTTCTAACTGCAAGCATAGTGGAAGAGTCAGTTCCAGGGTATTACAACCTTTTGCATCGTCCCATACCTATCTTTGCTGAAGTACAGCTCCTGTACTTGCACAAAACCAGTAGATCATCAGCCATCAGGTGAGACGTTTTACAGCCCCCAAACGTGAAGGTTTATAAATTAGATGCACTTCTATGCAACTGCAGAGAATAGTGAAATACCCTCCAGGACATTATCTTTTTGAATGGGAGGTGTTGTGGTTGAAGCTATTCTTTTTAATCAGCTGAAGGAAAAATTTGTTCGTTACTTGTAAAAGTGCCTAGATCATGCTCTGGAAGCGAAACGGTATGCAGAGCTGAAATGCAACCCCTCATCAGAGAGTGTTCTGAGGGCCCCGCAAGCGGCACCACTCACTTTTGAGAGGACTGAAAGCTGGGAAAGTCTTTGTCGACATCAAGGAAATACTGCCCTCTTCTGATTCCATTTGATCTAGAGGTGGCTGCACTTGCGACGAGAGAAAAGAGATCTGAAAAAAGAATAAGCGGACTAGAGATGTGGCTTGGCAAAGGGATGAACCTTCTCCAGCGGTTGTTTAGCGGGGAACCTCCGCCATTTCTGAGTGGCAAAGACAGCATCGAAGCAAGAGACATGCACAGCCTGGATAAAAGCCACATGCGCTGCGCCTGTACATTCTAGGATAATAGCGTAATGAAAAGAAAGGTGGCGTGAAATGCAAGCAGCCGACAGATGATTTAAAGCAAGGAGGAGGAGGGGCTCCTGTAAGTATGCCATGGAGCTTCTTGCTGCCCAGTTTTGCGCATACTGAGCTTTTCAAATGTTCAAAAGCAAGGAACCCAAGCCCAGAAAGAAAAGCACGTTGGAGAGCTATCAAACATCGAGACACGTTCAGGAAGCCTCGGAGCTGCAAACCCCTGAGAGAGTGTGCTGCAAAAATATCACCATTTGCTTCCCTTTTTCTCGTGCCCTTTCCTAGATATTCTCTGCTGGCAACTGCCACTGGCTCCTTTCTGGTATCTTCTGGGCTCTTCTTGGAGAAGCATGCCATCTTTAAGTGCAAAGAATGAGCTTCACACTAGCCACCAGGTGAGGCATTTTGCAGACCTACAAGCAGAAAAAGCTCCAAAAATAAGAGGCAGTGGTAGGGAAATCTGGACACGGCGAACCACTTGTCTGATTAGTTTGACCGCTTCTACGATAACTTCCTTACAGAGAATTTCACACCAGAATGATACGCAACCTTCTCCCGGCTGCAAACCGCCACACACTATGAAAATCGGATTGCTTTTCAGAGCTGTCACAAAGGAGACTGGCACAGAAGGATCTTAGCTTCATCGAGCATCTGCACAGCTAAAAGTCTGGGAAATAGCTTTACCCTTTCACAAGATGAGGCCTAACCCTTCTCGCGTGTCCTGCAGCTTCTGCTGCGTGGATGAAAAGTGCTCTTGTTCATGCCTTCCCTTTTTTTGATTTGTCGGCAATCCCATGGAGAGAACTGAGGAAGTAATCCTTATGCCCCCGTCCTGGGAAAACCCACAGCCCCATTCAGCTTTTACACGCGTGCAAAAAAAAAAAAAAAAGAAATCGCCATTTAGGGAAATTTCTGCTTTCTCTCCACCAGCGTGGACTAGCATGGATGCAAATTCCATTTTGACACAATTTTACAAGTGAAAGAATGCTCAAACACAACCAGTTTACAGACAACAAAAATGGTTTGGTACTGAAATAATTTATTTGTGTTTGTACAATTGTATTGTAAAAAATAGAACTGTAAAATACATGTACCGAACAACAATTTAAATTATAGAAATTGTGTCACGTTTTAATACCTGTCAAACTCAGTGCACTTTTGTGCAGAATGTGTAACAGCAGGTGATCTGCTATTCATGTGCATATTTCTTAATTGTGTCTTATAAATTTAAGTGTAAGCAAACCTCTTCCCACTGGAAAAAAGAAAGAAAAGGAGAAAGGAAGGTTTTTGGAAAGGAACATTGTGAGCGACATGCTCCATTCCGCCCTCAGGTGCCCTGTTGGGAGTGAGAGCAGAACTCCCATCACAGAATTTTCAGAGTCGGCTTGGTATGAAAGCTCACTTGCAAAGGAGCCAACCTAAGTGGCACCGTTCGAACCACTTCCAGGAAATGCCACCCAAGGAAGAAATATTACCTTGCACCCAGCTACGTTTCATGAAGTGGGCACTTAAGAAGGTCTTGTGTGTCGCGTTAGAATGATCAGTTACAAACCCGTGAAAAAGATGTTTTGTGGCCAAATGTTGTCAGGGTAAAAGAAAACCACGAAGCCGTTGAGTTAGGCTTTTGTAACTTGGCGTGAACTACTACGCTTATAGTCTACACTGGAATATTGAGACCTTAACTTATGGAACGTATGTGTAGAGTATGTGCGGCAGTCTAAAATATTCCATGAGATATTCCAGCAATAGCTCCTAGGGGAGATGGGAAGAAGAAAGCGTCAGTGTTTCCCCAGGCCATTCCTGAAATGCACGCCATGCAATTTAACTGGATGTCCTATTCTTCAAGGACACATAAGCTTCCTGAGTTTTCATTCTTGAACTTCAGAACCTCTGAACTTCTGACCACTAATGGATATTTGAAGAAACTCAGAGGCCAAAATTCACCCTCACCAGGGTTTTGTGGGGCCCAGAGAAGTTGCTGGCACATCAGGTGCCTTGTGGCAGTTCCCCAAAACCACAGAGGAACGGGCTCGAAGACCAATACTTGGTCTCTTGGCATTCCATGTGACACCATGTTGAGAACAGAACTGCACTGGCTCAGGGCAGGGTCAAAACGGTTTTGAGCTCTCTCTGCACAAACTTGAACCTGAAGGGGCTCTGAATTGCACGAGAGCAGCTGACTTCAAGTGGAAGTCCTCAACATCTGCTCAGTTCTATGGCAAAATGCTGCTTCTCTCGGGTTCCCTATCCAGCCAAGAGATGTTCACGGACATACGAGGAATAAATTTGGCTTTTACATTTCCATGGCGTTTTCTTTTGTGTGTTTGCACTGTGCCATGAAAACCCATCTGTCCTCGGGGAAGGAAAAGGGCAAAACCAGAGTGGTCGTTAAAATGATGTGGTACTTCTTTGGCCTCTCCTTTGTTTGTTTGCTTGTTTTTCTTGTCTTTGTTGGTTGCTGCGTGGCCAAGTTGCACACCGTGTTATAAACACAGGATCAAAATACCAATGACTTTAACCCCCAAACAGCAATCTGCCTCCCCCCCAAAATCCTATGTGAGCAAGGAGAAAGACCATGCAATACGATAAGTAATCTTATGCTTTAACCGTTTAGATCACGTTGCACCACTGGTCTTCAGGTAGAGTCTGTGAGGGTCTCCCGGGCATTCTGGGCGTTCTGGGCATTGCAGCCCCAAAGCCCTGTTGCAAACGGTATCAACAAATCTCAGGAGCGTTGCAAAGTTCAAAGGAGGGGAGGGGAGGGAGATTTTTATCTCAAAATAAAATTGGTTTTTTCACCCATTCACACGCATGCTGTCATTCATATCCACCTATCTGAAAGCAATCAAATGTGTATTTCCACCTAGTCTGGACAGAATTAGCGGAGGTGAAAGAGAGGACAAGAGACACAACCTTTGGAGGCCTCTTCCTGTCTCCTGCATTGTCCCTGCCTGGGTGTCCTGAGAAGCTGCACGCAGATGTGATCTTGACGAAGTGCTAGTGTCAGTGCCATCAACACCTGCCCTTCTCACAACCCTGATTCTGCAAGACCCAAGGCTCCCACGCTCAGAAGTTCCTCTTCATCCTTGGTCACACCAATCACCAAAACACAGACCCTCTCCTACTAGAAGGGGACGGAGGAGGTCTCTCATTCAACACTGGCTCAGGGCAGGGTCAACGATGGGTATAGACCTGTATGCTCTGGGTTGGGGCCACTGAGGTTTTGAAGGTTGACCTCCAGGCCCAGGGATCCCACCCCCTCACTGGGCAACCCTCTCCAGTGCTTCATGATCCTCGCAGGGATTTGGCGGTTAATCCTTTATCTCCAGTCTGAACCTCTCCCGTTTCAGGAGATGCCACCGTCTCTCATCCTCCCACCGGGCAGTGCTGGCGAGCGCCTGTCCCCATCCCCTTGATGCCTTCCCCGTAGGCACTGGGGTGTGCCGTGAGGTGCCCCAACACCTTCTCTGCTCCATGCTGAACCAGCCCCAGCCGCACAGACCCTCCTTGCCTCCCCTGAGCCTCCCCTCTGCTTCCTGGCCTCCCTCCTGCCCAGGATGCCAGAAAGGGATGTAGTGCCTGGATGAGGCCTGATGGGTGCTGAGCAGAGGGGACCACCCTTGTGAGTCAAGTGCTGCCTGTGTCCCAGCATGGGAGGAATCAGGGCAGCCCAGAGGGCTGGCCAGCAGTGCTGGGGTGTGGGCAGAGCTTGTGGGACTTTGTCCTGCAGCCTCCCAGGGAGGCACGAGGTGTCATCCAATGAACCCTCGTGCCACATGTGCCTGGAGACATCTGCCACAGCCAGAGTGACCTGAGGGGGGCCCCGGAAGACATGGCTGAGGCCTCGGTGACTGGCGTGAAACACTGATGCCGAGCACAAGACAAGGGAAGGAGGCGATGGGTGGAGCGGGCAGTGGCGCTGCAATAGCCCCAGGCGTGTGTGCTGTGGCCACAGCACTGCTGGGCTGAGCACCGCGGTCGAAAATGGCCCGCTGAGCAATGGGTTCCGCTGTCGCCTAGGGGCAGACTGTGAGGTCAGCTAGTGATGGATTGTAACCAGGTGCCCCGCTGCTCATATCTGGGCACTGAGTCCCAGCCAGCCGGCTCGTGTCCACACTCCAGCTGAGCAAGGTTGCGAGGCTGGAGTGCTGAGGGAAGCCTGGTGCTGGTGCCTCGCCTGGGGAGTTGCTTCTTGCAACTCTCCATAGCAGACCCAGAGCCACTCAAGGACTTGCCCCGGCCCTGCCACGTTCCGGCAGCCGGGGCACCCAGGAGGCGCGCTCGCAGCAGCGCAGGTGAGCTAGGAGGGGAAACCTCAGCCTGGGCAGCTGGGAGGCTTTCCTTCTTGAGGGACCTGGGCATTTCTTCCTCCCCTGCCCGGAGCCGGCAAATGACTGTGGCCTCTCTTCCTTTTCTAGCGTGACACCGGCTGCTGCAGGGCCAGTGGGCAGGGGCAATTTAACATCCTCGGCTCCCCACAGCCCACCGCAGAGCGTGGAGAGCATGGCCACGGAGCTGGAGGACCGCTGTCCCATCTGCCTGGGCAGCTGGGAGGAGCCCAGCTACGTGCTGCCATGCCTCCACCAGTTCTGCTACACCTGCATCCTGCGGTGGGCTGAGAACAAGCCCGAGTGCCCCCTCTGTAAAAGGAGGGTGAGATCCATCTTGCACTCGGTGCGGGCGGACGACGACTTCCAGGAACATGTCATCTCACCTCCTGTGGCTCCATCAGTCGTCGTCCGCCACCAGCGGGGAGGAGCGTCGGGACAGGCAGCTGCCCGCCGTCCCCGTCACCCGGCAGCACCCCGGCCTGCAGCTGCGTCGCCGCTGCCCTGGGCTCCAGAGGGGGGCTTCCATGCCCTCCTCTTCCGCCTCTACCCGGCTGCCCTCCAGCCCCTGCTGCCCTGGCTGCAGCAGGAGCTCGGGCAGCTCTTTGAGGACGCCCAGCAGGCAGCAGCAGTGCAGAGCCTCATCACGTCCAGCCTGCGACACCTTGGGCTGGATGAGGAGGCTCTGGCCCAGCGGCTGCAGGCCTCCCTGGGCTGGCGCACGAGGGCCTTTGTCAGCCGGCTGATTGAGGCCGTCGTGCGCCGGTGCAGTGGGGTGGCCCCACGTCGCGTGGGCCTGGGGGTCACCCGTGCTGCCGGGGGGCGGGAGGACAGTGCCACGGCTGCCCCTGTCCCCGCTGCCTCCCGAGGGGAGCCTCCTGCCCCCAGCCCAGCTCTCCGTGGGGGTCCCGGGAGCCCCCCCTCCACCACCGTTCCCACCCACGGGGAGCAAGAAGAGCAGCCGGAGGAGGCTGTGCCAGGGCCCTCCAGCCACAGCCAGGGCAGGGACCGCTCCCCTGAGGAGCCCCGGCGAGCCCCAAAGAGGAGGGCCGGCAGCCCTGAGGACCCTTCCCAGCCCCCCAGGAAGCCACCCCGCCATCGGTGAACCTGGGAGGGTGCCTCAGGGGCTGCCAAGGCGAGGCCGCAGCTGGGGGACGTGCTGACACCTCTGCGGCAGAAGAGCTCCCCAGCACCTCATCGGCTGCTGTTGGTGGGGGTCCTGCCAGCACCCCCGACGCCCCCGTTCCCACCCACGGGGAGCAGGAAGAGTTCCCAGGACTCTTTACAGCCACCCGAGACCACGACGCCCCGCCAGCAACACTCGAACCAGGCCCCAGGAGCTGCCAAAACCAGGGCCAGGCCAGCAGCTGGGGCACGTGTCAGCTCACAAGACAATCGGCAGGCAAGTGCTGCTCAGCAGTCAAGTGCCCGAAGGCGGGACAGTGTCAGATGCTCTGCATGCCTCCAGGTAGATGATGTCTGTGGCTTTCCCCTTATTCACTCAGGGTGCAGATAAAGCAAGGCTGCAGCTGGGGGACGTGCTGCTGAGGAATGGGAGGAGAGCCCCGCGGCTGCCCCCGTGCCCGCTGCCTCCCAAGAAAGGTCTCCTACTGCTGGCGTCACCCACTCCAGCAGCGTGGAAACAACCAGCATGGATGACCTCCCCGGCACGTCAGCAGCTGCCCTTCATGGGAGTGCCACCAGCACTCTTTCTGCCCACGTTCCTGTTGCTGGGGATCAAGAGGAGCCCCAACAGGAACCTGAGGATGCCGTGGCAACTCCATCTACTTCCAGTGGCGGCAGGGAATGCTCCTCTGCGGGGCCATAGTGTTCTCCGACGAGAAGGAACGGCAGCCCCAAGGCCTCTAAGTCTAATTAGCAGACTGTAAAGCAAATAAAGGCCTTAAGACTGCATGAGATGTCTTGGTGTGTCACTAGCTGTGCACGTGGCGTTGCTATCCCCACCCGTGTTACTTTCTACCCCTTTTCCTGGGGCTGTGCCCACCCTTTCCTGGGTGGACAAACACTGGAACAGGCTTCCTAGGGAGGTGGTCCATGCCCCCAGCCTCTCAATGCCTTAAAAAGAGGCATTTGGACAGTGCCCTTAACAATAGGCCTTAATTTTGGTCAGCCGTGGAGTGGTCAGGTACTTGGACTACATGATCCTTGTATGTCCATGCCAACAGGAACTCCTCCTTTCCATTCCATTCCATTCCATTCCATTCCATTCCATTCCATTCCATTGCAATCAGTGCTTGTGAAAGCTGCTGCACCAATGGAAACAGGAAAGTGGTTTTTTGACATTGCAGCTTAGGGAAGCTGCTGCACCTTTAGAAACCTTTGCTCCCTTTCCCACTGGCAATGTGTCTCTGCCAGTACTTCAGTGAGCATCCCTTCATGGGCTTGTGACAGTTGGGCTACAGCTTGGGGACACTCAGGTCTTGAAGACCTCCAGGCTCTGGGATCCCACCTCCTCTCAGGGCAACCCTCTCCAGTGCTTCATGATCCTCGCAGGGATTTGGAGGTTCATTGCTTATCTCCAGCCTGAACCGCTCCCGTTTCAGGAGGTGCCACCGTCTCTCACCCTCCCACCAGACAGGGCTGGCAAGTGCCTGTCCCCATCCCCTTGATGCCTTCCCGTAGGCACTGGGGTGTGCTATAAGGTGCCCCAACGCCTTCTCTGCTCCATGCTGAACCAGCCCCAGCCCCACAGACCCTCCTTGCCTCCCATGAGCCTCCTCTCTGGTTCGTTGGCCTCCCTCCTGCCCAGGACCCCAAGTGGGATGTTGTGCCTGGATGAGGCCTGACGGGTGCTGAGCAGAGGGGACCACCCTTGTGTCCTCTGGCTAGGGGTGAAAGACAGGAGAGAACCCATGAGAGTGAGCCAAGGGCTGCCTGTGTCCCACCATGGGAGGAAGCAGGGCAGCCCAGAGGGCTGGCCAGCAGCGCTGGGGTGTGGGCAGAGCTTGTGGGACGTTGTCCTGCAGCCTCCCAGGGAGGCACGAGGTGTCATCCACGGAACCCTCTTGCCGCATGTGCCTGGAGACGTCTGCCACGGCCAGAGTGACCTGAGGGGGCCCTGGGAAGACACGGCGGAGGCCTTGGTGACTGGCGTGAAACACTGATGCCGAGCACAAGACAAGGGAAGGGGGCGATGGATGGAGTGGGCAGTGGCGCCATGGGTAGGGACGGCCCATAGTGACGTCCCCGAGAAACGGACTGTGATGTCACCAAACGATGCATTGTGACGTCACCAAGCGATGCATTGTGACCTGGCGTCCCTCACTGCTTATATCCGGGTGCCGAGTCCCACTCAGCCAGCTCGTGCCCACATTCCATCGCTCTTTGCAGGACATAGCATCGCGCATCGAGCAGCTATGGAGGAGAGCAGCTCTGCTGGAAGGGACGGCAGCACAAGCCGGACACCACAGGCAGAGTCGGCGACAGCAGCGGCAGCAGACTCCCAGTGCCCCATCTGCCTGGGAGACATCAGAAAGGCAGCCTACGTTGCCTACTGCATGCACTGCTTCTGCTTTGCGTGCATCCGGCGGTGGGCCAGCAGGACAGAGACCTGCCCAGTCTGCAGGCAGCCTTTTGAGCGGCTGCTGCACTCTGTGCGAGGGGACAGTGACTACAAGGAGTACCTGGTCGGCTTGTCCCCCTACCAGCGCAGGAGGCTGGCCATGGAGAGGGCCCGCAGCAGGTCGCCGCAGCACCGCTACGATCTGCGCAGGCGGCCCACTGACAACTAGCCCTCGGCTGGCAGCAGCGGGCCTGCCGGGACCAACCGCACAGCTCCCAGCAGGCTCCCGCACCCAGCACTTCTCAGGAGCCAACACCGCTGAGCGCAGGAGTGCGCCCGCCTGGCCCTGCTCCTGCTCCGGACACCGGCAGTGGCACAGTGTGGCTGTGGCCCCTCACCATCCCCCTCTGGCGCCTCCAATAAAGACCTCGATGCTTTCCAGGGCGTGTGTGCGTGTGTGTTTCTCGACCGCAGAGCAACCTGATGATTAAGGAGCCGGAGCATCCTCTGAGCAAAGGCTGAGCGAGCTGAGACTCTTTAGGCTGGTGAGGAGAAGGCTCGGGGGGGACCTGATCGATGCCTAAAAAGGCCTGAAGGGAGGCTGCAGAGAAGATGGAGCCAGGCTCTTGCCGGTGGTGCCCAGCGACAGGAGACGGCATATCGAAGAGCACTCTGGACATGATCCTGGATAAGTGGCTCTAGCTCAACATCAACAGCAAGATCTCCCATCTCTACTTCCATGATTAGAAATACTAACATATCGAGGCCAGCCGCATAAGCTGTTAAGAATGCCTTTGGTACAGACGATGTCTATTTCTCTGGTATGCATTGCTGACAATCCACTTCTGGAAAAACAGTTTCTCATATACTTCCTCCCATCCAAAAAGAAGTTCTGCTCACTGGTTCAGTTAGGGATGCAAAGGCCGGGATTCCAAATAAATTGTGCGATTATGACTGTATACATCACTTAATTCGAACCCGTTCTGCATTTGTGCTGAGGCAGCTCAACTGCATCAGATAGTGATGTCCTGCTTTTTCTGTACTCTACAGAGACTGTGGGTGTTAGAACACCACGGTGGGTTTGGCCAACTAGCTTGATACTAGTCGCACGCACCTGCCGTACTTTTTGTAAGGCAGTTCTATAAATGCTCTCATAAATATAAATATAATGCTCCCATAGAAATGCTGTCCAGGAGGTCAGACCGTGTGGACAGGCCCTGTGGCCTATGCTAAATGGTCCAGGCCACGCCTGGCATTGATGCTTGCTGGTGTTTATTTCTCAGCATTCAGGTATTATATATTCTCACCACCAGTGTGACGCAGTGCAAGAAGCATTCGGCCTAGGTTCATGCCCAGCAGATGGGTATTCGGGCAACGTTTGTCAGCGGTTTACCCTCAGTTTGTTTGACTTAACTTGTAACGGGACTGTAAAGAATGGGTGACTACACATTTTCCTACGGACCACTTTTGATAACAGTCTGGCATGCACGCAATCGAACACATACTGAGAGGTCCATGTCAAGATATGCGCACGAGAATACACCCTATAATATATTTGGGTTTTTAGCACCAAGGTTACGCACTTCAATGTTAATTGTGATGCCTCCGTAACTTTGCAACACTTACTCTTTGAACTTGCTTTCCCCCCCAAACTCTGTACATATTTTCCCTTCAAATAGTGCGGCCTTTCTTCTCGTGTGGAGCTATTAAAAAGAGAAAGAAGAAATACTGAATCGGGAACTTCTCTTGCTAGTCCTGTGAAAAGGCTCTGCAACCTTAAAAAGGAAGAAGGACCGTCCAGAATCTGGGAACGGATCCCACAGACATTCCTACTTCGTGCACCTGAAGACGTTTCCTGCGTGATTTTTCTTTACGTGTGAGAATCAGACTGACTATCAGGATACCCTTCCCTTCTACAGATTGGCACTGGGATCAACTGCTTTCTGCAGTCATGCTACATCTCTGCCTCAATGTTCGCACAGGCCTGGATCCCATAAACACGGCTCCATCATGGGTATGCGTGTTTCCAGTTTATAGCTGAAAACTACACGAAGGAAACTTCGCAGGTTAGCAAAAACATACACACGTTTCTTGTAGTGACAAGGAAATGGCAGGTATGTAGTTCGATATAAAACGATAATTCGCTAAAACAATGACAATGAGAAAAAAGCACGAACCAAATGCCACTCCTTGACCCTAGCACCCAACGTGACGCTTTCAGAAATTGTGTCTTTTTCCCTGCAAGCAGATGTATGTCTGTGACTAACTGACCCTTCGAACCAGTGTAGCTCCAAAGGGACGCAGGACTGGATACGTATTCGCAGAGATGTGTGCACACAACACACATGCATAATTTTGGGGCCAGGCTCAAACGGCATTTTCCGACTCAGGGTACTTCTAACTGCAAGCATAGTGGAAGAGTCAGTTCCAGGGTATTACAACCTTTTGCATCGTCCCATACCTATCTTTGCTGAAGTACAGCTCCTGTACTTGCACAAAACCAGTAGATCATCAGCCATCAGGTGAGACGTTTTACAGCCCCCAAACGTGAAGGTTTATAAATTAGATGCACTTCTATGCAACTGCAGAGAATAGTGAAATACCCTCCAGGACATTATCTTTTTGAATGGGAGGTGTTGTGGTTGAAGCTATTCTTTTTAATCAGCTGAAGGAAAAATTTGTTCGTTACTTGTAAAAGTGCCTAGATCATGCTCTGGAAGCGAAACGGTATGCAGAGCTGAAATGCAACCCCTCATCAGAGAGTGTTCTGAGGGCCCCGCAAGCGGCACCACTCACTTTTGAGAGGACTGAAAGCTGGGAAAGTCTTTGTCGACATCAAGGAAATACTGCCCTCTTCTGATTCCATTTGATCTAGAGGTGGCTGCACTTGCGACGAGAGAAAAGAGATCTGAAAAAAGAATAAGCGGACTAGAGATGTGGCTTGGCAAAGGGATGAACCTTCTCCAGCGGTTGTTTAGCGGGGAACCTCCGCCATTTCTGAGTGGCAAAGACAGCATCGAAGCAAGAGACATGCACAGCCTGGATAAAAGCCACATGCGCTGCGCCTGTACATTCTAGGATAATAGCGTAATGAAAAGAAAGGTGGCGTGAAATGCAAGCAGCCGACAGATGATTTAAAGCAAGGAGGAGGAGGGGCTCCTGTAAGTATGCCATGGAGCTTCTTGCTGCCCAGTTTTGCGCATACTGAGCTTTTCAAATGTTCAAAAGCAAGGAACCCAAGCCCAGAAAGAAAAGCACGTTGGAGAGCTATCAAACATCGAGACACGTTCAGGAAGCCTCGGAGCTGCAAACCCCTGAGAGAGTGTGCTGCAAAAATATCACCATTTGCTTCCCTTTTTCTCGTGCCCTTTCCTAGATATTCTCTGCTGGCAACTGCCACTGGCTCCTTTCTGGTATCTTCTGGGCTCTTCTTGGAGAAGCATGCCATCTTTAAGTGCAAAGAATGAGCTTCACACTAGCCACCAGGTGAGGCATTTTGCAGACCTACAAGCAGAAAAAGCTCCAAAAATAAGAGGCAGTGGTAGGGAAATCTGGACACGGCGAACCACTTGTCTGATTAGTTTGACCGCTTCTACGATAACTTCCTTACAGAGAATTTCACACCAGAATGATACGCAACCTTCTCCCGGCTGCAAACCGCCACACACTATGAAAATCGGATTGCTTTTCAGAGCTGTCACAAAGGAGACTGGCACAGAAGGATCTTAGCTTCATCGAGCATCTGCACAGCTAAAAGTCTGGGAAATAGCTTTACCCTTTCACAAGATGAGGCCTAACCCTTCTCGCGTGTCCTGCAGCTTCTGCTGCGTGGATGAAAAGTGCTCTTGTTCATGCCTTCCCTTTTTTTGATTTGTCGGCAATCCCATGGAGAGAACTGAGGAAGTAATCCTTATGCCCCCGTCCTGGGAAAACCCACAGCCCCATTCAGCTTTTACACGCGTGCAAAAAAAAAAAAAAAAGAAATCGCCATTTAGGGAAATTTCTGCTTTCTCTCCACCAGCGTGGACTAGCATGGATGCAAATTCCATTTTGACACAATTTTACAAGTGAAAGAATGCTCAAACACAACCAGTTTACAGACAACAAAAATGGTTTGGTACTGAAATAATTTATTTGTGTTTGTACAATTGTATTGTAAAAAATCGAACTGTAAAATACATGTACCGAACAACAATTTAAATTATAGAAATTGTGTCACGTTTTAATACCTGTCAAACTCAGTGCACTTTTGTGCAGAATGTGTAACAGCAGGTGATCTGCTATTCATGTGCATATTTCTTAATTGTGTCTTATAAATTTAAGTGTAAGCAAACCTCTTCCCACTGGAAAAAAGAAAGGAGAAAGGAAGGTTTTTGGAAAGGAACATTGTGAGCGACATGCTCCATTCCGCCCTCAGGTGCCCTGTTGGGAGTGAGAGCAGAATTCCCATCACAGAATTTTCAGAGTCGGCTTGGTATGAAAGCTCACTTGCAAAGGAGCCAACCTAAGTGGCACCGTTCGAACCACTTCCAGGAAATGCCACCCAAGGAAGAAATATTACCTTGCACCCAGCTACGTTTCATGAAGTGGGCACTTAAGAAGGTCTTGTGTGTCGCGTTAGAATGATCAGTTACAAACCCGTGAAAAAGATGTTTTGTGGCCAAATGTTGTCAGGGTAAAAGAAAACCTCGAAGCCGTTGAGTTAGGCTTTTGTAACTTGGCGTGAACTACTACGCTTATAGTCTACACTGGAATATTGAGACCTTAACTTATGGAACGTATGTGTAGAGTATGTGTGGCAGTCTAAAATATTCCATGAGATATTCCAGCAATAGCTCCTAGGGGAGATGGGAAGAAGAAAGCGTCAGTGTTTCCCCAGGCCATTCCTGAAATGCACGCCATGCAATTTAACTGGATGTCCTATTCTTCAAGGACACATAAGCTTCCTGAGTTTTCATTCTTGAACTTCAGAACCTCTGAACTTCTGACCACTAATGGATATTTGAAGAAACTCAGAGGCCAAAATTCACCCTCACCAGGGTTTTGTGGGGCCCAGAGAAGTTGCTGGCACATCAGGTGCCTGGTGGCAGTTCCCCAAAACCACAGAGGAACGGGCTCGAAGACCAATACTTGGTCTCTTGGCATTCCATGTGACACCATGTTGAGAACAGAACTGCACTGGCTCAGGGCAGGGTCAAAACGGTTTTGAGCTCTCTCTGCACAAACTTGAACCTGAAGGGGCTCTCAATTGCACGAGAGCAGCTGACTTCAAGTGGAAGTCCTCAACATCTGCTCAGTTCTATGGCAAAATGCTGCTTGTCTCGGGTTCCCTATCCAGCCAAGAGATGTTCACGGACATACGAGGAATAAATTTGGCTTTTACATTTCCATGGCGTTTTCTTTTGTGTGTTTGCACTGTGCCATGAAAACCCATCTGTCCTCGGGGAAGGAAAAGGGCAAAACCAGAGTGGTCGTTAAAATGATGTGGTACTTCTTTGGCCTCGCCTTTGTTTGTCTGCTTGTTTTTCTTGTCTTTGTTGGTTGCTGCGTGGCCAAGTTGCACACCGTGTTATAAACACAGGATCAAAATACCAATGACTTTAACCCCCAAACAGCAATCTGCCTCCCCCCCAAAATCCTATGTGAGCAAGGAGAAAGACCATGCAATACGATAAGTAATCTTATGCTTTAACCGTTTAGATCACGTTGCACCACTGGTCTTCAGGTAGAGTCTGTGAGGGTCTCCCGGGCATTCTGGGCGTTCTGGGCATTGCAGCCCCAAAGCCCTGTTGCAAACGGTATCAACAAATCTCAGGAGCGTTGCAAAGTTCAAAGGAGGGGAGGGGAGGGAGATTTTTATCTCAAAATAAAATTGGTTTTTTCACCCATTCACACGCATGCTGTCATTCATATCCACCTATCTGAAAGCAATCAAATGTGTATTTCCACCTAGTCTGGACAGAATTAGCGGAGGTGAAAGAGAGGACAAGAGACACAACCTTTGGAGGCCTCTTCCTGTCTCCTGCATTGTCCCTGCCTGGGTGTCCTGAGAAGCTGCACGCAGATGTGATCTTGACGAAGTGCTAGTGTCAGTGCCATCAACACCTGCCCTTCTCACAACCCTGATTCTGCAAGACCCAAGGCTCCCACGCTCAGAAGTTCCTCTTCATCCTTGGTCACACCAATCACCAAAACACAGACCCTCTCCTACTAGAAGGGGACGGAGGAGGTCTCTCATTCAACACTGGCTCAGGGCAGGGTCAACGATGGGTATAGACCTGTATGCTCTGGGTTGGGGCCACTGAGGTTTTGAAGGTTGACCTCCAGGCCCAGGGATCCCACCCCCTCACTGGGCAACCCTCTCCAGTGCTTCATGATCCTCGCAGGGATTTGGCGGTTAATCCTTTATCTCCAGTCTGAACCTCTCCCGTTTCAGGAGATGCCACCGTCTCTCATCCTCCCACCGGGCAGTGCTGGCGAGCGCCTGTCCCCATCCCCTTGATGCCTTCCCCGTAGGCACTGGGGTGTGCCGTGAGGTGCCCCAACGCCTTCTCTGCTCCATGCTGAACCAGCCCCAGCCCCACAGACCCTCCTTGCCTCCCCTGAGCCTCCCCTCTGCTTCCTGGCCTCCCTCCTGCCCAGGATGCCAGAAAGGGATGTTGTGCCTGGATGAGGCCTGATGGGTGCTGAGCAGAGGGGACCACCCTTGTGAGTCAAGTGCTGCCTGTGTCCCACCATGGGAGGAAGCAGGGCAGCCCAGAGGGCTGGCCAGCAGTGCTGGGGTGTGGGCAGAGCTTGTGGGACGTTGTCCTGCAGCCTCCCAGGGAGGCACGAGGTGTCATCCAATGAACCCTCGTGCCACATGTGCCTGGAGACATCTGCCACAGCCAGAGTGACCTGAGGGGGGCCCGGGAAGACATGGCTGAGGCCTCGGTGACTGGCGTGAAACACTGATGCCGAGCACAAGACAAGGGAAGGAGGCGATGGGTGGAGCGGGCAGTGGCGCTGCAATAGCCCCAGGCGTGTGTGCTGTGGCCACAGCACTGCTGGGCTGAGCACCGCGGTGGAAAATGGCCCGCTGCGATGTCCCTGAGCAATGGGTTCCGCTGTCGCCTAGGGGCAGACTGTGAGGTCAGCTAGTGATGGATTGTAACCAGGTGCCCCGCTGCTCATATCTGGGCACTGAGTCCCAGCCAGCCGGCTCGTGTCCACACTCCAGCTGAGCAAGGTTGCGAGGCTGGAGTGCTGAGGGAAGCCTGGTGCTGGTGCCTCGCCTGGAGAGTTGCTTCTTGCAACTCTCCATAGCAGACCCAGAGCCACTCAAGGACTCGCCCCGGCCCTGCCACGTTCCGGCAGCCGGGGCACCCAGGAGGCGCGCTCGCAGCAGCGCAGGTGAGCTGGGAGGGGAAACCTCAGCCTGGGCAGCTGGGAGGCTTTCCTTCTTGAGGGACCTGGGCATTTCTTCCTCCCCTGCCCGGAGCCGGCAAATGACTGTGGCCTCTCTTCCTTTTCTAGCGTGACACCGGCTGCTGCAGGGCCAGTGGGCAGGGGCAATTTAACATCCTTGGCTCCCCCCAGCCCACCGCAGAGCGTGGAGAGCATGGCCACGGAGCTGGAGGACCGCTGTCCCATCTGCCTGGGCAGCTGGGAGGAGCCCAGCTACGTGCTGCCATGCCTCCACCAGTTCTGCTACACCTGCATCCTGCGGTGGGCTGAGAACAAGCCCAAGTGCCCCCTCTGTAAAAGGAGGGTGAGATCCATCTTGCACTCGGTGCGGGCGGACGACGACTTCCAGGAACATGTCATCTCACCTCCTGTGGCTCCATCAGTCGTCGTCCGCCACCAGCGGGGAGGAGCGTCGGCACAGGCAGCCGCCCACCGCCCCCGTCACCCGGCAGCACCCCGGCCTGCAGCTGCGTCGCCGCTGCCCTGGGCTCCAGAGGGGGGCTTCCATGCCCTCCTCTTCCGCCTCTACCCGGCTGCCCTCCAGCCCCTGCTGCCCTGGCTGCAGCAGGAGCTCGGGCAGCTCTTTGAGGACGCCCAGCAGGCAGCAGCAGTGCAGAGCCTCATCACGTCCAGCCTGCGACACCTTGGGCTGGATGAGGAGGCTCTGGCCCAGCGGCTGCAGGCCTCCCTGGGCTGGCGCACGAGGGCCTTTGTCAGCCGGCTGATTGAGGCCGTCGTGCGCCGGTGCAGTGGGGTGGCCCCACGTCGCGTGGGCCTGGGGGTCACCCGTGCTGCCGGGGGGCGGGAGGACAGTGCCACGGCTGCCCCTGTCCCCGCTGCCTCCCGAGGGGAGCCTCCTGCCCCCAGCCCGGCTCTCCGTGGGGGTCCCGGGAGCCCCCCCTCCACCACCGTTCCCACCCACGGGGAGCAAGAAGAGCAGCCGGAGGAGGCTGTGCCAGGGCCCTCCAGCCACAGCCAGGGCAGGGACCGCTCCCCTGAGGAGCCCCGGCGAGCCCCAAAGAGGAGGGCCGGCAGCCCTGAGGACCCTTCCCAGCCCCCCAGGAAGCCACCCCGCCATCGGTGAACCTGGGAGGGTGCCTCAGGGGCTGCCAAGGCGAGGCCGCAGCTGGGGGACGTGCTGACACCTCTGCGGCAGAAGAGCTCCCCAGCACCTCATCGGCTGCTGTTGGTGGGGGTCCTGCCAGCACCCCCGACGCCCCCGTTCCCACCCACGGGGAGCAGGAAGAGTTCCCAGGACTCTTTACAGCCACCCGAGACCACGACGCCCCGCCAGCAACACTCGAACCAGGCCCCAGGAGCTGCCAAAACCAGGGCCAGGCCAGCAGCTGGGGCACGTGTCAGCTCACAAGCCAATCGGCAGGCAAGTGCTGCTCAGCAGTCAAGTGCCCGAAGGCGGGACAGTGTCAGATGCTCTGCATGCCTCCAGGTAGATGATGTCTGTGGCTTTCCCCTTATTCACTCAGGGTGCAGATAAAGCAAGGCTGCAGCTGGGGGACGTGCTGCTGAGGAATGGGAGGAGAGCCCCGCGGCTGCCCCCGTGCCCGCTGCCTCCCAAGAAAGGTCTCCTACTGCTGGCCTCACCCACTCCAGCAGCGTGGAAACAACCAGCATGGATGACCTCCCCAGCACGTCAGCAGCTGCCCTTCATGGGAGTGCCACCAGCACTCTTTCTGCCCACGTTCCTGTTGCTGGGGATCAAGAGGAGCCCCAACAGGAACCTGAGGATGCCGTGGCAACTCCATCTACTTCCAGTGGCGGCAGGGAATGCTCCTCTGCGGGGCCATAGTGTTCTCCGACGAGAAGGAACGGCAGCCCCAAGGCCTCTAAGTCTAATTAGCAGACTGTAAAGCAAATAAAGGCCTTAAGACTGCATGAGATGTCTTGGTGTGTCACTAGCTGTGCACGTGGCGTTGCTATCCCCACCCGTGTTACTTTCTACCCCTTTTCCTGGGGCTGTGCCCACCCTTTCCTGGGTGGACAAACACTGGAACAGGCTTCCTAGGGAGGTGGTCCATGCCCCCAGCCTCTCAATGCCTTAAAAAGAGGCATTTGGACAGTGCCCTTAACAATAGGCCTTAATTTTGGTCAGCCGTGGAGTGGTCAGGTACTTGGACTACATGATCCTTGTATGTCCATGCCAACAGGAACTCCTCCTTTCCATTCCATTCCATTCCATTCCATTCCATTCCATTCCATTCCATTGCAATCAGTGCTTGTGAAAGCTGCTGCACCAATGGAAACAGGAAAGTGTTTTTTTGACATTGCAGCTTAGGGAAGCTGCTGCACCTTTAGAAACCTTTGCTCCCTTTCCCACTGGCAATGTGTCTCTGCCAGTACTTCAGTGAGCATCCCTTCATGGGCTTGTGACAGTTGGGCTACAGCTTGGGGACACTCAGGTCTTGAAGACCTCCAGGCTCTGGGATCCCACCTCCTCTCAGGGCAACCCTCTCCAGTGCTTCATGATCCTCGCAGGGATTTGGAGGTTCATTGCTTATCTCCAGCCTGAACCGCTCCCGTTTCAGGAGGTGCCACCGTCTCTCACCCTCCCACCAGACAGGGCTGGCAAGTGCCTGTCCCCATCCCCTTGATGCCTTCCCGTAGGCACTGGGGTGTGCTATAAGGTGCCCCAACGCCTTCTCTGCTCCATGCTGAACCAGCCCCAGCCCCACAGACCCTCCTTGCCTCCCATGAGCCTCCTCTCTGGTTCGTTGGCCTCCCTCCTGCCCAGGACCCCAAGTGGGATGTTGTGCCTGGATGAGGCCTGACGGGTGCTGAGCAGAGGGGACCACCCTTGTGTCCTCTGGCTAGGGGTGAAAGACAGGAGAGAACCCATGAGAGTGAGCCAAGGGCTGCCTGTGTCCCACCATGGGAGGAAGCAGGGCAGCCCAGAGGGCTGGCCAGCAGCGCTGGGGTGTGGGCAGAGCTTGTGGGACGTTGTCCTGCAGCCTCCCAGGGAGGCACGAGGTGTCATCCACGGAACCCTCTTGCCGCATGTGCCTGGAGACGTCTGCCACGGCCAGAGTGACCTGAGGGGGCCCTGGGAAGACACGGCGGAGGCCTTGGTGACTGGCGTGAAACACTGATGCCGAGCACAAGACAAGGGAAGGGGGCGATGGATGGAGTGGGCAGTGGCGCCATGGGTAGGGACGGCCCATAGTGACGTCCCCGAGAAACGGACTGTGATGTCACCAAACGATGCATTGTGACGTCACCAAGCGATGCATTGTGACCTGGCGTCCCTCACTGCTTATATCCGGGTGCCGAGTCCCACTCAGCCAGCTCGTGCCCACATTCCATCGCTCTTTGCAGGACATAGCATCGCGCATCGAGCAGCTATGGAGGAGAGCAGCTCTGCTGGAAGGGACGGCAGCACAAGCCGGACACCACAGGCAGAGTCGGCGACAGCAGCGGCAGCAGACTCCCAGTGCCCCATCTGCCTGGGAGACATCAGAAAGGCAGCCTACGTTGCCTACTGCATGCACTGCTTCTGCTTTGCGTGCATCCGGCGGTGGGCCAGCAGGACAGAGACCTGCCCAGTCTGCAGGCAGCCTTTTGAGCGGCTGCTGCACTCTGTGCGAGGGGACAGTGACTACAAGGAGTACCTGGTCGGCTTGTCCCCCTACCAGCGCAGGAGGCTGGCCATGGAGAGGGCCCGCAGCAGGTCGCCGCAGCACCGCTACGATCTGCGCAGGCGGCCCACTGACAACTAGCCCTCGGCTGGCAGCAGCGGGCCTGCCGGGACCAACCGCACAGCTCCCAGCAGGCTCCCGCACCCAGCACTTCTCAGGAGCCAACACCGCTGAGCGCAGGAGTGCGCCCGCCTGGCCCTGCTCCTGCTCCGGACACCGGCAGTGGCACAGTGTGGCTGTGGCCCCTCACCATCCCCCTCTGGCGCCTCCAATAAAGACCTCGATGCTTTCCAGGGCGTGTGTGCGTGTGTGTTTCTCGACCGCAGAGCAACCTGATGATTAAGGAGCCGGAGCATCCTCTGAGCAAAGGCTGAGCGAGCTGAGACTCTTTAGGCTGGTGAGGAGAAGGCTCGGGGGGGACCTGATCGATGCCTAAAAAGGCCTGAAGGGAGGCTGCAGAGAAGATGGAGCCAGGCTCTTGCCGGTGGTGCCCAGCGACAGGAGACGGCATATCGAAGAGCACTCTGGACATGATCCTGGATAAGTGGCTCTAGCTCAACATCAACAGCAAGATCTCCCATCTCTACTTCCATGATTAGAAATACTAACATATCGAGGCCAGCCGCATAAGCTGTTAAGAATGCCTTTGGTACAGACGATGTCTATTTCTCTGGTATGCATTGCTGACAATCCACTTCTGGAAAAACAGTTTCTCATATACTTCCTCCCATCCAAAAAGAAGTTCTGCTCACTGGTTCAGTTAGGGATGCAAAGGCCGGGATTCCAAATAAATTGTGCGATTATGACTGTATACATCACTTAATTCGAACCCGTTCTGCATTTGTGCTGAGGCAGCTCAACTGCATCAGATAGTGATGTCCTGCTTTTTCTGTACTCTACAGAGACTGTGGGTGTTAGAACACCACGGTGGGTTTGGCCAACTAGCTTGATACTAGTCGCACGCACCTGCCGTACTTTTTGTAAGGCAGTTCTATAAATGCTCTCATAAATATAAATATAATGCTCCCATAGAAATGCTGTCCAGGAGGTCAGACCGTGTGGACAGGCCCTGTGGCCTATGCTAAATGGTCCAGGCCACGCCTGGCATTGATGCTTGCTGGTGTTTATTTCTCAGCATTCAGGTATTATATATTCTCACCACCAGTGTGACGCAGTGCAAGAAGCATTCGGCCTAGGTTCATGCCCAGCAGATGGGTATTCGGGCAACGTTTGTCAGCGGTTTACCCTCAGTTTGTTTGACTTAACTTGTAACGGGACTGTAAAGAATGGGTGACTACACATTTTCCTACGGACCACTTTTGATAACAGTCTGGCATGCACGCAATCGAACACATACTGAGAGGTCCATGTCAAGATATGCGCACGAGAATACACCCTATAATATATTTGGGTTTTTAGCACCAAGGTTACGCACTTCAATGTTAATTGTGATGCCTCCGTAACTTTGCAACACTTACTCTTTGAACTTGCTTTCCCCCCCAAACTCTGTACATATTTTCCCTTCAAATAGTGCGGCCTTTCTTCTCGTGTGGAGCTATTAAAAAGAGAAAGAAGAAATACTGAATCGGGAACTTCTCTTGCTAGTCCTGTGAAAAGGCTCTGCAACCTTAAAAAGGAAGAAGGACCGTCCAGAATCTGGGAACGGATCCCACAGACATTCCTACTTCGTGCACCTGAAGACGTTTCCTGCGTGATTTTTCTTTACGTGTGAGAATCAGACTGACTATCAGGATACCCTTCCCTTCTACAGATTGGCACTGGGATCAACTGCTTTCTGCAGTCATGCTACATCTCTGCCTCAATGTTCGCACAGGCCTGGATCCCATAAACACGGCTCCATCATGGGTATGCGTGTTTCCAGTTTATAGCTGAAAACTACACGAAGGAAACTTCGCAGGTTAGCAAAAACATACACACGTTTCTTGTAGTGACAAGGAAATGGCAGGTATGTAGTTCGATATAAAACGATAATTCGCTAAAACAATGACAATGAGAAAAAAGCACGAACCAAATGCCACTCCTTGACCCTAGCACCCAACGTGACGCTTTCAGAAATTGTGTCTTTTTCCCTGCAAGCAGATGTATGTCTGTGACTAACTGACCCTTCGAACCAGTGTAGCTCCAAAGGGACGCAGGGCTGGATACGTATTCGCAGAGATGTGTGCACACAACACACATGCATAATTTTGGGGCCAGGCTCAAACGGCATTTTCCGACTCAGGGTACTTCTAACTGCAAGCATAGTGGAAGAGTCAGTTCCAGGGTATTACAACCTTTTGCATCGTCCCATACCTATCTTTGCTGAAGTACAGCTCCTGTACTTGCACAAAACCAGTAGATCATCAGCCATCAGGTGAGACGTTTTACAGCCCCCAAACGTGAAGGTTTATAAATTAGATGCACTTCTATGCAACTGCAGAGAATAGTGAAATACCCTCCAGGACATTATCTTTTTGAATGGGAGGTGTTGTGGTTGAAGCTATTCTTTTTAATCAGCTGAAGGAAAAATTTGTTCGTTACTTGTAAAAGTGCCTAGATCATGCTCTGGAAGCGAAACGGTATGCAGAGCTGAAATGCAACCCCTCATCAGAGAGTGTTCTGAGGGCCCCGCAAGCGGCACCACTCACTTTTGAGAGGACTGAAAGCTGGGAAAGTCTTTGTCGACATCAAGGAAATACTGCCCTCTTCTGATTCCATTTGATCTAGAGGTGGCTGCACTTGCGACGAGAGAAAAGAGATCTGAAAAAAGAATAAGCGGACTAGAGATGTGGCTTGGCAAAGGGATGAACCTTCTCCAGCGGTTGTTTAGCGGGGAACCTCCGCCATTTCTGAGTGGCAAAGACAGCATCGAAGCAAGAGACATGCACAGCCTGGATAAAAGCCACATGCGCTGCGCCTGTACATTCTAGGATAATAGCGTAATGAAAAGAAAGGTGGCGTGAAATGCAAGCAGCCGACAGATGATTTAAAGCAAGGAGGAGGAGGGGCTCCTGTAAGTATGCCATGGAGCTTCTTGCTGCCCAGTTTTGCGCATACTGAGCTTTTCAAATGTTCAAAAGCAAGGAACCCAAGCCCAGAAAGAAAAGCACGTTGGAGAGCTATCAAACATCGAGACACGTTCAGGAAGCCTCGGAGCTGCAAACCCCTGAGAGAGTGTGCTGCAAAAATATCACCATTTGCTTCCCTTTTTCTCGTGCCCTTTCCTAGATATTCTCTGCTGGCAACTGCCACTGGCTCCTTTCTGGTATCTTCTGGGCTCTTCTTGGAGAAGCATGCCATCTTTAAGTGCAAAGAATGAGCTTCACACTAGCCACCAGGTGAGGCATTTTGCAGACCTACAAGCAGAAAAAGCTCCAAAAATAAGGGGCAGTGGTAGGGAAATCTGGACACGGCGAACCACTTGTCTGATTAGTTTGACCGCTTCTACGATAACTTCCTTACAGAGAATTTCACACCAGAATGATACGCAACGTTCTCCCGGCTGCAAACCGCCACACACTATGAAAATCGGATTGCTTTTCAGAGCTGTCACAAAGGAGACTGGCACAGAAGGATCTTAGCTTCATCGAGCATCTGCACAGCTAAAAGTCTGGGAAATAGCTTTACCCTTTCACAAGATGAGGCCTAACCCTTCTCGCGTGTCCTGCAGCTTCTGCTGCGTGGATGAAAAGTGCTCTTGTTCATGCCTTCCCTTTTTTTGATTTGTCGGCAATCCCATGGAGAGAACTGAGGAAGTAATCCTTATGCCCCCGTCCTGGGAAAACCCACAGCCCCATTCAGCTTTTACACGCGTGCAAAAAAAAAAAAAAAAGAAATCGCCATTTAGGGAAATTTCTGCTTTCTCTCCACCAGCGTGGACTAGCATGGATGCAAATTCCATTTTGACACAATTTTACAAGTGAAAGAATGCTCAAACACAACCAGTTTACAGACAACAAAAATGGTTTGGTACTGAAATAATTTATTTGTGTTTGTACAATTGTATTGTAAAAAATAGAACTGTAAAATACATGTACCGAACAACAATTTAAATTATAGAAATTGTGTCACGTTTTAATACCTGTCAAACTCAGTGCACTTTTGTGCAGAATGTGTAACAGCAGGTGATCTGCTATTCATGTGCATATTTCTTAATTGTGTCTTATAAATTTAAGTGTAAGCAAACCTCTTCCCACTGGAAAAAAGAAAGAAAAGGAGAAAGGAAGGTTTTTGGAAAGGAACATTGTGAGCGACATGCTCCATTCCGCCCTCAGGTGCCCTGTTGGGAGTGAGAGCAGAATTCCCATCACAGAATTTTCAGAGTCGGCTTGGTATGAAAGCTCACTTGCAAAGGAGCCAACCTAAGTGGCACCGTTCGAACCACTTCCAGGAAATGCCACCCAAGGAAGAAATATTACCTTGCACCCAGCTACGTTTCATGAAGTGGGCACTTAAGAAGGTCTTGTGTGTCGCGTTAGAATGATCAGTTACAAACCCGTGAAAAAGATGTTTTGTGGCCAAATGTTGTCAGGGTAAAAGAAAACCTCGAAGCCGTTGAGTTAGGCTTTTGTAACTTGGCGTGAACTACTACGCTTATAGTCTACACTGGAATATTGAGACCTTAACTTATGGAACGTATGTGTAGAGTATGTGTGGCAGTCTAAAATATTCCATGAGATATTCCAGCAATAGCTCCTAGGGGAGATGGGAAGAAGAAAGCATCAGTGTTTCCCCAGGCCATTCCTGAAATGCACGCCATGCAATTTAACTGGATGTCCTATTCTTCAAGGACACATAAGCTTCCTGAGTTTTCATTCTTGAACTTCAGAACCTCTGAACTTCTGACCACTAATGGATATTTGAAGAAACTCAGAGGCCAAAATTCACCCTCACCAGGGTTTTGTGGGGCCCAGAGAAGTTGCTGGCACATCAGGTGCCTGGTGGCAGTTCCCCAAAACCACAGAGGAACGGGCTCGAAGACCAATACTTGGTCTCTTGGCATTCCATGTGACACCATGTTGAGAACAGAACTGCACTGGCTCAGGGCAGGGTCAAAACGGTTTTGAGCTCTCTCTGCACAAACTTGAACCTGAAGGGGCTCTCAATTGCACGAGAGCAGCTGACTTCAAGTGGAAGTCCTCAACATCTGCTCAGTTCTATGGCAAAATGCTGCTTCTCTCGGGTTCCCTATCCAGCCAAGAGATGTTCACGGACATACGAGGAATAAATTTGGCTTTTACATTTCCATGGCGTTTTCTTTTGTGTGTTTGCACTGTGCCATGAAAACCCATCTGTCCTCGGGGAAGGAAAAGGGCAAAACCAGAGTGGTCGTTAAAATGATGTGGTACTTCTTTGGCCTCGCCTTTGTTTGTCTGCTTGTTTTTCTTGTCTTTGTTGGTTGCTGCGTGGCCAAGTTGCACACCGTGTTATAAACACAGGATCAAAATACCAATGACTTTAACCCCCAAACAGCAATCTGCCTCCCCCCCAAAATCCTATGTGAGCAAGGAGAAAGACCATGCAATACGATAAGTAATCTTATGCTTTAACCGTTTAGATCACGTTGCACCACTGGTCTTCAGGTAGAGTCTGTGAGGGTCTCCCGGGCATTCTGGGCGTTCTGGGCATTCCAGCCCCAAAGCCCTGTTGCAAACGGTATCAACAAATCTCAGGAGCGTTGCAAAGTTCAAAGGAGGGGAGGGGAGGGAGATTTTTATCTCAAAATAAAATTGGTTTTTTCACCCATTCACACGCATGCTGTCATTCATATCCACCTATCTGAAAGCAATCAAATGTGTATTTCCACCTAGTCTGGACAGAATTAGCGGAGGTGAAAGAGAGGACAAGAGACACAACCTTTGGAGGCCTCTTCCTGTCTCCTGCATTGTCCCTGCCTGGGTGTCCTGAGAAGCTGCACGCAGATGTGATCTTGACGAAGTGCTAGTGTCAGTGCCATCAACACCTGCCCTTCTCACAACCCTGATTCTGCAAGACCCAAGGCTCCCACGCTCAGAAGTTCCTCTTCATCCTTGGTCACACCAATCACCAAAACACAGACCCTCTCCTACTAGAAGGGGACGGAGGAGGTCTCTCATTCAACACTGGCTCAGGGCAGGGTCAACGATGGGTATAGACCTGTATGCTCTGGGTTGGGGCCACTGAGGTTTTGAAGGTTGACCTCCAGGCCCAGGGATCCCACCCCCTCACTGGGCAACCCTCTCCAGTGCTTCATGATCCTCGCAGGGATTTGGCGGTTAATCCTTTATCTCCAGTCTGAACCTCTCCCGTTTCAGGAGATGCCACCGTCTCTCATCCTCCCACCGGGCAGTGCTGGCGAGCGCCTGTCCCCATCCCCTTGATGCCTTCCCCGTAGGCACTGGGGTGTGCCGTGAGGTGCCCCAACGCCTTCTCTGCTCCATGCTGAACCAGCCCCAGCCCCACAGACCCTCCTTGCCTCCCCTGAGCCTCCCCTCTGCTTCCTGGCCTCCCTCCTGCCCAGGATGCCAGAAAGGGATGTTGTGCCTGGATGAGGCCTGATGGGTGCTGAGCAGAGGGGACCACCCTTGTGAGTCAAGTGCTGCCTGTGTCCCACCATGGGAGGAAGCAGGGCAGCCCAGAGGGCTGGCCAGCAGTGCTGGGGTGTGGGCAGAGCTTGTGGGACTTTGTCCTGCAGCCTCCCAGGGAGGCACGAGGTGTCATCCAATGAACCCTCGTGCCACATGTGCCTGGAGACATCTGCCACAGCCAGAGTGACCTGAGGGGGGCCCGGGAAGACATGGCTGAGGCCTCGGTGACTGGCGTGAAACACTGATGCCGAGCACAAGACAAGGGAAGGAGGCGATGGGTGGAGCGGGCAGTGGCGCTGCAATAGCCCCAGGCGTGTGTGCTGTGGCCACAGCACTGCTGGGCAGAGCACCGCGGTGGAAAATGGCCCGCTGCGATGTCCCTGAGCAATGGGTTCCGCTGTCGCCTAGGGGCAGACTGTGAGGTCAGCTAGTGATGGATTGTAACCAGGTGCCCCGCTGCTCATATCTGGGCACTGAGTCCCAGCCAGCCGGCTCGTGTCCACACTCCAGCTGAGCAAGGTTGCGAGGCTGGAGTGCTGAGGGAAGCCTGGTGCTGGTGCCTCGCCTGGAGAGTTGCTTCTTGCAACTCTCCATAGCAGACCCAGAGCCACTCAAGGACTCGCCCCGGCCCTGCCACGTTCCGGCAGCCGGGGCACCCAGGAGGCGCGCTCGCAGCAGCGCAGGTGAGCTGGGAGGGGAAACCTCAGCCTGGGCAGCTGGGAGGCTTTCCTTCTTGAGGGACCTGGGCATTTCTTCCTCCCCTGCCCGGAGCCGGCAAATGACTGTGGCCTCTCTTCCTTTTCTAGCGTGACACCGGCTGCTGCAGGGCCAGTGGGCAGGGGCAATTTAACATCCTTGGCTCCCCCCAGCCCACCGCAGAGCGTGGAGAGCATGGCCACGGAGCTGGAGGACCGCTGTCCCATCTGCCTGGGCAGCTGGGAGGAGCCCAGCTACGTGCTGCCATGCCTCCACCAGTTCTGCTACACCTGTATCTTGCGGTGGGCTGAGAACAAGCCCGAGTGCCCCCTCTGTAAAAGGAGGGTGAGATCCATCTTGCACTCGGTGCGGGCGGACGACGACTTCCAGGAACATGTCATCTCACCTCCTGTGGCTCCATCAGTCGTCGTCCGCCACCAGCGGGGAGGAGCGTCGGCACAGGCAGCCGCCCACCGCCCCCGTCACCCGGCAGCACCCCGGCCTGCAGCTGCGTCGCCGCTGCCCTGGGCTCCAGAGGGGGGCTTCCATGCCCTCCTCTTCCGCCTCTACCCGGCTGCCCTCCAGCCCCTGCTGCCCTGGCTGCAGCAGGAGCTCGGGCAGCTCTTTGAGGACGCCCAGCAGGCAGCAGCAGTGCAGAGCCTCATCACGTCCAGCCTGCGACACCTTGGGCTGGATGAGGAGGCTCTGGCCCAGCGGCTGCAGGCCTCCCTGGGCTGGCGCACGAGGGCCTTTGTCAGCCGGCTGATTGAGGCCGTCGTGCGCCGGTGCAGTGGGGTGGCCCCACGTCGCGTGGGCCTGGGGGTCACCCGTGCTGCCGGGGGGCGGGAGGACAGTGCCACGGCTGCCCCTGTCCCCGCTGCCTCCCGAGGGGAGCCTCCTGCCCCCAGCCCGGCTCTCCGTGGGGGTCCCGGGAGCCCCCCCTCCACCACCGTTCCCACCCACGGGGAGCAAGAAGAGCAGCCGGAGGAGGCTGTGCCAGGGCCCTCCAGCCACAGCCAGGGCAGGGACCGCTCCCCTGAGGAGCCCCGGCGAGCCCCAAAGAGGAGGGCCGGCAGCCCTGAGGACCCTTCCCAGCCCCCCAGGAAGCCACCCCGCCATCGGTGAACCTGGGAGGGTGCCTCAGGGGCTGCCAAGGCGAGGCCGCAGCTGGGGGACGTGCTGACACCTCTGCGGCAGAAGAGCTCCCCAGCACCTCATCGGCTGCTGTTGGTGGGGGTCCTGCCAGCACCCCCGACGCCCCCGTTCCCACCCACGGGGAGCAGGAAGAGTTCCCAGGACTCTTTACAGCCACCCGAGACCACGACGCCCCGCCAGCAACACTCGAACCAGGCCCCAGGAGCTGCCAAAACCAGGGCCAGGCCAGCAGCTGGGGCACGTGTCAGCTCACAAGACAATCGGCAGGCAAGTGCTGCTCAGCAGTCAAGTGCCCGAAGGCGGGACAGTGTCAGATGCTCTGCATGCCTCCAGGTAGATGATGTCTGTGGCTTTCCCCTTATTCACTCAGGGTGCAGATAAAGCAAGGCTGCAGCTGGGGGACGTGCTGCTGAGGAATGGGAGGAGAGCCCCGCGGCTGCCCCCGTGCCCGCTGCCTCCCAAGAAAGGTCTCCTACTGCTGGCCTCACCCACTCCAGCAGCGTGGAAACAACCAGCATGGATGACCTCCCCAGCACGTCAGCAGCTGCCCTTCATGGGAGTGCCACCAGCACTCTTTCTGCCCACGTTCCTGTTGCTGGGGATCAAGAGGAGCCCCAACAGGAACCTGAGGATGCCGTGGCAACTCCATCTACTTCCAGTGGCGGCAGGGAATGCTCCTCTGCGGGGCCATAGTGTTCTCCGACGAGAAGGAACGGCAGCCCCAAGGCCTCTAAGTCTAATTAGCAGACTGTAAAGCAAATAAAGGCCTTAAGACTGCATGAGATGTCTTGGTGTGTCACTAGCTGTGCACGTGGCGTTGCTATCCCCACCCGTGTTACTTTCTACCCCTTTTCCTGGGGCTGTGCCCACCCTTTCCTGGGTGGACAAACACTGGAACAGGCTTCCTAGGGAGGTGGTCCATGCCCCCAGCCTCTCAATGCCTTAAAAAGAGGCATTTGGACAGTGCCCTTAACAATAGGCCTTAATTTTGGTCAGCCGTGGAGTGCTCAGGTACTTGGACTACATGATCCTTGTATGTCCATGCCAACAGGAACTCCTCCTTTCCATTCCATTCCATTCCATTCCATTCCATTCCATTCCATTCCAATCAGTGCTTGTGAAAGCTGCTGCACCAATGGAAACAGGAAAGTGTTTTTTTGACATTGCAGCTTAGGGAAGCTGCTGCACCTTTAGAAACCTTTGCTCCCTTTCCCACTGGCAATGTGTCTCTGCCAGTACTTCAGTGAGCATCCCTTCATGGGCTTGTGACAGTTGGGCTACAGCTTGGGGACACTCAGGTCTTGAAGACCTCCAGGCTCTGGGATCCCACCTCCTCTCAGGGCAACCCTCTCCAGTGCTTCATGATCCTCGCAGGGATTTGGAGGTTCATTGCTTATCTCCAGCCTGAACCGCTCCCGTTTCAGGAGGTGCCACCGTCTCTCACCCTCCCACCAGACAGGGCTGGCAAGTGCCTGTCCCCATCCCCTTGATGCCTTCCCGTAGGCACTGGGGTGTGCTATAAGGTGCCCCAACGCCTTCTCTGCTCCATGCTGAACCAGCCCCAGCCCCACAGACCCTCCTTGCCTCCCATGAGCCTCCTCTCTGGTTCGTTGGCCTCCCTCCTGCCCAGGACCCCAAGTGGGATGTTGTGCCTGGATGAGGCCTGACGGGTGCTGAGCAGAGGGGACCACCCTTGTGTCCTCTGGCTAGGGGTGAAAGACAGGAGAGAACCCATGAGAGTGAGCCAAGGGCTGCCTGTGTCCCACCATGGGAGGAAGCAGGGCAGCCCAGAGGGCTGGCCAGCAGCGCTGGGGTGTGGGCAGAGCTTGTGGGACGTTGTCCTGCAGCCTCCCAGGGAGGCACGAGGTGTCATCCACGGAACCCTCTTGCCGCATGTGCCTGGAGACGTCTGCCACGGCCAGAGTGACCTGAGGGGGCCCTGGGAAGACACGGCGGAGGCCTTGGTGACTGGCGTGAAACACTGATGCCGAGCACAAGACAAGGGAAGGGGGCGATGGATGGAGTGGGCAGTGGCGCCATGGGTAGGGACGGCCCATAGTGACGTCCCCGAGAAACGGACTGTGATGTCACCAAACGATGCATTGTGACGTCACCAAGCGATGCATTGTGACCTGGCGTCCCTCACTGCTTATATCCGGGTGCCGAGTCCCACTCAGCCAGCTCGTGCCCACATTCCATCGCTCTTTGCAGGACATAGCATCGCGCATCGAGCAGCTATGGAGGAGAGCAGCTCTGCTGGAAGGGACGGCAGCACAAGCCGGACACCACAGGCAGAGTCGGCGACAGCAGCGGCAGCAGACTCCCAGTGCCCCATCTGCCTGGGAGACATCAGAAAGGCAGCCTACGTTGCCTACTGCATGCACTGCTTCTGCTTTGCGTGCATCCGGCGGTGGGCCAGCAGGACAGAGACCTGCCCAGTCTGCAGGCAGCCTTTTGAGCGGCTGCTGCACTCTGTGCGAGGGGACAGTGACTACAAGGAGTACCTGGTCGGCTTGTCCCCCTACCAGCGCAGGAGGCTGGCCATGGAGAGGGCCCGCAGCAGGTCGCCGCAGCACCGCTACGATCTGCGCAGGCGGCCCACTGACAACTAGCCCTCGGCTGGCAGCAGCGGGCCTGCCGGGACCAACCGCACAGCTCCCAGCAGGCTCCCGCACCCAGCACTTCTCAGGAGCCAACACCGCTGAGCGCAGGAGTGCGCCCGCCTGGCCCTGCTCCTGCTCCGGACACCGGCAGTGGCACAGTGTGGCTGTGGCCCCTCACCATCCCCCTCTGGCGCCTCCAATAAAGACCTTGATGCTTTCCAGGGCGTGTGTGCGTGTGTGTTTCTCGACCGCAGAGCAACCTGATGATTAAGGAGCCGGAGCATCCTCTGAGCAAAGGCTGAGCGAGCTGAGACTCTTTAGGCTGGTGAGGAGAAGGCTCGGGGGGGACCTGATCGATGCCTAAAAAGGCCTGAAGGGAGGCTGCAGAGAAGATGGAGCCAGGCTCTTGCCGGTGGTGCCCAGCGACAGGAGACGGCATATCGAAGAGCACTCTGGACATGATCCTGGATAAGTGGCTCTAGCTCAACATCAACAGCAAGATCTCCCATCTCTACTTCCATGATTAGAAATACTAACATATCGAGGCCAGCCGCATAAGCTGTTAAGAATGCCTTTGGTACAGACGATGTCTATTTCTCTGGTATGCATTGCTGACAATCCACTTCTGGAAAAACAGTTTCTCATATACTTCCTCCCATCCAAAAAGAAGTTCTGCTCACTGGTTCAGTTAGGGATGCAAAGGCCGGGATTCCAAATAAATTGTGCGATTATGACTGTATACATCACTTAATTCGAACCCGTTCTGCATTTGTGCTGAGGCAGCTCAACTGCATCAGATAGTGATGTCCTGCTTTTTCTGTACTCTACAGAGACTGTGGGTGTTAGAACACCACGGTGGGTTTGGCCAACTAGCTTGATACTAGTCGCACGCACCTGCCGTACTTTTTGTAAGGCAGTTCTATAAATGCTCTCATAAATATAAATATAATGCTCCCATAGAAATGCTGTCCAGGAGGTCAGACCGTGTGGACAGGCCCTGTGGCCTATGCTAAATGGTCCAGGCCACGCCTGGCATTGATGCTTGCTGGTGTTTATTTCTCAGCATTCAGGTATTATATATTCTCACCACCAGTGTGACGCAGTGCAAGAAGCATTCGGCCTAGGTTCATGCCCAGCAGATGGGTATTCGGGCAACGTTTGTCAGCGGTTTACCCTCAGTTTGTTTGACTTAACTTGTAACGGGACTGTAAAGAATGGGTGACTACACATTTTCCTACGGACCACTTTTGATAACAGTCTGGCATGCACGCAATCGAACACATACTGAGAGGTCCATGTCAAGATATGCGCACGAGAATACACCCTATAATATATTTGGGTTTTTAGCACCAAGGTTACGCACTTCAATGTTAATTGTGATGCCTCCGTAACTTTGCAACACTTACTCTTTTAACTTGCTTTCCCCCCCAAACTCTGTACATATTTTCACTTCAAATAGTGCGGCCTTTCTTCTCGTGTGGAGCTATTAAAAAGAGAAAGAAGAAATACTGAATCGGGAACTTCTCTTGCTAGTCCTGTGAAAAGCCTCTGCAACCTTGAAAAGGAAGAAGGACCGTCCAGAATCTGGGAACGGATCCCACAGACATTTCTACTTCGTGCACCTGAAGACGTTTCCTGCGTGATTTTTCTTTACGTGTGAGAATCGTCCCATACCTATCTTTGCTGAAGTACAGCTCCTGTACTTGCACAAAACCAGTAGATCATCAGCCATCAGGTGAGACGTTTTACAGCCCCCAAACGTGAAGGTTTATAAATTAGATGCACTTCTATGCAACTGCAGAGAATAGTGAAATACCCTCCAGGACATTATCTTTTTGAATGGGAGGTGGTGTGGTTGAAGCTATTCTTTTTAATCAGCTGAAGGAAAAATTTGTTCGTTACTTGTAAAAGTGCCTAGATCATGCTCTGGAAGCGAAACGGTATGCAGAGCTGAAATGCAACCCCTCATCAGAGAGTGTTCTGAGGGCCCCGCAAGCGGCACCACTCACTTTTGAGAGGACTGAAAGCTGGGAAAGTCTTTGTCGACATCAAGGAAATACTGCCCTCTTCTGATTCCATTTGATCTAGAGGTGGCTGCACTTGCGACGAGAGAAAAGAGATCTGAAAAAAGAATAAGCGGACTAGAGATGTGGCTTGGCAAAGGGATGAACCTTCTCCAGCGGTTGTTTAGCGGGGAACCTCCGCCATTTCTGAGTGGCAAAGACAGCATCGAAGCAAGAGACATGCACAGCCTGGATAAAAGCCACATGCGCTGCGCCTGTACATTCTAGGATAATAGCGTAATGAAAAGAAAGGTGGCGTGAAATGCAAGCAGCCGACAGATGATTTAAAGCAAGGAGGAGGAGGGGCTCCTGTAAGTATGCCATGGAGCTTCTTGCTGCCCAGTTTTGCGCATACTGAGCTTTTCAAATGTTCAAAAGCAAGGAACCCAAGCCCAGAAAGAAAAGCACGTTGGAGAGCTATCAAACATCGAGACACGTTCAGGAAGCCTCGGAGCTGCAAACCCCTGAGAGAGTGTGCTGCAAAAATATCACCATTTGCTTCCCTTTTTCTCGTGCCCTTTCCTAGATATTCTCTGCTGGCAACTGCCACTGGCTCCTTTCTGGTATCTTCTGGGCTCTTCTTGGAGAAGCATGCCATCTTTAAGTGCAAAGAATGAGCTTCACACTAGCCACTAGGTGAGGCATTTTGCAGACCTACAAGCAGAAAAACCTCCAAAAATAAGGGGCAGTGGTAGGGAAATCTGGACACGGCGAACCACTTGTCTGATTAGTTTGACCGCTTCTACGATAACTTCCTTACAGAGAATTTCACACCAGAATGATACGCAACGTTCTCCCGGCTGCAAACCGCCACACACTATGAAAATCGGATTGCTTTTCAGAGCTGTCACAAAGGAGACTGGCACAGAAGGATCTTAGCTTCATCGAGCATCTGCACAGCTAAAAGTCTGGGAAATAGCTTTACCCTTTCACAAGATGAGGCCTAACCCTTCTCGCGTGTCCTGCAGCTTCTGCTGCGTGGATGAAAAGTGCTCTTGTTCATGCCTTCCCTTTTTTTGATTTGTCGGCAATCCCATGGAGAGAACTGAGGAAGTAATCCTTATGCCCCCGTCCTGGGAAAACCCACAGCCCCATTCAGCTTTTACACGCGTGCAAAAAAAAAAAAAAAAGAAATCGCCATTTAGGGAAATTTCTGCTTTCTCTCCACCAGCGTGGACTAGCATGGATGCAAATTCCATTTTGACACAATTTTACAAGTGAAAGAATGCTCAAACACAACCAGTTTACAGACAACAAAAATGGTTTGGTACTGAAATAATTTATTTGTGTTTGTACAATTGTATTGTAAAAAATCGAACTGTAAAATACATGTACCAAACAACAATTTAAATTATAGAAATTGTGTCACGTTTTAATACCTGTCAAACTCAGTGCACTTTTGTGCAGAATGTGTAACAGCAGGTGATCTGCTATTCATGTGCATATTTCTTAATTGTGTCTTATAAATTTAAGTGTAAGCAAACCTCTTCCCACTGGAAAAAAGAAAGAAAAGGAGAAAGGAAGGTTTTTGGAAAGGAACATTGTGAGCGACATGCTCCATTCCGCCCTCAGGTGCCCTGTTGGGAGTGAGAGCAGAATTCCCATCACAGAATTTTCAGAGTCGGCTTGGTATGAAAGCTCACTTGCAAAGGAGCCAACCTAAGTGGCACCGTTCGAACCACTTCCAGGAAATGCCACCCAAGGAAGAAATATTACCTTGCACCCAGCTACGTTTCATGAAGTGGGCACTTAAGAAGGTCTTGTGTGTCGCGTTAGAATGATCAGTTACAAACCCGTGAAAAAGATGGTTTGTGGCCAAATGTTGTCAGGGTAAAAGAAAACCTCGAAGCCGTTGAGTTAGGCTTTTGTAACTTGGCGTGAACTACTACGCTTATAGTCTACACTGGAATATTGAGACCTTAACTTATGGAACGTATGTGTAGAGTATGTGCGGCAGTCTAAAATATTCCATGAGATATTCCAGCAATAGCTCCTAGGGGAGATGGGAAGAAGAAAGCGTCAGTGTTTCCCCAGGCCATTCCTGAAATGCACGCCATGCAATTTAACTGGATGTCCTATTCTTCAAGGACACATAAGCTTCCTGAGTTTTCATTCTTGAACTTCAGAACCTCTGAACTTCTGACCACTAATGGATATTTGAAGAAACTCAGAGGCCAAAATTCACCCTCACCAGGGTTTTGTGGGGCCCAGAGAAGTTGCTGGCACATCAGGTGCCTGGTGGCAGTTCCCCAAAACCACAGAGGAACGGGCTCAAAGACCAATACTTGGTCTCTTGGCATTCCATGTGACACCATGTTGAGAACAGAACTGCACTGGCTCAGGGCAGGGTCAAAACGGTTTTGAGCTCTCTCTGCACAAACTTGAACCTGAAGGGGCTCTCAATTGCACGAGAGCAGCTGACTTCAAGTGGAAGTCCTCAACATCTGCTCAGTTCTATGGCAAAATGCTGCTTCTCTCGGGTTCCCTATCCAGCCAAGAGATGTTCACGGACATACGAGGAATAAATTTGGCTTTTACATTTCCATGGCGTTTTCTTTTGTGTGTTTGCACTGTGCCATGAAAACCCATCTGTCCTCGGGGAAGGAAAAGGGCAAAACCAGAGTGGTCGTTAAAATGATGTGGTACTTCTTTGGCCTCGCCTTTGTTTGTTTGCTTGTTTTTCTTGTCTTTGTTGGTTGCTGCGTGGCCAAGTTGCACACCGTGTTATAAACACAGGATCAAAATACCAATGACTTTAACCCCCAAACAGCAATCTGCCTCCCCCCCAAAATCCTATGTGAGCAAGGAGAAAGACCATGCAATACGATAAGTAATCTTATGCTTTAACCGTTTAGATCACGTTGCACCACTGGTCTTCAGGTAGAGTCTGTGAGGGTCTCCCGGGCATTCTGGGCGTTCTGGGCATTGCAGCCCCAAAGCCCTGTTGCAAACGGTATCAACAAATCTCAGGAGCGTTGCAAAGTTCAAAGGAGGGGAGGGGAGGGAGATTTTTATCTCAAAATAAAATTGGTTTTTTCACCCATTCACACGCATGCTGTCATTCATATCCACCTATCTGAAAGCAATCAAATGTGTATTTCCACCTAGTCTGGACAGAATTAGCGGAGGTGAAAGAGAGGACAAGAGACACAACCTTTGGAGGCCTCTTCCTGTCTCCTGCATTGTCCCTGCCTGGGTGTCCTGAGAAGCTGCACGCAGATGTGATCTTGACGAAGTGCTAGTGTCAGTGCCATCAACACCTGCCCTTCTCACAACCCTGATTCTGCAAGACCCAAGGCTCCCACGCTCAGAAGTTCCTCTTCATCCTTGGTCACACCAATCACCAAAACACAGACCCTCTCCTACTAGAAGGGGACGGAGGAGGTCTCTCATTCAACACTGGCTCAGGGCAGGGTCAACAATGGGTATAGACCTGTATGCTCTGGGTTGGGGCCACTGAGGTTTTGAAGGTTGACCTCCAGGCCCAGGGATCCCACCCCCTCACTGGGCAACCCTCTCCAGTGCTTCATGATCCTCGCAGGGATTTGGCGGTTAATCCTTTATCTCCAGTCTGAACCTCTCCCGTTTCAGGAGATGCCACCGTCTCTCATCCTCCCACCGGGCAGTGCTGGCGAGCGCCTGTCCCCATCCCCTTGATGCCTTCCCCGTAGGCACTGGGGTGTTGCCGTGAGGTGCCCCAACGCCTTCTCTGCTCCATGCTGAACCAGCCCCAGCCGCACAGACCCTCCTTGCCTCCCATGAGCCTCCCCTCTGCTTCCTGGCCTCCCTCCTGCCCAGGATGCCAGAAAGGGATGTAGTGCCTGGATGAGGCCTGATGGGTGCTGAGCAGAGGGGACCACCCTTGTGAGTCAAGTGCTGCCTGTGTCCCACCATGGGAGGAAGCAGGGCAGCCCAGAGGGCTGGCCAGCAGTGCTGGGGTGTGGGCAGAGCTTGTGGGACTTTGTCCTGCAGCCTCCCAGGGAGGCACGAGGTGTCATCCAATGAACCCTCGTGCCACATGTGCCTGGAGACATCTGCCACAGCCAGAGTGACCTGAGGGGGGCCCGGGAAGACATGGCTGAGGCCTCGGTGACTGGCGTGAAACACTGATGCCGAGCACAAGACAAGGGAAGGAGGCGATGGGTGGAGCGGGCAGTGGCGCTGCAATAGCCCCAGGCGTGTGTGCTGGGGCCACAGCACTGCTGGGCTGAGCACCGCGGTCGAAAATGGCCCGCTGCGATGTCCCTGAGCAATGGGTTCCGCTGTCGCCTAGGGGCAGACTGTGAGGTCAGCTAGTGATGGATTGTAACCAGGTGCCCCGCTGCTCATATCTGGGCACTGAGTCCCAGCCAGCCGGCTCGTGTCCACACTCCAGCTGAGCAAGGTTGCGAGGCTGGAGTGCTGAGGGAAGCCTGGTGCTGGTGCCTCGCCTGGAGAGTTGCTTCTTGCAACTCTCCATAGCAGACCCAGAGCCACTCAAGGACTCGCCCCGGCCCTGCCACGTTCCGGCAGCCGGGGCACCCAGGAGGCGCGCTCGCAGCAGCGCAGGTGAGCTGGGAGGGGAAACCTCAGCCTGGGCAGCTGGGAGGCTTTCCTTCTTGAGGGACCTGGGCATTTCTTCCTCCCCTGCCCGGAGCCGGCAAATGACTGTGGCCTCTCTTCCTTTTCTAGCGTGACACCGGCTGCTGCAGGGCCAGTGGGCAGGGGCAATTTAACATCCTCGGCTCCCCACAGCCCACCGCAGAGCGTGGAGAGCATGGCCACGGAGCTGGAGGACCGCTGTCCCATCTGCCTGGGCAGCTGGGAGGAGCCCAGCTACGTGCTGCCATGCCTCCACCAGTTCTGCTACACCTGCATCCTGCGGTGGGCTGAGAACAAGCCCGAGTGCCCCCTCTGTAAAAGGAGGGTGAGATCCATCTTGCACTCGGTGCGGGCGGACGACGACTTCCAGGAACATGTCATCTCACCTCCTGTGGCTCCATCAGTCGTCGTCCGCCACCAGCGGGGAGGAGCGTCGGGACAGGCAGCTGCCCGCCGTCCCCGTCACCCGGCAGCACCCCGGCCTGCAGCTGCGTCGCCGCTGCCCTGGGCTCCAGAGGGGGGCTTCCATGCCCTCCTCTTCCGCCTCTACCCGGCTGCCCTCCAGCCCCTGCTGCCCTGGCTGCAGCAGGAGCTCGGGCAGCTCTTTGAGGACGCCCAGCAGGCAGCAGCAGTGCAGAGCCTCATCACGTCCAGCCTGCGACACCTTGGGCTGGATGAGGAGGCTCTGGCCCAGCGGCTGCAGGCCTCCCTGGGCTGGCGCACGAGGGCCTTTGTCAGCCGGCTGATTGAGGCCGTCGTGCGCCGGTGCAGTGGGGTGGCCCCACGTCGCGTGGGCCTGGGGGTCACCCGTGCTGCCGGGGGGCGGGAGGACAGTGCCACGGCTGCCCCTGTCCCCGCTGCCTCCCGAGGGGAGCCTCCTGCCCCCAGCCCAGCTCTCCGTGGGGGTCCCGGGAGCCCCCCCTCCACCACCGTTCCCACCCACGGGGAGCAAGAAGAGCAGCCGGAGGAGGCTGTGCCAGGGCCCTCCAGCCACAGCCAGGGCAGGGACCGCTCCCCTGAGGAGCCCCGGCGAGCCCCAAAGAGGAGGGCCGGCAGCCCTGAGGACCCTTCCCAGCCCCCCAGGAAGCCACCCCGCCATCGGTGAACCTGGGAGGGTGCCTCAGGGGCTGCCAAGGCGAGGCCGCAGCTGGGGGACGTGCTGACACCTCTGCGGCAGAAGAGCTCCCCAGCACCTCATCGGCTGCTGTTGGTGGGGGTCCTGCCAGCACCCCCGACGCCCCCGTTCCCACCCACGGGGAGCAGGAAGAGTTCCCAGGACTCTTTACAGCCACCCGAGACCACGACGCCCCGCCAGCAACACTCGAACCAGGCCCCAGGAGCTGCCAAAACCAGGGCCAGGCCAGCAGCTGGGGCACGTGTCAGCTCACAAGACAATCGGCAGGCAAGTGCTGCTCAGCAGTCAAGTGCCCGAAGGCGGGACAGTGTCAGATGCTCTGCATGCCTCCAGGTAGATGATGTCTGTGGCTTTCCCCTTATTCACTCAGGGTGCAGATAAAGCAAGGCTGCAGCTGGGGGACGTGCTGCTGAGGAATGGGAGGAGAGCCCCGCGGCTGCCCCCATGCCCGCTGCCTCCCAAGAAAGGTCTCCTACTGCTGGCCTCACCCACTCCAGCAGCGTGGAAACAACCAGCATGGATGACCTCCCCGGCACGTCAGCAGCTGCCCTTCATGGGAGTGCCACCAGCACTCTTTCTGCCCACGTTCCTGTTGCTGGGGATCAAGAGGAGCCCCAACAGGAACCTGAGGATGCCGTGGCAACTCCATCTACTTCCAGTGGCGGCAGGGAATGCTCCTCTGCGGGGCCATAGTGTTCTCCGACGAGAAGGAACGGCAGCCCCAAGGCCTCTAAGTCTAATTAGCAGACTGTAAAGCAAATAAAGGCCTTAAGACTGCATGAGATGTCTTGGTGTGTCACTAGCTGTGCACGTGGCGTTGCTATCCCCACCCGTGTTACTTTCTACCCCTTTTCCTGGGGCTGTGCCCACCCTTTCCTGGGTGGACAAACACTGGAACAGGCTTCCTAGGGAGGTGGTCCATGCCCCCAGCCTCTCAATGCCTTAAAAAGAGGCATTTGGACAGTGCCCTTAACAATAGGCCTTAATTTTGGTCAGCCGTGGAGTGGTCAGGTACTTGGACTACATGATCCTTGTATGTCCATGCCAACAGGAACTCCTCCTTTCCATTCCATTCCATTCCATTCCATTCCATTCCATTCCATTCCATTGCAATCAGTGCTTGTGAAAGCTGCTGCACCAATGGAAACAGGAAAGTGGTTTTTTGACATTGCAGCTTAGGGAAGCTGCTGCACCTTTAGAAACCTTTGCTCCCTTTCCCACTGGCAATGTGTCTCTGCCAGTACTTCAGTGAGCATCCCTTCATGGGCTTGTGACAGTTGGGCTACAGCTTGGGGACACTCAGGTCTTGAAGACCTCCAGGCTCTGGGATCCCACCTCCTCTCAGGGCAACCCTCTCCAGTGCTTCATGATCCTCGCAGGGATTTGGAGGTTCATTGCTTATCTCCAGCCTGAACCGCTCCCGTTTCAGGAGGTGCCACCGTCTCTCACCCTCCCACCAGACAGGGCTGGCAAGTGCCTGTCCCCATCCCCTTGATGCCTTCCCGTAGGCACTGGGGTGTGCTATAAGGTGCCCCAACGCCTTCTCTGCTCCATGCTGAACCAGCCCCAGCCCCACAGACCCTCCTTGCCTCCCATGAGCCTCCTCTCTGGTTCGTTGGCCTCCCTCCTGCCCAGGACCCCAAGTGGGATGTTGTGCCTGGATGAGGCCTGACGGGTGCTGAGCAGAGGGGACCACCCTTGTGTCCTCTGGCTAGGGGTGAAAGACAGGAGAGAACCCATGAGAGTGAGCCAAGGGCTGCCTGTGTCCCACCATGGGAGGAAGCAGGGCAGCCCAGAGGGCTGGCCAGCAGCGCTGGGGTGTGGGCAGAGCTTGTGGGACGTTGTCCTGCAGCCTCCCAGGGAGGCACGAGGTGTCATCCACGGAACCCTCTTGCCGCATGTGCCTGGAGACGTCTGCCACGGCCAGAGTGACCTGAGGGGGCCCTGGGAAGACACGGCGGAGGCCTTGGTGACTGGCGTGAAACACTGATGCCGAGCACAAGACAAGGGAAGGGGGCGATGGATGGAGTGGGCAGTGGCGCCATGGGTAGGGACGGCCCATAGTGACGTCCCCGAGAAACGGACTGTGATGTCACCAAACGATGCATTGTGACGTCACCAAGCGATGCATTGTGACCTGGCGTCCCTCACTGCTTATATCCGGGTGCCGAGTCCCACTCAGCCAGCTCGTGCCCACATTCCATCGCTCTTTGCAGGACATAGCATCGCGCATCGGGCAGCTATGGAGGAGAGCAGCTCTGCTGGAAGGGACGGCAGCACAAGCCGGACACCACAGGCAGAGTCGGCGACAGCAGCGGCAGCAGACTCCCAGTGCCCCATCTGCCTGGGAGACATCAGAAAGGCAGCCTACGTTGCCTACTGCATGCACTGCTTCTGCTTTGCGTGCATCCGGCGGTGGGCCAGCAGGACAGAGACCTGCCCAGTCTGCAGGCAGCCTTTTGAGCGGCTGCTGCACTCTGTGCGAGGGGACAGTGACTACAAGGAGTACCTGGTCGGCTTGTCCCCCTACCAGCGCAGGAGGCTGGCCATGGAGAGGGCCCGCAGCAGGTCGCCGCAGCACCGCTACGATCTGCGCAGGCGGCCCACTGACAACTAGCCCTCGGCTGGCAGCAGCAGGCCTGCCGGGACCAACCGCACAGCTCCCAGCAGGCTCCCGCACCCAGCACTTCTCAGGAGCCAACACCGCTGAGCGCAGGAGTGCGCCCGCCTGGCCCTGCTCCTGCTCCGGACACCGGCAGTGGCACAGTGTGGCTGTGGCCCCTCACCATCCCCCTCTGGCGCCTCCAATAAAGACCTCGATGCTTTCCAGGGCGTGTGTGCGTGTGTGTTTCTCGACCGCAGAGCAACCTGATGATTAAGGAGCCGGAGCATCCTCTGAGCAAAGGCTGAGCGAGCTGAGACTCTTTAGGCTGGTGAGGAGAAGGCTCGGGGGGGACCTGATCGATGCCTAAAAAGGCCTGAAGGGAGGCTGCAGAGAAGATGGAGCCAGGCTCTTGCCGGTGGTGCCCAGCGACAGGAGACGGCATATCGAAGAGCACTCTGGACATGATCCTGGATAAGTGGCTCTAGCTCAACATCAACAGCAAGATCTCCCATCTCTACTTCCATGATTAGAAATACTAACATATCGAGGCCAGCCGCATAAGCTGTTAAGAATGCCTTTGGTACAGACGATGTCTATTTCTCTGGTATGCATTGCTGACAATCCACTTCTGGAAAAACAGTTTCTCATATACTTCCTCCCATCCAAAAAGAAGTTCTGCTCACTGGTTCAGTTAGGGATGCAAAGGCCGGGATTCCAAATAAATTGTGCGATTATGACTGTATACATCACTTAATTCGAACCCGTTCTGCATTTGTGCTGAGGCAGCTCAACTGCATCAGATAGTGATGTCCTGCTTTTTCTGTACTCTACAGAGACTGTGGGTGTTAGAACACCACGGTGGGTTTGGCCAACTAGCTTGATACTAGTCGCACGCACCTGCCGTACTTTTTGTAAGGCAGTTCTATAAATGCTCTCATAAATATAAATATAATGCTCCCATAGAAATGCTGTCCAGGAGGTCAGACCGTGTGGACAGGCCCTGTGGCCTATGCTAAATGGTCCAGGCCACGCCTGGCATTGATGCTTGCTGGTGTTTATTTCTCAGCATTCAGGTATTATATATTCTCACCACCAGTGTGACGCAGTGCAAGAAGCATTCGGCCTAGGTTCATGCCCAGCAGATGGGTATTCGGGCAACGTTTGTCAGCGGTTTACCCTCAGTTTGTTTGACTTAACTTGTAACGGGACTGTAAAGAATGGGTGACTACACATTTTCCTACGGACCACTTTTGATAACAGTCTGGCATGCACGCAATCGAACACATACTGAGAGGTCCATGTCAAGATATGCGCACGAGAATACACCCTATAATATATTTGGGTTTTTAGCACCAAGGTTACGCACTTCAATGTTAATTGTGATGCCTCCGTAACTTTGCAACACTTACTCTTTTAACTTGCTTTCCCCCCCAAACTCTGTACATATTTTCCCTTCAAATAGTGCGGCCTTTCTTCTCGTGTGGAGCTATTAAAAAGAGAAAGAAGAAATACTGAATCGGGAACTTCTCTTGCTAGTCCTGTGAAAAGGCTCTGCAACCTTAAAAAGGAAGAAGGACCGTCCAGAATCTGGGAACGGATCCCACAGACATTCCTACTTCGTGCACCTGAAGACGTTTCCTGCGTGATTTTTCTTTACGTGTGAGAATCAGACTGACTATCAGGATACCCTTCCCTTCTACAGATTGGCACTGGGATCAACTGCTTTCTGCAGTCATGCTACATCTCTGCCTCAATGTTCGCACAGGCCTGGATCCCATAAACACGGCTCCATCATGGGTATGCGTGTTTCCAGTTTATAGCTGAAAACTACACGAAGGAAACTTCGCAGGTTAGCAAAAACATACACACGTTTCTTGTAGTGACAAGGAAATGGCAGGTATGTAGTTCGATATAAAACGATAATTCGCTAAAACAATGACAATGAGAAAAAAGCACGAACCAAATGCCACTCCTTGACCCTAGCACCCAACGTGACGCTTTCAGAAATTGTGTCTTTTTCCCTGCAAGCAGATGTATGTCTGTGACTAACTGACCCTTCGAACCAGTGTAGCTCCAAAGGGACGCAGGACTGGATACGTATTCGCAGAGATGTGTGCACACAACACACATGCATAATTTTGGGGCCAGGCTCAAACGGCATTTTCCGACTCAGGGTACTTCTAACTGCAAGCATAGTGGAAGAGTCAGTTCCAGGGTATTACAACCTTTTGCATCGTCCCATACCTATCTTTGCTGAAGTACAGCTCCTGTACTTGCACAAAACCAGTAGATCATCAGCCATCAGGTGAGACGTTTTACAGCCCCCAAACGTGAAGGTTTATAAATTAGATGCACTTCTATGCAACTGCAGAGAATAGTGAAATACCCTCCAGGACATTATCTTTTTGAATGGGAGGTGGTGTGGTTGAAGCTATTCTTTTTAATCAGCTGAAGGAAAAATTTGTTCGTTACTTGTAAAAGTGCCTAGATCATGCTCTGGAAGCGAAACGGTATGCAGAGCTGAAATGCAACCCCTCATCAGAGAGTGTTCTGAGGGCCCCGCAAGCGGCACCACTCACTTTTGAGAGGACTGAAAGCTGGGAAAGTCTTTGTCGACATCAAGGAAATACTGCCCTCTTCTGATTCCATTTGATCTAGAGGTGGCTGCACTTGCGACGAGAGAAAAGAGATCTGAAAAAAGAATAAGCGGACTAGAGATGTGGCTTGGCAAAGGGATGAACCTTCTCCAGCGGTTGTTTAGCGGGGAACCTCCGCCATTTCTGAGTGGCAAAGACAGCATCGAAGCAAGAGACATGCACAGCCTGGATAAAAGCCACATGCGCTGCGCCTGTACATTCTAGGATAATAGCGTAATGAAAAGAAAGGTGGCGTGAAATGCAAGCAGCCGACAGATGATTTAAAGCAAGGAGGAGGAGGGGCTCCTGTAAGTATGCCATGGAGCTTCTTGCTGCCCAGTTTTGCGCATACTGAGCTTTTCAAATGTTCAAAAGCAAGGAACCCAAGCCCAGAAAGAAAAGCACGTTGGAGAGCTATCAAACATCGAGACACGTTCAGGAAGCCTCGGAGCTGCAAACCCCTGAGAGAGTGTGCTGCAAAAATATCACCATTTGCTTCCCTTTTTCTCGTGCCCTTTCCTAGATATTCTCTGCTGGCAACTGCCACTGGCTCCTTTCTGGTATCTTCTGGGCTCTTCTTGGAGAAGCATGCCATCTTTAAGTGCAAAGAATGAGCTTCACACTAGCCACCAGGTGAGGCATTTTGCAGACCTACAAGCAGAAAAAGCTCCAAAAATAAGGGGCAGTGGTAGGGAAATCTGGACACGGCGAACCACTTGTCTGATTAGTTTGACCGCTTCTACGATAACTTCCTTACAGAGAATTTCACACCAGAATGATACGCAACCTTCTCCCGGCTGCAAACCGCCACACACTATGAAAATCGGATTGCTTTTCAGAGCTGTCACAAAGGAGACTGGCACAGAAGGATCTTAGCTTCATCGAGCATCTGCACAGCTAAAAGTCTGGGAAATAGCTTTACCCTTTCACAAGATGAGGCCTAACCCTTCTCGCGTGTCCTGCAGCTTCTGCTGCGTGGATGAAAAGTGCTCTTGTTCATGCCTTCCCTTTTTTTGATTTGTCGGCAATCCCATGGAGAGAACTGAGGAAGTAATCCTTATGCCCCCGTCCTGGGAAAACCCACAGCCCCATTCAGCTTTTACACGCGTGCAAAAAAAAAAAAAAAAGAAATCGCCATTTAGGGAAATTTCTGCTTTCTCTCCACCAGCGTGGACTAGCATGGATGCAAATTCCATTTTGACACAATTTTACAAGTGAAAGAATGCTCAAACACAACCAGTTTACAGACAACAAAAATGGTTTGGTACTGAAATAATTTATTTGTGTTTGTACAATTGTATTGTAAAAAATCGAACTGTAAAATACATGTACCGAACAACAATTTAAATTATAGAAATTGTGTCACGTTTTAATACCTGTCAAACTCAGTGCACTTTTGTGCAGAATGTGTAACAGCAGGTGATCTGCTATTCATGTGCATATTTCTTAATTGTGTCTTATAAATTTAAGTGTAAGCAAACCTCTTCCCACTGGAAAAAAGAAAGGAGAAAGGAAGGTTTTTGGAAAGGAACATTGTGAGCGACATGCTCCATTCCGCCCTCAGGTGCCCTGTTGGGAGTGAGAGCAGAATTCCCATCACAGAATTTTCAGAGTCGGCTTGGTATGAAAGCTCACTTGCAAAGGAGCCAACCTAAGTGGCACCGTTCGAACCACTTCCAGGAAATGCCACCCAAGGAAGAAATATTACCTTGCACCCAGCTACGTTTCATGAAGTGGGCACTTAAGAAGGTCTTGTGTGTCGCGTTAGAATGATCAGTTACAAACCCGTGAAAAAGATGTTTTGTGGCCAAATGTTGTCAGGGTAAAAGAAAACCTCGAAGCCGTTGAGTTAGGCTTTTGTAACTTGGCGTGAACTACTACGCTTATAGTCTACACTGGAATATTGAGACCTTAACTTATGGAACGTATGTGTAGAGTATGTGTGGCAGTCTAAAATATTCCATGAGATATTCCAGCAATAGCTCCTAGGGGAGATGGGAAGAAGAAAGCGTCAGTGTTTCCCCAGGCCATTCCTGAAATGCACGCCATGCAATTTAACTGGATGTCCTATTCTTCAAGGACACATAAGCTTCCTGAGTTTTCATTCTTGAACTTCAGAACCTCTGAACTTCTGACCACTAATGGATATTTGAAGAAACTCAGAGGCCAAAATTCACCCTCACCAGGGTTTTGTGGGGCCCAGAGAAGTTGCTGGCACATCAGGTGCCTGGTGGCAGTTCCCCAAAACCACAGAGGAACGGGCTCGAAGACCAATACTTGGTCTCTTGGCATTCCATGTGACACCATGTTGAGAACAGAACTGCACTGGCTCAGGGCAGGGTCAAAACGGTTTTGAGCTCTCTCTGCACAAACTTGAACCTGAAGGGGCTCTCAATTGCACGAGAGCAGCTGACTTCAAGTGGAAGTCCTCAACATCTGCTCAGTTCTATGGCAAAATGCTGCTTGTCTCGGGTTCCCTATCCAGCCAAGAGATGTTCACGGACATACGAGGAATAAATTTGGCTTTTACATTTCCATGGCGTTTTCTTTTGTGTGTTTGCACTGTGCCATGAAAACCCATCTGTCCTCGGGGAAGGAAAAGGGCAAAACCAGAGTGGTCGTTAAAATGATGTGGTACTTCTTTGGCCTCGCCTTTGTTTGTCTGCTTGTTTTTCTTGTCTTTGTTGGTTGCTGCGTGGCCAAGTTGCACACCGTGTTATAAACACAGGATCAAAATACCAATGACTTTAACCCCCAAACAGCAATCTGCCTCCCCCCCAAAATCCTATGTGAGCAAGGAGAAAGACCATGCAATACGATAAGTAATCTTATGCTTTAACCGTTTAGATCACGTTGCACCACTGGTCTTCAGGTAGAGTCTGTGAGGGTCTCCCGGGCATTCTGGGCGTTCTGGGCATTCCAGCCCCAAAGCCCTGTTGCAAACGGTATCAACAAATCTCAGGAGCGTTGCAAAGTTCAAAGGAGGGGAGGGGAGGGAGATTTTTATCTCAAAATAAAATTGGTTTTTTCACCCATTCACACGCATGCTGTCATTCATATCCACCTATCTGAAAGCAATCAAATGTGTATTTCCACCTAGTCTGGACAGAATTAGCGGAGGTGAAAGAGAGGACAAGAGACACAACCTTTGGAGGCCTCTTCCTGTCTCCTGCATTGTCCCTGCCTGGGTGTCCTGAGAAGCTGCACGCAGATGTGATCTTGACGAAGTGCTAGTGTCAGTGCCATCAACACCTGCCCTTCTCACAACCCTGATTCTGCAAGACCCAAGGCTCCCACGCTCAGAAGTTCCTCTTCATCCTTGGTCACACCAATCACCAAAACACAGACCCTCTCCTACTAGAAGGGGACGGAGGAGGTCTCTCATTCAACACTGGCTCAGGGCAGGGTCAACGATGGGTATAGACCTGTATGCTCTGGGTTGGGGCCACTGAGGTTTTGAAGGTTGACCTCCAGGCCCAGGGATCCCACCCCCTCACTGGGCAACCCTCTCCAGTGCTTCATGATCCTCGCAGGGATTTGGCGGTTAATCCTTTATCTCCAGTCTGAACCTCTCCCGTTTCAGGAGATGCCACCGTCTCTCATCCTCCCACCGGGCAGTGCTGGCGAGCGCCTGTCCCCATCCCCTTGATGCCTTCCCCGTAGGCACTGGGGTGTGCCGTGAGGTGCCCCAACGCCTTCTCTGCTCCATGCTGAACCAGCCCCAGCCCCACAGACCCTCCTTGCCTCCCCTGAGCCTCCCCTCTGCTTCCTGGCCTCCCTCCTGCCCAGGATGCCAGAAAGGGATGTTGTGCCTGGATGAGGCCTGATGGGTGCTGAGCAGAGGGGACCACCCTTGTGAGTCAAGTGCTGCCTGTGTCCCACCATGGGAGGAAGCAGGGCAGCCCAGAGGGCTGGCCAGCAGTGCTGGGGTGTGGGCAGAGCTTGTGGGACGTTGTCCTGCAGCCTCCCAGGGAGGCACGAGGTGTCATCCAATGAACCCTCGTGCCACATGTGCCTGGAGACATCTGCCACAGCCAGAGTGACCTGAGGGGGGCCCGGGAAGACATGGCTGAGGCCTCGGTGACTGGCGTGAAACACTGATGCCGAGCACAAGACAAGGGAAGGAGGCGATGGGTGGAGCGGGCAGTGGCGCTGCAATAGCCCCAGGCGTGTGTGCTGTGGCCACAGCACTGCTGGGCAGAGCACCGCGGTGGAAAATGGCCCGCTGCGATGTCCCTGAGCAATGGGTTCCGCTGTCGCCTAGGGGCAGACTGTGAGGTCAGCTAGTGATGGATTGTAACCAGGTGCCCCGCTGCTCATATCTGGGCACTGAGTCCCAGCCAGCCGGCTCGTGTCCACACTCCAGCTGAGCAAGGTTGCGAGGCTGGAGTGCTGAGGGAAGCCTGGTGCTGGTGCCTCGCCTGGAGAGTTGCTTCTTGCAACTCTCCATAGCAGACCCAGAGCCACTCAAGGACTCGCCCCGGCCCTGCCACGTTCCGGCAGCCGGGGCACCCAGGAGGCGCGCTCGCAGCAGCGCAGGTGAGCTGGGAGGGGAAACCTCAGCCTGGGCAGCTGGGAGGCTTTCCTTCTTGAGGGACCTGGGCATTTCTTCCTCCCCTGCCCGGAGCCGGCAAATGACTGTGGCCTCTCTTCCTTTTCTAGCGTGACACCGGCTGCTGCAGGGCCAGTGGGCAGGGGCAATTTAACATCCTTGGCTCCCCCCAGCCCACCGCAGAGCGTGGAGAGCATGGCCACGGAGCTGGAGGACCGCTGTCCCATCTGCCTGGGCAGCTGGGAGGAGCCCAGCTACGTGCTGCCATGCCTCCACCAGTTCTGCTACACCTGCATCCTGCGGTGGGCTGAGAACAAGCCCGAGTGCCCCCTCTGTAAAAGGAGGGTGAGATCCATCTTGCACTCGGTGCGGGCGGACGACGACTTCCAGGAACATGTCATCTCACCTCCTGTGGCTCCATCAGTCGTCGTCCGCCACCAGCGGGGAGGAGCGTCGGCACAGGCAGCCGCCCACCGCCCCCGTCACCCGGCAGCACCCCGGCCTGCAGCTGCGTCGCCGCTGCCCTGGGCTCCAGAGGGGGGCTTCCATGCCCTCCTCTTCCGCCTCTACCCGGCTGCCCTCCAGCCCCTGCTGCCCTGGCTGCAGCAGGAGCTCGGGCAGCTCTTTGAGGACGCCCAGCAGGCAGCAGCAGTGCAGAGCCTCATCACGTCCAGCCTGCGACACCTTGGGCTGGATGAGGAGGCTCTGGCCCAGCGGCTGCAGGCCTCCCTGGGCTGGCGCACGAGGGCCTTTGTCAGCCGGCTGATTGAGGCCGTCGTGCGCCGGTGCAGTGGGGTGGCCCCACGTCGCGTGGGCCTGGGGGTCACCCGTGCTGCCGGGGGGCGGGAGGACAGTGCCACGGCTGCCCCTGTCCCCGCTGCCTCCCGAGGGGAGCCTCCTGCCCCCAGCCCGGCTCTCCGTGGGGGTCCCGGGAGCCCCCCCTCCACCACCGTTCCCACCCACGGGGAGCAAGAAGAGCAGCCGGAGGAGGCTGTGCCAGGGCCCTCCAGCCACAGCCAGGGCAGGGACCGCTCCCCTGAGGAGCCCCGGCGAGCCCCAAAGAGGAGGGCCGGCAGCCCTGAGGACCCTTCCCAGCCCCCCAGGAAGCCACCCCGCCATCGGTGAACCTGGGAGGGTGCCTCAGGGGCTGCCAAGGCGAGGCCGCAGCTGGGGGACGTGCTGACACCTCTGCGGCAGAAGAGCTCCCCAGCACCTCATCGGCTGCTGTTGGTGGGGGTCCTGCCAGCACCCCCGACGCCCCCGTTCCCACCCACGGGGAGCAGGAAGAGTTCCCAGGACTCTTTACAGCCACCCGAGACCACGACGCCCCGCCAGCAACACTCGAACCAGGCCCCAGGAGCTGCCAAAACCAGGGCCAGGCCAGCAGCTGGGGCACGTGTCAGCTCACAAGCCAATCGGCAGGCAAGTGCTGCTCAGCAGTCAAGTGCCCGAAGGCGGGACAGTGTCAGATGCTCTGCATGCCTCCAGGTAGATGATGTCTGTGGCTTTCCCCTTATTCACTCAGGGTGCAGATAAAGCAAGGCTGCAGCTGGGGGACGTGCTGCTGAGGAATGGGAGGAGAGCCCCGCGGCTGCCCCCGTGCCCGCTGCCTCCCAAGAAAGGTCTCCTACTGCTGGCCTCACCCACTCCAGCAGCGTGGAAACAACCAGCATGGATGACCTCCCCAGCACGTCAGCAGCTGCCCTTCATGGGAGTGCCACCAGCACTCTTTCTGCCCACGTTCCTGTTGCTGGGGATCAAGAGGAGCCCCAACAGGAACCTGAGGATGCCGTGGCAACTCCATCTACTTCCAGTGGCGGCAGGGAATGCTCCTCTGCGGGGCCATAGTGTTCTCCGACGAGAAGGAACGGCAGCCCCAAGGCCTCTAAGTCTAATTAGCAGACTGTAAAGCAAATAAAGGCCTTAAGACTGCATGAGATGTCTTGGTGTGTCACTAGCTGTGCACGTGGCGTTGCTATCCCCACCCGTGTTACTTTCTACCCCTTTTCCTGGGGCTGTGCCCACCCTTTCCTGGGTGGACAAACACTGGAACAGGCTTCCTAGGGAGGTGGTCCATGCCCCCAGCCTCTCAATGCCTTAAAAAGAGGCATTTGGACAGTGCCCTTAACAATAGGCCTTAATTTTGGTCAGCCGTGGAGTGGTCAGGTACTTGGACTACATGATCCTTGTATGTCCATGCCAACAGGAACTCCTCCTTTCCATTCCATTCCATTCCATTCCATTCCATTCCATTCCATTCCATTCCATTCCATTGCAATCAGTGCTTGTGAAAGCTGCTGCACCAATGGAAACAGGAAAGTGTTTTTTTGACATTGCAGCTTAGGGAAGCTGCTGCACCTTTAGAAACCTTTGCTCCCTTTCCCACTGGCAATGTGTCTCTGCCAGTACTTCAGTGAGCATCCCTTCATGGGCTTGTGACAGTTGGGCTACAGCTTGGGGACACTCAGGTCTTGAAGACCTCCAGGCTCTGGGATCCCACCTCCTCTCAGGGCAACCCTCTCCAGTGCTTCATGATCCTCGCAGGGATTTGGAGGTTCATTGCTTATCTCCAGCCTGAACCGCTCCCGTTTCAGGAGGTGCCACCGTCTCTCACCCTCCCACCAGACAGGGCTGGCAAGTGCCTGTCCCCATCCCCTTGATGCCTTCCCGTAGGCACTGGGGTGTGCTATAAGGTGCCCCAACGCCTTCTCTGCTCCATGCTGAACCAGCCCCAGCCCCACAGACCCTCCTTGCCTCCCATGAGCCTCCTCTCTGGTTCGTTGGCCTCCCTCCTGCCCAGGACCCCAAGTAGGATGTTGTGCCTGGATGAGGCCTGACGGGTGCTGAGCAGAGGGGACCACCCTTGTGTCCTCTGGCTAGGGGTGAAAGACAGGAGAGAACCCATGAGAGTGAGCCAAGGGCTGCCTGTGTCCCACCATGGGAGGAAGCAGGGCAGCCCAGAGGGCTGGCCAGCAGCGCTGGGGTGTGGGCAGAGCTTGTGGGACGTTGTCCTGCAGCCTCCCAGGGAGGCACGAGGTGTCATCCACGGAACCCTCTTGCCGCATGTGCCTGGAGACGTCTGCCACGGCCAGAGTGACCTGAGGGGGCCCTGGGAAGACACGGCGGAGGCCTTGGTGACTGGCGTGAAACACTGATGCCGAGCACAAGACAAGGGAAGGGGGCGATGGATGGAGTGGGCAGTGGCGCCATGGGTAGGGACGGCCCATAGTGACGTCCCCGAGAAACAGACTGTGATGTCACCAAACGATGCATTGTGACGTCACCAAGCGATGCATTGTGACCTGGCGTCCCTCACTGCTTATATCCGGGTGCCGAGTCCCACTCAGCCAGCTCGTGCCCACATTCCATCGCTCTTTGCAGGACATAGCATCGCGCATCGAGCAGCTATGGAGGAGAGCAGCTCTGCTGGAAGGGACGGCAGCACAAGCCGGACACCACAGGCAGAGTCGGCGACAGCAGCGGCAGCAGACTCCCAGTGCCCCATCTGCCTGGGAGACATCAGAAAGGCAGCCTACGTTGCCTACTGCATGCACTGCTTCTGCTTTGCGTGCATCCGGCGGTGGGCCAGCAGGACAGAGACCTGCCCAGTCTGCAGGCAGCCTTTTGAGCGGCTGCTGCACTCTGTGCGAGGGGACAGTGACTACAAGGAGTACCTGGTCGGCTTGTCCCCCTACCAGCGCAGGAGGCTGGCCATGGAGAGGGCCCGCAGCAGGTCGCCGCAGCACCGCTACGATCTGCGCAGGCGGCCCACTGACAACTAGCCCTCGGCTGGCAGCAGCGGGCCTGCCGGGACCAACCGCACAGCTCCCAGCAGGCTCCCGCACCCAGCACTTCTCAGGAGCCAACACCGCTGAGCGCAGGAGTGCGCCCGCCTGGCCCTGCTCCTGCTCCGGACACCGGCAGTGGCACAGTGTGGCTGTGGCCCCTCACCATCCCCCTCTGGCGCCTCCAATAAAGACCTCGATGCTTTCCAGGGCGTGTGTGCGTGTGTGTTTCTCGACCGCAGAGCAACCTGATGATTAAGGAGCCGGAGCATCCTCTGAGCAAAGGCTGAGCGAGCTGAGACTCTTTAGGCTGGTGAGGAGAAGGCTCGGGGGGGACCTGATCGATGCCTAAAAAGGCCTGAAGGGAGGCTGCAGAGAAGATGGAGCCAGGCTCTTGCCGGTGGTGCCCAGCGACAGGAGACGGCATATCGAAGAGCACTCTGGACATGATCCTGGATAAGTGGCTCTAGCTCAACATCAACAGCAAGATCTCCCATCTCTACTTCCATGATTAGAAATACTAACATATCGAGGCCAGCCGCATAAGCTGTTAAGAATGCCTTTGGTACAGACGATGTCTATTTCTCTGGTATGCATTGCTGACAATCCACTTCTGGAAAAACAGTTTCTCATATACTTCCTCCCATCCAAAAAGAAGTTCTGCTCACTGGTTCAGTTAGGGATGCAAAGGCCGGGATTCCAAATAAATTGTGCGATTATGACTGTATACATCACTTAATTCGAACCCGTTCTGCATTTGTGCTGAGGCAGCTCAACTGCATCAGATAGTGATGTCCTGCTTTTTCTGTACTCTACAGAGACTGTGGGTGTTAGAACACCACGGTGGGTTTGGCCAACTAGCTTGATACTAGTCGCACGCACCTGCCGTACTTTTTGTAAGGCAGTTCTATAAATGCTCTCATAAATATAAATATAATGCTCCCATAGAAATGCTGTCCAGGAGGTCAGACCGTGTGGACAGGCCCTGTGGCCTATGCTAAATGGTCCAGGCCACGCCTGGCATTGATGCTTGCTGGTGTTTATTTCTCAGCATTCAGGTATTATATATTCTCACCACCAGTGTGACGCAGTGCAAGAAGCATTCGGCCTAGGTTCATGCCCAGCAGATGGGTATTCGGGCAACGTTTGTCAGCGGTTTACCCTCAGTTTGTTTGACTTAACTTGTAACGGGACTGTAAAGAATGGGTGACTACACATTTTCCTACGGACCACTTTTGATAACAGTCTGGCATGCACGCAATCGAACACATACTGAGAGGTCCATGTCAAGATATGCGCACGAGAATACACCCTATAATATATTTGGGTTTTTAGCACCAAGGTTACGCACTTCAATGTTAATTGTGATGCCTCCGTAACTTTGCAACACTTACTCTTTGAACTTGCTTTCCCCCCCAAACTCTGTACATATTTTCCCTTCAAATAGTGCGGCCTTTCTTCTCGTGTGGAGCTATTAAAAAGAGAAAGAAGAAATACTGAATCGGGAACTTCTCTTGCTAGTCCTGTGAAAAGGCTCTGCAACCTTAAAAAGGAAGAAGGACCGTCCAGAATCTGGGAACGGATCCCACAGACATTCCTACTTCGTGCACCTGAAGACGTTTCCTGCGTGATTTTTCTTTACGTGTGAGAATCAGACTGACTATCAGGATACCCTTCCCTTCTACAGATTGGCACTGGGATCAACTGCTTTCTGCAGTCATGCTACATCTCTGCCTCAATGTTCGCACAGGCCTGGATCCCATAAACACGGCTCCATCATGGGTATGCGTGTTTCCAGTTTATAGCTGAAAACTACACGAAGGAAACTTCGCAGGTTAGCAAAAACATACACACGTTTCTTGTAGTGACAAGGAAATGGCAGGTATGTAGTTCGATATAAAACGATAATTCGCTAAAACAATGACAATGAGAAAAAAGCACGAACCAAATGCCACTCCTTGACCCTAGCACCCAACGTGACGCTTTCAGAAATTGTGTCTTTTTCCCTGCAAGCAGATGTATGTCTGTGACTAACTGACCCTTCGAACCAGTGTAGCTCCAAAGGGACGCAGGGCTGGATACGTATTCGCAGAGATGTGTGCACACAACACACATGCATAATTTTGGGGCCAGGCTCAAACGGCATTTTCCGACTCAGGGTACTTCTAACTGCAAGCATAGTGGAAGAGTCAGTTCCAGGGTATTACAACCTTTTGCATCGTCCCATACCTATCTTTGCTGAAGTACAGCTCCTGTACTTGCACAAAACCAGTAGATCATCAGCCATCAGGTGAGACGTTTTACAGCCCCCAAACGTGAAGGTTTATAAATTAGATGCACTTCTATGCAACTGCAGAGAATAGTGAAATACCCTCCAGGACATTATCTTTTTGAATGGGAGGTGTTGTGGTTGAAGCTATTCTTTTTAATCAGCTGAAGGAAAAATTTGTTCGTTACTTGTAAAAGTGCCTAGATCATGCTCTGGAAGCGAAACGGTATGCAGAGCTGAAATGCAACCCCTCATCAGAGAGTGTTCTGAGGGCCCCGCAAGCGGCACCACTCACTTTTGAGAGGACTGAAAGCTGGGAAAGTCTTTGTCGACATCAAGGAAATACTGCCCTCTTCTGATTCCATTTGATCTAGAGGTGGCTGCACTTGCGACGAGAGAAAAGAGATCTGAAAAAAGAATAAGCGGACTAGAGATGTGGCTTGGCAAAGGGATGAACCTTCTCCAGCGGTTGTTTAGCGGGGAACCTCCGCCATTTCTGAGTGGCAAAGACAGCATCGAAGCAAGAGACATGCACAGCCTGGATAAAAGCCACATGCGCTGCGCCTGTACATTCTAGGATAATAGCGTAATGAAAAGAAAGGTGGCGTGAAATGCAAGCAGCCGACAGATGATTTAAAGCAAGGAGGAGGAGGGGCTCCTGTAAGTATGCCATGGAGCTTCTTGCTGCCCAGTTTTGCGCATACTGAGCTTTTCAAATGTTCAAAAGCAAGGAACCCAAGCCCAGAAAGAAAAGCACGTTGGAGAGCTATCAAACATCGAGACACGTTCAGGAAGCCTCGGAGCTGCAAACCCCTGAGAGAGTGTGCTGCAAAAATATCACCATTTGCTTCCCTTTTTCTCGTGCCCTTTCCTAGATATTCTCTGCTGGCAACTGCCACTGGCTCCTTTCTGGTATCTTCTGGGCTCTTCTTGGAGAAGCATGCCATCTTTAAGTGCAAAGAATGAGCTTCACACTAGCCACCAGGTGAGGCATTTTGCAGACCTACAAGCAGAAAAAGCTCCAAAAATAAGGGGCAGTGGTAGGGAAATCTGGACACGGCGAACCACTTGTCTGATTAGTTTGACCGCTTCTACGATAACTTCCTTACAGAGAATTTCACACCAGAATGATACGCAACCTTCTCCCGGCTGCAAACCGCCACACACTATGAAAATCGGATTGCTTTTCAGAGCTGTCACAAAGGAGACTGGCACAGAAGGATCTTAGCTTCATCGAGCATCTGCACAGCTAAAAGTCTGGGAAATAGCTTTACCCTTTCACAAGATGAGGCCTAACCCTTCTCGCGTGTCCTGCAGCTTCTGCTGCGTGGATGAAAAGTGCTCTTGTTCATGCCTTCCCTTTTTTTGATTTGTCGGCAATCCCATGGAGAGAACTGAGGAAGTAATCCTTATGCCCCCGTCCTGGGAAAACCCACAGCCCCATTCAGCTTTTACACGCGTGCAAAAAAAAAAAAAAAAGAAATCGCCATTTAGGGAAATTTCTGCTTTCTCTCCACCAGCGTGGACTAGCATGGATGCAAATTCCATTTTGACACAATTTTACAAGTGAAAGAATGCTCAAACACAACCAGTTTACAGACAACAAAAATGGTTTGGTACTGAAATAATTTATTTGTGTTTGTACAATTGTATTGTAAAAAATCGAACTGTAAAATACATGTACCGAACAACAATTTAAATTATAGAAATTGTGTCACGTTTTAATACCTGTCAAACTCAGTGCACTTTTGTGCAGAATGTGTAACAGCAGGTGATCTGCTATTCATGTGCATATTTCTTAATTGTGTCTTATAAATTTAAGTGTAAGCAAACCTCTTCCCACTGGAAAAAAGAAAGAAAAGGAGAAAGGAAGGTTTTTGGAAAGGAACATTGTGAGCGACATGCTCCATTCCGCCCTCAGGTGCCCTGTTGGGAGTGAGAGCAGAATTCCCATCACAGAATTTTCAGAGTCGGCTTGGTATGAAAGCTCACTTGCAAAGGAGCCAACCTAAGTGGCACCGTTCGAACCACTTCCAGGAAATGCCACCCAAGGAAGAAATATTACCTTGCACCCAGCTACGTTTCATGAAGTGGGCACTTAAGAAGGTCTTGTGTGTCGCGTTAGAATGATCAGTTACAAACCCGTGAAAAAGATGGTTTGTGGCCAAATGTTGTCAGGGTAAAAGAAAACCTCGAAGCCGTTGAGTTAGGCTTTTGTAACTTGGCGTGAACTACTACGCTTATAGTCTACACTGGAATATTGAGACCTTAACTTATGGAACGTATGTGTAGAGTATGTGTGGCAGTCTAAAATATTCCATGAGATATTCCAGCAATAGCTCCTAGGGGAGATGGGAAGAAGAAAGCGTCAGTGTTTCCCCAGGCCATTCCTGAAATGCACGCCATGCAATTTAACTGGATGTCCTATTCTTCAAGGACACATAAGCTTCCTGAGTTTTCATTCTTGAACTTCAGAACCTCTGAACTTCTGACCACTAATGGATATTTGAAGAAACTCAGAGGCCAAAATTCACCCTCACCAGGGTTTTGTGGGGCCCAGAGAAGTTGCTGGCACATCAGGTGCCTGGTGGCAGTTCCCCAAAACCACAGAGGAACGGGCTCGAAGACCAATACTTGGTCTCTTGGCATTCCATGTGACACCATGTTGAGAACAGAACTGCACTGGCTCAGGGCAGGGTCAAAACGGTTTTGAGCTCTCTCTGCACAAACTTGAACCTGAAGGGGCTCTGAATTGCACGAGAGCAGCTGACTTCAAGTGGAAGTCCTCAACATCTGCTCAGTTCTATGGCAAAATGCTGCTTCTCTCGGGTTCCCTATCCAGCCAAGAGATGTTCACGGACATACGAGGAATAAATTTGGCTTTTACATTTCCATGGCGTTTTCTTTTGTGTGTTTGCACTGTGCCATGAAAACCCATCTGTCCTCGGGGAAGGAAAAGGGCAAAACCAGAGTGGTCGTTAAAATGATGTGGTACTTCTTTGGCCTCGCCTTTGTTTGTCTGCTTGTTTTTCTTGTCTTTGTTGGTTGCTGCGTGGCCAAGTTGCACACCGTGTTATAAACACAGGATCAAAATACCAATGACTTTAACCCCCAAACAGCAATCTGCCTCCCCCCCAAAATCCTATGTGAGCAAGGAGAAAGACCATGCAATACGATAAGTAATCTTATGCTTTAACCGTTTAGATCACGTTGCACCACTGGTCTTCAGGTAGAGTCTGTGAGGGTCTCCCGGGCATTCTGGGCGTTCTGGGCATTCCAGCCCCAAAGCCCTGTTGCAAACGGTATCAACAAATCTCAGGAGCGTTGCAAAGTTCAAAGGAGGGGAGGGGAGGGAGATTTTTATCTCAAAATAAAATTGGTTTTTTCACCCATTCACACGCATGCTGTCATTCATATCCACCTATCTGAAAGCAATCAAATGTGTATTTCCACCTAGTCTGGACAGAATTAGCGGAGGTGAAAGAGAGGACAAGAGACACAACCTTTGGAGGCCTCTTCCTGTCTCCTGCATTGTCCCTGCCTGGGTGTCCTGAGAAGCTGCACGCAGATGTGATCTTGACGAAGTGCTAGTGTCAGTGCCATCAACACCTGCCCTTCTCACAACCCTGATTCTGCAAGACCCAAGGCTCCCACGCTCAGAAGTTCCTCTTCATCCTTGGTCACACCAATCACCAAAACACAGACCCTCTCCTACTAGAAGGGGACGGAGGAGGTCTCTCATTCAACACTGGCTCAGGGCAGGGTCAACGATGGGTATAGACCTGTATGCTCTGGGTTGGGGCCACTGAGGTTTTGAAGGTTGACCTCCAGGCCCAGGGATCCCACCCCCTCACTGGGCAACCCTCTCCAGTGCTTCATGATCCTCGCAGGGATTTGGCGGTTAATCCTTTATCTCCAGTCTGAACCTCTCCCGTTTCAGGAGATGCCACCGTCTCTCATCCTCCCACCGGGCAGTGCTGGCGAGCGCCTGTCCCCATCCCCTTGATGCCTTCCCCGTAGGCACTGGGGTGTGCCGTGAGGTGCCCCAACGCCTTCTCTGCTCCATGCTGAACCAGCCCCAGCCCCACAGACCCTCCTTGCCTCCCCTGAGCCTCCCCTCTGCTTCCTGGCCTCCCTCCTGCCCAGGATGCCAGAAAGGGATGTTGTGCCTGGATGAGGCCTGATGGGTGCTGAGCAGAGGGGACCACCCTTGTGAGTCAAGTGCTGCCTGTGTCCCACCATGGGAGGAAGCAGGGCAGCCCAGAGGGCTGGCCAGCAGTGCTGGGGTGTGGGCAGAGCTTGTGGGACTTTGTCCTGCAGCCTCCCAGGGAGGCACGAGGTGTCATCCAATGAACCCTCGTGCCACATGTGCCTGGAGACATCTGCCACAGCCAGAGTGACCTGAGGGGGGCCCGGGAAGACATGGCTGAGGCCTCGGTGACTGGCGTGAAACACTGATGCCGAGCACAAGACAAGGGAAGGAGGCGATGGGTGGAGCGGGCAGTGGCGCTGCAATAGCCCCAGGCGTGTGTGCTGTGGCCACAGCACTGCTGGGCTGAGCACCGCGGTGGAAAATGGCCCGCTGCGATGTCCCTGAGCAATGGGTTCCGCTGTCGCCTAGGGGCAGACTGTGAGGTCAGCTAGTGATGGATTGTAACCAGGTGCCCCGCTGCTCATATCTGGGCACTGAGTCCCAGCCAGCCGGCTCGTGTCCACACTCCAGCTGAGCAAGGTTGCGAGGCTGGAGTGCTGAGGGAAGCCTGGTGCTGGTGCCTCGCCTGGAGAGTTGCTTCTTGCAACTCTCCATAGCAGACCCAGAGCCACTCAAGGACTCGCCCCGGCCCTGCCACGTTCCGGCAGCCGGGGCACCCAGGAGGCGCGCTCGCAGCAGCGCAGGTGAGCTGGGAGGGGAAACCTCAGCCTGGGCAGCTGGGAGGCTTTCCTTCTTGAGGGACCTGGGCATTTCTTCCTCCCCTGCCCGGAGCCGGCAAATGACTGTGGCCTCTCTTCCTTTTCTAGCGTGACACCGGCTGCTGCAGGGCCAGTGGGCAGGGGCAATTTAACATCCTTGGCTCCCCCCAGCCCACCGCAGAGCGTGGAGAGCATGGCCACGGAGCTGGAGGACCGCTGTCCCATCTGCCTGGGCAGCTGGGAGGAGCCCAGCTACGTGCTGCCATGCCTCCACCAGTTCTGCTACACCTGTATCTTGCGGTGGGCTGAGAACAAGCCCGAGTGCCCCCTCTGTAAAAGGAGGGTGAGATCCATCTTGCACTCGGTGCGGGCGGACGACGACTTCCAGGAACATGTCATCTCACCTCCTGTGGCTCCATCAGTCGTCGTCCGCCACCAGCGGGGAGGAGCGTCGGCACAGGCAGCCGCCCACCGCCCCCGTCACCCGGCAGCACCCCGGCCTGCAGCTGCGTCGCCGCTGCCCTGGGCTCCAGAGGGGGGCTTCCATGCCCTCCTCTTCCGCCTCTACCCGGCTGCCCTCCAGCCCCTGCTGCCCTGGCTGCAGCAGGAGCTCGGGCAGCTCTTTGAGGACGCCCAGCAGGCAGCAGCAGTGCAGAGCCTCATCACGTCCAGCCTGCGACACCTTGGGCTGGATGAGGAGGCTCTGGCCCAGCGGCTGCAGGCCTCCCTGGGCTGGCGCACGAGGGCCTTTGTCAGCCGGCTGATTGAGGCCGTCGTGCGCCGGTGCAGTGGGGTGGCCCCACGTCGCGTGGGCCTGGGGGTCACCCGTGCTGCCGGGGGGCGGGAGGACAGTGCCACGGCTGCCCCTGTCCCCGCTGCCTCCCGAGGGGAGCCTCCTGCCCCCAGCCCGGCTCTCCGTGGGGGTCCCGGGAGCCCCCCCTCCACCACCGTTCCCACCCACGGGGAGCAAGAAGAGCAGCCGGAGGAGGCTGTGCCAGGGCCCTCCAGCCACAGCCAGGGCAGGGACCGCTCCCCTGAGGAGCCCCGGCGAGCCCCAAAGAGGAGGGCCGGCAGCCCTGAGGACCCTTCCCAGCCCCCCAGGAAGCCACCCCGCCATCGGTGAACCTGGGAGGGTGCCTCAGGGGCTGCCAAGGCGAGGCCGCAGCTGGGGGACGTGCTGACACCTCTGCGGCAGAAGAGCTCCCCAGCACCTCATCGGCTGCTGTTGGTGGGGGTCCTGCCAGCACCCCTGACGCCCCCGTTCCCACCCACGGGGAGCAGGAAGAGTTCCCAGGACTCTTTACAGCCACCCGAGACCACGACGCCCCGCCAGCAACACTCGAACCAGGCCCCAGGAGCTGCCAAAACCAGGGCCAGGCCAGCAGCTGGGGCACGTGTCAGCTCACAAGACAATCGGCAGGCAAGTGCTGCTCAGCAGTCAAGTGCCCGAAGGCGGGACAGTGTCAGATGCTCTGCATGCCTCCAGGTAGATGATGTCTGTGGCTTTCCCCTTATTCACTCAGGGTGCAGATAAAGCAAGGCTGCAGCTGGGGGACGTGCTGCTGAGGAATGGGAGGAGAGCCCCGCGGCTGCCCCCGTGCCCGCTGCCTCCCAAGAAAGGTCTCCTACTGCTGGCCTCACCCACTCCAGCAGCGTGGAAACAACCAGCATGGATGACCTCCCCAGCACGTCAGCAGCTGCCCTTCATGGGAGTGCCACCAGCACTCTTTCTGCCCACGTTCCTGTTGCTGGGGATCAAGAGGAGCCCCAACAGGAACCTGAGGATGCCGTGGCAACTCCATCTACTTCCAGTGGCGGCAGGGAATGCTCCTCTGCGGGGCCATAGTGTTCTCCGACGAGAAGGAACGGCAGCCCCAAGGCCTCTAAGTCTAATTAGCAGACTGTAAAGCAAATAAAGGCCTTAAGACTGCATGAGATGTCTTGGTGTGTCACTAGCTGTGCACGTGGCGTTGCTATCCCCACCCGTGTTACTTTCTACCCCTTTTCCTGGGGCTGTGCCCACCCTTTCCTGGGTGGACAAACACTGGAACAGGCTTCCTAGGGAGGTGGTCCATGCCCCCAGCCTCTCAATGCCTTAAAAAGAGGCATTTGGACAGTGCCCTTAACAATAGGCCTTAATTTTGGTCAGCCGTGGAGTGGTCAGGTACTTGGACTACATGATCCTTGTATGTCCATGCCAACAGGAACTCCTCCTTTCCATTCCATTCCATTCCATTCCATTCCATTCCATTCCATTCCATTGCAATCAGTGCTTGTGAAAGCTGCTGCACCAATGGAAACAGGAAAGTGTTTTTTTGACATTGCAGCTTAGGGAAGCTGCTGCACCTTTAGAAACCTTTGCTCCCTTTCCCACTGGCAATGTGTCTCTGCCAGTACTTCAGTGAGCATCCCTTCATGGGCTTGTGACAGTTGGGCTACAGCTTGGGGACACTCAGGTCTTGAAGACCTCCAGGCTCTGGGATCCCACCTCCTCTCAGGGCAACCCTCTCCAGTGCTTCATGATCCTCGCAGGGATTTGGAGGTTCATTGCTTATCTCCAGCCTGAACCGCTCCCGTTTCAGGAGGTGCCACCGTCTCTCACCCTCCCACCAGACAGGGCTGGCAAGTGCCTGTCCCCATCCCCTTGATGCCTTCCCGTAGGCACTGGGGTGTGCTATAAGGTGCCCCAACGCCTTCTCTGCTCCATGCTGAACCAGCCCCAGCCCCACAGACCCTCCTTGCCTCCCATGAGCCTCCTCTCTGGTTCGTTGGCCTCCCTCCTGCCCAGGACCCCAACTGGGATGTTGTGCCTGGATGAGGCCTGACGGGTGCTGAGCAGAGGGGACCACCCTTGTGTCCTCTGGCTAGGGGTGAAAGACAGGAGAGAACCCATGAGAGTGAGCCAAGGGCTGCCTGTGTCCCACCATGGGAGGAAGCAGGGCAGCCCAGAGGGCTGGCCAGCAGCGCTGGGGTGTGGGCAGAGCTTGTGGGACGTTGTCCTGCAGCCTCCCAGGGAGGCACGAGGTGTCATCCACGGAACCCTCTTGCCGCATGTGCCTGGAGACGTCTGCCACGGCCAGAGTGACCTGAGGGGGCCCTGGGAAGACACGGCGGAGGCCTTGGTGACTGGCGTGAAACACTGATGCCGAGCACAAGACAAGGGAAGGGGGCGATGGATGGAGTGGGCAGTGGCGCCATGGGTAGGGACGGCCCATAGTGACGTCCCCGAGAAACGGACTGTGATGTCACCAAACGATGCATTGTGACGTCACCAAGCGATGCATTGTGACCTGGCGTCCCTCACTGCTTATATCCGGGTGCCGAGTCCCACTCAGCCAGCTCGTGCCCACATTCCATCGCTCTTTGCAGGACATAGCATCGCGCATCGAGCAGCTATGGAGGAGAGCAGCTCTGCTGGAAGGGACGGCAGCACAAGCCGGACACCACAGGCAGAGTCGGCGACAGCAGCGGCAGCAGACTCCCAGTGCCCCATCTGCCTGGGAGACATCAGAAAGGCAGCCTACGTTGCCTACTGCATGCACTGCTTCTGCTTTGCGTGCATCCGGCGGTGGGCCAGCAGGACAGAGACCTGCCCAGTCTGCAGGCAGCCTTTTGAGCGGCTGCTGCACTCTGTGCGAGGGGACAGTGACTACAAGGAGTACCTGGTCGGCTTGTCCCCCTACCAGCGCAGGAGGCTGGCCATGGAGAGGGCCCGCAGCAGGTCGCCGCAGCACCGCTACGATCTGCGCAGGCGGCCCACTGACAACTAGCCCTCGGCTGGCAGCAGCGGGCCTGCCGGGACCAACCGCACAGCTCCCAGCAGGCTCCCGCACCCAGCACTTCTCAGGAGCCAACACCGCTGAGCGCAGGAGTGCGCCCGCCTGGCCCTGCTCCTGCTCCGGACACCGGCAGTGGCACAGTGTGGCTGTGGCCCCTCACCATCCCCCTCTGGCGCCTCCAATAAAGACCTTGATGCTTTCCAGGGCGTGTGTGCGTGTGTGTTTCTCGACCGCAGAGCAACCTGATGATTAAGGAGCCGGAGCATCCTCTGAGCAAAGGCTGAGCGAGCTGAGACTCTTTAGGCTGGTGAGGAGAAGGCTCGGGGGGGACCTGATCGATGCCTAAAAAGGCCTGAAGGGAGGCTGCAGAGAAGATGGAGCCAGGCTCTTGCCGGTGGTGCCCAGCGACAGGAGACGGCATATCGAAGAGCACTCTGGACATGATCCTGGATAAGTGGCTCTAGCTCAACATCAACAGCAAGATCTCCCATCTCTACTTCCATGATTAGAAATACTAACATATCGAGGCCAGCCGCATAAGCTGTTAAGAATGCCTTTGGTACAGACGATGTCTATTTCTCTGGTATGCATTGCTGACAATCCACTTCTGGAAAAACAGTTTCTCATATACTTCCTCCCATCCAAAAAGAAGTTCTGCTCACTGGTTCAGTTAGGGATGCAAAGGCCGGGATTCCAAATAAATTGTGCGATTATGACTGTATACATCACTTAATTCGAACCCGTTCTGCATTTGTGCTGAGGCAGCTCAACTGCATCAGATAGTGATGTCCTGCTTTTTCTGTACTCTACAGAGACTGTGGGTGTTAGAACACCATGGTGGGTTTGGCCAACTAGCTTGATACTAGTCGCACGCACCTGCCGTACTTTTTGTAAGGCAGTTCTATAAATGCTCTCATAAATATAAATATAATGCTCCCATAGAAATGCTGTCCAGGAGGTCAGACCGTGTGGACAGGCCCTGTGGCCTATGCTAAATGGTCCAGGCCACGCCTGGCATTGATGCTTGCTGGTGTTTATTTCTCAGCATTCAGGTATTATATATTCTCACCACCAGTGTGACGCAGTGCAAGAAGCATTCGGCCTAGGTTCATGCCCAGCAGATGGGTATTCGGGCAACGTTTGTCAGCGGTTTACCCTCAGTTTGTTTGACTTAACTTGTAACGGGACTGTAAAGAATGGGTGACTACACATTTTCCTACGGACCACTTTTGATAACAGTCTGGCATGCACGCAATCGAACACATACTGAGAGGTCCATGTCAAGATATGCGCACGAGAATACACCCTATAATATATTTGGGTTTTTAGCACCAAGGTTACGCACTTCAATGTTAATTGTGATGCCTCCGTAACTTTGCAACACTTACTCTTTTAACTTGCTTTCCCCCCCAAACTCTGTACATATTTTCACTTCAAATAGTGCGGCCTTTCTTCTCGTGTGGAGCTATTAAAAAGAGAAAGAAGAAATACTGAATCGGGAACTTCTCTTGCTAGTCCTGTGAAAAGCCTCTGCAACCTTGAAAAGGAAGAAGGACCGTCCAGAATCTGGGAACGGATCCCACAGACATTTCTACTTCGTGCACCTGAAGACGTTTCCTGCGTGATTTTTCTTTACGTGTGAGAATCGTCCCATACCTATCTTTGCTGAAGTACAGCTCCTGTACTTGCACAAAACCAGTAGATCATCAGCCATCAGGTGAGACGTTTTACAGCCCCCAAACGTGAAGGTTTATAAATTAGATGCACTTCTATGCAACTGCAGAGAATAGTGAAATACCCTCCAGGACATTATCTTTTTGAATGGGAGGTGTTGTGGTTGAAGCTATTCTTTTTAATCAGCTGAAGGAAAAATTTGTTCGTTACTTGTAAAAGTGCCTAGATCATGCTCTGGAAGCGAAACGGTATGCAGAGCTGAAATGCAACCCCTCATCAGAGAGTGTTCTGAGGGCCCCGCAAGCGGCACCACTCACTTTTGAGAGGACTGAAAGCTGGGAAAGTCTTTGTCGACATCAAGGAAATACTGCCCTCTTCTGATTCCATTTGATCTAGAGGTGGCTGCACTTGCGACGAGAGAAAAGAGATCTGAAAAAAGAATAAGCGGACTAGAGATGTGGCTTGGCAAAGGGATGAACCTTCTCCAGCGGTTGTTTAGCGGGGAACCTCCGCCATTTCTGAGTGGCAAAGACAGCATCGAAGCAAGAGACATGCACAGCCTGGATAAAAGCCACATGCGCTGCGCCTGTACATTCTAGGATAATAGCGTAATGAAAAGAAAGGTGGCGTGAAATGCAAGCAGCCGACAGATGATTTAAAGCAAGGAGGAGGAGGGGCTCCTGTAAGTATGCCATGGAGCTTCTTGCTGCCCAGTTTTGCGCATACTGAGCTTTTCAAATGTTCAAAAGCAAGGAACCCAAGCCCAGAAAGAAAAGCACGTTGGAGAGCTATCAAACATCGAGACACGTTCAGGAAGCCTCGGAGCTGCAAACCCCTGAGAGAGTGTGCTGCAAAAATATCACCATTTGCTTCCCTTTTTCTCGTGCCCTTTCCTAGATATTCTCTGCTGGCAACTGCCACTGGCTCCTTTCTGGTATCTTCTGGGCTCTTCTTGGAGAAGCATGCCATCTTTAAGTGCAAAGAATGAGCTTCACACTAGCCACTAGGTGAGGCATTTTGCAGACCTACAAGCAGAAAAACCTCCAAAAATAAGGGGCAGTGGTAGGGAAATCTGGACACGGCGAACCACTTGTCTGATTAGTTTGACCGCTTCTACGATAACTTCCTTACAGAGAATTTCACACCAGAATGATACGCAACGTTCTCCCGGCTGCAAACCGCCACACACTATGAAAATCGGATTGCTTTTCAGAGCTGTCACAAAGGAGACTGGCACAGAAGGATCTTAGCTTCATCGAGCATCTGCACAGCTAAAAGTCTGGGAAATAGCTTTACCCTTTCACAAGATGAGGCCTAACCCTTCTCGCGTGTCCTGCAGCTTCTGCTGCGTGGATGAAAAGTGCTCTTGTTCATGCCTTCCCTTTTTTTGATTTGTCGGCAATCCCATGGAGAGAACTGAGGAAGTAATCCTTATGCCCCCGTCCTGGGAAAACCCACAGCCCCATTCAGCTTTTACACGCGTGCAAAAAAAAAAAAAAAAGAAATCGCCATTTAGGGAAATTTCTGCTTTCTCTCCACCAGCGTGGACTAGCATGGATGCAAATTCCATTTTGACACAATTTTACAAGTGAAAGAATGCTCAAACACAACCAGTTTACAGACAACAAAAATGGTTTGGTACTGAAATAATTTATTTGTGTTTGTACAATTGTATTGTAAAAAATAGAACTGTAAAATACATGTACCGAACAACAATTTAAATTATAGAAATTGTGTCACGTTTTAATACCTGTCAAACTCAGTGCACTTTTGTGCAGAATGTGTAACAGCAGGTGATCTGCTATTCATGTGCATATTTCTTAATTGTGTCTTATAAATTTAAGTGTAAGCAAACCTCTTCCCACTGGAAAAAAGAAAGAAAAGGAGAAAGGAAGGTTTTTGGAAAGGAACATTGTGAGCGACATGCTCCATTCCGCCCTCAGGTGCCCTGTTGGGAGTGAGAGCAGAATTCCCATCACAGAATTTTCAGAGTCGGCTTGGTATGAAAGCTCACTTGCAAAGGAGCCAACCTAAGTGGCACCGTTCGAACCACTTCCAGGAAATGCCACCCAAGGAAGAAATATTACCTTGCACCCAGCTACGTTTCATGAAGTGGGCACTTAAGAAGGTCTTGTGTGTCGCGTTAGAATGATCAGTTACAAACCCGTGAAAAAGATGGTTTGTGGCCAAATGTTGTCAGGGTAAAAGAAAACCTCGAAGCCGTTGAGTTAGGCTTTTGTAACTTGGCGTGAACTACTACGCTTATAGTCTACACTGGAATATTGAGACCTTAACTTATGGAACGTATGTGTAGAGTATGTGCGGCAGTCTAAAATATTCCATGAGATATTCCAGCAATAGCTCCTAGGGGAGATGGGAAGAAGAAAGCGTCAGTGTTTCCCCAGGCCATTCCTGAAATGCACGCCATGCAATTTAACTGGATGTCCTATTCTTCAAGGACACATAAGCTTCCTGAGTTTTCATTCTTGAACTTCAGAACCTCTGAACTTCTGACCACTAATGGATATTTGAAGAAACTCAGAGGCCAAAATTCACCCTCACCAGGGTTTTGTGGGGCCCAGAGAAGTTGCTGGCACATCAGGTGCCTGGTGGCAGTTCCCCAAAACCACAGAGGAACGGGCTCAAAGACCAATACTTGGTCTCTTGGCATTCCATGTGACACCATGTTGAGAACAGAACTGCACTGGCTCAGGGCAGGGTCAAAACGGTTTTGAGCTCTCTCTGCACAAACTTGAACCTGAAGGGGCTCTGAATTGCACGAGAGCAGCTGACTTCAAGTGGAAGTCCTCAACATCTGCTCAGTTCTATGGCAAAATGCTGCTTGTCTCGGGTTCCCTATCCAGCCAAGAGATGTTCACGGACATACGAGGAATAAATTTGGCTTTTACATTTCCATGGCGTTTTCTTTTGTGTGTTTGCACTGTGCCATGAAAACCCATCTGTCCTCGGGGAAGGAAAAGGGCAAAACCAGAGTGGTCGTTAAAATGATGTGGTACTTCTTTGGCCTCGCCTTTGTTTGTTTGCTTGTTTTTCTTGTCTTTGTTGGTTGCTGCGTGGCCAAGTTGCACACCGTGTTATAAACACAGGATCAAAATACCAATGACTTTAACCCCCAAACAGCAATCTGCCTCCCCCCCAAAATCCTATGTGAGCAAGGAGAAAGACCATGCAATACGATAAGTAATCTTATGCTTTAACCGTTTAGATCACGTTGCACCACTGGTCTTCAGGTAGAGTCTGTGAGGGTCTCCCGGGCATTCTGGGCGTTCTGGGCATTCCAGCCCCAAAGCCCTGTTGCAAACGGTATCAACAAATCTCAGGAGCGTTGCAAAGTTCAAAGGAGGGGAGGGGAGGGAGATTTTTATCTCAAAATAAAATTGGTTTTTTCACCCATTCACACGCATGCTGTCATTCATATCCACCTATCTGAAAGCAATCAAATGTGTATTTCCACCTAGTCTGGACAGAATTAGCGGAGGTGAAAGAGAGGACAAGAGACACAACCTTTGGAGGCCTCTTCCTGTCTCCTGCATTGTCCCTGCCTGGGTGTCCTGAGAAGCTGCACGCAGATGTGATCTTGACGAAGTGCTAGTGTCAGTGCCATCAACACCTGCCCTTCTCACAACCCTGATTCTGCAAGACCCAAGGCTCCCACGCTCAGAAGTTCCTCTTCATCCTTGGTCACACCAATCACCAAAACACAGACCCTCTCCTACTAGAAGGGGACGGAGGAGGTCTCTCATTCAACACTGGCTCAGGGCAGGGTCAACGATGGGTATAGACCTGTATGCTCTGGGTTGGGGCCACTGAGGTTTTGAAGGTTGACCTCCAGGCCCAGGGATCCCACCCCCTCACTGGGCAACCCTCTCCAGTGCTTCATGATCCTCGCAGGGATTTGGCGGTTAATCCTTTATCTCCAGTCTGAACCTCTCCCGTTTCAGGAGATGCCACCGTCTCTCATCCTCCCACCGGGCAGTGCTGGCGAGCGCCTGTCCCCATCCCCTTGATGCCTTCCCCGTAGGCACTGGGGTGTGCCGTGAGGTGCCCCAACGCCTTCTCTGCTCCATGCTGAACCAGCCCCAGCCCCACAGACCCTCCTTGCCTCCCCTGAGCCTCCCCTCTGCTTCCTGGCCTCCCTCCTGCCCAGGATGCCAGAAAGGGATGTTGTGCCTGGATGAGGCCTGATGGGTGCTGAGCAGAGGGGACCACCCTTGTGAGTCAAGTGCTGCCTGTGTCCCACCATGGGAGGAAGCAGGGCAGCCCAGAGGGCTGGCCAGCAGTGCTGGGGTGTGGGCAGAGCTTGTGGGACTTTGTCCTGCAGCCTCCCAGGGAGGCACGAGGTGTCATCCAATGAACCCTCGTGCCACATGTGCCTGGAGACATCTGCCACAGCCAGAGTGACCTGAGGGGGGCCCGGGAAGACATGGCTGAGGCCTCGGTGACTGGCGTGAAACACTGATGCCGAGCACAAGACAAGGGAAGGAGGCGATGGGTGGAGCGGGCAGTGGCGCTGCAATAGCCCCAGGCGTGTGTGCTGTGGCCACAGCACTGCTGGGCAGAGCACCGCGGTGGAAAATGGCCCGCTGCGATGTCCCTGAGCAATGGGTTCCGCTGTCGCCTAGGGGCAGACTGTGAGGTCAGCTAGTGATGGATTGTAACCAGGTGCCCCGCTGCTCATATCTGGGCACTGAGTCCCAGCCAGCCGGCTCGTGTCCACACTCCAGCTGAGCAAGGTTGCGAGGCTGGAGTGCTGAGGGAAGCCTGGTGCTGGTGCCTCGCCTGGAGAGTTGCTTCTTGCAACTCTCCATAGCAGACCCAGAGCCACTCAAGGACTCGCCCCGGCCCTGCCACGTTCCGGCAGCCGGGGCACCCAGGAGGCGCGCTCGCAGCAGCGCAGGTGAGCTGGGAGGGGAAACCTCAGCCTGGGCAGCTGGGAGGCTTTCCTTCTTGAGGGACCTGGGCATTTCTTCCTCCCCTGCCCGGAGCCGGCAAATGACTGTGGCCTCTCTTCCTTTTCTAGCGTGACACCGGCTGCTGCAGGGCCAGTGGGCAGGGGCAATTTAACATCCTTGGCTCCCCCCAGCCCACCGCAGAGCGTGGAGAGCATGGCCACGGAGCTGGAGGACCGCTGTCCCATCTGCCTGGGCAGCTGGGAGGAGCCCAGCTACGTGCTGCCATGCCTCCACCAGTTCTGCTACACCTGTATCTTGCGGTGGGCTGAGAACAAGCCCGAGTGCCCCCTCTGTAAAAGGAGGGTGAGATCCATCTTGCACTCGGTGCGGGCGGACGACGACTTCCAGGAACATGTCATCTCACCTCCTGTGGCTCCATCAGTCGTCGTCCGCCACCAGCGGGGAGGAGCGTCGGCACAGGCAGCCGCCCACCGCCCCCGTCACCCGGCAGCACCCCGGCCTGCAGCTGCGTCGCCGCTGCCCTGGGCTCCAGAGGGGGGCTTCCATGCCCTCCTCTTCCGCCTCTACCCGGCTGCCCTCCAGCCCCTGCTGCCCTGGCTGCAGCAGGAGCTCGGGCAGCTCTTTGAGGACGCCCAGCAGGCAGCAGCAGTGCAGAGCCTCATCACGTCCAGCCTGCGACACCTTGGGCTGGATGAGGAGGCTCTGGCCCAGCGGCTGCAGGCCTCCCTGGGCTGGCGCACGAGGGCCTTTGTCAGCCGGCTGATTGAGGCCGTCGTGCGCCGGTGCAGTGGGGTGGCCCCACGTCGCGTGGGCCTGGGGGTCACCCGTGCTGCCGGGGGGCGGGAGGACAGTGCCACGGCTGCCCCTGTCCCCGCTGCCTCCCGAGGGGAGCCTCCTGCCCCCAGCCCGGCTCTCCGTGGGGGTCCCGGGAGCCCCCCCTCCACCACCGTTCCCACCCACGGGGAGCAAGAAGAGCAGCCGGAGGAGGCTGTGCCAGGGCCCTCCAGCCACAGCCAGGGCAGGGACCGCTCCCCTGAGGAGCCCCGGCGAGCCCCAAAGAGGAGGGCCGGCAGCCCTGAGGACCCTTCCCAGCCCCCCAGGAAGCCACCCCGCCATCGGTGAACCTGGGAGGGTGCCTCAGGGGCTGCCAAGGCGAGGCCGCAGCTGGGGGACGTGCTGACACCTCTGCGGCAGAAGAGCTCCCCAGCACCTCATCGGCTGCTGTTGGTGGGGGTCCTGCCAGCACCCCCGACGCCCCCGTTCCCACCCACGGGGAGCAGGAAGAGTTCCCAGGACTCTTTACAGCCACCCGAGACCACGACGCCCCGCCAGCAACACTCGAACCAGGCCCCAGGAGCTGCCAAAACCAGGGCCAGGCCAGCAGCTGGGGCACGTGTCAGCTCACAAGACAATCGGCAGGCAAGTGCTGCTCAGCAGTCAAGTGCCCGAAGGCGGGACAGTGTCAGATGCTCTGCATGCCTCCAGGTAGATGATGTCTGTGGCTTTCCCCTTATTCACTCAGGGTGCAGATAAAGCAAGGCTGCAGCTGGGGGACGTGCTGCTGAGGAATGGGAGGAGAGCCCCGCGGCTGCCCCCGTGCCCGCTGCCTCCCAAGAAAGGTCTCCTACTGCTGGCCTCACCCACTCCAGCAGCATGGAAACAACCAGCATGGATGACCTCCCCAGCACGTCAGCAGCTGCCCTTCATGGGAGTGCCACCAGCACTCTTTCTGCCCACGTTCCTGTTGCTGGGGATCAAGAGGAGCCCCAACAGGAACCTGAGGATGCCGTGGCAACTCCATCTACTTCCAGTGGCGGCAGGGAATGCTCCTCTGCGGGGCCATAGTGTTCTCCGACGAGAAGGAACGGCAGCCCCAAGGCCTCTAAGTCTAATTAGCAGACTGTAAAGCAAATAAAGGCCTTAAGACTGCATGAGATGTCTTGGTGTGTCACTAGCTGTGCACGTGGCGTTGCTATCCCCACCCGTGTTACTTTCTACCCCTTTTCCTGGGGCTGTGCCCACCCTTTCCTGGGTGGACAAACACTGGAACAGGCTTCCTAGGGAGGTGGTCCATGCCCCCAGCCTCTCAATGCCTTAAAAAGAGGCATTTGGACAGTGCCCTTAACAATAGGCCTTAATTTTGGTCAGCCGTGGAGTGGTCAGGTACTTGGACTACATGATCCTTGTATGTCCATGCCAACAGGAACTCCTCCTTTCCATTCCATTCCATTCCATTCCATTCCATTCCATTCCATTCCATTCCAATCAGTGCTTGTGAAAGCTGCTGCACCAATGGAAACAGGAAAGTGTTTTTTTGACATTGCAGCTTAGGGAAGCTGCTGCACCTTTAGAAACCTTTGCTCCCTTTCCCACTGGCAATGTGTCTCTGCCAGTACTTCAGTGAGCATCCCTTCATGGGCTTGTGACAGTTGGGCTACAGCTTGGGGACACTCAGGTCTTGAAGACCTCCAGGCTCTGGGATCCCACCTCCTCTCAGGGCAACCCTCTCCAGTGCTTCATGATCCTCGCAGGGATTTGGAGGTTCATTGCTTATCTCCAGCCTGAACCGCTCCCGTTTCAGGAGGTGCCACCGTCTCTCACCCTCCCACCAGACAGGGCTGGCAAGTGCCTGTCCCCATCCCCTTGATGCCTTCCCGTAGGCACTGGGGTGTGCTATAAGGTGCCCCAACGCCTTCTCTGCTCCATGCTGAACCAGCCCCAGCCCCACAGACCCTCCTTGCCTCCCATGAGCCTCCTCTCTGGTTCGTTGGCCTCCCTCCTGCCCAGGACCCCAAGTGGGATGTTGTGCCTGGATGAGGCCTGACGGGTGCTGAGCAGAGGGGACCACCCTTGTGTCCTCTGGCTAGGGGTGAAAGACAGGAGAGAACCCATGAGAGTGAGCCAAGGGCTGCCTGTGTCCCACCATGGGAGGAAGCAGGGCAGCCCAGAGGGCTGGCCAGCAGCGCTGGGGTGTGGGCAGAGCTTGTGGGACGTTGTCCTGCAGCCTCCCAGGGAGGCACGAGGTGTCATCCACGGAACCCTCTTGCCGCATGTGCCTGGAGACGTCTGCCACGGCCAGAGTGACCTGAGGGGGCCCTGGGAAGACACGGCGGAGGCCTTGGTGACTGGCGTGAAACACTGATGCCGAGCACAAGACAAGGGAAGGGGGCGATGGATGGAGTGGGCAGTGGCGCCATGGGTAGGGACGGCCCATAGTGACGTCCCCGAGAAACGGACTGTGATGTCACCAAACGATGCATTGTGACGTCACCAAGCGATGCATTGTGACCTGGCGTCCCTCACTGCTTATATCCGGGTGCCGAGTCCCACTCAGCCAGCTCGTGCCCACATTCCATCGCTCTTTGCAGGACATAGCATCGCGCATCGAGCAGCTATGGAGGAGAGCAGCTCTGCTGGAAGGGACGGCAGCACAAGCCGGACACCACAGGCAGAGTCGGCGACAGCAGCGGCAGCAGACTCCCAGTGCCCCATCTGCCTGGGAGACATCAGAAAGGCAGCCTACGTTGCCTACTGCATGCACTGCTTCTGCTTTGCGTGCATCCGGCGGTGGGCCAGCAGGACAGAGACCTGCCCAGTCTGCAGGCAGCCTTTTGAGCGGCTGCTGCACTCTGTGCGAGGGGACAGTGACTACAAGGAGTACCTGGTCGGCTTGTCCCCCTACCAGCGCAGGAGGCTGGCCATGGAGAGGGCCCGCAGCAGGTCGCCGCAGCACCGCTACGATCTGCGCAGGCGGCCCACTGACAACTAGCCCTCGGCTGGCAGCAGCGGGCCTGCCGGGACCAACCGCACAGCTCCCAGCAGGCTCCCGCACCCAGCACTTCTCAGGAGCCAACACCGCTGAGCGCAGGAGTGCGCCCGCCTGGCCCTGCTCCTGCTCCGGACACCGGCAGTGGCACAGTGTGGCTGTGGCCCCTCACCATCCCCCTCTGGCGCCTCCAATAAAGACCTTGATGCTTTCCAGGGCGTGTGTGCGTGTGTGTTTCTCGACCGCAGAGCAACCTGATGATTAAGGAGCCGGAGCATCCTCTGAGCAAAGGCTGAGCGAGCTGAGACTCTTTAGGCTGGTGAGGAGAAGGCTCGGGGGGGACCTGATCGATGCCTAAAAAGGCCTGAAGGGAGGCTGCAGAGAAGATGGAGCCAGGCTCTTGCCGGTGGTGCCCAGCGACAGGAGACGGCATATCGAAGAGCACTCTGGACATGATCCTGGATAAGTGGCTCTAGCTCAACATCAACAGCAAGATCTCCCATCTCTACTTCCATGATTAGAAATACTAACATATCGAGGCCAGCCGCATAAGCTGTTAAGAATGCCTTTGGTACAGACGATGTCTATTTCTCTGGTATGCATTGCTGACAATCCACTTCTGGAAAAACAGTTTCTCATATACTTCCTCCCATCCAAAAAGAAGTTCTGCTCACTGGTTCAGTTAGGGATGCAAAGGCCGGGATTCCAAATAAATTGTGCGATTATGACTGTATACATCACTTAATTCGAACCCGTTCTGCATTTGTGCTGAGGCAGCTCAACTGCATCAGATAGTGATGTCCTGCTTTTTCTGTACTCTACAGAGACTGTGGGTGTTAGAACACCACGGTGGGTTTGGCCAACTAGCTTGATACTAGTCGCACGCACCTGCCGTACTTTTTGTAAGGCAGTTCTATAAATGCTCTCATAAATATAAATATAATGCTCCCATAGAAATGCTGTCCAGGAGGTCAGACCGTGTGGACAGGCCCTGTGGCCTATGCTAAATGGTCCAGGCCACGCCTGGCATTGATGCTTGCTGGTGTTTATTTCTCAGCATTCAGGTATTATATATTCTCACCACCAGTGTGACGCAGTGCAAGAAGCATTCGGCCTAGGTTCATGCCCAGCAGATGGGTATTCGGGCAACGTTTGTCAGCGGTTTACCCTCAGTTTGTTTGACTTAACTTGTAACGGGACTGTAAAGAATGGGTGACTACACATTTTCCTACGGACCACTTTTGATAACAGTCTGGCATGCACGCAATCGAACACATACTGAGAGGTCCATGTCAAGATATGCGCACGAGAATACACCCTATAATATATTTGGGTTTTTAGCACCAAGGTTACGCACTTCAATGTTAATTGTGATGCCTCCGTAACTTTGCAACACTTACTCTTTTAACTTGCTTTCCCCCCCAAACTCTGTACATATTTTCACTTCAAATAGTGCGGCCTTTCTTCTCGTGTGGAGCTATTAAAAAGAGAAAGAAGAAATACTGAATCGGGAACTTCTCTTGCTAGTCCTGTGAAAAGCCTCTGCAACCTTGAAAAGGAAGAAGGACCGTCCAGAATCTGGGAACGGATCCCACAGACATTTCTACTTCGTGCACCTGAAGACGTTTCCTGCGTGATTTTTCTTTACGTGTGAGAATCGTCCCATACCTATCTTTGCTGAAGTACAGCTCCTGTACTTGCACAAAACCAGTAGATCATCAGCCATCAGGTGAGACGTTTTACAGCCCCCAAACGTGAAGGTTTATAAATTAGATGCACTTCTATGCAACTGCAGAGAATAGTGAAATACCCTCCAGGACATTATCTTTTTGAATGGGAGGTGTTGTGGTTGAAGCTATTCTTTTTAATCAGCTGAAGGAAAAATTTGTTCGTTACTTGTAAAAGTGCCTAGATCATGCTCTGGAAGCGAAACGGTATGCAGAGCTGAAATGCAACCCCTCATCAGAGAGTGTTCTGAGGGCCCCGCAAGCGGCACCACTCACTTTTGAGAGGACTGAAAGCTGGGAAAGTCTTTGTCGACATCAAGGAAATACTGCCCTCTTCTGATTCCATTTGATCTAGAGGTGGCTGCACTTGCGACGAGAGAAAAGAGATCTGAAAAAAGAATAAGCGGACTAGAGATGTGGCTTGGCAAAGGGATGAACCTTCTCCAGCGGTTGTTTAGCGGGGAACCTCCGCCATTTCTGAGTGGCAAAGACAGCATCGAAGCAAGAGACATGCACAGCCTGGATAAAAGCCACATGCGCTGCGCCTGTACATTCTAGGATAATAGCGTAATGAAAAGAAAGGTGGCGTGAAATGCAAGCAGCCGACAGATGATTTAAAGCAAGGAGGAGGAGGGGCTCCTGTAAGTATGCCATGGAGCTTCTTGCTGCCCAGTTTTGCGCATACTGAGCTTTTCAAATGTTCAAAAGCAAGGAACCCAAGCCCAGAAAGAAAAGCACGTTGGAGAGCTATCAAACATCGAGACACGTTCAGGAAGCCTCGGAGCTGCAAACCCCTGAGAGAGTGTGCTGCAAAAATATCACCATTTGCTTCCCTTTTTCTCGTGCCCTTTCCTAGATATTCTCTGCTGGCAACTGCCACTGGCTCCTTTCTGGTATCTTCTGGGCTCTTCTTGGAGAAGCATGCCATCTTTAAGTGCAAAGAATGAGCTTCACACTAGCCACTAGGTGAGGCATTTTGCAGACCTACAAGCAGAAAAACCTCCAAAAATAAGGGGCAGTGGTAGGGAAATCTGGACACGGCGAACCACTTGTCTGATTAGTTTGACCGCTTCTACGATAACTTCCTTACAGAGAATTTCACACCAGAATGATACGCAACCTTCTCCCGGCTGCAAACCGCCACACACTATGAAAATCGGATTGCTTTTCAGAGCTGTCACAAAGGAGACTGGCACAGAAGGATCTTAGCTTCATCGAGCATCTGCACAGCTAAAAGTCTGGGAAATAGCTTTACCCTTTCACAAGATGAGGCCTAACCCTTCTCGCGTGTCCTGCAGCTTCTGCTGCGTGGATGAAAAGTGCTCTTGTTCATGCCTTCCCTTTTTTTGATTTGTCGGCAATCCCATGGAGAGAACTGAGGAAGTAATCCTTATGCCCCCGTCCTGGGAAAACCCACAGCCCCATTCAGCTTTTACACGCGTGCAAAAAAAAAAAAAAAAGAAATCGCCATTTAGGGAAATTTCTGCTTTCTCTCCACCAGCGTGGACTAGCATGGATGCAAATTCCATTTTGACACAATTTTACAAGTGAAAGAATGCTCAAACACAACCAGTTTACAGACAACAAAAATGGTTTGGTACTGAAATAATTTATTTGTGTTTGTACAATTGTATTGTAAAAAATAGAACTGTAAAATACATGTACCGAACAACAATTTAAATTATAGAAATTGTGTCACGTTTTAATACCTGTCAAACTCAGTGCACTTTTGTGCAGAATGTGTAACAGCAGGTGATCTGCTATTCATGTGCATATTTCTTAATTGTGTCTTATAAATTTAAGTGTAAGCAAACCTCTTCCCACTGGAAAAAAGAAAGAAAAGGAGAAAGGAAGGTTTTTGGAAAGGAACATTGTGAGCGACATGCTCCATTCCGCCCTCAGGTGCCCTGTTGGGAGTGAGAGCAGAATTCCCATCACAGAATTTTCAGAGTCGGCTTGGTATGAAAGCTCACTTGCAAAGGAGCCAACCTAAGTGGCACCGTTCGAACCACTTCCAGGAAATGCCACCCAAGGAAGAAATATTACCTTGCACCCAGCTACGTTTCATGAAGTGGGCACTTAAGAAGGTCTTGTGTGTCGCGTTAGAATGATCAGTTACAAACCCGTGAAAAAGATGGTTTGTGGCCAAATGTTGTCAGGGTAAAAGAAAACCTCGAAGCCGTTGAGTTAGGCTTTTGTAACTTGGCGTGAACTACTACGCTTATAGTCTACACTGGAATATTGAGACCTTAACTTATGGAACGTATGTGTAGAGTATGTGCGGCAGTCTAAAATATTCCATGAGATATTCCAGCAATAGCTCCTAGGGGAGATGGGAAGAAGAAAGCGTCAGTGTTTCCCCAGGCCATTCCTGAAATGCACGCCATGCAATTTAACTGGATGTCCTATTCTTCAAGGACACATAAGCTTCCTGAGTTTTCATTCTTGAACTTCAGAACCTCTGAACTTCTGACCACTAATGGATATTTGAAGAAACTCAGAGGCCAAAATTCACCCTCACCAGGGTTTTGTGGGGCCCAGAGAAGTTGCTGGCACATCAGGTGCCTGGTGGCAGTTCCCCAAAACCACAGAGGAACGGGCTCAAAGACCAATACTTGGTCTCTTGGCATTCCATGTGACACCATGTTGAGAACAGAACTGCACTGGCTCAGGGCAGGGTCAAAACGGTTTTGAGCTCTCTCTGCACAAACTTGAACCTGAAGGGGCTCTGAATTGCACGAGAGCAGCTGACTTCAAGTGGAAGTCCTCAACATCTGCTCAGTTCTATGGCAAAATGCTGCTTGTCTCGGGTTCCCTATCCAGCCAAGAGATGTTCACGGACATACGAGGAATAAATTTGGCTTTTACATTTCCATGGCGTTTTCTTTTGTGTGTTTGCACTGTGCCATGAAAACCCATCTGTCCTCGGGGAAGGAAAAGGGCAAAACCAGAGTGGTCGTTAAAATGATGTGGTACTTCTTTGGCCTCGCCTTTGTTTGTTTGCTTGTTTTTCTTGTCTTTGTTGGTTGCTGCGTGGCCAAGTTGCACACCGTGTTATAAACACAGGATCAAAATACCAATGACTTTAACCCCCAAACAGCAATCTGCCTCCCCCCCAAAATCCTATGTGAGCAAGGAGAAAGACCATGCAATACGATAAGTAATCTTATGCTTTAACCGTTTAGATCACGTTGCACCACTGGTCTTCAGGTAGAGTCTGTGAGGGTCTCCCGGGCATTCTGGGCGTTCTGGGCATTCCAGCCCCAAAGCCCTGTTGCAAACGGTATCAACAAATCTCAGGAGCGTTGCAAAGTTCAAAGGAGGGGAGGGGAGGGAGATTTTTATCTCAAAATAAAATTGGTTTTTTCACCCATTCACACGCATGCTGTCATTCATATCCACCTATCTGAAAGCAATCAAATGTGTATTTCCACCTAGTCTGGACAGAATTAGCGGAGGTGAAAGAGAGGACAAGAGACACAACCTTTGGAGGCCTCTTCCTGTCTCCTGCATTGTCCCTGCCTGGGTGTCCTGAGAAGCTGCACGCAGATGTGATCTTGACGAAGTGCTAGTGTCAGTGCCATCAACACCTGCCCTTCTCACAACCCTGATTCTGCAAGACCCAAGGCTCCCACGCTCAGAAGTTCCTCTTCATCCTTGGTCACACCAATCACCAAAACACAGACCCTCTCCTACTAGAAGGGGACGGAGGAGGTCTCTCATTCAACACTGGCTCAGGGCAGGGTCAACGATGGGTATAGACCTGTATGCTCTGGGTTGGGGCCACTGAGGTTTTGAAGGTTGACCTCCAGGCCCAGGGATCCCACCCCCTCACTGGGCAACCCTCTCCAGTGCTTCATGATCCTCGCAGGGATTTGGCGGTTAATCCTTTATCTCCAGTCTGAACCTCTCCCGTTTCAGGAGATGCCACCGTCTCTCATCCTCCCACCGGGCAGTGCTGGCGAGCGCCTGTCCCCATCCCCTTGATGCCTTCCCCGTAGGCACTGGGGTGTGCCGTGAGGTGCCCCAACGCCTTCTCTGCTCCATGCTGAACCAGCCCCAGCCCCACAGACCCTCCTTGCCTCCCCTGAGCCTCCCCTCTGCTTCCTGGCCTCCCTCCTGCCCAGGATGCCAGAAAGGGATGTTGTGCCTGGATGAGGCCTGATGGGTGCTGAGCAGAGGGGACCACCCTTGTGAGTCAAGTGCTGCCTGTGTCCCAGCATGGGAGGAAGCAGGGCAGCCCAGAGGGCTGGCCAGCAGTGCTGGGGTGTGGGCAGAGCTTGTGGGACTTTGTCCTGCAGCCTCCCAGGGAGGCACGAGGTGTCATCCAATGAACCCTCGTGCCACATGTGCCTGGAGACATCTGCCACAGCCAGAGTGACCTGAGGGGGGCCCGGGAAGACATGGCTGAGGCCTCGGTGACTGGCGTGAAACACTGATGCCGAGCACAAGACAAGGGAAGGAGGCGATGGGTGGAGCGGGCAGTGGCGCTGCAATAGCCCCAGGCGTGTGTGCTGTGGCCACAGCACTGCTGGGCAGAGCACCGCGGTGGAAAATGGCCCGCTGCGATGTCCCTGAGCAATGGGTTCCGCTGTCGCCTAGGGGCAGACTGTGAGGTCAGCTAGTGATGGATTGTAACCAGGTGCCCCGCTGCTCATATCTGGGCACTGAGTCCCAGCCAGCCGGCTCGTGTCCACACTCCAGCTGAGCAAGGTTGCGAGGCTGGAGTGCTGAGGGAAGCCTGGTGCTGGTGCCTCGCCTGGAGAGTTGCTTCTTGCAACTCTCCATAGCAGACCCAGAGCCACTCAAGGACTCGCCCCGGCCCTGCCACGTTCCGGCAGCCGGGGCACCCAGGAGGCGCGCTCGCAGCAGCGCAGGTGAGCTGGGAGGGGAAACCTCAGCCTGGGCAGCTGGGAGGCTTTCCTTCTTGAGGGACCTGGGCATTTCTTCCTCCCCTGCCCGGAGCCGGCAAATGACTGTGGCCTCTCTTCCTTTTCTAGCGTGACACCGGCTGCTGCAGGGCCAGTGGGCAGGGGCAATTTAACATCCTCGGCTCCCCCCAGCCCACCGCAGAGCGTGGAGAGCATGGCCACGGAGCTGGAGGACCGCTGTCCCATCTGCCTGGGCAGCTGGGAGGAGCCCAGCTACGTGCTGCCATGCCTCCACCAGTTCTGCTACACCTGTATCTTGCGGTGGGCTGAGAACAAGCCCGAGTGCCCCCTCTGTAAAAGGAGGGTGAGATCCATCTTGCACTCGGTGCGGGCGGACGACGACTTCCAGGAACATGTCATCTCACCTCCTGTGGCTCCATCAGTCGTCGTCCGCCACCAGCGGGGAGGAGCGTCGGCACAGGCAGCCGCCCACCGCCCCCGTCACCCGGCAGCACCCCGGCCTGCAGCTGCGTCGCCGCTGCCCTGGGCTCCAGAGGGGGGCTTCCATGCCCTCCTCTTCCGCCTCTACCCGGCTGCCCTCCAGCCCCTGCTGCCCTGGCTGCAGCAGGAGCTCGGGCAGCTCTTTGAGGACGCCCAGCAGGCAGCAGCAGTGCAGAGCCTCATCACGTCCAGCCTGCGACACCTTGGGCTGGATGAGGAGGCTCTGGCCCAGCGGCTGCAGGCCTCCCTGGGCTGGCGCACGAGGGCCTTTGTCAGCCGGCTGATTGAGGCCGTCGTGCGCCGGTGCAGTGGGGTGGCCCCACGTCGCGTGGGCCTGGGGGTCACCCGTGCTGCCGGGGGGCGGGAGGACAGTGCCACGGCTGCCCCTGTCCCCGCTGCCTCCCGAGGGGAGCCTCCTGCCCCCAGCCCAGCTCTCCGTGGGGGTCCCGGGAGCCCCCCCTCCACCACCGTTCCCACCCACGGGGAGCAAGAAGAGCAGCCGGAGGAGGCTGTGCCAGGGCCCTCCAGCCACAGCCAGGGCAGGGACCGCTCCCCTGAGGAGCCCCGGCGAGCCCCAAAGAGGAGGGCCGGCAGCCCTGAGGACCCTTCCCAGCCCCCCAGGAAGCCACCCCGCCATCGGTGAACCTGGGAGGGTGCCTCAGGGGCTGCCAAGGCGAGGCCGCAGCTGGGGGACGTGCTGACACCTCTGCGGCAGAAGAGCTCCCCAGCACCTCATCGGCTGCTGTTGGTGGGGGTCCTGCCAGCACCCCCGACGCCCCCGTTCCCACCCACGGGGAGCAGGAAGAGTTCCCAGGACTCTTTACAGCCACCCGAGACCACGACGCCCCGCCAGCAACACTCGAACCAGGCCCCAGGAGCTGCCAAAACCAGGGCCAGGCCAGCAGCTGGGGCACGTGTCAGCTCACAAGCCAATCGGCAGGCAAGTGCTGCTCAGCAGTCAAGTGCCCGAAGGCGGGACAGTGTCAGATGCTCTGCATGCCTCCAGGTAGATGATGTCTGTGGCTTTCCCCTTATTCACTCAGGGTGCAGATAAAGCAAGGCTGCAGCTGGGGGACGTGCTGCTGAGGAATGGGAGGAGAGCCCCGCGGCTGCCCCCGTGCCCGCTGCCTCCCAAGAAAGGTCTCCTACTGCTGGCCTCACCCACTCCAGCAGCGTGGAAACAACCAGCATGGATGACCTCCCCAGCACGTCAGCAGCTGCCCTTCATGGGAGTGCCACCAGCACTCTTTCTGCCCACGTTCCTGTTGCTGGGGATCAAGAGGAGCCCCAACAGGAACCTGAGGATGCCGTGGCAACTCCATCTACTTCCAGTGGCGGCAGGGAATGCTCCTCTGCGGGGCCATAGTGTTCTCCGACGAGAAGGAACGGCAGCCCCAAGGCCTCTAAGTCTAATTAGCAGACTGTAAAGCAAATAAAGGCCTTAAGACTGCATGAGATGTCTTGGTGTGTCACTAGCTGTGCACGTGGCGTTGCTATCCCCACCCGTGTTACTTTCTACCCCTTTTCCTGGGGCTGTGCCCACCCTTTCCTGGGTGGACAAACACTGGAACAGGCTTCCTAGGGAGGTGGTCCATGCCCCCAGCCTCTCAATGCCTTAAAAAGAGGCATTTGGACAGTGCCCTTAACAATAGGCCTTAATTTTGGTCAGCCGTGGAGTGCTCAGGTACTTGGACTACATGATCCTTGTATGTCCATGCCAACAGGAACTCCTCCTTTCCATTCCATTCCATTCCATTCCATTCCATTCCATTCCAATCAGTGCTTGTGAAAGCTGCTGCACCAATGGAAACAGGAAAGTGTTTTTTTGACATTGCAGCTTAGGGAAGCTGCTGCACCTTTAGAAACCTTTGCTCCCTTTCCCACTGGCAATGTGTCTCTGCCAGTACTTCAGTGAGCATCCCTTCATGGGCTTGTGACAGTTGGGCTACAGCTTGGGGACACTCAGGTCTTGAAGACCTCCAGGCTCTGGGATCCCACCTCCTCTCAGGGCAACCCTCTCCAGTGCTTCATGATCCTCGCAGGGATTTGGAGGTTCATTGCTTATCTCCAGCCTGAACCGCTCCCGTTTCAGGAAGTGCCACCGTCTCTCACCCTCCCACCAGACAGGGCTGGCAAGTGCCTGTCCCCATCCCCTTGATGCCTTCCCGTAGGCACTGGGGTGTGCTATAAGGTGCCCCAACGCCTTCTCTGCTCCATGCTGAACCAGCCCCAGCCCCACAGACCCTCCTTGCCTCCCATGAGCCTCCTCTCTGGTTCGTTGGCCTCCCTCCTGCCCAGGACCCCAAGTGGGATGTTGTGCCTGGATGAGGCCTGACGGGTGCTGAGCAGAGGGGACCACCCTTGTGTCCTCTGGCTAGGGGTGAAAGACAGGAGAGAACCCATGAGAGTGAGCCAAGGGCTGCCTGTGTCCCACCATGGGAGGAAGCAGGGCAGCCCAGAGGGCTGGCCAGCAGCGCTGGGGTGTGGGCAGAGCTTGTGGGACGTTGTCCTGCAGCCTCCCAGGGAGGCACGAGGTGTCATCCACGGAACCCTCTTGCCGCATGTGCCTGGAGACGTCTGCCACGGCCAGAGTGACCTGAGGGGGCCCTGGGAAGACACGGCGGAGGCCTTGGTGACTGGCGTGAAACACTGATGCCGAGCACAAGACAAGGGAAGGGGGCGATGGATGGAGTGGGCAGTGGCGCCATGGGTAGGGACGGCCCATAGTGACGTCCCCGAGAAACGGACTGTGATGTCACCAAACGATGCATTGTGACGTCACCAAGCGATGCATTGTGACCTGGCGTCCCTCACTGCTTATATCCGGGTGCCGAGTCCCACTCAGCCAGCTCGTGCCCACATTCCATCGCTCTTTGCAGGACATAGCATCGCGCATCGAGCAGCTATGGAGGAGAGCAGCTCTGCTGGAAGGGACGGCAGCACAAGCCGGACACCACAGGCAGAGTCGGCGACAGCAGCGGCAGCAGACTCCCAGTGCCCCATCTGCCTGGGAGACATCAGAAAGGCAGCCTACGTTGCCTACTGCATGCACTGCTTCTGCTTTGCGTGCATCCGGCGGTGGGCCAGCAGGACAGAGACCTGCCCAGTCTGCAGGCAGCCTTTTGAGCGGCTGCTGCACTCTGTGCGAGGGGACAGTGACTACAAGGAGTACCTGGTCGGCTTGTCCCCCTACCAGCGCAGGAGGCTGGCCATGGAGAGGGCCCGCAGCAGGTCGCCGCAGCACCGCTACGATCTGCGCAGGCGGCCCACTGACAACTAGCCCTCGGCTGGCAGCAGCGGGCCTGCCGGGACCAACCGCACAGCTCCCAGCAGGCTCCCGCACCCAGCACTTCTCAGGAGCCAACACCGCTGAGCGCAGGAGTGCGCCCGCCTGGCCCTGCTCCTGCTCCGGACACCGGCAGTGGCACAGTGTGGCTGTGGCCCCTCACCATCCCCCTCTGGCGCCTCCAATAAAGACCTTGATGCTTTCCAGGGCGTGTGTGCGTGTGTGTTTCTCGACCGCAGAGCAACCTGATGATTAAGGAGCCGGAGCATCCTCTGAGCAAAGGCTGAGCGAGCTGAGACTCTTTAGGCTGGTGAGGAGAAGGCTCGGGGGGGACCTGATCGATGCCTAAAAAGGCCTGAAGGGAGGCTGCAGAGAAGATGGAGCCAGGCTCTTGCCGGTGGTGCCCAGCGACAGGAGACGGCATATCGAAGAGCACTCTGGACATGATCCTGGATAAGTGGCTCTAGCTCAACATCAACAGCAAGATCTCCCATCTCTACTTCCATGATTAGAAATACTAACATATCGAGGCCAGCCGCATAAGCTGTTAAGAATGCCTTTGGTACAGACGATGTCTATTTCTCTGGTATGCATTGCTGACAATCCACTTCTGGAAAAACAGTTTCTCATATACTTCCTCCCATCCAAAAAGAAGTTCTGCTCACTGGTTCAGTTAGGGATGCAAAGGCCGGGATTCCAAATAAATTGTGCGATTATGACTGTATACATCACTTAATTCGAACCCGTTCTGCATTTGTGCTGAGGCAGCTCAACTGCATCAGATAGTGATGTCCTGCTTTTTCTGTACTCTACAGAGACTGTGGGTGTTAGAACACCACGGTGGGTTTGGCCAACTAGCTTGATACTAGTCGCACGCACCTGCCGTACTTTTTGTAAGGCAGTTCTATAAATGCTCTCATAAATATAAATATAATGCTCCCATAGAAATGCTGTCCAGGAGGTCAGACCGTGTGGACAGGCCCTGTGGCCTATGCTAAATGGTCCAGGCCACGCCTGGCATTGATGCTTGCTGGTGTTTATTTCTCAGCATTCAGGTATTATATATTCTCACCACCAGTGTGACGCAGTGCAAGAAGCATTCGGCCTAGGTTCATGCCCAGCAGATCGGTATTCGGGCAACGTTTGTCAGCGGTTTACCCTCAGTTTGTTTGACTTAACTTGTAACGGGACTGTAAAGAATGGGTGACTACACATTTTCCTACGGACCACTTTTGATAACAGTCTGGCATGCACGCAATCGAACACATACTGAGAGGTCCATGTCAAGATATGCGCACGAGAATACACCCTATAATATATTTGGGTTTTTAGCACCAAGGTTACGCACTTCAATGTTAATTGTGATGCCTCCGTAACTTTGCAACACTTACTCTTTTAACTTGCTTTCCCCCCCAAACTCTGTACATATTTTCACTTCAAATAGTGCGGCCTTTCTTCTCGTGTGGAGCTATTAAAAAGAGAAAGAAGAAATACTGAATCGGGAACTTCTCTTGCTAGTCCTGTGAAAAGCCTCTGCAACCTTGAAAAGGAAGAAGGACCGTCCAGAATCTGGGAACGGATCCCACAGACATTTCTACTTCGTGCACCTGAAGACGTTTCCTGCGTGATTTTTCTTTACGTGTGAGAATCGTCCCATACCTATCTTTGCTGAAGTACAGCTCCTGTACTTGCACAAAACCAGTAGATCATCAGCCATCAGGTGAGACGTTTTACAGCCCCCAAACGTGAAGGTTTATAAATTAGATGCACTTCTATGCAACTGCAGAGAATAGTGAAATACCCTCCAGGACATTATCTTTTTGAATGGGAGGTGTTGTGGTTGAAGCTATTCTTTTTAATCAGCTGAAGGAAAAATTTGTTCGTTACTTGTAAAAGTGCCTAGATCATGCTCTGGAAGCGAAACGGTATGCAGAGCTGAAATGCAACCCCTCATCAGAGAGTGTTCTGAGGGCCCCGCAAGCGGCACCACTCACTTTTGAGAGGACTGAAAGCTGGGAAAGTCTTTGTCGACATCAAGGAAATACTGCCCTCTTCTGATTCCATTTGATCTAGAGGTGGCTGCACTTGCGACGAGAGAAAAGAGATCTGAAAAAAGAATAAGCGGACTAGAGATGTGGCTTGGCAAAGGGATGAACCTTCTCCAGCGGTTGTTTAGCGGGGAACCTCCGCCATTTCTGAGTGGCAAAGACAGCATCGAAGCAAGAGACATGCACAGCCTGGATAAAAGCCACATGCGCTGCGCCTGTACATTCTAGGATAATAGCGTAATGAAAAGAAAGGTGGCGTGAAATGCAAGCAGCCGACAGATGATTTAAAGCAAGGAGGAGGAGGGGCTCCTGTAAGTATGCCATGGAGCTTCTTGCTGCCCAGTTTTGCGCATACTGAGCTTTTCAAATGTTCAAAAGCAAGGAACCCAAGCCCAGAAAGAAAAGCACGTTGGAGAGCTATCAAACATCGAGACACGTTCAGGAAGCCTCGGAGCTGCAAACCCCTGAGAGAGTGTGCTGCAAAAATATCACCATTTGCTTCCCTTTTTCTCGTGCCCTTTCCTAGATATTCTCTGCTGGCAACTGCCACTGGCTCCTTTCTGGTATCTTCTGGGCTCTTCTTGGAGAAGCATGCCATCTTTAAGTGCAAAGAATGAGCTTCACACTAGCCACTAGGTGAGGCATTTTGCAGACCTACAAGCAGAAAAACCTCCAAAAATAAGGGGCAGTGGTAGGGAAATCTGGACACGGCGAACCACTTGTCTGATTAGTTTGACCGCTTCTACGATAACTTCCTTACAGAGAATTTCACACCAGAATGATACGCAACGTTCTCCCGGCTGCAAACCGCCACACACTATGAAAATCGGATTGCTTTTCAGAGCTGTCACAAAGGAGACTGGCACAGAAGGATCTTAGCTTCATCGAGCATCTGCACAGCTAAAAGTCTGGGAAATAGCTTTACCCTTTCACAAGATGAGGCCTAACCCTTCTCGCGTGTCCTGCAGCTTCTGCTGCGTGGATGAAAAGTGCTCTTGTTCATGCCTTCCCTTTTTTTGATTTGTCGGCAATCCCATGGAGAGAACTGAGGAAGTAATCCTTATGCCCCCGTCCTGGGAAAACCCACAGCCCCATTCAGCTTTTACACGCGTGCAAAAAAAAAAAAAAAAGAAATCGCCATTTAGGGAAATTTCTGCTTTCTCTCCACCAGCGTGGACTAGCATGGATGCAAATTCCATTTTGACACAATTTTACAAGTGAAAGAATGCTCAAACACAACCAGTTTACAGACAACAAAAATGGTTTGGTACTGAAATAATTTATTTGTGTTTGTACAATTGTATTGTAAAAAATCGAACTGTAAAATACATGTACCAAACAACAATTTAAATTATAGAAATTGTGTCACGTTTTAATACCTGTCAAACTCAGTGCACTTTTGTGCAGAATGTGTAACAGCAGGTGATCTGCTATTCATGTGCATATTTCTTAATTGTGTCTTATAAATTTAAGTGTAAGCAAACCTCTTCCCACTGGAAAAAAGAAAGAAAAGGAGAAAGGAAGGTTTTTGGAAAGGAACATTGTGAGCGACATGCTCCATTCCGCCCTCAGGTGCCCTGTTGGGAGTGAGAGCAGAATTCCCATCACAGAATTTTCAGAGTCGGCTTGGTATGAAAGCTCACTTGCAAAGGAGCCAACCTAAGTGGCACCGTTCGAACCACTTCCAGGAAATGCCACCCAAGGAAGAAATATTACCTTGCACCCAGCTACGTTTCATGAAGTGGGCACTTAAGAAGGTCTTGTGTGTCGCGTTAGAATGATCAGTTACAAACCCGTGAAAAAGATGGTTTGTGGCCAAATGTTGTCAGGGTAAAAGAAAACCTCGAAGCCGTTGAGTTAGGCTTTTGTAACTTGGCGTGAACTACTACGCTTATAGTCTACACTGGAATATTGAGACCTTAACTTATGGAACGTATGTGTAGAGTATGTGCGGCAGTCTAAAATATTCCATGAGATATTCCAGCAATAGCTCCTAGGGGAGATGGGAAGAAGAAAGCGTCAGTGTTTCCCCAGGCCATTCCTGAAATGCACGCCATGCAATTTAACTGGATGTCCTATTCTTCAAGGACACATAAGCTTCCTGAGTTTTCATTCTTGAACTTCAGAACCTCTGAACTTCTGACCACTAATGGATATTTGAAGAAACTCAGAGGCCAAAATTCACCCTCACCAGGGTTTTGTGGGGCCCAGAGAAGTTGCTGGCACATCAGGTGCCTGGTGGCAGTTCCCCAAAACCACAGAGGAACGGGCTCAAAGACCAATACTTGGTCTCTTGGCATTCCATGTGACACCATGTTGAGAACAGAACTGCACTGGCTCAGGGCAGGGTCAAAACGGTTTTGAGCTCTCTCTGCACAAACTTGAACCTGAAGGGGCTCTCAATTGCACGAGAGCAGCTGACTTCAAGTGGAAGTCCTCAACATCTGCTCAGTTCTATGGCAAAATGCTGCTTCTCTCGGGTTCCCTATCCAGCCAAGAGATGTTCACGGACATACGAGGAATAAATTTGGCTTTTACATTTCCATGGCGTTTTCTTTTGTGTGTTTGCACTGTGCCATGAAAACCCATCTGTCCTCGGGGAAGGAAAAGGGCAAAACCAGAGTGGTCGTTAAAATGATGTGGTACTTCTTTGGCCTCGCCTTTGTTTGTTTGCTTGTTTTTCTTGTCTTTGTTGGTTGCTGCGTGGCCAAGTTGCACACCGTGTTATAAACACAGGATCAAAATACCAATGACTTTAACCCCCAAACAGCAATCTGCCTCCCCCCCAAAATCCTATGTGAGCAAGGAGAAAGACCATGCAATACGATAAGTAATCTTATGCTTTAACCGTTTAGATCACGTTGCACCACTGGTCTTCAGGTAGAGTCTGTGAGGGTCTCCCGGGCATTCTGGGCGTTCTGGGCATTGCAGCCCCAAAGCCCTGTTGCAAACGGTATCAACAAATCTCAGGAGCGTTGCAAAGTTCAAAGGAGGGGAGGGGAGGGAGATTTTTATCTCAAAATAAAATTGGTTTTTTCACCCATTCACACGCATGCTGTCATTCATATCCACCTATCTGAAAGCAATCAAATGTGTATTTCCACCTAGTCTGGACAGAATTAGCGGAGGTGAAAGAGAGGACAAGAGACACAACCTTTGGAGGCCTCTTCCTGTCTCCTGCATTGTCCCTGCCTGGGTGTCCTGAGAAGCTGCACGCAGATGTGATCTTGACGAAGTGCTAGTGTCAGTGCCATCAACACCTGCCCTTCTCACAACCCTGATTCTGCAAGACCCAAGGCTCCCACGCTCAGAAGTTCCTCTTCATCCTTGGTCACACCAATCACCAAAACACAGACCCTCTCCTACTAGAAGGGGACGGAGGAGGTCTCTCATTCAACACTGGCTCAGGGCAGGGTCAACGATGGGTATAGACCTGTATGCTCTGGGTTGGGGCCACTGAGGTTTTGAAGGTTGACCTCCAGGCCCAGGGATCCCACCCCCTCACTGGGCAACCCTCTCCAGTGCTTCATGATCCTCGCAGGGATTTGGCGGTTAATCCTTTATCTCCAGTCTGAACCTCTCCCGTTTCAGGAGATGCCACCGTCTCTCATCCTCCCACCGGGCAGTGCTGGCGAGCGCCTGTCCCCATCCCCTTGATGCCTTCCCCGTAGGCACTGGGGTGTTGCCGTGAGGTGCCCCAACGCCTTCTCTGCTCCATGCTGAACCAGCCCCAGCCGCACAGACCCTCCTTGCCTCCCATGAGCCTCCCCTCTGCTTCCTGGCCTCCCTCCTGCCCAGGATGCCAGAAAGGGATGTAGTGCCTGGATGAGGCCTGATGGGTGCTGAGCAGAGGGGACCACCCTTGTGAGTCAAGTGCTGCCTGTGTCCCACCATGGGAGGAAGCAGGGCAGCCCAGAGGGCTGGCCAGCAGTGCTGGGGTGTGGGCAGAGCTTGTGGGACTTTGTCCTGCAGCCTCCCAGGGAGGCACGAGGTGTCATCCAATGAACCCTCGTGCCACATGTGCCTGGAGACATCTGCCACAGCCAGAGTGACCTGAGGGGGGCCCGGGAAGACATGGCTGAGGCCTCGGTGACTGGCGTGAAACACTGATGCCGAGCACAAGACAAGGGAAGGAGGCGATGGGTGGAGCGGGCAGTGGCGCTGCAATAGCCCCAGGCGTGTGTGCTGGGGCCACAGCACTGCTGGGCTGAGCACCGCGGTCGAAAATGGCCCGCTGCGATGTCCCTGAGCAATGGGTTCCGCTGTCACCTAGGGGCAGACTGTGAGGTCAGCTAGTGATGGATTGTAACCAGGTGCCCCGCTGCTCATATCTGGGCACTGAGTCCCAGCCAGCCGGCTCGTGTCCACACTCCAGCTGAGCAAGGTTGCGAGGCTGGAGTGCTGAGGGAAGCCTGGTGCTGGTGCCTCGCCTGGAGAGTTGCTTCTTGCAACTCTCCATAGCAGACCCAGAGCCACTCAAGGACTCGCCCCGGCCCTGCCACGTTCCGGCAGCCGGGGCACCCAGGAGGCGCGCTCGCAGCAGCGCAGGTGAGCTGGGAGGGGAAACCTCAGCCTGGGCAGCTGGGAGGCTTTCCTTCTTGGGGGACCTGGGCATTTCTTCCTCCCCTGCCCGGAGCCGGCAAATGACTGTGGCCTCTCTTCCTTTTCTAGCGTGACACCGGCTGCTGCAGGGCCAGTGGGCAGGGGCAATTTAACATCCTTGGCTCCCCCCAGCCCACCGCAGAGCGTGGAGAGCATGGCCACGGAGCTGGAGGACCGCTGTCCCATCTGCCTGGGCAGCTGGGAGGAGCCCAGCTACGTGCTGCCATGCCTCCACCAGTTCTGCTACACCTGCATCCTGCGGTGGGCTGAGAACAAGCCCGAGTGCCCCCTCTGTAAAAGGAGGGTGAGATCCATCTTGCACTCGGTGCGGGCGGACGACGACTTCCAGGAACATGTCATCTCACCTCCTGTGGCTCCATCAGTCGTCGTCCGCCACCAGTGAGGAGGAGCGTCGGCACAGGCAGCCGCCCACCGCCCCCGTCACCCGGCAGCACCCCGGCCTGCAGCTGCGTCGCCGCTGCCCTGGGCTCCAGAGGGGGGCTTCCATGCCCTCCTCTTCCGCCTCTACCCGGCTGCCCTCCAGCCCCTGCTGCCCTGGCTGCAGCAGGAGCTCGGGCAGCTCTTTGAGGACGCCCAGCAGGCAGCAGCAGTGCAGAGCCTCATCACGTCCAGCCTGCGACACCTTGGGCTGGATGAGGAGGCTCTGGCCCAGCGGCTGCAGGCCTCCCTGGGCTGGCGCACGAGGGCCTTTGTCAGCCGGCTGATTGAGGCCGTCGTGCGCCGGTGCAGTGGGGTGGCCCCACGTCGCGTGGGCCTGGGGGTCACCCGTGCTGCCGGGGGGCGGGAGGACAGTGCCACGGCTGCCCCTGTCCCCGCTGCCTCCCGAGGGGAGCCTCCTGCCCCCAGCCCGGCTCTCCGTGGGGGTCCCGGGAGCCCCCCCTCCACCACCGTTCCCACCCACGGGGAGCAAGAAGAGCAGCCGGAGGAGGCTGTGCCAGGGCCCTCCAGCCACAGCCAGGGCAGGGACCGCTCCCCTGAGGAGCCCCGGCGAGCCCCAAAGAGGAGGGCCGGCAGCCCTGAGGACCCTTCCCAGCCCCCCAGGAAGCCACCCCGCCATCGGTGAACCTGGGAGGGTGCCTCAGGGGCCAGACAAACCAAGGCCGCAGCTGGGGGACGTGCTGACACCTCTGCGGCAGAAGAGCTCCCCAGCACCTCATCGGCTGCTGTTGGTGGGGGTCCTGCCAGCACCCCCGACGCCCCCGTTCCCACCCACGGGGAGCAGGAAGAGTTCCCAGGACTCTTTACAGCCACCCGAGACCACGACGCCCCGCCAGCAACACTCGAACCAGGCCCCAGGAGCTGCCAAAACCAGGGCCAGGCCAGCAGCTGGGGCACGTGTCAGCTCACAAGACAATCGGCAGGCAAGTGCTGCTCAGCAGTCAAGTGCCCGAAGGCGGGACAGTGTCAGATGCTCTGCATGCCTCCAGGTAGATGATGTCTGTGGCTTTCCCCTTATTCACTCAGGGTGCAGATAAAGCAAGGCTGCAGCTGGGGGACGTGCTGCTGAGGAATGGGAGGAGAGCCCCGCGGCTGCCCCCGTGCCCGCTGCCTCCCAAGAAAGGTCTCCTACTGCTGGCCTCACCCACTCCAGCAGCGTGGAAACAACCAGCATGGATGACCTCCCCAGCACGTCAGCAGCTGCCCTTCATGGGAGTGCCACCAGCACTCTTTCTGCCCACGTTCCTGTTGCTGGGGATCAAGAGGAGCCCCAACAGGAACCTGAGGATGCCGTGGCAACTCCATCTACTTCCAGTGGCGGCAGGGAATGCTCCTCTGCGGGGCCATAGTGTTCTCCGACGAGAAGGAACGGCAGCCCCAAGGCCTCTAAGTCTAATTAGCAGACTGTAAAGCAAATAAAGGCCTTAAGACTGCATGAGATGTCTTGGTGTGTCACTAGCTGTGCACGTGGCGTTGCTATCCCCACCCGTGTTACTTTCTACCCCTTTTCCTGGGGCTGTGCCCACCCTTTCCTGGGTGGACAAACACTGGAACAGGCTTCCTAGGGAGGTGGTCCATGCCCCCAGCCTCTCAATGCCTTAAAAAGAGGCATTTGGACAGTGCCCTTAACAATAGGCCTTAATTTTGGTCAGCCGTGGAGTGGTCAGGTACTTGGACTACATGATCCTTGTATGTCCATGCCAACAGGAACTCCTCCTTTCCATTCCATTCCATTCCATTCCATTCCATTCCATTGCAACCAGTGCTTGTGAAAGCTGCTGCACCAATGGAAACAGGAAAGTGGTTTTTTGACATTGCAGCTTAGGGAAGCTGCTGCACCTTTGGAAACCTTTGCTCCCTTTCCCACTGGCAATGTGTCTCTGCCAGTACTTCAGTGAGCATCCCTTCATGGGCTTGTGACAGTTGGGCTACAGCTTGGGGACACTCAGGTCTTGAAGACCTCCAGGCTCTGGGATCCCACCTCCTCTCAGGGCAACCCTCTCCAGTGCTTCATGATCCTCGCAGGGATTTGGAGGTTCATTGCTTATCTCCAGCCTGAACCGCTCCCGTTTCAGGAGGTGCCACCGTCTCTCACCCTCCCACCAGACAGGGCTGGCAAGTGCCTGTCCCCATCCCCTTGATGCCTTCCCGTAGGCACTGGGGTGTGCTATAAGGTGCCCCAACGCCTTCTCTGCTCCATGCTGAACCAGCCCCAGCCCCACAGACCCTCCTTGCCTCCCATGAGCCTCCTCTCTGGTTCGTTGGCCTCCCTCCTGCCCAGGACCCCAACTGGGACGTTGTGCCTGGATGAGGCCTGACGGGTGCTGAGCAGAGGGGACCACCCTTGTGTCCTCTGGCTAGGGGTGAAAGACAGGAGAGAACCCATGAGAGTGAGCCAAGGGCTGCCTGTGTCCCACCATGGGAGGAAGCAGGGCAGCCCAGAGGGCTGGCCAGCAGCGCTGGGGTGTGGGCAGAGCTTGTGGGACGTTGTCCTGCAGCCTCCCAGGGAGGCACGAGGTGTCATCCACGGAACCCTCTTGCCGCATGTGCCTGGAGACGTCTGCCACGGCCAGAGTGACCTGAGGGGGCCCTGGGAAGACACGGCGGAGGCCTTGGTGACTGGCGTGAAACACTGATGCCGAGCACAAGACAAGGGAAGGGGGCGATGGATGGAGTGGGCAGTGGCGCCATGGGTAGGGACGGCCCATAGTGACGTCCCCGAGAAACGGACTGTGATGTCACCAAACGATGCATTGTGACGTCACCAAGCGATGCATTGTGACCTGGCGTCCCTCACTGCTTATATCCGGGTGCCGAGTCCCACTCAGCCAGCTCGTGCCCACATTCCATCGCTCTTTGCAGGACATAGCATCGCGCATCGAGCAGCTATGGAGGAGAGCAGCTCTGCTGGAAGGGACGGCAGCACAAGCCGGACACCACAGGCAGAGTCGGCGACAGCAGCGGCAGCAGACTCCCAGTGCCCCATCTGCCTGGGAGACATCAGAAAGGCAGCCTACGTTGCCTACTGCATGCACTGCTTCTGCTTTGCGTGCATCCGGCGGTGGGCCAGCAGGACAGAGACCTGCCCAGTCTGCAGGCAGCCTTTTGAGCGGCTGCTGCACTCTGTGCGAGGGGACAGTGACTACAAGGAGTACCTGGTCGGCTTGTCCCCCTACCAGCGCAGGAGGCTGGCCATGGAGAGGGCCCGCAGCAGGTCGCCGCAGCACCGCTACGATCTGCGCAGGCGGCCCACTGACAACTAGCCCTCGGCTGGCAGCAGCGGGCCTGCCGGGACCAACCGCACAGCTCCCAGCAGGCTCCCGCACCCAGCACTTCTCAGGAGCCAACACCGCTGAGCGCAGGAGTGCGCCCGCCTGGCCCTGCTCCTGCTCCGGACACCGGCAGTGGCACAGTGTGGCTGTGGCCCCTCACCATCCCCCTCTGGCGCCTCCAATAAAGACCTCGATGCTTTCCAGGGCGTGTGTGCGTGTGTGTTTCTCGACCGCAGAGCAACCTGATGATTAAGGAGCCGGAGCATCCTCTGAGCAAAGGCTGAGCGAGCTGAGACTCTTTAGGCTGGTGAGGAGAAGGCTCGGGGGGGACCTGATCGATGCCTAAAAAGGCCTGAAGGGAGGCTGCAGAGAAGATGGAGCCAGGCTCTTGCCGGTGGTGCCCAGCGACAGGAGACGGCATATCGAAGAGCACTCTGGACATGATCCTGGATAAGTGGCTCTAGCTCAACATCAACAGCAAGATCTCCCATCTCTACTTCCATGATTAGAAATACTAACATATCGAGGCCAGCCGCATAAGCTGTTAAGAATGCCTTTGGTACAGACGATGTCTATTTCTCTGGTATGCATTGCTGACAATCCACTTCTGGAAAAACAGTTTCTCATATACTTCCTCCCATCCAAAAAGAAGTTCTGCTCACTGGTTCAGTTAGGGATGCAAAGGCCGGGATTCCAAATAAATTGTGCGATTATGACTGTATACATCACTTAATTCGAACCCGTTCTGCATTTGTGCTGAGGCAGCTCAACTGCATCGGATAGTGATGTCCTGCTTTTTCTGTACTCTACAGAGACTGTGGGTGTTAGAACACCACGGTGGGTTTGGCCAACTAGCTTGATACTAGTCGCACGCACCTGCCGTACTTTTTGTAAGGCAGTTCTATAAATGCTCTCATAAATATAAATATAATGCTCCCATAGAAATGCTGTCCAGGAGGTCAGACCGTGTGGACAGGCCCTGTGGCCTATGCTAAATGGTCCAGGCCACGCCTGGCATTGATGCTTGCTGGTGTTTATTTCTCAGCTTTCAGGTATTATATATTCTCACCACCAGTGTGACGCAGTGCAAGAAGCATTCGGCCTAGGTTCATGCCCAGCAGATGGGTATTCGGGCAACGTTTGTCAGCGGTTTACCCTCAGTTTGTTTGACTTAACTTGTAACGGGACTGTAAAGAATGGGTGACTACACATTTTCCTACGGACCACTTTTGATAACAGTCTGGCATGCACGCAATCGAACACATACTGAGAGGTCCATGTCAAGATATGCGCACGAGAATACACCCTATAATATATTTGGGTTTTTAGCACCAAGGTTACGCACTTCAATGTTAATTGTGATGCCTCCGTAACTTTGCAACACTTACTCTTTTAACTTGCTTTCCCCCCCAAACTCTGTACATATTTTCCCTTCAAATAGTGCGGCCTTTCTTCTCGTGTGGAGCTATTAAAAAGAGAAAGAAGAAATACTGAATCGGGAACTTCTCTTGCTAGTCCTGTGAAAAGGCTCTGCAACCTTAAAAAGGAAGAAGGACCGTCCAGAATCTGGGAACGGATCCCACAGACATTCCTACTTCGTGCACCTGAAGACGTTTCCTGCGTGATTTTTCTTTACGTGTGAGAATCAGACTGACTATCAGGATACCCTTCCCTTCTACAGATTGGCACTGGGATCAACTGCTTTCTGCAGTCATGCTACATCTCTGCCTCAATGTTCGCACAGGCCTGGATCCCATAAACACGGCTCCATCATGGGTATGCGTGTTTCCAGTTTATAGCTGAAAACTACACGAAGGAAACTTCGCAGGTTAGCAAAAACATACACACGTTTCTTGTAGTGACAAGGAAATGGCAGGTATGTAGTTCGATATAAAACGATAATTCGCTAAAACAATGACAATGAGAAAAAAGCACGAACCAAATGCCACTCCTTGACCCTAGCACCCAACGTGACGCTTTCAGAAATTGTGTCTTTTTCCCTGCAAGCAGATGTATGTCTGTGACTAACTGACCCTTCGAACCAGTGTAGCTCCAAAGGGACGCAGGACTGGATACGTATTCGCAGAGATGTGTGCACACAACACACATGCATAATTTTGGGGCCAGGCTCAAACGGCATTTTCCGACTCAGGGTACTTCTAACTGCAAGCATAGTGGAAGAGTCAGTTCCAGGGTATTACAACCTTTTGCATCGTCCCATACCTATCTTTGCTGAAGTACAGCTCCTGTACTTGCACAAAACCAGTAGATCATCAGCCATCAGGTGAGACGTTTTACAGCCCCCAAACGTGAAGGTTTATAAATTAGATGCACTTCTATGCAACTGCAGAGAATAGTGAAATACCCTCCAGGACATTATCTTTCTGAATGGGAGGTGTTGTGGTTGAAGCTATTCTTTTTAATCAGCTGAAGGAAAAATTTGTTCGTTACTTGTAAAAGTGCCTAGATCATGCTCTGGAAGCGAAACGGTATGCAGAGCTGAAATGCAACCCCTCATCAGAGAGTGTTCTGAGGGCCCCGCAAGCGGCACCACTCACTTTTGAGAGGACTGAAAGCTGGGAAAGTCTTTGTCGACATCAAGGAAATACTGCCCTCTTCTGATTCCATTTGATCTAGAGGTGGCTGCACTTGCGACGAGAGAAAAGAGATCTGAAAAAAGAATAAGCGGACTAGAGATGTGGCTTGGCAAAGGGATGAACGTTCTCCAGTGGTTGTTTAGCGGGGAACCTCCGCCATTTCTGAGTGGCAAAGACAGCATCGAAGCAAGAGACATGCACAGCCTGGATAAAAGCCACATGCGCTGCGCCTGTACATTCTAGGATAATAGCGTAATGAAAAGAAAGGTGGCGTGAAATGCAAGCAGCCGACAGATGATTTAAAGCAAGGAGGAGGAGGGGCTCCTGTAAGTATGCCATGGAGCTTCTTGCTGCCCAGTTTTGCGCATACTGAGCTTTTCAAATGTTCAAAAGCAAGGAACCCAAGCCCAGAAAGAAAAGCACGTTGGAGAGCTATCAAACATCGAGACACGTTCAGGAAGCCTCGGAGCTGCAAACCCCTGAGAGAGTGTGCTGCAAAAATATCACCATTTGCTTCCCTTTTTCTCGTGCCCTTTCCTAGATATTCTCTGCTGGCAACTGCCACTGGCTCCTTTCTGGTATCTTCTGGGCTCTTCTTGGAGAAGCATGCCATCTTTAAGTGCAAAGAATGAGCTTCACACTAGCCACCAGGTGAGGCATTTTGCAGACCTACAAGCAGAAAAAGCTCCAAAAATAAGAGGCAGTGGTAGGGAAATCTGGACACGGCGAACCACTTGTCTGATTAGTTTGACCGCTTCTACGATAACTTCCTTACAGAGAATTTCACACCAGAATGATACGCAACCTTCTCCCGGCTGCAAACCGCCACACACTATGAAAATCGGATTGCTTTTCAGAGCTGTCACAAAGGAGACTGGCACAGAAGGATCTTAGCTTCATCGAGCATCTGCACAGCTAAAAGTCTGGGAAATAGCTTTACCCTTTCACAAGATGAGGCCTAACCCTTCTCGCGTGTCCTGCAGCTTCTGCTGCGTGGATGAAAAGTGCTCTTGTTCATGCCTTCCCTTTTTTTGATTTGTCGGCAATCCCATGGAGAGAACTGAGGAAGTAATCCTTATGCCCCCGTCCTGGGAAAACCCACAGCCCCATTCAGCTTTTACACGCGTGCAAAAAAAAAAAAAAAAGAAATCGCCATTTAGGGAAATTTCTGCTTTCTCTCCACCACCGTGGACTAGCATGGATGCAAATTCCATTTTGACACAATTTTACAAGTGAAAGAATGCTCAAACACAACCAGTTTACAGACAACAAAAATGGTTTGGTACTGAAATAATTTATTTGTGTTTGTACAATTGTATTGTAAAAAATCGAACTGTAAAATACATGTACCGAACAACAATTTAAATTATAGAAATTGTGTCACGTTTTAATACCTGTCAAACTCAGTGCACTTTTGTGCAGAATGTGTAACAGCAGGTGATCTGCTATTCATGTGCATATTTCTTAATTGTGTCTTATAAATTTAAGTGTAAGCAAACCTCTTCCCACTGGAAAAAAGAAAGAAAAGGAGAAAGGAAGGTTTTTGGAAAGGAACATTGTGAGCGACATGCTCCGTTCCGCCCTCAGGTGCCCTGTTGGGAGTGAGAGCAGAATTCCCATCACAGAATTTTCAGAGTCGGCTTGGTATGAAAGCTCACTTGCAAAGGAGCCAACCTAAGTGGCACCGTTCGAACCACTTCCAGGAAATGCCACCCAAGGAAGAAATATTACCTTGCACCCAGCTACGTTTCATGAAGTGGGCACTTAAGAAGGTCTTGTGTGTCGCGTTAGAATGATCAGTTACAAACCCGTGAAAAAGATGGTTTGTGGCCAAATGTTGTCAGGGTAAAAGAAAACCTCGAAGCCGTTGAGTTAGGCTTTTGTAACTTGGCGTGAACTACTACGCTTATAGTCTACACTGGAATATTGAGACCTTAACTTATGGAACGTATGTGTAGAGTATGTGTGGCAGTCTAAAATATTCCATGAGATATTCCAGCAATAGCTCCTAGGGGAGATGGGAAGAAGAAAGCGTCAGTGTTTCCCCAGGCCATTCCTGAAATGCACGCCATGCAATTTAACTGGATGTCCTATTCTTCAAGGACACATAAGCTTCCTGAGTTTTCATTCTTGAACTTCAGAACCTCTGAACTTCTGACCACTAATGGATATTTGAAGAAACTCAGAGGCCAAAATTCACCCTCACCAGGGTTTTGTGGGGCCCAGAGAAGTTGCTGGCACATCAGGTGCCTTGTGGCAGTTCCCCAAAACCACAGAGGAACGGGCTCGAAGACCAATACTTGGTCTCTTGGCATTCCATGTGACACCATGTTGAGAACAGAACTGCACTGGCTCAGGGCAGGGTCAAAACGGTTTTGAGCTCTCTCTGCACAAACTTGAACCTGAAGGGGCTCTGAATTGCACGAGAGCAGCTGACTTCAAGTGGAAGTCCTCAACATCTGCTCAGTTCTATGGCAAAATGCTGCTTGTCTCGGGTTCCCTATCCAGCCAAGAGATGTTCACGGACATACGAGGAATAAATTTGGCTTTTACATTTCCATGGCGTTTTCTTTTGTGTGTTTGCACTGTGCCATGAAAACCCATCTGTCCTCGGGGAAGGAAAAGGGCAAAACCAGAGTGGTCGTTAAAATGATGTGGTACTTCTTTGGCCTCGCCTTTGTTTGTTTGCTTGTTTTTCTTGTCTTTGTTGGTTGCTGCGTGGCCAAGTTGCACACCGTGTTATAAACACAGGATCAAAATACCAATGACTTTAACCCCCAAACAGCAATCTGCCTCCCCCCCAAAATCCTATGTGAGCAAGGAGAAAGACCATGCAATACGATAAGTAATCTTATGCTTTAACCGTTTAGATCACGTTGCACCACTGGTCTTCAGGTAGAGTCTGTGAGGGTCTCCCGGGCATTCTGGGCGTTCTGGGCATTCCAGCCCCAAAGCCCTGTTGCAAACGGTATCAACAAATCTCAGGAGCGTTGCAAAGTTCAAAGGAGGGGAGGGGAGGGAGATTTTTATCTCAAAATAAAATTGGTTTTTTCACCCATTCACACGCATGCTGTCATTCATATCCACCTATCTGAAAGCAATCAAATGTGTATTTCCACCTAGTCTGGACAGAATTAGCAGAGGTGAAAGAGAGGACAAGAGACACAACCTTTGGAGGCCTCTTCCTGTCTCCTGCATTGTCCCTGCCTGGGTGTCCTGAGAAGCTGCACGCAGATGTGATCTTGACGAAGTGCTAGTGTCAGTGCCATCAACACCTGCCCTTCTCACAACCCTGATTCTGCAAGACCCAAGGCTCCCACGCTCAGAAGTTCCTCTTCATACTTGGTCACACCAATCACCAAAACACAGACCCTCTCCTACTAGAAGGGGACGGAGGAGGTCTCTCATTCAACACTGGCTCAGGGCAGGGTCAACAATGGGTATAGACCTGTATGCTCTGGGTTGGGGCCACTGAGGTTTTGAAGGTTGACCTCCAGGCCCAGGGATCCCACCCCCTCACTGGGCAACCCTCTCCAGTGCTTCATGATCCTCGCAGGGATTTGGCGGTTAATCCTTTATCTCCAGTCTGAACCTCTCCCGTTTCAGGAGATGCCACCGTCTCTCATCCTCCCACCGGGCAGTGCTGGCGAGCGCCTGTCCCCATCCCCTTGATGCCTTCCCCGTAGGCACTGGGGTGTTGCCGTGAGGTGCCCCAACGCCTTCTCTGCTCCATGCTGAACCAGCCCCAGCCGCACAGACCCTCCTTGCCTCCCATGAGCCTCCCCTCTGCTTCCTGGCCTCCCTCCTGCCCAGGATGCCAGAAAGGGATGTAGTGCCTGGATGAGGCCTGATGGGTGCTGAGCAGAGGGGACCACCCTTGTGAGTCAAGTGCTGCCTGTGTCCCACCATGGGAGGAAGCAGGGCAGCCCAGAGGGCTGGCCAGCAGCGCTGGGGTGTGGGCAGAGCTTGTGGGACTTTGTCCTGCAGCCTCCCAGGGAGGCACGAGGTGTCATCCAATGAACCCTCGTGCCACATGTGCCTGGAGACATCTGCCACAGCCAGAGTGACCTGAGGGGGGCCCGGGAAGACATGGCTGAGGCCTCGGTGACTGGCGTGAAACACTGATGCCGAGCACAAGACAAGGGAAGGAGGCGATGGGTGGAGCGGGCAGTGGCGCTGCAATAGCCCCAGGCGTGTGTGCTGGGGCCACAGCACTGCTGGGCTGAGCACCGCGGTCGAAAATGGCCCGCTGCGATGTCCCTGAGCAATGGGTTCCGCTGTCACCTAGGGGCAGACTGTGAGGTCAGCTAGTGATGGATTGTAACCAGGTGCCCCGCTGCTCATATCTGGGCACTGAGTCCCAGCCAGCCGGCTCGTGTCCACACTCCAGCTGAGCAAGGTTGCGAGGCTGGAGTGCTGAGGGAAGCCTGGTGCTGGTGCCTCGCCTGGAGAGTTGCTTCTTGCAACTCTCCATAGCAGACCCAGAGCCACTCAAGGACTCGCCCCGGCCCTGCCACGTTCCGGCAGCCGGGGCACCCAGGAGGCGCGCTCGCAGCAGCGCAGGTGAGCTGGAGGGGAAACCTCAGCCTGGGCAGCTGGGAGGCTTTCCTTCTTGGGGGACCTGGGCATTTCTTCCTCCCCTGCCCGGAGCCGGCAAATGACTGTGGCCTCTCTTCCTTTTCTAGCGTGACACCGGCTGCTGCAGGGCCAGTGGGCAGGGGCAATTTAACATCCTTGGCTCCCCCCAGCCCACCGCAGAGCATGGAGAGCATGGCCACGGAGCTGGAGGACCGCTGTCCCATCTGCCTGGGCAGCTGGGAGGAGCCCAGCTACGTGCTGCCATGCCTCCACCAGTTCTGCTACACCTGCATCCTGCGGTGGGCTGAGAACAAGCCCGAGTGCCCCCTCTGTAAAAGGAGGGTGAGATCCATCTTGCACTCGGTGCGGGCGGACGACGACTTCCAGGAACATGTCATCTCACCTCCTGTGGCTCCATCAGTCGTCGTCCGCCACCAGCGGGGAGGAGCGTCGGCACAGGCAGCCGCCCACCGCCCCCATCACCCGGCAGCACCCCGGCCTGCAGCTGCGTCGCCGCTGCCCTGGGCTCCAGAGGGGGGCTTCCATGCCCTCCTCTTCCGCCTCTACCCGGCTGCCCTCCAGCCCCTGCTGCCCTGGCTGCAGCAGGAGCTCGGGCAGCTCTTTGAGGACGCCCAGCAGGCAGCAGCAGTGCAGAGCCTCATCACGTCCAGCCTGCGACACCTTGGGCTGGATGAGGAGGCTCTGGCCCAGCGGCTGCAGGCCTCCCTGGGCTGGCGCACGAGGGCCTTTGTCAGCCGGCTGATTGAGGCCGTCGTGCGCCGGTGCAGTGGGGTGGCCCCACGTCGCGTGGGCCTGGGGGTCACCCGTGCTGCCGGGGGGCGGGAGGACAGTGCCACGGCTGCCCCTGTCCCCGCTGCCTCCCGAGGGGAGCCTCCTGCCCCCAGCCCAGCTCTCCGTGGGGGTCCCGGGAGCCCCCCCTCCACCACCGTTCCCACCCACGGGGAGCAAGAAGAGCAGCCGGAGGAGGCTGTGCCAGGGCCCTCCAGCCACAGCCAGGGCAGGGACCGCTCCCCTGAGGAGCCCCGGCGAGCCCCAAAGAGGAGGGCCGGCAGCCCTGAGGACCCTTCCCAGCCCCCCAGGAAGCCACCCCGCCATCGGTGAACCTGGGAGGGTGCCTCAGGGGCTGCCAAGGCGAGGCCGCAGCTGGGGGACGTGCTGACACCTCTGCGGCAGAAGAGCTCCCCAGCACCTCATCGGCTGCTGTTGGTGGGGGTCCTGCCAGCACCCCCGACGCCCCCGTTCCCACCCACGGGGAGCAGGAAGAGTTCCCAGGACTCTTTACAGCCACCCGAGACCACGACGCCCCGCCAGCAACACTCGAACCAGGCCCCAGGAGCTGCCAAAACCAGGGCCAGGCCAGCAGCTGGGGCACGTGTCAGCTCACAAGACAATCGGCAGGCAAGTGCTGCTCAGCAGTCAAGTGCCCGAAGGCGGGACAGTGTCAGATGCTCTGCATGCCTCCAGGTAGATGATGTCTGTGGCTTTCCCCTTATTCACTCAGGGTGCAGATAAAGCAAGGCTGCAGCTGGGGGACGTGCTGCTGAGGAATGGGAGGAGAGCCCCGCGGCTGCCCCCGTGCCCGCTGCCTCCCAAGAAAGGTCTCCTACTGCCGGCCTCACCCACTCCAGCAGCGTGGAAACAACCAGCATGGATGACCTCCCCAGCACGTCAGCAGCTGCCCTTCATGGGAGTGCCACCAGCACTCTTTCTGCCCACGTTCCTGTTGCTGGGGATCAAGAGGAGCCCCAACAGGAACCTGAGGATGCCGTGGCAACTCCATCTACTTCCAGTGGCGGCAGGGAATGCTCCTCTGCGGGGCCATAGTGTTCTCCGACGAGAAGGAACGGCAGCCCCAAGGCCTCTAAGTCTAATTAGCAGACTGTAAAGCAAATAAAGGCCTTAAGACTGCATGAGATGTCTTGGTGTGTCACTAGCTGTGCACGTGGCGTTGCTATCCCCACCCGTGTTACTTTCTACCCCTTCTCCTGGGGCTGTGCCCACCCTTTCCTGGGTGGACAAACACTGGAACAGGCTTCCTAGGGAGGTGGTCCATGCCCCCAGCCTCTCAATGCCTTAAAAAGAGGCATTTGGACAGTGCCCTTAACAATAGGCCTTAATTTTGGTCAGCCGTGGAGTGGTCAGGTACTTGGACTACATGATCCTTGTATGTCCATGCCAACAGGAACTCCTCCTTTCCATTCCATTCCATTCCATTCCATTCCATTCCATTCCATTCCATTCCATTCCATTGCAATCAGTGCTTGTGAAAGCTGCTGCACCAACGGAAACAGGAAAGTGTTTTTTTGACATTGCAGCTTAGGGAAGCTGCTGCACCTTTAGAAACCTTTGCTCCCTTTCCCACTGGCAATGTGTCTCTGCCAGTACTTCAGTGAGCATCCCTTCATGGGCTTGTGACAGTTGGGCTACAGCTTGGGGACACTCAGGTCTTGAAGACCTCCAGGCTCTGGGATCCCACCTCCTCTCAGGGCAGCCCTCTCCAGTGCTTCATGATCCTCGCAGGGATTTGGAGGTTCATTGCTTATCTCCAGCCTGAACCGCTCCCGTTTCAGGAGGTGCCACCGTCTCTCACCCTCCCACCAGACAGGGCTGGCAAGCGCCTGTCCCCATCCCCTTGATGCCTTCCCGTAGGCACTGGGGTGTGCTATAAGGTGCCCCAACGCCTTCTCTGCTCCATGCTGAACCAGCCCCAGCCCCACAGACCCTCCTTGCCTCCCATGAGCCTCCCCTCTGGTTCGTTGGCCTCCCTCCTGCCCAGGACCCCAAGTGGGATGTTGTGCCTGGATGAGGCCTGACGGGTGCTGAGCAGAGGGGACCACCCTTGTGTCCTCTGGCTAGGGGTGAAAGACAGGAGAGAACCCATGAGAGTGAGCCAAGGGCTGCCTGTGTCCCACCATGGGAGGAAGCAGGGCAGCCCAGAGGGCTGGCCAGCAGCGCTGGGGTGTGGGCAGAGCTTGTGGGACGTTGTCCTGCAGCCTCCCAGGGAGGCACGAGGTGTCATCCACGGAACCCTCTTGCCGCATGTGCCTGGAGACGTCTGCCACGGCCAGAGTGACCTGAGGGGGCCCTGGGAAGACACGGCGGAGGCCTTGGTGACTGGCGTGAAACACTGATGCCGAGCACAAGACAAGGGAAGGGGGCGATGGATGGAGTGGGCAGTGGCGCCATGGGTAGGGACGGCCCATAGTGACGTCCCCGAGAAACGGACTGTGATGTCACCAAACGATGCATTGTGACGTCACCAAGCGATGCATTGTGACCTGGCGTCCCTCACTGCTTATATCCGGGTGCCGAGTCCCACTCAGCCAGCTCGTGCCCACATTCCATCGCTCTTTGCAGGACATAGCATCGCGCATCGAGCAGCTATGGAGGAGAGCAGCTCTGCTGGAAGGGACGGCAGCACAAGCCGGACACCACAGGCAGAGTCGGCGACAGCTGCGGCAGCAGACTCCCAGTGCCCCATCTGCCTGGGAGACATCAGAAAGGCAGCCTACGTTGCCTACTGCATGCACTGCTTCTGCTTTGCGTGCATCCGGCGGTGGGCCAGCAGGACAGAGACCTGCCCAGTCTGCAGGCAGCCTTTTGAGCGGCTGCTGCACTCTGTGCGAGGGGACAGTGACTACAAGGAGTACCTGGTCGGCTTGTCCCCCTACCAGCGCAGGAGGCTGGCCATGGAGAGGGCCCGCAGCAGGTCGCCGCAGCACCGCTACGATCTGCGCAGGCGGCCCACTGACAACTAGCCCTCGGCTGGCAGCAGCGGGCCTGCCGGGACCAACCGCACAGCTCCCAGCAGGCTCCCGCACCCAGCACTTCTCAGGAGCCAACACCGCTGAGCGCAGGAGTGCGCCCGCCTGGCCCTGCTCCTGCTCCGGACACCGGCAGTGGCACAGTGTGGCTGTGGCCCCTCACCATCCCCCTCTGGCGCCTCCAATAAAGACCTCGATGCTTTCCAGGGCGTGTGTGCGTGTGTGTTTCTCGACCGCAGAGCAACCTGATGATTAAGGAGCCGGAGCATCCTCTGAGCAAAGGCTGAGCGAGCAGAGACTCTTTAGGCTGGTGAGGAGAAGGCTCGGGGGGGACCTGATCGATGCCTAAAAAGGCCTGAAGGGAGGCTGCAGAGAAGATGGAGCCAGGCTCTTGCCGGTGGTGCCCAGCGACAGGAGACGGCATATCGAAGAGCACTCTGGACATGATCCTGGATAAGTGGCTCTAGCTCAACATCAACAGCAAGATCTCCCATCTCTACTTCCATGATTAGAAATACTAACATATCGAGGCCAGCCGCATAAGCTGTTAAGAATGCCTTTGGTACAGACGATGTCTATTTCTCTGGTATGCATTGCTGACAATCCACTTCTGGAAAAACAGTTTCTCATATACTTCCTCCCATCCAAAAAGAAGTTCTGCTCACTGGTTCAGTTAGGGATGCAAAGGCCGGGATTCCAAATAAATTGTGCGATTATGACTGTATACATCACTTAATTCGAACCCGTTCTGCATTTGTGCTGAGGCAGCTCAACTGCATCAGATAGTGATGTCCTGCTTTTTCTGTACTCTACAGAGACTGTGGGTGTTAGAACACCACGGTGGGTTTGGCCAACTAGCTTGATACTAGTCGCACGCACCTGCCGTACTTTTTGTAAGGCAGTTCTATAAATGCTCTCATAAATATAAATATAATGCTCCCATAGAAATGCTGTCCAGGAGGTCAGACCGTGTGGACAGGCCCTGTGGCCTATGCTAAATGGTCCAGGCCACGCCTGGCATTGATGCTTGCTGGTGTTTATTTCTCAGCATTCAGGTATTATATATTCTCACCACCAGTGTGACGCAGTGCAAGAAGCATTCGGCCTAGGTTCATGCCCAGCAGATGGGTATTCGGGCAACGTTTGTCAGCGGTTTACCCTCAGTTTGTTTGACTTGTAACGGGACTGTAAAGAATGGGTGACTACACATTTTCCTACGGACCACTTTTGATAACAGTCTGGCATGCACGCAATCGAACACATACTGAGAGGTTCATGTCAAGATATGCGCACGAGAATACACCCTATAATACATTTGGGTTTTTAGCACCAAGGTTACGCACTTCAATGTTAATTGTGATGCCTCCGTAACTTTGCAACGCTTACTCTTTGAACTTGCTTTCCCCCCCAAACTCTGTACATATTTTCACTTCAAATAGTGCGGCCTTTCTTCTCGTGTGGAGCTATTAAAAAGAGAAAGAAGAAATACTGAATCGGGAACTTCTCTTGCTAGTCCTGTGAAAAGGCTCTGCAACCTTAAAAAGGAAGAAGGACCGTCCAGAATCTGGGAACGGATCCCACAGACATTCCTACTTCGTGCACCTGAAGACGTTTCCTGCGTGATTTTTCTTTACGTGTGAGAATCAGACTGACTATCAGGATACCCTTCCCTTCTACAGATTGGCACTGGGATCAACTGCTTTCTGCAGTCATGCTACATCTCTGCCTCAATCTTCGCACAGGCCTGGATCCCATAAACACGGCTCCATCATGGGTATGCGTGTTTCCAGTTTATAGCTGAAAACTACACGAAGGAAACTTCGCAGGTTAGCAAAAACATACACACGTTTCTTGTAGTGACAAGGAAATGGCAGGTATGTAGTTCGATATAAAACGATAATTCGCTAAAACAATGACAATGAGAAAAAAGCACGAACCAAATGCCACTCCTTGACCCTAGCACCCAACGTGACGCTTTCAGAAATTGTGTCTTTTTCCCTGCAAGCAGATGTATGTCTGTGACTAACTGACCCTTCGAACCAGTGTAGCTCCAAAGGGACGCAGGACTGGATACGTATTCGCAGAGATGTGTGCACACAACACACATGCATAATTTTGGGGCCAGGCTCAAACGGCATTTTCCGACTCAGGGTACTTCTAACTGCAAGCATAGTGGAAGAGTCAGTTCCAGGGTATTACAACCTTTTGCATCGTCCCATACCTATCTTTGCTGAAGTACAGCTCCTGTACTTGCACAAAACCAGTAGATCATCAGCCATCAGGTGAGACGTTTTACAGCCCCCAAACGTGAAGGTTTATAAATTAGATGCACTTCTATGCAACTGCAGAGAATAGTGAAATACCCTCCAGGACATTATCTTTCTGAATGGGAGGTGTTGTGGTTGAAGCTATTCTTTTTAATCAGCTGAAGGAAAAATTTGTTCGTTACTTGTAAAAGTGCCTAGATCATGCTCTGGAAGCGAAACGGTATGCAGAGCTGAAATGCAACCCCTCATCAGAGAGTGTTCTGAGGGCCCCGCAAGCGGCACCACTCACTTTTGAGAGGACTGAAAGCTGGGAAAGTCTTTGTCGACATCAAGGAAATACTGCCGTCTTCTGATTCCATTTGATCTAGAGGTGGCTGCACTTGCGACGAGAGAAAAGAGATCTGAAAAAAGAATAAGCGGACTAGAGATGTGGCTTGGCAAAGGGATGAACCTTCTCCAGCGGTTGTTTAGCGGGGAACCTCCGCCATTTCTGAGTGGCAAAGACAGCATCGAAGCAAGAGACATGCACAGCCTGGATAAAAGCCACATGCGCTGCGCCTGTACATTCTAGGATAATAGCGTAATGAAAAGAAAGGTGGCGTGAAATGCAAGCAGCCGACAGATGATTTAAAGCAAGGAGGAGGAGGGGCTCCTGTAAGTATGCCATGGAGCTTCTTGCTGCCCAGTTTTGCGCATACTGAGCTTTTCAAATGTTCAAAAGCAAGGAACCCAAGCCCAGAAAGAAAAGCACGTTGGAGAGCTATCAAACATCGAGACACGTTCAGGAAGCCTCGGAGCTGCAAACCCCTGAGAGAGTGTGCTGCAAAAATATCACCATTTGCTTCCCTTTTTCTCGTGCCCTTTCCTAGATATTCTCTGCTGGCAACTGCCACTGGCTCCTTTCTGGTATCTTCTGGGCTCTTCTTGGAGAAGCATGCCATCTTTAAGTGCAAAGAATGAGCTTCACACTAGCCACCAGGTGAGGCATTTTGCAGACCTACAAGCAGAAAAAGCTCCAAAAATAAGGGGCAGTGGTAGGGAAATCTGGACACGGCGAACCACTTGTCTGATTAGTTTGACCGCTTCTACGATAACTTCCTTACAGAGAATTTCACACCAGAATGATACGCAACCTTCTCCCGGCTGCAAACCGCCACACACTATGAAAATCGGATTGCTTTTCAGAGCTGTCACAAAGGAGACTGGCACAGAAGGATCTTAGCTTCATCGAGCATCTGCACAGCTAAAAGTCTGGGAAATAGCTTTACCCTTTCACAAGATGAGGCCTAACCCTTCTCGCGTGTCCTGCAGCTTCTGCTGCGTGGATGAAAAGTGCTCTTGTTCATGCCTTCCCTTTTTTTGATTTGTCGGCAATCCCATGGAGAGAACTGAGGAAGTAATCCTTATGCCCCCGTCCTGGGAAAACCCACAGCCCCATTCAGCTTTTACACGCGTGCAAAAAAAAAAAAAAAAGAAATCGCCATTTAGGGAAATTTCTGCTTTCTCTCCACCAGCGTGGACTAGCATGGATGCAAATTCCATTTTGACACAATTTTACAAGTGAAAGAATGCTCAAACACAACCAGTTTACAGACAACAAAAATGGCTTGGTACTGAAATAATTTATTTGTGTTTGTACAATTGTATTGTAAAAAATCGAACTGTAAAATACATGTACCGAACAACAATTTAAATTATAGAAATTGTGTCACGTTTTAATACCTGTCAAACTCAGTGCACTTTTGTGCAGAATGTGTAACAGCAGGTGATCTGCTATTCATGTGCATATTTCTTAATTGTGTCTTATAAATTTAAGTGTAAGCAAACCTCTTCCCACTGGAAAAAAGAAAGAAAAGGAGAAAGGAAGGTTTTTGGAAAGGAACATTGTGAGCGACATGCTCCATTCCGCCCTCAGGTGCCCTGTTGGGAGTGAGAGCAGAATTCCCATCACAGAATTTTCAGAGTCGGCTTGGTATGAAAGCTCACTTGCAAAGGAGCCAACCTAAGTGGCACCGTTCGAACCACTTCCAGGAAATGCCACCCAAGGAAGAAATATTACCTTGCACCCAGCTACGTTTCATGAAGTGGGCACTTAAGAAGGTCTTGTGTGTCGCGTTAGAATGATCAGTTACAAACCCGTGAAAAAGATGGTTTGTGGCCAAATGTTGTCAGGGTAAAAGAAAACCTCGAAGCCGTTGAGTTAGGCTTTTGTAACTTGGCGTGAACTACTACGCTTATAGTCTACACTGGAATATTGAGACCTTAACTTATGGAACGTATGTGTAGAGTATGTGTGGCAGTCTAAAATATTCCATGAGATATTCCAGCAATAGCTCCTAGGGGAGATGGGAAGAAGAAAGCGTCAGTGTTTCCCCAGGCCATTCCTGAAATGCACGCCATGCAATTTAACTGGATGTCCTATTCTTCAAGGACACATAAGCTTCCTGAGTTTTCATTCTTGAACTTCAGAACCTCTGAACTTCTGACCACTAATGGATATTTGAAGAAACTCAGAGGCCAAAATTCACCCTCACCAGGGTTTTGTGGGGCCCAGAGAAGTTGCTGGCACATCAGGTGCCTTGTGGCAGTTCCCCAAAACCACAGAGGAACGGGCTCGAAGACCAATACTTGGTCTCTTGGCATTCCATGTGACACCATGTTGAGAACAGAACTGCACTGGCTCAGGGCAGGGTCAAAACGGTTTTGAGCTCTCTCTGCACAAACTTGAACCTGAAGGGGCTCTCAATTGCACGAGAGCAGCTGACTTCAAGTGGAAGTCCCCAGCATCTGCTCAGTTCTATGGCAAAATGCTGCTTCTCTCGGGTTCCCTATCCAGCCAAGAGATGTTCACGGACATACGAGGAATAAATTTGGCTTTTACATTTCCATGGCGTTTTCTTTTGTGTGTTTGCACTGTGCCATGAAAACCCATCTGTCCTCGGGGAAGGAAAAGGGCAAAACCAGAGTGGTCGCTAAAATGATGTGGTACTTCTTTGGCCTCGCCTTTGTTTGTTTGCTTGTTTTTCTTGTCTTTGTTGGTTGCTGCGTGGCCAAGTTGCACACCGTGTTATAAACACAGGATCAAAATACCAATGACTTTAACCCCCAAACAGCAATCTGCCTCCCCCCCAAAATCCTATGTGAGCAAGGAGAAAGACCATGCAATACGATAAGTAATCTTATGCTTTAACCGTTTAGATCACGTTGCACCACTGGTCTTCAGGTAGAGTCTGTGAGGGTCTCCCGGGCATTCTGGGCGTTCTGGGCATTCCAGCCCCAAAGCCCTGTTGCAAACGGTATCAACAAATCTCAGGAGCGTTGCAAAGTTCAAAGGAGGGGAGGGGAGGGAGATTTTTATCTCAAAATAAAATTGGTTTTTTCACCCATTCACACGCATGCTGTCATTCATATCCACCTATCTGAAAGCAATCAAATGTGTATTTCCACCTAGTCTGGACAGAATTAGCGGAGGTGAAAGAGAGGACAAGAGACACAACCTTTGGAGGCCTCTTCCTGTCTCCTGCATTGTCCCTGCCTGGGTGTCCTGAGAAGCTGCACGCAGATGTGATCTTGACGAAGTGCTAGTGTCAGTGCCATCAACACCTGCCCTTCTCACAACCCTGATTCTGCAAGACCCAAGGCTCCCACGCTCAGAAGTTCCTCTTCATCCTTGGTCACACCAATCACCAAAACACAGACCCTCTCCTACTAGAAGGGGACGGAGGAGGTCTCTCATTCAACACTGGCTCAGGGCAGGGTCAACGATGGGTATAGACCTGTATGCTCTGGGTTGGGGCCACTGAGGTTTTGAAGGTTGACCTCCAGGCCCAGGGATCCCACCCCCTCACTGGGCAACTCTCTCCAGTGCTTCATGATCCTCGCAGGGATTTGGCGGTTAATCCTTTATCTCCAGTCTGAACCTCTCCCGTTTCAGGAGATGCCACCGTCTCTCATCCTCCCACCGGGCAGTGCTGGCGAGCGCCTGTCCCCATCCCCTTGATGCCTTCCCCGTAGGCACTGGGGTGTGCCGTGAGGTGCCCCAACGCCTTCTCTGCTCCATGCTGAACCAGCCCCAGCCCCACAGACCCTCCTTGCCTCCCCTGAGCCTCCCCTCTGGCTTCCTGGCCTCCCTCCTGCCCAGGATGCCAGAAAGGGATGTAGTGCCTGGATGAGGCCTCATGGGTGCTGAGCAGAGGGGACCACCCTTGTGAGTCAAGTGCTGCCTGTGTCCCAGCATGGGAGGAAGCAGGGCAGCCCAGAGGGCTGGCCAGCAGTGCTGGGGTGTGGGCAGAGCTTGTGGGACTTTGTCCTGCAGCCTCCCAGGGAGGCACGAGGTGTCATCCAATGAACCCTCGTGCCACATGTGCCTGGAGACATCTGCCACAGCCAGAGTGACCTGAGGGGGGCCCGGGAAGACATGGCTGAGGCCTCGGTGACTGGCGTGAAACACTGATGCCGAGCACAAGACAAGGGAAGGAGGCGATGGGTGGAGCGGGCAGTGGCGCTGCAATAGCCCCAGGCGTGTGTGCTGTGGCCACAGCACTGCTGGGCTGAGCACCGCGGTCGAAAATGGCCCGCTGCGATGTCCCTGAGCAATGGGTTCCGCTGTCGCCTAGGGGCAGACTGTGAGGTCAGCTAGTGATGGATTGTAACCAGGTGCCCCGCTGCTCATATCTGGGCACTGAGTCCCAGCCAGCCGGCTCGTGTCCACACTCCAGCTGAGCAAGGTTGCGAGGCTGGAGTGCTGAGGGAAGCCTGGTGCTGGTGCCTCGCCTGGAGAGTTGCTTCTTGCAACTCTCCATAGCAGACCCAGAGCCACTCAAGGACTCGCCCCGGCCCTGCCACGTTCCGGCAGCCGGGGCACCCAGGAGGCGCGCTCGCAGCAGCGCAGGTGAGCTGGGAGGGGAAACCTCAGCCTGGGCAGCTGGGAGGCTTTCCTTCTTGAGGGACCTGGGCATTTCTTCCTCCCCTGCCCGGAGCCGGCAAATGACTGTGGCCTCTCTTCCTTTTCTAGCGTGACACCGGCTGCTGCAGGGCCAGTGGGCAGGGGCAATTTAACATCCTTGGCTCCCCCCAGCCCACCGCAGAGCGTGGAGAGCATGGCCACGGAGCTGGAGGACCGCTGTCCCATCTGCCTGGGCAGCTGGGAGGAGCCCAGCTACGTGCTGCCATGCCTCCACCAGTTCTGCTACACCTGTATCCTGCGGTGGGCTGAGAACAAGCCCGAGTGCCCCCTCTGTAAAAGGAGGGTGAGATCCATCTTGCACTCGGTGCGGGCGGACGACGACTTCCAGGAACATGTCATCTCACCTCCTGTGGCTCCATCAGTCGTCGTCCGCCACCAGCGGGGAGGAGCGTCGGGACAGGCAGCCGCCCACCGCCCCCATCACCCGGCAGCACCCCGGCCTGCAGCTGCGTCGCCGCTGCCCTGGGCTCCAGAGGGGGGCTTCCATGCCCTCCTCTTCCGCCTCTACCCGGCTGCCCTCCAGCCCCTGCTGCCCTGGCTGCAGCAGGAGCTCGGGCAGCTCTTTGAGGACGCCCAGCAGGCAGCAGCAGTGCAGAGCCTCATCACGTCCAGCCTGCGACACCTTGGGCTGGATGAGGAGGCTCTGGCCCAGCGGCTGCAGGCCTCCCTGGGCTGGCGCACGAGGGCCTTTGTCAGCCGGCTGATTGAGGCCGTCGTGCGCCGGTGCAGTGGGGTGGCCCCACGTCGCGTGGGCCTGGGGGTCACCCGTGCTGCCGGGGGGCGGGAGGACAGTGCCACGGCTGCCCCTGTCCCCGCTGCCTCCCGAGGGGAGCCTCCTGCCCCCAGCCCGGCTCTCCGTGGGGGTCCCGGGAGCCCCCCCTCCACCACCGTTCCCACCCACGGGGAGCAAGAAGAGCAGCCGGAGGAGGCTGTGCCAGGGCCCTCCAGCCACAGCCAGGGCAGGGACCGCTCCCCTGAGGAGCCCCGGCGAGCCCCAAAGAGGAGGGCCGGCAGCCCTGAGGACCCTTCCCAGCCCCCCAGGAAGCCACCCCGCCATCGGTGAACCTGGGAGGGTGCCTCAGGGGCTGCCAAGGCGAGGCCGCAGCTGGGGGACGTGCTGACACCTCTGCGGCAGAAGAGCTCCCCAGCACCTCATCGGCTGCTGTTGGTGGGGGTCCTGCCAGCACCCCCGACGCCCCCGTTCCCACCCACGGGGAGCAGGAAGAGTTCCCAGGACTCTTTACAGCCACCCGAGACCACGACGCCCCGCCAGCAACACTCGAACCAGGCCCCAGGAGCTGCCAAAACCAGGGCCAGGCCAGCAGCTGGGGCACGTGTCAGCTCACAAGCCAATCGGCAGGCAAGTGCTGCTCAGCAGTCAAGTGCCCGAAGGCGGGACAGTGTCAGATGCTCTGCATGCCTCCAGGTAGATGATGTCTGTGGCTTTCCCCTTATTCACTCAGGGTGCAGATAAAGCAAGGCTGCAGCTGGGGGACGTGCTGCTGAGGAATGGGAGGAGAGCCCCGCGGCTGCCCCCGTGCCCGCTGCCTCCCAAGAAAGGTCTCCTACTGCTGGCCTCACCCACTCCAGCAGTGTGGAAACAACCAGCATGGATGACCTCCCCGGCACGTCAGCAGCTGCCCTTCATGGGAGTGCCACCAGCACTCTTTCTGCCCACGTTCCTGTTGCTGGGGATCAAGAGGAGCCCCAACAGGAACCTGAGGATGCCGTGGCAACTCCATCTACTTCCAGTGGCGGCAGGGAATGCTCCTCTGCGGGGCCATAGTGTTCTCCGACGAGAAGGAACGGCAGCCCCAAGGCCTCTAACTCTAATTAGCAGACTGTAAAGCAAATAAAGGCCTTAAGACTGCATGAGATGTCTTGGTGTGTCACTAGCTGTGCACGTGGCGTTGCTATCCCCACCCGTGTTACTTTCTACCCCTTTTCCTGGGGCTGTGCCCACCCTTTCCTGGGTGGACAAACACTGGAACAGGCTTCCTAGGGAGGTGGTCCATGCCCCCAGCCTCTCAATGCCTTAAAAAGAGGCATTTGGACAGTGCCCTTAACAATAGGCCTTAATTTTGGTCAGCCGTGGAGTGGTCAGGTACTTGGACTACATGATCCTTGTATGTCCATGCCAACAGGAACTCCTTCTTTCCATTCCATTCCATTCCATTCCATTCCATTCCATTCCATTCCATTGCAACCAGTGCTTGTGAAAGCTGCTGCACCAACGGAAACAGGAAAGTGGTTTTTTGACATTGCAGCTTAGGGAAGCTGCTGCACCTTTAGAAACCTTTGCTCCCTTTCCCACTGGCAATGTGTCTCTGCCAGTACTTCAGTGAGCATCCCTTCATGGGCTTGTGACAGTTGGGCTACAGCTTGGGGACACTCAGGTCTTGAAGACCTCCAGGCTCTGGGATCCCACCTCCTCTCAGGGCAACCCTCTCCAGTGCTTCATGATCCTCGCAGGGATTTGGAGGTTCATTGCTTATCTCCAGCCTGAACCGCTCCCGTTTCAGGAGGTGCCACCGTCTCTCACCCTCCCACCAGACAGGGCTGGCAAGCGCCTGTCCCCATCCCCTTGATGCCTTCCCGTAGGCACTGGGGTGTGCTATAAGGTGCCCCAACGCCTTCTCTGCTCCATGCTGAACCAGCCCCAGCCCCACAGACCCTCCTTGCCTCCCATGAGCCTCCTCTCTGGTTCGTTGGCCTCCCTCCTGCCCAGGACCCCAACTGGGACGTTGTGCCTGGATGAGGCCTGACGGGTGCTGAGCAGAGGGGACCACCCTTGTGTCCTCTGGCTAGGGGTGAAAGACAGGAGAGAACCCATGAGAGTGAGCCAAGGGCTGCCTGTGTCCCACCATGGGAGGAAGCAGGGCAGCCCAGAGGGCTGGCCAGCAGCGCTGGGGTGTGGGCAGAGCTTGTGGGACGTTGTCCTGCAGCCTCCCAGGGAGGCACGAGGTGTCATCCACGGAACCCTCTTGCCGCATGTGCCTGGAGACGTCTGCCACGGCCAGAGTGACCTGAGGGGGCCCTGGGAAGACACGGCGGAGGCCTTGGTGACTGGCGTGAAACACTGATGCCGAGCACAAGACAAGGGAAGGGGGCGATGGATGGAGTGGGCAGTGGCGCCATGGGTAGGGACGGCCCATAGTGACGTCCCCGAGAAACAGACTGTGATGTCACCAAACGATGCATTGTGACGTCACCAAGCGATGCATTGTGACCTGGCGTCCCTCACTGCTTATATCCGGGTGCCGAGTCCCACTCAGCCAGCTCGTGCCCACATTCCATCGCTCTTTGCAGGACATAGCGTCGCGCATCGAGCAGCTATGGGGGAGAGCAGCTCTGCTGGAAGGGACGGCAGCACAAGCCGGACACCACAGGCAGAGTCGGCGACAGCAGCGGCAGCAGACTCCCAGTGCCCCATCTGCCTGGGAGACATCAGAAAGGCAGCCTACGTTGCCCGCTGCATGCACTGCTTCTGCTTTGCGTGCATCCGGCGGTGGGCCAGCAGGACAGAGACCTGCCCAGTCTGCAGGCAGCCTTTTGAGCGGCTGCTGCACTCTGTGCGAGGGGACAGTGACTACAAGGAGTACCTGGTCGGCTTGTCCCCCTACCAGCGCAGGAGGCTGGCCATGGAGAGGGCCCGCAGCAGGTCGCCGCAGCACCGCTACGATCTGCGCAGGCGGCCCACTGACAACTAGCCCTCGGCTGGCAGCAGCGGGCCTGCCGGGACCAACCGCACAGCTCCCAGCAGGCTCCCGCACCCAGCACTTCTCAGGAGCCAACACCGCTGAGCGCAGGAGTGCGCCCGCCTGGCCCTGCTCCTGCTCCGGACACCGGCAGTGGCACAGTGTGGCTGTGGCCCCTCACCATCCCCCTCTGGCGCCTCCAATAAAGACCTCGATGCTTTCCAGGGCGTGTGTGCGTGTGTGTTTCTCGACCGCAGAGCAACCTGATGATTAAGGAGCCGGAGCATCCTCTGAGCAAAGGCTGAGCGAGCTGAGACTCTTTAGGCTGGTGAGGAGAAGGCTCGGGGGGGACCTGATCGATGCCTAAAAAGGCCTGAAGGGAGGCTGCAGAGAAGATGGAGCCAGGCTCTTGCCGGTGGTGCCCAGCGACAGGAGACGGCATATCGAAGAGCACTCTGGACATGATCCTGGATAAGTGGCTCTAGCTCAACATCAACAGCAAGATCTCCCATCTCTACTTCCATGATTAGAAATACTAACATATCGAGGCCAGCCGCATAAGCTGTTAAGAATGCCTTTGGTACAGACGATGTCTATTTCTCTGGTATGCATTGCTGACAATCCACTTCTGGAAAAACAGTTTCTCATATACTTCCTCCCATCCAAAAAGAAGTTCTGCTCACTGGTTCAGTTAGGGATGCAAAGGCCGGGATTCCAAATAAATTGTGCGATTATGACTGTATACATCACTTAATTCGAACCCGTTCTGCATTTGTGCTGAGGCAGCTCAACTGCATCAGATAGTGATGTCCTGCTTTTTCTGTACTCTACAGAGACTGTGGGTGTTAGAACACCACGGTGGGTTTGGCCAACTAGCTTGATACTAGTCGCACGCACCTGCCGTACTTTTTGTAAGGCAGTTCTATAAATGCTCTCATAAATATAAATATAATGCTCCCATAGAAATGCTGTCCAGGAGGTCAGACCGTGTGGACAGGCCCTGTGGCCTATGCTAAATGGTCCAGGCCACGCCTGGCATTGATGCTTGCTGGTGTTTATTTCTCAGCATTCAGGTATTATATATTCTCACCACCAGTGTGACGCAGTGCAAGAAGCATTCGGCCTAGGTTCATGCCCAGCAGATGGGTATTCGGGCAACGTTTGTCAGCGGTTTACCCTCAGTTTGTTTGACTTGTAACGGGACTGTAAAGAATGGGTGACTACACATTTTCCTACGGACCACTTTTGATAACAGTCTGGCATGCACGCAATCGAACACATACTGAGAGGTTCATGTCAAGATATGCGCACGAGAATACACCCTATAATACATTTGGGTTTTTAGCACCAAGGTTACGCACTTCAATGTTAATTGTGATGCCTCCGTAACTTTGCAACACTTACTCTTTGAACTTGCTTTCCCCCCCAAACTCTGTACATATTTTCCCTTCAGATAGTGCGGCCTTTCTTCTCGTGTGGAGCTATTAAAAAGAGAAAGAAGAAATACTGAATCGGGAACTTCTCTTGCTAGTCCTGTGAAAAGGCTCTGCAACCTTAAAAAGGAAGAAGGACCGTCCAGAATCTGGGAACGGATCCCACAGACATTCCTACTTCGTGCACCTGAAGACGTTTCCTGCGTGATTTTTCTTTACGTGTGAGAATCAGACTGACTATCAGGATACCCTTCCCTTCTACAGATTGGCACTGGGATCAACTGCTTTCTGCAGTCATGCTACATCTCTGCCTCAATCTTCGCACAGGCCTGGATCCCATAAACACGGCTCCATCATGGGTATGCGTGTTTCCAGTTTATAGCTGAAAACTACACGAAGGAAACTTCGCAGGTTAGCAAAAACATACACACGTTTCTTGTAGTGACAAGGAAATGGCAGGTATGTAGTTCGATATAAAACGATAATTCGCTAAAACAATGACAATGAGAAAAAAGCACGAACCAAATGCCACTCCTTGACCCTAGCACCCAACGTGACGCTTTCAGAAATTGTGTCTTTTTCCCTGCAAGCAGATGTATGTCTGTGACTAACTGACCCTTCGAACCAGTGTAGCTCCAAAGGGACGCAGGGCTGGATACGTATTCGCAGAGATGTGTGCACACAACACACATGCATAATTTTGGGGCCAGGCTCAAACGGCATTTTCCGACTCAGGGTACTTCTAACTGCAAGCATAGTGGAAGAGTCAGTTCCAGGGTATTACAACCTTTTGCATCGTCCCATACCTATCTTTGCTGAAGTACAGCTCCTGTACTTGCACAAAACCAGTAGATCATCAGCCATCAGGTGAGACGTTTTACAGCCCCCAAACGTGAAGGTTTATAAATTAGATGCACTTCTATGCAACTGCAGAGAATAGTGAAATACCCTCCAGGACATTATCTTTTTGAATGGGAGGTGTTGTGGTTGAAGCTATTCTTTTTAATCAGCTGAAGGAAAAATTTGTTCGTTACTTGTAAAAGTGCCTAGATCATGCTCTGGAAGCGAAACGGTATGCAGAGCTGAAATGCAACCCCTCATCAGAGAGTGTTCTGAGGGCCCCGCAAGCGGCACCACTCACTTTTGAGAGGACTGAAAGCTGGGAAAGTCTTTGTCGACATCAAGGAAATACTGCCCTCTTCTGATTCCATTTGATCTAGAGGTGGCTGCACTTGCGACGAGAGAAAAGAGATCTGAAAAAAGAATAAGCGGACTAGAGATGTGGCTTGGCAAAGGGATGAACCTTCTCCAGCGGTTGTTTAGCGGGGAACCTCCGCCATTTCTGAGTGGCAAAGACAGCATCGAAGCAAGAGACATGCACAGCCTGGATAAAAGCCACATGCGCTGCGCCTGTACATTCTAGGATAATAGCGTAATGAAAAGAAAGGTGGCGTGAAATGCAAGCAGCCGACAGATGATTTAAAGCAAGGAGGAGGAGGGGCTCCTGTAAGTATGCCATGGAGCTTCTTGCTGCCCAGTTTTGCGCATACTGAGCTTTTCAAATGTTCAAAAGCAAGGAACCCAAGCCCAGAAAGAAAAGCACGTTGGAGAGCTATCAAACATCGAGACACGTTCAGGAAGCCTCGGAGCTGCAAACCCCTGAGAGAGTGTGCTGCAAAAATATCACCATTTGCTTCCCTTTTTCTCGTGCCCTTTCCTAGATATTCTCTGCTGGCAACTGCCACTGGCTCCTTTCTGGTATCTTCTGGGCTCTTCTTGGAGAAGCATGCCATCTTTAAGTGCAAAGAATGAGCTTCACACTAGCCACCAGGTGAGGCATTTTGCAGACCTACAAGCAGAAAAAGCTCCAAAAATAAGAGGCAGTGGTAGGGAAATCTGGACACGGCGAACCACTTGTCTGATTAGTTTGACCGCTTCTACGATAACTTCCTTACAGAGAATTTCACACCAGAATGATACGCAACCTTCTCCCGGCTGCAAACCGCCACACACTATGAAAATCGGATTGCTTTTCAGAGCTGTCACAAAGGAGACTGGCACAGAAGGATCTTAGCTTCATCGAGCATCTGCACAGCTAAAAGTCTGGGAAATAGCTTTACCCTTTCACAAGATGAGGCCTAACCCTTCTCGCGTGTCCTGCAGCTTCTGCTGCGTGGATGAAAAGTGCTCTTGTTCATGCCTTCCCTTTTTTTGATTTGTCGGCAATCCCATGGAGAGAACTGAGGAAGTAATCCTTATGCCCCCGTCCTGGGAAAACCCACAGCCCCATTCAGCTTTTACACGCGTGCAAAAAAAAAAAAAAAAGAAATCGCCATTTAGGGAAATTTCTGCTTTCTCTCCACCAGCGTGGACTAGCATGGATGCAAATTCCATTTTGACACAATTTTACAAGTGAAAGAATGCTCAAACACAACCAGTTTACAGACAACAAAAATGGTTTGGTACTGAAATAATTTATTTGTGTTTGTACAATTGTATTGTAAAAAATCGAACTGTAAAATACATGTACCGAACAACAATTTAAATTATAGAAATTGTGTCACGTTTTAATACCTGTCAAACTCAGTGCACTTTTGTGCAGAATGTGTAACAGCAGGTGATCTGCTATTCATGTGCATATTTCTTAATTGTGTCTTATAAATTTAAGTGTAAGCAAACCTCTTCCCACTGGAAAAAAGAAAGAAAAGGAGAAAGGAAGGTTTTTGGAAAGGAACATTGTGAGCGACATGCTCCATTCCGCCCTCAGGTGCCCTGTTGGGAGTGAGAGCAGAATTCCCATCACAGAATTTTCAGAGTCGGCTTGGTATGAAAGCTCACTTGCAAAGGAGCCAACCTAAGTGGCACCGTTCGAACCACTTCCAGGAAATGCCACCCAAGGAAGAAATATTACCTTGCACCCAGCTACGTTTCATGAAGTGGGCACTTAAGAAGGTCTTGTGTGTCGCGTTAGAATGATCAGTTACAAACCCGTGAAAAAGATGGTTTGTGGCCAAATGTTGTCAGGGTAAAAGAAAACCTCGAAGTCGTTGAGTTAGGCTTTTGTAACTTGGCGTGAACTACTACGCTTATAGTCTACACTGGAATATTGAGACCTTAACTTATGGAACGTATGTGTAGAGTATGCGTGGCAGTCTAAAATATTCCATGAGATATTCCAGCAATAGCTCCTAGGGGAGATGGGAAGAAGAAAGCGTCAGTGTTTCCCCAGGCCATTCCTGAAATGCACGCCATGCAATTTAACTGGATGTCCTATTCTTCAAGGACACATAAGCTTCCTGAGTTTTCATTCTTGAACTTCAGAACCTCTCAACTTCTGACCACTAATGGATATTTGAAGAAACTCAGAGGCCAAAATTCACCCTCACCAGGGTTTTGTGGGGCCCAGAGAAGTTGCTGGCACATCAGGTGCCTGGTGGCAGTTCCCCAAAACCACAGAGGAACGGGCTCGAAGACCAATACTTGGTCTCTTGGCATTCCATGTGACACCATGTTGAGAACAGAACTGCACTGGCTCAGGGCAGGGTCAAAACGGTTTTGAGCTCTCTCTGCACAAACTTGAACCTGAAGGGGCTCTGAATTGCACGAGAGCAGCTGACTTCAAGTGGAAGTCCTCAACATCTGCTCAGTTCTATGGCAAAATGCTGCTTCTCTCGGGTTCCCTATCCAGCCAAGAGATGTTCACGGACATACGAGGAATAAATTTGGCTTTTACATTTCCATGGCGTTTTCTTTTGTGTGTTTGCACTGTGCCATGAAAACCCATCTGTCCTCGGGGAAGGAAAAGGGCAAAACCAGAGTGGTCGTTAAAATGATGTGGTACTTCTTTGGCCTCGCCTTTGTTTGTTTGCTTGTTTTTCTTGTCTTTGTTGGTTGCTGCGTGGCCAAGTTGCACACCGTGTTATAAACACAGGATCAAAATACCAATGACTTTAACCCCCAAACAGCAATCTGCCTCCCCCCCAAAATCCTATGTGAGCAAGGAGAAAGACCATGCAATACGATAAGTAATCTTATGCTTTAACCGTTTAGATCACGTTGCACCACTGGTCTTCAGGTAGAGTCTGTGAGGGTCTCCCGGGCATTCTGGGCGTTCTGGGCATTCCAGCCCCAAAGCCCTGTTGCAAACGGTATCAACAAATCTCAGGAGCGTTGCAAAGTTCAAAGGAGGGGAGGGGAGGGAGATTTTTATCTCAAAATAAAATTGGTTTTTTCACCCATTCACACGCATGCTGTCATTCATATCCACCTATCTGAAAGCAATCAAATGTGTATTTCCACCTAGTCTGGACAGAATTAGCGGAGGTGAAAGAGAGGACAAGAGACACAACCTTTGGAGGCCTCTTCCTGTCTCCTGCATTGTCCCTGCCTGGGTGTCCTGAGAAGCTGCACGCAGATGTGATCTTGACGAAGTGCTAGTGTCAGTGCCATCAACACCTGCCCTTCTCACAACCCTGATTCTGCAAGACCCAAGGCTCCCACGTTCAGAAGTTCCTCTTCATCCTTGGTCACACCAATCACCAAAACACAGACCCTCTCCTACTAGAAGGGGACGGAGGAGGTCTCTCATTCAACACTGGCTCAGGGCAGGGTCAACGATGGGTATAGACCTGTATGCTCTGGGTTGGGGCCACTGAGGTTTTGAAGGTTGACCTCCAGGCCCAGGGATCCCACCCCCTCACTGGGCAACCCTCTCCAGTGCTTCATGATCCTCGCAGGGATTTGGCGGTTAATCCTTTATCTCCAGTCTGAACCTCTCCCGTTTCAGGAGATGCCACCGTCTCTCATCCTCCCACCGGGCAGTGCTGGCGAGCGCCTGTCCCCATCCCCTTGATGCCTTCCCCGTAGGCACTGGGGTGTGCCGTGAGGTGCCCCAACGCCTTCTCTGCTCCATGCTGAACCAGCCCCAGCCCCACAGACCCTCCTTGCCTCCCATGAGCCTCCCCTCTGCTTCCTGGCCTCCCTCCTGCCCAGGATGCCAGAAAGGGATGTTGTGCCTGGATGAGGCCTGATGGGTGCTGAGCAGAGGGGACCACCCTTGTGAGTCAAGTGCTGCCTGTGTCCCACCATGGGAGGAAGCAGGGTAGCCCAGAGGGCTGGCCAGCAGCGCTGGGGTGTGGGCAGAGCTTGTGGGACTTTGTCCTGCAGCCTCCCAAGGAGGCACGAGGTGTCATCCAATGAACCCTCGTGCCACATGTGCCTGGAGACATCTGCCACAGCCAGAGTGACCTGAGGGGGGCCCGGGAAGACATGGCTGAGGCCTCGGTGACTGGCGTGAAACACTGATGCCGAGCACAAGACAAGGGAAGGAGGCGATGGGTGGAGCGGGCAGTGGCGCTGCAATAGCCCCAGGCGTGTGTGCTGGGGCCACAGCACTGCTGGGCTGAGCACTGCGGTCGAAAATGGCCCGCTGCGATGTCCCTGAGCAATGGGTTCCGCTGTCACCTAGGGGCAGACTGTGAGGTCAGCTAGTGATGGATTGTAACCAGGTGCCCCGCTGCTCATATCTGGGCACTGAGTCCCAGCCAGCCGGCTCGTGTCCACACTCCAGCTGAGCAAGGTTGCGAGGCTGGAGTGCTGAGGGAAGCCTGGTGCTGGTGCCTCGCCTGGAGAGTTGCTTCTTGCAACTCTCCATAGCAGACCCAGAGCCACTCAAGGACTCGCCCCGGCCCTGCCACGTTCCGGCAGCCGGGGCACCCAGGAGGCGCGCTCGCAGCAGCGCAGGTGAGCTGGGAGGGGAAACCTCAGCCTGGGCAGCTGGGAGGCTTTCCTTCTTGGGGGACCTGGGCATTTCTTCCTCCCCTGCCCGGAGCCGGCAAATGACTGTGGCCTCTCTTCCTTTTCTAGCGTGACACCGGCTGCTGCAGGGCCAGTGGGCAGGGGCAATTTAACATCCTTGGCTCCCCCCAGCCCACCGCAGAGCGTGGAGAGCATGGCCACGGAGCTGGAGGACCGCTGTCCCATCTGCCTGGGCAGCTGGGAGGAGCCCAGCTACGTGCTGCCATGCCTCCACCAGTTCTGCTACACCTGCATCCTGCGGTGGGCTGAGAACAAGCCCGAGTGCCCCCTCTGTAAAAGGAGGGTGAGATCCATCTTGCACTCGGTGCGGGCGGACGACGACTTCCAGGAACATGTCATCTCACCTCCTGTGGCTCCATCAGTCGTCGTCCGCCACCAGCGGGGAGGAGCGTCGGGACAGGCAGCCGCCCACCGCCCCCATCACCCGGCAGCACCCCGGCCTGCAGCTGCGTCGCCGCTGCCCTGGGCTCCAGAGGGGGGCTTCCATGCCCTCCTCTTCCGCCTCTACCCGGCTGCCCTCCAGCCCCTGCTGCCCTGGCTGCAGCAGGAGCTCGGGCAGCTCTTTGAGGACGCCCAGCAGGCAGCAGCAGTGCAGAGCCTCATCACGTCCAGCCTGCGACACCTTGGGCTGGATGAGGAGGCTCTGGCCCAGCGGCTGCAGGCCTCCCTGGGCTGGCGCACGAGGGCCTTTGTCAGCCGGCTGATTGAGGCCGTCGTGCGCCGGTGCAGTGGGGTGGCCCCACGTCGCGTGGGCCTGGGGGTCACCCGTGCTGCCGGGGGGCGGGAGGACAGTGCCACGGCTGCCCCTGTCCCCGCTGCCTCCCGAGGGGAGCCTCCTGCCCCCAGCCCGGCTCTCCGTGGGGGTCCCGGGAGCCCCCCCTCCACCACCGTTCCCACCCACGGGGAGCAAGAAGAGCAGCCGGAGGAGGCTGTGCCAGGGCCCTCCAGCCACAGCCAGGGCAGGGACCGCTCCCCTGAGGAGCCCCGGCGAGCCCCAAAGAGGAGGGCCGGCAGCCCTGAGGACCCTTCCCAGCCCCCCAGGAAGCCACCCCGCCATCGGTGAACCTGGGAGGGTGCCTCAGGGGCTGCCAAGGCGAGGCCGCAGCTGGGGGACGTGCTGACACCTCTGCGGCAGAAGAGCTCCCCAGCACCTCATCGGCTGCTGTTGGTGGGGGTCCTGCCAGCACCCCCGACGCCCCCGTTCCCACCCACGGGGAGCAGGAAGAGTTCCCAGGACTCTTTACAGCCACCCGAGACCACGACGCCCCGCCAGCAACACTCGAACCAGGCCCCAGGAGCTGCCAAAACCAGGGCCAGGCCAGCAGCTGGGGCACGTGTCAGCTCACAAGCCAATCGGCAGGCAAGTGCTGCTCAGCAGTCAAGTGCCCGAAGGCGGGACAGTGTCAGATGCTCTGCATGCCTCCAGGTAGATGATGTCTGTGGCTTTCCCCTTATTCACTCAGGGTGCAGATAAAGCAAGGCTGCAGCTGGGGGACGTGCTGCTGAGGAATGGGAGGAGAGCCCCGCGGCTGCCCCCGTGCCCGCTGCCTCCCAAGAAAGGTCTCCTACTGCTGGCCTCACCCACTCCAGCAGTGTGGAAACAACCAGCATGGATGACCTCCCCGGCACGTCAGCAGCTGCCCTTCATGGGAGTGCCACCAGCACTCTTTCTGCCCACGTTCCTGTTGCTGGGGATCAAGAGGAGCCCCAACAGGAACCTGAGGATGCCGTGGCAACTCCATCTACTTCCAGTGGCGGCAGGGAATGCTCCTCTGCGGGGCCATAGTGTTCTCCGACGAGAAGGAACGGCAGCCCCAAGGCCTCTAACTCTAATTAGCAGACTGTAAAGCAAATAAAGGCCTTAAGACTGCATGAGATGTCTTGGTGTGTCACTAGCTGTGCACGTGGCGTTGCTATCCCCACCCGTGTTACTGTCTACCCCTTTTCCTGGGGCTGTGCCCACCCTTTCCTGGGTGGACAAACACTGGAACAGGCTTCCTAGGGAGGTGGTCCATGCCCCCAGCCTCTCAATGCCTTAAAAAGAGGCATTTGGACAGTGCCCTTAACAATAGGCCTTAATTTTGGTCAGCCGTGGAGTGGTCAGGTACTTGGACTACATGATCCTTGTATGTCCATGCCAACAGGAACTCCTTCTTTCCATTCCATTCCATTCCATTCCATTCCATTCCATTCCATTGCAATCAGTGCTTGGAAAGCTGCTGCACCAACGGAAACAGGAAAGTGGTTTTTTGACATTGCAGCTTAGGGAAGCTGCTGCACCTTTAGAAACCTTTGCTCCCTTTCCCACTGGCAATGTGTCTCTGCCAGTACTTCAGTGAGCATCCCTTCATGGGCTTGTGACAGTTGGGCTACAGCTTGGGGACACTCAGGTCTTGAAGACCTCCAGGCTCTGGGATCCCACCTCCTCACTGGGCAGCCCTCTCCAGTGCTTCATGATCCTCGCAGGGATTTGGAGGTTCATTGCTTATCTCCAGCCTGAACCGCTCCCGTTTCAGGAGGTGCCACCGTCTCTCACCCTCCCACCAGACAGAGCTGGCAAGCGCCTGTCCCCATCCCCTTGATGCCTTCCCGTAGGCACTGGGGTGTGCTATAAGGTGCCCCAACGCCTTCTCTGCTCCATGCTGAACCAGCCCCAGCCCCACAGACCCTCCTTGCCTCCCATGAGCCTCCTCTCTGGTTCGTTGGCCTCCCTCCTGCCCAGGACCCCAACTGGGACGTTGTGCCTGGATGAGGCCTGACGGGTGCTGAGCAGAGGGGACCACCCTTGTGTCCTCTGGCTAGGGGTGAAAGACAGGAGAGAACCCATGAGAGTGAGCCAAGGGCTGCCTGTGTCCCACCATGGGAGGAAGCAGGGCAGCCCAGAGGGCTGGCCAGCAGCGCTGGGGTGTGGGCAGAGCTTGTGGGACGTTGTCCTGCAGCCTCCCAGGGAGGTACGAGGTGTCATCCACGGAACCCTCTTGCCGCATGTGCCTGGAGACGTCTGCCACGGTCAGAGTGACCTGAGGGGGCCCTGGGAAGACACGGCGGAGGCCTTGGTGACTGGCGTGAAACACTGATGCCGAGCACAAGACAAGGGAAGGGGGCGATGGATGGAGTGGGCAGTGGCGCCATGGGTAGGGACGGCCCATAGTGACGTCCCCGAGAAACGGACTGTGATGTCACCAAACGATGCATTGTGACGTCACCAAGCGATGCATTGTGACCTGGCGTCCCTCACTGCTTATATCCGGGTGCCGAGTCCCACTCAGCCAGCTCGTGCCCACATTCCATCGCTCTTTGCAGGACATAGCATCGCGCATCGAGCAGCTATGGAGGAGAGCAGCTCTGCTGGAAGGGACGGCAGCACAAGCCGGACACCACAGGCAGAGTCGGCGACAGCAGCGGCAGCAGACTCCCAGTGCCCCATCTGCCTGGGAGACATCAGAAAGGCAGCCTACGTTGCCCGCTGCATGCACTGCTTCTGCTTTGCGTGCATCCGGCGGTGGGCCAGCAGGACAGAGACCTGCCCAGTCTGCAGGCAGCCTTTTGAGCGGCTGCTGCACTCTGTGCGAGGGGACAGTGACTACAAGGAGTACCTGGTCGGCTTGTCCCCCTACCAGCGCAGGAGGCTGGCCATGGAGAGGGCCCGCAGCAGGTCGCCGCAGCACCGCTACGATCTGCGCAGGCAGCCCACTGACAACTAGCCCTCGGCTGGCAGCAGCGGGCCTGCCGGGACCAACCGCACAGCTCCCAGCAGGCTCCCGCACCCAGCACTTCTCAGGAGCCAACACCGCTGAGCGCAGGAGTGCGCCCGCCTGGCCCTGCTCCTGCTCCGGACACCGGCAGTGGCACAGTGTGGCTGTGGCCCCTCACCATCCCCCTCTGGCGCCTCCAATAAAGACCTCGATGCTTTCCAGGGCGTGTGTGCGTGTGTGTTTCTCGACCGCAGAGCAACCTGATGATTAAGGAGCCGGAGCATCCTCTGAGCAAAGGCTGAGCGAGCTGAGACTCTTTAGGCTGGTGAGGAGAAGGCTCGGGGGGGACCTGATCGATGCCTAAAAAGGCCTGAAGGGAGGCTGCAGAGAAGATGGAGCCAGGCTCTTGCCGGTGGTGCCCAGCGACAGGAGACGGCATATCGAAGAGCACTCTGGACATCATCCTGGATAAGTGGCTCTAGCTCAACATCAACAGCAAGATCTCCCATCTCTACTTCCATGATTAGAAATACTAACATATCGAGGCCAGCCGCATAAGCTGTTAAGAATGCCTTTGGTACAGACGATGTCTATTTCTCTGGTATGCATTGCTGACAATCCACTTCTGGAAAAACAGTTTCTCATATACTTCCTCCCATCCAAAAAGAAGTTCTGCTCACTGGTTCAGTTAGGGATGCAAAGGCCGGGATTCCAAATAAATTGTGCGATTATGACTGTATACATCACTTAATTCGAACCCGTTCTGCATTTGTGCTGAGGCAGCTCAACTGCATCAGATAGTGATGTCCTGCTTTTTCTGTACTCTACAGAGACTGTGGGTGTTAGAACACCACGGTGGGTTTGGCCAACTAGCTTGATACTAGTCGCACGCACCTGCCGTACTTTTTGTAAGGCAGTTCTATAAATGCTCTCATAAATATAAATATAATGCTCCCATAGAAATGCTGTCCAGGAGGTCAGACCGTGTGGACAGGCCCTGTGGCCTATGCTAAATGGTCCAGGCCACGCCTGGCATTGATGCTTGCTGGTGTTTATTTCTCAGCATTCAGGTATTATATATTCTCACCACCAGTGTGACGCAGTGCAAGAAGCATTCGGCCTAGGTTCATGCCCAGCAGATGGGTATTCGGGCAACGTTTGTCAGCGGTTTACCCTCAGTTTGTTTGACTTGTAACGGGACTGTAAAGAATGGGTGACTACACATTTTCCTACGGACCACTTTTGATAACAGTCTGGCATGCACGCAATCGAACACATACTGAGAGGTTCATGTCAAGATATGCGCACGAGAATACACCCTATAATACATTTGGGTTTTTAGCACCAAGGTTACGCACTTCAATGTTAATTGTGATGCCTCCGTAACTTTGCAACACTTACTCTTTGAACTTGCTTTCCCCCCCAAACTCTGTACATATTTTCACTTCAAATAGTGCGGCCTTTCTTCTCGTGTGGAGCTATTAAAAAGAGAAAGAAGAAATACTGAATCGGGAACTTCTCTTGCTAGTCCTGTGAAAAGGCTCTGCAACCTTAAAAAGGAAGAAGGACCGTCCAGAATCTGGGAACGGATCCCACAGACATTCCTACTTCGTGCACCTGAAGACGTTTCCTGCGTGATTTTTCTTTACGTGTGAGAATCAGACTGACTATCAGGATACCCTTCCCTTCTACAGATTGGCACTGGGATCAACTGCTTTCTGCAGTCATGCTACATCTCTGCCTCAATCTTCGCACAGGCCTGGATCCCATAAACACGGCTCCATCATGGGTATGCGTGTTTCCAGTTTATAGCTGAAAACTACACGAAGGAAACTTCGCAGGTTAGCAAAAACATACACACGTTTCTTGTAGTGACAAGGAAATGGCAGGTATGTAGTTCGATATAAAACGATAATTCGCTAAAACAATGACAATGAGAAAAAAGCACGAACCAAATGCCACTCCTTGACCCTAGCACCCAACGTGACGCTTTCAGAAATTGTGTCTTTTTCCCTGCAAGCAGATGTATGTCTGTGACTAACTGACCCTTCGAACCAGTGTAGCTCCAAAGGGACGCAGGGCTGGATACGTATTCGCAGAGATGTGTGCACACAACACACATGCATAATTTTGGGGCCAGGCTCAAACGGCATTTTCCGACTCAGGGTACTTCTAACTGCAAGCATAGTGGAAGAGTCAGTTCCAGGGTATTACAACCTTTTGCATCGTCCCATACCTATCTTTGCTGAAGTACAGCTCCTGTACTTGCACAAAACCAGTAGATCATCAGCCATCAGGTGAGACGTTTTACAGCCCCCAAACGTGAAGGTTTATAAATTAGATGCACTTCTATGCAACTGCAGAGAATAGTGAAATACCCTCCAGGACATTATCTTTTTGAATGGGAGGTGTTGTGGTTGAAGCTATTCTTTTTAATCAGCTGAAGGAAAAATTTGTTCGTTACTTGTAAAAGTGCCTAGATCATGCTCTGGAAGCGAAACGGTATGCAGAGCTGAAATGCAACCCCTCATCAGAGAGTGTTCTGAGGGCCCCGCAAGCGGCACCACTCACTTTTGAGAGGACTGAAAGCTGGGAAAGTCTTTGTCGACATCAAGGAAATACTGCCCTCTTCTGATTCCATTTGATCTAGAGGTGGCTGCACTTGCGACGAGAGAAAAGAGATCTGAAAAAAGAATAAGCGGACTAGAGATGTGGCTTGGCAAAGGGATGAACCTTCTCCAGCGGTTGTTTAGCGGGGAACCTCCGCCATTTCTGAGTGGCAAAGACAGCATCGAAGCAAGAGACATGCACAGCCTGGATAAAAGCCACATGCGCTGCGCCTGTACATTCTAGGATAATAGCGTAATGAAAAGAAAGGTGGCGTGAAATGCAAGCAGCCGACAGATGATTTAAAGCAAGGAGGAGGAGGGGCTCCTGTAAGTATGCCATGGAGCTTCTTGCTGCCCAGTTTTGCGCATACTGAGCTTTTCAAATGTTCAAAAGCAAGGAACCCAAGCCCAGAAAGAAAAGCACGTTGGAGAGCTATCAAACATCAAGACACGTTCAGGAAGCCTCGGAGCTGCAAACCCCTGAGAGAGTGTGCTGCAAAAATATCACCATTTGCTTCCCTTTTTCTCGTGCCCTTTCCTAGATATTCTCTGCTGGCAACTGCCACTGGCTCCTTTCTGGTATCTTCTGGGCTCTTCTTGGAGAAGCATGCCATCTTTAAGTGCAAAGAATGAGCTTCACACTAGCCACCAGGTGAGGCATTTTGCAGACCTACAAGCAGAAAAAGCTCCAAAAATAAGAGGCAGTGGTAGGGAAATCTGGACACGGCGAACCACTTGTCTGATTAGTTTGACCGCTTCTACGATAACTTCCTTACAGAGAATTTCACACCAGAATGATACGCAACCTTCTCCCGGCTGCAAACCGCCACACACTATGAAAATCGGATTGCTTTTCAGAGCTGTCACAAAGGAGACTGGCACAGAAGGATCTTAGCTTCATCGAGCATCTGCACAGCTAAAAGTCTGGGAAATAGCTTTACCCTTTCACAAGATGAGGCCTAACCCTTCTCGCGTGTCCTGCAGCTTCTGCTGCGTGGATGAAAAGTGCTCTTGTTCATGCCTTCCCTTTTTTTGATTTGTCGGCAATCCCATGGAGAGAACTGAGGAAGTAATCCTTATGCCCCCGTCCTGGGAAAACCCACAGCCCCATTCAGCTTTTACACGCGTGCAAAAAAAAAAAAAAAAGAAATCGCCATTTAGGGAAATTTCTGCTTTCTCTCCACCACCGTGGACTAGCATGGATGCAAATTCCATTTTGACACAATTTTACAAGTGAAAGAATGCTCAAACACAACCAGTTTACAGACAACAAAAATGGCTTGGTACTGAAATAATTTATTTGTGTTTGTACAATTGTATTGTAAAAAATAGAACTGTAAAATACATGTACCGAACAACAATTTAAATTATAGAAATTGTGTCACGTTTTAATACCTGTCAAACTCAGTGCACTTTTGTGCAGAATGTGTAACAGCAGGTGATCTGCTATTCATGTGCATATTTCTTAATTGTGTCTTATAAATTTAAGTGTAAGCAAACCTCTTCCCACTGGAAAAAAGAAAGAAAAGGAGAAAGGAAGGTTTTTGGAAAGGAACATTGTGAGCGACATGCTCCATTCCGCCCTCAGGTGCCCTGTTGGGAGTGAGAGCAGAATTCCCATCACAGAATTTTCAGAGTCGGCTTGGTATGAAAGCTCACTTGCAAAGGAGCCAACCTAAGTGGCACCGTTCGAACCACTTCCAGGAAATGCCACCCAAGGAAGAAATATTACCTTGCACCCAGCTACGTTTCATGAAGTGGGCACTTAAGAAGGTCTTGTGTGTCGCGTTAGAATGATCAGTTACAAACCCGTGAAAAAGATGGTTTGTGGCCAAATGTTGTCAGGGTAAAAGAAAACCTCGAAGCCGTTGAGTTAGGCTTTTGTAACTTGGCGTGAACTACTACGCTTATAGTCTACACTGGAATATTGAGACCTTAACTTATGGAACGTATGTGTAGAGTATGTGTGGCAGTCTAAAATATTCCATGAGATATTCCAGCAATAGCTCCTAGGGGAGATGGGAAGAAGAAAGCGTCAGTGTTTCCCCAGGCCATTCCTGAAATGCACGCCATGCAATTTAACTGGATGTCCTATTCTTCAAGGACACATAAGCTTCCTGAGTTTTCATTCTTGAACTTCAGAACCTCTGAACTTCTGACCACTAATGGATATTTGAAGAAACTCAGAGGCCAAAATTCACCCTCACCAGGGTTTTGTGGGGCCCAGAGAAGTTGCTGGCACATCAGGTGCCTGGTGGCAGTTCCCCAAAACCACAGAGGAACGGGCTCGAAGACCAATACTTGGTCTCTTGGCATTCCATGTGACACCATGTTGAGAACAGAACTGCACTGGCTCAGGGCAGGGTCAAAACGGTTTTGAGCTCTCTCTGCACAAACTTGAACCTGAAGGGGCTCTGAATTGCACGAGAGCAGCTGACTTCAAGTGGAAGTCCTCAACATCTGCTCAGTTCTATGGCAAAATGCTGCTTGTCTCGGGTTCCCTATCCAGCCAAGAGATGTTCACGGACATACGAGGAATAAATTTGGCTTTTACATTTCCATGGCGTTTTCTTTTGTGTGTTTGCACTGTGCCATGAAAACCCATCTGTCCTCGGGGAAGGAAAAGGGCAAAACCAGAGTGGTCGCTAAAATGATGTGGTACTTCTTTGGCCTCGCCTTTGTTTGTTTGCTTGTTTTTCTTGTCTTTGTTGGTTGCTGCGTGGCCAAGTTGCACACCGTGTTATAAACACAGGATCAAAATACCAATGACTTTAACCCCCAAACAGCAATCTGCCTCCCCCCCAAAATCCTATGTGAGCAAGGAGAAAGACCATGCAATACGATAAGTAATCTTATGCTTTAACCGTTTAGATCACGTTGCACCACTGGTCTTCAGGTAGAGTCTGTGAGGGTCTCCCGGGCATTCTGGGCGTTCTGGGCATTCCAGCCCCAAAGCCCTGTTGCAAACGGTATCAACAAATCTCAGGAGCGTTGCAAAGTTCAAAGGAGGGGAGGGGAGGGAGATTTTTATCTCAAAATAAAATTGGTTTTTTCACCCATTCACACGCATGCTGTCATTCATATCCACCTATCTGAAAGCAATCAAATGTGTATTTCCACCTAGTCTGGACAGAATTAGCGGAGGTGAAAGAGAGGACAAGAGACACAACCTTTGGAGGCCTCTTCCTGTCTCCTGCATTGTCCCTGCCTGGGTGTCCTGAGAAGCTGCACGCAGATGTGATCTTGACGAAGTGCTAGTGTCAGTGCCATCAACACCTGCCCTTCTCACAACCCTGATTCTGCAAGACCCAAGGCTCCCACGCTCAGAAGTTCCTCTTCATCCTTGGTCACACCAATCACCAAAACACAGACCCTCTCCTACTAGAAGGGGACGGAGGAGGTCTCTCATTCAACACTGGCTCAGGGCAGGGTCAACGATGGGTATAGACCTGTATGCTCTGGGTTGGGGCCACTGAGGTTTTGAAGGTTGACCTCCAGGCCCAGGGATCCCACCCCCTCACTGGGCAACCCTCTCCAGTGCTTCATGATCCTCGCAGGGATTTGGCGGTTAATCCTTTATCTCCAGTCTGAACCTCTCCCGTTTCAGGAGATGCCACCGTCTCTCATCCTCCCACCGGGCAGTGCTGGCGAGCGCCTGTCCCCATCCCCTTGATGCCTTCCCCGTAGGCACTGGGGTGTGCCGTGAGGTGCCCCAACGCCTTCTCTGCTCCATGCTGAACCAGCCCCAGCCCCACAGACCCTCCTTGCCTCCCCTGAGCCTCCCCTCTGGCTTCCTGGCCTCCCTCCTGCCCAGGATGCCAGAAAGGGATGTAGTGCCTGGATGAGGCCTGATGGGTGCTGAGCAGAGGGGACCACCCTTGTGAGTCAAGTGCTGCCTGTGTCCCACCATGGGAGGAAGCAGGGCAGCCCAGAGGGCTGGCCAGCAGTGCTGGGGTGTGGGCAGAGCTTGTGGGACTTTGTCCTGCAGCCTCCCAGGGAGGCACGAGGTGTCATCCAATGAACCCTCGTGCCACATGTGCCTGGAGACATCTGCCACAGCCAGAGTGACCTGAGGGGGGCCCGGGAAGACATGGCTGAGGCCTCGGTGACTGGCGTGAAACACTGATGCCGAGCACAAGACAAGGGAAGGAGGCGATGGGTGGAGCGGGCAGTGGCGCTGCAATAGCCCCAGGCGTGTGTGCTGGGGCCACAGCACTGCTGGGCTGAGCACCGCGGTCGAAAATGGCCCGCTGCGATGTCCCTGAGCAATGGGTTCCGCTGTCACCTAGGGGCAGACTGTGAGGTCAGCTAGTGATGGATTGTAACCAGGTGCCCCGCTGCTCATATCTGGGCACTGAGTCCCAGCCAGCCGGCTCGTGTCCACACTCCAGCTGAGCAAGGTTGCGAGGCTGGAGTGCTGAGGGAAGCCTGGTGCTGGTGCCTCGCCTGGAGAGTTGCTTCTTGCAACTCTCCATAGCAGACCCAGAGCCACTCAAGGACTCGCCCCGGCCCTGCCACGTTCCGGCAGCCGGGGCACCCAGGAGGCGCGCTCGCAGCAGCGCAGGTGAGCTGGGAGGGGAAACCTCAGCCTGGGCAGCTGGGAGGCTTTCCTTCTTGGGGGACCTGGGCATTTCTTCCTCCCCTGCCCGGAGCCGGCAAATGACTGTGGCCTCTCTTCCTTTTCTAGCGTGACACCGGCTGCTGCAGGGCCAGTGGGCAGGGGCAATTTAACATCCTTGGCTCCCCCCAGCCCACCGCAGAGCGTGGAGAGCATGGCCACGGAGCTGGAGGACCGCTGTCCCATCTGCCTGGGCAGCTGGGAGGAGCCCAGCTACGTGCTGCCATGCCTCCACCAGTTCTGCTACACCTGCATCCTGCGGTGGGCTGAGAACAAGCCCGAGTGCCCCCTCTGTAAAAGGAGGGTGAGATCCATCTTGCACTCGGTGCGGGCGGACGACGACTTCCAGGAACATGTCATCTCACCTCCTGTGGCTCCATCAGTCGTCGTCCGCCACCAGCGGGGAGGAGCGTCGGGACAGGCAGCTGCCCGCCGTCCCCGTCACCCGGCAGCACCCCGGCCTGCAGCTGCGTCGCCGCTGCCCTGGGCTCCAGAGGGGGGCTTCCATGCCCTCCTCTTCCGCCTCTACCCGGCTGCCCTCCAGCCCCTGCTGCCCTGGCTGCAGCAGGAGCTCGGGCAGCTCTTTGAGGACGCCCAGCAGGCAGCAGCAGTGCAGAGCCTCATCACGTCCAGCCTGCGACACCTTGGGCTGGATGAGGAGGCTCTGGCCCAGCGGCTGCAGGCCTCCCTGGGCTGGCGCACGAGGGCCTTTGTCAGCCGGCTGATTGAGGCCGTCGTGCGCCGGTGCAGTGGGGTGGCCCCACGTCGCGTGGGCCTGGGGGTCACCCGTGCTGCCGGGGGGCGGGAGGACAGTGCCACGGCTGCCCCTGTCCCCGCTGCCTCCCGAGGGGAGCCTCCTGCCCCCAGCCCGGCTCTCCGTGGGGGTCCCGGGAGCCCCCCCTCCACCACCGTTCCCACCCACGGGGAGCAAGAAGAGCAGCCGGAGGAGGCTGTGCCAGGGCCCTCCAGCCACAGCCAGGGCAGGGACCGCTCCCCTGAGGAGCCCCGGCGAGCCCCAAAGAGGAGGGCCGGCAGCCCTGAGGACCCTTCCCAGCCCCCCAGGAAGCCACCCCGCCATCGGTGAACCTGGGAGGGTGCCTCAGGGGCTGCCAAGGCGAGGCCGCAGCTGGGGGACGTGCTGACACCTCTGCGGCAGAAGAGCTCCCCAGCACCTCATCGGCTGCTGTTGGTGGGGGTCCTGCCAGCACCCCCGACGCCCCCGTTCCCACCCACGGGGAGCAGGAAGAGTTCCCAGGACTCTTTACAGCCACCCGAGACCACGACGCCCCGCCAGCAACACTCGAACCAGGCCCCAGGAGCTGCCAAAACCAGGGCCAGGCCAGCAGCTGGGGCACGTGTCAGCTCACAAGCCAATCGGCAGGCAAGTGCTGCTCAGCAGTCAAGTGCCCGAAGGCGGGACAGTGTCAGATGCTCTGCATGCCTCCAGGTAGATGATGTCTGTGGCTTTCCCCTTATTCACTCAGGGTGCAGATAAAGCAAGGCTGCAGCTGGGGGACGTGCTGCTGAGGAATGGGAGGAGAGCCCCGCGGCTGCCCCCGTGCCCGCTGCCTCCCAAGAAAGGTCTCCTACTGCTGGCCTCACCCACTCCAGCAGTGTGGAAACAACCAGCATGGATGACCTCCCCGGCACGTCAGCAGCTGCCCTTCATGGGAGTGCCACCAGCACTCTTTCTGCCCACGTTCCTGTTGCTGGGGATCAAGAGGAGCCCCAACAGGAACCTGAGGATGCCGTGGCAACTCCATCTACTTCCAGTGGCGGCAGGGAATGCTCCTCTGCGGGGCCATAGTGTTCTCCGACGAGAAGGAACGGCAGCCCCAAGGCCTCTAACTCTAATTAGCAGACTGTAAAGCAAATAAAGGCCTTAAGACTGCATGAGATGTCTTGGTGTGTCACTAGCTGTGCACGTGGCGTTGCTATCCCCACCCGTGTTACTGTCTACCCCTTTTCCTGGGGCTGTGCCCACCCTTTCCTGGGTGGACAAACACTGGAACAGGCTTCCTAGGGAGGTGGTCCATGCCCCCAGCCTCTCAATGCCTTAAAAAGAGGCATTTGGACAGTGCCCTTAACAATAGGCCTTAATTTTGGTCAGCCGTGGAGTGGTCAGGTACTTGGACTACATGATCCTTGTATGTCCATGCCAACAGGAACTCCTTCTTTCCATTCCATTCCATTCCATTCCATTCCATTCCATTCCATTCCATTCCATTGCAATCAGTGCTTGGAAAGCTGCTGCACCAACGGAAACAGGAAAGTGGTTTTTTGACATTGCAGCTTAGGGAAGCTGCTGCACCTTTAGAAACCTTTGCTCCCTTTCCCACTGGCAATGTGTCTCTGCCAGTACTTCAGTGAGCATCCCTTCATGGGCTTGTGACAGTTGGGCTACAGCTTGGGGACACTCAGGTCTTGAAGACCTCCAGGCTCTGGGATCCCACCTCCTCACTGGGCAACCCTCTCCAGTGCTTCATGATCCTCGCAGGGATTTGGAGGTTCATTGCTTATCTCCAGCCTGAACCGCTCCCGTTTCAGGAGGTGCCACCGTCTCTCACCCTCCCACCAGACAGAGCTGGCAAGCGCCTGTCCCCATCCCCTTGATGCCTTCCCGTAGGCACTGGGGTGTGCTATAAGGTGCCCCAACGCCTTCTCTGCTCCATGCTGAACCAGCCCCAGCCCCACAGACCCTCCTTGCCTCCCATGAGCCTCCTCTCTGGTTCGTTGGCCTCCCTCCTGCCCAGGACCCCAACTGGGACGTTGTGCCTGGATGAGGCCTGACGGGTGCTGAGCAGAGGGGACCACCCTTGTGTCCTCTGGCTAGGGGTGAAAGACAGGAGAGAACCCATGAGAGTGAGCCAAGGGCTGCCTGTGTCCCACCATGGGAGGAAGCAGGGCAGCCCAGAGGGCTGGCCAGCAGCGCTGGGGTGTGGGCAGAGCTTGTGGGACGTTGTCCTGCAGCCTCCCAGGGAGGTACGAGGTGTCATCCACGGAACCCTCTTGCCGCATGTGCCTGGAGACGTCTGCCACGGTCAGAGTGACCTGAGGGGGCCCTGGGAAGACACGGCGGAGGCCTTGGTGACTGGCGTGAAACACTGATGCCGAGCACAAGACAAGGGAAGGGGGCGATGGATGGAGTGGGCAGTGGCGCCATGGGTAGGGACGGCCCATAGTGACGTCCCCGAGAAACGGACTGTGATGTCACCAAACGATGCATTGTGACGTCACCAAGCGATGCATTGTGACCTGGCGTCCCTCACTGCTTATATCCGGGTGCCGAGTCCCACTCAGCCAGCTCGTGCCCACATTCCATCGCTCTTTGCAGGACATAGCATCGCGCATCGAGCAGCTATGGAGGAGAGCAGCTCTGCTGGAAGGGACGGCAGCACAAGCCGGACACCACAGGCAGAGTCGGCGACAGCAGCGGCAGCAGACTCCCAGTGCCCCATCTGCCTGGGAGACATCAGAAAGGCAGCCTACGTTGCCCACTGCATGCACTGCTTCTGCTTTGCGTGCATCCGGCGGTGGGCCAGCAGGACAGAGACCTGCCCAGTCTGCAGGCAGCCTTTTGAGCGGCTGCTGCACTCTGTGCGAGGGGACAGTGACTACAAGGAGTACCTGGTCGGCTTGTCCCCCTACCAGCGCAGGAGGCTGGCCATGGAGAGGGCCCGCAGCAGGTCGCCGCAGCACCGCTACGATCTGCGCAGGCAGCCCACTGACAACTAGCCCTCGGCTGGCAGCAGCGGGCCTGCCGGGACCAACCGCACAGCTCCCAGCAGGCTCCCGCACCCAGCACTTCTCAGGAGCCAACACCGCTGAGCGCAGGAGTGCGCCCGCCTGGCCCTGCTCCTGCTCCGGACACCGGCAGTGGCACAGTGTGGCTGTGGCCCCTCACCATCCCCCTCTGGCGCCTCCAATAAAGACCTCGATGCTTTCCAGGGCGTGTGTGCGTGTGTGTTTCTCGACCGCAGAGCAACCTGATGATTAAGGAGCCGGAGCATCCTCTGAGCAAAGGCTGAGCGAGCTGAGACTCTTTAGGCTGGTGAGGAGAAGGCTCGGGGGGGACCTGATCGATGCCTAAAAAGGCCTGAAGGGAGGCTGCAGAGAAGATGGAGCCAGGCTCTTGCCGGTGGTGCCCAGCGACAGGAGACGGCATATCGAAGAGCACTCTGGACATCATCCTGGATAAGTGGCTCTAGCTCAACATCAACAGCAAGATCTCCCATCTCTACTTCCATGATTAGAAATACTAACATATCGAGGCCAGCCGCATAAGCTGTTAAGAATGCCTTTGGTACAGACGATGTCTATTTCTCTGGTATGCATTGCTGACAATCCACTTCTGGAAAAACAGTTTCTCATATACTTCCTCCCATCCAAAAAGAAGTTCTGCTCACTGGTTCAGTTAGGGATGCAAAGGCCGGGATTCCAAATAAATTGTGCGATTATGACTGTATACATCACTTAATTCGAACCCGTTCTGCATTTGTGCTGAGGCAGCTCAACTGCATCAGATAGTGATGTCCTGCTTTTTCTGTACTCTACAGAGACTGTGGGTGTTAGAACACCACGGTGGGTTTGGCCAACTAGCTTGATACTAGTCGCACGCACCTGCCGTACTTTTTGTAAGGCAGTTCTATAAATGCTCTCATAAATATAAATATAATGCTCCCATAGAAATGCTGTCCAGGAGGTCAGACCGTGTGGACAGGCCCTGTGGCCTATGCTAAATGGTCCAGGCCACGCCTGGCATTGATGCTTGCTGGTGTTTATTTCTCAGCATTCAGGTATTATATATTCTCACCACCAGTGTGACGCAGTGCAAGAAGCATTCGGCCTAGGTTCATGCCCAGCAGATGGGTATTCGGGCAACGTTTGTCAGCGGTTTACCCTCAGTTTGTTTGACTTGTAACGGGACTGTAAAGAATGGGTGACTACACATTTTCCTACGGACCACTTTTGATAACAGTCTGGCATGCACGCAATCGAACACATACTGAGAGGTTCATGTCAAGATATGCGCACGAGAATACACCCTATAATACATTTGGGTTTTTAGCACCAAGGTTACGCACTTCAATGTTAATTGTGATGCCTCCGTAACTTTGCAACACTTACTCTTTGAACTTGCTTTCCCCCCCAAACTCTGTACATATTTTCACTTCAAATAGTGCGGCCTTTCTTCTCGTGTGGAGCTATTAAAAAGAGAAAGAAGAAATACTGAATCGGGAACTTCTCTTGCTAGTCCTGTGAAAAGGCTCTGCAACCTTAAAAAGGAAGAAGGACCGTCCAGAATCTGGGAACGGATCCCACAGACATTCCTACTTCGTGCACCTGAAGACGTTTCCTGCGTGATTTTTCTTTACGTGTGAGAATCAGACTGACTATCAGGATACCCTTCCCTTCTACAGATTGGCACTGGGATCAACTGCTTTCTGCAGTCATGCTACATCTCTGCCTCAATCTTCGCACAGGCCTGGATCCCATAAACACGGCTCCATCATGGGTATGCGTGTTTCCAGTTTATAGCTGAAAACTACACGAAGGAAACTTCGCAGGTTAGCAAAAACATACACACGTTTCTTGTAGTGACAAGGAAATGGCAGGTATGTAGTTCGATATAAAACGATAATTCGCTAAAACAATGACAATGAGAAAAAAGCACGAACCAAATGCCACTCCTTGACCCTAGCACCCAACGTGACGCTTTCAGAAATTGTGTCTTTTTCCCTGCAAGCAGATGTATGTCTGTGACTAACTGACCCTTCGAACCAGTGTAGCTCCAAAGGGACGCAGGACTGGATACGTATTCGCAGAGATGTGTGCACACAACACACATGCATAATTTTGGGGCCAGGCTCAAACGGCATTTTCCGACTCAGGGTACTTCTAACTGCAAGCATAGTGGAAGAGTCAGTTCCAGGGTATTACAACCTTTTGCATCGTCCCATACCTATCTTTGCTGAAGTACAGCTCCTGTACTTGCACAAAACCAGTAGATCATCAGCCATCAGGTGAGACGTTTTACAGCCCCCAAACGTGAAGGTTTATAAATTAGATGCACTTCTATGCAACTGCAGAGAATAGTGAAATACCCTCCAGGACATTATCTTTTTGAATGGGAGGTGTTGTGGTTGAAGCTATTCTTTTTAATCAGCTGAAGGAAAAATTTGTTCGTTACTTGTAAAAGTGCCTAGATCATGCTCTGGAAGCGAAACGGTATGCAGAGCTGAAATGCAACCCCTCATCAGAGAGTGTTCTGAGGGCCCCGCAAGCGGCACCACTCACTTTTGAGAGGACTGAAAGCTGGGAAAGTCTTTGTCGACATCAAGGAAATACTGCCCTCTTCTGATTCCATTTGATCTAGAGGTGGCTGCACTTGCGACGAGAGAAAAGAGATCTGAAAAAAGAATAAGCGGACTAGAGATGTGGCTTGGCAAAGGGATGAACCTTCTCCAGCGGTTGTTTAGCGGGGAACCTCCGCCATTTCTGAGTGGCAAAGACAGCATCGAAGCAAGAGACATGCACAGCCTGGATAAAAGCCACATGCGCTGCGCCTGTACATTCTAGGATAATAGCGTAATGAAAAGAAAGGTGGCGTGAAATGCAAGCAGCCGACAGATGATTTAAAGCAAGGAGGAGGAGGGGCTCCTGTAAGTATGCCATGGAGCTTCTTGCTGCCCAGTTTTGCGCATACTGAGCTTTTCAAATGTTCAAAAGCAAGGAACCCAAGCCCAGAAAGAAAAGCACGTTGGAGAGCTATCAAACATCGAGACACGTTCAGGAAGCCTCGGAGCTGCAAACCCCTGAGAGAGTGTGCTGCAAAAATATCACCATTTGCTTCCCTTTTTCTCGTGCCCTTTCCTAGATATTCTCTGCTGGCAACTGCCACTGGCTCCTTTCTGGTATCTTCTGGGCTCTTCTTGGAGAAGCATGCCATCTTTAAGTGCAAAGAATGAGCTTCACACTAGCCACCAGGTGAGGCATTTTGCAGACCTACAAGCAGAAAAAGCTCCAAAAATAAGAGGCAGTGGTAGGGAAATCTGGACACGGCGAACCACTTGTCTGATTAGTTTGACCGCTTCTACGATAACTTCCTTACAGAGAATTTCACACCAGAATGATATGCAACCTTCTCCCGGCTGCAAACCGCCACACACTATGAAAATCGGATTGCTTTTCAGAGCTGTCACAAAGGAGACTGGCACAGAAGGATCTTAGCTTCATCGAGCATCTGCACAGCTAAAAGTCTGGGAAATAGCTTTACCCTTTCACAAGATGAGGCCTAACCCTTCTCGCGTGTCCTGCAGCTTCTGCTGCGTGGATGAAAAGTGCTCTTGTTCATGCCTTCCCTTTTTTTGATTTGTCGGCAATCCCATGGAGAGAACTGAGGAAGTAATCCTTATGCCCCCGTCCTGGGAAAACCCACAGCCCCATTCAGCTTTTACACGCGTGCAAAAAAAAAAAAAAAAGAAATCGCCATTTAGGGAAATTTCTGCTTTCTCTCCACCACCGTGGACTAGCATGGATGCAAATTCCATTTTGACACAATTTTACAAGTGAAAGAATGCTCAAACACAACCAGTTTACAGACAACAAAAATGGTTTGGTACTGAAATAATTTATTTGTGTTTGTACAATTGTATTGTAAAAAATCGAACTGTAAAATACATGTACCGAACAACAATTTAAATTATAGAAATTGTGTCACGTTTTAATACCTGTCAAACTCAGTGCACTTTTGTGCAGAATGTGTAACAGCAGGTGATCTGCTATTCATGTGCATATTTCTTAATTGTGTCTTATAAATTTAAGTGTAAGCAAACCTCTTCCCACTGGAAAAAAGAAAGAAAAGGAGAAAGGAAGGTTTTTGGAAAGGAACATTGTGAGCGACATGCTCCATTCCGCCCTCAGGTGCCCTGTTGGGAGTGAGAGCAGAATTCCCATCACAGAATTTTCAGAGTCGGCTTGGTATGAAAGCTCACTTGCAAAGGAGCCAACCTAAGTGGCACCGTTCGAACCACTTCCAGGAAATGCCACCCAAGGAAGAAATATTACCTTGCACCCAGCTACGTTTCATGAAGTGGGCACTTAAGAAGGTCTTGTGTGTCGCGTTAGAATGATCAGTTACAAACCCGTGAAAAAGATGTTTTGTGGCCAAATGTTGTCAGGGTAAAAGAAAACCTCGAAGCCGTTGAGTTAGGCTTTTGTAACTTGGCGTGAACTACTACGCTTATAGTCTACACTGGAATATTGAGACCTTAACTTATGGAACGTATGTGTAGAGTATGTGTGGCAGTCTAAAATATTCCATGAGATATTCCAGCAATAGCTCCTAGGGGAGATGGGAAGAAGAAAGCGTCAGTGTTTCCCCAGGCCATTCCTGAAATGCACGCCATGCAATTTAACTGGATGTCCTGTTCTTCAAGGACACATAAGCTTCCTGAGTTTTCATTCTTGAACTTCAGAACCTCTCAACTTCTGACCACTAATGGATATTTGAAGAAACTCAGAGGCCAAAATTCACCCTCACCAGGGTTTTGTGGGGCCCAGAGAAGTTGCTGGCACATCAGGTGCCTTGTGGCAGTTCCCCAAAACCACAGAGGAACGGGCTCGAAGACCAATACTTGGTCTCTTGGCATTCCATGTGACACCATGTTGAGAACAGAACTGCACTGGCTCAGGGCAGGGTCAAAACGGTTTTGAGCTCTCTCTGCACAAACTTGAACCTGAAGGGGCTCTCAATTGCACGAGAGCAGCTGACTTCAAGTGGAAGTCCCCAGCATCTGCTCAGTTCTATGGCAAAATGCTGCTTCTCTCGGGTTCCCTATCCAGCCAAGAGATGTTCACGGACATACGAGGAATAAATTTGGCTTTTACATTTCCATGGCGTTTTCTTTTGTGTGTTTGCACTGTGCCATGAAAACCCATCTGTCCTCGGGGAAGGAAAAGGGCAAAACCAGAGTGGTCGCTAAAATGATGTGGTACTTCTTTGGCCTCGCCTTTGTTTGTTTGCTTGTTTTTCTTGTCTTTGTTGGTTGCTGCGTGGCCAAGTTGCACACCGTGTTATAAACACAGGATCAAAATACCAATGACTTTAACCCCCAAACAGCAATCTGCCTCCCCCCCAAAATCCTATGTGAGCAAGGAGAAAGACCATGCAATACGATAAGTAATCTTATGCTTTAACCGTTTAGATCACGTTGCACCACTGGTCTTCAGGTAGAGTCTGTGAGGGTCTCCCGGGCATTCTGGGCGTTCTGGGCATTCCAGCCCCAAAGCCCTGTTGCAAACGGTATCAACAAATCTCAGGAGCATTGCAAAGTTCAAAGGAGGGGAGGGGAGGGAGATTTTTATCTCAAAATAAAATTGGTTTTTTCACCCATTCACACGCATGCTGTCATTCATATCCACCTATCTGAAAGCAATCAAATGTGTATTTCCACCTAGTCTGGACAGAATTAGCGGAGGTGAAAGAGAGGACAAGAGACACAACCTTTGGAGGCCTCTTCCTGTCTCCTGCATTGTCCCTGCCTGGGTGTCCTGAGAAGCTGCACGCAGATGTGATCTTGACGAAGTGCTAGTGTCAGTGCCATCAACACCTGCCCTTCTCACAACCCTGATTCTGCAAGACCCAAGGCTCCCACGCTCAGAAGTTCCTCTTCATCCTTGGTCACACCAATCACCAAAACACAGACCCTCTCCTACTAGAAGGGGACGGAGGAGGTCTCTCATTCAACACTGGCTCAGGGCAGGGTCAACGATGGGTATAGACCTGTATGCTCTGGGTTGGGGCCACTGAGGTTTTGAAGGTTGACCTCCAGGCCCAGGGATCCCACCCCCTCACTGGGCAACCCTCTCCAGTGCTTCATGATCCTCGCAGGGATTTGGCGGTTAATCCTTTATCTCCAGTCTGAACCTCTCCCGTTTCAGGAGATGCCACCGTCTCTCATCCTCCCACCGGGCAGTGCTGGCGAGCGCCTGTCCCCATCCCCTTGATGCCTTCCCCGTAGGCACTGGGGTGTGCCGTGAGGTGCCCCAACGCCTTCTCTGCTCCATGCTGAACCAGCCCCAGCCCCACAGACCCTCCTTGCCTCCCCTGAGCCTCCCCTCTGGCTTCCTGGCCTCCCTCCTGCCCAGGATGCCAGAAAGGGATGTAGTGCCTGGATGAGGCCTGATGGGTGCTGAGCAGAGGGGACCACCCTTGTGAGTCAAGTGCTGCCTGTGTCCCACCATGGGAGGAAGCAGGGCAGCCCAGAGGGCTGGCCAGCAGTGCTGGGGTGTGGGCAGAGCTTGTGGGACTTTGTCCTGCAGCCTCCCAGGGAGGCACGAGGTGTCATCCAATGAACCCTCGTGCCACATGTGCCTGGAGACATCTGCCACAGCCAGAGTGACCTGAGGGGGGCCCGGGAAGACATGGCTGAGGCCTCGGTGACTGGCGTGAAACACTGATGCCGAGCACAAGACAAGGGAAGGAGGCGATGGGTGGAGCGGGCAGTGGCGCTGCAATAGCCCCAGGCGTGTGTGCTGGGGCCACAGCACTGCTGGGCTGAGCACCGCGGTCGAAAATGGCCCGCTGCGATGTCCCTGAGCAATGGGTTCCGCTGTCACCTAGGGGCAGACTGTGAGGTCAGCTAGTGATGGATTGTAACCAGGTGCCCCGCTGCTCATATCTGGGCACTGAGTCCCAGCCAGCCGGCTCGTGTCCACACTCCAGCTGAGCAAGGTTGCGAGGCTGGAGTGCTGAGGGAAGCCTGGTGCTGGTGCCTCGCCTGGAGAGTTGCTTCTTGCAACTCTCCATAGCAGACCCAGAGCCACTCAAGGACTCGCCCCGGCCCTGCCACGTTCCGGCAGCCGGGGCACCCAGGAGGCGCGCTCGCAGCAGCGCAGGTGAGCTGGGAGGGGAAACCTCAGCCTGGGCAGCTGGGAGGCTTTCCTTCTTGGGGGACCTGGGCATTTCTTCCTCCCCTGCCCGGAGCCGGCAAATGACTGTGGCCTCTCTTCCTTTTCTAGCGTGACACCGGCTGCTGCAGGGCCAGTGGGCAGGGGCAATTTAACATCCTTGGCTCCCCCCAGCCCACCGCAGAGCGTGGAGAGCATGGCCACGGAGCTGGAGGACCGCTGTCCCATCTGCCTGGGCAGCTGGGAGGAGCCCAGCTACGTGCTGCCATGCCTCCACCAGTTCTGCTACACCTGCATCCTGCGGTGGGCTGAGAACAAGCCCGAGTGCCCCCTCTGTAAAAGGAGGGTGAGATCCATCTTGCACTCGGTGCGGGCGGACGACGACTTCCAGGAACATGTCATCTCACCTCCTGTGGCTCCATCAGTCGTCGTCCGCCACCAGCGGGGAGGAGCGTCGGGACAGGCAGCTGCCCGCCGTCCCCGTCACCCGGCAGCACCCCGGCCTGCAGCTGCGTCGCCGCTGCCCTGGGCTCCAGAGGGGGGCTTCCATGCCCTCCTCTTCCGCCTCTACCCGGCTGCCCTCCAGCCCCTGCTGCCCTGGCTGCAGCAGGAGCTCGGGCAGCTCTTTGAGGACGCCCAGCAGGCAGCAGCAGTGCAGAGCCTCATCATGTCCAGCCTGCGACACCTTGGGCTGGATGAGGAGGCTCTGGCCCAGCGGCTGCAGGCCTCCCTGGGCTGGCGCACGAGGGCCTTTGTCAGCCGGCTGATTGAGGCCGTCGTGCGCCGGTGCAGTGGGGTGGCCCCACGTCGCGTGGGCCTGGGGGTCACCCGTGCTGCCGGGGGGCGGGAGGACAGTGCCACGGCTGCCCCTGTCCCCGCTGCCTCCCGAGGGGAGCCTCCTGCCCCCAGCCCGGCTCTCCGTGGGGGTCCCGGGAGCCCCCCCTCCACCACCGTTCCCACCCACGGGGAGCAAGAAGAGCAGCCGGAGGAGGCTGTGCCAGGGCCCTCCAGCCACAGCCAGGGCAGGGACCGCTCCCCTGAGGAGCCCCGGCGAGCCCCAAAGAGGAGGGCCGGCAGCCCTGAGGACCCTTCCCAGCCCCCCAGGAAGCCACCCCGCCATCGGTGAACCTGGGAGGGTGCCTCAGGGGCTGCCAAGGCGAGGCCGCAGCTGGGGGACGTGCTGACACCTCTGCGGCAGAAGAGCTCCCCAGCACCTCATCGGCTGCTGTTGGTGGGGGTCCTGCCAGCACCCCCGACGCCCCCGTTCCCACCCACGGGGAGCAGGAAGAGTTCCCAGGACTCTTTACAGCCACCCGAGACCACGACGCCCCGCCAGCAACACTCGAACCAGGCCCCAGGAGCTGCCAAAACCAGGGCCAGGCCAGCAGCTGGGGCACGTGTCAGCTCACAAGCCAATCGGCAGGCAAGTGCTGCTCAGCAGTCAAGTGCCCGAAGGCGGGACAGTGTCAGATGCTCTGCATGCCTCCAGGTAGATGATGTCTGTGGCTTTCCCCTTATTCACTCAGGGTGCAGATAAAGCAAGGCTGCAGCTGGGGGACGTGCTGCTGAGGAATGGGAGGAGAGCCTCGCGGCTGCCCCCGTGCCCGCTGCCTCCCAAGAAAGGTCTCCTACTGCTGGCCTCACCCACTCCAGCAGTGTGGAAACAACCAGCATGGATGACCTCCCCAGCACGTCAGCAGCTGCCCTTCATGGGAGTGCCACCAGCACTCTTTCTGCCCACGTTCCTGTTGCTGGGGATCAAGAGGAGCCCCAACAGGAACCTGAGGATGCCGTGGCAACTCCATCTACTTCCAGTGGCGGCAGGGAATGCTCCTCTGCGGGGCCATAGTGTTCTCCGACGAGAAGGAACGGCAGCCCCAAGGCCTCTAACTCTAATTAGCAGACTGTAAAGCAAATAAAGGCCTTAAGACTGCATGAGATGTCTTGGTGTGTCACTAGCTGTGCACGTGGCGTTGCTATCCCCACCCGTGTTACTTTCTACCCCTTTTCCTGGGGCTGTGCCCACCCTTTCCTGGGTGGACAAACACTGGAACAGGCTTCCTAGGGAGGTGGTCCATGCCCCCAGCCTCTCAATGCCTTAAAAAGAGGCATTTGGACAGTGCCCTTAACAATAGGCCTTAATTTTGGTCAGCCGTGGAGTGGTCAGGTACTTGGACTACATGATCCTTGTATGTCCATGCCAACAGGAACTCCTTCTTTCCATTCCATTCCATTCCATTCCATTCCATTCCATTCCATTCCATTGCAATCAGTGCTTGGAAAGCTGCTGCACCAACGGAAACAGGAAAGTGGTTTTTTGACATTGCAGCTTAGGGAAGCTGCTGCACCTTTAGAAACCTTTGCTCCCTTTCCCACTGGCAATGTGTCTCTGCCAGTACTTCAGTGAGCATCCCTTCATGGGCTTGTGACAGTTGGGCTACAGCTTGGGGACACTCAGGTCTTGAAGACCTCCAGGCTCTGGGATCCCACCTCCTCACTGGGCAACCCTCTCCAGTGCTTCATGATCCTCGCAGGGATTTGGAGGTTCATTGCTTATCTCCAGCCTGAACCGCTCCCGTTTCAGGAGGTGCCACCGTCTCTCACCCTCCCACCAGACAGGGCTGGCAAGCGCCTGTCCCCATCCCCTTGATGCCTTCCCGTAGGCACTGGGGTGTGCTATAAGGTGCCCCAACGCCTTCTCTGCTCCATGCTGAACCAGCCCCAGCCCCACAGACCCTCCTTGCCTCCCATGAGCCTCCTCTCTGGTTCGTTGGCCTCCCTCCTGCCCAGGACCCCAACTGGGACGTTGTGCCTGGATGAGGCCTGACGGGTGCTGAGCAGAGGGGACCACCCTTGTGTCCTCTGGCTAGGGGTGAAAGACAGGAGAGAACCCATGAGAGTGAGCCAAGGGCTGCCTGTGTCCCACCATGGGAGGAAGCAGGGCAGCCCAGAGGGCTGGCCAGCAGCGCTGGGGTGTGGGCAGAGCTTGTGGGACGTTGTCCTGCAGCCTCCCAGGGAGGTACGAGGTGTCATCCACGGAACCCTCTTGCCGCATGTGCCTGGAGACGTCTGCCACGGTCAGAGTGACCTGAGGGGGCCCTGGGAAGACACGGCGGAGGCCTTGGTGACTGGCGTGAAACACTGATGCCGAGCACAAGACAAGGGAAGGGGGCGATGGATGGAGTGGGCAGTGGCGCCATGGGTAGGGACGGCCCATAGTGACGTCCCCGAGAAACGGACTGTGATGTCACCAAACGATGCATTGTGACGTCACCAAGCGATGCATTGTGACCTGGCGTCCCTCACTGCTTATATCCGGGTGCCGAGTCCCACTCAGCCAGCTCGTGCCCACATTCCATCGCTCTTTGCAGGACATAGCATCGCGCATCGAGCAGCTATGGAGGAGAGCAGCTCTGCTGGAAGGGACGGCAGCACAAGCCGGACACCACAGGCAGAGTCGGCGACAGCAGCGGCAGCAGACTCCCAGTGCCCCATCTGCCTGGGAGACATCAGAAAGGCAGCCTACGTTGCCCGCTGCATGCACTGCTTCTGCTTTGCGTGCATCCGGCGGTGGGCCAGCAGGACAGAGACCTGCCCAGTCTGCAGGCAGCCTTTTGAGCGGCTGCTGCACTCTGTGCGAGGGGACAGTGACTACAAGGAGTACCTGGTCGGCTTGTCCCCCTACCAGCGCAGGAGGCTGGCCATGGAGAGGGCCCGCAGCAGGTCGCCGCAGCACCGCTACGATCTGCGCAGGCGGCCCACTGACAACTAGCCCTCGGCTGGCAGCAGCGGGCCTGCCGGGACCAACCGCACAGCTCCCAGCAGGCTCCCGCACCCAGCACTTCTCAGGAGCCAACACCGCTGAGCGCAGGAGTGCGCCCGCCTGGCCCTGCTCCTGCTCCGGACACCGGCAGTGGCACAGTGTGGCTGTGGCCCCTCACCATCCCCCTCTGGCGCCTCCAATAAAGACCTCGATGCTTTCCAGGGCGTGTGTGCGTGTGTGTTTCTCGACCGCAGAGCAACCTGATGATTAAGGAGCCGGAGCATCCTCTGAGCAAAGGCTGAGCGAGCTGAGACTCTTTAGGCTGGTGAGGAGAAGGCTCGGGGGGGACCTGATCGATGCCTAAAAAGGCCTGAAGGGAGGCTGCAGAGAAGATGGAGCCAGGCTCTTGCCGGTGGTGCCCAGCGACAGGAGACGGCATATCGAAGAGCACTCTGGACATCATCCTGGATAAGTGGCTCTAGCTCAACATCAACAGCAAGATCTCCCATCTCTACTTCCATGATTAGAAATACTAACATATCGAGGCCAGCCGCATAAGCTGTTAAGAATGCCTTTGGTACAGACGATGTCTATTTCTCTGGTATGCATTGCTGACAATCCACTTCTGGAAAAACAGTTTCTCATATACTTCCTCCCATCCAAAAAGAAGTTCTGCTCACTGGTTCAGTTAGGGATGCAAAGGCCGGGATTCCAAATAAATTGTGCGATTATGACTGTATACATCACTTAATTCGAACCCGTTCTGCATTTGTGCTGAGGCAGCTCAACTGCATCAGATAGTGATGTCCTGCTTTTTCTGTACTCTACAGAGACTGTGGGTGTTAGAACACCACGGTGGGTTTGGCCAACTAGCTTGATACTAGTCGCACGCACCTGCCGTACTTTTTGTAAGGCAGTTCTATAAATGCTCTCATAAATATAAATATAATGCTCCCATAGAAATGCTGTCCAGGAGGTCAGACCGTGTGGACAGGCCCTGTGGCCTATGCTAAATGGTCCAGGCCACGCCTGGCATTGATGCTTGCTGGTGTTTATTTCTCAGCATTCAGGTATTATATATTCTCACCACCAGTGTGACGCAGTGCAAGAAGCATTCGGCCTAGGTTCATGCCCAGCAGATGGGTATTCGGGCAACGTTTGTCAGCGGTTTACCCTCAGTTTGTTTGACTTGTAACGGGACTGTAAAGAATGGGTGACTACACATTTTCCTACGGACCACTTTTGATAACAGTCTGGCATGCACGCAATCGAACACATACTGAGAGGTCCATGTCAAGATATGCGCACGAGAATACACCCTATAATATATTTGGGTTTTTAGCACCAAGGTTACGCACTTCAATGTTAATTGTGATGCCTCCGTAACTTTGCAACACTTACTCTTTGAACTTGCTTTCCCCCCCAAACTCTGTACATATTTTCCCTTCAAATAGTGCGGCCTTTCTTCTCGTGTGGAGCTATTAAAAAGAGAAAGAAGAAATACTGAATCGGGAACTTCTCTTGCTAGTCCTGTGAAAAGGCTCTGCAACCTTAAAAAGGAAGAAGGACCGTCCAGAATCTGGGAACGGATCCCACAGACATTCCTACTTCGTGCACCTGAAGACGTTTCCTGCGTGATTTTTCTTTACGTGTGAGAATCAGACTGACTATCAGGATACCCTTCCCTTCTACAGATTGGCACTGGGATCAACTGCTTTCTGCAGTCATGCTACATCTCTGCCTCAATCTTCGCACAGGCCTGGATCCCATAAACACGGCTCCATCATGGGTATGCGTGTTTCCAGTTTATAGCTGAAAACTACACGAAGGAAACTTCGCAGGTTAGCAAAAACATACACACGTTTCTTGTAGTGACAAGGAAATGGCAGGTATGTAGTTCGATATAAAACGATAATTCGCTAAAACAATGACAATGAGAAAAAAGCACGAACCAAATGCCACTCCTTGACCCTAGCACCCAACGTGACGCTTTCAGAAATTGTGTCTTTTTCCCTGCAAGCAGATGTATGTCTGTGACTAACTGACCCTTCGAACCAGTGTAGCTCCAAAGGGACGCAGGACTGGATACGTATTCGCAGAGATGTGTGCACACAACACACATGCATAATTTTGGGGCCAGGCTCAAACGGCATTTTCCGACTCAGGGTACTTCTAACTGCAAGCATAGTGGAAGAGTCAGTTCCAGGGTATTACAACCTTTTGCATCGTCCCATACCTATCTTTGCTGAAGTACAGCTCCTGTACTTGCACAAAACCAGTAGATCATCAGCCATCAGGTGAGACGTTTTACAGCCCCCAAACGTGAAGGTTTATAAATTAGATGCACTTCTATGCAACTGCAGAGAATAGTGAAATACCCTCCAGGACATTATCTTTTTGAATGGGAGGTGTTGTGGTTGAAGCTATTCTTTTTAATCAGCTGAAGGAAAAATTTGTTCGTTACTTGTAAAAGTGCCTAGATCATGCTCTGGAAGCGAAACGGTATGCAGAGCTGAAATGCAACCCCTCATCAGAGAGTGTTCTGAGGGCCCCGCAAGCGGCACCACTCACTTTTGAGAGGACTGAAAGCTGGGAAAGTCTTTGTCGACATCAAGGAAATACTGCCCTCTTCTGATTCCATTTGATCTAGAGGTGGCTGCACTTGCGACGAGAGAAAAGAGATCTGAAAAAAGAATAAGCGGACTAGAGATGTGGCTTGGCAAAGGGATGAACCTTCTCCAGCGGTTGTTTAGCGGGGAACCTCCGCCATTTCTGAGTGGCAAAGACAGCATCGAAGCAAGAGACATGCACAGCCTGGATAAAAGCCACATGCGCTGCGCCTGTACATTCTAGGATAATAGCGTAATGAAAAGAAAGGTGGCGTGAAATGCAAGCAGCCGACAGATGATTTAAAGCAAGGAGGAGGAGGGGCTCCTGTAAGTATGCCATGGAGCTTCTTGCTGCCCAGTTTTGCGCATACTGAGCTTTTCAAATGTTCAAAAGCAAGGAACCCAAGCCCAGAAAGAAAAGCACGTTGGAGAGCTATCAAACATCGAGACACGTTCAGGAAGCCTCGGAGCTGCAAACCCCTGAGAGAGTGTGCTGCAAAAATATCACCATTTGCTTCCCTTTTTCTCGTGCCCTTTCCTAGATATTCTCTGCTGGCAACTGCCACTGGCTCCTTTCTGGTATCTTCTGGGCTCTTCTTGGAGAAGCATGCCATCTTTAAGTGCAAAGAATGAGCTTCACACTAGCCACCAGGTGAGGCATTTTGCAGACCTACAAGCAGAAAAAGCTCCAAAAATAAGAGGCAGTGGTAGGGAAATCTGGACACGGCGAACCACTTGTCTGATTAGTTTGACCGCTTCTACGATAACTTCCTTACAGAGAATTTCACACCAGAATGATACGCAACCTTCTCCCGGCTGCAAACCGCCACACACTATGAAAATCGGATTGCTTTTCAGAGCTGTCACAAAGGAGACTGGCACAGAAGGATCTTAGCTTCATCGAGCATCTGCACAGCTAAAAGTCTGGGAAATAGCTTTACCCTTTCACAAGATGAGGCCTAACCCTTCTCGCGTGTCCTGCAGCTTCTGCTGCGTGGATGAAAAGTGCTCTTGTTCATGCCTTCCCTTTTTTTGATTTGTCGGCAATCCCATGGAGAGAACTGAGGAAGTAATCCTTATGCCCCCGTCCTGGGAAAACCCACAGCCCCATTCAGCTTTTACACGCGTGCAAAAAAAAAAAAAAAAGAAATCGCCATTTAGGGAAATTTCTGCTTTCTCTCCACCAGCGTGGACTAGCATGGATGCAAATTCCATTTTGACACAATTTTACAAGTGAAAGAATGCTCAAACACAACCAGTTTACAGACAACAAAAATGGCTTGGTACTGAAATAATTTATTTGTGTTTGTACAATTGTATTGTAAAAAATAGAACTGTAAAATACATGTACCGAACAACAATTTAAATTATAGAAATTGTGTCACGTTTTAATACCTGTCAAACTCAGTGCACTTTTGTGCAGAATGTGTAACAGCAGGTGATCTGCTATTCATGTGCATATTTCTTAATTGTGTCTTATAAATTTAAGTGTAAGCAAACCTCTTCCCACTGGAAAAAAGAAAGAAAAGGAGAAAGGAAGGTTTTTGGAAAGGAACATTGTGAGCGACATGCTCCATTCCGCCCTCAGGTGCCCTGTTGGGAGTGAGAGCAGAATTCCCATCACAGAATTTTCAGAGTCGGCTTGGTATGAAAGCTCACTTGCAAAGGAGCCAACCTAAGTGGCACCGTTCGAACCACTTCCAGGAAATGCCACCCAAGGAAGAAATATTACCTTGCACCCAGCTACGTTTCATGAAGTGGGCACTTAAGAAGGTCTTGTGTGTCGCGTTAGAATGATCAGTTACAAACCCGTGAAAAAGATGGTTTGTGGCCAAATGTTGTCAGGGTAAAAGAAAACCTCGAAGCCGTTGAGTTAGGCTTTTGTAACTTGGCGTGAACTACTACGCTTATAGTCTACACTGGAATATTGAGACCTTAACTTATGGAACGTATGTGTAGAGTATGCGTGGCAGTCTAAAATATTCCATGAGATATTCCAGCAATAGCTCCTAGGGGAGATGGGAAGAAGAAAGCGTCAGTGTTTCCCCAGGCCATTCCTGAAATGCACGCCATGCAATTTAACTGGATGTCCTATTCTTCAAGGACACATAAGCTTCCTGAGTTTTCATTCTTGAACTTCAGAACCTCTGAACTTCTGACCACTAATGGATATTTGAAGAAACTCAGAGGCCAAAATTCACCCTCACCAGGGTTTTGTGGGGCCCAGAGAAGTTGCTGGCACATCAGGTGCCTGGTGGCAGTTCCCCAAAACCACAGAGGAACGGGCTCAAAGACCAATACTTGGTCTCTTGGCATTCCATGTGACACCATGTTGAGAACAGAACTGCACTGGCTCAGGGCAGGGTCAAAACGGTTTTGAGCTCTCTCTGCACAAACTTGAACCTGAAGGGGCTCTCAATTGCACGAGAGCAGCTGACTTCAAGTGGAAGTCCTCAACATCTGCTCAGTTCTATGGCAAAATGCTGCTTCTCTCGGGTTCCCTATCCAGCCAAGAGATGTTCACGGACATACGAGGAATAAATTTGGCTTTTACATTTCCATGGCGTTTTCTTTTGTGTGTTTGCACTGTGCCATGAAAACCCATCTGTCCTCGGGGAAGGAAAAGGGCAAAACCAGAGTGGTCGTTAAAATGATGTGGTACTTCTTTGGCCTCGCCTTTGTTTGTTTGCTTGTTTTTCTTGTCTTTGTTGGTTGCTGCGTGGCCAAGTTGCACACCGTGTTATAAACACAGGATCAAAATACCAATGACTTTAACCCCCAAACAGCAATCTGCCTCCCCCCCAAAATCCTATGTGAGCAAGGAGAAAGACCATGCAATACGATAAGTAATCTTATGCTTTAACCGTTTAGATCACGTTGCACCACTGGTCTTCAGGTAGAGTCTGTGAGGGTCTCCCGGGCATTCTGGGCGTTCTGGGCATTCCAGCCCCAAAGCCCTGTTGCAAACGGTATCAACAAATCTCAGGAGCGTTGCAAAGTTCAAAGGAGGGGAGGGGAGGGAGATTTTTATCTCAAAATAAAATTGGTTTTTTCACCCATTCACACGCATGCTGTCATTCATATCCACCTATCTGAAAGCAATCAAATGTGTATTTCCACCTAGTCTGGACAGAATTAGCGGAGGTGAAAGAGAGGACAAGAGACACAACCTTTGGAGGCCTCTTCCTGTCTCCTGCATTGTCCCTGCCTGGGTGTCCTGAGAAGCTGCACGCAGATGTGATCTTGACGAAGTGCTAGTGTCAGTGCCACCAACACCTGCCCTTCTCACAACCCTGATTCTGCAAGACCCAAGGCTCCCACGCTCAGAAGTTCCTCTTCATCCTTGGTCACACCAATCACCAAAACACAGACCCTCTCCTACTAGAAGGGGACGGAGGAGGTCTCTCATTCAACACTGGCTCAGGGCAGGGTCAACGATGGGTATAGACCTGTATGCTCTGGGTTGGGGCCACTGAGGTTTTGAAGGTTGACCTCCAGGCCCAGGGATCCCACCCCCTCACTGGGCAACCCTCTCCAGTGCTTCATGATCCTCGCAGGGATTTGGCGGTTAATCCTTTATCTCCAGTCTGAACCTCTCCCGTTTCAGGAGATGCCACCGTCTCTCATCCTCCCACCGGGCAGTGCTGGCGAGCGCCTGTCCCCATCCCCTTGATGCCTTCCCCGTAGGCACTGGGGTGTGCCGTGAGGTGCCCCAACGCCTTCTCTGCTCCATGCTGAACCAGCCCCAGCCCCACAGACCCTCCTTGCCTCCCCTGAGCCTCCCCTCTGCTTCCTGGCCTCCCTCCTGCCCAGGATGCCAGAAAGGGATGTTGTGCCTGGATGAGGCCTGATGGGTGCTGAGCAGAGGGGACCACCCTTGTGAGTCAAGTGCTGCCTGTGTCCCACCATGGGAGGAAGCAGGGCAGCCCAGAGGGCTGGCCAGCAGTGCTGGGGTGTGGGCAGAGCTTGTGGGACTTTGTCCTGCAGCCTCCCAGGGAGGCACGAGGTGTCATCCAATGAACCCTCGTGCCACATGTGCCTGGAGACATCTGCCACAGCCAGAGTGACCTGAGGGGGGCCCGGGAAGACATGGCTGAGGCCTCGGTGACTGGCGTGAAACACTGATGCCGAGCACAAGACAAGGGAAGGAGGCGATGGGTGGAGCGGGCAGTGGCGCTGCAATAGCCCCAGGCGTGTGTGCTGTGGCCACAGCACTGCTGGGCAGAGCACCGCGGTGGAAAATGGCCCGCTGCGATGTCCCTGAGCAATGGGTTCCGCTGTCGCCTAGGGGCAGACTGTGAGGTCAGCTAGTGATGGATTGTAACCAGGTGCCCCGCTGCTCATATCTGGGCACTGAGTCCCAGCCAGCCGGCTCGTGTCCACACTCCAGCTGAGCAAGGTTGCGAGGCTGGAGTGCTGAGGGAAGCCTGGTGCTGGTGCCTCGCCTGGAGAGTTGCTTCTTGCAACTCTCCATAGCAGACCCAGAGCCACTCAAGGACTCGCCCCGGCCCTGCCACGTTCCGGCAGCCGGGGCACCCAGGAGGCGCGCTCGCAGCAGCGCAGGTGAGCTGGGAGGGGAAACCTCAGCCTGGGCAGCTGGGAGGCTTTCCTTCTTGAGGGACCTGGGCATTTCTTCCTCCCCTGCCCGGAGCCGGCAAATGACTGTGGCCTCTCTTCCTTTTCTAGCGTGACACCGGCTGCTGCAGGGCCAGTGGGCAGGGGCAATTTAACATCCTCGGCTCCCCACAGCCCACCGCAGAGCGTGGAGAGCATGGCCACGGAGCTGGAGGACCGCTGTCCCATCTGCCTGGGCAGCTGGGAGGAGCCCAGCTACGTGCTGCCATGCCTCCACCAGTTCTGCTACACCTGTATCCTGCGGTGGGCTGAGAACAAGCCCGAGTGCCCCCTCTGTAAAAGGAGGGTGAGATCCATCTTGCACTCGGTGCGGGCGGACGACGACTTCCAGGAACATGTCATCTCACCTCCTGTGGCTCCATCAGTCGTCGTCCGCCACCAGCGGGGAGGAGCGTCGGGACAGGCAGCTGCCCGCCGTCCCCGTCACCCGGCAGCACCCCGGCCTGCAGCTGCGTCGCCGCTGCCCTGGGCTCCAGAGGGGGGCTTCCATGCCCTCCTCTTCCGCCTCTACCCGGCTGCCCTCCAGCCCCTGCTGCCCTGGCTGCAGCAGGAGCTCGGGCAGCTCTTTGAGGACGCCCAGCAGGCAGCAGCAGTGCAGAGCCTCATCACGTCCAGCCTGCGACACCTTGGGCTGGATGAGGAGGCTCTGGCCCAGCGGCTGCAGGCCTCCCTGGGCTGGCGCACGAGGGCCTTTGTCAGCCGGCTGATTGAGGCCGTCGTGCGCCGGTGCAGTGGGGTGGCCCCACGTCGCGTGGGCCTGGGGGTCACCCGTGCTGCCGGGGGGGCGGGAGGACAGTGCCACGGCTGCCCCTGTCCCCGCTGCCTCCCGAGGGGAGCCTCCTGCCCCCAGCCCAGCTCTCCGTGGGGGTCCCGGGAGCCCCCCCTCCACCACCGTTCCCACCCACGGGGAGCAAGAAGAGCAGCCGGAGGAGGCTGTGCCAGGGCCCTCCAGCCACAGCCAGGGCACGGACCGCTCCCCTGAGGAGCCCCGGCGAGCCCCAAAGAGGAGGGCCGGCAGCCCTGAGGACCCTTCCCAGCCCCCCAGGAAGCCACCCCGCCATCGGTGAACCTGGGAGGGTGCCTCAGGGGCTGCCAAGGCGAGGCCGCAGCTGGGGGACGTGCTGACACCTCTGCGGCAGAAGAGCTCCCCAGCACCTCATCGGCTGCTGTTGGTGGGGGTCCTGCCAGCACCCCCGACGCCCCCGTTCCCACCCACGGGGAGCAGGAAGAGTTCCCAGGACTCTTTACAGCCACCCGAGACCACGACGCCCCGCCAGCAACACTCGAACCAGGCCCCAGGAGCTGCCAAAACCAGGGCCAGGCCAGCAGCTGGGGCACGTGTCAGCTCACAAGCCAATCGGCAGGCAAGTGCTGCTCAGCAGTCAAGTGCCCGAAGGCGGGACAGTGTCAGATGCTCTGCATGCCTCCAGGTAGATGATGTCTGTGGCTTTCCCCTTATTCACTCAGGGTGCAGATAAAGCAAGGCTGCAGCTGGAGGACGTGCTGCTGAGGAGTGCGAGGGCAGCCCCGCATCTGCCCTCGTCCCACTCTCTCCCGAGAAAGGTCTCCTACTGCTGGCCTGACCCACTCCAACAGCGTGGAGGGAACCAGGGTGGATGACCTCCCCAGCACATCAGCAGCTGCCCTTCATGGGGATGCCACCAGCCCTCTTTCTGCCCACGTTCCTGTTGCTGGGGATCAAGAGGAGCCCCAACAGGAACCCGAGGATGCCATGGCAACTCCGTCTACTTCCAGTGTCAGCAGGGAACGGTCCTCTGGGGGGCCATAGCATCCCCCAAAGAGAAGGAGCAGCAGCCCCGAGGCCTCTTCTCCAGCCAAGAAGAGGCCACACCATTGGAGTCACTAGAAGAACAGCGCAGGCACTGCCGAAACAGCACTGGGCCAGTAGCTGGGGCATGCGCTGGCCCTCAAGGGCTCCCAGCTCTCTAAGTCTAATTAGCAGGCTGTAAAAGCCAATAAAGGCCTTAAGACTGCAGAAGATGTCTTGGTATGTCACTAACTGTGCACGTGGCGTTGCTATCCCCACCCGTGTTACTTTCTACCCCTTTTCCTGGGGCTGTGCCCACCCTTTCCTGGGTGGACAAACACTGGAACAGGCTTCCTAGGGAGGTGGTCCATGCCCCCAGCCTCTCAATGCCTTAAATAGAGGCATTTGGACAGTGCCCTTAACAATAGGCCTTAAGTTTGGTCAGCCGTGGTTTGTTAGGTAGTTGGACTAGACGTTCCTTGTAGGTCCCTGCCAACGGGATCTATTCTATTCTATTCTTTGTAAAAGCTGCTGAACAAAGGGAAAGCAAAAAGTGGTTTTCTGGCATTGCAGCTTATGGACGGTATCACACCTTCAGAAACCTTTGCTCCGTTTCCCACTGGCAATGCATCTCTGCCAGTACTTCAGTGAGCATCCCTTCACAGGTTTTTGACAGTTGTGCTCCGGTATGGGGACACTCACATCTTGAAGACCTCCAGGTTCTGGGATCCTACCTCCTCTCTAGGCAACCCTGTCCAGTGTGATCTGGATGTCTTATGAGTGCTTTGAGGAGGTGTGTGTGAAGCCCCACCAGGGATGTACTTTGTGGTGCACAAAGGGAGATTGTTGTGGCCCAGAGGTGGGGCAAGGGTTTCTAAAGGCACGTCATAGAATCACAGAATGGTTCAGGTTGGAAGGGACCTTAAAGATCATCTAGTTGCAAACCCATTGCCATGGGCAGGGACACTTCCCACTAGACCAGGCTGCTCAAAGCCTCACCCAGCCTGGTCTTGAACACTTCCAGGGATGGGGCATGCCATGTGCTCCTGCCCTCCTGCATCCTGCAACAACTCCTGCAGTGCTGGGGGCATTGACTCCTCTCAGCCTGCAAGGGCCCCGCACAGTGTTTCTGGGGGCGACCCATCCCAGCTCTGCAGAAGTGCACCTGGGGGGAATGGCTGAGAGCAAGCTGGACATCAGCCAGCACCGTGCCCTTGTGGCAAAGCTGGCCAGTGGTGTGCTGGGCTGCAGGAGTCTTACCAGAGACTTGCAACCTCACCTGGAACTGAACCTGTTGAGGGACACCAAAGGCAAAAGGAAGGGCTTCCCTTCAATTTCAAAGCAAAGACATGATTTAAAGCCCACTTACTCCATTTGAAGCCAATAAAAGCAGCATGTGCAAAAGAACTGGAAGACCGGCCCTTTGCTTAGGGGAAATTTCTGCCTTTCTAGCTATGCTACCTACAATTTGTCAGTGTATTTTCCCCACACCTTTCTCTTATGATCCCTATCTGTTTTCATAATTGTGACCTTCTGTGCTTTAATGATACACTCTAATAATCATAGAATCATAGAATGTGTTGGGTTGGAAGGGACCTTGAAAGGTCATCTAGTCCAACCCCCCTGCAGTAAGCAGGGACATCTTCAACTCGATCAGGTTGCTCAGAGCCTCATCAAGCCTGGTTTTGAATGTCCCCGGGGATGGGGCCTCCACCACTTCTCTGGGCAACCTGTTCCAGTGTCTCACCACCCTCATTGTAAAGAACTTCTTCCTAATGTCTAACCTAAACCTACACTGCTCTAGTTTAAAACCATTGCCCCTCGTCCTATCGCTACATACCCTTGCAAACAGCCTCTCCCCAGCTTTCTCATAGGCCCCCTTCAGGTACTGGAAGGCCGCTGTATGTTTCCCCAGAGCCTTCTCTTCTCTGGTCTGAACAACCCCAACTCTCTCAGCCTGTCCTCATATGAGAGGTGCTCCACAGCCCTTTGATCATCTTCGTGGCCCTTTTCTGGACCCGCTCCAACAGGTCCATGTCCTTCCTGCACTGAGGGCTCCAGAGCTGGACACAGTACTCCAGGTGGGGTCTCATGAGAGCAGAGTAGAGGGGAAAAATCACCTCTCTCGATCTGCTGGCCGCTGTTCTTTTGATGCAGCCCAGGAAGTGACTGGCCTTCTGGGCTGCAAGTGCACTTTGTTGGCTCATGTCCAGCTTTTCATCCATGAGCACCCCCAAGTCCTTTTCTGCGGGGCTGCTCTCTATCACATCATCCCCCAGCCTGTACTGATAACAAGGATTGTCCTGACCCCAGTGCAGGACCTTGCACTTGGCCTTGTTGAACTTCATAAGGTTTGCTTGGGCCCACCCCTCTAGCTCGTCCAGGTACCTCTGGATGACATCCCATCCCTCTGGCACATTGACCGCACCACTCAGCTTAGTGTCATCGGCAAACTTGCTGAGGGTGCACTTGATACCACTATCTATGTCATTCATGAAGATGTCGAACAGTACCAGTCCCAGTACGGATCCCTGAGGGATACCACTTGTGACCACTCTCCACCTGGACATCAAGCCATTGCCCATCACCCTCTGGATGCGACCATCCAGCCAGTTCCTTATCCACCAAACAGTCCACCCATCAAATTTGTATTTCTCCAACTCAGAGAGAAGGATGTTGTGGAGGACCATGTCAATGGCTTTGCAGAAGTCCATATAGATGACATCCATTGCTCTCCCCTTGTCCACTGATGCATATCCCAATAATGGGTGTGTGTATGTGTTCCATTATATCCAGAGGGTTTTCCTTTGTCAGCCTGAGTGGTTGGCTAGATGATCACTGTGGGTCCCTTCCACTGAACTATTCTCTATTCTATTACATTCTATTCACTTTAAAGGTTTTCACAAAGAATACTGAAAATAAAAAGGAATAACTGCACCAGCTCAGACCAGCGTGTAACTCCCTGTAACAAGGGACAGATAAGTCCCTTTGTAGGTGGTCCTTTTTCTTGAATGTTAGTTGAGTAGAGCTCCTGCTTATCTTGATGTTAGAAAGTAGGAAGTGAATAATTCAGGAAAGGATGAATCAGTAACTCTTTGTTTCATTGTCATGTTCTCAGCCTTCACTGGCTTCAGGGGGAACTTCGACTGAAAAGTTTAAACATCTGGTACAGCGTAGAAGGAACTACTAATGGTATAAATTTTTGGTAATATAGAATGATTTTACTTATTTTTAATTCAAGATGATGAGATCACAGCCAGGAGCCCAACTCTTGAGGTCAAATGCCCTCTACTGGCCATGAACGGATTTTCTTAGTGTTGAAAATAAGACATTTAGTATGAGAGTTTGTTCTAAGCAAAACTAGCGTTTATCTGCAATTTTTTTTTGTTCAGTTGCTGTCTTGCAAAGTAGGTCAAATTACTGTGAGTGGCTTAAACTACTCCTGCAATTCAACAGATGGGGGTTTTTTTGCCAAATGTTTTGTTTGCCACTGTTTGCATCTCAGGAAAGAAAGGCAAAAAATCACTATGTCAAGAAAGAAAGCAGAAAACTATTCTTTGGCAGAAAAGGGTTAACATTCCTGTGACAGCACAGCTTAATGCCCCTGCTAAAATCAGGGCCAAGTTATGAAGAAGCTGTGCATTATCCTTGTGGGATCTGTCCTGAAAAGCTTACAACCATGATAGACAAAGAGAAAATACGGGACATGCCTTAGGTCATAACAGAAAAAAGAAAATCTGAGATAAGGTCGGGATTTCAACCCAAATTTAATGATTTTTCATCACCTGTGACAAATGAGACAAAGTCAGACTCTAAGGTGCCCAAGTTCAGTTAAGGAGGGGACTGGAGAGTGGAAGCATGCTTACTCCGGCGAAATACGAATGCATATGGACATTCCCCTTCCTGGAGCACTTACGTGACTTTGCCTTCCAACACATGGGCACAACTTACCACCTCTCTTAATACCTTTTTTCTTTGAGACACTCCTGGCATGCAGCTGTCTTAACTGTCCAAAGGACAGGTTTGTCACTACAGAGCATCTCAGTGAAAGCAAGCAGAAGAGCTCTTCCACTTGTTTAGATGATACGTGCTCTGCTTAAAAGCAGGTGTGCTTTTAAAAAATTTACAAAATTATGAAATGTAAGGGACTTGAGGATGGGCAGTAAGCTTGTAGGCAAAAGCTTATTTTTCGTGGCTCATCATGAAATCGATTAATTGACTTCTACAGTTTTTTCTATGCACCAGCCTGACTGGAAATTGTGGCTTGAGAGGTGAAGAACAGTCTTGAATCCTCCGGGGCTGTGGGTTTAGAGTCACAACAGCTTAAAAGGCCACAGACCTCAAGCAATGTGGCAGCTCATCACATACACCTTTCTGTGAACTGATAAGGCTACAGCCCAGGTTTCCATGGGAACCCTATCTGAGTTACCTGCTCAAACCTCACTCAGTGTTTTTTAGTGTTATTACCATTTTCTCCAAAACAGGATTGGGATACTCACCTGTCTTGGGTTCCATGGTAGTTGCACGCATGACAACCACAGTCTTCTCTTACACGTGTTGACATCCCCTGAACGCTATAAAAGCTCCACAGCATGCTGAAAATCATGACGAGTCATTCCTTTGGGGGCTGCAGCCAAGAGTTTTGACCAAATTCCTGAGCTTCCTTGTGTGCTGGAGCAGATGGCTGACCTTAGGCTGTAGCATGCACTCTCTCTGCTCACGGCAGAGCGGTGAGGTCGGCAGACTTACCACCCTCTGACACTTGGGCTGGGCTGTAACTGTCCTGGACATTGCCTGCCCAGGCAGATGTTGTCAGCTGTGAGGGCTGAGCTGACCAGATGTGAGCCATCTCTGACCTGAGAGCTGTTTAATACCTGCTAGGTGTGCAACACTGGAGCCAGCGTGAGGAGGATTTACTGAGCAAAAGGGGACTGTACCCTCCCCCTGGGCTGGTAGCCCAGCCTAGTAGAGCCTTCTGTAACCTAGCAGATGCTTCAGGAGAGAGGCTGCACGAAGTCTTCCCTGACAGGGGCTTTGTGTCCTGCCACATTCACATAACCAGCCTCCTAGACGGCTATACCCTCTTGTTACCCTTAACTGGTCTGTTTTGGCCTGGTTTTGCCCAGTACAGCTCTTCGTGTGTGGATTTCCCCTTTACTGGATGGGGAAGGGCGTAAGGATTGACCAACAGCCTGTCTTGGACTTCACTAATGCTCTTGAGGCACAGGCAGTGAGATGATCCTATTCTTGCCATGCTGACCAGGCAGTCATCAGCACAGGAAAAATTCCTGGAACAGGATCAGTGGCTGTCTTACGTTGTCTGTTGTCTAAGTGTGTGTTATTTTTCTCATGGATTAAATCTGTTCTTGAGTTGTGACTTCTAAGATCAGGAATGTGGTGGGTTGGGTTTTTTTCACCTGTAAAAGCCGGTTTCCAGAGTAACTGGTGACACTGTTTTCACGGCAAGCACAGGTATGTAACAGCAGATGCTATAGGATAGGATGTACAGGACAGTGGAGAAAGGAGGAGCTTAAAAGCAGTGCTTACAATCTTTCTTTCGGCAGACACCCTTTCAGAATGGTGCAGATAAAGGGAGCAAACTCTTGCAAGGTGCTGTGAACAGGTATCATGCATTCCAGGACATTTTCTTCTTAGGGAAAGAAGCCCCAGCCCCACTCCTGCAATCAGGCTTGTGATTGCTGGGGTCCCCTCCGAACAAGCAGTGCTTGTCCCTGCTGAGGTCCTCGGAAATGCAGATGAACTCCCCAGATCGGGTCTGAGGGTCACAGCCTCAACTTGGACATAGGACATACGAAGCTGACAGCCAACAGTCCAGCTCTGTGCAAGACACTTCCTCTGGATCAAACAGCATACGTGAAGGCACAGATATGTAATTTTACCTTCTAATTAAAAAACAAACAAACAAACAAGCAAACAAAAAAACCAGTAAGTCACATCGTTGTCTTGCCTTCCTGCCACTCTACCGTGCTTGTTCTAGGAAGGGCCATCTTCACACCACTTCTTCATGAGATACACAGTCTCCTTGCTCCAGGCTGATAGTGGTGCCCTCATAACGAACATAAACCTACCCCTTCTCTAGAGCTTCGGCTTTGTGAGTTTACTGTATAATGCAGAACAAATTTGTCAAGATGGCTTTAAAAGGTTTCTCAATACAGCTGCAAATTACTTTCACCAACAGAAGAAATATGGCGTTGCATAAACCAAGACAACACTTACACACTTTTTGCTGTACCTGTTTCCTGTTCATGTCCTCTTCTGGGGTTCAGATAGTGACCTTCTGAGGTGAGAATAGTTGAAAATGGCTTCTGTGGCAAATTTCTGTGTCCTTCTCTCCTGGGTGGAAACACCTATCTGTTAAACTGGAGCCTGCAGTATGAAAGCCTTTGGTGACATTTTGGAGACATTTTGGTGGCAGGTTATTAAGCACCCTGGGAATAAGTCACAACCCTTGAACTTTGAAGTCAATTTTCTAAGTCAGCACAGAAAAAGAGGAGTTGTCGGGTGGGCTAAGGAAAGTAGCCCTCAAAGTTCCACCTCAGAGTTCGCTCAGGTCACTTTCTTGCTTTCATTAGTGATAAAATATACAAGGAAAAGAGAAAAGAAATTAGATTAGCTGCTCATGCAGTTGAAAACAATGTCAAAATTCCCACTGACTACAACGGAAACACAAATGGACCTTACAGAGCCGCCATGTCCCGTGAGAGCACAAGAGAATAAAGGTGAAGCAACAATGCTTGAAAGAAAGCTTCAGAACTCCAGGAAACTGAAGAAAGGACACGATTAAATTGCATATACAGCTTGTTAATACTTGACTTCCTATGATGCTACTATTTTTATTCACCACTGCAAGTTCAAGGCCTCCAGTCTGTTGCAGGAAAAAAAAAATATAAAAATCATCCTTACTTTTTAGTGAAAGAGCTAGGCCACACAGACACACGCAAATTTAAAGTGATTCCTTAAATACAATATGCTTAAACATAGATAGCAAGATACCTACCTAACATGAAAAGGAGACGAGCATTTTTCGAGCTTGGAAAAAAGGTTACTTGATATGGCACACTGGGTTTTTCTGAATATTCTACTTATGCTTCTGAACCATGGAAATCCAGCCTTCCAAAAGTCAACATGCTTCTGAAAATGGAAATCTAGCCCTACTGAAACCAACAGGAAGAAAATAAACCCATCTCTTTCAAGGGAAAGATAAGGAAGATGGAATTTAAGTGTTAATGCCTCCTGAAAAATGAAAAGAGCTCTGGAGTAAAACGAAATGTGACTACAACTGTATTTTCACTGACAATTTTTACATTTTTGTTATCTAAACTAAACAACTGCCTATCCCTCCCAACCTTTTCACAAGGTAATGAACACTGATATTTTAAAAGTCTTCTAAAAATAATTTATAAACAGCTACTTTTAAGACAGAAGTCCTTCCTTCTCTCACTCGTCCGTATGAGAACATATATGTGTTGAAGTCTTTAAGCACTGGATGGATAGAGAAAGCTTTCCTAGTTATTACCATGCGTGTGACCTATGTCTGTGCTCAGATCCTTGCCCAGACAGAGGTATCCTTGAACTGATAATAAGGTATCTTTGAATTGATAATAGTATTTTGGTTGGGTTTTTTCCTGATGTTTTGAACCCTTTTAAACTGATGCAAATAAACCCTCTGACATTCACAGCACCCTGTGACAAAGAATGGCAGTGTAGCTGCGGGTTACCACCACCACCTTTTCTTTGTTTTGAACCTGCCACACACTAGTCCCCTGTTCCCTCTATAAGGTAAGATGGAGAACAAATATCCCCAAAGCATCTTGCCCACACCAACCACTATTCTACAGATCTCTGCCATACACTTCTTCAGTCATTTATTTTTCCTAAAGGCTTTACATTGTTGACACCCTTTACTCTATTTTTTCTTGCTCTTCCACACTTTGAAAGAAAAGGAACCAAAGCATACCCAGTTTTCAAACTGCAGATACATCACGGACTTAGACAGTGTGAAAATTTTCTTTTCTGTGCTACACTCTTTTTCTAATAGTTCCTAATATTTCATTTGGTTTTGCATTCCACCTGACCATTGAACTGTGTTTTCACAATACTTGCTTTTATAGTGATCATCTCAGTGTCCACTGCAGTGTATATCAAGCTGCCTGTGTATCTTTTCCCACATGCATCCCTCCTCATTTATCTACACTAGCTTCCTGACCTGGTCCTTAAAACACAAGGCTTAGGAGGTTGCCGTGGTTTCGGCGAAATTGGCCAATGGCCAGGGACAGATGCTCCCCCCCAGCCTCTCGTGCATGGAGAGGAGGAGGAGAGATAAAGAGATTTACGAGTTTAGAAGAAACTAAACTACTTTAATGAAATATTAATAATAAAATAAAAAGGAAAATAATGAAATAGATACAGTATATACAAAACTGTATTAAGCTCACAGGATGATGTCACCAGCAGGTATTGGGGAAGTCCCAGGCTGGACTCTGCGACGGGTGGGAACTGGGTTCCACACCTGGAGTCAGGAACACACGGATCGGGATCAAAGGCAGATGAACAGACAGGGTCCTCCTCGGACATCAGCCACTGAAGGAAGAGTGCTGGCCCTTTAATCCCTCAGCTTTTATACTGAGCACAGGGCAGATGGGATGGCATACCCCCGTTGGTCAATTTTTGGTCACCTGTCCTGTCCACTCCTCCCTGCAGGTGTGACCCCTCTAAGCTTTTCCACTTCCAACCTGCCAATGGGGCAAATAATTAAATTAGCTGACCTTGGTTGTTATAGCAATAAGTATAAGCAAGAGCCTCTCTGCATACCGTTCCTTAGCACAAACTGTCTTATCACTCTGAACGAACTGTTTCAGACGCAACATGCTGTTAATTTCAGAGAGTTAGAAGAGGCCTACCTAAGAAGTAAAATTACTGAACAGAAAGTTGGTTCTGTTTTACCTCAAACCAGGACAGAGGTCCTTTCACAGTTATTCACCGCTAGTCATCTGCAAACTCTGTCACCTCTTCTAGACTGCTACAATGAATGCTGTATCTGACAGGGGGACTGAGCCTGTCACAATTCACCTCTTCTTTTTCAAACAGATTTATGCAAAATTTGAACAGTGGGACTAAAGACGTGACTCCAAACAACGACCTGAGCTGCTTTACATACTTCTGTATGTCTCATTGAAGCAGAAGATCCTGGGGGAGAAGATAAATACGTCCTACTGACATTATTCAAGGAAATGGTGGTACACTTGTCCTCCATACCAATTTTGACCAATACATCTTCCAATTGCCCGAGTATCTCAGGGAATCATGCCGAGATAATGACTTCAAGGTGCCAGGTGTCCAGATTCAGCTTTATGGTACCGAGCATGAGGCAACCGAGCTATCTGTTATTCCTGAAGGTACCAAGCTCAATATTTTGCCTGAGAATCTTGCATTGCTGAAGCCAGAGAGTTTTGTGTTGGTGAGCAGAATGTGTACTATTCCTTACACGCTAGAAAATACATCTGCGTGACAACAAAGATTTCTGGATGTTTTCAGTATGTTTTCTGTAGACTTTCTCTATGGGACCCAAGTGTTGTTCTGCTGATACCCTGGATCCCTTTATGGAAAATTAATGATGCCATGAAAATCAACTTTAAAGTATACAATATTTGCTGTACATAGCTAGTAAGCAAATGCAGAAATCCACATTTTTCCCCTCAAAAATGCTACTGTCTTCCAGTTGAAGCCATTTTAAGGTTTAAGGGTTTTTTGGTCTTCTTGATCTAAGTGCTTTTGACCACACTCTTTAATGATAATCTTTATCCCGAGGTTAGGCAAAATGAACAGTTCACATCTGCCCAAAACATTTTCTAGTTTTAGAGAAACTAAACAACATATACCACTCAAAATGCCAGAAGGCTCAGTGACAAGGTTGCCTTGCATCCCTAGGAAAGGGATGGTCTCTTTAGCCAGAGCAAGAGCTCTGAAGACTGAAAAGCTCCAATCAAGTGCTGTGTGCTCAAGATTAGGAATAAAAATGTTTTGAAGTCTCTCTGTCTGGAATTCAATGCAGATTTTTCTTCTGCAAGAAATGACACCTTGAGTGCTTTAGTAATTGGTCTACTCCACAACCTTTGCTGATATTATGTGCAGGATGAATGCAGACGCTGCCAAAAGAGGTAGACCCAAATGCTTTGCTTTGCTCTCGGTTATTTGTGCCTGCACTGACATTGTTGGTTAGAGACCCAGGGAACTGACCTGGCTAATGAATAATCTCTTTTCCAGCTAAGCCAGTTGTCTGATGATCATTTTCCTGATTTAATTCTTGTGTCACCTGCCATGGAAAGTCTAATGCTGTCTAAGCAAGGTATGGAAATGCTTCTCCAGTTTGTTATTTTGGAGATATGCACAACTGTTATGATACACTTAGCACATTGTGTGTTACGTGATGGGATATGTCAGATGTTTTATGATACAATCTGCATTGTTACCTGAAATAAAAGCTCTCAAAACCAAAAGTAGCTTACAGAGGAGATACTGCTTTATTCAACGTCAGGTGCTGGGGGGAAAACCCACAAATCTAGCACACCTCACCAGGGATATTCACCCATTATTTATACACAAAAGAGTCTCATCATTCTGCCTACCTAATACAGAACTCCACCTAGGCTGACATATGCTTTAGTATGACCAAACAGCCTTTTTGCACAGGCATATTAAATTTTGCTGTGGCGCCAAAACACTTCTGCACAGGCGTGAGCTTCTCAAGGAGACCGTTCCTCACATTATCCTTTTAAGCTATTGAGTCTTCTCAGGACTGTAAAAGTTTACTGTAAGTTTGCCAACTTCTTGAGGATGATAAGGATGTTCCTTGAAGTAGCCACAGCTCTATCCTAATCGGTACAGGAGTACATACTTCATGCGTAAAAGAACCTTGAAGTGATTAAGTACTTCTTGTTTTTCCATCCTTGGCGATTAGCTACCTCTGGTTGTCTCCCCATTATCACTATCTGTAACATCAGCTCAGTGACTAACTGTTTTCTCACACAGTGAGAAGGTCAGACGGAAACAAACAACATTTTAGTTAGCATATGGTTATAAACAAAGCAGAGGCCTGTCTTTGGTAACAATGTGTTATGTGTTGTGTGACTGGATTCTTGTGCGGAATCCTTGTGTTTGACAGGTATTTCATACATTCCTATTGCATTGAATATTTGACCTCATTTCATATTTTGAGAATAATTTGTCATATGCATACATGCACTGATACTGTGCTGCTGTTGATGGCGAAGAATCTAGCTTGCAATCATTGTGGAAGTTGAATAAGATACATATTACTGTTATTTATAATTCCTTTCTCATTTGCACAAATTTTCTCCCTCAAGAAGAAGGAGGCATCATAATAACTTTCTATCCATCAGGCAGTAACCACTGCATTCTGTTCCTTGAGTCAAAATTCTGTGAAGATTCTCCAAAGCTCTAAAAAACATCCCATCCCACACTGCCACCTACTTTAACTAACATTAATCTGAACTTAATCTAGATTTAGAACAGTATGACACAATGTGTATATTTTTTTTTATTTACTTAATAACAGCCTTCTATTTTCTCATCCTTCAAACCAGGGCAGGGGGCTACAATATATATAAAGGCAGGAATTGTCAACTGTCTCAAGACTTGCAGAAAATTGTATTTCTAGGTAAATAACACATTTTACTTTGCAGGATTGAACTACTGGTTTTCTGCATGGTGCCAATAGCAATAGACCTAACGGTAGTCTGAAATGTCAGGTCACAATAAAGACCATTCCCTGAGTTCAGCAGCTCTTATTAGGTAGATCTGGGCAGCTCCCTGCTTTGGTTGTCAATGAACCGATTTCTGCTTAGCTCTCTGCTACATAAGGAGCTTCGTTGCCTATCTCAAAATTTTCAAATTCCACCCAGAGACACAGTAAACATCTCTAAGCCACACTGCACCCTGCCCCTGCTGCTTTCTGTACGCACTTGAGGGACTGTGTATATACTAATTACTGAAGGAAATATATGAATTACTGAAGGAAGACATAAGCTAAATTGATCTATCTGGCATTAATCAGAGCTAAAACAAACAGAAGTACCCCCTTTGAACTCCCAATTGGCATAGCCAAACAGGAAGTTGTTGGCCATCGATCACAGTCTGTCATTGAAATGCTCATTTTCTCAGGTTCAGTTTGAAGGATGCTTACCAGCAATCTCTCAACACTTTCCATTTATGTAGCATACCAACTGCGAAAAACATCTGCTCTTAGACAAAATGTGGCAGCATGATTTCTTTCCCTTTATTGAAGAATCAGTTTCCATGAAAATTTGTGAAGTAATGAAAATCATGCAAACTTTTTTTTTATACAAGTCAGCATAACACTTCACTGTCTTGGTGAGCAGAGATATTACACTGTAAATTGTACAGTGGATTTGAATTTCTACAGCTGCAGATGTGTCCTTAGATTAAATTATCTAATCCTCACCTGTTTATACCATCTGAGAATACTGAACATTTGCTCATCTGTCCAATTCTGTGCATATTCATTCATCTCTTTCTCACTCACATCTCCACTATTTTATTCCTTTGTCACCAAATACCAGCACGTTTATGTGTCATTACTCACAGAAAGTAAAAAAAGAGTTTGAACTCCATGATCAGACTTCTTTTAGTTCCTTAACACAGGTTCTAAACTGCCCTAGAAATGATGGCAGGACTTTTCTATCTGTGCTTTATTCTAATCAGTCTGAGATTATTATTTTTCACTGATTTAATAGTTTGCCTGATTTGAACAGGATTGGACTGTTGTGATAAATAAAAACAGGTCCATTTCAGATTATCAATCCCTTAATCAAACCATAACCTAATATTCAGTGCCCTGTGTTATGGATCCATAGATACACCCTCGGGGAGTGACATTTTAGCTTTACAGTGCACGAGTGATGGCTTCAGTCATATGTAAATTAACATACAGGACTACACAGTAATTTAGGTTTAAATGGACGCTGGGAGGTCACTTAATCCCCGCCAGCAGGAAACAGATGCCTCTCCAGGCTTCTGGGGGTTTTTGAGTGACACCGTATAAGAAGGAAATGCTTTTCTTACAGTATTTGTGAAAAAATACCTCAAAAATCTGCTGTAGAGATCAAAATGGGTCATCTTACTAAGCCGCTAATACACCACCTTGCTGTTGTTGCCCTGGTAAAGCTGACCAGGACAGATTTTCATCTAAACGTCTTTGTTGTCCTGGTTTGAGTGACACAGGATTTCTTTCTTTCAGTCACGTCACTTTGCTGTAAAGTCTCTTCTAATGCTTGGGAAAACTGCACTCTTTACCTTACAGCCACCTATGGGATGGGGGTTTCAAGGTCTGACCGTTTGCTGTCGACTTCAGGGAGTGCACAGCTCCCTGCTGAATGGGCTGAGCTTAATCCTTGTCTCGAGATCAATACTGGTTCTTTTGTATTACCAATGTTAATTATTTAGACTTACTCTACTCAATCTACTTATATTTCGACCCCCGGTCCTTCTTGGTTTTTTTTCCCCCGATTCCCCATCCCGGGTGGGGAGGGGTCATCGGGTGACAGAATAATTGTCTAAACGGCAATAAAACGTTATGGGTTCATCAAACCATAACATTTGCGCAGCATCGATCATCTCCACAACCGCAGCGACAAGACAAGGAGCCGGCAGGGCGGCACGACCCGCTTCCGCCAGCCCCCCCCGCGGCTCCGCCGCCGACAAGATGGCGCCCGGCCTCCGCTCCCAGCCTCCCCTCCTGGCCCGCTGGCCGGCGTTCCCGACACACACCGCGCTCCTGCGTCACCGCCGCCCGCTCTCCCTATTGGTGAGAGGGGGCTGCCGCGCGTCGCGGCTGCGTCCGCCCCTCGCTAGGCGCCGGCGTCGCGATGGCGCTGGAGGCGCGGAGGATGGAGGGCGAGGTGGAGGACGGCGAGCTCTCCGACTCAGACTCCGACATGCCCGGCGTCGGCTCCCCCGGGGACCCGCAGCAGGTGAGGAAGGGGAGGTGGCCAGCGGCAGGGCCCGGGCACCAGCCGGAGCCGCGCTGTTCCCGGCGGGGGGACGCGGAAGGCCTGGGCGGCGAGAGGGCCACAGTGCTCGGCGCCTGCGGGAAAAGGGGCCCCGGTACGGCCCGGTCAGGGGTCCCTTCCCCGGGAGTGACTGCCTGCCTGCCCCGGGGCCGGGAGCCGGCTTGTTCCTTCGGTGCCCGTTTGTGCGGGGAAACGGCATGGCGGGGCTGGAGAGGCTTTTGTTGTTGCCGGGCGCTGAGGTCGGTGAGCAAAGGAGAGCGAGGGCTGAGCAGTGCCGCGGCTCCCTTCAAGAACAATAGGAACAAGGCGTTGTGAAAAGCACCCAGTGGCCATTGCTGCTTTCCCTTGACTTGACAACCCTTTGACATCCGTGAATTGCTGAAGAGATGCTGTTTATTTCCAGGTGTCTCATATTGTTGGAGTGTGTTGTGAAGTTTATGAGGAATTTATAGTGGTGCGTGGGCAGGAAAAATATTTCAAAATAAGATAAATCAGTGGACACTGTATGTGTAAGGATTTTTTTTTTCTTTAGTTGTTTTGATTTACTTGCAATATAGTTCTGGGATGTGTAGCACAGGCGTGTTTCTGTTTTGGTTTTGGTGGTTTTTTCTTTCAATTTATGGAGTTGTTAGTGTTTTGCACTATGGAGTACATCTTAAATTATAGGTTTGTATTTCACAACATGATAAAACAAGTTGAAGAGTTCGGTTTTCTGTTTGCTAATAGGAAGAAGAAACGGTGCCATAGTGTTGGTGAAAGCAGTAAGGTTAAAGAATTTTTGTTTCACCTGAAACTGAAGGAAGAGATCTTATTTTTAAAGATCACAGGTCAGCATATAACTGTTATGATAGGAAGTCAGGTAGGAAAAAGCTGGAATTATGGGCAAGGAAAATGCTTACCACAAATTAGCACAGATGATGCGGCCAAAGTTTGCAGCATTTGGGAATAAGAATTTTGGGTTATGTTACCCATGGTGCTTTTGCAGGTTATGCAGGTTTGAGCAGCTTTTGCTTTCATATTTTAGTTTATCTGTCAGGTGTATGTGGGGAAACATCATTTCTTGAATATTTTTATAGCAATGAGACTTTTGTTGTAAAGTTTGTTGAAATCTTTAGGGATTTTGTCCTAATTAATAAGAAGCCGTGATGAGTCTGTGGTGTCTTGTTGGTTTAAAGGAAGCAGACCCCAGTTCTTCTGTAAGGTACTACTGTCCCCAGCTGGTCGTGTGCTGTCCTGATTGAACCACAATCCCAATACACTCTTAGCTTCTCAAAGTCCAAGCAGCATCCAAGTTTTGTGGGTTTGATTTTGGGGTTTTTGGTCACTTTTTCTTCTCTCTTGAGTCTCTGGGAACACTGTTGTGGTTGCAGACCACTAGTCTTGACCCCTTTCAGACTCTGGAGAGAATAATCATTTCTCTGATGTTAAAAAACCCTTCTGTTAAGTTGCCATGGTGGCTTGGTTTTTTAACCTTCTTAGAACTGCTGTGCATGTTGTGTCTTTGTCTGATTTGGGAATTTTAATAGCTTTTCTAGTCTCATAATTCCATTCAACAAAGATGATGTTAAGTAGATTAGTGATTCCTAGTGTTTTCTATAGCAGCCATGCTGTTATAGAGTTTCATAGGATGCTTCTGTCAGCTGTAGTCCAAGAGATGCTCATAGAGGACTGCCCAAACAGTCACGAGTCAGAATTAATTTTACTAGCTAATCAAATCTTTGGCACGACTTGATGGTTCTTTTAATTTACAAGAGTAATTAAATTAACGGTCATGGACTGTTTCATTTCAGAAATCACATGATGGCAATGATGCAGGCAGACCATTCCAGAGCGGCATTTCATCCTGTGCACCAAGTGTTCCTTATCGGACAACCAAAAGTGTGGATTCAAGTGACGAAAGCTTTTCTGAATCTGATGATGACAGCTGTCTGTGGAAACGAAAACGACAGAAATGTTTCAGCTTTTCTCCTGCTAAATCTGAGCCTTTTCAGGTTAGCCAGAGCCACCAAAAACAAACAGCTCTGGGTGGCAAGAAGGTCAACAACATTTGGGGTGTGGTGCTCCAGGAGCAAAATCAGGATGCGGTGGCTACTGAACTTGGGATTCTAGGCATGGATGGTAGTATTGACAGAAGCAGGCAGTCTGAGACTTACAATTATTTATTGGCTAAAAAGCTGATGAAGGAAGCTCAGCAAAAAGAGGCAGAGACTTTAGATAAAGAACTGGATGAATACATGCATGATGACAAGAAAACACTGCCAGTAGAAGAAGAAAATGGGCAAGGCTTTCTCAAACGGAAGCGGCCTGTGAAAGATAGACTGGGTGAAAGACAAGAAATGAAATATAAAGGAAGGTATGAGATAACAGAAGAAGATTCAGAGGAAAAAGTGGCAGATGAAATTGCTTATCGGTGAGTTTAGTAACAGTGTATCTTTACTTCCATAAGTATTGGTAAACTGTTGATGGGAAGGAGTTGGGGGAAAAAGCTTTCTTACTGCTAAATACATAAGATGTCATATCAGATTACAAAAAGCATGAGTGCCTTGTGTGTATGTCCAAAATTTTGGGATTAAAATGCAGTATTATGGCTGGTATGTGCAGAAGCATGCAGTAAGACTGTTTATTTTTTTTAAGATCCACCAAAATAGTTTGTTATTTCAGATCAAGGGCAAGGAAGAATATTGTTTCTCATGATACAGATTTAGTAGTGGCCTTTTTAGGAAATACCGTGTGAATAAAGATGCGTATTGGGAGTTGGACACCAATGAACACCTGCTGTGGTCACCATGAAAATCTGGCGAAGTTATAAAACTTTGAAATTGTAGATGGCTCAGGTGGTGTAGTGTTTTGGAGAGCACAGTTTCTGAAATGCACATATTCTTTATGTGGAAATGTTTTGCTGCTGTTTTAAGCAGGGGCTGCACCAAGGTTAGATACCAGCACTGAAATCAAGCCTTGCCTCTTTCTGTACTGTGAAACTGAGCTGCAGTTCTGTGCTAATTTATGGAAGCCAGTGTTGCTGTATGCACTCTTACCACCATCCAGTTCTTTTCATGATCCTGCTAATTTAGTTATTGTACACTGAGCTGAGTCAGAAAACTTACCTGTCCAAAAGCCTGTTGCTTTTTTTAAAGAGCTAGTTTGCAGAAACATTTGTTTCCTGAACCAATTTGTGGCACGATTTCCTTTGAGCTGGCACTGGCAGCACTGGACGGATTGTGTGAGGGAGGGCGTGGGATTATAGTCATTCTTAATTAGATTGACTTAAACTGCCACAATCCTTTTTCAGTGGTGCAAGGGAAGAAAATTATGTTAAATAGGGAACAATAGTTAGAAGATTTAAAACCTGGGTTTATTGATCATTGTTGATTTCTTATGTGTGATACTTAGCGTTGCCAGACGCTGAAATACAGCAATTAGACAACTATTACTGCTGTTACTAGTTCTTGGTGGTTTCTTGTTTATGAATTGGAAAATTTTGAGCATTTCTCCTGTAATAAGCTTTTCTTTGTTTTATTGAGCCCTTCATCAAAATAGGGCAGAAGCCTCATTTATAGGAATAGTTGCGCTGAACTGCATCAGTAGGATTGTGGTTATACACATCACAGGCAGCACTATTGTTTTAGCTGTGCTATGCTATGTTGGATTCATAACCTTTTTTTGTGCTGGCCCACACAGCGAACTGAAATCAAAGAGTTTTTCTGACCATCTTGTGCCATTTTTTGCCCTTCACCTTGTTCAGTTCCTGTTGCAGTGCAGAGCTGCTTGCTAAAGCATGCATAAAGGAGGATTGTACAGGGCCAGGATGAACACTGAGTGGGGATTTGGCTGTCTAAGATGCTGCTGCTACTAACAGAAGGTCTATTTAACCAGCTGTCTAAGGAATCCTGGTTATCTTAAAGTTCTCTGCATCTTAGAGAAACACTTCCATCTCTTCCAGTAATTCACAATTTAGGAATCAGTTCTATAAATATTTAAGACAGTGTTTACCTTCTGCTGCCTTATCATTCATTGAACTCAGAGACATTAAATGCAAAGTGTAAAATTAAGCAGATTGGGTAATCCTTTTCCTGATTTGGACAATTGCCACTCAAGTGTGAGTTTTAACATTTAATTTCAGGTAACTTCAGTTATGCAGCTGAAGCTAGCCTGTTTGCTCTAAATAGTTGTTCACATTTGTGGTCAGATACCTATTATGCAGTCATTGTAACGTATGCAATTAGGCTAAACAGTGGTCTTAAGGAAATGTTGGTGATGATGGTGGTCTCTTGGTCCCCAAACTGTAAAATCACTGAGCTGTAGCGCTTGGGACTGTGCTTAATGAGAAGCTTTGTCATCAAAAAATCAGAATTTAGCATATGAACTCTTGGTCTGGACAAGTGGTATGGATTTCTGTGTTTACGGTGTTTTCCAATGGGAGAACATACTTTGGCACATTGATTGAATTGATGCTATATAAGCCTCTCCTGTTATGCAGACTGACAATGAAAATTTCTGTATGAGGACATTGTTGCTAACAAAAGAATGCAATTTAACTCTGAAATATTGCAATTTTTTTCTTGTTTTTTATAAGTTTTTTTAATAAGTTGTCATAGATTAGTCAGCAGACTGATTTCTTTTTTGTTATGTAGGTTTGTCTGAATGGCACATGATACAGGGGAACTTCCACACTTATTGTTGTCTCCAAATAATTGTTGGTTTAACTGTAAAAGGTGCTGTATTTTTAACTGTTAAGTGCACAGAAGACTTTTATATTTAAGTTCAGAGATTTATACAGGTCTTTGCAGTTTCATATTTGGTTTAATCTTTTACACATCAATAGAAGAAAAATAATCACTCAGTGTATTTTCATTGAAACAATGTTTTTAAATGCATGCTTTAGAAAAAAACTTCCTCAGAAGCTCAGTATTTTGAAATCTGATTCAAAAAGGCACTGAAACATACTTAAATGTATAGACTGCTTAATTTTAGCAGGTTTATGTTCCACAGAATGAATTATTCATTATGGAAGTTGCATGGTCAATTTTACTCGAGAAATGATACTGACAATAAATGTGCCTTTTTTTTTCTTTTTTTTTTTCCCCCCCTCTGCTCAGGCTTTGTGAACCAAAGAAAGATTTAATTGCCCGAGTAGTAAAAATAATTGGGAAAAGAAAAGCTATCGAACTGCTTATGGAAACAGCTGAAGTGGAACAAAATGGTGGACTGTTCATAGTGGTAAGAAAAATGTCATATTGTGTGTTTGCGGGGTGGGGGGACACACAACTTTTTACATGTAGAATATTGAGGTAGTGCTGTTGCACCGCTTTCATGCTGCACAGGTTCTCCAAGAGTTTCATGGCCTTCCCTCCCCATGAAAGTAATGTAACCTTCCAGCAGGATTTGAGTAAACAACAAGGTGAATAAACCTGGAAATTGCCCAACTTCTTGTACTGAGATAAGGATCTGATTTGCAGTGATAACGTTGTATGTTACTCTGCCTCCCTTTGGGATCTTTTCCTGACAGACTTAAGAGTGAAGGATTCTGAAGCTTGAGTAAAATTAGCTTGTCATGAAAAGCTTCCAGGTGAAGCCACTGGCACATTTCTTCAGAAAGTCATGTGGATGCTTGACAGCCCCAACCTTTCTACTGGGTTAATCAGCATGCCATCAGAGGTCAACATACTCAGTAGTGACCATTTGTAATGTCACATTTGAAGAATAACTTTCAAAAGAGAATCTGTTAGCTTTATTAGAGAACCATTGGCTTATGTATCAATAGAGCAAAACTGAGTACTGATTTCTGTTAAAAATCATGGTAAAAGTCCTATATTTAATGGTTAGGTTATCAATTTCTTGGCATGTTTTTGTTTTTATTAAATAATGAGCCTTATTGCAAAAGTTCAGAAAGAAAAAAAAAAAAGAAGTGGAAGGGAATTGGTGAGTACTTTCAGGCATTTGTTTATAAATTACATCTTTTAAGTTCCATCATTGGAAGCAGAGGGGAGGGGGAAAAAAATTTAAAAACCCAGGACACACACACCAACCCCCTAAAAAAAAAAAAAAAAAAAAAAAAAAAAAAAAAGGGCAAGCACTTTCCAGCTAGCAACTTGTCTTAGAAGCAGTCTATTGTCTTGAAAGATTAAAGTACTTACTAACAAGTGTTTACCAAGGATGTGAAAAGGCACAACTCCTGGTGGCACAGGTTCCTTTGGCTGCACACCAGAGTGCACCATTTGAAAGGCGGATCATACTGTTCTTCTTGGTTGGGATTTTGTGCATCTGCTGTTTCAAGAACACACTTAAACATTGACCTTATCTTTTCATACCATTTTGGATTGTATTTTACTTTGTTATTTAGCAGAAAAATACCACATTTAATAAATAGCAAAGCACTGAACAGTTCAACTTGATATACTATGAATAGTAATTGATTAATGGTGTGATAATTAGTACTTAATAATTTACAGAGGCTTCAAAGCTGAGTCCATTCATGCATCAATATGGCCCATTGCACCGCCACCCTTACACACTGTTGTGGGGAGAAACTTTAAAATACATGTTGTGTTTCATATGCCTTAGGTAGAAATGCAAAATCCTGCAGGTGTGCGACTAAGTTGTAGAACTGCTAAGCACAACTTAAAGAAACCTGAGATCTACATAATTTTGTCAAATTCATTTTTTACATTTTGCTGGACTTATGTGTTAGGAATGTTCTGAATAGTATATATATTCATATATATATGCTAGTATATACGTTATTGCAGATAGTTTTGAGAGTAGCTAGAATACTACTTCTGTTTTCTTTTGTTACCTAACACAGCATAACTTTTTTTTTATTCTGTCTCAGTACTATCTTTATATCAACACTTAGTATTAAGCTTGCTATTAGTAATTCACTCTTTCCCTATTAAGAACGGAACTAGGAGAAGAACACCAGGGGGTGTTTATTTAAACCTGCTGAAGAACACACCTAGCATCAAAGAAGAACAAATCAAGGTAAAATTGTCAAAAGCACAAATGATTGTCCAAAGTAGATTTTTTTTCCTACTACAAATGTTGTTTGACACATTCTCATAACTCCTAGCATGTTTAACTCTATGTTCCAAAGAAACCAGCTTTTCACATTCAAAAAATAAGAAAACCCACAAAAAATTGATTAATTGCTATTCACACGTGTCACGGTTTGTGCCAGAGTGGCCACTGAGACAGATGACGGATGCTCTTCCCCTCCTCTCTCTGTAGGAGGGAGAGAGAGAGAAAGACTTATGAGTTTAGAAAAAAGCAAAACTTGTTTATTGAAGTATTTGATAAAATAAAAAGAAAATAATGAAATATGTAGAAGCCCGGTATCAAGTTCCCAGGATGATGGTCGCATCACTGGCCAGCACTGGGTAAGTCCCAGACTGGCCTCAGCAATGGATGGGAACTGGATTCTGAAACTGGAGTCAGGAGTGCTGGTATCAGAATTAAAGGCAGACAAACAGAGTCCTCCTCAGGCGCCGGCAATTGAAGAAAGAGAGCTGACCCTTTGATCCTTCAGCTTTTATATGGAGTGTGGGGCAGAAGGGATGGAATACCCTGTTGGTCAGTTTTGGATCACCTATCCAGTCCCTTCCTCCCAAGAGGTGCCCCTCTGCGCCCTTCTGCTTCCAACCCTCAAATGGGGCAAATAAAAGTTAGCTGACCATGGTTGTTATAGCAGTAGGTGTAAGCAAGAGCCTGGGAAAAGCATGTGTAATCCTGTCATCATGGAGGTTGTCACGTATACGACTCTCACAGATTTGCATGTCCTCAGCACTTGCAGCTTTTCAGCAGAATAAAAGCATTAATGTTTTCTGTAGACAACTTAAGTTTTTTAAAAAATAAGCAGGGAAAGAAAGGCATGCAGCAGCTCTGCTACATGATATTCTCCCCCTTGAAATATGGGTGAAACTTGCAACAATCATGTTGCAGTTGAGAAGATGTTGATGGGGTTCACAAATGTTTGACAGTAAAGATGATGGGACCAGACTCAAATTTCAGTTTGAGGAAAGTTTTCTCAAGTTGTCATAGAACCTTTAGTTGTATTTTCTCTACAGGTCCTTCTGTATGGCAGCACGTCCCTCTGGTGCTGGAGGAACCCATTCCTCCCAGTTTTGTATCATCAGCAAAGTTGAAATGAAAGCTTAGTGATACTTATTTCCATATACTTTGAGATCGCTGAGAAGCTATGTAATAAAATCATTTATGGGGCATTTTTCTTAAGTGCAGTCTATCTTCATACTTCTACTATGAATAATGTGTATCTTAGTTGAATACTATTGAACAGTATTTGTAATTTTTTTTTCACTTCTTCATGTTTTCTTTAGGAAACACTAGTAAATGAATATTCCAAACTGATTTTTGCTTTCTTTCAAGGAAATATTCTATCTGGAAAACCAAAAGGAGTATGAAAACAAAAAAGCTGCTAAGAAGAGGAGAATACAAGTTCTAGGAAAGAAAATGAAAAAAGCTATTAAAGGGCTTAACCTGCAAGAATACGACGATGCATCTCGTGAGACTTTCGCTAGCGATACGAATGAGGCTCTGGCTTCCCTGGATGATCTACAGGAGGGTCATCATGAAGCAAAGATGGAACCTGAAGATATTATTGAAATTGATAATGCTCACGATTTGGAGATCTTCTAGTTACTAATGTTCTTGATAACAAAGTCTCTGTAACACATATTAAATGAACCTTTCTTATAATCCCATGGCTTCTTGTTTTCCTAAGATGCAGAAACATGGGAAATATTTGATGCTGAAGAACATGACATAGTTCTTAGCTAAATTTAACAGCATGAAAGATGTTAATTGCTTTTCTCAGTCCTCAAAAACTGCAAGATTTTTCTAGGTAGCAGTTCTGCATCACCATGTTTGTTCCTTAGGAACTTCTTTTAGGCACATGTTAGGTTTAGGAATTCAGGCTAGGTTTTAACCATATATATCGTATAACGTGCTGAAGCTAGCAAAGTTATCAAGTGAGCAATGCTCCTTCTTACAGTTGAACAGAAAAAACAGTATAAAGTTATCTTGGTACAAAAGATTGTGTGTTCTTAGTATGGCAGTCTGTTGACAAGACAACATAGTGTTTATAGGATTAAGACCTGTAAAAACAGATTGCTTTGTGAAATAAACTTAATTTTAATGGTCAGTGACCTTGGAATAACAGCCTTGTAAGTAAGCAGTGTTGAACAATGTATGTTTCCAATTTCTGAAGCAGTTTCATCCTTTGTATTATAATAGTGGCTTGAGCTTCCTACCTGTTCTGTCCTGACTTTTTCCATTATTAGACACACACACAACTTATGCAGATCTTTTTGTTTGAAAACAAATATAACTGAATGCTTTCTGAGTAGTGAGATTTTACTAACCTGGGTTCCCCTCTAGGGTCTGTAGACTCTAGCTGCAGGTATAAACCCTTTACCTTGCAATTCTTGTTTCCATGCTGCTTCTCACGCATGTGGTAGGATAAAGTAATGTGCAGCTTGCAGAAGTTCTAAAGTTTTTTCTATGCTGACTCTTAAGAAAACAATAGCATCCAAAAGATGATTTTTTTTTACCTAATGGAGAAGACTGTTGTGTAGTTTGTAAATTCAATTGAAGACTGTTATGTTAAATGTTATTAATATAACCGAAGAACATGTGTGACACTGGTCTGTATAATGTCTAAAATACTTTGTCACTAGTAAGTTGTGTTTTCTGTGACTGGATGCTATTTTCCAGTATAAAATATATCTGAAATATTAATGAATTAATTCACTTTCAAAACCAACAACAAACTTCTGCACATAAATTTTGTTCATTTAGAGTCCTTGGATTTCAGAAGCAAAGCATATCACTAAAACACATAATGAAGTTAATAATATTGAACCGTTCAGTACTGTCAAGAGCTGGTATTTCAAGGACTACAATAGTTGAAGAAAGAGTTCTTAAACATATAGCACATTCCATTCTATGCTTCATTAGATTTAATTAGAGTTTTGACTTCTCTGTGTTTTCCTATTCAGGTGATAGAGTTCCCTGTTAAGCTGCTCATCAGGTGTGAAGCGTGCCTTTGAGGGTAGTAGTTGCTCTTGATGAAATAACAAAAGGGTTTGATTTGTTCATTAACTTTCCTAACAAACCTATGATTGTCAGAGTACTAAACTGATAACTCATGTAAGGGAAACAGGATTTTGTACTATTTAATTAGTTTGGGACTGTACCATTTGATCCTAGTTTGGGTAACTGCTTGGGAATGTCATATAACAATTTCCTGCATAGAATTAGCAAATTTTAATGGTGTTTTAAGTAATTTTTTTATTGTTATGTAATTTGCTGCTAATAAGCACAGTGTAATTTTTAAATGTTAATATTTTTAATGTTCATTTTTCCGGTAGGGGATATTGAAACAATGTATAGTCTTCTCTTTAACAAAAGGAAGATGATACAGAGTGCCCATTCCTTCCTTCCAGTGTCTGTTTGACTGACCTTTGCTTAACTTCTGGTTTTTCCTCTGTTTTTGTATTTTCTTTGCCTTTCAACAAGACACCTTTCAAAAGGAAGCCTGTTCAAAATGATGAGCAACTAGTCTTTGTTCCCATTACACCAGTGATTCCTTTTTCCTTACTGCTGGTGTCAAAAAGATGGCATTAAGCAGCAGCAGTTGTTGTGTAGCACTGTAGTGTCTGCAGTTGAGCTTTGGTTTGTTATTGGAGTTGCGGGGCTGATCCTCCCTGCTCTGCAGCCTGGCACAGGCCGCTGCCCTCTTCTCTGGGATGCATGTGGTTTTGCCAGTGGTTGGTGGTGGCAGCCTGGTGGTGGCCACATGATGAGTCCGTGTGCAACAGAGTGTGGGGCTTGTGTCAGGAAGCCTTGGGTTGGGCATGGGCAGTGCCGGAGCTGAGGAGCCCGGGGCTTTGGAGTCTGGGGCGGGGATAGGGACTGATGTAGGTGTGCAAGGGTGAGAAGGACCAGGCTGCGATGTTCCTGCATATTGCTAAAGATCTGGCTCTTTACTCTGTATCTGACTGAGATTGCTGGAGGGTGTTGAGGTAACGGTGGAGGTCATTTTCGTCTTCCTCATCAAACAGTTTTGCATTCCACCTTCTTTATTTTCTTCCCCCAAAACTACTGCAAGAGTAGGAAGCGTGGGTAAGGCTAGAGGCTCCCTTTCTCAGCTCCCACATAGTCAATTTGTTTAGTCTGTCCTGAGCTGATGCTTGCAGAGAGAGCAGCTCTATGGTGCCTGTTAGTCGACTATGGCTTACCACTGAAGGGGATTGTGTGGGCTTTGTTTTGAGTGGGAACAGATATGCCTGGCTGTTCAGATTCTAGTAGCTGAGCTTTTACAGACAAAAATACAAATATAAGGCTTGGGGTCTGTGTTCTTCAGTTTCTGTGTTGGGCAGATGTGATAGAGGCATCATATTTACTGCAAATGTAGACTGCGTACTGCCGGGACAAATATCACCCTCTATTCCTTAAGCTGTAGCAGTGCAATAAGGCATCTCTGTCATGCCTGAAGCAGACAATGAAAATGAGGGAAACGTGCTTTCGTTTGAAAACACAAGCTTGTTTGTAACCAAAGACGTTTTTCTTCCTTATATCCCAAATTCAAATAAGAAAGCAATGCTTTTTGGTATCACAGGGAAAATTTAACTTATTAATGATTCAGTCCTGCAGTGCATCACGAAAGCATCACTTTAAGTATAATTACAATATTACAGATTCTCCTTCCTCTTCCAAGTAGATGATCTTGTTACCTGAAATAAAAGCTCTTGAAACGAAAAGTAGCTTACAGAGGAGATACTGCTTTATTCGACGTCAGGTGCTGGGGGGGAAACCCACAAATCTAGCACACCTCACCAGGGATATTCACCCATTATTTATACACAAAAGAGTCTCATCATTCTGCCTACCTAATACAGAACTCCACCTAGGCTGACATATGCTTTAGTATGACCAAACAGCCTTTTTGCACAGGCATATTAAATTTTGCTGTGGCGCCAAAACACTTCTGCACAGGCGTGAGCTTCTCAAGGAGACCGTTCCTCACATTATCCTTTTAAGCTATTGAGTCTTCTCAGGACTGTAAAAGTTTACTGTAAGTTTGCCAACTTCTTGAGGATGATAAGGATGTTCCTTGAAGTAGCCACAGCTCTATCCTAATCGGTACAGGAGTACATACTTCATGCGTAAAAGAACCTTGAAGTGATTAACCACTTCTTGTTTTCTTGTTTCTTGACAGGACAAGGGGTAATGGGCACAAACTTGGACATAGGAAGTTCCACCTAAACATGAGGAATTTCTTTACTTTGAGGGTGGCAGAGCACTGGAACAGGCTGCCCAGAGAGGTGGTGGAGTCTCTGTCTCCGGAGACATTCAAAACCCCCCTGGACGTGTTCCTGTGCAACCTGCTGTAGGTGACCCTGCTCTGGCAGGGGGGTTGGACTAGATGATCACCAGAGGTCCCTTCCAACCCCTACTGTTCTGTGATTCTGTGAAGAAGGAGAGGAAGGGGAAAACAGCAATAACGAGGTGGAAAGGTGATCTGAAAAGTGAATGAAAAGAAGATGACTACATGAATTATGACAATTGCTGTTATGGAGAACTTGAATTCCTTTTAGTTTGTTGGACTAAAGGTGTGGAGTGGTTGACTGGGTAATAAAATTATGAGGTTTTTTAAAAGGTGGGTTTTTTTCAATCTGTCATAAAATCTTGCTATGGCAACCTTCATTACTTATCCCCTTAACTTATGTCATCCTCTGCAGCTGCTGCAGTTTTGTCACTGAAAAGTCTGCCAGAGGCACTTTTTTAAAGCTTAGTTCAATGGATATGGGCTTACTTGGTACCCCAGTCCTGTTCCTAATTCTTACTGGTCAGCAGCATGTCAAAGCTAAAAGTCTATTTCTGAACTATTGTTGTACCTCACTGATTCTGGGAATGTCCAGTCCTAGAGCCTTGGCATCGTAGTTTGTTCAAGGGATTCAACAGCCTGTTGGAGACAATGATTGGAGTTTCCTAGGGCCTCCTCCTGGATTCAGCAGGCAGCTGGAAAGCATGTTGCACAGTGGCAACCATTGCAGCAATGGTGGCCTCTTGAGAATTTGGACTTACTGCATGCTAACTCATTTGTGAACCTGCCAGGCCCTAGGAAGTTCTTGAAGAATAAAGCTTCCCAATATCTAGAAAGGACATATTTGAAGCTTTCTTATCTCCTTATCTGCAATATTGATAGATGCCACTCCTTCAGAAGGAGGAAGGAACACCCAACTGTGATAGTTTTAATATGTCCCAGCCAAACACATTTCTAGAATCATGAACATCCAGACATAAATACTGACAAGAAAGACAAATACTTGCCTCAAGTTATAACAGGAGACTCTACACACAAGTTAGGTATTCTAGATACTATCTTTTAGCTAATTTGTATGTTTGTCTGTTTGCTTTGTTTGAGCAAAGAGACTAATTTTTCAGTTATTACAAAAAAAAAAAAAAGGCAAACCAACATTTTTGTGCCATTAGATAAATACAGAAAAATCTTGTGTTGAAAACTTTTCCCTGGAAAGATTTTTTTTCCCCTTGAAATCTCATTTGTGATTCAGTATACCAGAATTCTTGTCCCTTTGAAAAGTATCCTCAGTTGCACATTTTTTATTTGCTCCCTAATTTTTTCATTTTTTCTACAAGTTTTTTTTTACATGATAGTATAGCTATTTACAGTAATTCTTTTATATTTGTTGCTTAGTTATCACTGATGAGTTTTTCACTGACAGCCTTCAACCACTGGAATGTCTCTATTCAGCATGCAGAACTTGCTGAAATATATACTGGAGCTCTGGAAGACAGTTTGCTCTTGGAGCACCAGGAATGACTTTGCCATGGAGATTGAAGAAAAAGCCTCCAAGCAAAAATAAATGTCTTGGGAAACGTTAATTGCTGATTTCCTCATACATTCCCTTGTTTCCAGATACTGGGGAACTGTGATTGCTCTTGCGTGCAGAAAACTCATGACCTGCTTTTTCCTCTTATAAGCAAGCTGGAACATATGTGTATATATGTGATGTTTAAATGGCATACAAAATTACATCAAACTTTGTGTGGACTATTTTCTTTACAGACAAAAGTCAAAAAAACCTGCCTTAATATTGACCTGCTGTCCTTGTTAAAGAATATGAGAACCCAAAATATTTTGGACGCAAGATTTTGGTGGAAAAGCAGAATGTCCATGTAGACATACAGGAGACGGGTAGCATCCCAGTCCTATGTTGTCTCCTTCTTGCAAAGTCCTGGTGTCTTTCTTCTGTTCCTCCTATATCTGCTGGAAGTGACCCTGTTCATTTTTTTCTTGTCCTTCTGGAGATGTTATTGTGACACACCTTAGCTGTTGTGGCTTTCTTTTTAACTTGTTTAAGCAGTACTCATATTTCCCTGCCTAACTGAAACATAAATAAAACACTCTTATCTTCTCTGTAGCAGGAATAAATTATTCCCAAGGCTACTATAGCAAACTAAGATTTTCTTAAGGAAGAATTTCTAATCTACAGTCCCTGACACTTTTTAAAAGAAAAGCAGGCAAATGCAGAAAGATTCTCATGGGCCATAAGGGGAAAATGTGCTGAAGATGTAAGTGAAGAATAAGCTGAAGTAAACAATAGTATAAAACAAATGAACTCCACAAATGACAGCAGCTGGTTCCAGCCATTCAAATGCCTTCCCTGTAGAGCTGTCAGCCTAAACCAGATGCGTACATCAAAGACGAGGTGTGATTCAATTTTGGCTTGTGATTCTCTCACCACCTCCTCATTGTGGAAATACCACATTGTCAAGCTGGAGGGAGGGAAGTGGGAAATCTAAGGAAAAAAATTTTGCAAAAGTTTGAGTATTTCATAAGTTTTCCAGAAAATGTTTTTAATATCCTGGATACCTATTTCGCTTTTGCCTTCCGTGATACAAGTAAGTTTCTCTATTGTAACGTATGTCTAGATAATTTATTATTGTCTTTTAAAATATGATCTACTAAAGCTTTATTTTAGGTTATGCTCTTGAAATAAATATGTTACTACGTCTTCATATTCTGTTTTGTAGTGGATTAACTCTATTAAATCCAATGGACAGAAGGTGACTTCAAAGCTGTAGGTGCTTATTAATAGAAATACAAAATTGCCATGGAAACAAATGAGAAGGCGGTCTTTGAAGATTTCTACATAAATATTATCCTTTTAATTTTATGTACATAGAAATACTGATCTCCAAATAGTGTTATCATAGCATCATACAATGGAAGGGAAGGGAGTTTTGGGTTGGAAGGGACCTTAAAGATCATAGAATAATAGAATCATAGAATCATAGGGTTGGAAGGGACCTCTGGAGATCATCTAGTCCAACCCCCCTGCCAGAGCAGGGTCACCTAGAGCAGATTGTACAGGAACGCGTCCAGGTGGGTTTTGAATGTCTCCAGAGACGGAGACTCCACCACCTCTCTGGGCAGCCTGTTCCAGTGCTCTGCCACTCTCAAAGTGAAGAAGTTCCTCCTCACGTTTAGGTGGAACTTCCTATGCTCAAGTGTGTGCCCATTACCCTTTGTCTTGTCACTGGGCGCCACTGAAAAGAGCCTGGCCCCATCCTCCTGACACCCACCCTTTAAGTGTTTATAAGTGTTGGTAAGATCCCCCCTCAGTCGTCTTTTTTCCAGATTGAAGAGACCCAAATCCCTCAGTCTTTCTTCATAAGGGAGGTGTTCCAGTCCCCTAATCATCTTTGTAGCCCTTTGCTGTCGCCTCTCCAGCAGTTCCCTGTCCTTCTTGAACCGGGGAGCCCAGAACTGGACACAGTACTCCAGGTGTGGCCTCACCAGCGCAGAGTAGAGGGGGAGGATGACCTCCCTCGACCTGCTGGCCACACTCTTCTTGATGCACCCCAGGATGCCATTGGCCTTCTTGGCCACAAGGGCGCACTGCTGGCTCATGGGCATCCTGTTGTCCACCAGGACTCCCACGTCTCTTTCCACGGAGCTGCTCTCCAGCAGGTCACCCCCAACCTGTACTGGTGCATGGGGTTATTCCTCCCCAGGTGCAGCACCCTACACTTGCCCTTGTTGAATTTCATTAGGTTTCTCTCTGCCCAACTCTCCAGCCTGTCCTGGTCTCTGTGTATGGCGGCACAGCCTTCTGCTGTGTCAGCCACCCCCCCTAGCTTTGTGTCATCAGCAAACTTGCTGAGGGTGCACTCTATCCCCTCATCCAGGTCATTGATGAATATATTGAAGAGGACTGGACCCAGTACTGACCCATGGGGGACACCACTTTTCACTGACCTTCAACTAGACTCTGTGCCCCTAATCACGACCCTCTGAGCTCTGTCTTTCAACCAGTTATCTATCCACCTTACTGTCCGTTCATCAAGCCCACCCTTCCTAAGTTTCCCTATGAGGATGCTGTTGGAGACAGTGTCAAATGCCTTGCTTAAGTCAAGGTAGACCACATCTACCACCCTCCCCTCATCTATCCATCCAGTCATGCCATCATAGAAGGCTATCAGATTAGTCAGACACAATTCCCCCTTGGTGAATCCATGTTGAGTACTTCTGATAGCTTTCTTTTCCTCCACATGCCTTGAGATGACGCCCAGAATGAGCTGTTCCATGATCTTTCCAGGCTGACCGGCCTGTAATTCCCCGGCTCCTCCTTCTTGCCTTTTTTGAAGACTGGAGTGACGCTGGCTTTCCTCCAGTCCTCAGGCACCTCAACTGTTCTCCAGGACCTTTCAAAGATGATGGGAGAGCAGCCCAGCAATGACTTCTGCCAGCTCCCTCAGCACTCTCGGGTGCATCCCACCAGGACCCATGGACTTGTGAATATCTAATTGATCTAATTGATCCCTCACTCAATCCTCCTCAACCCAAGGGAAGTCTTCATCTTTCCCCTTTACTTCCCCCAATGCCTGGGACTCCTGAGGGCTGGGCCAAGCAGTAAAGACCGAAGCAAAGAAGGCATTCAGTAACTCTGCCTTCTCCGCATCCTCTGTCACCATGGCTCCTGTCTCATTCAACAGTGGGCCCACAACTTCTCTGGTCTTCCTTTTGCTTCCAATATACTTGTAGAAGCCCTTCCTGTTGAGCTTGACATCCCTTGCCAGGTTTAATTCCAAGGCGGCCTTGGCTTTCCTTGTTTCATCCCTGCACTCTCTGGCAGCATTCTTGTAATCCTCCCAAGGGGTCAGTCCCTTCTTCCACTTATTGTAGACTTCCTTCTTCCACTTGAGCTTTTTCAGAAGCTCCCTGCTCACCCACGCAGGTCTCCTGCGTCCCTTGGCCAATTTCTTTCTCTTAGGGATCCACCGATCCTGAGCTTGGAGGAAGTGGTCTTTGAATACCACCTACTTCCAACCCCCTGCCATGGGCAGGGACACCTCCCACTAGACCAGGTTGCTCAAAGCCCCATCCAGCCTGGCCTTGAACACTTCTAGGGATGGGGCAGCCACAACTTCTCTGGGCAACCTGTTCCAGTGCCTCACCACCCTCACAGGAAAGAATTTCTTCCTGATCTCCAGTCTAAACCTCCCCTATTTCAGTTTGAGGCCGTTGCCCCATGTCCTATCATTACACTCCCTGATAAAGAGTTCCTCCCCATCCTTCCTGTAGGGCCCCTTTAGGTACCGGAAGGCTGCTATAAGGTCTCCTCGGAGCCTGCTCTTCTCCAGCCTGAACAACCTCAACTCTCTCAGTCTGTCCTCATAGGAAAGGCGCTCCAGCCCTTTGATCATCTTCGTGGCCCTCCGCTGGACCCATTCTATTAGGTCCTTGTCTTTCTTGTGCTGAGGACCCAGAGCTGGATGCAGTACTCCAGGTGGGGTCTCACCAGAGCAGAGTAGAGGTGGAGAATAATCTCCCTCGACCCGCTGTCCACGCTTCTTTTGATGCAGCCCAGGATGTGGTTGGCTTTCTGGACTGCAAGTGGGCATTGCCTCCTCATGTTGAGCTTCTCGTCCACCAGCACCCCCAAGTCCTTCTCCTCAGGGCTGCTCTCAAGCCATTCTCCACCCAACCTGTATTTGTGCCTGGGATTGCCATGACCCAGGGGCAGGACCTTGCACTTGGCCTGGTTGAACTTCATGAGGTTCACATGGGCCCAACTCTCAAGCCTGTCAAGGTCCCTCTGGATGGCATCCCTTCCCTCCAGCGTGTCGACCACACCACACAGCTTGGTGTTGTCAGCAAACTTGCTGAGGGTGCACTCAATCCCACTGTCCACGTTGCCAACAAAGATGTTGCACAGCAGTGGTCCCAGTACTGACCCCTGAGGAATGACACTCGTCACCAGCTTCCATGTGGACATTGAGCCATTGACTGCAACACTTTGAGTGCGGCTATCTAGCCAGTTCCTCATCCACCGAGTGATCCACCCATCACATTCATGCTTTTCCAATTCAGAGATCAGGATGTGGTGCAGGACAGTGTCAAACACTTTGCATAAGTCCAGGTAGATGACGTCAGCTGCTCTCCCCTTACCTACCAATGCTGTGGCAACATCACAGAAGGTAACCAAATTTGTCAGGCATGATTTGCCTTTAGTGAAGTCGTGTTGGCTGTCACCAATCACCTCCTTATTTTCCATGTGCCTTAGCAGAGATTCCAGGAGGATTTGCTTCATGATCTTGCCAGGCACTGAGGTGAGACTGACTGGCCTGTAGTTCCCTGGGTCTTCCTTTTGTCCCTTTCTGAAAATGGGGGTTATGTTTCCCCTTTTCCAATCATCAGGAGCTTCACCAGACTGCCACGACTTTTCAAATATAATGGAAAGCAGCTTGGCAACTTCACTTGTCAGCTCCCTCAGGACCCGTGGATGGATTTCATCAGGTCCCATGGACTTATGCACCTTCAGGTTCCTTGGATGGTCCCAAACCTGATCTTCTCCTACAGTGGGCTGTTCTTCATTCTTATAGACCCTGCCTTTGCATTCTGCAACGAGGGTGGTGTGGTTGGAGCCCTTGCTGGTGAAGAAAGAGGCGAAAAAGTCATTCAGCACCTTAGCCTACTCCATATCCTGGGTGACCAGGTCTCCTGTCTCCTTCCTCAGAGGGCCCACATCTTCCCTAGTCTTGCCTTTACCCCTGGCATAGAAGTTTTTCTTGTTATCCTTCATGCCCCTAGCCAGATTTAATTCTGTCTGGGCTTTAGCTTGCCTAATCTGGTTCCTGGTCACTTGGACAGTTTCTCTGTACTCCATCCTGTCAACCCGTCCTTGCTTCCACCCTCTGTAGGCCTCCTTTTTGCTTTTGAGCTTGTCTAGGAGCTCTTTGTTAATCCATGCAGGCTTCCTGGCTTTTTTGCCTGCCTCCTTCATTCTTGGGACGCACCTCCGATCAAGGAGGTGATCCTCGAATACTAACCAGCTCTCTCAGGCTCCTCTTCCCTCCAGTACTTTTTCCCATGTTACCCTGCCAAGCAGATCCCTCAAGAGGCCAAAGTCTGCTCTCTTGAAGTCCAGGGTAGTGAGCTTGCTGCATGCTCTCCTCACTGCCTGAAGGATCTTGAATTCTACCATTTCATGAACACTGCAGCTGAGACTACCCTTGAGCTTGACATTCCCCACCAGCCCCTCCTTGTTGGTGAGGACAAGGTCCAGCCACATTTCCTCTCCTTGTTGGATCCTCTACCATTTGAAGAAGAAAGTTGTCATTGACACATTCCAAGAACTTCCTGGATTTCTTGTGCCCTGCTGTGTTGTCCTTCCAACAGATATCGGGGTGGTTGAAGTCCCCCATGAGGACCAGGGTCCCAGGGTCTGTGAACGTGATGCTGTTCCTATCTGTCTATGGAGGGTCTCGTCCGCTCTGTCGACCTGGTCAGGTGGCCTGTAGCAGACCCTTACCAGAATGTCCCCTGCCCCAGCGTTCCCTTTAATCTTTACCCATAAGCTTTCCATTGGGTCTTCCTCCATCTGCAGGTAGAGCTCCACGAACTCCAGCTGTTCATTGACATAGAAGGCAACACCCCCTCCTTGTCTTCCCAGCCTGTCCTTCCTGAAGAGTCGGTATCCGTCCATTCCAACGCTCCAATCATAAGAGCCATCCCACCACATCTCTGTGATGCCAATAAGATCGTAGCCCTGGAGGCGTGCATACGTCTCCAACTCCTCTTGCTTATTTCCCATGCTGTGTGCATTTGCATAAAGGCATTTCAGCTGGACACCCAATGAAGCTGTCTCACCGGCTGGAGCGTCTGCTTTTCCTTCATGCTGCTCTTCAGGTGGTCTTCTTTTGAGGTGTTTTATCTGTGACTCCCTAGTTCCTATCTCCTCAGGACACTGTGTCTCATCCCCATAAGACTTTGAGTGTGCTGCAGCATACACAGCACATCTCGGAGCAACAGGTTGAGGGCCTTCGCTAGTGACCCACCCCTCAGACCTTGGATCATCATCCCTTGGGTTGTCATGAGCAAGCTGGGTAGCATCCCTCTCCCCCAACAAGCCTAGTTTAAAGCCCAATCAATGAGCCCCACTAGCTCATGAGCAAACACCATCTTCCCCCTTTCAGAAAGATGAGCCCCGTCCGATGCCAACAAGCCTGGTGCCATGTAGGCCATCCCATTGGCACAAAGCACCAGTCCCAGTACCGACCCCTGAGGAACACCACTTGTCTCTGGTTTCCACTTGGACATCGAGCTGTTGACAACAACCCTTTGAGTGCGGCCGGACAGCCAATTCCTTATCCACCGAGTAGTCCATCCATGAAATCTGTGTCTCGCCAGGATGTTGTATGGGACAGTGTCAAATGCTTTGCATAAACCCAGGTAAATGACATCAGTTACTCTTCCCTTATCCACCAATGCTGTAACCCCATCATAAAAGGCTACCAAATTTGTCAGGCATGACTTGCCCTTAGTGAAGCCATGTTGGCTGTCACTGATCACCTCCTTATTTTCCATGTCCTTCTGCAGAGTTTCCAGGAGGATCTGCTCCATGATCTTGCAGGGCACAGAGGGGAGACTGACCAGTCTGTAGTTCTCTTCCTTTTTTCACTTTTAAAAAACTGGGGTTATGTTTCCCCTCTTCCAGTCAGTGTGAACTTCCCCAGACTGCCATGACTTTTCATGACTCCCTGTCCCTGCCTTTGCCTTCTGCTATTTGGGCAGTGTGGTTAGAGACCTTGCCAGTGAAGGCTGAGGCAAAAAAGTCATTGTGTACCTCAGCCTTCTGCATATCCTGGGTGACCAGGTCTCCCATTTCCTTCTGGAGAGGGACCACATCTTTCCTAGCCTTCCTTTTATCACTGACATACTTACAGAAGTTTTTCTTCTTGCCTGTGATGTCCCTGGACAGATTTAATTCTATTAGGGCTTTAGCTTTCCTAACCTGATCCCTGGCCACTCAGACAGTTTCTCTGTTTTCCTCCCTGGCTACCTGTCCTTGCTTCCATGCTCTGTAGGCCTCCTTTTTGCTTTTGAGTGTGTCCAGGAGCTCCTTGTTCATCCATGCAGGCCTCCTGGCTTTTCTGCCTGACTTCACTGTTGGGATGCATCGCTCCTGACCCTCGAGGAGGTGATCCTTGAATATTAACCAGCTTCCTTGGGCCTCTCTCCCCACCACTGCTTTATCCCATAGTACCCTACCAAGCAGATCCCTCAAGAGGCCAGACTCTGCTCTCTTGAAGTCCAGACTGGCAAGCTTGCTGCGCACCCTCTTCGCTGCCTGAAGGATCTTGAACTCTACCATTTCATGATCACTGCAGCCATGGCTACCCTTGAGCTTGACATTCCCCAGCAGCCCCTCCTTGTTGGTAAGGACAAGGTCCAGCATAGCTCCTCTCCTTGTTGGCTCCTCTATCACTTGGAGAAGGAAGCTGACATCAATGCATTCCAAGAACTCCCTGGATTGCTTGTGCCTTGATGTGTTGTCCCTCCAATATATATCAGGGTGGGTTAAGCCTCCCATGAGGACCAGGCTTGTGAACGCAAGGCTGCTTCTTTCTGTCCATGGAGGGTCTCATCCGCTTGGCCATCCTGGTGAGGTGGCCTGTTATTTTTTCTTAAATGGTCTCAAGTCTAAAAAAATTGAATTTAAATTTACTTAGGAAAATATATCTTGCACCTTGTCTTTTCTCCCTGCAGAACTTCTGTCACAGTGGATAAAAATCTATGATTGATACAATCTTCTTTTCTACAGAAGGCAATAAAAATGAGATAATGCATCATTGCCATTAATGGCAAGGGAGTCTATTGCCCTGCTCTGAAAACGTATAATATGTTCTTTTGTTTTTATTTAGTTTTCATTTTTAATGCTATTCCTCTGAGCTATTTTCTGCAAACTGCTTGATTTCTTGTATTACCCAGATTTTCCCCGATGAAAGGCATTCAAGATTAGTTTCTATGCAAGAACACCTACAGTACCTCTCAAAAGGCTGATGCTTCAGTAAAGTAATTTGTTAATTTTAACAAAATCTTTGGAGGTAAATTGAATCTTTTATGTGACTGGGTTGTCACTTTGCAATTAATTATTGGTTGTATAATGCTCTATTTTAGAGTTTTCAGTTTGGGATGACTACGACTAAAGAAATCAGAATGTGTATGTGTGGAAGGAGAATAGTAGTGTCATATTCCTTTTTTTTTTAAGGATTAATTGTAACTACTCTTCTGTCAAAATTCTTATAACTAAGAGTACGAGAATACTGAGTACAGTTGTGTGAAATTTCCCACAGAAATTGCCTGACAGTGTCCAGTACCGCAATTTAACATCTCAGTCTCTTTCCCGTGAGGGTTACAAGTTGAAGATGTTCTTGGGTTTCTTAGATTTCTGATGCAATTGCCGGCTTGTACGCTCCCAGTTTAGCCAAAAGAGTATACAGCAGATAAGTGATTGAGTACTACAGCGGTAAAGCTGTAATTGTCTTTGCGCTTTTAGGAGTGACTGAATGAAAAGAAGAAGGTGCCAAATAAGGAGGAAAAGAGGGGGCTTTAGGATACCCTACCCTTTAAGTTGGGTAAGTGAATTGACTATTTTTAACTTGAGTTACTCCCCCTGACGTGGCAGTCTGCCTCCGCTCTCAAAAAATTTCTGCACTCAGCAGCTATGTCTGGCGGTATTAATGACCCTGTGAGTTTCCTGTAGATAGATACAAAAGCATACATGGGATAAGCAATATGCCAAATAGTCTGGCCTCTCGGCAAGCCATTTTCTTTCCTCTCTCCCTTCCTTCCTCCCTGCTGCAGTTTTGTTCACTTTTTTTCCAGCAGCCCACAGGCACGTGAATCCTTAGCAGAGAAATGATTTCACATATGGAAGGGAGACACAGGCCTGCTGCAACTTTCTCTGTACAGACACCCCATAGAGAATAGAGGAATGCGTATATGAGACAAGTTTTAAAGCAATTCTACAACTGAGTTCACCTAAACAATTATGTGAGGATTTAAACAGATGAAATTAAAGCTGATATGAAAGATGTTCATGTAACTAGTATATCATTCTGCTGATATCTAAGAAATCATAGTCCCTGCCTGAGAAATTTCTAAGAGTGAAATCAATAGGTTCCTCCAGCAAGCCCTTAAAAAGTGGGAAAGAAAATAGAATAGAATAGAATAGAATAGAATAGAATAGAATAGAATAGAATAGAATAGAATAGAATAGAATACGATAGGATACAATAGTTACAGTTGGCAGCACCTCCAGCCATCATCTGGTGTGACTGCCTGACAGGGTTGACCAAAAGTTAAAGCCTGTTATTAAGGACATTGTCCAAATGCCTCTGAAACTCTGCCAGGCTTGGGGCAATGACCACCTCTCTAGGAAGCCTGTTACAGTGTTTGACCACCCACTTGGTAAAGAAATGGTCCCTAATACCCAGTCTGAACCTCCCCTGGTGCAGCTTTGAACCATTCCCATGTGTCCTGTAGCTGGATCCCAGGTAGAAGAGCTCAGCACCTCCCTCTCCACTTCCCCTCCTCAGGGAACTGCAGAGAGCAATGAGGTAGCCCCTCAGTTTCCTTTCCTCCAAACTAGACGAGTTACCCAAAGTCCTCAGCCGCTCCTCATAGGACATGCCTTCCAGCCCTTGCAGCATCTTTGTTGCCTTCCTCTGGATGCATTCAAGTGGCTTCACATCCTTCTTAAATTGTGGGCCTCAGAACTGCATACAGAACAGCACACAAACTCCTTTGGTCTTTCTGGAGCTTTTGGAAGCTGCGTGTTTTGATGAATCAGACCAATAGTTGCTACCCTGTTTATTGTACAGTATTTCAGAGACAGACTTGGACCTTCAAGTAGGTGGAGGTCAGCCTCACCTGGGTGTGGGCTTACTCCCCCTTGCTGGAGGAAAGGAAAAATGTTAAGGGTCACAGGGCTAAGAATATTTCAAAGCTGCCAGAGATCAGTCAGGAGACCTGAGAGAAACTGGTTGTATTTTGTTAAACTTCAAAAGGCATATAGGAAAGAATTAGGCTCAGTGACTCTGGACTTTCAGGTTGAAGATGTAGGAATGAGACCAAAGTGAGCACGTGCGTCCAGGAAGGAAATCCTCTGCAGATGCCAGATAATGTCTCTGAATCACGAATGTGAAGCAGCTAGGAGGAAATTTGGACCTGATGTGTGCTGGGAGGTCAAGGTTCCCCAGAGGAAGAGTAATTGAGGAAACAGCACTCCGTTGTCTAAAATTTGCTGAGGTGTTAGCAGCAGGACCTGGAGCCAAACTCAGTAGGCCCTGTTTTAAAGTGATGCTGACGGCTCACTGAAATAAATATAGAGGCATTCATCATAGCCTTGGCTCAGCATCAACAGGAAAATAAAAATAAATAAATAATATATATATAAAAAATATATACATATATATATATAGCCAAACCTAAATTTAAACAAGGCTGACAAAGTGTGTCATCTCTCTGCTCCTCTTAGTGTCTCTCCTGCCCCAAGCATTTCCCAGCAAAGGACAGGCATGGAAACAGGAGCTCAACAGGAGCTGGCCGTGGGGTTAGGTTTGTGCAGGTTGTTTGTGCTTATCAGAGACCAACAGGAGTTCTATTTACTTTCAAAAATAATAATAATAAAAAAGGTAACGCATTAGTACTGCTTCATGATTCCAAGCAATTTCTTTGAAAGCAGTTTTATGATGTTTGGCTGTAGAGCTATATTTTTTAACCTTTAAAGCTTAGTTAGGTAATTATGCAAGAATTACCAGCAAAGGAGGAAGGAATAATTAGTTTTTCATCCTAAGGAATGCAGATGGTTGTCGTGGTTTTGGCTGGATCGGCTAATCAGAATGATAGATGCCCCCCTGCTCCTCTCCTCAGAGAGAAGAGGAAGAGATAAGGAGATTTATGAGTTTAGAAAAAGAACTAAACTACTTCAATGAAAATAATAATAAATAAGGAAATAGTAAATAACAATAGAATAATAAAAATTTAAAAATAGTATACAATATATACAAAAACGTATCCAGCTCCCAGGATGACGATCGCATCACCAGCAGACACAGGGACAGTCCCAGACTGGAGTCAGCGACAGACAGGAGCTGAATTCTGGAACTAGAGTTAGGAATGCTTGGATCGGGATCGAAGGCAGACGAACAGACAAGGTCCTCCTCGGACGTTGTCCATTGAAGAAAGAGAGTGAGCCCCTTGCCCCTTTGATCCCTCAGCTTTTATACTGAGCGTGATGCATATGGGATGGAATACCCTGTTGGTCAGTTTGGGGTCACCTGTCCCATCTGCTCCTCCCTGCAGGTGGGACCCCTCTGTGCTTCTCCGCTTCCGACCCTCTAACGGGGCAAGCAGCGACGTTAGCTGACCTTGGTTGTTATAGCAATAAGTATAAGCAAGAGCCTCTGTGCACACCATTCCTTGGTATAATCAGGTCTTATCACTCTCAGAGGGAACAGTGTCTGAACAATATGCTGCTAATTTCAGACTTCAGTCAGTTAGAAAAGGCCCAGCTAAAAAGTAAAATTACAAATCAGAAAATTAGTTCTGTTTTACCTCAAACCAGGACAATGGTGCTTCCAAGTTTAAAGATTTAAAAAAAAAAAAAAAAGAGGTAACAATTAATTCGATTTTTAAGGTATCTGTGTTTAGGGTAGTCCCCTTCTGATACTTGGCAGTTGATTCAAAGTGACGCATGCATTTTATCCCACACGCTGAATAGAAACTAAATTGCTTCCTTATTCCTTCTTGGTTGTTTCTATACACCATATTTCTCTAGCTTAATATTCTTAGACATTAGAGATACAGAAGAGGAGGGGGTGTTTTGCAGTGGCATATTAGTGGAAATCACAGGAAAGAAAAATAAGCTACATCCCGAAAAGAAAGGGTGGGGAGAAAGCAGCATATTTTGTTGCTTTAGGTCTCTATCCCAGAACTTTGGAGAGGATATCTTGCAGGTTGTCTAGTTGTATGCATATTTTCAGAACAAAGTCATCTCTACAAGATGTTGAAGCAATTTTTGGCACAAGGCCTGAAAGAATTATTCAGATGTCTTTGAACTTTTTGAACCTGTTCAGCAATTATTTGAGCCTTCAAGAAGGTTGGAAGACAAACAGATTCTTAGAATTTACAAATGTACTTCTAGAAAGGCACAGGAGTTTTCTTTTGCAGCCGGCATATCAGTATTTTAGCAATTATCTTATTTGTATTGCACTACTTTCTTCATAAGAACCGATAGGAAGTATGTTACTTTTTAAAAAGGCTTTGTTATCAAACACTGTTTTTCCCACTCACAGGTTACTACAAAGCATAGCACCTTTTATTCATGGGATAAGATTTCTGTCTACTAATTCTAAAATGTTTTTTTATCAGTAAGAATATTAACTCAACTTCTTTTTCAGTACTCTTGCCCTCTTTGCAGCAGTTAACATTGTTTGGCATTTCAATAATGCTTCAAGAGAAGTATACAGTTTTACTTTTGCAAATGGGTGCGGAATCAAATCAGAGCCTTTTATAAAATCCTGTTCTCTGCTGAGCAGAGCAGATCCCATTAAAGTTGGCGTGGATGAGCAGTCATTTATCCCTGGATGGAATTTGGCCCTTTGTGAGATGCCATTTGGAATTAATACCCAAATCTCTTAAACCACGAGGAACTAATCTTTAGGATTCCAAAAATTCTTTATGTGCAAGGCAGCCAATGATGAGTGTCAAAGAATTTTGCAATGATCCAAGTAAAAGTAGTGCCCAGGAGAAAATTAACAGAGTACCTGAAACTTAGTAAGGCGTGATTAAAAACACTGCTTACCTCCCTGTTTGGCTTAGAGAAATTTCTAAAGGTAATGCAACTTCTAGGGGTAAAGCAGGAAACAATATAGCGGTACATGTGAGAACCACATGTACACTCAATGTGTTCAGTGCAAAAATAAAACTGATTTGGGGAAATTAGTGCAACTAAGGTGCAAATTCCCAATGAGACACACACAGAGATCATGATAGTCATAAATTCAGAGTCTTATTTGACAGAAAACAAAATACAGGAGAATCAATCTAGATGCAAACATAGAGGGCTCTTGAAAATATTTGGTCGTAAAAAAACCCCAAGGTTTCCTATTACAGAACAAATAATCCTATCTTTAGTCAGTCCTTTGTTAATCTAACAGTTGAGGGGGGTCGTAGACGGCTGCTTCTCTTGGGAAAAAAACGGAGGTTCCAGAGAACCATACCTTGTAAATCCCACCCAGTGCATGATCATCAAGAGCTCCTTCAAGAGATAACAGCTCTTCCTAGCTTTCTCTAGGTACTGGGATTTCTCCACAGAGGAGACTGTATGATCACACATGGAAGCAGAACTGCATGAAGATGCCTTCCTCTCCAGTGCCCACTGTAGCTACTGTGACCCCTGAGATGGCCTGGGAGAGCGTCCAATTGATTCAGAAACGTATGAGATTCACCGCCGATCAAGCCCATCCGCTCTTCTTTCTTGCTAACAGCTCCTGGCCGACCACCCTTAGGCACGGCTGTATTGTCCCAAAACTCATGGGATCATTTACCCGGTGTGCAAGCCACAAAGTTGAGGTACTAGCAATTTATTAGCAGTTCTGCACAGAAAAAGGTGCTAGGGGTTATTTCCGCAAAGCTACCACACCCATCATTGAAACAGTCACTCATTTATGCATTGTAGATTAGCATAATTAACATATTCATTGTTTATCAACTTTTAATTGGTGCTCAGATAATTCCTTATCTTGAAGCTGATTGGTGTAAAATGTGCTTGTCTTCAATTAAAGGTACAGTGTCTTTAAGTTTTATTGTGCAGGCTCAGTGGGTGAGGGTCTTCAAGCAGAGGCAAATATCCTAACTTCTAGAGGAGTGGGTTTCATATTATAATTAGTCAAGTTCACCTTAAGGACACATCTCATTCGGTATAGCCAAGTTTCTTTGGCAATCAGCCCACTGAAGTTTCTGCTACCTGGTTTTAGATCAGTTTGTTCCTTCTATCCCATTGTCTTGTCAAGAATCATTTACCCAAATGATTTACAGAGTTACAGTCATAGAGGTTTCGGTACCAGCTGCACAAACCTCACTGTTTAATCCTTGTGCTTTCGGATCTGACCTTCTGCTTCAGCCAGCATGGCTGCGAGTTGCCTGGGCACAAGCTGGGAGCTCTGCCTTACAGCAGGATACAGACCCTGGGAGGGGATGCACGTGCACGTAGGAAGATCAGATTTGTATTGTCAGTCCTTGGTTTATTTCATCCTAATTGCTTGTTCATGCCAGGGTAGTGAGCGGATTTTTCAGAGAACTTGATTGCTGGGTACTAGAGGCAAGAACAAAACATGATTTCAGTCACTGAAGCCAAATGGAAATAAACAATTCTTCATTTTCTGTAGTAAAGTTTAGGCACTCTTGCATCATTTAGTATGGATGTCAATGAAGGGAAAATTTCAAGAAAGGTTATTCTATGAGCACCATTATTCTGTGAAAGGCAGTTACTAATAAAAATTGTAGGGTCAGATCACTTTTACTGACATACAGAGGATCTGTACAATAAAGCTCTGCACCCTAGTATAGGTCCTTCTTTCTGAGTAATTTGTCGTGTACACATCAATGCAAACAACGAAGTGCATGTGGTCCTAGGAAGATAAGTAGGTTCTATCAGGAACCTACCAGGTTCCTACCAGGACTTCCTGACCAGGAAGTCATTGCTGGTAAGAGACTCCTTGTGCCTTCTTACTTTCTGATGGCACACAAAGGAAGAATGTTTATAACTATGTTGCTGGCAATTTAAAAGGTAAGAACCTGCTAGTAACTTCTGCCCCAAACTCAAGTCCTACTTCTGTGTCTTTTCAATGCATGAACTAATTCTTAGTTGATAGTGAATTCTTGACCAGAAAGGTGTATGACCTACATACACCTCAATATTAACTTTTTCAGCCAACAAAAATTTAAATACCCTCATATATAATAGTAGATATTTATTGCAACACATTTTTTAAAGTACTTCTCTGCATGCACATGGTAACAGATGTACACAGGGGTTCAGTGACTGCTGAAATCTCGCGGTCATGATTTCAGAGGGAGAGTGCCAACGCAGGCTCTGCTCCTGTGCTTCTGGCAAGATTGCCTCTCACCTTGCTTCAGTGCAAATGTCTTCATTCCCCAGTGAGGACACCACCACACCGTGCCATTTAGAACCACAGCTCTGTGAATTAAAGGGTTTTCTGGAGTGCTGAGTTAGGCTTTGGTGTGCCAGACACAGTGCTCCCACACTCTCAAGTCCTCTGCTCACGGCGAGGTCTTCACCATCCAGACCCCTACATGCAGCTTGGCTGAGTGATGCAAAATGCAGAGTCTTCCGCATCATTCTTCCAACAGCCCTCACCCAGAGGGTTAGAATCTGCATGCAGTTTGAGGTTTTCATTAGAATATAGCTCTGCCTATTAATTACCACTATGAGCTGGGTGAAATGAAACAATACTTCATGTACTGGCAGAGCCTGCTGAGTAGATTCAGCATTTGAATTCCAAAGAATAATGCATAATAAAATAGTAAAATCTAGAAATATTTGTATCTGCATTGCTTTCAGGAAGTAAGAAGAAGCATGCCGAAATTAAATACTGCCATAGTAAAAAACCAAAACCAGAGGTTTTTTAAACTTGCAAAGCTGAAATTCTTCTACACTCACTTACAGTAACAGTGTGGTGTTCATAGATACCTAGAACTAGAAACTTAATAGACAAAAAAACATGCTGCAACTTCCTTCTGAAGCTTTGGTGAATCTTCTCTTTTGTTCTCAAAAGATTTTAATTTTTTTTAAATGGCTACTTGAGTGGTTGTATAGTTCTCTTGGCATCCATATTCCCTTCTGCCTCATAACTCAGGGCTACAAATAGCTGTGCTGTGAAAAGACACTGCTATGACAGTTTTTAAGACTGCAATGTTTTCCTCTGCTGAGCAAGACTGGGGAAAATTTGACAGATATACCCAAAGCAACACTTAAAAATGGAAGAGGTTATCACTATCATCTTGAGGAGTCTGAAGCAAGCCTTCCTTTTTCTGAATTTTCACAAGTATAGAAAACACATATTGAATTTCCATTAGAGAAAGGGTATGCTATAAGACAATATTACACAGCTAAGAAATTACCTTCGTTCTGGATTCTGCTAGCTGCAATTATGCTGCTGCAAGAAACCATAACTGGCAGAAGAATACTATCGCTGTTGTTGGATATACGTTTGTGAGTATATCTTGAAACGCTGTATTTATCTCCCTCAATATCCGATCAGAAATGCACAGTACTGCTCTGCACTACCATGTATGCTAAAATATAGGACTTAAGATGAAATATTGACTATTTCTGGTGTATTTTAAATATGTGATTATCTGAGTGTAAGGCAGTTTTAACATCACGATTTGCTGTCCTATGATTTACAATATTTTATTACACTTTTGCCTAATAACAAGTTTTAATAGTCAGTCAAACCAACTAACTCTCAGACCTACATTTTTCTGGCCTTGTAAGTGAAATTAACACAGATGGTGATTTTTTTGCATATTTTATTATAATGTTATTACAGCTTATAGCAGTAATTAAATTGAGATTGTATCAAAGCACTAGTCACACAAACACTAATAAAGCAAATCCTACAACTTTTCTGGGATAAGATTGTGATGTACCAATGCAACCTCTTTGTTACCCTGTTGGTCGGCAGGATCCTGCTTCAACTGAAGCAGAACTGGACTCTGGGGAAGAAAGAACTTACTATCAGATTTTATTTTCAGTGAATATCAAGTGTTGGATTTTTTTCTTTATAAAAAAATGCAAAATGCTTAGGAGGATGACTAGCCTTAATTGCCTTGAAATTGTCTTGTGGTTTACCCTGTCTTCCTTATGCCAGTACTCTCTATTAGAAATCCCTTGACATGTTGAGGTAATCACAGTGCCTAACTCTGAAACATAGTACAGTTTTTATAAGACTTCTTTATGAATAAGACTTTTAAAGAATAACTCTACAACCTAGACGCCAAACTTTAAAATCATAATTACTACCTTGCTAATTTATTTTAAAAATTAATAAGGCTTTCATACGCCTCTATGTCCTCAAGTGTATGGTGTGAAAACTGGTATTTCCAATGCCTGTAACACCCTTAGAACAAACACTGACACTCCTTATCTTCCCAGCCACATAAGAGGCTATTGGTATAAAACTAAATATAAGGGCACGTCTGCACCTGAAATCTGCGACATTATTATTATATTCACACTGTCATCCACAGCAACTACTGTAGGAGCAGACAGACTGTTCATATTCCAAGATTTCTGTGTCTTCCCTGGTCTCAAAAAGCACCCAATCATAACTGTGTTGTTAGGGAGTCTGGAGCTAAGTTTAGGGTGGGAGCAAGGAAATCCTAATACTGTGCATCAGTCTGAGTCACTCTTCTTGATCCATCCCATCACCACTGCACACGGGTTGTGGTATCTGGGCTTCCTTGTGTTTTTTCTGTGAGCTAGCACTGTTGTTCTTACGCTCAGGTGTTACGGAGGAGCCAGCCTGGTGAGACGGTGATTCATGGTGCCAGATGTAGTTAGATATTTCTCCCATGGCTTTTCCAGGTGTTTATTATCTTGAGGAAAGGAGCTCCGACTGTCTAGAGAGCAGCATATGTGAGAGACAAACAGGCTATTAAAATCCAGTTTTCTGAAATTCTGTGCTAAATTTGCTCCGAGATGTGGAGCGTATCAACTATATAAGTGCTCACCGTAGTGCAGAGAAACCGGGAGACTCACTATGCCTAGTATTACCTGTCAGATACTAGTTTAGATTTAGAGCAAGTGTTTAATTTTCTTTAAGGTGTTTAATTTTGCACTGATTCACATTTCCAACAACTTTTTTTCTCTATCTCTTAGGGGACAAGAATCTTTTAACTAAAACTTTGAGTTGTGATTAATCAGAGGGATTCATATAATTAGTCTTTGAAAAGAAAACACCACGGTTTTATAAAACTAATTGGCAAAGTCACAGAAGATGGCAACAATGGTGTATTCCCTAACCATGCCCTTACCAAGTGAATCAGAGCTGTTCTGGCACCAGCTACAGCAAAGCACTCTCATGTATCAGTAGGGTTAATACCTCTGTAATTTATCATTAAAAACTTTTTCTCTAAAACTTGTACTTCTGTGTAAGCATAAGGCATCTATGCTAAGGATTGTAATTCTTTGCAAGGAGATCCTGTATTTGTAACTGGTTTATAGCCTGTTCTGCAGAAATGCAATGTTTCTAGTTTTGCACAGTCGTTTTTAAAGTGAGCTTAATCAGATCTCCATGTGGAGCCATATAATTATCAGTTCCTGCTTCTCCTTTACCATCTGCAGTTTCTTTCTCTCTCCTTTGGAGTTCTGCAACCACCGTGAGAAGTGAATTCAACAACGACCAACAGTCGTATCACTACATCTCCCCTGTGGGTACCTCAGCGGTGTGGGCAGACTATTCCCTGGACGTTATCTCTGCCAAAATCAACCATCCACCCCCATGTGTGCATTCCTTTGAACATGCATCCCTGCATGGTTTAGGATCTGCTTAAGCACAGCAGACTGGAGAGCGGTGGTTGCAATAATGAGGAGTGCTGCAGTTCTTGCAGGGGTTCTTTTTTGCTTCTGTCTTTCCTGTGCTGCTTCTCCAGGCTGCGTTCCCTTCTCCTCCCCCTCCTCTCATCCGTCTCGCAGCCTGTTGTAGGCATGAGCATCCCAAATATGTTTATTCATCCTATTTTGCCTTCCCCTGGAGGAAGAGATCCCACAAAACACTAAATAAAGTTTTCTAAGAAAGTTTTCTTTATGAAAGAATCAGCAGAAATGAAAAACTGAGTTTCTGTTGTACCTTGAACAGTATTTTTTTTTAAAAAAGCGGAAATTAATTTTTTTTTGCATTTCATTTGTATGCAAGCAGCACTGATTGCTCTATTTCAATCCTGGTAAGACACAGTGTAAAAATAATATTTTAAAAGTAATTTTTAGGCAAGCCTTCCAAGTTATCCATGAGGGGACCTATTAAGAATAATTTAATCATATATGCGTTATTACTATACAGAGCAGGAATTAGAAACACATGGACCATGCAGCACTTACAGTTATCTAACTGGCATAATTTTTGCATTACTGAAGCCAAAAAACTGGGAGGAGTATTACTATTACCCCATCTGCTCATGTGAGGAGTCTCCAGATTTTGCTGTCTTTCTAAACAGCTGCAGGCAGCCCCCTGCTCCCTGCTCCTGCTGCAGCAACATCTCAAGGGAAAAATAAAATATTTTGTTTCTTAGCCGCTTTGCCCCCAGAAATGGTTTCTACTCAGCACCAGATAAGGAAGGAAATTAACATTTTGGTTGACTTGCCAGAATTACATACTGTAGTATTTATGATGTATATATGATAACACCAAAAAAAAAAATGGAATTCCCTGAAAGGCAGTTTTCTCAGCAGTGAGCTGTAAACTTAACTGGACTTCGGATGAGGCCCCGGTATGGTGTCACATAGGTACAAGTTTTTTTCATGCTCTGACATTATGAAAACACTGAGTGAAAATTCACTTGTTTAACATTGAATGTAGCTGACAGCAACAATAGCCCTGCTGCACATTGCAGGACTGTATTATTTTTCTGTAATTCTTGCTGTTACAGTAAAACATTTTTATTCATTTTTTGTTGTTTTAGTCTGCTTCTTGAAAGTACAGACTGCAGCCTTAACTCTGTTTGACTCTTCTTTAGCAGACATTCCCCAGGTGGAAACAAACAGACAAGGTTTTTTGCTGATAAATACTCAGATTAGGTAAAGTTAAAATATTTGTCTATTTTTTCATTAGAATAGTCATATTTGAATCCCTGATGTAATCCTCAGAGTACTTACAGAGCTGCAGAATGTATTCTTGTCCACTTTAAAAGTAAATAAATACAAACGATTACATATCTTAAAAAAAATTATCTATTCTAACAATACAAAGTTGGCAACAGTAAAAACGGCTCATTTACTAGGAATTACAGAATCTGTGTTAATCTCCCACAAACTTTTTCAGATTCTAAAAGTTTGTTCATTAAAATCAGTTTTAACTGAAAAATCATTTAAAACAAAGCAAACCTTTGCTGTTAAATGGTGCATGTTGGAAGGCTTTTCTTTAAAAATGTCTCAGTCAGTGAAATACCTTCCACACTTAAGAGGAGGCAAGTCAAAATGTAGCGTAGCCTGCTGTGTCTATAAGATGCGCACCTACCCAACATATACAATTTATGCTGACTGCAAAGGTACTAAATTGTAGCTGTGGTGGTTCTTGAAGCTGTGTTGAAGTACTTGTGATGTATTTCAGAGATCAGCTCTAAAAGCAGTAAAGTGTATCAGAGCCACAGTAAGGTGAAAATGTTTTGGGTTGATTTGCCAGCCACATGGATAAATATTCCTTTGTTTTGGCTGATTTTCTGACCTAGAGGCTGGCTCCCTTGGGCAGCAGTTTGGCGGCATTGGAGCATCAGTGACCAGTCCCTCAGGGCTGGCTGGCTGCCTTGTGTCTCTGAGCACAGACCCCTCTGGCTGATTCAACAACAGCACTTACAGGCTTTTCTATACAAAGGAAGTATATGACATATGCGCGTTATATCAGGCCCGAGTTGCCAAGAGCAAAGAGGAACAATGTTGGTATTCAGTTTCACAAGTAAAGACCTCGACATCAGCTGAGGCACAATCTGAAGGTCGATTCTTTTCTTATTTTCTTTTTCAGCCTAGTAGGGCACGATGAATTCAATCACACAAGCAGTAGCAAGAAATCTCAAACATAAGCAAACAGCAGACAAATCTGATGGCATGATTATTGAAGATTAACTTGCTTCAATATAGAAGCTAATCTTGCAATTGAAACCACACAAAGATGGTATTTTTAATAATGAGATTTTAATATATTCAACTATTATCTTTTTTAATGTATATAGGAAATGCTACATCAATATTTATTTTTTATTTAGATGGAAACAACAACCTAAAACCACAGACTGGTGGAAAGTATGGAATTGGCATGATAAACCTTTTGTTTTTCAGTGGGTGATTATAATAAGCAAACTAATCTGGCCAGCCCCTACTACTAACTACTACAAGATTTGTTTCCGTCTAATTTTTACAGTATTAGCCAACCTAGTCTGCTAAGTAAGCCCCATCTAATTTCACCTCATGTGGTAGCTAAATGTCATCTCATGGGAAGCTAAAATACAATAGTTTCAACAACAAAAAATTAAAGCTTGAGGCTTCTGAGGAGAAAGGAAGGCCTCCTTACAAATAGTTTGGATTTTAAATATATCCTTTTAATTTGGAAGGTGAAATGAAACACATAACTCTTTAGGAAAAAAACAAAACAAAACAAAAAATAACTTTGCTTCAGACACACTAACTGCAAAACAAATACGGGGTGGGGGGAGTGATAATAATAATAATGTATATTTTTATAATGAAATAAAAACTCGATTATTTAAAACCCAGCACCAAATTAAACCCTGGAAGCAGACAGAATCAAAGTCAGCACTAAACATCTGCAGAGGGCTCAGTTTGTACAACAAAAAAATGTCCCCAACTTTATTTGTCTCTTGTACTGCCTGTGAATACAGTTCCTTTCACTCTAGTGCCAGCTGCAGTGTAAAACTACCTTGGGCTATAATCCTATTTTGTTGACAATTTTATGTTGCAGCAGGTGCTATAGAGAATTTTTTTTCCCCAGCTGCTACCATTCATTTTAGACAGCTTTGCTATTTTTCCAAAAGTCTGGAAAAGAGCAAATTGTAATAACAGGCGGAGAAGGAAAAAGGAGAAACAGATAATGGTTTGAGTCAACAAAGGCACCATGTGGGAAAAAGCAGTATTTCCCTGCTATGGCTAAATTACCTTTAGCTATATACATCCCTGTGTCTGGAATACGTTTTATTTTCTTTGAGGGGATGTCACTTCACAGTGGAAATTTGCAAAAATTTTATTTAAGCTAACTGAGCTAAGAATTAATGTCCAGGAACTGAGAAGGGGCACCCAGCTCCCATGGGGGCAACCTCATGTCAGGTGGAAAACTACCAGGTTTCTGGAATCTCATCATGGCTCGTTCTAGAAGCAGCCTTGCTAAAAGACTTTGAGGAAATATAAGTAGGGGAAAATCTTAGTGTTTTCCTGCTGACAAGCCATCTCTAGAGGAATTTCTCAGAGAAGGACAGCTGGCTTTAGAATCGAAACTTTGAACTGTTGCCCATATTCCTCTTTCCAGCTTCTACTGTCTAACATCCAGCTGACAATGCCTAGTGGTCTTGATGTAAACCCACCTCCGCAAGATGCAGCCTGCTTAACCGCTTGTGAAGGGATAATGCCAATTTAAAAGCCATAAACCAGACCTTCAGCGGGTTCAGATCCGCACGGATGAATCTGGCTTTTTCATCCGTTGCGCTAGCAGAGCTCAGGGATTCATGTTTTCCCTGAAGAATTCACATTCAATTTGTAATTAAGCACAGGACACCTCATTCGCAATGAACCATTGCAAGCCAGAACATCAGATAAGGAATATTCAAATGATAACACCAAAACCTGGGCTGACCTGAATCTGAATGATTGCATTTTGAATACTGAAATGAGGGCACTCACGGGAGGCAACTTAAAACCAGGCGCCGAGGCACCCGCAGGACCAGGAGTCAAGCACCTTTTTCAAATTACAGTGTGCAGCCGACAGACGAGGGGAAGGGTAAACTGGGGATAGGAAGTGTCTGGCGCAGCCAAATCACTTCTTTTCTCACAGGCAGAAACGGCATTGCCAAACGAGAGCGTCTCCCCCGGGCCAGGCAGTGGCGGGAGGGGGGGCGAGGGGCGCAGGCCTTGGGGAACCCTCCTCGTACCGCAAGGGTGGTGGATGGACGCCCCAGAGGACCCGCCGGGCGCGGCGGACTGAGCTCAGGGCTCCCTTTGTCCGGGGAAGACGGAGGCGGCAACAAAGGACGGGCCGGCGGGGCGCGGGCGGGGCGGGGCGGGGCCTGCCTGCCTCCCTCCCGCGTCCCCTGACAGTTGTGGGCGGTGACGGTTTTGAATCGAGCCTGCAGCCGGCGGATGGAGCGCGGCGCCCGGCCCGCCTCGAGTGGCGATTGGCCGGCCACCGGTCACGTGGGCAGCTGGCGGCGGCGGGTCGGGGGCGTGGGTCGGGGGCGTGGGCCGGGGGGGCGTGGGCCGGGGGGGGCTGGGCGGGCGCCGGCCATATTGGGTCGCGGCGCGCAGCCCGCCGGTGCGGCGGAGTCAGCGTTAGTGTTGCCTCGCTGCCCGCCCGCGGCGGCCACCACCACTGCCTCGTCGCCCGCACGCCAGCGGCTCGGCCCCTGCCTCGGCCGTTGTCGGCTTGGCGCTGCTGTTCGCTGCGGCGGCGCCTCCCGCCTGGTTTCCCGCTCCGCCATGGAAACCTCCACGCCGGTGAGGGGCCGGGGCCGGGGCCGGGCCTGGGGCTCGATGTCCCCCATGCTGCCGAGCCCCGCGCGTATGTCCCGGCTGCAGGAGAAGGAAGAGCTGCGGCGGCTGAACGACCGGCTGGCCGCCTATATAGACAGGATGCGGGGCCTGGAGATAGACAGCAGCGTCCTGCAGGTGCGGGCCGCCGAGCAGGAGGAGATGTGGAGCCGCGAGATCAGCTCCGTGAAGGCGATCTACGAGGCCGAGCTGTCCGACGCCCGCCGGGCGCTGGACGACACGGCCCGGGAGCGGGCCAAGCTGCAGATCCAGCTGAGCAAGATGTGCGCCGATTACGAGCGGTTGCTGAGCAGGTGAGTGGGGACACAGGTGGGGGGGGGGGGGACACGGACGTGGGAAGGGCCGGGCTGAGCGGTGTCGGCCGTTCCCGCTCGCCGGGAGAGCGACCGCCGCCGCGGCTTTGAATGAATGACCGAAAGGCAGCGCTGCCTTGCTCCGCTCCGCCCCGTCGGGAAGCGGTGGCCCGGCTCCCGCGGCGGGGAGGTCCGGCCCACGGAGTCCATCCCCCCCCCCCCCCCCCTCCCCGCTCCGGGGGCCGCCGCCGCCCAGCTTCGCCCGTGGGGAAGGGGACGGTTTCTCGGCCGGTCGCCGGAGAGCCGCCGCCGTGTGCCCATCGCGAGCCCTCCGGCCGGAGCGATTTTGGCGGCACCATCCACACTCCGCCCGGGTTCACCCTGGCGTAACAGGTTGGGAGGGCTCCGGGGTTTGAGTCGGGGTGACACTTCGACACGGCCTCCCCCCGTGCAGACAGGTGACTCTGTCCGTAAGGCTTAAGCCGCCTCAGTATGCAGAACGCAGAGGGGTGACTGTAGAGGGGCTGTTGCGGGTCTGGGCTTTCTAAATGTCCTTTGTGAAAGATGCTAGCTCCGTAATACAAAAATGCACGAGTAGATAATAAGTAGGGTTTACTTAAAACAAAAAATAACTACTTTATGATCGTTTTGCAGGATATTCAGGTGTTGGAAAAGGTCGATTTGTGACCGAATATCCTCAAGATTGCAAGCTTTATGGCGCAGAGCCAAGACTTACATTCTTGTAATGAACTGATTTCTGCCACTAGATTTTGCTTCTTACACATTTCACATGATTCAGTTGGGTTTTTTATGTGCTTCCTTGTTTGTGTTTACTTTAAATCTGATTTCTGTGACTGCTGTAGAAAAGAAAATCTTCTCTTTGGGCGTTTTGTCACTAGTTAGACTCACCATTCTGACTTTAGTCTTGGGGTCACAAAGTTTGTCAATGGATTGATGTTGGGTAAAAAAAAGAGCAGAGTTTTTAATCTTGCTCTGACGTGGTATAATCTGTTAACTTTGATTTTTCAGTTAAATACATTCTCAGGCCTAATTTTTCATAATTAAAAGATATTACATATGTAAACCAGCATATTGATATTTTCTTGTGTCTGCAAACAGGTCCAATATCTTTTGAGCTCTTGTTAGTTAAAAAAAAAAAAAAACAAAAGCAAACCAGGAGCTTCTAATTAGTGAGTCTAGTTGTTCTTGTGGTTACTTCTTGGTGCCCTGTGAAGGGTTTGTGTCAAAGAGATTGACAGTGACAGGGAAAGCAAGGTGTAGCTTCAAATAGACGCTAACATGACTTTAATGCAGTGTAGGACATAACAAAGCAAAGAATGATTTGCTGTAGCATTAAAGGTGGTCTCAGACATGTGGACATGTAATGATAAAATGGTAATGGGCAGTGACTTGATGCACATGCACTGCATGTGTAAAGGTTCTGCCTAGGCTGCTGGTTAGAGGAGTGGGATTCACATCATTGACGGAGCTCTTCACGAAGGGTCACTGTGTGAGCCGATGCAGGCAGGACACAGGAACAACCACAAAACCACAGATGAAAAGCAAAGAACAAGTTTAATCTTGATACCTCACAGGCCAGGGCACCTCCAAAGCAACACCTGGGTAGAGGCACGCAGGCAGGGACTGTGGGCACCACAGAGTGAGAGAGAGTCCTTGTTAGCATGAGTCCTTGGCAGCAAGAGAGTCCTTGTTAGCAAGAGTACGCGTGGACTCCCTGTTCTCACTGGTGTTTAAAGGGTTCAGACAGACATAGCTTTCCCACTGTGCTTTGATCTTCAACAACAGGCCAGGATTCCCAAGCAGCTAGATAAGGTGTCCCTGAGTCCACTGCAGACTTAGGTTATCTAAGTGCAAGTGTTTTACTTGCAGACACCCAAGACTGAACAACAGTTCAACAATTAGTGTGATATATGTGTTTCCCAGCATCCCAGGTACGAGTCGCTTATAGTCCTCCTCACTGATCTTCCGTTGCTTTCCCACAGTCACTGTTGAGCAGTAAGTGGCTATAGATGATGATGTATGTTTAGTGTTGATTGCAAACACTCAGCAACTGTCCCCAGTTAAATAAAATGGGTGACATGAGAGAAGCTGAAACCAAGTTACATATATTTATTTACAGGAAAGGCAAGCTTGTCCAATTACTCTTATTGTCGTGTTGATCTATCTACAAAAACATTTGAATGCTTTTAGATATGTTTCTTACGTTACTGTAAATCACTTCCTTGCAAAACACATAGCCTTACTGTTTTGTCTACCGTAGGGGTAAAAACAGGGAAAACTGACTGCTGGGTAAACAAAACATAAAGCACTAATCAGCATAGTTTGTTTTTTATTTTCATATTTCTCTACAACTGGAGTGGAAAACCAGCTCAATGTGCAGTACCATGTAAGTTCATATAGATGTAAATAGAAGCTGCATTATCATGAATTACAACACTTGTGGAGCTGTGTAATGAATTGTCTGAAAACCAATGTTTTTTGAGGAGGGTTTAGTTAATGTTACTGATGTTTAGCTCTGTGATCTGACTCTGTAAGTACTGGCGGAAATGAATGGTGGGTGTGGGAGGAGAGAAAAATCCTGTAGGGTTGTGGCACCTTGTACTGGGTCAAAGGAACTTTAACTTGCATCTGAGATCTAACTACTGACTGAAAGGAGCAGTCTTCCTGCTTACCTTGCATTAGGTGTGTGGTTTTTCTGGCTCTGGAAGGCCAATTCATCTTCTTAAACTGGTAGAAAATTATGATTTTTCCTGCATGTCCGTTCTACTAATTTAGCAAGAAATTTAAGGAGATTACAGGAACTTCTAAATTATTTCATGAACCTCAGGGCTGAGGGAAGAAGGGTGATTGTGCAAGAGCGTGAAAAAGGAGCCTGCCTCTTTCAGTGTGCTGTTCAGTGACATGCGTGTTTTACAGAGCTGCAAACCAAGTTTAGCTCCAGGTAATCTCACCATAGCAGTGATTGCCCCTTGGTATCTGTATTTGAGAGCTTTGAATTAGCTTTAAATGAGCTAGCGCGAGTAACCAGACAACTTAACCACAGTACCTTATAGTGGTGTGTGAGTTGAGTTACTCTGCTTTACGGTTATTAAGTTTTCAGAATGGTGAGGCAATTAACTTGCTGAGAAATCTGTGCCTAGACTGCATCTGGTATGAGAAATAAGCTTGTTTAAATGTGAGCTGGGCAGATGCACTGCAGCTATCAGGGTTATTTGTACTCCTGAGAGTGGTACTGTGGAATGCTTACTGCTGTTAGGTTGCTTGAGTGTTTGGAGTGTATTGAGGAAAAGAGATTGCATTATTTTGTTGTGGTGCATGCTGAGCTGTTTCTAAAGTATATGTGATTGCAACTCTATTAGTGAGAACTGTAGGTAGGTAGGAGTGAGACTGAGTTCTTTACACTCCCTAGTGTCTATGCGAGTTAAATTTTGTGGGTTAAATTTCTGAAGTGCAGGTTTCCCCTGAAGTACAAAGAACATGAATAGGAACTGGATCTTTTTTGGGCAGATCCTAATGCTACACCATTTTAAGAGAAATTACAATTCCATGGGTAAGATCATCCACACACTTTGAAGCCAAAAGAGAGAAAAACAAGCTGTTGCTTTGAAGAAGGTGCAAGTCAGCAATTATTTCTTTGCTTTTGTTTTTCTTTCGTGAGCCAAACTATCTGAGGTAGTACAGTCCTAGCTAATTTCTGAACACTACAACAGGAAGGTGTTTGAATTTTTTATTTGTTGCTTTGAGATGTATCTTTGCCTTTCTGTGGAGAAAAAAGCTAGCTATTGTTGAGAGGCTGAAGTTCTTCCTGGTAAAAATTGCTAGGTGTAAGGGTGATGTATATGTTGTGTATATTTGGTGTTGTGTTTGTTTTTATAATTCACAGAGGCTTTTCTGATCTTGTTTCACTTCTTTCCCATATTCCTTTGGGGCTGGGATGACACTGCTGAGTTGCTGAGATTTCATCTGGTTTCAGTGTTTGAAGTGTTGAGCTCGTTTCTGTTTTCTTTCTGAGAGCATTTGGGTGAGCTGTCTCATAGTTAGACAACTCATAACACTAACAACTAATAGTTCTTAATTATAATTCTTTTTTTCCTCCTGTGACTTCAGTTGCATTAAATTATAGGTTGGCTTCACAGCCGATCTTGTTGCAAACAAGCAAGGAAGGTAGTTTGGCTGATGCGATTAGGTGATTAGGCGATACCTAATTTAGTGGTACAGGTAGTGTATTGGGTTTTAGTCATATTGTTGTTGCTAGTCCATATTATACATCTTTTTCTGCCACCTCAATTGCAAGAGCTCTCTTCTCAGCTGCCTACTAGATTGTAATTGGTAGAGCTATTTGCATTTAAAAAAATTAAAAAACAGTAACTTTAAGGTGTGAGGGGAGTCTTCCTGTGTCAGAGTCCAGGATGATTCGGGGCAGTTTGGGGTGGCACACTGTGGCCATGTGTACGTTCAGCTTTCTAGTTTCAGAATCCAACTTGATAGGCTTGGCTTCAGCATGAACCCTTGTGGCAGAGCCTGTGTGAAACAGTTTCTTTGTGTCTGAATAAAGCTTTCTCCAGCAATGATCAAACAACAAAGGTCTGCTGTGGGGCCTCATACTTCCTGATAGGTGACAGAGAGATTTTTATTGCAGATGTACTGTAGCAAGACACTTTTCCTTCCCTCTTTTTCTTCTTCTACTGTACAGCTTCCTTGCATGCTGAAGTTCTGCTGGCCTGGGTGGGACAGGAGGGAGGCCTCCAGTGAGTAATGTAGAGAGCTGGAAGTAGGAGCCCATGTGGCCAAAAGGGAAATTCTGTGCTTTTGTCTGAGTTGTTGGGTCTAAGAAGTGGTATGTAAAATGTCATGGAGGGGCTGCACAGCGTTGAGCAGCAGAAATGAGGGGAAAAAAAAAAGGTTGAGAACAGAAGAGTCTGTGTGTGTCGCAGGCTCTTGCAGTCTGCCACTTGGGTGAGCGTGGTGTTCCTCCCTAGGAGCCAGATTAGCAAGTGCAAAGTCTGTTACCTAAAGCCTGCCATCTTGTGGCTCTAGCGCTGAAACATCCAAACATCAATTTTATTTCTACAGATGTTTTTTTGCAAGCCTTTGTGAACATACCTGTCTCGAGCGTGATGTTAATTTCATGTGCTAGCATGTGATTTTGGAAAAGCATCTCTTAAATTTGAGAGTCTCTTTTTAAAATTGTGCGATGGTTTTTACATTGGTCTCATTTTGCTGAGAAGCATTGCTATTGTTTCTTATAAGCAGTGCAGTGATTTTTTAAAAAGTAGTGAATTTATTAATGTTTTAGCACTTATTAATCTTAAGAATCTTTATCCAGGTTTCAGTCTTCTCAGTTTAGTGTTGTGAATTCTGACTTTTTTCACATTTCTCTTTGAAGAAGTGAAAACTGAAGAAGAATGTGCTAGCTGTTAACTTATTGAGCCTGAATCTGTCCATTCCTGTAAAACTTTCATAGTTTGATTATAACCATCTAAAACGTCTATATGCTACTGTCCTTACTAGAGGAATGTGGGTATTCCAGACAGAAAAAGAATCAACTTCAAGGTGGGAAAACATGTTACACACTTTAACACAGCTGCTTGTGCCATCCAGAGGTCAACAGTCATTTTGATTCCTGACTATGGTTTTACTTTCTGCTATTTTTGATAGTACCCTGTTGTAGTATTACTTGTAAATGATTAATTTAGGCTGAAGAGTGTGGGTTGTGCCTATGTGACATTATTTAGCCTGAGAAAAGGAGGCTGAGGGGAGACCTTATTGCTCTCTACAACCACCTGAAAGGAGGTTGTAGAGAGGTGGGGGTCGGTCTCCCAAGTGATGGGTGATAGGACAAGAGGAAACAGCCTCAAGTTGCGCCAGGGGAAGTTTAGACTGGATATTCAGAAAAATTTTTACACTGAAAGAGTTACTAAGCATTGAAACAGACTGCCCAGGGAAGTGGTTGAGTCACCATCAACCACTACCATGACAGGTAAACATAGTGCTTAGACATATGATTTGGTGATGGTTTTTGTCAGAGTTAGGTTGATGGTTAGACTAGATGATCTGAAACGTCCCTTCCAACCTAGCTGATTCTATGATTACTTTAAGTTTCTCATTGAACTTCTTTGTATATGCCATTTAAGGGAATAAACCCTTAGAAACTGATTGATCACTTATGTAGATGTGAAAACTAATTTGAGTGGTAATTTGAAGATCTTGTATGTTTGCCTTTCATAAAGAAAAAGACACCTGTACCTCTGTACCAGTTCAGTTTCAGTGATGGCACACACTATTGTGTGGACAAGATTTGGCTATCTTTCCTCACATCTGTGGAACTTTGTCGTTATGTGTGGTTAGAAAGTTGCTGCAAAGCAGTTCAGTATGCCACAGCTTGTGCTTACAGAGGGGCTTACACATAGGGAACATCAGTTTGCATTGAGAAGTTTGTCTGTTATTTGGAAGCGGGCTATTTGCAGCCTACGCACAGTGGATCTGTACAAGTTCCTGTGTGGATAAAAGGTAATGAAGATAACTTACTTGTTTCCATCTTATGGTAAAAGCCTTCTAACAGGAGAACTTATTTTTTCCTATTAAGATTCTGGTGAAGGTAGGATATTTTTACAGTGACTAGCTAAATAGAAAAAAAGAGGAGATGCCTTTAATAAACATATAGTTCCCCTTTTCTGCATATGCTTCTCAGACTTGTTTGACACTCTCGGTTTTCCCTATATTTAGGTTTCTACAGCCCAAGCGAAATATGAAGCTATTGTTATATCAGATGAGAAAGCAGAACTAAGGAGTTGATTTAAATTAGAGTAAAATAAGTCAAGAAAATATGTTTTCTGTTGGGTGTGTCTCAGGTTTAAGATGCAGATTGCACCTTTTTTCAGTCAGCAGTCTACTTTGAGGGTATTTCTAGACTTTCTTATCACTTTCTCTGATCTATTCCAGCTGTGCAAAAAAGGAATCTGACCTTAATGGAGCCCAAGTCAAACTTCAAGAGTGTGAAGCAGCCCTCAATTCTAAAGAAGTTGCCCTGGCTACAGCCCTTGGTCATAAGAAAAGTCTGGAGGGAGAAATTAAGGATTTAAAAGATGAAATTGTACAGGTGAGAAGAAGAAATATTTAACTCTCAAGCTTCTGTTAGCAAAGCAGATGTGTTTATATATAATACATACGTAGTAAGAGCTGTTATTCTGGTAAAATGCAACTTTTTAGACAAAAAATGAATGCAAACCTGTCATCTAGTCACAACTAGAACAAACTGGTTCACTGTCAACGTTGGACGTGGTATTGAGTAGATATCTGTGTCCAGTACTGTTCAGTTTATTAATAAACATGAATGGTAAATAGAGTGCTTTTAAAATTGCATACTCTGCAATTGCAAGGGATAGTACTTATTTTGAAGAAAGCAGGTCAAGAGACAAAAAAACTTGACAAATTGTAGAATTACTTTGGGGGAGAGACTGACTTCACAAATATAGATAACAAATAACAGACATGTAACAACTTGTGATTGTCTGTCCTGGGTTATGCATGTGGTTCTCCATCTTCTGGGCATCTGATAGAACAAAGAAGAAAAGAAAAAGTATTGCGCTAGTTTTGTTAACCCACTGAAACACATGATTTGTGACCTTAAGCAACACTACCTCAAGAGGATGAGTTGAGGAGACCAGGAAACTGGTATTTGCCCTGTAGAAAAAGTGAAGTTTTGTAAGCAAAACTGGCAAGTAGCATTTTAATGCTAGTTACCAATGCAAAATATCTAGAACTCACTTGTGCAAGTGATTGCAAAAAAGTGGAGGGGGAAAGACGTTAGGGGTGTAAATATTGGATTTGATTGTCAAGTTCAACCATAACATGTAGTTAGTTGTACCTCTAGGTAGCTGAGGTCACTCTCTGTGTGACTTCTGCTATGTAATCATTGTTGTGTTGATTCTTTTATTTCGTTTTCTTAAAGCTTGAAACTACTTTAGCTGTTACCAGGGAACACCTTGCAAATGAGACCTTACTGAAGGTGGATCTTGAAAACCGTTGTCAAAGTCTCATTGAGGACTTGGAATTCCGTAAAAATATGTATGAGGAGGTAAATACTTTAGTCCCAAGAATTCACATTTGTAAAGGGAAGGAGACAATGGGGGGGTCACTCTAAAATAATTTAAGTCGGGAGGGACCTCAGGAAGTTCATCTGGTCTGAATTCCCGCTCAGAGTGGGGTTTACCTCTATTCTAGATGGAAGGTTTCCAACTTTTTTTAGGAAATACGATGTTAACTCAGAGCTATTGTGATAAAGTAGCTTCATGTATCATGTTGTTTCATGTTAAATTCTGTCCATGGTATTGCAATGTATGCATCTCTTCATGGTAATGAGAAAGCAGGTTAATAATTTCTCTCATAATCCCTTTATAAGAAATAAAGCGGAGAGGGACACTCAAACAGATGCTATGGACTTATACCGTTTTTAAATTTCATAATTTTCAAATAGGATGCTTTTGAATAATGTAAACAGAAGTCGATGAATATTTGTCTTTGAGAGCTTTTTCTTGCCACCCTCACTTGCTGTACTTGAGGCTTTTCAAGAGGAACCTTAAAGCAGTAACAAATGTACCAAACCATACTGTCTTTTGTTCCATGGGCACACTTCCTTGCTAGTTGTATCTTCATCTTTGTTCATGTTGTTGGAATCCTTTTTTTCCAGAGACCATGGGCAAACATACAGATAAATGGGGAAAATCTTGGTTAGTGAAAGTGACTTTAATTTCACAGTACTTTCATTTTGTCCAAGCATAAAAGGTACCTAAAGAAAGAGGGGCATGTATTTCTAACATATAATCATATTGAGGTGTATCTGTTGCAAATGCAGACAACTCTCAGAAGGAAATGTGACTTTACGTGCTGATGGTATCCTAGCTCTTATTTCAATGACTGGCTATTGCAAAATAAGGTGCTATGCAGATCAGACCGAGGAACGGCCCTCTGTTTCTACTGAAAGTTTCAATGTCAAACAGACTAATCTAATGATGATTCACAAGGCTAGCTAAAATCTGTATTGCCATCCACTCAGCAGATAGTCTTCTAAAACTTGTTTTGTCTCATATTTACTGAATGTTATTTTGTTTTTCTGTTTTTCTTAGGAAATCAAAGAAACTAGAAGGAAACATGAAACTCGCTTAGTTGAGGTTGATTCTGGGCGTCAAACTGAGTATGAACATAGACTGTCCCAAGCCCTTAATGAAATCAGAGAGCAGCATAATGCACAAATGAAGCTGTACAAAGAAGAGCTTGAACAGACTTACAGTGCCAAAGTGAGCATATCTTTTCATACAGTTATCTGATGTACTTTAGGGAAATACACTCCAATTACTTGCATTTCAGAGGATTTTATGATGGAGCTTGGCTTAAAATTGCCATGCTTTTGAATGTGAATTCACATTTTCAGGTCTCATTTTGGGAGCAGGTTTAATCCTCAGAAGTACAATAATATAAGAGTAGGAAGCACTGTGTGAAGGTGAACTGTGGAGTGGGAAGGGATTAGTACTGGGATTACTATGAATTTAAGTAAAGTTCATGGTTATTACTTATGAGCTATAACATGATCTTGATGATCAATAAGGTGTCCCATATTTTGTATAAAACTTACAATGGAGCTTGCTGAGAAGGCAACATCCTGAGTCCTCTGATCTTGTACAAACTGTTGAAGTTCCATCAAACCCAATGATTTCTGCTTTTTGCTCTTCTAGAGAGGAAGCATACTCAAGCTGAAATCAGTTATACTTCATAATTTCCTTCCTCTACTATGATTCAGCATTTGTGTGAGGAGGGAGCCTGATGTCTCAACTGAACCTGGTTTCTGTGACTATACTTGTTGCAGTTAGCATTTTTAAAAACAAGGTGGGACGTTACAGCAGAAAAGTTGATACAAACTGAATTTATTAGCATAGTTTTCAGTCTTTTCAGTTTTTACAGTCTTAGCAGTGTGCAGTGCAGTTGCTTATCTTCAGGGCTTCAATCTGACTTGGAAAAACTTATTTAAAAGAAGATCTAGCCAAAAATATTTTTTATTTTTTTTGTTCTAAAAATCTTTTCATAATTGAGACTTTCTTGTTCTCTCTCTTCAAATGTGCTGTTTCTGTGGTTTTGGACTCTTGTTATTTTAAAGTGCAATTGAAGTCCATTTCATCTGCAACTACATTCACTAAGTCTGTGGTGCTGCCCAAATGGATGTGGTAGTGTTCAGCAGGAATGATGTAGCCATTTAAAAAAAAAAAAAAATTGACCTTGAAGTCGTGATACAATGAAGCAGTAGTGACTAATGACACTGGTATTGTAATCTGAAGGCACATTACCAATTTGCTTATGTTGGCCAAAAATTGACATAAGTTTGCTTGTTTTTAGAGAATTGGTAATTTCAGTTTAGCTTCCTCTATTTAAGCATACTCAAAAACGTGCTACAGTAATTAAATCTGTAAAGCTAAACATTGGCTGGCATAAAAACTGAATTTAGCAGTCCAACTTCAGTAGTGTTTACAAGGGAGACATTTAGTTTTTAATCCTTGAATAAGTATTCATAAGATTGCGATTTCAGGTAGGGCTATCCATCTTGGTAAATGAGCAACCATATTTAACCCCTGAAGAAAGAGATGTTTCATTGTGTTAGAGCTGTAGAGAGGAACTTTGCAGCTTAGTGTTGTGTGTGGTTTTTAGTGACTCATTTATCTTTTATTAAAAGTTACTTTGAAACTGATGTCTTAACTATCTACTGCAGCTTCAGAATGCTAGACTGTCCTCTGAGATGAGCAGTGATGCAGCCAACTCTGTAAGACAAGAACTGAATGAGTGTCATGTAAGAATTGAGACTCTGTCTGCCCATGTTACTAGCCTTCAGCAAGAGGTAACAAGCTGTTTGTGACTTTTTGGTCTTGGTAATTACAGTTGTTGATTTTTATATTAAAGGACTTTCTTTCCCTTAACTTGTAAGTATGTTCAGCAACATTGTCCTCTGTTCTACTGTTCTGTACTTTTTCAAATTCCTTAATGTCTCCTTTTGACAAAGTTGAATTTTTTTTTGTAATGTCCTGCTACAGAGTGAGTATTTGAAAGGTAATACTGTTAACTGGCCTTTGCAGAAACTGTTGCGAATAGATAGGACAATTTTAGCTAAGAGCTCCGTATTAAAAGTTCTCGACATTCTAAGCACTTTAGCTCTGTTCTGTATTAATTGGACAGCCTAGCATAGGATTCCACAAAGCGACATTCAAAGCCAGAGCTGGAATATGCTGTTTCTCTCTATTTGATGTCTCTTTTCATCCTCCAACCAGTTTGCATCTAGAACTCTAGAAAAAATAAAAATGGAGTGATCCTACCAAGATTAGGATGAAATATGAAACTGAGGAAATATAACAGGTTATACTTGAGCATTTGTAGGGCAGGGTCTTGAGCAGAAGCTAATTATACTTAGTCAGATCAAAGCTGCACTTTGACTTTGTGTCCTGTCCAGCATGCCATAAACAGTTTGACTCTTCAGCTCAATTTTTCTTGACTGAGTAAATTCAGATGTAGTAACACGTCTTCAGATCATATTAAAATGGAACAGGTAGTTCTCTTTCAAAGCACGTTGTAAAGTTCATTGGAACTTAAGGTCTTATGTTTGTGGAGAACAGGAAGTTGAATACAGGCAAGTCTGAATTCAGAAAGTGGGGAGGTTGCTTAACTGAATGTTTTGATTTCCATGTCATCTAAATAGCAGAGTGCATAGAGGTTTGGGTGATTTTTCCCTTTGCACCACTGATGTTTTCAACGCTTTCTAGTCTAGAGCATGGCAAGATAGAGTGCAAGAACTTGAGGAAACCTTGGCCAAGGAACGGGAAAACTGTCGCAAAATAATTATTGAGAAAGATAAGGAAATACTAGACATAAGAAGTCGGATCCAGGAGCAGCTGAGTGACCATGAAGAACTCCTGGATGTTAAACTGGCACTTGATATGGAAATCGAAGCATATCGGCAACTGCTTGAGGGTGAAGAGGAGAGGTATGAAAGAAAGTAGTAACAAATGCTGGTATCTTGTGTGCTTCCCTTACTTGCCTCGTTCTTGTCTAAAAGGCAATTCTTACTGGGAATATATTCAACTGCTTTACTATAGTTTCCAAGGCACTGTTTGTTTTTGCCCCCGCCTGTCTGACACACTGACTTGTACTTGGCTTCCATGAGACCAAGCTGGTTGACTATCAGACCGATAGCTCTCAAGGGAACAAATAACATTATTCTATTAAGATTCAACACTGACAACATAATGAATTGTCATTTTTAGGTGTGTTTAGTGCCATGGTTAATATTATTTTTCAGAGTTAATTACAGGGTTATTTAATTGACAGCCAAATTTCTTTAAGTATAGAATAATTTTAATACAGTAATAGCTGTTAATGACTGCGTAACTTATCAGATAGCTGCATTTTCCACATATGACCCCACAGTTCAGCAATACTGAGAATTTTAGCCTGATAAGTCACAGCTGCTTTTTAAAGAAGTTTGATACTTCACTGTTTTCTGAATGACATCCTTCTGGTCCAAGCTGATTCTTCTCAAGTGTGGGGATGAAACAGCAAAAGCTCTTGCATCACTGGGTTTTTGCATAATTTTCCTACAATGGCTTAAATCCACCTAAGAATTTCTTCTTTACTTGTTCCATCTACCCAGGATTGCAGTCTTTAAGGAACGTGTAGAGATGCCTTTATGATCTTAATGTAGTAGTCCATCAGTATTCTGTGCTCCAAAAGCATTAATCAGTAGTTTGACAACGTTTTATCCAATTCTTCAAAAAGTACCTAAGGCTTCACTTTGTCATGTAATACATTTTATTTACTATATTCCTATACCTTTTAGCTGTATAATTCTATGGAAAGAAGAGGAGAGAGAAGTGAAGTTTATTTTTAAAAAAAAGTGTGATGTAGCCGTATTTCTTCCTTTCTTCAATATAGGTTAAGACTTTCTCCAAGCCCATCTTCCCAAGTGTCAGTTTCATGGGCTTCATCAAGCCATAGTGTGCGTACAACCAGAGGGAAGAGGAGGAGGATTGATGTGGAGGAATCTGAAGCCAGCAGTAGTGTTAGCATTTCCCACTCAGCTTCTGCCACTGGAAATGTCTCTATTGAGGAGACAGACGTTGATGGAAAATTCATCCGCTTGAAGAACACCTCTGAACAGGTTTGAAAATGTGCACATATCATGACTTTACTATGGGTTGATTAGAGGTAGAAGGCATCCTCAGGCTCCATGTTGACCCTGGAGCTAAAGCACACTGTGTAAGAGATGGCACTAAAACTAGTGTGTCACAAAATAAGCTTTCATACAGTATTCTGGATTGATGATGACTACTTCTTAATGATTTTTAATGTTTTTCATAGCAATTGTTTTACTGCTATGTTGCTGACCCACCAGAGTGTTACATCACTCTTCAGAGTTCTGCCTTGCAAAGCGATCTGCCTGTAAAGCTTTACAGATAACATTGTCACTGATAGAAAATAGTGCAAGCAGACATTAGGCTACTTTTAAGAACTTTCTCTGCCTTAAAAAGCCCCAAAGGAAATACATACAGATGCAAAATAAATGTCTACATGTAATTAATTTCCCATGTCCCTTGAACTTGCATGTAACTCCTGTAATTCATGGTTTTCCTTCTTCCTTGTCTGCATCTGCAGGTTTTAGCAGCCCTGAGTTCCCATGCCAAAGCCGCCTTTATGATGGCTACTCAGCTTTCATTCTATGAATAGGTTGGCGTTTGTACTGGGGGGAGCACACATACAGTTCTGCAAGTCATCACAGGAGAGTTGGAGACTGGGGACTATAATTTCTTAAGCCCTTTGTCTGGAAGAAAAGATTGACCATTGTCTCATTAGGACACCAGAATTACAAGACCTAATTTCTTAGACCCTCGATTTCAGATGTCTAAGTAATTCTTGTCTTCTATGCTGTCTGTGCCTCAGCTGTGTGGAGAAGCATGTTAGCCACATTCGCTGTTTTCAGTGGCACATAGGCTTTGTCTAATGTCATCAGATCCTTTACCTTCACTAAAATGCAGTTAATCTTGATGTTTTAGATGACAAAGATTGATCTGGTTCCCAATGTCTCAGTCCCGTCTGATCAATGAAGAGATGAACAGACTCCTCCAGATGGTGATACATATGTATCTTAATTACCTGCCTGGGGTGTTGGCTGAGAGTGCCGACTTCATTTACTGAATGGAAGAAACCTTGACAGCTGTCTTGGTCTAGACAGCTAAGCATATAGATGACTAAATTCAGACAAATCAAAGACTACTACTAGTGAGTCAGGAGCTGTCAGCTTCTTTCTTGTCAAGTTTTTCAGGCTTACAGGATTTTTCTCCCCACACTGTGTAGCACATGGATCTGTGCCTTCACCCCGCCCCCACCAATTTAATTTAACAACACATTCATTCTTCTGTGGAAGGACCATGAGTTCTGTTACCAGTAGCCATGGATGGGTTAATGGTTATAGCACTTTGTCAGGGCTCTAGATTTGAGCAACTGTCTGTAGTGTAATAAGCTGTACTTCGGGAATTTTCACAAGTGTTTGACAGCTTTAATATTTATTTACATATATTAAAATTAATCTATAAAGATATAATATATAGACTATCTTAAAGATACATAAAAATTATATTAAAATCCTCCTTAAGTGCAGTAAGTACAATGACCAACATCCATTAAGATAAATAAGATAGCTTATTTTAGATTATCGTAACTGTCTGTTTGCAGGTTCTGGTGGCAACTGTTTAATGTTTGGCAACTGTTGGTGGGGGAGCTTAAAAGATCTACTCTTGTTTTGAAATAGTCATTCTATAATGATGACTTGTATATGTTTTTCTACTAGATTTGCTAATACATTTCCAATAGTTGATAGGCAAAAAATAATTGAAAGGAAAAAATAGTGTAGGTCTTGCAAAGGAGTAGAAACACATTTTAAGACAACTGACAAGAATATTTTGTTTTCGAAGGAGCCTGCTTGTCATTCCATGCTCCAGAAAATGCATTATGTATTTGTAAGGGTTTTTAATATTTATTTATGTATTTTTCTGGACCAAGCTACAACAAAACTGATGCAAATTGTAAACATTGGTTAATAGAAAATCAGCTTTTACTTGAAATAAGAGGTAAGACATTATTTAATTATTATTCTAATTGCGTGCTGAAGATTAAGTGATAATAAACTTTTTTCTGAAATTTTTATGTGCCTTACAGCATTATATGTAAAATACCCTAAATATGTAATAGAAAATGACTGCTAATGGAAAATCTTTTTTCTCTCCTTTTAATTAGGATCAGCCTATGGGAGGTTGGGAGATGATCCGAACAATAGGAGACACTTCTGCTAGTTACAGATATGCCTCAAGATATATATTAAAGGCAGGCCAGACTGTTACAGTAAGTTGTCAAGCTTCAACTGTTCAGTTGAAATGGGCTTTAGGACAACGTATGTGTGTGTCAATAAGATGCAAGGGTTTTATTTTGTCCTTTCTATGTACGTGTTCAGAAGATGATCATCTATATTTGTATTGGGCATTAGTTGTATCTATTGCTGGGAAGAAGTTGGACAGAGCCACATTTTTCAGAAAATTACTTTCTATATGGAACAATAATTTTGACCATAAAGAGGTGCATTTATGTGTTCAAAAGCTTGCATTAAAAAACTTAAGGAAGCAACTCTGGAAGGAGGTACACAGAGACTTGTATTTTCTTAATTGGAGGAGATTCACCAGCATCACTGAAATGGAATACACTACTCAATAAATAACCTGGAAATGTGTAAGACTAGCAAATAATGCTTGTGTGTGACTTCTTTTAACAGATCTGGGCTGCAAATGCTGGAGTAACTGCTAACCCTCCGACTGACCTCATCTGGAAGAACCAGGATTCCTGGGGCACTGGCGAAGATGTGAAAGTTGTGCTGAAAAATTCTCAGGGAGAGGTAAACTACCTCATACATGTTTAAACTTGTCTTTTTGTGGTGCATAAAGATGCAGGTAGAACCATTGTTAGGACTCTACACACGAATGCACGTGACCGTTTAGTAAAGTTTTTCTCCTTTTGCTTTCCAGCCAAGCATACTGTACCCTTGTCTGTCTTAAGTGCAATTTAGAAATGCGGTCTGTTGAAGCATGTGAAATTTTTTCCCTATGTTGAGTATAAGTAGTAGAAGAGTGACTTGTTTAGATGCTGCCCTCCTGCCAGGAATTGGGCAGTGCTCTAGAATATGCTTTGGGAAGAAAAGATTTTAGTGAACTCTTCAGTGATTTGTCTTTTTAAATTAGTTTTCCTTAAAACTGTGTGTTTATGGGGGATGGGGAAGGCTACAGTGAAAAACTCACTTTAAATAATGAAGCATTATTTCTGGTGAGATGAAGAAAAAATATTTGAATATATAAAATAAGCAAATTTTGGAAGACTTGATGAGTGTCTTGTTATAAAGACTGTCTTATTAACACATTTAAAACTAAGGTGTTGTGAATGCTGTTTATGCACAACAGCAGAGCATAAAACGTATATAGACAAAATCAGTACAAGCAGCTTTTGCAACAGCTGGAACTTCTGTTTCTCAAAATCTAAGTAGATCAGCACCAGGTCTTCGGAGTAGTCAAGTCTGAAAAACAAAAATCTGTTGCAGGAGGTTGCTCAGAGAAGCACTGTCTTTAAAAGAACTATACGTGAAGGGGAAGAGGAAGAAGTTGAGGAAGAAACAGATGAAGCTCTGGAGAAGGAAAGCCAGGAGGTATCTTGTTTTAGGTTAACAAGGCTATTTAGGTTGAAAAAATGGATATATAAGTCATGATCTTTGGAAAAATATCATTCTTGCTTGGGTGTGGGTGTTTTTTTATTTTTGTTTTGTTTGTTCAGTAGTTTAATGAAAGCATGAAGCTTTGTTATGAAAACCAATATAAAAAATGTTACTTATGTATTCCCTTGGTGGAGAGAAATAGATTTTTTAAAAAAAAAAACCCACAAGGTTTTAAAGCTTAAAGATTTGGGGAGTTGTTTTTTTTTTTTTTCTTGAACTCTGTTCCTGATAAGATTTCTCCCAGGCCAATTGTTGATGGTAAAGTTTGGCTTAAGCATGTACACCTAAGTTTACCTAAAGTTTTGAAAACTTGAATACCTCATTTTCTCTGATAGAGGAAATGAGAGATTTGAAGACACTATCAGAGAAAATGATAGTGCATGCTGAAGAAATCCAACTCCGAAAGCAATGGAAAAGGTGTGACCTTGCAGTCACAATATAAAATGTTTTGAAATATAAGGGAAAATACTGAGATATAGCATACTTGATTGTTCACATTCTGGGTTTTATCCATTACCCTACTGTTCTGACCAGGTCTCCTAAAAAAAGAAAAATAGGAAATGTAACAAACCTAAGTTCCTGTAATGCAAAGTTAAAGTTTGCTACTTTGCCTAAAACTTTGCTACATTTTAGTTAGTATATATCTTAAAAGTCAGTTAGAAAAGATAATACAGGACAGTAATTAAGTGTGCATATGTAAACAGACAAAAATTGTAGAGAATTGGGTCTGTTGGAAATTGATTTTTTTGGCAACCATGGTTTTTGGCCTATAACTGAATCATAACTTTCTAGCGTTTAATATAGTCAGGTTTTTATTGCAGTTATGCAAAAGTACTGAAGTTCGTACAGCTGCTCTTATGGTTTCTTGGATTGTGTATGTCTTAATAGCTTTACTTACAAATGTTACAATAACAAAAATGTTATTGAGAGATTACATTTCTGTAGATAAAAACTCTCAAGGTACTTTTATATGCTCCCTTGGTATTTACCACCTGTCTAAACTCGATGATGCTTTTTGACTTGAGATTCAAATATGATAATTTGTGTTTTTTCTGATACCTGTCCTCCATTACCTCTCATAGGAAAGGATAATCTAGCGGTCTTTTAGTTACATGGCACGTTAGGTTGTTCAGCTTTGCGTGCTGACTCTTGTGTAGACCATGCCAGGCTAATAATTTAGTATATTGAAAATGTGCAGTGTATTATTTTGAGTTGCTAAATCTGTTACTGCTGGATCTTTTTTTTCAAACATGACTCTTTCTTTTCATAAACTTTTTCTTTTTCTTTTCATAAACAGATGGACCTATCTAACACAACCTGTGTGATCATGTAACTTCCAGTCAGCCAGGTTCCTCAAATCATGGTAATCCTTCCCTACAGAACAGAGCGTTCTTGGAAGCACAACGTATTTTTGTATTTTCTGTATGTGAATTTTTAAGCTGCGAGTCTGAAGGCCTTAATTTCCTTTGCCACTGAGCTTTCAACAACACTTTGCAACTGTAACTTTCTTGCAGGATGTGAATTGTTGACTGTGAACAATGTACTGTTTGAAAAATGATGTCCCTCTCCCTCAGATTCATATGCCAGTCTTTTTATTGAAACCTTGCTGGAATTGAAATGTTCCACTGTTTTGGGGATAGATTTTTATTGGAACCTTGCTAGAATAGAAATATTCCACTGTTTTGGGGATTGATTTTTCTTAGACAACACATTGTAGACTATCCAGTTGCTGTTGACCTCTTTTATATTTAGGTGCTGTTGGGGAAGGGGAAAGCACTTTTGATACTACAAACTCTTTTGTACTGGAGATTTTTTTTCTTACAACACAATCAAGCTATGAAACTTTGTAATAGAAAAAGAACAGCTTTGTTAAAAAAAAAAAAAACCAACCCAAAATGAAAAAAAATCACATACAAAAAAACTCCGTAGCCCAGCTGATCAGAGGATGAAGATTGCAGTAAAACTCCTTATTGGTACTCTTTTTCTTTTTTTCGATTTCTTATTCTGGAGGTGGATTCATGTTAAACATTTTAGTTGTGTTGCTAAGGTAGTGTAACCACCTTAAATTTTCTACATAATTTTTTAACAAATAGAAGGCTGTTTTAATATGGATTGTCTTGCTTGTTGACAGTTTGTAGGAAAAAAATCCACTTCTAGGGGTCTAGTCAACATTCGTATGGAAAACAATTGAAAGTGTCAATGTGGAAAGTTTTCCTGTTCTTTCTGCATTAATCTAATGTCTGAAAAAGTTTTGAATAAAGTGTCTCTGCCTAAGATGTTATCAATAATAAAGCTTTTGGAATTTGTTTCTTCCCAGAATGGAGCTAAAAGATGAATGAGTGTTGAATACTTGGAAATGATAGGCTTTGAAGCTGGTGAAACATCCATGTAAATGGAATGGTGGCAGCTGACTTGTAAAGACTTATTCTAAATAATGAGTAACATGTTTCATGTTTGGAAAATTAATTCTTTAGAGCTCTATTCAAACTGTTGCATAACTTTCTGCGTCATCTTTGCTCATGTTTTAATTCTTACTGGATTGGCTTTTACTACATTATACAAATACCAGGCTGATTAAATGGTGGCACAATATGGCCACCATATGGCACAATGGCACAGTTTAATGGCACAATATGTTTATGGCACAATATGGCACAATAACATAGAAATTTAGAAATACTGTAAATAGTTACCTTCATTTTATTCTAAAGTATTTTTAAATGCATGGCCAGAATTGTAGAAGCTGATTTGAGCTTTTTTTCTAGCATTAGCCTCAGGACAAACTTAAGACTTTTAACATGTCTTTCATCTTGGGTAAGTTACCTTTTTTGGTGAACTACATGGTGGCATTTCAACCTTGTGCTAGCAGAAAGTGAAGTGGGGGGGTGGCCAAGAGGTTATACAGATTGGATGAGGATTAGGGGGGCTGCTTCTTTTGACAGTAATGGTGGTTTAAACAACTGCATTAAACCCCAGTATAATGCTTGATTTTATTTTCTATTTATATTTGAATGTTTACATAGTATAAATGTTTTCATGTCTTTAAAGCACCGCTCTGTATCCTCTAACATTCTGAATTCTCCCCAGTTTGATCTATAGGAATAATGGCTTTCTATTCATTGTAGTCTCAGATATTGGTAGGCATACACCATATAAATGAATGCATATGTTATAGGAAGTTGTTAATTCCATTCCTTGTTTGTCATTTTCAAAACTAATGGCACAGGCTAGCAATGTATTCCAGTAAAGACTTGATTGGCCTAGTTAGATAGGACTTCTAATCTCTCCAATCTGTTGTAAAGAAAAATACTTTGCCCCATAGGCATTGGGTACCTAATTCTTAATTCGTAGTAGGAACCTGCCAGAATAATCAAGCATTCTTGTTTGTAGCTTTTGTACAGCCTGTTTTTTGTCACAAAGATGAACAGTGCTGTGACTTTCTTACCTGAACGCGTAGCTCAGAGCTGCTACTTGGAGGTAATTTTTTCTATAGAGAGCTTTTACATGCGTCTTGTGAATATTCTGGTAAATCAGCACCCCTGTGATGGATGAGAACGGGAGAAATGCTGATTTCTAGAAAAATCATTTTGCTGTTACAGGTATTGCTGTAAACTAGCATGAAGAATGGTGGGAAACACAAGAGACCCTTCTGGGGACTGCATGCACAAGTGTGTTCCCTCTAACCTTGAGTGAAACATCCTACCACCAGGTGGAGATATTGCTATTCAAATATTAAAAAAGCAACCCAAATCTTCCTACGCTTCCTTGCAAGTTCCGTAGTAAATGTTGAAAGTTTTTGCTTTATTGAACAGAATAGCTTCTGTTCTCCTCAGCGTTCCCCCATCTTCCCTCACCGAAGTCCAGACGTGCATTTTGATTACTGCAAGGTAGAGAGGACCTTCATTGCTGTACTGAAAAACACCAGCCTCAAGCTTGTGGAGGTGTATGCATTATACCACTGTATGCAGCAAGTGCAAATTTTTTTATGGCAGTACAATTTTTTTTTCTTTGTCACAGCATGTCTGATGAGAGCTCTTGTTCTTGTTAGTTTGTAACTCCATTCAAAATACAGCATCTTGGCTGTTGTAGTTACTGCCATAATCTATACCAGTTTGGGGGAGAGAAGACACACCGGTGGATTTGGTAAAGGAATCTGACCACTGAAAAATGAGCTAATTGCCTATATGCAATGTTATGTGAAATGGGATTGTGTTTTCTGGAGGTTGTTAGTTAGGTAATGAGCTAGAGAAGAAGCGAACAACATCCTGTAGATGTGTTCAACTTGTGATTAAAAGTTTGGTAGGTCTCTATTACTATTGTTACAGTAATATGTAAAGATTATTTTGGGGTACATTCAGTCTTTTTTAGAGTTAGCAACGGATAATGGACTATCATTATCTGATACTGATCTGTAACACAGTTGATGAGATACAAATTGCATCATCCTGGCAGGTGAAAAACTGTTCAGTAACCTACTGCTTGCAACTAGAAAAACACTTTACCAGAAATGTGCCTGCTCAGATACACTCCTGTGGAAAACAGAATAAGAATCTGTTTAGGAGACAAGAGGTTTGACTTGTGCTGCATTAGTATTGTATGATGAATGCTCCTGAGGCAAGGTGTGCATTCCTGTCAGGTGGTCATGCTTCTATAGAAGTTTGATTTTTTTTTTTTTTAGGGTCCATTCTCAGCAAAAGCAGCAAACGTGTAAACTGCATTCTTTGTTTATAGTGGACAAGCTCATTACTAAACCCCAGTGTAATCAATTGCAGCCCTGTGGTACAAATTATTTTCCACAGTGTAGTTAATGGTAGCTCTATGCTACCAATTGTCTTATGCCTCTGATTTCTTTATCCCTGCTGCGTATACCTACATCGTATTTGCCCAAGCAGACAGCAAAATATAGAAAGAAATTAATATGTACATAATCATAGGATGTGTTGGATTGGAAGGGACCTCTAAAGGTCATCTAGTCCAACCCCCCTGCAGGAAGCAGGGACGTCTTCAACTCGATCAGGTTGCTCAGAGCCTCATCAAGCCTGGCCTTGAATGTCTCCAGGGATGGGGCCTCCACCATCTCTCTGGGCAACCTGTTCCAGCGTCTCACCAATACACACTTGCCACGGAGACCAGCTCCAGTGCAGGTAAGACCGCACTGGGGAAGGGAATCGCAGCAAAAAAAAAAAAAAGGCCAGCCACGGTCTTGTTTTTGAGACTTTTCGAAGCTGGGAGAAGTGGCCTGCCCAGGCTGGTACCCGGCAGCTCTGCGGGGGCGGAGACAGCACCCCCGGCGGCAGATCTAAACGAGGTGATAAAAGAAGCCCTTCGGGGTTCGGAGCAAGCAAGCGACAAGTGGGTGTCACCTGGGCGTCACCCGGCAGCACCACGACAAGGGTGGGCTTCCTGGGGCAGGTGGAGAGACCGGGCAAACAGGGCACGACACAACAGTCCGGTGGCAGCAGTTTGCACGGCAGCTGGCACTGGAGGGCGCCGAGAGACTGCCAGCCCGGCCTGGAAGCGGTGGTATCTACTCATAAGAAGACCATGGCATCCATGAGCTCCACACCCACCAGCTCTGACGCAGCCTCTCAGACAGAGCTCCTGTGGGAACATGCTGCCACACAGACATCAGGCTGCAGTGTGCGCCCTGCTCTTGTGCTGGTGTCGGATGGCAGTGGTGGGCATGCCTGTGGGAGGTGTGTAGACGAGCTCCTCCGCTCAGTGATGGAGCTTAGGGAGGACGTAAGCAGGCTGAAGGCCATCAGGGAATGCGAGAGAGATGGATGCTTGGAGCAGAACACTGCATCCCGCGACAGAAACCAAGCGGGCAGACAGAACCCCTGCTACAGACAACTCCCTGTCCTCTCTCTGCCTGACTGAATGTGGTGACTTGGAGGACAGGGGGCAATGGCAAGAAGTTCTTGGCTGGTGCAACAGGTGCCACAAGTGTGACTGCTGAGCAATTACCCCACCTTCCCAGATGCCATTGTGTAACAGGTACAGTGCTTTGTAAGCGAACCTGGACAATGACAAGCATGGTAGTTCTACCTTGGAGGTGTCAGTGAGGTCTAGTCAGACCTCCACCCACATCGAAACCTCTGTGGTAAAGAAGAAAAGATGGGTCATTGTCATAGGTGACTCGCTACTGCAGGGAGCGGAAGGCCCAATATGCACGCCAGACCCAGTACATAGGGAGCTCTGCTGCCTCCCTGGGGCCCAGGTCAAGGACATGAAGAGGATGCTTCCTTCGCTGGTACGGCCCTCAGATTATTACCCACTTTTGATCTGGTTGGCAGCAATGAGGTAGCAAAAAGAAGTCTGAGGGCAATGAAGAAAGATTTCAAGACCCTGGGACAGCTGGTCAGGGGCTGGGAAACACAAGTTGTGTTCTCCTCTGTCCCTGCAGTTGTGGAGAACGATGAGGGGGTAAATAGGAAGAGCCAGCAGATCAATGCCTGGCTCCGAGCCTGGTGCTGCTTTGTCCATGGCCTGATTTATAAGACAGCAGGCCTGCTGGTATCAGGTGGGAATAGCTTATCTTGCAGGGGGAAAAGGGTTCAAGGACAAGAGTTATCAGGGCTTATTGGGAGAGCTTTAAACTAGATTTGAAGAGGGGTGGGGATGGTACTGGGCTTGCTGATGAGGTGCCCGGGTGTAGTAGCTCAGCACTTGTGGGGAAGGGTGCCAGTATTTCTGGGAGACAGAGGGCACACCACCCTTCCAGGGTGAAAACTACACACACAACTCCCTCTCTGAAGTGCTTATACACCAATGCACGCAGCATGGAGAACAAGCAGGAAGAGCCGAAGATCTGTGTGCAGTCACAGGGCCACGATCTCATTGCAATTACCGAGACGAGGTGGGACAGCTCACATGACTGGAACGCTGTCAGGGATGGCTACATCCTTTTCAGGAAAGATGGGCCAGCGAGGCAATGTGGTGGAGTTGCTCTTTATGTGAGAGAGCAACTGGAATGCATCGAGCTCTCACTAGGGGTGAATGCAGAGAGAGTTGAGAGCTTACGGGTGAAGATTAAGGGGCAAGTGAATATGAGGGACACTGTTGTGGGTGTTTATTACAGACGGCCTGATCAGGATGGGGAAGCTGATGAGGGTTTCTACAGACAGCTGAAGCTAGCCTCACAATCGCAGGCCTTGGTTCTCCTGGGGGACTTCAATCACCCTGATATCTGCTGGGAAGGCCATGCAGCCAGGCATGCCCACTCCAGGAGGTTCCTCCAGTGTACTGATGATAACTTTTTGACACATGTGGTGCAGGAGCCAACAAGGAGAGGAGTGCTATTGGACCTAGTACTGACAAACACAGACGGACTGATGGAGGACGTTAAGGTTGGGGGCAGCCTTGGCTGTAGTGATCATGAGAAGATAAGAGTTCAGGGTCATGGGCAGTATTCACAAAACAACAAGAAGTAAAATTGCAACCTTGGACTTCAGAAGGGCTAACTTTGACCTCTTCAAGAAACTGCTTGGAGAGAACGCCTGGGCTAGGGCTCTGGAAGGCAGAGGGGCTCAAGAGAGCTGGTTGGTATTCAAAGACCACTTCCAAGCTCAGGATCGGTGCATCCCTAAGAGAAAGAAATCAGTCAAAGGACACAGGAGACCTGCATGGTTGAGCAGGGAGCTTCTGAAAAAGCTCAAGTGGAAGAAGGGACTGACCACTTGGGAAGATTACAAGAATGCAGTCAAAGCACGTGGGGATGAAACAAGGAAAGCCAAGGTCTCCTTGGAATTAAACCTGGCAAGGGATGTCAAGCTCAACAGGAAGGCTTCTTTAAGTATATTGGAGGCAAAAGGAAAACTAGAGAAGCTGTGGGCCCGCTGTTGAATGAGACAGCAGCCATGGTGACGGAAGATACGGAGAAGGCGGAGTTACTGAATGCCTTCTTTGCTTTGGTCTTTACTGCTTGGCCCAGCCCTCAGGTGTCCCAGACTTTGGAGAAAGTAATAGCGAAAGTCTGGACGAAGGAAGACCTCCCCGTGGTTGAAGAGGATCAAGTGAGAGATCAATTAAGTCAATTAGGTATCCACAAATCCATGGGTCCCGATGTGATACACCCGAGAGTGCTGAGGGAGCTGGCAGAAGTCATTGCTGGGCTGCTCTCCCATCATCTTTGAAAGGTCCTGGAGAACAGTCGAGGTGCCTGAGGACTGGAGGAAAGCCAGCGTCACTCCAGTCTTCAAAAAAGGCAAGAAGGAGGAGTTGAGGAACTACAGGCCAGTCAGCCTCACCTCCATCCCTGGAAAGATGATGGAACAGCTTGTTCTGGCCGTCATCTCAAGGCATGTGGAGGAAAAGAAAGCTATCAGAAGTACTCAACATGGATTCACCAAGGGGGAATTGTGTCTGACTAATCTGATAGCCTTCTATGATGGCATGACTGGATGGATAGATGAGGGGAGGGTGGTAGATGTGGTCTACCTTGACTTAAGCAAGGCATTTGACACTGTCTCCAACAGCATCCTCATAGGGAAACTTAGGAAGGGTGGGCTTGATGAATGGACAGTAAGGTGGACTGAAAACTGGTTGAAAGACAGAGCTCAGAGGATCGTGATTAGGGGCACAGAGTCTAGTTGGAGGTCAGCGACAAGCAGTGTTCCCCAGGGGTCAGTACTGGGTCCAGTCCTCTTCAATATATTCATCAATGACCTGGATGAGGGGATAGAGTGCACCCTCAGTAAGTTTGCTGATGACACAAAGCTGGGGGGGGTGGCTGACACACCGGAAGGCTGTGTTGCCATACAGAGAGACCTGGACAGGCTGGAGAGTTGGGCAGAGAGAAACCTAATGAAATTCAACAAGGGCAAGTGTAGGGTGCTGCACCTGGGGAGGAATAACCCCATGCACCAGTACAGATTGGGGGTGACCTGCTGGAGAGCAGCTCCGTGGAAAGAGACCTGGGAGTCCTGGTGGACAACAGGATGCCCATGAGCCAGAAATGTGCCCCGTGGCCAAGAAGGCCAATGGCATCCTGGGGTGCATCAAGAAGAGTGTGGCCAGCAGGTCAAGGGAGGTCATCCTCCCCCTCTACTCTGCCCTGGTGAGGCCACACCTGGAGTACTGTGTCCAGTTCTGGGCTCCCCGGTTCAAGAAGGACAGGGAACTGCTGGAGAGGGGACAGCAAAGGGCTACAAAGATGATTAGGGGACTGGAACACCTCCCTTATGAAGAAAGACTGAGGGATTTGGGGTCTTTTTAGTCTGGAAAAAAGGCAACTGAGGGGGGATCTTACCAACACTTATAAACACTTAAAGGGTGGGTGTCAGGAGGATGGGGCCAGGCTTTTTTCAGTGGTGCCCAGTGATGGGCCAAGAGGTAATGGGCACACACTTGAGCATAGGAGGTTCCACCTAAACGTGAGGAGGAACTCCTTTACTTTGAGGGTGTCAGAGGACTGGAACAGGCTGCCCAGAGAGGTGGTGGAGTCTCCGTCTCTGGAGACATTCAAAACCCACCTGGATGCATTCCTGTGCAACCTGCTCTAGGTGACCCTGCTCTGTCAGGGGGGTTGGACTAGATGATCTCCAGAGGTCCCTTCCAACCCTACCATTCTGTTATTCTGATTCTGTAATGTAAATAGTTTTTCTGTTCAACAGATGCTAAAGAAGCAATTTTAAATGTTGGTTTTAAATTTTCATGGATAAATTTAACTCTTAGCAGTGTATCAGCTTGATACTGGATTGAAGAGGGTGTTTTATGGGGAAACTCCAGATCTGTGAAACAGCGCCTTTTGTTTTCAGTTTGCACTGTGAGCAGCATAAGTACTTCTAGTGGGGAAAAAAAAAAAAAAAAAAAGAGGACTGCTGTTTTTGCAGAAATGGCTTCATGGCTTTATGGTAATTGACTATGAAATATTTTCATCCAGGCAAAGAAAGTAAGTAGTTGATGGGGAATAAAAGCTTTTAAAGCTCTTGTCCCAAATAGGACAATGAGTACTAACAACTGGTGATTTTTTTATAAAAGGAATGGAGGCTATATATGATGGATGTGAATGCTTATTTAGCCTTTCCTGGTATATGCTGGTTAACCTCAAGGAAACACTGGGACACTTAATTATTGATAATATTCAACTAGATCTATCATAGGATTTTGGCAAAAGTTAGCTATTTTCTCAGGTTTTGGTTAGTGTGCATTTATTGCTCTAAGTCCTTTCCTGCTCTCCTCTGGTTTCCTTTTATGGGTTTGCATAAATACAGGACTTGTTCTGTGACTAACCCTGAACAAAGAAGTTTTATTTGGTGGCATCAACAAAGGCACATTTCAGCTTAAGCTGACTGTTTGATAGGATTTTGCTACAGTTATCAATTAACTCTTGGATGTGGATTTTCATAGCTGATTTGACTGCTGCATTTGTGAACAGAAAAGATTACTGGCAAGCAAGTCTGACCTTCTCCATAATGTAAGTCATGGCATGAAATTGTAACATTGGTTTTCTCTGCAACTATAGCATTTTGTTTCTGAATGTTGTAGATATTGTAGACAGAATGTCAACATTGATTCTGTATTTTAACACGTTTTATTGTGAAAGTATTTTGTACACTTATGACAGCAATGAATAAAAATCACAATCAAATTCTATAACCTTTTAATATCAAAGGGAAGAAAAAATGTTTTGTAGCATTGCCATAATGAGGTGTAAGAGGCTGTCAGTAAAAAAAAAAATTAAGAACTGAAGGCAATCACAAGTACTAACAAACTTGGCAGCTGTTGAGAGATGTAACTTGTTTTTTAAAAAGCTTGTGGAAATGTATGTGGAAATCAAATTTGAAATGTGGAATAACAGCAATGAATTAGTATGCAGTGTGGTGTCATCAGTTACATGACATATTATATACCCATACTGTAGGCTTCCCTGTTCTATGGGCCTGCTAGATATCAATAAAGCTAGGGGCCTCTTTGCATTTTGCATTGTCTAATAGTTTTTAAAGATACTTTTGAATAACCCAAACCAGTATTTGGCAGTAAACAGGCAGTACTCCATTCTGCTTGCAAGGAAAATGCTTTTTTAATTAACCAGATATGTGTTAAATTGAGCTCGGTCTCATAAACAATAAGAGATGAAGAGCTTAATTATTAAGTTATTTTTTAAAAACTTACCTTCAGTTGCAAGGGGGAGCTTTTTTAGCTCTCTCTTAGTGCATAAGTGTTTCTCCCAGTAGCTTTTCATATATCTTTCTGATGGTATCCATCGCATCAAAGGCATACGTTGGCCCTGATTCCCTTTAGGTACTGAGTTTACTCAGTTGTCACATCGCCCTGTGTGCATTCCTACTGTGAAACTGATGCAAAGCTGTTTTTAATAAATGAAGTATTTTTGACAGTTTGAAGTCTCAATCTGATAGCACTATACAGTTGAGTAAGGGGGGGGGGGGGAACGAAACCAAAAAACCTGAAGTATCTTTAATCCTACTTATGCCGCGACTTCCTTCCAGTTAACAGAAAGCTATAGTATTTCTCAATCTTCACTTACATCCTTCTGTATCAGTTTCTTCTATCCATTAAATGTGCTTTCCCCCTTCCCCCTAAGTGATTTATATGGCTGCTTCCTCTGTTTTATTCTCCTCACTACAATAGGAAGCGAGGAGTTGCCAAGCTTCCTGATGTTGAACCTCGTATCTTTTCAGCATTGTCATTTTGTCAAATGCCAATGCTCAACCTTACTTTAAGTCTTATCTTGTTTGTTCTTTTATGTAATGTGATAGTCTTTTCCCTGCAAGACTAGTCTCTGTAGGAGAAGCAAAACCTCCTCACTTTGCATTGTACTCATCATTAATACTGAATTGTAGCTGACTCTGTGTGGGTTTAACTCTATAGGCCTAGGATGGCAATCTCTATCATTGCCAAGCAGCATGTGAGAGGAAGAAACAAAACTGTATTATGTCTGCAGCTTCTTAGAGACCTTTTTGGGCGGCTTAAGTTGCTGTTGCTTTTATCACTTGCAGCTCAAAATACTGATTGGAATACTGCTCCTTCTATATAACTTCTTATATGGAAGGAATGTAAATGGCAAGGCCAGCTGCAGGAAAAGAAAGCATAATGTTGCTGAGAAGGAAACTGAGTGATATTATTTCAAAAGAAATGGGGGAGGGGAGGAAGAAAAGATTTTCCCCATCCTTTTATTAGTTAACTTTTATTTTTGCTTAACATGGAACTCTTTAAGGATAGCATAAAAAAGATGTCACTGTACTGCTTTGCTAGCTGTGGCTACTACTGCAGTTAATGTTGTCTTTAACATCTATTCAGATGAAAATTAGTATTGCTGCTGTTGTAGAATATTTGCTGTAATGATCCAGTTTTAAAACTGTTAATTGAAATTTGGCTGTGGCAACAACAGCCTGAACTAGTGGAAGAAAACGCAACACTGATCAGGAGGAGCCTTCTGTCTGCAAGTCTTTAGTTCAGAACAGAAGCAGGAATAAGAAATAATATCACCTACCTTCCTGTTCTTATGTTTTAGGAAAAACAGGGAAGATTATAAAGTATGCTTTTTTTCCGTGGGTTTAATGCAAAAGGATAAGTGTGTGACTGGGTCTTTTCTGGCATACGTTTTTCTGAAGAAAATGCATGGGAGTCTATTGCTATTGACTTCACCAGTCAGTTTTGCTGTACCTTATGCATCAAGCAAAGCAACAACAGTAGTAATGTATTTGCTAAACTGGACCATACTTTCTCTCTGGCCACTTCAATATGCCTTCTTCAGATTAAATAAGATGTCTTTAAACAAAAAAGTGAAATGAAACAGACAAGCTGGGCCAAGTCACTAGGCTGATCTATGTGCATGTACCTTGCAGCTTGATTTGAATAACTGTTTTCCTAGTAGCTACTTAAAAAATTAGGATGATGTGGAATTGTTTCATGAAACAAAACCAAGAATAGTATGTACTTAGGAATAACACACCTGTTGTCGGACAGCTTTCTGGGTTATCTCCCAAAGAAGCAAAAGTAGTAATAGAATTCTAAAGAAAGCTTACCTCCAGCAAATGTGTAGGCATTAAAACACTGACCTGACAGTGTCCTGACCCAGCTGGACTTGCTTTTTTTCTATGCCCCTGGCTAGCAGGTTTTCTTTTAACCTAGAACTGCCTGCTTATGTGCATGTTCAGTCTTCTATCCAGATAGTTGCCTTTGGGAAGACCATTTCAAAAAAAGCAGTACAGATCTCAGGTCATCACAGAGTTTCTGATATCCATGTCTTCAGAGTCTTGCATAGTTTTCTCTGGAAGAGAAGCAGGTATTCACCGCCAAACATATGACCAACCTCTGACCTTACGGTCAGACTAATGAGTATAGGTCTGCAGGTTCATGATTTTCTTGCACATCTTGGCTTGCTGTGAAACAGTCTGAATGAGGCTGTTATTGCTTTATATAGGTAGTTGATTCTTATATCCCCATGAAATTGACAGTTACAAAGAATATTGTTAAATAACAGGACTACAGCCAGACTGGTCCAAAGACAGAATAAAAAACCTAACAGGTTTGGTTCTTTGTACTAAGCTTTTTCTTTCATAGAGCACGCACAACATCAAATAAGGTCTTGTCTGATAGTAAACACCCATAATACCTTGAACTATCTGAATTATAATTTATTAGCCATCTTGCTATGTGTTCCATTTTATTTTCAGCTCCTGCGGAGTTTGGAAAACAAAGCACATGGTGGCATTGCCATCTATACACATTTCTAAAAAATTAATCTGTTCAGAGGGGGGCTATGTATCAATTTCTAGTTCTAGCAGCATTTGTTAATGAAATTTCATGCAGTTCTGTAAAATAAGTCTCTTTACATTAAGTGTATGTCTCTTCTGGGAGTGAAGAATTGCTGAATGAATAAAGCAAAGGGGAAACAGATAATGCCACCCAGGAATAAAATCTAGTCTTAACGCTCCAAATTCAGTTTGGTCACCATAGTAGGCAGTGTATTATATCTTTAAAAAAGAGCCTTAGTCTCAGTGCTGCAATGAGAGGCCACATTTAACATACGCTCTGCTAAATCTACCTGTCAAGCTGAAAATTCTGCAGCTTTAAAATAATGCTAATTTTTATGCAAGACAAATTCCTGCTCCTAAAACATGTCTAATGACCTCACTCATTATGTACGCAGAGTTTTCCTGAAAAAAACAAGTCTTAAATTAGGGTTAAATTCGGACTGGTGTAGATTCAGAGTAAACTTGGCTAAGTTTCAATTCACACCAGCAGAATGTGCACTGCAGTGCAGAATGTGGTTGCTTCTGAGCGGAAAAAGTACAATTTTTTTTTTCCTGAGTGGTATGTACTAGAATACTTTTGAGTAAGAAGATTATTGTGATTTGTCACTCCTTTCTTTTGCATGTGCTAATCTGTTACTGAAGAATTTTCCCATCAGAACTTCGCTGCCAAATAGGAAACAGAGAAGATAATTTTCTAATCACCTCATAGCGTTTACATAATGTGCTAATTTGCAGAACTCATTACACACAAATTTTAATAATCCAAAATAGCGGTATAAAGGACTTTCAAATAAAGTCAGCTGGGGAAATGCTATTGCTGTGCTTTAGGAAAGAAAAAACAGCGCCGGTTACTGTCAGCTACCTAAAGAAATACTACTGTAGGAGCAGGAAATCATAAAAACAAAGCACTTACTTATTAAACCTGTTTTGCATTGTTAGTTATCATAGTTTAATATTTTAAACAATAAAAAAGTTTGCATCACTTGATGGTGCAAGTATTAACACCAGTTTGTGGAATTCCATACAGTATCTGCTAAATAAACAAGTTTGGCAGCTTAGCAAATATCATATGATTGCAGCATCCATGATTTGAATTCAAACTGATTTTTTTTCCTCTGCAAAGAGTTTGTAAATCAGAATAGCACACTCCTGGGTTCTGGATGGTGTCTGATCCCCATGAGTTTGAGGAAAATACTTATAGTGCATGGCCCCTGTGAAGAACTGCCCAAATCAAACGATGGTCTCCTTTGAGTTCCTTTTGAGAGACTGCAGGCCCAGCAGGGACTGCTGGGTGGAGGGGACGTTGGCAGACTTTGGGATTAGGAGTATCACCCGCTGATTGGTCCGACGCCATTCGTTGTATAATCTACAGTGATACCTAAAGGATACCTGGGGAGAGAAGAGAGGTGCGCAGTGTTTAGAGTCACTGTGGTCCTCCAAGAAATCAACTGGGGTTTGGGGGGAAACGCCTTCAGGTGTAACAGAAAGGTGATGAACAGCCTAATTGGGTGGGATTAAAATGAGCAAAAAGTGGCAGGCAAAGATGAGACCTACTATGTAGATGGCTTGTTCCCCAAGTTGCCAGAGCAGAGGAGAAAAGCAGCCTGTGCCCTACTCTCTGCTGTTGCTCACCTCTCATTCCCTTTTTTGTAACATCAAAAAACCAGACATCCTGCCTCTGTCTTTCATAAGAACCAGAATTACTGGCAGTCACTTACAATGAGAATGAGTTTGAGGTACTATTCATGCTGCAAGCTGTTAAACTGACAAGTAACGTAATCGGCTGGATGGTGAAGGCTTGCAGGCAGCTAAACTGTTTGCAAACACTGACGGGGTTGCATGTTCTACTTTGTAATGCTTTACAGATGAATGCATCACGTTCAAGATTGCATGTATGCAACAAGGTGCGTGTGAGGCATCTGCCAACACATGTGTATCTCAATTTAGATTGTCTTTTAATTATTTTTTATCAGCTAACCAGTTTCAACCTTACTGTGGTTCTGCTAATAGTGGAAGAGGAATGACTGCTATGGATAGACAAGATAGCTGGGCCCTGTGGTTGATTTTTTTCAAATAGTTTACTGTTTATTTTAGTGGCAGCCAAGTGTAGTGCAAGTTACATCTGTGCAAGATGATGTACATGTGCAGTTTAAAAAAACAAAACAAAACAAACAAACCCCCAAACCTGTAAACTGGCTTGGGTCCTTTTGGATGAAATGTGCCACATGACAATTATCGTGTTCTTGAGCTGTGGGCAGGAGGGACCCAGGCAGTGAGCACAGGAGGAACCTTGTCTTGTTACCTGTTCTGTCTTCATGTGCAGCTGGTCACTTGTCACTGATTTTTAGGCACCTCTGCCAGTTCTGTATGGGAGCACTATTCAGAGGGCAAAGGGTGCCGTAAAGGCTGGAGGTAACATGCTTGGTTTGCTCCGGTGGGTGGAAGACGCTGCTGAGTCTGTTTGCAGAGCAGTGGCTGTGTAGGCTGCCTTGCTTTCCTGCCCCTACAGCAATGACAGGCTAGCTGCCAGGAAGGTACAGGAGGATATTAAGTAATATACATGCCTATGAATGTATCCTTCAAAATCCTTTCCTCATTGCAAAAAAGGGTGCTTTTAACCAAATAAATTATTTACCTTTATAAAATCATACTAGGGACAAAAAAAAGACTTTCTGGGTTTTTTTAAATTGGATCTTTTTACAACTGTCTGCTCTTAACAAGGGAAACCTATTCACTAAACAGTTGCCCAAAGACGCTCTTCCAATAGGTGAACTGATTCCCCACCTTTCAATTTCCTCTGTTGCCCCTGAAGATAAAAGTCTGTATTTTCATTTCTGTGGAACATTGTATATGAAAGAACATGAGAAATCTCTTTTAAAAAGGCACTGCAGTGTCAGCAGAAATCATGTGGTAGAGGGAGGAGGGCAAAAAAACCACACAGCACCTGCAAAGATAAATGCCATGCAAAATGCAGTGACTGCTTCAGAGGAGTGAGATAGAATTTAGGTTGAGTTTGCAAAAAGCATCACATGAGATTCTTCAAGGAACAGCTTCATTGTTAAGCCAGGCTTTAACTGCTTGTTTAAGGCATTTTCACAGGATATCCTAGTTAAGTTTGACAGCTTGTTTACAATGAGTTCTTGCCTGGAGGCAGTTTCCAAGTGATGTCAGCTACTGGATTGCAGCAGAGCCACCATTACTCACCCTAAACTGTTACACTGGATGCAAAACTCTTGAGATGCTGAACAAAGGCCAGATTTACATCGGTCCTTGGCACGCTAAACTCCTTTGTTCGCCTCTTCAATAGCATAGCAAGAGGCATGTCTATCTTTCGAACTTACTCTGAATTAATTTGGGATAGCCTTTGTTTTAAACAAGCCATTATGTTATACTGGAAGCTATAAGGCCAAATGCTGTAGCACTACAACCTGCTACTTGATCTTACAGGAGTCAAGATTACCTGCATGCAAAAGAAAGCAGACTGTGGCCCTGAATTCTTAGTTTAAATAGCAACCTGTTTTGTGTGTGAAGCTTTCTTCTTGGGAGTAGCAGGCTTTTTCTCTGTGTGTACATCAGTTACAGTTATTAAATGTAGAGGAAAAGCAACAGCATTTTATGGAGAACTTGGCTGTATTAGAGAAAAGGATAAAATAGCTTCTTGGATGCTAAAAATAGCATCTCTCCTGTTCTCTGCTCACTGGGATAACTGTGGTGTGTAAATAATCCATATGCCAGTTTTTGCCTCCAGAGAAAATAAGTTGATTTATTTGGAAGTAAAAGGAAGTTTTAGTTTTCGTAATTTTTCCAGGACCTAAAGGAGCCTTATATCACATGTTGTATGTAATTTACCCCACAGCACTCAATATATTCCCTGCACAGCCATAACTAAGCAAGCAGGGCAGGATTCTCTCATTTCTGAAAATTAAAGGGCAGGTGCTGCTGAAGCACTTGATGGGGTTAGCGCTTCTGCCTGTGGGTCCATTCCCTGCTGCATGGGAAGTGGGGCATGGAGCCTCCCCAGGGCAACTGCAGGCTGGGGCTTTCCTGCATGACTGATGGGGCTCAGCCATGTCTTCCACGTGCAGGGTGCTCAGTGCCATTTGTAAAGTAGTTGCTTTAAATCTCTACCTTGCAAATCTGCCCTCTGAGAAAGTGTGTGAAAACGCTGTCACTCGAGCCTGTTGACTAATGTGCAGATGCACCGAAACCTCCTCAAAACTCTTCCATCCAGTACTAATGCTGTGGGGGCAATGAGGGCACCCTCTGCACTGTGAAGAGAGCCTGAGAGTCCCTCCCATCACTTCTCTCTGCTCTGCCCACTGAGTTAACCCCATGCTGAACAGAACGGTTACTCTGCCCTGAAAGGCTTCCTGCCTTGCCCTTCCCTGACCAACACAGGGCTTCATTAGCCCATCCACCTCCTGCTGGTCTGAATAATAGCTTAGAGTGGACTACATCTTCCACAACTCAGTGGTCGTTAAAGATACTGTATTTCAATTAAATCAACCAAGGTATGCATTTACTATCAGGCTCACTACTGCCATATTCTCCAAGTGCCAATAACACATTTTCCTGTATGCTTTTGAAGGAGTAAAAGTTATAAAATGAACAGAAGGGATTTTTGCCACTTACGATGCAAATGCAACAGGCGGTGTTAGGGACTACAACTGAGATGCTGCAGAAGTCTTAATGAGCAAGGTCAGATATGTCCATGTGTCATGGGTAATTAAATCCAACTACTTAGCCAGGCTATCCTTACCAACCTGCAACCATTTTGGTGCTTGTGAATTACGTATATTAGGTAAATTGGAAAGCGTTTGGGTTTCTAAGATAGTCATTCACATAGGAAATTTGAAGAATCTTCACCTGACAGACACGTCTACACACAGTACTGCAGGAAATACAAGTGCCACCTCACTGCTGGAGTAAATGGGCATCCTGTCAAAGGGGGAGCGCTGCTGCTTCACAGAAGATGGAAGCAGAAACAACAAAAAGAGAAACTGCAGGAGGCTGTGCCAAAACAGGGCGCTTTCCCTACTCTTGTGCACTGCTAAAATTAGCCTGCAGTCCTCTATGGATGAGACAGGGTTTCGCTGTCATGAATGAAGCAAATGGGATGTCACCTTTCACAGCCTTCTTGGAGCTAGCTGCTAGGTAGCGTGGGGTTTTTGTGTTTCCCCCCACCTCTCCTTTTCTAAGATTGCTCTGGGTGCAACATACGGGTTTCTTGCTGTGGGCTAGCTCTACTAGTGCGCTTCTTACAGTGCCACCTCCTCAGAGCTTACACTGATCAAAAACTGCTGGAAGGGGTCAGCCATGCATCATGTGGCCATACGCACTGAGGAGCAGAGCTGGGTGCTGGCCCTCTGGGACTAGTGTCTGTGGCAGCACCACAGGCAGGGTGGTTGTCGTGGTTTGGGCTGGGTCTGGAGAGTGGTCTTGCCCCCACGCTGGACAGCACAGGCTGAGATGAGCTTTTCCTCTCACAGCCTTGCACCACCGCACAGGCGTTACCCTGCTAGTGTGAACGCTCCCTGTCCGCAGCTGCTCCTCTGTTCTCCTTCCCCCGCCAGAGCCAGAGGTGTGAACTGTCGAACAGTAACCTGGGTTTTTCAGTGAACTGCCAGACCACAGCTAGGTAACACTTATTTTGGCAGCTGTGCTCTGGGTTCTCTTCGTTTCTCCAAGGTCAACTGTTTGTTGGCGTGCTGCGGCCAGGAACTGATCTCAGTTTAACAACTTGACAAAAAACAAGTGGCTTTTGGGATGGGTCAGCACACAAGTGACAGCACACCTGGGTGCAGGACAGGAATGAGGCAGTGATTTAATCCGCACTGCAAAGGCAGATACATTGCTACAGACCTGGGTGTAAGGTGTGTTCTGCCATGGAGTTCCCACAGTACCAAGAGCATGAGGAATGGGGAAAGCATGGGATGCACCCACATCCAAGGCTTTTGGATTGTAGAATTGGCCAGATGTTGGGATAGAGTAAAATATGAATCATCTTTGGCAGCCAAGTTGTTGACCTAAAGCTTTTCTGTGCACTGTGCTTTCACCTTTTGCACGTTATCTTTGATGAAACTCCCTCCTATAGCATCTGTCTTGAACTCCTCCATGTTACTTCCCTGTCTCCCTTTTGCTATTCCCTCTGGTGTTTGGGATTTGGGAATTACTAACCCAAAGGTAAACTGTCTTTCTGGCTTTCCAGAGAACTTGAACGGCGTGGAACCAAGAGGTTTCTTGCAGATGTAACTTTATCAATACAGAAGGTAAGTATAAGCAATGTTTTGTACAAGGGCCTACCTGCTCTACAGCACTCTGTGTAATTAATTTTCTAATTTGTTCTTTTGCTTATTCCTGTGAGTTGAATAGAAAAGCAATACTTACTAGGGTCCAAAAGAGGTAAATAGTGAAGAGTGCGACAGTGAGTGCAATGAGGCCAACAGCTTCTAGCCTACTACTAAAGTGCAGATGGTCCACTGCTCCTCGTAGACACAACCAGCCGGAGATGGTTGCCAGTGGAGTGATAAACAAGAAGCACACCATGTCTCCAAAGAGAGTCCGTTTCTCATGCTGGGGGCCTGGGTTCCTCAGCCACTGCAGGAAAAACACAGACAAAGCAAGTGTCAGCACAGGGAGAATGTTTTACCTCAGATGAGCTGCTTGCTTGCAAAATGCTGACCAGTCCCTTTGAGGAGGGCACATGGACCACATGCAGGATGTGGCTTTGGCTGTCCCTAGAGAGCTCCCATCCCAACTTCTGCCCCTCGCTGCCTCCTGATGTGCATCTCTAGCCACGCGTACCTCCCACATCGTTTATTCAGCTGTAGTAAAAGCTGCCTTCAGAAGGGGATGTGCTTTGCGTAGTGCAGGCCCTGGCATTTGGCTGCTGAACTCTTTGAGAAGCTCCCTTCTTAATATGGAAAGAATCACATGTGACAGCTCCAGAGTGCAAAAAATGTTTGATAATATTTTGTATGCTATTTTAAGATGATTTTTTTTTTCACATTCTACTTGTATTAACAAAGCCATTTTCAACTTGCTTTCAGACATCCACATGCAAGCAGAGTTGAATGCACACAAGGTTACTTTTATTAAGAGGGTATTAATCTTGCAAAACAGAGTGCCTGAAAGTCAACTGCTGGAACGAAGGCTGATTTACCAGCTATCACGCCTATACGCCCATGTTTCTATAATCAGTATTTTAGATATCACAGATGAAAGAAGTTCAGCCCACAACAGTACACTGGGACCTTTTAATAAAAAAGACTCATCATTCAATTTGATTTGAACAGTATTTGAACAGTAAGACTATCCAGTCCTGCAATTTTTGCCAATGTAAGCTGTAGGATTTGGTGAAAACTGCTCTGCAGCATCCTTTTATGTGTTTTTTCTGTTCTTTGAGCATATACCTACATGCACAGTACTATCAAGGATAGCCAATATTTCTTACTGTGGTATCTGGGAACCCCAACCAGCCTGGGAGCTGCACATGCATTTGACCAGGCTGGATGGGACTTTGAGCAGCCTGGTCTAGTGGGAGGTGTCTCTGCCCATGGCAGCGGGGTTGGAACTAGATGGTCTTTAAGGTCCCATCCAACCCAAATGATTCTATGATTCTATACTACCCTGGCCACTGAGGGCCCTCACACCATGTTCCGCACAGTGTCTGCTCCAGAGAGTCCACAATCTGAGCAGAGGAGCCAGAGCCGGGAACAGGCAGCAGAGGTGGAGTGAGCTGCCATGACCCCCACGGCCGGAGTGATTGGAGCAGGGAGCCCAGAGCAGGGCAGGTACTGATTCCCAGTCTGGTGCATCCCTCCCAGACCGCCGGCTCTGAGTGCAGAGGCCATGCTGTAGGCAAGGGAAGTCACGCTCCTCCAGGGAGCTACTGCATTATCAGTCATCAGAGCAGCAGCTCTGCGCCAGCGGACGTGGATAAGGCTCATGCACCCTTAAACCGTTTGAGCCTTTCATTTGTATTACACGTGGCAGTAGAAGTCCCGTCTCTTCATCTCCAGAAACTAAGGTTGGGGAGGCAACTTCACCCCTTCACCAGTTAATGCCCTTTATTCACAGCCACCTCAGGTTATTTTCTTCTTCCATATTACAGTGCTACAGCAATGACTCAGAGGAACAGCAAGACTCAAGAGTCTTGATGAGACAGGGCAAGCCTAAGAGTGTGTGCAAGCTAATGAATATTTCTCATGCAGGTATCCATTGCAGCCCTCTATTATTTCCAGACCCTGCTTCATCTTTTCCCATAACATGAAAACAAATACAGCATTTTCTCTCCATCTTCATATGGAGCAAAACGACAGTAAAACCAGAGTGCAACCAGGAACAGGCAGTCACTCATCTGGCACTAGCAGAAGGACACAAACCAGTAGACAAGTTTGCCTCAGACTCACCATCTCTCAGATGGAAATAATAAATTAAAATAATAATAAACAGGATTTTGTGAGGTTTAACTGCAACATAGTAACTCAGCAGCCTGAGTGTCACGTATGACTCAGGAATTTAGAAGAACACAAAAATATGTTCATAAACATTTTTTGCAGGATGTAGGCATTTAATTTGCTTGAATACTTTTAAAATCCTAAGGAAATGGGAAGTGCTTCATAACTGCTACCTACTACTATAAGCAAGAAGTTGTAACAGAATACACTAGTTAGAGGGAGGCTCAGTATTCTTTTTTTTTTCCTTTCCAAGCAGTGTCTTAAGCTCAAGATAATTTAAAACACCAGAATACCGGGCATGGAGGGTTCACCACAACCAGGAGCTATGAACCCACAAAGCTGCTTGCTCACCCCTCCCCACCCCATCGGTCTGTGGGAGAGAACAGGAAGAGGCTGCAACCAAAACTTGCTTCTGTAGAGCTTGTACAAAATAAGAAGACGTATCTTTACATTCAAGCAGCATTTTATTGTAACTTCATAGAGAACGCTATAGTCATGTGTGAAAGGCTCACACCACTCTCCTTGGAGCTTTCATTCCATTTACTTAAAAACACATGCAAGGGTGTGTGCGTAACAGTTCCAGGTTGTATTTGGTTGTTTCTAGACGGGTCTGATTGCAACTTTCACCTTGTTCGGTTTCCACAAATCCCTGTAATGCGAAACCGCCAGGAAAATGAGAGGAACTGAAAGCACCTGGTAGTGAAGATTCTGCTTTTAAAGGTGACTGTTTAAAGGTTATGTGAAAAGTACTTGTTTAAAAGGTGACCTGCAAGAGAATTGCTGAGCACCTGCACTTCTTTATCTCAATGGGAACTGCAGGTGTTCCCCACTTTCCCAGGGCAGACCTTAAAACGCCAATATCTCCTTATCTCAGTGCTATGTTGACTGTCACCCCTGTAACTGGGCGGTGAAGAACACACTGCAACACTTCAGAGTCCGTTTAGTGGAGGTTGCATCCTCAAATCACAGTCTGTTGTGATCCCTTTGGCATCTGTGCAGCTCAGCTAGTGCAAGAAATACTGTTTATTGATCTGAGTGAGAAGGAAGAACTGCAAGAATATGTACATGCAAGGAAGCATATACATTAAGGCAGGTGTTGTCATCTCTGCCCTGCGACTCCCTTAACTTTCATGAGAAACAGTAAAATGCACTTGAATTGAGACGGCATTTTGCAGTGTGCCATCTAACTTGATTGAAAGTTTGAGGAGACAAAAATGGTGCGAGACTGCTCCACTGGCTGACGGCTCCCTGCACTCCTTATGTCTTGTCTGATCCATATGAACAAATAATCAAACCCAAGCAATTCAGGTATTAGATCATGCAAGGACAGAGAAAAGTAGTGTTAAATAATAAATAAAGCCCCCACCATTCTCCAGCCTAACCTTAAAAGCTGGAGACGTTTCATTAGCTAGTTCTGAAGTGGGATTCAAAAGCAATGAATAAGTAATTTCAGTGGCTGTATGGATTTCAATCACAAGCACCTATTTTTCTCCAGAAGTTATGAAAACTCTAAATCTGCTTCTGTTTAGATTCTAGGTTTCAGTCTTTTGTTTTGTAAATGTGCACTGACAAGTTACTTTATAGCTAAAAAGCCAGGTCAGCAAATCCTTTTGTGAAAGTGAAACCCACACAATGATCCTAACAAAGTGCTGAGCTTATTAATTAGCGTGGCAGTACAGTAGCGACTACCCTGCTGGCAAAGAATGAGATGTAAGGTTGGATGCAACTGTCAGATCTGTGCTATGATACTCTGAAATCTACCCTACTAAAATGTGTCAATGTGCTCAATTATTTCTGCAATAAATTCAGACCTTCACAATAATAATTTCCATTTTGTGGGGAAAAAAAAAGGTCATAAAGAGGGTCACGTTTGAAGCAAAATGCTGGTCTGTATCAAGTGCTGTCTTAAAGTGATCGGTGATTCCTGCTCCTGACTCACAGGTGGAGAGCCAGAGTGACAAGCCACAGACTGACTGTAGGAGTGGTGGCAAGCACAAATTCAAGAACAGGTAAGCGTAGCGCCTGACACACAACCCAATACTGGCTCATGACTGACACATGCAAAGCAACCCTGGTGACTGATACACACCTGATGAGAACCCAGCCCCTCAAAGAAACATGGGGTCCCACCTCCTCCGTCACAGTGACACATACCAAACAGGGTCTGCACGCAAGCAAAACACCCCCCAAACCCTGCGCTAAAGGCAACGGCTGCATGACAGCTCTCTGCTCCCCCCGCCATCCCTGCCATCCCTTGGGCAGTGGGTGCTGCTGCTGCCGCAGTGGCCTGGACCGCACGCCCTGCTCCACCACAGGGGCTCTCCGCTCAGCCAAGCTCAGCAACACTGGGCAGGTGTTGATGAAATGACCCCGACCATCTGCGTGGCAGGGGACGGGCACTCCCCAAAAGGGCAGCTGCAGCAATCAGTCTGGGCAGGGAAACATCTTCGGCCATACGTCACTTTGCCCAGCAAATGTGGCTGCAGGCAGTGGCAGATGCGCGCCTGAGACGGAAAGGCGATCTCCTCCTGCGTGCAGACAGGATCGCTTCAACTGGGAAACAGAAAGGGCACCGAGAAAACGGAAAGCCCACACCACAACAGGGGACTTCAAAAGTTTGCCTCATTTATCCCAGCAAAGTGACGCTCTAAATGCATCTTGGGGATGGCCAAAAGAAGGGAGAACTGAAGGGAGACATCCGTGAAGGAGAAGTGCTACTTAAGCTAATGGCTGATGTTGGCTTAAGAACAAATGGATAACAGCTGGCTGTAAATAAATTTAGGGTAGGAAGCAGAAAAAAATTCCCAGCCTTCAGAGGATCCAACTCTGGAACAGCCGCCCGAGAACAGCAGTGTAGGCTAAAACCCCCAAAGCTGTCACAGTTTTATGAAGGATCTTACTTACATTTTGAAAGAGATTTTTGATGTATTGCATTTGACGTGAGAAAAACACTGTTAACACACCCAAGGCTCCTTCACCCCACACGCTGCCACGTGTAATACACATACAAAGATTTGTTGCAGGTACTTCACAAAACAGAGCTGAGTTTAAATTATTTTCTGCCCTAGAGAGGTTAAATTGAGCTCTTGACCTTCATCAGAGGGTCTCCATGCTTCAGTCAACTGAATGTCAACTCTAGTGCTCAGGAACTCAATATGGATTTGCAACAGTCCCTGGGAGACTTTTGGTCTACGATCCCACTACTGGCTTCCAAAATTTTACCTGATATTTAAAAATGCATGCAAAACCAGGCTGTATGATCTGCCAGCAAAGTGAAGCCTTACCTTTGGAGAAGGAAATCATCAGCACAAGCAGCAACCAAGGACCAGAACACCCTGGAGAGGCTCAGACTAGGAATTTATCTAACCTAACTAAAATGAGCTGCCAGCAGAAAACTTCTGTAAAACACCTCCACAAAGTTTGAGCTGCTTCACCCGTGCCAAAGGCCAAATCCTGGAAGCACTCACCTCCATAGGTCTAACTTCAATTAGATGACTCACAAACGCTAAGTAAAGTACATGCATAGTGTTTTCTAGATCAGATCCTAAGGCTATAACCTGTTTCTACTGGGAAGCCCTTTTTAGTTCACTACGTTTTCATTGAAAATTGATTTTACATAAATGTTCCTGGAGTTGTACCAGCAGCAAAGAAGATACCACAGAGTATGAAGAAAATCCATCACACTGCTTTTTAGTTAAAGGTATTTAAATAGTTATCACATATGAAGCTGGGGGGAGAAGACAGGAAGGAATTGTCTTCCCTAAATGTGTTTCCCTTTGAACTAAAAATAGTTTATTACACATCAAACGTATCAGTTCATTTCATTCTTTTCACGTTGATAGCTCTGCGGTGAATATTGATGAAAGCAGTCTGTACACAAGCAAAACTGCTAGCAATTATTGTAATTTCTGGTTTCATGCCAGCAGTGACCAGTGAGAGCATTTTGACTTGGGCTTTAAGCAAAGAAAGATTGATATTGCCTGTTTTTTTACAGTGTTTCTCTTGAATGAAGGACATTTTAAAAGACCAGGACGTCCATTTATTGGTCAAAAAAAAATAATAAATTACATCTGAACCGTTTTGTTCAAATACTTTTTTACTTGAAAAGTTTAAGCTATTTCAGTTAAATGTTTTTAAACTAAGCTTAACGACATGTAACTCAAAATAAAGTCTCCCAGACCAGAATGGTATGTGTGTTTGTTTTCAATGCAATGAAACATTTGGGGTGACTTGAAACTTTTCTAGGTTAATGTTTTGCCAAGGAAAACAAACATTTGACAGTTACTTTTCAGTTGAAAAAATATTTATATTTCAGTTTTTGGGTTTCCTGCTTAGATCAAACATTCAGTTACTGGCATAGTGTTATTGTCTTCAGTGGGTGCTTTTAGCAAGGCCATGGTGACAGTCCACAGAGATGCTCCTTTGGTCCCAGAGACAGAGGTTGGTCCCAGAGACAGAGGCCTGTTGACAACTAGAAACTAAATGGTTTGATCTCTGCAAATTGATTATGTTAATATTATGGCCTCTTTGTAACACAGTCTGCTCTTATTTAAGTTTAACCTTCATTTTAATTCCAGTCCAGGAAATATTTTAATTGTGGATGCCTGGATGAGCCAAAGCTACTTTTTGAAATAGCAAATTAATTTCATCTGCAGGTTTCTGTAAGTGGAAAGAATAAGTTATTCATTGTAAGTGTGGTGTATTTAATTTTTTTTTGTTTTGTAAAAAGAATAAACCACAGTGCAGATAGGAACCAACCCTAGGTGGTAGCTAAGTGCAAGGAGAGTACTGCAGGCTGTTGCTATCCCACCATAACCGAATTTGCAAGCTAGACCTTGGGTAGTCTGCCAGCTGAAAAACAGGATTTTGACAGACAATGCTTCACCAAGTAGCAACAATACAGTGGCCAGTAGATGTGGTGTTCCGTTCCTGGATTATACAACTTTTATGTCTAAAAACAGTACTAGTAACTCTCTCACTGTGAAAACAAACAACACAGCTTGCTATATTGTGCTACAAAAATCTATGAAATTTCTTGCAGGTCCTATTAAACAATCTTATACTCTTTAACGTTAGTCTGGCTTACTCCTATTCTGTTTTCCTGCTATCCATTTTTAGTTTATATTTGATGTGATGCTTGTATCAGGTAAAAGATTTCAAGATGTGTCAAGAAAAAAAGATTTCGTGGAACTCTAGGAGAAGCAGTATTTCCTTTTATCTCTTTTTTTTTCCAGAGTTCCCATTCTATTTTGGATGAATGTATTCCCAATTAGGCAGACAAATGTATGCATTCAAGAAAATCAATCAACAAAAATCACGTTTTGCATTTTGAATCAAAAGCAAAGCACATTTGCTATTGGCAGCCCATATTTCAACACATTGCAAATGTCCTGATCTACATGCTCAAATACATGGAAACTAAAGACATGATAGATAAGAAATTCTTGGTAGCTCTCCAAAAAGACAGATGCAATAAAACTATTCATCTCAGCACTTTTTTTTTTTTTTACTAGAAAAAGCAAACTTTGACTGACTCCTATTGGTGATGGGAAATGCTGCCAGCAGGACAGAGATGATAACCAGGCAGTTTAGAACTGTATTACAGAATCATGATGTCCAAAGAGAAGTCAACAATACCATTATCTAAAACAAAAATAGCTTTATCTTTGAAAACCCACTGCATCTTTCCTCATCTTGCTAGTCCTTAAAAAATATAATTTGGTCTTTTCCAAAGCAGCTATTTCCTCTCTGATTGTTCATTTACTTTCTCCTGGGACCTTTCCTCAGTGTTTTTTGCCCTTGATCACTAGTTCTTTAAATTTAGGAAAGAGCAGTTAGAGATGCGATCGTTTAAAGGCACAGTCTGTTCACTGACAAGTGATTTTTGCTTTTCTTCATGTTTTTTTTTGCAGGGGGGCGGGTGGGTTGCTCTTGTTTGCATTCTTGCTGTCAGTACTATGAGAAAGATTTGTGCTTGGGAAAAGTCAACCACTGTAGCAAAACTCTTCTCTAAAGAACATGAAACAACTATTTCATTTCTCTTTCTTTAAAGGAGAGAGAACAGCTTGTTTTGTTGTCTGCGGTTTTCCTCATTAGGAATGAATAGAGTATGGTATTCTACATGTAAAAAGTGCATCTTGAAGAGGTTATGTTTTTGCCCTTTTTGGGTCAAGAAGGGAGGGATAATGTAGACTTAAGTTACTTGCCCCCAGCCCTAATGTGCGCTACTGACAGCTGCAGTTCCTCCAAACTTAAGATTCATTAAAGTTTTCCTTGTTGGTGACTACACTGAGTCACCATTTTCCTTGTGGCTTTAAGAGTGATCCTTCTACAAACTATGTGCAGCAAATCTGGTGTCTCTTCATTACAGTAATTTAATGCTAATGACTTGCTTCACTGAGCAGTGGAGAGGAAAAATAAGTAGAAAGAAAACTAACAGATAAAACCAGCATGACTCAAAGTCTTGCACAAAAACTAAATCCATATTTCAGTGTAAGGCTTCTAGAAATTTTAAATTATAATGTAAGCTCATCTTAACTACTTCATGCACAGATGTAGGTTTTAGGGTTTTTTTAAATTTATGTTTCTTTTCTAGCATGAGCTCTACAGCCAGCAATAGATTGGAAAAAACTGAAGTTAATTTCTGCCCAATATTGTGAAGATTATCCTGCCTTTAATTTTTCTCCTAGTCATGCTGTTTTGCTTCTGAGTTTATACTGTTAACTGAGTGTTTTCTCTTTGTCTGTTTGTTTGTTTGCAAAAAATGAACCAATAGATACCAAATCCTGGTTGGTTTAAAACATGTAAATAACTCACAAGCAATACAAGCCTAACTTACGTGGTCACATAATGTTGTTCTTACACCGTATTTATGTTGTAGCTGGGTTGTTTCTAACAACATTTTATTGCACATAAATACATTTGTACTGCCATGTTTCACGTCCATTTCTGTACTAAGCCAAGTGGAAGCAACATAGAAGCAATATGGAAATTGAGATAAAAATGATGTATAATACTCATAATAAAGCTTGCCTGATCTTTATGCTGAAACACAGCAAAAGCACCTACATTAATAATGTCACACATTTCTAGAGTGGCTTTCTTTCTGTGGATTGGCTGCATTAAAAGAGCAGCTCATATAAAAGTGGAAGGTCTATAAAAATCACTAACTGAAATTACTGCAGTTTGATTTCACTGTGTTTATTTTGAGATCCTTCCAGGTTTGTGAAGACGAACATCAGGTCTACGCATACCAACCACCATATTATAGACTCTTCTTTCCTCTGGCGTCTTAGAATTTCTGCTGCTTCAGCCTGGCTCCTCTGCGTCAAATGTAGCCAGGTTCTCACTGGCAGTGGGGTGACCAAGGCATGGGAGACAGAAGTAGGGCTACTTTTTTTCTTTGAGATGCATCATCCCTAGGCACATTCACAATGAGATATCCGTGTGCCCAAGCGCACATCCCACACATCTCTAGTTTCCAGAAGACTACAAGGGGTACAAGGGTGCTGCACATCTAGGACACGGTAGAACAGGTGGGTTCAGACCTTGACTGTACTTCTTGAATTGAATTTTGCAGTATCATGAGCCCTGGGACTGAGGGGAATGTGCATGTACCGGTAATGTGTAAATGGAAAACGTCTTTTGGATTACTGACAAATAGCTACTTTTAACTCTCTACAGTGGACTGCTGATGTCTCCAAACAATCCCCTTATCTGAAGGAGGAGCTTTGAAATCAAGCAAAATGGCTAGACTTGCTCTTCTGATGCCTGTCAAGTGCCTCAACAGCAACATGTTGTTCAGCAAAAATATGACTCCAAATGGCAGCTCCAAAGATGCTACAGAAAGCTTATGCTACAGAAGATTATGTCTGATTGATGTTGGTCATTTCCGTTTTCTTTGCCAGAGCTTGCCAGGTGCCCTCCAGAAGGGAGATGAACAGGACTCAGTGATCTTCAGTATGAAAAAAACTCTTTTTCTATCACAATCCATCTCGTGCTCCTTTACAACAATATATCAAGTTCTCTCCAGTGCAGGCATTGTGAACAAGTTCACGAGTGACTGAGAAATAAGGAAGTCCCAGGTCCCAGTGGAGAGCTGAGGAGCATCATCCCAGCCTCTGAGCAGAAGTCCCACCAGAAGCAGGTCATCTGGAGGGAGTGCAACAGTTTCCACCCGTTAGTTCAGACTATAAGCATGGCAGTTTAAGTGCTGAAAGTCAGATAGGGCATGAGAGGGCTCTGCGCTTACCTGCAGTGTGTCAGCCACCCATTTAACAACATCTGTGAAGGCTCAACAGAAAGCAATTCTTACCGACAACTGAAAAATCAAAGGCGGCACATTTGACATGTGTAGGTCAACAGTATGGAGACAAGGAACTGTAAAGCAGACCACTCCTTTTGGCTGACCAACCTTTGACAAACACCTGCGGAGGAGGTGAAATATGTGCATTCCCTGACGTGTACTTCTTTGACTTGATGAAGGACAAGTCACAGAGCTCCTACACGCAATATAGCAGGAGGCAAAAGACATAAATGGTGGACGGCAACCACATATCACTGTCCTTGAACGCTGAAGGTGGGGTAAATCCCCACCATAATGCCTGATTCATGGTTCAGAAACACTATTCTTCCGGGGAAAATAATCTGAGTTAAAAAAAAGAGTGGACCAAGAATGACTGAAGCTTCACAAATGCAATGTTGAGAGGATAGATTTGCCTGACAGGCTGTACTACTGTTTCCTGCCTCTCTGGTTGGGTTTTGGGTGGCAAAGAGCAAATTGTACATTTCTCGGGAGATGTTTCTCCCCCAGACAACAAAAACATGTCCTGTGGCATAGATAAAGGAATGTCTCCCTTGAGAAGTACATAGTTTGAAACCCAGTTGACCAGAGAGAAGCTTATGATGGACAAATGATACGAAGGATAAAAGAGGAAATGGAGGTCTACGTGAATGCTATTTTTCCTTTGCTTTTCCTTGCAAAAGAATTCCAGGAAAAAAGAGCCTGTTGTGCCCAACATAAGTTGGGGAGAGAAAGCAGAGGTGATCTCCCTGCATTTTTGCATCCCATGCATGATGTATGCAGGAGGCAGGATATAGCTGTAGATATGTCCCTTGTATCTGAGATGAAGAACTCCTGTTTGAATGCATGGACCCACATCCTTAGTGTGAACATAGGCAACTGCTTAAAAGAAGGCAAAAAGCCATCTTGCAACAAATTTTTATCAAGCACTTGCTTTCATTTCATAACGAACTAATGGAAAACTAATAACGTGGCCAGGGGTGCAGAGGGAGAAATGCTATGGGTTCACTAGCCTGTTCTGATCAAATCAGGAAGCACAGCAAGAAATTGTCTGCTGCTTCCATAATAATGTACACAGGGGAGGAAGGAACAACCACCCATGCCACTTACTGCTCACTTCATTTAAAGCCCACTACTGCTGCAGCCTCTCCTGGGTGCTAACAGCAGGAATGAAGTCAGACATGACATTTCTAGATAAAGCAAGTGAAGTGTCTCAATTTGTTTCCATTGGGATTTGCTTCGCGCCCACAGCTAAGCCGCTAAGAAGCAGTGATCAATCCAGCGAAGGGATGAGGAGAAAACATAATACCATGTTCTCTTCTTTTTTTCACCCCTTTAAGAAAGTGAACAATATGTCTTTGAATAGTCAGAAATACCACTTCTTTTTCCCTGACGGAAAATCTCTAGGAGAAAAGATGAACATGATGATTGATTCCTTCAAGCATTTTTATATTACCTGTCACTGATCAATGGATGGGATATATTCTCTGCATGAGATAGGGCCTGCTGAGGGGTTACTGGATAAGCTTCTACAGACTATGCCCTACAAATGACTTTATGACTACACAGAGACCTCCTAAAATGCATTGGTAAACTCATCATTCACCTCCACTCAAAGGACCATTTACCAATTCCATTATCTAGTTCAGAGGAATCTTTGGAGATCTAATTATCTTACTAAATGAAGAGAACTTTGACTCCTCCCCTCTTCCCCCCCCCCCCCCCCCCAAGAAAAAAACAACAAAACCCCACAAACAAACCAACCCACACAGGAGTTAAAAGCAGGCGACCACTCTGGCTTGTCACTCATCCAAATATTACAGCAGGTTTTTGCAAAAGATGGTCCTACTATACCTGATACACATCCCTCCGTGCCCTCATACCCTAGGTAAAACAGGGAGACAGAGAGGAGGGTGCTTTTAGGACACAGAAGATGGAAGAATCGAGCAACTTGTATCTGCTTTAGTCATGCTTTGGGAAGTTTCAGATTTGCTGTAATTACTTGCATGGAGATGTCTTTGGATTTCAAAGCACTGTGTACTAAATAAGTATAAACTTTAAGGACAAAAAAATTATACTAACAGAAATCAAGAAGTTTGACTGGTATCTTCCTGCTTAATTTGTACCCTTGCATACAACCCATCTTAGTTACTCTTTTCCTCTGCTGCTCTTAACTTTAATAGTACAGCTTCAATTCCCTTCTAAACCGAAAACATACTCCTTGTAGAAGATCAAAAAGTAGGTCAAGAAAGCCAGTTGCTTTTTTTTACAACCTTTTCTGCAACTGCATGCAATTACTACTGCACTACAATACTGTGGGTATGGTAGCTGAGGAGCAAGAAAACATTAGGTAGTAAAGAGAAAACATCAATTAACAATGTGTACTATGTTTCAGAAATGTTCTTGCACCTCGTTCTCATTTGTCCTCAGCTGAGAAACAAAAGATAGCTTTATCATTATTATCGTTATTATTATTGTTGTTGCTATTATTTATTACTGCTTTTGCAAAAAAGAAGCCTCACTTCATCAGGGAATGATCAAGCGACCAGACGCCCCCAGCCTGGGCAGGGTTAGCTTCACTTTCCATTTCTTCAATCGTTGTTAGCGCTGAACAGCATCATGTCTCATTTGTGCAAAGCAAGCATCACGAGCAGCTGTTGCAAGGAAACAGCTTGGAGAAGCTGGACTCTTAAAATCTGTTTACTTTGCACTGCCTCAGCACCGCTTATCTTCCTCTTCAGAAGGCAAATTCAGAGCAGCAGCGTCCTCGCGCCAAAACTCCAACTGAAAACTGCCTGGCGCAGGCTCAGAGCAGCTGGCTGGATGAAGGTGTCATCATCTTCACTGGAGAATGCTCAGTCATAAAGATTTTGCTGCTCAGTCGCTGACAGCCTGAGAACACTCAACAGCAGCATTTCTCAAACTGGGACCAGCTTCCCGGGAGAGGCTGGAGTCCTGCTAGAAGCACCAAACAAGCCAGGGGCAATCAAACACAGCTGGCCTGGGCTTGCTCTGATTAAGGCTTGACAAGACTACAGGTCTTGTGCTACATAGTGTGTCATGTATGTCTTTTTTGCTGATCCTAAGGAAGAATGAAGACAACCTTAGGCTTAGACACAAAATATGCATGCCTAACTTAATCCAGCATGAAAAAATTTTGGTAGTTTTCAATGACAACTGCTCACCCCATCTCTGCATGGGCCCCTGACCCAGTTCCTAGCAGTCAGTTTTATCCCGCATCCTCTCATCCGTGAATACGAGCAAAACAATATGCCCCTCCTCCCCCTCATTTTTAACACCCTACCTCCTTCACCCAGTTCTGCTACAGTTTACAGGAACAATGAAGATGCACAGGAAGGACGTGTTGTCCTGAAACCATGCTTAGCATGTAAGCGTCTGTGTCACCAACTGGTACAATAAGATGCTTCTCACTACTTTTGTAAAATGTTGTTATTTGTAATTCACTTTTAATTCTAACATGAACCATATTTTTAATGGTTTTTTTTTCCAAATGAAAATAGGGGAGGAGAAAGATCATTAACAGTGTAACGACAGTGATCCTAGCTTTTTTCTTTTTCTTTTCCTGAGGACCAAAAAACCCAACCTTCATGGTCAAACTTCGTGCAGCCACTAAAGCATCTGCAGTTTGTAAAAACTGAATTTTAATTGATACAGGAGAAACAGTTGTCCAATTCACTGTTGAGTCTGGTATATGGGCAAAAGGAGGCCAAAAGGTCACTCATAAATAGCTAAAGATGCCAGACACAGAGCAAGAACAATTCCTTCTTGTGGGCTTCACATTGAAACTAGGTTTCCAAGGCTCCTTGGTTTGTTACCTCTCTCTCAAAGACATGGAAAAAAACATACTCCTGACACATATTTAATACACTTGCCTCACGTTCCACAGAAACTATTACTTACCTCTCTTCCATCCTCTACCAAGCTGGCTCGTATACTAGGAATTTGCTGCACCCTGTTTCCCAAATCTTCACTCACATTTACAGGAAAGCTAACCCATCAAGCCCATTCTTCTGGCTTGTTTTGATTTGGTTCAAAATAAGGGCTTTGTTATTCCTGCCCTTTCCCTGAGCCCCTGCCCTCACCTTGCCAAGCCCAAAACACACAGCTTGCTTCAGCTTCAGCAGAGCTGCAAAGGCTCTGCGATGCCTGTATAAGAACAAACACGATTCACTCATTAAAGCGAAGCTTTTGGGGATGTGCCCCGCGTACTGACCTCCACCAATGGCCTGGGTTTGCGCTCCACTGCAAACCTGAAGTGGCAGAGTTCACAGTAGCTGGTGTTTGAAGATGACAGCCAGTGCTCCAGGCAGCTGCGGTGAATGGTCCCCAGGGTCCCCGTACATTCGCAGGGGGAAAGAAGGTCTTCCTGACTGCTGCCCTCGTGGCAGATCCTGCACATCGGCCGGTCATTGAAGGGGCTGCTGGAGGAGGAGAGAAAACTGCTGGTCAGTATACAGGGCTGTGATCTCGCCTCTCCTTCTCTCTGTACGGCGTGAATTAACAATGTGGGAAACATTTGCAGCTTGCGTACTTTACGCTGTAGTTAGCACACCAAGCTGCTGGCTAGTAACATAATGGCTGCAGGCGCTTTCGTATTCTTGTTTAAAATATCTCTTCTGTAGGGGAGGGGGGCTTCCTTCAAGAAATCTCTAAAAGCATCAGGGAAGTTTTAAACCTGCCTCGGCTGGGCACCTCTTACGCTAGTGATGATCTGTGCCACCTCTCCTGACCTACAGGATAGCATCTCTTATGCTAGTAAAGATCCCCAGACCTACAGGGTAAGCTGTTTTCAGTGATCAACAGCAAAGGAGTGCTGGACCTGAAACCACAGCACTTTGCCCTGTACTGGTGTGACAGCAGGGCCACCACTTCAGGGAGGCACGTGCAGGCAGTAAGCCCTTGTCCCTGGGGAGGGTTTCCCTCTCTTTGGGACAACATCCCACAAGCAGCTCCAGGAGCTATATTAACAGAAGGAGGACTGTGCCAAACACACCCCTCTTGTGTAGCAGCTGCCTGTGGCTGCTCCTCCTGCATTGCCTCCCCCAAAGCACCCACCTTCCTGGTGGTGGGTGCTAATGGTCAAAGGGGGACAGGTGCTCCTCTTGCCAGTGAAAACCTAAAAAATCTGATTTTAACTACTGAGATTCTTTGTTTTACAGAGGAATCTTTCAGGAAAGAGGAAAGCAGTGGCATGGCTTCCCAAGGTGTTCAGGCTTTGCACAGCTGTAGGAAAGCAGGAACAGGCTGTGAGCCCCAGTGCTGCTGGACTATGGATCCACTTCACCCCAGCTTCAACTCAGGCCCCCGACTGCCAAGGCAGAGAAGGTTGACCTCTTGGAAACAAAAACTCTCCCTACCACATATGCCATCTCAGGTGATCTCCTCAGAAAAGCAGGTTTTGTCACTGTCACTGACAAAACCTCGTTAGTGGATACCGTACGGTGGCACACCACTGTTCCCTCTGTCTCTCTTCTGGCTCTTTGCAGGCTGCCCCAGGTAGACCTCACTCAAGTGTAGCTGCAGGAAAGCATAAACAGGCCAGCCAGCTTCTTTCAATCTGCCTGGTAAAACAGTATAAAGTTGTGCTCAATGCTCTGCACACACATCCAAGTGCGCAAAATGTACAGGGTTTAAAAAAGTTGCTACAAGGAAAGGGGAAAAGGCCCTTTCAGGCTGTCATATCACGTGTGCAGCAGCAGTTAATAATTTCACTCTCCACACGAGTGCAGTGGATTGGATTGTTTGCTGTTTTGTGAAAATCCAGGGCTACTTCAAGACCTATGCAGTCTTCCCAGCTTCACATCTGTGAAGTAGAACTTAATTTTGACCCAAGTGTCAAATCTGGATATGGCCAAACCCTTATGCATCCTTTTTCTTGCTTCTAATGAAAACTGCATCCAGCTCTAGGGACCCCAACATAAGAAGGACATGGAGCTGTTGGAGCGGGTTCAGAGGAGGGCTACAAAGATGATCAGAGGGCTGGAGCACCTCTCCTATGAGGACAGGCTGAGAGAGTTGGGGTTGTTCAGCCTGGAGAAGAGAAGGCTCCGGGGAGACCTTATAGCAGCCTTCTAGTACCTGAAGGGGGCTACAAGAAAGCTGGAGAGGGACTTTTTATGAGGGAGTGTAGCAACAGGACAAGGAGTAATGGCTTCGCGCTGGAAGAAGGTAGATTTAGATTGGATATTAGGAAGGAAGTTTTCACTATGAGGGTGGTGAGACCCTGGAACAGGTTGCCCAGAGAAGTTGTGGCTGCCCCATCCCTGGAAGTGTTCAAGGCCAGGCTGGATGGGGCTTTGAGCAGCCTGGTCTAGTGGGAGGTGTCCCTGCCCATGGCAGGGGGCTTGGAACTAGATGATCTTTAAGGTCCCTTCCAACCCAAACCATTCTATGATTCTATGAAAACAAAGCCAGCCTGAAGCAGGCTAGTGTTTTGAAGGGCATATTTCACCAATAATCTGCCATTCTAAACTGACAGCAGAAAGAGCCACTCTCAATCACTTAGACGATGGCTGAAGCAGCAACACTTCTGTGTGCGTCCCTGCTAGAAATAGCCTGTTTGGCCGCTCAGCACGTTGGCTTGGGAAGCATGAAGGCAACGTGCCACAGAAGTGCTGGCAGCAGCACATGGGCTAAACACGGCATCCCATGCCAGCCAGCACGCGCTGAAGCCTCCCGCCACGCATCAGGGCAAATTACTGCAGCTGGCGCACTTGAGCAGCAGGATCCCTAGACAGCTTGCTTCCCCCTTCTTCACTGAGTGTAATGGTGAGGGCTTAATTGCATATGTAGCATAATCATTGCAAAGTTAGGATGAAGGTTTAATCACAAGAGCATCATGGTAAGCCTTCACAAAGCACACCACCACACCTTCCCTTCAAGCGCCTGTGGGACTTGCAGGTGGCAGCTGGGGAGGGTTCACTCCAGCCCGCCCTTCCCACCGCCCCCCACGTACCTCTGCGTGGCGAGCGTCCGCACGACGGAGGAGAGCAGCTGCCCATCTTTGGCCGACACCTGCATGACATACTGCGGGCAGCTGCTGGCTGGGCCACCGCTGCTGCCGCCGGGCAGGGTCTTGCCATCGGGTGCCGGCAGGCGCGGGCGCTCCGGCGGGACTCCCGGCAGGTGACTGCAGCGGCTCGTCCTCATGGCGGCGGGTGGCGGGTCCCCATCTAGGGAGAAGGGAGGAGAGGGCGGTGGGGTGGAGGGAAGGGGCACGTCCCTCCCTGTCTGCAACTCCGCCGCACTGATGGATACCAGGCGGGAGAAAAAACATCCCCCTCTTTCCCTCCCTCCCCACCCCAGCCCTTCGAAACCCGCTCAGCAGGGAGAGTAAGCTTGCAGCGCTATGTGTCGCGGAAAAACAGCTTGTACGTCTCAGAAACAGCAAGCCGGGGCCACTGCGCTGCTTTTTTTCTCTGCAGACTCCTAAAGTCAGAAGTGATAAACGGAAAGACTGAACCTTTTTGCCTCCCCCCTCCCCCCCTACCCCCCCACCTCAAATGCTGCAAAGGAACAAGGAACATACAATCTTCACCTTGTGCGCTTTTGAACTTAAAGGCTGCCCAAGTCCACCAACAGGGAAAGTTACAAATCTGAGGAGAAAGCAGCCGATAAGCTCCAAATCCCTTGTTGAAAACACTGCACTGCTGCCAAGTGCTTTCCAACATGAACCCATGGCAAAGCACAGACCCAGCAAATAATCCTGTACAGGTCTTTTTGTCACACAGACTCACTTAATAACAGCCTGTGTGCAGTAATAATTTATGCCACAAGGTGAGACAGAAATCACAGCTTGCCTGTGCCTTTCTTTTCTGCTTTCCTGGTACTTCCATCGCTTACGCTGTATTTTGCATGATGCTTTCAACCATGGTAACTGGAAAGCACAGGTTGTCTGGTAACAAAGAGCCTGGGAATGTAAATTCCTGATTCCTTTGTACGCTGTTCCTTGCTGGGTGTGCCTGTCTGGGAGAGGAGGCTGTGTGATTCAACAGGCAGAAGACCAGCCTATGTGCCGCCAGGCTTCCTCTCCAGGTCAGTCACGAACAACATACCTACGGGATGGATTAATCCACCTACAAAAGGGGGCAAAGACCTCCTAGCATGCCTCAAGACCCTTGGCTACAGTCACGTGTAAATCCTACAGGTTACTACTATGATATCCACGTGTTGAAATCAGGCACATTCACCTGCACGGCATTTAACCCTCAAAAAAAGCGTTTGCATCAGACACCGTTATTTGCGCAGTACCAGTACTGCAGCAGGAAACAGTCTTTAAAAATTAACCATTAATCTATTCTTTTAAACGGAGATATTTCTCTGGGCTTTAAAAGAAATCTTGTAAATTGATCTCACTGGATTTGCGCAAATGGCAGTGATAACTTTCTGAAGTCTCCTGAATGGACGTCTTCAGCAGCACGACTTTGCAGCATGCAAAGATGTGATGGAGGTGCTGGACCACTTGTACCATGCAAGTTTTCACATAGGGATTTATATTCTTAGAAAGGCATCTAAAACAGGAAAACACTTGGCAAAGTGTTTGTTTTACAGGATTATTTCAGCTATTTTCAGACCATGCATGCCCCAGAGAGCGAACTGGAGGCTGATGAGACAGCTTACAGGGGATATATAGTGTTCAGAGAATGGGGAAGGAAATCAGACTCTGCCCCTCATTTACAATGAAAATGAAGCAAATGGCTGATTTCAAAACCATTAACACATAAAAGATGCAGACTATTTAAGAGAATAAGAGCCACGGACTCTCCAAGGAGACCATGGTATCAGCAACATTTTACTTTTAAAATCCATGCTGAGACTATTTAACAAGAATATTCAGCAGCTGAGTAGCTGCTTCATTAAACTTAAAAAGCCCAGGCAGTACCATGCTTACAAACCCATGCTACAGAATTATGTATTTCTTTTCCAGTTGCTTCACTGACCTCATTAAGTACAACAGTGGGTTTATCGTTGCGTATAAAGTTACCATCCAAGCCTTTACAAACACATCCATCAGCCACTTGATGAGTTCAGAGCTGAAGCATCAGATGATGCAACTAAATGCAAAGCTTTAAAGCACACCAGAAATAATGTAGCTGTATCCCAGCAATGATGTTAATTCAAATTTCTGCGTACAGCACCGCACTGATATCCCACTTCGGCATAGCAAATACATGTAACCCCTTTCTACCTAATTTTTTTTAGAGAAAGTTGGACATTACAACACATTTTCATGATTTCAGAAGAATGGTTTTCACAGAAATCCAGTGTATGTGCATGAAAATAGCACAGTTACAGAATTAAATAATATGTGCTTTAACACTGAACTCTGTGGTAAATAATGAAGATTGTCCTGAGAAGCACAGAGATCCTAAGAAAACCTGAATGTCAAAGTTGACATTAAGGAATTGTAAATCTTAATATCCACAAAACCCCAAAGTCAATATTTACCCATATATATGTATTATGTTCTGCCTGAATGTTTTTCACCTGAAAGAGGTGGAAATCTGTCACAAATATCTTAACAGAAGAGGGAAAATGAAGAACAAAAGCAGGAACGTGTGTTTAGATGGTATTTAGGGAGAGACGCAACATTAAATGGGGGAAGCCAGAATATCAGCATTTATTTCAGATGCCAGAAAATTCAGAGAAATGTGGCTGAATTTGGCACGATGGATATATGCCTGAAGAAATCAAGCAATTAGGTCTTTTTTTTTCTTTTCTGTGTTACTACACGCACTCCTCTTGCATGTCTCTTGCCTAGCCAAAAATCTATTTTAAGACTACCTTACTACTGTAATATTTAAACCAGATTTTTTCCCTGTTCTAGTTCTTCTGCTTTGCCTTTGGTATCAGTCTCTGACTTCCTCTTCTCACCTCCATCTTCTGTCTTTTAGAGTGCCCCTCCAATTTCAGTACTATATTCCAGCCATCACTGATAAGCGTATAGTTCTTGGTGCGTTCCTTCTCTTCACTTTCTTGTGCAATTACTTCAATCAGATATATAAAAATCCCATTTTCAGGCCTGTTTAACGATCATAAGTTGAAAAACCCTGAGATAAGGGGAAATTCTTTTTTAGTGTGTCATATATATGCCAGTTTATTTTTATATATATATATGTATATATGTGTGTGTGTGTGTCTGTGTGTCTGTGTGTCGGTATGTTTATGGGTATCAGAGCAAAAGTAAAGATACTGTATGTATTTTCTTTGTACCATAACGGGGGTGGGGTGGGGTGGGGAGAAACTGTTGAATTCTCAGAGTTGTTCTGTATCCTCAGAAATTTCAAATTCCTGTCTGGAAAGAGGTCAGTACAGGTTTTCCTGGTGGGAGGACGTATTGGAATGGCATTCTATTAGTTGCTGGTTAAAGTGTCCTCGTGATTTTTCCCTTCTGCTTTGTTCACTGGCTCATGAAGTAAATATCCCTCAGCCAGCACTGCAAGTCTCGCATATATTCCTGTTACTTTTGCATTCAGCACTCTGGTTTACAAACATGAAAAGCAGAAGTCTCATAATAAGAAGTCTACCCCCTTTTTCAATTTACACAATTACAGATGCAGACGGTGACAGTAATTTGCGGTTATTTATGTTATTTCCTCAAAAAAAGTGCAGACACTATACTTACTTTCAGGTTTGAGACAATCTGAGAAACCTGAAGGTACACAAGTCCATGGGACCTGAAGAAATCCATCCACGGGTCCTGAGGGAACTGGCGAATGAAGTTGCCAAGACGCTTTCCATTATATTTGAAAAGTCGTGGCAGTCTGGCAAAGTTCCCACTGACTGGAAAAGGGGAAACATAACCCCCATTTTCAAAAAGGGAAAAAAGGAAGACCCGGGGAACTACAGACCGCTTAGCGTCACCTCAGTGCCTGGCAAGATCATGGAGCAGATCCTCCTGGAATCTCTGCTAAGGCACATGGAAAATAAGGAAGTGATTGGTGACAGCCAGCATGGCTTCACCAAGGGCAAGTCATGTCTGACAAATTAGGTGTCCTTCTAAGATGGTGTTACAGTGTTGGTGGATAAGGGGAGAGCAACAGACATCATTTACCTGGACTTGTGGAAAGCGTATGACACTGTCCCACGAAACATCCTTGTCTCTAAATTGGAGACACATGGATTTGATGGATGGATCACTCAGTGGATAAGGAACTGGCTGGCTGGCCGCACTCAAAGAGTTATGGTCAACAGCTCGACGTCCAAATGGAAACCAGTGACGAGTAACGTTCCTCAGGGGTCAGTACTGACTGGGACCACTGCTGTTGAACATCTTTGTCAGCGACATGGACAGTGGGATTGAGTGCACCCTCAGCAAGTATGCCAACACCACCACACTGTGTGGCATGGTCAACACGCTGGAGGGAAGGGAAGCCATCCAGAGGGATCTGGACAGGCTTGATGTGAGCCCATGTGAACATCATGAAGTCCAACAACGCCAAGTACAAGATCCTGCACCTGAGTCACAGCAATCTCAGGCACACATACAGGTTGGGCAGAGAATGGCTTGAGAGCAGCTCTGAGGAGATGGACTTGGGGGTGGTGGTTGATGAGAAGCTCAACATGAGTCAGCAATGTGAAAGAAAAAGAAAAGAAAGCCAACCGCATCCTGTGCTAGCCTAGTCTAGTGGGAGGTGTCCCCACCCAGGGCAGGGAGGTTGGAACTAGATGACCTTTAAGGTCCCTTCCAACCTGAACCATTCTGTGATTCTGGGAAAAGAAGCGTGGCCAGCAGGTTGAGTGAGGTGATTCTGCCCCTCTACTGTGCTCTGGTGAGACCACGCTTCGAGTACTGCATCCAGCTTTGGAGCCCTCAGCACAGGAAGGACATGGACCCATTGGAACGGGTCCAGCGGAGGGCCACAAAGATGATCAGAGGGCTGGAGCACCTCTCCTGTGAGGACAGGCTGGTTCAGCCTGGAGAAGAGAAGGCTCCGGGGAGACCTTATAATGGCCTTCCAGTACCTAAAGGGGTCTACAAGAAAGCTGGAGAGGGACTCTTTGTGAGGGAGTGTAGTGAGAGCATGAGGTGTAATGGTTTTAAACTGAAAGAGACGAGGTTTGTATTAGAAATTAGGAAGAAATTCTTTACCGTCAGGGTGGTGAGGCACTGGAACAGGTTGCCCAGGGAAGTTGTGGATGTCCCACCCCTGGAAGTGTTCAAGGCCAGACTGGATGAGGCTTTGGGCAACCTGGTCTAGTGGGAGATGTCCCTGCCCACGGCAGGGGGGTTGGAACTAGATGATCTTTAAGATCCCTTCCAACCCAAACCATTCTATGATTCTATGATACAGTTAGTAAATTAAACCTAACTATTGCTAGTAAGTAAATTATCTGAGGTCATGTTAGAGCTGGGTAGAAGATTCAAGTGCAACCCTTATCCCTTGGCCCATAATAATTTATAGGATGCCATTCTAGCAAATATTAGGGACAACTTACACTCTTTTTTCTCTCCTGATCTGCTGTCTGCTACCCGCAGTGTTAAAATGCAAGTCAATATCATCTGATGATATTGCCTCTCTCTGCCCTCTCCTGCCTGGTTCTTTTTTTAAATCATTCCAAAGTCCAGACTGCTTTCTAGGGCTTCAGTAGCTATTAAGAAGTATCTGGAAGTAATTTTCTTCTTCATTACAGGAATGAATGCAAATGTTTTGGAAAAGTGTCTTAGCCCCACAAACAAATGCCACCAAACACTTGCAATCTTTGTTTCAGAGACTTCTGGGCTTAGTCAACTGTTGAGTTGACTAGGTTGACTAACAATACATCCCCACTGAGCTCTGCAAACATTTCTTTATATGCTGCAAGGCATTTATAGCATATCTTCTTTCCCATCCTTATCTTTCCTTTTAAAAGATTTATGACTTCTCTATTAAGAGAAACCAGGAGACTCAAAAAATGCCAGTGAGGAAGGCACTGCCACTCTTACTGAATTACACTCAAACATGAGATGTGAAAAATTAGCATAACTTCCCTGAAAAGGAATTTAAAGAGGAAACCATTTGCATTTACAATAAGCACCTACAACTGGAATCCCTGTTGCACTCTTTCCTACTGTGCATGAACTGACCTCATTTCTCTAAACCCATAAAGCATTATAATGCTGATGACTTAAATTATCACAGTGGACTTTTTTAAGCAGTGGGGCTCTTCTGCTGAAGCTGTGGGTGGCTTAGATTTGCATGAGAAAAAAAGATCCTACACTTCAAGCAGTGGGTTGCAAAAGTTAAACAAATATTCATGTAGAGACTGTGTGAATTGCTCGCTTTTCCTTTTTTTCAGGACTAAGAATATCACATATTGCATCACTCACAGTCATGCAGTTTCAAACTTGGAAATCCATTGACCTTTCTTATTGCATGTTCCCATGAGTCACGCTATTAGTTTCAAGAAATGCAACTCAAAGATGCATCAGCCAGCTTCAGGACTTAAAAACATGCATGAAAAACGACTACCTTCCCATCTGGATACATTTTCCCAAGAAATATAGTGTTATTTAAAAAACACAGCCGTTAAAAAAAAATCAGCTTTCAGAGATACATTTTTGTTTCCTATTTATCTACTTTTATGTACCCAAAGAATATTTCTCTTTGCAGTCTATCCACAGCCTGCTGCTCAAAATTACAATCCAGTATCAAGTAGAAATGGCAAACTAGCTGTCCTGAAGGCCAGGAGTGAAACCTAGCCAGATACTGGCATTGTGTGATTTGAGAAGGCCGTGTCTCTTCCATGGGCCCACAATTGCCTCAGTCTGCCCAACAGATTCTGCAGGTAAAAACCCATCTCCTTTGCACAGAATACTCTCGAAGTTTGGACCCCAATGACCTGTGTTCATCGATAGATTTTTACCTCAGGACAGGTCAGCAGATTTGGAGCACAGATACAATTCTGCATCATACTGCAATCTGGAAGAATGGCGCACCTCAGAGAAACATCTTCTGCCTGTATTTCTTCTATCAATCCTATCAGTTACTCAGAATGCAAGTTTCGTACTCTAATGAATGAACAAATTACTGGTTTCAAAAGTTGTCTGCAATATAGTTATCAGAGGTTGTGTGAAAAAGGTGGTCTTCACTGGCTTCGAATCCATCAAACAAGTATTACAGCGTATACTGCGCTTTGTTTTTTGAAATGAAGAGCAGGAACTCATCTTTCACTTACTGAGGTTTAGAGAGTATTTTTATGCTGTCCTACCTCTTAAGACAGTCATTTTTTTTAGTAGTCTCATGATATAGAACATGTCCATCTTCCAGTTCTCCTGACATTGCATGATCCTTACAGAGATAAACCACTATGCACAAAAGACTTCTGCTTTAATTAAACTACTATTAGGTGTTTAGTTACGGCAGGACAGAAGTCTGGACTGGTTGGCAAACCTCTGTGAGAAGCTAAGTACTTAGGCAGTTAAACCAGCTGTGACTAAGCCCCGTTTCACTGCAGCTATGTTAAGATGCTCCAGACTAAAACAGGCACTGCAGTGACTGGATGGATTGCTGCTCTGCCTCCCAGATCCACCTTCCCTCTAAATAAGAATCAAAATTCTCAGCTCTATGAGGAAAAACTTCTTTACGGTGAGGGTGACAGAGCACTGGAACAGGCTGCCCAGGGAGGTTGTGGAGTCCCCCTCTCTGGAGACTTTCAAGACCTGCCTGGATGCAGTCCTGAGTAATGTGCTCCAGGCAATCCTGCTTTAGCAGGGGAGTTGGACTAGATGATCTCTAGAGGTCCCTTCCAACTCTGAAATTCCACGATTCTGTGATTCCGTGAACTCCAGAGTACTGTGAGACTTCCTATTTTTTTACCTCTTAAGAAATGATACAGGGTACCGTGAAGATGGCATGGCCAAAACCTTTCTATAAGAGCAGGACACCCTTGGCCACCTGAAACTCTTATTTTAGTAGCACTGACACTCATGAAAGAGTCTTCTGTATGTCATTTCCAAGGCATTCATAGCTGGAATTGTTTTAAATGTTTCTTGACTCTTCCCTCCACACTCCACCATGCAGAGCTGCATGGATACCCTCGTGGTTTCAATCCCACTGAGACTACCAAGTAAAGAAAATAATGGAGTAACTGCCTGTTCCAGTTGTAGCCCTAGATGCTGTCCACCAACACGGAGGATAGATCCAAACTCCTTTCAGTGTATTTCTTAGAAATCAGCTGGCAACTGGCAACTGATAATTACAGCTTAGGAACCTTCTGCCACGGGAGATACCTGCAGGGCAGGCATGACCCAGGCTCCCAACCTGCTGCTCCTGTCCCCTGTGGCATGCATCTGGTCATGCCCTGTCCCTTCTGCATTCGCCTCCCCAAGACCCCAGCTCATCAGCTACTCTTACTTTTCTCTCTGGACTCGGTTCCAGTCCTGTTGCGTGATCCTGTGTGTGTACCAGGGTTGTTCTTCAAAGATTTCAGAGCAGCTAAGCCCAGAACTCATAATGGGAAATGCCAGCTCTCCTACAGCCTTAGTGGACACGAGATCAGTACAATTGCTACACTTGATCTGTTTGTTAAAAAAATAAAGAGAATTAATAGGTACAGAAACTTTCCGCAAAAATATCTTAACTCCACAGGAGGTGCACATAAGACCCTTAGGTCCTCCAGATAAAAAATTAATTTCCACAACTTAAGAAGATGAAATAAGTCCCACATCTGATAGTCACACGTGGTTCAGTATACAGGAGGACATATAAGACGCTGCCCAACCTATTCACTACAGAGCTGCAAAGCATTCACTGGCACCAAGACACCTGAGAAAGGCAGAAGGGAACCAGCACCAGGGCACAGCAGTTACAAAATGACAGCAGAAGGAAGCTGGTGAACATTTTTGTTAAGAATCCATACAACCTGCTCAACAGCATTCAGTTTTTAACAACTACAACACCACCACCAAACCCTCCCAAGGATAAATGACAGAAAACCGAATGCTGCAAGACGAAAATGTAATACTTGTTTACCAGTTGAGGAGGGCAGTAAACTTTACACCCCTTGCAAGATTTCACTTCAAAGCAAGTCAACATACAGAAAGTACTGCAATATTGAACCCCACTGATATTAGGCAATTTTAATTTGGCCCAGAGTTTACTTATTTTTCACGCTGTAGACAGCATTTTCTGCGTGGCTGGTCTAACTGCAGAGAGCTCCGGGGCCTCTTAAAAACTACCACACAGCAGGCTGCATGTAAAGGGTAATTTTATAAACATGCACTTTAAAGAACTGAATGCTAGGCTGAGGCAGCAGCACAACGCAGTTCGGCATGGATAGTCCTTAAGAGTCTTCCCACGCATTTAAAAAATCACTGCCCAGCCATAAACTAATGTTTTTTTGTCATGTACTGAACCTTGAATCACTTTTCATGAGAGCAATCAACTACCTTTTTGGTACTGTGGACTTTAATAAATTGCTTTATATATGCATAGCCACTACCTCGGGCAGGGACGCTTTCCACTTGGGCAGGGATGCTTTCCATCTGGTCTAATGGGAGGCGTCCCTGCCCACAGCAGGGGGGTTGGAACTATGTGATCTCTAAGGTCCCTTCCAACCCAAACCATTCTGTGATTCTACGATTCTATGATTCTATGATTATGTCTTTTGCTTAGGTTCTTCTTCTTTTGTTGGCTGTCAAAATGGAAGATGACACATGATAATACATACCATAAGTATTTATGCTGGTGGCATTTTAGTCTTGCATTAATAAAAAATCAGAAGATACAAATACAGTTTACAACTGATCTGGAAATAGTAATGATAGTTTCTTTCAAAGTATAAAGACAGATATGAATTTTCTTTTCTAGTGGAAATGTCTTTCCTCAGAGGAGTTGGAATGCAAGATCTGTCTGTCTCATTTTTCCTAGAAGACATTTTGGATTACTAGACAAACAGGAGGAAGTTATGATTCAGCATACTGAATGGTGCTGCCAACAGATTTCCCTCCTGTGCTGAACAAGCTGCTTCCAGGTTCTTTGGAGCAACACGGGTTGCAGAAAACCAGTATTTCCACAACTTCCCTTTGCATGAATGCGCTCCCTGTGCCCACAGAAGCTGGCAGAACATAGGCACGAATATGACAGCCTCATGTGCTTAATTGCACCCTTACTTAGCATAATCTGGGAAATAGTTGTTTCTGTATATGCTGCCAATTTTGCTTTTGTAAATTCCTGGCAATGGCTAGCATTGCGAGTCAGACTCCCAGAACAGACACTTAATCTACACTTGCCTGTTGCACGCACTGGAGGTACACACAAGCTCTGCTGAGATCTGTCTTTCTCTCTGACTACCCGGCACTCCTTGTAACTCTGTTTCAGTTACCCCAGCCCACACAAATGGCCGTTGCGGATTCAGGTCCAGACACCGTTTGCTAACCCGGGTTCTTCTGGTCTAAGGGTCCCTGGAGCGCTCAGCTCCCTGGACCAGCAGGTACACCGGCTTGAGAACACGGGGTTACATCCTGTGCTTGTGCATTGTGCCTGAGGCACTAGGAGGAGAGGAGCGGGGGTGCTAAAGGTTACTTTGGAAGGGGGTACTAAAGACACACTGCTCCGAGATAAACACCCTCAGTGAGGAAAGATGTAGGAGTTTTGCCAACAATCTTGAGTACAGAAATCAAAATGACTAAGTATTTTTCAGCTTCTTTCCCAAACCTCATCTATGCTGCTTGTCTTAACTGACAACACGAAGAATATTTGGAACTGGAGGCCAAGTCTCGCCTGCACCTATTTCTGGGTGACCGTACTCAGGCTGAATCCCTGCAAACGGAGGAAGGCTCTCACCCTAACACATTCCTAAATTCTCCCTGCTTCATTGCCAACTCCTCTCCACACTCCCCCTCCCTTCTTTCCCCACGCCTGCCCACAGAATTTCTGGCCCCGCTTAATGACAAATTTTGAAGGACAATGAGACAAAGCTTCCCCCAGACAGCTCCTTCCCTTTCTGCCAGCCTGGCGGTGGCTGCAGGCGGGGAGCAGGGCTGGCCCTGCACCAACCCTCTGCAGGCTGCAGGCACGCGTCCATCAGTTACCCCTCTGGCAGAAACCCAAAGATACCTTTATTAAAAGACCAAGTCCAAAGCTGAAAAACGATGATTACTGCCAGAATTATGCTAAGTGCTGGGACAGTGCTTTTCTCCATTTCTTTTGATTAGTGGGTACGGACTGGAAAGTCTGGCTTCCCACAGAAACAATGTGGCTTAATGAATAAATACAGCTCCTGAAGTCTGACCCAGAACACGCCTCAAGGGTGGCTTCCCCCAGGGGAGGTGTGGAGATGGCATGGCCCTGAATCGCTGTTTCTGTGTGATTTATTTACACCTAGTGTCATCCCAGGACATGGCATAAATTGCAGGTGTTTTCACACTTCAGCACCAAAATGCAGTGACAGAATTAGTATCTACTTATATGCTGAAAGTCTGCAAGTTAAGAGGCCTGGAAGCTCATTTTTGGACTAGAAAGTAAGTTCTGGATCCTCTTTCATTTTCCTAAGTTAGGTCACTTTATACAGGTGAGACAAGCAGATTTTGTAATGAAATGCCAGACATGCATGTTTATTTCTTGGCTTAAAACCTGACAGGTGAGGCTTGCACCATAAGAATTTCTCTCCAACAAGGGCCAAAGAACAAGGAATCCCATGTCACTCCTTTAAAACCAGGCTTCATTTCTAAAGAGTGGCAATCCTTTTTGCAAAATACGTATTACTGATACTGCACTTCCTTTAGCACAGGAGCTGTAAAACCTTCAGAAATCCCTTTCTCTGCAAGTACCTACGATTTCGTCAGAAATCCTGTCTTTTGCAATTTCCAACTGCAGCAGTTTTAGCCCGATCAGTCAGTGCCTCTGCACTCTTGTTTGCCCTCTCTTCTATTTAGATCTTTCATTTCTGGTGCTTGTTTTATCAGAAAAAGCATAATCATAGAAACATAGAATGTCTTGGATTGGAAGGGACCTTTAATGGTCATCTAGTCCAAGCCCCCTGCAGTAAGCAGGGACATCTTTAACGAGATCAGATCCGAGAGCGCGGGATGCTCGTTCCGTGTCACACATCTCATCACGCCCTCTGGGACTCACACTACCTCTGCACACGTTGGGGCAGCTAAGATCACCAAAGAAATGGAACAGAAACTACACCTACTGCACCCTGATGTTTTATAGCTAACTATTTTTTCAGGAGATGGTGAGGACGAAGACAGTGTGAAGACCAACTTCTCTGTCAAATGCAAAGTCTTAAGAGAACAAATCCCGTCAGACCCGATCCAAATGTGCTGCATTTGATGAAGACGTTCCTGTTGACGTCCCCCAGCTTTACACTGGACTCAAAGTTACTGTTCAGCAGCTGGAGGATGAAGCTCAGGGGAAAATGCTCAAAGTTACATCTTTATGTACTCCCAATGCCACATTTTCCCCAGGGAACATTCAAAATTAGCCCTCACCATTTCCACTACAAGGCTAAAAGGAGGGCTGCTAACATCACATTAATTATACCCCACACAATAAATCCCTAACTGTGCTTCATTTTGTACTCACAGAGGTGAACATCAGCTGAATTCAACTGATTATTCCTGACCAGGTAAGGTCAAGCTAAAAATGACTTGCTTAAACTGCAAATGGTGTAAATATTGCTTAACCTCATGTCTGGGGTTTGGTAATGAATTCCTGTTCGTGTAAAGCTTGTGTAAATGTATTCTTTGACAAATGGGGGCAGTTTGTAAACCTGTGGTTTTACACGGCTCACAGTGTAATCTGTGTTATCTCACATAAATCTTGAGGGGGACTACGACCGAGTGACTTCCCTGTGCAAGAGCATGCACAACAGAGAACACAGGCAGCGCTGGCTGGCCATGGAGGCAAGAGTCTCAAAACTGCAGGGATGAAAAGCAAAATGTTTTTAATTATTAAAGGAAGACATATGGTGACTATTTCTACAGATAGCTTAACCAGAAAGCCAATTATTTTTTTCATTGTTGCTTAGTCAATTATTTGCCCACTTTTAGTATATTTGGTTCTTCCAGCTCTTGCAGTAGAGACTGCACTCAAATATGATCTCATTAAAAACATCACATTTACATAGTCCTTACCATTGATGGAAAAAAACATTGAATGTATGAAAGTTAAAAAAATATACTAAAACCACTTTCAAATTAAAATAAATGAAAAATTAAAAACATTTATCTTTTTAATAGCTTTATAATTAAATTCTAGAGTTTAGCAATATTGGCTGTGTCAGTCTTATACTTGCTAACAAAAACTTCATTAGCAGCCCAATGAATATGACTTTAAGATTTCAGTTTCAAAATAGAAAAACAAAGATTATTATCTTACCATGAATATCTCCGTTTTGGTGCATTGTAATTTAATGGGAAATCATTCAGACACCTGTATATCAATTTATTTTTCCTTAGTCTTCATCTGCATAAATATTTAATATTAACATTTACTTCCTGAACGGAGCACCTCTCTCCTTCCTATGTGATGCATCCCAAACATCTTACCCTGTGAAGCCTTTCAGTAGTTCTCTATGCAAGATACTGGCATTAGTAAAAGCATCTCCTGTACTCTGCGCTGAAGCCTACGTGCATGAAATACAATGGAAACTTAAGCTGAAGGAAGGGAAGGCTTCTGCCTCTTCCCCCCTAGACACTGTGTTTGTCAGTACTACAACGAGACTGCAAACTCCTTGGGGTAGATTCAAGTCTTCTAATATCTTATTCAGCAATGAATCAGCTGATGACACTTTGTAAACGCATGAAACTCAGCTTGCATGCAACGCTTCGCAAAGCATGCCCCAAACAAACATATTGATGTGTAAAATATATGCTTTCTCTTATTCTAAGACTGTGTGATCATCCCATGTGTTTCTGAAGTGCCATCTAACAAGCCCTGCTCCTTCACTAAAGAGAATTTACTTTGTATTATTTTATCTTGTAGTGTTTTTGTTGGCAGTAGTTGAGCTTTTGATGTTTACTGACAAGGGAATTAGTCTTGCAAATATATTGTTTAAAAAAAGGAAAACATTCTTTAAAGCAAAATGACTCAAAATTCAGCTCTTTCCTCCTCCCTTTTCTCTTTTTACCCTTCAGACAAAAGCAGCTAAAAATACTCTCACTGCATTTTCCTCCACACAGGAAGATACACTAATATGAGAGCAAAAAGAGTTTATTTTTCTCAGCAGGAGCAAAATGTAGACTCCATGGTTTTCTACAATGTTTACATAAAGATTTCCCTCTAAACTTGCATTCTGGGCCAAAAGAGTTGTTCATCAAACTCCACAACTTGCGCTCTAGGGATCACTCCAGATGGGGCAAGCACATAGGAATACTGCAAGTTAATTAAAACCAGTGCTAGTTCCCCACACTAACATGTAGATGTGTTGTGCTGTGTAAAACTATAAGCTAAAGGTACTGGACAGTCCCATTTGTTTTCCAGCAACAAGCACACCAAGAATGCTTTTAGTCATTGTAAAATGAATTCGGCACTGATCAGACAAATCAGACCCGACATGCAGACCTGGGAATGAAAAATAATTTCTCCAAACAAAGCATAAAAAATCCAATTTCTATTCAGTAATTTTAAAGCAAATTACTGAAATGCTGCACTAGTGAATTAAAACCACAAGACACAACTAAATCAAAACAGCACAGGTAAAAGTTGACTAGACAACACTATTCTTATCCAAATCCAAGGGAAATACCAACAAGAAAAATAATAAGAGTTAGAAGTGAACGAGGTGTTAGCCTTAGTACTATGGGAAATAAGGGCAATGGAAGTTTGGAGTAGGTGCTGATCTCAATTGGGATTTTAATCTCTATTATCACTTTTGCACTGAAATAAACCCTGAGATGCAGATTTTCTTGCGCGCCCATGGTCAACTTGGCACAGGACTGTGACAGTGGAACAGCCTGAGGATGACATCTCAGCTCGCGCCACTGCTGCTACAGTCTCACAGCGGCCTAATAATTGTTGTCTGAGTTGTACCATCGCCATGTATTTCTTCAGGGGCTACATATGCAGTATAGTTTACCTGATTTATAGCACTATATAGCGCTCTCAACTGGTGAAAATCCTAGCTAGCCATCATATTCAGATTCTGGCCCCTTATCACTAAGATAACATCAGTTGTGATCTTCACCTAATGTCTTCTACAGCTGCAGGAGTTCTGAGTGTGGTCCTACTAGTCTAGGAAATTGCATCCAGCAGTAGCAAGTCCCAGATCTGTAAGAAAAATATCTTACTTAACTTGCATCATGGACAATTCTAAAGAACAAAATAAGAAATATGTAGTTGTCCATTTTGAATGGCCTTGGAACAACTATTTCAATGCCTCGTAGATCACGCTTCACGCTCATACTTCAAAGGAATACACCCCAGTTTACAACCATGAAACATTTTACTTGCGTCACTTTGGCCAGAACGAGTTTAAAAAATCAACACATACCCATATCTAAAGGAACAACATTCACCAGCTCCCAGCAAATACTCAGTCCCATAACCAATATATACTGAATATGAATTCTTTTCAAGTTTATTTATTGCCTGAAAGGCAACTTTCCCCTTCTCAAAGACAAAGCATGTCTGTCAAGCCTCATATGTGTTGGGACAGGGAATAATATTAGAGAGAAGTGGGCCACTACCTCGCTGCCAACATGCTCTGGTTTGGAGTTCATCCTACCTGTACGGATATAATGAAGGGACTCTGGCGAAATTCCGTAAGAAGGCCAAGTCCCATTAGATCTGAGGATGTGATGATTAAGATATTCCTCCAGCCACCCTTTTAAAGCAGTATCTTATTATAGATTCAATTATGTCTCATCAAAACATACGCACACGAACCACTTTGCCTATCATAAAGCATCACTGATGGCAGAGAAAGCATCCACGAGCGTGGAAAAGCTAGAATTTGGCTAAGCACTTTGTCTCTGATGCAGGCGAACCCACACGAAGTTAATTGTTGCCAAAGGGCAAAATAACTAAAGAGCTCAAAGTTTTGCCTCAGGGGCTGCAAAATTCTGGGGTTTCTGGAGAAGTTGTGAACAGACAGAAGTAAAAGCTAAGATAACATCATTATCTGCGTTCAGCAATGCCTTATGACAACCTGCTTCACCCTCCAAAACATTACCCATTCTTAGAAAACAAGTAATTAAAGATTCTTCCCTGTAGCTCCCGAGCAGGACAAGACTTGCCCTCCTGTCACTGCTTGCTGGTGAGGTAGGTAAGGAGGAACACTCTGACACAGGATTAGGATGTAGGATTTCTATAACCTGTTGATGAACTTCCATCTTCCACAACGCAGGATTTTGTGGATTGCTGTCCCCTCCACTACTCTAAACAACTTAATTTCAGCCAGCTCTACCCCACATTAAGACTGTAGAAATTTCTAGAGTCTATTCAGTGACCATGTTCTGCCATGACACCTATGGTCCAGTGTCACAGCGGTTGAGGAGAGCATAGCTAGAGATGACTACTAATGAAACCTAAAAATAGAAACCTTAAAAGTCCTAAACAATAGCCCTAGCTAGGTATTCTAGTTCTGTCTCTTAATCGAGACCCCTTTACACAGGCTATGAAATGTGAAGTTTGAGGATCTGGCTTCAAAGGGGTTCCATAAAACCGGACACTATTTAAATGAATAAACAAGCATACCACATTTTCTATGAAGAGCCCTTTCCTTGGTTCAATTAATGCTCAGGCTTAAGCTTTTAAAATGCATTTAATGATAATCCAAGCACGGTGAGCAAACCAACAGCATCAAATGACTAGTTTCCAATTCTGTCTACTTATTTAGTATGAGATGAGCACTGAACTCTGCTCTGAGCCACAGAGAGAGAGAGAAAAGATGATGCTTCTTGTCCCAGGAGGCTTCCACACAGAGATGTCTCAAACTCAGTAGTAAATTGATTACACAGATGATTCTGCTGGTTCTGGCAACCAGAAAAAAAAGCAGACAGACTATTTTTAGCACGGCGCTTCATTATCAGTTTAATGGCATCCCAAGGTTTATCAGCCTGTCAGGTTGGAAAGAAAGTACACCTTGTTAGAGGGAGGCACTGAAACAAATTTCCTCATTAAGTACTGTCTCCTAGTTTTTCCCAATTGCTAGAAGGATCATTTTTCACCCTCTAAGTTGCATAACTAAGAGTCAATGATTTTCTGTTTTACGTTAGGCTATCTCCATCACTTTTACCTTCCTGCATTTTTAAGTGGTTTCTTCTGGGTCTTGATATATTTTCATATGTATTTTATAATAACATTGATACTGAAGTAGAGAAACTGATCACTTCATGTATGAATATCTTAGTAGACTAGTGAATCTCAGTGAATTTTTGTCTCATCATTTTGAGACTGGTGCATTACCAAAGGTTAATTACATTTCCCATACCATCTGGGCATTGTTCCCAGTTAGTCAAACTTGTCCTTAAATCTGTTCAATTTTCCATCAAAAGCATCCCCATTGCTTTTATTAGGAAGCTCACATCGTCCAACAACCCTCCTTCCTTTCTACCTCGTAGTTTATCTCTTACCACAGCTGTGGGCACAGAATGAATTCCGGATATCACATCATTCTATAAAGTACAACTTAATGGTCTTGACATACTTGTCCATGTAATACCTGCCAGGCATACAATTTATTTGTGACCCTAATGAAGAACACTGATTCAAAAGAGTGACAAAAATTAGCTGAAAGTAAAAATCTTGTTCGAACCCCTCCTCAGTGCAGCTCTTCCTTGCAATAATTAAAACACATATGCGCATCTAGTGTTTGTGAGAACTGCCCTTTCTGACAGCCAGTATCTGCACCACGCACATTACATTCCTGGCTGCTGATACAGACAGTGGGTGGACTAATTATGGATAGGTATTTGTGACCAAGCATTCCCAGAAACTAAACTGAGATTATCAGTCTCACTGCGTACAGCCATCGGCTCACAACTGCCAAGCAGGGCTGAAAAAAGCAAATCAGAGGTAGAAAATTCCTTGTCTCGGCCCCAAAATACTGAACAACCTTGGCCCCGCCAGAGCTCAGATGTCTCGCTGAAAACAAAACAACAGGAGCCTAACGCTCAACAAAAGCAACTAATTGCAACAGGACAGTGCAGGAGGCAGTGAAGGAGTCCAGACGGTGGCAAATTTCACCTGTTAATTTTTTTTGATGCAAACGGAAGGCAGTAACCGACTCATTGCCATTTGAGTCTTCAGGGAGGAAAAAAAAAAAAAGACGTACCTGCTTACTTGCTTATACTCCTGAACACATTGTGCTCCTAACCGAGTGTGAACAAGCAAACAGTGATGGTCTGTCAGCCACTACCCAAATGAGCTTGGATGAAGACGTCCTTGTATCATCTGGCTTTAACACACAGACGTACACAAAATGTGAATTCCCGCAGCAAAACTCGAGCCATAGTCGCTCGAGTTTGTAATTTTTCATCATTCCACTTTGATTTAGTCAAGAGAAGCTTTCAAATCAAACTAACCCGATCAAACCCTGTCTGAAACCTGCAAAATGAGCTAGAATATGAACAAGTGGGTAAGAGAGCGAGAGCAAGCAAGCAAGAGCAACATGCACACATCTAAAATTTCTCAAAGGACTGGGAGAGTTGCCTGTTAAGTTTCTAAACCTTAAGGGCAGCAGAGCATGATTGCAACAGTAATGTCCAGTGAAGTACTGCCAGTCCTTCCTCCCCGCTGCACTTTTTGCGGTTTGTGTGAAATGCTGGCTGTTCATGTGGGCAGCACCTGAATGACAGGCAGTCAAACCGCAACTAGGAATTAACTCTGTGTTGTAGGTCACAGATGAAAGTGCGCGCTCGCCTGGCAGCTGCCAATTACTTCCAGCCCAAGATGTGTCCTTAAAAGCGAGATTATCATACCTCTGCAACACAATCCTATAGTCACAATCAGTGACCGACTGACCGACCATTCCCGCGCAATGAAGTCAGCTTACAGCTACGAAGTTAGCTTTAAGGGCTTTATTACAGATGAGTTCCTCCTGTGCTATTGAAAATACTTTGATCTCTCAGGTTTTTGCACAGCCTAAATTTAAAATAAGCTGCTGTAAGGGAAACTATCCTCTTATGCTACAATTGAGCTGCATGGATTGAGAGGTTACAGGCACAAGTAGGAGGAAAGCAGGAATGGGAAGATTTGCTACCATATTCATCTTCCTGCCTGCCTTGGCACAGACCCATGAGTCAGTCAGAGAAACTACAACTTCAGCGGCCATGAAGAAGTGGCTTTGCGTTTTGCTGGAGTGGAAAAGAAAGGGATAAGATTAAATTTCCAACTTCTTAAGATTTTATCATCTTCAGGGGCCGGTCCCAGAAAACAAAGCCTATTATCTGTCTTATTAATACTCCCACTCACACTAATTCATTCTGCTCCTCCTGCCACACCAGTCCCCCTGAGACATGAATTAAGATGTCACATTACAAACCGTTACTTCTTGTGCATGCTTTAGAAAGGGAGTATCATAAACAAGAGAGTATCATTAACAACATGCGAGGTGATGGTCACAAGTCTGTCCCAAAGCCAAGCTCTCCGAGCATGCTGGGCTCTGAGCTGACTCCTCAGCTCTGGGCAGCAGCCTGCGCGGAGGTCTGGTGTCCAGCCAATGCCCACCATGGCCCCTCATGAAGCATCCAGGAAGATAACCCCCTGCAAGCTTCGTGCTGCAGCTGCCCGCCATGGCCTTGGCCACATTCAGCTGCTGCTGCCCACTGGATTTTCGGGACCTGCAGCTAAGCGCCTCGTGCAGGATGGCCTCCATCGGCCGAGGATCTGCACCAGAAGCTTCTCTACGGCCCTTGGACCATTCGCCTTTGGAAAAGTCAGTCTGAGGATCTCTGTAACCATTCACAGGGTCCCCAGTGACATCCAAAGAAGTTATTTTTTTCTGTTTCACAGAGATCTGAGCTCAGAGGGAATCAGACCTTAAAGATTAATCTGATGGTTCAAACAGCCCAAAGGATGAGGCTGTAAGGCTGTCCTTGTGTGAAGATTCTGCGATGACTTTGTCAATACAGAGAGCTTAAACAAGCCCTGTATATTTACTAATTCCAGCTACAAACATGAACTGCTACTGCATTTTATTTCGAAACATTTTGGAGATAAATGCATTTGATGCTTCTCACAAACAGCCTAGAGCAGATAAGCAAACAACTAATACTGACCTTGTGTCAGATTTACAATTTTATTTTATTTTTTAAGCCCTCAGAAAACCAATTACCTAAACCCTAAGCTAGTTAGGAAAAAACTAATCTTCCAGTCTTCAGCTCAGTGAGGCTTGTGAAGCATCTGGCTGTGGGGGACACAAGACTGCCCTTGACTACGGTGACGTGCCAGCCACAGAACAAGCTCTTTCTCATTTCGTTGCTCCAGACCTGCTGAAAGTCAACTGCCAAAGTCCACCGATGAAATCTCCACCAGTCAATCAGAACTGCTGCTGGAGTATCATGGAAGAGCAGGAACACGCAGCAGTTACACTGCGGTTTGCATTTTCAAAGGATTACGCAAATGCTAATGAACCATTGATCGGGTCCCCGATTTACATGATCAGTGTTACTCAACTTGAGACGAGGGCCATTTTCTGTGACTAAGGAAGTGAGGTTTCAAAAAGGCCTCAAAATGATGCCAAGAGAATGCCAAGACATGTTCTCATGCAGCTCACACGTTGACAGGGAGAACCACATGGATCAGAAAGGACTGCAAACTATTGCAGCTTTGACCTCGCTTCATGCTGCTGTGTCTCCTGAGATAAAGCTCTGGTCAACTACAATGAGAACTGGGATACCAGAGCTCGCTTTTGATGACAAAAGAAGAGGAAAGTCTACTGCACTTCACCTGCAATCCAGACATCTTGGATTGTTTCCTCTTCCTTCACATCACTGATGGTGGATTAATAGAAGAATTATGCATCAGTGAGGAACACCACGCCATGGGTGGGCACCACATGGGACCGGCCCAAAGTAGCAGTCACCATTTTTGAGTGTACAACTTTAAACACTTAACTAACACTTAACTACTTAACACTTAACTAACTCTCTGAATTGCACATCAACCCATAAGAATCCCTGGTTAGATGTCTACTAACATACTGAAAAGCAGAGCTGAACAACTCCATCCTTCTCTGCAGCTGCTCACACCTCCTGACTGTCCTCTGACCTTATCCCCAGCTGCTGCTCTCCCCAGAAGTTTCTATGCCACTGCCCATGCAGGTGTTTTGTTCCCCAGCACCAAAAGAGTTAGCTGTTAGTAGTGTGCCTCCAGTGGCACTTAAGAGAGAAGTAAAAGGAATGTCAAAGACAATCCCAATGCAGTCTGGCAGTCACTACATGGCGGTACAACTTGATCACTGGATAAAAGTTAAAATGAAGGATGAAATCCCAATGGAGGACGGGAATATGGTACACTTTTTTCTACACTAGTAAAGTACCAAAACTAAAACACTTCAGACTGCCTGGGTTGTAACAGCTTCACAACAGTATTTATTCAGTTGTGTTTACTGCCACATCCTAATAAATATCACAGTCAATAAAACTTTTAATGCAGTTGCTTGTATCCTTTGGCTTACCTTCTGCAAAGCTTGCCTATTCATCATGACTGTTGTCATTAAGCAAGAGAGAAGTCTCTTTAGCTTACTTTTGCACCATGGGTATTTCTATGCAAAGATCACATTTACAGTTTTTATGCATCAATTTTTTAATACGTGCCCAGTGGCCTTAAGACAGTTGTAAAGTTTGGGCAGACTGATATAAATGTAACAGGATATTAAAAAAAAAGCATTGATCAACTGCTATTGGAGCTCTTCTCCCAACTCCCAAAGGGGGATCTGTGCGTGCCCATTTCTAAGGTGATGAGCCTGAAAGTTGGGCCAAGCGACAGTGGTGGCCATCTCCACTCCCACCTTCCACTAGGACAGAAGGCATGGGTTCCGTTTTTTTTTAAACTGTTCCTTTTAAAAAGATGCACAACATTTGAGCACGAGCTTACCAAGGTCCTCCGGCAAGCTGCATACCCCACAGATTTATTTCATAGCTTTGACTATTTTTCCGCATTCTAGCAATCCTCAGTCTTGCAGGGATTGCCCCAGGGCATGACATGTCTCCACATCTCCCAAAGAACAGCCAACATGAAAAACTGTTAAAATTGAATACAAGTAAAAGAGCCCATCAGAGTCAGTGTGCCCTATACAAGTCACTCTGCTCCTCTACATGTAGCCACAATAGTTAGACAGGGATATTTGGTTCTCAACAAACCAAACCAGATTCATTCAATCTTAAAAAATAAAAATCAATTTTAAACGGGGCGGGGACGCTCGCTCTGCTTCCACAGCTTAGTCTGAAAACATGAACACAGAAAAAATACAAAAGTGTTCCCATGACTATCCTGAAAGTGGTTTGTGGGTTTGAGAGTCATTCAGCCTGGAGCAGAAATAACTAGAGGAACACTAATTAGCTGGCAATTCCATGGGACAAACAGTGAGTATTCATGGCAGGAGCTGTGGGAAATAGCATGTGAACATGCCATAGCCAGAAAGATCATTACATAAATCATTCAGTGCATTATTTTGAAAAACAAATATGACAGTGAAAAGTTATGGATGAGGATAATACATGATGAGAGGATAATATCGCAGCTGATTTCTCTTCTGCCCAAGTGACTGAGTTTCTGACTTTGTTAGGAATGTCGACAGGTAAGATAAAACTTAGTAAAGATCTGCGAGAATCAAAGAAAAAGGATCTAAGATCTGACTTGAGCACTTAAGAGATTTTTTTTACAAAGTGTTAGACTAAATATTTTGTCTTTGCTTCGGTAATGCCAGCAATGATTAATCACCATCAAATACTGTTGAATAATTAAAACCAGATTATATTTCTGTTCGCTTTTAATAACATTATTTTATCTTCCTCATTTTTTTCCTTTAAAACAAAAGACTACCACTCAGTTAATTAACATTCATTTTTCTAGGATCCGTTCAGAACAGGAATACACTTCAGGGGAAAGTAATTTATAGACTACACAATCCTAAATTATTTTCTGTTATTTTGTCCTTCGCAGAGGAGCATTGCAATGACAACCAACAACTTAGAGCAAGACAAGTTAACAAGATTGTTCATTTCCTGAGTTCCGCTAACAAAAAACCCTCACTATTCTATTAAATAAAAATGAATGGCAACTATTACCAATTTTATTATTCTTCCACAAAGAACAGACACTACTGATGACCAAATCCTCAGTTCAGTGAGCTGTTAATTGCTCCAAAGAATAAATCCCAGATCCATGAAACCTCTTATTCTTTATATTGTGTTTCTTCTAATGATGTTGCTGTGAAAAGAACTCAATTTCTGAGTAATCCTGAGAGGGCATCTTGGACATTCATGAAGGAGCTTCTTTGCCACGTAACCATGGAGAAGCATTTACAGAGGAAAAGGTTGGGTCCCTCCCATAAAACTTAACGTTTGGGCATAAACTGACCGTCTTTTCCTCATTTTATGGGTGAGTCTGAGGATCATACACTTTGTCCAAGTTGCACATGTGCATTATCCCATTGCTTACAGGGCTGCTGTGTGCAATGACCTGCAGACAGACCTTCGCTATAGCCAGTGGGATTTTCACACAGATGCACCCCCCTCCCCTGCCCCGAATCTGTTTTTACAACACAGTTAACATTTGCTTCCTTACATACTAATTCATGGAAATTAACATTGTACTTCAATTAAAAGAGGAACACAAAGGAACGCAGTCTTCTCAAGCCAAACTGAGTTTTATACTTTGTTTTCAGTACTTTTTAGAAGCACTTACAGTTAAATTGTAAGGAAAAATGTGACACAAAACTAGGGCTTTTGGTCATATTAAAGTGATGCCTGTAGTAATGTGATTTTTTTAGAAGACAGTCCTTCCTGGAAAACTTGGGATAACCTAGAGAGCTGGAGACGTGACTGTTGCATGAATTACTAGTTCACTTCAATTTTAAAAGACCTTCCTGGAATCTCTGTATGCTAAGTTTTATGAAAGCATAAAGCATTTCATGTTTGCATACCTCTATGCATGCTTAAAAAGCAGACAAAACAGATAATTTAAATTGGACTATAACTTATCACATACAGCTTTTCCTTTGATAAGGAGGTATAAACTTCATTCCATCACTGGTATGTATTGCAGCTTAGTGCTTCACTTATTAAGAAGAATTATATATTTTCAGAGAGAAATTTACTTCCTCACATTTTGGGAGGCTTTCAATATTCTATATGAGAAGTTTTGTGTTTGTTAGAGAGTGTTAGAAGTAACCTTTCACCCTAAATGCCTGGTATGGTTTTGTGGGGGGCTAGTCTTCATACCGTATCTATCAGTATTTTATTCTTAAATGTGTGTCTGGTGTAATCCAATGCTTCTGTCCTTCCGCCAAGCACAATTTTTTTTTTTGTCTTTTACTTTATTTTATTCCCTTTAAAAAAAGATATCTATGTATTCTCAGGAACAGTATTTGACCTGATTGCATATGTAAGTATTTACTTATTTTCCACAAGGGCTGGAGTTAACAAAAAAGAATGCTATTTTTAATTTCAGACTTTAAATTTTTAAATAATTGCATCCCTAGGCACCATACAATAAAACGTGATACAGAACAACAGACATGTTTGCTTCCAAAGTTTATTGCAACCCAATGGGGCCCAGCAGCTTGGTCCTGTGACGCGCTGCTGGACTGGCCCAAGAACAGCATCAGCCACATAACACCTGAAAACAATGACAGCTTTTTTTAAAGCTCCAGACTGGGAAAAACCCCAGGTTTTTGTAAAGTGAACAGGAACAAAGCAGAGCAGCAGACAGTGAGGCATACTCAGCAGGAGAGAGTTTAGTCAGGTGCAAATCCAATAAAGTAAAATAAGCAGAAGAAAGAAACAAAGAAAAATGTCCTTTCCTAGTGACCAGCTCAGCATACAAAGTCCACATATTTCAACAGGAGTGTTCCATCTACTTCCAGCAACTCTCGGGGCTGTTTTTTTCCTGCAGGGATGCAGTCTGAGCGCCACAGCAGGAAGCTGTCAGCCATCTGCTTTCCTAATTTAAGAAGTATCGATATTGAGCGCTGGTATTACCCTTTGGTACATCTGCCATCATGAGCGTTTGAAATGATAAGTCTCCTAGCAAACGCATTTGTTATCACTAAGGCCTATAATGAAGGTGATGGATTCAGCACTGCCCCTGCTCTGGATCAGGTGTGAGGGACCCAGTGAGACACTCAGGTATCTCTGGTGCACCACACATTAACATGCACCTTAAATGTTCCCCAGAAGTAACAACAACAAAAAGTTTCACCTTTATTGCGCTGATTCAGTTTCCACATGCTCACACGGCTCTGCCCCATAGGACATGAAGCTGTAACCAGACTGCAGGTCTTCAGCTCCCCATCCGTCCGCTACATCCAACCGCCAAGGTGGTATCTAATTTACGCTGGCTTTTTCTGTGCAACATCTCCTTTTCCTAAAACTTTCACTGAGGCCTCATCATCTTACATCATTAACTTCCCTTTTCTTGGAATAGGTAGAAAATACCAGCTTTGATCCAGATGACCTCTGAATCTACTGACTTTAAGGACAGGTTTGCCATGGACTTCAATAGGGCCAAGAGTTCCTTGCTGGTAAGCAAGGTTCCATCATCATCTTACTGCTTCCTAACAGGGCCATCTCCGCAGGCTCTGGACAAAAATCAAATATACTGCATGTTTGAAGAACAGTTTTGGAAACTCAGTTCACCAAATTGCTAGTTAGAAATGCTAATGATTCTAACAAATAGAATTTACACCAATTAAACTTAGTTCCTTTGTGACCAGCTGACAAAATTAATATCAAGCAATTTCTCTCTGATTCTTCACTTGGTATTCAGCTATTTTGTGTCAAATATTTGGTGGCTAATTTTACCTTCACTATCTCAAACTTTAGAAATTTCAAGTCACCCAGAAACAGCTGTACCAGTCTTGAGGCAGACTGAGCAGGTTTTTTTAACACTTCAGGTGAGATTACAGACTGCCAAAATGAAAATCATTCTGTAATCACACTACAAGATCAGTTGCCATACTTCTACAGGAGGACAGCGATTTGCAGCAAAAAAAATTTAGCCAAACATCCAGTTGGTCATACAAAAAATTAGTTAAATTGAGCTTTCTGCCCTTTTTTTTGCTTATTTCAGTGGCATTTGCATACAACAAAGACAGGTGCTTTAGGGACCCTGGAAGTGCAGGCTGCAAATGCATCTCATAAGCACAGTAATCAAAAAACACCTGGAAAGCCAGGAATGCTAATGCCGTTTGCAAGCAGCCTACCAGGCAGGAAGTCAGCACTTGCCACATTGATGTTTCTACACTTGATAATGAAAAGGAACTTACCATTGCTTCAGCTGTACATCCACACAAATACAGAACCACACATGTTCCCAAAATGCTGGCAGTCATTAATGATAAATGCTTCTAAGACTGATAAAACTTGAAACTCATTACTTAGAAAGTACGCCTGTGACATTGTCCTAGCTGTGGAATTAATAAGTATCCAGGCCACTAACTTCAGTGTTAGGCACTTAAAACCACAGATGGAGATCAATGCATTTCTGGCAGTATTCCACCCTCAAAGAGGACAGTGTGACTGCCTTCTAAAAGGTCTCAAAATACAAAAGCACTCTGCACCTCTGTGAGCTTAAAATGAGAACGTCTGCTTTGTGCGCCCCGTCATCTTCACCCTCTCAGCAGACGTTGTCTCTGCGTGGGACAGAACAGGTAGAAACAGCTCTTTTTGAGAGCAGCCTGCACAGAGGCACAGTGTCGCATGAAGAGAGATGGCAAAGGTCTGGTTACTCTGTGAGGAACCTCAAGGTGGGTTTGGTTACATGTTGTCAAGAATCAAAACTGCTGAGGAAAAGATGGGTTGCATTTTGGATTGCGGCAGTGGTGAAGAACTTCCCTGCAGTGAGACTTGTTTCTGACCCTGGTCTTGCTTGGAGTGGATTAAATCTTTGCAGGGAGGAAAGCAAGCTTACTGCAGAAAATGCCAAGATGTGGAGGGAAATAAAAATGTTTATAGAGAGAGACCTGCAGTTAGGAGCTCTTTAGCAGTTCAGACAAGAACACAGTTAAGACGTATCAACCCCTAGCTAAAGAAAGAAAATACTCAAAATGAGAGGTGTTTTAAGGAGGAAAGACTACCAGCGGATTATTATCTAGCAGTTTTATTTGCCTCCATCACTTTGAGGATTGGATCTCTCGGATCCAAAAGAGAAATCTGGTTTAGTGTAATGCCTTCACTTACACTCACTTACATAGTTGGGGAAAAATAATTTCCCCCACTGCCTAAGGCTTTATGGCATGAACTTACGTAGATACTTCAATGAAAACAAATCTCCGTTCTCAGAAGACCAGTTCTGTACCCTTTGCTCTGTAATACTGGAAGGAAGGAAAAGGAAAAGAAGGAAATGAAAGGAAAAAAAGCCTGAAAAAAAACACAAGGAAAAAAACCCCGAAACATCATAGTCTTGCAGCCATTTTACAAAGTTATGGATTGATAAGAGAGCTCTGACTGAATGCATAAAGGAAATGGATTATGACATCAGTGATACAAGGTGCAAAATTTCAAGACTTTGGGAATAAATCTTTTGTTATAACTTAACATACCATTAGACCAGCAGATGGAAGAACAGACTTCCATGTGATGCATTACCCTAGCACGCTCAAAGTGACTATTTAAACATGAAGCTGTGGAGACAGATTTTTTGATCAGCTGGCTACCCTTTTTCTATTAAAGTTTTAATATAAGAAAAGCTGACGTGCAGTTTTATGATATCTGGTTTTGTTTAGAAATTACAATTTAGTTCCAGAATAGCACTGGAAATTATGAACAGCATTGTTGTTTGACCATAGCTTGTTTAAAAGGACAGAGATGACTTAATCTTATCAGTATCCCTCTTTCCAAATGCATTGCAGTACTAGAACATCCCAAGTCAATTCTGCAGAAGTGCATTCGGTTGTATGATGCAAAAGAACACACCAAGTACTAGTAACCCGTTTGCTTACTCCCATCCTTGACAAATGGCTTCTCGTAACTCATGGTAGTAAAATCAAAAGATGATTTGTTTATGATTTGTTGTGTGGCTAAACACAGTCAAGTAACTTGAGAAATCTCTGTGGACAAGGGCTGCCTTCCAGAGGCTGCTTCTTCCACTAACTGAATTACAAGCACTCACACAAAGCTTTAAGTGGTTCAGTATTATAGCATGTATTTCTTCAACAAAACCAAGTATGATATATCCCGAAGACTTTTCTGACAATCCCAAACAAACTCGGAAGTGCTGAGTTTGTATCTGCATATGAGTTCACAGACATACGTCCACACTAACATCGCACAAAACTCTCCTTCACTTAGTTTTGTATAACAGTGCACCCCCAAAATATTGTTTTGTCAAGATTATTATAGGGCCAAATAAAGAGTTCCTATTTATGTTGTGAACACATAGGTGACTGCGCACAGTACAAAATTCAAACCCATCCTCTCCTAACTAGAGGTACCTTTTTTCACTGGGAGAGGATCTAACACTCTCATCTGTCTGATACTTTGGGCACGTGCCTTCTCCAGTCCTTTCACATGAGCTTCAGGAATGTATCCAAGTGGGAGCTCTTTATAATTCTGAGCAGATGAGGTGGTTACCAAATACCAGATGACAAAGGACACAACTGAAAAAGGATCTTGAGAAGTTTAGTTTAAGTTTTTCATTAATGTCTACAACAAAAGTGTTTCCTGCCCATATAACAAGAGGACAGCATGTACAACTCCATGGAGACTCTGAACTAAAAAAAATAATTAATAAATCAGCATGCCAAGTTTGTTTCCCTACCCACCTTCCCAAATTTTGAGCATTTAAGAAATGTACTTTTGCAGTTATGCATATTGCATGAGCAGACACAGTGTAATGGAGCCTTTACTCTAGCCAAACACAGACAATAATTAGACGATACACAGGCAGTCAAATTTACATAGGCTTATACATCACTATTATTTCTCTGTCTGGTCTTCAGCTTTGAACTTTCAAATGCTGCAACTACCAGTAATTGTGATTTCTGTCTTTTAAAGCTACTACATTTACTTTCACAGAATCTTGACACAATTAGCATGAGAACTTAGCAAGGAGATTTCAAAGCTTAGCATGCCTAAAAAAAGAGCACTTTCCACTCCCAGAAACAGCTTCCTGTTCTCTCCCAGATATCTTGGTAGGCTGTGTATAACTCATTTTCTTTCATACAGTGAAGTTTTAAAAGAACAAATACAAATCCTGTGTACAAATCCTTTGCTCTCCAAACGACAGTCACATACTTTAATATCTGAAAAGCAACGTATGCAAAGCAAAAATCAAGACGCAGGCAGCACCATGGATTTATTTTCCTCCCTTTCCTCTAAGCCCAAAATGACAACTCCTATGCTATAGCTCCCTGTGTACCTTCGGATGCTAGCAGTTCAAAAACATATGCTTCCCTGATAACTTGATTTTTTTTTTTTTTTTTGCTGCTTTATGAATTAAGTACCTTAAAAACTTGGGAAAACGTACCTGTGAATCCTCTGCAATGACTAATGGTACATACAAACTGTACAGCACTGCAAACTTATTCCCATAGAGGTACTCAAATGGAGAAAAACGAATTCATTGCGAATTGCATCACTCATCCAAATAACTCAAGATTTTAAAACAGCTTACTGGTATATAACTTTTTCTACCACTTCTAGCTCACAGATTTCTTAACTAACAGCTCAATGGGTTTGGCCATAAGGTGACCCAGAAAGGACAGAACTGATGAAACAAAGGATTACAGTCTTCCAGCTGGGGGCACTTTTATGCTCTTTTTGGATCCCTAGCTTGTGTGAGTATTTTAAAAAAAAAATTCAAAAACGCCAACGAAACCCAGAGCTCTCTGTGTTGCACCCACATATATGGTATATGGAGGCAAAGTTAGCTGCAATCTTGTTCTATTTCACTAAACACTTTAAAATTTTGTTATCCCTTTCCATCTTTACAGACCTCTCACCCATTTAGAAAAGCCACAATCCGAACATTTACAACTGCCTTCCATGGTATTCTTATGGCTCGCACTTATGCATGCAAAGCCTTATCTTCTTGTTAGTCATTAATGCTGCAATTTTTCTTTCAGCTGAAAGGATTAGATGTGTGACTCCATTAAGAAAACTGCATGGCCAGAAAGAGTGCTATTAAAAGGCAAAGGACAAATGTAGCATTCTCTATCCTAGAGAGTAAGTGCATCCCTTAGAGCACTGTCTATAGAGCTTGGTTATTTTCCTTCCAACCAAGAAAGAGAAAAATGAAAAGAGATCCCCACCTTCAACACCAGGTATTTTGCACAGTCATACCATACCCAAAGTACTACACTAGAGCTGTTTGTGTCACACCACCCCGACAGAACAAGACATGTTAGCTAGCCTGAAGAGCACATGAAAACCAGTCCTCCCTGCTTTCTCTCAGCCTCTTCACAAGGGCTCTTCCCGTTGTGAATTGTCCATGATTCACCCCCAAAGACTCACAGCACATTTTGGAGCCCATTGTTACAGCCTACTGTGCACCCAGCGGCAATCAAGGTGATCTATTGCGCTAAGGACTGTGCATATCACACAGATGACTGCATGACAGCTCCAAGTTACAAAACTGAAAGAAATTTAAAGTTGCTCAACATCTCTCTTTTGAAAAAGACTTCAAAACCTTTATTCTTTTAACTGAGGCCACAGAAGATGCATTCCAGCAAATGGAGAGACTCCCCCGCTGCGTGGAGCTTGCCTTGTGAGCTCACTTGTGGAGGTCAGAAGTACATGCTTGACAGCATAACTTTCAGTAGCAGAAAACTGCTGAATCTGTTAGGACTTAATTTACTGTCTCATCTTCTACCTTCCTTATAACCTAGCCACTGAGCCAGCACACAAGGCAGTAACTTACAGGGCAAGCTCAGAAGTGTATTTTCCAGCAACTGAATAAATCTATGCTGGGCCTCAAGCATTGCGACCACATCCCGAAAGCACTGGAAATACACATAGCTTCAGCTGCTAAAAGCCTGATTTTAAATGTTTTCTTATATTTAAACACACAGGAGGTGCTGTATGGTGGTGGGAATGATGGGAGTTTAACCAGAAGAACTCACTTTACGAGGTCACTTAACAACAAACACACGTGAGTTGTGACTACTGATGGCCAAAGACTTTTTCGTAGGAATAGGTTGTTAACCTTCATGTTATTTTTAATTTAGACAGCAATTTTCACTTGCAATAAGCTACCCTGAGGTATAGCACTCTTAATCACTTTCCAGAGTAAGCAATGGCTTACTCTGAGGTGGCTATTTGTTTAAAAAACCCCCAAAGGTTAAGACAAAAAGTTGCTATGCATACTTACAAGAAGACTACACCATAAAACAAGCTGTAATCCTCATCAGCGTCATTCTTTGCCTTTCAGTTCTCTGAAAGGAGAGAAAAATCCCAGATACGAGGTAAAATAATTTGTTGCTTTAAAGTATACTAAGAATGCGTGGCATTATCTCACCTGATTTTGATAGGCCAGCACCTGGTAAATGTCAGCACCTAATTCCAAGGGACAGTAAAACACAGCTGCCCCGTGCCAAAACGAAGCGATGAAGTTTTACCTCTTGTGGATGAGCACTGAGCTCTGCCACGCCTGAGCTTTCCCCTGCAGCACACAGAGAGGGGAAGGTACTTAACAACAGCCCAAAGCACTATCAACAAAACCATACTTGGGACTAGTGGCACTTGGACTAGTGAACAGGAAAACTAGGACTAGTGAGTGACTTGGGGACTCATGACCCCAGTTCCTATAAGCCTGGAAAGTAAGGTCACAAAGCAGCTAGGATTGTCTCTGCTGCCATTCCTACTGACGTCTTCTCTGCTTTTCATTTAATGGTCAAAAGTCCTTAAAAGAATTCTAAGTTTAAGGCCTTCTTTGTAACTTGTTGGACAACACAGTGTAAATCACTTCTTCCTTTAAATCAGAAAGAGATAAATAATTTACTCTATCACCTTGGCATTTCTCACTCCTCCTCCTGGATTTACCTTTCATTTTGGGGGTGGTGGTGGGGGGTGGAGTGTCTTTTCCCTAGTTGAATTCAGTGTCTTTCATCTTTTCCTTTTAGATACACAGGATTTTTTACTATCTCTTTTCCCTGTTCACTCCTGCATATCAAGCTTAAACTTTGTCTCTATGTGCTATAATTCTCATTTGCAGGGTGTCTTCCCTTTTGCAGGGTGTCTTCTTTTCCCTTCTTATTTTCAACCAGCTATTCCCTCTTCCCGTACATGCTGTACACAGAAGAGCTACAAATGGTGGCAACTAAGAACAAGGGAGCTCAATCAACTCAACTAATGAGAAAACAGAGGTTTCCAAACATTGGTAAAGCTAAGTCTCTTTCCCACCATCTAGTTGTAAGAAAAGAGTAAGATATTAGGTTTTCATTTCACATTGTATTAATGGATTTTTTTTTCTGTAGAAATCTCTTTCCCATAAGCCTCCAGCTAGGAAGAAAAATTTCCTAGAAAAAAAATCAAGCTTCTGACATTGTGACTATTGCAACACAGACCATTTCTTTCATTCTTCCCCCCAACCTCTTCCATCACAAAATCTTCTGGTCTCCACAGAAAGGGGAAGACAAGTCTCCATCACGCTGCCTTTTCCCAGGCTGGTTTTAGTCATTCTCCCTGTGAATGATTAAAAACCGCCAGAAACTTGCAGCTTCTTCGTCCTCTTCTGATTCTATTTCAGCTTAATGGTAGCTCCACACTGATCATGTCAGAGGAGGGCACAATTAGCTGCAGGGACAGGCAGGGGAACGACTGGCCTCGTCAGGCTTGCTGCTGCCATCATGTTTCTAACCGTGCAACTCCTGTAAATCTTCATTGTTCCTTTGTTAGTGTCTTACAGAGATGCTGGGAAGGAATGAGCTGGGCTCAGAAAGATGTAGCTGCCTGATCTCATCGCACAGGAAAAGCAGTCTCTGCAAACACAGAAAGCACTCTGACAAATCTTCCTATGTTAAAAAGTTATCCCCTCCTCTCTTCTGTTTTGAAAGCCACATGTGAAAGTCAGAAGACTTAATAAAACTGAAAGAATGTGCCCCTTGTAAGAGTCATGACAAATGTTAATGCTTCCAGGGAAAACAGAGTTAAGGCAAGACTGAAATTACCCACACTCAGGGCTGACACACAAGGCTGCCAGTATGGATTTCAGCCCATTAAAAAGATGCACAAATGACAGGAAAATGTGTTGATGTGTTGATGCACTCAGTCTCTCTTTTCACATAGAAGGACCCAGCTTTATCACCATGATAGTATTTATCTCCGGTTTTAGAAATATTAGACATTTGGCTTCTCTGTTTCTGAATCAGGAAACCTCAGCAAGTTAAAAAAAGCCTACTTTGACTCTAACATTATAAAGATGAAAGTCAAACAAATAAACAAAGACTTTTAAACACTGGGTTTGGACTTCTTAAATCTAAATAGCTTCTAATAAAAAATAAAGGGCACAGAGAGCTCTATGAAAGACACTCTTCCCTCTTCTTGGAAGCAGAGCCTGACCAAACTCCTCCTCCAATTTATAAATGTTTCAATGAACCTTCAGTGACAATAAAAAATACAAGAGGAGACTGAAAAGAAATACCGTATCTATACCCCAAATGCTTAATAAAAATATTTTCAGAATATCACCTTACTTCCATATTTAAGATAAACTATTTTACAAACAGCAAAAAGAGATGAAACACTGAACACTGTTGGCTTTGATTAGTTATTTCATTCTTTATCTAAGGTTACACACTTAAAAATAAAAAGGGGGGACAGACAAACAACAGGGAAAATTAGCATCCATTTACAATTTTAATATTGAGTAGTGGTTAAAAAGAAAACTAATTCACACTGCTTGAAGGTGGAGTTTTTAATTATTCATAAACATATTGCTTCTTTCTTTATGAACAAATACCAGACTAGAGCCACCATTGATACTTCTCTACATAATCCCTTAAGTGAACAGTAGGTATAACAAACTGCCATTTAGCACTTGTTGAGTGATTACGAAGATGCTGGACTACAAAGATGCAGTCTGTGAATTAAGTGTCATACTTTTATTTAGGGGTACTTTTTTCAATTCCACTTGTCTGTTTCTAGCACGTTTCCTCCCTCCCTCAAACTAGATCAGACTGCTTTGTATAAATAAAATATGATAATCTACAGATGCTAAACACTCAAATGTGAACATACAAATATTGTGATTAGTTTTTCAAACTCTGACAAAACCTGTCAGTATGTTTCTTCAAGAAATATTTTTATTTTAAAAAATAACAAAAAGAATTCACCATATGCTGCCTTTGATCCACATTCTTATCTTACCGACTTTTTTTTTGCCAGCATCAGGGCGAAGGAGACATGGGGAGGAACAGAAGATATTGCTCAAGGGAGCAATATTTTTTTCCCCCAAGGCTACAAGTGACACCATCTTACCAAATACAAGAAAAATTAGCTTTTGAGAAGAGTCTGGTCAAAAAAAACCTTCAAAAATCTCTCTTCCCTTACAAAAGCAGAACAGACCCAAAATCATGGAGTAGATTCAGGTTTGGATCACATCTAAGACATAGGTAGTACTAAGGTCCAAGACTTTGATTTGGGCCTTTCCTGATATTTTTTTTTATTTTTTATTTTTTATTTTTTATTTCAGCATACATACTGAGAAACTCAGTATATACTGCTGTGAATGTCAGTGAATGACTGCGTGCTAAATGCTGTAAATTGTACCTGTAAGAAAACTGAACAAACCAACACTGCATTAGTTGTGGTTTGGCACAGTTTCACTTTGGCTGCTTCTTCTGGCTGGAGCGCAGGGTTTGGAGAGCTGCCAGTAGCGCTGATGAAGTCAACCAAACCATAAAATGTAACACACAGGGGAAGAAAAAAATTATTTTGCCAAGAAAATGCTGTTGGCAACAGCTCAGCATCCTCACATACACTTTTAAATACCCTTATATTATTGCACAACACTTTAAAAATCTTTAATATGGTATAAACTTGTCTGTCTTAAATAACAAAAATTAACAGCTGACAGCTACTTCCATTATTGCTTTACCCCATATTCATTACTGCTGTCTTATGCTCCTTGTTAAATACATTCCCCAGAGTGACAAATGTGCCTAGCAGAGTGCAGGATTAACACACCAAGCTAACATAACTCTCCTTAGATTTTTCCGTGTACTAACGACCATTTAGAATTGATTTATAGCTTCTGCCATTGGTATTTTATTCATGCCATATGGAATAAGGAGATGCCATGCACTTAACTTTCCATGAAAACCCTAACAGTTCTAGAAAAACTGTTTACTCAGCATAAAAGAGGAGCACTGGTTCCTCATCCAATACCTACAGTGTAACGAAATGGCTCTATTCCTGCTACTGGACCAGAACAGTCACTACAAGCATGCAATTATTTTTTTACCTCTGTATATGGTGCAAGGCTAATTAGTCCACCTTTGGCTCTTTATAGATCTACTACAAACTTCCAGTCAGAGATCCACAATCAGATGTCACCGAACAGCATCACGGGCATGCTACCGCTTATTTACAATTCTAACGCCTAGCATTTATAAGTGTTATTCTGGTTCCTGTGAATAACTCGAAACAACTCAAGACCCCTTCCAAGCAGAATTCTTGTCTCCCTTTCAGTAATCAGTTGTATACTCCAACAATTTGTGCTGAATGACCATGAGCCAAGCTGCATCACAGCCAATCAGCACCCAAAATACTTTTGGTCACACCTCCTAGAGCAGGAGATTCTGCTCTCATGCCCTCTCTACTGGAGTGTGCATCATGACAGTGACACAACACAAGACGAGAGGCACATAAGGTTGAGATTCACGAATCAGTTCACTACTTAAAAACTAATCTTTTGCTAATTTATATTTGAAATGCAGTAAGAAAATAATTGGCCTTGAAAACATGCCAAATGCTGCACCGAACTTTCCATTTGCTCGCTGCAATGGGATAATTAATTTAATAGCGTGTCCATCTGGAGTTCACCTTGCACATGTGCTGAGAGGAAATAAACCTACAAATCAAAAGCCTGACCCTCCCATATAAGGATTCAGTGTATGATCATGACAGCCTTAGAGGACAGAATGCAACGTTCCTTACCTGCAGCGTTCCTCCCTTCAAATAAAAAGGCCCGAATATCTAACTGTAGTTCTGGAGCAGCAGTTTTTGTCACAGGCAGTGCATCAAGCAGCTGTCCAGGAACACGTTCCTCTTGACAAAAGAGATCTGCCGGGAGTGCTTTCCTTTATCTTCAGGCTTCCTCTCTAGCTGACCCAATCCCTGCTCTGTGATGACACAGTCTTATCTGTTGTCACCATGAACTGACCTACTGCAGGTGGCTGGAGCTTTACATACCCAATAGTGAATTCTCTACAGAGGGCAGCCTGGATCCGTGACCACATTAAGTGAAGTGGACACCGTGTTTATATTTGTACTCCTCAGTCTGGAAAGGTCTGCAAATCTATAGCTGGATTTTATCAGAAGCAGACAGCTCTAGACAACAATTTTTTCCCCAATGGATAATAAAGTAAATTCTGCTTACTGCACTGTTTCTGATAGGATTAGGCACTAGCTTAATACTACAAAAAAGGTTTACGTATCAGCCTTGAAATATTCCAGAGTAGGTTTCCATCCTGCCAGTCTGCTCTCATAGAGCGTGCATGTCGAACCCAAAAAACACATCAATATGTTTCGTGAGCATCTTGAGTTCTTAAAGAGGCAGACCATTAGCATCAGCTACCTGGGATATTCACCATCAGATTTTCCTCAGCCATCAAAGATGTTTTGTCTCATTTCAGCCAAACAACAGAGATAAATGATAAGCTCTTTCAGTTTGCATTTATTTATTTTTCCGTGTGTAGCTGAACAGCCTTTGTACACTGCTACAGAGCTCTGCTTACAAGAGAGTCCAAGACTTTAAGACCACAGTACTGTCTCCTGTTATTTATTGTATATGCAGTTGAGTCTACCGGTGAGTGCCGTGTTCATCTGAAGAACCTCTTTGTCAGCATGAAAAATGCAGTGCGAAGGCTCTGCAGACGGCCTTTCGTTTTAGCACTTGCCCAGCCAACACGAATTACTGGAGTTAGAAGTGAGAGATGCCGGTAGCAGCTGATGCTGAGAAGCCCTGAGGGGTGTGAAGACCACCAAGGGCAGGAGAGGAGAGGAAGATAAGGGGAACTGAGAAAGCAGGTAACAACGCAAGGCAGATACGGAGAAAAAAGAAAGGCAATGAAATGGTAATCAACCTGCAGTAGCTCATCAATTACAACAGCCAAACCAGAACTGGGCGGGGGGGGGGGGGGGGGGGGGGGGGGGGGGCAGGGGGAGCGGGGAGGGGCAGGCAAAAAGCAAAGCTTTTTCTGGAATGGAGAATACGTTTGTAAGACTATGAGAATAAACTGAGGGCTGGCAAAGTTTAAAAATCAAGAAACACTATTCTGTCCTTGTTAACGACCTTTTCAAACTCCTTTCTGAAGTGAAGCTTTGATCACAGTCATTTTACGTAGAAGACTGAAGCAACCTCGAAGCAAAATGAACTGTGCAACTGCTTCAGCGTAGGGAAGTAAAACGCAAAGCTAGAGAAAAGACAAATGACTATTCCCTTTGGCTATCATTAAGGAAAACTTAGTGATTGGTGATCACTGCTGGCAGAGATGATAATCTACCAACAGATGTGTCATGCAGGCTACCTGAAGTAAATCAGCATACCTGGTATGGCTTTAGAAGATATCCTGAAGGAATCTGGTCCTTCAGGCATCACAGACAAACAGCACTGCTATCGTCAGTTTACTGAAGCTCTATGTAGCATGCAAACCTACCATGCCTTTCTACAAAGGATATGAGTACTAAAACATTACTCAAATCGTCACTTTAAGGCAGTCATTTTCATTTTACAAATAATAAAACCGAGGTGGAGAGAAGTGCCGCCTGGCTTTTTCCTGCTTGCACGCAGAATGAACGGCAGCGGCAGGAAGAGGAAGCCCTGGCTGCCAAGTTTCCCCTTTTACGTGCCAGGTGGAACTTGCTCTCTCCAGTGGTTATGCCTCCACAGCAGCAATACAGAAGTAAGTTAGTTCATACGGCAGCGGGGCTCTGTCAAATTACCAGGACGATTTGGAGTCATTTTCACTGGCTGCACCTCAGAGCACCACGTACCACACACATGTCCTGCACTGCATTCCAACCACCATAACCAAATGTTGGCATAGGATCCCCTTAAGATCAGTCATGCAACAAGTGTTACACAGTCAAATCCAAAGTGTCTCTACATAGAGCCTTGCTTTCCATCTGAAATTTTACTGAGCACAGTTCATTCCCACTGACACTAAGTTTAAACTCCAGTTTTCCATGCCAGCCTGTCCATACATGCTTCCTCAAATTCCTTTCAGGATGAAACCACACGTGTCTGAACCGAAGCCCTTTTCCACGAGGAAGCTTCAGTGTCAGAACTGAGAAAGGCCAGAGAAGGAAAAATATCCACTGCAACACCTTGTGTATTAGAAATTTGCAAAGGCTTAGATTCAGTCCTGGCATTTTCCTTTGTCATAGAGAGAGGAAGGGAGAGAGGGCTGAGAATATTTATGTACCACAGGTTAGGGGGGAAATGCCTACCTTCTGCTGTTTCTTACATGTCCATAAAGCCATGACAAACTGTGAGGAAGATCAGAGAGAGTCAGGAATTAACTTTCCCTTAAAGAGGAGGGCAGTTTTGTTCACAGGACCTCTTCCTATACTAATGAACAGTTTTCTGAAAGACTTTTTCTCATCAAGATTTTCCGTCCTACTTTAAAAGCCCGCATTGTCTCTGGTGCTAGACTCTCTGGTGGCTGCTCCAACACGACGCACAAAAATGAACGGACACAAAAGGGGAGGAGTTTCAGGTTTTGCTTAATAGTCCATCTGCATCATGCAACACACAAAACTGCTCATTCATTGAGGTGGGACATATTGGCCTATTTGTATTGCAAAGTGCACCTGCTGTGGCAGTAAGTTCAACGTATCTGTAACTCTGGCCACAAACTGGTCTCTGCACAGGCGCTGCAGAAGAGGTTTGTTGCTGAAATTCTTACAGATCTTTTACATACGGCTCCATTGCAAACTGCCTCAGTGAGATAACATTGAGCACTCTCCTCTGCCTGATTTACAAATGCTCGGAAAACCCTTGATCTCTGCTTGATGACACTTTGATTGCGCTCTGATAAAGGCACAGCTCCAGAAGTTGTCTGGGATCCACAGTCTAAACTAAAGGCAGGGGATGCCGTGAGTATTCTTTAGCATTACACATGTGAAATATATTAAATCCTAAGACCAGTACTAACATTTTGTTCAGAAGGATTCCCTTTCAAAAATTAATCTAGTCACAAACAGCACGAAGACAAAATTGGTTTTAGTATTATTGGTTAGTACAGAAAAAAAGGAAAATAGTGATTTTACCTGACCTCATTAAGCATGCAGGGAAAAAAAAAAACAGAAAAGAAAAGCTGTGTTCACGTGTTTACAGATCACTATATTCTACAGAATATGAACAGAAGAGAGAGTATTCATATTACAATTGATAACCTGTAGACACCATCGGGCTACAACTCCCTTAGTGAACAAACTTTTAACTGTTCTCAGCCTTTTGTAGTACAGTTACTGCACATGGGCTGCTGGGAAGTGAACAGAACAGCCTTCAAAGTTGTACTTCTAAGCAATGCTATGCTTCCATTGTTGTATGTTGCATCTTAACCATCTCAAATATTAAAGGAACTAATCAGCAGTTCAGAGATAATTCAATCATCCTTTTTTCAGGGTAGATGAGACCCTGCCATTTTCACTATCCAAAACATTAGGCACTTCAGGTAGGACACATACATTAATATGAAGTCACTCTTCCCAAACCACGTCCTCCTTTTCCTCAGTGACTTTTCAAATTCCTAGACAGTAAGAGGAAGTGACCACTTGCATAGGTGCATATCAGCCTTTGTTAGCTTTGGCATTCCTCTTGGTAACGTATGAAGTCAGAGTCTCAAAATACCCAGCGTGGTACCTGACAGCACGATGGATAACAGTGGCATGTGCGCACCTTCAGCCTTGATTGGATGGGAAGCTGCTGTTTTGTCTTGGCTTTCCAGAATCTGGCAGCATGTGACGACAAGGACATCACATGCAAAACTACAGCAGAACCCCTCTGGAATGGAGTTTTATCATTTTTATATTTATATAGATTTATTTATTTATTTATATTAAAAAAAATATATATTTATAAAAGGAGCTCCTTACTTGGTATTGATAGTGGCATTACAGCCAAAGAAGATCTGCTACTTGCTTCTTAATGGTTGCGCTAATATATGAAGTACTTTCCAAAGGGAAAAAATAGGTAAACTCCTTGGCCTAAAGCATTTATAACCCAAATACAAAAAAAGCAACATACTGTAAATTAGAGGAGAATAAGAAAAGTTACTTAGGTAAAAGGTGCTCACATCTAGATAATTCACCTTTTATAGTGCTACAGTGATTATTTATGAGATGGACTGTTGCTTAACTAAAATGGACTGTCAGCTCTAATTATATATAGTTAATGTTGAAAACTACTGGACAAGTGGTCGAGGATAGCTCTTACAAGTGGAATCACAGAATGATAGAAAGGTTGAGGTTGGAAGGGACCTCTGAAGGTCGCCTTGTCCATCCCCCATGCTCCAGCAGAAGCATGTAAACTACTCGGAATTACCCTTCATGTGTCATTATCAGTCAGCAAGTTTCCTTGTAGGCATTGTGGCAGGCGTTTATCTTCCAGAAGGGTCTGAAGGAGGAGAGACAAGACCTTTCTGAGGACAAAGTCATGAACATCACATATGGGAGCACAAATGAAAACACAGACATGATTACAAGATCAAACAGAGAAAAAAGAAGTGGCTATAACATACTAGATAAGACAGGTATTAAGGAGGTAAAATTATGTGGGACTTTGAAGAGAAATTTAATTTGGTTTTGTGGACACATCCAAAGAGGAGGTGACAAATCCATGTCAAGGACTGCTGTGACCACCGGGAAGAACAAGGTTAGACCAATCTGCAGTTAATTGCTTGCAGGACAGGGTCAGAAAGAAAATTAACAGCCACAGATAACACAGAAGAAGAATTAAAAATGCTGTTCTCAGTATGCAGCAGAACTGAGCAGGAGATTACGGGTCTTCGTTAAGAGTCTGACAAGCTAGACTGAGAACAAGGAAAACCGAAACCAATAGCTGTACAAGGGAGAAGATAAGCCGTCAAATTTTTTGTGCTCAAGTTTTTTGGAGACCCTCATTCAGAAAGCCTCAGAGAGGTGGGCTAATGAGGAAATAACAGAGGGATAAATGCTAAGAAAAGGGAGACAGATTACAGGTTTAACTGTTACGCATTAGTGACCACTGCAGGGGTCTTCTAAATTATAAGATGGTGGAGGGCAAGGGATGGGACCACAAAGGACTGAAAACAGACTGTGTCTGCAGAGCAGGGCAGAACTGCCCTTCCCGAGCTCTGCAGTTTTTAGTGTCTGTGCACGCACCAGCGCATCCTGAGAGCAAAACAGGTCCCCACTCATAGTCCATCCACGCTGCTGGGCACCATGGGGCACCTCCAGGGGCACACTGCAGCACCCCTCCTGCCTGCCGGCAAAGTTTTCTTTCGAAGGAAACTGCGACTGTCCTTGAGTGCTGACAAATATTCTGAGCCAAGGGAAAAAGACAGATAATAGTCTGTTACAAAAAAAGACACTGGGATGTCCAGAGATGAGCTAAGAGACTCTTATCAATATGATGAGGGAGATAAATATAATTCAGTGAAGTAGGAAGGACTAAAGGGCAAAAGTTGCCTAGAAAATGCATTCAAGACTTCGGTTTAAAATGGAATGATTTCCATTAGGCTTTGGTGACACCTATGCCAGAAAGTCAACTTTGGGGACTCATTCTATGTGATCTAGTCAAACTGTTCTCTCTTTAGTATATTCTTAGAGGAAAAAGACAAAAGGCTTCAACTTCTCATTCTTCCCTTATCTGAGGAAACAGAGCCTATTCAGACATTTTTAACTCGTTTTCCCACTTTGACATCTTCATCTATTGTTGCACAAATTTTTCAACATTAAATGCCTGTGGCTAATGATAGCAGCTCTGTTTTAAGGACTGGGGACAATGTCAAATGCTTTAGGAGGTCAAAACAACCAAACTAGCTAAGGTGAAATTTCCCACTGAAAAATTGGGGGAAAATGAAGGCACTGATGTAGCTTAAAGAGATCACTAACGCAGCACAAGCCACCAATCCAATCAGTCACTCTTGCATTGCAGCCTCATATTAGGCACATAAGGCTCTGGTTTTTGCCTTCTGAGCAAATTCATAATTGGCAAATCAAAAAATGAGTTGATTAAATAGCCACAGTTACTCAAAATTGCTGCATCATTTGTAAATAGTAAGTGTGACTGCAGTACATACAAAAGGGAGAACTTAGTTATTCCTCATTAGGAAATGCATATTTACACTATGTAGGACAGCATTCAAATTAACTCATCTATTTAACTACTTGTCATCCATCACCTCACTTCACAAAACAGAAACAGGTTTTAGCTTGTGTTTACTGGCAGCAGTTAGAGCAAAGAAAATGAAAGCTTTGTTCTGCCTCCATGATCCCAGGGTGACTCCGGGGCCAGCAAGATCCTAGACTGCGCTGGATCACAGGACAGGACTCAAAAAACCCCCATGTGCATCCTGTCCTGCGGCTAATGACTTCTACATCTGCATTCAAGGAGGAACTATGGAGCCTTCTACCTTACCCAAATTAAATGATCATTATATTGCTTTCCGTCTCATTAAGAAAAAAACATCAGCAAAGAAGGTAGCATCCTCCTGGGAGACCAATCCTATTACCTGCCTGGTGCTCCTTTCCTCAGTTCCTTTATAAAGCATTGTAGTGGGATGACCCTGCCCAGCAGCCAAGTGCTAATACAGTTTTGCTCACTGCCCACCTCACCTGCCCCCAGAGGGACAGGAGAGAGGACATGAAGAGCAAAACCAAAAAAACCTCATGAGTAGACATAGAGACAGTTTAACCGGTGAAGGAAAGAAGGGGAAAAAAGAAAGAAGTGATGCAGGGGCAGTCAGTCGCTCTTCCCACAGGCAGACGGATGCGCAGCAATGGCCACCTTGGAGGAGAACACCCCCAAGTTTTATTACTGGGCGTGACACAGTATGCTATGGCAAATCCCTTTGGCCAGCTCAGGTCAGCCATCCCCCAAAACCTACAACCTACTCATGAGACAAGGAGGGCGAAGACACCAAGAGCCTTGACAGCACCGTTCTAGCCACAAACCTAAAACACAGCACCTTATGGGCTGCTAAGAAAAAAGTTAACTCCATCCCAGCCAGACCCAGTACAAACATGAAAAACAGCTCAAGGTTGCACACAACCCCACTGCAGCTGACACGCCAGCCGCAGACATGCCCACAGTAGCCCCATCCCAGTTGGGATGATTTTGTCCAGAGATCACTGCCGTACCACACACTGCAGTTCTGCGAGAGCGGTACGATGCGGCGCCGGTCCAGACATGAGTTTCACAGGCAGAGCACCACTGACCGGCTTCCTATGTTCTCCAAGAGAAGCCTTCCAGGCAGCAAAATCCCACTGCTGCTCAGGGACCTGTTCCAGCATCTCATGCAACACTAGTTTCTGTCGGACTTCAGACTCCCTTTGACAGTCCTAAACCAAATCTGTTGCTTGGGGGGAGGGAATTCCAGGTCACGCCTATGGATTGGTGTCGCGGTTTTGGCCAGATTGGCCAATCAGAATGACAGATGGCCCTCCCCCCTGCTCTCTCCTCAGAGAGAAGAGGAAGAAATAAGGAGATTTACGACTTTAGAAAAAGAACTAAACTACTTTAATGAAAATAATAATAAATAAGAAAATAGCAAATAATAACAGAATAATAAAAATTAAAGAAAAATAGTATACAATATATACAAAACCGTATCCAGCTCCCAGGATGACAATTGTGTCACCAGCAGACACAGGGACAGTCCCAGACTGGAGTCAGCGATGGACAGGAGCTGAATTCTGGAACGAGAGTCAGGAGTGCTCGGATCGGGATCAAAGGCAGACGAACAGACATGGTCCTCCTCACACATCGGCCATTGAAGAAAGAGAGCGAGCCCCTTGCCCCTTTGATCCCTCAGCTTTTATACTGAGTGTGATGCATATCGGATGGAATACCCTGTTGGTCAGTTTGGGGTCACCTGTCCCATCTGCCTCCTCCCTGCAGGTGGGACCCCTCTGTGCTTCTCCGCTTCTGACCCTCTAACGGGGCAAGCAGCGACGTTAGCTGACCTTGGTTGTTATAGCAATAAGTATAAGCAAGAGCCTCTGTGCATACCATTCCTTGGTGTAATCAGGTCTCATCACTCTGAGAGGGAACAGTGTCTGAACAATATGCTGTTACTTTCAGAGTTTAGTCAGTTAGAAGAGGCCCAGCTAAAAAGTAAAATTACAAAACAGAAAATTGGTTCTGTTTTACCTCAAACCAGAACAACTGGACAAAGATTATGGATCTGAAACTTAACTAAAGGGTACCATGCTGTTGGAAGCTCCCCAACAAGAAAAACGACCCCTGAATGCTCCTTTCAAAAGGCTGTGAGAGACTGATTTGAACCCTCCTGCCTAAAGTTGAAGCATTTAATCCAGAGAACGGTACATGAAAATGTGAGCCTAGAAGTTTATGCACAATACCGCAGCAGCCATCTGCATGGCGTATCCTGTATTTAAAAGCTTAGGTTCTTTCTGCTCAGGACTTTCAGAGAGTGAATGAATACTTGCTCTCATAACAGATTCATACTCAATCATCACGGCATGACTCTATCTACTCATCCAAATAACCCCAGGCTTTTTGGGCATGTATTCAACCACCTAATCTAGCATGCTGGGACAGTTCCTAATGGTAACCAAAGCCAGGTCTCAGTCTGGCACCAGCAGATGTACTCCTGTAAGCAGACACGATGCAGAAAAGCCTTCTGCTCTGCTCCAAAATTGTGCTTAGGTTAATATCAAGCTTGCTTGTTTGGTTTTTTTTTTTCTTTCTTTTAAGAATTACAATTTTCAAAGATAAACTGCATTGTTTTTTTTCCCTTTCTTATAGTAACTCGAGGATTCTCTTATAGAAGGGTGAAGATTCACATGGATGTGTGAAAGCATGTGTCCCTTGCCTCACCCTTTTCTGGCTCACAGATCAACTTGTAACCATTATGGAAATTAAATATAAAAATATTTTTTACCAAGGATTTCCATTTTTCATACAACTTGAAAAAAAAAAAAAACGACGGCTGAATAGTCATGGGATTCTCTGATTAAACAGTGAGCAAACAACACACTGACAAATTATTCACAGTCATCATTTTCAACTTAAACACATGAGCCATATATTTGGGGTGGGCAATAGAAGACTAACACCTAAATTGAGCTAAGTAAAACAGTTTGTCAGGCAACCTGAGAATTTCAGAAAAAATAGCTACGTAAGTTTTACCTAATTAGATGTAAGTATTTTCTCCCTTGATATCATATTCCATACTTTTCATAATTAGTAGATAAAATTAAAAACTATTCTTAACAGGGACACAGAATTATTTCAGATTATAAAACTATGCATCTCAATAGTGTCTTGACTTCCATGCATTAACTAATCTCTTCTGAATGTATTTTCATATAGGAATACTAAGGCTTAGCTATTTCACAAGGTAACAGAGGCAGAGATGAGAAGACTTAAAATCAGAGAGGTCCCAATGAAGATTCTGCTACAGAGTTGGTCAGCAGCGGACAAACCTACAGAACTCTTTTGGAACTGGGGACAACCCAGAATGACCAAAAAAATAGTTCTTTCTTAACTGAGAAATTCAGCCTACACAGTCTTTCAGATATGCACCATGGACATATCTGCAAAGGTGGCAAGATGCATTGGTTTGACTTCTAAAAGCTGTGACATTTCCCATCTCCTGTTATACTATGAGTAACCTCCTCCTTCAATTTCTACATGGGATTTTCAAAGCTTACGGTTCAGATCTGAAATTTGAAACCGGCATTTTACATCTTCTCTACTTCTTGGCCAGAAACCCACCATGACTACTATCTGCAAAATCTTCGCTTGAGGTACTGGAAATGCTCTTGTAATTTGCTTTTGCATCATTGAAACTTTGGGGATATAAGTGATGCTCAGTAATCACATTGCTTCTTATTTCCATAGTTTATAGCTTTTTAAAAACATATAATGAATGATCTTTTTCATTATGAAAAATCTTATAGAATGGGAGAGGAAAAGAACTCTATTGTGACAAAGTTTTTCAACTGCAGGAAAAAAAGATAATTTCTTGTAACTTACTATTCAAATTTCTACAATGGCTTACATAGAAACCAATTAGTTTTAATCTCTGTTCAGTTTTATGGAATGCCTCCACAAGAGCTCTTAACACAAAGCTAAGACTCAAGTAAGTACAGTGTAAAGATGATGAGAACTATGCTAATATTATCCTCAAAGAGATAGCAGAATTGCAATTTTCATGTGTTTTTGATAAAAAGTATTGTGGGCACAATGTTCAAAACTCTCCTAAAATTGTGCCTTGAGTTTACATTAGCCATGGCTGCACGACAGGAAACTTTCTTGTGCAGTCACTGGAAACATAGACAGCAAAATCCAATCCAAAGGGGCAGTACAAAGAAAAGGAACAGTTACAATTCTGGACAGCAAAAATGAAAAGATTAAAAACTAATTTTAATTAATCGATGGAATTAAAAGACTGCATTGATTGCTAATACTTTTTAGCACAGGTATTTGAAGAACCATAGTTTGGAAATCTCCCTCCCCTTCTTTTAAATACCTGGCTGAATGCAAACTACCTTTCTGAAGATTGCTGAAGCTATTTTGATCACTTATCTGGCGAAGGCTACTCAAAATTCAGTGTTTTCGCTAGCTTTGATCCGCAGACCCTAAGCCAGCTGAGAAAGGACTGCTCCGCTATGAACGAGTAACAACTCCGTACCTCCCACGCCATTGCTGCCAGCACACAAACACATTCCCAAAACTCCACCCTCCCAAACCTTCAAAACAAGACAGAAGCAGCTTGCGATACACTTGTTTTAAATGTATTTCTGAAACTCTAGGGTCGCTTCTGCCATCGAGCAGCTGCCTTCGTGCATCACAAAAGAGCTTTCAAAGTGCACCACACACACGCACAGAAAGTCTCATGCCGCGCTCTGGCTCCAGCAGAGTAGACTCACTCGCATTGCTTCAGCTGCGTGTGTGTAACCATCACGGATTCCTTCCCTTTGCAACTGCTTCTGCTACACGTTTTCTATTAGCCCCTGCTGTTTCCCACCGAAGCAGTCCGCAAAGTAAAAACACCTTCCGTCAAACTTTACAGGGCTGTCTTACAGGATATGGAAATGCAGACATGTACGTAAGGGCTGGAGTCACCTTCAGAAAAACATTTTCTTTCTTAACAGTAATCCACTATCTGTCTTCTCTAAGAAAATTCATTAGGAAATGATGTTTTAAAACTGTTTACATAATATATTTAACGACTGGAAGTTCTGATTGGAAACCTATACAAATTAAATCAAGTTGCAACACTCTTCCGTCAAACTGGCTCTGATGTGATAGCTGGATATAAAATAAAGCATGGTAAGCAAGAAATTTTCCTTAAAACAGAATGCAAAATGTGTGTGGTTGAGAAAATTTGCTCTAACTCTTCCTCCCATGTGCAGTCTTCCCAGAATTATGACTTTAATGAAGAAGAGGACGTTCTTTAAACTGTTCTGACAGACAAGGTAAGAAACATATACAATCATTTTTGGCAGCACACTCAAGAACCTGGGAAGAAATGAAAATATTCCACTTGTCAAGATCTGGAAAAATGCATTTGCTATTCTCTGTCACAAGAATGGTTTCAGTCTGCTAGATATTGTGGAACAAAAGGATAAAAAATTAAATTTGCATGCCTAGAAGAGCAATGTTCCCAAAAGAGTAATTTCCATTTGCAAAAAATATTTTGCTAAAATGAATGGAGATATTCTTACAATTAATACAGATTCCTTATACTGATAACTTCAATTTTCAGGCCTGAATATGATTTTACCAAACAACAGAAGACCATTACAAATGAGCCAAAAGACTTACAGGTATTCATGCATATTACATCCCGGCAGCTATCACAGACAGATTTGTTCATAACCTCCATTTATGGAAATACTGAATTTAAGGACTGATAAACTGCAGACACTTTCACCATCATTTCTTTCCAGTATGCCTTGTTTCTTTGTCAGTTCATACTGGTTACAAATTTCTTGGTTATAACCTATTTTATAAATAGACCCCTCATCCTTTCTGTTTATTTTGAGATAACATGATGTCAAGCACCATGTTTCGCCAGCAGGAATGAGTCTGATATTATTAATCTGTGGTATAAGGAAATCAAACTGTGTGACAACTAGAAGAGAAAACTGGTTGTTCAGGAAACACGCATGCTAGTAATCAGCCCTTCTGAGAACAAAATAAAACAAACGCATTGCTGTTAGATGGGAATTTGTTACAACACTCACATATCAAAAAACATTTACACAATTGTGGCCTGTTTTTAAAAAATCAGCTTATAAGATTCTGGCTGGCAGCAGCAAAACAACAATAACAGACTGAAATAACCCAAGGAAAAGGGCAGCAACAACAGAACAACTATGTGCACTGAAAAATGCTTCAGACCAGCTTATGGTTTTGTCCAGTCTTGCTGTCCCAGGTACAGAGACACAGCAACTTCTGTGTCTGTGCAGGGGAATCCTCTCCAAATACTCTGATGGCTGCTGTGACAACCGTAAAAATCTATCTACACGTCTCAGTGTTGTCTCCATATGCACACATTGCTGAGCATGCTGTGGATCTTGTTTTATAGATCCAGGATGTGACGATTACCTTTTAGTTACAGGTAAAATGGTCCCTTCTCCTGCTTGTGGACAGGGCTGCCTTTTGCCCCATTTGTTTCCTTACACCATCCAGATCACAGAGTGGCGGGGATGGAAGGGACCTCTGGAGATCGTCTAGTCCAACCCCCCTGACAGCGCAGGGTCACCTACAGCAGGTTGCACAGGAACGTGTCCAGGCGGGTTTTGAATGTCTCCAGAGTTGGAGACTCCACCACCTCTCTGGGCAGCCTGTGCCAGTGCTCTGCCACCCTCAAAGTAAAGAAGTTCCTCCTCACATTTGGGTGGAACTTCCTATGCTCAAGTTTGTGCCCGTTACCTCTTGGCCTGTCCCCGGGCACCACTGAAAAGAGCCTGGCCCCATCCTCCTGACACCCGCCCTTTAAGTATATGTAAGTGTTGAAAAGATCCCCCCTCAGTCGTCTTTTTTTCCAGACTGAAAAGACCCAAGTCCCTCAGCCTTTCTCCCTAAGAAAGATATTCCAGTCCCCTAATCGTCTTTGTAGCCCTTTGCTCTACCCTCTCCAGCAGTTCCCTGTCCTTCTTGAACCGTGACAATGAAGAATGCTGAGGATGTGACAACACAGGTGAGCAGGGTTAGAAGGGTTTCATGCTGCCCCAAGGGTAAACACCCGACACCTCGCAACTGTAGGGTCTTCTTCATGGGCACATGCATTTCTGCTTGTCGCACTGGTGCTGCTGGAGCCTGGGAAAGCTCCAGTCCAGGGTCAGCGTGGGACACCGCAGCAGGAATGATGCCAAAGGAGGGTATGTTTACACAAGCTTTTGGAGGCAAAATGGAACCTTGGTATACCTAATGCTCCAGGCCAAGCCAGAACTGTATGACTGGTTTTTGGCACAGAAGCAGATATGAGGTAATAACTCTAATGCAGCCTGGTAGAACAATTTTGCCCCTACCTGCAAAAAACTCCGTAAATGTACCCTTAGGACCCATTAGATGGGGCTGGGCTGCATGCTAGCACAGCTATAAGTTTCTGAAATAGAGCTGCCTTCTCTCTGCAGCTCTGAGCACAGGGACAGTTAGCAGAGGCCAGCTGGTACCCGAGAATGTATCCATACCCACCCACCTTACAGGCACACTGTATGTGCAGAAGACCTTAAGCAAGCTGTGGTTTTCACCAGCAAGTAAACACTACTTCCACTCCTATTTAGATAAAATCTAACTGGCCTGAGGAGCAGTTCAGGAGCTCGTGTACACACTGCAGTTCCTTCCAGCCTAACCCCAACCCACGGCCTAAGCTTGCTCATCTTTGTTGAATAGCTGCTGTTGGTAGAGCTGAGAGATCTACATCGTAGCTATGAAGCTGTCACCTCTCACTCTGTCTTCCTGTAGCTAATTGGAAATGGCAAGGCTTGTTAAGCTTCAGCAGGCAGGTTGTTATTTGCCTTATCCACGAATACAGCATGGATGATGTTATTAGCCATTACTTTGCACGGGGCAATGTACATTTGCGACCAGACTTTCTACGTGTTGGCATCCGCCACCTCAACTCTAAATAACATCACTGCTGAGAGGAAAAAAATAAGAAGGTACAGCGAGTGATTAAAGTGCCATGGTCCCGGGACACAGAAATTTTCTAGGTGACATTCAGCAAACCAGATGGGCTGCAGTTCCCCGTTTAAGCCATATTACAGCAGCATTAGGACTACATTCCTTCCCCTTCCCCCTTCAGCCCTGGTGCTGATTCTTGTTCCTTCCCCTTCATTGGTAACTTACAGTGATACAACTCTGGGTGCTGAATTACCCCCAAACTAGTCCTACTAGAAAATAAACAAGCCGTTTTCTGCTGGCATACCTCTCTCAGCCAGCTGAGCACCACCCCTCTGGCCTCTGCAAAGCCTCAAGCACAGCAGGTCTGTTTCAGCTCCACCGAGCACCTGGTGGAACAGAAGCAGGGTCTCCTTCCAAGCAGCTGTGGTGGAGGTTCCCAGAGCAGGAGGCAGTTCCCCCCCCCCCATTTCAAATTCCCACAAAGCTTCTGGACTGGCTCCATCACAGCAAGACAAGGGTGTTTGTGGGGAACATATTAAGGAACAGCCCTAGGCTGCTCTTGTGGTGGAAGTATCTTCCACCAGTTTCCCTACAACAGGGGAAGACGTTCCCCATGTAGGCAAGTCAAGAAGCCCGTTTCCCACCCCCAGAACCCCACCTCTGCTGCGATGTAGAAAGGACATCAGTCAGCTCATGACGCTTAGCCAAATTGTTTGATTCCTATTTCATATCTTACAAGTACAAATTTCTTGGGCATTGAAAAGCTCTCTGTATGTTTCAGCAGTCCTAAGCACAACATGCTCTGTGTTTGCCATTTCTCCAAGTAATTAAAGTTTCTGTTTGTTTGCTCTTTGTGTAAACCACACTGACGAGAAGGTGACAAAATTCAAAACAAATTGTAAATGAGAGAAAATACAGAAAACACATGTGGAACATGGAAGTTTATCTCCTTTACTGATCTCCCTAATATAATCAAAGAGATACGACCATGATTACTACGGTAGTGCATGCTGATGTCCAAGCGTGGGGACCTACTGCACCAGGCACTGTACAAACACAGGAGGGTGACGACAGAAATCCTTGTCCTAAATTGTGCAGAGTGCACAAGCTGACACTGAGCTGAGAAAAGGAAAACGCAAATGCAGAATGATGATGTTAGCAAATACGCTCATTCTACCACCTACATTTCAGAAGGGGAAGGCTAGCAAGAAAAAAAAAAAAAGCGAGTAAATACCAGCAAAATGGAAAAACAGGAAAGCGCAACACCCGAAAGCAGAGAAAAGGTGAAGACAAGGAAGTGTGGAAGGATGCTAAAGTGCCAGGACTGGGGATGCAGACATACTCCAGGTCAGAAACAGACATACCTGGGACAGATTTAACATGTGGTTTTGTTACAATTAAGTGTTGTGTGGATGTTACCGTTTTTAATTCCATCTTGAAATGCCATTCCTCAGATTTTTCAATGGGAATGAACAAGGCCTGGTAAAATGATTTTGAATGAGTGAGTCTCACATCAAAAACGGAGGTTTGTCAGCATGAAGTCTGCCCACAGAATACCACATCCTTATATTGGGAAAAATGTACTGAGGCATTTCACCTCGGGTCTTAATCTGAATCTGGGAGCCATCAACCTGTGAGGACCTCTGAGATCCCAGTGTCCCATGGGAGAGGCAGTCCTGCTTGGGAGCTCTGAGGAGGGGACACCAATGGTACTCAAGAGACTGAGGAGGACCCTGTCAGGCTGAGACGGATTCATGCTGTTTTCAAACACAAAGTTTGGAAACTAAACATTTCACCTTAGAAACACCAAAACAAGAAGACGTTCTGATACTTCCAGGGGAATGTTTTGGGGGTTTTTTTTGTTTTTCTTTTGGTTTTTTTTTAAATTTTCCACTAAAGACTAATTTCAGGATGGAAGCAAGTACCAAGAGACCAGAATTTTTAACGCAACAAGAATTCCCATTTTGAATTGACCCAGGAGAGCTGTGGCAGAATCGTGCTAGTCTTCAGGAAGAAACAGCTCGTCCCTCTCTCCCCCTCCCTCAAACCCCCAACAACTTATAATGCCATCAGGCCAATGAGGATTTTGTATTAAATGAATGCCCTTGGCCACTCTAGGCCATTCAACTGAATTAAGTCAAAGAGACTGCTGGCAGGCTTAAAAATAGGCATGTGTTTAAGAGCTTTGCTATTGCAGCAAAAAAAAAGGAAGTTGGAGAGGCATCAATCTGGAATGGAAAATATCAATATCTCCAAGACATAAAATATAATTGGAATTAATAATTAATTTTGGTCTACAGTGCCTTAGATGAAGCTTAACTGAGAGATCCTAGCTCTTTTTCCCTTCCTTTTGTTTTAGATTCATGTGAAAACAGGTTCAGTAATCAGAAGAGAGAGAGACATAACACACGGTGCTGTGGGAAGGGCTGTATCATAGTAAGGGAACTGAGGAATAACTACAGCACAGCTCCGAGTGGATGGACACAGCGAGGATGACATATGGGTAGGGCAAGAATTCCTTGATAAGCATTCTACTTTGTGTTATCACTTTGGTGATTTTCAGTACTTCGATTTTGTGACAAGCCTTCCTGCACAGTGTCATTAATACTTTTCCTCCCTTTAAGAGTGTGGCTCTAAGGAGCGGCAGTATTTCTTCCTGCCAGATTCCAGACAGAAAGGAAGACACCCTGCCCAGCAGTGGAAATGTGCTGTGCCTACCTTTATAATGTTCTCACATACTTTTCCTTGGTCTATAATCTATGCTCTATTTTAAATGAAGGATGCCCACAATGTCTCTTCTGGGCTTGTTCTAGCTATCTGGAGTCACCTTTAGAGTAATACGTCATTCTATCAACGACGGTCTGAGGATGCATCCATTCAGAAGGTTGGCAAAAACAAAAACAACCCCTCTAAAATTTGTATCAAGGGACCTGGGGAAAAACCTAATTGCGAAGAACAAGCTATGCAGATGTTAGCTGTGTTTTCAAATGTAGATGACGTTTCTAATACTACACACGTCTGAAAGAGTTTGTATCTACTGCAGCGAAGGAACAAGCAATACTCCACACAAATTCAGGAAGGTGTTGGAAAAGGGAGAGCAGACATATGTCGATTTTCCTTTTAGATAAGCCCATATTTCGTGAACAACATGCCAGATTTTCTCTCTTCCCCGCTGTCTTTGTTGTTTTTCCCTTTCCCTCCTACTTCTCCTTCTGATGTTTTCCAATGGAGTCCTGCAGGTTGAGAACATACACGTTACAACTAGCATTACGGGAGTCAGCTGAAGCACCAGAATCAGTGTGGGCACACTAATACAGAGGATAAATTAGCACGTGTGAAGACCATGGTAAAAGCATAGCCAGTACCTGAGCTTGCCCACCTCTACCTAGTACTGCAGCCAGAGGTTTGGCAAAGGAGGACTGGCTTTTTTCTCTCCCTGAGGTCCTACTTCATCCACATGCCCCACTGGCTCCCAGCTGTGGGGAAGAGTAACTGAGCAAGCTAGAAAATTGTCTCCCCGATTTCCCACTCATTTTCCATGTTTTCGCCTCCTGCCTCTCACGGAGTCAGGGCTGGCCCCCGCAACAGCATGACATCAGGCTGTGGTATTTCTTTGGCAGAACTGTGCCAGAGGCCCGTGCTATATAGCTGTTGTTACCTCTTTAGTCTTCAACCGCCTAAAAAACATTTGAAGCTAAGCCAACCCCAGCAGTGTCAAAGGAGGATGCAAAATATCCTCTCTACTGTCCAGCCACTGCAGGCAACAGACAGACTAGTCTCGGGCAGGGTCCTGAATCGGTATCCACAGTATCTGCAGCTAACCAGCGGTGGAAGGAGGAATTTTAGAAGAAAATTTGCAGCTACAACACAGAATGTGCTACCATACCTGCATTAATTAGCTGTGCTATCTTTGGAGGAACTCTCTTGGGTACCATAAGACCCACTGCCCTATGCCACTTCGACACGCTCCAAAAGCCTTAACTGTCTGCTCACACAGAGGTGGTGTTACATCACCCTGGCTGATTTGGTCCATGCTCTACAGCAAGGTTCATCCAAGGGGATGGGTAGTGGGAAGCAGCTTACAAGCTACATCTAACAGGAAGCCACAATGGCCACACGCATGCCCACGGGATAGCAGAGGCAGCCCACCTTCCCAACCCTATGCAGGGCTGAGAAGTCCAGATATGACCCAAAGCATTTTCTCCTCTTTCTGCAGAAAGCCATAACAAGACAAGGCAGAAAGCCCAACCAGAATCTGATGTGCACGACAGATAAATTCAGGAATGCAGAAGAAACCAGCAGAAACCGGGGTATCATTTTTGCACCACAGCTCAGAGAGAATAAAGAACTTTCCAACGGCAAGTGCAAAGTCACTTTGAGGAGCCCCCGACAGCGTTTCATTCTCATGCAAGGAGGGGAAGTCTCTGCCAGTACATATGCCACAAGAACTATAATTATCCTGATGTGTTCTAATAAGCATTATATGCAAAATCGTATTTTGATAGACCAAAATAGCTCTCATCCTAATTACACACATTTGAAGTAGCAGATATTACTCACCCATTCAGAGCTCAAGCCTGTGAGCCACTACACAGTTTGAAACATGCTTGAACTCCTGCTGTGGACGGAGCCTGTCTTTAACGGCAAGTGAAGACCACACAGAAGTTATGGGCTTAATAAAGAATTTACTTGTGAAATCCTGTGGCCGATAATAAGCAAGAGATCAGAACAAATGATAGACAAGGGCCTTTCTGTCTGGGAAATCTGGCAACCAGCTAATCTGTGTGCTCCCCAATGAGTCTATTACCCGAGTAAACCTGTAACTGCGGCACTTCATCTGAAGTTTCAAAACAGACATCGTACACCCCGAGATACTGTCACAGTAGTCATTAACACAGAAAGACAAGTTGCAAGTCGTCTGCTTCATCAGCCTAAGAGACAGCAACAGACTAAGCCATTAGCAATTAATTAAAGGTCAGTGACATTTAAAACCCTAAAGAACGCATATCCCAGACTATTTTTAATTGTCAAATACACTTAGATAAAGGAAGCCATAATCCCACTAGTTGTTGTCTGCTACCTCTCTCCGCCTTACCCCCTCCCACTACAAGCGGTGGGGACCGTAGGAGTGTCACCTACAGGATCGGGGACCGTAGTGGGGTTGCCTAGAGGAGTAGGAGTAAGTGCCCTGCTAAGGATCAGCACCAGCTGGTTTCCAACACTGGAAGCCTGGTCTGAAGCCCACAGACATGAGTCATCATCAGTGAGAGTTTTTCTGTTTATTTCAACGGGCATTGGATGGACTGTAAATATCCTTGCCAAAACCAGTCATTTCTAATAGATAAATATCCTCTGCTTCCACTGGTTTCACAACTTCGAAATGGGTAGATTACTCTGTATAGTCACAGTTGAGACATTACTCGGCATACCTCCTGTACGCGCGATCAATAGCCCGCGTCCAAAGATGAGTGCAACACAGGGTTAAAATTAAGTTTTAAATTTGTTGACGCTGAAAGTTAAACTCCTCTGACATATGCGGGCATTATTACTGAGCAGCTTCCTAATCCCTGATATCTGCAAAGAGCCATATGATCCCTAGCTACTAAAAGAAAAAAAAAAAAAAAAGGCAAAAGGATATGAAGCTCCCCTGGCTGAACCTCAGAAATGTCTAGGGTTTGTCACAACCCCTGTAACAGAAAGAAACTGTGTTTCTTGTCTTCGCCCCCCGTCTCCCTCCAAAATATCATGAAGGTAATCCTGACTGAAAGAGTCTTCAGCTAGATCACTTTAACCCGGTCATTTTTGCTCTTGGTACTGGGGTTTGATTTTTATTTTTTTTGTACGATAGGGTTAACATTAAGCGTCAGCTATAATACAAAAAGAAAAAAAACCCAACAAACAAACAACAACCCCCACCAAAACAAACAAAAAAAGAAAGTAGTAGTAATTCATCTCTGTACAGATAACGCACTCCTCTCAGAGCCAGGCATTTTTATTTGCGTGTGTCCAATTACACTTACTTCATTTACCCGGGCCCTCAACCGTCCTTCCGAAACACAAACAAAGCAGCCAAACAAGCAACAAAACAGCCACGACCAGAAGCCGCCAGCCCCCGAGCGACCCACGCACCGTGCCTTCGGCTCGGCTGGCGACACGGGACTTCGCTGCCATCAATCCACGGGCGGGCAGACGCTCACAGACCTCTTCCTCCTCCTCCTCCTCTTTCCTCCTGGCGGGGTTGGGACGCGCCCGTTGCTGGTGCCGCTGCTGTCCCTGCCGCCGTGTATCTGCACGGACGGGCTGCAAGGTGGTGGCGGGGCCGGGCGCGGAGGCGAGCGCTGGCCAAGTTGAGGGCGGCAGCCCGGCTCCGGCGGCCCCTCGGGAGACCAGTGACTAGCGTGGGGAGGCGGATGGCCGCCGCCCCACGGGGAGAGGCGGCAGATCCGCCGGCAGACGCTTCCTCCTCCCGCCGTTACCCGCTGCGGCCACCTGCAAACACGGGACGTGCCTCCCAGGTAGCCGGGGCGACCCGGCTCCCGCCGCCCGCTCGCTCGCTCTCCGCCGCGCAGCCCGGAGCCGGGCGGGCGGCTGCAGCGCGGTGCCGCCGCCTCTCACAACTCATTGACCCGCGGAGCGGCGGCGGGGGAGGCGGTCCCGGTCCCGCCCCCGCCCGCAGGGCCCGGCCCGGCCCGGCGGCACCGGCGGGGGCCAGCGGCCCTTTGTCTGCCGGTGGCCAAGGGCTCCCCGCGGGCGTGCTCTTCGCCGTGGCTTCCCCCGCCGCCCGGGAGGCACCTGCGGCAGCGTGAAGCGGGGGCTGCCCGGTAGCAAAAGCCGTCGGGAAGGGTCGGCGTTCACGGGAACGGCAGTGCGACACCCGCGTCTGTATTCAGACAGACAAACAAACACACGCCATGGAAAACACAATTCATCAGTTTTTAGTCAAAAAGACGTTAAAAGCTCAAAATACCAGATTTCCTGTACTCTGCAAGAAAAAGCTTCTCTGAAGCCTGCTGCACCCCTGCGCCTCGAAGCTCCTGCCGATGTCAATGAAAACACCGAAGTTGCTGAAGCTCAGTTAAAGCTCCATCTAAAATGACAGCTCCAAGTTCCTAAGATAGCAATGAATAACCTAAGGGAAACCTCAAGGCTAATATTTTTGTTTGCTTAATTATAGTTCTTCATTTCATGGCCTCCCTTAAGCAACCTTGCTTTCTTTGTTCAAAAATAAATGAACATTGCAGGGCTGAGATAGTATCTATTTTGCTATATTTTTGTAAAACTGTTGTGTTCTCTTGATACAACTGCACATTAAACCACCACGGTATACTTAAATTTTGCTAGAAGCCTAATTGTATGGGGTTTTGCCTTTGTTCTGCTTTCCTGTCAATGGAAACCTCTCTTTGGTCCTGTCTGTGTGCTCACCCCCTTTGACACAGGTGCTCTTCCAGGTGGAAACAGGAGCTGCATACAGGTGCTACCACTGTATTAAAATAAAGGAGGGGGCCCAACACTGGTTGTTGGAGTCCTTCAGTAAACCTTGTTAGAAAGCAGGTGAGTTAAATTATGCAGAAATGTATGTGTTCACTGGGGTGGGAACATTAATGAAGTCTCTTGGAACTCAGCCTTGCAAACAGATCTTCTGCGACAACCCTTACCACCACGGAGACCATGTTGCAACGGATGCCCCTCCTCTTAGAGCTGAAGCTTCAACATGCATCTAGACCTGTAGACACATCAAATCTGTGTACAAGTGTGGCTTCTGACCACTTTTTTTGTCTCTAAGCATCTGAACTTTGCAGTGATGCATTCCAAGAGCTTGTTTCCATCTAAACAGTCTCTTTTGTGAGAAACAAAATTAATGAGCCTGGTTACCAGTGGATTCCTGTTCTTTATCCCATAAACTTCCTTCCACTGCAGCAATGTGACTCCTTGGCATGTTTGCTGTGATTTGCCTTCTGGATGAGAGATGTTAAATGTCACAGCCAGTACAGAGCTGCCCTTCTGCTGTTTGCTTGGGAGCACCCAGCTGGCCAAAATGCATGGTGGCTTCATTCAGCATGCTTTTTCCCTAGTGGGGGACATGGATGGAGAGATTTCTGTCACCTTCTTTGGAGCAGATCTTCAGGAAACTTGTAGGAATGTAACAGCTGAAAAAAACCACCCCAGCTTTGTTGAACTGGTCCCTGTGTTAAACGTTTCTAGGAAGGAGTGAGAGAAGAAGGGGAGAAGGGAAGTAAAAGAATTGGACTGATACATGATTACTTGATCCAAGTCTCATTTCTTTAGGAGGCAGGCTAAAAATATATGGCCTATAGTAAGGCCCTGAATTAAAGCTGACAGTTTTATGTGCCCTGATCACCACGGTATCTAGGTGCATTCCAGTAATGAATGTCACATGTTCTTTCATCTTCTCCCCAATAGAAGTGGGTGTAGTTGTCTCATTGCAGTAAGATTTGTGCATGTGTACGATTGGGGGAGATTTACTTTATATTCTGTGCATACAGTTTTGATCAACTGCATACACTCCAGAAGGCAACATGAAGGAAAAATGCGGAGTGCCTTCAGCTGCTGCAGTTCATTTCACAGACAAGACAGATACCTGAGAGTATTTGTCTTCCAGAGGAACTCATTTTACCCTTTGGATAAACTGGGCATCTGTTGTCTATCACCTGAAGATAAAGACCAAGAACTATAATTTGATCTGAAATGCTACAAGAGGTGAGGGTAGAGGACAGAGGGTGCTTTTGTTGTTCCTACTATGCCTTTTGCCAAAGCAGCACAAGTGAGTTGGAATTCCCTAATTGCTGAAACTTTCCTGTTCAGCTGTATCTCACAGCTCCAGTCCTGCCCTGCAAGAAATCAGGTTTGGGTATCCAAGGAACAGCAACTTCACAAGAATGGGACAGAGCCTTCTTGCCAGCAGAACATGATGGAAAACAGGCATGATATTGGTACAGTATAGAGCAAAGCTGACTGTAAAGTGATGCTGTCACTGAGCAGAAAAAAAAAAAAAGAGCTATGATCTTGCAAAAACTTGCACATGTGGCTTTGTTTACTTCCACGTGTTGCTGCACTCCTAGTTAATCCAGATGGCTGTGTGATTAACGATGAATGCATGCACAAGACTGAAACAGAGTTTAATACTTTCAGAAGTGGCTAAGCCTATATGCAGAATTTTTGTTATTTTGGGGAGTTAGATGCTAATAAGAGGGACAAAAAATACAACGTAAATGAGAACCATGTTTTATGGAAAGAGCTGTGTTTAAGGAGCTAGGAGGGAGCCTGAGATGATGTATCACAGGCCAGTTTGGATGGGAAGACACTGTGCTAGGAGTGCTATGCTCAAAGAAATGAGACATTCCCTTCTAGGTACTGTGTGTAATTTAAAGACACAAATAAAGAGTTGGAGAAGTAGACCTTATAAGCAAGAAAGCCTGCTGGCTTTTTGTTATTTATAGTTACTGGAAGAAGATAGGACATTGTGTATGTGCTTTTTAATTGGCCAGAAATAGGAAATAAATTCATCTAGTATTCAAGCTCTTTTTACATTACAGAGAAGGTACATTATGGAGCCTTGCACTCCTGCCGATGTTCACTGTCAAAAGAGTAAATTGCCAGTTTTCACAAAGTTGCATATGCCTCCATAAAGATATATTCAGCAGGGGCATATGCCATCTCATTTTAAGGTTATACTTTAACACATTCGATTAGATAGATGCATGTGTTGGGAGCCTGCTGCATTTATTATATTCAAAAAGAAGAAAAACCCCACAAATTTACGTATGATACATCCTTTCTTGGTTTTGGAAAATGAAGGTGGCAGACCTGCTAGTCACACAAGCACTTATTCAGTCTCCCCATATGTCAAAGGAAATGGAAAGTAGTTAACTATTTGAGGTAAAATTCTGGTCTCATTGAGGTTAATTAATTATTTTGTATATGGGATCATAAATTCACACAGCTATTTTTAGGACTGATAATGGCAGGGAAGTGGAATGCTGAAACACCTCTCTGTCTTAGAAGATGTGAGCTTTTAGTGTTCACATGTGAAGATAGTCATTGAATGCTGCCTTATTCCACTGAGGAGAGCTGCTGGCTTTGGAAGAGAAGGTGGTCTCCCAGAGTTTTTACTTCAGTATTTTGTATTCCTAAGAGAAAGGAATAACATCTTCATCAACCTTGATGCAACCTAATTTTGCAATAAGAAACCTGCAGTAGCACCTACCATGCAAAACCAACTGTCAGCCTCCTGCTCATCACCTTGTCCTGTGGTGCTTTATCTGTAAACAATTAGAGCACAGCTCCTTCTTTGAGGTGTGCCACCAACACTCCATATTGACTTGTTTCCACCTCCTATTTTTGCATCCAAACTGATGACACCAGGACTTCCACTCCCTTAAAACTGTAGAACAGTAACATCTTCTCAAATACCGTTGGAAGGTTTTGGCGGTGTATCCCATTTTGGTTTTGGAAGGACAGTGTGGTGTTTGTAGAGGAGTGGCTGGCAGTGATCTTTCCACACCATAGAACATTCACCTGGGAGTCCAGGCCTGTTGGTTGCACGTGTGTCTACAACGACCTTTCTCACACACCTGAATCTGCTACTTGTGTTGACCAGGAAAATAGGATTGAGGCATGCACAATGCAGGGCTGTGTTTGATTGTACACTGGAAGAGTTGGAAGAAGCGGCCACCCCTTCTTTGTGTATTATATACTAGCACCCACAGCCAGAACGAATGGAAAACCTCCATCTCACTAATAAAGGATATGCCAGAGACAAAAGCTATTATAAAAATCCTGTTATCATTTGCTTTAAAAAATAAAGGGGGAAAAAATATCTGGCACTGGCTACAGAAGAAAACCTCCACAGTCTGAATGAATAAGGAACAAGGGATTCATCATCTCCTATATGATTAAGAAGTTTGCTTTTAGCTTCCTTTTTTTTTTTCCTTCCCCAAGCAGACCTTATTAAAAATAAAACAAAGGCAAACTGCTCTCTGATGGCTATTCCAGCCTCTGTCAGTGATGTATATTGGGAAATGGGGCAAGTCCACATGACCTCTGTCCTCCATATCTTTGAGATAACAATGCTATATTTTAGAAAAGCACTTGAACTATGGTTGAAAAGTGCTGTATGCCAGCTTTCTTATTACAAACCCTCAGTAAGGAAAAACCTGGGCCCTCTGAAACCATCTGAGATTTTAGAAGGAAAGCAAATGACGCTTGCTGATACAGAGGTAGTTCAGACCTATTATTTAACAGTAACTCGTGGTACACTTAGAAGTTTGACTATAGCATTACGAACTGCAGAAATTAGAAGTTTTTGTCTCAAGGGTCCTGTTCTTCTGTCAATGGTGATGAAAAGCACTGTCGATAGGGCAAAGTTGTGCTGCAACATAAAATTCAAGAAGCATCTTGCTATTTCAAGTTTTGCCCTTTTGTTTTTTTCTCTCATGTTGGGGAAGGCATCACACATAACGCTTTGTTGCGTTACTCAATTCCATTCACTTACTCCTGAGGCGTTTCAGCTTGTTTTTTTTAACAATCTCCTCAACTTACTCTTCCTCTACAATGTAAATGACCACATCAAGGTAAAGCAGCAGGCCCTAAAAGTAAAGTAAGGCTACAAAAAGAATAAACTTCTTACTTAAAGTCAGGATGAGTATTTTCCTTTAAAAGTAACAGTTGTCTGTAATTTAAGTTTTGGATCGAACAGCTACAGAATTGCTAATTAAAAGCCTTAAGCAGTTTTAAGGAGATGCTTAAACTTCTAAGCTTCTCTTTAGTTCTTGCAAAACTAGTAGTAAATCCATCGTGTCCATTGTCTCTCTCTGTGGACCTCTTGAGGAGGGTGAAGTGCTATGAAATGGAAGTTTCTGAAGTCCTGTCAATTGTAGGGTATAGTCAGATGATGTGGCTGAACTTACCTAAAGCTCTCTGCTATAAAAAGCGCGCAGCTCTCCTTCCTGGGAACTCTTGGATACTTTCAGACCCCTTCCTGAGTGGACTCAAGTTGCTGAACTGGAAGGAAGTTTTAATTTCTCATCCCCCACTGCCCAGAATTTTTTCAGCTTGCAGAACACATCAGAATTGAGTTGCAAATGATCTGTCAAATGCTGAAGACACTGTAAGATGGAGCCATATAGGAACCACCTACTTTCACCACAGCAGGTCAGCTGGCTTCTTATTGAACCATACTCCAAAAGCTAAAGTCCATAATGAATCCTAATGAATTTCAGTTTGCTCTTCTAACTGGGTATTGTGTCTGTATTCTCCCCCCTGTGAAGACACGTTTGTCAGTGTCCCTATTCCTGAGAGAAGACTGAGCACCACTATAGTAGAAAGAACAGAAATGCAGCAGGTACAGATTAGTTTCTGCGTTAAAGGATCTATTAAGTATATAAAAAATACCAACAACTTTCTCCAGTACTTACAGCAAACTATTCAACTTAAAACAGCTGACTTTTCCAGGAAATCAATCTTTCTCCTCCTCCTGAAACTATATTTAACTTAGGCATTCTGTCTGTCTACCTCGCATCCCTACATTGACGATGCGCTAACAGGATTGCAGTAACCCTTGATAAAATGGAATTCTTGCCACATGATAAATGGATTTGCAGTTGTGTTGCAGACAGAACTGAAATGTGATTCCTTTCCATCAGAAAGCATAATGACTGGGCTCAATTACAAAAGAACTCTAATCCATAGGACCAAGCACTGTTCCCATAATATCAGAGAAACACGTTTTCTCTGCTCACTGGATTTGTAATGATGGAGAATTATGCCATAAGCATCCCTAAGCAGGGGAAAAGATCACACATTAGCATGGATTTTTTTTAAAAGCATAACTGGAGTCTAGGGGAGAAGTCCTGTATCTTAGGCCAGAAAATTTTTTAATGACACTCTTAGGGTTTCTTACTTTCATTTTACACTCTGAAATTAGTAGCATTCAGAGAGACATATCTGAAGTTAATAAATGCTGTTTTCATTACTTATTTGGTTCTTTTGGCTCAATTATAATTCACTCTCTTTTTATTTTTCCTTGTGTCTGGGAATAACTCAAGTACTAAGAAGCTCAAAGCTTGCTGTTGTAGATAAAATAGACTTAAGCACAACACATGTTCATCCCATTAGAAGAAAAATAAACTATTCAGTGTTTGCGTGTTAGTAACAGCTGTATCAAATTGTGATCATTGTTCTTTAGATATGACTCTCCTTCAGTGAGAGTGTGCTGTCTTTAAGCAAGTGTCCTCTTTATTTGCAGTAAATGCCCTCTTCTCCATTTCAAATGAGAACTTAGGATAGACCCCTACACTTTTTCAAGGAAGTTTCTTACAGACTTGCAGCTTACACATACTAACAATCTTGGAACACTGTGGTGGGTTGACCCTGGCTGGACATGAGGTGTCCACCAAAGCTGCTCTATCACTCCCTTCCTCAACTGGGCAGGGGAGAGAAAATATAACAAAAGGTGCGTGGGTCAAGATAAGGACAGGGAGAGATCACTCACCAATTACCCTCATGGGCAAAACAGACTCAACCTGGGGAAATTTGCCGAATTTATTACCAATCAAATGAGTAGGATAGTAAGAAGTGAAACCAAACCTTAAAAACACCTTCCTCCTACCCCTTCCTTCTTCGCAGGCTTACCTTTACTCCTCATTTTCTCTATCTCCTCCCCCCCAGCAGTGCATGAGGACGGGGAATGGGCGTTGCACTCATTTCATCACATGTTGTCTCCGCAACTTCTTCCTCCACACAAGGAGGACTCCTCATACTCTTCCCCGGCTTCAGCATGGGGTCTTTCCTATGGGAGACAGTCCTCCACAAACTCCTCCAACGCCAGTTCTTCCCATGGCTGCAGCTCCAGTGTGGGTCCTTTCCACGGGGTGCAGTCCTTCAGGAACAGACTGCTCCAGTGTGGGTCCCCCACTGGGTCACAAGTCCTGCCAGCAAACCTGCTCTAGCGTAGGCTTCCCACAGGGTCACAGCCTTCTCCATGCATAGCCACCTGCTCCGGTGTGGGGTCCTCCATGAGCTGCAGATGGATATCTGCTCCACCGGTAACCTCCATGGGGTGCAGGGGGACAGCCTGCCTCACCATGGTCTTCATCATGGGCTGCAGGGGAATCTCTGCTCCAGCACCTGGAGCACCTCCTCCCCCTCCTTCTTCACTGACCTTGGTGTCTGCAGAGTTGTTTCACTCGCATATTCTCGCTGCTTTCTTTGTTTGCCCAGGTTTTCCCCCCTCCACCCCTTCTTAAATATGTTATCACAGAGGCACTATGACCATTGCTGACTGGCTGAGCTTTGGCCAGCAGTGGGTCTGTCATGGAGCCAGCTGGCATTGGCTCCGTCAGACACGGGGGAAGCTTCTACCATCTCTTCACAGAAGCCACCCCTGTAGCACCCACCCCCCTCGCCCGCTACCAAAACCTGGCCATGCAAGCCCAATACAAACACATTTCATTTCATCTGCTGTTATGGAGCAGCGTTTATTCTGTCAATAAAAGCCAGCCCAGGACAGCACCAAGTGAATGGTACAGAAAAGGTTGTTGCTGGTGCAGCTGGGCTGCATTATTAATACAAAATAGAACAGAAGTCACTCAAGTTTTTTAGGATGCTGGTACCATATGTTCTAAGAAACACAAGGCCAGATAACAAATACTGCTTTTTCCCACAGTTCATGATGCACAGTCCTTTCAGATCCATACCAGAGTGGCTGCATTTTCTTCACTGGTTTCCATCATTTTGCAACTCCAGCTTTGTAAGCTCATCCTCAAACTTTTGAATATCTACTTGATGCTTCATTAGGAACTTCCCATTTAAATGAAAAACAGGTATGTCGTATTTGTATTTATCATACCATGCCGAGTTCTCTGGAAGGGTAATATCCACCTCCTGTAAAACAAACTGACAGAAAACAAATATGTTAGTACCTAGCGGACACTGAAAAGCAATACCTGCTTGTCTTTTGATCAATATTTTTTTCAGAAATGCAAGCCTGTTTTCTTGGTGCTTTTGGATTTATTCTTCCATGTTGTAGACAATTGCCCATTTTGTGGGTGCCAAATGTATGTGGCCATAATCCTTGGCTGCATGTCCACAAATGACTCCCTCCAGTCCAGGACAATATTCTCGATCCTCTGTGTAGAGCCACCATCCTGTGAGGACCAACCACAACAAATATGCAGCCTGCAACACAACAGCTGCCTGTTAGGCTTCAGAGTGCAACACCTCTTAAGGCTTCTGTTAAGTTTCTTCCTTCAAGAAACAGATCAAAACCTGGCTGAAGAACGGCAAACACTGCAATCACATATAGTTCAAATATTTGAAGCCCCACTTACTAACATTATTCCCAAATGATACCATTACCTGGCTCATAAAAGTTGCAAACTCTTCTATCAGACAAGGCAGTAGCATTTACAAAAGCAGTGGTTTTAAAAACTATTGCAACAAGGTGTATATTGGTTTAGTTTGCCAGTACTTATTTGAGTAGCATTGTCGCAAAATGCTTTTGGATAATGAGTTTTATGGAAATCAGTGCTGAAATTGTTTTGAAGAGGTCACCCATGAAAGAATAACGGATGCAAATAAATCCAAGCAATTTTCTTTTACAAAGAAAGAATCCTGATTAACCGTTCTTTCTATATAGAAAATGTATACAGTATTGCAATACCTTACCCTTCTCTTATGTGCCTCAAGGACTTCTTTTGCTTCATCACATAGTGGGCATGGTTTCTAAAGGAAAATATTCAGACCAATTTAAAACATACAGTAGAACACACAAATCATTCGTAAAGTAACATACATAGACAGCAGTGATCATTACTGTAAATGTGGGTTCCTGTACCACCCTGTCTCACTGCTTTCTAAATCTTTATCAGTGCAGCATGGATGAAATGAAAATAAACTACTCAGCCACAAAATTTAATTATTTCTCATTTGCTATTATTTTTCTCATGGTGCAAATTAACAATTTTCAACATCTCTTCTAAAGGCTGATTCAAGGGCATGGTTTGGAAGGTCGTGCACAGACCCCTTCTTTCAGTCAGCAGCAATGAATATTCAAAGCATTGCCATCACCAGCTGAAAACAACTGCAGCTACCACTCTTGACAGAAGAATCTCCCTTGACAGAAGGGGAATGAGGAAGTCACATGAGTAATTTCTAATGTGTTTCAGATTGAGTCACTTGGGTCAGTTAAAATAGCAAAAGAAGGTGATTTACGATAACTTGTCTGACTTTGCCTGAAAGGAATTAACGGTGATCCTCCAACCTGCAGAGCTGGGAGGATCGTAACTTCCAGCAGGGAGAACTGGCCAACAGCTTTGATCTGTGATGGGGTCAAAGAAAACCTCTCATTTTTGAAAACTCCCATATCTTCCACTACAGTTATACAGCTAACTTCTGCTGATCATGCATCATGATCATTAGAGCAGTGTGTACCTGAAGAAGCGAGTCTGCGTTTTGCTTTGCAGTTGCCAATGGTATCAGACATAAAAAAACCTTTTAAGTCAAAACCACATTCAACAAGAGGCCACTTCAGAGAACTACCTGAACTCTGCTATTAGAAAATTTGATTTCATACAGTGTCTTACTGTTAGAAATTTTAAGACAGAAGAATCATACAAAGAGCTTTTTTCCAATTATTAACCCAAAGGTAAGCTCATTATTCCCTGTCTTATCACATTTGGATTTTGAAAGAGCTGATGCTGGATCAGGCAGGGGGGAAGAGAGCTGTAACTTTACAGTATAGCACGCACTGGTGTGATTAATAAACAGATGGTGACCTTTTATTTTTTAACGTATTCATACGTTACACAGTTTAAACACTCCTTTATGGATAAGGATGGAATGAACAAACATTGTGCAGGAGCAGGGAATTATTTTAATAGCATCCGTCTCCAACAAATACTGCCATACTGATGTCAACATTCTCAGTGCTTTGCACTTCTAGTTATTCCCCTCTTGAAGGCTACATCAACCACATACACATAGCATAGCCCGCTGTGTGCCATCCCGTCTAAAAGTACAGAAGACCTCTGCATATAACACGGGCTCTTAATAACAGTTCATGGAAGCTGACAGTTCACAACAGACTGTTCCTGCTCATCATGTTTTCTAAATATGCTTAAGAATCCTGTTTGTTCATGCCACAGACAAAACTGCCTGTGTTTTATTCCTGTTAGCATGACACAGCCAATAGAGCAAAAAGAGGGTAAAGCACAATCTACTTTTTTCTCGTGTGCTACCAACACTACTTGGATATATTTTCAGTCTCACAGGCAGTGCTGAAATTAAGCATGAGTGCTTTGAAAAGCCTACTTTGACTGTTGATGCTTGTCCTGGGCAGATTATGTACATCTTTGTTCTCCATTTGCAGGATGAAATACTGGCAGTTAGAGAACAATTTTCAACTAGTAAATGGACCGCAGCATCACTGAGACACAACTATTTTGAAATTTTCATTTGTTGGTTGTAAATACTTGCTTGCTACAATGAGAGCAGGACTGTGCTGTAAAGCCTGATGTAAAAGGCACCCTCAAAGTAAAATGCTCAATATTACACATATTTGAAGGGGACAAAAAGCACGGCCAAGCCATTTCATCTGGGATCATGTATATCAAAGCTGATAAATATGCAGTCTTGCCTAGCTTTACTCTGTAAACAGCTTTTACCTTGGTGAATAAAGTCAACACTGGCTTATTTGCGCTGGCTGAACAGAGTTGTCTCCCCAGTGGACTGGATGAATGTCTTGCTAGTTGCAATGTTCTGCTCAGAAAACAAAGCACCATTGTCCTGTTAAGGTAAAAATAAATTTTGGGGGGCAAGTTATAGCTCATGAAATTTAATGTTAAGATAAATGTGATACTTCAATCGCAGTTCTAAAATACAGAGAATCAAACCATTTTCCCAGGATTTTTATATTCACAGTATCAACACATTAATCAAAAAAATGGTTTATTATGCAGCAGGCCAGAAACACCAGGTAGCTCAAAAAGGGTAGTTTCATTTAAAAAAAACACCCTACGTTTTCTTGCTGAAATGCTCCATTTAAATTCCCTAACACAAATGCTGACATAAATGCATTATGCTGTTTCAACTGCATAGATGCCAGTAAGAATTACATGATATTAACAAAATGTGAAGTGCTGTGCTTTGAACCTCAGTAATCTTTCTGCAGTGCTTGACATATTCTACTTACTCAAAATTATTCCATCAAAAAACTAATCTGTACCTAATCAGAATATTAATATAATGCTTTCTGCAATGAATAAGAAGCTGCAGCCAAAACGATTTAACTTGGTAACATTAAAAGTATGCACATTGTCCCGAGTCCTTCCTGCAACAGCAAATTGATTTATGAAAGATGTTGATGGGTTTGTGATTTCTTTGGGAGAGTTTAAGTAAATTTAGTGTTGTTGAAGGGTGCCGTATGGTAGTCCTGAAGTCACCTATTTATAACATCACTAATAACACCAGTGCTTCCTCCAAACTTCTGTCTTAATAGGACCTTTACAAGGCATTTTAGGACTGAAAGGCAAAAAACAGAAGCAAAAGGGAGTCTGCATGGAGACTGTCAGCAGATGTGACACATGACATCAGAATTCACACTGGGAAAATCAAGCCCCTTTTACATAAAGCCAAACTGCTTTTGTTCAGTTTCTGTTCAGGCACAACTTACCTGTAGTTCTACTAACTACAGCTAACCACAAACACACAATGTAATGGCACAAGTTTACACAACTTAAGCGTGATCAGGACTACGCTGCAACTGATAAGCGTGTTTCAGGATGTTCAGTAAGAAAAGAGCCTATTGCATTCACTGAATCTCTCAGTACTAATATTACATAGTTTTAACAGAGACAGTTTAGCCAGCGTAACCGCTAAGAACAAAACATTGCAGTGGACTCTAAACTTAATGCTTCTTAACTGCTATGTTTCTAAGCAAGAAGCACAAGAAAAATCAAATGGTGATGTGACTCTGCTCCACCAGCAGTGGTGGCTGCTCCACCAGCCTTACTGCACTGTCAAAGACACCTTTTCCAGAGGACTCTAGTTTCCAGAAGAAGTTTCAACAGAGCAAATACAAAGAAAAGGTACTCTCCTTTGAAAATTATAGCCTGAATTATAAAACTTCAGATGCTAGGAAAGAATCAGATTTTTTTTTTCTTTGACCTTGTAAAAATAGTCTAAAATAGAGTACTCTGCAATGAATGGGCTTTGGGTTTACTGTTCCATTTGGGACAGAAAGGGTTCTTCATCTGTATGTGTCAGGCTTCATACCAGTAAGACTCAGCTGCAGGGGCGGAGCGCTACGCTTGCTGTCTCTGCAAAGTTGCAGGTGACTGGCACGGCACACACTGCCATTGGTCATAGTCCTTGGCACCGACTGCATTTGTTTTACTTAGCCAGGAGGAAATCGAATTGTCTGGGATTTTACATAATAAATACAAAAATAAGCTTGGAACCTTTTGGAAAAATGCAAATCATGATGACAGTAAATAGTCTCAGTCACGCTTAGAAATTTTCACGTCCACAGTAAATAGGTGCCCAGAATGGATGTGGTTTTGGCATAAAAAACTGCAGCATGTCGGTCTGCTTGTATGCAAGATAAAAATACCAAATCAAATAGTTTGCATTCTGGTAAGTTTTTAAATGAATGCTTTTGTTGCCAGCCTCACAAGCCAAATTTTGTGCGTTCAAAACAAGGAGAATGCCCCCAAATTGTTCTGTGAACAGCAGAATGAATAAAGCCTAGATTTTCGTGTATCTTATCCTATCTATGTGTATAAAATGGCTTTGGTTCACTCCTTTACACCCACTTTTTTGATCCCTCCACCCTCTGGTAAATTTGAGTCCAGTGGACAACAAATACCAAAACATCAACTGAAGGGGAATGAGTAAGACAGTATCAGTACGTAAGCTTCAGGATTTCACAAAAAGAAGAAGATAGTAGTGTCTTACTTCCTTACCAATTTTAAGTAATTAAATTATTAATATAAATTTTATTAAGCAAACATAAAATACTATTTTGGGAATTCAGGAGCAAATCTTCATTGTCCAGTAATACTACTGAAGCAAGAGTCTGCTGTTTCCAGAGTTAGTGTAAGACCAGCTGAATGCTTTTATAAATAACCTAAGGAAAACAGAGTCCTGACTGTCAATTTATTCAGCTATGTAGAATGATACTAAGGCCATACTGTAATGTCAGTTACAAAAAGACTCGAAGGACTAATCTCGGTTTATGAAATGATGCCTGTCTCCATCCAGGCCCCAGGCATGCTCTGCACTTCCATCATCATAAAGCAGTCTGAGATGTCTAGCCTTGAGGGAGGGTAAAATACTGTCAGATGGCATCATGTCCCCACAGTACAGATGATACAGCTTGACTTCCCTATGCTTCCGAAGCCCACAGTTGCAAGACAGCATCATTAAGAGGGAGAGCAGTCAGAGCTGCTGTGTTTAACCTGGGATAAAGCACGCTGCAACTTCAGCTTCACAGGATTGCACCTAAGGCTCTGCCCCCACAGAAATTTGTTTTGAAATCAGTAGAATTTACTAATCTTATTTTATTGGATTGAATGAAAAGGTTGTGGATAAAATCAAATAGCAGTGGTTTTACACAAACACTGAAGAGTTCTAATATTGTGAGGGGTTAAGTATAGTTGCTATTGATCAGGAGTTGATGAAAGCGAATAACCAGTCACTCATCAGGCAAATCTACTGCGGCAGCTCAATTTGTCTGAACAGCATCTCTGAGCCATATGGGTGTTTAGTGCATGCACATGACCATCGTGTGAACAAACAGGTTCCCAGGACTGGCCTGAGCTAAGCTGAGAACGTTTCTGGAATGCAGAGCTCCAACCTCACGGGTCACTTCCATGCTGGTTTCATCACTGACAAAAAGAAAGGAAAAGTGTCGCACAGATGTCCCAGAGCATTCACGTCCTGCTCACGTCTGTATCATATCCGTCTTTTTTTACAAAGAAACTAAAAAACTGAAGGCACACACAAAATCTTTCAACATGATTATTCTGGAGCTCTCTTTAGCCTACCTCAAAGTAATTATAAAGATTTGTTTGAGGAATAAAATTAATATGTAAATGTAAAGAAGGATGCTTCCAAAACTTCAGAACCTACCCTCCCTACACTAAAATACTATGAAATGATTAACAAATGATGCTTGTAAGCCTAGACTTGGCCCATGCTGTATTTTGCAAAGCCAAACTGGACTCATTTCCTGTTAATAGAATTTCCATCACCTAATAAATCCTCATCTGCTGGAAAAATAAAATATGACACTAAAACTAGCCATTATTTAGACAAGATAATTAGCTGTATAAACCTTATCCTAGCATCAATCAAGGAAAGACAAGCATGGCTGATTTTTTCTCCAACTATGTACCTTTTAATGATGCTATATACTCTTAGGTAATTTCAGCTTCAAGTCACCAATATACTCTTGCTCTGTGGTTCTGAATGTTTTATATGCATAATTATCAACATATTTGGACAGGATTATGTCCAGTTTTCCATGGATTTGTGTACATATACATGAGGACAAAATTATTATGAACTTGCAGGCATTGTCTGTATACACTTTACATTCATGTAGTACTTGATTCTGGAACCCTAACCTGGGTTTGACAGAAGAAGGGAATTACCTGAACGAATCCTACCTCTTTCTGCAAAGTGACAGGAACACATCAAGAATATGGAAAAAGTTACATTGAAAATGTCACAGACATTTCCTAGCTATTTGTCTTAAAGAAACTTTCTCTACTAAACTGACACCTACCCTCCATTTAATCCTCATTCTAGCACAATAAAGGAGTATCAACTGAAAGAGAAAGGGGAAAGCAAGCAGATGTGGGTGTAAGAATATGTGCTGAAGGCCCAAGTCAGTGGTGGTTTAAAACATTCTTCTGTTGTCCCTCATTCAACACCAGCTATGATCATCAAAGAAGGCAAACTTGCTGGCAGTCTGCTGTTGTCAGTTTGATTACTTATGAGGGAAATGCTGAACAAGAAAATATGATGCCACAGCAAGAGACCAAGGAGCATGCGTGATCAACGACACAAAATTATGTAGCTGTTGAGATTCCCACATGGCTTTTAACCCACCAGCCTTTCAGAAGCAGCATACAAAATACAGGAAAATCCTGGAACTTCTTTTTGCAAACGCACCTAACTCTAAAGGTCTTTAGGGAAGAATCAGGTTTCAACTCAAAATTCAAAAATGTCACCAGTAATACCACGTGTTTCTGTGAGGTGACATTATATATCAATCACTACATTTCTATATGTTTTCTCCTCAAAACTACAGTAATCTGGTGTAAATGCCACAAATCTGTTGCACTCCATGCCGGATAAGATTAAAAGTATAGTTTCATCGTAACGTGCAACAAATTTTGTTTAGTGATCCTTCCAGAAGTATCTCTTCTAAACTCTTGTCTGAGGCCCGTACTCCAAACTTGAGCCAATTTAAAAAACATTCAATAGGCTGATGTAATGGCCATGAGACACTTTCTGCAGATTAAGGAACTTATATATACAATGGACTATTATCATAACATAGAATTGTAGTAGAATTTAAAAGCCTGTTTTAAACATCTCCATTTGAAACCTTTTCAGCTAAATGATCCATTTCCCTGCAAGGGCCGGGGGTAAGCAGTATTGGGTACAGCGTGTATTCAGAGGCCTTGCCATTATCTCCTGTAATGGGAAAGCCTTATTCTTTTTTGATATTTTCTAAATAACTGATGCCCTCTACAGCCAGACCGAGTCAAAGCCCTTTGACAGGCGGGAGAGCGCAGGAGACCGGCCAGTACCGGCTGTCCAGGGGTCGTCCCGCCGGCCCCCGGCCCCCCGCCTCTGGCCTCCCGGGCGGCCTCCTCAGGCCCGCTGCCGGCCGGGCCCTGCCTCCCCGTCCCGCCCCAAGGCCCGCGCCCGCCGCTCCTCCACCGCCAGCGCCGGGGAGGCCCCTGCAGCCGCGGACCAGGCCCCGCGGCCCGGCCCGGCGCTCGGCACCAGCCGGCGTTAACACGGCAGGGCCGGGGACTTGCGGCCCGGGCCGGGTCTGCGGACACCCACCTGGCGGCGGCGGCTCCCGTACACTTCCGCGGCGCGACAGGCGAGGCCTAGCCCGGCCCGGGAAGAACGCGCGCCCTGATCAGGTCCGGCTCGGCGGGACACACCTCCCGCCACCGCTGCGGCGCCCTCTGATGGTCGCCCGCCCCCTCCCTCCGCCCGGGGCCTCCACCGGCCGAGCCCAGCGGCGTCCGGCGCCCTTGCGTGACGGGTCCCGGCTCTCCCCAGAGCTTCTGTTTCTCCGTACGAGGTAACTCTCCGCAGGCCTCGCCGGTGGGAGGCGGTTGGCCTGGCTCTTGCGGATGTCCTCCCCGGGTCGGAGGAGCCCCTGCAGCCGGTGCTGCCTGGCTTTCCAAGAGCTAGGAGCTAGCTAAAGCTGGGCACCCCATTTTTTTTTTCTGCTGGAGAGGGTTTCAGGCTTGCAGCCTCGACCCTGGGCCACACTGAGCTCCCCTACATCTCTTACTCCATGCCAGCTGCCTTCATCACCTTCTCCTCCATCCCGGATGGATATGCAAGATCCGCGTTTGGCTGCCCACTCAGGCTGACAAAGGAATACCTCTACATAGAATGTACCCCTCCACACCCACATTATTAGACTGTATCGGGGAACTACAGGCCAGTCAGTCTCACCTCTGTGCCCAGCAAGATCATGGAGCAGATCCTCATGGCAATTATGCTAAGGAACTTGGAAAATAAGAAGGTGATCGGGGTCAGCCAGCATGGATTCATTAAGGGAAAATTGTGCCTGAAAAATTTGGTGGCCTTCTACAATGGCATTACAGCATTGGTGGATAAGGGGAGAGCAGCTGACGTCATATACCTGGACCTGTGCAAAGGGTTTGACCCTGTCCCACATGACATCCTTGTGTCTAAATTGGAGAGACGTGGATTTGATGGTAGCACTCAGTGGATTAGGAATTGGCTCAAAGAGTTGAGGTCACCAGCTCAATGTCCATGTGGAAACCAGTGATGAGTGGCATTCCTCAGGGGTTGGTACTGGGACCAGTACAGTTCGACATCTTTGTTCGCGACATGGATGTTGGGATTGAGCACACTCTCAGCAAGTTTGCCAGCAACACCAAGCTGTGTGGAGCAGTTGACATGCTGCAGGGAAGAGGTGCCATCCAGAGGGACCTGGACAGGCTTGAGAAGTGGGCCTGTGTGAACCTCATGAAGTTCAACCAGGCCAAGTGCCGGGCCCTGCATGTGGGTCAGGGCAATCCCAGGCACAAATACAGACTGGGCAGAGAATGGCTGGAGAGCAGCCTTGAGGAGAGGGACTTGGGGGAGGTGGTTGATGAGCCGGCAATGTGCGCTCACAGCCCAGAAAGCCAACAGCATCGTGGGCCGCATCAAAAGCAGCATGGCCAGCAGGTCGAGGGAGGTGATTCTGCCCCTCTACTCTGCTCTTGTCAGACCCCACCCGCAGTACTGTGTCCAGCTTTGGTGTCTCAGCACGGGAAGGACATGGACCTGTTGGAGTGGGTCCAGAGGAGGGCCATGAAGATGATCAAAGGGCTGGAGCGCCTTTCCTATGAGGACAGGCTGAGAGAGCTGGGGCAGTTCAGCCTGGAGAAGAGAAGGCTCCAAGGAGACCTTATAGCAGCCTTCCAGTACTGAAAGGGGTCCTACAAGAAAGATGGGGAGGGATTTTTTATCAGGGAGTGTATCAATAGGACGAGGGATAACAGCTTTAAATTGAAAGAGGGTAGATTTACATTAGATATTAGGAAGAGATTCTTTACAGTGAGAAACAGGTTGCCCAGAGAAGCTGTGGAGGCCACATCCCTGGAAGTGTTGAAGGCGAGGTTGGATGGGGCTTTGAGCAACCTGGTCTAGTGGGAGGTGTCCCTGCCCATGGCAGGGAGTTGGAAGTAGATGATTTTTAAGGGCATTTCCAACTCTAGCCATTCTATGATTCTGTGATTAAAGCACAGAGGGTCACAATAATGAAAGCGGATAGGGATCATAAGAGGACTCTACCATGGTGAGGCCGCATCTGGAGTACTGTGTCCAGTTCTGGGCTCCCTGGTTCAAGCAGGACAGGGAACTGCTGGAGAGGGGACAGCAAAGGGCTACAAAGACAATTGGGGGACTGGAATATCTGGAAAGGCTGAGGGACTTGAGTCTTTTCAGTCTGGAAAAAAAGACGACTGAGGGGGGATCTTATCAACGCTTATAAATACTTAAAGGGTGGGTGTCAGGAGGATGGGGCCAGGATCTTTTCAGTGGTGCCCAGTGACAGGACAAGAGGTAACCAGCAAAAATTTGAGCATAGGAAGTTCCACCTAAACATCAGAAGGAACTTCTTTGCTTTGAGGGTGGCAGAGCACTGGAACAGGCTGCCCAGAGAGGTGGTGGAGTCTCCAACTCTGGAGACATTCAAAACCCGCCTGGACACGTTCCTGTGCAGCCTGCTCTAGGTGACCCTGCTCTGGCAGGGGGTTGGACTAGATGATCTCTAGAGGTCCCTTCCAAATTTTATAAATCTGTGATTCTGTTATTCTGTGTGGGGAAAATACACTGAGAAATTGAAGGCAGCATAGCTAGAAAGCCTGAAATTTCCCGTAAGCAAAGGACTGGTCCTCCAGTTCTTTTGCTAATGCTACTTCTGTTGGCTTCAAATGGAGTAAGTGGGCTTTAATTTCATGTCTTTCCTTTGAAATTGAAGGGAAGCCCTTCCTGTTGCCTTTGGTGTCCGTCGACAGGTTCAGTTCCAGGTGAGGTTGCAAGTCTCTGGCAAGACTCCTCCTCCTGCAGCCCAGCACACCACCGGCCAGCTTTGCCACAAGGGCACGGTGCTGGCTGATGTCCAGCTTGCTCTCAGCCATTCCCCCCAGGTGCACTTCTGCAGAGCTGGGATGGGTCGCCCCCAGAAACACTGTGCGGGGCCCTTGCAGGCTGAGAGGAGTCAATGCCCCCAGCACTGCAGGAGTTGTTGCAGGATGCAGGAGGGCAGGAGCGCTTGGCATGCCCAAATGTTCCATGGGGATGATGTTCAGGGTCTTGTGGAAATGTGCGATGCTCATCCTGGGATGTCTCTGGGGAAATCCAAAGGTGGAGGAAGGAGATGGATCCAGCTGGATGAGGGAGGATGTGGCATGGAACAAGACATGGAAAATGTTGGGCTCCTAGGAAACTACCAGTTGGAAAGGAGGCCAGGAGGTTCCCTGTCAGCACAATCTGAGTCAGTGGTATGTAGACAATGCAGAGGTCTTCAGGACCTGGCAGCTGGTCAAAGGGCTTGGGCAGTCCTGCCCTGGTGCTCGGGAGTGGGAGGCTGGGAGAGCACGAGGGACATGTCACCTGCTGCAGCACTTAGGTGAAATGAAATCATGGTGCACTCTGAGAAGTTCTCCCCCGTGGCTATTCACATGCCAAGATGGTGTTGGAAAGCATTCCCTGTGGTGGGTTGCTCTTTGGTTGAGAAACATACACACACTGGAAAGCATCAAGGTCTTTATTGGAGGCAACAGAGACGGTTGCTGTGGGGCTGCAGTTGCACTGTGCCGTTGCGTGTGTCTGGAGCAGGAGCAGGGCCAGGTGGGCGCACTCCTGCACTCAGCGGTGTTGGCTCCTGAGGAGTGCTGGCTGTGGGAGCCTGCTGGGAGGTGGCGTTGGAGGGCCCCGGAGCTGCACCCTGCTGCCTCTGTGCGCGGCTGGTCCTCGCAGGCCCGCTTCTGCCAGCCGAGCGCTGGTTGTTGGTGGGCCACCTGTGCAGGTTGTAGCAGTGCTGCGGCGACTGGCTGTGGGCTCTCTCCATGGCCAGCCTCCTGCGCTGGTAGGGCGACAAGCCAACCAGGTACTCCTTGTAGTCACTGTCCCCTCGCACAGAGTGCAGCAGCCGCTCAAAAGGCTGCCTGCAGACTGGGCAGGTCTCTGTCCTGCTGGCCCACCGCCGGATGCACGCAAAGCAGAAGCAGTGCATGCAGCGGGCAACGTAGGCTGCCTTTCTGATGTCTTCCAGGCAGATGGGGCACTGGGAGTCTGCTGCTGCTGTCGCCGACTCTGCCTGTGGTGTCTGGCTTGTGCTGCTGTTCCTTGCAGCAGAGCTGCTCTTCTCCACGGCTTCCTCAGTGCACGATGTTATGTCCTGCAAAGAGAGATGTGCAAAGTACTGGGGCTTGTCTGGCGGAGGGGTCAGTCAGGCTTGCTCTCAGCCCACCACAGGATGCACTGGTAGCAGAATTGGTGGAGGCATGGCATCAAGTAGCTGGCCTTCTCCCAGCTGTCCAGGCATATTGGGCAGTGGTTCTTCAGCTCCATGGCCGTGCTCTCCACATTCTGCGGTGGGCTGGGCGGAGCTGGGGATGTTGAGCTGCTCCCTCTCACTGCTACTGCAGCAGCTGGTGTCATGCTAGAAAAGGAAGACAGGCCACAATTCCTCCCACAGGGGGGCACAGGCAGCACTTGGTTAGATCTTAGGGATTTTCTCCTATTTTTTCTCCTATCCAGGGTGGGGGGAGGTGGGCAGGGGTGATCCCCTCTGCTCAGCACCTATCAGGCCTCATCCAGGCACTACGTCCCTCTTGGGGTCCCAGGCAGGAGGCAGAGCAACAAACCAGAGGGGCATGGGGCAGGCAAGGAAGGTTTGTGGGGCTGGGGCTGGTTCAGCATGGAGCAGAGAAGGCGTTGGGGCACCTCACAGCACACCCCAGTGCCCATGGGGAAGGCATCAAGGGGTTGGGGACAGACACTTCCCAGCACTGCCTGGTGGGAGGGTGAGAGACAGTGGCATTTCCTAAAACTGGAGAGGTTCAGGCTGGAGATAAGGAAATCAACCCCAAATCCCTGTGAGGATCATGAAGCACTGGAGAGGGTTGCCCAGGGAGGAGGTGGGATCTCAGAGCCTGGGGGTGTTCCAAGACCTGAGTGCCGCAACCTAGACCACAACTGTCACAAGCTCGTGAAGGGATGCTCACTGAAGTCCCAGAAGAGGTGCATTGCGAGTGGGAAATGGAGTAAAGGTTTCCGAAGGTGCAACAGATTCCATAAGCTGCAAATTCAGAAGACCACTTTTGGTTTCTTTCGGTTCAGCAGTTTTCAGAAACATTGATATAGAATAGAATAGAATAGAATAGTTCCAGTTGGCAGGGACATCCAACAATCATCAAGTCCAACTGCCTGACCACTCCAGGGCCAAAGCCCAACTAGAATGTAATTCTTCTGCTGTTGTAAAAGACAACAAAAATTGTTTCTACAAATACATTAACAACTAAAGGATGTCTAAGGAGAATCTCCATGCTTCGTTAGATGCGGGTGGAAACATACTGACAAAGGATGAGGAACACGCTGAGGTACTTAATATCTTCTTTGCCTCAGTCTTTAATAGCAAGACCAATTGTTCTTGGGTACCCAGCCCACCAAGCTGGAAGACAGAGATGGGGAGCTGAATGAAGCCCACATAATCAAGGGGAAATGGTTAGCAACCTGCTACACCACTTAAACACACAAGTCTATGGGGCCGGATAGGATCCACCCAAGGGTACTGACGCAGCTGGCAGAAGTGCTCACCAAGCCACTTTCAATCATTTATCAGCAGTCCTGGCTAGCTGGGGAGGTCCCAGTTGACTGACGTCTAGCAAATGTGACACCCATCTACAAGAAGGGCCAGAAAGAGGATCTGTCAGGCCTGTCAGTCTGACCTTGGTGCTGGGAAAGGTTATGGAGCAGATCATGTTGAGTGCCATCACATGGCCCATACAGGACAAGCAGGTGATCAGCCCCAGTCAGCACTGGTTGATGAAAGGCAGGCCCTGCTTAACTAACCTGGATCTCCTCCTATGCCAAGGTGACCTGCTTTGTGGATGTGGATGTTGTCTGCCTGGACTTTAGTAAAGCCTTTGACACTGTTTCCCACAGCATTCTCCTGAGAAACTGTCTGCTCATGGCTTGGACAGGTGTACTGTTCACCGGGTGAAAAGCTGGCTGGATGACTGGGCCCAAAGAGTTGTGGTGAATGGAGTTAAATTCAGTTGGTGGCCAGTCACAAGTGGTGTTCCCTAGGGCTCAGTATTGGGGCCGATTCTCTTTCATATCCTTATCAGTTAATGACCTGGATGAGGGAATTGAGTACACCCTCAGTAAGTTGGCAGATGACACCAAATTGGGGGGGAGTGTTGATCTGCTTGAGGGTAGAAAGGCCCTATAAAGGGATATGGGCAGGGTGGATCAATTGGCTGAGGCCAATTGTATAAGATTCAACAAAGCCAAGTGCGGTATCCCGATCTTGGGTCACAACAACCCCATGCAACACTACAGGCTTGGGAAAGAGTGACTAGAAAGGGGTGTTGGTCAACAGCCAGCTGAATATGAGCCAGCAGTGTGCCCAGGTGGCCAGGAAGGCTAACAGCATCCTGGCCTGTTATCAGGAATAGTGTGGTGAGTAGGACTAGGGAAGTGATTGTCCCCCCACTGATGAGGCCCCACCTTGAGTACTGTGTCCAGTTTTGGGCTTTTCACTACAGGAAGGAAATTGAGGTACTGGAGAGTGTTCAAAGAAGGGCAACAAAGCTGGTGAAGGGCCTAGAGTACAAGTCTTATGAGGAGCGGCTGAGAGAGCTGGGATTTAGCCTGGAGAAAAGGAGGCTGGGGGAGACCTTATCGCTCTCTACAACAACCTGAAAGGAGGTTGTAGCGAGGTGGGGGTCGGTCTCTTCTCCCAAGCAACAGGCGACGAGAGGAAATGGCCTCAAGTTGCATCAGGGGAGGTTTAGATTGGATATTGGGAAAAATTTCGTCACTGAAATTGTTATCAAGCATTTTATTAGGTGGCCCAGGGAAAGGAATTGTTTTCTATTGGTGAAGTGTGAAACTCTAAATGCTCAGGTAATTTAAATATGAAAAAGGTAACAAACTGAAAAAACAATCAGTGTTACAGATTTAATAACTTACATAAGGTGTGTAGGAACATCAGGAAAATATTTGAGAGAAGTAAATTTGGCTCTAAGATTAGAGGATATTCGTGCAATAAAATGTAAGTGCAAGGAACAGCTCTTAGAGATCTTAGCCAGAGGCAAAGCACTTTGAGGAATATATTAAAAGAACCTACAGTGTGCCTCTTTAAATGATGAATGTCAGTTGAAGAGCATTTTTGTCTGCCTAAATGACCTACATTAGTGAAAGTTAGAGGACTGTCTGCCTATGAACTTTCACTCTGTTAGCCCAGTGATCATCTGAACAGGAGATGTAGTGACACATAAATGACACATTGCGTAAGCAGTTGTTTGGACAGTACTTTGACTTTATTTTCATATCTAATCATTTCTATTGGAACATTGCTGTGATGACCGTTATGATATCTGCACATCAGTTTACTGAGCACCAGTAGAGCACTTCATTACAGGCTAAGCCAGAATGCATTGGAAATCAATGTTATTCTTTCCCTTCTCTTTAAAAAGCTTTGGGTCAGACCATTCCATTGCATGCAGCACAGAAAATAATTGTGTTGTGTTTGTTCTGATAACTGTTAAAAAAAAGTTGAGTATGGTTGCGTTTAACAGCTTTTTAAATAGTAACATTTCGTTTACATAAATTCTAGCTCAGTGGAGAGTATTTGTAGGAAGATGGAAGTTCTTTATGGGAGCTAGGATAAGCATTAGCCTTATCTTCAAACAAATATTAAGGCTGCTCTGATAAACCGTGGTTGTAAATGTGCTGCTCCCCTCATCTCCAAGATAATAGGGTTGAAGAATAACAGGATGGTGAAATAATGTACATAATTTTGGTCCATGTGTCCTCAGTAAATTATGTGAAGGTCATGGTGGTCGTTTTTGTAACCAAAATTTCCCCATCACATACTATGCTTTTGACTGAAAATAAATAGCAATTGTTTGGTATTATAAAGTGAATAGCTGAGATTTTGTTTTTCTCCTATACATTCATACCTATTTCCTAGAAATATCTTCCTGTATTTTGTGTGGATTTACCTCTAAAGGCAAAAAGAGCCTCTTCTTGTATCATACTGCACCACTCACTGCCTGAAACATCTACAGTTTGAAAGAAAATGAGAAAAAAGACTGAATGTGAGGCTCTGGTATCCTTCTCTCAGCTATCAAATGAAGAAGAGTTTCTTTCTCAGGGTAATGATGTACTGTGTAATGATGTATTAAGTAATGATGTACTACCTAATATGAAATGCGTTGCTCTTATTTCCTCTCTCATAATACAGGTTTCTAAAGGAAATGAATCTTCTCCCAGTGCCTTTACACTGTTAACACATTTCTTTCAAATTCACACAAAATATAGTTACTATCGTGCAAAGGCTGATTTTTGCTGTTATTTCCAATTGATCACAAGGAAGTCGTATTCTGTCCCTCTGCTGAAAAGCTAATAAGAAATGTTAGAAAGTGTTAAAAGTTCTCTATTTTGAATTACAGCTATGTAAAAAACTAGGGCAGTGGCTTTACAGTTGAAATTATAATTATTTTAGATCTAACTACCTGATTAAAAGCTGTATGTAGCATGCAAATGCTTCTATTCACATCATTTTTTCAGGGATATTTTGTTTCTTGGCTGTTGTTTTTATGCCATTATATTGATAATGTGATCTAGCTGAATGTGATGTTACTATGATTTTTTCAGAGAAAGGCTCTGACTTTCTGTGTAAAGCTTGTGTTACCAAAAATGTGTTAAGCTATATGATCTTCATCATCTAGACATCTCAAGGATCTGGTTTGACAGCAGCAAAAATCAGTTACGTTATGCTACATGGATTACTGCGTGGATTTGATCTCAAACAGTATTCAAAGCTAAACTAATAATGGTTATCTCCCGTGTGTGCAGGGCAAGTACTGTCACTGATACTACAGAGGGACACATGAGGGGATAATTCATACCTTGGGTGTTGCTGTAATTATGATCCCATGGCAGAAAAGTTGTAAAGTGACAATAATGGTTACATCTGATTATTGCTACTGATGTAAAGCTTCTTATTGTGCTTTATCAGCTGCTCTGGCATCTTCATAAAATAAATAGCCATAAAGGATGGCAGCTTTATTGTAACATTGCACAATTAAAGCAATTCTATGGTAATTTATGCACAGATGCTATCAAATATGAGCTTTTTTTCTATTCCTAATCAGTATTTCTGTGACTCCATTCAGAACTTTCTTTGAACCGTTGGGTCAAACTGGAGATCCTACACCTTGAAAAGACAGCATGCATCTACTCGTATACTTTCTATCGAAAAGCCAAGATTTTATCCAAAAGTAAGATTCAGCAAGACTGAGTGTTTTTCAGTTGGCATAAGAGAGAGAATTGGAGAAAGCATTTAATGTTTTCTAATCACTCCTTCAGCATTGGACTCTTCAACTCATGATCAGCCTGTGTGTTTGTGCACGTGTGCAAGTGTTAGCAGGTTGAAAATAGGTAAAGGAGGGAGAGTCCCACAGTATTCATCTCTTTTTTTTCTCAACACCTTGTTTCTCTCTGAGTGACTGAATCCTCAAACACAGATTCAGCTAGTGTTTTAAACTGAAAATTCTTTATTTGTTCTGGAGCTCTCTCTACTGTCCAAATGAAAATGTAGCTGGTTAAGTATTTTTTTTTTCTTTCTGTTTGTTTAGTTCTTAGTTCTGCAGGAATGAAACAACATTAATCTCCCTCTGGGTTCTCCACTGCCACCTTTTTTTCTCTGTCCTTGTGGAATATCAGCATAGTGTGAATTACTCGGGCTGGTAACTGGGCAAACTCATCAACTCATACCTCTCTTGTTACTTCTCTGGGCTATCTGGATCTTGTCATACAACATCTCTAATCCATGGCCTTTCCTATTTATTTATGCAGCTAAGATTCTTATCTGGACTCCCAATTTATGACTTAGTTGCTGCAAAAGCCTTTCTTCGTCCTTGAAAAGAGAAATGATGCAGTCTTGCTTCCTATGCATCTGTTCTGAATGTAAATAAAATTTCCTTAACCTTTTGTTTTCATCATGTCACATGTCTAGTTTCCTTCAGCCCCTGACTCTTGCTGTATGTCATTTCAAATACAAGGATTCTCCTTACTTGTACAGCCCTCAAAGCTTACCTGTCATCTCTCATTTTTAATATAACTTAATATTTTTACATACAGTCATCATCATACTTTGCTGTGATAATGGTCTTTTCTGTCACACTAATCGTCCAAGCTTCTCTGACTGTCCATATTTATCTCTGGCCTTATGCTGAGGTTAGATCTTTGTAGCAAATATCCGTAATATGTTGCATCTTTATATATGAGTCAGCCTTGACTCTTGATTAGGTCTCCAAAACCGGTACAGTAATGTTAATAAGAATAATATTATCTCTTACACACTGGCAGCCAACAGAGAGATCCATGTGTTGACAATGCAATGTTCTCACAGCAGTCAGTTTTTCAACTTTGCTCAAGACGATGATGCAGTTCATTAGACAGACTTTCTACAGAAGAGCCTATTTGTGTTGAAGACAGCTATTTTCATTATTTCAGAAACTAACTGGACACATAACATGTAGTCAGTCAGTGCCTATTCATCTGTGTGCCCTCATTTTCTGTGGTATTCTTCCATTTCCTTCAACTTATGTTTCATATTCAAGAAAAAAAGGACCCTGCTGTCAGACAGCCTGTAGCTTCAAGAAAAATTGTGGCTATCTCCTTGGTACATGTGTATGATGCTAAGCACAGCTGGAATGTGACTGCACACCACACAGGCATCTAAATAATACAGTAGATATTCAACAAAATTGATCACTGAGAACACCTGCAGAGGCTTCTTACATTTGTTTCAGTATGGTGTGTTGCATTGTATGTATTTTTGTGAGAGAGAGGGAAAGATATTGAAAGAGTTGCTCTGAACAAAGTAAAAAGATTCCTAAGAAGGGAAGGATAATTAAGAAACTCGGTTTTAGTCCTGCAATGTGAAGGACAAGCTAGCTTTTTTTGAATACAGGCAGAAAGTTTGCATTACTTGCAAAACTGAACAATTGAATAGTTGGCAATGAAATAATCTTGAAAGTCTTTGAATCCTTATTTCTAATCCTTAAAATCACAAGTTTAGTAGCATCCCTGAAAACATTATTTATATTTGTGGAAAATATCTGAAACAAATTATAGTGTTTCAAACAAACTCAGATGCAGGGTCTTTGCCTGAAAAACTCAATCTAAGCAACAAAGCAAATGAGTTGACAAACTAAAAGAAAAGTCTGAACTTTAAGTAAAAAATACCAAATCAAAGGCTATGCAAACAGAAACGGGAAGAGTTCTGAAAACCCTTTTGTGAAAGAAGATGTTCTGTCTGCAAAACTCTTAACTCTTTGAACAAGAGTTTTTATGCACTATTTCTTGTGCCTAAATGTCTTTAGCCATTTGCTGTCTTCTCTTTAGAGCAACTGAGGAAAATCTGAGCTTTGACTTACTTATTGGTCCCACAAATACCGCTCTAACGCTGCATATTAGAGAAGACATGTTACTCTGTTGCTTTATTTTTCTGCTGACATTGAACTATCTGCATTTAAGTGTTTGTAAACAAAGTCTTCAAATAGCAACTACGAAGAGATTAAAATTTTCCTACTGCAACTTGCAGGACCTACTTACTACAACTTCAGAATTTGTACAGTACCTTTACATTGTTTTTTTTATATGTAAAATCCAGTTGCAGGTCATTCTGTGATGCAGATCATCTGGTTAAAAGTAATTTCACAATATGAGATAAAATAATCTGTTCCTGAGACATAAATTAATTGTATACTTGACTCCACATAGGCAATGTACCAGAAGTTTGTAGCTGTCTCACAGTTGTTGAAGTTTTCCTTTCATGTTGAGCCTTCTCACCCTGACATTTAATCAGTAAATTTTCATTTGTTTCATTGGCGAAACAGTGTAAAGTAGGCTAAGCAGAAGTGAAAGTTTAAGTGTAATTGCAAACTTGATGAACTATCCAATCCTTCTTCCTTTTGAAATTGTTATATAGAAAGATATGCCTAAAAATGTTTTGACATAAGGCTTTAACATAAATTCAGGACAACATATTAGTGAGTTTTACTTTATTCCCAACTTTTCTGCAATCTTTTCATTCAAACACTTACAATCGTTAATGAATTTTAAAAAATTAGGATTATCCATGAGTTTGAAGAAAAATTCACGTGTCACAACAAATAATTCCTGAATTCCATGGAGCTAGTGGAGATTTCCAAGAGCGATTTCTACAAAAGATTCAACAGTTTGTCTGAAAATCAGATCCCTTTAAAACTAGGCCATTCTGGAAACAGTCGGATTATTTTTTTTCCTCAGGGTTTTGCATTTTGTCTTTTTTATTAGTGATAACTGTATGATAAAAATTACCACATACCCTCTTTACAAATCTAAGAAGTAAGTCTGAGGGCTATGAGAGCTTGCCCTTTTAACGCTGGATGATAAATCTACTGAATATCATACCATATGTACTAAGAAACACCTAACAAATGACCTACAGTCCACACTTTCTTAGTGATATTTTGATCTTGTCTGACAATATAGTAAGCGCCCTAGTCCTACAGTGAGGTGAAGGTCCTACAGTGAGGTGAAGTAGGACAGTCTTCTGTTTGACATGTTTCTACAGCCGTTGATGGAGAAGGAATGAAATTCTCCTCAGCAAGGTAGCTATTAAAAAACAGGAGAACCTGTAATTCTTGAGAATAATCACCACAAGCTATTACAAAGTTGGCATACATTTCAGCAAGTACTTAAGCACTCTGGGGTTACTACAAGAAGCCTTATAATTTCCTTAACAAGACACTTGCAACTTTCTTTACAAAGCAAATGAATCAATAATTTCTATTGATCAAGGTGAGCTAATCTTTGCCAAGGTCATTTCATTATGGATTTTAAACCAATCAGTACAGACCAGTTTTTCTTGAAGCAAGCACTGGAAAGAGCCATTAACTACTTAATCTCATATACTTCACAGGTACAGAAGGACAAAACTGCCAGAAGGCATTTGCAGATGAAGAATGAGACAGATTTTAAATTAAGGAAAAGTCTGTGCATAATACCATAACAAGTGGAGCACCATGATCTTGGGAGATGAACTCCAAAATGTTAAGAGCCTGTCTAAATATGGTACAAACTAATTACACCGCAGACTAAAGCATCTGATCAGAATTTTGTGTGATGATCGAGTGGAAAGAAACAAAGAGTTATTTGGAGTTTATCTGGCTCTATCTCTGCCTTTTACTCCCTTCTGTTGTTCTGTTCATGCTGAATTTAATTCCTTGTTTTAATGGGTTTGATTGCAGTGAAGCAATTATAACATACCTCGTAATTCCTCAAGGAGAGTCATCAGGATGCAAAATCATTCCTCGGCTTTTGTAACTGCTTTTCTAGGTATCATTAACAACTTTTCCTATCATCCTAAATTTTTTGGGCAAGTGAAATGCAGGCAATGTTGGTTATTTGACAGTGAGAATAGCGGCACCTTGTGGCTTGTGGTTTGCTTTGCAACATTTAAAATCGTGCAATAATATCTGATTGACTCCCTCTGATGCATGCTGGTTATTATTACAACACACATAAAAATAAGTAATTTATTTTAGCTCATGAAAGACAGCAGATTTTGTTTTAGAAGCCTTAATTCTATGTATATGACATAGAGTTTATTTGGGGCAAGAATATGACTCCATCTTCGAAAAGTTATTAAAACCCAATAGCTTTCACTCTCTGCTGTTAACCTTCACTACTTTGTGTCTACTTTTTTTTGTTATTCACAGAAAGCAATGAAGCCACCTCTGAGCTCATATGCAGGCATGTATATATCAAACAATACAGATTACAATGAATCAAACTGACCTGGACTTCAGGGCTTTGCCAACATAGTGTCTCGATATTTAGAAAACAAGTATGTATTGTTTCGATTCAGTTCTGAAATAAGGGCTCTGCTAGACATTTCTGTGGGCCCTGGGTACTCCTCTACTCTCCTGCTAGTGCAAAGGACTCTCAACAGTGAGACAGCGTTCTGAGCACCTTCCAGTATCACATCTACGGTCCCCCTGTGCATCCGGCCCCTGGGATGAGGGTTGGGGGGTGGAGTGAGCTCTGTGGTGCCTTTGAGCATCACTGTCACTCATGGCATTTTGACAAAATCCTGCCACACCTGTCGCAAAAGTAAAGCAGTGACATAATAACAAAGGATGCCATTGTTTGTACTCTTGCACTGTTGTTTTATTTATTCTTTGTAAACCAACCCTAAAATTACTACAGTTTTTTTCACAGCCTATGTAATGATATTCCTCTATTAATAAATCACTCCAGAGATTGGTGTTCTGCTTGTAAAGAAATGGAAACTTTGATCTTGTTCTGTTTTGCTAGCCACCAAGTTTTTGGTGCTCACCAGGGCCCAAACAACAGAAGTCCCAGGCAACAGATTTTGTACCAACAACATAGATCTATAAATCCTGGTCTTGACGGTGCAATATAAACATTAAGCAGTGATTCTGGGTGAGTATAGTGTACCTAAAGCACCCAGAGAAGTATAAAGGATATTAGCTAGACTGAGTTTGGATTATGTAGGAATATTGGTTGTATAGGTGAAAGTAGGGCTTAATTAGAATCATAGAATCATAGAATCTGCATGGTTGGAAAGGACCTTTGAGATCATCAAGTCCAGCCAAACAACCTACAATCTCTGCCACTGGAGCATGCCCTGAAGTGCCAAATCTAGACGTTTCTTAAATACCTCTAGGGATGGTGACTCAACCACCTCCCTGGGCAGGCTGTTCCAGTGCCTGACCACTCTTTCAGTAAAGTAATTCTTCCTAATATCTAACCTAAACCTCCCCTGCCGCAACTTCAGACCATTTCCTCTGGTCCTGTCATTATTCACCTGGGAGAAGAGGCCAACCCCCACCTCTCTACAACCTCCTTTCAGGCAGTTGTAGAGGGCAATGAGGTCTCCCCTCAGCCTCCTCTTCTCCAAGCTAAACATGCCCAGCTCCCTCAGCCTCTCCTCATATGACCTGGTCTCCAGACCCCTCACCAGCCTGGTAGCTCTCCTCTGGACACACTCCAGTACCTCAATGTCCCTCTTGTACAGAGGGGCCCAGAACTGGACACAGTACTCGAGGTGAGGCCTCACCAGTGCTGAGTACAGAGGCAGGATCACTTCCCTACTCCCGCTGGCCATTAGGGCATGCTCCCCAAAACCAGACCAGCCTGTGAAACACTTTGTGTGAGCCGATGCAGGCAGGACACAGGAACAACCACAAAACCACAGATGAAAAGCAAAGAACAAGTTTAATCTCGATACCTCACAGGCCGGGGCACCTCCAAAGCAACACCTGGGTAGAGGCACGCAGGCAGGGACTGTGGGCACCACAGAGTGAGAGAGAGTCCTTGTTAGCAAAAGCACGTGCGGACTCAATGTTCTTGCTGGTATTTAAAGGGTTCAGACAGACATAGATTAAAGCACACTGTGCTATAATCTTCAACAACAGGCCAGGATTCTCAAGCAGCTAGATAAGGTGTCCCTGAGTCCATCGCAGACTTATGTTATCTAAGTGCAAGTGTTTTACTTGCAGGCACCCACGACTGAAAAACAATTAGTGCAACATATGTGTTTCCCAGCACCCCAGGTACAAGTCACTTGAACGTATTTACAATTGTCCTCACCGATTTTCCATTGCTTTCCCACACACTTCCAGTAGTATCTGTTTGTAGATTATCATAGAAGATTATCATAGGATGGAGGGGACCTTAAAGATCATCTATTTCCAATTCCCCTGCCATGGGCAGGGACACCTTCCACTAGACGAGATTGCTCAAAGCCCGATCCAACCTGGCCTTGAACACCTCCAGGGATGGGACATCCACAACTTCCCTGGAAAACCTGTTCCAGTGTCTCATCACCCTCACAGTAAAGAATTTCTTCCTAATATCTAATCTGAATCTACTCTCTTTCAGTTTAAAACCGTTACCCCACATCCCATCACTACACTCTCTCATAAAAAGTCCCTCCCCCTATTTCCTGTTGGCCCAATTTAGGTACCGGACGGCCACTATAAGGTCTTCCTTATAGGGGTTAGAACTAGGTGATCTTTAAGGTCCCTTCTAACATGAACCATTCTATGATTCTGTGATTCCTTTTCTTCTCCAGGCTGAACAACCCCAACTCTCTCAGCCTGTCCTGACAGGAAAGGTGCTCGAGCCCTCTGATCATCTTCATGGCCCTCCTCTGGTCCCACTCCAACAGGTCCATGACCTTCTTATGTTGGGGGCTCCAGAGCTGGACGCAGTACTCCAGGTGGGGTCCCACCAGATCAGAGTAGAGGGGCAGAATCACCTCCCTCGCCCTCCTGCCCATGCTTCTTTTGATATAGCACAGGATGCAGTTGGCTTTCTTTTCTTTTTCTTTCACATTGCTGGCTCATGTTGAGCTTCTCATCAACCAACACCCCCAAATCCCTCTCCTCAAGGCTGCTTTCAAGCCATTCTCTGCCCAGCCTGTATTTGTGCTTGGGATTGCCATGACGCAGGTGCAGGACCTTGCACTTGGCCTGGTTGAACTTCCTGAGGTTTGCACGGGCCCACTTCTCAAGCCTGGCCAGGTCCCTCTGGATGGCATCCCTTCCCTCCAGTGTGTCGACCACACCACACAGCTCAGTGTTGCTGGCAAACTTGCTGAGGGTGCACTCAATCCCACTGTCCATGTTGCTGACAGAGATGTTAAAAAGCACTGGTCCCAGGACTGACCCCTGAGAAATGCCACTCATCACTGGTTTCCACTTGGACATTGAGCCACTGACCTCAACTCTTTGAGTGTGGCCATCCAGCCAATTCCTTATCTACTGAGTGGTCCACCTGACAAATCCATGTCTCTCCAATCTAGAGACAAGGATGTTGTGTGGGACAGTGTCAAATGCTTTGGACAAATGCTTTTGGTGGATAGTGGCTTGGCAACTTCCTCCACCAGTTCCCTCAGGACCCGTGGATGAATCTCATCAGTCCCCATGGACTTGTGCGCCTTCAGGTTCCTCAGATGGTCTCGAACATGGTCTTCTCCTACAGTGGGCGGTTCCTCATTCTTCCAGTCCCTGCCTTTGGCTTCTGAGAGTTCTGCTGGTGAAGATGGAGGCAAAAAACTCATTGAGTACTCAGCCTTCTCCATATCCTGGGTGACCAGGTCTCCCGTTTCCTTCTGGAGAGGGCCCACAGTCTAGTAGTTCCCCTAGTCTTCTTTTTATCACCAATGTACCTGTAGAAGCTTTTCTTGTTGCCCTTGATGTCCCTGGCCAGATTTAATTCTGCTAGGGCTCTACCTTTCCTAATCCGATCACTGGCTGCTTGGAAAATTTCTCTGTTTTCCTCTCAGGCTACCTGTCCTTGCTTCCACCCTCTGTAGGCTTTCTTTTTGAGTTTGAGTTTCTCCAGGAGCTCCTTGTTCATCTATGCAGGCCTCATGGTGTTTTTGCCTGACTTGCTCTTTGTTGGTTGTTGTAGTGGTACAGGTGCTTATTTCATATCCCTCATTCCATGCCGGCTAATTTTGCACCCACATTTCAGGGGTTTGCCTTAAATATTGAAACAACAACTGAGTAGCCTCTGCTACGTTATTTCTCAGGTACATTCAAATGAGAACTACCGTTTCAGAGCGAGCAATTGACAGTCTGGCTGTAGCAGGGATGGAGGCAACAGTATTGAAGCAAGAAATCCCAGAGCAACTTGACAGGCAAATGTAAGAAAACAAAGGAGAAGAGGGCAGAGAAAATGGGTTGATGGGTGTACATGTGCATGAATCAGAAGAAAGAAGATTCTTTTGTTTTTCATTTTTGACAGCTAGCTCCCAGATTATCCTTCCATGCAGAAAAATGACAGCAACACCATAGAGATACCTGATCTTGCTTTAAACTGACTGCACTGAATACCTAGCAGGTTACCTACATCATTGTAGACCTCAGTGGGGAATTTGCCCTAATAAGAAGTTAACTGGCATATTTATATACTAGTAGCTATTTAGTGCTATTATTGATAGTACTAATGCGTACATAGTATCAATACTCAATGATGCCAATAATGTCTCAGGTTTGAGCTGTTAGATATTCTGTCAAAGGCTTAGGAACCAACTCGTTTAGAATAGTACAACTATAGTACAACTATAGCAGGAAATTTAATGAAGAGATCTTGAGAAAATTTGCATTGTCCTGACCTTTCAAGTGGGTTTGTGAAAAGAAGGCATGATTTTGGCCTCTGAAATAAACATCAGTTTTCAAAAGTACATTTGCAATCATTTATCCATTTAAGTTCTAATGCAGAACATAAGTAATAATTCTGACACATTTGAAGAAAACATGACTGAAATCTGTCATATGACATTTCAGTAACTGTGCTACATCCTGTCTGTAGTTAGTGTTGGATGGAGTTGTTAGCAGCTGAAGACCTTCTATAACTAGGTCCTTTGATCATTAACAAAAGACTGAAAATTACGTAAATGGTATAGAGAAGTTTTTAAGTCAAATCTGCTTGTATTTAATTTAAAATGTACAAAGGTGATAGTGAATTCAAAAAAAGGAATTCAAATATTCAAAACATGGTATGTAGAATATATGGGGTTCTTTGGCAAAATATATGTTGTATTTCATGGTGAAAGATATCTTACCATTTACAAGTATGTACAGCTTCCTGTGCCATGCAACATTCAAGGACTCTCTAGCTGAGAGGCTGGCTATGTTATTGTAAAACTTTTTGGAAACTTAAATGAAGATTCTTAAACATATAAACCTACTTTCTGAAAAAATGCCATTTTATGATAATCTGATTTATATAGATATACCTATTCCATAAACCTAACAGCAGCTTTCTAGCTTTCATGAATTTTTTAAAAATAGAAAAAATACTTATAAAATTTATTCTTAGATGTTCTCTCTGAAAATTTCCTGATTAATAATAAGACTGAAGAAGTATTACTTTTTGCTTCCTTCATAATCTCAGCTATTTTTTTAACATGTTATTCTATGGAAAAAAATATCAAGCTACGTAAAGTACCAATCTCACCAATTTGGTTGTGAAAATATATACTACTGTAATGGGTTGTATGCAATATAACTGGAAGAAGACTATATACTTGCAAATACTAGTTTGTGGAGAGTAGCTCATCATTCAAGTTGGGATGTCCAGTTTTAAGAAAGCTAACAATAAACTGAATGAAAAAGATGGAGTTTTCATCAGAAACTCTGTTCAGGTAAAGCACATAAAAATTTTAGGCACAAGCAACTTTTCTTTTAGATAGCATATGGCACAGAAAACTTTTCTGAAGGAGGAAAAGAAAACTCTCTAACTCTGGTAACTTGGAAATGTCTTATCTTAATTTAGAAACTCTCTCCACAAGAACTTCACTCAATAGAAGACTACACCTCAGAAAAAATGTATTTTGTAGAAGTCAAATGTAAATAGCTGCTTAACAGAGTATAATTTTATCTATAGACTCATTCCTGCTTCACTATAACAGTGGTTTTACAAGCATTAATATATTTCTTTATCAGTAGTAATATGCTGTTCATAAACTCTTGCAGAGAACAGAGACCAAAGCTGTATAAGTATTCTTTTGCTGTAGGTATCAAAATGCTAAAGAAATGTCTTTCAGAATAAGAACTCTTGTTCTTAATTACCTTTTTTTTTTTTCACCTAGACATCTACATGACACAGGAATACCTCCCATGAAGTGTATTTTGGAAGCTGCAGAGCCCAAAGGACCAGGACATGAGGTAAGTTTTAAAGGTCAGATTTTTGGTAACACTACGCAAAAAGGCTGTGACAGTATGAGTCTTGGAGTATATGGGCACTTCCAGTGTCCTTACCAGGCAAGTGTTGTTGCAAGTGCTTCACCCTATGACTCAACTCGTGCTTGTTGCCTTGCTTGGTCCCCTAGCAAGGGACAGGGATCAAGTAATGTTATTCATTGTCAGTTCAGGGCCATGCAGACATAACTGGAGTAGCTCTGGACAGATTCTTGCATACTGGCAATTTTCATTTTCATCTCATGCTGTGCTTAGAGAAATGCATCCCATTGCAGATGGTGCCCTTTGCAAAGCTCTGTGCTGATGTGCATGGGCTGCTTTACATCTACACAACACTTCAAGATGTCATTCAGACATACCCTGAGTAGACTTATATTGGCCTTGTCTAAACTGACAGTATGGCCAGGAGAAAGGAAGTATGGAGATGGTGTCCCTGTTGCATGACTATCTCTGGCTTTCAACCAGCACATTCCTAACTCTGCACTGCAAAGGCAGAGGAGAGGAATTTCATTTTAAAATCTGTCTTTCAGTGCAGGTTACCTGAACATAAAAATCAACACACAGATATTCATGCTGACATTATTACCTCTGTTAGATGCTTTTGATTGCAGTGTTGTATATGAAGTGGTATTTTCTCTGCAAGTGCCAAAAACTGCATAGTAGCCTTGACTCCGTTTTCCCTGGAAAAACCTACAGGAGGAGTCTCCTTTGCCACTAAAACTTGTGGTTTCCATTTACTTTGCTTGATATGTGTAGTTAAATACATTATAGCATCTGGAGTGGCTGCAACTGTTCTTGAGACAGTGCAGTGAACTATAAAATAAAGTACCATGCAGGTGTTCCCCTCCTACCGTATTATGCCTTTTATGGCTGTGGATCTATAACATGATTGATGGATCGCGCATTAACAGGCACCACATCAGCTTCTGCATCTTTCAAATGCTGAAGTGTAAAAGTAATTTGTAATTTCTGCTTTATTATGTGGAAAAAAGCAAAGGTTGTAGCCTAGTTTCCAGTGGGATGTGAGGGTAGACTGCATCATAAAAAAAAAAAAAAAGGGAAAAAAACCCCACCATAAATAAAGCCCAAAAGTAATTAGTAATGCTATAAAAGCACACTAAAGCTTCTGTACCTGATCTATTGCCCTCAACAGCACAGGGACTTTTCTAGCAAGACCACGTAGCTGCTAATATAATTGCCTTATTGATTTCTCTCCTCTTAGATATCAACGTGTGCAGCAGTAGAGGAGAGCTGTGCTAAACACAGAGACATATGCAATGTCTCAGAGTTGCAGGTGACATCTATGTGTTTTCTTTGCAATCCTATTTCCATATACCCTTTGCAATACAACCATCCCTGGTATGCTGCATTCAGGGCAGTGGGCCATACTTCCAGATGTCCACCATGTTCAAAAATCGGAAGTACCCAACTCCATAATGAAATGAGCATCCGGGACTTAAGATACAGCAAAGTGCTGGTGGCAAATAGCGAGTGGCATCTAACTGAATTCCAGGCTACTGAATTACATTGGAAGGAATGTGGCAGTATTTCCCACTTTTGTTTTTCTAGCCCAGCAGACCTTCCCAGTCTTTCAAAATCCTATCTCTGCCAGAAAATGTATCATTATACAGCTTGCATTAACTTTGAAGAACATCCCTTTAGTGGGGAAGACTAATAAGCTGTTTAAGCTAAATTTGCAATTCAAAAGAAGTAATCCCAAAACACATTTTTCTTAAAAAAGTAAATAAGAAATCTTTAAGGAAGGTTAATTAAACCCTCCACTCTTTTAAATGTTACAGAATCTGTTATATTTAAACTCTGAGCTAAACATATGAGGCATCTCTGGTGATTCCCAATGCAAGCCAGTAGGGCAGCTTTCAGTGCCAGGCAGCACGCAGCGCTCCAGAGATTGTGGACCTAATTGAGGGATGCTGTTCTTCCATTTGCTGCGTATAAGAGCTGTGATTGATTTAAACTGTACTTATTTTTATGAGGCTCTGAACATCTTAATTTTCTGCTCCAAACTCTGAGGATGAATTTGTCTAAAAGGGCACAATTTATTATTTTGGTTTTAGTTTTCTGTACAACTGATTAGATTTTAAAAAAAGCATAAAACGAATAAATTCTTAACAGACAATTTACATATGGCTTTGCCTCATTTATCTCTTTTCTAAGTTCTCTTTAATGTTAAATTAGTCAACATACAAACCTCAGGGTTTTTGTAGTTATATGTCAAGATTTTTATGTGAACACCTCTGCCACCAAATGTCAGTTTCCTTTGCTTCCATATGCAAATGAAATCTACCTTATGAAGAGGTCACAATGAACTGGAAAATTTAATTTTATGTACTTACAAGTTACTAAAACCTGCAAGAGAAGCACTATATCTTCTTGAGGGTTCAAGAAAACCATTTGCCTTTATGTAGTGCAACAAACGTAAGTGTTTAAATGTTACTTACACAAATCAGATCTAACTTCAAATAAGGCTCTTCATTTATGTGAATGTTTTCTTTTCCTCACTGTGGGATCTAAATGCAAATACGGCAACACTAACTTCATATTCTATATTGAAAACTGTTTTAGAGAGCCACATTAGGAAACTTGTTGAAAATTATAGAGCTTATTTCTGTCGCCTCAAACAAATATTCTAATATATACCATTCATACACATAAGATCTAATATTTGAACAGGAGAAATTATAGTTTTACACTAGATGTTGAACACATAAAGTTGTATGCCATAACTATTTTGAATATAGGCACTTCTCTCAGAGTGTATGAACAAGTACATAAGGAGTGTTTCTGTATTGTGTTGGTTATCACGTTTGCCTCACATGCAAAAGGTCCCTGGTTTCTAACTGGGCAGACAACACTTATTTCACAGAACCACAGAGTGGCAGGGTTGGAAGGGACCTCAGGAGATCATCTAGTCCAACCCTCCTGCCAGAGCAGGGTCACCTACAGCAGGTTGCACAGGAACGCGTCCAGGTGGGTTTTGAATGTCTCCAGAGACAGAGACTCCACCACCTCTCTGGGCAGCCTGTTCCAGTGCTCTGCCACCCTCAAAGTAAAGAAGTTCCTCCTCATGTTTAGGTGGAACTTCCTATGCTCAAGTTTGTGCCCATTACCTCTTGTTCTGGTGCCGGACATAATATATAAATAAATGTGTTTATTTCTATATAGTTGGACTCGATGATTTTAAGGGTCTTTTCCAACCTAAATGACTCTTATGATTCTAAGTACAGAGAGCAGAGGTTCATCTGTTGCCACCACGTAAATGAAAATTACTTTATTGGATTAGAGTTGTGCCTTGGTGTGGTTGACATTTACATGTATTTTTCATTCATGTGTAATGTACCAGGCTGAAAATCTGCAATTTTTGCTGCAGAAGAACAAGCATTTTCCCAGAAATTAAATTTGAAGACTTTATTAGCAACCTTCAAGAATTTGAAGTGGCAGGTCATCAGAGCCTAGTGCAATTAGAGAATTTGGGCTATATTTTTGAAAGCACCAAAATTTTCTTGCAATGGTGGGAAAACTATTTTTAAGAAGTGATATTGGAAAACTGGGAAATAATAAAAAAAAATCTTATTTTCTGCAATGATGATAACCTATTGTTTTTATTTCTACTCGGTGTTCAGTTAACTTACATGATGCTGTATTTAATAACAAAAAAAAAAAAAAATTTTAACTAAGAAGTACCCTCAGAGCCATACTTTAAAACTGAGAGGCTCAAAATAGGACATTACCAAAAAAGTTACTGAAATTTTAATCGTGTGTTGTTTTCTTTTCTGCATGTGTTTAGCCAGTGTTTAAGTAACTATTTCATTGAAAGTTGTACTGTTTTGTATTCCTTTTCTGTATCAGGACTATGGGTTCCTACGACCTAAAATCAAATTCTAGTGAACATTTGGACCTTATATTTCTGTTACACTACAAGCATAATACCAGCTATAAAATGAAGAAGATATGATACTTTACTTTCAATAGTACATGTAAACATGTGATAAAGCACATCTGATTGATTATTGTGTACTATTTATGGCCTAATTGATCTAACGGACATTACTGGGTTGGTTGCATAAACTAGAAATAGTTTCTTTCTTACACAAGCTGCCTATGCTTATATTGACTTGACTGTTCTACACAACAGAAACTAGTTTAAAATCTAGCACAGAAAAATAACAAATCAAGTACATTAAAAGATGCTCAGCTCCCAAAAATGAATACATATCTTTTAGTATGTTAGATGAGAGTATTGAACTTGAATGAAATGGAAATCTTGCTTTTGCATTAAATAGATTTCAGAGACTAAATAGCAAATCAAGAGGAAGTCTCGTCAACTTTTTGTTTACCCCAGACATTGCATTAAAAATAGTTTTTGTACAACTGTAAACGTTGCTGTAAAACTCTTAGGCAGGCTGTAGCTCTGTTGCTCTACAACAGAACCTTGTCCTTGTGCTTGTGCTAATTTGAACACTTTGGGACCTTGTCATCATTTAGAGTAGAGAAAGTTTATTACATTGCATACTGCATATTCTTTAAAAGGGTTGCTTTCTTTTTTGAGTGGAAATGAGTGCTTTTAATCAGTTCTTTTAGAAAGAGAAAAGTTAACACCTGACTCACATCTGAGTACTGTCAAGTGGACATTCTCTGTGCATTTTGATAAATGTTGAATTGTACTCTAATTTGAGGTAAACTACTAGAAAAGCTGATTAAAGGCTCCTATCTTGCAAAGCCATGGGGAAGAGCAGTATGTAGAGGAAGAGGGATAAAAAATAAAAAAAGAAGAAATTCTATTGTATGAAACTTGTGAATACATGAAGTTCACACCAAATTAAACATTTTTTGTTGGAGTTGAAAGACCTGAAGCACTGTTAGCAGAGGCAATGCTCAGCTGTTCAGATTTTTCTATCACTGCCTGCGTCTTACAGGAGATGAATGCAATAATATGTTGATGTATTTAAAGTGTCCTTCCTTGTCATTTGCACTAGGCTTGACCATATTTTGGACTGGTAGGAAGAAATCACTTTTTGCCATCTGTCACCAGCACGTAATGCACTATTCTGACTGCTAGTAAACTGATGGAAAGGCTTTATCCGGTTGGGTGAGTGATCTGAACTGCTCAGTGCTCTTTCATAAATTCAGAGGCAAAGAGATGGCGAGATGACAGGGAAGGGAACAGCTTGTGGGGAGCATCCCATGGGGACGTGACTGCTGCAAGGTAGAAGTGTCCCTGAATGCTGTTACTTTTGAATGGAGTAAAATACTTCCCCTGGGCGTTACAATTTCTGCATACTGGAAACTTACGGAACAAGATTTTATTTTAAAAAAGAAAAAGCCTTGCCACAAGGCTGCTGTAGTGTTTTTTTTTAAACATAGTGCATGTGTGTTAATACTGAAGATGCTGTTACAGCTGTTCTTTTTAACGATGTGTGAAAATTTCAGGTTTACTGAGAAGCATACAGGGCAACTTACTTCATCCTGAGATTTCAGAGCATAAGACTAACTAATTCTGAGTTCTGAGGAAAAAGTTACATTTAGAGCAGTTTAAAGGTGTCACCTGGTACTAGCGAGTAGGGAACGATTCAAAACATCTAAGGCCTGTTTTAAGCTCTGTCATTGAGCCAGTCAGTATATGAGAAATGTAAATATCTCAACCCTTACTAAATTAATGCTTGCAAGAATCTTAGAATTTTTAGATAAACAGTGTTATAAAAGACCAAAGTGTAATTTTTGATAAGTACATTTAATCTATTTTTGTTTGTCCTTTTATTAGCAGTAAGATAAACAATCCTGGATTTTCTTATAACATTACCTCAAATAACACAAGTATGGCACCACTACTACTTTTAGAAAGAGGATCATTGCAATGTAAAGGTAATTTTTGTACATAGAAAATGCTGTACACCTCTAAAAGCCAATAATGTAAATTATATCTTATTTCAGTTTAATTTGTTTTGATGAGATGATCTTACAAGACTGCTTACGTCTGCTGTGCTTGTTTGGTTGTGCCTGGAATGTTAAGTCCTTGTCTGCTGGCCACATTGGGTATTTTTTTTCCACCTGATAGTGTCCCTGGTCACTACTGTAAAGTGAAGAAAGATTGTTTTCAAAGGTAAACATACAATGTATTTTAACTCTTACGCAGCAGAGTACTTAACGAATTCCAATACTAAATGTCTTCCTTTTTTACCTGTCTTCAAATCATAGATTGTTTCATTCTCATACTTAAGTTTTCGTCATTTTTTCACTTACAGATTTGTTTGAAAACCTGTCGCAATATGTTCCCACATCCACACCAAAAAGAAATGGAGAGTCAGCAATTATTAAATGGTTCCATTTCTCTCTGATATCATATCATTATTACATATCATAGCAGAACTGCCACCACTGTGTTCATGCCCAGAACTAGACCCAAAATAATTTTGTTATAAAATGATAAGGGATGGTTAAAAATATTGCCTCTCTTGAAATGTAGTATGCCTGTCTTTGAAGAACCTGACAATTCAAAAACGATTCTTGCATCATCTCTTTCATGTTATTTTGCTTATTCCTTTCTCCTTCCTCATTCTGTTTATTATTTTGATTTTTTTTTCTCCTTGCTATCTTTGCATTTTTTGCCCGCTTGCTTCTTTTATTTATTTTTTTTTTAGTTTTGTTCACCAGTCTCCTGTCTCCAGTCTCCAGAGAACCTTTTATTTTCAAGTCTATGGCCAGCCTACAATCACTTTTGCCTTCTGAAGGCCAAAGCACAAACAAGAGGAGTTATCCTGATTTCAGTGATTCCCTTCTTTTCACTTTTCCTCTTCTCCTCAATTACAGTTTGAAAGCAAACCACTCCTCTTATCTCTGAAAAACAGCATATGTGTGAGGCACTCAAGGAATGCAGCAGCATTATTCTATGTTTGTGTCCCTTCAAAGTTAAAGAATGGTGAAACTGCTTGTAACTCACAGTCACACCGCTTCTCTCCTTCACACCTCATTTTCTGAGAAGGAATATGTCATCCTGAAATCCTGACAGTGTGAAATTATGGACATAATCTGGACTGTGAGTAAAAATTTTGTGTTCTAATGCAATTGCATTTTTGTGTATCAGCTGGTTCAGTCATGTTATATATTTTCACATCTAGTTATTTTCAGATCAAATAATTCAGCTGGCAAAGTGGCAAACAGAAGTGGAAAATATTGCATAGGTATATCGGTAGATAACACTTTCTGTGCTGTTTATATACATGCATATTTTATGCTTATATAACTTTTTCCTGAGTAGACAGTGTTCAACACCTTTCCTCTTCTGGACCTATGCTCTTCCTTTTGAAGCTTTACTACTACCCAGTGTCACTTATGTGTGTTCATAACCTCTTGTGAGTGTACTCAAAGGCCTTGAGATGCTGATATGGTCAAACACAACTCCCCCTGTGATTTCTGCTCTGTGTCTAGAATCCAGATGCTCCACACAAAAATTTAAAAGTTTTCCATGCTCAAAGAGAAACCAGATCAAAGACACCATCATGCAATTAATTTCACTGAGGGAGTCAGTGAGTGAGACTGACTATTACTTATTTTAAAGTGTTACTTGTTTGCAGAACTAATCATGCTTGCATAGAAATTATGTGGGCCGTGTATGGGCATCATAACATTTAAAAACATTTAGAGTGTTATGAAATTAAGCTTTATTGGCTGAATTGAAGAGCATTACTGATAATATCAGAGTGGAGACATAATGAGTCTCATTCTTTGTCCTGTAGTCCTCAGAATTTTTAAGAGTGTTCAGGCTTCATTAACAACTCAGACATTTTTATCATCTTGCAGTATTCAAGACATGCAGCTCTCTTCCGCACTCAGAACAGGAATTACTTCTTGATTGCTACAATTAATTGTTGAGAATCATGACTTCTTGATAGCAGCTTCTTTATAGCAAGGCTTTGCAGGTCAGAGTGTGCTCCTGGCCAGCAATTCAGATACACTGCCTGGCACATTCCTGAGCATGCAACATAGGGTGGTTTTCATCTTATGCAACATATCACAGTCTAAAAGTTAAGATATCTAATCTAAATCATGGCTAGTCAGTAGTAATGGACAAACATCTTTAGAGGCCAGTTCACCCCATCCCAAGACAGGTGTCTTACCACAGGTAAGCTTAATTGCCCTTTGCAATGATGACTGACTAAACTTGACACTTAACTTTTAGGGATGACGACATTTTAGTATAATGTTTGATTCTCTACAGGTTCATAATTTCTTATAGAGACATGCGAATTGTATTTCAGATTGTTTTTGAGCACATTCACTGAACAACGTTTTAAACTTTGTCTGATTAAAGACACCAGTTTAGGATGGGGGAAATGAAAATAAGCATTTGTTCTCTGTTTTGTTATCAGTGAAAATAATGTTCCAAATAATGAGGAATCAGTGTGGACTTTTAGACTGAGGAGAGATGTGGAAACTGGCTTCTAAAGCAAATAATATTGGCTCTTGGCCTGATTTGTGTGTCTTGCGCATCTCTAAACTAATTCTTATCCTGATAGTAAGACAGGGTTATTTGCTTCAGACTACTTTGAAGAGTTCAGTTTGAAGAGGTACAGCTCCACTCCCAAAAAAAAAAGAAAAAAAGGAACTTATTATCAAAGGTGATCCAGTTAATTTGTAGACCATCTCTTTGCATCATTTGTTGCTAAGGTTGTTCATTTTCTACCTGGTATGTGTATTTCCATGACAAGTGTACTCCACAGGAAGTTATCCTCAAATGAGCATTTAGGGCCATATTCTTATAAGTTCCTTATTCTTCCACAACTTCCTTTAAAGAAAATAGGACGATTCACAGGAGAATGTTGTTCTCAGTGCTATGCAGGATGAAAAATATAAATGTATTTTCTTCCTATTTCACATTTATATGCATACATTACAGATGAACAAATGATAAAAGAAGCAGGGAGGAAGTTCTTCAACTTGTAAGAGATGTCAATCAAAATGGCGTAACACAGAATTGGCATAAATTGATTTGATATGTTAACTGGGGATCTGACAATGAATATATCTTTCTGACACCAAAACTGGCGGAACAGTGATGTGCAACCAAATTACAAACTTACCGCTTTGGAGAAACTGTAGTGTTTTAAAGTACTAATAAGTCTTAAGGCATACACATTGAGAAGGAGGAAACAGATACATGCTCCCATGAAGGAGCTTAAGCAACAAGCATACAACTGACACTGGTGATCTTCAGTTGGCTAGTTAACTACTTGTGCAGACAATTACCAGGTTGGTAATTGTCAAGGCCAGGCTGGATGGGGCTTTGAGCAGCCTGGTCTAGTGGGAGGTGTCCCTGCCCATGGCAGGGGGCTTGAAACTAGATGATCTTTAAGGTCCCATCCAACCCAAACCATTCTATGACTCTATGAATTACCATTTTGTTATGGATTGCCTTAAAAAATCTGGCTGTTAATTAGAATACTTAATTTGAATCAGCTCAAAAAATTTCTTTTTTTTTTTTTCTTTTTGTATTTGCCGTCTTAGCACTATTTCCTAGTGTTTTAATCATTTAGGCTTGAGATCAGAGCAAACCTGCCATTAGTTCTAATAAGGTTGTATTAGAATCAGGAAAAAATGTGACAAGAAAATTTGGGTTATCGCTTTTTTTTTTTTTTCTTTTTTCTTGGTAAATGGAAGCTATTATCTGCCGAGAGTCTCACAGCTACAACAGCTGTCTAGCTGCCGCGCTGTGCTGGAAGGAGCGTCCCAGACCCCCGACGCCCGCAGCGACAGCAGGTGTCTCTGCTTCCCAGCACATCCCGCCGCAGATCCCAGCACATCCCGCCCGGCCCTGGCCCTGTCGCCTCTCCCTCCTGCCCAAACCCCAGCCGCAGCCACCGGCAGAGAGAAAACCTGACCGCTGACCGCTCTTCTTCTGTGAAAAAGGAGATGCTCTAATGGCACAACTTCCCCATATGTGAAGTGCGAAGAGCAAAATTCCATCTATAGGCAAAGAAATACTTCGCAGTTATGCAAACGCAGACTTCCCCTTGCAAAAGCTAATTTGGTAGATTAGCTACTGTCCTCATTATTTATGAGTGCTTTCCATATTTAAAACATATTACTATTTGTTTATCGTGCAGAGGCTGTGTTGAGGGGGCGGTACGACATTTGTCAGTCTGTTTTGGTCTGCCTTTTGTATAAAGACACAAGTAGTGGTTGCTTAGTTTCACGAAACATTTTCCTTCCCGTGCCCCGTGCTGGAACTTTAGTCACGAAGCAGGCTCACGGGTCTGTTTACCTGAAATATTTGGGGGATAACGAGTATCACCAATTAAACGTGGGAGCGTAAAAGTAACGATGCCTTTCTTTTCTCAAACAGTACCGGAGGGGAGCACATGACGCCTGTTCTTCCGTGGATTTGGGTCTCCTGAGGGAGCGGACGACCAGCTCCTGCTGGTGGCACCGAAGGCGCTCTGAAGATTTTATTCCTGGGTCACCTGCAGGGTAGGTACCCACCCTTCACCGGCCGAGCAAGGGACCTCTGAAGTCCCTATGTAGTTTTCATTTTGCCTGCAAGCGATCGCAGGGAGGCTGTTTTGGGGCGGGATGATGGGGGGGGAAACAGCATCCGCGGGCGACACCAGCCCGAAAGCGTGTAAGTGGCTAAGTGTCTGTCTGTCCGTCGCTCGGACACCGCCCCGGGGGCCGGGGCCAGGGGCGTGTGGAGGGCCGGGCCGGGCGGAGGAGGGGCTGAGCCCCGCCGGCTCCGCCGCACTCACCGCCCCTCCCTCGGCGCGGCGGCGGCGCGGAACCCGGCGGCAGCTCCCGGTGGCGGATCCCGCTCGGACGGGGAGGGCGCCCGCGAGACAGGTAGGCAGGGATCCCTCCCGTCCGTCCCGTCCCGTCCCGCAGGCGCCGGGCGCGGGTGCGGCGGAGCAGCGCGGCGGCATCCCGGGTCGGGCGGCGGCATCCTGAGGGGAGCGAGGCGGCATCCCGAAGGGAGCAAGGCAGCATCCCCGGGGGGAGCGAGGCGGCATCGCCCCCGGAGTGGAGCGGGGGCTGCCCTCAGTGGGATGCTCGCCCCGCTGGTGGGTACCGCCGCTTTGTCAGAGCAGCCGGGCGCCCGCGCGTGTTTCGCTCCGCGTTGTCGCTGGTGGCGGGGGGAACACCGGGCTGGTGGGGCGGCTCCGGCGTCCGGGCAGGCTCGTCGCGCTGTCCCCAGCTGGCGTCGCCTCACTCTCCCGCCCCGGCCGTCCACAGACGGGACGAGTCGGTTCAGGCTCCCCGCAGAGCAGATTTGCGCGAAAGATGGGTATTTTAAAGGTTACCGTTCGTTTTCACGGAAGGCTTTTGGCAGTCCTGAACAGAGGCCGCAATGAGGGTACATACGGAGACAGAGGGATGTTTGTGTATATATGTAAATAAACATGACCTGCACGTGAAAACGTACATCTGTTTAATAACTTGACTTCATTGCTCCACCATATGTCTTTCAGCAGAAGCTGCCTAGAGAAATTCTCAGTTGCGTGGTATCCTGTACAGATTTTCTTTTGGCGACAGTCATAGTAGCGTAAATATTTCCTATTTTGTGTTTCAGCCAAGAAGTAGGCTCGATCTGGAAATGTAGGCACAAATCAATTAGGAAAAATAAGCAGCTGCTTTTCCTAGAATGAGCTGGGAATGCAGGGCTTTTTGGTAACCTTATAAATTACTTAAATGTTGCTGCCAGTCATTGAGTAAATGTACTCAAAGCAGACATATATTTGCCAGAATCGTGTACAGCTCTCAAGTTTTTCTCAAGTACAAACTTTTGATGGTAGAGTGAGTTTAAAACCTCAGTTTGGAACATGCCGTCAGTACTGAAGATGTTTCATGGCATACTTTCTCAGGTTTGTAACTGAGCTTTGGCAGCAGCAGTTTGGAAAGCTGATTAACATAATGACTCTATTTTGGAAAAATGTTTTTATCCAGCAACTTGGAAGAACAAAAAAAAAAAAAAAAAGCCAAGTCTGGAAAATGACATTTGTTTCCCTGCAGATAAGCTACAGAACAACTCCGAAAAGTCTTAGATGCTTTGACTGAGCAGCATGTCTGATGTGAGTCTGAAACTGAAAGCTGCCTTCAGGCTTCAGTTTCCTTGTCAACACCCCTAAATGGCATTTTTGCCCAATAACACAATACCGGGAGTAAAGCATACGTAATTAGGTATGTGCGTTCTTCTTGAAGCGCAGGGGGGACGTGCAAGTGTCTGAGCTAGAGACAGAATTTAGGAAAATAACAGCTTGGGTGGCCAAATTATCTGTATCAGTTGCTACTCAGTAGCCCTGAAAATGAAATGGTATTAGGGAGCCTGTTTTTATTTTCCATCTCAAGTCAGAAAGGCCAGCTGGGCAGGTGTGCTCCATATTTTTAATAAGCTGGACAAACAACGTAATTCAGGCCCAGGTTCCTACTTGTTTGCTCATATAACTGGGCACTTGCACAGCATCAAAACATGGTACCTTATCTAGTAAAACTTTTTCTATTTTTCTTACACAGACAACTGTAAGTACCATGTGGCCCTGTCATACAATCAAATTTAAATGCATATTGCTCCCAAAAGAGGTGGATCATAATGTTAGCATTGGTTGTTAGTATGCTGTGGAAATGGCATGGCTTTGCGTTTGGCTTCTTAAGATGTTGCAGTCGTACGTCTGGAGTGTTACAAGTCTCTGCTAGAACACACGCAGTTCACAGGATTGGCAGTGAATTTTCTGTGTCTTGCTCACTCATTACAATCCGCATCTTGCAAAAAAATTCTCAGCTGCTGGCTGCTCAGTGGCCTGTGTGAAGTTGTATCTACTTAATTTCCCTGGAAATCACTTATCAGAGATCCCCTGTTTTGAGTATCAGGTGGTGACAGGACAGATCTGTTCTCCAGGGGCGGGGCTGTGCACGCCAGTTCTGACTCCCCACGGACAGCCCCCATAGACAGAAACTGCACTGCCTTTGCCTCAATAGCGTGATCCTTTAGCCCTTTGGATACCAGACATTTTAACATTTTGGGGCTCTAGCTAAAATATGCATGGCTAATGCCAACACTCTAAATGCAACTGGCGGTGTGGGGTGGTGTCCTTACAAGGTGGGTACCAGCAGGACCTCTCCAGGGCTTTCAATGTTTAAACGAGCTGTTCTTGCCCCGCAGGTGAACAGAAGAGTTTGACCAAGCGAACAGTCCTTTGGTGACTCTCATAACCCTGCTTCCCACAAAAGGATGCATTTTGCTGTATGAGGGCATACACCTAGCAAATACAGTTTAACAAAAGCAGTTAACTCATCTATGCAAAGAACACGGGAACCGTGCATTAACATACTTAAGTTTGATTAACATCTAACAGAGTTTGGAGTGGGCTTTTGACTGCAGCTGCTGAGGATCCCTTGAATTTATATTCAGATTACTTGGCAGGAGTTCTGCACCGTGTCTCTACATACCTTTTTCTTGTCAAGGCATTTTCACTTTTTCTCATTAGGGGAAGTAAGTGGCTTTTGAGGAAGGAAAAAAAGAAACAGATTCTTTGCATACATGCTACAGCCTTAGTCAAAACAAAGATGTGTTGATCCTTCCATGGAGAATACTGTAACATTCAGTTTTTAAATGGAACACAGTGTAGAGCAATAAAATCCACATGAGCCTTTCTTTAGATGTGGAGTGGAATGATGTAGTGGAATTACAGTCAAAAGTTCTTACATCCTTACTTCCCCTAAGCAGTGTCTTCCTTGATGGATGATGCCAGTGGCACCAGAATTTACTGTATCATAGTTATGTTACAGACTCACTGTCAGCAATGGAATTTGACCCTGATTTTTACTATTGAGAGATGAGTTTCCCAGTAATTGGTACGCATATTCCCCTTTGAAGATTTGAAACGGACCCTAGAATCAGCATACCATAAATTTAGAAATAACTGCATTATTTTTTCACCTATGAGAAGAATCTGTGTCTTGATCTTCCATATGTTTTTTTCTTATAAAAACAGTATCGTCTAAAGCCATCTGTCATAAAAATAGGAGTAGTATTCTGGGGAGGGATTGGCTTCATTAGAATAGCTTTATTGATTGTGTCAGCATTCTTGTTAATTAACCTATTCAAACTGTCTGGTCTTTAATTGATGTTTTGCTTATGTAAGGATTTGTGGTTCATGCCTTTGGATGTACACATTAGGTTTATATTAAAATGTAGACAGCCAGCTCTTCATGTTTTATCTGTGTTTTGTATCTGATTGTCAGAGAAATTAGCCCATAGTCAGCAATGAGGTACTAATTCTGAGCCCTTTTGATGTGCAAGACAACAAAAGAATATAGATTGGGAAGCACAAAGCATAATTTTAACTTTGACACTGACTTGCTGTGTGACCTCAGGAAAGAAATTTAATCGTTTTTCTGCTGCTGTAAAAGAACACTGTTCTAAGCCTACCAAATTATTTTTGTTGAACACACAGAGATGCAAGTTAACTCCTGCAAAGAAACTTGAATATAAAGACTTCATATTAATGTGTCTTATATTTAAAATATAAGCACTAGCACGAACAGCTGTTAGGTTGTCCCACCCCTACAGTAACAGGAGCTTTACAACAGCACAAAAACAATAACAAAAATGATCCCGCCTTTTATAATCTAAAACTTAAGACAAAAGACAATAGGCAGTAAAGAAGGACAATGAAATAATGAAAACAGCTGTTAAGCCACAGTCATATTATATTATTCATCAGAAATCATGGAAATGAAAACATTTAAAAGGGATTAATGATGTTTTTTTTCAGGTGAGAGTCCTCAAATAGGAGACTGTGTAGAAGTACTTCTCTGAAACAGCAGTATATTACCAATTACCAAACAAAGGGTCAACATCTTGTTAAGTATGAGAAATGTTGGGCCGTGAAAGGCAAGGGGAGACTCAGAGGAGTCATGACCTTAGGGTGATGCAGAAGGTGGATTTGTCAGGCTGGACGAGAGAAGACCATCAGGGTTTTGTGGCATGGGTGAAGTTGTCCAGGCATGAGACTGGGGGGCCCTGACCCAGCCCAAAGGTGTCTCTCATGGGCAGTGATGGTCTGGGAGAGTGTGCTTGAAACCGTGGCAGAGGATGTAGAGAAGAGGGAGGGCTTGTTAAGGCTGCTCAAGAAAAAAGAATGATCAAGAGAATAATAATGTGTGTTTAGGGCGATGGACAAGTCTATGAGCAGTAGCAGGGTGGAATACCTAACCAGAGTTTAGCAGAAGATATATTACTTTAATGCAAAGGAAAGAAAAATGAACTGGACAGAAAACAATAAGCAAACTGGTAGTTTGCTGCTCCATGCATACCCCCATTTCTTTTGGAAAGAAGCCATTGCTTTGTAAAGCTTTCTGTACATCGCAAGCATTATGCTATGAGTACTTCCTGCATTACGCTTACGTCTTTCAGGGGTAGATCCTGTAAAGCCCTCTTCAAAGCGAGTAGTGCTGTATTCCATAAGTAACTGTATGAGACAAATATGTGCAGCACAACATGATTCAGAGAGACAGTAAGGGCAGGAGGATGTCGTTCTTAACATATTTTGGTCTTAGCTCTGTGAGAATATTTTTCATTAATGAAAACAAAGACATCCGTGCAAGGTCTCAATGAGTTCAGTGTGTTCACAGCATCTTTTGAAGTTTCTCCTATACAGAAATCTTGTTTATCTCCTTCTCAGACTTTTTTTTGGGTTCTTGGTGAATTTAAAGGATTTACACAGCCAGTAATAACATTGTCACCTGGTAAGTTACTCATTTTTGTCTTGCGGAAACATTTTGATTTTATCTTGCAGACGTTTTTCTGAAGTGCAGGAGAAAAAACATCCAAGGTGGAGATAACTTTGAGTTGGGATTTTTCCCGTCTCCAACTGTTACTTGGAACAAAATACTCTGCTGTCAAAGGGCTTGGGAAAAGTCGTGACGAGATCCTCACCCATGGTTCGCAGTGGATGTGGCAGTGCCCTGCCGTCACGCTGTGGCTTCGCAGCGGTAACAGCCCGGGGTGTGGGAGCTGCCCAAGAGCTCCCTGGCTCCGGCTCTGCCCCATGCCTTGGGGTTCCCCATGGGGAGCCAGGCACGTGCTGGAGGAAGCGGCACGCTGCAATCTCGTTTTGACACGCAATTCTTGACCATCGTAATTCATACCTAAAGATCAGGGCTAAAGGGTGCATCTGCCTTTTGCGTTGTAGCGGCAGGCAGGAGCAGCCGGGTTGTTAGCCGGTGGAACAAAGGGGAGGAATTTGCAGCTGTGGTGTTGTGCTTGTCTTCTAAACTGGGTTTTAGGAGGATCCCACTACCATGGTGGTATCCTTCTGACCTCACATACTGCAAAGGTGAACCGAATCAACCTTATTTTTATGTTTTCACCGTTGTAGGCTTCATTCAGACCTTCTATACTACAGCAGTCTATTTTTTATTAACCACGTTGCTCGGCACTTGAGTTTGGTGTTGATTCACACATAGGGATTTAGATCATGGCAATTTTATGTTGCTTACCCCTTTCTTCATGTGACCCATAGAGAAGTTTCAGAATCAGTTGATTTGGATGAGAGCTTTTGAATCCTGACTTTCAAAGTTTCAGCATTGCTGAACTGCTTTACTAAAGAGGAGCAAAAGAGTTTCAATCACAGGGCTCTGCCAAAAAGAGCCCCCAAAGTGAATGGTTTGTGTGAAAGCATGCCTTGCAGTTTAAGCCCGGAGTGACAATGATTGTAACACAACACTGTTCATGTGACAGCCAGACAAAGAGGCCATTATGCACGGCTGGCTGGCATCAGATCCTCCCAAAGCCAATAGTCAGTCGGAGCTTGGTCGCCCCGAGAACATGAATACAGTGGAAGCGCTTGCATGTTAAAAAAAGAGAAGACATATGTGTGTGTGCAGGAACACATATGTGTCTACGTGCCAAGGTCCAGTTAAGTTCTAAGTACAAAATGACACAATGGATTTGTTTGTTTGGTTTTTTTTTTTTTTTTTTTTGGAAGTTGCTGTCAGGAATCAGCAAAAAACATGTAATGTAGCACTGAGGACAGACATGGTGGGAACACGACAGAGTACGTCAACTGACCAAGTAGATCTTCCAGTTCCCTTGCTCCATGCTGCAAGATTGCTTCCTACAGTGTGCTTTGGAGCATGTATAACTTAGTTTTAGTTTCCTCTAAAGTGTGGACAAAATCTTGGACTGCTCTGGTCTGTCAACACACAGCTGTTACGATCACTGAAACTAAGGCAAAAATAATGCTTATGTGTGTTTGTGGGAAGCATTTGTTTGGTGACTTAGAAACCCTCTTCAAAGGGTTCAAGACCATGGGCAAGAATCAGAGCACTTGGTACATGAAGAAACATCCCTGACAACTTGTGAGCTGCAGCAATCTTGGCCCCAAAGGCAGCATGCTTGCGTCAGCCATTGTAAATCTACTTAAAAAATAGGGTACGGCAGCTGGAGTGGAAAGCTCTTCAATTAGAAATGTATTTGTTTAAAAACAACTGTTTCGCCTTTGCAGCCCTGAGGGCGGGATTGTCTTCTCCAGCGCACAGGAGGTGGCACCAGATGATGACCAGAGTCACTGGTGTTCACACCCAGCAAAGGCGCTTTGACCTCATTCTCTAGCTACAGCTGTAGGTTATTTCCCTCCCCCCCATTTTTTCTTTTTTTTTCCTTTTTTTTCCCTCTTTTTTCTTTTTCATTCTTTCCCCTTTTCTGCCTCTCCCCCTGTCCCCTTTCCTTCTTTTTCTTTCCCCTTTTCTTTCCCCTTTTCTTCTTTTTTTCCACCTCTCTCCTTCCTCCTCCTTCCCCCCTTCCTTTTTCTTTTTTCTTATTCTGATTGAGGACCTTATTAAATTAGTGTTTGCTTTTGAATGGTATTTGCTCCTAAACACTTAAGGGAAACACATCATTTACAAAGCAGTCTTTGCCTGTTTGTTGGTATATTGCTACTGGTATAACAAAAAAAAAGTGCCCTGAATTACATTTCTTTAATTTCATGTGAGGTTCAAGTATGTTTTTTCATTTTGCTGTGACTGTTACACTTTCTGAATGCAGAAATTCAAAATATTTTTGTTTATACTGACACATTTTTCCTACTTTGTTTACACTTTCCTAGTGAATATTTTATTTTAGAGAAGCTTTTGAAGTGCAAAGAGGAACAGAAAGCATTTATTGCAACTGGTGACGGAGTAGTATTATATAATTAATCTTTTTATTTATTCAGTTCTCCATCATTAGGCTTTTCTTCAGAGGGTTTTTTGTCTATAGTTTTGGGAAAGACAATCACCGAAATTACTTATGCCTGTATCGAGGACTTTGTGTCATCAAGAATTAATCTGAAGAGGCCCAGGCTATATTTTGTGTTTGCGGTACAAATGGTAAATCAAGAAACATGGTATATTAGTAGTATCTACTTAAATACACAATGCAAGTGCCTGAAGAGCTGATGATTTTGTTACTCCTGCCTGCACCAACGAAGGGGCCAAGCTCTGTCCTGCTCCATCCAGTGTGTGCGGAAGGCTGCCCCCGGCCCCCAGCCCTTCCATGCACTCACCCCCCACTGCAAAAACATGCATGTTTGCTCACAAACTCCTTTTTACACCAAGTTGCCCGTGTTTGGCTATCAAAACTACACAGCTTAATGATTTTGTGTAAATTTTACATGTCAGTAAGAATCCCAGCCAATTTTGGCCTGACACTTGGATGTTTTTTTTGGTGGCTGTTTCTTCTTTCTTGAACCTTGGTGTGCTTGAAGAGTTTCACTGCTCCTGGGAAAAACCCCAGAGGTGTTTGGTTTAGGGAACAAGGTTGGCCTAGCTAGACTCCTGACCAGCTTCTTCCTCCAGCATTTACCTTACCTGTTTTAGTAAATATTTTTAATGGAAAGAAATACTGAGGATACAGCCCAGCTGGTGTCAGAGGGAGACTGAGCTGTCGGTCTGAGAAATTCAGGGATCTGTCTAAGTCAGGTGAATAAATGCTTGCTGAGGGTAAAGCTGGGCTAGACAGGCTGTTTTTTTCAAACAGTCCTCAAGAAAAGTATTGGCACTTAATAATTTTTTTAAACTGTGTTAGAAGGGTGCTAGACTGCATAGAAGTTAGGATTTCCTTTTCTCTATGGAAATGATGCCTGCGATCTCTGTATGGACTGCCATTAAAGGATGTTTGTAGGCCTCTGCACAGCCTTATGGCAGCAGTGGATTTTAATTATCCATATAATTACTTTTTGGTGCATAAGAATCTCTTAAATTATAATGTCACTACGAATGTCCTAAATGTACGTGTTATGTGCAACAGCACGTTGTCTGTCTTCTGAAGACAGCAAAGCGAATAGCCTCTGCAAATCTGAAATGACATCTCTCACGTGGCCCTTTTACTCAGCGAAAGGAAGTTATTACTTCCAAATACTAACGTTTGGATTTGTACAAATGAACTGCTGTCCTGGGTATGTGTTACTGTTCATGTCGCATCTGCCTGTACCTTGTTTGGTTTTGGGACCACAAAAGACAAGGACATTTGAGTATGTATTTTAAAAATGATGGTTAAGGCTTAATGCAGAGATGGTGCTGTAAGATTCTTGCCTGCTATGTACGGTTGGTATAGGTGTCGCTGTCTCTCATGATGTAAGCTCTCACGGCCCCGTTTGATGTTGTCAGGTCCACCTATGCTTTTGGTATTATCTGATGCATTGGCAGCATCCAAATTACTTCGTTCAGTGACGTCAAAATACAGGAGCTTTGAAACTTGTGAAATTTTTTTTTTTTGTAATGCAATTAGGAGACTGAGGAATCTAAACACCTCAAGGAGATTTCGTGTAAAGATGGGAAGGAGATTTATCGGTTGTGTTCAACAAGTCTTAGTTTATATCCTCTCTAGAGTGGTGTTCACTTTCATAGCAAATCTAGATAATTGTAATAGTAATAAACAGACACCTAAGTCTAAACAGAATTTTTGTGAACTCCTAAATGGGAGTCCCATTTGCTCACTTGTACCATTGTCCTGTTTGCCCCTAATTTTGTGATGCTACTTCCAGAGTTATTACTCATGTGCTTTGTGAGTTCTCGTGTGCTTCGTGAGTGAGCAAGTGAATATCCACAAACCCTGGGTGGTTCTTCCGTCAGAGACTGCGTGTGTCCCCTCTGCTACTTCACAGTCCCTTCTCCTGGATGAAGGCCATGTTCCTCCAAGCTGCAAAGGTGAAGCAGTTATGAAGTAATTAATACCAGTCCACCTTGGCTGTGTGTTTGTTGGAGAGCATCGAGAAGAGGCAGAATAAATTGCCTGGTGCCATTATTCCTGCAGGGTGGTGTTGCTTTGCCAGTGGGTGAGAGTTTCTGATACACTGCAGCTATCTATCTGTCTGTCTGTCTGTCTATCTATCTATCTATCTGTCTCTCTATCTGTCTATTTTAGTGGATTCTGATTAACCACATGATTGCTTTGCATACAAATGCCAATTAAGACATTGAGTTTTCTCCTGCCATGACAAAGACCTGGGCACCTGCAGCCGGAGGACGGCTGCTGCCCCTCTTTTGCGCTGGTGTTGACTTCCTGGCATGACCCATGGGAAAGAAAAAATACCTAAAGCTCTGCAGTTTCTCAATGTCATGTTTATGAAGAGAGGAACCGTAAGTTCAGGAGCAAAAAACCTCACCTCCCGGGCCCTGCTGGCTGTTTCACTTCCCTGCCGAGGTGCAGGAAGGCTGTTGGTCTACCAAATGTAACAGCCCCGATAGAACTGTCTCTTTCCCTTCCCATGCAGTGGACTGAGGTCTCAAATCTTGGCCAGGGTGTGGGCTTCACGTGGGCTTGGATGCTCTGGCTGTAAGAACGGGTGCTGAGGGATGATCTTTGCCTTTCCAGCAGATTGAGGAGGCATTCCCCCTGTACGGGAGCCTCCACACTGCCTGATCAGGTGTTGGATAGTGGGGACTGCGCCTTCCTCTGGTTTTCAGTTTTGACAACGGTGTTTCTAAAGAAAATTTCACAATTTGCCACAGTCTGCCTGACTCCATTCCTCTGTCACTGTCGAAATCATAGGCTGCCTCTTCACTGCCCTCTTTTTGCCTAGGAAAATACCCCTTAACACACTCGTCCCCTTCCCTCCGACTTCCTTCTTCTTCGACAGTGAAAACGTAAAAGCAGAAAAATCGTTCAGGTGCTTTTTTCCACCCCGGCCACCGACCGTGCAGGAGCTGAGGGAGACCCCTCGGGGCAGAGACAGGGATGGGGGCATTTACCAGCGGCACCACCAGCTTTTGCGTTTAACTCGTGTCTCCGCCTGCTCTGTAACGGAGCTTTAGTGCTGCTTTAATCCACGCCACATGCGGGTGACCCGAGCAAACCCTGTGGGAAGACAGAAGCCCTGTTGTGTGTTTGCGGAGCAGTTGCTCGGAAGCTGATGTACAGCTGTGGCCAGGCTTGTTTGGAAGTGAAGAGTAACTTGATCTTTTAATCTTCCCCCCCACCCCCACCCCTCCCTTTTTTTTTTTTTTTCCCTCCCCAGGCTGATATTGTAAATAACAACTGTTTCTGAAGGGTACCTGCCAGTGGGATTGAAATGCGTATTTTAAGTTGAGGGGTAGATTTCATGAAGATTTTAGCTGTGTGCAAAAAATGTGCTTTTTTTTTAATAAATTAATTTTAGCTAGTTTCGTTTCTTTTAAAATAAAAGGCATAAGAGAACAGAGACTGATTTTCTTGCTTGCACTGAGTAAACCAGGAATAACTCAAGTGAAATCAATGGACTTGCAAGGTAATGGAGGTGAGCTGCATGAACACGGATCCCTTGTGCATCGCCTGGGTAGTGCATTGAACACACATGTCTGTGTTGTCCAGATATCCCAAAGCTGCCTCCACCGAAGTCAGAACAACTGACCTCTTTTTATAGATTAATAAACTTTCTTTCAGAAAAAAGGGGAATTGCCAGCTCTGTAGTGGACTCTGCTGAGAATCCATAGCAACATTAGTGCTCTTTATGCTTTAGGGTTGTTTCAGATTAGAGGCACTACACGTTGCATATACTGCTGTGCAGGTATGCCACAGGGCTTCATCACTTTAAGACAGAAGATGGTACTGAATAGAAGTGAGATTCGCTGGTTCCAGGGAAGTTGTTTAAACTCCGAACCCACAAAAGAGTTCATTTTTAATTATTGAATTAAGAAGATTGGGTGAGGAGTTGTTGAAAAACGAGACAAAAACATAGCAAGAGAGATGCTTCCTTGCTTTAAGTATCCCCACTGCTGTCAGTAGATTTTTCCATCTCCATAACCCATTTCAGAGAGCTGGGAGACTTAATCTCATCTCTGGAACAATACTTCTGCAACTTTAATGCACTTTCAAGATATGCTCCATTTTTTCATGCTGAACACTAGTTCATGCCAATTTGCATTATGTATGAATAATGACAGCCAGGATATGCATTCATGCTAAGTGAACCTCAAAGGATGCAGTGATTTGGGGTTCTGGTCTGCGCCAATAAAATACAGAAGAATCTTTTTGTGTCTTTGCAGACCGTCAACCTTTCTGTATGTACCACACCCTTTTACAAGTTGATTTTTATTTTGACAGTAGAACGACTTCAGAAAACAGATTTTTGTTTGGTTTGGTTTGCTAAAGTAGTGCTGGGATGCAGGAAGGAGGTGCTTTTTCTCATCTAGCAATGAGAGAAGATGTAAAAAAAGTTTGAGGTCCCTGCCTCTTGGTCTTCAGTAGGAAGGTTTTGGAATGAAGTAGAAATCCATTTGCAGTCACTCCAAAGGCTGCATCCTAGGATGTACTTTAAGCTTCCTCTTCTCCTGTGGGAGTCTCTCACTACACTTCCAAAAACTACCCTGCTTTCTGTTCTATTGCCTATCTCCAGGGAAATACCAAAGTTTTAGTACATCAAGTTTTTTTCTTCGGCATATATGTGTGTTTTTCTTCATTGCAGTTTACAAGAATACCAGTGGGAAAAATAAAGAAATGAAAAAGCAGACAGACAAGAGGGCATTATTGGCCTCTTCAGAGGTGACCCAAATCTGTTAAAAATTCTCTCAGTCATGATATTGTCTGTGGTGATTCCTTTGTAAATGTTTAAGATCCAAAAGTCTGTATTTCAGGATTCTGATGCTATATCCACGGTAAGAACTGTAAGCACAATGTGCATGCTATTGCCACTGTGAAAAAATATTGAACTGGTGGCATGGGTCCTAAGAATAGGCTGAAAATAGAGACCAGCAGACCTAAATTCTGTTTTTAGATCTGCTGTTGATTTGTTTTATGAAATGAGGCAAAACATTTAGACAGGAGTCTAAGTAGTTTCCATATACAGTGGGGTTACTGAGAGTAGCCTTACGAACAAAACGCCTTACAGTGTTAGAAAAAGTATTGTAGATCTTACAGGGAGTTACGTTGATAAAAATACCATATGCGAGATTATTTACATAACATATACCTAAAAATAAGTGTGCTTAAGTAAGTGAATCCCATCTTTTGCTAAATTAAAGAGATTGAGGGAGATCAGGTATTTGGAAAACACACATGAAAGGGAAGAGACCCCCGCGATAGAGAGACACACGGAAACTTGCTGGAACCCCTTGCAGCGTGGAGCGGCCTTGGACTCCTGAGAGCGCAACAAAGACCTTCAGACAGTGACAGAGAGCATCTGCCCTGGCTCATCTCACCCGTCGTGGGAGACTCCTTCCAAAAAATGGTCACTTGCTCTCCTGGAGGGAGGGAATTAGGGTGTCCCAATCTGCCCTCCAGAGAGAAGAGAGATTTATTCATGGATTAGTTTGCCGGGCAGCTGACAGGTTGGGTCAGACGAAGTGCCTGCCACTTGCCCCAGCCCACGATAGAGAGCTTTGCTTTGCTTTCAACACAAGGGCATCCTTCTGCCTTTCAGGAGCGGATGCAATGGATATCGGTACAGTTTTCCTTGCATTCCTACACATTCCTACCTTTCTTTACACTCTCTAGAGCATGGCAGAAAATCAGTAAGGAAGGTCAGATAATCCCTTACTCCTTACTGGATGAAATGGATGAAAAGAAGTAATTTTAAGCAATATGGCAGCTGGCCTGTCTGTCTTCCTTGCTGACAATAGCAACATACATTTCTGTGCTTTTAGTAGAAAGCCTGTGCGAAATCGGAAAGAAGCAGTTGAGGGAGAAAGTGAGTGTAAGCTCAGACTCGTTTTGCTATATCAGGATGGGTAGATGCCAAGAGCTTGCTTTTTAGAGCCAGAGGAAGATCAGCTGGTAGTAAAAACAGTGTTAATAGCAGTTACTGTCCAGCCCAAGCACGGAGTTTTCACCAGGTGTCGTGATTGTGAATCTGAGTCTTTAGTCATCAGAAGTCGTTTGTCAGCACCACCCAGCACAGGGCAATGGGCAGGGGGAGGGATGCTCTTCCTCCCGGCATCACGCGGTCCCTCAGGGTGGCTCCTCTGATCTCTCCCTCTTACGTGGGCTGTGCTTTCCCCTACCTGTCTGCTGCCAGGGAGCTGCAGTCGTGTTAGCCATCTCTTTATGAAGTGCCCTGCTAAGCTGCCTGGAGTGTCCCTGCTGTGGCCAGTGAGGTGACCTGGCAAACGCTGGCAGGGTTGCGCTGTTGGGCTGCTCTGGGTTTCACAGAGAACAAGGAGTTTTGTGAGCGAGTTCAAGTTTCATCCCAAATTTCCATGCAGATCAGAGGAGAGCATCCATTCCATTTTCGCTCTTCCCAGAAGCTCCCTTGCCATGATCGTCCCGTCCCTCTGCAAATTGTTTTGCACCATCTTCTCAGCTGATGGCTGGTCTGCTAGCAAAATAAAGCAGCAGATGTACTACTGGACATGAAGTTTCATCCTGTGCAATTTCCAGACTTTGGATGGCTTGTGTCTCTCATCCATCAATGAGAGGTGGCACATTCACACATTCACTGCATTTCCTTCTGAAACTAGTGAATGCTTTTAATTTCCCTTAAAAAAAACCCAACAAAACAAAAAAAAAACAAAACCAAAACACAACCCCACGCACAATTTTCAATACTTGTTTTTATTTTTAATGAATGACTGAACCAAGGCCAACGTTCCTGTAGTTTTAACTGAGCGGCAGCAGAAGTTGTAACAGAGATCCTGCTAATGCCAGTTGGGCTATAAGTCTACTTACAAAGTTTGCCTGTTTTCTGGCACAGTCTCTGACACATACACTCCAGTCAATCACAGTAAAGTGCCTAATAACAGATGTGGCAATTAAGCTGAAGAATTCTGTCTCTCTCTTTTAATTTTTATTACAGAGAATAACAAAGTACCTCATTAAACCCACCATCATAGAGATTTTTTTAATTTGGCATACAAATGTCTGCAAAAATTAGATCCCTGAATAGGGCGCCTTGTTACTAAAGGTGCTTTGTCAGACAATGCTATGAATAGACCATTTTTGTAATGACAGATATGTGCTCGTGCTACTGCTGTCCTTTTACAACCCATATTGCAAAGGGGTACAGGTTTAAAGAAGGCAACATGTGTCCTGAAGGATAACATTTTGAGGGATTTAGGGCCTTGTGCTCAAGTTAATAAAAATGTGTTCTTGATTCTTCTGGGTTCAAATTACACTGCCTTCAGCTGGAATTAGCAGCAGACATTTAGGAAGGTTTCATATAACCTGTAACCAAAGAAAATTAACATATTTTAATATGAGAAACTGTCTTGAAAAAGATACTAATTGCAACCAAAAAAGTCTTCTTTAGATTGTTAGAGCTTCTAAGGCATTTGCCTTCGTTAGTTTCTTTTAATGATGTACCAGGCACTGTTTTTAAAGGAAAGTCTGATTCATCATTAAAAGAAATTAATTTAAAAATTTAATGAATTAAGGTGTCTTAAAAATTATGGTAAGAGAAAACTGAAACGTATATAAATCAGAACTGGAAACTTTGATATGAAATTATTCTTTTAGTATCAAAGTGTTTTTATACATAAAATACCAAGTTGTTTACTTTGTCATTGTTGGAAAGAACACTTTTTTTTGCTGTCCATTGTGAGTGTTGGTGGCGGTTTTATTTCTTACAGGTATTATTTATTCACTAAAGCACAGTGTCTTGTCTTACAGCTTCAACTATATACCTAGGAGTGTACTGAATCTGTCTGTGTACATTTGCCTGCATGTATATGCAAGTGCGCGTGTACGGACACACACAAACACATGAAAGACACAAAACCCACAGACACCATTGGCACCTGGCAAGCTGAATTTCTCTCTAGGAATATTTTTTTCTTCTCTGCTGAGGGATAGGGAGACTAAGCACTGAAATTTTAGAACTACAAACATGGTTTTAAGATTGTAGTATTTTTTAAAAAGAATACAATGTTGTGTTTTGGTGTCTTAAATGTTCAGCTACTCCTTAAACTGTTGTTCATATTATGTCTGTAGATATTAGCAGCCATAGATGGGATGATGAGACCAAATTGTCACCCTGCAATGTCAAGGAGCAGCACAAACCAAACAAGCTAGTAAGTAAAGGTCACAGGAGAAGGCTCATAGATACAAGCATTGTTTCCATAACTGCATATGCTTACAAGTGTTAGGAAAGGTATACAGTTAGGATAAAAGTTAAGTGATATACAGCTGCCACCAGTATAAATGGACACAGTATGATGCCACACTTGGTGGCATCTCATTAGGTAGTAGTAAATTAACTGTGGTGGAGAGAGACAGGGAGGTGGATGAGAAATGAAATGAGTAGGTGGGAAAATGGGTCTGATCTTGCACATGTTGGTCTATAGAGCTCCTTCTATTTTGTCCTGGTTTGAGGTAAAACAGAACTAATTTTCTGATTTGTAATTTTACTTTTTAGCTGGGCCTCTTCTAACTGACTAAAGCCTGAAATTAACAGCTTATTGTTCAGACACTGTTCCCTCTCAGAGTGATGAGACCTGATTACACCAAGGAGTGGTGTGCACAGAGGCTCTTGCTTATACCTATTGCTATAACAACCAAGGTCAGCTAATGTCGCTGCTTGCCCCATTAGAGGGTCGGAAGCGGAGAAGCACAGAGGGGTCCCACCTGCAGGGAGGAGCAGACGGGACAGGTGACCCCAAACTGACCAACAGGGTATTCCATCCCACATGCATCATGTTCAGTATAAAAGCTGAGGGATCAAAGGGGCAAGGCGCCTCTGGCTCGCTCTTTCTTCAATGGCCGATGTGTGAGGAGGACCATGTCTGTTCGTCTGCCTTTCATCCTGATCCGAGCATTCCTGACTCTAGTTCCAGAATTCAGCTCCTGTCCATCACTGACTCCAGTCTGGGACTGTCCCTGTGTCTGCTGGTGACACAATTGTCATCCTGGGAGCTGGATACGGTTTTGTATATATTGTATACTATTTTTCTTTAATTTTTATTATTCTATTATTATTTACTGTTTTCTTATTTATTATTATTTTCATTAAAGTAGTTTAGTTCTTTTTCTAAAGTCGTAAATCTCCTTATTTCTTCCTCTTCTCTCTAAGGAGAGAGCGGGGGGAGGGCCATCTGTCATTCTGATTGGCCAATCCGGCCAAAACTGCGACAGATTTATTCCAGCTAGTATCAACTCCCAAGGTTGCACTGAAAGGATCTCCCAATGTTGTTGAACCAGTTTACTGTGAAAACCAGAGTCTTGCGTGTTGCTCACACTATTGGATGGCCTCATCAGTTTATATTATAGTCTCACTGAAAGCTGTTCAGGGCAGAATTCCCTTTGACTTTAATGGGAATAGGATTTGTCCCTTTAATTGTGGTTTTGTTAAAAAATCAGAATTAGCCAGTCTCTTTTGGTTTTGCATTGTGGTCTTAGATTTTCCCCTTTGAGGAAAGAATGCATGAGTACTACATCCATTCTAACCTTTGCAGGTGCCAAAATAAGAGATGGAGGAAGTGACTGAATCAAGTGTCAAAGGAAACATTTCTGGGTTCCCCATTCTTCTACGAGAGCGTTTTGGATTTACTTTGCAGGGGGGCGTGGGAGGCTTGTGCAATGATTCATAGATGCTTTGAACTAGTTTGCTGGAGGTGGAAAAGAAAAGCTGATAAGTAATGCATTGAAATGTTCAGAAGCTGTTAAAATGAGATGGCGTCAGAGTTAATTAACTTTAAAAAAAAACCAAACAGCAGATCATTTGAAAACTGAAGTCTGTAACAAAGTACTGCGATAAGAATTTACAAGAGCGAAATGCTCTGTCAAAATCATGAAAACAGGAGCTAACTGAAATGACAACTTTATTTTCTGTAGAGCGTTATATGCAAAGTGTCATTTCCTTGGATGATTTACAAAGAAAGATAAATGTAACTGAAGCAGTGTTACGAACAAATTTGTTCACGAATTATAACAATTCGTTAGCAACTAGAAGATGTAAAAAAATGAGGGTGTTATATGTCTGATTTTTGTAATGAAAGGGTCCAGTGAGAGGCTGTGACAAGTGTGGGGAGCTGCAGACTGAATAGTTTTGTCAGTGATAACGGAGGCTGTGTCTGGGAATGGGAAGAATCTAGTGTATGATGAAAATGTATGTCGAAAAAGAGAACATGCATGTAATGGGGGAAGGAAAGAAACAGAGGCGGTCTTTGAAGAGGGCTGAAACAAGAAAGCAGAAGACTTTTAAAGGATGGCAGGCACATTTGAAATGGATCCTAAATTGCATAGGAAGCTAAAGGAATTGTCTGAGTCCTGTCATTGTACTCCTTTATATGCTGGCAATAAACGGGAAGTGACACAGTGTCTGGAAGGCTGGTACTTGAGATAATAGGAAAAGAAGGGTCACAAAAGCTACGGTCAAGAGAGGGTAAAACCATGAATGAGAATTTCCACAGCAGTGGAACCAGGGCATCAGTGTATTTGGGCAACCACAGGATTTTCCCAGGCAACTTGTCAGCAACCACAAAGTTTTCACAGTTGCATCCATGAATACAATATCCATTCTTATGATTCCCGTTAGAAAAAAGAAGAAATGTCAGATGTCTGGCGATGCTGTTTGCTTAAGGGGACTGCGCTAAAAATTTGATACAGATTTCTTATCATGTTCTTCTGTAATAGACAGGTTTCATACATGCCACTAACATCTAACTTGAGAAATAACTTTCCTTAAACACGTGCATTTAGCCGTTTTTACTCCTAGCCTTATAGCCTTCACCTGTACTATTAAAACAGCCCTAGGATTAATATACAGACTGATGGTCCAGTAAGGAACACGTTACTTGGTTAAAAAAAGAAAAGGGGAAGAGAGGGGAAAGGAAGTCTGTCTGTGTGGATATTTTTGTATCAAGCCCTTTACTGTATAGCCTCTCTTAAAATATGTGTTATTTGCTTTTGTTACTGTTAACTGACTGTTAACTGTCAACAGCCACCCTGGGAAAGATGCCCAGGGCTGATAGGTGCCATCTGTGCATGGACTGAAAGCTGCTGGTCCCTGTGTTGGTAGCCTTGTCCCAGACAGCTGACTTCACCAGCCATCCCCTGGCTCCTGCATGTCTCTGCGTCCCACCACTGTTTTCTTCCAAAACGTGGCCTGTGGCTTCCCTGGGGGCAGCCGGCCAGCCCCGGGGCAATCCACAGCTGTGGAGAGTGGCTGGAAGGGGAGGAGGAAGACCTTGAAGGTCTGGCTGGAGGGTGCAGGCAACAAACAGCTGCAATAGCTCGCCCTCAAACAGGCAGTCAGCTGGGAAACAGCAACCTCCCAAGATCTACACATGCTTAAGAGAAAGAGATTGTGGTTGCAGGTGGGATTTCTAAAACAAGGCTCCTGCGTGGCCTTCCCTGTGCATGGAAGGGGGAACTAGTCTTGGTCCCAAGCTGTCCCCTGGTGACAAGCTGCACATTGCCATTACCCAAAAATACGAACCTGAGGCAATGCTACCACCAACAGTACAGACACACCTGGGAAGACTATCAGTGGTCTGTGTTCACAAAATTGGTTTATTATAAATTATTTTTAGAAACTGTTTCTTTTTGTTTGTCATTCCTCATCTCACTCTTGCTTCATTATTTGGCTTGGGATGAAGAAGCATTAAGCATCTTGAGGAATTTTCCCTTTTCTTTTTGGTATGAGAACCTGAAGTTAAAACAATAAATTATTGCCCACTAATACCCAGACCAGAAAGTGTATCAGGGTTTATGTTCTAGCTGCTGTTTCATCTTCTGAAAGTGTGCTTTTCAGATACTTTGGTTTGGATTCTAGACAGCTTTAACTATCTTTATTTGGTAGCCTTTCATCTGGGTGGAAAATAAGTGGACTGCACATTTAGCCAAAAGATTTTTGTTAACAGTTCATGCTGTCAACTTCTCATGTGAATAATCTTTAAACTTATGGTACCATGGGCTGTAGGTAACCTTAACAATCACAGGTTTGCATGTTCAAGACCTATACGTGTTATCTGCCTTAAAAAAACCCCAGTCTTTTAATATGAACAGAGCTCTGATTTAGCAGACAATGACAGCTACAGTGAAGTGACCCCATGCTTGTGATGTTTGGCAGCCTGCCTCAGAGGAATAATAATGAGTCCATCTGCAAAGGATCCGGCATGCTGGCATTTGTCTTTACCATGCCTCCTTGCCTCGTGCAGACTTGACTTCCACTGAACTTTCTTTCCTTCTCCTTTTAATACTGATTTGAGGGAAAAGAGGACTGATAAATGCATATGTCATGCCTGCCAGCTTAGCAGCTACAGAAACTCTCACTGTACGGTGAAAGTGGTGTATGGCAGCGTCAGAAGCTAGAGGGCCAAAAAGAGTCTTGCCTCCCAAGAGGTCATAAGATCCTGGGGAAACTCTCATCTGATCTTTTACAGTAAGAACAAATCTTGTAAAAGATACTGCTGCGTGACTTGCAGGGAAGCAGGTAGTCCCGGAGGACCCTTGTGAAATGATAACGTTACTTAAAGGATTGTGATGCCATAGCTTTCAAAACAGAGATTTCGATGACTTATGGGCAAATAAAGCCTGGTCTCCTCCAAACTTGTGGGTTATCTGTTGATTCTCTGGAACTTGACAATTCAGTACTTCTTCCCTTCTGTTAACTCCAGTGTAAATGATGAATGGATTTGGAAGTTATTGCACATGAACCCAGAACACATACACAAACGTTGTGATTAAATAAACCTCATTTTTCTAGAAACCTCTGGTAATTAAAGGGAGACAGAAAAATAAAAATGGTCTAATCTATTAACTGAAGAAAAATGGCAATTCATTAATGATTTATTTTTCTTAATAACATGGCACTTGAAAAAAGTAGCAGTATTATCTGTCCCCATAAAGGAGACTTGTTCCAGCGCACTCAACCTCTGATTTGGTTATTCTTCAGGTACCAGTATAAATTAACTGGTTTTCCATTTCATGAACTTAGTCCATCTTGAACACCTTTGGACTCCTCAAATGTGCCAGTTTGTTTCACTTTGAATCTTAGATACTAACTCAGGTTTGAGACTTTGCGATATAACTGTTTTTGAGTGACTTAGGGGTGCTCTCTTTGTGCAAGACCTGCTAGCCTTTGTGAAGGGAAGCCTGACATGTGGCTGCGTTGGCTTTTAGGCCTAAGCTGGTCTTAATTGGTAGAAATGGCTGCCACCCCCAGAGGGACCTTGGGAGTGAAAAAGCTTGCAGAAGAACAAATGTGTGAAGGGGGAAACTGGAGGGGCTGTTACTTTTGTGCACTAGGGTATGAAATAACCCAGAGAAGGGCAACAAAGCTGGTGAGGGGTCTAGAGCACAAGTCTTATGAGGAGCATCTGAGGGAACTGCGGTTCTTTAGCCTGGAGAGAAGGAGGCTGAGGGGAGACCTTATGGCTCTTTACAACTACCTGAAAAGAGGTTGTAGAGAGGTGGGGGTCGGTCTCTTCTCCCAGGTGATGGGTGATAGGACAAGAGGAAATGGCCTCAAGTTGCGGTAGGGGAGGTTTAGACTGGATATTCAGAGAAATTTTTACACTGAAAAGGTTATTAAGCATTGGAACAGGCTGCCCAGGGAAGTGGTTGAGGCACCACCCCTGGAGGTATGTAAAAGACAGGTGGACATAGTGCTCAGAGATATGGTTTAGTGATGGTTTTTGTCAGAGTTAGGTTGATGGTTGGACTAAATGATCTGAAACGTCCCTTCCAACCTAGGCAATTCTAGGATTCTAAATAAGGAAATTAATACTGTGTTTTGAGGGAGGGCTCAGTGATTGGGTTAGTATGGTTTATGGCTAGTCATATATTTAGCAATTTCATCCAGCATGGTCACGTTGTTAGTGAGTGCGTGGCTAAGGGAATACCTGCCAGTTAGCATATGTTCAAATGAACAGTGAGGCAGTGAGGTTTATTTCTTGTAAAGAAGCACGAGCTAAAAGGGTCAGATTTGATTAAGCAGCATCAAGAAGGGCCCTTGTAGTCTTCGATCATGGGGGATCTGAAAGGGTCATTCGGTTCAGTGCACTATTGGTTTATCATTTAGCAAACTGACATATTATCTGTCTACATCCCACACATTTTCTATCAAGTAGAGCCTCAGCCTTGCCAGATGGGTTGCATATCGGCCTTTTCTGAGCTCCCCTAACTGGCAATGATGCCTTCAGAGTGACATATTTATTATCACTTTATTTATGTTTGCCGTAATTGTACTTCTTGAGCCAGTCTAGGGTCTGTGATAATGCTTCTATTCAGGTTAATTCGTATTTAGTTTATGAGTGAGGTTTCACGTGACAGTGCATCAAACTGATTTACTGATTTCCAAAGGAAAAACGCCTTCTGCTCTTCACCCATTAATTCTCTAATGTAATCAATAAAAGCAATCATTTTTTTTCACAGAAGTTAACATGGGACTAATCATCATTGACAAGACTAGGTCAGGTTCAAATTCTGCTTTGCCTGACATCGGTAGTGTAAGAGATGACTTTATAAACAAAAATTGTGCCCCTGGTAGAGGAGCTGAAACTCAGGAGTGAGGAGAGTACAATGTTATGAAAAAACACTATGGAGGAAGTGAAGGACCCAACAGTTCTTCACTGGAATATCTTTAGAAAAAGTCTTTATCTCCTCTGGAGCTGTGATTTCCAGTTGCAGGTAGCAGTCACAAAGTCTGTTATGGGGTGCTGGCTTTGTCATGCTCTGGAGAGTGTGAAGGCAGAGGCACCAGCAAGGGCCTCTGCAGTAGTGACAGTGTGGTTTACAGTTCAGTCTGAAAGGTTAACTGTGATGGACAGAATGAAGATTTTTTTTTTAAAAAAAACAGCATTTGCTGTACATGCAGGCTAATGCAATGTACATGTAAATAAGAACAGCCCATGGGATTACAGCCCAGGGAAAAGTTTGACATACCTCCGCCATATTGCTGCGGAAAAGCAGAAATGAGTGTTGTAAAACCTTAGAGGTACCATGACAGAGTATGAAAAGCTCTTACTATTCTGAAGTTTGTCTTCTAACTAAATGGCATGTTCCTGCTGCATTTTTTATGTTGCGGTGGTAAAAATGCTTTTGCAACAATAATGAGAAAGCTACATCAGCATTTCCCTTGGTCTTGGGTCCATTATGTCGTGTTAGCAACTGCATCGTACTATTCTCTGTTGCTCATGCAGTTCTAATCCTGCTTAATTCACCAGCAGCACTTGATTTTGCTGACCAAAAAGTACTTGTTCGCAGCCTTGAGCAACCTTTATTTCTTTTATGTTTTGCGTTGTTTTACTCTGGAGAGTTCCCCTCATATTTATTTACCTTTTGGTATGACAAATCTGAGGGAGAGTTGCATCCCCTGAGTTTGCTTGTGGCTCTGCTGTGGGTGGGTGGAGAGATTAGTTTGCAATTGTGTCTGAATTTTCACTACATAGTGGAGAAGCATTTGTTTGCCTTTTTTAGTTATCCGTTCTTACTCTGGTTTTGATCTTAAACTCTACAGGGAAAAAAAAAACCACAAACGACAGCAAAAGATGTGCAAAACTGTCAACACAGTTGCTAGTGGTAGAGAAAGTGTCTGCAAATCTCAGGTGATGTGTAGTAGTGGTTAACTGTCTGTGTTTATATGGTGCATAGAGGCTTTTTCATCTGCTGACTCGTGAGACAAATGCATTTTATGTAGTTGCTCACATTAAAAAGAATTTTAGGGGAGTACCTGTAATTTATGGCAGTATATTTTTGGGATACCTGTACACCTGTTACACCGTACTAAAATGAGCTTGTTAGTAATTATAATATGCCTTGGAATGATCAGATTAATTTTTTAATGTGACTATTACTGATGACTATTAATATCCTCCTTTGATGTAATAAACGTGTAATGAGCTAAATGTCCTTAATTAGATTACAGAAATTTAGGGGAGTAGTCTATGGTTGCCTCATGCAGCTGCACTGCTTTCCCGTTAACATTTTTAAACCATGGGCCTGTATTAAAGTCCAGGGAAACAGGGAAGTCTCTGAGCGAAACAGACGTCATATTGAATGGGACCCGCCTTAAAGATCCTGCCCAGATGAGAGTAAAGATGCAGCTTAATCAACTAAAGTTTTTTGCCTCGAACAGTATAAAAAATGCGGAGGGGCAATAAGATTTTTGTGTTCCGTTGAGACATACGTCTTCTGTTGTGTGCTTTTGTGGAAGAAAGACCTGGCAGTAAACCACCGTGGGCTAGGTTAAATTTGTTGTGTGGTTAGTAAGGTTATGAAGTCAGATTTGCTAACTCCTATATGAAGTTTAAAAAATATCTCCTTTTATTTCCCCCCCCTCCCTCCCTGCATATATGCAAACATGTTGCTAGATATTGGAGAGCATTTCGGGAACAACCGTTTACCTCTGAAGTTCTATTTCGTGGAGGTCAATGGTGCTACTCACAGTAGAAAGCTTGATGCCTGGTAGCAAAATTCCCGTTTATGGCTCAGGAACATAAATTATACAATATGTGGTACGAGGTCAGAGGAGCTTTCTGTTTTAGCATGAGTTATTTACTCTCTCATACATCTACTAATCACTAATTTGCATAGAGAAAACATTCTCCAACATCAGCGTTTTCAGTACTTAAAACACAGGTACTATGTATATGTAGAAGATACTGATGTACTATTGGGTAGAGATAATTTAAGCAATATATAATAAGAAAAGTGAATCTCTGAACAGGGCATCAGTGCAAACTGTAAAAGGCAAGAGTTAAATGAGTCATCTACATTTTTATTGCTAATATAAACACTTTAGCAATGCTAATCAGTTGTACTGATTTTCTGTTTTGATTTTCCTTAATAATTAAGCAAAAGATCTGGAATGCAATCAAGTTTTACACTAGGGGGTTCATGCAAATGATTTATTTTTTTTTAATTTTAAATTTTGCTGAATGTATCCAAAGGAAAGTTACTGAGATTGAGAATAAAAGAAAAAAAGGAAATGCAGTTTGCATAATCAAAGTGACTATTTTCAATGAAGGAAATCACTACTGTGTTGAAGTTATTCGCTGAAAATACAGCTGCTTTTACTGCTTTTTAAACAAGTGCACATTGAGTACTCAGCTAAGCAGTGTGCATGAAGAGAAAGTTACAGACCATGAAATGTTTTTCAGCAGCCCTGAATTTTCAACAGGGATTTAGCAAAATGGGATCATCTCTATATCCTCTGGTATCTTAAATACAATAGTTTCTTTTTGTGTGCTTTTTTATGCTGACTTCTGAAGAAGGTACTGTAAAATAAGACTATTTTATCTCTATTTTTTTTTCATGGCCCGGTTGACTTTTTCCTCTTAAAATAAAGTTGTTTGTGTGGTTTGATTTATTCTGCTCCATAATATTTAAAGTAAGAAATTTCTATTTCTGATTAACTTAATTCCTTAAAAATATGTGTGTTATTTCAAAACAAACGTATTTATTAGAAATTATCTTCTTATTATACTACAGATTAGACTGAGTGATCTCCTTTTTTTTTGGTGATCTCTGTAGCCACATAGTGTTAAAATTTGTGTGAAAATGAGGGTATAAGGTGAAACGTTCACTGAAAGGGAAATACAGTAGCTTAAATCATTACGAGTTGCCTGTTACCAGCGTTCATTCTGGCATTTGTGGATTAATGGCTGGTTGGATTAAAGGTGTTTCAGTATGCAAAATAAAATAATTTACTTGGAAAAAAAGATAGACCTAGTCAAAGAGTTAGGATAATTTTTTTAGATTTTTATGTTATTACTATAACTTCTTTGTGAGCAGAATGTTTATTCTATTTGGGAATGGTACAACTGGCAGAGGAGCAGGTATTTTTGCAGACTGTATTGGGAATTCAACTTTAAAGAGCAGTTACAATGCAGACTAACATGTGAGTCTGTTCCTTAAAATGTAAAGCAAAGTCATTTCAACCCTTCCCCTGATTAATTAATTTGTTTGCATGAGGATTATAGGATAGTTAGTAAAAGCATCGTGCCATTTTTAGGAAGTCCTGAGCTCACATTGTACTGTTGTTTAGCATCTTGTAGAACTGATAAGGAGTATTCATGCATATATGTAATTACATTTATATATTTGCATTAAAAAATAAACACTGCCACCCCTTGAGTCCTGCAGAACATCTTTATATTGCGTTTTGTTCCTCTGACTTGCATCTGTCCGTGTGATGCTGCTGCCTGGGTCCTGTACGAAGGCAGTTCATGGAGACAGCCAGGTCAAGGGAGTGCCCAGCCTTTCCCGAGCAGACCCTGGGCATCATCCCTCTTGCTGGCCCCGGCCCCAGGTTGCTTAGACATCCTTATGTAGCTCAATAGTTTTAGCTCCTTTATCGTTTGTATAATATTGTTAATGTGATATAAATATTTTTTCTTACAGACACCTTTTTGGAAATATGGTTCTTCATTCGAATTCCTTTTTTGGCTTCCCTGTCATACTGCTGTACCATTGGATGGGGACAACTTTGTCTTTGAATCTGGAAGATCCCAATGTGTGTAGCCACTGGGAAAGGTAATATTTTCTTCTGGAAGATACGTGATACAAATTCTGATTGTAATAACTGTGTTTTGATTTACTTGGCACAATTTAAATGGTTTGAAGCTTTCAGTTGAGTGATGAACTGGGAAAAGAAAATTTGCATTGCTATATGGGCAAAGTAAGTTCATGGATAAGTGAAGGGCTATTTCACACTGGGCTCAAATGCAGCCATCTTTGCAGTAGGGGTTGGGATGCAAAAAATACTACAGTGGCACCAGCAATGTTACACAACCATCTGGGTACAAGAAGTGAATAAAAATAGCTTTTTCCAATTCCAGTGAAAAGAAGCTTTTAATATGCAAAATATAATTAACGATATTGGAGTTTGGCCAAATTTGATTATGCTGATTCTTTCCTATTCAACAGTCACAGAATCCGAGTTAAGATTTGTTGTTTAATTTTTTTGATGGGGTTCATAAATTGATAACATACAGAAGGAAATTCATCAATTTAGTTGGTCCATTCATTCACCCAATTTTGTGTTAATTTCAAAGAGAATGCTGCAATAGGTAGGAGAGATTGAGCCACCAACATTTGCTCTACTTCTTTTCTTGTGTAAACGTTGTAGTAGTGAAATCAAGCCTTAGGGTTTCATTATTATTGTTGTTGTTGATATTATTATTCCCATGATTGATAAGCTAGACTGCTGATTCCCTGCATATAAGGTAAACTGTGTTTTATGTTTAATCACTGGGAGTGCAGCTAACCCACTGTACATTTATTTGTGATTGCTGATGCTAAATCTTTACAAAGAAAATGTAAACATTTATTTACATTTTTATAAAACCTCTATATATTAAAAAAAAAAAAATCACTTAAGGACTTTCCCCAGGAATTTATCTGAGCTTCATGTGAAGAATTTGGAGTCTCTGTTTGTACTGTTGTGCATAATTTGGCTTGTACAACAATCTGTATGTGAAGTAGTTACCATAATAAATACCTGTTTACAGTATTCAGGCATGTGTCTACAACCTTACTAGATACTGCTCTATATTGTGTATGCTTTGTTTGCAGTTTTTATAGAAAAATGTGATTTTGAGGGAAGCTACAACATAGTGAAAACAAAGTGGGAAAAAACCCCAAATATAGCTATTTACATTACAGAATGTGCTTTAAAACAGACTAATCAAAGTCTGCAGAAAGAAAAATATATCTAGCAAGCATGCCAATTTTGTTGCGTGAACTACTTTCCTTCTTTTGCTGAGTCTCAGAAATGGGGAGGAACCCCGAGTAAACTTAAGGGAACATTCACGCTGTTGCTTAGAGCAGGCGGCAAAAGTACATAAGCATGAAAAAGGAAAACCCCAGATACAATCTCTTTACTGCTGCTGTCACTGGCAGTGCTATGTGCTTTATATAAACCTACCCCAGCTAGTAATAAAACGCTTTTTTACAAACGAATCGCCGTCACAGCAAGAAGGGGTAGAGCATGCCCTGCCTGAAACAAAGAGCGCAGAGCCTCAGGCAAGTGTCGGCGCCCCACCAACTTTTTGTCGGACTAGGTCGGACAGCTGGATGGATTAGGGTTGCTTGCCTTCCTGTGGACATAGGGAAAACAGGGAGTAAGGTCTGGGCAGTTGGAGTAAGTGGGTCTGGGTGTGTTTTCCCTCAGTACACGCGATGACAGGAGGAAGCAGAGACTGTGGCTATTACTCTGCAATAGGTGCTAAGAGGTCAAAGAGGGCACGAGCGAAAGTGCGTCAAAGCCAGACAAGCTACACACTTTGTAAGTGTTTTGGCTGGTCCTGGGAATTATTCCTGCTGCAGGAACTTGCCATGCATTCCCGTATTTTCTAAACCCCTTGCGCAATCAAGGACTGACTGGCTGCCAGCACAAACAGCCTGCTGAGGCGTTTTCAAGGGTGATTCAATATTTCTCTCTTTTGCAACAGGGCTCTGTTCCTCTTGCCCCACTGGCAGCTCTGGAGGCTCTGGAGTTCAGAGCATAGTTTTATTTCTAGGACACTGTGCTTATAATTTGGCAGAAAAGAATAATAGGACTTCGATAAAACATTTCTGAAAAAAAAAAAAAAAAAAAGATTATGTATTAAAAATCAGCCAGTAAACAAAATAAGGTATGGACTTTAATATTTTATAATTTCTGATTGCCGAATAGGCTGTTTGGTGGCATAATTGTTACACTATTTTTCAGTAATTATTAATTAGGTGTATTTCTGTGCTCACAATCAGTTAGCATATAAATACATTGGCAGACCTTTCCACTACCGAAGGAGATGTTTTGCTATGGATATAGCTACAGTTTTAAAAAGAAATTTCTCAGAAAATCCAGTGAGATTTTTCTGTTTTGTATGATAACAGAAGAAACCTCATATTCTGGCTCTTAACTAGTTTTACAGCTATCCAGTAACGTTAGCAAAAATTTATTGCCACAGGAGAAGACATATTACACACTAATTCAATTTACTGCTAATTTGAAACTCAGGTATTTTGGTTTTTGTTTAATTTTAGGCTTACATTACTTTTCTTTAAATGTCTAGTGGCACTTTTTCATCAAATGAGACGCACAGCTCTCTGCATATATATTTTTCTTTGCTTGGTTGAAGAAAAACCTTTCAATTGATACCTTCTGTTTTATAAAGTTAGCTCACTTAAGCTTGAACTGTATGTGAATTTTTGTTGCATGTGAGTATTTTGTTGTATTTATTCCTTTCTACATCAGGATTTACTTAAATCAGACTGTACTATAAAGGACTTGCTCTATAATCTGTCTGCTTTTTCTCTCTCTCCCCCCAGCTATTCAGTTACAGTGCAAGAGTCATATCCGCATCCTTTTGATCAAATTTACTACACCAGCTGTACTGACATCCTAAACTGGTTTAAGTGCACACGACACAGGTGATGTATAATTGTTAATGTTGTCAAACTGCTGATATTGTAAATATTTGTAAAGATTGTGTGTTTGTCAAAATCGAGCATGATATGTAGGATGTTTTAGCTATAGTGACTAGTCTGTCTAACTGCTGTGGTCTGTGTCAACTGGAAAATGCGTGTCCAAGCAATGTCCTGTATGTTTTGTTAGCAGTTTGGTGTGTATCATTCAACGGAGGGCTAACAGAAAATGAACAGGTTGGGAAAAAGCATGCAATGCACAAAATTAAATTCCCCAGACCCTGCAAGGTGTATTTGTTTAGAAATGTCATGAGAGACCCCTTGCTGCTTGCAACCTTATGTTCTGGGGGAAGTGTACACTACTTGAAAGGAAAATAAAGATTCGTTAAAGGAAACTCCTTGTGCTTGCAGAAAGGAAGCAAGGGGTGAATGATTAAAAGCTGTTCACAGCTGTAAAAAGCATTTTCCTCAGAGGAATATGCCCGTAAGTATGAACCATCAGCAGTGGGAAAGGCTCCCTCGGGCACAGCAACTGGAAGAGACAGATCAGTATGGATAGTACGTAAAAAGCAAATACTGAGTTCAAAGAGAGATTACACTTTGTTTACCTATGATGCCATTTGTATGCGAGCTGTTTCTTGCTGTGAGTTCAGACTCTCTCAGGTGTTGAGGGGACGTGTTTACTGCTTGGTGGAATATGTGGTCAGTGCCAGGAGAGCTGAGGGGGGGGGATTTATGGACACAGTGAGGAGCAGAGGGGAGAGAGCAGTGGGAGAGCCTGACTCTGATAAATACTACCTGCTGGTGTCAGAAGGAAGCTATATTTTCTGCAGTTCTTGATGGGTTTATGTGCTGATTTCTCTGTGTGTGCTGCTCACCACTGCCCTGCAGGGCTGTGCTCGGCAAAAGGCAGCCTCCCCCCTGGCATGAGGTGCTCAGCGCTACCGGATGCCCAGGAGGTCCGAGCTCTCCCTTGAGCTCTTCCATCTCTTGCCGTAACCAGAACTTCTCTTCTCATGACATCTCTGCCCCTAAAAAACTGGCTCAGTCGCAGCCGGCTGATCCCCACAAGTCTCTCCCTTGCAAACTGATAGCTGTAATGATCCAGCAAACTGATTTGTATTGCTGGCCTTTAGCCTCCACAGGGGATGCTAATGGCAAAGGCAGTGATGCTCTGGTTTGCATATTAGTTAAGTAGCCAAAATCCTTAACTTTTTTCCCTGCTGTCTGGCCACCCATGGACATAGTGCTTGTTGAGGAACCACTAGGGGTCTTGAACTCAGCAACAGATAAATCAATGTCTCTTTAAACTTTATTTCTCTCCTCTTACTGATACCTGAATTTTTTTAAAATGTGTAACAATATATTTTTGTTTCTGAACCATGAATTATATGTAACAACCATTTATTCTTTTATTTAGGATCAGTTACCGTACTGCCTACAGACATGGTGAAAAAACGATGTACAGGCGTAAATCCCAGTGCTGTCCTGGATTTTATGAAAGCAGGGAAATGTGTGTCCGTAAGTTTAGCTTCTTTTTGCTTTGAAATTCCGTATGTTTATCACAATGCTGGTTTGACTCCTTTTTAATGGGCGACCTGTGGAAGCTGAGTTATGGGGGCTCGGTTATTCATTAGTGGTGCACGTGCAGCTCTCGTCGAAATCAATTGGTGTTGTGCATATGCAAATGACAGGATAATTGGATCTCACATGTCTAAGTAACCAGTCTTGATGTGATTCTAGCTAATGATCGTATGGAAAATGCACAGCACAAGTGTCAGTGCATTTTCCAACACAGTAAATAAATATGAGATTCAAAACCAGAAGTGAAACAGAAGGTTTTTCTCCTTAGCGTGGGCCCTGGTTGATCCCTATTCTTAGCTTCTCTTGCAGATAGAGAGACCTTAATGACTGTTTGAAGGCAGCAGCACCACCTTTTTGTGTGGCCCATTCCCCAGTCTCCACATTTCCTAAGTCTAAAGAGGGAAGAGCTGTGTCTGAAGCCTGGCGGTGGCCTTGGCTAAGCTCCCTTTCTCTCTGCTGTATGGCATTGTGCAGACCGAGGAAGGTCTGATTCTTGAAATGATAATCATTCAAGAGCATAGAAAGGCAGAATGAAAATAGAGCAGGTGTTAATCCAGAGCCCTGGGAGCGTGTTTAGTAGTTTAACGTAGGGTTGTTCGAAGTCGTGCAGCGGGTTGGGTAGCTCAATGCTTGTGTCGGCAGGACTGACAGCAGGGAACTTGTGATAGGTAAGCACTTGTGAAGGGCAGCATATCCTTGCAGAAGGGCAAATGTGTAGGGCTAAAACTGAAATTAATTCAAATTATTTGTCCCTGTGAATGCACATGTGCAGCACGGACTGCAACGGTAGGTCTTCCAGAAGTCAGGGAAACAAATCTCTTTGTCTTTTCATCTCCTTGAAAAACTGGACTCATCTGGGAAAATCTTTTGTCTGTAACATCATTTGTGATGTTGACCTGTGCATATACTTTTACTAATTTTAGGAGACAGAAAAGGCATGCATTATAGTGGACAGCAGATACATCCATTCCTTGCTTTTGCTTCAGCTCTTCTAATAATGAGATTTAAAAAACCTGCAGAACCTTAACAAACAATGTCAGAGGGACTGAGGCAGTATAGTTTAAGTTTTTCAGAAATGTGGGTCCCTCTAAGAGCAGACTGGCGAGAGGCTGGAGACTCTGGGCTGCAGGGCTCCCCTTGGGCTTGCTGCCCAGTTTCTAAACAGGCAACCAACTGGCAAGCCTTGCCAAGAGAGAAAAAGCAAAAAGCCCATCTTACTGGGAAAGCCACAGCATGTGAGCTGTTTTGGCGGCTGCTTTAGCTCCTCTCATGTGAAGCTCCGTGCCATGTCCCCAAGTCAAACCCCGGCTCGGCTGGTCTGCGCGGGGAGCCCAGTGGCAACCTCCCACCAACCCAAAGTGGGACCTGGACCAAGGCATGTGCAAAAGGCTGGCTCGCTAACAGCATGTTTTCAGCCTACCTCTCAAAGGCACACTGCTTTACCTGGTGTTTTTTCTCAGCCGAGAATGAGAAAAATGGAGTTATGTCGTTCATTGCTTTATTGTCTGCCTTATGGCTATAATGACAGGGTGAAGGATAGCACTCAAGGTGTGAAGAAGCTTATCCGGGAAAACATCCTGTGAAGTAACAGATAACAAGAAATTTGTCATTGCTGCTGGATTTTGCAACCCAGTTTAGGAGATGAGAGTGTGGTGGATAACTCTTTGGTCTTTACTGATAAACAAGAGTCTGAAAATCACTATCAGTATGTACATTAAATTTATTTATTCAATACAAATGCAAAATAGTTTCTTAATTTGTGCCTTTCTGCTTGTTGTGAGGTGCATACTGGAAGTGACCAACAGGATTTATTTATATCCCTGGAAAATTATACCCCATGAATGTCATAACATGTCACACTATCCTCATTTATATTTTTGTTTTACAACATTTACTGGAATTTGAAAATGCAACAGTAAGATATTTGATTTAAAGTGTTTTCTGCACATGAAAAAGCACGGTGAAAATGATATTTTTAAAAACCAACTTTTTAGAAAAAAGATGTATCTGATGATAGATCAGATCTATCTGATGGGTGGATCTATCTGAGATCAGGTTGGCAATTTTTTCAGCCTTTTTGACGTGTATGTATTGGACTTACAGGAACCAATGTCTAACTACATTTGTTTATTATACAAGCATATAGTAATGGTCATATTTATTTTTTTTATTAAGTAGTATACTTTTTGAAGTATATAACAGTTCACAAGTTGTATACTTCCTGAAGTATATAAGACTGATCACGAGAAGCGTGATGATGAGTCTCTTATGTAACTACAGCTTTTACATAGCTATAGTATATGTAGTAAATTAATTCTATATCAACATAGTAGTACTCAGAACCTTATAAATTCAGATCACATTGGATGTACTAATTTTTTACTGTTACTATATAAAAAGATCCCAAATGCTGATATTCAGGACATCTCTGCTCTGACTTCTGAAGCAATTTTGGAATGCTTCAGACTTCAAATTCTGTAAAACTGAAGATCTTTCAGTGGAGCTAACTTTGCATTTATTTGATTCTGTAATGGTTGACTCCGGAAGGCATTGAGAAACTTTCAGTCTTCATGGTCTTGAACTGAAGCTGAGGATTCAGGGCTAAGGAGGAGCTCAGTGGTTAATAGGTGGCAGCAAATATTTCATGCTTTCTGTTGTTGCAACCAGCTTTCTTCATAGTGAACTTGTACACAGTAGAGTAGATAATGCCTACATACGTTGTGATAATGGTAGTCATCCAGTTTAACTTGGAAAGCGAGTGTGGTGCTGTCAGCTGAGATCAGATGGTAAGAGATAATGATATAGGGAGTACTCTTCTGCTGTGTCATCATAGCAGAAATATCAGTGGCAAAAAGTCAACATAAATCTTTTCTGCAAGAAAATGGCAACCACATTGAAAAACACCTCCCCCCTTTTTTATATGCAAAGACAGAAGAGAATCAAAGCCATTTGAAGTGCTGCAGATACCTTCTTTTATGCTGTTGCTGCTCCACGATGCACACAACCTTTCCATTAGGGTAGTTTTATTTTCCATGCAGTGCGGATTATTTTTTACTTAGTGGACGATATAGGATGCTTCTAAAAGGCCAAAATATTTGTGGTCCTGTTGATGTTTTGTTGTTTGCTTGTCCCTTTATGTGACTTCTCAATTTAGAGAGCTCAATTAGAAAATTCTACTGGTAGATGATTTTGGTATGACTCAACACTTCAGTGAGCACAGTGATGAACTGAAATATTGTGACTTCTTTTTTAAAATAATAATTAGGAATCTATAGCGTGAATACTCACCTGTCACTATTGCCCTAAAGGTAGTCCTTACTAGTGGAGACTTACTGTCCTTACTATAATGGAGAATTATTTGTCACTGCATAAAGAATTGAATGAATGTACCAGCCTCATGTTGCTAAGTCTGTAAATGCTGTATCTGCAAAGGAAAAGAATGGCCAACAGCTGGAGAACAGCACTGTCTGAAATATAAGTGGGGTATTTTGAGTCTTTTGGAGTCCAGTCTGAACAGATGAATTTGAATTCATCTTAGGATACGAAATTTCTGTGGAATTATGACTGACTTCCATATGTGCTCCTGAAAACTTTCAATAGGTGAAACTTGTGTTTTCACTTTTTGATGAAAATTCCTTTTTGTGTTTTGTCTTTGGATTCAGTATATATATATATATGGAATATATATATATGTGTGTATGTGTGTGTAATATATAAATATATGTGGAAAATATACAAAGAGGCCTTTCCTATCACTTATACGGAAATTTTAGTTTAGTTTGTTTTTCTCCAAATTAAAAATAACTGTTGTATTGTAACCTGTCCAAACTCTGATACAGAATTTTAGCATCCTCTTCTTTTGACTAATGCCATTGATAAGAAGACGACAGTCACACTAGAAGTAGATATCTGTTAAAAGTTTTACGGAAAAGACCACCCCACTACAGCAATCATAAGTTTTAAAAAACAAAGATACCTGTCTTTCCAATGTTTCTGAGTTTGTTGAAATGATGCTGCATTTACATCACTATTAGTAAGAAACAAAGTGGCATCAGAAGTCAGCCTCCATCTGCAGCCTTTGGAAGCTTTTCAGGGAACCTCTTGGGGAAGTTTTAAATAATCTTAACAAATATTATAATAGACACCTTTTTTGTGTGTATAACTTTTGGCCAGTATAGATATATTCTATTGCAGATTTATCATGGCAAGCAGTGTTCAGTCATGCTGAATAGAAAAATTATCCTTTGTTTTATTAGTTGTGCCATATGGGTTTGTGTTCAGGTGGGTAAAAAAATTGTAGTTTAGTTTCAATTCCAAGATTATACGGGGTCAGTACTTGGACCGTTTTATAAGCATGAAGATATCTGTTAATACTTCCAGTATTACCATGGTTTGTGCCCTCCTCATGTAATTCCTGTTTGTAAAGGATACAAATAATGTGCAAATTTCTGACTTCTGTCTTCACTATTGCCAGTGCCTCTGCAGAAGAGTAGGCTAACTGGAGCTCAGGTGATTATTTAGTTTTGCTCTGAAAAATTACAGTGTATGTAATTAATGTTTAGATCTGATGGACTTTCTGAGGTGATCCAAACTCATTTTATATGCAGATACAAAGATAGAATCATTCCATTAAGTTCTGTAAAGGCATTTACTCTTGGCCTCAGAATGTCTGTTGAGTAATTGACTTAGTCTCATATTTATTCAAAATCCTAATATCAGTGGCAATCCCTAGGAGATTTGGCAGACAGATGCTAGGCTGAGCTACAGACTGAGAAGTTTTTACAAAAAGGGCAATGTTGTTCTTTATTTTTTCCACATTTACAAAGTCCATTCAATTTTTAGCATGTTTCTGAAATGAAAGCATTCAAAGACTTTAAGATATCTTCTGGTGACTTTGTTGCAGATTGACACACACACAGAGGCTGACCGATCCTAGTAGCATTTTGGTAGCTTGAACATTAACTTCACATACAGTTTTTGACAGTGTGGCACATTTCTAAGAACATTAAAGCAGAATTATGCTGGTTGAATTTCCTCTACACATGAAATAGAAAACAAACCATTTATGTTAATGCATGACTGGGCATCACTCACTTTAATAGCAACTACTTATCAAGCATAGGAAAAAAGGATTAACCAATGTATATGGTCTAGCATTCAGTATGGAAGTGGAGAATTTGTTTGAAAAAACACATTTATAATACAGTTTAAAAGGTGTTTGAATTTTATTTGGAATGATAAGTGCCGAGGGACCTTATTTTAATTACTTTTGAGGAAGCTGAAGTTAAGCCTTGTGAAATATGTTGAAGAGGCTCTTTTTTTCTGTTTCCAGTCTAAAATGGCTTGTGCATTCAAATGTAATTCACAACATTTTGAGAACTTCAACAGCTAAAGAATCTTTTTAAATTTTTTTTTTTAAATTTATATATTGCTTCAATTTGCTCTTTTCAAAGACTGGGTGTCCAGATCAGGATAGAGTGATATTAGCAGAAATGCTAAACACAAAGCACAGTCAGACATGCAGTATGACTTCTTTTGTTGAAAGTCTTACCTGAAAGAAATAATATGGAGATCTACTTACAATCCAAAAAGCAGGCCCAGTTCAGATACTCTTCCAGTCTTCCTAAAATGCATTGTCTGTAAAGTTGATAGGAATTTTATTTAATAAATGTCAGTTATGAAATCTCATGAAATCAGATATGATTTCAGGTATCTGCTCATTTGATGGTATGATTAATTTGTTTAAAAGGTGGAAGTCTAATTGTGGAACTATAGTTCATTCTCCTGGTCATTTACTTACGTGCATAATTACAGTCAAAATATTTCAAGCTTTTTTATATTAATTGATTTATGTCTGGCTTCTCAAAATGAAAGATCAAAATGCATTAAACTTGCATTAAACTTGCATTAAAAATATTATTACTGGAAGTTCTTCTGTATCTTCTTTTAACATCAGATAATGCAGTGCACAGCTGTCTAAATGTTGTCTATGGTGAAATAACTTTATAAATGAAATAATTTATATGATATATTAATATATATGAAATAATAATGAAATAACTTCATGTCACTTTCTTAAGCACGGGGAGCAGATTCATAATATGCTATTCAGAAATTTCAAGTCTTGGAATGTTCCACTCTTCATATATGCCCTAGTTCTGAAGTGGAAGTCATATGAGGCGTGGGAGTTACTCCGCTCAGTTGTAATACTTTAAGTAGGTGTAGCAATGGAGAGGCAATCCACATTTGCACCACAGCAGGTGTGCTGTAGCCCATCAGCATGTAAGTAGGCATTTGAATTGCAATCTTCTCTTGAGCTGGAGCACCATCTCCCGCTCTTCATTGATATCAGTATGAGACACGTGAAAAGTGTTTGGAAGTGGCAACTTGACCTAAAATTGCATTATACGTTCTATGCATCTAGCATGACTGGCTTAATCCCTCTAGTATGAGCTCCCATCCTGAAGCTGTGGTGCTAAAGCATGTCTGTGAGCATGTTGTCCAAGTCCTTGCTTCACATCGCTTAGCTTGCTGTAATAATGGTATTGATGATGTGGGTGGGTTACACAGGTATTTTGACACTGATTCTCTTTGCTGAGCTTCCTCAGCAGGGGAAGAAGGTTCATTCAGCTGGTTACAGAAGTACCAGTGCCTGCGACCAAGGTGGGAACAGAGCTCAAGCAGCCTGGTGGACTTGTGTCCCGTGCATGGGGCAGCTCCTCCCATGGGGCAGAAAGGGCTGCTACATGGAATTGCACACACAGCAGCAGATATAGATACTATAAGCATGCTGATTCTCTATAATCAGAAAGAGCAAGTCTACCTTTTGTTTTTTAAGAAAATGAAAGGGTGCGATCCACTGAAACAGACCTGTAACTTGGACAAGGCAAGATTTTAAAGACTTTGAAGGAAACAATAAGATACAGAAGAAAAGGGGAAATGAGTTGTAAAAGGAAATACACAAGAGTGAGCTCAGATTGCTTTTCATATGATAATTGATTTTTGCCTTACAAAAGAAGAAGATATGACTTATGCAATTTACTGCTGCCAGTGGGGTTTTGGTGCTTCTTTACACTGCTCAGTATCAAAAAGCCTTCATGTTAAGTTTTTTCACCTGCACTTGCACATGTGTATTTTCTTATATCACGTCCAACAATTTCATGGAAAACCAAGAGAAAATAGTTTCTCTTTCCCTCGTGTCATTCATGTCTTTTCGGCTTGTTCTAGTCCTTTTCATGTTGTTCTCACCTTACACTTTTTTGTAGGTCATGTAGTAAATGTTGGTTCTCTTATCCCTGTATTCATTGCAATAATTATTTTTTTTTACAGATGCTGTCTCTTAGGGATGTTAACTCAGATTCAGTTGCCAAGAATCAGTCAGCCCGTAAGGTGTCTAGAGAATAATTTCTTTTGTTACAAAATAGGTTTTTATGTATATCCAGAGCGTAGAAAGAAATGATTCTTTGATCAGATATGTTTTGGGGCATTAAGAAACTTGTGGGGGAAAAAAAAGAGGAAATACTGGCTATCTTTAATTCTTTTATATATCTTGACATTTTTTTAAATGTTCTTGGTTTTAGTTTAGCTTCTTCAAAGTAAAGAATTACATGTAACCCTTCTTTGAGAAAGAAATTTGTGTATTTGTATGCCGTATATGTGTAATTATAATTGATCTTCATTGAATTTATTTTCAAGCAGCAGTGTTTATATTATACAACTTCCTCCAGTGGTCCTTATAACATATTTCTTTGTCTTTAGAGTCAGCAGAGGTTTGTCTGTCAAAACCCCCAACACTGTTAATTATAGATAACTTCTATAGCGACTTAGTAGTGGTAGCCTGTTTTGAAGAGTTGTGTTTATGTTCTACTAGTGGAAAACTGAAACAGCACTTCAGTGGCTGAAAAGGAGCTACTGTTGATTTATGCTATTGTGGCTAAGAAAGGAATACAACTCTAATTTGGGAAATGACTCTGCATTGCAAACACGCTGACCCAAAATTTCATCTGTTTTACATTTGTTCTAAGAGAACTCCATTTTATTATTTGAAGTAATCAATGATTATTTGCCACAGCACTGTAGCGTGTGCTGTTACATATGGATTGTAGGAAAGGCCTATGTGCTCAGCGTGGCCTGAAGGGCAGTGCAAGGAGATGCTCCAAGAGCTTCTTCCGTATCTCTTCCTGGGTCCATTTTCTTACCACATTTTGATTTTATTTTTTTTTTCCCATCTGTCTCACAGCGTATGTGGTGGAATGTCACTTTTATTGTATTTAGCCTTAGTGCTTGGGAATTTGGGTTGAGTATGTTGGTATTCACTAAGTTATTCATACATATGCACATGCAGAGATGTGTATGTGTACAACTGCTGTCTATTGTCTTACAGTTTACTGGTAAGATTTTTCACACGCCTGGTTCAGGGAGAGCTTCAGTGCCCAGGGCAGCATTTACAAGGCAAGAATCTTCAAACATACAAGTAATTCATGTCTAGTTATAAGACTAATGGAAAATTGTGATGTATTATTTAAAGCAATCCTTTTCATAATAAATAAATAGAGAACAATGAAATAGCTTTGTATTAATACCTTGTATCATCTAACATTTAAAAATCCGTATTCTCCCTGTTGACTTCTAATGAAGATCAGTTTAATACACATCTGAAAAGTAGCTTATTAGAAATAAAAGTTGAGAATGAAAATTAAAGGATCTAAAAATAAGCAATTAATGTTTGTAAACCCAGATAATCAAAGATTTTAATATTATATATATGATTGATCTCTGTGTGGCTTTCCTTCTTCTTGGCCATACAAAGTATAAAGATGACCAATGTGCTTCATCGTGTTTAATTCATAAAAAAACAGGACATTTTGCAAGTATTTTTCGCAATTACTGTACAGCATTTTCAATCCATTCAGAATGTAAATGACTCACATTTAGTCTCAATAAACTTCTTATAAATACCAACTTTGTCTTTTTCCCATCGTTCACCCTGTATTCATTGGTATACTAACGGGATTTGTGTCGTAATTCCTCTGGAAATGTTGATACAAAGAAAATTCTCATCCTGTGCACGTTTTTTATCAAACCAGAAGGAAAGTATTACAGTGTATATATTTGGGAAAGTTAAGGGTATTTATTTTGTGATGAATGTGATGCCAGGTTACCAGTTGCTGGTTGTAGATTCTTCCTCTTCAGAGTATTGTATTTTGAGTCAATTGCATCAATGTGCTGGGTATCTAAGCTATTTCAAGTTTTTCTTAAAAGTTTCAAATAAAAACTGTATTTCAAAGTAAGCCTTAACTGTAGGAACACATGCTTGCAAAAAAAACCAAAACAAAACTGTGTAACCATTCAGAAAAATCAATATTAAAATACTGATGTGTTGCAAATTGTGTTTTATCCATGCCGTTGCAAGAGAACCCCTCTTTTTATGCATGCAGAAGTTCCTCTCTCTTTCTTGGTGTGAGAGTTTGCCTCAGAAAATCACAGGGTGGCTGAGGTTGGAAGGGACCTGTGGAAGTCATCTTAGCCAACTTCCCTGCTCAGTCAGGGCCACCTCAAGTCTCTTGTCCAGGATCATGGTCAGATGCGTTTCCAACCTATATCATACTATGACTCTTTTTTCATTAAATGTGGACAATTTTCTCTTTGTTAAATGTAAAAGTATTGAATAGCACCAACATGGTTTTAGTTGGAGCCTTCAAACTTAGGAGAAATAGTAAAGAGTGAAGTAAAATTTATTTTGAAGGGATACCATCAAATATTAATACACTGTTTATTTTGCTTTTAAACAATACTTGAGACATGAAAGATCTGGATTAGGAATAAGTTTAGGATGTTCTTCCTAGTGTTGGGAGTTCTGCTTTAATTCTGTTTTCCTTTCCTTCTCTGACAGCTCATTGTGCTGATAAATGTGTCCACGGTCGTTGTATTGCTCCGAACACCTGTCAGTGTGAGCCTGGCTGGGGAGGACCCAACTGCTCCAGTGGTGAGTTTTCACCTGCTTCTGCCTGTCTTGTGCTCTTTCCACGGTGTTGTCCTCTCTTTTGGGTGGATTACCATCGATCCTGTGCTTGGTCTCCTGCTTTCTGGTCAGGGGGTTGTTCGGAGTTATCAGGTTACTCTGCATGACCTGATTTTTCTTCATTTACTTGCAGACAGTGTTACCCTGTAGCAGCACTAAATGTCATGAGCTATTTTGTGCTCAGAAACAAGCCAGGAGGTACTGGACTTAGTATCTGGAGTGAAGCAGATAAAATAATATTTCAACTGTAAGAAAATCTCTAATTTTTTATTTTCCTAATGCATAAAGGATGATGGTGCCTAGGTCATATTTAAAAGCTGTGAGCAAAGCTGTCCTCACGACCCTTTTTCACTCTGCCACTAACTTGTCCCTTTTTCCCCCCTGACTGCGTTCCCCGCACTACTAGTTGCTCCCTGTCCGCTCAGTCTCTTTCCAATTTACTCTCACCGAAGCAGTCACGTTTCACCAACTTCCTTGTCCTTGCCCTTTGCTGTGAGAGCGCGTGCAGGGGATGAGGGCAGCAGGCAAGGAGTGCCGAGGACACACGCGATGGGGGACAGGGGCAGGCTGGCACCTTTCCTGCTTGGCGTGGGCCAGCAGGTGGTCACGCTTAATAGCGTATGAATAGTATGAAGATCAAGGCCATCGCACCCTCGATGCAGAAACATAGCATGATGTCAGAAACACAAAGTGAAGTAGTAAAGGAATAACAGTTCATGACCTTTTCGGTCACTGCTGTTTTCTTTGAGCGTAAATCCAGACACTGCAGGCTCCAGTAAGTCAGTAGGGTTTGGACAGAGGGCAGAAACCCCTCAGTGGCAGGGCTGGCGTGTTTGTGCACTCTCCCTTCCTCTGTCAAAAATAATCATTTGTGCAGAACATGCATTGTTATTTTTTCTTCCCTTTGCCTGATATAGAGCTCTTAAAGGAGAAGTCGTTAAGCTAAACAACCAATATCCCTCAACAAGAGTTTCTCAGAGTAATTGTTGATTTTTTTTTTATTCATTAGTATTTGTTATTTATTCCACCTTTCTGTTCCCCTTTGTAAGGTCTTTGGAAGCGTAATGTTTAGGCTAACATTACAACCATATGCTTTGTTATAATCAAGTTCAAAGTGGGTCACTGCTAGTGACTCTCCACTTGAAAGGAACATATTTTAGTCAACAATAAAAAAATGTTTATAATTTAAATTTCACAGAGCATATAAAATTCCAATTCATAAAACAGAGCTTGGTGTCTTGCAAAGATATTATGCTGCTAGTTTACTTAGTATGCGATTCCTGTAAAGATAACTGTGAAAAACCTAGATCATCAGCAGGACAAAAATAATGTGGTTATATTTTCACTTTCATTTTTTTTCTGCTTAACAAAAATAAGCAAATGTTATTTTTTTTCAAAAAAGGTGCTATAGTGACTCTTCATCTGGAACTGATCTGTTGTTCAGGCAGCCTGTTTTGTGACATCTGAGAGAGAAAGATTACATGAGGAAGAACTTAACCAGTTAAAAATTATTACATTGTTTTGTATAGTCTTTGTATATACATGTGATTCTTTTCATGAACAACTCTAAAGAAACACTAAGTTTTGTGTAAGACATAAAACCGAATGAGTTAGCAAAGCAATGTTACTGTAATACTGATCTTAATCTAGTGTGCTGAATTGTCAAAAGAAATTGTCAGAAAATGTTATCTTTCTTTCTGAAAGCCTTACGTATCGTGCTTTTCTGTAACTAATCAAACGTGCAGAAGAAATGTGTATCACTAAACAATGCAGAGTGGGGAGATACTGTTATTTATTGAGATTTCCAAGTTCGAAACTCGCTGAGAGGGCACTTTAGATGAGACAGGAACCTCTAAATCTGTCTTTGGAAATAATCCTTCCTCTCACAGGATTTTCTAGAGTCTATTTCCTTTACCTGCCTGCTATAATTCATTTTGAATACATGTGCAGCTCTTTTCCTCTGCTTCTTCCTCAGTTGGTTGCCTTTGGTTGCTTGTCACAGCGGCCTCAATAGCAGAAATCCTTTTCTGGTGGGTGTACACAACAGGCCAAAGCTGAAAGAGCCTTTGTTCATGTACCTTTGAACAGTGCGATCTCTGGAGAGGTTGGTGATCCTCTAAAGGCTTCTGTGTGACGTTAGAGCTAACTGGAACTGCTGAAATTTGTTTCAGATCATTACTGTAGCCCTAGGAGAAGGGGGGCTAGGCTGAGGAAGAGGATATGTTTGTGCCTGCACTACAGGGTCATTTTTTGGGGAATTCATCCCATTCTATGTGGAAAAACTTAAGGAAGATGTTGCTTTCATCAGTTCTGAGTTTGAGTGCTGCAGTTTGTTGTAAGCTTGTGTGATTTCCTTATCCGAGAGCCACAGTGCAGATCAAATTGAATTAAAGAGCAGTGGATAGTGTTGGCTCTCTGGCACTGAGTTTTATTGTTGCTTGCCCTACATAGGAGACTTTAAAATTTTGCCTTCAACTGTATTTCCTGCATGATCCTTAACTTGGTTAGTTTTAGTGACAGAAAGGTACAATGAGATAAAATAGAGAGATGCTGTTTTTTAGTAATAATTTTGTTGATATGGCAAGTTATTTATTCAAGAGAAATACATGCAAATTGCCGTACTGTAGTAATGTTTATCATATAAACATTGTAACTATGTAACTATTTAACTGAATAATGGAAAAGGAACAATGATTACAAGGCAGGCCAGTATTTTTGTAAGGCAGACAGACAGGGATTTAATGGTTACTGATGACCAAATAAAATACTGTGACTGAGAGGGATAGATTATTCTCAAAGTGTGACATAATAGGCAAACTTCCAGATTTAGTAATCTGTTTGTTTTCATGGACATAAACATCTCAGAAGCAACTGTTCTACCTAAGCACCAAACTTTTTGTAAAACTGCAGCACTAACCTTTTTCTTCCAAAGGACTATGCTTTCTGTGTTGGGATTGATTATTCACTTTACAAAGGAATTTAATCTGTCAGTATCTGAGAACAGAGTTAGTCCTGTTGCAGCATCTGTCCATCTGCCAGCCACCAGCTTTATTTTATCTGTTGATTCTCTGTTGTGTTTATCCAGTGTGTTTAAAATAACATTTTAAACCATATGCCACAGTGTGACCATGGCTTTCTGGGTGTTAATTGCAGACAAGTGCTTCCTAGATGCTGTAATGTTCTCTCCAAAAATGACAAGAGTGATTGCAAGGACTTAATTCGTGCATTGTGCTGTAAAAGCTGAATCAGCAAGCTTCCCCTGCTGTCTTTGCCTTCCACTGTGTGGTAGGCCTATAATAGCAAGGCCTAATAACCTTGCTAGGGACTCAGCTTTTTGGGAGACTCCCATTTCTTTTTGTAGCAACCATTACCTCCTTTTTGTGATGAGTCTTAGACAACTCCCAATGGCCTAGGTCAGTGGCTGCTTTCAGTTTAGTAAGAAGAGGGATGTAAAGATTTGACTAGACTACTTAGTCTGTCCTCTTTCAGTGCTTAGTTCTAGCCCAAGCCGTAACTCTCCATCACATCCTCTGCCTTTCTGAAAACCTTACATCCCACCTGAAAGGAAAACAGGATTTCATGTATTCTTCTGTCAGTAAAACCTCAGTGGTGGTCTCGGAATTTGGCTAATTAAATAATATTTCCTTGGGGAACATTTCCTCTGTTGAGATGTACTCTTTCTTCAGGCCTTTTCTTTTCAGTTAAAGGAAATATACTGTATTAGGCAGTGTTTCCTTGCAGCGAATTTCAGTGGGAGGTGATGAAGGAGATGATGATAACGTACAAATATCTGAAAAGAAATACTACTTGGACTGAGACATCACTCATTTGCAGAACACTTCCATTCTAGCAGGAGAGATGACAGTCATGTGAAACAAGTTATTCTAATAAAGATTTATTGACCGAACACAGTAGTCACGTCAATGACAAATGAGTGGACAGAAGAGTGTTGGACCTGTCCCCTGGAGTGAATGAATCAGTACAAGCAGCACTGTCAGCACCCCTTTGAAGAAGTGCTTGTGAACTTCAGGAGTATAAGTTGATCGGGTCTGGGCTGGGGACAAGACAAAATTTAGAAAAAAGGACACAGTTGTAAAGATAGGCATGTGTGTAGATTTAAAATGAAAGCAAATACATTTTATTGATAAACAAACAAACCAACAGAAACTCTCCCTCCCAAACCGGATTATTCTTTATATCAAACTTTTAACTTGCATGTGTCAGATGCGTTATATGTTGTAGGAGCATTTTTGACTACAGGTTGTGTATAAAGCAGTCTTCTGTAAAAGTTGCTACATGTAGTGATAGTTGGATGTCTAGACATGTAGAGAAGATCAAACCATGTTTTACATTTGCAGATTATGTTTTCTGCTCACGCTCTTGCAACTGTATTTGCTGTAATACATAGTATACGGACCTGATTGTCAGTTGTGAATGCGTGTGCAAGACAGATGCACATGCAGCCTAACACGGAGCCCCACTAAGCAATCAGGACATTCACTTTGTTTTTCTTCTCATGCCTAGTAGTCCACAAATAATTCCTTCAAAATCAATAGGACACTTTCTGAATAAACTAGACCAGAGGCAAGAGGCCAAAATCAATATCACACTGACTTGTCTGCAAAGATTATAGCCTTCATGATCCCCCAGCTGGCCTGAGTAGTAAAGCAAAAAGGGGATGACATGTTTTTGGTTTATGACAAGTATGTTAGGATTGTTTGTGGAAATGTGAAAAGGATTTTCTATTTTTATTGTATTTAAGTAATCTGAGGTTTGTTTGAATCACTGGATTTTAATTTGTAATTTGATTCTGTTGGTAATTAATAGAGTTTCATTGGGACTATAGAATGAGGGCATGGGGGTAGAAGAAGTGGCACTAAGGCGTAATTTGACTCCAGGGTTTTATAAAGCACGAGAAGAGAACTGGCTTTTTCCTTAACACATTAAGCTAAGCATCTAAAGCTGGCATCTCAGAGAAACATCTTCTTGCCTTTAAATGCACTTGTTAAGGAAATTTTCAAGGTACGGTAGCTTTGCTAGTGTCAGATTTTCTTCACTGTCATGGTGTTCGTAAAGTTCGCAAATTCCATGACAATCTCGCTGTTTTCTTCATGGGATTTGGCAGATGCAGAATATGGCAGAAACTGGATCCTTTGGCATAGCTTGTGTGAGACACTCACGTGAGTTACAAGCACTGCCAGTTTCTCAGTGGAGCTTATAATTTCCATTAACCCTGCAGAGGTGGATGTGCGACTATTTCCCACGGACACACTGGCACCCCAAATGAAGCAGCCCCCTTGGTGTGAGTACCAGGCAAGGTGCCTGGGAGCATCCTGTACACTCTGACGGCACAGCTCATGAATCTTGAATTGAGCTTCTTTGAACAAGGCATTGCTTTCCTTTTTGTTTGTCAAAAGCATTTTGAGTAATGGAGCTTGCAAGATACGCTTAGAGAGATAGCTCATCCTTAAGTTTTCCAAGCCATTCAACAGGCTGCAGAAATAAGTTCTGGTTTTAACCACATGCTGGCACCAGAAGGGCTTGACTCCCAGAACTGAGAAACAGCTAAACACACAAGTGAAACTGCAGAATATCCTGGCAGAGAGCTGTGTGCTTTTATGGAAAATGTAGAGCAATAGCTCACTCAAGTAATGCCTCCTGCCCCGACTCCCAAATGGCCACACGTGCAAATGCATCCCGTTAGCAAAAGTGGCAGCAGCTCATAAACAGTCTTAAATTTAAGCTTTTCCTATTACACGTGTCTTCCCATACTCTTCACTGTCCTTAATTCTTCTGTAATTATTACTTCTGTGATTCACCTAACAGACTTCTCTTCAGTTTTGCCAGCTGAACTCTTTGTTTTCTCTTCTAACAAGGCTAAAAGTCTTTGGGTTGAGAAAATAACCCACCAGCAAGTTAGATCAGGTGCAAATAGGAAAAACAGGTATTAATGGAAGTTGCCACCACCTTCATTGTTGACAGAGTCACTACAGTGTCGCTATGGTACGTGATATCAAAATTACCAGGGCTACATAGCAGCTGTGCTTTTTCAGTCCAATGATGTATTTGAAATTATATTATTCTTATGTTTGATATAATTTCTGTCCTATAAAACATTTTGGTTTTGAAGTTCTGGGGAGCTGGACATGCTTCAGCGTTTTGCTGAATTACAGTTCCAATCTTTAATCAAAAATATATTTTCTAGAAAGCTGAGTTATTAAATATACGTATGTGAGATTTACTGCAGGAAGGCATTGCAGTAAATGGTGATACTTTATTGATTTGTAAAAATTTTCTGAATCAGAGTTGCTTTTCATTTTTGCTTTTCACCATTTTGTAAACTCATTGTATTTGTGGTGTTTACCTAAGTTGATTTCTTGAATAATATCTGTGTAAATTTTGTTTTTCTAATAACAGTGCAAAAATATTGGCTTAAGTTCAATCTGCCTTACGTATTGGCAGACCTAGGTATTGTTGGTGGCTCACTTAGAGATTTTTCAAGGATGTGAAGGATAAGATTTGTTGGTAATTTAAAAATTAAGATGACCTTCAAGTCATTGCAAAAAAACATAAAGTCTAATTTATGGTCCTACAAGGAGATCTGTGCAAAATCAGGATCATGGACAACAGTCCATTTTGTACAGTACAATCACATTCTTATAATTTTGTAATTTTTCCTATAGTACTGATTATTTTTAACAGCACCAAGAGCCATCTGTGTGTGTTTTCCTTAGCAACTATCCAACCTTGTGTTCTGATGTCCAAAGCACTTTAAAGAGTCTTCTGAAATTTATGGCATGTGAATGGCATATATTTCCAGTCTATTATAGGATCTGAAAAACACATTTTCATTGTTCTTCCACTTCACGGATCAAAAGGCTTTTACAAAGTAAAAAAGAAAAATCCCTAAATTAAATTAAAGCTTAGCATTTTGAATAAAAATCCTTTCTTACACACAAAACAAAACGTAAGAATGAAAAATATGCCACAGGGTAAAAAGCCTACAGTGTAACAAATGAAATCAGATAGAAACAAAAGACTCAAAGAAAATCCAGTTTTAATAGAAAGAGTGTTTGGAAAAAAGCCCACTACTATGCATTTATGTGTCTGGAATGTAGGTAAAATAAGTCTTTTACTAAAAGGCATTGATATTTTATAATTACTATGAGTGATTCTTTAAAGGGAAAAGATTCTTTTCTGATATGTATGTGCGTATATTTTCATAACATCCTGAGGTGACTAGAACAGAGCATATTAAAAAAATAGGAGGAATAATCTCATGTTTTTATTAAATAAGTCTTTGAACTTTTTAAAAGGATATTTTTATTCTACTTTTCAGAACAGATGGGCTTTTTTTCTCGCTTTTTTGACTCATTTCTTAAATTTCTGTTTGCCATGTTCCACGTTTATTGTCTTGCAGTCCAGGCTGACATACAAGTTGATGTCACTAGGGGCTTAACGCATCTTGTTGAATTTTGAACACACTTGCGTATTTATAGCTTTTAGAATCAGTGGAAATTTACTTTTATTTGGTTTAAATTCCAGTTGGGAGAATTATTATCGGTTTCCTATCCTGCAGGAATATCCTAAGGGAAAACAACACCATCAATTTAGTTCTGCAGCTAACCAAATCATAATAGCAGGGAGCAGTTTCCAGAATACTCCCTAAACTTTCCAATAAGGATGATATGGATTTAGATTAGTGACAACATTTATATTTTTGTCATGGTTTTTGCTCAGTGAATCAATTAATGTTGTTCCGAACACAAACATGCTCAGAAATGAAGATGATTAAGAGTAGCATCTACCTGGCTATGACTTTTCACATCCTTATCAGTTAAGTGTAACTGAGGATCCATAAAGTATTATCCCAGTATAGTTTCGCATAGACCAAAGGTACATGATGTAATAATATATGACCTATTTGACTGTTGTCATTGTATGTGAAATACCTCCTTTCCTGTCAAGAAGGACAATAATCCAGTTTTCTGACAAAATTTTGATCCGGAGTGTGGTGTATGCCATGTCTTTGCAAGCCTTCATATTGTAATTATGGCACTCTCTTTGGGCAGAACAGTAAACCCATTTTCAGGTATGCAAAATACAAGACTAACACGTGAATTTGAGTTACATTTCCCTTCTGTTGACACTTGAAAGTTAGATGGACATACGTTGCTGATGGAGAAAAGGGAGGACTTGTCCTGGGTGGCCCTCCTTACTGAGGTCATCTGAAAAAGTGTTGAGGTGAGTTGCTCCTCTCACCTATGAATTTAAATGCCATCTTCATAAAAAGTTACTCTATTTTGTTGGGAGATTCATCAGATTCTACTTACTGCCAGTTAGATGTCTAAAGTATTAGCTTGACTAATGTATATTTATGTTGAGACAAACATGTTTCTTGCATCTGAAACAGAGGGAAGAGTGATTCTTCCTAATGCTAAACTCTAGACAGCCTTAGAGCAATTTATGGACAAGATTTTCAGTGGGGTACTCCTTTGGATAAATCAAAGTTTTTTCAATATTGGTCTATTTTACTTACACGGGCTCTGGTTGGCTATTAGTGGTGGTTGTTCTTTGATAATGCAAGTGACTTGTAGGCCCTCCTAGAAATGTTACTCTTTTCTTATTTATATTCTCTGCTCCAAAATACTGGAATAGTTTGTAAATAGGGCATGTTACAGTTCGTCTACTTTTAGTTGTAGATGATGGTCATTCTTGCTCCTTGGTAGACCTCATGGCTGTCACTGCTGGGGATTTGTGGACTCCTTCTGCAAGTAAAAATACAGAAGAAAGTTGCCTCCACCCCAGAGAACACGTGGTTGAAGGAAAAGAAAAAAGGTAACACAAAGCTGGAAACACGTAGGAGATAAGCATTCTCCTGGAGAAGCTGGCGAATCATGGCATAGGCAAGTGTACTCTTCACTGGGTTAAAAACTGGCTGGATGGCCGTGCCCAGAGAGTTGTGATTAATGGGGTGAAATCCTCTTGGCGGCTGGTCACCAGTGGTGTCCCTCAGGGCTCAGTTTTGGGGCCAGTTTTGTTTAATTTCTTTATCAATGATCTGGATGAGGGGATTGAGTGCACCCTCAGTAGGTCTGCAGATGGCACCAAGCTAGGTGGGAGTGTTGATCTGCTTGAGGGTAGGAAGGCTCTACAGAGGGACCTGAACAGGCTGGATCGATGGGCCAAAGCCAACTGCATGAGGTTTAATAAGGCCAAGTGTCGGGTCCTGCATTTTGGTCACAACAGCCCCAAGCAACGCTACAGGCTTGGGGAAGAGTGGCTGGAAAGCTGCCCAGCAGAAAGGGACCTGGGGGTGCTGATGGACGGCCAGCTTAACATGAGCCAGCAGTGTGCCCAGGTGGCCAAGAAGGCCAACAGTATTCTGGCTTGTATCAGGAATAGCGTGGCCAGCAGGAGTAGGGAAGCGATCGTGCCTCTGTACTCGGCACTGGTGAGGCCTCATCTCGAGTGCTGTGTTCAGTTCTGGGCCCCTCTGTACAAGAGGGACATTGAGGTACTGGAGCGTGTCCAGAGGAGAGCTACCAGGCTGGTGAGGGGTCTGGAGACCAGGTCATATGAGGAGAGGCTGAGGGAGCTGGGCATGTTTAGCTTGGAGAAGAGGAGGCTGAGGGGAGACCTCATTGCCGTCTACAACTGCCTGAAAGGAGGTTGTAGAGAGGTGGGTGTCGGCCTCTTCTCCCAAGTGAATAATGACAGGACCAGAGGAAACGGTCTGAAGTTGCGGCAGGGGAGGTTTAGATTAGATATTAGGAAGAATTACTTTACTGAAAGAGTGGTCAGGCACTGGAACAGCCTGCCCAGGGAGGTGGTTGAGTCACCATCCCTAGAGGTATTTAAGAAACATCTAGATTTGGCACTTCAGGGCATGCTCCAGTGGCAGAGATTGTAGGGGTTTGGGTTTTTTTTGTTTGTGTGTGCATGGTTGGACTCGATGATCTCAAAGGTCCTTTCCAACTATGACGATTCTATGATTCTATGATTCTATGATAAAGAAGGAAGCAAACACTGAAAATGACCATGGCAGGTAGTGGTTTTGACGCATTTGCTGCATCAGCTTTTTGTGGACTTCACAGGAAGGAGTTTTAAGGTAGGGATGTGGAGGAGGACGTCATGGTAGTTTTATGGTTTGAGGTATGGGGAGCTGTGCCAAGTTGTAGAGGTAACTTGAGGAGAAACAAGGAAGATGGTAGTCTGAAAATGCAACAAAGGGCTAATGTCACAGGCAATGTGAAGGGGGGGTTGATGTTTGAATACTGGATGAGAAATGATAGATGAGGGGTAGACCATAGAGGCCATGAAAGTAAGGACAAGGCAACAGAGATCTGAGAGTAGAAAGAGGGATGCAAAGGAAGGCATGAAGATTTAGACTTCTCCTTGATGTGACAACCTAGAAGGGAAGAAAGGTCAGTCAAATATAATGCTGAAGTTATGGGAAGCTTCAATTTGTTTTACATGCTGCAGCCAGGAAAATAAACTTTCACTCACTAAAAGCTGTGGATCCTTGAACCTATCTGAAGAAATTATGTTGCAGTTTTGAGGAGAGGTAGAAATTCTGCTTATTTGCCTCTGTTTTCTTATTTCAAATTTGTATTTCACAATATTGTATTCTAAATGAGAGAGTGTTTACTCTGTTTCTACTGTTTGTGGTAGGGAACTATGTTTTCAGTTGTTTTCAAAGACCAGAAAAATGCATAAGCCTAATGCTGCATTAAGAATCCCCTCTGTTTTCATGGCAATGGTGCACATTTCCAGAAACACAGCAGCGTGTGTTGCAGAAATATGTGTAAACCAGAATAAAATTCTGTTGTCTTGGTGCTACATATAAGACAGCTACAAAAAATGATAGCAAAAAAAGTAAATCTTGGTTTTGCTGTGATTCTTCACTTTCACCTCCTCATTAGCAAAAAAGAGAAAGACAAAAGGAGAAGAAAGATCTTAAAAAAAAGCATTGCAATAAATACTGTGGCTTGAATAATATGTTATACAGGAAACTGTGGCATACTTAAAAGATAGCTGCAAGTCAGAGTTTCTAAGGAGGTTTTTCTTCTGAAATGTTCGTTGACTTGATTTGATAGCTTTATTTTGCTCTCATTATAGGCCATTCTTTAGAGAAGAACAGGATTGTAGGTGATCAAGGTGGGTTTGTCAGGAATAAAGTTGGACTCATTTGCACTTTTCTTTTTGTTGCCGTTTAATGAAATCAATGAAAAAAAGCAGAAAAAACCCTCATAAGTATGTGACCATATTTACTTAAAAATGTCTTTGTTTATAAGAAGCAATAAAGGAGTTAGCAAAGTCTTCAGATGTGCTTCATGTTATTATAAAAATTCATAAAATATCAGGGCTCCCTCCATCCCAATTTGCAAATCACCAGCCATTCACAGAAACGACGTGCATAAACCCAAATCTAGCCCAGCATAATAATAATGTGCATGAAAGTTATTATACTAGGAAATACAGAATTTTATATCTTCAGAAGGCCCCACAGATGATAGCAATTTGCATCACAGATTTCAGTTTCTTCTTGAAGGTTATTTTTTCACCACTGAATCCTTGAGCTTCTCTATGTTTCTAAAGTCATTGCTTGGCAGTTGGTTTCAGTGAGCATTTCTTTATGATGGTAGACCTGTATTGTCTTAGATTTTCATACCATACTTGCTCATTTTCAATGAGGGTTTATACGATGCAGTACCCTTATTCCCAAAGGCAAATTTTTGCTTTCACTGAGTCAGCTTTTGAGAGAAAAGTTCTCTGTCCTGTGTTTGTAGCATTGTGTGATGTGCGCAGTACGTAAGGCCGTAACAAAAAAGGTATTCCCAGGTGAACAGCATGTATAAAAAGAAAAATGACAACAAGGTGTGGCATCAATACAAAAATGTTTGTTCAGCATTTACTTTGATTTTTTTTTTCTCCCTGCAGCATCAGGTGGAGGCAGAAAGGACCCTGTGAGTGTACTACAAAAGCTGATGGGAAGCAGTACAGCCAGCTGGTTCTTCTGTTTTGCACAGAAAAACCTGAGGGTGAATATAACATATGTGAAAAGGAGAAGGAGAACAACTTTTGTAAGGGAGGTGCTCTGCATAAAACAGAGAAGCATCAGGCCAGATCAACACAGAAAATTAACCTTGATTTAGTGATTGGGGTTTGCACTTCTGCAGGATTCAGACTGTGTTTCCAGGAGTTATTTGGGCTGAGATGCATCTTCCTTGTGTTGAAACCATTCTGAACATGGGCCTCTTGTGTCTGTACTTTGCTTCCCTTTCACATATACCCTGTGCCAAGACAGATGATTTACAGCCCCAAATCTGTGCAGAAGCCAGTAGCTGGCTTTTTTGCGTGTGTGTGCATATAGTGTTTGCATATGTGCGTGTGCCTGTGACCTTGGTGCCGTCGGGACAGTCAGAGCAGCTATTCTGATTAAACTCCAGCTGACAGTTTGTAACCTGACGATAGTCATTAACTCAAAGACTATGCCATTCCACCAGATTAGCAGCTGTGCAACTTCCAGCCCGGCTTTATGAATGTCTGAATACTAGGAAGCAACAGAAGTAGTCTGATGTAATAGTTGGTAAATTTAGCCTCCAAAACTAATTAAAAATAAAACAAACTCACCACAGGGAACATTTCTACCCTTTGCCCTCTTCTTTTTCAATAGTAAACTGAGCATCAGTTTTTGACAAATCACTTTAATTTCCTATGGGGAACATTATTGATTATCAGTCCTGGGATATAGAGGTAAAATATGTGATTTATCCATCTTGTTCAAAATTATTATTTATTCCCATTAATCCTGAAGATTCTCCATGGTTCTGACCATAATTCACAGAGAGATGCTAGGCTGGTGACAGACCTTGCAAAAAGGACTATTGTGCAGTTGTACTATAGTGGGGCCAGTGTTGTCCTGGTGGAATGCTCCACCATTGTGCTGTAGTGAAAAATTGCATAGTCAATATTTGTTCCCCACCTGGCCGTTGCCAGGAGAAGGGTCGTGAGACTGGAAATCCTATTAGCAGATATATGATGCCTTTTTTTTTAATGATTTCCTGCACATATAACAAGAAGATCACGCCAGGAAACTAATAAATTGTTACGTACTGTGCGGTACATGCTCTTCTTAACAGTAAAATAGTTGAGAAAAGGTCAAGTTCAGAGAGACAGCACGTTCACCTTGGACATCAGTAAATCTCCAGGAGACAGTGGGACATAGCCCAGGGAGACAGATTGGGGATGGGATTGTAAAAAGAGCAGAGGGAACACAAGGCCTCCACTGCTTCACAAGTGAGGCGTTTTCTAGCAAAGCAGTCTTGGTCCCTCAGTGTTGGATGCAATGGCAGACGCGTGGTTGTAGATGTTTCTGGTCTGTCTGGTCTTCAGGCAGCTGCATGAATGTTTTTGCACTGCACCAAAAATCTCGTTTCCCGCTGTTAGTGAAAGAACATAAGCTCACACTTACCAACCAAGAATAAGTCTTCTCTTGCTGTCGTGTCTTCATATCTAGAGTGTTCAGGCCACATTCATCCTTGACTGAGCTCTGCAGTGGAACAGTAGCAGTCTGACAATCATTCTAAATTCTTCTGTTTATCAGACATGCCAGGACAGGTTTTGGTTGTTTGTTGGTTTTTTGGTTTGTTGTTTTTTTTTTTTTAAATTTTTTTAATTATTCCATGAGGAATGGCTGAAATGGAAATTGTCTGTTTTGTCTGGGAACAGGAGGAAGACTGTTATCTGAATCCAGACTAATGTGTTAAGCAAAAAAAAAAAAGTAGAGGTGTCTGCTCAATCATGAGAAAACATGTGACTGCCTCAGATGTCTCACCACCCCTACATATATTTTTGTATATATCCCAAAATAGTTAGTTTCCTGACAACAGTTTGCGGACTGTTTAAGCATAAGGATTACACTTTCTATTCCATGCAGACATGTTGAAAGTAAACATACAGCAGTTCTGAATGAATGTGAGTTATCATGGGGAAAGGGAACTTGTGAAATGCTGTGTGCTGTACACAGCAGTGCATTGTAGTATAGTCCAGAACGAAAACCACACGTCTTCAAAGAGAGAGGCCAGTAATAAGACGGACAGTTGGTCTGTCACTTTCTCAGTATTGCTGGGTGTTTATAATACACACAATACTTTGTGTTGCTCTGCATTTTATTGTGTGTAGGTGCTCACAATATCTCCGTTATGGATGCATGTCCTAGTGACCTTGCCTGGAAAAAAAAATCTTAAGGAGTAGATTCTTTGAAAGACCCTAATCCCTTTTTATTTGTATAGCCTGAATGAACAGCTCCTATGGCTGAATAATTCCTACCCTGAGGAGGATTCTTGAATTAGTCTAGGAAAGTGTGCCTGTTCTCTGCCTGGCTTTTTTGCCCCAGGAGAAGACTGGGAGAACAATGGTTGTCAGTCTCCAAGAGGAGAGCCCAGGCTTCCAGTTGCTGCAGTTGAGGCTTTCTTGTCGCACTGCAGTTATCATCAGAATATAAAAATAAAATCAGATCATTTGACCATATGAATAGCAGATTCGTGTTGAACTCTAGGTGACCTTAATCTTCTGGCTCTTTACAGAACTCCCATGTTTCTCACTTAAGAAAAATTTCTTCCTTGACATTAAAGTTTTTCTTTTGATGCTGAAATAACTTCTGAGTGGTTTTAATGGGCTGCTTTGGGGCAGGCAAGAAAAGATGCATTTGAATGATTGTGAAGACACGTTGGATGACCAAATTTGTAACATCCAGCTGAAGTTTAACGATATAATCGCTAATTTCTGTTTCTTCGTGAAACACTTCCTATGCTTTCTTTTGCCCTATCATCGTATTGCAAGATTTAAGGGGAAATATTTGCCATTATGTAAACAAGTAGGAACTTAAGGGTTTGAAACAAATCATAGTCTTACGTTAAGTAAGCTTTGCAACTTTCTTGTGAGATTCAGACAGTTGTTCATAGATTTAGACAACATTTTTTAAACTTTTTTAAGTTACCAAGACTCCTCTGTGTAAATGGAAGTTCACTGCAACCATAACTGTTATTTGACAGTGGAAAGTCATAACGAAATTTTGACAATGAGGAGACTAGAATTTGCATTTACTTCACAGCTTCACATTTTAAAGTGTTTGCTTTTATGCTTAAGAAATTAATTTGTGTGCATAAATTAAGTTCGGTCTGCCTGCCAGGATCCTTGAGGACCAAGGAGAACTGAGGATGTACTGCATAACTATTTCCATTTTGCAGCTTCTTTTTCTTTTGTTTTTGTTTTTGTTTTTGCAGTTGACTCATAGTATCTTCAGTGCTGTAACATGAGCTATTATAAAACTGCTGTAAATTTTTCCTTCCACCCCTTCAGCATGTGACAGTGACCACTGGGGACCGCACTGCAGCAGCCGCTGCCAGTGCCAAAACGGAGCCTTGTGTAACCCCATCACTGGAGCCTGCCACTGTGCATCAGGTTTCAAAGGCTGGCGCTGCGAGGAACGCTGCGATCAAGGGACGTACGGCAACGATTGCCATCAAAAATGCCAGTGTCAAAATGGAGCCACCTGTGACCACGTGACTGGAGAGTGCAGATGTCCCCCTGGATACACGGGTGCTTTGTAAGCAGCGGGTATATTATTTATGGGGCAGAGATACAGGTTTTAAATAGTGCTAACAAGAGAAATTAAGTTTAGATTGACTTTTAACATGGTGGTGTTGGGCTGGCTGCTGTGTGATGCAGGGAAGCAGGGCTGGTGGCTAAGAAGCAGCTGGGCAAGCTGTTTTGCAGTGCACATGCGGATGTGTAGCTGAGAGAAAGCCCTCTTGGTCTTGACTGCTAAGGTAAAGCCACAAAAAGTAACAACAGGAGCTTCTTCGTGACCACCATGAAAGCGGTTTGGCTGCAAGTTTGGAAAATTGCATTGAAACATGGAGTTATTTGGCTTTGTCATAGCTTTTGAGCTTTGTGAATAACAATGAATAAGCACCAACCAGTGTAGAAAGAAATACCTTAAAGAGGAAATAATTCCTGGATTTCCAGGTCTGTTTTCCTTAGATTTATTGCAGGGGTGCTATACAATATTCAGCTGTGCGTCTCTTTATGTTGGACTGCTTTCTGTTTTGTACCCGGGAGCATGTGCCGCAGTAACAGTTGTCTCTGTTGTACACCACCACCTCCCCAGCTGCGAGGACCTCTGTCCCCCCGGGAAGCATGGGCCGCAGTGTGAGGAGAGGTGCCCCTGCCAGAACGGAGGCGTCTGTCACCACGTCACCGGGGAGTGCGCCTGCCCGCCAGGATGGATGGTAAAAACACTTTCTGAAATCAAAAAAAAACCCCGTAAAACTTCCATATTTGTAGATTTTGGGCAGCATCAGAAAAGGGTACCAAATGAGGATAGCAAATGCAGTCTGCCTGTAGCCAGGAGTAACGAGAAACATATTTTAGCATAAGGGACTGGAATAAAGTACTTGCAAAACCATCTGTTACTAAAAATCCTCCAGTTCTGCACTGCCTTTTTAACTGTATCAGATTCTGGGAAGCAAAAGACTTGAATTGTTCTTTGACAAGGCAACATCCTTTAGATCTTGTCTGGAAGACAGTCAATTCTAGGTATAATTCGCTATTACATGGAGGTGTTATATATTTTAGCAGTGGCTTTTGTGCCTGTTTTCATATGTATAGTACTCATGGTGAAAACCCCAAACCTTTAGGAGTTGCTGTGTGAAATGGTGGCGATGGAAATGGGACATCGTAACTTTGACATTATCTTTAGACTTTCTGCCCTTTTGTCAGTGGGTAGGGAAAGAAGACTTGACCTTGGAGCTGCAAGTAGCCTCCCCTCCTACGAGGCTACAAACTCTGAGTTGGATAATAACGGAGTAGAAAGGTCATCAAACCCCAAATAATTTCTTTAAATCCATTTGTAGATAATATTTATCAATAGTGTGTGTTAATAATGTTTTCTATTCAGATGCCTATTTGGGGGGAAATCTGCATTTACTGAACTTTTAATTATGTCCTGATAATTGAGATATTATATTGAGATAACCTGTGTCAGGGGTGAATTTCTCACCAACTAGAGAACACAGCTATAAATGATAATCTCTGTTTGTGTGTTTGTGTAGCACCACTCACCTAACTACCCAGCTTGGATTATGGACATTTTTACCTTTTATTCCACTTCATGTTAGAAGAACAAAATTACTGGTTATAGAATACAAATGTTTGCACAAATTTTTCATTCCCTTTATCTGCCTAAATAAAATGAATGCAAAATGAGATAGCATATGAAGCAGTGATGGAAATTTTATACTAGTGTGTGTCTTAACTAATGAATTACTGTTTATCTCTTTGACTAGTTTTTCCATTCCAAGCAGTTATTTAAGCATAACTCTGTGTTAGTTTTAGATTTTCCAGTTCTGTGAAACACAATTTTGTCAGTATAATCTTTTTTGCTTTTCCTTAAGGAAGGTTTTGAAGTAGCCAAGTATAAATTCTGCAGAATCTAATGTTAGCTGAAAAAGCTGCATGTCATTTGTCTGATGAAATGCCTGTAAATATGTTTTTCTTGAAATGTCTTGTTAAAAGTCTTAAGATTAGATGCTCACCTCAGTACACAAGTGTAATTAATTCCGAGGATGTACATAGCAGTACAGAAATTCCAAACCCCTTAAAGGGAAACAGACATCCTTCCTAAGCTTTTAAGATATGCTGCTTTCAATGAAATTACAAACAGCTTTTCCTTTCATCAGAAAAAAAACAACTTACCATAAAGGAGTATAATTGGGGCATTACAGCAATTACTGATTTCTACACCATTATGCACTGGAGGGCATTTCCGGATGTCTTGATATATACTACTCCTGATAAATAAATTGGGGAGAGCTTGACATCAATTAGTCTTAAATGTTTAAGTGTTTTCACCGTTGCTTAGAGATAGTGTTTTTCATTAGCATTGCCTTCCAAAATGGAATTCCGAGAAGATTATTCCTCCAGTGCTGAAACATATTCCGTGTTTAAAGCTGGAGAAGAGTCTGGCATTTCCATCAGCCCTAGACGAGTGAAACGAGATCTCCTTGATCTTCCTTCGTTACAAACCTTTCTTCCTTGTCCATTCAAGGTGTAAACACAAATCTAATGTTAAGATTTTTTATTTTTTTTTTCTGCATCCGCAGGGCATGGTCTGTGGTCAGCCCTGTCCGGAGGGTCGTTATGGGAGAAACTGTTCCCAGGAGTGCCAGTGCCACAATGGAGGAACCTGTGACTCGTCGACTGGTCAATGCCATTGCAGCCCAGGTTACACCGGGGAACGGTAAGGAAAACTTATTTTTGCCAGACCGCTGAACCAGCAAGGGGTGTGCTACAACAGAGAAAGTTAAGAACCTACCAGAGAGCAGAATGATAATATCTGTGATTTGATTAACGGTCTTATGAAATGTTTACTATGTCACTTATATGATGCTGGGCCACAAGTTAAAAGTGCCTTTGTGATTAGTGAGGAACTGCTTGGTTTCAGGGTTTTCCTGCTGTTGCCTGTGCTCTGGCAGTGTCTTGTGGGTCTTCGATAGGGCGGCTTGCAGAATGACGCAGTTTGGGTTATGGTGAAGGGGTGAGGAGGGAAGCTCTTGGTTTCGTGCAGATGTTTGGCAACTAGTCATAGTGGCAAGGGAGGCTCATTTAGTTCCTCTTCAAAATAACCAAGCTGGAGAGTTGCCTCCTAAAGTATTTCATTCAAATGAAGAAGCGAAACTTCTTTATTTTCTGAGTTGTTGGTTAAAAATTATCTTTGGTAGACGGGAAAGATAATATAGCAAGACACTACTTTTGAAGGCAGTGGAAAGTGATGAAAGAAGTGTTTGCATGTATTTTAAACAGCACACAACTCATTTGCTGAAGTCAGCAGCAGCTTAATCACTGGGGTCAGTCCAGGGGATCTCTGCCAACAACAGTAGGTATTATAACCATATACACTTCCCACACAAGTGTTCACAGGACGTGGGGAGAGCTGTGCCAGACATAAAGGGGAAAAAACTCATGAAGAAGAAAAACAATTAGTCCAGAGGCATTTGGATGACAAAATTTAATCTGCGTCTGTGAAGAAACAGTGCAGAACGTGGCAGACGCATTTAAAGAGACACAGACAAGTCAGTAGGGAAATCTAAGGAATATACGTATGAGAGTCTACGCGCTGCACTCCACTGGTGTTTCTAAAAGCAATTAAATTTTTTTTTCTTGGAATTTAAATCTGACTTTAATCTGAAATGCCTTACAGGCCGCAGCATTTTGATCACTTTTGCAAGTCTGAGCTCCCTCTTTTCCTGCAAGAGAAGTTGTATTTGCAATTTTTTTGTTTTGTTTTTTCAAGATACTACAAGGGCAGGAATGGGTCACAAGCAAGGTTGTAGACCTGGTTCTTATTCCATGGCAGTGGACTGCAAAGGGAGAGAAGTGTTACAAGAAATGTGTGGGTATTGGCTGAGCTAGCACATACACACCAGCAGCGAAAAGGACAGTTTTTAAATGTGCTAAACTGTTCTCCACTTCTGTGTGTAACTGCAACCATATTTGTCTGAGATTTTGGTGTGGTGGTGACTCCTGGAACTTGGTCATACTGCAAGAAAAAGCGGACTCCTACAGCATATAACAGTTCCTAGGTGACCTGAGTTAACACAAGGGAATCTAGTTTAAACTACCTTTGTAATTGTCCTGCCTAATACTTTTTGATTGATACCTGTCCTCACAACGAAGTGGAAAAGGGTCTTTCAGAAGCGGATGAAGATGCAATTAAAAAAAAAATACAGATTGCAAGGTTAAACTTTGTCAAACTTGGCAGGGATTCCTGATTGCCATTTGGGGAAAATTAATTCTCAGCTTTATTTGTATAACTTCATTAGGAAACACTTAAACAGGGTTATTAGCTCTGAAGGAAAAGGGATTTTATTGCTGGCTTCAGTCAGGGCAGAGTTATGAGTATGTTGAAACTTCTGGATAGCAGTATCAGGTTGAGACAAATACTGCAGAAGCATAAAATGAACATGTATGCCTATTTTACCTCAGTCAGAGGGCTCTGCTAAATTCTGTTACATTTTGCAGTGCTTTATGGTACACATCTTTGAAATTCTTCTATAATAAATTACCAATCATAGGAAAAAAAAAAACAACACACAAACCCAAAAAGCAAATTATATAAGAAAAAATGGAAAGAGACCACCAAGGAAATTCTTTTACAGGACTGGGGAAATGAGCATGTTGTAAGCTCATAAACCATTAATAGTGTACTGTATTATCAAGTAATATTTTTGTACAATCTGTAACTTGGTAAAACTTACAGATACCCAAATTGCAGAAGGTGTTATGTGCCTGATATCACCGGTTGACTTCACAGCATACCTCAGGAATTCAATGTCAGCATGTTCTGTCACTAAAGCTTTGGGATTTAGCTGTTTTGTCTTTTTCTCTATGTCAACGTAATTCAGAGTTTATATGATTCATATATGGAAAAATATGGGAATAAATAAAATATGGGAATAAATAAAATATGACTCATTAGTAAATGAGTCACATGTTTCAGAAGCAGGATATTGAAGCTTTAGAAGCAGGTTATTGAAACTAGTTTTTGTTTTTGTTTTTGTTTTTTCACAGATGCCAAGATGAGTGTCCAGTGGGGACTTACGGAGTGCAGTGTGCTGAGACCTGCAAGTGTATGAATGGTGGGAAATGTTACCATATTAGCGGTGCCTGTCTCTGTGAACCAGGATACACCGGAGAGCACTGTGAAACAAGGCTATGCCCTGAGGGAATTTATGGTCTCAAGTGTGATAAAAAGTGTCCCTGCCACATGCCCAACACCTGGAGGTAGGCTTCACACCCTTTATCCTATTTTCTTTCTCTATATAGAATGTAGAAATCTGAACAAAATCTGAAAATACATATTTCCTGATTTTGCTAGTACTTTCATGCAAACTGAAGCAGATAAAGACTTGTAAGAGTATTTGATATTATCTTACCGTATCAAGAAAGAAAATATCAACCCAAAAGACAGTCTGAATCCGTGCTTGCAACTATATTTGTTCTTAATATTCACCACTGTATTTGGTCTCTGACCCATGAAATTAATGTTATGGCAAAGTGTGACCTTTGTCTATGTTTACCACATTATATTGTTCATTGCATGAAGTCAATATACATCATACATCCCTCACATATTTTGGTGTATTGTAGATGAGAAATAACTGAATTGAAATCAATAGTTCTATAGTCTTAAGTCGGGCATGAGAAGAGAATCTGTTTCTCTCTCTCTCTCTCTCTCTCTCCATAATCATATATAATATTTGATGTAGGTGACTATTTTAATACAAAATTTCTCAAGCCTTACCAATTGTAAATATAGGTTTCAAAAATACATTTTTTGTCATTTAAATGATTTTCATAGAAAGCAGGTAAAATCTGATCCCTGGAAACTGAAGGAAAATAGTTTTCCAGTTGGCTTACCTTTTACCATCTCTCCTTATTCAGGCGGTAACGAGGTCTATTTTTTGAGTTTTGTGTGTCTTTGTGGATTTCGCAGTGTTTCAGCATATTGTTGTGAATATTTGGAGACAAACTCTCAGCTGTGAAGGAGGAATGTCAGATGTCAGTGGAGGCGAGCCAACATATTTATAGAACAATTCTGGACAGCTTTCTCGTGTTACAAAACACAGTTCTGATGAAATACTTAGATCATTGTGCATTCACTTACACGTTCACTTTACACTTAATTGCATTACTAGGCACAGTACCTTAGATAATGTTTGTAAGCATAATCTAAAATTTTGCTGTTTAAAATAGCTGTGAAAGAAGTTTGCAGAAACTATTGACTTTCACATAGAATGCTGCTGTGTGTGGTATATAAGATGCACTTTTCCTCATAGATAAAGCAAAAGCCTTCAGTCAGAGTTTAGCAGTGATATTAAAGCACTCAAGCACATACGTGGAAATACCTATTCTGTTTGGCCTCTGTGAAAAATTATTTTGTGGATTGTCTGAGTTGTTCAACACACCTTTCATTGACAAACCATGTGACAGCAAATGGAATTCTTTTCCCTTTCCATTCATATGCTTTTACAGTTGTGTGCTTGCACTTCTGTTTATCCCATTTTCTTGAAATGTCTTTTGAAAAAATTGAGAGTTTTTGACATAAAATCAAGCAATTCACTCTCTGGGCAATGCATTCAAGAATAAATGACACCATAACACTGACCTGTCTAGCTTTCAGATTATGCTAGTAGACCAGATACTATTGCATTATGAATTATGGTTAGCTACTTTCCTGAAAATTTGTCCGCAGACTGTTGTAGCAGCCTTGTTTGACAGGAACGCATTGCACTGTATAGTATTTCTGATATTACAGGGATTACTTCTGATTCATGTTCAACACAGCTGTTCCTTCATTTATACCGGTGGAAGACAGCTTGTGGTCAAATCAGATCACAAATGTTCATGTGTAAACAGCAGCATATGGCTGGTCTTTTTTTGAACATTTTCCCCTCTGTATGACAATTCAAATGGCACTTCACAACCCTGTAGGTGCAGGAGCATATCTGCAAGGGCAAAATGGTCTGTGAGGGAAAAAAAGCTTGTCCTGACTTCACAAGTGTATTTTTCATGTATAGGTTCCATCCCCGTGGGTCAGGAAGTGATTAACACCAGCAAATAACAGAAATTAAAAGGCGTCTGAGTGATGGTATAGAAGACAAAGCTCCTTGTGGACACTATGCTTTAGAGAATCTTTTGAGAAGCCATTTGTGTCTGGCTGTCTTCGCCTCTCACTAAATATCAGTCAGCCAGGAGGCAACTTTTTAAGCACATCAGGAAATACCCTTACTCCTTACTTGCCTACCACAAGTACTGTTTGGGCTGGCTGTAGCCAAAGGATCTTCTTCAAAGCACTAACCCATTTAGAGGCAATGTAACAACCAGTAATTCCAGGACACTAATAAGGGGGTACAGTTCCTTCTTCGAACACACTTAGCATGTCTGTAGTCTGTATTTTGTGTGTCTGTATTCTGTTAGGACTTCTAGGGGCCTTGTTACAGTAAAGCCTTTCTTCATCTGGGTATGATCACTAGTTTAGAGGTCCTCAAAGGGGAGCTGTTGGTAGTCTTAGAGCCCTAAGCTATTACTTACATTCTTAGTATTCATAGATATGGAAATGAACTAAAGGTTAGTTAAAAAAATACATAGCACCAAAAAATATTGCTTTAAAATATATGTACATAAGTTGCAGTATACAAGTATATGTCTCACCATTGTCTTCAAATACTTAAGGATACAAAAACATTGTGGTACACTACAGTTCAAAAATGTATACATATTTCTATTACTGTTTTATGATTGAAGAAATTGCATCAAAACAGCTTTGGCAATAATCCATAATTTGCATTTTGGGTAGGCTAAGGCACAGGGATTTTGCTGGTGCTGTTGGCTGATGGCAGCTCCTGCGGATGAAAGGCAAGCCCAACCTTGTTCTTAGCTGTATCAGCAGCCTTTATTAAATCTTTGTAAAGTGTTAGATATAGATATACTTGAGAGATATTATTCTTTTTGAGGGGTCCAGAGGACAGCAGCAGCTAACAATGCTCTTGTGCCAAGAGTTTTTTTCACAAATGGTTCATCTCTATTGCATCTTTTTGATACATATGAAAGGATTTGAACTAGAGTGCAAATAAGATACAGACCTCTGTTTTCTATGACCAGGTGACACTATTGATTTTTCCCTTTTTACTCAATAGTCAGGAAAAAAAATGAGAGTGAGCACTCGCTGGCTGAGACTAAGACCACATAGAAGAGAGTTCCTCAGTGGGGTACAACAGCAGTGCTGTGAGCTGGTATGAGCAGACCCGTGTCACCCTGCCACTTCCATCCACAGTTTGTGGAGTTCACAGAAACTTGTCATTCTTAAGATCCAGTTTGCAGGAATGAGCGAAAAATGACCTTGATCTCCTTTCATCAACATTGTCACTTTATTTTGTACAGGAATGTTCTTCTAGCCTAAACCACTTTGAGACTGGGTTTTGTCATGCCTTACTCAAGTGATACCTGATGATTATTCAGAAAATGTAAAAAGGGCAGACTGTAGCTGCATATTTCTCTAGAAGGTTTACAGAGGATTTTTGTTATAGCCCTGTTACAGCACGTGCACTGGTTTCAGGTTGATCTCCAAGCTAATTTTGAGATGTCACTGTTTTTGGGTTGGTGTTCTTTTTTGTAACCTCTTTCTGGTGATCTTCCACCACTGCTTCATACCCGTAGGTAAGATCAGCTGGGGTCGTTCTGTATCACCAACTAATTTTGTATAGGTCAGGCTGGAATTAGGGTTTCTTCATGTCATGAGCTCTAATGGGGTTTGGTTTGTCTCATGCTTTTTCTGAGATATGTGTATCGTGTTGAGTGGAATTTTGTGGTGTGATACATGCTTAGTTCATATAGTCTGGGCGTGTTTTTAAAGTCAAGATTAGAGAAACTTGCAATTTTTAATTTTTATAATGGACATGTATGTACATCTACAAGAGCTTTTAATGGAAACTTTACATTGCATAGAGTGCTACAGAATTTAGTTGTCTATTGTAATAATTAAACATTAAATGCATCTAAGTCCTTCAAATATGTGATATCAACTACCCACAAGTATTTTCTTTGTCTCCGTACAGAGTAGGGTTGTATTTACAGAAAGTGTGAACAAAAGACCAGGAATAAAAGTGAATGTACTGGCAGTATCTCTCAACATCTCTTTATTTCCCTATCTTAATATATAAATCTCATTGCCAATTAATCTAACTGCATGAGAAGCCATCAAAAATCTTCAGAAGTGCTTTAGCTTCCTACATCTAATTACAAATTACGGAATACTAATTTTGGTGTCAATCAATGTATGCGCAAGTATCCCTTAGTAACACTCACTGGGGGGCACAGAATATCAATGCCTCTGCTTCATACCCAACGCTTGTTCATGCATGTGGTCTCCCCCTCTCCTGAAAGAAAAAAAAAACAACAAACAATGCTGGGATTTACGTCTGAAAAATGACAGTACTACTAATTTTATGTTATAAAGATATTCCGATTCATATCCTAATGACTATCCTGTTGTGGACAGAAAAATCTTTTTATATTCCCTGTCCTGTACCCATCCAAAATGCCACTGGGTGATTACAGGAAGTTTGGAGTAGTGAACAAATCTGATTACCTTGGTGCATCATGTGTTTTCATTTTATATGAGAATAGTTCCATTCCAACATATTTCATGGCAGGTATAGTTATAGCTGGACAAATAACCAGGACTGTTAGCTATGAACAATGGCTATGAGTTTTGAACCATTTCTTCATGTATCATTTAGTTGAAAAGATCTTTCCTCTGACTTTATGTAAACTAGCATAATGGCGGCAAAGAGATTTTAGGATCTTCAAGAGCCCCAAATACTTGTGATGTCATATTGTATGCAATAATATATGGAGAGCAGAATACATAATGACATTCCAACCTTTATAATTCATACTTTCCTTGATCAGCAATATGTTGTTGGTTGGTTGTATTTGGCAATAGGAAATGCTTAGTTTGACAAGAGTAGTCCTCGAGTCCAAGAGCAGTTGCAGCTAATACTGCATTCCCTTGTTATGTTGCAACTTTTTCAAACAGTATTGTTGTTCCTTATGTTATAGCACCTAAAGGTGCAGTAGGTATTTTTTCAAACTTTCAAATGGTCAGAAAAATACTCCATTTCAAACACACCCCCACACAAGGAGCCAGCAAATCTTGCAAAATCAGGCTCTTGTCATGGGTCATTTAATACATCTGGACAAAGGCACATTTTTTTTCCAGCACACTTAAAGGATCTTCGCTTCAATCAGTGGCAGATGAATTTCTTTAAACAGTCTTCCCATTGTAAATATATGGGGTTTGGATATTAAGGCTTTCCTTTGGCAAGTGCTTTGTCTGCCAGAGTGCTACAGAGTACCCCATTGTGTCCACTTTTCCAGCACATATATCTTTGCACAGCTGATGATGTCCATTTGTTATGAACAACAGCTGTCTGACTGGCCCTTCAATGAAACTGCTGTTCCAGGTAGGGACAGCTGGTCTACCACCAGGTATGGCCAACACAGGGGAGATGGATACTCTCTGAAAGGTCGCAGCTCTGATGGTATATCTGACTTCTGCCCAATGCAAATGATCTTCTGTCATTCCCAGAAAGATGCTAGTTTTCCTCTTTTCAACCAACGATTTAAGGAAAGGAGCATGCTTGCTACTCACTGGGTGCCGTGTTATTGTTTTGTGTTGGCTGCCACGCTGTTTTACTGAAGCATCATATTTCTCAGACAATATGCTGCTGAGTTTGGGCAGTGTTACGAAAATGATCCTGTTATACTTGGAGCGGAAACGTAACAATGCATTTTGGGGAATTTAATGATTTCATCACCTTAATAATTGTAACCATGGATATCTATTTTATGGTAAAAACTGTATTTCAGATAGGTTTCTTTTCAACTACCTACAGAAAAATGATACCTCTTCTTTTCTTTCTGTGACCTCCCAAAATGTCTATATGTTGTATGATACATTTCTTATCTTAATTGGCATGTGTTTATATATACATATACAGAACCCTTTGCTTTGTGGTTCGGGGAGTAAAATCACCTCTATGCATAGTATGCAAGATCCTTTATGCAACCTATCTATAACAGCGTTTTGTTCTCTGGGGAGGAAAAAAAAAAAAAAGGTCATGTTTGGTCCTGAATTATTTATCCTTTCATCCCCTCCTGGCAGCTGTCACCCTATGTCTGGGGAATGCTCCTGCAAGCCTGGCTGGTCTGGGCTCTACTGCAACGAGACATGTTCCCCGGGATTCTATGGCGAGTCGTGTCAGCAGATCTGCAGCTGCCAAAATGGAGCTGACTGCGATAGTGTGACTGGAAAATGCACCTGTGCCCCTGGATTTAAGGTAAATAAGTCTCACTTTCACAGTCCATTTTCGACTCCAGTGCCTTTAGTTGAGTGCCAAATTCTTCAAGATGACAGAGTGTCCTTTCTCCTCCACAGTAAAAGAAGTACGGATATTTAGGTACCACTAGGTGTGTTATAGGACCCTGAAAAGGCAAAATTTATGATGGATTCTCAGTGCTGAAATGAAGCCATTTTAAGAAAAAAAGTTAGTTGTTATATAAGACATTGATAAGAACGAGGGTGTGCTGTTGAGGTGTAAATAAAGGGAGGAACAATTGGTTTCAGTCATCTTCTTGCACCAACTCCTCGTGCTCCATCCAGAGAAATTCTAGAGAACGACATTTGTTTTTACAGTTCAGGACAAATTATTCTGCAGCTTTTACACACATTTGCTGTTACCTATGCATTGGATGCTAATCTAACATAGAAAATATTTTACAGTATAACAGTTCTGGGAATAATAACTGTGAAAACTTCAGCCAAATAAATTCTTAAAAATATTTTACATATCCACATAATTTTCCATTAAACTGCTGTCTTACTCTGTTTTGGATTCATAAAGGGCTCCTTTATTACTGAAAATACTGTCCATTGATCTAACCAAGTGCTATTAGTTATGCGGTCTGAGCTCTCACAGCAACTAATAGAAAACTAATGCTTGCCGTAGACTTAAAAAGCATGAAGGACTCCCTCTGCCTTAAATTCAGGAAATTAGTGACAGCCGAGGACAATCATGGGCTGTATGTTTGCTGGCTTTTGTAGTGCCTGAGTCAGTCTAGGTTATTTATCAATTGTATTGTCTGAACCTACTCAAATAGTTTTTAGACTCTGGTTTTGTATAATTCAGGGCGCTGCTTGTGGTACTCCTTGTCTTCCGGGGACATACGGAGTAAACTGTTCATCTGTGTGCAACTGCAAAAATGAAGCCATCTGTTCACCAGTAGATGGTTCTTGTGCCTGCAAAGCAGGTAAGTATCTCTTCAGATTAACCTTCTTTTTCTGTAATCATAAAATGAAATTGAGTTTTTGAAGTAGAGAAGAAAGAAACTTAATAAAAAGGAGACCACCTTGAGGGCCATGTCACTAGATACTTCATGCTTCTGCTGCTCTGGGAGGTGAAAATATCTGCCCAGAGAAGAGTGCATGTACCTTTTGTGTTTCCTTGGCACAGTCCTCAGTGGGCTGGATACTGTGGCTGCATGCATTAGTGTGAGCGGTATTGCTCTCCTCGACCCCTCTGCCTGGCTCTCTTCTCCCAGGAGTATTTTGATGGTCAGTGCCCCTCCACCAGAAACCGTGTGTGTGTGCCCACCTCTCTGTATCCCAGTAGCACATGCCTTTGGGTGGAACAAAGATATCTCAGCCATCCCCTAGTGCTGGTTCTGCAGAGATCTTTTCCTATATAAAGGTGTACAGGTCCTCATGGTGTTCCTGTTCAACCCAAAATATGCTACTAAACTCCACTTCAAAATCCGCTCTTGCAATACACCTGTTCTCTTTTTCACTTCTGCTGTGAGAAAGGATTTAAAGTCCAGCGTCCCTCAGCTGTGATGCTGGATTGCTGAGAAGAGAGGGACAGGCTGTTGAATGCAACCAAGCAAATACCATGCCCAGCCTGCTTTGTAGACCCATCCATCTAAAAATGTTTTTGTAAAAATAGGTGAAGGTTGAGAGTGGGAAAGAAGTGTTAATTACCTAGACAAAGATCCACTATTTGTCAGGGGCTGATGCAGTTAAATCAGTCATGTAGCAAATGTGGAGACTTCCCAGCTTCTACTCTTGCCAGGGACAGTGGAGATGATTTAACTCTGTTAAAGTAGCTACTGCTACATAGCTAGATTGTGAGGAGAAAAAGCTATTCCTTCAGTCATGCATAATCCTATCTTCTTGTGCATTGTGCAGTTTTAGTCATACTATGATGAAGAAGGACAGCAAATGGTGAAATTAAACTAAATGCAGATACTTGTAATCTAAATGAAGGAAATTCGTAAATCCTGGAAAGACACTCAGAGAAAGTGTCTCAGTTTTCTAGCTAGTATAGTGTAACCTTTTTTCCTGAAATGACCCCTAAATTCAAAGTTATCAATCCAGGGCATGAGGCAGCATCATTTCAATATGTGCGTTTTGCATGGTCTATTGATTAGGCTCAGTGCAGAATTATTTTTCCCTTGGTTTACTGTAAACAAGGTACAAAATTAGAAACTTGGCTTGTGTCATTGCTGATGATAACATATCACTGGCTCGCGTTGTTTCTCTTGTATCCAATAGGTGATCACATTTTGAAAAATCTATTTACATCTCTGTCTATCCAGTGTGCAGTCTGCGAGTTGTTGCTATCAGGCATAATCAGTGGTGAATTCTGCCTTGTTATGACTATTTTCCATTAGATTCCTTTTTTGTATATGGAGAGAAGTACAGAAATAATCTAAAAGGTCTTCTATGTATCCTTGGAGAAATGCAGCTTACGCACTACTTTTATGTTTTCTCTTTTTTGTGTGTCTAAGTTTTGTGTTAAAACCATTTTGCAGAACTGTCTGTATTGAACACTGGCGGAACAATTACGAATGCAGCAGCTTAGGTCTAGGAAAATATTTCTAATTTTTTTCAGGGTATGCCATAAAACTTTCAGTATAGTTTAGTGCTTCTCAGAGAAATTTCAAGGTGTCTCTGTTTTCATGTAATGTCTCCCATCAGTTGCTTTTGTATGTTGGCACCCATCTGCAAATGTGTGCTGTGCACAGATGTTACAAGGTGCCCTTGAGCACCTTTGTTCAAACCTGGACAAGTCCTCAGCTGAGACTGCTGATAGTAGCCTGTAGTTACTGTTACCCGGCTATTGTGCATCTCTGAGAGATGCCACATGGTAGGCGGAGGGAAACATGTCCCTAGAGAGGCATGGGGGAAAACATGATTAATTTGTCGCTTTAATTCTTATTTTTGGCAGGTTGGCATGGTGTAGATTGCTCGATAAATTGTCCCAGTGGTACCTGGGGACTTGGCTGTAACTTAACTTGCCAGTGTCTTAATGGAGGGGCTTGCAATGCTCTGGATGGAACCTGTACCTGTGCCCCGGGCTGGAGAGGAGAAAAATGTGAACTCCCTTGCCAGGTACTTTAATAATTTCACTGAACTTTGCACTGTAGGATAATAATGGGCAGGGGGATGCTCCTGTTATTCTTCTGACTTCATGGGGATTAAGTCCCTAAGGAGCAGTGCACCTGGTGTCTGGGGTCAAGATCAGGGATGTGCATCACCAATTCTTCTGGAAGAATTCTGCTGCACAGAACACCAAAGCACACATAAAATGACTACGCAAAATGAAGATGCACACATGAACGCTTTTTCTGCTTTCGCACTTTAAAGTTGGACCTCAAACTTTTCACTAGCTCCTTTAGAATTTGTTGAAAAACACAGAACCAAATTTTTCCCTATCAATCAGCGTCAAATGCTATCCAAACTGCTTCTGTTAAACTACTTTAAGTAAAAATGATGAGAGAAAAAATATACCAAAAATATATTCCACATCAAATGACATAATTTTAATTAAATTAGTTTATATTTATGGTACAGTATGAATGAAGAACTTTCATTCCTTCTCAGTCAGACATGAGAAGGCACTCTTACTACCCAGTGCTATGACAGGTCTTTTGCCTTTGTAATGGGGCTCTGACTTCCACCATCTCCCAGACTTTGGGAACTGAAAAATTACAAATCATTGTGTTGACAAAGGCACGCTCCTCATCAGTTCTGTTCCACCTTGTAATCGGTAGTTTGGGGAAGCCATAAAAATATATAATTTCAAAATTTTAAAATGGTAAAGTTCAGTTTATTATGTAACTGTTTGGTTTCAATTACATTTCATACACAAAAATTGGAATATTTTATAAAAAATGGGGTTTTCCAGAGTCCATCTTTTCCCATGATGGACTTAAATTTTGTGGGAAATCTTTAATAAAATTCGTTTTTGTGTTAAACTGCTCTCCTTTTCCTCTCCACTGTCTTTCCTTCACTTTTGCAATACTACCTGGATAGCAGGTTGTTGGTTTAATGTAATTGTAAAGTAATCACCTGAATGAACATAAACCTTGTAAGTTCCCCTCCCGTATCACAGTCAAGCTTCTGTCAGTTTGGACTAGATCTACTGAGTAATAACGTGATAGGAGTAACTGAACTACAACATAAGACCGGAAACCACACCTTTGTTTTGAATGAAAATTTGTTGTGTTGAATTGCTCTCAGAATACATAGAAGTTATTTTTGGTTTGTGTTTTTTTTTTTTTTTTTTGTTTTAAGATGAGGTATAGCATACACTGTTATTGTGAGTAAAGTGGGAAACTAAATTCTAAAATGATCTGGAAGCTGATTAGTGTACCATCTGTGCACATTTATGGAGTGTTTCCAACAATGCATCTCCATCAGAAGACTAATTTTTCTTTTTTCTAAAGCAGCTTTGTTTATCACTTAGTGTCTGATTCTGAAGGATGATGAGATCTCCCAAGGTCCATTAGCTCTTCCAAAACCAACTTATTAAAAAAGATAGGTACTGTTTCATGGCATTTGTTCACTGTTCCAAATTTAGCAAAATAATGCTTAGAAGCATTTCTGTATCAGATAACATGCCCATACTCATTGTCTTTCTCTCTCTCTCTGTGTCAAATGATGTCCATAAGCATTTACATATTTCAGATGCATATTCTGCCTTAAAATTCCAGATCAGGAGAATAAACAGCAAACTAATTAAAATGTGTCCAGTGTTTTCTGAATTTTTTTTTTGTTTGAGCAGAGAGTTTATTTGAATCAATGTATTTCAATTTGTTTCAATAACTTCAGAAAATTAGTGTCACTGCCCAGATTGTTATTCAAGATTGGACTGAAGTCCAAACTTCAGTCCAAATACATAGCAGACTAAAAATACCACTTTTCAACAACATATTTGAGGATTTCCTTTCTTTCCAAATCTGATTATATGCAAAGGAAATGCTTGATCTTTTCTTTTTCTCTATATAAAAATGTATTGTTGAGATGAGCAAAAGGCTCGTTACAGTCACATAATGTAAGATTTTGTTCTACTTTAGACTTGAAAGACTGGAAACTGAATAGCTAAATCCTCTAGAACTTGGTTGAAATGTAGACATGAACATCAAAGAACAGCAGATGAATTTTCATATAGGTTTTATTCTAATTTTTAATGTGACTGAGAGAATGTTTAATCTCAATTTTAAATGATTGAGTTTTAAACCTGACATGTTTTTTCTTCTTTTGCTTTCGCGATGGGCAACCCCAGAATTATTACCTTAAATTATACTGGCTTTTTCCCTTGTCTTTTAATTTGGTTTTGACACTTTTTCTGTAAGATCAATTTATTGTTATACATTGCCTTCATTTCAGAATGAAATTGTAAAGATTTTGGTCTTTTCAGTTTCTCAGGTCGATTTTGTTCAGAATTACCCCCAAATGTATGTGCCACCTTCTGTGGAAGAAACAAAAAAGTAAAATTCAAATGTTTAGATATAGTTCCATGAAAATCAGCTGTGCTCTTTTGGCACAGCTGAATACACCAAGAGGTGTGTTCAACTTGTAACTTTAATGTCTCATGTCAGTTTAAAAAATGTTGCATAGCCAGTAAATAATTTTGGTTTGTGTACTGTCTTATAGCCAAAGAACTTCTCTTCTTAACACAGTATATGCTGTAGTGCAGAGGGAAGGATTTTTAATCGAAAGTAATACATTTTGCATTGTTTAGGCAATAAACCTCATACTGAAGATATATTTTAATCTATTGTTTTACTACTCTTTTTTAGAAATTGTGGCTTTTTGTGGTATTCTTTTTGACCAATACGTAGAGAGCCCACGGTCTGAGGCAAAAAGGAGACTGAATTGCTTTTGCATCGAGGGATCCCCAGGTCCTGGAGTAGGAACTCAGCTGTAAGGGAAATCACAGGGACAGTACAGGAAAGCTTTCATTGCAGCCTCTGCTAGCATAGGTTACTGTGTTCTGAATCACTGTCTCCAGGTGCATTAGTCTGTGATTTGTCAAAGCAATGTAATTAATTCTTTATCTTCCCCTCTTAAATGAAAATGAAAATGTAGGAAACTAAAATGTTCCAAAATCCAGAAGCATTTTATATTCAGAAAGCCGATTACGGATTCAGAAGCGATCTGTGGTTGCTTTTTGAGGCACAACTGGCCAGAACTTGTTCTCCACTAACTCCCAGTTGTCGTCATCTCTGGTTTGTTTTTTGTTTTGTTGCCACAGGACGGCACATATGGTATGGATTGTGCTGAACGCTGTGACTGCAGCCATGCAGACGGTTGTCATCCCACCACGGGTTACTGTCGCTGTCTACCAGGATGGTCAGGTACAAAAGAGACTGTCATGAAGGACAATGAGAGATTCCACTGTGGGGGAACTTGGTCTTGCCTTTTGGTTTTGTGGGTAGAGGAGGAGTATGGTTTGGAAGGACAAAATGGATGGTTCTGTGGCGGCAGTGTCCTTTCTGTGATTTACAGGCATGGAAACTTTGTTGAGCATGGGATCCGCAGAAAACTGGAAATAGAGGGGGAAATCTTAAAAGTTGGGCGCCTCCACAGTATGATTCCTTATGAAAGTGGTGAATAAGTGTCAATATTGAAGGTTGTGCTGGCAGCTTTGTTAGGTAAAGCATCACATCCAGGAACTCAGAAAGCTTTGCTCGAGCAGCCAAAAAGAGAATAAATTGTGCAGAAGCTGTGCTGCCATTTGAGTTTCTTGAATTTTTGAAAAAAGTTAAATTTCTCCGCATGTATTTTGTTCTGTGTGAAAATTGTTGCACTTTTTTTCACAAAGATTCTCCAGCATTTTCATTGTGGTTTCAAGAAATATATAAACTCAATTATTTATAAAAATTTGTGTTTGACACTGTTGTTACACTGCCGTTTGTGGAAAGCAAGAAAACATGATGAAACTATGCAAAAGGGCAAGTTATCATGAAATGTTGCCTTTATCCCTGTGAGGTAGTTTGAGTTTTCGCATAGATTTCTAAGCTCTGAGTGGTGGGAAAACTCTTCCATCTTCAATAAGGATTTATTGACTCTACAAGTTTGCCCCTCTTGGAGTGTTTCGGACTTTGTGTCTCACAGCGATACTGTAGTGTTGCAAGGGTGAGATTTCATGTCACCCATCTGTAAGGACTCCTTCCATTTAATAATGAGAAGTCAGGATGGAAAACACACCTTAAATGAACAAAGCCGGTTTCTGCTGTGAAAATAAAGGAGGCTTTTTTTGGTGATTTCAGATATAACCTAGTACTATTTATTATCCGCTTACTCATTGGTAAGTTAACATTTTTCCTGATTGACTTGCAGGTTTATGATATAATTGTGTTCTTTTTTTTCTCTGGTTCTTCCAGACATAGTAGATGGAGGTGAGCAGACAATCTGCAGCAAGCCATTTATTCGACGAGTTTATAAAATCACTATGCTCACAAAAGTTTCTGTAGAGCTTAGGACTTCCTCAGAAACAGCCTTCCAGTTCACAAACTGATTTTTATATGCTTTTTTTTTACTAGCTCTGTAGATGGATCACAGGCATTTTGTTCAAAGTATGTAATACTCTGTGTCTGCAGTTCAGTTGATTAGTTGTAGTTGGTGACAGCTTACCTGGTGTTTTTTCTGCTTTCTGTTCAGATGAACATGACTTTTATGATTATTGGGGGGTAGGAAGTGGAAATCTGAAGGGGTGCAGACATGGGCAGGATGGGCTCCTGCTTTGCTGTGAAAGACCAAACCCATTTCTTATTTGTGCAATTTTCCTGTCTATTAAGCTTCTGCCAAGTTCTTTGAGAACTCACCATTGAGTCTCCCCGTTGTCGCCCCTTTTGGTGTGAAAGAGAGAGGCTTCCAGAGCCAGCAGTCACCCAACTGAGCCGGGATTTTGTTGGTTTTATTCTCTTCCCACAAGCTTCACTGTCACTTACCATCAGCCACTCAGATACCTCTGGGAAATGACTATTACAAGAGTGAAAAAAAACCCAAACAGTTATTTGAGTGAATTATGAAAAAATACGATTAGTATCATGCCATCTGTAACTAATTTGTGAGACACTGTGTTCATGTTTGTTTCGTTATGATGTTAATTCCCTTTGATGACTGTTCTTACTTTTAGGTAGTTTCAGGTAATTGTGTGTGTTTGTTTGGACACACTTTCTCAAACTTACATTTGGATCTGCTCAAAATATGTTTTCTTAAATTAATAAATGTATTAAGCAAAGAATACCCATGTGAAAAATATGTGAACAGTTGCTGATCTTGAGCAACTGTGGTGTAGGCAGTTAGAGCTGTTCACAAGTTCCAGATGTATTACTCAAAATACATCTTACAAGTTTTCTAAAACTGAGACAAATCATTGGAGACCAAAAGTATGTTAATGAATGAAGCCAACATTAAAATAAATAGTTTTGAATGGCTATACTGAAGATCTAGCAACTTTTTATAACAGATTATAAAAATTGCCTCTCCAGTGTGGTGTAACTAACCTGGGATGTGACAAAGGCTTCAAGCGTGGCACAGACTTTGATGGTGGTTGAACTCAGGTCTTGAAAAGAAGGCAATATTTTTGCCTGCAGTGAAATCTTATTTCGTCTTCATATTCAGAAGGAAAAAGGCTTCACTAGAAGGAGACTTCATGCATGATTATAGATAAAATTGAGTATCTGTCCCTGTGTGATGTCATCACGACAATGTCTGTAACAGACTAGTTTCAACATGTTTGTGATGTCTAGACACACAATATGACATAAACGGCATAGTTTGCTTTATACTTAGTGTCTGGAAAAATCCTCCTCCCACACTTCACATGTCAGAGGAATCTGGTCTTTGTGTAGATACTTATATTTAGAATGATTGAAAAAAGGAGACAACACTTTAGAAACAGGTTCTCAAATAGCTGTACTGTAATGTTACATTGCAGAGATAGCAGGATTAAGAAGGGAGGTTGTATACTATTTGTATGCATAATAGGTGGAGAAGGTGGAGAACAGATGGAGGATTTGTGAAAATATATGAAGGTAGTAAAATGCAAGAAATTATGTTATAATAGCTTTGATTTTTTTTTTTCTGTTAGATTTGTTAAAGTAACCATCAGACTTACCAGGTTCTGGTGGTTAGTATTACCTACCGAAAAAACCCAAAGAGTGGGAGAGACTGATTTGGACCAGTCTAATGATTACCTAACCCAAATGAAGGATTTAGTTATTTAGAAACCATTGGGAGAGTAGTATTAAAAAAGAAATACATATGAAGAAGCTTAAAAATCTGAACTTGTGAGTCTTTTTTCTTTTTCAACAAGAATAAATTGATGAATCCAAGGTGAACTCCCACAAATGTTCTGATGACACCAAAAGTATATAAAGTTTCTGAAAAGATATTTTAAACGTAGTATTTTTCTCAACCCTGTGAACGGAGCAGTTGTCTACACTTTACCCAGGGGATTTCGTCGGAGGGAAGAGTTTATATAACTTTGCAAAAATAATGGAAGGGTGGAAGACGTTTTTCCCTTGATGGATGGCACAGTTGTACCACCACGCTGAGGAGCAGGGAACACACTGCACAGGGAGTGGAGGGTCACTGGGCTGGTATGGTGCATCAATACCTCCCTCTGGGTAGCGAGGGAGCTCCGAGACAATGAAGTGGGGATCAGTGCTACTGTCATGTACCAAAGGGCAGCCTAGCTAACACCTTACCCCTTACTTTAGTCTCAAGATATAGCTGCAGCTGGGTCAACAGTAAGGTGCTATATGGTTTAGGTTTTTTAAGTAGTCTTTATTTTTTTGAACATGCCCCACGTGTTATGTTTTTCTTCTTAGGTCCTAGTTATCTATGAAAGTGAAATTTCAAGATATAGCTGCAGCTGGGTCAACAGTAAGGTGCTATATGGTTTAGGTTTTTGAAGTCGTCTTTTCTTTATTTTTTTGAACATGCCCCATGTGTTATCTTTTTCTTTTTAGGTCCTAGTTATCAATGAAAGTGAAAGTTCAGTTACTGACTGTTGCATTGTCTTGATCTGTTACAAAACTCAAGAAGTAATTAAAATTGGTTTTAATTAGGTTCTATTTCACTTTAGGGTTTCTGGTTTTAATTTAGGTTCTTTTGCCTAGGAGGATACTTAGGTTTTTCATCTTAAACAAAAGTTACTTCATTTATAGGACTTCCGTTAGAAATACTAGCCTCTCTGTAGTTTACACCAAGTGCTCCCTAGAGCACTTAGAAAAGCAAGAGTTAAGGGTGATGTTTTTTTCCTGGCAATCTCACCATTCCATCACGTTCCAGGAGCCACATGACAGGATGGTACAAACAAGAAACATCCGCCCACGCAGAGGATGATGTCTGCCCCAAATGCTCTTGTCCCTTGACATTTTCACTGTATCTTATAAATAACTTTCCTTCATTTGGAGGGAGCGCAATAGTTAGACAGTGGAAAAGAATAAGAACTATTAAAATAGAAAGCAGAAGAAGGACACAGAAAACTTACTCTCCCAAGAAGTAAAAATTCTCCTAATATTTTCTACCAAGACGTTAACTTCCATTTAAAAGCTACCTCTACCACTTCTCTTAGTGACCACAATCCAGCAAGCACCACAGTAACTGTTAATTTCATCCCTTAATCTTATCTGTTCTGCAAGCAGCTGTCAAAATACAATTTTTCCAAATTGCCCAGAAGATGAGAGAATTCATATTCTTGCAAAGTGAGATTTCACATTAAGGCATTGTAAAAAGGGAAAAGGTTTTCCCCCAGACAGTTTGTTTATTACTGTATTACAGTAATGTGGGTGTTACTGATAACACATTACTGTTGTGTTTTCTGGGGTGCAGTTCTGATGGACCTTTCTGTTTGGGAAAAAATGTCACGTCATACTGATACAACATTTGTCATTTTTAAAATCAATTTAAAGGTTGTGCAGTGCCAGGGATTATGAAATACCACTCGTCTGCTCTCTGTACCAAAACAATAGCATTGGTTTATGGAAAAGACAGATGCAGTAATATCAGCCTACATTTTACCAGTGTGTACAGTATTCATCCATATGCTAAAGCAGATAGGGTGTTGGCGACTTTTTGCTGTGCCGGACACCTGCCAATGCTAGTCAGATTGCCCATCACCAAATGTGTTTTTTCTCTGAGGAAGTGCTGTGTCTTTGCATGTGCTCCTGACATTATTTCTAAGAGGCACATTTGTTGCTGGATTATAACAGGGAGGACTGTCATCTGACACCCACCCCACTGATGCAAATAACCAGGTTCCCTGGGAAGCACGAGCTAGAACTCTCCCTTGCTCCATAGCTTTTAATACGTATGCATGTTTATCCCTCTCCTACAAAGAAGAAAAAAGACACAAGAGAGTACTGTCGTGGGTCTCCCTCACCTTAAGACTCCGAAACGAGCTGCTGCTGGAATGGCATGTGTGGTGCTGGTGCCACAGTGCGCCCAAGCCAAGAACCTCTTGCAAGATGATAGGTCTCCCTCCACCTTGGCCAATTTCCCCTGGGGTCTGGAAGCATGAGGTCCCATTGCGATGAATATTCAGTGTGCTGCAAATGAAATCATATGTGGGCACTGTGTCACGATAAAAGACATATTTACTTTCCAAACTTAGGGAGATTAATTCTTCGATAAGATGTTTGGCCTACCCTGTGTCTGGACTTCACTGTGTCTGTACCTCTATTGCCTATACACTGCGGAGGGTGTTTAAGTGAAAGAAATACCACTGTCTTATAAGAAGAACTTTAAATCAGTAGATGAAGTACACTTATTATCTACCTATCAAGAAGGTAGGAAAAGAAGAAGTGTTATTTTCTTGTGGCTACGTAAAACATGGTAGATGAAAAGAAGAGCACTGCTGGAGTGGATAACAGTATGTAGCAACAGTACAGCCTTCAGAAAGATACTCAAAAGTGATTCTTCCATTGAAGTTTGCAGATACTGGTGTTTTGTTTGCCTTCAAACTCTGTTACACTGCTGGTTTTGTTGACAAGCTTTTGTAGCTGGCTTCCTACCAAAACTCGCAGTCACAAACTCTCCTGCTGTCACAGTGAAGGAGCAGTAGCCTGAACTTCTAGAGAAAATGTTCGATCCTTTCATCATCTCCTTAATTTGAGACAATGTCATTTAGTCTTCTGGCTATCTTCAGCTAGGGAGCGAGTTAATTCTTTTCCCTTAAAGACAATGAAGGAACTTCTAAATAGCGCCTATGAAGTTTTTCACTGCTTCTCTGTGCTGTTTCTCCCCTTTCTTTGGAGTTCTCATCCATCATTTGACAGAGGAATAGGGAAGCAATTCTTACCATCAGAAGTCTTAGCTTCCTTGAACAGAAGCAATCTAGTGTTTGTTTCGCTCAGATACGAAGGGTGAGATCTTGGACCATGATGGAAATGTATCATTAGCCTTAATGACACTAAGATTTCCCCACGTTTTGGGGGCTTGGTCCTTTTGTTTAGGCAGTTGTGCATCCAGTCTAGCTCTGACATATTGTAAAATAGGTTTTAATTCTGAAAGACTATACTGGAAAGTTCCATGTGTGTGAAGATAAATTGTACAGCAAAACCATATTCTTTATGAAAAAAATAATTCTTTTTAAAGTTTGGATAACTTTTTATCAGACTAATGGAAACATAACAAGCTGGAAAACAGCACATAGTTCGACAATAAATTTGCCTGGGAATATCTTAAGAAATAATTGGTAGATTTTTTCCAATTCGAGTACTAAAACAAATTAGCTCCTGTTGATCTGACTTGGATGGGTCATTGAGTCTCAACTTAAAAAAATAGCATAGGGAGTATGTAAACACGCTGATAGCACGGGCAGAAACACTGGTATCCCTAAAGAATTATTTACTTCATTCATACAATTACGAATGCTGGGGGAATGCTGATTTAGATGTGAGGCCCCCAGCAAAAAGCACTGAGCATTAAATGCACGAGCATTTCTTCAGAGCAGCTTAGCTGAAGTTTATCATGACCATTCAGCCATTGCCTAGCAACTTGTGAAGGCCATCAAAGAGCTCTTTGTTCATAGCTCTGGCAAAAACATTTCTTCGCAGATATCCTTATCAGTATAAAAATCAACATGAAAACTTATAAAAAACAATTTTATTGCCTAAAAGATTAATACTTGCTTGAAACTGTGGTACTCATAAGCCAGTACACTGTTGATACTGTTGTTGTAAAAGCTAAGTCTAATCTTGCTTTGTAAGTTCTAGTAAAAATGTTTCTTTTTCATCATTAATTTCTAGCTTTTCTATAAAAGCCTGGCTTTCTTTGCTGACATTTCATATAAAGCACAAGAGTGGAATTTTTTTTTTTTAATTTATTAATCCTTTTAATATTTCTAACTTCTTCTTTCTCAAAAATACACATATTTGATTTTTACAGCTATAAGATGTGAAACTCAGTTTTGCATTTTTAAGTGCCTTGTGAGCATATCTAAATAACAGTGAGTGAGTCAGATTTAGAATTATTTTTATAATTAGAAATGCAATAAATCACTAAATGAATTAGTATTTCTGCTTTGCTATATTCATTTTTGACACTCACATACAGGAGTGAAACTGATTTTGCTTATGACCAATAGTGAATGTCAAAAAATTCCTTTTATGGTGAAACAGCAGTAATATCCAGCATTCTCTCAGTATGTTATATTGTCATAATTTTTATTCAGTGATATTTAGGATACACTATTTCTTTGCTAAATAGAGGGATATCATTCTTGGCCCGACTACTTCCTTATAAGGGATGAAAGTGGGAAGAAAAAGTGATTTTTTTCAGTTTTTGTATCAGATAATTTTCCCTGATGTGTGCTGGAGGAACTTTTTCCTTTTTCCTTTTTAATGGTAGTTGTTGGCTCTTTTAAGTATTGTGGCTCTATGCAGCATGGAGGCCATTGTCTTTTCTATCCCAGTGTTCCCAGTATCACCCTTTGACACCATGCTGTCATAAAGCATCCTCTGTGCACAGATCAGGACGATATAATTGAGCTTGGTGTTATTGTACGTCACTGGTCTACATAATCTCAGATAATGCACTATGGTAACTCTTGGCAACCACTGACTTGTTAATAGTGACCATTGTATACTGAACACCGCTGAAACCTATTAAGACTCCATGAAAAATGCCTTTTCTCTAGCAGGGCTCACTGAGTGAAGCTATGTGTGATATGACAGATAACACTCATGTGAACAGAATGCCAGGCTCAATTCTGAAATCCTCTGCATGTGTCTGCTTGTGCTTTCAAGCAGAGCAATCTTACACATCTGAAATAAGTGGTCTTGTTTCTAAAAAAAAATGCTGTCATCTCATCCTGCTCATGTGCATCACCATCTATGAGAATCAAATCACTCTTTTGTAACTCTTTATCCACGAATTGGGACATAATGAAAAAGTTGACCCAGGTTACGGAGAAGCAAGTCTACACTGACTCTCGAAAGTAGATGAAGATAGGAGAACAACATTGCCTATGCAGGCAAAAATGAAGAACTAATGATATAACAATATATTTGTTTTAGGTCAGTGTTAACCAATGATCATTGAACAATTAGGTGTTTTAGGTGGTCCATGTACTGTCTGCTCATGGTTAGCATTTGGATTCTAAAAGGCAAGTGTTTTCTCTCTTGCCGGAGTTAGTTGGTCCGTTCTATTGAACCACATATTTGATTGTTCAATCTGTTGATTTTCTTGCAGAGAAACAATTTGAGAGCCTGGAGTTTCACCTTTCCTCTAATTAGAGAGTTAGTCTTTGGATATAGGGAGCTTTACAAGGCACTTGGTGTGAGGGTTGAGGAATCACCTCTGAGTCTGGTCTGTCAGTAAACAGTGTAATTATTTTTCAGTATTGTTACAAACAGTAGGTTTTGCTCTTCAAAGTTAAAAGATTTTTTTCTTGTCACATGTGAAACTGTTTTGCTTTTTTAGGACTCTGGCAGCCAGCAAACCTGTGGCATATTTTGCTGGAAATACTTACAAAGCAAGACATGCTTGTGGTTGGATTCAGTCCACTTTTCCCTTAGCGAAGGGCTTCATTCAGTAGAGGAGCTACAATAATACTTAATTGTTAATGCAAAGTACTGTAGACACAATACGGTCTGAGTTCCACAGTGGTGCCTGCTGGCATTTAACATGCAGCGTGCTTTTTAAAATCAGATAGTGGAAAAAACAAACAGGAAAGTTATATTTAATGTTGCTGCATTGCAAAGAAAGAAATCTCATCCTATGATTGGATGATTATAATCAGTAGCTTGTATCATGATTTATGTATAGGGGTTTAGGTTGTGGCCATTTTATAATCAATTTTATGCCAAAAAAGGTTAGACAAAGCACTGACTGACCAGCATCCTTAACACTGTTGCAGCTAAGCATTTTGGAATGCTCACATGGTGTGTTTGGAAACCCTTTGTGTGTGCTACATTTTTCCATTTGGTATGAGGCTTAGCAGTAATCAGCTCACCACTAATTAGAAATCATTCTGTCCTGCACCCTATTATTACACAAAATTATGTCAGACCTTAAGAATTTTTACATTCAGAGGGAAAAGTTTCTGCAATACCTTTTGTCATGCATTTCCCTAAGATAAAATTTGAAAATAAGCTTTTGCTGTTTTGAAAAAGCCGTTATGGAGGAAGAAAAAGCCATTATTTTGATGCATTTGAATTGCTTTCTACTCTCAATTCTCTTTATTGGTACCAGTGGTGAAAGTGAGAGGAATAAAAGACCTTTCAAAATTTTTATATGTGTAAAAGTCTTGTAAATCTTAGTATTAGCAGGCAGGAAGCCTAGAGGTAGCACCCCATGGAGCTCTTATGTTCCATGTAAATCTGCAAAGTGCTTTCCTGTTGCAGAACTCAGGATCAGCCCTTATGTATATTTTGGCAAAACTGGAATATGAAAGAAATTCACTGTTCTGGGGGAAGGCAGGAGCAGAGATGCAAATTTACTATGTTCTTTTTCTATTTTCCTGATGTTAGTGATATTTTCATAAACAGGTTTTGTGAGCTGTGTCTTAAAAATGAGTCCTCTGAGGACCAAAGGTTTAAACTAACTACACGTAAGAGTTCTTTACAAAGGCTGACATTTTTGTTTATTTATGGTTGCAGGCATTCACTGTGACAGTGTGTGTGCTGAGGGACAGTGGGGTCCAAATTGCTCATTGTCTTGTTACTGCAAAAATGGAGCATCCTGCTCTCCAGATGATGGAATCTGTGAGTGCGCACCAGGATACAGAGGCACGACTTGTCAGAGAAGTAAGGACGAAATAAATGCTTTAAAATCTCTGTTTTGCCCTCCCTTACTTGTAATGCATACGATATAATACCATAATTCTTTATTAATTGTAGTATGAAGTACTATGAAGCACTCCTTGATTGGACATTTTGTCAAAATGTGTGAATATACAGAAATAAGTGTTATCAGAAATTAACAAATGTTTCCAACTAGTAGTGCTTTTTGTGTTATGGTACAACTTCACTTTTACTCACTGTCTGTGCTGTGATGTTGTTATACACATGACTTTCTAAGAAACAAATTCAGTAGGCGAGTCCTTTCTAAAGGTAAGCATTTACAAATGTGCTTGACAAACATTAATTTTGTAATGCATATTTTGGTAGCTGTATAAAACATGCAAGAGTTTCAGAAGCTAGAAACCTTAGCTTCCCACTGAGTCTGGTAGGAATCATTGGCTTAAATATTGCTTTTTTTTTAACACTTATTTTGAAGCAGCAAAGAATGGCCAGTGGGATCAGGCCACACAGTAAGTAGAGGATATCACAGTTACCCATAGTTACATTTGAAAAATTTATAACTGCAAAATTTAAATGTGACAAGAACAGAGATACGGATGAACTGAGGTAACTCATACAGAAACAGCGAGGCAAAAATAAGATGATGTGCAAAATGTCTACCCTCCCAAGAAGATTTGTCACAGTTTGCCAGCAGTCTAGCTGTCTTCTGTTTGAACTGTCGAAGCTGTGAGGGAAAGGTGCGCAGAGAAAAGAAAAGTGAGCCCTCTGCACTTGGAGACCAACTCTGTTTTCAGAGGAGGTCTCCCAGAAACAGGGTCAAGAAGCAAGTGGAGTAAGGCCAAGTGGAGTTGCTACTAGGTCCTCCAAAAGAGGCTTAAAGGGCAGGAGACGCTGTGAAATGATTACTAGAAGGTAGAAGGAGAACCAGAGGAGGATGAAGTCCTAACAGTCCAGGAATGGCAAGATTTCAAGCTGAAGAATGTGGTTGCCTATGGCACCACTAAATCCTGCATTAGCGTGGCATTAGTATTCCTTAAGCATTTCTAACTAAGGGCAGTAATTATTCTCACTATCTAATCTGTAAAGGCCTTGCAGTTAATCAGTTAATCCCAAAGCAGACTAAGTGTAACACTACGTGTAAAAATGTTCCCTGTGTTTTGGAACTGTGCCTATAACCTGGACAAGAGGCTTCCAGTCCGGTGGCTCTCAGAGCCCTTCTCTGATGCACGGTCTGGAGGCTGGGAAGACAAAGGTCATACGAATAATTTGGATCCCAGTCAGAAAGTGCCTTTTCAGTAAACAGGAAGACCTTTTGTCACTGTTTCACTTGGAAAAGTTAATCTCTCTAGAAAGATCTGGCCACATAACTTGTATCAAGTGTATAATTAAAAGGATGAATCTTGAATGAAATTAAAATATTGAAAAGATTCCAAGTTAGTTTTCATCAGTGCTAATTGCTTCTGTGCAACAGGTATTTCTCTTGATGCATTACCTAATATTCTAATTTATCAGAAAATAAATGCCAAAAGGGATTAGAGCAACAAAGAAGGAGATTTTATGCCACAGACTTCCCCCCGCCTTCCCCCCACTTTTCTTTTTTTAAAGAAGCTAGCACCTTTAGCATAAGAATTAAATGGACGACTCTGTATTTCTGGTCCCAGGTTCTCTAAAAGCTAGGTGATGTGTAGCCATCTGTACCATGTAATGAGTACAGTGAGTACCCAAATGAAAGGATAACTGGAAAATATCTGTACATTTTTTTCAGTGAAGTAATGGCTATTAGTCTTCCAAGTTAGGAGCCTCATAGGAAGTCAAGGTCTAAGGTGACTCAGCTATAGATAAAACTATCCACTCTGGTTTTTTAAATTACTTTTCTTCAGATATGTTTTAAAATATGTTCATGTTGTTGTGGAGGACATATAATATATAGCCAAATGTGCATACTATATAAAGTACATATGCATTTCAAACATAACCCAAGTGCAGTGTGGCCTGACAAGTGATAGAATGTCAAGTCATTACTAACTATTACAACTAGAATATAGTAAACCCTTGAGGAAGATGAGCAAATCTCCTTTCGTGAGTGTAAAGTATTGAACTGTATGAATAACAACCACCATTACAACTCTTGTGTCTTTAGAAAGCAGAACTGATTCAAAGTCAGGAACAAGTGCACTGAAGAGTACTTCATGGCTGTATAGAAAGTGCAGGAAGCAATGACAGTTTGTTGTTTCTGATTCCAGTTTGTTCCCCTGGGTTTTATGGACACCGCTGCAGCCAGACATGCCCCCAGTGTGTACACAGCAGTGGTCCCTGTCACCACATTACTGGCTTATGTGACTGCTTACCTGGATTTACAGGAGCCCTCTGTAATGAAGGTAAAAGTTGTAATAAAGACGCTATGGGATGCAGAGAGCAAGCACTGTAATAACTTTTATTCCATCACCTGGAAACTCTAAAACCAAAAATAGTTTCTGTTGTAGTATGTGCAGTTTATAAATTAGCAACCTTAAGCAGGTTTAAGCTGATCCTTAAGTGTGAAACCCACTGTATTCTTATTTGTATTATTTGGATAATGAATATGTATAATGGGTTTACCAGAACTTATAATGCCTTACTTTAACATTATACTAAGTAATACGTTCCTTGATCCAAATAGCAGTTGCTTTCTCTTGAGATAAAGAAAATACAAGCTTGTTCTGATTACTAAGGAGTTCTAATTTCAACAACTTGTTCTCAGTATGTCCCAGTGGCAGATTTGGCAAGAACTGCATTGGAATATGCACCTGTACCAATAATGGCACATGTAATCCTATTGATAGATCGTGTCAGTGTTACCCTGGCTGGATTGGCAGCGACTGCTCTCAGCGTAAGTATCAGCTTTTTTTCCTTTATTTTTAAAACAATCAATCATTTGGCCATTTAAATTCTCTACTTTTTGGTAAAGAAACACTGTCTAAGTCAGAAATGAGGACTTCCTGGTATGTAATGAACAGATGCTACACTTCTCTTCATGTCATCGGCACTATCATAAACACATTTGCACTATGATTTTTCTAATAAGTGGGCTAGAGCATACAACAGGAGGGATCAATTTGCAGTCTTCCACTGCCTAAAGAAGAGTTGTAGAGCAACTGGATCAGACTTGATTCAGAAGTGCACTGTGGAAGGACAAGAGGCAATGCTCACAGGTTGCAGCAAGGGTGACTTTTACTATATACGAGAAAAAAAAATCCTTACTGTGAGAGTGGATAAGCACAGCAACTGTCCAGAGAGGCTCTGAAGTCTTCAGCCTGGAAGAGGTTGTGAAATGATCATCGTTGAAGGTCCTTTGAGTAGGATGTTGGACTGGGTGATGCTAGAGGTCTCTTCCAACACAAAGTCTGTGATTTGATGCATCTTGCATTGCAGAGAGGGCTCTTGGCCAGTTATTTGCTTGTCTGTAATTATTTAGTCTTATTGCAGTAATGTTGTGAGCATCCGAGGGCTTGTATCCTCAGGACAGTCTTACGAATAACAGAGGTATTATTTTACAAATAAGGAACTGAGGCACTGAAAAACAGGATGTTTTTTCCTACTATAGTTGCATAGAGAGCTACTGGCAAGGCTCAGAACAAAGCCAAGATTTCCTCAAATCCAAGTTAGTGCTCTGGCTGCAAGACCATCCTAATTCTTGCTAAATATATGAACATTTTGATAAGAAATTTTTCACTGTGACTTTTTTTAAGTGCTTATAACTTTTTGATGGATTTTTCTCTTTATTTGTTTTATAAATGTTTCACAGATACACATTTTTAGTGTCATTCTACCTCACTCAATGAGTGTTGTCCTAGTATGCTAAACTCAGTGAAGACTCTGTTGCTGACTTAAAGAGGAGAAGGGCGAGACTCAAATTTTATTATGTTTCATAGAGTTATTTTATTAAATAACGAGGCATTCTCCAGATGCCTTGCTGGGTCTATGCAAATTACTAATGACAGGAAAGAAATATCTGAAGCAAAATTCTCACAAGAAGCACATCCAATTCCCTAAGGTACCAAAATCCATACAGTCTGAAACCCGTGCATGCCAAAATTTAAGTCAACCCATTTTCATGAATAAAAGAAGCTGCACCAGACCCTGATACGTCAAAATTCAAAAGAAATTGTGCTGGGGTTTCCAGGGAGGTGCATTTCCTAATAACATGCCTCATTGGTTTATATCATTTACGGTTTGACTGGCTCAGGTTAACTGACTCTGTACTCAGTGCAATGTAACATCTGGTCAATTTGGAAAAAAAAAACAACTTTGCTGGCTAAATTCTGTGAAGTGATTAGCATGCACAACTCAATATGATACCAAAATAAATCTTGAGCCTATTCCTGTGGAAGCCAGTAGCAACAAAGGTCCCTGTTTTTATGGTAAAATAAGTAGGTAGTTGGGAGAGTAGCAGAATAGGGGTATTTAGGAGGAGGAGGGACTTAGTCACTGAATCAATAACAAGAAAATGGTGCCAGCAATATGAATGGAAGCGTCTATTGAGGCTGTGCTCATGGACTGTAACAGAGGAAGTTTATTTGCTTTGTATAAAGGCCTTTCGTTCACATGGAAAATAATGATTCCATTAATTTCTTTTGGAACTAGCGACCTTTTTGAAACTTCTAACCTTTCGTCTCTATGTGATTTACATTCCTTCTTAGTTGACCCCTAATTTCAAACAAAAAATAATAATAAAAATAATTATAAGGCACAACTGAAGTGGAAACAACAAAAAACAAACTTAGTACTTTTTTTTTTTTTCAATACAACATAGTATATTTCTTAAGGAAATGAAATTTGGACAAATGTAGCACTTTGCAAAAATACAGCCCACACATAGATGAGTCATTATGCAAACATTTAAAGGATTCAAGAGTTTGTATTGCTCTCAGACAGGTCTCGAGGACCAAATCAGTACACAACAATAAGGAGTTACACAGGAATAAAGCTAAGGCTTCCGTGTCTGACCTGTTTCTTCTCTCCTGTGAGATACTCAAGTTGTACTTTCACAAAACTATTTTTAAATTAAGCGTCTCTTTACTAAAGACACAAAAATCTCAATGTGAATCACAGTCAGCAGAAAGGTACTTAGAGCACCCTATGCATTTAGTGATATTCTGACAGGAAAAGAATTATCTTTTGCTGTCTTTGGATAGTAATTAGCATTTTGGAACCACTTCACTATTCTAATGGCAGCACATAATACCAAATTCATTCATCATGACATTTTCAAAGCAGTCAGTAAAATTCTATCTCATAACATGTTGACATGGTTATGAGCGAAAAAAAATCTCCACTTTATAGATAATGACTTGGTTTTTAGAAATACTATATTGATTAATGGACCCACGGAAGCAACTGACTTGATTAAGGTGCAGTCCTGATCATATGGACCACGTTTAGGCAATTAGGTAGAACCTAACAATGGAAACAGAAGAAATAAGCTTAGTATTGGGTCTAAAGCTATAGGCTGTAAGGTGTGTTTTAAACTTCTCTGTTTGTTGTCCTTCACTTTTGAGGCTTAAAAGGCTTATCCCCTTGACTGTGGTCAGTTGAACTGTTTGCAGATTAAAAAATAAATTAAGAAAGGAAATTTACATGGCTTTCTGTATGAGAAGGCTGGTGTGAGTGTCTTAGTTACTGAGTATCAAGTATGCATCTCTGGTTTCTTTCACACATTTCATCTTTTTCAGCACTTTTTATCTGGAGTAAAATGATTTCCTGAGTTTAAGAAAAAATCTGTGGCTATTTGCTCAGAATGGAGCAGCCCAAAAAATGCATTTAAAAGAAAAACAACAAGCCCCAAATGAAGCAGTACTCATATATGAATGTAAGCAGCTCTATTCATGGGTATCAAGGATCTTTGTAATTTGAGATTAATTAGTTGCTCTGGGTTGTTTTAGCTTGCCCACCTTCCCACTGGGGACCAAACTGCATCCACACATGCAACTGCCATAATGGAGCTTACTGCAGTGCCTACGATGGGGAGTGCAAATGTACCCCAGGATGGACTGGCCTTTACTGTACGCAAAGTAAGTGACTTTTGTTACCCATTCTTAATCTACAAATCACTGACAGAATTTCCCTTCAGTACTTTTGTGCTTTATTCATTGATTTCTTCCCATGCTGCTGAACCTTTTTTGATCCACAAGATGCAACACATCATTACCTCCGTGGTTGCAGGGGAGCTCCCTGTATAAGCACTGGCAGAGTGTTGGCTGCTGCATTCGGGCTCGTCTTTAGCCTTCCTTCAGAGAAAGACAACCATTGGCCACAGCTGGGCATCCCTGTGGAAGAGTCTGCCTTGTGCATGTGCAGAATGACTGACTCTGACATTCAGGTGCGGCCACTGCAGATGTGGCATTATGGCTGCGGTCCGCAGTGTGGATGGTGTCAGTTCTGCAGGCATTCCCCCCAGGCTGGGGCGATGGTACCGTCTAATTCCTTCCCTCTATGAAACCTCCTCAAGAAGTGCTCTAGCAGCAGGCACCCAACAACCACGGTTGTAAGATAACACAGAGCTGACTGAAGCCATGCAAATAGCTTCCAGCTTAACTGTGGCTGTGGTCCCTGCTGTCACTGCAAAGTGATCATACAGTACCTCTCGTATCTGTAGTTGCTACCTCCTGAGGGCAATTGCAACAACAGCTCTGGCTCAGCGCCTGTAATACTGATATAGAAGCTATTTTATTTGGAATTTAGAAACTTAACTTCACTAGACTGTAATGTTATAATTCATTTTGGAATTGTCTTCATGTAATTAATACATTAATACTGATTTTTTTTCTAAGAGCTTTTCATTAAAATAAAAATTCAAGCAGTGCAATGGCCTGACATGGGTAAGTGGCACTCATTATATGTTGGATAAGAGTTTATATAGAGAGTTTCAGAAATAAACATTTGTTAGAGATAGGTATTTATTAAATTGGCTTCTTATCTTTTTCATATTATGGCTTCAAGGTTATTTATCTTCAACCCAGGTACCCCCACTACCTGTAATTTGGGCACAACTATTATCTTTGAACTCAAGAAAGATAGGACTGCTAACTCTGTTTTGCATTCAATGTTTAAATACACGGTTTTCATAGAATCAGAACTCCCCTTTTTCGACTGACTAATGTCATAGTGGCAGGAAATAACAGATATATTATAGGGCCATATGGATGCAGCTCTGGAAGACATTCACTATATTGGTTCAGCTGTCAGCTATCACGGTTATTTTGCTTCCTGCTGGTGAATAATGATCTCTTTGCAGCGATATGTCTTCTTCACACTGAAATGGTATCTCTGTGAGGAACTGAGATACAATATGTTATAATTTTTAATTTTTTTTTGCTTCAACCTCAACTGCGCAGAAAATATGCCCAAAGGTTCATTCATCCCTGAACAGACTCCCTGCTCTGGTTCACAAACTGCCCTCTTTCTCCTCCTTCAAATATCTTCTTAAACCCATTTCTTTGAGGAGTCCTTCTTGCTGCCTTATTCTGAACATCTGCTGTCCACACAATATCCCAACCTCATTGTTAAGTAGTTTTTGCCTAATGTGTATTTTAAACCATTTAAACCAGGTCAAGTGCTTATAGAATACCATGTTGAGTAGCGGGGCTGCAGAAGTGACTTCTCAATAACATCCTTAACCAGAATATTTGCATTTTATTTCTAGAGTGGTTGTTTCACTCCTTTTCCCTTCCCCTTCCCTGTATTGCAGGGTGTCCCCTAGGGTTTTACGGGAAGGACTGCGCATTGATATGCCAATGTCAGAACGGAGCCGACTGCGACCACATCAGCGGGCAGTGCACCTGCCGCACGGGGTTCATGGGGAAGCACTGCGAGCAGAGTGAGTCGGGACGGGAATTGTTTGAGCCTGAGAGCAAATGGCAGGAGGGTTGGAACTAGATGATCTTTAAGGTCCCTTCCAACCTGAACCATTCTGTGATTCTGTTGTTCTATGAAATACTAAATCCCGAGCCGACCCTCTCCGGTGTTGCGATGCAACCTCTTGGCTTCTGTGGGAGTTTTGATGGGGAAAGAGCTTCGTGAGCTGGACCTAGGCTTTTTCCATACAGATAAAAGCCCACAGAATTAGTTATTAAGGCTGATTATGGTTGTGATGGCTGTTTCTTTCAATTTGTAGCTACATGTAAGAGGCATTTGTACTATGTTCTAGTTGCTTTGGACATAATGCTAAAAAAACCCCAACAACTCAGTTATGTAAAAGTAACAAATGAATCCAAGTAATTGTCATTGTGAGTTGTCAGTTGTCACAATGAAAACTAATAGTGAGAAAACTAAAAATAAGAAGTACCACATCAATCCTAGGGGATAAAATTAGTCTTTGCAGTCTGATTTTACAACGCAACACAACTGGATTATTAAAATCATAATAGATGGCATTTTGTTTTCATACGTGTGATTCTTTACCCAAGAAAATCAAGAATACCACCAGTGACATCGGTGGTGGTATAACGTTGTACATCGTTAAAAGAATAATCAGGCTCATACGCCCAGAACTGTTAGTCCAGCTTTTGCTAACATCACAGAGTGGTGCTCCCACGCTCCATGCGTCATTCTGCAGTGCAAAGCAATCCATTCACCCTCCTACTGCGAAGGTTTAAACCTGTCTTTGGCCTCAGCGTCATGCACAGGGCTCTGTTTTTGGGGACACTACGCACCACCTATAGCCAGAACTGATTGACCTGCGCCTGAATCTGAAAGGCCGTGCAGTGTCCGAGAGAGCATGTGTCACACCTGGCAGCTGTGTGGCAGAGGGGAGGGGAGGTTGCCATCCCTATAGAACACACTTTCTTCCCTCAGCAGTGGTTCCAGCCCCAGCTGCAACGGGAGTTAATGTTTTTAAGGCTAATCCACATCTATATGGTAGAACCACTAAAAATTTGGAAGTGGATTATTTTTTTCCCGAATAAGAAAGATACAGTTGCAACAAAACCTGAACAGTTTAGAGGAATATATTTATTTCAATGAAATAATAGCTGGTAGCATGTAATTATTAGCTATTTGAATTTTCTTATTCTTTGTTGATGAGTTCTGTTTCACTTCAAAAGAGCAATAATCACAGATGTTTAGGAAAAGATAAACTTTTTCAGATCCTCTCTTGATGTCGTATCAAAAAATCGTTTTGAATACTTTGGCAAATCTAATATTATTTTCTGTTTTATAGATTTTATATTTTATCCTATAATTTGATAATAATGATTTAACAATACTAAACTAAATGTTTTGGTATTTCTCAATTTGAATGTCAGTGTTAAAAATTGACTTTTCATTCCAATTCATATTTCAAAATGCCATAATATATTATAACATAAGGGGTTTTGCCCAGTCATTGACTTCAGTAGTTATAATCTTGGTTTTTTGAATGTAACTGAGAGAAGAAGAAGGTATATAGGGCTGAAATTACACTTGATTCTGGATTTATCAAGACTGCAAGAACATTTCTCTGGCACCTATTGTGTTACGCTATTTTGTAAATTATTCTAAATAAGGAATACATAAAAGATGAGTTAGATTCTTTTAAAAAGACAAAAAGAAAAACAATTTAATATAATTACAAACTCTTGAGAGATTTCAGAAAATTGAATCTCAGAAGGTGAAGAAATACTATGCTTCCTCAAACCATCAGAACTACAATAATGTAACAAGCCCCAAAATAACAGAGGTGGCAGTATAAAAGAAATAATTTTTATCAGTGTAGGATAATTCTTTACCATGCTAATTACATGATGTAGGAGACACTTTGATCAGTAATTAATTATTGTATTCAAATCATTCTAGGAGAGAAAAAATCATGTAAAACTCCTCCAATTAGCTTATTATTCATAATTTAGAATTTTTGTCCTGCAGATGGTTTGTCAATGTGTACATTACAATATTAAAGTGTGCTATAAACAGCCTAGAACCGGTTTTATTTTTATATAAATGTGTGGTGTCTGTTAGGCTCATTCTTGTGGCCCTTATCTCCTGCTTTTTTACCACATCAGCACATCTGTCATGCTGCATTACACCAGCCACACATCTGGATCCACTCATATGATGATGAGATTTTTCAGGCAGTGGGATCTGAGTAATGTCAGGGAGACCTGACATTCTGGTGTAGAATTGGCACTTTGTTCACATTTCATCCATTTTTTCATTGTCTTCTACCCTTTTAATATTTTATTATTTTATTTTATTTTATTTTATTTTATTTTATTTTATTTTATTTTATTTTATTTTATTTATTTTCCCCCTTCCTAATTTCACTGCCTTAGTGGCAGCAACGTTACAGGAAAAGGAGAATCACTTCTGAATACAATTTCCTTCTCCTTTCCTGTGTGTACACACACATACACAGAGAGGTCCTCTTAAAAAAATCTTTTCCATGGAGGTCTACCACTAATAAGACATTGCCATCTGCTGGCCATGTACAAAAACGGATGGGGTTCGAAACAAATGGTAGCATGTATGGTGCTGTAGATCTGTAATACCAAAAGATTTAAGAAGTGCTGACTATGTCTGATTTTTGCTTGCATTTATTTTGTGCAGAATGTCCTCAAGGTACATATGGGTATGGATGCCGGCAGATATGTGACTGTCTGAACAACTCAACCTGTGACCACATCACGGGAACTTGTTACTGCAGCCCAGGCTGGAAAGGGGCCAGGTGTGATCAAGGTAAAGTCTAGATGCAATAAAATTTTTGTAATTTTTTACATAAGACTCGAATTAACCTATGAAATGCCATCTCTCTATCATTCATTAAATTAATCTGGTAAGGCATGTGTGTTGAAATAGTCCTTTCAATTAAACTGTATATGTTCTGTTGATTTTGTGATAGTTTATTGGAGCAAAGCACTGAAGTGTAGATTGCATTAAATGTTTTACAGTGCTGTGCTATCCAAAGCTGCTGAGAGAGCATGTCCTTTACCTGCTCTCTGCTTTTGCCTGGAGAATGTTCTTACTTTTTCAACTCCACGAAAATCTCTCTGTCTATGAAGATGATGTTTTTCCTTAAGACTAGGGTTGGCTTCGTGTTGGTTTCTGACATGGTTCTATTTTGGCGTTATTAAATACAGTTAAATTAGCAGAAAGATTTAGAAAAGAAATACTGTCTTTGCTCCTGACGCATAAGCCTCTGAATTTGTGTGACATATTTTCATTTCTTCTTGCATTTCAGCTGGTGTAATTATAGTGGGAAACTTGAACAGTTTAAGCCGTACCAGTACTGCCATCCCTGCTGATTCTTACCAGATAGGGGCCATAGCAGGCATCATCATTCTTGTCCTGGTTGTGCTTTTCCTGCTAGTGCTGTTCATCATTTACAGACATAAGCAGAAAGGAAAAGAAACAAATATGCCTGCAGTGACCTATACCCCTGCTATGAGGGTCATCAATGCAGATTACACCATTTCAGGTAAGTGACATTCAGAACAGAGTTTGTTTTTTTCTCTCTCTTGACTTTGCTTTTTCAGCTGAGCTCTGAAGGGGTTCAGATTGTCCCCTAACAGGGCTTGGATGCGCATTTCACCTTTTCGCCTTAGCAAGAGCTGCTGTGAGCAGGAACACATTTGATTTCAAAAAGGGTGTCTACAGTTCTGCCTTGGAAGAGAGGCAGAGGAGGGTTTCCCTCTTTAGGAAGAGGAAGACTGAGACACTGCTCCCAACTGCCTTTCGCAGGAGAGCAGCCACTGAGAAGGCACTGACAGTGGTGCTGGTGGTCTGGCACATGAGACTGGAGGGGATGCAGTGGGAGACCTCTGTTTTTACCTTTCAGCTACCAGAGACAGTTCGCCCAAGTTCAGAAGGATGCTGCCCCAGAATCTGTAGCTGCTTAGTTTGTTCTGCAACACACTCTTTTAATCTCTGCTTTTGATACCATGAAATGACTTACCCTGGTAAAATGTGTTAATTGTAAGGAACAAGTGACCAGATACCTTGCTTTACTGCATACCGTTTTCCACCATATAGCAGAGTGGCCTGAGTTTGAAACAAATGAAGAGAAGGAGCAGAGCAATGCTCCTGAAACAACACGAGAGTTTTTGACCTATGAAAGAGCATGTGAGTTGTGATGCAGTGGGTACATGAAACTTCAGGCAATGCTGTCTTTTGCACACAGCTATTAAGGAAGGTGGCAGGTAAAGAAGGCAGCAGAAACAGTTTTCAGAGTCAAGAAAGATGTATCAGCAAAGGTTGTGGTGCTCTTGAAGCATCAGAAAATGTTGCTGAGCACTTGATGGTAAAAGTGGCTGTAATTAGGACAATGCTATGACTACAGAGGCAAAGGAGAGCAAGGGACCACAGCAGAAAGAGGAGTTAGCAAGTATCACTTGTGAATGCTCTTTGCTGAAAGTGAGGACATGACTGGTCAGTTACTGCTCTGTATCTCTGATTTCTTTAAACGAATGCAAGATCTTTAGATTTTTTTTTTGAGAAACTCTAAATCAGATTCTGAAATCAGTGCAGCACTCTCAAAAATATATCCTAAGAAAGAGATGCCAAGTTATTTTTAATTGTTCATTTTCCTTTCATTTTCTTTTCAGAAACCATCCCTCACAGTAATGGTGGAAATGCTAACAGTCACTATTTCTCTAACCCCAGTTATCATACTCTAACTCAATGCACTACTCCACCTCATGTCAACAACATGGACAGACTGACCCTGGCAAAGGTAAAGCACAAAAATCTGGATGCTTCTGTGTAAATTAGTCTTTGGCTTATTTTACTTTGTTCCCTGATGTTTCATATTTGGTTTATTTTTGCTTTCCCTGCTTACCTGGGAATTCAGCAACTTCCCATCAATTTCTATTACCTTTCTTTCTTTGAAATAGGCAAAAAACAATCAGCTGTTTGTGAACCTTAAAAATGTGGAACCTGGAAAACGAGGCACTGTCATGGACTACACAGGAACACTGCCTGCAGACTGGAAGCATGGTGGCTACCTCAATGAGCTTGGTAAGAAAGAAAAAAGGAGGAGAATGTGAATGTTATTAATTGTGTTTGGGACGGAATGGAAAGCAGGGATGTTTTCCTGGCTCTCCACTCAGGGTAATACAAGGCTTGTCAGATTGTGTGTGAGGTTCAGGGTTATGGGTTTGACCTTCCTTTAAGGCAATACCCTTAAAGATAAAAAGTGGTTCTTTGTGAGGAACACTGAATCATAGAATCATAGAATGTGTTGGGTTGGAAAGGACCTCTAAAGGTCATCTAGTCCAAACCCCCTGCAGTAAGCAGGGACATCTTGGTGTTCCACAGGGGTCAGTACTGGGTCCAGTCCTCTTCAATATATTCATTAATGACCTGGATGAAGGGATACAGTGCACCCTCAGCAAGTTTGCTGATGACACAAAGCTAGGGGGGGTGGCTGACACAGCAGAAGGCTGTGCTGCCATACAGAGAGACCTGGACAGGTTGGAGATCTGGGCAAAGAGGAACCTTATGAAATTCAATAAGGGCAAATGTAGGCTGCTGCACCTGGGGAGGAATAACCCCATGCATCAGTACAAGTTGGGGGCTGACCTGCTGGAGAGCAGCTCAGTGGAAAGAGACCTGGGAGTCCTGGTGGACAACAGGATGCCCATGAGCCAGCAGTGCGCCCTTGTGGCCAAGAAGGCCAATGGCATCCTGGGGTGCATCAAGAAGAGTGTGGCCAGCAGGTCGAGGGAGGTCATCCTCCCGCTCTACTCTGCGCTGGTGAGGCCACACCTGGAGTACTGTGTCCAGTTCTGGGCTCCCCAGTTCAAGAAGGACAGGGAACTGCTGGAGAGGGTGCAGCAAAGGGCTACCAAGATGATTAGGGGACTGGAACACCTCTCTAAGAGGAAAGGCTGAGGGACTTGGGTCTCTTCAATCTGGAAAAAAGACGACTGAGGGGGGATCTTATCAACGCTTATAAATACTTAAAGGGTGGGTGTCAGGAGGATGGGGCCAGGCTCTTTTCAGTGGTGCCCAGTGACAGGACAAAGGGTAATGGGCACAAACTTGGACATAGGAAGTTCCACCTAAACATAAGAAGGAACTTCTTTACTTTGGGGGTGTCAGAGCACTGGAACAGGCTGCCCAGAGAGGTAGTGGAGTCTCCTTCTCTGGATACATTCAGAACCCACCTGAACGCGTTCCTGTGCAACCTGCTCTAGGTGACCCTGCTCTGTCAGGGGGGTTGGACTAGATGATCTTTGGAGGTCCCTTCCAACCCTATGATTCTATGATTCTATGATCTTTGACTAGATCAGATGCTCAGAGCCTCATCAAGCCTAGCCTTGAAAGTCTCCAATGACGGGGCCTCCACCACCTCTCTGGGCAACCTGTTCCAGTGTCTCACCACCCTCATTGTAAAGAACTTCTTCCTAATGTCTAACCTATACCTACCCTGCTCTAGTTTAAAACCATTGCTCCTCATCCTATCGCTACATGACCTTGCAAACAGCCCCTCCCCAACTTTCCTGTAGGCCCCCTTCAGGTACTGGAAGGCTGCTATAAGGTGTCCCCAGAGCCTTCTCTTCTCCAAGCTGAACGACCCCAACTCTCTCAGCCTGTCTTCATAAGAGAGGTGCTCCAGCCCTCTGATCATCCTCGTGGCCCTCCTCTGGACCCACTTCAACAGGTCCATGTCCCTCTTGTGCTGAGGGTTCCAGAGCTGGACGCAGTACTCCAGGTTGGGTCTCATGAGAACAGAGTAGAGGGGAAGAATCACCTCTCTCGATCTGCTGGCCACGGTTCTTTTGATGCAGCCCAGGATGTGATTGGCCTTCTGGGCTGCAAGTGCACATCATTGGCTCATGTCCATCTTCTCATCCACCAGTACCCCCAGCCTGTATTGATAACGAGGATTGTCCTGACCCAAGTGTAAGACCTTGCCCTTGGCCTTGTTGAACTTCCTAAGGTTTGCTCAGGCCCACCTCTCTAGCTCAGCCAGGTCCCTCTGGATGACATCGCATCCCTCTGGCCTGTCAACCGCCCCACTCATCTTGGTGTCATCGGCAAACTTGCTGAGGGTGCACTTGATGCCACTGTCTAAATCATTGATGAAGATGTTGAACAGCATCGATCCCAGTACGGATCCCTGAGGGACACGACTTGTTGCCTCTCTCCATCTGGACATCAAGCCATTGCCCACTACCCTCTGGAGGCGACCATCCAGCCAGTTCCTTATCCACCAAACAGTCCACCCATCAAATCCATATCTCTCCAACTTAGAGAGAAGGATGTTGTGGGGGACTGTGTCAAAGACCTTGTAGAAGTCCATATAGATGATATCCATTGCTCTTCTGTTGTCCACTGCTGCAGTCACCCCATTGTAAAAAGCCACCAGGTTGGTCAGACAGGACTTGTCCCTGGTGAAGCCATGCTGGCTGTCTTGAATCACCTCCCTGTCCTCCATGTGCCTTAGCATAGCTTCTAGGGGGATCTGTTCCCTGATCTTCCCAGGCACAGAGGTGAAGCCGACAGGGCGGTAGTTCCCAGGATCCTCCTTTCTACCCTTTTTAAAAATGGGTCTGATGTTTCCCTTTTTCCAGTCACCAGGGACTTCACCTGACTGCCATGACTTTTCAAATATCATGGAGCGTGGCTTGGCAACTACATCAGCCAGTTCCCTCAGGACTCTGGGGTGCATCTCATCAGGTCCCATAAACTTGTGTATGTTCAGGTTCCTCAGGTGGTCACAAACCTTGTCTTCACTTACAGTGGGAGAGACTTTGTCCCGCAGGTCCCCATCTTGCGTTCCTTCAACTCAGGAGGTGTGAGGAGAGAGGCTGGCAGTGAAGACTGAGGCAAAAAATTGTTGAGAACCTCAGCCTCCTCCTTATCTGTTGTTACTAGTTTGCCATTCTTGCTCATCAGGGAGGGTATGCTTTCTTTAACCTTCCTTTTCTGGCTGACATACCTGTAGAGGCCCTTGTTATTCTTAGCATCCCTTGCCAAGTTCAGCTCCAGCCGTGCCTTGGCCTTCCTGACCTCATCAATCAGTCTGATGCCCAGTGAAGACATGATATTCAAAATATCTCATGTTATTTTTATAAAAAGATTTGCTTATTAATTAGTTTCATAAAACAATGAGTATTGTGCAATAAGTGTCTGCTTTGGCAAAATTACATATTCTTATTAAATAAATGAGAGGTTGCATATATCCTTTTTTTATTTTAATCCCCACTAAATGAAATGAATGCTTTATAAAGTAGTTTTTCATCACCTGATCTGATTCAGGTGCAAATTCTAGCAGTATCTTCCTACATAAGCCTCCTGTTTTCTAAAAGACAGAGCACCATCCATAAGAAAAAAAATTCCTGGGAAGTGGTGCTATCTTTTGCTGTCGTTTCATCGTTACCCAATCTCATGCATTCCCAAAAGGCTATATTGCACTGACCATATCTGTGACCAGTGAAAGCCTTAAAAGGGACTTTCAGTGCCACGATAATTTAAACCATTTAATTACCATCATTTCTGATCCTTATCAGTATCAGATTCTGGGAATCAGAACAACACTATGCAGCATTGTTATTTTCTTGCTCATCCCCAATCTTGGTCTAACCAAAATTCAGGCTCAGATCTGGGTTTTTTTTAGAAAAGGGTTTCAGTCATATGTTCAATGTTCAATTTACATTTTCTTACATTTGTATGAGCACTTAAAGCATTTGTACTAGCACTTGAGACTCCTAAGAGATACTGGCAGTGGTTTCGTTTATAGAGATATTGTGTATATAAAATCATTTTAGGCTTTTGTAAGGCATCTAGCATAGTACCACAATACAATCTGATTATAAAATTAATAGTCCATAATATCAATCAAAGCTATTTGAATGGATTAGTAACGATGTAAGTGCCAGGTCTCCAAAGACAGTTGACAGGCATTGCTGATTGCTGATGTTTATATTGGGATCTATATTTAGAAGAATCTGTTACTAACAGATAATTGCGAAGTTTTAGACTTAGGCACTAGGTGTTTAGGCCATTCCTGCAGATCAAGGAACTGGAACAGAGTGACCTAGGACAACACAATGGGAGTGATTAACTTTGGAAGCAAAGTACCAAGAATTGGAGTGAACTTTGCATACCCTGAGATTTTTGCCTTTCTGGTAGATACGGTTTATCCAGACAAAAAGAATATGCTTTAATCAAACAGCAGTTATTAGGCTCACTGGGGGAAATGTAAGGGCCTGTGACATACATGAGGTCAAACTACAGTATTTAATTGTCCCATATGACCTTAACCACCTTCCCTGTTCAGAAAGCTGCCATTTGAAAGTGCAAATAGTAACAATGCCTCTGTAACTCCATACTCGGCAGTTTCACAGTGTGCATGACAATTATTCTGCTAAGGTAGAAATTAGTCCCAAAGCAATTTTTAAAGCTTTAGAAGCTGTTATCCAATGACTTTTCTTTGATTCTAAAACTACTCTGTTTTTTATATCATTTTTCTCAGGTGCTTTTGGACTTGATAGGGGATATTTGGGAAAGTCCCTGAAAGGTGAGTTTATTTTCTGATGCATTTACATGAAATGATACAGACATCCAGTTTTCTCTTCTAAATTAGCTTTGGTTTCTGTGTGAAGACAATGTAAAATAATTTGGGACTAAATTATTCCTAGAAACTGAATCAATGGTTGAAGTTTGTTTGCTTTTTATTCTTTTTTAAGGGTAGGGATTTTAAAAAAACAAAACAAAACAAAAGAAAAAACCCAAGCCTTTCTAAGTCCCCTAAGTGTCGCATACACTAAACGTTTTTGTAATGCTTGAGTCACAAGATGGCTCTATTCTAAACAGCAGAAAGGGGGTGGCCCTTGAATTCAGCCTGGTAAGCCAGGTAAGGATGCAGGCTGCCTCTGGTGAAAGGCTTTTAAGAGATAATCCCTCTTGCACGTGGTGTGGTCAATGTACGACTTCGTGACTACAAGCCTGCAGTGCTTCATCACATTGGCTGCAGGGCTTTGGAAAGGGTATCAAAACATGAATACACAGAGAGGAATAAAAAGCTTCAGAACTTCAGGGTAGTGATGATGTTTTGACCTTTTGAATTATCCAGTTTTCTCATAAGACTTTATATTAGACTATACTGGTGTGTGTCACTATTTTTTGTAGTATGATTAAGTTAAGGGTTATATGATTAATGCCAACGTGACTAGAATGCCTGGATATCCAAACAACGAGTAAAGCGTACCTAAGTTCATATAAACAATGAGTTAAATAAGTAGAGAAAAGCAGCTGGTTTGTCACCTTGTGTATAATACAGGGCAATTAAGCTGAAGGAATGAGTTATTATACCTGACATTTCCTGGTTTTGGAGGATTAGGGGAAGCCCAATTTAAAATATATTAAAGGAGTCATGAAGTTATGAGCACCTGTCCGCTGACAGGTTCACCAAGGTCAGTCTCATGCTGAATATTCAGAGTCTGGAACAGGCTGAGAAAGCCTCCTCTATAAAGCTTAAATAACACAGCATATCACAAAACAACGCAGAGAACGAAGTAACACGGATACCACAAAATCTCATCCCAGCTTAGAAAATACGTCTTCTCTTAAACTACAGTTATCTGTCCTTCAGTTAAATCCTGAAATGACAAGATGGTTCATTTTCAGTTCTCCTGTGTGCTTCTTACAGAAATTTGTGAGAAGCTGGATACTCTTTTAGTGTGGCTGCATACTCAAACTTTGCAGCAAACAGGCCATCCCTAGAAGTCACCATCTGCCTGGACATTGCTGTTGGGAGCAGTCTTAGATCACTTACCCTGGATTTGCAAAGGCAAAAAGTATTCTGAAGTGTCTATTAAAAACTGATTCTACATAGTATCTGTATTTAATGCTAGCTACTATTTTAACCAGAATTGAAGGTGCTCAGACTTTGCAACAGGAATTTGCTTATGGCAAGATCAAGCTCATAAAAGAGCGTAGCAGTAGAAGTGCTTTCATTAATTGCTGTATAATCATTTTGAAGTGTTATTACTGGTTCCATTTAAATATGCATTTATGAGTGACTTCTTAGAACTCAAAATTAAATAGGGCCCTGTTTAGTAGAAATGTCCATAGTCTGCAGCATGCTTGAGGGAGTAATATGTTTTTCTTTTTGCAGATCTAGTGAAGAACTCAGAATACAATTTAAGTAATTGCTCATTAAGTAGTTCTGAGAACCCATACGCTACTATAAAAGACCCACCAGCTCTTGTACCAAAAAGTTCAGAATGTGGCTATGTTGAAATGAAGTCACCAGCACGCAGGGACTCCCCATATGCTGAGATTGCCGGCTCTGCTTCAGCCAATAAGAATGTTTATGAAGTTGGTAAGTACAAAAGCTACTTCTAGATGTTGAAGGTTAAGAACAAGGAGCACAGCATATCTTTTTTTTGAGTCACTTTAATCAAAATATATGAAAAATCACTGAAAAAAAAAGGTGATGCGTTCGGATTTTATTTTCTGCTGAAAAGCTATAACAGAAATCTCATTCTTTTGAGATAAGTGGTGTAATTCACAAGAACAGAGTATGAAATACTTTCAGGTCTGTTCTATAGCCTACAGGTGCCTCTGAATTTCCCTGTTTTGAAAGCCTTTCTTTAAACAGTAGCATAAAGTAAGATTAGCGTTTGATTGCAATATAATTCAACTCTGGATTAGGCTGTTAAATACTGAATGCAGCTAGAGTAACTGTATGGGAGAGATCGAAAAGATCTGTTTCCTCCTCTTGATCAGAAAAAAACAGCATCTTCACCCACAGATGTAGTATTTCACTGATATGGGCCCTATCTGATTACTGTATTACTGTAGTTACTGTAGTTACAGAAAACTTAGGGGTCTCATGGAATGGTAGTTATCCTAATGGTCTCTTGACTGGAATAAAGTGTATGTCACATGTCATAGGATACCATTTTCCTTTTTCGTCGCCAGTTAGAGATTCCTCTGAAATCCATCAACATCCCCATTGTGTTTCTAAGGATTTTTACAAAATCTTGATTAAAAGCCCCAGATTTGGACTTTTTTTTTAACTTTGTCCACACACAAAGAACAGATGCCAGTACACTTAACTTCTGTCAGTAACTATACTCATGGCAGGGCCCTGCTGCAAGCTGACAGGTGCAATTTAGTGTAAAGCCAGAACACTTTAACATCAACCTTTGTTTCTACACCTGCGTGTCAGGACTCAGCAGGACAAGGAATCTTTATGTTGAAGCAGAAAGGAGAGGATATTTTGTAATGCAAACTGAAATAAAATACAGTATTTGCCTTCTGTTTGCCGCTTCTTATGTTGAATGTATGTGCTCTCTTTTATCACAGAACCTACGGTGAGCGTTGTCCAGGGAGCATTCAGCAGCAGTGGACGTTTCAGCCAGGATCCTTATGATCTTCCAAAAAACAGCCATATTCCGTGTCATTATGACTTGCTACCAGTTCGAGATAGCCCCACACCCTCTACGAAGGAGGTCAGCAGTGAATGACCCCAAAAGCTGATGTGGGAGCACAGTGGGACTTTCAAGGAGCAAAGTGGCATCGTTGTGCTCCTTCCTCTAGTTTACCATCATATTTGGCTCCTAATCTGTCCAGCAGACAACTGCTGTGCATTAAACAGAATCTCAACATGAGGTTTGTATTGTGTATACAAGTGACAGATGGACAAATGCCACACTCTGGGGATCCTGATCATTCTTTTTTTCATGGCAGTAAATTTTATAGAAACAGGTATGCAACACATTTATACTGTAATATACTGGCTTAAAAATATTAGTTTGCAGATCAGTTTTGATAACATCGATTTTAAATGTTTCAGCAACTTTAAATACAGACTTCACATTTGTCATGTTTCAGAGTAGAAATACTCCCAGGACAGCGCAATTTACCAAATACCACTTTGTACAGGTGATCTGATTCGCTAGTTATGTAGAAGAAAAACTGTTGTGCCAAATTTTACCTTCCATTCTGATCTTTAGTCAAGACATAGTAAGAAACAAGATCTGATGGGGATAAGTAAGTACAATATTGCAGTTTGGGAAATCCATCATCAGGCTTTTTTTGTCCATTCGTGGTGGTGGACGTACCTTGCTTGAATAGTTTTGGAGATAAAAGCATTGCGTACATCAGTATTATATGATACCTGAAGATCTCTTGGTACTCCAGACACAGCACCCATCTTCAACAAATCTTTTGCTACCATTCAACTCCATATGTTGCAATACTGACCACTATTTCTGTCATACACAACTAATAATCTGTAACATATCAGTAATTACTTCATAAAATATGTAAATTAAATCAGTTTATTTTTGTCATCATGGACTGATTATGTAAGGAGTGGACAAAGGTGATGACTGCTGTAAATCTTAACTGCAAGGGAAGGTTTACATTTTATAAACAGGTAGTAATAATGACTGTAATATAGGATAAAAATAGTAAAGTGTTCTGATGTTTTTTTCTTAGAAATAACTAAGCAATCTCTGTGCATACTTGCTAAAAAGGCACCTTTTCTTTTTTATAGTTGATGTAGGGAAACACATGCTTAAGCTGGTCTTTTGCATTGCTAATAATGTGACACATGTACCCCCCATTCTTCATTAACTTGTGTCTCCATTTTTATGCTGTGTGTCCATGTTGCTAGTGATCTAGCTTGTAATTGCAAAAATATTCTACTGTGTGTCCATTTCTTTTGCATTTTTGCCAGCTGGCCTTTATTTTGTCTGGTGAAAGGGACCTCTGGGCAGAAGGAGAAGATTAAAGTAAGAATTCATGTCTTACTGATGTCTATCAGTGGGGCTTAGCTAATACAGAATAGTTTAACTTAGTTAATTGGGGAAAAAAATATCAAGGTGTTTTTGTTAAGGATAATAACAAGAATGCAGAAGAAAAGTAACAGCCAGTCCCTCTTTAAAGTTTAGGTTATTCTGTTGACTATATGGATGGAGACCATCTTTCCAACAGGCTCCTTTCTCTCCTTCAAAAACAGTCTGTTATGAACTGTGCAATTCAGTGGAAATTAAAATTTGCCAAGGTGTCTGACCATGGAAGCAAAATCGTCCCCTAGACACGTCAGCCTCAAAAAAAAAGGACTGATGCAGACTGGACATTCTCTTTCAGGGGAGCGTTTCCTTTAGGAGCCTAAAAATGATGTGGCAGTATTCCTTTCAGCCGCTGCTGCTGCTGCTGTCGGCGATGCTACTTGCTGACATGCTTGTAACACAGCCCCAGCAGGCTTTTCTCCTCTGCCCCGGCAGTAACTCTCTAGCTTCTTGGGAATGGCTTGTTGCAAGGGTTGGGCATATCCCTGATGGATGGGGAAAAGGTACAGGCGGTTACATCGTGTGGCATGGAATGGGAAGCGCTAGTCCTTTCTTTTTTCTCTGTTGGGCTCACATTTTGGCACGTGAGACCTGTGATACGCTATAACGATGTGAAGGGCAGTCAATAGGTGAAGAGTTTGGTGGATGTGCTTTCCAGCTTAGCACAGGGAGTGCCGCAACCATTTCTCTCTTTACATATGGACTGCAATACAGTCTGAGACAAAGAATTATCACTGTTGTGATAGCATTGATACACTCCTAAGAAAATCACAACCAGTTGCCTTTGGAATACTAAATACAACAGAAGATCAACTGGAAGAAAAACTGAAAAAACTTTTGGAGATTTTTATAAAAGCAACCCCAGAGCTGAAATGGAAATGCAGTTTGGTTTTATTTGTTGTCACTGAAGCGGTGATAAATGAGAGATCTGCATTCGAAGACATCGTTGTGGATGTGCCCAAGCCTGAGAACGTGTATGCCTTTATGAAGTGCCCTGTAACATTCTCGGTTCTCACTGGCCAACTGGCAGTTTTCCAGTTCTCTGGGCATTTCCTGTATATCCTTGTAATAAATAATTTGATTATTTTTGGATTTTGCAAGTACAGAAATTAACTACAAGATTTCAAAAGCCAGTTACCATTTAATCCCTCCATAAGACAAAGTATTGATTTGGTTTGTGTGCATATAAATAACACGTAGAGCTGCTGGTTTGTACGTGTTTGTACTCTGTGAAACAGACTTTAAAATAAAACATTTATTCTCTGAAGCCATGAACAGCAAATGCTGTATTTAGCAATTGTGAGCTCACAAAAAAATATTTTCTTACTCTGTGTAAAATTTGGAGCCCACTAGGTAAATTAATCTTCATAATATAAACAGTTCTTTTTTAGATGAAAAAGTGAAGAGATGAATAAGTTCTATTCCTTTGAAAATTTCCAGTATGTCACATATCCTCAAGTGATACATTCAGCAAAATATTAATGAAAACAGATGAGTTTCTGATAACTTTTTCTACTCTGTATGTTCTAAATATACACACTACCAAAGTCTGCCTTCCTGTAAGCGGGTAAAACTCCTGCTGTGTAGTCGGCATAAGCAATGTCTGCATATATCTGTGCTGGATTGGCAATACATATAGGACATGTAAACGACTTGTGAATTTACTTTAGTGAGTGATCATTGGTAGACACTCAGAAAACAGATTGCCTGGAAGGGTAATACATTCTTGTTAAATGATAGCTGTGTATCATTCCAGAGGAAAAAAGCACTGGGGACTTGCATTAGCAATCCTGCTGTCTCCTGTATGGCTAGGGAGGCTTGCTGTGAATAACACGCTGCTGTCAATTTAAGAGACCCACAACTCTATCCTCATGAATGTCAGATAGCCCTTTTTGTAGATCCCAGTATGCTCTTTAGAGAACTTAAATATTTCAGAACATACATACATATTGTGGTGGGAACTTAATGAGAAATGAGTAATGATCAAATTTTAGCAAGCACCATCTACTCAGAGAATTGGCTTCACCATAGACAGGAATGGAAAGAGGTGCCTTGCCTCTATATATTCACATTACAATAGTGAGAAATATAGCATTGAAAATGGACATAGCTATCCCCTAGCAACTTGTTTTCAGTTTAATGAAGTGAAAAGTGCTGCACAAAGTTAATAGCTGATTTTAAAGTAAGTAGTGAGTATAAATGTTAGGTTTTAAATACTGTAGGCATATTAATTCTGGTCATTTAGAAGCATAATGAACTCAAATCTTTGTACTATATCAAGGATTTTTAATCACAACACAGTTACACAGAAAATTTGTCCTTATCTTGATCTACCCAGAGAACTCCCATTAATTTTAATTAGAGATGTGCATGCAGATTACAGGGGAAAGAAGATTTAATTGTACTCATACTTTCTGCTGAGACAATCTGCAAAGTTAGGATAAAACAAAATCAAAAGTGGGCAATGTGTTGTTTAAAGTACATTGGATTTTCCAAAAAACTCTGACTACAGTTTAATTTTAACTAGATATGTGTCCAAATAATAATCCTTATACTGAAGCTCTAAAGTCCAGACTGAAGAATACAGAGCTAATTTTGACAAAAATGCTTTATATTAAAGATTGTATTTATAGTAGTTTAAATGACTGAAAACAAATCAGTGCATGGTTATTAATTACTGTACAAAAAATCTTGTCATTTGGTACACTCATACTAGTGCTAGAGCACTGAACCTAACTCTTTTATCTTCAGCTTTTTATCCCACAAGACTTTGCTTTGACATGATTGAACTGTAATATATTTTTAAAGAAAACCTATCAAGTATGCCTGGCTTTTTTTCTTAGCTGTAACAAAAAAGTGTTTTGTTGTGAAAATATATCTATTTTCCAAAGATGACTGATATTCATCATTCTGCCCTTCACTACCATTTATTTCACTTCACATACCTGTAGGTTAATTTAATAAAGTTTCTAATGTAAGATGGGAAATGCTTTGAAATTTTTTCCTTTGTTTTTCATTTGCTTAGAATGGATCTTGAAATAGCATGGGAAATAAAAAAAATGTTATCCTTGCCCATGCTGGACCACCAAGTAACGTATTTCATTTTCCAGCTTCTAGAAAGCAAATAGTATGTGAGATGCTTTGTGGAAAATCAAGGCTGATTTTGAACTGCTGAACTTTGATTACTGTCTGTTCCTACAGGCACTAATTCTGTAAACGGGGTGACACTTTCAAGCCTGTCTCTTGAATGCTTAAATCTTCAACCTTCAGAAAGATGGAAAGCTGGGTTGCCAAAAGCAAGGCATTTCCCCTTTTAAGTAGCCTAGTAGCCTTGGATTAACCATTAAAAAACCAGTGACCAAAGAACAAACATGGTCTAATATGGGCTAAAATACTGTAATTCCTGATTTATAACACTGACCTCTTAAGATAAATCTCAAACTGTGGACACAGAGCAAAATTGTTCTTTACTATCACGGTTTGATCAATGATGAGAGATTTGGCACTAAGAACTAATCACAGAATAAGAGAAACATAAGGTGGTTCGTGTGGGAAAGATGAAAAGGAGAAAACGCGTGAGAGGGAGCCTGGTGCTGCCTGTGTCCCTCCGTGGGAGGAATCAGGGCAGCCCAGAGGGCTGGCCAGCAGTGCTGGGGTGTGGGCAGAGCTTGTGGGACGTTGTCCTGCAGCCTCCCAGGGAGGCACGAGGTGGTAGTGAATGAACCCTCCCACTGCACATGCTTGGAGATGTCTGCCACAGCCAGAGTGACCTGAGGGGGCCCTGGGAAGACACAGCTGAGGCCTCGGTGACTGGCGTGAAACACTGATGCCGAGCACAAGACAAGAGATGGGGTGATGGATGGTGTGGGCGGTGGTGCTGCGATAACACCAGATGCGTGTGCTGTGGCCACAGTGTTGCTGGGGCGAGCACCATGGGTAGGGACAGCCCATAGTGACGTCCCCAAGAAACAGACTGTGACATCACCAGGCGATGCATTGTGACATCACCAAGCAATGGATTGTGACCTGGTGTCCCTCGCTGCTTATATCCGGGTGCTGAGTCTCACTCACTCGGTTCGTGTCCACACTCCAGCTGAGCAAGTTTGCAAGGTTTGGAGTGTTGAGAGAGGCCTTTGGTGCTGGTGGTGTAGTCAGGGAGCTGTTAATTGCAGCTCTCCATGTCCAACCCCAGAGCCAGTGAAGAAGGATTTTCCCCGGCCCTGCCAGGTTCCGGCAGCCGGGGCTCCCAGGAGGCGCAATTGCAGCAGCAGAGGTGAGCTGGGAGGGGAAACCTCAGCCTGGGCAGCTGGGAGGCTTTCCTTCTTGAGGGGCCTGGGCATTTCTTCCACCCCTGCCCGCAGCCAGCAAATGACTGTGGCCTCTCTTCCTTTTCTAGCGTGACACCGGCTGCTGCAGCGCCAGCGAGAGGGAGCCACTTAACATCCTCGGCTCCCTGCAGCCCAGCGCAGAGCGTGGAGAGCATGGCCGCCGAGCTGGAGAACCGCTGTCCCATCTGCCTGGACAGCTGGGAGGAGGCCAGCTACGTGCTGCCATGCCTCCACCAGTTCTGCTACCCCTGCATCCTGCGCTGGGCTGAGAACAAGCCCGAGTGCCCCCTCTGCAAGAGGAGGATCTGCTCCATATTGCACTCAGTATGGATGGACAGCAACTTCCAGGAGCATGTTGTCACAACACCTGCAGTGTCATCTGTCATCGGCCACCAGGCAGGAGGAGCTCCTGCACATCCAGCTGCTCACAGACATGCAGTGAGGGAACAACAGCCTGTGGGAATGGTGCCCAGGGCTCCTCTGGGTGGACTCCAGCCCCACACCTGGGCATCCCTCTTCCAGCAACACGCAGCTCTCCTCCAGCCCATTTGGACCTGGGTGCGTCAGGAGCTGCGATGGATTTTTGGGAGTCGGCGTTCACATGCAGATGTAGTGGAGGACCTCGTCATGCCCCTCCTGATCCTTTTGGGGCTGGATGAAGACATGATGGTCCAGCTGCTGCGGGTGTCCCTCCGAAACTGCACAGCAACATTTGTCCGACGGCTTATTGACGTTGCTGTGCAACGGTGCAGTGGGGTTGCCCACCGTCTGCTGGGCCTGGACAATGGCCATGCTGTGGAGCAGCAGGAGGAGAGCCCCGCAGCTGTCCCCATCCCTGCTGCCTCCCAAGAAAGGTCTCCTACTGCTGGCCTTACCCACTCTGACAGCGTGGAAGCAACCAGCATGGCTGACCTCCCCGGCACGTCAGCAGCTGCCCTTCGTGGGGATGCCACCAGCCCTTCTTCTGCCCCCTTTCCTGTTCCCGGGGATCAAGAAGATCACCAGCAGGAACCCGAGGATGCTGTGGCAAGTCCATCTACTTCCAGAAGCGGCAGGGAACGCTCCTCTGGGGGGCCACAGCGTCCCCCGAAGAGAATGAACGGCAGCCCCGAGGCCTCTTCTCCAGCCAAGAAGAGGCCACCCCAGAGGAGGCACTAGAAGAACAGCCGAAACCAGTGCCAGGCCAGGAGCTGGGGCACGCGCCGGCCCTCAACAGCTCCCAGCACTCTAATTAGCAGGCTGTAAAAGCAAATAAAGGACTTTATACTGCATAAAAACTCTTGGTGTCACTAACTGTGCAGGTGGCATTGCTATCCCCACCCGTGTTACTTTCTACCCCTTTTCCTGGGGCTGTGCCCACCCTTTTCCTAGGGTGAACAGGCTTCCTAGAGAGGTGCTGCACTTCACTCAAGGAGTGATGGTGGCCACTCGGAGCAGGAAGGCTGTGCTCCCAGCACCCACCCAAATGGATATTGGTATCCAGGACACAGGCTGTGAGCAATGCCACAGCCTTTCGCTGGTAGCGGGGGACAATGCCGACTATGGCTGCATGCGGTGTGAGCTGGTTGATGACCTCGTCAGCCGGGTGGCACAGCTCCAAGATGAAGTGACGGGGCTCAGAGAAGAGGTGAGTAGATTGAGGAACATCAGAGAGAGTGAGAGTGAAATTGATGATTTCCACAAGCTGATATCTACAAAAACAGAATGGGAGGTAACTCTTAGTGGACGAGAGGATTCTGTATCCTTTCACCAGCAAGCCCCCCAGCCGTCCCGTAGTAACCTGCATGAGCAATGTCAATGGGAACAGGTCTCTGTCTGGCGTAACAAAAGAAACAAATGGAGCAAGCGGGTTCCTTTAAGAAGCACACCACCTATAGTGCCCTTGCAGAACAGGTATGGGGCTTTGCAGGAGGAACTGACTGCGAGCAAGGAATAGGGCTCTTGAAGGCCAGAAGAGCCACCAAGGCCAACTCGCCTCAGGCTGGCCATCAAAACTGACCCTGAAAAAAATAATCAAAGGGCCATTGTTGTAGATGACTCCCTGCTGAGGGGAGCAGAGGGCCCAATATGCAGACCGAACCTGTTTCATAGAAAGGTCTGCTGTCTCCCTGGTGCCTGGGTAAAGGACGTCGTAGGTAAACTCTCCACCCTTGTGAGTCCTTCAGATTACTACTCACTTCTGGTCTTTCAGGTGGGAAGTGATGATGTAGCAATGAGAAGCTCACAATCATTTAAAAGAGATTTCAGGGCCTTAGGACAACTGGTAAAGGGATCTGGAGCTCAAGTTGTGTTCTCCTCCATCCCTCTGACATCAGTGATGGATGAGGGAATATATAGGAGGAGTCAATAGGTCAATTCATGGCTCTGGGACTGGTGCCGTTGACAGGGCTTTGGATTTTATGAGCACGGCTTGGTATATGAGGCACCAGAGCTGCAAGCAACTAATGGGATGCACTTGTCCCAGAGGGGGAAAAGGATTCTGGGGCAGGAGTTGGCAGGCCTCATTGGTAGGGCTTTAAACTAGATTTGAAGGGGGAAGAGGTCAATAATTTCATACTTGCCTGTAACAAACAGTGAGGCAGCACATCAGAGGGATGGAGTCCTAGTAAGTGCTCTCAATTTGTTGCCCTGAGGCAAGCTGGAGACGATGTGCCGGGACATCCCAAAGGAATCAAGGGGGATTCGCACAAAAGGGTGACACGGCCAGCCCAGCTGAAGTGCCTCTACGCAAATGCACGCAGCTTGGGCAATAAACAGGATGAATTAAGGGCCACTGTGCTGCTGGAAAGCCGTGACATAGCGGCTATTACTGAAACTTGGTGGGATGATTCCCGTGACTGGAATGTAGGGATAGAGGGATACAAGCTCTTTAGGAAGGACAAGCAGGGTAGGAGAGGAGGAGATGTTGCCCTCTACATCAGTGACCAGCTAGAATCAATGGAGCTCCACATGGGGAAGGACAATGAGCTGGTTGAGAGTGTATGGGTTAAGATTAAAGGGAAGACAGGGGAAGGTGATGTTACAGTAGGGGTCTGCTACAGGCCTCCTGACCAGCAGAGCCAAGCAGATGAGGCCCTCCATAGGCAGATAGAAGTGGCTTTGCGTTCACAGGCCCTGGTCCTTGTGGGGGATTTCAACCACTCTGACATCTGCTGGAGGGACAACCCAGCAAGGCACCAGCAATCCAGAGTGTTCCTGGAATGCGTAGATGACAACTTCCTCTTCCAAATGGTAGAGGAACAAACAAGAAAAGGTGCTATGCTGGACCTTGTTCTCACCAACAGGGAAGGGCTGGTGACCAACATGAGGCTCAGGGATAACCTTGGATGCAGTGACCAAGAAGTGATAGAATTTAAGATCCTCAGGACAACTAGGAGGATGTATTCCAAGCTTACAACCCTGGACTTTAGGCATGCAGACTTTGATCGCTTCAGGGATCTGCTGGCCAAAGTGCTGTGGGACAAAGCCCTAGAGGGAAGGGGGGCCCAGGACAGCTGGTCAGTATTCAAGGATCACCTTCTCCGTGTCCAGGAGCAAAGTATACCGACAAAGAGAAAGGCAAGAAAGAATGCAAGGAGACCCGCCTGGATGAAGAAGGAGCTCCTGGACACGCTGTCACACAAAAAGAAACTTTATAAGGAGTGGAAGAAAGGACAGCTGGAATGGGGGGCATATAAGGAAGCTGTCCGAGCAGCAAGAGACCTGGTGAGAAAGCTAAAGCTCAGTGAGAATTAAATCTAGCCAGGGAGATCAAGGGAAACAGCAAAAATTTCTATAGGTATATTAATGGTAAGAAGAAAACTAGGGAAGGTGTGGGCCCCCTCAGAAAGGAAACGGGAGAACTGGTGACAAGTGATATGGAGAAGGCCGAGGTTCTCAACGACTTCTTTTCCTCAGTCTTCACTGGCAAGGGCTCCAGCCACACTCCCGGAGTCACAGAAGATAATGGCAGGGGTTGGAAAGAACTGCCCTTTGTAAGCGAAGATCAGGTTCGTGACCATCTGATAAACCTGAAAGTGCAGAAGTCCATGGGACCTGATGGGATACACCCATGGGTACTGAGGGAACTGGCGGATGAGGTTGCTAAACCACTCTCTATTATATTCCAAAAGTCATGGCAGTCTGGTGAGATCCCCACTGACTGGAAAAGGGGAAACATAATCCCAATTTTCAAAAAGGGAAAGAAGGAGGAGTCAGTCTCACCTCCGTGCCTGGTAAGATTATGGAGCAGATCCTCCTGGAGGCACTGCTGAGGCAGAAGAATAAGAAAGAGGTGATTGGGTACAATCAACACGACTTCACCAAGGGCAAATCATGCCTGACAAACCTGGTGGCCTTCTATGAGAAGGTCACAACATCAATAGACAAGGGGAGAGCAACTGATGTCATTTACCTGGACCTGAGCAAAGCCTTTGACACTGTCCTGCATGACATCCTGGTCTCCAAGCTGGTAAAATATGGGATTGATGGACTGACAATTCAGTTGATAAAGAACTGGCTTGAAGGCTGCACCCAAAGAGTGGCTGTCAATGGGTCCATGTCCAAGTGGAGGCCAGTGACAAGTGGAGTCCTGTAGGAATGTATCTGAGAGAAAATGGCCATGTGAGCCAGCCTCCCTACTATGAGAGATTAGATTAAGGGCAAAACAGGTGGTAGAAGATGGAATTAGTACATGGGAAAAACGGGAACTGAGAAGGTAGAAAACATGTTGTGCTAATGACTAAGCAATTTACTATGCGAATTCTTGTAACCAATCTGATCTGTGAATGAACTGCATGGACAGCGCGTGGGCAGTGTAACTAGCTAATCAGAAATAAGCAAGTGGCATGTACGGCTACAACACAGGGTATAAAAGATGATGATCTGTGCTTAATAAATGGCTTCTGTTGATTCACATTGGATCGTCTGGAGTCCAGTTATTTCTCCTCAGAGTCCCTCAAGGATCAGTGCTGGGACTGGTCTTGTTTAACATCTTTGCCAGCGACATGGACAGTGGCATAGAGTGCACCCTCAGCAAGTTTGCTGACAACACCAAGCTGTGTGGGGCGCCTGACACGCTGGAGGGAAGGGATGCCATCCAGAGGGAGCTTGACAGCCTGGAGAGGTGGGCCCATGCCAACCTCATGAAGTTCAACAAGGCCAAGTGGAAGGTCCTCCATCTGGGTTGGGGCAATCCCAAGCACTGATATAGGCTGGCCAGTGACTGGCTTGAGAGCAGCCCTGAAGAAAAGGACTTGGGGGTGCTGGTGGATGAGAGGCTCAATATGAGCCGTCAGTGTGCACTAGCAGCCCAGAAAGCCAATCGTATCCTGGGCTGCATCAGGAGAAGCGTGGCCAGCAGGTCAAGGGAGGTGATTCTCCCCCTCTACTCCACTCTCGTGAGACCCTACCTGGAGTACTGCGTCCAATTCTGGAGCCCCTACTACAAGAGAGATATGGACGTGCTGGAATGTGTCCAGAGAAGGGCCACGAGGATGATCAGAGGGCTGGAGCACCTCTCCTGTGAGGACAGACCGAGAGAGTTGGGGTTGTTCAGCCTGGAGAAAAGAAGGCTCTGAGGAGACCTTGTAGTGGCCTACCAGTATCTTAAGGGGGCCTACAAGAAAGCTGGTGAGGGACTTTTTAGGATGTCGGGTAATGGTAGGACTAGAGGCAATGGATTAAAACTAGAGATGGGACGATTCAGACTGGACGTTAGGAAGAAGTTCTTCGCCATGAGGGTGGTGAGACACTGGAACAGGTTGCCCAGAGAGGGGTTGGAAGCCCCATCCCTGGAAGTTTTTAAGGCCAGACTGGATGGGGCTCTGAGCAACCTGATCTACTGGGAGGTGTCTCTGCCCATGGGAGGGGGGTTGGTACTAGATGAGCTATAAGGTCCATTCCGACCCTAACAATTCTGTGATTCTATGACTCTATGCTATGCTATGCTATGCTATGCTATTTCTTTCTTTCCTGTACATGGCAGTGCTGTGTGAAAAGAACTGGAAATACTCTATGGGCAGAGCAGAGACTAGCCAGCTCTGCTATGATGTACCCATGGTGCCTGCTTTTGAGTAATTACCTTTCAGATCCTTTTATCCTCTCTATTAAGACATTTAAGTTCTAAGAAAAAATGTTGGAGAAACTACACATTTTAAAAGGGTACTAGAAAAGAAGAGGAAGATATTCTGCAAGAGATTGCGGTTGCTTTCCCGGATTCAATGTGGCTTCGCACCACTCACAAAACAGGCCTTTGAGTTTCAGCAAGGACACCAGCCAAATTAGACAGCTGACAACATCTTAACGCATTCAAATTTATAGTTACTAACAAAACAGACTATCAGTTAAGATTGTTGATAGCTGAACAAGTCAAAGGTATCTTTAGGTGACAGAAAATGAAAATGAAACTTTTCTCAATATTCTGTGTGAAATGAGTATCAAAAAATGTAAAGAACACTTTATCTTGCTGCATATCGCTGATGAATTTGGATGAATACATGTTCCTTATATAAGCAAGCTATTAGCTCCCTAGACAGCATTTTGGTCAAGTCCCTAATTCTGCCATTTATTTTCTGGAAATCCATTTGTTCAGACCCTCCTTATAGTCTTTTTTTTCATGAACTCAACATTTTAATTCCAACTGTAATAAGAAATTCTTTCTCTGTCCCCCTGTAGCAAGATATTTTTGACTGACATTTGCCCTGGATTAGGCCTGACATATATTTTTTGACTGCACAGATGCCCATGTAGTAAATGTATGTTTTGTTTAGTCAGTTTGAGCTCAAAATACTCCAGCCTCTGAACTGATTATATGATGAAATTTAGTCTCAGTCCACTGCTCTTTGAATAAGAAGCAATGTGTTTTTAGCCGATATACCACATGATTTCAAAATGACCCCGTTTTCACCATCTTGGCTTCGAATGCAAGTTACTTTTTTAATATCATTCATCCAGAAGATCTCAATTTTCATACATATGTGTATATTTATTTATTTATTTATTAATGAATGAACTTCACACAGTGACAACTAGGATCAATTTGAAAGCATGATTTCAAGGTTTTCTTCCTTAGCCTGAAAGAATTCTTCAGGAACAATATTTATCCATTTTTTCGAAGTGAGAGAAGCAGTTTTAGCAGACAGACTGAAACTTCCTCATAGCTTTATGGAAGATGACCTATGAGAAAGAGGTTCAAGACCATCCCTGAGACATCAATTGGGAAAGCTATGAAGTAGGGTAGAAGACAGGGTTATGCAACCAGGAGCAACCTATGAGGAGACTCATAGGCCACCAGATCAGTGTGATGGAAAAACAGAGTTCATATCATACAGAAACAACCAAGCTTAGGAATTTACCACTCACCTGTTTAGAAGAATGGCACACACAGAAGCTACTAAAATGCACGCGGTTAGTGATGCAGATTACATTCCCAATGGCTACATTAAGTTATATCAAACATATAAAGTTTGTCAATTTATTTAACTGTCAGCTGCTGACTTCAGAATGGGTCCAGGGTTTTTCCGTGAGACTCCGCCTTCACTTGAAGAAGCAGAGCTTAAAGGAGTGTGACAGATTCCGAGGATGATTAATTTGTTTGTTCGTTTGTTGAAAACTGAAAACTCAGTTTCTGCCCTCTGGCAGGCAACAAAACTTCAGATAGTCAAAGAGTTTTTTAGTTAGTAAGTAGCAAAATACCATTTCTTCCTACCATCTACAAATACAGGCATTTAGGTCTCACGTGGTAAAAAATAAGATCTGTAATATTTATTCCAAGTTCTCTCTACTTTTATTTTAAATCAGTAGGACAATGTCTTCTGTTTTTTTCTGAAGTTTCAACAAACAAGAAAACTAGGCAAGAAAGACAGGGACAACAAAAGGGACGTAGTGCCTGGATGAGACCTGACGGGTGCTGAGTGGAGGGGACCACCCTTGTGTCCTCTGGCTAGGGGTGAAAGACAGGAGAGAATCCATGAGAGTGAGCCAAGGGCTGCCTGTGCCACGCCGTGGGAGGAAGCAGGGCAGCCCAGAGGGCTGGCCAGCAGTGCTGGGGTGTGGGCAGAGCTTGTGGGACGTTGTCCTGCAGCCTCCCAGGGAGGCACAAGGCGTCATCCAATGAACCCTTGTCATACATGTGCCTGGAGACGTCTGCCACGGCCAGAGTGACCTGAGGGGGCCCTGGGAAGGCACGGATGAGGCCTTGGTGACTGGCGTAAAACACTGATGCTGAGCACAAGACAAGGGAGGGGGACATGGATGGAGTGGGCAGTGGCGCTGCAGTCGCCCCAGACATGTGTGCTGTGGCCACAGCGCTGTTGGAGCGAGCACCATGGTCGAAGATGGCCTGCTGCGATGTCCCCGAGCGATGGGTTCCGCCGTCACCAAGGGGTAGACTGTGAGGTCAGCTCATGATGGATTGTGACCAGGTGCCCCTCACTGCTTATATGCGGGCACCGAGGCCCAGCCAGCCGGCTCGTGTCCACACTCCAGCCTAGCAAGGTCGCGCGGCTGGAGTGCTGAGAAAGCGTAGGAGCTGGTGCCTCGCCTGGAGAGTTGCTTCTTGCAACTCTCCATAGCAGACCCAGAGCCACTCAAGGACTCGCCCCGGCCCTGCCACGTTCCGGCAGCCGGGGCACCCAGGAGGCGCGCTCGCAGCAGCGCAGGTGAGCTGGGAGCGGAAACCTCAGCCTGGGCAGCTGGGAGGCTTTCCTTCTTGGGGGACCTGGGCATTTCTTCCACCCCTGCCCGGAGCCGACAAATGACTGTGGCCTCTCTTCCTTTTCTAGCGTGACACCGGCTGCTGCAGGGCCAGTGGGCAGGGGCAATTTAACATCCTCGGCTCCCCCCAGCCCACCGCAGAGCGTGGAGAGCATGGCCACGGAGCTGGAGGACCGCTGTCCCATCTGCCTGGGCAGCTGGGAGGAGCCCAGCTACGTGCTGCCATGCCTCCACCAGTTCTGCTACACCTGCATCCTGCGGTGGGCTGAGAACAAGCCCGAGTGCCCCCTCTGTAAAAGGAGGGTGAGATCCATCTTGCACTCGGTGCGGGCGGACGACGACTTCCAGGAGCATGTCATCTCACCTCCTGTGGCTCCATCAGTCGTCGTCCGCCACCAGCGGGGAGGAGCGTTGGCACAGGCAGCCGCCCACCGCCCCCGTCACCCGGCAGCACCCCGGCCTGCAGCTGCGTCGCCGCTGCCCTGGGCTCCAGAGGGGGGCTTCCATGCCCTCCTCTTCCGCCTCTACCCGGCTGCCCTCCAGCCCCTGCTGCCCTGGCTGCAGCAGGAGCTCGGGCAGCTCTTTGAGGACGCCCAGCAGGCAGCAGCAGTGCAGAGCCTCATCACGTCCAGCCTGCGACACCTTGGGCTGGATGAGGAGGCTCTGGCCCAGCGGCTGCAGGCCTCCCTGGGCTGGCGCACGAGGGCCTTTGTCAGCCGGCTGATTGAGGCCGTCGTGCGCCGGTGCAGTGGGGTGGCCCCACGTCGCGTGGGCCTGGGGGTCACCCGTGCTGCCGGGGGGCGGGAGGACAGTGCCACGGCTGCCCCTGTCCCCGCTGCCTCCCGAGGGGAGCCTCCTGCCCCCAGCCCAGCTCTCCGTGGGGGTCCCGGGAGCCCCCCCTCCACCACCGTTCCCACCCACGGGGAGCAAGAAGAGCAGCCGGAGGAGGCTGTGCCAGGGCCCTCCAGCCACAGCCAGGGCAGGGACCGCTCCCGTGAGGAGCCCCGGCGAGCCCCAAAGAGGAGGGCCGGCAGCCCTGAGGACCCTTCCCAGCCCCCCAGGAAGCCACCCCGCCACCGGTGAACCTGGGAGGGTGCCTCAGGGGCTGCCAAACCAAGGCCGCAGCTGGGGGACGTGCTGACACCTCTGCGGCAGAAGAGCTCCCCAGCACCTCATCGGCTGCTGTTGGTGGGGGTCCTGCCAGCACCCCCGACGCCCCCGTTCCCACCCACGGGGAGCAGGAAGAGTTCCCAGGACTCTTTACAGCCACCCGAGACCACGACGCCCCGCCAGCAACACTCGAACCAGGCCCCAGGAGCTGCCAAAACCAGGGCCAGGCCAGCAGCTGGGGCACGTGTCAGCTCACAAGCCAATCGGCAGGCAAGTGCTGCTCAGCAGTCGAGTGCCCGAAGGCGGGACAGTGTCAGATGCTCTGCATGCCTCCAGGTAGATGATGTCTGTGGCTTTCCCCTTATTCACTCAGGGTGCAGATAAAGCAAGGCTGCAGCTGGGGGACGTGCTGCTGAGGAGTGCGAGGGCAGCCCTGCATCTGCCCTCGTCCCACTCTCTCCCGAGAAAGGTCTCCTACTGCTGGCCTGACCCACTCCAACAGCGTGGAGGGAACCAGGGTGGATGACCTCCCCGGCACGTCAGCAGCTGCCCTTTGTGGGAGTGCCACCAGCCCTTCTTCTGCCCCCTTTCCTGTTCCCGGGGATCAAGAAGATCACCAGCAGGAACCCGAGGATGCCGCGGCAACTCCATCTACTTCCAGTGGCGGCAGGGAATGCTTCTCTGGGGGGCCACGGCGTCCCCCAGAGAGAAGGAACGGCAGCCCCGAGGCCTCTTCTCCAGCCAAGAAGAGGCCACCCCAGAGGAGGCACTAGAAGAACAGCCCAGGCACTGCCGAAAACAGCACTGGGCCAGCAGCTGGGGCATGTGCTGGCCCTCAAGGGCTCCCAGCTCTCTAAGTCTAATTAGCAGGCGGTAGAAGCAAATGAAGGCCTTAAGACTGCAGAAAATGTCTTGGTGTGTCACTAACTGTACAGGTGGCGCTGCTGTCCCCACCCGTGTTACTGTCTACCCCTTTTCCTTGGGCTATGCCCACCCTTTCCTGGGTGGTCCAACACTGGAACAGGCTTCCTAGAGAGGTGGTCCATGCCCCCAGCCTCTCAATGCCTTAAGTAGAGGCATTTGGACAGTGCCCTTAACAGTAGGCCTTAACTTTGGTCAGCCGTGGAGTGGTCAGGTACTTGGACTACATGATCCTTGTAGGTCCATGCCAACAGGAACTCCTCCCATTCCATTCCATTCCATTCCATTCCATTCCATTCCATTCCACTCCATTGCAACCAGTGCTTGTAAAAGCTGATGAACCAAGGGAAACAGGAAAGTGGTTTTTTAACATTGCAGCTTAGGGAAGCTGCTGCACCTTTGGAAACCTTTGCTCCCTTTCCCACTGGCAATGCGTCTCTGCCAGTACTTCAGTGAGCATCCCTTCATGGGCTTGTGACAGTTGGGCTCCGGCTTGGGGACACTCAGGTCTTGAAGACCTCCAGGCTCTGGGATCACACCTCCTCTCAGGGCAACCCTCTCCAGTGCTTCATGATCCTCACAGGGATCTGGGGGTTCATTCCTTATCTCCAGCCTGAACCTCTCCCATTTCAGGAGGTGCCACTGTCTCTCACCCTCCCACCAGACAGGGCTGGCAAGCATCTATCCCCATGCCCTTGATGCCTTCCCCGTAGGCACTGGGGTGTGCTATGAGGTGCCCCAATGCCTTCTCTGCTCCATGCTGAACCAGCCCCAGCCCCACAGACCCTCCTTGCCTCCCCTGAGCCTCCCCTCTGTCTTCCTGGCCTCCCTCCTGCCCAGGACCCCAAATGGGACGTAGTGCCTGGATGAGGCCTGACGGGTGCTGAGCAGAGGGGACCACCCTGGTGTCCTCTGGCTAGGGGAGAAAGACAGGAGAGAATCCATGAGAGTGAGCCAAGGGCTGCCTGTGCCACGCTGTGGGAGGAATCAGGGCAGCCCAGAGGGCTGGCCAGCAGTGCTGGTATTGGGCAGAGCTTGTGGGACGTTGTCCTGCAGCCTCCCAGGGAGGCACAAGGCGTCATCCAATGAACCCTTGTCATACATGTGCCTGGAGACGTCTGCCACGGCCAGAGTGACCTGAGGGGGCCCTGGGAAGGCACGGATGAGGCCTTGGTGACTGGCGTGAAACACTGATGCCGAGCACAAGACAAGGGAGGGGGACATGGATGGAGTGGGCAGTGGCGCTGCAGTCGCCCCAGACATGTGTGCTGTGGCCACAGCGCTGTTGGAGCGAGCACCATGGTCGAAGATGGCCTGCTGCGATGTCCCCGAGCGATGGGTTCCGCCGTCACCAAGGGGTAGACTGTGAGGTCAGCTCATGATGGATTGTGACCAGGTGCCCCTCACTGCTTATATGCGGGCACCGAGGCCCAGCCAGCCGGCTCGTGTCCACACTCCAGCCTAGCAAGGTCGCGCGGCTGGAGTGCTGAGAAAGCGTAGGAGCTGGTGCCTCGCCTGGAGAGTTGCTTCTTGCAACTCTCCATAGCAGACCCAGAGCCACTCAAGGACTCGCCCCGGCCCTGCCAGGTTCCGGCAGCCGGGGCACCCAGGAGGCGCGCTCGCAGCAGCGCAGGTGAGCTGGGAGCGGAAACCTCAGCCTGGGCAGCTGGGAGGCTTTCCTTCTTGGGGGACCTGGGCATTTCTTCCACCCCTGCCCGGAGCCGACAAATGACTGTGGCCTCTCTTCCTTTTCTAGCGTGACACCGGCTGCTGCAGGGCCAGTGGGCAGGGGCAATTTAACATCCTCGGCTCCCCCCAGCCCACCGCAGAGCGTGGAGAGCATGGCCACGGAGCTGGAGGACCGCTGTCCCATCTGCCTGGGCAGCTGGGAGGAGCCCAGCTACGTGCTGCCATGCCTCCACCAGTTCTGCTACACCTGTATCTTGCGGTGGGCTGAGAACAAGCCCGAGTGCCCCCTCTGTAAAAGGAGGGTGAGATCCATCTTGCACTCGGTGCGGGCGGACGACGACTTCCAGGAACATGTCATCTCACCTCCTGTGGCTCCATCAGTCGTCGTCCGCCACCAGCGGGGAGGAGCGTCGGCACAGGCAGCCGCCCACCGCCCCCGTCACCCGGCAGCACCCCGGCCTGCAGCTGCGTCGCTGCTGCCCTGGGCTCCAGAGGGGGGCTTCCATGCCCTCCTCTTCCGCCTCTACCCGGCTGCCCTCCAGCCCCTGCTGCCCTGGCTGCAGCAGGAGCTCGGGCAGCTCTTTGAGGACGCCCAGCAGGCAGCAGCAGTGCAGAGCCTCATCACGTCCAGCCTGCGACACCTTGGGCTGGATGAGGAGGCTCTGGCCCAGCGGCTGCAGGCCTCCCTGGGCTGGCGCACGAGGGCCTTTGTCAGCCGGCTGATTGAGGCCGTCGTGCGCCGGTGCAGTGGGGTGGCCCCACGTCGCGTGGGCCTGGGGGTCACCCGTGCTGCCGGGGGGCGGGAGGACAGTGCCACGGCTGCCCCTGTCCCCGCTGCCTCCCGAGGGGAGCCTCCTGCCCCCAGCCCAGCTCTCCGTGGGGGTCCCGGGAGCCCCCCCTCCACCACCGTTCCCACCCACGGGGAGCAAGAAGAGCAGCCGGAGGAGGCTGTGCCAGGGCCCTCCAGCCACAGCCAGGGCAGGGACCGCTCCCGTGAGGAGCCCCGGCGAGCCCCGAAGAGGAGGGCCGGCAGCCCTGAGGACCCTTCCCAGCACCCCAGGAAGCCACCCCGCCACCGGTGAACCTGGGAGGGTGCCTCAGGGGCCAGACAAACCAAGGCCGCAGCTGGGGGACGTGCTGACACCTCTGCGGCAGAAGAGCTCCCCAGCACCTCATCGGCTGCTGTTGGTGGGGGTCCTGCCAGCACCCCCGACGCCCCCGTTCCCACCCACGGGGAGCAGGAAGAGTTCCCAGGACTCTTTACAGCCACCCGAGACCACGACGCCCCGCCAGCAACACTCGAACCAGGCCCCAGGAGCTGCCAAAACCAGGGCCAGGCCAGCAGCTGGGGCACGTGTCAGCTCACAAGCCAATCGGCAGGCAAGTGCTGCTCAGCAGTCAAGTGCCCGAAGGCGGGACAGTGTCAGATGCTCTGCATGCCTCCAGGTAGATGATGTCTGTGGCTTTCCCCTTATTCACTCAGGGTGCAGATAAAGCAAGGCTGCAGCTGGGGGACGTGCTGCTGAGGAGTGCGAGGGCAGCCCCGCATCTGCCCTCGTCCCACTCTCTCCCGAGAAAGGTCTCCTACTGCTGGCCTGACCCACTCCAACAGCGTGGAGGGAACCAGGGTGGATGACCTCCCCGGCACGTCAGCAGCTGCCCTTTGTGGGAGTGCCACCAGCCCTTCTTCTGCCCCCTTTCCTGTTCCCGGGGATCAAGAAGATCACCAGCAGGAACCCGAGGATGCCGCGGCAACTCCATCTACTTCCAGTGGCGGCAGGGAATGCTTCTCTGGGGGGCCACGGCGTCCCCCAGAGAGAAGGAACGGCAGCCCCGAGGCCTCTTCTCCAGCCAAGAAGAGGCCACCCCAGAGGAGGCACTAGAAGAACAGCCCAGGCACTGCCGAAAACAGCACTGGGCCAGCAGCTGGGGCATGTGCTGGCCCTCAAGGGCTCCCAGCTCTCTAAGTCTAATTAGCAGGCGGTAGAAGCAAATGAAGGCCTTAAGACTGCAGAAAATGTCTTGGTGTGTCACTAACTGTACAGGTGGCGCTGCTGTCCCCACCCGTGTTACTGTCTACCCCTTTTCCTTGGGCTATGCCCACCCTTTCCTGGGTGGTCCAACACTGGAACAGGCTTCCTAGAGAGGTGGTCCATGCCCCCAGCCTCTCAATGCCTTAAGTAGAGGCATTTGGACAGTGCCCTTAACAGTAGGCCTTAACTTTGGTCAGCCGTGGAGTGGTCAGGTACTTGGACTACATGATCCTTGTAGGTCCATGCCAACAGGAACTCCTCCCATTCCATTCCATTCCATTCCATTCCACTCCATTGCAACCAGTGCTTGTAAAAGCTGATGAACCAAGGGAAACAGGAAAGTGGTTTTTTAACATTGCAGCTTAGGGAAGCTGCTGCACCTTTGGAAACCTTTGCTCCCTTTCCCACTGGCAATGCGTCTCTGCCAGTACTTCAGTGAGCATCCCTTCATGGGCTTGTGACAGTTGGGCTCCGGCTTGGGGACACTCAGGTCTTGAAGACCTCCAGGCTCTGGGATCACACCTCCTCTCAGGGCAACCCTCTCCAGTGCTTCATGATCCTCACAGGGATCTGGGGGTTCATTCCTTATCTCCAGCCTGAACCTCTCCCATTTCAGGAGGTGCCACTGTCTCTCACCCTCCCACCAGACAGGGCTGGCAAGCATCTATCCCCATGCCCTTGATGCCTTCCCCGTAGGCACTGGGGTGTGCTATGAGGTGCCCCAATGCCTTCTCTGCTCCATGCTGAACCAGCCCCAGCCCCACAGACCCTCCTTGCCTCCCCTGAGCCTCCCCTCTGTCTTCCTGGCCTCCCTCCTGCCCAGGACCCCAAATGGGACGTAGTGCCTGGATGAGGCCTGACGGGTGCTGAGCAGAGGGGACCACCCTGGTGTCCTCTGGCTAGGGGAGAAAGACAGGAGAGAATCCATGAGAGTGAGCCAAGGGCTGCCTGTGCCACGCTGTGGGAGGAATCAGGGCAGCCCAGAGGGCTGGCCAGCAGTGCTGGTATTGGGCAGAGCTTGTGGGACGTTGTCCTGCAGCCTCCCAGGGAGGCACAAGGCGTCATCCAATGAACCCTTGTCATACATGTGCCTGGAGACGTCTGCCACGGCCAGAGTGACCTGAGGGGGCCCTGGGAAGGCACGGATGAGGCCTTGGTGACTGGCGTGAAACACTGATGCCGAGCACAAGACAAGGGAGGGGGACATGGATGGAGTGGGCAGTGGCGCTGCAGTCGCCCCAGACATGTGTGCTGTGGCCACAGCGCTGTTGGAGCGAGCACCATGGTCGAAGATGGCCTGCTGCGATGTCCCCGAGCGATGGGTTCCGCCGTCACCAAGGGGTAGACTGTGAGGTCAGCTCATGATGGATTGTGACCAGGTGCCCCTCACTGCTTATATGCGGGCACCGAGGCCCAGCCAGCCGGCTCGTGTCCACACTCCAGCCTAGCAAGGTTGCGCGGCTGGAGTGCTGAGAAAGCGTAGGAGCTGGTGCCTCGCCTGGAGAGTTGCTTCTTGCAACTCTCCATAGCAGACCCAGAGCCACTCAAGGACTCGCCCCGGCCCTGCCAGGTTCCGGCAGCCGGGGCACCCAGGAGGCGCGCTCGCAGCAGCGCAGGTGAGCTGGGAGCGGAAACCTCAGCCTGGGCAGCTGGGAGGCTTTCCTTCTTGGGGGACCTGGGCATTTCTTCCACCCCTGCCCGGAGCCGACAAATGACTGTGGCCTCTCTTCCTTTTCTAGCGTGACACCGGCTGCTGCAGGGCCAGTGGGCAGGGGCAATTTAACATCCTCGGCTCCCCCCAGCCCACCGCAGAGCGTGGAGAGCATGGCCACAGAGCTGGAGGACCGCTGTCCCATCTGCCTGGGCAGCTGGGAGGAGCCCAGCTACGTGCTGCCATGCCTCCACCAGTTCTGCTACACCTGCATCCTGCGGTGGGCTGAGAACAAGCCCGAGTGCCCCCTCTGTAAAAGGAGGGTGAGATCCATCTTGCACTCGGTGCGGGCGGACGACGACTTCCAGGAGCATGTCATCTCACCTCCTGTGGCTCCATCAGTCGTCGTCCGCCACCAGCGGGGAGGAGCGTCGGCACAGGCAGCCGCCCACCGCCCCCGTCACCCGGCAGCACCCCGGCCTGCAGCTGCGTCGCCGCTGCCCTGGGCTCCAGAGGGGGGCTTCCATGCCCTCCTCTTCCGCCTCTACCCGGCTGCCCTCCAGCCCCTGCTGCCCTGGCTGCAGCAGGAGCTCGGGCAGCTCTTTGAGGACGCCCAGCAGGCAGCAGCAGTGCAGAGCCTCATCACGTCCAGCCTGCGACACCTTGGGCTGGATGAGGAGGCTCTGGCCCAGCGGCTGCAGGCCTCCCTGGGCTGGCGCACGAGGGCCTTTGTCAGCCGGCTGATTGAGGCCGTCGTGCGCCGGTGCAGTGGGGTGGCCCCACGTCGCGTGGGCCTGGGGGTCACCCGTGCTGCCGGGGGGCGGGAGGACAGTGCCACGGCTGCCCCTGTCCCCGCTGCCTCCCGAGGGGAGCCTCCTGCCCCCAGCCCAGCTCTCCGTGGGGGTCCCGGGAGCCCCCCCTCCACCACCGTTCCCACCCACGGGGAGCAAGAAGAGCAGCCGGAGGAGGCTGTGCCAGGGCCCTCCAGCCACAGCCAGGGCAGGGACCGCTCCCGTGAGGAGCCCCGGCGAGCCCCGAAGAGGAGGGCCGGCAGCCCTGAGGACCCTTCCCAGCCCCCCAGGAAGCCACCCCGCCATCGGTGAACCTGGGAGGGTGCCTCAGGGGCTGCCAAGGCAAGGCCGCAGCTGGGGGACGTGCTGACACCTCTGCGGCAGAAGAGCTCCCCAGCACCTCATCGGCTGCTGTTGGTGGGGGTCCTGCCAGCACCCCCGACGCCCCCGTTCCCACCCACGGGGAGCAGGAAGAGTTCCCAGGACTCTTTACAGCCACCCGAGACCACGACGCCCCGCCAGCAACACTCGAACCAGGCCCCAGGAGCTGCCAAAACCAGGGCCAGGCCAGCAGCTGGGGCACGTGTCAGCTCACAAGCCAATCGGCAGGCAAGTGCTGCTCAGCAGTCGAGTGCCCGAAGGCGGGACAGTGTCAGATGCTCTGCATGCCTCCAGGTAGATGATGTCTGTGGCTTTCCCCTTATTCACTGTTGCGTGAAAAGGGGCAAAGCGGTTTTAGCAGAAGATAAACCCCCTTGCGTTCTAACACTCCTCACCGTGGTGGGAGGCTAGGTGCGGCTAGGTTTAAATTCTGAGTGATGCCCAATTCAGCACTATCAGTCCAATCGCATTTAATATGTATTAAACTATTACGATTTGGATACACTAATAGTGGACTGCACCTTCAGTCTAGTCGTGCTCATGAACTAGCACGGCCACTCTCGAGTCTTTGGTCGCGTTCAGTGAGAAACCAAAACGACTAGGTACTTAAAAAAGTGCAGTTTATTTAAACAACAGATATATAGGTTCTTAGGATTGCCGGTGATAAATACACTTTCTGCAAAGCACGTGCAAATTAAAGTATTGTTACATATACAAAACGCGCGACAAAGGTATAAACGATACAGCCTGGCTTTAAATGTAGAAAAAGAGAGTCTCTAGAGAAATTTCTAAGTTTCCCGAGGAAGCACTCGGTATAATCTAAGTCTTACCCAAAGGCGTCCCTATGGGGGGGAAGAGAGGCTCAGCCCATCGACTGATCCCAGAAGTCAGTGATGTAATTCTTTATGATGGTGTCTTCCCTGGGTATCCCCCCTCTCTTGGGCTATTTTTATACTATTTGTTATCTTCAATGTGGAGTTTGAGTGACTTTAGTCATACATACTTTTATCATGATTGGTGTAAATTTCTCTCGCTTCACAATTAAAGGTATAGTTTACGAGAAATTCAGGGCGAAGACTCAAGAAGGAGTGGTCGCACCTTGGAGGCGGGTAGCCTTCGGGATGGAGGTGTGTTTTGGTATTATAATGACATTATAATGAGCAAAGTTCGCACAAAGGACAGCATTTCATCAAAATTTGACAAAATGTTGGCTCTGAGCATCTAGCGGGCAGCTAATTGGCAGTTTATCTGTTTCATGGTATAATCCCATTCCTGTATCCGCTATACATCATAAGGTAAAGCCGCGGAATAATTGCATCCCGTCCCGTACCTCATGTAGCTTATCAGGGAACCACAGATGTTGTGTCCTTCATGCCAGCTGCGGCTATTTTCTACCTCAGAAGCCTCTTGATTTTATACTTTTCCTTAATGTGTGAACAATGCTGTACTTTTGTATTTTTTAGCCAATTTAGTATTTATTCCACATTCACTCAGGGTGCAGATAAAGCAAGGCTGCAGCTGGGGGACGTGCTGCTGAGGAGTGCGAGGGCAGCCCCGCATCTGCCCTCGTCCCACTCTCTCCCGAGAAAGGTCTCCTACTGCTGGCCTGACCCACTCCAACAGCGTGGAGGGAACCAGGGTGGATGACCTCCCCGGCACGTCAGCAGCTGCCCTTTGTGGGAGTGCCACCAGCCCTTCTTCTGCCCCCTTTCCTGTTCCCGGGGATCAAGAAGATCACCAGCAGGAACCCGAGGATGCCATGGTAACTCCATCTACTTCCAGTGGCGGCAGGGAATGCTTCTCTGGGGGGCCACGGCGTCCCCCAGAGAGAAGGAACGGCAGCCCCGAGGCCTCTTCTCCAGCCAAGAAGAGGCCACCCCAGAGGAGGCACTAGAAGAACAGCCCAGGCACTGCCGAAAACAGCACTGGGCCAGCAGCTGGGGCATGTGCTGGCCCTCAAGGGTTCCCAGCTCTCTAAGTCTAATTAGCAGGCGGTAGAAGCAAATAAAGGCCTTAAGACTGCAGAAAATGTCTTGGTGTGTCACTAACTGTACAGGTGGCGCTGCTGTCCCCACCCGTGTTACTGTCTACCCCTTTTCCTTGGGCTATGCCCACCCTTTCCTGGGTGGTCCAACACTGGAACAGGCTTCCTAGAGAGGTGGTCCATGCCCCCAGCCTCTCAATGCCTTAAGTAGGGGCATTTGGACAGTGCCCTTAACAGTAGGCCTTAATTTTGGTCAGTCGTGGAGTGGTCAGGTACTTGGACTGCATGATCCTTGTAGGTCCATGCCAACGGGAACTATTCTATTCTATTCTATTCTATTCTATTCTATTCTATTCTATTCTATTCTATTCTATTCTATTCTATTCTAATGTTTGTAAAAGATCTTGAACCAAGGGAAATCAGAGAGGGGTTTTCTGACATTGCAGCTTATGGGAGGTGTCACACCTTTGGAAACCTTTGCTCCATTTCCCACTGGTAATGTGTCACTTCTGGGACTTGAGTGAGCATCCCTTCATGGCCTTGTGACAGTTGTGCTCTGGCTTGGGGTCACTCACATCTCGAAGACCTTGCAGGCGGTAGGATCCCACCTCCTGTCTCGGTAGCCCTCTCCACCGCTTCATGATCCCCACAGGGATCCATCCCAATGTGATGTGGATGTTTTATGAGTGCTTTGATTAGGTTTGTGTGAAGACCCACCAAGGATGTACTTTGTGGTGCACAAAGGGAGATCGTTGTGGCCCAGAGGTGGGGCAAGGGTTTCTAAAGGCACATCATATAATCATAGAATCACAGAATGGCATGGGTTGGAATGGGCCTCAAAAATTGTCTAGTTCCAATCCCCCTGCCATGGGCAGGGACACCTCCCACTAGACCAGGCTGCTCAAAGCCCCATCCAGCCTGGTCTTGAACACTTCCAGGGATGGGGTATACACAAATTCCCTGGGCAACCTGTTCCAGTGCCTCACCACCCTCACAGTAAAGAATTTCTTCCTAACAGCCAATCTAAATCTCCCCTCTTTCAGTGTAAAACGTTTCCCCCATGTCCTATCGTTACACTCCCTGATGAAGACGCCCTTCCCATCTTTCCTGTAGGCCCCCTCTAGGTACTGGAAGGTTTCTATAAGGTCTCCTCAGAGCCTTCTTTCCTCCAGACTGGACAACCTGAACTCTCTCAGCATGTCCTCATAGCATAGGTGTTCCAGTCAGCTCATATGTCAGCTCATAGCTGAACTGAAATGCCTTCAGTCCCCACCATCTCCTCATTTCCCCAGAGTCTTTCTAAGTGTATGTGCACCTTTTGGGGGAGAGATCTGCTGTTTGCTCCTCCCTGTGGTTTGGTTTCCAAAGCCAATGCTGCAATCAGAAATGACATGCCAGGGAGGTTGATCTGACCTGACAAAGCAAAAACTGGAGAGCTCACAAATGCGGTGGAGATCGAACTGTGCCATCATTTGCTCACTTGGACGGGCACGCATGGCCTTTTCGAAAAAGCAAGCCAGCCACAATAAAAAGAAAAGCAAAAAAAGCAACCCAAAGGCAAAGAAAGTTGCCCCCCACAAAGCAGCCGGCACCTCTAGCCCTTAGTGCTCTAGCCCCACTGTCCCGCTGGCCTCCCCTGAGCCCCTCTGTTTGCCGACGTGCCTCCTGCATGGGGTCCCAAGTGGGAGGCGGTGTCTGGGGGGGCCTGATGGGTGCTGAGCAGAGGGATCATCCCACTGTCCCCTGGCACCCCATGCTGTGCCCTGCTCATGCCACCCCGGGACCTTGCTGCTGCTTGGGCACAGGCCTGGGCCCTGTTCAGCTCACTGCCCATCCGCACGCAGCGCCTTCCCCCCAGGCCTTGTCCCCAGCCTTGCCACCATCGCTGCCGGGGTCTGCCAGCCCAGGACAGGGCTGCCCACTCCTCCTGCCCAGACTGCACAAGCCCAACCCCCCTGTTCCAATCCCTCGAGGTGGCAGTCCCGCCCTTGCACATATGACTGATTCCCCCCCCCCAAGTTTGGTGTCCTGTACAGGCTTGAGAGGGCACTCCATCACCTGCTCCAGCTGGAGCCTCTTTCCTTTGAATTTTATCTGCTCAACTGGTGGCAGAGTCCGCCCATCTCAGGCAGGTACAGCAGCCCAATCCAGCCCAGCTCTCCCTTTTAGGCAGTCCAGCTGATCCCAGCACATTGAAAAACATCTACACTCTCCCTCCTTCACCCCATGTGTGTGAGGGGTTCTTCATATGAGTTCAAGTGCCCAAGTGTTATACAACTACTACCCAGAACTGCTAGAGAAGACAAGAAGCACTTTTCTGAGAGAAGCACCCTTTCTCTTATGCTTCTGAAACTAAGGGGGTACTACCTACTGTTCGCAGTCTAACGTCAAAGAGTTATGGCACAAGGGAAACAGAGTGATGCAGGCTGAGAGGAGTACTTAAGAGCGTGCACACATGAGATGGTGCAGTGTGCCTAGGTCCAATCTCTTCACCCTGTTGTGTTCCCAGTAGCTCAGTTCTACTTAAGGGTGGTCTGCTCTCTCCCTCGTGTCTCTCCTGGCATCACACAGCTGACTGGCAGATGCACATGAAACCCTCAAGTGAAGAGGTGCTTTGGTAGATATCATAAATTAGGAAGGTGAAGACTACAAGGCAACAGATCTCACAAACAATACATAGAGATGCTCCAGCACAATATACTCCAGAAACATGTATATGCCTTGCATATATTTATCATCCTTTTTATTGGGTGGTGAATTGAAGAAATATGTTTTGACCAGTTCAATGTGTGCAATTAAAATCTATACTGGGGACAGTAAGCCAAATATAACCTGAAGTGTTCTGTTTCCTGAACTAGATGTGACCCATGCATTACCTACGGAAAATATGTTTTATCAGCAACTCAAGAAAACAAATATTAAAATTAAAATAAGTGCAGCAACATCACAACAAAGGGTTTAAATCTCTATATAATTCTCAGGTCTTTTTGCTGTTGCTGATATGCTTATATGCCTTGGCTCAAAACAGTCAGAACGGTTAATTTCATCAGTTTTCCTGTCCAATGTTTTTAATTTATTTGTGAAGAGAGATGATGCTGACATAGGTGATTTTGTCATAGAACGGGCAAGCACATGCCTCTTTTCCAATCTCTCAGTGTTATGATTTGTGAATATAGTGCAATGACTGGAAAAATCAGTTGCATTAGCTGAGCAGGAAAGGAAGTTCCTTAGTTCCTTTAGTCATATAATTCAGCACGCTTTTCCATAAGAGGCTGCATGAGAGAAAGGGAAAAGCTTATTCTCATGTTCCTGTGTGCACTAGTGCTGGAAAAAATGTATTAAGCCTAAAAAGGAAATTCGGGGTGTTCGCAAACAAAAATCATAACCATTTTGAATCTGTGTTTCACACCAAGTGTGGCCCATATTTAACAAAGGAATATTGGTTTATTTCCATTTCAAAAATTTTAGAATTATCTCTGTGGACTAGATTGAAATTTCAGCGCTTCTATGGGCAAAAGAAGTCATAGGTGAGAAATCTATCCCCAGCCCTCACCATGGACAAGACCTTGTCAGATCTAATTGCTTCTATGTCAACATAGTAGAGCAACAGCAAAAGTTTTTCTCTTTCCAGTTAATTTGCTTTGTATGACCCTGGCAGTCACGGTAAGCGCAAAGCATTGCAAGCTATTCTGTGGAAAGGAGCAGATTTTTAAATGCACAGGACGTGTTCCTGTGCAACCTGCTCTAGATGACCCTGCTCTGATAGGGGAGTTGGATTAGATGATCTCCAAAGGTCCGTTCCAACCCTTACCATTCTGTGATTCTGAGAGTCAAAATTTAGAAGCAGAAGTAAACAGAAATAGTTAACATGACACAGCAACATCCCTTGAACCTTCCCTTAAAGAGGTTTTGTAAAGGGTCAGTTCAGACTCACTGGGGACAATTCCTTGCCCTTAGCTGCCTCCCTAATAAATTGGGGGACTATAGAGTAATGGTAGGTTATGATTAGTGATGGCACTGTTACCAATAAGGAAGCAAACCACCACGATGGTAACTCAAAGACCCAGGCCAGAGCATTTGCAGTAACTTCAGCTGTGGGTGTATGTACAGGAGCCAACTTGCTAAAGCTAGATGTGTGTGTAGGACACAACTATCAATTTGATTCTCCAAGATGGCTTTACAGTCTCACAGCCACGTGAGGTAATATGTGGCTTACGAGTGTGTGTCCAGCTAATGCAAACTGGGAAGATTGTTCTGCTGGCTCTTTATTTTTCCCTCCTAAAGAGAGGGCTTTTAGAAGAGACTAAAGATGACAGTAGAGGTCTGTTGAAGATTACCTAGTTCATTTACTTTACCTGTTCTCTCCAAATAGTCAAAATATGTAAATGCTTGCATATAATTAACTTACTCTTGAGCCACATCACCTTACACTATTGTATTAATTATGTTTATTATGTCAACCATTTGACCAGTCTCACAGATGCTGTATCTTTGCCAATACTGCATTGACTCATTCATCTCATTTAGAAATTGGACTAAATTGAACTCTAATCATTATACTGGCCTTCTAACTGATGGCTAGTCCCTCTGGCTGATGATAGAAATAAATTTGCCAATCTACCAGAACACTGCGAAAGTTTAAAGCCAAAACTGAAAATAAGGAAATGATGTGTTAAAAAACTTGACTCATATAATACATATAATATTAATTGTAACTGCAGCCTTCATTTCTACATTTTTCTTTGAGGCCACTGAGAGTGAATTACAAAAATATTAGTGTTCAGTAAATGATTGAGGCCAAAGAGACAGGACAGACGTAGTGGTGGGGTTCTCATAGCAAATGGGTTGCAGGGGTGCCCCTGTGTCTGACACAGTTGGTTCCAGTCAGCTACAAAATGGACCCACTGTTGACCAAAGCTGAGCCCATCAGTGACACTGGTAGCAGCTCTTTGTCAGCATGTTTAGGAAAGGGTAAAAAACACTGAGCAGCAGTTGTGAGAGAAAGGAGTGAGAAGAATGTGAGAAAAACAGCTCTGCAGACAGCGACATCAATGAAGAAAGAGGGGGAGGAGGTTCTCCAGGCGCTGGAGCAGAGATCCCCCTGCAGCTCACTGTGAAGACCATGGTGAAGCAGGCTGTCCCCCTGCACCCCATGGAGGACCACGGTAGAGCAGATGTCCACCTATAGCCCGTAGAGGACTCCGTGCTACAACAGGTAGATGTACCCTGAAGGAAGCTGCAGCCCCTGGAAAGCCCACACAGGATCAGGCTCCTGGCAGAAGCTGTGGCCTGTGCAGGACTCACGCTGGAGCAGCCTGTTACTGAAGGACTGCACCTTGTGGAAAGGATTCACACTGGAGCAGTTCTTGTAGAACTGCAGCCCGTGGGAAGGACCCACATTGAAGAAGTTAATGAAGGACTGTCTCCTATGGGAGGGACCCCATGCTGAAGCAGGGGAACAGCATGGGTAGGGTGGTGTTGCAGAGAGAAAGTGTTATGAACAGACTGAAACCCCATCCTCCATTCCTCCGTAGCCCTCAGCAGGGAGGAGGTAGAAGAGTCAGGCATGGAGTTAAGCACAGGGAGAAGGGCGTGGCAATGGTGGGGAAAGTGTTTTATCCTCGTCTGTTTTAAATTGGCAATAAATGAAATTAACCCTCCTTCAAGTGTGACTCATTTCCCCATGATATAACTGCTGAGTAACCTCCTTGTCCTTATCTTGATCTATGAGCTTCTAAACTTATTTTCTCCCCCTATCTTGCTGAGGAGAGGGAGTGAGAGGGTGGCTTGGTGAGCACTTGGTAGCCAGCCAAGGCCAACCCACCACAACAGGCAAGGAAAGATAATAGGGAAAGGAGCAGAGACAGATCTATTAAAGAATCATTCAAAAATGTCTGTGTATCTATACCCTTTGGATAACAAATTTTGCATCTGGCTACAGAGGAGCATCAAGGGATGGATTTGCTCCATCACTGGTACAGCATATCCTCATCTGCTAGCCTGATTTTTAGGATATTCTCAGTTTATAGTGGGATTTTTTCTTCTCCTCTGTTTCTTTGTTCAATTCATAGAAAGTTTAGGGCATTTTCCTAATACTAAGGGCATTAGGAAAGAAAGGAGCCCTATCTGACATCCCATGTGCTGTACATAGCACAGAGAAAATCGCTGCCTGAAATGAGTTTACAGTATGAATAGTTTTCAAATAAAACTGTCTCTGTGTGAAATGTCTCACAAGAGAAAGATGTGCACAGAAGTATCAATGGCAGGAGATACCTACTTTAGGAAGAGTTAAAAGGGCGTAGGTGTAAGGATAAGATTACTGTGAACTTGATGAAGTGCACCAATAATTGCGTTTACACATCTGAGAAATTTCCAAACCTTGAACTATGCAAGTTCTATCCATTTCTGAATAAGCTTATTGCAAATCACATTGGTGCCCAAGGCTTTATGCTGTTGGTTTAATGCTCAACAACATTCATTGTTAGATCTCAGGGCTATTAGCAGCTACCAGTTTGATTGCTGCTTTTCATTCTTGATGAAAAAGAGCAGCAATGACCACGACTGAAAAAAAAAAATAAATCCATCAGCAACAGAAGCAACAGCAGCAACTAGACATGGACAAGTAATTACAACCACCAAATGCTACAGTGCCACCAAGTGGTATAATACTGGCCTTCGTGCGGCAGTTTCAAAGTTGGGTATCTGTTCTGACACATCTCATCTCTCTCCTGTTTTGCCTTTTCTCCCCACTCTCCCCCTGTAAGTCAGTGTCAGTATCACTGTTAGAATGTATTTGCCTTATCAGTATATTAATTTTTCTTCAGAAAGCATGAATATTTTATTGATATTACTCAGATGCTAATTCAGAAAAGCAATTAAGACTCATTAACTTGAATGTGTGCAGAGTTAAACATATACTTTAAAAATCTAGCTGTTAACCTAAAAAATTCATGGAAGTATTACATGCACTGGTTGTAAATACGTTGCCATATTAATCTGTTTACATACCTAGAGAATAATGGAAGCATTGCTTTGATTTATTACCACAAGGGGATCACATGAACTGCAAGCCCATTGACACAAAATTTCTAACCCAAAGGTTCTGATTTATTAAATCATGTCCTGGTAGATGCTGATATGTATGTATGCAAATCATTATAGGAAGCCTTGATTTCTTCTGTTGATGTGGAACATTATTCAGCATGAAATTGGTCTGGAAAATGTCCAACAATCCACAGACACTGCAGGAAAAAATAACTGAAAAGTGCACAGATCCTGTGCTTTTCATTTTTAATGGGAAAATTGAGTTGTAGTTTTGTCAAGTTCCTATTGCTCTTGCCATATGAATGAAGAAAAATATGAATGACAGAAAAAGAATCCCTTTAACGAAACTCATTACTAATCTTCACTTCCCTTGCCTGGGGGGCCATCCCATATTTCTTTTCTAGGATAATAAGGTGTCACACAGCAAGACAAAGGCCTGAGTTAGGTAAGCTTAAGAGGCTTACCTAACAGATATGGCAGGTCCAAAAAGAGTCATTTTAGCATCTTGTTTTATGGATGAAAGTCAAAACAATGGGAGGATTTTTCTTTCTTTCTTTTCTTTTTTTTTTTTTCCTCTCTCTGCGGTATGCATAAACAGAGATAATGGTTTAAATGTTTTTCCTAAGGCTCTGGTGCCTGTCTGCAGCAGATTAGGTGACCCAGTTAAAGGAGAGATAGTGAGGAAGAAAAGGAGTGCTTTGGAAATAATACACTTTTAAACTATGGAGATTGTAAAGCCAAAAATGTGGAAGGGAAATAGGAAAGAGTCTCTGTTTGTTGGCATCACAGATGGCTTCTCCTCATTGACTGCATGGATTTAGATGAATGAGCAAGATTTTGCAATTTGAGCAATTCCCTGTACTTCACAGTGACAGCATCCACAGTGCTGTGAGACCGCGGGTAGTGCAACAGAGTTAGATTTAGCTTGCTTTGGAAAGATCCACAGTTGATCTCAACTTACCCCTATTTTCTGTTGGGTAAAAGCAGTCATGGAGAAAGCAAATGCGAAAAGGTGATGACTCCCAGGTTGCTAATCAGATCTCATGTTAAGGTTGCTAATCACTTGTCTGTCAGGCTGGGAATTTTGATCTTAAAATTTTTAACAGGGCTGCTGATCACCTCACTATGCCATGTGTAACACTCTTAGACAAAGCACAGTTTGGGTCTTTAGAGTCTTATGGCACTTCTTGACTTTAGAATCGAAAGATAATACATACGGACACAGTTGGGAACATCTAAATATTCAGATTCAGATTCATAACAAATTGCATACTACCCTGCACCATAGCTTGAAAATCTACCCAACCAGTTAGAGAGAGAATATTACTGCAACCATGTCGTTTCGCTGTAAAACAGCGTGTAGGAATTGATTAGCATTATCTTTTTGTTACAGAACAGTTTGTGCTGTTCTATTTTATGCTATTGTCTGCAGAGGAAAAAATCATATGGATTCTGTCATACTTACATCTCGGACTTGTAAAATGCAGCCCTGCATAATTACTCAGTTTTCACAAACTGTGAATTTTTTTGCAATGTATTTTGAAATACCACTATAACTGTTTGGAGGTAGCAAAGGGTCAAACACAAGCCTTAATTTCAGGAATACTGCATAAGTTCCCATGCCTGTACCAGAGATACTGGAGATGTGTAATTCTTTCAACAAGATTTGGTTAAAAAAACAAAGACTACAAATACACAGAGAAAACGCAGAACCAAGTTATCAATATGTGTGGAGTCCCTCTGTTTCAAGCTAATCATATATATAGACAAAAAAAAATTGTGAAAATTTAAGTTCTCAGATCAAGTTGTAGAAAGTAGATGCAGCAGTCTTTTGTCTCAATTGATGGGTACTGCTGAAGACACAGATGTCCTTTGTTCTGTTTTGGGTTGATTAATGATTTATCTTGCCCAGCATATACAAAAATGAGAACAAAAAGATGAATCTTAGCAAGTTGTCATGCTTTGATTTTTTTATATTTCTTGTTTTAGGGGCACAGCCTGCAAGGAGGGGATATCAGGTGTCCTGGCATCTTGTGTAGACTTTCTCAGCTTGGACCACAATAAGTGCTCTTAACAACCTATGTGTGGTAATACATCTAGGAAACATGATATTTTATTTATAATAAGGTTAAATAATGAACTGGATTTCTTAATTGTATTAACAATTTTAATTTGTCTAATAAACCCAACATCTGGCAAACATGTGGTGAAAAAACTACACTTACTGGCTGGGAAGGTACTGTCATTCAGAATACAGCTGTCAGGACTGAGCCATCACTTATGGCAATAATGGAAAAAAAATTCTGGCAAGTGCCTCTTTTTCTGCCTTTCTAAGGCACCAGAAGGGACTGTCCTTAAGTTTAGAAACATAACTGCTTGCCTGCTTCTCACTTGCTTGAATTACTTCTCCATGTGACCATTTTCACAAAGCAAAACGAGTGCTGTAAGTTTTCAGGGAAAATACCACTTATTTCAAAATAAGTCCCTTAAATGTGACATTCTTTAAAAACCAATCAAGTCATAATAGAAATTATACCCAAAGCTTCAGTGCAATCTGGAAAAGGCAAAATTAACAAACACTTAAATAATCCTTAAGAAAAAAAAGTTATTTGCTCTCATTGGGAGAACCCATCTGAACAGGGCACCTGCAGGCAAATCAGCACAGATGGAATTCTTACTGCTTATATCGCCTTCTAAAATGATGCCTACTCACCATTTCCTTTCAGAGTCATGTCACTTTATAACAAGAGAGAGTTAAGATCTTGGGCTGAGGCAACATGGCCTGGATTTTCTGGCAGACCTGTGAGCAAACTTGCAAGTTCTCTAGATTGGGATAGAGGCATGTACTAGAGGTATGATCAGAAGATGCTATTTGGAAACCCAAGCAGGGATAGCTGGTTATAAGAAATGTATAATATTTACCCTCCCTTTAGCAGACTATTCACGGATAAAAGGATGCAAGGAGAGAACTTATGGGCTAGCAGAAGTAAGAAGGAGGTTTCTTTGAGATCCATGATGGTTATTTCCAAGGACTGCCCTGAAGTAACAGGCAGACTTGGAAGTCAGTGCTTTAAGGCTCTGGATCACTTTACCTGCTTGATGTCCTTAGATGTACTGTAAATTTTTACAGCTCTTCAGACCTGAGTGGCTGTTTCTGTCATCTTGTGGTACTGTTTCCAAGAGCAGGGCTGTTGAAAAGAAGCTGAAATCCAAGAGATATACAAAAAGATAAAACATCTGAGTAGAGAGGAACAGAAGACAGGGCAAGGCTGCATCTAACATGGCAATGACTTTGCCTGGACAGGTGTTCAAAACAATATCCTGAAGTCACACATGATGGCTTTCAAGGATAACTAAATTTTTATAAATAAGCTAAAGAATAAAATACATGCTGAGAAAAGCTTTCCTTGCTCTCTAGGGGGCCCTTGGTGATTTGTCTCCCTGCAGGGTTTCTTTGAGGATCTCAGAGATCCAGTGGGTGGAAGATGACTCTTACTGTGCTCAGTCAGCCTAGTGTCAATGTCTATTTTGTTGTATGGATCCTAGTCTGTTGTCAGGTCTGTGCATTTGTCAAACTCTTCTGCTTTCTGCAGGCTACACAAACAATATAGGAGAATCACAAAGGAAAAGAAGTTCAAGGGGAGCTGAAGATTTTCAAATGAAACACACACAGCCTTTTTGAAAAAGTCTCTGAGGAGGAATGTTTTCTCCTCTCACTGAAAAAAGAAATCCTCATAAAAAGAAAAAAGAAATCCTCATTAAAAGAAGAAAATGGGAGGCCAGTTTTCACTGCTGCTGAACCAAAAATCTGTCAGTCTGAAAGAATGACTAATGTTTGAGCTGTTAAAGGCATGAGTGAGACTGAACCTGCAATTACAATTACTTTCCAGCTGTTGGTTAAAGCAGAACAAAACCCTTTGCCAAATGGCCTCCCTCGCAGGAGCTACTAAGGCTCCTGCTACATCATGGGTGTGGCTGCTTTGGCACCACACCCACAGGGTCTCCAGCTTGGGCCTGGTGGATGGAAAGATGCAATTCATGGCTCCTGCAGAAACATACCTCCACTGAAAAGGGACCGCAGGGCTGGTTGGGTTTGTAACATGAACTGGCTCATCAAGAGAACAGAGAAACCAGAGCAAGATGGAGGGAAGACATGGCTTTCCACTGACAGACACAAGACTTCTCCTTGCTGTCTCCAGTACCAGCTGTTACACCAGCTCAGCCGCCTCGCCTGGCCGCTTCTTCAGGGCTAGATGTGTGGTCCAATTCACTGTCCTGGAGAGAAAAGCAAGGAACCTGTAGCAAAAACAGGCTCTGTTGACGCGAGAGCAAGGATCACTTAAGAGAATGAAGTGTGGAGGAGCTCCATGGGCCCAGTCCCGCTGCAGAGGGAAGCTGGGCTGAGCTTGCCCTGTGCTGTTAATTTGGATAGGCACACCAATTTCAAAGCCAGACAAGAGACTTTGCATGTTTTTGTGTTGTGACTTTAAGCGGTAAATTCTTACTTCAGTGAGACCTGTGATACTCTACCAGTGTGCCAGAATTTGGAGTACTTGTGTTTTGGGATAGAAGCAAAAGAAAAAAGACTTACCATGCAAGTTGTATAGCTTCAAACTGAATTGCAGATTAATGTAGTTCATCCAAGAAATTATGAGTGTTCAGCTCCTTGTGTATGTGTTTATCAGTAGTTCTATCAAAAAGAGTAAGTAATTAAAGGAAATTTTCAACAGCTACTGAACCGAGTTTTCTTCAGTTGCGTTCATTTTCCAAAAATACCTCATTGAATGCTTTTGCTGGTGTGAGCACATCTTATGGAATATGGACCTTGAAGCAAAGATTTCAGAGAGTGAATTCTATGTGCCTGACATGCTTCAGTGGAAACTAGGTGATGCCATTCAGTTAGGAATAAAGAGAACTCTGTGCAATACCTGTCCAGCTAGAAGACAGCCTTCTCTTCCCAAGTTTACGCATTTTTTTGTTAGAAGAAGCTCAGAGCCAACCACCAGAAAGTCTGTCGGAAAATTCCTTAAAAAGTCTAAGTGCTCATACAAATCATTTCCTTTGCAGAGGTGCGCAACCATATATATAGACGTGGCAAGTCAGACTAAAGGGATTGTGTGTCCCTGTAACCCAGATTTGTGAAATAGTCTAGCTGTAAATAAATCTTTAAAAATACTGTGTGAATTCTGGGCAGGATCCCCTTTCTTGCAATTGCAATGTAGAAACACAGCAGAAGAACAGGGTCCATTGTTCTTTTCTCTGGCAATGGAAATGGATAAAAAAGTTTCCTCCTCCAGCTGCCCCCCCCGTTGTGTGCTGAGGTCCACTGAGCGCTCTCCTGTCCCAGGATAAACTTTTGAAAGGCTGCACTGAAGTGACTCCTTTTAAGACAGTATGTTTTTTTTAGTCCTGTGCTCCATTTTACATCTCAGCCCTGCTGGGACATGGATCAGCATGACTTGGAGGCGGGATGACCCATGGTGGGAGGGCAACCTGCACCTGGAGAAAACAATTTTTTTTCTAAATGACTTCAGCCACAATTACCTTAACCTGATGTAGCGGTGTGTAGCCCTCAGCTCCCTAGTGCTGCTGCCAGAACAGAGTCAGGGCTGTATTGCTGCAGGTGAGAGGAAGGGTTGCCCCTCTTGGCAGCTGCAGCACTGCAAATCACATGCCAGACCAGTGACAATCCAGTTTGTATCTTCCACGCTGTTATGCAACGTTAAAATTTATATTTCCATTTCTTCAGGGTTCTGTGCTTGAAATTTTTTCTGAAGCCAAGTTAAGTTAACACAGAAAAGACATATCGTTTCATTGAAATACAAAGATAGCGTGTGTGTGTACCTTTGGTCCTCATCACCTTCATCGGCAAAAGAAAGGCAGACAACATCTAATCTCGTATGAAGTCTCCTACCACTTCATACCATTTTGAAAGTCTCTGAGGCAGTAGAGTGAGTTTGTATCAGAGCAGCACTTTGTATTATCTCTCTATGGATATGGAGTCAGTGGTGTTCCATAATGACTTAAAAGCCAGATTCATCATTTAATTGAGTGACAGCCTACCTAAATGATCAGCCAAGGAAATTGTGAGAACTGGCATTTCATCAGTTCTTTGGCAAATGCAAAAGACAAAAGAATTTGAATGAAACAAAGCAAATCAGCATCTGGATTGACCCATTAGGAAGAAATAACCATTTTGGAGGAATACCAAAGGGGGTTGACCAGGGTGAGTCTTACTTACTAGGAGAAAACACAGGAAAATCACTTATAAAGAAGAGTAAGTTTCCAGTAAAGGTTTAAATAATGCAACCTCTGTGTTGGCTACCTGATCTGGTGGGAGATAGTGAACAGCTCTGTGGTAAAAGAGAAGACCTCCAGACAAGCAGGAATCAGCAAAAATTTAGAAAATTATCTTCAGGAAGCCACATCCTGATAATGAAAATAGCTACTGTTGAGCATTCAAAGGTAAACTGCTTTCATATAAAGAAAATCAAAACCTTCCACAAGTAAATTCTAGTATATTTTAGCATTTCTGCTGGGCCTTAGGGCTTTGGTTGTAGCTGAAATTGGTACTAATCAGCAAATCTAGAAACCTGCTTTTATTATAACAATCTTATATCTCTTCCTTCTCAGGACTTGCATATTTAAGTAAAAAAAAAAAAAAAGAAAAAAAAGAAAAAAAATCATTATGTTATTAAATTTGACTCTAAAAGACTATCAGATATGTTAAATTCTGATGTAGACAATACAGATGCGTTTTCTGGTCAATGGCTCTAACAACATCTGGAGATTCATGTGAGGTTTGATGAGTTGCTTACAGCGTGTAATGCAGGTCCAGTTTGAGGTAACTGGGATTCTTTTCCCTTTCAATTGCGCTACACAGCATAATCAGAAATACAGTAACCAGCAAGAATATCTGTCTTTCAAAACATTTCCAAAGCCAACTTGGAGTGAAGATGAAGTTCAGTACAGCATACTACAAAAGCAAATTATTCTTCTCTAAACAAGAAGAACATTACATCCTTAGCTGTCTGTGTAGTACTGTGGAAATAGTCTTTGCAAATAACATTTTCTTTGTGGAAAGAACTGCTGCTGATTTGATTGTGTGCCTTGCAGGAAGAGGTAAGAATTTGTACAAGTTTTAGACTACCGAACAGTGCTTAAAAACAGAGCTGTGTTGCAGTACAGAGTTAGTATGCTTTAGAAACACACCAAACAGGTATTTCCCTGGTGAACACCATCACTTTTTCTTAGTATTAATACCTACCTTTGCCAAAATGATGGTGTGGATAGTATGGCAGACAATGCTAACCATCTCCCAGACAAGTAAAAGTATATAAATAATGATCTATATTCATAACATTTAAAAAAAGAAAATTAGAAGCCTTAAGTGACTCAAAATTTCCACGTATTTGGAATAATTTGTGCTATAGTTAGGGAAGACACAGATTTTTACATTGCCAAAGCATGTCTTACAGCAGCAATGGGAAAATCATTGCTATATCACATCCAGCTATTTGTGTCCATATTCTAGTATAATGTGCAAATAATGTTTCTCTGAGTACTTTGTTATTTCCCCTCTGCCTGTGTAGGCAATGTTCATATTCCAGAGAGGAACTGACAAGAGTGCTCAGGATCTTTGACCATTTTTTTAACAACTACAAAATATAAGGCTTTGACAATGTTAGAGGAAAATATATCTTGCCGGATCCAAGGGCCTGGGAGAGGGAAGGCTGCTCAGCTCCATGTCCCCAGCTCCAACCAGCAGCGAGGCTGGAGACACGTTCCCAGCAGGCAGACGCACACAGAGCACACGTGTACACCACGTATGTACCTATACATGTGTCTGGACACACGGATCAGACAGACACACAGAACACTCGCATGGACACAGGCAGCACCAAGGGTCTCATCCTGCTCCTCTCTCCAGCAGAGCAGGATGGGGCTCCACAAGTGACAACACAAAGACGTTTGTGGATGAGGTGGGTCCCTCTGGCAGCCGGCTCAGACCCTCAGCCTGACCAGCAGCTGCCCTGGGGTCCCAGTCTCCCCAGTTGCTGGCACTAGGACATAAAGCCTCCAGGGCTGCAACCCCACAGCAACTGCTGCAACAGACTGCTGCACACGTGTGCTCACACACGCACACATACATACACACACATACACAGAGACACTCACACACATGCACACAGAACTCTCTGGGTCTCCCCTGTCCCTCTTGCCCTCAGACACCCCCACCCTGCTGTCTCCCACCCACTTCACCAGCCCAGCACCCCATCCTCTCTGGCACTTGCACGCTCACTCACGCCTCACACCCGTTGTGGTGGCTGCACCGGGGACAAGGGCTCTCACCCAGCCCCGGCCCCAGCCACTGCACTCAGACCCCGTGTGTGTGCACCAACACACATGTGCACACACACATACATAGACTGGGGAGCCATCGGTGACAGAGTGAGGATGAGGAAGGACTCTGGTGAGCACCTGGGACAGGCTGTGCTGCCCAGGCGCAGGGCATGGCTGCCAGCGTTCTCACCAGCCAACTACTCACCTGCCACCAGCCCTTTTTGCCTCCTTGCCCCTCATTTTCCTGCTCCTGGTCCTCCCCAGATGACCTCAACCTCCTTTTCCCACCTTTGGTTCCTCCCCAGACATCCCATAATAAATCCGATGGGACCTCAAGCTGCTCTTCCCCTGCACCCACAACGTGTCCCCCAGCCCTGGGCAGCAAGCCCCCTCAGTCAGGAGCGTGACCCAGGGGTGCTCTCGATGGCTGCTGGTGGTGGATTTTGTGCTAGACACAGGCCGGGGCTCTCCTGGGACAGCCCTGGGAGGGCCATGGCAAGGTGACTCGTTCCTCAGGAGCTTTTGATTTGGTTTTCCACCTGCCATCCTGCCCCTGGGCTCCTCAGGGCTAGTGTGATGGGCCTTTGATGGGCTGATGGCCCTGGAGCGAGCCTGGGAGCAGCTAGTGTGGGGTGTTATTTGGGGTCCCACTCCTGCCATTGTTGCTCTGTGCTCTTTGGTGGGTGTGCAGATGAGTTCTATCACATAACCTAGCAGAAAGTCTTGCAGATATCATTGGGAGACCACCCTCAGACTGCAAAAACTAGCTGGTGTCACCAGTTCAAAGACGTATTGACATGCATTTGTCCCTCCCAGCTCCTGCTTCATGGATCCCTTGCCCAGCAATTCACGGCAAATATAGAAAGAGCAAGAGAGGTCAACATGGAAAGAACAAAGGGCTCATGGGAATAAAGTTATCCGAATACACTTATGAAAAATGTCCGGCTTCTGGTGACTTAATTACACTTGATGAAATAGCTTCCAAAGCAACCAGCCCAACCAAAGCACTTGCTGTTTGCATATTGGAGCTGACACAACCCTTTCAACAAAATGTAAAGTTGTCTTGACAGCAATCAGCAGTCTTTACGTTGTGGGAAGATGCAATTTATAAATGCCATTCATAAAGCTGTCACAAAAAAAATTCTTATTTTCTGTTAATGGTGAAATCCTACAACATAATAACAAATTAATGCGTGATGATCATTCAAAATTTGACATGATTCAGTCCTTACTCCCAAGCCTGTTGAAGCTGCACGATGACCAGCATATGACATTGTGCCTAAAATAAGGACTTTTATGTGCAGATTCAATATCTATATGGTTCCTTGACATATACCAATATATAATGCCTATTTTTGTTCTGTAAATCACTCCCACATGGTGAACTGTGACCATGTTCTGCTTTTTTCAAATTCAGTCAGCAACAATCAACAAGAGAAAACAACGTACCTCCTCAGTTCATGATTTCAAGAGATAAACATTTAAAAGAGCAAGTGAACATAGCTAGTTCCCTATATTCTCGCTTCAGTCCCTCCATTTTCCTTTGATAAATATGAAGATTCCATAAGATTTTTCTGGACTCAGTTATAAAACCATATTAGTTTATATTTTTCGTTCTGGGGCTATAAAAAAATCTAGATTTCTGTTTCAAAAATGCGGTATCAGTATGAGAGATGTAGGTTGATTCACAAGCTTCTTAACAGAAAATATGTAGACGAAACATTTATTCTGCTGTTCTGATCATCCTGATCTTCAGAGGCATTCTAACATGACAGAATAGCAGGAACCAGTGCGGGTAAAGGTCAAAATGCCTGCCTTAAAGAAAATCTTGTCCATCTTTACAACTACTGTAGAAACAAAAGAATATGCATAATGAGCAGAAGGCCTGCTATCACTCTACTGGCAGAGAAAAACAGGCTAAAACAGGAGTCAGAATGCACGTGAAAACAAAGACTACTGAATACAGCCCAACATATTAAATTAGGAGGAGACAAGGTCCCCTTATCACAGGCTGTGTCGTCCTTGGGGGCCATCAGCTTGTAACTGTGGGAGGTTCATGGCAATGTGAGCTCATTGAGACTTACCTGCATGAAAGCAGCCACAAACTGCAGTCAAAATTTCAGGCATTGCGAATATCTAACATACCTATTTTTGTGAGATTAAAAAATGCGAGTCAGCAATTTGCCAGGGTGGAATTCAGGAAAATACTGGTTTTGCCACATCAAGACAGACGGGATCCAAGAGGGTGGAAACCTAGACGGCCTCCTGGTTTCTGATTGCTTCATTACACAACAGAGGATGTCATCCTTAGGCTGTTTATCTATTTAACTTCTAATTCATCTCAGTGGGATGGAAATCTGTCTAAGAATCTGCTGGGATATGGGAAGGACAGGGGGAATACCAAAACCGCTCTAATATCTTCTTATCAAAGTCTTGAACTTGCTTCCTTTTTTAAAAAGTAAATTTAAAACAAGTTAGTGTTAAGCCTGCAGAATGTATCCTGAATGTGAAGCAAAGTGGAAAATGAGCCACTTGCAATTTGCAAACCAGATATATTAGACCCATTGGTCTGTAGAGATCGAAGTTTAGACTGCTGTGCTTAGGATACTTGCGCAGGGGTTTCATGGGCAGAACAGCCCATGATGCACAGTGCACCTTCTGTAGTACTGAAAATCTACATACAGCTAGTAAATCCTGTGCTGTGCGGCTACTGAAAGGAAAAAGAAAGGATCTAAACATTCTGTCTTAAAAAATCCTAATCTCTTTTGCATGTTGAAGTACAAGCCCTCTTCTTGAGGTTTTCTCAAAGTCCCGTTCTTTTAAGCATTGTGGTCTGGAAAACAACAGTGCCTTACTTGTACAGTCACTGATGGTTGACTAGTGCCATTCACATTTCTCTGCCTATTGGAGAATGTCATCATTCACCATCACCATCATCAGAGGGTGATAAGGACTAGACACGTGGTTAGGCATATTCAAATGTAATTTACTGTGTCAGAACATGTCACCCTAACTATTTGTCTCTTTTGGCTGAGGATGTACGATCTCTTGTATCACACACTGATACAACTTCAGTTTTTTGGTTTGTTTGTTTGCTTTTTGTTTTGTTTTTTTTTTTTTTTTCCCTTTTTTTTTTTTTTTTGATGCTGAATGGCATATTCATTTAGCCAGTGAAGATCACAGCCTCTTACAGCACTCAGTGCTGTTGGTTTCTATGGATGCTTAATTCACAGGAGGTGTTCAGCATGTGCTGGGACCGGGTCTGAAGGAATTAGAGCTCATTGCTGCAGTTTGTCTTAATTAGGATATTTTCAGTGGAGGAAGCTAGCGCTGGCAGGCAGACATCGCCCATTTGACAAACATATGATCCAAGCTGACATTTCTCCTCCCAAAGGGACAAATGAATACCACAAGGCAACAGAGCAAAGTTTAAGCTACTGTGCAGCACTATAGCCTCTTCTCAAGCTCTTTCCCTTGTCCCATCCAGGTAGCTTCCTCAAAAGCTTCCTTTTGGGCTGCCTCAAAATTGGGCTAGTTGAGAAAGTGTGACTTAAAAAGAAACTATCCCCATGTCACCTTCCCAGTCTGTAATTTGTTAAGCCATTTGCCATCCTGTCTGACCTGCACGATTACTGTAGTATTTTAAGAAGAAGCTAAAAAAATAACCAGGACAGAGGGGATGGGCAGAATAGGAAGCCTTCCCTGAATATGACTTTTATTACCATCATTTTTGAACCCACTTGGTCTGGATGACAGTCCTGCACTGCTTATCCTCTGTCCTGCTGTTACAGGGACGGGCTGCTAGCAGGCTGCTATTGCACATGTCCATAACAGCACAAGGAGCGGCTGCCATGCTGGGCCTCTAGGCAGCATACGGCAGGCACCAGCGGCAGGAGGCTAACCAAGCCCTTAACATCTGCAGGCAAATGGCCTTTTTTTCCCCATGTCTGGTTTTTAGTGCAGGCCTGTTCAAAAGGCTGCTCTAAACAATACTTTTAATGGGTTTGGTCTCAGCCCTGGATGTAGCAAGTGAAGCTCACACAAACCCCGGTGAAGAAGAAACTAGTAATTTTTCTGCACAAATAATGTCCAGCTATTGATTTTTTTTTTTTTTCAAAATATTATCCTGTCTGAAGGCACAGTGTTATTTACAGTGCAGCTGAAAAGAGGGAAACCTCCTGAAATATCACAATAGGAGATGCCAGTGAAATCTCAGGGGTGGTTGTTTTATTGGAAAACAGCCTGGAACTGACTCCATGCCAGTGAATAGTGTGCTAGGCCTGAGGTTGAAGATACTGCCGTCCTAGAAGGAGATCAGGAGCAGGACCACCTAGGGAGCACTGGTGAGATCTGCCAGGCTCTGGCGGAGATGAACAGAGCAAGCACGGGCAAGCGAGCAAGAACACAGGATGGGCAGACTCTCACAGCTTCTCCCAGCAGGTGGGAATTAACTTAGGAAGAAACACACTGGTTGTCTTAACAAAAGATTAAGGGTTGTATAATACAGAAACCTGCAATTCTGTCTTCTTAGTGTTGTGTATTTGGTGGACTAACTCGATCAAAGTAGAAAAGAGGATGGACCCCACGGATCCAGGCACGGGATTCCAGGGGTCACAGCCCTTGCGGAGAGGCAGAGAGATAAACCAGCCCTATCCCTGTGGGAAGTTTACAGAAAATGACTGCAGAGCTGTGTGTCAGGAGTGGGCTGCTCTGCAAGGGGAGGGGAGCTGGAGCTGAGGGTGGCACCATGCTGCAGGGGCAGTGCCCTTCCCAGCAAGGACCCATTGTAGTGGCCAAAGTAAGGAGAGCAGGGCAGGCCTGGTGAGAGTAGCTTGGGTCAGCCAAGGTCCATCAGTCACCAGGCAAGCCTGTAATGATGCCGTAGGTTCAAAGTCAAGCCCGGAAATCAAGTCAATGTGTGATGATCAACAGGATACTTCACTGGGCATAGGTATGGCCACAACACAGCCTGGACAAAGACCTCCAGAGAGAGGGAAGACATGCCTGGTGGAGGATTCTAATGGCTGTTCCTCAAACAGCTCTTTTCAAGGCTGCACAGCAACACCACAACTGATCTGGCCTTGAGATCAGGCAGGCAGACCTCGGGGATGGGGTAGGTGTGTGCGCAGGGTCCTGACACACTGTAACTCAAACAATATTAAAGTATTTACTTTCCTTTGATATAGCCAGAGTAAAGCGTTCAAGTAGTATTAACCTAAGTGCTTTTTCAGCATGAACAGGTCTTGTGGGGAATGAAAATGGTCATCTACATCTCAGGGATGCCAGAGTTAGATAGGAGGAAAAGGAAGACCCCTTCTTGCAGTCAGACTGCTATAAAGAGAAATGAGTGTTGTGGGGAGTGAAGCCTTCATCTCTTCCTGCCTTATCATGCACAAGAGGGTATATGCAGAAGAACACATTTTCACAAGCACTCAGAGTGCTCTGTGTCATCCTTTCCCTTAAGTTAATGATTGCAAACAGCAGAAGCAGAGTCAACCTTAACCATTTAGAAATCCAGCTAGTAGTTCCCCAAAAACAGTATGGTGGAGTCACTTTGCAACAGATGCGACTCTCCCTTTCACTGAAAGGCACATAATAAAGATTATCATTTTTTAAAAAACATAGTTAAAAGAGGGGTAGAACTGTTTGGTGCAAAAGAAAAGCGGAGGAGCTAATTCTGGTCCCACTCCTTTCACCATGGCTGGGACTTCCTAGCATTGCTATCCTGTTTCCTGAGGCTGTCTACTACTTTATGCTATTTCCTCTTCCTGCTGGGGAAAAGGGACCAAATAGCGGAAAGATATTCCCACGCCATTGCTAATTATACATTTTTAGCTCTGAATCTAATTTTGACATCTTCTAGAATTTTACATGTAATTAATTGGAAGGGTGTCAAAGCAGAACATCATAAAAAAGTGAGGGCTAGTATTTTTTAATGAAGGGGGAGGAGGAGGGAAGACAAAATTTATCATTCCATTTCAATTCATTCAGAGACTACACACAGGGTGAAAAATTAAGGTGTTGGAGAAAGAAAAGGGAGGGCTGAAGGAAAGGAAAGCAGACTCATACCAAAAATGTTCTTCCTCTCTATTTTTAATGTCCTCTTTTTCTTTCTCTTGGTATAGAATTTTTCAGTAACATGTTTCTCCTTGTATCATGATAGCTAGTTTTAATTTTTTTTCAGATATTTTTCTTATTTATGAGTACATTTCAAGACAGGCATCTTTTACCCGGTCAGTCTTGTCTCCTGTGAAAGGTGGCACATATTAAAAAAGTGATAAAAAGCTAGGCATCTTTTCTGTCTTACCTAATAATAGTCTGCATACATACGTGCGGGTGTGCACATATGGACTGTGTACACACACACATAGGCAGGAATGGCTGTCTCACCAGCTTTCTCAGGACTGGATTGTCCTGGTCCAGGATCTGAGCTGTTCTTTTCCATTATGTGGTGCATCAGAAATGATTTCCTACCTCCTGCCAAACTTCTCCAACTGAAAAATTACTTTTACATATGCTACGGTTGCTTCAAGTGTGCAGGCAATTCCTTCTTCTGCGGTCCCATAAATCTGGTCTCTCGATTATTTTCTGTTTTGTTTTGTTTTGTTTTGTTTTGTTTTGTTTTGTTTTGTTTTGTTTTTAGTACAAACCTTCTTAGACCACAACACACATTCAGTCCCTGTGTGTGGGTGTACTTCAGTTATGTCAACATAAGAGTATAAAGGGGATTATATTTTCTTTCAACCCTGGATTTTTAAGTCAGTGGGGGGTTGCAAAGGGGTCATCCTAGGAGCAGAGGTACAAACCTCTGAACACAATTATCGTGTAGGTTAGTTAAAATACTTGGTGGTGTAAGTTATTTGTTATCAGTTGTGTTTTCTTGCCTGATGATAGGAAGGCATTGAAAAGGGATCTACAGTAAAGACACAAAGATTTAGGTCTCCTATGTGAAAGTGTAACTCTAAAGGTTTCCTGCATCTTTGTGTCCTTCTGTGTTCACAGAAGTTGGTAGATGGCTCCTGGCACAGAAGGGCCCTGACTCCTGTGGGGGCCCATATCTCCAGCAGGTAGCGCAATGAGCTCTTGCACTGGTCATGGAAGAAGTGATACTTCGCAATGAACATCGCCAAGTCAGAACCGTTTGTGTGCTTCTTCTGCAGCGAGGATAACAGTGTGAAGGACAAGAATTTACTATGAGAGCAGATAAAATACCTAACAAATTCTTGCCTTTTGAGAAAGGGATGATGTGGTATGCATATGAACTAAAGAAGGAAAACTTTCCCCCCTTAAGGAAGGAAAAAAATACTTCCCCTCAAAATGCAATACTGAGTTGATTCTTTCCCAGAGAAGACTCTTTCGTCTCTGTAATTATATACAGATGTCCTCTTGAATTTTCAGTATTGGCACTTCTTATGTCCTGCCACAAACTCCTGTTCACAGTCTGTGGTGTTATATACAGCAGATACAGCAAAACCATATGCCAGTTAAATATGTTTTATTGTGTCTTTTCCTCCTGTCAGCTTTCAGAGCTCTGGAGTGGTCTGGAAAGGAGTGCTCTCCTTTTTCAGGCATTAACCACCATTCTTACATGAAGGAAGAAACTTGAGGTTAGAGAAGCAGCTGAGGATTAAGTGAGGATTTTAGCTAACAGCATTTCCAGTTTACAAGTGGAGAAACCTGTTTAAATTGCTCTGTCTGCTCCATGTGTTGTTATGCTGTAGTTACTGGCTAGTCCGTGTCAGAGGCTGTAGGTGGTGTTAGAGGAGTTTATGTTTGAGACCAGGCAAGCTAACGTGCATTGGATCATCGAAGTAAGCGTAGTGAGTCTTTTTGCTGCATGTCTTTTCACTTTCATCACAATTTCTGCCAGACTGTTTCTCCTAGAAATGCTATGGTTCGGCACTTTGGCTTGAGATTGGTACTTTGATAGGTTTCAACACTGGTGCAAGAGTGGCATGCTGCACCCCACGCAGTCTCTGTAAGTTTTCGGTGTACGGCCCTTCGACTGAAATATGCAAGTGGAATATTTAAATAAGACAACTTCAAAAGCAATAAAGAACTTGAAAGGGGTTCTTTGAATATGTGTTAAGGCCAGGAAGTGACTGTCCCCATGGGATAAGAGGTTAAGCCTTTATTTCTAAATCATCTACATATAGCACCCTGCCTAGGAGCACAGTGTAACGTCTGAGAAGGTGCTGAGCTGAACGACAAGTCACCTGTGGTTTTTCAGGCATTGGATATGTGTGGTAAGTGTTCACTTCCACAGAAACTTCCTAGAGATTCTTCTCTATTCCACAGTCACATTACAGAAGACAATAATTTAGTTTAAAAACAACACTCTGAAAGCCTTTTCCGCAAAAATTCTTTCAAGTCAATGGGACAATTTCCAGTGACCACAAGATGAAGACTCAGTTTTCACTGAATTATTTTATACTTCGATATTATAAAAAGATATATTTGGAAACAGATAAACACATAAATATTTGCAATTGCTTTTTTTGTTTTGTTTTTGTGTGTGCATTTGCTAGTTTTAAATACCTTAAGAAATTTCAGTGGGGATGAAAATATGGAAAAAAAAATGCAGACACTCATTTAATCTCATTCAAACTTTTCTTCAGCTAACTTAATACAATGACAGAAGAATTATTTTAATGGAGGTTTATATTAAATACCATTCAACAGAATAAAGGGATGGTTAAGGAAGAGATACTCATAGGTCTCGTTTGTTACCTTAAGCTATTGATGGAGGCATCTAATTACACTATTTTGTAGAAGTCACATGTCTTCATAGTTTTTGAAAATACGACCTGAAAGAGTTCAAGCTTTATCTCAAAAAATACAATTTAATCCAATTATGAAGAATGTGAACAAAAAGCTATGTTCGGAAACAGTTACTAAAAGTAATTTCTTTTTCAGTTTGGGAAAGCAATAGTTGCTTTCCCAGTTTCAGCACATCTGTGCCATAAATAACTCTTAAGAAATCTCACGCAATTCTTTAGGGTTTTATAATTCATATATTCATAGTTCTAAAGCCGGAGAGACCATTAACTCATACAGCCAGTCCTACATTATACAGCCCAGGGAATTCCATGCAGTTGCTATTACACTGAGTCCAACAGCACATGCTGTGGGCTTAAGCCTACCTCTGGAACAGTATCCTGACTTGCTGGGACAACTCTAGGAGATGGAGAATATGCCCCTTTCATGACTAGTTCATGCCATGATTAATCTTCTGCAGTGTTTCATACATATATCTTATTTCTAATTTTAATGTGTCTGCCTCAATTTGGCAGCTTTGAGTTTTAATCCCCTGGAAGGCAGTACAACCCTAAAATGCATATGGTTTTAAGAAGAGAAGGTGACCATGACCTCTGCAGAACCATCAGTAAATCACAATTCCCACTGAAAACTACCAAATGTTTTTAATGAGCGAGAAGGGATTTGTTGATGTATCTATATATTTAAGTTTTATGTGACTGACCCCTCATCTAAATTCATTGTCAGTTCCAAGCATTGGCTTTTTCAAATCCAGGATTTAGAGTGCAGGAAAAGAGATATTATTCTCTTATTATTTGTACTATCGTTCACTGTCTGGTTGGATACTGAGGTGAAGAGGAGATCTCTGCTTCACAAGGCATTCATGTAAACTAAAATTTTGTGATTAAAAATTAATAAGACTGAGAAACTGAAATAATACACTCACTTGTAGTTACTACTACACAGAAAAAAAAAAGAAAAAGAAAAATTACGGTACCATTAATTTCATCTTTCTTGCAGGCAGGAGAAAAGAAGCTTTTCAGGAATCCTAAGGCGTCCAGGAGGGTCATACAAAAGCAGAGCTCTACTTCTCTCAAAATTAAGTTCCTTCATTGAATCACTAGTCCTCGTTGCATCTAATTACTTGTCAGAAAAGGAGCCCTGTGAGTACATGGTCAGTAGACATACTTACTTGAGGAAAGTTATGGAGCAAATACAGGACGACCAGCCACAGTTCTTTGGGTGCAGGGATTTGTGATCCCACTAGGGAGAGCTCACGCACCGCGTTCTTCTCACAGCAAACAACTGTTGAAATATGGTCCTGTCTTTCCCTTTTCCCAGGGATTACACCAGCCCTCAGGATTATAGCAGATGCATGAGACCTGAAGCATGTGCTTAGAATATTTAAAAAGGTAGAATACAGCAGGAAATAACTGGGATGTTTCTACCTCTACCCTTCTTCTTGTAATCAGGTTTCCCACATTGTTTCTGAGGTGTAAGATTTGATAGCAAAACCAAAACAGAGACTGCAGCTGTTGCATATATTTTGTTTTTTTTCCATAGGTCACAAAGTACAGATCACCACCCCACTCATCTCGGTTCCTCGCGTACACAGCTTTTATTTGGAACCAATCTTTCTGTGCCTTGGTTTCTTATCTATAAAATTGAGATAATTATACTTTTTGCACCTGCCTTCACTAGCTGGTTGGCACAACCTTCAAAGCAGGGGCCAGATATGCCCTCATTTTCAATTGCAGCCCCTTGTTTGTACTGTATCCTGATTAAGACATTATCTGAAGCATATCCCCAGCATAAAAAGGAAACACTAATGATTATTTGGGGAAGATGTTTATTCTATATAGTAAAGCTGTGCATAAGACGAGAGTGGGGTCATTTCCTAATCTTGGAAAGTTGGCTTGCATTAAAGTACAATTTCCACCTGGGAGCTGATACTGATATTTCTAACACAAGCACTTCTCTGGCAAACTGCTATTCACTAAACAGTTGTAAGGGCTGCTATGAACCACCAGAGGCTGCTATTACCAAATTAAAAAGAAATACCACTGAACACTCAGTTGCATTATAGGACAAGTAGGTCTTTCTCCTTCCCACATATATTTGTACCTCCCTTTCAGTTTCTTGCCCCAGTCCTTCTCAAGCCAGGCCAATTTGTAAGGAAGAAAAGGAAGACTTTGCTGCTCTCTGTTCTTATTCATCATAAAGGTCTATGTCAGGAGGGGGAAGGGTCCTTACACACCTGGAGGATTTGGAGGCAAAAGTCTTCATCTTCTTACTGTCTCACTGTGTCAGACACACTTACTTGCAGTCCAGTCACGCTTCCCTGACCACTTGTACTCAATTGCCAGCAGTAAGGGCCAGACTTAGCAACATACCCACTAACAGAAGCTAAGTTAGGCCACCAAGAGAAACCTGAGAAACCCTTGCAATTACGAATCAAATAGCAAACAAAATGGTGCTTTTCAGAAAGGAGAAAGGGAAAGGACCAAGTGCAATGCATCCAGAGAAGTTATTCCTTTGTCAAAGTGGAATATTACTTATTTGAACTCCTCCTCAGTTCTTGCTATGGAAAATCTGAAACCTCCTGGTGCCTCTTTTAATACCTCCTCATGGCTTCCTAGTATCAAATGTTGAGGCGCTATCATAATTCTACTGGATGTAAAACCTCACTTAATCTACATGTCATCAATTACTACCAGCTCCTAATAAACTGCTGTAGCTCCTCTGGCTTGTTTGCCGGAGGAGCTTTTTTTTTTACAATATATTTTTCATTCCAAAGACACATGGTTCTGTACTACGTAAGGGTGACAGGCCACCCTAACGCAATTAGTCTGATGTATGCTTGCTCAGATGTTACCCTGGATTATTTTTGCTTTTTAACAACTTGACCACTCTTTAAAGTGGATAGACAAACTGATTACATTCACACATGTCCACTTGCATTTCCTTTGCTCTTTTCTCTTGATGGGACTGTTTCTCTGGTCTTCTCAAGATCTGGATTTGAAGGGCAGAAGAGGTGGAAGGAAGATGGGGAACATCTTCTTTTTAAGGCCTCATCGGTTTTATATACTGCATAAAAAACCCCTTATTTTCACAAACAAGTCTGGTCCCCAGCATCTAAAAGAGAAAGCACCTCCTCAAAAGAAAATGCAAACAGAGAAAACAAATTCCCAAAAGTTTACAGACAGAAGCAAAGCACCCTGTAGGTATCCAGTGCAGAGAAGAGGAAATAAGTAGAAACGGCTGACAGGCCTGAACATTTTACATATGTTGTTTTATTGTGTTTGGGAGGCATTTCTGTTAAAAAGGAAAGGAAGAGGCATTCCACAAAGTGGAAAAATGGTAATGGTTTGCAGCGGTAATGGAACACAAAGGTCTGGCTTGCATAACCAGGCTTAAGCGAGCCTGTTCCCATCGTATCTCAGGGAACACTTCCAGCTCTGTGTTGAAAAAAATACAGCCAAGAGGGAGAAAGTCTTTGCTTATAGGTCTCCTATTAGTGCAAGGAAAAGACTATTTTAAAATTCAGAGTTACTCATGGGCTAAGAAATATAAATCTGCTTTAGAGTGATCCACATGTCTAAAAAGACTATATATTCCTAAATATTAAATGTGATCTGAGTGGGGAGCAAACATAACACCAAACCCTAGAAAACTGTACTAGGTAGCAGAGCAGCTGAAGAGAAGTAATCTGGGCAGGTCACGAATGGGACATGGCTCACACCACCTGAGCCGCATTGCCTTGATGTGGGCTTTGTTGCCCTGCAAGACTGGTGACATTATCCCAGAGCTTGATTATCTTCACCTGCAACTAAGTCCTACTCTGGGAGGGAAGAAAAATCTACCTGGCCTTGCAGGTATCTCCTCTGGAAAAAAAGAAGACTGGAAAATAGCTACTGGTGTTTCAGCCATTAAGTACCAGATATTACTCCAACTTGTTGTTGAGCTTACTTTCCCTTTAAGAAAACATTTTAATAACATTTTGATAATTTCTCCCGGGCTCCTTTATTTTGTTGGTTTTGTTTGTCTGTTTTTTGTTTGTTGGGTTTTTTTTTTTGTTTGTTTCCCCAAATGGACAAAATTACCTTCTTGAATATCTGAAAAACTCATTCACTCTTTCCCAAGAAAGGGGAAGTGCATGCTTGAGGCACTCACTTTGTGAGTGACCCCCTTTGAATTCGAAGTGAGCCCTTATGGTTCCTGATTAAGCCCGGGAAAAAGGCTTGCATACAGAGCGGGAGAGTGTATATCCTTGGTAAGAAAAGGAGAAGATTACTGAGATTCACCTCTGTTTCTTAGAGGAAAAGACTTTTTAATCGTTAAAAAGTGAAGATGTCTGTATCCTTCACCCCCCTCAGTTTACCTTACGCAGCCTTGTACAGAGATAGGGCTATCAGCCCTGACACACAAAACTATGTCTCTTTTAATGTTCTGGCCATGGATTGTACCACAGAGATTTCCAACCGCACCGTGTCAGGATCAGAATGAACAAATACCACAAGAGGAAGTTTTCAAATGCAGCTGTCATCAGATGTACTCTAACAGTCAACAGACCTACAATCCCAAAGTCTTAAGAAACTCTTTTCTCTCAAAACTCCTACCACTTAGGTACTAGGGAAACTCTCTCCTCCTGGTGTGTGGCAGACATTTCTGAAGTAGTTCAGCCATGTGGTGGGGAGAATTTACTGATCTCTCTGCTTACAGGAATAAAAATGAATTGCTTAAGTCTCTCAGTTTATGGAGGTGATATGTGCTGAGGATTTGGAGAAGAAAAAAAGGTTTCATGGCTGATAACCTTTATTATGCTTTATTTTGTTTTGCTTAATATGAACCATGGAAGCATTAGTTAAATGCAACCAATTTTCTCTATTTCAGGATGGAGCAACTCTGGTAAGTGCAAGTTTCCTCACACTGGTCAGTCCAGATGACTCATTTCAGTGGTGCAAACCTATTCCAGCCTCTTTCAGTCTTGAGCATAATGCAGCTGTCATAATGTTTTTCAAGAGGCACTTCCGACAGCAGCTGACCTCACATGATAAGTTATTTTCACATAACTGTGTAAATCATAATGATTTTAAATTTCCAGTAAACAGTGGGAAGCGTATGTATCACAGCCAAGGAAGGGAACATCTCTAATGATCACCACAGCATTGGTGGTTCTTGGGTGCCTATCTATATTTTAACATGCCTGGGCTTGAGTGGAAAATAAATGCAGTATTTACATACAGAACCGGTATCTAAGAGGCAAGGTGAACCTCCAGGATATGGCGTGAATGGCAGACTGCACTGAAGATCTTGTAGTGGCCACGCTCTGTCTGAGAAGAGGGGCCATTTCCACAGATCTTATGAAGCTGAGGAAGATCAGAAAGTCTCCCCCTTTCTCTTTTACCCCTTTGTGAAGAAATGCTCAGAAGGAAGTGTGGTGAGGCACTCAGAAAATGTGCAATGACATGTGCAACCTTACAAGATTTTGATCTTAAAATCACCACAAATTTACTATCCAACATAAAGCTCAGATACAGCTTGTGGTCTCTCTGTATATTCCTTGAAATCTACATGATTGCACAAGCCCTTATATTACTAGCAATTATTTTTATAGAGTCAATTTGCAGAATTTTTTTTTAAATCTTCCTGTGATGGTCTGTGTAATTCCACTGTATTCAAAATACAGCTAATAAATCACCATGTTTTGCTGCATATGGACATTGTAAGCTACTAAATGTGAATGTTTGTATTACTAGGAAAAAAAGTAGAATATGTGTTCTACAAATACGCAATGGAGATAACACATATAAACTTCACTTTTTTTCCCCCCTGACGGTATGTACTGCTTCAGAATGCATGAAAAGGTGCTGCAGGCATAGATTTAAGAGCAAATTTTGGAAGAAAGAAAAGGTATTTGATCAAAATCTCAATCTCTGAAGGTAAAGCCAAACAAAAGCAATGGAATGAAAGCTGGCAAAACCAACAGAACTGAAGCAAATAAAGAGCTGGAAGAGATTAACTCAGCTGCTGGTTCATGCTGATGGAGTGTAGCGTTCAGTCTAGTTTTCAATGATTTCACAGGTGCTGCCTTTGCTTCCCACAAGAGCCCAAGATCCCCGTCCCCGCTTGTCACAGGCCAGTTTACTCCAAAGAGCTATTAACTCCGCACATCTGCGGAGGGGAAGCTGCAATTCATGTAGGCCGTGGGAATACCTTTCTCAGCAGAGCACACTGGGCTCTCATGTGTGAGCAGTAGAGTTTGCCTTGATTTGGCCTCTACTTTCAAAGCATTTCAATGGCCTGCTTTGCCATAATCCCCATAAAATAATGCAGGCCAAGGAAGAGCAGTTAATTTTAATTGGTAACTCAGCCTATTGACTTCAAGGGGAATTTAGAGATTGAATTCAAATTTGAAAAATACAAGTGAAAATATCACTGCTTCTTAAGTAAAGGCAGTGCAAAGAACTAAAGAGAAATACTCCTGCCAAGTGACCTCCGAGAAGTCATTTGTGGCTTAGATTCTCTGATCAGCAACGAGGGAATAATGCTACTGAATCCCTCACCAGCACTGTAAGATTTGGAAAGAAAGGTTTATCAGTGTAAAACATGAAACTGTTTTCATATTACATTTTTTTCATTCACAAGATCAGTCAGCAGAACAGTGTTCAACGTTGTGATGAGGGACTGGTTTTAAGTATCTCAGATACCTTCCTTTGCAACTTGGCAAACAAACATAAGATGTTAGAATTTTCCAGAATCCTCTTCTAAATCAGATTATGGTTTATTCCCAGGTGGTATAAAGTACTAAATGGCATTGCATTTCTCCTCTTTCCCAAGCAGAATGTATGTATTGGGTCACAGGAACATGTGCAAAAGGGGGAAAGCTCTAAGCAGAGAAAACATCATTGGTTTTGGAAATATCAGTATTCAGGATTTCTTGTGAAGAAACTCCTCCAGCTTTGTTAATCACAGTCAGAGAATAATTTAGATATTCTTGTACCAAAGTATTTGTCTAGGTACGTTTGCTGCATATTAAGGGTTTTGTAGGCATGGACTAGAGTAACGTTCTAACCTTTTCCTGGTTGTCATTTCCCAAATCTTTAGGCTGTGCTTACAGAATAACATGGCATTTTTGTGTCCAGTCTTGACTCTGTAGAAGAACAGAATCAGGTGATAAACTATTTAGAGTAAATATTTTAATGCTTTTCAATATCAGCTGTAGAACAGATATTCATACTGCTTCCCACCCTGCACATCCTTCCCCAATACTGAGATCTGAAGAAAGACATCCATTAAAACCAAACAAAAATACCCCCCAAACTGAACCAAAAGGCCCTGAGAGAACCTCAGCAGCCTGCTTGAATTTCTCCTTTCAGGCTGAACACAGCCTGAATAGGCTACACAGAGGTGACCAAGGGAAAATCAAGTAGGAGAAAGTGGTAGGTCTATGGTCATAAGGTATATCTGTGGTAGGAATAAAATTGGAAGTCAGAGCACCTGTGTTCAGATCACTGATCACCAGTCCTATGTGCCACTTCAGTTATTAATCTTTCTCTTGGTTGCTAGAATCTGGTCTCAAGATGAAGGCAGCTGAGATCACAACTTCTGAGCAATCTGGAGTGAGGAAATAATGCTCCTCCAGGGACTGACCGAGAAATAAACGCACAGTGTTGAAACGTAACGATCAGTCAATGAACACCAGCAAACAAATCATACCAAATAAGGCATTGCGATGTCTTATTGTCATATAATTAGAGATTTTTCCCCATGTAAACTTCATGGCAAATTTAATTGCAAAAGATCTATCACTATGAGAAAGAAATGTTAGATTGCCTCTTTTATATGAAAAAGAAATACCTTTCCATTTAAATAGTTGTCTGCCACCCACAACCTCTCCTTTTGCCTTTGTTTCCACACCTGTGAATTGGTGATTTTGCATAATTCTCTTTATTCAAGTACAGAGCCTTACATAACAGTAAATTGTTTTACTAAGGTTAATACTCTGTCTGGTTTATTTGATATGATTTGAGTTTTAAAGTTCTTTATATTATGGATTACTTAGCATTTTGAAATTATCATAAAATAAAGCTTACAGTTGTGAAATTTAGGGGTGCTAAAATCAAGTTCTGTTGTTTTAGGTTGTCCCCATACTTATTAATTTCTACAAAGCTAAATGTGCTTTTTTCCTCAATCTTTATTCCTGACATGAGCAGTTCCCTTGAGTAACACTTAATAAATTTGTGTGAAAATAAACCTGTTGACAAAAGAATCACAGAATCACAGAATGGATCGGGTTGGAAGGGACCTTAAAGATCATCTAGTTCCAACCCCCCTTCCATGGACAGGGACACCTCCCACTAGACCAGGCTGCTCAAAGCCCCATCCAGCCTGTCCTTGAACACTTCCAGGGATGGGGCATCCACAACTTCCCTGGGCAACCTGTTACGGTGTCTCATCACCCTCACAGTAAAGAATTTCTTCCTGATGTCCAATCTAAATCTCCCCTCTTTCAGTTTGAAGCCGTTACCCTGTGTCCTATCATTACACTCCCTGATAAAGAGTCCCTCCCCATCCTTCCTGTAAGCCCCCTTTAGGTACTGGAAGGCTGCTATAAGGTCTCCTTGGAGCCTTCTCTTCTCCAGGCTGAACAACCCCAACTCTCTCAGCCTGTCAATATATTCACATGGCTAAGGATTTTTCATATGAGCAATGGTTTGCAGCACTGAGGTTCTAAGCATGGGATTTTGGGTTTTGGCCTGTGTTTTCTTACACTTTGAGTGAATCTGGAATGAACAGAACTGATACTTCATGTGATATAAATTTCTGGTATTGCTGCGGGTGGGGAGGCAGATACCATTCCTGAAGGAATCTTTATGCCAAACAACACATAAAATTTCTTCAGGAGAAAATTTGTAGGTAAACATATGTTTAAGGGTCACATTAAGTTAAAGGTTAGCACTTTTATAATTGCTTTGCACTGCTACTCTACAATTAGTCTCTCGAGAAAAGGATTATGTAGAGGAGAAACATAAAACCAGCCTGGTGTAATCCCAACCAAAAATTATTTATGATTATTTTGAAAATAAGCCAGCTGATTACCAACTCCTGATACACCTACTCTCTCTCTCCCTACTAAACCCAAGCATATGCAATGAGAGAGCATGCAAAGTAAAAGAAAAATATTATCATGTATCCCTGGCTGCTTACTTTTTCTGTCAACATCAACTGTGAAGCTTAGATGGTATCAAAAGGAGCCTGGAGCACCTTAAAAGAAGGATACAGAAGAAAAGGCACAGGCAGATCATTGTTGGTTCTGACATGACCTAGAGTGAGGAGCAGCACGTAATTGCACTGCCCTGAAAAGAAATTATCTCCGTGGCTATTTCCTTCTCTGCAGCTGCTCAGATGAGTTTTGCCAGCAGGCAGGGATGAGAAGAGTGAAGGCTAAAGCTCCCTTCCCTGTCTCCTCTGTCTGCTTTGCTCCTCTGTCAGGGTAAGCCGTGTTACCCATGGAGAGGAAGAAATCTCTGCCACTCACAAAGCAGAGTACTCATATTTGATGTAGTGCCTGCTAATTAACTGCAATGAAATTACTTCACTTGCTACTATTAACGTGAGTGTTTCAGTTACATAAAGACACTTGTTATATTGTCATGGTTTTCTACTGCTCTGGATCTTTCAGATCACAGGGTTGAAACTCAAAGTCCCTTCTTACCCGTTGTTTTTCATTCTTTAAACTTCAGCCTCTGGCGAAAAGTGAATATGTGAGAGTCATGGGTTTTATTTTAAGAAAAAAAAAGTTTCTTACTTGCCAGATTATGTAGAAAAGCAAGAACACATAACATGATTGCGTCTTGCAGCTTCATAAACCAAAGCAAACACAAAGATTTCAAGACACACCTCAAAACCCTGCTTGTTTCCAGGCTTTTCAGGAAACAGCCACCCTGATACATAGTATCTGAATATTTGCTGGGTTATAATGGAGGTGACATACCGCTATTTCTGATTACCCCAGGCCACTTTGCATCAGAAAGATTTCAAGACAGAAGAAAAGTGAGGTGTTTAATAAAATGTTTTGGTTGTGGTTTTTTTTTTTTTTAGATGAAGATGCAAAATAATGAAATGTTGAATGAAATCTCTGCAAACTCAGAAGAATGCTTATCTGGAATTTATGAACCAAACACAGCTTACCATTATCTATTTAGACCATACTAGGCAGCGGTGAAAGTCTTCAAATTTCCATGTAGCTTCTGGCATTCATATGAAGATTGCCACAACATCAGAACAGGTCTTTATGAAAGTTGGAGAGGGTGCTTTTCTCTCCAGGAATGTGGTTATAAACAGTTGCCAGGGGAGAGGGAGAGATTCAGCTGTCACGTCACTTTGAGGTTTTGTGTGTTCAAATCCAACGTTAAAAGCAGGAGGCTTCTGAGCTCCCCCTGAGCTGGGAACTGAATGGGAATCTCTGCTATGTGTCATCTGCGATCCCGAAATGGACTCATCTGGGGCCCGAGCTCAGAGCACCAGAAAAAGTCAGCTACCACAACTGATTTCCTTCATTCTTAATTTTTTTTTTTTTTTTGACAGCATCCAGCTCTCTTTTCTGTGTGATCCCATCTTTATTTGGTGATATAGCTGAAATTGTGTCATGTTAATGTATATATTTTTGATTTCTCTTTAAGCAAGATGGAGTTTATTCTGCTTTAAGCACCTTCCTAACATAACTACATTATGATTCCTATGGCTTTCCAGTGCTCTGAAATCTTTCCTTCTTGCCCCAGAGCATAAGGTAAATGGCTTCAATAAACTCATTGTCACTCATAAACATCATCTTCCTCCTCCAAAGCCACAACTTGCCCAATGGTTTTCACTCAGATCACAAACACACAAATTGTTCAGCAGCAGTCAATTAAATACCATGGTAACCTGCTGCTTTTAATTATCCTTCTCTGTGCCGTAACAGCTGCAAAACACAGAATGACAAGCCAAACGTAATTTAAATACTGTGGCGTGCTCCAGATGTGGCAGTGCTTTGCCAGGTGTTTATCTTTAATGTATAACTTGACATTTTACCCCATTAAACTCATCTTTTGCTCTAGCAAAACCTCACTAAAAATGTAGGTTTCCTGCCACAAATGTTTTAATATAGTCACAATTATGACCACGATTCTTTCAATTTTGGTAATGGGGGACAGCTTTTTTACTTCCCCTACAGCGCTAAATATTAATTATAGACATTATTGCTACTATTTTGAACCAAGGCCACACCACACATAACCTGATCCAAAAGCAGCTGAAGTGCAGGGAAGATTTTATGGTGTTGCGGTAGTTGATGCCTGTGGGGTGCAGATCTAGCCTTAAGCTGGCCACACATCACATTATACCTATGTAGCACACTTGCACACACTTTCACCACAATTCACTGATGCTAACAATGTCGGGCTTTGTCTTTTTTTTATAATTGTTTCACAGCCACTAAAAAAATATCACAGTTTCGTGGTTTGGTTTTTTGTGTTGTTTTTTTTATTTTTTTTTTTAACTGTGATTTCAAGACCCTCTTTCTAAAGGCAATAAAAGCAAGTTGTCAGGTTTGCTACATTATAATGTTCTCTCTTACACCTGAACTTGGAACTCCTAATGCATGTTATGATCTGGTGGTCCGGTATTAAAAAAACACCAAAACTACAAAATCTGTCTGTTAAAATATTCTGTAAAAAAAATGAAACATGTTGGCTTAGATCTCAGAACAACAAAGAATAAGGGGCAGTCATTCTGCTGCATTATGTTGATCTTAGCCTTTCTTGCATGACATAGTAGACTTTTCATGATACTGGCAGAAAATGGCCTTCTCATGAACACATGGTTAAAATGAGGAGACTGATCATTCAGAGCAATTATTAATGGGGCCAAACAGCCTGTACAAAGATTACTAGCAAGCTCCATTCCAACAGCCTTTATTACAGTGCATGAATCTATAAAACAAAGAAACAGTGGTGGCTGTCTTTTTTTTTTTTAAACCTTTTCATACAAGTGTAAAGCTTCTATGCCTTTCTGCCATTTAATCTTCTGAAGAAATGAAATGCAGACCATAAGTGCCTTCCGAATGCCAAAGAGCTGCTGTAGCCACTCATGGGTGCCTGACAATAGCAGAAGGAAACCAAAAGGGGTTTTAGAGGATCTGCGTCTATGTTTTTGACAGAGCAGGATGGATCCCGAACACTTCTCAGGCAGTTCCTGTGAAGCCAGCTATTCCCAAACAAAAGGTCTGCCATGTCCTAGACAATGGGCCCAGAGCTCATTATTCAAATCAAATGGGAACAAAATACTAAATCCTCCTTTTGGAGCTGAGCTTGAGGTGGTCTTCACTTTCCTGTCTTTGATTTTGGTCTTCCAAATGGACTGCATCAGAATGTAAATGTTTTTCTTTCAGGCCTGGAAAACATAACTATTGGGACTTCAGTTTGTCAAGTTTTTGTTTTGTGACTCATCATGGCAATCCTGCATACAGAGTGCTGAGAAATGAGAACATTTGGCTCCATAAAATGGCTGAGAGAATGACCCAGAAGAACCTGTACTCACAGTTGTCACTGAAGAGCAAAGAGGAGGAGGAGCTTGGCAGAAATTGAGACCAAACAAGCTCCAAGGTAAGCAAGCTCTGTAATATTACCCAAGAGGCTTATTACAAGGCTTCCTAGCATTGCACTCAAGTGATAATTTCCAAAAAGGCAAAGAAGATCCTTTCCTCCACTCTTCCACAGTGTAAATGACCACTCTGGATTTTGTGAATGGCAAACAAACTCCAAAGTTGCGGAAGTTTTGGGCAGAAGAGGATTGGGGATAATGCATTTCCTCAGAAACAGTCTGCACACCTCAACATGTCTTCAATACAAAAGTCATTCCCACTTGCCAATGAACCTACTTCCCCTCCAAATTTGCTTTGGCAGTATTTATGTCCATTTTGAACCTTGTATTGTTTCCATTATTTTCTTATTTTAAGCTGGAGATCTATTTTAGGCAATATAACTCTTATGTTTTAAAATCAGAGGCACTGTATACGCCAGTTTCCTGCACAGATAAAAGACAGATAATTTAGTCTTTTAGGTGGTATGATAAACATCTAGCAGTTCCCACTGGTTTTCATACTGACAGTAAGAAACAATGAGTCTTTTTGAAAAAAAACTGGTTTGGACCTTCAGTCTAAGCTATTGCATTAAAGCCTGAAGTTAATTCTAGAGAAAGGAGTAATATGGTTGTCTTCAAAACTGGCTGGATTATTTATGTCCTTTTAAAATCTATTTATTTTGGAAGTAAAAATGAAAAAGTGCAAACCAGAAACCTCCTCATTTAATTATCAGCACTCCACGGAAAAGAAAATTTGGAAGCTACTGCTCTACATGCAGATACCACAACAAAACTTTATAGATTAATTTTCTGATTTAAAAATAATAGAATCCGCATGAGCTGTGCTCAAGGTGCAAATGTTCGGATCATCTATGTTTTTTGTATTTATAATTGAGGGATTTAATTCATGGGATTCTTCACATCTTTCTGTGGTGTTTCTGTGATTGACACAGGAGAAAAAAGGTTTATTTTCTGAATGGTCGTACTATAAGCGCAATTCTGACGCATGACAAAATTGAGAAAATACTTATTTACCTGGATGATCTGAAGGTCTTTCACTACTGCTCATCATTGTACAAGTGAAATGATTTTAAACATGCTTGCCATCACGCAGTAGAGCACAATGGTACAAATAGTTTGTAAAGGTTTATTAGTTGGGGTTAAACCAGCAAAATTGCTTCTTGACCTGAACTGGATCATATGCAACCCACACAGACATTTCTGTGCTGCAGTCTCCAGGACCTTTAGGTTCCAGGGTGACTATGGACAAAAGTAACCAGCGTATCTCTGAGCCCATTTATGTCGGGTCAATTAGAAGTTGAACTCAGCTGCATCCACTTAATATGAGTTACTTCTGAGAGACACTGCTCAAGAGGCTTGCTGGCCCTTGTCTACCATATACTTAACCTTGGACTTTCTTTTCACAAGCCTATACAGGCAAGTGTGTGGTTAAATATTTGAACGTATAGGTGATTCAGCATCATCCCAACTAACGACATTCTCTCTCTCAGGGGTTAATGGTACAACTCAAAAAATGAAGAGAAGGGAAAGGAAGGGAAGGGGAAGGGGAAGGGGAAGGGGAAGGGGAAGGGAAGGGAGAGCTATTTCAGTTGGAAGCAACCTGCAATGATCACCTAGTCCAACTGCCTGAACACTTCACGGCTGACCAAGTTAAAGCCCGTTATTAAGGACATTGTCCAAATGCCTCTGAAACACTGACAGGCCTGGGGCATCGAGCACCTCTCTAGGAGGCCAGTTCCAGTGTTTGACCACCCTCTTGGTAAAGAAATGGTTCCTAATGTCAAGTCTGAACCTCACCTGACGCAACTTCGAACCATTCCCATGCGTCCTGTAGCTGTATCTGAAGGAGAAGAGATCAGCACCTCCCTCTCCACTTCCCCTCCTCAGGGAGCTGCAGAGAGCAATGAGGTCGCCCCTCAGCCTCCTTTTCTCCAAATTAGACAAGCCCAAAATCCTTACCCATTCCTCATAGGACATTCTGTCCAGCCCTTAAATGGCTAGCACTCTAATTACAGCACATTAAGATGGATATAGTTATGAAAAAATACTGCAGACACCATAATGAACTACAGCCTAGAAGAGGTAATGGAAATTACATGTGGTTCATACCAATGTTCTTATTAAGCTTCCAACTTCAAGGAACATTTAATTATTTTAGGATTAAAATTACTGCATGAAAAAGCACTGAATCATTATATTTCCTTGATATTTTTTATATATAGTTTACCTGTCATCTCATCACAGAAGAGAATAATGGACATGTACCTCAAAATCTTTGTTTCTGGAACAACATGGAAATTGTCACACACAGTGAAAATACATGGAAAATCAAGAATTTGCAGCAGATGGCTAGTTTTATCTCTGTTGGATTTTAATAACTGCATTCATCCAGATAAACAGATGGCATAACTGACTAATGCCAAAGGCCCTAAAGACCCTCAGCATAAGGGTACGCATACAGTGTAGATTCCCTACCTTGCAGGCTTGAGCTGTCCATGTTCCTGTTTTAGTTCACTTGTAAAAACAGTAGTTATGCTAAGCGCTAACGTGTGAGTTCATATCTTCCCTCTGATACTGGCACCCAGTATGTGCTTGCGTAACTTCCAGGAGTGCACCTCAGGACAGCTGTTAGTTGTACTGCTTGGTCAGGACTTTCTGAAGAAGTTGTGGGAGGACTTGGTCCTTCCAGAGTATCCCTGTATACAGTGCAACATGTGGAAAAGCACCACTAAAACGGTCAGTTGACCCATGACCAAAACCATCACAGCTCATGAATAAAGGCTGGCCAAGTTTTGATGGGTGACCCCTCTCATGCCAGAGCTTGCATTTATGGCTGAGAGAGCGCACTGGTTAACTGCAGCTATAAAAAATCCCTGTGGACAGAAAGTTTGTACATCAGGCCCATCAGGCCATCCTCTGCTCTAGAGGTGGTCCCTAGAGAGTGTGCATGAGCACTCTGATACAAGGAAAGTATGCTCTTCCACTTACCGTTTACAGAATATTTCCAGTCCAAAAGCTTCCTAATTTAGCATTACCAAGTCCAGAGTCATGACCCAGAGTGGCTGAAGAATACTTTTAAAAGGGAGAATGCCTTGATATTGCATTTCTTTGGTTTCCAATTCCTTCTTCAGACATGAGAGCTAAAAACTTTTCTGAAAAATAATGGACGCAGATGTTTCTGTTTCACCCACAGATTCCAGTACGTGGAGATCTCTTGTTGGACATGGAAAGACTCAGCTTAAAATCCTAACACAACAATACTAATTAAAATTAGCCAAGGAAATAGACAGCCATTTTAAAAAAATAGCGCAAGAATTATGTCATTATTCTTCTATTTTGCATAGAGACAGCTTTTGAGTATTTGCAGTTGCCCATCCTGGAAAACACAGTCATAAGATTACCCTTTTCTGGAGTAAAGGCAGTATTCCCTTCCAGCTAAATGAGGGTAAATACAGTACTTTGTTGTACTAAAAACAATAAATAACTGGTTGTGCAGAAAAAGTAATCTTGTAGAAGAGAAAATCTCTAAGAAGGTTACACTTAAGACACACTTTAATTTAAAGTTTTGTAAAAATGCAAAATGAACTGAATTCAGTAACATTTCACAAATGGAGAAAACAGTATGTGGGGTGTTGTCCAGCTGTTCTCACTTATTGCATCTTAGTCATTACTATTTTGTTTGTGAGCAAACATAAAACATTCAAATCTAGTGGCTGTCAATACTATTACCTGCCCTTGAGCAGCCAAATGCCATCTCTCTTCCTGTTCAAAACCTTACTCAAGGAGAGGAATTACGCAAGTACAGGGTAATAAAAAATGTCTAATTATATTGTTTTTTTCGGGTAGGGCTTCCTCCATCTTCAGCCAGTGAATTGTTTTACAAGCTATACGTAATTTTGATGCCAGTAGAGTCACAAGTCCTTTCTTACAGTATTGCTGAGTACAGTTTATTCCTGAGTTCATACACTTCAAATGATTTATTAGTAGATCTAGGAGTGAGGTGGAAATCTACGAACAGTGTCCTGTAATAGCTATGACTTAATACTAAATGAAAACATATGAAGATTTCTGCAAGTTTTACCTCCCTTCTGGTAGGCTTTGTTTCGTTCTTGCAGCTTCTTTGAGAAATCTTTGCAACGAAGCAGGTGCTTCAGGGATGCACCTACCAAAGCCAAGCCCAGTTTTGTTTAGATGATATTTGGAAAGAGATCCTGCTAAAGTCACCCACAGGTCCACTTACTGAAACAAGATATGACTTCGTCCAGTTGACTTTCAGTCTTAGTGAAACTTCTACTGAAATCACAGGAGCTGAAGTTTGTCCCCAGTATTCAGAGCAGAGATTGTTGTGTACATGCTTCCCTGAGCCAGAAGATGACCATCAGAACCAACATGAATCTGAGGAAGGACAGTGAAAGAGAGGAGGTTTGCCACAAGTGGTATTTTGTTTGCTACTCTCTTATCACGAGAAAGCACTCACAGACTAAAAAGTATCTTTTAATGGTAGCTGATATCTGGTGTTTCTGCCTGCTAACAGAACCAAATGGCCAACCCTCAAATTTGCTAGTCAGAGAGGAATATACAGCAGGGCACTTAACTTAATGCTGCCACTATTGGGAGCAGTGCACTGTAGTCATTTCCAAAGGAGGCAACTTCCCAAGACATAAACAGCTGTTTCTTATTGCACCGTCCTGCCAACCACACCAGAGTTTTTCAGGCTGGATTTGGCAGTGGGCTTTGCTCCCATTTGGGCCTCAGAGCTGCATAGTCAGACTTTCAACAGAGCTTAGAAGCTAAGCTGTTTTTGAAATCTGGCCAAAAATGTGTTACAAAGCGCGGGGTGGAACACAGGGCAGAAAAAGAAACCTGCGCCCCTTTCAAGAATCTTAAGTCAAACCTGAGCTTGCTAAAGAACAAAGTGGGTGCAGAGTGCTCTAAGGTCTGCCCACGGGGATTACTTTAAATAATTTTCAAAAGTAACAAATGCATATGTGGAACTAATGCAGTCGTCCGTTTGAGATTTTGACCGAGCCACTGTCATTGAAAAACATCAATATTAGCTGGAGAACAGGAGACCAAGGAAATCTTGGCAAGAAAGGCACAGAAAGAATTTCAGTTTTGCCATCAGGAATAGCGTGGCCAGCAGGAGCAGGGAAGTGACCATGCCTCTGTACTCGGCACTGGTGAGGCCTCATCTTGAGTACTGTGTTCAGTTCTGGGCCCCTCTGTACAAGAGGGACATTGAAGTGCTGGAGTGTGTCCAGAGGAGAGCTACCAGGCTGGTGAGGGGTCTGGAGACCAGGTCATATGAGGAGAGGCTGAGGGAGCTGGGCATGTTTAGCTTGGAGAAGAGGAGGCTGAGGGGAGACCTCATTGCCCTCTACAACTGCCTGAAAGGAGGTTGTAGAGAGGTGGGTGTTGGCCTCTTCTCCCAAGTGAATAATGACAGGACCAGAGGAAACGGTCTGAAGCTGGAGCAGGGGAGGTTTAGATTAGATATTAGGAAGAATTACTTGACTGAGAGAGTGGTCAGGCACTGGAACAGCCTGCCCAGGGAGGTGGTTGAGTCACCATCCCTAGAGGTGTTTAAGAAATGTCTAGATTTGGCACTTCAGGGCATGCTCTAGTGGCAGAGATTGTAGGGGTTTTTTTTGTGTGTGCATGGTTGGACTCGATGATCTCAAAGGTCCTTTCCAACCATGCAGATTCTATGATTCTATGATTCTATTATCTCAAGGTATTATTTGTTTAATTTTAGATTCCTGAATACATTTCAGCTTGGGTTTTCTCTTTGTTTCACAAAAAATTGAATAAGCTTGCATGCATCTGACTGTCCCAGGAGTGCTTGTGATTAGATTTACAATGTAGTATGCAGAAAGACCCTAGATGTGATTAAAGGAAAAGAAGAGAAATAAATCCCAAGCTCCACTGAATAGAATTTTTCCTTTTAGCTCTAGCACAAAATTAGCATAGAAATGGCTGAAATCCATGCAATGAATGTTTGTTTGGACATGTAAATTAGTAGAGCAGAGTATACTCCAACATTAGAGATTTGTTTTAAAGAAATTCAGAGATTTAGTTTCTATGTTATTAGTAAATGTTTATCTACTATTCTGCTAAGTTACAAAGGAAAAAAACCCCACCTTTTTATTGCAGTAACCATAGTGATGTACAGAATAATGATACAACAAGGGACATAACAAGCATATATTCTTTGAACAGCTTCCATATATTTTACAGATTCAATTACCATATTAAACTATCAAATGTTTAAGTCACTAGCAGAGGGAAGGAAAAAACCCAAAAAAGCTGTTCCTTATTCAGACTATAGTACGCATTAGGTCACTTTACCTGATTCGTGAGGTAAAGAATCTTGGTTCTTCTTGAGTAAATCTCCAACTTTCAGAATAATCTGCAAACAGAATGTCCTTTCCTGTAGCGTATGTTTCTTTTCCTTCTTTACATGCAGGAATTCAGTAATAATGGAGATAATGGAACACGCATCTTTCCTTACCATATCCTTATGGGATAAGGTAGTGCTATCATTACCATTTGACAGGGAAGCAGAAACCCAGAGGTGATTTTGACATATTAGTGCAGAACATATTTCTCCATCTAGTGTCTTACCTTCCAAGATGAAGGTCAGGATCCCTCTGCACTGTGGATCCTTAGAATGTGATCATCTGCATTGGAAATTTCTTAAGGTGGTTGATAAGAAACAATAAAGACAAGGATGCTTCCTGAATCCTTGTCAGACACCCTTACTCTAGCTTTACAGAGGAAGCTTTTCCTTTCTGTGTAGAATCTAAAGATTTTCTTGAGGTGAGCACATATTTTGTTTTCCCTTCAGGTCAAGTGCTCATTTTTATTTTTCTTTTCTTTTTTTTCTTTTTCCCCCCATACTGTGACATGTCGGTCACCTTTAGCTATGACATCCTATTCCTGGTGGTGCTGGATCCCAGTGCTTCCACCTCCCAATTGACTGGCCAGCCACCACCGCTGCAGCTATGAGACACTCTAGAGCCCTCCACTTTCCATATCCATCCTTATTGCGATAAATGCTGAAAAAGACAGGCCAGAGCTAAAACTGGGATGGGACACCTGATTTCCATGCCAACGCTGCATCTTTAATCATCAATATAGACTGGCATACAGAGACATGTATGTCTAACCAATTGATTAGACATGCATGTCTAACCAATACATGAACCAATGAGGTTTTGGATGAAAAGGACCGTGTTCCTCTGCTCTAGAGAATGCCTCGAGCAGAGGTTGTTTGTGTAGGAATGTGCTGAACACACCTATTGGTCCAGCTCTACAGGTTATATGGAAAGGGAAACTCCTAACTCAGTGTTTTCACCTCTGAGGCAGGCCTGTGAACACCGAGCAGACCTTTAGGAGCCAGAAGAACATTTGTGGATATTAATCAACTTCAGCATGGGGCCACGGCTGAACCAGGGCTTTAAGAAACCTGGGTTTGGATTTGTGGCACTAAATGGGTTAATTATAGCCCTGAAACATAGATGTTCACCATAAGCACCTAGTACAGAAAAAGCAAGGTCTTGCTAACACAGACGTGTGGACAGAATGAAGTTCCTCTGAGCCGTATTGGACAGATGCCATATTGGACAGATGCCATATTGGACAGATGCCATATTGATTTTATTTTCAAGCTAATAAACCCAGCCTGTAAGTACAAGGCTTCTTCAGTCAAGCACAGCACACTGCTAGCACAGCTCTCTAACTACCAAGTAACATCCAGCCTCCTCCAGGCATAAACTGAATTAGCTTGGATCCGCTCGTTGACCTCCATGGACACATGTCTAAATGACTTCCCAGAAACCACATAGCAATTGTTGGCAGAGCAAGGATTTATTCTCGTTCTTCAGACTAAGAAAGGCAAAATGGAAGGGAGTTCAAAAACAACTTATAAGTCTTAATCCAATACCTTAATCACACAACAACTCTTTTTCCCTTTACTCACCTAGGTTAGGTTTCCCTTATTTACAGGGAACAGAAGGAAATACAGTTTCTGCAAATTTCAGTTTAAGCCTTATTTCTTCTTCAGAAAGATAATCAGGTGCTTAGAAGCCAACAAAACCACACTTTATATTAAAATGATATTATGTTGAAATGATCTTGGTACTCCAGCCAACTCTTCAGCAAGATTCTCTGATCCATGCTTAAGATCAGACAAGGGCAGGCAGTGTCAGGTGAGAACAATATTCAGCCACATCAAAAGGCTTTAGTCACAGGGAATTTTGTTCACAAAAATAATTGCATCAGTTTGTATCTTGTACCTCAGAAAACTTACTGTCATGCCTGTTTGCTCTGTCTTTAACAATACTCAGGCCAAATAAGCCTGTGTAGCACTTTTTCATCTGTATTACATTTCCAAGTACGCATAATCTATTTGTATCATGCATTTCTCAGAGGTCAATGATTTATTAAGCATTTACCTCATGGCATTTTCCCAGTTTGACATCAGTACTCCATAATAATGATGTGCAAACACACTTTTACAAGCCTTTCACAGAATACCACATATTATATCATGGAATGAATGAAGCAAGTGATGACAATTAGTTAAGTAATGCAAGAATATCTGCCGTAACTTGCACTTCAAGCAAAATCAGAGGTGGAAAAGGACAGCGGTATTAGGTCATCTCACAGGACAAGAATGTTTGTAATATGCTAATTGTGAAGTGTTTCCTATAGATGCAACACCAATTCATCTGAGCAGCATCCGATTGCATGTCAAACTTTGCTGCCTTTGGAAGTTCTCACGATTTTCCCTCACATTGAACCATCTCTTCACATATGATGTAATAGTCTATTCTCAGGAACTAGATACATATTCTTTCCTTGAGGTAGGGAGATGAGTAACTTTCCATGAATCAAGCTGATGAGAACATTCCCCTGAGGGAACGCATTGTCCATATACCACAGGTTTATTAAAAAAAAACAGGTTACATTTACCCGTTGCAATTTAACTGACAGTGCTCCTTCTTCCAAGTTGATAGTGGTCCAAAATGCCAAAATGGACAGGGAAATGCACTGGATTTAATCATAAGCTCGCAAACACTTCTTATCACTGAGGATGTAACTGTAAGTAGTTGCAGAAGTCTCAAAGCAGATAGACATTGCACACGGACTTCTTATGAAGTCTGGAGGGCAGTACACCCTTCTATAACACTGAGCCCCAGGGATCCTTCCTAAATCCAAAAAACATTACCTTTCGCATTTTTACTTGTTACCACTCATCTGAGCACCCCAGAGAGAAATCAGAGGTGCAAACCCATATACCTTGTCTCAAAGGAAGACAGATGAGTAGATCCCTTGGCAGTTTAGATTCCAAGTCCAGACTCTAGTGCTTTGATGACAACTCCACTCATGTGCTTGGATAATTCAGTGACAAATGCCACACAGAATCCTATGCATAAAAAATATAGCGGATTTTGGTAAATTAGATTATCAGCCCATTACTCACTGTTTTTAATTCCATTTGAAGAAAAAAACTTCATCAGTGAAACATCAGTTTTTCTGAGACAACAATACTGTCAAATCACAGAGCAAAATATATTAGGTAAAGTTAAATATGCTAGTTAAAATTGATTGCAGTCCTGCCTGCCTTGCCCATTTGATAAATAGACACTAACATTCAAAGCTCACAATATAAATGCTTGGTACTGAATGTTACTTAAATGTACTTTTATATGTATACCTAAGTAGACACAGAGTACAAATCAGTGTGTGTATATCTATATAGTATATGGTTTTTTTCCCCTTTATGTTTTTTTCTGTTACTGATTTCCTAACAGGAAAACAAGAAAATGTCAAACTGAAGCTTGTAATCAATATGTACTCCAAAATATGAAAACATGTTATGCTGCAGTTACAATTAAAGAGATAGCAGTAGCTCTGGCAATATAGAGGGGGAGGGGCCAAACAAAGGTATTTCTTCTCTCGAACAATCACAGAAAAATCACAGGCTCAGGGTAATAATTACAAATGAAACCTATATATTTTCAGTGTTCACCAAATAAAATGCAGCGGATAGACGCTGTGTGTTTGCCAGCCACGATTAGCTCAGAAGTGCTAGCAGGCCCTCATTGAATTGTTTTAAAAATACTTAGCTGATGTTTCTACAGAGGGCTTTTATAAAAATATTTTTACTTTTCTTCAGTCTAACTAAGCAAATATCCTTGACCTGACTGCTAATAACACCTCCCTGTGCATTACGTACACTTATAAAAAGAATGAGAAACCCTCGTTTGTAAGAGAGGCATGAGTGTACTCAGGTTTTGCCTGCAGGTGAGTGACCTCATGAGACATGAAGTCAGTGGTGATTCAGAGGGTTTGCCCACGTGGAGAAGACAGTGGGGACCTGGAGGTGCCAGTGCTCCTGGACAAGCATCTCACAGCCAAACCCGCCTGCAGGTCCGCTCTGAGCCGCTGGCTCCTAAGGGTTAAAACCGGTCAGAAATGTGCTCCTCTTACCCCCAGATTTCACAATAAATAAATTGACTTAATGTTATTAAGGTAAGTTAACGTGGTTGGTTAACTTGGGAGAGGGGAGTTTTCCAGCACAGACTCCACTCTGGGGTAGAGAGAGCCCCTGGCTGTGTGCCATCGGTGGGTTTCCACTGATGTGAAGGTCACGAGTGCTTGCATGCTTGTGGGGATTCCTCCGATCACGCAGGGAAGAGGACCCATGGCAACGGGGTGCAAACATGGCTCCTCCAGGAGAGCCTGGACAGCAGTGTTTTGGGTGGCTGTTTGCAGGTTGTGGCTGGCAGTTGCCATGGTGCCTGGCAGGCAAGTGAGAAAAGCCCTCCTGAGGGACACTGCCAGCAGCTGGCCGTTCCTCCCCGGCTTCCATGCAAACTTTTTTCTTCCCATACCCTGCCCTGGGTGAGAAGGCTGAATGGGCACAGGTGTGTATTTGGCTATATCGCAGCAGCATCCTACAGCATCAGTTCCCAAATACACCTCTAACGGCGGTGTTTCTGTTGCCTTGGATTAGGTTACACTCTGCTGTCTTTTGAGCATGCACACTCTGCCAGAAGAAAAATAGCAGCACTGTTCCTCTACCGAGTGGAAATTTTTCTGCACAAGTAATGCTTTCTTTATATCTCCTGCCAGTGCTTCTGAGAAAGCCACAGCATCCCACTTTAGTCAGAAACATCACATGGACACCAGGTCTCAAAATTAGATTTGCTTGGAATGCTGCTGTTTACATGTATGTGTTGTAAACAGCCCCAGATAAAGAGACAGTTTACTCACAAACCTTGGTGTTTGTTCTGTTCTGAGTTTTAAGGACGGATCTGATGCTGAAAGCCATCCTCTCCTAGCCTGCAAACAAATTCCTTCCAAAGTGAACAAACAGCATCACTCCAAACACTGAAAGAAAATTCCATGGTGGTGTCCATCACAGAGGTCTGTGTAACCCATTTGCCTTATTTTGAAATGACCCCTTTCAACAGCATCTAACAATCACAAATCTACCAAGACACAGGTTATATTTTCCCTCTGAAGATCCTGTCCCCACCTCTCTCTTCTTTTGTGTGATTATTCCCAATCTAGACGAGTCTTGAATATGCTTGGGAGAAAGAATCAGCAAAGTCTGGATGCCTCTCTGAATTTTATGAATCAGCCTGGCAAGTTAATGGAAACAGCATTCTCCTTCTGATTGAATTAGAAATTACCATGGCAACAGGATAGCCCAAAATGTTTTTGTTTTTCTCAATTAAGAAAGGAGCAAAACACTCCAGATCAACCCAGATAATTTGCTTGACCTGAAAAAAAATGATTCATTTTAGGTTTGGTTATGGAAAAATTTTGATCCGCTTACTCTTCTCTAAAATTTAGAACATGAAAGCAAAAACTTTGTAGAACAGTGTCTCAAAATGAATTGTATAGATTAAACTGCTTTTAATTTAAAAAAAATAAATTGATTCAACCTTAAAACCACATTTGCTCTTCTCAGCATTGCTCAGCCTATATAGAAATTAAATGAAATAGTATTTCTACCTCTAAATTCTTTGGATTACTTGAAAAAATGAGCTCAAGAGGCAATGAGAACACTTTTCTGGCTATATTTTAGGTTCTAACCTGGAGCAAACTTTTGCTGAGATGCCAGTGCTCTTTTCTCAACAATGCTCTATTTGAATGAACTTATTCCAGGTTTATACCATTACATTTTAAAGAGAATAGGGCCTTAGAAATCAAAGTCTGTTTTGTGGATTTCTGTGACAATGGTTTATAGTTGCCAAAACCACAATCCTTTTCTACAATATAAACAAAAAATGGACACTTAGGATTAAAATTAGATGCCATTCCCTTTCCCTTCTCTGCTTGTGAAGAGGAGGTGTTTAGATACTAGGTACGTGGAAAAGACTTCATGTGTCCTTATTGGGGGAAGCAATACAAAACCTGGATTCACAGAATGACAGCCCTCGGAATCAACAGTGTTGAAACCCATTCAATTTCACAAAGGAAAAAGTCGTTTGCCAGACAGTCTTTCCAGAACATCAGGTTTTTCTGTGAAAATGTCTCCCTCAAGTCCAAATGCCTTCATGATCTTCTGTCTAGTATCAGCAGAAACGCTGGTGAGGTGCTCTCTCAGTGAGGTCGGAGAAGCTTTTCAATCATCGCATCCACATTTGCACATACCGGCGAGGCCAGAACACCGCTTCCTCAGCAGGTGATGACACTGGGACGACACTGATTTCACTGCGTGATTAACCCAGCAAACAGGTGCATGAATAACCACATGCTCAGCACACGTCTAATCGGAGCGAGCAATAGGTTCAAGTCAGCAGTATTGGCTTGTCAAGGGGAATAAGGGCCTGTTAAAATAGGCTTGCTCATGACACCCAGTTGTAAAATCTGTGTGTAATTGTTCACATTATGCAACAAGTTTCATCAGAGCAACGAAACCAACCGGTACTGTCTGTCAATTCACTTTTATCATGCTCGTCAAAGGCAGCATGAGCTGTGATCATTTCCAACATAGGACAGAGTGGAGAAAAGATTTACTGTTTATCATAAGATGCATGCCTTTGGATAGGCACTAACAGACAGCAAAATACAACTTCCTTTTTTTTTTTTTGATGGATAGTTACACCACAAAGCACTACAGGAGACTCATGTTTTCCAGTAAGTAACATTTTAAAACACAAACCCTACTGATTTTGTGGAAAATACAAGACAGGACAAGACAAGACAAAAGACAAGACAACACAAAACAAGACAACACATAATAGGATTTTTGACATGTTTTTCAAAATAAATTTCAGAATAAAACCTGTCAATTAGCCATGCCAAGGACATTTAGACTATTAGAAATTAAAAAAAAAAAACATTAGATAGTTGTTTTCTGTTGTTCTAAATCTTTGGGATTCCATTCACATTCTTAAAGTCATCATGCCATCAAACTCATAGCATATTGTTCCAAACACACTGAACACAACTGTGAAGGGTTTTCCTGCACTGTGAATTTCCTGACTTTTGTGGGGTTATTTTTTTTTTTAAATTACCTTTAATCTGTTGGATTTTTTTGTCTTTCCTTTACAATATCATTATGTTAATCTTTAAAACCTTGTGCTGAAACTCCAATGGTTTTTAACAAACCCCCCCAAAAAAACTAAAAAAAAAGAAAAAGGATTGCACTGGTTCCAGATGACCAGAAGGCAAAAAAATGTTGGTGGTCCTTTTCCCTTCAGTCCTACAAGGAAATAAGAAGAGTTTTTATTTCTATTTAAATGCTTAGGAGGCAGTTTTCATCTATCAAATACACTATCATTATACATTTTTGGAAGGGGTTGTAAGCGAATGACATTTCTGTTAGCATTTGTGGGCTATTTAAAAATCTGGATCATCACAGCAATCTCTAAAATATGTGTTTGAGAACTTTTAAATGTTTATTATTGACCCAGATTACTGACCAGAATATCAAAAAGAGCACTTTTCATCATGCAAATTTGCATACTGTGGACTGTGTAGCATAGCAGAAACAGATTTAAGAGCAGACTTCCCAGAGTGTTAGCCTTCCTCAGCATTAGACATATTTCTGTTGAGGCTTAAATATTTCTGCGAAGCAAGGAAGGTAGGAAGGAAGGCAGGAAGGCAGGAAGGCAGGAAGGCAGGAAGGCAGGAAGGACGGACGGAAGGAAGGACGGACGGAAGGGAGAAAGACTGGCAAGGAGGAAGATGCCAGATGTCCATGGCTACTTGCAACATCACAGAGTTTTATGATGCTGCCCACTGGGAACAAAGCATGACAAATGCAACTATCCAAAATTCTCCAGAGGCATAACTATGTTCTTATATAAGGCATCTGTATAGATGTGGACTGGGAAGAGTTTCCAAAAGAAACTGTGAATCGATTCAGTGTTGAATACATTTTCCCCAGAGAAGATAAGGCTCAATTTTTGTACTTCAGACTCAGTTTGTTTCAGATTGCAATAAATTTCTCCTCCTCCCCACAGAAGTCTAATTAACTTTTTTATAGCAATTGTGTGAATTCAGGGTGAGAGATCCTGTCATCCAAGTCAAAGGCAAACAGCTTAACTTCACAGTTCTGAGTATTGTATTTAGATCAGTTTGGAACCCATTCTTGTAACATATATACTCTCACATTGCAACTACTATTTTTAGCTTTAATGTCAGGTTTATTTCTGATCTGTGAATACATTTGTGGATGTTGATGTGTGCTGTGTACACATATATGCTTAAAACAATTTTTTTTTGTAGGCACGCTGGGAAGATGAGTGGGAAGATCGCTTTGTTCCTGGGTACTGGGGTCAGGCTGTTCCAGAAACAAAAACTCCCACTAGAAGGATTCGGGCTCTTTGGAAGCAGGAATGAGGAAACAGTTGCATTTGGGCAGGCTGACTCACTGTCTGCAGTTTTGTTTGTGCTAACAGAATCTAAACTGCAATGAATTCAGAGGAGTTAAGAGGAAAGAGACAAGGGGTACACTGAGAAGACTTGAACTGGTCCGGTGCTATGGTTGCTGAGGTTTGCCTTCAGCTGATAACACATTACAAAAGACTTCAAAACATGGGAAGTTATTTTATTCTTTGGTGAGACTGTAGGGCATCTTTTCCATTCTCTGGCTGCTGTTCATATAATGGGCTGGACAGTTGATAATAAAAATGAATTGAAGCCAAAAAACCTGTGCTTCTCCAAAAATATGTTTGCATAGGTATAAAAACTGCATTCTTGTAGAACATATAGACTTATTTATTAGTAGCATTTCTAAAAATGCCAGTCAAGGTCACAGGAGTCAGTTACTCCAGGCCATGTCCAAATACATGAAGTCATGAAGTTGCTTTTTTCTCTCCCTCATGCCATGTCTGCTAGACAGCAGATAAAAGGAGTTTAACCCAACAACAATGCTAATACATCTCTTGACACAGAGGCATTTCTCTGGAAATAACACATTTTCTAGAGCCATCAGTCCCTCCATCACCTGCAATAGCCATCTTACTTCTCTAAATTACATTTCCAAAGTGTTACCTTCACTGGATTTGCATAAAGACAATATATGTTGACTCTCCTTGTCCCCTTCTGGGCCCACTCCCACTAACAGCCAGCATTTCCAGAACAATACCCTTGTAGCTATATTGCGCAGCATAAAGAGTCCCAGGAGAGACTCTGCTGGCCCAAAGTGGCTCCGTGCTCTGCTCAGGCATGCACGCAAGTCTGCTGAAAGCAGCCATTAATGGGTTACACTGAACCCATGTATCTGTTTGCCTCTCTTAATCATGCCCATTTGTTGTTCACCGATATCCTGAGCTGAATGCTGAAGAAAATTTCCTGTTGGTGTTTCTCATTTATCTCATGGGGTCACATACTCACTTGCAGCTCATTTCTTAAGATCTAGCACTAACCACCCTAGATAGGCCACAAATAATTTTCAAAATCTACTCAATGCTGAAGGCATCAAATAGGTGCTTTTTATCTTAAGCATGGGACATTTTTTTCCGGTGCTACCTAAACCCTCTTCATACTTCCACAGAACAAGACTGCTCTCTGAATTCATAAGTAAAATTCTGTTTTTGCTGTGGCAAGCTTTCTTTTTTCATGTGCCAAGGGAAACACTGTACTAGGCCAAATGACTCAACATTGTTTGGGAATAGATATAACTACTACAGGGACTCATTATGAAAGTTCATTTCATTAAAGGGGGTTAGGAAGCAAATCTCAGGTTGAAAGGAGGATTTTGTGAGTCTTTCTCTGAAAGCTTATTAATCCCTAATAAGATAAGGTACGGTACAGAGCATGCCACTGCTTTGACCTGTGGTAACTCCTCTGAAATTATTCAGAGGATGAATTTGTCAAGCTTGATCTGTAATCTTTTATTTATAGGCAGAGTTCAAATTGGCTCTATTGTGTTCATCCTCACTTTCTCTTCTCCAAAAGCCCATGGGACACAAAGTAAGAAAAATCAGCAAACTAGTATGGTTTTAGTGGAACTTGCAATGAAGAACCGGTATGAGGACTATGATGCAGTTTGCAGAAACAGATGTGTTTGTAGGAAGGCTCATTCACTATTGATAAATCCACCAACCTGCTTTTGAAAGAAAGGGTGAATCAAAGTAGCAAGAGACACAGCCTTGGCCAGGAGGGTAGACATATATTTTTGCTGCACATGCATATTTCCACAACACTTCAGTATTCTTATTCATGGCCAATATTTATTGATTTGTCTGATGAGTTTCGGATACAAATGATGCAAGTGTGAACTGTATTTGAACTAGACCTAAGCAAACATCTCACCTCTGGAGAATGAGTTATTGAAAATGAATTCTCACACATACCCATCCAAGGTGAGACTAGCAGAAGAAGGATTACCTATGGGGGTCCTTAGGGGTTAGGGTGAGGAGGCTGATTGGCTGCTCTGAGGCTTTCCATATCTGTTGAATGTGCCCAGAAGGATATGCCCCCCTCTTCCTACTGTGGACATGAGGTTAATCTCCCAGTGCAAGAGACCTCAGAGCAGTTTGCAGGGTGTAGGCTTTCCTTCTCTCACAGCATCTGTTTCATCTGTAGCTAAGATCTAACAGCTTCCAGATTGAAGTGATTTCACCTTCTTTCCAAGTCATACTTCTATAGCCTGCCAAGGCTTGATACTTACCAAATTATTGGCAGTACTGCTATAAAAAGGAAACACCAATGGTGAAAATTTCTAAGTCCAAACAGAAACTTTCCCCATAATAAAGAGAGTAATGGTCAGTGAATTCTTTCAGCAATTGACCATGCACAGATGGATAGATGCCTCATTCCACTTCATGAACTCTTTCCTGTCCCTGTGCAAGACACAGAACCATCTACATTGTTTATTTCTCTTTATTTCCTATTTTCTCTGTGCTTCATATACTTCTTATACTGTATTTTTACCTTTACTGGTGGCATAGTTCCAACTATTGGTTTGAACTATATGTCTTTATCTAGTCAAGACAGATTTTCTCTGGGCATAAATTTGATGAGAAGCTCATATAAGGTATTAACTCCTTTCTTGCATTAGTTCTCTAGCTGACTCAGCCTGAGGTCACCAAGGAGGAAGAACAGGACCAGAATATTGTAGGTTTATATGTGATTTTTATCGTAATTTGCAGACATAAGGCTCAAGGTATCACCTTCCAGATATAAATTTGAGACACGCAAGACATTATGGACCCAGCCGGCACTGAAAAAGAAGGCGCTTTGAGTTTTCACATATTAGGCAATCTTTCATATGTTCTCTCATTGCCCCTGCCCATGGGCAAAAAGGTGAGAGAAGCTGTAACGGGGTTAATCCTCTGTATTGTGCTAACAGGCATAGGAAAGCACATCCTGCTCTGAGGTATCTAAATAAACTCCATTTATGATGTTCTGACTCTGCAGCCAGATTTTTCAAAGCTTGACACCTCTTTGGGGATAATACCATCAAAATAGCTCATCTTCCTCTCAAATGGAGAAAATTCCAGCTGGCTTGCCACTGATTAGAGTTTTCCATGTATCTTTGCATGATTTATTTACTACTGGGACCCGCCCTTTCTGGGTCACCTTCTCTTTACTTCGTATTTTCATCCTTTTAGCAATATGTCTTGTCTTACTGACATTTCCTACATCTTAGAATTAACATACTATGATGGCTTCCATCCCTAAATGTATTGGGACAGCTAAGTTTGATGCAGAGCCTGTAGAGATTAATGCCTGCCTTTGCAGTTGCCTTGTTTTCTTGTTTCCCCCATTGCCAAATTCTCTTCACTATGAATTTATTCCAGCTTTGGCTTCTATGAGAAGGGTTGACACTTCCTTACCTATGAATCAGCTTCCTTCATTACACCTGTACTTTCCTTCCAAAAACCTATGTAAACACATCCTCCACAGGTTATCCAGTTAATGTTAAACCAACCCTTGCTGAACATTACATGTTTCTTCAATAGACAGGTAATAACTTCTTGAACTTATTGAAGATTTTATTTTCTAGAAAAAAATTCAAACTGCTATCTAAAAATTTTGATCATGATGCTTCAGAACTGCAAAATAATACTATGTGAATGTTCAAAAAAATTGCTTTTCTCCCAATCTTACATGCTGATTATGTTATTACACCTAAAGCTCTGATTCTTTATTTTCCACCAGTGAATTGAGAAGTCTTCTGTTCTCTTTAGAGAAGGAAAAAAAGTCATGGAGTGAAATATGATGATCATTAAAGCTCTATATGTAAAGACAGATTGAGGAAGCCAAACCTGAAATTACACCAGATGGCCTCTATGAATTTATACTAAAGTCTAAATTCCAACAAAATTCCTTGTATATATGCAAACTTGTGTGCAGAACCTGGCTTTAGGCAATTCCTAGTGTTGCATGCTTCTTAGGCATTTGAGCTTTTCTTCAGAGGTGACGTGATGGAATATGTGCAGAGGCTTGGATTTTGGACACTTGAATGCAACCTTTCAAGATTTTCCTACATAGGGATCTTTTTTAACACTGTATTTTTATACATATTTTATGTACAAAACTTATAGCCTTTCCTGATCCTGATAAGTAATGTTTGTCTGTAGACCAGTTTAGCCTTTGTAGAAGATTTAAAATGAAGGTCTGGGTTCACATTTGAAAGTGCAGGCTTCTCACAGTCTTACAAGCTCTTGTGAGGACGTACATCCCCAGTTTTAGTGCTTTCACGAGTCTGGACACATCCATCTTCTAATTGCACCTAAGCCAGAGTAGTGGTAGCTTGGGTTCAAACAACCTCTGGGCAGCTCTGATAGCTTCCTGTTTGAGGTTCACAAAGACGCCAATAAGAGATTTAAGCTAAGTGGTGCTTATTTCCATGTCTCAGTAACAGTCTATTGACCAGAAAAGTAAAAATCTTTTATCCCATAGTAGCTTTGGGATGTTGTTGAGAAAGTTGTTGTTCATTTGGGTTGATTTCCTCTTCCTTTAGGTATTTTGGCTTCCACTGCTGACTTTACTGGATGCAAATTCTAGCTAGCTGATTCAAAGATGGGATCATTATAGCTTTAAGGGTAGACACTTTTTCTGTTTCTTCTTTCTGAGAAAAATACTCAGTGCAGTTGCTGTATTTAAGGATGACCTTTTGGCTGAATTCACAACTCTTGATACTCTAAATTTAATGCTTTCAGTGAAAACAGTTTAATGTGTTGAAAAGCTGATTTAGAAAATCTAACTGTGAAATTCCAGGAGATACAATTTTTACCCACTTGTTTCATGGTTTTTGTTCTGACATTTTACTACATTTTCCCTATGATTTATAAGGTCTCAAGAATGTTCCAACCTCCAGAAAAATCTACAGCTCTATTCCTACAAGCTGAATCTCTAGTTCAAAAGTCCCAACATTGTTTCACTGCTGTCAGTCTTGTGGTTAATATTCATTCTGACGTATTCTTTTGCCCCCTTTTCCTTTTTTGCCTCTCTATCTTTTTTTTAAAGTGGCTGTATATTTGTGCTTACTTGATGCAATTGTTTCTTGAGCATCTTTCACTATTGCCTACTGTGGTGATATGTCTTGCCAAGAAGTAGGGAGGGGAAAGTAACATCTTCCTATTGTGTGACCTGTTTCCTCTTCTGCAATACCCTGCCTTAATTGTACACTGCGTTTGGCCTCATACATCTTCTGTGATTAACGGGAGTAAGTCCTGGCTTGAGCTTGTGCCTCTAGGGCCCCTTCCAATTATCATCTGGCACCCACTAGTCTTGCCAACTTTACAGAAATGTGCATTTCACAAAACTTCTTAGGCCCAAAGTGAATCATTTTTTTTTTCTTTCCTTCTTTTCCCTTTCATTTTTGGTAACAATTCACATACCATTGTCTATTTCTCCAAAGAAACCCAGTTTTCATATCCTACTCTGCACCTACTCTGCACCATTGTACAATGTGAGCATTCTTACAGCAGAAAGCACAAAAAGTCCTAGAGCTGACATTGCAGAACGATTTCCAATCTTCTTTTACCAACACTCACTTTCAAAATATTTTTTTCTAAGCATGGTATTTTCCCAAATGTTTCTAGGTTGTTTTGCTTCTTTAGTCTACTCCAGCAGATAAAACCTTTTTCCTCAGGATTTCTGGTGCTAGAACAGGGAAGCAGAATGTCACTTCAATACTTCACATTCAATGAAAAGAAGTTATGTAGGAATTGAAGAAATTTAAGGTATTGTGGTGAAATTAGCCATGATGTGACTCATGGGTCTCTGAAGCTCTTCCTCTGCACAAGTAAATCAAATATAATTTTCTTGGTCAATTTCTCAAGTACTGTGTGTAATACAAAAAGATTTTTCATATGGATATGAGTAGTAGATGCAGTGGCTTGGTACTACCACTGTATCTACATACACTGGACAACAAAGTTCTGCTAATATTTCTGCTAAAAGATTTAATGATTCAAAACTTAGGTGCTAAAGTACGTGATCTTTAGTGTGTTACCTTCATGACAGGAATACAGAAGACTGTGTGAGGTGTCCAGTCTTCCTATAAACTGTTTGTGAAGACGTAATGACTTCAAATGGAGTCCAAGTCATGCAGGTACACTAAAGAGGGATCCACGAAGAGGGACAAAGCTGAGAGGAACCATGGGATCTGTCTGAGATGTCACCATTCTTCCAGTCATCAACATCTTACCCAGGGCTGCCTCAGTTTTATTGATCATTTTCTTTGCAGTATCACTGCACCTTTCGAAAAAAAAAATGGGATTAGGCTGCCGTCTTGTCACTGCAGCGCTCACTCACTCACCACACAGGAGACCCAAGTTCAGTGTGGTCTCTTCCCTTCTCGCAGACATCTCTTTCATTCCCCAAAACTGTAGTAACTATCTAATGACATAATCATAGAACCATAGAATTATTTAGGTTGGAAAATACCCTTAAAATCATCAAGTCCAACCCTAAACCTAACACTGCCAAGTCTACCACTAAACAATGTCCCTAAGCAGCATATTTACTTGTCTTCTAAATATCTCCAGGGGTGGTGACTCAACCACTTCGCTGCGTAGCCTGTTCCAGTGCTTGACAACCCTTTCAATGAAGAAATTTTTCCTAATATCCAATCTAAACCTCCCGTGGTGCAGCTTGTGGCCGTTTCCTCTTGTCCTATCACTTGTTACTTGGGAGAAGACACTGACCCACCCCCTTGCTACACCCTCCTTTCAGGCAGTTGTAGAGAGCAATAAGGTCTCCCCTGGGCCTCCTTTTCTCCAAGCTAAACAACCCTACGTCCCTCAGCTGCTCCTCGTAAGACTTGTGCTCTAGACTCTTCAGTTTTCTTGTTCTTCTTTAGATCTGCTCCAGCACCTCAATGTCTGTCTTGTAGTGAGGGGCCTAAAACTGAACACAGTACTCAAGGTGCAGCCTCACCAGTGCCAAGTACAGGGGGATGATCACTTCCCTGGCCCTGCTGGCAGGCTATTTCTGATACAGGTCAGGATGCTGCTGGCCTTCTTTGCCACCTGGGCACACTGCTGGCTCACATTCAGCTGGCTGTTGATCAACACCCCCAAACCCTTTTCTGCAAGGCAACTTTCCAGATGCTCTTCCCCAAGCCTGTAGTGTTGCATGGGGTTTTTGTGACCCAAGTGCAGGACCCAGCACTTAGACTGATGGACCGTACTGCCTCTTCTCCATCTTCCTGATTGGAATTGTTCCTCTGTCCACCAAAGAACTGAAGATTTTCCAGGGCTAGGGAGCTGTGAAGGGAGGAAAGGGGGAGGGAGAGAGAATTTGCAAGTACACAGAAGAGAGGTTATAATTTTATAGTCTGGGGTTAAAGCAACCTTCAGCAACATGGAGAGGGAGAGAGGATCATATTGGGCCCTCGTCCCAGAAGTTACCTCTTTTTTCTAATAACTGTTTCAACAGACATTGTCCTAAAATGGTGATTCAGGTACTTCTGTGATTGGTTTCAAGGATTTAATGACATGGTTTCTCAGCTTATTCAAAACCAGAACAGCAAAACCAGGGGACCACATTGACACAGAAGGACAGTATCGGAGCAGTAAGCAGGAGTTTGCCTAGAGTTTAGGTTTACTGACTGTGGGATTTCTTACATTGCAGTTTCAGACTGCAATACCACATGTCTATGTCAGATCTAGTCCTGAGCTAATGAAGTCTATCTGACCATGCAAAAACATTAAAAATAAATTGCTGAACATGAATGCATGATATGCTTTGCTTATATATTTTCCTGGCAAAATACTACACAGATCTTATTTAATGCTGCTGTTCAGGCAGTAAGCATTGCTGCACTAAATTCTTTTCCATGAGGAGGAGCAGATCTAAAGCCTGCTGTTCATTTACCATCACCATCCTCTTCACCTTGACACTAGGAGACAGATGAAACCCTGGAACATTCCTCCTGTTTTGGCAAAACAACAGCCTGAAGTCTAATTGGTGCAATGCATTCATTTTTTGACATGCACATACTTCCTAGATGACCTTAAAAAGGAGTTACTGACTTGATGCCCCTCATGATGCTCTTGCCAGATATTTCCCAGTAATTTCAAGCGTAATCAGAACAAGCCCAACATGTTGAGAATAAAATAAGGGGAAAGCACTATCTATACTCCAACCCATAGTAAAATGGTCCTCCCACTTAAACAGAGGTGGTAGTTAAAGTAAACTAAGTATATTTTGAAAATCTCTGTTGCTCTGGCCATCAATCATCAGTATTTCACAGTATTGTTTTTATATAATTATCCTTATTCAAATAATCGAAATGTACCATTAACTGGAAATTCTTGGAAAATCTCTTCTAGGCAGTTAGAAGGATATCCTTGACTGCACAGGATGTTGTATCACTGTACCCTGGAACATAAAAGCTGTCCTGAGGAATTCTGTGAGTCTGTGAGTCCGCTGGCCACTCTAATCTAATTACACCCAGAACTAAAGGACGTTAGATAATGGTAGAAGTAAATGGACCAAACTGCGTTATATACGTCCTGTGCAATTCTTCTGAATTCACCAGGTTGCAAAATCTATTCTGACAGCCCTCTACTCAAACACAGCCTTCAAAATAAGTTTCAGAATCTGAATCCCAGGTCAAGTTTTTTACATTTTAGTATTCATCATTCTCTGTTCACTTCTTGGACAAACAGTTTTGGAGAAACATGTTCACATATGGTTGAAAGGACCTCAACATTGAGTATACCAAAAGAAAAATATATCAATAAATCAATACAAAAAGTTAATATTTATTGTAGTTGTGTAGTTTGAAAGAGGTAGATCTTCTAGTCCTGGCATTCTGCCAGTGCAACTTGTCAAACCAGGTTACATTTGAAATGTGCCTGAAGCCAAGAATGTGAGAGCTCAGCGTGACGATGTGCAGAGGCTTGTTTGATTTGGGGTGATTTTCACTTTTCATCAAAGAAACTACCTGATCCTCTTTCATGGGTAATATTTCCAATGCTTATTATTATTCTTTTGTTTGCTTTGGTTACTGGGGCTTATTGGAGGAAACATCTCATTTAATTTAGAGTTTCTTCATTATGAGACACTTCTTGTAAAGATGCGATGCTCTGCTTTGTTCTTTTGACTTCTAATCCATAAAACCCTCCCTACCTTTGCCATGTTTATTGACAGACAAGGGACTCTGCATTGCATAACATGTCAGACTTAATTTGTTTGTTTTCCCTTCCCAATTGTCTCTGTTTTTCTAGGGAAAAATTATCCAAAATTCATCTTTTTTTCAGACACAAATGACAAGAGCTTATGTTTGAAACGTTACTGGTTTCACAGTATGAGGAAATTAATTTTCATATGGCAACACCAATACAGGAGATAAATCATGAAGTTACTCTGTCTCAGATTAGAAGTGGTAACACACAGATCAAGGATTGTAATTTCTTTAAACATGTTAACTCAACTGCCTTTGAGTGTCCAAGCACACTTCTAATTAGTTTTTAAACAGAAGGAACTCTCATTGTTTTTCTATTTGAATAAGCACCTAGTTTCCCAGTCAAAGTAGTCGTAGCAACTTATGTCTGATTTTAGTGATCCCTGTTGGGTTTAGTGCAGTATACAATTTTTCGCTTATGTTTGTTCATGACTATGAAGAGATAAAGGTGACAAATAGACAAAAGAAATCCAGAGGTCTATATCATCACAGCTTGTTGGAGTTTCTGTACATGAAACAACAATCTGTCTAGATTGTTTTATGCTTTTGTTTCAGTCCTCACTTTCCTGTTAATGGAAAGTTGTTATGACTTGTCAGGTGAGAGAGTCATGAATAAATATTGAGTGTTAATTAAATAAATATTACAGTTTTGTAATATGCCCCTTCTGTCTCTTCTCGATTCTTCTTTCTTCCTCCATTATCCAAATACGTTTTCCCTTCCATGTCACACACTACTTTTAGTTCTCTCGGTTTCAGTCTTCAGTCCTCATTCACACAAGATTTATTTTTCCAACTGAAAATATAGATTCATAGAAACATAGAATAGTTTGGGTGTCAAGGGACCTTTAAAGGTCATCCAGTACAACCCCCCTGCAGTGAGCGGGGACATCTTCAACTAGATCAGGTTGCTCAGAGCCCCGTCCAACCTGACCTTGAATGTTTTCAGGGATAGGACAGCTACCACCTCTTTGGGCAACCTGGGACAGTGTTTCACCGCGCTCAGTGTAAAAACTTTCTTCCTTACATGTAGTCTGAAACTTCCCTCTTTGAGTTCAAAACCATTATACCTTGTCCTGTTGCAACAGGTCCTGCTAAAAAAAAATTGTCCTCATCTTTTTTATAAGCCCCCTTTAAGTATTAAAAGGCTGCAATAAGGTCTCCCTGGAGCCTTCCCCTCTCCAGGCTGAACAACCCCTTTCAGCCTTTATTATTAGGAGAGGTGCTCCAGCCCTCTGATCATGTTTGCGACCCTCCCCTGGACCCGCCCCAACAGGTCCATGTCTTTCCTGTGCTGAGGGCTCCAGAGCCAGATGCAGTACTCCAAGTTGGGTCTCACCAGAGCAAAGGGCACTGTATATCCAGCCCTGCCCTGCTTTTTAAATACTGTGACCAAGACCTCTTTCATTTTTGCTCTGGAGGTTAGAATCCTGTCTCATTTGCAGATTAAAACTTTCCTTTACATAGTCTTCCTTACTCAATGTCTTGCAGACACTCCTGTTGAAATGACCCTTATGCATCTTCCATTCCCCGCCCCCCCCCCTCCATTTTGTTAATGGAATCAAAATGCAAGTTATTTCCCTTTCTTCACATATCATCAAACCAAGTTTCTTCTGCGTAGAATATGTTGCTTGTGGTACTCTCAATGTCAGTTTTGCATACAGCCTATCTTCCTAACAGTTTATTTTTTTTCTGGTTAGGTGGGGGTACTCATCTTTTTAAAAGAATTTCTGCAAGGTTTACCACTGCCAGTAGTTATTTCTTCTTCTTTTATAAACATTCCTTATTGTAACACCATCACTATTACTTAACAGCACCCCTATAACAAATTTGCCCTGCAACTTGCAACACCAGTGTGGAGAGACAGCTAAACTGACAGATGCCAGAGTATTTATTTGTAGAATACCTGTGTTTTGTAAAACATGAAAAGCCTGGGATCCTTTAGAAACACCAGAGGTTACTAAAGGGAAAAAGACAACCATTTTTGAGTGAGAGAAAGTAGTGAGAACAACTTCTTGACAACAGTAAAGTGGGGAAGAGACTTTGCAAAACAGGTTGGAGCTGGTTGCTGTTTTGCACCCAGCAACAGCTGATTATGCTGCGCCGATTGGCTGCAACTCTGACAGCGGGTGAAGCAAATTTCTGTCAGACTCCTTGACTCTGAGTGGTTTCAAAACAACACAGATAGTGTGGTGATGGACCAAAGAGAGAGAGAGAGAGAGATAGGATCTGCTCCATTATTCTGCTTGGAGCTGTTTAGATCTAATTTTTTAATTAACAAAACTTCCAACTAGGCTCCAGGTATGCCTGGCTGTTTGCTACTCAGGGAGCTTATTCAAATTGTCAGCCACTTTTACTCATGCTGAATGAAATCACTGAAATTGTGTGTGTTGCCCCAGGTCAATGTAAATGAAGAAGGGACACTACCAACAAGAGAAGTTAAATCAGGAAGCACTTTCTGTGGAGGAAGATGAGGGAAACAGCATACAAGGAGAGGAAAATCCTATTGAAGACAGTTTAGGATCACCATGCTACTTTCAAGAAGAGCACTGACCTCTTCAAGAGCATTTATTTTGAAGTTAATATCTCCTATGATCAATCTAGATTTGGTCTCATCTGAGAACACAGAGAAAGTGCTAGAAAACAAAAGCACACCTTTCAGCCAGGGGCAGATTGTCTTTCAGAAGGCAGCAAGGCATGGACCGCTTTTTACCGTGGTGTCCTGGCCCACACTGCAGATTGAGTGGAAACCCTTTCCAATGAAAGGCTCCAGTCTCAATCCAAGTCCCACCCATTATCCTCTGCCGAGTGAGTCAGGGCTTCCCAAATATCCATGATGTTATGCCAACATTTTCTTCTATGATAGGTAAAGTGTCCTCTACCCTGGAGTCTTGTAACACACATATCTAAGTAATTTGAAATATGTGTTGAGCTGCAGTTTCTAAAACAGAAATATCCCAGGAAAAAGGCATAGTTGGGAAGCATGTTACTGGAGTGATCAGGGAGAAGGTAGAGGAACAGAGCTAGTAAGAACTTTTTACTGGAATGACATTCCTGGCTTTTTGGCTCTACAGAATTTCTCCTCCCTCCTTCTTCATCCCTCCAGCAGCACTGAACAATGTGTTCCAATATTATTTCAATATATGACTAATGTAATTAGTTTAATGTTACACTCCTTCCACACATAAACCTGACAGTAAAATATAATTCCACTCTAAGTAAACAAACAATGGTATATGTGGCCTCTCTTGAAGAATACTTTTGTGAAAGAAAATGCAGGATATTGTGGAGGTAAGAAAAGCAGTAACAACTGTTAAGCTTAATATGTTTCTTCTCCTTGCCTTCAGTTCCAGCAAATATATTAAATTCCTCTGAAGAGACGTGAATTTTTCTAAGTCAAAGTGTGCATCTAGTTCTGAAATTCAGAGTAGTCAGTTGCTTTAGTACACTCATGCTAGCTTTTGAGCCTTTCCGTGAGCAGGTGAGGCAGTGGATTTGAGAAAAGCTAGGTTATAGCAGCATAAATGCACACAAAGATTAACTGTGTAGACAGCTAGTGACATATTCAGGAACAGATATTTAGTAAGGATGCAGGCAGGGAGACAGGGAGAGAGTTTACCAGAGACAAGCAACTTCCTGGAGACATTAGCTAAGGTACGGTGCCAGTGGAAATGTTCAAGGTCACTGAATTTTGTGATAAATATTAAGACAAAACTTGAATGTCATTAAAGAGATGTGCTGTCTGGAAAAAGATAGAATCATAGAATGATAGCATGGTTCGGGACAGAAAAGGCCTTTAAAGATTACCTAGTCCAAACATGCTGCCATGGCAGTGATATCTTTCACTCGATTAGGTTGCTCAAAGCCCCATCCAATCTGACCATGAACACTTCCAATAATGGGCCACTCACAACTTTTCTGGGCAACTTGTTCCACTGTCTCACCACCCTCACTATAAAGAATTTCTTCCTAATATCTAACCTAAATCTCCCCTTTTTCAGTTTAAAACCATTACGCCTCACCCTATTGCTACACTCTCTAATAAGAAGTCCCTCCCCATCTCTTCTGTAGGCCCTCTTTAGGGACTGGAAGGCTGCTATAAGGCGTCCCTGGAGCCTTTTCTTCTCCAGGCTGAACAACCCCAACTCTCTCAGCCTGTCTTCACAGCAGAGGTGTTCCTCCCTGTGACAATTTTTGTGGCCTTCCTCTGGACCCGATCTAACAGGTCCATGTCTTTCTTGTGCTGGGAACCCCAGAGCTGGATGCAGTACTCCAGGTGGGGTCTCACGAGAGCAGACTAGAGGGAGAGAATCACCTCCCTCACCCTGCTGGCCACACTTCTTTTTACGCAGCTGAGGATACGATTGGTTTTTCTGGACTGTAAGTACACATTGCCGTCGCATGTCCATTTTTTCATCCACGAATATCACCAAATCCTTCTTGTCAGGGCTGCTCTCAATCCATTTGTCCTCCAGTACGTACTAATATTGGGAATTGCCTTGACCCCTGTGCAGGACTTACACTTAGCCTTGTTGGACTTCACAACATTCACATGGGCCCACCCCTCAAGTCTGTCAAAGTCCCTCTGGCTGACATCCCTTACCTGAAGAGAATGAACCACACCACTCGGTTTGGTATCATCTGCAGACTTACTAAGGATGCACTCAATACCGCTCTCTACAACATCGATGAAGCTATTAAATAGTATTGGTCACAGTATGGATCCTTGAGGGTCACCACTCATTACTGGTTTCCACTTGGAGGTTGAGACTTTAACTGCAACATTTTGGGTATGGCCATCCAGCCAATTCCTTACCCATATAACCATCCATCCATCAAATCCATATCTCTCCAATTTAGAGGCAAAAGTGTTGTGGAGGATTGTGTCAAAGGCTTTACAGAAGTTCAAACAGGTGACATCAGTTGCTTTTCCCTTGTCCACTGATACAGTCACTTTATCGTTGAAGGCCAAGATTAGTCAGACGCGGTTTGCCCTTGGTGAAGCCATACCGGCTGTCTCTAATCACTTCCCTCTCTTCCGTGTTTTGACAGATTTTCCAGGATGATTTGCTCCATGATCTTCCCAGGCACAGAGGTAAGACTGCCTGGTTGGTAGTTCCCAGGGTCCTTCTTTTTATCCTTTTTTAAAAATAGGTATGATATTCCCTCTACTCCAGTGACTGGAAACTGCCTGACTGACATGACTTTTCAAATATGATGAAGAGGGGGTTGACATCAGCCACTTCTTTCAGGATGTTAGTGTGCATCTTGTTGGGCCTATGGATTTGTGTATGTTTGAGTTCCTCAAGTCGTCTCAAACCTGATTATCTCAGGATGCTCTCTTCTCTGACGAGATACTCTTTTTCAAGAAAGAATGGTCTCAATTAAACCACTGTGTTCTAAGTTTTCCCTAGAAGCCTTTTTTAATATCTCAAAGGAAATAAGTATCTTTTCTGATGCCAAGTGCTACATCACATGCTCTTTGATAAAGATAAAAAGAGTGGGACTAAGGACATTCCTGGAATTACATTTATAAATCCATGTAGCTCTAATTTTTAAGTTTGTATGGACATATCCCTATGTATTTAACTGAATAATTTACTTCTTATAATACTATAAAGGTAAGCAAACTACAGTTGTGTCTAATAATCTATATTCAATGAACTGATTCATTCATCACACCTATATCAAGCTCTCTGTATCAGATATTACGGTATTTCATAATTTTACAGTTGCTATTTCAGAGATTCAGTCAGTCAAAAAAATATATCACTTGTGTATATCGATATACTTTTGTGTATCATAGAATCATAGAATCATTTAAGTTGGAAAAGACCCTTAAGATCATTGAGTCCAGCTGGAAACCTAGCACTGCCAAGTCCATCACTAAACCATGTCCCTAAGCACTATGTCCACACATCTTTTATATACCTCCAGGGATGGCGACTCAACCACTTCTCTGGGCAGCCTGTTCCAGTGCTTGACAACTCTTCCTGTGAAGAAATTTTTTTCTAATACCCAATCTAATCCTCTCTGGCACAGCTTGAGGTCTTTTCCTCTTGTTCTATCCCTTGTTACTTGTGAGAAGAGTATATAAATTTACTACATTTCTCTTCATTTAAACAGCGTACATTTTACACCTAATCTTTTATAAGACACAAAATTTGCAATAACAATTGCAAGTTTTAGAACGGAAGCACACTTATTTTCCTCCTCATTTGCTGAAAGCAGTTTACTGTCAGAATTTCCACAAAACAGACTCCAGTCAGTCTAATGGTACCTATCCTGTAGGTTTCCCTCCATGCCTGTTTTATCCAACCAGACCAGCGTTTTCTAGCCCATCCTGAAAAGATGAGTTCAGTCTTCTTCAGAAGCACTGAACACATGTGTTTCTCCTAACTTCAGTGTAATCTGGAGTTGTGCAACATTCTCTGAAATCACATCACTTCTGCTAAGACAGCTACACTTTCAGTAGGCACACTTGACAAACCTTGCCTAAAGTTATCAAAGAGGACGTACTCCCAGTGAGCTGAATCTATGAGAAATGTCATTGAGATTACATGAGTCAGGGTACTTCATCCTAAAGTACATGGAATACAGTGAGATCATCTAGCACCTTCCTACATAAAAACATCAAAAGTATGTGTTGAACAGGTGTGGTAAGATAAATCCATTGCATAATGATAATATTTGCTGGAGCTTAAAAAGGCAGAATTGAATGAAAGTTTGGATTGCAGATGGATTCAAAACATGACAGCTTGTTTTCCATCCTTTCTTCAAGAACTGTGCGAGGCCTAGTGAAAACTGGAGCACATAAATGATGCTTACAATTAACTTCAGCTGAGGCCACTAGCAGAGTTCGGATTGTGGCATCAAATTTCCAATAGCCTCAGATTTTGCTGGATATTTCCAGTTTACCATTACTCCCTCGTATCCCAGCATATGATTTGATGAATTATTTGAAATCTCTTCAAAGCAGTTATAATTAACTCAGTTTCTTTTGTCTCTGTAAATCTTGGCAAGTTATGTCCTGTAAATCAATCCCTTCATCTCCCCCAGCAAAACATAAGGCAAGAACTGCAGAACATACAAATATTAGGTGAGAACAAAGCACTCCCCTTTCAACGTATGGCATGGAAAGTGACTATTGCTATTAATTTTATTCACGTATGCTCAAATGCAGTAGTCACTGTAAATTCCAGGAACCATAAACGTTAGTAGCAGTTATTCTTACTGAAACTAACCTTTATTTGTACAACTGCAAACAAGATTGCTTGCAATGGTCAGTATGTTTTTTCCTTGTGACAATGTTTTTTCATCTCTCCCTCAAATTTTTATCTCCTGCGTTTGGCAAGTGAGTGTTGAATGACAGGAAGAGCTTTATTGTGGTCCATGATTCATTTCACTTATTCCCCAGCCACTCCCTGGGTGTGTTTTTATAGGGGAGGACTCTTTTGCAATCTGAAGTAGTACAGCTCTGTAACAATGTGGCATCACCTGTCTGCCAAGGGAAGGGACCATTGTGATTAACAGCTTCAAGAGGAAAATGCAACATCCATTCACAAGCTTTCCACAGCTTGAGCCCTGATGCAACATCTTTGTCAAACTAAAATGCTTCGAAAACATCCATCCAGAGGCTCTGAAAAGTGCCACTTGTACAAACTCAAGATCCCTGTACTCTGCCTAACTCCTGTGTTTGATCATTGCTTATGGTTGGAAAACATTTCTGTAAAAAAAAACCAACCAACCACTCAGAGGAGATGTTCTTCAAAGACTGTCATGTACACAAGCGTTACTAAAGCCGAAGTTTTTGCAGAGTCAACTCAATTTGGTACAAAACCAGCCATGAGCTGCAGCGTATCACTCTGCTTCTGTTTCTGAGCTCAGCACATGTGGACTCAGTTCTTGGTTGGTACCTCTAGACTTTCTCAATGAGAACAACCTAAGAAATAATTACATGATGCTGCATTCTTACGATCCTCAGGCTGAGTATTTCTTATCCATTGTACCTGATGTTTGACTCCTGGCTGGAGGAGATGGTTCATAAAGTCCACGGGTGTTTTAAGCAGCAGCTCTGGCCCAAAATGGAACCGTGATCTATTTCCACAGAGGTGAAAAGTCCATGCACACTTCTGGGGAACCACTTAGTTTCCAAAAAACGAACACCATGAGGTGAATAATGTCAGGATAGAAAAGAGGGAAATGCCCACCTCCAGAGAAGCCTGACATAAGGTATTGCATTCAACATGAAATCACAGGCTTTTCTTCTCTACACTGAATGTTCTCTTCCTGAGAGCTAAAGGAAAACACACAGAAAACGTGCAAATCATCAAGGAAAATGTCATATTATGGTAAGACACTGAAAAAACCCTGTGCATGTGAGCACAGAAGAGGCAATAAACTCAGAATGCATTTGCTATGAGATTACACTTGACTTCCTACCTGGAGGAAAAAAAAGTGTTCAGTGCAGTGATGTCTAGCGGGTTCAGAAAACAGCTTTTGTACATGGAAGGCAGTAAATGACCATTCATTTAATCAATAAATACAAAGGAAAGAAAAAACCCTCAGGTCAAAATACATTTTGTCTCAAACTGAGAATTCAGACACTTTTTAGCCAATGTATTAATCTTCAAAGCTTTCTCAACCAGTTGAAAAGGGAACCATAAGACAGAAAGAAGACTTTCTTTGTAAAAGTCTACATAAATTGCAAACTATAAGTTTTATATCACCCATAATAATGGTCATTAATAAAAATCACCCAAGTTTCATTTTCTTATCAAAGCCCAATAAATAATCAGTGTTTATTTCTGGTGAAAGCATTGCAATGTACCCACAATGACTTTCCATGTTTTCATGCTAACAAGTGAAATTCAGCTGAATGGTCCAAACACAAGCACCAGTGGAATGCTCTTTGGGATCACCAGTCAGGCATGGGCAGAAGTTTACCTATCATATCTGTTAACAGATGATGTCTTAGTCTTAAGTGATATTTACAGAGCAACAGTTTTATGTCAACAACTAGAAGACCAACTTGGAAGATGAAAAGATTTTTAATGGATTATTTGTGTATTATTCAACAGCATCTTCAGCATCTTAACATAAAGCAATCATGGTGTCTCAATCTTAAACATACGTCTTTCTTGATACGTCAATTACCTTGCAGGGTAATTTACTCTTCGCCATATAACCTTGACTCAGAGAGGTAGGTAGGCACATGTACAATCTTGAGCAAGTGCGTTGTCCCATTGAGTTCAAGAGGTGATTCATAGATCTATCAAATGACAACCTTAGTCTTACTCTGTTAATTTCTTTGCCTATGAATAATTCCTTAGAGTTTAAATTCCATTACATTATCTAAGAGTTTGCTTTGAGCATTTTATGCTGTTTAAATACCTAAGAATGAAGTCTCTGGGGACCACACACTTACAGCTATAGGTCCTTGGGCAAGGGGGAGAATATACTAAAAGTCAGCCACTTCAAGCTAACCACCAGGCACTTTACCAGCAGTCTTTATTTGGGTTAGTGCATCCAACGTTGCCCCCTTCCTAATCCAACCACTCATTTTTAATTGCTATTTGTTTTTTTCAGGTGAAGATAATAATTCATTGTTATCATTAGTTTTCTGTCTGAAAACAGAATTGGACTGTTGCCTTTGCAGCGTAAGCTCCTTCTGTTTGAAAGTTCCCTTCTAAGGCTATGTGTTTGCAGGATCCTTGTCTGCTCTAAAGTCTCTTCCCATGGGCTTTGGCAGATGAACTAAGCAGAATCTGCGCATGCATTCAGGTAGGCATTCGGCAGGATCACAATTTAACAGCGTCAACTATTTCTGCCTAGGATTAATAGACTACTGCCACTGGCATTTTGCTGCCTCTTCCCCTCAAGCTGTATCAGAAAGGACCACGAGATGGCAGTACTGCACGAGCAATTGAACCAAAAGCCTGCTGCTTCGAGAATTCATTTTCTACTGGCAGCTTCAGGGCTTTTTTTGTAAATTCTCTCCACGCCCAGCCTGCTTTGCAACAGCAAGGAGGTAACTCGAGGGAAATCTATACCCGCCACATTCTGAAGCGTGGTTGTTAATGGGTCACATTCTTCTGCTAATACAGTATGTATTGACGTGAACGATGACATGATATTTTAGGGCACCCAGAAAGCCTGTGACTAGAAGATAGGTTTTCCACTATATCGAAACTTGCCTTCTGTCTAAGAATGGAAGTCTTCAGCAAATCGACACTGAAATACCAAATTTTAAGTCAGAGCAGAAAGGAATGAATTCTTCACAAACATTTTTACAGAAGTGTTGACTTCCTTTGCCAATCAGTCATCTTCAGTGTCAGCATGGTAGAGTTAATTATAGAGGGGAAAGTCAGGTGCTAATGTAGCTAAATTGTTCTCAGTTTCCAGAGGCTGAAGTACCTGGTCATTTTTGCATAATGGTCAATTCTGCATAACAATATACCTGTTGAGTAAGGCTGACGCAGATACAAATAGGAATGGCAGAACAATAAATCCTGAGCTTTTAAAGGTCTGAAGAAGTGTATCTTTCCTCTGCCTCTTAATTTTGTAGTGGCGTGAAGGCAAAAAGCCTCTTGTGAGTGAAGTAGTCCCAGTGAGTTGCAAAACATCGTATCAGTGTAAGAATTATTTGTCTTGCCAAACCTTGGACCTCCAAAACTATTTCCTTCAAGGTCACGAAGATTGGAGGTGGATTCAGGCCCTGCTTCAGGACTGCTGGTTTTGTTTCTATACAGTGGGCACAGATTCTAGGGAGAGGACTTTTGTTTGGGAAATGCTGATGCACTGAATGTTTCAGGAGCAGGTGTTAGGCCACCCTACAGCTCCCCCAACACAGAAAGGGACCTCTTACTACAGTGGTGACAGCTGTCACTGCCCATTCATAACTCTTCACATGAAACTAGCCTTCTTGTTGTGTCCATCGGAAGGAATGCACCATTTCAGTTTCATGGAGTGTTGCCTCGGGCCTCCTGAGACAACCATAAATACAGTGTGAGTAGGTTCTCTGGTCCTTGTTGATGACCAACTGTTGGCACTCACTTAAGCCAAAACTGGGGACTGCACTTTCTAGGTTGTGTCCATGTGAGACAAAACAGCTTTCAACTTTGTTGCTCTGAATTACGACAGTGTTCTATGTTGACGTGGCACTTCAAGTAAGCAGGATGGCTCCAGCCAGCCTTTTTAATTTCTGGTACTCAACAGCTTTCTGTTTCTGAAAGAAGAGTCAAAAATAGCTCTTTCCTTCAGGTACAAAGAAACAGATGTGCCATGCAGTGCAGGAAAAAATGTGAAAAGGAAATAAATGAGGAATTATCCAAATGGGCAGGAGCCACTACCTATCCCTGAAGGAAACCCTGCCATTCAATCCCTGAGATTAATGCAGTAAGACTCAATGCAATACGACATAGAAAATGAAAGACCGAAGCACTCAATGAAGGCGGGTTTCCTTTCCCCAATAAGAGAAGAGATGGGAGGAGGAAAAAGAAAGAAATAGTGGTTTCTGGCTGCTTGATATTTAACAAGTAACAGACACCTTTCCTCCAGTCTTTTCCTTAGGAGGATGCAAAACAATCATTTAACTGGCAATGTTTACTCTGGAGATATTCCAAAACAAGAGGAACAGTCAGCACAAAAGCATGAACAACAGACTCCTGTCAGATCCAGCACTTCATCCACAGCATGGTCAAAGGCTAATTGAGAGAAGCACGTTCCTACACAGTGGCTAATATGAACAGATTTATGCAAGTGTGTATTTGTTTACAGAAATACATGTACATTCATTTTGTTATTATGTTTTGCCTGAAGAAATAAGCTGAAGTAATGAAACTTGTACTGGGAACAGTAACATTAGCTGCTGAAGGACACAGAAGTTTATACCCTGTCTCATAAATATTCTACAATCTTACTGTAGTTTAAGGAATGTCTTGAGGGGGAAACCAAGAAACACTGAGGACAAGTTTTACCTTTGTAGATTCCACTCCACTTGCACTGGGAATCTCTAACATTTGAAGATCTGTTTGAGCCCATCTGGATGGTGTTTTTCCATCTTGTGCTGAAAACATTAATAGTCAACCATTTTTTCTGCAAGGTGGTTGGTACACAAAGACAAGGGAGGAAGAGAAATCCCTCTGCCACCAAGGCTTTGTCCATTCTTCGTCTGAGGGAATTTGAGTATCAAACTGATCTAATTCTTACAGCAATAGCCACAGAAATGTGTTACCCTAAGTGTTAGGACTGTAACCCTTTTAACACCACGTGGAGGAGAGGGAGATTCAGTAGAATTCCCAAATTGCCCATTTTCTGTTGATTGCTGAATCCTTTAGCTTGTTCCTTTTCCCTTTTCAGTGTCTGGCAAAGGTGCTTGCTGTCTTTTCCCTGGTCATGTGTTGGACTAACATCTCAGAAGATGTGTCCTCTATCAAAGCCAAGGTCCATTTCCAGGTGCACAATAAAGAATTATGTTGTGGCTCAGAAAGCCACAATGCAAACTGCAGGGGACAACATTACCTTGCAGGAGATTACGTATTCAGCAGTTATACAGTCCTCCTCTGTCGCCACATAGCATTATTTCTCCAGGGCATTAAAATTGGACTTCTGTAATGCTGTGATTTCCTTCATCTGGAAAACCTTACATTTTTGGAAAAGGTTGCCATTGCATTGTTTTCTGATTCCGCATTTTCACATACCAAATTCTTTAATCTGAAAATGCATGGCTAGGTATAATTCTTATTCCTAAATCCTGCTAGAATAGCATGCGGCTGATGTTTAACTGGGCTTCCTCACTGTGGAGAAAAGGTCATCAGCAGGTGATGATAGGCTGAACGTAATAAAGTCCTTCTTTGCCTGTTGTCTAGGTCACTTCAATGCTACTACCACCATAAATAATCAAAGAAACAACCCCCTGCCCCCCAAAAAAGTACAAGGAAACACTTGGATATTTGTGTTGTGTGTTCACATAATAAGATTCAAGAACTGACAACTGCAGTCATCCACTATTTTTATTATTGCTTTTATACACAGAATGAAAGTCAATAGAGAAAAAAAGAACCATTTGCAAGCCATTTTTAAAATAAATATGTTTGGGACTGGAAATTAATATCTGCCAGATATTGCTTAATAATCCACCGTGAAAATTTTCTTTTCAGCATTTCCCCTTTCTTCTGCCAATACGTATCCCCCAACCAAAACTCCTGCATGGGGTTATGCCTTGATTTTCATCAGCCACGTCAAAAGATGACACAACAGATGTATAAATCTTTGCAATGAGTTTTGCTTCTAGGAAAAGCTTTCAGGAAAGCACACAAGCTCACTCCATGCATATTCAAAACTCAGCAGATGTATCATGATGAGTTGCCTTGATTTGGCTCCAGAATTACAAATTATAGCCATCAGCACACATCCTGCCAAGAACAGAGGATGAAACTCTGTTTAGTCCAATCATCCTGCTTTAGTTGCAGTTATGATTTTGTGTCCATCGCAGGAATATTTCCTTCTAAATGTATCTCACTAACATTTGTTAATGTAACTATTTTGAAAATACAAAGCAGTTCTTTTGTTCCCTTGCAGGGCTTCTGTCTCTCCCCAAATCTGATCATGCTGGTTATTACGGCTGATTGGAACTGAACTGATGAAACAACATTTCACTGCAAAAGGCGGAGCCCAAAGGGTTTCATTGGAAATATTTGGACTTGAGCAGCCTCTACTAAATCCAAGAGATGGCTCCAATGTAACTGAGCAGGGTTTCCTGGCAAGCCTAATTCCAAAACTGGGAATGCGAGGAATGCAGTGGTTCATAGTCCAAGGTGATCCTCCTGCTTTTTTTGTTTGCTTGTTTATTTTTTTTTTAATTCTGAAGTAACTTATGTTCAGTCGATTTGTGTTTAAATCAAAGTTTTCTTAAAGGCACAGAATAAGGGAACCCTGATCAGCTGTAAATGTTGATTTTTTTGTGAGTTCCAGTACTAATTCAATGTTACTGTAGAGAAAGTTTCCTACTAGAATCCTCTTGGGTAGAAAAGATTCTGAAAGTCATCTCCAGGTCACACTCTTTCATTTTCTTCTTTTGTTTTGTCCCTGGAATATAGCTAGGTCAGTTTTGGAGAGATGTCACATTGTGTGAATATATTCTTGTTGTCCCAATGTGGCAAACGCTTCTGAAAAACACTGGTTTCGTAAGATAGTTCTACGTCTGGGCTAAAATCTGAAAAAAAACATTTACAGGGTAATTTCAAAATAAAACTTGACAGACTTTGATGCACCAAGTATCAATGACAATACAAAGACATTGCTCTATTTTGGATCATTGTTCCCTAGTTTTGCTGTCTTAGAGCAGATAAAGTCTTTCAAACATTTACTTTGGTACGTGTATCCCAAAATATTCTGTCAGTTTGGGATTTCCCCATTCGTATGCCACAGTGTGACAGGGACAAATCAGCACGGTTTCCCTTGGAGGAATTTCACTCCTTTTCAGTCCTTTAATGCTTTCCTGCAGCTGAAAGAAGGACTCAGCAGCATCATAATTAAGCCAGCTCTCAGCACAGTTCAAGAGACTAATGATGAAACTGAGTAGTGGAAAGTTGAAACATAAGACAATGCCATAGTTCAAAAGCTGTCTGAGAAGCAGAAAATAGGGCAGGAAGATGTAATCGGTGTCAAATCATAGACAAAAGCAGTGAACGTCTGTAAAACTGCACTTTGTCTCATGGAACTGTGAAAAAGCTCATGTGACAGTCACACCTTGCAACAAAATGAACTTCAGACAATAAAGGCAAAGGAAAATCTGAAGCTCTCCAAACCATGTTGCCTTGTGTCAGGCCTCTCTGAACACACAACAGTGCACACCAGCCTCAGCAGAACTTCAAGATGTTTTATGATTTGGTGGCATCGCATAATGGCTGCTGAATCTTAGTTTTTACTATTAGATGCCCAGCATCCCATGCTACCAAGACTTCAGAAAGGCACCTACCAAGGCATCTGGACGCAACAGACTTATTGCACGGACACTGTTAACAATGTGTGATCAGACATGGCTCCAAAATTCTTGGCAAGGTCCTGGCTCCTATTGAACTCACAGCTATTTTAGCCATCTAGCATTTTATGTGCTTTCTGACTGATGGACATTTTCAGTGTATGTTGTTATCAATTCTTTCTTACTGGGAAATGCCTGTTCACAGGCAGGTATTAATACAATGTTGTGGCAGATAACAAAAAAAAGCCTGATGACTTCAATGAATAAAATGTATTCCCTGGAAAGGATGTTTTGCACTTTTTCAATAGGCTTTTCAAGAGAAATTATTATATACCAGCAAAGAAGATTCCGCCTATCTTTCACTGGACAAAGGGGGAGTGAGAGGCAGTCAAAGGAGATAATTTCCTTACATGCATCTTCTGTTTTATTATTAGATAAGCCAATAGATTTAACTCACAATAATATTTTGGAATTTTCATGGTCTGGTTGAATGCAAGAAACAGTAGGACAGGCAGATACTTGTTTAAGGTGGAAATCAGGCTCCTACCACACATCCCATTAGAAATACAATGCTATATGTTTACTACAGCTACGATGTATTTTTCAATGAATTGTCTGGCCAACGTCCTACCATTGAGCAAACGACTGCAGTTTCATTTTGTGTGGCAATCGAAACCATTCAGTTTCAAAGAGCGATTGAAGTTTAATAAAGCGTTCCATTGCTAACCACCAAATAGTGTCAGATTTCCACTGGCAGGTTTAGGCAAAGAAACCTCTTGCTTTTTCAAGACCAACTGAATCAGGGATGTGTCATCAAGAATCAGCCTTTTTGTTTTAGCTTTGTAGTCACTCTACAACTGACTTGGAATGGCAGGTTGCATGTTAATAAAGCACATGGATATTCAAATTCTCTATGCCCTGGAAGTATCAGGTCAGCGCTTTGAGAAACTGAACCTTTGTTTTTGTCAGAGAATGTTGGGACTTAGTTGTGCACCATGCCAAAAAAGTAAAAGCTACGTAAGACAGCTCTGCAGAGCTCAATATATGCAGAGCCAAATGCCAGCCAAATGCCACATAGTGGATTCAATTCACTGCTAGAGCAGATCCTAGATACAGCAGTCAAATCTGCTATACCTGACACAGAGACACACGCAGATGGAAAGTATCGACCACGTACTGTTCACGGCCAGACCATCTTCAGGATGGTTTCAGACACTTAAAACATGGCAAACTTGGAGCCTAATCTACATCATAAACCCACTCTTTCCTATGCCATGTGTAACTGGCAATGGAGCATGTTCCACAGTTCCTCCACTTGTGCTTGGTCCATACTGAGCATGGGAGGTCATCGCAGCTCACAGACAGAAGTCTTCTCTCATTAACTCACTTCAGCATTGCAATTCATGCTTTCAGAACTGGGGAGGACAGATCCTCAAACTCAGTCCCGAATGGGCTGAGTTACATTACACAATAAGAGCTTTATTTCACTTGAGGATATGTGCCTCAAGTTCTTAGCAGAGGAACAAAGCCGTGTTTGGTGGATGGAGCTGTTTACATACAATTCAAATGAAGCTTAAGTAGCTGATGACTAACTTACAAAGCACAAAGATTCCAGTTCTGTGTTGCTGAAAAATGTAATAACAAAACCACTCTTGCCCCCACCAAAATATGTCACTGCCAGAAGCTAATTCAGAGGTCGGGAAAACTAGGGTCCACTTCAAAGTTAATTCTGGGGTTGCCCAGTGTAAAACTTACGAAACATACTGGAAAAAATCAAGATATGAGTCATTCACACCAATCCATCAAGACATTGTGGGAATCTACTGCTATTACCCTTTGGGCTAAATGACTTTCTGGAGAATTTCCATTGAAAGCAAGTCACAAGAGACTACTTTGGCCCTCTATGGTTAGTTCTTTCCTTTTGTTTCTTTCCTTCTTGCCTTTTCACCTTTTCTTTCTTTCTTGCCTTCTTGATTTTCCTTTCTTTCTTGCTGTCTTGCTTTTTCGCTTGCTCTTTCTCTCTCCTTCATTCATTCTTTCTCTCTCTGCCTCTATTTCTTTATTCTTTCCTTCCTTCTGTTCTTGATCCTCAGCGTAATAGGAACAAAGGACCAAATCAAGGTCAGGGCACTGATCTGAGGATCTAATGTGCCTTAAAGGGGGAGCTGTGGCAAATGCAATCAATGCAGAAACACACAGTGAATGGCAGTGATGGACCTAGAGAGCTTATAACATGCTGCGCATGAGGCTGACTCTGAAAGAGATGGAAAGGAGTGTCACAGGGTAGTGCAGTGACAATTTCAGCATTATTCTTCTAGCTTAAAAAAGGTGGATCAGACACTCTGATATATATATAAATATATATATAATATAATATATATTATATATTTTTAATATATATATAAATATAAACTCTCTCTCTATATATATATTACTTGAGCCAATTCACACTGAGAGTTTGCTGTCACAGAATCAAGCTGTAAATGCAATTATTCATCTTCCCAATCTCCTATCTCTGCTACCAGTTCTATGCGACATACTCCCATTTTCTACCCCTCCAATCTTTCCATGGTTTTTCAGCCTGAAGCAATGAATTTTAAGGACATCACAGCAATGAAATATGATAAAAGTGCACTATGATGTGTCTTCAACAACTATTAGGACTGACAGAAAAATATTGATGGAAACTGTCTGAGGGGAAAATTTGGCTTTCAAATTTTACTTTCCACAGAAAATGTAGTATTTTCTTCCTGACAATCTAATGCTTTCAGAACAAAAGACAATTCCCATGACAGTTACATAGCAGCCATATTATGTTACTTTCCCTCTACCAAAAAGCATGAAAGCAGTGTTTTCTGGATGTTGTGGCCTAAGAATGGGATCTACACTGCTGAAAAATGGGAATGTCAGGAACTCAAATTCTCATGAAGGTTCCTGTAGACACATTGCCGAACAAGATTTTTTATTGATTTTTACAGGAAAAAAAAAATCCAAAAAAAGCAAACAAGTTTTTGATCAATATTTCTCCAATAACATTGATTTTATGTTATTGTGAATTTTCTGTTGCAAAATGAAACATAGACCATCAGCCATTTCCAGTTTCCCAGTAATTGTCATCCGAGATAAAAGAAAAAAATTGATATGTTTACATACATGTTATATCTAATATCTGATTTGCAGAGAAGTGGAGGCTGAAATCTCAATAATTGTTCTCTGCACACTGAAACTCAACAGAATGAAAACTGCAATTAGTTTCCTACTCTTGTAAACAAACGACTCCTGCATCATCAGCTTTGTATACTCATTTACATTTGTGTTGTATACAGCTGAAGATTACTAAATGCTATATCTAAATTAATTACCAACTGTAATTAATTTATCTAGTAGTTAAGGCCCCAGTTTAAAGGGAACCCCACTGCCATCTTACAGTTGGTCTGCACATACAAAAACAGGTTTTGTGGTCATGGCTTCAGTCACTTACAATGTCTCTCACTCTTCAAAGTATGTAGGTACTATACTACCAGAGTTACACTACCAGACCTGCATATATTGATATAGATATATAAGTATGCAGAGTATCATCAGTCTTCAGTTAATACCAGTGCTCTCAAACTGCTGTCAATTTTTTGGCACTGCTGAAGGTAATAACAATTTGTATTAGGATTAGAAAATAAGGTCTTGGGTTGCTGAACAGCTTCTAAGTTATTCAGTTCAAAAGTCACCTACAAAATTAGCAGACCTTCCATTTCTTTAAATGCCAATTTTCAGAAATTAAATTATGCATTCCAATAGATGGTAGGTTTGAAAATGTAGACCAAAAGATAGCATCATGCTCCTCTTCAGAAATTAAACCACATGAGAGCTCAGCTGCAGATCCACTTGCAAAAGAAAATCATCGTCCTGGGGGAACCCTAAAGCTTGGAGATTAATTTTTCATGGTTGCAGAGCTTATTATTGGTCAGATCTTGAACTGAGTCTGGTTCCCTAAACAAGTACAATGCTCTCTGAACTACATTCTCTCTTAACCAGATAGTGAAGAATTAATAAAGATGTTATCACCTAATATTGTTATCAGAGATTTTTGTCACTTCATTTTTGCTATGAAAGTTTCTTCACCACTAGAAACCTGCTGTCTTTTTATAATTTGAATTCTTATCCATCTGCTAGAGAGACAATATGGCTAATGTTTTTTTAATGTTCCATTAAGTAAGTGCACCCAAATTTAGGACTTTTTTTGCTAACATCAGCTTTCTCTTCTAACCGCTGTCTTGAACCAGGTGTGTTGGGGTGAGTTCATGAACTCAAAACACACTTTCCCCCTCCAAGGCCCATTTGTGCAACACAGAACCAATGCTACTTCTTGTGTCAGCTCACACTTCAGCTTTGGTTTTCCTTAAACTCTCTTTAGAGCCAAAAGCTTGTTTGATTTCTAATCATCTGAAAAAGATATGTGAAACTACCCCAAATGAGAATTACAGACAATATCTGCTCGATTACTTCTCATTTTTATCACAGTTCATTAAGGACCCATTCTTGTCACACTCTTCTGTGATCGCTTAAAAAAGGATTACTATTTGGAGTGTATCTTTGCTATTATACTCTGCTTTGCCACAAAGAGTTTAACAGCCCTTCATTTGAGATTCACTCTCAAATTCATGATTACCATTTCCTGGTGGGAAACACTGGCATGTGAAGAGAGAAATTTCAGGAAGGGACTAGAGAAACTCACAGAAGATAGATAGTTATTAAATATGGTCCCAGGGATGTGGCGTTCAGCTTAGGAAGCTCTTAATCCACTGACCATAGTAAACTGGAAGAGCAGAATGGCTGTAGGATTTTGTAGTGCTTGTCCTGGTTTTGATATCCTTTGCTGACACATTTGCAGGTAGGATTTTATCGAGCCCCTTTCAGCTTGTACGCCACTTACTGAAGCCATTTTTCCTTAGGAACTGTATTTGCACTTCTGATTCTGAAGAAGTTAAAGTTATGACTTTGCCATAAAAAACCCAACAACATAGTTGCTTCTTCCTTCTAATTTTCTTTATCTGAGAGCACTTCAACAGAAATTATGTACCGGGAGTGAGATTCTTCTCTGAGTCATACCCACTGAATCTATTTTGAGGTACGTGTGTTGCATGAGTTTTTGTAAGTGACTGAGAACAGAAAGTAACCCGATGAGCACAGTAAGCCAGGTCTTGTCAGTTTCTGCGGAAAGCACAAGGAAAACATTGACTATAGATATCATATCACGTTATCTTAAGCCAACATAAGATTGTGGTCCATTGTTTTAAGTTATTAATTCCATGATATCACAAAGTAGAAGTTTAATGATTCCCATGAACACAGAATTTAGTAACAATTTAAAAAACTGGAGGCATGACAGGTGACACACCGTCCTTTGCTGCACTAGGTGTGGAAATACTACTTGCCATGCTGAGGACAAAACAGAAATTGCGCAAGAGCAATTAACTAAATCTTCCCTGCAGAAGAATATGTAGACACACCTTGCCTTCTGTAATAAGATCAAAGCGCTCTAGAAATACATTTGCCAAGGCCTTTAAAGAACATTATCCCCAAATCACCTGGACTGTGACTGACATGGTGAATGCTGTTGTCCTTGCTGGCATTTCTAGCCTCATATCTGGGATGGCACGCAACTCGCATTTGTATCTTTAGAGAAATGAATTAAGTAGCATTAGAAAGAAACATGAACAACCTGTTGTTACTCAATGGATTCAGGACTAAGCAGAACTACAATGCTTTACATTAGCTGAGCAGTTCTGCCTGTTATTCATTTACACTCTTTACTGTCTCAAATTTAGTTTACTTTCCTTTAACTGCATTTTTGTTTTGAATCACAAAAGGCCTTACAAAAACCTTGGCTAGGCAGACATTCTTTGTGTCCCAAGACAGAGCTGCCTTTTTAAAGATTCCTAGCAATTAGCCAAAATAATAGATCTGTATAGTGTAGTCTTTACACGTGCCCCACGTGTAAAGGAATCAGCTTCCAATGTGTAACAGTTACAAAATAAACCATCGAGAACAGTGCCTTTACTAGAACAATAAGGGTGAAATGGTCATAAAATTATAAATGTTTAACTTAAATAAGTATTTTATTGATCTGCAGATTTTAATACCAACATTACACTTTGAAAATACTAAGCATGTTACAAAAGACTATGAAGATATTAGTTGGATTTTCTAATAATTCTAAAGAAAAATGTAATAGTAATTTTAGACTGCAGGTGTCTATAATCAGCCTTATATGCTACACCTGAACAGTGATGACTCAGTTGTACCATTTGATTACATTTAACAGAAAACATGGAGGCATAGGCATGTAGGCAAAACAGTGCTACGGGTTCAGTGTTTAATTGCGGGCCAATTGTATGCCCCAAAATAAGAAGAAATTAAAAATTAAAAATAAATTAAGCCCAATGTTATTAGCACTGGAAGCCAATGAAGTTCCATGTAATGAGTTTGACTAAGAGGCCTTTAAACTCAGTTGCAGATTTCTCCTCCTTTACACTGCCAGCCACAGCTCACTCTAAATGCAGTAGCAGACCCAGAGCACTCAGTTCCCCATGCATGGGTTGGAACTTCCCCTTCTCAGCAGGGACACACAGCCCTGTTTTCCACTCATTAACGGAAATGTAAGCAGTTACAGAAAAGCTCATTTCTGGCAAAAAAACCCGAGATTTTAATGAAGCAAAAATGAAACTCGTCCTACACCCCCCAATCTCATTTCCAAAAGAAATCATGCTCGGAGGAGCCATCTTTTCAAAGCTCCCTTCATTTGCAACCAGGAGGGGTCTGCAGCGTCCTCTTACCTGTCACTTTTATTGTCTCACTCTTCCTTGCACCTTGCCCACAGATGAATTCAGACTGTCCCAGTCCTAGTCTTTTCCCTCTTCTCCTGATGTAGAACAGTCTCATCCTGCTAGCTGCTAATTGCTTTTCAAAATGGAAATCGATGACACTGCTGTAAACTCCAGTGGAGGGAAAAAAGTTTGACTGTTAAGATGTTTGTCTAAGCTCCCCTTGTTTTGACAAAACTTTAGGTGGAAAATCCTGTCAGGTTTCCTCTTTTCTTCTGTCTGTGCTTCTGTCTGGGAGGGAGATGTTTACTGTCTTAAAATATTCTTGCACAGTGTCAGCAAATCAGACATTTATCTACAATTAATCTGCAACTTCACTTTTAATACAAAGCAGCTCACTTGCCCCTGACATTCAGAAAATTAGTTATTTAAGGAGTCAAGCATAGGTATTAATATAGATAGTTGTCTACTTAAAATGTAAACTGACCAAAGTCAAATTACAATAGTCATTATTACAAAAGCAGATCAAGCTGCCTTAATATTAGAAAGCCTGCCAGGGAAAGTGTCATTGACAGAAACATGTGCTCTCAAAACAATTCAAAAGGCTTCTGATTGTGTTCTGAAAAGAAATAGGACTCTAGATTCTTTAGGCCAGACTTCTAAAGAGAAAAGGACATGTAAAGATACCAAACCACTGCAACTTTTGCACAGAAGAGGCACTTTTGAATACTCATTGTGATTTCAGTATGGATTTTTATAATTGTTTCACAGCCATTTATGAAAAATCCAACAGCTGAATCAGTCTGGCAAACCACAGAAATCTATGGGCTCCCTAAATATCTCCATTTCCACTAAGTTGGACTACAGTCCAAAGTTTAAGCCTGCAAACCACTGATCTAATGATTAGGTACCCACAGGACAGGGATGGGTCTCTGGTTCCAATTATCTCTATAATGAGTGTTGGCACATTTTCTGTGAAACTTTTTGATCACATCATCAGTCTTTAGAGTGGGAATGGTATAGGAAAATTTTGCACTCTTCTAAATCAAAGCCTTCATGCACGTTATTCTGTCATGAAGTGAAGGCTTCCACTTGAGGAATTAAAGCACTCATGATTTACACTTAACCTACAGTGTCTTAAAAGAAGGGGGTGGTTGTTCTAAGATGTGGGAGATACAGAACTGAAGGCAACAGTGCAGTGATCAGTTAAATAGAGTTTGCAAAAATGTTTGTTAACTTTGCTTTGAGCAAAGTTAGGAAGAGAGCTATGATCAAACAGTTATCCTGCCACTCATTTTTTACATTCATATTATTTCCTTGATGGCATTCCGTCCTTTGATGTACACACAAATATTCCAGCAGATTAGGTAAGATCTGTCTTAAAATCAATGCAGTTTAACCGGGGCAGCAAACTGAATTAAGGTGAATCAACATGAGAAAGTCTTTGATGCAGTTTAAATATTAAGTAAGTAGCTCAAACATTGATTAGTCAAACCTGTTTTGGGAGAAAAATAATTTTAAAAACCCACGCAAAACATAGGATGCTCATGAAGCACAACAAAAGCACAGTGGAAAAGATAAAGAACCATCCCTGAGACCAAAGCAAATTTGGGTTCACGGGGTCAAATTTTACAGTCCTTATGCATGAAAGATACATGTGCCTAAATTGTGCAAAGTACTTCCTACAGGTGCTACCTGCCCTACATTTTCTTTAATCTTCACCTTAATTAGTCCAGATTACTAGCTAAAGGTATAAATTGCTATTTGCTTTTCAAAAGAATCTCATGGAAGTGTTGAAGAATCAGGCCTTTTTGCAACCAAAGAAGGGAGATTTCTGCCTCATTTCTTTCCTCTCATTTTCTTCTCAATGCATTAGGCTTTTTCACATCTACCAAAGTCAAGAAACTCACACAGAGTGGTTAGATAGTTATAGTGCAGCAAAGGACACACACCTGTTACTAAGCAGCAAATTGGACGTCAGAAAAGAGCCCCAGACAGCTGAGATATGCCCAGTCATACATATTCTGTAATTGAGGACATCGACGGGGAAGATGCTCAAAACTCAGTAATTTGCCTTAAATTGTATGCTGTCACTAACAGTAGGATTTCCAAGCATTCTCATGACATTTGCAGGAACTCAATTAATCTAAAAGCCACTCAGTTTTAGGCAGGCAAGAGTTTTATTTACAGCCATGGAGTTATGATGCAGGATCATGTCCTTCCCTGTGGAGTCACATGAGGTTGGAACATCTCCTACTCCACGAGAAATTCAATGGAACACAAGGAGAGATCCATTTACTCCTCAGAATTTATCTGTGGCCTGTTAATGAGTCCTTAATTTTGCTCTAATTTCTGCACGTGTTTGGCAGTCTGGTGCAGCAGGGAAGGCTGAAAGCAGAATGGAAACTGAGGTATAACTTTCCCTCCTTCCTCAGTAACATTCTGGCAGGTTTTGTGTTTCTTTTGGAAAGGTGGATAAATTGTAGTCTTTCCCCCACGCCATTTTTGTGTCAACAATTACAGCTCTGACATGTTCCTGTCAGTTTGACATATTTGTATTTGTCTTATGTACTTGCTGAATGATTAATATCCAAGAGATAATATTTTAACTCAGACAGAATAGGACTGTAATTTTTTCATGGTCTTTGAATCTTGACTTCAAAAAGAATCAATGTTTGCACCACAGAAATGAGAGAGAGAAAGAAACAAAAATATACCAGACGGAAAAATTTGTTGCTAGGTTATTTCTTAAGAGAGTCCATATATTCAGTGATACTATTTAAGCTACCTCTAGCAGCTTTGTTGTGGTTTGGGCCGGACTAGCCACTGAAACAAACGAGAGGTGCTGTCTGACCTCTCTCCCTTCAGAGATGAGAGACCGTCTCCCTTCAGGGAGAGGAGGAAGAGAGAGAAAAAAGACTTAAGAATTTCAAAGAAACTTAACTACTTTAATGAAATCTTGATTAAAAAAATAATAAAAAAGAGATAATTATTTCAAAAAAAGAAAATAATGGAATATATATAATATATGCAAAACCGGTATCAAGCTCCCAGGCTGACGATCATGTCACCAGCAGGCACTGGGAAAGTCCCAGACTGGACTCAGTAATGGACAGGAGCTGAGCTCAGGAACTCGATTCAGGAATGTAGGGATCAGGATCAAAGGCAGATGAACAGACAGAGTCCTCCTGGGAGGCCAGACATTGAAGAAAGAGACCTGACCCTTTGAGCCCTCAGCTTTTATACTGAGTGTGGGGCAGATGGGATGGAATACCCTGTTGGTCAGCTTTGGGTCACCTGTCCTGTCCCTTCCTCCCAACACATGCGACCCCTCTACTCTCTTCTGCTTCTGACCCTCCAACTTGGCTCATACCAAAGTTAGCTGACCTCGGTTGTTATAGCAGTAAGTGTAAGCAGGACCCTCTCTACATACCATTCCTTTGCATAAATTATAGAAAATCAGGTCTTACCACTCTGGAAAAGGACAGTGTGTCACAAATATATTGTTCATTTCAGAGAATACAGTTAGTTAGAAGGTGGTTGTCTGCAAAGTAAAATTACTGAACGGAAAATATTGGTTCTGTTTTACCTCAAACCAGGACTAGCTTTAATAGAATTTGTTGCAATTTGCAATTCCAAGTGCTAAGGGAAGCACAAGTGACAGTACAGTAGCATGGAAATAAAGTATGAATCTTGTTCTGTTGCTTACTCCCCAAGTACTCAGAGATCTTCTATCTCAAATATCTACCATACAGTCAATCTTCAAATGCCCACTAGATATCATGATGCTTCATCTCACTCACAGAACTTCCTTGTGAAAGGGCTACTTTTCTTTAATTTGACACATTGTTTATATATGTTTCCATTCATATTTATCTAAGACTAAAATTTGAAACATAAAAATCCTTGAAGATTTTTCCACCTATAGAAGGTGGCCTATATTCCAAAACATCTACAGTAAAGGTTACTATGCTAAAAGTCATAATTTCGGAAAGTCATACATACATGACACTTCAGTAGGTAACACCACACATGTTCATTTGGACAGGGAAAAATTACGCTCATTATTAGTTTTAACATCAAAGAGTGTGCCAAAATACCAGCTCACCTCTGCTCCACTATACTGTTCTAGTAAGACCTAAGAATATAGCTCAGAGATATGGTTTTTTCAGGTACATGGGAAGCATTTACAGGTGATAGTTACATTAAAGAATTTAATCTTTTTGCTCCTGTCTCAAGTCTAACAATTTCATCCTGTGTTTCAGAATGTGATCCATTCTTGACCTAGCAATTACAAGTGATGGAGATTACAACTGGTTGGGAAAAAAGAAAAAAAAAAAAAGATTTTTTCCCTAGAAGAAATCTCAAATGGCATACCTGAGTTCAGATTTTTTTCAACTAAAATTGAGAATTGAAAGTCTGAAATTAGTATATAAGAAGAAAGTTGTTTTAAACCAGTCTTAAATGCAGTGGCATGAGGGTTGATTGTTAAGCACTGAATCTTTATCTGATAGTATATTTTATGTCAAAATAAGAATAATATTAGACCTATCCTTGAAGAAAGTTCGTATTTGGGGAAAAAGAGTGAACATGTTTAAAAAAAAATCCATAAAATTGTTGATATCTGTATAAAAGGATGATTTCACTGAATACATATGTTCTACATTCAGAAAAATCCCTTGGTAAAATGCTTCAGTAGCTAATTATTCTCTTTTGTAATTTGCGTTGTAATTGAATTTGTCTATCACCAAATGCCAGGCAATCCTTAGTCTCTTTGCTTCAGAGTCAGGGAACCTCTTCTGTCAGATCCTGCATGTGCTTTTTCAGATTCAAATCAAGTCATATTTAAGCTTCTTTTGTTTTAGAAACCACAGTTCTAAATCCAGCCCTTTACCACCACCACCACCACGAAAAAAAGGTTAAAATACTTTTTAAAGGAGATTAATTGTGATTTTGAATCTTTTATTCAAGGAATTATCAAACAATTCACTGGTGTATTTTTCGCACCATATCCCTAGTACCTGTATATAATCATCTTGCATTTTGAAAATCAGCACTTCTCTATATGTCTATATGTAATAATGCAATTCATAATCTGCACTTAAAATATCTGTTTATGTAGTCTCCATAATGACGATACTGTGCTTAGAAGATGAATTAAAACTTTCATTACCCTTAAGAAAATAAGAATCAGTTTAAAGAAGATCTATCATGGTGTCTCACTAACCTTTAGAAGAAAATAAAACAAAACAAAACAAAACAATTATTATAATTTTTAAAAATAAATTCATCAGGGAAACAGCTCTTCTCTTCTTTAAAGAGCTCAAATTCTTAACATATTGCCACTAGTATTTGTAGATCTCTTTTTCTGATGTTTCTCCTTGTCCTCTAAATACCAAAGGTGTCTCTTTTAAGTGCTATTTCAAACTGGATATCAGAAAAGCTTTGCTTCTTTTGACTCATGGGTTAGGAAAAAAAATTATTATAGCATTTAATCCAAACGCTTCTAGTTTGTTTTTGTTTTTAACTCCTATTTCAAACTGGAGCTACAGAGGAGATAAAAAGCAGAACTCCTCCTAATTTCCGTCTTCCCCTTTTCCCACAGTAACAGGATCATGGTTTCTGTTTCAGTTGTTGTCAGATGGAAGCGAATCTAATGATTATGAAGGAAGTGTAGCCTTGAAAGCCCTAGAGAATTCCATAGTCCACAACCAAAAGTCGTATAGCATGGTTTTGGGAAACAAGGTTTTACACATGTTCTAAATATGACTTTTTAGATTTGTGGGAATCATTGAAAGCCATCCTGCTGCAGCATCATTTCTATACCGGCAGCAGCTTACTGAACTGTTTGAGCGCCTGGAGTAACAGAAAACTTTTGTCTTGCTTGTGTGTGCAGCTTTGCCTCACTTATTAAACTATCTTTATTTTGATCCACAAGTTTTGTCACTTTTGCTCTTCTGATTCTCTCCTCCATTTCACTGTGGGGAGTGGTGGTGTGGGTGTGGGTGAGCAGGGTTGGAGTAAGGGAACAGCTAGTGAATGCTTGGTTATGGAAGGAGGCCAACCCACCACAGTATTGAATACACATGATGACAGAGTTCATCGGTACAGCTTAACCATCCTTTGACACTGCAAGTGGCCTTACCGTGGTCTAACTCCATACAAGAAGTGAAGTTCACTAATAACTCGGTTTTAACAACATAAGCTCTGTCCCTATGGAATGATGAGATCTGGCTGTGCCAGATTCCTGGCACTCACCGCTCAGCCATGTAGACATAGCAAATAGCCCTGCACTAAGCAGGGTCATCTCTGGATCAAGCTATTTGCATAAAGCTAGCCAAATATGCATAGCCAAACATTTTGGACTAGTTTAAATCATGACAGGGCAATCACAAATTTAATTTGCCTGAAATCGGAATGTGAACCTCTGTGGAGGACACTATGGCGGTGAAGAGAGCTTGGTCTGCAACATTGACAAGGAAATTTGTATTCCAAGTGTGCACTGGAAAGCTGAGGCACATGTAAGCGAAATCAATCAGTGCATAGCATAAGAAAGCCCAGTGGCAATGCTAGGAGAACCCCAGTGCCATAGGAATAAAAGCACACCATGCACACTGCTTTTCTGAGAGATTTGCTACTCCCTTAAGTTACCTGGCCGTCTAGTTGACGCCTCACCTCTAGTGTGCCCCTTCAGGCTTAGAAAGCACTTGCCAATGGAAAGGGAGTCCAAGTGCTGAGAGCATGGCCTTTCATTGTAACAGTCCCCAGAGAAACACTAAGGACCAAAATCCTGTTTTCTTCCTTTTGGCCACCTCTGTTAAATGCCTTTCCCCCTCACTCCCTCTCTGGTTACTGGAAGAGATGATATTGCATATCAACCTACAGCTGCTTTGCTGAATTTGCAGATTCCTGGATTTGTTTTTGGTTTGTTTTTTTTTTTTCCTTCCTTTTTCTTTTTGCTGTCTCATTTGATTTATAGCTTTGGAACACTATTTGAAGGCTTGCAGCCTGTTTCTGGAAGACTCCATTTGAACACATCTCTGCTGTCGCTCCCCGACTTCTCTTAAGGACAGTTCATGATAAGTCTGCAGCACCTTCTGCCTCTGATAGTCTCTCCAGTCCAGGAAATTCACTTGTCCTTTCCCAATAAATTACTCAGTATGGATAATAGGTCAGATTCTGTCCTTTCTTTGCCTTATGCCTAAAAGACTTGCTCAGCTGCTGAGTATTGTATAAAAAGTGTTGGTCTATAATTTTTTTCCTAGGAGTTAAACCCTTCTGATATATACAAGATGTGGGCCATGGTGTGAGGGATGTCCAAGCAGATATGCTATCAACATTACCTCATCATTTGAGTGTTTTCTTCTCATATTCTTCAGGCCTGCAACAAATAGCACATAGACCGAAGCTCTGTTACCCCTAATAGGTAAGGGGAAACATAGCTTGTCTGAGTGAAGAAACTCTCACTGTCCTTGCCACACCAAAACATGACCCAAGTCAGACTGCAGCTGTTTAATATTTCATCTTTGAGTGAGCCATAAGGAAAAAAAAAAGCCTCCTACCCATAAGAGTCTGTATCAGCTTTGCAGTGCTGTACGTGGACGTGGCAGAGAGGTGGCCAGTTTCTGAGACAAAAGCCCTTTTAGTTTCCTCACAACATTTCTTCAGGAATAAGCTCTGGAACAGACTCTTCCTGTGGTTGCAGCACAATAACACGACATACTGTCCCATAGATAATCTAAGCCATGCTGCCTGGTTATGAGCCACAGATCTTAATAAGTCCAATCAAAATGCTGTGGTAAATTCCTTGCAAAGCATTTCTTAACCATCTTCTACATAAACACACTTTGGACCTTTTGTGGATACTTGCATGTGAGATGTCTAATTTGATGCTTTATGAGTCACCTGTTCCCTGGAAGACATAGAACAGTGAATAATCATTGGTCAGTGGAAACTCCTAACAGAGAAGAAAATAATTAATGCCTTATATATTCATAGTGGAGCAAAGAAGAAAAGTGAGCCAGAGAGTACGACCAAATGACTGGAAGTTGATGGGAATGTTGCAATTTGTCAAGTCACTTTAGTTTTTGTTTGTTCCTTCTTTCTAGCCTTATGGTTTGTTTTCATTTTTTTTTAATCATTATTATTATTATTTATTATTTTTATTAGGTCTACAGGAATTTACTCATTAGATTTGCCTATACATTTTTCTGAATCAAGTTGGCCAAAGATTTCTCTCTTCTTGAATGTGAGACAGAAAGGCAAAGAGAAACTACCTCATGAGAGGAGACAGGCATATACATATGCAATCGAAAAATTCAGTTACTGACACAGTTCTCAAGCAGATCTTAAAAAATGCATTCTGTTCCTGCTCAAATGGTATTTATCTATCTCTGCTCTTTCTACTGAAAAAAAAAAATACAGTAAATATCACCAATTCCTTCCTCCCCCCAAAGGTGGTGGTGACTGCTTAAAATAAAACTCTAAGGGTATAAGCCAGGCACAATTTGGTGAAGTTAGGGTCATGAAAATTAAACACTGTTACCCACATAGCCATTTTGAGCCAATTTTACTATGTGTATTTATAAATCATGAATGGAAACCCCCCTCATTTTTGTAGAGGAGAAACATGTTACATTGACATTAAGCTGATGGAGTGGGAAAAGGAGGGACGGCTGACTGAATTTGTTTTGGGATTCCACTCAGTGGTTTTTCATGCAACTGTTTGTAAGTAAAGATGCTCTGTGAAATCAGCATATCACAGCACTATCAAATACTATTGCTGGCTGCCAAACGGAAACAGGACCTGCCCTTCTCATTTGTTGTGGTTGTGATGGTGGGAGGGAAATCAGTTTTAGTTTGTTTTGTTTTTGGGTTTTTTTTCCTCCCCATAGCTGGGAATGTTTTCTAACTCAAGCATAGATTTCACATGAAGGACTCACAGCTAAAAATCCCACATACACTCTTACAACCCGTTTGCCTTTGGAAACCTGTGCACTTTCTGCTTCTAAGTCCCAAGAAGTACCCATGTAGTTCCATTAGCATGGAATGGCCTAGCATTTGAAAAACAACAGTGCAGAATGCTAATTTCACTGTTTCTACTCCAGTTCTTTATTTCTGCACATCTGTGAGTGAGAAAAACATCAGCTGTATTTAGAAATCAGGCTTTTCATAACGACAATGCCTTGAAGGTAGACCACATTGTCCTCAGTACTAATGCCATGTAAAACGTAGTTCTCGTGCCTGAAAAGAAGAGAAGAGACTAATTCCTGTGGTAGAGCAGCAGCTCAAGGGACCATTTCAGAAATACAATGATAAACAAAATATGCTGTTCCATTGACATTCACATCTTCCATCCCTGTGTTTCAACTTTTTGTTCAACATCTGGGAAGAGCCTTGCAATTCCAGGTCCTCAGCCAGGAACACAGGTTCTACAGACTAATGGCAAGCAAAACAATGTTTTAATGGGGGACAGGGGTCTGAGGATTTGTGACACGTTACTAAAATATGAATAGCTCTTCTGTTTCTGACTGTGTTTTGGTGCTGGAGGAGGGAGGCAGCACACTGAATGCTTGTGCCAAAGATCAATCCTGTGGCTGAATGCTGCATCTCTTGCCCCCACCCAGATCAATTCACAGCACAGTTTCTACCATCCCTAACATTCCCCTTGGATACTCTCTAGGGTCCACGTGGGCCCTAGTTCCTCACTAAGAATTGTAATTTATTAAAGAGGTGCACCATCCTGTAGTGTGAGTCAGCCTCTAACACCACTTTGCCAACAGCAAAGATAAAATACATTGAGCAAGGGCTGAAACTGGGCCAGCAACAAGTGGTACTGATGTGGCAAATGGGGGAAAGTGATTTGCATTTTGTTAACAATTTGGTGATAGTGCTCTTGTTAACTGGAGGTGACAACAGAAGAGTAAGACTAATATAGTAGGGAATGCCCAGGAGTCTTCAGAAAAGTAGAAACAAATACTGTTCAGCTTTACAGAGGTTGCAACACCATGAAAGTAAATACAGGAATGAAATACCTATGTTTTAATACTTACTCATCATTAGAAATACCTCTCTCACATGTATTTCTATGTGAAAGGAAACAAACACCTGATCTACATTTTCATATCTAACTCTACTGAGTTTTATAGACCTTGCAAGAATGTGAAAGATTGTCAATAATCTCTCTTTATGACAGACTAAATGATAGCAAAGAAGATCAACATCAAAGTACCTGATTAATAAAATTTACACAGTTGAGAAACACAGCCAATGAAAATGCAGCATGTTCAAATAACGCTTATGCTTTTTCCAAGGTGTTAGTGACAAGCATGGTGATTTTTGCCATCTTTCTTCAGGAAACACTCTCTTTCCTTCCTCCCGTCCCTACCTCAAGTTCAGATGTAAAAAGAATTGCCATGATGGAAGAAAGTAACTATTTGCTCACAGAACTCCTTCACAATCTCCAGATTAAACATGCCTCCAGAGGCTGGTTGCAAGTACCTGCATCTCCAATGAGTGGTCCCACAGATTGCAAGGAAGATTATTTTTAATTCAGCTAACAAAAAAAAGATATTCAGGAAAACAGATGCTGATGGATCTTCTTCCACCCTAAGTATTTACAATTCGACCTTGATGGAATGCATACACTGTTTTTATTTTATATATTTACATACTGACAGCTAAACATGCCTGTCCTTCTGGCAGTTCATAGACGGTCAGAATATCTTTGCAACTGCAGCAAAAACCTTCCTTTTATTTTTTTCTTTTTCTTATTATTTTCTTTATCTTTCTGTTTTTTCTTCTTTACTTTTTCTTTTTCTTTGTTTTGTTGACAATAGGCCTTCAGAAAGTCCACCTTATGTTACAGTGCCTGGTATATGGTGCATATTCCATGTCTGAAACTGAACAAAGTTAATTAGTATTGAGAAAACCATTGAGAAATTAGTATTGAGAAAAATTAGTAGAGAAAACTACAAACTATTGGTTCTGAGTTTTCCTATGTTTACTTGCTGTAACAGATATTTACCTCCAAGCAAAGACTAATGGACTGGAGTAAGAAAAAGCATGAAGTAAGACACTACTTCTTCCAATTGCAAACAGACTATTTGTTGGCATATTTGAATTCTGTCCGTGGTTGTGCTTCTGAAAGCAGACATGGATTTATTTTTTCTTTAAAAGTCATAAGGGTACGGCCCAGGACAAATCCTGAATGACAATGGCTATACAGAAATGGGTTCAAAGCAAGTGGGAAAACATAAAGGATATGAATAAGCAAGGGCTTTACAGCAGTGAAATCTGTGGAATGCAAGAGCCTTCCAGGAAAAAAGCAACGGTACTGTGGCTTGAGCTTTGATGGACCGCATGGCATTTTCAGTGTCGCATTTGTTCTTCCACCGCCATTTCAATCCTGCTTCCAGGCCATTACAACTGTGATAGGCTTTAAACCTGAGAGAATAACACTCAGGAAACAGTAAAATATGTAAAAGTACTCCACAGATTGGCATGTTTTAACATACTTTCTGACTGGAACTGCTGTCAGAGAATGGTGATCTAACTGGTATTTTTGCAAAATGGAAGTGTGCACACTGAGCAAAATGATATGTGATCCTGGAGGAACTCAACTCATAAATAGACATAGAAGTAGAACAGAAAATTTACAGCAAACCTCAGCTGCAGGATAGAAAGGGACTTTGCTCCACTGGTAGCTTAGGGTTTTACAACCTGTAGTCTAAATCATACTTTAAACTTCATAGATCCTGTGAGGATACTCAAAAGCTGAAGAACCTCATGAGACTTTAACACATCCCACACGCAAAAAGTTAGGTTAAAAGACTGGCTTATGACTGACAGAAATGAAACACTAAACACTTGACTGAAATTGCGTGCTGTAACAGTGACAGAGTTAAGTAGAAAACATAGTTCTATCAAATTCCAACTGCCAAGAAGAAGAAATGTCTCCCAGTGAGACATAATATATAGGACAGGCCTCCACTGAAGACTGGTGTTCCCCCAAACTAGCTCTGTGACAATGATGTCTGAAAAAAAATCTTAGGCTATGTATATGAAGTGTGTTGAAAACTGAAAAATCTGCATGAGAATTCAGATAAATTATTTCACAGAACACTCCATATTCCCTAAACCGGACTGCTAGCAAGACTCTTGCTTAAAGTTATGAGGATTCCTGAACTACTCTTGATCTGTTCGATAGGTAGGTTTCATTTTAGATGAAGAGAGAAACAAAAATCCTCAACCACCCTCAAGAATCTTCTTGGAGCTTCTAAGCCTTCTTCATACCTTTTTTCGCTGCATTAAAAAAAAAAAAAAAAAGTTCATGCAAAAACTGGCCAAGAGATACAGCTCAGTTGATGGACATTTTTAAGCTCCTTTGAGGAGCAGCACTGGCAAAATTCCTAAGCCTGCAAGGGAACGTGTTACTGTGTGTCATCTGGATCGTGGTAAACTGGTTTTACTGTGGAGTGCTGGAGAAGCCTCATGTGCCAGCTGTGCCTAAGGGCTGTGGTGCTTAAAGAGGGCAAGAAAAAACATCAGCTACATCAGCTACCTAAAGAGGCCCACTACAGTTTTGGACCATTCAGAAGCATAATTTTGTTTATGACTAACTACATTGAAAGATTTTCTCCATCTGAAAAAAATTTTTTTAGGAGTTTGTATTCTGCAGAAGCCTGTTTCAGATATGGAAAACTTGATTAGCTGGGAAAAAAAAGGGATTCTGTCTTAAAGACATCTTTCTATCTTCAGAAGACTAGGTATGTACAGCTTGAAAATGATGCATGAGTTCACATTAACTCAGGTAAATTAGAGTTCACCATGAAAAAAAGGCATGCTCTAAATCCTGTGTTCTCTTTCAATACTACTAATTTATTCTGAGTACAAAGGTTTGGTTAAAGCTATGAGAAAGTTTATAAACAGGCATTACAATTCTCTCAAGGGTTAAATTAAAAAAAGAAAGAGTGTGTATTTATGATATATATTTAGTAATAAATATATCTGTACTTACATTCCTGAGTCTTCTCTGTTCTTGTCCCCTTGTTTGTTCTTCATCCTTCAAACCATCCTCTGGGAAAGCTGCAAAGAGATTTTTTGAATGAAAATCATAAAGATCTTAATAAATTTGTGCCCTCAAAAAATTCCATACTTTCCAAGGTTTCACGGCTAACATTGGAAATTTACATCTTGCGCTTTAGAGTTGCAGTTATCTGGACTCAATTTTTCACATTGTGTACACAGAAAGCATATACATTTTTTATTTAATAAATATTATTTTAAAAGTGTTCCAAAAGATATTGTTGTCATACCACAATATACTTTGGGAGGATAATAAAAGATCCTACCTTTTTTTTTTTTAATTTATTTATCAAGATCTAACAGCATTGCAAAAGCTGTGCATTACAGTATTTCTATAAGGAAGGAAATAAGTGGGCCAACTTGAGCTAAGACAAAGCCAGTTATTTTAATTATATACATTCCAATGTTACTTCTGGTTTTTTATGTATATATTTATATGTAAAAAATAAATTAATAAAAAAAAATACAGTCCCAAATAACTATTTGTTTATTTATAACTATTTAGATATCCATTTATATATGGCTTCACCTGCACGCTGTGATTCTTGTTGGTGAGAATTTACCAGAGTTTATCTCTAGCTGCGTTGTTGAAAACCTCCTAGATTTGAAATTTCACAAAAAAAAAAAAAAAAAAAAGGCTCCCTTAGACCACTGCATCACTTTCATCTTGCTTATACGTAAAAAAATCCAAGACCAGCCAACTATGGTCCTGGCAAGAGAATGGCTGCCCAGATCCCCTTATGAACCGGGTAAATCAGTACTCACTGTTCCTTGAATAGGAAAGTAAGACTGACTTTTCCTTCCTTGACATTGACTATCCCTTGCCCATTCTTGCCACAGGCACAGCAAGACTCCACTGAACTTGTCTTTTGTTCTGCACTGTTGCACTTACCCAAGAAAGGCATCACAGCCATTACTTTAGCTGAATCATTGCTTGGCTTGATGTTAGCATGGACATGTCTGCTTAAGCAGGTTGCTGACAGACCTGAACTCATTCTGCCTGCTTTCTGCACTGCCTGGGTGAAAGCCAGGTCCAGTCTAGAAATTATATTATATCACTATTTTTTTCTCTAAATAATAGACACTACCTGCATGTTATGGCAATAAAAGTTGTTGCAAGGTCAAAATATTCTCCAAACGGTGGACAAAAACAATTGCCACAGAAATGGGTCTTCTGAGCTAAAACTACTAACACGGGACAGAGGTGCTTTCAACACCAGGAGTTCCTGACAACCAGTCTGATGCTCCACAGCTCCTGCAGTTTCTCTCAGCTTGTCTAATACGTAAACTATAGTGGAAAATCTTATTAGGTTAAGCTTTCTTCAAAGCTGTGTGATATAAAAAAGTGTACTAAAAGCTGATAGGGTTTTGTGGTTTTGAACTCCTAATAAATAGTTTCTCTTTCTTGTCACCTCCCACCCATGCAAAATAAAGTAGGCGTCCTCACAGGGCAGTCTAGTTTTCTTTTAAAAAGCCAAAACAAGCCCAATGCAAAACAATGACACTAGCAATAACAATAATAGTAATAATAATGCTAACAACAACAACAACAATAATATATGGAGAAAACTCTTTCTCTCACATATTTTGGGTTCTGTCTTCCCACTAAAAACATTTTCCCCTTCTCATTTTTTTAAGCTGGTTTCCCTGCCTTTGTGCCAGTTGCTTCTTTGGTTTGTTCCCTTAGTTCCCACCACACAGTCGCAACCAGACACATTTTGTAGCTCTGCCCAGTGGAAATACTTGTAAGGACCATATTTTGTTTTGCAGATGGCATGTACGCTGTTATAAAAACAAACCCAAATGTTTGTGGTTTATAGGTGTAAAAAGGAGCCATTAGATGGGGTGGAAATGGATCATAAGAGAGTCCTTGACTGATGTGCTGGCTGTCTCCTGAGCCAGTGCAAGAGGCAGTGAGGGGAAGGGGTGCAAGGCCACGTAGCTGCTAAACCCGAGCCCCAGTGACAGTCCTATCTTTTAGTTTATTTATCTGTTTTCTCTCTCTGTCCCACTGGAAAATGGTATAAAATTCAAACCAGAAGGAAAATAGTGTGTTCCCTTTTTTGAGTAACCACAGCATACATTCAATTTTGAATTAAATGAGTACTTTTTGTTATGTTCCAAAAGTAAGTGGACAAGCCAATAGTTTTTAACTAGCTTGAGTAAAGGTGACAGTTATCTCTGCCTCCAGGAGTTCCACTTTTTGAAAATATTAAAAAATATTATCTACTTATACTGCAGTATCTCTAAGATGTCTTGGATTATGCCCCTTCTGTGCTTGTACATTGAGTAGTTCCATGCATGACAGCTATGCAGTAGGAATTATGCATCTCCAAGTTTATTTAAACCTACTGGCCTGTTGCTATCACACAATACACACGAAAAAAAATCCAAAAACGTGCACATTTGTGTAAAATTCAAGCGTTATGGTGAGGTCCACACTGTGAAAAGCAATGCAACTTGATTCACATAAGCATGAGATGAAATACAGATCTCTTTTGTCAATTTTTCATTACTTGAGCTAAGGAAGGAGTGTTAGAGACACGAAGCTTTTTCCAAACTCAAAATAAGGCAGGTATTTCACTATACAGTACAGGATAAAATATTCCTCTCTGCCTTGACTCTGTTTTGATCCAGTCATGTTTATCAGCAGCAGTTCAGGTGGAGATGATTCTGCAATACGTATTTCCAGAGGAGATTTGTGACCTCAAGTGTGGTGCAGTATTAGAGACGGGCCCATGGAAACACTCTGCCCTATACCAAACAAGCATCATAAGAAATTCATGGGGCCTTGAGGCCAAGAATGCACATTGAGTCAGTTAAGTTCTGTGCTGGAGCTAACAAGCTCAGCTGGACTTGAGTTGCAGAGTTAGCTCAGAGTTCTTCTCAAACTACGTGCATGCAAAATTGCTGCCTTCCTTTTTTGTCTGCACCGAGGCTGTGTGGGAGGCAGGGGCTCCTGGCCAGTGCTGGCTTTCAAAACAGACTCCATTTTCACTCCACAAACCCCTGCTTTGAGGTGTCCCAAGATCTGACCCTGGCTGTCCTGTCCTTGTGTTCTGCGTTCTGGTTTGTGTGTTGCTGAGCTGCCTAAACGAGGAACCACTGGGGTAATTTTGCAAGGCTCTCTGTACCACTCCTAGTTCTGTGTGGAGCTAATGTAGTTCCAGCAAGGTTTATTAGCTCTGGCTCCGTTCCACCGGAAAACAGCCACACAATTTCCAAAAATGCAGATAACACCAAAGAGAAGACAGCAGCACTAGTGTGGTGCTGAACCTTTAGTAAACGTCCCTCCTGGACACAGCCTTCCTCGATTGCTCTGACACAAATGCACAGATTGACAAGGAATCACTGCTAGTGAAGGGCCGACCAAAATATTCACGGTATCCTTCTATGTACAGCTGTTTACAGTGTTTCAGCGGGAAGGAAATTAAATCGCAGAATGTCCATCCAGAATACAGCTATCCAATCGAGTACAACTGTGACACTTGAGTGTCTCAAGTGACCAGACAAAGCTCTTAAGCATCTGATATTTCACTGCACTTGTATCTTACAGAAGGGTGGTGTGAGTTAAGTTGTTTTGGACTTTTGTCAAAAACCAGGAGGAGGGATGGAAAATCTATAAGTCAGGTGGACCAAGAACATACTAGAACGTAAGCCTAAGTTTCCTGCAATGTGTAAGTGCCCTCTCTATCCCTCCAAATAAGAAATGACCTTGCTTTCTCATTCCTGGCCTGCTCATTATGCATTTATAGAAATAAAGTATCAATAGGAGAGGTGGCTGAAGCTGTGTGTCGGGCAAACCCATAATGGTAGCAACCATGATTTTTTGCTTGAGCTGCGTTAATGACAGGTATTCAAACATGTTTGAATGTAGATTCTTTCAGATGCACACTCAATATGTAGTTAACTGTCTTCTGTTGGCCACTGTGACTGGGAAAGTGACTTTCTCACCTGTGTCCCATGTTTAAACACGGACAGTTTTGGTTTGAATACATTGCAAAACAGAAAAATATGGTTAAATCTGAAATATTTTTAGAAAGAAGTACCATTTCTATCTCCACTGTAATTACAGTTTTTAATTCTTTCCATGCCTACAATGGAAAGTATAGAAAGAGACAGGATTGTTTTATCCTTAATTTTAAACCTGGAAGGGAGCACCACAAGTTCCCAGTATGACCTACAGCACAGTTTCTCCCGCACAAGCTGTCTCCAACCTTCCATAAAATTAAAGACTCTAGGTGTGATGAGTTTCCCTTCTCGGGAAAGCTATTCCAGTGTTTGTTTAATTAATGTTTAATTGGTTTGTTTCCTTAAATGGTGTTTTCAGTGTTTTCTATTTATTTATTACTTCCATGTCTTTAATGATCTCACATAAAGATAAATTTCTCATGAATAAGTGATTGTCAGAGATTTAAAAGGCTAGCTACATTTTTATGCTGAAGGCGCACAATAAATCATCCAGGTTTTCTAAGATGTCAGTCAGGAATATCATCCTGTTTTCACTGTAACAGCCTACTTTCATGAAAGGGCTTAGGAAGAGTTCTCTGGTGCCAGGCACTTTGATGTTGCTTGCAAAACGCCCTATGGTTTGTACACTTTGAACGCTTTGATTATGGGTCCCTGGGCATGGGGCCAGTGCCACAAGTGATGCTTGGATGGGTCTAGTCCATTTCCAGTGCTTTCACATTCACCTCACATTACCAGAGCCATGCAGTGTCACGAAAATAAAAGCACAAGTCACCAAAATGACACTTCCAAGGTAAAGGTAAAGAGAAAGCTCTCTAAATGTGTAAACTTTTTTTTTTGTGTGTGTAACCATCTTTTTGCTATTATATTCTTTAGGTTTGGAGTTGTTGCAGCTCATTGAGTTTTTTTTCTCATTGGATAGCTTCTTCAAAGCTCAGCGCGAGGCAGTACCATGCTTGTAGAGTGCCCTGATGTAAGCAAGTAGAGACTTTATCCCCTATTTTCACCTATATTTAAAAAAGAACTTGCCTTTCACAGGACCAGCAAGACACATGCAATAAGTGAGGTTCCAGCAATGATTTACAGTGTTATCACTGGACACTTCATATTATAATGAAATAGTTTGTGTAAATATAGTTACATGTTGCCATGTTATATGCTGTCACTGACTAACACACTTAGTGATTTGATTATTGTAAAATTTTTACTTTTATTTTTTACTATATTGATAGATGTTAACCTATAAGGATAGCAGCACAACTGTGCTTCCTTTCCAGTTATTTCAGGATCCTACCTTATTATCTCATTTTAATAAAAGCCTTGTGGTTCATGTTTCAGATACTGCTTACCAATAATTGCGTATTGTATGTTGCGTCTCAGGACCAGCTTTGAAGAAATATCCCCAGAAATAATCTTCTCTTGAAGTTTAAAGTGAGCACCTCTCACGTCACAATAAACCAGATTTTTTTAAAAAACAGTACATGACAAAACAGGGCAGAATCCAGCCCTCTCAGACGAGCTCTCTTGCTGTCAGGAAAACCACACTCAGCAGCAGCTGATAAGAGTGGCAGCCCATCAAGGAGGCAAAGTGCTCTTTTGGGAAGGCACTGGGACCTGGGAGGAAGAATTATTGCCTCTCAAGCCCCTGCATCCCTACCCACATGGCATCCTTGGTTTTGCTGATCTCTGGGAGCCGTTCTTACAGAAGCAAAGCACTATCACCTGGATGGTCTGTATTTCTGGTGCCAATGCAGGAATGTCCATGGCCATGGGGCCGAAGGGAGCCACTCGTTTTCCTGATGAAGAGGACACAAGGATGCACAGCTTCCCTGTTCGGTCAACACCACCTTCAGAGGGACAAGCCCTGTAAGGACCCTGACTGGGGGAAGGCAGATGATGCATGACAGTTCCTTGTGGGGTCCAGCACAGCTTGCCCTCTCCAAGGAGGTGATGGGCACGTTGATGAAAAATTACTTCCTCCAGACCTCGCCCTTCCAGCACTCAGCTGGGATGCTCTTTCACAGGCTGGTGCCTGCTCCATGCTGCCACAATACTCCTTCTCTGAATGCAGCCCCACTCTGCTCTGACACTGGGTGCCACGGTCCCTGTTTGCACAGGTTATTCCTCTTCAGATCAAGAATGTGTCAGAGAACTGACTTTCCCACCAACGGGTGAATCTGTTAGTTACCAACCCAAACAACAGGAAAGGAAGCAAACTGACATTTTAAGAGAAAACAGCAGGGTTGATCTTCAGATTGGAGAGATGCCCTTTTACCAAGATGTTAATTTTGTTTAGGTTCTGTACTTTGGTTTGCTGTTGTTGCCTCATCCTTTTTCTTTCCCACTCTGGAGATGGAGTGCGCTATTATGTTCAGTTTGATAAATTAAAACAGCACGAGGACTAGCACTTGGCTACCTCCACAGTATTAGCCTTAGGAAAGAATGACTAAAGTCTGGCTCTTTTCCAAAAGCTTAAAGTGCTTTTACTGCCTCAGAGGTACTGGCTCATACCTGTTACATGCCTACAGCACAGACTAACACTGCTGCTTTCTGTGCTGTAAAATGCCACACAGCAGGCATTTAACCCATTGTCGGTTAAATAAAGACTTTGCAGGATCTGCCAGAACAGCTGATTTCCAAGTAATAAAAAAAAAATCAATCAATAAATAAACCCACCTCAAAACCAGAAGGATTAGGATGTTAAAAATATTTCTAGTCCCTCAGTTATCTGTGTGGAGGAGCTAGTCATCAGACAGGGCTGGTGGCATGTCAGGGTGACCTGGGTCACACTTTGTATCTAAACTCACTAATTTCTTCTGAGACCTCTCCAGATCAAAGGATGCCGTGTGCTCACTTACTGCGATAACATAAACATACCTGATAAGAATTCAGATCAGGTATTGAACAGTAGAGTTCAAGAGTTCAAGTGCGGACCATATCCTGAGCTGCATTAAAAGAAGCATGGCCAGCAGGTCAAGGGAGGTGATTCTGCCCCTCTACTCTGCTGTTGTGAGACCCCATGAGTCTGGAGTACTGCATCCAGCTTTGTAGTCCTCAGGAGGACGTCGACCTGTTGGAGCAAGTCCAGAGGAGGGCCACAAAGATGATCAGAGGGCTGGAGCACATCTCATATGAAGACAGGCTGAGAGAGTTGGGGTTATTCAGTCTGAAAAAGAGAAGGCTCCAGGGAGACCTTATAGCGCCTTTCCAGTGTCTGAAGGGGGCCTACGAGAAAGCTGGAGAGGGACCTTTTACAAGGGCATGTAGTGATAGGACAAGGGGTAATGGCTTCAAACTGGAAGAGGGGAGATTTAGATAAGGTATTAGGAAGAAATTCTTTACGGTGAGGGTGGTGAGGCACCGGAACATGTTGCCCAGAGAAGCTGTGGATGCCCCAACCCTGGAAGTGGTCAAGACCAGGCTGGTGGAGCTTTGAGCAACCTGGTCTAAGTGGGAGGTGTCCCTGCCCATGGCAGGGGAGTTGGAGCTACATTATCTTTAACGTTCCTTCCAACGTAAACCATTCTATGATTCTATATTCTATGATTCTATGATTCCATGATCCTTTAAGTATCCTTTCTTGTAAACCCAGTTGTAGCTATCCCTTTCTCTCCAAGCTTTCCCTAGCCCAAAGAGTCACACCTATGACTTCTACTTAATTTCTTCTTCCCTTCTCCTCAGAATATCCCCCTCCACATGGGCTGCTGGGTTTGGAGCATGCCTCTGTTCCTTTCCATTCAAAGTTAAAAAATCTTTTTGAACTGTGATCAAAGACTGTCATCAAAATGCTTCCTCCTTCTTTCATGTTGATTTGCAGGTTGTGTTTATGTGCACTCTATTCAGGCACAGACAATGATGTATCAGAGAAAGCTTTGCAAAATAAGAAATCCAACCCACGTGGTTAGGGCTCCTTACCTACAGAGCAGCAGCAATGTTCATATAGATTGTGGAAAAGCTGTCGCTCCAAGTTTTTCTCTATGGTGGTAGTCTGGAGACAGGAAAAATCCTTAAGCCAAAGAACAGATAAACCAGGTGTTCACAGAAAGGCATAAAAACAATCTGAGGTCCTCAGGGGAGAGTGCAGGGAGGCTTCAGAGGAAAGTAAAATATAAACATGAGCACAAAAAGGAACAGAGATAAAACTTTCATAACTGAGGGCCCCATGTTATTTTTTTATAAGAAAAAGGTGTCTCCACACAGGAGAGATGGACACAGATATTTGCCACAGAACCCATCTTAAGCTATCCACATCTCAGGAGGTCATACTCCGAATCCCAAAAGAGAACATGAATAGGGAACAGGTACAGCAAAAAGCACATAAATGTTGTCTTGGTTTAAGTAACCCCATATTTCTTCTTGGATCTTGACAAATTTGTTCTGCATTATACAGTAAACTCACAAAGCCGAAGCTCTAGAGAAGGGGTAGGTTTATGTTCGTTATGAGGGCACCACTATCAGCCTGGAGCAAGGAGACTGTGTATCTCATGAAGTGGTGTGAAGATGGCCCTTCCTAGAACAAGCACGGTAGAGTGGCAGGAAGGCGAGACAACGATGTGACTTACTGGTTTTTTTGTTTGCTTGTTTGTTTGTTTGTTTTTTAATTAGAAGGTAAAATTACATATCTGTGCCTTCACGTATGCTGTTTGATCCAGAGGAAGTGTCTTGCACAGAGCTGGACTGTTGGCTGTCAGCTTCGTATGTCCTATGTCCAAGTTGAGGCTGTGACCCTCAGACCCGATCTGGGGAGTTCATCTGCATTTCCGAGGACTTCAGCAGGGACAAGCACTGCTTGTTCGGAGGGGACCCCAGCAATCACAAGCCTGATTGCAGGAGTGGGGCTGGGGCTTCTTTCCCTAAGAAGAAAATGTCCTGGAATGCATGATACCTGTTCACAGCACCTTGCAAGAGTTTGCTCCCTTTATCTGCACCATTCTGAAAGGGTGTCTGCCGAAAGAAAGATTGTAAGCACTGCTTTTAAGCTCCTCCTTTCTCCACTGTCCTGTACATCCTATCCTATAGCATCTGCTGTTACATACCTGTGCTTGCCGTGAAAACAGTGTCACCAGTTACTCTGGAAACCGGCTTTTACAGGTGAAAAAAACCCAACCCACCACATTCCTGATCTTAGAAGTCACAACTCAAGAACAGATTTAATCCATGAGAAAAATAACACACGCTTAGACAACAGACAACGTAAGACAGCCACTGATCCTGTTCCAGGAATTTTTCCTGTGCTGATGACTGCCTGGTCAGCATGGCAAGAATAGGATCATCTCACTGCCTGTGCCTCAAGAGCATTAGTGAAGTCCAAGACAGGCTGTTGGTCAATCCTTACGCCCTTCCCCATCCAGTAAAGGGGAAATCCACACACGAAGAGCTGTACTGGGCAAAACCAGGCCAAAACAGACCAGTTAAGGGTAACAAGAGGGTATAGCCGTCTAGGAGGCTGGTTATGTGAATGTGGCAGGACACAAAGCCCCTGTCAGGGAAGATTTCGTGCAGCCTCTCTCCTGAAGCATCTGCTAGGTTACAGAAGGCTCTACCAGGCTGGGCTACCAGCCCAGGGGGAGGGTACAGTCCCCTTTTGCTCAGTAAATCCTCCTCACGCTGGCTCCAGTGTTGCACACCTAGCAGGTATTAAACAGCTCTCAGGTCAGAGATGGCTCACATCTGGTCAGCTCAGCCCTCACAGCTGACAACATCTGCCTGGGCAGGCAATGTCCAGGACAGTTACAGCCCAGCCCAAGTGTCAGAGGGTGGTAAGTCTGCCGACCTCACCGCTCTGCCGTGAGCAGAGAGAGTGCATGCTACAGCCTAAGGTCAGCCATCTGCTCCAGCACACAAGGAAGCTCAGGAATTTGGTCAAAACTCTTGGCTGCAGCCCCCAAAGGAATGACTCCTCATGATTTTCAGCACGCTGTGGAGCTTTTATAGCGTTCAGGGGATGTCAACACGTGTAAGAGAAGACTGTGGTTGTCATGCGTGCAACTACCATGGAACCCAAGACAGGTGAGTATCCCAATCCTGTTTTGGAGAAAATGGTAATAACACTAAAAAACACTGAGTGAGGTCTGAGCAGGTAACTCAGATAGGGTTCCCATGGAAACCTGGGCTGTAGCCTTATCAGTTCACAGAAAGGTGTATGTGATGAGCTGCCACATTGCTTGAGGTCTGTGGCCTTTTAAGCTGTTGTGACTCTAAACCCACAGCCCCGGAGGATTCAAGTCTGTTCTTCACCTCTCAAGCCACAATTTCCAGTCAGGCTGGTGCATAGAAAAAAACTGTAGAAGTCAATTAATCAATTTCATGATGAGCCACGAAAAATAAGCTTTTGCCTACAAGCTCACTGCCCATCCTCAAGTCCCTTACATTTCATAATTTTGTAAATTTTTTAAAAGCACACCTGCTTTTAAGCAGAGCACGTATCATCTAAACAAGTGGAAGAGCTCTTCTGCTTGCTTTCACTGAGATGCTCTGTAGTGACAAACCTGTCCTTTGGACAGTTAAGACAGCTGCATGCCAGGAGTGTCTCAAAGAAAAAAGGTATTAAGAGAGGTGGTAAGTTGTGCCCATGTGTTGGAAGGCAAAGTCACGTAAGTGCTCCAGGAAGGGGAATGTCCATATGCATTCGTATTTCGCCGGAGTAAGCATGCTTCCACTCTCCAGTCCCCTCCTTAACTGAACTTGGGCACCTTAGAGTCTGACTTTGTCTCATTTGTCACAGGTGATGAAAACTCATTAAATTTGGGTTGAAATCCTGACCTTATCTCAGATATTTTTTTTCTGTTATGACCTTAGGCATGTCCCATATTTTCTCTTTGTCTATCATGGTTGTAAGCTTTTCAGGACAGATCACACAAGGATAATGCACAGCTTCTTCATAACTTGGCCCTGATTTTAGCAAAGGCATTAAGCTGCACTGTCACAAAAATGATAACCATTTTCTGCTTTGTTTTCTGACTTATAATTTTCTAGCTTTCTTTCCTGATTTAGTCTTTTTCTAGCTTTCTTTCCTGAGAGACACACAGTGTGAAAATTCGGCAAGAGACAACTGTCTATGAAACCACAGGAATAAATTAAGCCTCTCAACAATCTGACCTGGTTCACCAGAGAGCAACTTAAAAAAAAAAATTAAAAAAAGTTTGATGTTAAACATGAGTTTTGCTTAAAAAATCCCTCTCATATTAACCACCTTATTTTTAACACTAAGAAAATCAGTTCATGGCCAGTAGAGGGCATTTGATCTCAAGACTTGGGCTCCTGGCTATGATTTTGTCATCTTGAATTAAAAAAAAGTAAAACCATTCCACATTACTAAAAATTCATACCATTAGTGGTTACTTCCGTGCTGTTCCAAATGTTTAAACTTTTCAATCTAAGTTCCCCCTGAAGCCAGTGAAGGCTGAGAACATGTCAATGAAACAAAGAGTTACTGATTCATCCTTTCTGAATTACCCACTTCCTACTTTCTAACATCAAGATAAGCAGGAGCTCTACTCAACTAACATTCAAGAAAAAGGACCACCTACAAAGGGACTTGTCTGTCCCTTGTTACAGGGAGATACATGCTTGTCTGAGCTGGTGCAGTTGTTTTTTATTTTCATTGTTTTTTGTTAAAACCTTTAGAGTGGTGAGCATACAAGGTTTTACTGAAATCTCAAAGCTTAAAATGGGGGAAATTCACACCCTTGTAGAGGGCTGTTTTCATTTTAAATCATTACGACAATTAATAACAAGCACAGTACCCCAACTGTGTGAAAGTTGCTTTCCACATTGTTGACAGTGAGCAGAGGAAAAATACACTTTCTGAAAAGTGTGTGATGTTGACATCTTAATTTAAAGCAACAAGAGGTACTGAGTAGGGGAAATGGTGTCCTGTACCTGAAGGATGAAAAGTGTGGGTAAATGGCAGAGTTGGGTAAAAAAGCTAATAAAAAGAAACACAGGAGGTGCCAAAACTGCATGTTTCATGATTTCACATTGACTATCCTGAACATCTTATTTCTTATTTAAAAACACTGAAATTCTCAGTTTTGATATTTTTAAGGAAAAAATCCCTACCTTGTTTTTAAATGCCAATAAGTGTATTGATATTCCAAGAAGTTTGAAACTTGGTTTGGGTCCTATTGAAGCTTAACACAAAATATTTCTGATCCCCTCCAAAGTATTAACATTCTCTTTCCCCATCGTGTATGAATTGGAATTGTCCCAGATAAAATTGCTGACAGTAAAACCAAAGAAATCTGCTTCCACTTCCCTTAGTTACATATTTTCAATTTTAAGTTTTTACAAATACTTACAGCTCAACTGCCATTGATTTCATCAAAGCCTCCAATTTGATGCCATTCTAAGAAGAAATTCTGGCCCTGAATACAGCTAGGAGAAAAGGGTCACTATCCTGCATACCTAGAACAGAATCAGGGCATCAACAACTCAGGCAGTGACAGCAAAAAGTAGCTTAAGCCAAAAGCAGACCTGGGAGACCAAAAGAAGGCATGGGAAGGTGTTTGTAACATGAAAGTTTAGAATCAGGTTTCTTGCCAAAATTTGTTTTCCGAATGGATCTAGGACAAGCTGTGTTACCTTGATAGGTGATATTTGAAACAAAGCAAAGAAGTTATGATTCCAGCATCTTATAATAGACTCACTCTTTTCTCTTGAGGTTGTTACAGATACACACATGTGCCTGTGAATGACAATAGAAATTAACATATAGATGTATATTAACACTAAAAACTGGAATAACAATGAATACACTAGCATATTAAGGAAATCAACACTTTGGTTTCAGCATGACACAGAGAAGTCCCTAAAACTACAAAGCAAGTTTGCAAAGTGCAGCTGAGTAGGTGGAACTGGCAACTGACACAGTTCAACCTAAAGCAAGACATGCAGTTTTGCAAATAAGGAAACCGAATCATAGGATGTGATGATGGCAGGATACATTAAGTTCTCCATCACGTGATATTTTCAACTGAAGCTGGCATCTGTGATTTGCCTTCTGCAAGAAGCCAAAGTCCATTACTATAATGGCCTGCTCCTGGCCTAGATTCTACTACAGCAACACTTCCTTTAAAGAACTGCATAGAATGAAAACATATGGTCTGGAAACTTCTGGTGCATCTTTGAATAACAGGGAAGTCTAGTCATTAGCAGATAAAGTAAAGTGCTGGCTACTAAAGATAAACACTGTTTGTGAAGTACCTATTAAATAATTACATAGTATTACTAATTTTCATGGATGCTGTGTAAACAGATTCCCTTTACGTACCGCAGCACTGCTTCAGCCTTTGGCCATCACTTTCATCATCAACTATTTCACTTCTTTGAATGCACGGGTGTGCTACGGAAAGTCTACCACAAAGTACTACCAGAGATATCAGCTACATCTTCACATTCCTTAGTGGTTTTAATATCACAACAGGGCATCAGTGCTACACTGCCATGCACCTGTGTTATGGCAAGTGCCTGAAAGCCAAAGTCCAAGATTCATCGCACTACCTGAAACAGTTGTATAAAGGAGCCCCTGCTCTAAAATGGCCACCATCTACTATGCAGATGATCCACACCACGTAAGAATTAGAAAGAACACAAAAGTAGAGAAAAGGTTGGTGAAAACTGTGGAATAGCTTTCATAAAAACAGCAAAATAAGACTTCTTGAATAGGCTTCTCGAAAAAAGTGACAAAGGAGAATGGATATGACAGAGACGTGTAAAATCATGAGTGCTATAAAGAAAGATCTCATCATACAGGAGTAGTATTTCTTCACACGTATCATAAAGGTACCCAGAAGTTAGACAAATTCACTGAGAAAGGAGGAATTTACTGTTGATTTTAATTTCTGAACTTTTGTGCTTTATATGTACTAACAGAATTTTGCGTCATAAACATCCCCAATATATATCATCTCTGGTTAGACCTAGAAGCCTCACATTCATTGAATATGATAATAGCTGAAGTCTCTGTGAAAAATAATAGATTGTCTTCGTGTGACAATCCCGTGTCCATCTTCATCAAATTTCCCACCCCATTCTGGAGGAGACTTTTCCTCTCAACAAGGAGCTGAAGTACCACAGGTGTGCACAACCAGTATATCAGCAGGTGGTGTAAATGCTGATGATTTAAAAGACACTGACTCTAACAACTAATGGAAGAAAACCATCGTGTGTGAGGGGAAGATGGGAAGGCTGTCTTAACAAGACAATTATCTGTCAGCTGTACTTGGTAAACTGAAGGAGGCTGACCAGGCAGTAGGAATGGTAACTTTTCATTTTCCTGTCTTCAGCTGTCTACGTTGTGAAGAAGATGAAGGAGGGACAAAGCTCACCTTTCTGAAGTACAGGAAGGTAGTCTAGGAGAACTGAGAGAAGGGTGAAAATGGACTAGGAGGTGCTAGGGAAAGTTGTTCCAACCAAAAAGGTTGGATTTTTCTTTAATCTTCCCCAAACTATGGCCCTTTCTCATGAATAACAAATGAGTAGAAAAAAAAATATGTACTCTTTGCAAAGCCTTCAAGAGTTTCTATATGTTCACATGCTTCAAACAAGTAGCCCATAGACTATCTAACCTGGGGTGTTTCCCTCTCCCAGGTCCATAAGTGAAAATGTCTACTGACGTGGCTGAAGAGATGAGATTGTGCTCCCTGTACCTGACTACTATGGAGACTTGAACTTCAATGCTAAGGAGAGATTCTCTGTATCCTCAGAGTTAGCTTAGCAACTGAAAAAAAAAGGAGGGAGATATTACAGAAATATATTCTGTTTTGTAAGCTCTGTTCTTCCTGCTGTTTTCTAGGCATTATCTTCCCAAGGTCACCTCCCTCTTCTCACCACAGTGGTGCGTCCTGTTTATTTTGCATGTAACAAGCTTGCTATTTTACAGAACAAGGCATGCCAAATCCATTTGTTCTCAGTGTTTATAACTGATAGAAAGAGCCATTAACGGCCTCTCAAAAGCCCCAAGCGATTCAGAGTAACCTCTTCAGTCATGAAGCCTCCCACCTCTCACTCTGTGGGTTATTTTTATGAATCAGTACTCTTCAGCTGAAGTTATCTGTCAAGCTGCCAACAATGCAGTACTGAAGTATCTAGGTGGAGCTAGAGTCAAAATCCAAGTTGCAGTGAAGTTCAAGAGCACTCGGAGCATGTTAGTAGTTGTGCTCCATCTTTTTCTCCCTGGAAAACGACATTGCTGGGACCGGACAGGTGACTGTAAAGACGGTGGAAGTTACACAGAAAGTGTGGATGGAAATGCTACACTCTCTATTTCCAGTGAGGCACGTAATGTTCCCCTCAGCAGATGAGATGTGAAATGTGTGACTGACCCTAGTGCATAGACCTAATCCAGACTGCTCCTGCAAGGAGGAAGGAGCAAGAAGCAAACAAAGTAAAATTGCACAAGTATATTGAGTGGTAGGTGTATCTACCCTCAAAACACATCCCATTATGGTTATTCAATTCAGATAAAACACTTTAAAGAAAAAAGCAAACAACAACATATATCCAGGCCTATTTTGCATACTTTGATTACAGTCACGGCACTTTTAGAGCTTGACCATGTCTGTATGTGGTGGGGATAAACAAGCAATTAAGTACTTTTGCAAGTAATTTAACTGAAATCAGGAGCTTTGTAAATGTGAAAGGTCAGAGAATGTTTTCAAGCTGCAGTTTGTTATTTCTAGAACAAACTGAAATTTCAGCTTTGCTTCATGTATTTGATTCCATTGATGGCTCCTTTTTATTCCCTCCATAAACATTCAACCAGACTTTACACATACAATGTTTATGTGTGTGTATGTATGTATATTAATTCTTAATATTTAACATAAATGCTCATGAGCTGTTATGGAGGCAGTGTATAATCCATTTAGCATAGAATGGTTGCACAGTTCTTCTTTTAAAAAGGTGAATAAATGATTACTCTAGTGTTCTCCACTTTCTGCTACTACTCCAAGACTTCTAAAATATAAGGATTCATGAACGACACAGTTGAAAATTTTGCCTGGGCTAAAATTTTGCCTGGGCTAAAACTGTAAGACTAATGGGTAAAAACTCTTGATGTTGTACAGCCAGATTGCAGACTCATGAGCATGCTTAATACCAAATAAGATAAATGCCAAATACACAATATTACCCATTAGTTAGCACCCAAAAAGTATTTTAGATACTGATGAGGGGAAAGATTTTAGTAGAGTTTTCTCAGAATCCTTCATGAGGAGAAGAGGCATGGTAGGAACCTCCAACACCCTATAAACAAAGACTGCTATTTTTTATACATAAGCTATAAGATTTAGTGAGTTGACTCACCATCCAGTTGCTGTGTCTACAAATCTAGCTGCACAAGTTAGTGAAAACTGAAGGGGTTGACAAGAGTCTTGTCTTGCAAAAAGTCTTTGGTTTTGCCTCTTGGCTGCAGCTACAAAATTTGTCCAACTTTGCCATCAGCTGTCCTTCTGGTACACCCATTTATTAGCTAGAAATTTTGCTGCAAAACCTGCTTCCATCACAAACCAAACTAACCAAACTGAATCACTTGCTGAAAGTATGTTTCCTAGAGGATTTCCAGAGGCCATCAAATACTTTTGCTCCTCAAACTTGACAAAGCCAGTAGTCTAAGCTTCTCAGAAAAGACTGATACGCAGTCTGGCAAGACATTTTTCCAGCACATGCTTAGCAAATTCAAACCTTCTTTGTATCTCCACTTATAAAATGAAGTAATCTCCATTTATAAAATGAAGTAATAAAAGCGTGTGTTGACTTTCGTAATCTAAATACACCCCTGCCTTCCTCCCTGTGCTCTAGCCTTCCACAAAAATATATTTTTAAAAAATTTAAAATGCAATATCTCCCCAGATGTGTCACTATCACCCACTGCACTATGGTGTAGTAGTATCTGTTTTAATGAGAATCACTTGAGCTTTACAACCCCAAGCAAGACAGCCATGCTGCTGCTGCTGCAGGAAAGCAGGGCTGGGCAGCTGAAGTTGCTAACCAGGGACTAACATCACCCTGCTGCAGGGTGCAGTGGTGACATTCCTTTAGCCAGATCCAGCTCCCAGTGTTACAGCCTTCCACCAGGAGGCTGAAGATAGCCATTTCAGAAGTTACATGTCAATTACTAATTTCTACACAACAAATATCAAAAGCAAAGCATTTATTAGAGACGTAGCACTTAGCAATCTCGATAAAAGGATTCTGAATTTTGTATAGCAAATGCTAAAAGTGCTTACAAAAGAAAATGGCTTACCCCACTCCCCCCCCCAACACTGTGATCTTACTGCTCTCTTCTCTAAAAAAAGCCTCTAATTTTCAGACTGTGTATGTGATTTTGTATTATACACTTTTTTTAGATTTTCACTTTTAGAAACAAATTGAAAGCTTTCACATACCTGTCAGAGTTTACTCTTATCAAAAACAACAGAAGTTTCTATCAAATAAGATACCCTGTGCCTTGTTTCACTATCTTTTTGGCATTAGAACTGTAAGATCCAGCCCATAGAGACTTAAGACAATGCTGATTTACCCCAGCTGAAGTTCTGGCTCACTAGCTTTCTTTGGTTCCAAACCATTTGTTAACTTTGCACACATTTAAAAGAACAGTTCAGACCCTGGCACATCCAGAATTCTGCGGATAATGCAAAGCCTACTTTATTTGACACTGCTGGTATTTCAGAAAAACCGATTAACCACTTTTCTCCTTGCAGTCTCTCCAGGAAATAACACGTGCAAGGCACTTTAGAAATTCTAATGCATTTTTAGGTAATGCAATTGTACAATTTGGCTTAGTATCAGAAGTATTTTTAATCTCACAGAATCTCCCTTAGGCATTTGGAGTCAAAGGAATATAGTGTTGGGGTTTTTTCCTTTTTTTTTTTTTTAATCTTTCTTTCTTTTTTTCTTTTTCAGCTACTGGACTTTTGCCCTTGTCCTTTTACAAGCCAAAGAGTGATGCTCCTTTAACACCTTCTATAGTCAGAAGGGAGGACTGAAAGAAGCAGCATATTTGAAGGAATTTTATAGACTAGTTTTTGGCCATGTCAATGACATTAAGTTCTTCTCATACCCAATAGGAATGTGTCACACGAATAAAGAATAAAAAAACACCCCACCAACCAAAAAAAAACCAGAAGGGCAAAAATGTGTTACAATCCGTAATAATTCATTCAGCGCAAATTTACAGTCTCACGTAAAAACTTAATCAAGTTTCAAATCCCATTGTCTCAGGGCTGTTTGGACACATGACGCAAGAAACAGGCTTTGACCCATAGAATATTCTTCAGGGATGACACAGAACTACTGGACAAATAGGTGGGGTGGATCTTCAGGGATGGAAGTGAAAAACACTGACCATAGCCAAAAATGAAGAATCAATCTCAGCTCACTTCTTGCCCAAGCGATGTCAGAGAGGGGAAGAGCCACGCTCACATGGCGCAACTGATGCAAACTGTGGTGCTCTTATGGCCACTGTCACTGCAGCATCTGAAAACCTTTCAGACTTTCATGTCTGTCTTCAAAAGTGGGAAAGTGCTGTTTTCTGGGTTTAGTTGCTGAGGTAGAGCAGCGACACAAATTGTCTAGGGGACACTAATCTTCCTTTTTGTTCTTTTCCATTAGTTGACTTTTCCCCAGTGTTTTTCTGTACTTTGTTATGTTCCTGCCTCACTTTTCCAACAGAGAATATCTGCATAGGAAGGTGTGCTCCTACCAGCTCAATTAGTATAAACAGATTTATATGAGTTGCCTGTTCTCCTACTTTAAGGCATAAAACTCCAACCCACTCTCATCTCTTCTTTTCTGTGCCTGGCAGAAGACAGCATACTAAGAAAAACATTCTTTGGCTCTTTTTACACCCTACCATTTTATTCTGCAGAAGGTCATATTCAGTCTTCACATTTTTCTATTCTAAATCTGATCTAGATCTCAGTAAGAACAGCACAGGTACTTGCTAAAATTAAGTGCATGCTTAAATGTTTCGTACCACTATCATCCATTTTTCATGTCATGATTTTACTCTGTGAAAGAATGTTTATTTCTTGAGACAGAGATAGAAGTGGCAGACAGTGAAGGGAAGGGGGAACGAATGCATAGTCTATAAGGGATTGAGGTGAGACAGGGGAAATAAGCATGGCAAGAACTTCTGTAGCAGAGGAGAAACGAGAAGCATTACTGCTGCTAGTATACACATCTCCTGATGCTGGTGATTGCTGGGCAAGTTATAAATGAGAATCCAGTTTTCAACCACTAATAATTTTGTAATGAATAAAATATTCTTACATTAAATGACAAAGAAACAAAAGCTGAATCCCCGTCAAGCAATGCTAAGCAACAGACCAGATTTTGGCAGTGTTATTCAAAGTGTTTTGTTTGAATAAATCCTTGAGGCTACTGCATGTAAAGTGAAAATGAAAAACTTCAGTGGAGTTTCAATCAGAGTATTAAGACCTGATCGCTGCCAAAAAAGTTAACCTGTGTCTTATATTAGCTGGTCCAGAGGTTCAACCCACCTTTCAGCAGTGAATATCAAGATACAGAAAAACTGGTGCCTTGCACACCATGTCATCTGAGTTTTAATTGCTCGGTTCCCTGCAGTCACAATCGATGATATACCTATTTCCTGAAAGATGGCAAGATGAGGTTCACTGTTCCTTCCAGTTTTATAACTGTATAGCATATGAAAATACAGTTTGGCACAAAGGTTTAGATGTACAACAAGAAAACTGTGATCGCACATGGGTGTGTGTTCAGGGCAGGTATGGAATGTACAGGGTGTGTGTTTGTGCTCTGACAGCCATGTCTATTTTTAATGAAAGAAAAATGTAAATTATGAAGCCAGTAAGGAGAGTGTGAAACCAAAATACATCTAATTATAAATTTGTCCTTTCCTTAACCTGTTATTTAGGTAGATCTGATGAGACCACACTGATTGTTTTCCTTACTTTCTCCCATCCTAATGCAGTCGTCAAACAGGGAGCCATGTTCGTGGCTCGGTTAATTATGTCGGACATTATGTTTACTTGTTCAGTTAAAAGCACAGGAGCTCCTATATTCAAAAACAAAGAACATCAGTGGAGGAATTAAAGTTGACAGTCAGATGACAGGGTGAAAAAGAAAGAGCAATGGAGGTTGATTAGGGTCCAGAACTTTAGTGGAAATTCTGATTTTTTTTTAACATGAGGGCTTTGAACAATAAATGTTACCATTCTGGAGCTTCTTTGAGAAACAATGAAGGCAACATTTCACTTCCACTTCTTGGAATGGAAACTGGTGCAACGCCCTGAGCTGTCCAGGAGCACTGCCCCCAGCCTCTGTGCGGAGGGAGCACACAGTAGCCCTGCCAGCGCTCTGGAAACAAAATGCCTCGACTCGCTAGGGCAGAGGACTCCTCCAAGCAGAAGCTGAAGAGACCTAAAAAGAGCTGAAGGCGAGTTTCTGCACTCTGACGACAGGCCATGCGGTCTCGGGGCTGCCTGAGGGGTGAGTGACTTGGAGTCACTTGTCCTTACCTGACTTTCCCTGCCACAATTGCTGGTGTGATGCCAAGAGTGCGCCCTGCAGCCCACGCTGAGTGCTGGGAGAGAGTGTCACAGCATGTCCCAGAGCCCACGGCCAGCCTCACCGCTGCTTTCACCCCACGCCAGGGAGGACAGGCAGGTGCCAAGCCCCCAGCCTTGGCTGCAAGCCCCATGGGGACAATCCCATCCTCGCCCCACAACACAGCAACTGCCCCCCGGGTGCCGAGGCTGTGAGTTTGAAGCCTGTGTTTACAGCAGAGACTTCCAAACCCATGTCGCAGGGGAACACAGCGTCTGTCTTTTGCCCTGGGGCAGCCTAAGGAATTTCTGAGCAGCTACCTCTTAATCTAACTTTGTAATGGGAGCCTGTGATGCAAGAACCAAGCACAAGTTTTCACGTAGCAAAGAAATTACAGGGTTACTAACATGTTTGGGAGCTATGGTGGCTTACATCAACGAGGATCAGTGGTATTTTCCATACGTAAGTTGTAGTTCAAATGTAGGTTGCCAAAACACAATGTGAGATAAATAACTTAGCTCCATTCAACAGATGCAAACACCCAGACCGAAAGAGACTACATAATTTTATAAAATCTCCCCAGCAAGACAGTGCCACAGAAATGGAATATCATAAAACCTTTCTCTACTTACACAACCACTTTTACAATAACTGACTGCTGTTGAATTGAACGGATCAGAAATGGAGTTGATCGAACAAGAAAAACAAATTAATTAAATTTTTCTTTTTATTACTTTGGCCAAAAGAACCAGTTTGAAATACAGTGGCATTTTCATTGAATTTAAAATTCTTCCTTGGGAAAAATAAATATGGCCGGAGCTGAGCTGTTATTGTGAAACACTTGGATTTCAGCTAATATATTCCAGCTGATTAAGAGAGTGAGCCAAAAAGAATATTGACTGTAAAACCAGGAGATCGGAATCAATGACTTCAAAAATTTTCCCAGTTAAAATGGTAAGAAAAATGAAAAGAAAGAAGCACAGGAGAGCTCTGGGTTGGTATCATTTTGACTTCTCCCATACTTTAGCCCTCAATTATTTTCATGTGTATGAAAAAATAAACAAATTTGCTATCCATCGGAGGCTTGGTCTTGTTTTTTGGGCTTTCTTTTTATGTCTCGATTTGTCTTCTACTTGTTTCCTGAACTTACCATGTAGTTTAGTTTTTTTACATTTCTGGTGGTGAAATTTCTCTCAAAACTAAAAAAAATCTCCCTATCACTCTCAAGAGAAAACCAAAAAAGAGTAGAGAGAGCTTTATACAGGTGAAATGTAGAAATTAATGTCTTTGACTACTGAATTCCTTGAAATTGTTAACATAGTAATACAAAATACTTTTCTCATTTCTAATGGTCTGGTAGACTGCATTACTGTAGGAGCCGTTACACTGATAGCAGTGAAAATTTTGTTGTGGGAAATCGAGTGCTAGCTTCTCAAACTTATTTGGGAAGGAGTAAGCCACTTGGAAACCCATTGAATTATTGATTTTGAGTTTTCTCTTGACTTTAATCAAAGACTCTAATGCTCCAGAGTTACTGTCCTCAGATATTGCAGCTCTCCTACTGTAGCAAATGCTTCACCATGGCTAACAGTGTGTGTAACTCCTCAGTTACAAACCAGAAAGGCTGCACAGTACATTACATTAACAATCCTGGGAAGGAACAGAAACTAAGAAGGTGATAAGACCTAGCAGAAAAACTGTATTTCAGAGACCTCTCAATCCTGTTTATCTTTGTAAAAATACATTTTTTTGCTGAATCTAAGGTCTTCTTTTAACACTATAGGTCTTCCACAGGGAGAAATTCCTATTTAAACTGTGAAGATGGGAATTTGTATGGCCTGCAGAACTAAATAAACCTATCTTCTGGGCGGTCTCTGCACTTGTATTTAAAGAAAATAGGGAAAAAAAAAAAGATTAGGTCAAAAAGAGCAATAACCCCAAAAGAACTATGACAAAATCAGCTGACCCAGTTTTTACAGGTTAAATTTGAAGTCCAACAGGGACACAAAAACTGAAATCTCATGAAAAGATGTTTCCAATTAAGCTTCTAAGTCACTTCCACATTTAAAACCCGCCTTACATTTGAATAAGGATTTTCCCATCTTTGTGAAAAAAGATTAATTCACTGTTTAACATTACAAACAGCAAGTGTAATTTAGTACAAGGCTTATGAGTCTAATTTATAATCCAGCACTTCACTCCCACCAGGTCCCACATCACCTTTGCCTATGACAAATTACTGCTTATGTTCTGACTCCAGTGGCAGTCAGTGATGTTACTACTTTTGCTGCAGTGAAGAAGCTGCCTGTTTTCTGAATCATTTATTTCATTTCACAGTTAATGACTATTACTGCCTCGGAAGGGTTGCCTTAATTTTACTATGCAAATTCAAATTATCTGTAGATTAACTAATTTGCCATAATATCTAATTGCAACACCATTTTCAGCATCAACCAGTGCTTAATTTCCCATGGGTACGAAGCACGATGGATCGCTAGATGGTGCTGTTTCTGGGTCAGAATTAAATTGCTATATATTGGCTAAAGCAGCAGCAAAATTGTTCCAAACGTTTCATTGCAATCTCAGGATAAAAAAAATAAAAACAAAACCAAACCCCAAAAACTCAAAAAATTTAAAGCCTCTATAACCGCATTAACTTTTGTGTATTGGTTTCTTATATAGCTGCCCTCTGGTTAATAAGTAACGATATTATAGGACATCTGCAAATTCCCCACCTATAGCCAGGGTCACTTAGATTTGCATTCTTGACTAATCATTAGCGCATTGTTTCTAGACCTGCTTCCGTTACTTCTTCATTTCAGGTAAGCGTGAACACTAGAAGGTGTTCATATTTAGACAGGTGAATGCATGCAGATGCTTATAACTAAGGCAATAGTAATCTAGCAGAATGAAAATAACAAGAATAAGATATTTATGCACAAAGTCGGGGGGAAGTCTCACATTCAGGCTCTTCCATCCCTTTCTTCTCCCACGGGAGAGCAGAGTTTGATGAAATTTCCCTTTTCTGTCCATATCTAACCTAAAGCTTTATATACACATACATCAGGGACTATTCCTAAAGGGATTCTGTTCAGTAACCATGTATATTTATGACTAGGAAGGGGCATGGCTGTTATGTGAGTGGGGACATGCCACCGTGAGCACACTACATGGCACGGGAGCAGAGAAACCTGCAGCTGGAATTAAGGGAGAAAATAATTTAGCATCCCATCACAAGCAGATGCACCTTGGCCACATAATGACTTGAAATTGACAGTTACTTGGGCACATGAGTTTAAAAAAACAGAAGCAAGGCAAGGACTGGAGAGACCTGTATCTACACATTTATGCAGAAGGGAGCAACCCTTCATTGAGAGTAAGCTTTTATAATAATTTCCATTATTTCAATTTATATATTCTAGACTTCCACATGCTGTCTGTAGAACTGGAGCCTCATTTGTCAATAACAACCCCCCTCCACCCCGCGCAGTAAAAAGCCCCCATACTTCGTAATTTGAAAGAAGTTCCAGCTTCCAGGCCACAAAGCTGCAGCTGCTTAGCCCCAGTGTAATTTTAAAGCAGTTTACTGAAAGTGGTGTGAGTCACTCAGATTGAACTCCCATTTCCACCATTCTGGCTGAGTTTGGCAAGGAACTGAAGCTTTAGCTTTAAGCTGAAACTGCTGTTTTGGGCTTTGTTCTGTCTTCATCTTAATAAAGCATGATGGTACATGGGCCTCGTTTGGTAAATCCCAGTGGCACCAATGTTACTAGCAGGGCCACAGTGTAGCATAGGAGCTGTGATACTTTTAGGTCCCAGCTAGGTCAGGACATGGTGCTTCACAAACACAGTGTGTTACATGGTGTCGTTACCATGCATGCTGTCAGCTCAAATCTCTGCACGCTGCTAAAGAGAAATGTCCTTTAAGCTGCTCAGTTAGACTCTGCTCTCATCAATCCCCTTTGGAAAAACTTTGTCTTTCCGTATCTTTGTGCTTTCTAGGAACTTGTGGCCTCAAGAAATGTCACAGCAACTCATGTTTCTCACCCTTCTAAAGGTTCACCAAAGTCATGGGAGAACACCACCATCAAAAGGAAATATAAAGTTGTCATTTTTCCTGAGATTGGCTCTGATACAATCAGCCCAGCTCTCATGACAGCATGCAGGTACCAGAAATACAGTCCAATTATACCTCAATGACTGAAGACTTTCTAGTTCTCATGCTAATCTGGTTTTAAAATGTGCTCCCCTGCACTTTTACCAGATTCAATGAACCTTTTTGTGACTCAAGAAATCTGTGTGTGCTTTGATTCTGAGCTGTGCAAAAGATTATTTATTTCATTGCCTTTCTCAAATAGTTTTATAAACAAGAACATATTTTATTCTGATGAAGTATCCAGGATGATACATTAAGGTGTGAAACGATATACCATATCTCAGAACCAAGAGCAAAATCAAATATATAAAGGAAATTTTTTAAAAAAATCAATATGGCTTTACCACAATATGTAAAAGCCGTAACTAAAATTGAGTTCTTATGGTCCGAGGGTAATTTTATATTCAAAAACCAGTTATATTTTTTTTCTGTATGTACGGAATTTATTTTTTTTTTTGTGGTACACCCTTCTCCAATGGTAATTTATTTTTGTTTTTGTTTTTTTGTTTGTTTGTACAATTTTATTCTGGAGACAAATACAGACACTTTCTCACCTGAAAAGTAACCCTGATTATGCTTTAACATAGTGGAGATAAGGAAGTAATTCTTGCATGTTTTAATTCCTCAAAGTGAAGAAAGTGTGTATTATGTACCTACCTCTCTTCATTTTGTAGGATAAAACCAATAGGATTAAGGATTCAAGGGGTGTTAAGGATTTAAGCCTAGTCTGGCTTGCTGTTGACCACAGTTTACCACACTCCACATATAACTCCCTACTGGTGTGCATTATTTACAGACAGGACAGTAAGCATCAGTCCTCAGGACGCCTCTGGACAGGCAAAGTGGCTACCAGCTCTTCAGGCTAGAAGCTAGCATGACAAGATGAACCAAATGCTTAAGGTCCTCATCAAGTTGTGAACAAAGCTCCTCTCTAAACAGTAAGCTAGCAAGCAGTTTGGTTTTGAGCAAGGCATTTATTTGCCACCTATGAGAAAGGACACTTACTAACAGCTAATAGCGATGATCTAACCAGCTGGTGACCCATTGATGTTCATGAGAAAAGAAATAAAGAGCAGAAGACATAATACATTTGGCTAGCACAGCCATGGTCATGCATTAAAATCCTCCACAAATTGCTCAATATTTCAATTTGTCCTAAAGCAAAACTTTTGTGGTATTGAGCCTGTAGAGGGTAATGCTCAGCTACGTGGTCTCCCTTGGGCCTGTGGAGGAAAAGAATGAATGGAAAGGCTTCATGTGAGTATGACTTCAACAGCAGAGGAAGCCTCCATGGAGATGCCAAGCTGAAATTTCCACCTAAACAAATAGGAAGTAGAAACTGGATGAAAGCTTGCCTCTTTGGGATGTATTAAGCGTGGTTTTCAAAGCACTCCAAGACTTCAAGCCCTTGACCTCTTCTAAATACTGAACCAATGACAGCATCATGTCTTTGTTGCCAGGTGTTTGAAAGCTTTACTATATATATTTTGCTTCATAGCACCTGGCAGTGGTAGGGGAGGGCCCTTATTTTATAAGCTGATGTACAGAGACATCAAATAGTTTAGAATCACTGCACTGCAGAGCAATTTAAATTGGAAGGGACCTCAGGTTGCTCTAGTCTAACTTCTGTTTAAAGCAGTGCGAATTGGCTCAGGTTGCTCCAGGCCCAGATAAGTTTTGAATAACTCCAAGGATGGAAACCCCATAGCTTCTCCATGTTCCTACTCCAGAGTTTGACCACATCTTGGGAAAAAAATTTTTCTTTTTATCTAGTCAGAGTTTCTATTTTTGAAACTTGTGCCTTTTGCCCCTCCCTATTCTGAGCCTCTCAGAAGAATGTTGCTCCATTTTCTACTTCCACCCATCTGATGGCTGAAGACTCTCATAAGATCCCCCCTTCTCATTTTAGGCCAAACAAACCAACATAAGGCTATACAGAAAACTTTTGGAATCACAAGAAATCAAAAGTGTCTTCTGTCCCAGGCACTGGGCCACATCCTTTTTTTAAATGCTTCTTCAGTACAGTACAAACTGTACAGGCTGTGAAAGGAAAATACAAGATGACAGTTTAGAGCAAACAGAGGATGGTGGAAAGAGCCACCATATGTTATTATGCTGTACAGCTCCACACTGGAGGGTGTTGAAGGTGCTAAAAGTTTGCATGGATTCAAGAAGAGAGGTAGGACAATTTTGCAGAAGGCATGGTGGTTTAGGCTGGTCTGACCGATAAACAAACGACATACAGAAAAGACAAAATGCACTTCCAGTCTATTTTTGCAAAATCTATATTTGCAAACTGTTGGAGACCAGAAAAAGATTAGAGGAAAATACCAGCCCTCTAGGAACTACATCTGGGGCCTTTGCCAGAGGCAGGTTATTGGTCTGGATGGACTTTTGTTGTGATTCAGTATTGTCATCTTTTTAAAACTTTAGGAGGAGAAGTAACGTACGATATTGAAAATGCAATAAAGTGTAGCCATAGCAAAAAGTGTGGGTGGGCAAAGGAGGCATAATTTCTTACACTGATATGATTTCACCAGCATTTAGATTTTAAGTTCCGGAAAAGCTCATGATCTCACGTTCATTTGCAATATTCTTTTCTTCCTTTCTTTTACACACTGCTGCTATGTATTTGCACAATACTAACATTTCTATCTTGGCAGGCCACAGTAGTAACATGTACGTAAAGCAGTGTTTTCATCATGCTTAATTCAAACTCAGCAGTTTTTTCAGTTCTTTAGCCCTGCTGCTTCCTCTGAAAGAACCATATTAAAAGGTTGTCAAAGATGAAAACGAAGTTCTTCAACTCAGAGATATAACAAACATCCAACAGCATCAGGCAAACATCTGAGGCCATAAATTTTGGTCAGTGGCAAACCTAGAAAGTCTGCATAACACAGTGAATAACTCACGTTCAGACACAATGCTGATTCAATATCTGATACTCTAATTACTTCTGAAAAGTAGTATCTTTTCAGTAACTAGAGCGGTAAGAAAAATTCCAACATTTAGTAAATTTTATACATTCTAATATATTTCAGTGAAGTTGTTCTTGGTGAGTAAATCTGTAAAAAGCTGGCACAACCAATACCACCTATCATGATAAAAGGAGGCGTTATATCTTAAACTGATGGATACTGCTGCCATAAAATCAGAGCCTTTTAGCATTATAAGCCCTTCTTTCTTGTCTGCCCAAAAGTTTTCACTTTTTTTTTTTTTCCCCAGCATCTCACCTATATCCATATATGATCACAGCTAGGACAAAGCTTTGTTACTTTTTGGCGTATCACGATCATTTAATTTCAAAGGGTTGATTAAAAATGACAGAAAAAAAATAATTATAGTGCCCTGACTCTCCCAGCTGAAATGTTTTTTTCCCCATCCTCAGTCAGGATAGAAGGGGAACTTCTACAATTTCTTTTTAAAAAGTTTCCAAACTTTTCAATTCAATACAAAGATTACACTGGCAGAATTTTGGTTTAATTGCTTGCAAATATTAGAACAGTTCTTAGCAAAAAGTTAGTACATATGTTCAGAAGATCTACTTCCATTATTTCTTTTTCAAGTGAAACATAAATTTGATCAAGTTTATGAAAAAAAACAATGGTTCTGATGAAACATAAGTTTCATCCTATAGACAGATGTTTCCCTGAAAAATTCATGACCTTTCACATTTGTAACCAAACATTGTCTTTCTGCCAAAGCACAGAATTCCATTTCTGTAATAGAATTTGGTCAGTCAGCAAAAGCTCTGCAACAGGAAGCATCTTTTTATCACGTATTCAGCTCTGACCTAGGAAAGCCAACATCAGATTTCTAGTAGTACACGCATTTTTATTGTTTTGTCTTCTGTGATTCAGAAAAGGTAGAGAGAAGGATGAAGCAAACAATCTAGTAACTTGAGAACATTCCAATGAGTACTAGAATAATTGCAGCAAATGTTCTGTCAGCCATATGAAATTTCCTTTTTTTTCTCCCCTTGCAGTTTCTCCTTGCCTATTTCCAACCTGATACCTCTGAATCTTGCCTAAGCAAACACTTGTGCCACTTCATCATAGTAGTTTTGTCAAGCTAATGCAACCTTCTTTCTCACAATTCTAAGGAAGATAAAGTGAAATCGTCCAGATAAATTAAAGCCAAAGCAAAATTAGATCTGGTGACTTTGAACACCAGCGTAAGCCGGAGCAGTGCTATTCAGTACATCATGCATCATTACTCCTGCTGAAACAGTAGGAGATTCTGCTTCAAGAGGAGCCAAACAAAATCAGTGGACATCTTGCTCTAATATTACTTAACATAAGTTACACAGCTTCCATTATTAGTCACCAATATAGGAGCAGTGACATTCCCTATGTAAAGAGCATGGTACAACAGAGCCCCTACTGGAGGTGAATACAGTTGTGTTTTCTAGAATAAAAAGCCTGTATTTTCAGTGTCATTTCTCCCCAACATGAAAGTAAAGACTTAAAAACAAAGAATATATTTGGAACTTTTTTGAGAACTCAATTTTATGCTCAAAATGAAAGTAAGTTTCTTCACCTAATATGTTCATACATTGATAAAATCTTTATCACAGCACTTGAAAGACCGATTTACGGATCAGATTAAATTGCCTGAGGCACTATAGAATTCCAGGAGAAAAGATGGACTTGCCCTTTTTTGATGCTTCCCTGGCCAACCTGTTTACTCCCCAAAAATGGAGGGAAACTCCTCTGCACCAAGTGATACATCCTATTTTTCCCGAGGGAAGAGTGCTCTCAGCCAGCTTTAGCATCTCTCTCTTGTGTAGCTTTCCTCACCTGGGTCTGGATCAAGGCATGGGGACAGCAATAAAGCAGATAGCTGTCCCAGTAACCAGCTCCTGCGGTTATTTGATCACCTTCCAACATCAGATTTCTGGTAGAATTGAAAACAGAATTTCCTGCCCACGCTAGTGAGGAACAAGGTTTGGAGTGGGATATGAAGTGAGACAGGAATGCATTCAACCAGGAATTTTGGCATTAAATTCCCTTTCCCCATTCATCTCACTTCAGATTCCCTGGTCCTCCAAAATGAAGGGCCACAGTATTGGCCAGTGTGTGACACCATGCATCAATTTACTTTGTTTCTGTCTCCCTGATCTTGCTCTCCAGGCTGTCCACCCATCTACACCGTTCTGACGCATCTGTGTTTCCTTTGCTTTCTGTTTTATTGCTATATTTTTGAAAGAGATTAGTTTAACTAGCAATGGTATTTAACCAGAAAAGGCACATTGAACCTCTAGAGACAGATCAGGTGGTGGAAACCAGCCTAATTACACTGATTTAATTGAAATGGTCTCAGATTCACCTCTGTGGAGCATCTGCCCACATGGATTTAGACCAAAAACTTTCACGTAGTGACTGACCCTGATACTGATTTTTGCAAAACTGACGTTCCAAAGAGAATGGCTTTGGTTTGAGCTTTCATGAATTATCCCATCTGGGTCCCCCTGTTCTTCATATTAATGATTTGCTTGGCTTCTTACCAAATCAGTGTTTATTTGCAGTAATCAAATATAATGTTATTTGCTTATTCATTGAAATCTAGTTGGCATTTTCCCCCCTGTAGGGATTTTGGCAAGGCAGCACCCGCGTGTCGTTCCATCTTCAGTTGTCTGTGTTTAATATGCCAGCTGCTTTTCTTTCAGCCAATTCCCACCCACTCTGCATTCTTGCTTTTCTTTGCTCTCCCTCTCTCTTTTTTAATTTAGGGATAATTGTGTGGTTGGGTAAGCTCAGAGGGCGATATATTGCCACATCCAAAGACAAGGCAACAAGGGTGGTAGTTTTCATTTATTACCTATTCCAGAAGTGGCATAAAATAGCATACTGCATAAAATAGCATGTTGTGGGGGAGGAAAGGGAGAGTTTCAAGACAAAATCTTCATCATTTCGATGAGATTTGGCCAAAAAACCTATTGGAACTATCTGGGACCCACAGCTGGGGGGGGGTGTGTGTGATGAAGGATCCCAATTTATCAAAAGCTGCCTTAATTACAGAAGGACAAACCTTACAGGAGATATGCCAGCAAGTATTGCAAAACTTTCATTCGTTTCTGAACTCTTTGATTTCTTTGGATGAAAGGCAGTGTATAGAAATACTACTATTAAGCACAGTTTGCTGATATCTGTCAGAACTGTGGAAACTAGAATTGGGATAAAGCCCACTCTTGGTAAAACTCAATATCAACAAAGATATCAACGGATAGTCGAATGACCCCTTGCCCTCAGCACAGACTTCAGTGGGAGGTCACTGACAACCAAACAAATTATCTGATTTGCCCCAGGTGCTCTGTCAAGTCAGTGAAATAATCAGCAAGAGATTTTGCCCTAAATAGTCTTGGCCCCCATTGTAGCACCTTGACAACTGGAGGCCAGACAGAAAGATTTATTGCTTTGCTTTTCAGTAATCTTTCTAAACTCCTGAAAGTGAAAGACTTTTGATTTGGTTAAAAGAAGTTGATCTGAAAAAAACCATAAAATTGAAAATTCCTTACTTCTTTGAAATCAGTCCATTGTTTTAGGAAGCAGAAAAATAGAAATAAGATGAGATGAAAATCCATGGGAAGACGATCCATGAAACTAGTAACTGCAGGTTGGATTCCAAAAAATGATGGTAGTTTGAAGGCTGAAGACAAGGTATAGTTTCCCTTCAGCACTTGATTTTTGAAAATCATGTCCTTAACCAGCCAAAAATCACTACATATTTCTGAAGATGTTGTCCTGTGTGAATTGTGATGTATTCAAGTATCCTTAAGTGATTTTTCTCACTTAGCTTTAATGGAGGCAATGTTTTCTCCATGTGTGTCTCTATAAAAAGTTTACAAGAAGAGGTAGTAATCTAAAGAAAATTGAAAACAGAGGAGAGAAACACCTTGACCACATCCTTCTTTAGTTTGAACACTGGTGACAGTTGCATTTAACTTCACAACATCAAAGAAACCCAGGACAGAAACTTTCAAATCCATAAAATTTGTTCTGAAAATCTCAGAAAATTCAGAAATGAAACCCGTAAAAATGTAAGTTGATATTAAAATGGAGTTTTAAATTGGGCTGTTTACTACCTGTACAACCTTTCCTTCTTTCCAAATACTTTTAACAGGACACTAACGATTTCTTACTCCATTGGAAGGTAGAGAAGATAGAAAAAAGAGAGATACTCTCTGTCTTCAGCCACAGCTTCTTTCCAATTAAGAAACGATGTTGCTCACCCAGTCAGGCACGTATCAAGGATTATTATGTCCTTGTGAACACTAAGGTACTGTGGTTGAAAAGGCTCTTGGACGTTCACATCTCTATTACGCCCCAGTGATATTGTACTGTTCAGGATAAAGTTAAGGTTCTTTGGGTGGCAGGGTGTTTAGTTTTACACCTCTCCTACCTACTCAGCTTTGCATAAAATGGTATCCTGTTTACCTCTCCAATATTCTGTGGGACATTAGCATGAAATAGTCCTTTTTTCAGATTTTTGTAATTTACTTAGAAGTCAGTCCGTAGAGAGCTGGGCTAGCCTCTTGCATTTATACACCATCCAGCACTGTGGGATCCACGTGTACAACTATATGAAAAGTACTTGTAATTGGCCATCAGTGCTTTTAAAGCAAGCTCATTTTTCAGACAAGATGACTTCATACAACTCATTATGCCGTATTTTTCCATTACCTTACCTACTGTGCTGCAGCTTAGCAATTAGTTTACAGTAGTTTATCTTTGTTCTCAGAAAGAAACAATTCTCTTCAAAGTGTTGTTCTTGCCTGTGGCATATGACAACAAGAAAACAGTACATGTAATAACCCTCTGGTAACCATCTTTCTCATGATAATTCCAAGATTATGTTGAAAAAAAAGGGAAGATAAATTACCATTAATATTGCACCTTCAAACATCTGGACTAATTAAATTCACAATGCTTTTGATTTTAAATGTTAATTCGGAATGGAAAGACTTGGAGAACTGAATGTTTTACAGCCTTCTAAACTCCTAACATCACCTCGTCACTTACAGTTTCAACATGTCCAAGCTCTCTTTCTCTATCAGTGTAGTATGAAAGGACAATGCATAAAATGTCCCAGGACAGGCTAGCCTAAAGGAGAACCTAAACCTATATCCTGCAATGCAATGGGTTGGACTGTGGCTTCAAAGAGAAAATGCTTCCCCTGGAGGAATAAAGCAAAATTGGAGTTGGGTGAGCCTCAAAGGAATTGCAAGCTCACAAACCATTGCTTATGTTTGGATTTGGAATTGAAATTGGCTCCAGTGGCTCAGATCCTCACCACAGACTGTGAATGGCACCAGCTACAGAGAGAAGGGGCTTGAGGGAAGAAGCCCGAAACAGGGAATCAAATTTTTGCAGAAATTAATGTGCATGATAACATGATTATAAACCTATTTACATTTAATTTGTTATTTATTTTTCTAATTTAATAAAAACTGTCTCCTGCCTTTTCATATGTCGTCTCAGATTATCCATTTTAGCTTCTACTTTCCCTTGTCATTCCCACACATCCCTTTTCCTTCCTTTTTTTTTTAAAATTCACTTTAAACTATATCCTTCTTGGGAGGTCCCAGATCTCTGAAGGAAGTGGGGGCTGCCCCAAGTCTTGAGTACTCTTTCCCCCTTCCAGGCACAGCCTAGTGAGAACAAAAGTTGAAAAGAATGTTTTCCATCATTGTTACGTATTCCCCTAAAGACATTACCCAAGCAATGCAAGGCTGAAACAACGGGACAAGTCGTCTGCTGGCAACAAAGTCTGTCTCACTTCTTTGACCCAATCTGGAAATCTTTTGTGGGTGGTGGTACTCAATGGAAGCTCCAGGCACAAGAAGCTTGTGATCCTTGGCCCTGTGCACCTGTCTGGGTTACTTTTCTGAGACTTAGCTGTTCATCACTACACACACACACACACACACACACCAAAAAAAGTGAAAAGTCTCCTGTGAAGCTCTTCAGAGAATTTTCTTTCCAACTGGACAAAATTTCCCCCACTTTTTACTAAATAATCTGTTTAGTCTATGAAATTTTGGAAAATCAGTTCTTTCACTGCTGACTGAGCAGTAACAGGGACACTATGCTACTAACCAGACACATTTATCCTAGAGATTGAATTAAACCTCACAAAAATCTTGAAGAAAACTGGCAGTACAAATAGACCTAACTGGAACAACATGTCTATCCCATGACTCCTACAAGGCCAACAGAACCAGTGTTAGAATAAACTAGATTTTTTTTTGTCAATTATTCTCAAATTTAATCATCCCTTTGGAACAAACCCCACAGTCATAACAATGCAAACACCACCACTATCTTTGAAGGGATAAAATAGCATAAGCTGCACTCAAGTAGTGAGTACACCCAGAGCTTACTAGCATGAAAGTGTCAACAAGAAGTAGACATTTGGTCTGGACAGAAGTAAAAGATAGGTAATATATAGCAGCAAAATTTTAGGTTAGATCATGGAGTACATGGACTTGAACCGTGGGACCTCATACCCATGAATCCAACAAATGAATTGCAACTGAACATTGCTTTATCTCTATATGAACAGCTCATTTACACACAAAAATGCAGATGAAAGAAAGAAATTAATTGTAGCTCAGCCTGTTGCCAGACTTTTTGCACGTTTCACTTACAGTAGCTTCATGATGCCACCAAATGCACATTGCTATGTGGAGGTAAATGGCATAGTGACATAGTCATCTCAGGAACACCTGTAACACTTGTGTAAAATGCGAGTCCTCAGTCCACCTCTGTGCGGGTAAGAGAGTTATTCTGAACTGGTTACAATGCTGTCTGTGTCATCTCAACCCAAGCCATTGGGCAGGGGAGGCATAGTCTCTAGGCTCTCAGTTATTTACTCCTCGCATCGCTACAACTCCCCCACCCCAAAGCCTTCACTCCATCACTGGGTCAGTCAGCAATTTTTCTTTTTCCTCTCAGGCTGCTTCTGTTTCTGCACCCTTGCCTGTGCTTGGTAAAGGCAGCAGTGGAAGCTGTAAAGCATTGCCAGCAGAGAGTCTGATTCTTTTTTGTGGGTGCATTTACCACCTGAAGGACTGCATTTCCACTGAAGTCCACTTCTGCTGGACTCTCATGCACTTTTCTTTCTACACTAGGCAACGCAACTACACTTTCTCTCACTCTCACTCTTTGTAATGCAAAGGTGGCCCTAAACAGCATTCTCATCTCACTCCTCACAAAATATATACAAAATATTGCCTAAACAGTTTCCTTACTTGAGATTTACTTACATTAACTCAAGCACTGTTGCATACTTCAGCTTTGGGTTTCCACTTGTTTTAGTGGTTCCTAGAGTTTCCACTAACATCTATTTCAAGCTCCGCTTGCCCTTCCAGTCATATGCCACTACTACTCGGGCAGCATGCACTTACCAGTTTCTCTTGCCTGCTTCGTCCTTCTCGCACCTTCCCTTGCTCCAGCACGGGCTCCCCACGGCCACGGTTCCCGTCAGGTGCCCACCGCAGGAAACTCACCCCTTTGCAGTGGTTTCACAGGTTTCAAGGAGTGGGAAAGGAGCACACGGTGCACCGGATTCGCTGCTGCTTGTTGGGGAAAGATGCTGAAATGTGGCTTCACAGCGCGAATTGGGGGGGTAATGCGAACTTTTCCATTCTGGCAATAAAAGGTGTGAAAATTGTGAGCAATATGGAAATAAAATGTTGTATTCCCCAAGCAGGGAACTGAGTCACATTAAATTTACCTACTAGGAATCAACTGGCCTTGATGGCAGATGAAGTGTTCCTGCTTCATAAATAAAGTAACATGCACCACTGCACAAATGGCTGGAAACATGTTTCCTTGCTCTGTTTTTGGGGCCCAGTTTCCAATAAAACCTGAACAGCCTGACTAATAGCAACGGCAAAAGCAGAGCTGGAGGACGTGACGACAGAGGGGCTGTCAGAGCAGCAACCTTATAAATAATGTGTGTGCAGTCATGTTCACACAAGCTATCTCTTAGGAGCAGTGGTGTTCTACTTGTTGAGAGCACAGCCTCCAGCAGGACATGGATCTGACAGATGGCTCTATTGAGCACGTGGACTTCCTTGTTTCATACAGTTTCTAAGAGAAAACTGAGGCCAGCCTGTTCGCCATCAAAATGTAGTCACTTTGGGAAGTTTGTTTTGGAAGGAAATAAAATAAAAATCACAAACCAATCACTGCGGCATTTTTAAAAACAAATGCTTTTGTATTCTGGGTGAATGATAGCATCTTGCATTTTAAGTACCCAAGTACCAAATTGGATAATATGTTTCAATGAACTAAGGACACTCCAGTCTAGTTTGCGTGTCTCGCCTCTCGGGGAAGCTTTGCTTGGAAGGGCAGTTTGATAGGGAGAACAGGATGAGGGCAAAGGAGAAAATAGCGAGCACCCTGGAAACAGGGAGACACGTTGGACACCACTCTGTGCAGAAGCTCTGTGTGCCTGGGTATCGCTGTCCTCCAGGGTGCCTCCCAGTACCCTAGAGATGCGAGCTCCAGCCACAGGCATCATCTCCTTCCATGAATCTCTTCCAAACCCATCCCACTTTCTACCATAAGGTGATTTCCAGAGATTTTCGACTGTTCTATTGCCACCTAGAAAATTCCCTTCTCTGCCAGAAGACGAGGGGAACCAATTTCTTACCGGCTCCACTAAAAGTCACTGACCTGAACTGGGAAGAGCCCCTCAAGGTTTAAGAAACAATGTAATTTCCATAGATGGATTTCATCAGCTCCTGTGGAGAAAAGCCAAGGTGAGCATGCTCCACTGCATGGCTGAGCCGTTGCACTCCTGTGCAGTCCTGGCTGTGTGACCGCTCCTGTAGTCTAGATGCACAAGCCACACACTTACAGACGAAGCTCCTCATCTCCCGGTTTGTACAGTGCAACATTGATGGCAACAGAGTTGGGGTGAAATTATGCAATGTAGAAAATTCCTTCTCTGTGTTCTAGTTCTGTTGCTAGCTTGAAGAGTCAGAAACCACACGAGCAAAACTGGGACTTACACTTACTGTCTTTTGGGGATCACCTATTTTCACATTTAATCTCACTGCTGAAGTTCCACTAGCATACTAGCTTTGGTTAATCAAGCATTTTCAGTTACTTAATTTAGCTTGGGTTAAATTTAAGGCTTAAAGAATAAAGGGAAGGTACAATACAGACAAACCATAATTAAATGCTGCCATAACTTCAGAAGGGATTAATCTTTAATTTGAGTTAGCAATACTGAATTAATAGGAGGCCTATGAACACTCTCAAAACTTTAGTGGTGTTTTCTTCCTGTTGAACCTCCTCCTTCTGCTTCCAAATGGCTCCCTAAACACACCACATGAATTCAAACTTCATGCAAAAATCAGGGGAACAAAATAAATCCAAGATATGTGCTGTGTCCTGTTCCTCAGTAAGATTTTAATGCACAGAAAAGAGGACAGCTGCTGGGAATTGGTGTCACATCCAATCACTGCAACGTGGTTAGAACATCCCAGCACAGAGGGGACAGAGAAAGGAAATGGACTCAGACACCTGAAAATTTTGCTATGAGCAATTGGGGAGTAACAGTTTCTTTGTGTGGTTTTGTCCTACATAACTTGGAGTAGAGCTGTAAATATCTCTATGAAGTCTTAATATTTTTAGAACAGTAATAGAAAAGTAGAAGCTTAATCGTCCTTAAAATGACATTCTTTTTGCTCAAATAGGCAAGTCCTGCAATATATCTGAAGGTAGCCAGCAGATGTATTGCAGTACTATCAAATGTTCTCAATATTTTGTATGTCAAAAGATATCTTCACAGCCTCCAGCCATGGCTAAAACATATCTTTCCCAGAGGGACCAGATGTCTCTGCTTGAAATCAATTCTTCGCAGCACATCGTTCTTTGGGAAATTTAGTGGGAAATAAATTCTCTGTCCCACAATTTCAATACATCAGAGCAATCACATGTTAGCAAGTTCCGCCTCAGTTTCAGAGGATGGCAAAATTGTCTGTTGCATGTAAGTGAATTGATTAGATCTCAAATCAGTGTTAAACAATACTGCTTATGAACAAGAGCATTCCAGTCTATTTCAGGTTATATTACTCTTTTGCAAACCCATGAGATTGGACTGTAAGGTATCTCTAGGGCTTTGACACACAGTGACCCTTACCTGGTAAGGTATTTCTAGGAATTTTATAAATATCTTGAAATTGAAATTACTTTCCAAAGCAGAGTCAACAGAAGTAAGTACATAATTATGAAGCTGTAGTGATGTCAGAAACAGCCTATTTCTTCTTTCGACACTTATTTCTTTCGACACTGTCTCCCACAGCGTCCTCATAGGGAAGCTTAGGAAGAGTGGGCTTGATGAATGGACAGTGGGGTGGATTGAAAACTGGTTGAAAGACAGAGCTCAGAGGGTTGTGATTAGGGGCACAGACTCTAGTTGGAGGTCGGTGAAAAGTGGTGTTCCCCAGGGGTCAGTACTGGGTCCAGTCCTCTTCAATGTATTCATCAATGACCTGGATGAGGGGATAGAGTGCACCTTCAGCAAATTTGCTGATGACACAAAGCTGGGAGGGGTGGCTGACATACCGGAAGGTTGTGTCACCATACAGAGAGACCTGGACAGACTAGAGATCTGGGCAAAGAGGAACCTTATGAAATTCAACAAGGGCAAGTGTAGGGTGCTGCACCTGGGGAGGAATAACCCCATGCACCAGTACAGGTTGGGGGTGACCTGCTGGAGAGCAGCTCAGTGGAAAGAGACCTGGGAGTCCTGGTGGACAACAGGATGACCACGAGCCAGCAATGTGCCCTTGTGGCCAAGAAGGCCAATGGCATCCTGGGGTGCATCAAGAAGAGTGTGGCCAGCAGGTCGAGGGAGGTCATCCTCCCCCTCTACTCTGCCCTGGTGAGGCCACACCTGGAGTACTGTGTCCAGTTCTGGGCTCCCCAGTTCAAGAAGGACAGGGAACTGCTGGAGAGGGTGCAGCAAAGGGCTACCAAGATGATTAGGCAACTCGAACACCTCCCTTATGAAGAAAGACTGAGGGATTTGGGTCTCTTCAATCTGGAAAAAAGACGATTGAGGGGGGATCTTACCAACACTTATAAATACTTAAAGGGTGGGTGTCAGCAGGATGGGGCCAGGCTCTTTTCAGTGGTGCCCAGTGATAGGACAAGAGGTAACGGGCACAAACTTGAACATAGGAGGTTCCATCTAAACATGAGGAGGAATGTCTTTACTTTGGGGGTGTCAGAACACTGGAACAGGCTGCCCAGAGATGTGGTGGAGTCTCTGTCTCTGGAGGCATTCAAAACCCACCCGAACACGTTCCTGTGCAACCTGCTGTAGGTGACCCTGCTCTGGCAGGGGGGTTGGACTAGATGATATCCAGATGTCCCTTCCAACCTTACCATTCTGTGATTCTGTGATTCTGTAATTCTCTTTACAATATGTTGTTTCCCTTCCTTGTAATAACATTGCAAGTTTCAGGCTCTAATATCTCTGAAGCCTCCTTTTGCCTAATCCAGTTATGAGGAAATAATATTGAAAACCCTGGCTTTGTTTGAATAAAAATAACTTCTGCCAAAAGTTCCAACGTGAGGACTAATGAGCTAAGAATTTAGCTGAAGTGCCTCCCTGCTAGCTTGTAGAGACAGTGCTCTCAAATATAGCAGGGAGGTAAATTTGCTCACACTGAGCTCCATCCTGGCTGCAACTAGGCAGAATGCAGATTTAGATAACCCCGTCCTCTTGTGCTATGAAATACAAGGGGCTGACAGGCCTCAAATCAACCTCAGTGGAAACTCAGAATAAGGAATTAAAGTAAAGGCTTTGTGTCGCACATGCCGTATAGCAATGAACAGTGACCAAGGCTGACAGCTGCCTTGAAGAAAAGCAGACCTAGAAATGCTAAGGAACAAACTGGAAAAGTCCAAAGTCAGCTTCCCAGTAATGTCAAAAAGCACTGAGCTGGGCTTAGCATCTTCCAATGAGGTATTTTACAGCATTCTGCCTATTTCTCAGAGTACTTCTGCACTGCCACGGCTGTGTTTTCACATGGGTAAAGCTGAATGAACTTTTAACATATTAACTCATCCCAAGTTGGCAGCCTAAAGGCAGGAACATAAAGTTAGTGATGGATAACTTACCCTGCATCTTGGGATATCTTAGTTGCACCGTTTGTTTTATTTGTGCAGAGAATGGATTTCCTAAGTCCTGCTGAGAGCCAGGCTTTTAAGGCGGCAGTTTCAACTTTCGTGATTTTATCACAGGTCTCCGCCGATTTGTTTATTCTCCCTCAGGCCTCAGCTGCTGGTTTTAAAGAGGAAAATCTGCACTTCCATTTCGAAGAATGTGCAGATGTCATTTGAAGCGATAAGGCCTGAGAGTTGACAAGAACGAGCACCGCGGCAGAGGCTCTGTGGTAGCACTGAGGACGGGGGCTGATCTCCATGAGGCCAGGTCCCTCCAATGCCACCTATGGTTAAAACGACAAGGCCTGCATTAACTTCTGCAGCTAAGTTTTTCGTTTTTATAGATTCCCACAAGTCTTCTGCCTGGGACTTCATATGCTTGCCAAGGAGTGCTGAAAGTGAAATTTTGGCTCTAGGAATTCGAGAGCTGCGACCTCAGGCTATATGATATAACAATGTTATTAATTTTTGAAAGACAGAGAAATCTATTTCTTCAGTTCTTCACAACAGATTATTCCTTCAGCCCTTACCCACCAGTTTGCTAAGCTGGAAAGAAAGCACTGAAAACCCAAAGAAAGCACAAATGTTACATCAGCACAGCATTAAGTTTCATTAAGTTCTTAATTGCATCAAATAATTAAAGTACCTTGCTCTTCTCCCGTGCTTTTCATCAGTAAATCTCAAAGTACTTTATAAAGGAGGTCAGTTTCATTATCTTCTCTTTGAAGGAGGGAAAATGAAGGCTTAGGGAGGGGGAATTGCTCATCACAAGGCCAGTGGCAGGGGCTGGATTTGAAATACAACATTCCGACGCAGTCTCTGTTAAAAGATACCATCTTCACCACAACAAAATCACCTCTGCAATATATTGTTCCAAAATTGTACAATATGCACAAAAACACACACATATATATGTATATAGTATCTCAGGACCCTGTGAAATTTGATCACTCCCTTTATGTCTTCTGTAATTTTTATTAAATCAAACTGGCTGGGTCTTCATAGCATTGAACTGGCTTGTAGGAAAAATGGGTTCAAATTCCATTTTGTTCACTGATTTCTGGTTAATCCTGAAAAAACTTATTTTTCTATATTTTAAAAGCGTGATTTCCCCTACTGCTAATTGGAGCCTGAACTAATCTTCACTTCTGGGTAAGAAATTCAGAGATTTCCTGAAAAAATTCCAAATGAAAGCTAGGATATGCTCCTTAATGCTTGTTCCAGTTGAAAGTTTAATAATATATATTTATAACTCTTAAGATTTCAAGGAAAGCAGAACTGTAAAACATTAAATTAGCTACTTTAAATGAGCCAAGAAACTTCTGCTGCATCATGCCTGTACTTTTGCTTTGTAAATTCTTTTCCAGTATAATGGTCTGCATTCAGGATTACCACTGGAACTGATGTCACTCTGTATAGAAGGTCACAGCTACCTCTAAGAGAGTTGGAAGATATTTCTTAGTACAGAAAATACATTTTATGCATCCATTCATGGAATACTGTGACATTTTTGGACACTTTGCTAAGAGGAGCAATAATTTTCCTTCTCTAAAATCACATTTCTGTAAGAGAATCTTAAGAAAAAGTTACGCTTTGACACCATACCTAAAAGGAGAGTATATTGTATTGAATTATGGGAGTTGCACAGTGATTCCTATCTTAGATTCACCACGTGCTACCTGTGTGGTCCTCAGAGATTGCTTCCGTGTCCTCTGTCTCTCACTTCCATTCATCCTGCCTCCTGCTTACATGCAAAAGGTCTCCTATGATCAGGACTGTCTCATGTAGCTTTGTAGAATAGGTGTCTCAAGAGGGACTTGGTCCTCCTAAAATTAAGTGTGCTGCATTGTAGGTAACCACAGATGAGCCACGTAGAGAATTAACAGCATGCATTGTTATGTACAGCAGTGCAAGATGATAAAAAACAAGGCAGAGCAGGACAGGAAAATTTGGTGTTTTCCCCCGATATTGACACGTGTTAATGCATATACAGTTTTTATCTTTCAGAGATGTTTCCGTATGCAAAATTCCCCTCCCTTATAGATAAGCAATTGAGGAGGGATGAAGAGTATTCAGAAGTGTTCTTTCAGTGCACGCATTTACTTCATTCTGAAGTTCTGGTGGTCTAATAAAGTCTGTGGTGTAATAGAAGAGTATTCCTGGCTTGGAATTCTCAACAGTTCGGGGCAAATGCTGGGGACTAGATGTGGCTTTCCCTGTGATATTTTTAATGTTAGTTGTACCCATTAGCAGAAGGATTCAGTTACGTGGGCTGCCTTCTCTTCCTAACCGTTCTTAGGAGTCTCCTGTAGAGAGGGTGAAGCCTGCAGTTCCTTCCAGCAGCATCTACTGCTGACAACAGGTAAAGGGAAAACTTCTTTTCTGGAATTCGTCCTTGCTTTTAATCAGAGACATTCACAACGCCAAGGACAAAACTATACCAGGACTTCCTGATAGAGCTAAGAATGAATATTTTTGAGTTGTAAATTTAAATAGACATTGGACTATCACAAGTTAGCTTGTTCCTTGCTGGAAAGCGAATGTGCCAATTCCTGCAAGATGCTATGGGTGCCTGTGGCTCCTCTCTTCGCCACTAAATGAAGTGAAGGTTCTTTGTGCCAAGTATTTAAATCAAATACGTGGTTTATGTTGCCTCCAGGGTGGCCAAGGCATTGTGAAGTAAACCCTGAATTGCATTTCCAGTTGTAGAGATGCAGCACAAATGGTAACTGGAAGATAGAGTTGTCCAAGTGAGAAAAAAAAATTGATACAGTTGCATATGATAATGTACTAATGGATAGTAGTTTTTGGAAAGCTGTTGCAATTCTACAGCAAAATGATGCTTCAGAGCTTCACCTTTCTTTGAAGAGTTTTTTACTGTTTGAAAGATAGGGGAAATGCAGATTTCCTTTAGAGAACCTCGCAATCAAATATTCACTAGTAGTTTTGGTTCAGCGGTTAAGTCCAAGCATAGAAAAAGAAATTTTTTTGATTTAAGGGCTGTTTCTATTTAAAGCAATATTTCAATCAGAGTTTTGATTTTCAGCGGAAGAAAAGTGGAAGCTACAAGAAAATTCACTCTATTATGTTTGTTTTAAAGAATAAAGAGGAAACCGAATGCTAAATCCTGTCAATTTCCAGTAACATTTAATTTTATTCTTATTATTGAAACTGTTTGCCTGGTTTTATAAGGTTTTTTAGACAGAGGGAGAAAATCACTGCTTTACTAACTTTACCTCTGACAGTTTTTTCAATACTCTTAATGATTATAGCACTCAGGCGTGTCCTGTTGTTTTCTTAATTTAATATCTGGTATATATCCAGATTGTGTCTTACACAGTCAGTGAATCATGAGTCATAAATATAGTCAATATTTTATATTTTCCTTTAACTTACTTTATTTTAAAAAGCCATATGATAGGTACTCAATTTTCCTGGAGAGTCAGATAGTCATGCCTAGGAAACTGAAAATGTACCTTAAGAACATATCCTGGAACCCATACCTGAAGTATTAGGAATATATGGAAAAAGTAACAAGTCTTTGTAACAATTCTATCAGTGCCCATAGATAGAATACTAGAATATTATACACATGGAGGTAAGAAGGCTAAAAACTCAGAGACTATTTAAGAAATAAAGTCCTATCTCATTCTTAAATAAAATGCCCTTAGTGCACGTTTGAACATGAATACAGTTAAGCAGAAGCTGTGAGTCTCTGAAAGCAGCCAGTTTTCTTTCTTACTTTTAAATAGTAAAATGTGAAGAGTTTGCAGGGAATGTTTTTTCCCCTTACTTTAAGAGAACCAAAAAAATGAGATAAACATTTTGGCAAGTAGCCATCTACTTGGGGACTATACCATCTGATCTGAGCAGGCAGCATTTTACTACATGTCTTGCATACCCTGCCAAAACCCGACAACAATGACTAAGGAACCTCCCTTGCAGACAGTGGAAACCAAAAGAGCTATGCTTTTCATGGTCTTATTCCAGTCCTTTTTTCATGAACAGATGGTGAGTGCTCTTCAGGAGAGACACTTGAAAAGTCAAACAGCTTCTAAATGAGTAAGAAAGATTTTATTTCTTTAAAAATCAAAAAAAGATGATCTTTGATTAAAGAACCAGCACGGGAATTTACAATGCTCACCCAAAACTGCTTACAAATATTTAGAAAGTAAACACAGAAGCTGAGTATTCATAAAGAAAAATAAATAATATCTGTCCAATAAAAAAAAAACAAAGGCCTTCTTTGCTTCTGTCTCTCTCCTTATGTCTTCTCACAGTAGGAAAGATATATTCTCAAATTTTCAATTATGCCAAAAAAGGAGGTACACTTTAAAAAATTCTTCTATTATTATTATTATTATTATTATTATTATTATTATTAGTTTAACAGCTTTCAAACAACTCCAAAACATTGACAATCCTGGGAAGTGTGGACACTATATCGTTGCTACACTCCCACAGGTTAAAAGGTCCCACTCCAAAAGCTTTCAAGAGATAGACGTTGTTTTTTGGTGGTAAAAGAAAAAGAGTCCATAACTGAAGTTTAATAATAGATATAATAGGTGTTTGAGTTTGTTTTTCTTTCTTCTTCTTCTTTTTTTTTTTTTTTTAATATGGCAAAGTGATTTGTAAACTCCTGCAAGCTGACCTGTGAACATTAATTTCACTACTGATAACTGACCTATTAGAGGAACATAAGTATGCTCAAAAAAGTCAAGGTGACCATTTGCTTGATCACTTGGACCTCAAACATTCCCTCAAATAATTAATGAAGATAATTACCTCTCAGGCCAAGGCCAGTTAACGTCCCTGAGAGCACTCTTTGAAGCTCAGTATTTTGGGTAGCTCTGAAGCCAACCTGCATTTGATACAGATACACCTTTTTAGATGTTTTGGCTCTGTTACACAATGGCTTTTTCTCTCTGGCTTTCAATCAAGGCTGCAGGAGGCCATCTTCCAGCTTTGAGCATCTTCTGCAAACTGCAGTGTGCATCAGATGACCTCAAACCAGCAGCCTCCTTGGAGACACTGGACTTGGATACCCTGGTACCATTGCTGTCTCTAGATAAGCCAGCTGAGCAGATGCCTTTAGGCAGGCTGGATCAACAGGTTGCACTCTGAGACGGAGTTTTAAAGGAACTGGGGAAGATTTAAAAAAAAATTATCATGTTTCCTGTGTGGCTGTTGCTGAATTGCATGAGGGAGAAAAGGATGTGTCCAGAAACTCATGCATTTGCCCATGCTAGCCTGTAACTCAGGATAACGTGGCTGTTGCGCACATGGTGTATTTCTACTGCTGACAGTCCACAGGCTTTGTCGCCACTACATCCAAGTATTTCTGGAGATTCTCAGACCATCTCATTCCATTAAGATGTCATTAAACCCCAATATTTTAAATTAGTGTATTCTAAATGTCATATACTTCATAATGCACTTACTTTTGTAAAACACCTGACAAGGGAACTCAGATCTCAATGCCCCATTCCCAGGTCAGCCAATATACTGGTGTGATCATCTTGGACAACAGTCCTCATTGTGCTGCCTCTGTTACACGTCACATCACTTCTTTTGCTCTCTCTGAACTGCGAGTGTTTTGAAGTGAGTCGCTGCCTGACATGAAATGGTCAGGTTACTTTTACAATTCTCTTACTTAAATAATAACATGAAAAATATAACAGCAGCCACTCGCACAATGGCAGCTCTATGTTAACTAGTAAGAAATCTATTCAGTTTCAGACTATGAGTGGTCACAACCTATGTTTCTCCTCAGTGACCTCAACGCCTGGATCCCATCTTGCGGTTTCCAGTATAAAAGTTACACATGTGAAGACAAACCATGCCAACTGTTTGACAATAGGACTGGTTTGGTTTTTTGCTGAAAAAGAATTCAGTTTCTCTCAATGTTTGCTTCTTAAATTAAATGATGTGTCCAAAATTTTTCTACGTAATTCAAGCCTGAACATGCAGGTGGAACCTATAAGGTTTTGTTAAAACCACCATATGCTCTAATAAGCACTATGTTGGTCACAAATGACTCAAAGGAAGTGCAAGTGCTGCTCTCTTTGCACTTGGAAAGGATGCGAAGCATTACAAAAAAAATCTTAGGTTTATATAATGAAGATATTTATTTTTGGACCTTGGAACAGGAAAATACATTTCTTTGCAGGGACCAGGTCTACAGTGAATAACATCAGTGACAACCTCTCTTTTGCCTGCTAGCCTACTCTGTAGTCTATGTTACCACCTATCCTGGGATTAAGAAGACATGCTGGCTGTGACTGTCAGAGGTAGGCTTCTTTTCATAACAGCTGTACCTTCACTGATAGCTGACATCACCAGAGGCAGTGACATCTCAGACCACCAGCGAGAAAAGGCTCAACAATGCCCGATAATTGAGTTTTACGGGGAACTGAGGACATAAAGGACCTCTTAAAATTCCTGTACATGATTAGTCCTGAAGTCTTGTTAGATACAAAACATAGGAGTAGGTTAAAACAGGAGCTTTGACTTAGCAAGACTGCAGGATCAGACCTTCATGCAGGAGTCACTGCATCAGCCCCAATCGAATCTGAGGAGTACGGCAAAGCAATAGTGCCGATGTTCAGTGGAAGGGAAGAGTGCAGGACCACTGATGGCAGGAAGTGAAGAAAGCATAATAGCTATGGAAAATGGATTTCTTTTGCCAGAATTGCCCAATGGTAGGTTTGGCAAGGAGAGCAGGGAGAATGCCTGGATGGACTCAGAGGGCGTTCTGGGATCTCCAGTGACCACAGGAGGTGAAGCGCATGGTTTTAGTGACTCACCCGAATCACAGCATCTTCATCAGCACTGTGTGCCCTGCGCACCAGGATGCTGATTGAGTCCTGACTCAGAGGGAAGAGAGTCACCTCTCTGAGTCACCACCACCAAATATTTTCCTTTCAAGTTCCCAAACAGGACGTGCCATGTGGGTGCCTATTCCTCTCCCAGGAAATCTGATATCAGACCTCAACTTAAATGGCACATATATTTAGTGGGAGGACTTTTTCCTCAAGTAATCTTACTCAGTAAAGTATTCTCTCTGGACATACATCTGGATTAAAACACCATATGAGGTCTTTCTGTTATGCAGAGGAAATGCCCGTGCCATTTTATTATAGGAGCAGTTTATTCTCATCTAAAAGTTTAGAATGAAAAATTGCTTTTCTACAAAAAAACCACAAAGTTCTGCACTGAATCCCATAAGAAATACAGTAAGAATATGATTATTTTCCTATTGACATCCATCCGGATAATTTTCATGGATCTCATTTGCAAGATTGTTTCTATAGCACAGAACTTGAAAAATCATAGAATCATAGAATCTGCATGGTTGGAAAGGACTTTTGAGATCGAGTCCAACCATGCACACACAAAAAAACCCCCTACAATCTCTGCCACTAGAGCATGCCCTGAAGTGCCAAATCTAGACATTTCTTAAACACCTCTAGGGATGGTGACTCAACCACCTCCCTGGGCAGGCTGTTCCAGTGCCTGACCACTCTTTCAGTAAAGTAATTCTTCCTGACATTTAATCTAAACCTCCCCTGCCGCAACTTCAGATCATTTCCTCTGGTCCTGTCATTATTCACTTGGGAGAAGAGGCCAACACCCACCTCTCTACAACCTCCTTTCAGGCAGTTGTAGAGGGCAATGAGGTCTCCCCTCAGCCTCCTCTTCTCCAAGCTAAACATGCCCAGCTCCCTCAGCCTCTCCTCATATGACCTGGTCTCCAGACCCCTCACCAGCCTGGTAGCTCTCCTCTGGACACGCTCCAGTACCTCAATGTCCCTCTTGTACAGAGGGGCCCAGAACTGGACACAGTACTCGAGGTGAGGCCTCACCAGTGCCGAGTACAGAGGCACGATCGCTTCCCTACTCCTGCTGGCCACGCTATTCCTGATACAAGCCAGAATGCTGTTGGCCTTCTTGGCCACCTGGGCACACTGCTGGCTCATGTTAAGCTGGCCGTCCACCAGCACCACCAGGTCCTTTTCTGCTGGGCAGCTTTCTAGCCAGCCTTCCCCAAGAATCCCAAAAAGTTCTGCTGGAGATAACTATGATTTTTCTGTCTGTGCTTACAGGCAATTGTATTTCTCCACACCTAGGAGACAATTCTTACCTCTTCATTATAACAATCTTGCAGATTGTCCATAAATTTAATCTGGCAATTGCAAAAGGATTTATATACAGGCAATTTGGGTTGTTTGTATACATACAGAGAGACCTATATAAATATACATACACTCACAATCCAAAGTTGCCTATATATATATATCTTTGTGAATAAAAAAGCTAATATGGAAGCAAATACAGTTAAGTAACCATTTACTTAAGTAATGGTTAACCTACAACAAATAACATTTGCGTTAAAGAAGGTTAAATATATAAATATAAAATATGATAATAAATTAGAGGGAGAGAGAGAGTTTATACTTATATATATACCAGTATAAAGTTCAAAGGAAAATAAAATAGCCAAATAATATTACTGGAGTATAATTCCAAGTACCTAAGCTCATTCATTTAGTTGTGCCAAAGTGAGAGTTAGTATTATGTGGAGTTATAATTGGAAAGGACTAATTCATGGAAGGTAATAATAATTTATAAATCACTTGAATTAGACTTACTAGCTTTGTATTAAATACCTTTAGGTTGTGCAGGTAACATGTTCAGGAGAAAACAACTTCCTTATTTGGAGACTGGAAAAACATGGAAGGAATCAACTGGTAAGAATGAAAAAAAGGATATAACAAACAAGCCTCATGTAAGTGTGAAAGACAAAAGTAAGGATTCAGCCCTTGGGTAGGTTTGCAGAACATTAGACAAAGTCAACACATATGAGGAAACCCCCAAAACTGCACAAAGCTTACTGTGTGTTCACACTGGCAAACAATGGCAAGCTCTTGGCCCAAGGCTGATTTGAATCATCCCCAAACTTTTTTAATTTTATTTTTTTTCCTAAATAATCCTGCCAAAGGACATTTGAATAAGTGCCAATAAAACCTAAGGAACAGAAGCTGTAAGTTGTGGTGCTGTTCACATGATAGAGCAGAAAATGCCCTAAAAATTGGCATCTCCAGTCTTCTCCATGTAGGAGAACACCACTCTGAACTGCTGAACAAGTGTCTGACTACATACTACCTGGGACCATGAGACCCTGCAGGATACCAGCAAACCTGTTACAGCTACAGGGCAGTGACAAAGCCTACTTCCTCCTCTGTGGCTTCACTGTCCTGTGGCAAATGCCTGGGAAATTGAGAGCTCCACCTACCCAAAGGGTTGAGCCTGTGGACTAATGGACATGGAGAGTGTCTGCAATGCAGCGTTGCCAATGCATGAGCAGGCTGCAGGGAGGAGGAAAGTTGTGGGCAGGAAACTCTTGCAGGAGACTGGAAAGGGAAGAGTGTGAGCCTTGGGCAGGGGTGGAGAAATCTAGTGGGAAAAAACAGGGGTGTCTGTTACCATGTTGACTGCTCCCAGGAACCATCAGCCATCAGTTCGGCAGCCCTCATGGGCCAAAGCCACTTTCCTGGGCCATTTACAAGTGAAACCTGGTGCTATAGGAAGTGGTGTCTGTGACTCTGCAGCAGTGGGAAGCTTACTTCCCTCAGAATCACTGCTGGAGCTATCAGCCATCTCTTTGACCATTTGCTGTCAATTAGGAACCATCTGTCTTTCTCAGCCTGGAGCTCTATCTCAGCTCCAGGAAGAGTCACTTTTACACCTAGTGCCTGCCTAAAGTATTGATGCATTTTCTATCTCATTTCTCTGTCTCAAAGCCTTCATTACCCTTTGACTCTAGCCTCAGATGTAAAATTCAAGGGTGTAGTCATGATTTATGCCAGTAACACATAACATGCTGTAAACAACTACACCCAAGAGAAATAAAGATGCTCCAAAATACAAGTGGTGCTCTCTATTGTTCCACAGCTATTATCAGAGGAAGGGAGACACGGTTGGATTTTCTTTTCTGGATATTGCTGAATGAGGAAGAGGGTCTTGAAATTAGTGCACCTCTCATGCCTTGCGGGTGGTCAGAAATTAAGGAATCCCACAATTACAGCACTGGCCCTGAGCTTAACTTTGGAGCCCATCCCAGGTCTGCCACAGAAAATGCAAGGGCCTTCAGCATGTTACTTAACCACTGAGTTCTTCAGAGCTCTGAAGCAGTAAAATGTAACAGGTGAAAGAGTGGGAAATCTTTAAGAGTTCTTTTAAAGAAGTATTAGGGTTCTATAAAAAAAAAAAAAGTAGTAGGCAGTGGATGTTTATGGTAATTCTTCGCTATTGCAATATGATGGTTTTCTTGGATTAAGTTAAATTGACATAAATTTGACATTCACCTGTGTCTTTTATTTAAGGCAGTGCATATGCAAGAGGCAAGGGCTCTACTTTGCCTAAGTTCTCCCATCAAGATTAGAGGTTAAAGCCTTTAAAGATTATCAGCCATGTGTGATTCACGGTCTTTGCATGAAGGTCTGCTTTCTTGGTAATTCATCATATTAAAATGCTGTGGTCAAACTCAGACTAACACTAAACCCTTTGGGACTGTACTGACTTGGATCAGTACGTATTCTTCTGCTCAGGTTGATCGGCAAGGAAAATCTAAAACAACTTGGGGGCTAAGCAGTGAAGAGATAGTGTAAAGATAGACTTCCATTTGAACTTTGTGTAGTGTCTTAAAGAAATTGGGACAAAATGGAGGTAAATTTTTACTTGTGCATCGCCTTCACTTGTACAAATATGGCATGCATTCAAACTCAGTAGCTGATTTTTATCACTACATTCAAAAAGTTGTTTTCAACTTACCTTAAAAAAGCTTTTTTTTCTAAAGGAGAAATTTACAACAAAAGCGTAATGATGATGATAACAACAACAACAACAACAACAATAATAATAATAATAATTTCCTAAGCAATCTATCTGTGAAATAATAATTCAGTCCCTATTCTATAAAAGCACTAAACTATTTCATTAATTCCCAGATATCAAAAATATATTTGTTTCTGTCTAGAGTCTGCTACATCCTGAACTGTTGTATGTGCTTTTGGTCTTATTTTGTAGCTTTAAAGTATGGCTTAGAAAGCCTCACAGCAAACACAGTGCAGTTCACCACACTACAAGAATCTGTGTATAAATATGCTGCCATTTTTATCATCTCATAATCAATGTCATATCAGTCAAAAGAAAAGAAAAAAGAAAAAAAAGTCAGTACTGTGAAGTGACACAGGAAAAAAAACCCAAAAAAAAACCCAAAGAAAGAGAAGGAACAACCAGGACAACATTCATAACCCAAATATTATTTATAATAATACTTCAAGCAATTTAATTCTCTAGTGATCCTTGAAAGTGGTCTCTGCTACTAATGGAAAACTTCCCTCCACCTGACAACCCTTGCCAATATGGCTGGGACGATAGCCAGTTGCATGCGTCTGTTTCTGTATCTGTGCTACTACTAATCCATGATCCCCCTAACCTGAGAGAACTGACATCTGATCCATCCAGAGTTTAGGCCTGTGAGCAGGGCATATGAAGCATGAAGTTCCCAAAGACTTGTTGCTGCTGGGGACAGAAATTGGTTTGCCAGTATCCTCCAGTGCCTTTGTGGGAGGCAGAGGAAAATGAAAAGAAAAATGATGGGTGGGGGTGGAGCTATGTTTTGCTTAAAGGAGGAAGAAAGTCCCTCTTGCAATGCGCAGCTACAAATATTCTATAAATAAAGAGTGACCCAGTTTCCTTTCATATTGTGTTAGAAACTCAAGCCTTCATGCCACCAGCATGAATTTGTGCTTCCAAGAATTCTTATCAAGCTCCATCTTACAACCACTTGGATTCCTTGCCCTGTTTTGAAGTCTGAAGACCTTTCCAGATCTTCACTATTTGGGCGGTTAGAAAATTTCTCTTAAATTCCAGTTTAAACTCATACTTAACCAATTTACAACTATTTGATGTGGTGCCAGTATTAGCTTAAGATAATTTTCCCCCTCTCTTGATGTGTAGCCAACTTGAACGTATTTATAAAAAGCAACTCTATCGCCCTTGTTTAGCAGACTGAACCAAGCCACGGTTTCCAATTTGCTTTTTAACACAGATACCACACTTCTATCATCATCCGAGTAACCTTGCCTGACATTTGCTGCAGTTCGTAATCTTTCTTAAAGGACACAAGAACAGAACCCTTCAAGATCCTGGTCCTGTGACTTATATAACAATATTCATGTTCCACTTTCATGCTAGTATTTTACTCCATGTATCCTAGCTGGAGCCACATTAATTTTGTCTTCTGTGGGATGACTTAAGCAGTTCAAAGCATTAAAATTGTTGACACATAGTACAGATCTCCTTCCTTTTCATATCAAATGACGAGACTTCAATTTATAACAGGGAGCCCAATTAATGATAATTAGTTGCATGGCTTTGTACTTTTTGCACTACACAAATTTAACTCTTTCCCACCACTCCAGGTAAAGATTTTACCTAATTTTTCCTTTCTGATGATCTAGTCTTGAATTGGGAATGCCTACCAACTCCTTACTTTCACAATCGATATGAAGAAAAATGTTTGGAAATGAACAGTCACTTTCATTACATTTGATAACAACAACAACTCCACCTTACCTCCCAAAGTGAAAGATTGTTTGTCTTCAGTCGGCAAAACCACCAGCATTTCTGCCAGCTTAGAACTGTCATATGCCATTGAAAAATATAACTCCCCCGCCCTCCACTTGCAAGGTATTTGCATGTCCTAACCGGAGAGAAGGAAGGTAAGGGAAGGAAGAGGTAAAGGACAGACATTTCTGAAAACTAGCCTGTGATTTAAATTCTGAGGAAACTTAGAGGCTTACTCATCTAATGTCCTCTGTGAAATCTTCAGTTCAGTTCATCAAAAGCTGCTTTTTATGCTCAAGTTAGTGGCAGAGTTCAAAGTTTCACCATCAATCGATGTTACTGTCAAGTGTAGGTCTTCTCTTGCACAGATCACATTCCTGCAACAGAGAGCAGACCTCTCTGCAAGCTGTAAAACTTTTTCATCAAAGTTTGAATATGGCCATCAGAAATGCAAGTTCTGTCAAATATGAAATGTGCATCAGTAATCAGTAGGAAAAAGGAATGACCTTTGAAATGTTAAGAATTTATTTAAGATGGACTTCTCTGGTGGTGACATTATCTTTACCTCCATTCTCATCAATTCAACCACATACTGGTTCTCTCTTTTTTTTAGCATCCAACCGTGCTTCACGTTGAGATGGAAGCTCAGTCTTTTTTTTTTTTTTTATTTTATTTTAACCAGTTTTCAACACGTAATCCTATTCCATGAATTTGTTTGTAAGAAAATTTCACACTCTGAGAAAATTGAACAGAATCACACAGAATCACAGAATGGTTCAGGTTGGAAGGGACCTTAAAGATCATGTAGTTCCAACCCCCCTTCCATGGGCAGGGACACCTCCCACTAGACCAGGCTGCTCAAAGCCTCATCCAACCTGGCCTTGAACACTTCCAGGGATGGGGTATCCACAACTTCCCTGGGCAACCTGTTCCAGTGCCTCACCACCCTCACTGTAAAGAATTTCCTCCTGATATCTAATCTAAATCTATCCTCTTTCAGTTTGAGGCCGTTACCCCGTGTCCTATCATAACACTCCCTGATAAAGAGTCCCTCCCCATCCTTCCTGTAGGCTCCAGGAATCAGAGTGTACTGCATTGAGCAAGGCATGTCTGGAGAATGAGGAATAACTGCTTTCTGGAAGATCAATTGTGCCAATGAATCATAACTTCTTCCTCTTAAAATAGAAATCATCTCTCTCTCTTCTTAAGCAGATCTAGGTGATAAGATACCCAAAAAATTCAGGGTATCACAACAGTATTTCAGAATTAAAACCTGTCAGGTAGATTTTCTTTTTCACTTGTGCATTTTGGCTTGTCTGGGCTTCTTTAACTTTTGAAAAAGAAGAGTTTCTGCAGAGGGACAGATCCTTTAATCAAATATTTGCCTCAAAAAATACTGGAGGCAAGCTCTAGAATATATTCTGCACTCGCTAGTCATTCCCTAGAGATGTGAGATACCTGTATGCCACAGATACACAAGTCAATTTTGAGTTCCCTTCTCTCACTACCCTACTGAGCGATGGCACAGGATCAGCACCAAGTGAAACAGGCATTTTTCCAAGTCATTTGGTGCTGACAGCAGTGCCTAACCCAATAGGTTTGACAGCTAACTCAAGTGTTTGTATGGAGGACCCACAACTGACAGTGTATGCAGGCTGCAAAGTTGCCAACCCATCTTTTTACCTGACCCAGAGGTATAGTGAAGAGCTCTACCAGGTGAAAATGAAGCACATACTTGATAGATAAATAAAAACTGAATACAGTGATTTAGGGACAAATTACCCAAGTTAAGTTAGCTTTTAAGTAAAGTTAGTTCTGCTATATTCAGTGACACTGCTGACAACTTGACACACCAGCAAAGCAGCTTTTACAGTAAGAAGTCCTCCTTTCTAAGATGGGAAGGGCAAATGGGACATTTGGCTCCTCCCTTGCTATTTCATCTTTCCTTGAGGCCTCTTATTTTGTTGGTTTTTACTTGTCATTCTTGATAACATAATAATAGGCAATCCAACAAATGAAGCAGGGGTTTATTCCAGTTTGTGTCTTTCCAGTTTAAGTTATTACACAAAATACATTTTTGGCCTTTATGTTATTTATAGGTTGCTTCTAAGGGTTGGTATGTTCTTTAGGCCAGGGTTTGCTCAAGGGAGCTATTAGAATGAAGACCTATGACCCTGTTAGGTAAAGATAAAAAGCAGTTTCTGTAGAGACTTCTCCCTTCAGGCATCACTTCAACTCTCTTCTGAGAGTTTTGTGGAGATATTCTTGCTGGTAGGTACACTGCAGCTGTAGGTGTCTGGATAAATTATATTCCTCTCAATTGGGAACTCTGGAATAGCTGATAAATGCAATGAAACACAGAACAAGGGGAATTTATCGATTTAAATTCTGTCTTTTCCGTCTGGAAAATAGTGAATAGCTAGTGAATGAAACAGGACCCTGCAACAAGATTAAGTAGAATGAGAATTAGGGTAATAATTTGTTCTTAAGAACAGGCTAAAAAACTGAATACAGGTGAACAGGAGCCACAGCAGGGATATGGGGCTGAAATCAAATAGTTGTATTTGTACATAAATTAAGACATTGTGAAATAAATCTGCTGTCTATTTCCTTGAAGATGCCCTGCTTTTGGAGATCATGTTTGACCAGAAATATTGAGTTTATATGAGATGAATATTGGCAAACACTAGTCTGACTGGGGGAGTGTAGCATGCCCAACTACAAACCCAGCACGAGAGGGTCTACTGTCCTCAGCAGGACAAACTTATGAACTATTAAGTCATGCATTTTCTAGTAAGTCAGACACAAGAAGCTGTGGGCACCACAGACCTTTGGCAGAGGCTGAAGATTGGCAGAGGCTGAAGACGCTGTCCTGTGGATAACCCTGATTTAGAATTTGCACGATTCCACCTTTACTTTTTGTCAGTTTCTGCTCAGCTACAGAAAAGTGTCTTTCTTAATCGTTGCCTCAACTCCATGAAGCTGCCACTATCTTTCACCATTTCCATCAAGCTCCATGTGATTTGACAGGTATTTTGATCAATAACATATATGCTAAATCATCCTATAAGTTATGGGGCAGAATGATAATTGTGAGTAAGAGGTGCAACAGTCATTATAGCCTCAACTACAAGCTAGATTTTCCAAATGTACATGAATTCTGTATTCATTTTCAGGGACCTTTTACTATTACTTAAATGTGGAGGGAAAAAAATGTTGACCAGAAGAAATTAAAAAAAAAAACAACACTTTTTTTTTTTTTTTCATGAGAAGCTCACTTTCTCTTAATATTATGTACTGTAAAATAGCTTCAGAACAGATGAACTTCACTGATTATACAACTCAAAGTCAAGACAAATAAAATTCCTTTTTGTCACACAGAATAAAAGTTGATGGCATACAAAATTTAGCTTCATATGCTGATGCTGTTAAGCGTGTAATACCTCAATGCCACACAACAGCTTTCATTGTACTGTTACTCTTTTAACAGGGAGAGAAAAAAACATGAAGGGAGCAATTATTTTACTTGGACTTACATGAAAAATCAGAACTGAAGCAAGGCTACTCATTTTCACTCTTTTCCCAATACTCATAGCTATCCAGTTCACTGCACCTTCAAAACACTGTCAAACCTAGGAAAGTAAATGCAACATTCACATGTCCATGAACGAATAGCCAACACCCACAAGGACTAAGATAACTGGTTGAAAACCAAGCTTGCATAATTCGTTTGAAGCTAACAAACACCCATCCCTACCAGTTGTGTCCCTTTCTGCTCCTGCCTGTTTTCATCATCTATTTTGACAAGTGGAGAGGATAACCATTTTCCTGGAGACTCCAAGTCAAAAAACTGGGCCAAAGACAGGGTCCTCTACACAGAGAGTTTGAGGTGCTTCTGCAGCCTTGTGCTGGTTGCCTGCTTCTGATTTCAGAGCAACAAGTCTTTCTGACCTTTGTACTGAGCAGCAAGTGAGGAAGATTCTGTTTCTGCAGAACTGATTCATTTCTCCCTCAAGCTATTGTGTTATCTGAACATCAGAGTAACAAGTGTCCTGGCAAAGGGTTTGGTCCCAGCTCCAGAATAAGGTGGGGGAACACAGAAAAAGCATCAGCGCTGTGCAGCTAATGGAAGCCTCTACCTACAGGGAGCATTTTAGTCCATTCGCTTTGGTATTGAATCTTAAATTCTAATGACATGACAGATTTAGTCATGGTAAAACACTCTCCATGCAATTTTGTTAACAGAAGAGCATAAGACTCTTTTTAGAGAGGTATTTCAAGTGTTTTTATATGGTGAGGAACACTGAATTTAGGCTTTTTTCCCCTTCATATGCAATACTAATAAGGAATTGACATTAATGATATAACTTCATTACAAGTCACCACAAGTACTTTCTGTGGGTACAGCAACCTCTGAATGTTTGGTTACCTTGTGAGCAGAGAGAATCTGGTATTATTACTCTATAACTTGAATTTTATTACCTTTCCTTGTCTTTTGTACAGTGCTCTAATTTAAAGACTGTAGTACTCAAGATCACTGTGTACTGTCAGGAGAGATTCTATTTATATTGTCTGTCAGTATCTAAATCTGGGTTTTGTTTTTACTGTTGCACAATGCTTAAATTAGTGTACCTGACACAGCTACGTCTTTGTTAAAGAGTGTGTTGCAATCCCTTCTCAGCTCCACTTTCATAGCAGCAGGACACTCCTCTTTAAGAGCTGAGTTGCTTATACATAGTTGGCTATCTGTCTGCCTAAGGCCAGTCTTAAGATTTTTTGTTTCAAAGTGTTTTGCTTTGCTTTTTTTTTTCTGGTCAGGGTGGTTTTGAGTGATTGGAGTCACATCCTTTCTTTCTCAAATCTTTCTGTCCTTTAGTTTTAGAGTAGTCTGGTGAATCTCCTTGTACTCTCCCTCTTCCCTTCTACCAGCCTTTTGTCAAAGTTAGGTAAGAGAAATAGGCCAACTGATCAGCTGATCATTTTTCATTTGGGAATTGAGGAAGACAGCTCTAAACACCCAGCAAGTCCTTCTGTCAGACAGTAACAGGCAAAGAACAGTCCAACTGCTCCGGTACCTCGTCTCACAGGGTGACTAGTACAACGCTCCTCTGGGACAAGCAAAAAAGTGTGCAGAGGGTAACGACGGGTAGTCAGATCACAAAGAAAACGTCTTATTAATCTCCGTGAGCCAAATACTGCCTGTGCAACCTTCCTGAAAGTTAAGAATTTTTTGTTCACTTGTCTATTTTAAAATAGATATTACATGAATTTTGTATATTCTTGTTATTCTTATAATTTTTTGTCTTAGGAAGAAACATTAAGCACTTCTTTTCAATTACACCTCCTTTGTATCATATCTTTGATCTCTTCTACCTTAACATTTCACTATGTGCTTTCAAGAAAACATGCTGCTTTTTGAAATAGAAGAGGTAATACCAATAGATTTTTAAATTGGTAATGAGCCATCTGTCACATCTGTTTTCATGTACCTTGAAATACAGTAGCAATTGAGTTGCTGCTTCATATTCTGCTGTTTGCTTATTCAAAATGCCACATTTAAACAGACCCTTTTCTACACTCCAGTTTCCTTTTTTTAAAGATATGCTGCCCCAGGGAAAGTGACATCTGCTCATCACAATATCTTAATTCTTTTGTATGCAACTATTTTCTCTTGAGCAATCTACAAATTTAATAAGAAGAATATGCCTTCAAATTTCAATACATTTCAGAAGTTCATTCTCGTTACCTTTAACGAGGGGGCATGCATCATAATTCTTTAGAGTTTTTCAGCTTTTCTGTAAGAGAAGTCAAAACTTACTGTACAACTAGGGTTTTTCAGAGGAATGAGGTAAGACCACATTTTTTAACAAGCCTGCAAAACATTGAATGTTGTCACTGCACACCCACTAAAATACCTGCCTGTCCCAAAAGTACTGGCTTGTGGGAATATGCACTGCCAGAGCTCCCATCTGAAAGTCAGTGAATGGGGAGAGTGGAACCTCAATGTCAATGTGTAGCAGTCAACTTGATTAAAAGCTTTCTCTCAGAACTTTCTCCTCGGATGGAAAATTAGAATTTAACTAAACATAAATTTTCAAGGGTAAGTGTCTCCAATTTAAATTAAGGGTGAAAAAATAACCTTGCATTTTTTTTGCCCCAAATCAAAAGTTTCAGTTGTTTCGGGTTTGTTGCTTTTCCTTTTTAGCTTTTCACTTTGGAGATTTTAAAGACATAGTTTCTGCCAAAATTTTAATACCTTGCAACTGAAAAATTTCCTGTGGAAAAGCCTCCTTTTCTGGATTGTTCTACTTGTCCGTGCTCTTGTCCCCTTTACCAATCCCTCTGACTCAGAATTTTCAGTTTCTTAATTCTTGTCAAAAGCCCAAGAATGTCTTCCGGAATCACAAGCCCTAACATGTTGAGCTCATGAGCTGGATGGGGCTTTGAACAACCTGGTCTAGTGCGTGGGTGGCAGGGACAGGGGGTGTTGGAACAAGATGATCTTTAGGGTCCCTTCCAACCCAAACTATTTATGTGAATCTATGATTCCATGATTCTTTGTGAACACAATGTCCTTAATTTGACTGCCAGCGTGTGGGAACAGAGCCCTCATGAAATCTGACCCCTCTCTGCTTTCCCATCCACTGCAAATGTGACCCATGGAGCCCACAGCTCTGTCATCTTACACTCTGTGAAACCTTCTCCACCTGTACGAGGTCTATGTGAGACACTTCCACCTCAGAAGCATGAAACCACAGAGAAACAAGCTTTTTTACCACAGCAGGTTTTTTTCTTCAAGTGTACAAATATTGAAAATATCTCCAGTATCTCAGATTTTTGGTATCATTTTTCTTCTGAGATAAAGATGTTTCATGTGCAACATCTTGAATAAACCCCAATTAGCACTGTCTGGCCAACTGAAGATGGTGTGAATGCCCCACAGGCATAGAAGCTTCCCAATCCATTTTGCTGTTAGCTGAAATAGTTTAGAAAACAAAACAAAATAATAAAAAAAAACCTACCAGCACTCTAAGTGCAATCTAAAAGGTAAAATAAGGATTAAATTTATTTATCCATTTTAAACAACAGGCAACCTTTTTGAGAATGCATTAAATAATCCTCTCTCTCAAGAGTCTGCAGTAGCTCTGGATCTTTCACAGAGTAACCTTATTACATCAACTTACTTAATGCTTCATGTACACCACAAGAAGACAGGAAAACAAAAGTGAGGAGGACAGTGATTCTCATCTTCTAGTTACAGGGCACAGGTAGTTTCCATTTCCATTAATCATCCTTTCTCAGTGAATGAATACTCTGTGCAGCCTTAACGGTGACTTGAGGATTGAGGTGAACTGCCAAGAACAAATACAAACAAGGATGGCAATACCTTTAATGAAGTAATCAGCTCACTTTTGTTCCATAACAGCCTTTTGCTGACCACTAATTGAGGTTTCTATTTTCCTTTTAGATCCATCTTTGTATCAAGTCGCAGGGGAATAGGTTTCATCCATGGTGTGCTGAGCTGCTCCTAGCCAGCACCAAGTCCCAAGAATTTCCCTTTCCAAGAGGGTCTAAGAAGTTTCAGACTGGCAAAACTCCACTGGGATTTTTCCCAGCAAAATCTCAAGAGAAGCTTTGGTACCATCAAGAGGCAGAAGCTTTCCAGTGCCTTATGCCACTTTCTCACTCCTCACAGTCTGGCTCTCCCTGGCTGTTCACTGGGACACCGGCAGCATTTGTAATTGTTGCCACTCCAGGCAGCCTGGCACCTTCACAAAGGCAAAAAACAGGTGGTCATCCCAGTGCTGACACTGGTGCAGACACCCCTGGCAGACCTGCCTGTCATGCTGAGAAGATTAGTTCTCTATTTACCTTTCCCCATGTCAGATGCTCCCAAATCAGTCTTCATTCACACTTGTGGAAGGTCTGGTCCATGCTGAGGGTTGAGGATAGATTTATCATCTATGACTCCTTTTGCCTGTAGAAGCACTGAATTTTCCATCTAGTCCACAAAGATAATTTTAATTTTTTTAAAATGGAAATAAACCAATATTCTTTTGTTAAATATGGGCCACACTTGGTGTGAAAGTGCTTAGGAACAGATTCAAAATGGTTATGATTTTTGTTTGTGAACACCTCAAATTTCCTTTTTAGGCTTAATACATTTTTCCAGCCTTAATGCACAAAGGAACATGAGCATAGGCTTCTCCCTTTCTCTCATGCAGTCTCTTATGCAAAAGCATATCGAATGATATGACTAAAAGAAATAAGGAACATCCTTTCCTCCTCAGCTAATACAATTCATTTTTCTGCTCATTACACTATATTCACAAATTTGGGAAACTGAGAGACTGGAAAAGAAACATGTGCTTGCCTCTTCTATGACAAAATCACCTATGTCAGCATCATCTCTCTTCACAAATCAATTCAAACCATTGGACAGGGAAACCGATGAAATGAACTGCTCCTACTGTTTGTATGTAGGTATATCTGCAACAGCAAATGGATCTCTGAATTATATACAGATTGAATCCCTTTGTTGTGCATGTTGCTGCACTTATTTTTATTTCTATGGTTTGTTTTTTTCAGGTAGCTGATAAAATATATTTTCCCTAGACAATGTATGGGTCATATTTGCAACACATAACTATGAAATACTAAGAGGCTTTAAAACTATCGCTAAACATGGCAATAAGGGAAACAGCATGATTCTTGTTAGTATTAACTGCAAAGAATAATTGTTACTTGCAGATAGTTATTTTCATTAAAGGTGGTTTTCTTTTATGATGGCTGATTCAGACCCAAGACATTTACGCAGAAATTATCTCTGTGGACTGAAGAAGGAAAACAAACGGGTTATTTTTCATTAGAATTAATTAATTAAGAATTATTTTTATTTTTTGGTGATGTTATTTTCCTAGTAGCTTTGTCCCTAGAAATTAATCTTCTTCAAAGACACTGGGGGGAAAAAGCCACACCTTTAAGTATGGATTACATGAACAGAGGTAATGGTTACATTCAAGAAGATTTTTCAGCCTCAAACTCAAGTCAGAAAAACTTGCTGTTTTCTTGCATGAAGCAGAAAGTTTGAAAGCAAGAATAGAACTTAGATTGTACCAGTTTTACTTGGCTCATGTTTTCAGATGGCTCAGCTAATGGTAGAAGAAATTTCATCACTGATTTCACTGGGAGGTGATACTCTCCCAAAAAAATAGCTGCAAGAAAATCAAATTCACCTCTCAGACAGTGAGATATTTGAATGAATAATGGTGGCAGAATGGAGCAGGAAATAAGCCTTATTTAGCAAGTCTAAAAAAATAGGGGGAGTGGTTGGTTTTGTTTTGTTATGTTATGTTTTGTTTTGTTTTTAATAGAGAAATATTAGTTCTGTGTACGAAGATATAGCTATTTCTAGTTCAGCAAACGGAACAACAGTTCTGGATATTTTTGACATCCAGTGCGGTGACTTCCTGTCTTCCTTAATTGCACACATTGAACTGCTAAAAGAAGAAAGAATGCTTCTTCAATTAACCACCTAAAGAAAAGAATGATAAATATATGCAAGGCACATACATTTTTTTGGAGCATATTGTTGATCTCATCTCTATATACTTTTTGTTAGATCTGCTGCCTTGAATATTAACTAAGATATGTTGTCGATTTTGCCATTTCCAATTGAACAAATGCATTTAAGTCAAAAGGATTATGTATACATCATGTGGATTATATTGCATGAGGCTTGTTTATATAGTACCTATTTTACATAGTGGAAATATTATAGATGAAGAGAAAGACTAGTGAATATGGGCCTTTATCCATTTTAATGAGTTACAGTAGAAAAGTGAAGTTCCTGTAACTTTAGCGTTTGTTTATGCCTTATTCAGTGGGTCTGCTGGTCCTTGTCAGAAAGGCATCCCTGCTCATTTCCAATGCAAAGAGGCAGGCAATGAATGACATTTCCAGAGACGGAGGAGTTAAAAGGAACAACATGTACACTTCCAATGAGATTTGGGTTTAGGAGGATGTCAGAAGATCTCCTTTAAGACCTTGAAGGACACAAGTCTGCTCCTGCTTTTATCTCAATAGTGTGAGCAGGTGCTGAGAAAGCACGGTAGAGAGCTGTCCTACAAACAGCTGCCAGACACCTCAGTTGTCAGCTCTTCAGCATCGCCTGTGAGCACAGCTTGGTTTTGGCTCAAGCTGCGCCAGTCGATGCCTAAAAGTTTTCAAATATCATTTTTAAGGACTAAACACCTTTGAGACGAAAATAATTAATGCAGAAGAGGCAAAAGTAGAAATAAAACAAGCCACAAAATTTGAGGAGTATCTAGCCAAAATGCGTTCCAATTGCTGCAATAACACAGTTGTCTTGCCCTCTTGTAAATTTAAGTGTTTTCAATAAAAGTCATAAGCACAGTGCTTATAGCAGATGATAAAACATCACCAAACAATTAACAGCTGCAGTGAGAGAACAGCATGTTCTCAAAATAAGTATACTGTCTATTTTTGGAGCTGTTACATGTTCTTAAGCACTTTCAAAAAATCACTCAACTTGCTCAGCCAGTAGACTCTACCAGATGCTCAACTGATTGCAAGGGAGAGAGAGGAGGAAGATGCCTTTTCTCTCAAGGTGAAGATGACTGACATCTCTGAACACTTTGGCTTCAACATGTTAATATTGAAGTCTTTGTCAACCCGTAGCACATTTTATCAGAAGTGAAATAAGAGACTGAGCTTGAGCTACCAAATGGTGGCTTTAGCAACCAAGTTCATAACTCTTTGGGGGTTGTTAAGTTTTAGAAACATTTTTCCAGGCATACAAATCCCTAGTCTGAATTTTCAGACGAAGATTTCTTTTTATACCCAGCCACCATCTCCATTATGGCAGTGCTCTCTACATGGGACTGCACTTTCAACTAGGCATACTCATTGCCACCAAAAATTTTGGCAAAATTGATTTGTTGCTCTCCCAGCAACAAACCATAAATCTTACTAAAATAATGTGGCGTATTAATTTGTAAATTCTGGAACATAGTTTCTGAAGCACTTATAAAAGTTATTAAGTAGGACTGGACACAATTATATAGCTAATTTTGCCACTGTGAGCTTCCTTGTCACACACATCAGTCCACATTGCAATAAGAATTGTTAAAACAACCAGTGATATATTTCTGATTCATATTGAAACACATCTTTTCCCCTCTCTTTATAAACCTGAAGGCAAGAAATGAGGATGAATTTCATAACAAACTGCACACTTGGAAACGGCCATTCATCCAGGCAGCTTTGTAGAAACTTTAGGTGGACTGTAGCTTAACTATGTCTCGTATGTGTTTTCCATGGCACCTGACTGTAGACAGCTGTGGTTTGACCATGCATCTGCTTCCAAGGTCCTCAAACTGTTCAGTGACTTTCACGGAGGATAGAATCGAGACTCGGCAAGAGCACAGCCCATATTCACAGAGTTGCCCCGTGACTCCGCCTGTGACTCTTTTTCTAGCCCAGTTCAGCTTACTACAAGTGTTGGCATACGACAGACCTCTCTCTTCAGGGACATCGCATAACCCATCAGCCAGATCCTGCAATACCCTCACTGTTAGAAGTTCTGGCCCCAAGTTGTTTGGGGCACCTTTTGTTCCCTGGAAAAGGAGCTGGCTCTGAAAATAGCATGAATGAGTGTTTAATACTAAAACAACATTGAGACTGCACCCGTAAGGAGGATTTAGCGAGTATCATTGTAACGAGAAGAATGATCATCACTCACACCAACTTTACTAGGTGCTGATAAATTCAGCCTGAGCAGTTCAAAGATTCTACAAAGAGTGTGTTGGGAGGTGGTGGAGGAGATGGACATGGGGAAGGAAAGGTCGACAAGAGAGAAGGTGCTGCCTGTCTTACAGCATTGAAAACTTCAGCCTGTAATTTTGTCTGTCTCAAAGAAACAGCTTTTCCTCCACTCTCAGAAAGGATGTCAGGTGCCATCCTTCATAGGGACAGCATTTCATTTACAGCAAACCTAATCACACACAACTAGGGACAGATCCTCCACTGGTGTAAATTGGATTAGTGCCACTGAACTCGATGGAGTTTCTCCAAACTGCACCAACTGAAACGGCAACAAATAAGCATTTGTGGAGTCAGTGATGAGTTGTCCTGCAGAATGCAAAACAATGTTTTTGCCTTGGCTGTGTTTTCTCTCTTATTCCTTCACTGAAAGTGATGAGAAGTGTCTTCATACCTTCAGTGAAATCAGCAATGGGCTTTCATTATGGATGGTAAAGTTTTTTAGAAGTGTAATTCTTGTATTTTGTATAAGCCCTAATGAAGCTTCTGAAAGCTATCTACCATCTCCATTTCCAGTTGCTGATATTAATGAAGGTAGTGAAAACTCATTGATCATTTGGTCCTCTGTAAACATCATAAGCATATTTTAGAAGACTTTGTACAGCATTTTAACAACTGTCTAAATTTTCATTACGTGCATGTCAGTAAGGATAGTGAGTGATGTAACTGTCTGGACCAACCCCAAATTCCTATAACATGGAGGAACCTCCATGCCCCACACATTCCGGGTAAACCCAGACAATGTGTGGATTTTTCACTTGGTGACATTGTGCTTTTAACATAAGCAGACAGCAGAGTGTGCCATACTGGTAGCCCTTTCTGCATCTGTCAGTAATAGGGCAGGTGCGTCTGTAGACTAGGCTCTCGTCTCAACCTCTGGTAACATTATAATGGGTAAAGGCAATATCCCTTTGCATTCTGTATCAAGTCTGAGCTATTAGTTTTTTTCTGAGAATGTCCCTACTAAATGGCGTGCAAGAAGAACTTTTGAACGATAACTCTAAATTTAAAACAAAAACATTGATATTGTTATTTTTAGTATTCAAACCATGGAGGGCTATGGAAACAATGTTTGCTTGAACTGCTGCCTTTGAAAGAGGAGAATTTTTCTACTAGTGAGAACACTAACCAAAACACCTGGCAGTAGCATTGTTCATATAGCAAAAAATACCGAACTATAACAACCTCATGTCCTTCGTTAATAACCATGACGAGAATATATCTAATCAACCAATTTAAAAAATATGGTCCCAGATTTCTAAAATTAGAAGTGGCTTTCTTTCTAAGGCTTATTTTTTTCTCCTCTTTGTTTCTGTAGTTTCAGTGTATTTTTCACCTCAATGTATTTTACCACATTAAAAAGGTCTCATTTTTGTGTATACATCTTATTCCCCTAGGAATGTAAACATTTAAGGTAAATATTTAATAATTTCTGTTTGCACAGCCAGCTTTTTGGAGCAGGGGCTGTCTTTCTGTGTCTTTTATACTGTTCTGGCATGATGGAGCCTGGTGTGTGATGGGTCCTCCTGCATGCTACAGCAATATTATAATAGATGCCAGCATCATTTATAGGGAAAGTTGTTGCTGTCTGAGCCCCATTTTTACTGCATTGGCAAAAGTTTCCTTTTGACAAAAGGATATTCTGACCCCTGTCAGATGTTGTGCTTGTTACCGTTTACTTTTACACCTTGCTTGTTTGGAAATGCTAGAGGCCCGTTAGAGTCTTCACAACACAAAGCATCTGTGGCTTCCTCTAAGATGCCTCAGGTAGAAGGTAGGAAAACCCAGATATTGCATAGTAGTGGGAGGAGGCGTGCTCTTGAATGGATGTCTAAATATGAATGAATGAATAGCATAAAAGATGGCTTTTGGTAGCCATCCAGACACAAGGCTTTGGAGTCTTGCAAAGACTTTTGATATTCAGAGCAAAAGGGACACTGTAGGGGACCTCTGTAATCCACAGGACAGAAGGACTCATCCCATGGCAGGCACTGCTCAGGGCCAGTCTTTCCATTTCCCTAGCTTGGGCCCCCATTTAGTGTAACCTAAATCCACTCTTTGTGGAAAGTTCAGAGACAAATTCCCTCTGCTTCATGTTTGCTTTAAGATTTATGAGAGCAACGAGAAGGCTTCCTTGCAAAGAGTTCATGGTGTTCTAGTCAGCACAGTTTCTGGGCTTTCTGAGCTGGACGTATTGTGAAATGTTATTTGTCCCGCTTTGTGGGTATTTATTTATAGATACTTGCCCTTGTGATTTATTTTCCATCAAATTATAATTACTAGTAACAGTGTTAGCTGTCATCTCAACTACCTGGCAATTACTTCTGTGCTTTTAAGAGGTTAGGACTCTGAGTTTAGAATGAAATTTCGTGGCTCAGGTGGTTTTCCACTTTGGTCTTAATCTTCACTTATGCTGTTCAAGTAGGTTTCTTTGTGTGAAAATTGTGCTTCATGTTCTCAGAAGTAATTTATAGTCCATCATTACTGAGAATGCCTGATAGTCCCATGGACTTCAGACAAACAGCGGTGTGACAGCTGGCAGCATGGATTAAGAGAAATGCAAGGTAGATCTCCTTTCACTTCTCTAGTATATACAGGCTGTGCGCTTCAAAGACATGGAAGTATTAACTCAAACTAGATTTGAATGCAGTATGCTTCTGAGAAGACTTCAGTCTTAATTAAATGTGTGCCAGTGTTCTTCAGGACTTATGGTGAAGGACAATCAGGCTTACAGCATATGAAGAAGGCGGCACTTGGAATTTGTGGCACCTACAAGTAAGGAGAGAAAGAAATGAGGCAGGGGAACTTTTGGAAGGTGAGAAGAGTAAAGCAACAGAAAGTAAAGGACGGGATATTCTTCCTTCCCACAAAGCTACCAGCAAGCAACAGATGTCTAATTCTTTCCCTAGGGTTCAAGATCATCATCACACCGCCTCTAAGGCATATGGACATGACATTTTGTGTCAGGAGCCTTTCCTGAGTTATTTTAAATATTTATATTTTAAGATGTTCTACAGTCCCTAACTGGTACCTTGGAACTTATTTACCTTTCTCATGCAACAAAGGTAAAAGTTGCTAGAATAATCATTGACATCATGTGTCTTCTGCCAAAAAATGATCCTCATGTGGGATTCAGGTAACCACACTCTCATGTTATCACAGTTTTCACAGAAATTACAATAAATCTCTTGTGATTTACGAGCTCTTTGCTGACCTGTAAGCCAAATCTTCCTTTTGGTTTGTACACGATGTTCCTCCTCTAGATAGTATATACTGCTGTTGTGAAAGACATTCAGCTTTTAATTCCATGTTACTCCTAGATAACATACAATCAGGGGGGTTCAATTGTAGTTTCTTTACAGTTTCATGCTTGCTACAGGAGGCTGAGGGAAAAAAAGTTCACATACCTTGCTGAAGTGGAAAGCTAAACATTTTTTGATTTGTTTTCTCCTTTCTTCACCATACTTTCCTCATTAAAATGAATATTCAGAGGAGAATTATTATGTAAGAAAATTTTACTCTTTTCTTTTTAAAAAAGACACCCTCTTCCTTCTTTCTCTCCTAAAAGGGAACAGATTTAACCGAAAGGATTGCATCTCAGATGTATATTTGAGAAAAAAAGCAATTACAGAAGGAAAAAAACAATAGTGTTCCTCCCTGCGTTCTTGTAGAAGGAAGAAATATCTCAGTATATCCCCTTTTATGAACATCCAATTAGAATCTCTTTCGCCTGTTTAATGAGAAAAGAAATAAAAGAATATTTTGCAGTCTCCTTATTGCACAAGAAAGGGACAAACGTCATTGGCTCTTGTACCCATCAAACTAGGAGAGAATTTATCTGCTTCCTGAGCAGATGGAAAAACCTTCCAAGCCTTCCCTTTCTCACTGTGTGGTACAGGAACTGAGTTTCTCCAAAAGCCAGCCCCCAAATAAATGCCTTTTTCAAAAAGAGGAAAAAGACAATGTCATCACCAAAGCAAGTGGCAAGGCGCAATTCTGCTTAGTGTTAGAAAAAACACCTCGTTGTCCCTTTCTGTGGTGGAACAACTCACACACATGTATCTAAATGAAAAATGTGGTGTGGGAGGATAAAAGGAAATCTCTCCTGTCTGTCCGCGTATCACTTCTAGCGAGGAAGATCACCATCATGCCCTCTTGGTGGATCTAATTTTGGACAACCTTTGATTTCCTGTGTGTGCAGGAAACACACAGTAAACTTTACTCAGACTGAGTAATTGGACAGGGAGCTTTAACACAGAACTCCACCCTCTTACAGGTAGGAAGTTTCCTAAATCTCCTGTGCTTCTCTGGAGACAAATAAGAGCAAAATCCCAGTCCCAGAAAGAGCAAGACACACTTCCAGTTGCTGTTTAGAAGAGGCAGGAGTTCACATTCAAATTTATGATTTGCCCTAAATTTCAAGTCTTGACAAAAACATACCAAGGTAGATCATCTTAAGAGAGAGAAAGCGGTGAAACAGAAGAAAGTTTAACTTCATCATACACAGAGGAAACTAAAGTCCAGGCATCTAGGAAACTTGCTAGAAAGCATACATGCTTGTCAAATCTCAAGCTACATGTTTTTTGTTGCTTGGTAACAGACATCAAAGTTCCCTTTCTTGTTTTATTTTCCTCTGTATCCACTGTTTGTAGGGTATTCACTACAGTGACACCAGAATCCCATCATTGAACAGCTGTCATGGGGTCTGTCTCCTGAGTAAACACTCTTTTACAATCCTGACTTATCCAGGTTAGTTTCCTAAATAGATCAATATTTAATTTGTACTCAGAAGGATTAGGACCTGGAAATGCATTTGAAAAGCCTCCTTATCTTCCCAGGGTGAAGACACACCTGAGAACACTGTAAGAAAAAGCAAAATCATGGACAGAAAGAGGGGGAAAATAAAGAAAAAAGGAAACAAAGAAAGAGAACCCCCTCCCCCCCCCATATCAAAACCTGCCAACCTGTTCTTTGGAATTGACTTCACAATGAAAAGTTTGGGTTAAAAAGTAAAAAGAAAAGGCATTTTTGTATTTGCATTGTAGAAACTGAATGCCTTTTTGCATCAGACTGCTTGCCTGAAACACCTTCTCTGCCTCCTGCCAGATTCAAAAAAATGTCAAGCTTGTGACAACAGTACTTTCATGTGCTCTAGTACTGCTTAAGTTGTTTTTGGGTCACTGTGAACAGAATCTTGAAAGCTCTTTGACTCTCAGATTCTCGACATCCAGTTCAACTGAGAAAACCCTTCTCCTTAAAAACGAGTTTATCAGCTGTAGAAACATGTTTTAAACAGTTGCTAAACAGATGGTGAATACAAAAAGCTTTGTGCTTATTTATTTTATCTTTTCAAATAAATGCCATCATTTATGTCAGCAAGCTTTGTGTTTTTCCCAACTCACAGACTTGTTGCATTCCTGTTGTCAAGACTGTGATTGGCAGCATCTAAGACTCTTCCTCACACTGTCAAAATGTCAATATAAAGCAAAGGATTATGGAGAATCAGGCCCTGTGCAGAGCAGGCGGCATCAAGCCCATTGCTCAAATGCACAACTTTTTCAACAAGAGCAAGACAAAACCAAAGAATGCTAATCGAACATCTGGCTCAGAAATACGTCCTTCAGCACAGTATTTCCTGCATATATTATGCTACAAAGTATTTTTAGTCTGTCCCAACTGGAATGCCATAGCTAGCAGACGACTGACTGCTCAGCTCAGCTGGCTGCAAAATTATTTAAAGTGGTATTTCATCAGCTTTATAGCAACAAATATATGACTATATTGGCTGGTTCCATTAGTTTCAGTGGTGGTGGGACTGCCATTCAACATTCAGGTAGACAGTGTATTTTTCTTAATGGCCCAGGCTGGATCTGGAAGAGTGGGAAGAAAGCCTGTGCTCGAGGCCAGCAGCATGGTCACCCTTCCCTGGCTGCTTTCCAGCCATGCAGCCCGACGCATGCGCTGGTGCCTGGTGTTGTCCCCCCCCAGGTGCAGGACTTTGTGCTTCCTCTTCTTGAACTTGCCTTGGCAGGGTACCACCCTGGGGTGATGCAGAGAGCAGTACCGACTTGTGACTGCATAGGAGGAGGGATTTGGTCGATTTTGAGAAATGTACCATAAAAATGATATTGTTTCATAGCACCAGTGATTTGACTGAAAGTCTTTCGCTAAAAGCAAGATTGTTCTTCTGTAGTCTTACTGTGTATTACTTGCTAGGCATTTTCATTGCCAAGAGCATTGACAAATTTATGGACCTTAAGCTTTGCTTTCACTTTGCCTTCTGCTGGGATATTTGGCGAAGTACCAAATAATATCTGGGACGTAGATTTCCCGCTCTCAGGGGTAGGAAGTTGCTCAGAACATAGCTTGAGACTCTGAAAAGGAAACACATGGGGAGGCGATAAGTGCTGGGTATTTCTACCTTCTGTTGCATAATAGTGAAAAGTAGCTAGGCTGTATTGGGCACTTGGGAGGACTACAGCGATAAAGAGCAACTACCTTCTTGTTAGACATGTATCGAGATCTGTAACAAAAAGAGTGAGGTAACGTTATAGCTGATCCGGAGCATGTGATGGAGTGCCCTCTCAAGCCTGTACAGGACACCAAACCTGGGGGGGGGGAATCAGTCATATGTGCAAGGGCGGGACTGCCACCTCGAGGGATTGGGACAGGGGGGTTGGGCTTGTGCAGTCTGGGCAGGAGGAGTGGGCAGCCCTGTCCTGGGCTGGCAGACCCCGGCAGCGATGGTGGCAAGGCTGGGGACAAGGCCTGGGGGGAAGGCGCTGCGTGCGGATGGGCAGTGAGCTGAACAGGGCCCAGGCCTGTGCCCAAGCAGCAGCAAGGTCCCGGGGTGGCATGAGCAGGGCACAGCATGGGGTGCCAGGGGACAGTGGGATGATCCCTCTGCTCAGCACCCATCAGGCCCCCCCAGACACCGCCTCCCACTTGGGACCCCATGCAGGAGGCACGTCAGCAAACAGAGGGGCTCAGGGGAGGCCAGCGGGACAGTGGGGCTAGAGCACTAAGGGCTAGAGGTGCCGGCTGCTTTGTGGGGGGCAACTTTCTTTGCCTTTGGGTTGCTTTTTTTGCTTTTCTTTTTATTGTGGCTGGCTTGCTTTTTCGAAAAGGCCATGCGTGCCCGTCCAAGTGAGCAAATGATGGCACAGTTCGATCTCCACCGCATTTGTGAGCTCTCCAGTTTTTGCTTTGTCAGGTCAGATCAACCTCCCTGGCATGTCATTTCTGATTGCAGCATTGGCTTTGGAAACCAAACCACAGGGAGGAGCAAACAGCAGATCTCTCCCCCAAAAGGTGCACATACACTTAGAAAGACTCTGGGGAAATGAGGAGATGGTGGGGACTGATGGCATTTCAGTTCAGCTATGAGCTGACATATGAGCTGACTGGAACACCTATGCTATGAGGACATGCTGAGAGAGTTCAGGTTGTCCAGTCTGGAGGAAAGAAGGCTCTGAGGAGACCTTATAGAAACCTTCCAGTACCTAGAGGGGGCCTACAGGAAAGATGGGAAGGGCGTCTTCGTCAGGGAGTGTAACGATAGGACATGGGGGAAACGTTTTAAACTGAAAGAGGGGAGATTTAGATTGGCTGTTAGGAAGAAATTCTTTACTGTGAGGGTGGTGAGGCACTGGAACAGGTTGCCCAGGGAATTTGTGTATACCCCATCCCTGGAAGTGTTCAAGACCAGGCTGGATGGGGCTTTGAGCAGCCTGGTCTAGTGGGAGGTGTCCCTGCCCATGGCAGGGGGATTGGAACTAGACAATTTTTGAGGCCCATTCCAACCCATGCCATTCTGTGATTCTATGATTATATGATGTGCCTTTAGAAACCCTTGCCCCACCTCTGGGCCACAACGATCTCCCTTTGTGCACCACAAAGTACATCCTTGGTGGGTCTTCACACAAACCTAATCAAAGCACTCATAAAACATCCACATCACATTGGGATGGATCCCTGTGGGGATCATGAAGCGGTGGAGAGGGCTACCGAGACAGGAGGTGGGATCCCACCGCCTGCAAGGTCTTCGAGATGTGAGTGACCCCAAGCCAGAGCACAACTGTCACAAGGCCATGAAGGGATGCTCACTCAAGTCCCAGAAGTGACACATTACCAGTGGGAAATGGAGCAAAGGTTTCCAAAGGTGTGACACCTCCCATAAGCTGCAATGTCAGAAAACCCCTCTCTGATTTCCCTTGGTTCAAGATCTTTTACAAACATTAGAATAGAATAGAATAGAATAGAATAGAATAGAATAGAATAGAATAGAATAGAATAGAATAGAATAGAATAGAATAGAATAGTTCCCGTTGGCATGGACCTACAAGGATCATGCAGTCCAAGTACCTGACCACTCCACGACTGACCAAAGTTAAGGCCTACTGTTAAGGGCACTGTCCAAATGCCCCTACTTAAGGCATTGAGAGGCTGGGGGCATGGACCACCTCTCTAGGAAGCCTGTTCCAGTGTTGGACCACCCAGGAAAGGGTGGGCATAGCCCAAGGAAAAGGGGTAGACAGTAACACGGGTGGGGACAGCAGCGCCACCTGTACAGTTAGTGACACACCAAGACATTTTCTGCAGTCTTAAGGCCTTTATTTGCTTCTACCGCCTGCTAATTAGACTTAGAGAGCTGGGAGCCCTTGAGGGCCAGCGCATGCCCCAGCTGCTGGCCCAGTGCTGTTTTCGGCAGTGCCTGGGCTGTTCTTCTAGTGCCTCCTCTGGGGTGGCCTCTTCTTGGCTGGAGAAGAGGCCTCGGGGCTGCCGTTCCTTCTCTCTGGGGGACGCCGTGGCCCCCCAGAGAAGCATTCCCTGCCGCCACTGGAAGTAGATGGAGTTGCCATGGCATCCTCGGGTTCCTGCTGGTGATCTTCTTGATCCCCGGGAACAGGAAAGGGGGCAGAAGAAGGGCTGGTGGCACTCCCACAAAGGGCAGCTGCTGACGTGCCGGGGAGGTCATCCACCCTGGTTCCCTCCACGCTGTTGGAGTGGGTCAGGCCAGCAGTAGGAGACCTTTCTCGGGAGAGAGTGGGACGAGGGCAGATGCGGGGCTGCCCTCGCACTCCTCAGCAGCACGTCCCCCAGCTGCAGCCTTGCTTTATCTGCACCCTGAGTGAATGTGGAATAAATACTAAATTGGCTAAAAAATACAAAAGTACAGCATTGTTCACACATTAAGGAAAAGTATAAAATCAAGAGGCTTCTGAGGTAGAAAATAGCCGCAGCTGGCATGAAGGACACAACATCTGTGGTTCCCTGATAAGCTACATGAGGTACGGGACGGGATGCAATTATTCCGCGGCTTTACCTTATGATGTATAGCGGATACAGGAATGGGATTATACCATGAAACAGATAAACTGCCAATTAGCTGCCCGCTAGATGCTCAGAGCCAACATTTTGTCAAATTTTGATGAAATGCTGTCCTTTGTGCGAACTTTGCTCATTATAATGTCATTATAATACCAAAACACACCTCCATCCCGAAGGCTACCCGCCTCCAAGGTGCGACCACTCCTTCTTGAGTCTGCGCCCTGAATTTCTCGTAAACTATATCTTTAATTGTGAAGCGAGAGAAATTTACACCAATCATGATAAAAGTATGTATGACTAAAGTCACTCAAACTCCACATTGAAGATAACAAATAGTATAAAAATAGCCCAAGAGAGGGGGGATACCCAGGGAAGACACCATGATAAAGAATTACATCACTGACTTCTGGGATCAGTCGATGGGCTGAGCCTCTCTTCCCCCCCATAGGGACGCCTTTGGGTAAGACTTAGATTATACCGAGTGCTTCCTTGGGAAACTTAGAAATTTCTCTAGAGACTCTCTTTTTCTACATTAAAAGCCAGGCTGTATCGTTTATACCTTTGTCGCGCGTTTTGTATATGTAACAATACTTTAATTTGCACGTGCTTTGCAGACAGTGTATTTATCACCGGCAATCCTAAGAACCTATATATCTGTTGTTTAAATAAACTGCAATTTTTTAAGTACCTAGTCGTTTTGGTTTCTCACTGAACGCAACCAAAGACTCGAGAGTGGCCGTGCTAGTTCATGAGCACGACTAGACTGAAGGTGCAGTCCACTATTAGTGTATCCAAATCGTAATAGTTTAATACATATTAAATGCGATTGGACTGATAGTGCTGAATTGGGCATCACTCAGAATTTAAACCTAGCCGCACCTAGCCTCCCACCTCGGTGAGGAGTGTTAGAACGCAAGGGGGTTTATCTTCTGCTAAAACCGCTTTGCCCCTTTTCACGCAACAGTGAATAAGGGGAAAGCAACAGACATCATCTACCTGGAGGCATGCAGAGCATCTGACACTGTCCCGCCTTCGGGCACTTGACTGCTGAGCAGCACTTGCCTGCCGATTGGCTTGTGAGCTGACACGTGCCCCAGCTGCTGGCCTGGCCCTGGTTTTGGCAGCTCCTGGGGCCTGGTTCGAGTGTTGCTGGCGGGGCGTCGTGGTCTCGGGTGGCTGTAAAGAGTCCTGGGAACTCTTCCTGCTCCCCGTGGGTGGGAACGGGGGCGTCGGGCGTGCTGGCAGGACCCCCACCAACAGCAGCCGATGAGGTGCTGGGGAGCTCTTCTGCCGCAGAGGTGTCAGCACGTCCCCCAGCTGCGGCCTTGGTTTGTCTGGCCCCTGAGGCACCCTCCCAGGTTCACCGATGGCGGGGTGGCTTCCTGGGGGGCTGGGAAGGGTCCTCAGGGCTGCCGGCCCTCCTCTTTGGGGCTCGCCGGGGCTCCTCAGGGGAGCGGTCCGTGCCCTGGCTGTGGCTGGAGGGCCCTGGCACAGCCTCCTCCGGCTGCTCTTCTTGCTCCCCGTGGGTGGGAACGGTGGTGGAGGGGGGGCTCCCGGGACCCCCACGGAGAGCTGGGCTGGGGGCAGGAGGCTCCCCTCGGGAGGCAGCGGGGACAGGGGCAGCCGTGGCACTGTCCTCCCGCCCCCCGGCAGCACGGGTGACCCCCAGGCCCACGCGACGTGGGGCCACCCCACTGCACCGGCGCACGACGGCCTCAATCAGCCGGCTGACAAAGGCCCTCGTGCGCCAGCCCAGGGAGGCCTGCAGCCGCTGGGCCAGAGCCTCCTCATCCAGCCCAAGGTGTCGCAGGCTGGACGTGATGAGGCTCTGCACTGCTGCTGCCTGCTGGGCGTCCTCAAAGAGCTGCCCGAGCTCCTGCTGCAGCCAGGGCAGCAGGGGCTGGAGGGCAGCCGGGTAGAGGCGGAAGAGGAGGGCATGGAAGCCCCCCTCTGGAGCCCAGGGCAGCGGCGACGCAGCTGCAGGCCGGGGTGCTGCCGGGTGACGGGGGCGGTGGGCGGCTGCCTGTGCCGACGCTCCTCCCCACTGGTGGCGGACGACGACTGATGGAGCCACAGGAGGTGAGATGACATGCTCCTGGAAGTCGTCGTCCGCCTGCACCGAGTGCAAGATGGATCTCACCCTCCTTTTACAGAGGGGGCACTCGGGCTTGTTCTCAGCCCACCGCAGGATGCAGGTGTAGCAGAACTGGTGGAGGCATGGCAGCACGTAGCTGGGCTCCTCCCAGCTGCCCAGGCAGATGGGACAGCGGTCCTCCAGCTCCGTGGCCATGCTCTCCACGCTCTGCGGTGGGCTGGGGGGAGCCGAGGATGTTAAATTGCCCCTGCCCACTGGCCCTGCAGCAGCCGGTGTCACGCTAGAAAAGGAAGAGAGGCCACAGTCATTTGTCGGCTCCGGGCAGGGGTGGAAGAAATGCCCAGGTCCCCCAAGAAGGAAAGCCTCCCAGCTGCCCAGGCTGAGGTTTCCGCTCCCAGCTCACCTGCGCTGCTGCGAGCGCGCCTCCTGGGTGCCCCGGCTGCCGGAACCTGGCAGGGCCGGGGCGAGTCCTTGAGTGGCTCTGGGTCTGCTATGGAGAGTTGCAAGAAGCAACTCTCCAGGCGAGGCACCAGCTCCTACGCTTTCTCAGCACTCCAGCCGCGCAACCTTGCTAGGCTGGAGTGTGGACACGAGCCGGCTGGCTGGGCCTCGGTGCCCGCATATAAGCAGTGAGGGGCACCTGGTCACAATCCATCATGAGCTGACCTCACAGTCTACCCCTTGGTGACGGCGGAACCCATCGCTCGGGGACATCGCAGCAGGCCATCTTCGACCATGGTGCTCGCTCCAACAGCGCTGTGGCCACAGCACACATGTCTGGGGCGATTGCAGCGCCACTGCCCACTCCATCCATGTCCCCCTCCCTTGTCTTGTGCTCAGCATCAGTGTTTCACGCCAGTCACCAAGGCCTCATCCGTGCCTTCCCAGGGCCCCCTCAGGTCACTCTGGCCGTGGCAGATGTCTCCAGGCACATGTATGACAAGGGTTCATTGGATGACGCCTTGTGCCTCCCTGGGAGGCTGCAGGACAACGCCCCACAAGCTCTGCCCAATACCAGCACTGCTGGCCAGCCCTCTGGGCTGCCCTGATTCCTCCCACAGCGTGGCACAGGCAGCCCTTGGCTCACTCTCATGGGTTCTCTCCTGTCTTTCTCCCCTAGCCAGAGGACACCAGGGTGGTCCCCTCTGCTCAGCACCCGTCAGGCCTCATCCAGGCACTACGTCCCATCTGGGGTCCTGGGCAGGAGGGAGGCCGACAAACCAGACCGGAGGCTCAGGGGAGGCAAGGAGGGTCCGTGGGGCTGGGACTGGTTCATCATGGAGCAGGGAGGCTGTTGGGGCACGTCACAGCACACAGCAGTGCCTACGGGGATGGCATCAGGGGATGGGGACAGGCATATCCCACAATTCTCTGCTGCTATGGTAAGAGATGGTGGCATCTCCTGAAACTGGGCAGTTTCAGGCTGGAGATATGGAATCACACCCCAAATCCCTGTGAGGATCATGAAGCCCTGGAGAGGGTTGCCCAGAGAGGGGCTGGGATCCCTGGGTCTGGAGATCAGTTTTCAAGACCTGGGTGGCCCCATCCCAGGGCATACAGGTCTATATCCGTTGTTGACCTTGCCCTGAGCCAGTGGCTGGAGAAGAGACCTCCTCAGTCCCCTTCTAGTAGGAGCGGGCTGACTTTTGGTGATTGGTGTGACCAAGTATGAAGAGGAACTTCTTAGCGTGGAAGCCTCGGGACGGGCAGAAGCTGGGCTGTGAGAACGGTGGGTGTTGATGGCACTGACACTAGCACTTCGTCAAGATCACATGTCTGTTCAGCTTCTCAGGACACCCAGGCAGGGACAATGCAGGTGTGGAAAGGCCTCCAAAGGTTGTGCCCCTTGTCCTCTCTCTCACCTTCATGAATTCTGTCCAGACTAGGTGGGAATACACATTTGGCTGCTTTCATAGGTGGATATGAATGACAGCATGCATGTGAATGAGTGAAATCAATTTTATTTTGAAATAAAACTCTCCCTCCCCTCCTTGCTTTGAACTTTGCAACACTCCTGAGATTTGTTGATACCGTTTGCAACAGGGCTTTGGGGCTGGAATGCCCAGAATGCCGGGGAGACCCTCACAGATTCTGCCCAGAGACCAATGGTGCAATGTTATCTAAACAAAGTAGAAGATGACATATTGTATTGCATGGCCTTCCTTCTTGCTCGCATAGGGTTTGTGGGGGGGAGGCAGATTGGTAGTCAAGGGTTGAAGTCATTTGTACTCATTTCTAAATGAGTACAATCTGTTACTGGGAGTGTGAAAGAAGAGGGTGGTCTCTAATTATTTGTATGTCCCCAGGTTCTTCATCGTCATCAGACATTTCAATATATGTTGCCTCATGTCATCGACAAGCATAGAGAAAAAAGACTCTTGAATGCCTGACATTATCAAAAGCCATCCTTTATTTTGATCATACATTTATAACTTGTTGGGCAACATGGCCGCAAAGCAACCAACAAGGACAAGAAAAACAAGCAAGCAAACAAAGGAGAGGCCAAAGAAGTACCACATCATTTCAATGACCATTCTTGCCCCTCCAACAGCCTTCCCTGGTGCCTAGTAACCTAGGCAAAAAAACCCCAACATGTAATGGATTCTTGCCAAAATCAAAGTAATGCCGTAGACCTCGTGAAAGAAAAGCAGCTCAGAAGAGGTGATACATGGAACAGGAAGATCTTAGGTCACAGTGGCTTTGGTGGCCTTGTGAGCTGAGAGGAAAAGGTACTCCTTTTTTTTTTCTCCTTAATTCACCAAAACTCCCCTGCAGTAGTGTTGTCATGGGAGCTGGGCTTACAGTTTGTTCCCAGAGGACTTAGGAACTCCTTTCCCATTCCTTCTTAGTCCTTCAATTCCTTGGAAGCACATATTTCCCTGCAAGGTGTGGGCTTCCATCCAAAATCACGGCTGCTTGAGCATGCCTTGTGGCAGCTCCCCTGAAACCCGTCAGGAAGAGTATTACAAACCAGTACTCGGTCTCTTGGCATTTCACCTGACGCCACCGTGAGAACGGAACTGCATTCTGGTTTTGCCCTTTTCTTTCCCCAAGGACAGATGTCAGTTTTTTCAAGGCACAGTGCAAACATACAAAAGAAAACACCACGGAAACGTAAAAGTGGAATTTATTCTTGATCTTGAGACTTCCGTGTACATCTCTTGGCTGGATAGGGAACCCGAGACAAGCAGCATTTTGGCATAGAACTGAGCAGATGTTGAGGACTTCCACTTGAAGTCAGCTGCTCTCGTGCAATTCAGAGCCCATTCAGGTTCAAGTTTGTGCAGACAGAGCTTGAAAATATGTTTCCTGCAGAAGGTGTTCTACCATTAGTGGTAATTATTTGAAGACACGATTCAGCTCTTTTCTGTTGGGCCTCTTTGCGACATTGGTTATCTTCTTGAGTAAAACTGCCTCTGAATAATTAGAATACCAAATATATTACTACATGAATAGACTGTTCATGAGAAGAAATGTATTTATTTCCTCAATATTTATGCCTGAACTATACATAAAATAAGCCTTCAGAAAAGCTGTAAAAATGAAAGTAGGAAGGAAAAGTATTTGAACACAAACTGGAAAGGAAAGCATAAAAATGTGAAAATAAAATTGAATGTTAATTCAAATATAAAAGGAAAATTGTTAGCACTGTCCACAACCAGGTGGTAGGTCTCATTGACCCTACATTTCACTGTAGCAAAGACTTTAAAATAGGGCAATATAATTTTATAAGGAATATAAAATGACCACAGTTGAAAAAAACCTCTAACACCCCCACCCCCAACTGCCTCTCCGTAGGGTTATATCTCCCCTTGCTGTAAAGTCTATACCATCTTCCACCACAGGCAGTAAAAAGACTTTTCTTTCACAGTTGTTGAAGATTTTGGGAGCAGGAGGAAGGAGAGAGGGAATTTCACCTTCCCCTGAGGCAGAGCTCATTGGCCTCTGTTAGAAACAGGGTTCTGGAAAAGGTCTGTCCTCAATTTGATATGGCGGGACACCTTTCCCCATACAAGCTCGCACCACAGCCATCTCCCAGATACTCTGGAGGTGGAATCCACTAGTGGTCACTGGTATTACGTATTTCTTCAAAGGTATAAAGGCCTTTGCCTGTGTTCTCCATCTGTTCCAGTTTGAAATTTATTAGTTCTTCTTAATGTATTTTGGTACAGTTGTTCTGTTTTAATTGATTCCACTGCTTCTGCTGAATTTAACAAGAAAGGCTTGACCAAGAAAGCTTGAGCATGGCTGCCTCATGATAGCATAATTGTTGCTAACTTTAATCCTTTAAATTGTGTAATTTTTCCTACAGAAAAACAGCTTAGTTTGATAATTATGCTTCTAATTGTAGCATCATTATTTTAATAAAATAAGCTTTAGCAAAGAAAAAAAAACCAGCTTAAATTCAGCAGAGTGCTTTGGAAGTGTTATTTTTTTCCCAAGAGAAATTTCATTTTCATATATTAAGTACTAATAACATAAATGTAAGTTCTTGCCTATGTTTTAGCTACTGCCATCATGGCACTAATATCACGACAGAGGTATTGTCTTCTCAATTAGACCGACAGCAGAATGTCTGTACTGGAAAGTCAACGCATTCCTCTCCTCCATGTGGATGAGCTCATACCATAATGCACAGGTACGGCTTTGGAAGAGGACACTTTTCAGAAGGATTGTGAATCCAACAACTGTGAAGGCATCCTGCTTGTGATAAAAAGTGCAAGCCTTCATGGAAAGTTAAGTATGTATGTGGAAGGCAAGGGGGACTGGCAAGGGAGAACAGCACAACATACCACCTCCAGTTTCTCCTGTGTGAACTTGGGAAGCTGGTTAGATGTGCTTACTGAAGACACACAGGAAGTCAATATCTCCCTATGCTTTCCATCCTTGACTTTGTAAAGCTAGAATAGCATCTCCTTGGACTGTGAAGCAAGATCTAAAAATCTCATGCTTGATATACTCATTCCTGTGAGGAAAGTAAAATGTCCATTGTTTTTTTTGGAAGCTTTGATTAAAAGCTCCCTCTGATAATAGCCTGTATAAACAAATTTAATTTATTTTTTTAATTTTCAAAAAAGTAACAAGAATATTATTTTCCATGTCTCTTGTCAGATTGTTATTTATTCAGGAAGAAGAAATTGAAAGATACCACCTCCCTAGTCAATTGTTCACTTGGGTACCCTGCATCTTAAAACAGCCCCATATGAGTCTGTAACAGTTAGACAGGAAAATACATTTTTGCCAGTTTCTTCCTTGAGATTTGGTTTTGAAGTGGAAACACAGAGGGGCCAAGACTGTAGTCATAAAAAAGGAGACGTCAGGGGAAAATACTTTCCTTGCTGGCTCTTCTCTTCTCTACCAGGAAGGGCACAGAGCCATGGAGAAGTCCCTGCAATCCACACGCGACTGGCCCAGCGCGGGGCACACTCTTTATAGGCAGGCATCTCCAAAATGCAGCGGGACTCAGCGTTACTCCAGGCCCATCTCTCGCTGAAGTGACGTCTGGCTCCCACGCTGCAGCTGTTCGGGAGCCAGGGGGACTGAGAAGGAAAGAAGGCCACACAAACTGAGATGTCGGTTTTGAACTTTGAAGAAGGACCTTTGTAGAGACAGGAGAGCTCCGAGGAGGGCACTGTGTCATAACACAGTACCTCGTTTCTGCCACTTCCATGGAGCAGCAGGAATTTGGAGATCCAGAAACATGAAATGAGCGTAATTCAAACCCTTGGGGATGCCAGGCGGCACTCCTGTTGGCAGTCATGTCACCCCCATGGGTGCCAGAGGGCAGAGGGCAATGTGCTGTGCCCTGTGGGGAAGCAGGAAGAGACAGCCAAGAGACCCACAACCACAACGAGGAGAGAAACTTCAAATTAACGCTGCAATCAGGCAGGATATGCTCTCAACCTTACTTGAGGTGCCCTTCAAATCCTACTAGAAAATGTAGTGCACTGTTGGAAACATACATATCACCATTAGATGATATGAAGTAATACATAAGTATTTGTATTTCATTTGTACTGTAAATATAAATATGCATATATGCATGCATACCTATAGATATAGACATTATTTTTAGTCAGATGTCCATCGGGCCCAAAATTAAAAGCTGCTATTTCTGTTAGAGGAATTTGTTTGCATCAGTCATTTTCATTGCACCAAAAAGCACAGGTTACCATTTGTGTTCCCTGGCACAGTGGTCAGAGGATGGTGATTAACCTCAGCAAGTGTTTAGTTAGTTCACAAGAAACCACTACCAGGTGTGGAAGCTGCATCCAAAAAGCTCTAGACAATGCCAGGATAGGGGATTGAGCCAAGACAAACAGAGAAGGGGGAGAAGGATAGATGCTCTCCATCTCTGCTGTACAGAACAAATGTTGGTCATTGCAGACACTCTCACAGACAAATTTCCTGGAACATACCTGTGTATGCGGGAGCTCAGGTAATACCTTATTTTGACAGGCATTTTTTGATTTAGTGTCCTGTGAAATACATCCATCACAACCAAGAAATCTGAGATTTTTATCCATCACAAATTTTGTTTTTAAGGAAAAAATTTTTTTGTTTTACTTTTCTGTTGGTAAAAATCTTTTTGTACTTGAGTACAAATTAATATCTCCATAATGACAGAAACAGAAAGAGACTATTAAAATAATCTTATGAATGAGAACTTATATAAAACCTCCTAGAAACTGTCAAAAATTAGGGAAAAAGGCAGCTTCATGTAACCTTTTTTTTTCCCCCAGAAACTCACCTTTACTCACCTTACAAATACAGTTGTGCTCTGTATTTAATAATATCAAGCCCAAGCATTCAAAAATCATGAGCTCCCATTGCATGCAAAACATACCATTTGGCACATGCATTTTATAAATTTCTTATGGTCATTTTCAAACTCATTTCCATAATGGTATGTTGGGGGAAAAAGACAGCAAAACAAAACTCATTAGTTTAAGTGAAATCTGATAGTCATCTGTACTGACCATAGCCTCCTACTCTTGAGTTTTCAGAAGAACATTGAGTTTTATGAGAGTTGTGATAAAAATTTTGAGTCTTTTCAAACCATTGACATTTTTGCCTGGTTGTTCATGGGGGATACAATCTCACATAACATTAATGACTGCAATTTTCTGTCTCTTAGTGACCTAAACTCTCTTTCAGTGGAAAGAAATATGGATCTTGTCAAAACATATAAAAACACGTATCTGAAGTCACTGGAGTTGCAGCAAAGAAATACTATTTTTACCCACTGATTAGAAGGGGAAGCAGATAATTAACTTAGAGGCTGGTGTTTGCAGAATGCCCATCTAAACAAGGCTTCAGATCACCTCACTGTTTTGTGTAAATGGTCTTCCAAATAGAAACAGTCATCTGTTAATAAAAATTAAGCATTTATACTAGCACAGGTAGCCTCAGCTGTCCTGAGTTGGTCTTGTCCTTTAAAAACCTTTGCATAATTACAGGGTATATTTTAAACTAAACAAATAGAAATATGCTGATAGCAATAAACTATCATCTGTGCTTCTTCAGCTGTTTCCAGTGGCTACTGTGTGCCCAAGAGAAGAGCAGATAAAAGCCAAGGACAAAACCTCAGCTTTAATCTAATTGGTTAGGCTGTCTTTCACTTGAAGCGGGCTATTGCTGCTGGGTGCTTTTGTAGAGCTTGTTATTCATTTCCCAAGGAAAATCGGGTGACAAGAAAAGGCAAAAGAGGAGGTAAGAGGTAAGAGCTGTAGCTTGGTGTCAGCGGGGCCTAGCTGAATGACTTTTCAGTCTATTTGGATAAGGTCCTGTCTGAGGTTTCTGATGATACTGTTTTGTAAGAACTAAAACTATTATTTTTTTCCTTTTTTTTTATCTTCTGTGTATTTTCAGCCAAAGTCCCAGCTGAGTGTTACAGGCCTCCTACTTCCAAGAGTTTGAAATGTTCTTCGAATGCCTTGGCCAGGAGCGTTGCAGGAAGGAAAACCTTGTCCCCCCAGTGGTCCCTGCCAAAATGTTGGTGAGCATTGTTCCGAGAGTCATGGGCTGCATCCACTTTCTTTCATTTGCTGAGGCAGTTGGATTTAGTTTTTTTCTCACACATCACAAATTTGCTTCTTCCCCATTAGGCAGGAAGAAAGGGAATAACTGAGTAACCGAACTGAATAAAGAAATAATTGAATAATTGTTAGGAAAAGTGTTTTTTCCCTTTTTTTCCCCCCTCAAATTGTTCTAATCAAGTAAAGAGCTAAGGAAGTTTTTTGTTTTATTCCTTATATATCCTTCTCTCTTGTTCTCTGAAGCCTAGCACGGGGCACTGCACTCCAGGTGCCTCTCCGCAGGCTAAAGGGGAATGATCACCTTCCTCGATCTGCTGGCTGTGGTCCTCTTAGTGTATCCTGGAGGCTGTTGGCCTATTTTTGCCAGATGGGCACACTGCTGGCTCATTGTCAGCTTGGTGTCCACCAGGACCCCAGTCTCCTTTTCTGGCAAGATGCTTTTCAGTCAGTCAGGCCCCATTTTGGGTGGATGCATGGGTTTATTTCTCCCCAGGGACAGGACTGAATATTTCCCTTTGTTGAACATGATGAGATTCCTCTCTGGCCAGCTCTCAGTCTATAGTGGTCCCTCTGAATGGCAGCACACCCAACTGCTATGTCAGACACTTCTTCCAGTTTTGCATCCTTACCAAATATGCTGAGGGCACACTCTGCCTAATTATCCAGGCCATTAATGAAGAAGTTAAGCAGTATTGGCCCCAGCACTGAGACTCATAGAATGGTTCAAACTGGCAGGTCCCTCTGGAGACCATCTAGTCCACTGTCCCCACACACAGACCTGCTCAGCATAGGGTTAGAGGTTGCACAGGACCATGTCCAGTCAGATTTTGAATATCTCTGAGGCCAGAGGCTCCAAAAACTCTCTGGGCAACTTGATCTAGTGGTTGACCAACGTGACAATTAAAAAAAGGGCTTTCTGGTGTTTAAGTCGGATTTCCTGTATTGCAGTTTGTGCCCATGGCCTCTCGTCCTTTCACTGGTCACCACTTAGTAGAGTCAGAGAGAGTAGAAAAAGGTTGGGCAGGCAGTGGCAGCATAAACAGGAGTGAAAAACAGCAGAGGGAGAGCCCAGGAGAACTGGAGGAGGAGGAGGTGCACCACGGCGCCAGGGCAAACCCACCACAGAGTATTACCACAACGCAGTTAAAAAACGATAAATTGTATTGCACCTGGCATTATTATCCTATGAGGTCATACTCTGTTTACAATCATCTGTTCAGAAAAGTGTTTTGACCTAGACTTAGATACCAATTCTAACTAGCAAAGCACTCAATTAAATTTAAGGAAGTGATTATTTCTCACTGACCTCTATTGAAGAAAGGCCTGCTTAAAGATAAGCACCTTGATTATTAAGGATATCTGTCAGAACTGGAATCGTATGACCTATGTGTATACTTAAAGGCAAAAGCATGGCATACCGAACCCTAAGGTCATCACCCCTCAACTTCTCACATCAGATGCCCGGGTAAAACACATAATGTTTCTTATCAGACCATGTTTTTTTTGTTTTCTTCTGATAAAAACCAAGGTGTAGGATATGTGACTGGGACAGGTACTCCCCCACCCCACACCAAGATGTGGCCAAAGCCTACGCCCATAGCAGCAGCTTGGAAGGGTTTCTGGAGCCATTATCAAGAGGCAGCTAGTGATGGCAATGTAAATCCAGAGGCTTCTTCAGAGTTTTTTTTCCACCTATAACAGCATAGCTCGCAGCAGTCTGACTCATCACATGACAACAGTACCATTTTACTTTGTATAATCTGCATTTCATTCATGACACTGAATGCAGAAATTGCATACATGAAACTTCTGTGTGTAGGTTAGGACTTGTACTTTCAAGCAAAAATATCGGACTCCTAACCTTAAATGCCAGCTACCTTTTCCTTCAAGGTGTTCACTGTCTAAATCAGCATTTCGAGCACACGTCTTCATTTCTTTATGAAAACAACAAAGAAGGGGTACACATTCAAGTCCTAAAAGAAATGTTGAATAATGAGAGAAAATAGTTATTAAAATCAGGCCATGCTTTTTAATGGGTTGTAGAAAACCATTCTGTTCAAAACTGAAAACAGAACACTCCCACAGCTTGCAAGGAGTCAACACATATTTTTCACACCATGTCAGATATTAGATGGGAGACAGATGACTTAATTATCTTCTCTAATGCACTCCTAAAATCATAGCCAGCAAGAGCAACCTCTTAGTTTTACTTGCAAACACATGTTGTTTTATTTAAAGTGCTGGGGACTGTTGTACACCATTGTTGTAAAACAGGACAACCCACCTGAAAGGAGAGGGACAACAAAGACATAGGTGTCCTTCTGGTGCATGAATCCGGCAGAGTGCAATCAGCCTTTGCAAGGATTTTTCTAAGCAGTGATAATTCCCCTCACCGATCAGAAAGGGGCTCAGCCAGCTGCAAGTATAATTCCAGTGATTTGAGAAGAGGAATCAGTTCTCAGAGAACAAAGAGGAAGACATTTCAGATTTTATTTCAACAAGATGAAAAGTAGGCCACAGTGAATTTTATTGCAAAAGTCACATCAGACTTAACCGAATGGCCCTGTAAGGTGTGAGTGGGTAGGTCTGAAATCTCAGGAAGCGGTTGTTAGGTTTCAAGTGTGCTCTGGCCCCATCCAGACACAAGTTATTTAGTCATCTGCTTTTCTGTCAAGGACAAGCCATAGAAAAATGAGGTGGGGAGAAAAAAAAAAAAAAACACAATGAAATAAATTACTAACTTCAAAAAGCAGAAATTATTAGACTCAAGAAATAGTTCATCCTCTTGGGCATCTTGAGTTTGGGGCAAATAATAGAATTTGCTTCACACCCTCTTGTACTTCCTAGTGATTTGAGTATCCTTAGAGAACTTCAGCCCTTCCATTCCTATCAGTCATAGCTAAAATATGCAAACGACACATTTGTTACAGAGTATTTTCCTGCTCAGTTACTACATTTTCTTTACATCAGGGTACCTAAAATAGAGAAACCTCTTCTACATTAGTATGAACAAGGAGAAAGAGTCTCTACCATTGGCTCCATGTGAAGGCAGCTGCTGTCATGAGGTAAACTACCACTTTCATATCAAGTTCTACTCTATTTCTAACACAGCTCTGTCAGCAAAGAGTGCATGGAAAAACACACACAAAAGAAATTTTCATAGGCTAAGTATTATCAACAGTTAAAGCATGCTCTGCATTTTGGCATTTTTCATGGCTTATTGTTACCCCCTTTGAAATGTTACAAGAATGTGGACTTTTTCAACAAGTTATTAAGTACTACTGAGTTATTAGCACCTCCTAGAGAATATATGACTTCATCTACACAGTATTTGTTTCCACGGCAACAAAACTTTAGAGTAATAATACCATTAAAATGTGATGTATTTTGTTTCCTCTATGCCTTAGTCAAAGGCATTAACTAGAAAGAGTCATACTGGAATGGTGACTTCATTGTAAATAATTTCATAATCAATTCCTTTGAATGTCTAGACTCAGTCTGCTTTCAATAAACTTTACAAGAAATTGCACATTGCAAAAAGGCAATAATTAAGTGCATCGTATATGTAGGAAACATAACAAAAAAGGATTAGAAAATATAAAATGCTTACAAAAGAATACATTTTACAGTTGGTATTTGTCTTCTAGGAAAAAATCCCACGTTTGAATGAAATAGCACAGCTATGGTCAAGAGGTTCTGGGTTAGCATTTCCACTTACAACTTTTACAGCGGCACTGAAATCAGTCAGCTCTGCTGACTTCCACTTGCCAACCATGTGCTGTTTTGCCTATAAAACTGCCTTTCTGAAATTTTATCAGACCTTCTCTTATATATGAATATTCGAAAAGCCAATTACTTTTTTCTGTACTTGCACAGCACTCTGCAAAGAAAGGTGCAGATGTAGCTGACCGTTAATTAAAATGAATGTAAAGGCATGAAGTGTTCATAATAGCACTATTAAACCCTTTGGAAAACTATGGAGTTATAGAGATATTTCTGTTGTACACAGAAATAAGCTGCCACAAAACCACCATGTGCCATCCATCTATAGACCTGGTTATTTAAAAATGTTAAAGCCTGAGCTGTCAGGAACCTGCGAAGTGCCAGGCATAACTCCAGGCTTCAGGCTTTGCTGTTCACAGCTCACTCCTCTCCCTGCCTGCCTGTCACAGAGACACGCAGGCTTGTTCCTCCTCTCTGATCAGCTGGCTGTCAAATTCGTAGCTTGCTTTCAAGTAACTGCAAAAACATGCCATTGATCAGGACCTTGAGCAAACACACACTTGAAGAAGCAGCACAGTAGTTTGCTTTTCTTGCAAACAAAATTCTGGTTGGTGTGAGCATGGATGCAGGAGAAGTACAAGGAGACATTGAAGACCTGGGTAAGTTATCTCTACTGTTTATGTATTTTGGTGAACAAAGTGAGTAAGAGTCAAGTGAACGGGGAAGATTTTCCCCTGTGTTTTCAGACCTTTTTAAGTGCTGTCCAGGTGGAAATTCTCATTTTGGTAGTTGGATTGTTCTTTCTGATACTTGATATATCTTTCTTTCAGTTACTATTAACACATTCATGAATGTTTGTTTCCAGTGTTCTACAGTTTTTTCTCTCCAATGATCTTTTTAGCCTCAATTTTTTTTTTTAATGTATGTTTTCACTGTGTATCTGTTAGTCCCTCTGTGTTAATATGAGCATGTGTACTACACAGGTGTGTTTTGGAAGAGTAAAGGTCGACACTTGCCAAAAATCACATCTTAGGTGTATTGGTTAGTAACTGTGTAAATGTATCATTAATGCCAAAAAAGCAAAAGTGGCATCTATCTGTAGTCATCACAGCTGGAGCTCTAAATTTACCCTCCTCTTCTGTATAACTCTGCCTCAGGCACGTGTAAAGTTCTAAAAAGGCATATAGGAGGAAAAAATACATCATATATGCAATTATAAAGGCAAACAGCAATAGTCCTTCATGAATTTGATACTCATGTGTGATTTTGGGTATCTAGAAGAAAAACTGATCTTGAATCCTTAGCCTCAACTAAAAAAAGTTTGGGCTTTTTTTGAGAGGCATGATCACTGTTCCTCTTGCCATCACTATAAAACACATAAGTTTACACTACATTTATTACTATTTTCTATAGCATACATTTGTCTGGCTTAACAAGACAATTTGCATTATAAAAGCTCTACTCTTGAGAGCGCTCCTCATGCATTATTTAGGCACTATATTTGAAGACGTAGTAAAGTCAAGGCAAACCAGAAGGCAACACTAAAATAAAAAGTTCCATAAATATTTTAAGCCTATAGTTCTCCAGGTGTACACTGAATACATGGCTTCTGTAGTAACAGTCGGTTGGTCAGTCTGCAGTCAGTCTGCACAGTCTGTCTAGCGCTACTGGATTTTATAGTGGTACCTAGACTTCATTGACATTGTCTGCTGAAATGAGCCTTACCTATCCTGCTTGCAGGACCGTGCTCCTGTGCTCTCCCAGTGTGAATGTGTTGACCTCTCAGACTCTCAGTCCCTCAAACCACTAAGGATAAGATATCTCTCCATGAGCTCAAGTTAGAATATTAAATCAGAGGGGGTCACTGTTTCTGTTTATTCCCATGCTTGAATGAATTTCAGCTTGCCTTTGCCAGATGACTCTTCTGACTCACAGACCTCAGCTTTTTGAAGGGTAGAGGGTTTCCAGTCACTCTACTGGAAGCCGTTCTTCTTTATACAGAACAACTAACTGTTTACTTGACAAATAGAAAGAAGGTGAATGAACATATTTCTAACAGCTAGTATACTGGTGTCATCAGTAATCACTGGGGTCCCCTATCAGAAATGATTGGAGTCATTTCAATCACAGTTATGACACTCATATTAAGTATACTCATATCTTTGGTGTCCTCGTTGAGCCTCACAGCCACTAAGAAATTAAGCAGAGTTGGATATCAACATTTCCTTTTCTCTCTCTGGACACACAGACTACACCTACTGCTATGACAAACTTTAGTATGGAGATTTGTAATTAGAGCTTCACTGCAGCTTGAGTAGGACACTGAAGACTGCATGAAGTATCTCATATCTAGGTTCTTTCCCATTTCATCTGGATTTCAGCTTAGCCTCCAGGTTTTAACAGATATTCTTGGGCACCTACATCTCCTTACAAAGAGGCTAACATGGTGCCACTCCAACTCAGAGCTACAAATTCTAGCTGGGGAGACAGGCATCTAAAGGTTAAGCCTAGCTTTGCAGTCCTTCTGTGAATCTGGTTTTAGAAGATATTTGTAGCTGAACTGTGCCTGCCTTGCCTGCTGCCTTCTGTCACCGTTGTGGCCTATGCATTTAGCCTTGCTAAATGAAAGTCGCCTTCTCTAGCACAAAATGACAGAGAGAGAACACAGGAGCATTTGCTAGTGTACAGCACAGCTATCAGTCAGGTTAAAGGGAAAGAGAAAAGGAAAAGGAATGGAAGGAAAACACATACAAAAATCTCTTAATCTTTATAAACAATTTTACTACAATAGGTGTAATTCTGTGATGTGGTAAATCAGACTTATATGAGATAATTATGTCACCACCTAGGGTTCAATCTTCTGAAATCAATGTCAATAAATCCTTTGTAGCACAAGATCATTGTCATGCTTGTGGTCTCCATACAGACCCACTTATATGCACTATATGCAAATCACTCATTTCCAGGACTAAAAAGTAGATGTTTCTTTGGAAATGTTGTGAGATACCCATTTTTTGGGAAACATCATTGCTTTACTGATAGCAGGATCGTGGCTTACCAGATCAATTTATCACCTTGAGCAGAATAAATCCATCAAGTACGAAAAAGAAGACCTCTGATATCAAGTAACACAAGTTTTAAGATCTGAAAGGATCTTTATAATCACTTATTGCACCTTCTAGTACAATGCAGATCATAAGATGTTACCCAGTAATTCCTTCCTCAAGCTGTAACTTCATACTTGGGCAGCTTTCACTGAAGATGATTCATGGACAGAGGGAAGCAAGTTTAATCCCACCATCTGAGTAGGGAGGTACAAATTTCAGCCAGAGGTAGTCACAAATGCCTGTAAGCACAAAGTGCTTCATCTTGGCAGTACAGTATTCCAAGACACGTTTCAAACCAAACACCTTCTACTTTAATCTACAGGTATGTAGCACTCATTTATGCCAAGATTACTTACAGCATCTCTGGCAGTTCAGAGGTACCCCAGTGACTGTCCCTGAGTACAAACAAGACTCAGAGTCTTAAGCTGCTCACTTGAGATTGTTGTCTCCTTCCCTCCTGAAGGAAATGCTGATTTTCCCCTTTTGCCAGTGGGAAACGTCACATAAGAGAATGCAACCTCAGACTACAGAACTCTCAAAATCTGGTCCATTTGCTATTCACATGTTTTCCAAGAGTTATTAGGGTATCTGCCAGTTCCTGATTAGTACAAAGCTGCTTACAACAGTTCCTACAAGGCCGTCTGTGCTTTCTTGGCAGGTAATGGAATCTGAAGAGTCAGGTGAAGTTCCCCTCTTCAGATGATCTCTCCCATGAACTATTGGTATTAGTGAAGAGATTCTGTGTTAATAAGCATTATTAACAAGTGGAGATGGAAAGGGATCTGAGAAACATTGGAGGCAACCTTTCCTATCATAAAAGCAGCAGATCTGTACTCCAGAATGCATAAAACTAGAAATAAGATTATGGAGATCGTATGGCATATGACAGAGGTCTATAAAATCCATTCAGTGAATACAGTTTCTTTTTATGTGAAGGTAGACGACATCAAATGAAACCCATGTATGTTAGTCTCAAAACCAGAGAAAACGTGCTTGAAACATGGCACACAGTTAAGCTGTGAAACATCTTACTGCAGTATATTACTGATGACAACAGATTGCACGGGTTCAGAAGGAGGATCATGAAATTAATAGGAGAAAAATCTTTTAAGGGCTACTGAACACAGATAAACTACCTCTGGCTCAGGTGGTCCCTGAATTACAATTTCACAGTCCAGCTGTTCTGGAACGTACCATGCCATGCTCTTTCTCCTCTGTGTTCTTCCCTTGGCACCTGCTCCTGACCACTACAAGACAGAAGATAGAAGACCGAAACTATATGACCCATTTTCATCCTTATGAAAATTTTAGAAATCACATCACTTGGACCAGGCTGGAAATTCTTCAGTCTCTGTGAAGAAAATCTGTCAGCATCCTAGGATCACGAAAAATAATGCTGCCTAATTTCTGTGAATGGCTTGGTTGTTTTCCTGCCAAAAACTTGTCAAGGTGAATTATTATGGATGAGGAATATAATCTGCAGTGAGATTTTGAAATCAATGTAGTTCAGATGAGCACAGCCAAACTAATCACAAAGGAGGGATATAGCTGAAGACTACTTTTATCAGCAAACAACATATTTTATGCCATCTTCTAAGAAGAAAAACAACATTGCACGATCTTTAATTTCCAGCCAACCTAGCCAAGTAATTTTCTTATCTATAATGTTACATTTACTAGCTTAGATTGATTTTTCAGGTTATGTGCCTCAATAAATACATTTTAAAACATGTCTAAAATATGTTTCAATATCCATGCCATCAGTCTTAATTGTTCAAAAAAGGCTTTGATAAGATCCAGCACGTTGCTATGGAAATGCCAGAGTTCAGCTGAAAAATATTTGGGTTTCTTTATTTGTGGATGTATTTTTTCTCTGCCTTCATATTTCTTTATATTGCACTTGTGGAAGTATACTATAAAGAGAAGAGCGTGACCTAGGCACTAAAGGTTCAGTCAGAGAAGATCAGGTAGTTCTATCTTACTCCTTCAAATACCTACTAGTTTAGTCTTTTAGAAATATTTGACGTACCTGAAATGCATCAATCTGGATTGAAAAAATCACAGCTACCAAGACATAGATTCTTGCAGTCAGCTTCACATATTGCGGTTCGTTTTACCATATGGACATAACACAAATATTTGCATCTTACTGTTGAGTGTGTAACACTGAAATCCACAATTCCAAATCACATTTTCATTTCAACTGCAGTCTTCAATATAACTGTGTGAATCCATCATTTAATAAATTAAACTGAAACTTTGAAAGCCTTGAATGGAAAAACTGGACTTTCTTACTTGAAAGGAGCAGGCTTTGAAAAAAGACATCACAGCCATATGGCAGATTTAAAAGTCAAAGACAAGGATTCTCTCCTCATCTCAGAAGAGATTTTTTTAACAAATGGTATCTGTTGAGCTATGTAAAAAGCTATTTTTCTCCCAAATCTATTTGTCTAAATGCAGATCTTGTAGAAAGAGTCATCACAACAGAGGACTGTGTGATGCATGAGTATGTCTGGGAGCTCATGTCAACTGTGTACAAAAGCATGACTTTTTCAGTAGGACAAGAGCATCAACTGCAAGCAGACAGAGGAAGGACCAGGTTTTTTTTCTACCACTTTGCCTGAGGGGGTTGGCAGCATAGCTCACTGCTCCACCTTCAGTGGCACTAATGAGGAGTTACAGCCACAGAGTGCAAAAAGGCATCTTCAGGGGGTGCCATGCCTATGTCCCATTAAAGGGAGATGGACGTCACTGACTTATTGACAAAGCTAATAAAATGTAGGCTTTCTTTTCAGTATATCAGGCTAGAACATTATTTTTTTCTCAGAATCCTTCTTATTTTTCAGATGGCAACAGTAACAGCAGGTGAAATGCAATGGTAACCACTGACCATACTGCAAAATTAATTGTATAGCAGTGTGGTGGAACCTCTTTACCTCAATGCAGTAACATGCCAAGGTGAGCAGATGCTGACTGCCTCTGGTGTTGACCCACAGCTAGTTTATTCACTGCCATATGTCACGTTGTTCGCCTGAGATGCCTCATTCCAAAGTGCACCCTTTTCTAGCAATCAGCGTGCTTGTGTACACGTACGTGCACTACCTGGGTGTATGCATGTATAGAAATAGGTATTAAAAAAAATAAATGCTGAAGCTCAAGGAAGGGAAGTCAAACTAAGTTGCACATTTTTTCTAAGTTATTTTGTGTCTTATTTCCAAAACCTCATTAGGGTCATCAGAGTGGTTCAATGATAATACTTGTTACTAAGAATCGGTATTCAAAAGAAAATAGTCTGGAAACAAGCCACAATCTTACAGCTTTCTTCAAGTTTTCATAGAATGTCATTCCCTGATGAAGTTAAAAACATGTCATTTAGAAACACGAGCAGTTGATTTGTGTTACATCACGGTGAAGGCTCTTTACATCCAATACAATGAGCTAGCACAATAGGTAAGAAATAGACATTTTTTTTGTAACATCTGTGAATGTACCAGGGAGAAGATTTTTGGTTAACTCACATCAGTAATCATGTCTGATAAATTATTTCATAGGTTCAGTAGATGAAATAGTGAAATAATAGGGAATATATGTTGTCTTGAGTCAGATTCTGCTCTCTAGTAATAGTGGTGGCCATGGTGGTGGTGGTGGTTTTTTTTAGGTAGCTAAAAAACTGTTCATGAAAGTAGCAAGTTATATTACAGTTTTTAAATGGTAACAGCAGTGAAACTCCTGAACAATTTTTAATAGGAGTACACATAAGATTAAGAACAGGAAAAAATAATATTAAGAATAAGAAAAACAAAAAAACCCAAAACAAATCCCAGTTATTTTTTGAGCTGCTCTGATTATTTATATCAAAACTTGTAATTATACTCTCAGAAAACCAGTCAAATGGATTTTGCAGTAAAAGGCAATCTATATCCAACACCAGCCATATCTGGATTCATGAGACTGATGGATACCTCAGAGCTTTTTACTTTACAATGCCGGAGCATGCCAGGGTTTTTTTTGCAAAGCTGGGAAACAGGTGCAACCTTATCAGAGGTATTAGGCTTCCTCCTGTGAGAGACAGGTGGTTCTGGGGAGCCCCATTAGTGAAAACACTTAAGACCAAAGGTCTTGCTCCAAAAAAGTCTGAAAGTCCAGACGATCTTGGTTAGGGGCCCCTGGATTGATAGGCTATGCACCACATTCACACCTGGTACTGTGAAATGTATGCTCTTGCCTGTCTGCTCCAAAATATGTGTATAATTCTTCATCCTGAAGCCATGCTGAATACTGGGATTTTTGCCCATGTGGGACTGGAATAATTATAAAAAGTGAGCAAACACTAAATGCTAAATTTTGGCAAGTTCTAATTATAATTTAACCAAACAGCATCTGTTCCACTGAATCTTAAAGCCTAAACCACATATGAGCTATGAGGTTTGGCAAAAAGAAACACTACCAAGGAGAATCTGTGCTGCGTTCCCCTAAATAGGGCAAAAATATATCAATGTTAGAGTGAAAAAACATGGTGACATGGTCTTTCGTTGAAATGTTTTTTTTGTAGAAGCCAAAATATTTAATTTAAAAACATTAAACTAGTTTATCAATCAGCAGGAACATTTCCAGATTATGGATTTTGTAAATAGAAAACTTGCTAAAACGCACATACAAAGAGGCCTAGAAAGCTTCCTCTGTGATCTAGAACAGAACAAGTTAAATTTAGCACTTGAAAATTATCATAAAAGTAGAATCACTGTCTTCCACCCATCTTTATCCTTCATATCACAATGGAGAACACAAATAGTCAACTCAGTTTTCTCTCTTGGCTAGCAGCAACACATAAGTGTTCAATTATAACAAGCAAAATTACTATTATTCTTTTTTAATTAACAAAATAATCATAATATCCCATGGAGATTATAAAAAAGCTCACTCTAAATACCATCCCCTAGCAAGCATAGTTTATGTCATTCTTCATCTACAACCTCAAAAATTAGACTTAATGTGAGTCCCTATTATACTGCTGACAATTCTGAAATAGCTTTCCGTTAAAAATCTCAGCCATGTTAATACTTCGTTCATTTAAAATTGGCACGAGATGCACATGCCAATATTGTTTCATTTTAAAGGAAAAAATGTTGAGATAGCATAACAGTCATGGCCAACTTCAGCCCAGAAGATTTTATTTTGATAGGAGAAACTGTTACATTGCACAAGAAGATCAGAGCTCTGTCTTATTAATCCATTTAAAAATAGATTTCTGGAAATTTCCCCTGAAAGTCAATGTTGTTGTCCCAGTCCAGATGTCTGATCAGCTTTGTGTACTGTCCCTTACCTCAAGAATGCAGGAACAGCACAGAAAATGCTCAGAGTCAAGGCCAGTCACCCCTCCTCTTAAGGAAGAATGACCAGAAGAAGCCTGACTTGGCATATTTTGGCAGAAGGGTAATGGTGTCTCATAAATACATACTTTTCAGGCGTGTTTCTAAAAGAATAAGTGCACCAACTTGTAGAAACGTAATTCTTCATACCTGCATACAGAAATGTTTGCAGTGTCACTAAGTAAAATTCAGTTTCTCTGTTTGGCATTTTTCTGTGTAGAATTTCTGTACAGATCACATGGATGTCTCTGTAATGTCTCAGAATTAAGTTTTGTAGAAAAAAATATTTCCAAATGTTTCCAAATTTGTAACTTCACAAGATTTAAACAAATTTATCTTCACTACACTGAAAGTTGACATTTGCAGAAATTAACAAAATACTTAAGCCATTTTAACATTATGTTGTATTCTCCCCATTCTCTCTGCCTCCATGTTATTTGGATGCCTGATGCTCCTCGTTCACCCTCTACCAGGCAAAAATGCGTCTTCCGTAAAGCCACGAGCACCATATCGCCTTCATTCCACCTTGCAGCTCAGCATTGCATTACAGAAAATAGAATCCTTCAACAAGCCCACAAAAATGAAAAATGGAGATAGACACAATAGCTTCCATATGGCATCACACTGGAATGATAATACAGCATTATGTTTCCACTGAGTGAGAAACCAGAAATATTTAGGTCAGCTCTACATGTGCAAAACTTCTATTTGGGTCAGTCTTAACCCAAGCATAAATAATGGAACTAATTAAAAACAAGCTAACAGGTCAGCAATAGCTACGCAGGGTCATTGCTGTTGAAGCAAAAAGGAGCCTTTAGCCAAGACCTATTTCCAGCCCCCTTATTTAAGAAATAACTGTTTCCATATTTGAAGTGAGGTACAGCACAAACATTACAGCCGGGGGAGAGAAGCAGAAATATAGCAGCCTTGCCCTAAGGACTTCTCTGAGCTGCACAGTCTGCCTGGGGGATCCTCCCATGTGGCCCCAGCGACACTGCTCTTCCATTCCCTTCTCTCAGATTTCCCCCTTTCCGTCCGTCTCTTCCCAGCACTGATCAGTCCCAGTACAGCAAGCTATTGCAGGAAAAGAACTTTTTGAGTGGAGAGGCTGTTGTGAGGTGGTATCTTTTATGTTGTCTTTGCACAACTGTGGTCTTCTATGTGATGCAGAGAGACAGCAGCTGGCCGGAAGATATCCTTCTGTGCATTTGTCTTAGCAACATTATTGGCATTTTCTCATTGCAAAACATATGGTCGGGGACCTCTTTTTCATGCTGCTGGTGTAGGGTTAAAACTACTAGGGGCAACTAAGAAAGTAATTTCAAACACAGCATTTCTCTTTCCTCCGAGTACACAGTGATACTATATTTCATGACTTGGAAATGTTGAATGCTCTTGGCGGAGATTTGCAATATAATTAAATTATTAGTTAAACTAGAGGTACTAATAAGACCAGTAAAGGTTAGAATTTCCTGACTTCTTTTTATTTGCCTGTCACAGAAGATCAGGAAATGCAAAAGAAATCTAGGCCCTTTCCTCCCCTTGTGTGTCTATTCACCTGAATGTTTCCAAGTGGATGTATTACAATTTAGTCTTTTCTTGGAGTAATGGAAGTTACTTAAAAGTTAGCCACGCTTCAGTTGAACAAATAGATTCCGATAGTAGTAAGCAACATTTTCGTTCACTGTGCTGAAAAGAGATTTGGCAAAACTTCCTATGCTTTACAGTGTGAGAATTCATATATTTTAGCTAAAATTCACTTCACTCACCACTTTATATGCTTTTTTTTGGTTTTGTTGAAAACTATTTACCTTAAAAATCATCACTAAACAGATGATAGAAAAGGGAATTATTCATCAGACTAAGTGAATATCAGCACAGTTTTTCTGTGACTTTTTGTGAGACAGTGTTCCCTGTTTAGCCACGGCAGTTCGGGAGGTATTCTGAAAAAAATTAGGTTTCTTGTACTGCACTTGCCTCAAATCATTGTCAAAAAAGACCTAATTAAAAGAAAATTATCAATGTAGATGAAGAAGACAATATAAAAGTAAAAAATCCTTGTCCTATGAAAAGGGAATTACAATTCTGTACAATTTACTAATTCTCTATTTGTAATTTTTAATGGTAATCTGTAAATTTCAGAAAGCCTTGTTTACAAGAGTGTATCTCCCAGTCCTGCAAGCTGTTTCCATTGACACCACAGGCTTGCCGAAGCTTGATTTTTCCCATTTCCAAGGGCTGGAGGATAACTTTATGAGCAGTGTTTGGGCTCCAGTGTTAAACAGTACATATCTGACATTTCACCTCTCTCTCCACTTAACTTCCCCTAGTCAGAATACAACTTTGCTTTCCCCTGGGGGTATGCACAATGAAGATGAAATCGGTTAGGGAATGTTAGAATGGCAATTCAGTAGAAGAAAGAAATCTGGGACTATCCTTCTTAAAAGCACCAGTAAACAGGGACAATAATTGCTTTGCTGCATTGCACGAGTCTACCCATGTAGAACGCAACCTGGCTGTGGCAGAAATTGGGGAGTGACAGGGGAGGAAGAAAGACTGTTTTTCAATTCTGCATCCAAAGTGAGAGTTCCCAATATTCAGTATTTAAACCCTTTCCTTGGTAACACTGTTGCCTATTGTTCTGTAGCTCTTCTACTAAAAAATCCACTTCTTTCTAATTGACTGATTTTTGTCTCATAACAAACCTGCATATGCAACTTTGAATATAAGCAAATAGAAAGTCGGCACCAAATTTTTACTTTGGAAAAATAAACACATCATACTTGTAAAATAGGCATTGCTGAACCACAAGTTTTCATCTGGACACTGAAAGATTTTAGAAAGTACTACAGTCAGTTTTAAGGCCTCATAGCCACCCCATTCCCTCTTCTTCTGTTTATGTGTGAACAGAATTTAAAAGTTGCATTTAAAATTCAAAGAAAAACCAAGAAAAAAACCCAAGAACTCAGGGGCTTTGGGAGTGGTGGTAAAAAGAATAATTTACTCTACCATTATCAAGACTTTTTTATATATATTTCAAATGCAATCATAATCCAATGCATAGAATGAAAACATGTAATTTTAAAAAGTTATTTCAAAATTGAAAAAAAGAAAAAAAGTAAACCCAGAAGCTCAAAAGACATAAATTCATTGTGTGGAAAGTAAGCTATGACCTAAAGTGAAATTATAGTAAAACTATTTAACAGTTTGATTTGAATACAGTTGCACATTTTATTACAATACAAAAATGCTGTAGTTTGATAAGCTTTATTTAGTCCTCATATCAGTTCCAATGGGCAACTCACACAGTAATTTTGTACTGAAAACTAGAGTTAGTCAAAAGTTTATGTTAACATATTCTCTTCTTTAAATTTGTTTTAAAGGGGAAATGTTGGACTTTTAAAGCAAATTAAATTTTCACTTTACCTTGCTGATTTTGGCAAAACAAAAATCTATTATTCTGTATTCTCAATATTTTTTCTTGTAGAGTCTATTTTCAAGGAACATCTATTCAATATGAGTAAGGATAAGACATTTTAGTATGGCTACTTTTCTACTCCTCACAAGCAATCGGATATAGAATTAGATATAAATTACCAGCCCATTAAGTATGTTTATGTGCCTTTATCTGTCCAAATAATCTGTTGATTATTTCAATGTACTTTACCTTCTGCTTTCACACATCTTCTGCAGCCCTGTAGACAGGACAGTAAGTACGCTCTCACAGTGATCTCTCTACATGTATAAAAAATAATTCTATTTTATTTGGATTGCAGTTTTGCCTAAATATTTGTCTGTATTCTTCCATGATACATGAAAAATTGATCTTCTGGGTATGAAGTAAACCAGGTTTTCTGCAGGTTATCCAAGCTACTTACTGACATCTTGGTGTTTACTCATGTTCTAAGTCTCAACAGCATATGTAAAGTTTTAAAAGGTACACTTATTTGATGTTTAGAGACAATACATTCCAGAAGAATATTCCAAGCTTGCTTTCTAAAGGGGGAAAAAGTGTGCTCAGTGTATTTTTATTATACGTATGCTTCAGACCATTATTTTGAAATGAGGATTACTTTTCATCTGCAAAAAAAAGTTTAATTGCATGCCACACCAGGAATATGTAGCACAAAAAAATGCCTATATTTGGAGATGCAACTTAAAACCACAGAAGCCCCAAACCCAGTGAGTTAGAGCTGAAGTTAAAAGAAAGACAGACAAACAAACAAACAAACAATCTTTCCTTATAAAATTTTAATGTAAATTATGACCTTCTAAAAGGTACCAAGCCAGAAATTCTGGAAATTGAGAGCATCTGTTAGATTTTATTCACATTGAGGTCAAAGAAAAGCTTACATTAACTTCAGTAATCTTTATAGTATCCCCCATGCCCCCAGAGCATGTAATGTCATAGCAGTATCAGTGGAAAAAGGGAAAGTGGCATTTGGAAATACAGGCAAGCAACTGGAATGAACCCTGATGCTTTTACTTTTGTTTCTAAAAGCAGCTCCAGAATTCATGTCTTCAAAATGAGAAGGGAGAATTAGTCTCTGCTCTCCCTTGCCCCAGTAAAATGAAGCTTCTCCAAGCCAATACAGATGCTGTCTGTCTACAGTTGCTTTATGGAGAAACAGACAAATCCTTCTAATAAATCTGACTTCACTGATTATTTTTTGTTTATTTCTTTTATAAACTATACCATTTGTGTAAGTCTTGAAGTTAACCAAAGATAAAACAAAAAAATAAAACAGAACCTTGTGTATATTATTTCTTCAACACTTCTCAGTAACGTTGCGTTCTCAGCAACATGGTAGTCATATACCTTAGATTTTTTCTTCTGAGAAACAGGAAAAGCTTTCCTGAATATTGAATATTAAAACAGTCTTCTTGAATCATTTAATTTTTTTTGTAATGTTTTTAGAGAAGGCATAATTAGAGCAATTGGTGTCAAATTGTCTAAAAGTGATGTAGCTTTAAAAAATAATTTCTAGTAGTTTTTCCTTCTTCTATAATCTGAATACTTGTTTGTAAAGATATATAGGCTAAAATTCTGTATTTGCTGAAGTAATCTACAGCTTGCAGAAGATAAGCATAACTTAGTTGATATTTTTGCTTCTCAGCTCAGTATCAACAACTTTAGCAGGGAGTTGAAAAAGCATGGTTGAATCTATTTTTCATTTCATCAAGTTTTGTCTTCACATAACAACACGATTTATATCGATTATCTGCACAGGACATTGTGGATTTTGTGTCAGGTTAATATAACACTGTGTAGATGTTTATCCAATTTTTGTTATGACTGGTAAAATATTTACATAAGAATTTTTCTCTCTTTTCTTTTGTCATTTCTCCCTTTTCCTATTCCCAAGAAAAAGGGATCTTTTTCTCAACGTAATTTTTCTTTTATCCTATCCCTTATTTTCAATTAAAATGTGTGACATATTTTCAGAAAGATATTATGAACATATTTCCAAATAGTTCTCCAAGTCCTGTGTATTTTTCTCTTCTGTCTTCTCCTGAATATCTTTTGCATCCTGACAGTTTGAGGAATTCCATCTTTTTCTTCAGTACTTTGCCCTCCTTCTACTGATTAATTTTCTCAATGCATCCCACTCCCTTCTCTGCAGGTCCTCACTGCTAGCATGACACTGAATTTTTTACATTTGATTTTTGTCAAGATCGTATTCTGTAACCTGTGTTTCAGGCTTGAGCCATCTCCTGGAGAATTTAAAGACATTATTCCACCCTGGCTGGGTGCACCTCTGCCTTATGGCTTGTTGAAACTGGTTAAAGGAAGAATCACTGAGGGTAGACTTGACCCTTTTGCAGAATTAGGGTGAATTCTGTCAGCAGAAGCAAAGATTTCATAATGGGATGGAAGTGTAAGCCATCTCTGCATAGGATCAGCATTTGGGAGGCCTAGAAGAGACGTGACAAGGAGCCACTACACTTATAAACTCTGGTACATGACAGAGGCATCAGATGACAGATTTCTTGATAATCATGATTATTATCAGTGAGTTTGGTGTAAGTACCTAGGTCTGACAGATGGCCAAATAAAAGCACACAGTTAGACTGGATGCAAATGTCAGGCATTTGAGGTGGTTAAAGATGAGACAAGGAGAGCTGCAGCCAAACTTCCAGACTTTTAACAAATGGCAGGGACGCACTGGGGAGTGAGCACTATGTGGGTAAAAACGAGATTTGCACTGTGCCCAAAAGGCCTTGAGGTCAGCCCGAAAATTATCCACAGGTACATATTTAGGTGAATGCAAAATCTTTCACTTCAGTGTCTTTGAACATTTTTTTCACCAAAGGGATTTTCTAATTAAACAGTAAGACTAAGTTTGTTACTTAAAACAGCTTTAATAAGAAAAAGGGTTATTAAGCTTAAAGGCCTTTTGAAGGAATAAAACATTTGAGGGCTTGGCCAAGAAGCGTGGGTCAGCCTTGAATGAATGAGAAGACACGTTCAAGCTCAGCTGCAGGCTAAACTGGAAACAAAATCCTCATTTAGCATTATAAAAAGTTTTGGCAATTTTGACTTCTAGAAGTCACATGTCCTCTTCTCAACTCTTCTAACATGAAAGCACACAATTCCTGTTCTGGAACAGTGTCTTTCAGCCAAGCTTTACTGATGGTGGAAAATAAAGAACAAGGAAGACAGGCATTGAATGTATGTCTGCACAGACTTCAGAGATGCCAGATTAACAGCTCTGATTGCTAGAGTGGCGTAGAGCTCTTAAGAGCAGAGCCACAAGGGAAAAAGTGGTTCCCAGAAGCCCAACTAGAAAAACAAAGAGTATGCAAAGATTTACGACTAACTATTGTGAAAATTTATTTTAGATTTTTTAATCAGACTTTTAAAAAATATTAAAACAATCTTAGAATTAGAAAATATTTTATTTCCAATAAAAGCAATAATTTTCAAAAGCCCAAAATTAACCTTTTCGATCATGCCGGAATTACATCTTTGGATGTATTTGTGTGGCATGGGGGTGGGTGACGTTTCCAAACCAATACAAAATTACTGAAAAAGCTTGGTTTTTTTCTGATGCCTAAAAAAAAAGCTGAAATAGCTAACAAAAATAAAAACTGTCTATGGAAAAAAGTTTTATGAGCTCTTCTAGTAATTCAGAGACCTCACATATTGCAGGGAACAGAAGCACAATGTTATAATCAAAATTAACTTAAAGGAAGAAAAGAAATGCATTACCTTCTAATCCTTAACTTTGCTGAAGCCAACATGGCAACACAACAATTAAATCCGAGCTTAAAGTACAACAATGTCCTCTATTCAGAAAGATAATGAGAAAGGACAGGACAAGTGTCAGAAACTCAGGTAGACCAGGTGTGGTCATGGTTCCTTCCACTTGCCACTACCTCAGTCTCCACGCAGGGATCAAGGATCACTCAGTTTGGGACCACACTTGCAGGCACAATGCAGCGCTGTAAGGTGGCCAGGGTGGCAGAGAGGTCAGAAGCCCTCCCCATCCCACAGATCCAGCAACCGACAGCCCTGTGAGGTAGTTTTATGACTTCCTAGTGTCTCACCAAATAGATAGGAGCTAATTGGCATATTTCTGTGTGTTCTGCAATCCTGTGTCTGACAGCAAGAAAAATACTGCCTAAAGCTGTTGATGTAGGGCCAGATTGCATCACCTCCCATCAGGCAGGTGAGAACCTTGTCATCAAAGTCAAAGGCACTGCAGAAGGACTCCTCAGAGTGAGCGGGTGGTTCAGAGTAAGAGCCTACAGTGATCGGTCTGATGATGCATCCCTTTTAGACAAAGCAAAAGCCTGACCTCACTGACCTCAGCAAGCTTTGGGTCAAGCCTGTGCCCCCTGTCAGAGAGGACAGCCCTATGCTCAGGAATGTGGGAAGGAGGAAAGGTGGGACATGCCAGCTGGAATATGTCTCTTCAGCGCCAAGGACAAGATCATTGCCTGGAAACAAAGTCTGTGTATTCTCTTCTTCTGAGACTCTAATAGTCTTCCACACAATTTTCCAGTCCCCTAAGAAGGTTCACCTTCTCCAGGGGGAGGTTGAGAAACTAACACGTAACAGCAATTTGGGAGCTTAAGGGTTCAGTCTAGCACTGCCTTGTGTGCTCTCCAGCAGTTGCCAACTCAAAGACCATCCTTGCAGAAAGATAGTGGCAAATATGAATGACGCCACGAAGCCTACCAAAGAACTAGGACCCCAAAAGGAAGACAGCCATGGGCAAATGAAGCCGCTGCCAAATCCACTATTTTATTGGTGGTACCACTAGATGGTATCCATTCTCTAACTTCCCCCCCTTTTTTTTTTCTTTTTGTTAGTTGCTTTGTCAACCTGCACTGGCACAAAAGTGCTTATACTTACACTGAGTAAACTTAAACCAGTATTTAGGGAGTCTAAACAACTGAATAATTTACTCATTTTTTTTAATAGTATTTTTTTGCTTCTGTTAGACTTCATATTCATGACAACAAGGCAAAAGGAGTCTGATGAGTACATCCATTGCATCTGTCTCAGCTGCTTAGTGCAGAGATTCCCCAGCCAGAAACAGAAATGCTGGCTTGATAGCCATGTCTGCTGGCAGCATGTTTCAGTCTCTGAGCACTTTGCCGCAGGCACCTGGTAAGCCTGCTACCAGAGGAGAACAAAGGACTATGCTGTGCAAAGCAAGGAGGTGTGTGAACAAGCTGAAATTCAATAAGCAAGGAGCCTAAACCCATCTTCCAAACTCAGTATTCCTCAGTTAAGTGCAATGTAAGCAATGACAGGAAAAATCTTTGCTCCCTTAGCAGCAGTGTCAGCTAATGGAGTGATTGAGAGTTTATCATTCAGCTGGCTTAGATTACAGTGAGCAGCTTGCGCTTTTTGGCTGATCTAGAAACAGGTGACTCTGTTTATTTTTTCATTCTTTAAAGTGAGATCCTGTTTGGAATTAACTGTAAATTACACTAATGCTTTCAGCTTCTTTGGCTTTAATGACTTTACTTGGAAAGCAGCTCTTTAAAGTCCTTCACCATAAGCAACATAAGGAAAGACTCTGTCATTCTCAGTTATTACAAGAGTCTGTTTCCACTCCCAGTGTGTTTCTTCAGAACCGTAACACATAAGAATACTTGCCCACAAAATGATAGAGTGCACATTTTCTGCAAAATGCTAACCCAAGTTTCAGTAGCTCTTTTATCTTCTTGTAGCTATATTTTTGATCCCTCTTTTTCCCACATATCTAGATGTGACTTTAACCTGTGCTTTGCTTTTTCTTGTTAATGGAACCCTGCTCTCAGACAATAATTTGCTTAAGAAATGTATGTTCTTCATAACAGAAGAAATGGCAAGAGTTAATCTGTCAACTATTCCAACAATAAAGGAACTGTTTCATCTTCATTGCTTTCTCAGCTCTGTCACTCTTATTTGAGCTTTAGCAAGGAACAAGGAAGAAGAATTTTGGTAGAAACAGTTGGTGCAGCATTCTTATAGGTACAGGGAAATCACAGTAAAACACAGCTCTCAGGTCTCAAAACCTAGGTCTCTCATCTTCTGGACTGGATTGAAAGAAACCAAGAAACCAAATCCTTGGGCCAACAATGTAGGTCTCAGCAGCTTGCCAGAGCTGCATCTGTGTAAGTAAGAAACTGCAGCTGACTATAGAAGTCCATGGCAGTACCTCTGACTCTGGCAGGTTAGGAAAAGGAAGGCTTCTCAGAGAAACAGTTCTGTGTCAGTATTTAGAGGGAAAGTGTGATTTAGGGATGACAAAGAGAAGAGATGCCACAAAGTGCTTCAGACTTCTTCATGCTTAGACTCATGATGTAGAGTACCAGATCATGCTAGTGGCTTTTTGTATTTGTGTGTGCATATATCAATGTGCCGACTGAGCACACACACTGCAGCAGTGCTTACACAAAAAAACACTGTGCTGGGTAGTGTATGTGCTAAACAAGCCTCCTAGTCTTAAAGAGTGTACAGTCAACCAGCGTCAGTTTTATTCTTTTTTGGTCTCCAATACAGTTCTTCAGTAGAAGCACTTTTGTAACTCCTGAGGGCCAGTGTTACAGCCTATGTACTATTTCACTTAATCTCTCGCTTTATGGTTCTCTCTTGAATTATCATTTTTTTTCCCAATGGATGTGCTCCAGCTAGAGCTTTTCCTGCAGTTGGTTTATGTATGGAAACTGTCTTCTGTGAATTTTTTGTAAAACCTAAGAAGTGCAACTACTTACTGAAGCTTTGAAGGTTGCATTTATCGTACTTGATTGCTCTCTCCATCTGCCCAACTTCATAAAATTTTTAAGTACTCTGCATCTGCAAGACTTCCTACTCTTTTTGTCAAGTAGGCTTGAAATTGGCCAATGGGTCCTGAAACTCATAAAACAGGAGCACAAACTAATGCACAAAAAGTGGGTCACAAACTGAAGAGAAGCGCAAACTGACACACAGAGTACATGGCAATTTTTACGTTGCCTTCAGGCTGAAATGCTGGTGCAAGGCAAAAATTACAGAGAAAGCTACAAATAAAAGTGGTTTTGTTTATTTTGAGCTTAACTAAGACCCCACAGAGCAAAGACCTGCATTTCTCCAGTGACAATGGTTTGGAGTTGTATACTGGGCAGCTGTATACATTTCCTTGGCATATGGAGCCAGGCATCGAAGAAAATGTAGCCAAGACAACACAGAGTTAGATACAATAATTTGCAGTTGGTACAAGGCAATGAACGATCACACCAAAAATGGTTCTTATAGCAAGAGAAGAACAAGAGGAAAAGCTCTGAAATCAGTGTAAGTCACTCCAGAATCTGTCTACACAGATTCTCCAATAGGTGTTGAAAATCCAGGATCTAGGAAAGCTCAACATGATCCAGCAATGCATGCTTGCAGCCCAGAATGCCAACCATAACCTGGGCTGCATCAAAACAAGTGTGGCCAGCAGGCCAAGGGAGGTGATTCTCCCCCCCTATTCTGCTCCTGTGAGATCCCACCTGGAGTACTGCGTCCAACTTTGGAGCCCTGAACCTGTTGAAGAGAGTCCAGAGGAAGGGCACAAAGATGATCAGAGGGCTGGAGCACGTCTCCTAGGAGAAAAGGCTGAGAGAGTTGGCGTTGTTCAGCCTGGCGAAGAGAAAGTTCCTGGGAGACCTTACAGTGGCCTTCCAACGTCTGAAGGGGGCCTACAAGAAAGATGGAGAGGGATTTTTTACAAGGGCATGTAGTGACAGGACAAGGGGTAACAGCTTAAACTGGAAGAGAGTAGATTTAGGTTAGATATCAGGAAGAAATTTTTCACTCTGAGGGTGGTGAGATACCAGAATAGGTTGTCCAGAGAAGTTGTGGAGGTCCCATCACTGGAATTCTTCAAGGCCAGGCCAGATGGGGCTTTGAGCAACCTGATCTAGTGGCAGGTGTTCCTGCCCATGGCAGCGGGGTAGGAACTAGATGACTTTTAAGATCACTTCTAAGTCTAACCGTTATATGATTCTATGAATATATCAGATACTGCAATTTAGGATTTATTTTAGGAGCCATTAAAAAAAATAGAGAACTCTTCACTACTTAAAAGTGGGTTTTGTGGTTAGCTGTACTTCAAAGGAACCAAGTTATTTCCTGCATCTGAACAAACTACCATCACCCCTTTGTCATTAGTCTGACATGTTGACTACATGCTTCCACCTATAAAAGTTGCACCAAACCCATCAGATAACGCAAGAAATATATCTGCTACTGTTTGGAATCCTCTTCTAGTCCCTTTTCCACCAGTAAGCTATGTCAAAAGAAAATGGAATGATATAGAAGTGCAATGATGTAGGAGTCATTTAGCATACTTTAGTCCATATCTGCTTCATGCGAAGACTTCCTGACTTACTCCAGAATCCCAGATTCTGATGCCTTATACGGATTTCAAAAAGTCTTCATTCAAAGCTAAAAGATCAAAGTGCCCAGAGGAAGTGCTTGGCCACTTACCATTTGTATTTCTTGAAGATAAATAATACTGCTGGGCGATCCAGGGTTTCCAACAAGGAAACAATTTGTATGCTGTGCTTTACAAGGGAGCTGAGGCATGCCAGAAACAAATAGTCTGTACTTATCTGATGTATTACACCTCAAATGGATAGCTTGACACAACTCTAATAAGATGAATAACATGGACCACACAGGCTTTAAAAAGTCAACCTGGACTCTCTGAACAGAGGTGGGATATCTCACCCCTGGGCCAAAATGTTTCATTCAGCCATATCTACCCTGCACATCCTGGGATTGTCAGTCATAGGTATTAATAATAATATAGTCTTGTCTCAGTGTTCATTTAGGTGTTTCATTATTGCTAGAATTGTGTCTAAAGATCGCAGTTAATATTAGAGGCCAAACAGCCTTGACAATGTACAGTTTGAGAAGCTGTTACTGCCAGACCAATACCACCTCTGAACTCCAGTTGTAGTGTGCTCACTAGCCTACATGAAAAGCTGGAGGAGTTCTGATACACATAGTTCAATAATAAGAGGACTGAGAGATGATTTGAACACCAGTTATGTGAAAGAAGACATGACTTTTAAAACAAGATAATTCTCTAATCTAGATGATAAAGGCCTAACAAGATTCAACAGGTGAAGCTAGACAGACTCAGACAAGAAGTATTAATTACATTGTTAAGGGAAGGTGTTTAACCATTGCAGCAACATATGCTGTACCTGTGCTAGATAAATCCTTAATTCAAGATTGAGGGTAAAATCCTGTCTCCAGTTAGACTCCGCAAGAAGTTTGGGAGGCATGCTAGATGTATGCCTAAAAGGTGTGCTCCAACCCCAAAAGAAGGTTGCTGGAGAAATCATGGGCATCTATGTGACTCATTTGCAGGTGAGACCAGGTCACCACAACCGTCCTGCTGAGAGAGTTGGGGTTGTTCAGCCTGGAGAAGAGAAGGCACCGGGGAGAACTTATAGTGGCCTTTCAGTACTTAAAGAGGACTTAGAAGAAAGACAGGGACAAAATTTTTATCAGGGAGTGTTGTGATAGGACACAGGGTAATGGTTTAAACTAAAAGAGGGTAGATTTAGACTAGATAAAAGGAAGAAACTTTTTACAGTGGGGGTGGTGAAACAATGGAACAGGTTGCCCAGAGAGGTGGTGGCTGCCCCATCCCTAGAAACATTCAAGGTCAGGTGGGACTGGGCTCTGAGCAACCTGATCTAGTTGAAGATGACCCTGCTCATTGCAGGGAGTTTGGACTAGATGACCTTTAAAGGTCCCTTCCAACCCAAACTATTCTATGATTCTATGTTTATGAACATTCCAAACGTGCTACTTTTTGTAACTCTGACAGTTTAAAATAGAAAAAACAAACAAACCAACCAACCAACAAACAAACAAAAAACAAACCCACAAAATCAACAAGGAGAGGTGCTATCTTTGACTAGCCAGCTGCATCACTGGAAGAAAGCAAATGAATTTTGAGGCACATAAGTCTTTCACCTCCCATCTGTAAGTGTTGTACACAATTTGTTAGCACTAAAAGTAATCTGGATGTGATGCCTCAAAATCCCGTCTTGAACCCTTTTTCAGAAGATCTGTGGAGAGCTTTCAATAAGCTTTTCTTAATGGAATCTGCCTTGCAACAGCAAGGATGTCCTACGTAGCAACCAAAGAAGAACATGAATGGATGTTTTCACGCAATCAGTTTTAGCATTTTATAAATGCAACCGTTCTCTGTGTGTGGCATTCTCCACTTGTATCCTATTAAGATGAATCATCATCACAGTGATAAATGAAGCTCTGGGGGAGCACCATAAGTTTCTACCTACTTTATTGTCGCCTATAATAGGGCTTCCCTGAAGAACTGAGTTGATGTGGATAGTGTGTGCAGACCCTGAGCAACAGAGTTCTGTAAAGCTGAGTGCTCAACCTGGTTACAGCTGTGTCAGTAAAAGGATGACTCACAATTGACTGTGCTCTCTCATTTTTGCCATGACACCAGATATTCAGCTTCATCTGGCACCATTCTTGACTGTCATTCCAGCAATTGTGGCAGTCTGTCTGCTGCAAATTAGCATTTAAGTCTGGTCATGCCATGTCGCACCCTTCCTGGAGTTCCCATGTCCTTAAAACCCTTAATGAAACTCCCTACTACAACAGATCTTCTTGATTTCCTCTCAAACTCTACTTTCTTCCTCCAGTCTGAAGGGGTCAGTGCTTTTCCTTAAAATCTATGTGCAGAAATCAAAGAGAAAAAAACAAATTTATATGGGTTTTATTTGAGTGCTTCAATTCTTATTCACTTCCAGAGCTCTTTAACTCTTTGCTCCTCTTTCAAGTGCTGGCCCCTTGATACTACCCTCAGCAGTGGGGTTGGTTCTTTCTTTTGTTATCTTCATGCTACACTACTTCCTCTCTCAACTCTGGCTGTTTCAAGCAACTCAGCTCCCAAGCACAGCCACAAGAACAAACACAGCCTTATGACTTCCACAAAGGCCAGGGTTAAGTTTATACTCTGCTGCCAGCCCTGTAAATGCTTTTGATAGCCGTACTGCTATAACCCTTTCAAAAGAAGGGATGGAACTGGGACTAGCCGAGGCTGTAGTCCTCAGTCTGAATCTAGTCCTCTGTTAAAGATCTGAAAGATGGTTCCCTTCAGATTTTGGGTATTTCTTCTGTTTTCCCATCCTATTCAAACACATGTTTTCTAGAAAAGTAGACAGTCTTGGTGGCACCCAGGAGGGCTGTATTTTCATGTGTGTTTCTGCAGCCAATTTAATCTAGTTCAAAACACTCTGCATGGATGTGTGCTTCATAAATACACTGTAAATGTTCTCAGAACCTGATAAGCACTTACCATTGCTTCAGAAAATAAAGTTGTTTCATTTTAAGCATTGAAGAAAGAATATTTTCCATATGGCTTTTTCTTCCACACCAGAGGGACCTCTGTCATGTTCCAAGTATGCATCCATTCCTTTGTGTCTGCACTGCAAAATGAAGCCAGAATATACTCATGAGCTGCTCTCCAATAGAGAGCTTGGGTTTTGTTGTGTGTGGTGTTTGTGGGTTTTTTAAAATTTGTTTTTTAACATGAAATGTGTTCCTTATGGATCTAAACCAGTTACTCATTAAGTAGCAACAAAAATTTCCAAGATATGCCACCATTCTTTTTTTTCAGCACAGGTGTGAGCCCCTTCACAAACTCAGAGTAGTCTTTTACCTCTCTGGCAGGTGTGCATATATGAATTAAGGCCAACTCCAGAACTTTACGGAGAGGAGAAGTCAAGCATCTAGATATCTTGGTGGAAGCCTGAACTCTTTTTTTTTTTTTTTTTTTTTTTTTTTTTGCGGATGTGTATGAGCTTGTATATGCTTCTATCCACTTTCCTTACTTCCATGCATTAAGTACAAGGAAACAGGTTTGTCACCTGAGGCAACATTCGCAGTGCCTTACAGCAGCTGTGCTGGCCCCAGCCTGCTTTTGCTGCTGTTTTCTCTTTTCATGTAGGATTTCAGTCATGAGTGAAAATATGGGGAAAAAGGGCAATACAGTTGCCAGGAGTAAGTGTGGACAGAACACATTGAACTCAGACCACCCTTTCATTCCTATTGCTGGTGGGATCTATGGAGTTACTCAGCTCTAAGACACAGCAGGGGCTTTTGAAAGAAAAATGGAAAATTAATATGGAGCTACACTCCTGATTTCTCTACTGTTAACATTCCTTCTCAGATCACAAGGGTGAACTTCGTGAGAAGGAGTAGCTCCTTTTCTGGCTAGATCCACTACTTAAAGCTCACATGACAGCACAGTGAGAATAGTCACACCCTTAAGGGCAACCCCTAGCATAACAAACTTTATTTTGTTCACAAAGTTCACAACATTCAGTGTCTAATACTGTGCATTCATGGAGCGAGATCAATAGGTTGGACTGTGTCACACAGGAAGGTAGGGGATAGTAAAATGTCATCTCTGCTCAGAAAGAAAGACACAGCTCTGTTAATGGAAGAAAGAGGTCAGGGTTTGTTATGTAATAGTGTACAAAATAAAGAGGTATGGGATCAGTAGTGTAAAATCAGAATTACCCTGAAGAACAGGCTGTCAAATCTCCACGCTGAATCAGATTCTCCATCAAAAAGAGGGCTCTAACTAATTTTCAAAGGTATTTAAGAGACGAGACTCATTTCTACTTCCCTCACTTCCAAACAAATCAATGATTGACTGAGACTCTAAATCCTAACTCCAGCACAGACAAGGAGCAAGGGAAGCACGTTATGTTCTCTCATGTTATTCAAAGCAGCCTGCCTACATCTCATCAACTATAGCTCAGCCTAGAGAGCTCTGAAAAAGTCAGTCTTGCACAAAACAAAAAACAGAGCTTCAAGTGTTATTTCATACAATGGTAAAATTCAACTTCTAGGCTTTTTGGGGTTTTGTTTATATTTATAGCATTCCACTGTTTCAGAAATACTCATAAATTGTCATACCCCAAAACCATGCCCGTGGCTGATTCCAACCACAGAATATAAAAGCCCACTTCTCCAAGTGCTAGTACAGCAAGAATGCAGATGGGATTTCTCAGGAATGCTGCTGCTTTTCATGCGCTCTTGTAGTCGTCAATGATGGCTAAAGGAAAAAAAAATAAATTGACAAATCATAACCCAGAAAGACCTAAGTCTGGAAAAACTAAATCTCTCATTCTTTGAAGCAAACAAATGATTTACTTCCATGATGTTGCCTTGTGTTGATTGCAACAGCCATCCAGAACATCCCTAAATATTTTTAAACAAATTATACTTGGTAATGACGAAACAGCTGTAAAAAAGTAGTGATACAATAAACAGAAATAAATTAAATTGTAGCATTTACCCCCTTGGGATACAGTTATAATTATTCTTGGTCATGTGGATATTGTAAAAATATGTTTAATGTTAACAGTACACTTTGGATAAAAAACATGCTTATTGCAAAAAGGCAGATCTAGCAGGAAGGAAACAGCTATGGAATATATACAGTGGTACAGGCCACATGAGCGTATTGGCTAGCATAAGAACATCATCTGTCATAGGAGTTACAGCTTGCATGTTTAGCCAAGAAATTTCTGCCAGCTATTCTGTTGCTTTATAATTAACAAAGGAAGAACTAGATTGAGGGTTTGGCTCAGGGTTGTTACCTTTCATATGTTAACAATTTCAGAGATATTTTTTTTCTTTTTCTCTTCTGTTCTGTAGGGGATAGAGAGGGAAGGGGTGCTAGTGCATAGAGCATAAGGTACTGTTTTCCAGCCCAGCTCAGGCCTGTGGGAACCATCTCAGCAATCTGAGTTTGAATCAGAGGATAACTTTTCAAAAAGCCTGACCTTGACCAAATTAAGCAAGAATAAAATGCATTCAGTGGAGAATTTAATTTGGGTCAGGTATGTCTCTGGAAGATCTTGCCATCTATCCTTGATGTCTAGGCCCCAACTTTACATTAGTAGTGAAATACCAAATAATGCCAAGGTGTTTGTGGTCACTAAGATTGGCTTATGCCACGTGGGAATGTCATGGAGAAGAGTACCATTTAGCATCCTCACAGTCACTCAAGGAACTTCACATTGGTCTATGTGTTGTCTTTGGTAAGTAAAATGTTTGAGTGCTTGCTTGTCTTTAAGGACAAGCCACTTAACTGATTTTAAAGTGACCACTTTGTGACAATGATTTCCTGAGGAGGAGCCTATATTTTTCAGAAATAAATTGCAGATCTCTAGGTAAGGCAAAATCTTCATGAAGTTTATTAGGAAAGGTGATTTATGAAATATAAATCTCTGCAACAAGTAACAGAAAAAATACTGGCTAGCTTGTCTCAAACGTAACAATCAAAAAAGCACCTGACAGAATATGACAAATAATAAGCTACAATCCAAGTTACTATCATCCTAACAAACAAACCATTGAAATCTTCCCAGTAGAGAGCAAAAGAAATATTACAATTAGATTGTGGACAGTTAACGCACATACACTCTGTTATCTGTTCTACAAACAACGAGATTATTAAAAGTGTTTCTTCTCCTTTTATCTCCATGTAGTAGAATAGTCTCAAAATTAAAATCTTGTGCACCTGCCCAGCCTCTGCTGCCTTCCAGATTCATGGGTTAGTTGCCACACAATTACCTGCCTATGAAAACCAAGAACTTCATAATTTCCAGTGCAAGGGGAAATCTTAACGAAGGTTTTGTAGAACAAAAACATGTGCACTCACGTGTGAACAGAGATGAGGAGCTACAGGTGAATAGGGCCTGCTTCCTTGGGCTAACCTATACCATGGGAATAGTAAGGAATAATATTCCATATAAAATTGACAGATCATTCTTTGCTGCACATTGCAAGTGCTTTGGAAACACCCATAGAATCATTCATGGGAAAAAACCCCACAAACCTGTGAAAAAAAAAGCAGTACATGGAATTTACCTTTTTAAATTACCCTGCTAGTTAAATCTTTCACTCTCTTGATCTGTCCAGGGATGTCAAGGTCAACAAGAAAAGCTTCTATAGGTATGTCATTGATAAAAGAAAGACTAGCGGAAATGCAGGCCCTCTCTGGAAGGAAACAGGAGACCTGGGATATGGAGAAGGCTGAGGTATTCAACAACTTTTTTGCTTCTGTCTTCACCTGCAAGGCTCTAGCCACACCACCCAAGTCACAGAGGGCAAAGGCAGGGACTGGGAGAATGAGGAACTGCCCACTGTAGGAGAGGATCAGGTTCAAGACCATTTAAAGAACCTAGAGGTGCACAAGTCCATGGGACCTGATGGGATTCATCTGCTGGTCCTGCAGGAACTGGTAGATGAAGTCGCTAAGCCACTATCCATCATACTTGAGACACCGTGGCAGTCCAGAAAAAGGGAAATTTAACCCCCGTTTTTGAAAAGGGAAAAAAAGGAAGACGCAGGGAATTACAGGCCGGACAGCCTCACCTCTGTGCCTGGCAAGGTAATAGAGCAGATCCTCCTGGAAACTCGGCTAATGCACATGGAAAATAAGGAGGTGATTGGTGACAGACAACATGGCTTCACCAATGGCAAATAATTTGGTGTCTTTCTATGATGGCGTTACAGCGTTGGTGGATAAGGGAAGAGTAAATGACATCATCTACCTGGACTTGTGCAAAGCATTTGATAATGTTCCACATGACAGCCTTGTCTCTAAATTGGAGAGGCATGGATTTGACAGATGGATGACTTGGTGGATACGAAATTGGCTGGATAGCTGCACTCAAGGAGTTGTGGTCAACGGCTCAATGTCCAAGTGAAAAACAGTGATGAGTGACGTTCCTTGGGGACTGGTATTGGGACCGGCACTGTTTAATATCTTTGTCAGCGACATGGACAGTGGGATTGAGCACACCCTCAGTAAATTTGCCCATGACACCAAGATGTGTGCTGTGGTTGACATGCTGGAGGGAAGGGATGCCATCCAGAGGGATCTGGACAGACTTGAGAGGTGCGCTGTGTGAACTTCATGAAGTTCAAAAAGGCCAAGTGCAAGGCCCTGCACTTGGGTCGGGGCCATCCCAAGCACAAATAAAGGCTGGGCAGAGAATGGATTGAGAGCAGCCCCGAGGAGGAGGACTTGGGGATGTTGGTTGATGAGAAGCTCAACATGGCCCGACAATGTGTGCTTGCAGCTCAGAAGGCCAACTGTATCCTGGGCTGCATTAAAAGAAGCGTGGCCGGCAGTTCAAGAGAGGTGATTCTACCCCTCTACTCCACTCTGGTGAGACCCCACCTGGAGTACTGTGTCCAGCTCTGGGGACCCCAGCCTAAGAAGAACATGGACCTGCTGGAATGGGTCCAGAGGAGGAACACAAAGATGATCAGAGGACTGGAGCAGCTCTCCTATGCAGACAGGCTGAGAGAGTTGGAGTTGTTCAGCCGAAGAAGAGGCTCCAGGTATACCTTACAGCAGCCTTCCAGTACATAAAGGGGACCTACATGAAAGATGGGGAGGGACTCTTTATCAGGAAGTGTGGTGATAGGATGAGGGGTTTTTTAACTGAAAGAGGGGAGATTTAGATTAGATATTAGGAAGAAATTCTTTACTGTGAGGGTGGTGAGATCCTGGAACAGGTTGTCCAGAGAAGCTGTGGAGGCTCCATTCCTGGAAGTGTTCAAGGCTGGATGGGGCTTTGAGCAGCCTGGTCTAGTGGGAGGTGTCCCTGCCCATGGCAGGGGGGTTGGAACAAGATGATCTTTAAGTTCACTTCCAACTCAAACCGTTCTATGAGTCCATGATTCCATGACGCAATGCGTGGAAAGTTTGCTATTATCTTAACTTTCTATTATGTTCTGAGACTGATTTTCTTCTTTAAATCCCTATAGTAAGAGTGAAGATTTTATTCTTCTGATTTTGCCAGTTGTTGGGTTTTTTGGGGGAGGAGGGGGTTATGGTTAACATCTTTCCTGAAATTAACAGCAACTTCATTAAAACTATGAAGAAAATGTCATACAATTGAGGAAATAAGTACACTTATTTGCATGCCTGGCTTGTTTTTTCTTACTAGATAATGGAAACCTCTGTCCAGTCCCCAAAATGCTGTCTGTCTGTGAAGTGCTGAAAGTTTCATGTTTTAGAAATCTGATAGTCTGATGCCGTTTAGCAGCCTTCTTCATATGCTTATGCTGCCTCTCTTTGTTTCTAGCAGTAAGACACTTGAAGATCCTTGCTTTTTAAAACAGTACAATCTGGATCAAATTGCTAGCTGTTACATACTTGACAGTTATTCCTCATTTTCCTTTTCCTTTTCCTTTTCCTTTTCCTTTTCCTTTTCCTTTTCCTTTTCCTTTTCCTTTTCCTTTTCCTTTTTTTGCCACTTCAGTGGGATTGAATCAACAACAATGTTCAGACTAGCATACCAGGAGCAGGCAGTGCACTCTTCACTGGCAGGCCACTCCATCCCTTCAAATAAAGAACCTTTTTCAGGAAGTCTAAGTAATTAAGGAATACATATATTTAGGTGAAATCCAGTCAATTTCAGTGAACAGGGCATACAGTTAGGATGGTGAAAGATGTCAGGTGGCCAACAGAGGTAAAATGAAGAGACTAGAGGACACCTTCATGTGATTCACCAGCATTGGGGAAAATATGCACTGGACTACATCGCAAACAGTGCGTTGGACCTGTAGATCAAGGGAGTAAATTTGTATGCTTTCACTTGGGAGTAGGATGGTTTAAAATTAAGATCGTTTTGTTTAGATGCAGCTATGCCATCACTCAGAAGGAAGTGCAAAAAAGAGTTTTGTTGTAATCCACTTAAGTCATGGCGGCTTATTGATGAAGTACGTGTCTTTCAAGCTGTGCCAAGCTGTGCCTGAAAGCTGTGCCTTTCAAGCACATCCAGACTTTGCTCCCTTATGTTTTTAGATTTAAAAAAGAACAGAAAAATTCTGTAAATAGATTGGGAAGTGCTTAAAGATAGAACTAGTGCTGCCCCACCTTTTGTACCTAGTTTTATGTCATAAGAAAAAAAATAACACTTGCAAAGAACTTTCAGCTTGTTTTTTCCCTGTGACCAGTGGACACATATATTTCTCTGGTCCTTTCTGCCCTTCTGTCTGCTGATAAAATGCACCACCATGCTCAGCCTTGGCAATGTTCTTATCAGGTCTGGGTGGCTACACAAACACAGACAAAAGTGCTGTATAATGTTATCCTCTCTGCTAATAAGGTTATTAGCTCAAGATATGTAATGGAACCCACATTGTCTTAGCAATATTAACATGCTCTGTCCATTCCCTATGCAAACATATGGAGAAATATGATTAAATTCTATGTTGGAAAGAAAAAATAAAGCAAGATAGCCATGGTATTCTGCTCTGAAAGACCCACATGTCTGTTATTCAGTGGTTCCCTGTTATACTTTTCAGTGTACATATTTTCTGAATTAAAGAGCATGGGCACCAGCATAAGCGCAAACTTTACGTGAACTATTCTGAGCTTCCACAAAGACCTTTAATCTAATATTACATTTAAGGAAAATTGATAAACTTACACTGCTTCACTGCTGCAAATAAGTCTATTAAAGCCACCCTCTAGAAAGCACTTTCCTGTTAAACAACGTATATGAATTTTTTTCTAGCTTTCACATAGGCTTGTTTAGTCATATATGTGTAGATACACATATACGTGTAGATACACATATATGCAATTATTTTTCTATTGTAGTCATTCCTGGTAAGAAGTCAAAAAAGCCTGTGTTGTTTTCTGCCTGCTGTGCATAATTTTCTGTGGTGCTGAAAACACAGGATTTGTGGTCTTTTTTGAAGAAATATTTTTATGAGCTGAATAGTTTCTGAAAATCAGTTATATTAAACAACAATAAAAGAGGAGACAGATACATCAAAACAATAAGAAAGAGTAAAAAGTGACCGAACTATACAAGTTTTACAAAATGTTATTTAAAGTCCTGCTTTCGTTATGTCCTGCTAACTATATCCTATCCTGTTAGTCCTGCTAACAATATATCAGGTTTACTCCTCTGATTTGCTCCACAAACTTTGGCTTCAGCTATGACATGGGATTAGTGGTGGGGAATCTAAGAAAAAAAAAAAGGAAATCAGGTGAATTTGAAAACATCAGTGCACAGAGCACACAGAAACTTCAGTACAATGTATGAAAGCCATACATTTTCATACACCTTGTTTGTCTTTTCTATTCAAAAGCACATTATGGCTCCATGTTCCTAGTTTTGCTGTATAGATTTTGGACTGATTGCAGTTATGGCAACTGTCTTGATTTTTGCTAAAGACCTTACTTGGAAGTAATCTCATTTGTGTCAGTGATTGTTCCAATAATCATTTGAATTATTGCAGGGAGATAAAGATATCCCTGAAGATATCCTTCTTCCAGCTGGATACGTCAGGAGGAACTCACAGGTCTCAGCAACGGTATGAGGAGATGTAAAGTAATTCACATGTGCCTCACACTGATCAACAGCCTGACTTGGATTTTAAAGGAATTTGGCCTATTTTATTAGCTTGCATAATATAACAATTATAGGTTTATAACAAAAACGTTGACAAAAATGTCTTCATTTAGACTTTTTTTTTTTTTTTAGAATTAGAAAACTGGGGACAACTAACAGCTGTTCGTGAAGATAAAAATATTCTCTGAGCTAAAGCGGAAGATCCGTCTTCGTAACTATGGAGCCAGGAATGATTCAAGTTTTGGGAGGGGTAAATATAGCAATCTTGTTAAAAACAACCAGTGCCAATATGGTAGATAAACAGATACCTTGAGAATAGGTCCACATGGGAAGTTCAGAATTATCGTGTAATATGTTTCCATGCAGTACCTCATCGTCAGTTCCAAAGCTGTGTCATCCATCCATCCCTGCTAGATTCTTTTGGCAGTGCAGTGTTCACTGAATGCAAAGGATGGTTTGATGTCCCTGTTGATGGTATGATGGGTACGATGTCCCCGTGGGAAAGGGCCAGCAGAAGAAAGGCAAACCTCCAACCAGAGCCTGGTTGTCAGAGGGAAGAGAAGGACTTCATTTAATTATTGTTTCCCTTTTAGTAGTATCAGAGGGGCTGGAAGGTGGGTGCTCATACAAACAAAAGACAGGAGATTTGGGGAATGTGACAGTAGTTTAAATTGGATCTCTGTCCACCTATTTGCTCTGTCACAGTTGTTAGCTCTGGTTCTTTGGCAGTAGACACTCAGCAGAGCCAGGGGCTGCATACACCTGGAATTAACTAGGAATGATGTATGCACAAATTGCAAACTTAAAATTTCTGCAGAAGAACACCAGGTAGGTTGAGTTGCAGTCAAGATTACAGGAGGTTTACTTGGTTTGCCTGCCCCTGCCAAATTTAAAGATAGTTTTCCCCCAAAAATCTTTGTCAGTTTTAATGGCCCTGTAAGCCTACTGAAATCCATAACGGAAACATAAGATACCTGTCATTCCTGTTGAGTTACTTCCAGAAATGACCTGAGCTGTTGTGTGAGGTAACAATGAACAAAATGCAGTAAAAACTTTCCTTTTATACAAACCTAGTGCTTGGGACTGGTCAGAAATGATGCTCATCTGGGTTGCAGAAGAAATATACTTTGTTTTAAATCAGCTCAATTTCTCAATTAAACAGTCATGTTTTTCCAAAGAGTGATGTGAGACATTTCATAGAATCATAGAATCACAGAACATGTTGGGTTGGAAGGGCCCTCTAAAGGTCATCTAGTCCAACCCCCCTGCAGGAAGCAGGAACATTTTCATCTAGATCAGGTTGCTCATAGCCTCATCAAGCCTGGCCTTGAATGTCTCCAGGGATGGGGCCTCCACCCCCTCTCTGGACAACCTGTTCCAGTGTTTCACGACCAAAACTTCATACGGTTTGCTAGGGCCCAGGGTATTTCTAATACCCTGTTTTTGAAAACCTGTGAATTAATTGTATATGTGTGTATATCTAGTGTGTCTGTATATGTATGTGTATGTATGTGTGTATATATATATATAAATTTTATTGTAAAACTTTAAATGCAGATATATTTCTCTTAACCTCTATCAACTTTACTTGCCAGTTATGTTTCTGGTATATTCTGGCTCCCTGTCCTGGAGACCTTGCCTTCATTCTGTGTTGAAAATGAGGCTTGTAGTTAAGATGGTTAAATTAAAAAAACATAAAAACCCAATTTATTTCCTAGCATCACCATACATTGCCTTGGCAGCTCTCTGAGTCTCTCTGAACTCATTTATCCAATGCTATAGATAGATAGGGGATTATTTTTCTTCACCTGACAAAGGATGGCTGTCTTTTGTCCCCAAGCTCCCTGTCTTTATTCCCCAAACTCATTGCAATTTCCTTTCCACCTTCTTCACAGCCTGAGAATAATATATTAACATGTGCCCTTGTACATGAGTGTTTTAGAGGTTCACCCTCTGCCTGACTCACACAGGAGTCTGTGACAGTCCTGCTAAGGCACCTTCTCGCTCACAAGCAATAGCCCATTAAGTTTTTAGTTCTGAGATCCCCAGTCCAGTCCTTAGTGTAGGCTGGGGAAGACAGATATTTCACTTTTATGTTCTAGCTATTTTGTCTGCGTACATCTTTTTCCTCCTGCCCTCTCTTCATTTCTGGGGATATTTTAAGTTTCTCACCTTGGGAACAAACAGCGCGGTTTTACACAACTTCTAAAATTTTTAAGAAAATTGATTTTCTTTTTTAAAAGCATTGATAAAGTCATGTCAGCTTGATATCTTTGACTTGTTATCTCACAAAATAAAAACTCTGGGCGATACAAGAGAGCCTAAAAGCTTTCTGGTAACTGGAAAATGTGAACTTTCTGAGTGGGTCTTTTATACCATTCAATTAATGGCACTGCTAGGTCAAGAAAATAATACCCATTTCTCTTTGCAAGCAACTTGTGCTTACATAAGAGTTTTCTTCTCTGCTCTTTCTTTCTTTCTTTCTTTCTTTCTTTCTTTCTTTCTTTCTTTCTTTCTTTCTTTCTTTCTTTCTTTCTTTCTTTCTTTCTTTCTTTCTTTCTTTCTTTCTTTCTTTCTTTCTTTCTTTCTTTCTTTCTTTCTTTCTTTCTTTCTTTCTTTCTTTCTTTCTTTCTTTCTTTCTTTCTTTCTTTCTTTCTTTCTTTCTTTCTTTCTTTCTTTCTTTCTTTTTCTTCCTTCCTGCCTGCCTGCCTGCCTGCCTGCCTGCCTTCTTTCTTGCCTTCTTTCTTGCCTTCTTGCCTTCTTTGCTTCTTTCTTTTTCCCTCTGGTTGGTCCCAAAGGAAAGCCGTAACATCTGTGTGTTTTACACTAAGACCTTTTTGTACTGCTTGAACAATGTAGGAGAGATTTTATGGTGAGTGTGAACATGAAGTACTTATCAGAAGATATCTCTGGTTCATAATAAAAAACCTATTACTTTGAGATTTTAATGACATAAAATGGCTTTTCCTTTGAGATGATTGTGAAATGTTGAAAAAAATTAACTCTGCATTAGGAAAGAAGAGAGTGGTGAAACCTTTTGCTACATATATGACAATATTTATAGGAGTTATTTTAAGTCTTCCTCCCCTCCTCCCTTCAAAGGTAAAATAAACAACTGTGAATGAGAATTACCTCATCATTTGACATTTGAAGTTGAACACTGTTTCACAACAAGAGCAGACATCCCCTGTGCCAGACTGTGAGCTCAGTCCCTGTTGTATGAAACAAGAGCTCGGGGACTAGACTGGTCACTGAGTCAGGAGAGCTGTTCTGAATTGACTTGGGTAGCCACGGGATGGGGCTCCAAGTGCAGCAGTGCCATGTGCTTCCTTTCTGAAGCTTTGGGCACCTGTGCTCTAGCAACTTGCATTTGTCTTGACCACCCCAATGATTCAACCACGGTCTCTTCTGTTTTTCCCACCTGTCTCCCCCTCTCCTGTCATTTGGCTACCTTTTCCTTTAAACTGCAGCTTTACTGAATCCGACGCTACATGTTCTTTGAACTAAAGGAGATTAGAATTAATACTCCCTACCTCAACCCCCACATGCCTGAGTGGGGCAAAGATATTTGGGGGTTTGGTTTTATCTTGTTTTGTTTTTCTTCTGTGTTTGCCCTACTGGCTTGGGTAAATGGGAGCTAACATAGAAGCTACTAGGGACAAACATGCCTACAGCAAGAGAAAGAAAGAAACACGGTTCAGTGGTTGCTTTGCAGGTTTGGATGGTGGAGAGGAGGGGAAAGAAAGCAAATATGTATGCTACCGTGTTCATGAAAGAGAAACAAACACCATACAAAATTCCTCCATTCTTTGAAGGCAGGGTGAGGCCAGAATCAATATTGGCATTAGGTAATCCAACTAGATGTTTGTCATGAAGCTATGTTAGTTGAGGACTGGTAATGTCAAAAGGTATATGAACTCATGAACACAGCAGTATGCTGGAACCTGATTTAATGCGACACACTCTTGCATACCTGGAAGTAATATCTGTGTGATTCCAACAGCAAGAAAAGGAACTGGGCTACATTTCTCCCCTCCTCACCTGTGTTTTTTGGAGTCTTCCCTTCATTCTGATTCATTCTGTCATAAAAGCTCCCTAGAAGGCCTATATGGCTTCTGTTATTTGATGGCAATAAAACTATAAGGAAAGAAAATAGCAACCACCAGACTTCAGCAGTTGTCAGGAAGGAAACGAGAACCAGATACATTGCAGAGCTATTTGAACACCTCAGTGCTACCGAGGCCACCTGACCTCATTCGCTATCACATTGCTACTGCATTAACACCAGTCTGGAACTGCAGCCTACCTACATGTACTTCTGTTCCCAAACATCCCTTACCTGTGCAGAGCCAGGTGAGCTGTACTTCGTGCAACAGGGACTTGGGCTGATGAACATTTAGAAGAGAACGGGAAATGGCTTCATAAGGCGTCTGTGAAGTATTTAGCCCTTCATAAAAAGAGAAGAAGGTAGACTATTTTTGTAGTAGAGGATGCAAAGTTCAGTGTAGTAATTCTTTCTCTTACAGCAGTTTAGGTCTAGGTAACCCCATAAAATTTATATGAATTTACTCTCTTTTTTATGCCTTAGAGGGAGTTTTCTTTCACACAATGAAAGCCTTAGCTGGGCGTTGCAACTCTTCCAGTCCCTTTCCAGCAGGATTAAGTGTTCTCTTCATACAAAAGTCAAACTGGGGCCAAAAAAATGAGAAGAACGCCACTCCTATGAGCTGCTCATGATGCAGCATTTCTACGCGCTTTGTTGTGCTCTCAGAAATCCTTTCCTTTCAGATACAGTAGGTTCCTCAATGGTGATCTTCCTCCAGTAGATGGATGCAACACCTACTTCATTCATTAGCCTTGTTAGAGAAAGCACTTCTGAAGTTAAAACTCATTACCAAGCTTGAGTAAAGTTAATGAGCAAAGATTTGGCTGTAGATTGGTCAATGATTATAACATGTTGTAACCAATGATTTGTCTGTAGTTTGAAAAACACTTCCTAGAATTTGCCATTTTCTTGTTCTACAAACCCCCTCCAATAGCCTGACTTAAAGCCCAGTAAAACCCACAGAAGTTTCCCTTCAGCAGACAGCAGATCACACTCCAAGTGCAAGCAGGTTTCTGCCCAGGGCATTGCCCTTTCTAGGACCACTCTGTTTACCAAGGGTCTATGCAGTGCATTTAAACATGAGATAAGCCAAGAGGGCAGATCCACACCAGCATTGCTCCATGCAGTATATCTGATCCCAGTTTTGTGAAGAAGTAGATGTAGTGCTGTGACACTCACCCACACATCACGCTGTGTCAGTTCGCTAAACTGGCACTTCATCCTTGCTCAGCTGTGGATGTTGCAATTGTGTCTTTCACTTGTTCTTTCAAGTAATAAGCAATAGGTAACTTCAGGTCTAGAATCCTTTCCCAAACTCTTGCAATGAGTGATGAAAAACTCATTAAAACCATTCAGACCATTTTCCCCACACATAAATATATATATATGTGCTGGTGTGCCTTCATGAAATATAGCTTTCTATTGCTATTTAATTAATACTTTTGTTTTTCTTTTACAATCAGGTGGAATGATTGGTTATTTTCACTCTGATTTAATTCAACATGATTAAAAAGTGAATCTAGAGGAAGAATGATCCCTGCTGGCAACAGAAAGCCATGTTTGGCTTCCCTTCTCCTTATAAAAATGGAGTAATGGTTTCAGGTAACTCTCAACGTGTCTCATGCTTTGGAGGGAAAAACTTTTCCACCAAAATATTTCATTTTTGAAGCCAAAATATATTAAGGAAAAAGACAGTAATTTCAACAAACCCCTGCTTTAATGTGTTTCTTTCATTAAGGTTTTTCTTCAACAACTTGGAAACCTCCTTTGTTGCTGTGTGGGGTTTTTTTTTGTTTAATTTTACAAGCATATATATATCTTGATTTTTACAGTGTAATAATTTGAACAGAACCCAGAAATTGAATAAATGATTCCATGAAGCAAACTAAAATGATCGGTAAGATTTCAGAAAAAAATTTTAGGAACAAATGGACATTTCCCAGAATTTTTGTTTCAAAAAAAAATCATGCTAACTTTCCTGAAAAGGCTTGGGCTGCTTTCTGATTAGTTTCCTAATATTTCAGATTAGTTTCCTGAATATTTCAGATTTCAGAAAAGGGGTAGTGTTGTAGATAAGGCTAAAATAACAATAAAAAAAAACCACAACAAAACAAAAATAAATCAATGCTAAAAAAACCCCATATGAACATTGAAAACAGAGCCAAGCAAAGAAAAAACCCCAAAACTTTGTTAGCCTTCTGTTTTCCTAATCCACAGTTGTTGGTCCTGTGCATTCCAGTGGGTGAAGATTCTATTTTTTACTGTCTTGGCATCTGGGCTTTGCTCGAGTATGTTACTCTGACCTAGCACTTGTGCAGGTTCTTTCTGATGCCTTTGCATGCGTGGTTAATGTCACATCTTTACACAGCTTTTGGAAGTCTCTCTACAAGGAGCTACAGCAAAGGTCTGATTCCCATTTTAATCCCTCTGCACAATGTTGAAACCCCACCTTCTCACTGTGTTTGGTAAGAGGAATGGCAGGGATCTTCTCCCCAGGGAATTTAGTTCCCTGGAAGCTGGCTTGCAAACATACAGGGCACTGTTGATTCTGCCCAGGATGTGTGCACACCAATGAGCATTGGGTGCCTCCTTTGGCTTTTTGGGGGTCAATGGAGCCCACCACTCTCCACAGTTAACTACAGAAATGCCTAGACCTAGCACAAATATCCCTCAATGCGTGATGTTCTTCCATGCCTTGCCCGCATCCAGTTCCGTCTGTGCCACACAAGGAGAACACTTTGGGATTTCAAAGTCTGAGTAGTCATTCCAAGTCAAAACCCAAAACCAAAATGAGAGCCAACAAAAGAAATAATTTAAAAAAAAAAAAAATAAAACCTCTAACCCAGATGCAGTTGCTCTGATTCTTCATTTGAAGAAATGTGCTGTGCTTTAAAAACATTCAGCCACCTCAGGGTCAGGTCCTGGAAGGCTTCCAAAGATAGAGTGCTATTTTAAAACCAGTTTCTTCCCTCTACACCTGAATGCTGTGTCACAGGACACTTACACATTGATCTCAGTGCTGTGAATATTTGATGAGAAATCATGCAAGTTTTAAGAAAATCACACCCTGGAGAAAACCTATTTCCTGAATGTCCATTATTCTTGTGTTCAAGTGAGACATTGAACAGTTTTGAGACTCAGAACTCTGCCTTATCCTCTGCAATTTAGCAAAGGAATCGTTATCGTATTAAGTTGAAAAACAGATTTGGTTTGTTCCTGCTTGAACTCTGAATAATTCTACCAGTCAAGGGAGTCATAGTCTTCTGAATGCACCTGCATTGTTTTGAGGGATTATGGTAGAAGTGTCCCAAAAGTTCAAACAAATATACACATCAAGCTTCACAGCTCTAGGAAAATTGATTTTATTATATATGCCATCAAATATTTAAGCAGTAAGGCAATGTAAACACATAACTTATTTTCTCAAATTTACACTGCAGCATTGGATCTCTCTTTAGACAAGAGTAAATAGAAACCCTGTACCTTATCACAACATCATCATTCACAGGAGAAACCATTTAGAGCAACTGCTAAAAGTGCATGAGATAATCACCTACAACCCACATGCACAAGGCCTGATTGTCTCTATCCAGCAGAAGTATTAATCAGGTGACCCTTGTTTTGATGAAAATCCAGCATGCCTGAGTCAGATCTAAAGCCAGAGGGATTGTCTGGTAGGTGATTCAGGGAAACCTCATAAATTTCCCTTAGTCTCTCCTGCCTTGAAGCTTGAGCGATCTCAATGCAGAAAAAGGCAATTGTTTCCTGGGCCTCAATACCTTAGGAACACAAAAGCTGCCGTACAGAGGCTCCACTTTTATCTGAGACACCAAAGCCTGCAAGGAAGCCTCAGTAGCACTTTTGAAGAACAACGTCACTTGAAGGGAGAAAGGGCTGATAAAAATCTAGCTGAGCCTGTCCCAGCCTTAGCCTCTACTTCCACTGAATATGTTACTCACTTCCATGGCACCATCCCACAGACATTTTTAGGCGCCTCCTCACCAAAAGCATATGCAAAGATGAAACACTTTTATGAAGCTCAAAGGATGAAGGACAATAAAAACATAGGATTTTTTCAAAGGGGTTAAGTGTCCATTTGGGAATTAACTAGCAACTTCTCCTCAAGGCATGACACACGTGAGAAAGTTAAAGAAACACCCTCCAGTGCATATGACCTTTCATGGTTTCCCTTTCATGGGAAAATTGGCTCCTATTTCTGCATGTCGGGATTCCCTGGATGCAGCAGACCACCTTCCCCCTTCCACGACAAACAAGCCTGTCACCCAGACAGCTGCTACATGGCACACAGGCTGCTTGTGCCTAAGTTACAGAGCCATTAGCTTCAGCCTTGAACATTATAATTTATTTATCACTTGCAGAGGACTCTTTATATGCTTAGTTTAGCAGCAGGGACAGTTAAGAGAGCAGTGACTTTTATACTTGTGAGCCACAGATGTTAATAAGCAGAATTAGGTTTATTAACAAAGGAAACCTGGCACTTAGGGCACACTGCTTTTATTTAAAAAATATTTAGATCTCCTATCCTTTTTTTTTTTTTTTAATACTGGTTTAAACATTAAGTTAATGTTATATCCTGGTAAGGAAAAAAAAAATAAAAGAAGAAACACACTGTAACTTTAAACCGTTCTTGATTTGAAGCCAAAGAGAGCCCTGTTGAAACGGATCGTTCCATCTCTGCAGAGAAAACATTTAGGAGGTGGAAAACCAGACCTGTTCACTAGGGACTGGTGTCTGTAACAGGCTGATGATCATCTGTGTCAACTCTAAATCCCAGCAGGTGGATACACACAGTTACGGCACCTTCCAGTAGACAGCTGGCACCTCTGTTAAATATTTTGTGGCAATACGTGAATGCAGAGATGACCACAAGAATGCACAACACATGCCGTGCCGAGATCTGATTTAACTGTCTGAAGCCAAGAGAAGCTCCACAGAGACTGCCGAGGACACGCGCTGCATAAAGCGGCTTTTGACTACTCCATGACTCAGAGGAAAACCCAGGATGCTCATTATAAACTGTGGTAAGGTCACTTCTAAAAATGGATGTCCACATTCCCTCTTTCACTTTTCTTTCTTGGTCAGTCGGTGCAAACTCTTTTAAGGTCAGTGAAGCTGCCCCCTCCACCCCAGACCCCACACGATGCCGTCACCCTTGTGCTTTCCCATCCCCCTTGGCAGGAAGGAATATCCCCCGGCAGGAGGCTGCCCTCAGCTGACCAGGGCTCTGAGAGGAAGGTGCTGCACTAACGGCAACTGTACTGTGACCTGAAATGCCTGGGACTCATTAGCAGCTCGGCTGTGGTTCCCATGCTAAGGCTGTCTCCACGACAGGGCTGGGCTAGGGAAGACGCTCCTTAGTAATAAGAACAGCAGCTGCGAGGGAAAGTGCTAAATGTGTATAAACCAGGAATCAGCGGCAAGACCGTGCCTTTTCCAACTGTCTGTTCACTTATTTTACACAGGATCTGTGGGATACCTGCAAAACACAGTATAGTATACATTTGGGGACTGGGGTTCTTGCCCTGTGAAAGTTTGCTTATGCAGTTCATATCGTTAAGAAGCTGGCTACACTTTTGCCTAATCTCACACTACCTTCTTCTGCCTTGTGCAAGTAAAAGGAAGAAGCAAGGTCCAGCCTAACCATACCACTCTTCTTCTCCAGTTTTCTCCGCTTCTCACTAGATCTACAGCTTGCAAGAGGCACCACAAGAGTCTCTGCGCAGTTTTCAGGGATGCTATCTAACATAGTCAACCTCAAGCCATTCAGGGTAATTTGTGTTATAGCAATTATGTGCCAAGGAATTTCCTCTGGGAGGAACTGAGACAGTCAACAGCCAACAAGGCACTCTACGAGGGAGGGATTATAACCTGGACCAAAAATTTTCTTTCAACAGAGCCCTCTTCTCATGCTCACACTATAACAGAAGCTACAGCTGTGCTTCAGCCACTCTCTCTAAGTGCAATTGCTCCATGCGCTCTTCTCACTCTGAGGTAAGCACCGGCTTTTGCTATAGAGCTCTTCATGGCAGCTGAATAAAGGCTACATGCTCTCAAGGATGAGTACAGAAACAGCAACAGGGCTACAGGGGTGTCACCAGTAGACTGAAACAGGCACTCAAGCCTGGGTTCTGATCTAATCAACTCCTTAGTGCAACCGTTCAAATGGCTTCAGCCCTATTTAATTCTTTCCTGCTTGAGCCCTCTTTTGTCCTTATGTTGAGCTGCTATTGAATTCTATGTTCAGACTACTGAATGCCCACTGAGGCAGTGAAGCAAGAAACTGAGATGACCCTTAGTATCTAGATAAGCTTGTGCCATGCATGTGACAGGAGAAAGGGAAGTTGCAAGAATCAGTGAATATAAGCCAATTATATGTACTGCTTTGTTCCCCGTACACAGACCTTGAATAAAACATTCCCAGATGTCTCCCATCATTAAAGATACTGTCCTTGAAGAAATCAACTTAATATTTAAGGCTGAGGAATAAAACATCACAACTGCAGGGAACGTTGTTCAGTCCAAGGGACTGTGCATTTATTTTTCTTGGGGAAACACACTTCCTATAGTTTAACATTTGTAACTTGAAATACAGATTCCTCTCTGCCTAGTAACATTAATGCACACACCAAAGGCAGTATCAACACCATACACAAACAGGTTTTTAACTACAACTCAGACATGGTTTGCTTTTTCCAAAAAATGTTGCCAGACCACAGCGACAATGTATTTTAGAGGTCTTTTTTGCTTAACATTCTCACAGTATGCCTCAAGTTTCATTTCTAGACAAAGGAAGGGAAGAAACTGCTATATAGCAGTGATAGATATGTGGAATTTATTTTTTTTCCTCAGCATCACCAGAATACTTTTCAGACCACAACCACCTTACAAGTCTAGCACACCATTTTAAAGAGATACTCCAAAAACATAAAAAATGGTATAAGGCCAGATCGTGAACTCCATGGAGTTTCACCAGCTGAAGATGTCATCCAAATTCAATATATATTGCAGTCTGTTTAACTATCTAAGATAGGTTACAGTTTGACATAACCTTGCCAAGACTGTCAAGTGGTGGAATCTAAATATTTTGACTATGATGATTAAATGAGTAACATATCCTCATTTTCTAATAGTTTCTTAGATTTCATTTTATTAAATATATACTGCAGGGAATAATCCTGCATTGGCAATGGAAGTGACATGAAGAACTATTACTTTAAGATCCTCTTCATCTCACATTTCCATGATTCCAAATGGATATAATTTTAATCTATTGGAGAGTGCATATTGTAGCTGATAACAGTAAACTTTGTGTTATTTTTTGCTACGGCCAGAAATCAATCAACGAAAATTCTTTCCAAATTGATTTTATAACTTAGTTATAAATCCGTGGGGGGAAAAGAAGAATAAAATGAGAAAGAAAAAGTTTTATGAAGTAAACATTAAAAGTCTCCATCTGGGAGCATTGATTCTGCAAATGGACATTGTTTTACCTAATCAATCAAGTTCATTAAACACAACAGGAATGTTTGTTGTGTGTAATGGAGGAAAACTAGCAGTTGCTTAGGTCATCACTGGAGATTTTCTTACTATCCAATAAATTCAGTACTTTGCCCTTCCAAATTTCTAAATGTGTAGTAAAGCATGCATTGGAAACAGAGAGGAACCATGCATTCAGTGCCTGTTTTGTCTGGAAAATCGATCTGTTAGAAACACAGTCTTTCCAGTAGTGCTAAACATTTTTATGCTGTTATAGTTAGGTTTTAGAAGCAGGACTTCTCAAGTTCATGGCTTAATTCAACTATTGCAAATCAGATACCCATTTTGACCCATAGAACATAGGACCTTCTAGGTACAGCCTCACCTGAGTCAGCTCAGTGTTTACCACCAAATGAACCTTTTTGACCATCAATGAACATTCCCTCACAGCTAACACTCATCTCAAGTTGTGGATTTACTTCCCATGAGCAACCAAGCCAGAAGTGTAATTATAGTTGTAGAATTCAAAATGCTCCTCCTTTCATCTTCTCTGACCAACTGGAGGAATAAGTTGGTCAAAGCTTGCAATTACTGGCTAATTATTATTTCAGTTTTTATGTCTTTAATCTTGCCATTATACAGAATGTCTTCCTGACCTACATGGAAGATATTAATACTTAGCTTCTCAACTTCATGCTTCAAGAGACTGTGATCTGATTTCTAATGTGTTCTGATAAGCAACTGGTTATCCCTGCTGACCACTGATTACTTAACAGTATCAGGAAAATTGTCTGTTTATTTGGGTATTTCAGTAAGGATTTAGATGCCAAAATTTATATCTTACCTAGCCAAGAATCTTACAATTGATGAACCCTGCAATATTTCTGCCAATTCTCCTTTGGAGGCACAGATTAAAAAAAAAAAAAAAAAGTTGTTTCTGCAAAGCAGTTGCTTGGGGATCTTTGGGGGTGATGGTTTGTTTTGTTTTACGTATGTACAAGCAAATAAGACTAGTGCAGCAGTGTCTGTTGAAAGAAACTAGGATCATTCGTGTTGGTGCAGTGCCAAACAATTCAAGAGCTCTACAGTGAGAGCACTTTGTACACCATATAACTGCTCCTTCAGAAGGAAAGAAGCATGTGCGTCTTCCTACAAGTTATCTCTGCAAAAGGCAGTGTTTCCGGAGAAAGCCTGGGCACTCCCTGTGGCCTCCATGCAGTGTACAGCAGCTACTTGGAGCCATACGTGATAACATCATTTCCCCTTGTGGCACCTGGCTTTCTGCAAAGCTCTCTGCTGGAGACCTGCCACATTGGCAGATCAGAGTTCCCAGTATCTCCCTCTGCGGCGTAACTGCACAGAATTACGGCCTGAGACTTCCTTCAAAGATGATTATGTTAATGCCATAGCTAATTTTCCATCTTATAGCAGAGATAATTGTTAATAATATCCTGTTATGGCTATATGTGGAGTTTATTTGGGGGCAGGTGTCTTTTTTTTTTTTTTCCTTTTTTTTTCTCCTTTTTTACACTGATTTTCGTTTTTGTTTTCCTCCTGAAAATTCAGATGTGAACATAAGCAGGATCCAAGACAAAGCAATTTCATGTCAGACAAAAGACACTGGAAAAAAGGCTTTACTTTCTCTTAATGCTTGTGACATGTCAAAAGAAAGAAAATGTCATAAAAAGAAATACACAAAAGTACTTTATCCTCAGAATCACTGAAACCCATATTGTCATTTTCCACAGCAGGAATGGTGGCTAACTGCCCATCTGCAGGTGCCCTGCGCTGTACTCCATATTTCACAGGGAATTTAGTGAGCCAGTTATGTGCCTTTTGGGAACGTGCAGGAAAGAGGCTAAAAAGCAGTGAGCACTGAGCATCTCTCCAACTCGCTGAGGCTAAATGTAATGCAACGTTTGTGACACCAGCCAACTTTCAGTTTAGTAAAAAGTTAGAGTGAGCCCCTGCCTTTCTCCCCGAGAGCCGGGCCAGGCTGCCCAAGCACACATGAGGAGATGCACAACGTCTTTGCTCTTCTCTGTGTGTTTCCTGGAGTTCTACAACCACCATTTTTGCAAGGGAAGGAAAGCTTCTAGGTTCTGCTCGTTTGCAAGCTGCCTCATGTTTAATGCCTTGATAACCTGAGGGCTCTTGGTGTAGATAGTGGAAATCAGAGAGCAGTTTTCGCGTTGGCTCATTTTGGAGGCTCCCTTAGAAAGACCAGAGCTCTGATTATTTTTGTTTATATTTGCCTTCTCCTCTGCAAACTGTTGATTTATTGCCATTTGCAATGACGGTTTAGATCAAATCATGAGCACCTAATAACAGCTGGATAAATTTACATAAAAAAATTATATGCATTCACAGAAAACAAGTCATTTCACTGTGACACTGTATCAATGAATATGTTTAGAAAAATCACATTAATTTCAATGAAAAATCTTTGCTTTTCAGCTTTACTAATCCTGTCTAATTTTAAATTCTGTGAGTCTTGAGTTAAAAGAAGGCATCCTGTATTAAAAGTATTTCTATCTCAATTTCAAGCAAAGTTTTAAAATAGCATAAAAATGTGTAAAAAGGTTTTGAATTTTCCACAAAGGCATTTCTTTTCTGAGACAATAAAGATCTAAAATACAATAACAGCATTTTGTATTTTGGAAGCAGATAGAAACAAGTAGTAAAAAGCACATTAAAGTATTAACTAAATTTTGTCTTGAATATTAAAAAGTTAAACATGTGTTTTATTGTTTTGGGATTTATTCCATATATTTCTCCTTCAACTTTTGAATTATGTTTTTGTCAGAAGAACTTAGTCACAAAAAAGAAAGGGAAGATTTTAAAGATGAGGTCATACTCTATAATCTGAAATAGAAACACAGTCAATACCTAAATAATCGGATGTGTTCAGAGAGAATACCCTTTGTCTGTAGTCTCACAGCAATAAGGCTACCATAAAACCCCTTCACAAATGTGCTCAAATGTCCCAAAACCCCACCCAGCACAATAGCTTTGGCTTCTGCTAAAAAACTTGAATGTTTTCAAACTTTCCTCCACAGAGTACATTACATCATCTTCAAGAGGTTTCAGTTGTTGGTGACAGGGTACTCATGAGCAGGATGCTTTTCACTCCATGAACAATCAGGTTACATCTTTGTGCCAACCACAATCACTGATTTGAAAGGACACCCAAGAAACAGCTTTATTCATAGAGTGAAAAGGAGGATGATTCTTTTGGTTACGTACTTTTTTTTTTCCCCTTGATTATTTACATCTGATTCTGTTGTATATAGACTTTTATGAAAACAATTCTACATTGAAAGTAGCCAGATTTAAAAAAAAAAAATAAAAAAGGCAAAGAAGAGCCCCAAACACAAGTATTAGTTAAAAATGTATTATTTTTAGGTCTTGAAAAATCTGAAAATTTCACCCAAACAAATATTACTCATGCCACACCTTGTTATAATGATAATGTTTACATCAGATAACAGTTTTTGGGGAGATGTGGGAAGAAAGTCAAAGTTTCACCAGCTCTGCTAGGAGTCTCTCATACTGTCATGGGCAAAGGCAGTTAATAGGGCTGGAAATGTTTGTACACACGGCTCTTGACAAGGTCCCAAGAACTGTGTCCTCAACTACTACAAATAATGCAGGCCTGCTGAACATGTGTACACCACGAACATAGGTCAGAGCTAGTTGAATTTGAAGAAGCATTCAAAAAGATGAGTTGCAGAGCTGAACCATACTCTTCTTTAAGTTGCAAATTTCATATAAGCCTGCCCTTCTTTTTCATGAAACATGTAGTCTGCAAATAGCCTCTGTCTCCCAAGAAACACTTTGAAGAAAGTTCTGTTTATACCTTCTTTCCCACCTGATGACTTTGCCCATATGTAAAATGAGTTGTTGTTATGTGTTGTCATGTGTTTCCATGCCGAAAGAACAAACATTACCAAACTGGTCTGGAAAGATTTACTTTAGAGGAAGGCAAGAGACAAAGAAAGAAAAGAAAAATTCCTGTTGGAGAGAAAAGAGGATGCAAAGTTGTGTGCACAGTGATTGTCTGGTCTCTAACCAAAGGAGCCACTGCCACCCTGAGACATCATGCACCCTGAGCTGCCATGGACAATATCCCAGAACTGCAGCAAAGACATAGCTGCAGACATCACGGCTGCAGGTCCCACAGGACAAACCCATTTGCATGCTTTTGAACAAGATGGAGCAGAAATAGAAGCACAGTAGCACTCGCTTGTAGAGACATGCTTTTTTTATAATGAGCAAACAGATCAAGAATAATTAGAAAAGATAAGTTGCTTAGCGTGTTAACTGTCTCCACAGTAGGGTGCAATTAGTGTCTCCTTTAGGTTTCTAAGGGCATCAGTCTCCAGTTAGTTGCTGCTGTAAACTCAGTTACTGCTCTGTACATCTGCAAGGCGCCCAGCAATCTGCAGTGCCCTCAGCTTATTACTACTGGGTTCGCACCTGACTGTAAATTGCATCATGGAACAAGCTCCATCTGCATGTCAGGCAAAAATTAAGCAGCTCAAAACTGCCTGGCAAACAGAGCATTTTTTTAAAGTGCACCAAATTCTGAACACTGAACACGTATAGTCCCGGAGACATTAATGAGTGACAAAGAAAAACAAAGGCACTTACAGGGTTTCATAATGGTGCTCTACAACAGCCACAGCCTGTTCATTTTTCAGGCCATGGGGTCAAGGGCCCAGACCTACCTATGTGGGTTGTAAACTACACAGAAATGTTGCCTCTAAACAGGCCAGACAGAGAGCTTCTCTGGCCCAGGGTGGTAGAAAATGTCTGCTCAGTAACCAGGGCTCGGAAGACGCGGAGAAGACAAGAAAACTTGGAGCAGTTTTGAAGTCACAGGGAATATACCTGCAGCGATCCTGACTTGAGCAAATGGAGGAAACGTTTTCAGATCTCTCGCTTCTCCATCCAGTCCTTCCCATTAAAAAGCCTGCACCAATGCCTTCTCTATCCTTTGCCTATTGGGCTCCTTTCCTTCCCCTTCTTCCTTCTCCACTTCCCCTCCCAGACCCATATTCCCTTCATACCCTCCTTCCTTAGCTGACCCTGTCTTCTACCTGTTGTATTTCTCCTCATTTATACTTCTAGAGAAATATTTACTGATGTCCCCACTACAGTAAAATCCCCATTTCTTTCCTCAACTCCCCTCCATAATTCATACAGTATTTGTGGCCCACGCCCTATTCCCTCAGTCCCTGCCTCTCTGTTGTGACTGTCCTGGCAATGGATTGTGAGCTAGTAACACACTTCATGTCATTCAGACCTCCCATTCACAGTAATATGAGAAAAAAATGGTCATAAGTAAGCACTTATGTCTCAACTTTCCACAGATCTGTCTATTATTTTACCAGAAAAAATGTATCGTAGCATATGCTAAAGGTCTCCTTTCGCCCACACCAGCTTCCTTTTTAAACTCTCCAAAGGACACCTTTTTTTTTGATGGGTGCTCCCCAGCACATCATGTTCAGTCCTTCACTGCCCTTTTCAAGTGCAGCGAAGTCCTAAGTGTATTGCAGCATCACATACTACCTTTCCAGAGGTGCTGGTACTGCTATGGGCATCAAACATGTTCTTGCCATTGGCTTTGAGCATGGGGAAGACAGGCAGACCTCTAGCTTGCTGTGTATATGTGCTAAGGGCATAGCAAACTCCATGTGAGAAAAGTGTTTGGTTTTGTGACCTTCAGGTAAGTGCTTACACGGCAGCTACTGGGTGCTAAGCTTGTGGGAGGCCCTCAGGCCCACAAAGGAGCATTTGGAGACAGGGCATGCTGAGGGCAGATGTATGTCCAGGACATTAGGAAGAAGCTCTTTACAATGAGGGTGGTGAGACACTGGAACAGGTTGCCCAGAGAGGTGGTGGAGGCCCCATCCCTGGAGACATTCAAGGCCAGGCTTGATGAGGCTCTGAGCAACCTGATCTAGTTGAAGATGTCCCTGCTCACTGCAGGGGGGTTGGACTAGATGACCTTTAGAGGTCCCTTCCAACTCAATACATTCTATGATTCTATGATAAGAGAGAGGGAGGAAGGGACAAACCCACAGACCCATCGCCTGTGCAGTTCAGCAGCACGATTGCGTGACATTGATTAACAAGGCTCCTGATTTCCAGCTAATGATTTAGTTCCACAGCATGTCAACGTGTTACCTAACCTCCATCTGTCTTCCTGCTTATACATGAGATCTCCACTTAGTCTTTCATTTTCTATTGGCAGGATTATAGCATGTCTTTGGATAATGTTCCTAGGAATAAGCACATAAAATTTGCCAGCTCCGTTCCCACAGAGATATGAGCCTGATTTGGAACATATCACTTGCTCTACCTGCTCCTATATTTTCCATGTACTAAACAACAACTTATTTCCTCAACACCGCTTGAAATCCTTTCAACCTTCTTACTTGTAAATTGCACCAGGAAAAATGAAGGTGGAATTCCACAATTGTATTTTGCAGCAGACAGCTAAAGGAAGGAGGGAAGCAAACAAATACAGACAAAGCAAGTCATAACTTTTTTTAAAAAAAACAACCCACACATATTCACATGTTTTAGCACCTGAATGACATTGCTTGTAGGCATTGGTGATTTTGATGCCTGGCTGGCAAAAAGAGAAAAGACTTTTTTTTACTCCACTAAAGTCCTTTACAAGTCATGAACTCTAAATGTGTCATCAGCAAACACCACACAGTGGCATGTCCTTTAGGAAGAATGAATACACAGCAGTTTCTCAAAGCTGCACTATGTTTCACTTAGAACACAGTTAAACTTTACTGGAAATGAAAGTCACCCTCTAGCCTTGAGAAATCTCTTGTTCTTTAGAGGAAGTGTTATTTGGTTGAGTTTTTATTTTCAATTTACTTTTGGTGTACTTCTTTATCCCTGGACAATTTTTATTCTGCATCAGGAGAGTGGAAATACATACTTCCCATAGGTATTGAAATACACCTGCAAGTTACCAAGTAATGGGGATGATTCAAGATTCTGGACTTAGATAAAACAGTGGAGAAAAATAAAGGAACCGATGTTGAGTACTGAGCATGCTGGTCCACAGCCCTGAATATAATCTTGATTCATATTTTCCTGTAAGAAATTTCTGAAATTTTTCCATCATGTAACTCCAAGCTCCTTATGTATTTATTTCTGTCCGATTTTCCCCTAAAAATGTCAATCAATCCACATTTCCAGCAGAAAAAATCATAGTTGAACTGGACAAAAAGTAGAAATTTGAAGTTTTATGTACAACAACATTTGTAAACTAAAAATGTTAACATTTTCAACTTTCAGAAATGGAAATGGGGAGAAAAAAGCTGAACCTGTCCTTCGATATCTGTCACCACATTTGAAACATGCACTTAATAACTTTTTATTATTTTTTAACTAGTTGTTTTACTAGTGGTTAAGCAGGTGTGCCTCAGAACAAAATGAAACACAGAGAGTTGTTGGCCTCGGCAAGCAGCCATTTTGTGTTAACAATGACGAGATTAACAGCAAGAGAGTCAGAGGTGGAGCTTTTTGAAAGCTTGTCAGATTTTTGTTTCACGTAAGCAAAGCAATGTGTGGGTGGTAAAAAACCAACCCTTGCTATGGGCGAACTTGAGAAATTCAACTCTAGAGTTAGAGATCAGTTACCTACACATTTTTTTTTTATATCTGTATTATTGTGATTGACTAAAGAAGAACCTGAGGCAGATAATCCCTTTGTGGATAAAAAAAATCTACTAGTGGCTTTAATCAACAATGAGGAAATCCCAAGGTATTAGAACTGGCTTACACTAGCCGTCTGAAAGTTCGTCAGCTCTTCCACAGCTGAACTCCTCCAGTTTTGTAAGATTGGGAAGGTCATGAGATTTTCAATGTTCGCGTCATCACTAGGGCTTGTTTAATCAAGCAGAAGAAATACTACCCTTAGACTGTATTTTGTTTTAACTAATTTTTGTAGTTCACAAAACTAGAGGTATTTGCTAATGTTATGTTCCCTCAACAGGCATACTACTGTTAGTAGATAGTGACCCATGGGATTGACATAACTAATCATAATCAGATCTCTCTAATGTCAGACCCTTATAATTTGGTTGAAACTGGAGGTAAGGATCTGCAGTGATCTGTATTTCTTCTGAAATTAATGGTCCAACTTTAATCCACTTTAGCCAAGGTCTTGCTGTGTTTCTCTACAGCTTTGGTAGAGGTTTTTAAAGAAGCGAGCTTCGATATCTTCAGTTCGGTCTTAAATGCTGCCAGATCCTGAGAGCACTTTCAAGTTCCTACACTTCAGTAATTCCCTGGAAGTCAACAGCAATGCTAGTGTGTCTGAATCTTGCCAAGATTTATTCCTGAGACACCTTAATAAGCCAAATGATTTTATAAAGAGACAAGCAATTGGTGCTTATTCAAGTCAGTGTTAAAAAGACAGACATTGTCTCTAAAGTCTCTTACCCTTCCAGTAAAAAAAGAAAGCGCCCCCAAAAAACCAAAATAACTGCAGTGTGGCAGCTGCTCCATCCAGAGCTGGGTCCCAGGACTTCACCTCTGCTCTCACCACTCTCCACCCAATACCTGAATAGTAAATTAAATGGGGATGCACCTACCAGTGTACACACAGCAGCGAGTCAGGGTAAACGTATGTGTGCAGATGGACAACGCAACTAAGCCAATCTAGCAGCTAGCTGCCTCCAAAATGGCCAGCCCTGCTTCTCGTGCCTACTTAGCCCATTGGTCTGATGTGGGCATGTGGTCTCACCCAGCTGCAAGGTGTCTTGAAGCACCAGGCTGGCAGAAGTTGAGTCCTACAGAAACAATAGGCTCACCTGCTGCTGGTGACTCTCCTGGCACTAGGACAGCAGCGGCCAGCAGGACTTGGTAGGAGCACATAGGTGGAGGCAGGCAGGGCACATGAGCACTTCCTTGGGCAATATCAGGCCTTCAGGTAGCTTTAGCTCCATCTTTAAACCACACGACTATCCACAGGGATAGTTTTAACTCCACCTGCCAAGAGGTGCAAACCAACTTGTATTGTTTGCTAACGGACAGTTAGAAAATAACTCTTCTTTTCCCTCAGCTGTGGGCTCACTTTCTCTCTTTTTCTCTGGTGTCCCTGTTTCTTAGTGTGCAGCATATGTGCCAGGAATAAGCATGCTCATTCGGGTCTGGTTCCTAGGGAGCAGAACCACCTTATTTAAATCAGAGCCACCGTAATGCCCATCTGCAGCCTTGCATGCACCAGACCTGAATTATCTTACACGTGGCGTTTCCGGGTAGGATTTATCCAGGCTGTTCCATGTTCAATACAGCAAAATGCTAATCAACACATGTAATTAATTAGCGTCTATACGTAGGGCCTGAAGCCTTAATTAACATTCCTCTCTGATTAAATTATCACTGATGATTCCAAGTCTCAGGTGAAACTGAGTGTCGGAAGTTTTTAGCGCTTGATTTTCCGCCCCCCTATCTCCCAGGACTTCAAAGTGAACATGAGGTCCGTTTCTCAAATCCAATGGAGCTTTGCCATGCCCTGTTCCTTCCCTGGCCATATCTCCTGCAGCAAAAATCCTGCACTTAGCAGTTTTGGCTGTTTCACAGTCCCTTGATGTCACCAGGCCTCTGTGAGATAGTTTTATAAAAGGCTTAAGATGCTAGACATTATTTTTCAATGTTAAAAAGTTACTGGTTTTCTATTTGTGGTATTTCATAAACAAAGATAAGGAAAGACAACCTCTATAGCAACACATACAAATAACTCCAGTCCCTTGAGCAAACCATATTCATTGTAACTTTTTGCTGTCCTGTGCCTCAAAGTAAATTTTCCTGTCTTAAAAAATTCTTTTATTGTGTCATTGTTTGTATCTCCTGTTTTATTTTTGTCACCTGTCTCCCAAGTGGTTCAACCTCTGGAAAGGTAACTAGCTGTAAACCTAGCTAAATCTGTATTTGTAACTAACAGGCTATTTCCTTAAAATCAACGTGGTTTTGTACAGGTAAAAAACCAAAAAGAATTCTAAATTACTACAGAAACTCATGTTAATTTATTGCACTTTGCTAAAATCTGGACGTTTCTTTTCAAAAACTAGGGTAGACATAATCCTGCCCAGATGCCTCATGTGATGACAAATGTGTCCAAGTATTGAATGAAGTGCTTGGAAAACTATCAGGCTGAGAAGATTAATAGTGAGGAAAGAGGTATTCACTCCTGGGTTCTCAGCCAAACTTCTCGCTCCCTAGAAGATCTCGATGGCTTGATAGCTGACCTCAAGCTCTATAGTCCATGTGATTAATTTATTTTATTAACTATGTTATCAACTCCTTCAAGGGGACTAGATTAGGGTAAAATCAATAGTAATGGGGCCATAACGTCAAATTTTCAGAGGTGCCGAACTAATGGGAACGTCCAGAGGTTTCTCAATTTTATAAGGCCATATACAATACAAAAAATCTCATTTCACCTACGCAAGCAGAAAAGGTTTCCAGTACTAAAGTATTCTTTTCCACAAAATAAAGACAATAGCATATCTTTATCTCTTAGATTAAATGAATGTTGAGAAAAGTACTTGGGTAGTCACAGAGAATTTGTTACAGATATGCAAAGATTTTTGTACAAAAATTATATTGATTTGGATTGTTATTTTAGTAAATTGTGTGTCATATAAAGAAAACTGATTTGGTCTAGGTAATAACTTCTGCTGATTTGCAGCCTGAAAACATTTTTAAGATTTTGATTGTAGTCTTTGGAACTGTGAAAAATAAATGTTTCAAAATCATGTAAATTTGCATAAGGTGGGGAGACAAATTTCCTTCTCATCTTCTCTGCTTATCTCTATCTCCATGTGAATTGTCATTCACCTTTTAGCTCATCTTTATTCTAAATTTATTTCTTTTTCATCTTTTCATAGTTCTCTACAGCTAACCAAGATTAATAGATTTCATCGTAGCTTGCTACTGCAGCTCTGTATCAAAAGGAAAACAAGGGTATAGGTTTAGTAATTAGTAGCTTGCATCAGAGTGAGGGAAAGTAACAACTTATTACAAAATCAGGCTGAAAAACAAGACCATACCTCCCACTTCATGTGGTATCAGTGTAGCTTACAATTGGAAAACAACTTCATAAAGGATTTATTTTCTCAGAAAGTGTCTTTCTGGGAAAAGAAGAAAAAAACCCCAAACCGATACTATTTGATACCTTTGAAAAGGTGCACATTTTTATGAAAGGGAGAAGACTAAATATGTTTTATCCACCAGCTTAAATTTTCCCGAGGTATAACAGCAGCCTTCAAGCAAGCATTCCCCTATACCTTTGGGTGGACCATTTGGGGCACTTTTCATTTCTTACCTCCTGGTTAGGCTCTAGCACAAGAAATATTGGCTGGTAAGCAGTTGTGGCAGAGGGGAGGGGATGTGAAGTAGGTTCCCAAGGTAGGAGGGAAAATGTGTAAAACACATGGATGGTTCCTCACAGACAGGAAATGCTGATGCTGTTTTGTGGTCTGAGTTTGGCAAAGGATTGTGGTGTGCAGAGCAGATGGAGGCATAACCCCTCTCTTTCACCTGTGGCCTACCTCACAACCAGAAGCTGCTGCTGCCTGTGGTACTTCAGCGAACAAAGGCAGGTCTGCATTGAGCCTTCTTAATGAAGACTGATGATGTTTGACATCTGATATGCAAAAAGTGCTGGGCTACAGAGAGTCAAATAGGCTTTCCCCAGTTGGTTGGGGCTGCTTGCTGCTGTTGTGTACAAGGGCTCTGTAACTTTTCCTGCCCAGGTTGGATAACACCCATCTTTCAAGTACTTATGCCTGATTTTTGGCAGTGCAGTTAGAACTATTTATGATGATTATTCAGCGATTTCTAGAGCAGAATGTAGTGAATCACCTTTTGCAGTAAATATTTCTTTAAGAGGCTTGGGATGTGAAGCCAGACCTGCTTGACATGTTCTGGTTAAGCCTCAGCGCTGCTAAAGTTGATTGATGAGTCCTCAAAGAAGGGCACAGATCCCTGCCCCTCCTTTACAAGTACTTCCTACGTGATTGATAGTTGAGTCAGTGTTATGTTAAAGAGTCGCTGTAGCTACAGACCTTAGCTCAGAGCGCTCATCAATCACTGGCCGGGAAGATTTTGCTATCTATCTGTGAGTGTATGAATGTGAAATACTCTTCCTTTATATCCCACAGAAGATCCCTAGTCAATTCTGAGTGCAGCCAAAGTCAGGCAGTAACTCTTATCATCAGAAATTGATTTACCCTTGCTTAACAGAGAACTATAGCAGGGTTAGGGAAGTGTAGGGCAGGTTCCTAATGAAAAAGCACCTCAAAAGCAGCGTCAAGAAGACACACACAGGATCAGCAGTTAAGGTGCGTGACTGAAGTCACCAACAGTTTTCTCCAGTGACTGGTGGCTCGGAAAGAATTTAAAAGAAAGCAAAAAAAAAAATACTTAGAAATGGTAAGGATAAGCCCACATATCCTTCACCCTCCTGTCTTGCTCTGGGGGGTGATGCTTCAGTTCACAGACACCAAAAATAAGGTATACTATGCGAAAGCCATCATGGGCCATGTGGTCCCTCAATGATAAGAAAAGGCAAAAAAGGCAGACTCTGATACACTCATGGAAGTGTGTATACCTGTCCTGCTGAGGTTGATGGTCAAAGGCAACACATTTTCTATGAAGTGACCACTGGGGTATGGGCTTTTTTGAAGGGCAGATAAATAGCAGTCGGTCTGAATCACTTGGCTGTCCTGTGGCTGCTTATTGGCAAACATTTTGGTTTGACAGCAGCAGGCCCTAATGAGATGCCGAAAGACATCCATAAATGCCTCCTTTGCTGAGTAAATATTTTTGTTGGACATTGTGATGCAGCAATATGACGGGTCCCATCTGTCATACCAGCCTTGCCTGTACAGGGATAAGTACCAGTTTAATCCAAGTAATCCAAACCTTTGACACAGACTCAATCATTTTAAATTCACACAATGCATGAAAACAAGAAAACCTACATGTCAGACCAACCTACCCAGAGCTTTCTGGAACTCCCCAGGTTCCAGCCCTGAAAAGTTAATTTCCTTTTGCCCCTTAAATCTCTGTTCCGTGTTGTGACATGACCCGCATGCAAATTCCCTCTGTTTTAGCCTTTTATTTCTCTGTTCCTTTGCCACGTATCTCAGATATTCCCTAATTTATTACCAGGAAACCAACAGGTGCTTGACAGATGGCAATTTGCCTGCTATTAATTGCTGGGAAACTGCTCACTCAGAGATCTTATCCCTTCGTTTTCTACTCCTGATACTAATTGGCATTCCTGATTGGTGATAAGGAGAAAGAATAATTAGATATAGATGGAGCATTTTGACTGATGCAATCTACACAGCAAATACCTGTGCAGCAACAATCGCAACTGCACAGGAGCTGGCAGGAAGCTTTGCACAGAGGTTGGTGCGTGGTATTCAGAGAGGCAGGGAGATGTTGAATTACCGTATGTATTTCCAGAGCTACCTGGGATATCTGTGAAAGCCAGAAGGCAACACTTTAGAAGGTATTAATTAGCATTGCCAAAGTCCGTTCTCCAACCTCCAACGCCTTTGGGAGAGGGAAGCCTCCAAAGCCCTTTAAGCAAATTAAGCAGGCCCGTTATAGGAGGCAAGTAACGAGCTGTTAGCTGCAGCCAATCACTCCCCAGCCGGGCAGCACACCAGCACACTTCCCAACACCTTCCTCCAAGAGGGGCAATGCCTGACATCTCTGCCGATGCTGTTTTTGCACGGGCTCTGTGCAGACTCTGCAGGTGCCACCCCCCGAAACCCGCACGCTGTGAGCTGTGCTCAGAGTCCCTGCCCGTCACACCCGTGAGCGGCGTTTCTGTTGGCAGCAGCCAATTTCCCAAGCCCTGGTGCACGTCTACTCCGCTAATATGAGTCAGGGGAGATCCTGACCAGGCAGGGCAACAGAAATGAACAACAGATGGGGCTGTTCAGGAAAAGGAATGTTTCTCTACAAGACTCTTCAGAAATATTTATTTTATGAGCAAAGATTAATATCCTTTAATTTGTTATGGAAAAAAATGAAATATTATTGCATTGGGTAATTGTTTCAGACTTGTCTGCTGTGATAAATGTATAATGAATAAAAATCTGGAATTAGACTAGGTCAGACAAGAAAAGTTTCCCGAACACTGACCACTGGGATTCTAATGAAAATGGAAGTAGCACATATTTTGCTGGCATTTGCATGTTTTCAACAACACGATTTTGGGCTAACAACAGTGTGAAAGTGGAACTCCATCCTGCTCTGCAGGCTCAGAGTTCTGTGGAAAGGTTGCCTCAGGTTTGTTAACAGTCATTCACACTTTCCAATGAGTGTCTTTTTTGTATGTTCATATCCCTTTTGTTTTGGCTTTCTTTGATTCTTTCAATCAGCAGCATTGCTGACAGGAACATCGACCCTAATGGCAAACTGAAAGCCAGTTGTGTGGAGTTTAGGCAAAACACCAGGTTCCAGTCCACATCCAGAAATACTCTCCCAAGAAAGCCGATTCTGGGAGCCTGCCTCAGCTCATTTCGAAATAGAAATATGTCAAGTGATTATACATATTTCCATCAGAGCAGCTCACATGGTACAGGCTAGATATTAAATTACAGGACACGTTTACAAATAAATTACAACACAAAAAAAGAAAAGAGGTGTCTGAATGAAATACATGACCATTTGAAAGTGAATGAAAGGACAGACTTCTAGCTACTGGTCTCCAGAGAAATATTCACCTGAGGATGACAAGAATACATCACCTTCTTCCTTTAGCTGGTTTTTTTTCTCACCCCCTTTGCAGCCTTGTATCTGATGTCAGGCACCTGTCCCACTGCAGCTTCTCAATGGACAAGAGAATAGCTGCACTTTGAAATCTGTAGTCATAGACTCTTTGCCAAAACAAGCAAGCAGTATGTTCACAAGCTGTTACAATCAGCCACAGCAAGCAACTAATTTTTCTCACTGCAATTGAACCTAACAGAGGATGTGGATTTGGCCTCCTTCGTTCCTCCTTTTTTTTTTTAGTGTTCTTTTTTTCCTCCTCTTTCTTTTTTTTTTTTTTTTATTAAATGATATTGCATGATTTAAAAAAAAACAAAAACAAATCAAAAAAACCAAGAGATTTTTCCTTCTTTCTGCAAAATTAATCTAGATATAAAGACGACAACTTAATAAAAAATGCCTCCATTTCTTAAGGCCATGTGCTACAGAAATCTGTTTGGGTCTGCGGCCTGTGCAGAAATCCTTATGAGATGAGAACTTTTCTACTTGATAGATTGCAACTCTGGCTGGTATTCTACATGGTAGTCTCTGGAGGACTTACTCCGTCTCAAAGGTGGTGACGGAAGCTACATGGCCGCTACTGCAAAATAAAGCAAAACAAAACAAAACTAAACCGTTTCAAGAAGATAAAATAGTCTATCAGCTAATGGAAGAGCTGAAAGTCTGGCCTTTGTTATCTTTATGGATTTCACACTAAAAACAGGTGGAAGAGAAATTCACACTGAAGCAGAGAGATATGAAGATATGCAGCTCCTTTCAGGTGAAATAAATGCATTTGCTTAATTTCTTGGAACATATCCGTTTCCTCCCAGAATTTTCTACCACCTTCTCACATGTACTTAGCATTCATCCTTGCTTCTCCTGCAGATATGTTTACATTGGAGAGGAACCATTACTAGAGATCCTGAAAGAGTCATTCCCCCTGTGGCAAGGAGTCCTGCTGCGTTTGAAGCTTCCCATCTAACTGCTCTTCCTTCCCTTCTTTTGGGCTCCTTAACCCCAGCCTTCATAATGAGCTTGGTCCGTTCAACCTCCAAAGCTACAGGGAGTACACAGGAATCCTCCAGCCAACCCCTTGCGCTTGGTCTTTCTGAGTTTCTTGTCTGCATGAAAAAAAAAACCAAGGAAAAAAGATTTCAGGCTGCTGTCCAGAAGATTTCTGCTGCTCTGGACCGGCCCGCAGCGCCAGGATGCGTGTTATATGGCTTGCTCTCCCAACAGCAGAAATGGGTCCTTGAAGAAAGTTAGTTATTTCCCTTCCTGCTCATTCTTTGTTGAATTCACTTGTTCTTCAGAATCTCTTTGTGTTCTTCAATCTCTTCATTCTCTGTGTGCAAGAGTATGAGGACTTGATTTTATTCCAGACCTCAAGCCGCAGCAAAATCTAAACACAAGCAATGCTCAAGATCTTACAGAGCGAAGATTTATATATACCCCTACATTTACTATTTCAGGCACACAGTGCTTCAGAGTGGGTTTCTTCTCTGACCAGGTTCAGTCTTTAACTAAAATGGAGTTTTCAAAGCCTCTGGCTCCTGGCCTAATGCTAGTCCAGGGGAAATGAGATGATCGCAGTGGTAATAATTTGTATGTTGGGCTTTAAGTCAGATGTGGTTGTTCTATTCTCAGTGTATCTGTCCGTATGGACTTTCAAAAACAGTGTGGTAACAATTTGCTTGAAAAACCCACTGGTTTCTTAGTCAGAGGGTTTATTCAGTTTTCATTAAAATGTAAAAAAAAAAAAAAAAAAATAATATTGCCAACCAGTGTAATATTAATCATCTCTGACTGGATGTTGCATTGCAGGGGTAGCCAGGCACACGCTTGAGTTGTCAGGTTCAGTTTTCTTTCAGTTCCCTTTGATTGTATCAGTCGGGACCAGTCCTCACTGCGGCTGTGCTGGCAGCGGCAGGCTTTTCAGGGAAGTCCTCATCTCTGCATGACTCGGGGATTATGAAATGGAAATACCTTTGACAGATGAATGGTCAGCCCCCCCTCCCTCACACAACCCTCTCCCGTCCTGCCCCCGCTGCCAAGCCCAGCGCAGCGTGATGGTGCTGGTGCCGCTACCGGTGCCGGGGAGGATGAGCCACGCTGTGGGACAGGGCCGGGACACCACAGGGCCAGCGGCGCAATGAACTGCAGATTTATTCCTGCCTCACAACTTCTGTCGGGTGCAGTTCATCTGCTTTTAAAGGAAAAGAAGGACTTTGGTCCTGCATGATCATGTTCTGTCAGATTCAATTCTTTATGCTGATGATGTGATTAAAGTGCAGTGTAATTTACCTGTGCTGAGTTCTCCAGGCATCTTAGTTGTTCCACTTGAATCCCTGAAAGACCTTGAAAAAGAAACCAGGATTAACTCTGACTGCTGAAATATGACTGTCAAGACACAGTAATTCACTTCTTTATACTAGTCTTTTGATGTAATTGATCACATGGGGATGATTCAAATGGGCATTTCCTCAGTGGATCGGATGACTAGCCATTTTCCTTCCCTTTGCAAAGTCAAGTGGAAGTCATGAAAGGTATTAACATAGAAGGAACCGTGAGGTTTCTTCTAAGGTTGTGAAGAACAGCTGCACCTTTGCCCTAGCAGTGGGAAATGAAGGAGAAGACAAGGCTTTATCTGGCAGCAAACCAAGTGCTGCCACCTTCTATGAAAATGTGCAAGTCCTTAAAGTTTTTCTTTTCATGTCATCATTAGTCAATGCTGCCTCATTCATTAAAATCTCAGCTCATTTTGTAGTTAAAGAGGAACTAAAAAAAAAATTAGTAGGCTGTTTTTGACTGGGAACTAAACTCAGGTCCTCTCCATTAAACTGAGTAGGCCAGGAGTCTTCTTCACTCAAGAGACACCACTGATTCAGAGTGTTGCTTTGGTCCCAAAACACAGGAAACAAAGGTGGGAGGAAGTGTTTTGCTCTTGTACTTCTTGTTTCTTAATCTGGCCAGGACTGTGAAGTGTGGAGATAGGCATAGTGACAGTGGGTGCTTCAACAGATCTGCAAAAGCTACTCCCTCCTTTTAGGAGCTTTTCCCTCTCTCCATCTCCTGACTCTCTATGCCACCTGGCAAGCTATTCTCTCTCCCCAAGGGCCCATTAGGCTTTGCAATACCTGAAATGCATCAAACTTGGCCAGCTCATGGAATTATCTGATGATATAAATTCTACGTGCTGAAATACGTGGAGAAGGGCTTCCAGTTAGAGGGTAAGCAATATAAGATTATGAAAAAAGAAAACACATTCATTGGCAAGGATTAAGTGGCTGTGACATAGGAAAGGAATGAAGCATTGTAGCTGTCCAGTTTTGTACTGTTTACCATAATGATAGTCTCTGGACGGACACTTAGCATTATTGAAAGCTCTGGCATGATTTATCAAGTGAACACAACCTGAACAATGTCTTCTCTTATTGCTGTAATGACATTGAAAATTCATAGCTGATATCTGTGATTTGTTATCATATGGGTGGATCTGGCAGTTTCTTAGGCTTCTGCTATCTACAATTAATTTTTCCCATCGCGACAATCTAAATCCTCCCAAACACAAACAGTTTTGCACATAATTAATTTCAAGCTCTTAAGTTTACAGGCACACTGTTGTGCATAAAGCAAAGCACAAATGTAACTGCGGGACTGGATCTGGGCCACCAATTCTTTGCCTAGAAAATCTCTGACTCGCTGCAAAGGAGCCCAGAGCACGACTGTTTTGGCCAACACACAAATATTTTGGCTGGGAATGCGGCTGTGACGTCTCCTGAGAGCTGTCCCCAGCCTCCTCCTGCTCCCCTTTCCCCTTCGCGCTGCAGGCTGGGGTGAGGACTTCCATAGTACGATCTGCTGGCGAGGAGTCAGGCTGCGGTGGTCGTGGTGTCACTCCGTCCCCTTGCCACAGCACATCTGGAAAGCAAAGCCTAGCTGGGGAGCCTACCCCTGCAGCAAAATGGCAGGCATGCGGGAAAGCAGACAACCAGTAAGGCACGGCAGCAGGACTAAGGGCAAAAATTTTTAATAATTTAATATATTTATTTAATAATGGTCTTCATTTTGGCAAAAAATCTCCAAAACAAACACAACTGAAAAAAAAAAAACAAAACCCTGGAAATAAAATTTCCTTGTGTGGGGGCATGATTTTGATGTTATTTCTTAAGACAGAGGGAAAACAACAATGAAAAAAACCCAACCCTTTTGTTAAAACGGTGTGTTCAGTCTGAAAAATAAAATGAAACCATATCTCAGAAGACTGCTTCAGCACAATTTCTTTCCTAGGCCTGCTAGTTACTACTGTTTGCACTCCAGATATTTACCTTGTGTCACAGATCAGATAATCACAACATTTCATAAGAACAAGTCTAAGGCCCCACCTAATCCAGACAGGTGATGTCACTGGATGTGATAATCTCAGGCCGTCATCTACCATCCAGCTCATAATTCAATTACCATGCCTATTACTTTGTCAACTACGCTTATGCAACATGTATCAAAACCTACTTGGAAAATGTAATCTATATGTAATTCACAGCTGGAGTGTAGAAAATGGGGGCTGGGCGGTAGAGGGGTGTGAATGGGGAGGCGTGCAGGGGGAAGAAGGAGGCAGAGGTGGTTGAGATAAATGGAGGAGAGGGAGACAGGATGGTTGGCTGCGTGTTTGGGTTCCAGAAAAGCTTTAGATGGTTCTCTGTGTCAGGTAAGTCAGGCAAAGATTTCTGCCAAGGGTGCACAAGCCAGCTGCTATGACACAGAAAGGCAAGTAGTCACACTGTTGTCTCATATTTAACAACTGTAAGAAGATCATTATAAAAAAACAAAATTAATCCAATCTTCTCTCTGATTTGTCATTTCTTATAAGAGAGGTTCTTTGCAAGTTCAGGGAAGTCCACATTGCATCTGTTTAAAATTAGTTTATGCCTCCTCCACATTTTTGGGTTTTTAACTAAGGAAAGCAAGCATTTTATTTTATATACCAACTTTTATAAGAAAATCTACATGCTGCAGCACAACTTTGTGGCCAATATTGAATTTTTCTGTTGTGCATTTGTAGGACACAAGAGCCAGAGAAGTAGACTGCAAATAAGAAAGCAGTATGAACACTTCATCTGGGATTTGTGAGTGAGACAGAGGAAACAGCAGGAGAAATTGTGTCAATCAGATCAATGGATGTAATATTAGTTATTTATAAGTACCAAATTCCTTGAAGAATAAGGAATAATAATAATTTACATCAATAGAGTAATTTACATCACCATAGCACTGGGCAGAATGAACAGCACTAGCAATGTATTTGGATGCCTTTTGTCTCTTTCTAATTGGTCTGCTTACCATTGCTATGGAGGTCACTGGAGCATGAACAGTGACTCCTCAATCTTCAGTTTTGGGCAAGTCCTGTTCCTCACAAAGTTAACAGAAACAGTGCATCATTTAACTCTCCTGCTCACAGGGACCAGACTTCTAGTCTTCCTGCACCGCACACTTCTGGGAAATTTACACAAAGGTATTTGCTGACTTGCCAGAAAGCAGTGACTTTCTAATGTGCTCAGCATTACAGTCTAGGAGTTGCATATTCAGGGTATAGTATCAAAATTTAGCTCCATTGTTTCTTATGGAAATTCTCAAATGAAGAAAACCAACAACATACATTTTAGAAGATTAGTATCTAAAAAACTCTCAGTCCAGCCAAAATTATAATGATTTCTGTTTTTCGCTCGGCTATAGAGCTGACTTGAATCTTCTAGCAAAGATTCTTAGCTCTGTCCTGACAGTGTCCCCTATGGGAAATAATACAAAAACCCAAACATGCGGATTAATTTCCAGCAGACATAAAAGGACTACATTTTTTCAAACAATGGAATAATCAGCTGTACACAAATGATCGCTCCCACTGAAGGCTGCCAGTGCCAAGGCAACGATGAGATTAGTCGTATCTTCCAGCTTTGTGTGGGGAATCCCTCCGTCGGCTCACTCTGTTGCATGTGGGGGTGGTCTGGACCACTTGGAGAGGCTGCCTTGGCACTACGAAGTCTGTGAGTGGGTCAGCTTATCCTCAAACACTTTTAAACTGGCAGGATGATTTGCTCCCTGGAAAGCTTGACTCCATGTGAAATAGCTTGTGAGAGCTGATATCTTGAAAGCACGAGGCCAGCGTGAGAAATCCAGCATTTTCTTGCTAAGAAAATCTACTGAGAATCAGGAGGACTTTGTTAGCACATGAAATCTAGTAGATACCTGTTTATGTTGAAATTGTTTCACTGTTCCTGAAATGGGCTTCAGTGCCTGACAAAACACTTCCTTACAGTAGGTAGGTGCTGCCTTAGCCGCAAAAGTATATGTAGGTTCATCTGAGATAATAAGCCATATTTTCAGATGCTTATTTACAAGTTTAAAACAGTTCAAAGCTGGGTTTTCTGCCAGTATATGTGCAGCTCTCCCTTTCCAAACTCGTAAAACTTGGTAGAAACAGAAAGGGGAAAAGACAAGGAGAAATATGGTAAAAGAATCAGGCTGTCATTTACTCAGACCTAATAACATGCTGACTGGTATTATTTCTTCATCTTTAGTAAACTTTTTACTCTGCTAAACAGGTGAAATTCACAAAAGAACCTAGACCCATGTCCAGATTATTAATACACATTGTAAACTGGTATTTATTGTTTTTCTTATAATAAATGCTTACATGAAAATGGAATACTGCAAAAAAAAATTGCAATGGTATATTGACATTTGATTTTTTTTCCCTCACCTAACAGACATTATGTGTATTTTTGTGGTATTTCTATATATCATGCCTTTGGACAATAAAAAGAGGGGAAGACTACAGAAGAATACTACTACTGTTATGTTAAGTGATGTGCTGCTAAAATAATAATAATTATGCATTCCACAGATATGATTACTGTGCCTGCGCTGTTAAGTCTTGACATTTTCAGAAATGAGGAGGAATGCAAACAGAATATCTGGTGGGGCAGTGCATGATTCTGGCACTGAAAGCATCTTGAGTAACCTGAAATCTAAAGACAAGTAGTTTAAAAACAGAAATGAAACCAAACATTATAGCTCAGCTTCAGAGATATTGACTTTGCATCCAAGACCCTTAGAACGAGATTTAAAAAGGAATTGGAAACAGCAAAATTTGTATTGTTTTCGGAGAGGGGTGCAGAGCATTTACAGGTTCTTAAAATGTGATCCTGGGATCCCACATATTTCAGAGAACCAGTGCATGGATGAGACTGGAAGGGACCTCTTGAGATCATCTAGACCAAACCCTCTGCCCAAGCAGGGTCAGTACTGCAGGCTGCTCAGGGCCATGTCCAGTCTTGTTTTGAATATCTCCATGGATGGAGACTCCACTAACTCTCTGGGCAACCTGTTCTGGTGTCCAACTGGGTGGTCAGGATTTTTTATATTTAAGTGGAATTTTCTGTATTTCAGTTTGTGCCCACTGCTTCTTGTCCTTTGGCGGGCACCACTGAGAAGGTTCTGGCTCTGTCTTCTTTACACCCTCCCACCAGGTACTTAAACACATTAGTACATGTATTAGTTTACATATATCTCCCACCAAGACACAAAATCCCCCATTGCTTCTCCTTCAATAAACCTCCATTAAAGAGGGAACGTTTGAAGCTCTGGTAAGTACGCTTAGTGAAGCAACACTTGTGAAAACAGATGGTTTTTATCATCCTATTTCTGGCAAAGTCTTTCACGCTGGGGATTTTATCTCATGCATTATGAACAGTGTCATGCACATGTTAGAATACCCCTGCGGATTGGTTTATGTGGGTATAGCCAGCTGCCAATTCAAACAGTGTGTGACAGAAATGGAGAGGTCTTTTTCATAGGAATGATGAGGAACGTCCTGTGGCAGTCCATCTGACTTCACTCCACCAAGATGTTTCCACTCTCAGTTAACTGGAAATTAAAAAGTCATGTAATTATATAGGGGAAAAAAAGATGGTCCAGGTGCTTTAAAGCACAGTTCTTGCAGAGGATTTGTTTTTAATACAGAGATTTGGTTTTGTCCAAGCCTCTTTTTTTTTTTTCTTTTAAATTCACCTTGCTATTTTTCCTCCCCACAAAAAGAAAAAAAAGTCTGAAAGAAAATTTCTCCCTTCCGTCTTGCTGGGTTTTGGTTGTTTCTTCTTTCCTAAGAGGTCTTACACAGAGAAAGCCTGATTCAGACCTAACAAAAACTCAGCATGTAGGGTACAACAGCGAACAGTTCAGTTCTAATATCACTGGAGACCTCTTTACTCATTCTGCCCAGACACAGGATCAGCTATAGCTAAGTACACAGTTTTTTTCTTATCCTGATCTTCAAGGTCTCCAATACCAGAGAAACCATAGTTTATTCCTGTATTTAACTAGAATTAAAGCTGATAGCATTAAAGCTGATACCTGGCCTGGTGCATATAATCACACATAACCTTCCTTTCCATGGCATTGTGCAGTGAGCCACCATGATAAAAGACTTTGGGCAAGGTCCATAAGCTACCAGTTTAAATGCTTGATGATATCAGCCCCAGCTATCTCTGGAAGAGGCTGTCTCTAAGTCCCACAGCTCTTCTCTGCTCCTTCTTTGGTCTACAACTATAAGTAGATCATGTGTGCTGCCCCTAAAAATTCTGATGCTGCTATTATTTTTTTTTACTGTTTGGATCTTAAAGTACAACTTTGTAAAATTACAACCGGCAAATTCATAGCCTGAGGCTGAGGTTAATGATTTGTATGAAAGAGCAAACACAGACCACCTCCCAACGCCAAGTTTCTCCTCTCCTCTAAATTGGACTGTCATGAATTGTATTTGCCTTTGCCATCTTCACACCTTCATATTCCTTTTGACTGTTGGAAGCCAAACTTAGCAACACTAACAACGGTTTTCCTCTCCAGCCTGGATGCCAAGACTCTGCTTAGTCTTTGGCACCACAAAGATGTTTTGACTCCATTATGTACAAACAGTCAAAAGATACGGACTTAAACCAGCAGCCCTAAAACTTTCTGCACCACAAACCACTGTCACCCAGCAGGATGCTCACTGAACAACCCTCATACTTCCAGTCAAATATTAATTACAAGCACTAAGAAGCCAATATGGTTATGTTGACTATGTCCATAGATACGAATGGTAATCTGCAGACCACAAGTATATAAATTAAAACTGAGAAGAATCTCAAGCTTAATTGACACTTCTGTGTTTCATCTCATTTTATATCCACATTACACAAAATACATCCAACACATGGCATTTGCAGCTCCCAGCCAAACTAGGCTCAGCTTAAAACAAGCATGTGTTTGCTCAGAACTGACCTGCTTTTAACATACTTGCACAATAGGTTGGTTTTTTTTTCCTTTTAGTTAATGGGTTTTATTGAGAACATATTTCCATAGCTTAAGATTAAAAAAAAAAAAAGTAAGCTCAAGAGACAATTTTCTTATCCCAGCGTTTGCAGAAGATATCGTGATGAAAATCATGCATTGCACAAATGAATTTGAAAAAAACACTCACGTGATTTGTATTCTTCTTAGTAAGGCATCTGCAGTTATACAGAACAAATAACCATGCATTAGAGGAGTAACCATTGCTAAAGAGATAAGACCTTCTCTCTGTAAAATCAGCTAAGTGGCCCAATATGCCTGTTTTATGCTGATGGGTTTATTAGAAAAAAACATTAGTCATTATTATACTGTAGATAGCAATGTATATTGTTCCTGGTTCAGGCTTGAGAATATGTATGTTCTGAGAAGAATGAACACATCTGTTGCTTTAACAATTCCTATTTTGTTTTCTCCTTCTCCAGTGATGTAGAATTTACATCTTATTAAAGAAAACAGTGTATGAGATTTTTGAGAAGCATTTGCTTCTGACTTTGCTCTATTCTCAGAGCAGTTAACACGTTCCAGAAAAGTATCAGTTGGAGTAGAATTAAGCGATTTCTAATTGCTTTTGAAAATTTGCCCCAGAAGGAAGCACTGCCTCTTCAGTTCCCCTGGCACATCATAAAACTGATATTTCCCGATATCGTCCCTATTTTGGGAATGGCCCATTAGTGAGAAACACTGCAGTTTCTCAGGGACTGCTCATCTGACAGTCTGAAAGCAATGCAATTCCACTTGGCAATTTACCTCCTCGTATGCCACCGTGCCACCGTGACTACCTTGTTCTATGGGAGCTTTGTAGATGCAAGGATTTGGGCCAAAGTGTTCTGATCTGAGTAGCAGGAAGGTGAAAATCTCAGTTTTGGGTGCGTAAATTTAGACTGCACAAAGTGGCATGTTTGACAGTGGGCAAAAACTTACTGCTAAGAAAACCAGCCTTCTTTGAGCCAGGACAAACACTCATCTATCAACCGCGCAGAGCTGGAAGTGACATCAATACAGTTCATGATAATGTCTGGATGCTGTGCCTAAAACGGCATCTGAAAGTTTCTAAAATTGTGCATTTGACTTCTTTCTGTTTTTAAACTTGAGCTTTTTTCTTTGTAGCTGACATTTATATATATAGAATTAATGAAAAAAATTAAAGATATTTGGATTAAAAGTAAAAGTTAAGTGTGTGTCAAAAAAACCCCTTTTTTAAATAAATGCCAATCAATGTCTTTTATAATTGAGACAGAATAAACGTAAAACCCAGTTATTTGAGAAATTCAACGTTCTTAATGATATAGAAAAAAACAAAACCAAAAACCTTAGCTTTAAGAAAAACGAGTATTTTATCCAGATATAGTCAATGTTGGTATAACATAGTTTCCCTTTCACAATGCCTCTACAACACTATGCATTGCTCCATAGAGATTATCCATTCCTGTAATCATGATTATCATTGCAAGAACTGAAATTGGCACTGAAATTAAAGCAGCCAGAAAGTAAGAAAAAACAAATGAAACACCTGCACTTTTTAGCACTCATCAAGTGCTATTGTTTTCCACAGGACTTTCAAATTAGTTGAAATGATTTTTTGACCATCTGTCTTTCCCTTCTGCCTATCGCTGTGTAGTGCCCCCCTCCAAACTCCTTTGCTTTGGCTAAGCACAAGCACTTTGGTCCTGAGCAAATAAAACTATTTGCTGCTTCTCAGCTGGAAAGAACCTAACACCGTCAGCATCTGAATTCCCTACAGTGCTGTGGACTGATTAGGAAACACATACTGTAACGATCTTACACAGAAGAGCAAATCCTTTTTTCCCTGGAAGGTGGTTAATGTATATGCTGCAGTATTTTTGTTTAGGTTTTTTTTTTTTCACATTTGACAAAGTAAAGAATTGTTGGTCCAGATATCTGGTCCCTCTCTGCAGAGGGCAGAAAAAGTCGATGTGAGGCTTAGTAGAACACTCACTCTGCTTTTCCACTTCAAAATCAAGCCCTTCCAAGCTTTCTTATTAGATGGTTTTACTGTTTTCATAGAAAAATTAAAGGGGGTAGTAAAAGTAACTTCTCTGTAATGGTTCATATTTGTTACACTACTTTAAAATTTAGTTGATGAGGCGCTATTGAAACTTGCCCGGTCCCTTGGCTTGGACCTCAGATGCATAAAATTTAATATTTAGTTCTGTGTCTACCACTGAGGGTTTTTCACAGCCAGGCATACTTTGGGTTTAGTATCTTCATAAACAAGATGCATTTCAAATTAGTCTCATCATTTTTTACAGTGCAGGAGAAAAGGAGGGGGAGGACTTTCATTTCAATTTGATGTAATGTTTTGAGTCAACACAAAACATTTTTGTTTTTTTGCCAAAAAAAAAAAAAATCATATTCAGCTGTGAGTGAAGGCAAGCCACAACCTCCCAACTATTTTATTCTGGCTGTTACACTGAAAAAAATTCATTAATCATTCAGAGGTATGCTGCTGTACGCCACAGGATGAGTGGCCATATGTTTTTGCACTTCTTTGGGTACAGAGAGAGAGACAGTGTATTTCTTCTCCATATCCTTTTCTTTTTCTTTCTCTCTCTTTTTTTTTTTTTTTTTCTGAGCACATTGCTGTTGATACCTGCCAAAACCAGCACCATGCCTTAGCAGTATCACATGCCACTGGCAAATGAGTTATTGCACATCCTGCCCATCGGTTCCCTATCCAACCTAAATCAAAATGTTTGTTCAAGGTATTTGCAGCTGCGGTTCGGGGTTCCTGTTTCTCTGTGCCTGCCGTCTATATGTTTACATATTTGGAAAAAACATGAACTCACCAATGCCAAGGTTGTGCTGTGCATCTGACGTGCACTGTGTAGCAGTATCACTCAAACGACTTAAATGTAAAAAGTGTTTTACAAGCCTAATTTTCAGGGTACTATGTTTAATCCAATTTCTCAGACATTTCTGAGAATTTCTGAAGTTCTACTGTGTTGCAGAAATCACATTTTAAAATCTCAAAAGCCTTTCCAGAATGGGTTTTCTGGCCCCAGAGTAAACCTCATCATTTCAAGTGGTGTGAAGTAATTTTAACTCTGTAGTCCTAGGATTTTATGCCTGTTTTGCACAGGTGTAACTGGCCATACTGAACATGCAGTAGTGAAAAATCACATCCGATGAACTCTGCCTTGTATCCACAACAGCTGAAGGACAGAAAACTAAGTAATGAATCCCATCCTTTGAATTAGCAAACATGAAAGAGCTGAGTCACATTCTGATCTCTGGGATGCCAGTGTGAAGTAAAAGAAGTTATACAGCCTTAAAAACAATACCATGGCATGTGTAGCAGATCAAATTCAATCCTTTATGATGAATTTAGCATCCAGGGGGAAATTCAGACTTAATTCATCATCTCACCACAGCTTCAAACACCAATGTAAACAAACTGTATATCCCACCACAATTAGAAATTGAAAACAGTGTGCTTAATGAATAACCATGTAATTTCTTAAATTGCTATGAAATTAAGTTAAGATTTACATTCATTTAGATTGCACTCATTTTCTTGCAAATTCTTCTGTGCCTTTTCTGATCTAATTTCATTTTCTGACATCTGAGGCAGGAATAAGACATCCTAGATGAAAAATAGCCAAACAGAACCTGAGGAAGAAGCAGCCTTGTTAATTTGTTAGTTGCAACTAAGAGCTGTTATGCTTTTACCTGCCCAGTGAGGATAGCCTTGAGTAGTCAGCTGAGGGACAAGCTCTAAAGATATTATGATTTTCATGGCTTGCTTGCTTTTTTGACCAATATAGAGGTTAAACAATGTAGTTTCCCAACAATCTTAAAATTAAAGACTGAAATGCAAAGGATTAAGAATCTGACAGGATGAAATATGATCTGCGCTTATTGTTAAAAAGAAAAAAGTCTCTTTAAAAACTAGACATTTATATTAGGTAAAAATATCCAACCCAGCACACCTCCACCATTCCTTCAGCTGATCATCAAGTCAGCTTTCTGTGGTTTTTTTGGTTTCAACCACTGTCTTTCCAGAAAATTGGTCTACATGCATGTTGGGTTTCCACTGGATGCAATGACTTTTCTGGACAACTATTTCTTCAGACTTGTCCCGATTCTTATATCTGCATTTATTATTTCCTCCTACTTCCCAAGCTTCGGTTTTCTGCAAGGTGTTTGCTTTGCAGCCTAGTGAAGCAGTGCAGGAGCCTGATGGTGGCACTGTCACTGAAGGGAAAACTGGGCAGGTCACTTGGGACGTGGAGATGGCTTTTCAGTGGGATGGATCTGCAGTGCTTCTCACTTTAGGGGCCTGGAAACACTAGTTTCATTCCCTGAAGAGAGTAAAAAAATCCAAAAGTCAGAGCTTGAGCCTTTTAGATGACAGGCATTGTGTCCTGTCTTTTTTCAGGTTTTTTACGTTTCTGCCTCCTAACACCACTACATTCCTATGCATCCAAGGGAGCCCAGCGTGTGCACACATTGCAGTGAGTTTTGCTTACTCTAACAACAAATTAAAAATATTGGTTTTGACACACAGATATTGCAAGAGCACTTTTCACCCTCTATGTTACCCATGCCTTTTTCTTTCATGGGGAAATTAAGTAAATTACCATCTCTTACACAATCCTATTTCTTGTATGCCAGTGCTCACCTCCTCAGTCTCATGTGCCCAGCTTCCTCCTAGTTGTGTGTACCTAATAGCCTGCATCCCCATCCCTGCCTGCAGTTTGGTCCTCCTCCACTCAAACCACCAGCCTTCTGCCCCCTTCTCCCTTGTCCCTAAGTTTTGTGAGCAAGAGGATGCATCTGTGACTGGGACCTTTTCTGGACAATTGTTGCAGCAAGGGAAAATGCTGGTTCTAATTTTTTCCTCATCTCTTCCTTAATGTGGCTTTGGGTTAATGATGAGAAAGGTGGAGAAATGTGAAAGCTTCGATTTCCATCTCCAGCATCAGAACGTGAAAAAAAGTCTAGGCAACCAATTACAATATGTATTTTCCTAAGGGAAGTTGAAATCCTTGAGACCTTAGCTTTGCATTTCATTACTACACAGCTTCCCGCTTCAGAAAAAAATCTTCCTGTGGAGTTCCTGAGAAATGTCAATGCTGTTTCTGCTGTTTCTCCACTGTTTGTCCAGTGGAGGCAGGCTGATATGCACAAGGCACAAGTCTGGCTCAGCTGGTATAAGGAAGTCAAGATCAATCTTCTTGATGTATATTTTGCCATTTTTTATCTCCCACTAAATTCTTCAAATGGAGTTCCCCTATCTAAACACATGCCACGGTGGCCACACATCAGATAGACATGGAGATATAAGGTCCTCCTGTCATCATCAGTCTCTAGATCCCAAAAGGGGCTCAGGCAGAGAAGGTTTTATCATCATACTCTACCAATTCCATAAATAGAAGGCTTCACTCAACACTGTTTTCAACCTGTCTGTTTTCCAGACCAATCATTTTTAAGCAAAATAAAACCAAACCCAAAAGAGAGCCCAGAAAAAAAGAAGAAACATTATCTCACTTGGTTTTGAGTCAGTCTCTCCAGAGTCCTCAGGGAGCAGAAGAGCAAACAAGACTATGTTCAGAATGTTCCCGTTCCTGAGCTGGGCTAAAACAAATACATTGGAGCAAGTAAAAACACATTCGAAACAAATCCAAAAGCAAACCTACCCCCTGAAAATCAGGACACTAACGGACTGTGAGGCAGCCAGCAAAAACAGGGAAAGATATTCTTTTAAATCTACAGTCTGTACCTGTCTGCACAGATAACAGAAATGGAGATCTACAAGTGCTGCTCTGCGTTCGACAGGTACTGTGTTAATAAAAGCACGGGGTTAACTCCAGGCAGTGGCTCCCTATATGAATTTGCGTGTAACAGCTGCCTTTAGGGATCTAACTGACACGGCAAAGAAATACCACACAACTCAGAGAGCTCGTGAGATGTGGGCTGCATCCCAAATGGTGGTCTACCAGAGTTATCTCCTCAGGTTCAGGGCATCCAAACAAAGAGCATGGTGGCAGTGCGATGAACATGTACCAGTTGGTATTGGAATTGGTACCAGAGGTTCAGTTGAGAGTAAAAGTGTGTAGACCCGTTACAAATACAGTTATGTTGGACTGGGATGGAGGACACATGTGCTATGAGGTGGAGAACAGGGACAGAAGAACTTTCTTCTTCACCACTGAACTAATGTGGTGAGTTGTAAGAAGACAACCTAAGTAACTCCTTTGCTGGTTTTGGGGCTGCTTCCAAAAATATTTTTCTTTATGCAAAGAAAGCTGACCAAGCACATTCGCTGTCTGTGTATTTCAGTACTTCACATAGTGGCTTACAGTTGGCTTGTTCAGTTCTCACCCATCTACACTTAGTGCATCATCTGAGCTTTGAAGAGACTACTAGGTCGTATTGGTAGCTGGTGCGAATTGGCAGTGGACGCTTCAGTGAAGCTGAAAGAGCTATTTTTGATTTACACTAGATAAGGATATTTTCCGGCTAACAAAAGACATGAAGAAAGGAGGTGTGGGATTTGGTGGTCACAGTTTAGTTTCCACAGTCATAGCAGTCGCAGTAAATCTTTAAGTAGCTTCCTTTCCATTAGTTAATCTGCTTTAATTTAATTTTATGAAATATCTGTGAGTGGTAATTCATTTTAAGAGCTGCTTTGCTTTCCTCGGAATCATGGCATGTATGCAAATGCAGAAAATGGACTGCAACAGCCCTCCTGACCCACCTCCTGAATACGACGTTGTTTGTTATGGAAAAACAATTAACGAGAAGCAATGAAATTTGATTTCTTTAATCTGTGCAGTGATGAAAGCTCCCCTGATGTGTGCTTGTCTTTCTGGAAGCACTCAGTGCTGCCACTAATCCTTTGCATTCTTTAGAGAATGCTCATTGATTTAACTACCATCAAATGTAATTATGTTATCCGCAGGTATGTTTGTCATGCATTACACTGACATACCTTTGAGGCCATTGAGTAATTTCTCCAGAACACAGAAGGATAAGAAGGGATCATTTAAAGCTGGGTTTCTACAGCTTTCTAGATGCCTTTGACCTTATTTTCTGCTGCCTTTGCACAGGTATTGTACCCGCATGGAGGCAGATCGAAACAAACCACTCTTCACCGCAGTCCCCACGTCTAAATTTTAAAAAACCTGATTGCACTAAAGGGCTAAGAGTTTGAAATTTGAATCTTAATCCTGCTGCTTAGATCAAAACTAGCCATTGATAATGTGTATCTGCCATCTACTTTCACGTGGAAGTCCACAGCTTCTATCTTCTGCTTTCATCTACAGCAGCCCATGTGTAATATACCTTTATTTATATCTCCTGACACTAGTGTGCATCATGTGCACACACACATGGGCATAGATATGTATAGAAAGTACTATTTATACTTCTAGCTTTATGCAACCAAATAGGGACTAAATCTTGAGAGTTACCTTAATGTAAGAGTGAGACAAATACTTAGTTCATCCTTTTTTGTCTCTAAATGAAGTGGAAAAGATACTTATGATTTCAGAGGAAGCCAGGAGACAGGTGTAATCCTAACACTATCTGTTTGGAAAGGAAGCTAGGAAACCTGCACCTAGCATGCTGGAAAACCTTTCTTCAGCAGCTAGCCTTGCTGGCTCTCTTGGAGACAAAGCTCACAGCAGTCTCCCCACATGTGGTGGTGCAATTACTTCACCTTCAGCAAATCAGGAACAGTTTGGATTGAATTCCAGTCCCTCAGGAAGAGGAGGAACTGGTCCCATGGACATCAGGGGAGCACCTGGTTTATGCTGGTGCAACAAAATCAGAACTTGTCTCTGAAGAAACTCTCGCCTAAGGCAAGATTTTGCCACTATTGCTCACCCTGTCCCACAAATAGTGCTATTAGATTTCTTTGGGGCTATTTTGCACCTACAAAGGACAGCTCTGCCTATCTAGGGGACTTGCAGGCAATGCTGCTTCCACTCTGACATTATGTACAGTAAACACTTGTAATTATAGAATCATAGATGTGAAACCAAAGCCAGAGATTTGGGATGCCCTGCAATGAACGTCCAAGGAGGAGTTGTATCTTCTCCTTCCCCTGCTAGCTCCAGAATATTTTTTCTGTGTTTCCTAGGCTGAATCTACCACTGTGTCCAGCCATGAACCCATCAAGCAGCAAAATCCTACTGTACTAGTGGTCAAGTGAAGAAGTCTCATTACAGAAGGCTTCCTGCCCAATGTGTTGAGCTAAGGATGGCTACCTGGGGCAAAATATTTTTAGAAATCTGGTTGCAAACTCTTAGGTGTAACAGTATGCTCCACAAAAACATTCCAGTGCTGAAGTCGTGTTCATTTATTCTTCCCAAAAGATGGAGAGGGATCAGCCTGTAAGAAGAGAGCTCTCTGAAAGAAAACCTGTGATCATAGTTTGAAACTAAAATCAATTTAAATCTGAGACTTCATGACTTTTCCAAATGCCCCCCGGGAGGTCACGATGGTGCGTATTTTCAAGGCAACTGAAGCATGTTTACTTGTTTGTGGCATGATATACCTGTTGCACAGGTAAATAAATGATTTTAATAACTAAACTAGCTTTCCTGAACATTAAAGGAAGAAGAAAATTTATTTCTATAATAAAGTCCATAGTCTTATAAAGATAGCTATGACTTTATTTAGATGTGGACATCACAGTCTGCTTTTTAACATGCAGTCATCCTACGCTTTTTACTCTACCATAAACACTTCCTTCCCACACTGGGAACACACTTCCCACAATGTCATTTCAGCTTCACAGTAAGGTCACAAGAAAGTGAAATGACCTGTTAAACCTGGGTATCCTGAATCCCCATAGTCTACTAACTTGTCTTCCCTATCAGCATTATAGAAACTAATGAAAACATGATGCAAATTATTTTCATTGGTCCTTCCAACACCACTTCTTATTTTTAAACCATCACCCTCTCCAGTTGTACCATTGACATAAATTATTTAAGTTTTTCAAATTGCCTTTTAGATTTGATATCAATCCCTCCCTCATCTACTTATTTGCAAAATGCTTTAAAGTAAAGTAATATTTTGCAAAAATGGGAACCATATGAGTTTCTCTGTGCAGCCAGTAAAAATTGCAAGGACAGTGTATGTGGTCAATGAAAAAGCAAGCAAGAAGAAGGAGGAATGTGTGTGCATGAAAACAAAGATATTAAAGCAAAGACAAGTGATAAGGACTATGCTGGCTCTATTGTTTGGCCTTTGCCAAGAAGAACTAGGAGGATGTAGGCGAGACATGAAGCTTGGGAAGGCCCTCTGAAACTCCTAGTCATGTAGTTTTCTGGTGCCTTCATAATTATGTTGCAGAACAGACACTACTGGGACATATACAAGTCACAACAGCTTGGAGCAACCCATAATTTGCAGCATTATAATAGTAATGCAACTGTATGATGAAAAAGCTTTTTAGACCCACTGGTAAGAACTGATTCATTACCGAAGTCAGACATTTTCATTAATGGTTGGATCAGGAAAAATTGTGTGGGTAACTGCTCCATGCAAGAGAAATAAGAAATGAAACTGTTGCTGCAGTGTAACTTCATTGCTAAGTTACTGCCTAAAGCCTTCAGTTCAGCAAATAAACAACTGAATTATTTGCTCTTTACTGATAAGCTTAGGTTTCTGTTAAAAGTAATTAACTGCCCCCACAGAACTGAAAAAGTTACAGCAAGGAGCAAGTTGCTGGATAAGCCTGCAGTTGTAAACTGACCTAGCTTCACTGACCCTACCTAAAACGTGCTAGTTTACACCTGCTAAAGATCTAAGCTTTGCATAGAAGGAGAGAAAACCAAGACAAAGTGTGCCTGTTTTCAGAGAGGCAGCTCGACCAGGTAGTCTAGTCCTACTACTGTTCCTGTGAGGTACCCCAGTAATATTTCCAACTCTGAAGACTTCAGCCAAAATTTTACAGAATTGAATTTACACAAAGACAAAAACAGAAATTAAATTCATCCAGAACAAAAACAGTATAGCATCAACATTATTTTTTTCCTTGTTCAGGGGCCCTCAGCATTCAAAAAGAAACATGTCTGTAAGATCTGATCTGTACATTATTTAGTTTCCATGTTGCCCGAGGATGCAATGAGAATTATGAACCTTGATGTTTCATTAAAAGATTAGCAGCAGCATCAACTTGTTGCAGTAGAGTGTAAATGAAAACTGAGATTCCACGATGCTGAGATAAGAGCACAATTTTCTTGAGTGCCACAAGCGGTTACGCTCAATGGCATCTTTCATCAGGAGAGAGCGTGTTATTGCAGTGCACACCATGGAAAACCTAGAGCCAGATCAATACCTGACACTAGCATCCTTTGCAGGCACCCCAGTGGTGCCATGTAGATTTAGAGTTGCCTGAATTGGCAGGCAGCTGTTGCCGTGCTGGTAAGCACAGAGCTCTCCCTGCCTCAGCAGAGGAGGAGACTCCAAAGCAAGCGGAGCCATGGCAAGATGTGATGCATGCTGAGAAGCCAGTACTGTACGAGCTGTCCTGCAGGAGCCCTTCCAACTGGCACAAGATAAAGCAGCCCTGTAGCTATTCTAATTTGCATTGAGGGGTGGCTCTGTGCCAGGTGCCGGATCTGAAAAAGCCTGAACTCAACAAGTTGAGTATCGAGCCTATAATGCTGAAGAGTAATATTCAGACAAAGAACATTCAAAGCAAAGAAAAGGTGGTTATCCAAGTTTAACTCAGAATATTAGGCCATAAAATGAGTTCTGTATAACACTTAGTTAAAACAGAATACCTGTGGGATTATAAATCTTTTGCCTTGAAGTGCAACATGTTGGCATGGAGAGCAAATGCTATTGTGGAAGAGTTATTTCATTGCATGACAATTGAAATAAATGTTGTTGAAGCATTTACACATGTTTCTTTGGATGTTACCATTCCCTTTACTTTGATAAGATGCAGGCAAAATAGTTTTCATAACTTTAAAAATCCCTTTTCACTCATATTTTATATAAGCCCTGTAAAATTGAAAGTACAATATGTTTCCTCACTGCAATCAATCTCTCTTACACAGTTATTGCCAGAAATACACAGAAACACCTGGTTTGCTATTCTGGCATCTCACATTCAGGCTATTTTCTGTTTTCCTCTATTGTCACTATTTTCTATCAGCCCAATATTTTATTAAAACACACATACATATACATACACACATACAAACGCATATGTATATATAAATATACTTATGTATATAAAATTGCCTGAAATCCAATATCAGTTTGTAATAAAAGGAAAATACATAAGACACATTTTTTGTTTACCTATACGAGGGTTAATTACAGGAAATAATATGTATCATAGAAGATTCTTGGGAGTATAAATTATTACCAGAATTAAGTATCTGCTTTTGTTTCTAAGCAGTGAATATTATAACTGTTGTTGATGAATGGCAAAGTGTTGCTCAGGAATGACCTGAGACCCTCTCACCTTCTGAACAAGGATGATCGGAAATCTGTCTTACAGGTTTCAACCACACTATGAATAGAACTAGTCAAGCTTCTTCTGGGTAGTTTCCCTGATGGGAGACAGCTTTTTTTATAGAAAAGATTTTCATAAATATATTTACATTTTTTTAAATGAAGATAGGGAGTGATTTGGTTAGCAAAAAATACGTTGGAACTAAAAATGAAAACATGTTTTCTTTCATCTCCATTCTTCACGCTGAAGAGATGATCCTCTCCCACCTAATTCTAATCACAGTGTGAAACACAGCTAGAGGCTCCAGGCTTCAGTTCATCCCCAAACCTCCAAAATTAAACCCTTCAAAAATTAGATACATGATGAGGACATTTCCACCTCCTCCTCCTCCTTCTCTCTCAGTCCACACAAGTTGTAACAAAAAAGTATCATACTTTCTGTTTCTACCTAAAAGTCAACTGATATTTTGCACACAGAGGATTCTTCTGCTAGGAAAATTGTCATCTGAGAGAAGAGAATCCTTCATGGGGTACAGCCAAACCCAGTTCTTCAGCCTTGCTGGTATATGACTTCTCGGGGAGCTGCTCATAAGACCCTTCTCCGCTTCTCAGGTATAAAGTATTCATCCTTCAGTAACCCACTTGGAGTCCCAGGAACCCCCCTCAAAAAACATTATTCAGTATTACAGGACTGATTTTTCTTTTTAATTTTCCTCATAATAAACCGTGGCATAATCAGCATTCTTCTTTAATGTGAAATTATTCTACACTGTTTAGAAATTTGTGTTCCCTCTAACACTGAGCTCAAGATGGAAACTTCACATAGGCACCAGAATTTTGAATCATACAGAAAATTATAGTAATATGAGACAAAAAAATACAGCTTTAGAGCTATTCTGAGCATAAAAAAAGCCATCTGCAAATTTAAAGATCAAAGAATTTGACTTATGAATAATTGGGTTTTAAAAACAGACTTCTCATCTAAATAAATAACCTTGTTTTAAAATTCTTCTGCAATTAAACATAAATAAGTAAATAAAAGGTAATTTTGAGACGGCCAAACCCCAAAAATTCTCTGCAGGTTATAGATCATCATTCTTCTTTTGTTGTCAACTTTCTGCTGGAAGAACAGATGTTAAAACCATCATAATACCTCAAGTACTGTTTGTTTGAGAAGAGCAGAATGTGCTCACTATGTTTGACTTCTATTTGGACACCGTGATGTACAAGTCCACCCTCAGAAATGGCAAACTAAATGTCCTTAAACCATGTCTGCAAAACCCATACTTGTCAAATCTCATGCAATATACAGTGAGAGAGAAAGGCTTCCTCAACCTTTGTGACTCGGAGGTGCTTGGAAATAAAACACCAAATCTAGTTTCTTAACTGACCTAACATCTTGTCTGAACACAATGAAGTCAGTGTGGAAGGCAGGTAGTTCCTTGCAGCCAGTAATTTATCTGTTAATTAAGCCTTTTGTTTTCTTCCGTGAAAAGGACATTCAAGCCAACTTCAATTTCAATAAATACATTAATCATCATGAACTGTTTCAAAGATGAGATTCATTTGGTACCCTATCTGCAAGCCATTCATTTCACCCATGTTTTCCACTCTTCTTCAGTCATTCCTGATGTGAACTGGTGACATGGTATTTCTATTTCCATGCTACACACAGAGGGAGGAGACTTTCATAGAAAAGAGTAGGAAGATCAAAAACATTCCTAGAAAAAGAGGTGCTTATACGGAGTGTGAAACAGGTTGCCCGAACATTCCCGTGGAAGCATCAATGAACATAAAGAACCACTCCAAAAAACAACAGGGGGTTTCCATCAAAACTGGTTTTGACAGAAAGATGAGTCTTTACAAAGCTATGATTGTTTGTTTTGTTTGTTGAAAAACTCCAACACAATGCCATAGGCTTCTGAATCTGCTACAGATCATTGTTATTTTCCATAAGCTACCCTCTGCTGACAGACTTCACGCACTTTGAGGCAATGTAGCTTTCCTTTTTAAGAGAGAAGATTATGGCGCATGATGGGATATACGGTGCATGATGGGATATACAGTCCAGCCAAGAAGAGAAACTAGGAGGATGGAACAATCCAGCCATAAATCCCATTATGTACTCTCGTAAACTTCCAAGAACAAATTTATTTTTCTGTCAAAATAATTTGTTCCTAGACTGACATATTTTGAATATTATGTTTTATTTTAAAAACTGAAATTTTCATTAAGGACCAAGGTCTTTTTTTTTTTTTTTAACACAAAAAATTCACAGTTTCCCTTGTTCAAAGAATATTAAAAAATAGTACTTCATTAAGAGTTCTTTTTTCCAGCTCAGAGTCCAAAGAAAAAGGAGCATAAAAACAAAGATCAGTTTGTTCTAAATTAAAAAAAAAAAAAATTCTTTCCTTGAAATGAAAACCTGCCAAAACATTCTTTACCTAATAAACATTTTGTTAAATTCCAGGAAATAAAAAATTACATTTGGCAAATCTAGCCTAACTCTCTTCGAAGTTAAAAAACCCACAACAAAACCTTCCCGCAAACCTAAAGAGTTTTATCATGGAGGTATCAAAGAAAACATTTTGATCTTCCTGATTAACCTTACTCCCACACCAACCCTCCTCTCCCAAACACTTTTCTTAGTTTCATACAATATCATAAACGTTATTACTAGGAAATTGTAGTTTTGGACAATAAGAATGAAGGTATGGGAAGGAAAGAAGGACAAGACAGTTAGTAACAGGAAGATTTACAAAGCTTTACAGTATCTTTTGAACCCACCCAGTCATATTCTGCACTGCCTGTGAATGTTACTTAGAAAATTAACATGAAGATGTTTCTCCAAAGTCTCTTGAAGTCAACCTAAAGACTAAATGACATCACTAAGCACTAGATCAGGCTCTTTGGCATCTGTAGTTGGAAAGATTTGTTGTTCTTTTTGCCAGTTCTGACAAAATCTATTTGAATCAAATGTTGTACATCCAAATGGACAGCAAATATCTGATCAGAAGAAAAAAAAAAGTTTAAAAAAAAAGTATGTTTTCATTTAAATCCTATTGCTTAGGTCGTCTCTACAGATTTATATCATGCTGCCTTTTGCCAAGTTGGCATTTGTATTAGTTCAAATAGTGAGTGTATCCAGTTGAAAGTTCTGAAAGAATTAGAAACAGATTGGGTTTTTTAAATATTTGGAAACTTACAAATCCAAAGACGTCACCAGCTACCCAATCTGTCTATACTTTTTCTCTCTTTATTTCCTGCAACACCGTCATGATGACAAACATGATTCTGACACGATCTCTTCTAAAGCACAGTACAAGATCGTGGGACTGAACTATAGCAGAGAAAACAACTCAATATTACCCGATCTCTAATGTACCATTAGTAGCTTTGTTAATACATGAAGAATGAAAGAGAGTACCTTTGCTTCTAAGAAACAAACTAGAGCCTGTGAGAATTATGTAACAGGCATCCGCTTTCATTTTGAGGACAAAAGTTTTTGCAGTGAAAAAGACAACAAAATGGTGGTTAGCTTGGGTGTAAATAGGAAATCAAAATTTGCATTTCACCCAAGTCCATAGGTATCTCAACCAGACCACTTGTGATCACATTAAGGATGAACATGCCACTAATCAAAGCCAGAAAGATTTTGACATTGAACTATTTCAACATTTTGGGGTTTTGTCCCAGCATCTCGCAGCGCTGCTTTTAACTGCCAGGTGGGAGACATGGAAGTTTTAAGTAAATATCCAGAAACAAAAAAAGACCAAGCCATCAAACCAAGCACAAGGTTTCACTGGCTGGAATTGGCCAGGCCACCTGTACAGCTTTGTTCAGGAGTGCATACAGCCTTCAGTGTTTGGCAAAGGTTTGGCCTTGTCAAGACTGTAAACTCTGCATGATAATAAACCCTGAATTTGTAGCATTAGTGACAAAACACTGTAGTGTTCTATAAAGCATTAGCAAGACTTTAGTGTAAGAGTCAAACCTGGGATCTTGATCTTTCTGGAATTTGGTGATACATTGGTCCTGTCTTTTTCACCTTAAACCTTTTCACCTTTGGTCCTACTAATTTAGGCAGCTGTGTTGGGAAAACAGTTGAAAACTTAGGCTACAGCCACAAGCAAGTGCTGTCACAGGTGAGGACCATCAGGCAGAATGAGGACTTCCCTCTGCTGTTGCACACACCTCAGATAAAAAAAAGACCAAAAAGGGAAGTTTTTCAAAACATTTAGTAGTAGTTGCCTGAGTGCTGCTCCGATCCTAGGTAACAGGGCCCACCTCCAGAAGGCTGAACAGCCATTTCCTGACCAGCCTGAGCCCTTTATTGATGGTTTTGCGTATTAAGGCCCCAATTTTCCTCAGTGCTCTTCTTGTGCATGAACAGCTGAAATGGTAGAATCGGTAAAAGTGGCTCCCACAGGCTGCGTAAACATTGCTCCATTGCTCCATCAAGCTATCCTGTTGCATTGGAAAGTCTTTGCAGATGAGAACAAGTGCAGAGCTACTAGCCGATGACAGCATAAACATAGGGCGAGTTCTTCCTGTGGCAGAAGGCTGATGAGCAATTTGCCCCAGCTGGGTAGTCTTTGTGTACTCCCAAACCCAACACTGCTGGTCTGCAGATGCTCCTGCCATCTGCCAAGGGGAAAGAGGCCTGTATTCAATGGGGTGTATGGTTAACCTCCGCACCTTGAATCATTACATGGATGTGCCCCAAGGTGCTTGAATTCCTATCAGTCTTCTGCAGAGCACTCTCAGCATGGCTGTTTATGGAGCCAGCATAACTCAGCTTCCTTGCCACTGCCTTCCTCCCACCTCCTGCTGGGCTGCTGCAATGATCAAGCAGGAGTACCTGAACTGGAAATAGAAACTGTGACTGATGGGGCGGCCTGAGAAAGTGGCATAGACTTGGATTCCCACCAGAAGGTGGAGCAGTGCTAGCACCCAAAAGGAGAAATCGCAGCCAAATTGAGTCTGTCCCCCAGCAGGGGAGAAAGTGGGGAAGTAGTGGCCTCCCTAGCTTCCAGTTTCCCTGGCTGAAGCAGGAGAAGAGGGGCTGAGACCCCCAGTACCCACAGTTTGAACACTGGCTCCAAAGCGGAGCTGTAGTCCTCTCACATCGTGCTGTAAGAGCTGGCCTGTCATCTTTGCCACAAGCACGTTGGTTTTCCCTCACCATTGCATGCTGCTCCACAGTTTCGCCAGGTGGAAACCCCCTACATCTATGGTGGCACCTGCTAGGACTGCAATATAATCTTAATCACAGGCTCCAGGGGCTGACACCATATCACCCAAAGAAACAGAAGCAAAGAGCATGTCAGAAGACCAGGATGTACTGACGGAAAAGCAGACTTGGACAGGAATCAGGGGCAGGTTTAGCAGCAGGGATGGTGAATCACTGTACTATTTCCATGCCAGAGCATGTTTAAACATTAGATAAATTTTGCTTGTAGTGCATATACCATTTGCTGTTCAGTTCAGTGGACCAGGAATGCAGCGGCTTTCCAGCAACATTAAAAATAAAGCTACCAGGGAACAGATCCTGTCTCCCTTCCTCCTGCAGAGCAGCACCTCCTCATGCAAGGTCTTGACGCTTGCACGAAGGACGCTTGTTTCTCCACTGGCTCCTGAAGAAGCACTGTGGTGCTGAGTTAGTGAAAAACAGTAGAACAGACCCTGCTGGCTAATAAGACCTGCCGTCATGGCACAGGGATAAGATTTCCTGCTCAGACAAGATAAAGCTGCAGAACTGTAGCAGAGGAAGGAGCTCCATTCACTCATAACTGGCTGCTCAGGCTGGATTCATATAGCACTTGCTGGCCCCTTTTTTCAGCTTTGTAGGCTGGGTGGAAGGGAAAGCAAAGCAGAGGGGAGGGGAGGTCAAGGAAGATCCCAGCAATTGTAAGTCACCAGGGCCTGATACTTATTTAGCAAATAGCATGAATCTAATTACTGCAGAGGCAATAGCTGCTGTGAAACAGCATGAGGCAATGTGCTTTTCATGGAGCTCAGCAGGGTGAACAGTAAAAGCTCAATGGGGGAATACGGTTATACACTGACCTGCTCCTACCCTGTTGCTTCATGCTGCAGAGGAAGAGAAGCAATGCATCTATGCAGCCCCATGCTGCGAAACAAATGCACAGCCTGGCACCCACAGGAGAGTTAGATCTGTGCATGTCTTTCTGCTCATCTGCTTCCCACATCCTGACAGGCTGTGATGGCAAGCCTCAAAAAAGACCGCTTTTAATCCTGTCCCATTTAATATCCAAGAATTAAGCTACTTCTCTTTTTTTTTTGACACAGCTTCCTTATAATCCAGTTGTTCTTGTCCTGAAAGAAAATGCCATCAATCCATAGTGCCAGCACCATCACAACCTGGATCAGGTTCTTGTCCTGTGTCCTACTGGGCTTGTTTGTGAGGCAGAGATGAAGGTTTCATGATGAGCCCGCTGTTCTTGAGCATCTTGCAAACCTGGCAGACCGACACTGCTGGGAGCCACATGGTAACACAAACACCACTGAAACAGCTTTTGAAGCCCATAGGTATACAAAATGCACACATACACAAATCCACAAGAAACAAAAACACTATGTTCTGTTGGCACTGGTTAACACCGTTGCCTAGAGCCCAGTTTTCAAATAAACACAGAATTTGTTTTCCTAGCTGGAAGTGTAAAGTGAGCCACAAAGGATCAGGCATAAGCCTCTCTCTTGCTGGGTTACAAAAAATCTGTGCTCCTTGTGAGCTTGGCAGCAGATGCTGACAGGGTGACTATCAAATATAAGGGTCAAAGTAGATAACAGAAACACACGGCCCCCCCTTAGAGAAAACAGGAGAAAACCCTCATACCTCCCTTCTGCTTCTCTCACATCTGTCTAGAGGACCAAAGGGGCTTCGAGCCCTAGAGAATGCCTGCGTCAGCATCCTTCTTTAAATTATGAGCACTACCACCTCTCCAGGGAATGCCAAGACCTGTCAAGTTTTACAAATAAAACTGTTCTGTGAAAGAGCTTGCTGTTTTATTACTACTTTGCCTGATGTGACAAGATTTCCCTTCCCATTCACACAGTTTCTCATAAATAAGTAGTCAAGGTGAGCTGCTGCCCCACAGTAGTTCCTCTGCTCTCTACTTTTTACAGCTCTGGACCTCAAGACGCCTCTCAGTGTCACTTTTCACTAATCAGCAAGAGTATAGCCTTCTGAAGAGTTATACCATAAGGAAAATGGGGTTTGGGAGGTAACACTTCAAAACACACAAAATGGATGTTATCATTGCTGCTTCTTGCACAAGTACACCTTAGCTACTTCTTAATTCTGCCCTATATCCACAGCAATAAGAACAAGAAATATGTCCTTTTGCTCCCTGTGTGATGTTCACAGGTAACTCGGAGAAGGGACTCCTGAGGCTCATCCTAGGTTAACTAAGCCTAGGTTAACTAAATTAACTTGCCGTTGGCAATTATTTTCAAATTGAAATAACTCAAGATGTCCAAACTAAGCACAGCATCTATTAAGAATATGATCAAAGGACTGATGCTTTCAAAATGCTCTGGGGTTTTTATTAGTACTCTGTAAAGAGAAAAGAACAACCACCAGCTTCTTAGAAATTAGTACTATACAGCAGGATATATACTCACTGCATGCAGTCATTAATATTTTTAGCAAGGTCAGAAGAGATCTCCAAGATCATCTTGCCTTGCCAAAAGCCTCACCCAGCCATTTCTGCATGAGGCTAGAACTTCTGTGTGAGCTATACTGTATCTTATTTTAAAAGATACTAATCTTGATTTAAAGATTGGAGAAGAATTCCCCATGTCCCTAAGGTAAGTTATTCTAACAGTTAATTATCCTCTCAGTAAAAAAACAAAACAAAACAAAAAAAAAAAGAATGCCCCCAAAAAAACCAAAAACCCAAACCCAGAAAAACAAAAAAAAAATCCCAACCCTAAACCAAAACCCCCCAGTTATTACTTTCTAAATCTGTCTAGCCTCAGCTTCCACGTGTTGGCTTGCATTCTGCCATTTACTGGTTTAAGACCATTTCATATCAGAAATCTCTTCCCCATGTAGTTACTTGTATGTTATAATTACGTCAGCTTTTAATGTTTCTGGATGAAGTAAGTAGACTTAGCTTCTTAAAATTTCTCACTGTAAGGCAGATTTTTCCCAGCCTCAAATCATTGCTCAAACTCTTTCCTGCACCCACTCAGTTTTTCCAAAATCCATTGTGGATGTGGACTGCAGGATTAAACTGAGTAGTCTGGTGCTACTCTTGTTTCATAGTCCTAATTCCACCTCATGCCTATTGGATAGTCAGTAAAGACCATATTTGCTGTGTTGACGACAGCATCACTCTGGGAATGCTCGTTCATATGGGTTACCCACCACACCTCAGCCCTTTTCGAAGTCATTCAGTTCCAAGTTTCGGCAGTCCGTGTTAAAATCACACATACCACTCTTTCTTTTTAAATTTTGTGGCCTTGCATTCGGCTGTGTGAAAATACGCGCTGGCCAAGAGGATCTGTCAGCCCGAAAAGGTCAGGTGGATCTTCATAGGTAAATCCTTCTCACCAGAATTTCTTGTCACCTGAAGGTTTTTGAACAAGTTATTTTGCTTTTAAATTTTGTTATTGTTGTTGTTACCTAACAACATTAATCAGCAACATCTGTTTCCTTTTAAATACATATTTCCTTGCCATACTTATTACTAGCTCTTGTAAATAAGGAACAGGGGAGAAAGTTTGAGGAAAAATGACATATTTAATACAAAGCTTCAATCCATTTTTCCTTTTTTCTTTTTTTTTTTTTGCCATTAATTCTCTAGTTGTTCCTTAAAGATATATCAAAATTTTACCAAATATTATCACATTCCCTGTCCTAGGGTAGTTCAAAAATTTGGCCAGACTAATAACAAATGATCTAATTTGGACAAGATCTGAGAAAGAAGCGTTGATCTTGCGTCTTCCTGTCTTCTAAACACAACAGGACTCATCAGTGGCTAAACTGAGTAGGTTTGTGAGCACAAGAATGTATGTTTGAAAAACAATACTAATCCTAGTTCACAATTTTAATGCTATGTATGTAAAACCTCTAAACCTTTTTCTAGCTTATCTCCATGCTTAATACCTGGATTTACTGGCAGTAACAATGAGAGTTCTAGTGCACACTGATTTTATCATTGCTTTTTCTGATATTGCTGATTTTGGAGTTAAGACTCAACTAAATCCCACTACAGCTTCAACAAGACACTGTAACCCCTCTGCCACCCTGAATTGTCTTCCATAAAAAGTAGCAGGAGAACATTTAGCTCACAAAAATCAGCACTGCGTGTCATCCTGAGATGCCACTGGCCTTCACAGGGACGCCAACTCCAACGATTTCAGAAGTTTTGTTCCCAGGAGCTCCCCTGACTTCAAGACTTTAGTTCCTTCTCTCCCAAATGGCATTGGCAGAAGATATTTGAACTCACAGATTTAGAACACCTGAGGATGCAGGTGCTCAACATCCTGCAGGCGAAAATGAAGCAGTGGGATCATTCCATTTATTGCAGGTAGTGCTTGCATTTAATGCCTCATTTTCCACAGAGAAGTGTAATTGAAATTGCTTCTCCAGTAAAAGACTGTGAGAGCTGGTGAACACAGATAACATGCCCACTCATAAACACTTTGCTGCTCTGTAGTGCCCAGCAGTTGCTAGCCCAGAATTCCCATGCAATCGGGCTATCAAAGAAGATGGAGAAATACCAGTTACACTGATCTCAAACATTCTCAGCTTCATTTGCAAACTGACCATATGAAAAATGACTGAATAATGACCAATACAAACCTTTCTTCATGGAGCTACTTTTTTGAGTGGTCATATGTACCACAGTAGGAGGAAATTTTTGAGCACAAACCATCTGTACAAAGCTCTAAGAAATCAATTGTATAGGCTCCTTGGAAACACGTGTTACATGCTCTACAATGGAATTTGACAAGAAACCAGATGGGTGTCCTTCTCCACGCATGGGTCATCACTTCAGTTGGGTACCTCAGATGTTCTAAACCTAGTAGCATGCTGACTACCACGCAAGCTGCACTAGGGAAAGCTCTTTTTCTCTCCTGTTGGTCTGTACGTTTTTTTCATATCCCTGCTCTGCTCTGCATTTACCTCTGCCTGTTCCCACAGGTCAAACAGAGAGTACAAACGTGCAACATAGGGCACCATCCTGTTTTGACCTAATTATTCTGTTGTGCACCAAGATTCTCAAAATGCATTTCAAGATGTTACAGAATATGGTCTGTGTGGGAATTATGAAGCCAGCTACTGAAACTCTTCAGTTCATCGTATGCCTCTTCTCACATGTAGATATAGTTTGTCACAGGTGAGTGAGTCACAGGTGAGTGAGTAATAAATGAGAATATACTTTTAAAACAGATTACAAATATTGATTATTTAAATACTACTATGGGTAGTATTTACTCCCCCCCCAAAAAAAACCAAAACCACACTAGTTCCAGCTCACCTGTAAAATTATGAAGCAAAAGGCTAGGTAGGAAAAGAAAATAATGAAGAAACTCCGACTGGAAAACAAAAGAAATTTTTTCTTCACCATTAGAAAGAGAAGTGAACAGTGGAAAATTAGTCACATGAGCACACTTAAAATTAGAATGGGCAGTGATTTAAAAGAGACTTTGTTGGACATTACTGTGCAAAGCAAACATTAAACTATATATTGATATAGTTCTATGTATATCTATGTGCATTCATGTATTCATGCATATGTGTATATGTGTGTAAATATACATGCACAAACACTTTAAATTTTTATTCAAATATAATTCATAAAATTAAATCATAGTATAGCTTTAGTGGTTTCCTTTTTTGTTGTTTAAAAAATGAATTTTCTCTCAGACGTGCAAGATTTTGAAATATTCCAGACCCTCAAGACAGTATCGTAAGTCTCAACAAGTTCACATAATGCTTTTGACACCATTTGCAATATATCAGATAAAGCAGATACTTAAAATAGTAATCTCAAAGAGTTTGGAGAAAAAATAGGAGGAAGGAACCGAAAACCAAGCTTATATCTGTTCAAATATTTATAAAATCAGAAGCAAAAAATTCTACCCTCTTTCTCTCCCTCTAATAGTGTAATTAAAACAAGAAAAAATTCCATAAAATAATGGCTTCAAGGGTGCTTGTAAACACTCATTTGCTTACAAAGAAAAGATACTTTTTCCAAATAAGTCTATTTTGAAATTACATTCTCAAATCACACTGAAGAAGTGAACTGTGATGCTACACAGATCATCTTTTTCTTCATTCTAACTTGAACCAGAAGGACCCTTGCAGCTCCATTTGGATAGTGCAATTGGAGCAGAGGTTTTCCACTCTTGTTTTCATAAAGACAGGAAGATTTTTACTATTGTAATGCCTTCTGGCTCAGTGGGCTATGTCCTGCCTAAAAAAAGTGATCCATCATCCCCTTAAAAAAAGCATAAAATATATTAAATTTTTGTTTGAATGTTTCTTTGTTTTTCTGGGGAGTAAAATGGAGAATGTCCATGCACTGAGAAGAAAGGACAACATACACCAGGGCACACTCAAATGACATACCAAAAGTTATGTTCCAAGTCAGGGGCAGAACTGGAAAGAGACTCCAGGCCTTCCAATCCACTGGTCCACTTTGTCAAATGAACAAAACACACCACACTTAATAAGCACACAGTATTTTCCCTTTATCCACAATTCAGTTGTAGGCATGTAGGCATAATCTGGTGGCACACGCTTCCCTCTCTTGCTCTAGTGGCATCTCCCTACAGTTCCTTGCTCCTGTTCCAGGAACTGAGCAGTAAAACACCACTATGGTCTGAACAGAGAATCTCAGCTGACATGTTTCCATCCAGCACTGTTCAGACAATGCCTTCCAGACCATTTTGACTCAATCTTTCAGAAATGAAAAGTTTTGCAATATGTGAAGACTTTTCTTATTATAGATTCAATACATTTTGTGCCATTTTAAAAACACCAAACAATAATAATATTTCATCCATCAAATACTTGTTTCTATAAGGTACAATGCAAAATAATTAGGACTGACAGAGATATTATAAATGTTATAGAATCATAGAATCATATAATGGTTTGGGTTGGAAGGGATCTCAAAGATCATCTAGCTCCAGCCCTCCTGCCATGGGCAGGGACACCTGCCAGTAGACCAGGCTGCTCAAAGCCCCATCCAGCCTGGCCTTCAACACTTCCAGGGATGGGGCATCCACAGCCTCCCTGGGCAACTTGTTCCTTTTTGTCCTTTGTTTTTTCCTGATAAGGTAACCCTAATCCTAGTTTTGATGGAACAAGAACGAGCCAAAGTCTTGGGTAAAATATTGGACACTGAGCTCAATTTCATTTTATTTAAAGATGTGGTTTCAGCATGTTTAGATGAACAGCAATCTTACTTAAAGCAAGAGGATGCATCTTGTATAGCTGTGAAGATTAGGGATGCCATGAATATCTGAAGGAAGATGGCATCACTTATGTTTGAGGAAGAGCTGGCTGGGCAAACGATCCTTGAGATGAAATGGTTTTAGACATCACCTGCTCTTTCTGTCAAAGGATTTGACAACTGTGCTGTGGCCTGTGCCAGACCACAGAAGCCAACAGAGTCCGAAGATGAATGCAACCCAGTGTTTCCCAGGAAACAGATATCAACACGATTTCATTCTAAGGTGAATTGATGTTACAGATAAGCAAAAAGTGTGGCTGGCTCGAGAACAGCAAAAGAGGGAACTAGCACACGCTGTTGCAGCTGTCCAGCTGAACAGGTTGCAAAACAATAATTTTCATCCAACATTCATCCCTAACTTTACACTCCCACAAATCAATCACCAAGCCTCATCAATAGCAGTGAGAATATGCCAGGTACTTATGCAAGATGCACCACAAAGCACTATTATCTCAGTGCTGCATTTGAATCCATAGACATAGCTAGACAAACTTTTCACTTAGCCAAAGTTTTGCCTTAAAAATATTTTGAAGACGCAGACAGTCTTTCTAAGTTTTAATGATTTCAAAGGGAAAATGACCATGCAAAGATAATGAAACAAAGAGCATCTGGGGAAAAAAAAAGAGGGCATGACATCAGAATTTTGAAACTTTTTTTCCCAATTTAAATTGTATTTGTTATTTGTTCACACATATGCACATAAAATAATATTTAAATATGTATGTGTGTTTGTGTGTGTGTATACATATATACTTACATGTGTACATATACACATCTTACATGCATACTCCCATTGAGTCACAATGTGATGTTATAGGTAAAATATTTTACTGGGTTTATCCTGATTTAAAAATGGTTAAAGCCATTGGGTTTTGGAACTAGACGATCTTTAAGGTCCCTTCCAACCCTAATTACTACTTAATCAATACATTACGTTTGTTCCTTTGCCTTTTGCACATTTTAAGGCATGCAGTAGCACTGTCTTCTTCCTCCCTTGTGGGGCTTTTCTTCCTTCAGTTAAGTGCCTTCAATTCTCATAAGTTTTCCTCATCAGATATGTTTGTTAAAGTGACTTTTAACTTCCTCACTACTATCCCCGGGTTGTTTCTGATTGTTCCACACTTTTACCTGAACTTCACTAACAAGGGCAAAGCATCATACTCCTGCTGAAGCAAGTGAACAGTAATTTCCAGGGGTTTTTTTTGTGGCTGAAAGTGTTCACATGTTTCAGTCCTTTCTTTTTATTTTTTTTTCTTTTCCTATCCCCTGCTACAGTCCAGCTGCCTCACTAGTTGTTAGTCCATGCTGTATTTGCACACATGGTTGTGCCCAGGCCCACCTAAGTGCAATTACTGAACTCACGCTGAATCATGCCCATTTTTTTCTGAACTCTACATTACCAACGGGAACCAATTGCCAATATCTGGACTAACTCATTTCAGATGATCTGCTTACACTATGCAATAGCTATTTTGGTGTAAAAATACCTTCCAGAATTTACCAAGATTCTCAAAGCAAGGTTACAATACAACCAGAAAAAGCCCAGGATATTTCCAGGTCCTGGACTCAGGCTCTGAACCCTGGGTCAATCTTCCTTTCTAGACCAAATTCAAGGCTTTGTGATCTTCTTGGAGAAAACTGCAATCACAACAGCTGGAGTTAGACTTACAGACAGAATTGCTTTTGCATTTCCATGGAAAGCCTCTGGAGCCTGTTATAAACCTGCCAAAGTGAAGAGGCATCTGCCCTGTCTTCTGTGGGCTGAGGTGACACCTCTGAGTCTTTGCCTCACCCACGCAAGAAGGATTTGAGAAGTGTGCTTTAGAAGTGTTTGCACCAGAAGAAACAGGGAACAGGTTTTGATCTCTAATAGAATGAGATTGTGTATGAAAGCTGAACTGGAGAAAACCAAGAGTACATCTGATCAGCTAAGAATAGAAAACATTGTTGTCTTGCTTGATTTGGCAGGGGCTCTAGAGACACACTCTAGAAATTAGAGGAGACAACCCAGCACTAAGAGGGGGACTCTGCAGAGAGGATCTCTTACCTGCCTTCCCCTCAGTGATGTTTCCTATGATTTTTATGCAAAATCATGAGAAGGGAAGGGAATTGATCACAGGGTTTAGCTGTTTTAGTCCCCTTCCAGTGGTTGTTACAGTGTGAAATGAAGGGTTAAACAGTTTGGCTGAGAGCAGGAGATGTTTGTCCTGTGATGATTAGCACCTGCAGAAGGATTGTTGATGCTTACACATCCTTGCCATAAAAATGCCTTTCTGACATGCCAGATCATACCAGTGTGAATTATCAGAGTTCCATCTGAAAAGGCATTAAGAGCACAGAGCTCTTGTCTTTGTCGGTATCAGTCCCAGATTCCATTGTACTTTGTCAAAACAGCTCAGCATCACCATTTAGTAAGACATCCATTCATGGAGATGCTTCCAGGTGCAGCTTACAGGATGAATGAGAACCTCAACTAGTTCCCGAGGTGAAACAAATGGAGTGGGCATGAAAAGATGTAAATACTTTGGGTCTGGATCCTGCATGAGACCTATGCACGTGCTCATCTTCAGGGACTGATTGTGTGAAAGGCTATGCCTATTGACCTGGTAGGCAAATGCAAATAAAAACATAAGAAGTGTAAAGTCCAATGACAGCCTGGTGAGGAATGCACAAGCAATTAAATCTAGTGTTGCTTTTATTGTAGCTCCCATGACAGAGGCAGGATTAAGCAGTTATCATTTATATACATCATTTGCAGCCAGTAAATGTTAGGAATATTTATTATTTCACATACCAATAGCTCTGTGTTGACTCACAGCCAGCATGTCACCATTCTGCTTTTATTAGAGCTTTTCCTCAAAGTCCACAAACACTTGAAGTCCATTAACCCTGAAACACACAGAGAGAGTTTAATTTCAGCTAAAGGAAACACCAAGGAAGGAAGTCATAGAGCTCAGAGGGTAATATTTCCCTCATCCACCCAACTACCCAAACACCCTCACACTGAGTAAGAAATGGGAATACCTTGCTGACCATTGGAATGACTTAGCTTCAAGGGCTTCCCTTCAGCTGAGGCACTGTTGGGTAGAAGTTCAACATATTTTAAAAAGGAGAAAAAGAATCATAAAAAAGAAAAAAAGTTATAAAAATTGACGTCACTCCACCCAAGTACTGAAACATTAGCTTAATTCTAAATATGTAAAGCAGTACCTTGCATATAAATGAGACTTTTTCAAGCCTGAATTTAAGCATAGGCAGAACTGCTCTGTGGGTTTAGGATCATAAACCACAAACATCTAAGTAGAAAACTATTTGTTTCTCTGTGGATGCATACTTATGTTTCATATCATCTTTTGTTTGGTCTCAGATAACTGCTGGTTACCTGCACAGACATCAAAGAACTGGACTTAGACACTTCACTTAGGGAATCTAATTTTGCCAGGGATTTTCATGAAAGCCATATCTTTTGTACATGTGTGAGTGATACTCATTAGAACATGCATAGAAATTTGCTTTCAGCTACCATGTTTAGCTCAAACTGAGAAAGGCAGTTCTCTTCACTTGGGCCTAAAGTGATTATTTATCAAACACAGAAATAAACTGATAAGTGTAGAAAGATCTGGCTGATCCAATGGCATTTACCTTGTCCTTTACCTACAAAAGTCTCCATTTGTTATACCAGTGCCTGTAGTAAAGTGAGAGAAATTTGTCTTCCTATGCTTGGCCATTAAGTCAACTCCATCTCTTTTTTTTTTCCTTTTCAGGTGGACCAGAAAAGTCTGTTACCACATCCCGAGTCAGGGGAAACTGACTGTTGCAGTGATGCTTCTGTTTTATTTTTGCAGTTTGGGACACAAATAATTACACCCTGTCTTCCCCCCTCCCCCCCCCCACCAGCACATAAACACACAATATAAAAGTTTATTCATGAATTTTTCACTTCATGATATTAACTATTCCTATTTAATTTCAATAATAATTATTAAATAAAAATAAGTGAATATTGAATTAAAAAAAAATTGAAAAAGTAATTAAGGTTGATCATTTTGAGTTTTCAGCAAAGAGAGACAGAGACAGATATTCTCCATATTCTTTATTGTGTCTGTATGTTTTACTTTTCATATTTTTCTTTCAGTGGTATTTATGTTCTTGATGGTTTGCCTTTAGTATTTTGGTTTTATTGCAACACTGTGCGATTAAATTGGTCAGCAGGGAACTGCATAACGTCAGTCCAGATGGAACATGATGGAATGACAATCAAAAATATGGTGTTAGTTTGTAAGGATAGGTCATTAAGGCAAGAAATGTTGAAAAGGACTGAACAGGCTATAAAAAGGTTGGAACAAAAATGTGAAGGAAAAGGCAAGGGTGAGAATGTTAACATTTCAAGGTACAAATATTGTTGCACTGAACTAGATCATAAAGCAAATGGAATTTCAGAGCACTTGAAATCTGAGTTGCATCAAATCAGTGCGCTGTAGGGAAAAAAAATCACAAACCACACTGGAAACAAGTTTAGCCTGCATGTTTCTAAAAGTAAAGCTTGCAGCTAGCTTCCTATAGTGTTTAGCATACATTGTGTGCTAAAAGAACATCCTGTTTATCCATCTACCAGTCACCTACTTCCTTACCTAGCACATGTGCGCGTTTATCACTGAAAATATCCTCTTGTGGCAAGGCAGCCCAACTAAGTCTTCAAAAATTATTGTTATTTTTATTTTGGTTTTGATGCAGAGAAAGCACCTGGAGGGAAGCTCTTCTAGTTTTGTTTCTACTCAGTGAAAAGGAACTTGTTGCAAATTTTACAGATCAGGGAGAGACTGAACTGTTTAATTATGCCTTTGTTGCATAATGTTTCATGAAAGATCAGATATGAGCAGCTGTCTAACACCAAGGTAGCACCAAGTGTAAAGATATTTGGTATGGAAAGGGCTCAGACAGAGTGGGCTAATAAACATCACTCCGAGACAGAAGCCTACTTCTATACCAGAAAACCAGAAGGTGTGAGAGCTTGTTTGCTGGATTATCTCATGTCATTTGACCACAAGTATAATACTGAACTCTCTTATCTTCCAAAACAGGGAAGCCACATGGAAGCTGGTGATTGGCTTGGGTTAAATCTGTAAGCATGTCTGGAAATGTTTTCGGAGATGGTCCAGACTAAAAATATGGAGGGAACTGCTCACGTGGTTAAACTATACAGATAACATTGTTCCACCACTTAGGTGCAACCTCTGGTACTGTTCCTCCTGGTAGCATAAATGTTTGGTTGAAGCAGAGCCTGGCTCTTAAACTGTACATATCTGAAGTGCTTGGCCCATACTGCCTTCCAGATAGTATTGACCATCTCACTCAGGGTGCAAGGGAATCCTATTCTGCATTCCTTGGTTTCTTCTCCATCAAAACAAGGCCAAAACAACTGCAAATTAAGCATACAAACTCATCTCAAAATATTGTCAGGAGGGGAATGAGAATTTATTTGCATGCAGGGCCCTGCAGATTTAACTTCAATCTGCAAAAAAAATCTAGGACAAATCATGAAATTACATGTAAGTGCCTGGAAGAAACCAAGGAAATGAGTAAATAACAAACATGGGTTTGTCAAGCAGACATCATTATAGATAATCAGTTTTCTTTTGATGATAGAATAATGGCTTCAATGCATTGAGGAGAAACTGTAGTTATGAAGTATCTTCTCTCTAAGGAAGGCTTCTGACACAGTTTCACGTGATACTTTTGACACTCACCAACACAGGAACATGAAGTGTGAAATGGGGGCAAAACTGCTTAGAAAAAGCAGTTAGAAAGCCCTTAGGCAGAGTTCATTGCCAGAATGAGAGGAAGGATGAGAAAACATTCTTTAGGTGTCCACTTTATTCTTGCTTCTGTCCAATGTCTTCAGAAACCACTAAGACGGAAGAATATGAAGTATGTTTATAAAATCTGTAGGTGACAAACAAGGGAGAAACTGAAACAACCCTGAAAAAAGCATATAAAAGGTTCTGAAAATGGTCTAGGCCTAATGAAGAGAAGCGTGACATTCTTTCCTCAGGCAGGGATAATCAGAGTTGCAAGACTGAGAACAACCAGCACAGCAGCAGTTCTTCAGCTATGCGCCAGGGCTAAGTGGTTTCAAAAGCTGAACAAAGACCAGTAATGTCACGGCTTTGGGGGAAAAAAAGCACTGAGAGGTTTGAATGCAACTTTGTCCCACAAGGTATGGAAAGACATTCCCTCTGTTTTACACAGCATATACCTAACCAGTACATGCTTCAAGCAATATATATACTAACTGTTAAAAATGCAGAAGAGGGTGATGGGAATGAAAAAAACAAGAAAACTAAATCTGCAGGGAAAGATTCAAAAGCTGGCATTATTTAGCCTGAAGAGAGAAATTAAAAGAGGGAGTTATGAGAAAGCACACACGATGATCGTCTTTCAGGAAACAAGGAAAATGCATCTCCTAGGTAATATATGCAATCTCCGTCCCTTGAGATCTTAAAAACCAGATTAAACAAATATCTTTCTGAAATGACACAGTTACAGACGATTTTACTTTGGCATAGGGGTTGAACTACTTTACATCTAGAAGTCCTTTCCAACCCTATTTTTCAATGACTATATGAAGTATTTGGGCACTATCCAAGAGAAATAGTGGATTGTTTACAAAGTCATCCTTTTTCTGTAAAAGTTGATGAAATTCTAGAACTAAAAAGACTTCCAAAAATTAATGGACCCATAATAACTTTTGTGTGTGAAATCAGTAAGGGTAAAATAAGTGCCTCAAATCAGAGGTGTGTATCCCTTGTAACGCCTCAACATTGAACCTTTAACTAAATAGTTTTCTGGAAGGATACAAGTTGTCCTAGAAAAACTTTATGTAAAAATTACTGACACTAAATCTAATTCAAGTTTGTCTTCATTGTCTGCACTAATCCACATATTTTTTAGTCCATTCCTCTAACATCATCTAAAACTGAAGATTATACCAATCCCCTAAAGCTATTAGTCAGTTCCCAACTGCACTTAAAACCATGCAAAACAAAACATTTAGTAATGTACCTACAATAACTGGGAGAACACTCTCCCTTTCCTTCCCGTTTCTCCAAAAGACTCTAACAATGAAATTAAAGGAGCCATCTAACTTAAATCCCTTCTCAAACATGACAAAACCTACAGGGAAATCTGCAAAACCTTTCTTTATATGTTCTTCATGTAGAAATAGTTCTTTGCATAATATTAAAAATATATTAATCTTCCAGAGGTAATATAGCTAAAATTTACAGATGCAAAGGAAAACTTAAAGACAGCACCTACTAACAATTAAATTGATAGCAAGGAAGTAAAAGGAATATCAAATAACAGAAATACACTGTCAGATATCAAAATGTCCTTAGGAATTTATTTAGAAATGAATCTTTGCTTTATCAGTGAAAAACTTTAGGTCTCTTTTTAAAAGTTCAGATGTCAGTTGTCACTAAAATAATTTTTATGCAACTGAGCAAACTGAAGACACTGTTGAAAGCTCTACATGGCAAAAAGCAATAGTTGTACTGGAATACAGGAAAAAATAATAAAGTCCAGTGCAAAGGTACATTCCACATAGTTTGGACAGGTGAATGTACTTTACTTCAGTAGAAAGACGGAAAGCAACCTGGAAAACCGCAAAAATAGCAGGTGTGGTGACAGATGTATGTAATCTTGCTCTATCAGAGATAAGGGAAGTTGCATAACCATACCTCTCCTGCTTTCTTTTGATTTCTCTACATATGCACAACCATAGCAAAGGGTTTATTTTCGTATCTTTGCCATCTCTAGAATTGGAACCTGTGAGAAGGTAGCTTGCTAAGCATCACGGTACAAGTGGTGAAATTAATGAAGAATGATAGCTTACAATATATGTTAACCAAAATAAACAGGAACAAAAATGCATTTTAAACACTAATTTTCCTCCAAAAAAGCCAGGTGCTATCTCAGCTGAAGCCTACATACAATTTTTCCTTTCTTAGACATTTTCTTGAAAAAGTTCCATAGAATGAAGCATAATATCTTACAACATTGCTTTTGCCAGTTCCATTTATGGCTAACTTCAACCTGTTCCTAATTCTTCATGACATACGTACAGATGGAGACAAAGTAATAGCTCCTTTGGACAAATCTACTATAACAATGGCATGAAAAGTATCATCTGAATGACTCTGAGTAGTTTTAAAGGAAATTAAATTTCAAGTTAGAAGGTTGCAAGAGGGTAAAAAAGTGTGTAAAACCTCTGCCATACTTTATCTTATACCTCATTCTCCCATCCTTTTATGTGAAATAGTAGATAGACAGACATATGGGCAGCTAGATAGGTTACTGTTACTTGTGTAAAGAATGGCGATACCCACCATTTCACATCATTATTTGCTCGCTTAAGAACATGAGATCCTACTCACCAGTTTGTCCGGTGGACATCAGACTGTTTATGCTTGGAAAAATGCGGCCACGCCAGGAATATGACAGCACAAAGACACAACAGTGTGAACATGTCACAGGCAGGCATGGCTAGCTAAGATTTCTTTTAGGCTTCGTTACTAAGTGTAACAGTGACAATCTGTTGGCAACATGACAATCTCCCGGTGGGCTCCTGTTTGGGACTGGTTGTTGCTTAACACCAAAACTTCTACTGGCAGCTATTTTACCTGTGCCAGCTTGATTAAAACTAAAAAAATAAAAAAAAACCTAAAAGTTTTTACTCAGACTTTACTCACATCTCCATTTTGTCATGCAAAACCATTCCAGGGAATATCACCATTTGATACATGGTCAAAGTACTCAAAGCGGCAGAACTTTTGTTAGCAGAAGACATATGGTTCCTCATTTTGCACTTAGACTCTGGAATCAGGTGAAAGCTTCATAGAAGTGGAGAGGCTGCACAGCTGCTCTGTGTTGGTTACACATCTGACAAAGCTAACAAGTATAAATTAATCTATCCAGGATTGTGTGTAATTTAAGATTCCTTAACTCGCCAACCATTTCAAAAGGCAACATGTGCCTAATTTGTGGGTTCTTTCATTTTCTTTCTCCTTTTCCCTAACAATATCCATTCTTCTTCCAACTGCATACTGTAACCAGGGAGACCTGCCATTGCTAGCTAGGAGCCATCAGGTATGGTGATGTTTGTGGTGGTCTGGTGGTACATGCGGAGAAGTAAGCTAATCAGAGTTCAAATCTCACTTCAGCTGAAGACCTATTTTCCTCACTTGCAAAGAATTCCTCTGAAACATTTTAAATCATTTCAGAGGCTCCTCTCCACTGTCACCAGAAGGCAGTATTGGTGTGTGCATAAACACACCTGAGGCAAGTTTTTACCAGATTAGCTCAGGTAGGTAAAACCAGAACACCATGAAGACATAGATTTCAGAACTTGGGCCTTTATAGTCTCTGATCCGAACTTTTGCTGCTATTTTTATCTGAAATATTTTCACATCTTGGCCTCAACCCTCTCTTCTTGAAGCTGCAGTGTGCATACTCTAACCCATTTATTCCACAGTAAGAACTCGAGACCAGGCAATTGTTCGGTGCTATGGGATCACATTCCAAATGTACCTTATATCATAAACAGATACTCAGCTAAGTGGTTCTTAAAAACTGTGCTATAAAAGTGCATATACGACTGCTATCACCATCAGAAATTCATAAAGAGTTACAGAATATCATCCAGGTACTGCAGAATTATGGAGTTTACAGCCAAAGCTTTCAGAATTTTATATCAGTACATAATTAAGTGTATATACACAAATAAAGACGTCTATGCATGAATACATACTGGACTGAGCAGGTGAGAATGTGGGGTACGTGACAACCTTGGAGGAAGGACTGGTCGAAACTGCCTCTTGTAGCTCTACTTGGAGCTGTAAATCACAGTACAGAGATGGATTAATCCCCCAATTCACATACATGTAACAGGAGAATATAGTAAAGAGTGAGAGACTTGACTTTATGCTTACACTGCACTTTCAACTCTAAAGCTTGGTTGCTTAATCTTGATTAAGCCTCCCCCAGCAGGCCAACCATGTGTTGTCCCTTGCTGGGTTCCTGCTGGTGACAGGGGTGGCTCATGTCATGCAGTCCGCAGGAGGATTCGGTGGCAGGCAGTCCTATCTTGCGACTTCTTCCACCACCTTTCTCACCCTCCCCTGCCCTCCTTCTCTGCAGCCCATGCCCGTGGACTGCAGCCCCATGGTGCTTACAGGAGTGCGACATCCTCCCTGCTCACTCCACCTGCCTTGGCGGAGGCGCCTGGTTAGAGGAGGGGAGATGCCATCCAGTGTACATCCATAGGGCATCACTCCGTCTTTCTGGCCACTTTCCAAAGTGGAGGAGGTTGCTGCCTTATCCCCAGGTAAAAGCTCAGCAAGTCAACACGTGGCTCAAAAAGTCGTTTTAAACAGGAACAAGAGCCTGGTCTCTGGTCTCCTCTATCTTCCCACAAAGCAGGCCAAACTATCCTTCTTTCTTCATTCAGTGACTTAATTCCCAAGTGAAAATTTTCAGCCCCTCAACTCCAGCAGTACTTTGGAATTGTGCTAGCACAAGGAGGAGTAGCATATACATCTCTCCTGCCTCCCTCCACCCAGACCCACCCTTCATTTGAAGTGGAAAACTAGACTTCCATTCAAATCTTCATCTACTTGTTGCTATTGACTAAGGAGAAGGGAGTGCACTGTCTGGTCTTCCAAGCAGCTGTAAGCCTTAATTGGGGTCATCAAGCAATAATTTACATAGTTTTCTTGTTTAAATTACAAAAAAATTCAGTCACTCCATCCAAATACAAGGCGGGCAAGGAAGATGGAACGTCTACCAAGCAAATCACAATATAGTACGAGGAGGTTTTTTTGAAACCTATTTGGAAAGAGTGCTAATAGCCACACATTCAAAAATGTGTTGACATCACTCACAGTGATGGGCAGTGGCCCAAGGATTACCCCAGGGAGAGCAGCTTGTTCCAATCAAGAGCAGAAGAGCAGCGCAGAAAACAATGAAAAACATTCCCTCCTGTGGGATACAGATCCAAGCTGGCTTATGAGCCATAACCACTGTGCAGGAATATTCACTGTGAGATGAGCTGTCGTGCAGTGACCTGCAGGGAAGGTATTTTGTGCAAAGAACAAAACAGAACAAAATGCCACGGTGAATAGATATAACAGGCTTTATCTTGCTCACAGCTGTCTGTTTTACAAGCAGTGTTGTCTTCAGGCCTGTTGTACACACTGTACAAGTAGTCTGTAAAATATTTTTGCATAGGGACAATCTTTTATTTCCCCTGTATTTTACAATAGGTGGTATAATGGAGATGTAATGACTTGGAGACACCATTGTGCAAAATGAGTCCTGCAGTGTAAGCACTCACTTAAGTCCCGGTGACTTGGAAAGATGCTTGTGGGTGCACCTCAAATTCATCTGCTGGGTGAATTTTCTCTGAATTTCAGTGTATCATGAAGATTAATAATCCAGTATTAGCTGGAAAATAAATTATATTTAAAATCATAGACATTAAAAATGGATCAGTGTAAATGTTGGTTGGAAGGTTACAAAAATACAACCTAACCCTAGGAAGCCAAAGGTCAAGAGAAGAGTAAAGAAAAAAAGATTTACATTTTTCGTTGTTTTTGCCCAACTCTGAGAAACTTGCAATAAAAAACATCGTAGAATCATAAAATCACAGAATTGTTAGGGTTGGAAGGCACCTTAAAGATCATCTAGTTCCAACTTCCCTGCCACGGGCAGGGACACCTCCCACTAGATCAGGTTGCTCAGAGCCCCATCCAGTCTGGCCTTAAAAACTTCCAGGGATGGGGCTTCCATCACCTCTCTGGGCAACCTATTCCAGTGTCTCACCACCCTCATGGTGAAGAACTTCGACCCATCTCTAGCTTTGATGCATTCCCTCTAGTCCTACCATTACCCAACATCCTAAAAAGTCCCTCACCAGCTTTCTTGTAGGCCCCCTTAAGATACTGGTAGGCCACTATAAGGTCTCCCCAGAGCCTTCTTTTCTCCAGACTGAACAACCCCAACTCTCTCAGTCTGTCCTCATAGGAGAGGTGCTCCAGCCCTCTGATTATCCTCATGGCCCTTCTCTGGACACGTTCCAGCACATCCATATCTCTCTTTTAGTAGGAGCTCCAGAATTGGATGCAGTACGCCAGGTGGGGTCTCACGAGAGTGGAGTAGAGGAGGAGAGTCACCTCCCTCGACCTGCTGGCCACGCTTCTCCTGATGCAGCCCAGGATATGATTGGCTTTCTGGGCTGCTAGTGCACACTGACGGCTCATGTTGAGCCTCTCATCCACCAGCACCCCTAAGTCCTTTTCTTCAGGGCTGCTCTCAAGCCAGTCACTGCCCAGCCTATATCAGTGCTTGGGATTGCCCCAACCCAGATGGAGGACCTTGCATTTGGCCTTGTTGAACTTCATGAGGTTGGCATGGGTCCACTTCTCAAGCCTGTCAACGTCCCTCTGGATGTCATCTCTTCCCTCCAGCATGTCAGCTGTCCCACACAGCTTGGTGTTGTTGGCAAACTTGCTGAGGGTGCACTCTATGCCACTGTCCATGCCGCTGACGAAGATGTTTAAAAAGACCGGTCCCAGCACTGATCCTTGAGAGACTCCACTTGTCACTGGCCTCCACTTGGACACGGACCCGTTGGCAGCCACTCTTTGGGTGCGGCCGTCAAGCCAGTTCTTTATCCACTGAATTGTCAGTCCATCAAACCCATATTTTATGTATTATGTATAAAAATAAGGGGGAGGGGGAAAAGAGAGGCAAAGGCAGGCAGCTCAGGGGAACCATGAGGAGGAAGGGAGTCCCTGAGCCCCTTCCTGCAGCCCAGATGAGGGACCAAGCAGAGCAGAGTCCCTGTCCGGGGAGCACCAGCCAACATGAGTCCCTGCCAACATGGCCCATCCCCGAGGCCAGCTCTAGCAAGGCACTGGCTGTGCATTGCAGCCCAGCCTCGGGCTGTCTTCAGCAGCAAATACAAAGAGGAGGTAGAAGCTTGTGATTAGCGGTGTTGACCACAGGTTTGACCAGTTGATGCTTGACTTGACTCGGATGAGCTGCCTCCTCACAGTGCCTCTCTCTGAAGCTCACAACCATGACTCTGCATCCGCCTGTCCCTCTGCTCCCTGACTATTGCTCCATCTCCTCCATAGCTCACTGGGCTCCTTCCTTCTTCTGCTCACCTCCCCTTCTGCTGCCTCCCTCCTGATTAAACCAAGCAGGGAAGGAAATTTGGACAGGAAAATAGACTACCACTGCACTCACAACACTTCCATTTCACCATTGGGTCCATTTTAATGGAGATAAAGCCCAAAAAAGTTTCAAACGTTTCATTCAGTCCAGTGGGGGAGAGGGACTAGATGCTCAGATAATAAGTAGCTCTGCTCTGCTTGCCCATCCTTTCCCCTCTTTCATCTTCCTTCACTACCATGTTTCCTGGCTGGGGCGTTGACAAGGGATATGTCACTTCACAATGAAGTGAAAACAGCTGAAGTTTTCAGCTTTTGGGGCTTTTTCCTTTCTTTCAGAAATTTTCCATCATGTGATCTCAAAACTTGCTAGATTCTGTAAAAACTGCAGAGAGGAAAATGAGATAGTGAATAAATCAGAATAAATGAAAATATGGGGAGAGGAGAACGTAGCGTTCCTCAGAAGGTAAAGAAGAAAGAAAAAAAACACAATTGGAGAACATTGTGTAAAACTTGAAATAAAAATGACATTCTGAGTTGTAAAGAAGGGTTGAGAAGGGGAAGATACTCCTAGTGACTAGTCACAGATCTGGCGCTAAAATGCCAGCTCACTGTGTAAATAACAGGAGATGGAGGAATTCTTGTCAGGGGCAATTAAAAATCAATGATTTAGTTTCTTTTTCTAAACACCCCACTGAAAACAATTGCCTCTCATGTTTTATTTTTCTGCCTCTTCTACATGGTGGGACATAGAAAGCAAGAGTGAGAATACATATCCTAAAATTTTTTTGCAAAATTGCCTCCTGCTAAGTGCAACTAAAATATCGTTTCAAACCTGGAAAAAAAAAAAAAAAAGCTTTTGGCAGAAACAAAATTCAAGTGATAAATGGCGAAGGGCTGTGCTGAAAATTAGAAAAAAAAAAGAAAGAAAGAGAGAAAGAAAGAAAGAAAAGAAACAGCTGCACAGATTGCAACAGGCTGTGCTGAACAGATGTTTTATATGTGTACCCTGCTTTCATTCCCTTGATTCCTTATATTGTCCATGGACTTTTCAGTCCGCTGAAGATGGTGGATCAGCACAGACCTGTTATATATAATTAGCAATATCTACATTGTTATCTTTGCCAGTTACAGAGAACCTTATCTGGAACAATGCTGTAGTCACTTGTACCTCTTCGTTTAATAAGTGACTAAAATAAACCTTTTCTATGAGACTTGTGCTCACCCATTGACTACCTAGGCACATGGTCCTGAGGTTATCAATGACATTTCTATGAAAATAGCTAAGGTAGGACCCCCCCACAGCAGGAGGCACATAAACAGAAGCCACCAGGGTGGTCAGTTGCAGAAGGAGTTGGCTCTTCACTAATACCTCATTAAGTTGCCAGCTCCCTGCCAGTGTCTCGGTGAGGGAGCATATCCCTAGGAGAGCAACCAGTCCAGGGCTTGTAACACACAGGCATGATCTCTGGGTTGGAAAATCCTGAGGCACAAACTGTTGGGGGCTGCCAGGTGACTAAACAGAGGGGTAACAATACGTTTGCCTGCTTTTCTGCCATCCCCCCTGACATCTTCTGTTCTGTTGGCATAAAAGAGTGCATGTTTTATTTATTTATTTATTTTTATTAAACCAAGGACATGGGCTATTATGTGTGATAGCAAAAAAACCACAAAAAACCGCAAAGCATTCCTCCTTCATGAGAGAGAAGCAAACACGTCCTTTACTGGGTGCCAGGATCTGAGTGTGACAGCACGGTCGCGTGTGCTCCGGCAGCAGGAAAGCAGCCAGTGTCATAGGCAGGGATTTTCCACGTGGGACAGAAACATTCAGCCCCAGCTGCACTGGCAGAGGCCTGGGTAGCGTGAAGCGGTCTAGGTCAGGGTTGCAGGCACTGCTGCACAAAGGAAAAAGGCAAACCAGCAGAGACGTACTTGCCCTTGTTTCTTAAGTTGTACAGTACAAGCCACAGGGTTGTGGTCCAATTGGTAAAAGTGCTAGTGATGCTGGGCGTGTACCAACACCACTGTTTTACTTAGCTTTAAAGGGATTTCCTTGCCTCCTAGAAATAGTCATAGCCCTTCCTTTATTGCAAAACAATAAAACACAGCCAGCAAGTTTAGTGTGTGCTGAGAGCAAAGGCTGAGTCAGTCAGGTGCTAGTGAGGAAACTCACCCTGAAATGAAATGCAGCCACCCAAGCTTCTCACTATAGCATCACTGAGGGGCTAAACTGTTCTCAAACTAGACTGAAAGCTTTCAGAGGAATCAGAGAGACAAAAGGGAAGACACCTGAATTCTTCCAAAGGAAGCACTGAAAATCAGCTGCTTCCAAAACACAGCAAGCATTTCATCTGGGGGGGGTGGGGTGGGGAAAAGGAAACAAGAAAATGTTTGTGACTTTTTGAAATGCTAATTTGGAACAGAACATCTCATTTACCAGTACTGAGTCAGATACTGGGATGAAGATACTGAAGACGCAAGAAGCCCTTCATACTTTTAAATTAGCATTTCTGCCACAAGTGAAAATGATCTCCCTCTGTTAGCATGATTTTGTCAATGATACAAATTGGATCATTAATGAATCTTCTGAAAGAGACTCGGTACAGGTTTGGAAAAGTCTGAAGCTGTTTGAGCTGTTTGTTATGATGTTCATGCTACCTTATCGAGTTGTAATGAGGACTCACAAAATTTTTTTCCTAGAATATCCCATTGTCTTCAGCTCCTGTTGTTTTCAGTTCATTTTTTAAATTAAAGGTTTTGCCATGCCGGGTTCCTCAAAGTGTTGATTTGCATGTGTCAGTAGGCATACAAGCATAAGAGGGAAATGGAAGTCAGGGCAAATCCAACTGATTTGGAGACATCACAGTAAAATATTCCCATATTTCTCCATCCAGCTACAAAAATCAAAAATCCTGTCTGTCCTTCTGACAACCACCAGCCTCTTCTCTCTTTCAAAGCTGTGAGGTAACAAAGGCAGAAGCATTTTCAACTTTATTTTATGCTTAAAATGTTCTTGCACCAGGTTTTTCTTTGTTGAAGACAATGCAAAAATAGCCCCTTCGTTTCCAAGATGTTATGCTTTTTTGCCCGAGAGACTGCAAGTCCCAAGCACTGTAGCCACAACCTCAGATATCTAATTCATTACACATTAGTGTGACAGATATTTATTGCTTGCACTTATTTTTTCATGCAGTCATATAAGGAGGAGCTAACATTTTATTTAGAGCAGTTCCTGGCTTGCTCCTGTCTAGAGTCCTAACAAAGTTAAACTGTATTTTACTTGGCCAGTATAGGGTAGGAATATCTAGCATACTGGAGCTTATTCTTCCTGAGAGTAAGTCCATTTCTTCTATCTGTTTCATTGTAGTATGTGCAACAAGATACATATCCAAACAGAAAGAAAAGGAGCTGAATTAAGCCTATCAAAACAGGTGGTTGTGAAATTAAAATAGGACTTACTAAATTAACTAGAAATATGCTGTCTTGATTTTCCATAACAGTGCTTTACAAGATGCAATATTGCCTGTACACACAACCACCCTTCATGAAGATACTTATTTGAATTAACTGATCTTTGTATGTGTGGGAGAGAAATGGAAGGTTGCTTGTGTTTTCCTGTGTAAGGTGATTTGTAATTTGCTGGGAATATTGGATAGCTGACAATCAAATTTAATGATGGCTACAGAAATGACATAATATTGCACCTTGCTAATTTAGGACAGCACATCTTTTCACTGCTTATGGCAAAGTTTAGTAATTGGCTTTCACATAGACTTTGCTGAGCGACAGGATGAAGAACAAATTAAAGGGTGAAAAGAACCAGTTATCAGTAAGAGGTCAGAACTTCAGGGAAGTAAGAAAGATTGGGAAATTTTGGAAAATGTTAATCAAATTCCTTTCTGGGTCAGGTCATGCAGACCTTTGTCTGAACCATTCCTCCTTGAGGAATGAGTCTGCTGGAAGTAATATGCACTGGTTGTGCAGCTTACATTTAATCTTCATTCATCACCATCTCAAATTAACTGAAACACGTGTGGGGACCTGGTTGAGAAAGGTGTGGTCGGATCTCCACCTGACTCATCTAATTGTCCCTGCATTAGGGTTCTGCAGAGTGGTTTTGTGGAGTGTCTTCCTGCTGTGATAAACAGCGTCCTCATCCTGCATAAACTGTATTGTGCCTGACACAACAATGCAGGAGCACAGAGTGGCTGCTGCCAGTGGAACTGGACAATGCATGGCATTGCTGGAAATCAACGTTGCTTGGCAATTGGAGGAGGCAAATTAACTCCAGATCAGGGCAAATACTGCAAAAACGTTTCCATGACTTGTGCTGAATAAATCTTACAAGCCTATCTGCGTTACTGCAGTTTAATCTCTGACAGTGTTTGCATTTCAAAGAGAAAGATGGGCTGAAAGAAGAAGGAAGGAACTGATTCAGCACCGCACTCAAGCAGCTGCTATTACACTGATCACAAACATTAAGTTAAGCTTGTACTAAGTATTTTGCTGATGGGAGTAGAAGACTCTCAAATATCCTTTTATTGTAAAGAGAGATTTCCACTTGCATCTCCTGGATCAGATGACTAAGGAAAATTGTATGCTGATGTGGCCTCATAGACTGAAGCACAGATCTTCAGCTGGCATAAATTGCCATATGGCAATTGTACCAATGATCTGAATGAAAAGCAGTTTATAACCACTGAAAATCTACCCATAACTTCAACAAAACAGTTTACTATCAAAATTTCTGCTGAAACATACAAAAGCATTATGAGGTCTATTCCGCAAAAGGTGAAAGACAACAGGCAGAAAAAAGGATTGAAACAGTTGATATCCATGTAGGAAAGACCCCAAAGCTTTTCACTCCAGCTGCATTTTAGCAATGTGTGATATGATTCCAGTACTCAGATACTTTGCAGACATTGCAGTGAAAAACGAGACACAAAAGCCAGTGATTTTGGTAGGCAGTAAGATACTGAATTTGAGAACTGCCTGTAAAGGACAGAGCTTAAGAAGGCATCTGGGTCTTTGGGGCTCTGTGAGCTTGATTTCTACCCTCTGTTTTTCCACTTACAGCAGGAAGTACCTTGTTTCCTTTCCTAATGTGGAATTTTTGACATAAAATATTCTCCTAATGACTGAAAAATTGCATGACACTTGGTGCCTTGATTGGTGGAGGTAAGTAAAATCTCTGCTTATGATGACACAGATACCTGCTGACAATTTCTGGTTCTTAATATTTTCATGATTGCTTTTGGCTTGCAACTGCCTTTCTTAAACAAATAAGCGTAACAGCTTCACAAGCTGGGGGAACCCCTCTGAGATCCCACTTCACACATTTGAGGATTGAGCTGGGAAGAGCAATCATTGTAATTACCACTGAAATCCCAAATCCTGGAGTCTCTGTGAATAACAGCCATAAACTGCACCCTCGCCAGCCTCCCTGAAGGCTGTGGTCCTAAGAAAACAGAGAAGGCAGAGGCAAAAACACAAAGGATTCACATAACAACCTTCCTTATAGAATTTTAATAACTATTTGACTGAGGTTTATGGCTGATCCCGGCCTCAGTGAGGTCAATGGGAGACCTCTGTACTGACTTCCACCTTTTCAAGACAACACAAAGCCTGTATGTGGGCATGGTGGGTGTATAGTCACTTTCATTTCAGCAAAGTAAAACAAAACTGGAGCTGGGACCACTAGTAAATAAATTGATTATGAAACATGAACAGAAGTATGAAATAAATAATCATGGTTTTTATTTATAAATAAATAACTGGAGTTTAAAAATTAATAATTTCATTGAAATATTTGAAAAACAGATTAAAAAATCCCTCATATTTTTTGGAACAAACAAAATATAAGACTGAGGCTTTGGATAATATACTCAGCATCAGTCATACTACGCTGAATTACCGCAGTTGAAGATTTGGCCCATAATCTGTAGGAACGGACACGTTAGGGCTCCTAGCCTTGTGTTAGATAACATACATTATCTACCAACTCACACAGCCCCAGAGCGACTTCAGAATCAGGTTGAGACCCCTTTGGCTTCAGTTAGATTGACACACCAGACACCAAAGCTTCCCTTCTGGTGGTGCTTGCTGAAGTAAATGACTTCCCACAAATTTATATGCAAGCATGCTGAAAGAATAACATATTTGCAGTCAAAGTATATATGATCCATTAAGGGCCTGAGTCATAATTAGTTCAAAGGGACAAGAGTAAGCCTTAGAGTACATAAGAGTGTGTGTCATTTTATCACCTTCATTTCTGCAGCTCCTTCACAATCTTTTAACAGTACTGAAAATCCACTGCTGAGTTCATTATCCTGGTTTTATAAAAGCTGTATCATGAGCACACAGCTGGGAACATTACAACACCTTAATTGCACTCATTGTAATAAATGGAGCCTGTCTAGCAAGCGCCTTCAATTACTAGGTACAGGAAAAAATTAGTCTCTGAACTCGTTTGTGAGAGTTCGAGGTTTTGTATTTGTTACTTCTGACTCCAGAAGTCTCATCTCCATTAAAAATAGAAATCTGACAGACCTTGGTCTGTTAATAAAACATATCACATGCATGCACTTACTCATAATCATACATATCTGATTGACCAAAGACTGCAGCGTGGTTACCCTGCTTTTACAGATTGAGAATTAGAGGCCAGAAAACTAGTTGTCTTAATTCATAAGAAATCAAACCTTGTCCAGTTTTCTGGACATGCAGAAAATGCTAACATACTTCAGTAAGAACTGGGATCTGCATCCTGACACTCGGGCACCACCAAATCTTTCCTTATGCTGTGACATATATTCACAGCCATTTTAAGCCAGTGGTCCTTTACCTCCCTGACATATCCATGAACTAGAAAGTTATCATCTCATTAGTTTCACAAATGCAAAACCAAATGAGCTAAGTTTATCCATTTCAGGGATGATTTTGTTTTGTGCAGCACCTAGCATTTGATTACAAAATATTTTACCTCCACCTGGCATTGCAGAGCAGGAACAGGAACACACATGTGCATCTGTTCTTTGCTGAACAGGGCTTGAGCCAGGAACAAATTCACATACACAGGAATTTTTCTATCCAGTTCCGCTTGCCAGCACCAAGACAGCCCTGCTTCAATTTGTTACAATATCTTTGGCTGCTTTCATTCCCCTGGTGCCTCTAGTAGTGACAGAAATAGGAAATAACTGATTAGAAAGCACCCCAGAGAAGAGCCCTTCTTCACCCTCGGATACAAGAGTCTACAGTATAATTGCTTCTGCTGGAGAGGTTCTGAGAGCTTCATTTGGCCCACACGTCTTCAGTAGCTATCATTCCATCTATTACTGACTACTGGCATGAAACAGTAGGTCTCGTTGTCCTCAGTGCTGTAAGATTACTTACATGGAAAGAAAAAGTCAACGCTACAGGAGCAAAGAGAAAAGGAAAGTATAGCTCTGGGAAGAATAAGGGATAACAAGTTAGTGGTGGTGTTGCTTCTACAAATTGCTAAAGAGTCCCAGCACTGTAAACTGCCATAGGAGGGCTGTAGACCTTATCTTGATGTCCTGAACATTGTTTCTTGTCTAGACATAAAGATCAACATTTGTAGGCAAAGTTTAAAAAAAAGCTGTGCCTTTCATACCACATGGCTCTTCATCAGTGAAGGGAAAAGTCATGAAGTTGTGCTGGAGTGGCTGTCCCATGGATAGCATGATGGGCTCCAAGGTGGCGCATCATAGAATCATAGAATAGTTTGATTGGAAGGGACCTTTAAAGGTCACCTAGTCCAACCTCCCCTGCAATGAGCAGGGACATCTTCAACCAGATCAGGTTTCTCAGAGCCCTGTTCAACCTGACCTTGAATTTTTCCAGGGATAAGGCTTCTACCACCTCTCTGGGAAACCTATTCCAGTGTTTCACCACCACCAGCATAAATTTTTTTCCTTATATCTAGCTTAAATCTTCCCTCTTTTACTTCAAAACCATTGCCCCTTGTCCTGTTGCAACAGGCACTGCTAAAAAGTCTGTCTCCATCTTTCTTATAAGCTCCCTTTAAGTCCACTGATGAAATCACTCCATCATAGAAGGCCACCAGGTTGGTCAAGCAGGACTTGTCCTTAGTGAAGCCATGCTGACTATCTTGAATGACCTCCCTGTCCTCCATGTGCCTTAGCATAGCTTCTAGGAGAATCTGTTCCACGATCTTCCCAGGCACAGAGGTCAGGCTGACAGGTTGGTAGTTCCCAGGATCCTTATTTCTACCCTTTTTAAAAATGGGTCTGATGTTTCCCTTTTTCCAGTCACTGGGGACTTCACCTGACTGCTGTGACTTTTCAAATATCATGGAGAGTGGTTTGGCAACTACATCAGCCAATTCCCTCAAGACTCTGGGAGGTATCTCATCAGGTCCAATAGACTTATGTATGTTCAAGTTCCTCAGGTGGTCACGAACCTGATGTTCTCTTACAGTGGGAGGGACTTTGCTCCCCCAGTCTTTGCCTTGTGGTTCCATCCACTTGGGAGTTGGGGGAGAGAGGTTGCCAGTAAGGGAAAAGAAGTTATTGACAGCTTCAGCCTTCTCTTTGTTCGTTGTTACAAGTTTGCCAGTCTTGCTCATCAGGGCGGTACGCTTCCTTTGACCTTCCTTTTCTGGCTGACATACCTGTGGAAGCCCTTATTATTCTTCGCGTCTCTTGTCAAGTTCAGCCCCACCTATGCCTTGGCCTTCCTGACCCCATCTCTACACAACTGGGCAGCATCTCTGTACTCTTCCCTGGATACCTATCCCTGCTTCCACTGCTTGTTCATCTCTTTCTTGCACTTTAGTTTGACCAGCCGGCCTTAATTCAGCCATGCCAGTCTCTTGCCGTCCTTTCCTTTCTTGATCTCACTCCAGCCTCTTGTAGCTGGAGTAAGAAGGCTTTGTCAATAGGCTCCCCTTGATCGAGTGGCCTGCAGTAGACACCAACCACAAAGTTCCCTTTCTTGCCTCGGTCTCTAATTTTTACCCATAGGCTTTCAACCTGCTCAAGGCTATTCTTCAGAGATGGATCTTCAGACTCTACCCAGTACAACAAGAGTTCCAGCACTTTGTCCTGAGGGCTGTCCCAGCAGCTGATCCACTGAACAAAACTATACATCCTCTGTCTCTAAGGTCAAGGACCAGAGTAAAGGGAATTTAAAGCAGTCAAGCAAAGTAAAAAAGAAAAATAAAAGTATTACAAAGACAGAGAGAGAGATAAAGCAGTCCACACATTCTGTTTCCCAGCTATTCAACCTAATGTTTACAGTGATGTCGTATATAAACAGAAGGAAAACAAAAATTTTGCATCTCATTAAGAACTGGAGATCTCAAAGAGGACTTTAGCTCAGTAAGACAGGTTGCATACAGTCTGAGGCTTAGCTTTTCACCCAATGTGTACAGTACATTCCAGAGAATACTAAACATGAAGTTGTAAAGAGTAAAATGTGTGTGTCAGGGACCTGTAGTCACTGTTGAGCACTGACAGGCTCTTCAGCCCTGTGTCTGTGTCCCTGACACCTGTCTCAGAGAAAATTCAAGCTGTTCTGGAAGAGATTCTCCATTTTAAAAGTGCTTCCAGGTGTGTGGAAACCGGGAGAAAGTCTGTTACCTTGTTTGACATTGTTATGCAATTAAATGTATTAAATCATCAAGGTTTTAAAGGCCCCCTTTTAGAAACAAACTCTGTTTCCCTCACATGTGCATAAAACTCCCTTTATTTATTTATTTGTCCCACCAGCTCTGTTTCTCTTGGGAAGCCTCACTGCTCTTATACTTTGTTATTCTCCAGAAAAACCTGAATACGAGAGCCCATACAAACAGAGGGAGCCAAGCAGGTGGAGGTCATTCAGTTACATCCAGGAACAAATGGCTTCTGCTGCAGCAGACCTCTCCTGGCTCCCTCTGCATCCTCGCAGAGCTGGGACCACGGGGTCACCATGCAGCCAACCATGCTTCCCTTCCTCTGCTCTTCCTCCTCCCGCCCCTGTGCCCCTGGCTCGGGCAGCCAGCACCCAGCACACAAATTTCTGTTCTGCTTCCCTAGTTCTTTGGTAATCTTTGTGCTTCCCTTGGGGAGAAAAAAAAAAAAAAATCTGTCCTTCATAAAACCACTAGGAAAGGTCCCTTGGACTCACTGATTTTTGCTTTCTAAAGAGACTTGTGATACTGCTATTATTTTTTGCAAGCTGAAGCAAACACTCGTCATTGTTCCCAGGAAAAAAAGTGTTCCTTAGCAGCTTTGGGAGGTTTTAAGGAATGGATGACCAGAAAGCACAACTGATTAACTCTGTCCAAAGCTGAAAACAACAGCCCTAGCTGTCCCAGAGCTCACCTCAGGTCTGTAAAAGACTCTGGAGGACTCGATGTGTAGCAGGTGGCTGCAGGCAGGGACTGTTTCTTTATTTCTGTTTTTTCAGAAGTATTCATATACACAACCTTCTCCTCAGACCTCATCCTGAGATGGGAAGGGACTAGTCTTGCTCACCTTTGCCATCTTGTAGGGCCCATGTGTCCTGTCACCAGCTTCTTTTCATAAGTGGTGTACACCAGGCAAGTTTCCTCTATCACCCTTTTCGCCACTAAAAAGTAGTTTCACCAATATAAAATGTACCAACTATTTATTATGGTCTTATTACAGTAAAACGGCCCTACAAGCACTTGAAGGACCCTTCACCATGGTGTAAAAGAGCTGTCAGAGAGATGAAGAAAGCTGCTACATGAAGTGATTACCCAAGGAGCATGGTAAGCAGGAATATAATAGGGCTGTCCCTTAAGGGCGGTGAGCACCATTTGGCTCAAAGGAAGCAGAACAAGCCATAGAAATTCCTTCCCACTGTTGGTGGCTTTGTTTGTTTGTTTTTTTATATATTTTTAACTCCAGGATAACTCTTAATTTAAATGTGATCTGCTGACGGCATAGTGCGCCCTACGTCACCACACCTGCTGACTGTTGTGAAACCGAAGCTGCCAAGTGTTGTGTGATGGCCATAACTGGAACAGCACGGGCCCTGGAGGCAGTTTCAGAGCAGAAACTCATTGCAGTAAATGTAGGAACACGCCAAATTACTGCCTGCTTTTATTTTCTTGTTTGTTGTTTTCTGAAAATCATCCTCTGAGGACTAAGCTGACATGTTGAACATGGACTACCAACAGTGTACCTCACTTTGAGGCTGTGGGGAATAGAGTGCACATGCAAATCCACAGTTTGTTTCAAACCTGGCTAAAGTTTGCCTGTGGTAGATGGAAAAGTAATGCTGGGTCTATAACATACAATACTTCATTCTTTCTGAATTTAACAGAAATCCTTTTCTAGAGGCCGAAAATTCACGTCTCCTGAACATTTGGGGAAGAATTTGCAGAGTTAAACCTTCAGGCTAGTGCATGTAAAACTTGATAACTAGCTGTTTATTACTTCTGGTCAACATTCAAAGAGAAGATATTGAATAGTTTACTACCAGAACAATGAATGCATACCAAAAAAAATTAAATATTATAAACACAGTAAATAAATATTTAGGATACTGCAAGCAATTCCAGAACACAAAGAAGCAGTAAAGCACTGGGCTCGCTGAAGTCCGTCATGCAGACTTCTCCAATCAGTTGCTGTGAAGTTCAGATAAGCCTGATTGATTATAAACATCTTGATAGTCTGCCAGATGTGAACAAACTGTCCTCTGATTTCTGGTCAGCGCCCACAACACTAAGACTCAGATCGTTGTTATTGTCTATCTCCACCCTATTTTTATCAAGGGGAGTGATGGAAGGAAGGAGAGGCACTTGTAAGAGCAGCTCGGCTGTAGTTTATATATTTGTTTCTTTGCCCTCCATCCCAGCTCTGAAGGCTGCGACTTGGCAGGTTGCCTCCTTTTAATAGCACTGCCACCCTCCACCTGTCAGGAACCACTTCCCCAGGGCTAATATTTGCTCCCTTCCCGGAGGACCTTAGGAACAGCAAGCTTTAGCCTGTAATGATCCTGCCTTTACCCAAAATATTATAGATTCCTTCCCCAATCCTCTTCCACCACAGAGTGCTCACAGCCATTTTGACAGTTTCCTAGAAGAAGAAGAGGCTGTTCAGGGTCATTAAACGCATAGGAACCAAACTGGGTCATGAAGCTCCTGAGCTGCAAACAGGCTGTGGATGGGGGGCATTCTGGTTATTACCACGGACACTCTTTCCTGTGCATCCATCAACAGCCATTGTCAGATGCAGGATACAGGAATGAAGGGTCTTTTTTTCAGGCGCAGTACCGTCAGCCATCTCTGACTGGGAGAGCTTCTTCAACCTCCTGGCCTATCTCTGTCTCCTCCCAGTTGGTTCTTCTGCTAGGTCAGAAATTTGGAGGGAAGGAGAAATACAGTTTTTAGGTAACCATGTTCACACTGCACGCCTCCAATTTACATACAGCAGTACTTACAGGGAATACCTGAGAATTGCCAGGTCTCATTGCTGGATTTTTCCCATTACTTTCTATTGATGTTGCCCCATCCTCTCCACAAAAGGCAATCAAAATCCCCCAAGGTACCTCTGTTTACCTCTTCTAGATGCTGCTGGACAAAGAGTATGGGTAACGCCTTGGTAAAATGTTAAGGTGATGTCTATATTTGGTTCTGTGAGAAAACTCAGGATAAGGATGCCAGCAGTGTGAGTCTCGGTGCCAAAATGCAAGAAAGCCACCACCAGATTAATACTTTGAGGATGCTATAACAACTGACCACAGAGCATCAGTGTCTGAGGCAAGTGGAGTGCTCTCTGCCACCTCAGACAGCCCTGCCGTCAGCCCCAGAGCGTGCAACTCAGGCACTCAGTTCGCCCATGAGTCATGGTGACCCAAACACTTCCAGGAGGGCAACTGCTTTGCTGGCCTTAGAGAGGGGTTGAGAAAGGGCAAAGAGAGAAAAATAACAACAAAAAAAGTCCAGTTCACTCTAGATCTCTGTAGTGATACTGATCATCAGGATATATCATTTATTTTGGCACTGTGATAGCTTTTCATGAGGCCACTTGAAAAATAGCCTTTGCAGGAGAATGAAATTCTTCCTGATTAATCTTGTGTGGAGGCAACTTGTGAAGAAGTAGAAGGAGGTAGAAACAAACCAGAAGATCTGAGTTCCTTCAGAATGCAGACATCTCCTCTGGCTTCTGCTGGTTTTCACTCTCTGCCTGGAAGGTGGCTGTATCTCCATGGGGCATAAAGGAAGGGAGAACTGAGATGACAATGCCCTGAATGAAGGGATTTTGCATCAGGAACTTGATTTCAGCTGGCCTGTCAGTGACCCCAGCTTTGACGTGAAGCAAACCTCTTTAGTGGTTCAGGAACAAAATCTGATTCAATATGTGCTTGGACTGTGTGCTAACTCCCTTCCAATCTCTTCCATGCAGAGAATGACTACATTGACATATGGCTGTTTACCACACACACTAGTTATCATCTAGGGTTAAAACAATTTATGATGAAGCAGACATTCAGCACTCCCCAGGGGTAAGTTGAAGGGGCAGGGTTACCCTGGGAGAAGGAGTGCCTTCTTTCCTTCACAGGTGCTTCAGGGAGTGATTTTTAATGAGCAGCAGTGATAATGCAATAAATAAGAAACAGTTACCTGTGGACGAGACTCAGGTTAATGTTTTATTTTCTTGCATATCTTTGCCTGTGGCTGCACCACTCAAGGCATATCTATGACACAGAAATCCTTTATAACCTCCTTGATAAGAAAAGAGCACGGTTCGTCCAGCATCCTGTGTGCATCTGAAAGCCCAGGCACCGTGAGGAGTACAGAATAAAGCTTTTCCTTTGACTTATAGTCCACAGGGTTGCTGATCTCCAGCTTGTGGCTAAAGTCAGAGGGTGCAGAGGCAAAAGTGCAACGGGCTGTCTGCCTGCTACAGGCTTGAACACTCCATCTGACAGGACAAAGAACCTTCCTGTGCCTCAGTTTCTACATCTGTCCCTGGAGTTCAGCAACACCAATTTCATTACCACTAAACCTTTGAGATCCCTGGATAAAAGGTTCCATCAAAGGCCACAATTATGTTATTAAATGGTGACTGCGTTGTCTAAATTATTATTAATAACAATAACATTTATCTCTTGCAAAAGAGCTGTACTTTAGAGCAAGATTTTTGATCTGCTAGATGTAATTACTAAACAAGATCCTGCATGTCCTCATTCCCCCAAAGTGGCCTTCCTCCTGCAAGGATGCAATGTAATTTCAGACATAATTCCCCTGAAGTGAAGAATGGAGCAGGGGGAGTCATACCAGTGCAAGGAGTAAGAGCAGAATTATTCTGAGAAATCCTGCTTACATGAACAGGACCACATTGTTCCATGTTTGCTTGTCACCAGCCCACCTGGACACAAGCTGGGGGTTTCAGCCCAGGGGCCAAGAGACCTCAGCCCAGTGCTAAACGTGTAAGAAGCAAACATGGAAGTGTTCCTACCACAGGGTCAGATTCTCCACATATGTTCTCACCTTACTTCCTTACTGAACAGGGTATTGCAGCTCCCTTAGCTTCCCACTGACCGTTAGACCATGGGTTCTTGCTTTCTTCAGATCATGGGTTCTTGCCATACTGCGGGCCTGAGCTGTGTTTGGGGCAGGCTGCAGAAGCAGCAGCCCCACGCTCCTGCAAATGAGCATTGTTGGTCATCAATCCCACCCTTGAAGCTGCTTGGAATAAAGAAACCAAAACCAAGCTGAGTGAGGCGGCTGACAGGCCGGAGGGACGGGTTGTCATCCAGAGGGACCTGGATGAGCTAGAGAGGTGGGCCTGAGCAAACCTTAGGAAGTTCAACAAGGCCAAGTGCAAGGTCCTACCTACACTTGGGTCAGGAGAATCCTCATTATCAATACAGGCTGGGGGATGATGTGATACAGAGCAGCCCTGTGGAAAAGGACTTGGGGGTACTGGTGGGTAAAAAGCTGGACGTGAGCCAACAATGTGCGCTTGCAGCCCAGAAGGCCAATTGCATCCTGGGCTGCATTCAAAAGAACCATGGCCAGCAGATCGAGAGAGGTGATTCTTCCCCTCTACTCTGCTCTCGTGAGACCCCACCTGGAGTGCTGTGTCCAGCTCTGGAGCCCTCAGCACAAGAAGGACATGGACCTGGTGGAGTGGGTCCAGAGGACGGCCACGAAGATGATCAAAGGGCTGTGGAGCACCTGTGCTATGAGGACAGGCTGAGAGAGTTGGGGTTGTTCAGCCTGGAGAAGGCTCTGAGGAGACCTTATAGCGGCCTTCCAGTACCTGAAGGGGGCCTACAGGAAAGTTGGGGAGGGGCTGTTTGCAAGGGCATGTAGCGACAGGACGAGGGGCAATGGTTTTAAACTAGAGCAGGGTAGGTTTAGGTTAGACATTAGGAAGAAGTTCTTTACAATGAAGGTGGTGAGACACTGGAACAGGTTGCCCGGAGAGATGGTGGAGGCCCCATCCCTGGAGACATTCAAAGCCAGGCTTGATGAGGCTCTGAGCAACCTGATCTAGTTAAAGATGTCCCTGCTTCCTGCAGGGGGGTTGGACTAGATGACCTTTAAAGGTCCCTTCCAACCCAACACATTCTATGATTCTATGATTCTATGAAATACGTTTAAGGATGGTTGTAGCACTCTTTTACACAGAAAAAACATATTCTGTGCATAGATAAACAAGGGTGAGGAATTTGCTAATCGCTGCTTAATATTGTTTATTTATGAGGGCTTCACAGCCCACTGTGCTCACATCAATGACCCAGGCAAAGATTTGCATCATGAGCCCAAAGTCTCTGAGAAGTTTTATGCCCGGTGACACGTGGTTATTTATAAATAACAAGCAACCTGGCTGTACTGCCTGCTGTCTGTCTCTGGGTTGAGACACAGAGACTGCTTCGCTGTTCTTGTGCTTTGGAAAATAAAGAGGTGGAACACAGAGGGCTAACGTCAGCAGACTGAGTGTCTTCCCTGCTTGTCAGTATGAGGGTGGTGCTTCCATAAGGGAGCAGTGATAAGATGTAAAGTAGTTGCCTGGAAATGCCTAGTGTCTATTCTGTGGGTCACTGCAAAGGATACACGGCAGCTGTCTAGGACAAGAAATGTGAAATGTGGTATCCCTGATGCGACAACTCACCTCTGTGGCCTAAGAGATGACAGTTACCTGTGAGTCTGAATAAAACCAATTGTCACTTCTGAAGAGGGCGGTTTGAAACAGACTGTTTATGGCAAGGTGCTACCAGAGACCATTTCCTACAGGGTCCCCGGGGCACTGTGGGTGCAAGCTGATAAAGAGGTGTCCACTCTTTTGCTTCTCCACTTTTTCACAAGGTAAGGGCAGAGAAGGAGAAGGAGGGCAGTACCTCGACTGGTACTGGAGGTCCAAGGCAAAACCCAAGGGGATCTACCTCATTTTTCCTCAGTTTTCCATTAGCTAGGGCATTGATTGTTGTCCCTCTAAATTTTTTTTTAAATAATCTTTGGCTTTTTGGCTTGAGGAGATGAGCACAATCTGCTATAAGTAGGATCTTTACATAAGCAGCATTTAATTACACAAATCAGCAACTTAATTTTATAAATCTTGACACAACAACAGAGCTTACAGTATGTAACGACTGTAACTACATTTTTTGTAGTTCTCTATAGATCTAAGATTGAAACCTTTCATTTCCACACAGTGGAAAGGAAGCTATTTGAGGTAACTGACATCCTGTCTAGCTGGAATAAATGAGAGGCCACCGTCTCAGATGACAAATCTAGTCTTGGAGAGCAATTCTGCTATGACGAATCTGTATTTTCCAATTTAATGTGTTCACCCCATGTTCGAATGAGAAGCAAAGGTAGGAAATCATTTGCCTACAGTGTCATAGGTTGGAGATGAATGTGACTGCATGGGTGAAATTCAGAGATGTGAAGATCGGTGTCTGAAACCTGACATTTGATTGCACTAAGGTACTCTGCCTTCCAGCTGTCCACCCAGGAAAGCCTTGGGTGTCATACCTGCCAGACATGTGAGGTTGTCTTTGATCCCTTGAGCAGCTGAAACTAGCTATCTACATTTTGGCAGCTGATTTTAGCCCCTTATTCCCTGTCTCCATGTCCATAAGCTCACGCTATGGCCAGGCTCTATTTGTGCTGAATGGGGAGCGTGGGGAGAAAGGACACTGTCTCATCCAAAGAGGGGGCAAGAAAAGGATGTCTTCCATTTTGCTTCTTTCCAGAGTATCTGCTTTGATGATCTGGACACCAGTGTGCAAATCATCCTCCTGAGAGAAAGCAAAGCTATCTACCTCATGGGAATCCTTGTGCAACTGCCATGGTGCAAGTGTGGTGTTGTACTCCCAGAACTGACATGAGAAAAAAAGAAGAAAATGGGGCTATTATTTTGTTTTCTCTCTGATAGATAAGTCAGAAGTGAGGTGTGTTGTATTTTTTAAGAGATCAAATAAGCTAGTATCACCCAAAACCCACGTCAGAATTGCAATCTGCAAAATGCCATACCAGGTCATATTTACTTATGAAACTAAATCAATTACAAAATCAAAAGCAACCCTTTTATGTGCAAAGGTGTGTTGTATGCTGAAGGGCTATTACAGAGGTTGGGTCCCGAGTAGGAAGCGTTTTAAAACCAGCATGGTGTGATCTCTGCTTTACTTAAAAAAAAAAAAAGAACACTTTTATTTCTTCCATTTTTTATTTCCCTGATTTGAAAGGGGAGAGCTGGATAAACATTACAGTTGATCAAATCTCAAATCGCGACACTTGCCAAACCAAAGATGATTGTGTGAGTTCATTACTATTGGTTTCTTTTCTCTCTCCTCAGAGGCAGAGCAGTCACAATGATATATTGTTACTCTCTGGGATAAATAGCTATATTTTACAGATATTAGATACAGGCGGGTCCTAAGCCTTGATGTTTGCAGATCTTGCAGGGTAACTCTTGCTCAGTGCTCTGTGGAAAAACAGGGCTGCATTACACTGAGAGTAACGAGCAGAAGTCTGTGCCAAGGAGATGGGAGTTGGCATTTCTTAGAGAGCTCTACAATACACTTGAGGAAAAGAAGCCTATCCTAGAAATGAATTTCATTTATACTGGCTTGAGAGAAAGGCACCTCCAGGAAGATAAACATATGGCAGTTTTTCCATCTAAAAATTCCTTTTACAGATTAAATATAAAAATAAGAATAAAGCGCTGTACAAGTAACATGATACACAACAGAAGAAAAAAGAAATGCAGCTACAGCAATCAGAATAAAACATCAGGCTGAGGCTCACTGGAGACGGAGCCAGCATTGTTCCTGTGAGTGGCAGGCCCGTCTTGTGCCCTTGCCCACTTGCTTCCACCCCAGGTTGCCCCACGCCGGCCATCGCTCAACCCAGCAAAAACAACAACGAAAATGGTTCGTTTTCAGCAGAATTAACTCCCTGTTTTGGCTTATCACGTAAGCACACAAGCAGTTGGAATGGCGTCCTTTGGCAGCAGTGCCAATTTAAACTGTGCGTGGAATTACATAGGCTCCCAGAGAGGAGCTCTGGGGAGAATTAACAGAAACTCTGCAGTGCCTTGTGCTTTGAGGAGGCTGATTTGGTCACTGGTGTCCAGGCTGCCACAGCAGATGCTGCTTCCTTGCTGAGGAAAGGAATCCCTGTAGATTTACATGTGTACAGTTTCCGTTATGTCTCAAGTACAGGAATGGGGATGACCTTCCCGACACTCCTGTGGAGGTACGAGGGTGTTTTTCTGTCACTCTCCACCTTCGGCCTGAAAGGCATCTGATTATAAGATGAGCTAATGAAGAGTGAGTCAGGGACCATGGCAGCCCATTCAGTTCCCTCAATGTAGGTATTAAAATATCGTTTCTTTGAGTACAGCACACCAGGTTTGCACTTGGGAATACCAGAGCACACGGAGTACACGCCACCACCCCTTTTGTCCATTAACTCCTCTAGCTGTCACTTCAATTCCAGCAGAAACTGCTTTGAAACCTTAATTCAAAGCTGTATTCCACTTCAGGACAAACCAGACGCCGTTCCCTATGCAGGTTTAACACACACAAGCCCTGCCCGGCTGCACTCCTGTACCAAGGTGGAGACATCAGCACCCAGAAGCAGAAGCTGCCCTTCCCTTCCCCAGGCATCATCCTGGAATGATGAGGTCAGTTCAGCTCCTCCACAGCCAGTAGGCTGGATGCAACTAACCATCCCACACCGTGGACTTGCCAGCACTCGGCTCCATGCCATCCAACATCAGAGACCGACTCATCTCGGTCCCAGAGGTGCTGACTGCTATTCCTGGTGGAAGGGGGCAGACAATCTGAAATCATACCTCATTGATCCATTTGGGAGTGGGGATTTTATGAAAACTAGGCACCGTTTTACTTCTATCACCACAGAACTTCCTGTCTAGCTGTCCTTATGTGTTAGCATCTCATTGTACACACAGGCTAACACGGTACTCTTTCCTGTGCTGTGGGACATGTGCTGATCATAGAATCACAGAATCACCTAGGCTGGAAAGGACCTTTCAGATCATCTAGTCCAAATCAACATAACCCTGACAAAAAACATCACTAAACCATATCTCTAAGCACTATGTCTACCCATCTTTTAAATACCTCTAGGGATGGTGACTCAACCATTTCCCTGGGCAGCCTGTTCCAATGCTTAATAACCCTTTCAGTGTAAAATTTTTTCCTAATATCCAGTCTAAAGCTCCCCTAGAGCAACTTGACCCCATTTCCTCTTGTTCTATCACCTGTTACTTGGGAGAAGAGACCAACTCCCACCTCTCTACAACCTCCTTTCAGGTAGTTGTAAAGAGTGATAAGGTCTCCCCTCAGCCTCCTTTTCTCCAGGCTAAATCCCAGCTCTCTCAAGGAAGATGAAGACGATGGATAAATGAATGAAAACTGAGTAACCTTGGAAGGTTAAAACCAAAGTTAACACTCCCTGTACATCCTGAATGAGTAATGTGAGTCCAGCAGAGTCAGTTATATATTACTATCATCCTCTGCATTGATTTATCACTTAATGTCTGCAGAATAAAGTTTGTTCTGATGTAATGGTTTTCACTGCACTCTTACGCATTTAAAAATGTTTGCCTAACAGCTAAAAGAACAGGCAAGTAAGACAGGTTTTCACAGGAGTTCTGTGCCCAGTTGTTGTGGTTTAACACCAGACAGCAGCTAGGACCATGCAGCCGCTTGCTCACTCCCCCTTCCCCCCACAAGAAGGGTAAGAAGAAGGGGGAGAAAAGGAGGGGAAAGGGAAAAAAAAACCCCAACTTGTGGATTGAGATAAAGACAGTTTCATAAAACAATGACGGAAAGGAAAATAAGAACAACAATAATAATAATGGTAAGAGAATATGCAAGACACAAATCACTCACCGCCCGATGAATTGGTTACCCAGCTCAACCCAAGCAGTAATCGTGGATTCCCATCCCCCAGCCAACCCCCATTTATGTACCAAGCATGGGTCTATGGTACGGAATATTCCATTGGCCATTGTATTGTTCTGTATGTGCTCCTTCTCAGCTTCCAGGGGAAGCTGAAAAAAGTCCTTGACTAGTATAAACATCACTTAGCAACAACTGAAACAATATGCATTATTGACATTCCTATCATACCAAATCTGAAAACACAGCAACCACTAGAACAAAAATTAACTCTGTCTTAGCTGAAACCAGGCACCAGTTTTCTTCATTACCTTTCAAAAACATTTACATTGCCTTTTGCTTCCAATGTAATCCTGGTCTTACCTTATCTCTAGACTTTTGTAGGCAAGGTCTAGATGGAATTTTTTTCAGTGCAACTACTGGTTTTCACTAAAAGAACAAGGAAAATCAGTGTACATCTGTTAATAATAAAACTGAGAAGATTTCTTGCAGCATGGTGCCACTGTGGAGTCTCCATATCTTTTTTTTTATTCTGGATTTCTGGTATCTAAATACTGCTGAAACAGACAGTATGAAGCTGTAGCACAGAAGCAGAAGGAAAAAATTGAGAGAGAAAGGACTGAAAAACCTCAGAAAAAAAAAAGACAGTTAACAAGTCATTTCTTCTTTGTAATAATATTGTTTGAGACTTTGAATGGCAAAGTTTTTAATGTTTGGTTTGGTTTTTTTTTCTCATTTACAACAGATGAGAGACTGGTCCTTAAAATGAGTTAAGGGGAAGCAGAAAGTGGTGGATTTATAACAATGGAAATACATGGTTCCTTAATGAAGACAACTGTTTTCACCTTTTTTCATGCAGCTATCACAGCACTTCTCAGTTTCCACCTGAAGGTCTTCAGGATCTGTTATAGATTTGGGGGGTTATGTGAGTGTTTACTCCATCCTTGAATTTTCTTCTTACAAAGAGTTTCAGACGCAGTTGACTTTGCTGGCAGAGGCTGATGGGTAGTCCTAGGGAAGATGTCAGGTTGTCCCTGTCACATTTTTCGCCATTTGTGAAATTATACACATACTTGGCATGGTGAGGCTACAGGATTGAAAGGACATAGAGGCCATATGAAGCCTGGGACTTTGTAGTCAAAGTCTGAGTGGATGGACAGGGAGAAGGAGGATTGGTGCTGGAAAGATACAGAGCCCCAGGAAGGTACTTTTCAGTGGGAGGTTCAGCTAGCAACTGTGACCTAAAGAGCTGGCTCTGCTACCCGTTGTCCCGCTCTCAAGGGCTCTGTTATTAAATGATTTCCCTTGGCAGCACTCCTTGGGCCAAAATCCCAGGTACTTAAGAACAGCAGTAAGACACAGAAAATGAAGCTACGAGTTTGCTGAGATCCCACTGGTGTGCCTGGTGTTTTCAGTCCACCTCACTGTCCGCTTATCTAACCCACACTTCAATCATGTGTCAGTAAGGATGCTTACAGGAAACAGTGCTGACAGTCCTGCCAAAGTCAAGATAAACAACAACCACTGTTCTCAGCTTATACATCAAGCCAGTCATCTCATCCTAGAAGGCTATCTTCAGGTATTGTTTCCCCTTTGTAAAACCATAAATTGTTAGTGACTACTCTCAATCATCTTCTTGTCCATCTATGTTTGGGAAAGGCTACTAAGATTGTTCCCTCAATTGCATAAGACTGGCCAGCCTATAGTACCCAAGATCCTCCTTCTTGTCCCTCTTGAAGACAGAGGTGACATTTACTTTCTTCCAATCCTCAGGAACCTCCCCACATCGCCAAGACCTTTTGAAGATAATTGTTAAGTGGTGTCACGGTTACATCAGCCAGCTCCCTTAGCACGCTCGGCTGTGTCCCATCAGGATATTAGATACATGGATTAGGATATCAGAGTATACATATTAGATTCATATTTTAGTACATTTTTTTTTCTGATACATATAATTTTTAAGCTATGATATATTTGCAGAAGGTGCTGTAATACTCAACTAAGTGAAAACAGAACTGCTTTAATGACACTGACCTTTCAATATACTGAGTCACCATGACTCTTGTGTCAGCCTCAAATATATCCTTTCCAAGTAACTTCCTTGGAACTATGGTGTCAGATGAGGAAAGAGGAATAGGCCAAAAGCTATTGGAAAAATCCTGCTGTTGTGTAAACAGAGGTGTTTGGATAAATGAGGTGTGTGTGTACCAAAGGAGAAAAAAAAAAAAAAAAGAAAAAGAAAGCAGCCCTGCAGGGGTCTAAAGCGAAGATATAATTTTATAATTCTTCTCAGGAGTTTTCTTTTCATAATCACTCTCCCTGACAGCAGAGTCTCCCAGGTCTTGATGAATCTACTGCTATCACTTTCAATGCTGCAACTTCCAGGGGGGATGCAGGGAGGTGGGAGCTGGGGTTTCAAAGAAGCTCACAGAAACATGTTCCAGCTGGGCTGCAGCCAGGGTTTCAAAATCAAAAAGAGCACAAAAAAGAAGAATTCTTCAAAATGAGGAAATGTGGTCCCCTCTTTGGGGGCTTTAACAGAAGTTGAGCTCTTTTGACACAAATCCAGATGCAATTACAAAATACCTCACGAAATCAGCTGCATGCTTAACCCCTTTGGTTTCCTCAGAGGAGAGGGGAAAAGCTTTAAGTGATGCCCTTTCGTTTGCAGTTATTGACTCAATACATTTCTGAGGAGGAATACAAAAGTTTTTTTTCTCACTATGGCAAAGAAGTAGATAAAGTTTCAGGCAACTAATAGTTTTCCATAACTCATATATTCCCCAAATTTTCATTTGTAGCTACTGACTTCTATCAGGTCTGCCCCACATCATTCTGTGTTAATAGCATTCCTAACTAGCTGCACTAGGTGTTTCTCTCAAAATAACCTGGTCCCACTAGGTCAAAAAACACATGTCCAAATGTTGTTGTGAATATGATTTTCCTAAGCTAGCTACAGTTTATGAGTTTTAAACTTTTATCAGGACACGGTTATAACTAAAATAGCCTAGCACTAGAGGGAAGATGGAAACAAAGATCCACCCAGCTGGGAGCAGTTTGATTGCTTCCTAAAATAAAGACTGAAAGCAAGAATAAGAGAAATTCCTCAGTTTTTCTCAGGCAGAAGATTTCCAAATCGCTATTCCAGCATCCACTGGGTCAGTAACGGTGCACATGCAGTTGTAATAGCAGTTTCTCAGGAACGACACTAATAAAAGCACATACAAGATTACTTTATCAGATCTATTCATATTTTTCCGACTTTGTTAAGCACTTCGACATCCTTCAGTGGAAAAATTCATGCCATTTTTGCTTTGTGAAAGTGGAAACTGACTCAAAGGGCTGATCAAAAGGATTGTTAAGAGCCTGAAATATACTTAGAGTCTGAGTAGGACAGCTTGGAAAAGAATGAATGTAAGGGAGAAGTGATAGACACCTATAAAATTATGAATGATGCAATGAAGCTGAAAGGGCAGGATTTACTCTATAACATAGTGGAGGACCTGTGAGACACACAGTGATTTCAGGCAATCCGCAAAGTGTATAGGGCAGCAATTTTAAAATAAAGACCAAAATAGAAAAAGAAGTGTGCTTTCATCTGTAAGGCAGGAAATGCAGGAATTCATTGTCACACAATGCAGTGGAGACTGAAAGGATAAATGGCTTCAGAAAGGATTTTTTTATAAGTGATAGAAGTTAGTTCCAAGGGTGCCCCAGAGATTTCCAGGTTTGATAAACCCCTAGGCTACTAACTGGAAGATTACTGGACATAGCAGGGAAAGGACCATGTACTGTGTTCACAAAAAAGAATAAGAGCTTCCCCGTGAGACTCTGGATCTGTCTGATCCAGCCGAGCAAGTCTGGGAAGGGAGCAAGCACCAAGCAGTAAGAAGCACTGGCAGCAGTAAGTTGTTCTTTTATAATTCACATTTCCTCAGCATGAGTGTCCCCAGACCTACAGGTGTAGCAATTCTACCAGCACCACTACTATCGGTGTGTAAGCTATTCTCATCCGTTACTTTGCACCATGTGGAAAAGATCTATACCAGGCTGTGGAGCACAGAAGAATTTGGCCCTGTGTACCTATTGCTTCCTCTGAGGTCTGACACGGACATCAGCCTTCACGCACAAATAACTGGCACAGAGAGAAAAACCCTGTTGCCTCCCTGCCAGGTTTAAATGTCGGAATCATTCTCAGGGGGCTGATTTAAAACCTACTAAAGTCAACAGCAAAAACTCTTTCTCTTTTAAGGGGGCTCATGATGAGTTCAGGCTAGAGAGGAAATCCCAGGAGACGTCTTCCACAGACAGACGGACAGGAGAGCATGAGATGATTAGTAAGAGTGTTTCAGTTTCCCTGTTAAGCAATGGTTTAATAAAAGCAGTTTTCACAAATGATGTTTCACAATAACCAGAGGATGTTACACTAGTGGTTACACATTCAAAACAGCTCCGCAGGCATCAGCAGATCAAACTATTTGGCCAAGTGAATGGAACTACAAACCAAAAAAAACAGACCCTGGCTTCAAGGAGCAGTAACAGTCTTGCCATTAATTTGTGCTTTTTCATAATAAAATAACACCAGGCAACCCCAGCAAATTCATGTGAAGCCACTTGCTAGCTTCATCAGCAAATATCCTTCCAGGATGTGATTGCAGGGCAGGGCTTTCCCTGTGGGACAGCGCGGTGTGAGTGTGTTTAACCCAGCAGCTTCCCACTTACGTCCGTTCATTCAGTTCACACCGTGGCCTGCCTCAGTGTAAGGTGTGGGATGATGCAAGGTTATTGTCCCTCATTTGGGGCCCACAGGCTTCAAGTATCAAGAGATATCTGGATGGGTTTTTTTTGCTTTCCAGGAGTAGCAGGTGAAAGAGCCTGTGTAAGTCTGGAAGGGGAGCTGTGAGGAGGAGAGGCGCAGTGGAGGAGTGCAGGGATGCTAGCCACTTGCCCCAGCTGAAGGTCTGGCTGTTGGCATGTAGCACTTACTTCTAAGACAGCAGCAAACACACAGAGGCACTGATCCCTGCTTGCTGGTTTTAGATGTTCTTAGCATCACAAAAGAGCCAAGGCAAGGTCTGGGACTCAGGACTGCAGGCCCTTGCTTCTTAGATTTTACATTTGGAGGAGTACAGACCTCAAGCAGCTACTCCCTCAACTGTTTGTTCTCAAAAAAACAATGCAGAATAAACTTTTATCTCTCCCAGGCAAAGGATGTATTGGGTTTTGTGTTTTTCTGAAGCCCAGGGCTCATGAAATGCTTCAGTAAATTTGCTGCCTGGGCAGCAAGATGATTTGTTACCAGGATTTCTTTTTCTTTTCTTCTTCTTTGTTTTCTTTTTTTTTTCCCTCTTCTATTTTGCTTTTATGAAGTATTCATGTTTATTTCTATGCCCTGGGGGAAAACTCAAGCCATTTGGCTGCATAAGATACCCATAGTCAATCTGAACAGTGCTGCATCTGTGATGGGGGAAAGAGGCATCTATTTACAGTGCTGGGGATGTTAAACTTGGAAATACGCTTTTTATTTTTATTTTTAACCTGGAATGGAGCTATGTATGGCTGCAGACATTTCTCCATTTAGACTGCGGGTCTTTCCAGTAATTATGGCCCAAAACCAAGTCCCACTGACGTCAATGGGATTCTCTCCATTGACTTCAAGGGGAGCTAGACCAGGCCTTGCCTTGAGGAACAAAGCCAAGGCAGGATAAAGCCTTCTGCTTTCCCACCCAAGGAAAAACACTGTGAACTTACCAGCACTTAGAGACCACTCTGAGCTATTCCTTCTCCTTCTACCTGCCTCTTTCATATGAATTTAGAGTATGTCTACTCCCCTTCAAATTCTCTCACAACGCCCAAGAATGTATCTCGTCTGCAACATCCTCCCATTTGTCTGCAAAGCCTGTTCATAAACCCCTTGGAGCAGTGCTAAAATGAGGCACGTGGCTCCTCTGCTGCCTTGCCTTTCCTTTGCAGGCCTTTCCTTTGAAAACTTTCTGAGACCAAGCTAAAAAAACAAACAAACAAACAAAACAAACAAAAGAGGGGCAAACTTCTTAGTGTCACACTTTTTAATGTCTATATTTTTCACAAGTGTTTGCTCTGCATACAATAAAAATAGCTATGGGCAGCTGGTGTTGTAGCTAGTTTCTTCTCTGTTGACTTCAGGTGAGTTTTACTAATAGCCTCAGCAGGAAACGGGGATCTGCAGCAGGGCAAGGGAAGGGAGGCAGATGTGCTGGGTAAGAGAAAGTCATTCACCTCCCTCTCACCACTTAACAGCCCAACCAAATTAGCCCTGAGACATAGCACTAATTACCCTGGGCATGGTGCCATGCTTACATGGCTATTCAGACTCCAAGAGCCGACTTGTAACACTGCGTGGTGCTCTGTGAGAAAACAACTCATCCAACCCCAGCACCGAGACTTCTAACACGGTATGATAGCAAAGGCAAGTATTGGCTCGGGAGGCAAAGGGGTAAGCAGAAAGGTTGACATGTAGGGGTGACAACTCAGTGGAGCTGAAGGCTTGGAGATACAAGGGAACAGTAGAGGGGGTGAGGGAGAGGAGAAAGGCTAGAAGACATACGAGAGTTGAGGGCAATCTATTGGGTTTCAGAGGAGTTGTGTCTCCTGTCCTTCTGGCCTCTTGTTCCTGTCTTTTCCCATTGCCACTGTCCTTCATTTATATCAGCCTCCCAGATTCTTGCTGCAAGAAAATAAGAGAGTGAGGTCAAAGGATTGCTTCTGTCTGCCTCCAGATGTAAGACTAGGCTGAGGACCCCAGCAGAGCTCTGGAAAGCCATCTGGGCTTTCCAGCCAGCTGCTGCCCCTAAACTCTGAACTGTACTTTGCAGAGGCAGCAGTTAACCTCAAAGAAAAATAAGCACATTGATCCACCTTGCCAAAGCCAGTTAGAGGCACATTCTGTTGTCCTTAGGACCTTGAAGATCTGCACCTAAAACTTGCTAAGAAGAAGATTTATGTAAGGAAAATCCACATCCAGAATGTGACATTGTGGGATTCCAGCTCATTCTTTATATTCTTTATAGCAGTGGTATAAACCTGGGAAATCTCCAGTACATAATAATAAGCCCATGCCTGCTTTTTCAGATTTGACAGCCTCAGAAGTGGAACCATCTGCTGATCATGAGATAGGGAGTGATCAACAGATCTGCTTTCTTCTACCTAACCTTTAGCAAACAATAATCCAAAAATGAAGAAAATAGCGTTCTTCTTAGTTTATTTTTTCTTTCTCTTTCTGTCTGAGGAAGGCATAATCTCCAGAGAGACAACATAACGTTCTGAAATCAAGAAGAGAAAAAAATCACTTTGTGCCATTTCTGTGGGGAAGCAAACATCTGTCCAGGTGCCTGTTCAGGGAAACAGAAAGCAAAAGGCCATGCAGTTACATTTTCTGGCTGAAGGATCTTTCTGGTGGAAATCTCCTTACCCCAAACATATTTAGTATTACAAGTACCTATCCAATTAACGTCAGTGTCCAGAGACCCTAACTGAATCCAAAGTCCTCTGAACCTGTCCACAAATAAAAGGAAGAAACCACAATTTTCCACAAAAATCCTATTTTTTAAGTAAATAACAGAAGTAAGAAAAACAGGGAGAAGTGCATTGACGACTTATACAGTGGCACAATGAGAAGGGAAAATATTTTCAGGTGTAGACTGATAGTATTTCCATGATAGTAGAAACCATGACAATACATACCCCATGAGGATCTGACTCGCCTGTGCCCTTTTAGATAGGGCTATAGATACATCCTCCTAATACATTTTATTTTTTACTTTCACTGTAGGCCAGCAAAAGGGGAAGAATTTAACATTCTAAGTATTTTGAGTCATATTATGGCCAGAACAAAGAGAAAAAGGGAAAAAGAATTTTTATTACTGCTTCCTCTAGCATGGGATGAATTTATGCTTAATGTACGCACCAACAAGCAGAGGATTAGAAAACAGTTGTAGATAGCAATGCTGAGAACAGCAAAGACTCACAAACTTCTAGCCAAATTCTCTCTCATAAACCCTGAATGAGGCCAAGGGGAAGGTGATAAAGAATCATAAGATTTCGAGATGAGAAAAAAGTAAACTAGTCTTTCCACCTGACTTTGCAATACTGCTTCCTCTAGTGCATCCTCTTGGCTGGATTCATTGGCTGAATCACAGAAAATGCTAATAATAATATGCATCAAGTAATAACGGGTTGAATCATTGCGCCACAAAGTTCAGCTGGCAGTGTTGGTGTTTATGCCACCTTTCCTTAATATTCAGCCTAGCAAAGGACAACTAGCTTCAGAGGTATTTTGGAGGCTTCAGAGGTATTTTGGAGGCTTCAGAGGTATTTTGGAGGGTTTCCAGGCTGCCTATCATCAGGACCAAATGCCATCAGTGTCTCTTTCCTTCTCCAGCCTGATACACTCTAAGGGCTGAACCCTTTTGCTAGTCAGAGAGGAATCATTTTCATTTTTGCAGGCTGTGGGAGAAGGGAAAAGAAGGTAAGGCTGAAAACACAGGACCAAATGACACCCAGAACTGGAGAAGCCCACAGAGGATGCTGTCATTATGGTGTGGCTAAATTACTGTCCAAAATCTCAGTCTCATACTTTTAATTGCTTGCTGTCCTTGTTGCTTGACAAATCACACAGCTCTCTCTCCCACTTTGTTTTCTCCTCTTACTGGGAAGTATGTGGATTTTTGGTAGCATCTGGAAGTACCTAAAGGGAATTGAGGTTAGCAATGGGATAGTAGGAGAAATTTGCCTGGTATCATAGATACCTAGTGCCATGTAATGTGTATGATATTCCTCATCTTTGGAAACGAGGTGGTAGAGATTTAGAGACACCCCTGTGTGGGACTGAGTGCAGCTCAGAGTATTTAATAAGTTTTGGTGCCACGCAGGAGTGGCATTGGTACCAATCTCCACAAAGACCCTGATAAAAAATGTTTTCCAAAGAAGGCAGCACAAATCACTGGATGTGCATCACAGGAAATTCCACTGCCAGCAGAGTGTGCAGGGGAGCTTACTGCAGGCCAAAGCAACAACGAAACACCCCAAAAAAAAGGAAATTTAAAAAAAGTGGCTTTTCATCTTATTTGAAGTGATTTGTTCTAATGCTCAAGTCAAAGTAGCAGAGTTTAAGTATTTCAAATGAAAAATAATAATAATTAAAAACAAAAGATCTGGACATACTGACACTGTTCCCACAGATTCTCCTCCTCATGAAACCTGAAAAATATATTTTTCGGAACTGACATGTGTTTGCAGAGTATTTTGCTGCTTACAAAGTGATGTCTTCCAAGAGAGAAATATGCTATTGAGAATCACCTCACTTGCTCTGTATAAAACATGAAGAGCTACCAGGGTTTTTCATCACCCTGAAGTAGCAGAATTGAAAATAGAGATCTAAAGAGACTACACCCTGTGACTGTCATCACATCAGACACAGAGATGCTGCAGAAGCTGTTTATTTCTAAATTGGGCAATTCAAAAATAACCAGGTACATAGACAAGCCTCTTTGGTATTTGTATGGTAGTCCACCTTGAGCAAATCCATCAGTTAGACAGGGTTAGGTCTGCTATAATTTTCTATATATTCTTGTTCTGCTTCAGATTTGCACCTGTTTAACAGAGATTCAAAGATTAGAATCCGGCATCAGCTAGCTGTGAATATAGGCTCATGTGCTTATTTGTTGTTTCATTGTGAACAGACTATTTGCAGAGCAAAGGCCAGGCTGTGTTTTCAATTATGCCATAATATACCTGGATTATTGCCACTACCTTCGTGGGTTACGTTGGCCTAGAGTAACTCAGATCAAAATCTGGAGTGAAGAGGCGAAGTCCAACAAGTATTTTAGGAAAGGCTTGTGCTTCACTGGCTTTTAGAGAAAGCAGTAATCAGGCTTAGGGTGGGAGAAGTAAACAAACATATATACACCCACCATTCCTTCTGCAGTTCAGAGACTGTCCGTGGAATCCCAAACATCTGGAGCTCATTGCCGCACTGGTCTCATTGAAATAATTATTTAATTAGCCTCCTTTTCACTTTCTTTTTCTCTCCTCCCCTCTGTTTTCTTCACCACCCAATTCCCAGATGCAGGACTCAATTTGAAAAACTCTACCAGAACTGAGCTTCCTCCACAGGAAGTCGATCTGTAGGAAAACATTTCTATTCAGTCTTAAACAAACATCCTCAATACTTATAGCATCCCCTCATTCCAAAAGCTTTCTCTCCGTACAGCAACTAAAAAATGCCATTTTGTTTTTGTATTTTCCATTAACTGCTCACAAATTTTGGAGAAAGCATGCCAAGCAAGGTACCTTTATTTGGCTTGTGAATCCTCATAGTGGCTGCTACTTACAGGAACTTCCAAAGCTAAAGCCATCGTAAATCAAGATTCCCTCTTGACCAGGAAATGAGAGTGCACACCTGAACCTCTTATCAGTAGCTCATTAAGGAGTAGAACATCTTTGCAGAGTGGAAGATGGAGGCTATTTCCAAAAAAGCAGAAACATGAATAATCCTGCCCAGAGGTGGAAGCTGGAGCAGTCAGAAATGCCACGTTAGCACCACCAGAGCTCCAAACAATACATGTTTAAAAAAGACCAAATGGAGCATAGCAATTTTTCTCACTTTGGGTATCCTATGAAAAAGATTAAGGGAATGGAGATAAAAACTTCTTTGTTGCAGTATAATGAGAGGTCCCCCTGTAAGAGTGCACTGTCAGAGAGCCTGTCTGGAGCAGCGGGCCAGAGCTGAGCAAAACCTCAGCAGTGAAAACAGAGACCTGGTGAAATGCATGCGGTTTCTGTACAAACCCAAGTCTCAATCTACAGCACTTTTTGATTCATCATTTCTGTCCCCCACATGGTCAAAGTGTCTCTTCGTACCTTTCAGATTGCCTGTTTGCTTAGGATTCCCAGCTGCTACACGAAACAGTTTCAGAGCTCAGGATCAAAGGACCAATGGGACAGCCTAAATGTGAACATCTCTATGCAGATCCATGCCCCATCCCTATCGAAACAGCTTGCCAACACCTGCCACAAGAAGCCCTCCTGGAGGAAGTTGAATCTTCCTGCAGACCAATGCTGTATGCCTACCCCTCACTCCGCAGAAAAGCACAAATCGGTTATCAAACTGGAGAGGTTTTCAAGCATCAAACTTCAGAGCTGCCCTCAAGACTTGATTCTTGGCTGCAAGGAAGGGTATTAACAATAACAGTTGTTATTGTCATGTAATGAAATACAGCCTTCAGAAGAGGTTACAACTGAATACTCTAAGCAAAGTCTGTTTATACTGAGGAACTAAAACCCAGCCCTTGAGGAGAAAAATTGCAATGTAAACAAGTACAGAAATGTCATCCAGCCACCGCAATTTGGCTTATGAGAGAGCAGATGAAAAAGTGTCAGGAAACAGGGAGCAATTTATCTTGTTAAGTCTCAGTCCTTGTGACTCTGAGAGGACTAATTCATTTTGGGCCTACTATATCTATAGAAATTGCTATCATCATAATTAGTGACTATTATTTTCATTCTGGGAAATGGAAACAGGGGAATAATTTGGCCAGAAGTAAAATGCTTAGGTTGCAATCCTAGCAGGATTTACCTCAGCAGGAATCAAGAGAGTTAAACAGAAAGGTACTCAGTAACCTGATGGCATATCTTTGTTAAAAGAGAAGAAGTTGGCTGTGAAGACAAAAGCCTTTTGCAGCCTCAGGCATTCAGTTCACAGTTTCTCAGGACATAGTGTGTGCTTCTCTGCTTCTCTGATGGCCATATATCTACCGCACAGCGACATAGCAAGGATATTGAAGGCGGTTGGTTGTTACTAGCAGTTACTGCTACGGTAGCACAGAGATCAGCATGCATGAGCCCCTGACATGTGCGGGCAGGTTGGCAGGCGGGTTTTGCTGCCTGCATCACGCTCCAGGCTGCCACAGTGCCAGCAGTGCTGGAATGAGACGTTGGTAAGTTGAAGCTACAGACACAACTGCAAAGCACACGTATCTGCCTTTGGTAGCTGGTGCTGGCACAGTAGAAATCTAGAAATCTAGAATTTTAGAAATCTAGAAATCAGTAGAAATCACCTGAAAGTCTGCAATGACCCTACCCTTGGCACAGGAAAGCACACTCCTCCTCGTTTTACAGATTAGGTTGCCTGAGGACCAGCACCATTAGATCTACCAGCAGTAGCGACAGTGGTCAAAGCTCCTGCCACCCCACCACGCCTGTTTCTGCTTGAAAGGGGCTTGATCCAATCTGGCCAGACAAAATCACAGGCAATTCCTTGCATGGCTTGCGCAAGCTCTGGGTGGTCTCTCCTTCTCCCACCCTGTTGGCTTCACGAGGATATGCAGTCCTGGGAAGACTACAGTACAGTGGCAGAAAGCATTATTGGAGGCAAAGGGATACTTCAGACACTGCAATGTGGGAGGAAAAGGAGTGTTAATCAGAGTCCCAGATGTCCTGTTCAAAGGTTTGGCATGGCATCTATTAGAGAGATAAGCAAGCTTATTCGTCAGCCCACGAAAAAGCAACTAGCAGGTGTAGAAAAACATGAGTGATGTGGAAAGTGTATCCAGAAACTGCTCATGCTTTCTCCCCAAACAGCTGGAGATGTCAAATGATGTTTGTGGACATCATTGAAAGATGACATTTTTAGACATTGTTGCAAAGAAAAATAGGAGATATTTCTTCCACAAAACCTCAAAGTAAACTGCTGAAATCTTTGCCACTAATTTCTGCAGACACTGAAGGCTGAAACTGTTGGAGAGAGGCAAGGAAAAACACAGATAAATTAATGGGAATAAAAGAATCACGAAGGACCAAAGCAACACCACAGGCATAGTTATTTATATAATAAAAATAGATAGTTACTTATTCTAGGAAAAGAAATCACTGGTGAATTTACCTGGAAAATGATCACCTGCTTCTTTCACGCTCTCCGAGGCTCACAGGCAGCATATCAGACTAGATAGGCCTTTGATGTGCTCCGTTTGTTGTTCATTTCATTTTGTATTTAGGTCCACAATGAAATCAGGTGGTAGAGTTGGGAACTGGACCCAGACCTTCCACATGCAAGAGACAACTATATGCTACCCGTTAACTCTGTGAAGAAGGAAAAAAAAAAATAATTTTGTACTCCCAAAAAAAATCAGCAGTTATGCTCTTGCGTGCTTGATAATGTAACTAAGTACAAGTAGCCACCCTTACGCATTTCCAGAAAAAATGTAGATTCTGAAGAAATTAAGTTTTCCTTTCATGACCCTAATATCAGTATTGCAGATCTGAGCTATAACTTTCTGCCCCTTCACAAAATGAACTTTCTTTAACAACCTCAGTGTATTTTTGCATTACATGTTAGATGTTTCATTCCTTCTTCTTCTTCTTCAAAAAAAGCTCCTAAACTAAATGCTTCTGTGTGTGTCTGCACCTCAGCTTGATATTAAGAACATTTATACTTTAGACATTTCAGAAAATAGTGCTTCCACTGAAGTGTTAATCAAACTTTTCAACTCAACAGGGCACATAAGAATCTGGCACATTGGTGAATTAAGGAACATGATTCCTTTCTCTTGATCTTCCAGGGAAATCATAAATGTCTTCCACCCAGACCTTTGCTGTTGGTCTGTTTCCATTGCTGGGTGTAACACTAAGACTATTGTTAGTATACACCAAACACTCTTTAAAACAAGTATTATCTTCCATTTTATATCTGTAAAGTATAATCAAGCTCTGATCCTAACTAGGGCCTTAGTCACTGTTATCATCTTAGGTAAATAAATAATAATGTTATTATGATGATGGGGCAATAAATTATATGTATTCAAAATAGATGTCTGAGGCTTTGGAATGAGGGTGTTTCCTAACGGAGGGGAATTCTTGGCTGTCGGGCTATTTCCAGAGAGAGTTCTGATGCATCACTGCTTTGAAATATTTTTCGCTGCTCAAGATTTGTCATTTGGACTTTGGACGTACTTGCATTTCAGATGACAGATAAAAGGTTATGTTACAGATTTTTTTGTTTTCCGAATTTGTTTTTTTTTGCTTGTTTGTTGTTTTTGTTGTGGTTTCTTTTTTTAAAACCATGTTTTCTCAGTGTACTTATAATGGGGTTTTCCTTTGTTTTCCCTCCTTTCTGGACTCAAGCAATATTGTTTTCCAAGTTTCCATTCATCCTGGAAATGTCTTTCTAAAAACCATTAAACAAAACACACATATTAGGGTGCCAAAATGTGATATCTTAAATCCGTTTCACTATACATTTCTACATAGAATATTTTTTATTTTCAGAAGTTTCGAAGAACCAATTGCTTTCGGAAATGTTGTCAGGAGAAACAGATTTCCACACCCTCCAGAAGCCTGCCCAGGTAAAATGGCGACTTGTGTTAGGATTTACTTATGCAAAAGTATGGGCTGGAATATTACACTGCAACATATTTCACAGGAAATCGATTTAAAAAACAAATGAACAAACAAACAAACAAAAAAACCAAACAAAAACCCCAAACAAACAAACAAAAAAACCAAAAACCCCCAAACCAATTCTATGTGTGTTTGTAAAGTATGTTCTTTTCATGGAAACCACAGATATTTTGTCAAGAAAGAAAGGATACCTATTACTTTTTTCTGAAAATTGGAAATGCTTCTATCCAAAATGACATGACAAAACAGTACTGATCCACAGCTTGGGGGGAGTAGTAATTCAGAGCTCGTATGCTCTCATTTCTGGTTATATGCTGTGCTCTTCTACTAGCTTGCATCCTCATGGTGCATCATAAGCTATGACATTTGTGGTGCCCAGAGACCATTAGCGAACTGGGAAAAAGTATTGAGATACAGTCTGGCTAAAGGGGTAAGACAAGCAAAAGGCAGAGACACACAGACTTGGTAAGTACTTCCCCTCTTCTCAGACTGTGAAATGGGAATAACATTAACCTGATACTAAAAGTCATTGAGGCTTTTCATTGCTGCCAGCTTTGCCCAGTGGGGTCAAAGCCACTGAATATATTTGAGCAAATAAGAACTGGACTGCTAATAATTGTTGGTACATTATTACAGTGGATGTCAGACAGAGCCTGTGTAAATTCATATTCTATTCCTGCCTGCACTTCTGAATTGCTCCAAGGCTTTGTCCTCTTCCCTTTGTTCTTCTGGTTGTAACATTTTCATAGACATGCAGGGGAGTTTTGGAAAACTCTGGAAGAATAGTTATTGCCATCATGAAGGTTGTAATGTAGCCCATAGAGATCTTCTGTGTCAATGACAAAGCCAGACCTTGCCTTGTACGTGATGCAGTGTAATTTATCACTGGGATTATATCACTGATTCTTCAAATGAATTTCTAGCTGTATATCCATATTCTGAGGTTATTTCAAAGTTATTCTTGATATTTTAAGGTTGTTTCAAGGTTATTTCAAACTTAAACTTATCGGAGCAGAGAGATTCCCCCCAGTTCCTTAGTTCAGGCAAGAAGTGTTGCAAATCTCTGAGTGGACTAGAAATGCTTCTTACTGTGATGGGAAACTACAATAAATATGTTTGGCAACGTATACTTTTTTTCTCTATAAAGTTGAGCTTACAGTATAAAATTTCAATTTAAGATTTTTTATATTTTCTGTAAGGATGCCAGAAATAGTTTATGGCTCCAAAAAAAGCCCCCAGTCTCTAGCTGGTGCCATATCGTCTGCATGACAAAAGCTGATCTTCTTCACCAGGAAGATGGTACAGCACAGGAATAGTTTATTCAGAGAGGCTGTAAATCTCCATCCCAGAATACTTTCCAGACTCAGCTAGACAAACCTGGGGTGCCCAGAGCTAGCACTGGTGATAGTCCTGTTTCCAGAGGTGGTTTGGACTCAAGACCTCCAGACCAACACCTCTATGGTTCTGTGAAATCCTCATATGAGAAAGGGTACTAATAGTCTGTATTTTGGTGTCAGTGCTGGAGACTAAATGCACTCGTGAGGTTTAGATCCTGAGATCACTGTACAATCTTTAAGCGATAGGTTAAATGGATTAAGTTCTTCTTAAGCCTGTCTTGCAAAACAGTGACTGTCACAACTGACATAGCAGACCTCTGTCAAAACTCCTGTCAGTCACTGGAAAAGTTTTCCTGCTCCTCTTCCCTAGCACCCATTTTCTATAGCAGGCTTAAAATTGGCACCACAAACCTTGAAGTAAACTTTGACAGGGAAATGTTCTCCTAGGCAGCTGTTGCAATACCTCAGCTGGATAGCCCTAAATTTAATGCTTTCCATGGCTTTCTTCCTTTTCCCTGGTATTGCTGTAACTCTCTCCTTCTAGGTTAAGCCCTCTCTTTGGTTTGCATTTGCAAGCCCTTGTCTTTTCCCAGAGAGGGGCAAACCTGTCAGTGTCATTCAGAAAGGTTGACAGATTTGCCACAATCCTCTGAGACCGTGAGGCTGAAAACTGAGAGTCCATCTCCATTTACAACACAGAGGAGGAAAGGTTTGGAGCTCTTGGCCTCGTCATGATTCAGCAACAACCCAGGCAAGGTGCTACAGGGATGTTCTCCTTGACCATAGCAGATCTCACTGGACAAGATGAAGGGACTGCAAAGCAGGCATAAAATGTTCCCATATAACAAGGAGGAGCATTTCATGCAGGAGGCGACACACACAGAGAGCAAAAGAGAGGTAGTCTGGGCTCTTTGAAATGTTTGGAAGAGGACTGATTGTTTTGTTCTCTCTGTGTATATCTTCTTGTGCATGACAGTCTGGATCTATGGCTGGACATCTAGATATCTTCATAAGACAAACAATAACAGATGTTACTTGATACTTTTGATAATGAAAGCAAATTTATTAACAGAACTAGTCTGATTCCTCCAGTTTGATTTTAAGACTGGGTAATTCCCTAATTACTTAACTTTTTTGAATCACCGGAAGGTAATTTAAATGCTTTGCATGATCTCACCTGCACTTTAAACTAAAAATACCAAACACCTAACACTAAAGAGAAAATTTAACAACAACAGGAGTGTATTTTTTTAAGAGAACAAAACTATTACAGGATTTCACACTCAGATTCAGCAAAGGAGGCTGCCACAGTAATCAGTCAGAAATCACTGAGGAAAAAGAGCTCCGCTTGAGAGAAAGTTCCCGCTTTTCGGCAGACGCCGGACTCTGTCAGATGGTGGTGCCTATCCTTAATCACAAAGTGCCAGTAGCATTTTCAGGCAAAAAAAATCACTGAAGACCTATTGTCTATACAGACAAATAACAACACTAAAAAATTACATTTAAATAGAGATTGCAGTCAAAACGGCAAAAAGGCAAGAAATTGTGAAGTACTGGTCCCAGCTACAGAGATGAGATCAGAGACTAGGTCTTCTGCTGTGCAATATACAGCATATTTTGCAAGTCTTTTAGCTTTTTTCTCCTCATGCATGTTCTCATTTTCTCAATTTCTGTTATTCTGTGTTCGAGGCACTCCTGGGAGCATCTTCTGGTGGCCTAAAGGAAGAAACAGAAGTTCTGAAAGAAAAAGCAAATAAATTATCTTGTAGTAAAGAGAAATGATAAACTCTCTAAAGAGCTGTCTGTTTGGTTAAGACTCAATTGAAAATGCACAAAATTCTTTACTTTGCTCTGAGACCTTGCATTTCTTTTCAGCTGGATACAAAGACAGCAGGAACCCTCATAGTCTGGGCTCGTAATGAGTTCTGGTTAATACCGATCAGAGGATTGCAGGGGATGCAGAGGGTAGCCTGTGTGTGCATAAATTTGGTTAAGGTCATAAGACACTCAGGTATTTGATCAAGCCAGAGGTTCATCTACAGAAGTATTTTGTCTACAGCAGTGGCGTGAGGCACATGTTCATCCATACAAGAAACAGAGCGAATATTTTGTAATTCATGTCCCCACCTTCCATTGTGGTTTGTGGATTCTCTCTGCATACTTGGCATCACGTTAAATGCACATCAGTGCATCTGTCCTCCATGCATTTTTTTCTAATTTGCTTTTGAACTCATTTTTTATTACTGACTTTCCAGTGTTCTGTAACAGGAGTTCCCAACCTGAACTGCATCATGGTAAAAACAGTTAATTTTGTTCATCAGCCTTACTTTTGTGATTACACTGCTTAATGGATATAAGAAAGCTTTGGTTTGCCAAGAGGGACAGACAAGTGGGTATACGTATGTAGATATGCATAGCAATTGTGCCTGCTTTCTACAAGACAGCACATGCACATTTGCAAGAACATATGCTTGGAAGAGGGTGAAAAAATCCATATAAACATAGGATTTGCCGTTTACAAGAGCAGCTCTTGCAATAGGCCAGAAATGGAGCAGAGTAACCCAGAATCTCACCCTCCCTGTCAGCAGCTCACGCGGCTGTGGTATGCTGCCCTGTTTGGTTTAACAGCACAGACAGTGACTCTCCGACACCACTTAGGGAGCAATCAAGAGCCTTCTCCTCCAGCCAGCGAACTCGAGCTGTCCAGGAAAAGGCAGCCAGGGGCCCATCTGGCTTGATCTGGACACCACTGCACACATCGTGGTTGAGGTGGAGGGGAAGGGGGGGTAGAGGTGTTGGTTAACCTTTCTGTAATTGCTTTGTTTTGACACGCCTCTTCACTTCCTGGCTTGGAACAGGAATGGAAAGAAAGTGTTTTTTTAATAAAAAATAAAAACTGCTCTGAGGTGCCACAAGCGAAAGGCCCATTCTGCCGTTATTTTAGGCTCAGATACCAAGGAGGGAATGCTACAGTTCTGTTTTCTATCTGGTCAGTTCAGATTTTCTACCTGAGGCAGCACAGATGGTCAACGAGCCAAAATAATCCACCCCTGAGTGTGTCCATGGCCACTGTATTTATCAGACTGGAAGAAGCAACTGCTGATTATCAGTACGTTCACTGGGGTAGTGCTAAAGACTGAGACCCATCAACCCAGACATTCTACAGATGTAAACTAATAGTTAGAGATTATTCAATTAATACATTGGTTTATTAAAAGATGCCATCATTCCCAACAGATACCAAGGGAGATTGTGGGAGGGAGCATCACAGTAAACCCAGAGGCCTTAAAGCAAAATGGAAAGTATCAGCATTTGAAATGGAGACCAATTATATGAAGAGAAGAAGATTAGAGAAGTCAGACCCAGTGGTGATGTCTGTGTCACAGGACCTGGCACCTGCAGTCCCCTGATCATTACACATGGCAGCATCATCAGACGTTTGACTAAACAGCTAACAAACAATGTGACCTTGCCATCCTTTCAGAGTTAGACAATCACTGCTATGGCAATGTTACTGTCTAACTTTTTGTCTATATTTGCATTCTGTGTATTTCCATCCTTTACCTTCTCTAAAGGCTATCACTTTACAGCTGTCAGGAAATGGGTATATTGAAAGAATTTTCTCCTGTAATATTGATGTGCCAGAGGTTGCCTGCGTGTAGATAACAAACCACCGTTGTTTTTATTCCTGAGCAGAACTTGACTTTGTTCCTCTAGCTAGTCCATTACCAAAATAACGGTTTATTTCTTTCACCATGGAGAGGTCTGTAAACTTTGATTATATCTTCCCTGTACACATGTGGGTTCCAGACTCCCCCAGTAAACCCTGAATCATCTTTTCTCCACTCTCCATACTCAGAGCTTTGAGTCAAGGCTGAGGAAGCCTTGGTGTCCTGCAAGGGACGCTGGAGACTGAAACGTCCATTGCACTTTCTTGACCTTTCTTCACAAAGAGGGTGGTCAGTCACTGGAATAGGCTCCCTGGAGAGCATCTCATGGCACCAAGCCTGTCAGAATTCAAGAAGCGTCTGGACAATGCTCTTAGTCATATGGTTTAGTTTTAGGTAGTTGTGCAAGGATCAGGGAGTTGGACTCCATGATCTTTATGGATCCCTCCCAACTTAAGATATTCTACGATTCTATGACCTGGAACACACAAACCCACTGTCTTGAACAGGGCACAGGCTGGTTAGGTAGTAGCATGGTGGAATTCATGTAGTTATGTCAACATGCCTATTTCTGACCAAACTGCCCAAGGGTCTTATTAAGCCCCACACTGACTACATTGGGCCCGGGAGAGGTTCACAATGATTCCAAGTGTGAAATTAAGAAGAAAAGGAGGTCAGATGCTTCTCACTGCAGGTTTGCAGGTTTATTGTTATTCCCCAGCAAAAGTCACTACGACAAGCCGTAGAGTAAAGGCAGAAGTAGAGGAAAGGCAGAAAAGAGAAGCAGTATTATGGAGCATAGCAAGAGTATAGTCACCACCACAGGCCCGACGACATCTCGTGGGTCTTCCGTTCAGAGGTGTCCCATTGATCCGTGGTTGATGGTGGTGGGGGTCTCAGTCCTGAATCCCAAATTGTGGTGGGTCACCGCACCAGTTATAGCCCAGGTAGCCCAGATCAGTCCGTAGCTTGACCAATCATCATGACAGTGGCCTTTGCCCAGCTAATTGTCATTTTACGTTACACGGTTGCTGTATAAGCTTTTCCTGCCCCCTTGCTGTTTGGGCAGCGCTTGGCTCAGTCATTGTGCTTCAGCAATTTTGGAGTTAACGGCACAGGCTCGGGTGGGCCCCAGGCTAGGCGGGGTCTGGCCACTCTAATAGCCAGAGACCTACACCCTCTCCAGCTGGGGGGAGCAACATACCCTCTTCAGCTGATGGCAGTCTTGGGTGGTGACTGGCAAGCAAGAGGGTGGTCTGCAGAAGGTGCTAAATAGATACAAGCAAGCATCTCATCGGCCTGCAAGCCTGCCGTCGATTTGCAGAAGCTTAAACAAGCTTTGAGACAATTATTTTAAAGCTCCAATCTTTCACAGCTCTTCATATAGACCACAGAAAGAATCATGCGCCTGGATTACTATGTGAGGCTGTAGAAAGTTATAAACAAGAGCTAGGTTGATTTTTACCAACACACCTTTTGTAAAGGCACATATGTAAAAGGAGGAGTAAGCAGGCAGTTCCTCAAGAACTCTTCTGTAGGGAGACCCAAGCCCCATACCCCAGGCTGTCTTCTCAGCACGCTGCTCCATGCCACCCTCATTGTCTGCTCAGTCTCACACATGCTCCCAGGAGACTTCTACCCGTGGCTTGGGTGTCGGCAGCCCTAAAGTGCATCACTTGTTACTCCCTGGAGAGCAGAGCACCTCCAAAGTTGCTGTATCACCCTAAAATCAGTCTGCACAGCAGGCGAGATTTGGGTGAAAAGTAAAACGAGTTTTAGCCCGCTACGAGACAACGTTAAGAAACTAATTACTAGATTTGGAAAATGGATACAAGGAGACAAAGCGGTAACACACCTTTTAATCTGCCTGTGCCTGGACCTGTTCCCAGCCTCCTCTCCGATTTACTCAGGGAAGAGCTGACGAGACACATTTGCAGCTTGTTAGTGCTGGGGCCCAGTTCCTAAGATAAGGCTCGTCCCTCCGGCAGCATCTCCTTGCGTTGGAACCATTCACATGGGGCAAAACCTCTCTGTTCTAATGTCTCTCTTCCAGGATCCCACTCGGTAAAAAGCAACCCCACAGGAGTTTCCCATAACCCAGATCCTGTGTAATTAGTTCAGTTTGGTTAACAACTTGGTGAGGGGAGCACTGAAGGTAAGTCTAGTGCTGTATTTGCTCATGTAATCCAATTGCATAGTGGGTGGCCAAGACTATTACCACCTTGGCAGTCAATAGATCACGGTCACAGTCTGTAGGCGTGTTCCTGTTTGGCAGAGGAACTGCAGAACAGGAGCTGAAATGCATCTGAGTTGGCATGTTGCATTTTCTACAGCCTGTGGCTCTAAAATGGCATCAGTGGTGACAGTGGGCTTATTATTTGTGTAGGGATCTATAATAAGACCACCTGCCTCTTGGTGCTTGTAGTTTCTGGCTCTCCAATCAGGTAAGAAAGAAGATTAATAATGTTAGCCCCACTTTGCAGATGGGAACAGTCAAACCCTTCAAGGAAAAGACAAGTAGTTTGTCCTGGAGCAAGCAAGGGGATCCTGTCCTGTCTCCTGCTATCTCAGTACTGATCCCGAAGGTTTTACTGAACCTCTGGAGCTAATCTACTTGTGGGCAAAGGTGTTTTAAATACACACTGCCTTCCTTTCAGTCTTCCACCCCAGTGTATGTATAAAGATGATAGAGATGTATAAAGAAGGAAGAGATCTTCCTTGATGAGATTTCTCACATCTTACTTAACTCCTCCCAAAATAAAAGTTTTCCTGAAACCTCGTATGTCTGCCTTGTGTCTTTGTGAAGCAGGTTTTTGTTGGGGAAACGTGAATGTGGTTTAGGTGTTCCACGCTCCTCCTGCCACCTGTGCTGTCCCTAGGAATGGGGTCTGGCACTTCAAAAAGCCCAATAAATGATGGAGACATACCAGTCGGAAGAGTCCAAAATGCAGCCTCTGGTTCCAACACATTTCCCTGTGGTCCAGGTAAGCTTGCTATAGGAGATGGCCTGGAGACATAAACCACCTCCAAGTTATCTTTGTGGACAGTGTTTAAGGTACCTCTGCTTGCGACCAGGGAGAGGAAGGGTCCAGGCAGTCACAGGGGAGGGACACCACTTGCTGCTGGGGAACTCCCTAGTAGAGCTCTTCAGGTCACTGGGTCCTCAAGAAGTGGTTGAGCGCCATGTGAAGGCCAGCAACTTTTCATCAGCAAGACTTGTCTGTTGCAACCTAAGCAATTATTTATAGCCTCTCAGTGCTCACAATGACCTGGATGAAAATAACAGCACAATTCTTGAGAAGGCCTTTGTTACCAACAGAGATGCTACGTCACCATTTGGAGATAGGTCCAGATTTTCAAAGAAGGGTGAATATATAGGAGTCAGCTTATGTGAGAAATAAGTCATAGCTGGAAGAAAGTGCAAGAGATAATAGTATCTCAGAAGACAAAAAAACAAAACCAAAAAAGACCAATCACCAAACTCACAACACATGTAATAAACATATGAATTGCTGTCTGATTTTTTATTTTTTTTTTGCCAATTGATGTAATGCACTATTGTAACAAGCTGTCTGCTCAAGGCCTGGTCTTCCAAGGCAGCCTATAAAACTCCAGTGAAATTAGCTTGGTGCTGATTGGTGCCTATTTACTCTGACTACAAGTCCTGCAAAGCTGTGGTCATGACCATACCACCCAAGTTGTGGAAACACAGGTGTAACCCTCTGCCCCTCTGGGGCACATGGTAGTAAGGAGGCTGTGTCAGGGGGTCCAGCTGGAGAGGAGCGAATACTATCAGGCTGTGGTTGTACCCTCGTTCCTTCCTCAGCATCACAGGAAACCTCTTCAGCGGATCAAGGCTCTGGTAGGCAGCCATGAGGGTAAAGACCTGATGGCAGCGTGGGGCTCCAGTGGTGAGGACTGAGAATTGCTAGGGGGGAAATTCAGAGACCTGAGGTGAGCAGGTGAGTCTTGCACAGAAGGCGTGAGATCTGAGAGATCTACCCACAGACAGCGGGGGGGGGGGGGTGGGGGGGGTGGGGGTGGTGCACCCTTTAAACCTCTCATTAAAATCCCACACCTGCTAATGCAAACACTGAAAACCCATCCTTTGATTCTCCCAGTCAAAGGAAGAGATCCTTGTGACTTTGCTTATAGCTGTCCATCCTTTTAAAATATATGCTGTTGCTTTGGATTTTTAACTCCTGAAATGCTTTGGGAGTGGTCTTCAGAAATAAAAGAAAGTAAAAGATCTGAAGCTGGAAAGCCACACTGAAAGATTCATCAGTGCCAAGTTATGCAAACAGATTTATTGTTTTTTTCCTTGTTCTGGACATGTAAAGCATCCCAGGGTGGCACTCTTTGTAATTATGGTTGAATACAGTGGGAGGGAACAGCAGTGCCTGACAACAGGTTGTTGGGACCCAATGTATGGGGACCTAGGCATGATGCACCAAGTCTATTTACTTACTAACCAAAAATATAAATCCTTCTCTATTTCAGATAGATAGTTTTGGGTGTCAGATTAAATCTTACCCACCTGCTTTTCCTTGACTTGTACTTAGTGAAAACTATTCTTGCTCTCAAGGGTAGTGGTACCCCACATCATAGGTGGGGAACTGAAGGAGCTGGCAACATTTTCCCAGGGTCACAAAAGTAGTCAGTAAGGGACACCGTAGTTTTGCGCTTTTACAGGGTGTTAGATCATGGTTACACAAGGGGATTCTTGTCCAGATCCCAGCTGTGAGTAAATTCTACCCATAACCCCTTCACACAGGACATTTTCCACATTTCAGTGAGAAATATTACATTTCTTACCATTCTTCTGGTTTGCTGGGGAGCCATCATCTTGTTACTTCATGTTGCTGCATGACCTCAATTTCATGAAGCAGACAATGGAATTTAGTGAAAAAATACCTATATTGCCCACTATTAGACATTCTTTATGGCTGCCAGATTGCTTTCTCCTGCTTTCCTGCTCTCCTGCCCTGGCAATAGGAACTTTGGTAGCTGGATGGAAACATTTGCAGACAGAGTTGCTCCAACAGTTCACTCATCCTTTTCTATCCCCCGACAATACAAAGGTTGAACATACCTGAAATGTAGCTTTGCTTCTGGCTTTTTTGTGAAGGTGGATAGATCTTGCTGTTATACAGATTGAAATGCTCAGATCACGCCCCTGTAAAAATGTATCCACCAGACCCTTGAAAGGGCATGAGCATTAGACATGAAACAGAAGGTATCACACAAGTGAGCAGGTTGTTATGATACTGGTATGCCTCAGACAGCTTTCCCTGCCTACATGCTCTCACCTCTTCCTCTGTGATGCTGATTTGGTTTGCCCAAAATATGCAAGATCACTTTCCTCATCATGGTGCTACCTCAGCCTGTGAATCACAAAGTCTTAAGTCCAACATTTTGTTTGCTAAGGGCACTGCCTACCTAGCAGAAATTGTGGGGAAGTGTTTGGAAGAAGAAAGTAGCATCCAATTGTCACAGTAAACTTCCCTTCATCCCTCAGGCATTGCAGTTTTAGTCCTTTACAAAAAAACCCTGAACACTAGCTGCCTTAGAGAGAAAAGGACTTTTTATTATTTAGCATCAGTCTGTGCTCCTAGAGGTAGTTTACAAAATGTAAGAGTAATCTGAAGGCATACTTCAACCACAGAATGTTTTTTTAATCTGAGGAGTCTGAGTGGGATTTTTTAGTTTGTTATTGTTACTTAGTGTAGAAGGTACACAATATTAGCTGTGACAGTTTTCGCATGCAGAGCAACAACACTCAACTCTGCACCACGCTGATCAGCAAAAACAATAGACAGGAAATTCTCAGAGCATGGCAGATGGAGAGTCTCTTCAAATCAGTTTGGATAACACGTCTTTCTTCCATTTTACTGTTGAGAGACACATAGCTATGTTGTTTATCATGACAGCAATGGTGTTTATCTTACCAGGATTATGTTGAAGCAAGTTTAATTCTATTAGCATAAAACATATCAATGCTAGGAGTGACGCAATGTGTTTAGCATCAATATAAAGGTTGCTAAGTTTTATGCTTTCAGCTGGAATTAGAGCAGCAACAGGACACTGGAACATATGGAATGCATTTTAGGTTTTATGTTTGTGTCTCTCAAGGAGGATTAGTACATTTGCAAAGATTCTTTATGTGCTCTACCATGGGCAGTAATAGTGTGTGTGTAACAGCACCACCTTTCCCTCCCCTGTCTCCCCATTTAAACCTGAACTCAATTGTTTGGGAATTCTTTAGAGGCTTGACAGCTGGTCCTAGCTTGCAAACATTATTCCATATCTGCTGCTTGATGAGTTATAAAAGTAGCACACTGTATACAGCAGAGCAGTCGGCAATTTAGATCGGATAAAAGATATTGCCAAGTTCCCCCTTATTTATATCTATTGGTGCGTATTAGATCTGCTAAGGTAAAAACTGTGGAAAGAATCTGGATTTTGTATCTGCCTGGTAGGGATGCCCTGATTGGCTACAGCCTTCACTGACCACAAAAGAAGTTTTCTTCAGCCCTTCCATTTGACATGCTTAGAAAACCTCAAACCTGAGGCAGTCCCTCAGGTACTGATCAATGAACCCTTTTTGTTGGGACCATCCTAAGATATGACGTGTTTAATTCCTGATGATTTGCACCAAGACATGAGACCTCACTTCCTGTCCAGGCCTTTTGAAACCTGCTGCTTTCTTAATGGTCCTTTTTTTTTTTCTTCCCTCAAGTCCAATCTTCTTCATTATTTGTCAGAATTGCTCTTATTTACAAATTAACAACATGCACACAAAACTGAAACAGACGCTATATCTGAGTCACACCTATGCAATGCGATGTCTCCCCCCAGCAACACACATACATGGATTTGAAAAGATGGGTCCCACTACCTGGTAATCATGGACCGTACTGAAATTAAATGCCAACTATGTCTTTCAACTTACATTTTCCCTACTAACAAGACAAAAATCAAAGCCTCGAACACTCTGAGAGAAACATTGCACTATGGACTTACATACAAGCAGCAGGATAAACACTCTTCATAGCGTCATCATGCCTACTTGGGGTAGCCTTGCCATCCTTTTGCAGCAAGGATTTGATCCTGAACCATTGAACTACGCTTCCGTTTTCCCTCCTTGAATGCTTATTTCACTGGTAGAAGATGTGACCTTTGAATGAGAACGCAAGCCACCAGGGTATGAGATCAGGGAAGAATGACGCAACACCACTGCTGCAGTAGCTGCAGTCCCGTCAGAGCAGCAATGTCTCGGTTATCTCCTGATGTCATCTCTACGTGCACATCAAGACTGAATGCTTTTCTGGGGAGTATGGCTTACTCTGATGACAATTACTGCACTCAGCTTTGGGGTAAGTTAATATAACGGTATGGAACTACAGGAAGTAAAAACCATATGTTTTCCTCCTGTAATTTATTTTGGCTTTAAGCTCCAGAAATCTGTGGGTATCCAGTTATTCTTCCAGACGTTAAGATGTAATCTAGTCAAATTATTGCAAAGACCTATCTGCAGGACCCAAAATTGGGCAAAGTTGCATGTAGTATTTCTGAAGGGTGGTGTAGAGATGATTTCACCGAGTAGTTAGAGATGTTGTAGAAGACTGAATTTTGGCATTTCCCTCCATGCAGACAAAACCTCCATTCTCAATGGGCTTTTTCTGAAAGCATATGGCTAAAATAGGGAAAGGGAGAAATTTAGAATTTAAAGCTGACAAACTCCCCCTGCATCCCTTATAGAGGTAGTAGAAAATCAAGCACATTCTTTAGCACAAGAGCTGGTCAGAGTATTTTCCCTTGCAGAAATTTACAGCTTTGGAAGCTGAAGTTTTGGAACTGGAAACATCTTATCAGAAAGCCAGAATATTTCAATAGAGGGATATTGCGCATAGATTTTGCATCTATTTACCTCCTTCTCCAATGATCCTCCCTACTCTGGGCTGCGTGGTCAGAGTATATCATTATCAGGTTCTCGTCCTTATTTTCAAAGCTGGTCTTCAAAAATATCTTCTTCAGTTCTCAAATAGGTTGCAAACTGCTGCGGGGTGGCAAGGGGAAAAGGACAAGCATTTGCCCTTTTCTTGAGTCTTTATTATTCTAGCTGTGAAATTCTCCTTTGTCTCACATCTCTCCTATATTTGTCACATTCAACTGTAGCTGGGGAAGGCCACTGAGAAGAAGAGTAAGCTGCAGACTCATCACCAAGTCTGAAAAAGTGCTGCGAGTTCTTACTTCTTCTCTAATAAAAGAGATGCGTAAGTCCTTCTCCTTAAAAATCCAGCCTAAAAGGACAGCAGATAAGGTACTGGTTTATCCTGCAGAGGAGCTTGACCATGGACCCCAAGTTCAGAGTCACAGTCTTTCCCTCTCTTTTACAGCTCCCTTTCCACCACTGAATGGCAAGTTCTGTAAAAGCCACAAAATTCCAAGCTATATGTAGCACAGAGCAGCTGTTTGTCCCAAAATCCCACTGAGCTGACTGCAGCAACACACAAATTACAAGCTTTACCTAGTTGCAGATAACCTACCAAGTCATTTCTGGCTTTGAGCTATGACAGTCAGTGGGGTTCACTCTTGCAGCTGCCTGCACTTGATTCAGCTCTATTTTTGAGTTGTGTTTTTCTTTTGGGGCCTTTCGTTCAGAAATGCCTGGGTTCAGAAGAGGCAAAGGGAAACGGAGTACTGACTTGGCATTAGTGTTCTGATTTTATATTTACAACTAAGCATCCAGCAACATCCTGCCCAATAGACACCTACTTATCTTGTTTGTCAATGTAAAATTATGCATAAAATTCTCTCCTGACACCAGAGATGGGGTGAACAGGGAGTGTAAGCTACTATGTCATTGCATACCTTTTCTTTTTTTATCGTTATTGCATATTAAATTATATGAGACCCAAATTACCATTGAAAGAAGATGACAAAGGCTTCCACGTTTCTGACAATGGAAGTTGTCTAAGCAACACAGACCTCACAACACAAAGTGGAACAGACCCTAACCACAATTAACAACTTGAGCTTTGGTTGTGGAGTCCGACTGACTTAATTAAAATTTTGACTCGCAAGCGGATGTGTTATTTTTGAAGGGCGTCTCCACACAGCCCCGTGGAGAATGGGCAGAAATCCTAATTTGTCTGAGGATCAGTTTAATTGAGCTGTAAAGACCACAACGCCAAATGCCATGCAGACTGAAAAGGCTGGGTACTGAAGCAGTAATGGCCAAATATTTTTGGTGTTCTTTATGAGTCCTTAAAGTCTGTGCCCTCATGGGCCCTCATGTTTCCAGATGTTAGATTAGGAAGTCCAGAATGGTCTAGGTGGTCCTGTCCTCGTCTGTACCACCCTTGAGACATTCATTCTGGTGATTTCATTGCTAAATTTGCTAAGAGAGACTGTTTAGCAAGACTAAGCCCCTTCCTGTAACTAACCTTTGGTTTTGACACATGAAAAGCTGCAAGGACACTCAGAACAACTCCAGGGCTTCCATCACAGCTGTTTCAGGACAGGCACAAAAGCCTTCCTGACAGACCTGAGGACCTGGAGGCATATTTCAGTCTTACATTTCACAGCCTTCGGTTCGTTTATGCACCCTGGGTTGCATAATGCTTAAAAAGCCAAATAGGCAGCAATGGGAAAACATTTCTGTGGTTGAGCTGTGGCTTTTGCTCCAGAAATACACAGAGCAGCTCTATGCCACAGGCATGCAAATGAGCAAGGGCTCAGTTTGCATGTCATGTTCAGAGATACACTTGATGCGTTTTCACCTGTCAAACCCATCAAGATGCTACTCTCCCCAGGAACAAAGTCCAACAAGTCAATGATTTGCATATTAATTAAGAGCAAGAAACACTTTTTATTCACCGTGCTTAACAAGTGCCTCTTGCACTGGGGAAGGCCAAGGCAGGCGGTGGTATGGTGACTGCTTTTTGGGAGCTAGCACTTCTACTAGTGCTTCTCAGTGTGCTGGAGGTATCAGCTCAGGACCTGTACTGCCCCAGTCAGTTACCAAGGGGTGTTTAGCTGCAACCCTGTGAGCAAGAAGCACAAACCATGGACAAGTCACTTCTCTTCTTTGTGGCTTGTTTATAAGAAAAAAGAAAATTATTTCTTGTTCCTCAGTTTGTATGGGTAGCACCTTACCTTGCCAGTACTTTCTTTTCCACAGGGGGATGACTGCTTCTTGACAGAGCCCTGTGGTGACTATCTAACACTAAGAATTGCGACTGTTTTGATTTTTGATATGTATTATACTGCTTCTAAGGAGACATACATACACTGCTTCCTATGTAACTGCCCCATGGCAGAGCTGAAGAGAACCATGCAGGCACCAGAACAAGTCCTGTATATCTGGCAGTAAGAACCTGCACCTGTTTCGCGTATATGCAATTGAGACAGGACTATTGGGTTTTCATTGTGTGAGCAGAGCGCAGAATCTGAACAAAAGAGGAAAATCAAATGATTTGTCGATGGTTATATAAAAAAGCTGCAGTAAAGCCAGAACACTGTTGTCCGAGTTAATACTCCGATAATTTTCCCACAGGACCATCTTTCTCTTCTCCAGCAAGCGGCTTCCACAGAGCTCACACCACAGACACAAGGATATTTATAACTAGACAGGATAATAAAACACTCACAGGAAGGCTGAATTCCAGACTCGATTATAAGCAAAACCAACAGCTCTTAACAATGAATGCTGGATATCTTGCATTGCATTATCACACTGCACACTGGATAGCTTTTCCCTAAAAGGAAAAGATGTGGTCACACTGGGATTTGAGATGGGAAATGGCAGAAACACTGGCTCATTATTTATTTTTCACTCTATGGTATTTCTGTGTAACCAGATGTTCATAGCAGTTAAGCATGGTGAGGCTGTCTAAATTCACTAGTCTGAACCTAAATGGACAACCAACCACTGCACTTAGCCTGTTACCCCTTTCAGGAAGCCTACATTTAGTCAATTCTATGGATACAAGGGGTACAGCTATGCCACTAAATAAAAGACTGGACAACTACCACAGGTGAAGTCACATCCACATGCTTTATGGCCACCTCCCTCTACAGCAAATCTGGCTATACTCATACCACGCAAGACTTGGTCTCCTCTGGACTCCAACCACTTTTGCTGTCAATTGACGAAATTTGTATGATTTCTCTTCAGTCTGTTCAAATAGTCTGAAATAATGTGAGACAGGTTACAGCCCTCTGGGATGGTGTTTCTCTAGCAAAATATAAGGGTGTACATAACATGGGTTTTGATGTAAAGGCATGTGGAGGTTCTTTGGGGAGTTATAAGACCTTCTGGAATGGTGTTATGAGACCCCACAAAGCAGAGGGATCCTAATCTCATGCCCACACTGGAGTCAGTTGGGGCATCCCAAAACAGAGCAAGGAAGTAAACTAGCAGTTCGGGAGCAGATCATCAGGTCTCAAGCTTGTTGCCTAGGCAGATTTGTATTATGAAGCACACCTAATATTTCTTTCAATGCAGAGACAAAGGATCAGGTGAATACAGAGATGGATGTTCCTCGGAGATACAGCACATTACAATGTACGTGGCGGTGCTGGCAGGACATTTGCTTCAAGGTATCAAGGAAGAAGCTCTCCGTAAAAAAATAGGTCTCATCAACCTGGAAACAAGGTCATCATTTTGAAGTATGTTAGTCAAGGGTGCTTTACAAGCACTGACATGCAAGGGAAAGTAGCAGTTCAGGACAGGTATGAGGTCTCACCCTCACTCAAGTCAATTAATAAAGTCACTATAGTGCTAGGCCTGGTTTTGGCAGACAGAAATCCAGTTTCTGACTTTCAGGCAAATCTCTGCAGTGGGAGAAGGTGGGGAAAGAGGAAACAGATCACAAACCAACATGATATAACATATTTCCTCTAAATGCTTCAACATGGAAAGACTGGTAAAGTTTTCCATGAGGTATTAGTAAGTGTCTCAGTGAATAACCAAGGGAGCAGAAACAAAATTAAATCATGCCGGGGGCAACCAACAGGTTTTTAATTGTGGTTTGGGTTGTTGTTTGTTTTTTTTTTTTAATTCCACTTTCTCATTTCACTCTGTATTAGGTAATTCGTTATCTAATTTAAAGCAGGTATTACGCGTTAGTCTCCGCACTTTGCAGCTGGCATGTTTAGACCATCTCCTTCATGCAGTCTCTTAATTTGGCTGCCTGTGTTGTTTTGGCTGCTGGAGTAGAAATCCTTTGCTCCTGACTTTCAGAAAATCTGGATCCCTGTTTCCCCTTGAAGGCAGTTGGAGCAGCTGGTGCGCTGCCTGCGTAGGCAAGAGGACAGAAGCCCCTAGAATGGCAGATACCTTTGGAAAAAGTGTCTGAAAATGTTTTAGGTACAATTTTCAAAGTGTCAAAGAAAGTCTTTAAGTTAAGTTTGCAAGTGACTTACCTTATTAATGTCATGAAAAAATAGCTGTCCAGACTACACCATATCTTCCTCTTCTGCAAAGCTGGAGATGTTTTCTCTTGTCTAAAAGAGCAGCTGTAAATGGAGAGTGAACTGGAAGTTCATGTAAATTAAACTCCCTTCACTCGCTCTCTCTTTTAGAACTACCTCCACCTATGGCAGGGAGCCAAAGTAGGTGTAACTCACGTGGGACCCGATCCAGTTCTCATGAAGTCAATGAGAGTCTTTCCACTGACTTTTATAGGCATTGGATCCAGTCCACAGTGAGGAGCTGGAAGGTGTAGGTTAAAATATCCCTCTCGTGTTTCCTTTTACATATACACGGTAATTCCCTTGCCTGTAGCTTGTTTCAGTAACACTTCGTGTTTTTTCATCCAGAATCTTTTACATGCAGCTTCTGTGGGGTTCTTACCCTGAGGCTAGAGAAAAGCTTTGAAACTCTGGACTTCTGAGGTTTAAGAAATGCTGCTAGGTACCATTTGTCCAATTTTTATCTTCGATCTTTCATTCAATCCCATCCCATCCTGACAGAGTTAGAAATCCTACTTATTTTGGGGAGGTAAGACCCTCTTGCCACAAGCCAAGCTGAAAACCATCGCTACTAGGAGCTGCTCCTCCCAGGAGATGTCTGTTAATCTATAGTAAAACCTAAGACTCTTAATATCTTATCTTGCTCCCTGTTTCTGCTAAGCATTCTCCAGAGAGCCCTAATGAAATTCTTCCTCGCATTTCTACCTTGACAAAGATTGCCATGCTGTTTGGTTTATTTAGATATGTATTTATAGAGTGTGACAGATCTCAGATGATGATAAGAATCAGGTTTGACACAGCATGAGCAGCAAATGTGCAGAAGAAAGGACTGGCTTCATCTGAATTTCATCTCAAGTTTATCCAGAGCCAGGGAAATTGCGGTATAAGGTTCCCTCTGCTTTATGACCATCAGGACCTGCTACAAACTTGTAATAACTCCCACCACAAAGTGAGCTGACTAAAAACTTGTTTGTTTATGTATGTGTGGCTACAAGCTAGAAACTAAGATGTAAACTGCAAAAATCAAGCATTTAAGGGGAGAGGGGGGAGCATGGGGAGTTTTTCACCCATAAAACTGTTCCCACTGAGATCAATGGGACCTATTGCTGAAAAACCTCTGCGGGAGATACTCACAACACCCTTTTTAGTGACTGTCTGGGGAGCAGTCCTGATAGTAAGCAGAGATGTAGTAACAGAGGGCAGTGACCTTTCACAGATAGCACACCGAGATGTGCTTCCATCTCCCAAACTGGAGAGTGAACACGTGGGAGGAAAATTCAACCGGATGTGGGAGCTGCTGAGCAGCAGAGAAGTCAACTCTTACCTTCACATCAGAGGGCAGTTTCTGGGTCCTTCCCTTACACCATCTGAAAAAGCAGGCTGGAGGTGGCTTCGTCTGCCTCCAGATGAACGCAGCAATCACGAACTGAAAGAGAAATAAAGGCAATGAAATGTAGGCTCCTCACTAGTTTTTAGGAGGTGGCCTGATTTTCCAAAGGATAAGTCAGTGAGTAGCTTTATGGGGATACTGCTTTTGTTTAAAAAACAAATCATCTCTCTGATGCAATCTTTGCTCCTTCACAAAGTCCACATGCTCAAAAATCAAAAATCAGATTTAGGTCCTTCTTTTCCTCCTCCCCCAAAAAAATCAGTTGATAGACTTAGAATTTAGGAACTCCTTTTTTTTTTTTTTTTTTTTTTCCCCCTCTGTGAGATGGCCTCTGTAAACTGATAGAAGTAATGAAGACTTCTTTAGAGAGTCCTATAGCTGTGTGTTCTAGATCTGTCTACTCTACACAAGCATAGCAGAGCTCGGGACAGAGGCAAGTTGGGAATGAGGCGAATGATTCATAACTGTTCGCCAGGCTGAACCATTGGCATATTTCACAGTAAATCCTTGATGCAGCAAAGTTGCCAGGCAGTATGATTTTGGTGACACTGAAACCATTTACAAATTCAGTTTGCACTTAGTGAGTGCTTTCTTAGTCCAAAACATTTTCTTCTTGCTGAGATTAATTCCCCCTCTTCCTCCCAGTCTCCAGGATTTTGCAGAATAAAATGTGTTATTCTGGGAAAAACAAACTGTGACACTTGGACATTTTTAAACAAAGCTTGGGAACCTTGGTTTAAGCATTTTTGTTTCAACTTGGGCCACTTTTAAATGAAAAATGCTGATTTGAAACAGTACTAAATAACCAAAACAAAACTATTCTGTTCAGCATCACGTAGTATTCAAATTAAGACAAATTAATCCCCTTCTTTTCCCCCCCCATTGCACTTCCAAACACTGACGAACTTCTCTTCTGGATCAGCTGGCACTTAATTTTCCCCTGATATCTTTGTTAACTCATTAAACTGAAAAAACCCCTCATCTTTTTATAACAGATTGGCATGGAAGGCTGTCTCCTCCACCCTCCTCCCCACTTCTCCCAGCCAAGCTGTTTGACCCCAGCAGCCTAGAGGGAAAGCAGATACCACAAGAGAAGTAGAGAAAACATTCAAAAAGAGCGCGGTCAACACATACCAGAATCATCATCCTCACCAAAGAATGTGTATGTTTGCATATGCATGTCCCTCTATGTAACTTTTTTTCTGTCTTATTATAAGCTTCAATGTCAGCTTCCACAGTAGCCACATACCTTACCGTGGTTCAGGCCCACAACCCCTGGGGGGGGAAGGAGGGAGTACAGTGTGACAACAGAGAATCCAGACCAATGGAAGGCAAAACACCAGCCCCAGGTAGAGGTCCAGCTCCATCCAAGGTGGGATAACTTAGAAAGACAAGCAGAAGAAGTTTTGGGAAACACAAGCAGAAAATAATGTGTGCTTCATGCAGAAAAAATGGGCTATGAAAAACACACAAGGACAAAGCAAAACCCCCAAAGACCTGTTTGGAAAGGTCAGCTGAATTCAGAGCAAATCAGGGCCAGAGCCTCATCAAGGAAGCACAGCTGAGGTTTGCCAGGTTACACCCTCCAGAGTAAAAGGAGAAGAGTAGAGAGTGCCAGAGAGGCAGAGAGGAAAACCAGGAGCAGGACGCCAAGTGCTTTGCAAATCAGCAAGCCTCAGTGGAGTTACGTCAGTGGAGAGACTAGCCCAGCAGCTAACCAAAGGCACACGTCTCAGAATAGCAAGCTTCAGCCTCTGCCTCAGACACCAAGCTAAGCAAACCTGCAGAAAAGGACAAATCTAAGCATTTAAATAGATTAAATCCCCCTGCAGATTTCCTCTGTCTAACCATATTGGTCCAGACTTTCTATGCCTGGTTCCTTAACAATCTACCTTAAAAATTTTCTATCCTTTCTCCTCTGCTCCAAACCCATCTGTTTTGAGTCATACCCGAATCACCATAACCTGCAGCTCCCCACAGATCTAGAGGTTCCCCAAGGCTTTGGGATGCCCAGAAAGCAAGGTTTATGTGTTGGAACACCTGACTGGAACAGGGGCCCACCACACAGGGCAGCTCATGCTGGTGTCACGGCACAAGCCATGTGTTTCTGCTCACCTCGAGTCACACCACACATTACCTTTCTCCTTTGTAGCTTCAGTTTTAAAATCTGGGCTAGCAAGCACTCCCGAAAACCAATATCCATCTCTAGGTGGACAAAAGAGACTGCATATTACTTTGAGCTCTATAGCTTCAAAAACACAACCATCACCCTTGGTGCAGTTCTGTTGACCTTATCCCTGGCCACCAATTATAAGTTTCAATCGATCAACAAACATTAGTCTTGGCTTCAGTTACTGGCAGGTGGACACCCAAGGGTGTAGGCAACAACGGAGCAATGACAAGGTTCCCAGTGTTGGGGCAAAAGTCCTTCTGTTGTTCAGAAATTCAGATTGTTGCCTCCCATGATGAGAACATGGAACAAATGCAGGTGACCCCAGTTTGCTGGAAGGCATCATTCCAACAGCCCTTTCAGGGTTTCCTCTCTATCTCCTGTAGGAGTCATGTTCTGTTGAGTAGAGAAATTACTTCTCGCCAAGCAAAGGATTTGATAAATCCTGTAATTAGTAAAAGCAATCTTTTAATCCTAGGCATTGTCTTCCTATCTTCCATTTCGCTCCTTTTCCCACATCCTCCACCCAGCCTTTGGTTAAAAGCTCTGTCTCTTGAGGATACTGAAGGAAATGCAAGCCTATTTTTTTCCTCTGTCCATCTTCCTCAAAATGCACCCAACGAGGCCCTCACCCACCACTGACTTACTCACTGGCTTGGCTTTAGTCTTTGAGAACACAAGTGCAGTGACTTACATGTTTTGAAATCAGCATGTGTATAAGCCTTTGCTGACTCTAGGACCTAAAGACATTAGACTATAACCAAAATTGACAGTTGCAGGGACCAACTAATTCAGTTGTGCTGTGCATTTCCTTAACTAGGAAAGGAAAATGTATCTCATATTCCCGATAAAGCAAGCCTCAAAGACAGCATTCGTAGGAATTGTTTCTTTGCCAGATGTTTTTTACAAAGGTGCACTTTTTTCTGTGTCTGAAACATGCACATCTTGCTCCACATTGATCAGCTAATGATTTCAGTTGGTTTTTGAGTGGCTGTTGTAGAGCAAATGGCCACAGGGTAACCAAATGAGAAAGCCACATGGTATGAAATGGTAAATTCAGTTTCAACAATAATACGAATTGACTTTATACTTGACAACATGGCTGCCAAAAGAACATTCTGCTCCTCTTTCTCCACAAGCAATACTCTTAGCAATTTCATTAACTCCTGTGTAAGTGCAGAGACTTTTGCCTTCAGAATCTACTACTAATTTTAAATGCCATCTGGGGAGATATTTACAAAATGCCAGTTTTGCATTGGTCTGAAGTTTCTGTTTCTAGCCAGTTAAAATAGAGATCTACAAAATCACCAAAGGAGGGTAACTCAGAAAAACCTACTCACCGTTTCACGTTAAAAAAGAAGAATGAATGAATGACTGGAATTATCAAGTAGCTTGTTTCAAGCACTCCAGAAACATTGCTCTTCTCAACCTGCAGAGATCCTGGCCAAAAATTTTAAAGGATTCAAAAGGAAATATGCAAATCCCTGAGGAATAAGTTTAATCGGTGGTTATTAGCCCTGGCAAACTGGCAATAACATTGGTCTCTAATGTCTCGAGCCCAACAGAAAATAAAGCTAGTAGGAAAGAGATGTCTTTATGTTGTTTTGTGGGATTTTCCATGACGTTCCTCGTACTGATGGCTTCTGGACACAAAGATCCAAGACTCAAAAACCTTTGGTCTGACTTAGTATAGCACTCCTTATGTGAAAAAGTCATACTATCAGAAGTACATCATCAGGATGATAGCATATACCAGACCCTTTTACACCGTGCATCACACCCAGCCATGTAGTATCTGAGGATATGACAAAAATCAAGCAATTGCTCCCCACATAACCCCATTAAGGCTGGAACGTATCATCATCTCCTATGTGCACTGGGAATTGAGGCACACAGACTGCCATTAATTGATTTGCCATGGACCACAGAGCCTTGGAGACATGAAGATGGGACCTCCGCCTTCTCTCTATCCCACCAAGAACAGCTTTCTACTAGAGCCTACTGCCATTCCAGTTTGTGCAGTTCATACTATGGAGTTGACCCACATCCATTGCTAGGCTGCTTGCTGTGCGTCTGTGGAAGTGAAGCATCCCATTCATTAACCTGAGATCATGCCCCAAGATCTGGCTTCAGTGGCATAAGACCCAGAAATTCCTAACCAGACCCTCATGGGATATTTTCAGGTATTTGTAAATCAGAATTAGGTCACCTCACAGCTTCTTTTTCTTGACAAGACACGGATTTGCTCTTGAAAAATTTCAAGATAGCCATCGTATATTAAATGAGTCTAATACTCGTTCTCTTATCGTTCTGAGACACTCACCCTCCATTCCAAATACTCAAAGTGAAATTCATCGACAGGTTGCAATCTTTATCTTTTACATGTATCAGAACAATCTTATGGCTTTTGTGTCAATGAACCTTTTAGCATTCTCCTAAGATGAAATATTTCACTAGTGTTTCAAGGATGCTACTGCCTTCCTTTTTGTTTTGCTTTGCTTTGCTTTTTGGAAACAAAGAAAAAATGTGTTTCCTCCATGTTATCCTTCTTGCCCCTTCCTCTATGTTTTTCTTACACACAGTAATGATTCACAACAGCAAAATGCTGTTTGGATGCAGCTCACCCCTAGTCACTGCTAACAATCTAATTTCAAGGTGTAGGACTCACACTGGCTCTGAACATCAGAGTAAATTGTCCCACTGGTTTGCAGTGTGTATGGTAGGCAGACACTGGGTATTTTAAGCTGTGTTTGCACTCAGAACATTTTCACTCTGTCATTCAAGTAGCGATGCCTGAAGTGGAGATCAACTGTATCAATACACAGGTGCTCCATATGAGTACACAGGAAGGTGTCCTGGTTGTAATGTGTCTTTATGATGGGGTTGTGTAAATGTTTCTTTGTTGGTAAAACGATCACGCTTCTAGCTACCATGGATCAATGTATACAAAACTGTGAGTAAGCTACATAGTTATATATGTCTTCAGAAAACCCTGTCTGCTTACTCAAACACAGAGAGACATCCAGTCACCTTCTGCAAACATTTTCTCATCACAGAAGTAATTTTCAGTGATCATTGAAAGAAAGTTAAATAACTGCTACATTCCACGAGCTCACAGTGTCTCAGAGTGTTCCTTTAATTTCTGCTGCTTATTATGCTTTCTGTAAGTTTCGCTTGCCTAAAAGTGAATGGAAATACCATCAACTGAACCTGGGGCGACTTTCACACAATAGACAGGTAAAAGAAATAGAAAAAACTTCTGACAAAGGAAATATTTCTTTAGGCGAATGAGCACATTCACAAACGTGTGCACACTTGCACACACACACGAGGACATGCATGTTTAAGCTAACTGCAGCAGGAGCATTTCTCCAGAAAGCATGCGAAGAGTGCGCATGAGGTAGACCAGTTTTTTCACTGACAGTGGAAGTTTCTGTCATTATTATGCACAGCTACGGTTCCCCAGTTGTTCAATAATACACCTGAACATACAAAACAGACAAATGTTTGTAACATTTGAATGTCGTGGGTCTACGTAGAGACAATGGAAAAAATAAGCAGGTAAATGAGGCACCTGGGTGGGGAACAAATCATGGTAGGGACAACTATCATTGTGCAGATGTTTTATTCACTGAACATTAGCCTGCTATCTAAGAAATGAGATCATTTCTCACTCCGCCTTTCTCTCCTTTAAGGCTCTGAAGAAACTTTGTGTAAATAGGAATTCTGAAATCTCAGGGACTGCCAAATATTTATTTGCTGGTACTTGCCCTTGCAGATGGTTGTCCCATCACCTATATAAATGAGAAGCCTATTATAGAAAACGCAGCAGATGGCTACATTTCAGGTTCCTCCCGCCACAAAGCTCCCACAAAGGCTATATTAGGCCACCCACCCACCCTTAGAAGTGGTAAGTAATCTAGTTAAACAGAAGCACAGAGTATTCAAGAATTTTCAGTCTTGGAAAAAAGCAGCAGTTCAGTTAAGAAACTGTAGCTGCCCCCTCCTATTTTTATTTCAGAAACTTATTCTTTTTTGAGCGCGCATTTCTGGAGTTTTTCATCTTCTTCTTGCTTGTTACCAATCTCATGTTTCATACGCAGCTGTACCAATATATCACACTGAAAAAGTGAGTAACAGACCCAGCAGAGGTAAAATGCTAGGGGAAAAAAAAAAGAGAAAAGGCCTGGGCAACAGGATATAGACCTGGTCTCGTGGTTCTGAGCAGTGAGACACAGTGAATCTGGATTCAACTGCCAAGTCTGACAGTGTCTTTTAGTGACCTTGGAGGGCATTGTTAAAACCTGGAATCAAGACCATAAATACAGCCCAATAAAGATCTTAATCTCATTGTGCCTCTAGTCCCACTTGCCAAAGTAAAGATACTTTGAACCTGTCTGAAAAGAAATTTTCAGCAGAACACCTGTCAGTTAATGCTGTTTCAACACCAGTTGAGCAGTTCATTGATGCATGTCAATTTCTGTCAGAAAACTTTGAAATGATTCAAACAAGTATTTTTCTTTTTCAATCTTTATCTTTCCACCTCTCATTCTCCTGTTTTGACTACCCTACTTTGTTTTGAAATGCTATTATATGAGGTAAAGCAACACTGTTTCAGTTTTGACAAAATGAGTTATCTTGATAATAAAAAACAAAGCACCATTAAATTTGAAAGTAATTGCTTTCATACAACAGCAAGAAGAAAAAATCATATTAGAATTCCCCATGTGATAGAAATTCTATTTCCTGTCATGCTGTCAGATACTGTTTTTCCTGACAATCTTTTCCATCCGTTTTAGGTGTATCCTGGGGCAGGAATTCCCTTCTACTCTCCACTTGCACATTCACTTTTTATCTTCTCCTGGTTGGAGAAAAAGGCCACAGTGAAAACAGGATTCAGATAACTATCTGGACTGTAATGCCATTTGCTTTTTTCAGGATATTTTCTGGGTGTTCAGTGCTAACAGCAGTCAGTTCTTATGGCTTCAAGTACCACAGTAGTAGCTTAGTCAGTGAGACTTTCTAAAGCATCTTTTCTTTATTGCTGTCCAGTGGGATCACTGTAGTCATCTCCTTAACCTGTAAGTTACCTATTCCCATCAGTTTCTGCATTCCTTGCAGAAAGAAGACAAGGGCCATTATCAAAGTCCCAAGAAAAGGGTACCTGAAGCTTGCTTCATTACTTAAGGCATGCCCATGGGTTTGGTAAGGGATCAGGCAGGGTACATGGTGTGATTGTGAAGAACTGTTCAGGAGCAGGAGTGTCATGCAGTTTCCAGAACACAAAACCTTGTGTGAGACCAGTGAAAAAAAGAGGCAACACAGGCAGGATGAGCCAGAATCCACTCCTTTTCTGGGGACTAGTTCTCCACTAGCGTGCTGGTGACCTCAAATCCCTCCAGTGTTTGATCTTCAGACCCCCTCACATGAGACCTGCACACTGAAACTGGACTCAGGCTCGTCAGAAGACAATATTTTTTAAGTCCACACAAGGAATTGTTCTGAGATCTGGAAATGCCAGTGACAGCAGCGATACCAGACAGGCCCTAAAGCAAGTGCTGCTCCATTTGACTTTATGAATATCTCCACTCTACCTCAGGCAAGCACCAAGGGCATCATGGAGAGCAGAAGCATGGGTTGTCATCACCAGACGCTCTCCATGAGTGCCCCCAAGGGCAGCTTAGGCTGCTCCTGAGATGGCATGCTGCCGCGGTACCCACAGTGGCTGAACGAGTTTTCTTGGGTACCTTTGCGATGCCCTTCCGTTGCACTGGGCAGGCTTTTAGTAGGGAACGGTCAAAGTTTACGTCTCCTCTCCACATACAGAGGACTGCAAACAGTAGGCAGCACAGGTAACGCTAAGGAAAAGACCAGCTAAATAACAAATTCATTACTCTCCTGATGTTACTTGGAAATATGCAGCTAAAAAGCATAAAGTGGGCAAGTATTTTGTTTCTTTTGCCGTTCCTCCAAACAGCCATGTTTGTTCTGTGTGGAGTCCCGGGACAGGAAGACAAGCTGTCAGCCCCTCGTCCTGGCTGACACCCAAAAGCAATTGCTCTCAACAAGTCAAATGAACAAGGGACAGGTTTCTTCTCTAACTCACTCCTCTCTTTGCAACAACACATGCATCACAGTGTTTATCCTGTGAGAATGACTCACACCAGGGATTTCCCAGTGGTGCAACTTTGTTCCTGGACACCGGTCTGAGCTAACAACTGTCAGTGCAGACAGCAAGGGAATGAGCATTGGTACCTTTCTTGTCCTGGTTTCTGTGGCCTCATCAACATGCCACATGATGACAATCAGCTTTTTCATTAACAGATCTGGGGTGAGCACATTTTGGAGGCCAGATTTTACCCGCAAAGCAGAAGGGAGAGCTGGTGCATGTCCCTGCCTAGCAACACCACAGCCCACAGAGGAGAGATGACTTCCACCTTGTCACCACTTCACTGGGGTGACAGTTTAAGTCTTAAAAGTATGTCACATACAGGCACAAGCACACCCTGTCAACACACTGAGCTAGCCAGAAGCAAGCCAGAACCAGAAGCCGTATGACTGTGGTTAGTGTGATGCTGTGTCTGTGGCAATAAACACTCTGCAGGGGCAGGCTGGCTCGTGTCCCTGTCCCAAGCACAAGCAGAGCAAAACGATCTGCCTGCAAAAGACCTTGTTGATATACCCTCAGGTAGTGAGGCTGAGACACCCTCAGATCTTTCTGGGTGCTGTAACTGGTGATGAACTTCTGTGTCACAGTGCCGAAACTCTCTGAGAGGCTGAGGGGAGGGTCATAGTGAGAGCAGCTCCCCTGTGCTGCCTCGTGACATACGCCTTCTTCCCACAAATGCCAAAGAAAGGCTTGTGGATCATTAGCCACTCAGTCAGGCACCCACACTTTTTGCCCTAGGCATCGTGTTCCCAACCTACCAGGACAAAAGATGGCATGCTCAAGACTGGCAGGCAACCCACTGACACAGTCTAGATTTTCTTTTCTGTGAAAGACGATGCATGGTGCACAGCGAGTGGTCAGGGAGCCCACCCCTGCAAAAGCGCGGGTAGCATTTCCCACAGCAGCGCTGGTATCTGGCACTGTCTTTGACCAAAAAAAAGAGCCTTGCCGTTCACACTGAAGAGCATGGCCACAGGCAGCTCCGTGGCCTGGACTCACAGCAGCGGGATGTTTGCCGTCAGGGTTTTTTTGAGCAGACTCCCCGAACTGTCCCTTGAGCCAGGGTGCTAGTCAGTGTCCTGCAAGCATTGGCAATGTCATGGCTGTCTCTAGTGGACTCAGCCCATGTTTGTCTGTGCCCTGAGCTGATGTTTTGCACCTTTTACTTCAGGATGCGTTTCCTGAGATGTATCTTGCCTGGTATCTCCACTCTTCCATGGCCACAACCCCCACTGATCCTGCTCCACCTCACTGGCCACTGCCCGTTAGCACTGTCACCTGTATCGAGGTGGGTTGTGGTCCTAAACCCCAATGACTGCTTGATGGAATGTGTTTGGGAATGGCGTTTGTAAAAGCTGCTGTATATCTCACAGCGCTGAGAGAGGGCCACCCCAGCTAAGTTGTGTCTAGCAGAGGTGGAGGCAAGGGCGCTCCTGAGCATGTGGGCAATGTGGTTCAGAATCGTGTCCTTCCTGGAAGCAGAGAAGCTTGTCACAGTTTGAGAGCAAGCTGACTATCTGTGCCCAGAATCCTGCAGCTGAAGTGGAGCAGCCTCCCGTGATGCTGAACTAAATGGATTTATTTTAGCATCCTCTCACTCCACTTCAGTCATATCACCACCTTCTTCCACTGAAGTGGGCAGCTGTGCCCCAGGGTCTGCTTCCCTGGTCCATGTGGCTGTCTAGCTTAGGAAACATTGTTTTGCTTGGTTCTTCCAGGTCTCTCTTGCACAACTTCCACTACAGCTTTCGACTCTTTGAGCTTTCACAGGGAAGATTTCTGACTTTTCCCTCATTACGATGCTTCCTTCATGACACTGCTGAAAAAACCTGTCTTCTCAAGGCAGTTTCTGAGATCTGTGCTGCATCTCTCACCCTGACAGTTTAGGAAAAATGAGGTCGCACTGACCTTTGATCTAGGATGACTGTTGCCTTTTCTCAGGCCATGGAGTTTGGAGCAGCAGAGGTGCTATGGCTATAGTGAGGAAGGGAACAGAGACAGAGAGATTACCTCTCAAAACGGCCAGGGAATACCTACTGCTCTTGCTATCTGTAGAGACACTTAGCCTAAAAGTAATTCTACCTAAGCGTCCTTCTCCCAAAATGCCAACTGCTCAACTCCAGAGGATAGTGACACTCACAAGAAGAGCTTGCCCAAACACTTGACTTGCATCAACTACAGGGAACTGACAGTGAATGAAGACATCAGGCAGCAGTGACAGAGAAGAAACCTCAAGTCTCAGAGTAACCCTGATGAAATGAGAAGAAATGGGATAGTGGGAGAGGGCAGTGGAAATGTTAGATCCACTTTTTGCATTTTTCAAGCAGGGGATGAGATTTGAGCTCCAGCCCTGCTTCTCTGACAGCATGGACACAGATGGTTCAACCCATAAAATAAAAAAAAATTGAATGCACCCTCCAGCTCAGATAACGCAGATTTTGTAGACACCATACTGCACAATTTGGCCACGGCCAGATGGGACAGACAGAGATTGTACCCAGATTGTCTCGTGCAGTGCTTTAACCACAACACATCCTTCCTCTCTGATTTAAACCACTTTCCTCTTCTTTTATGCACCCTGACAAAGCTGGAAATCTATAGTGCTGCACACATTGCACAGTGATTTTAATAACAAAACTGACATACGGATATGACGAACGGGGATGGTTCCAACCTGTAATAAGTAAAAACAAAAGCAGAAAGCAAAGAAAATGCAATTTGAAACTGCATATTTGAATTTGACTATTTGGACAGTCCTAGCCTGACTTGGAGGCAACAGGACAAAGGCCTGCTTGCAGCTTATCTGGAGAGCTATTCTTGGCTTCTCTTTCTTGAGTTTTAATTTAAATATCTGCAGTTATTTACCTACACCATGTACCATTTTTTTTCCTCTTCTTGAACAATGACTAATTGCCTCATATGAAGGTAAATATTTGAATATGTGCACAAGAAAGCTTTTCACTCCCAGACAGATAGCAAGTAGCACCATAAAAGGCCTGGTGTTCATACGTGGGGTTTCACGTGTTTTGCTCACCAGAGCTTACTATTTCTAAGCTCTGTGAGGAACCAGACCTCGACAAACTTGGACTTCAAGAGCAATGCTTGCATGAAGAAACTGGATCTATTACCACATAGCTCATGTCTGAAAAATTCAGGCTGATAATCTCGCAAGGTCTGACAGGCTGGTTGCATGAGCTCTGTCTTTTGGAGAGTTTTGTTTGCGTGCAGATATTAGCGTGTGCATCAAAGCAGGCCATGGTGGATGGAGGCTGCTTCCAGTGATTATGTGAGCTTTTTGCTAGTTGGCGCTCACCAGGGTGACTTTCCCTCCTAAGGTCACTTGTATGCTCTCAAATAGCAATCTCGGAGGACAAGTCTGCCATTGAGAGGGCTCCACAACCTTACCCTTAGACAGCAGAAGTGATGTCCAGGACAGACTGTGGGTTGAACACCCTACGTCCAAGTTTTAAAAATACCAGAGTTTTCTTGTCAAGGTTTTTAAATATAGACTGACAACTTGAGGCAGCTATTTCAATATGAACAGCAGGCAAATATGTGTGTGTGTACACATACAATTCATAAAAAGCCTTGAAGGAGAAATTGAAATAATAATAGATTTATGGAAAATGAAAACAGGAACTGACTAATCAAATTTCACAAATTTCTTCAGTACGAAGAAAGCATAAGACATTTGCAACACTTGCTTGTTTAATGAGCTGCTCAAAATTACCATATAAGAATTATTTTATGAAAATAATTATTTTAAAACAAAAAGGTAACGGTTTCCAAGCAATCTTGCCCTCCACTGTAGTCTTTTGATGAACTAGTCCCAGTACTTTTTTGCAGCAATATTGTCCAGGGGGTTGGGAAGAAAGCCTAGGAAGGAAACTCAGGTTGAAAAGATCATTTGGTTGTACTTAGTAATGCAAAAATTTAGGCATATACTTAAATTCAAATGGATGAATAATCTCTCCAATACTTGTTAGCAATTCACTAACATGCATTTCACATCTCAACAATTTTCTGCATCGTAGGTAACAGAATAAGGTCTGTCTCTGATTAAGTCTTTTATCGCTGCATTACAGATGCAGAGAGAAAATCTGTGTATGCTAAATATCAGCATGGAAAATACTATATTTGAATAATAAAAATAAAACTATAAGGAAAAAAATTATTATTTCACATTCAAATTGCCATGTGCAAAACCATATGGTAACTTTGACAATTAAATGTTCAGATGGCAGTTTATTCAGATCATTTCTGAGTATAAGCCTGGTCATCTGACTTCTGGAGAAGCAAGGCTTGTACAATATGCTGAAGTCAATATCATCATTTTATTTTTTCCCTGAAGAGGATACCGAACAGTTTCTAAACTGATCAGCCTGGAATTGCCTATTTTACTACAGAAAAATTCATATTAGTCAACAGGGCACTGTTCTGCCCCTTCCAGATGTAGTTTTTAATTTTCATTTTGTGTTGCATCGTCCAGGATAAATCACATTAGAATGGTAATATGAGCCTGCAGAACAGCATGTCCTGCTGTTAGCTGTAAGCGATGCTGAACAACAACTTAAAAAGTCCCTAGTTTCAGCTGCACATTCAATAGCTGTCAACACACAGACCTTTCATTTGAAGATGGAAATAAACATTTTTAATGTAAATTAAAGCATCTGGGCCTGCAGGAACATAAAGAAATATATATATTCTCCCTTTCACATACAGCACAGGACTTGGTTTGTCCAGGATGTATATGAGCTTGTAACAGTCATGACCTTGATCGTATGGTCGAATATTTTGTCCAAAGGCTGATGTCCTTTCCTGATGCACTTTCTAATGGTATTCCTACAAAGAGCTGAATCTCAGAGGTAGCAGTAGAAAGAGTTAAATGCTTGCTGGCTTAGAAAGCTTTCTCCCCACCCACCTTCATGCTCACAGGGAATCTGAACAATACACATGTACAACATGACTTGTACTTGTCAGCCACGCTGAAAATATAAACAACCTTCTCCCACTGATGGTTGAAATTAATGGCATAATCATACACATCTGAAATTATTTTTGCAAACATGGGATTATAAACATAAATTGGCCTGCCCATATTGACTCAGCACTGCTGTCATCCTGCAAATACTGAGGATCCTACCACGGTAAACCATGTCCGTTGAAACAGGGCACAAAGCGTGGTGGTCTGCAAAGCATCCAGTACTCAGGGGAGTAACTCACTCATAGCTGGCTGTTCCCAAATTGGAGTCATATAAGCCCTATCACTGCATTCACAGGGTCAGGGTCTTTCATACAGCTTTGGCTGAAATATCAGGCAAGGTATATCCGAGATAGATAATACAGTCCCAAGATAATCCCAACAAATGGTACAGTTCTAAATAAAGGGTACCATTTAACATGAAAAATCACTGTCTGTCTGCTTCTAGTGGCAGGTGTTTGCAGCCCTGTCCCTGCTCCCCTGGCATTCCCAACAACAGATATCTAGGCTTATCCCTCAGGGAAACCTCCAAATGTTTTGCCCAGATGCATACCTTGTTAAGTCTTCTGGGGCACCATGATGTTGTTCATTCTTTCAATGTGAACTCACCTTAATACTATTTGTGCCTGTAACAGAAAGTCTCTCCCACCACAGCTTAGTCTTCTTGTAAATCCAGGTGTAAAATTATTCTTGCAGGCAGTTGTGCTCTTGGACAGACTTCACTCTCCTTGAAGTCAATGACAAATTTGTTGCTGACTTCAGTAAACACATGGCCAGAATATTTAAAGTCCAAGGATTTGGAGATTAAAACTACTCAGAAAAAAACCACAGTTCAAGCCTATCCAATCTGAATACATTTTTATATCATATCCACCACCATAACATGGGCACACACTCCAATAATGTGCTATGCTGCATCACCAGCTTTGTCACACTGGGTGCACTCTTTGTGTGTGTGTATGACAAAAATAACACTTGCATAGAAGAATAAAACAAAGGACCACTTGCTGTGAAACAAGCAAAGGGAATGTAACTGAAGCCATACGCAGAGGTGCATACGTTCCCTATTGTGCGGTGGGCACTGAGCTTGGTGAGGGGGCTTAAAGAGAAAAGATATAACCTCTGGCAGTCTAGCAGGCAGAGCTTCTGCCCCAGTGATCCCAGCTGAGTTCATCCCAGGCCTCAGGGGAACTGCCCCACAACACTGTCCTACAGGTCTCCCTTAAAACTCTGTGGCAGCCAAGAATACATATACTACATTGACACACACGGCATAAAACTTTTCAGGAAGACAGGACTACTATAGGAGTCTAGAGAAAGGTCTTCATCGCTCATCCTGTGCTGACCCTTCATTTGGCAAATGACAGGTCAAACCCCATTGGCTGTACTTGACAGTGATCTAGTCATGACTGGATCTCAGCTGACACCCAAGCCCACGTTTTCTTTGAATGCTGTCTTATTTCTTCCACGCTGTACAAAACCAGCCCAAAAAGTCCGGACGAGGGTTGAGGTGGAAAACTACTTCCCTGGAGCATTCAAGACCCAAAGGATTCACCTGCAAATAAACTACAGCAGCAGCTGAAGCCCTTTCCAAATACTAATTCACCATGTTTGCCCGCTTCAGCTTTGTCTAGGTTCTATTGCCCTGATGGTCCATTCTCCATTCATGCTTTGCTCTGAAGATTGTCTTTATGCTTGAAAGCCTTAATGATCTTTTCTCATGTTCGTGGCAGACAGCATGAGCATAATGAGCCTCTTCCCTTTCCCGAGCCTCTCTCAGGAAGCTCGTGGAACATGTGTCGTCTGCCAAGTCCCTTGTTGGAAAACTTCAACCAAATATAGAAAGTCTGGACAAGAACTGGACATTTTTTTCCCTTCTTCTGCTGTCTGGTTTTAAGTTTGTCTGCAGCTGCTGGAGTTACACAGAGCATTGAAAGAGTGACCACTTTTATTTTTTGACTAGATTGCAAGCCAGCCTTACCACAAAGCCATTTTTATGGTTTTACAAAGAGCATGTGGCAAACCTTTGAAAAGCTACTTAGTCATCTTGTTAGTGACCACTGTCTTCTGGAGTTTTTCCCTCTTCTCTCTTCCCTGTTCCTCATAGAGATTTTCTTATGCCATTTCCCAGAGCAGAGGCACGTTCTTATCAACTATGCGGCATGTTTAATAAAAGTATCCCTGCTGTTTCTAAAGTATTTATTTTCCCAAAGCAATGTCTTCCAGAGCTAAGATTTAAAGCATATTTTACAGCAAAACTACAGATTAAACACAAAAGAAACTGAGAGCTGATAAAGCTTTCCCTAGGAACAATTACTTTTATAGATTCACAGCTTCAAATTTTCTGTTGTAGAACTAGGCAATTAACTAGGAAAAAAATAGAAGGAGATTTCATGGATAATTAAAAACAACAACAACAACAAAATCTAGTTGTGGCTTTGTATGTAGGAAGTGAGGGAGATCCATGCTATTGTCCAGCTTCAGCTCCCACCCGTGGCAGAATTTCTATGCTAAGGTGTAGACCTCATTGAAAACTATCCTCAGCGTTTGGCTTAACCCAGACCACTTGTCCATTTCCTACTGCTAACCCTTGCTAATCCCCACCTTCCCAACTGAAAACTGAGGAAAATGCTATTTTTACACCCTCACTGCCTGTTCTATTGTGTCACATTGTTATTTTTGTCTTAGCATGGTGGAGTTAAGTTACTTTCTATCTTCCGGTCATTTTCCTGTCCCTTGGAAATAACCCATTCCACGTTAGGACAAACCCTTCAAACATTTCCATGAGGCGTCGGGTGACAAAAATGCCCACCTGGACTTGGGGGATCCACATGCACCCAAGGAGGGACTGATGGGGGACAACATCTTTTGCGGGAGAGCTGCCTGCTCCTCAAGCACCTTAGTTCCCTTCGCTGAATATTAGGGACGTGGAGCTTATTTAGCTCAAAAGCAGACTTCTACCTTAGCAATGCGTAGCACAAGGCAAGGTGAAGCGCCATGAAGGGTTTGCAAGAGTGAGGGAGGCTGTTCTGACAAGGAATTTCGCTCTGGTTGTAAGAATAATCTTGTCAATACCAGTCCACCTACACAAAGATTTGTTTTCAAAGTAAGGCATTTGTTAAGCAAGCATTCCTTGGTGCCACTCCATCTTCAGCCCAAAATGAGGAAGGTCTGTGTAATGGGGTTGTTCCTCAGCAGGATGAATGCATTTCACTCACTATCTCATGCAAAGGTGTCTTTATAGGACATCAAAGTTGAACGGAGCAAAGTTCAGTCAGGCCGCGATCATGGCATTTGTGGGTATACCACACCTACCTCAGCCAGTCCCCACAGCAGAGCCTGAGGTGGAAAGGTGGTATAAACAGGGCATTCAGAAAGGCCTGAAGTCACATTTAGCCACCTTTTAAATTAGTTTTTTTATCAGTATTTTCACTAAACAAATTAAGAGGAGGAAGTCCTCCAAGTGCTCGAGGAAACAGGAAAAATTATTAAAACAAAACAAAAGCAGGCATTCAATTTGTTTCCTTTCCTTCATCTTTTCCAACTCTTTACCCCCTTTTGGGTGGAAGAAAGATCAAAAAAGAGGAACATCTGAAGGTAGCAGTGGTAGAAACAATCAGGGGCAGAAACAACCAAGCAAGCACTAACCAAAGTAAAGAATGGGGGATGGGGAGAGTGTCAATAAAAACTTTGTTTGCATTGTTCATGAAGAACATATTCTCCGAAGCTGTGCAAGAAATGCTGGAAGCTTTTCATCCTTGATCACTCTGTGCTAAAGACAACAACCCGTGCCTAAGACACGGTGCTTAGGCCACTGAAAATGATCCACTGAAAATACAGAAAAAGGAAAGAAGATCTGTGTATGTGAATGTAGCTTCCAAGTGGCAGAGTCTTCCAGCCACGCTCCAGGAACTATGCCTGCCCGGCTGGGAAAGAAGCAGGCGATTACACCTGCTGAATGAGCCGACGCTGCCCTGGAGATTTGTAAGCCACAAGTGAAAATGCAAGGAGGAGCGTGTTTCTGCTGAAGGCATGTCAGCTTGGGGTAACCTCGCTTGTTTGGGAATTCTCTTCAGCTCCTCCGGGAAACGTTCCCAGCTCACTCCACCCAGATTATGTCATATAATTTCTATCACTCAGAAAAAGAGCAGGAGCAAGTGAAACAAGCTGCAATATTAAACTTGAAGTGGTACGCAAAGCAGCCTACGTAGAAGCACTTTGCTTCATTCTGAGGGAGTAAAAGCGAAAGAGAAGAGCATCTTTCTCTAGCAGAGGGCTGTGAAGTGGGAATCTGATGTCGCAGGAAGCATACAGCATGTGCAACTCCAGGCACTTTTCTTGTGTGTGATATTAAGGTTACACAACTGTAAACATATCGTGTACGCATATTCCCAACTTCAGTAACCAGCTGAAAGCTACCAATGGGGCTAAGGTAGGTCCTCTGATAGCCACAGATCTTTTACTTGCTTCTAACATGTTATGAAGCCCACAGAAAAGCAGAGTAAATTGTATTTGAGATCACATCCATCCTTCTAATTCTCAGGAAGCCCATTTGCTTGCTGGTATTTACCTTAAGAACACTCATATGTCCTCCATACATTAGCTAACTTGTATTTATGGTGCAGAGTTTAGCATAATGTATTTTGTTACTATCTTTCACTAGAGTATTGGGATAAGTAAAGGGCTGCAAAATGCATGTATTTTGAAATCTAGTCTTCCACAAAGTGTACACAACCAGACAAAAATATGGTGCTATTTACTACTGGTATTAAGCTTGTCCTGGAGAGATGAGATTCAAATTAAAGCCCCACTGTGCATGACTGTCTGCATTCACAAACTAAGGGGTAAACCTTTTACTGGAGAGTTTACAGCAGGCACTTTATGCTGACAGCCCAGTGAGTGTTTGCGGAAGGAAAAGACTGCATACAGAGATTAAGCACCATCCCAAGGTCATACAGTGACTCAAGGGCAGGAGCTCGAAATAGACCACAGAGCTGTTCTCCACAAAATAAAACCTACTGCAGTATCTTGAATGCTTGACAGAAAGCGGCTTTCCTGGGAAGTCAAGACTGAGAAAAGAGTCCATACAAAAAGATAAAAACATCTTTGGATAAAGCAAATGAAGCAGGAATTAATATTGGAAGGGAAGTTGCTACCTTCAACCATCACAAACTATATTACAGACTTCTTTTTAATAAGGGAAAATAGAAAACCATTTTTATTGCATTTATCTAAATAGTAATTTTCCATGACAAAATAAAAAAAGGATTTGTTTGTTTGGGAATTTTTGTTTTTAAGAGGCTCAAAAGAGTTAGTGAAAGACAAAACTACACTGGATTCCTCCATCTCTAATTACCCACAAAAAGTTATTTGTTCTGAGCATAAAGGTCTAAAACTTTCCCTAGAGAACCTACAAACATTGGAGTTGATTTTAGCCTTAGATATACACAATCTTGAGAGTATATACTTATGAGTAACTTTTTGGTCATTTTGGTCAGCCTACTCCAAAACCCATCAAAGGCAGCAGAGATCATTGCTTTCAGAGAGTTCAGATTAGAAATGACCGATACCCACTCTAGCAGAACAAGGGGACTAAAAAATGGTAAGATTAGCTATGTGACAATGGAACCGTCCATCAGAAAAGGAGCCAAAACCAGAGCTAAATGTTAAAACAAAAGTGAAAAGCATAATTTTTTTCCTGCTTACAAAGACTTGGCATCAACTAGAGTATGCAATGTTATGCTTTATTGGACACTGAGACTCCCATTCTAAACATACTGTCAATATCTCTCTTCTTTAATCTCAGCAAACTGATGGGTGGTAGCAATTATACAGGATGATTTATTTTGAGTACTGTAATAGGCTACTACTCTGCCTTGCAGGCTAATCCATGAGCTCTTTTCCCTTGCCCTAGCCATGTGGAAATCATCCTTGATTTCCAGAGTCATATATTACAAGAACACAACTCATTTATCTTTAATTTTTCAAGGAAATCTGGCCCTGGGGGAAACAAGCATTTTTGCTGTAGAAGCAGCTAGTTCAGATCCACAGACGGGTAGAAAGGCTGTGGTGAACAACAGAACACCTCCTATTATTGATCCTTTTAATTTCAGGATAGGAGATAGGATTATTGGGATTTTCCTCTGACTAAAAACTCAATCCTGTCCTGCCTCATGCCCACTTTAGGACTGGTGAAAGCAGAGCAGATGACACACAACACACGTGAGAGAAATTTGGCCCCATGGGACAAGTATCCATAAGACCCTGAGATGTCTTTAAAGGGAAGGTTCTTTACAGAGAGGTCTCTTTACCTGAGACCAGGTCTCAGAAGCATACCCTGGTATACATTGCGGGGGAGGGGGCAAAAATCACTGCATCTGTGGGCTTTTACTTTGCAAACACTGCTGCACAAGTCTCAGAGGCAGGAATCCAGGCTGACGTCCTCCTCCCTCCAGACGCTTGGAGCAGCTCCGCTACAGCACAGCTCGCAGGAACCTGGCTTGAGAGCTGCGGAGGGACAGATGCCTCCGCAGTGGGTGGGGTCCTTGCTTGCAAGTCATCTCCGCAGCATCTTCCCCTCCCGCCCTCTTACCACCTGTCTGAGCTGAGGAGAGGTGCCAAGCTCACAGCCTTGCTCACTGTGCTTGCCCTCTGGCAATACCCCGGCAATGGAAATAGGACTCTGAAGGATGAAAGTCCTGAGATAAACCAGCTTGAGCCAGCGGGAGAAGAGAGAGTGTCTTGAAGTGAAGAGTGAAGGAGAGTGAAGAGTGTCTGTTGAAGTCTCTTGAAGTCTGTTGAAGAAGGAGAGTGAAGAGAGTCTCTTGAAGTGAAGAGAGTGAAGGAGAAGAGAGAGTGTCTGTTTCACCCTTTCCCCGGCACTCTTCTGTGCACTAAAGCAAGCTGTGATGACTGGCAAGGAAGCCCCTTACTCACATCTCCACTCATTCCCCCATTCCCTTCACCTGTCTGCAGGTAAAGGTGGTGAACAAAACGAAGGGCACAAGTTTGCTCTTCTTAGATATCTTGGGATAAAGGGCTTTGACAATTTAGTTTATGGGGAAGACAGGGTTTTGAGGGGAGGGGGGATGCTAAATAGGGGAAGACCTTCTGGAGGAATTAGCCCCCCTCATGCCAAAATTAATCTTCCATCATTTCTGCCCCATTTGCGAAGCCCCAAACTAATTCACAAAAGCAAATTGGGGAATTCATGAACCCTTGGCAGTTCTCTGATAGAAGGCCCACAGAAGTGCAAAGTATTCTTATTGCTGGAAAAAGCAGTCCATGGAAATATCTCTGCCTGACCCAGAGACGGGGAGAGGCACTGTCACTCGTCCAGCTCCTTGTTGATAGCTCTTCCGTCTGCTCCACTATTATAGTTACTCTGCCGAAATGAATTAACTGCCCAAAGCTTGGAGCTTTCCCAAAGATCTGAGTAACCAGAAAGGAAAGAAAAAAAGTAAGGAGGGAAAAAAAATTATCTTGTTGCTGGAAACTGTCTTTAATATAGCTTTTTTTTCAAGCAATATTTTGTGATTTTACCTGTTTTCAGATGTCTTTTTTATCTTGCAGCTTGATTGGGTGAAGTGTTGTCTTCTACCCATGTTAATTTGTGATGTTTTGCCTTTTCAATGTATTTTGGTGTTTTACACATGCATTTCATACTGAGAATGTTCTTTGTCTTTGCATTTCTTTGTTAGCACAAAATCCTTTACAACCCTGCGAAGCAGCAAAACTGAGAGCAGCACAGGTGTGCTGGTGTTCAAAATATCTGCTCTTATCACCTATGATGGATGCATCAGATGTCCTGCCAAGAAATCTTCCCTGCAAACAAGGTAGCATTGACTTAGAATTCAATTGAATTTCAGAGCGAAAAGATTGGTCTTTGCTCCAAATACATCAAGTACCAATAATATCTGTTTGACATCTCTAGATTTTTTTAAAGCTTTTTTTTTATTTCACATTGGAGAAAGGTATCTCCATCAAAATCCTCTTTACAAAATACAGCTTCACTTTAGGGAAAAAAAGCATTCCTAAACAAGACAATACTTGAGAAGTGTTTAAGGTTAAGCAGAAGCCACGGAAATTAAGCACATGTCTCTAAGACCAGAGCTTTTCTTCTGGAAATTTTTGGATGCATATGTGAAAAAGAGTCTAAAGGAGAACTGGCATGCTGAAAGACATATAGCTCTTCTGATTTACCACCGCTCAGGATCTGACACCCTGCTAAAAAGTTACCTGTTTTCAAACCTTTTCTTTCAAGATGCCTCTAGATCTTAAATCTTTTTGGTATGAATATTGAAAGAGAATTTAATATCTTTCTTTTATTGATTTCCTTTAAAAAGATTAATTGCACATTGCATCTGAGGACTAGTCTTATGGACACTGTTTTCTATTAAAGGGAAAAGGCTGTTACTCTTATTTTGTTGGCTGTTACATTACTTTGACTGTATAATGACTACAGACACTGCTCTATGGGGCAAAACCCAATAATCTGGGTGGACATATCTGGGCCTGTCTGTAAATACTCAATGCAGTACTCAAACACAATAGCACTACACCTTAACATCTTAACAGAAGCACTTGAAGACCATTTAACACAACAACTAATAAAGACAGTGGCAGAATGCCTAAAGTTTGATCACGCTTAATGTTTCCAGCTAGTTCGAGGTCAGGTCAGAAAGCCAGCTGAGAGGAAGCTGTGATAGGTGCATATCTAGTCAGTGAGATACGCCACCTCCAGCTCCTGTGGGCTCTGCACACAAACCACAACACACAACTGGTACAATACTCCCTATCTGAAGTGAGTCTAATTGTGCTTTCAACGGCGGATTAATTTCTGCAAAATACTGAGGTGTCCAGTTAAAAACTTGCTCTGTGAATGAGAATCCCTTCCCAGAAAGAAATTAGGCTATCTGCTTCTATATTAAAATCTCTTATTTCCCTGTGTAGGATAATATTTAGCTTTATCTCTAAAAGAAGTGAGAATCATTAATGCGGGCCTAGAAACTCAATTTTTTAGCAGTTTTTTCATCTTATGTTCCCCTTTCACTTCCTAAAAGTATTCAGACTGCTTAATGATGCACAGATATTTTAGCTCTGTTAGCTTGTTTGAATCTATTTCTATCTGTCCGTTCTGGATAATCGTCCAGGTGTTACAAAAAATTCTTGCAATTTTCTTCCTTTCTTTTTTTTTTTTTTTTTTTTGCCTTCTTGCGTTTAACTATTTGCAGGATGACAAAAGCTGAAGGACTTTGAAAAGTCTGATGTCAACCTGAAAGTCTCTCAGCCTCATTTGGGTGGAACATGACCCTTCTGACTCATTGAAGAAACATTCATAACAGAGTGAAGGCCTGCGAAATGCCAAAAGCGTCGCTCTGACGATAACAGCAGGAGGCAATTTCCAAGGGAAGGATGAGAACAGAACCAAGCCTTTTGAGCCAGCACGCAAACAAATTTGGCTCAGAAGATTTTCAATTTCTATTTCATTTTTTTGAAGCTCAGACCAGTTTGGAGATACTTCCCCCTCTATCCTCGTTCAATTTCATGTGCTTCTGCCCTTCTTTTTTTTCAGCTGGGACTACATGTGGATTATTTTGGCCCATGCTCCAGCTCCATGGCTTGGTAGGGCCTATGGAAATCACAGCTGCTTCTCCAGACAGATCCCTCTGTAGCACAATCATCATTACTCTGTTTTCCAGTATACCACTTTTGGTTCCCAGTTACCATTTGTGTCGCTTTGGAGCCATGCAACAAAATCTCTATTGATTGCATGGAAAACACACCTGTCATGGCTGAGACGGATGGATGCCAGAGGCTGAACACTGCGTAGCCATTCAAACCTGGAGAAGGAGTAGCACAGGATCCACTTGAGGTTATGTATGGATCATCCAAATCACATCCATTCTGATCAAGAGAAACCGACACGCAGGGCCATGAGGTTGCTTAAAATGTGTGTGATTAGAATTCAAGGGACCTCTCGATCCAGCTTGTAAGTGTTTTGCCCCTGAAGCTTGCTGCTTAGGAGCACAACGAAGATCACCCCTTCTCAGCACTTCTTTGCCAGCGAACCCCATAGTGAATACTCAGATATACTAACAGACTAAAAGGTGTTGCTTTTGTTGCCAAAAGTTCTTGCAAGGTTTTGCTGCCATTACTTAATTCCCAAATAAAAAAAATCAGAAGCAAACAATACACGTAGAAGACGCTATTTAGCTAGTGTGAAAGGAATGACTGTTTGCGGAGAGTCCTACCCCTCCACCGCTACCAGGAAGCTCTTCTGAGGGCAAAACTCACCCTACACTGGTGCGCATTACAAATCCATTTCTGCCTTGTAATTAAAAAACTTTCCTGATTCATCCTAGAGGAATAAAAAAGGTCTTGTATGGGCATAAATTACCTTTTCTCCCAACGTGAAGTCACTCTGCACCTCCAGAGTAGAATAAAAATCCCTGCAGGTCATGTATGAACAATTCTTTTCGCCTTCTGTAATAACTTCAGCTCCATGGCGTGTGTGTGTAGGAATGGGTGGGTGTCTTATTTCTCTATTGGAGTAGAGGCAGACTGGTGCAACTCTGAGCACGGACAGTATTTTAGTGTTTTATAGTGTTCATGCCAATTTTACTACATTTTCCCTTCCCTATGTTGCAATGTTCCCGTTCTCCCAGGTGCGGGTTTGTTCTCAGTGTGAAACCCGCTCGCTATGCACATATCTCAGATCTCTTCCTTGCAGACTCCATCCAGTCCCCTAACCAGGCTAGGTGCATGCAGCTGTGCCTACCTCCATTGCCTGCTTCACAGTCAGCTCATGGCTACAGTGTGCTTCTGTTCTGTCACATCAGCTTGGTTTATTTCGGATTGTTATGCAGAAGTGCTGTTTAATCAATGTGAGCAGCTGATCGGTTCTAGCTATTTAGAGGCCTGAGGACGTTGTGGCAGCACGTGCTGGTTCAGGAAGAGATTGAGTTAAGAAACCATCCTTAAGGATGGGTTTAACAAGGATGCCGAAACAGAAAGCATTAGATGTGAATTTTTTTTTTCTTTCCCCCCCAAAATAAACCCCTCAGACTATATATTATCTCAGGATTCCAGAAGCTGGTGTCTTTATAAATTTAACATACTTTTACCAATAATGACAGAAGAAACTTTGCCAACTATACCTACATCATGACCCCACAGGTGTGAGGGGCAATGAAAAAAAGACACTTCAACCTAAGAGGAATATTTAAAAATTAAAACCAGTTCTCATTATGAAGAAAAGCAAAAGTCATGAGTATAACTGTACAGATTGTCCAAGAAATTGTTCAAGTTGTTTTCAGTGGGTCAGAAGACCGACGAACTTCCATAGTTCCCACATACCACCTTCCTATTCTTGTCTTCCTGCTCCGCTAACACAATTGATACCCTGTTAAATGCAGCAACTCATTTATGTTCAGAAGCCTACTGTAATTTCTTGCTGTAACTGGCAGAAAAAAAACATTCCATCAAGCTCCTGACATGCTGTCCTCAGCTCACCCCAGCCTGTTGCTCGAACTTATAGTTAGTAGTAGCATAATGAGCTTCCATGCAAGAAGAGATTAAGCATGTAAAGGCTTGTTTTGACTGCTAAAAAAGCTGTTTTATAAAAAAAAAAGAGAAATGAAGAAGACAAAATCTGAGTAAAACTGACCTTGGGGAACACACTCCATGGGACAACTACACAGCTTGAAGATAGAAACTTGATCGTAAAGTGGCAGAGAGCCACCACTCTACATTTCCAGGCTATTTGTGCCACGTGTGAAATCCCTAGGGACTGTGGAAGCACCCAGTGGTTATGGTTTGTTGCAGGGTCCTTATGATGAAGTTTCGTCGTAAAACAACTTATGTTTCAACATAAAACAAGATATACAACTTTGGAGAGACTTGAAAGTAACCTAGGACTACTATCAGGCCCAACTAATTGTGCTGGATTCACATGATGCAGTAACGAGAAGACAGGCCCAAAAGCCTGAAAAGTATTCGTAAGTCTCTCAGCATGTCCGAAACCAGTCTCTGGGTATTTGTCATTCGGGTTACCCACCCTAGTGTTCCTGAAAATCAAATGTCTCCAAGTCATATCATGTATTGTTTCAAGCAGCGTGGACATTTGGGGTTTTTACTTGTCTCCTGGGTACCTGCAGTGTGTCAGACAGAAGTCAAGCCTCTCAGTCCTCCTGCAAGATGAGGTCACCATGCTTTACTCAAGTATCAAGTCATAAGTCTTCTTTTCTTCTAAGTAGGTAAAAGCAAGTTTTCTCAATGGTATTTACACGTGAAGAGTTAGGTAGAATTTCAATACCTCTTAAGAGGAGTTTGTGCAAAGGTCTTCTAGATTCAGTGACATTTGAGGAAAATCATGAAAGCTATTCAGAAACAATATGGACCTGTCCTTATCACAGTATAGCATCAGAGTCACAATCAAGCAAGGATGAGATTACATCTTAGAAATCCTCATGTTTTGCCTTGGTGAAGCAGAGTTACCAAAATAAATATTAAGATTATAGTTGCTGTGCTGGCAAATGTCACTAACTGCTTTCAATTCCTAGTAGTAATCCAACCATTATTACCATGTCTGCCGGATGCCTCTAATCCACTCACTTTAGCAGCCCTGAAATGTCATTGTTGATTTCTCAGTAATCTTGTCCCACCCTGAACCTGGGCAGACAGACAAAAGAGTTAGTCCTGAGCCAAGGACAAGATGAGATGAAAACATGGTCAAATAATTTCATGTTAATGGCATTTAGAGTACTGTCTGTTGCATAAATGTTTGTAAGGAAAGAGATACCCATAAAGATCTTAAATCTTAAAGCCCTTAAATCTGAAAAAATAGGAGTGGAAGCAGAATGCAGGATTATTATTGTACAGTAAGGCCTTCTGACACCCTGCAAACAGATGAATCCCTGCATAAAGAGCACACAGTCTAAACCACACTAGTATTATTTCAATTGTGCATGGTGTTAAACAGCTCAAAGCCACAGGACAGACCTTCTGTTATCACAATCATCAGGCCATGTTTTGTGACTCATCATTAAATCCCTACTGTGAAACATGGCCTTTCACTTCTTAGTGTACATAGTCAACCACAGCTTCTATTTTCCTTAACAGTTTGGGCAGGACATCACATTTTTTCTTAAGGTCTCCCATACAAGGATGGCATACAGGAGACTTCGTCACCCAGCTGTTTCTTGGACCCAAGGGCTGTAGACTAGCATTGGGTTCCTTTAGGTAATGGGAGTGATGGTGCTGAAGAACTCCATATGGAAGACTGTGTGAAGTTTGCCCTTTCCTATTGCAGAACACTATACCTTAATTTGTAGATTACTGAGGGGCTGGAAGGGGCATATCCTTTCAGTGTAGTTAAATTTGTGTCCCAGTAATACAAAGGACAGTAAATGCCATGGGGAACATTTACTCTGGTGACACATCTGTCCTGCAGCCCTGTCCTACTTTCTTTTTCCTCCCTTGCAAAGCATCAATTGAGGACATGAACAATACTTTTAAGGATGTGTGAATTACAGTGATGATTTGAAATCAGGGTACCATGTTGAACTGGTAAGGCGAAATTTCCTCTGGAACATTTTGAACCTGAGCTTTCTCTCATGTGCTTTGCTGGCAAATCAGGAATAAAACTACTTGTCTAGAGTTATGACAGTGTAAAAATTAAATGAAAGATAATGCAATTAAAATAACAGTCATTTATTTCCTAGTAGGAAATTGATCTGTAAAGTATAGTTCAGATCCTTGTGTTTTGACCGACAGTAAAGTTTGCTCTCTGTAGACAAGAAAGCATTTTCATCAGGTAGCATTTTCAAGACCAATATTAACTGCTCTACGGCAGATACCAAACACAGAAATAAAAATGCCTTTAGCTTCCCAGCTCTCTTGCCAGTGTCAGCACCTGATGGGATCCCTGGCGTGGGATGCCTACATATCATTGTGTGCTTGGAAAATGGTCTGAGCCACAAAACATTTATACTTGACAGCACAGGCAGCAGGTAGCAGCAAAAAATGTCATTCTTTGTAGAGAGCTGAAGTTCCAAGAAATTACACAATTTAAGGCCACACAGAAAACCTGTGGATGTACTGGGAATCAAAGCCAGATCTCCACAGTTCAGCCCCCGCTTTGCTTTAACTGCCAGAATATTCTTTGTTCTCCTCAATCAACCTTCACCTTAGCTGGCAACAGAAGGACCTCCCGTAGAATCCTAAGGCAGGCTGCTAATTAGCATCCAGCACAGCAGTTGTGCTTATTTCCCATGCAACTCACCCCCACTTCATATTTTCTTTAATAGTCCTGGGAATTATTTTTACATTTGCACGCACATTATCCAAACATAGAAAGTCACAACTGACTTCAGCCTCCTCCTGTTGTATTTTCAATACCTGAATTCAGACACTACATCTTTCAGCTGAAGATAAGCTTTCTGTCACGCATATCCTGTTTTTGCAGTGTTTTTAATGGGGAGGGAAAAGAAACATTAGAGCAAGAAAGCCACTGGAACACCGTAGCCCATGTGAGATCCTGTTAGAGGCACAGGTTTAGTCTGCTTTTGCCTTCCACCCTGCCTTTCTACTAGAAAAGCTGGAAAAGATTTCTGAGTCTGTTCAGGACACCTGGAGAACCACTGCCAGCTACCAATGGCAACAATGGCCAAGGAGAAAGACAATCTCCTACCTGCTCAGTAAGCCTCAGCACATTTCAAGCTTCAGACAAGTGATTGATACAAAATCCTGTTTCAGCTGGCTAGAAAACCACTATGTTACTCTGTTTCTGTTTTCTTTTCACTGCTGTCTCTGGAAGCACATTGTGATCTCATCTAGAAAAGGCAAACGCCAAGCTGCCGAGCAGGATGACCCCTGTCCATATGCCTTGGGCACACCATGGCGCCAATCCACGCTCCGTCTGTCAGCAAACAGCACCTTACCAACCATTAGCAGCAACTGGATTTAGTGCCTGGGCACTACTTTCTGAGAGTAAACTTGAGGGAAACAGGACGGGAAAGATGGGTGTGAAGGCCATTAAATAAGCAAATTCTATAAATAAAAAACAGAAGCTTAGGGGCTGGAAGGAATCAGATGGGGTGATCAGCTTGGGGCACTGGGAGGCCTTGAAACTCTAGCATGCTTATTTTTATTTTAAAAGAGGAAATGGTATGGAAACTCAAAGCTTCCTTTACTGGAGCTCTATCATGGGCAGAGAGCAAGGAGGTGGCAGTACTTGGTATTTGCATTTGGGGTGATTTGTCCTGCCGGTCCCCTTTAGAAAAGGCTAGCTGGGATTCACAGTTCTCTGGTGAGGAAGAAAGAGAGGATGGAAAGGCCAGTCTTTGCAAATATTTTTTATTACTTTTGCCTTTCACCGCTAAGTCTTCCACAACTTGAATTAATTCAATTTCTTTGGCATCCTGGTCAAAACCACTGTGTTTCAAGGAAATTCATATCAAAACCCATGCCAAAATTATACATTTCAGTGTTTTTGGTACAAATTGGACTAGACTGAGTTGGCCCAACAGATTAACCAATAAAAAGAAACTTAAAACATTAAGCACTTATGAATTTGCAGTCCGCAGGGAATTAAACCCAGATGATTTTCATGTGTGTTTTCTGAGTTTTTTCAGTAGAAATGGCTTAAAGAAGAATTTAATTTACCTTATGAATTAAAAGCACAACTTCAAATACACATTAGTGTGGCAGTATAGAGAAATTCTTTTAATTCATACTTCCTTTGTGAGGGTGTTCAGAAGTTCCCCCTAGAGAAAACCACTGCAGTGAGGAAATTGTTTCTTTAATACAGCTTTGCATAAAGGTCAAGCAATACCTTCTATTTATTCCTCATACCTTTTAACACACACTTCTGTATGTAAAAGGGCTCACCTGCATCCATAGCATATTTTCACTCTCGGTTCAAAATGCAACACTTACTTAGCTCTCATGGTCGCAGTGCAAATGGCCAGACTCTTGCCTGAGGAGCCAGCCCACCTCCACAGGTGACAAACTAACCTCTGCATTCACAGCACAAGTGATCAGATATACTGAAGAAGACCAGAGGGATCTTTCCCTCAGCTGAAAGACAACAGCAACTTCAAGTGCCTCAAGACAGATGTACAAGCTTTGTCCAGTAACAGCAAAGTGACAAAGCAAGTGGCCATATGTCCCAGGAAATGAACTGAAAGGATAGGCCTTTCCCACCCAGCCAACCGCTCCTTGCACACCTTGCAGATACACAACATTTTTGACTCCTCTCTGCTCCCTCATTCTTTTATTTGTTCTGCAAATTTATCTCTCAGACCTATAAATACTCTTAAAATCACTCCTGTCTTGTTGTGCTGTGTTGACTGGAAAGGTCATTTTCTCACAGATTAAACACGAAGACTGAGCACCAGGGCATACAGTCAATCAGTGAATCAAGCAGCTAGTTACTGGAGAACACAAGCATGAGGTTGCTGGAGCTGCTTCTTCCCCATTCCTTTACTCCTCTTGGTTTTTCTGGCATATAAGTTGTCTCTCTCTACAGTCACACATTGTTTTTTTGTACCTCAGCTACTCTGTGAAACCCACTTTATGTTGAATCTGTCCTTTGCTTCTTTTGCTAAAATCTAATTATCATTCTCTAGGCTTTTCATATCTTCATCTCATGCAACAAAAGACCTGCATGACCCAGAAGCAAATCCTTGTTTACTTCTCCATAGAAAATGACAATATTTCTCTGTAGACTTCCACTCTGCAGAAACAGAGCAACACCACAGAGCTGGTTCATAACTTCGTCAGTCACGCTGCTCCTCCTGCCCGACTTCTCATTGTCTTCTCATTGTCAAACATCCCAGAAGAGTGAACCAAAGCTCTATACAGGTGTACACAGTAGATGTCATCCACTTTGATGGTGAGTAGGAATTGTGCATCTCCCAAAGCTACGTGTAGGATCCTTTGCTACATTCAGGTGAGAAGTAGCCATGGTAATTTTAGACGTTACTTCTCTTTACTGTTGTCCATCCCAGTTTCCTGACCAAGAGACACATTTTGTCAGAGAGGAAGCAATGTGTGACTCTGCCTTTGTGACCTTTCCTTTGTAAGCAATGATCCCACAGATGGTTTTACCACCTCTGCCTATGGTGGCCTCACCCAGCAGCAGGCACAAGAACACCACATTTTAGATGGATAAGCCCAGTGCATAAGATAGAGGTCTTGCTGTCCGCAAGCTGGCTGTGAAAGGAGACGCAATAAGTGATTAGGCATAAAGCTTGCAGAAAACAGATGATATCTCTTCTGGCCTAAAGCTTGCTGGTACAAAGTCAGCCTGTCAAAGCAGTTTGTTCCACCTCAATCCAGAAGAGTGAGTTTATACAAAAGAACAAGTGACTGATCTTTGGGATCACAATATTTCTAACAATGTTCTTGGAGCCTTAAAGCCAAGTTGAGAGTACAGCTGTACCATAGCCTTACCGCAAACAAACCTTTCTCATACAGGGGTTGAGGCCCAGATAGAATTTGTGTCTCTATCCATCAAATACGTGATACATTAACAAATGCAACAAGACCCCCAGAACCAGCCATCCAGGGCCCTAACCAGCCACATGGACATTTGCAAATGCCATCACCCATTTCCCAGGCATAGGCTAAGCTATGAAACTCTTGGTGTAAATGATACCAGAAACACACCCCAAAAAAAAAAGGTGTGTAAAGCAGGGTACTATGGTTGGGAAAGTCGTTATCCTCAGCCTGTAATCTTGCAAATAATTCTCCAGCCACCAGTGCCTTCAAAACAGAATGGGCTCTCTGTCAAAAAGACATGCACAGTTCAATTCGCTCAGCCTTGTTTAATTACAAATTACAGAGCTGAACTGAAGGAAGTTTTACAGCCTGTAGTTATGCAGTTATAAAGGCCCCTCCTGGTGAACATTTGCTCCATGAATGCATGAAACATTCAGAAAAGTAAGGAAATCAAAAAAGGATTTTGCATACCCTTTTGCTGAAGGAAATCTAAACCATTAGAAATGTATCAGTGCACTGGGAGATCCCCAGTTTTAAAGAATTCAGGCTCAACAGGACACGTAAGTGAAAGGAATTAAGCATATGAGGAAAATGAGACGTAAAAGAAATTGCTGTAACTGCTGAAAATACATTTTTGGACTAGTCAGTTCTATGTATGTAAAAAATGTTGCTCCTAGTAACAGAAAAGCAAACATCCTCCAGAGATTGCAACTGCAATTTGGGTGGGATTTTTAAAAGCACTTAAGGTACTCTGAAACCCAACTTCCACTGACTTCCAGGTGTGTTTGAAATTCTCCACACTTGTGTCCCACCCTTCCTTCCCAGACTGCCATAAAAAGAACAGAGTAATATCTGGTAGATTACAGCAGCTCCATCCTGAGCCAGTATTGTTTCACACAAAATATTGGCTTATTTGCCAATAAAGTGATTTCCAACCTATCTATCTTGTAGCTGGTCATTGCCAGGGTGTCACAGATGTGTAAACTTCAGTCCATGACACTCACAAGAAATTTTACATATCAAATAATAGTAGGATAAAATTGTACTCAATAAAGTTTTATGCATAGATTGCATAAATGGCATTTCAGCAATGTTTACAAAACCACTACTTCTGAAATTTTGTGTCATGGATATTATACTTTCTGTGTATGTGGCAGAAAAGTTGCTCAACAAAAAACATTTCCCAGCAGATTTCAATGGGCAAACAAACAGACAAAGGAAGCCAGGAAGGTAGATATGCATTGAAAAGCAACTTCACAGAGCAAACATCAAAGTTGGAAAGCTACAGGAGCAGATAAACTAATGTGCAAGCTAAAGCAATATCTAGCAGAAGTTCTAGAAGTGAAATGCCTCTGAAAAAAAATAAGACAACATTTTTCAAATTGAACATAAGTTGCAGGCAAATGTGTCAACCTTATTTCCTTGCCCTATAGAGGAAAAAGTCCACGAAATCAATAACCAGAGTGTGAGGTAGGGATCAAAGAGTACCTTTGGTAGAATTTGGTCAAGCAAATGCAAGAATGCTATCACAGAACTATCCCAAAGCAGAATTACGTTGCTTAGATTAGACAATGATTTCAGACAGCAAATGAATGGCTGCTAATAGAAAATTGTTATTTAACATCAATTGTGGCTATCAAAGCAACAAGAGAAACAGGTTGTTCTCTTCTGGCGGCATCATGTTTGGTAGCCTGCAAAGACTTGCTGAAAAGCACCAGTATTCCCTGAGCACACTTGCTTCACTCCAGTGGTTCATGACACTTTGCAAATTCGCTTCTCGCAGCTTCTCTGAGGTACAGTTTTTGCTATGTTGATGGGTGACTTCTCAGATGAACGAGCTGAAGCACAGACAGTAGAAGGGTCACACTTTTTCCAAACATGATAAAGCCAGGATAAGGAAAGAGTTCGTGCTGTCGTTCATCCAGAGATCTCAAGTCAAGTTCAGTCTGGACAGTTAGCTTCAAAACAGGAAAGGCAGGATGAAGCTGCTCCTGTTAGACTTTACTGTAAGGCATTTGCTGTTCAAAGTTGCTGTTTTGGCAAATGAAGGCAACTATGTCCCAAGAATAAATTATATTTAAAACAAACAAACAAACAAACAATTAACAAGCTCGCTATAGCCATTTATTTATTGTCTTGAGCCATGATCATTTCACAGCTTTACTATGACCATGGAAATGGCTAACATTTAAAAATCCCTCTGAAGGGAAGATCTGGATCTCTCCCGGATCTCTCTTCTTGCTTTATGTGTGCTGGGACTTGGTTCCTCATGAACTGCTCTGAGAATAGGGAATAAATTGGTTTGATTTTTGAATTTACATAAAAACAAGAAGTGACTTCTAGATGGCATAAGGCAACTTGGACTAAGGGGCCACATATGTCAGCCCTTCACAAAATCTCCTCCCCAGAGAGACATGTGAACACTTTATGAACATGGGATGAACTGCAGTAGGAGAAATTACACATGTGCCTCTGAAACACTTTCATGTCTCTCACTGCAGACCAGGATTTATCCCTTGCTCCAGTTCCTGTATCTAACTCTGCACATCCATGTAGACTAGAACTCTATGAGACAGGTAATGCCATCAATGGAAAGATAGGTCTAACAGAGAGGTCATTGGAGTGCAAGGTAGGAGATCATTAAACTCTCCTGCATCTCCAGAAAAAAATCTGTGTCCCTAGACCCAAAGTCATTTATATTGTAAAACTTTGTCACAGGAATATGTAACACAGCAGAAAAAAATTTAAGACTTTGGGGCCACTAAGAGGAGATAAATCATAATAATAAGTATCTATGGTACAGAAACTGCATGGACAATCTCCGCTTTTGACCAAGTAGTTAAACATGCACAAAAATACTGTGAGAAAGTAACGGAAGATTGGCGAGGAGGACTGTAAACACGCTCAAGGGAATCACACGCGAGGCACTGGGAACACACATACAAGAGGGAATGGGTTCAAGCTGCAGCAGGGTAGTTTAGGCTGGACACTAGGAAAAAATTCTTCACAAAAAGAGTGGTCAGACACTGGAATAGGCTGCCCAGGGAGGTGGTGGAGTCACCATCCCTGAATGTGTTTAAGACTCGTTTAGATGCGGTGTTAGGGGATATGATATAAGGGAGAACTTTGTAGAGTGGAGTTGATGGTTGGACTCGATGATCCCAAGGGTCTTTTCCAACCTAAATGATTCTATGGTTCTATGATTCTATGTATCACACTAGTGTTGTTTAGCGTTATGGGCTCAACAAGTAGAACATCTGCACTTAGATAATGTAGGCCCATGATGGACTCAGAGGCACCTTTTCGAACATGCCCAAGATTCCTGCCCTGCTGTTGAAGAAGATCAAAGCACAGTGAAAAACTATGCCTGCTGGGATCCTTGAAATACAGGTGAGAACAGCAAGTCTGAGCTCTCGCTCTCTCACGCTTTTGCTAACAAGGATTCTCTTGCTAAAAAGGACTGTCTCTGGCTCCACTGTGCCTGCATCTCCTGCTTGTGTGCCTCTGCCCAGGTGATGCTTCGGAGATTCCTTGACCTGCAGGGTATCAGTATTAAATTCGTTCTTTGCCTTTCATCCATGGTTTTGTGGTTGTTCCTGCATCCTGCCTACATCAGGTCACACAAATACACAAACTCAAACTTCCATCATTCCTTACAAAGTTTTTAAGAAACATTATTTCTTTTGTCCACATTAAGATGGAAGCACAAATAGGAAGCAGGTTATTTATCATCTGTTTCTCTCACCTGATCTTGTTAGAAAAACAAACACAGAATGAGAAAATATTGTAAGCAAGTAAATCATATTGTAAAATAAACTTGAATACATGTAATCCATCTAGTTTATTCACAGTTTGTTCCAAAAACATTTTATCAGCTCCCCTCTGCAGTCCCCATCCAATACAGTCATTAGTGCAAAAATAAGAAAGTGAAGAGAATTATTTGGAATCTGACATTAAAATTCCCTGTAAAACAGTCATTTTAAAAGCTGTTCTCTTGATGCTATGTGACACAATAATAAACACAGCAATTGTTCAGCATTAGATAACAAATAGTGGTTTAGAAAATGTGCATTTGTTGGAAACAAAGTATTTTGAAGCCAGCCTGTCACATATCTTACCAAAACCATACTGAGCTGTTAAAGATACTTTCTTGCTCAAGAAGCGCGTAATATTTAAAAAAAACCAACCAAACAAACAAAAAAACTTTAATATTTGTTGACCTTGTGAAACAGATTTGTTAAAACGTGTCTGCATTCTTCCCACTGAAATATGAATGGGGACCCAAGACAACCTAAGGTGAGAGAATCGGAGCTCATCTTAGGTTCTGGAGATGCAGGATGAAGCCAACAGCGAAATTTTCATTGACTTCAACAGAGGTGGGACTTGTCCCTCATCTGAGTTTGCAGCTTAGGCACTGAGTAAGAAGACAACCTCAAGTATGTCACTTCATGTTGCTAAGCCCCCCATTCTATGTCCACACGCTGCATACCACCAGCTGAGGCTGCAATCTCACAGCTGCAAAGCTGCTGGCTATGCTGGCACTGAGCAATATTGGAGTTCGCCGCAATATGCATAGTGCAGGGGCACCCAGAGGAAACTTCTTGATAATTTGATGTTTCAACCATTGTCACCCACCTTCCTGGTTTTTTACTCCAGTTCTGCTAAACTGCTGTGTTTATGTAATGTCTTAAAGGACAATCAACATTTCTAAGTCAATATTACGCGTTACTGTGTAAAATAGTAATGGATTATTAATCTTTGACATGGCCTTCAAGTGTGTTAATGTTGTGAGGAAAAATAAGAAAATGATGTCTGTGTCCTGTAATTTGTCATCATACGATGTTCAGAAAGGAAGGCTGCAAGACATTATTTGTTCACAACACAGGAGACTGTGGCCCAGATGTGACAAGAAATTTTGGGGTAATGGAGACTGAAGCAGTTTCCCTTTCAGACCACAAGAATATGAGGCAGTGTGCTTTGTGACTAAAATATCAAAAATAATGCCCCTTCCACAGCAGACCCCTGTACCTATCACACTGAAATTGTACTAAAATGGGTGGATACTTCCATTAACATCCATAGCTCAGGTATGAGTAAAGTCAGATTTTTCCACTGAACAGACAAAAATGTGTGATGCAACCCTGGTAGCTTCCTGACTCAGTAAGCCGTGATGTCCTCAAGGTGAACACTCTCTAAATTAATGGGGAGGGGGAAAATGAAGAGGTCTTTGCCTTTGCACCAACACAACACCCTGCTGCCACAGTTCTTTCCTCCATGAATGTCAGATCTGCCCCACACAGACTGGGAAAGCAAAAACTGGAGAGATCTTTACATCTTAGTCTTCCTATATGCTTTTAAATGCCCCACTTTCAGTCTAAGTTGTACCAACGGCAAGCTGGAGTGTTATCAGCCCAGGCTGGTACTGTTCTCAGCCTAACCAGCCATGAGTGTCTGACTATTTGTTCCTTACTGATATCCTATTATATTAGTATAATACAGGGCAACTTTTCTAATATTTACCTTGTTATCACCTATGTACATCTCTTGACTTCTTTGTTTGCCTTCCTCCCGGTAAATTTGTACAGTGCTCCCGTGGCACTTAGCCCTTCCCCTGTGAAAGCACACAGTGCTCCAGCAGCAAGCGGCCAGAGTGCACCAGGACCTCGACCTGTCCCAGAGGAGCTCAACAAATTTCACCATGGGCCCCTCATCCTCCCCCCGCAGCCCTAAGGTAATATTTTCTTCATGATTTTTAAGTCTCAGACATGTTTAACCATGGAGATCTCGCTCCACCACGATACTTCTTTTAATAGCATACCACAGGCACACATATGTGAGATGGCACAAAGCCCTCTGGGCTAACAGTGAAGTACCATGGGAATGGAGAGAGATAAACCTGCTGTGTCTCAAATGTACTATCTACAAGGAACGTTCCCTATCATGCACTGCTCCACACCCAGCTTTCCTGTCAAAAGGAACTAGTTGATTTGTTGAAAAAAAAGAGCCTAAGATTATGTTTACATTACATTTATACTAGTTACCAAGGGACTGGGACCCAGTAAAGTAATGGATAACCAGGTTATCTGATGGAGAGTTGTCAAACAAAATGTATGGCTGTAAGGAGAACGTAACCGGTTCCTGATTCATCACAACAATTTTTTTCAAGTCTTTTGGGATTCTGGTCTTCAGCCCAGGAATCACAATATTTCCCTGTCAGCTTCATCAAGTCAACACTGTGATTCTGACATATTTTGGGGTAAACTGCAGAACCGTGTATGGTGCAGAGGGAGAAGTATGGAGTTGTAATAGCTGCAGACAAAAACCAACGCAACTAATTCTCAGCTATATACCATTTAGAACATTGTGTAAAATTAAAGAATGCAAATTACTGCTAGTTCTGCACATTCGTGTGGTAAAATGACTCTGGATTAGCTGCATTCATTCAACATACTGAATCATCTAATCACAAGTTGAGAGAGGAAGTGTTTAAAAAAAAGCCCTAAATTCAGACAGTCCTTGAGATCATTGGAATACATATTAGATGTGAATGATCCAATTCAGGGAAACTTTAAAAAAATCCTTTCAGTTTGAAGATTAGCTGATGATCTGAAAAACTTTATTAAGACTCTAAAACATACCACTAATTAGCATTTCATTTCAGCAGGGGGGTTGTGCTATGCATTGTTGGAACGTGGCCATTTACTGGCAAGAGGATTGGCAAAAGAAAACTAACTCTTGTGACACATTCAGTTTTGCTGCATCAGGGAAATCAGACAACACAGCTGAGCGCCTGATTTTTGCTGCCAGTTAGAAAGAACTTGTCACATGCTTGGTGTTCACCAATTGCTAACAGAGCTCCAGATACTTCCAGGAGAAAATATCTGCTTTATAGAAAGAAGAATTAATGTTTATGTCAACTATTATTTTTTTCTTGGATGGTCTGATTCAACAGCTCCCATTGAGGAGGCAGCTTATTCTGATAAAGCACAATTCTGGGCTAATCTCCATGTGTTATTGGTCAGGGAAACTCATAAGCATGCACCTAAGTGCTTCCTTTGAAGAATTTCTTTCTAAATCAGAGCTTCCAAGAACAAGGGAGCCAGGAGATGCTGAACACTTCTGCAAACCCAACTGGCTGGGCATGGGCTCAGCAAGGTCACAAACCACGTGTTCAGCTCCAAGCCTGTTCAGCACTCGAATCCTATTCATTGAATGGCTTAAGAAGATAGAAAAAGGGTGGAGTTGATTATATGTTAATAGTCAGGAATATAATTAAGTGGCTTGCTGAATTGTAGACATAATCAGGTATCAAAATAGTCCCTGGTCAATCCTGGGAGGGTAAAGCACTATTGGCATTTTGTCTTTGCCTTTTTCGCCTGGTCCAGAAACACCACAAAGAATCCTGCAGTCAGGTCACTCAGAGTTACTTCAACAGAGTATTTTGACTCCAGATTAAGACACATCCACACAGTTAAGGAGCCACGTCTTCAGGAGACTTGGGCCTGTCCTATGCATTCCCATGGGAAATGTTCACAGCTCCCTCTGTGTCATTGTCCCACAGCAATTTTACCCATATCTTTTTAAATCCAGCACTGCAAGCACAGACACAGCACAGTGCAGGTCCCTCTGCACCGACACAAAGACAATAATTGGTGAGTAATGGCCAGGCAACAGAGTAGTTATTCTGCTTCACCTTTTAGGTCTAACACAGTTTTGTGGGAGCCAGGCGCTCCCCCCAAAAAATCTGGTCTTACTTTTGCTTCTCCATTTATAAGGAGAGACACCACACCTTAAAAAGGAATAAACACTCATTTGCAACTGAAAAAAATTTCATGTTCCCAGTTAACTTTATTGTAAGACAAATGTTTAGACACATGGGCAGCTGTGAATTCGCAGATGGACTCAATATGCATAGTGAATAAGTGTCTTGAAATGTCCACTGGTTATGGATTCTTAAAGCCTTTTTTTCTATGTATTCTATTAGTACTGTCCCAGCTCCCTTCATGTCTGCTAGAAACTTTCAGATTTGGTGTTGCTGATGGTTTCTCTGATGCTCTGTCAAATTTCCATGCAAATAAATCTCGTTTTGCTGATGTCTGTAAAGTTATGCTTCAGACCAGAGATCTCTCAGAGCTCTGTCTTCAATAAAAAGGGGTAGAAGTGGAACTACTAATTTAGTTTCTTTAAAAGGCATGTATTTTCATGCACATTAAATCCATCTGTTTCTGAAATGTATGCCTTTCTTCAGTGTGTAATTTGATAAAACCCAAAAGAAAGCCTTGGAGCTCCAAACCTGAAGCAGAAAGGGAGAAAAAGTGAACAAGACCAAGACCATAACATGGCTGGGAATTTTATAAAAGAAAAAAAGAAAAAGGGCACTATATTTTTAGAATACAAAAAACCCTTAACAAACCACCCAGAGGATCTGACACAAACTCTCTATGCAATTTTAAACTTCTAGGAAAAAAAGAAATTAATCCCGCAGGTCTGTAGTCTGTACACTGCTGCTGCAATCAGAAGGAGGCATGTGTATACATTAATGAAATATGTACACCTTTACACGAAGGCTTAGGTGCTCTGTTTTAAGTATGATATGTGTCCAGGCTATGCTAACGCTACTTGTAACATTTTTAAATTCGCCTTTACTTCGGGGAGCTTTTATTTCAACACACGTCAAAAATACGACGTCTGTTTCATTAAGTTAGAAAAACTTTTGGATCTCAACAGCAGCATTACGCAAGCAGGGGCGTCATCAGTGTGACTACGCTTAGCTCCCTACATCACTCCCATTCTTCTGAATGATCTGCCTTTTAACAAGTCTGTGTAAAATATTCTGTGTGTCAGGATCCTAATTAATTTGGGCAGGTTTTTTTGAAAGCTTCAAACACCCCTACCCAAAAACTTTTCCACAGAGCACTGAAATAATTAACCATGACCACAATGTGACTAGGCAGGATTGTGTTAAAAACTGGCTGTTGCTATAAATTATTCCGCAAATGCAAACAACTGGAACCCAAAATGGTGATATCTAATTAAAATATAGAAGACTAAACTTCACTTTAAGGATTGATCTGACTTCACAGACATTTCTTTTGCTGTTTTCAGCAGAAAATGGAAGATCTGTACACGAAATAGAAAATCTTCAAAGTGCACCAAGCAGGAGCCTGTAATTGACAATTTATATTACTTGGAAGATGTGCTGTGGTTTCATAATTTTTCTATATATGGGGCCACAATTAGGGCTAAATATAAAAGCTACGACATGATTTTTATAGCACACTTTTTCTCCATAGCTGAGTTCAAGAAAAAATAACTGCCTTTATGTGTACTTGCCTCACGTGCATAGGAAAATAATTCCAAGGATGCCCTTAAGTTTCCTTCAAGTGGCTTGTTCACTCCTATGCAAAAATATGTGCTGGGAACCAAGATGAATGCAAGCATCTGGTCACTGGGATATGTATGGTAGGACCTCACAGTGTTTTGTTTGCTTGTGCTGCCTGATGTTCATCTGTTTTTCTTATTTGCCTTTTTCTCATGGAACGCGTCTTCTTGCTCTAGCAATCCTTTCAAAGCTTCTGCATCCCTCCCAGTATCACCGAATCATAGAATAGCTTGGGTTGGAAGGGGCCTTCAAACGCCATCTAGTCTAACCCCCTGCAACGAGCAGGGACATCTTCAACTAGATCAGTTTGCTCAGAGCCCCATCCTACCTGACCTTGAATGTTTCCAGGGATGGGGCATTAACCATTAGCCCTTGTCCTGTTGCAACAGACCCTGCTAAAAAGTCTGTCTCTGTCTTTCTTTTAAGCCCTCTTCAAGTATTGAAAAGCAGCAAAAAGATCTCTCTGGAGCCTTCTCTTTTCCAGGCTGAACAACCCCAACTCTTTCAACCTGTCTTCATAGGAGAGCTGCTCCAGCACTCTGATCATTTTTGTGACCCTCCTCTAGATCTGTTTCAACAGGTCCATGTCCTTCCTGTGTTGCTGGCTCCAGAGCTGGACACAGTACTCCAGGTTGGGTCTCACGAGAGCGGAGCAAAGGGTCAGAATCACTTCCCTTGACCTGCTGGACACGTTTTTTTGATGCAGCCCAGGACATGGTTGGCCTTCTGGGCTGCAAGCGCACATTGCCAGCTCACGTCCAGCTTTTCACCCACCAGAACTCCCATGTCCTTCTTGGCAGGGTTGCCCTCAATCCCTTCATCCCCCAGCCTGTATTGATACTGGGGGTTGCCCCCACCCAGGTGTAGGGCCCTGCACTTGGCCTTGTTGAGCTTCATGAGGTTCACAAGGGCCAAGTTCTTGAGCCTGTGCAGGTCCCTCTGGATGGCATCCCATCCCTCAGGTGTGTCAGCCACACCATTCAGATTGGTGTCACCTGCAAAGTTGCTGAGAGTGCACTTCATCCCACTGTCTATGTCACTGATGAAGATATTGAACAGTACTGGTCCCAATACGGATCCCTGAGGGATGCCACTTGTCACCCCTCTCCATCTGGACATCGAGTCATTGACCACTACCCTCTGCATGCAACCATCCAGCCAGTTCCTTATCCACCATCAAATCCATATACCTCCGACTTAGAGAGAAGGATGTTGTGGGGAACTGTGTCAAAGGCCTTGCAGAAGTTCATATAGATGACATCCGTAGCTCTCCCCTTGTCCACCAATGTAGTCACTCCATCATAGAAGGCCACTAGGTTGGTGAGGCAAGACTTGCCCTTAGTGAAGCCATGCTCACTGTCTCAAATCATCTCCTGTCCTCCATGTGCTTTAGCATAGCTTCTAGGAGGATCTGTTCCATGATCTTCACAGGCATAGAGGAAAGACATCTCTCAGAAGGTGTTCTCCCATTCCCACTGTGGCACAGGAACTCCTGAGATCTCTTTTGCTGACATCTGACTGCTCGCAGGTCAGGTACATTAGCAGGAAACACTTCCTGTAGGGAAACAAATTAAAAGACAGTTGATGTAATTGGATCTTGAAAAGAGTATCATTGATTTGCTTTGACATGAAAACCTCCTAACACCACTCTGATCATAGAGGAAATTAAAAAAAGGGAATTATTATATGTGCCCCACAGGAAGGATCTAGATTTAAAGTTATACCACCATAACTTTATCAGTGGGGCTGGGACAATAGGAAGGGACATTTTGCTTAAACAGTCATGTCAGAAAAAAATCCTTGGATAGATGCCAATAAAAATGTGTCCTTTACAGATAAAGAAGTATTTTGCCTCCTAAATTAGGATTAACTATACCAAGCCTTTTTTTTTTTTACCCCAGCATTGTTTCATCCACACTTAGAGGGAGCTGGCAGCTTTAACAATATCAGCAATCTTGGATAAGTGCGAGTCCTTGCTATAAGTAAGATTCACGTCTTTTGGGTTACGTTACTCACAGATGTTGTTTGTAGGGAGAGCAAAGCCTGTTTATAGCTCAGTGAAAAATACCTCTCTCTCTAGCATTCCTGTGGGTGTTCACCTATAATCACTTTAACACATTTCACACACAATTTTCTACGCAATCTGACCCTTGTTGAAGCCTTGTTGATGTGAATGATGTGAATGATGTGACCAAGGTACTCCCCACACCGCCTTCATTGTTTCCACGACAACAGACTGGGTACCACAAACAGACAGGTCTGCAAAGTAGCAAGTTTTGGTTTTCCAAGCAAGGCCTGCAAATGCAGCTCACACCTGTGCCTAGCAAAGGCAGTAGTAGACATAAATCACCTGTTTTATAATTCTTTTAATGCCTACTGGGTGGCTACAAAAGAAAGATCCCATTTTACACTGCATGATTCCATTTCAGTTGGAATTCGTTTTTAACTGACCACTCCCTGATTCCATTAGACTGGTCTCTGGAGTAAGAGTGGAAGAGATTATTAAAAACTATTTTTCTCATGAAAACATGTCAGTTTCTGTCCCCCTTTTGCTGTCCAACCTTGGAAGAAAGGATGTGATGCATTTGCTCCAATTCTTGAATGTCAGAAGCGAGGGAAAAATCTCATACTGAATGATGATGTCACAGCCTTGATCTAAGTATGAACTTCCTCCTTACTTCTCCTCTTTCTGAACAAAACAGGCACACACACATGTAAAACATATCTGCCAACATTATAATCCCACAGAATTTCCTGTGATCTATTCATTTGGAAGATATCACTCTGTCTTACGTTGAGATGGTTGGGCTGGCAAAAGATAATGGGAGAACATCACTGACTGCAAATCAGTCCAACCAAAGTTTATTACATCGCCCCAGGCAAATGGAGTCAGGTAATTTTACAATCAGTTAACAGCTCGCCCTCAACAGGGCATTTTTCCCCCAAAGCAAAGATAACTGAAGCCTCTTCCTCTTGCAGCTGTATGTAAAAACTGGACCTCTGAAAGGGCCAACCCAAACATACAGTTAAAAGGCTCTAGAGTCTACCCCACTCTTGGAAATCCCATTTGCAGACAGTGAAATTTTAGTTACGTGAAAATAATGTTTACAATACATGTATTGTAAAATATATCTATTACCTTCAAGTGTGGAAGATTCCTCTAAAATTATTGCAGGTCAATTGCTTGTTTGATGAATGTTTATTATACATGCACTCCCAGCTTGCCCATAACAAAAAGTTAATTGCTCCTATGCAGAGAGAAGAATATCTCAAGGAATAGCATCGTAAAATGTGCTGCTCATGCAAATCTTTGAAGAGAAAAGCAACCCTTTATTAACATTTTATTCTGCCATAACCTCAGTTCCCATTAAAAAACAGTGACCACTGGATTGATAGGGGAAATTAGTACCCAGCTTCCTCATTTGGAAACTAAATGGGAATGGAATCCTGTGAAAAAAAGGAGACTGCCTGCATCAGTTGGGTAAACAGCGGCAGGGGGGTGTCTTTTGTTGTTCTAGAGGGAGAAGAGGCAGGTTGTTTCCTCTTGGTACCATGCTCCTTCCAACACAAAGAGGATCAGACCAGAAACATGGGCATAACATGCAAGGGCAGTTCAGGTCCATGGCAACAGCACTTGGAGGAGCTTGCTCTTTCACGGTTGCATGACGAACAATGTCTTTATGATAACTCCTTTCAGCTCACCACCTTTCACCATTCATCAGACAGCTGATCAACCAGAGCTTTCTTTTCTTCACCTAGCAGAGATTGCCATTTCTGACAAGAAATTATGAGTCAGATAGTAAAAGCTTCATCCTTCTCCAAGGTATTGTGCCCGTCTTTGCACGTTCTCTGGTGTGAAGACCATCTTGATGGGCCTTCCTGAAGTATCCTAAACCCTTTGATCTTCACTTCAGACTACCACTGCTACCGTAACTCTGCTTACATTGCCCTGATAATTTCCAAACAAATCATTTATCCTTTTACTTTCATTCCCAGCAGAAAAAAAAGCTTGACAAGTATTGTTTCATTCAGACTTTAATCAAAGTTGACTCTAGTTTTTAATATATGCAAATATATGCAAATATGCACTTCATATCTTTTCCTAACTGTGAAAGAACAAACTTTTTTCCAAGTGCACAAAATAATTCAAACCTTATGACACCTTTTTTCTCTTTGCCAGAAATGTAAACCACTCCAGTCCGTTCAAGGAGAAAATTAAAAAAATAAAAAATAATTAAAAAAAAAACCACAGATAAAAACTGAAACAGGCCGTGGGTCCTCTATCTATATCCATTGAGCATTTCTGATTACCCAGGGTTGCTGCTTTTAAACTTTCCCATCACGATCTTTTTCTCTGTACACCCAAATTGGTTGCAAAGTTTTTCCATATCACTTTCATGATGTGAAAGCACACGGATGTGTTTTCTTAGAACTGCCTGCAAAGTTGAGTGCCAGGAAGTTACAACTCGAATGCTCCCTCTACACATATAAAATCTCTTTGGCAAACACATCTTACAAGGATAGGCAGATTCAAACACAGAACAGCTATTGCTGTTAGTAGGGATAATTCCCAGGGAAAAGTTTCTTTCCACAACGCCACAAGCGTCCGCTGTGAGCACGTGGGATCACAGATCCCGCTTGCAACAAATGGAACATGTGGGGAACCTCAACAGAAAAGAAAAATCTTTACATCATAGAAAATATCACCCCTGGGGTTGAAATATGGGTATGAGAACCCTTTTCAAGTGAAGGATTTACAGCCCCATATTTATGAGAAAGTGTTACATTGCTTTGAAAGTATTCTGTCTTAAAAACCAACTAGGACAAATTCATGTTCAGTAGTGTTATTTACTCTTCCAACGCTGTAGCAATAAAGTCTCATGAACGTGCCATTTCATACAGCTTTCTCAGTACTCACTTCCTCAGGAGCAGAGCATCCAGGCACGTCCATGTTCACGCACTCGCACAGATCCCACCTGCCAGCCTCTCTGGAATTCATTTTCCCTCTAAGTGGATCCTTGCAGAGGGAATTGTAGCATCTCCAAGGTAGGAACCATTTTTTAATCCGCATTTCTAGAGGCCCTAATGTAATACAGATTTTCGTTGTCAGCTAGCATTGTGATTACATAGTAAAAAATGTCCAAGACTTTGATCATAAAGAAAAGCCAACTTCCTTAAAAACTAAATGGTAGCATGAAGCAAATGATAAAGGTTAAGGAAGCTGGAAAGGTGCAGGTGTTGAAACATGGTCTTCTTCCCATCGTGAGAAGTGTCCAATGTCCATCAAGTGTGGATAAAAATAATTGTTCCAAAGATAATCCATTGTTATTAGAACTGAAGACTGTGCTCAGAATGGCTTTACAGGAATGCTGGGAAGATAACAACACTGAAAATCACACACTGTTCAGATATCACAATGAAGAGGGCCTTGCAGACATGTCAGAAAGACAGAGGGGTGTTCTGAATGCTGTACATCATGCATGAAATCAGAGGAGGGGCAGACTGCCACAATGAATCAGAGAGGCTCCCCCTCCTCCCCAGGTGCACACTGCCAACCTGAACTGGAGAAGCTGGAAACGAAAATCAAATCCTCTCCCAGAAGGAGAATAACCACAGAGTCATTTCTCTGAGCACAGCTTGGGTCTCAGCACCTGCTGCCCTGTGTATGTTTTGGCAGGCACTGGGGCAAAAGGAGAGAAAAATCAAAAACAAAAACCCTTTGGAATTGGTGAAACAATTAATCACAAAACACTTTCTCTGGTTCTGTGATGCCATGTGTTCTCCCACCACCACCCCTCCCCCCTTGTAAAATAATTTAATTATGAGATGACAGGGGCTTCAGACTCAGCCAAGTCAAGCAAAGACGATACAGGCTCTGATTTAAACCATCAATAGTTTACAGGAAAAAGAAAGAGAAAGAAAAGAAAGAAAAGAAAGAAAAGAAAGAAAAGAAAGAAAGAAAGAAAGAAAGAAAGAAAGAAAGAAAGAAAGAAAGAAAGAAAGAAAGAAAGAAAGAAAGAGAGAAAGAAGAGAAAGAAAGAAAGAAAGAGAGAAAGAGAGAAAGAAAGAGAGAAAGAGAGAAAGAAAGAAAGAAAGAAAGAAAGAAAGAAAGAAAGAAAGAAAGAAAGAAAGAAAGAAAGAAAGAAAGAAAGAAAGAAAGAAAGAAAGAAAGAAAGAAAGAAAGAAAGAAAGAAAGAAAGAAAGAAAGAGAGAAAAAGAAAGAACGAAAGAACGAAAGAACGAAAGGGAGAAAGGGAGAAAGGGAGAAAGGGAGAAAGAGAGAGAAAGAGAGAGAGAAAGAGAGAGAGAAAGAGAGAGAGAAAGAAAGAGAGAAAGAAAGAAAGAAAGAAAGAAAGAAAGAAAGAAAGAAAGAAAGAAAGAAAGAAAGAAAGAAAGAAAGAAAGAAAGAAAGAAAGAAAGAAAAGAAAGAAAGACAAGAAAGAAAGAAAAGAAAGAAAGAAAGAGAAAGAGAGAAAGAGAGAAAGAAAGAAGAGAAAGAAAGAAAGAACAAAAGAAAGAAAGAAAGAAAGAGAAAGAAAGAAAGAAAGAAAGAAAGAAAGAAAGAAAGAAAGAAAGAAAGAAAGAAAGAAAGAGAAAGAAAGAAAAAGAAAAAGAGAGAAAGAGAGAAAGAGAGAAAGAGAGAAAGAAAGAGAGAAAGAGAGAGAGAGAGAAAGAGAGAGAGAAAGAGAGAAGAGAGAGAAGAGAGAGAAAGAGAGAAAGAGAGAAAGAGAGAAAGAAAGAAAGAAAGAAAGAAAGAAAGAAAGAAAGAAAGAAAGAAAGAAAGAAAGAAAGAAAGAAAAAGAAAGAGAGAAAGGGAGAAAGGGAGAGAGGGAGAAAGGGAGAAAGAAAGAGAGAAAGAGAGAAAGAGAGAGAGAAAGAGAGAAAGAGTGAAAGAGAGAAAGAAAGAAAAGAAAGAAAGAAAGAAAGAAAGAAAGAAAGAAAGAAAGAAAGAAAGAAAGAAAGAAAGAAAGAGAAAGACAGAAAGACAGAAAGAGAGAGAGAAAGAGAGAAAGAAAGAAAGAAAGAAAGAAAGAAAGAAAGAAAGAAAGAAAGAAAGAAAGAAAGAAAGAAAGAAAGAAAGAAAGAAAGAAAGAAAGAAAGAAAGAAAGAAAGAAAGAAAGAAAGAAAGAAAGAAAGAAAGAAAGAAAGAAAGAAAGAAAGAAAGAAAGATAAAGAAGAGGAAAAAAAAATAGAAGTCAATTCTGTATAACAGCAGCGGCAGACCTGCCAAAAACTGTGCCCCGTACCACTGCAGTAAATTTAAGGAACTGCCCCATCTCCTCCCCTTCCCATCATATATAGCATTTTCAGATCCTAATGATACCTTGAAATAAGGTCTCCACCACCAATGACAGGCAAAGACAACTTACCTTTTGTGAGACCATATGAGCTGCAGGTCCCCAAGAGTAACCTCTAATTTATGCATACACAACAGTGGCTGCAGCCCCAGCTTCCCTGTGGCACCTAGGGACACCAGATACCTGACAGTGAATAACCAGGGTGAAGCAGAACAGAGACAAGAAGTCTTCATTTGAAACTTACTGTGTACAGACCATACAACTGGAAACTAGCCTGCCTCCAGAAACCTACCGGAAACTAGCTTGACTCTAGAAACCTAAGAGCAAAATACTGACTGCTGCTGACCCTCTTAATTTCTCTCACTTCTCCTGTCTCCCTTTCCTTTCTAGTCTTTCCTATCTTATCTATTCAGAATCAAAGTAAATCTTAGGGGACCTCAGGCACCCCCGTTCATCCTTAAGCACTCCTTTTTTATTTAAGGAATCTACAAAATACATTGATCTATTCTACGAATAGCTCTCCAAACTAAAAACCTGACAGTCTTGGTTATTACTATTTTATATTATTTTTAATGCTTTGAAGGCACAGGCTCTCTTCCATATGGACAGTTGTACAGAAGATGTAATAAACTAAAACCTACACTCAGTGCAGAACAAGACAACAGGATCTGAAATGCACCCACGTTGCAGCTATAGCAAGGCTACGCTGCTCTGCTTGTGAACATTGTTCTGAGCCAACTGCAAACAATGGAAGTACGAATCTGCATGGATTTCACAGCACACATTTCTTGCAAAAGCAGCACTCTGGGACTTGATCACTTGTTTCAGCTTTATCAGAGGGCAGCGCGACACTTCTATTCCCTATAAAACATCTACCTGCAATTAACTGCTGATTTACAACCTCATTCAAGACCTCATTACTTCCTGCTCTTGCATATAGATTTTCCCCCTACCATCACCATTTCGACAAAACCTTCTGTAATTTCTGTTGTTACGTTTCATTTTGCTCGTGTTGTACAACAATGTACCTGCCAAGACTCTAAGCGGTTTAGACTTTGGCTTTTCAAAATGAAAGGATTAAAAAAAAAAAAGGCTGCATTTCCTTTTAAAGCCTTAAACAACACGGGAGGGAGGCGGAGAGAGAGATACTTCATAAAGGAAAATACCATTACTGAAACCTCTTATTTCTTGATGCAGAAGCTAGGTCCTACAAATAGGTCCTCCCACAAAATATTAGCAAAATAAGAAAAACCCTCTGAATGTTTCTTTTTCCTTATCGAGCACAAAGACATAAACTGAGTAATACATTGGCTGGACACTCCAAATGGCCAGAAAACACAAGGCAGGCACCATCCTGACTCTTCATACCACAGTTGCACCTGATAGTCCTAATAGGTGTCCAGGCCCCTGAGGCAGACTGTGTGAAAGTGGTGCAACCTTATTTTCCAAATAGCTTGTTGATCGAGAAACGAATGGCAGAATGAAGGATTCCTGCAAGACTTTGAAAGACAGTGCAGGCCATGGAACCAGCATACAACCACATAACCAAGAGGGGCTTTTCTTGCAGTGCTGTAAGAAAGCACACCCGCACCAGTTAAAGACAATGAGACAAGAATTCCTTCCTGGACCTGTGTTTGGTAGCCAACAAAGAGCTCCACAGCTGACCCCACCACAAGAAACGACAGGAGGTGTCAGGAGTCTTGCTCAATCAGAAAGTCTCTATTTTGGCATAAGCACATAGCAAAGCCCCAGCTGTGGGTGGTTTTGCATGTGCAAAGTCAAGCCAGGCAGGAATGTGAGAGTGATTCAATCTGCATTGTCGTGGTCTGGGCAGGAGGCCAGTTCTTCCCTCTCTGTATTGCACTTCATCAAGACAGGTCCAGCCCGCTATGTCGTTTGAAGACCAATGCCAGGGTGAAGCTGATGGCACATGCCAGAGCTTGTCTCCAGCACTGCCAAGCTCTGCTTTGAATCCCAGGGAGCCAAACCTGCTGACAACAGGCCACAGCAGCAGACCATGTCTCAGCCTTTTGGGACCTGAGGTCCCTCTGACAGGAGTGGGCCTGGTACCGGTACCTGGTACCACATCTGGGTACCTTGTGCCCAGGGTGAGGTGACTCATCCATTAGGGTAAATCTGCAGAAAAGATGTTGAATTCAGCAACCACAGGGTGGTTTGGGTCAGTACGCTGGCGAGCACAGGGCTCCTCCTAGAGCCCACCAGCTCCGTCACTCTCCATGCATGCTTTTCATGGCCCTCCAGCATGGCCCGCCATCACTCAAACACCACCACCATCTCTCCAAGGTGAGCAGTCAGTCCTGGAGCATTGAACATCTTCCCTTAGCTGCAAGGATGCCAGTTTCCTGGAGCAAAGGTGCCGTGCTGCTCCAAGCACCTCAGGTCTCATCTGGGTGTGACAGATGTTCCTCATCCTGCACCAGTACATAGTGGAGCTTGAGTCACTTTGCCCCCTTCCTGATGAAATTCCCCTTCCCGATTCCCCCTTTCAGATGATGGCTGACCTCCTCCAGGGTACCTCCACTGCCTTCACTATGGGGAAGTGGCCACAGGTAGCACGGGGATTTTAGTATCACCATCAGGATGTGCCACTTATGACCAGTACAGCTTTAACGAACACTTAGATCTTCACTGCTGCTGTGCATTCATTGCCTCTTCCATGAGCATCCTCAATGCATGTGATGCAATGAATATAATCAAGTAACAGCCTTTCTGCAGAGCTGTCGCTGGATTCAGCCATTCTTGAGGAAGGACTCACAGAAACAACAGGCACAGAAAAAGTGACAGTAGCTCATGTGGAAGGTGGTCTCTTGCAAGAACAGGCAGATATTTCAATATAAAGAAATCTGAGCTGAAGGGATGAAACAAGACCCACCTGATGCAAAGCTAGGTGCATTTCCAGTTGCGTTCTTCCTAGGGAGCAAAGAGTCAGCATGAACATTTGTTTAAAGTACTGATCGAGAACCGAGAAGTATTTTCACTACAGATTCCACAAATACTCACAAAATGAGAACTTTAGGAATTTAGTGGCCTTCCCTTCACAATTCCAGGAAGAAAACTTAATTTGGAATTTCTCTGTAACTCACTCTCCTGTCTTCTTCTGGATATTACTGGAAAATGAAGGAAAATTGTGCAAAAAAAATGGAATTAAAGGGGCAGAAGAAAGAAATAATGACTTTTTTTAGGTTTTACCTAAACTAGCATGTCTACCTCAAAACTTTTGTTTTAAAAATTTGGAAGAGAGAAGGGATATAAAACCTGTACTCTATAAAAAGAAGAGAATTGAGAAAAAATATTTTTGCTGAATATTTTTTTCTGTGGGAAACTGCTTTGGGATAGCAATTACCTTTTTATTAGACATTTTTACGTGTCTGGTAAAAAAAGAAATCAGTGGTTTCAGTGACAATGTGTAAGTGAAGGAAATCTGGAGTTTATCAGCACAGTGAAGACAGCTAAAGTAAAAGAGTATTTATGTTAGATTAGGCATACGAAGAAATTAGGTGCCCAATATTCTCTGACCGATAGCATTTTAACTCTAAGACCCTTTGGAAAAATAGACAAGCTGAAATACTCCTGGACACCCATTCAGAGTTGCATCTGCCGACATGCTCTCTTTTTTATGGCTAGTTTTACAAATCTACCAATTCTCATTTTCCTAAAAATCATAGTATGTGTTCCAGGATTCAGAAAAAAACAATGTAAGAGGAAAACATGAATAAAATAGGAGCAGACTGAGGAATAGCCCTGGGATCCCAGAGCATCTTTGAGGAGAGCTGAAAAGGTTAAAGGAGCAAAAGTTGATTAGAACTGTACTAAAGACTGACTGACTAGCTGGGGACATGCTTATTTCAGTAGTCACCTCACAAAAACTCAACAAAACTTGAGTTAAAAGCAGACAACTGGAAATGTTCGAACAGAAATGCTTATGAAACTCTCTCACCACCCCCATTTCCATTATAAGCCCATCTCCAAAATCAATTAAAATATTCAGGTCATTCTTTGATTTACAGGATTTCTGTTTAACGCAGAACAGGACTTCTGGCAAAGGATGCAGACCTGAGGGTGAGGAGGAGGGAGGAATAGACAAATCTCTCCACCTCTTACAGTAGCAGCCGCAACTTAAATGGATACAGGCAGTAGAACTAGAAACCATAATGGCTCTGCAGTCCTGTGTAAGGACCATCAGTGACACGCAGCAGCAGCAGTAGCTGGGCAGGACACCCAGCTTCCACCCCACAGTGTGTTAAACTATGGGAAAGGAGTGGGGAAGAAAAGGCAAGCATTGAATCAGAGTCATGAAACACATGAGATTCATAAAGCAGAGAAGAACTCCAGGGAAGGTCTCCAGTGCTGTCACATCAGCATCACTTTACCATGACTGGCCTTTTCTCCTTAGCTGAGACCTGTTTGCTGAAGTACAGAATGCATCTGGTTAAAATAAGGACACCATATTTGTAAATTACTTTATCTGGAAAAAAGAGCATTTTTTTTGTCTGTTTCTTTATTGGCGGGGTGGGAAGCAAAAGGAAAGCAGAATAAAAGATAAGCAGGCATTTATTTTGCCTTCAAGCCTCCTCTTATTTCACTGAGCTTGTTCCAGTCCCTTTCAGCATGGCTGTCACATTTATCAGTGCATTCAGTTGTATCTAAATTCTTCTGAAAGAGTAAGGAGAGTAAGGAAGCCAATGTGGTTGAATAGAAAAGTTAAGAATTCAAAAACTGAAGTTGTTTCCAAGCAAAGCATGTAAAGGGGACATTAACTGTGGCACTAAATGTAGAAATGCAGGTGAAAAGGGGGAGAAACCAGCAAAAGGTCTCAAGCTACTTATTAAATCCTCTTTCTGCATCAAGAGGAGCAAAAAGCTCAGCAGAGTCAGTAAGTCCAACTGACAGCCAGGGCGCGGGAGGAGGGCTGAAAGCAGGGGGGAGTGTTGCAGGGAGGTTAAATGAATGCTGTGCACCAGCATGAACTGCAGAAAAAACCAGGGTGATGCCCACAGGAGAACCCTTTCCTTTGGGGAAAAAATAAAGAGTGAAAGGGGCACTTCGCCAGAGCATCTCTGCAAGAGTGAAGTTGTTGCGGAAGAAATAATAGTTGGCAAAATTAACAGTAGTAAGTCAACAAAGCAGAGTGTATTCACCAAGCAACCCAAAGGATGGAATAGCTGAATTATTAACAGCATATGTAACATCTCACTTCAAACACCTGTGGTACGGGAGGACTGAAGATTGGGTTTTTTTGTTTTACTTCTTTTCCAAGATTTCAGGAAACTACAGGCCTGTTAGTCTAACAATACCAAAAAGCAGAAATTGCAATGAAGTGCAGAGCCAGAGGGCACCTGGATAAATAAAATCTGATTGAGAAGTGTTAGCATGGCTTCTGTAAAGAGCAGTCCCTTCTTACAAGCCTCTTAGACGTCTTTGAAGGGATGAACAAACATTTGCATAAGGGCCATTTACATGATACAATCTACTTGGATTTCTTGCAGCTTTTGACAAATCCCTTCACCTGAGGCCTCTAAGGAGGCTTAGCAGCCATGGTACAGCAGGGATAGTCTTGACAGGTATAAGTAGTTCATAAAAAGGAAACAGAGGGTCTGGGGTAATGGTCAATTCCTGCAAAGGAAGAAGGTCACCCACCGACAGCTGTGCTCTGCGACCCATGCTTTTCCACACGTTCATAAGTGAGTTGGAAAACGGTAGGTGAGCAAGCAGGTAACGTTTTCTTGGCGGCACAAAGTTTCTCAAGGCATTAAGAAAAATGGTGAAGAATTACAGTGAGGCCTGGGTGTGATGATAGGTAGTTTCATGCAAATGTCAGCTCAGTGCTTGGCAGCAGCCAAAAAAGCAAACCAAAAGTTAAGAACTGCGAGGAAAGGAATGCAGAACAAAACAGACGACATTGCTATGCTGACGTCTAAATCTGTGGTTTGCCTGTACCTTAATATCGTGTACATTTCGTAGTTGTGTTTAAACTTTTTTGGCTGGGCAACTGCAGTACTACCCTATACCCTACACCCAGCCCTGATGGAAATGTGAGTCTAAAAGAAAATTTCCATTGAAAAGGTAAAGAAGTAACAATTACCTCTTCCTAGTGCTGTTTGCAGGACATCTAGAACCAGAAATATTTCAATACCTTTTGTTCATTCTGTCCAAATGTCCAAAAATTTTAAGTTGTCAGAAACATGAAGAAAACAACTATAACCTTTTTTTCTTTTGTTTGTTCTCAAATAGAAAATCGAGAGAGAGGAAAGGAAAATAAGAACGATCTTAAGACAGCTTAAAAAGTTTTCAATATTTTGGTCCAAAGGAAAAAATCTTTTGTCAGCTGGTTCTTTCTCAATATCACCAACCCTGTGCATTCTGAACATAACTGCAAAACACATATACTGTAGAATTAAAGTTTTGGAGAGAAGCTAGAAAAATACAGTCAGAAACAATGCCAAGCAAAGCAAACCACATTTGTCATCAGCTTGCAGATATGCATCCCCAATAAGAATCTTCAGGTACAACGGCGATGTAATCAATACATCTTCAAAGCAATCAAGAAAAGCATTCTGATGACACATTAGTCTGTGGAATATCTCCTAAGGTGAGATAGCGTGAATTTCATTGCTTTCACTGCATTTAAAAATGGATTGTGGAAGCACTGGAGAACCCAAGAGTGGTCCATTGTTGCGTGACCTTGTGCAGGTTATCTTAGGAACATAAAGATTTCTGAGCTGGCAGCCCCATTTCATAGTTTTTTATAGCAAAAAATATCAGTGGTCAAGCTTCTGTCTTGTTTTCTAGCTACCAGAGGAAACCTGCAAGATAATATAAAAAAAATAGCACAGACATTACTACTGGCTAAAAACTGAAATTATTCTTTAATTTATCAAATGGCATACCATTAAAAAGATTGACAAGAAAGCAGCAGGTTAATTTTTTAGCAGGATTTCACATGTGCAAAAAGCTGTATCCTCCAGTGGAGGGTCTGATCTGCTTTAAATTCTATACCCACCTCCTCAGACGGTGTAAGCCTGGATGGTTGTCAAAGACCACGTAGGATCTTGTGCCACAAACATTTAGGATGTTTGACTCAATTTAGTCAATCAGAACTCATACTGCTACTCATGAAAAAAAATTGTTAGGTCACAATTTTTTATGGTTCCAACATTCTGGATGTGGAAAAGTAAGACACCATTTCAAGAGGTATTGAGATATGTAATTACCATTTTTTGGTCTGTGGTTAGAAAAACTATGCAGGGTCACTAGCACAGCAGTCTGTTATGGTGGCACATAGTAAAGATACTGAATCATCAAAATCTTTTTTTTTTTTTTTTTTTTTTTTTTTTTTTTTTTTTACGAGCCCTTTGTAAAACTTCCTCTCTGGGAAGGATGCAGCAGCATCTCTGCTCAGTAAAATTTCTTGCTGAAGAACTTCATTTAGGATTGAGCAGACTTTATTTCCTTGTTGTACAGAGTATCTCAGAGGGATTATTTATGTTCCCTCACTTTTTCCTCTAAGAGACTCACAAGCTTTTTTAATCCAGTGTTTGACCTTAATCCTGTTTTTACTGATGTCCTTCTACATCCCCTGGTCTGCCTGTCCCATCCTGCAAGACCTGTCTTGCTTAAATAAATCCCAGTCAGCCACAACACACCCAAAAGCAATAGGAACATTTTTTTTTCTCTCTCTAAATCCTTGCCCTCTTTATAGCCAAGGTCATCAAAAGTTGTGGTTGCGTGGTTAGTTTCACTTACTCTCTCTTTCCTTCTCAGTCATCACAAAACCTAATTCAAAATGGGTTTTAGGTATCTGGCTTTCAGGTTTATTTATAGGCTTGTGCTTTAATCCAATTTAAACCCATTCCCAGGTGGACCAAGCACAGACTTTCTTGGTGCCTCCTCCCATACCGCCGCCACCTTTAAAGGATCATCTGGATTTCTCACTTCTCCTGCTTTCACAGGCTCAGCTGACGAAGCTTCTTGACTTTTAGGTTTGTGGCTGCCTTTGCATCCAAGGAATTTTGCAATCAGTGTCTTGAAGAAATAATTTCATGCCATTTCATTATACAAAAACATAGTATCCAGGATGATCCTGTCATGACGAGGTTGCTGTTGCTTTCAGCTGCTTTACAAGAACAAAGCAGGCTTCACCCCAGTAAAACAAGAGAATAAATAGTGCCTGATTGTACCCCGTAACCAAAATCAAGAATACCAATTTTTCAGCAACTCAGACATATGCTGAATTTTCAAAGGTTAAAGACTATGAGCTCCAATCCACTCCTTGCTTTTCCCCGCACAGCACAGACAGGCTATCCTGACATTGCTTCTGTAGATGTAGTCCCTTCGCAGCCTGTGCAGAACTGGCTTCTTTAAAAAAAAAATTTAAAAAATCTTTGTAAAGGATGTGTTTTTTTTCACCCACCCCCAGGCTTTCTCCAGAACAGAAGTGACTAAAGCAATAGGCATCTTGGGCATATTAGCCACTCTCCTTCAGACACGTGAGACCGCTGGAAACTCTGTGTCAGTTACCACGTCCAGGAGCAGATGCTATGCCAAGTCATTCATAAATGCCAGCATTCTTATCCCTATTTTAACTTTTTTTTTTTTCCCAAGCCACTCACCAGCAGGGCTCTTCCTCACCCTCCCTCCAGCCGACAGCAGTGAGCTCCAGAGATTCCCTGGCTGCCCTTCCCTCTCCTGCTGGCACCAGGCACGGGGAGCTGCTCCAGCTCCCGAACGAGCCCCCGTGGTGCCGACAAGAGGGGAGGAGAGAAACAGCCCAGCTAGCGAGGGAAATCCCCCCTCGCTACCCGCCGCAGCCAGCTTCAGCTGGCCTCACTTCTGAATGCTTCTCCAACCCCCTGGCTCCATCCTCACCTGCACCCACCTTTTGAGGGATGACTCAAATTGTGACTGAACACAATTTAAGTAGATAGCCAGAGGGAAGGCTCCTGCGAGGCACCACTTGGGTGCCTACCCACTACCAGAATTGCCCACCTATCTCCCATGTACCTTGGAGTAACGGGCAGTGCTGTGGACCCAACTGAGACCTGAGCAGGATGAAACACCCCGTGGCATCTCTTGTGGCACCTCTCCTCGCCAGACCAGCAGACCCACACCCATACCTTTCCCTCAGCACACATTGAACACAAATGTGTTTTTCTTGCATTCATATCGAAAGTGGAACTGCTTGAAGAAATTGAAAACTCACAAAAGCTCATACTTTTCACCTGTTTTCCACAAAATAGGGTCACTTTTGTCTGACAAAGTAACCCAAATCTGTGTTTTCTTCAGTACTTCAGTTTTAGTGGAAATAGTGGGGGATAAAAGGCAGCCTCACTCCAAAACCAGCACTCCCACCACACATGCCCTCTAAAGCCAGAGAAGGCAGATTACAGCACCTGTCACCTCCTTTGATGCGAGCAAGAAATATGGATTATCTGAAGAAGGGCAGGACTCTGTCCCCGGGAGCCAGAGAAGCAACATCAGGGAACAATTTCCACCTGGGCCAGGTCCTGTGAGGCCCAGAAGCCTTGTGGGTGAGACAAGACATGGTCACCTGCCTCCCTTGTGCTCAAAGCGTTGTGCTGAGCCTCCCCTAGAAAGCACCGAGGTGTCACCTGTGCAAGCAGCCCTGGCAGAGACAGCCTGACTATTGCTGGGGGGCTACCATGGCTGACGGAGCGATGCTGGGGCATTGCTGTTCGCAAGCCCGGGACAGGGCAATGTCACCGCACTTTGCTGGAGAGGGAGGAGAGTGCTAAAAAGGAGATGCAGATCCTCACCAGGAGGTTTTTGTGGGAATTGGTGTCTGATTGAAAGGAAAGGCTGTGGCTTCTTGAAACGGGAAGAAAAAGCTGCCCCGCAGTGTGACAGGCGGTTGTTAAAAAGAAGGATTAACAGCTCCAGTGTCCGTGGAATGAATTGAGTGAAGCAGCTCATAGAGAAAACACATGCTTTGACATCACTCCTGATAAGGACAACCTATCTAGAGTATCAAAAATTTATCCTTGCATACCAGGATGTGCCCTGAGAATTTAATCTGAAGTAAACAGTAGATAAGAAATTAAACCTGCTTCTCCAAAGCCCTCGCTATGCAGATCTTTCTCTTTCTTCTATGTTTCTTAGTTGCCCCCCAAATTCACTTGAAAATCTACATTGCCCTGGGACTTGAGAGGGTGCCTGATCTAGTGACAGGAAGAGAGGTAAGAGCTCTGAGACTTCTGCTGCTTCTATTCGGAGATACTGCTGCTGCTTCATGAGGCAACAAACTTTTCCGTGATCCTAAACCAGATGGAGGCAAGCCTCTTGTTTTGGAGAGGAGATTAAAACAACATTTCTATTTCTCGTCACTGCTGTAGTAGTGGGCCATTATCCCTCAAGCCTTCCCTCAAGATACGAGTGGGTATGAGATAGTCCCTTGTTTGGTTTCTAAACCAGTGCCTTAATGTCTACGACAGTCTGGAAGCAGCACAAATAATCCCAGCCTGGCTTGGAAGGAAGAGAAAACTTGCAAGCAACACTGAATGAACGTCCCAGAGAAGCAGTGACCAATGATTCACTTTGAGTAATGCTGACTCACTTCAAGGTACTTTCCATGTACACACGCACACGCTGAGAGAGTGAGCAAAAATAAATGCCTGATCTCAAGAAAGTTCAAACTAAATATTGTTGTAACCTTTTACTTTACCCAAAGAGAAAAATCAGGCTCCTTTTTATGGAGAGAGACTGCTTGGCAGAGCGGCTGAAACCAGTTGTTTTTGTTTTTACAGGAGTTTCAAATCCAGAGATAACTGTTAAGGACAAGTTTTTAGGGTGTGTGGGGCAGGCCACAAAATTGCAAATGCTTAAAGCCTGGAGTATGTAAACAAAGGCTTGTAAATGCTGCGGGGTCTCAGCACCTTCATCTGTCTTGGGGAATGGGGCAAAGCGGAGCACAATGGCAATGACTGTCAGTAGCATTTGCAAATCTTTGTCATTCTGAGAATATCAAATGTATCTTGCTTGTGAGCCAGGAGCGCCCTGAACAGTTCTTCTCTCCCTGTCCTATAGAAATATGTCCCTGGTGTATTGTTCCCTGTCCATGAGGTGCATGTACTGGGCTGAAGGAGCAATAAGGCCCTGCTCTGGACCAGTGGTACTTCTGTTTCCCCTCCCTCGTGTCTAGATCTGCCCCAGCAAGTGCTCTGCTTAGCTCCACTCTTGTGCTTCTCCATATCTGTTGCAGCCTTGTCATACTGCCAGTTTCTACTTTTTTTTTTTTTTTTTTTAATCCTCTGCAATTGCCCAAGCACGCGCTGCTGTTTGGGTATGCATCTTAGGGTCACAGCAGCGACACACTTTTGTGCTGCACAAAGTCCTACCATCCCAAGACACAGCACTTCTTGGAAATGCTTTCTGGATCTGAGACACATCTTTGGCCAACTCACTAGACTTGTGGCTTCTCCATGCTGCTCCTGAACATTTCTGAACAGTTGCTCTCTCTGCCATCAATGCCAAAGCCAGCAGGAAGCCATATGTTGTTCCCTTCAGCTCCCTGGCAGGATCAGGGTGCACAGAGACACAGAGTGTCACTGCTTTGTGGAACATCTTCACAGATGTGTTCATGGTTTTGGGGTGGGGTGGTGGTTGGTGAGGTGGTGGTTCCTCTCTTTCCTGTGTTTCCTTAATCCCAAATTAATTCCTTGTGAATTAAAAGCCTAAGAAAGCAGCAGCATTGTCTTGGAGCTCCCTAATGTAGGCACTGAGCTGTGCTAAGTTGCTCTCGGGAAGGTGCTGGGAGGCTGGTGGGAAGGGGCAGGAGGCACGGCTTATGGCCAGGAAGATTCCATGGTGTCAGGCAAGAGCCATGAAGCTAAGCATCCCTTGCAGGGCTGATTTAGAAAGCAGATCTTCACACAGTGGTACCATTGCCCCTGCAGTGCCTTTCACTGCAATAGTCCCTTCCCTGCATACACATGCAATGGATAGAGCTGGTCAGAAATCACATGCCAGCCCATGCACCTGCAGGGAAGTAGAGTAAGTCCCAGCAGCCCTTAATTACCCTCACCGAATGTTGGCCAAGAGGCTGCCATCATGCCTGGAGCTGAGTGCAGGTACTGCCTGCCAAGGGGAAGGACGCAGAACACCTGCTTCAACACGGGAGCCAACAGGCTCTTCATTAATTAAATCAGATAGAAATAAATAATGCCGGTGATAATAAGACAGAAAAAGCGAGTCCAATTATTAATATCAAACCAGATCCAAACTGCCGATACACAAAAACTTTCCACTGAAAACTGCCCCCCCTCCCCTCCCTTTCCCTGATTTTGTTTTGAAACTTCTCATTGCCACGTGTTATTAAATGGAAAGCTTTCCACCTCTAGCTCCTCCACGTATCTAAGATGTGACTTTTTTCCCCCTTCCTAAGCAAGAGTCAGTGCCAGCACTCCTGCATTGCACAAGGGAGACTGAGGCACAGGAATTACAGAGGGCTGAGTGATGAAGCTGTGGCAGCTTGCAGGCCATGTTGCCCTCACCTTTTTCACCACAGAGTGGCATGGGCTGGCTGTCACCACCTCAGGGATTTCAAGCTGTCCACAGAGCAATGGGATCATCCCAGTGTGAGGCATACAATAGTCATACTGACGTGCAGCAAAGCCGTCAGACAAGGCTGGATCACCCAGACCTTTGCTTGCCCACTCTCAGGCAAGCTGTCCCCAGCACCGCTCAGAGGTCTGCCCAAACCTGTGCTCACCAGGCTGTTGCAGTTACAGAAATTAAAGGATTTAACGGCCCCAGATGCCTGTTTATCAGCAGGGCTGGGTAAGCAGTGGATTTGTGCATATGGGCAGCAGAGGTGGGAACCCACTTTGTGGAGCCAGAGGCGGGGGGGGGAGTTTCCCCACCATTTTCTCTGGGGCTACAGTGTCCAGCAGCCATCCTGCTGCCCAGCCCAGATCTCTACTTGCCAAACTGGAACCTCTCTAACCCACCAGCAGCGGGCAAAACCAACCAGGCATCCTTGGGCCAGTGGTGTCTCCCCACGCCGCTGCGCTGATGGTCCTCCTGGCCACAACCCAGAGGGAGATGGCAGGAGTCTGGGTTGGCCAGGGCTGTCTCTCGAGCATTGCTGGTGCTGGCTGAGCAGAGTATTTCTCATCCTGAGCAGGACCAGCAGACTTGATACTCCAGTGGGGAATCTACCACATGGCAAGGATTTTGTCAGGGATTTTGCAGAGGCCCTGTTTGGAGAGAACAGGCTGTGCCTGACCTCCCTGCAGTTCATTTGGCTCACAAGACACCTTCTTGTGCTGGATTGTGCTTCTCCTCCCCTTCCCTCTGTGCCTTTGGCCTTTTCTGTGAAGAGAAACAGCAATTCAACAGTCACCCTCCTAAGACGAGATGGCATGCGTTTCCAGGAGAGGAGAAGGGGAAGGTGCTCACTCTTACCTCTGACAGTGCAGCGGGACCATGCAGCTCTGCACACCAAGCATCCCTGCAGGACAGCTTTCTGCAATGCGCTGTTCCAGTGTCGGAGCCAACTGCAGCTACAGCGAAATGAAAACTCATATATGCATAGTCTTTGCAGGCGCCATCAACGGTATGAGGCAAAACAGCTTTGAAAACACTTACTCATGTTCCAGCCACTCCCAATACTGGAAACATCATCAATGATAAATCATATCTTTCAATTAACCTTGATTGTTTTTTTCTTCGTGCAAAGCTAGCCAAAAATGTATCATATTACAAATGTCTATGTAATTTTGCCATCTATTTGTCCTTCCCTGTTTTTTTTTTTTTTTCTTAGGTATTTTGCCCAATTATTTTAAAGACTTGAGGAAAAGCTTCCCAGGGAATTCAGCATCAAAGGCTGCAACAAAGACAGCTTGTCTGGGGACAGAGGGCTACACCAATGTAATGTCTTGTCAATACCCGTACTACTCAGAATTTAAGTTTCCAATTGTCTTCACTTTGAGTGACTGCTGCTCATACCACTCAGTATCAGCAGAGGGGTAAGAAAGGCAAGTTCTCACTTAACCATTGAGCTGAGAAGTGAAAGAGATCAGTGTAATGCACAACCTTCTCTCCCACAAGACTCTGCAGTAATGCTGACCATCTCACTTAAACTGAGAAATCACTTCGACACCAAGCTGCATTTGTGTAACTGGAAATATGGTCTGATTTTCAAATTATGTGTGTACGCGTAGAGGCAGGAGACTACAAACTAGAAACAGCAAGGTACTTTTCAGCACAGTGGGACTTTCCTGGTTTTGAAAAAATCTTTAAAACTATCCCTCTGTTTTTAGATGCTTAGAACCTCATATGTGTCACATAACTGACTCCCTAATCCTCCTCCATATGGGTTGTTTAGGCAATTCTTTCAAATTTATCTCTCTAGTCTAAATTTCCAAAGACATTTAAACTCCAACACTAATATTGAATAGGTTTCTAAATACCTTTGAACATCCATTTATCGGTGTCCCTCAGACACAACAGGCTTAACAATGACCCCATTGCTTCTCTAGATGCTTCTATAAATAATATACTCTAGTCTTGATTGGTACCCTCACACAGATAATGATAGATTATCCCTCTCTTTTGGGAATCAGTCTCTTTCATGGTGACACCCAAGGCTCAGTGTGTTTTTGTCCATGTGGTCATACCTGTTTACCCCAAAAGCCTGACAAAAGGTTCAGTGATGTAGAGCATCTCCCAGAGGAGGAAGGGGAGGAAGGAAGAGAGCAAAACACCTGACACCTAAAACAAGGTACTGCTGACTCCCTGTTCTTACGTTGCACCTCCAGGCAATGAGGCTCCATAAGAGAATGCACCTTTCTCCTTTTAATTGTGTCCTTCGCTTTTCCAGTGTCCTCTAGGACTTGCAGGAGTGGTAATAACTTGCTTGTTCAGGGCGGTGTTATGAATCAGCCTGCACTTACTGGCTTAAGATATATGAAGTCTGACATTTCACTAACTATGTCTAGGAATCCCCCCATCTTATTATGTTGCAGCTTGGACTTTGCTAAAGAGCAAACAGATTCAAAATGCCCTGCACTACATATGTGGAGGCAGCTCTTGTCAATTAGAATCAGTAGGGTGGCAAAGGGAGAACAAGGAGGAAATCCTTTGAGATACTAAGAGTGTGCATCAGCGAAAGGAACCCTCAAGTTTCATTTGAGTAGGTCTTATCGCAATTGGGAATCACTGACCAGGGAGGCAGGGACATGGCCAGGTTTGATTTGCTGCCTATTAGTAGTAGCTCTGACAGTGAACCACTGCAAAGGGGTCTTGCAAGGTGTCATCAGGAAGAGACCAGCCTGATTCCACAGCTATGTCTCACTCATCATCCCTTCTGTTGAAAATGCCTGCTTACCTGCCAGCACCCGCACGTCACCCAAAACATCTGAGCCCTACCTCACCTGCTGTTTCCAGCAACATTCATGCAATAGCTGCCCCTGAGTGTCCAGGAAGTGGGAAAAGATCATCACTGAGATCTTTATTTCTTGTTCAAACTTACAAGATATTCTGGACAGGGAGCACAGGGAAATATGGACAAAGCTGTGAGTAGCACCATTTGCTTTCTACAGTCACTGAAATGAGCAAAATCAAGCTTGCAATAAAGATAGCCTTCTTACTATTCACATCAGAAATGCGTTCATTTTTTTCTCCAGGAAAATATCTTTTCAATGGACCAGTTTAACACTAACAAGAGAGAATGCACCTTTTCCATCCCACTGAGACTTTAAGACCTTTCACTAGACCAATCTATGAAACTGGTGTGACTGGACTTTCCCCTCGGCTTCCACACAAGCTATTTGTAGAACTGATTTCAGTAACAAAGGAATTTCTGTAGAAATGTGGCTGCTTGCACATGCTCTAGAAAAACAAAGAGGAACTGCTTTTTCATCAGACTGTTGGCTGCAAAGACTCCAGCTTGTTCAAGTGCAAAGTTTGTGTCTTAAATTTGGGTATCAGCTGCTGACTGTCTAATCAAATCCCCAAGGCTCTGCTGGCTATTGCAACAGCTAATGAATGGGCCCCCAGCCTCAAAGCACCTTTCTCAGCCTATGAGTGGTGGCTATCCTGACCATCTTAAGCTACATCACGAAAGCTTCATATGGTGAAGAGCTGCAAAACATACACCACATACCTCAGAAAGCCAAGGGGCCAGAATTGAGCTGGGGCTTCTCAGGGAAACGAGGGAGAGGGGCTGAGCTTGTTGGACAGGCACTTGTGTCCCAGGGTGACCCAGCAGTGTTAATTTCTTCTGCCCCTGCCAACTCAGTTCCTTTCAGAGTTTACAATCCAGATCACCAAGCAGACCTCACATCAGCTGTGATCACCTGAAACAACTCCAGCCTGAGGGCCTTGTCCAAACTGCAACCCTCACAGGATAACTTCTGCCACGGGACAGCTGCACCCCTGCAGTCCTTGCTGGTTTCTAGCACGTTCACAGAGAACAACTGGCATTTTGGCATCCTTTCCTGCAGGGCATATATTCAGCAGTGATTGGCCGCCTTTGGAAAAGACTGAACAAAACCCCTTGGTCAAATGCTAGACTCAGATAAGTTTCCATGACTTCAAGTTTCAGAAAACTTTCCATGACTTCAGAGACAGCTGTGACACTGTAACAGACATAATTTGGGTTTAAGTTTTCTAATCCCCCTACAAAGCCAATATTTGAAGTAAAAAGTAGGCTTGAAAGCACAGAAAGTGATTTCACTAGTACTTGAATGAGTTGCTCAATCTTTCATCTGTCAAAGGGAATGCACTGAACTCAAAAGAACAGTCCAGCTCTATTCCACAGATGAATCTCTACTGATGTATAGAAGACACAAAGAGTAGTCCTAAACCCATGGGCCTCTGTGCTGAAGGATTTTCCCCCATCCCCAAATCCCCTAATGCCTATGCTAAACTATGTGACTGTGATGTGTGAGTTGCCCCAGGCTAGAACGTGCCCAATGTCATAGAGTAGCTCATTAGCATGATCTACACAGCTCTTCTGCATAACCGAAAGGTTGTCTCATTGCTTAGGGACAGCTGAAAAAAGTGTCAGATAACATTCCAGAGCAAAGACTCCTAGATGAGTTTCAGAACAATGCCGTGGCAGAGCTCTCCTGTGGGATTACTAATGCCTTCAGTAGCCTAACTTCAGCTCCTAAAATGATTGCTTAAGCAATGTGGCAGAGACCTAATTAGACCTCCTCAGCCATTAGGGAGCCCAGTACTACCAGGTAATTTCTATGCATCCCCCATGGAAGTCAGCATTTGATTGTTAGGATTTGGCTTTGTCCTTTCTTTTTCACCTCTAATGCTTACCGCTCCAGAGTGTTTGTTGCTGACTTTTCAAAGCAGGAGGCATTCGACTTGACTCTCAGGACAGCAGGTGTATTGGCTTTATGAGATTTTTCATCTTGGTTTCTCCTCCTGTACTGTTGAGGTGGGGGAGTGAGAGAGCAGCTTGGTAGGCATCTGGCAGCCAGCCGAGGTTAACCCACCACACCATGGCTGGTAATGCCCATGCTGGCAAACGTCTTCCTCCATACTGACGTACTTGGAGGCACATGTGGGTTAGGCAAGAAACCTGGTCCTGACACAGCTGTGAAGAAAATGGTGGGAACAGAGGTGGAGTGGAGGTATTTATAGTTTTGCTTGGGTTTTCACCTAGGTTTTTTTCTTGTAGGAAAATGAAATTGTTAATTCAGGATTGTTCCTTTTTTTTTTTTTTTTGCTTACCCATGTTTCATACACTGGTAATGCTTTCTTCTTTGCATGTACAAGTATTTTTATTCTGATTGACGGCACTAATATTCAAAGAAAATTATTATTTGATGAAAGATAAATGTCAGCTTCTTAAATGCTTCAGTGATAAGCATGCAATTTTTCTTTTTCTCCTTTGGGTGCTGGCAAAATAGGAAAAGCCAATGCAGATTTGACATTTTTCCCAAAAGAGGTACTGACTTCTAGTTTTGTTAAGAATGCTCAGATCTAATCATTCATCTTTTCTTTAAAGAAAGACTTATGAATTGCACATCAACCACGAGCTGCACATGTGCTGCAGTAAGTACAAATATATTATCCAGATTTTGAATATGAAATTACTATTTATGCCATCCAATTCATTCTTGCAGAATTGCCTAGGCACTTGAGTAAGCACTTGCATATAAAAAAAAGTGTATTTTTGCTTAAGCAATTGAGAGCTTGTATTTAAAAAGTAAAACAGCCCTCCAAATGCATGTTAAGTACATATCCTAAAATCTAGAATTATTATTGTTCAGATTGTAGAAACTGAATGCTATACTCCCTGTTTAAATAAAACTTCACTGGAGTTTGAGTACTGAATGTGTCTCAGCCAATTTTTTTCTTCAAGTCAGTAAGATATATTATTTATTTTAAGGCAGGGCTGTGCCTACATAGAGATTACAGATGGTTGTAAAGCAAAATTTCTGGTTTCCTGAATTTCCAGCGATTTTTCCAAAATCTTTTCCCAAATTAGGATGCCAACATCTCTCTCAGTCATAGTTTTTGAAAAATGAAATTTTAGAGATGTTCAACTAATTTTTAGCAGTTCTGCCCCTTTCAAACAGAAACTTCCTATGAGATTTTAAAGAAGCTGGCACATTCTTGCAAGGCACTGACTGTAGTTTAATCAGTGTCTTCCTGCAGAGTATCCTGTAGGAAAATGTTTTTGTCTCACAACATTAGCAGGGCTCAGTGGTGCTTCTTCTCCCTGCTGAGGGATGAAAATGCCTTTCCCTTTTTCCACATTTAATAAACCCTTTAACATTATCCAATAGTAATAATAATTTTAAAAATCTACACATTTGCATGATGTCGAGCACCAGAGTGCAAACTCTACCCTGCTTATAAAAGACCGTGGAAGGTTCCTGGATATATTTTATTTCCATTGGCACAGACATCAATTTGGCTTAGAGGCTGCCTGCTTAAGATGGGTTTATAGTGGCTTTACGGCAGGAGATCGAGGTGAGGCAGCCAAAGAGCACAGGTACAGCTGGCTGTACCTCTACATGCTGACAAAACTGGAGGCGTGGAGATGGTCGGAGCAGCACTGCCTGCCATCCCTAAGCTTCAAGGGAAGATCTAAACTGCGATCAAGCCTGTTGTCAATCCCTCCAAAGGCAGAGATGTTGCAACCGGTGGGAGGGGGAGATGGCGAAGAGCTTGGCAAGACTTCAGCCTGCTATTAGTCCTGTTAAGGACAAAGAGTTTCCACAGCCTAGTGGTTTTCTTAAGTGTCAGGCTAGGGTTTCTTATTAAAAAGCCATCTCCTGACCTAAGCGTCTTTCCTGGGAGTGCAGGTTCAACAGTTAGATCCAGCCTGAGCTGACAGCTTCATGCTATCCCAACTTGATGACTTCCATCTGAAGGTTTGATCCTACAGTTACGAAGGTCTCTTTAATTAGGCAATATTCATTTCATTAACTCTGCTTTCAGAATATAAGAGCTTAACAGCAGGGACTGATTATTCTTTTCAGTGCAATGTAGATTTTTTTTTTTTTTATGATGCAGTTGGGAAATACTTTTGGGAAACACTTGTTCAAAACAAAACAAGACCCAAAAAAAAGGAGTTTTTTAAGCCAAGAAATAATACTCCTAAAGAAATAATTTGGCTCGAAAAGGTTGTGCTGGGGTGGTACTAATGATGTACCTTTGTTGCTGCTCTAAATTCAGGGTGATGAGAAGTGCAGCAAACTGGAATCAACATACACCATGGGTGATTCGAACATGCGCCCAACACAGGGCTATCTGCATACACGCTCACTTATTCTCCCCATCTCTGCTTCCCTTCTCCATCAGCCAGACCCCAAGCCCCTTCAAAACTGACGGCAAACTTTCCATTGACACACACAGGCTGTGGGCTGGATCCTGCAGGCTTGCAGCGCATGTCCGTTCAACACATTGAACCGAAAACAGGCAGAGCCAGGAGGGTGTAGACCGCAAATCCGCCAGACCTGTGCTGCTAATTTGAGAGAGGTTTTTTTAAAAAAAAAAAAATTTAAAGAAACCCAAACAACTTCTTTTAAAAAAAAGAAAGAAAGAGAAAGAAAAAAGGAATTGCCAAGATCTGACAGAGGAAGGGCTGTGATATGTGAGAATTTGGTTAAAAGGGGATATTAAACTTTATCATAGCATGGCAGCACAACTAATGTGAAATCATCTGAGAGGGAAGCAGGATATTAAACTCCAATTTGATCATTAACCCTTAGGACAGCAATATAAGTGGTATTAGCAGACCAAATTCTGGCTCCAGTATCTAGGTGTCTAAGGCTTTCTAATAAATCTCTTCTCTGAGGCATGCTGAAAATAAACCACATTTTTTGTGAAGGGCCTACTTATGAGAAGCTCTGGGAGAGAAGGTGACACTTCAAAGACACCAGATAAATAGATGTTAAGCATTCAGAAACGCTGCACCGCCTGACCCTGACAAAGTTCTTGCTCCTGAGCCTTTGCAGATCCCAGGGCAGAGCTGGTTCCCGTGTTTGGTGAAAGCCTGCACCACTGCTGGTGGGAAGGCTTCCCCTTGGCACCGCCAGGCTCAGGGGTGACCCTGGGGTGAGCTCTGGGGAGCTGCAGGAAAGCAGGAGCGGGCAGGGTGGGAAGAATAGTGTGGGTTTTCCCGTGGGATGAAGCATGCCAGCTCCCACCCCCTCCATCCACTTGCCAGCTCTTTCTGGTGTTGAGCCAGAAAGGAGAGCCCTTCAGCTGGGGGAATGCGAAGGGAAGGAGGCAGACCGAGTACAGTGGGGATGGTCTCAGCCACCAGCAGCTGGACCACAAGACAGGGGAGACCAATGGGAGCCCCTCAGGCACCCCAGATTTTATGTTTCTTGCTCCAGTTGCAAAGCATGGTTCATCAGGCCCTGGCCAGGAGAGGTAGGGCAGGTGGGAAATTTACCATTCATAGGACCTTGATCAGAGCTTACAGATATCAGCACATCAAGTTCTAATTTCACGGTCCCTCTGACTTGTGGGGAAGGATTCTCACTCAAGGCTTTACAGAGCTCAGTCCTGTTATTTCAAAGGCAGCCTCCACCAGGTTTCAGCTCTATGGTCGCAGACACACATGGCCCCAGACATGTTGCTGGTGGAACAAGGTCCATGCTCTGGTCTTGCACACAGGAAACAAGACCTCGCTATGACCAAACAGCAGCCTGCAGCAGTCTGGATGCAGACCCTCACTGTCTGCAAGCACAACCCACAAGTCCCCCTGCCCACCTCTAAGTACGAGAGTCATTTTGCAGACTTCTTTGATTTCAGCTCCTTCTTCGAGTGGGTTTCAGTCAGCGTGAGCTGTGGCTGTGTAACCTGGCCCAAAGGCAAAAACTATCCAGGAGATTTTAATTTTTGAATCATATACTTTGGGGTCTTCTGTTTTTCAGTGTAAGTGTTTCATTATATTATATAGTGCCTTGGCTCTGGGGGAGCTGTATGAATAAAAGTACTGTTGTATTGTTTTATTATGGGTTCTGCTTTCCAGCAATGCTTCAATTGATAAAGCTTTTCTCTGATAATACGGGTGCCTGACAGTATTGCGATAGCCAGGACCAAGAAGAGAACTGGACTGCACTACACTACACAGTGCAAACCTGGCAGCTTTTGCCATTGGATTTTGTGGAGCCAAGATTTTGTCCTATAAATCTCAGGGATGCCTCCGACTGTAAGAGCAGCAGCACACAGCAAGAAGGTTGAGACAGTAAACCTGGATGAAATGTGAATGTTGCAATGAATGAACCTGTCAAATAGCACGCACAGCTCCGTGTCCTTGCTTGGAGAGTGTGGAGAGAAAAAATCAGGTTGCATTAATAGGATGTCACGGCTCCATGAAGGAGGTGGTTGTAGAGCCCTCTGCTACTGAATGCCTGCATGAAGGTGTACAGCTCCTGCTGCTTCTTCATTCACAGTCGTTACCTTGTCCCTCACGTTGGATGTCTGAATGGAGGCTCCACAGTACGATGTGTTTTGACTGCATGCTGTGCTATCAAATGCTTAGGATGATGAAAAGAAAAGTCCTGCCTTTCTCACACTGGGCGCCTAAAGCTCAGGTGTGTTTTTTGCCTGGTGTCTTCACTTGCAGGGGGCACAGACCTGATGTGACATTCTCAGATGCTATAATGAATCATGGGCAGCTGGAAGTGGAGGAAACTTACTCTGCTGTCTTTGGATGGGGTTTGTGCGCTATAAATACAGCACGAGGGGTGTTTCTTCTCTGTAAAGAGGAGGAAACTGGATAATTTTTCATTAAATGAGCACAGATGGTCTCATGTACAAAGTCAGCTAAGATTCCCACAGAAAATGGAGTACAAACTTGTAAGTAAAACTGATGTAATGAAGCTATGATGTTGAGTTAAGGTTGGCTGAAACTACAGACACGGGCTCATCAGTTAATAGCAGACCTTTTTGCTAGCCTTTCCACCAGGGCAAATGGATCAGGATTAGGCACAGCCACCCAACTGAACTTTTATTGGGGCAGCTGGTACTTGTGAAATGATGTGCGTGACCACTGAGTGTTTCTAACCCAGCTACAGGAAGTCAAGCAATAAACAACCTGCCACAGAGCACCAGGAGGCAAAAATAACCCACCGTTATCCACCCAGGATCTGTGGGCCAAACCTGGGAGCCCTATGGCTGGGTCTGCTGTGCTGCTGCTGCGTTGCTTCCTATCCTCAGCTTAACCAGCTTCACAGCCCAGGGCCCTTTCAAAGGAGTGGACTTTTCTCCATATGTGCATGCACAGAGATGATGGTTACAGGGAGATAACAGATGCCTTTAATCCCATGAGGAAGGCGCTGGGTGATTTCCACCCGCACTCAAAGGTGGGAGAGAGAGCAGCACGCTTGAGAAGGACAAACTTCATCAGCATCACGCTGGTTCATTTCCCTGGCCCATACCAACAAGTGCATTCCAAGAAAGGCCTTTTATGTAGTGGGGAGGGCGGATTTGTCAATCCCATGGGGACTAAGCCTGAGCATTTTCTCTTTAGCTAAACCTTGAAGGTGCCAGGTTTCAGGGCACTTCAGAGGATCTCAACAGCTCCTCTCGTTGAAAGGTAAAGCCCTGCAGCATGATGTTTTCCTCTCCTCAAATCTTTCCCGCTTGACTGTGGTCAAGGTTTGGATTGAGAGCGCTTCTCCTTTTGTGATCGGTTCTCATTATGTGGCCTCCAGTGCTCTTTTATGATGTTCTTCTCCTCTATTCTTCTCTGCACTTTGAAGTGCTCTTGCATGAAACAGCATGACATAAAATAAAATGACACTCGTTATTAACACAAATGATACATTTGGTTTCAATTATCTCCCCTCTCTCCAGTTGTGTGAGGAGTGAGAAATCACTCATAAACACAGGCAGTGTTTTAAGAAATTGCAGACTTTACAGAGCAAGAGAAAGGAAGAAAAGCAGGCCCTGAGATATTGAGCTTTTCACAGCATACAAAATGATAAGAGAGAAAAAAAGCCTTGCCTGGTGTGCTTCCAACATGCATCAACAGAGGTGCATGGGCTGAAAATAAGAACAAAATTAAACACCAAAGCAGAACTGTCAATTAAACCCTAAACTGAGAATTGACTCTGCCACTGACCTGAGAGTGACCTCTGGAAAGTCACTTTGCCTCTTTGCGTTTCTGGTTTCCCCCAGGTTGTGTTTTTGTCCATTTGGCCTGTCAACAGAGGAACTGAAGGAGGAAAAGGTCTCTTTGGTCAAGGATTTTTTCCTGACATATCCCCATACTGCTTCCAGCTTCAGGAGGATAATTCCAGGCAGAATTTCTCTAACTCTTCTCTACAACAAGGAGGAAAGGACCATTAAAAAAAAAAATTATCTTCATCTCCCTCCGAATTCTGCTAGTTTTACTAGCATTTTGTCCCCTCTTCTATTCCACCAGATAACGTTTAACCTTTAGAAATAGCGTGCATGGCCTCTTGAACTGAGAGCAATAAAAAGGCTTAACACTATGCAAAACAGAAATCTATCCAACCTCAGGGTAGTACAAGCCTATTATCCCAGCCTGTTCCATAAAACAGCTGACTTGACAGCCCATGTCAGTATGGAATGCAGTTAGCTCTGGGTTTTTTCATCTTTGCTTAAGAATGATCCCATTGAACCTAGGCTATGACGCACTGCAATTGGCATTCATAGGGCTTGCACACATCTTGAAAGGAGGACAACTCTCTCCAGGGACTGCAGCAGCGGCCATGGGACTCGGTAGAAAGATGCCCTTCTTGCCCTTCGTTTGAAATAATCTCAATGCACACCAAAACTCTTGCTGAGAAACTGTAGGACCAGGGTTAGATGTGGCTGGGCTGAGCAGTCTGCTATACGCAGGCTGCACCAGTGAGAAAAGGGTTGGCTAATCATGTGCTTTTTGATCCTTGAGAGATCCCTTGTCTCTCCTGAGGTACAGCACAGCTGCTGTTTAGAAGTGTATAGCACCACAACACATGGATGTAAGGAAGGGAGGGAAGCAAAATAGCATGTGCAGTAGAGGAAACTTTAAGTAAGCTAAAGACTATTACTCATATGAGAGCCAGAACCTCCACCCAAGCTCTCCAGCAGTGCAAAATGGACCAAAAAAAAAAAGTGCTTTTCCCTGAAAAAGCCCTTAAGGGAATTGCCTTGTGGAAGAGAGATGGTATAGGCACTCGTGGGACAGCTGTTTCTTTTTGTTTATAAGAGGCATTTATTGTAAGAAAATCAAGAAACTTTATGGAAAGCAGGTAATTCTATGGGAAAAGAAAACATGTTTCTTTTCAGCTTTTTCAGATTTCTGGCCCTCATTTTGTATGTGATCATCAGAGGGCCTCTTTCTTCTGCAATGTAATTGCAGCAACAGTCCCATGAAGCAGTGAAGAGCAGAGCTGGATACTTTGAGGGGGAAGTGCATTTGTTGTTCTTACCTTTGGTGTCAGCTTGCAGTGTTGAAAAGTAGATAAAGCCTGGGGCAGAGGGGACACATTTGTTTTATCTTGTTCATCTCTCCAGCAGGAGATACTGTGACACTCTCACTATCAGTTTCCTAGAAGTGGTATAATGCAGGAGCAGTGGGACCAGTCTTTGGATAAAATCCCTGGAAGGAGATATCTCTGCCCTCACACTTCAAGAATTTGGAGCTTTGCTTCAGATGTATCTTAAGTGCCCTTGGGAGCTGGGGGCTAGGAATATGAACATCTTTATAGGAGTGGAGTAGCTATTAAACAATACACACAGAAGAGAGGTTTGCGTGTGTTCATCCGGCTCATGACCAACATGGTCTTACGCCAAGGCTGGGTGATAAGTAAAACTAGGCACACCACATTCTGCTAACTGGGGTGACAGAAGGGGTTTTTTAGGCATCTTAGCTCTTCCTTCCCACCTTGCCTATGGTACCTGGGCATTAACTGTGAGTGAATCTGTGACAGCTGATGCTCACTGCCTCCCATTTGAGTCCTTCACCAGCAGCATGTTGGATGCTGCTTTCTCACCTCTGGTGGGAATGCAGGTCCCTGTTGACAAGCCACTGTAGATTGGCACAGACCAAGAGCCAAAAGTTCTGACCCCCTGAAGTGTCTGTGTCTTCTGACACCCTCCTTGCTGGCCACTGTGGGAGGTGGTGGGCACAGAAGACTGGTCTGGCACTGGAAGTAACCCCTTCTCCTTCTACCCAGGACATCCTGGGTCACTCCTTCCCACTCTCCTCTCAACTCATCTCCATGAGGTCTCTCAGGACATGTCCCTGCCAGACTATAGCACCCATGGAAATCACTCTAAGAAAGTCTAGTGTCCAAATCCTCGAGGCTCCACATAGGCCTCACTCCATTTCAAAACACAATACAATGCCGTAAATTTATCCTTTTCCAGTTAAAAAAAAAAAAAAAAAAAACAAACAACAAAAAAAACCCAAAAATAAACCAATTATGAGGCAGATAGGAACAACGGGTGCATTTTTAGGGAGAATGCATTTTGTCTTGTTTTCTACTTGTAGGGGTTTCTGTTTTGTTGTGTAGGGTAAGAGAATATGCCCTGTAAAATGGGGAGAGCTGATCTTTTACAAACATAAAGCCAAAAAGCTCCACAGAATGGACAAAGAGCAAAAAGGTTTGAAAGGGTATTTCACCTAGGTTTTCACAGAGATTATTAATACAAGTATACTACATGATATTAAATGCAGCTGACCTTTCTCTTTTATTTGTTTGCTGTTAATAAATCTCCAAAGACAGGCTTTTTGAATATGTTATACTTCTGCACTTGGTTTCTTAAACAAGTTGAATAACCTAAGTTTTTCATTAGAGACCCATAATCATTAGCCTTGCCTGCCTCTCACTACACAAGGAACGGAGCTGGAGCTGTGCCCCAAATGCACCATCTCCTTTCTCCCAGAAAACCACCTTCTTTCCTCTGCCAGATCTTCACTTCAGATTGGTTTTCCACCACCAAAGAGCTGCCCACGGCTCCAGATTTGTCTCTCAGTCCAAACTGTTTCAGACCTCCATCCTCTAAAGGCTGCCTCTAATTGCCTCTGTTATTTAGCTATGCGATGCAACGGGCTGCTCAGATACACACCAGAGCGTGGTCAATGCATTCCCCACAAACAATAAGCTGTCACCTTTGCCGTGGTGAAGTCCCTGGAACATGGCACACGTACTGCCTCCGGGAATTTGGCCCCATTGGTTTGTCATCCTGTGCAGCTGGGGAATAAGAGGCTTCTATTGAATGTCAGCTCTTATTTATTAGAACTTGCAGTCAAACAATAGCCCACACACAGGGAGTGTCTGACAGACCAAAAAATATGCATGCAACTCCGTAAACACCTCAGCCTTGGTTTTGTGTGTGTGTGAAGGCAGGGGACACTCTCTCCTTCATACTTCAGATGCTACTTCTCAGCTTCTGCCTGTTAACTGCTTTGATTCTCTGGATTGGTGGTTAGAGATACCTGTGTGTCCTCTTCCCTGAGAACCACACAAGCCCATCCGACTTTGCGGGGAGGAAATCACCAATTTTATCTAGTTCGGAAAATTTTGAAAAAAGGGTATGATTTTTCTTGCAGGCAAACTTCTGAAGTTTCATGGAAATTCTCGTGTGAATGTTTTTAGATATACTTCTCTGGAAAGTTTGAAAATGAGGTAAAAGACTTACAGTCTCCAACTGAAAGAAAAATGCTTTTCAGCATTGAAATGCAGTTTTGATGGAGGGAATTGTCACTTTGTGGAAAATCCAGAAAGAAGGAGATTACAAAAGCTGGGAGGTGATGGGCAATGTTCTTAGAGTGCTTGCCAGCACCTCTGCCTCCCCTTCCATTAAGGAAACCTAAAGGCAAAGGAAAGGCAGACAGAACAGGATAGGCGCTACCATGTCCAGCATTACCTGACAAAGAGCCCCAATATCAAGGTAGATTATTGCCCTAAGTGATGCCACTGAAAAGCCAGACTGATACATTTTAAAATTTCACTGCCTTACTTAACCCAGAGCTACCGCTACTGCAAAAGTACGTAGAAACTGTCAAAATGGCATATCTAAGAGCAGACCAGCTCATTCTTTCTTCCAAACAGAAGTGGAGTGACACCGAACAATAAATACAGTGCTCAGAAGCTTGGCTAGAGCATGGGGAAATGGCTTCGATGTTGTGTTGTTAGCCATATTGTTTGTCTATTTCTACCATCTCTTCAAATTTCTTTGACCATAATTTTGCCCCCCTTTTCCTTCAGAGGTGCCCACCATTCATGAGCATGGGGTAGCTTGTGAAGGCAGTCACATACTATTAGTGTAATGTTTCTCATGGAGTTTTTTTAAGTTTTGCGAACCAGTGGTGATTTCCAAACAATTGTTTTCTTGTGTGTGAGAATCTGGTCTTTTACATGCTTCAGATCAGGCACCTGAAATCACCAGCTGTTGCCAGATGTGATGGCCTCAATGCTCATTGTCCTTACAAATGCTGCACAAAACCAGAGGAGCTTCAGGAAGTACGCCTGTGCCTCTTGAAGTAGCCATAGAGCTCTAATACATTTCAAGTCAAGAGAGGCCTAAATGAAATATAAAAATTAAAGCCAAGGAAGGACATTTGAAATTAATAAGAGCAGACGTATGATTTAAAGCCACACAATGTTCGTAAAGGCCACTGAGTATGACAAGCGCCTCGAGGAATGCACCCAACACCATCCCCGATAATGGGAAAGGAGGATTTTTGTAGACGGGTTTATAAACATCTTGGGGAATCACTTAAGTAGTAATCTCATGGGGATGCTCTGTTGCTCATTCCATTATATAGACAGTCTGGTTGAAAATCTAAATCCTGGGCTGTATGTGTTTTTCCCCTTCTTCTGCACTTATTGTTTTAAGCTTTTTTTCTAATTAGCTGATTCAAAGTCTCTCCAAAGAAAAGTTTATATGACATTGTTGCCACAAGGACTCTTGCCAAGAAAATGAGCAGGGCAGATGCTGGCTGACTTGTTGATTCACTCACTCAACAAAAAGCTATGATGTGGATGATTTTGTTTTCCTCTGAGGTGCAGACTGTCTCTTTCCTCCGTGCTTTCTTGGACCTGCATGGACCACATGCCTAAAACAAGCTGTTGCTGAATTTCTGTTAACCTGCTCCTGTCTGGAAGTCAGGAAGTGGTTTGCCATTGACTTCAAGAGCTCCAACCGCTGCCTTGTCTTCCTCTAAATCAGTCCTTATTAGTTTGACTAGCTGAACCTGGTTTGTATCCTTCTACCTCCTACTAATCTCTAACTCATATCCTGATTCCACTCAGGGAAAAAGAAAGGACATAACAAGTTCAAGGGCTCACTGGAGAGCTAATTTTTATTTTTCTTTTTGGATGGGAAAATTAGGTATTGAATTCAATCAACATTTTTGTGCAGCGTGCTTCCCTCAGATTGTTCTGGTATTTCATGTGAAAGCCAAAAATTGGGGGAAATGCGGGTTTTTTACAAGAGAAAAATGTTTTACTGAAAACGAAGAAGACAACTAAGGACTGCTACATTTTATGCAGAGGTGAAGAAATATTTTCCAACTGCCTCTGATAGACACTTGCAAGGCCTTTCAAGGGGAAAAGTTAACTTAGATGAATGGGAGGGTTTGCTTCTGATCCTCCCCCTCTAATCTATAGAAACAACCCTAAACTCCCTCATGGATTATACGTCCAAACATGGATAGCATCTGGAGTGTAGACAAAATTTTCTGCCTATAGTGGGATTCATCTCAATTGCCCACAGCAAAATGCCGTGTTTATTTTCATTGCACTACAGACTTTCAGAGTTACTTTACTAAAGGGCACAAGATCTCTGCTGTTTCACTACCAGTGGCCTTTCTTTCATAAATTGAAACCTGTGATAACTGGTTAAAAAAGACATTATTAAATTAAAGAGCACCACTTGTTCCCAGTCCCCATGGTGGCTTTTTGTTGTTTGCATTTTGTGTAAGTCATTTTGTATTCATTTTGTATAATTCTGTGTCTCTACAGCCATATGTCAACTGTAGGAAAGTAATTTTTTTTTTTTTTTTTAATTGCACCTTTTTCACTTTTCATACATTAATATATTTAGGACTAAGTTCAATTACTAAGGAACTTCTTAAAACTGACCCTTAGGCACAAACACCTCCATGTGTTAAAAAGACAAAGAATGAAAATTCTTTTTTTCTGGGATTCTGCTGAAGTTCCTGGAATTACTATAGATAGATAAAAAATGTAACTTGGTGTGTTATTTTATAAATCACAATTTTTATGTTCAGAGCTTAATTTCTTGCATCACAATCTTCATTCACTTTGATTTCAGACACTTTAAAACTTTCCACCTTAACATAAAGGGCAATTGCTTTCTCTTTCTGTAAAAATGGTATAAAGAGCAAAATATTGGAGGAATTAAACGCTGATGTCATTCCAAGAGGGAAACACATATCAGCTGTGAAACTCTCTGTTTCTCACTCCACCTTGGAAATATTTCGGTACTCCTGAGAAAATAAATATGCATTTGATGGCAACTTGGACAGAATTAATAGGGCTACACAGAAATGAGTGGGAATGAAACAACACCACACACTGGGTACACTGAAATTATTTCTCAGCATAAACAATACTATGTAATGTACTAATTCCCTTTTCTTTTAGTGAGAAAAGAGAATCAGCGTTACAAACTCAAGCTGTGCTCCCTCTGATAGATCTGGCTTAAGCTGAAAATGACCTGGCTTCTACATTGATAAAGCAGGCTTTCTCGTGCTAGGCTAGCTAGAACTCTGAATTTAAAAATGACACATACTAAACAACTCAAATGTATGCAAACACACTGCCTTGTGGCATGTACTTTTACAGCTAGGAAAAAGAAAACAGAGCAGAAAAAAAGTGAACTGAAAACCTAAGACCAAGGCCTGGAGCTTGGGAAAGGTGAGTTTGGGTGCTGGCTTCATCCCAAGCTTTTTACATTTGTGAAACTGGTGCTGGAGCTTACAACTTGGTTTCAAAGCTCACTTCCCACACTCCCACCTTTCCACTTTCCTAAGGTAAAAGGCCTTACCCCATCATCTCATCCTTTCCTCAGGCCCAGGTAAAAAGTTGAAGTAGAAAGCCTAACGCTGAAGCTGAGTACCATGAAGCTGAACATCCCCTCACCCTTTGCTTCCCCAGTTACATGTGCAACTAAACAGAAAATGTCAGAGCCAGAACCAGACACCAATTCTGGGTGCCTTGTCACAGAATCACAGACTAATTTAGGGTGGAAAGGACCTCCAGAGGTCACCCTGTCCCACTCTCTGGTCAAAGTGGGTCTAAATAAACCAGGTTGCCAAGGAACCTGTCCCATTGAATCTTGAACCAGTGAACACAGCACTGAATACCCATGCCTTTATCACACCCCGTGTCACTAGGTCTCTGTTCCACTAAGCAGTGAGCCCGCAAACTTCTAAGCCTTCCCTTTGCTGCCAGTGTTCTAATAGAAAGACACTGCTGTCTTCCACTTTCTCTGATGGTTTCAACTCCTGATAAGCTTTGGCTTTCCTGACCCTACTCCTACATTCATGAGCAAAGGAGAGAAACCTTATGAAATTCAACAAGGGCAAGTGTAGGGTGCTGCACATGGGGAGGAATAAACCCATGCACCAGTACAGGTTGGGGGCTGACCTGCTGGAGAGCAGCTCAGTGGAAAGAGACGTGGGAGTCCTGGTGAACAACAGGATGACCATGAGCCAGCAATGTGCCCTCGTGGCCAAGAAGGCCAATGGCATCCTGGAGTGCATCAAGAAGAGTGTGGCCAGGAGGTCGAGGGAGGTCATCCTCCCCCTCTACTCTGCCCTGGTGAGGCCACATCTCGAGTACTGTGTCCAGTTCTGGGCTCCCCGGTTCAAGAAGGACAGGGAACTGCTGGAGAGGGTGCAGCAAAGGGCTACCAAGATGATTTGGAGACTGGAACACCTCTCTTATGAAGAAAGGCTGAGGGATTTAGGTCTCTTCAGTCTGGAAAAAAGACGACTGAGGGGGGATCTTATCAACGCTTACAAATACTTAAAGGGTGGGTGTCAGCAGGATGGGGCCAGGCTCTTTTCAGTGGTGCCCGTGGACAGGACAAGAGGTAACCAGCAAAAACTTGAGCATGGGAAGTTCCACCTAAATATGAGAAGGAACTTCTTTACTTTGAGGGCGTCAAAGCACTGGAACAGGCTGCCCAGAGAGGTGGTGGAGTCTCTGTCTCTGGAGACATTTAAAACCTGCCTGGACACATTCCTGTGCAACCTGCTCTGGGTGACCTTGCTCTGGCAGGGGGGTTGGACTAGATGATATCCAGATGTCCCTTCCAACCCTACCATTCTGTGATTCTGTGATTCTGAGCCTGTCCCTGCTTCCACCTTTCAAGTCCTTCCTCTCTGCATGTGAGCTCAGACAGGAGCTCCATGATCTCTGTGTTGACCTATTGCCCAAGTTGTTTGCCTTCCCATTGCAGCACACCGTTCCTGTGCTCTAAAGAGGTTGTCCTTGAAGATCATCTGGCTTTTCCTGGGTCCTTTTGATCCCCTAAGGGCAGTTTCCTATGAGACTGTGCCAAGCAGGTCCCTGCACAGCCTAAAAATCTGCTCTTTTGAAGTCCAGGCTTGTCTTTCTGCAGTTTATCTTGATCACTTCTCTCAGGAACCTAAACACCACAGCTTCATGGTCCCTGCAACAGAGGCTGCCCTCAGCCATCACATCTTCACTCTGTTCTTAATCGTTTGTGAGTATCAGGTCCAAAAGAGCACCTCCCCTAATCAGTTCATTAATTACATGTATCATGAAATTGTCCTCCATAAACTCCAGAAATCTCCTGGATTAATTGAAATTTTGTCAGGTGTCTTTCTTTGCCACACACCACCCTGCCTTTTAAGTCAATGGTCACATAAGCATACACAAAACCTAATAAATTTTTGCAAAGCCTGGATTTCGTTATCTTCAGAGATGCATTGACGAGCCCTGCTTAATCCTTTCCAGGGACACATTAAGGACATATTGTGGAGTGGGATGATTCTCATCCAGTGGTCCCTCTTGTTTAATTAAAAGATATTTCGTAGCCCCAAAGTCAGCCACGAATTCAATTTTATTAACTGTTCATGAATTAAATGCCCCACCAGAATAGTGAACAAGCCTATGTCTCCTAAAAGAATGGAAATATGATTCAGGCTCTCAGGGACACACAAAGCTGGGACAAAGAAGACCTCTGTTTTTCTTGGGCTTTTTTGTTGAGGACTCCATTAGTCTGTGTTTTGCAGACCAGGAACATTGCACCACCAGCACAAACACAAACCTCAAGCAGTCCCCAGCAGACAGCTCCACCTGAGATCCCCTTCCAAAGAGAAACCCCAGGCTTCATTTTTATCAGAAGCAGTGTGTAGTCAGCACTGATCAGAGAAGACAGCTAAGCACACGTCCCTCCAGCAAATGAACAGGCTGATACCTTCACGTGTGGCTGAGTTCCTCACACCATCCTTCCCATCCCTTGTGAATCACTGCTGCATCTTCTGCTTTTGTCCATGCCTTGCCTTGCATGACTCCATCCATCTCTAATCACCAGACTGTGCAGTCTCACCCTCTGACCTCAATGACAGTCTTTGTGGAGGAAGAGGAGAGGATGCAACCCAGGCTTTATGACTGTTTTCTCCTGCAAGGAGTGAACTGCCACCTTACACCACTGCAACACCAGCACAGCTGCACTGAGTGCAGCACACTGCATTCAGAGTCACTCCGGCTTGCAAGAGAATAACTTCTTAACAGCAGTAAGTGCTTTGCCAGGCAGAGCTACCATGTGGCAAAGCAGGTTGTTTTCCTAGAATTAAATTCTGAAACACAAATTAAGCACTACTGCATTGCCCTGCAGCTTTGCCAAAAGCAGCAAACTAGACATAGCAAGACAAAGCTTAAAAATAAAGACTCTGAGGCAGCTGCCTGGGACAACTGCCTTAACAGTTTGATTTTAAGTCTTCATCCACCTCAGCTCACATACAGCAGTAACACCTTGAGAGGGCTGTCAAAGTCTGCCCATTTCAATTCCCTTCATCGCTGCCCACTCCCCACCTGCCTGATTGGAGACCGAGGGCCTACTGCAGAGCTTGGTTAGTGCACAGTGCCCAAGAATGGGAGAGAGTCTGTGTCCTTGCCCACGGGAAGGAAGACAGTTACAGGCAGGACCTCATGGTTTAGCTGTGGTCCATCCTGCCAAAACAGGTCGAAAGTCCAGATATCATTTTGGGTTGCTAACGCAGATTAGAAACACAGTGTAAGAAGGTGAGCAGAGACCTGGTATCAGGGAAAATGGGTTCCACTTTTTGCCCTTCTACAGGCAGCCGTATAGCCTCAGCCAAGGCACTGGAGAAGTGTTTAAGCCTCTCACTTTGGTAGCAATAAGAGTTTGACACCAACGTAACTACAAGGATGGGAATGTTATCCATGTGTATAACCTCTATGGGATGACATTCATTTGCAATCAGGATTGTGAACTGCGGAAATACCCAACAGGATCTGTCGTAAGTATACAGCTAAGAACACTGTATAGAGTTAGTTGCAGCCTGCTGCCAAGGAAAGCAAAACATATCCTCCAGTGGTAACAGCCCACTAAATTGTTCAGAGGAGAGGGTTTTATAAAATAGAATTCTACCAGGGCTACCTTCTACCTTCTTCTGCATCTTTGTTGCAGAGATGCTTTATAGACTTTTTATCCAAAGCTCTGCCAAATGCTACCTCATACATCACAAGTTTCCTCTTTTTCTCTCACCACAGCAGTAAGTTACTTCTCACTTTCCTGTCCCCCAACCACTGCAAACCCTTAGTGTTGGGTTTTAATTATAAGCCCAGGTCTGAGGCTTGAAAGAAGCTTGTCTGAGTACTGATAGTCATGCAGAACTGAATGCTGTTCTTGCCCAAACTGCTAAAAGACTTGGCTTTTGCTCAGAAACAGGGATGATTCAGGATGAAATGAGAAAGAGGTTGAACCTGCGCTCTAAGCAGCACATGACAATAGCAAACAGCAATGGGTATCTACCTTGGCCCAGCTCTTTTCTATATACTTTCTATTACCTTCCATAGGGAAGGATTCCCAGCAGAAAGTTTCACAGCACAGCTCAGTGGCCAAGAACTGTGTTGGTAACAGGACTGCAGTCAGAAGATGAAAAACACAGCTGTAGGAGAGGGTTCATGATATGGCTGTGGCTCCCCACTCATGCATGCCCAATTCCTTTCAATGACTTATGACATTCTACTTCCTGCTCTGATCAGGTCAGAAGGTAAATCACCGAAAATTACAAATGGGGGAAAAAATCATTACTCATCCATACATTTGGTCTCTGTCTCTCCAGAGGGAGTGGGATGAGTGGTGGAGCGCTGGGAACAAAGACTAGACTCGATTCCAGGTCCTAGAGCCTAACATGAACTATGCTGGGGGATCTCTGCAGACAAAGCCAGTTCCTTGTGAGATTTACACCCTCAAACCTCAAGCCTGCAATGCCCGGGGCAGAATCCTGCCTCAGTGTGGCTCTGCTGTTGATGGCAGGATTTGTGCTGACAGATCAAATTTGAGAGTCCAAGCCAAGAAGAAAATGGCAAGGGACAAAACAGCAACAGCAGGGGGCTTGACCACATGCCTCTTCTGATCCTTCCCTGCCACCCACCACTGCTTCTGTACCAGCTAAACGTGCCCTAATAGTCATCCAAGCGTTGGGAGAATGGCGGGGCAGAGCCTTCACCAGGGGAAGAACAGAAGGGAAAGGGTTAATGTTTCATAGTGCCTGAAGGCAGTCTGGTTATGCTGTTATCCCAGCATATGACAGGAGGAAAAGGGAAGAGGGAAAACTCTGCCAAACTTGCATCACGGACAAAGCAAAAGCTGGCTCCTCTACCAGGTTTGAAAGAACCCTGATAAATAGAGTTGACAGATGGTCTCCAGTGGCTCCTCACCCACATGAAAATCCCTTTCCCTTCCTTGTCTGTCTGTCCCTATCCCATTCCTGCCTCTTCTGGAGCTGGTAAGTCGCTGCACTCTTCACAGAGGTTTTAGTTCTTTGTCAGACAGTACCACTCACGAGAGGTTTCTTATGCAAGAGCGTCATCTCATCAGCCTATTTGCCTCTCTTCCCCTTTCATCTCGTTTGGTTTCCATTCATATCCAGAGAACTCACCCCTTTGCCAGGGCATTTGCATGTTTTGTAATAGGTACCAATGGTGCAAATGTCAGGAAGCGCATGTTGTCTATTATTTATGCAAGACATTATTTACCTCCAGGTTATTTACCTTGTATTATGTATTTAGTTCTTCCCTATTCAGACCTTGGCCCAGCAATAAACTCAAAGGAACATCTAAGTTTAAGAGCTGCAGGTGTGCTTTGGAACAGCTGAGGCAGAAGAAAAGAGAGCTGTTAGTTTAGGCGTTCGGAGCTCTGGTCTGATCCTTGCCTGGCCACCAGCCCATTACAGTGTCTTGGGCAAGCCCCTTTGTCCCCAACAGGCGGTAGAGGAGAGGTGTGTTTGTACAGCTGCATGCACAGTGAAATGCTATGGTCCGCTTTCACCAGGGTAACGTATCGTTCCACAGAGAAAGACAATTTTCCGCCTCTTGGTTTCACGTGGTGAAGGATGTTTCTTCAGGGTACTACTGCAGGAAGTAGTCAAGCACCCTTCAGCACCTTTCTAGGCTTCAGACTCCATCAGAAAGGATGGGGCAAAGGTACTATCCAGAAAGAATTCAGAGGTATCTTTACTTTATTGTTACAAAACCAGTCTATTTCCCAGTTCAGACTGAGGATACTGCTGGAGCCTGTTACAGAAACATGCACTCAGCATAGCTCCAGTGCCCTGGTCAAAGCTGAGCAAACAGGAAAAAACAAGCAGACATGTGAATGGACAGGTAAATTCCTATTTAAAGATGACATTTTCAGAGCCTGGTGCCAAACAGACAGACCAAATCAGACTTCCAGCTAAACTGGTCACTCGGTGCATCACAGGTTGCAAGGAGCTCATGGATGTTTCAATAGCTCAGTAGTTGCAGGGTGTTAAAAGGAGAGAATAATAGTTATTTGCACGGACTGGAAGAAATCTGTATTGTTCCTGTCCTTATAAATCCTGTCTCTAAGGTGCTAATGACATCTATTAGTCATATACTGGCCCTTATAAAACCATCTTTAAATGGGACTACAATATGAAGTGTGGCTGCACTGAACGGGCAAAATACAGTTTTGACATTGAGAACACACTGACAGATAACTTTTTCTTGTTGCCTCTTGTTGCCCTCAAACAAAATAAGTCTTGCCACCCTATGCCACATCACTGAAATCACAGAAGCCCACAGCCAGTTGTTTACAAAGTAACTCATCAAATTCATTCACTGAAAAAAATCTATAAACAAGTTGATATAGTTGCATGTCTGGGAAATTTACCACTGATTCTCTCAAGCAACTTTGAAAACGAAGACATGTAAACTGAATGAAAATTCCCCAAATGAGTTTGAAAGTTAAATGAGCACCTGACAATTAGTCACAAGGCTTTGGTGACAATCCTTGCAGGAGATACTTATCACACTGAAGAAAAAACTAACAAACCTTGTTACACAGGTCCAGTAAAGCAAAGGCCTTAGAATTCATTTACAGTCAAATTTCCAGGTCTCCTTGATTATCTGCCACTTCTACTGCCCTTCATGAGGACCCACAGTTATTAATACCTGAATTTAAAGACCTGCTTTCTTTTAGGAAAAAAAGCACTTTCACACTGCCACAGGGGGAACTAAATCTTCTTCACTCGTATTCACAAACTTGGCCACCTCCTCAGCACACAGAAAACCTCAAGATATGTAAAGAGGAATTGTCATGACCTACAAAGCAATGAATGGGCTTAAGATCACCCACCTTAAGTGGGTTTTAAGAGTACTTAGAACTTATTAAGAACACTTAAGAATAATTTTGCAGTGGGCGAGCATGCAATACAGTTTTATCTCACAAACCAAATGAATATGCCCCTATGTTTTTCAGTAACGTAGGCCAGTGGGATTTTTGCACAAACTGAGATCTAAACTCAGTTCTCAGTTTCTTTACTTTTTTTTAACACATATTGACTTTGACTGCTATAGAGTACCACCCTGATAATAATGATTTATACAGAATTCTTGTCAAAGACCAATTCAACCATCTCAAAACACTTCATAGATTCAGTAAAGTGATATGCAAGCCATGCGCAAGGATCACATTGCATCATCCACCAGGACAAGGCAAGCATCTCTGTGATGATGAAGAGCAACTGTTTGAACAATGCACACCAATATTACTCAACAGCTCAGAAAGGGAAGTGAAAATTAAATGATTGCATCTAATTGAAACTGCAAGAGGAATTTTGAGCAACAGAATTCAATTACCCAAGTTGGAACTTAATCAGGAGCTAAAGTGAACGTGCTACCTGCTATGAAGAAAAAGCCAAAAGCATTCCAAATTTGGGCTGACTTAAATAAGAAATATCAAGGATAAGCTTGCAAACTTAATGGGAACTATGATTTTGTTCTCATTTTCTTTCTTTCTCCCTTTTTTATTTTCTCGTCTCTGTTGCAGCAAAGAAAAATGTGAATATGTACCAAACACCATAGCAAGTGCACAAGCCTGCAGGCAGGCTGCATCCTGCTGCACCCTTATCTCTGAACGGCAAGGGTTGCCCAACCACCCCGTGGGGCTGCTAGCTCTTACTATCCTGGGTGGCAGTGCTGATGCTCCACCAGTATTAGTCTCTGGGAATTGGAGAGACCTAATCCATTCCCTGAGTTTTGTATGTCCAGACAGGAAGAATGCTATTATTCACAGAGGAGTAAATGTTCAGCCTCTTTTGAAATGCAAAAGATCAGCCACATGCCAAGGACATTTTTCTTCTAAGCAAACTAGGACATCTGACAATGATTACCCTAACCAATACTTACCTAAAACCGTGGATTTATCATACTGGCTGCATCTCCTGAGTAGTCACTGAAGACAACTAGATGCTCCAGCATCCAGGGAAAATTAATCTGGGCCTAAAGACTGGAGCCATCACTGTGTCTTATACCAGCCCTCAAGACTTGATGGAACACAAGTGTACCAAGGGGTTTTGCTCCCTACAAATCTCTATGGAAACGTTTGAGGAGTCAGAAAATTTGTGCTGTGATACCAAAGCTTTCCAGTGATGGGTGAAGATGAGAAGGTTGTTTGGCCAACAGAGGACAGAGATGAACAAATCCAGACTGCTTCTGTGCCAGGTGATGGAGCCTTTATGAAAAGAAACCACATAGTGATGTGTGTCTGCTATATGTCAACCTAGCTGTTCTCCACAGCTGAATATTCAACCCTTCACAGTCTCTGGATATTCCTGTGACACTAGCTTTCACCCAGAGCTTCAGTGCTAAAAACGCAAGCATGCTGTTTTGTAAATACTGTTTGATCCAGTCCTACACTTCTGGAAATGGAAGGCAGCTCCTCCAGACTGGGAGAGTGCAGTTCACAGCATGGAGAAGGAGCGAGAAATGAGTGTAAATTACACTGTTGTTCAATTCACCTTGTTCCTGGGAAGTCCTGAGGTGATGTGGTTAATCCATCCAGCTGCAAAACAAACAGGGTGAGTGCAACCTGTCCGGCTCAGGCAGCTCATCTGCAGCAGTCAAGGGCTGGGAAAGACGGTGTTTCTGCACAGCTTGTGCTCAGAGGCAGGTACGAGGGCTGAGGACTCAGAGTTCTCAGGGGCCTAGGAGGATAAATCACTCCTATTTTTTAAAAACATGGGGCTTCACCCTCGGCAGAAGTAGGAGGGGATGGATCTGGTTGCTTGTGCACATTGACCGAGACCACACAGCTCAGCACTGGGGGAGAAAAGAGAGTCAAGGGAAAACAGAAACTAAGGGTACGTTTACATATGCATACACATATAGCGCATACATATTGCAGAAGCCTTTTTCTTTTAAAACTCCTGGAGGAATCTCTCTAAAGTTTCTAATAACAATTGCTTACAAAATCTTTATTAAAATACTATGGCCAAGGACATTTCCTTATCACATCATGAGTAGCGTCTCATAATATTTCAGCAGCATTTGCTTATACTTTGCTATAACTGACTAGTAACCGCTCCTTCCCATTATTACGAGCTGCTGTAGCTGCTGCCTTGTCCTGCAGTTACCAGTTCTGGCTGGCTGGCTGCAGCCACTTGCAGATCTGGCTGCTAAAGACAGCCAGCAAATGAGAAAATACAAATGGCTTGATTGCCTGAAGACCATATCTAGCTCCTGGAGGAAAGGGCTAGGTCTGTCCCGCGTGCTGTCTAGCTGTGGTGAGTCAGTTATCTGCTAACAGTAGCGGGTTGTGCAACAGACACAGCTGTTCCGGCAGATGCGCCTCTCAGAAACCAAGTCACAAGTTTCATTTCCATTGCCCAAAGTGAAGACTCCTATTTTTTCAATTTTTTTTTCTTTCCTCCTCTGCACTGGGGTTATCCCTTCTGAATACCAGAGGCTGCTTGGGATTTATTCTGCTGTTTCCCCAAGGACTCACTGACCGTTCTTGGGAGGTTGAAGGGGACACTGGTGCTTGCAACCCAGCAGGTTTTCCTGCCCTACCATCTCCTTTCAACAGTAGGGAATTGCCTAGCTTCCCTACCCTGCAAGCTGCTCTGCTCCAGCCCTCTTGGTCCTTTCTGCTACAACCAAGGTGTATTTTTGACAGGCAAATACCCAAGCAGGACTTGAAAAACAGAGCGTGCCTTCCTCCCTCCTCCTTTGCTCTTTCCATAGTCTTCTCTGCAACTGTGGTGGCCTTCAGGACGTGCTGGGTCCCTCTGCCATGGGGCCTGGCTCAGGGCTGCAATAAGTCTGCTGCAGTCAGATACCTGCTGAGAAAAAGACAGTTGGGTGGTGCAGGCACCCATGCTGGACAAGGTGGATGAGCAGGTACCCCTGTGAGAAAAGGAGAGGATAACAACCAAGGTCACACTAAAATGTAGCCAATCGTCGAAGGGCCTGAAGCAGCACTAATGATTTGGTTCGGTTCATCACGTTGGCCGTTTGGTTGGGGCCAAGACAACTCAAGCACAAGTTGTCTCAGGGTGGAATCCACGACCACCACCCACCCCACCTTCAAGCACCTGCTGCCTTTGGGAGGAGCCGCTGCAATGATTTTCTCTGCATTGGCCCTACGGCACAGCACTCTGTGCCTGAAGTTCTCGCTGCAGCCAAGCGGGGTTTGCTCGTTAGCAATGTTTACAGGCGGTCCTCTGGCCATTGATCAGCTGCTTCTTTCTTGGGCATTGTGAAATCTGCTCCTTGCCACAGGGAATAATCAGTGCTGGAAGTGGAGCTCCAGCATGAAGCTGCCGGCTCTTACAGCTTTTTATCATAAGCTTCATAATATCTGATGTTTTGTTTAAAGCTCCAGTTCCTGTCAGCTAGCAGTTACAAAACAATATCAAAGGTTTTAAATTTTTTTTCAATATGAAATAACTCTCTTGCGCTCAGAGTTGCAGAGAAAAGCCTGAAAACATGGCCCAGGGCTCCAGAACCAGACAAGCAAATAAAACTTCATATTTATATTGTATTTCCATGTCATTTGTAAGACTGCCTCACCAGCCTTTCAAGACTGGCAACACCACAGTGTTTTCATCTGTGGCTGGGAAGCACAAAGGCCAACTCTCCAATAAGATTATAGCCCTGGTGGTTTCTCAAGGTCACATTCTGCATGACCCAAACAAACTTATTAAATTGCCCTGCTTAGAAAAAGGCAATTTTATTTTTTTTTAATCCAAATGCATGTTTGAAGAAGGATGTGGTTCTAGGCAGGTCACTCTCTGGCTCGCTGGTGACCCCAGAAAAGCTCCATGCCAGCAGTGGAGAAGCCCATTCTCGGTTTCACAGACAGACATGTCACTTTCTAGATGTGGGTCCTAATGATGCTTTGGTTTCCACCATGCCAGCCCCACATGGTGAATTTGGCTGAACCCCCTGCAGGTGTAGGGGGCCAAGCCTTCGCGTGCTGCTGTGCGTCAGCAGCTGCTGTAAGAAGTCCCATTTACAAAGCAGCATTGCAGTCTGGAAGTACAACAGAGAAGTAAGAGGTAATGTGGTAACACCGTGTTTGTGCTTCTGTCCCAAGCACAGAAAGCATATATTTATATTTATAAAGGCAGTGGTTGCCACAATCTAAGGGTACATGTATACAATGAAAATGAGCAGGTCTGCTCTGCAGCCTTGAGGACAAATGGCACCATTTAATCCCATACTCATTACTAACTTCCCTTCAGATCCAAGCTTCTTGCTGATTAGGGCCCCTGGCCGGGGCCAAACCCTGTGTCAAGCATAGAAATAGTTCAGAGCTCATCAGCTAGGTAGAGGGATTGTCACAGCAACTTCACAGTATGCATAATCGAGCTCTTGTGTCCAGACATGAACCCTGCCATTCTTCCCTTCACTTTCATAAATGCAGCCTAGGAAATCATCACACTGCCGTGATTAGGACATGCCAGTTCCTGTAGCTACGTGCACTTAAGGGCACCTTGCATTCACCTGATTTGCATGAGCTGGATACACTTTTAGGTCTGGTCCACCTTGACACCTATCGTAAAGGATCTACTGGAATGCTCTCCATCCACATAGAATCATAGAATCATAGAATCATTTAGGTTGGAAAAGACCCTTGGGATCATTGAGTCCAACCATCAACTCCACTCTACAAAGTTCTCCCTTACACCTTATCCCTTAACACCGCATCTAAACGAGTCTTAAACACATTCAGGGATGGTGACTCCACCACCTCCCCGGGCAGCCTATTCCAGTGTCTGACCACTCTTTCTGTGAAGAATTTTTTCCGAATGTCCAGCCTAAACTACCCTGCTGCAGCTTGAACCCATTCCCTCTCGTTCTATCACTAATTACCTGTGAGAAGAGACCAGAACCAACCTCTCTACAATGTCCTTTCAAGCAGTTGTAGAGAGTGATGAGGTCTCCCCTCAGCCTCCTCTTCCTCAAACTAAACAGACCCAGCTCCTTCAATCGCTCCTCATCAGATTTATTCTGCAGGCCCTTCACCAGCTTCGTTGCCCTCGTCTGCACTCGCTCCAGCACCTCGATATCTCTCTCATATTGAGGAGCAAAGACATGCCTTGCTCAGGTTTCTTTCAAGAGAAACCCAGGAGGAAACCAGGGTGCACATCAGGGGACACAGTGCACATCCCTCTTCCAGTGCAGACATTGACACAGGGTACTCAGTCCAGAGAGGGTAGGACAGCAAGGATTCCTGAAGAAATGAAGAGAGGTAGTTAATAACATGTTCCTTGTGTCCATGGCAGGTTGTATAAGAATCTATGGTTTAAACTGTAGAGAGGAAGGTGCATTGAAGGATTGTTGTCATGGTAAGGCTACTCACATAGCGTAACAGATCATCAGGGAATTTCCATCAGTGGAAGACATTAAGAACAGACAAACATCTGCAGGAGTGGCACAGAACTGCCTTGGGTCTCTTGGCCACCATAGAACACTTCCAGCCCTACTTTCCCTTTTCTGACCACTTGCTCAGATGGATTATAGCAGCCCTCCATAACAGGCACCAATCTGGTGTGGGCTGCATTCAAAATACAGCCAGAGCAAGATTCCTACTTGTAGCTCTGCATCTATAGAGAGGAGCTCCAGCTGCTTTGCTTCACACTGAACAAGTCACCAAAAATGAAGGATGTGTCCTCCTGTGTCCAGCTCTGACCCTTGCTCATCATTGTCAACCAGTCTCCTCACACCTTCTTTCCTTGAGTTGGCTACCAGAATGGAAGCAAGATCCAAACAATCACTCAGGAGGGTGAGACCTTTGGTTGCACAAGACCTGCTTTCATGTTCTGGGTTAAAATGCAACAGTCATCTCCAGGACTTACAGACACCAAGTTATCCAGAAGCCTTGTGCCATGATGCTGCTTAGAAAATGGTGTTATAGCATCTAGCCCTTATGATCCACATGCAGCTGCTTCATGAGTCATATCGCAGCAAAGCATCTCCTCAAAGGCATAAGCAAGGCTGGATCACTCAGACTTGCTAGGAATCCACATGCCCCAGAACATGAACCAGAATGTCCTTCCACCCTTGACAGACCTAGATCTCCTGTGGGCATGAGAAGCCAGCTTGGAGGAATATCACCCATGAAAACAAAATTCTGCCGTTCCAGAGCCAAAACAAGACTTTGCAATGTCCCATCCCACAAGTACTCAACAATCAATTTTGTTTCTAAAGCTCTTGATCTCATATGTTCCTAATGAGTTGGTGTCTAGGTGGGAGGTCTGAGAGCCACACTGTATTAAAAAGAGCAGAGAAAAGAGCACATTAATGACCATGTTCCAGCCATGGTTTTAATAAAGCAGCAGGTACACTGGAAAGAACTCCTCCAGAATTATCTGCCAAAAAAATGTAGCAATTGCAAAATATTAAATGCCCTTTATATGTTAAAAAAAAAAAACCAAAACCAACCTCTCAAACTGCAAACCATAAAGAGAAATAAGAGTCTGAGCTGTTAAATAAATAAGAAAGGGGAGCTTTGGACAAAAATAAACAATGACTGGCATTTAGGGAACTTAATCTGCATCAGAAAAAAACTCCTCCTATTTCGCTCTGGCTTCTAATTTTTTCCATATTTTTGTCATTAGACGTTATTAAAGTACTACTGTTCCAGGGCTGGGTGATGAAAGGCTGAGATATGATTCAGCCCCCTACGTTACATAAACAAACCCGGGTCGTTATGACATCCACTGTGATTTTTTTTCCTTCATTCTTTTGAGTCCTTCACCGTACCTCGCTATTGGTTGTGCTGCAGAAGCTCTTTCAGGTGATCAAACGCAGCTTCAGGCCAGCTCTTCGGCTGCTAATGTGGTATAACAGGCACGCAGCCAGATGGCTGCTTCCAAAACACCCCTCGGTGCAGTCTTCTTGTAAGTGGGCCATGTTGAAACTGCAATATAGCTGCCATTTAAAATAGGATTTAAAAAGCAAACCAGGAAGGATTAAAGTTAGCTCTGATCCATTAATCAGCATCGGAGACAATGATGTCGGTGTGACCGGATGGGCTGACTTATGATTAGTTCAGATTTATCTGAGATATAACAAAAGGGCAGTCTGCTGGTTTAAAGAGTCTCTTTCCCTTTTCCTTTGGCAAAATCACGACATTGTTTAGAAAGCCAAAGAGAATGCCACTTAAAAGTCTGAGGTCATTTCCAAAGATAAATCTAGTAAGAGGTATGACAAAACAAGAATGAAAAAACGGGTCTCTTCCATCATGGAAAATTTCTCTGGCATTTGGAAGTGAGCCAAAGCCAATTGAAATCAGTAGGAGGACAGGACAGCCACTGTAACAGAGTGAGGCTTGTATGGGACACCATCACGGTGTTGCAGTCATCGGTTTAAGGGCAGATTGGTTCCCTGGGCCCTGCAAACCCAGACATTAACCTACACATCTGGTACTACATAAGGCAGTCTCCATTGAGTGAGAAATGTGGTACAAAATATGCCTCCAAAGCCACCAGGACATTTCACGTAACTGTAAGAAGGATTTTTCCACCCTGACGGCTTCCCAGAGGAACAACCATACCAGCCTGGCACAAGGAGCCATACAGAGAAGGTTGAGGGCAGTACGCCTGCTAGTGGGACGTGCAGTCTATTTCTGACCACCCTTTTACACAAAATCGGATCAGCAATACTTCCTCTGAAGGCCAGGCATGGCCAACGGTGTGGAAGTGGCAGCACAAGCCTCACCACGTCATAAAGTGCCTCAGCTATAGGGCTATGCTATGGTGCAAGAGTTTATCTACCTCTCTGACTTTAATTATTATATTTTGTGCAATAATAACAAAAGGGTCCACAAATAAAAAAAAGTAAAACCCTCAGCTAATATAACAGCAGAATAAAAATGGTCATCTGGATGCATAAAATTTATATATATATAAACACGTGAAGGGATTTACTTTTCGTTTTAGTTAGGTGGCCCGCTTACAGTATGGATGGTTGTTGGCAATCTACAAGATAGCATCAAAATATGTTTAATTTTATGTCACTATTAGTTTGGAGAGGTCATAGAAACAGACTTCTGTAGTCTTTTGTCAGTTAGTACTTCCATGCCCTTGAAGGATTCTCAGAGTATCAAAAAAAATAAAATTTTTCTTGTCTGTGAAGCTCGGGGTAGATCTTTCAGAGGCACTGTACCCCCTTGTATAGGATTGCAAGAGAGCAGCAATATGCAGATATGTCCCACCTTACTGGAGACTGTCGCTCTGCAGCATGCAGAAAGGGATGCGGCTCTCAGACTGCCTTAGACTGTGGGTGGGCCACGTTGCCCTCTGGAAGTGTCAAAATCTCTGCCTGGATGACAAATGGAGCAGAGCCCAGCACTGAGCTGTTCTTTGAAATATCTGACTTTGAGCTAATTGAACTTGGAACAGCTATTGCACAGTTCCTTTTCCAGTGTCAGCTCACAGTGCGTATTGACTTTCAGGCAGCAGACTCTTGACTTCTAAACAAGATTTCACTAACCTTGCTGAGGGCTCAATTCATGTCTCGTTGGCAACAACGGGCAGATCCTCTTTGACTTGTTGGCAGCTGCCCCAAACGCTGAGAGAACCACAGAGCAGGACCTAAGCAGGGAGAACTTCCTGTGACCATCCTGTGGCACTGGCTTTAGGCTAAGCATTAAGCCTATTGCAGGTGGCAATAAATTTCTCAGCCCTCATTCTTACAGTGTAAGCATCTGGGCTTCGGTATCTGCCTCTGCAAGAAGCCCTGCTGCCCAGTTTGCCCCATCGTTGGTTTGGTTACCCCTCATGACAGCATTTGAAATTCCCACCAACTTCAGTGGATGGAGGAACAGATGAGGTGGGGGGTTGTTCCAAACATACTAAGGGATTGCCTGCTGACAGACTGCAGTTGAATGTGATGAAGAAACTGAACAAATTTCACTGAAGCACTGGTGTCCAGCAGACAGACCTATCCCACGCAATGGCCAGGTGAAAGGCAGCTTATTCTGTTTTTTCTTTGAACCAGCTTTTCTTCCACAGAGATACAGAACGCCGGGCCACCAGTACCCAAAGGGCAACTCCCTCTCTGGAAAACACTCAGAAAAAATAGGCAGTGAGGTAGCCCAGGCTGTGGAAACCTGCAAGACCTACAGAAATCACCTAAGCTCCAGTTCTACCTATGTGTGTAGGTCCAGTCTTGGTTCCAGTGCAACTTCTGCCCTTCCACTGCTGTTTGTACCCTTGTTTCTCTCAGACGGACTCAGTAAGAAAGTGGTTTTACAGACTCGAACTTCAGAAACAGTTTACCTCTGTCCACCAGTGCAGCCGCAGTCTCAGCTGCTACTGCAAGGTGGGACATCCATATGGGATGCGGAGGTACATGTGCAACTGCGAGGGGGAAGAAGGGGGACTTCCCCACACCATCCCATGTTAAGGTGGCCTAAACTGCTTGCTGCCGTGACCTCGCCCCTGTGTCCGGTGCTGTCAGCGGTCCATTCGCTGGGGGTTTTGCACCACCTGCACAGACGCAGGACCGCCTTCCGGGCAGAAACAGCATCTAGGGAACCGCTCCCGCAAGGATGGATAACAACAGAGACACAGGACATCTGTTTTGCTTTTGCGAGCAGTTTGGAAATGTCTGCAGCGTTCCAGCCGAAGGAGAGGAGAGACAGCCCAGAGGGCAATGCGGGCTGCCCCTGTGGTTAGAGCACTGTCTGGAGCAGTTAGGAGACCCATATTCTAATTCCTGCTCCGGCACCGATTCGCTATGCACTTTCGGGAGAAGCCACTTAGCTGGTCTGCGCCTTTTGTTATTCCAGTTGTAATAATATTTACATCACAGGGGAGTTAGGAGGCTTATTCAATTATTGCGTGTGAAGCGTTTTGATATCCTCCGGCGGCCGGGGCTGGAGGCAGCCTCCCTGGCCAGGCTGCTGGCCCCCGCCGGGGCAAGGGCGGCCGGCGCCCCGCTCCCCCGCTCCCGGCCCTCCCCGCTCCCCCTCCACGCCGGCCCGGCACGGCCCGGGAGGAGGGCGGCGGCTCCTCCGCGCCACCGGCGTCCCCCGCCGCCCCCCGCCCCGAGAAGGGCATCCCTCCGGGCAGCGGCGCCTCCTGCAGCCTCTGCCAGCCGGGGTTGCTCCCCACCGTCCCCTCCCGGCCCTGCTGCAAAAAGTGCGTGTTTCCTCTGGGTTGCGCCTGCCTCTCGACAGTTGTTTTTTAAGGGAGTTGCTAGAAAACTCTCCTGCTTCTTCTTTTTTTTTTCTTTTGTGTAACTATATCATGTCTGGTATTGTATTTCTATTTTCCCCTGAGGAAAGCAGCCAAAAGAAGTAGGAACAACAAATAATGTGTGGGAGAGTGTTTTTCTTTTCTTTTTCTCTCTCTTTCTTTTTTTTTTTTTTTTTTGTACCTCTGTTCAAAGCCTCTTTCTGTTTGGCTCCACCATTATTGCAAGTACAATTCCCTTCTCTCTGATCTTTTTTTTTCTATTATAGTTGTATTGACTTAATTTGGGGTAATGAGCTTGTTTGTGTTGAACCCCTCGATATTTTCATATTTGCATCCTAAAAGCTCTGCTTTTCTTCTGTCATGCTTACTTTTTTCACACGATTTTTCTTTTTGTTTTCTTCTTTCCCTTTCCTTCTTTCTTTTCCTTTGCTTTTCCTTCTTTCTTTTTTCTATTTCTTTTTTGGCTTTTCTATTTTTCTCCCTTTTCTTTCTCTTTCTTTTCACTTTCTTTTTTTCCCTCTCCTTTCTTTGCCCTTATTTCCTTCCTTCTTTCCCTTCCTTTCCTCTTCTTCCTTTCATTGTCTTTATCTTCCTCCCTTTCTTTCTTTTTCTTTTTTTCCCTTTAATTCTTCGGAAAAAAACTAGCAGAGAATTAAGCAAATCATCTGCGGCAATTAAGGCAACGTCTCTGGGAAAACACTAGCTGTGAAGCATGTTTGCTTTGTGAAGTACTCTCATCAGACACCTTGGCACAGAGCCACCTATTTATTTGGGAGAGGGGTAAAAAACATGCAGTGGGGAGACTTTTTGATTGTTGTTGTTATTAGTGGCACATTCATCTTGCTTGTCCTAGGTTCCCACATGTTTTTAAACCATTATGGTATGTGGTTTCTAACCACGGATGAGAGATTGCTGAGGAAAAATACTGCATCTGTTCAAAAATTAAAAGTCAAGCGTTATCTTTTCCTCCTTGCCTTAGGCGAATGTGTCGTGGCCTTCGTGCCCAGAGGCTGTGCCAGCGATAATTTTCAGACTCGTGTCTTTCAGTCTCCCCTCTGCAAACACATAGAAACCCATGCTCGTCCTCGACCTACCTGCCAGCAAGCACACAGCAGTGGTGCCCGTTCAGCCCACTGGAGGTGCTCCCTACCAGCACCGGAGGGGCCAAAGTGTGAGTGCTGCAATCCCCCCAGCCTGCCCCGGCAGAGCCACGATCCCCCCCTGATGCTGCTGCTCCAGGGAAGCTCGCTGCCTGAGAGGTGTGCCTGGGAGGGAAGGCAAGGAAGGAGGCATCACAGGAGAAGGCACCTTCATCATCCGCTGGGGGACTGTGCTGGGGTGTAGGAGCTCCCCTGCTTGCACCCTGCATTAGAAACAGATGGGAGCAGAGTTTTCCGCTGAGGCTGGTTGGTAGGAAAGCGTTATTCCGGACTGGAAATTGGTCACAAGTCTGCAAACAGAGGCAACAACCTTGCATGCTCACTGCCTTCCATGCTCCGGGCTTCCCTGGTTGGGAAAGTGCTTTTTCCCTGCAGGGGTGCTGGAGTGAGATGGGTCCCAGCCGCTCCATACACTGCTATTAGACGTAAACCAGAGAGCAGGGACTTGCGCTTTTCCCAACGAAGCAAATTTTCCTAAGCAAGCAAAAGTACCTGGTATTTAGCATCCCTTTCTCTGAAATTAGTTTGTCCCAAGGCAGCAAGAGTAGTTGTATTAGTCACACATTAATCTCACAAAACAAAATTCCATTTTAAACTTCTCTCTTCATTTCCCTGGAAAACTGGTGTGGGGAAAGGGGGAGAACTAACAAACCTGCCCAGCATCCCACCGACCTGTACCCCGCACACACAGAATGCGGAAAATACAGTCTATAAGCTTCAAGAGGTTTTCACTTTGAGGCGTGGCCATGGCTTCCTCTATCCTTACTAGAGAAAGCTATTCGATAAATAAAATTTATAAATAAAATTTTACGCTCCATCTCTCTGTGACCATTTCACACACACACACGCAGAAGTTTGGGGAACACACAAAACTGATTTCAGAGCTGTCAGAAACCCCTCAAGCCGGAGGAGCAACGTGGACGTACTGCAGCCGAAGATCTGCTGCCCTAGTCTGTACAGACTGCGTATGCTTTCACTTTTTTGGGTGTTTCAACTTCTTAAAAGGCTTCTAAAGGAAAAGAACAAATTATTCTATCCTATAATTAAAGGACAGGTTTTGCTTTTTTCCACCCTGCCTACTTTCCCTCTCCCACAGGAGAACTTGGAGTCGTTAAGTTACTTTTTTAAACAAAACTCATCGTTCTCAGCTCCTTCCACGCCGAAGAGCTGCTACATTTTTCGCAGGCAGCTCTGCGCTCAGGAGCTTTTAAGGGTTTCTAATCCTGGAAGGCCGTCTGACATCACCCTGCTTCTTGTCTGCTGATGTTTCATACAAGCCTCACATTTCCTTAGTGTTTTTCAGAGCCACCAATTACTGCAGCAATCTTGTGTTTATGTTCTGGTTTTGTGCTTTCTTTTTTTTTTTTTTTCTTTCCCCTGATGCTTTCCTGGCTTGCGTCCCAACAGGCTGCTCTCTCGTAGACGTTTTTTGTGCCAAGGGTTAAGTTGGACCAGCTTGTTACAAAAGAAAAAAAAAAAAAAGAAGTGGGAGGGAGGAGGGGGTTTTTTCCCTAATTTTCTTCATTGACTTCAGGCACCATGTGATCAGGAAGCCTGGCCTCTTTCCATTTCCCTTCCCGACTAAAGGGAAACATTGTGTAGCTGTTGCCCTGCCACCAGTGGGACGGCCTCTCACAGCATTACGTAGGAGGATAAAAATAACCGGGATATTTAAGGCCAGCTGTGGAATCCCAGCGCAGGCAGAGCGAGCCTGGTCAGCCTCCGAGCACCACCAGCCCCGGCCCTGGCCGCGGGCGCACACACGTGCCCGAGAAATGTGCTGTATATGATGCAACTGCAAATATATGCCTGGCAGCGGCGCCGAAACAGTTAGACCCTGGGGAGGCCCAGAAGAAGAAAAAAAAAAAAAGAAAAGGGGGAAAAAAAAAAAAAAGAAAAAGAAAGGGAGAACTGGAGAGCTTTTTCGTCCCTTTTAACACGCTGTTCCTAGGACAGCAGGTATTTTTCAAAAAGCTGGCGACTATCCCCGGTATGTTGTGTGCTTGCTGCAGGAGCAGGAGCATCCAGAGAAAGTGTGAGACCCTCAGCAGGCTGGCTTCTGCGGGGCTTGCTCGGCTTCGGGTGTAAGCCAATACAGTACACCTTTGTCCCAGGGTTTTGTAGGGGACAGCAGCAGGAAACTACACTGAGCCCCCCCCGAGAAGGAGAGGCTGGGACAGCACCACGTTCCTTTACAGTCTCATTAGGCTTTTTTCTCCAAATCACAAGTGTTGCTGAGTACAAGGCGCATCTTGTTTGTTGATTAAAAGTAATTAAAGAGCAGACAGCCCACAGGGCTCAAACAGAAATGGTAGCCTCTTTTATGTTTGGTTCTTCTGGGAGTCACAATTGTCAGAAATCTTTGGAGGTGATTTTTTTCCTATTTGTTAAGCTTGTTTTCACGCTATACCCCACCTCTAAAGTTTCCAAAGAGTAATACTGGACAGCGTCTGCCACAACTCCAGTGATGGGAGGAGGCTGTCATTGCCCGGACAGCAGTGACAGCCCTTCTTTAAAACTGGTCTGTCGTGCAAACTGGGGCAACTTCAGCTTTCCTTTGCCCATCAGGGGCTAGGACGGTGCAGATGAGGAGAAGCCGAAGATACCATGGATGGTCTTGTACTTTGAGGAGAATCTCCTCACCCCCCAGCACACGTCAGGGTCTGTCCCCCCCCTCCTTTGGTCAGAATTGTCAAGAGGGCCTGAAAGGAGAGAAAAAGGGACCCAGGGGACACTTCTCCCTTAGTGCCACCCTGCGCTGGGACAAAACAGAGGACGTGGCAGTGGTCCCAGCAGCTCCCAATTTCCCCTGCCGGGAGCTGAGCTCTCTGAAGCTCTCTGAGGAATCCATACCCATGGGCAAAGCCAGGTTATGCGTCCCCATGGCTTTTCAAAAGCTGCTCCTACTTAAAAGGAAGAGCGCAGCATGTGACTAACCAGCCGGGAGCAAAGGGGTCTAAGAGCTGTGTGCTTTCCACACCCCGTTCCTGTTCCTCGTGTGCTGCCAAGGACTCAATTGCCCAAATGGCCTCTGCTACCTGCCCACTGCAACGCAGAGGCACACAGCTCTGCTGCAAACCTCTGCCGCGGGGCCAGGAAACTACCCGTTCTGGGCAGATCGCAAATGCTGGAGCAATCTGTTTTCCTGGAATACGCAGGGAACCTTCTAGTAAGAAAATATAAGGCTCTGTGACTCCTTCCTGAAACGATGAGTGGCCTCCCTCTCCTCTTGCGGAGGGAAATCAGTTATAAACCCTGATGAGGGACAGAGATTGTTCCTGAGATTATTTCTGCTGTGGAGCTCTGTTAAATGTTAGCCAGAGAATAAAATTACTATCTTTGGTTTACCTTGGAATTTCCCCTTCCACAATCTATAGGACCCAGTGTAACAAGAATCCAGTTTAGAGAAGTTGTGACAATTGCTGGGCACAAACTTGAGATTTGCTTATTGCTTATGCAATCATGTGGGTTTATTTCAAGGAATTGGGGAAGGTGGGGGGAGTTTAAGGACATTTGTAAGGCGCTACACCTGTTTGGACTTTCTGTTTGTTTTTGCAAGTGCTTACAGTTTTACTGTTACATGTTCTAGGTTTATTCTTTCAAGTTGAGTAAAATATTGAAACCAGACAGAAAAACAGACTTATTGGGAGGAACGAGTAGAGCCTTAGTTTTCAGCCTCATAAGCAGCCCTCCGTGTAGATACTTCTATAATCATTAATATTTAACAACACAGTATTTGAGAACCCCTCAGACCAAATGGACTTTGATCTTATAAACCCTTTATTACACAGGGAAATATTATCCCCACTTTATATAAATACGGAGCTGCACAGGAGGAAGAGCAAAGGCCCAGTGCCCATTTATCTACTTAAAGTCCCTCCAGTTTCACTGGGAAAATAGTTTTACATGTCTGGGCGTAAGTGGCAAAGCTGGGGTGTCACCCTGCCTTGCTGCATGTCAGTCTGCTCCCCAGCACCAGAGGAGCATCTCATGAGTCACTTTCACATGTCTCCAGTACAAATCTGCTGGATGGGAGCCGATTCCCTCCTTCCTTTTTTGTTGATTTGCCTAGAGAGTAGAGGCAACCGCAGCATCAACTCTTCCTGCATGGGAGCAGGCTGAAATGCTTTTCAGCCAGAAGAAGCCATGGGAGACAGCTGGGTAATTCAGCCTGCCGAGTGCAGCCACCTGGATTTATGAATGCCTGCACCCACATCCTGAAGCAATTCCCAGCTTTTCTGGACACTGGCTAAACCTCTGGGTTTGTCGAACCGCATGGAGTACCACCAAGGGGCTTAATGGGGACCACAGCCACAGATAGGGATCACAGATGGTGAATCTTCCTCCAGGCAGTTAAAGTGTGATCAGCCTCAGCCCCCCAACTTCTTGCTGCCACGGGGGTAACGTGAGCTGCACAAAGTGCAGCACACATGCCCACACCTCGCAGTCATCCCTGCGTGGGATGAAGGGTTTCAGCCTTCCTGGAGGAAGAGGAACTGCCCAGATCATCCCAGCAGATTCAGCAGGTGGCATCTACCTCAGCTGTCCTGCACCAAGGTCCACCCAGGTGACACTGAACTGCACAGGGAAATCAAGCTTTGGAGGCATCCAGCCCTCGCGCCACTGCACGTTTCCATCCGCCGACGTTTGGATATCCCACCTACCATGGTAGCAGCACATGGAGCCACTTGGCATTAAACAATTTCATCCTGGGCTGCCATGGCCATGCAAAGAGGATGGCAGGCAGGGATGTGTGTTTGGGGGCTGTCACGCAGCCAAATCTTCTCTGCAGCAAACACAACCCGGCAAGTTTCACATGCTTTGGAGTTTCGGAACAAAAGTTTCACACAAACTTAATTGGCCCCAGATTTTTAACACTAGTAAGTAGTTATACTTACTAAATAATAATAAATAAATAATAAAAAGAGCTATTTCTTATTGACCGTTTGCCACTGATACATGTTCCAGTTGGCGCTCCCATCACACCTTTACTAAATGAACAAGAACTCCAAACCCCTCAACACTTAAGCTAAACTTCTCTCTTTTTTTTCACATGTAGCTTGCCATGTTGTTGTAATTAAATTTCAAAGCTCAAGCCTCTGCAGTTTTCTTTTTCTGGTGTTGTTTTTCATCCAGTAGCCATTACAGCCTCACACAAACCAAAGTCACCCATCCAGAGATTAACAGGCCTCTCTTCTTCCCATCAGGTGTCCTGGTCTGCTGCTGAAAGATAAAAGTGGATTCTGTTGAATTACGTGAACATGAATGGCAGTGTAACAGGGCTCTCATTTCTTTCTACTCTGATATTCTGTTTACCCTGATATAGTAAATATCAGGATACCTGGCTTCTCTGCAACTAATCACCTATGTGGCCTTGGTCATAACACTTAAGTTCTGTGATTTGCCTTTGGCTGTGTTTCCAGCTGTCTCCAGGCTGCAGATTCTGTGGGATGGGTTTCCCTCATGGTCTCTTTCAGCTTGGGCGTACACGAGCACAAGAGAGTCAAATCCCATGTAGGGCCTCCTGTTGCCATGGCCAGCCACGATGGTTTGGAGCTGAGGCTGGCGAGCCAGCAGGGTAAGGGAGCACCCCTTGTTACAGAGTGGGGAAGCCTCTGCTCCCCTTCAGCCTTTTTAACAGAAGCTGCGTCTTGGTGAAGTCAGGTTTGTTTTACCCTGCTGATACCACTGTGATTTCTCCATTTATTGCTTCTTCATGCTTCAAAGCAGAGCCCGGTGTCCTTAGCACCTCACCTTTAGAGAAATAAATGTTCTTTGGCATGAAAGAGAGCTGCTGTGCTCAGCATCCCATGAAGCTTTCCAGGTGAAGGCAGCCTGAAAACACATCTAGCCATTTCAATGTTCTCCCCCCCACAACAAAGGTGACAAGCGAACAGAGAAAACTCCCAGCCCTTGCACATCCATACCCTATAAGGAACTGCCTTCAACCACCGTAAATAAAACAAAGGTACGGTCTTCAGCTGATCACAATTACTGGAGCTCCATTGAATTGAGCAGAGCTAGGATAATTTACACCAGATGAGTATCTGCCCTCAACATATGTCACATTATGGTTCAACAAGATGGTCTCAGTGTGCCTTGGGGGAGGAGCAGTTGGAGGGGGGAATTAGGTTTGCTCATGTCTAGGAACGATGGGCTGCAAAATCCCTGAGAGTGAGGAGGTAAGTAGGGAAAAGAAGGCATTTGGTTATTAGGCCATCTTATTTCCAGTGATTAGGGTGGGAAAGAGCAGACTGTGTGGGAAACAGGCTTCCCTACACCCATTTTGGCAGCTTTTGATTGGCCCCTAACCAGACATTTATTAAAACAGCCTCATAAGTTGCGGTCTCACTAAAGAACAATACAAAACCAACCAAATGTTAATGTTTTCAATCTGTTCCTGCTGAGATTTCCGCCTCCCCACCTCCCTGATTATTAGAGAAGAAGAGGGGGGGGAAAAGGGGAAAGAGAAAAAAAAGAAAAAGAAAAAGAGTGTGTATTCCCAGCCTCAGCTGACAGATCTGCTGTAGCCTCCTGGAGTTTTTGTAATTAGAACAAAGGGTCCTCGGGACAGGACCTATAATTGTTTTTGAGTGTTCATACATTTTAACTCAGCCCAGGTTAGGCATCCAAGCAAACTCAAAGCACTGACAGAAGCAGCTTGAGCCCTAGGAGAAAAACTACAAGGAAGGATTAAGAGCCTTCAAAAGAGGGTAGTGGATCACATCTGATACTTTAAAAAATATATATATTTATTGTTAATGTGCTCAAGATTGTTTTTCTTAGCAAGCCAGAGCAAAAGCTGTGCTGCAAACACTTGTCAAGCAGAGGTCTGGTATAGTCTGAGCTTCAGCAACAGGAGCAAGGAACAGGGAGGAAATAAATATTTCAGCAAGCAAAAACCTCAGGACAGGATATGTGACGGAGCTTCTGAAGGCTGACAGGGAGTGGGAGGGGTTTTAACCCACCCCTCTTGCTGAAATTTATGAGGGCTGTGCATCCCAAGCCCACTGCCAGAACAGGTTTTGTGGTTCGGCTTCTTCAAACTCCTGAACCTGCTCCGGGTAGGAGTAAGTCAGAGAGGCCGGGACCTTCCCTCCGGCCACACCTCACATCCACGCGTCCAGCCTCATCCCCCTCCTCGTCCCCGCGTTCCCCCGAGAGCCCCCTCCAGCCATAGTGTGCCTGGGCATTGTCTGGAGAGGGCTGGCCAGCAGTGGCCCGCGCCGTGCCAGGGCATGTGCTGGCAATTAAATAATATAGGCAATCATGACAAGTGCTCGAGCCCACACTGGGGCTCCATTGGGTTTACCGGTACAGACACATACAGCAGCACCAGCTGCAAGCAGCCTTTCCATGGGAAAAGTATTGGACCCAGAACACACACGGAGAAAAACGCGTTTGCAGGCAGTGTCTCTGGTAGCAGTCTGGGGCTCTTCTCTCTAAGGTTAACATTCACTGCTCGAGAAAAAACAGTGCTTCTGCAGATCTGCAGGCGAGATGTGGTTGCAGTGGGTCGTCCAGATCCACAAGCAACAGTCCCTTTTTGGGTGGGATTTTCACATTGGTTCCTCTCTGCCCTAAAACCAGTTTCGCTGGGGCAAAGCTTGGACAGCACTGGGCACTTTCAGAAAACTCTTCTGTCACTTCCCAGCTCCAGTGACAGCAATGAGCTCCTTGCATGGAGAGCACGTGAGTGATGGAGAGTGCGCATGACTGGGGCCTACCTCTACTTAGTTATGAAGAACTACTTTTTTTCTTTAAAAAAAAAAGCACTTGCTGGAGCAGATATTGAAAACAGTTTCTATGAACAAGTCCACACAGTGAAGGCAGAAGCTGGGCTGAAGGCAGGAGTGGTGTCCGTGCTGGAAGCCATGTAGCTCTGCAGAGTGGTCCTGAGCGTTCTTCTGGCTTTTAATTGGGAAAACTTTCCCAGTTCAATCACTCAGACAGCCTGTTTATGCCATCATTCTGAGCCTGTTTATGCCATCATTCAGTGGGTGCTGGGGACTCTAAAGCTCATCATGGCATATTTATTAAGAGGTTCTGATCCTTCCTGCCATACATGAATAATTTCCCTCCTGCCTCTACTCCCTGGTAAGAGGGTGGCAGGGTTGCAAGAGGAAGCACCTGGGGGCTGACTCCTTGGTGGTTCAGACGCTCCTCCCTGGCTCCCTTGTGTACCTGTTTCAAGCATTTTTTAAGCCTGAGGCAATGGTGCTTTTTGGTAGGTGAGGAACAGTGCATAGAAATAGACAGCTGACTGGTAATATAGCAGTTGGCCTCTGCTGAACAGATCACAAAGCCCAGCCTCCTGAGAGAAGACCTCATGTTAGGCATGTAGGTCCCAGTCCAAGTCAGCATTTTCCCATGCTTCCAGGGGGATCCAAGCTGAGTGGCACTTCTTCTGTAGGAACCAGACTTTTAAGAGCTGTTGGGGAAGAAACCAGATAGATGAGCTAATGTCTTACATGTCGATGATGGTGGAGATGTGGAAATAACTGTGAAGAAAAGGACAAAACACATTAGTCCTTTACAACACCCCGCCAGCAGCAGGTACTAGCAAGGGAAGTGTTTCTTTCCTACAATAGAGATGGGGTAGATGCAGCCTGCCTACTGCATGGAATTAGTTATGTGCATTACCCATGAGCACTGTGAGCTATCCCCTTGATGAAAAAAAAAAAAAACTGAGAAACAAGTCTTATATGCAACCAGTCCTTCGTAGGACCACTGCCTTACTTCCTTGTTGCCGTCCCAGCGCACATGGTAGGTACGTCCCCTGAAATCACAGGGGAGAATTACGACTGTTGTCTCCAGTGCGGCCGCGATCCAACCTGCTCTCAAAGCAGCCACAACACACAGTTGGCCATTCATGCAGGGTGCCCAGCATCCACCAGCCTGGTGGTCCTCCTGCTCACCTAAGGAGTGCATGGTCTTGCACTCATGCAGATGGGACCCACAACCATGGTCAAGCTTCGGTCCGCTGGGCTTTCAGAGCCAGGCAACTTTGAGCCGCGGCAACTGATAGTAGGTTTTCTCCTCATCCACTCCATCAAGAAGGAAAAATACAGTCATCGGGAGACACTGCAAATACACGCTGCTCTTCTTTGGTTACTGAAGTTGGCCAGTCAGCCATGAGGATGGTTTAAATGAGTTTATTTTCAACTGCTGCATTTCAGGATCATGACCACTGGTGGATTGTAGGCAGCCACACTGTAGCATCCAGACCGCTCTCAGCTGGATGGCCCCGCCATAGATTTTGTATTAGCAGATTACAAAATACCAATTTCTACTCACTATTTACAGGAAAAAAATCACATGCTAGGCACTACGTGTATTTCTTTCCCCTAAGCCAAACTATCCAGTTCTCTGTTTTATTTGGCAAAGAACAATGGCTCTAGGAAATTATGTTTTATATAGAATATAATCTGCAAAAGTAACACCGAGTGCAAAAGCAATAGATCTTGACCCTGAAATGCAAATCAAGCAGATGCCAAGGTAAGAAAATGGGCTAATTAGATGTTTTATCCTCTTGCCAATATTTTGCAAAGCACAGAGTAAAAAGCAAATCTGTTTACAACATTTTGGCTGTTGCTGCATATTCCAGCCACAGCATTTACGTCAAAAGCCTCTTTATGTATACAATAAAGTTCTTGATATCTCCTAAAAGGTTTGGAATAACACTCCCTATAGAAACAATTGTCTTTATACATCATAATTCCCCATCCCACTTCTTCAGTTGAAGTCATGGGCTGGATGCGTTTTGATATTCTGCATGATCAGGTGCAAACTGGTAGTAAACACACCGATTCTACATAAGGTGGTCTGAAACGATGTAGGAAGGTAGGGCAAGAGGGAGCAGTGGACCTCCCTGAATTCCTTGCAGCAACTCTGCACTTGCTAGGACTGGTCATGGAGGCTGAAAGAAACTGCTGGGAAACACCGTTTCCTGTGAGCAGGTTCTCCTTACTACAGCCTGGTGGCCACACCGGTTGCCACACTGACATATTACTTTACAATCTTCTTTGTGCAGCCTAACCTCCATCTGAAACATCTACCTGCATCCAGGCTTGCAGTGGCAGGCAGCCTTTTAAATAAAAGGCAGGCTTTAGGAGGGTCAGGCAAGCTGCCAGCTGGTCACCACATGAAGCATTTTACAGAATCCTCCACCACTGGAGGAGTTTTAGAGCTTTTTTTTCACTGCTAAAGTTCAAGAAGGTGGGGGGGGACGGTGACGTGAATCCATTGTCTGGGGGCTTCTTCCTTGGAAGGGACTGGTTTGGGCTGCGGTCAAGAATGGAAAACAAGGCAAGAAGGGCCTTGGGTTTTGCCCAGTCTCATAATTCCTGTCAATGTTTCCATTTTCCATCCATTTTATTCTCTGCCTCCATAGAAGAGTGCATTTCAGGATTTTTCCAGCATCACGCACAGTTTTGTTCAACACAGGAAAGAGTTCTCACTGTTTGCATTTGAGACGCGACAGGGTGCACCAAACCCAAAAGCTGAAACAGGCCATACCAGCACCTCCAGTCATGGAGATCTTCTCAGGTGGTCTGTGGAAGCATCTGAATACAGACCACAGCATCTGATTTTTGGGGGCCGTGTTTGCTGAATTCAACTGTTTCAACCACTGGTTCCACCTCAGATGAATTTCTGAGTTATCAAGAACCAACAAGTTGTTTCTCAGAAGATTGTTTTCTGCAGACTCCTCTTTTTGTTCGCCCAAGGATATTGGCCCTTCTTGAAGAACCGGACGTATAATTAGAAATTAATGTCTATTTGCTTTGATGGATTTTGCCTCTTTTCTGAATCCTGAATTATCCACAAAGCTGTTACAAACAGAATAGAATGTATTTGTTCATCAAAAAAATGATTCACCCGTTTCTTCAGGGATTAATTCTCAGTTTTGTTCGTGAGTGGCTTGTTGCAAATAGTCATAAATTCTACCATGTTGGGTTCCAACCCCGGAGTGATCTTTGTCTGGACTTCAATGGGGCTTTGCATGGGGGGGGCCTGGCCACACAGATCTCATTGCAGGATTGGGCAATGGTTAGTTACATAAGTCATATGATGTTGTTTCTGTTCCCTGACTGGCTAACTTATGTAACTACAGAACAATAGCGTGTATTTGAATATAAAGGCAAAAATCGTGCCTCCTATTTGTTCTTCGTGAGAGTCTGTTCAAGGGCTGGATTCTGCTGTCCGCGCAAGCTATAAAGATATTTTCTTTGACAGTCTCTTGGTTGGTGAGGACATCTGGAGTAGGTGACACTAACAGAGCTACTGAGATGCTCTGTGTGAGTTCATCTGAGGACTATTTGCAGACACTGGGCTCACGTATTATCCCCAGTAGCAGCTGAAATGAGAAGGAACAAAACCAAAGAGAACGACTCATGAACCTGGGCCATCCAGTGGCCCAAGTTCTTGACTGCAATGCAACCGCATTGATTTGATTTACAACTTATAAATGTCTGGCCGTCAAGTTTAATGTTTCCCTTATTCCATTTCAGGGAAATAAAAAGGCTTAAAAGCATGGCCAGGGTTAAAATTGGACATCTTAGGGAAAACATTGTAAAGTAAATGTTTGTGTGTTTATGCTTAAACGTGAGTATTTTCCCCACTTGTTATTTTTTTTGTTAAAATCTGAACATAATTTCTGTTCAGAGAGGGAAAATAGGAATCCACGGCTTTTTTTTACAGCTGATGTTTTATTTTAGTTCATTTATACGATTCACCACCAGAAGATTTTATCACAGTCACCTGGAGATTTTATCACAATTTTTGAGTTCAGATTTTGTTTCGGTTTTTTTCTCTTAAGGTCCCAGTTCTTGGAGTCATGTGATTACACAAACATTCCCTACTTCCAGTGTTTTAAAAGTAAGTTTCTAGCCGGCATTGTTGCAGAGAAAAGACTGAAAACATAAACCCTCAAGGCTAAGAAAAAGAACACACAATTTACAATTTTTTTTAAACCTCATGATTTCTCAATCTTATGTTTTTTGAGGATAGCCTGACTAATAAGTTTTAAAAGCCCAGGGTTGACAATATTAAATCAGAATCAGGAGGAAACCATTGCTTGAGTTCATACAACATGACCTGATAGTCTTCCAGACTCCTAGGAGATGTTACCGTGCAGCGGGCAAGTACTTTTTCAAAGTCACTTATGACCGTATAAGACCATCATAGCCTATCCAAAGTAATTTTGTTCTTCATGCATGCCGGTTTTTAGCACAGTCCCAAAGTATATATTATTTATATGTCAAGCTTCAACCTCTCAGAAAGCATCATTGCAATCCACAGTGTAAATACCTGTTCTCATGCTTTAGTCTCCAATGTAAACATGGGTTTTGACATTGAACACAGCAAGCCAAAACTCAAGAGGTCACAACTGATGCCCTCATGCCACCTTCTAGCCTCTTTGAATCTGCTTTACAGACAATTTCGAACCCAGTCAGTTCCTCAGTTGTCAATTTCTACCCTGAATTCACAAAGGCATGTGCAGCAAGTTGCATTTGCAATGTGCAGCATAGCCGTAGAAGTGTCCCCCTTCATCTCCTAATTTTTTAACATACTTTGGAAACACTCTCATGTCCTGGAACTTGCAATTTGCTGAGAACTTGCTTTTTAACATATTTTATTTAGATGCCACTAACACAGATCTATTTAAGCCACTCCGCTGGTGGCAGAAAACATAATTCCGGTATAAACACCTTCTTCGTGGCTTAAGGGAAGCTTGCAGCAGCCAGAGTCAGAGTGAACTGTGTACATTGTGGTGGGAGGACATCCATTGCTAAATATAAACAGGGGCATTCCAGGAGATCAAAAGTGCTGCTAAAAGCCAGGACAGGGAGCAAGTGGTAACATCTCAGGGGTTACGTGCCTGCCTTTTGACGATTTCTCCTGTGTGGTACCTCCCAGAAACAGTTCCTCTCGCCCTTGCAGAAGAGAGAAAAGCCTTTGCCAGGTGCCACAGGACCTCCATGTTAAAATCAGCCGGTGGAGACCACTATACTTTTGAAGAGAACATGGCTATGTGAATAGGTAAATAATCAGTGAACAACATTTCTTCACTGCTTGGACACGCAATCAAGATCCTGCATCTCTACCAGATGCCCTGTTCCAGTTGACTGAATGCACACATATACTCTGCAGCAAATGAGAGACAAAGCACGTTACCTAAAACCTTTAATTAAGATCAAGCTCATCTTGCGGGGGCCTAAGACCATGCTCTGCTGACACGCCATTCTCCGTCAAGACAGCTCATAAAGCCAAAGTCCCAAGGAAAGTGAGCTGCAACAGATGCACAGCTGTCACTGTTTAAAGGACAATATAATGTGTAATGGGACTAGAATGAGTGTTGGTGGCAGGGGAGTTGGTTAGTACATCGTTTCTGGACACTTGTGAGGCACCATGCAGAAGAATGAATGACTTTCCCCACCTGAATGCTATTTTAATAATTTTGAAACATCTTCCTTAGATGTCTCATCATTATTCCCGTAGTTAGAAGCTGATTAATGGCATGCCCCTCAAACACATATCTGGGCACATGTACAAAGACTTTTTAATAGTCCCTAACAATGGCCAACAGCTGGCCACAAAACCAGATGATTCTCCACCCTCATAAACCCATGCTCGCCAACAATAAAAAACCCTTCTGGCTACTAAAAAGCCTGATGGAACAGATGAATCTTGTTATGTACTGGATTTTATAAATAAAAATTAAAAAGAGGAAAACATTTTAGCTTGTGCATTCATAGGCTGAAAACAGACATAGGTTTCACATTCTGGAGTAGCCAACTGCAGAGGTCTTATTTTCAGAGTTAGACTTCATCTTCCAAAGACTTCTTTAAATATAGTTCTGGGTTGGGTTGTTTGAGGTTTTTTCGTTGGTTGATTTTTATACTTTTTTTTCACGAATTTTGCTGCAGCCCCAATAAAAACACTTCCTCTGCTCTCTGGGGCAGGAGCGGTGTATCTGTGCCCCTCGCAGGCAGAAATCTTGGGCATGATCTGAAAGGGTTTGTTCCCCAGGCCCTGCCGTAATGTCACAGGCAGGCAGTCCGGGCATATCAGCCCAATCATACATTATGCCCATACACTGTGGAAGGTATGTGCTTGCCAGCCTGAGTGCCAGGGTTTCTCTGTGCCCCTCAGGAGATGTCAAGGTGAGCTTGGAAAGCTGCCTGACCCAACGGCCGAGGCATGACCCTGCAAGGCAGGAGACAGGGGAGCCAGGCCAACGCTTTTCTCCCCTGCAACTCACAATAAATCTCTCGGTTGGATCTATTAGCTTTGCATCCAACACGGCTACGTGGTTTCTGGAGCGGAGCTGGCCACCCCGGGCTGGCACCGGGAGCCTGGCCACACACCTCGAGCCATCTGCACAGACATTCCCTGGTGGCGGTGGCCCAGCTTCACGCAGGAAGCTGCAGCTGCGCCAGCAGCAAACACAAATCTCCACAGACGGCACCTTCTCTCCAGCATAGTCCTTCTGTCCTGCTTCCAGGAGACGGGGGGGAGAGGCTTCCTTCCTCTTCTCTTTTTTCCTTTTCTTTGATTTCCCCCCCACTGTCACTTCTGCTTAGCCCTGGAGCTGGTGTGCAATCAGAAGAGCGCAGAGCCAGGGAGAGGAGCAGCAGCCAAGCCATTTGAGGGTGTGCAGAGTCACCAAAAAAAAAAAAAAAAAAGAAAAAAAAAAGAGAAAGAAAACAAAAACCTCTAAAGAAGCTCTTTTTGTTTGTTGTTAACAACTATTTAACATCAGGGCTAATTCACAAGTTTAATAAAATCAGGCTTTGTTGAAGATTCAACACCTTCAATTACGGCATTAAGAGCTCACAATAATTACTCCTCAGACCTTCCGAAGATCCTTCAACAAAGTGTGTGTGTGAGGAGGGGGAGGCCAGCCTTCAGTCCCTAATGTCCTAAAGATTTAAAAAAAAAATAAACAAAGCAAGCAGAAAAACCCTGATTCTAATAATGATGACGACTATGATGTCAGGCTCTCATTATACAACAAAAAGCAGCAAATGAAAGAGAAAAGCCTAATTCTTAGTTAGTCACCTTAAATATGACTCCTCTGTTAGTGGATTTCTGCAGGGATAAACAAGGGATTTTCACAGCTCAGGTATGCCCAAAACAAGATTTCCAGAAGTGAGGAAGTGAGGAATTTGACTGAAATCTTAGAACAAGCTTTATTTTTACTGCCCTGGGCAGGATTTAGAGAAACATCAGCCTCCGCTTCATCAGGTCCTGGCGTAGCTGAGCCCAGCACCTCATTACACTGAAAAGACCCTTATTGATATAGAAAATGGCTGATTATTTGCATTCCTGGTGACCACTTAGGAAGTGGCTAGTATGGTGAGGAGCAAAGGTTGGGGAAAAAGGCTTTGTTCCTGTAGAGAAGGCTTCCTCCTCCTGCAGGGACCAGCCAAGTTTTCCTCAAGCACTAAAAATGGAAGGGGAACAACAGTTCAGCAGTGTTAAGGCATGGGTAAGATGGAGCCGAGCCACATTCCAGCTTCCCATGAAAATAAGGGGAATCTTGTCCTTTGGAACTGGAGAGACTAGGTTTGGGTTCCTGTTCCCCAACGCTCAATCCAGCCCTTGTATTTCCTTCAAAGGTATATCCAAGGCTCATTTAGCAAGGGTTAAGTAAGGGATTTCCCCAGTGCAGGAACAGAACTCTTTAGCTCTTTTTAGGGTAAGTAGCATGCAATGCCATGGCTCATGCGAGCTGCACTGCATTTCAGAAAAGCCTGACACACATTAGAGCAGCCTTGGGATCACTCTGAATTACGGCAGGGACATTAACTTCTGCCAAATCCTATAGTCTCAACAGTACTGATAATGATGCCAGATCACATTTGCTCCCTCCTGCAATGGATTGCCATTCCCAAAATTTCATTCAGTCTGTGAAAGGTACCTTAGAACGAGTTTTATATCACACAATATTTTTTACATATTGAAACACAATTCCTCTTACACTGCAAAGATGGATAACCCAGGGTGTTTACAGTACCTCATATGTACTTGCAATTGCCAAGAAAGAGTTTTAAGTAAAACAGTTGAGTTGTTTTTTTTCCCTCCAGCAATACCACACAGCTACACTGGTAGAATTTTGTCCAATGTTTTTTCGCTGGCATGCACTGGCCTTTCTATAATCTCGACTCCGTGCATGGCCAAACCACCTGTGCAGGCAGAGAGGGTTGCTAGAAAGAGAGATTTACTCTAAAATGCCCTGGAAGGGGTTTCTCACTCGATTTGTTTACACAGTGAGGGTGAATGCAGGATGAGCATTAAATCACCCTGTGCTCCCATCCCTCGTGCACAGTTTCACACTGTGCTGACAATGTCATGGACAATGTCACAGTTATTGCCGACTCCCTTTGGGGTAAATGAGGCGGGAAGCAAACTTCCATGGAAGTGGTGTATGCTGAAGGTAAAGAACGTGTCACAGGCTTGAGAAAGAAATTTGCGAGGAGCCTGGTAAGGAAGGGGAAACCACTCTGCCACATGCCCTTCAGCGAGCTCCTTTCCTGCCTGCGAGAGGCTCCACGTGCCCTGGAAGAAAGGTGCAGACTTTGCGGCCAGGTGTCCTGGTTTGAGCCTCACAGGACTAATTTCTCTTCTAATGCTTGGGAAAACTGCACTTTCAGAAGACTCTACTGTCTAAATTTGTGAAAATATTTACTTCATAGCCAGCTATGGTATGCGGGTTTCAAGGTCTCAGTGTTTTCGAGCCTTGCCAGGTGCGGGGATGAGGAGGAGCGAGACCCGGGAGACTTGACCCAGCCTGGCCAACAGGATTATTTCATACCATGAACATCACATTCAATATAAAGTAGAAAGTTTACTGAGAAGTTCTCTCTCTTCCTTGACGGCTGCGATCCTGAGAACTTCTTGCCTTTGTGCTGGACCCCGGAGCCCTTCCCCAGCTGTGGACGGGTCATCGGGTGATAGAATAATTGTTATGGGTCCCTCAAACCATATCACTAGGGGTGCGGGTGGACTGGAAGGAAGGTCCCTTTTGGAAAGGCCTCATGGAAAGTATGAGTTGGTCTCAGCAAAGCGGCTTGCTCGCCCGGGCGGGTGGCAGTGCAGGGCAGCAATGCCATTTGGCCTTGTGGAGCTGAAATGGCTGCCAGAGCCCCAGGGAAAATTCCTTACCACAGCCCGGTCAAAATCCATAGCGTGGGATTTCTGACCTCCTCAAACCTGTTTTCAGCTCTGCTGTCCTGGTGGCCCTGCTGCTGCGGAGGTACTGCTTCAAGTGGTTTTCTTCTGCTGGCGCCAGCAGGCTTAAGGCTTTAGACCTTTCCCACCACTGCTGCTCCTACACTGAGCTGTGCTTTGGTGAGGACATGGGCATTAAGGAAAATACCTCGCTTTCCAGCAGGCTTGGGTGAGAGACTCAGGGGCTGGCCCAATCAAGCAAGACCTTTTTCAATTAAGCACCAAATGGTATCTCCAGGGATTTGGCTCCATCAGCCAGCTCCCAACAGTGACCTTTAACTTGTCCCTCAGGGTAACATCCTCCTGAGTGCCCTGGTCCCTATCTTCTGTGGAAATCTCTGGAAATTAGGCACCCTAGTGGTATTTAGATGATTAAGTACCTTTGCAGGTGCGATTCTCACTCTCAGGCAGTTTCAAACCTGCAAAATGGGGGTGGCAGTGCTTTGTTTGACACTCTCATGCTCTTCACTCTTTAGTCAGATTTCCTCCAGATGGATATGGGAACCACACTTAAGACACGTGGTCTGCTGCCAGGTTGCTAAGAATGAGGAGAGCTTCTTTCGGCAGCATCAGCTGTGCAGCATTGCCACTTCAATGTTAAGGATGCTACCTCTGATGTCCAAAAAGGAGGAGAAGGAGGTGGCCAGGATAATGCCTCTCTGATGTGACCTCACATGGGCTTGCTGTGTTCACGGATACCCTTCAAGTTTGGCCCATGCTTGTTGGACCTTTGCATCATTCTAAATTAGGTCCTGATGCATTTTATTTACACCAAATTGAACTTAATGTGCTTGCTTGCTAACTTCCTGCTTATCTGGATACCACATAAGCATATGCCCAATCCAATTATGAAAAGAATGAGAAATACAGTGAATGCCACACATTTTAAGTAAGCATAATAAATTACCAGAGTTGTGGCACATACCTGTGCATGGGAGAGAGAAAACGAAGAACAACAAAAAAAAGCTGGAAAAAAACAACCAAACAAAAAATACAGTCAACTTCCTCCAGCCATTTAATTAGAAGTAACAGCATCTCACTTGCAAGACTTGCACAGGACTTCCAAGGTGAAACTCATCCTTTAATAGCAGCTGGAAATTTCCTGCCACATTAAATAAGGAAGAGCTGTGTTACAGAGCAGTGGGAAGAAATAAGGAAATAGCAATAAGCTATAATATTGCTTATTATAATAATTATAATATTGCTATAACAGCAATAAGCAGGCTTCTGCGGACTGTGCTGGGTATTGATGAACAGCTAGTTGAAAGGCACGGTAAACTATAATGAGCAACTGCAACTCCCAGGTCTCCTGAAAGAAAGAAAAATCTAGTGAAGAGTTTCACAATTTTCCACCACGTGAGTAAACTATTTTGGATAGCAGTGAGGCAATACCACTTGTATGAGATTGGGAGTGGCGGCTGTACGTGCCTCCAGTGAAAGGAAGGGGGTAACGCTCAGAGGCTTAAGTGATTCTATCGCTAAATGAATCAGAAATTGAGGGGAAAGAAAAGACAAGTGAAAAAGCATTGAGACGGGGGCCAGGGGAGATGGAGAGGGAGTGTGAATGAAACCAGAAGAGGAGAATGTATGATTCAAGCTGTTACTTATGACATCTTTTTTTAGCCACCAGAAACAATGAGATATATATATGTATTTCTGATATATATATATATATATTGCTGATAGATCTATGGGCATAAGCGTACATCTTTTATTCATGGGGGGTGTACCCTCTGTAAGCCAATCCATTTCAAGGAGGCACTGTGTTAAGTGGCTTGCAGAGGAAGTTGCTCCGACTGGGGCACGGGAACAGGCTTTGTCAGCTGGACCCACGAGGCTGAATTCACCAGTGGGACAGCCGGTCCTGGAGAGAGACCAGGCCCTGGCTTGGTGTGTTTTGTAGCCAGACTTGGGGGCTGAAGGCAGGGGAGGAAGGGTCTCCTGCTGCCACAGTGCCTTTCTCCCGACAGGCAGCAGCAGGGAAGAGCGGGCAGGGGGAGCAGCCTGGTTGTGATCTGCCTCTGCGCTGATCTGTTTGCAGAGAGGTTAATGAGACACTTGTAAGAGCCAGGCACCCACTGCTCACTGTAATTTCACCTCCTCCTCCTACCCCCCCCGCCTCCTACCCTGCCTCAAGATCAACACCAGCGGTGCTGCCAGCCTCTAATTACAGTTTTAAAATCCTGTCAGGTCGTGAGGATGTGATGAGCTCTAATTGTGGAAGAGCGTTTAGGGACACTTGTAATTACACAGTCATTAAGCCAGTTAAACACACCACGGTCTCTTTTGCAATGCTGTGTCAGTTGGCTCTCTCCCAGCAGTGACACAAAGGCAGGATTAAGCTGGCAATTAGCAATCAGCAGGTACCAAACAATAACTCCCTGCCCCGCCGATGGATGACACTCCTCCTGGTCTGGGGTCGGTGTTGTGGCTTCCCCCTCCAAGAGGTGTCCTAGGCCCCCATGAGCTACTGGGTACCCCAAGAGGGAGGGGATGCTTGCTGGTGTTCCCCAACCAGAGCAGCAGCCCTTGTGTTCTGCCCAAAATCTGCCAGTGCGTGGATGTGATTCTCCCATTTCAGAAGTCTGGGAATGTTCTTGGCACCTTACAAAACCCAAAAATCTTGCATGAGGAAAAGTAAATCATGGGCAGTACGGGGAGGTGGGAAGCCCTTCCGATTCGCTCCACAGGAGTTACGCCCAGGTGAGGGACCCAGCACCGAGTCCCTGCTCCTCCTGACCATGCCATTACGTGGGGTGGAAACTCCTGCACTGGGGCAAAGCAGGGACCTGCGGGTGGTTTTCCCCCGTGATGCTTATGTGGCTGCCCTTCTCAATCCTCCTCCACCACAGCCTTCTGACAGACTTTGTTGAAAATCCCTTGTGTCCTTAAAAACACTTGAATAAAAATGGAGCTTTTTATTCTTTTGGTTTCTACCAGGAAATATTCCCCAGCCATTTTTTTTAATTGCCTCATTTACTAAACGAAATGACTCTAGAGAAAACAAACAAAAACAAAACTTCTCCTGCCTGTGTGGGAGGACTGGGAAGGGAGGTCATTAGACCAAACTCTCCTCCGTCTACATCTCAGACCTTGTGACAAGGCAAACCATAGCCCTTGGGTTTTATTCAGCTCTCACAGTTTCTTTGAAGTTTACTTTCATAACTGTTCACCTCATAAAGGTCAGTTACGTATATATGAAACATTTTCCAGATTCAAGCTTGGATGGAAGAAGACCTATCGGGATGCAAATCTCAAGGACAGTAAAGCTGCGCACAGAGAAGCTCCAGCAAGCAGCAGCTGAGGAGGCCTTTTCTTGAGATAGACCTGGTCCCATCTCATATTGTCTCATAGTGTCAAGTAATAAAAACTGTGGTACTTACATAAAGAGAAAAAGTGGAATAAGGTCAGCCTGGATGTCTGAATTAGCCCCGAAGATTTGGTCTAAAGGCATTCCAAGCGAATTGTTGGCTTTCAGCTCCACATCCTAGAGGAAGGGAATGCCTTGGCAGCTGCTGCATCCCGAGCGCTCAGCTTATGAGTGTGAACTTAACTCTGAGGCATCTGCCTTTCTGCCTCCTCACAAAATAAAAGGCCAAAGTTGCTGCAGCATCTTGGTCCCAGAGAAGCTTAGCAGGTGGATGTCCCCAAGGTACCCTGACATCCCCAGCCACCTCCAAGCAGAAGATCATGGTGCCCTCCTATCTGCACTGCAATGTGGGCACTTAGGGGGCAAGGGACGTTGCTTGGGAGGGGTACGGATCCTGGAGATCCATCCAGCCCAGCCACGCGGTGCTGCTCGCAGCCCTGCCATGGCTGTACATCGCGGTGCCTTCTCTGGGGAATGGAAGCTACAGGGCATGTGCATGGGAACTGCTGCTGGGGAAATAAGTAGCAGTGCCCTGCCAAAAAGGCAACGTGTCTTAAGCACCATGCAAAAAATCCATCCGGCCAGTCAGTCCTCAGGCAGACTGAAATTACCCTTTATCCTCACTGTTACCCGAGGTGGGAGCCCTGTGTATGACTCCAGCAGTCCTGTAACACAGAAAAAGTGTCATGTCATTTTATTTGTTTACTCGGTTATCACCAGAGCTGCTTCACTGAGCCATGCCAGGAGGAGAGTCCTCTTTTGATGTAAACCTGTTATGAACCAGAGTAGAAAGCTTGTAAAAAAATGACTGGTTCCAATCCAAACTCACAGAACAGAAAGAAGAAAAAAAAAAGACAGGAGACACGCATTATTCCTGCATGTGTAAGAGGGTATTAAATCGATTAGTGACAAACTTTAACCAGAACCACAGTATTACTCAGAGCAGCTTGTCCAAGCGTGCAGAAATTGTGGTCAGAGAGTCTCCCAATCAGTAGAGGTGAACAGGGATGCCAAGAAAGACAAGTCTTTGCTGGTCCTGCTTTATGCGGAGGATCCTCTTATGAATGCTTTTAATAAAGACTTAATTGATTGTTCTGGAGTCCATCAGGCTAATAAATGTTTATGGTCCTGACTCAGTCATCTAGAACACATTCCACAAGGCACTTAGAGGCAACCATACAAGACAGCCAGACGCATGTCTGTCATATGCTGATGACGTCCATTAATCATGCACTAATCATGCGCAAGTTGAACCTTAAGAGAAAGTGGGATCTCTGCATCTTTTTAACCAGCCAGGAGGTGGAATAATCGTTTTGTCCTTGTACTGCCAAGCCAGCATTTGGGAGACATCTGTTCAAATCCTGGTTCTGCAGCAAGTTTCCACGTGTGCCCTGGAGTAAATCACTTAAGGATGTCACCACAGAAAGGATCAGACCTTTCAGCTCTCCTGTTTCCTGGGCACAGACCAAAACAGAGGCAAATACAAGGAAGATACAACCATAAAAATACAAATTAAGATAAAGCCAGATTCCCCTGCTGCTTAATCATGTAAACGTACAAATATAGCTTGACGACAATGACTCAAGGGAAACAATGACCTTATCAGTACTCTTAGATAGACCTGAGCCATAAATGAAAATAAATGATCTACTGACATTCCTTATCATCTCTCTAGCGTCTGTTGGAGAACTCAATTTACCTCCGCATATCTGTTTTCTCTAGCACACTCAGCATCAGGAGAGTCTGTTGTCTCTCCGTAGGTTCCCTTTGCCGTGCTGGCAGCGCACTGCAGGATTTCCAGCCATTGCACGGACCTTGCCTTGGCTTTCAGCTGGCGGCTCTAGCACTGCACTACCTAGCAGAGCATGGCCAGCATAGAAAACCACCTCCCTCTGTTTTTTTGCCTCCTGAGCTGCAGCCTTATCATTTTCAACCACTCTGGCATTCATCTGCACTCGCAAGACACAGTGCCGCGGGAGTTTCATCAATCAGGTCCCCAGGCCCGCTGGGCAGGATCTGGGAAGAGCCCCATCTCTTCACACTTAGGGCTTGGGAACTTGTGCGGGTACAAGGAGTCATCCAAAATCTCTTTACATGCTCATGTTGGCCCTGACTCTGCTGGTCCTGGCGCAAGCATCTGCAGTTGCTCAGGGAACACTAGTGCAGTGGGAAAACCCACTGCGAAAAGGAACCTGCTGGGACAGGATGAGCTTTAGACCTCCAGCTCATGCATGTTTGAAGTTAAGCCAGAGGACTTAAGGGGATGCTTTTCCTATCAAGATAGAGCAATTATTTATTTTTTACAGACAGTTAGTTGTTGAAAACAATACTTGGGGGAAAGAAGAACAGCACTTGTAATTGCTTGGCAACTTGTGCTAAACTAAATGTGGGCTTTCTAGTTCATTGGAAATTTGAGTATTTGATATACGTCTTCATTTTCAATTGGAATTGAGGAAAACAGATTTTTTAGTTACCTGAGAAAGGCTAATTCTAAAAATTGCTATCAAGATTCAGAAAATTTGTTTAAGACCAAAAAGCATACTTTTGGAAATTTTCCAGAATGAAAACTTCTTTTTTTAATTTCTCTTTCCAAGGAAGAAGTTGCTTAGAGTCAAGAGATTTTAAAAATATTTGTATTTCAAGAGAAACAAAAATCGACCCAGCATTTCCTCCTATCCCTGTTAATAATCATAAACGTGAGACCGTTAAGACCTGCATGGGAATTTTAAGGAAGAGGCATGAAGAAGAGAGTTGATTGTTTCCTAAATAATAAACCAAGAAAAAAAATAGCCCTGTACCCTCCTTAGAGAAGAATTTAACAGAAAGGGTGAAAAGGAGTTCTCTGAAACAAAGCAATAATTAAAATTACCAGTTGACTGTGTGTTCCGTCGGACTTTGTCAGTCACAGCGGACCTGAGCTGGTGAGGTTGTAGGGGCTCTAAGAAGGTCTGGATGACAAGCCTGGCTTGGTTTGATGGTGTCACAGACCTCAGTTAACCACCCTCATCCCTCTGCTATGAGACATAGCTGAATGGAGCGGGCATCTTCTCCTCAGAGTCTCAAGTCCAAGCATGGCCAGGAGACACGTGTCCACGTCTCCCTCCTCTGGCACAGCTCTCTAGACTCCCACGAGCAGTGAAAACACTGGCTGCACCTTGAGCTGGTACAGCTAAGTTGAGCATAGGATGAGTTTGCTAACCTTCATATCAGTTTTGCAACACCCAAGTCACGGTAGGTGCAATGGGGTTGTTTTTTTCTCCATGCCAACCTGCTGCCTCCACAGTGTTGTTGGTACCCTGGAACATCTACTGGACCTTGATGGCACAGCTGTGCCTGATGTACCTCACATTCTTTTAGGCATTGCACAATGCTCTGACAGGGCTGTTTATCTTCTGCAGGGATATCCACAACAACCAGAAATTCTAAGAACAGATTTCAGGTGTCTGCAGTCACCGCAGATGGCAGGCTTACTCACACAGGGCTCAAAGCCCTTCTCCTCCATCTGTGCCAAAACACACTGTACCCCAAGGGCCCCACAGATTTCAGCGGGGCTCTTCCCAGAATTGCACACATGAGTCACTGTGATTAAGTGCAGCATCTGACCCTCACTCTCCACTGGTCCTGTGGGCCTCCTGGCTTTGCTCTTATGCATAAGGTCTCCATCACCAGACCTGGGGTCAGAGCCAGGGAGCCGATCCGGGTGTCCCCAGTACATGGCAGTGCATCCTGGGAGCTTAGCATCCAGCACCAGTGGGGCCTAACATCCCAGTGCTAGATTTCAAGAGCAAGGAGAGGGCTGCACTCACGGGGTCTGGCTCCTGGTGAGACATCAACAGGGGATTTCAACCAGCAAACCCCACGCCAAGCCCAGAGTGGACGGTGGGGTGAGACTCCATCCTTCCAAAACTCATTGTGATCTTCTGCACCGCCCCGCCCTCTGCCTGGGAAGAGAAAGCGCTGAGCTTTGGTTTTCCTCCCAAATTCCTTTTCTCTCCAGCAGTGTCTGTGCTTTGCAGAAAGCAGTGGGAACAAGTTACAGAAACAGGGAGCAGCACACATCCCAGGTTGCAACGTCAAGTTTTCCCAGGCATCTCAGCACCCCGTAATACCCGAGGAGAGTTAGGCATTTAAACGCCTTCATACCCCAGGTCCTTCTCATCGGCTGCACGCAAAGTGCCTTTTTTATAGGCAGACAGGCAGAAGCAGTTCACCAGCACCCCTGAAAGTTTGTGTTGAAAAGGAAAGCCTTTTCCCAACCAGCTACTCCTTGTAATGCACCTCTGCTATTGCTTTATCCGTGTTTTGGTGGTACCTGTGGGATTTGTCCGTGCTGCATTTGGCACCACAGGAAGCACACAAGGACAGGCAATGGTTGGAGAGCAGACTGGAAGTGAACTTGCTGTCTTCTTCCTGTGATTTCTTCCCCTCCTACCTCTTTTTACTCACCTTTCCACAGAGGAGAAAGTAATGGTTGAACTAAGTTTAATTTAGAAGAGGGACAGGGATTTTATTTAAAAAATATATTAAAAAAAAAGATAAAGTACTCCAAAAGAAATTCTGGTTACAGAAAAAAAATAACTTTCTGTCAAAAAAGTGTTTTGGCAAGAAACAGCTTTCACCAGCTGTGACCCATGTTTATCTCAGTATCTTCTTCTCCATCTCACGGTATTTTTAGCCATATTTGCCAGAGACACGTTTCAGTAGCAGCACCACCCATTCCAGGATTAACTCCCTAGAGACTGCCATCATCCCCCCATGTATTTGGCTTCATTGAACGTGATCCTAATTTGATTAGGAGCAGCTGTTTGTTAAGGGTAAAACTGGAAAGACCCCAGGGAGAATAACTGATGCCTGATCTCAGGGGGAGGAGAACCCGAGCAGAGCCCTCGCAGCAGGAGGAAAGGTGGGGGATGCCCCTTGGTGCAGAAGCAACCATGGCATCCATGCGGGATCCAACCAAACCTGGAGCCAGCAGCCCATTTCTGGGCAGGCACCAATGCTGGGGATAGTGCTGCTGTCAGGGCAGGGCAGGGAAAGATGGAAGGGGAGGAAGAGGGTCCATCACCCCCAAAACACTGGCTGCACACAGAGGCAGGCTGGGTTGGCCCTGCCTTCCCAGGTACCCAGCCACTGCTCGTCCATGGACCTGCAGCTGGAGCCTCTGTGACTGGCACCAGGCACTGGCTGCCCCTGCCTGCCTGGCTAACATAGATCCTGACCCCCGACAAATGGCTATCACCCACCTCCTGGGGGCTATCACAAGCCAAATGAAGCATGTGATTGGGAAAAGCCAGCACAGATTCACCAACGGCAAATCATGCCTGATAAACATGATCACCTTCTATGACAAAGTAAGCTGCTTAGTTGATGGGGATGAGGCGGGGACGTTGTCTACCTCGATTTCTCCAAGGCTTTCAATATGGTTCCCCACAGCCTCTGACGGCACCAAACTGATGTTTGGTGATGGTGCTGATGGCACCAAACTGAGAGGGGAAGCAAACACTTTGGAAGGGAGAGCCACCCTGCAGGAAGACCCGGATAGGCTGGAAGAGTGGGCTAACAAGAACCTTAAGAAGTTCAACAAGGACAAGTGTAAGGTCTTGCACCTGGGCAAACACAATCCAGGAGTGCAGCACAGGCTGGGATCTACCTGGCGGCGGAGCAGCTCTGTGGAAAGGGACCTGGAGATCCTGGTGGACAACGAGCTCAATATGAGTGAACAGTGTAAAAGCCAACAGGATGCCAAAGCAAGCCAACAGGATGCGGGGCTGCATCAACAAGGGCATCACCAGCAGAGATAAAGAAGTCATTCTCCCACTCTACTCAGCGCTTGTCAGGCCACACCTGAAATACTGCGTTCCGGTTTGGTCCCTACTGTGCAAAAGAGATGTGGACGGGCTGGAGAGGGTCCAGAGAAGGGCCACAAAATTGATCAAAGGACTGGGAAGCCTGCCGTAAGAGGAAAGGCTGAGAGAATTGGGTTTGTTCAGCCATGAGAAAAGAAGGCTTAGGGGAGACCTTATCACCATGTTCCAGGCTACAAGGAAGACGGAGACTCCCTTTTTACAAGGAGTCACATGGAAAAGATGAGAGGTAACATGTACAAGTTCCTCCTGGGAAGATTCCTATTGGACACAAGAAGAAAATTTTCCGCAAAGAGAGCAATCAGCCATTGGAATAATCTCCCCAAGGAAGTGGGGGATTCCCCATCATTGTGCAGTTTTAAGATTCAGCTGGACAGGGGGCTGGCCTATCTCATCTAGACTGTGCTTTTGCCAAGAAAGGTTGGACCAGATGATTCTTGACGTGCCTTCCAACCTATGGATTATGTTCTATGAATCTATGATTCTATAGGATGCTAAACAGAGAAGCTCTTGTTGAATGGCTATTGTGGAGTACCACCTTTTGAGGCATCGGCTATCAGCTTTTGTTCAATTGGGTCTTTTGGCATGTTTGGAGCACAGATAAAGATTTGAGCGTTGCTTCCACACAAGCAGACGCAGGCAGATGAAGCCAGCATGTACTCTTTCCCACTCAGTGTGGCCCTGTCCCTCCACTCACTCGTGCCCAGTTGTAAATGTCAGGGAGAAAATAAGCTAAGCGGATGCATGCAAATACGAGAGAGAGAGAGTAAAGAAAGAAAACACCCTGAAGACAGAAGTTTGTGTGTCTGCTGCCAATCATTGTAGCAATAACGGCCATCAAGCACAGACAGAGATTACTCTGCTGTCTCCTGCCTGGCTGCCTGCACGGTCAGGACTTTAGTCCAACTCATCAGTTAGAAAGTCAGACATTGAACTTGGGACCTCAGTTTCTCTGATAAGGAGAAAGCAAGATGAAGAGCTGGGAGCTAGCTACCTTTTACACACAGTGAGTAAACCCAGCTTCGTGCTGATATTTAAAAGATCTTTGCCCTTTAGCTTGAACAGGAAATCTTAAAATGGAAAATATGCAGCTTAAAGGAAGGGGTGAGGCTCACTTGAAACATAAAAATGTACATAAGGATAGGAAACAACAGGTTGTTAAGAAACTACAATTAATTTGTTTAAAAAAAAAAAATCAAGTTCCAATACAGATTTTATTTCCTCTCCTTAGGGATCAGCAACGATTATTTTTCCTTCTTTTTTTAAAGGTTTTGCCATGAGCAGAGGGAACTCTATCTCTCTTCCACATCCTGGAGCATCTCCTCATTTTGCCAGACACCGCAGAACAGAGGGGGTGAAGAGCCCCTTCCCCGAGCACAAGAAAAGCAGCTGGAGGGCAATGCCAAGAGAGGTGCAGGGCAACCAGCCGCTGACAGAGGCATGGTGGCTTCAGAGCTGCACAGACCACCAGCACCTCATTTTTGGGTGATGCCTATGGTAGTAAGCCGAGCAATGCCACGGCCTGAGCTTTGTTGGCTACGGCAAAAATGTACATACAGGTCAGTGTGAGACCTCTTGAGGGATGAAGGTAGAGATTTTCAGATCCTCAAAGGCTTCCCAATTCAGACATCCTACAGCAAAGGTCAGGGAGCTTCTGGCACCATCAGAGATGAAACTTCTACCATGCACACAGCTTTGAGCTTTTGTGCCTTCAGGATTAGGTAGCAAGGTGATGTTTTAGCAGCAAGAGCTGGACCAGGGCACCTCTTTTCCTCCCAAGTTCTGCTCTGGCAGCCCAAGTCTTTTTTATACAGTCGGAGCTGCTTTTGTAAGTCATCAACTTCTCTCCCACACACAGATTTCCTCTGATAACTGACTTCAGTGGGATGGGATGCCAGCCCAAGATGTGTACAGACATCGGTCCAAAGGATCAACCTCTTGTTATACAGTTGCTTGGTAGCTTCAATGCCACCGATCCACATGTGTCCCAAATGGCATCACTGATGTCAGGTTAAACTTACCTGCCCCGCTTCCCTGCTTAGTAAACATTTTCTCTCTTTAGTAAATCCACAGTGCCAGATGGCAAAAGGGAAAAAATTAACTCAGTATTATTAACAGTATTACAGCCTTACAGCCTTGCCCTTTAAGTCTAATTAGAGAGTTACTGCCAAGACATACAGTGTCTGACAGCCAGCTGGGTTCACCCCAACACATTGGCAGGACCGGACTGCTGGTGCAGTGGAAAGCCTTCTCCAGTCCGCAACGATGACACTGAACCTGCAAATGAGTGCTCTGGACTACCCAGCCTCTCTCTTTGAAATACTGCTGCTGATGGATAAGTGCCAGCATTCCAGTGGTGCTGCTGCCTGGACCTTTCTGTCGCTTACCCAGCTGCAGTCTGCAACAGGCTGGCAGGACGAGCGTGCCTATCTGCCTGGGGATACGAGTGGCTTCTGAGATGCCTGACACCTCAGTTTTCTCCCCCAGTTCTGCTGGGCCCCTCAGAAAACTTCGTGACTCCTCAGAAAATGGGCATTTTCTTTGCTTCCTTCCACCCCTGTACAAAGCCAGTTTCCTACAAGGAACAAAGCTGGAGGGGTCCCTGAAGGCACAGAAGAGTTAAGCTAAGTTACATCAGTGTGGGGACATAGCATCTTATCTCACTCCCTCCATCCCATCATCATGGGGGTAGAGGACATTTCTGGGCTCTCAGGTACTGTCCCAGGCTTTCTCCAGGACACTGAATTTTCACAGCTTCATCAGTTCCCGGGAGGAGCCCCAGGCTTGGAGTTTGCACTGCACAAGGGCAGGCAGTTCTGACCTTTGAATCAGGGTACAAAACCCGAAACAGGAGATATGACTTTACTGTGTGTCCTGTGTCTTGTTATGTGACCTGACACTATTTCCAAGTGTCCGATCCTGACATGAGATCAGCTCATCTCCCCTGATGGGCACCAGTATAATTCCAACAGTGTCCAGGGAATTATTATGTTCTCACCACCATTATGGCCAAGAAAAACCCCAGCACTGCAGTGAGGGAGTTCCGGGAACTAGCTAAGGAGCTGAGCAGAGCCAGCTGTGGGTCTCTCAGCAGTGTAAGCAAAGTCGGATATTGCTGTTCAAGACCAATTGCAGCTGCTCCCACTGCAGTGAGAATGGTGATGGCATACGGGAAGAAATAGATGATTTTAAGGAAGGTCATCTTCACTCAACTGCAATATTTTGCCCCCTCTCCACACCACATCACTTGATGACACTCTCCATAAGCAGCCTGAAATGAGTGAAGGCAGCAGAAAGGGCATCCTTTGGCAGCACAAGCAACCTACAGCCCAGGCAACAAGTAATTTGCTCAGCTCTGAAGCTGGACCTGAATCCAGGTCCTTCCTTCCTCCCTCTCATGCTAAAGGACTACTAGCTGATTTTACCCGGCGGTTTCTCTTCCCCCTCTGACTTGAACTGGATTCTGGGCGATTGCTCAGGCTGTTCATTGCCTCTGCTGTTAAAGCAGTAGTGGCTGGGGAGAGATCAAGGAAAGAGCAATAAAATGTCATCAATGGGCTCTGGCACCTGCTGTTGCTGTAACAGCACTGTCAATGACGCTATATCAAGAGTTCATTTGCATGGGCATACATTGCAAGATGCTCCTCACAGTCTGTCTTGCCCAAGAGAGATGCAGGTATGCAATTCCCTGTGTCAGGCAGGTACTCGGGCAGAGACGGGAGGCAGGTGAATCATTCTGGAGAAATAACTGTGCAGAGACAGCCATGTGTTCACCAGCCTGTTCTCTCTCTCTCCTACTTCCACTCCCAGCAGCAGCTTCTCAGCCAGGATGGAGGAACTGTGGTGCCTGCACCCCAGTGGGCACCACCTGTGGAGAGGTGGTGTCTCCACTCAGGGCTCTCAGAAGGCAAATCCTGCAGTTGGTTTACATTGCTTGCCCAGTTTTACCAGGGAACATATACAGATCAGGGTTCTGCAAGTCCATTTGTCTTTCATAAGTTTTTTCCAGTCATTCACCATTATTCCTCCATCTATCCAAACAATATGAGGGGTCTGCTCGCACAAGAGGGATGAGGCACAAAGCAGGCGCCCTGAGGAGCATCCTCGGGCTGGAGAAGATCATGCTGTGGAGGAGGGCGTAGTCCTGGCTGCAGCACTGGGGCTGATTGCTCATCGGCCGTGGCACCAAGTCCAAGGTTGTAGTGCGTGGTTTGTGGTAACAGCTGTTTATGGTCGAGTTCCCCCAGCGCCTGCAAAGCTGGGATGTGTCAGCGCTGTTATTCCTTGCCTACTAGGTCCCAGGTGGCATCTCCACAAGGACATGAAATAACCAACAATGGCAGGAAAGAGGATGAGATGCTCGGTGCTGTCAACCTGCCTGGTGTGTCTCTCAGACCAGCACCTGGACTCTTAGAAGAAGCAGTCACAAAGCAGAGATGTCTAGCACAGGTTGTGCATGGAATAATTCAAAAGCAGGTGTTTCTTGGCTGCAAGCAGAGATGACAGAAAACATTCCAGCTGCCTTGCAGTAATATGTGCTCTGTTAGCTTGCACTAAGGCAAACTCTCAGTCTTTTGTCTGAAGCCAAATATTGTTTTTTCCCTCCCAGGGAAGAAGTAACCCATCTCACAGCATCGTTACCCTACAGCCTCTAGCATTCTGTTTCATTTTACAGGCTGTACAAGACAGTAGCATGTTCTCACCCAGATTAATAAGGCTCTTAAAGATGTTTGCTCAATGGGAGAAAAAAATCCCAAACTTCTCTAGTAGGAACATAGACTGCCTTGAGCAAAGCTGCTGCTAGACTGCTGGACGCCTTAGGTCAAGGTTAGGACCTTTCTTCTCCCCGCACATTGGATGAATTGCCCTCATCTTTTTAGCCTAGTAATCATTCTCATCCCTGCAGCTGTGACTCTGTCAGCACCCAGTCCTAGAACCAGATCTGGCCTTCAGCAGGTATTTTAACCTGTTGTTGTTTGTGCTAGGTGTTGGTGACATACTTCCAGAAGCCGTGGTTTGTACCAGCATACACAAGTCTTGTTCCTGTGCTTAGCTCCATCGGCACAAAGAAAATTGCTCCCTGCTTGCCTAGAGGCGTGCACTGAGGAGGATGGGCCAGGAGCTAATGAGCTGCTGGGAGCAATGGGACATGGCCCATCACAGGGCAGGCTCCTGCCAGCTGACCCGCGGTGCCTGCAGCGAGGCTGTTTTCCAGGCAGCTGAAGGATTAAAAACGCCTCCAGGGTAAATGACTGAGTTACCGTGTGGCTGGATAATCACTATGGGGTAGATTTCCAAGCACTGATCCTCTCCAACGAATTTTATTAAAGGCCAGAAATTGTAGGCCACCTAGCCTCCCGTGGCACATATGTGGCTGCATGTTCCAGTGTAACATCCCCTAAGTACATAGCATGGCTTGAAAATCTGGTGAAGACACGTTGCTGGCCTCAAATAAACTGTCGTCCTTCAAAAATCTAGCTGGGCAGGTTCTGGAGGGCGTCACAGAGTCACACAATATAGAAGTGGAGTCTGAGAGGCTCAAAAATCATTTGGTCTTTGGAAGAGAGAGGTCACCACGGCTGGGCTACCAAAGAGTTGGAGGGCAGGCACTCCCAGGACACAAAGATCTCCTCTATGTCGGGTTGTGCCTTTTCAGAACTTCCAGTATGGAAGGTCCCAACAGGCGCTGTAACACACAGATAACTCATCCCAAGAGAGGACTGTGAAGACAGAGATATAAGACTTGGAGACACTGTCTCTTGGAGGGAGGAGGAAGCCTGTTTCATGCCTGTTCTCACGTGATCCTCGCCTCACACCAGACTAGGTGGTTGGCAACTTTCAGTACCCAAGAGGACATCAGGAAAGGGATGAACCAGCCCAGAGCGGGCCAGCTTACCCGCAGCTAAAGATAAGATGGTCCTTATACCCTCACAGCCCTGAATGAGGATTTGCCTCTTGAGCAACTATGATTTCAAACAAGGTAGTGGTTTCCAGAGGACACAATACTAGATGAGGGAGTGGTCTAAAAGACAGTTCTACAGCATCTGCCATGGCCAGTTATTAACCCCACACTACATATTCTATCTTAGGAAGAACAGCCCTCTTCTCAAATGGCAGAAAAGAAAAGAAACTAGCAGTGGCCATGTAGCTTTCTGTAACGATATTTCAGTTGCAGCTTGCTATCTGTTGAACATTTCCAAAGAATTAACTATCTTTACATTAGTTAGTCAGATTGTCTGCATCATTTCTCATAAACCCAACAAAATTCTAAAATCTGTTGCTGCTCCTCAGTCAGATAAAGAAGAGAAAATAAATTTTCTCCCCCTAATTTAATGCAAACCTAACGAACTTTTTAAAGATGTTTTGAATACATTGTAAGCTGGCCTTGCTTTTAAGCTAGATACATTTTGGCAAGCCATCTTTAAACATAAATAAAAAGGAATATAGGACTCCTAAAACTTTTTTGTTCAAAGGTTTTAATTAAAGCCCTTAGATTCTTTTGGTCTACCTGATACGATAATTATAAGCACTATAAGCTAGTTGATAGATCCAACAATGATAGTGATGATGGCTGTTAAAAACACAGCTCAAGCATTATGCAAAAGGGAAAAAACTTGTAATGTAATGAACTATAATAAAGTGAATGAAGTGTAAGAGACATTCTGAGTTAGTGATTTTAAATCACTAACTTCATAGCCAGCATCAAAGGAAAAAAATACATACACATCTCTTTCCTTCGGTCATTCTATGTTAAAGCTCAACTAACTCCATCAGTTAAAACTTATTTTCTCTGAAGGATAATCCTGTCTTTTCCTAGTACATTTTGTATTTCTATCCAAAATTGCCTGTTGCACCAAAGCTACTCAAAATTCCACTATCAGCTATTTGAATTAAACAATGCCTGAGCTGTTGACCTACCTTGCCTGCTGTCAGAATAAAAGAGCTGATTACAATACAATAATAACTGGCTTAATTATCAACCAGCTTTTACAAATGTAGCCTGTACACACAATTTTAATGGGGTTTAACTGTATGAAAAGTATGAAGGGTGTGGTTACTACCACAGCTCTTCAGGACAAGGAAAGATCCCCTTGTGGAATGCAAACTACATCTAATTGCTGTGGATTTTGACTTAGGTGCATTATGAAAAACTGTATCTTCCAAGTACTCTCAAAAGTCTGGACAAACTGAAATTGAAAAGAAATATGTTACAATTAACCCAAACCTAAATATCTCTGTCTTTTTACTTGTATGTTACTTTAAATTATTTTCATAAAAGAAGCGGAGTTTTACAACAAGGTTCATTCACATAAATGCATCTTCTGATAACTATAATTCAACACAAAGAGTTTGGTGAATATGCAACAAAGTCATAAGACAGATCAGTTTTGTCAAGTCTGGAAAAAAAAAAAGTTGAGAAGCAGTTTCCTCAAAGGGTGCATCTTTAAGTTAACTTTAACTCACTGCTGGTGGGATGTATCAGTAAGTTGCCCAGAAGGCTGGTCCGTGATTCCATAGTCATCAGTACAAGGTAAGTCAGTCTGGATCAGACCTGACTGTGCTCAATCACAGCTCTATTTACGTAGCAAATGTACCCAACAGGAAACTTAACTCCAGCTTGAGCTTTTTTGACAGTTCAATGACAGGTGCAGTGGAAATGACCCTACATTAAACCTTTCTGTACAACATTAGCCCACCAACGTTTCTGAACAGATCTGAGAAGCACGATAGGTTCATGCTGGATCAGTACACTGTATTGTGTGGCCACAGCACTTTTGATCTGATGCTAAGAAAACGAAGGACCTAAATTTGCCGCATGAAAACACGCCCTCAGAGCTGATCTTATTAATTTTGCAGAGAGTGGGTTCTTCATAATTACATTTCTCTCTCTTACAGGAGTGACATGCCTTATCATTTCTCCCCTTGCAGATATCCCCCTCTGCTTTACATGCAGCAGCTGACTCTTCTATCTGCTTGTCTACCTAGTTAGCATAATTGAATCAAATCTAGAACAACTGTTATCAGCTCATATTTAGTCTAAAGTCTGCTGCTTCAGGCCTGAAGAGAGTCTTGTGTGCAATTTTTTTTCTGGTTTTCCAGCTGATTTAGTCCAATAAAATGGATTATCTCCCACCACAAACCTCACCTCATTTACAGTCTTAGACCTGCACAGCTATAACCCAACAGTTACTTCTTTTGAAATAACAACGCAACCAGACCTGTGCTTTCACTGCAAAGTGTCTTAATATAAAAGAAGCCTGGTGTGTTTCATTGCTGCTTATCTTTGCATTGTGCCCTTTAGCATGCAACAGTGCCTGTACAATATTTGTGCTGTACAATGCTATTTTGAAGGGCTCTTCTCACTACTTCCGGCACTTTCGGGCCAAGGGAACACTCACCAAAGGATCACTGTCTCTCAGGGCAGATGGGGCATCCCACAGAGCCCGGAGGAAAGCTGAGCACAAGCACTATGTAATGTGGAAATAAAAGCTAGGTTTCAGTGGGAGGTTTCTAGAGTCATTGTACTCTGGAGGCTGGATGCAGGCACAGAGGATGCAGGATGAAGGAGATCCAGACCCTTATGGAGAAGAAGCTAGAGAACAGATAGGACACCCTAAGGTTCATCAAACAGATGCCACAAATCTCTTTTTGAACAGCTGAATTCCACCTGTCCATCACCCCTGCAGCACTCAGCATGTGTGAACCTGTTGTCAGGCTTGGCCTTGGCGCAGGAGAGTACTCCCAGCCCCTTCTGTTTAGCAGCACAACAAAATTACCATGGGGTGACCGAGCTCATCTCTCATTCCCAGGCAGTTGCGTGCTTATAGTTATAAAATGACTTGCAAGCCGGAGTCTGGATGTATTTTGGTTAGCCTTGTGACTTACACTGGTATGAAGCAGGCAAAAACTTTTCTCCTCTCACTCCCATTTTGCACCAGTTTACCCTAGCTGAAAGGTGGCGCAGAGCTGAACTCGCTTTCTTTAATTTTATCTTCATAGAATCATAGAAGCCCAGGTTGGAAGGGACGTCAAGAATCATCTGGTCCAACCTTTCTTGGCAAAAGCACAGTCTAGATGAGATAGGCCAGCCCCCTGTCCAGCTGAATCTTAAAACTGCACAATGATGGGGAATCCCCCACTTCCTTGGGGAGATTATTCCAATGGCTGATTGCTCTCTTTGTGGAAAATTTTCTTCTTGTGTCCAATAGGAATCTTCCCAGGAGGAACTTGTACATGTTACCTCTCATCTTTTCCATGTGACTCCTTGTAAAAAGGGAGTCTCCGTCTTCCTTGTAGCCTGGAACATGGTGATAAGGTCTCCCCTAAGCCTTCTTTTCTCATGGCTGAACAAACCCAATTCTCTCAGCCTTTCCTCTTATGGCAGGCTTCCCAGTCCTTTGATCAATTTTGTGGCCCTTCTCTGGACCCTCTCCAGCCCGTCCACATCTCTTTTGCACAGTAGGGACCAAACCGGAACGCAGTATTTCAGGTGTGGCCTGACAAGCGCTGAGTAGAGTGGGAGAATGACTTCTTTATCTCTGCTGGTGATGCCCTTGTTGATGCAGCCCCGCATCCTGTTGGCTTGCTTTGGCATCCTGTTGGCTTTTACACTGTTCACTCATATTGAGCTCGTTGTCCACCAGGATCTCCAGGTCCCTTTCCACAGAGCTGCTCCGCCGCCAGGTAGATCCCAGCCTGTGCTGCACTCCTGGATTGTGTTTGCCCAGGTGCAAGACCTTACACTTGTCCTTGTTGAACTTCTTAAGGTTCTTGTTAGCCCACTCTTCCAGCCTATCCGGGTCTTCCTGCAGGGTGGCTCTCCCTTCCAAAGTGTTTGCTTCCCCTCTCAGTTTGGTGCCATCAGCAAACTTCAGGAGGGTAGGCTTGATCCCATCATCCAGATCACTCATGAAGATATCACACAGCGGTGGGCCCCATATCGATCCCTGGGGGACACCACTGGTGACCAGTTGCCAGTTTGAAACAGAGCTATTGACCACCACCCTCTGGGTACATCCTGTCAGCCAGTTCCCCACCCACCGCACAGACTACTTGTCTGGACCGTAACACATCAGTTTCTCTAGGAGGAGGCTGTGGAGAACCATATTGAAAGCCTTGGAGAAATCAAGGTAGACACTGTCCCTGACTCATCCCCATCAACGAAGCAGCTTACTTTGTCGTAGAAGGCGATTGTGTTTGTCAGACATGATTTGCCCTTGGTTAATCTGTGCTGGCTTTTCCCAATCACATGCTTCATTTGACTTGTGATAGTCCCCAGGAGGATTTGTTCCATAACTTTCACAGGGAATGAAGTAAGACTGATGTGCCTGTAATTTCCTGGATCATCCTTTAAACCCTTCTTGTAGATGGGGGTGACATTAGCCTTTTTCCAGTCTTCTGGGACTTTCCTTGGTCTCCACAACTTCTCCAAGATTATGGAGAGCAGCCTTGCAATGATGTCAGCCAGCTCGCTTAATACTCGTGGGTGGATAATGTCAGGGCCCATCGATTTGTAAGGGTCAAGCTCCTGTAACAGTTCGCATACCAACTCTTCCTTCACTGATGGTGGGTCTGTGTTTGCATCAACCTGGATGGTTGTTCCCAAGGCTTGGGGACCAACAGTGCTGGTAAAGACAGAGGTGAAGAAAGTGTTGAGAACCTTTGCCTTTTCAGCATTGTTGGTGACTAATTCATCTCTCCTGTTTAACAGCGGGCCAATAGTTTCCTTCTCTTTCTTCTTGTTGTTAATGTACCTTAAGAATTCTTTCTTGTAGTTTTTGACAGCTGTGGCCAGTTTCAATTAGAGCCGAGCTTTTGCTTTTCTAATGGCATCTCTGCATGCCCTGGCAATGCCCTTGTAGTTCTCAACAGGTATTCATCTGCTTTTCCATCTCTGGTACACTTCTCTTTGGTTTTGATCAAACTCGGAAGCTCACAGTTCAGCCAAGGAGTTCTCTTGCCGCACCTTCTTCCCTTACCTTTAAAGGGGATGAACTGTTTTTGTGCTTCCAGAAGAGCATTCTTGAAATACTCCCAGCACTTGCTAGCTCCTTTATCCTTCATGGAAACTTCCCATGGCATCCCTCCCAGCTGAGCTCTGAGAGACCTCTTCTAAAATCTAAAACCTTTGTCTTTGTACTAACCTTCAGTGTGCTCAGCAGGATCCTCACAATATCGCACAATATTGTGATCACTGCAGCCAAGGCTATCAGTAACTGAGATCTTACAAAGCAGGTTTTCTTGGTAGCAAGTTCAGCAGTGCCTCGTTTCTGGTTGGCACATCTAACATTTGTATGAGGAAGCAGTCCTTTACGCTTTCCAGGAACTTAATGGGTGACATGTGAGTTGCTGTATTTTCTTCCAACAAATGTCTGGGTAGCTGAAGTTACCCATAAGAACCAGGTTCTGTTGACTCAAAGCTTGCTTAAGTGACCCAAATATTGCTTCATTGGTCTTTCCATCTTTGGAGGTCAGTAGCAAATGCCTACTGTAAGGTCCCCCTTGGAGACGACCCCTCTGATCTTGACACAGAGGCATTCAATAGGGCTTCTGCAATCACATGACTTCTATATATTCAAGGTTTTCCTTAACATAGAGAGTGACTGCTCCTCCTCTTCTTCCCTGCCTGCCTTTACAAAACAGCCTATAGCCATCCATTGCGATCCCTGCAGTCATGTGAGTTGTCCCACCATATTTTCAGCTATTCCTGATAACTTTCTGACTGGGCAGAGAGCTCCAGTTGCTTTTATTTGTTCCCCAGGCTGCATGCATTGGTGTACATACACTTGAGTTGGTTGGTTTTCTGGTTCTTATCTTGGGAGGCAGTTAAGGGACATTTGTCACTTCTCTGGTTCGCCTGGCTTATTCCCCAGTTGGATGCGATGGCATGAGCATTGCCATTTTGGACCCTGCCCCCTGAGTCTTTCAGTTTAAAGCCTGCCTCACCAAGTTGGCCAGCCTGCTGCCAGAGATTCCCTTGCCTCTTCTAGACAGGTGGATCTTATCCCTCCCCAGCTTCTTGCTAGAGTTTTATTGCAACTCCAAGTGACAGAGTTTAACTGTCTCTTACAAGAATCTTCGAACTACATCACCGAATGCTTCTGCTTACACATCCTCACTGTAATGAACCTTTCCATTTTCAGCATGTGATGTATGTTTACCAAAGGCCAGTGTACTACCAGGTCTTAATTTTCATTTTTCCCCATGGAAATTAATAAGGAGCTCCCACTTGTTCCAGGCAGATATGGCACAGTGCAGAAGCTTCCAAGAGCAATGGCAGAGACCACGGCAGTGCTCTGATATGCAAAAACACCAGGATGAATTTCAACAAGGCATCCACACTTCCAAATGTATGAATGTTACTTTCTTGGATGAGAAAGACCAGCTCTGCTTGTGCTGGGGGTGGGTAAGTTAGGTCATTCATGTTCACTCATGCTCACCTCTTACAATGCTGGCAAGTGCTGTGCTCCTAGCCATGCCTAGGCTCCTAGCCATGTTGTGGATAAGGAATAATGAAACAATTTAGCTAGCTGTTGTCCCATCACCTTGATTATCATCAGTCTTCTGAGGCCAGCCTACCAGCTATTAGCTTTGCAAATGGACATCTTGAGAAGCCATAACAGAAGGGGCTTCTGGGGAGAATGCTTTAAACCAGGCTACTCCTACTTCCTGGCCAGGACTAGCAGTCTTTAGAGCAGTTCCACTCTCTTACAAATACCTTATTTCCGCAGAGGAGAGGGATGCACCATTTCAGCAACCTCTCCCTCTGCCCGGTTTTCTGGATGATCCTGAGAAGTCTTTCCCTTCAGATCAGGGAACAGGACACCACAAACAGTAGCATTCCTAGCCAGCTGCAGCCCAACGTTTGTTTCTCAGGAGATAGCATTGCCTGTTATTTATTCAGACATTTTGTTCCCAACTTTTATTGCTCTGTTTTATATTGTAGGCGAGGTCAGAGCCTTTGTAATATAGGAACAGCGTCACCAAGATTTCTTTCCAAAGAACAAGCACTATGATACAGAAGAATCAGGTATGCATGGCAAGGAAAAGAATGCTATGTTTTTCACCTGGATGCTTATTTCAATTATGGAGAGACAAATAAAATTGAGGAGGGGAGAAAAGTTCGTACTTTCAATCTTTTTCCCCATTTTTAATTACCATTCAATAGTACCAGTCTGTGCTTTCTCAGAGATTAAAAGCACATAAGGCAAGCTGAATTAAGAGCCATCAATGTGAATGACTATTTTTTTTGTGAGAAGTTAGGCACTAGAAGAGGTGCTCAATTTTAGCTCATTTAACCTGCTTCTACTCACACAATTCCTCTTTGGTAAGCACAGTGTCGTGGTTTGAGCCGGACTGGACACTGAGACGAACAACAGATGCTTTCCCCCACCTCTCTCTCTAAGGAGAGAAGGAAGAGAGATAAGAGACTTACATCTCTTTTGTCTTCAAAGAAACTGGTTTGGCCCAAGGACACAAATATATAGATTGAATCCAAGGGCTGAACTAGAACTGCATGCTTGTGGGGGATTTGCACCTGCACCCTTATACACTCCCTTCAGATAAGTCATAAAAAGCCTGCACTACAGGTAAGTCAGGGCTTAACTTCCCTGCGCCCTGGGAAGTTAGATGGTGGGGAGACATTGAGGTGACCAAGGCATACAGCAACAGGTCTTTACCAGCAAAGCTGAGTTATCCACAGACCAGGTGTCTATGTGGAGCCTATAAGCTTTGGTGGGTTCTGCAGATGGGTGTCATTGATGGCTGCTCTGTGTGGCTCGGCATGAGTTTTGGTTCTGGAGATGGCCTAAACTGAGAAAGTTCAATGTGAATTCCACCCTCCCTCCCAAGCTAGGAAAGTGTTGGGCTCCCCACCGAAACCATCATGTCTTTTCCGGCCAGTGTGTCCCACCAGTGGAAGCCCAGTACTAACCAGGGCTGTCAGTGAGGAGGATGCTGTCTGCCATTTGGGGTCCAGGGCTCTAAGGGCTTTGACTCCTGACACAATGCTTTCAACTCAATTTCTCCCCTCACCTGAGTCCTGATAATAGGGGAAAAAAAGAAAAAAACATTCTCATTTTGAAGATATCTTTCCTCATTCTAAAACATTACCCCCAGCCTTTAGCATCTTTGAAAGTGGGATCTGCCCCAGAAGGGTACAGTCCTGATGTTTTATCCCATCTTGAGATGAAGCACATGACACAACAAATCTTTTTTAACATTTCTGTTTCCTCATTTTCCTCTAGTACCAAGATAAAGTGGCACGAACTCTGCCATGTTTCTGTTTTATGGAGAGACAATAAATCACTAGTAAGTCTTTATTACAAGACTAATCAATCATTTTACGTTGTTGCAGAGCTCCAGAGATGAATGCGTTATTTATTACCATGTCTTAAAACCGTTTACATTACCTTCTCTTGATAACATAACTTTAGTGTACACAGTAACCTATATTCTATTTATGGCATGAGTTGATCTCCTAATTTACAAGCTACCTAAAATTCTGGAAATATGAAGGGCAATTCATAAATTAAGGTCACAGGGAGAAGATTTCAAACACAGTGCAGGCATATAAGGTGTCATGACATACTAGTTAATGAAATGCTTTCTATTTCTGAGGGGAGGGAAATTTCAGAAACAATAGTCTTGCCTAAAAGACAGGCCATTCTCTGTGAAACACTATAGCTGTGCCATACTCAAGAGCAGCCCTGCAGTAGCAAACAAATTTATTCACAACAGAAAAAGAAAACAGTTTTACAAAACATTTCACATCAGAAGCCTCTGTCTTAACCCATCTTCAAAGAAAAGTGACAGCGTTTCTAGCCTTTTAGCCCCACTCAGCAGGCTGTGAGTGCTACCCACCGAGCTCAGAGGTGGAGGTTTTCGCTGCTGTGAAACTCCCCGAGTTTTGTGTAAAAAAAAAGCTGCAGGAATAGGCTTGCAATGTTGTTCTCCCATAATTTCATATATTCCAAATGACATGCTGTACTTGGCAACGATTCAGCTTCAGCTGTGAGGCTTCAGTAATAAACCAGCAGCAGTGGGGTGACCTAAGGACAGAGCAACTGCTTTTACTTGACTCCAAGGTATGACCCAAAGACTAACTGCCCTCATCCTATTCACTAGGAGGGAAGAGGGTTGAATTTCATATGTCTATGCCCCAGGCACAAGTGGAAAAAGAGCTTTTACCACATCCATGTAGGTCATACAAGTGAGCTTGAATTATATCAGTCAGGATAACATATGGATGGATCTTCAGATGGATCAGATGGATTTTGAAGGGCCTGACCCCAGCACTTAGGTGTTCAAATAAAGTAAGTTGCCTCCCTTTGCACTAATGTTACAGAGCACAGCAGTAGAGAAACAAGATCTATCTTGTAAGAGATGTCATACCAGCATCCTCATATGCTTTTCCTCTTGAAGGTCAAACCTTCAGAGGTTAGAAATACATTGGTCCATAGAAATAGAGCTGGCTTATATCAATAAGGAAGCTGTGGGACACCATCTTCATGATATCTCTCTATGGTTGTACAGCTTGAAGGTTTTCAAGGAAAAAATGCTGCTGCTGCTGGTGGTATCCCTGTCTAATCACAGGGATGCTTTTAGTTCTCTCGTCACTATTCATGTGCTAGAGATCAGATGTAACTTTTGCTTTACAAACCATGATCTCCAACTACTTTGTGTCATAGTGGCAGCGTGAAGTCACCAGTTCAGCTGACCACAAGGGCAGGTTAATGGCTATTCCATAAAAAACCAGCACGAACATGCTTGGATTAGTGTAGCCAAAGGTAATGTAGTGCCAGAAGGGGAAAAAGACACTCACGGGGAATTTCAGTATGTATTCTGTTCCGCCTAGGCTCTTCTGCTCCATCTAAAAAATTATCCTTTTTCTAAAAAATGCTTCTTTAGCTGTTGGCAGTAATCAGCATGTTAAAGACTTAAATGATGAGGAATTTCCCACAAAAGCGTTGTACTAAGAAAGCTCAGATACCACAGTGCTGGGAGATAGTATGAAGTTTTCCACAAGAAACTGTCTCTTGAAAAGGTAAAGTAGGCTTCTTTATGGCACTTGGCAGGGGAGCATTGAAGTCCAGCATTATCCTTTCCTGCCCAGCCACTAAAAATGAAAGGGTAAGTCATTGCACATAGTGTAGATGTCAGCAACCCATTTAGCTAAACCAGTCACAACCTAACCACGAGTACAAAGGCCAAATCATGTTGAGCCCTGTTTCTGTTTGAACATTGCGTTGCAAACGTGGAACTGCCAGTACTGTGCAGCTTAGTTAATGGGATTTTGGCTCCTCTGCCCATGAACCACTTCATTTTGTAGGCTTAAGAGTCCCTGGGCCAGCTCTTGTATTTTCGCATTATGCTTTGGCACCTAATAGTCCTAATGGTTTTCCTCTGGTAAATAGTCAGCTAGCTGATCTAATGAGTATTTTTCAGTAAATACAAGGAATTGCTTTTTATTCAAAGACACTTTGGCCAGTACTACGATCTTTTCATCTGCAATAGACAGAAGAGAATGGAAAACAAGAAGTGGGTCAGACCCAGGATCCATGTAGGTCCGTATCTCATTTCTGAGAATGGGCAGTACACAACACCTGGGGAGAGAAAACAGCATGTAGACCCTTGAAATAGCCTTCCCATTAGCTTTTAAAAGCTATACTTTCAAAGCACACTTTGAAGCTGCTTCTTGGCAGGTGTAAAAATCATTACACTAGAGAAAAAGAGAAGTTTTTAATTTCTGAAAGAATTGGGTCTAGACCAAGTAGAACATATAGAGACTTTCTAAGATAAACAGCAGTGTGATGTACTAACCAAGATGGAAAACTCGTGCTCTGGAAACATCATTCCCAAGGAAAACGTCAGCAAACAAATGAGCAGCTAGTCAGGAAATTAACAGGGATTTGCTGGTGTTAACTAACTTGCAAATCTGCACGCAGTGCACATCATAGAGGTACGTTTGCATATGTGAGAAAGCTTTGCGTGTGGTAGGTAATGAGCTAGTGCTGGTTTCTGTGCAGCAGGGAGTTTACCTCCAGGCTTTTGGTGAGCTAATGAAGGAGTTCCCTTGCTGTCTGACTGCCAAGAAGAAACGAGAGATCAGGAAGGCAGGGACACGGCAGGCAACGAGAGGCCCAGCCTCTTCAGGAGGTCTGTGTGAAGAACATGCATTACACAACCAGAGGAAACACTTTGCTTTTCCATGGCTGGAAAGTCCAGGGCTACCCTGCCTGGGGGAACATCCCTCAGCCCAGAGCAGCCTCAGCTCTTTGCAACCTCTCTGCAGAAGATCACTCACATGGGTCACCTCAGGACAGGGAGACACGGCACCTGGGGGAAGCAGCGTGTTTTCTCTGGGACTCTTCCCTGCAAAGGAAAAGCACCTTTAAGCCCTTCCTCACTTGTAAAGGCTCCAACTGAGAAAGTTACTGGGACCTGCACCATTATCTCCCTTCCCTGAAATCGCTCCTTTTGTTTGAAAGAGCATATTTGGCTTGGCTCAAGCAAAGGTTCTCCATCTTATTTAACAGTGCATTAAAATCTTCCTGGCAAATGCCAGGCATGCACCAAAGCAAAGGGAAACAAATGCTTGTTTGTTCTTCACATGGGGGTTGGTCTTTTACCGTGGCTGGCAGGTTGGGAACGTCATCGTGCTCAAGGCATCCGCACGAGAGGTGGTCACGCTCCAGGAGCAGCACAAGTCTGCCTGTCCATGACACGTGTGCCACTGCAACTGCTGACAGTCATCCCTCTGACATCCCCCCAGTGCAGGGCAATGGGGTTGTCATTATCTTCCCTCTGAAGGTGGGAAAACAAGGCTCAGAGTTACAGTAGCAGGGTTTCTCTTTTCCTTGCCAGCTCAGCCAGGAGTCTGAAAGCCAGCCTATTGACTTACCTGTGGTAAGTCAATAAAGTTTCTCTGAGAATAATTTCTTAGTAAAGGCCTTCAAGCAAGTCCTCAGGCAGATGAATCAGGCTATGGGAGACAGGAGATCCTGTCTGGCCTTTGCAAGGAAGAGCTGGTAGAAAACCAAGGATGAGCTGACCGATTTCAAATGGACATGATGAATGAACAGAGGGAGGATAGCCCTCCTTGCCCCTAAACAGTGCCACTGCTCTGACCAAAGTAGAAAAAGGGGAAGAAAATAAAAGATGCTACATTTGAAGAAATTAGCTTCATTAATTTCACACATCAAAAAAACACATCTATTGAAAGACGTTCAGCCCTGTTATGTTCAGCAGCAGCAACAAGCCTGTGACAGTTCATCTCCAGTGCTTGTCTGGCTGCTTCATATGAAGCCAATCCAGAAATGCAGGTCCACATCAGGCACTGACATGACTCTACAGGATTCGGAGGCCTCCAGACACTGTCCTGCAAAATAAGAGTTTTGAGGTGGTCTTATCTTCATTGCTCCTGAAGCATCTTCAGAAACTCATGCCAAAAAGCTCCCTAGTTTGTTTTGTTTGTTTGGATTTTTTCCAGAGGTATCTTAAGTTTTTTTCCAGTGTGGATGAATTGGAGTACTGTGAGGATTTCTCCACGGAGTTAGAGTTGGCTTCCAGAGCACTATGCAGCACAATGAGGATTATGACTCACAAGGCAAATAAATTTACAGCACTGTCCATCTCCAGCAACTCCAGAATGACAGCAGGGAGAAAGTATCTCAGCAAGGAAGATGTGGGCATGCCTGAGAAGGGGACAACTGTCTCACACACAAATCTCACTTCTAAATAAAAACAAGGTCTTGGACACAAAACTGGCATTCACAACTTTGGTCACCACACTTAGACATCCAAACCTTCTAGCTTTCTCTCCCAGCCAACGCAAGCTACCTCGTGCAAGAGGAACATGCTGCTGCTGGGGATGGAAGGGGGAGAAGAAGAAGGTGTCTGTGATCATAGGAGGCTCTGTAACATCTACGGTGTTTTAGTCATGCAACCCTTGTAGAGGTAGTGCCTTAGGGCCTTGGTGACACCAGTGTCCCTCCATGCTACACAGCACATAAACACGGTTTTAGCCTTGGGCAGCTTCAAGTCCCTACTGGTGATGGACAGAAGGGACAAGAGACACACTGGGAAGGGAAACATGCTGCCACACAGCCAGTGGGAGACCCAGGACCTTCCCAGGGCCTCCTAGGGGCTGGTGACAACTAGAGAATAGACGTATGTGTTTGCCCTTTTGACCAAAGGGGGTGAAAAAAGCATTTCCAGACAGGAAAATGTAATTTCTGCTCTGCAGTTGAAATATTTTGGGGCTATCAGCTTAGAGTCACTGTCTGGTCCCACCTCAGACCCCTTCGGTGGTTTCCTCCACCCTGAGCACCCCACCAGTCCCAGTCCAAATTTGTCCCAGCATCATGGCTTTCCTGCAGCAGAGAATCCCTTGGAAAACAACCAAGCCACCTGAAAATTCACTTTCACCCAGCAGCTTCTGCCAGACTTGAATGCAATCTGGGGCTTGGAAAACACGGCTTTACTTATTTTAATTAAAACCAAATCCCTCCACCCAGACTTCCCTCTCCGTCACTCTCACTCTCTCTCTTTCCCCAACTGTCTGACGCATTTTAGCAGACATGCCATCAGACTCCAGTTCAAGGGAGGGGAACAGCCATCTAATACAGCATCTTGCATCAGTATCCCACCCTTCTCTGGGGGAACTGAGATGATGGACTTGGCAAGCAGCAGAAGGACTGCCGTGTAACTGAAGGAATACACGTACGTGTCAGTGCGTATGTGTTTCAGTGGGAAAAGAGAGGGTGCATAAACATACAGCCCCAGATTCATCCACTGTTCCTGGATCGGCCAACTGCTTCCCAAGCACCAACGGGTTCTGATCTAGAAGACTGACGTGGGGATGAGACAGCATGCTCCTTACAGATAATGTCGCCAACAACAGCCAACTCCTTAAGTGAAACAAACATGTGAATCTCTGACAATGCCACAAATTGCACTGCTTATAGAATAAATGTAAATGCATTAGGATTTTAAAATTGGGAACGGAAATGTATGTTTCTCCACCCTAAATGCATAGAGCTTCCAGTCCGTCTGAGTCCCTGTGCCTCCTCTGTCCATCAGGCTGGGTCCACAATTTCAGGAGAGCCTTGGGAGCACTTGGAGACCCAGACAGTACCCAGCTGTGTGGATGTGGATGCTCAGGCCTGGACCTTTGGTGGGAAATCAAGGGAATTCAATGAAGACAGAAACGCTGAAATCTGTATTTGGTGCTCCCACCAGGCAGCTCACGGGTGTTCAGCCTTTAAGAGAGCCTAGTTGTTTATTTAGCTTTCTAACTGTGTCTTTAAGACCTAATTTTAGACTCCTGCTTTTGAAAATGTATCTTGCCAACCTTACCACATGTAACTAAACATATATTTTGCCATCTACCTCACACTCAGGAATTTAATTTCAAAACATCACTGTTTTATTTTAAGACGTGGGAAATACCAATTTTTAGGCTACCCATTAATTATCAGAGACTCATTAGCAAGGATTTAATCATTATAACAAATAATCCAAAGGTGTATAAGTCTAATTAAGCATATGTGCCTAACAGTTTCCAGGGAATGAGACATGCATGTGCCTTGCAATTCAAGTAGATCTGTACATCTCACTGAAGCACGACCTGAGAGTTTAACCGGGGCCAAACTCCTTGCAGGGCCAAACTGGCCCAGGATCAGAGACTTTAGTGGAATAACTGAACGGACCTCACCCTAGTTTCTTCCTCAAAAGAGTTGTGGGTTTACTTTATTACATAAACAAGGTGTACAGATATTTGCCATTGGTCAGAGATAATTCTATCCTGGTATAAAATACTTGCTGTAATTAGTGCCTGGTGCCATCTTCTTCACTGAATTCATTTGAAGCTGTTGCTACATCTATACAAGTTAAGCAAGATGTAGGTTGGACCGTAACGGGATGATCTTCCAGCCTAAGTAGGGCTCAAACTCGGTGCACCACAAGCACCTTCGCAATTGCTTGCCTGTTTTGTCCAGCTGGCAGGTATTTTGGGGCAAGAAGAATCCCTTTCTAGATGTTTGACCACCGCCTAGCATTGCAGGACTCTGCATTCAGCAGAATCTTCTGAACGCCACCTCTGCACTCATAGCGTATTTTACATTTTGCCTTCTTTTCTCAAGTCGAAACCACTTGAGGTTTTTGTGAGAGCAGCTTGGAAAACTGTTCCTTGTCCAGGAATCATTTTGGATCAAAAGGGTTCAAGTGATTCACTGAACTGCCAAGTATTTTGAAGCTCACCCACCACTAGGTGTAGTAAACTATCATAACACTGCTTAGTAACTAATGCAGAGAAGACCATGTGTCACTGCATTATGGAAGGAGCACACAGCTTTTTGCCAAGCATACAAGGATAGCTGGACGTCTGTGAAAGTCCAGGGCAGGGAGACTGGCCAACCCTCTGCATTGGCATAGGAAGGATAAGTTCACACATCACCAAGTTTACACTGCTTGCAAAATAGCCCAGTCAAGGACTTTGCAAACCAAAACACCACGTACTGGCACACTATCAAATGAAAAATCTGATTGCCAGTTCACAGCTTCACCATGTCTCTGCTTCCAGAGCTCATTGAGACACTTTCCTCTGCAAGCCAGACCATCTCCCTGCTGTGCTGTGGGTGATTTTGACCTAGGTATATACACTGAACCTGGTGCATTTCTGCCTGAATTTCAGGCCCATGAATGTCAGATTCATGAAATCTGCCTGGATTTCATGAAATCTTCCCTGGATTTCATGACCTATCACCATTTCACCATCTGGCATGCCCACAGTGCTGCCTGGCCCAAATGCAGTTGATGTGCCCATTTTTTCCCCTCACCACAACATGGAAATCCAGAAACCTATGACAAAGATCAAATTTAAAAAAACTTCAGTTCTGCTCTGGTAAAATTTGTAAACATAACTGGAGATGGTGTCCCAGGAAACTGAGGACTAAAGTAGACTCGGTTTGCAACAATGCTGCCCGCTGCCGTGCAGCTCCAGCCATGGACACAATTGAGTACCAGAGGCTGGAGGGACACCTCAGGGCAACACCATGCACAAGGCTGAAAACTCTGCCTGAGAGTTTTCAGCTGCCAATTCAAGAGGCAGGCAACCTACCACACAACGATGGGAAAAGTCCTCTGGCTTCTTTTCAGGTGGTCTTGTCATGATCAGCCCTACTATAGACTGGGGACAAAAGGGAAACCACCTCTCTTGTATTTTGGCAGGACGAAAAGTTGCTCCTCCAGCACTTGTTCTCAGTACTTGTAGTTCAGATTATGGTATGAAGCTATTTTGCACTTCCCCCTCTGCCCCCAGCACCAAGGAAGAGTGAAGGGACTGCCTCTCCCCGGTGTCTGAGGTCCTCAGCTGTGCTTAGAAGGCATCAGGAATGAGAGGGTACAACACTGGCAATGAGGGTAAGGCTGGCACTTGCAAGATGACTATCCCCTTGGCTTGATCCAAAGCTCACTGAAGGACTTTCCATGAAGACTGCAGGTGACTTTTTCATTTGCTTTAGTAGGAAAAATTGGAAGCAGCCCCGGAGTGAACAAGGGTTTGCAGCGCAGAAGCTTGATTATCTGCTTTACTGGTCAAGACCAAGGCATAGCAAAAAAGACTGCCGATTTGAAATCTCAGTTTGTGGAAAACAGAATATAAAGAATGAAGGAGAATTTAGATAAAACACAGCCAAAAAACCAGGACACTGGGAAGCAGGGTCTGTCACCTTGGAGACTCCTTTGAAAGCCCCATCCAACCTTTTATTAGGGATTAGAAATGCAGACTTCCAACTAGCTATTGCTGGAACTAAGGTTCAGCTTTAATAGCAGCTCTTTATAGGAATATTATAGGAAATACTAGATACAACAGAGCAACACCAAAATTAAGCCTGTGTAAGCCACGGCAAAAGAATGCACTGAGCTTGCTTCAAGGGTGCAATAAAATCAAAGCATGCTGCCTCTGACGTTACAGCACTGTCTAGCTCTGAGATAAATGCCTCTCCACTTCCTTGATCCAGACACTCTTTTCACTGCCCTATTCCTCTGTTTCTTCTGTTGCAACAGGAGGAGGATGATCATATGGAGCCGAAGACTTGGTCATCTGTAGTCCTCTCATATCAGCAGATGCACAGTGCTGCAGTAAAGGCAACAGCACAATTAATAACTAAAATGACGCCTGTAACTTAATACCATGACGACAACAAGCATGCCATTGCGGAAATATTATTCATGTGCCAGGTAGGTAATTACAGACGTGCACCAGTCTGGGAGCATTTTATGTAGTGCTGATAAGATAGTAGCAACAATAAAGTTAACTGTGTCTCCACTAGCTGTTAAAAGGCTACTAAAGAAGAAATGGGGTTCTTTGACCTCTGGCATTCCAGATGTCACTCAAGATTATCAGAACGGTCTCTTTCAGCCTTTAAACCTCTGTCTGACTCGACAAATCTGGCATGCATAGTAGTTGCGACTGTCTAGCTTAAGAATCCTTTTTCCCATGGGAGGAAGGCACCCTTCTCAACCAAAAGGCACAGACATACAATGTCTTATGCACGTTCCTGACAGTAAGTACATCCTTAAGGGTCTTTCTAAGAGAGACCTAAGCCTTTACTTAAGTGACCTGTGCTTTGCTGACTACAATAACACATAAAAGCAACAGCATTGCCCTGTGCACTGAAAGCTGTTACAGACGGATTTGAAAACCTTGTCCATAAAATACATAAGAGGCCCAGCACAGACCTGTCAGTATTTCATGGTTTTCCTTTGGAGATCACGTTGGCTGGACCATCATAGAAGTGGAGCTAAAAAAGCAACGGTCAAAAGAAAAAACAGGAGGAGAAAGCAAAACAAAACAGAAAAGAGCAAGAGGTAAAAGAGAAAGAGAAACAATTAGGAAATAGTCAGACACAGCCAAAGAAGGGTGTTGGCTTAGGAAAAGAAAACAGCTGAGGGAAGTGCATGTCGTGCTGTTTCAGGAGGGAAAAAAAAAGGGGGGGGGTGGCAGATAGGCTGGTTCTTTTTTCAGGAAATGAAAAAGATTGTGGAGATTTGAGTTCAGTCCCTGCTTCTTCCAGAAGCTGGACAAATTCATTGACCATGGTTAATGAGTGACTCAAATGTCTCATTACCCCTAAAGCAATCGTGACTTAGACGTTTAAGCATCTGTAAGGATCTGTTCCCTCATTTCTCCTCCTGTAAGGAGTGGGTACAGAGGGAAGTGCTTTTTTCACCTCAGAGGGATTTCAGGAAAATAAATGCCTACCTGCCTAACGCACAGGCAGCTTGTATGGTTACTGAGTGATGGAGAGGCAGGTGGGGGGGGCATATTATGAGGGGAAATCTGGTCACAAGCTAACATGACCCGGCATCTGTGATACTGACATTAAGTGCCACCACCCGCACTACCATCAACAAGTAACTGGGCAGATGCAGGCACAGAACAGGGCACAGTAGCAGGGCACCTCAGCATCCCTACATGCAAACTGCTTAAATTTATGCCAGCAAATTGAAACACATTTGTAACAAATATGCAGAGGTATCTTATGTTTGCTAAAGAACTCCTGTTCTCTTGGAGACTATTTTCTTCCACAGTTAATATCCAGATGGAGACTTCTAGCTCTGATGTAACCAAAACTTTTATGAAGTTTATCAAAGAACATCTTCAGCCTCTATCCAAGACATTCCCAGAAACTACCAAGAATTTGCAAAGAAATTCCAGAGAAAAATGTTATACTAAAGCAGAACATATTTCTTATTCTTCTCTTGTCATTTTCTAGTCAGTTTCTTCACTCAAAGCTGGTTTGTTTCTCATTGTTTCTGGGCTTCCCTGTGAGAATGCAAGGACAGAGGACTTCAGGGCAGAAGATGGGCAGAGAAGGCTGAAGGCCATGCCATCAAGGGTGGGTGCTGAGCACTTCACAGGGCACCACCGCTGGGCCTCCGAACAAGCACGAGGATCTCGGCACCAATAGCTGGAGGAGAAGGTAAGAGACATTCCTAGATGTGCTGAAGTCTTAGAGGTCTTTCAGTCCCAAGTGCTGATCCAGTCCAAACTGGCCAATTTTTTAAGTGGGAAACCTTCCCCAAGGAGACACTGCTTTATGTTATTTTCTTTATTGTGCCCATTTGCTGAGGTACATGTTCCCTCCTTCCTAGCATTGACTCTCACTCGCCTGTCAGCTGCCGTTTCATCCCTGTTCCACACTCAAGAGACTTGTGTTTCAGGTTCAGTGAAATGAACAAATCATATTTGCTTTAGTTTTTCCTCCAACTCTTTATCAATCTTTCCTTTAAGATTCAAGCTTCAAGTGCCAGATGACTGAGTGTGAGGAGAGTGTTACTTGGAGCCCCAATGCTGACAGCACACCGCTCACGCCAGTAAGGTAAAACTTGCTCCCAGGAAGAGGTAACTCGGTCACAACCAGACTTCACAACACAACAGACGTGCCGTCCTGGTACCAGTCCTCACAGGAGTCACTGCCTCTTTCTTTAGTACATCCCTTTAAAGTTGGGTGCTGAGGACGAGTGCTTTCAGCTACCTTTCTCTTGAGCTTTGCTGCAGCCAGATTTCCTGATACTGAAGTGCCTTTGTTCCTCCTGGGGCTCCTCCAGTTTTTCAAGGATCCCACCATCTTTAATTTCATTTTCCCTCTGCCTGACCTTAGATGCTGACACTTACAGTCTGGTCCCCTGAGAAGCCAGTGAGAGGAATTAAGTCCTTGACCTATACCACTGTCTGGAAGCATCTGTCTGCCCTGTTCACTGCTGTCCAAACACAAGCCTAAAATCTGCCTAGCCGAGAGCAAAAAGGTACAAATCTCTGCCTCCATTTTTTGCCCTCACTTGGATCCAGCACAGACATGGTTACAAAGCCACAGGAACAACTGCTTGTACCACAGCTTGAGAGGCGGGCTCAGAGTCTTTGCAGAACTTCTGGTTAAAGATTTAGTCCAGGAAGCTTCTAAGTCCTATGCCAATTACATGCAAAAGACATTCTCAAATTAACCGTGCAGGAGCATTTGGTGACATCAGGAAACTTAGCATCAAGTTTCTTGTGCCCATTGCTCTTGGAGGTATATTTGCCATCAATACTCACTGTGGCCAAGATAGCCTTACTGTAAACAGTAACTATGTTCTAAAACGTCACATCCTGGCACTGTAATTATGCTTGAAGATGTTGCTTCCTTAAGTGCACGCAGCTTGATGCAGGACATGAATCAAACAGCACAAAAATCCTCCCATGCAGTGATATAGTATCGTTGCTCTAGCTGTCCACAAATTTTGATGTATTTGACAAGTTTATAGTTAAATTTCCTTGGAAGAGAAATTGTTCTCAAACTCCAGACTTTAATAACTTACTCCTTTGTTGAGGGTCAGATTGAATTTAGAGACGTGACTGTCTTGTCTTCTATGATCTGCAATACTGAATGAGAACACTTTTGAAAGTAAGCGTTTCATCTTCATTTCAGACTTTGCTTATTACAAGAAACACATTCATTTCTCTGTAGCAAAGTTAGGTCCAAACCTAAAATAATGAGAGAGAAACATGAACTACACAAAGTTTCTGCGCACAGTCCAGAGCAAAGCTGCCTCAAAATTTGCAGTTGTTCAAAACAAGTGCTTAAAACAAATTGTTAGAAATCAAAGCTCAAATGTGAAGGCTGGGTCCAAATTCAAACACCCCTGAAGTCCCGGAACTTTCCAATCCATGACATGTTTGGGGGGGATCATCTCTTGCAACGCTGTCAGTTTTTGAAAACAGGACGTGAGCATTTGTTCAGTCCTGCAGTTTAAAGCACAGACTGGCCTTTATCCATCAAATGCACTGAAGCATGCTCACACCCTTGTGTGTCCTGCAAGGGCTATTCTGAATCAGGACCAAGAAGAAACTTAGACCTCAATATGGATGAGACGGCTAATCTGTCTTGCAGATACTTTTTTTCTTTTCTTTTTTTTTTTTCATCCTGTTCGTTCCTAAAACTAACAGAAAAACAGTTGTGTGTGTATATAAGCAGCCTAGAATCAATGCTGTTCTGCTGGGTTCTTATGTTACATTCTTTTGTGCTACATACAATTTCCACTAGGACATTTTGTCCCCCAGGCTTCATCAGCCAGTCTATTACATCCACCCCCCCACCCCCCGCCTCCCTCTGCTTGCATAACTTTAGCCAGGATGTTAAATTAACTCTCTTCCAGATGAGTTTGACATAATCTTATTTACTTTCATAGCGCATATGCCAGTATGCAAATACATTACTCAGCACTATCGACTCTGCACTTTCACCAAACTATTACTCTTTGTTTTTTTAATGATGGTTCACTAGATACCAGACAGGAACATTGCTGTGCCAAACAGCAGAATACTCATGTCTAGCAGGAGAAATCTGGTGACATTAGAAAACTAAGTCTGGCTGGTATTTGTAAAGCTTTACAGCCAAGTGAGGAAAACAACTCCTTTCCCACCTCAGCATCTCACTCCTACTCCTTTAAAGACACTGGGTCGTATTTTACCTTCTGAGGGAAATCTCAACCAGCTTCTCCAGATCTCCAAGACACAGGCGGCCACAATGGTAAAGCCATACAGACTGACTTTGCATTTAGTGGTGACACGATGTCTATGTTTAAACAGCTTCCCAGCTCCCAGGCACAACCCCAGCTGCCTCCTGACTGCGTGGCAGGGCAAGACGGGGCTCACACCTCACTCGTTGTGCCCGTGTTGAACAAAAGGCAGGTGCAGAAGCTGTTATCTAAACCAGGAGTCCCGTATCCACATGAAGGTCTGTCCTAGGGTCAAGGGACGCACATCACCCATGGTGACGAGGTCAGTCTTTAACAGCACTGCTGACCACACATGGGCAGCAACGCCAAACACAAATATCCACAAGGAGGCAAAACCAATCCCAGGCATTTGTCTTGCAACGGAGGTAACATCTGGGTGAAGCCTGGGTGGGCTGCACTGTCAAAACCACGGGCTTATGACTGACTCGTGTGTCTACCAGAGGAACTCAGGCTGATGCAAAAACCCAGCCACAACCAAGCTAAACATTGAAGAGTAAGCAAACTCTCCCTCTAACACAAGGTATAAGGCTTTGTAGCCCACTCTAGCAGACCCATTTTATGCAGGGTAAAGAAATCACAAAAAATGCTGGAGAAAATGAATCAAAGGATACTTTCTACCGTCTTGCTTTGTATCTGCTGTGGCCTACCGTGGATTTTCAGGGTGCAAAACGGCATTTGGAGTTACATTTTGTATTTGATCCCAACACAGCTAAATGCACAAATAGGCACAAAAAGAATTGAAAACAGCATTTCCAGGCTGGAAAACAAAGGCACAGCAAGTAAACACAAGGAAGTGAGAAGTTCAGCTTAAATGCCAGTGAACCAAATTGTGCGAGTTGCCTTTCTTACTGCTGTGGTGGGTCTGGGGATGATCATGGTCCTGCTGGGCTGCCCATCGTGCAGAGGCTAATGTACGCTCAGGGGCTGCTGTCTGCTAGGGGAATCCAAAGCCCTGGGAACAAACTGAGACAAGAAGCAGAGGGCAGGTGTCCACAGGCTGCTTTCAGAGCTCCCCAGGCTCAGGCAAATCTCTGGCTACTGAATGGGAAAAAAGCTCATGTTGCCCTTATTTCTTTTGCTAACACCCCAACATGGAAACACCAGAAGAGGCTCTTTGGCACCGTGAGAAGCACCACTCCAGCTATCCAGTAAATGCTTTGATTTTAACAGGGCTCTGGCCTAACTAACTATATCCTACACCAGTCTATTTATGGCAGAGTTAGAAATAACACAAGACCTTTCACCTGGAATTAGCATTTCTCCTATTTTTGGTTGTTAACAACCTTGGAACTACTAATTCTTTGATGCCGGAACTTGCTGTGTTTCTTCTTCAAGCGAGGGAAGTCTATTTTTTTCTGCAGGCTCATTTTTTTCTCTGTCTTTGTTTCATGTCTGATTACATTTAGCATGGATGTTTCTGATATGCTTGCATGCCAAGAAAAAGTATTACTTTCTTTTAGCCTTGAACAATCCAAACTCATATTTAACAACTGAAACTTGGCATGATGATCAGTTTTCAATAAAGGCTATATACGCTTTGCCAGGGAAGTATATTTAACTAGGGCTGAACTATCTGTTCTTGAAAAATTATCAGACTTGTATGGTGTGTTCTTTTCATCAAGGAAAGGGCTTTCATCTTGCAAACACCTATCCTATGAATGACTTGAGAAAGTCAATTTAGCGTGAAAACAAACAAACAAACAGTCAAAGTGTGGTCTTACTCTATGGAAGTTACCCCACATTGTTAAATCTGGGATAAAATAATATCTCAGTGGGAAAGGAGTGAGAAATACTTCAGATGTAACTGAAACATAGCTGCAGTGTCCCCAGGTACTGCAGCACATACAGACATAGGGAAGGGGGTTGATCGCTTTCTCTAAGACAGCAAATATCTGTAAAGAAGCTTTCAGGTGCTTTCTGTTAAGAGAGCCAGGAAAAAAAAATTGTAAAGCAGAAAGCTTGGGGAGGGAAAGCAGAGACCATCTGCTTGTCCAACTGCAGGGTAATAGGCTAGATATTCTAACTCAGCTATAGCAATTTCACAAGGGCACTGCGAAGGCATTTAATTTAGCAGGATGCCTTATTTTCAAGGCTTCTAATTAGATACAGTAGCAAACTAACAAAAAAGGGCACTGCTTAAAACATGCTTCCACTTTGAGGAAACAGAAAACCAAATTCCAGCTTTCAAAGTTAGCCTTCAAGGGAAGGGGAGGCAAGGCAAGGCAAGGCAACCCAGGACTGACACATCCTGTGGCTTTTGATTCTGCTCAGGACTTGCAGCTCCAGCCTGTTTCCAACCCAGAGCCAGCAGAAAATGTTGTCCTACTGGGGGTACACAACTGATACCCACAGACTGCATTGCGCAGCAATAGCACTTGGTAGGGCTGGAAGGTGCCTGAGTACCAAAATCCCCTTTTCAGAGGGAGGAATTGCTAGGCACAAGCACTTCCCAGAAGGTCACTCTGTGAAGCAAGGACAGAGCCCAGCTCAGACTTGTGTGCCTCCAGACCTCATTACCGTTCAACTGCAGCTCTACAGTTTTCTGTTGTCGGAAGACTCAGCTGTCAAGAAGCTCACACACGTGAACTGGACTCTAACACCACCTTCTAGTCAAGATCTAGATATTGTACTGTAAGGTCCACTCAGATTTCTTTGAAACTTAAAATTTAAATGTCATTTATTTTACATGCATTACGCAGCTCCCAGTAAACATTAAGAAATTACTGCAGGGGAGCATCCACCAAAGTTATGGTTTTGTTTCTGTATGGTCTCATGTACATAACCACCTCACGCTCACTCTTGGACTGGTTACCACATTGAAAAGTTAAGGTGTGGAAACAAAATACAAAAGGCTTCACTCTGGCATCAGTTTTCATACACTGCCAATCCATGGAGAGAGCAGGGAGGTCTACCACAGAATGGGGGTAGGGTTGGCAGAACCTGCAGGATTCCTGTGGGATGCTGGAGAGGAAGACCAACTGCTCATCTCCAGTTTTTCACTGCCCTGTTTTCAGCAAAAAGAAATAGCCCTGACATTGAAATCAGTGTCAACCAGCCTGACCAGCTTCTCTTAATAATCAGTGCAGCTTCACTGATTTCAGAATATCTCAGCCAAAGATTGACCAGGCAAAGCACCATCCCATTCCCATCTCATGTCTTTCACTTAACACATTTCCTTGGACACAGGTCCAAGAAAAAACAGAGATTAACACCGTGAGATAGGGCATTGATAAGACTTTCCAAGACAGGGTATGTGTGGGTGAAGGAAGAAGCTGGACCTTCTCCACAGCCTATTTTTTAGCCTTTCCCTGCCACTGCTGGAAGCTGGCATCTGAGTAAGCTTGTTCCCCCCCACAAATGGCTCACTCCTGGAGTGAAGTCATAGGTCTGTGCTTAGTCCATCGTCTATTGACACGGAGATGACTGTGACTCACAGGTTCAACACTGTGACTTGACTTCTGTGTATGTTGGAAAGTTTTTGTTTTCTCCAGAATGTCAGTAAAAAGTAGTTATTGACATCATAGGTAGTATGTTCTTCATTGTCTTTTCACTCTTGTGTCTACTCACATTTAAAATTGTTCTAAGCAGTGCCATGCAATCACTTTCCTATAACAATAAAAGCTTGCTTCGTTTCCTCACAACACTACACATAGCACAACACATGCAGAGACAATTAAGGTCTAGAAATGGGGTCCAAAGTAACAAGCTCACTAGAGAGTGGTAAATGACCAGCAGTCTATCAAGCCATGGCAACATGTGGTCTTTAGTCTAAAGTCTCGGGCCTTAACCATGAAAGGAAAAAGAAAACACCCTCACACTGGCTTAGTTCAAGACCAGGTAAGACTAATAATGCAGATTGTGGTAGATCAGCAGACATTTTGTAACTCACGACAGTGGTAAATGCACATGGGAGCTGGTCATCCCTGCGCAGGTGATGGCAAGGACCGTACAGAGCTGCAGAAACCAGACAGTTTTCCCTCATGTCCTGCTTTCTCTTGCGCACCAAAGGTCTGAGGCAAAGGGTTCGCTGATGAATAAACTCTCCAGCAGGATGGAGGCTGCTCCTGATGACTAAATAAGTGCTGTTTGTACTAGCAAAGTTAACACAAGTTTGGAATAAGCTAACAAAATAGGCAAAATTAATTAGCATTGAACTGACACAAGCCACATTTTAACAAATGTAACAGCACTAAAATCATCCTCCATTCGCAAACAACATTACATACACAGCCTTTGTCTTAAATTAAATACAAATAGTTAAATATTTCATTCAAGGTATTTACATTTTCTGTGTGACCCCTTGAACTACTAAAGCTGCCTGCTTCAGGACTTCGGGAGCTTCCAACGCACTGGGACCTTGACCACTGCTAAGCATCTGGCCAGAAAACTAAACATTTCTTCTTCAGGCTCATGTTTTCAGGGTGTCCGCATAACACCATGGGACACAAAAGTTAGATAAGTATTTTCTGTATTCACATTAACTGTGCAGAAGGGAGGCACAGATGGCTAATACCTTCTGTGAAACACTAGTGCTTAGGAGAGAAAGGAGTTAGTGGCTTTGATAGCAGTCTGGTGCTCCACAGCCCTGGAAGGGCCATGTGTCTATGTCCCTTTGACGGCAGCTGTGTTGAAGGTTGCAGTGATGAGCAGAGGCAGAGCAGGCATGCTAACTGGCAGTAACAAAACTGCTGTGATAAACACCTGCAGCAGCCAGAGGGCTGTGAATACCAAAACCGAGGAGTGAGCTGGAACGATGCAAAGGATATAACACAGAAATGGAGGAAAACTGAGTCTAGAACAGTTCAGAGTGACTGTCTGGAGACGCTTCCTTGTCATGTCCTTTATTAAGCTAAAGGAAATTCTAGCAACCCACAGCTTTTGAGTCACTGTAAAGCAGACAGACTCAAGAACTGGGATGGGGAGGGAGCTTGTGTGCCCTGGTGCATCTTCTTTACCCTACAGTCTTTTTGCACATCACGCTTCCACCGTAACCAAGAAGACAGCTGACCATGTAACAGTGCTCCAGGCTGCTCTTAAGGAACATCATGTGCGCCCTTCTGCATGCCTGAAACACACTGGGTCTGTTTTGGTAGTCATACCGTAAAACTTCTCTGGGCTTCTAAAATCTTTGGCACGGATGGAGATGTTACCACTCATTTCCTGTGCACGGTAAACTGATTGCTGAGAATCAAGCCAGTCTTTTCCAAAGGGAAGGAAATGTAAAGGAACTCAGTCAGCATTACTTGGCAGGGTACTTGTAAGGGTATCAGGGGCTCTGTCTGACCCACAGCTTCAAGCAGACACGGAGGCTCCTCTTACACAAAGCCTGACAGCTTTGATATACAGGAGGGGAAGCGCTTTCTTCAAACAGGTATGTTTAGCTATCAACAGAAGAGGAAACTGGAGAAAATTTGAGGGGGAAAAAAAGTAAAGAAAATGTGGACCTGGGACAAGCTGGGAGAGTGAAAACTGCCCAGAGAAACATGGAAGAAGCCTGGAGGAAAAGCTTACAGAGAAACTGCAAATATTAAGTGGAACAGATTTGCGATGATGAGGTTTCCGCAATTTGGCAGGACTTACCTACAGAGGAAAGTCTCAAAGGAGGGGCTCTGGGATTCAGTGAATCTCTTCTCTCTCTAATATTAAATAAACTGCATACACTAACTTCCAAGAGATCTCTACCTACCAGCACCTCATGCCCATTTAAAAGATGGCAGTGGGGAACTGCAGTCTTTCAAAACCTTTCAAAGGACCTGTACTACCTTCCAGGTCTGATGTCCTGCCCCAACAGACCCAGAGCTGCACTACAAGCCTCCCACCCACCGCTTCCCACTTAGGCACATCATCTCTGCCCAGGCTTATGGTGATGGAGAACTGCCTGAATGCCGTGGCAGGTCCAACAGCTGATTACCCACCTTCCAAAAATGAGTTTTGATTTGAATTCACGTAGGTCTCACCTCCAGGTGATGGGTCTTGCTAGGACCTCACCAAGTGAATTAAGACTCCATTATATTAAGAGATGTCTTCCTTTTCTTTACAGTCCAGTCACCTGCTAATATTTCATTTGTTCATGACCAAAGCAGAGTGGGAGTTTTAGGATCTCACTATATCTCTGGGACAGACATGCGAGCTTTCAGAGGAGGAGCCACAGGACTTACACAAACACCCTTTGTGATGGCCTAAATTACAAAAAAATACAGAGCAGGACAAGCCCCCTTTTAGGTGATGAAACATGGAGCCACAGATGCACACAGGTGGATTCGAGCGTAGAGAAGGTGTCACCATCTGGTTGCAAAGATTTTAGTCACAGCAAAATCTAGCTTACCTTTTAAAATTACTTCTGGCACTGAAGACCAGAGCTGCCAGCACCGTGATATGTCCTGTGGCACAAACCAGTTCCCTTTTGGGGAACGGCCATGCAAACTCCTCTAGTTCCCAGCCTTAGCCCACCAGCCTCCTTAAGCTCACCCTATGGTCCCTCAATACAGAGGTGATTTAGTGCTTTAAATAGGTTTCTAGGCTCACTCTTTCTCTCTCCCTCCCTCTGGAGACAGATCTATATGCCTAATTCAGCTGGTAGGTTAGGTGCCCTCCACTGAGTCATTACCGCCTATTGTGTAAGACAATGGATTGTAAAGCAACGTAGAAGATTTTATCAATAGAAGCACTCTTTGGCAATCAGACTTCTGAGGATAAAACCATAGATTCAGCTGACAATGAGTGTGTCTTTGCTCATGGGATGCCAGCTCCAAAATTATTAACTGGTGTAAATACCGTACTATGTCTTAATTACTTATGCATTTATTCATAGCCTTGGCTGCAGTGGTTCTCTTAAGTACCATAGCCACACTATAAAGAGTTTAGCTGACTATCTCAAGGAAACTTTAAAGGAGTTCAGAAACAAATACTTCTTTTTTAAGTTTAGCTGTATCATTTCTCCACAAATGGATGGTATTATGCCTCCTATTAAAAAAAAAATAGTTGTGAAAACATTAATGTTGCAAAATCAGGCACACAACATTGTGTGCTAACAAACTGGATGTGCCAGAATTAAAGTTGCCCATGTCACCGTCTTTTGGCCCCTTTCTTGCCTTACAGGATCAAAAGCTATCTTCCAGAGCAGCTCTGCCTCACCAATCAGTCAAGGCAGATGTTCCTCAGTGGCAGACAGATTTAGCCCTAACCTAAATTCCACCTAGAGCTTCCCATTGGCTTGGCATCCCCAAAGGCCCAGAGCCTGCCAGTAGGAAACGCTTGGCACAAAGTCTTAGGTGGAATTTAGACCGGCTGAATCTGGACCCTAATGAGCAGCTATTCCTTATTTTGTTTCTTCCTCATTGTGCAGAGTGTGGCCCCAGGCCTCAATTACTGCATGCTATTCAATCCCTGCTCAGAATGCAGTATTATTAATTTCCTCATGTTTCCTCATTACTGATTTCCTATGGCACTCCTCGTCCCCACATCTCAGTGCCCTGCAAACACAATGTGCTTCGTGGCAGCCTGCGAAGCGAGCAGTGGATCTCCCGTTCAGCAATGATTGCAGCTAGACTGTTCTGCTGGCATGGGGCATCCATGGTGAGGTGTTTCCCAGGGCAGTTAACATTTTGTGCCACCAGCCATCCACATGCCCCTTGCCGGGCAGGGTCCCAGCTGCGCTGCTGTCCATGGCAAAGCCTCCCTGGAAGTAACGGAGACACCGAAACTGGCAATGGAGCCAAACCATCGGAGCATCATTACGCAGCATCTATGTCAAAAATCTGAGGGTAGTTGCCATATTGCTCTCATTAAGAGAGCAAGGGACTGTTATCATAGAGTAATGGGCTCCTGCTGGTCCATTAATGTTGAAGCAGAGCTGGAGGCATTCATGGAAACAATGTGGAAGCCTGGTATTTATTCTCAGAGCAGGCAGCATTGATCCTTTCTCCCAGTGTTCTCCTACAATGTCTTTATTCCTGTTCAAATGCGGGGAATATTTATCTAATCAGTTCCTCTGCTGGGTGCTGGTGCAGGGAAACAACAGATGTTCTTGACTTCAGCATGGCAAATAGTTTAGAAAGACATCTTGGGTGAATCAGCTATCCAGGTCAGTTTATCCACAAGATTGCGTGGGAGGAACTGTGGAAAGACGGCAGAGGTGTTTACTGTCCTGTGAGTACCTAGCTCATTAACAGAAATTTAATTTCAAACTCAGGATCACTTTACTGCTAAGCTTCCTCTTACTCTCTCCTCAGGCAAATTAAAATGCATTATGCAGTAGAAGCAGCTATCTCGTATTTTCTAGTTTTCTTATATCTTGCACCTTAATGTATATTTTGTTAGGAAGCACGTTATCAGTTCAGATTACATTCCTTAGAAGCACCACTTTTACTCAAACAAAAGAAACTCAGAGCTTAACCAGGGAGAAAGGGCTTGAAAAATCCACCAGCAGTGAAAGCTGACTTCTCCATGGTGGGTGTTGAGATCTACTTACAAATTTCTGCAGTATTAGAGCTTCCTTAGGAGCATAATGTTGCCAGTCCTTATATGTGCAAAAGAAATCCCAAACAACGAAGCAAGTGTGCCATCTTCACAGGTCCACAGGCAGGTCTGCCAAGGTCTCACTGCTGCCATCAGCTTCAGCAACCATGAGAAAACTAAAATGAGCAAGGGCAGTTAATAACATCGCTCTATTCCAGAATTAGGCAAACAGGAGAGGAATAAATGGATTTTATATTGACACTGCTTGGGAAAGTTCTGGGAAGCCGGATCTTTACTAAAATGCTTCATTTTTATTAGCAGAGATTCTTGGTTAAAGATTACTAATTAAAAGATGAGGAAGACTGAAAAAGAAGAGCCTGAGATGGGGAGGAAGGGGAAGATCTCTTCCACATAGTTTTTCCACAGTGATCAAGGGGGCTGGGAGATGGCCAAAGAGTAAAACCCCTTCTTGCAGCGGAAAAGAGATTATTCCAAGCAGAGAGAGAAGTTAAAAGTATCTTTTCATTTCCAGAGGCTATTGGACAGCAGTGTCTTAAATATTTCACACTGAAAATAATGAGAGGATCTGGTCCCCAAGGAGAGTGCAGGAAGGTAAATTAATAGTAATCCCAGTACCTGGCTGCTTCTTCAGAGCCAGCTCCACAATGCAACTTGGGCTTCTAGCCCATATATCTCCTTGCATCTTCCAGGATATACCAAATCTCTCACCCATCAATGGGGACCATCCTCTGGTTAGCTAACAGCTGGTGATTTTTCAAGTTTTCTCTATTTTTCTTCGGCTCCTCCATTGGGTCTGGAAAAAACACAATGAATCAGCCCCATGCACGCAAAAAATCACAAACAAACAAACAAATGAAGAAGAATTCATCCTCTTCGCTGTGTGCGAGTGTCCCCACATTACATGCAGGACTTTGAAAAGGATGCTTATTGTGGAGTTCTTGTTTGCACCAGTCCCACTGTGGGAGCCACTTATATAAGTCATTGTTAAAGTTTGGGGCACATCTGAATTCAAAGATGGGGCAAACCCATTAAAACAATGAAGGATGGGGCAAACCCGTTAAAGCAAGGATGCCTAAGCCTGGCCAAAAAAAAAAAAGTATGAAGCTCTTTCTTTTCCATAAACAATTCAAGGTGGTTTGCCTCTTAGAGAAATGCAACACCGCCTTGGATTGCCTGAAAGTAGAAGAGCTGCTGCATGCAAGAGATCCTGGGTGATGTTAAATTGTGCGAGGCTGCTGGCTGCCTTTGCCAGGGGCTGGTGAGGCTGAGGGAATGGTACCTGACAGGAGGATCAGCACCTCTGGAAACAGATGCCTGAGTCTCACAAGGAGTTACCCCGCTGGGGTAAATTCACTGGGAATCAACTACCTGAACTCAGACCCCTGAGGTTAAGCCTTGCTTAGTTCCAGGCTCTTAAGGAAGAAACACGGGGATGATGTGCTGTAAGTACAGTAAAAGTCATCATCAGAGCTCTCTCCTCCAAGCAGACCCCTTTCCTCTGGGGTATGAAAGCATGCTGGCTGCCCAACAGAAAAAACGGCTCATAGTCTGGAGACCTCCTGGCATCAGCGCTGATGACAACTTCAGCAATGCTGCTTCTTGCAAGGGACCGAAAGATCAAAGCACGGACCTACAGCACCTCGCTACAGGGTGCTTGACCTAAAGCAGCCCAAGGCTCTTGGATGGTAACCATACACATCACTGGGTCTTTCTGACCTCGCTCATGTAGGACAGTAAAAAAAATTATCAACAAGATATGGTTGGGCTTTCAAAACGCAGGTGAAAACATGTTTGACCACAGGCACATTCTCAGCATGAATGTTTATGATCTTAAGTCTGCATGTGCCATCTGTGTATGTATGCACTTGCTACTGCCTGAAACCTGCCTGGAATTGCCCACAATCTTCAGAAATATGCCCTTTGCACTGTGCTAATAATCCACAAATATAACTGCCAACCAAGCATGGTTTTATTTCTGTTTAACAAAAGTAAAGTACCCAGTGCAAGAACAGGTAAATGAAACTTCAGCTTCATTGCACTTTTCTACGAAGGGTATACAACACATGGTAGAAAACAGATCCCCAAAAGGCAGGTGTCCCTGGGCAGAGCCCGGGCAAGCTCTTTGGTGGCTGTGGCTCTGGAGTGTCTCACCCTCCTGGGTGTGCAGAGATCCTGCGGGAGGAGGGTGAACCCCCCGCACTGCACCACACCTCCCCAGAGCATGCCTTGCACAGCAGGCGTCTGCAAGACCTCTCACACTTCGCCCCCCTCTCGGCCGCCGTGCAGCGGAGGTGACTCAATTTGGGTTGCTTGGGATGTAAGACACCCTCCAGATGCCACGTTTCCTCTCGTGAGCCTACCCACCTCCACCTGCTCTCCAGCGACCTTGCTAGGGCAAAGCCCAGCACAGCGCCAAGGGTTATGGAATCACTGCTTTTGATTTTAAGTAGCCACAAGGGTGCTATTAAGTATAACGCAGCATCAGGGGCTTCTTCCCGCTTCTCCTTGTGTTATTTTATGCCAGCACTGGAGCGGGGAGGCTGGCAGCTCCCAGCCCCGTAGGCTATCTGTGCAGCATGCTGCAAAGATAAGAAAGCGTGATCCCAAAGATGCCAGGAAAGCACCTTGTTGTCTGACCCCGACAACGGCGTGACACTATCTTTCCCAAAGTGTGCAGTCCCTGATTCCATCAGCTGCTGTCGCAGACAACCAAATCAAAGGAGGTAAGCTGCACATTGTGGCTCCTGGGAGGCAGTTCGTTGAAAATCGAGTTCCAAACTTAGGCTTTAAAATAAACACATCAAGATAAACAGGTTGGTCTTTGTTTCAGGCACAATCAGCTCTACTGTTGTTTTTTTTTTGTTGTTGATGTTCTTAATGTTTCTAATGTGGGATGCCATTTCCTGACGACTGTCTCTGCTCCAAAAACCTGTGCTCTTTCATCACCTTGGCTTTTTACTGTCTCTTGGGGTTTATACTCGCAGGTGATCAGTTTAGCACCGGCTCAGGCTAGACACGAAGGCTTCCTCATGATCAGCCCTGCTGGGCAGTCATTTTACTCTGCCCCACACTTGGCAGTGAACTACCGCTTGGACTGGCCATTGGTATGAGTCCTCGGCATGGGGTCATAATTCTTCTTTTCCCAAAATGGGTGAACAACACCTGTGGCAAGGCTAGGGCAACCCCGCTCTCACAATAAGATGTGGTAGATGTGGAAGAAACCTCCTTCTTCTACCCAGGGAAGGAGAGAAACACACAAAGGCCACAGCAGCCCGGCACGGCGAGTGCTCCAGCAGACTTCTTTCTGTCCAAGCACAGCTCAATCTGGAAAAATGTCATTGCACATCCCAAGGCAAAGAGGGACACAAATTCTGTGCAATTTTCTATCTGAATTAAGCAATCCCTCAAGTCAGCTTTGAACAGCACAGAAACATGCTGTGTTCTGAGTTAGTGGAAGGAAAGTTTTAGAGAAAATTGGGAAATTTGGAGAAAACTGAGACTTGGAGAAATGGAAATGGTCGGCTGGTGAGAGAAGGCATATTAAATCTGTCTTAAGAAAACAACATTTAGGTTGTTATGTAGGCTGGGAAAGCATCAGCTGTGAGCAGTTGCAAGTTTAATGCATTTCATTTCCACACCAAGGACCATTAAATCATATTTCCTTTCATTTAAGGGAGGAAAAAAAAACTTTTTGCCTTGTGCCTTAATTAGTGAAAAAAAAAATGTGTTGACCTTTATGCGGGATGTTCAAGAGCAGGTAGCATTGAACTTATCGATGCCTGCAAACATAGACTTCTTTAAGCACCCTGCCAACATTTACACAACTCAAAATCAAGACTCAGATGAAAGTGGGCCACATCTTTTTAACATGAACTTACACATAGCTCGCACGTGTCCATCTGAAGTACCCAGAAACACTGCGACCAAGACTATTTTAAGGGAAGATTGTGAAAGCAACCTGTACTGTTTCAGACCGCGTTATTCAAGCCTTCTCATCCTGGAACTGGCAAAGTTCTGCCATTTATTTCAAAGAGATCTGATCGCTTATCTGCTTTTGCAGCTTTCTTGTTCTCCGTTTCTAATAAGGGATGTTTTTTTATAATTTTGATGTTGGCTGAGAGAGATTCTGGAATTTGGACCTGGAAAATACTGCATTGCTTAGGAGATCCATAAATTAACATTTACACCAACAGGAAACAAAAGAAAAACAACTGATGGGGGAAAAAACTGTCCTGCAAGTTTCCACATCAGGGGGTTTCTCCCGAGACTAAGCTGGAAGAGAGGTTTAGACCCAAAACCGTTGCTGCTGGGTTTGGATGCTAATTCCTGAGGTGGTTGTCAAAGAGACTGAGAGCATGAGCCCTGGATAAAAATCACAGTCGGGAACTGGCAGGGACATGGAGAGCACAGCCGTCTGAGAAGGCTGTCGCGCCACAGACCACCAGCCGTGCACCTCTGCTTGGGGAAGGTGCCTCCTGTCCCTTTTCACAAGGCGTCTTTGGGCATCCTCCTGGTATTTTGCCAGCCTTCATCTCTCCACACTAATCCCTTTTGTACCGGTGCTTCCTGGCGCATCTTCTGCCAAGATGCGGACTTTGTGCAGAAAAAAAAAAAAAAAAAAGAAAAAAATTCTAGTGCCAAAGTTATTAATAATTAACATTTGCAACGCAAAACTGGTAAAACCAGTTTGCTAAAATAAAGCCGGGACATTTTATTATTATTTTAGGGTTTAATTTAGTCATCATAAATTACTCAGGCTCATGTTTGCAAATTACGCAGGGCAGGGACTTCACCCCTCCGGCCCGACCAGTTCTGGAGAGCGGCCGGGGCACCGCGGCGGAGGGGAGTCCGCGGGGCCGGGGGTGGGAGGGGGTGTCACGGCCGTGGGGGCGGCCGCGGGGCCGGGAGGAGGGGTGTCACGGTCGTGGGGGCGTCTGCGGGGCCGGTGCGGCAGCCCGGCGGGTCTGCCCGCGGCCGGGGGAGCGGCGCCGGCTCGCCATTGCCCTCTGGAGGAGCCGGGCCGCCGCTCCCGCGCCCCCTTCGCTCCCGTCGGCGATCCCGCTCCGTTCTTTTGAGGTTTCCGTGGGGTGTTGCTGCCTTTTGGGGCTGTTTTGTAATTTTCTCTTTTTTTTTTTCTTTTCTTTTTCGGAAGATGTCCCGCATCGCACCCGTCCCGCATCGCGCCCGCAGCGATGCATAACCCTCGGGGGGTCCGGGCAGCTGCAGCCCCAGACTGGCCGCCTTCCCGCGGGCACCGGCGCCGCTCGACCCGGCTCCCCGGATCGGTCGGCGCCCCGCGACGGAAAAAGCCCCTCAGCCAAAAACTGGCCCGTTAGCGGCAACAAAGCCAGGGCGTGTAAAGCCGTCGGGGCGCACGGCAGAAAAAGAAAAAAGAAAAAAAAATGAGAGAAAAAAAGAGGAAAAGGGAAAAAAAAAGGAGCAAAGAAAAAAAGGAAAAAAGGGAAAAGGAAAAGGGAAAGGGAAAGAAAAAAGAAAAAAGGGAAAAGGAAAAAAAAAGAAGAAAAAATAGTTAAAAAGGAAAAAAGGCAAAAAATGAAAAAGAAAAAATAAAAAATGGAAGACAGGAAAAAGACAAAATAAAAGATAAGAAAAAGGCACCGTCGGGCTTTGGGGCTAATTAATTTCATTTAACTTTAGGTGAGAGCTTAGCTATTAGATATTAGCCATGAGGAAGCAGTTCTTTCCCGCGGGGGCGGCGGGATCCCGGCAGCGTCGCCCGGCGGAGCTGCGAGTGCGGCTCCCGGCGACCCGCTCTGGGGTGGGCGGTGCCGCTGCCCCCGGCGTGGGGTGGGAGGGGCGGGACCCTCCGAGCTCCCGTCCGACCCCAAAACCGCCCGCCGCTTCCGTCATTTCGTGACGTCTCACTCCGCGTTCTGCCGCGGGGCGCCGAAGGTGCGCGAGACCCCGCGCCGCGCGGGTATCCCCGACCTCGCCCTTCCCCCCGCATTCCCCCCCCCCCCCCCCCTTCAGTCCCGCATCCCGCGCGCTGGCGTCAGCGCCCCGCCTGCGTCACGCGGCGCGGGCGGGCGGGGCGGGGCGGGGCGCGGCGCGAGGGCGGGGCGTGGCGGGAGCCACCACCACCACCACCCCCCCCCCGCTCCCCGTCTCGGCGCCGGCCTCTTCCCCCACGTGTCAGTTTGTTTTCGCCGTCGCCCGAGCGACGGTGGGCGGGCCGCGCGCGAGGTGAGGTTATAAGAAGGGCGGCGGCGGCGGGCCGCGAGCAGTGCCGAGCGGGGCGCGGCGGCGGCAGTGGCGGCAGGAGCAGCGCCGACAGCAGCGGAGCGCGGGCCGTCCCGGCCCCTCCCTCCCGACTGGCACCACCGCGCCCCGTCCGTCCGTCCCGCCCGGCTCCCCCATGGCCGCCGCTGCCTGGGAAGCACCTCGTGCCGCCGCCGCCCTGCCGGTGCCGGAGCCGCGTTGCCGGGCGGCGGCCGCCGCCTCCCCGCGGTGCCGCTAGCGCCCCGCGTCCCGCTTACCTTCGTCGCCGGTGAAGCACTGAGGAAAGGCGCTCCCGCGGCACCGCCCCAGCGGCTCTCGGCGGCTGGACGGCGCGTTCGTGCCACTCCTCCTCCCTCTCCTCCGCGGCGGCGCTCGGGGCGACGGCGGCGGCAGCAGCTCGGCGTGACGCCCCGGCGCGGATGCGGTGGGTGCCGGGCGCGGACCCCGGACCGGCATTGCCCCACCTGCCGCCGCCGCCGCCTGACGCCGCTGTGCTCTCCCCACCCGCAGGCAGCCCCCCGGCGAGTGCGAGATGGCGCTCAGCGGCACGCTCCTCCCCTCCATCGCCACCTTCGCGGCGGGCGCCGCGGGCCGCGAGAAGGCGGCGCGGCCCGCGGGCCCCGGCAACGTGAGTAGCGGCGTCGCGGCGGCGCGGGCCGGCCGGGACGGGGCCGGGGCTGGGGCGGCGGGGGTGGCGGCGGGGTCCGTCCGGGGCGGGCGCGGCGGGGCGGCGGGCCGGGGTCTGAGCTGTGCCCGTCTCCCCGCAGCGGTGGCGGGAGGAGCTGTCGCAGCTGAAGCGGCCGCCGCCGGCGCTGGCGGCGCGGCCCGTGGAGGCGCCGCCGTCGGAGCTGGAGGCCGCCGCCGCCCTGGGGCCCCGCCGCGACGCTGAGGAGTTCAACGAGCTGCTGGACTTCGACTTCATCCTCTCCAACTCCCTCATGCACCAGGAGCCCGCCGCCGCCGTGGTGGTGGCCCCCGCCGCCGCCCCGGCCCCCACCGCCAGCCCCTGCCCCGCCGGGCCCTTCGCCTACCCGCTGCCCCGGCCCGAGCCCGCCGGACTTCTCTACGGCGGCGGCGGCAGCCGCGACGGGGCCCCCGCTCCCGGCCCCGCTGCCCCCTTCAACCTGGCGGACATCACCGACGTGTCCCCTTCGGGAGGCTTCGTGGCTGAGCTCATGCGGCCCGACCTGGACCCGGTGTACCTGCCGGCGCCGGCGGCCCTGCCGCCTCTGGGAAGCCTGCAGGGCAAGTTCGTGGTGAAGGCTGTGGGCGAGTACAGCCACCCGGGGCTCAGCCCCAAGAGCGGCCCCCCGGCTGCCGCCCCGCCACCCGGCACCGAGGGCCCCGGGGCCCCCTACAGCCCCCTGCCGCGGATGTGCCCCAAAATAAAGCAGGAGGCTGCCCCGCCGTGCACCCTGGCCCCGCCGCCTCCGCCGCATGGAAGCGGCCCCCGAGGAGCTCCCCAGCACGACTATTCCATGGGCCGCCCACTGCCCACCCGGACTACGCCTTCACTGGGGCCCGAGGAGATGTTGAGCAGCAGAGACTGTCTCCCCACTGCCCAGGGGCTGAGCCACCCACCACTGCCACTGCCCCCGGGGTACCCCCCGGCCCCCGGTTACCCCACCTTCCTGCCCGAGCAGCTGCCGCCCGGCACGCTCCAGTACCAAGGTGAGTCCCTGTGCTTTGACAGTGGGCACGCTTGGGCACCTGCTTTGGCTGTGGTGGTGCTCACTCGTCCCTGTCTGCCTCTAGAGCTGATGCCGCCGGGGAGCTGCCTGCCTGAGGAGACCAAGCCCAAGAGGGGACGCAGGTCATGGCCTCGGAAGAGGACAGCCACACACACCTGTGACTATGCGGGCTGCGGTAAAACCTACACCAAAAGCTCTCATCTCAAAGCACATCTGAGAACCCACACAGGTCAGTCCCAGCGCCGGGTCAGTGAGATGCCCCAGCATGAGGGGCATGGGGGTAGCCCCGTGGACAGTGAAAAGGGGGGAGCATAGGAGGAGGGCTAAAAGTAGCAAGTTATAACCCTTCTCTGCTGGGTTTCTGGGCTTTTTTTCCTCCCCCTTCGGCTACGTCAAGTCCTGTGCAGTCTTTGCTTATTGGCTCGGCATTTTACTTAATGGTTCAGAATGACTCAGATGTGGGAGCGGGTGGGTTTCTTGCCAAAGCAAAGTTTTTTGCTCCTCTCTTGCTGTGCAGCTAGCTAATTAGCAGGTAGTTGGAAGTCAGCTGGGATTTGTTGCTCTAAATGCTGTCGGCCCACTTCTGGGAAGCGAGCAGACCTCTCTCTAATATATGCTTTCTTTGCTTGTGGTTAAATGCTTCACACGCGCACCCCTCTTTTCTTGGCTTGCTCTAGTGTAAGAGATCGTGCACCTCTGCAAACTGCTGTTCCCTTTCTGACAAAACTGTGATGGGTCCCTTGCAAGTGGGGCTTTCGGCTGTGTTGGCAGCGCTGATGGGGTGCCTCACCTACACATAGGAGCACATCTTCCCCTGCACTGGCAGTGTTTAACGGTTGATTTGCTACTGCTAGAATTCGGATAAAATCTGAAGTGCGTAGCTGAGCCCAAGTTCAAACTTCAACCTTGCAGCTGAGTGTGGTGTTGCAGTAACTGAGCTTGTGAAAGCAGGTACATCGTGCGTGGTTTTGCCAGTGCAGGCATTCCGTAACAGTGATTAAATAACCTGGGAATTTGCATAATTTAAATCCCTGGATTGTGGACTTGATTCAGAACTTTCTCCTGAAGACGAGATGGGAAAGGGAGAAACTACTGGTAGTGCAGTAGTTAGGCTACATCTCCAGCTAATGGCAGTAGAAGAGAAAAAGTCAGTCAAGTGAACGGCGCTTCCCATCTGCCCCGAGCTGGTCAGCGCTGTCTCCGGTATGTGTAGGACCGGAGTTTGTAATTGTCAGGGAAACTTGTCTTGCTGTCAACAGTGGTTTTGTTATAGTGAAGACACTTAGAGTTCTTAATCAGGTTGAGCTAATGAAAACAGTTTCCAGCTGTTTTTTTAATTCTTGAGACCTACAATTATCTAAATACTTTTTGTCTGCTGAGCTATTTCTGGTTGCTATTTGATAGTATACATCAGCCGGCAAAAATACACTCTATTATTATCTGAAATTGTGTGTTCTGAAGGCTTGTGTGGAAGACAAACGGCGGAAATGAGCATTTTAGTGAAGATTTCAGTGACGCCAAGATTTTGTAGTACCTGTACATCTTGAAAAGACAGTCTTACTCTGTTAGTCCTTGTAGTTTCCTTGCAACTGCTTCAAGTAGCTTGTTGCATTTTCTTTGACACTGCCCCGTTTCTTACTCAGGACAATGTGTGTTAGTGTTTCTTGAAAGAAAGGTATTACAAGTGGTAGCCATGAAAAAAAGCCCTAAGTGATGCGGTTTATTTTCTTTTTTTTTTTTTTTTTTTAAGGTGAGAAACCTTATCACTGTGACTGGGAAGGCTGCGGATGGAAGTTTGCCCGATCCGATGAACTTACTCGTCACTACAGAAAACACACAGGCCACCGCCCATTCCAATGCCAGCGGTGCGACAGAGCATTTTCCAGGTCGGACCACCTTGCCTTACACATGAAGAGGCACTTTTAATTGGAAGCCGTGGATGTTTCCCCAACTGCTGTAGAGATTCAGTATTTACAGCGCAAGGACTGTCTTCCGCAAGATGGGGAGAACACAGTTCAAGCACTACAGATAATCAAGGTGAAGTCTTCTAAAGAGTGGAAAAGAGGGATAATTGCATACAGACATTGCAACTTCTTTTATATATATATACATTTAAAAGAAAACAGAACCAAAAACGTTGGGGTCAATGACTGGATCTTCTAACATTCCATTTGTAAATCCAACTTGAATTATTTCCGGACTACAAAATGCCAAGGAGTGACTGGAAGTCACGGATATCAGGGTTAAACAGACTGTGTGTAGTTCGGAGGGTGGGGATATTACACAGGGAAATGACATTCCCTTAATTTTCTTTCAATGCAATATTAGATGTAAATGTCATCTTGTACTTTCCTTTTTTTCTTCCTTCTAAAAGCCATTACGATGTTAAAAGAGGAGGAAAAATTCAGGTACAGAATTCTATTTTAAAAGCCTATTTCATGGTGCTTAGTGACTGTTGGTTCTAGAGGTACCAAAAACAGGAAGCCAAAGTTCTCAAACTGCTGCATATCTGACAAGGAAATATTTTTGTCTTCCGATCGCCAATTATGACCTAAATCAGGTAAATAAACCTGGTTTATCTTCTTTTTTTTTAAAGAAAATAACTTTATGCAGACAGTCTGTAATGCACTGTGGTTTCGATGTGCAATAGTTTGTACAATGGTTTATTCCCAAATATGCCTTAAGCAGAACAAATGTTTTCTATATAGTTCTTTACATAATAAATATGTAATATAAATTTAAGCAAACTTCTATTTTGTATATTTGTAGACTACAAAGTAAAAATGAACATTTTGTTGGAATTTGTATTTTGCATATTCAAGTTGAAAATAAGTTCTAAATAAACCTAAATATTTTATCTGAATGGCTGCTCTAATTTTCTTCTGTGCATGGATATGTCCAAAGAAAGTTTATTAAGTATTTGTTAGTGGTTGAGTTTCCCAAGGCAAGGGAGGGGGAGGAGGGCGGTGAAGGCTTGTAGTCTTAGGAGTCTGAAAAATAGGATTGTATAAGTGCAGTGCCATGTAACACTTCTTTTTAGTAAAAAAAAAAAAGGTGTACTGAAAATTTTTGCTTTGAGTATCAAATTGCCACTTATCCTGCCTGCATGATGAAATTGTAATTTACCATTTTTAAGATAACTCAGTTTGAATTAATTGTTAGAGGAAGTGTATCTGTTGGGGACACTAGATTTTGCATATTCAAAGATAACAAATTCTAGTATTTTTTTTTTTGTGGTGGTCTTTTCAGCATGAAATATTTCTAGCTTCGTTTTCTTGAGCTTCTCACATAAGCTGGAGTAACTTCCATGTGAAGGAAGGAAAATCAACTGAGTAATGTTGCAAAGAATAAACTTGACTCAAGGAATGAGGAGTGCGTGCATGAAACGCCTTTTAACAATAAACTACGTGGAGTTGCTTTTGAAGCCTGCTCTGTCCCGGGAATTCAGTAACTCGGCAGTATCTGTGAAGAGCCAAAATTCCAATAGGAATCCTGGTATGCATACCTAACTTGGGAAGGCTGGCCATGCAGAGTCTGCAAAAGCTGTGCGTTCGGGATGTGTTGCTGTAAGCTCCCCAGTGTGCCTTCAGTTGCACCCGCTCTGCTGCAGTTAAACGCAGTGAGCCTGCTGCATGCCTCAGGTCGTTACCATTTCTGTTGTAGTTGTCCTTAGGGACCTCGTTGCTCTAGTTTCGTTACAAATGCGTAGCAATAAGATGATTTCAACATGAATGCTCGATGAATAGGACCTGTTTTTCTCACTACTCTTTGTAAAGAGAAGAAAGAAATTATTCCTCTTCCGCTGGTTTAAAATGTCAGTCAGCTAGGAATTTGGATGTATGTAATGCTCAATAAAGCTGAGCATGGAAAACAAATTACAGGCAAGAGCCATTCATATTTTTTCAGTATTTAAAACAAGAGTGAGTGGCAATATCAACGTTTTGTTCCCAAATGTGCTTCAGGAATGCTATTAAATTTCACATTTTGATGTGTTTGCTGTGCCGTGACTGGTGCCGTTTCTAAGTCTGTGTAAGTAACATAACGATGCAGAAAATATTTCTCACCCCTTATCATCTAGGCATGCTTTGTTCAACTGAAAGCTATCTTTGTTGGTTTGGTTCGTAGGTAACACAGGGAGTAGGGAATGTCATGTTTGGTTTGTGAATAGCAAGTGTTTAAAGATAAATTAAAGTTATGAGTCATCCTTTATCTGAAGCTTTTTATGTGAAAACTTTTTACAATGAAACCAGTGATTTTTTTTTTTTACCTCCTCCATTGCTCTGCCTGTGGATTCTGGATGAGAGGTCCAAGGTCAATGTTGCAACTGGCATGTACCGTGTGCCTGAAGCACATTGTCCCGTCTCGATAATGCTGGAGCACGCTCGGGTAGCTGCAGGATCACCTCTGTCTGTACGGCTGACATTCAGCACCTTTTGCCTCTGTGCAAGGTCTATGTCCTAACACATCCATAAGTACTGAAATCTGAAGATTTCATCTGAGAGACTTGTTTCTTTTGCTTTTCAAATATTCTGTCATTTTGCAGCCTTAAGAATTTTATAAGATGCTCTAGCATTTAGTGATGCATTATCTGCTTCAGCCAACTTCAGTTTCTACTTGATGGTTTTATAGATCCTAGCTTTATAGTTGCATGAACAATGGCATTGTTGAAACAGGGCTTTGTTCTCTTCTCCCACTTAATTTTTTTTTTCTTTTTTTTTTCCTCATCCTAACCAAGCTGTCCTCGTGTATGACTTTCTTTCCAGACCTAAACAGGCACAGTTGTAGCTTCGTATTTAAAAAGAAATGCTGCTGTTCCTTTAACCATTTCCAAAAATGCTACTCCTATACTTTCGGGACAGGAGCCAACGCTTGATTTTTGCCCTTCAGCAGTGTGTAGCCTGTGAGAGGCAGTCCTTGTTCTTAAGGAGGTCTCGGGGTGGGGGGAAATACTGAAATGAGCAGTTGCACCAGTTGTGCTCTGGTGGGTTAGGGAGAGCTAGAACGGGCACGCTGCGTTCGCCACCTGTTTCGTTGTGTCTAGCGTCGTGGAGTTGCTCTTAGGTACAAGATTGTACACGGATGCAGCGGGACAACACATATCTCAAAAAGTGTATTGTGTAAAACATATGTAAAACACCAAGCAATCTTGTAAGGGTGTCTTGAAAAACAAGATTTGTTTAGTGTTACTAAAGCTATATTCATGTGCTACTTCGCTCAGGCTGGGGCATCTAAAAGCAGGGTTTGAGGTTATGAGAGGTTATATGCCTCTCAGACATGGGCTGAGCACCCCTGGAGCTGCCCCAGAGCACTTTTTTAGCCACGGAAGGGAAAAGCTCTCATGTCAGAGAACGATCTCTGCAGTCAAACTACAGCCATCCTTAATCCTGCTTATCCCTAGCCCAAATCTCTCTTGAGCACACCTAACACGTGAAGATGGAGCTGTTTAAAACAAGATGGCACATGCCTGCCTACCAAGTGCCAAGTATTCAAAAGTGGCATCAGAATAAAAATCTTCTCAGAGCCGCAGTGCTTCTGTGCCCTTGTCTGCTGCACACCACAGTCTGGAACTTTGCACGCTTCAGACTTGGTTGTTGGTTGCAATACAGTAGAAATGCCTTCAGCTTTCCCCTGTCACAGAAGGGTGTACTTGCAAGAGAGTTGCTCTTCCCCCGTGGAGGTTACCAGATCCTGCTGCTGCTGAAGTCAACTGCAAATCTCACAAGGATTTATATTAAGCTGATATGAATCAGTGGATTTCATTCTCCTTCTCTTTAATAAGGGGAGATCAGAGACTCCTGCGGTTAATCACCCCGAGTGCTAACGGTTCAACCGAATTAGTTTACACAGGTTTCCTATGGGAGTGTGCTAGATGTTAGAGCTAGCCTGCTTCCACTGAAGTCCCTGGCAAACACTTTAACGGCATTTGAGTGCAAGAATTTCCAAATTAACCTAGTTGCAAACTGTGTTCCTCCCTGGGCTTTCCTCCTTCCTGAGTGTGATTGGGTTGTGTGCTCTAGAGGCAGCAGGAGAATAGGAACGGGTTGCAAATGTGGACAAACAGACCACTAGTTACACTGTGGGGGTCTGGCAAGGGTCTGGATGTGGTAGGAGTGCTAGTTGGAGGAAGTAAACCCAAGGTATGGTGAGCAAAACTCACACAGAGAGGAAGAGGAACACCACTGCCACCACCACTGCTACTGCATGTTGACTTGTGCTTGCCAGGAGAACTCCCCAGATTAAATAGCTGTGTGTAGGCTCAATGGATGTACCTTTGGAGACCAAAGAGATAGTATGTACATAAAAGAGGGGAAGGCCCATCATTCACTGAAATTTAGTTGAGGTCACATTGGCTTGGATCCACAGGGTAACACACCCACATTCCCCTGTCTGCCGTACACCCGGATGACTCACGTTTTGTCTGCCCTTCGCTCCTGCTGTGACTTACAGGTTGGAGGTGGCGTTTTTGTTACTGCTGAGGGCATCGCCACCAAGTGCAGAAGTTGTCTCTGCGGCATGGAATTAGGTGGTGGTGGTGGTTCCGCAGCCTTGTTCTCCACCCTGGCTGTATATAAGTATCTGTTAGTCTCCTTTTCACCTTTGGATGCTCACCTGGGAGCCCTTGAGGCAAGAACCTTAATGGTGTGAAAGGCAGGAGGGGAAAAAGTCGCTTGTGCTTTACTAATGTTTATTCTATATTTAGAGCATGTGTTCCCAGAGTTTTATAGAAGATAAGTGGCTTTAGTAGCTGCTCACAAGAGGTATTAGGCAGCTGGAACTTTTTCCTTCAGTGATGCTTTCCGGACTCTTGGAGCTGTGACTCCTTTTGTAACTGAAGTGGTGATTTTCACATGGACCTGGTCACATCGGGGTCAGCCTTGTGACACGCTTATTAACAAGAAATTTTAGGGAACATGCCAAGTTTCTTTCACTCTGAAGCTTGGATGAGCAGAAGGGGTAATTATGTGCTGCTATCACCACAGCCAGCTTGCTGCAACTCTGAAAAGTTTTGCATGGTTTTGCTTTGGGTACAGCGTGCTTGTTTATCAAGCACAAGCTAAGGCTTGCTTAATTCTTGCCGTTCGAGTTCTCCGCGATTAAACTTTCAGGCTTTATTCAACAAAATGATACATCTTCCCTCTATTGGTTGGCTGAAGACCATTAATTTTAGAAACACATATCCTGCAGTTACTCAGAATGATTTCTCCCACTGCCACAGCAGTTAGAAATGGTCTGACGGGCAATGTTGCACTGCCAGCACACAGGGGTTTGTTTACTGGGCGCCTTCTCGATGGTGTTCAATGTCTGCTGGTGCACGTCCTAGCGTGGATGCCTTCATGGTTGGCAGGAGCGGAGTGTCAGGTCTGATTTGTCCTCCCACCCCTGCAAAGGTGTGGGAAGGCTTTCCGATTTTGCTGGGCTGGGGAAGCGGGCTCGCAGTTGCCACGTGGCAATATTTGCCTCCCCAGGCTTTTGCCACTGGCCTCCCTGAGTCCACCATGTGCTTCCTGCCATGTAGAAATACTGCAGAGGCCTTTGCTCACACGTATGAAAAACTGTTTCTCGAGGTTCCTGTGTGAATTTGATTTGCACATCGGGCGTCTGGGAGGCTGCCACGGCATCAGTGCCGTTTGATGTCTACATCTCAGCTGGAGTCTTCCAGCATGAGGGGTCTCTTTGGGGCTTAGCATCCATCATTGTTATGTTCCTCTTTTCTGATAAAATGAGTATTTTATGTTAATATGTTGATAAACTACTAGGGGCAACATCGATGGTGATTACTGAAGCATGTTGGAATTTACTTTCTAAGCTCTGAACAAGGTTTTATTCTGTGTTTAGGCTCCAAACATACTGAGTCAATAACGCTGTTGGCTACTCGGGGAGGCTACCCAAAGGGATGCGTTTGTCTTTGCACTGGGATGTACTAGGTTTGGCTGTCCTTTCTCAGTTTCCGCATCACACTATTTCAGCAACAGGCTCCCCTGCCTGACGAGGGATGGCTGAATTTGTTGGCTGTGCAACAGATTATTATTTGTGTTTCAAAATATCATAATGCTTTCCAGTGAAAAAGCAAAATTTTTCATTGCTTTCAGCCTTCCTGCCTCCCCAGTAACTGTTCATACTCTCTTCAGCCTTAGAGAATATTATAATGCTGCTGACACCTGTACAAGATGTTTGACTACCTTCCTTCTGTAAACACTTGCTAACCAGCATTTGCTTTGACAACGTTCCCATGTTCACAATGTAAAACTTACTGGCAAAGCTTCATATGCAGAGAGACCAACTTGTTATGTTTGGGGCAACTGGGTTTCCTTTAACTTTGCTGTGGAGGAGCAGAGGAGCACAGGGCAGAGCCGTGGCCAGTTTAGTCTGGCCACTGGTATTCTGCCACAGCCACTGGCCATAAACGTAACTGTAAGGCACAAGTAGCCCTGTGATGGGCACCTCCGGGGTGATCCCACCTCGCTCTCCCTGGAAGAGTCCCTTCTGAGCCCTGATGATTACAGGTTTGTTCAAGCTCAGAAGCTTGAGGAGCCTTTCCAGTTTGTATTTATTTCATGCCGTAGCTCTACAGATTCCACTTAATAAATATTTGATCCTCTTTGGTGCCTTCCTGAGCTTCTGGCTTCAGAGAGGACCTTGTGACGGGTAGTTCTGTGGTTAATTATGAACTAGCCTAAAAACACAGGTGGAGGAAGAGGAGAAGAAAGTATTTCCCTTCTGTAGTTTCCAAGGCTTCTGCTTTCCAGATTCCTGCCATTTCCTCTTTCCTACATACTGCAGAGAAGGGAAGGATCTAACCTCCTGCTCTAAATCAGTCTTGATTTTGTTGTTTACCGCCAAAGGCTGGAAAGATTCAACTTCAGTTGTATTTTTAATGAATTTGGAAAGAGAAAGTAAATATAAGCTTTTTACATATGTGCATTTTTACATGTGGATGAGTTCATCTAGTCTACTGTACACAGGAAGAATGCCAGGAGAATTTAGCATAATGTGATATTTCAGTCAATATTTAAAAGATGTTTTGGCTTACTATTTTTTTTAAATCACCAGAACATCTGAGAAGCCCCCACCCATCAATGTTTTTTTGTTTAAAGATGGGTTTTTCTTCACATTTTATTCAAAACAGAACAAACCCTACTTTTCAGAATTTTCTTTGGATTCATGAATCTTAGCAAGTTGTAACACCATTGGTTAAAATGTTTTCTGCCTCGTGTACCCAAACATCCACATGGGTTGGAATTACTCATTATTTATTTGTACACATTTATTACTAAGGCATTGTTAATGATTGTTGGGTTTACATGTTTGCTGTTGTAACATTTACTGTTAGATGGAAGGGGAAACTGACCACAGCAGTGTTATTAGTCCAAATCTAACCCTTTCCGAGATTGACTCCAGCTTTTTCTCTTTGATTACACTTTCAAAGCCCTTTTTCTGCACGTCTTTCCCTGTTGTTGTGTCACAGGTTTTGAAGAGGCAAGTGTCAAAAAAAACAGTGTCCCTTTGTACTGGGTACTGAAATTCATTCCAGGTGAGACAACTTGCTTTCTAAGAAGTGATCAAGGTGTATCTTAGCTGTCTGGGAATCCGAACTACTTCATTAGCAAACCAAATTCAGATGGTTACAGGTAAATCCCCTTGGTGAGATGAGGTTAGGGTTTATGCTGATTTGAGGGCTACGCAAATGAACCGCATAGGCAAATCCAAAGCATTAGAAAAATAGGTAGCACTTTGAAAAAGTTTAAGATCTGAATCTTAAGGGTCCCAAACTGGAAGCTGTGTGTGAACGAGGCAAAGGAGGTGGGGGGGAGGGAAGGTATGGGAGAATATGGAGCAGCAAAATGATTTAAGTATTGCCCAAACCACTGGGGTAAGTTAGAGGTTTTCTCTGACTGGCTCCTCACAGCATTTTGTTTTGTGCTAAACATAAGGTGCCAGAGTTCACATTTAATAACTCTGCCCAAGTTAGTCATTTAAATAATACTGACTGTCCGTGAATGTATCCCATTAGGGAGCACAGCAGCACAAGACAGAAAAGAAATCTCTTCCTTCTGTAGAGGTACATCGTATATAAAACTTGATACGTGAATTTCCTCCAGCCCAGGGAAGTCACTGTGGCAGATTTTTCAATCTTTCACTGGCTGGCTACTGGGAGTGAGGTGACAGCTGAAAGACGAACCTCCCAGGAGGAATGCCAGGACGCTGCTGTGCTGCTGACGGTGTCTCTCTTTTCCCAGGCAGGACTAAGAGCAAGCACTCAGCTAGTGGCTGGAGGCACACAGGGCTCTCGGTGCGCTCCGCCACTGTCTGCAGGGCTCCTGAGACAGGGGTGCGAAAACAGGAGAGAGGTTGGTAGGAGGACAATTTGCAGACAGCCGAAATGGCTCAGCAATTCTGGAGGGAATAACAGAGCGACAGCTGTTCCGATTTCCTCCCCCTTCATATATAAATGAATCAAAACCAGAGCTGTTCTGAGCTGGAGCAGATGATAATTCTTTGAAGTGAACAAAGTCTGCAGTTGTTCCAGATCTCTTTCCCTTCCTTCCTTCCTTCCTTCCTTCTTCCTTCCTTCCTTCCTTCCTTCCTTCCTTCCTTCCTTCCTTCCTTCCTCTTCCTTCCTTCCTTCCTTTCCTTCCTTCCTTCCTTCCCTTCTTTCTTTCATTCTTTTTCTTTCTTTCTTTCTTCTTCTTTCTTCTTTCTTTCTTTCTTTCTTTCTTTCTTTCTTTCTTTCTTTCTTTCTTTCTTTACTTTCTTTCTTTCTTTCTTTCTTTCTTTTCTTTCTTTCTCTTCTTTCTTTCTTTCTTTCTTTCTTTTCTTTCTTTCTTTCTTTCTTTCTTCCTTTCTTTCTTCCTTTCTTTCTCTTCCTTTCTTTCTTCCTTTCTTTCTTTCTTCCTTTCTCTTCTTCTCTTTCTCTTCTTCTCTCTTTTTCTCTTTCTCTTTCTCTCTCTCTTTCTCTCTTTTCTCTTTCTCTCTCTTCTTTCTTTCTTTCTTTCTTTCTTTCTTTCTTTCTTTCTTTCTTTCCTTTCTTTTCTTTCTCTCTTTCTCTTTCTCTCTTTCTGTCTTTCTCTCTTTCTCTCTCTTCTCTTTCTCCTTCTCTCTTTCTATCTCTTTTCTCTCTTTCTTTCTCTCTTTCTCTCTCTTCTTTCTCTCTTTCTTTCTCTTTCTTTCTCTCTTCCTCTCTTCCTCTCTTCCTCACTCTGCCCTCTCCACCCCCACCCCATGCTTTGCGATGACAGCATTTAACCTTACCAGTTTAGTGCAAGGGAATTTGCAATTGTGCCGTGGAGCCAAGCTGATGGTTTTTGTCTGGGAGACGGAGGCTCACTTCATGGCTGGGTGCGTTCACGAAGATCCAGCCCTTGGAGTCCTGTGGCTTAAGTGACATGGCAAAACACATTGCTGGACATACATAGGAATTGAGATGAAAGGATCAAAAACATGACAAAAAGAATCAGAAATCAAGTGGCAAGGGTGCTTGGCAGGTGGTCTCCGTGTCTACTGGATGCAATGAAAAAGCAAGCCACACATCACCATTCAAGCCCCTGTAGGGCTTCAGTCTTATTTCCTTTGTTGCAATGAGGGTAATGTATAACATGGACAGGATTTTCAACCTGGTGTGTGTGTGAAAGTTCAGTTTTTTCTCCAAATTCAAATGGCATAAAAGTTCATGAGGTTCCCAACACTCTGGATCCTCATTATTTAGTATGAACAAACAAGTTCTCAGGTGATGAGGACTCACAGCAGCAGCAGCAGGAAGGAGAGACTGGAGAATGCAAATAAGGACGTGCCCACCTCGTGATTCTTGAGGGTGACAGAAGGAATGAGTTCAAATGAGCACCGGGTCTTACGTCAGGAAGAAGTGGTGGTGAGCTTTTCTTTCTTTGACACAAAGGACTGTGTAGAAAACTCTAGGCAGGTTTTTCGTTTGTTTGTTTTTTTGGTTTGGGTTTGTTTTTTAGTTTTTTTTCCCATACTCTGTTGCAGATGTCTGGTTTTGCTCTGTGTTTTTATTTATTTATAGGCATTTCTATGGCACTCATCACCATAGTATCTGGGCAAATCTTCTTTCCTTTCTTGTATCATGTAATTAAATCTATACAAAATACATATGTTCTTGGCAGAGAGAAAAAAAAAAAAGTTAAGCTCTGCTTTTGGAAGGGATTTGTGCCCTGCAATTAAACACTGCTTTTGCAATGCTGTATCTTTCCATGTACACGTGAGTGGGGAAATATACAGTCTTGTTAAGGCTGTATGCTCACACACCCGCTACCCTGGTGTGCAGGGCCACAGCACTTGCCTCGCAGCCCGGTGCGTGGGTAGCAGGGGTAGCAGCAGGAAAGCAGGCACTTTTGGGATGGTTGGATTTGACACCTGACTGGGGACCCTGAGGCATGCTTCTGCCTTCCTTGTTCATCCAGGCACCGCCTGCATAACTAGCAGTAGGCTGAAAGGGGACTAACACACACACTAGCCCTAAATGGGGAAGTACATAGTCCCTGTGAGACTCTTTTCAAGAGGGTAGCTTGCTATTTTTATTATATTTCTGTGGCTAGGGCTCCTGGAAAGGCCAGCACATCCCTTCAGCCCAGGGTTTGCAGGAGAAGAAGCAGCAAGCACTGGGAAGAGGCTGGGGCTTTCTGAGGAGCCAACAGCATGAGCTGGGACTGGTCATGTGTGACACGTGTCCCATCCTTTAAAGGCAGGTGACTGTATCCTTATCCTTATCCTTTCACGGTGAAATGTCCTTCTAGCATCTGGTACAATGGTTGTGGGTGTCCTGTAGCACTGATCTGAAGGACTGTGAGGATGAGCTGACAGTAGGTCAAGCACAGATTTATGCGGGAAGTTGGAGCCAAAGTCTGACAGTCACACCAGTCAGCTCTGTCCCAGCAAGAGCCTGAATTTGACAGGGCTCAGGCCAGCACAGATACCTTCTACAGCACCAGGTGAGGGAAACACTGCTTTCATATAAATACACAAACTGATCTGAGCAGGCTGTGCAACAGCTAGGGCGATGATCCTGCAGATGCTCCCTGGCTCAGGTGGGCAACCAGCACAGTGGTGCTTGGCATGGCAGTACTTTGCGGGGGCATATTCATACTCAGATGAACAGGGGATGGTGTTCAGAAATAAGAGCTGGCGCTTAGAGACTGCCTCCCTTCAGCAGAGGTCCCACCCAGGTCTGACCGTCTGCTGGTAAACCTCTTAGGTAGGAATCTGGAGGATGTTTGCTGGCCCGAGTCCCATGGCAGCAGCAACTGCAGCCAACCTGAACAATTTGCATATTCCTGTTGGAGGAAATAAACCTATCCCTTTCCTTTTTGAAGGCAGGTTTTTTCTCCCATTTCAGAAAGAAACAATAGCTGCACTGCTTAGATGCTTGAAGATCATCTCATGAAGCACCCTGGATCCTCAGAGGCAAAGTACTCGGCTGCCCCCATAACTGCACATACTGCATATACCTTGTAGCATCCTCAGTCTCCAGGACATCCAACACCACTAGGCACTTCTGAAAACCTTTGGCTGTATTTGTGTTCCTCCTTGCATTCAGTTTTTGGCAGGCACATATGTAGCCCAGGGTTTGTTCATCACCCCTCAGGTACTGCTCACATGTTTTATTACCTGGCTGAATCAGGCCCTATGGAGACACGGCTGTCCCTGGTTTCTAAAGACCATGTAAGCAGAATTTGGCTTGTCTGAAGCTCCAGCAACAAACAAGAAAGAGTTATTGCCTTTCTTCTAGGTGGGAAAACTTGTATGCTGATTTTCAGGAGTGAATAACCACAATACTAATTGAATGCTGAGAATAATCATGTTTCCAGATGTTTGAGTTGTTGTGTGTTGTTTTGTTGTGTTTGTTGTTTTTTTTTTCTTTCCTTTTAATGCTAGTATTTTATATAAGGCAAACAGGATGAAAAATTGTTGCCAGAACACAAAAAGGCGGCATTAATATGAGCTACCGCTTTGTGGTACTTGGAGGCTGGATGAAAGCCTTTTAGCAAGTATTAACAGATCAAGCAGCATTCACGTGTGTCTAGCTTAGAAACACGGAGATACTCTAGGAGCCCAAGTGGGTTTTAGAGGAGGTGCAGACTTCACCCTAAAATCTCTCCCTGCTGACAGAGGAAGGCCACACAACCGGAGTGCAAACGAGGACCTGGCGGAGCAGGTACCAGCGAGGCCTCTGCAGGGGCTCGGCAGCCCCAGAGCAGCAGCAGATGGGCTTTGCCGAGCCGTGATTAATTGTTTTCTAGTGCCACCGTGAGGACTGCCGGGCTCGGCGGGCAGCGCGACCGAGCGGGGCGGGCGGCGGCAGCCCGGCGCTTCCTCACGCCCAGCTAATGGTCGTCAAAAAGCCGGGAGACGCCGGAGGATAACGAGAGGCGACACCTCAAAAACCGGCGCTGGGGCTACGGCTGGCCGCGGGGGGCTGCGAGCGGATCGGGAGCTTCTGATGGCGGCCGGCGAGAGCACAGCGCGGCCGGCAGCAGCCCCTCCATCGGCCCGGGTGAGACACTCCGGCCCCGGGACCCCCTGCCCAGGGCAGCCCCTCATCTGCCCGGGGTGACTCTGCTCAGGTGAGCCCCTCCATCCCCCCGAGGTCGCTGTGCTCGGGTGAGCCCCTCCGGCCCTGGTGCCGCTGCCCCGGGTGTCTCTGGGGACAAGCGAAGGCAGGTGTGCACATGGTGGGTTTGCTCCGTTTGCCCAGCCGCAGCTCCCGGTGGGGCGACTCGGCCTGGGTTTTCATGGCGATGCAAGGTCTCCTGTCCCGCCCAGGCACCACCAGCATCCCCACGGCCAGACGTGAACTCCAGTGGCCATGCCGAAGCATTTTCTGAGGACCTGCACCTTTCCCTTTGCCAAGGCAGACGCAGTCAGCCCCCACTGGCCACAGCCTGTTTATTTGAGGTGGGGGGCTTTGGCAGGATTTTAGGCTGGCAGCATCAGTTCAGGTCAGAATCAATTTGAGTAAATAAATCAATGCATGGTACTGGCTGCATGGTGCAGCTGGTGCTGGAGGAAATCTATGAGAATTTCCAGCACAGCCGTGCCTTCCAGCATTAGAAACCTAGGAAAGAGGATCAATACAGCAATAGGCTACCTACATAAGCCAATGCCATGCCATAGTTCTTTCCTTTTAACTGTACACTTCGCTGATACATAAATACAGAGATTCTGCAATGATGTACATCACATAACACAATCCTCCATGAGCATTCATTCAGGTTGGTTTGTTTGTATCTTATTTAAACATCACTCGGAGGAAGAAATTAAAGCTGTATTTTTCATCTTACCCTCCAAAGCTGGCCAAAACAAGTGACGGGCTTATAGTCATTCAGGATATCTGGTGTATCTAAGTATGTCCAATGATGTTTTGGGAGGAAGCGTGCAGTAAGTTAAGAACAGGTTAAGGCACTGCTTTGGGACTCCGGAGACCTGGCGTCAATTCCCAGCTCTGCCACAGACTCCCAGTGTGACCAGAGGCAAGCTATTTCCCTCCCAAAACACTTTCATAGTCAGAGAAGGCAAAATCCTACTTCATGTGAGTTTTGCCTTTGACTTCATGGAGCCAGCTCCCACCCACGCATTTCAGAGCTTAAAAATTAAATACAGGCTTAAGCACCTTGCTGAATTAGTGCCAGGACTTCCCTGCATTTCAGCTTCCTACACCTAGAAGAGGAACAAAGATCACTTCCCTATTCCCACTTGCTTTGCATGCCTAGGCTGAAGTCTGTTTGGCGTAGGACTGAGCGTAATGACTGGGACCGTGCTTATGTGCTGTCCTGTTCCCCTGATAAACTGCAGCTCAAGCGAGAACCAGACTAGTCGGAGGCCTCACATTTGGCTGCCTTCATGTGCGTTCGGATGCCGTCACACCTTACCAGCCTCTTTGCACCGAGAGGGGCTTTCTCCGCTGCTGGCAAATAACTGGGAATTAATCATTCGCAGCCCATGTTAATAGAGAAAAATCAGTGTCTCTGGTTAGACAAATGGTTAGGTTTCTAGTGAGAGCCTCCCTTACTCACAATGCCACTTAGTTTTTTCATGGAGTAGTCTGTTGTGACTGTATACAGCTAAGTTTATATAACTGGCACCTTAGAGTGCTCCCCTAAACAGGATATTCCTGTTGGCGAAGGACTGCGCATTTGCCTAAACCAACAGTTGTAAGTTTCAGCAACCCTTGACAGGTACAAACAAGGAACCGCACTGATGGCTGAGGGGAGGAGGGATTACTACGCTTAACAAGAAATAGACTTTGGCATTTACATGCATATCGCGGATATGCTCTACAAGGTAAACAAATACGGCATAAAAGCATATTTGGCTATTCAAATGACCTGATTGTTCCTATTATGATGATGTCTCCCGGCATGTATTTAGTAACACGCTAATTGAGTTTGCATGCATCAGGAAGAAAACTTTTCACTATCTGTTTCAGGATGGTTCCTGAAAACATTTTCTTTCAAGTTTCATTTATTTATTTATTTATTTATTTGGGGGGACTGTTTGAAATGAAAATAGATCTTGGCTTTTTGCTGGCAGGCCAGGCCACTTGTGCCAAGGGCTGACGTTTGCCAGGGCAGAGGCAGTAGGGCCAGGCTTGCCATGAGAAGGGCTGGATGGAAGTCAGGGGTTTTGCAGGTCGCTCCTCCAGGTCCAGGTCCTCCTCTCGCCTGGACAGAGAGCTGGTGCGCCAGTTGTCAGCTCATCTCGGCCAGGCACACAGCAGTGACTTCTGAGCTGCCCCCGCTTGCAACTTGAATATGCAAAGCAGTAACCAAAAGACAGCCCCGGTGAGACTCGGGTTATTCAAGCCTCGGGTACATATGCATGGCTCCAACCTGACGGTTACAGACAACATTAAGCCGACGAGCATGACCGAGGCCCTCCAGGACATTTAGCAAACTACTCACCCTCCGCACTAGGTTTTTGATTTCAGCATTAAATGCATCAAGCAGTTTGTTTAGCTATTCTGAAGAGGAAATTAAAAAGGGGAAGCAGAAAGCAAACAGGTCATTCAATTCAGCGGCCCTCCATGCTGGGGACGTGCATCAGAACAGCAAATAAGATTTTTAGACATCTGACTGATAAAATGGTTATTAATGCTTCTCTAGTTATGAGAATAAATTTGTTCTGGTCCTATGGCAACACTTGGCAAGCTGAACCATAACCAGACCAGCAAGATAAACACTTGTGGTAAAATAACCTTTGACCCCACACATGAGCTAAGTGGGTAAAATTAATCTAATCAGTCAATTTATTTGACCCTTATTGCATCTACAAAACTTCTGGGAACTTGCACAAAATTTCCCCTTGCGCTAGCTGTTTTATGTGGTTTGAGGGTTATCTTCACAGAGAAAGTCAGACAGGTAGATGATGTGCAAAGGTTTAAAAAAGCATGGGGTGTGTTGACTGTGGGGTGATGGAGGCACCAGGTCCGCGCTTCTGCCCCTGCATAGCTGTCGTATCCAGCCAGCCGCGACCGGGACCATGGCAGAGCGGCACGCAAAGGAATACGGCAAACAGCCTTCCCTCCCACTCCCGGCTTGGCAAATGGCTATGTGAACTCCCTCGCAGAGGTGCACGGATTGACATTTCATTGGCCGGGACTTAGGCACACATGCGACTCCCTTCCCCCACAGACATCAGCGTTTTACAGGCAATCGTGCAGGCAAAGCCCGGTAACGGGGCAATTCATGGGCACCCCACCACAAATGGATGTCAGAGGCGCATGAACTGAAAACGTCTTTCAGAGAGTACTTATGCAGGGGTCAAACTCGATTTCAGCGTACTCTGATGAGCATGCAAAAAGTCAGCCTTGGCTTATAGGGCTTGGGGACGTGGTGATAGCTTGCTTTTTTCAGAACAGACCAGAGATCTTGTGGCCTCTGGGGGCATAACCCCTCTTCATCCACAATCACGGGTACTTCTGAGAAGCGGAGAGGCTCCTGGTACCTGCCAAAATGACCCCTGGTGTTGTCCTCTGGGTTGATGCAGGGACCAGCAGAGACCCCAGGCTGCTGCTACCTCTCCTGCCACCCCACCACAGGCCTGGAAGGACATTTAACATAAGGGAAAATGCATTTAGAAAGAAAGCGAGGTGTGGGGGGCAAGATACATGGGAAGAAATTAAAAGGTCTGACAGTGTCTAAGAATGGTCCTCTGAAGCCTTCTCAAGTCACTGCAGCCACCAGCCCAGTTTTAAAAGATGCAGCACACGCATTTTTGGAAGTGCAGCCCCGACTGAGGCCATGGCCGCGCATGGTCAGTGGGGCCTTGATTTTGTCTGGGCTTGAAGGCACTGCCATTGTATAAATAATCACCAAACATTTCAAAGCCTTTGAAAACATTTCGTTTAATTTAACATTTTAATGCTAGGAATGGGCTCGGGTTTAGGTGTGGTGGTTTCACATATTTTTGGAACCTGTTTATCCATCTTTTATTAAGACTCTGAGGAGGCAGCTCAAAATACTTCACTGACTCCAGTGATGCTGTAATTTCTGCTTCTTTGTTTTCTGAATATGATTAAGTTAAATTCCTGTCTCCATCTCAAGCTGCTTCCCGGAGAGACACTTAGAGGCCAGGATCACAAGGCTTTGTATGGTTTGGTTTGATTTCAGATCAATGGCTGAGCTAGTGAGCAAAGACATGAAAGCCTATTTTAAGTCAAGGCATACCTTTGACTTACCCTAATAACCTGCCTTCCAGCTAGATTTTGTATTTTGTTTTCTTTTATTTAATGACAAGTGAATAATTGTTAATAAAGTATAACTTGTGCTCACAATGCGTGCTGTCCGTTCACAAACTGACGTACTTTAATGGTGGAAAATTGGCAGTGGAGACATCACTCCAACTGGCAAACTTTCAGCCTGCATCTCATCACAAGGACAGAGTTTTTCAAATTGTCTTTGGATGTGACTGCCCCATCTGAAGCAGCTTGAACGACTTTAGAATTAAGATACCTATTTTTTTCTGCCCTGCTGCTTCTTACAAAACAAAACACAAGTGACAGCAGCCCAGTTTTATTGGCCATCTTAGTATCCACAGAACCACGTGCTTTGAAGGGATGTTGCTGTCACCATGTCTCTGACCAGCTGTTGATAATATGGACCACTATGCACAGTGGGAGGCTTGTTAGTAAAGCCTAAGGAGCACCTTCATATGTTGTGCTACACATGGAAAGTTTATGGAAAATACTGTGCATATGAAGAAGCTGAATTCAGATCTGGAAAAGTCTTCCTCTATTAAGTAATTTTTCTGACAATATTAGCATAGAACATGAGTACCCAGGTGTTCATCACCTGTGGAGCCCACGCTACTGCCCACATCACACACCTGGCCCTGTTTGTGGCTTCATGACTCGTTATGGACACAAACCACCAAGCAGGTTATTTAAGAGCTTTAGCTGTCCTATGCCTCAATGTTTTACAATAAGTTATCCCAGGTCAGCTGCTGCATGGATACAGTCTCTCATGCCACACACATCGCGAGCTGATTTTCAAAATGTGGTAAATGGCCTTCAAATCTTGCCGTAGATGTTTTTCAACAAAACACTGCACACAGGGTGTTACCAACTCGCAGAAACTTTTCCTCCTGTCTGAGGCAATATATGTACAAAACTGAGATTCTCAAAAGCCATGTTTAAGTATTGCCCTGCTATGAACTAGGACCTTTGGTTTGATTCCCTAAGGCCTTCGGTTCCCTGCCTACATATGCATTTTGCCAGTAAAGTCTCCTTTTTTTTTTTCCTTCAACTTGCATCCAATACACTAAAGGGACAAGGCAGCTTGCAGGACTCCTAACTGTGGGTTGCTGCATCTCAGCTGGTGGGATACTACTGGATCCATCCAAGATTATTCTGAACAAGACCTGGCATTTGCAAATGCAGAATGAAGTGGAATGAGCTTCCAATTCCCTCCACAAAGTACAGTGTTTCTTTCCCTACACGAGTCACCATAATGAGAATAGACAGGGCGAATACCTTTGCACCGCATCTTTATTTTCCAGTTTCCCCTGCCTGGGACATGGTCAGGCCCTAGGCAGAAGGATCTCCTTCTCTACACCACTCCTCGGAGCAACAAAATGAGGCAGTGACTGCACTGTCCTGTGCATCTTTCTTTGTGTTCCTCCCTCACTTTGCTCCAAAAAGGGATAAACGATTTAACACGCTGGGAGAAGGAGTCCTCAGCGCTGCACTGCGGAGATCCTTCTTCACTGAGATGAACAGGACAGTTTTCAGCTCACCGGGACAGCACAGATTAACTCCTGCAAGGGTTTCCTTCCCTCTGTTGACTTTCCTTCCCCCCACCCGCTTGGCTCTTGGTCGCCCCTACAGTAGACAGGCACTTTTCCATTTAGAGCGAGAGCTGCAAGTTTGGAGAAGAGAATACTACCACCTTCAGAGAGTTGGTGGTAGAGCATCTAGAAATGCACATGAGCTGCCTCCAAGCCTGACTGCAAGAGCACAAATCAAAACACCCGAAGCTGCTGCTAATTCTCCTGCTTCTGAGATAGGATGCTTTTAGCTAGCCCCATGTCAACTGTAGTGGGTCTCTCCTCATCATTCTACTTTAGTGTCCAAATGCACTGCCAGATACAATTTAAGGATTTTTTTACTTGCTTGTAAATGCATGAATTCAGTCTGAAGGGTCTGAGTTTTCCACAGGATATTTATAGCCAGTCATGAAAAAACCCTAGCCTAAAATAGTCCAGCAGCAGTTTCACCTCAGCAAAATCAGATTCCTCGTAGCAGAACTCAGTTTTCAACATGCTGTCTCACGTTCTGTCCAGCTACTTGTTATTTGTTCACAGTGGTAAACTCTCACCCGCACGGCAGTGCTTTTGCACCAGGAGGTGTTGGTCCATCATGTTCCCTCTAAGAAAGGCACACTGACTTTGTGAAGCATCATTTCACTTGCTTTTTATTAGTGCTAACACTGCAAAGAAAGAGAGAGAACCGTAGATAATGTTACACCCCTTCAGATGCTGGCACCCCTGAGCTGTGGGGCATGTAATGATCCGACCCATGTGCAGCATCCTGGGCAGATCCAGTCCAGGGAAGGGTTATCCCATTTTGGTCACGTGAGACATACATTATAGAATTTTCTTACATGAAAACAACTCTATTTGTCACGCCCACTGTCAAACGAAGACGATGTTCAAATGCCATCTTCTTGCTGCACTTTTAGGTGGTGCGCTGTCGCGTGGATCATTAATGCCTCGGTGTACAGCCGTCTCCTCGCCAGTGGTACAGGAGGTACCACTAAAATCCTTTACTGCATTGAGGCGTCTGGGACAGTGACTGTGGAGAAGCCTCAGCTTCAGCCACTGCCTGTCACAATTACACAGGGGGGACTAATGAGGAGAAAGCATCCAAATTTTGTTTTCTCTTGCTGGCTTAGCTAAAACACAGTCTCAGTGCCAAGAGGGCTGCTAAGCTGGCACGTCTGCTCTGGAGGCAGAGCCACGGTGGGTGACCTCACCTCCATCACCTGGTTTGAAGGCAAAATGCACCTTCTCAACAGAGCGTGATAACCTGATGATGGGGTGCCAACAGGTGCAGGAGGGCAGGAATGTCTCGGGGACCCCGCAGCTGGCCTTGAAGCAGCAGCCCAGCCAGAAACATGGCTGTTTCAGAGCATGCCTTGCTATTCCAGGAACATGGACCAGCCAGCCAAGAGAGGACGTACTGTAAGCATCGTCCAGTGATCCAGAAACACTTCTGGAAAAGAGCTGTTAGGCTAATATGCCCTAGATCAGAGGTCTTGCACCAAATTACCACCTCGGGCCTGCTGCTGCAGAGATTTCTGTCGGAAAACCACAGGAGGGCTGTTAATCAAAGTAAATTGGTGTTAGTCTGCTGGCTGCAGTGGAGCGGCTCCAGCGCTTTCGGTGCCGCGGCACCGCATGCCAGGAGGGGCGGCCGATTTTGGATGCTGCTGTGTGTGGATAATTGGACACGGCTGATCTGGGCAGGCTCGCCAGGACCCTGGTGAGGTTTGCAAATGCATTTGGCAAAAAGCATGCCAGGAAAAGCTGCTGAGCCTAAATGTCCTGGAAGTTTCACCTCTTCTGGGAAATCCTGCTCTGGCGTGTGAAACGGCCACCCGGCCAGCCACACTCAGAGTGCAGTGGGTGGCAAAGATCAGCAAACCTCACACTTGCTTCTTCAGAGACGCTTCAAAAAGATCAAACAAACACAATTCCCAAATCCCATGCCATTTGAATCAACAGCTTTTACATTTTGGTGCAAGGAATAAATGCCCGTCAAACTACAGATAATTTTAGGTGCAGAAAGATAATTTACAGTTTCTCAGCTCCTGGACAAGACAGTCTGACACTTCTCATTACTGGCTTGACTAGCTGAGATTTGGGCTAGCAATCCAGGAGAGAAACATCTAAGAAGCCATTGCCTTCCTGCTTTCTACTCCTGCTTGTTCTAGGAAAGCAAAAAAACTACTGTGCAGCAGTGACTTACTCCTGTCATTTCTCCTTTAAGCGGAGCTGGTCCTTCTTACTGCATTGCTTTGAATGATGGGAAGAAGATTCATGCCTTACAAGAATGAAAAATGTCATACAGATCCACGTTTTTAATGCACACCGTAAACTTTTGTTTACACACAAACCTTCCCCTCCCTTAAGTAATAACACGTGTTGAGGCTATAGCACGTGCTGATGAAAGCAAGGGGACATTTGCTTCAGAAGGCATCTGCTGCAGCACGCGTCTGATGGAGCAATGAATCCGGCACTTTGCAAGAGAAAAACCCAACCAACCACCAAATGAACAGACAGTCCCCATCTGCGAACCACCTGAAACATCCCTGCACTTCGTATCAGAAGCAGTGATGTGGCTCAAAGCCCCAGGCGAAGGGCTTTGACACGAGCCTGGCACATGAGCTCGCCTGCCTCCGCTGCACCCTCGTGTAGGAGCACAGGATTTGTGCTCACCCCTGGCGTCTCCCACTTCAGTACAAATTAAAAACTAATTTAGGGCAACAAAGGGCACTCTCCACCTTGCAGCATGGATGGGAGGCAGCTTTTCCACCCTTGAGCCAAGATCAAGGGTGAAAGCCCAGTCAGTCTTCCAACAGAGCTGGTCCAAGCAGCAGAGGTGCAGCTGTGTACCCCCAAAGGGCATGCGTGGCATCAGGTGCATTCCCAAAGACAAGCAGCTGCGGGGCCAATTAGCTCGGGTCAGCAGGTGAGCACACTCAGCTGCACCGTGTGGTAGACCAAGAGGGAATTAAACCTCTAAAACCTAAGCACTGTGTCATATCGTCACGCTAATTGACGTGTTGCCAAGTGGCCTTAGACATACATTTCCCCTGTGTGTAGCACCGCGGGGAGACTCTGCCGCTGACCTGAAGACCTTACGACAGAGGAGAAAAGAAAAAGGCTGGGATGCGGAGCAGCTCACCCAGGATGCCTGTCGAATTAGTGTCGGGGAACAGAATTATCTGGGAACAGATCCCAGCCCTGCTGCTGGCCTCTGTGCGAGGCAGAGTGCCACAGCGCTGCCCACCTCAGCGCTTTGTTTTGCAGGATGCTCACACTGCCGCCACAGCATTTTCTGTTCCATGTGCAATACGGCTGCGCACGGCAAGGACAGGGAAGGTGGGACCCACTGCTCTAAGTCAGGCTGACTTTTCTCTGCCCTACAAAAAAACCCAGAAATTTTAAAGGATTACTCCTCCACAATCCTAGCGAATGGCTTCAGCCGTTTGTTTTCCATGCTCCTTAAAAAAGTTTGGAATTGGACTTTTGGATCTAGATTTGATCCCGAATGTCTGCATCCTGGAATTCGATTCAACCAAGGTCCATATTTGGCTGTGAAACTAAATACCTCCCAGATGGCTCCGTTTTAGTAGGTGTTTGAGCATGTTTCAGTGTGGTATTTAGCATATGGGAAAAGCACAACAAAATGAAATGGACCCACTATTTCATCGTACATATCTGAAATTTTTATCTAGGATCTATAAACAAAAAAGCTGAGTGTTTTACAATAAAATGTGGCATATGACCACAAGAGCTTGGGCTGCTAGTGCTGCCCTCACGGAAGAGCTGGCAGATGAGTGCTAAACGGGCATGAGCAGCAAAGCCACTGCGCGTCGAGACTCAGCGACGTGCAGTGTGTGGGTACAAATAAACACAGGCAGATAACCACTAAGTGATGAGCAGAGAGCCCTGCTGACTTGCTGTTCTTTGTCTCTGTTCTGTTATTGTTCATGCACTGATTAAATCCTCACACATATCAATCTCTGCTCAAGGAAGCTTATGTAGACACACTATGTTGAAATGGTGTTCACTGTTTCAAGTCTTCATAATGGTGGCACACCATGCTTTGCTTCTGATACATCTTATAAAAGGTGGGTGGAAGAGGAGAAGGACCTGTTCCTTATTTGCTTTTTTAAACAGCCATTTTTATTTATATAGGATTGACTCTCGAGTTTCCCAGGCTTGGATCACCTATCCCTCCAGCTTGTGGGTGGAAGGAAACGTCTCTGTAGAGGAAGCTTAGAGCAAGTGCTGCACTAGGCTTATCCCCTCTATCCCCCCTGGATGTCAAGGCTGTGCTACCACAAGCCCCAAGCCAGCTTGGCCAGCAGGGCTGGTAACACTTGCTATTCCTCTTCCAGTCCAGCAGAGGTTCAGCATCAGGCTTATATCTTGTTTACCTTCAAACTCACCCGCCAGTGGATTTGGAGAGCTGTTGCAGCCTAATGAAAAGCTACTGTAAAGGCATCAACCCTTGACATAGCCACAGCTAACACAGAGGTGGTGCCTACATCCTCTCTGAGGCCAAGGCGCAGGGATGAGCTTGTTCATGACATCCTGATGTAGCAGAAGAAAACAGCCCAAGCTGATTTTCCCAAGTCTCAGGCCACCAGAAGATGTTTGAGTGTCTGTTCCTGTGTAGATCCCTGTCCATTGGATGAGGCAACTTCACACACACTTGCATGAGCTTCCTACAAGTATCAGAGACGTCCAATGCCTGGAAAGGGTGGGAAAACTTCAGGAGGACATAATCACCAAAATACTCAGTATGGATGAGACAGGAAGACATCAAGAGGCTGCAGAGCATGGACCAACACAAATGCAACAGCCAGACAAACCTAAGTGTTCTTAGGAGAGGGCCAGGCTCTTTGCAGTGCAGGACACAAAGCTGGAGAGACAGTCTCACAGACAGCACTTCACTAGTGGGTCAGACAGAAACCAGGATTGTTCTCCCGGTGTATAACATCAGCTTAACATCAGCTCTGCAGCAGTGATGGAGTCACAGTGGAGTCACGGCAGCTCAGAATTGGCACAGGGTGTGGAAACCGGGGCCATGCAAATCTGAGGAAAGCCAAGCCGTGTATTTCATGTTGCATAATGATAACTTAAAGCAAAGGCAACAAAGCACTTCAGGCTTCTCACTGCTGTGATGGCAAGCTAGAGTACTTTATGTTACATTTATGGAATTACAGAGTAAAGGGGTTAAGGATGTCACTGAAATGTTCCAGCACTCCTGTGTTTTGAGGCAAAATCACTGAATCCAGTTCTACAGATGGGATACTGAGGCAGAGAAAAGTATTAATTAATTGCATAGCAAGGCAGTGATTGGAAAAAATCAGCACAGCACACAAGAATAAATCATCCCAAAAGTGCATGTCATTCCCCATGTGCTTTCTTCCACTGCGACCAACACCATCTGCTTCGAAAAAAAAGACATATGTTGCTATATTGAGAATTCTCTGAAACCGAACTTTGCTCATTTAGAGTCTTTGGGTACCTCTGCACTACGGCACAATGCAGAAATATCCATTTTAAAAAGAAGGGCATGCCGCATCCTACAATGTTTACCATCTAAGAGAGGTTAGCTTAAGAGAAACTAAGAGGAGCTGAAAGCTGGAAGTGGACATATTCAAACTAGGAATGAGGAAAGGGCTACCCTTTCAATGGGAAAGATGCACGACACTGTAACCAACAGCAGAGGGAAGCCACAGAGTCACTGCCCCTTGACATTCTCACATTATGTCAGGCGGGGAAGATGCATACAAGCCAAGACTAGCTATTGATCATGACATATTGGCAGCTGCATAATAGTTGGTGATGAAGATCAGGGCCAGAAGACCCGCTGGTCCCCTATTTTGAAGTCAACGAAAAGGTTTTCCGTATTCAAAGCACATCCTTTCTCTTCCCATACTTTTTCTGTTTACCTTTCAGTTGTATCCCCAATCTAGGTAATGGTTTGGGTTTTTTGCAGCGCACGTGCTCCATGAAAAGGAAGCAGGCATGCCTTCACAGAGTCTGGGAGCGGTGTTTGTTGTATGCCACTGGTTGGAGCTGTGCATGATATTGTTCCCTCAAGGGGGTCTCGGGATGAGCTCTGCCCTCAGGAGTGCTGAGGTCCATTCCCACCAGAACTGTGTGACTCCTATTACAGACTTCCTGAGTTTTATTTCCCTCCTGAACTAAGCATGAAGAGTGTTAAGTGCCAGCACACCAGTGCAGAAGGTACAGAGAGGATCCAGGGCAGCCCACAGTGAGGATTTCCATGCTTGTCCCCATAGCTGCAGAGACCTCATGCAGCAACTCGGGCTGGCACAGTAGGAATCATACAGCAGAAAGCTGGAAGGTCTCAACATGTTGGCTGTCCTGCGATCTCACTCGCGATGTGGACAGAGAGAACGTGTTGTCTAACTGTGTGCTTCATCACTGTTTTAAATGGCGCGTCTGAGGAAAGCAGATTTTTCCGAGATCCCTGCCAGCTCAGAGGTATGAGCACTGTCACTGGATGGGCCAGGCTTACTGGACTGGAGGAGGCAGGTGGGACCTCTGCGTCCAGGGCAGATGTTCTAGAAACCCCTGAAACACTTGGATTTTCATGCGCGGCACAGGGAAATCTCGCTGATATGTAGTTCACCCTCAACCCTGAGCACTGTAAAATCAGATGTGCCCCAGCCATCCCCACTTGGCAGTCTGAACTGGAGCAGGCATACTTAAAATGATCCTGGTATACGAAGCCTAACTGAAGTACAGTAGGCTACTGGCATTGAAACAACAGGATTATTTCACTGTTCTTTCTCAGGGGGGACGTGCCTTTGTCTGTCACAGACTTATGAAGAAAATTAATCCAGATCCTTCATAGACATCAGTAATGGGACAGTTGCCACCAGGACCAAGCTCTTGGATCATGTTCCCAGCTGTTACGACCATGCAAAGGCACAGCTGTCTGTTGTGGCATTTAATTTTTATTTATTTTTGTCCCACACAGGAATTCAGTCTCCTTTGGCTTTGTTCTTTAGCTGCTAACTCCTCAGTGTGAAAGTCCCTGGCGAACCCACAAAAAAGATACATTTCCCAGACAGACACTATAAGGAGAATTGACTTTTCTCCACAGCCCAAATAACCAGCAAATCAAGCTGATACACAAAAGCAAATCCATACAAAGAAAGACAATATTTTTGCTACTGCAGACTTTTCTGTAAGATTTGGAAGCAATCATTTGCCAGCATCTGCCTTAGGTGACTGCTTAGGTGATGCATGAGACCATAAACCCTACCTGAGAGGACAGCCACAGAAGAAGCTATGAACCACAAGTGCAGCCGGTAACCTGTTCTGCAGTTTTTTGACACAGCAGCTTTCAAGACCTCTCTTTTCCTTTGTATTGCTTTTTTTTCGGAAAGGCGCATGACGCAGTTGAATGCCACAAGCAATAATTTAATGAGGTGGTGTTCATTGAGGTGGTGTTCATCCCAGCTACCTTGTTGATCACCTGTGAGGTGCACCACCGCGGAGCAAGATGGCATTAACCGTACAACCTCGGCTGAAATTGAGGCAATGGTGGGTCTCTATTCCAGCTGCAGACCTGCTGGAGGCACTGCAGGGGTAAGGTAGCAGCTCCCATACAGAAACTGCAATTAGGCATGTGAGGTGACATGCAGATCACATCGTCCAGTTCCCCTTGTAGCCCTGTGATTGCAGACTCGCAGCTGTACACAGCAGGGGCTGCCTTTTGCCACTGGTACGCACAGTTGCTGGGGTAGGGTCACCCAGCTCGAAATACAACTCGGTCCAGCCAGTTGTTTGAGCGGGTGAACAACCTCAGAGACATAACCTTTGTCCCTTCCCCATAAGCGTCTTCCTCTACTGTTGGCTTTTTTTTTTTTTTTTAATCATGCTGTTATATTAAAGCCTCAGGATAATTACAGGCTCCAAAAAGCAGCGGGTTTATTCCCTGTTACTCCAGTGAAGGCTATTAGTGCCCTAGCATTGCTGGCTGCATCCTGAAAGGGCTGCTCTGGCAAAAATGGGATGACAGGTATGTACGTATTTTAAGTGACTCTCCATGCACGTGAAGCACAGCGTGGGAGGTTGGACTAGAGACCTCTAGAGGTCCCAATTTGAGATATTCTGGGATTTTGCCAGCAATGCCAAGAAGGCCAACCTTTATATTACCATTGATCACACATGCCACGACTCCAAAGACAGTCACTGACAGAGTGCCAGAGCTGGCATGGGGACGGAGGGACAGGATCTGTGACAGCATGTAGAAAGTATAATGTCAAGGAATGCTCTTTTATGGCAAAATAGGTAGAGCAAGGCTATTTGTTCAGCTGGCAGACCAGATTGCCTGCCCACTTGGTAACATTCTGGTGCACAAGAAGCTTGCCCCTCAGGAAACTTTAAAAATGCCCTTGAGTTTACACATAGGATGTGGGGCCCCCTCACACATGGCATTAATGAGACTTACGCTGGCCTTTTCAATAGTCAGCACATCCCATTTGGAAATGAGCAGGCTGACAGTTTACCATCAGTTCTAGGTGAGCTCTGTCCCCACAGAGTCAAAGGCTGAAGAAGCTGTGCCCCAGGGGGAGAGCTTAGCCAACAGCTCACCAACAACCTCGCTAAACGATGGAGGATGCTGGAGGCACCTGGCTGTGGGGAGCACTGATGAGGAGATGCAGACAGGGCTGCTGGGAGGTGAATTGGGTGCCCTGGCACAGATTCAAGCAGAGGCTGCACAGCCACCAACCCATCACCGACTGCAATTATCTCCAAGCCAACATACCCACTCAGCTGGACAGCTTTCTTTCAACACTCCCTCTGGCTCTGACATTAGATGGCTTTCCTTTGTGTGACCGTATTTGGTCTCCTGTGTGCTGCTGGGATCACATGGGGGCAGATACTTGGGAAAGGTGCAGAGGGAACGCAATGGTAGTGAAATAAGCAGAGACTGAGATGGTAGACCTGCATGTGGGGACTGGAGTCTATGCTAAGCCTGGGTTACAGTAAGACACTGCTTGGGGTTTACCAGACATACTACTACTGAGGACATCAAACACCTCAGGAGCACCAGCTGTGGAACCAGGACTCAGATCTCCTTTTCCTCGGTTTCATCTGTTGGATATTCAAAAAAGGGATTTGTTGGTATTTTTACAGCTTTGGCCAGATTCTTGCTTTCTGTCACAAAGATATGGATGGGACAAAGTTTATTGAACTTAAAATAGATCTTTTACCCACTTATGTGTTCAGTGAAGCTTAACATCTTTGTTAGTAATCTCAGTTAAGTAGTAATCTCAGTTAAGTCCCCCTCAAAAGGGACTTTGCAGCAGCTTTGACCCATGCCATAGTTTCCTCATATACCTCCCGCTGCAGATCATGCTCCTGTGTCACAGCACAAGTATCTGGGTGTGTTGTTACATGGGGAGACAGAAGGGTCCCAAAGACATCCCTTTACCGTTGTGGACTACTGTCTCTAGGTTCTCCTCACTGCTGAGGGTGTTAAGAGTCCCTACCAGCAAGTTAACCCTGGACCGAGGATCACAGCGAGGAGGTGGGCTACAATGAGCCAGCATAAATGATTTCGTCTTCTTAAACCACCCTCTGGACAAAGCTCACTCCTGCCCCTGCTGGTGAACAATGACTGGCCAGTCAGAGACCTAGGGACTTCCTTCCCCAACCCAGCTCGTGCTAAGACAGCCACGACCAGCGGTTTTCTACAGCTTTGTACCAAATATTATGTCCCTTTTAAAAAAAAAAAAATGCTGCAAGCATCCCTGGGTCCTTTCGCTGTCTCCAGCTCCCTTTTGCTATGAAACCATCCCCTTTTTTACACATCTTTACCCCTCGGGTTAAGCAAACAGAAGCTGATTCGCAACAGGCATGTTGACTCACTTGCCAGTGGGATAAAAGGCTGTTTCACCAGCCTTTCCACCTCCTCATGTGAAAAATCAGTTATGATACAGAGTTCACATGCTCTAAGGCTGTTTGCTGCTGGGTCACCTGTGGTTAACAAATGGATCCAGAAGTTATTCAGGGGTGAGCCCTCAAAGACAGAGATGGTCAGAGAGGGACAGGCAGGGGGAATGACTAATCCTGATTTCCTTAGGAAACCAGTTTTAAAATAACTTTGCATCTAAATAAGTACTTTGGTTTTCCAAGGAGCTAAACTCCTAGGAGAATTTGGCCCAAGGTGCTGTAAAACGCTGATCTCTGCAATCAGCCAGAAAGAAGATACTGGAAGTCCTGGGTTATCATCACCTACCTTTGCCCTTAATTACATATTTTACATCACCTATTCCTTGATACAGGGTCATTATGAGTAAAGGAAGTCTGCAAAAGGGCTCATTTACATTATGCAGGCTTCTCCCTCTGTAGTTTGCCTAATTGATGTGTGTCATGTTTAGGTATCTCACAGGACTCTAAAAGAGGTTCAGTAAGCATTAGCTATGAATTGCATTTCAACATTTTTTTCCCCCACAGTGGTGCTGGCAAGAGAAAATTACGGTTGGAGGAAACCGGAAAACAAAGCATCACAAAAGCAATCCAACAGCCTGAAGTCTATTTGCTCTCTGAATTTTAAATGTGGAAACACTGACAGCATTAAGCAGGATTTAACACCTCTTGTGACCTTGCACACATGCAGAGGCTGCCTACCGTCAGAGCCTGCAGATGGCACTTACCCCGTCAACCCCCTCAGCCACCCCCAGCACAGGCAGGGACGGCTTCACAACCACAGCGCCTTTCACAGCTAATCCTACACATTCCATACTTGCAACATGCGGACACGTGTGCCAACTGCCTTCTCACTGAAGCAAGCCACAAGAGCTCTGAGCGAGCCCATACAGCGCCGGCATGAGCGACCTCCAGCCAAACAAAGTGCTGGGGAGGGAGAGATGAAGAACGGGACACCCATCTCCCCCACATACCTTTAGTTGATCTGCAGCAAGGACATCTGCAGCAGAAAGGAGTGTCTGGCGTAGGAATGTTTGTGCGCGCAAGGAATTACAAACATTTTGTAATTCTGGAAGAATCTGCAAACAGCTGGCACATAAAGTGCCACCTCATTTCTGGTACGCTAGCTTCAGACTGACACCTCCTTCAGGGAGCAAAATGACAGTCGCTTCTGGGATATATTGACAGAGTCTAACTGATGTAATTAATACCATCCAGCACGCCTTATGGAATAAACATTTTATTTCAATAAGATTACTGTGTTGACTCCATATACTTGACTTTTCCAAGGTGTTTTACCTTGCAGTTTGTTGTAAGATCTCGCGTTATGGAAGTTTAAGACGACAGATGTGATATGAATAAACACTCTCCAGTGACAGGTCTTCCGAGTTCTGTGGTTGCTAATGAGATCATGAGAAATGTGTGGGTCTGTCTTACCAACAGCCCCAGATGCAATCCTCGCTGCAATATTGTTTTGTTTGACTACCCGCTATCTAGACAACGATGCCAAATCTTTGCAGGCAAACTCAGTGGATGACTCAGAGGCTGTAAGATAGAAAAACCTAAGGAGGATGGGTCATCGTTACAGAATGATCTGAAACGACCAGTTAATGGTCACAAGACAACAAAACCATGTTTTTGTAGAGCTAAAAACTAGGTATCATCTCTGTGCACAGAGCATAAGTCACACCAACAGGGTAGGACACTGTCCTGTGCCTTCTTATAGCTAATCCACATCCATCCCTGCTCCAAGGAGCTCAAAAGACAGATTTGCAAAGAGGGCTCTTGAGTAACAGGAGGGCTACCAAAAAAAGGTACAGAGGGAGAAGAGGAGCCACTGTGACCGAGACACAGCTCAGCTCAGATAGTGGCACATGCATAAGGCATCAGATGCTAGAGAACAACTCAAGCTTGCCAACAAGGATAGCTGCTGAAGCGGCTAGCGGTTGAGGCTATGCAGTTCTTAAGATATGGGCTATAAGTCTGCATGTTGCCAGCTACCAGTACTGGCCTATTTTACCTTGGAATTCTGAAAAACATCGCAAATTTCCTTTTCTCCCCATGCAACTCTCAATTTTTTAATAAGCGCTTAGTGCTTGAGTTCAAGTAGAGGAAGCAGAGGGGACATTAATGCCATCCAGGACTTGGTGCTGAGAAGAAACATGCCCTTGTTACACTTTGAGAAATAACAAATAAATAAACAAATAAATAATAAATAAAAGCCCAGTTTATAGATGTGAAGAAGAAATTACTTCCCTACAGCAGGTGGGGTTGGAATGGACACAGCAAGTGGGCTGTTTGACCTCTGCAATAAATTACAAGGATTGCCAGCAAGGATCATGCGGATAAGTCTGAGTAATCAAGTCCCTGGGACTTCATCTTCTGTGCCTGGCATAATTTAATCTTCTAAAAAGGGCAATACCTTTGTCCAGCCTAAAACTCTTGGCAGGAGAGCAGGAAGTATTTTATTGTAATGCTCATCAGTTTCCCTGGTTTTAAGCTCTGAAGATCTTTGCAACAGAGCCTGAGTGACGGGACAGTTGATTGGACGTGGGGATTCAGAACAGCCCAAAAGCCCTAAGGATTTACATGGTCAGAAGTAACGCACGATTTCCAAGAAGTTAAATGCACAAGGCCTCAAATTTTCTAGAAGCGAGCCTGACACCTCCTGCTAAAGTCCATCCAAACAATTTCCTAAATGCACAGCTCCATCCTGAAAATATGGCTCACTACATTCTTACTTACAGACTTCTCTCTATGTCATGCAAAATGCTGTCCTGTTTCCCTTCGTATGCTTTAAACTGTAATCCCCAACTAAAGATTGCAAACTAATGTATCTAGGACGTCTCTTTTTTGGAAAAAAAGCTTTCAGACTTTCATAGGAGTAGACTTTCATCTGACTTTCTTTCCAAAAAGACTTAGCTATGTAGTGTTAAGGCCCTATTCTCCCTTCCCTCTCCTCTACCCACCTTGTCCATCAAATCCAACAAACAAGAAGCACACGGAAAGACAATCATGCCACTGCTGCTTCCCACAGGCTGTGTGCCATTGTGGCCTCATCTCTGTAAAACAATATTGTCCCTGTCTTGGAGGGCTATTAAAACAGTAAATTAGCCAGCTAGCAGTCCCTGTGGATGTCTGATTGGTAGCTTCCAAGGGTTTCATTTGCAAAGGCTCAAAACTTTACTTTCCTTGCATGGTGCCACATCTGTATTGTTTGACAAAGGTCATAACGCCTTTTGCAGATGGCTTTATTAAGGCTCAAAAAGAATTACTTGTCTACTGTCAACTGGAAAAGGTCTTTTAAATAGCAGGTTTCCCACCATTTTTAACCTCCATTGGCTCAAAATATTCTTGAGTGTACGGGCCACAAACATTCCTTAACCAACAATCGCAGTTCCTATTTCTTAAACCTTCAATCTCCTCCCTAACACGTCAGTTTCTGAAGCAAAGCTGGTCTTTGCCATACTCCAGAGATTATTTTAATGATATCCTACCTGTCAACCAAGTTGCAAGGATATACTTCCATAAACCTTTCAAGCGATCATTTAGCAACACTTTCATAGAATGGCTATCATTCGCTGACCAGTCACGTGCTTACCTTAGAAAACACTGCTCCTTCTCTCTGTAATTTTAGTGACTCAGTTATGCTATGAAGTCCCCTGAACATCTACCAGCATAACCGAAAAGAACATTTGGTCAAAGGGACACATTTTCCATTAAAATAGTGATGTTTATTATGAAGACGTGCAGTCAGTATGTTCAAACTTTTGTTCCGCTGCTTCTTGCATTCTTACCAACATGCTTTAATCTGTCCTTCATGTGGCTGTGACACACTTGGGAAGTCTTTATGTGTTTATATATTATTATTATTACTACTACTACTATTACTATTAGACTTTCAACATTCAGAGACTTCAAAGATTCTAGGTGAAATGCTAGGTCTTCACATCTTGGGCCAGGTTTTAACGAGGGACTCCATTTTTGGAAGTCCAACTAATTGCTAGCATAACTAATTGCTACAGCATGCCTATCTGAGCACCTCGGAGCAGCCATAAACCGGGCAAAATCTTCCAGGTAAGCTGAGAGCTGAAGGGCTGAGCTGTTTTATGTCAACGGGCAGTAGGACTTCGAATGAGTGTTTTGCAGATCTCTCATCTGTCGCATCCCTGTGTCTCCTGTATCATTTCTATATGAAAGGAACAAGTCACTGGGCTGCCCTTTACCTCTGAAAGCTTACTATAATGGCCACTCTGTGAGGTTTGAGCCTTGCAAATATTAGTCTGTTTAGATTTCACTTAAATCATGCAACCAGCTCCCTGAAATGAAAACTGGTAACTAAGGAAAGGGAGAGAAGCCCTAAAATGCTTAAACATGGCCACAGCCACCATCACGTACTGCAGAAAAGTGGCTTTTCCATACAGGCTTCCTCTCTGGCGTTTGCTGCTGACATTTTACCTGTATAGCCAGTGTGTGGTGAAGCCCAAAGCTGAGAGGTGTCCAGATTTCAGAAGAGGAAACATTCAGAAGCAGATATGGAACTGATGCCTCTTCAGCTCCTCTGCAACAGACCTTCCCCAGGACCTTTTTCAAGCTACTTAAAGCTGGGTTTTTTCAGGATAAAAAAAACAGGAACAAAGTGGTGGTTTCTGAAGCTTCTAAATACCTTTGAAAAAATCGCACCAGACTTCACGTCTTGAAAATCTGGCCTTTCATCTTTGCCACTTATCCTCAGTTAAGGATGGGGACATGCAGAATAATGGAGACACTATTATTCCCCAGCCTCATCACACAACAGAGAGTATGAGTACCAGAACAAGACAGAGTAATCTACTGCTGACTGAAGTGCTCAGACATGATGGGGACCAAAGGCCAGAACAAGATGAACAAAAAGGGACCCAGACCAACCAGTTTCTAGGAAGGAAAGATGAAAGACTCACTCCCGACTTCCACTGAAGTGAGTGGAAAGACTCTCATCGACTTTAATGGAAGTCAGATGAGGACTTGTTTGTGTTTACCTTTGTGAAGCAAGAGGCATGGATGCAAACGTGTAGATAGGCCTGGGAAGTGTCAGAATCAGACATAAAGAGGGGTTCACTGCTGATGGAGGCGGGGGAAGAACAGGATCTCTCATCTGGCTAAAAAGCAAAATGCTACACGTCCAACATAGCCTACAAAGTTACATACAGAACTTCAGTAGGAAGTAACGGAAGCAACATCCGTCTCACAACTTTGGTGGAATCTAGTGCATTTGGCATTCAGGACTGATTAGGCTGAATTAGCCAAGCTATAATGCCCCTTGGTTGGGTCACATGTACCTAATCTCAGAGCCGTATCTGTAAACCAAGTCACTTGAGTCTTCTGAATATAAAATGCAGCAGTTAATATGCTGTACGAACAACTGAGAGTGTTAAACAGGTTTGGTTAGCTGTCAGCCCACGGGACAATTTTATTGACCTCTCCTTCCACTCCCCCGCCCCAGCCCCATGCAACTGGACTGGAGTATCGTTGTGAGAAAACCAGCAGAGGCAGAGCAAAGGCAGATCCCTATCAAATTCAGCAGCAGTGAGACAGGCTGCCCCTTGCAAACTTGTCTGTGTTAGCCTGGCCCTCCTCGGACACCTGCCCGGGACCGGGAATGTCCCTTACACATATAGAAGCTGGCTATCCCAGAATGAGATGAGTAATGCATCTGTCACGTCTCTGACTGATGACTGACCAGACTGCATGTTCTGGCAAGAGCGTCACCAGCCAGAAGTTAATTTCAGCCTTTTCTTAATACCCAGGAAGCAATACACAGCAAAGTAATCTACCATCGGGGGGTGGGGGGGGAAGTTTAAAAAAAAAAGTAAGGGAGCTGTTTATTAGCAGGTAATGAGATTACACTAGGAATCTCCACAGGACCTTAGTCTGGTTTTCACAATAAGGAACCAGAAGTTACATTTGGAGACACCAACCTAGAAGAAAGAGAATGAAAACACAACAGTTCTCCATTTCATTTTGCTCATGTGAGTAACCCCTTTGAAGTCTAAGGACCTACTCATATGAACGCTAGAGCATTTGCAAGAGCAGGGTGCTAATTTGCATTTTCTTAACATTATTTCATCTGTAAAGCCAGTAATTACAAACAAAAAGCCTCATACTTAACAAGACCACCTGCCCATACAATGACACTACTTGTACAAACAGTCACTAGAACCCCATTTCCAAATTAACTATAAAGTGTAGGCTGCTTCTATTTTGTTTTAAAGTAGGCCTTTAATGCCTCATATATCAACCTAAGCAGATTGCTTTTTTTAATGTTGCTTTTTTGTCTCCCTCAATGTTGATGATGTAAATCACCATTCCCACACCCCATTCCCACACACATTCCCAGCTGGGATGAAGGGATATGAATCCCCTGACCAGTAAAACTATCATAATTTACACCAGCAGATGCTCTGGCCCTTGCTATATCCTTTGTTGCTCTATTGCAAAGAGAAAATTAATGCCTGTGTTTGTCAGCGCTCTGCATTCTGAAGAGTCTCTGATTCTTACTTATGCTTAGCTTTCCTTACAGTGCTTGGGCTTTCGAAAGAGGCCTCCAAGAGAAGTGGAATTTCCAAGAGGGAACCTCACAGCCTTTGGTTCAGTTCCTCCTATTCTGCAAAGGGTCTGGAAAAAATCAGCATCATCTGAAACTCAGGCAGCATCCAGCATGCCACTGTGAAGATGACTGGAACACTTATAGTGCTTTTACGGGGTGCTGACAAAACCTGCAGAGGGGTTAATGGGAAACCTGGAAAAGTTTTTTAAAAAAAAAAAAAAAAGTAATTATGCAACACAGATCATTCCATGCATTAGCTTGAAGGTCACTGCATCTTTATCAGACACTTTAGAAATAATAAAGACCTCTTTAAAAAGCCCTGCTTGGAAGGGCAGTTGGGAAAACTGGAATAGCTATCTGAGGTATTCATCAGCAAATAAAAGAATGGCTCAGTAATGGCTATTCATCCAAAAATTTTGGATGGGCTCAGGCACTTAATGTGGAGGAAAGTGTCCAAAATGGCACACAAGGAACTGATGGTGACAAGTTCGTATGCCACTCAGGATTTAGGGTTCAGTTCGAGGGTTTGGGGTCTTTGCTAAGTTTCTGAAGAGGACCTTGTTTCCTAAGAAGTTGTATCAATTAGATTGATTTGTTGTGGTCATATCTATCCACTTAGCCACCTCCAATCCTCTCCCAAACCTATTCAACAAATTTGACTGGGACAGAGGTTTGCGCCCCTAGGTTAAGCAGCCAAAGACAAATTCATCACCCTACAGAAAAGTTGACTGTCATGCAAACTCATCTATATGTGGTTAGAAACCAAAAAATTCACAAGAGATAGATAGAAAAGTTTTATAAACACCTCAACATAGGGAGAAGTTCTGTGAGGCCTCAACGTATACTAACAGCCACAAACACAGAAGTAACCAGCCTTTATTATTTCTGGCACTCAAAGGACTACTTGATGGAGGTTGTTTTTTGGACAAGTAAAATCTACTTCCCCAGTTAACTATTTTACTGCAGTATGTGCACTCAACTTATCTGACCACCAAAGACAGCTCGACTTTTCGAAGTAAGACACATTTATGTTCACATGACAAGCAGAGTCTCAAAACAGGCTGCAGTGGCTTCTGAGAAGGGTAGTTATCAGCCTACATCAGATCTAAAGCAGCCTAGTACTCGACTGCAGCACTGTCAGCTGCTTCAGACGAGAGCGGAGATGATACAGGCTCACCTAGTCATAGGGGTCCAGACTGAGCTACGTGTCAGTTGACCTGTTCTTTACAAGTTATCTTGTCCTTTGCTCTAGGTCAGTAAAAACTCCTATAAGGCTTATTTCTAATTACACTTTTCCTAAATTTTTTCTTGCAATGAATGATGAAAGTCAGCGGTGATGAGAAATGACCCAGCTGCCAAAAATTTAGCATGAGGGGTCCAACTTTCAAAAAAGTTTTCCAGAGAACTGGTCTTTCTGGAGAAACCAAACACTCACCAAAATCCCCACAAAGGCTGAGCTCTGTTTTAGGCACTCAAAGCCCTCCACTTTGTATGAACTGTAAAACTCAAACTCACATTCAAGCTGAGGTGTAACTCAAGTGCCTCAGAGACCTCCACCTAGCTTGGTATCACACAGGTAATCCCCTCTCAGGATGACAACTGCCATAAGCAAGGACAGCTACAGATCAGCTTGTCCCTCATGTGATCAATATTTCCACAATGATTACAGGAGACTCGCAGGGCCAAGAGGATATTTAGCATAACAGGGTCCTTTACTATGCGCTGTAGTGCAATATAGCCATGGACCAACTGATGTAAATCACACTTGCATTTTTATTTAGGCACCACCACCTTTTTCATAAGCCAAGACCAGGATGCAACAGAGAGGTGACCTTGGGGGGCTCCAGGGTTATTTTGTACAGGAAGGCTGAGAAAAACTTCCTTCTTCCCTCATTACATCAGTTAAACCTTCAAGTCACCACAGAGTCTCCATTCATCGCCAGAGTGACTGTTTCAAAGGTGATCTCCAACAGTGGGCCCAGAAGGGATGGAAAAAAGGAAAGCGGTTACAAGTTTTTTGATTTGCTAATATAATCAAAGAGATGTACATAAAACAGGCACCATGCAAACAAGCCACTGCTTTATAGTGTATAGAAGTCTAAAAAGCAGACAAAACTATTTTCAGGCTCTCAGATTGGCACCAAGGAGTAACCTAATGGTGTGAAAGATTTGTTCTTATACTGCCAGAGTGTATCTGGAGTCCTTCACAGCACCAAGTACATTGTTCTCGCACAAACAACAGCAGTATGACTATTTCTTCTCTTCTCTGTCAGAAAACCCTGTACAATACGATACTGTCTGGTCAGCAGATGGCTCTTTTGTTTGCACTGAGTACCCATCCAGTGCATGGCTTGTTTCTTTCAGTTACTGTCTCCTTCTTAGTCTGCTCAGACTCAAATTCGGAGAGAGGCCAGGCAGGCAGCCTCTCAAAACGCAGACCTCCATTTGGGAACACTGCAGGGTACTCTCTTAGCCTGAATATTTCTTTCTGCATCCACTGAGGCAAATTCTGTTCATTGGTTTGTCAAGACACTTTTAGCACCCAGGAACGAGCTCAGGAATTAATAGGCTTGAGATAGCTCAGACTGCGTGCATTAGCAAGAGAGACGGGCTTGAGAAGCAAATGCTCTCTTCTGTCCCTCCACTTCTCACAGCTAGGAAGGTGCATGGTAGCTTCAGGACCGATAATGAGGGGGTCCTTTGAAGTGAAATAGTAGACATGAGAGTTACAGCACCTCATTTGGTGCTGTCTCCTGCCCTGTCATTCCAGAACAGGAATTTCTCCTCCCACCCCCAACCTGCTCTTAATTGTTCAGAGATTATCAGGTGACAAATCCTGTGAGATGCTTCCACGTGGACATTCCTTTTCATATTGTCATTTTTCATTGAACAAAGTGCTTTAGTGGCATGAAGACCAAAGCAGTTCAACCTTAAAGGATCAGGAGACTTTTTAGCAAGCATCTCCCAAGAAGCAAATGCATTACTTCTGTGGATGAAAGGGAGCTTTGACTTTCGGCTCCTAAAAATCTTGATAAACACTTATGTTGTTTTACACCCCCTGGATTGACAGACTGATTCAGGATAACAAGAGCCTCGTTTTTCATTGTAGACAGCTGGAATGTGCAAGTTCCAAAGCGTAAAAACCTGAGGAGAAGATGTGACGGAAGTAGTTATTGCACAATGGTAAGTGCTGAAAGACTGGTTTTATTTCTACATTTTCAGTACCAGCTGTTACAAGAAGTAGGACAGACTTCCACCTCTTCCTAACTTCCACCCAAAGAAATAACTTGTTGAGAAAGAAAATTAATTCCATTTAAAAATGCCACTGCTTCAGTCTTAATCATCATTCTTACTAGCTGAACTTAAAGATACCCCAACAGGCTAAAAGAACCCATCCTGGCAATCCAGGTCACGGGCCACAGGGAGTGCCGGAGCCTTTCACTGGCAATGGGAGGCAGCCATGAGAACTGCTCTGTATGTTGAGAACAGGTAAATGATCTGCTCAGCCTGGTGGCACAGCTGAGAGAGGAGGTTAAGAAGCATGAGGGAGGCTGAAGAAGAAACAGACTGGTGGAGCCAGGCTCTGCCCTTCTTGATACAGAAACGGGAGCACCTGGCAGAAAGTAGCTGGGATCAAGGGGCCCCTGTACCCTGCCCCCATCAGGCAGAAGCCTAAACGAAGGGAGTGAATGGAGGCAAGTTCACGGTCAGGGCAGTGGGCAAACTCTCTCCTTGCCCACCCCGCTACCCCCAGTACCTCTGAACAACAGATATGAGGTACTGGATGAGGACGGCCAGTCAAATGAGGATGTGGATGATGGCCGATCTATACCAGAGGCATCTCCACAGTCAGAAAGGCGTACCGATCGTATCATCACCACATCCACAAGGAAGAAAAGGAGGGTTATAGTTGTTGGTGACTCCCTCCTGAGGGGAACAGAAGGTCCAATATGCTAGGAAGATCCTCCACACAGGGAAGTCTGTTGTCTTCCTGGAGCCCAGATTAAGGACGTAACTAGGAAACTCTCTAGTTTGATACAGTCCTCAGACTATTACCCGTTACTGGTTTTCCATGTAGGTGGAGACAAAGCTGCAACTTGTAGACCAAGAACAATCAAGGGGCACTTCAGGGTCTTGGGGATGTTGGTAAGGGAGTCTGAGGCACAAGTTATTTTCTCCTCACTCCTTCCAGTTGCAGGCAGTGACATTGGTAGGAACAGACACATCCACTCCATTAATACATGGCTCCGTGGCTGGTGTCACCGCCACGATTTTGGGTTTTTTAATAATGGGATGGCCTACACGGCACCGGGCTTATTGGCATCAAATGGAAACACCTTTCTCAAAGGGGGAAGAGGGTCTTTGCCCAAGAGATTGCGGGGCTGATCAACAGGGCTTTAAACTAGATGTGAAGGGGGAGGGGGATGATAATATTAGGCTTGTCTGTGACAAGCTATGGGATAACACATCAGGGTTAGAGGGATGGGGCACTAGTAAGGGCCTTCAACCCGCTGCCCTGAGGCACGCTGGGGATGCTACATCACAGACAAAGTCTTACGGAGACGAGCCAGGGGTTCCTGAAGCAGTCCGAGTCAGCAGGGAAACACCCATGAAACACCCCAAATGGTGCGCCTCTAAGAAGGCATCACAGCCAACAGCCCATCTGAAGTGCCTCTACATGAATGCATGCAGCATGGGCAACAAACAGGAGGAGCTGGAAGCTACTATGCTGCTGGAAATCTACGACATAGTGGCAATTACTGAAACCTGGTGGGACGAATCCTGTGACTGGAGTGTGGCTATTGATGGCTACAGGCTGTTCAGAAGGGACAGGTGAGGAAGGAGGGGTGGAGGTGTTGCCCTCTATGTTAAGCAAGGGATAGAGTGTGAAGAGGTGTCCCTAAAGAACAGCCAAGAGGAAGTCGAAAGCTTATGGGTAGGAATTAGAGACCAAGGCAACAAGGGCAACCTTGTAGTTGATGTCTACTACAGGCTGCCCGATCAAGGGGAACCTACTGGTGAAGCCTTCTTCCTCCAGCTAGAGGAGGCATCACCCTCAAAGGCTCTCATCCTGCTGCGAGATTTCAACCATCCAGACATCTGCTGGAAAAGTAACAAGGCGAGCTGTAGACAATCCAGGAGGTTCCTGGAGTGCCTTGATGATAACTTCCTAAGACAGAAAATAGACAGCCCTACCCGAGGGGATGCCATACTGGATCTCATAATCACCAATGCGAGTGAGCTCATTGGGGATGTCAAGATTGGAGGCAGCCTGGGCTGCAGTGACCACATGCTGGTGGAGTTCATGGTCCTGAGGGATATGTGCCAGACGAGGAGCCTAGTCAGGATGCTGAATTTTAGGAAAGCAAGCCTCCAGCTCTTCAAGGAGTTAGTCAATAGGACCCCCTGGGAAACAGTCCTCAGGGACAAGGGGACAGAACAGAGCTGGCAGATCTTCAAGGATGCATTCCACAGAGCACAAGACCTCTCGATCCCCAGGTGTAACAAATCAAGCAAGAAAGGGAAGAGACTGGCACGGCTGAGCTGGGACCTGCTGGTCAAACCTAAAGGCAAGAACGAACTGCACAAGCAGTTCAAGCAGGATCAGGTGTCCTGGGAAGAGTATAGGGATTCCACTCAGTTATGTAGGGATGAGGTCAGGAAGGCCAAGGTACAGCTAGAGCTGAAATTAGCAAGGGGTGCTAAGAATAACAAGAAGGGCTTCTATAGGTATGTCAGCCAGAAAAGGAAGGTTAAAGAAAGCGTACCCTCCCTGATGAGCAAGAATGGCAAACTAGTAACAACGGATGAGGAGACGGCTGAAGTTCTCAACAACTTTTTTGCCTCAGTCTTCACTGACAGCCTTTCTCCTCACGTCCCACAAGTTGAAGGAACGCAAGATGGGGACCTGTGAGACAAAGTCTCTCCCACTGTAAGTGAAGACAAGGTTTGTGACCACCTGAGGAACCTGAACATACACAAGTTTATGGGACCTGATGAGATGCACCCCAGAGTCCTGAGGGAATTGGCTGATGTAGTTGCCAAGCCACTCTCCATGATATTTGAAAAATGGCAGTCAGTTGAAGTCCCTGGTGACTGGAAAAAGGGAAACGTCTCACCCATTTTTAAAAAGGGTAGGAAGGACCCTGGGAACTACCGCCCTGTCGGCCTCACCTCTGTGCCTGGGAAGATCGTGGAACAGATCCTCCTAGAAGCTATGCTAAGGCACATGGAGGACAGGGAGGTGATTCGAGACAGCTAGCACAGCTTCACCAGGGGCAAGTCCTGTCTGACCAGCCTGGTGGCTTTTTACAATGGAGTGACTGTATCAGTGGACAAGGGAAGAGAAACAGATATCATCTGTATGGACTTCTTCAAGGCCTTTAACACAGTCCCCCACAACATCCTTCTCTCTAAGTTGGAGAGATATGGATTCGATGGGTGGACTGGTCGGTGGATAAGGAACTGGCTGGATGGTCGCATCCAGATGGTAGTGGTCAATGGCTCAACGCCCACATGGAGAGGAGTGACAAGTGGTGCCCCTTAGGGATCCATACTGGGACTGGTGCTGTTCAACATCTTCATCAATGATTTAGACAGTGGAATCAAGTGTACCCTCAGCAAGTTTGCTGACAACACTAAGCTGAGCGGTGTGGTTGACAGGCCAGAGGGACAGGATGTCATCCAGAGGGACCTGGATGAGCTAGAGAGGTGGGCCTGAGCAAACCTTAGGAAATTCAACAAGGCCAAGTGTAAGGTCCAGCACCTGGGTCATGGCAATACTCGCTATCAATACAGGCTGGGGGATGATGTGATACAGAGCAGCCCTGTGGAAAAGGAGTTAGGGGTACTGGTGGGCGAAAACCTGGACATGAGCCAACAATGTGTGTTTGCAGCTCAGGCCAATTGCATCCTGGGCTGCATCAAAAGAACCGTGGCCAGCAGATCGAGAGAGGTGATTCTTCCCCTCTACTCTGCTCTCGTGAGACCCCACCTGGAGTACTGTGTCCAGCTCTGGAATCCTCAGCACAAGAAGGACATGGACCTGGTGGAGTGGGTCCAGAGGAGGGCCACAAAGATGATCCAAGCTGCTCCAGCTCTCCTATGAGGACACGCTGAGAGAGTTGGGGTTGTTCAGCCTGGAGAAGAGAAGGCTCTGAGGAGACCTTATAGCGGCCTTCCAGTACCTGAAGGGGGCCTACAGGAAAGCTGGGGAGGGGCTGTTTGCAAGGGCATGTAGTGATAGGACACTAGTAGTGTCACTGTAGTGACAGGCAATGGTTTTAAACCAGAGCAGGGTAGGTTTAGGTTAGACATTAGGAAGAAGTTCTTTACAATGAAGGTGGTGAGGCACTGGAACAGGTTGCCCAGAGAGGGGGTGGAGGCTCCATCCCTGGAGACATTCAAGGCCAGGCTTGATGAGGCTCTGAGCAACCTGATCTAGTTGAAGATGTCCCTGCTTCCTGCAGGCGCGTTGGACTAGATGACCTTTAAAGGTCCCTTCCAACCCAACACATTCTATGATTCTATTCTATGATTCTGTGACAGCTCAAGTTTTACATACTTGTAAATGGAAGGTATTGTAAAAGCACGGTATAGTTTCATTCTCTTTTGTTTGTTTTTAGTCCAAGTGGCTCAAAAGTTCTGCCTCTTTTAACCAAAGCCTGACTCCCTATGCTCTCTTCCTTTCCACCGGTCCTGTCCAAACTTCAAGCCTACAGATTTCAAGTGCTCTAACTTCTCACAGCAGTCAAGAACAGCCACCTTTCCATGCCTACAATAAACAAGTTGTCTGTGCATGAAAGGTAAAATCAGCATACTCAGAATAGGTCAGATGATCATTTATGCACTGACCAGAAACGTTAACTTGTTAAATACAAGCTCCCAAATTTGTTGACATAGGCATGATGGATATAGCCAAGATTTCTAGACTTCTTGCATCACAGAAACTCTGTCTGGGCTTTGGAAGCCAAAAAAAAAAAAACCTCAGCCCTCATAATTTTTACTCTTCTTGGCCCCAAGAACACAGATGGAAAAAAAAAAAGAGACTACATCCAAGAACACCTAGATATCTAGTACCTCTGCTCAGTGAAATGAATTTGAAATTCAAAAAAATAATGCATTACCCTTGTCCCCCAATGCTATCTTCCAAAACAGCAGAGTTACTTTTCATCTGAAACATATCCAAAAAAAAGACAGCCACAGGCAGACAGCAAGTTTTCTTACAGCTGAAAAAGTTAGAAAAAAAATTATGTCAAAATAAAGGATGTAAATCAGAGTTTCAGTTAGTGAAGTTAGCTTTCTACTAAGTTCCAGAATGGTAAATAAATTGTTAGTCCTTTACACTATTTAAGCTGCTCAGATTTCCAAACAGCCTGTACTCAGATCAAGCACAGGACCAAACTTTAGTCCATTCCCCTTAGATAAACTCAAGATCTCCAAAACTTTTATTTGCTCTCAGATTTACATAATCAGATTTGGGTTAACAGACTCCATTAAGACGTAGCACACATTCTGGCACCATGATGTTGCACTCTGTTTGCATGACAAAAGTGATGCAATTTTGAGTAGAAATAACAACTTAAGTCCAACCCTGATACCGCAAGCTGCATATACTTTCATGTGTCTATGAAAACGCTCACATAAACAATTGAGAGGTTTCTTCAGGTATCTTGACACCTCATTTGCATGCTGTTAGACTCTAACCTAGGACTTAAAACTCTACAGTCCCAGAAGAGCTTCACAGACTGCTATAGTGACCTCGGCAAATATTTTACCTTCTCTTGCACCAAACGCAAAATGAATCACTTTGTCCCTTTCTCCCCTCTTGTCACAGTTACCCAGAAAGCCAGATATACAAGAAGCCTGGTCAGCTTTGTGTGACCTCTATCTACACTTCCATAGCTGCTAATTCAATTTGACAGCTGAACAGTTCATTCCTCATTTTCATCTCCCAAATGTAGTTCAATCCACAATTACAAAATCTGAGTGTTAACACGAAGACAAGCAACACTGCGGCTGGGGTCAGAGGTGAAGGAAGAGCAGGATTAAAATTAAGCAACCTATACTTCCACCTGATTAAGGCCATGGCATAATGATGATGCTGCTACTGTTTCTACTAAAGAAATAAAACTGCAGTTCTTTTCAGGGCACTGGAGTGTCTACAAGCACACAAGACTGGAGATTAGCAGAATGTAGTAAAAGGTAAGTATACAGAAAACTTTGTTTCATTTGTCTCAGCGTTCTAAATTACCTGTTTTCTTCTTGCCATAAAGCAAAACTCCCAAGGAGAAGCTACATAAGAGGGACAAAACCAATCTTCCAGAGAGTTGTAAAATACACTAATTGTTCCATGCAGGCTATGAAGATGATGTGACAAATTGAATTTTTTCAGCTGGAATGAGTAATATGATGACAAGCTTGCAGCTTCTCCACCTATAAACCACAATCATGCAAGTAACATCTTACCACTAAGATAGCTATTTATGTAAGCACAGGCTTAATCACTTAGATATAAGGCATTCAAAAGGTATTACTAGGGCATGTTAAGGCTTATTAAGGCATAATACAGCATTCAAAAGACACCACGAACTTCACCAGTGCAGTGCCAAAAAGAAAACTACGGCATCAGTGTCTTCCATTTCAAAATCTAAACACACTTCTGTGTCTTTCTGATGGCAGAATTCTGCCTATGCACTAGAAGACGCCCCACTAGTCAAAACTATTCTTGCCACACCAGCTTCCAACAGGATATTTCTCTCTTGTAAAAATACCTAAAAATTGCCTTTGACACCTGATGGCAGGAACACCAGATACAGTGCATCAAATGCATGATTTCAACTTCATCCTTGCTTTGCATCAGTTTGCTTAAGTAATGTGACTCTTCCCCAAAAAAGGCTAAGGTCTTATCACTTCATGAATGACCTTCTCAGTTCTCTGCACTTGCATTCTTAGCTTTCAACTCGCCTCCCCTTTAAGCAGTGTAGGATATACATTTCACAAGTGACAGTTGACTCTTTAATAAGCTCACAAAGCAACAGATCCTTTCCAACAACTGAAGCAAAGTGAATTCTGAACAGTATTCAGAACCCTCTTTGCTAGCAGCAGCTGACAAAGCCACCATTAAATGCTATTTACATGCTTCTCCCACAGTCACGCCAAACAGCTGTATTCAGCAATAATAGCCCTCCATTCTGCCATCCTACACGCGAGCAAAATCATCGCTCTTGTTCACGGCAACCTGAGGTTCAGCGTTTTAGGGATGTCGATTTGCCACTGATTTTGAACAGTGACCTAGGCACTGCATGCACACTTTAACCAGGTGTAGAAAATGGTCTTTTGTGTACTTTACCTCCTTAGTATTTGTGTACCAGTGAGCCAGTCACTTCAAATTCTGAGAAATGGGAAGAACAATAAAGCTATGTACTCATTTATCAAGAACTTATGTTCTTACTGCTGCTGAAAAAAAAATACGGCTCTGTAGATTTATAGCCAGGCTTCATATATTCTGATGGTTTCTCACCTTAACCCTGCTGCTCTTCTGAGATTGAGTATTCCCTGTTTTTGTGGCAGCTTCCCACAGGTCACAGTTACAATTTAAGACACGTACTCAAGGGTCACAAATTACATTCACACTCAAGAGGCATAATCCCATCAGAAATAGTTGTCCAAATCAACTTTGCAGCATTGCTCCATTGGTATGCTGCACAACCCTGTCCTTTGCCAAAGGGGAATTTGGTATTTCACATAGAGATACAAATAAAGCAAGCAGCAGTATTACTATGAAACGCACACTTTAGACGGATAACGCATTTTTCTCACTTCAGACAACAAGGGCTCCTGAAGACACTCAAAGGTCTTAACAATGTAACATGAAGCTAGAAACATAAAAATCAAATTACTTTTTTTCTCCACCTTTAAGCAGGAGCACCTCAATGCGGTTAGACCACCCAAAACTACACATTGTCTGTGAGAGATATGCCAAGGTACAAACTGGTTTGTTTCTTTTTATTGTTTTGTAACCTCTTTATCACCTCTCAGTTAGAGCTGGTTTTAGAAGCAAAGTGCTAGACAAAGAGCTATTGGCTGGAGAAGAGAAGGCTCTGGGGAGAACTTATAGCAGCCTTCCAGTACCTAGAGGGGGCCTACAGGAAAGATGGGGAGGGACTCTTTATTAGGGAGTGGAGTGATAGGATGAGGGGTAATGGTTTTAAACTGAAAGAGGGAAGATTTAGATTAGATATTAGGAAGAAATTCTTTACTGTGAGGCACTGGAACAGGTTGCCCAGGGAAGCTGTGGATGCCCCATCCCTGGCAGTGTTCAGGGCCAGGCTGGATGGGGCTTTGCGCAGCCTGGTCTAGTGGGAGATGTCCCTGCCCATGGCAGGGGGGTTGGAACTAGATGATCTTTAAGGTCCCTTCCAACCCAAACCATTCTGTAATTCTATGGTTTCTCTGTCTTTGAAATCTCCTTGAATATAAAGGCTAATCCTGTTCCTAACTTCTCTATCAATATAACTCTTTGTTATTTATACATGCAGAATCCCACCAAAAGTTTGCTCGTTAGCTGACTCTCTGTTAGATCCTACCACACCACTCCATTCCTCGCAACCCTCATACTGTGTAACTTTTTCAGGCATGCACTTTCACAAACACCACTGCCTCTTCCAGATGCAGACTCCTTACTTCAGCCCAACCTCTCTACAGAGGAAATCTCTACCCCAGGTACTCAGCACTCATTGTTTCGTTTCATATCGCACCCAGAAGACTGCCCATTTCCTTATTCAACACCTCAACTACTGCCTCTGAAATCTTGTTCTTCAGCTCTCTTAACAGGAGCTGACAACACTCCCTTTGCAGCTTGCATACTTCCTCTAATAGCGAAGAGAAAAAAAAAAAAAAACGGACATTTAGGGCAATGACAAGGGACTGGGGGAGAGAAGCAGCATGCTTAATTCAAATATATAATGAAAAATATGTACCTGAATTTACAACATTTTGACCAATTCTACAGATACAAACACACAGGCACTTGGGAGACATCCCCCCATTTTTCATCTTTGGTTGTTGCACATTTAGAGCCCAATGCTTCACATTTCATCCTCCTCCTGGGATGGCAAAAAGAGCTGCCTGCTGGAATATCCGGTTACTCCTAGTCTATCACATTTAAAATCACTATCTCAGGCAACAAGAATTTCAAGGATGTTGCTCCTTGCCCTCTGCAGTACACAGTATTTGCATTCATGTGTTGAGTCATATCAAAATAGAAAGGCACCTATTTTGAAAGCAAAAGAAACTTTGCATTCTAGGTCTCTAGGCACAGTTGCATAGGTATACACAACACAAAACCTTCACTTAAGTGCTAATTTTAGCACTAGACTTTCAGCAAATAACGGTATATAGCAGATACTGTTTTACTGGAGTTCACTAAGGAAAACGCCAAAGCAAGGGGATGAAGTGGGGTTATTTTTGCAGACTACTACTACTGCTGAAGAATATGCGTGTGTATTTATTAATTTCACTGCAGTCTGGACAGGAAATGTCACAGATGCTAGTGTCTTCATAAAATGTGCTTTGACTAGAACTGGAGTTAAATTGAGTGTTATTAATACTCATTTTTCTTGCCTAGCCAGTAAGTATTTCCCACTGTCATGAAGGAGGAAAGAAGTTCAGTGCTAACAAGAACCAAGGAGGTTAATGTCCTTTTTTTTTTTCCTCATAGGTCATATATTCTAGGAGAAAATATATAAATACAGCACTGGCACTTGGCAATTAGAAGCCAGCAGCATCAGCTAGAGCCTGAAGCCACAAATTCTAACCATCAGAAATGCTGATCAGTCATGTACCTTGTGGTAATTTAATAATTAAATTATTCCCATACATCATTTCATCCCAGGTGGAAAAAGCCAACTTTTCTGGTTAGTTTACTGAAGTCACAAAATATTATAACTTGTAGCTTCATAACCACATAGCTGTAGTTTCAAAACAATGTTTTTCGAAACACAGTGTGTTGAACACTTCGTTGGCGTCTCAAACCAGGCAAGGAAGATGAACTAAAAACGTTCATGACTAAGATGTTCTTTCTTCACTCCCACCTTAGTGTTTCCATTGAATTATATCATATTTTCAAGTGCAGAAACTCTAGGTTAGTTTTGTATACAGACAGATCTGGTCTTGAAAGAAATCAGCAATAAAAATTTAAATATTAACAATGCCTACCTCCAAATCTCTGCAAAAACAACTGAAACATCCAATGAAACCACAGACTTGCTTACACCATTTGAGGACCTGGCTTTGTGTCTCCCAGTTTCATTCATTCATGTGTATTCCTGAAGTAAAGCTCAATCCTACACTTCCAAATCAGAACGATGTGATTATCTCACATTCCTAAAAAGTTCTCTTAGTGTGGTAACAATAAAGCATATCATCAATCCAGTCTCCTGGTGTTTAGCTAGATTCATAAGAAGATTCTGGACAAGGTTACTGAACCAAAGCATTAAAATGCAGCCGTATAGAGCACATGAGAATAAACAACTATAGAATTAATATGGCTTCACAGTAATTTTTTTTAATCCCAATTAAAAGTGCATCATGAATAGCTTTTCACTAAGCATATACTTTAAAGATTTATAACAAAGGTAAGGAGTCCAGTACCAAAACTTAGGAAGAAATACTTGATTTGCTTAGCTACTGTTCACAAAGTCCTGAGGGGAGACTGCTCCCCAAACCCCTAAGCAATCTGCAGCAAACACGCTGAAAAGCACTCTATGCAGACAATTCCTGGTAGTACTTGGCAGGAAATGAGACACAGCATACCTAGGCAACTTAGGTAACTTGTTCAGGTCATGCTTACCTTCTCAACACAATATGAGGTCTATAGACTCTTCCCTTTTGGCAGCAACTACAAAGACAGAAGTGATTCTCTCTGGCAAGTATCCCACTATTGACTAGATACCAGGTTTTGCTAGCATATAAGGTCAGACACCTGTTGTTCATCAGAAGTCACATAAATACAGTTCCACTGCCAAAAAATGGGAACAGAATTACTAGTAAGGCTTAAACGACAGCAGCTACAAATGCCTCAGTCACTCAGCATACAAAGTTACAAATGACCAAGCTCAACAGCCTTTACTTCAAACACACTTTATAATGAGTAAACATTTCAGAACTGAAATTGGAGGGAGTAGACTGAAACACCGACAGATGTGCTTGCTTTACTCTCCAACCTCCTAGAGAAGGAATGGTTATTTCTGATAGCAGTTTGATCAGTACAGAAGACTCACACAAACTAAAAGCTTTTGTGTTAGTTGGGTGTTAGCTACGCAGTGAAGTACATTCAAGAAGTCCTTGTATCAATTTGGCATTTTTCAAGTACCCGGCAGCCGCTCCTTTTACGGATAACAAATAGCTCCTTTTTGCCAGCAGAGTGTTAAATCAAAAGTCACCTCTTCTAGTTCGTAAATACACTGAGTATCCTATTTAGCTGAAGTCTACTGGCTGTCTCGGGTATTAATGCTAACTTCTCTAAAATGAAAGCATTATGAAAGACTTATTTTCTATTTAGCGATATCACACCTCATACTGACAGATTTGGGTTGTGCTACTGATCACTTCGACGTTATACAGCTACAAAATTTTAAAATAAAGTCTGAACAACGAAAATACACATTATCTGGAAAAGTATCACAGATGCCTAAGGATAGAAAGAAAAAAGCTTTAATACATTTTATTATTTTGTGCAGATAATTATTTAACAGATTACAGTCAAACAATGAAGAAAGAAAATACAAACATTTCAGTCGTTCTCACTCTTTTCTCAAGACACTTGACTTGTACTTTGAGCTTAAGTAGTAATTAAGTAGTTAATCCACTGATACCCAACCTAAGCAGAAAACGATTTTTTAGATGTACCACTGAATTATCAGTATCATTAGTGATACAACAGCTCAGTGCTGTACCAGTAGTAATATTTACTAGTGGTAACACACTTTTGTGAGACACATTTGTAATCCACGTAATTGGTGTACAACAGTAAGAACTCAAAATATCCCCAAGCTCTGTTCAGGAACTGTTGCACACAATAGCTTTCGATTAAACTGGAATTTGTTTTCATTGCTAGGACTGCAAGGATGGGCAAAATTGTCTCTAAAAGTCAATGTATATTAAAAGAAAGATTGCTACATTTTATGATGACAAAGCAAAATAAATGACAAGCAGGTACCAAGAAGTAAGATTCAAAACTCCATAACCAGAACATATTTTCAATAGAAAAGTATGAGTGTAGATTCTTTTGGGCTGGAGTAACTTGATTGTTTGCTTGGTATCTCGAGTTATGAACTTCTCTTCCTCATGAAGTGAAGAAATCCAAAAGTCCTTACTGAACAGAAACAGCTCTATCATTACAATCTATGAAAGAGTAACAGATCAATATCTTCAGATGCTTACAGATTGCTTTTTAAAACTTACTACAACATAACATTGAAGTGAACAGTAATTAGATATCTATCATTTTTCCCAGAAAGATGTAAACAGGATAATAATTTTACGTGTATGTAGATAGCTTCTCAGATCATTTGAGGGGGGCAAAGGAGGAGGTGTTGTTTCTCAATGATCAAGACACTTTTAACTGAAATGGGTCTTCACTTGTAAAAAAGCAGCCAACATTGTTTTAATCCAGCATTAAACAAAATGTTGCGCTTCTTGCACTACTTTAACACACTGAAAAAGCAAAATAACTACCCATATTTTGGCATTCATGTTTACATTTGCTCAGATGCTTTAGATTTCACAAAGCCGCTACCCAGTATTGCCATGAAACACAGATTGTAGAATCTAGGTAGCACAGGCTACTTCCAGTACCAATACTAAGTAGGAAGGAACATGAAGCAGGGCATTACACTAAGTTTCTGGAACTAGTACAGTAAGACCGAAAACCTAGGAAAAGTTAGCCTACAGTTTATAGAAGGAACTAATTATCTGCAGAAGCTGATTTTTGGTTGTATATTATTTTACACTCTGTGATTCCCTCCATCTGCTAATTTAAAGCAGACATACTTGCTGCTTCCTTTGCTTTGTTTCCCATATTCTCTTCTCCTCCCTGCCCCATATACCAAGCATTATGAATATAAGCCCAAATATCCCAGACAACCCAGTGAACAAAGTTAGTGTAATGCACTGGTGTGAGGTGTGAAATAAAAAAGTGTCTCTCAATCTTCATCAGAGTTCTGTTGTAGAAGAAAGTTGGCAGCCAAGTTTTCATTCTTCTCACAAGCAAAATATGCCTGTATCACAAGTCCTTCAGGAAATCCTAATGCCTTTAACTGAAGAAAAGAAAGACATTTATAAAGTACATTTTATATATTAAGCTTCTTGTATGCCTAGTATCTTGAGATGCCGCTTATGCAATTACCACCTTCTTGAAACAAACACTACTGCCTAGCTCAATACAGCCTTTGGTGAGCAAAGAATAAGAAGGTGTTTCCTTTGTCTTTAGTAAACAGAATTCTCACTTGAAAAATTGATTTAATATGTCTAATGAAGCTCCATAAAACATGTCACCTTCCTTTCACTGACACAGTAAGTCACTAAAACAGGGTTGGGTCACAGTAATGTCAGGAAGTAAAGGCACATTGCTGTGCTGCAGAAAACAAACTTAAAACAATGCCCATTCTAAACTATTAATTACACAAATCTCAGGATTGTTAACAAAAGTTGCCTAGAACAAAAGCTCCCAGCCTGCGATCACTAGTAGGAAGTCCAACACATGACGTTAAGCCATACTTTCAATTGTTACAACTGGACTTTCACTTTTAAAAAAAAATTGACTACACATCGCAGCCACAAGAAGTAAGTTGAGAGCAATCTGTTTTTCATAAGTCAAGGAATTAATTAATGTCTGGGACACAATGACAACAGGAGATGGGAATGATAGAGAAGAGATTATTACGGTGCCAAGGCAAATGGGTTTAGCCTGCGCTTAAACACATTCAGCAAATCAATCTTTCTTTTAGCCAAAGGCAAGCACATACAACCATTTGGAGATTTTCTTAAAATCCTCATAGCATCTGCAAGGCATTTTACATAGAGGGCAGGTCAAATCTCTGTGAGAAATTACGTCCTTTTGTCCCTTATCAACCATTCTTAGATTTAATTTCATGCTTACATGGAAGAAGCATAATACAAAAACAGCATGGATGTGTAAGCTGTAATACTAAGACACCCAAATTTTGAAGTGTGTCTTTAATGGAAAGGGGAAGAAGGATACAGGTCTGTGGAGTTTTGGAACAGATTGTAGAGGTAACGCTCTACTGCATAAAATGGTTTTAAAAGAAAATGCAGCAGACTAGAGAGGATGATCTGCGAAGATGGACATGGACAAACGGTTTTATTAGACTAATTTTGTTAATTTTCAATTTCCTTGAGATCTAGAGAATGGACACCTGTATTAAAATTGTTCTTTTCTGATGATCCTGACATAACCTTTTGCTTTGCCCGTTGAAAAACACTGTCTTTGATATACAAAAACACTACCATAGTATGACATAAGTCTTTGCAATTTGTTCTGAGAAAAATCTCAGAGGCAATGCCATCTACGCAAATCTGTATTTAGTCAGTGTTACACACAGTATTTATGAATGCAATATACCGCCCCCAAGTCTATTTTTATGGACATGTTTACCTGTATGTTTGGAAAGCTATAATTAACTAATTCTCATGGACAGACAAATAACTGGGTTAAGTAGCTACTTCAACTAATCTACTTAACTATGAGAACTCTTACTATCTAAGGGCTTTGCAAACAGTGCTCATGCAGACACACCTTTGTACCTGCAAAGCTATCACAGCACAATCTAGAATAGTACTGGTCTGAGGCTTTTGCAAGAGGAATTACTGCCTGAGTTTCCATTCCAGAGGGTAACTCATTCAATCAACAATTATTACAGAGAGCCTCTGATCACTTAAAAGGCTCCGCATCTTCTCAGTAAGACATATTCAAAAGATTTTTAGACTCAATTGCTATAAAGCAAGAAGAGATGTGATTTGAAACAAAGCTACAACAGATATCAAATATAAAATATAAAATATCAAAAATGATGCAGAATTACTAAGCATAAACAAAGTTTAACTTAAGGCATGTCTTAAGCCTGCACCAGAGTCAACATCCTACAGCAACAGCCAAGCAACATTTCAAAGAAGAAAGACTCACCCTTTCTATAGCCTCTTTTTCCTGAGGTGTTACTTGAATGTAGTTCATATGACCACTTCCAGATTCTGCCACTATTCCTCCAGTGCTGACACCATCATCATTGCCACTTAAACCTTGGCGGGACTCTAGAACTGGCTCATTCAACATATGAATAAAATGTTCCTGGTGTTGACTTATTTGCTGTGATGTATGAGAGTATAAAAGAAATAAATATATTGAAATAAAGCATGTCTAAGCCTGCCAACAGGCAAGTTAGAGTATTTATTTTCAGTGAATTAAATAGTCAAAAGAATGTGTAAAAAGTGCATAGAGAAAAATGATTAAATCTAACCATGAGAAATGCAATTTCATGTTTCAGTTCAATTGCAGTGACCCTTCCCTGCTCCTGATGACCTCTGCACCTCCTATAGACTCAGACTCTTTTCTAATGTCATAGAAAATATGTTTCATACAACAATGCTGAAAAGGCAACAACAGAATGTTGTAACTACTATTAACACATCATCCTACTTAACATCAACATATCCCTTTCTTGTAAGGCTAAATCAAAATTAGCAGCATTATTTCGTTTTAGGATTCACCTGCAGTAGTTGAGGATTTTCCTGTCCAATCTGCTGTAGCAATGCTGGTAACAGAGAAGGATTTTGCTGAATAATTTGTCTCATCTGCTGGAACTGAGGCTGATTTCGTAAAAACTCAAGTGGATGCCCTGAAAAATCAATGAGATAACATGGATTTTAAAAAGTTACCAAGATTCTTAATAAAATACGTACCTACACTATAACTGTAGATAGAAACAGGACATGAAAGCCAACTATATGCTTCCTCACACTACTTACTACAGCTTTAAGCAAGAGTTCTTTATTCTATGGTTAAACAATGCACTTTCTTTTCACCCAGCCTTCTCTTAAGATGCAACAGCCTTCTGTCCTTGATCTCCAGGACTTTTCTCGTTATGTCTCATCTCTGAGTAACCTCATTCAGAGACACCTACCCAGACTACCACGTTGTCTCCATGCCTACAACAGAGTTCTCTACCTCCTGCATTAGGTCAGTTCTGCCCTTCTCAAGAGAGTCCTGCCTTCCCATATATCCTATACTGTTAGGTACTGCCTTGAACGCAGCAGTGTCTCAAGTGCTCTGAAATACCCCACTCTCTCTTTATGGATAATGTCATGTGTGCCTGTCACTAGTACCTGTACGTTTAACACCCTGGCCTCTATCAAGGCTAGCATCTTGAACACTGCCTCTGCCACAGCCTAAGACAGACCTCTCCTACTCCTTGGTTATGCTCCTTTCGTGTATTTATTTCCCTTTAAGACAGAGTTCTCCTCAGCAGGCACCAACCACTGTCCCTGTGCTGCACTGCTGACCAAGGAGTCCTAGGTCATGGATAGGTCTCTCAGGTGTTACACCTTATGGTCTTATTGCAGGTTTCTCCCTTGATATTCCAACTTCCAACCAGTAAATGCATTTAGTATAGTCACAGTCGACAGTAGTACACAGAAGCAGGAAGCCAGAGTTTAAGTGAGAGAAAACACAACCCCCTCTGCATTTGTGCTCTTACATTTAAATCCAGAATACTGAATCAAAGGAATTGTGCAAGTTCACGGCATTTTTAGAAACTTTATGATTTATTCCAGATACATCCACATACAACAAGCCATTCGTCCCAAGCAAGTACCACACTTGGAATTTCCATGTTACAGCTCTTACACAATTCACTTTGATCAGTTCACAAGCACCAGGAACTTAAAATTCACTCACGCAGAGAATGCTTAAGTGCATGTGTTTATCACACCCTCCCAAATATAGCCTTTCTTACCTCCTAATGAACTAGTAGTCGTAGGTATAGCTGCTACTGATGCTGACACTGATGAAGACTGAGAGGCACCAGTACTTGCTACTTGAGGAGGTTCAGCTACAGCCTGATTATCTCCAGGTATACCCTAAAGACACAGTTCACATAATTACGTATAGAATGCTAAAAGATATTTGTTTTATTGCATGTATTATTTACTTTTCAGAACGAAGGAAAAAACATTAATGCTTTCACTGCAAATACAAAGCAAGATGCTGTGATAGGTATTCATTTACAACTGGAAGAGAATACTGTGAGAAAAGTAATGTGTTTTTTGACAAGAAAACCATGTGGTTTGCATAGCGTGCATTGCACCAGTTTAAAATTACATTTTACTACACAAATACTTGATTTGAACCCTCTTCTAAGATATTAGATATGAGTGAAAAAGTTAAACTAAAACATACTGTTACAATATGTTATAGTATTATGCAAATAAAGTTAAATTACAGCAACAGAATTGTAGTACACAATGCTAACAGTGAGATTATAGATGCCATAGAATCTGGCAAGAAATTAACATGAGATACAAGAACTGGGCTCTTTGGACCTCTTTCCTTCAAAAAAACAGCGTGACAACTGCCATTTACTGTGTCTTAAGTGTGAAGAGGCCTGTATGTCACCAAATTTTAGCAGCTAAAAAACCAGTTAACTCAGACTTTTTATTTTCCATGTGCAAACAACTTCATATATGAACTAACTGCTCAGGGGGATGAAACTGACAAATCTAAAAAAAAGAACAATTATAGTAAATTAGAATGTGAAGTATACAACTGAGACAGACCTTACTCCATTACCTTTATCCTGCACGGGAATCTTTCAAACTTCACAACCTAACCATGTTTTTCCCACTGTTACTGAACTCCTGCACCAAGTTTATCCTTTCCATCCTCCTCCCTGAAGCCTAGGGACTTCGGCAGCTTGGCATGGGACAGACACCAAGAAAGACTCTTATGTGACTACAAGCCTTGGTGGTACAGGCAAGGGAAGTTGCTTGACAGGAACCCAAAAGAGTTCACTTCACTATTTGCCCCATTAGAGGGTCAGAAGCAGAGAAGCACAGAGGGGTCCCACCTGCAGGGAGGAGCAGATGGGACAGGTGACCCAAAACTGACCAACAGGGTATTCCATCCCATCTGCATCACACTCAGTATAAAAGCTGAGGGATCAAAGGGGCAAGGGGCTCGCTCTCTTTCTTCAATGGCCGACGTGTGAGGAGGACCCTGTCTGTTCGTCTGCCTTTGATCCCGATCCGAGCATTCCTGACTCTAGTTCCAGAATTCAGCTCCTGTCCATCACTGACTCCAGTCTGCGACTGTCCCTGTGTCTGCTGGTGACACAATTGTCATCCTGGGAGCTGGATACGGTTTTGTATACATTGTATACTTTTTAAAAATTTTTATTATTCTATTATTATTTACTATTTCCTTATTTATTATTATTTTCATTAAAGTAGTTTAGTTCTTTTTCTAAATTTGTAAATCTACTTATCTCTTCCTCTCGTCTCTTTGGAGAGGTGGTGGGGTAGGGCCATCTGTCGTTCTGATTGGCCAATCCGGCCAAAACCACAACACAGTGCCTTACAGAGGACTGCTTAAATACCTTTTCCCATCACATCAGTCATTTCTAGGAACCTAAGTGTCACGTAGGAACTTGGGTTAATCTTATGCCCCGACCAACCAGCGTATGCTTGTTTAAACCTTGTTTGCTCTTGAATAGAAGCACTATGGAAACTAGTCCAACCAAATTTATGTAGACATGATTCATCATCTTGAACATCATCTTAACTCTTAAATACAAGCTTGAAGTATCACTCTCCAAATAACCAAGACTGTGTACAATTGTAATCAGATGAGACTAGGGAGGTGTATGCACCTTGTTTACACAGCAATACAACAGAATAAAGCATGATATCAACTCACATACAATTAATTTTGAATGGAAACATTGCTTGGACCACAAAAAGTCCATTTTTGCCTTATGGTGGACTAAACAATATGGTGGATTAAGCAATAAAATTACTGTTTAATTGAGCACCAGAACAGTTTTTAGCTGACATTGTTCTCCACAGAGTAATAATCGCATCAGGCCCAGCACCAGGAATGTAGACATTTAGAACAGAATAGTTCCAAGCTGGCAGGGATCTATAACGATCATCCAGTCCAACTTCCTGAGCAGTCCAGGGCTGATCAAAACCTAAAGCCTGTTATTAGAGCCATTGTATAAATGCCTCTAAAGCATTGACAACCCTTGGGCAATGACCACCTCTCTAGGAAGCCTGTTGCAGCATTTGACCACCCTCACAGTAAAGAAACGGTCCCTAAAAATTTCGATACTAACAAGCTGCAACCAATTGTCTGGTTGTTGGAGGAAAGACAGCTAATATGGTCTCTAAGAGCAAGACTGTTCCTCCCCACTCCCTTTTCCAGCAGGAAGAGGAGGAATCATAAAATGGTTCCGGTTGGAAGGGACCTTAAAGATCATCTAGTTCCAAACCCTCTGCCATGGGCAAAGAGAACTCCCACTAGACCAGGCTGCTCAAAGCCCCATCCAGCCTGGTCTTGAACACTTCCAGGGATGGGGCATCCAAAACTTCTCTGGGCAACCTGTGCCAGTGCCTCACCACCCTCACATAAAGAATTTCTTCCCAATAGCCAATCTAAATCTCCTCTCTTTCAGTTTGAAACCATTACCCCTTGTCCTATCATTACACTCCCTGATAAAGAGTCCCTCCCCATCCTTCCTGTAGGCCCCCTTCAGGTACTGGAAGGCCACTATAAGGTCTCCCCGGAGCCTTCTCTTCTCCAGGCTGAACAACCCCAACTCTCTCAGCCTGTCCTCATAGCACAGATGCTCCAGTCCTTTGATCATCTTCGTGACCCTCTGCTGGACCCACTCCACCAGGTCCATGTCCTTCTTGTGCTGAGGGTTCCAGAGCTGGACATAGTACTCCAGGTGGAGTCTCACCACAGCAGAGTAGAGGGGAAGAATCACCTCTCTCGATCTGCTGGCCACTGTTCTTTTGATGCAGCCCAGGATGCAGTTGCTTTTCTGGGCTGCAAGTGCTCATGATGTTGAGATTCTCGTCTACCAACATGCCCAAGTCCTCCTCAGGGCTGCTCTCAAGCCATTCTCTGCCCAAACTGTATTTGTGCCTGGGATTGCCATGACCCAGGGGCAGGACCTTGCACTTGGCCTGGCTGAACTTCATGAATTTCGCAGGCACCCACCTCACAAGCCTGTCAAGGTCCCTCTGGATGGCATCCCTTCCCTCCAGTGTGTCAACTGTGCCACACAGCTTGGTGTTGTCAGCAAACTTGCTGAGGGTGCACTCAATCCCACTGTCCACGTTGCCAACAAAGATGTTGCACAGCACTGGTCCTAGTACTGACCCCTGAGGAATGCCACTCATCACCGGTTTCCATGTGGACATTGAGCCATTGACTGCAACCCTCTGAGTGCAGCCATCTAGCCAGTTCCTTATCCACCGAGTGGTCCATCCATCAAATCCTTGCTTTTCCAATTTAGAGACCACGATATCATGCAGTGCAGTGTCAAACGCTTTGCATAAGTCCAGGCAGATGATGTTGGTTGCTCTCCCCTTATCTACCAATGCTGTGGCAACACCACAGAAGGCCACCAAATTTTTCAGGCATGATTTGCCTTTGGTGAAGCCATGTTGGCTGTCACCAATCACCTCCTTATTTTCCATGTGCCTTAGCAGAGATTCCAGGAGGATCTGCTCCATGATCTTGCCAGGCACAGAAGTGAGACTGAGCAGTCTGTAGTTCCCTGATATTCTCAGTGAAGGATAACGTGAAACAGTAAGGGACCAGCTCATATAACAGAAGGACCCGTTTTCAACACAGAACCTACTGAAGGAGTAGAAATGAACTGCTCAGACCAGTCAGACTTAATCTATTTGGCAAACGTGGCGTGTCTAGAACTCCATTGTAGGGCTGCTGTTTCTATTCGTGACTTCCTGAACAGAAATAAGCTAGAGCAGGGAAATACTAGATTGAGTGCACAAGCATTGCACATTGTACATGATTGGCACAGGCACAGCAAGCCCAACACTTACAGGAGGCACTGGATTTATGGTACATGTACAGATTAAATGAACAGTAAAATCAACATTTTTAAGGCATAAAAAACCAAACGTTTGAGATTCGAGACTTATGGCAAATAGATGGGAGCACTACTGCATTCGTCCTTAGGGCAGACAGTATTGATCACCTTTCATTTACACAACACTAGATGAGAACTGAACTTTTTCATGTACTCAAAATATCTGTTGTCTGTTTAAAAACTGGCTTCAATGTTTTAACAAAGTTGAGACTTGAAACAAGGAAAAACAACATCAGGGAAAAAATGGTATGCTAGAAAACTAACTGTACTGGAAATACTGATTAAGCAACAGGGTCCCAGACAGATTCTCTGGTGGTTACAATTCACCTGTCAGATTAAGGTATACAATTAAAAGTTATCCAAAAACCCCCTAAAACAACTCACAAGATTTCCATTAAAGTGAAGCTACTCTTCTGTTTCCTCTCACACCAATTAAGTTCATTTCAACCTTCAAAATACATTTGTCAAATGAGAAATTGTTCCTTCTTCAAAACACTGCTTAAATTAAAACACCAGTTAAATTAACCACATTTCAAAAAACTCTGAAATCTTTCTGTTTGGAAAGTATTATTAGAAACACTGTGCATTATTAGTAGAAACAATGATCTGGAACCTAAAAAAATGCCCTTGCGATGTTATAGATGCTAATACAAAAATAAAGCTACGCTGCCACTAAGATGTGACACAAAATCATTCCTTGAGCCAGCCACTGGCAGTTAAAACTATCACTGTAACTGGACATACTTTACATACATATCTATACAAATCAACAAAGAATAAAAGCAAAGAAGCGATAGAAGTAGTTTGGGATGACTTCAGTATTTCCTGTAACACGTAACCTTCAAAATCCAATTCTCAGACTTCCAGATGCTCTGCTTAGAGATGTAGCTCCTCTATGAACATGCATTACTCTCATTGGTTGGACAATATTCAAAATAACAAGTAAATGAAAGTTAAAGTTAGTCTTTAGTGAGGACAAAAGAAAAAGTGAAAGAACAAGGTGTAGGTAAAATAAGCTGCTCACCATTAAAAGGTATTCCACCGCTCTGTCAGGATTGTTGAAGCTGGCTCTCAGCGCCGCAATTACTTGTTCTTGTTCATAGCCCATTGACATGATCTCAGTCACCATATTCTCATAGGACTGGCCTGTCACTAGAAGTAACATGACCACCATTTTAAGGGAATAAGGGGGAAAAAAAAAAGCACAAAAAAGTTTCAATGGATAAATTTAATTTCTATCCAAATTTTAGTCATTCATTGAAGAATAAAGAATAGCTCCTATTAAACTTGCCACAGTTCTGTTGCTTTAACTCCAAATATATTGTGGTGGTTTCATTATGCATTTGACTGGAAAAATAGAGGGTAATGAACACAATGAAAACTTCTATTGAAAAAAGCAGCACTTGTGATACTTCTGTACTTGTAATTGCAATAATATCCCCTCTTTTGCTTTCATCTAAAGTCAAGGGCATCCTCACAGCTAATATTCAATTCCTGATGTAATCAAGAAAAGTCTCCTGCTGTGTAAGTTTGGAAATTAAACTTTCTAGGCAGAAATCTGCCTGTCAAACTGTTAGCCATCAAGGTTTTTCCCAGTAAAGCCTTCACTCTATGCTATGGTTAAGCAGGTTACAGATAGTGATGACCAAGTTACAACTGTATGTTGCTACATGCTGGTGATGATTATCAAAGTCATTTAATCAATTTAACTTAGACCAACTCAAGTCAGAGAGAAGACTTAAAGTTACATCTAGGGAAGGCACTCAAGACCTCAATGAGGGTTCAGGAAAACAAGTTATCTCATTTAATTCATGTATATTTGACTAGACATCCATCACATCAAATCCCCCACCTTTTACAGCATAAATGGACTAAAACTGGCCCTCCCCTGCAGCCATCAAGACAAAAGGGCACACACATTATATGTGGAGCAATTTAAGGACAACTGATCACTACACTAATGGCATCATAGGGAAAATGATCTCTTTTCATAATCTATTTTATTTCCCTTCCTTAAAAGCAGACAGCAGGTTTAACAATTCAAAAAAATAACTATTCCATTATAAATTGTAACTGGGCAACATCTTAAAGGTTATCTGCATGTAAAAACAGAAAAAAACCCAAAACCAAACCCAAGCATTAGAATACCATCTCCTTCCTTGGAAAAAGGTATTCCTGATCTCAGTGGAATCCTACCACTGACTCTGTAACACTAGGAAGTTAGTGGCAGGAGAGTTAAATCATTAACAGTCACCATAGAAACCAACAGATTAAAAAAAGTAGAGGAAACAAATACTGCTAGAGCTACTCTGTTAAGACAAGTAAGTCACAATTAAAAGAACCAATGAAAATACCAAGTTTTGTTTCCCTAGGGAGAAGGAGTTTAGCTCAAGCCAACATTAACACAACCACATTGCTTGATTTTTAAAGAATGCTTCTAAATAATCAGTGGATGTATGACTGAGGGCAATATACACAAGAAGAAATAATAAAACAACCGCAGCCCAAGGATAGTTGTGCTTTATGTGTAAGATAAATCCTTGACTAATTTGCGTATTTATTTGTTCAGGCTTCAAAATAATAGTGCCAACCTGAGTTTAAGGAATAGTAAAATCATGTCTTCATATACAACTACAAGATCAATCGTTTTACATCTAACTTTATTTTTTCAAAGACATAAACAAAATCACCTAAACTTCATTTTAAAGATACTGTTCACAGAAACAAAAAAGCCAAGCCAACCGTTGTCCCAACACAGTGATTTGCTAAACTTACTGCTCTACACAGCACTAGTTTACCCTTACTGTTGCTAACAAACTAATCAAGGTAAACAGCAGACAGAACACCTTTTGATCTAATTAACTACTAGTTAAACATTTCTATAGTGTTCTTTCAATATAAGCTAGGTAGAGACCAGAACAGTATGAAAGATTTGATTCAGAAGAAAAAGATGCAAGAACATCGACTTGCTCTGGACAGACTGCTACATAAGCCATCATTAAAAGCCAAAGAAGGAAACAGAATTACTGCGAATTTGGGCACATGTACTCCACGTACAGTCTACTTACACAAGTCATGCAAATGCAAGAACCAAGAACAGTAATTCAGGAATTGCACACCAGCAATGTCACGATAGAGAGTCAGGGCTATCTCTACATAGCGCTACTGGGAATGTTTACGAAGTCAATGCTGAACTGATTCTGCTCTTTGCTTTTGTCTTTCAAGTAACATTTTAAAGACGGATTAACTTTCAAATCCAGTTCATCACACTCCCCAGAATAACTCTTGTCCCATGCCCTAAAGAAAGGTTGGGCTGCTCCAGTGAAAGATATTGGTTGCACAGGAACTGCAAGACGTGCAGATCTTCATGTAGCACACAAAGCCACATTGGATTTCAGTCAGCGTATCTAACTGAAAACAAAAGCAATTCAGTAGAAACCAATCCCTGTTTTTAAAGTTAAGTCAATTATCTTCACACAATGCAAATGAAAACCCACAGTAAGAACATGCCTAGTATCCTACTTAGGATGTAAAAACACACTACATTAATTTGTGCAAGCAAATTCCTTTCAAGACAGTTTCTAAAGAAAAAGAACCACAGAGTTCATGCCTATTGCCTTTGAAAATTTTTTGGCATATAACCCTTGCAGTATGCTTGCCCAGGAAATTACACTCCATATTTCCAAACTGTGAGGGACACTTGGGTTTACTCAACCAGATACCACGCCAAGAACTTTCATACAAAATGGGTAGTGAGGTGATGCTCTCCTGCCACATTCAAAGGAGATTATTTTTTTAAAATTCTGAATATAACTGAATCAACACCACCGGCTTAATTAAACTTGTTGGTCATTACTGTTAACATGAGTATTTGTGATGAACACGTCTCAGTCACTAAGGTGTAATGAATGGTTAATTAAGCCTGCAGCACTTTTGGTAGCAGCAGTCATTCAAAAAAATCTAACAGAACTCGACTGGTCGTCTCCTACAGTATCTATCAGCTATATCAGCTCACACATTTCTTTAAACAGTATGTCATGACATAAGACCTAAGCTGGCTAGCACCATTACACATAAAACATTACTACTGCTCCTAAATCACCCAGGCTGCTTAATCACCACACCTGCCTCCAATATATCCACACACCCCTACACAAAAATGTAAGTGAAACTCTTTAACTTTTGGTACCAAGCTGCAGCTTAATGTTTACAGACATAAAACAAAATAAAAAACTCACTTCCCCTTTATTTCTGTGCCTTAATTTGCTATCCTCTATAAAAAAAATCCCCTCCAAAAATTGAAGTAGGAGTAAGGCGCTGTGGTTTTGCCTAAGTAATTTCCTACTACCAGAATCAGTGTTAAGTGAGGGTCAGAACTTCCTACTGTTTTTACCCTGTTTATTCCACTCCACTCCGCAACGGGAGAGAAACAAAAACGTTTAAGCTGTGAAAAGAAAAGTGATTTCACTGTAAGTATATGGAGGCATTCATTCCCCAGCCCGGATAGCAGCAGATTTGGAGAATTTATCTAATCTAAATGTGTCAAAAGACAGTACTGTTAAAGCTGTAACACGTGAATAATAAAGGCAGCCATTTTATCAGAGCTGCACACTGGGAAGTAAAGGTGGAAAGAAAAGTGTATACATATTTATGTCTCGTCTTCTATCCAAGACACTTCAAACTGAATAGTCAGAAGAGAAACTAAGGCAAACGGGGGGAAAAAACAGGAATGATAAGGATCTTCCTTTTACACAATAAAAATATATGAAGTGAAATATTCTTCAGTAAAGAAGTTCTTGATGCTGGTTTTAAGATACCAACTTCACGTCTTAGAGAAGAGTACTTTGATTATAACTTTAACAATGACAGATACAGAAGAGAATGTCAACATCTGCTAATCCGTCATTTGTTTCTGCTGCACCAAAATAACGTCTACATTAAAAAAACACTCCACTTACCAAGTGCACTTATAGCATCCTCAAAAAGATTTGATCGAGATGTATCACCTGTTGTACTGTAAGATGAAGACAAGTGCAATGGTAATTACAAAACTTTGGAAAACTTTCTGTTTTTCAAAAACAGCAGCAGCAGCTGTAACTCTTAATAGCCCCTTTTGTTTCTAAAAAACCAACAAAGCTTTCCAAAGACTCTCTTTTGATCTTATAGTGAGACCAGATTTTACAAACTTTCAATGCTACCGTTTTTAACACAAGGCAAACCTTCCCCCATACCCCCCAATAGTTTGGCTGTTGCCCATGTGCTCAGGGATTAGCCATCTGGTTGCTTGAATGCTTTAAAAGGTGGGAAGCAGTCTCACTAACTGCTTCCCCATAATCACTGGTTTGACCTCAATAAGGACCCAAGGAGGTCAGTGGTAAGCACTTATTAAAATCTCAGTATCCTGCTTTCCCAGGAATATAAATTGGTAACATTTGCAATTACTCCATCTCAAGTTATCAAAGCTGTTAAATTACAGGATTAAAGGTTCACCTCCACGAACACCAAGGAACACAGAGGCACAACACCAGAGAAACGCCAGTTAACTCAGACAGAGGCAAGGGTGCCCCTTTCCTGGCTCCTCCCAGGGATGCCATGTAAAGCATCAGACCCTTGGTCTCAGGGTGATGCCCCTGATGGGTCAATGGGAGAGGGTCTCCAGGCCTCCTTACAGACCAAGGGTGTTACTGCCTATATGGTGGTATGACCTACATGGGCTGCCAGGAAAAAGCGTTTGGGGATTGTGCAAGACTTATTATAGGATATCTAGGGGAAGAACCCAAGGCAGGGAAAAGAAGCATCAAGGCACCCTGCAGATGAAAAGCATGGGTAAAGAGAGTGAAAAGAGAAGAAAAAGGGCCACTCACATGCAAACAGCACTTGCCTGGCCATGCCCTGCACCTGATCACCAGTCTATCCTGGCTTCTAATTAAATTTATTTTCTAATTATTTTTCATGCTGATAGGTCTCTCTATTCTACATGCATGTGTGTGTATGGAAGTCTACGTGCTCACAACTGGACAGGGAAGCATGAGTCACTGGGATCCACGTGTCTGCAGTGCCAAAAACTGCAAAGACCAGACATTGTTGAAGACTCAGTGCCAGCAACTGGAGAAGGGGCCACCGGGGTCCACATGCCCGGGCTGTTGGCAACTGAAGAGACTAGACTGCATGCATACTCTGTGTGGATGCATACGCTGACATGTGTGCAATCACCAGCACGCACCAAGTTTGACTACAGTGAGCAGGGTAAGATGCTTGAGAGCCAGGTATTGAATGGCTGTAAGTCAGAGTCAGCTGCTGGAGAGACCAGAGGGTCTGAGAGAGGAGCTACTGGAAAGACTGTAACATCTGGGGATCTGCTACTGGCAAGGTAAAGGCTTCAACCAGCTAGTGGAGAGACCTGTTCATATGTCCATGGATGAGGCAACTGGGAGACCAGGGGATCTAGGGATCTAGCTATCAGGTTCAATGCATGTCTACAGCCAGTTCCTGGAAGGATCTTCAATGTGTAACATGTGTATCCGTGCAATGGGAATCTGAGCATCAGCAACTGGAACAGGGTTTCAGGGCTCAGGCAGTCACACGCCCCAGTACCAAAAACTTGGGAGACTGGGAGATCTAGGAGCCAGCTATCAGAATAGGCTGTCTAAGCCCAGCTACTGGAGAAATCCATATTGTTGATTTGCATGTTTGTACATATGTATTTTGCACTAATGGGCTTTGCCCTGAGTAGCCAGAGGGAAACAGGATGAGACTGCTGGAGGTGTATGGTTGCTTGAGTGCTGTTTTCTCCCTGACTGTGTTGACATAGGCAGCCAGCCATATATATATGTATCTATATATATATAAGTACATACATATTGTGTGTATGTACTGGGAATATATGTTCAATATTGATGCTTGATAGGCCCATGGACATGGAGCTGCAGCCACCTCGCACGTATCAGGCTATAAGAGTTGGCAACTTCTATCATCAAGTGAAAGATCATCAGATTAATTTGAATCAGTTTTCAGAAGATGCCACTTAAAATCTAACAAGGCATTTACAGCAATGCATTTTCTTATGTAAAAAAAAAAATCTGTTCCAACAAGAATGTTTCACTGGTGTATATCACTAGTAAGATTTACAACTAAAAAAAGATCAAAGGCAAAACAGGACACCAGCTTGCCTGGCCACGGCTTGATAAATCTTTGCCAGCCTTAGTAAATTAGCTTCTAAAGCAAATCAGAAACAAGCAGTACTCACTGAAATCAAGGCAGGTGGTAACTACAGTGTATTTGTTAAATTATTCTCTTGCTTCCTGTTAAGTATGTACACTGAGGCTCCTTTACTACAGTTTTAAACCTGGAAAGTACTGTTTCAGTATCGAAGATTTAATCTAATCTTTGAATGTACCGCACAAACTGAGCAGCAACCCCCCCCAACCATTAACATTAAAAAAGTTATTTGATTCATAAATGAAGCTTCATTTGTATTCCACTTTAAAAAGATGTCCATTTCTCAGAATTGCAAAATTAAATCATAAGTTAGGGTATTTAGTGCAAGAAATTTGTGATGACATTTTCAAGATACGAGGCAATTTCAAGTTTTGTTTCCTTATCATCAAGTCAATATTTGATAGTGTTTAAACATAACCACTTCAAAAATGTATGTCTTGTGCACCAGTATTCCCATAAATAACACACAAATAACTGAAAACCAGTGTATGAAAAATGAAGACTTGATGTTATGCAGCACTTCAAGGGCCATTAAATTACAGTTAACAACATTTTTATCCTATGCAATACTTCATCAACTTAAAAGTGAGCAAAAAAAGGCCACAGTATACAACAGGGATGAAACTTCTAACTTCCATTTGATTTTCTTAAATGTAAAGAATTGAGGTTAAAAGCTATCCCAACTCCCACAGCTATCTGCAGATGGGCCAAGGAGCATTCAGAACAATTAAGCTTGTAGCTTTGAGACATTACATGATTAAGAGCAATACTATATCCTACATTTTGGAAGAAAAAGTTCTTTCTGGAAATGAAGAGACTCTTACAGCAATAAAGAACTTATGGTTCAAATCCAACCAACATGATACAAAACACAACCAGAGGTCTAGAGGGATGTGTCCTGTCCTGCTCATAAAGTCTTTAAGAGCTTTGTGAACAGTAGATTCCCCAAGTAGGTGAATATCCTTAGTCTGAAAAGATACTTGGTGCCACAGTAACTCTGAAATGCCTAATGGAGCACAAGTCCTGTGTCATTAACTCTCCACTCCATATGTTTAGTCCCAAGACCACAATTCCCACAGGGGAAGGTGTAAGCGAGGAGGGGCACTTCTTGCCATCAGTAATGTTATACTTGAGCCACAGACTGAAGTGACAGTTAAGAAAGAAGAAAAATTATGTAGAACAGAGAAAATGACTGGACTAACACTGTAATGGAAAATTCAACTTAAAATCAAACCTAGAAGCAACAGAAACGGACAGGAAAGCCATTTTTGGAGGCTCATTGATACCTGTCAGTTGATGATGGGCTGACAGTAGCCGGTGCCTCAGGTGGTTTTTCTGCTGGGTTCTCTTCTTCAGGAGCACTCACAGGTGTAGATTCACAAGCAACTACATCTGGGGCTGGTGGTGGAGGGACAGGAGCTGGCACAGGGGCAGCAGCAGGGATTGGTGCTGTAGCTGGTGCGGGAGCTGCGGTTGTCGAGCTCGCAGCAGTAGTAGCATCTGACTGCTGAGTGGCTCCAGCGGCTGCTTTGGGCTGTAGGAGGACAACAGAATTCAGACACAGCACAAAGCTCCTAAATCCATGCTTTCTATAGTCAACATATTGATTGAGTTCTGTTAAGACCACTTGTGTTTGGCACTGCTGCTTCAACTTCAAGCATAACATTAAATCTATAATGTCTTTTATTGCATTTAAACAGGCAACTGATATAGTGTCACTAAAGTACTTATTTAGACACCTCAGCAGTCACGCTATTTGAGTATGAAGTGAAATGCAAAGATAAGATCTAAATATTTATAGACCACAATACTCTGAAATGTGAAAACAATCTTGAGTTTTACAAAAGCACATTTTTCAGAAGAAACTAAAACAGCTGTCAAAAGACATCTGACATGCACAACAAGCATAAGGTTTTCTCACCACTCAAATTTGGTAAAAAGTGATAAAGACAGATATCACATTTCATTATGAATGCTATTTGCTGGAAAATGAGATGCTAAAAAATTTAAACTTAACCTGCAACAAGTTTTACTTATGCACTCTTTACATGCAAAGAACTACATAAATAACATTTCACATACTTGAGTTCTGTAGTGAGCACCAAAAATTCAGCAGAATCAAGGACTACCAAATCTATGGCAACAAATTCAGAATGGGTAATACCTGTATATAATTGTGATTTAACCTTCAAATCTCTATTGGAAACATGAATTTTGCTTGGATGCAGTATTAATCCCACTATATAGAAACTACACTTTCCAGCTGAGGGATGGAATTACAGTTTCGAAAGCTGTATCACTGTAGCCCTTTACCTTCAAATATCCTTAAGGATTGACAAGGCTGATCCCCATCTCCGCCTTACCAAGAGAAATAGCTGAGCTTAAACAAACACAACTACTTATTCTAGGTGAATCACTTTCAGACAATGTTTGCTTAAACTAGGAAAAATGTATTTCCTCTTTTTGTCTGAAAGGAAAGGAGAGGTTAAGAATGAATAGTTTGCAACATAACAGGCACAATAAAGAACATTTTAAGAAGCATTCGAGGAAAAATACTGAAACACATCTGAGTATCAGACAAAGTCAGCAGCTGTGCTTATGTGACAGGGCGTGTCTTATCCAGAAAAGAATCAAGGAAAGGGAAACTGAGCTTAAAGACTCAGCAAAAAGGTCGTAACACTGAAGAAATGCCTAACCCCGAAACACAGGTCCTTTAATATAAGAAGGTATAGTACTTAGTAGTTCTTCATGCAGGTCTGTGTTTCTTCTGCTATAAACAAAATTAAAGCTGTACTCTGAAATCCCATCTGCACGTATTTTCTTGTATTGATAAATGCCTCTTCTCCAGGCAAACCACGGACTAGAATGCTGTTTGTTCAGGAAGACAGCAATAACAGTTATGTTCAAACAGAGAATCTTATGAGCCAATTCCAGATAGAAGTGAAGGGCGACTGAATATAGGTTTTCTTTGTCAGAAGGAGGACCTCTAGCTCCAAAATTAACTTCCAGTCTCAAGACAGAGACGAAGCCAGTTTTATTCAGATACCAAGGGTCTGGAATGCCTAGAAAACCAATGGCTTCATTCTGGAAGCAATCTGGCAACTGGTTAAGAGCAGAGATACCTCACGTCACAATCATTCCCTTTAATATGTCATTGCAGTCATTCAAAACTCACAGGTTTGTTGATTGGCATATGTATCTTTTCTCTACTAGTTGTCAAGCTTAAAATGAAACAGCCATGAGTTTTGAAAAGCAACATGGCAAGACTGGAAGCCCTGTGTACAGAAGACTTAGCAACAAACTATCCAGGTTCCCTTCTTACTTTTAATAATATCACTGAAAAAATAACAGCGAGACAAGAAAGAAGAAACAGTAAAATCAGCCACTAGCAAATTTTTTTCTTTGATGTAAACATTCAGCACAGAACAGCAACAACAATCTGCATAGGCAAACTAGGACTGTGAAGCAATATTTCATATCTATTTGCACAAGCATTTATTTTTACTGTTAACCAAAATTTCATGTGACCAAATTCCACTGGTTTTAAGATTAGACATACACACTCACTCATCACATCAGAAAAAAGAATGGAATGGATGCAATTTCCTTTTCAGAGATAGGACTACTCACTTTTGTCACCATAACCACCACAAAGTTCTTCTCATCTATTTTGTATTCTTTAAGAGCAGTATCATCATCAAGGATTTTACCTGGCAAATAAACAGATACAAATTAAGAAGTTATTTAACATATAATTAAGTGATCTTAGGATTCCCTCATATAAACACAATTTAAAAAAACCCACACAAAACCATGTTTTATGCAGATTTATAAACATTAATAACCCTATAAAAAGTTTTTTTGCTATTAAGGTTTGGCAATAGAGCTACAAGTAATTTTCCTCCTATGATGTTCGCAGTACTAGTTAACTTGAAGGCCAGTGCCATAAGTGTTGAAGATGCTTCTAATAATTTAAAACGGAAGCATTAAATCTAGAGAAAGATTTATTGGACCTGTAACACAGACATAAATAATGTAGAGAAAAGGCTTTAGCATACAATAAGCTTAACTGAGTGACTTACACCTGCTTACATTCTCCAGACACAGTAAGAAAATTCCTTCCTGGTTATCTGCTATTTGTCCTTCAGATGTATTAAACCAGCTACAGTTCTCTGCCACAGACCAAGTTTATCTGTATTAGATAAATTTGTGACTTTGCAACTTTAACAATTTGCTCTTAAAAGAAGGCCAAAGCATTAGAAAAAGCTAGAACAATTGCATATCCTGCTACCTTGATAGAAGGATGAAAAAAAAATCATCAGGCAAAACCAGAAATATTTGTTTGTTACGCTACCACTTCTGACATCTCATAAGCAGAGATGGTACAGTGGCAAAGTAGATTTGCCTTACTAAATTTACAAGAACTAAGAAACACATTAAACCATATAAACTTTTTTTTTTAAGGATAAGCTCATTTAGGGGCAGTACCACAAATCAGAAAATTAAGTCTGTATTTCAGTGAGTTTTATAGTACCTACTTCTACTACAGAATTTTCAGAAAATATTTAACTATTTTAATTGATTGATTTTCTGAAGACGTGCCAAGGACCGCTTCCCTATTTCAAGAGGAAAATGCACATTTTCACAACCGTTCTCGATGCCAGTGGAATACGTCACTTAGCTGTAACTAGCAGGACACATCCTCATCCTGATGACTGCAAGGAAATCAAGCAGTGCATACACATTATGGCACCTGGAACACAAACGAGGTGCCACTGTCCTACTCTCCACTGGTTCCACCAGTCTTGCAGGACAAATACTCATGAACATATTATATGTGCTGTAATAGCAGTAATACCTGTAGCAGATGGTGCAACATCTGACTCAGAACCTACACAGGTTTACTTGCAAGTTTCTGGTTTACAGGCACTTTGGGGAAGGAGTTTGCACAATGTATATATGCAGACATCCTATCTACTGAGGATGTACCACTCTCAGGGTTTCTAGACTTCACCCTAAAACAGATCTACCTCAGCACTGATGAGCATTATCTTTTTTAACAAAATTTGCAAGCATTTTTAATAGCAAATGGTATACTTTTAATCAGGTTCAGTTGGGATACCAATACTGCTTTATCAAACTATCCAACAAATTCTAAAGGTCATTTTAAGCAAAGTGAAAATGTCATCAATACACTCTTCTTGTATCTCTTGTCCAAGAAAAAAAAAACATAACAATCTTTGGATGGTCTTCTATTCTAAATTGTATTTCCTACATTTCCTACTGCTCGTGAGGATCATACAATGCTGTAGATAAATTCTGGCTTCTGAAAATACTCATCACATATAATCTTACACAACCCTTGATTTTTTTAATCAGAGAAACATAGTATTAAGACTGTCATACAATTACATATATTGCTCAAGCCCTTCTGCCTTGTTCATATTTCTTGATTATACAGGCGACTTTTACCTTCAGGTTCTTGATGTGCTTTCCCTTCACTGCAGTACAAGGGACATAAAACCTGCTAAGAAACATAGTCCCAAGAGTCCGTACAAACATGGAGAGACTCATGACTTCTCTGCCATTAGCATATTTCTATTGTGATCAGTGGCTTTAGCTTATGAGAAGTGGAAAACCAATACTGTTTACAAAGCAGCACACTGAAGAAGTAAAGAGACCACCAAAGTTTCTTTCAAGCACAGTTTGAGAGGAAAAAGCACTAGAAGGGGGTATCGGAATAGAATTTTTTAAGTTCTGACATGAAGAGAGAATGAAAAACTGGATCTTTCTATGAGGGACAGAATGGATTAACTTCATGTCTTTATCTAACATTCACTTGCATTTTGCTAGCACATAATACACGTTCCTAATGGCAGAGCTTAAAAGTATTGAAAGTACCTTTGTATAGCAAGGATTTGATGGTGGTTTCTTTTTTTAAAAGAAAATAAATAATCTGATTTTTAGTTCTCTGAGGTATATACAGGAACACTTCAGCTATACACAGCATAAACTGAACAAAAGACAAGAGTTAATGCAGAACATGAGCTGTGACCTGCTTAAATCCTGATTTCTTTTGACAAAAGCTATTTCTACTTCATCTAGCATACCCTAGCCAGGACTAAAGCTGTTAGCATATCATGCTATAAGAGCAAAGATAACAACAGACACACATGTATTAAAACCTGAAGAATTCTGATTCAAAATTAAGAATTCCCTTAAACAACGAGGTTTGTTGTTGGTTTGGTTTTGTGTTTCGTTTTGTTGGGTTTTTTGACCTTTTTTGCATTTCAGTACTTAGAATCTTTAGAAGACTTAACATTCACATCAAAGTCAAAGAAGAATATAAAAAATAAGGTAGATTCTGATACAATATCTTCAGAATATCCATTACCTGCATAAATTAGCTTTTGGCCAGCTACTGGAAAAGCATCTTTCCCCCTTTCTGATTCAATCTTCTCTTTCAGTGCCTTCACCTAAAGCACAGAAAAAGTCTTAGTGAAAAAAAAAAGTTTCGCAATACAAACCATTTAAGTATACTTTGTTCTAAGTTTTAAATACTAAAAAGTAGTTTTCAGTCATATCTTGATCATGTCACGTTCATCAGTCTTCCAAAGACGTCATTGTAACCACTCACACAAATAATCTCTTCCCAAATAACCTCTTGTGCTTAATCAAATGAGGTAAGCAATTTCTCCATGAGAAGTCTTTAGGTATGAGTTTACAACACAGTGAAAAATTGAGAAATTTAGGCAAAAAATGCTTTTATCTACTGACCCATTTCCCCTCCCGGTTCTTTCTGTGAATACAGGGGGTACACATGCTGATGACAGAAAGCTGATGGCTTTCTTCATCATAATGACTCTTCAGGGAATGCCTGTGTTTTTGGTAAGCTCACCATGACATTCGACTTAACTCACTGGAATGACCTGAAGCCCATGCAAAGACTTGTGCAAACTGTCCAGTTGTTCGTTTTTCAACTCTTTCCCTTCCCCTGTAATTTCTGGAGCTTTGCATAGCAATTTTAAGACGGTACATGAAAGCATTTTGCCTTATTTACTTGCATATGCAGACCACTGACATATAGTCCACGCTTTCAGAGCACCACATGCAATAATACCTCAAATGACACTGTGTTAGTTGTCATGTATCAGAATGCCCATATTCTCCAGAAAAACTGCATAATGCTATCCTGAGAAGATAAAGGATGTTGCTGTAGAAGCATTTCTTTACTGATACATTTGAAATCATGTTTTAAGGCAAACTGCCTGTATACAAACATTGATTCTTCCTGCTTTCTGACAGATACTCCCAATATACATAAAACAAAGACAACCGAACTGCTACGATCTTATTACTACAAACTAACTCCATCTTCTAAAGTTGTTTGGTTTTTTTTCCCCTGAGTATTTATAAGCTTTTTTTCATGGAATGCTGCAATTGAGATGCACATACTTAGCTATTTAACCAGCTAAGCACATGAAAATGTCTTTATCTTGACAGCTTCATCTGGCTGGCAACTACTTGTGCCACAGGTAGCTGTAGTATTACCATTTTTTGTTAATTTTTAAAACTGTAGCTCACTATTAGGGTTGCTTGAGTAGTAAATACACTGAAACAGTATTTTTAGCTGCTAAATGGTAAATATTTATTCAAAAGTTAAGCTTTGTGATTCTGTGATTCTACGATTTGTGATTCTCAGCATAATTAAAATCTGCCATCCACTTCACATGCCAGTAATGTGTCCTGGCTTAACTTTATTCTTCTGTAAATGATGTCCTAGACCTCTGTGTTACCTATCTCCTTTTCCTTCATTGTTCTCCTCACTTTTCCTCCCTCTTCCTCTCGGATTTTATTTCTGTGTTTCTTTATCAATCTCTTTACTGGACTAATCCTTTCAGTTTGGATGCTTGGTCCAAAAGGGATGAACCAAACTTCAACACTCACAATGGAGCTGCATCTTTTCACTTGCTGAGGGTGCACTCTATCCCTTCATCCAGGTCATTGATGAATATATTGAAGAGGACTGGGCCCAGTACTGACCCCTGGGGAACATCACTTTTCACTGACCTCCAACTAGACTCTGTGCCCCTAATCATGACCCTCTGAGCTCTATCTTTCAACCAGTTTTCAATCCATCCCACTGTCCATTCATCTAACCCACACTTCCTAAGCTTCCCTATGAGGATGCTGTGGGAGACAGTGTGAAAAGCCTTGCTGAAGTCAAGGTAGACAACATCTGCCACCCTCCCCTCATCTATCCATCCAGTCATGCCATCATAGAAGGCTATCAGATTAGTCAGACATAATTTCCCCTTGGTGAATCTGTGTTGACTACTTCTGATAGCTTTCTTTTCCTCCACATGCCTTGCGACAACGCCCAGAAGTAGCTGTTCCATCATCTTTCCAGGGATGGAGGTGAGTCTGACCAGCCTGTAGTTTCCTGGGTCTTCCTTCTTGCTCTTTTTGAAGACTGGAGTGACATTGGCTTTCCTCCAGTTCTCAGGCACCTCGCCTGTTCTCCAGGACCTTTCAAAGATGATGGATAGCAGCCCAGCAATGATTTCTGCCTACTCTCTCAGCACTCTTGGGTGCATCCCACCAGGACCCATGGACTTGTGGATATCCAGTTTACTTAAATGATCTCTAACTTGATCCTCATCAACCAAGGGGAAGTCTTCCTTCGTCCAGACTTTTCCTGTTACCTCAAAAGTCTGGGACTCCTGAGACCTGGCCTGAGCAGTAAAGACCGAAGCAAAAAAGGCATTTAGTAACTCTGCCTTCTCTCCATCCTCTGTCACCATGTCTCCTGTCTCATTCAACAAAGAATCATAGAATAGTTTGGGTTGGAAGGGACCTTTAAAGGTCACCTAGTCCAACCTCCCCTGCAATGCGCAGGGACATCTTCAACTAGATCAGGTTGCTCAGAGACCCATCCAACCTGACCTTGAACGTTTCCAGGGATGGGGCAGCCACCACCTCTCTGGGCAACCTGGGACAGTGTTTCACCACACTCAGCGTAAAAAGTTCTTCCTTATATCTAGTCTGAATCTACCCTCTTCTAGTTTAAAGCCATTACTCCTTGTCCTCTCACAACTGGCCCTGCTAAAAAGTCTGTGCCCATCTTTCTTATAAACCCCCTTTAAGTATTGAGAGGCCACAAAAGGATCTCCCTGGAGCCTTCTCTTCTTTTCCAGGCTGAACAACCCCAACTCTCTCAGCCTGTCCTCACAGGAGAGGTGCTCCAGCCCTCTGATCCTTTTTGTGACCCTCCTCTGGACCCACTCCAACAGGTCCATGTCTTTCCTGTGCTGAGGGGCCTACAGCTGGACGTAATACTCCAGGTGGGGCATTATCAGAGCAGAGTAGAGGGGCATACACATCATCCAGTGACTCCATGATTGACCATCCATATCCAGAGCCTCATACCTGTTGTACAGAGGCACTTGGTGAGGCAAGGTAGGCAAGGAGGGGGTTTGCCTGCATCCCTGAGCGTAGACTTGCCTCCATTCACTCCTTCCTTCAAGCTACTGCCTTCTGCCTGGTGGGGGGAAGGATACAGGATTCACTTGATCTTGTTTTTTTTCTGATGGCTGTTCCTATTTCTGTCTCAAGGAGGGCAGAGCATGGCTCCACTAGCCTATTTCTTTCTCAGACTCCCTGATGGTCCTTAACCTTTCTACTTCCTCTTGTAGCTGTGACACCAAGCTGAGCAGATCATCCACCTGGCCACACATCACACAGCTGTTCTCACTACTGCCCGCGTTACTAGTGAAAGGCTCTGGCAGACCCTGTAGCCTGAGAGCTGGATGGCTGCACGGTTTTGTGGAAACTCTGTCTGCACAGCCACATCCATTCTGGCAAGTGCAGAGGACATTGCATTCTGTCAGCTGAATACCATAGCTCAGGTCCTTCTGTGAGGGTGATGACCATCAACTGAACTCACATCTTGAGCTGGCAGGGTAATGACACCCTCCCTGCGTGCCCTGCCACGCAAACTGCTGTGCAAACTGACACCCCATGCTCTGTTTGCTCACTCTGTTGGCCACGCTCCTGGTAACTCGCACTCCCCAGGCTGCCTTTATAGGCAGGGGGTGGCCACGGTTGCTCTGGCAATGGCCAGGCCTCATCAGCATCTCCTGAAAGAGCTGCCAGATGCTGGCAGGTCTCTCCGCTGCCCTGACATTTCCCTACCTCAAGAAAGCCCCCTGTGCACTGAGATCTGTCATTCTGCTGTGCATCGGACCAGGTCTGGAGCAGCTCTCCTTGGCTTGAAGATTACACTGTAGTTCTAACACATCTGGTACTGCCGCACTGGAAGGTGGTGTCACCTCATATTCAAACTTCAATAGTATACAGTTAATCTCTGATCCCCACTGTGTTTTCACACAAGTTAGACATGATTGTTGAAGGGTGAATGAACTCATGCAACACCCCTTGACTTTCCAGTTCTTTGATATGACCATGTATGGGACAATGCAAATCTCTGTTGGTCCGCGATTGTAATCAGTGCTCCACCGGAGTTGCAGCCAGCACTAATCAAAGTGATACCTGTAGTTATACTGCTAACACTCATTCTAAGAGTCTAGGCAGTTGAGGTATCAGAGAGGTATCATTATTCATTTCCACAGTAACAATGCTAAATATGCAATGTCCTCATGGATCCTTCAAATATCTGTTCCTCAAAAATGTCCGTGCCTAAGATGCAAAGCTAAGTCCCATTACAGCATCATGATGTTTACAGTTTCCTTTAGTGAGACTGAATTCAGGTTCTACTACACACAGCTTCTGCTGGCCTATATATAGTAGGAGTTAACTTACCTATAAGTTACTGTTATCCTATATACACTATTAATACACAAGGTCCAGTAGAAGTACTGCATGCACTGCCTGCTAGACTCCTACCCTGACTGAGCATGAACCCTCAGGTTCCACAATATTACACCTGTGAAAAGTAACTCAGCAGCCACAGGCAGTATCAGCCCCATGGACATTCAAGAGATCACACTTCAGCTGTAGAATCCCCTTTCACAGTCCAAAAACCCCCTTCGGATCCCATTCCTAACATAATTTTTATTAATGTTGTAGTTTAGGTCATGACAGACTGAACACATACATTAATTACTATGCAATAATTGGATCCACATGAAGGAGTTTGGTATTTATTGCCTTGATGAAGTAGTTCTTCTTAATGCAAATAACATTACCATGTTCTGTGAAAGCAGTTATCTCTGCTTCCCTTTCTGACAGGAGCAGGGCTGCGAGCAGTCGGGAGGAGCAGAATGCCGAGTTGATGGTGCCCACAGCCTTTGTTTGGAGCATGGTGACTCCAGCTGTGCAAGCTTGGTCCCAGGCATCCCTAGAGGTCCTACAGAAGCAGGTGTCATGAACCACAGAGGTACCGAACATAGGAACAAGCTACACATTTGCTCCTCAAAGAACAGATGCAATCTTTGGCTAAAGCCTGACAATACAGTGGCCATGACTAGCTGGTTAAAGAAAGTTGAAAGAACTGGAAGTGCTGAAAAGAGAAGGCCGTTACAGTTTTCAGTACTGTCATCTTTTTTCTCTGTACTTGCCATATATGTCCATCAGTTTAAGAACAGGTAATATACTAAATTCAAACACAAATTACTTCAGTTCTCAGGCACATTTTTCCAGCTGACAGTTTACAAAAATCTAAAAGAAATTTAAGCTTCACATACCTCAGCTAATTTACAGTATTTCACTAAATATATCCATAGACACACTGTTTGCAAAGGCTAAGGTCATTAATATAGGCCTCTCATTTAAATGGACATTCACTCTACTGTGAACTATTACCATACAATAATATCTTATGTGTTATCATGATTGACAGTAACTTAACACATCATGAGCTCCAAGTTACTAATTAAAAATTCTGTAATGTAGTTCAAGTTGTTCCTATAAAACTGAAAATACAAAAAAAAATCAAGTAACTTCCAGAAAACACATTTCAGAACATTATTTAACTGTTTTATACAGAATATTAATTACATAAGGGAATCTGTCATATCTCAAATGAATCCACTTAAGTGATCATTCCTATTTAAAGGAGAAAGCTAAAAGGACTTCTACTAAGGCCAACTCTTAACTACTGTAGCTTGAATCTGCATGAGAACACAGTCAGCTGCAGACATCAGCATTCTCCTGTTAGAGACAGAAGTTCAAGAAACACTCAGGCTAAAAGTTTTTGTAAACAGTGCCTGCCTGCTCTTTTGGCTTTCATCACAGCCTAGGGTAAGAGGCCAGAAACAATTTCTAGGGGATACAACAGTAACTCTCAGAATAAAAAAAGGAACGGATGTCAGATACCTCCAATTTAGCAGTAACATGCTAATGGCATAAAATTTCCTCTTGTAGTTCTACCTGGTGTGACTGAAGACTTAGCACCCACTAACGAGAAGATAACGTGCGCCCTTAATTCTGCCAACAGAAAAGAATACCTAAAAGCGCTTCCTAAACACCCTGTATGTCAATCAGACACAGTAGCCTTAACCACCCTCATTTTGATTTAAAATGCAAATGCTCCTTTTTCAAGGGGGGGGGGGGAGAGGGAACGAAAAAGGTAAGAGAAGCCCTCTCACTGCTCTTTAGAAAGGCAATTGCATCTTCCAGCTACTGGAACAGTGAGCTGCTGAGAAAAGCAACATCCTAAACTTTGCCTCTAGCAAATTAGGTCACTGAAAATCTATACTTCAGCATCACCATCAGTTCAAGGTTATTAAGTGAAAATTAATTTTCGGAAAGGACACCCCAGTACACTGATCTGTCAAACTTAGAAAGCAGGTTTAAGATATACAGTCAACCTCTGCACCCATAACATTATGACATATTTCTCAAAAACACACAGATCCATAAACCAAACCTCCAGGCTACCTAGCTTTATTTCACCCGACCGGAGTTCAAAATGTGTTTCAGTCCTCAGAGAATCTCATTCTTCTTCTGCCCTAATAAATTTTGCAGCAGAATAAACGGAACCTATACTTTATGCCAACACCTGCAAGAATGAGCATTAATTCATCTGCAAACACCTTAAAGATTTAGAAACAGCACACTTACACAGGACAGTGACCAACTTACAAGACGTTCTGCCCCCTATAAGTTTAGATGCGAAACTCTCCCTACTATTTAGGGACTGTACTGAACACAATGTCCTCAAGAATAGATGCCATGCAGACTGCTTGATTAAGAGACAGATCTGATCAACTCCTAACTGAAAAATTGAGGTCTTCCAAAGAAATACCAGTCCCTAACTGCATACTAGCTGGGCATCCAAAAAAATGAGTTATATGAAACCGCTCGTGATAAGTTGCACAGTTGTTCCCTACAGTTATTTTAACCAGCTAAGTAAGCAGGACACATTGGGTTCCATCAAGGTAAGTAGTTCCCATAGTTCAGTACATGGATCAAAATCCCTCCCTTCCCTCTCACACACCAGTTTCCATTTCTCCTACCTCACATACTATTCTAAAACAGAAGAGGAAAAAAGTTAGTTGATTCAAAGAAACAGCCCATAACTCCTAATAAAAAACCAGAACAGTATACTACTTCCAGTATAACTGCACAGGCTCTACCACACAGGCAAGATAAATTTCTGAACTTCTTGAGATCTATAGAGAAACTGAATATAAAACTGAAAAGGATCCCTTGAGACATCAAGCCATGTATCCGCCTTCCACATCACAATCTTCATCAGGAATCTGATGCACCTTAAGCTGAAGCCAAGTAAGGTCGTTTGTTACTTCTTCTACCATAAGGCTGCTACAAAGTTTATTCTCATGTTAGAAGCCCATTCCTAATTTCCAGCCCAAATTAATTCATGGCCTATTAATACCCATTTGTTCCCACACTGAACGTGTTACAATTCCAGCATGAATAGCCTTCCCACCTCCCATGGTGCTTATCACTGTAAAATATTTTTACAGCATTATCAAATCTTTCTCCCAGCCTATGAGCTAAGCTAGCCAAGGCCTTTTAGTTTCCTTTCTTGTGGGAATCTCAGTGTTCCATACCTTCCTACCACCTCTTTCCTGCACCTGCTCTGGTGGAAATTCACTCCCCTTGGGAACAGGTGGCCTGCACAAACATAGCGGAGTGGCATCGCTAGACTTCGTGTAAGTTCCAGGTTCTTTGAACTTCAGGGCTTCATCTTTTTAGTGAATCCAAGTCATTCACCTATGCCACTCATCTGACAGCCATTTCAAAAAAACTGACTTCCAACCAGACAGCCAAGTACAAATATTAAACTTTCTATTTTTCTATTGACTTGTACTCAAAATCATCAGATTCTTACCGAATTAATAAAAGGACTACAAAGAGAGGGACTCCAAGACTAACTGCCAACTTACCTACAGTTTAACTTTTTGAGAAGAAACTTCAAGCAGAGGGTTTTTTTAATCTACTTTATAATTCTCTACCTATCTCCAACTTTTCTGTAATATACTAATGGGTACTTCTGTAATATACTAAGACTTTGGGAAAAATCATTGTTTAGACAAGGACCAAGGCTTTCAGTCCAAAGTGTTTTGCTCTCCTCCTCCTCCCTGAGGAAGGACATGCTAATCTAAACACTTCTGTTTAGAACATAACATTTCTGAGTTTTCCCTCCCGCTGCCCTTGAAAACACATTTACCACAGATTATACTGCCATACAGACACTACTAAAAGTCAGGTGATGTTGATGCAGTTGTATCAGACAATAAGCCAGCTAGTGAAGCTGACCAGTGCAACAGGTTTTACTACCCTTAACCAAACTCCATAATCAGCAACAGATTAATGGCATATATTGTGCCTACTATTGAAATGTCCAAAGGATAAGAAACTACTCAGCTCATAAGTAAATGCTTTATAGTAGCTTTGCTGATAAGAACACATTTGTTTCTAGCTATTTCTTTCTACAAATAGTAAAAGCAGATTTTGCTGGCACAAACCTATAGTAATCTCCTACATTGTCTTCCTAAACAGGACGCTCGTATTTAGTCAGGAGACCACCTCGACAGTTGCATGAACAGATTACTGCCCTACTTCTGGTCCCAAGGGCATAACAGATACAGTAACTGATAAGAACCATAGGAGAGGCACAGTCTTGTGAATCCAGTCAGGTTTACAAGGTTAGTGAGTGACTGGAAAAAAAAAAAAATTGTACTCAACTAAACAAGGCACTTAAAATTATTCCAATATTTAAAAACAGACTCACAGATAGTATAACGCATTCAGAAACTTCTGTATTTACTATTTGCATGTACTGAAGTTTGTATACAAAGAAAGAAGCAGCACGGCCTGGAAGATAAATAGTCTGGATTTGGCAAGGTACAGATCCAAATTTAGCTCTGATATTTTCTTCCTGAGCAATTACCACTGCTTTTCTAATTTCCTCTCCAAAACTGAGCTCATCTACACCTAGGTGAAGTTTATCAGCCTAGTAGCTGCTGTTATACATTGCCCAGAGATCAAAAAAATTAATTTCTGATTTTAAAGTTGGCCTCTACACAGCTCCACTCTGCATTTTAAAATTGATCTGAGCCCTGTTTAAAAGAGGAGACACTAGGGCCAGTTTTCTCATGCTAAATAGCAACTAAAAGAGCTGAATACCTGCAGCTTTGTACTGACTTATAAACACATAGACTTCAAAGGGCTGGGGGCAAACTCAGCTACCTGCATCTTTCAAAAAAGAAAAAAAAAAAAAAGGGCAGAAAGATGTGGCTACTGACAGCTCCGAGTGCTCCCTATGAACGCACAAGGGCTTGTTTTGAGAAGCTAGCTTACATTCACTGAGTGGTAACTCTTGCATGGTCATGTTAATTGGCATAAACAACCCACCACTATCTTTAAGCAGCCAATTTTTACAAGGATATTCTCCCAATGAGTGTAATAGCAATAGAGTGGTTTGAGTATGAATAAAAGACAAGACATTTTAAGTAATTATAAAAAGACACTTAAAAAACCTTTCCCAATACAGCATACTGACAAACTAGTTGGAGGGGTAAAACAAGTTTTTTTTAGATATGCATTAATGGCCTTAATTTAAATAATCAAATAAAAAACAAGTTAGAAATACCAGGTGTGAAGCTCAGACATTCAAGGTGGGGGGACAGAGATAAGAATTGCAGTCCCAGTTCTGTTCCTCTCCCTAAGCTTAACATGCCTCTGGTACAAAAACACATGGAATGACAGAGACAGGGAGAACTAGAGTCAGTCAGCCTTTACACCACACTCTGACTCGGAGTACTTATAGCAGCCACAAGCCCTTTCCTCTTCATTTCACATTCATTTGATGCTCCCTGCAGGGCAGCATACAGAGGAGAGCTGCTGAGGCCTCCTGTCTGGTCTTTACAGGGCCTTAGATAAGACATGCTGCACTTCACCATACCCTGTAAAATAAAAAGTGATTTGTTTCAGTGACTCCACTCCATTCAGGCATCCTGTCAGCAACAGGGGCCAAAGATACAAACCTTGGTGGGAGAAGACATTGGCAGCCATATCCTTCAGCCGTGCAAGTTTACATAGCCCTATAGATTTCCCTTCAGGAAAGTATTTTCCTGTGTTTCAGAAATACAATGAAAACACTTTCAAAAGATTTGCCAGCAAACATGCCCTTGTATGCACAAGGGCAGCAATGAGACTGTAGACAGTAGCATGATCATCTGCTCACACTATTCTTTACTTAGCATATATTCCCCTCTCCCTGTAAGTTCCAAAGGAAACACCTTCCAGCCTGTAGTTACCCATATCAAGGACAGATATCTTTGCTTACCTATCATACCTGCAAAATAAACTTTAAATATAAGACGCAATTATGTAGAGAGCTATCCCTAAGTACGTACAACCTGTATGTTTAACTTCTCAGTTTACCAGCCACCTTGGGAATGGTGGTCCAAGAAAGTTTGGATTGTTGAGAAATACAGCACATAACATCGACAAGTTATTAAGTACAAAGGTCAATTTTTCTTGCTGACAGCTCCACTGGATAGGAACATTACAAATACAATAGTTGTAAAGTTATGGTCATAGAGCATTTGAAAAAATGGCAAACGTAAAAACATATTCTAATATGAATAAAATTAGTTGTATTCATAAATCATGCCATCTTAACTCTTCCTTTATTAAATTTTAAAAAATAGGTGTCATTCTCCCCAAAGTTCTGTGGAAATTATGTTAGAACACTCACTACAATTCAAGGAGAATATTCCCAAGTACGTGAAAGTCTAACCTTCTTCAGCCAAGAATTGTAACAACTTCCCTCACTTGAAAATTCTAACTCTAGCCAGGAAACAGGGAAAAAGACCAGCTACTGAAGAAAAGCACTAGCAAAAAAACCCGAACAGTTAATAAAATAAACATGAATTATCAGAGAACATAAGTTGAAAATGCTAGAGTCTGCAAAGAAAGTATAAAAATAACAAAAAAGATGAAAATGCTCCCTGAGACTCTTATTCTGGTAATCTCCGAATCTACCATTTTTGCAGAGTCATCTATCAAACCTGAAGCAGCAAGTACAAGCCCTTCAAAGTCACACTTCCTCTGACTATGCAAGTACATACCAATAAAATCCTATGAGATGCAAGAGCACTGTAATAATCCTCTAGAAAAGGAGAAAGACACCTGCTGTAAAATCAAAGAAGAATTAGAGAAAAACATCAGTACTTGAGACAGAAAGACATCTTTAACCTAGAAGCATATTTCTGGATTTGAACAGGATCATGAGAACACTTTTCCTCTAATCACGAATATTATGAAATCTCATGGAAATATAAAAACAATCCTCTTTAACAGTAACTGTTGCAGGACTAACCTACACTGAAGCACATGTAGGAAGGAGGTCCTCAGAGTAAGTTCACACTTCCTCAGAGGTCACAAGCCTCAAAAGCAGATTTTCCCATTTCACCCTCTGGCTCTTAAAGAACTGTTTCTGAAGTTCGTTCTTCAAACAAATAAATTACAAAATCATCAAAACAAAAATGACAAATACTATATCTATTACTTTTCTATCTTCTTACATAAAAAAAAAAAATTACTTTCCTACAAGTTAGATATATGACTCAGAATTCATCCACTTATACAATGAATTGTGCTAGTCCTTATTCTTCACTACTGCTGCTAGACCAGGTGTTTTTCCAACAGAAGCCCACAGTTTACCAGGAGAGCTCTGAGAAATATGACCAATGCCTTTTACAACAATGCATTATTTGTTTCCATGTGTCTTTCCTAGCCCCAGACAGAAAAAGAACTGATGCAAAGTATGCTTTAAAATTACACAGGCTTTCAGTACTCATCTCCTTTTTTTATTAGATGCTTAAGTATAGTTTTCAATATACCAAATACACACGTAACTAATAAAATTTTGTGGGTTCATGAAGGGTATTCAGTTTTGTATGGGTTCACAATCGTACTCTATCCATTCAGATATTAGTCTGCACTACTTCAGAAATTTATCACTGCGTGCTCTGAAGAGAATTAAAGCAGCTTGTCATTTTACCATAGACACCCCCCAGGTACATATTAAAAGTACCTCCCTTATATGCACCACCTCATTGTTGGTACAAAGCCAAAATGTTTTTTATAGCCCCTACAAATCAGAAAATACAAATTCTTTGCTATGTCATTGTCTTTTGAAAAATGAGAGTAGTATCTCTTTTTTCCCTGCAGTATACCTGTTTTATCTAGAAAAATTAAATACGTGCCAAACTCACTTTTTCCCTATTACATACCCTTTGGATCCTCCTCCTGGAGCACACTCCCCACACATTTAATACAGCTTCCATTAGTATCTAGCCTAAATTTCTAAACTTAAAAACCAGGAGTTTCCAGCACCAAAGGAGCATAACATTAGCATCCAAAAATCCCCATACCACATGATTAACAATAAAGCATAAACAAACTAAGGATGCACCAGAACATAAAGAAGTTCAAACTTCCACAACTAAGTGTCCTGCTGACACGGTATTAAACAAGCAGGCATTTCCTGGGTGTTTATTGTGGTGGAACAGTGAAACGTGAAAGCCCATACTGTGACACACAGACTGCAGCAAAAAGACTACTGACATCCTGAATATTCCTTGCACTTCTCTGCATTTTGACAACCAGGTTTTTAGGTTAACAGCACAGGGGAGCTGGAAAAGAAACAGGACAAACTTACTTTCAACTGGTATTTCACTTTCACAGCAAGTTAAGAACGTCTGTTCAGATTTTTTGCAAGCCTATTTCATGTCTACATAGTGATAATTACAACAGAAGTGCTAGATTTAGAAGCCTACAATGTCATCACTGTCACCTCAGACAAGAGATGTGGCTACGCATGTCTGCATCAGCTTCAGACAGGGCTTATTACTTGCTCCTAACACAATGCTTAACGTATTTACTCTCTCAGACATTCAGCAAACACAAGCAGCAGCTTTTGTAGGTAAATGCACGCTTTCATTTTTCCTGGTTAGGTTTGAATGCTCAAGTACCGAATCAGTCAAAATATTTGACAGTCTTCATCTAGCACTTTCACAAATAAGAATAATCCATGCTTTAAGTCCAATTTTTATTCAGTCAAAATACTCAGTGGTCAAATTCTTTACAACACAACTGAACCAAAACTAAAGTCACAATATAAAAAGCATGTTTTGAACTTTAAAATTCAATTGTCTGATTAAGCAGAGAAAAAAATAAAGTCAGTTGCTCGTATAATAATTAGTTATTATAAAGTGTGTTGCTTCAAATTCTCACTAGAAGTTTTGTTAAAATATTCCTTTCTATTAATGACAGCTTTCAGTTACAAGCATAAACTCTTGTTAGAACACTGCCTAACATCAAGTCTCTTCAGATTAATTTTGTATTGAGAATAAGGGGAGAAATTGCTAGAATCAGAAACCAATTTTAGAGAACCAGAATCCAATTTTAGAGCAACAAGTTTCATAGGCCTATCACAACTAGATGATTTTTGGCCTTGTCACAGTAAAGGGCACAGCTCCAAGTAAACAAGCCTATCTCTAGCAGAGAAACACACACATACAGTACAAAGACTAAGAGTAATGTTTCCTGAACTCCAAAAAACAAGCACATTTGTTTCAAGATGTTAGAGAATTAATCTAAGAAACCAGTGCAATTAGCTACAATTAGTATTTTTTCAAAATCAGAGAACTTTCAAATATATACTTGTGAAACACTTGCTTAACAGATTAAATTTTGAATTATTTTCCAATTTTGATAGGTTTGTTTTCTAACTGAAGTTTCAAAAGTGTTCTTCTCTTTATTAAGTTCTATGATTTATACTTTCAACAAGAATTTCTTTGTAATTTTCTAAAAAGTAGACCAAGGAAATTTAAACAATTTTTTCATCTCCATACCTCTGCTGATAATAAGATCAAGGCCTCACCATCCTCACTTTAAAAACAAAGTTCTCCTCAAATCCTACACATATTTCATCTATCTTACCACCCATTCCTAGACAAAACATGAAGTATTAGGCTCATGAGAAGCGTTGTTTCAGTTACTGACCTACTGTAGCAATTACATTTATAAACACAGAGTGCAGTCTAATTTCCCATAATCCAACTTCTAGCTAATGCATTTTGCTGTCTCATATGCAGGTAGGGGTTTTGACTGGCAACATTCCTTTACTCGTCTCCTTGATTTTATTTCCCAGGACCTTAATGAATACAGACAACAGGAGAAAAGATGAAAAGAGAGCTTTTCTCAGTAACAAGTAAGGTCTAATATTTTAAATCTTAGAAGGTTTCTAACACATGCTTCAGCTAGACATTTGCCATCTCCCTCTGCCGCTCTGTTCAACCTCCATTCAGCCCAACTTTAACTGTTATACTTTATTTTTTTTTTTAAGATGGAAGTGGCAAAGGATAAACCAACAGAATTCATAAAAGCAGATGTAACGTTTCAGAGTTTCGCTGCCCAGATGTCACATGAAAGGCTGCTGCAGACACACCTTCAGATGCTAAACTCGAAGTCTTTCAAAAGAAGGCCACAAGGATGCCTGGACTTGGCTACCAGAGGCAAACATTCGTGCTCAGGCATGTGATAAGGCAACTTCCAACTCTGCAAACTCACTTCAGGCCCTTCCTCTCATCTCAGAACGCTGCATTTCCCAGAGGATTTTTCAGTAGGCTCCCATGTACCAACAGAATACATTCACCTGCAACCAAAAGCAGTTCTCTCCCTGCTCCCACTCTAACGAGTACAGAGATATGCAGTCGCTGCAACCTGCCAATAAGGGAGAGTAACTCTGTAACAAACCTTGCCACACACCTAAAGTCCTGCTCTGCAGGAGACACCAACATTAACCCTACCGCGGTCAGCAGAATGTCTCATGCCCTCCCTTGCCTCATAAGCACAGACTGACGACAGCAGCTCACGCTGTAGAGAAAACAGTAAAGCCTCCCCGCAATCACCCACCTTCATCAAACACAGTATACACTTGTTTAAGCGTACAGGGATGCACCTAAGAGCAAACGCTGACGAGCTCCTCTACAGTACACACTCCTGCAGGGAAGAGCCCTACAACTCTCCCTACATTCCCTTTCCAGGTGAGACTCTGTGGAGAGCAAGCACCACATCTTCCTTCTGCTGCACCAACCTCCCCCACTCCCAACGAGAGGCCGTGACGCGCTCCCAGCGCTCCCCATGTGAAACAGCAGAGATCACTACTTTGCCCCATTACCCACTAATCCACGGGTGATGGGCACTATATTCCTGAAAGGAAAAACTTTAGCTTCCCATAGCTCTCTCGTCGGAGAAGAAGGGAGCCGTCCTCCCTCCCACCTTCGGAGCACTCTCCAAAACAAGGCGGGAAGTCCACCCGCTGGGGTACCGGCCACCACAGCCCCTCTTTTCCTCCAGCCACGAATGGTCACCCTCATCCCGCGGGAGACCACTCGGCACCCCGAGGTCAGCCCACGGCCGCCCGCAAAGGCCCCGCATCGCCCCCGCCTCCCCCCCCCCCCCCCGCCCAAGCGCCCCACTCCTCTCCCCGCCATGCCGAAGCTCACGACCCACCTCCCCACACCCCCAAACTCCTCCCGAGCGGCCACTGCCACACCGCCCCCACACAACCCAGCCCAGGCCCTCACCGAGGCGGAGGGGTCCGTCCCCCCCCTTCCCCCATCTCGTCCCCCCACCCCCACCCCAGCACTCCCCACGGCCGCGGCCCGGGTCGTGCTCCCTCCCTCTGGGAAGGGGTAGGGAGGCCGGAGCCCGTGAGGGGAGGCAGCGCGGCCCTGCCGCTGCCGCCGCGCGGGCCCGCACCGTCTCCTCGGGGTCGATGTCGATGTGGAAGGTCTGCTGCTGCAGCGTCTTCAGTGTGATCTGCATGGCGACAGCAGCAGGCCACCCCTGGCGCTCCGGGCAGCCTAGCGGGACAGGCCGGGAAGAGGACTGTGAGCAGCGGGAGGAAGAGGAGCAGGACGAGGCGGAGGCGGAACAACGGCTAGCCTGGTGCCGCGGGGCTGCGAGGCACCAGTTGCACTGACTGCGCGACGGCGGGCGGAGCGGGGGCGGCACTTAAGCCCCCGCGGCCCAGCCACGGCGTGGGGGAGCGAAGAGCGACCGCCGCAGGAATGGGACGGGACTGCGGCCACCGCGCTCCTCTCCCGCCCGCCGAGATCCGATAAGGGCGGGGAGACGCCGGCGCGCATGCGCAGCCGCCCTGGCCGTGGGGCGTCCGAAGTACTACCTGAGGAGCCGGTAGTGCGCGGCGGGCTCAGTGCGCAGGCGCGGAACGGGTCTGAGGGAGGGCGGGAGCGGGGTGTCTGAGGCGGTGTGCGTATATACCTCGTTTATAAGGCTTTTTTACACTTTTGTTCATACATACGTGTTTGGGGGGGGGGTGCGGAGGGCTGCAGCCTTCTCCTGCAGGGTGGCTTGTGGGTGGGGTGGGGTCGCCGAGGCCGTGTCCGGCCGTCCGGCCGTGGGTTCCGCGGTGGCGGGCGGGCAGCCGAGGTTGTTCGGCGTCTCCTGGCTGGCGTGTGTGTTGGGAGACGGCTGCGCTGCCGGGCGAGCCATCTCCGCGTCCCAGCGGGCCCAGGGGCGCGGGTTGCTCTGCGGGCCCACCATCGCGCCGCAGGCAGTGGCCTGTCCTTCCCCGTCTCTTCCCACAGCGATGCCGTCAAGGTGCTGGAGCCCTTCAGCCTGGGCACAGCTCATCAGCAGCATGGGGTAGTGCAGAGACCTCAGCTGACAGGCCAGGAAAGAAGGTTAATTGTCGACACAGCAAATCTCCCGTTCAGTGTGGTGAAAGGCCTTTCTCCAAGAAGTTGCTAACAACGTAGTGTTACACCTCGGACAAGCTTTTTGAAGGCCAAATGTCTTTTCAGAACCGTGACAAGCCTGTCAATGAGCATACTGCGAAAGCTTAGACTAATTTTCTAGTTATCCCAGGCTTTATAACTAACATTTATTAATTCTTTGTATGCTTTTCCTGAAGTCTGTATCGTCTTTGCTGCATTACCATTTCCACCTCATTTCGATCCTGTGTGTACAGATAGGGACCCCAGGAGGTTAGTTGCTCATCACAGAAATGTGCAGTGGATGGGACAACGTAGCGCCAATTCCGCCAGTGCTGGTTTCAATAGTTAGTGCTTGCCTTTGGTGGGTTATTAACGACCATTTTACTCAGAACTCCTTGAGCAGTGAAGAGAGAGCCCTGCTACAAAGAACCTTTAAAGTTGAGGCAGCTATACTGGTAAAAGAGACCCCTGCCCAAGCTGCTTATAACCTCTTCTATCAGTAGATGTGGGGTCTCCCAGTGCATTTTCTTTGTAACCAAGGCCGTCTTTCTCCAAAACAGATGCTCAGGTTAGTCTGGCTAAATACTGTAATTAAACTCCAAGTTTCTTCATATTGTGTAATGCTTTGAGGAGTTCTACTCTGCCACATTGTCAACATAATGTTTGTAACAAAAAAACCCATCTTTTAACTCATTATCACAGTAAGCTTGGCTTCGAAACAATTTCTTACCAGCAGCGCAGCAGAGCAGGGGCCAGCAGGCTGTATTGGAATACAAAGGGGAAGTGGGAGACACCTCTCCCTGCAGGAGTGTATGTATGTGTACGTGCTACACGCACAGCTGGTGGTGCTGCTTCTGTCATCATCCAGCTCAGGCTCTGACACACAGCTGCTAGACAACCAAAGCCTCTTTAGGGCTTTCGCAACCAAAAAGAAACTGCTGACTGTTGCTAGTAGGAATTCAGCATTCTTGGCAGCACAGAATGACTTGCTTGCATTGCGTGGAGAGCCATTCAGAAAAAAAAAAAAAAAAAAGAGGCATGAGATCAAATATTGCTATTTTTTGCATGGGTGGTTACAACTTAAAATAGGCTGCTTGTTCACTTTCACTATTGCCTGACACCAGATCTAATTCTGTATTTTGCAGATAAAATAAAAGGGATGTTTTTAAAACTTCTCATTCAGCAGTCTAGCATATATAAATGCTGACCTTCACATGCAAATGAAAATACCTCATGCTGAGGGGTTGTGTCAGTTTCACTACTCTTTTCTGCTCAGACTGTGTTAAATGTAAACTACTCATTCTGATTTTTGTGGTTGCTGGTTATAGTGTGAAACAGTTCTGCCCAGTTTGTGGTCGGACGAGGGTTCATTTACGTGGAGCCTGTTTAGCTCTGCTGTGAGAGCTAGTAAAGCCTCAGCATAACTGGGAATCAACTCCAAAGGCTGTGAAGTGCTAAGGATAAAGTTTTTCCGGACTGTTATTTGAACTTTGAGCAAATAGAATGAGGGGGAAAAAAAAAGCTGTGGGTTTGTTTTTGTTGTTTGGTTTTTTTTCGCTTTTGAGTGGTACAGGAACTTAGGACGACTCACTATATATGGGGCCTAAATTAAACAAACAGGTTCTTGGTGTTTCCTCTAGCTCAGCCCCTTCAGCTCTTTGAAATAGGTTATGGCAGAGCTTGACTTTCCATGTCTTTCTTCAGGCTGCTTCCCATCAGTTGCAGAATTGATTATTTTTTTTTTCACAGACTACTCTAGTCTTTCAGCTTCGTAGTTCCTCTCCTTGACAACCAGTGCTAAGTTTGGTTTATTTTTTTTTTTTATTTTGTGTCTGAAGTATTTTGGGTAACTGCCCTGTGTTCAGTCTGGAGTATCACACTTACTGACTTCATTTACAACAGTTTGTATGCTGAATCAACGAGTATGCAAACCTCTTTTGTGCAAACAGAAAAACGTACATTGAAAGGGATGTGAAATGAAGCCCTAGAAAGAAAGAAGTTAGAAAGAAGTTTTAATGACAAACGCATACAGTGATTACTTTTTGCTTTTCAGAACTCCTGGATTTTTGTTTACACGTAGGATCCTGATCTCCCCGGCACAGTTACTCCAACTTCATGCCACCATGGCTTCATCCTGCTCAGCTCTTTTCGGTTGTCCGTGATTCCTAGTAATTGCTGTCTCCCAAATGGAGGTGTATGTGTTCATACAAACAAAATGTGGTAAGGAAGATAACTGGCAAGTATTTGTGCCTCCAGTACACCTTTCCCTGCGGCCAGGTTTCCTTATGAAACCCCAGTGCTGCTGGAAGTTGGAAAGATGTGCACAGTTCAACCACACAGAGGTGGGGACGTGAGTCAGCGCTGTCCCCTTTCTGACTGAAAGAGTTCTCTGAAGCTTAGGGTAGGTCATCAGAGTGCGTATACGTGTTGTGGAGCCCACAGCAGCTGGCAGCTGGAGTCTGTGACCTGGTAGGTCTCTCTCAGTAGTGTTATATTTAATGGAAACAGAATCTGACAGCTGAGACAGTGAACGGGTCTGATGCAAGCATGCTTGTGTACAGCAGGTGTGCAAGGACCTGATTCTCTTAGCTGCTGGTGGCGGAGTAAAAACAGTTTTGCTGTTGGTGGTGACAGACCACAGCCCTTCTGCTAATTTTGGGAAGCCAGAGGACCAGGGTCTATTGTGCTTGTTCACTTGTTGTGAGAAATTACTTTGTGAAAAGAAGCTTTGTAACAGTGTCTCATGTTACCAGGAGCAGTTTGAATGTAAGATAGTAGCAAAAGCCTTGAAAATGTGGATGTGTGATACATGAGCATCCCCAAGGCTATAAAAAAATGACTCGTAGTCAGTTACTGGTCATGAAAGAAGTACAGCCTTGAGACCTGAGAAAAACTATAATGAAGAGAAAAAAGAGGAAGAAGGTAAGCAAGAAAAATGTTGAGCAACAGGATAATATGCCTGACAACCTGGGAAAGTAACACCTTCAAGCCTCGCACTGCGTGAATTCTGTCAGGCAGAGGCATAAGGCTAAGACCCTGCTTAGAGAGTCAAACGTCTTAGGACAAGATCTCACCACTGAGTGAATTTTCTCACTACACGTACTAGTTCAAAGGTGTGAGCATGCTCCTGGCTTCAAGGACCCTGACTGTTACAGACCCTTAGACCCAACACCATTGTACAGGGCTGTGTGTAAGATCAGTGTGTACATGTCTTGTGTGTTTTCACCTCAGATTATGTGTATTCCACCTCTTCAACCACCAAAAAATTCCCTATTGCATGTTACTACAGTTTATATTGTTACTCTTAGTAAAAGGCTCTGCTCTTTCTCTGGCAAACATCACGGCAAACATTTTCATCAGTCACTGCTCGTGGTAAGTCAGTGCATTCAATCTCTGCACTAACATGCAATAAGTACCTTGTCATGCCACTGTCATAGATACCTGTATGTTATTAAGGCTGCCAATCATTATTAGCATTACCATATTTTTAATAAGTCCTACCCAGATATTAGGACCTATGGCAGATAAAGAATATGGAGGTAGTTCTCACCCCAAAGAACTGACAATCTAAGGAAGCAAGGGGTGAAATAGTGCTTGCAAGAAAGCAGCCCTTTCATAGCAGAAGTTCTGTTTCAGACCTTTTGGAGGTGAGCACTGACTTTTCAAAACCAAGTGAGAAGCGACAGGAGCAGTAGCATGGCCTGCACAAGGACCTGAAGGTGGAGAAAGCAGCTTAAATTGGCTGTGACAAACAGGGGGGAGGTATGCAGAAGAGAATAGTCCAGGTGGATGCCTGTGAGGCTGGATTCCAGCAGATGTGCTGCAAAAGAGATATGGGAGAAGGAGGCAAGATTTTGAGCTTTGTGATGGTGGTTAGGAGGAGCTGTTACTTAGGTAGACGTGTATAAGGACTCCAGAAAGGCAGCACAGTCTGGAGCACATGCTGGTAATGCAGAGGTGAGGGAAAGTAGCAGCGTGACTGGCAGGCAGTAACATGAAGAGCTCCCTCCTTACCCTTAATGAACGGCAGCATTTACACCTTTCACAACAAATGACCTATCCCAGGAAAATGTTTCAAAAGCAGGCATTTTCCACTGGCTGTTGACATTAAATGGGCATGAATTAGTGTGAGGTGTCCTAGGATGTAGTGCTTATTTTTCCATTAGGGTGAGATTTTCCATTGAGTTCCATTCCACACGCCTTTATGCAGAGCTCCCATTCCCTTTCTCTGTAACATGTATTAGCAGAGAATGCCAGTGCATTCCTTTCAGGAAGGCTGAACCAACCGCAAAGCACATCTCTGGAGTAGGTGAGCCAGTACTTAGATTCCAGTTTGCAGTAATTGATTCAGTGTAAATTAATTCACCCTTCATCTAATTCTGCATACAATTGGGAGCTTTATCTGTCTCCTGTTGGCAGCATTATTTCTTTCTACTACAGGAATAATTCAGAGGTTTACTTGAGGTATGAAGCCACTAACAACCTTCCACAGCCATTCTCATTTATTGTGCAAGACAACCCTGAAGCACCTTCACACCGTGTTTGTCATGATAGTAAAGAGCAGCTGCTCAGGTTAATCAGCTTACTAGACCATGAGGTATTAGTCAGTGACCATGGGAGCAGTGGTAACTTGCAGGAAGGTAGTTGTAACCACTTCAGCCACTACCAGCTGCAGGCAGGTGTTACTTTTTGTTGGCTTTATCAATGACCTCTCATGTCTGCATGGCTTGAGGTCTGAAAAAAGTCATCAAAAGGGACTGGAGCCTTCAGACTTGGAGAAATCCCACTCCGAAGAAGTGGTACTCCCTTGGCTGAGGGAAATCATTGTGTGCATTTTCAGCACCACAGCCAAAAGCATGGAAATTCCCATTAGAGTTTCCATCAGTACTTTGGGACCATGGTTGTTAGCACTGCAGTCTGCACAGGAGCACCCGTAGTTCATACACACTGACATAAAGTTAGCATGAGATCAAAATGAACCCCAGCCTTTAGTGATGAAAGGGGACTGAAATTTCTTTTAAGTAGGGATTCATACTTGGTGTCTTTCATGTTGAGAGCGATTGCTTTTTTGTTGTTAACGTTTTAGATTGATTGACACTCAAACAGCTGCCAAGAATACTGGGAATTCTCTATAAAATAACAGTGTGGCAAGTGCATTAGACTATCATCTTGACAGGCTTATATATTTATTACACTAATTATGTGGGTGTAGTAATTGCATTAGGAATATCTAGATGATATTTCCCATCTGTAAAATCAGTACCAGGCATGGGTGAACCCATAAAAGATTTCTCAGCTGATGCTAATCTGCAAATTTTCCTTAAACATATCATACATTTTTTCATTCAGTACCAAAACCTTTGAGTTTATTTTTTTTTCCCATATACACATATTTAGGTGCAGTAACTATAGTAAGTCCACAAACTTCCTAATTTGAAATCACTGTTAATTCATTTTACCCCATTTATTAAAGAAGGAATGGGCAAGGGTTGGGGAGAGGAATCTCAATTCAGGGAGTGGCTGCAAAGCACACTGCCTCTGAGAGCTATTCCTAGAGCATTGCTTCTGACTGTCCAGCTTCACACCAGCACTGTGCCTGCAATTAGAATCTAACCCCTTCATATATATTTTTCTATGTTTGTTCATAGGTTCTCTTGCAGTCATAGCAGTGTCATTTTGCTACTCCAGGATATGAGGTTTTCCAAGAAAGGCCATGTGGGAGCTTGAAGTTGAATACCAGGCTGCATACCGCATGTTGCCCAAAGCATTTCAAAAGAGACATCTTCTTCCAGGCTTGTAACAGTCAACGGCTAGTGATTCTGGAAGCTTGGCCCATCAGTGTCAATGCCTGGAAGACCCTATTGACTGGGCATCAGAATTAAACTCTGTAAATCTGTGTATGCATAAAGACTACTTGTCAGTGAGGAGAGGAAGGTAGTGAATTCTGTATGCTTCAAGGGAGTTTATTTGGAAATGCACAGATCTTTTTATTCCTGTTGTGGTTTAACCCTAGCAAGCAACTAGGACTCTGCAGCCGATTGCTTACTCCCTCTTTTCCCCAGAAGGGTGGGGAGAAGAGGGAGAGAGGGAGGAGAAAGGGGAAATGGGAAAAAAAAACAACCTCCTGGGTTGAGATAAAGGCAGCTTAATAGAACAATACTGGAAAAGGAAAGTAACAACAATAATAACAATAATAATGAAACAAGTCACTCTCACTGCCTGGTGAACTTCCCCCCACCTTCTCCCCTCACCTTTCCCCCACCTTCTCCCCTCACCTTTCCCCCACCACGGCTTGTCAACCTCCATTTATGTATTGATGATGATATCTATGGTATGGAATATTCCATCCGCCATTAAGTTGTTTTGTCTAGGCTCCTTTTCAGCTGCTGTGGGAAGTTGAAAAAAATCCTTGAAAAATATAAACAACACCTGGCAACAACTAAAACAATATGGGTTCCTCACATTCCTTTCATATCAAATCTGAAACACAGCAACCACTAGAAAGGAAATTAACTCTGTCCCAGCTGAAACCAGGACAATCCCTGAAAAGTTTCATTATTTAATCACTGGTTTCGTTGGAGTGATAGACAATTGAAAGGGAAGGGAATAAAAATGATTTGGGTTTGACGGTTGCCAACGTGTGTCTCTGAGGACAGTTGTCTGATGGCTGGGTCTGTTAGCAGGGAAGGCTGTTGTTGCTGTAGGGGGATTTTACAGTGTTTCAGAGTGCAGATTCTTTGCCAACTATTTTAATATTTAGGCTCTGTTTGAGCTTCTGTCCTGTCTTTGTCTCCGTGCCTGTGCTGTAATAACAAGCACAAATGGAAGCTGGAAGCTGCATGTTGGCCTTCTGTAGTTCTGCAGAGCTGCTATGGAAAGGCCAGACATCTGAACACTTCCAAAGCAAGGCCAATTATTGCATGAGATGTTAGAATGGCAAATAATATGGTCAGCCAGGGAAGCCCATTGCTATTTCTGCGATTTGACAGTGTCACAGTGAGGGTCTTCACTTCAGAGCTGGATTGAACAGTTGCAGAATGGATTGCTGAGTGCACTATGAAAAGCTCCTAGGGAAATGACATCAGCAATTGGCAGGAATTAATCCAGAACATTGATTCCAAGAATAATATTTATCTGAAAAATAATGAATCAAATCCTACAGGTCTAACTGGGCCTACTATGAATAAATTAGATGAGTTTATTTTTGTATGAGTCATTAATCATATTACAGTCATCACAGTGGTTATCTGAAAGTATTTTAATTTAATCAAAATGTAGTTAAAACTCATTTAAACAAATTTGGCCTCAATTGTACTGCCCCACACACAGACTAATCTTTTCCAGCATGGTGTGAGGAATTAGACACCAAAATAGATCTTTCTATAGAGACCTGACCATGGATTTCTGCATTACTTGATTTTGAGCATGCACTTTCCAACACTTTGCTTTTTATCCTGACTGCCAGATAAAAGAGAACAATATGCTATGCTCTGAGGCTTTTGTCACAATGCTCATAGCTTGTACAGGCCATCTGCTGTGGAGTAAAGTAGCTGCTGCAGTACATTGCTTTCCTAGTATATGCGTAACCTGACAGCTGGAGAGTGTGAGCCCTCTGGATTCATCAGGAATTCACTTGTATGTGTAACTACTCTGTCCATGTAAAGCAGTATGTAAAACAATACTAACTCCTAGGTCACAGAGACCACAGAATCATTGTACTTTGCAGGGACATGGGCAGCTTCTAGTCCAAAATTCCACTTAGAGTGGGGTCAAGAATTAATACAGACCCTGGTGCACAGAGCTTTGTCCAGCCAGAATTTGAAAACCTCCAAGGACAGAGATCCCACAGCCTCTCTGGCATCTGCTACAGTGCTTAATTATTCTCATTTTTTTCCCTCTCTAACCATGCTGAACCTCTCTAGTTTCAGTTGATGTCACTGTCTCTCGCCCTCCTGCCACACACCACCAGGAAAACCTGTCCCCATGCCCTTGATCCTACCCCAATAGGCACAGGGGTGTGCTGTGAGGTGCCCCAAACCCTTCCCTGCTCCATGCTGAACCAGCCCCAGCCTCACAGTTCCTCCTCCCAGAGGGAGTACTTCAGTCTCACAGTCCCAGTGTCCTCCCCTGAGCCCCTCTGGTTTGTCGATGTATCCTGTCCGGGACCCCAAACAGGACATAGTGCCCAGATGAGGCCTGATGGGTGCTAGGCAGAGAGGATCACCCCTGCCTGCCTCCCCCCAACCTGGATAGGAGAAAAATAAGAAAAAATCCTTGAGATTGAGCCAAGTGCTGCCTGTGCCCCGCCATGGGAGGAATCAGGGCATCCCAGAGGACTGGCCAGCAGGGCTGGGGTGTGGGGGGAGCTTGTGGGACTTTGTCCTGCAGCCTCCCAGGGAGGCATGAGGTGGTGTTGAGTGAACTCTCTTTCTGCATGTGCCTGGAGATGTCTGCCACGGCCAGAGTGATCTGATGTGGCAGGTCCACCTACTTCCAGCTAGGGCTGGGAATGCTTCCCTGGGGGGCCATGGCAAACCCAAAGAGGAGATCCAGCAGCCCCAAGGCCTCTTCTCCGGCCAAGAAGGGGCCACCCCACCAGCAGCACCAGGAGAATGCCCCAGGCACTGGGGAAACGAGGGCTGGGCCAGCAGCTGGGACACGCATCAGCCCCAAGAGAACCAGGAGACAGTTATTATTAGTCTAGCTCTAATGATCAAATAATACAATAAATGTATGAAAACTATGAAATAGTCTTGGTATTTCTAACAATGTAGTTGGCATTGCTATCCTCACTTGTGTTAGTTTCTCATGTGTCCAGAAGGCTACCAAGAGGACTCAAGCCATACTTTCCTCAGGTGCAGAAGCAAGGTTTTCCTGATTGCATCTCTGCACACCTCAGCAGTGTTTCTGTATCCTCTTTCATAACCTGCCCTAACTCCCATCACCCATATCCATCATTTTTTGCATTGCTCTGACATGAATTCCTAGTTCAGCCATGCCAGCCTCCTGATACATCTGTCATGTTTTTTTCTTGAGCATCAGCATGGACTTTTCTTGTGTTTTGGTAAGATTGTCTTTGAAGGCCTGATAGTCCTTTTGAGATCCTTTGCCCTTCAGAGTCGGGACCCACAAAATCTGCCTCGCACCTACCTCTTCCCTGAATAAACCACAGCTTTCTCTCTTGATGTCCAGGGCTACTCACCTTCCTAACCATAACCAGGATCTTGAACCCCTCTGTATCAGGATCATTACAGTCATGGCTCCTCTTCACTATCACAGCCCTGACAAGTTCTTCCTTGTTCTTAAGTAGTGTATCCAGGACAACATCACCCCAGGTTAGTCCATGAAGCATCTGTGTTATAGAATCATAGCATTGTTTAGGTTGGGAAAGACCTTTAACATCATTGAGTCCAACTTTTAACCTAGGACAGCCGAGTCCACCACTAAACCATATCCCCAAGTGCCACAAGTACCTCCAGAGATGGTGGTTCAACCACTTCCCTGAGCAGCCTGTTCCAATGCTTGACAACCCTTTCAGGGAAGAAATTTTTCCTAATATCCAATCTAAATGTCCCCTGGTGCAACTTGAGGCCATTTCCTCTCATCCTGGCACTTGTTATTTGGGAGAAGAGACTGACCCCTACCTCACTACAAACTCATTTCAGGTAGTTGTAGAGAGCGATAAAGTCTAAACAATCACAGCTCCATCAGCTGCTCCTCATAAGACTTGTACTCTAGAGCCTTCACATGCTTCATTGATCTTCTTTGGACATGCTCCGGCACCTCAAAGTCTTTCTTGTAGTGAGGTGCCCAAAATTGAACACAGTATTTGAGGTGTGGCCTCACCAGTGCTGTGCACAGAGGAACAGTCACTTAGCTAGTCCTGCTGGCCACACTATTTCTATTTTAAGTCAGAATGCTATTCGCCTTCTTAGCCACCTGGGTGTCCCTGACACCCTCCAGAAATCTCCCTGATGGCATTTCCCTTGCAGCAGGAGCCAGAGATGTTGAAGTTCCTGAGGATAACCAGTGCCAGTGACCAGAAACTCAGCAGTGCCAGGAATACTGTCTGCACGCACACGTGGTGCTCTAGGTCAAACACAGAAAGTAGGAATATGAGCCATGGCCAGCAGATCAAACATGGCTCCTTATTTCCTAGAAACATCTTAAAACAAATGAAGGTTGTGCTTTTGTTGGTCATGGTTGGTTCAGGGGTTTTTTTATGACACACATCCCTGCTCTGTACTTCTACCTTCCCTTGTACCTTGTCATTGTCATTTTTTAGCAAAGCATTCACAGATACTCACATGCGAACTACTACAGCAAGTGTTTGAATGCTAATGGGGCAGCAGACTCACTGGGAACGTGCCTTGCTTCATTAGGTGACAGAGAAGCGTGCTGGGTGCTATCTTTTACAAGAGATCTGTACAGATTCTTAGCTGGCTGTAGTACGCATTCCAGTTGAGCACTACTTACCAGCCAAATTTCAAGGTTCAGCAAGCAATTCAACTAGGGCAGAAGGAATAATTACAGAGTTGTGAAAGACTGAAATGCAAAACAGATGAACAGATTGTTCCCTCCACTTGCCAACCTTCAGGAGAAAAAAATACAGCTTTTAGATAACAGCAAACTCTCTTAGCTCGAGGGGACCTTCCTTCTCTCCCAAAGCCATGAGTGACAGTCCACTGTAAGAGATTGCATTGTCAAATGCAATCAATGTCAAATCAGTGTCAAATCTCCCATTAGCATGTTGTGTATTTCTGATATCCAGCTTGTCACCAGCATTCCTGTGCTCAAGGTAGCTGGTGCAAATACCAAGTGCCTGCAAAATGCCATGTCTGAGGGTGCTGTCACCAAACCGAGCTCTGCAGTGTCCATCAGGTCCATCGGTGGACTTGCCTGTTCAACTGGCTATCTCACATTTAGGGTTGGATCACTACTGAACTCCTCAGATAAAGTGAAATGAAATATGGGTTAAACAGAGGGCTGGTTTTCTTGGCATTAAATAGCATGCTTTTCCTTCTTTACTCCAAACCAATTGTTTTTTCTTCTACCACTGTGTTCCTAGGCTTCCAACTGCAAGTTTAAGAGGTAGTTCAGAGCAGTGGGTAGAGCACCTGACTGGGAGTAAAGAGGCCTCTCTACTAATCCTGCCCAAATTAACTGATCAGCTAATGATTTTGATGTTAGCTGTATGCGGTTCTGTCGTCTCTGTAGGGAGGACTCAATATATCTGAAAAGTACAATGACTTAAAAATTAGCTTCATAATATTTTTTTTAATTAAAACGAAGAAGCAAATTAAATTACCACCAGTGAGAACAAGAAATAACAGTCATCCACTAATTGTTTGTCGGAAGATAGGTTCAGTGAAGGGGAAAATCAAATTAGATAGGTATTGCTGGGTTTGTCTTTATTCTTTCTTGGCTAAATGGTGTTTTCTGAGATCAAGGAGAGGACTTGATCTCAAACCCTCTGAGATCAAGTTCAGAGGATTGAACAAGCAGCAATTCCATTTCAGGGTTTAAGCAGTGTTCACTTGTATGTCTGGTTACAAATATTGATGGTTACAGTACCACTTACTTAATGCTAGAATTGTCACATACAAATAAGATTATTAGGAGTGCAAAAGACCTGAAAGGGATAATTTGTTTGAAGTGAGAAGGACTTTAAAACTGCAAAGCTGAGCATAAACTCATTCAAGTTGAGCATAAAGGACAAACATCAAATCAGGCAAAGAAAGCAGACTTTAACCAAGCTTCAGTGAGATGCAATGGAGATGTCGCATTGTCCAAGTTAATCTGCACTAAGGAAATAAATTGAAGGAGTTAGCAGGAATTAGGAACCATTCTTTCTCCTGCTCACTATTGTTGCATGGCTGCTGTAAGAGGAGAGACTGAAATGATTCTGCTTCCATAGATGTCCTCCTTAAAAAAAGGAGCACTGGAGAGGTGATAGGGGTAAACGGAGTGAAGCTGATAGTGAGGCAATACTAGTACATGATCAATAGCACTTTACATTGAGAGGTGGAAGAGTAAAACTGGCCATAATACTCAGCAGTGTCCTGCTTCTTATAAGAGACCGGGCTTTCATGTTTCCAGCTGAGGCACCAGAGACAGACAGTTCATGTGAATCACTTGCTTTTGCGTGTATACGTGCTGGCAAATGCACTCAAGATGCAGCAAATCACTTACACCTGTTGAGAAGATAAGACAGAGTATGTGCCCTGTGCATGGAAGCCCAACAGTTTTCGGCCACAACTATTCAGCACAGCAGCTACACACAATAGCTCCAGCTCATTGCCATGGCTCAAGCAATGCTGTGTTCTCATCAGAGATTTCCAGCAGTGCAGAATACACTTAATTTCCAGCTGGCGAAAAAGGAGAGAGCAGAGGACCATCCAAAAGAGCCAGAAATCTCCACAACCAGGACTGCAATGGAGATTAATTGGCTTATCTAAAAGATTTGTATCTGTGTTACCCACAGAAAACAATGATAGAAGTCAATGTTGGTCACCCCTACAGTAAAAATGTAATTTTAATATGATAAATGATGATTTTTTTATCTTCATATGCAAATAATTACTGTATTGGTTTTGGAAAAATAGTTGGGTTGTGCCTCAACATACATTCCTGAAGTATCCGATTGCTGCTTCACAGAGAATATTCCCAAATCTTATTGCTCACTTATTACACTGTCTCATTTTTCTCTCCAAAGTGGCATTGCCATTTGCTCTCTGAAGTGGGAGTATCCCAGAAGTCTTACTATTTTGCATATGTTACAGTATTTAAAGCTTGTCAGTGTGAAAGCCCAAACTTGCAGAGCAGAAATCTGGAGTCCAGTTAAACAGACTAAAATCTCACTCTTGTGGGTCTTCAAAGGACATAAAGTCTTTCAGGAATCCTTTATCCCTGGAGTCTGATATGTCAGTTTTCTGTGGTTTACAACTTAAACCATCTCAAACCATCTGTCCTCGTAGTTTTGTTATAGTTTCTTCTTATGTCTCTCATCTTTGAAAAGTAAATTCTTTTGCATAAAGCTAGACTTAAGTTTTAAGTTTAGGGTCCAAACTGAGAGGTTACTGTCTTGAAAGGAGTCTTGCTGGAGAAACTTTTTCAAAAGATGTGAAGTTGGTGTCCGCTTTCCTCTTTCCTGAAATGGTTATTTCCTCTTTGAACAGAATCAAGATGTCAGTTTACTGCTTTACGTCTTCTTTTATTCACCTTTCTTCCATTCCCTGGAGAGCTGGCCAGTCCCAAGAAGGATTTGTTTCCTAATTCTGAAGTTACCTTGTTAGGTGCCAGCAGTTCTGAGGAGAGCCCATCCTCAGATTTCCGTGTGGCAAACGTACCACTTAGATAGGTGAGGCTCATTGCATTCTTTTTACCCATCCAGCAGATGGCATCGAAGCTCTAGAAAAGTTGATCCTTCCTCATACTGTCGGTTCCTGCAGAGATTCTTCATTTTTTCTTTGACATTTTCAGTTGAAAAGATAATGATGCCAACAGGATTATTTTAGGAGACTTCGGTTTAGTTTGCTATTAGCTTAGAAATCTTATGATGGTAGTATATGTATATATTTTTGAAAGTTGGTGATCTTTTCCTGAAGCCTAACAGACTGGAAATGTTAATTTTCTTCTTCAGTGTACTTACAGTAAATTTAAGAAGAATTTATCTTATACTGCTTTCAAGTGAGGTTAAGTTTTATTTCTGAGTTTTAGTCTGATTTCTCAAGTTCATTATTAACCTAATGTCTGTGCTCCAAATACGTGCAGTATTATAGCTATTGTGAATACTGACATAGGTAACATAGCAAAGGTTAATCAAATGTGTTGAAGTAATATTACTTCTAAATCATATTGCTTCCTGATGTTCGATTTCCCAATGGTGGCCCAGTTTATGTATAGCATTCAATAACTTATGAATACTCATTTCAAAACTACTACTTATATGCATTACTAAAAAAGCTAACACAAAACCCAATTATTACTATATAAGGTCTAATAAATTCAGTTGCACAGTCATACATTTATTTAGTTGACTCCAATTTCTATATTTTGTTAGGAGAAAAGGAATTTGTGATTATCATTTCAGTTCTTACAAGAAGTAAGATATAATCCATTTGCTCTTTCATTTCCAGGATGGCAAAAGACAGCTGACTATCTTTGTCTAATCCCACATACACTAATCTTCATAGAAAGTCTCTTGTGCCAGTTTCTTTCCTAGCAAACACCCCTGATGGGTGCCAAGACATCAAGTAAGAGTACTAATTATTTTTTTTCCTGTTGTTCTTTTTAACAAAGTCATTTTAACCGGGGGTCAAAATAATTCCTTCAGTTCAATTGAAGTCGTGTTTGGTAGAAGATTTTTTTCTGAACCCCAGAATATGCATTGAGGTATTTGTCCTTGTGTACAAATGAAATCATTGATAGGCAATTATATGTCATCCCTCTATTTCAAATCTAACGACTCAAAGGTGAAATATCTTCGATTGGAGTCTGCCTTAACATTGAATCATCCATGCTATTTGAACAAGTCAGTCTGTGGTATTAAAATATCTTGTTGTGAGGTCCTGATGGTAACAATGGACAATTAAGTAGATAACAGAAGTTTAACAAGTGAAGTCCATTTTCCCCATAAATAGGATAACAAGCTGCCTTTTCTGGCAACAGGATTTTACCTGACTTTCTTAATCATAGGTTGTTCAAGCTGTACCTAGACACTGTGTAAGTCATTATTGGCTTTTCTATGTTTATTCATTATAAATTCATTTACTGATACTGATAAAACATCAACATCTGGATCAAGAACTTTTTATATCCCCAATTGTCATGCATTTTGATCAATGCATCTCATTAAAGATTTCTTGAAATATTGCTTAGGTCTTGGGCAGAGGTTATATAGCACATTCTTCAATTTGAGTGTCTTCTCTGTGATTGATTGTCACATTGCTAAGAATTACACCTAATATTAATTTTAATTCTACTTATTCATAACTCTACTCTTTATACGTATTTTAATTCTCTATGCTTACTTCTGTTTCACTGAGATTATCCATGCTGGTTAACAATAGGTTTTTTTCAGATACATAGCATGACAGAATTAATCACATTCTTAGTAAACAAATAATATGTCAGGTCTTAATAATATTCCTTTAATGTATATCTACATGATTGCATACTTGCCTAACTTTCCCATGAAGAAAAGTAGTACTCATTCTTAAAAGATGCTTCTAAAAGATTTTAGAATTTTTAATTACTCATTTAACAGATGGCTTCATTTCATTGATACTCCACCATTGAGCTAAATAAAACTACCAACTGTAGAAAACACAATGTGAAATGCTACTTGTTTAATAAGTATTGAAAATTACCAGTTTAAGTGATAGTGTGACTAACACGGTGATTTGCTCTTGGAAGCCAAAGTTTATTCTCGGAACAACATGCAATTCTGAAAAAGAAGGAACGACAGGTGGGGGACATTCATGAGAATCAGGTTCTGGTTCAGGCTGCTGGACAAGGTGTCACTGCTTGCATTTACTGTGAGTGGCCCAGACCAGGGCCAATGGTCTGTCTGAAACCTTCTCAGAGCCCCTGTGGCAGAGTGGCTTCTCCCCAACACCACTCCCACAGTCTGCCTGTTGGTTTGGGTGGTGGGCTCTGTGTGGCATGGATTTTAACCATCTGAGAATGGGCAGAGAGCTCCATCTGAGCCCTTAGTTGCTGCCACAAGACAAATAACAATGGGCTTTCTATTGTTCCAGCAGAATTCCCGCTGAGATGAATCTCCTAAAGGTCACATTTTTACAGAATGGAGGGTGGTAATACCCAGAATTCCAGTTCTGCTTCAGGAGAACAAGCTGAGTTTGCGAGCACATTTTAGCTGTGTTGTCTTTCATTGCCATCATCAAAGTCAGTGAAATGGTAGGGAGGGTGAAACAGAGGTAAGGCTTGCTTGCAGCCAAATTGTACTGATGTCCCCAGGTTCTTTCTTTGTCATGGAGGCAGTGCAGCCTGGCTATGACTAAGCTGAGAAGGCAAGGTTCAGTCAGCTTTCATTGCCTCTTTCAATGTCAGCTGTACAAAGTAAATGACAATTAAAAGGCATTGTCTGTTCCTTCAGCTGGTAGCTTTAGTTTGGAGTCCTCCCATTCCTACCCTAATTGTCAGCGAAAAGGATCTTTTTCTCCTGTGTGTTCTGAAGCCTCAGGTGTTCACCTGCAGCCATAAATTGGTATTAGGTCTATCTTATGCATGAATGATCAGCTGTCAAAGGCACCTGACTAATTTTTTGTCTCTCTACCTCTACTAGAGAAATAGCATACAGACTCACAGCAAATCCTGTACAGACATCCAGGACAGGCTCCGGTCCTATGACTTTTGCAAGAAAACCATCCCTTTGTTGGAAAAGGCTTCATCTGATTATCAACTGCTCACTCACATGGCACATGCATGCAGCCATCCATCCTTCAGCTACCCTGATATTTGCCAGGAAAGGAACTCGGTGGTGCACAATCAATCTACATTTCTGTGCTGAGGACGTAGTGTGTCCTAAGGCAATTGCTGCATACACTGACTAGGAGTAGCACTCTTCTGGACCTACGTTTTACCAATAATGAAGACTTTTTGGCAGCTTTGCCTACAGTGACTGTAAGATTGAGAAGTGTAAGGTCCTAAGGAGCTTGAGAAAGATAAGTAGCAGAATAAAGACCCTTAACCTGAGAAAGGCAAATGTTAGCTTCCTCATGGAATTGTTAGGAGAGATCCCACAGGATATTGCCTTGGACAGCAAAGTTGCTCAGGAGTGCTAGGAGATTTTTAGAGACAGCCTTCTCAAAGTATCAGAGCAGTCTATATCCTTCATCAGAAAAAGCAACAATCATAACAAGAAAACAGCCTGGTTAAAAAGTGAGTTACTGAGGGAGCTCAAATGCAGAAGAGAAATATGAGATGGAAAAGGTGAGACTCCCACAAAGAAATAAAGAAATATTTGTCCCGCCTGCAGAAATGTAGTTAGGAAAGCAAAAACTCAGCCAGAGCTCAAACTAGCAGAAGATGTCAAACATACCAAAAAAAGGCTGTTATTGGTATGTGACCAAGTGGAAGTACAAGGAAGCTGTAGGTGTGCTGCTGAATGGCGTTGGAAGGTCAATTAAAAATGGCCACAGAAAAGACAAAAGTACTCAGTTCCTTCTTCACCTCAGTCATCACAGGTGACATCAGCCTCCAAGTCTCTACACTGAGAAACAATGACAAACAAATGTTCAAATACCAATAATGGAGGAAAGTTGAATTAGGGACCACCTCCACAAATTAGACACCTATAGACACCTTCCCCAATTTCAGGTGAAATTCTGTCTGGATATAGGAAAAAAAAAAATCACCATGAGAACAGTTAGACATGGGAGCCCAGAAAAGTGGTGGACTTTCCCTTAATGAAAGTATTCAAGACTGTTTGACAGAGCCTCGATAACCTAACCTAAGGCACTGCTTTCCACAGAAGGTTGGAGTTCCCTTCCAACCTGGACCTTTCTGTCATTTTTATGATCCTCTCAGGTTTCTGGAGCCAGATTACAATGAATGAGAAACAAGTGATCTGATTACAAAACAGTCCTCCACCTCTAGAGACCACTTTAATAAACACACATACATAAATCATCCCTTCGGCTTACACTTTATTTCACTTTTTCTTGCATCCCGCCCAGTCCTGCACCCCTCCACTAAAGGTCACAGTACCTAAGTAGAGAGGTTTTGTTGCCCAAAACACTGCAATTTTTATTCTGAGTGATTTGCTTGCAGTGTTCAACGTTTGGCTTCTGGCAACGGCTATTGCCTTCTCTTTCAGGGTCAGTGATAAAACATTGAATGATAAAATTTTGATGTAATTTCTGATATTTGCAGCTACTCACCAGGTTATGCCTTATAGAACATGGTGTGATAACTTCTTCATAGCTCCCACTTGAATCATTTCTACTTTATCGCTCTGTTGTTTCGGTACATCCACCTCTGCATTTTGGAAAACTTTTGTGCTACCACATGGAAAGAGCGAGGCAAGCGTTTGTAGCTCTGTTCCAGGAAATTCTGTCCTCAAAACTCTCCCTCAAACATTTTGGCATGTCTCCTGACTTCTGAGGTCTTAGTGAGGAACATCTGAATTTCCAGCCTGAACCAGAGCAATATTCAACTAACCTCTCTTTTTCCAGTAGTGAATAACATTTTGCTTCTCTGAGGCATACTGGAGCCAATTAGGGTCTGACCTGACAGCACTAGTGTGCTTGCCTTCCATATAGGAAAAGGCTGTGCTGTCCCTAACCCACAGATACTCACCCAACCACTATGTTTTGAGTCCCAACGAGCTAAGTCAATATTGGTGCAATTCCAGGCTTTGCCTCTGTCTCTGGGACATGCCACAGCCTTTGTACAAGAGTTTCACAGGCCAACCTCCAGGGCCAGTGCTGATATCCAGTGTGCTCCAGCTAATTCCTTCCTGCAGCTCCAAGCCCAGGAGCTCTGAGCTTACCACGCGGTTCGCCCAGGACACACATGAGTTCCAGCAAGCCTAATTACTTTTTCGTTGATGCAAGAAATGCAGAGGGTTTTTTTTCCCCTCTGCACCAACAAAAAAAGCACAGACTGTACACATTGTCTTGCCTCTGTGCCCTTGTTGCAAAGCAAGCTTAAGGTTTAGCTTAAAGCCTTTTAAAGAGTCCACAATTCCTCCTCTCCCCTTTTCCTCCTGAAAGTGCTCTTTTCCTTTCCTTTCAGCAGCTGTTTTTCTGCCCCTGGTCTTTTCTCCTTTTTTGACATGAGTGAAGAGGCAACCCTTCCTGGATTGTCACTAGTCTCCTTGTCAGGAGCCTCCCAGATCAGACCTGTCAGATGTTCGAAATCCATCACCACCTCATCCGCAGCTCACTTGTCACCCTGCCGAGTTTTAGATTGGAACAATGAGTTTGCCTTGAGCTGTTGCCAATTATTTTGCTGCTGTATGATTAAATGGACTGTAATTGAATAGTTGATGACCAGAATTTAATGACCCTCCACTGTTAAATCCAGCCAAGTTAAAGATTTTGTTCTTTCTGTCACCTCCCAGGGGACTTCATCTGAATCTGGAGGCGAAAGGTCACAGAGGAGACAAGCGTACACAACAATGAGAACAGAATTTGCAATGTGATATAGAATAGGATAGAGAGTCCTTACTATCAAACAGTTTCTAAGCAGAGTTGTTAACAGGCTGTTTTGCCCACACACACAAATAAGAAAAGTGCAAAACAGACTTGTTTGTAAGCATGTCTTCTTTCCTAAGAAAACCCTCTTATTTAGTATACAATCCAGATGGATTGAAGCATACTTTTAACTATAAAGTTGTATGCTCAGGAAAATTGATTCTTCATCTATGTCTAAGATTCTTATACTAATGAGAAATAAGTGTCTGTTTCCCCAAATCCATCTCCCAGAACTTAGACATTTGTGGCCTTTTTATAAGTTATCACCCAAAAAAGCCTCACTAAAAAAGGCATAGTCTGTTTTTAACGTGTGTGTACCAGGTTTCATTTAATACGTAACTCAGCTGTTGAAAATGTTGTAAAATTAAAGATTTTTTTTTTAAGTCTTGGGCTGAAACATTGTGGGCAATTAATCTATAGTGTGGACGAGCACATTTGAGCACGTCAGGAAAAGGATGTTGATGGTTCAGTGTCTTGTTTAGAAAAGAAATCACAATGTCCCTATAGTACAGCATCAGCACTGATGTGACTTTTACAGCTGGAGCGTAGGTCTGATCTATTAAATCAATCGTGCTTGCAAAGCAGTCCCTCCTACATTCCTTGATATTGCAAATAGCCAAGCAATGATACATCAAACCAAAGTCCTCTTTATGAGAAAACTGAATCATTGAAGACCGTCTATGTCCGGAGTAATGAACAAAAAGATGCTATCATTCATTCACATTCTTCTGGAATCTGCAGTATGTAGGTACTGCCCATGCGTGTAATGGCATGTTCCTTGCCCTGAGATGTTCCCAGTTCAAAGGACAGATTTTTCAGAGTGTACTTATGATGAACACACTGTGAAGGTCCTGGACCAAGGAGGTAAGTCCGAGCCATACATTTTCAGATCATTACTGATTTTCGTTGGTTCTTAAGAGACTTTACCAGGATTGACAGGATGGTTTCTGGACTAAGAAAGAAAAGAAGAGAAAAACAAGAAAAGAAGAAGAAAAACAATATCTATGAAAAAACCCCTCATGGTCAAGACATACATATAAAAAACCAAATTTGATTTAGCTAATGTTCAATCTTATTTTGACCTCAAGGAGAAGAAAGCTAGTTAAGGAAGCATTGAAATGAGGTGCAAGGCATGCATTTACAGACAAGTCACACCATGAACAAAAGAAACCCCAATTCGTATTGTGTTTGCCTGCATGGTAGCTTCAAGATCCAGCCGGATAGGGTCATGCAGCTCGAGAGGTACTGACACTGTTTCTGTCTTCCCTACGAGCCCACATATTTTCATAGATCTTATGGGAACACCACTGCCAAGTTTAGATGAAATTGGCAAACTGTTTTGGAGGTCATGCAGACTGTTTTCACAAAAGCTTAATCCTAACAAGACCTAGTTAAAGCAGGTCTGCAAAACCTGCAGGTACTTCTGTCTACATGCACTAATTCATTTTTGCTAATTATAATTATTCAGATGTAGGTACAAACATCCTTGGATTTAATGTAATCACTAGGTAAATCTGGGTGGGAATCAGGAACTCTTGTTTTGCATCTTCAGAAGTTGATTATGTGCACATCCATCTGTGCAAAAGCAGTATGATTCCCTCCTGCAGACAGCTGATAAATATCATGTCAGCCCTTTTCAGCTGCAGAATCCCTGGCTGATCCTGTTATCTTTCTTTCATTGTTATTCTTACTGGCAGCAGGAGCCCTTCAGCAGTCCTTACTTTGGGCCCTAAGTGGGAGGTAATGTGCGAGGCACTCAGCCACAGCACCCCCAGGCATATCCTCATCTCCGTTTCACCAGGGACCAGCACTGGGAACCTGAGCACAACACTTCATTTGTGGTCTGCTGGCTTCTTCTCCACATTTTTTGTCTCTCTTGTCTATTCAACCCGTAATCTTTTTCAAAGGCTGGGCCTGTCTCTGACTGTCTAGACACACAGGACCTATTACAATGGGACATTGATTTCTGATGGGGTCTCCATCTGCTTACTGTATTGCAAATGATTACTGCTAACTTTAAAAGAGCTACATATCAGCATCAGGGTTCAGCAATAATTAGAACATTTGGACTTTTATTACAAAGTTAAATAATGCCTCTTACTAATGAACAGAGAAATAATTTATTTCAAAATCGCAGAAGTTTGTAAGTTAAAGGTGAATTATGTGGCTTTCATGCTTGGCTAATGATGTATGCTCTTGCTTTCTTTCTCTGCTATCTGCTGAAGCCAACTGAAATGTGTGACAGGTTGCTTAGTTTTTCTGTATAATATCTATACTATATATTGCTGTTCCTTAGCACTTCCCCCCCCCTCATCGATGCAGCCTCTGAATGTCTCAAAACAGCTCAAGAATTTACCCATGGTACATTGATGTTATTGCACCCATTTTACAGGCAGAAATATAGAGGCATGAAGTGATCCATAGACATGTAAAAAATATGTTACTCTCCTAGGAAGAGAAATCCAGAGGCCCTGTCTAATACTTTAATCATGGGTCTAGCCTTTCTATACAGTACAGGATTTTATTGCAAAGCCTTGAGGAAATCTTTCAAGATTTCTAATCTCTAATGTCTCCTTGACGTATGAAAAATATGAAGTGTGGTTCCTGCCCAGATTTTTTTTTTCAGTTGACAAAACCATTGCCATCTCAAAACAGTTCTCGGAATTGCATCTTTTGTCTGATTTTTCACATCCTTTGCTTCTGCTTATATAGATAGCAAGAAGATTTGGGGAAGGTGCAGCTTCCTTTAAAAATTTTCCTTTCGCCCTCACTAATGTGGCCACCTAATAAAACAAAGGAGAGATACAGGACAGTGAGAATGATTGGCACAGGGTAGATTAGTAGCAAGAGATAGCCCTCTGTCTCTTTATAGGATAACAGCTGCAACATCGTCACAGGCTCTGAGAAGACAGAAATAATGTGTCTGTGGTCATTGTTCAGCCTTGGCAAGAGACCCTGGAGATTCAGTGTTAGCAGCTATTGATACCAAGAGCAATGCTCTCTTCCTTGCTTTTGTAAGAGTACACTTTGGATTACCCAGGGTGCTCTGCAATCTTGCTTTTGAAACATGCCCAGCTCACCAGTCATCCCAACATAGAGAAAAAAAAAAAAGAAAAAAAAAATCAGCAAAGGCTGCTATGCAGAGCAGCATTTGAATAGCCAACAGCCAATTTGCCAGCACAACAATTCTGCATTGAGCTGATTCCTAGATATGAATATCCCTTTCAGGGAGAGCTTCCCAAATGAGGGAAATCCAGAAGCTGGCTTTTGAGAGTGAAATTCCCTGGGAATTCATCATACAGCTTTGCCTGGCAGTGTTCCCACCCAAGAACCAACAAAAAGCAACTGGCTTTAATCCTTCTCCTTATGTATTTTGGCAGCGTTCTTCCATTTAAAAAGAAAATAAAAATAAAAGTCCATCTTGCTCCCATATTGGAAGAAATCCAAGATACACACATTGGGAGTACAGGAACTGGCATTTAAAATGCTCCTGACACTTTTTATGCTGGGTCTTTGATCACACAGAGGAAAAGCAGTTTACTTTTGCCTTTTACGGTCTTAAAACAAAAAGTTGCTCTTGGAAGCTTTCTGTAATACAATTTGGTGTTCAGCTTTCCTCATAAAAATGTCCTAAATAGTGCTATAAAACAACAAACACCCCAATAATCCTGATTCTGGCCTCTCCTGTGTCTCTTCTGAACCATGAATTTTTGGAAGATTAAAATAAATGTGGACCTTTCTTTTTGTTTTGTCATTTGTGTGACCATTCTGCTGTCTTTCTACAATGATATTTTTTTAAAAAGCAGCGACTGTTTGGGAGTTCAAGACTAAACTGAGATACAAACACACGTGCTTTTAATGTCATAAGTGCTATGGCTTTTCAGATAAGATGAGGTCGGTCTTAGATAAAGCCATGGGGAAGATATAGTGTGAGATGATGGCAAAAAGCCATTTATGCCACTTCTGCTGCCTGTCAGCCACGCTGCCTGCAGACAGGACTATCAGAAAATCTGATCCAATATTTTTATAAACTCTGCTGCTATGTCCAGATCTGTTCTAAGTGATGTGTTGTCTCTATCAGGCATTTAGTCATGCAGAGTATTAGCTCCTACTATTTGTAGAGAACTTGTGTTCACTAGGACATTTTGACCTTTATATGGGAACCAAAACAAGCGATTGCAGTTGTCCAAGTGATTTATAGTAAAGATGTTATGAATTGTCATTTAAAATAGGTATCGTTCTTGTGTAGCAAATATCAGGCCTTGCATTTCATCAGATACCACATCTTAATTTTGCTGTGCTGGAAAAGTCACATCTCACCAATATGAAATAATCTTGTTTATTCCAGGAGTGTTTTTAGAACAGAAACCGACAGATAGACTTACAAGGGTAATACTGAGGTGGTCAACCTAAAAGGTCAGATCTTCAGATGTTGTGATGACCTAGAATGTGGATATATGCCTACAGAGTGCTTAGTGAGTGTGGAATTTGAAAACTATGGAATATAGCAAATTAGAACTAGAAAACACTGAATAGAAAGGTGTGCCCCATCAAATATACCAGACAGGAAACAGCAGAGAAAAATTCAGTGCTCCTTTTAAATGGAAACTGGCAACATATGAGGTCTTAGGTCTTGTCTAGCAGATTTTAAGTCTAAGCTGGATAGATAAACCATGGTCATTTCTGCCAGCATCTCTGACTGGGTTGTGTATTATTTTCTATGCTGGTGTGTCCTCGTCAATGGAGCTGGCATTGGTCAAGTAGTTTGGTTGATGGAAGAGGCCCACATTTTGACTTTCAGTATGTTGCTCTGTTGTTAGGGTTGTAATTTTTGTTAGATGAAGGACAACTGGGCAGGTGCAATATAAAAAAGGTGCAACTGATAGAAGTAACAAAACTAAACTTACCTGAGGATATTTTCTCAGCATCTTGTTATGAGAATCAATGAGCAACAGCTCAGAACAGTCCACAGGCTGGTAAAGATCCAATGGCCTGGAACATGCTCTCCTAGTCTACCTCTGCCAGAAGTGGGGGATGGCACAACTCTGTCTTGGGGGACACCTGGCTGTGGAGGACCTCCAGGGATACCTGGGACCAAGCTCACATGGCCAGAGCCACCATGCTCAGCATCCTGCTCCTCCCAACTGCTGATAGCCCTCAGGGAAATAGAGGTAACTTATTTTCTACATGTAGCTCTGTAGTGTTCTCTGCACTGTTGACTACTGTTTCACTGAGGTGATAGACACTCAAATTCCTTCACTTGAATCCTATTGTTGTTTAATTATTAAGGTGTATGTTTTGTCTCTCCTGGCTTAAACTACAATGCAAGGATAAAGGCAATAGAATAAAATGAACCACCAGCAGAGACCTCAATTCATACCACCACACACCTTGGTTGACAGCAGCATTTCACACCACTAGCAGAGATCTAGCCAAGCATGGCCTGCGGACACCATGCAATAATTTTGCTGTTTCATTTGCCTGGTGATAGAAGTAGATGTGTGTGTTGAAAGTTGCAAGAGGTGGGGACTGTTCTGGGGTGCACTTGCACTGCAAAGTACAGTGTAATATTAAGTCTAACCCCAGCAACACCCTACTCTGCTTGAGCTAATCATCAGACAAGTAGAAGCAAAGCCCACAGACTGCACAAAGATGAGCTTGCAGGCAGCAATAGGATGGGACATTGCACACCCCTGCAGACAGCCCCTGTCCTGGATGGCAGAGTTGATGCCATATACAAGTGAGGGGACACTGCTGTTGAAGGATAGTTTGGGGTGGTGCCTTCAGAGGGCACTCTGCTCTCAATACAGCCAATGAAGAACTGACCCAGCAGAAAACAAGAGGTCCTACCACCTGAAATTCTTGGCAGCATCCTTCAGTTGCACTGTACGAGCAGGTTTCCTTTGTGGTTTCCTCTTCCTCAGTAACGTTTTACTTCCTCTAGGTTTAACTGAGCCCTGCATATTTTCTTCAGCCATTTCACTTGCCAGACTTACTGGTTGAAAGTGGTTTGGATCTAAATGAAGCAGCAAAGAAACGAAGTTCAGAGCAAAGTTGCAGCAATTTGATCTGGGGTTCTTTTGTTCTTCTGATTTACTATATTAAATCTTGCTGAAAACTGATTCCAGTGTCCCAGAGTTATAAGGCTCGAAGGCTTAGAAAGCTCATAGCTCATTGCTGAAACACCAGTGACTCTTGTCAGGCTGATGAGGGTACAGTTTAGCTTATGTTTTGTCCTGCAGGGCAGGGAGCTCTTCTTATGGGGTAGCATTGAATCAAGCAGGAGTTGTTCTTTCATTCTCCCCTTGGGAATAAGTAAAGAAGGCAAGAGACAGCAAGTGATCTTCCAGCAGATAGCAAAAAACTAATGACATCTTAGATGTGGTCCAGTCTTAATTTCTGAGTGTGCAGTGCAGTTTGGAGAGGCCAGAATTCCCAGCGTGGAACTGCTCCTACCCAGTGGTACTGGTTTTCCAAAGAGCAAGGTGTTTTGATGGTAATTCTGATCCCAAACCTTCTGACTTCTCTGTCCACTATGTACTCTTTTCTATAAAAAAATATTTTTAATAAAACAGCACTGGGCAAATAGCATGTTCTGAGATCTGATCCTGTCATTCTCCATTTGGACTGTGTTGTCTTTCATACTCTGCAACATCCAGAAATGCACTGAAATGTTAGTTTCACCATACAGCAAGTGCAGGTCTAACTATGCAGCACAACTTTTTCAGTGGCTGACTTGGACTGTGCGCTGGTTTCACTTCTGCAGGTGCAAATCTAGAAGTTGCATCTGTCTAGCAAAATGTGGCTGCAGATTAAGCTGAAGCACCTCAGAATAGATTGTGTGGTATTTTCTAACTGCATGTCAGTGGTAATGGAATCATATTTCACAATATTTGACAAAGTAACATATTCAGCATAACTTTTAATAGGCATCAAAGACTGTATATTTAGAGCAAAACACTTCTTGAACAATAGCCAGTAGTGGAAATTCAGATGCATTTTACAACAGTTATAAGACCACAGTCGGTGAAGACGGCTCTCCAGGGCATCAGTACCCTTCACTTAGTATGCAATACGTGTATAATCCAGCCCAAGACCTGCAATTTCTTCTCAAGTCTTCTGCTTTGTTCTTGCCTGACACTGTTCTCTTGCTCAGAAACTGTTTGTCAGGACTCTGACCGGTGTCCCCTCTCCATCCTTGCTGGGCAGGGGTTGGGGTGCTGCTTACTTTCAGTCTCCTGCTACCCAACGTTTTCTGCTTCCATGGACGGGGCAGCAGGAGGGGACATGTGTCTTTGTCTCAGCTGCCACCGTTCACAGCCCAGCATGCTTACTGGCAGGCAAAGCTAAAACCCTGACTGACTACAGACCTGCGGCGGTGCAGACATATGCTCCGGTCTCCTTCTCCCGCAATGTGGGCAGTAACCTCCTGTAGAGAAATCAAGTTTTAGCCCTTTCAGTTATGGAGAAATTCTCTGAGACGTGGAGGAGACATTAATCAACACAGCAATGCCTCTTTCACCTGCCAGAGGTCCTAAGTCAGGTAATCAAGATAAATTTCCATTTACTCAGTGGTTTAATAGCCCAAAGTCACCAGTTCCCAAAGGGTTATAAGTTGCCAATTTTGCCTATCCCCTTTGCTTTTCCTACTTGTTTATTTATTTTTTTTTCCCCATAAAATACTACCCACTTAAGAATTAAGTTAAAGTAAGAATTGATTTCCTGCTGCATCCCATAGAGCCATACTCAGTGTGGAAATGCCTGGATGTGCCTTACTCATCTGACAGAGATTTTGCAGGAATTCTACTCTTAGCTGACTCTGGCACAGAGAAGGAGCGGTCAGAGCACCAGGCACTGATGCTCGGTGGGAAGTGGCAGCTTCCAGCTCAGGAGGGATAACTTCAAGCTGTTCTTACAGCCATCGCAGCTTGGTTGCTCGAAACCTTCTGATGAAATCCGCACCATGGAAAGTAATGTCAGAAAAAAACACTGCACTTGTTTTGTCTCACCTTCCATGTAAATCATACTTTGATTTGCCTTTGCTGCTGCTGATAATCGGTTGGACTGTCCCACCAGCAAGGTGTAGTAGAGGCCTTCCCTAAGCCATTCCCAGCTTTATAGGCACCAGTAGCTGGAACAAATGTCCTGGGATACACTTACACCCCTAGATCCCAGCATGGTGATATTCCCATGTACTGGATGTCCTGTACTTATTTTTGGTAAGAGACTCATTCATAGGATGTACTGTGCTCCAAGAGAATTCATTCTAGCCCCTTGCCCTGCGCCTCCTCATGATGTTTAGCCATGCTATTTTTGTAGTGGATTTCTTCATTTCAGTGACTGCAAAAAGGAAGCAGCTGAGTATAGTAAAAGCAAAGGACCCTTTGTGGAGTTCCAGAAAGCTTTTTAAAGGGAGGCTATTTTAATGATCTCTTCACTGTCTTAATACTCTTTTCAGTTTTGTATCCTTGTAGATCTGCCTTTTGGTGGGATTGCAAGCTTGGCAGCTGTCAGTGAGGTCCTCGATAGCTCTCCTTCCATCTCAGTTAGGGTGTTTAAAAGCTCAAGGATTTGGCTTCTTTCCTGCAGCTCAACACAAGGTAACAAACTCTAACTGGGAAGGACAGGGGTTTGCACCAGAGCTTTATTATATGTGTTAGAGTAGCCACAGAGCTACTACTTGAGACCAGGTGCCAGTTGCCACAAGGGCATCTGGTAAGAGACAGCTCCTGCACACAGACCTTTATGGCCTACGTCAACGTGGCTTGCCTGTGGAGGAAGTGGCTAGCCCAAAGCCGTGCAGATGAGGCTACATCAGCTGCTGCTCTCAGCACACCTCTCTGAATTCCAGATGTGAATCTTATAAACTTGCCTCTGTCATTTTTCCTGCAGTGCAGCTCCAGGGCCTGGCCTCCTGTTTGTTTTTCTTTTTTTTCCTGTGGAAATTCCTGAAAGTCTTCCAAGAGGTTAGCAAAGTGTTATCTTGCAGAACTGCCAGCATACCAGGTAGAGAAAATCTTACGAGATCAAACAGCCCTTAGAGCTTCCTGCCGGCAGCTGCTTCTGAGAGCAGCTTGTAAAAATCAGTGCTGATGGCTGTGAACATGACCCCTGGTCTGGCTTTGGTCTCAGTCCAACATCAGAATCATCACCTACACCTAATCCAGACCCAGCTGGAGGTTTGCAGAGTACCCCAGTCTTCTCATCTGTGCAGCATGCTAATCAGAGTGCATGTAAAGGGGCAAGAAATTGTTAACGTTTTTGAAGACCAGTTTCCCCCCGCTTTTTTTTTTTTCCCCTTGAAATTAGATTAGTAATCCCCTTCAGGATTTCAGAATATGAAAACTTGGATCAGCTCTAACACTCACACATCATAATATATTTTATGTCCTCATTTAAGGCCAAACACTGATCCATGTGCTCAGTTTTCAGACAGTCTGCTTATTCCTTGGCATAACCCCTCTCTTTCACAAGTACCCAGGCAGAGCAGCCTGTCCGCCAGAACCTGGCAGTCCTGTAGGCAACAGGATGAAGAGGGGAGAGAAATGTGATTTTGTGATCACCAGTGCTGCGGGTAGCTCAGCCGTGCCAGCTTGGAAGAGAAGGAACAAATGAACAAGAGCCAGAATAGGGGCAAGAGCTGATAATTTTTTTTCCCTGGGGTGAAGGTGGGGAGAAATAAAGTAAGCTCACGACTCTGACTAACAATCTACTCCCAGGCAGTGTAATTCAGTGTTACTTCTTACTACAGGCTATTAGTAACACCTTCCTACATATGCATGTATTTAACACTGATTGGTTCTGAAGGTCATTAATTTTGGTGTCCTCCTGTCCCATTCACAAGCAAGCCAAATCCTTACTGGCAGAACATGTGAGCCCCTCTTGATCCTCCCACTTGATTGCTGGAATTGCTGATGCAGATAAGACAGAGTAATGCTCATACCACTTCTCCCAGTGGGAAGTTCAGTAAAAAGGTTCCCTCCATTTTTGAGGCAGTTCCCATAACCGATTCCCTTTGCTTTATTTAGCCTCTTCCTCATTTTGTTTTTATTCGCTGTGGTATTAAGAGGTCATATTCAACTTTTTAAAATAAAGGGGAAACTTTAAAGCGATGCTGTCCCCTCATTGATGTAGCATCGCTAGGTTTGGGGCTTTCTCTTTTTCCCGGTTTATTTTGCAGCCCTCAAAGAGGAAGCATGTGGGAGTCACCCTGGCCTCCAGAGCAGCCAGTCTGATACCCAGAGGTACACCAGAGGAACAAGTCCTCTCTTCTGCTTTTTCCCTGCTGTGAAAGGGACTCATTACTGCTGGCCTTTAACATAAGGAAATCTTACTTCCTCCAGCCTGACGAGCAAATAGATGAGTGAGAGCACTGGCCTCTTCCTCTTTGCTTCCTGCAACAACATCATCTTCCTTCTGAGGCCCCAAGGTCCACCCTTGCCCATGTGAATGAGCCTCTGTCACACGTTAAACCCTGCCACTGTCAAGTATGAGCATTGTTCAAATGATGTCCCCATTTCCCTTTGCCCTGCTTCCACCCACCTTTATGCCTCTGTCCTCCTCCAGGTTTGCCTCATTTCCTTTTCCTTTTCCTGTGCTAGGCACCCATTAAACTGGAGCAGAAAAGGGAAAGAGGTGTCTTGTACAAAGAGGCATGGATGTGGGTCATAACCATCGAAAAATCAGTTAAGGAACACAGCAGCACTCTTACAGGGCTTTCCTCTTCCAAGCACAGTGATTTTTCAGCTGGGGTGCAGTCAGGTTATAAATTTGCTATTAGACATGTTCATGGCAGTGTAAGCGATCAACAAATTAGCACCATTTAATTTCTTTTCATTGCATCTGTTGGGCACCATCCCATTCTCAGAAGAGAGAGCTGTTTTTTCTTTATCCTTTTTTTTTTTTTTTAATAAAATAAAAATCTTGGCTTGCTCCAAGGAATACAGCAGTACTGCATCCGAGCTCTGGCACCACGCCGCGCAGACCACACGGGGGGAAGAGGTCAGGGTGGGGTAAGTGCCGAGTTCTTGTGCAGTGCCAGAGAAGGCTGATTGGGAAGTGTATTGCCAGAGCTTGCTCCCCCATCCTGCTTGCAGGCCCCTGGCTCCTACGTGCCTATGTCCCTATGGAGCCCGGGCAACTCTTCCCAGCCCCCTTAGCAAGCAAAGGGCTCCTCACGCTGGCAAGCAGGACAGCTTGGTGGTGGCCTTCACCGACCCATCAGGCCTTCACCGAGCCATCAGGCATCTCCATGATAGAAGGAGCTGCAGCAGTCCGAGCCAGCGCGTTGCCTCTGCATCACCAGATCTTGTAGCTGTTCGTGGGTGGCCTGCCAAGCAAGCATGTCCAGATGGGAGGACGTGAGTCAACGAGTCCCACGCAACAAAACGATGAGCTCCATCCAACTGTTGGCCATGGCAGGAGGGTGCTCCAGTGGATCCTGGCTAGGATTATGACAGGTTACACCCTTTCGCCCCCCCTCTTTGGTGCCTCACCGTAGAAATCATCATCTGAACTTTATCAATATTTTCCTATTTTAATGCATCAAAGTGATTTCTTTCTGTTTGTCGCAGAATAGCTCTGATTCCATCTGTATAACAAAGGTCAAAATCAGACCTGCCCTTGCAAAGTTCCTCAAGGATTTTGGTTTATCTTTTACAGCTGTTGGACACTTTGTCGACTTTCAAGCATATCCAAGTGTGTCTTCTTTGAATGCATGTCTTGCTGGTTGGTGCTGGTCAAACCATGACAAAAAACAGGCTTTGGCTTTGAAAAGGCTATACGGTTGAGTGAGCAGGAGTCTGGTAAAATTTAATTTACTTTACTGGGTTACCTTCTTTACTTGTATTTAAGAGGCTTTTTCTCTGGTGGGTGACATTTGGCAATTCACTTCACCTGCCTTGTTCCCTCTTAAATTGTATTAACTCATCCTGTCTATTTTTAGCCTCTAAGGTCTGCGAAGCAGGTGGTGTGTTTTGTTTTGTGGTTGCTCAAACATTGTCTACAGCTTGCATTTAAATAGTAAAAAGGTAGAGATGAAAATGTTTAGAGAGGACCTGGATACGGCCGCAAAGTACAAATCTGCAACTTTGCCGGTGTCAGTTGTATTTTCACCGTCCTGCTTCATCCAGCAGATCTGCCAGGTACTTTCTTCCTTAACAATGATTAAAGTGGATACTCTTTTGTGGTCAAAGATTGTCAGATGGAAAGTTGTTAAAGCACTCAGAAATAAATGATTAAAGGTGTAGTACTGCAAAGAAACAGTTTGACTTCTTTTCTTTATTATAAAGTGACTAATATTCTTGGCTTAGTGCAAAAAGCGGTAGAAAATAATTTGGTTTGGGATCCTATCCTAGATATTTGCTGAAGGGGCTGAGCTGTGGTAGCAGTCTTGCAATACGTACCCAGCAGCAAATGGCTCTGATGTCAGGGTAACCTGGTAGTTACGTGACACAAAATAGACAGTGACCAGTACGACTGACAAAACAGTTAAACTTTCATAACACAGAAGTTATGAGATAAATTGTTTTGTTCTGGAGAAAAAAAAAACCTAATCTTGTATAAAAGCACAGATGAGAGGACAGTATCATTAAGATGTGTCTCATCTAAGTGCTGTGTGGGTGGAACAGTCTAATAACAATCTGCTGAAACAATATCTTGCACTTAAGACACTGGCCCAGATAAGCTCCTGCCTCTGCCTTTTTTTGTTATTTTCAGTGTAAAACTAGGCAAGTTACTTAACTACAGCCCTACCACTGGACCAGTGAGTTACTGTCTGACATCCTTTTTCTCGCCTCTAGAGAGCAGGGATTTTATTTTATTGTGTACCTTATGAGTCCTAATGTTGCGGAGCCCTGAGCTTACTTGCGGTTTCAGATGTTACTATTACAGAAGTACTGTGATTGGGTTTTGTTTGTTTTTACCTCTGTGCTTAAATCTTCTGACCAAACACAAGCAGGGGATACTTGCATCATGTCTGCTGCTTGTACTTTGCATCAGGATAATTCAGCTGTATCAGGGAAAGATGGGTCACATTAGCAGAAGCTGTCAAAGTGGGAGCTTTGAAGTGGGTTTGAGAAAGGAGCCTCAGCCCAGCATCAAAGTAGGCAGCAAGAGTTTAGAGGGTAAGTTTGTCAAAGAAAGAATAAAATATGGGGTTTACACTGTCATTTTTTTTTTTTTTACACTAGCAGAGGTCTATTCTGTGAGCTATCACATTTTCCACAGTGTCAGACTGTAATAGGAACATTACCTTTCCTGCCACTTAAACCAAAAAAAGGTTGGCAAACTATGTATGCAACAAAAACACAGGAGCAACAGCATGTAGGTGCCATTTGCACTGCAGTAGGCTGTAAAACCCAAACAGTCCCTTTTGTACCCCAGGAGGAGTACAGAACCAGCTTTCTTCTCCTTTCTCTCCTTTCTGTCCTGTTTTCTTTGTGGTGCATGCTTTTGTGTCTGTGGTTAAGAAAAACCCAACAAATCAAGTCACTGAGCAGGCATGCACCAGCGACCCTCATTGCTAAATCTCACATTCTCTCTTTAGCATCTGTTTGTGCTGTAGATACTCAGGTTTTCCAGAGTGACCTATGAAGGGGAAGCACTCTCTTCCATGAGGGATATGGGCAGTGGGTTTTGCAAGTTGGTGAGGAGCTTTATGAGGCTTTTTTCTGTGCTCAGGATGTGGAATTTCTGTTGAGGTGGTGGGAGAGCTAAAGGCTTCTCTAAACCGAGGCAAAAGGTGTACAGTGTTAGTGCACTGAAACATATGTGTTCCAATGTGTTTAAAAGATCTTTCAATGCACATAACAGCTAGGAAAAGGTCCATTTTTGCCAACTTCTTTATATTTAATTGCAATTCCTGAGATATCTGGGACTCGCTTAAAAGTCACTACGTCCAGGAGTTATGTGAATTCATGAGAAATGTCAGCAAGCACCGTAAAAACCCCAAAACACAGAAGGCAAATATGTCAAGTATGCCAGGGTCATTGTATTTCCCAGGCCACCTGTGGGCTCCTTGGAGACCGTGCGCTGGCCTCAGGTCACAGCTGCTAGATAAATCGGTGTGGTTCATGCCGGGTGGAAGTAATACTAGAGATCAAGGGATTCACCCTATGCCTGCTCTGTTTGCTGTTAATGGTAGACCAGCACACATGCAGCTCCCAGCTTCCTCGCTGGCTAGGCTGAGCAGGATGTATGTAATTTTTAACCTGGTTTTAAAAAAAAAGAAGTCAAAATTGCAATCTTTTGCCTGCTTGGCATGACACACTGAAACAGAGATGCAATTGCTTATCCAGTGGAGCTGTGTTCAGCCCAGAACTAAGTAGGCAGCTGCAAAGGCAGCTCAGCAACCTGCTTGAACTCACCCCCGCTGCACTTCAAAACCCGCCCTTTGAAGAGCACTGAGGTTCAGACAGACTTGCATGCAAACTGTGGAGAGGGCTTCCCACCCTCTGATGGGCCCAGGAACCTGGAAGCCACAGCTGATCAGGGTCCTTATGAAGCAGAAGCTGACAGGAGAAGGCGGTGGTGAGCTGCTGTGGGAAAAACAAGAAAAAGAAAGCAAGTTTGTGATGTGCAAAGACGGTTTTCATATGCAGCACACCCAAAGCAATTCCCTTCTCCACTGGATGGCAGCAGTACTGTATCCCATTTTGGAAACCATTCCCATTCCACGGCACAACAGTGGAAATAATGAAAAGTCCACAAAGTGGAAAACTGGGAGAAAGATTCTCTGTTGCGACTAGAAGAGATTCAAGATGAGAATGACAGAAAGTTTCAAATACTTAAGAAGGAGAAAGAGAGAAAGAGAGCAAATTTCCACAACTGGAGGGGTGATGGGTTCAAGTTGTGGCAATGAAGCTTGGACTAGACCTGAAGGGAAGTATTCCTGCAGCAGTGAGGCAGCAAGAGAGGTGGTGGTGTCTCTACCAGAGGATGCCTTTAAGGGCAGGGTAAGCAAACCTCCACTGGCAATAATCTAGATACAGATGAGTCAGTCTTGGGCCCAGAAGGTGGACTTGATGATCTGTTCTGAAAGACTTGCTTGCCTTTTAGTAAGGGTGACAGCAAGAAGTGCAACACCTGGGCCGTTCTAGATAGGACCAGTCGCTAGACTTTGGAGGTCAATTTCAAACAACTCCTTCCCTCCCCCTTCTGCTGGATAGTGTTGGACAAACTGCACACTTTGGAGCATACTATGCTTTTGCACTCGCAGAGCTGCTTACTTTTGTTTTCTAGAGATGGATCCTCATCCTTGAATTTATCCTTGAATTCTTGGTTCACCACCACCACCACAGCAAGAGCTAGTTTTGTGCTGTGCGAGCAGGACCAAGGATATGTCTGTCGTCCTGCTCTGAGTGGATGACAAAACAGAAGCAGGACTTAAATGTTCAGTGGTCTCCTCATTCCAAATAAATATACTCTTTCTACAAACCCAGTGCTTGGGAGACACATTGTGGGTAATTTGTCCTTCCATCCAAGGGTGTGTCCTGAAGATAAAGAGATGGAGAGCCATTTTGCACTCATATAACCCAAGATGCTCTGGCAGCAATTCCCTTGGCTTAGGAGCTGCTGTCATAACGGGTATAAGCCTCCAAAGCACTGAACGGACTCACCAAGCTGAACATGTTCAAGCTTCTCACCATGTCATTATGCTGGTATTTAACTGTGACTCACTATCAGTATGGCAGTGACGGCAGCTGCATTAATGCCTGTGGCTTCTATCGCTGATCAGCACAAAACTTTTTACCATTGTTATCTTGAAAGTAATGTTTGAAATATGTGAACTCTGTCTAGAGAAGCTGTTGTCTCATTGCAAGTCCCTGCTGCAAAAAGCACACTGAGTTTCACCAGTTTGATACATGGTGCCTATCAGATGGAGATAACATTGCTGACTTCCTCAGTAACTCCTTAATGCTTGAGAAGGCTCTTGCAAGATTCATTTCCACAAGCTCTGGAAGGAGGCAGGCAGGCAGGCAATGGCAGCAACACTTATACCAATGCTGCTGATACCTTATGAAAAGGCAGACCTTACAGAAAGGCAGAAAGTAGCAGAAAGTCCTTGATGCTGTTGTTCTGCTTTCCCTCCCACATTCCTTGCTCATTCCAGCATATCACACTTCATCTACTCAGTTCTGGAGCGTGGAGACTGTGCCTCTCTTTTTTGCCCTGAAAAACCATTTCAGAAACTGCTTGGCCAGGCCAACAATAACAACGAATGCCTGAGTGTCTTTCCCTCACCAGTGAAGGGAATCATATGGAGCAGCCGAGTGTGTGACACCCTGGTAGCATCACCTCTCTGATAAATCCCAGGAGGTTATGAGCTGCTGCAGCTCCACTTGTAAAATCTTTGAGGCCCTAGATGAAGCTCTGTGGTACCTCCCAAGGAAGTCTGCAGCCACAACCCCCCATTCCTCCGCAGCTCCAGCTTGGTTGAGAGCTCACACTCAGATCTTACAACTCACCATGCCGTGGTGTCTGAACACCTCATGGGCATGTTTCCTCAGAAGACCTGATAGCGGCACGGCTTGTATCTCCTTCACTGACCTTTTACAAATCAGGACTTGAGTTCCCTAAAACACTTGACAGCTTCCCCTCTTTTTTCAGCAGACAGCACGGGTACTTTACTTTGCTGTTACTAATTTATTATGGATCACAATCCCCCCCAGAAGCAGCACTGATCCGTTCTTTACCTTTTCTGGTGAACACCCTTTACAGAAACAGAAAAAAATAGAGATAAAAAGTTAGGGGGTTTGTTTCCTTTGTTTGTATGTTTTCTCTAAAGCAATTTAAGCAAAAGAACACTATTCAAAAAAATACTGAGTTTTGCTAGCCCCAATCTGGTTTTGATTATCAAAATGTGAATTTTAAAGTAAACCATCTCATTTTCTATATAAAGTCAAACAGTTTTCAGTTCTGATTCATAGTGATGCAAAGTGTGGAGGGCTTATTTTTGTTTTTCTCAACTATTACAGAACAACGTTTAACTTTTCTTCAAGACTTTGCAAGGAAAAAAATACCTATCTCCACCTTACCTATCCAGGACTGCTATAATAACAATATTAGCTGGCTTTTTGCATTTGCATGTTTACTGCATTAAGAATATAATGAACAGCAGGGGGGTCCTGTTCCCATCACCCCCCAGGGACCCCGCTAACATTTTGAGGCTGGGAATGGACAACTCCCATCCTTGCTGCCTGAGCAGAGGTTGAAATAAATCCTATCAGAGAGGCTGGGAGAGTAATCAGTCACAATAGCAGTCCCAAAAAAAAGGCAAGGGAGGAATGTAAAAATCAATGTTGTGCTACTTTGGCCTGCATTTTATAAGAACTCCCACACACACCTGTTTACTCATGGAAGTTTCTCCTTGCTTTTGCAAAAGTAACACCACCACACACTCTGGTGATTGGGATGGTACTGAGACAGCATGACATGCACAACAACTGCGCCCAGTGTTTCACTGTGTTGACAGAGACAGTAGGGAGCAGAGATGCACAAGGGTAGTGTCTTCTCTGAGGATAAGTTGCAGGGAGTTATGTTCAGGAAGTCAGCAAGTCAGTTTCAGAGTGAGCCTGATTCTCACTTGTAAACCAGGTCCCCCTCCTCATCTCATCCTGGTGTAGAGCTAAAGAGACCCCCAGTGCCAGTGAGAATTGCATTGACCTTGAATGAAGAACCTGCCAAAAGATTTGAGCCTACTGTGGTGGGCTGACCTTGGCTGGCTGCCAGATGCCCACCAAGGTGCTCTATCACTCTGCCTCCTCAAGTTGGCAGGGGCAGAAAAATATGATGAAAGGCTCATGGGTCGAGATAAGGACAGGGAGATCGCTTACCAATTGCCATCATGAGCGAAACAGACTAAGCTTGGTGAAATTAATTTAATTTATTGCCAATGAAATGGAGTAGGATAATGAGAAATAAGAACAAACATAAAAACACCTTCCCCTGACTTCTCCCTTCTCCCTAGGTTCAGCTTCGTTCCCAGCTTCTCTAACTCCTCCCTGCGTGCAGCACAGGGGCATGGGGAATGAGGGTTGCAGTCAGTCCCCAACACTTTGTCTCTGCCACTCCCTCTTCCTCACAGCCTTGCCCTGCTCCAGCACGGAGCATAGTCCTTCATGGACTTCTCCAATGTTGAGTCCTTCCCATGGACTGCAGTCTTTCACAGACTGCTCCAGCATGGGTCCTTTCCATGGGTTGCAGTCCTTCAGGAACAGACTGCTCCAGCACAGGACCCACACAGGGTCATAAGGTTGCTAGAAGACTTGCTCCAGTGTGGGCTCCTCTCCTTGGGCTGCAGATCCTTCTAGAAAACCTGCCACAGTGTGGGCTCCTCTCCATGATGCCATACATCCTGCCATAAAACCTACTTCAGAATGGGCTCCTTTCCATGGGCTGCAGCTCCTGCCAGGAGCCTGTTCCAGCATGGGCTCTCCATGGGCTGCAGCTTTCCTCAGGGCACATCCACCTGCTCTGGCATGGGGTCCTCCGTAGGCTTAAGGGTGGATATGTGCTCCACTGTGGACCTCCATGCAGGGAGACAACCCTAGTCTCTGTGATCTTGCCCATGGCTTGCAGGGGAACCTCTGCTCCAGTGCCTGGAGCACCTCCTCCCTCTCCTTCTTCATGACCTCGGTGTCTGCAGGGTTCTTTCTCTCACATATTCTCACTCTACTTTCTCACAGTGACTCTTGGGCAGCAGTTTTTACTCTTTCTTAAATACGTTATTGCAGAGGTGCTACCACCATCACTGATGTGTTCAGCTTTGGCCAGCAGGTTGCTCGTCTTGGAGCTGGCTGGCTCCATCCAACATGGGGGCAGCTTCTGGTGTCTTCTCACAGAAGCCATCGCTGCAGCCCCGCCACTAATGAAACCTTGGCACATACGCCAAATACACCTATTCATAATGCTTCCAGTTTCTGTGATACTTATCCTAAGATCTTCCCAAGTATAGTTAAGTCTGCCTTCCTACTAACACCCTTTGTCAGATGTCGCTTAGTAGGTGCTAGGGCCTCCAAATTTAACCACCTATAGACAACAGTCCACTTGAAAAAAATTTTAAAAAAAAAAGGAAAAAAAGCGAAGAAAAGCAAAATTCAAGTCCTATTAATTGCAGAGGAAATAAGATTAGAAATCAAAATTCAGATGATAATTAAAAGAAACATCCAGTACTACTTATTAAGCTAGACAAGTTAAGTGACGACCTGCCCCAAAACCTTGCAAGTCCCACTCTGTCATCCTATTTGTCTTCTTATATTTCCTGCATTGCCTACAAATGATTACTAAAAGTAGTAAACTGTCAAAAGAAAATGAGCTAGGATATTGAGAGGCCATAAAGGAAAGGAAAAAAGTCTGAGAGTTTAAATTTCTGCTTCAGATATGATAATTCAAGATCTTTCACCAAATCAGGACAATTACAACCTTTTCCTCTAAAAAAACAACAAAACCTCCATCTCACAGACTGATCAAATAGCTCAGGAAAAGACAGATGGTGTTCTCTGCCGTTGCAGTTAATAATATGCTGTCAAGCCTAAAAACAGTAAACAGCTTCAGCATCAAGGCCAGCAGGATTTCTTCTAAACCTCTGGATGCAAAATGAAGTATGTAAGGACAAGTGCCCTGCTTTCTTTCACCACGCTGCTTCCCAGCTGCTGCCTGTGGGGATGGGTCCTCCCTCTCCTATGATTCACAAGTAGTGAAGATGTGACCCTTTCACCGTTTTATTCCTATTGAGCTTTTTTGGAACGTGAATGCAAAGAAGCTTGTCGTTCCAGATCGGGAAAATTGCCTGGTTTTCCTTCCACGACTCAGAAAGCCTTTAAGTCACTGATTAATGGCATGGCTCAAGGCCATGCAGGGGGGTGGTTTTGGCGTTCATGGCCCACGTGGGTGTGCAGACCTCTTCTTTCACATTGGTCACGGTCAACAGCACAAGGCCTACCCTGATATGCATATATGACATTTTGGTTACATGAAGAGCAAAGCCAAAAAGCTTCAAAGAAGTGCCAAACAGGAAAAAAAAAGCTGACATTTCCATTTCCTCCTTTCCACTGAGTGGCACAACCAGTACTCATGGTCCTAAGCCTCCATGGAGACATGTTCTTTGCCATGCTCAGCTCTTCATAGACTGTGCAAAATTCACAGGTGTGTTTGAACGGAGTGAAAATTTAAGGGGAGGAGAATAAATTTTGTATTATTTTTATTTTTTTTGCCTTTGGAAAATTACAGCTCTATCCCCTAACCTTTACCTGTATTACCTGTATAGGTTTACAGTTCTCCAGCTGTGTGCTGTACCACATTGGGAATGGAGAGCATAGTCGAAAGCATCTTTCTGCCCATGGATATCTGTGCTGTGATGAAATCTGTGAAAACAGTAGGTGACTGTAATGTAACACAGGCTAGGTTAACAGGACTGAAAAATCCTGCTTTAGATTAAAAGCTCTTCATGGCAGCACATTTCTCTTTGCTTAGGGGTGTAAAGGGCTCATCCCAGTGATCCCATGGTATTGTTTGGGACCTTCAGGTAATACTGCCAGAAAGATAATGTGTGGTTTTCATTCTAGTTCTGTCCTGTTCAAACAAGCAGCTAGGAACCTGAGGGGGGCGGGGGTGGGGAGGGCAGGGGGAGAACAACTAAAGAAAACGGAAAACCCACTCTAAATCCGGGGAGCTGTGCTGAATTAAGGCAAGGATGAAACATCTCTGTCAGAGCAGAAGCAAGTTCAACTGACACCCTCCTTTTGGGGCTCCCCCACACCTAACCACATCTCCCTTTCCACCTACTCCATGGGCAGACCTCCCTAACCACACAGCTAGGAGAAAGGATGAGACAGTCTGCACCACCTCAGCCGGACGAGCAGAGCTGCACACAGAGCAGCTTTCCTGCACAGCAGAGCAGTGGATGGGGTTCGGTAGGTCTGTCCACTTATCAGCGGAAGGAATATCTTAGAACAAACATGCATAGCCAGGCTCCAGCCTGAGTGTCTTTCTTGAGGGTTGCCTACCCTAAAACTCCATGGGTTTGCATGGATAATTTCAGTGACCTTCAGGACAGGGCAATCTGTTAAAATCCAATGCAATGTAATGCCCCCTATGTCTTTGTTGCCCTTAAGTGTACTTCTTTTCTACTACACTTGCATTTCAATATTTTATTGCTAATTTCTGTTCAAACAGTAACAGAATAAAAAGTGGCACTTGGAATGCACGGTGAAAGAAAACGAAACAAAACCCATAAAATGGACAAACCCAACATCAACATTAAAAATCTCTGTGGATGGAGGTTACTACTTTTTTTCGTAAAATCATAGAATAGTTTGGGTTGGAAAGAATCTTTAAAGGTCATCTAGTCCAACCCCCCTGCAATGTGCAGGGACATCTTCAACTAGATCAGGTTGCTCAGAGCCCCGTCCAACCTGACCTTGAATGTTTCCAGGGATGGGGCAGCCACCACGTCTCTGGGCAACCTGGGACAGTGTTTCACCACACTCAGCATAAAGAATTTCTTCCTTATATCTAGTCTAAATCTTACTTTTTCTAGTTCAAAGCCATTATCCCTTGTCTTTTCGCAACAGGTGCTGCTGAATTTTGTCCCCATCTTTCTTATAAGCCCCCTTTAAGTATTGAAAGGCTGCAATAAGGTCTTCCCCAAGCCTTCTCTTCTCCAGGCTGAACAACCCCAACTCTCTCAGCCTGTCCTCACAGGAGAGGTGCTCCAGCCCTGCGATCCTTTTTGTGACCCTCCTCTGGACCCACTCCAACAGGTCCATGTCTTTCCTGTGCTGAGGGGCCTACAGCTGGACGCAGTACTCCAGGTGGGGCGTTACCAGAGCAGAGTAGATGGGCAGAATTCTGACTCAGATTTAAACAGAAAATACTTCAAATATATGAGGGTTGGACTTCTTTTGCTACTCAAGTGACAGAACTTTGTCTCCTTGTATGTACAGATCAGATTTTCTTCTTCTGATATTTGAAGTTACCATTGTCTCATAAGCATCCTGATTAATGCAGTAGCCCACTAGCAAAATCCTATCAGTCATAATCAAAGCACCGTGCATATCTGTCCTCTTTGCATTTTCACAAAAGGCGTGATTAAATTTCATTTCTCCTTTTCTCTCCTCTTTTGGGGGTAGTGCCCTCTAGGGAGGCTGTTGGCTAAGCCTGCCATGTGGGTAACCCTTCCTGATTTTTTGGGGTAGAAACATTGGAGGTTTAACAGCACAGCCAATCACTGTTAAACGTTGCCCTCATTAGTGCTTGGGAGAAAGGCGGCTGGGAGGAAAACAGTGGTGTGTAGGTCCATGATCTGAATACTCCTGAAAGTCTGACAGGGCAGATTCAGACTTGGTGCACAGCATCTGTTTGATGCCTGGAAGGCACTGAGCGTGAGGGACCCTGCTCCCAGCTCACCTGCACACAGCCCATCAGGAGGGCTAAAAAAACCTGTGCCAGTTTAATGTCACACAAGAAGCCCAAGGAGAACTGGGGAATAAGTCTTCAAATACTCAGAGGTTTGCTGTATTGCAGAGAGAAATAAACCACTCCCCATGGTTCAAAAAATAGAAATAGAAAATGGGTGGGAGTTGCAGCAGGAGATTTAGGAATGACACAATGGGAAACAAGGGGAGAGAAAAGGCAGAAAGCATGGGAACCATTTTTTTTTTTAAATTGGCTTAGGGTAGGTGTGGAGGAGTGGTACAGAGAAACATGCATTGGGACCAGTCCTGATCTGTTGAGTCTGCTGTGGGATCAGAAGGTATCTACCAGTCCTCCCTGGGCCTATTTTCAGATTTATACAAGCCAATGGAAGTAGTGTGTTTGTCAGTGCCTGTTTGTCTGATAAGTACGGCTACAGTAAGATTAGAGCTACCCTAAACACGTACTTCAATAATCCTGCCAAAGCAGGAGCAGCTCACCTCCCATTGAATCCAGTTTGAGTCTCAGTGTACTGCTTTGGATGCAAGGGAAAAGGGAACCACCCTTAGGTCCCAAAGGAATGATAGCATATCAGCATTTTAGGGCAGGATCATCCCTTCTGCGCACACATGGTCTGAAGCATGCCTGTAAAAACCATATAGAGGAACAATTTTTGAGCACTGCAGAAGGGAAGCAAGCAGACTCAAATATTAGAAATGGTTGTACATCACAGAGCTATAATGAGTCATCTCCATGACCAAACGGCATGAGGAAACAGCGAAGGCACAGCCAGGCACCAATCTCAGTCATGAGTGGAGCTTTTGCAGGCACGTGGAGCGAGGATCCCACACCAGACCTCACTCCAAAGCTTGAATACAGGAGCTTTGTGGCCACGAAGGGGAAATGGCTGAGGCCATACAAACGCTTCAAATGGATCATGTTAAACATTTTGTTCAAGAAGGCGTACACCTTCCCTCCTTGAGGAGGAGGGCTGGACTTGGCAGGCAGTAAGTTTCCTACTGTGGATCTCTCTCTGGGATGCTCTACCACGGTGGGAGAGTGGAGAAGCACCATACCTCTGCATCAAGCAAAGCAGGAAATGCACAACAGCCATCCACCAGCAGCATCCAGAGCTCCACAAATCTGCTCCAAGCCAGGTCTCAAAAGAAGTAAGAGGGCAGAAGTTTCTTATGCTATCCAAGCACGCTTCTCAGCACCCTTCTCACTACAACAACTTGCTGTGAGACAAAGAATTATACCCTCAAATGACAGAAGGCAAGGCAAGGCAAGACAGAAAATGTGAGGAGAGGACTGCGTACAGTCACAGAGAGGGGTAGGTAAGACAGCCCCAGTGCTCACCCGCATTTGCCCAGGAACCTTGAGCTATATCTTGAGGATCACCTGTTGCCAGGAATGGTTCATCTGCACCATCTTGTGTGTCAGAACAGTGTCTCCATACTGTAAATGCCTGACAAACAATAGGTCTTTGTGCAGAGTGCTGAGCCTCTCCTGCTGCAAACTGCTGTTTAGACACCAAGATGAATTATAAAAACGCTCATCCTGAGGTGACCTCCCTACCTGTGCTCAGCTTCATTACCAATCTTTGTTGGAAGGGAAACTCATTTGTAAAATGCCCACAGGTTGTTGACTGATGCATTTGACTGTTCCATTGAAAGTGACGTTTTGATCAATTAGTCCAATGATTAGGACAGGGTACTCAAAGGGCTACACTTCCTGAGATTCATGTGCTTGGCAAGCAGCTTGGATGAAAGTGAGTTTCCTCTCCAAACAAATTTTTCCCAAGCTTTTACAGTCCACAGGACAAAAAGGGAGTGAGCAGGGTGGGGGAAGTGTTGCAGGCTGAGCAGAGTGGAATAAACAATAAAAGAAATGTAGAACACTGGATTGGAAGGGACCTCAAGGATCACCTGGTCCTACCTTTCCTGGCTGAATCTTAAAAGTGACCAGTGCTGGGGAAGAAGTGGAGGCTGGGAGGTTACTGCTGAACCATCCCCAGCACCTTCTTCCTGATCTCAAGAGACTTCAGGAGTGAGGACTGGGAAATGTGGCATGACAAACCCCTGGTGTTGGAGATACAGGAGGTGCCACCCAGGCAGCATGGGCTGACCCAAGGGTTTTGAGCCTGGAGCTGAGCAATTGCTCAGTTCCTGAAAAGGACGCGGCTGCCCAGACACCAAGAGCTCTGTGGACTCTGGTGTCATCATGTGCAGCAAACATGGAAGCAGCAACAAAGCCAAGGAGACAGAAATTAAAACTGAGCAAGCCAGAGATTCCCAATGTGTGAACCATGAGTTTAACACCCAGGTCTGTGTTATTATTTTGTAAATCGCAGGCAGGCAAGCCTTGGCCCAGATGGCGTTCCTCCTCCCAGTCCCATTTGTACACTGGGAGTGAGAGGCTCAGAGAGTAGGGCCATGCTGTTTCCGCCTCCAATCCCCAGGACACTTCTCCTATGGCCTGTGAACTGTGTGAGGAGGCCAAGTGGTGGACCCAAGATCATGGTGGGGTGGTGGATGGAGCCAAACCAGGGTGTGTCCAGGGAAGGCAAAGGCACAGGTGTGGGGCCAGCATGGCATGAGAGGTCATGTTGTATGATGGCTCTGGAGACAAACAGAAGAGTCAGCTCTGCATATTTGACGCTTCTTGATTCCAGAGAAAAAATGCTTCAGGAAAGTCTCTCTCCCATATGAGATTTCCTCCTACCACTTCTCCTCCTGGAGTAAGACATGATCCTGTCCTGCACTGAGCTGATCCTGTCTTGCGCTAAGCTACACAGAGTGAAGAGGAAAGGACGGGCAGGATAGCTTTTAAACCAACCAGAGAAAAAACTGGTGGAGTTCAGTAAGTGCCTTCTAATTTCAGTCCTTTAGAAGAATGGATCCAGAGGATGTAAAGAGGTTTTCAAATGCCATGAGTTTCATCCTAACTTTGGTCTTGCTGAAGTCAGCAGGAATTTTACTCCTGATTAACAATGGGAACAGAACGAAGTTGGGGCTCAGCCTTTCTGCAAACCCCACCTTTACAGAGTAGTATTGTTCCTTCCCTCCACAGCCGAGCAGAGGCGTGTTTCAGATAATCAGCAAGAAAGCGTGCATTTAATGTCGGCTAACGGGGGGAAAGTGTTAGAAACCTCACAGAAACCATGGGATGTAGCACTGAAATAGAAGGCTGCGCTGAGCAAGGGATGAAAAGATAAACTGGGCAAAGGTAACATTCACAGGGACTCTGACAAAGAAAGATGGAAGGAGGGAAAGAGGGAGCAGGAAAGCTTGGGGAACAAAAGGATGGACTCCGCGCTTACACGAGCTGAAACAAATCCCACTGAAGTCTGTGATAACTTGAGCGTATCTCCCCAGGAGCAAATCTGAGGAGGATGGGAACACTTGCATTTCCTTTTGTTTATCACAGAGGAATGTATTTATACACTTATCAGGTGTTGTAACTGGGCCACATGGACCTGGGTGCAGCAAATAACTGCTCTGTCCCGAAAGAAAAAAAAATAAAACGTGCCCATTACCAAACCAAAAGGATGACACTGGTAAAACCAAATTGTATACACCTTAAAAAAATAGTGACGCTTTCTGATTTAATGTCTATTACTATAAGTCATCTACAGCCGTGTTACTTTAGAACATTAATCCAATACTAACACTGAAAAGCAATTAGAAGAAATAAAATCCGGAGAAGAAAATGCATTGCTTGCCTCTTTCTTTTATATTTGTAGTAGTGAATAGACCTCTAGTGGCAACAGTAAAAATATCCTATCAAGTATAAATAAGTTCTTGGGTAAGAAAATATGCTGTATATAAAAAACCATCTCAATAAAGGTGAAAGTGAGGAACAGGTATCTTGAGTAATTAAACATAAGAATAGTAATGTCATAATTATCTTTGTGTGCTATTAATTGTCCAGCGGTCTTTGCTGAGTTTGCAGGAGCAAAGAGTGTTAGTGGTGAAAAACAGTGGAAAGTTTCCTCCTAATAGCTGTAATTAATTTTATGCCTTTTACATGATTTTTTTTTTTTGTACAATTGCATCAAGATTAGCTTTTGTTCTTGAAGCTGAAATTTGTACCTTTGAAATACAAAAGAGTCTGAAGTAGTGCAGAAGATCAGTAAAGACTCAATCCATATTCACGGCAGTGGGACAGCATTGCAGACATTGCAGAGATGCCCAGCTGGAAGACTTTGTGTACTTTACAAACCTGGATGGATGAAGTGGGGAAAGGTTAAGATGGAAATATAGGTAAAAAGACTTTTACCTCCAACCATTTCTTCTTGCCTATCATTGCAGTAACACATGAGTTTCTCATTAGAAACAGGATTGGCCCATAAATACATCTGATTTATGGCACTTTGAAGATAGGCAGTTTATGTGTCCTTTCCAAAAGAGAATCAGAAATTTGAAGTCCTAAGTCATATTCATTTTCAATAAGGCATTAGGTTCCCAAGATGTGTAGTTAACTTTGAAAATGACAGTGAAGCACCTGAGATTTTCTGTTTACACCTCCGTCAAAAGTCCCAGTTTTGCAATTAAGAAGAAACAAAAGTATTAGAAGAGCACTGTTACAGCAAGGGCATGTGTGGACTAGGAAGGGGAAGCAGAATGAAAAGCAAATATGAAGGGAAGATGGAGAAAGATAACCTAACAGAAATGTAAATACAACTATATGTATGTATACACGTACTGTAAATAAACTGTCCATTTGTGCCAATTTGGCTATATGCCAAGGGATATTGTCTATCACTAATATGAATCACAGACCTCCATTTTGCTTGAGAATAACATTTTAGGGTCAGATTACAAACTGCCTCACAGATGGTCCCAAAGAAAACCTCGTGCACAGGGCCCTCTGACCCATAGTAGGCTAGTGTCTTCAGAAGGGATTTTAACTGGTCCCCCCCGCCCCCAGCTTATTAATGGTACTGGAGCAGGGTGGAGTAGGGGCAGCCCAGGTCCTCAGGGCTTTGTGGACTGCAGCCCAGAGGATTTTGGAAGAGTTCATCACTATTCCTCTAGCTTCTCCTCCTGAAGGTACCTGGCTGGGTTTCTGTCATCTTCTGCTTGGCTACGAAACCTTCAAATGTCAGATCAAAAAACAGATTCCTGCATGGAATAAGTATCTTTTGTGCTACCAAAGTAGCAAAAAGCAGCCACCAACTAACAGAAGAATAGGCTCAGATTGTCTCCATCATATTCCTAATACAGAGGCTGTGAGGGGTCCTACTGCATCATGGACAAATCTTGAAGAAACTGTAATGAGCTGAGCTCTGAATAATGCTCGTCGGCAGGATCTGGTACCTCATGCTTTTCATTTTCCTTTCCTTTTCATTTGTCTGAGGTAGCAGCAGTACTCCTTTTTTTCAGGTGGTAACCGCAGCACCAATGGACCAAACAGCCTCATGTGAAACACTCAGAGGTGGAGCAGAGAGCTGAGTTGAAGTGTTGGGTTTGCCCCCATCCATCAGTGCCACCGTCCCCCCCCAGCAAGCACCCCAGCAGGAGCATCAGCATGTGAGCACCTCTACTTGCAGCGGTATTACGGAAGCACCCACAGTTCCTCGAGCCAGTGAGGGGCTACTTGGTGAAATATTTGCACGCCTGAATTGCGGAGACAGTCCTGCACAGGATCCTTTCACAGCAGTGGAGCTTGGGTGATGGTGCCTTCTGTCCATGCCTGATAAAGTGCATGAGCTGGATCTCTTTTGGGAGGGCGGCCAGCACTGAAATGGGGCAAGTATCTGTCTCTCTGAGTGCTATTAGTTCAGTCCATCTGGCTGTAGACACAAGGAGTCAGTCTATGCTTTCATTTTAGAGACAAGAGGTTGTCTTTGCAGCTAGAAAGAGCTAGAAGTCTCTCTTCTTAGTTTTTTCCTCACAGGAGAATAAATCCAGGCAATGTAATCTTACCCTTTAAAATTTCCTTACTCCTTTTTTTTTTTTGTCTTTTCAGCTGGAAGTTAATATCACACTTGTCATCCTCGCTGGTATCTTCTCCCAGGCAATATTCTGGTGGCAGAGCTAGCAGTACCGAATGGCACACACCCCAGCTCAGCTCCAGCGAGTGCTACAGTACGTGCAACAACAGCCTGCTCTTCTCTTCGGCACAGATTTCCCTTTTCTGGCCCCTTTTCACTGCTCCCGCAGCACGAAGGGGTGGGAGCAGAGCATGGCTGCCCCGCTAGTGACTCCTGGGGGACAGCGAGGTCTCTCAGCAGACATGCGACGACCGCCCGTGTGCCAAGCCCCATGTCCCACTCCTCCTTGTTGGGGGGCAGTCAGGGGTCTGCACTCACGGGGTAGCTGGAGTTGGCTGGGGCTCTGCTGGTGTGTGACCCCTTCGCATCTCCATCCACCGTTGCGTTTCTGTCCAGCCGGGATGCCACACAGCACCCCTCCGGCCACACGGCACATCTGTCAGGGCTGGCATTTAGCTTCACCCTAGTCTAGTTCTTCTTGAGTCTGGATACTTGTGTTACATTGTTGGTCTCCAGTCTTACTTTTCTGCTCAAGTTATCGCTGCAACGATAGGCCTGCCTCCTCTCTTGTGCCACATTTCTTTGATTATCTGCTAGTGGATTACTGAAAGGGAAATAATAGTATATTCAGGCTTAATTTCAGATAAAAGTTCACTCTTTGACCTCGAGGGACCTGCATCATGTGCATAGCTCTGCCAGCCAGAGAGCTGCCACACTCTGAAGGCTGCTTTTCTTCTCCATCTTGTTTCCAACAGTATCACTATTGATTAATCAATAGGGTGAAGTGTCCCAGACGGTCTTTAAACCGAGAGCATGGCCTCATCATGCTAGGCCCTGTACAAAGTGGTCTCCTTCCCTGAATGAGCCTGAAGCAGAGATGTGGACAAGTGCTTTACAGAGATGGATTTCAGGCTGAGAGCACTTCTGAGAGACACGCAGAGAACTGGGTTTGGAGCCCAAACGCAGGTGTCCTAGGACAGAGCTGCGGGCTGCAAGCCTCTCCTTTGACAAAACAAAGAGAACAGACCAGCCTGGTTGAAAGAGCAGAATGAGAACAAGCATTTTCCAACATCTCTCAGTAAGTTCCTTCATGCATAAGACCCCTAGCAGAATAAATCTTTCAGGAGCTAATTCGCTCCACTCTCACCCTGATGCAAACTGGGAATGCCATAACGCTGTGGGAGGCAGTGAGGCCACACTGGGAGAGCTCATCTTCAGGTGGTGCTTAAACGATTCCTATCCATTAATGTTTTCCAAGACCTTCCTGGCATGCATTAGATGACATGAATCTACCATCATAGTTTCCACCACCCAAACTCAACAAAGACATCAAAGAGGACGGGCTGAGTGAACAACCCCCCTCGATCTCAGGGCTCTTTCTCAGAGGGGTTGAGAAACACATCTGGGCAGGTCTGAGGAAGCTCACACTGCTGCTGCTCTCACTTTGCAGAGAGAAGCAAAAGGGGTTTTGACTAGTTTGAAGGATGTGGTGCAGATTGAATGCTGGTTTCTCGCCATTGCAAAGTTATTATTAGCCCATATGCTCTAGCTGGGTGGAGCTCATCTCTCCCACCCCACCACTGAGAACGCAAAACCTAGTCAACCAAAGCTTTTGGGTCTTTAGCACAGAGCAGCTTAAGATGTAACTCACGAGGAAGGAAATTTTTTAGGAGGAGGAAAGGGAGATAAATCAAAATGAAGCCTACTTTTGATCCACTACTGCCTAAACACTGCATTTTGATTTCTGATTTCAAAATGCTGTCTGTTACCAAAACTTATTTGCTTTCAAAACTCAAGTTTCATCTGAAAAGAAATTTTCACTCAAGCCTAGAGATTTGGTTGTCTCTAAATGAGTTTTTCCCACTACCTTTTGTTTTAAAAGGGAACAGTCAAACAAAAGACAGAGTTTTAAAAATTGACACATGGCCAGTAAAACTAAAATAAGTGTAAAGATCTATCTTTCATGAAGTTCCAGGCTTACCAAACTCTAGTATAGATAAGACACTTCAAGTTTTAGCACCTCTTGTCCTCTCCCTATCATTAACCACATAGCTTATTGGCTATGCTAAAATACACACAGAAGAGCTGAAGATTCAATAGTGCCAAAGTGATAAGCACCACAGAATGTCAGAAGCTCAGAACACCAAAGCTGACTTCAGTGTTTTTAAACCTCGATATAAATCTGCACCTACCTGAGTAAATGTTATTTGTAAACGTTATGTGGCCCTCTACACTTCAGAAATTTAGTTGTAACAAAATGAGAAAATAACCCCTCCTTTTCACTACATGCTGTCTGTCATGCAATATATCTATTAGGTACCTATATAGTGCACGTCAAACATCATTGTGGGGTTGGTGGTGTCAGATGCATCACCATACGTGTCTCCAATACCCAAATCAGGCTTCTGAGACCTATTCGGGTTTCCAGCTTTCTTCAGAGATGTTATAAAGAAATAAACAAAGGGGTTACCAGCCTCCTCATAGGAAAACAGTCTTTTTGGTATTTGTTTGCTGATAAAAGCTTACTAAACCCTCTAGTGTTAGTAAGTTAATGAAGTCCATGTTTGGGCTGTAATAATAATTAAAATATCACCAATGGGAATCTGGCCCTGCGTGAACAAATTCTTGTATGACAATTAATGTAGTAGTGAGGTTTGCTCCTAGAAACAATTAAGATATAATTGGATGAGTTGATCCAGAAAGCATATGATTTATTTATAAGGAGGTGGAGGGGGAAGAAGCAGCTACTTTCAACATGGCACAAATTAGAGCATGAGAATAGACTACGTTATTGCACTCTAATTAATTGAACAGTTTAACGTCTATTTTTAATTTAGCTTATATCACAGGGAGAAAATCGCCTAATCATATGATTTCACAGCCTCAATTTCACCTCCACAACTCCTTGTGTGGCCAGATGATGCCACCCTCAAATAGATAGCAAAGCAACACTTCGTTTGCTGTGTGCAGTGCTGCCACCACTACCTGCCTTCTCCTTTTGGCTTCATTTGCATGGCGTCAGCTTCACCTATCACTGAAATAAGTTAATACAAGGTAGAGCTCATCACATTGTGACAGGAGTATGGTCCGGCATCACACAAGAGAGCTAGAGCTGTTGGAGATAACTTAAAAGATGCCCTGGGGACAGCCAGCTACTGGATTATCCACTAAGCCTTCCTCGTCTCTGCCCAGCCAAAAGTTGTCTCCAAAAATCTGACAGGAAGAATAGCCTGGGGATTAACCTGCTCTTCTGGGAGAGACCTCAGTTCATCTCCATTGCCATGCCACAAGGCATTCTTCCTGACCAAGGGCTGGATTCACTGACTACCTTCTGCACCGTCTGTTGACTGTAAAGTCAGATGACCATGTTAGACTATTAGAAATCCAAAAGTAGACTAAGATCTGTTTCATCTAGGTCCATTACTTGAATTTCTTACTTATGAAATAGAAGGTAAACCAATTCCCTCTTCCCAGCAGTTTCTGAGGTTAAAAACTTGAAAGAAAGCTCATAATGTGCACAAACTGTACTATAATAAGGGCTGTAAAGACACAAGCAGGAAGAAGGTAGGTAAGGTCTCCAAGACGCCTTAGATAATTTTCTTGAGGATTGCATATATCCTGAAAAGATGATGAGGACCAATGGAAACACCTGTAGCTCCAGTGCTGGTAGGTGACTGACGATGTGCAGAGGCAGTACTAAAACTGGACTAAAAGTGCTGGTCTAATTGACCTCCTAGACTTCTTCCCACCTGTGCTTGGACCTCTTGAACTTAAGAACAGTCTTTTCTTTTGGGCTTGGTGGTTACCCAAAATAGGGCAACACCATTAATACCGTAAGAGTACTCCTACTCTTGCAAGAGAATGAGCAATCAAACAACACCTCAAATCCCCCAGTAAACAATGGTCTGAAAAGCAAAGGTAGCACTCACTGAGAAGAACAAGATGAGCTCACAACACCTGGAAGAATCATTATGTCCATGATGGGCAGAATATAACTGGATTCAAAGAAATTCCTTCTTTGATGCCCTCTCCCCAGCAAGAAAACGAACTGGTACCATGAGACGTTAGGTCCACACCACTGCTGTGGGTCAGATGAACTGGCCTCCACCCCAGTCAGTATGGGCTGGTTTGTGTTCAAGAGTGCATAGGGCTGGAAACTACTGGATGAGTCAACCTACATTCATGCTGTGCTGTGCTGGTTTTGGCTGACTTGTATCTCCTGATACCTGACTTGGTATCAGGATAGCAACCAGACATGTGAACAGTGCCCAATTTTGCCACTGGGCACTTCAGTTACTGCTTACTGAATCTGAGACTTTCCCACTGAAAGTAGAACATACTGTCCCAGTCCTTAGTAAAGCCTAAAGAAAACTTTGGATTACTGCAAACAAAAGCTTAGATAAAGCCTATTTGTCCTTTGCATATTTTTAACCACTTCTGCCTGCAGCACTGGGTGTGATGTAAAGAGGTTATGAAAAGTTGGCTATGCTGGCACCAAACACTTTTCCCAAGCAACATCAGTTACAGCTTCATTGTAGGTTTCCAGCCTGGGCTGTTTTACGGGACAGAAATCTTGCCTAGATGCTTTCCAAGGGTGGCTATTTAAAAGCCCAGAGGAGACAAATTCCAGCATACATCAAAAAATGGAAGTCTTGAAACACATCTGGATGCCTGCAAAATACACTTAATTGAGTCAGTATCTCATTGGAAATCAGGATTTAATTACCATTGCATTAGAAAGAAAAAGTCCACCTTTTTCTATAATTAAATATATTCTTCAGAGCTGAATCAACATCACAGTCTCAAACTGGCAGGGTAAACTGGATCATCTACAACTTGGTGCCTTCTGTTTAAAAAGTGAGATAAGACATAGGTACCACTGCTAAAAGAAGTTGAGCAAACTAGTTCAAGTCCTGAAAAAGTTGGAGGCGTCTTATATAACAAAGCATCAGCTAAAAGAATCAGTAATAAATAGGTGTCTTAGGCCATATCTTTGGCTGGTAGAACATGCAGACACGTCCATTATCACCTTTTCTCTTTTTATGCGAGCCCTTCCACCTCTGGCTGTTGCAATAAGAATGGATTCAAGAATCAAAGGAATTCATAGGAGCAGTGGGAACATAAAGGCCTGTATTATGCATATGAAATACTCGTGGTAATGGATAGTCTTGGGCAGTCTGTGTAATTATTGGTGAATATTATAGGAAGTTTTGGATCACCTTCAAGTAGTAAAAGAAAGTGAGGGAATGACACTTTTAAAGTTTTGTCCCTTTTCAATGCCGAGTGAGTCACTGTACCCTGGCAGTCTGTGAAACCCACATTCCTGTCTATATTAGTTGGTGAGGAAGAGATTCCTGATGTCTTTAGCGATTTTGGTGAGACCCAAAGCCAGTGTGAAACTTCAGCTATAAACCAGGTCTGCATTCTAAACTCTGCCTCCATTCCTTACACAAATCTCTTCCTATGATGCCTGTCTGAAATTGGCATCTTCCTGCACGCGGCAAAACTGAGACATCTTTGAGTGCTTCCTTTTAGGGATAAGTTATTCAGTAGAATAGAGAGTATCTTAGTATAATAAAAAGTCAATTTACAACAATATTCAGAGAGAGACTGTATTCAACACTTTGCTATTCAATATTTTTATTGATTTGAGGGACTTTAAATTTTTTAGATGGTAAATGAGAGGGCCTGAGGGCTTTGAAAAACAGGCTGAGAATTCAAACTGATCTTGAAAAAAATAGATAATTAATATGGAAAAAGGATCAAAAAAGTAACTTAATTGTCTTAAAAAATAATAAAGAAAATCAGACAGGAATAGCCAACAGTACAAATACAGGATAAAATACCTGGAGGTTATAGCTGGTCACAAACCAAATGTAAGCCAAAAGGGATACAGGCAGAATATGCCTGGATACAGGGATGGAGCTGTTATGTTTAAGGCATCTGAAGACATCCCTCCACTTTTTCACACTTGTAAGGCTTCAAGTATATTTACTTACTTGGGTGTTTGGGGGCATCAAATTTGAAGACAAATGTGAATCTATTCTAGTAAATGCAGAAGATAGCGACAGTATGATTGAAAGGCTGGAAATCATGACGTGCAAAGACAAACTGAAACCATTGTTGTGTATTCAGCTTGGAGAAGAGCAAAGGGTGGTATGAGAGAAGTCTTCAGCTATGTGCTCTGAGGAAGAATGGAATAATTTGCTTGCCATTGCTATTGCAGATGGGATGCAAAATTGTGCTGTGAGTTGCAGGAAAAGGTCTTTAGCTCTGTCTTCAGGAGACAAACATTCAAACAGCAGGAATAGCTGAGCCCTAGAGCATATGTCACACCTCCAACTCTGGAGAGATTGAAGAAGAGATTAGACAGACATCCACCTTGGTTACCTTGGCCAAGGCTGAACCAGCCTTGAGGCACAGCGATGGAGTAGATACCTCTTCCAGGCCTGTATTCTGTGGTTTCCTGTTTATAAATTGACTTTTTAAATAAATTGCCTTCATCAAAAGATGATTTTACTCTTTGCTGTATGAATGGATTACTGATGCTTAGATTCACTTCCTCTGTTTTTCTCTCAGGCTTGTTTGTGGATTTCACGTTGCAGACAACCTGCGAGCAGACTTTTCTAGCTGTCTGATCACTGCAAGCATGTTCCTTGTTTGGAGACTAATACAGCTGAAGACGGTGGCCTCAGAGCACAAGAGATGCTCACAATATGTAAGGTGGGTGAATCCTGAAGTCTCCAAGATCAATCACACAGTGACATTCCTTCTGTTTGGTGGTTTGCTTGGTGTCAGCCTAACCCACAGCAAAACCAGAAGTGAGGGAAGAAATCTGCTGTGAGAAGTCTGAGCTGGCCAGCCTGACCTCTCTGCTGGAACAAGACAAGCGTGCTCAGCCAGGAGCTACCACAGCTCAGCTGGTACAAGGCATCACCTCAAGCTATGGCTGATCATGCGGTTGAGCCCTGACTATGCTGACGTTAGCTCCCCAGCTCTGTTAACTCATGAAAAGCTTGAAAACCCTGGACCAGCTGCATTTGGAAAGATCACACTCCTCTTGGTCCTTCAATACTGGAGGTCTACGCGGAGGCAGAGCTCTAAATTTCACTTATTTTTTAGTAGAGATTTATTTCTAATTAATGAGCCTTTATGCCCCTCCCTAAATATCCTCACATAATTAAACTCCTACTCCCAGTTCTTGTGAGTCTAATAACTAGGAATGGCCAACTCGGAAATTGTGGGCTTGCTTTCCAACTGCATGGAATCAGTGTGAAATCAACACTTTGAAGCCCTGTGGATTGGGTACCTGCAATGGATCATTTCCTCTGTGCTCGGAATTCAAATGCAAGATCACACACACTGATTTAGATAAGAAGAAACTTTGCAGCAGGGCCGTGTGATAAGAGGATCCAGAAACTAGTAGCTGAGAGGACAAGAACAGAGTCAGAAGAAGGAAGGGGTAGGAGGAATTTCCTGTTGAACACACACACACACACAGAAAAAGCAAAATAGCAGCCAGAAACCCACAAAACATATGGCTTACCCCAAAGCAGATATTCACTTTTACAATTCCTTAAGGGACAGGAGGGAGGGATGTATACTTTGTAAGGAAGCATGGCAAACCATCACCCTATCTGAAGCCATTGCTGTTAACAAAAAGATACCTGCCCACATCAGTAGTCGTGGTCTTTTTAAGGGCTTCATCTGATTTGTGGCAATTGTTGGAGAGGAAAACTTCTGTTCCATCCATCAGTCTGGGTGGATAAGGGCCCACATCCTTAGCTGCTGTCCAAAAGCAGCGTAGCTCTTGATTGTCTGTACAGATATGCTTCCCCAACACAAAGTTTAGCTGCCTGCCAGCAAAGTTCCCTCACTCTAATTTTGGACTAGAGATAGGAGAAAAATTCCCAACAGTGTTGCTGTAGCACTTCGATCAAAATGAGTGTTATCAGGGGAAGGGGGAGGAGAAATCAAACAGCTTTTTCCCTAGCATCTCTTCTTTCTCCTTCTCTTTTTCTCTCACAGCCTGAAAAGTTGTAGCGAGAATATGTTTTGGGGTTTCCTTTAAGAAAATAATAAGCAGAAGGAAAAAGTCTAAAACACTAGCCCAAAAATCACAGCAAACTTTCTGATTTAGAATTTTCTTCAGAAAAAAGTTTGTAGGAAACCACTGTTTCTGTTCAGAAAAGCATTCAACAACCCCTTCTTTCCCTCCAAATACAGCATTTCTCATGGTCAGTTGTCATGTTTGAAGCAACTTGAAAAATATAGCAATTATCAAGAACTAACTCAAAAGTGTTGTTTCTTCTTAAGAATTTCAAAGCTTTGAAGTTCTTACACTGCATTTGATGCTATCACTATTACTTCATTCCTCTGGCAATAGCACCTAGCAACCTCAATCATTTTGGCAGATGTTATGCAAACATATAGGCCCATTTACACTTTTCTGCATGTCAGCCAGTGAGCTCTTCTTTTATTGTTGGGAGTTATTTGCATAGCTGGTTAGTGTTACTATGCTACCTGCCTTTCAGACACTCTTGTTTCAGCCAGATCTCTCAGAGAGCTTCTCTAAGTATAAGCAAGCCAAGACTTGGTTGAATCCCTCTTCAAACTGTCATACTCTCCGAGACAGTTTTTTTCTTGCCTTTGGGCTGCCCCTTTTCAAAATTGGATGCACCAATGCAGATAGATCAGAAGAGCTCAATGCTTTCTAAGCGCTTGCTGGGCAGTATGTCATTTATATTCCCCTCGCTTTTAGAAACCCTTCTCAGGGCTTTGTTTGCTTTTCAGCTGCTGCCAAACATTGTCCAGATGGTCTTAATGTCACATCACTGTAGGTCTTTTATTTTCTAGTCTGTGCTCTGTTTTGTCCTTCCTTCTAAGCGAATGTCTCTGGGACTATTTTTGGCCCCTTACTTCATTTCCTCTCCCTCCTGTACATCAAGCTGGGTGAGTCATGCTCATCCGTCCAGGAAACCTCATCTATTACCCCAATTGTTTTGGACTGAAAGAAGGAGAAGAGCAGTCATCTCCAGACCACATTGTTTGTGCTACCCCAAAGTGTCTCACCAAGGGTTCAGGTACTTAACACCAACTAGTTGCTCCGCACACGTGCAAGGCTGCCCTAGGGTGTGTAACAGCACTGACTGCACCTCCGGGAATGCGCTTTGGAGCAGGAACATCTTGCCAGGACCCTGTGGTTATCACATGCTGCTGTATTTTTTAACAGTACCGGGAGATCCAGTTCTCACCTATGCATGCCTGCAAAAGGTGCCCATGTATGCCAATGGAAGACAGTATACAAATGTCCAAATGCAAACATTCAGCTGAGATTGCTCTGCATGAAGCGTAGGTAAAGAAAGATGTACAAAATCTTTGGATCTTAAATTCACACAAATGGACACTTTCCTCCAGCATTTTCCTTACCAACATGATCATTAGGAACCTTCATTTCCCCCCTTCTTCTTAGTTTCTCTCCTATATTACAAGGAACTATTAACTTTAAATATAACCCCGTCATATTTATCTCTTTTCCATTCCTTTGGTCCCATTTCCATTCTCAGGGAAGAAAATTTCTCTGTCTTCTGCCACTTCCTTCCAAATTCTGAGACACCATTTTTCCAAGCCTATTGCTTTCATCATTGTCCTTGGTTTTGATGCAGCCCTGTCTGCTCAGTTTTAAAACTAAATCCTGTCTAAATATCGCATTGCTCCAGAATAGGCAGCTCATACTCTGAGATGCTACCATCAATATTGGCAAACGTGAGGCAAAGAAGTTATTTAAGCCTCAAGGAACAGCTACTCCCACTCTTCAGAGGTGGAGTAGAGTAGACTTGTGTGTTTTGGAAACAAGGCTGTGCATGATGGCAACCTGAAGTTGTAGACCCATTTGGAACACTTAGCGTAACAACACTGATTCATGAAGGGAGTGGAAAAGATTTCTGATTTTAAAACAAGAAGTCTGTGTTCTGCCTCTCTGTTGAGGAAGGATGAGGTCAGGTAGGTCTCTCAACTGTTTGCTATAAGGCTCTGACTAACCAGTGCCACACTCTATCCCCCAGCCTCCAGTAACAGAAACGTCAGGTACGATGACCAGTACTCACCATTGAACTTGTTCCTACTCCATAAATCCAAGTATTGAAACAAAATGGCAGAAGGATGATGCAGCCCTTCATTCAATACAGTATGAAACAAAACTCAGCACCCCAAGCTGTGGATGCCTTGTTGTATTTTGATGGCCAGATGGGGTGAACAGGTATATCTTGGTGGAAGTCTAATGCTCTGAAACTTTAAACCCTGGGAAGATGGGGTCCACTTGTGTAACTGGGTCCAAACTTGACATTTCTCCTGCTGTTAGCTAGCCTATTGCACTGTAACCAGTTGTGTGGGAGATGTCAGGTTTGCAGAACTGTGCAGTTGGGTGCAGTTCAGAGATGTTCAAACCAGTGCCAGCCAACCTCACTCTGGCATCAGAATAACCCCATAGTGTCATACCCAAGCTAACACAATTAAGGGAGCTGAAAACACTTTGTAAATGGAAGAGTTGATTGACAGCACATCAGGAGCCCACACATGTTCAATTGCCATTAGATTTTGCAAGACACAGAGGAAAATGCTCACATTGCTTACCTACTGGTGTAGATAAAATCCCGTCTAATTCCAGGAAAATTACTTTGGAGCCACATACTGCTGTTCTAGACAGTTCCCAAGAGGAGAACTTGATGTTTGCTCCCTTGCCCAGCTCCAGAATTAGAAAACCAGCTCGGAAGCACTAAAAATTTTCAGTGAGGAAACAGCCTTTGTGTGCTTACCAACTTAAAACAGGCAGCAAAAACTTCTGCAGCCAGCAAGTCAACAAGGTAGCAAGATGATGAGGCTTGCAAGTCCTGCGTACAGATTCATTTTGATAAGGAGGGAAGTTTTTTCCATTCAATCAAAAAAAATGAAATCTACCTCAGAAACCCCAGGCTGACCTGATTTTTCTGAAAGCGCCCAATTCCCATAAAATCAAAGGGACCTGCAACCATTCAACACCTCTGTGAAATCAGGACAAATCTTGGGCTTTTCTTATTTCCAAGAGTAATATAATATAGCAAATGCAAACCAGAAGATCCCTCCCTGCCTGACTAGTAATCTCCAGAGAGCCATCCCATATGTCCTAGCACAAAGCTGTCAGTTGGTTGGTGGGATCAAATAGCAGCCGGGTTAAAACCAAGGCAATCCAGGGAACAACGGTTTCAAACTCAGTGCGCTGGGAAGTGGAAGGTATGGTATTCCTTTTTTCTTTTGTACGTACACAATGTGACCTTAGGCATATTTTTCATGCTGAGAAAATGAGAGTGAAAATGTCACAGGTCACACAGCACCCTGGTTGCCCACCAAGACGAAGCCCTGGGACCTAATATCTCAGACCACAGAGATGGACACAGGAGCTTATCAAAGCCATATTTAAAGCTGAGACATATTTTACAAAATTTAAATTAAAGGAAACACAAACATATATGCAATTTTTTTTTTTAAATCTTTCCAATCCCACCCCCATTTCTAACCAGGCTGTGAGTAGTGGGGGAGTACAGTGATATATGCTTGTGACTGCAGAGACCAAAATCCTCAGGCACAAAAACTGGCCTTGGACTTAGCACTCCCTCTGCCTGTAACACAGCTTTGATTTCTAGAAAACATTCCTGACTACTTTGGTAAAATCCTTAAACTCTAGAAATTGTACTGTGTTGTACTGTTTGGCACCTGGAGCCTGGATCAGGATCCTGGATCCAACCATCCTGCATTCAGTGCCAAAGCTGCAGATAGCCCCTCCTGCAGAAAACGTCAGTTATCAGTCAAGGTATTCAACACGAGAACTGCGTGTATAGACAGGCAGGAGTACAAAACCAACAAATTCATCAGTCAACATAGGTCAGCCAGTGATCTCAGCACACCAGAAACCCAAGCACTCTGAAGGGAGTTTTAGAGGACTCCATGGCAAAAAAAAAAAGAAAAAAGTTTTATGGGAGGATAAAGCCCTTGAGGGAAAAGGGTCCCAAGAAAGCTGGTTAATATTCAAGGACACCTCCTCCAAGCCCAGGAGCGATGCATCCCAACTAAGAGGAAGTCAGGCAAAAATGTCATGAGCCTGCAGGAATGAACAAGGAGCTCTTGAACCAACTCAAACACAAAAAGAAAGCCTACAGAGGGTGGAAGCAAGGACAGGTAGCCTGGGAGGATTACAGAGAAATTGTCCGAGCAGCCAGGGATCAGGTTAGGAAAGCTAAAGCCCAGGGATCTCAAGGGCAACAAGAAAAGCTTCTACAGGTACATCAGTGATAAAGGGAAGAATAAGGGAAATGTGGGCCCTCTCCAGAAGGGAATGGGAGAGCTGATTACTCAGGATATGGGGAAGGCTGAAGTACTCAATGACTTTTTTTGCCTCAGTCTTCACCAGCAAGTGCTCTAGCCACACTGCTCAAGTCAGAGAAGGCAAAGGGAGGGACTGGGAGAATGAAGAACAAGGCATTGTAGGAGACGACCATGTTCAAGACCATCTAAGCACCTAATGACATGCACTCATGAGTCCTGCGGGAACTGGCAGATGAAGTTGCCAAAACACTATCCATCATATTTGAGAAGTTGTGGCAGTCTGGTGAAGTTCCCACTGGCTGGAAAAGGGGAAACATAACCCCCATTTTTAAAAAGGGAAAAAACAGAAGACCTGGAGAGCTACGGGCTGGTCAGTCTCACCTCTGTGCCCAGCAGGATCATGGAGCAGATCCTCCTGGAAACTCTGCTAAGGCACATGGAAAATACAGAGCTGATCAGTGACAACCAACATGGCTTTACTAAGGGGAAATCATGCCTGACAAATTTGGTGGCCTTCTACCACGAGGTTACAGCATTGGTGGATAAGGGAAGAGCAACTGACATCATCTACCTGGACTTGTGCAAAGCATTTGATGCTGCCCCACATGACATCCGTGTCTCTAAATTGGAGAGATATGGATTTGACAGATGGTCTACTTGGTGGAATAAGAACTGGATGGATGGTCACACTCAAAGAATTGCAGTCAACGGCTTGATATCCAAGTGGAGAACAGTGACAACTGGCATTCCTCGGGGGTTGGTATTGGGACCGGTGCTGTTTAACATCTTTGTTGGCAACATGGACAGTGGGATCAAGTGCACCCTCAGCAAGTTTACCGATGACACCAAGCTGTGTAATACAGTCAATACACTGGAGGGAAGGGATGCCATCCAGAGGGACCTGGTTTGAGAGGTGGGCCTGTGCACACCTCATGAAGTTCAACAAGGCCAAGGGCAAGGTTCTGCACACGGATCGGGACAATCCCAAGCACAAATACAGGCTGGGTGGAGAATGGATGGAAAGCAGCACTGAGGAGAAGGACTTGGGGCTATTGGTTGATTAGAAGTTCAACGTGACCTGGCATTGTGCACTTGTAGCCCAGAAAGCCAGCTGTATCCTGGGCTGCATCAAAAGAAGTGTGGCCAGCAGGTTGCAGGAGGTGATTCTCGCCCTCTACTCCACTCTGGTGACACCCCACCTGGATTACTGCGTCTAACTCTGTGGGCCCCAACATAAGAAGGATGTGGACCTGTTGGAATGGGTCCAGAGGAGGTCCACAAAAATGATTAGAGGGCTGGAGAACCTCTTCTGTGAGGACAGGCTGAGAGAGTTGGGGGCGTTGTTCAGCCTGGAGAAGAGAAGGTCTTCAGGAAAGAGGCCTTCAGGAAAGACGGGGAGGGACTTTTTATCAGGGACTGTAGTTATAGGACAAGGGATAACAATTTTAAAGTGAAAGAGGGTAGATTTAGATTAGATTTTAGGAAGAAATTCTTTACTGTGAGGGTGGTGAGACCCTGGCACAGGTTGCCCAGAGAAGCTGTGGATGCCCCATCCCTGGAAGCATTCAAGGCCAGGCTGGGTGGTGCTTTGAGTAACCTGGTCTAGTGGGAGGTGTCCCTGCCCATGGCAGGTGTTTGGAACTAGAGGATCTTTAAGGTCCCTTCCAACCCAAATCATTCTATGATCCATTTGATGATTCTATGAAGGATTTGGAGGAGAAGAGAGGGCAGCAGCTCTGCAAGCAGTGCAGCAACTGGGAAAGGTATGGGAGAAGGCATCAAGGTGCCTGTTTAAAAGCTTCCCAAGCAGGAGTGTGGGCTGAATGTTCAAAAGAACCTGAGAGCCAGGGGAAGCAGCAGTCTTGTGTCTGATGCTGGGGAGAAAAAGCAGCTAATGAAAAGGTACAAAGACCGTTAAATAGTTAAACAGTCACTGTGGCAATGGTCTGGACAGTAATTATCAAGGCAAAGTAGTGTTTGTTAAGGTCAGAGAAACGTTGTGGTAATAAGCGATATACAAGAGTTTTATTTCCATGGGTGGGTAGAAAAGGCTGATTTTTGAGGTGTCATGCAGATTGAATAGGCAAAGCCAGAGCATGGCCTGAATACTCAAGTCTGGTGAGAATCCCAAATCAAAAATACTTGTGAATGGTTTTCCCCCACCTCTTCTATTATTATTATTACTGTTACTACTACTACTACTACTACTACTACTACTACTACTACTACTACTACTACTACTACTACTATTATTATTGCATCCATTCTAATGGTTACATTTATTCTCCATCTGTCAGGCAGCTGCTACAGAGCAGGGTTCCTCTCTGCATATGCAGCTACTTTGATGACCCAAGTAATTATAGAAGTACTTCATAGCTTTTTTCTTCCCTAAGCACCATGAACACAGCAGGATATGGGTTTGGTCTGCGACTGTGGATCATCACTAAATTGTTTCCTGAGCTCCTGTCGCCACCCTATAAAGATTTATGTGAGTGGAATGGAAAGCAGTTTTCCTCTCAGACTCTTCACTTCTGTGGCTTACAACGGAGGATGAACACATCCCACGTGGTCTCAGCACTTGAGGTAGAGCATGCAAGCCTGGCAGGTGAGAAATAACGGGTATGTCATTGCATGTTGAGGTGCTGTGGATGGGGAGGTCACTAGCAAACTGAGCAGGAAACTCCACAGTGCACTTCTCCCGGCACTTCTGAGAACAGAGTTGTGCTTCAACAGGGCAAGGCTGAGCCTTGGTCAGGGACAACTCCTTGTCAAGGAGTGTGCAGCGCGCTTCTTGTTTTCACACCAGCTAGAAGCAGAACACAATGTAAGTGCTACCATTGTCCTACCATGCGTTGAATCCTTTGTGTCAAGTAGCACTCAACCTCAGAAGGCAACGCTCAGACACAGTTGAGACCATACTACTCATTCCACTTCACATACAGATGCTCAGCACTATTACGTGAGGCCCCTTAGCTTAGCAGAAACTCCAGCAGCACTCCACACTTTTGAAATGATGTATGTAGTGAGCTCCTGGAAGATCTTCAATTTTTTACACTCCAGATATTAGGAGCAATGACTGGCAGACCTTCGCGGATTTATGAGCCACAATTCACTTCACTGCAATCACCATTAAAAACATCAAAGAGCTAGATCTAGCTAGCTCTTTATAGAGCGACATCTGAGCACCTTCCAAATCACTGAAAAAGCTCTAGGGTGACTCATTTTGTCACTGGAACCAAAGGATAGAATTTCAAAATACCTGACAAAGTAAATCTGCATCCCTGCATACACAACAGGGCAGCAAAGGGTAGCATGTACCTCTGGCGAGATTCATGGGGGCACAAAGGGAAGTAAATCCATCAGAGTCTATGGAGAGGAACTTCACAAATGCTTTAGTCACACATTCCAGTTCATCAGGAAATTTTTCTTGCAGAGACACTGCAAGATGCATGTGCGTGCAAGTGTGAAGCTAAGAAGGTCTTTTTTTTTTCTTTTTTCTTTTTTTTTCTGCCACTGGGTGGGAATAGCTTTATCCAGGCTGCTTATGAACTGTATGCCAGTTATTCAAACACTAGGTCTTCCCCCACCTTCTAGTTCCATGCTCTGGTGTCCCCATCTTTCCATGTTCATGACCCCTACTAAGCCCGTACTTGCTGGGCCCTTACCTTTCTCGTTTTTCCTCGCCCAATGCATCTTCTTAACGTTGCAACCTGCACCACCTACATGCCGCATCTCTGTCATGCAGCACTTGTCCTGGCAAAGTCTCAGGCACTACAGAGCCCGATCTGAAACAAAAACTTAGTGTCACGTCTTCCCACATCAGAGGTCAGCATTTCCACTGTCACTCCTGCAGGTTAGGAAATATCATTCAGGAGGTGTCCTTCCATTGCATTATTTTTTCTCTTTTTGCAAAACCCTTTTAATAGCACTCAGGGTTTTATTGTATTTATTCAAACTTCCTGGAGATTATTTGACAGAACTCATAATCTTCTTTTTCTGCACCAGCATGCAGTGCTAGAGGAGGCAAGAGCTGACCAGTGTGGGTGAGGAAGGAGATGCTGACAAAAGCTCTGGGTTTTTTTGCAGTCTCCTTCACTGAGAGGAACAGACCACAGATGTGCAGTTGAGCAAGACAGGTGTCATTATAAGGGAGCATTACAGTTCTGGGCATCATGTGATCCTTAGCTTTTCCTGAACTAAGGAAACCTCTGGGTACAAGAAAGAATATTGAAGAGCAAGTCCACTGAGAGTTGAAAACTCTGTCTATTGCCTTTGGTTATATCTCTGGCAAGGCACAGAGAGAGGAAAATACTCCAGTTTTCAGGAAGGAGCTGGTAGTAAGAGACAACAGGGAAAGGAGACTACTACTGTGGGAAGGTTACATGTCTTAAGAGATGCTCCGGCTCCCTGACACATTGGTGTTTTTCAGCAGGATAATGTTAAGTGCATGCACTTCTTTGGGACCCACTGTTCATGTGACTCCCTGATATCCCTCCTGGCCTTCAGAAGGTGAGAAACTGAGCCTGGTGAGGTCATGGAAAAACACCAGGGAAACGTTGCCTGACATGTTCTGCCTTTCCTCAGCCTGTGCTGTTTCTGTAATCCTGACCTCATCCTTTTCTCTGGTGTCCAGCCTGGATCCAGAGATGGTAACAGAAGCTTGTCATCTCAGCTGCTTGCTGCTTTACCAAGCTTCACAGAAGCTGTCAGTATGAAGACACTGACTCCCTGTGTCCTCTGCTGCTGTGGCTGAGAAGCCATCAACCTTTAAAACACCCTTCTCCCTGCGCCTCTGCTCCAGGTCCACAGAGATGAGATAATACAGCTTTAATCCCTCCTGTTCGTTCTGCTCCCATTAGACACTGCCACCCTCTGCACTACCTTTAATAGAAATTGGAGAACATGGATTCCTAACGCTGAGTATTCGTTTCACTTTAATTAAGTCTCCAGCTGTAAAAGGGTATCAAGTGTCCCCTGCGCCGAGACAGGCAGATTTGTGGGACTCGGTGAAAAACCAAACAAACAGGGTTGTTTTGTTGGGGATAGGCGAGAGTATCACCACCAAGCAGGGACTGTGAGAGTACCTGCTTGGATAAACTGCATGCTCCCCCAGCGGGATGCTTCACAATGCAGGCTATGGCACCTGCAGGGGGGCTTCAGTGATGGGAAGGCACAGACTCTTGAGTCATGTTTATCACAGGCACAAGGCCAAATGTGATCAGACCCTGACAGCCTGTGGTGTGCCTCCCCAGTGCTCCCCATGGAGGGGACTGGAGACCTCTAGTGCCATGCCGACGGCAGGCAGTGGGAAGGAGAAACTGGAGTCCCCAGTCAAACCAAGAGCGGTTGCCAAATCCCAGGGAAGGAGCGACACCAGCTCTGCGGCAGGTCTGAGCAGCCAGCTCTCCCCAGCCAAGGACCCTGCCAGACCACGCAGTTGGTGTGCAGGCAGGAGTGATGTGCCACACATCCACGGAGTGAATCCTTGGGACGGCTCTTAGTCCTCCACCACCTTGAGATGGAGTTTTGGCTGCTCACATGCGGTGACGAAGAGCTGGAGCCAGGGAAAAGGTGACAGGGTCCCTCCCAGAGAGGAGAAAGGAAAAAAAGTGTTTCAACCAAAATTAAAACCTTCCATTTCAAATTGAACTTTTAACAGTGTATTGTCTCTAAACAAAGGCCATCCCTTTCATGACTTCAAACAATTGAAACCAATTGTTTTGATTTGCAAGGAGATTCCAGCCAGAGCAATGCTCTTGCATGGCAGGTTTTGCATTCGTTGAATCGGCACCTCCCAGCAGAAAAACCTTGCCTTTGGAAAGTTTCCAATCATGTCTGCTTTGGAAACAGTGCTTAGGGCAAATCACACTGCCACATCAACACTGAATCATAGTTCAGACGGAGATAGAAACCTAGAGGATTTCCAGAGCAAGTTGTTTCACCACACCCTTCACTCAAAATCTTTTTTCCACTTCCAGTTCTTGCAAAGGGCAACGAGCATTGTTGTAAGTGTTTACATTGCTGGTCTCTACCAAATCAACGTGATCACTCCCACCACCACAGGAGCTTCTAGGCAATGCTAATTACTTGCAAGAAAGAATTTTAGAAGCACTAAAAGCAACAAGAATAAATGGTTACATCTAACTACAACTCCAGTGAAAAACTCTACGTCAACAAACAAGCTTAAATCATAAATTTTGTCAAAACACCAGAATATCAGAAACTTCCAAGTTTTGTAAAAGCATGTTGCTTTGAGCACATATTTTGTTGCTCTTCGCTCTTTCATACGTCATTCCACGGTCACTGTTGTGCCAGAAGGTAGGTAGTGAGAAGTAAGCAAAGAACCACCTAACATACCAATCCACGTTGTGAACCGGGTTTGATGATCACCCAATTTTCACAAGTCTCACACACTTTGCCTGCCTTGAACCTCCTGAGGAGTTTACTTTCACCATATTCCTGCATTGTCCCCACTGACTAAACACGAATGATCGCGAGGTGTAGAAGGCTGAGCACAGTTCATCTGAACTTTACCCCCAAGCCTGACCTTTACGACTATTTTCCCTCTTTCAGTTGCGTGCAGCAAGTCTCAATATATCATCATCAGTGGGAAATGTGTAACCACATTGAAGGAGGAAAATAATTGGGAGACATGTAAGTAACTGAGACAATGCAGAACTGCCAGAACCATGGAAGATGCTGAGGCCAACTTTACAGTTTGACATTATGCACATCCAGGTAAATTATCATTTTTATATGCACTTTCCTGTGAGCACAAGAACTATCACAAACATAGAAGGAGCTTTTCTATTATTATCACTTTGCTGAGAAAGTATTGGAAGCACCATTTCACCACTGCCTGTTTCCGAAAGGGGAATAAAACTGGTGGAGTCCCTCCCAAACTCTCTAAAGTGGGGTAAATGAAGACATTATTTCAAAAAATTTAAATCTACCACCATAAGACAGGGAATTACACAACCCCTTAGCTTGCCAGAACCTCTTTTAAACTAGGTTTTCCAAACTTTTCTAAATGCTTCTATTAGCTTTCAACAACAATAGCAGCAGCCTAGACACTGTAAACAAAGTATTTTTTCCATGTTGAACAGTTTAAGGAGAAAAAAAAAAAAAGAAAAGACAGACAGAATGGGGAAAGCAGTGGAGCACCACCAAGGCTCTCCTGGTTTCCATGGGGGCAGGTCCTCACACTTGGTCTGAGTGTGTCGTGGCTCCAGCAAAACTTTGGATGAAGCTCTGAACTTCATCAAACAGGTTCTTGGCTGATCTCAGCCCGTGCTGCTTCGTTCGGTCATCAGCACCCTGTAGAAGAAAGCACTTTCCCTGCTGCTTTGTGCTGAGTGAATTCCTACAACTTCGTTCAAGCAGGAGCAGCGTAGCCCCAGGCCTCTGGTGAAATACGAAGTGCTGCCTAAGGGACTGAGTTTCCTAAGTCTTGTTAGAATCAATGTCTCAGTATCCTCCAGGCTGCCTGGAAAGTTTTGGGCAACTTTCATCAGTAAGATAGGATGGAATATACCATCTTGTAGAGGAAATATTAATTAGTTACTGTTTCTGAAGTGTATTGAATGTGAAAACCTTTCATGCTATTGTATCTCTGTCTTTTTGTATCTGCAATATGGGTTTTCTGGCCCCTTTATCTACCCCAACCAATATTTTATATAAACCTGGAGTGCAAAGCCTGCACTGACATCTTAGAGGATGAGCCAAGTGACTATCATTCAAATATTTATTTCATAGGAAGTTAGAACATTTTGCACTTTCCTCCACAACTCTTTCAAAAGCAGCTCATTTCTTCTTGCTGGAAGAGTGCCCGTTGTTCATTTGACGCTAAAGATAGGGCTTTGCTGTTTTCTTTTAAGTCAGCAATTGGAGGGTGGAGAGCAAAGAGGGAGTTAAGCTTTATTATGCTGCCTTGTCAAAAGGATACAACATTATGCAAAAGGAATGATGTGGAACAAAAAAAATTGCTTTCTTTTCCACGCGCTCTCTCTCATTGGCATACAGATTTCAAACGGTATTCTTCCTTCGCTTTGCCCGGTAGATTGGATTTCAGATGGCTGTGTCAATTAAATGGCAGGCACTTTGTGCACCTTGCTGCCTCAGTCAGTTAGGAAGCAGCAATCAGTTTTCTGTTGCCCTCAAAATTTCCAAATTAATGGGGCAGGAAGGTGTTGCTGTTTGTCTGGTTTTGAATCTGCCTTAAATGTGCATTTGATCTCTTCAGTGTTGGAGGCTGTAGACAGGAATGAACAATATTCCCTCAGAGTAAAGACAGTCAGAGTGTTACATCCACAGGAGGGTAAGTGGGGCACAGAGGCACTAAGTGATTTGCCTGAGGTCACACCGAGATTGCATGGAGAAGCAGGGACTCGGGCTTACAGCTAAACGGGAGGCAAATGCAGAGGGACTGTGTGATCTACCCAGAGAAAAGAGGACAGCCCGTTTCTTTTCTCTGTGGCTTCCCAAGATAAAGCAGAAAACATGAGTGATGCCCCTCCTGATTTGTTTCCTAACAATGCGTCCCTACCTCCCAGCTGCTCGCCTCACTGCAGCATGTTGTGCAGCAGGATCATTTTATAGCCAATAAAGTGTTTCTTCGTGTGTGTTTATCATCCCTGAAAGTAGAATCCCTCATGGCTGAATGTAGCTCGCATGGTGCGCAGTGGGGAACGTATGGCAGACTCCCAGCGAATTCCAGCGTTGAACGTGATTAGCTTCCCTGTACCTCTGAGGAATAGTACCAGGAAATTGCTAACACTGTAAATTGTCTCAAATATGCACTTACCAAAGCCTTTAAAGAGCAATTACTGTATGTTAACTGAACACCAATCAACTGTAAAAACAGCAGTTATGTGGGTTTAATAGGTATATAAAGGAGAAAATCTCACCACCCTGTAATTAATTCTAAATCACATAAAAAGTGTAACTTGTACACTTATTGCTTATTAATACATAAAACATGTACAGCATGTTAAAACATTTAATTAGCACTTACATAACAGGCTAAAAGTTAAGTATCAAATTATCACTAAAATACTGTTGAGCTCTTCATTAACCATGTGAAACAACCCCCCAACATGCAGTGCTCAGGTCGTTCTAGCAATTAGGTGCTTTCAGCTACTGTTCAGTGGTTTTATATCAGCTGTGTCCCATGCTCTGTCAGGAACAATGATATATTGTCCAGTTTTAGTGTCTCCAGAATCACTTTTCTTATAATACAGGACATTCACCAGAAAGCCAGAAGGGACAGCAGGTAGAGATGCTCCTGACGAAGGCCTTCACCTCCGATCTCCATGAAGCTGTGTTTAAAAACCTGACTGGTAAAAGATATGTTAATAGCAATTCATAATGTGGAGAACTTCATCAATACCTAAAAGCACATCAGGAAAGAGAGGAAAGTAAATCTGCAGTGAAGCTCCACACGTGGAAGAGAAGATCAGTGGTAAACAACACCAGCAGGTGGGCTTGTGGCAGAGGCCAGAGACGAGGGTAGCCAAAACCAGAGAGCTGGAGGCCTCCAGCATCACCAGGAGGAAAGCGAGTGACTAGATATCACAACAGGAGTTTGAAAAAAATAGAAAAAGCAGGAGGACACCTTAGACTTGACTTGCAGTCAAGATGGATGCTTACTAGGGATCCCAGAGGGAAAGAAAATAATAGCCAATATATGCCATTGGGAACTTCATCTAATCACGCAGACTGTTGACAGAAGGAAACCACAACGCAGAATTACTCTTTGTTTAGTCTAAATCAGCTGCCAGTATGCACATATACCACATGAAAGGTGAAACCTGAACACGTTCCCAGAACGTCTTCCTGAAAAAGCCATCTGCTGACCAAGTTAATGTTACCATCCTCCCCGTCACAATAAGTTTTGAAAGGATAAATTCCATTTTCCAGGCAAGATAACAACATCCTCACCTCAGCAACACAGCTTAAGTTTTCCAAGAACAGTCATGAGACTGGTTTCTTCACAGGGGCTCTGAGCTATTGCATGCAGACTCACAGAAGGAGCACAGGTATAGAAGGTGTTTGCACACCCCATCACTCTTGTGGGTTTGTGAAGAGCTGTGGACTTCTACCACAGCTTCAGAGAAAAGGAGGGATCAGTAATGGTCAGCACAGAGAAAGACAGAGCTGCCAGCAAAGCCGGATGGGTTATTGGAGGGAGACCTGTGCTGTTTTGCTTCTCCACTTCCAGAAGGAGGAAGTAGCGGAAGGAGGTCCAACCAGTCCCCTGACTTCTGTGGGGCAAGTGTGAAAGTGCCTGGTCAAGGGGATGGTCCAATAAGAGAGAGCCCCAGACACACAGGTGCATAGTTTCTTCTCACCAGAGTGGGTAGAAAAACCTCCCTGTCCTCAGAAGTGTCATTTAACAGACTCTAAGGAGGTACAGATCTGTTCCCCCTCATGAAAAAGGATTTCCACTCACTAATTTTGCCTAAATTCTTTGACTGTATTTGATTGCATTTTTACTCATCTTGATAGTAAATTTCAATTTATGGTACCCCACCAGTTTTAAAGATACGTCATACAAAAAATAAAAAAATTGTATGCCTTTCACGGTTTATGCAAAAGCAAATATTTAACTTAAAGCATTTTCCCTCTTGATGTAACTATACCTGTGCACTTACCAAGAGTACAGACTTAAATGTGAGCAATTTGTGGACCAAGAGATGGATATCTGACCTTTGCTGGCTGCCAGATGCCAACAAGCTGCTCCATCGCTCCCTCTCCTCAACAGTACAGGGGAACAAAATATAACAAAAAGCTCAAGGGTTGAGAAAAGGACAGTGAGATCACTTACCACTTACCATCATGGGCAAAACAGACTCAGCTTGAAGAAACTAATTTGATTTCTTCCCAATCAAACACAGTAGGATAATGAGAAACAAGAACAAAACTAAAACCACCTCCCCCCCCCCCAATCCCTCCCTTCTCTCAGGCTCCACTTCACTCCCCTTGAGCAGTGCAGGGGGACAGGGAATGGGGATTGTGGCCAGAACACGTTGTCTCTGCTGCTCCTTCCTCATCATGCTCTTCCCCTACTCCAGTGTGGGTCCCAGCCATGGGAGACAGTCATCATGAACTTCTCCAGCGTGGGTCCTTCCCATAGGCTGCAGTCCTTCAAGGAGAAACTGCTCCAGTGTGGATCATAGGTCCTGCCATAAAACCTCCTCTCCCTGGACCTCCTTTCCTGCCAGGAACTCCAGCATGGGCTCTCCATGGGCTGCAGCTTCTTTCAGGGAACATCCACCTGCTCTGGCATGGGGTCCTCCAAGGGCTGCTGGGGCGCAACCTGCATCACCATGGTCTTCACCACAGGCTGCAGGGGAATCTCTGCTCCACAGTCTGGAGTACCTCCTCCCCGTCCTTCTTCACTGACCTTGGTGTCTGTAGTGCTGTTTCTCTCACATTTTCTCATTCCTTTCTCACAGCTGCCGTTGCACAACATTTCTTACCCTTTCTTAAATATGTTATCACAGAGGTGCTACCAACATCGCTGACAGGCTCAGCTTTGGCCCATGGTGGGTCCGTCCTGGAACCGGGTCTGTCTGACATGGGGACAGCTTCTCCTGTCTTCTCACAGAAGCCACCCCTATAACCCCTCTCCCCTCCTCTATCAAAAGCTTAGCACATAAATCCAATACACTCCTAACCCCTGAAAACTGATTCATGTCTTCAATAACCATGAACAAGAGTACCAGCAATCCTGATATCATCTAACCTGTAAAGTAACTCATTTGTGTTCTTACCAAGAGTTTGGACAATATACAAACCTGCTTAAAGGAAACAAAGAGTTTGTGGAAGGAACGTATTTCTCCTCTCTCCTGGACCTGAGCATCTCTTGAAAGTTGTTGTATAAAAATGCATCTTTTTACCCTATGACACTGCATGTCAGAACCATATTCTTTGTTCAGGGGGTGTTATTCTTGGCCTGGAAATTGTTGCTTAGTTCTGAGGTGAGTTTAGTGTCCTTCTATGCACAGGAGAAGAAGTTCAGTGCTTTTATCAGGGCTGAACCAGTTTTATTGTTAGCTTATTTTGGCAGGACCCAGCTCCATGATGCACACAGTCCATTCTGGTTTTACATTCTTATTCTGGTAAAAGAGAAGGGAAGGTCTTCAGGGTAAAGCCATGGACAAGGGCACAACTTACTATAATTTATTTTCTGGTTATGATAGACTTCTCCAAGACAACAAAATGTCCTTTACTTCCTACGTACACCAGTTCTTTATCTAGCAAATGGAGATATTAAAACCTTCTTCTGCTCTAACAGTAAGCCACAACTTCTTTGTCCCTTAGATGGTAAGTGTTTTTAGTGAAGGTTTGTGCTCTGTTCATACTACAGCAAGCATTACAAAAAATACTTGTGTGACATGAATTCTTTATGCTATTGTCATGTACAAAAAGATTAGTGTCTTGTTCCATTTTTTATTCCATCCTCTAACTATAAATTACTCTCTTTGAGAGAGCATTTGTGATGAAGGATACTAGCATGAAATACTAGCAGGCTTTTGCTCATATTATGACTACCATTATTGAAAAGAAACATTAGAATGAAAATAATTGAAATATTTCATTAACAACAGAACCCTTCCTAGTGCTATGGATCCTCCAAGAAGGGGACCTTGAAATGGTGACAGGAGACGTTTATAAATAGTTTTAAGCCCTTCTCTGTCAATGGAATATAAACAGGAATTAAGGTTTAGGAATTGTGAATGCAAGTTTGTGCAACTCTTCCTGCTTTGAGAGGACTCAAAGTCTAAATATTTTAGATTCAGCGAATGTTATTCATGACACAGGAAAGTTAGTCAAGAGAGGACTATCACTACCTTTAAAAGAAAGAAATCCCAGCCTGAAATTGGACACAATCAGAACTAACTAAAGCTGTGCTAGAAACCTGCTGTTGAAGAAGCAAACAAGATTCCTCACTGCTCACAGACAGCTAAAAATGTCTGGAAAACACTGTACAGAACAAGGCAGTCCAGCAATGAAACAGCTGCACAGAGACGTTATTTAGAAACCATCAATTTACATGTTCAGATTAGAGATGGATCTGAGCCACAACATTTTGATCAGGATTCAGACATGCTGTAAGTAAGATTTCAGTCTGACCTACCGTGGGGACTGGGCAGTATTCAGCTCCTGGCTTCTCCAAAGCTTATGCGCAATTTGGATCTGAGAGGATAGCTTACACCCAGCTCCAGCTCCAAGAGATCAGACACCTCAGTGCTGAAAAGAAGAAATACTTGCATTTTATCTCCCTTCATTTTCTGTTTGGAGGTCTGTGAGGAAAAGCTCTACGTCAGCATGAATGGCAGTTACAGATAACCCCATGGACAGAAATATTAGGAAGTGAGCTTGTACCGTGACTGTCTGGTTTTGTGTTTTCTCTTTTCCATCAGTAGCTTTCAGATGACAGTAGACATCTGGAAAATATAAGCATAATGGCCGCTTTTGAGATACTCAGGTTATCTTGATAAAAAGGCAAACCACCTACATGTGCATAAGAACCAACCATGAAATGGAGTTTTTGTTACTTGCAGAAAGTATCACTAAAACGCAGAATCAGTCAGTAAACTCTCATAAAGCAGAAACTCACCTGAATGCTGGAAAACAGCTCATCTGTATTACACCCTTGCCATTTCATTTACAGGCTTTGCTAGTGTTTGTAGCAGGATGGAGCTCTCTGAAACTGAATGTGAACATTTTAATTGAGAAATCTTGGAGGCTCATCTTATTCAATGCTCTCCCTTTGCATGAAAATAAAAATTATCACGTCTTCCCTGAACAGATTAACCACCTGTGAGCACAGACCTTTCCCATTGCTGACTGATGGTGGTACCTGATCATGCTTCTACTTGAATGCAGAGTGTGAAATCACAGAGTTTGCTCTCCAGGATGACACTGAGGAGGAGGTCTACTTCTTTTTTTTCCCAGGCAAAGACCGAAACATCTGCAGCAGATGACCGAAGTCCTCTGCTCCAGGTGAATGGAGACTCCCCACGAAAAGCAACTCTTCCATGTCTGCAATCAGAAAGAAGTGCCAGGAAAAGCCATTGGTCACCAGCACACCTGCAATATGAACTTCAATCAATATTAAATCCTGAACTCATACCTCCTCCAACAGAAAGCATGATTTTCAGAGGTTTTCAAGACCACACAGACGCCAAAGGATGCCAACAGTCCCCCCGAGGCTTTTAAAAGTCCCATGCTGCCATTATGAATGTTGAAAGGCAAGGAGGCTGCCAAGGAAGTAACATTTTCTTACTTTTGCCACCATGCAAAATGGTGGCAAAGCCAACATTTTGGTTTGGAGAGACTTATCCCTTATTTCTCTTCTCCATCTTACTCTAACAGCCCACTCAGGCAGGCACAACACCCATTTGATATAAACTAGTGCGAAAAGAGCATCTCCTTGTCATCTTTAAATTACACGGAAAGAAATCTAAGTTACAACATGATTCCCTGCAGAATGAAGTCCTAATTGCTAAACACATGTTAAATGGATTAAACAACAACATACATTTAATGTGATTATAAGAATATAATTACACTTTTGCTGCTGCTGTTAGTTGAGTTAATTACACAGGATATGATATCTACATCTGATTGCCTGTCCTTCCTGCTTTTGGTGGATAGGACAGAAGACCAACCAATTCCTCAGAGAAGGATCAGTCATGTTTAAATTCATTCACCCAAAAAAAGCTTTCTTCCGCAACTGAGACGAAAAAGCACACGTCCTGTTTACACCTCCCCTCCAGAACAGACTATAAAGACTGATGAAGGCAAGCACAAAGATACTCTTTTGATCACCAGATGGTCCCAACCGAAGCCTAGCAGACAACTCTGTGTTCTTGCTTTGCTCTATGCTCCTCCCTTCCAGGCAGGGACGCTGTCTGTGTAGTCTCAGTCATGCATGAACATGAGCCTGGGCTTCCTCTGGCACCAGCAACCACAATAATGTTCTCAGCCTCCTAAATACCACAGCCCAAACTCCTACCAGCTCCAGCATGGCCAAAGTTTGTTGTCCTCTCCCTATGTCTACTAGGAGACATCCTGCAAATGAAGGTGAAAGAGTGATACAGGAGCAGCTGAAGAACAGGGTAAGCAAACTTCACTTTCTAACCTGTTTTCCTGGAGGATGTTCCTATAGTAATAGCAAGAAATACCGTGCAGCTGCAGCAAGATGGCTCAAAGACCTTATTCCTTTCTGCAGGCAACATTCTTTTAGTATATTTATTTTCCTATGAGAAACCAAACCCTTTCTACTTCTGAATGACTATTTTTACTTAAATCATGTGGTTTCATCAATCACATACCTGAGGTCCTGAAGAGTCTAAGCAGAGGAAAACATTTTCTCTGGAAATAACACATCAAAGACTCCTTGCTTTACGGAGCTTGCCTTCTAATTATCTACTGGTTCATACAGACCAAAACTACCACTCCTTTTACTACAGCATCTCTGCTAGAAGTCTTTGGTGACTTCAGTCTAAATGATTCCACAAAGACTTGAAGCATCATTTGGCCCAGTAGCTTAATATGATTTCCTTCAGTTGCAGAAAAAAGTTAAAATTTCAGTCCAACATTTTCAACACAAGCTAAATTAATTTGAGGCATAGATGGTAAATATACTTCTCTCTTTAAACACTACTGAGAGCACAACACAACAGCTGCAAAGAGACACATTTCACTTAGATTTGGAAGTCATGCATGTACAGTTGGCTAGATTGAGCTAAGCTCTTCATTAATGGAAGTGTAAACTCAATAGAGAATTCAAGAATCAAGCTGAGGCATATTTGCTTTTACACTTACTATTCAAAGAGGCAAATTATTTGAGAAGAAGAGAAGCACATCTCTTCTCATCCCAGCAGCTGACTTCATTGTTTCCTAAGCATCCTAGCTGAAATGAATCAATTGTAATTCTTGACGGATTATTTTATGTACATGAAAAATGCAGTTTATGAACAGCATAGGAATAGTAGAGATCACACAACTAATTTTAGGAAGCATTCCTTTTTAGGATAATAAAATAACTTTTTTTTTTAACTTAAAATGTTTCACCTGTCAGTTTTCATCAGAGAAACCAAGAGTTCAGTAAAATTTCGAATGGAATTGGTAGCAAAAGTATATTACTATAATATAAAGTGAATGTGAAAGAGGTAGGACTCATTCTGCTTCTGTGCATAAAGCTATTGTCAAAACGGATTAAGATGAGACTTTCATTAGGGACAGATTATTCCCAACCTGCTCACCATGGGATTTCCTGCTTTTTCCTTCAGGAGTCAAGACACTGAACTAGGCAGAGAACAGACCTGGTCTGATCAGTTCCCACATTCCACTAGAACAAAACAGATCTCAAACGCAGCACAAGAAAAGCCAGCAGTGCTACCTGACACTTAGCTGCACACTCCATCTGTTGCTATGCAATGGAGTGCATTGCATCAGAAGTTATTTTATTTTACTTATTTTTCATGCTGTTTTCCTCATTTTTTTCCAAGTTGACAGAACTTTGGATTGAATTCCTCCAGTTGTAACAAGTGAGAATACTGGCTCAATCACAAAAGCAAATCAAAAACAAAACCCCACCACGCTGACACCATTTTGTTGGGTATTTCACTTGATTTGTAGCATATTGTGGGGATGCTGGAGAAAAGGAACTATAGGATTCAAGTCAGAACTAAGTAAATAGTTTGGGCCAAGATGAAATGCGGAGATACAGACAGATATCTTCTCCTGCATGATGCCATTTTCTACATCTAGGAGCTGTTTGGTGCTGTGCCCTGATAATGAGGCATATAAACGCATAGAGGAAGTCTGATAAAATTTGCTTTGATCTTGCTGAGACATTATTGCCCTAGGTACCTTATATGTCACGGACCCTACATTTAGATGGAAGGGCATGCCTTTTGGTTAAAAATGATTGGACGTAGGATAGACAGAAATGCTGGTCAGAGGAGAATCTATGAGTCAGTGAGCATGTCCTTAAAGTAGTTCACACTTCACCAAAAACATGGGCTTGCAAAAAGTCAGAGACAAGCTGGAGAAATCAAAGGTTAAGTGAACACTGAAGAAATAGGAAAATAGGAAAATGAAATAGGAAATGGGCCTGGGAGGGAGTTCTGAAGGTCTCTGGTTCAACCTCTTCCCAAAAATAGGATTATTGCTGATGCTAGACTAAGGCAGTCATAGTTTTGTCTGTATGAATCCAAAAGAACCACAAACAGTGAAAATATTCTATGCTCATGGGCTGACCTGCCCCAGCGCTGCACCACTGTCCCAGTAGAAAAGCTATCCGGTTGTTCTACCTGAATGTCTTCTCCCTTCATAGACACACATGCATACATCCTGCACGTCTGATGAATCAGGCTTCCTTCTCTCCCTCTGCTCTTGCAAAATACGCATTGTATTTCCACACAGATAAGTTACTGCAAATGCAGCAGGAAAGACAATGCCAGGGTCTCCAAACATCAGTTGATCCAAATAGACATCAGCCTTCTTTACCAAGACTTTGGCCAGGATGCCTGTTCTTTGACTTACACCATCCATTCCCCACCTTTGGTTTACAGGGTCTTTGCATCCATCCGTTTATCTGATGACAGTTTGGTACGTGACAGATGAGAAGACAGTAGAAGTTTTACAAGCTGCATCCTGGAAGGACTGTAGCCCTCAAGGCTAAACTTTGTGCTTCAGACTGCTCAAACTGAAATCCCTGCTTCCAGCAGTGGTTATTGTGGAGGGGGAGTGGAATTAACCATGCTGCAAACAAAGAAATGTTTCTCCAACACCTTGAGCCTATCTTGGACTAAACCATTCCCTTTTCCAAAATCTTCTTAATCAGAATCATTTCCTATTCAGTAACCCTGCTGCTTTGGAGCCAGAGAGCTGGCTTTCATGGTGGAAAAGCCCTATGTTATCAGAAAAATATTGAAAAAAGACTTCAGGGTGAGGAAGGTTGGAGAAACGTGGGGAAATTTTCCTTGAAAAGTGCTGAACATCTGCAATTGTGTTTAGATATTTTCTTGAAGCCAGGAGACTGACTTTTGCTGTTTAATTTCACACGAAATTTTCCTTGTGCCACCAGTTTCCAAGATAACCGGGCCACGAGTATCAGTGTTTCACATTGCAAAGAGTGGACTTTCCGCTGGAAACCCTACAGTTCCGGACCTACAATTCTTACTTACCGTGACCCTGCCAATCCTCAGTGTTGGTCCCTGAGTCACAGGGTAACCTCAACTGCTCCACCCTTCTCCAGGCAGGCGGTGTGTTTGCAAGGGCGGGAGACAGCGGTCTCCCTTCCCATAGCAACTCCTGCAAAGCCTTTGCACCGGTGTGAATACGAAGGCAAGATCTCTGCATGGAGAGCATTCAGGCACTGTACCTCTAGACCAAAAGAAAACGCCAGCAGCCAGCCAGCAATAATGTGGCAAACATTTACCCAGACTTCTTAAGAAAAGGAATGACAATGAGCCTGGGAGTACAGTGTGTGCAGAGGACCAGTCGTCCCACGGTACAAATGCTCCCTGTGAAGCCCCAGGCTCCCAGTTACGAGAAAGGGAATTGTCCAACAAGGCAGAGAAGCAATGTGAGGAAACGATCGTGTTAGTAACTCTTTCCTTTGCCTCTTTCCTCCCGCCCCCTTATTCTATTTCAATTCAGTACAGGAATCTCAAGGCAGGCGATTCAGTCACATTCAGCCAGAAGCACAACACTGGGAAGATCAAGGGCTTTGTTTCAAACTCACACAATCCTGCCACCAAGGTGAACGGGCTAATGTAACTGTAATACTCTAGAAATCATCCCAAGGTCTTTCGTTACATCGGTTATGTCGTTCTTGTTAGTGACACTCCACTGAGCCACCCTTTCTCTTTTTAAATTGGTGGAAGCGCAGGTCAGCTCTGGGCGAGAACATACAACATGCAAATTATTTGTAGGTCTCCCTCAGGGGGACAAACTTTTTAGCAGGGCCTATTGCAACTGGACAAGGTGTAATGGCTTTAAACTCAAAGAGGGAAGATTTCGACTAGGTAGAAGGAAGAAATGTTTACGCTAAGGGTGGTGAAACACTGTCCCAGGTTGCCCAGAGAGGTGGTAGCTGCCCCATCCCTGGAAACATTCAAGGTCAGGTTGGACGGGGCTCTGAGCAACCTGATCTAGTTGAAGATGTCCCTGCTCAGTGCAGGGGGATTGGACTAGGTGACCTTTAAAGGTCCCGTCCAACCAAAACCACTCTATGGAGAAATGTTTCCAGAGACCACTGAAAAAAGGCAACATCTTGCAACTTAAACCACATCCTTTTTTTTTTTTTTAATCTGTAAACATGGGATAATGAAATAAGTATTTTAACAGAGAAATATTCTGACTCATAGGGAGAAAGGTGGAAGCATGTAAAGCTATCAGGTGATCAAAGCTTTCATACTGTTTAACAGATGTGGTGCTTAGGGACATGGTTTAGTGGTGGACTTGGCAGCGTTAGGTTAACAGTTGGACTTGATGATCGTAAAGGTCTTTTCCAACCTAACCAATTCTATGACTCTATCGTACAATACAGTTCCAGTACAATCAAAAAGCTACTTAAACCAGAAGCAAGATCTGATTAAAGCATAGCCAGATAAAAACCTCTGACATCTTCTAAATGGGCATTTAAAAACCTGTATTTATCATAGAAAGATTCCAAGACAATACCACAAGCAACATGTTAAGTTTTCAATGGAGAAAGACAAATAAATAATGCCGCCTCCTCCATCTTACTGGGTGTATATTCAACTCTGATTTAGCACAGTCTCAATGCTGGATCCAGTATATCATCAGATACTGGAGCATACAGCATCCCCACTCATGAAGAGACTGAGGTGATAATCCAAATGCCAGCCTGTCTCCACCTATTTTGATCTTTCAAGGCAGCCTGCAAAATTCCTTCATTTCTATGTTTGGTGTCAGAAGGAGCCAGCAGACCTTGGCAGTAAGCCCTTGACCTCTAATGGCTGTTGGGCTGGTGGATATTTAACGCATCCTTTGGGGATGTGGTAGACCCGAGACCCTGAGAGCTAGGGGAAGTCACACAGCCCCCTGCCCCCCACAAGCCTGTAAATCCAAAATTCCCTGTGAAAGGAGGAAAGGGTGCAGAGGGGGGATAAGGGTACATCGCTCCCTCCCAGAGCTGCCAAGTGCAGCACTGGTCACTTGTACAGACCTATCAGCAGAGTAGCCAAGACAAAACTACACACACACACACAAGCACAGACTCTTAAAAAGTTTTTATTAATTTTCATTGTTTTTTTTTTTTAAAAAAAAAACAAACCCGTCAGTGCAACAGTTCAGTATCCCCTTCCTATCCCCCATCAGTAAGCAGTAATTTTAAAATCAGGAAATACCGAGTGCTGAAGCCAATGGGTTAGCATTTTGCTATTATTTCCTTCTGTCAAACTCTGAAAAAGTCCTCTGTATAAATTAAACAATGAAAAAAATGTTATTTTCAATTCTATGTCATTACAGTCAACAGAATCATAATAATGCATCTAAAATGTGTGTCCACAATATATCAGGTATACATTTTTGGGAAAAGAAAAAAAGGAAAAAAAAATATGACATTCTAGGCTTGTTAAAAGGATAATGGTCCCGTATTTTTTATTAACAGGTTAGCAAAACAAAATCCAATGGATTACAATATTTACATGTTATTTGAAAAATAAAGTAGTGATAAAAGCATGTCACAATCATTATTTCATTTTTTTTTTTCTTTTTCATTTTTGGTAACCATTACAAACACCCAATCCAGGTATGGAACTGTTTAAATACATTTGAAATGAGGCCAATTAAAAAACAAATACAGACATGAAATGTGTATTTATACTTGTCCCTCCAATGTGTTTTTCCATGACGTTCCCTCCCTATTTCAAAAAACAAAACAAAACAAAAAAAACAACAAAAAATTCAAAAGAATCCCCCTAACACACAATTGATGAATCCCCAAAAGCAAAACACCATGCTTCTCAAGTAGCACTTATTCCACAAATGCAACATTTTTGCCATCAATTTTATGTGAAGCTTTCTAGGACCCCGTTTCCTCAGCAGCTTCCTATTTACCCCCCTCCCCCTCCCACAGATCCCCCCCAAAAACAAAAAAAACAAACAAAGACACATGCATTTCTAAAACTAGGTTTCAGTCAAGTACTTTCTACTTTTTGGAAAGAAACTTTTTTTTTTTTTTTTTTTGTTCACAATCAGAACATACCACAGGCACCAGATCCTGTATTCATTGCTCAGGCAAAATTCCCGTTAGGTTTGGTAGGCTTCCCACCCAAGAAATACTGCAGGATCAGCCACTTAGGTATGCAGGTTCTATTCATTCTACGCTGCCCCCCTCAAGCTAAAAGCTAAGGAGGAGGGGAAAAACTTAGCAACTCCACCTTGAATCGAGTAAAAGTAGTTCTCCAGGCTCAATGTCGTATGTAACTATTTCACCTCCGCTTGCAAAAAGATGTGTTAACAGACACCCCTCCCTCCCACCACACCAAAACAAAAAGAAAACATGCACACCGCAGACGGAAGAAAAAAAGGCAGCCAATCTTAACGAAAAGTTACTGGTGTGAGACTGATAGATGTTAATATGACAAGCAACGGAAAGGTTATGAGGACCTATGTGTTTGGCCCGCGAGCTGCATAGCTGTGCCGTAAGTTTGGTTCTTTAGTTTTTTAAAAAAAAGTTAAAACTTCTTTGTTATTTCCATGTTTAAAATTAACAATAACAACAACAACAAAATGGTCTATTCACAAGATCTAGTCTCCTTTCCCTGTCCCCCCCTCGAAAAGAAATACTCATTTTACATGAGAAACTTAATTGTGCTGTATTTGTAACACCTCACGCTGATAAGAAAATAAACATGTGGCAAACAAAACTGCACAATCAGTCACATGAAATCTATCAAATCCTAAAATTATAACTGAATACTAACAAACAGCTTACCTGGAATAAAGGATGACAATTCACAAACAGTTATCTAAGAATTAAAGTCTCTCTCTTTTTTTTTGTTTTTTTTTTTACTAAAATAATTAAAAAAATCACAGTATTTTAAGAAATAAAACCCACACTGGGATTTTAAGCACAATTTGTTTTCCTTTCTTTAAAACTTTTTTTCTTCCTCCATTCACCACCTTGCCCAGCAGTCTCTCTACATTTAACCACAACGACAACAGGTAGTACTGACAAATGCAGAGATCTCCCTTGGTTAATTCTGAGGTACTAGGAAACAGGTGACTGTTTTAAGCGAAGCAGTTTCTGTTTTGTTTTTGTTTTCCTTTTTTTTTTCTTTTTTTTTTTTTCTTTTCTAAAGCAGTTGCATTCAGTCTGGAAAAGCGTTATGTATTAAAACTAGAAAAACGCACCCAAATTTGTGCGTTGAAAAGTTATCCCCCTAATTTTTCCATGCTCACGATGCTTCCATTCACAATCAATCCAAGTCTCCACTGCAAAGCACGATGTGTAATGTAGGAATACGGGGAGTTGCTTCATTAGTCCGAGATGAATGTAACTTCCCATTGTCAAGATCCAGAAGAAAAGATGCAGTGATGTAATGGAGCCACTTATTCCATCACTTAAATAACTTTAATATACACACACTCACACAGGTACCAGTGCTTTGAAAATAGATCATTCAGTCCTAAAGCAGCTTTATTTCTTCCTTCTGCCCGCCCCACCCACCCACCCCACCCCGTTCATCACGTTCAAGTACGTTGATTAGAATCACACCAAATGCTTATTCGTTTTTGGCCTCCGAGTTGTCTTGGAGAGGTTTGTCAGCAGCTACCATGCTGACTGCTGTTTCACTGTTGTGGGAATAGTCCATCACCATTTTCTCAATGCCTTCTTTTTCTTCTGGCAGTGTGCTAATGGTTTCTTCTACATCCTCCTTTGGCTGGCTGTCCTCACTGGTCCTGTGCTTGCTTTCGTTCAGTGCCCTGGAAAGCCCAGTGGCAGAAAACAGAAACACACACAGTTGATACAAAGAACAGCAGAGACAATCTGTGCATACCACATGAGGGAGAAAAACAGATCACTTTGTAAAAAGGTAGACACAATCAGCCACACCATGGCCACCCTCATACTCAAGAGGAGAGGCATGGAATGATGCTACCAGTGGTACCCATGACATTTTAGCTTTGAAACCAAATTGTCCTTTGCTCTACACTGGGACAGATATGAGATGAGAGAGAAGAACCCCAATTCTGACTTTCAAGAGTTTATTCCCTTTTTCCCAGTCCCTTATAAACAAGACTTACAAGGCACTACACCAAAGGCAGAGGAAAAAAGTACTTTCCCCAAAGAGTTAATGACAATAAAACTTCTCATAGGTTGCAACACTTCAAGTACTCATTTTTAGGCAGGCAAGATTAAGAGTAAAGGAAGTAATTTCTCATCACATCACAGTTAACCTGCAATATTGTACTCAAATGTCTTCCACATGTCAGCAACCTTGAATGAAATCCACTCTTCAAAGAAACTCTGTTGAGCAAAGATATCTTTGCTACTGATGAGATCTTCATCAAAAGTCACAAAATGATTGTTCCAAAGATGCCTGTTCTTATCTGTGATGCATATCATCCCACACTGTGTAAACTGCTATAGAAAGGCAAAGATCTTCACTATGAAGATGAACTAGTGAACTTCACTATGCACATTTTAGGAGGAGTTCATTCATATTGATTTTACTTCCCTTGAAGGTCTTGACATTTCTCTGCACATAATTATCTGCACTGCTATGCAAGTTTAGCTGCAAGCATGCGAAAGAGATATAACAATAAAGGAGAAGAAAAACCCAATCCCTTCCTAGAACATTCCGTATAGCTTTCTGCCATTTTTACACTGCTCTGTTGACAGGCAAAATCAACAAAATACTCAGGTAAAGTTAATCCTGGGCCAAGTGGTTTTCAGCTTGGGGCAATCTTAAGTTTTAGAATCACAGTTAAACTCTACAATCTACAGCCAACCTGGGCAGCAGAGTTAAAAAGGACGAACAGGAACTTCCCATGCAGGGACATCTGATGACTGTATCTAACACTTGCAATAGACAGAATTGTTCTTCATAGAATTGTGTTTGCCTTCATCAGAGAGCTTCCTGGGAGGTAAGGAATGGGGTGGGGGAATGCACAGAGATCTACTGTTACCTTTGGCTGTTTGGCAAAGGAGTGTAAGCCAACTTACATGCCATGTCTCAGCACGTGTCGTTCCCACTCAGAGCCTTCTGTGAATGATCGGCCACAGAATTCACATGGGAAGCGTTTCTCTGGAGCACCGCTGTCAGGAAACATCATGGGATCTGGAAAAAGACAGCATAGCCCATGAATTCAGAAGTGCCAGGGCAAGAAGGGACCACTGTAATCCTACTCTGATCCCCTCTGCTGCACCTTCTCATCCCCGAGGAGCAAAATGACTTACCTATCAAAGAACTGTGCGTGTGAAAATGCAACTCCCCCAAAGCAAAGTGACACTGCTAGCGCCAAATCCCATCCTAAGTCTTAAAACATCTCTGCAAATAAGGGTAACAAGTTACCACTACCTGCTCCTGTATTTCAACAAACGAAGAGACTGTGGAGTTTTAATTCAAAACCAAAACTGAGAAGTTTAGGGCTGAAATAGCTTGAAAGCAAAATCAAAAAATCCACTAAAGCCCATCTATAATTTTTGAATTGGTAGTACAAATTTTAGGAAATAAAAGAGTTAGTATATTTAACAGGTGATCAATCCTCATAGTAAATAGATATGCCTTCATCATGAAATCCCATGGGTTAAGTAAGTCTTAGCATCTTAACTGCATAGGTGTTTCATCCCATCCTAATCTTTTATACAAAGTGCTTGGGGCCTCATTTGCAGAAGTGTCAAGCACCTAGTAATACGAGTGAAGTCACTGGCAGCTCAGGGAGCGGTATTTCTGAAAGCCAAGCACCATGTGAACACAGCCAGCTTTAACAAAAGATGAAACATTTTCTCACAAATTAAGAAGATCACCACACAAGCCATTAAAAATAATTGCATGGACTATCTCACTTGGTTCTTTTGCTGGAAATGAGACAGCACCATCTGCTCAGAGCATTAATTCCTTAGCAGGGATTATCTTAAGCAAGAAATCAACAGAATGTCTTTCTGACTCCTCCCAAACTACATAATAAAAGAAAAGGGATTTTGCTTCATTTTGGTTCTGATCTCTGCTCACTTGATTTCTTCACTCGCAGATTTATTCTGTTCAAGATCAGCCTATGAACTTCAAATTTCCTACGCATTCCCTATTATCTGTATTTAAGTCCTGTAAATGTACTTTTATGACACATTTTTCTTTAGCTAGCCTTTACTGAAGTTCTATATGGTATCGTACTTATCATTTTTTGCCTCTTCCCCCTGAAAGAAAAAAACCTCACTTTGTATTTCTTACTGTCAGTGATTTAGTCTGTGGTTAAGTATAACAAAGCAAAGTGCTGTGTCAAGAGGTACACCAGAAAGTAAGCCAATGCCCTTAGTTCAGTTTACATCTGGATTTTAATGTCTTATGTGTGGTACAAATTTATAAACACACCACAACACGCAGACCAGTCTTGGTACAGGGACAAATATTTATGGAGGGTAGAAGTTTCGGAGTGACAGCACAAGGGGTAATGGTTTTAAATTGAAGGAGGTTTGGTTCAGATTGGACATAAGGGAGACATTTTTTAATATGAGGATGATGAGAGACTGGAACAGGTTGCCCAGAGAAGGTGTGGATGCCCCACCCCTGGAAGTGTTCTAGGTCAGGCTGGATGGGGCTTTGAGCAACTTAATCTACTGAAAGATGTCTCTGCCCATGGCAGGGACTATATGATCTTTAAAGGTCCCTTCCAACCCAAATCAGTTTATGATTTATACTTGCAACTCCCATTAAGATTAGCAAGTGTTACTCTAGTAAATCCATCACCTCTTCAGAAAACACCATCTCGTTCACCCTACTTCAGATCACTTCTGTGTCTAAGACTGTGAATTTGGACGGCTTCCCTGGAGGAGCATCAGAAGCTGCTCTTCTCTGAGGCCTGCAGAAGAGAAGTAACAGACTGCACAGAGACCTCCCTGAGGTTTTCCTGCATCACACATACAAGCACTCATGGACATTTATTTTTGTCTACTGTGGAAGCACACCTGTCAACTCCAGTTTCTGCTAAGACCAAGACATAAATGTCAGTAGAGGCAGACAGTTCTTCTGGGATGCAGTCCCTACCAGGGGCAGCTGTTCTTTCCATGGTGTATGCCAGACATCTTCTTTCCCTCCCTCATGTTTTTCCTCCCAGGTCAATATATTTTCTACTATCCTTCACCGGCAGCCAACCACTCCCTTCCTTTCCCGTCCAAGACATCAGTTCAGCTCTTCCTGTTCACATGGGCTATAGTCCTTCTTTGGTCCACTGTCCAACAGCCTATTTGGAGAAGCAACACACTCTTCTTTGCATCTTCAGTACAGCACATACCAGCCTGAAGTCAGAGTGGGGAATTTAGGCAGCTGTGTGATTCACAGGAAGAAATCCTAGTTCTGCCAAAGTTACAGCCTTCAGAGGGTTCAGACAGCATTTGCTTCCAGATACTTGGAGCACACAGAGGCACTCTCAGCAAATCCCACTTCCTGCTAACACCACAAAGGCTAGAATTGTCAAAAGCACCCGAGTGGCATACAGGATTACACAGTCTGATGTGGTTTGAAAGCTGTGACAGCATTAGCTACTGTGACAGGCTATATTTAAAATCATAGGTCTGGTCCTCTGCTAACAGGGCAAACCATTTCTGTGTTAGAACTATCTTCTGAAAATCCATAGGGAGATGTCAGCATGCGACTCGGCATCCAACCACACCTTCAGTTCCTGTCTCACCAGGATATTTTTTGAAAGTGTACCCTTGCATCTTGCACCTTACAGTGGTAATCCACAACTTGACTAGAAAAATGTAGTCCATACAACTGGATCTTTTCTAAATACCCTTGCTGTAGTAGGCATAAGGGTTTCCTACCTATTTTGGTATAATATATTACAAACAGATTAAAAAGAAGAAAAAATAACAATGGTGAAACATTAACCGTACAGGCCAGACAGGAACGAACAGCTGCAAAACAAATTTGGAAATATGCTGCCTTTTTTTTTTTTTTTTTTTTTTTTTTTTTTTTTTTACACTGCTCATCTGTACAACCATGCAGAAGTCATTTTAGCCAGTCACAGATTAAAAAAAATAGATACAGGTGAAAGAAGTACAAAATAAAAATTAGAATTACTAAGACACTATTCCTCGCTTAACTATTGATCACATGAAACATGGGGATAACACTTATCTATTATCCCTGCATATTTTACTCTCCAGCATAGAATGTTGTATTTTCACATTTTCATAGTGTAACCTAAAGCCAATTTAAACAACGAACTTCACCTTGGGCTGTTCCCCTCCCCATGGTGCATTTACAGGGATTTGTAAGACTTGGCAGATAGCACTTTCTTCTTCGTCTGGATACCATGACTTCCAAGGTCACTTCAGCACCTGTGCTTGTATGTAATGCTAAGGTAATCCTCACAAGGACATCATGACTCTTCATCCCCTGCTAGCTGTGGGTCTATACAAAACATTAATCAGACTGCTACGTCTGCAACTGAGGTGAGCTGGTTCTTTAGTCAAATCATTACACAAATCATCGTTCCAGTCATGAGGCTCTGAGGCTCAAAGCTGTCCCCAAACAGACACCCAAGCAGGTTTCCACACGAGCGGAACTTGAACTTCAAAATGCATCTGGAACAAACATCCCTTGAGGTTCTCCTCTGATTTTTCCACTGCTCTAAGATCTTGTGAAGGATATTTTTCATTAAAACATAAACGTTTTTCCATCCAACTCTCTTCCTTTCTCATTTAAATAAAAGCTATCTAAACTTGAAATGAGTGCTAAAGATAAGCACAGACCAGATTTATGCTGCAGGGACACTAAACAGAAGGCAAGATGCTGGGGTCTTGCTATTAAAAGGTAAAAAGCATGATCTGAGCCCCTCCTGTTCTGTAAACAGCCTGTGAATCCAGAAATTAGAATTTTTCAAGGCCTGAAAAGATGTAGGTAGACACGTTTTCTTTCATGAACAACATCTGAGTGAGTGTGAAAACTGAAGATTCAGGAGGAACGAGGTAAACATGGTGGCATACCTTTAGTTAAAGTATACAGAACTTCGCTAACCACAGCTGTCAGCATCAGAAGAGTGAGTGACCCCAGGAACCTGACATTCAAACATCACAGGGCTAAAAATATTACATTTGCGAACATCCTGCATTTAACTAATGAGCTGTGCACCAGTGCAGACTAGACAACACGGGGTTTACACCAGATACTGCAACAACCTGGCTTTCCTGGGGGAAGGTTTTTGGAAGGAAAGGACAAGAAACCCTTAGCTTAATTTACAGAGAACATACCTTTTCCCTGCTGATCTAACTTCAACCAAACCAGAAGCATTAGCAAGCACATGGCCTAGCCTTGCTGAGATCAGTGGGATTAGTCTTAGATAGGAACTTAGGCACGTTCTTAAATACACAACAGTACAGGTGAGGCATAGACCTAACCTGACTCCAGAGCTGCCAACTGCAGCAACAGCAACAGGACTGATTTCCTTTGACAAGGAATGCTGGGCACAGACTTAATAACAGCCCATAAATAAGTTTGGCCATGACACCTCCATCCCTAGCTTGAACAATGCCAAGTGAAAAGCTGAAAACTGGTTACCAAAACAGAAAATCTGACAGACCACTTAAATACTCACATAGTTTTCCAAGCCCTTATAGATGTTATCTGCATGGGCAGATAAGTCACAGATGCTATCTGTGTTCTCTCATAGCACATATTTTAACAGACAGAAAACTTGTAATAAGGATGAGAAACATGAGATTCCCCCAGGAGCAGTGTCTTCACAAAAGCCCCATTCTGCTCCTGCTGGCATGCCTGCGTGGCTCTACAGGAATGTGCTGCAGAGTCAACAGCTGACCTTGCTTGGTGGGACATGTTGCAGCGCCAAAAGAAAAAAAAAAAAAAAAAAAAAAAAAAAGAGCTGCACTGACCTCTCTCTTCAGTCTTGGGGCTTAACTCTTCATCTTTTTCTTCTTCATCACTGCTGGAGCTCTCTGTTTTTCCCTTCATTTGTTCCAACTGGTCCAAGTTAACCCGTCCAACCAGCTCAAAATTACGACTCACCTTTGAAAGAAACACTGTTGTCAGCAATCAGCACAATCATCAGCTAATCAGAAAAATCACCCCATATGCAAAACAAAATCGACATCCCAAAACCTACACAGCTTTAGGTGACATGCAGCCCCTAATCAAATTAACACTCATTTATTTTCAATGCTGATGATTCTTCTTTTGCTGTTTATTCTGCATTTCTCATTTTTGGTTTTCAAAAATAAAGGAGGTTCAGTAAACCCCGCTCATTTCTTCCTGGTTTTGATATATTAAAACAAACAAAAAAATAATCTAAGAAATGCAAAACACTGTAAGTTGTATCCTCTTCTTATGGGACCATTCAACTGCTGTGATCAAACACCGCTATTGCACATCCACACTGGAGGAAAATTCTTTGTGACTGGTTCATTCAGCTTCATGCATGAAAGGCTCGGTTCTTCGCTAAGCACATGGCTGCTATGTGCCACATACACTTTCAGTCATTAATAACAGATTAATTTTCATTATGAAAGGCTGCAAAGTGCTTTGCAAACTGATATACAGACTATAATGGGAACACTTCACCCAGCAGTCAAATTCAGCTAACCCTAGGGTGAAATGCACCAGCTACTTAACAGCTCACAGCAGCAATATGAAAGGAGCAGCTTAGGGCACAGAAGTCAGGAACTCCACCACATCCAACAGAAGCAGCAGAGGAGTAGATTTACAGTAGAGGCGGAGAGTGTGGAGCATGACCAGGACACTAGGGCTAATACTTGTTGGATGACAAGCGCCCTCTGAGCTCATTGATCACTGCTGGGAAGGATTTTGGATTCATCTTTCATGCAGAGAGACAGCCCTCCAGCAGCACAGGCACTGAGCCACAGAGGCAGAAAGGATGGAGACGAAGGAATGAGAGCAGTACAACACCTCCTGCAAGATGCTGAATGAAATATCAACACTCACTGACTATTTTTTATCCCTCTGCGGGAAATGGAATGTGAATGAACCTAAGAAGCGTGTAAATTAGACTGCAGTATATCTCCAAATAGCAAACTATCCTAAATGCGGTGGTGTGCGGATTCCTAGCACTACTCCATACAGACAGCTGTGAGGAGGTTCTCTGACTTAACACATTACCCACTGAGATTTAAACAAACAAGACCACATGCAAGGGACTTAATTCAACTCAACTCACATACACGAACTCTTCAAGGCGCAATATATCACTTGGGTATCTGAGCCCAGAACTTTGACACAAATTAGCAAGATGTAAATTACCAAAGAGAAATGTGGAAAAGATACCCTGAACTACTGGCACCATCACTGCAGGTCTGGATTGGAAGGGAGAGCTAAGTAAGGGAATAATCTTCCCAGCCTGATGCACTGTGTCAAAAGAATGAGTAATAGTGCCTCTTGGATATATGCCAGCCACCTTGCTGTAGTGACTAGGATGCGTGGAGCATCCCATGTACTGTATGAATCGCAGAAGACTCTCCAGAAGTAAAAAGGAAGAGACAACCATAGCAAGCCAACGTAAGTTTAGAGTTTGGTTTTATAAGACAGACAAGTTTTTTTTTAAGCACAAAAAGTTTTGCTGGGACGTCTGCTGCTGATACTGTCAATATAAATGTATTTTGCTGTAAGGAAAGTGCAATTCAGTCAATGAAGTATGAGTGAGTTTTTAATGAGGACCTGGGCAGCTCAGCTCCAACAGGTGGAGGCATATAGCTGCCTCCCTTGGAAACACAATACAAATACTCCAAAACACATCTCAATTCTAGAATTCAAGTGTCTCTCAGCTACACCATTCAGAGTTACAGAAACTCAAAGCTAAGTCTGTGGAAAGCCTCTAATGACTTCTCAAAGACTGGATCAGGTCTGCACTCAGGCACTTCGCAAACTCCAAAGCAGTCTTAACTTAGGACCTGCTTATACTTGCTGTTTATCTTTCCCTTGTAAAATGTAAACGGAGATGTATTGCTCTCTTTGTTATTAAAATATGCATGGTATGTCAGACTGCTGAAGCTGCCAGAGCAATCTTATGTTTGGAATCTCCTGCCTTTTAGAGAGACTGAATGACATAGCCTTCATATTCTTTTACAAACCTTTTTTTTTCCCCTCTTTAAATAAACTTAGCATACACAAGTGCCTTTTCCAGATAATCATACTCTGCATACAACAGTCTGCCAATTGTAGTCAATCTGAACAGCTTTACAAACCCTCAATTTTGAGCTTCTAAAGAAAAAAAGAAATAATAGAAAACAGAGGAAGTGAAGCCCAAAATGGGAGGGGTTAGTTTCCATATTTGGGGAATGGAGAGAAAAAAAATAACCAATGGCAAGTTGGCTAATCAGAGATGACATGCAAGTAAACTAATATGGCATTTGCAAAGAGTCAATTAATACAAATTAAAACTATTTGGATGTTACCTTGTGCTCATCTCGAAGGTGAGCGTCCAGCTCCTCTGTGTGTTTGGTCTCATAGTAGCAGAGTTGGCATTTGTAAGGTTTCAGTTCATTGTGCTTCTCTATGTGCTGCTGCAAGCTCTCATCACTGGAGCAGGTAAAGGTACACTTATCACAGCGGAAAACAACTCCCTGCAAGTACTTTGACAGTTTGGAACGGCAGACTTCAATGGGAACGACCCGCTCTTCTGTAGGGACAGGATTAACATTCACTTAACAAATTTTATGAAATACCAGGCCCACATGTCAACATCTTGGGTACTACCACCCACACAGGGAATAGGCTCTGCTATCTAGGCGGGCAGTCCATCTCTAGAAGAATGGGAGCTAAGCTGGACTGACACAAAAAACACAAGACAAAAATTCTTCTGCAATGACAGGATTAATCCTCCAAGGCTACAAACGCAGGTGTTCTCACAAATGTAACTGCTTATTGGGTGAAGAGGATGGGAACGGAGGTTTTGGGGCAAACGAGACTCCACCTGTGAGGCAAAGTAGGAGAGCCTGGGAATAAAATACCAGCCATAAAATCAGCAAGACCAAAAGTCCACTTTGTTTGGCACTTTACTGCAGCCAGGAATGGCTGCTAGAAATGTAATAAACAGGGAAGCCGCAGGGTGTTTCCAAATGCATCACTCTGCCGGCTCTATAAAAATAGGAGCTGCTCACCCTCACCATCACACCTAAAGCTACTCTCTGGGACCTGAGAGGGTAAGCAAGGCAGGACCCTTTTCCTGGAAGAGGCTGTGCAGTTCAGCCAGGGGCAGAAACTTCCCAACACATCCACAGCTTTCAGAAAGCTCAGACTCAAAATCTGCATGCATGTCATGTCACACTTCCTGCAGTTCAGATCATGGATACGGGTATGTACTGAAATGCTCTTACTGAGTTTTTGAACTCCCAACTTCTCAAAGAAAGCACTGATGTTTAACAGAGCAGCAATTAATTTCAGCCATTTGACAAAGCCAGAATCTGATGTGCATAACACTCATCCACTGTGGTTCCCTGAGATGTGCGCACAAAAGAACCCCCAAATTTGATCCTTCAGCTGAGGGTCACCAGAAGATCCTCATTATGGGCTTTTGTTACGCAACTGGCCTTTTGAACTAGAACACTGAAATTTAGTATTGTTACTCCTTATGGACTGCAGATTAAAGGAGGAATCTGATCATCCTCATGCAGGTTCATCCCTAACGACAGATTAAAATAAGCAAACAAAAAACCCAGGCCTGAATCTCAGATGGTAGAAATGAAGGTTATGAGAATGTGAGACGTAGCAATCCACCTAAGAATCTGAGCTAATGGCCCCTTTTTGTTAGTGAAGAGGATAATATCACATCCAAAACCAAATACAGAAATACAGACTCTCTTAGGGTTTCTGGAAGGTGGCAAAAGCTCCACTGTTCATTCACTTTTGGCCCACTGACATGCCACCACTGCTCACAAGCCTTTTTCCACAGCTCAGCAAAATATTCCATCCTGTTCAGCTTCTCCCTGAACAGAAAAGGTATTCTATCTCCTAACTTCCTCTTTGGCCACTTCAAAAAGTGGAAGTTTATCCCAAAGCTACGCCTTAAAAAAAATACTCTGTGGACTTGTAATTCTTTTCTACACTATCAACAGCTTCCCTAGCTATAAAGACACTAAGCTGTGTCCATTCAGGGTGGGAAAAGGGGAGGGCAGAAAACTGTCTAAGAGACAACAGAATTTAAAGCTGTGATTCTGCGGTCATAAGAAGACTTTTTACAAGTTTGTTGCAGCTTTGTGCTTTTGAATTCACTGAAATAAATTTCACAGCTGGTTTCAAAAATGAAAAAGTGAAGTTTTCAAAGAGAGAAATACTAATTAAAATATTTGAAAATTCACTTTTTCTCTATCACCTGGCATAGATTAAAAAAGCCAAAGCATGGGATGGTATAAAACTTTTTATCTACCAGTCTGGAGTAATGCAGCATTCCCTAACTCACATTAGCAAAACCTGTTATCTCACAATCAAACACACACTCCCCAAATCAAAGGCAGCACAACAACATGTGAAAAGCAAAATAAACATAACATCAATTCTAGCCTGAAGGATTTCAGGGGATGATATAAAACTTTTACATGATGTACTCATGTCAGTGAGCTTCCTCCAAGCAATAATTTTGGAACTTGCAGGCTTATTTGCATCCACAACCTCACATTTTGTAAGGTGATGCTCTTATTTCCAGCTTGCCCCTACAAAGCTCTGTTTATTTAATTACTCATTTAGAATGCACTTATCATATCTGGGCAACTCACAAAATTACAGCAAACCATAAAGCCCCATACACAAATTGAAAGAGGTAGCTTCTTTATCTGTGTGTAGACTTCTTCAAAGTTCAGCAGCTTCTAAACAACGACTACTGAAATATTCAGTCTAATTGTAATGCAGATCAGAGATTAAATTGAAAGGCCATTAATGCACTATGTATTTGCAGTACAGTAACTCAAAGCAGACATACATTTTTTTGCTCAAGGTATAAAAGAACCCATGACTCTATCAGTCCTTTGTGAAAAGGAAAAATCTTCACTGAGCAACACACAACAGCGTATACAAGTGATTTTCTTCCCTGAAAGATTACAAACTACAAAAAACCCAGTCCTACTATCTAGACATAAACCAATCATTGGTCATGTTGGGCATTTGAAAATATGCATTTTTGCCTGCAAATCCAAGCTACAGTCACACAACACATTGCATTTGCATTCCAGTAGACAAAAGCAAGCACAGCACAAGGGTTCTGCATGTATCAATGAAGCTGTGTGTACAAGGAATAACGCCAGAAACAACCACATGCAAGGAGAGAGGATATGTAGCAATGAAGTCTTTGGGGAGGTAGATGAATTTGAAAATTTGACTTTTTTATGTTAAAGTTACTACTCAAGAAAAATGGGTGTGATTTCTATCAAATGGAAGAACAAAATCACTATTTTGTTCTCACTACCAGAAAGAGAATAAAATGATCACTAAAAGAATCAAAAATAACACTCCAAAAATTTTACAGTAGACCCAATAGTGATCTTGGTAAGTTGGATTTAGCACTAGAAAAATAACAATATGTTTCAAAATGTGTGATGGGAATGCTACTGGAAGGGATAACGAAAACTAGATGCATTGTCCAGACTAAATTAAAGGCCAACACCTCTGCTGGTCATAGAGCAAAGAGTTCACTGACTCCGTGTCTCCTCTCCCCAGGCTTGTCTGTCACAAAGGCCAGGAAGAACTCGAGAGCCAAACTTAACTTCACCTACCTGCACAGTAGCCTCTAGCTGTGTCAGTCCCCTGGTACAGGCCACCTGTAATGAGTCTGTGCTCCATCTGTGCCCGCAGAAGGGATGGTGACTCACTTTTACACTGACGAGGAATAGGTGATACATGGAGGAAAGCTCATAAAGGCTTCCTGTTTGCCCTCATTCTTAATGGGAAGCAAATTCCTTGCCTAATTTTTTCTCACTAGGCATTCAGCCTTCTATCTGTTAATGCTTTAGCCCTGTAAAACCCAGTTTCTGTAGCCCTTCATTAAGAGGCAAATATACTCTCCATTTCAAGCACATGCTGTTTTGGTTCACCAAGGATTACAGATGCAGCAACTTGGAAGTAATGCAAGAGTCACGGATCTGTAAACAGCCTTTTTACACAGGAAGAACATTAACTATGAAATGGATCAAATCCTTCACTCTTGATTTTATACACTGCACCACTCCATCTACCTCAAAACTAATTTTCTTGGACCACAGCTCGGGGCTATGCCCTTGTTTTACCAATGCAATGGCTATAAAAAAGGAAGGCTATCTCAGACTATATTCACCATTGATCAGTCTCTCTTTCAGCACATGTTAGATCTTGTCAAAATTGTTGCTTCAGCTGCCACACAATTAAACACAATGGTAGAGAATTTTTTAGCTGGATATATGCACCAGAAAGAACTTTAAGGAAGGACCTTACTTCCTTTATTACCTGGATGCTTGATGCCATAGAAAATCCTTGTCCTTCCCTCAGTGGCCTCTCAGATTTTTTATCAGCTAATATCCCATTTGCATTGGAACTTCTTTTACTCTGTTTTTACCTCTCTCAATGCTCTAGTAGGTTTTCATGATGTCCTTCACTATCAGCTTTGTTTCAGCAGCACAAAGGCTTGGGATTGGTTTATGCAACTGAAGCAACAGCTCAAAAGAATCCAGTGTGTCACTTACCCAGGAGGTAATCACTTACAACTGATCAGAAACTGCTCTGTACAGGGAGTGTAACTGCTTGAGCTCATTTAGTGCTTCTCCACTTCCACAGCTGGACGTTCCCAGCATCAAGTCTACGCACGATGGAAAAATACTCTAACTAAGCCCACCAAGGTCTCCCTCAGCCTGTCTATCTGTGTTTTAAAGGTCTGGCAATGTCCACTGGAGCCCTGGCAGTACAAACCAGACAACACCTCGGTAGCACTTGGAACTGCACAGTACCCTGCACAGGGTTTAGCTAAGCCCTCCTGTCCTCTAAAGTGAGCTAGTTCTGGAGTATGCGCTGAAGCTCAGCAAAATCCTGACACAGCAACACCTTCAAAGACAGGAAGTAAAAGCTAAAGCACTTCCAAATTCTTACAACCAAATAAGGCAGCTTTGTAACATGCTTTCTGAATCACTGACAGGTCATTTTTCCCAGATGTTCCCTCAGAATGGCCCTGCTAGCAGATAGAAATTTGTATGAACTCTGCCAGCCTCACTGCTTTGATACAAGAAGGACTTTAAGCTACCAACACTGAAAAGAGGTATGTTACAAGGAATTATGATAGTGCTTGTCACACCAGGATCTCCTCCAGGAAAAAGATGGCATGCAAAACTTGTGTTTGCTCACCACCAATACCCTACTGTGAAACTCTGCCCAACCTGCAAGCAGGCAGAGTGCCATCCCAACACATGGGTTTGGATTTCGGCAGCCAACAGACCATCTACAAGCATCAAGTGTGATAGCTATGGGCAGGAATCCCAGCCCAGAGAGCCCAAACAGCTGTCTCTTCTGAGCTAGCAAGCCCACAGTTAATAGAATATAGAAATCCCTAATCCTGCTTTTAGCTGGCTTAAAAATGAAGGGAGAGGTGGAGATAGAAAAGGAGCCTTAAAGAAAAAAAAATAAATTATACTTCTTGTTTTAATTCTAAGAATGCTGAACAGAAAAAAATTCAAGCAAGTAATCAAGGGTTATTTTGGGGCCTCTATGGTTAGTTGATCCACCCTGTCACAGAGTTTATGATAGCAAGGACTTTATGATAACAAGGACATAAGCAGGAAACAACTCTGGCCTAGATCAGAGCTGTAAATTAGGGCAACTCTTGCTGAACAGGTGTTTGATGACTGTTAACCTCTCTAGAGGAAAAGCTTAAAAAAAATTTAAATCTGCCCTGTTTCAGCACTGGCTAACTTTGAATTCTACAGGAAATAAATAAGATGCATCATTTAGAAATGAAACAAAAGATACTCAAGGGCTGGTGACTTATTCAACATACTTGTTCTCATGTAGAGAGACAGGAAAACTTAATGATGAACAGAGATGGAAAAATTTAATGAAACCAGTCTGAAAGACAAGGGCTTTGTTCAGCATTCCCCTCATCAGATACAGACACATACAGGGATATTGTTACCTCTGTGCAGAACTATATGGTCAATCATGTTGCGTTTATATTTGGTGTGATAGAGGCAAAGAGGACAGCGAAGGTCTTTGGGTCCTTCCTCAGGAACTGCTGAATGCCCAGCTTCCACGTGCATAGTAAAAGCAGATCTGTGAAACGGGAGGGAGAGATGGAAGCAGTCAGAAGAAGTGTGCAGGGAACGATGAAGTGTCATAGCTCTATAAGGGACGTGTCATGTAAAATGGTACAGATACCACTCAGCCTTGTCTTCGCAGTGCCACATGGCATTTCAGCAGGGCTACTCACATGAGTAACACATGAGCAGAGTTATTTGCAGGCTTGTATCCTCAAGTAACAAACACTGATTCTGACAAGATATTCTTTGGCATAGGTTGCTCTACAGGCACATTGCTATAGTTAAGATAGCAAAAGAATTCCCATCTTTCATGCTCATTATTTGTCTTCAGTCTGAAAAACTCAGTATTTCTCTGGTAAAGATTAAATTTTTAGCAAGTTGAACAAAACCTACCAAGTGTGCTGGAGGTGCAGAGGTGAAGATTCCAGAGGCAGGTAACATCGTTAACCACCTCTGTCTTCCTAGGAAAAGCCCAAAAATCAGCTAAAATGTTTAGATTCAGGATTCAAAACAGACTTGTGACACAGTGAGTCTGGCACTGAGTAGTTAAGTTTTAAAGCATCAGCTATAAGGATCTGAAAACCCAAGACTAAGAATACTCTACTTATTAATGTGGAGGAATGGATTTTTCACAGTACTTTTGAACAAAAAATTTCATGCTGGCACTACACTGGCTGCATACTTAAAAAGGTGCAAGAAACATGCATACAGAGGAAATTAACTGTACACCTATCTAACCACAGGTTTAACTACTGAAATGAGAGGTGCCTGTAAACTTGGGGCACTTGGTCATTTTTTCCTAAAGCAGTGGTAAAGTTTGCAAAAGCCAAGAAGCTTGCTCCACTGAACCAGTCAGAAGTCTCTTTGGAGTTCTTCAAAACTGCTAGCTTGAACACAGAGCAACTTAATAACACAAGTGGCTTTGGGCCTGATCCAGCGATCACTGAATTCTACAGGTATATTTCTGTCAACTTCAGTGACTACTTTTATCATTTATGTTTCTATGGTGAGCTGAAGAGGGGATTTGTATGGGTTTCCCCCCTCTTTTTTTAAAGACAGAAAACATGCTGTGCTTCTAAAAGAAGCACAACTTAATCCCCAAATGTTTGAGACACCACATGAAAGAACACTACCCCCTTATTCAACTATGAATATGTTTAAATGCTGCTTGATTCCAGACAATTTCATTTCATCCAGGTAGAAGAAAATGGCACTTGCAAGATACAAACAGACTAAATGGACTTGGCAATTGCTGGTAATCTTTAAGACAGATAGCAATCAGGATATAAAGCACAAGCAGCAAATTATACCACAGAGGCAGCAAGAAGCTGAAGCAACAGAAGCTAGAGACATGTAACTAGAGGTTGTTCCTGTGTCGATTCTTTCAGGTTTGTGCTCAATATTTTCTTCAACAGAACTCCTCCCCTTTATCCAGTCATACTGCTTATTGTCATCAGTCTCCTAAGAACTTAACAAGTTTGAGACCTCAAATGTCAGCTGAGGGCATTGTGCTCAAAGGTCCAGCATATCAGGAGGAAATAATGAGCAGCACAGGTGCATAGACCTTTTTTCCCCTTACAGAACAGCAGCTAAAAACACACACACAGAGAAAACACACACAGCACCAAGTTTTTAAAGTCTGGACATCTAATTGGGGATTTTCTGAAATGTCTCTGTATGCTATCAGGTATGCTAGAGAATGCTTTGCATTTCAGCTAGAAAGATGGTGGAAGAAATAAAATTACATGAGAGAGGTTTCTTCAGAATGATGATATAAATTCTCCTGCCTCCCTAGGACACTTGATTGTCCCATGCTTTATTTATGCTGGTTGCAGCATGGAATGACCTTATTTTTGTGCAGAAAATTCTCACACAGGAGCCTCTAATTGCCTAGGCTGAGGAAAAAGTACTACCTGTATCATTTCCTCCAGCAAGTAAAACCTAGTGCAAGGACTTATTGTGCTTTCGTCTGCAGCAGATGGTACCGGCTGTTGTAGGAGAGAGGAAAATGGATTACATGGATGCTGCTGTGATCTGGCATGGCATTTCCTATGTTCCTCTCCCTGGTCAGCAGTGGCCATGTTTCTGTTAGCTACAGCCAGCTCTCAAAGACCTCAGAAGTCAAGTGCTAAAAAACCCCTTATGAGTTCAGTTTATCTGTTTTGCACAGTACTTACTTAAAGCCTGTATAAAAGGAACAATCTTTGCACTTGAAGAGTTTTTTCCCTCCATGCTTGTCACGGTAATGACGGCGAATGCTCTGTATGTAACCCGAGGAGAATTCACAAAATTCACAGTTAAGGATGGCTTCCATTTTTTCCACTCCTGCAGCACTCCCAGAAAGTGGGATTGGGCTGATGTTGTTGTTGTTCCTGGCCAAAGCTGCAGACTGGTAGTGGTTCAACTGCTGCTGAACATCAGGAGGCTCAGAGTATGAAGAGTCTGTACAAAAACAGAGGGAAGTTGTTATTCCAGGTGGATCAACAAATATAAAAAGTTTTAAGGCCCGCTCCAGCACCTATTGGCTTTTAGAAGAGTTTGATCAAGATGTTGGTTATGAAATCTGGTGACAGCTTTTTGAAGGGATTAGGAAAAAGAGGTATAGCACTTATTAATCTAATGTAACGTGCACACTACAATTTAAAAGGTGATCAGTATAAATTATGCTTTTTATATCTGATGTGGGGAGGGAAGAAGTGACAGTTTTAAATTAAAAGCAGTCTGAAAAGAAGTCTGGTTTTAAAACACTTTTAATTTGTGAAGGTGAAGCACATTAATCATACTGCCAAGTGTTTACATGTTTTGTGCATATATCCGACCAGATCCTCTCAGATGTCTTATGCCAGTTTACACCAGATGAAGATCTGGCACAGGATACATATAAATAGCCTATCTAAAAGGAAAGAGAAAAAAAAAAGAAAGGAAAAATAAATGGATACTCTTATACTCTTCCCTACTCATTCATAGAATTATTTAAGAAACCCACATCAAAAGTTAACTTTAGCAAAACTATACAATTTTGACACAACATTTGAAGCAGTCTTCACAAAGGTAAATTCAGTTCTCCTAGTTGATGTTGCTTAAAATGAAATCATCATTGGAAAAAAAAAGATATTTAAACATAAATTCCAGTAATGCAACTTCTAAATCACATTTTCTTAGAAGCTGCTAGGTTTTGCTATATGAGAAAGAGATCTCTTTATACAGATATATCTGTATAGACGCATCCCTTCTACAGCCCAGCAAAACTCTGTCACACCATTTTAATGGCATATGGAGAAACAGAGGCCAGAGATGTCTCAGTACTGAAACTGAAAACTACAATACTTTCGTTGGACCCCCCCAAAAAAGGAGGGGGGATTGTGGTGTTGAACATTTCCCAACACACTGTTTGAATGTGAAGGTTAGGAATTCATCTGCTTTGTCCTGTATAACCCACAGCTGCCCATGAATGGCACAAATGAAAGCGGATGAATAAAGCACAGATGAATTTCAGTGTAACTTTTCAGGAAAGACGACAAAAGGCTCTTTTCTTAAGCTTTCTGGAAGAAGGGGAAAAAAAGCAATGGGGGGAGAAAGGGGGGAAGTTAGAATACAAACTGTAACAGCCACCTCCTGCTTTGATGGGTACTTCATTTTCCAAAGCTTAAGTCCCTGAGGCTGGATATGTAGGAATTCTCTAGCAGTCATACTTGTGGGAACTTAAAACCATCCATTCTAACCAATTAGTACAGAGAAACAAAAGGCAAACAGGCCTATACAGCACTCAGTGTGGGGCCTTCTCCACCTGTCTTCAAAAGAGTAAAATGCTTGCTTTCTTTTCTCACTACCACAGAAAGGTGTTATACATGCCCAAGAAATGAAAAACAAACTAACAACAACCAAAAAAGCCAAATATGCAAAAAAAACACAAGCAGGAGATAAGTGTCTCCAGGCCTCCTGGCTTCATCACCAGGTGTACAGCAAAGGCAAAGGCAGAGACACGAAAGATTCTGGTAAAATGAATGAAACCTTTTTGTTTTTCCTATCCAAGCCTCATGAATTGAGGCTGGATTACAATGCAGCATTTTTCATGTCTTGTTTTGACCACTTCTACAGCAGGTTCCTCACCGTGAAGAGTTACAGTGAGCTCCATCCACTAAGATCGCAAGGCTTTCTTTTCCTTGTGTTTGAAACAGGCTGCCCACTTCCTTTACTTTGGCACAGGACAGGCTTGAGGAGCTGCAAATCTCTGCAGAACTCTCTTCTCCCTCAAAGGCAGCAACTGTGCACTTGCCTGCTTTTGGAACAGGACCTTGAGGTCCAAAAGGATGCACGGTTCAGAGCAGATTTGCTGACTTGCGTATCTGCAGCCTGGTGTCCGGGCTACTGGGTTCAATGCTTCTAAAAGTTCAAAACAGTTAAGACAGAATTTCTGACAAGGATATGACAACCTAAAAAAAGTTCCTAGTACTGGAAACAGTTCTTTTTATACGTGTACTGGTCAAATTACTTGTAGAGTACTGATTAAAGTCTAGTTTGTAGCTTACTGTTCCCTTCCTCAGGAAGAATGGATCAAAAATTTCCATCACAGCATCAAAGCTCCTAGCCAAGGCCGCAGTGAGATCCACTGCTAAGAAAGTTACAGGTTTAAAAAAAATATATATATTTTCAGAACAAGAAGTTTTGCTGTTGTTTGGAAGATCTACTATACTTCAGAAGTTTTTACTTCCTCTATCATCTGCTGTCTATTATTCCAGCTTTCAAACTTTCAATCAGATACTGGAATCCGGTATGGAAAACTGGAATCCGGTATGTGAAAACTGCAGAAGTAGATAGCTACATGTCTATTACCACAGAAAAAAAAGTATACAAAGTAGCTTTCCTTGTTATCAGCAATAGCCAAAAAGCAAATTCTACCTTTAATATTTGAATTCTTTCTTTCAATCATGATTCGTGCTGACCACCTTACATTTTTTAATATATTGCTCTGTTACAATTAAGATAGCTATAGTATTTACAGAAAAAAGGAAAAAAAAAAGCTTTCTGAAGAGCTTATACGGAGTCTTACACTTTAACAATGGTAGCAATGGTCTCTAGTTCTGCCTGCGTATTCTTCCCCTTTTCCCTTGCCAAATCCTTTCATTATTTTGCAGTCCTTCTGGAGTGCAAGATTTAGCACTTCCTGAAGAAAAACACCCAGGATTAACACATGTGTATAGGGCTTCTGTTGGTTTCTGAGAATCAGCTTGCCAGACAGCTATCCTAGCATGCAGGTGCAACCCAGCTCCAGCAGGAACACTTCGGAGAGAATCCAAAGCCGACTAAAGGCATGGGAGGTTTTCCTTTTTCATGCCCACTCCAAAACCAGTGAAGGCAGTGGAAAGATAGCAACTGACTCACGTTTGCTTCCAAACACGTGTTTTAGCACACAGCAGAGAATGAACTGCCAGCAAATAAGAAACAGATTATGGAGTTGAGGTTTTGGATTTTTTGATTTATTTTTTAAAAGCAGTACCTGAAAGAAGGACTGTGGAGGCAAATCCACAGCCAAGGAGCAACAGCACTGCCTTAAACTGGCAGAGTACTTCTACATGGGCACCTCCTCTATTTCTGCTGGAAGAGCAGCCTGCATGTACTTCAGTGCTGGGCTGACATAAAACGTTAACCACATATTTTAAGAGCCTTAGCATTTACACAAGCCTCGAGCTGCTGTGCACCAAACTCCTGGACACCTTTTGGCGGTGTTGCTGCAACAACAGGATGCCTGGATATAAGACTGAAGAATGAAGGAGGAAGAGAGCAGAGCTTTTCCCTCAGAACTGACCAACAATTGAGTCATGGCTGTACACAATGTAAGTTCCACCTCAATCTTTTTCCTGCACCTCAAGTACAAAGGATTGGGAGCACTCCAGGAAAGTGTTAACAGCCTTGGCCTGGAGCAGGAAGAGGGTCTAGCCATCCCTGTCTGAAAAAGGTAAAATGGCCTTAGAAGCCTACATCAAAGTCATAAAGCAGACGAAAGACATTAAAATAAGCAAAGGGAAGAGACAGAGAATTTTGTATTAAGTAACGGAAAACACAAAGACAAAAAGAAAACATGAAGGGGAAGAAAATGAAGAAAAATGAAATACCAGGAAGTACCAATTCCATGTTAAGGAAAAAAACCAGCAATTTTTTCTCTGAACAGCTTCAAGGCAGCACAAGAAAATAAAGGATGTTCATATATGCAATGCAGGGAAAGAACACAAAGTACTTAGCCCTGACTGATTTAAAACAATCAAACAAATAAAAAAAACCCCACACCAATAACACTGAGATTCGCTTTTAAAAAGTAATTTTACCCAAAAGGAGTGGAAGGACTTCACCATGCAACTCCACAAGCAAGGTAACAGCGTGAGATGATCTGATATAAAAGGAAGGACACCTACAGTCATGCCAAGAGGCAAAAATTAACAGTAGTTGGTGTAGTCAAAAATGGAAGAACAGCAGTGATGCTGCAAATCCCAATTTTGCAATTTCACGTATTGCATCTACCTACAGACTACCTGTAAAGGAAAAATAACAAGGTTAACAAGTAGTGTAATCCCTGCCAGCACCTGTGGATCTGAAAGATCACAGAACCTACCCTCAGTGTGCAACAACATTCTCATATCCAAATGTGGAAATTACTAGTTGAAAGGAAAGCAGCAGAAATGACTGTCCACATGGTGCCCCATCTACACAACCATATCTAAATTACTACTGTGCGCTGGTAATAATACATAAGTAAGCCTCATAGTTTATCTGCAAGGGGTGAAGAAAGACAGCATTTCCAGTGTGCCTAAATCACTTAAATGCTTGATAAGTAATGTTGCCACCTGGAAAACTTTACCCAGAGTACAAACCCAAAGACTAGCACATTGATTCTATCAACAATATTGAGAGATACTACCTCATCCAAAAGAGAATTCACAGTTCCCACTACAATGGAATGCAAGGCAATCATGAAAAAGCAGTTTGACACACACCTTCATACCCTGGGATCGCACTCTGGGGAAAAATTATACAATGAAAATCCACCACAGAAGCAAAATGAAAACCCAAGTTTTCATGGATCCTCTGCCATATATAACATGTTTCAGATACCTAAAAGAATAAAAACTTGGGATCTTTTCAGAAGAAAAAAACAAAACTAAGGATTCTGATCCAGATACATAAATTTACTCAGAAATTAAATGATGTTTTCATTATCTGTAGGTATTTTCAGAACCATTGATGAACACATACACAACAGCAAACACACTAAAACGAGACACCTAAACCAAACAACAACAGACCAGGAAAACACCTCTACATGTCTAAGTAAGAGACATTGAGCAGCAGTTGAGAAACCAGGGGAAAAAGTACGTATTAAAGGAAAGAAATCAAACCATTGCGTCATCCTTTTAGAGTGAACAGAACTAGACACATCTGATAGAAGTATTTGCATGTCTGCACAATGAGGGATAGGGATGGAAGGAGTAACACTGTTCAGGAAAAGCAACTGTTTGAGAACACTGGAAAGCAAGCAACCAATAATTAAATAGCTCAATGACCAGCAGGAGACAACAGGAGATAAAAAGGAAGACACCACACTTTCCTGATGAATCCACACAAAAGCATCAACCATAGTCAAAAGATATTACCATTTGCATGAGAAATGAAACTGGGGAAGAGCATGTTTGGCTCCTAAAAAAAACCCAAAGAGAATAAATAACAAAAAGTGCTAAAACCACTTTTTAGGGAAAAAAAGGGGAATGTAGTAACAATACAGGCCTAGGACATTATGGATCTGTAAGACAACGTCCTAAAGAGTCAAAAAGGAAAATATTTGGAATACTATTTAATTTTCTCTGAATTCATTCATGTAAAGAGATTCCTCTGAAGAATGACAGAGAAATTCCAAGGAATTAAGAAAAGCAGCAGACAACTGGCTTCCTCTGGATAGAAACATATTTGTGAAACCAAGTCAAGATGTAATACTGTACCAAAAAATACCAACAAACACAAGATGTATGGCCAAAGGCATGGATGATTCAACTAATAATAATTATTATTATTTTAAAAGGCATAAGATAAGGCTAAGAGTAGAACCTATGTGATTTAGGAACATAATCCCTTCTAAAATTCAATGGGACTCAAAATTACCAGCTCACTGAGTGGTAGGATAGCATATAATCATAAATGGCAACAGCTTGAAAAGTGGGAAGGTGGCAAAGCAGGGTGTCATACAAAGATTGTCAAGACTACACACATTTGTTCACTTTATGCCATGCAGCACTGACCTGGAAGGAAGAATATGTGGGAGGGTGAAATGTTCTGGCAATAAATTAAGCTGAGAGGAAGGGAAGATAGAAGAGACTGAGATTCAGAGGGATGCAACAAAACATTAATGAAGCTTAGGGAAGCATACAGTACAAAGAAGTTTTAGTCACTGCATGTTTAAAAACAGAATATGAATCTACTTTTCTAACCAAATTCTGGTTCCTACTAAAGAACCTTTACATTGCTAGGGTGTTGTGAACGAGATGTAACGGAATCAAATGTTGTGTCATTGTTCCCACACTCCAGAAGACAAAAGAGTAATCACAGAGGAAAGAAAATAAAGCCCTGAAATAAAATTTCCATTTAAACACCAAAACCCAAAAACCTTGTTGGAGGAATTTATTGCAGTATTATCTGTAAAGGCCACTTTTTGGATCATTTTGGACCAGCTTTTGTGAGAAGATGCATATATGTTTAAGGCTCAGAAGAGGGCAACCAGAAAGATACATGGACTATGCAATCTTGCTTATTCAAAAGAAGTGAGAAACCATATCCATGTTTCTTTATAACTTTGAATTCCTTTTTGAGTTACCTGTACACCTATCTCTGAATGGAGCTAAGACAGGATACGTGCTATGCATCTTCTTGTGCTATATCAAAAGCATTTCAAAGGGGCATAAATTTCATCCAAGAAGAAGAAAATAGTAATTTTGTCATCTGAATTCCTTTACACAAAGAGAGTCTCATAGTGCTGCCTATTGAGGAATCTTGGGAGTTTCACAGTTGAGATCAGGAGAGGGTGACTGTAATACTCTATAAGATGATGGAAAGGAGGGCAGTAGGAATTTTATAAGACTTAGGTAGCAGCAACGTAATTGATGAAATAAATTATACCATATAATTTCCATCAGAAAAGAAGGATTAGTCCAAGAGTTTCCCATTGCCCTCCTGTTTTTGAGTATCCAACACTTCCAGGATAACCTATTAGCATCAGCTTTCAAGACAAGCACAACATGGTCCTGAACACTGCCTGAATCATTACCCTGCTCTGCTAATGCTGTGATTTGGAAGGATCAGTTTAGTTTAGGAAACACTTTATCATGCAGATATTTAATTTCTAGTTATCCCTTCTTTTCATATGTCCTCCCCACAACAAAATTTCTTTCCTGGCTTCAACTCAATTTAACTTTCCTTCAGTTCTTCAGGAGATTTGGCCACTTACTAGTCATATTTGGGCTGCACACAACCCCTTCATTATAAACTAGACTCTTTCAGTAGCTGCTCTGACCACTTGCAACCTTTGTAACATCAGTGCCAAGCCACTACAGCTTTCTAACCCCACCAGTTGCTTTGCCCATTGCCGTTTTCGCTTATAGCATGGAGATGGTGTATGGGGAGTGCATCTTGTTTCCCTTCCTCTGGTATTCGTGTTATTTCAACTCTGTTTATCCACTGCCTTCTTTTAAAGAACGTTGCAGGCTGAGAATCTGCTGCCACTGGCCTATACTGGCTGAATAGTTCAAACTGTTGGTCATGTTTCAACCCTATATTCTCATAATTTGTTACTCAAGGAATAAATTCCATTGTCTAAGTACAGGGTGGCACTCAAAAGCAAGATGTCTGCTACATGTCAAACACTGAGATCTCCATGTACTTACCTATTTCCATAAAGTGCATCAAATAAAAGGTTCTCTAGCTATTCCTTATTCTGTTAAGCTAAACTCAAACCTCATAAATGGAAGTGCACTTACAGAAGAGAGGAACATAAATAGACCTGGGAACAATGTTAGCAAGATGTTGATTTAACCAGTATGCCAAAAGAACTTGCTGGTAACAAGTTCTTTTCTGAATTTACAAAGATTTACTACTTTGATTGATTCTTCACTCAGACAATAATCTAACAAGCAATTTTTATTTTTTTTTTTTTTTGCACTGGTAGCCGAACCATCCTCATGCTATTATGCTCCATGACTCCCTTCTCATTTTTAAGAGCAATTCATCGGATATTTTTCAGGAGTACTTCACATTTACTTCTCTATTGCTCTGGCCTTTGAAGTATTTGTATTAATACAAGCACATAGGCACAAACACATATGCTGCTGTCACCTAAATGCTCGCTTGCCCCTAAGCTTCAAATGAAGAAGGGAAAGAAATCCAGCTTTATCAAGTGCCTCATTCTACATTTTGCATTCTGCTTTAAAACTGGACCTAAAATTACAGTGACGCTATGTGGGCATTGAGGATCCATTCTAATCATAGAGCTCAGGAACTTGTAATTTGTTCTGGAGACCTTCAGCATCCACCTTGACATCACTATTATTATTACTGCCAATAGAAAGGCCTCATCTCTGTCACCAGCTCTGAGTGATCTCAGATCAGTTTGGGCAGTATTTTCAAGCACCGGTACCCAAATGTAGTAACCGTGTCCCTTAAAGAAGAAATAAAACCAGCTACTTAAATGTCAAACTTTGGTCTGTCAACTACGATGATAATATATGTCCATTTCAACAGAGCCAAAATGAACAAAGAATTTTACCTCTCTGTCAAGCACCAAATCCCTCCAGCAAGTTTTAGATCAATATAAAGTAACTGGAGTCTTGGGGGACAGGGAGAATACCAGTAAGCTCACACAAGAATGCTACTAACGTGTGGGCATGATAGCCTGCAGAAATGCTCTCTTGCAGAGCATTGGTCAAGTCATATCACATTTCCCTTCACAGCAATAGCATCTTTTTCACTCTGTATAGAGTGATCACAAATTCCAGGGACAGCAATAGTACATGACAGCTAAGAGAGCATCACCTGCTACTTTGTCCCCTATCCTGAACATAAAAATCAGAGCCAAAAGCAAAAACCTCAGGAAAAAACCCAACAGGAGTCTAGATATGCTTCATTCTTTCCCCCATGGGAATCAGGTCATTTCTGTCTGCCTGGAAGGAATCCAGAGGATGTTTCTTCCTTCATTTATTACTTGATCCACCCAAACAGCCTATTCTGTCTTCTCTCTACCCTAGGCAAGTCTTTCAGTATCACATCAATCCCACTGCAGCAGGCTGGTGAAATCCATACAAAGACTGGCAGCAACCTTCTCCCAGCTGCATGAGTTCCTGTCTCCATCCTGTTGAATCTCAATTTTGCCTTTACCCATTCAGTTCAAGCACAAAAAGCTCAGGACCAGAAAAGAGCACAATGAACAGCAAGTTGACACCCCCCTGAGCACAGCCAATGACAGAATAAACATCTCCCTCTGTTCCACTATCCACAAAACTGTTCTCAACACGCTGTAGGAAAAGGCCAAAAGCCAAACAACTACACAGCAGTGGAAGAGAGCTGCAGAGAGCAAGGTCATCCCCAGTGCCCTAGGTCCTTGAAACAGTGAGGAGTTTGTTCAGTAAACTTGGAGGTGAACAAGCCCTGCACTTGTTCCACCAGTCCCTGCCAATCTGAGGGAGGAGAAATGTTCCCATCTGACCCAACATCTGATAATTAGTTCAACGCTGATCACAAGAAGTAAGACACACCAACAAGTACCGGACAGTTTTAACAAGCACTGGCAGGCAGTGTGGCCACTGGCAGAACCTCTGGGAAAGAGAGACAGGCAAAGTCTGAGGGGAAATCAGAAAATTGCTCTAGGTTAGAGAAAGAAGGAACACAGCTGGGGGTGGGGGTGGGGTGGGGGAAAGCAGCCTCCAAGGAAGAAGGGTTAATGTGATACTTCATAATGAGGAGATGTATGTAGCATCACTCTTACAGGGCACAAAAGCAGGCAGAACTAGTAGACAGCTCTTTGCAGCCTGACTGTAACTACAAAGCAGCAGAGGCATGTTCCATTCTGCACTATGCATCCTTAACATGGATGTTGTCCTTCCAACTTACCTTGCAATTAAAACAATTAGGTAATGAAGCTTTGCCTGAATTTGTCCTGTAGTCACTACTATCTCTCTAACTCCCCAATCAAACAATAGTCAAATAAAAGGGTCCCAAACTTCAAAAAAGTCAAGTCCAAACCCCTCCCCCCCAAAAAAAACCCCAAACACAAAGAAAAGATTATTCTGCTCCAATACAAGGTTTCTGGGCTGTGAGGACTCCTGCCTGTTGTGGTTTTCCCCAAACAGCAGCAGCCACAAAACGCTAAGACACAGTAGCAACAATGAGAGAGAAACAGTACCAAAGGTGAAGAGTGACAGTCTTAGGAACTTTCTGCCCTGACTGGAAGGTTAGAAAAATATCCCTCATCAAGAGCAACATGTTAGCCACAAACTACAGTATGGATTAAAAAAACAGTAAGTCAGGGGTAGTACGTCTGAGCATATGGAAAACTTTCCTCTCTTCTGAAAGGGCACTGGGGGAGAAAGAGGGACAAGTGTGGCTCTAGGGCTGAGTGGATCACTGTAACAATCCTGCCTCATTGGCATCTGCTGTGGAAAAGGCTCCTTGCTTCCCACTGCTCTCCTCTCGTTCTGTTAAGTACATGGAACTGCGTTAGCAAATCTGCTAAAGGCTCTCTGCACCCCTCAGGATTTCATCTGTCAAGTGGCACAGAGGACACACATCATGATTATGCATTATCCACTTCAAAAAAGTGTACAGAAATGGGAAGGGATTTGCAGTTCTTAAACAACAGTCCCAGAAACAGGACTCAGTCAAGCAGTTTTGTACCCAGCCTAGCGCTGGCAAAGCAAGCAGATGTATTTATATTTCAGTCTCTAGATGAGGCAAAGTTCTTTTCCACTGGCAAAGGCTAAAGTTCAGAAAAAGCTGGAACGAGGCACTGGGTGTTTCACTTAGCAGTTTTCAACGCATTTCCTGCTGCAAGTAATTAAATTTAATGAAGATGTTGACATACCATGTACTGGGGAACTCAAAAAATCCTCTAGTTCTGACCCTGCATGTGTTTTGTGATGTGTGCTGGTATTAATGACAGATCCCGTTTGGTTTGCACAACAATGAAAAGCATGACTATTGAGCTTCAAGGGCACACACAAAGCGTGTTGCTTTCTTGTTGTGGTTTGGGCCAGATTGACCAATGAGAATGACAGATGCTTCACCACCACCACCTCTTTCTCCAAAGAGAGGAGAGAGAGAGAGAGAGAGAAAAAGAGATTTATGAGTTTAGGAAAAAACTAAACTACTTTAATGAAAATATTAATAAATTAATGAAGTAATAACAATAAAAAAATAATGAAATATATACACAATATATACAAAATCATATCAAGCTCCCAGGATGATGATCGCAACAACAGCAAGCACTGGGCAGGTCCCAGACTGCACTCTGCGATGGACAGGAGCTGAATTCTATATCTGGAGTCAGGAATGCTTGGATCAGGATCAAAGGCAGATGAACAGATAGAGTCCTTCTCAGAGGCCAGCCATTGAAGAGGGCTGACCCTTTGGTCCCCCAGCTTTTATAATGAGCATGATGCAGATGGGAGGTAATACCCCGTTGGTCAGTTTTGGGTCACCTGTCCTGTCCACTTCTCCCTGCAGGCGCGACACCTCTACGCTTTTCCACTTTTGGCCCTCCAATGGGGCAAAAAACAAAATTAGCTAACCTTGATTCTTATAGGAATAAGTATAAGCAAGAGCCTCGCTGCATACCATTCCTTGGCATTAACTATAAACATAGGTCTTATCACTCTGAAAGTGAACAGTTCCTGCACAATATGCTGTTAATTTCAGACGGTAGTTAGTTAGAAGAGGCTTAGCTAAAAAGTTAAATTACTGAACAGAAAACTGGTTCTGTTTTACCTCAAACCAGAACATTTCTACATTTCAAGAACTGGTTACCACTAAAAAGGAATGATCTTGTATAACAGCAGCATGACTGAGAAGACATTAGAAGCCACATTTAGAAGTCACATCCAGATCTATCTAGTTTATCACTTGCACTTTACTGTTTTATTTTGACAATTTAATATTCTTAATCGGTAAAATTAAAAAACTATTATTTTGAATTACTGCACACAGTCATGATAGAAACAAATTTATGAGGCTCCAAATCTGCCAGCCATATGAATGAAGAGCAGTACTTTGCTCTACAAAGCAGTTAGGCCAAAGGGCTTATTTTCACAAAATAAAGAGCTACTTAAAAAAAGCAGTAGTACTAGCCAGGGCAATTTAGGGCAAGTATTTCACATGCTCCCAAGAAGCTTTTACTAAGGGTGAAGTCATAACATGAAACCATTTATCAATCTATTGAGTCATTCTGCTTTATGGGCTTTATGACAATACGTTGCAATCAGGGATTTCTCCAGTTTATAAGAGGAAGGCAGTCTACCACCTCCACAGCCCTTGAATACAAGCAAACACGCATAACACCAGTGCTTACACAAGCAGCATCTGTTGCTCTGCTTTCTCCTTAGCTGATGATCACTTTGCAGGTAACACCTGCTGCTATTGTTCCTATTCCTGTTTTCTAGTGTTCAGTCACACAATTTTTGTGTTTCTGCCTTGCTTGCAACTCTTCCTTATTGAAATAGACAGTGGTCTTCTAATGTTATACCTTGACAATGCAGATTATGGGGTTCCACTGCCTTGCACTCAAGTCAACAGGAACAGAGCTGACCCTGCACAGTGCAACGCTGGAAACCTTTATCTGTGACACATACTGCCCCACAGGATGACAGTATCATCAATAAATCCATACAACCCTTCTGGGCAGAGATTAACATGAATATAAGTTCTGATTCTCACAAAGACAGTAAAAGAACATGGAAACAGATCAGGAAAAGAACAGATCTTGTTAGGGGATTCACCAAATCCTCCTAGCAGTTTGTAATATTTCAATTTACACTGTATTTTTTCTGTGTAAGTTCTCCAAAGTGTTAAGCCACATTTCAGTGTAAAGGGCAAATACATACGTAAATCCAAACAAACAAAAAAGCCAACCACATAAATGCGAATAAATAGTCAAACACCACCACTTCTTTCTTGCAAGAGGAAAAATAGCTGTAAACTATTGGGAGCACAAAAGAACATTTTACAATGGCAATCTTATAATTTCAAGAAGAGATGGATACCACAAATCATTCAGTGTCCCCATCCTATGCAAAAAAGAGAGAAGTTGTACTGGTGATCAAAATTTGCTGTTTTGAGGCTACTTGTAAGAAAAACACCCCCAAAACAAAACATCATCACCCCACCTCCAAAAAAACCCCTCCGTGCTTTACCTCTAGTTACGTGACAATACAATGAAAACAGCATCCTTACAAATCAAAACATCACCCAACACAGAGAAACGTAGGATACAAAAGACAGCATCTTCCAATGTCATCTCCGTAAGAAAGCCTTCTCTGTTGACTCACTGAGACTGACACAATCACCTTCTTACACTACTGCCCTGAGAGAGACATGCAAGCACTGAAGTGGTTGTTATGCTTTCTAATGACAACATAGTTGCCAAAGATGGGCCTACCTAAAATGGTCAGCACCTATTCCAGTTTAACTTCACTTCCATGAAAAGTACATCAAGCATCCAAAACACCTCCAGGATATACAGTTGAACACTCCAGATATGCTTGCTGCTACCAATACTGAACTAAAGAGATGAGTCACAGAAATTTAAATATATTCACATCTTTTAATGAATGGATCAATCTAAAAGAACAAAAGAAATGTTCCAAGAAAGGCCCCTCAGGGAACAATTTCTGCAGGAAAAAAAAAGCATCAACAGAAGTTCCACTGGGCTGTTGTCCCAGAACAGTTCTATTCAGACATGCACTCTGCTATTACAATTCAGTACCCTTTTCTCCATTTTTACAGGCCTCAACAATTGGCAAGATGAGTTCTGCTAGCTCCTCAAATCTCCTTAATTCATCCTGCTCTATTTCCTATTCCAACCACAATATTCATCCACAGACAAGAACAGACCTTTTCTGCAACCATTTCAATTACACTAGCTTCCTGCATACCTACCGACCTACAAAACAAGTTCATAACAACGTGAGGCAATCTTTTGTCTGCCTTTCACCCTAGCCCTAATTCAATTTTGCATCCCCAGTGAATTAACTTGATTACAGCCCACATTGCAGGTTATTTATACACACCAACACACGCAAAATGCAACTACACTATAACATGTGAGCCCAACTTAATATTGGCTCCAGCTGGACGTAACAGTGCCTGTCACACAGACCTGTGTTTCCTATTATTGGGAACAGTCTTTTATCTAGTCCTACATATCACCTGCATCTTGCAGGCCTAGGCCACAGAGACATTGATTTATCCCCTTCTAAAAACCGAAAGTAAATGATGTTATAAGAACAGCCATCATTAGGAAGTTGGCTGCAGATCAAGTTAATGTAAATTACTTAAAACAGGTTATTCCTTCCTCAAGCAATGCTGAAAATGTTAACGCGATTATTATAACACCTGTACTCGTCTGACTAGCTCCCCAGTGGGTGGCTTCTATTATTGTCAAAGTGACTTAACCATTAACCCCGTTTAAAGATGATCAAGCTAATTGGGACAAATTCTGTCTTGGTTTCAGGCTGCAAGATAGATCTAGGTAACAGTTAACCTCATGAAATGTTTTTGTTAACAGTCATCATTTTATGTATTTTTAGGAAGAGTTCCTAAAGGCTGTAAAATTATCTTCAAAAGAAACTTGCACTTGAATTTTAACTTCACTAATCATGACTTTGAGCTCCTGGGATAAGCAAAAAAAGGAGTAAACGAACCATCCTTTCCAAATTCAAATATTGTCCTTCTGTATCTCTCAACACAACATTGCTACCAAAAGATTGCTAAAACACAGGAAAGACTCGGACAGCCACTGAAAATTATTCTCCACTTCTTAGTCAGTAATGGAACATTTTTTTTGAAAGCAATAAAACCCCAGCAGAATACATCACAACATGTACTCTGCCTGTTGGATTAGTTTAAGCCAGCATTAGCAAAAATAAAAGCTCAGTTAGTAAGTCTTCGTTGCAGTGTTCCAGACAACTCTTCGACAAAAGGTAGTCTGAGAGCAGCTCGTCGAAATCTTTTGATAAGATTCTGACTCCAGAAGTGACTTGCTGAACCACAAAAATATTATTCACATCTCTCTTTTTCTTCAATAAAGTATTTCTATGCCAATTACTTTTTTCTTTAAAATTTCTTTCTGCCATTTCTGAACTTATTTCTTATCTTTCACTCATTTCACACGTTTTTCTGGTGAAAAAGGAAAGAAGGGAAGACGGGAGACCAAAAATGTTGCAAGATGACTTCTGAAAATCTTTATCTCCCATCCTTAGTTTGCCAACAACCCAAGCAAAACAGCAACAAGAAAAAAACACCTCTCAAACTTCTGGAAAAAAGGTATTTTTTTCTCTCTTCTACTACCCTCTCCACCCATCCCAGTCCCTTGACCATCTGCAGGTCTGAACCTTTTATTTATTATCGCCTACATTCGCCTCCCCTGTCAATGCAACTCATCTGGGAATGAAGATTTTTTTTCACCAGCTCTTTTCTCAATTGGCAGGAAGTGACACCCAAAACATGCCTCATAAGCTACCACTTAAAAAGCCTTAACACTTGCTGTGATACCACGCAACACCTATACTATGAGTCTGCATTTTCTCTAACAGTGTCCCTTCCTCTGCTAATTTCCAAATTTCTTCTGCATGCTCCTCCAGCACAATGGGATTAACAGCTTTCAAAGAAAGCTCTCCTTCCTGCAGATGCAGCTTAATATCTGAAGGTACTTTTGGTGTCCTCTGTAGCAAGGACAAGAAGAATTATCATTCTTACTATCATTACATGTTCACATTTTAAGCATAATCATGTGGTTTCACGGAAGTGCTCTACTAACAAGACAAAGGGGTGTTTTTCAGGAGCATGGATGGAATTAGATGATCCCTTTCCCACTTGCTATCAATGGAAGCTCTGCCTTTGAAAGTTTTCTAGAATTTAAATCTCTGCTAAGAAGTAAAGCCAGCACTGACATATCCCAAAGTCAATTGGTGACAGGACAAGTTAATGTAGTATGAATTGGTGAGGATCTAAAGCAGGTCACTTCCTATAACACCATATGTACTCTTGGTTTTGATGCAACTTCTGTTTCTTTCTTAATGATCAAATGAAGCTGCTTTTGGGCAAGCCACCTGCTGTAATTTTTTTTTAATAAAAATATTAAGTGGCACCTTAGACAATTAAATTCTTGCTCTGAGGCACCTCTTACCATTAGAGTCCTCCACTTCTTCAGCAGCAGTGTGGTTCTTGGAGGTGTGGTGGGCGTGTGAGGCTGCAAGGTTGACAATGCGGGGTCTTGGTAGTGTCAGTGCTTTCCCATGCACTTTCAAGGAGTGCTCTTTCAGCTGGCTGATTGTCATGGTGGAAAATGAGCAGGAGGAACATTTGTAGGCATGTTCACCTGGGTGAGCGAAATACAGGCAAGTCATCAGCTCACAAAAGAAACAAAATGGGGCCCCCATACTTCTCTTACTGAACTTGGCAGTAAAATTCCCATGGACTCTTCATGGAATAACTGACCCCAAAGAGAACAAGCTATGCATGTCTCCTTGTTGGAGCAGTTGGGGTTCTGCAGGTACAGACACCTGTTTTGGACCAAGTATCACTTTCTGACAACCGCAGATCCTTGTAAAGTGACCGATGCCAAAAAACAGAGACAAAACTCTTAGCATGCCTGTGTTGCATGGTATGAGAAGAAAACAACTCTGGGATGAAAATGGAGTCACTTAACAATAGCACTTGTGAATTTCTTTGGGAGCATCACAACTACAGAGGGTGAAGTAATCTGTTTCTGCATGCAGCACATCCAGCATCATTTTAATGAAGAAAGGACGACACTATAAAATGCTAACAAAGGTCCCTCCAAAGTGAAAATGGGGAGGGAACCATTTACATTTGGGGAAGGTTGCATTTTCCTTATGAAAAACCTGCCATTATGCAGGAGTAATCTTCATACAGCAGGTAACCAAGTCAAGGTTGGTCTACTACAAGAAGTGAACATGGCAATACCAAGAACAGTGCATATCCGTAAGGCTATGTGAAAGTGTGTTCTGAAAAAGCACTAAAAGAAGTGAAAGAACAGAAGTAATGAACAGTAGTGAATTTAATTTTGAATACATTCCAAGCCATAGAGACAGCAAACAAGGGGAAACAAATCCTGAGACAAGATTTGTTTTGCATTAAGCATGGAGGCAATTGGAACACAAAGTGAAACTGTCCCAACACAAACAATGTGATATTATACAGGTGCCAAGTTATTGTTTTGGAAGTGCCACTTCCACATACAAGAGTAATACTGGCCACATATAAGTTGTACTTAAAGTGCCAAAACTAATACAGGAGTGAAATATTCATGAATAGTAATAGAAGAAAAAGAGTTCTGGTAATGAACGAAGCAGAACATGTTTTCCATCTCTCAACAAATTTAGCAAACAAGGTTCTCAAACAGCATTGTTTCCAACACCGGAAATAAGCGAACGAAAAGAGAATGTGAAAACACACATATTACAGTGTCAGAGTAAGCACACCTGAAAAGATTTAGCAACCACCCTACATAAAAATAACTCCCGCCCCTCTCTTCCAGAAAAACTATGATAATCATGGGGACAAAATACAAACTCTTAAAAAGCCTCTTTTGGTACATCTGAAAAAGAACAGATCACTTAGAATCTGAAATGGTGAAACAATAAATTGCCCCACTTTTTTCAAATGGCATTCCTCACCTGCATATTATATCAGTTATATAATACCTTTTTACAAATAGAAAACATTTTTTGTATGGCGCGTACAAGTTGCTCAGTGGAACAGGATAATATAAGGACAAAAGAAACTCCAAGATATAAGACCAGTGAGATACAGATATAGACCTTCATGATTTGTCAGTATAAGAGATTCCTTGATGACAGGAACCAACCATTAACTTAAAAGCACCGCAAGACATTAAAGCAAAAAAAGGATGATTACATACTAAGCAGTCTAGACGCAACTAAAAAATATACCTGCTATTGAGCCACAATGGTTCAGGTGGACATCAGCATGAAAGGATGTGTTTGATTGCAGACGAAAGGCTGCAGTTTGGCTTAACAGAAGCCTTCTGTACTGTTTTGACTGCTAGTTTTGCATTTCATAAAACAATTATATTAATACACATATAAATAAATAATCTAAAACTGTATGTGGTGGGTCTCAACACCCAATACATACTCAAAGCATTACATTCCAGATTACGCTGAAACTGAGCAGGGCCCATACTCTGTCTTACAATCATCCACTTGTGCATGCAGCACACCCAATGTCATGACTAATGAAGCAAGGACACTAGAAAATGCTAATTAACGCCTCATAAAAATATAAGAAAAAAAAAAGAACAGGTGAAAAAGTTCAGATGAAAACAACAGACAGTCCACTTAGAGATAGTGTAAACTGTTCTGCTCCATGCCAAAGGAGACGGCACATACTGAATGACAAACAAATGCCAGAAACACTGACTGGTACCAGCTGTTGGGCAAGAATGCGTTTTATAGTCCACTGAATTTTGACCCATTCCCAGAAAATGAGGGAGAGAGGCCGATTGAGTAAAAGACTTCAGGATTCATGGTTTTACTGGTTTTAAAGATCTCCAGGAGTCTTCAGAAAAAAATCAAGGGGATTAAAGTTTCCACTTCTAAATAACTAATAATGAGCTGATTGACAATAGAGGAAAAAAACGTAGCAAAAGTTCAGAGAACCACTGTGTTACTGAAAAGCTGGGGAGTCTGAGATAAAGTCTTCGTAAAGCATTTGTTCAGTAGGATATATTCCTGAAGGATTGACTCAAAACACAAAAAAGCAAAGCTCTGACTGAAAAACATACAAGCAATTTTTCTGTGATGTGAATATTTGGTAGAAATGGACTGAGGCAGAAACGTATCATAAGCCTTTGGAAACCCTATTACACAAGGCGTTGTGCAAGCACTATCTAGCAACCATAAAATTGTGTTCTTGTATGATGCAAAACTTGGTCCTTCAAAGATTGTCCACTATACAAGTTCAAGAGCATGAATTCATAATAAATAAAACAGTGACTTACATGAGAAGCGTGAAGTAAATTTTACTTGCATGCTATCTTTGGCTCTAAAAATCTCACAGGTTCAAACAAGGTAACACAAAGTAGCCCAACCGTACAATAACATAAAGAAAACATTTTATGGATGGCGAAGATAAAGAACCATGTCACCTCGGTACAGGATATGGGACTCTGTAAAGTGGAACTGCTGCATACAGTTGGATTTCCTAGAAGGGACAGAATGCCATGGTCCCATACAACAGGAGGCTGGCAAAAGTTAAACTAATCCACGATACCCATCCAAGTACAGAAAAGGGAACCGGCACAAGCTCTGTGAAATCTGAAATCAATACAGGAAATGAAGTACACACGACCATCAATCCCTCCTACATTTCTGTAGATGAAAAGTGCCTTTGGATCAATGGTGACAATTTTTTTTATTTTTTTTTTAATTCAGAAAACAGCTACAAATTTGTCCTGCCTTTTATCCCCCTTTTCCCATCTTCCTCCTCCACCCCAACCTAAGTATATGGCATAGTGTAAACAAATAATAAAGAAAGGAACATACTTCAAGCCCTTTTTTAACCTGTTCCAGGAGTTTCTACTTGCAAGTTTTAACAACTGGGATAGTTTGCGTTTTTTTTAGATTGGTCAATATTCTGTTACATGCATCAGAGTTCGTGTTTGTATTGACTTCTGAGGGCTGATTTTTTGTCCTTTTAACCACAAATATGCAACTGTAGCCAGTGGAGCCACTGGTTTTTGACTCTAATCTTCTGATAACCTTTCAATGCATGAGGCATGACGGTGCCAAGAGTCTAGGGTCAAGCAATAAAACTGAGGAAATTCTGAATCTTGCACTTTTTAGTAATCAAAGGTACAACACCAAATGATGTATCCTGTATGACACATCACCTTCCCAATTCCTGTTCACCAGAAGCATGTCTGTTTTCTTGCTTGTATGGATTCCTTATTGCAACACAGAGATTTGCAAGACAAATTTCCGTGTTTAATAATGGAATTGTGCCATTTTCAGTCTGCTTCACACAGACCTGACTCCCAAAGTTTGCAGTGTTTGGTTTTAACATGAAAGCCAGCGTAAGACTCTTCCAAAACCAAGGTGCAATCCACAATCCTTTTCCCAGAATCAACTAACACACAAACATAAATGCAAACATAGCAGAGCAAAGCTCACTACCAATCCATTAAGACACCAATGATATAAGCAGACTGATTAAATTCTCTTGGAAACAAGCAGAAATAATAATTAAAAAAATCATTTATGTAAAACAGAAGAAAAGGAAGAAGCTCTTGAAGTATTCACCACTGTTTTAATTTCTTGTCCTTCCAAAAACATTAACCAAACTGCCACTGATTCCAACAGGTGCGTAGGCTGGCCAATCCTGATTTGCCTTTGAAAATCTTACCCAAATTTGGTGACAAAACACGTGATTCAAACCAGCATCTCTGGTCAGCAACAAGAATACTCGGGCCATTTCAGCTGCAGCACTGCAAAACTGAGAGGGAAAACTTACCAGCATGAGCCTTGAGTATATGGGTTTTCAGGCGGCTATTATAAGAGGACTTGAATGGGCACAGTTTGCAACGGAACGGCTTGTGGTGTCCATGATGGGTCTGCATATGACGATCCAGACTTGAAAAGAGAAAGACAGAAAAGGGAAACACAAAAGAGTAAATCATTTCAACTATTCCTTCAGATGCAAAGCAAAACACTTAACAGTAATAATAAATTAAATAAGAGGCAGACCAGGCCCAACTATCTTTTCTCATGGTCTCTCTTAAAATTCAATAGGTCTTCTTACAGAATAAAGTGCAATCTAATCGGAGGAAAAGGAGCAGAGCTGACACCAATTCTGTTATGCAGAAAGCAAGCCACTGAATAAACTTCTAGGGCAAGATGAGTATAAATAAAATTAGACCTGTCCCAGACTTAAAGGACCAGTTGAAAAAACAAGAAACAGACAAGAACAGTAAAATTATCATTACAGAGTTTTTCTCCTGGAAAACGTATTTTTTTGTGAAAATACGACCTCTTTTGTCCTGTTGATCGGGGGAGGGAGGGTGGGGAATAAAAATAATAATAAAAAAAAACCCAGTATTTTTGACCAGCTTTACTGAGGAAGCCTTCTTTTGGTTACAGCAGCAAAAGCAGATTAGAGATCCTTCTCTGGGGAGGGTGCCAGCAGGCTGCAGTTGATGAGTTCCAGAATTAAAAGGCAGCAGTTTCAGAAGTGGCAGTGTGGGAGATTCTGCATGAAGCTCCACAAGAGAAGAAGGGGTGGCATCAACCAGCCTCTACTTTCTTCAAGGAAACTGGAAGCTACAGACAGCCTGAACACTGTTGCGGGGGGGAGGAGGGGGGGATCAGAAACTGCTCTCTTTCCACAGTTTCTTGTAACAGCTCAGTAAAGTTTGGAAAGGAAAAAAGGATGTTTTCCACATTTTCTAACAGAAGATCAAATTCATTCTATCTGAGTCCTGCAGAACTCTGCAGTTCCTATGCTGTGGCTGACAGCCATGAATTCACAGTGTCCAGGTGGCAGGCAGGTAGTTTCAGCTCAGATTGTAAACATTTACAATACAGCCTCTTCTTTGGACACATTCACACTTTGTGGTCTAGTCTTAGTTTGAGTCATCTTATGCATGGTGATGGAACAACAACAGGGCAGCTACAGGACACTGGAGGAGTGGCAATTCACCAAAACTACTCCTCACCTGCCACCTTAATTCTAGTTGTATTTCAGGCTTATTTCCTTTTATTTTTCCTAAATCCTCCTGTTCTTTTCTTACTGAATATCAACACATAGATCAAGTAGCAGTTGTTCCAGCCCTCTCACACTACACAAGGTTGTCACAGGATCTTTAGTCCCACACTGTCAAGAGCTCGAGCCAGAAAATCCCTGTTTACAAGAGCTAACACTGAAGTCTGTGTATTCAAAGATCTGATGAGAGAAAAAAAGGACAAAAAAAAAAGAAAAGAACTTGTGTGTCCTCTCAGGGCCACTTCATACAAGCACAATTTAATAGAAATCCAGGATGGACTTTGTGGCAAGATAAAATGTACAGCTTTTTCAGAGAAATGGGGAAAAAGTCTCCTAAATGAGTAAAATATTGAAACAAAACTTGTTTTAAATAGCTGACAGGGAATGACCTTACTTAACAATTAGACCAGACTGACAAAGATGTATATAATAAAGATGAAGCTATTATAAATATATACCTTAAGGTATTCTACACAATAATAATCAAAACTATATTCACAACCACATACTTTGACAGTAAAATAATTCCAAAGGCAGGTTTTTAAGTTTTGGTCAGATTTGGGAGAACAGTGGTTTGGTTTCTTTCACAGACTTTATCTCCCAAGAGAGTAATTGCATCAGAAAAAAATAAATAAAAGATGAAGCAGACAACTTAAACAACAGCAACACCTATTATCAAGTTAAGTGACACCTGTAGAGTTCTTCCCTGCCACCCACCACTTTCTAACTTACCTGTCCTTCTACTTGTAGGACATGACTTTATCCACTTCCTCAGCAGGAAACAAGAGTGACTAGAGACCAAACTCAACACAAGTCTGATTTCAGAAGCAAACCAGTTTGCTAGGCAAATAGCAGGTTGTGTAAGCTATGTGAGGTAGGGGCGTCCCCCACTGTCAGGCTTGCCAAAGCAGGGTGGGATACGTCCATGTAGAATGCATCTTTCCCCCAGTCCTTTTCCTGCCAGCTGCTCAATGACATGGAGCTTTTTAACAAGGCAGTCCAAACTGTGGCATAAATTCGCAACGCTGTGACACTAGGAGAAATCTCACTTTTTAACATAAGCAGTTTAAAAATGCTTTTTGTTATGCTTTCCCTCACATGTGCATTTGATTGCAAAACAGTAACATCTTCAAGGGTGCCAGACCACTGGAACAAGCTGCCCAGAGAGGTGGTGGAGTCTCTGTCTCTGGAGACATTCAAAACCCGCCTGGATGCGTTCCTGTCCAACCTGCTCTAGGTGACCCTGCTCTGGCAGGGGGGTTGGACTAGATGGTCCAAGGCCCAAGGTCCCTTCCAACCCCCACCATTCTGTGGTTCACCAGATTTAAGAGTGCTACTGACAGTGCTATGAATGCCTAATCAAATGAGCATCTGGATTCTCTCTTCTTTTGTTAAAATGGTAAATAAGCAGCTCTCTTCCCAGAAATTAAAGGAAACTGGTACCTATGAGTCACTCCAAGATGCCAGTGGAAAATTCCCCAAAAACCCCAGTTTTGGGGGGCATGCTATATATATATATGATTATGATTAAAATATTTTTAAAAACTACCCAGCTTAAGGTAAAGTCAACCTTAGGGATACAAATCATAAGAAACATGACTAGTAATGATGACAACGTATTTTTCACATGCTATGTTAGACAAGGAAACAGGCTCAGGAAGTCACTAGTATACCACACTGGTGTGAACACAAAATATTTGTAAAATGAAATTGCATGCCATAATTAAGAAAAGAAAAAAATTAATTTTAAGGTAAACTTATGACAGTTATTTAACATTAGGAATGAAAACTCAATCATCAAAGAGTTGTAATAATTATAAACAAGGTAGTTATATGCAGCAGAAGTTCTATATGTATTAAAGATTAACAAGGAAAGTACTTTTCTCGCCTCTTCTTGGCTTATTAAGTCTCATGTATTTGACAAGGTTCCATAAGTGGTGGGCTTCACTGTTTGCCTACTGAAAGAAGTTTTATTCTTTTGCTTGCATGCTTTTCCCCTACTTGCAAAAAAAAAGGGCTTAAATAAATTCAAGAAGATATAAAGATGCAACCTTTTATAAACAGCCAGTCATAATGTTCAAGGCTTTTTTTTGTAGGATGGAAAGTACCTAAGTGCTGAGAAAAGTGTTGCTCAAGATCAAGGTGAGTGCGTTCTTCTTCAGTGTCAACCTACAGAACAGTAGTGCTAGTTTGTGCTTCGAGAACAAAAATAAAAGCCACAACTTACTTGTGCCTGAAAGCAGAGACAAAGGAGCAATACTGGCAGCTGTACTTGTCTTCCCGGGTAAACATGGCCAGAGCCAAGTGACTCCTCTCGTGAGATCGCAGACCCTGCATAGACATCAAAACCCGGTCACACTGGCTGCAGTGGTAGCCCCCAGGCCTGGTTTCATCTTCCAAGGATGCTCCAGATTCAGCTTCTGTAAATTCCACAATGCCAGGGTCTTTGGCTCCCTCACAACCCTCCATCAAAGTTGTGTTTGAAGAATCTTCAGCTTCCTGCTAAAAAACACATACCCCCCCAAAGCCATCAATTCTCTCTCCCTTCTGCCCCTCACTCTTTCCCATGTGCTCATTATAATGCCTAGGTTTCCTACTGCATTATTTTTCTAAATATATCCCTACACAAACTCCACATCAATGGCTTTCTGAAAAAAGGGCCTACTCTTGGGAGGGAAAAATGTAATTACATCTAGTATATTCATACATGCATATGTAAAAAAAGAATCTCACTCCTTGATCAAATTTGTGTCAGATAATGCAAAAAGACAAGAAACCAAATCAACTGTCTTTCAATAGTCTTGATATGAATCTTCTAAACTTGATCAGATAAACACTAGTAACGTATAGAGCGTGCTAATTTTAGTTTATTTTGCTCTAGGTTACATTGTACCTACTCTGCAGACTAAATAACTAATCTAGTCTACAGCAGACTTCTCCATAAGTGTCAAATTCACAAGAAAGAAGCCACTATGTTAAGACTCTAGAATCCTCTTAAAAAAACAAACAAACCAGAAAAAGTATCCTTTTTATTCCCCTTCCTAACTTCCTTTCCTTTCCCTTTTCTAACCAAAGCACGCGTGCATTTTTGGCGCAACTTTAATAACCTATAAGAGTATTTCCATCACATTCTTTCGGCCATGGATTTCAGCTTTTGTTCCCTGCTGCAAAATTTCTATTTATTCAAAAGAAAGCATTGACCCTACATAAACTTCATTTGAGAACCAGGGAGAAGAGGAAATGGTTTCTTAGGGAGGAAGCACCTGAATCTGTCAGTAGTACCAGTAAGATAAAGGAAGGTCACTGGTAGGGCAACGAAAGCTCTCTCAGGTAGCATGAGTTAGGCTATAAAGGACTCAGCTTCCTCACAAGCAGACGATGTCATGAAAGCAGCACTCTTAGTCAGGCATTGAGACCTGCAGCATGAGCCTTTGCTGAGAGCTCACTGGAGCACGAGGAGGAATACACAGCTAGTTCCCACAGGCTGGCTGTACTTTCACTATCCCTGTTGATATCCAGGAAATCGGGCTGTGGAGCATGGCCTATCCTTGGAGATGTCCTAGAAGGCATCCCCTTTCATGGGGAGAAAGGAACAACACATTTGCACCTAATCACCTGAATGGGACCACTGGCTCAGCTGGCCATTAAATGTTTTGTTTGGAGCCGTTGTGCACATATAATACGGAAAGGTGTACCATAAGCAACTTCGCACATTTGCACGTCCACGCTTCCTCTTCTTAAAGAAAAAAAAATTTAAAAAATGAAAAAAGAAAAAAAAAACCAAGCAGCTCTTTTAACTAAGCAGAAAAACAGCCCAGAATAGCTGAGAGAAAGCCTCCTGCTCATAAACCAAGTCTTTCGGTCATCAACGACATCAACTCCTTTGTGGCTGAGAAGAAATGAGAATTAAATAGTCTTCGTGCCCCTGGATCAAGAGTGGAAAAAAGTTAAAACATCTTAAAATAAAACAAATGCACTTCAGAAACATAGTGTTAGTGTTAGATTAAAACATCACACTGAACTGGAATACCCAGTTCAAAACCCATTCAACTTCACAACGGCCCTCCATAGACTTTCATCAAGTTTTTTATTTTAAACAATGTAAGCTGCAGTCACCTTCAGTCATCATTTTAAAATTCTTACCTTTACTGTAGCTGACACAGAAGAGACATTCCCATACTGGACATGCTTGCGGAGGTGATTACAGATGGCTCGAAGTGTTGGATGGACTTCCACGCAGAATTTGCATTTGTAGCCAACCACCTTCCTCTCCTTAAGTTTTGAAACATCTTCCAGGTGTCCAAAAGCCTGTTTGAGTACACAAGCATAAATCACTAAGTATGCTTTCTTAATCTCATTTTTAGGAACGCAGACCAGATTTAACACCTGAAGGGAAATTACGCTTGATGTATACGTCCTGTTTTGCAGAACTGCAAGGTCAATTTTTGTTGACATCTGTTAATGCCTCCAGAATACGTGGACAAGACATCTGTGCAGGAGGGACCTTCAGTTTCTGCAGAACAGTGGTCCTCTAGAAGACCATTCAGTTTGGCGTGAAACTGTGCTTTCATGACACCACAACTTCCCCAAGAGCCGTGGGAGCTTTTCCACAGCAAGTATATTTCAAAATTAAGTAGAAGGAAGGGGGTAAGTGAGCAAGAAAAAGAGCACAATTTCATCTTCTGCTTATGAGGCACTTGCCCAAAGCTTCAGTCACCAGATAGATTCACGTCATGTTACTACTGAGTGCTTAATCAGAGAACATACCGAGAGAGAGAGAAGATTGAGAAGGAAAACTGATTTGTTATTCACAGGTACACTAAAGAGGGGGATGGGACATTTTGTAAAGAATCTGCAACAAAGTACATGGCAGCCTTGCCACAAAAGAACAAGTAACTGTCAGATACAGATGGCCTTCCAGAAGGGTGGGAGGAAGGAAAGAAGATAAAGAAAATTCTGAAGGAAGCAGTAGGAAAGAGCAGGGCTTCCTACAGCACCTAGGGAGGGGTGGAGAATGGATAAGGAAATTAAAGCAGAATGTGTAATTGACTTATGGAGCTCACTGACATGCTGAGTCATTCATTAGCCTGTGGTCATTTGGCTGTCAAAGAGAACATGCAAGTGGGCATTAGTAATAGGCAGCCTCTTGGGGTGCAGAAAGAAGGGTAGTGTTTGTGCTTCCCTCCCCTGGCAAGGAGCGGGGAGCAGGGAAGAGACCAGACACACAAATCCTTACCCTCTCTTGTTTGAAATCTGCAAAAGCACCATCTGCGTATTTCTGCTTGCTCAAAAGCTGCTTCCTCCTCTCCTGACGTTTGGCACGCTTCTGGAATTCCTCGTTGTGACCATTCAAGTGTGCAGTCAGCTCTGCCGTGCTATGCAATTTCGTATCACAGTGCTTGCACTGGTAGACAGGGTTCTGAGAGCGGGTGCCACTTCCCAGTATGGTAAAGTCCCTCTTCAAATCCTTGCTGTGGTGGTCGGTGTAATGCATACACAGCAGCTCTGCTGTGCTGAAGGACAGCTTGAAACATTTTATGCACCTGAAGGGAAGCCACTCAATTTCCTGAGCCTCAGTCTCCACCTCAGGCTTTTCAAACTCATTCCTTTCCTCGGCTGGAGTTGGCTTTTCATGCTCATCGGCGTACACAGCAGTGAAGTAACCCCCCAGCTTGCTCGCATGCTGCTTCTTAGGGAAAACACCAGGGTGACGCTTCATGTAGTGGGACACAATTCCCTTTTTGCTGAAGGACTGGAAGGAACAAAGCGAGCATTTCTTCTTCTCTACAGCCCTCCTCAGCTCCTCACTTAACTGAGGAGTGTCATCCTTGGGAGGAGACGGAATGATCACTTTATTGGGTTTGTCGCTTACCGTCCTGGAGGCTGCTAAGCAGTGAGTGTAGTAAGCATCAATGTCATGTCTTTTCTGGTAGTGTGCCGCAAGCCCTTTGCGGATAGGGTTGGTGTATGAACACAAAGCACATTTGAAGAGATTGTTCTTGCCCTCTGGCTGTGCCCGGACGTTGTTATGTTTGATGCGGTAGTGCCTGGCTATCCCCTTCCGGGTGGAACAGAAATATTTGCAGAGCTGACACCGGAACACTGTGTGAGACACTAAATGAGAACTGGAGAAATGAGGTGCTGGCATAGAGACTTCTCCAACATCCTCAGCAGCAATTTCTGGGGAGGCTTTGATTTCAGTCACCATGTCTGGCTCCACTGAGGCAGACATCTTTGGTGGTGACTGGGCAAAAACATCAAATTCAGGTTGATTGTGGTATTTCTCATAGTGAATTTTCAGCTTCTCAAGTGTTCCGTGGGTGTAAGGGCACAGTTTGCACCGATAAGCACCATAGCCTTGCTTGAAAATTCTACTTGTCTCTTCCACATCATTCTGAGCAATATCATTTGACTGCTCCACATCATGCACAAAGTCTTCAGCAGTGACCTTTATGGACGGGTGCCGTTTCTGGTAGTGTGTGAGAACACCATGAATACGTGTATTAATGTATGGGCAATGTCTGCACTTATATACAGCCCCTGGATTGATGTCTATATCCTGAGCAAAGTCTGCAGCTTTCACTTTCATGCCAGGATGCTTTTTGCCATAATGTGTCAGGAGGCCATGCAAGTTGTTATACTCAGACTGGCAAACTGTACACTGATAAGGAGTAGAGGAGATGGCAGGGTTTGCAGAAGCCAGCTGGACAGTTTTTTCCTGCGAAAGACTAGGATCCTCTGCACACTCTGCATCCTGATCCATCTGTGATGTTGTTATCTGGTCTTCAGAATCCATCCTGACCCCAGCTTCATCAGGCTGTGGGATGGATTTGTCAGCAGCATCTTTCTCCTTAATAATATCTAACAACACAGATTCATCTCCATTCATGGCCCAAGGGTGAAATGCTTGGTAGTGATTAGTAATATCCCAAATGGAAGATGCTTCAAAAATGCAGTCTCTGCATTTATAGGTCTTTATCTCTGTTGGCATGACTAAGGCAGGAGGGGAAGGATCAGGACCTGCCCAGAGTTTAGTTGCCATATACGTATAGTCAACATAATGCTCGGGATGTCTCCTTTGGTAATGCACAAGCAAACCACTTGGCTCTGTGTGTGAATAAATGCACCATTCACAGTGATAACCAGCTTCTATCAAGCCATCCAAAAATGCCCATCTCAGAATGGATGTGACTGTGGCCTTCAGAGTCGGGTGGTCTTTCTTAATATGCTTCCTCAATGCATAGAAGTAAGGTGATGTGTAGCTACACTGCCTGCATTTGAGGGCTCTCAGCTTTGACTTGTCCCGCTCAGTGCTGGAGGTGTGAGGAGGCACGCTGCCAGTCGATTTCTTCTGGCTGCGATCACAAAGGCTTCTAATGGTGGCTGTATGCTGCCTAATCACATCTGCGTTAGCTTTGAAGTCACGATGCTTCTTTTGATAATGAATGAGCACGCCTTTCACAGTCCGATTTCCATAATCACAGTGTTGGCAGAAGAACATTTCATTCTCGGGAGGATTCACAGAAGTCTCAGATCCACCCCGGCTCAACTGCTGCATTGACACTGGTGGCCTCTGAATACCAGGTGGCAACTCACCAGCCCTCATCATAGCTGCGGTGGGGGGTGCCTGTCTGATATATTTGGCAGTGACCTTTATCTCTGGGTGCCTTTTCTGGTAGTGGACAAGCACTCCCACAACTGAGCGGTTGCTGTATGAACAGTGTTTGCAATAGTAGAGTTCAGTAGTGAGGTCTGGAGGTGGTGGTGGAGGAGGTGGAGGTTGAGAAGCCAAGTTAGACAATTTTGGGGAGACGGGTGTCCCCAACTCAAAAGACATCTGAGCCAGAGCAGAGCCCCTGTCAACAGAGACTACACGCATGGTCTTCTGGATTCTGAAATATGATGCTTTTTCTTCGGGGTGCTTTTTCTGGTAATGCACTAGAACTGAATGCATGTTAGGGCTTGCAAATGAACACACGTCACAGTCATAAACAACCACAGTATTGACTGAAGGTTCCTTCTGATTTTCACATTCAGGACTAAAACTCTTGGCGGCACTTTTGTTAAAACCAGCTGGCACACCAGCCCCGCGAGCCACGGGGGTGGAGGTTGCCATAGTTTTTGGAGCAGAATTCAAGATCTCTCTCAGTGTCTGAGACTCTGTGTTCAGCCCTTCTTGCTGCTCAACAACGTAGCTTGAAAATATCATTGCATTGTTAATTTTCACTGTGGGATGCATTCTTTGGTAATGTGGCATCAGGCTTCTAACATTCGGGCTTGTATAAGAGCAGAAGCGGCAGCGGTAGATCAGATCAGAATGATCAAAGTTCAGTACGTTCATAGCTTCGGGGTGATGCTCTCCATAGTGCTGCTGCAGGTCTTCAAAGTTTGTGTAGTCAATGTAGCACTCAAGACACCGGTATACTGCGCTGTGATCATTGGGATCCAGGATATACCTAAAGCTAAATTTAATATAGGGGTGCATTCGCTGGTAGTGGGTGCTAACACTCCTGGCAGATTTGTTGCTGAAATCACAGTGTTTACAATAGTAAAGCCTGCCAGAATCATTAAACTCTGAATTCTCATTGTTCTGATCAGCACCATACATGTTTGGCTGGCTCCCCAGAACAGAAGCATTAGGGCTCTGATGGTCCTTCATGCTGACAGAAGAATAATAGTCTTCCTCATCTTCAGATAAAGTGAGCTCAATCTCTGCTCCATTGGTGGAATTGTAGTCATGCTGCATGCTTCTAAAGTTTGTCTCCTTCTGGGAATCATTAGCCTCCCTGCCCCACATTTGTTGGGGTGCGTAAGAACTGGAAACCTCTATCATTGGTTCCGTTTGCTCTTCTTCTCTGTCTAACTCCACTTCTATCTCCACCTCATTGTCCTCGTCCTCTTCTTCATCATCCTCTACGTTAATCACAGCATCTTCTTGCTGTTTGTTTTGGTTGATTTTGCTCTGCAGGTTGCTCGCTATTTCATCAATTCTAGTTCTCTTTTTCACTGGAGACAGATCTAAAGGGAAGTCATTTGACACCTTCCGAGGGGCCTTCGCAACAAAGTTATTTTTAGATGAGAGCCCAAGGATGGAGGTCTGGCTCTTCTTCACTGTGCTGGCAGAGGGGTGAGCATCTGCCTCACTCTCTTGTGGTGTGTTTGATGGCGGTCCATCATATTTTGGCAAGTTGTCACAGAATGAATGCTTGTGCTGCTGATGAACTCTGAGGCCTTTCAAAGTTGTGGTGGAATAGTTGCACATTGTGCACTTGTACGGATGCTGTGAATGGGGCTGGGGTGACTGCTGTTGTTGCTGTTGCTGCTGTGGTTGCACTGGTTCCATCATCCCAGCTGACTTCCTGCCATTTATATTTCCACTCTCATAAGACACTGTGCTGTCATTCAAAGAAGAGGCGATGCTTTCTGTCTGAGAGTTCATAGTGTCCCAGTCTGATGTTGTTCCTGTATGACACTGCTTGTGAGCACCAAGCTTTAATGAACTCTTGCAGGTGAAAGGGCATTCATCACACTTGTACACAGCTGTCTTCCCAGAAAGGTGGATGTTCTCAATGTGACGGGAAATGCTTCGGCGGTGCATCGTCAGGAAAGGGCAAAAGGGACACTGGAACCTGTTCATATACCTTCTAAAGGGAATCCCCTTTGTTTCCAATAGTTTGTTGCCATCAGATCCCATCAGCTGCTCTGCAGACATTCCTGAGGTCTGGTGATCCATGGAGTTCAAGCCATTCTCGCTGTCCATTTCATTTAGCTCTTCATCTGAGCTGGAGTCATTTAGCATACTGCTTGTTTCCAGGTCAGCAGAAGAATTTGTCATATCAGCAATTCCATAGCGGGATCTGTCAGACAAATTAACCATGCCCGAGTTGTGAGGTGACTTAGGCTTCATTTGAGGGTAAGACACAGAAGAAAACTTGGAAGATGTAGAAGAGTTAGACCTGATAAGGGAATTGCCCATAGAGCTCCTGAAGTTTGAGACGTTAGCATTTGACATTTCACGTCCTGTTGTATTCATGGAGATATAATTAGAGTTTGGAGAGGCATTCTGGGCACTCTTGCTCTGTACATCAGGTGCACCGGTTCCATCTTGTTGCTGCCTCAGGCTTGACAATATTTTTACCATGCTGCGGTGCTTCTTCATCATGTGGTCACACCATCGCTCCCTTCGAGGTGTCTGGTAGCTGCACCATTCACAGCAAAAGTTGCCCCTAGACTTTGTCAGGGGCTTGACCATGGATTCCAAAATGCTCCTCTCCACCACCTCTGCAGGCAGCTCCTTGCAGGGTTCCTGCACTGGCACAGAAGCAGATGTTGATTCAGGCATAGCAGCGGCAGCAGGAGGAGTTGAACTCTCTTTCAGGTTGCTTTTGTGATACATTTTCTGGTGCTTAACAATCCTTGCACGCCTGGGTGACTTGTAGGTGCAGAACTGACAACTGAAAACTTTGCCAAACCCTTCATGCATCATGATGCTGTAATTTAGGGAACTAGCAGTTGGTGGCCCCACTGAGCTCCCCCCAGCCTGTGCTCCATGAACCTTGCGTGTGTGCTCTATGAGGAGGTTTTTGGAACGGAAGTAACGCACACAGAATTTGCACTGGAAAAACTTGTTGGTTGGTTTAGGATTTGGAGCCATGTGCTGACCATAGAAAGTCTGGCTCTGGCTATAGTAACTTCCAGTCCCCATCTGACTTGTTGCATTTTGCCCTAAAATGAGAATTAAGGTGTATATGTAAATAAACAAAATCAAGTAAAGAGGCTTTTTCTCCACCCACCCTGTATGCATAACAATGCAATCACGTCCTAAATAGAAAATAATCACACCAGGATTCCCTCACTTACTTATGGTGAGATCTACATATCTGACAATGGTCAGAAAAATGACCATTATGCATAGTGTCTACGTATATATGACTGTGGTGTACAGTTTGGGATAGGTAATTTATGAAATAATCTTATTGGGGGAAAAAAAAAGCTTGCACGCTAACAAAGTTGAAAATTTTGAGGTGCTTCATAGTAGCAAAGAACAACCATGAAAATCTGAAAACCAAAAAGCAGTATGAAGAAATACATGAAAAGCAGCTAAGAAATAAAATCAACCTCCATGTTTGCATTGACAGAAAAAGCCATGGTCAGAACCAATATGGTTGAAGCTAGACATCTGCTTTGCTGACATAACAATAAAGATAATCTGAGTTTTTTAAATCACTTTTAAAAGTAGAAACTAAAACACACTGAAATAAGCCACACGTACAATAGGGGATTAGAGTTAAGATCAATCTTAGAGTTGAGATTTACCTGATATTTCATCTGCAATTGTAAATTCATCCTTTACAGAAGAAAATTCAACCTCAGTCTGGTTGCTAGCATTCATGGAACCAGACCTTGGCTGGCTAGGACTTTCCTCAGAGACATCAGTTGGCTGCAGAAAAGCAGTGTGGACATCCTGAATGTGAGCTTTTAGGTCTTCATAAGATGGAGCTCGAAAATCACAGCCGTCACACTGCAGCACCTCCATGGTTCAAGGATGACCTTTTACATTAGAAAATTCTGCAAGAAAAACAGAAGGAAGAGACAAGAGAGATGTTTTACAGCAATGCCATCGTAACAAATCCTGAAAATAGGTAACACCAAGCTTATGATGACTCAGTCATTTCCAGAGATTCTGCAAATACTGTGGCATAAATCTCAACTTTTGCTTACTATATTAAGAGGCATCGATTCAGATTCACATTAAGTGCTATCTAGGTAGCTCACAAGTTTCTAACTCAACACTACAAACAGTCAACTTTCTGACAAGCCACTATTGATTCAATGGACTTTGTCCTCTTGGCTTTTCCATTACACAGGATAGGACTTGTTCAGAAGTTGGTCTTATTCATTATATTTGTGTAATGAACAATGACTTTGTTCAGAAATTTACAATCAGAAGACAGTGGCTTCTGCCTTTAGGAGACCTACTCCAACCTTCCTGGAAGTTGCCAAGTCTTGCCTGTTTCACTACCATAGATCAAAAGCCTTCACAGGAAGAAACCTGCCTTTCTTCTCAACATCCCATCAGTCCTGACATTCATGGAAAACCTAGGCATAACTGCAAGATGAGATTCAGTTACATGAACCCAAAGTGGAATGCTTTGCTCTGCCCTACTTCCACCAATCTTTGTAAGGGCATCTCCATTCTTTGTTAAAATGCTTACAGTTTAATTTTAGTCTATTCTGGGGACATGACCTTTGTGCATTAGTAGTCTGGGGGATGGAGAGGGCTGGAGGAAGAGAGGGACAGCAACTGGGAACAGGAATACTGCAGAAGTACAATGGAAAGAGGATTCACAAAGGCTCGAAGACATTGTGACTTCCTTGATTTATCCAAAAGCCCTTGAAGTACAAAGCAACACAAGACACAGTAACATGAAGTATGGTGGTTCGGCTTGTGACCAATTAATGCCGCAACAGAGAGCTATATGTTTCTGCACCACCAGGAAGGAGGAGACACAAAGCACAAGTAAGACAAAAGCCTCAGACCTTCCTACCCTGTGCATAAGAGCATCCTTCTGATGTTAATACAGGAATTACTTCTTTAAGCTTCCATGTGCTGCACTGGGAAAGGATGATAAATTGGGTGTTCCAGAGGTCCAAGACACAAAGGCACTGAAAATTCTATGTGTTTATTGTATGTGGAGTAAGCTACTTCCACACTGAGGAGAAAGCTCCAAAACATTAGGGCATAGAAAGAAGAAAGTGTACTGCATCAGGATTTTATATGAAAGAATGCTGCTTCTGATAGCCTGCTAAAATAAACCTCTGGCAAGTCAAATTCTGGACAGTCTGAGCACGGAGGCTCTCAACATATTTACCTACACTACTCTGCAGGCTGCATTGTGTCCTTTCTCTCCCCCTACTCCCTCCCACCACCAATAGAGAAAATGAACGCTGCACCAGCTTCTTTTCAGCTAACAAAGTTACAATAATCGAGGATCCTCAAGCTTTTATGTGCAAGCACCAGACCAAATTGTGTGGAAGAGGTTGCTATCTGCTCTGGATCAAATTACAGCAGTGAGTGAAGCCCCACCCCACGTCTCCTTTAGCACAGTCCATTAGACCTGAAAACAAATTTTTCCATGGAGCAGACGACTCCTGCATTTAGAGCACTTCACAGAAAAGCAGATCATCCAGTTTTCACTACCCATCCCCCAAGCTTAGTCCTTTCATCTCAGCCAAACAAGCCACAGCTCTGCTGAATGTGTTTATCACACTTTCAAGAGATATGAGCCCCTGCGTCACTGAAGCTTTAAGACTCACTAAGCTGCCCTAGTCCTCTGAGCTTTGGGAGCAGCCATTTTAGCTCAGACAACTCCTGCACTCAGAGGCTCTGAGCTTCTCGCCTGTGCACAACATGGCCTCACTTATCTCAGCTTCATCTCAAGCACACCAGGCTTTTTCTTTTTTTTCCCATTTTTTTCCTCCTTCTCCTCGGGTGACGCTTGAAAAATCAGCATCCCCAGAACATCTCTCCCCTTCTCCTGCATGACCTGCCCCCCAAGTCATGTCGCTGCTGTCCCCCTGCACTGCCCAAACAGCACCTTCCCTCCCTGAGCAGATCGCCCCCAAGCATCTCCTAAGGTTGGTTCCCCTGTCCCATGGATGACAAATGTGACGGCTCGTTCCAGAAACGGAGCATTACAGCATCAAGACACTGGCCCAAGCTGTCCTACAGGCAGGGGCAACAAGTCAGCTGAGCCTCCCAGAAGCAGGGCGGGGGGGGCGGGGGGCGGGCAGGCGGGGGGCCTCCAGCCTGCCCTGTCCCTGGGGAGCCCTCCTGCTTGGCGCAGAAGACACACAACCCCACTACCCTGCCAGATTCCAAAGTCTAATGACCTTTGTTAATCACCAGCCAGCCTGTCTGCATCAGCAAACCCTGCCAGCAGACACACCCTTCACACAAAGGCTGTAGCTATGCCTTTTAAGAGAGGTTCTCTGAAAGCTCCATTGTGTAGAACAGAGGAAAAACAACACACACACACACACAAATCTCGCTCTTCCCCCCTCACGCCCCCTTCTCCCCCACCCCCTCGGAAAACTTCAGACCCTTTAGAAACACCACCACAAAACGCTTTAAGCTCTCTTTTGGAAACTTCAGACCATCTCACAAAATAGAAAACCAGAAGGGAGAGCAACCCTGAGGTTCTGAAAAAAGGTAAACCTGGCAGCCTCAAGAGGTAAAACCCACCACCATCTCCAGCAGTCACACTGATGCTTGGAGAAGGTATCCTCAAGGATGCTGGTTGCTGTCTAGAGGCTCTTAAACCAACAGTACCTTTCTGCTAGAAATCAGAAGGAGGAGTTGGAGAGATCATTAACAGCCACTGATTACAAAAACGGATGGAAGCTTTCTAATGGGTTCCAGCTTGAACCTGAGCAGGGTCTGTATCACAAAGGCAGCACAGAGATGAGGTTTATGTTACTGCAGCTGTGAGGAACAAGCATCAGGTACTGCCGAATGGACTTCAATTTGATGTTTTCACCATGCATCACACTGAAAGCAGGATGGAGCATTTTGTAAAGAATTCTACTCTACCATTTCCACATTTTTCTTTAAAATTCAGGCATTGCACAAAGACGAAGAAAACCACAAACTGCTAGTTTGAGCTCATATATCAAAAAAAAAAAACAAAAAAAACGCTGAAATGCTATGTGTGTCTTCATTTTTGACTGCATGGGATATGGAACTGAGACCCACCTACCCACCAGCAAAGAGCATTTTCAAGTTGCGTATGTTAATACACTGGTAAGACACACACCCCATGTGTGTGGTACAAAGCAAGATTTGCACATTTCCATCACGACCAGCTAAGGCAACACGTTCCATAATCCTTTAAACTTTCAAACGCCACAATAAGAAAATTTAGAGGGGAATGCAGGTGGAGTGAGAGAGGAGTTACCAAATCCACTACCTTGAAAACTGAACATGAAGTCTGGGGGGAAAAAAAACCAAAACAACCAAACACAACCACCATGAAATGAATCCGTAAATGCCACAAGCCCTTAAACATGTTCACAACCAACCTCTTGAGACCACATTGCCCACAGATAATGTGACTTCTGAAATGCCCTTAGTACTGCGATGCTAACCTCACCAAACAGATTTTTAAAATGCCATTGTCTGACTAATTTGCATTTACAACCTCTTCTTAAAATATATGGTTTTAATGCTTAATATGGGGAAGAGGTATTCTCATTTTCCTTATGAGGGGAAAGCTTCGAAAACATTGGGCAAGAGATTCTCAAAGCCACAGTTTTAAAGACCAAAGGTGAATTCTCAAATTGTCTTCAGCATCCTTCTCTACACGCAGAAATGTGTGAGAACATCAGAGACACAGTTATATTAGATTTCTAGGTTTTTAAAAATCAAAAACAAAAGATAATTGTGCTTGTTGAACAACAGTCATTAACAGAATTTGGCAGCAGCCAAAGTAGTACAAATCATTATGTTTAAGTTTGGTTTTAAAGCTTCAAAATACAAAATTAATTGTGAAGCCCAAGGCACTGACCTCAAAATTGAGCTTCTGTGGTTTGACTACCCATCCGTTATATTTTGAGATGGAGTCAGCAGAGCTTCTAGAAGTTAAGAATACGCACATGCACAACCACAACTGAAAAGGTCAGTCAGACCACACACTGTGTGAACTTTCAGCTCTGTATTAGTAACTTTGCGTGTAAAACAAAGAAATCTCCAGTTCTCCAAGCCTTCCTCCAGTCAGATGATCAGAGGCATCTTCGTCCCTACCTCATACACGCAGGTTGCGCACAGAGATTTCATTTTACTCTGTGCCAAGGTGGAGCTGAAAGAAATTTCTTCACTGAAAGGGTTATCAAGCAGTGGAATAGACTGCCCAGGGAAGTGGTTGAGTCATCATCCCTGGAGGTATTTAAAAGATGTATTTAAAAGATGTAGAGTTGGACTTGATGATCTTACAGGTCTTTTCCAACCTAAACGATTCTATGATTCTGTTATGTTACATACCCCACCACGTTGGCAGAAACACTGCCAAACCCCTTTCATCTGCACAGTCCCCCTGGATATGCCGTGTGTGTCTCGGCCCTCAGGGCACACACAAGGCTGAGCTCTTCCTGAACAGCCCTCCTGGGGCTCCCCCACAGCCCAGGACACCATTTCACCCCCTGGACCCATCAGCAATGCCACAGCAGGGCTAGTCTCCAGCTCCCCACAGCCCGGCCCTGGGCCCACAGCTGAGCGAGGCTCACCTGCAGGCCCACAGCCGGCTGGGTCCCAGCGAGGTTCCCAATGGCGGGGCTGCGGCTGCCCCAGGCCTGCCCTGCTCCTGGCTGAGGCGCTGGGACAGGCCCTGGCTGCCAGGCCCTCACCTCCCTCCCTCACCACCTCCTGTGTGGTGCGCTGGGTCAAAGAAGATCATCACGAACAAAATGTCTTAGTAGAGACCTGGTACCACGCGCTGGAGCTGCTTTTTTCCTTCAAAACACACAGGAAGCTTCAGTGTTGGCCTGATCTCCCCACCACCTTTTTCTTGCTGTTGATCAACCTACCAGAAATAAATTACCAAACACTACAGCAATGCGACTCACAGGCAACTAATTACAGACATGACAAGTTCTCAAAATTCCCATGAGTAACACCACAGGCATTTTTCCCTGCCAGAGCAGCCTGGGTTTTACAAGGCACCACTGCCTACACCTGTGGTCCTGCAGACCTTCCAGCCATGCCACCTGGGCTCCTGGACAGGTTCAGCTCATGTACGATGGAGCTGCTGCTCTAATGTCCTTGGGTTTGGGGCTGGTTTACCCTTTTTTTTTTTTAAACACTTTTTATAATGTAAGAGCACAACAGGGAAAACGAGGACTAAAAAGTAAAATCATAGCAATGCAAAAATTTACAAATCTGAAAAAGTAGCAACCTGAAGCCTATTCTAACTGGAAGAAGCCAGCCTCATCATTCATTTATGAAAAAAGCCCATAATTAATGAGGAAGAATAAATTCAACTCTCGACTACAGTCACGCAAACCTACTGAACTCAGGGTGTCTTTTTCAATGACCAAATTCCAGTAAAGCTTTTGGGATTCTTGGTCCTCTGACAGTTGTCTTTGGAGTTACTTTACAAGATGGTATCTAAATAAACTAAATTGAAATACCATTTCTTTTTTCACTTTATTTTTTAATTGGATAGAACTGGATTTTGATAGAACTCCATGGACTGGATTGCAACTCTCCACTCCAATATAATTACTTTGTTGTTTGTATTTTCCTGTAAAGAACATGGTAAAATTTTATTACCAGTTATACCTTTTATTATCAAGATCTACCTACTGATGTCCGCTTTTGGGCCATTTCTTACATTTTGAAACTCAAAAGTTATACCCATGAGAGAAATATGTTAGCTGATACATGTGATCTTGTCAGCTATTTCTTCCAGTAAATATTTCTGTTTACCTATCTGCAAATACGTATTACAATATAAGATATTTTCAGGAAAGATCTTCTATTAGAGATGCATTACAACTCAACAGTAAAAACAACAATCTAAATTAAACAGAGACAGACTCATTTTTTTCCTAAAATGTATTTATCCATCCACCTGGAAGACTGCTGGAACCTGAAGTGGGCTCCAGGTAAGATTGCACAAAAGGAGGTCTTCCTACTACACATTCTTCCTACATTATATTCCAGACTGTTCAGAAATCTCCCAGTCACAGAAAACAGGACGACCAACTTTGTTGATCCCTATACAGTCACTATTTACTTATGTTCCTGAATACATGCATTCATTTAACATACCTGATACCATACTATGGATCACTGTAAAGCTACCTCATAGCTTGCAAAATCTCCTACACTTTAAAGGAAATATAAACCACATTTTTCGTAAAACTTGTGGAAGAGAGGCTACATAGTGCTAGAAGCTGCCAGAAGCATAGATAGGGTTTTCAGTTCAAGAAGAGAACAAGGATTCACAGAACCTCTGGTTATTTTTCTTTTGGGGAACTTAATACATAAACACATAAATGATCTGAAACAGGTCCAAATGATGGATACATTGCTATCAGCTCAACCAGTTCTCCAATACAATGTCTTTTCAAAAAATGAAGGGAAAAAAAACCCCAACAACAAAAAACCACACCCCAAAAAAACCCCAAAACAGAAAAACGTAATGCTCAGCTACTGAACATTAATGCATATTAGCCATCTCACTGTAAGATCCTAGCAAAATAAAGTCACACCATAGATTTTACGAGGAGGTACGAAAGAAAGGAGAATCAGAGAATCACAGATAGGAGCACACTGTCAGCTTCTGCAAGGTATCTTGAGGAAAAGACTGCAGTCCCCAGCCTCAAGCAGACAAAGCAAACTGATAGTTATCTCAGTGTGGAAAGCACAAACTTCCCTAGCAAGGAAGACCAAAGTCCAAGATGGAATACTTGATCCATGTGTTACTGTTGTGGTTTTGGCCAAATTGGCCAATGGGCAGCAACAGATGCTCTCCCCCTACCTCTCGTACATGGAGAGGAGGAGGAGAGATAAAGAGATTTACGAGTTTCGAAGAAACTAAACTACTTTAATGAAATATTAATAATAAAATAAAAAGAAACGTAATGAAATAGATACAGTATATACAAAACTGTATTAAGCTCACAGGATGACGTCATCGGCAGGCACTGGGGAAGTCCCAGGCTGCACTCAGTGACAGGTGGGAACTGGATTCTACAGCTGGAGTCAGGAACGCACGGATCGGGATCAAAGGCAGATGAACAGACAGGGTCCTCCTTGGATGTCAGCCATTGAAGGAAGTGTTGACCCTTTGATCCCTCAGCTTTTATACTGAGCATGCGGCAGATGGGATGGCATACCCCTGTTGGTCAATTCTGGGTGACTTGTCCTGTCCGCTCCTCCCTGCAGGTGGGACCCCTCTACGCTTTTCCATTTCCAACCCTCCAACAGGGCAAATAATAAAATGAGCTGTCCTTGCTTGTTATAGCAATAAGTATAAGCAAGAGCCTCTCTGCGTACTGTTCCTTGGCACAAACTGTAAGCATTCGTCTTATCACTCTGAGAAGGAACCATTTTCGACACAACATGCTGTTAATTTCAGAGAGCTAGAAGAGGCCTAGATAAAAAGTAAAATTACTGAATAGAAAGTTGGTTCTGTTTTACCTCAAACCAGGACAGTTACTTGCAAGGAAATCAAATCAACAAAAGCAATTCAGATACAAGTAACCCAGCTACAAAGAACTTCAGGCTGGGGCTTTACTGATGCAAGCTACCTAAATGCTGACCACTCCTTTCCTATTTGTCACAAATAATGTCTCTTCTTTCTCTGGGCTCCTGGAGTGTACATATATATCTCTTCTTTTTAAAAAAATATATGAAGAGGCCATCTAAATGCCTGAAGTATACTTTCAAGCTTCAAACTTTTAAAATAAAAGCAGATTGAAAATAAAATGCCACAACTAAATTAAAAGACAAATTGAGAGTCATACGAAGTATGATTCTGACTTTTTTTGTCTTCCCTTCCTGAAGGTTAGCTGTGAGACATTGCACAGTACAGAACATGGGCAACCGAGTCTTTGAATGAAAAACTCTGCCTATGAGAAGGCCCTCAAATATTAAATGCTTTTGCTCCAAGCAAGACTAGGATGGGGTTTTCTGATCTTCTGAATTACTTTCATGGCATGTTATGAATCCCTACAGAAACCAAAAAGACTAAATACAAGGGAGAATCTGAACAACTAAATAGTCAGAGTAGGACTTTTTTCCGTATTAAGTATGGCAGGTACTTTATTTACTGCACAGAAGTAGTTGTGGAGGTGCAAATACAGACACACAGACAGTTCTGTCAAGTTTTCCTGTGGTTCACCATAGTCAATAAACAGAATACTGCGTTGGTCATGTGTTACAAGAAGATGCAACAACAATTTTACTGGGAAGTGGGGAATTTTGATTGGACCGGCTCCTTTTTTTTTTACAGAATAAACTTTTTCCTTTCCTATCAGAAGGTGAAAAAGAGGCAGAAAATGAAAAAACACCAAAACCCACATATTTTCCCAGTCAAAACCTGTAGAGAAAGTTATCTGTTTAAATCCTTGCAGGGTTTAAGAGGAAGATGGAACATCACAGGGCAAAACTGTAGAGTAGAAATGTCGTCTGCCCCTTGGTTCCCATACTAAATGCTCACAGGAAACGAGCCAAGTCATCCACCTCACTTACACAACCCAACCTTTCAACGCTCTTCTCCATAGACACAGGTGTTGAAGAAGCAAGTGGGCTGGCCAAACCTAGGAAAACAGATGCCAGAATCAAGCAACTTGGCTTTTCTATCCTGCTATTTAGTGCTCCCCATATGGCCTAATGCAACTGAAAGCAACGGGTATGGGGTTTCTAATTTCCAGCCAAAAATGTATTGTTATTTACCTCAAGAAACCCAGTTCCTGTGAGTTAAGAGAAGTGCACTCCCCCGTGTACATGGACTTGGGAGAGGAAGATGTCAGTAGGTGGTGCTGAAGAACACGGCAGCGCTCTGCCTGAGCACTCCAGAAACAACCTAATTCCTTCTCATGCATTGCAAATAACATCTTCTAGGAGCTCTTTACACAAAGGATGCATTACCAGCCTCACCCTGGAAGGAGAAGGGGGAGGAGCAGGCTCCTCAGCCTGGCATAAGCCCAGCAAAGATCTCTTTCTTGCCAAGAAAAGTCAGAACTGTTATCAAGGGGGTCCTGCCAGTAGCAAATCAGATATGACAAACTCAACCACATACCCTGCTATACCATGAACTGAAGTGGGAAAGAGCAAAGCTCTGACTGCAGACAGAAGAGATTATCTCCTGATGGCCATCTGCCCTTAAATGAACCCTAAAACAGACTGGCGCAGCCTGCAGCGCCTTTAAAAATAATCTTGCCATTCACCTCAAACTACATGCTCCACTCTATGGTCACTTAACCGGTGAGTTGCGAGCATGATTTAGAGAGGACCAATGTTATTTTGCAAGGAGAACGGTGCTTTTACAGAGGCTAAATACAGCTCATCAACTGGTGACAGAGCTAAACCACGGGAACGCATGAACTACTGGATTATTTTAGGGGCTACAGAATTTTAATCTTAAGAGATTTGAGATTAGACCAGCCAACACAGCTGGTTCAAAACGCAAGCAGGCACTCTTAGTGTAGTCAGAGGTGGAAATCAAGTCACTAGCACTCAGAAACCACAAATGCCAAGGGCAAAGCTCTGCTTTGGGACTACTACTGAAAAATGTCTTCAAAAACACAAAATAAAGAGACATTATCCCCATCTTGAAAGATGGATGTGAAAAGATGCTTTGCTGGACGCATGTTCCTCCTTTAAGTGCAGAGACTGGACCTATGTCACAGAAATGGCAACAGAGACGGAACTTGGCTGGTAAGAGGAGTAATCTTTCAGCTAGAGATCATTTCCATAATACAGTGCTCAGTCTGGTAGACATTCAAGACTATCTAAAAGAAATTCACAGGGCAGTCAGGAACCACAAACATTGCGTGGATCAGATCCAAGCGAGACAAAACCCACTGCCTGCCTTTTGTCACCAATATGAGCTCAGCTTAATAGACCCTGGGGATGATGCAGCCCTCTCCTGCAGTCCGTCCTGAGATCTTACATGCTCCAGAGGTATTCGTTTAAAGGGTTAACCCCATGCAGAGAGCATGTGGAGAGGATGAAAAAGGGCATTCAAAGGAATGGGTTTAACCCTATAAAACCAAAGCACCAGAAGTCACGTTCTGTGCCAGCAAACAAAGCTGAACAGAACAGAACAGCACATCACCTCATGCAGACCCAAAACCACTTCACGCACGACTCTAATTATAAAGCAGGATCCATGGCTGAAACCCTACTGGAGAACAAGAAAACATGGATTAACAAAGTCTAAAAATTGTTCTGTTTTCCCAGTCTCCTCCTCAGAAACACTCGTTTGAGGAGCTCCAGTAACATCCTAGCTATTTTAACACCACCTTTGTCTCCAGCTATCCCTCCCCTTCACCCAAGCTTCCTGCTACATTCGACATTTGCTGGGCAGCAAGCAGAAGCCTCTCTGTCAGCCAGTTAATTTCCTCAGGTAATACAAATCCATCACTGACCCATTTATAATGCCAGACAGAATACACAGTTTTATTTGCCCACTGACTCACTCGCAGTATGGCAGCCAGCATCTCTGTCCCAGGTAGAAGAATATATACTTTTCCACTATTTGACAGATCCCAGACTAGTGATTACTACGCTGCCACCCTTGTCCCCACCACCCCTCCCAAAAGATTTTTTCCAGCTGTGCAAGTGAAGATCCTCTGTCTGTTTGGGATAGTGGCAGCAAGATGCTGGGTCCAGTCTCTGATGGCTGGGAAGTGATACTGCTGAAAAGGAGGAACAAGTTGCAGCTAATATTTATGTTCTCCAAAAACACGTCTCTTTGTCCCAAATAACTTTTTATATCTATATATACACATAGTCCATTGGATTACATGTTGGGATGGAATATATACACACTGGAATGCAATATCCTGGGTCCAAATGAGAACTTTGCTTCTTTTACTCTCCCTTCTACCTCCATCTCCACCACCTGGTCCTTCCAGGAAACAAGTTTTTGCAGTTGGTGTCATATATAAAGCCCAAGTACAAAATACTAAAATAGCATACTGGCTCAATCATCATATTTGTGTGATGCAAAGATAGCAGACAGTCCCTAGAAGAAACTAAGTAGAACATCTACAATGCATTTCAGGGTTGGGGTGGGGAATTCAGAGTGATCCCAGGATTATGGGTCACAGTATCTATGAATTGATTAAGGTTAATGGAAGTTCTCCGGCCAGAAAGTGTTTGGATCAAAGAGGCATTAGAAACTATTACATTAATAACAGGAAAAAGCTGCTATTGTCTGTCTATAAAAGAAGCACACTTTGTTATGCAGGTAATAATGAAGAACAATCTCCCTCACAAAAAGAAAAAAACCGTAATCTGTTGTTAACCTTATGTCCCATGTCTCCAATGATAAACTCCTCTGACTACTCTGGACATATTCAAATTAAGGAGAAAACTATTATTAAGGCTGAGTTGTATCAAAAGTGGTAAAATGCTGAAGTTCCTAATGGAGTTCTTCTGTTCTAGTTTAATCGTTTTTGCTTTAAATAAGCTGTTTGAGGGTCAACCACTAAGATCCAATTTCTTTTTCTTCCTTCTAAGAAATACCCAAACAGGAAATGGACCATAAAGAACAAAAAATAACTAAGATTTTCTTTGTAATAAGGTCCATGGCTAAGCGGGCCTGAGATTATAACCAACTGCATCCTTCAAAAGCTACAATCCTTGCAAGTATGTAGACATTACAGAACTATTGCGGCTTTTTTCTGTTCTGCAAGTCCTTTACAGAACACCTTGGATTTTTCTGCTTTACGTTTAACCATTTAAAATGGAAAAATTTTCAAGGATTCTAAATAACTAGGAAGGTAAGAAAATCCAATTTAAGAACAAAATAATCAGTTCCCATTGTCATAAATTACTCTAATTTTGAAGAAAGTGGAACCATTCTCGCTTTATCCTAAAGATACAGGGTGAAAGTTGATAAAAGAGAAACTAGTTGCCAAAACTTTATCCCAGAATATGTAAACAATTGCCAAACCACATATAAAGAAAACTGTCTCCTGTCATTAAGGAAAGTTCAGTTCAAGACTAGTTCATCAACATAGAAAGTATCTCTTTGAAAAAAAAAATAAAGGGAGCCCATGAATATGATGTTCTTCTATTTTCCAGCCACCCACTCCTTCTATTTAACCCAGTGAATTAAACTAACAATTTCTCATAATTTACAAATAGTTCATTAAAGATTTTTAGCTACCTCTGGTCATCACCAATTTGAAACCTGGCCATCATTTTTTTATTCAAACACTCTGGAAGAAGATGGAAAAAGAAAAGCATAGGACAGTTCACTTCAGAGAAAGTCTCCGGATAAATTAGTTTCCCTAACCTTTGGAAATCTGTGTAATCTGGAAACTGAACCCAAATGCTTGATTTTTGTAAGAGGCAGGATGTAGAAAACTCAACACAGGTCCCCAGAGAGCGCTCTGTCTAAAGAAGGGTAAAGACTGGAAGAGATTTTCAGTTTTCCTAGCCTAAGAGCAGAAACTTCTTGGGCAAATTCAAGGTTGACGGACTTTTTAGAAAGTGCGCATGTATGTGCCTGGTCAAAATGGACCTTCTCCAAATAGGAAAAAAAATGCCCTGAAAAAAACACCAAGATACTTAGACAAATTCAAGAAAAGACAGCCCGATGACACCTTAGACTTCACCAGAATTTTGGTTTTGCATGTAAATACTAAGAAGCAACAAAGAGAAGCCTGAAGAGAAGCATTAGATGAATGGCTAAGAAATGGCCTTCTCATAAGCTTTTTCCTCAGAAGATCTCTTATTTCATTGTAAATCCAGGTATGTTATTGAAAAGTAAGGCGACAGTGGCTCTTCAGGACAGTTATTCTGCTTTTGGCTACAACCAAAAGCCAATCCACGCTTGGCTCTAGGAAAGCAGTTTGGGCAGCAGTTGTCCTCTCTCCCCACTACCTGCTGCTTTAGCTGCAGAGAGGGTAAGTACTCTACGGATATTCCCTTTCTGGAATAGAGGGGACAGAACATCTCGACTGGCAATAGCTCCACAACCAAAACACAGGATCCACTTAGTGTTACTGTCCTCACTAGAAGCTCTATCCAACTGACCTCAGCATGTCTTCTAACAAACATTTTCATCACACCTCCAGGTCATCCTGCACATCATACCAAGCCAAGTGTGTTAGAAGAACCAGAAGTGAGGTTGTACCCACACTTGGACATGCTTTTGGACTTAAGGAAGGTTATTTGAAACTGCAGGAGCTCTGACTAGATAACTCCAAGGCTGGACAAACCTTGACATTTACTTTGCATGCAAAGTAGATGAAAGTAGGTAAGATACATTTTTAAAAAGATGGCAAAAACATTTTTTAAAATAGCCAAAAGAACCCAGAAGATTCAAGCCCTGTGGTGGTTTAAAACACACAACAGAACTTTGAACCTGATGAGATACAAACAAAATTATGCAATATAATGTGCCTTTTAATTAATCAGAAAACTTCAGAATTGATGTTCTGAAAGCAAAGGATGGGTAGTCTGACTCACAATGTTTTCAACAAAGAGAAAGAATATTCACCTATGGTAATGACAAAGACACACTGCAATGTTCTGCAGTTCCAAAGCAAAGGGGTAAATAATTGAAGTAGGTTCTAGTGATGATTATAGAACCACTTAAAAAAAAAGGAACCAAAGTTTAACTTAAAGGGAAGAAATTTACAAGCTTCCCAACCTGCTACTTTTCCAAGAAGTACACATAAATACCGTAGGTAGATCAAGTGTCCTTGATTCCTCCAGCTCAAGAAGTTTTAAAACAGAGCAGGATTACTTAAAAGCAGAACCATATACAGAAATTACTTTTTCGTCTCACTAAAGGAACAAAGATGGCAATAAGCAAACAAGGCAAAAAAAAACCTAAACCACAAAGACCATAGAATCAACTGTTATAAAATTGCATGTCCTCAGATTTATACAGGTTGAAAGGACAGGATGCATCTTTTCAGCTACACATGGAGAGGATACATGGACAGTCACATAAATAAACAATACATGTCTCTCTTCAGTAAGAGTCCAGGTAAGTGAAGAGCCCTTGAGACACAGCATTCAGCAACACTTCTTGCCAGTCAGGTGAATCTCCTCCCTGTTTTTTCATCCCAAAAGAGGCATACATTAACCATATAACAACAAAATACGTACAAAGGATATTTTGAGGCACTTCCATTTATGTTAGCCAACATCCTTTAACACTACAGAAGAGAAAAAAGCAAGGATGTAATGTGTTCTGTAATCCATTCTAGACTTTCTTCCCCTTTAAAACTCATTTGAATAAAAGGCATTTGTACTTTTTTATTTGTTTCTTGCAACAAGCATTCATTGACGCGTGGGTTCTTGTTTGCAGGAATGTATGCAGAGCGAAAGTCTCACATTAATTTAGAACTTCATTGACAAAAGAGTCTATGCCAAAATTATACAATCAGTCCTGCAAAAATTTCATTTTTCCTTCTGCTTTTTATGGAACACCAAAGCAAGACAAAAGACCATATCATATGTTTCAGGTTTCTATTCATTTATCACAAACAAGTCATTTAAGTCAACAGAAGTGACTTGCTCTCAGAGAGAGAAAAGACTAAAGTATGCCCCTGCTTTTCAAACAGCTTCAAATTATTGAATAAAATCTGAAGACTCACAACCTGTAGGTAGCACATAAGGAACAAAAGGGCAGAATTAAATACATATATATGTCAAGTAGCAATTCTGACACTCTGTTCCATGCCATTACTACCTATTTATTTGACTCATGCAGCTTCAGGCCACACTGTTACAGGCTCTCTGTGTGTGAAAAGCAAGATGAGTCTCCGCCACCGAGAACCTTATTCCTTTACCTGGTAACGGAGAAGCACAGGGAAGTGAAGTAGCCTGGCTCCAGGTCACACAGCCAGCAGCAGAAAGTGGGTTTCCAGACTCCATCCCTTCCCCGTTATGCCATGCTACCTTTCTGTGCTCCTGAGCCTGAAATCCCAGTGCTAACTTCCCACAACAGCTACAAATGAAAGGTTCACCAGCAAAGTGGAAGTTAAAATTTCAGGAGGAGGAGTAAATCATATACCACACACAAGGATATTAACTGATGCTCTTTATTTATCTTTGTATTTACTTCTTAACTGGAGTTTCCACTTCTTCCTGCACAGAATCCAGGCCTTTTGCTGTAGAATTTAGGTCAAGTTAGCAAAATGTCTGCAGAGCAGGAGAATACCAGGGGAGACAAAGTTTGGGGATGCTGAACATGGTCTAACCCTCATATTACTCGAGATCACAGTGGCAAGAGGGAGAAGGAAAAGAGGGTGGCCATCCAAAAATGGATCTTTGTATGAGGATATTCATTTTGAAGGATTGACAGCTAGAAAAACTGAAATTCTTATATGGTCTGAGAGGCTTTTCTCTTAATACAATTTTGCCCAAACTGCTGAATCCTTCTGAAGTCTTCCCAAACTCTTCTAAATAATGGGCAGCATATTAATAATTCTTCTGTTCTAGAAAATGTCTGGACAGAAAACCACCAAAACTCACTACAAGTCATCAAAGGGAATCTCCCTTCTAGCACCTTTATAAAAATATCTGTAAGAGGAACACTCTAGGTCTTCCTCAATATCTTCTGTAAGCAGGAGATACTCATGACCAAAGAAGAGGAAGTTTGATTTAATCAGACCTCTCTTTCACACATGCTAGCTGGAGCCACAAAACGTGTGCACACTTCCACTCCACCCTGGCTAATAAAATTTATGAGAACAAACCAAGCAATTACTTTTCACATACTGACAGCTGTACCTACCCTTCATTGTTAGGACATCACCACAAACAAGACCCAGATATTTTATGGATTTTTAAAAAAAAGTTCAGATTGTAAGAGAATCAAGTCCTACAAAACGTTTAGCATACAGCATTACCTTCAATGTATGTTCAACTAGTATGTTAAACTAGTATGTTTTGTCAGAAAAACTTGAATAAAATAAGTGTTCCAGTTTGAGATTCTGGATGTCTAAGAAAACAACTTTCCAAAATAGGTGATTAGCCTGTGCTGAGAGCCATACACAGGCTGCCAAGGACTCCTGATCCCATTTAATGTGAACCCAAAATTTGCAGAAGGAGCTCACAGACACAGAGCAATCTCTGTAGTAATCCAAGATACTGCTGGCATTCCTGTTGAAGGAAGCATACTGAGCATACTTCATCCTATGCCTGCAGAGCACAACCAGCCTGAGCTCTGCCAAGAGCCAAGTGTGTCATGGGCAGCTGTGACTGTTGCTTTGCCTGGGCAGAGATAAAAAGTGGTAACACCTCTCCTTTGGTTTATTTATTTTTTTTTCCTTCCCCCTAACTGTCAACTGAGATACACAAACACGCTTGCTGCAGCTGGAAGAAGCTTAGCTAAAAATCCAGTTTGCATTTACTGTGAGGTGCATCTGGGGATCAGGTTTTTTTCTGGAAACTGCATCTGCCCGCTCCGTGCAGTCAAAAACGTGGGCTCCAATCCTTCAGCACACTAGCTTGAGGCGGCATACAGGCAGATAAAACTGTGCAGCTGCCACCTGCACACAGTTTATGTCATGTCACCTGAGAGAAGCACACTCCCTGCTGCTTCACACCGAGCCACTGGAAGAACCCTGAGTTCCCACCCTTGTCAGCCCAGCTCACAATTATCGAAGTCTGGAAGTTGATATGACATCAGCATTTTGGGGAAGCAGGCAAAAAAGGGTTAAATCTTTCACCTTCTTCATCCCTGTCTTCCTTCACAAGTGATCAAGAATTGTATCTTCCAATTTTCTTAAACTGTTTATCATCTGAGTAGTGTTGCCTTTTCTTTCAGAAGATTGTTCTTTTCTAACATAACATCTAACCTTCCAAGCTGTATTCCTGGCATTAAACCTTAAATTTCTACTTTTCTGCCATAAATAATTCTTCCTGGTCTATCTACTACCTCCTTTGTAGACCTCCTCCTTCTCCAGGTTTTCTGGAAAGACACGAGCTGACCCGGTCTGCTATTTCCACAGCCTTGCAGAGAACAATGCTGGTGATCTAAATCTTTAAAGTAGCTCTGAAGTCAAAGGAGTTGGTCTTTCATTTCTTCTGAAGATGTTTGGAATGCTAGTCCCTCAGCACTCAGTATGAAATAAAAGCCATTGCTTTTATCTCTTAAGAGAGGAGCACATTTTAAAAAAAGACTGCTCTGCCCAGAGCCATTACTCAGAAGGGCAGAGAAAATGAAGGCCAGAAAAGAAAGGGGTGGGAAGGGGCTACAGCAGACACCAGCAGGAGTGATTGACAGTCATCTGGTCTTAGTGTCTCTCAACCCTGATGGTGACAAGAGGCCTCCCATGCACTCCAGAAACTGGTATCTGAGGCTGCAGAAGTCTTACATTTCTTTTTCTTTTTGAGGAACAAGACTCCCTTTTTGGTACTCATTGTCCGTTACTCTGAACTCAGTAGCTGATATAACTGTGGTCAGTCAAGATATTGCGTGTGTGTGTCTCTGTGTGTGTGTGTGTGTTTGTATGCTATGTCTGGATCCTCAGGAAGGCAGCCTGGTATTTTATTTTTAAACTTTGGCTCCTGTTGCACAGCCCCACATATAATGGCTCCACTCCTGAAGGTTGGATAGTCTTCTGCTATCAGTTTTCAAAGAAAAACAAAGCCATGCAAGGCAATACCACCAATAGAACAGGAGCAAAGTTCTCTCCTACAGATTTTCTTTGCCTCATAAAAAAACAAGAGATCACAGAAAGATTAAGCCATCAGTGTCATTCCAACTTCCTGCTCCTGTATTCTTACAAGCTACAGAATATTGTGCAAGTCCTGGTAACTGCTATGTTTCCAGAGATTTCTCCAGTTTTTTATTTCTAGAAATTTGCTGGAGTTCTGCCAGTTTTTCCCAGCTGAGGACCAAACCTTTATGTGGATCAGTACTTACTAAAGCCTTTTATTATGGAGGGTCAAAATAGGAAGAAGTTTCTTCTTACCTGAAAGCAGAACCTGTAATGGATCTTCAAGGTCTCAGAAGCTGAAGGAGGCAGAACCAGACTTGCTAATCATAGGACTAGTGCTACAGTTCACCCTTCCTGAAGAGCCCGCCCTTCAGATGTGTTCCAAAGATGACAAACTAACTTGTATCATATACCTCTAGCCACCTGCAGTACAAGATCATTTTGGCAGTGAAGATTCACTGTCAAAAAAAAGTGATTTCCTTTTCAGCTGAGCACACAGGGGCTGTATCTGTAGACTTGATTACTAGAAGAAAGGAAACGTTCAAGTTAAAGACAAGAAGTCTCCTTTGCACCCATGCTTGGGAGAAAAGACTTAACACAAAATATGTGAGAGAAATGGAGAGGGGAAAGTTTGCCAAGAGGAAGTTACCTTCTTATCTTAACTTTACTTGCATTTCATGATGGAAGACAGTCACTAATCTAAGTGTTACTTACAGGTTAAAATAATCACTCATTCCAAAACCAAGAAACAGGGGAAACAGCTCAGACCTCTTTCTCCTTCTTCATTCCTGAACTCCTTTGTTCTCCCATTGTCTTCTAATTCCTCCACCTAGACTACTGCAATACAGAGTTCTGAATCTTGAAAGCAGTCTTCCAAAACTGAAACTACAAATTAAACACTGAAAACAGTTGTCAATTAGGGGATCAAAACTCTCCTTCATCCTGCTGTAGTAACTGTTTTATAAAGTTAAAAGCATTTAGAGAGGCCTCTACTGCAGCATGACCTTCAAAACCAAGCTAATGTACCATTTTTCCCAGAAACTGACTTGTTTGCGCATCAGTTATCAAATAAAGAGGATCTAATGATAGTGCTTATTGTTAAAGTCTTTGGTTAGCACAGAAGACAAAAAGAGCTAATCTCTACGTTTCCTATACGTATTATCCTTAACAGAACAAAGTCTAAGGTTTTGAGAGGTGTCTTAACAAAAAACTGAAACATATTTCTACTGAAAGGGTCGAGACCTTTGAATCTACTGAAATGCCTTCAAAATATAATTGGTGAGATATCTGTAATAGATTAGTCTAGGAAATTGACACATTGACAAATTCTGATTGGGTTTTTATGCCACAGCCACCTCTGTGGTAACTGCAGGAACAAAGTCTCTAGTTCCTATCTGTAAAACCAGGACTAAGGTTCTGGGTGACCGAAGTGCTGGGTTGTAGAGTCCAGAGGAAACCAGAAGTCTTCTTTTTGGGGGGATTTAGTCTCCTTTAGAAACCACAATATGAAAGTCTGTAGTAGCTCTGTCAGGACTACAAAACCCTGTTACGTTTCTTCTTTTTCTCTATTGAGATAACAGGAAAACACATCTTATTTTTAAGAGGAAGGCAGCTTCCACCACCAACCTTGTGCAAAGATTCCACTTTGAGAACAAAATATAAAGCATTTGTCCATAGTTTTAAGCCTAAAACAGGGAAATGGAGGAAAACCCACTACAGATAATCAAGCCTAAACTGATAACTACAAACGTGCAGTGAGCCTTATCATTTCATTTAACTTGGTTATTTGCTTTCCATTTTCTTTGCCAGGTGAAGAGTCTTCTTGCATGTTCTGGTAAAAGTTAATCACCTCCTTAGACTTCTTACACCTCCACGTTACAGTGTTCCCATCAGCTGTTCTTTACAACAACTAATCCCTGACCTAACATGAGATAATGGCAGTGGGGGTCATCTTGCAGAAAGTTCAGCTTCTACAGCCAGACAGTTGTCCACATCCAACTCAATGGTAACAGTGTAAAGCCTGTCTCCCACCACAGCATCTGAAGAGAAACTACACTTAGGCTTGATGCCTTATGACTTTCTACAGTCCATTAGTCATTCCAATAGCTCTTAATCTCTTTCCACTATTAAATTAGAAATAAAGAACTATTTATATAGCAAACATTTTCTAGTCTTAGATTCCAGCCACTGCATCTTGTTACAGCTTGGTACAGATTCCAGATTCCGACAACATTGGACATAGCCTGGCAAATTAGCTGCTTTCAGTCCTCTAAATGTCACTTCTGAAAACCTCTGAAAGGGAGGAATGGACTATCTGAAAGCTCTCACTGTGAAGAACAATTTTCCAGAATTCAAATCATTACTATCCCCAGCATTTCCACACTCATTTTACAGACATGCCAACTTCAGGAATGGATTTAGTATTCCAAGAGCGGTACTTACACATATCAGCAGAGGGACAACTGTATCTCCTGTGTTTATGTGTCTAAATGCTGTACTAGTCCACTTTGCTATTCTAACCATTTTGAATGATATATACTGCTTTGCAGGATCACTGTTCTCTGATTTAAAAGGAAGACAGGACCCTTCAAGTCCACATAGGCTACAAAGCCAAGACACTTCTTGAGTGAGTCACAGAGCATTTTCTGTTCCACATTTTCTATCTGTTACAAACATAAACTGAATGAGGAGCTTTTAGGTCTGATATATTTTTAAATATAATTACTGGTGTAGAGAACAGAAGGAAAAAGGAAAAGTCTCTTTAAATCCTGTCAGATACCCTTCTTGTCTGACCTGTGGGATGCTTTTGTTTGTGGTGGAATGTGTCCAAAATAAAAAGGAAAACCCTTGCTTTTCTCTTTGGGATCAAGGGCTGTCAAAGGCACAACACTGGTGTTATTTGTTTGATCTATCAAAGCAAGGTCGTTATTTACTTTGGTTATGGAAAGCCCCAAAAGTCTTTTCTAATACACTAGAAAAGCCAATGGCCAATGAGACCTATGACTGCTCTGCACTCTCTGCATGAGGTTTTCTCATCCCATAGTCCCCTTCTCCTTGAGCTGCAAAAGCAGGTGCCTCCATCTGGATAATCCCTGAGGAACTGACCCAATTCTCAGTCCCTTTTACTTGGAGGAAAAAAAAGCACAAAAGATGTTAGACTTAGATCTAAAAATTGTACAAACACGTTTTGATGATTACCATTTTTCAGCTCAACTCCTTTGTGAACATTTGATAACAGAACAAAAATTTGCTGTTGTCTTTGAAGTATAATGGGTAAATTCCAAAACAACATTCAGCAACATGAACTTCAGATATCCACCTTTCTTGACCTGATGGATGACTTAGAAATCAAGCACACTGCCCTGTTCAAACTTTCATGCAAGCCAACCCTTCATGGCTCCTCTTATCTTAGCCATGATATAGCCTTTTTTTGTGAAAGCATTATCAGCTTTATGATCGGTACAGTGCTCTGACTTTTCAGAAAACAGTGATTGGTCCAACTGTTTTATATCTTAAGGAGTTCTATTATTAAGAAAATAATAAAAACATCCCACAAAACAAAGATAACATCTGCTTAATATAAAGTTGGGAAATACAACAGCTTCAAAGAATGCTTTTCTGAAGGTCTCCAAAACTAGCCAAGATCCTCTGCTGTGCCTCCTATTTCCTGAAGAGGTGAATAAGCAGAAGATAATAAGAAATGCTTTTGCGGCCTTCACCAAAAGGCAATTGACTTTTTGTCTCTGCTTACCACCAGGCTGATACTGTTCCTTCAGAAACTATTCACTTTCAGACACAAATCTTTATCACTTGGGAGAATGCTCCTTGATTTATTTGTGAGATTTAGGTCCAACCTGGAGATTTTTCCTCTGGTCCTCACACCCATGCATTGTTTCAAAGCTCACTGAACTCTTTTCTAATAGTCATTTTTGGAATATATGCATTTTTGGTCACCCCATCCAAATAACACAGATTTAGTTTTGACACAGTGTAACCATGGTTGAATAAAGGAGGCAAAGCATCCCTAAGAGCTCAGCCATTGAGCAGCTAGTATCATTATTTCCTCTCCCCAACAGTACTTCTCCTAGGTCAAAGCAGATGGAAACCCATACTGAAGGTTCTGTTGAGTCAAATCCAGCAAGGCACATCCTCTGGGACGGGGTTTAACCCTCTCCTAAGAACAGAGAGAATTTTCACAATTGCTTCTGGATACTAAACACGCTGATCATGACAGCTCATTCATCTACACATTTAATAGTTTCAACACAGGCTTCCACTCAAGGAGTCTGATGACTTTCTGATGTGCTTTTCTAAGTGGGCTCCTAAAACAGCATCTTCATCCCCACTGCGCACTAGTGATGGACTCTGTCAGCATCCTGTGGAACTAATTACTTCTCTTTTCAATTGATATACCTTCTAGACAGTACGTGGGAGAAACAAGGATGGAAGTTACCTCACGGATCACCAAGACTGGTTCTGTTATCAGACACAACTCTAATCTCCATTAACTTAAAGAAAGAAAAATAGCATGCTTGCTAAAGGAATTACAGTTATGGGCCCCTGAGACAAGAAAAGCTTGATTTTAAAGAAAACTGGTTCCGTATCCTGACCATGAGAAACCTAACTGCTAGCAATTTCTAGTCCCAGTGACCATGCAAAAAGGTAATACACAGAGATCTAACCAGCTATGATACTGATAGAACCCCTACACCCCTCCTCTAAAGGATTCATTTCTCAGCTGAAATCCCCTTTGAGGCTGGAAGTCAAATATTATAGCTCTGGAATGTGAAGTAACCCTCAATTCTGCCCAGCTTATAAAAAATCTCTGTCCTGCTTCCTCTCTTCTCACATCTCCTTAGCCTCATTATGCCTTTAAAAGGGGAGCTTGCTACTAAAATCCCACTAAGGTTAATTTGGCTATGACAACTTGACAGCTGGAGCAAGAGAAATAGAAGGATTCTCCTAAGCAGAAGATGACTCTGACTGTCCCAGTAATTTGATCAGCCCAGCTCTGCCTATGTAAAAATCCCATCAAGAACACAACTGAGAGGTATCCCAGAGCACAAAAATGAGTTATTCAGGGGAGAAAGGAAAAGGGGAAAAGGAAAAGGAAAAATGGAAAATAAAGGAAAAAGCAGGAAAAGGGGAAAAAAAGGAAAAGAAAGGAAAAAAACTCTGAATTTCTTCATGTATAGAAAAAGTCTTAAATCATTCTTTGCTAGCAGGTCAGAATTAATTGGATTTCTACACCCACTGAGCTTCCTTCAAGGTAGGCTTGGTCCGATATTCCAAGCCTGGAACATTTTCATCAGCTTCCTAACACCAGTTAAGATTTTCTAGGCAGGCTACAGAAGAGAAAGTACTTGCTAAAACCAGTAGTCCATTGCCACACTTTCCTATTACAAGCTTGTCAGCCTGCCGGTGCAGAGAACTTCTAGAACTCCTGCTTGCTCTCTTCCCACAGAACACAAAGTAGTATATTCCTTCAGAAGCTCTATTCAACCTCCCTTTCTTCTCTATGAGCCTGCATCTTTGAGACAATGGATAAGAGGAGGCGGACCACTTCCTCCATTCATTTGCTCAGCCTGCTGAAGCATCAGATCTGTCTGATCTTGCAGTAGAAGCATTATCCTTTGTTCTGATCAGGTTGCACAAATAGCTGTGCTTGTGTCAGTCCCCAGAGCAGAGATTTTTTTCATGACCAATATGATTACAGCTCATGCAACACATTGTGTCCTACTAAAAATATTGCAGTTTGTTTCCCCCAGATCCAGAAGCTCTACAAAAATACCATTTAGTGTTAAGCACTGAGGAAGAAGGGGAGAAACTGCGTAATGCCGTTACTACATGTATCCTAGCCAAATAAGCCAAAATATTCATAGCCTCACCAAATGAGCTGAGAGTCATGAGAAGCACATGAAGGGAATCAAGTTGAAGAAGTTACAGGGGTACAAGATGATTACGACTCCCAAGACATCCCACCATTTCTCTGCAGGTTAGGCACTCCCCATGCTGATCAGCAACAGCTGCCTTTACAAGTCCTGACAGCTTACTTCTTCCCACACAGACAAATTGGGCTGGCCTCAACCACCTCCACCGCTGTCGTGACATACCTTTGCCCAGAATTCACACCTGGACTGCTTGCAAGCCATCTGCAACTGAAGAGACACAGGTTAGCCACTGCCAGGTTATATGAATATTCAAAGCAGTAAGTCTGGTAAGCAGTTCAGTTTCCCACACTGACAGAAGAATAATAAATCACCACATCTACTGATAGTCACGAGTTCTCAAAAGGTTACAAAGCATGGCTTTAATTTTCCCTTCCCACTGTTCTACCATAGTGCACACTGCTTATGAAAACAGTTGTTACTGCATACCCTTCCTTTTCTTAGGGCAGAAAATCAAATTAACCAGAAAACACAGCCTATATAGATTCCTCAGAGCTTCAGCCAGTACTCATTCAGGTTGGAGGTTGAACTTAATGTAGTACCTTCAAATTTCTTATATTTTTGCCCAAGTGTAAGTATGTATGCTGCATCGTCTCTGATACCTGGTAGAAGCTTGAATCCCCATTTCTGGCTTCTAGCCAGGATTTAAAGAGGAAAAAAATTTGCTAATCCATGGTTTGCAATGAAAAAACCACCTACCATGGGGGAAAAATGCTCCTGCCTTTAGCCAGATCTAATCTGATCTTTCCTCACAGCTGTAATATCACTCTGAGTGCTTCAGTCCCTAACTTTAGCTTCACATATGGAGCACAGGGAATTACAGATACAAACCTTTTGTACAAGGCCAGTCTGAAAAAAACACATAAATGGGTCTGATTAACACTCCTGAGTTTGCAATCAGAATCAATACAGTTCCATGAAGATACTGCCATTTTTAGTATCTAGAATACCCTCCAAAACGCAACAGCACTATATGATTTCTGTTTCATAAAGGCTTTGACTTTCCTTCTATTATCCCAGTCTTGCTTTAGCACATATTTTATATTAGAATGCGTTCCAGGAGGCATATGGCAATAGAACTAGGTCAACCATTAACCAAATAACAGGAAGCTGCTCTGCAGAGCACACCCTTCAAAGCTTGCTTAATGAGCTAGCTCTTCAGAATGTGTCCTTCAGTAAGGTTGAAACTAACAGTTCCATGGGATTTTCTTTAAAGCCACAAGGTCACCCAAGTTAGGTGGCTTCTGGACATGACAGACTCTGAACAGCCATCCCGAAGTGTAAAGGCATCTAGGTCAGATGTTAAGAGATGAAGAACACTCCACAATCATGCATGGGTCATTGAACATCAGGAACCAGTTCCAATGATTTCTTCATCTTATAAGCAAACACAACCCATTCCATCATTAATCTACTCCCACAATTTCAGCAAAGAACACAGGAATTTGCCTTTGTAACGCTTGTGGGGAAGCATACCATCACTAGATAAAGAGTTACCATCCTTCTGCCTCCTTCCATGCTTTCCTTTAAGAGGATGGCAAATTACTCCAAACACTTGTGATGTTTGAAAAAACAGATTGGTATTAAGGCTTGCAAATCAGTGTCTGACTAAATTCTTCATGTCCTGTTTTCCCCTTGATCTTGTTGAGATACCTACAGGATTTAACATGATCAATCAAATCAGGGAGAAAAATTCCAGCATCATTGCTGATACTTTCATTTGTTCCATCTCAACCTTACCAATTACTTACACTAAATATCATGTTCCATACTTTTAAGCAACCATAGAAGCCCAGGCTTGAAATGTAAGTTGATAGGACTCTGAGAAGCATCAAGCACCAAGGAACAGAATCCATTAGTAACATCGAGGTTAGAAAAAGTTCTGATTCATACAATACTGTTAACAAAGCAGTTTCTAAAGAAATAAAACATGAACACTTGCCAGCACTCTACTTGAAAAGAATTTTGCATACAACAGACGGTGATATTCATCACACAACTGCTGCAATAACATGATAAATCAACAGCCATGTACCACAAAGCAGTATCAACTTTTCAACCTCAAAAAGTCACCATCAAGCTACGTAACTACAGTAAAATCTTGACACTAAACACATATGGGTATTAATATTAGTTTTCCAATACCCTAAGAAAAATGGATACAGCCTCTTACCTCTTTATCATTGTCTTTCTTTTGGACAATGTTTCTACAAAATGAAACATTCAGAGATCTTGATGTCATTATTTACCTAAACAAAACCAACACTAAAAAGTCCTCTCTACACCATTGCCAGTGGTAGACTTACATTTCTCCACCATTTCTAACAGGAAAATGTGCTGTGAACATGTATATATCCAGAGTTTCCCAAATAGTTCACATCTATCCTTGTGATAGCAAAAATAAAACAAACAAAAAAAGCAAATAAAGCCACCACAACCACGTCCAACAGACATTCTCCTACTAGTGTCTCCATAACTGAGAACTTCTCTGTAATCTGATGTTTATGAGATGGGAACTCAAGTCCATCTTTCTGGTGCTAGATCCTGCTGGTCTACCGGATAATAATTCCAGTTCCTAATTATCAAACACAGGAAATGATGAGGCATCCATGATGACAGAGAAAACAGTCAGTGTGTGTGATCATATGTCCCTGCAGATTGCTTTGTATCTTAAGCGACAGCTCCTTGCTGAAACAGGCTAACTCAGTGGAAGACTGCCAAGCATGCTGTGGTGAGATTATCATCTTAGTAGTTATTTATAATAAACTATCTTCGGCAAGTAGCACCTTTTTCGGTATGAAAAAGTCAAGGACAGTGTGTTTTCTCTGCAGTATAGAGATGTTCTAAGAGAAAAGGTGCAGACAAAATGTAGAAGCATTATTCACTTGCATATGAAGAAACACTTCTGATGAACATTCTCCAGTGTGTCCTAAAAACTGTTCAACACCACTAGAAAAACCACAAAATTACCAGCTACGAGAAAATAAAACCTGCAAGGGAAATTACATGGACAGACAGGACAGAGCAACCATACCTTAGAAAAAGTCTCTTGGTTTGCCTGCATCCTCAATACTTCTGATGCTGAAACAGCTACCATGACATGGAGTTACCTATGGAACCAAGAAAAAGTTCTGCCCTGCGAGATGGTGTTCAAGTTTCACGTAATTCTTCAGTGCCATTTTTTTGAAAGTGCTCTATGCAGAAGTGCTAGACTCCCATAGCTTCAACCCAAAAATCTCCTGAATGGGGCCAATGGAGCAAGAAGGACTGCATAAGGATGAAGTTACTGCAGAACAGAGCGGTCAGTCTTCACACACAAGCCACGTTTTATATGCATCCCCTCCTCCCATCACCAAATTGCAACTGGGAAAACATACCTGTGGGTTGACTACTCCCAAACTCCCACTCCAGTTCTTAGGAATATATGAAGAAAATGATACCTTTGCAGGGCTACCACAGAACAGCATCTAAGACAAGGATTCATTCAAGGGGAGCTGTAATATTATTCTTTGAAAATCCTGCGGAACAGGCAATGGAAACCATGAGAGGTCTGATTATGAAGTTCCGCTCTGCCATCCCCATCAGGAAGCAAGCTCTGGTATTCTAGAGCTTCCTAGGCTGCAGCTACAGGAAGATGATCTCCAAATGTTTTGTGGGAAAAACCAAACAACAAAAAAACAGAAACCAGTTGACTAGTCTACGAGCTGACAGAAGATATATCACTAGATTTTTAAGTCCACAGAATGCCTAGCAAGCTTATTTAGAAATTCTTTTTCTGCAGATTTAAACAGTCATTTATGAGCATTTGGATCTTTAAAAAATGGTGTCATGGTAATTTGCCGCTAGCTTTAACCAAATAGGAAAAAGAAATTCTAATGGGACATTCCTGCTAAAAAGAAAGCAGAAACAATTACAATAGCTTTCTACAGTTTCTTAGTAATTACAGAGTTTCGAAGTATATACAGTATCACTTGCAGTACTTCATACTTTCTGCATTTCACAGCTGCAGTACAATGTTCTCAAATGGTTACAGCTTTTGAACAAACTGTCTCTGCAATAAAGCCAAAACGATCTACAATGAAACTTCATCTGAAGCTCAGGACTTTCACATGACTGAGCTCTTCTCTTTCTCCAGATCTGCTTAGCCCTTCAGCCTCCCCCCAGCCCCTTTTATAATCCATCAGACATGCTTTTGGAGTGCACTTCACTTGTTTAAAAAAAAACAAACAGGTTCAAAAACAGAAAGAAATTAAACCCTGCTGGGCTGAAGTTTTCAGATGACAAAGCAGAAGGTAATCGTTTAATACCAAGTATGAAAGCAGCATAAAAGGACAAGATGCAGAGGGGAAAAATCTATTTAGGCTTCCTGCACTGGCATGAAATGGCTGCTTTCCTTCTTACTGCCAGCTCCCATGCTTCATGTTGACATTACACATCCTGTACTGTAGATCCACCCCCATGCTGATGCTTGCCCAACAGAATTATCTCCTGCGTCACAGCAGTGGTAACAGAACTGCTGGCTCTGCAGATCTGAAAGCTCCATTTCAGTGCTTAATACATGCAGCTACTGGACACACGACCAGATATTCTGGGTTGGTTTGTGGCACTCTCAGCACTGTATTACTTGGCCTAACCTTCTGTTAACCAAATGGTCTGTTCTCCCCTTGAGACCAAACCATTAAACTTTATTTTATTGATTTCTACCAAAATGCAAGGACAGTTTACTGCACTTGTCTAGTCTGTCTCCAACAGGGTTGCTAAGATGAAAAAGACCTAAAAATAACTGGAAATGCTGCTTCACACCAACAGAGAACAAAATCTTTTGGAGTAAATATTTAAATGATCTGCCAGATGAACTACCATAGCAGTATGAACCACATGGATAGCAACTTCTATTATGTACGCATATGCAAACGTACACAGTCCTGTCATTGTAAAAGGGCCTAGGTTGCATTTTCCCTGAGCCAAAGCACCTCTGTCTTGAACAGGCAACTAGCTTATTAGTATCTATTCAAATCAATTCCATAATCAAAAAAAAAGTATGGAAAACCATGGCTTCTGAAAACACCACAGTTAGTGATGGGACTCCAGAATGCATGAACATCGGCTACAGGCAGCACAGCAACATGGAGGTTCTCACTAAAACACCCACAAACTCATATGAAATCATATTTCAGGGACATGCCAGCATTAATTGAAGTCAAACTTAAGTATTTGTAACATACATGCTCCCCCTGTCAAAATATAAAGAGTGAGAATGTAAGAAAAGTCACACATGAATGAAAATTCAATTATCTAATCCATAAGCTCCTGTTGGCTCTTGCAAATGAGCTACAACCATGCCCTCACATGCAACCACAAATGAACATCTCACGTATGTAGGTGGTAGCTGCTGAAAGCTAAGGGCATGTTCTATTCAAAATATATTTTCCAAATGCCACCCTGAAAACTCCGCAAGAATTAGTCCATACAGCTAAGGATTTGATCTTCAAATGTTTACTCACAGGAATAGCTGCAGTGAAATTCAAAATTGGATCAGTGACTATTCATATGAATAAGCTTTTACAGTATAAGGGCTTTAGCCCCCATCTTCAATTATCTGACAAACGTACTACAGTAACAAGAAAATGCAATGGTAGCTGAGGTCTGACCTATTAAAAAGCCTTTGTTAACGTTCCTAACAGTGGCAATGAGGATTTATTAAATAAATAAATAAAGTGTACATGCCTGCACACAAAACAAAATCTTGGGAATGTAAGAAGAATCCTGTAAAAGTTGCAGTTTTACTGCCTTCCAAAGAAAATAGGAAGCCAATCCACATAAAATCTAACCATAATAAATCATTAAAATCTGTTCTTCGTGGCTACCACTACAGTGCAGTGCCTCCAAAGCAAGGCTGGATCCACTGTTCAGATTGCATTTGCCTGAGGCAGTCTTCTCAACCTAAAGCTCAAAATCTCTGCAGGCCAGGGTGTCAAATATGTTTAAATAGGACAGCACTGCTATTATCCAACTTTCCACGTGTAACTAACTTCTGATGTGAAGGAGATCACAAACCATCTTCCTCACACCACTTGGGCAACTAAAACAGTCTTTCGGTCATCCATTACTAAAATTCTTACTCAGACATGAACAACCCTCCAATCTGGATGTCAACAGATCAGCAGGCATTGCCTTCAGATCATAAGCAGGCTGCTTATTTCACCTGTAAAGAGGATTAGATGTCTACAGCACATCAAGGAAACAAGCATGAGAACAGACTGTGTGGCATTTTAGCTCCATCTATCTTTAAAATTTCCCCAAAGAGCAGGATTTTTTTTATGTCCCATTTAAGTTACTACCTCATCATCATATGACTGGCCTCCACTGCCATGACATACAAAACTTCAGTATATGGTGACAGGCCCCCTAGAAAGTCATTCCACAACCTGAAACATCATCTACCCTTCAAACACACTAAAAATAGATTGCTCACCCCCCTTGAGGTCTCAGCAGCCCATCTGATATTACAGTACAGTATTAACAAACCTATGTAGACACAAATTCTTAAAATAAATATCTTCAGAAATAAAACCAGAATACCAGCAAGCAAATTATATTCCTGTACACCACTGAAGTAACATGGATGAACCTGTGGAAGCACTGAAGAACCATGGAGGGCAACGAGCATTTCATGTTCGTTTTGCAAGAGCACACTACATGCAACCTTTGGTCAACCTATCTGTCATCCTGCCAAGTAACTTCTGACTCAAGGCTTTTGGTCTGAAAGACATTTTCAGCAGCTCTTATCTGGTTCTTTGGGAGAACAACACACTGAAAATCTTGTATTCCTCCCCTGCTCCACGGTGGAAGAAGACCAGCACATTTGTAGAGGGCGTGGAATGGAAAATTCATTGTAGTATGTTATCACCTCTGTAACCCAATCATTTAGAAATAATTCAGGTTTACTCATTTATTCATGCAGCTGCAAAACCCAAATATATTGACTCACTCTTTCAGCAGCTCCAGTGAGTAGTACAGTTATGCCCTTGGAGCCAGGGATTTCAGAAGGTCTCATGCATGCATGAATAACCTGGCAGGAGAAACCTTCATGCTCCTGAGAAACAACAGCTTCTCAAGCCACCAAGGTGGAAACACATCAGGAGCCAGCACCACCGAAAGGTACAATACACAAATCCTGCAAGCCCTAAGCTGAGAGCCATCATATATGCTGATTGGCATATAAGGCCATGCTAACATGGCCTTCATTCGTATTTACCTCCAGAAGGCCTGATAAAGTCCTCCTCTCCCCAGGTCCTGATAGTATCGCAGACTGGGCTGTTTTACACCATATGCTTGATCACAGACAAGGGAACTTGACCTCCATACGACCTGACATAGCTGAAAGCTGATATGCTTTCTCCCCACTACCCTCCCCCAACGAAGATAAAAGGTCATTTAGACCAAAAGTAACTGGTCCACACTGACTTCAAGTTACATGAATTCAACTTTTGGGATGCACTCCTTGCCAGGAACCCAAATCCCTTCTTACAGGGCTGCAAGCCACAACCATAGGAGAGGGCAGGAACAATTCAGCGGTCAAGAAACTAATTAACCAGGCTGAGAGCTGTCTGGCTGCTCTCAATTTTCCATCAGCCATTTGTTAACACTTTTACACTTGTCAAGTTATTTAGCTGAGCATGACAGAAGCACAGTTTCAGAGCCCACCAGTGCTGGAGGTCCTATATCCTGCAGCCAGAGCCACCCAGATGTAGACAAGGAAGGGAAAAACTGAAATGCACATCAGAGCTTCCGATCAAATAAGGAGAGAAATCATTCCAAATTTTTTTATATTGACATTTATTTTTGTTTTTTTTCTGACAGTCACACACAGTTGTGTGACTCTTGTTCCCTTCACAGAAGAAAACGGGATAACTCCCATTGTCCTTGTCTTCCAGACTTGGCTGCTTTGCCAACTAAACTAAGTAGATATTGTATATATAGTTAGTCTCTTCTTCCATACTCACCGTAAGAAGCAACACACCTGAGAACAAATGATCAGTCAGAATAACAGCAGTGACATAGAAACAAAGTGGCAGGTAACTCTAGTTCCCATCTCCCAAATGTCTGCAAACAGCAGAGCAGGTCTGCTCCAGTCTCACAAACCAGAACCACTGCAAAAGGAGATTTTTCTTTTCTTACCTACATATTGGTTTGTTTCAACATACACAGCAACAGAACACAGCACCAAGGTCTTAATTTCCGATATCCTTGTAAAATCCTAATTATGCCTGTTTTACTGGGTAGAGGGATGGATGATTGAAGGAATTAAAAAAAATTAGAGCAAGATTTCAAGGACTGCTTTCTTTGGTCTCCTTAGCGTTTGGTCAGAGAGGCCTAAAACCCCATTATAAAGAGCCACATGCCCACAAATCTAGCTGAGTCTGACTGGACCTGAAGAATCCAAGTGTGAGTTAAAATAGATAAATATTTGATAAATAAGGTGAAAACTCAAAACATGGGCTGGTGGAGCACAGGTTCTGTGCATCACATTCCCCTATTCTCCTCTTTTCTTTGCCAGCAATGAGAGATCTAGGGACAATGTGTGGGAGGAATGTGTTTGCCTGGGTCCTGTGATAAGTAGCTATTGTATTGTGAATTCATTTGCATGACAACAGTCCAATCCAGTATGACCCATCTTCTTCCCAAAAGGAATATTCTGTGATGCCTTCTTTCCACAACTGCTGATACCACCCTGAAGCAGCACTATTTGAACCTTAAGAGCTGCAAGCGGGAAGGAAGAGTTTGCTCATTTGGACAGTGCAAAGAAGCCCCTATTGTCCTACAAGGCCACGGAAACAGTGACCACATGTACATCAGAAGATTCCATTTTTAGCATCTTTCAAAACAAAGTCTTCTCTTTCACATTATCACGAGCACACTGAATCCTCAGTCTTCCTATATCATTCTCTGCAATGTCTGCTTTGTTTTGTCTTGAAAAATCATTCTCCTGCCTCTCTACCCCACGCAATTGCTCTATTAGCAGCAAGTTTCCACTACACATAATTATGGCATGCCTTAGCCTACTTTTCTGTTTGCTGAATAGCTCTGCCTATTTTCTACTTATGCTGATGCTACCATTTACTTTTCCTGACACTCTAATCCTTGTATCCTTTGAAGGCCTGACTTCCTCCACCACGACAGCAGCTGGGGTTCTCAGGCCCCTTTCCAGAGCTTTTTAATAGCAACAGTAATGCCATCACTGAACATCCCACTTCTTAATCTTCAGGTCAGCATAGAGCCTGTACCTGTAACATGTGCTGCAACTACACCATCCAGTGCAGCTCACCACCCATTATCTAAATGACTAGCAAGTTATTAATCGCATATTCCTGGCGTTGAAAGGAGAAGGAAAAATACAGGCACACAATGCAAGCACCTAGCTTCTCCCAAAGGTATGAAATAACTCACAGATTTTCTGCGTAATCCCAATTAGATGTTTTATCTTCCACCCAAAGTAACAAGTGACACTCTTCAACAACTGATTTCTTAATTTAACTAGTTCAAAATAACAGGAACAGTCCAGTGAACCAAGTGTTTTCTCAGAATTATTTGTCCTCAACATACTGGCCTTGCAATGATTGCTACCCTGATAAGCTCTCAGTAAGTCGTTTCTAATCACTCATGACATTGATGCTGTGCCTACAGCTCTTTATGCTGACATTATTAAACATGTATTCTTAAAGAGACTGTATTTGACTCCACTCAAGAACAATGACAGCATATCCTGAGATGTCTCATTTTCATCTTTAAATTACCAAATGAGCAATATTTGATTGTTTTTCTTGACAGATCTTACCATCTTCTATCCAAAAAGCTGCTGTTAGCCCAAGCCAAAAATTTACTGTATTCCCCCTAAACAGAAGCCATAGAGGTCCATAATTACATCACCAAGACTAGCCAAAAATGAAGATGCTTTTAGATCAAGGGTAAATAAAAGCCGTAGCACAGTTGCTAGGTCTGTGGTTGACGGTTCTGATAACCAGTGTGTCTCAAAAATTACTACAATGCAATCACAACCAACGGTGGGCAAACACTGCTTAAAGAAAAGTTACTTCAAGTAGTGATTAGGCAAGGATATTTTGAGTTACTGCAGTAACAAATACTGCCTCGAGCAGAACAAAACAACTGTACCAAGATCTTCAAGCCCTGAAGAGCTGAAGAGAACACACAAAAAACAGAAATGGTACATAAGACTATGTGTTTCAAATATAAGACACCAGAAATAAAGACTCCTTTTCCTCATCTCAAACCTCTTCTTTCAAACCCCTTCAGAGATGTATTTGTACTGCAACATCTGGCACAGCTTCATAAAACTCAAGAGATGAGGGGCAGACTTCAGATCTTTGGTATTGTTTTTAAAGTTAAAAGAATGAAATGGAACAAAACCCAAAACAATATCATGTGACTTTTTATTTACCTATGTGTTCAACTTCCAAATACAGGCTGAAAGCAGAATACTTCCAAAACTCAGGACACAAATGGAGACTGCATTCTATTAAATATAGTCCCCTCATTTGGAAACTTCTACTAAAGCTTTTTCACTACAACCAACAAGATAATTATCATAAGTTGAGCTATCTCCCTTCCTCCCCCCTTTTCTTCTTTCAGCACTGGCATACAAACCATGCTATTTTAACTTCTTTCCTGTTCTCCCAGTTCTTCTGGAACATTTTATTTTCAACAGTCAACTCATTTGGAGAAGTGCCATGCTGAAGTTCAACCGTTTACAATGTTAACTGTGTCTCTGCCAGCAACTGAAGACTTGCACCACACCACCTTCCCCAGCACCTCTTGATTAAACAATTTGAGTTCCTCTCTCAGAGGTTAGCAGTTGTTTAAGCAGCCGTCATTCTTATCATGCCCTTTTTTCCCTTCAAAATTATTCTCACCCTCTGAAGAGTAAGGTGGCATTTCTCACCCCGTCCTCAATTAACACTTCACAGACCTCCTGCTCGCCTCCTATAGGCCCATATTATATTTTAACACTACCTGAAAGATTTCCATTAAACAAACCCTTTCAGACAGATTGCCTGATTATTTAGTACTCTACAAAAAAGCAACTGTTTGAAAAGCAAGCATTTAGACTGATCAAGTTCAACATTTTTACTAAAGCCAGCAATTACAGGTTCATACTTGATCACATCTTGATCCAGTATGCAAGTTAAGCAAATCATACAGTTCTGGCACTAGCAGCAGACCATTTTCATCTGGAAAAAGTTCATAAAATACATTATTTAATTTCAAAATACAGAAATATCTGTGAAGGGAGCACTTTATTTTTCTACTACAATGTATTGGAAGTATAACAAAGGACAAGGAAACAAAATATGTGAAAAGACACAAGGACATACTGGCCTTTGTAGGCCTTTCCTGATCAGTCAAAACAGGATCTCCTTCCTCTATCAGTATGCTTCTTCAAATCACTCTTTTCAGTATTTCACAGGGGGGTTTTGGGTACTACAGGTTTTTGTCTCTAGGTTTGCTTAGTAATAGCTTCAAACAGGGCAATGTTGGTTAGTGAATATTACACAGCTATTCACTAGTTCCATACTTTTAAGTCCTTTTGCAGCAGTTTCTTACAACGAAGCAGTGTTCTTCTGCTCAATTTAAGAAATTATCCACAACACCACGCAGAGAAAGTGTTACAGCAAACTGGAGCAATCTCAATTTATACTGTAACTCTAGACATTGTTTGGAGTAATAGGAAAACTCAATAGGAGAAATTCATTTACAATCGTTTCTGGTCATTCCAAATTTCAAGAGACATCTTTGGGCTTTTCTGAAGTAACCTTCCTCAAACTGTAAGTTGTACTATTATAAGACTTCAGTTCTTCCCATTTCCTTTTTAAGGCTAAAATTAAACTTGTCCATTCCTTGGGGCCCAGAGTAACATCTGCCAGATGTCCAGACATGTATGTTGAACACAGTTCTTCTCCAATACTTATCTACTTATCAACTCTCTTTTCATGTACTTATATTCTTCATAGTATGAGCATACACAACATCTTTTCAGTCTTCCTCTTGTAACAAAATAATTTTTTAATTATGGAAGGAAATTCTAAACATGACAATTTAAATTTCTCAACAATGTAATCCATTATGAACCCAGTAAAAATGTATAAGGGAATCCAATCATTGTTTAAACATTTTTAAAGCAGTGGTCTATAGACTAACGGGGTTGAGAAGGGCAATTAAGAAAAGCAAGTTTATATACTGAAGAATAAGCTATGAATGCAGTTTCTGTTAGGGCTTGCACCATGAAAAAGTTCTGGGTGCCCACAAACCAAAAGCAATTGAAAGCCATTGTCCGAGTGAAGAAATTTGTGCCCGATTACCAGAAACATTCTGGTCACTGTCTCACAAATTAAGATTCTTTTTAGCGTTTCTTTAATACTCACGGTTTGGGTTTTGTTTTTTTTTTTTAGATTAGTTTTGATTTGGTTTTAAAAATAAAAGGAATCCCTCAGTTAGTATTTTAACAGCAAGGTGAACTTCAGTCTGCCTGGGTAGAACTACAGCAAGAAACATCATTAACAAGAATATCGTTCTCTAAAGGGATTTCAGTCTCATAGTGAAGAAACCCCCCATAGAAATAATACCACTCTCACTCCAACTCAAACTATTGCAATGACATTTGGTTTTCTAGGGTGTCTGTCACCACAGGAGGGTGGTAAGAGGCCTTCCCATAAAGATCCTCAGCTTAAATTTCAAACTTGTTCCTGGATTGCACATGCTACGTTCAAGAGCAATGTATCTGTAGGGCACATTGTAGTGCAAGCACTGAGTTGACCTCTCAAGAAGTAAGAGGAGATTCACAATTCTGAACTATGAAATCCAAGCAGATACCTAGGAAGACTCCATACAGTCCTCTCATACAGAAGATGGATATTTGGGATCTGACCCAAATATGCAAAGGCCAGTGGGGACTTTTTCAGCTTCTTCAGTGGCTGCTGATTTAGAACTGTGCAGAGACTGCAAAGTGCATCAAAGAACATCACCTCAGGGGAAAAAAAAAAAAGTTAGCCTCCCTCTTTACTTTGTCAAAATGTAAGATTAAACATACCTGAAATGGTACATTCCATGGCCCACTTCTGAAAGATGGAGACCACCACAGTATCTCAGTAATTTGGGTGACATATCAGCAACCACAACTTAAGAAATGCACAGTTGATAATGCAATATTCTTCCCAAGTATATTAGATTATATACTAAACCATTTCTTCCATAGCAAAAATAAAATAAGGGCATTGATTTTAACCTTGCAGCAGCTGGATCCCAAGTTCATCGCTAGTCATTGCAGTCCTCAAATCCTTGTATTCTTTTTGCATATCTGGGACCATATTCTGATTCAGATTCACTAGTCCCTTATCCTGTCAATTACACCTCCTGTATGTAACACATTCCTTCTTAAATTCTTCAGAGTAACCTATGAATGAACATTACTGATACCCTTCCATGGAGCTGTGCCTTCGAGCTCAGTAGCACTACCCTGTGGTATCCCCCTCGTTCATTTCATCATGTAGTTTGAATTTTTTGAGGAACTGCATCTACTATGCAACTGATGTGCAAATTTAGGTTGGTGGGAAAAGAGTGAGGCCTGGTTTGAGTCTACTCAAAATGATTTCAGATTAAAAGGGGGTTAAAAAAAAGCACACAAATTCCTGTTCAACTGCTATCTCACTTTAAAGATCTTAAGTTTCCATAATGACATTAAAATCATAACAAGAATGTTGCGTTAAGTTTTCAGAAAAAAATATTTTAAAGACAGCTGTGAAAACTGTTCCAAGAGAAATTATGTGTGTTATGATGCTCTGAGGAACCTACTAAAAGCTTGCCAGTATCATTTTAATGCAACCCAGTGAGTGGGGAGAAATATTCCATCTTAATTTAAAATACATCCAAAAGAAGGAATGTTCTTGAAAATCAGATGTTAAAAATCCCCCAAATCAGGCATCACCTTCATCACCTAGAAAAAAAATGACATTTCATGACGTTCTCTGGAAGAACCTGAGCAGCTTCAAGCTGCGTGCACTTACCTCCAAATGCTTTCAAAAATCTATAAATATATGCGTATATACACTATTTCTTTGGCCAACTGATCAACCTCCTAAATTCTGTGGTCTTTAACCAAAGAAAAATATCTAGAAAGGTGACCTCCACATGAAAGCATAAGAGGAAAAAAGCCTGAGGATGTGTTTCTCTGTGTGAAGGAGAATCTGAGCAATTTCCTCCAATCCTTATTTCCTGATAGCATGAAGTCAGAGAGAAGACCCATCACAATGCTGTACATTGAAAAAACTGAAGAAACCTTAGGGGAAAAAATCATGATTAAACCAGCTACTGCCAGCAAAGCTTCAAAACATGGAGAGACATCCACGACGTTAGGAGCACTTCCCATCTCAGCTTTGTCTACTCTCTCTCTCCTCCATTTTCTGGTGGAGCTAGAGAACATGACATGGCTTACCTGACTCAGATCACAGCTCTCTGCCAAACTAGTCACTTCCTCTTAGACATGCAAGCAGCTTCATGAGACAAACAGACCCCCACAGACACACACACAAAAGCAGCAGCAGAAAGCACTCAAACTTGAAGGTCTTTCTCCTTCCAAACACCAGAAAAACGAATGAAACTTTTCCTTTTTCTCACCCTAAAGAGGGAGGTGAAGGGGGGAGAAATCCTATCAGATCACAACTACATGAAGCTCCAGGAGGATCTCTGTGGAGAATAGAAACCACAATACTAAGAGCGGGGCGGGGGGGGGAGAAGAAGGTTACTCCAGAAGACATAAAGAGCCTGTAGACTCTGTGTGTGCATGTGTGCGAGAGCGAGGAGAAGCTTTGTGTTGTGGAGCCTGGACTGGAACCAAAGCAGACAGCTTGCAAATGGAGGACAGGGAGATAAAGAAAGGGAAAGAGGGGGAGAGATAGGGAGAAAGCTGCTCCGGGTGGTTGAGAAAGGGGCAGGGGAGAAAGCGCCTTCTCCCTCGCCTGGTTTAAAGGTAGGGACATCGGGGAACTGAGCAAGAAGTGGGCTCCTTCCTTCCCCTTCCTTTCTTCCCTTCTCGCTCTCTTTCTCTCAAAGGAGAGCACAAGCGTGTGTAATGGCTCCTGCTCTCCAGCTGAACGCTGTCCTCCTCCAAGCAACCTCCTGCGGGCACCACCAGCCTCCCAGCCCCGACGCCGCCGGGGACCCCCGCATCCCAACTCCAGGAGATCCGCGGTGGGGGCACCACCGCTGGGGTGAGGGACCAGCCTCACCAGCGGCGAGGAGGAGGGCAGCGAGAGAAGACGAGGAGAAAGAGAAGGAGAGGAAAAGGGAGAGAGAGAGAGAGAGAGAGAAAGAAAGAAAGAAAGAAAGAAAGAAAGAAAAGGAAGGAAGGAAGAAAGAGGTCACCCGATTGCCTGGGTCGTGCCAGCACGGAGCTTTTCTCTCCTCCGTGTCTCTCCCGTCTCTGATCCAAGTCCACACGCACAGCACCATCCAGACCTCGCACACACACACATCTCCTCTCGGGCACCCCCCACCCCGAAAGCTCGGCTGATATCTCACTTATCTCCCCATATCCCCCCCTTGCAACAACAAAAAATTAATTAACCGCCTTCCTCCTCCTCCCACCACCACCACCACCACCACCAGCACCTCCTCCTCTTCTCCTCCTCCATGCAAGAGACTTCTCTCTCAAACAAAACACCCCGCTCTCGCTCCCCTCTCTCCTCTTTTTTTTTCCCCTTCCTTTCTTTCTTTCTTCCTCCTTCCTCCGTTGACCGAATGAATGGATTTCAGAGGAAGGTGGTGGAAAGAAAGAAAGACGGAAAAGACCAAACAAAAAAAAATAAATATATATACACACACACGAGAGATGATCTCTCCAATGCCAAACCGGAGATGGGTTTTAATTGCGAGAACTTACAGGAGCGTCCCGGCACTGCTGCTCTTGCTGCTGCCTCCTCTCCTCTTCCTCTCTGCCTAGCTCTTCTTCTTGTTATTGTTGTGGAAGTTGTTTTGTGAGTCTCATGTGCTCCTTGCCAGGTCTCAGCAATGGAGGATCGCCATCTTTCCCTGCTTTTCCCCCCCTCTCTCTCTCTCCCTCTCTCTCTCTCTCTCTCCTTCACTGGTTTGCTGCAGCTGCAGATGACCTGAGATATCCGTCTCTCTCTCTCTCTCTCACTCACCCTCTGTGTCTCTCTCTGAATAATGAGCAACCAGAGGGAGAGAGAGAAAGAAGACAATCTCCTCTCCTACCACACAAAACGCAAGAGCACCAGGGGGTGCAAGAATCCTTTCTAACAACAACAACAACGTGTAGGGGAAGAGAAGGAAAAAGAGAAAGAAAAGAGAAGAAAAGAGAGGAGGAAAAGGCAAGAAGAAAGAGAGGGAGGGAGGTGGAAGAGGAGGGGGGAAAGCAAGCAAACAAGAGAGATCCAGGAGGCAGACAGATGGAGGAGAAGATGGTAGTGATAGAGGAGGAGGTGTTGAAGATGAAGGAGATTAAGAGGAGGAAGGTGGTAACAAAAAGTTAAGGTTTGGGACACTGAATCACTCACAGGCCAGGGAGGAAGAGAAGAAGGGGGAAAGATCTGAAGAGCTTCCCCTTCCAAGCTGTTGCCTTCACAAAGCTTCCTGTGCAGGAGCGCTCAGCTGCTCCTGCGATGCTGGGGGAGCCGCTCGGATGGAGCGCTCTGCTAGGTCATAGCTCTCTTCCAGCCATGGCAAAAACCGGTTTCTGCATGCAGATCTGCCCCTGAGGTGATCCCTCAGACACATCCATCTAGAGGCTAATCTTCCCTGAGCAGGGTAAAGAACATAAATGGAGCTGGAGGTTGCAAAGTATAAAACCAGATCTACCACGTGGTTGGTTTTTAATCCCCCTTCCAGCTCGCATTTGATGTGGAGAAAGGAGACTCGAATTGTCCATTTCTGGCACGTATTTTGAAGTCTACTCCCGGAAATAAAGACAGTCATCTCCAGGTTTTTTATTTCTCACAAGCATTTAGGAGAAAAGAGAGCTTGTACTACCGAGCACCAAAAGCACTTCCTACATTGGTGAAACGTTTTTGGCTGGAAAATAAAATAAATAATTCTACTTAAAATAACTTTTATGCCTTCTAGCACCTAGTTGTCTGGTCCTTTGTGACTGATTATTTAAAACCGTGGAAACTAACGATCAAGGCTCACAAAGAAAGGTGTCTTGGTGATGAAGGCAAGCAAGCAAAGACAAAGCGGCTGTAGCCTGCATTTTCATTTCGTCTCGTTTCTATTAAGCATTGTGCTGAGCTACTTTTGCTCGACATTCCCCCCCCCCCCGCCCTCCCCCGCTCCAGTCTTCCTACAGCACCAGGTCAGATTCTTTCTAGGGTTATGTCTAGCACTGGAAGGGGGGGACGGGGGGGACGGGGGAAGTGGGGGGGGCTGGATTAGGGGTTATGTGCAGACTCAGAAAATCAATACAAGGGAGTGAGGCAAAATCAATTTGAGCACAAGGGCATGACTGGTATTGGAACATCACTGGGATTTCTCCAGCCCTCAAGCGCTGCAATTTGCATGGGTGGAAGAGAGACTAGAACCACAAAGCTCCGGTTCGGGTGAAGGGGGAGATCCCTCCCCTGCTCCGAGGAAGTTTTATGTGAGTGGTGAGGCTGAGATGATCTTCTTAAAAAGAGTCCAGATTTTACTGGCTCTGGGAGAGGTTAGGCATGATAGAACTTCCTTGTCTGCACTCTCCCAGCTCAGCTGAAGACCAAATGCAGAAATTCTAACGATAGCAATAAAGTAAAATAACAAAAATTGGTCGCCCAGGTACTAGTCAAATATTAAACCCATGCAGTCTCCGATCTTCCCATCCGCAAGACTGCCGTGAGTACAAAGCACGCAGGCAGGATCTGTCCCATTAAATCTGTTTCTTTGAGCCGTGCAAGTTAATCACTAAACAGGAGAAAGATCTTCCTCCTCCTCTCCTCTCTTTCCGCTCCCCCCCTCCTCGCCCCAAACAAGTGCTGTGAGAAATAGGAGGAAGGATATTATCTGGGCAGAAGGAGCACTGTTGGATTTAGAGAATCCTTCTTAAGGAAAAGGGGAAAAAACATCAAAACTGGGGATTCCTACTAAGACTACTGGTTTCATGCAGACAAATGAAGCGGACACCTCCTAAGAAGCTGATAAAAGAACATTAAGGAAAAGGGAGGGACTGTCTTTACGGCTGCCAGAATGTGCGTGTGTTCTGCCTGCAATTTTCTATAAATCATCCTCTTTGCAGGAAGAGAGCGCCTGGGCTTTGCAATCTTTGACGTACCATCAACACCAAGGCAGATAATTTACCTCTTTGTCTCTCAGCATTACATTTAATTTTTATTTTTTTTTAAAGGGAAAATAGAGCAACTCCACAACCACAAACCCCAAAACACCTGACTTCTGACCAGCCACCCTCCAAGGAAACAATCCCATTTAAAAATGAACGCTCTTGGGAGGAGTGGGCATCAGACTTCAGGGGAAAAGAAAGAATGAAAGAAGGAGAAAGGGAGAAAGAGAGAAAGGAAGAAAGGGAGAAAGAGACAAAGAAAGAGACAAAGAAAGAGAGAAAGAAAGAGAGAAAGAAAGAGAGAAAGAAAGAGAGAAAGAAAGAGAGAAAGGGAAAAAGAGAGAAAGAAAGGGAGAAAGGAAGAAAGGGGGAAAGGAAAAAAGGGAGAAAGGGAGAAAAAGAAAGAAAGAAAGAAAGAAAGAAAGAAAGAAAGAAAGAAAGAAAGAAAGAAAGAAAGAAGAAGAAAGAAAGAAAGAAAGAAAGAAAGAGAAAGAGAAAGAAAGAGAAAGAAAGAAAGAAAGAAAGAAAAAGAAAGAAAGAAAGAAAGAAAGAAAGAAAGAAAGAAAGAAAGAAAGAAAGAAAGAAAGAAAGAAAGAGAAAGAAAGAAAGAAAGAAAGAAAAAGAAAGAAAGAAAGAAAGAAAGAAAGAGGAAGGAAGGAAGGAAGGAAGGAAGGAAGGAAGGAAGGAAGGAAGGAAGGAAGGAAGGAGAAAAGAAAAGAAGAAAAGAAAAGAAAAAAAAAAGAAAAAAGAAAAAAGAAAAGAAAAGAAAAGAGAAGAAGAAAAGAAAAGAAAAGAAAAGAAAAGAAAAGAAAAGAAAAGAAAAGAAAAGAAAAGAAAAGAAAAGAAAAGAAAAGAAAAGAAAAGAAAAGAAAAGAAAAGAAGGAAGAAAAAAGAGAGAGAGAGAAAGGAAGAAAAAAAAATGTATCTTGGTGGAGGTAGCCTAGACATGTTTTCCCGCCCTATCGCCCCGTCCGTTGGCGGGGGATTGGGGGGCGCCTCCTGCGCCGGTCCCGTGGGGGACCCCCGTGCTCCGGCGGGGAGCGCTGGTGTCCGGGCACTCTCTCCGGGAGGAGGTCGGGAGGCCAGACGAACTCCGGCGATGGGGCGAACAGTGCCGGGGGGCGCGGGGCGGGAGGCTTCTCCCTAGTGGTCGGGTGGTCCATAACTTCCTCCCGCAGGCTTTCTGTCATCCCCACCGTGCTCTGAGCGCCGCCGGGGAAAGACAGCGGCGAGGTGGACATGCTGAGCTGAGACAGCCCCAACCAAGGAGCAACCACCAGGAAAAGAGAGGGGGAAGCCTCCCTGGAGCACCCCGTGTCCACGGACCGCTGGTTTCGCGCAGGAACTGGCGCTTCTGGCTGCTAAGTCCAGTGGAGGCGAGGCGGGCAAGTCCGGGGGGTGCAGGATCCTCCATGGGTTGATGGGCGGGCGGGGGAGGGCTTTAGCTGCGGGGCAGCCCCCCTGGCTCGCCCCGGTGCCGTGCCCGGCAATAAAGAGGTTAACCGTGGTGACAGCCCCCTGGTCCTAATTACCCCGGCGGGTTAACAGCCCATTAGGGGCAATGAAGATAGTTTGCACCTCTCTGGGTGCTGGCATTTGGGTCGCCGGGGACGCCAGAGGACATCGGGCGCCGATATCTCCTCTGCCAGGCAGCACGGCCGGAACCGGGGAATCCGAGATGGAGCCACGGTGGGGCTCAGCACCCCCGCTCCTCTCCGGGGTAGCGTGGGGTGAGAGGGGATTTCAGCTTCTGTCCGTCTGCCCAGCAGGGGTTGTGTACCACTGCCGTGTTGGCTGAAGCCACGGGAAAGGGGTGTTCTTGGTTTTAAAGAATAAATTAGCACACCCCTCGCCATTGACCTGAGGTGGATGGACAATGTTCCATCAGGTGAAGGAGGGCCTGGGGCTGGGGAAGAAACATTTGCCAGCCTCTCAGACTGGCTGCATCTTCTCTCACCCAGAAAAACTGACCAGCCCAGGCCCAAGTGCCTCATCCTCAGGCCAGGTCTTCGCTGGTGTGCGATGATTCGGGTTTACTGGCCCTGCCTGACACCTGCATCCCACTCCTGCAGCCACTGGAAGCTGGTGGGGCTGCACAGTGTGCCCCATGGCGCAAGGCCACAGGGAGAGAGGTGAGCAGACTGCAGAAGCTCAAGATGGTGCTATTTTGCTTTCCCATTTTTTATTTTTATTTTTTTCACCCAAACTCATTGCTCTATGGGCTCTAATTAGTTCCTCAGGATGGGAAACCCTGGTACATTTAGCATGGACAGTGAACGCAGCCTTAGTGAGCAGGAGACATTAAGAAAGCAGTGTGGAAAATAAGACAGCGAAAACACACTTCTTTATAAATAATCAGCAGTGAGGCAGTGTTGTTAATGTCCCCTCACAGAACTGAAAGTGGCTTCTTTTTTTTTCCTCCCCAGATTTGGAAGAGTTTCTTCCTTTTCCTGCAACAAGTTTGAGTGAACTTCCTATTTATGCTCCACTTCTTCATGGCTATTTTACCCTACCAGAGCAAGGTTTTGCAGCCCTTATGCAAGAGGCGAGCATTGTATCAGCTCACTGGAGAGCTGAATATCACTGCCTCTCTAGAATATTATGTTCTGCAGCTATTGAGAGAATTTCACTTTCCTATCTAAGAAGATTAGAAATGTGCTGTTCTGACCTTTACCCTGGCAACTCACTTATTTCTTTAACCTCCAAGGGTTTCCTTGTTGTGAAGGAGTTTGAGGAGAAACTGTTTGGTTGGAGGCAGAGAAATCCCACTCTGATCCATGAAAGACAAGGGATATCTAATCAGCAAATTTTTCTTTTAGCAAATACTCTTATAGAGGACAGTGGATTCAAAAGTGTTTACGTATAAATAATCCAAATCTAGGCTCTGAAGAACTCTTCAGAAAATTCTTCTATTAAAACCTAAAACTTTCAGCCTGCTCATAAATATTTGGGGAATGTTTTATTCCTGTCAGTCTGGCAATTTCTGAAATCTGCAAGAGCAAGCTCTTCACTATAAGATCACTTTATTATCTGCAAGGACACCTCAGAATGTTGCAGACCAATAGAAAGATATACTTTTAGGTTGTTTAAGAGAATTATACTGTTGACCAGGCAGGGTATTGGAAGTCACGTCCTTATCTGACAGATGTGTAAGTTCCAAGTGTTAGAAATACAGTTTTTGCTCCTTTGAGAAAACTGAATCTTCAGCAGTCAGACATTTGGGTAAATTCATGGTTATGTTTTATACTTGTCCCCATCTTCCTCAGAAACTCTACACCAGGACCAGGAACCAAGAAGTCACTTTACAAAGAGAACCTGTCCCGCTCCAAAACCTTTTAATTTAGGCGTGAGTCAAGAATAATGAGTATATGGTGTTGGAAAGCTATGCTAGACTTAAGCGTGGATTTGCTGTGTCCCACGGGTCACCACTTCTCCAACCTAAACACTAAAAAGTGCAGGCAGCAGAAAACCTTGTGTTTAGAGCCCAGTCAAACTCCCAGTAGAGCTAATGAAAAAAATTCTTTCAGTGTTAAAATCAACTGGGTTGGAACCGAACAGAGCACATCCTTAGTAACTGAAACATGAATCACAAATGGCCCTAAATCTTTAGTAAGTAATACATCAGTTTTCAATGATCCAATGAGTAATCCATGATTTCAATGATTATGAATTCATGAATTCAAGTACTCATGAATTCAATGAGTAATCAATCCTCTTTTCAATGATCGATTTGATTTAATAAAAGAATAAAGTGCAGTCTAGTCAAAAGGGTGTTTTATCCATCACCAGAAGACAGGCAACAAACTGATTTTTGGGAAAGCTGTAATTACCATGACAAGGGTTTGCTAAATAACTAAAGGCACATCCTGCTTCACTTCTTACTGGTGAAAAACAGTGACCATGAATCTTAATTAAATTCACTTTGCACTTTTGAAGAAGCAAAATACCCTTTGCTATAAGTGCAAATTAAGTTTTATGAAATTCAGTCCTTCCAAAGACACAGCTGGATTCATTTAACTTTTGCGTGGTTTTCCTGGAGTCAATGAGATTGAAACTGCAGTCGCTTTACAACATCTGACCTTCTGGATCATGACAACTCTTTGCTGGTTAGTATAGGAACAGTATATCCCAACATTATATTGTATTCGCTACTAAGAAGCCTTCAAGAGAGAACCAGTTTGATTTTGTCTTCAGAAGAGATAGGTACTGAGTGATTTGTGAAATGATTTTAAATTTAGTAGTCGGATACAAATAGTCTCTGACTATATTTACTGGTCATTTTCCAGTTCCCCCACCGTGTATATTTTGCTAGATTTCTGCAATTCAATACAAAGCTATTCTTACTTGCATAACCCTTGAAAAATGCGTTTCCCCCCCAACTTTTTTTTTAAGATCTAAATGCAACACTTGCACCTCTTGATCTGTCTCTCTAGCACTCCAGTATTTTTAAAACTTAAGCTCTCAAATACCAGTCAAATATTTTTTATTCTGCATGTCCTATTCAACCTGTATAATATACAGCCTCTGATAGATTTGAGTTCCACTTCCTAGCCAGTATTTCTGATATCTAATTTTTCTAGACTCACCATAAAATTGAACAAGGCGAACTCTGGCTTTGTAGGGAAGTGCCTGGTACTGCTGAATAATCTGTCTGGTATATGCAGTTTGATGACATTTTTATTGATACATTACAAATTTAGCCCAAGTTTCATTTTTTGAAGCAACTCCAGTAGGTATTTTCATTTCCCAGGGAAGCATTTCAGGCATAGTTGATTTCCCATCTTGCATGTCTTTGAAGATATAAAAAGGAAACAATGCATTTTATCTTCTACTTTTGAACTACTTCAGTTTACAGTTTTATTTCCTAATGAAGTTGTTTCATCTTCAGCTTTTGCTGAAGTCCCAGTTGTACATATGGGTCAATTCCAATTCATTTTCCCTGTGAGCGTAGGGATGCACACTGAAGAAAGTTGAACACTGCTGAAGTGCATGCCAAAACTCTGTTCTTCTAATAACACCATGTGTTTTGGGCACGCCTTTCCTATCTGTGAGTGTGTCACTGCTACTGCTAATCTGGAGATATTTTGATGAGTGCCATTGAAGACTTTCCTCATGATCTTAAGTTTCTGACCAACAAAAAATGAAGGTCTTCCTCATCCATCTGCTGTCTATTTATATATGTTAAAATATTTTCTACTCCCTTGTATTTATGGCACCTTTTCTACTAAAATTTTTTCTACTCCCATGTATTTATGGCACTTTTTTTTTCCATTCCACATCTCCACATGATCAGCCAAATCCTCAACTGATGTAATTTGGCTGGCTTCATTGACTTCAATGGATATACTGCTAATTTAAACCTTCTGCCTGACTCATTCTTGCATCTAATTGGGTTAATAATCTTTGCCATTTACTTTCAATAGTTTAGGTATTTCTCTTTTTACTTGTAGGCGTTACATACTGAAATTACATGTTTTTCTTCATTGATGTTTTCACTATGATACATTGATATAAAGTGTTACTCTGTTTTTAAAATTTACATTTCATTTCGGCTACCCTTTCTGATCTCTCCAGAGTTACTCAGTTTCCTAATGCCCACCTTCACTTCCTACATTTTAAACTGTAGCATTTTGCTGAGTTTCTCTCTGCATTAATTTATTTCAATACACTATATTTCAAAGGAGCCTTTCTTCTGTAATATCTCATCTATACTAGTGTTTTGCCATTTATGAAAAACACATTGTTTCCAGTTTTCATCTTTACAGTTAGCTGTTGTGTCCTCTAGAATTGAAGACACACCATTTGTAATGTGAATTTATATTTACAATGTCCATTAAATACTCATCTAGTCAGAGGTGGGCAGTCGTATTGTCATGAAGGATGACCGCATATGTAAGAAGGCAGGTGCTGTAGTGTAGATTTCAAAATGTATTTCATAACCTGTGTCCATTCTTATCAGTCTTGAGATTGCCCATAATAGAGTTTCTACACTAACATGTGGAAATGGCTTGGTGTGTTTTGCTTCTTTTTGACGGCACTATTTCAGTATCAGGATTTTCAAGCTCTTTTATGGAAAGAAGGCTACATTTCAGCCTTCAAGGTGACTGGGTGGATCCCATTAATAGGGAGAAGGTAGGACAAAAGAAAGACACAAAGAAAAACACAAAAGGAAGTCCATAAATAGTACCAGTACACTTGGAAAAAATCCTCACCTATAATTACAAAAACATTTCAGCATCCCGTTCTGTCTTCAGAAAGGTAACAATTATTTATACATATCAGTCTCTATGTAAATGCCACCTGTCCAATCAATATATTAATATTTGAATTAATTTCAAAAGAAGATGGCAGAAAAAAAGCCATCATTTCCTCAGTAATGAACTAATTTATCTGAAAATCTGACAACTGCAAGTGGGTGGTACTCTTTTCTGTGTAGTCTTACAAAAGATATTGCTGCAATCAAGCTGGTACTTACTATTCTAATAGTAAAACATGCCGAGCATCAAAACTTGACATGGAATGTAATGAGAAGTGATATGATTGAGCAGATATGTTAGTTATATTATGTTAGCATGATTTCTGCTCTAGGTCTTGAAATCTTTATACACACACACACACACTTGATGAGTGAGAAAATTTATTGTGGAAAATGTACCTTAAGGAAAGGCTTGGAAGAGAAAACAAAGGAAATATAGCCAATGTAGGGAGAACGCTCTGATTTTAATAGCCAAATAGAAGAGATTGTTATGACACATGTACAATGCCTAGTTCAACAGTTCCACTTTCCTGGTCCTTCTGGTAATGGTACTGCAAGCAATAGGGAGTTCAGCCATGTCTAGTCCTTAAAAATAAGGGAGGGATGGGGGTAAAGCATACAAGTGACAAAGAAAAGCAAGGTGCTGTTTAAAGGGGAAGAGGAAAGGAAAGGGGAAGGGGAAAGGAGTGAGGGGAAGAGGAGGGCAAAAGTAAGAAAGAAAAAAAAAAAGAAGAAAAGTTCAAATGTGACACGGTTGTAAGTAGTAACCAGAGAAGGGGATTTAGGAGAGCACTGAGATGTAGCTGGAATGGCAGGCTAATATTTGGCAGTAGTATATGGGACAGATTTAAGGGGACATAGTGGGTATCAGGCAATACAGCAGAATAGTGACTGCAGTAAAGGTAATCAAGCCAAGGGTTTCCAGAACAGCCACAAAGAAATTAATAACTTCAGGGAAAACAGTAAGAATTCATGTTTTGGATACAAAAGTTGAGGGCAACAGCAAGTTTGCAGCCCTTTCTGAGAAAGAAAAGTAGGTGGATTACATATGCGGAGGATATAATCAGGTCTATGCTGCAGCTGGTTAGATCCATTTCAGTTGAATTTGCACTGAAAATTGCTCTAGACTGGATTATCATAGTTGTCGCTGCTTGCCTGTTCTGTTCTCAGGTGGTGTTTTTTGATGCAGGTGCTGTTGCCTATGGGAGCTTCTCCCTGATGCCCAGTGGTTCTGCAAGGTCCAAGTGTGCATGTTGTGTAATCTATTTCTAGTAATTGTGACTGCAAAGGAAATTCTGATAAATGTACCAGATAATTCAGATAAATGTACCTCAAACACCAGCTGATGCTGGTCCTTCTGAATCTGCAGAGAGCCTGGAGCAATAGCTCCAAGGGTTTGAACTTTTGCATTCATCTCCATATGTTCTTAAATTGTCATTCTTCACCTTCTAACTTAATCATAATCTTTAGAGCTGGCCCCACATTTTTAACTGTTTCTCTTTTGATCATTTTGCAGAAGCCCTCTGAAGTTTTTATTCCCTAATTTCAAAGTGTTTCTTGTGCCCTCCAGGTGAGAAAGTCCAGATCTGCAATGATATCTATTTTCCCTCTTGACAACTTTCAAGCTGCAGGTGGGAATTGCCAGTGCAAGAACCCATGGCATACTAAAAAAAACATAGGGACTCCAATAAATTAATTGGTTTGCCTATCTACTTTACTGTACCTGGAATTCATGTACTGAATGATTAATTTCCTTCATAGCTAGTTAATCACAGATTTCAATATCTTCAGTGTAAAATCAAGCTGCCATGTAATTTCATGGCAACAAGAATCCTTTGGCAGACCAGCTCATGTGTGGTTTGCTGGTGAGGAGGCACGGAGCTCTAAATGTCTTTCTCACTCTTGATCTTACACTCCCTGGCTTACAGGTCTAGTGTTAACTAGTTTTGTTTCATCAAACACTACAGAATTGCACTGACCGACCGTCAGTCCACAGCCCTTTAGTATTCTACAAGTTTTTTTTCAAATATCCATCCTCTTTTTCCTTTAAGTTAAACAATTCCTGTTCATCCCTTGGGAACACAAGCAGAGGAAGTATGAGTTACAGGAGATGGACACAGCCATTCATGTGAAATGTACAGCTCTTGTCTTAGTGTTCACAAGGCAGAAGGACTCCAGTTTCCTAGCTAACATGTCCATCTGCCAGAAGTTGTTTTCGTTGGTCTTCCCCAACAAGCAGGACTGAAAGCCATCTTTGGACTAACAGGCTTTGATATAGCCACAGTTCATTCTGATGGATAAGCACAGCCAGCCTTGTGTCTTTCCTCTCTCATAAGGATTTCTTTGCCTTGCTAAGGACTTGTTTAACTGGGAAAGTGACCAGCCAAGCTATAGCAGTATCATTATTTCAATGTAACCAGTCCATTTCCTGTGTAGACAAGCCCTTAGACTAATCGTCTTGCCCGACCCACAGCCCCAGTTGCAGAAATCTTGGAACATGTTTTGGAGTCTTATTCCACTCCTAGAATATGAAGCCTGCCAAACCTTTTCATTTTTTTCAAGGCTTCCTGTCATTTCAGCCCTGGAACCCATCTGATTCCAGATCTTTTGCCCATCAGCCAAGACTCTTCAGCCAAGCCACATACATCCTGCCACCAGGATGCTTCTGTTTTTGCCAGCCTCAAAATCCTACTTGTTTCTTCTGTCCATGGATGTCTAACCTTGTTCAAACGTGAACAAACTGAGCAACGGACAGGTCGAGGCCAAAATGCACGTTAGAAGTTGAACAGGTCTATTTCTTTCCCTCATTGCTAACTTTCAAGTAGATGGATGTAGAAGTCCTGGCTCCTGAGATAGTTATGTGATAAAGGCACCAATACACTCCACTGTCTCTAATGTTACCTGATGAAATCAAGAAATCCCGTCATTCCTTTTCAATCCTTTTCATAGTTTAAGCATCAATGAGTTCATCAACTTACATCTGTGCAAACAGCAGGCAAAGGTGGCATTCTTTCTTCTGCAGTCTTTATTTCATGGTTTTCAACATCCCACTATTTTTGCTTTAGGTTGTTTTACACATTACACTATTAAATTATATGAAGAAAACACTAAAATACATAAGAAATTTGCAGTGACACAGGTAGATATACCTCATGAAGAAACTTAACTGCAAGTAGACATCACAAGGTGGGTGGGGTTTTTTTTTGTTTTTTTTTCATTGACTTAGTGGAATTCTCAGTTTTAATTAGTCTCACACAGTATCCCTACTTTTTCTTTTTTTTTTAATTAGAATCCCAACCAGAATAGCAAGAGCAAGTTTAATGGAGATTTTAGCATTGTGGACAAGCATTATAAAAAAAAGATTGCAATAGACACACAAGTTCTACTGTATAGCAGTAATTCTTCGTCTTGCTGTGTAAAGTTCAACAGTAGAAGAAACGCGCTGCTCAAATGCTCTCAGGTAGTAAGTGCAGTAATTCCTGTAGCCTGACAGCTTGTCCCTTCACTAGAGAAAAAAAAATAAATCTCCACATCAAGATCACAGTGCAGGCTATTTTCCTTACAATTTCAACCTTATTTCTACTAAGTAATGCAAAGCTATATTATTGTCAGGGCCTTCTACTGCATCCCCAATGTTTCCTACAGCTCCTTTGCTGACTGCCACCAGGCATTAGCCTGCCATCCAGGTCTTTCCTCTCTCGTTTACATCCAGCCTTTGGGGACCACACCAATGAGCAGCTTTCCCTAGTCCTTCATAAGGATCTGCTTTCAAACAGGGATGGCTAGCCTCATGGCCTAAGAAGGACCCACTTACTCTCCATTTTAAGTCAAGGAAGGCATGTCTCCCTACTTCCAGCCACATCTTTCATCCTGCCCTACCAACCATTCTTTGGCAGCTCATTTTTCTTCACTGAGTACTCAAGGTTGAAGTCAGGGCTGGGAAGGGCCTTGAAGACCAGGGAACTGACCTGGAACAAAGTATTGGAACTAGATGCTATAAAGATGAGGAACTGTGTGTCTAGAGGACAACCTAGCCTTTTCCTATCTCAAAAAATTTTATATGAAAGATAAAAAAAGCTTTAATACTTTTAGACTTGAATACTGTAGGTTGTTTTTTTTTTTTGGTTTATTAAGAAATACACTTGCAGGTGAGGACTGAAATCCAGTTAATCCCATTCCCTGCCACTGTCAGAATGACTTTCTTCTCTGTGGTCTTGGGAACATAAATCATTCTCTATTCTCTTCTTTCCTCAGAAACGTAAGAGAACAAGATGCAATGGCTTTCAGTTGATCTTCCCAGGAACAATGGGTATATGGGGTCACTCCAGCCATACAATGAAACCCAATTAAACCTATTCTAAAGGCTTAAAAACACACCACAAGAGGCCACCAATGAATTTGGCACTTCTTATTTTAGGTTTCCTTTCATAAATTAGTATGTTATGTTTAATTAAATAAGGTTTGCTGGAAAACACACTTTTGATTTCGTGAAAGCTTGGATATATTGAAATTGGGTTTTGGTTTTATTCAGAAGAGCAAGTAAAAAATTCTTATGAGTATTTCAACACATTTAATTTTAATCATTAATTTTCTGATTAAAAATAACCAAAATCATAACATATAATTTTGGTAAAACTATATTTTCCAAAGAAAACTGTTAACTCAAAAGTCATTAAAATAATTCTTTTACGCATCTATGCATGTGTCTAGCAGTCAGTGATAAACTAATTCAGCAGATCGAATTTTTAAAATATTTCATTAGCAACATGGAATCCCAATAACTTGCTCATAGCCCCATAGGTTTTTAAAAAAACTGGCCTTCTACAACAGAGGTTTGAATGGAAGAACAGTTGTACTGTAATATGTTCATTTTTTATAACATTTTTGTGAATATAGAGGTGGCAATTTGAAAAGTTTTAAAACATGGATTGAATATGTTCACACTGCTTTTACCACAACACTTTACAATTTATTAACATCCCACTTTATTAAACAGATTCATCCCCTAGTGTATGAATTTGGGAAAATTATAACCACAGTAACTGAGATTTACAGAACAACTTAAGTGGAATTTGCATTTAATTGATCATGGCAAATTTGGTAGAAACATTTGTGTTACACTTATATGAACAACTTCAGTATAAAATTGAAGTAAGCATCTTAAAAAATTGGGTAGGCATGGCAGATACTGAAGATTAATACCCGTTGAACTTAAGTTTCTCAGACAAGCGTTGTCAAAATGAGGTTGCTTACCAGTATATTCAAAATAATGAGAGGAGTGAAACAGGGAGGTGAACAAACCAAAGGCTGAATGACCACAGTTAAGTAGAATTGTAATAAGGGTGAAACAACACAAAACTGAAACTTTCAATACCAGTGTTGCCTAAGGAAACATGCAGTTAGCAGGAAAAGGGTGTCTGTACTCAATTTAAGGCATAGGTGGATTTGGCTGAGTAATTGAATAAAGAAGGAAAGGAATAATCACTAATTATTCTACCTCTGGCGGCTGTAAGCACTTTACTTTTACTACACGTAGCTAGGAGCAGCACAAACCATCCTTGATCTGTGTACTGCTAATGCAGTTGCATTGCTTGCTGAAGAAGTTTGCAAAGCATCAGTGTGTGTTGCTACCTCTGACACGTGAGTGGTCCTGATGAATCCCATGCACACGAGTATCTACAAGTCCTGTCCTTCAGCAATTTGTTGGATTGGGTGCAGGACGTTTGGTGGATACTGGTTTGCTCAATATAGGAAACAATTTGTGGGAAAATTAATTTGATCAATCTGGAAGTCAGGAGATCAGTGTTTCATAAATAAAAAAGTGTCCTGACCTGCACTACTGTCCTCCTTCAACCTGGTGTTTTTCAGCCCAGCCATTTTGTCATTCATGTTTGGTTGCAGAAGTGAGGTCAGTGTAACAACAGAAATGTTGCTGAAGGCAAAGTAAGATTTTTCTTGAAGATCAAAGGCTTCCTGTAGTGCAATCTGTGTCTAAAAAAGACTTCATACACATACACACCCTAAGCCTGCACCTCTCTGATTCATTCCTGTCTTAGGGAACTGCTCACTCACTATCATCTGAACAATATATGTCATGAATCATTCATTTATTCCACTCAAATGAATGGAAAGCTTTCCATCAGCCACAATGGGGTTTGACTCAAACCTTGAGGGCCTGATGCGTCTACTCTTTCTTTCACTGAGTGGTGCTTCACTTTGGATGTAGTCCCACTGTCCTCTTTAGCAGCCTCTGCCACCTCTTCCTCATCTCAGTCACTGGATTGTCTCTTCCAGCCACATGGGCTGGAAGCACAGCCTGCTTCAGGAGCAGAGTGGGGAGGGAGGAGTATCCTTCCTGGTTTTCAGTATGGTCCCCTTTGGTCTTAACTTTACAAGCAAGGGCAGGATGCTTCCTGTCTCTCCTCATCCATAACCCTTTTTCTTGTCTCACCTACCAAGGCAAGCCATCAAATACTTCAGCATACAAAGCAGCAGGATGAGCAGAGTTTACGGGCTGCCTGTTGCATTCACTTGTTAAGGTTTTGTGTGCATTTTCAGATGGTTCTTTCCAAAAGACTATCTCCTTCCTGCCGCATCTCTAGACCAATTGAGAAAAAAAATGTATTTCCTTCTAGGAGCACTTGCACTTTGCTCTTTAATAGAAGAATCCATCAATTCCTCAGTTCAGAAAAGAAATTAATCTGGGGAACAATGTCCCATGGGGTCCCAATCAGCTGCTTCTCTGTTTTTCAAGGTAAAAAGTGCCCTTCACTCCAGTAGCAGAGTGGATCCCCACACTGGAAAGACAGCACTTGCTGAACAGAACAGAGCGCCTTGTCAGGACTTGAGGCCATGCTAAGAAATGGCCTTATAAGGACAACTGCAAATTTCACCACTGTTTAAAAAGGAAACTGTATTTATTTGAAATTGCTTTGTCTCATGCAAATATGTAGCCACAAACGTGTGTGTGTGAAGACTCGATACAGGCAAACACATATAACTGTGTAAGCAGCATACCTGCTAGCCCAAATAACTTGTTGAAAAACAGTAAGAGAACAGACGTGCAACAGACCTCAGTTGGCTCACTTAATGCCCTACTGGAAATAGTCAGAGACCCAAGTGATGCACGTGCTATATGAACCCCAAGCAGAAAAGAATAGAAAGCTCTTCAACCAGTCAAAGTAAGTTGATTTTGGCTGGGCTACTAAAGAACATTTGATAAAGTCAAAGTTTTGGCAAGCTCCAGGCTCCTCAATCCAAGCTCAATATAGTGTGGATTGTTCTATAGAAATGAAGGGATTGCCTGTTCTATTTTGGCCAAATAGCTCACAGCATTGAGTATTAGTAACACTTGGGTTTAAGAGTGACTGTCATCCTCACGGTGTTAACTCCCTCAGAGGCCCTCAGATTCCTCTGTGTTTAGATCTTCCACTGCACAATGAGTAGTCTGATCCCATGTAGGTTTTGCTTCTGTTGTTTACGTGTATATTTTAACTTATTCCCAGTACAATCTATTTTGGCAGGGGCTCAGGGGAGGTGGTGGTGCTCAAGCTTCCTGAGGTGAATATAACTGGTCTGGACAGAGCAGAAAATTTGAGCTATGTTCAAGTAACGGTGAGTGACTTGACGAGATCTGGTTCTCTGATACCACGTTCAAAGACTTCAGTTTTAAAGCTCTGTTCTGGGGTGCAGCAGGTCAGATATTTTTTTGTTGGATTTACTGTCCTGTAAGCCAGCTGTTGTTCAAAGTGTGAGGCTGGAGTGAATTGACTGGAAGCCCCTTCTGGCCAATCATGCATGACACTGAGTATATGGACACATGCAAGTACACAACTTAATTCTCACAGCATATAGTAATATATTCAGGTTTGTAGAGTCTTATCTTCAGGATTTTTTCAGAATCTGTAAGACTGTACTACAGAAAGGTGTCTCTGTAGCTGTTCTGGCCTCATATTCCTTCCTCAAGAATCTGCTATTGGTTGTTGTAAGACACAGGATCAATCTGACCTAACATGGCAAGTCTTGCATACCTTAGGTAATAGCATATTTTCTTTTTTTCGCTTGACAATTCTGATGAATGGTTGAGGAAGATGGAGTCTTGATCTTGCCTGGTGCTGTTAAAATAAATAATATTAGTTAAAAAAAGGAAACAGATTAAATTCCAGAGTCTTGGCACTCCAACATCTCTACAGCATGATTTTCTGCATTAGGAACACAACTGACATACAAAACTGATGTATATGTTAAGCTAAGCCAAAGTAGGCCTCAACTTTTCCACAGAAGTTACACAGCCTTTCTGATGCCTTGTTATTTATTTAATCAGGAGTGCTTATGTTTCAGATTAAACTCCTTGTTCTCAAACTCTCAAAACTGAAGAACATGTCCTTTTGTACCTCTAGGTAAGGCTGAGATATAGGTTAGCAAGAGGAGCCTTGTGTTTTTATTTTACGAGGCAGCTAACAAGCCAGGCATCCCTTCAGAGGAGGAATCTGAGGCATCCTTGTGATGGAAACACGAGCCATCTATGTTTGTTGTGGGCACACTGGCAGTGCTGTGGAGAACAAGGGTGCACAGATCTGCATTTACGTTCCCACATCCTTGGCCAGTATGTAACAGTGTGGTGACACTGGCTTCACTGGAGCTGGGTTAATTGCAGTGGTTAATGGAGTGCCTGTTCCACTGCAGGAATCCAGGTGCACACAGGCGGTCGTGCCAGCAATATACAATAATTTGTAATTCCAGAAACTTCTGTGCAATGAAGGCTGTATTTGCATGCCTTCCCTATTGATTAGGCATGAAGCTTTAGACATTAAGGATTGAAGGTCTAACTAATTTGTCCCTCTCACAGAAGCCCTCTGATGAACTCCCATTTTTTTATAGGCCCTTCTTGAGTTTTTCATAAATTTATAGTGTCAGATATTAACTACTAGACCATCATTTTCCTTCATGACTTTTTGATAAAAAAATTGGAAATTCTACAAGATGAAATCGTTCGCATGAAGTAAGCACTTAAATCTAGACTTGTCAGTCTTTGTTAGCTAAATTCCAAACTTTCTTTATTTTTAATGAAAAGTTAACATTTTTCAAAACAAGTGGAATATATTGTCTGTGATTGCTTTTTTCATGAGTGAAAGAAAGAAAATTATGAACAGTGATACTATAAACATGTTTAAGTTTTGGAATGTAAACATTCAGAAAAAAAGAGGTTTCAGCTTTTCATTAGCATGAATACCAGAGAGCTAAATAAGAATATCTCTGTACTTCCCACTTGATTTAACCTCCTATTACCTAATTTGATAGCAGAATATAAAAATTTGAAGTATATATTTTGCATACCATGTATAAACAGAGGAATCTCATGTATCTTAGAGAAGTTCTGTGGATCTTTAAAAGAACCAGTCCTTGGGAGAGGTGGGTTGGTGAAAGGCAGAATGGAAAGACCAAAAACTGAATTGCAAGTGGTGTAAGTAGAGAAATAGTTGGATGGAGTGGTAAAAGGATATAAGAGCTGAAGTCTGATCCAGAGGAAAAGGATTTTAAAGCTCTCTTGTGCCCTCAAGATACTTCACTTAATGAAGAAAAAAGTCCTCCATGAGTGGCAGAAATAATGAATTTTGGTTTTCAGCATCTCTTTCCTGTGTGTTTTTTCCCATCTCTAATAAAGGGTGAGGTTATTAGCCACTCTCAGGGAGAGAGGAGGGAAACATCATACACTCAATTATATGAATGCCTTCTCGCTGGAAAAAAAGGGCTGAAGCTATTGTAAAACCTGTAGAGCAGAGCCAAAGCTAAGAGCACTTGGGAACCAAATAAAACATCATAGGTAAAATTATGGCCTGCTGATGTGAATGACAAAGATTTTGTTGACTTTACGATGCTGAGCTTTCATCCCTTTTTTCAATTGTCTTCTTAAGGTAAACAGCTCTTTCTCTTTTCCGTGAGGGTAAGATATGAAATGTTTAATAATTTCTTGGTTCTTGATTAGCCAAGATTTCCCAGCTATCTGGGGATGAGTGAAAATAATCTAAAATTAAAAAGTGCCCCAGCTATGAGGCTGGGCAAAGACACTAGCATTATCTCAGGGTGAAATATCAGAAGGCTGCAATGCTGGAGGAGAGGCTTAGCACATTGACTTTTCTGTTAAAAAAAAATAGTACTTCTGATGATGCAGTGATAAAGCTAACATGGTTATGAAGGCAAGTGACTACAGACTTTCCAAGCTTAAGGATTAAGGTTTTAGGTTAAGCAGTCCTTCTGGACAGAAAGGGGGAAGGATTAAAAATCAGAAGGAAGATCAACTCTCTCTGTTCATAATATGGGTGATAGGTAAATTGGAAAAAGCACTGTTAAAATATTTTGCAGTTGGAACATCAGAGTGTATGGACATGCAGGGCCACATGGCAAAGGGTGAGTCCTCATACGTTAAATCCCAGCTGTGTGATAAGGAGTTTTCACATGACATGGGGCTAATCTGTTTACAGCAGTGATGCAGATGATCTCATGGCTTGTTTGTTTTTGCTTTTGTTTTGTTTTTCTTTGGGGTAATAGACTGGCATAATCCATAGATCTGAATCTGCAGAACAAAAATTTAAAATCTCCTTCTGCTTCTCAATCCTACAGGCATATTCAGAGTCCTCTCTGATCTCTCAGCAAGAAAGGAATGTTCCTTCAGAAAAGAAAGTAAAGGAAATCTGCCTCATTATGTATGCCTCCAAATTTTTCAATGGCCAAAAAGTGGACAATACAAGAATCGTTGTGGTGTTGATGATTAGCCATTCTTCTTTGTTCTGCTGCAGAGACAAATGCAATGTCCACGTTCTTCCTCTTAAACTTGTTTTGCAGAAAATGGACATTTTCACAGAAATTGATTTTATTTTTTGATAGAACTTTAAAAGCACCCAAAGTATTTTTATACTTCACATCCCTTCTGTGCACAAAAGGTGTTGCAGAATTTGTTGGGGGTGGGGGAGTGGGGGGTGGGGAATGATATGGGAAATCTTTCCTATCATCTCAAATATTTACAGGACTTGAAAAATCAATATTCATTTGCATAGTGTTACAGAAAAAAAAACAGGAGCACTTAAATTTCTGTTACAAGACACAGTGAATAAACTACGACTTTTGGGGAAAAATAGAATGCTACAAAGGCTGAGTTATAATCAGCTCAGCAGAGGTCATAGCAGGTTGATCCAACAGCCATCCTCATTGAGGTCCCAGTTCCATGCAGCATTTAAATGCATGCTTAATTTTAATCACATACATAAGTCCTGCATGACCTTAATGTTAAGCACGTGCTTGAGTGCATTGCTGAAGTACGGATGGAGAAATGGTTTCATGAGCGCTGGAAGCAAGTAGAAGAAAGAACCCCTTACTGTAGGTAGGTCTCACTTACAGGACTCACTGCAGGATCAGAGGCTGTAGTATTAGTTCTGAAGCAGTAAATGTCCACATAACACTGAAGCAGAGAAAAAGGGTAAACAATTTGTAAGGCGTGCTTGGTGTGCGAGGAACTGCAGAACATGCCCTACAGGTTGACAGTGCGCTTTTCTTCTCTATCGGCTATATTCCATTCTGTGGCCCTCATTCTGTGAGGACTTTAGCAAATGCTTACAGTCGATAGCTGACAACTTCAATGGGAAAACTAATCACGGCTCAAAATTCAACCCATGCTCTACTTTTGCAGAATACAAGTCTACAGACATTGCTTATTGATAAAGCGTTAAATTTTACCATCTGCTATGGTAAACCCATCTTTTCTTCAGACTTTGCTGTCATTCTTTTGATTTTAAGTAAGTTTTCATTCTGATACGAGTGAAAAAGCCCACCGTCCTAATTTAGGATAAAAGATGGGGAGAGTTTTCCTGTTAAGATCCTCAGACAGGTAGTAAGATTTCTCAATCATATTCACTTGCTGGTGATACTGAACTGCTAAAAGTATCTTGATATTTATGCCTGGATTTTGGCAGCTCTGCTGCTTCCAGCAAAGCTGTGTTCCAGAATAGGGGTGGTCACTTCTCCTTATTTACTTGCATCATTCTGACAATTAAACTGAACTCTGGGGAGATAAGAAAGCATGTTAAATGGGGTCCCAACATCAGTATTGTATTAATTGGGTCAAATTCCCCCCTATTTGTATCACTAACCTGTCAGTGAGACTTCAATAGAGTTTGCTTGTTTAAATGGGAAAACAAGTGTATCAAACAGCCCAAAAAATGAAAATGCAGTGTAGGAGAACCGCCCGAAGCAAAGATGTGGGCTTTCCTAGTGCAGTGCCCAGACTGGCAACCAGCCCATGTTTCCCTCTCTGAAGTTCATGTGTCTCCTGCACAAACAGCTCTGCTTCTCCATCCATGCCAGGGGGAAAAAAGAAGACCGTCCTTGCCTTTCTTGTAAAAGCCATCATGGTAAGGACTATGGTGAGCCCCATAAAATTAATTTTTATTTACTGGCATGTTGAGGGTGAAGGCGGAGCTAACGTTCTTCACTGTTCACCACCATTTTGCTGTGACTCCAGACAATGGGGCTGGAAGCACATAGACTTCTTTAGCAATCCTGCTGTTTGGCCTCAGCCAGAAAGTGTATTCATGACTTGAGCAGATGTTTCTGCTTTTAGGAATCAGTTGTTTCCTCTTTTCCAGAAGCACATGCCAGCACACTCAGTATCTGGAAACCTGCTGCTTCACAGTAGGTCCAGAGTCTAAACTGGTACTTTACTAGAAAATGGTAATAAAGCAGTTTGAATTGCTTTTCATCCTTCGTGCTCTTAATGACTTTCAGGTTCATATGAGACCAATCAATTAATCCTGCTTCAGACCTAGAGGAATGGGATGTTTCTTACCCTCTGAACAGGAAAGAAGCCCATAACAGAGATTACCGATCTACTTATTAAGACTTATGTTAGCAGTGTAGTCTAACAGAGCCTCCAGCTGAGGTTGGGACTACAGATTTGCAATCTTGTATAAGCCTAATGTTCACTAGTCATATGCTAATTAATTGCTAAATCACAAAAGGCAAATCATAATTATTGTTCCAGGTTAGCAATTTTCCCTGACCTGATTGCATGCTTGCTGTTTTGAAGAATTAAGGAATGAGGCTCATTTAGGAACATTTACCTGTGTAACCTATGTTTCTGGTTCTGTTTGTTCTTGTTTTCTGGTGCTGAAAAATTCTCTTCTATTTTAAAAAGTCTTGGCCAGATTCTGCTATGCTTCATTCTGGGAGATCAATCAAGAAGTAGAATAGTAATAGTGAGAGTAAGAGTACATAGAGTTGAACCGGTTATAGCTCTGGTCCTGCAAAGATTTTCAGTGGACTGAATATACCACATGATGGCCAGCCACACCCAGATGAATTTGTGCAAATCAGGTACATGCTGTTTCCCATTTTTAGAGGCAAACAGGCTACTTGCACAGCAAACCCATGCTTTTCTATCATCATTCTTTATTTGCTGGATCTAGTGCTAGCACTTGGTAAAAAGTTTCTGCTGTAGTTGCAATTGGTGGACGGAAGCACAGAAATTATTAAATGCTCTTCCAAAAAGCCCATTGAGATCAGAAGCAAAGCACCTATTGATCTCAGGCATACAAAGTAAATCTTTCATTTAATAATTGGTAATGGCATATTTGAAAACTACAGATGAAAGAAAGCGTCTCCAGTTCTTTTGTCACCTGATTCTGCGTACCCAGAACTCTCAGTGGAGTCAATGGGACATCAGGAAGCCTTCTGGCTCACGGTCAGACATATTCACACATTAGGGCTGGCTGACATGTGGCTGAAGTCACGAGGATGCAGAGGGTACTGCTTTGGCTCAGAAAGCTCTTACTCAGCTTGCTATCTAAAATTGTCCCAGCCCATCAAGCCTAAAGTGTTTAGATCTCTTCCAATCGTTATCTGTTAGTAGTGTGGTGAGAAGGTTGACTTGGCAGCTTTGAAATGACAGTCTAGAAATTGGAGTAATTTCCTTGCTAGGTTTAAGGTAGTTCTGGCAATCCTGAGAGTAACGACACAGGAGAGATGAGTCTGATGCATAAATTACTAGTCTGAGGTTGTCTCACCAACAGATATCGATCTGCCCACTGTTACTGGACAAGGTCGTATCTCAAAGATTTTGATGTCTGCACTCAGTCAGCCAGTTCTCAGGACTGTTGCTCCCTGCTGCCTTGTGTTTTCTGGTTTTAAACTGAGACTGCTGAGGAACAACCCCTGGTAAAGGACTGCTGCATGGGCTCCTGGAGGAAAAAGGAAAACCAAGAGAAAAAGAGGGCTGCATCTCCTGTGCAGTAGATGACTCTGGAACGCTGATGGAATTTTCTAGCAAGCGAGAAGCTGCTGCAGACCAAAAGGCATTTGCGTTTGGTTCCCTCCACCCTGCTGTAACTCTAGCCAGCCAACGAATCAACACAGCAGACATTCAGTGGTACTGGCCCCAGCCCAGGTCTCCGTGCCAGACTCCTAGCACACCTGTTAAACAGATTCCTTTCACCCAGCTTTCAGCTAATGTTTCAGCTGTAGCTGGTGATATGCTCAGCCTGCTGCCAGCCTATGGCTGCTAGCTGCAGTCATCACCCATCATATTTCAGCGCTCACCATGGAACCAGCATGTCAAAACCAGGCAAAAAGCACTATCGCCCTGAACTCTGTAGGATAATCCACCTGACTGGTGTAATATTAAGTGCACAGGGACTGCGTAGTTGTGTTAGTTTTGGCTAGGGCTAAGGAAGGGTGATGGCAAACTCCCCAGCATGCTGAAACACAACCTCTTTACAGGTCCTGCCTTCTGTCTTGGGCACTCCGTCTGTCCAGGAGTATGCCCTGACAGCTCTCTGCCCAAGCACCATGCCATGCTGTGCCGTCCCACCTGAAGATGGTGAGAGCTTCATGGCCTGGGTGAGCGCTGCAGAGAGGGATGCTAGCTGGTGTTGGCACCTCTCTTTCTTTCCAGATGCTCAGCAGGGGCACTATAAAGTCTGGTCTCCTAAAGGACTACTGGCAGAATTAGAGGGACATGTCCCTGGAAGGTGCAGAGCTGTGAAAACAGGGAAGCAGAGTGCAGGAGGCAAGGCTTCCAAGGTTAAGTGCAGTTTACCTGCCCTCCCTCACTGCTCAGCTAAGTCGCTTTGAAGTTTTAAGTTTAGAGTCTGGAAATAGGAATTTGTTTAAGCTTATCATGAACTTCTGAAGAAATGAAGACAGGAAAGGAGCTACAGGGAGAACAGGAGAAGCAGCAGCAGATGCTTGAAAGGACAACATGGGTTTCAGCTGCCTTTTGAGCAAGCTATAACATTTTAAAAGGCACATCCTCTGCCACATAATGCACATAGGGATTAAAGGGAGTAGATAGCGATATGGTACTCCTCCTCCTCTCTTTTAGCATGTCTTTTTCCTGTGTTTATAGACACCTATGGAGGGTTTGCACCTTATTTTTTGATGAGGAAATTGCAAGTTTGCCCTAATTAGTTTTGGTCCAATGTTGTGATACCACCATGATTAAACTGGCTTCTCAGATAGTCTCTGGATGGTGTCCACTGCTGGAAAATACATTGGGGTGTTCCAGTAAAAAGTTCTCATAGATACAGCAATAAGCATTTTCATCTGAACTTCTGGCTCAGAATCAGGACTTTTGGAAACCTCAAGGAGAAACAAAAGGTCAGACAGAAGGACTCCACACACAAAGGAAGGATGGTTTATCCCATCTCAATATGCAGCTATGTATGTCAGTGTTTGTAGGTAATTTTTTCAAGTACTGCTGCAGAAGCCAAAGTTGAGTTGGTCTTTTTTTTTACATACCGAAAGATAAATCCACAATACTTGCAATATAAGACAATTCACACATAGTGATGGGTGAAGATTCACAGCTACTTCATTTCAGGCATCCCTATCTGACAACACTTGGAGCAGGGGGAGTTACGGAGGTTCGGTCTCTCCCCAAGAAGCTACAGGGAAGGCACTATCCAGACTAATTACGAAGGAACCTTAGACTTCTCTCCTGATCTTGATTCAGCTGAGTTCTGGATACTGCTCCAAGTTAACACGGCTGGAACTACCTCTAAAATGTTTCGTTTGAATGCTCCTTTCGTGCATTAGGACCTTTTCTCTCTCCGTGGTTGTTTAGCATAGTGGCTGTTCTCTCACATGGAGAAAGCAGGATTTGCTGTGGTGAAATGGAGGTCTTATTCTTTCAGTTAGCAAAGTCATGTGTGAGATGTTCGCTCTTAGCAGTGCTCAAGGGCAGTGCTAATTTATTTTTGTAACAGTCTTTTTTAAATGGAGAAGTTGGTGACAGCCATAATTTATTCATGGTGCTATGCAGCTTTGCATGGCATGTCATACTGGCCTGCAGCAACTGGAAGTAGTTATTTTGTTAGGAAAGTGTAGAGACCAAAACTGATAACACACAGTGACATACAGGAATCTGCTTATGTTTGGTGAAGATAATGCACATCAGCAGTGGGAACTGCAGATGGCTAAGAGTTCTTGTTTTCCTCATGCCTCATCCTCTTTCATAGCTCTCCTGATGTGGGTGTGTTTGACTTCATAAGAAGATGTTTACAGCAAGTAGAAATTATTTCCATACATTCATATTGTTGTTAACAGTTAATACAATCATAGAGAGTTGTGTTTAAGAGCTTTCTTCATGGTTCCTAAGAAAAGACATGACAATATAACCAGGTCTGCTCTTTAGGGATGAAAGCTCAAAGTCACATCTGCTCTCATTAGGTTCAAATTTGGCTATGCTGAACACATGCCATCATCACTATCATTTCCATGGCAACACATTGCAATATTATACTATTCAAGTCATGTGACAGAAGGTCAGGCTGAAAAGAAACCTGGGCTGAGAGAAATGAAGCACTTGTGTCTTCAGTGGTATTAATAAACAAAACAGCTACCAGCGAAGTAGATTGGCCTTTGTATAAATATTCCCTTCCTCAAGCTTGCCTGAACGAAAAAGCTGTTCTCTGGGGATCTGTCTGTCATTTTGGTCTGACTCGGGCTATAGGCTGCTTATTCTTCTCCTATGATCTCTGTAAAGCTGGAGTGCTGGGTTCCCACATAATTGTTGGGGGGGATCTAGTTTTGTTTTGCATGGTTTCTGTCAAATTAAAAAAGAAGATATCTTGGGGAACCAGGCAGTCAGCTTCATGCAATTCATGAGAGTTAACCTCTCTCTTCAACTGATTAAATGCCATAAATTATGTGCTTTATTTTTTGATAGATAAAGTTGGCTGTTCTTCTATTCAAAGAGAAGGGAAAAAACAAAGCTTTAGGTCTGAAAGAATGTATTAATAGTTTGAGTTCCTATTAGTTTTTAAGAATATCTAGATGAAATGGAAATTATGCCAAAAGATAAGAAATTCAAAATTAGGATTGTTGTTCTTGCTCATGCAGCCCTGAGGTCAGTAAGTGTCCTTTCTCTGATTTCAATGGGCTTTATCAAGACCTCCAACAACAATAATGTCCTGATTCTTTCCCACTAGAGACAAGAAAAGCAACATGAATATCACCATTTGTTACATCTGGAAAATTTCTCAGTTTGAGAAGGGCAAACTGAGGATTTATTATGCCACAAGTTTTGGAAAATTTACCTAGCAACAATATCATATTAGTTTCACTGTGAAAATCCAAAAACATAATTTAGTGTTTTGTCATTGTAAATACAGGGAGAATCACTTTCAAAGACAATGCTGGCTAAGTTTCTATTTCAAGAATTAAAGCAAAAGTTAATTAATTAGCATATTTCATATCTTTGAAGTACAGGTTATACTGAAATTAACCAGAGAGAGCAAAATCTGCAAAGGTATAAAGGGGAAGTTAAGCTAGCAAACACATGGTTTGACTCTGAAATCCTGCCCCTTCCTATCATTTCAAGGGCAATCTTTCACTTATACTACCATTTCCCAGTGAAAGGAGGGTGCATGGAAAATTATGGAAAAAGCATTAATTTACTATGTCCATTTCCACTCTATGCATTTTAAAAAAGCCAAGCAAAAAACCCCAAAGATGCCCAACAGCCACTGAGAAACAACATCCAACAAGATTTGATTTGTAAACCACAGATATCAAGAAAAAGGTCTCCCTTTGATTTTAATGGTTGGACTGGTTTCATAGTGTTCCATTATGAAACATGATGCCAATCAAGATAAAAAGAATTAATGCTTCTGCATTTCTAATTGGAAAAAATGAAACTGCAGATCTTTTTTAAGTATGTTGGTAGAAAAGCCACACTTAGTCTTATCAGCCTGCATTTTTTATAAAATGGAATTAGTATCACTCAGCCTTAGAGAAAACTTCATTAATGCCAAGATGGGAGAAAAAGCTATTTATTTATTCATTTGTGCAGTCTGTTGTCAATTTTTTAATATCATTATGTTCTATAGAATCGTAACAGCCTAAATATATAAGATAATAAGTAGACATAGAATGATAGAATAATTTGGGTTGGAAGAGATCACTGGAGGTCATCTAGTGGTTCAGCATCCTCCTCAGACCATGGCCAGTTAGATCAGTGTGCTCCAGGTCTTGACCAGTTGAATTTTTAACATCAAGGGCAGAGGTCCCACAGTCAGCTCTGGGCCTCTGTTCCAGTGTCTGATTACCCACACCAAGATTTGTTTTTTCTGAATATGTAATCAGAACTTAGCTTGCTGCAGTTTGCATCCACTGCCTCTCATCCTATTGCTATACAGCCCCAAGAAAAGTCTGGCTCTATCCTCCCTGTACCTATCCCTGAAGGCTGAAGACTGCAATAAGGTCCCTCCTTAGACCTCTCTTTCTAAAACTCTGCAAACATAAGACCAAGCAAAGTTACTCATAGGAGAGCTCTGGAAGGAAAAGTTTATGCAAAAGATACCTGCTATGACATCTACTCAGCATTATTTGCGTGGGAGAAGAGCCTAGAAACACCAGTTAGGAACAGAGTGTCTCTGTGCTGGGCACTGAGGAGAAACTAGCTGCAAATATAGCTGCAAACTACGCAAATATTTTGCAGCAATGGACAGACAAAAACCAGACGGAAGGGAAAATAAGGTACAAGGGAGTGAAGCTGTGACCCCATTAACGCATTGTGATGTCACTGAGAGAAATCAAGATGGTGGCAGAAGATCTTAGAAGTGATTAGAGTTTTCTTCCTGAAATATTGAATCAGGTTGCCAGGGCTATAAATACTGTATCCAAGGGAAAAATAGAGGGGTCCTATACACACGCAGATATCAGCTGACCCTCCTATCAATGTGCCAAAGGCATTACTCATATAATACATTACTAATTATTCATATTATACATTACTAATATATCTTGGCTTAAGTGTGACACCTTTGGGCAGCTCTCCACTCTCAGAGCACTTGTTAGCAAATCTGCATAGCTTCCTATTGGAATTGGGCTATATTCCTATTTGAGTTGAATAGCTACAGAGAGAACTGAGTTTGTTAATGCCAAATCAGAGTTCTCCACTTGAATTGCAGTTTCTCCCTGTGTGCAAATTCTTTTTGGAGGTGAGTCCAAACAAATCATGAAAATATACGCATCTGAGGCTAACAAACAAAATCCTGTTAGCTGAGTAGCAGCCAGGATGTGAGAAGAAATTCTTTTTCCTCTGGATATGTTCATACATGACTATCTTTTTGCAGCATTAAATGCTAAGAGGGGTTGCCTTGAAAAGAAGTGCTGAGCCTAAATTATATTTCTCATCTTCACGGAATTAAGGAAAGCAAAAGTGTAAAATTAGACCTCATTCTCCTGCCTTCCTTCACCCCCACCTCCAATGTTTTTCCTTTATCTCAAGGTTTCTTCTTTTAGCTCAACTTTTTCTGGAGAACCTTTGTGCAATTTATACTTACTTCCTCGTTTATTTTTTTTGAGCACGTTTGCTGGAGTGGACACAACATTTTCTTGTGCATTGAGCTTGCTTCTGCCCACTACAAAGAAGAGAAGTTTCCACATATACTGGAAGTAGTTTATTTCCTGCTTTGGTCGTGTTTCCAAACACTACTAGAACCAGAAATCCAATATGCTGGTAGAGCTAGGACCATAGCCCACTGAGGTAGTGGACTCAAAAAACTCAGTCCAATATCTTTTGGATACAGCATACGAAGGAACACATAATGGAAGACACTGCATGATCCTTAGTTTATTTTGATGCTAATCACAACTGATACAGAGAAAGTAATTACTTGAATAGATGTGGGAGATTTGATTTTGATATTAGAGATCAAGTTCACTTTCTGATCATTGCATACACTGATCAGTGAAGCCAAATTTGACTCTCCAGGGCTGGATACTTCATTAAGCTGCTTGCCTAAAGCTCATGGAATTGCTGGACTTTTGCTCTTGTAAAATTCCATTGGTCAGCTACAACACCGCCCTTTGGCCCCTTTGCTTGGCACAATGTGGAAGCTCTCAATATGTCATCTATCCACAAAAATGGGAGATACGATCCAGCCAGCCTGGAGCCCTGGAGCAATGCTGCTCATCCTGGCTTCCCAGCATGTGGCATTGTTTAGAACTAGAGATAACTGAGGACAATGAGATACACATCCTTTCTGGGAGTTACATGCCACTGTTCCAGCACTTTATCTCATAGAAGGAAAATACAGCTTCAGACAAAATCAAACACTGTTCTGCCTGGTTGCCTCACCATTCGTGTTCCTTTTTGGCCCTAGGCATCCATTAAGGAGATCAGGATGTTCCTTCCTCTACACAAGTCCTCTTCTGAATCGTGCAACAGCTTCTCTGCAGCCCAGCCAGTATCCTTCTCCCTTGGCTGATCCTGCAAGTAAACAAAAACTACCCGCCAAGTAAGTACATCCTGCTCAGGGGTCCTCATCTTGGACCTTCCTCTCCGGTTTCTCATCCCTTACGGTTTTTTTTTTTAGAGCACTGTATTGATACTTGGCTCCTTTTTTTTGGCTCCAGGAAAATTCCACCACCTGGAGCCTGCCCTCAGCATGGACTCATGGCCTCAGCTATCTCATTGCATTACCAATGCTTTCACATAAATGGAAGGTGTTTAAGTTGATGATCTCCCATTGTTAACCATGTGTCACCCCCCGTCCAATTTCAGTTCAAAATGGTGGTAAAAACATGGCCAGGAGGGATAAATGCCTACTTTCAAAGCAGGGTTTCAAGTCTGCCAGAGAAACTCCTGCATTATCAAGCAGAATCAATATGAAGTTCAAGCTATTTCCAAATATACAATTGTGCCGGTAGATTCTGGTTCACATTTGATATCAGAGAAGGTTTTCTGAACTGACCAAAAGCCACATAATTAAGTTAATAGCTAATAATCTATATATGTAGTTTAAAAGAGGTTTTTAACAAATATCTAGATGAAGCTGATAAAGCATCTTGAAGAAAGTTAATTAGGTCTTTGTCTTCAAAGGTGATTTTCTGAGTATACTGGTGTATCATAGCTGGAAAGTTTCTTGGAAGGCCCTGCATTATCTTCTATAGTTAAATAAATATTACAGCCTTCAAGGCTATTTGAGACTAAGATAACCAAGCTGCATTTGGAGAGCACCTTGGAATTTACTTATTAAATTTCATCAGGTTCAGTTCTCTCCACTATGCTCGGTTCCTTCTTTCACCTCTTTTTTTTACCTCTTTTTTCTTTTTTTCCCTAAATTAATCTTTTGGATAAACTTTTAGGTCATGAATTTAAGAGCAAATAATTCAAAATCTCCACTGTGAGTTTTTCAAAATTGCATAGCACTGGCCAAATGATGTTCTCATTGAAGTCAGTGGTAAAACGTCCAGCAACTTCAAAAGAAGCAAAGTTAAGCCAACACAGAGTCCTTATTAAACCCCCACCTTTATTACTTTAAAAAGAAGGGGAAGTTTAAAAGGACTAACTAAGGAAATTCAATGCCCAAATCCCATTGTAATTCAATAGGAATGGGGCGCCAAATTCCCTCAGGCTGCTTTGCAAATTCTCTCCCACAATGGATGCCAAACTGGCTCCCATAATGAGCCAGTCATTCTGTAATGTCAGAGGGTCAAGGTGATTGCTGGGTGGTGATACCTGGCCATAGCTGAAATAATGCAATACTGTGGAACTATTGTGTTCCCATTGCTGTTGTTCTGTGAAACAAAATCATCTGGATGAGGTTAGAATGGATTAGGAATGCCCCAGTTGAAGACAGGAGAGGATGGGGCTGGTTGTTAAGTCTAAGAGGGCCATTTAGTATCTCCAGGATGCTTCACCTCCACCTCTATGGCCCTCTGAGCCCTAGAGAGGGAAATGGGGCAAGGAACTTACAGGCAAGATCACAAAGTCTTGAAGCATTGGTTTAAGAAATCCCCCAAAAGATCAAATGGTGTTTTTTACGGTTGTCTCTCCAGATCACGTAAAGGCAAAGCTGTAGCTGCTTTCTCAGCTATCTATCCCTCGAGCACACAGGCCAGGAGATGTCAAATCTTCCTCTCCACTGGCCATCAGGCTGGAAAAAGCACTCCTTCTCCCACTGCAGCAGAGATTTGGAAAACTACATCTAGGAATGGCAGAGCTTCCACCCCATGCTGAGACCTTCCACACAACCACCAGTCCTGCTCTTGGTCCTGCAGTGCTTGCAGCAGAAACAGGGACCTGAATGACACTTGTCATTCACAGCCTGGTGTGCCAGCTCCCTCTAATGCTCTGTCTGCATGTAAGAATATTTACTTAGAATAGCAGAGGGCTATAAAGCTACTTTGGGAAAAACAAGTTCACTTGACTTCATACACAAAGTTCTAATTTCTCTAAAGGAAAAGGCCCACAATGCTTCCCACACTGGCATCAGTCAAGAAGTCGTTTATACTGAAATTTGTGCATGCTTCCTTCCTCTTCAAAAGAATTAAAATAAAAATTAAAATAAAACCCATCCTTCCCCCTTTCCCCCCACTGTTAAGATTGGTCAGCTTCATGGGCTGAACCAGGCATTTTATCTGGTTTCCTTCATTCAGTTTGATTAAGTCCACACGGGTTTAGATTCTCAGAGATTTTTTAATATACAGTATGTAAGGAGTGTGGTGTTTTGATAGCTCGACATTTTGAACGGTTAGATCAATTTTTGCATTAGATAAGCTACCCTACCAGAATCTACACGAGACCAGGGAAAAAAACCCTACAGTGCCTCGAGAGATTGTTTGTTTCAAGTGGACTCATCAGGGGTCCCTTCAGAGCTCTGTTCCTCATGCTCAAATTATATCTCACGGTGTTGTTTTTAGAAGCCAAATTCTTAGATTATGCATGATTTGGGTTTGTTCATGGAGCTAATCTGTCTGCAAGCACTGTTTCATTAACAATTCCCAGCAACAGAGTTTTCCAGTTTGGTGGTATTATTTACAGCAGAGTAAGTTAATATCACATATTAGAAGCACGGCATCGTATATCACAGGGGTATGGTTTCCTTTAACAATGAGGTATTGTTCAGAGGGGGTCCAGAAGCCCATGAAAGTCTTCAGAAACACTCTAGATGACTTGATTGGGCAAAGAACACTTGTTCTAACATCAAGGAAAAACTCATAGAGTTAACAGTCCCCTGTCCTGAATGCAGAATTACTATCTATATTTTCACAATTACTTGCAGTTCAGGTTTCCTGAAAGTAAATATGAGAATTTGCGCTGCTAAGGTACAATAATTATGTCCTCTCCTTACATATGGTAGATCAATCATGCTGTCCTGCCTGTATTAAATTTAACGGGGGACCTTATCTGAAGTCTTACTCATGACAACTCTGAAGTTACTGGTGTGTGAAAGAAATGGCGGATGGACCTGTCTAGAGGGTTAGCTTTGGGAATGCTGCTGGGGATAGGATATAATTCTGAACACAGTCAACTGTGTGTTTTTAGGTGGACACATCATGGTTTGAAGCAGGAGGCCGTATTTGAAGTAATCTAGTGTTACACAGAGGGACAACCATGGACAAGCCATATTGCTTTTCTGTAAAAAACTGCTTGCAAATATTTGAGGTTCATTCTTCCTCAAGGTGGTGAGAAGTAGCAGGTAGGAGGTGAAAAGGAAGTCAGGATACATCAATTCTTTGATTTTGCTGATGAAGGAATAGGGGGTTGAGTGAATAAGACCGCCTTGCAGTGGTCATTTTCCTTTTTGTCCTCAGGCTATTAAGAGCTTCTGTGCACACAACTATTCCAAATCAGCTCCATGCAGGAATGTTTTTATTCAGAATAAGCACTCGTTTTCATAGTTTACTTTAATCCACTTTGAGAGCAGCAAGGTATTCCTAACAGTGAGAGTGAAGAAACCAGCATGTACGTGTTCCACCTAGCTCCATAAAACGTGAGAGGCGAATCCCTTATCCTCTGCTTTCTGAATGGGGAAAACAAATGGTTACTGCCACTGAGCTCCTCTTCTTCTAGAGAGTCATCCTGTCCACAGCCTCACAATACTGAAGACCTCAGGTGGCCATTAAAAAAAACAATCAGTCAAGATTCCCAGACTAGTGCTTAGGTCGTTTTGCATAAGGACCTTGACAAATTACACCAAATAACTTTTTCCCCTTCAGGTGCTTGGTGCAAGTATATTCCTCTCCTGGAGTGCAGCTAGAAGTGGGCACAAGGCACAAAGACCTCACAGGCAAGGTGGCTTCTCCCACAGTTTAAGTGTAAGCTTCCCTGAAAAATCTGTGATCATGCAAAAAGAGCCTAATAGGCACCTATTTAAGTTATGCAGGCACCAGAAACAAAATATCCCACATGGACAGGCCTTGCAGTTGGTCTGTCCTTCGATCTATGTATATTCTGCCAGCTTTTCCAAACACTGTGGACATCTTACATTAATTCCTTCAAAGTTATTGTAGTCAGTGAACCACAGAACCTCAGTGACATGACCACGTAACTAATAATTAATTATAATCATATACCATTTTATCAATCATTTTGGATTTTCTGTTACAGTGCCAACTGTATAGATATACTTTTATATTATACTTTGTATTTATGTTATTCACCAGAAATGCCAAAGAGAATATAAAAATATGCTTCAAGTAATTCAAAACTGAAACTAGGGCTCTCAATTCATCTATCTATGTCATTTGAGGACAAGAAAACAAACTCCTAGATGAGAGTGAAATGTACACTTGTCAATGTATTTTGTGGGGGGGAAATGCAGTTCTTCAGAAATGAATCCCTGGTGACGCACAAAGGCAGCTTCTTTTCTTTGTTTTTGCATTTGAAACTGTGTAGATGCTTAAAACATTATCCTGGTAATGTTGTATTCTGGGCAAGGACCACTAAAATTTCACATCAGCAGTATCACCAGACATTTCCTATTGGCAATATCACCAAGTTTATTTAAATTGTCATATGTTTTAAAATATAACTCACCCACGCTGGCCTTTCCTAGTTCTGTTTTCTAATACCGGTGATCTTCCCTGAAGGTCTTTTCATGCTGTTGTACTATGCACTCTTAAGTAGATATACCCAGTAATTCTCCTCTGGACACACCGAGTAACCCACCCTTCATGAGTCCTCCCCCAAGAATGCTTTCTTGTCCTCCTCCATCCTCCCCAGCCACTAAAACATCCAAACAAAACAGAAAAACCTTGTTTTCTGGGCGTTCAGCAATATGGCTCACTTAAGAGTACCTGAGAGGAAGGAATTGCAATATATATGGGAACAAGGAGGTCCAAGTACCTTGGGCATATGCTTGCCTGGGAGTTTCCGCTGCTGTTATCAAGCACAAGCAGAAAAGATACCTGATCAGAGGTTTAAGTGAAAGCATTGGTAAAACTGAAAGATTTCCTTAATCATCTTTTGTTCCCGGCAATTTGTTTATTTGTGTTTCTCATGGATGTTATGGCATACAAGGAAAAGCACAGTCACTTGTTTTGTTTCTTTCTCCTAAGGTGATCCAAGGAGTCTATCCCAATAATTTCTTCATTAAATCCATAACCTGAACTGTAGTTTACCTTTTTGGAAAGAAGAAACCAGCAAATTCCTAAAGCAGTCATTCCACTGTTATCCTTCCCTGTATTTCTCCTCTAATTTTGTCAAGCTTCATGTCCCACTCACGCAGTGCTGCTTTTTGTCTTCTCTGACACGTATAAGAAAGTATCAGAAACTGGTGGATGGTGACAGACTTGCAGGCTTCCCTACCTACTTTCGCACATGGCTGAAACTGTCACGATGCTGCTTTTCTTCTAAGTATCTCTGCTTCCTTACTATTGGTCTTCTCAATATATTGATTTTGCTGCTCATGACAAATTTCTGACTTTCTTGGCACAGGGAAGAGGGGAAGGAATTCCAGAGGTTATTCCTCTCCTTTCTCAGAAACAGACGACTTCGTTCAAGCGCCTGCTTTGCTGGTTTGCCAACTAAAGGCTTAAATGCACCTCTTTTCTTTTTCCTACTCACCAGCTTGCAAAGCCCTTCTCTCTCTTTTTGTCCTCATATGCAGTGAGCTATTTGTAGAAAGCTGAACAGCCTCAAAAGAAAAAAAATCAAGGCCGTAATTTGATGAACACTCCCTTCTACCAAAAAGGACAACTTGTTCATAGTTCATCCTTTACCTCTCACTCCTGCCCACTCAGTTGTACCAGCTCAAGTTTGTTGTGGCTGAACAGAATGAGAAAAATTATCCCACTTAAAAACACCCCTCCTTTTTTTTTTTTTATACTTAACCCCAGAAGCAATTGTACTAGCACAACTTGGGAAGCAGCAAGGAGGGAGCGGAGGGGAGCAGAAAGGTGGGTGTGAGTTAAGCCAGCATTACCTTTGAAAGAAAAGTTCCTTGAACTGTGGTGTCAAAGAGCTCCACCTCAAACACCCTATAGCTCTGTCCCAGAGATTTACAGGAGAGAGCAAAGGCACTAATTCTTCCATTTGGCCTCCTGGGTCTAAGCACCCCACTAAAAAAAAGCCCCAAAGTGAAAACAAACAAGCAATGCTTTCCTGGTCCAGAAAATGTGACAGAAACCCTGAAATTTCAGGTAACATGTTCTGGATTGAACAAAATGTTTCATTCAACCTGGAGAGGTTTGGGTGGTTTTTTTTTTTTTTTCCTTTTTTTCACCTGAGTTACTGAAAGGCAGCTATGTTATCAAACAGATACGCTACTCTGACTCAGCAAGCCTGCCTGCCCTGAACTCCTTCAGGTCCCATCAAATGGAGTGCAGGCACAGAGTGAAAATTATTGGCTCAGTGAACATCACTCGGGTCAGATCTGACACCTACCTGTGTCAGAGAAGTGTAACGTTAGAAAGCTGAAGCAGAACCCTGGCAGTCTGTGGCTTTGAATTAACCAAAATGCATCTGGAATGACCAGTGTGCAGCACTAACATGCAAACATAGCAAAAATTTTTGGCTTCCAAAGGAACTCTGCTGTGATTAGAAAGAAAAGTCATTCTATCAGTTATTCACCTGAATCAATGGGCATTCCCTCCATTGCTTCCCAGGGCAGGAGCATCCGTTTAGGAGGACTGATGCTTTGTAATTTTGTCCTGAATGCAGCCAGCCAGGGAGGAAACTTTGGTTTTTTTCTCTAGATGTAGAAAAGTGTATTTGAACATGTTGGGTGACTCCTTACTTCTTGTAAAGTTAAACAATCAGAGGTGGGTTTGGGTTTGTGGTTGAGTTTTGGGTTTCTTTGTTTGTTTTTTTTTTTTTTTTTAAACCAGAGAGATAAGCCTTGGCAATCAAGCAGCCTCCCTTTTTTTCCCCCATAGACAAAACATACTCTAAACACCACCCTGTTACAGGCTTTCCAAGGACTTTGCAAATGACTCTGCAAATGCCTTATCTGAGGAAGACCCTGGCACTATCCCCAAGTCAGAGGCAAAGTGTAGTTTTTAACACAGACCTGACTCCTTACTAAAATCAGTATACTGTTTTTCCATGCCAGTGTGCACCATTTTCAATGCCTCTTCTGACACTGCTGGCAGAGTTAAGTTTAGCTTATTCCCACTCTCCTTGCCTAGCAGATTAAAGGGATAAAGAGCCCTGCTGCCCTCCACCAAGTGGGCTGCAAATACCACAATCAGTCTTGAATAGATGAGCCTGTAGGGGACAGATTCAGGCACTGGACATCTTTTTGAATGGTTAAGACACATGTTCCTGGGTGCTTTTCTACTGTGAATTAGGAAGTAATCTTAGCGGGGTACTTTGTTCCATGACACAGGGCATTTGACAATGATGATGCATAGGTAAGAGAAGTGATGGGATATATGTAACAACATCTATTTTTACCTGTAATAAATGTCCAAGATGTTTGGATGTCTGCTCTCTCCGTGCCATCAGCAGCACTGAAACATGATCAGAAATTGTTGCTGAATAGTAATACCGAGAAGGAAATTCAGATGAAAACAGAATTCACCAAAGAGCAATTTCCCTGATATGAACTGCTCATTGGCAGCTATTTTTAGACAGGGACATCCCAAGCCCAATCCATTTGACTCTCAGCAGATGCTTCCCACATCAAATGGATCCAGCGCATGTTAGAGGCAATGAAACCTCCCACTAGCACCCCTCCAAGCTGGCTCAGGGCCCATCGTGAGCCATTCCTCCTCTTCCACTTCGTTCTTTAATTCAGAATTGACAACCTAGGAGGCAGATTTAAATTCAACTATAGGACAACTATTAATAAGCCGACAAACACTGAGGATGAGAATTCTCAGTGAATTTAAAGCTGAGGGATGATTGCCAAGAAAATTTGGCTCTCGCTCCCCTGTTGCTTTGATGCCCTTGCTTTCCATTCTCACAGCCTAAGAAAACGCTTTTTCCCTCCTCTCTGCTCTCTCCCTAATCTCCCCAGGTATAAGCAGTGGAGGAGATGAAACCCCCTTTCAACAGCTGCCCAAGCCTGCCTCTCCTCACTTGTCAGCCAATTCTTCCTGCCTTTTAATGGTGCTGGCAACATCTTACACTCCACGGCTTGTTTCCCACCACTGCTGCCAGCCTGGAGAGCAGGCTAGACCCAGGGTGGGAACAAGGAAGGCAGCGCTGGACCCAAGACTTGCAGGTCCAGATGACACGGCAGAAGCACTGTTGGTGGATGGGCAAGGCATTGCAGCACCCTTTAGCCACCATATAGCATCTCTTCTTGAGAGGCAGTATCCACCCACCCTGTAAAAGTCACACAATAGGCACAGGAAAAAAGATAAAGGCAAAAACACAGCAGAGAGGTTAGCTCTAAACCAACAGCAATTTTGCCTTCCAGACTAGGAATTTTCAGGTAACCATAAATATTTACAGCTTCGGTCACAAGAACATAAATTCAGTTAAATAATCGTGGCTGAAGAGGGGGGTGAGGGAGGAATTGGTTTTGTTTTCTTTGGGGTATTTTGTGTCGTAATACTATGTTTCAGCAATTTTATTATAGTTTAGTTTGGAGTTTTGGGGTTTTTTCCCTCCAAGAAATGCTGAAATAATTTATTTTGACGGTCCAGGAAGAAGAAGCGGGTGGATCTTTTGTTTTGAAGAAGTGAATGTCGCATCAAACATTGACCTAAATTAAAAAGGAGAAGGAAGCTACACCAAAGATTTCTAAGATCTAGAAAGGTAAGACAACCTTTCTCTTCAAGGCAAGTCAGGCATTCTGTCTTGAAGCATTCTGAAATTAATTTTTCTATTTGGTGTCTAGTAGAAAAAAACAAACTCTCAGAAAAAGCTTTTGGGTTTGAACCAAATTTTTTCCCCTCCAGTTTTTCGTCCATTATTTGATCAGCTTTAGTAGCCCATAGTGGTTCCCCAGAGATTTTGGACGTCTTGCTGTGAGCTAAAGCATTCCCATATTCTGATGTCTGTACACCCAAGGATTCAGGGGACGGAAGCTACTATCATTTACAGAAGCCAGCCATGATGTAAACACTAGCCTGCGGGTAGCAGAGGACAGCCCCTGCATCTAGAGGCCTCTTCCATAAAACATAGCTAAGTTATGGCTATGTCTTTTCCTGTGAAGGAATTATTCTCTTCCTCCTCATGCCTATGGCAAAACTCTCGTCAGTCTCAATGGGAGCAGAATTACCCTGCCAACATTTCAGTAACCAACAGGGCTAGCTTGAAGTCGGTTTTCTGGCACTGGAGGGAGAGTTTCATAACCATGCATCACTGTAAACTATACCAAGGAGAATCCTCCTCCCTGCCTTCCTTTTTGTCTGTTTCCTCAAGCAACATAGCTGCCGACAGGCACACCAGGGACATGGCTGGCAAGCAGTGGGAGATGCTGTTTCACTGGCAATCAGTGACTAGATGAGTGTGTATTTGTTTCTACTTCCCATGAAATATTATTGATCTGAGTGTGCCGTCAAAGAGCTGGAAGCATCAACTGTGAAACCAAAAAACCTACTGCAGGAATTGCAAGGCCATTTGAAGAATTTGCCTCTTCTGTCCCCGTGAAGTGGGACACCAGGCCATTTGTGCAGCAATACGGATCAGTCCTCCTTCATTGTCTAAGGGAGGCTGGCTCCTTGGCAGGAGTTTTGCTGGCATTGCTGAAAGCCACAGTTTGTCTGGTGCAAACTGGTGAGTCTTTCTGTCTGCTGTTCTCCTGCAGCTGACCTCTGCTTCCTGCTGAAGAGTGATTCCTTCAGACACCTCCCTCCCACAGCTTGGACCAAACAGACCCCCAAAAGCCAGCCAGCTGAGGAAATCATACCTAACTTGGAGGGAAAGCTTCAGGGCTAACCTATCCCTACACCAAAAACACATACTACACCAGCTTCAAGATCCAGCTGCCCATTTATGCAAAAAGACCCTGCTCCAGCACAGCACTTTAGCTCCTGAGTACTTGCCTTCTCCTATGCTTTGAGTCATTCACAGTGTCTTAAGATTGTTGCTGGATCAAGGCCTACTTTTCCTTAGCTATCTCTGCACTCAGACCCCTTATTTATTTAATTAGATATTAAGATGCCATTTCTTTGCTATTTTTTTTTCTGCCTTGAGTCATAACATTGCAATTGGTTCTTCAGATCTTAATTCCAATGATTTCCAGAGCAGCTGTGGCACAGGGGAGGAGGAAGACTGTGCAGAGCCATTTCACCATGTGCTGCATCTGCTGATGTGAAAGGACAGGGTGCAACAACCCCCAGACTGCCTCTTCTCTAGCAGTAAATTCACACCGGTTCTAAAGATTTAATGAGAACAGGCCTTGCAGCCTTTGCTGACAAACAAGGGTGGGTCCTTGCTGATGCTGGTGAAGATGGAGTGGGAAAAAACAGCTTTGAATGGGCAGCAAGAGTGGTTTGAATGTTAGGGCTAGCTTTGAGCAATGCAGGCTTGTCCTCTTGGCCCAACTCCTCCTGCAGCAAGCCCATGCAAATGACGAGTGAGGCACAGAAAGCATGTGCCCACTGTGTTTTTCACACACACAGAGTCTTCCACAGGCTGGTGGTGTTCCACCACTGAAGTATAGGATATGCAGCCTTGTGACCAGCTGCACTTAGGGAACAGACTCACACCAGGGTTACGTGGTCACTAACAGACCCTGAGCAAGAGGCAGCCCTTGCTCCAATGCCTTTGTGGGTACACAGCCACAATAGAGAGGGAACACAAAGGCACAACAGTTGAAATGACTTGTGAAAGGTCATATGACACCCTGTGCCAGCTGACTGTGGAAAAAAGGGGAATACGCACATGTATGTGCTCTCTGGGATGTTTCTTTGCTTGATCCTTCCCTCCCCCTATGTCTTCTCTGTTCTACCCTCTCATTTCATGTTCTGGTTACTCACCAAGTACTCTTTTTTTCCTTTACCTCCTCTTCTCCTCTGTATTTCACAACCTTTGCAAAGCACAGCTCATGCACAGCAAGGTCATGATTCAGCAAGAATCCCATGATGTTTAAGTGAGGCACAAGGAAGCAAGGTGATTCCATCCAATGCCACACATGACAGTCAAATGCTGATGATGATCTGATTCAGAAAGTGCTGATAGCCACTATGAAGGTCTGGATGATAATCTGAGGGACCTAAAGCATATAAAGGAAGAAAGATGGAAAAAATAAAGAAAGATAAGTCTTTGTCCATTTTATGTCTCAAGTCAATCTTTTCTTACTCCAATAGCTCAACTTTATAGCAGAACTATGTAACTTAACGTTTGTTGAACTTGTATTTTTTGACAAAAAAATTGTCACCAGGGAAGGTGCTATTCCAGCACGAAATACATTGCCAAAGCAACAGTCCATAAAGTCCATAACAAATTTCAACCAGGGTGCTGCTGCCAGACAAAGCTCTTCATGGTATGCTGTGGTTGGTAAGATTGAAGGACACAGTTAAACAGGCAAAAATGTCCATAATGAATTGTTTTTACAAGACCCTGTACTCCCAGACCATGGCATCATGTTAACTCCAGCAAGACCTGCAGAAGAAACCCAAAAAAAGGGTAAGGATTTTATTATGCAGTCAGATAGGTGCATTCCCTATGGACCTTCCCTAACTTACCAGCCCAAGATCTCATCCATAGCAAAGCATTCCTGGTGTAATGGAGCAATGCTGCCACAAAGACCAGCAGTCCCTTTTCTTCTGTTTAGCAGTTCAAGTAGGGCAATCTGGAAATGAGAAGCCACCTCTGTTTCTGATAAATGAAATACTGGAAGCGACATAAGAAATCATCTCTTGACACAAACTGCAAAGTGATTTTATTCTGCAAATTCTCCCATTTCCCTTAGCTGTGTATGAGGGTCTTTGTAATGGTGGACAAGGTTCCATTTCTTTCCTTTAAATTAGCCCAGCTATGTGACAGAAACAGAGTCTGGGATTCTGAAGCAATCTTTTTAAAATATATTTCACTACCAATAAAACTACAGCTTTTTGCAAATGAAAGAGGGAAAATAAAGCAAAAGCATCCAGAAAAAATAAATTTAAAAACAACACAAAAAACCCCACATATAAACAGACTTTTAATGTCGTGTCTAATTTTATTTGAAAGTCCTGAATACATGCTACTATTTTACAGCTCTATAAATTATCACACAGACCTTATCGCCACACAGAGGATAAATATTCAGCTTTGTAATTTTGCCTGCACCATATCTGTACTTAAACATTTAAATTAACAATTTGGAAACAGCTTCAAACTGTTGTGTCTTTCCTAAATTTTTCTTCTAAATTTGGAAATTCTACTGAAAGTAGCTCTCGCTCAATTTGAATTTCTCTCAGGATTCAACCCAGGGCCAATAAGGCTTTAAAAGTGAGAGTATACACAACATAATTCTACATACATTTAAACTCCCCAATGATGCATTTTTTCGTAACATGCTTTTTTGCACATATGGTAGCAGGCAGTGGTGAATGTTATAAAACTATTATTCATTCACAAAGTGAATAATTCTGGTAACCAAACAGGCTTGGAAATTTCTGACAATTATATTTCTGAAAAAGTTTCTAGAAATTCTTTCCAAATTCCTTTAAACTTTCATTTTTTCTTTCTAAAGTGTGATGGAAAAAGTTTTGGAAAATATGTTAATTTTTAATTTGATTATCTTTTTTTTTCTTTTTTAGAATCAACATAATTTGGATTTCAGCCATTAAAAATTTCCCTAAAAAACTTGGTGTTTGGAATTCTTTTTAAGGAGACATTTTAATAATCTCTTTACTCATTGGGTATTATTTTTAAAATGACAAAAATGGCACCATTCCAAACATTCAAATAAAAACCAAGGAAATATATCTTTGCAATTTTTTCTTTCTGATTATTTCCTGATCAGCTTTCAATTTCGCCTGATGTAGGTATTTCATAATTTGGTGTTAGGACTTTTCTACTGTGTATGCATAGTGCACAAAAGTTCCCAGGGTCACATTCTTGGTGTTCAGTGCATCACGCAGTGGAGTCCCAGTCTCTCTCAGGCTTTATCATCTAATAAAATAGGGATCGAATAAATGTAATACCATACTAGTGATTTTTTGTGTGCTGCTGGAGCACTGTTAGAGGTCAGGCTTGCCGTCAAGAGGTGCGGAGCTTCCCTGTGAACGTAGCTGTCCGTTATCCAAGCTAAAGGTCTTTGTATTTCACAGCTGTACTTACTCTTCTACATCCACAGCCAGTTCTACATGAACATGATACGCACAGAAAGCAATGTCCATATGACTAGTGGACTAGCCAAGCACCAAGACCCCAGTATTGTGATCACTGAACCTGACCCAAAGCCCCTCCAGTCCTTGAGTATTAGCACTGAAGGCACTCAGCCGTGATTTGGATCTTATACATAGGCAACGGTGCACTTGATGAGAGACTGACAGCCCGGTCTGCAGGCAGAGCCGTGGCCAGAGGGTCCAATTGATATTAGTGCTGGTCCCACCTGCCTTGGCCACCCTCTGGCAGCCCCTCCATATCTGTGTCTTCCACCTCTAATCTTCTGTCTGCACAGTGAGCAGAGGACAGAAGTTTGTGAATATTTTGCCCCATCTGCATTTTTCAGTCAGCTCTAACGGTGCTTTCTTCAGCTCACCAAATCGCTCTTGCTGTTTCATCGTTTGATAAACAGCTGTTTCAGAAGGAACCATAACATTGGTGTTATCTGTTAAGTTTGATTATTACCAGTCGTGACATGACACTTTATGGCCTGATACCATTAAATATATAGCAGCACACAATCCTACAGTAGATGCATATTTTTACAACAAGTTGGATCTTTTATATATTATGTGATGACTCAGCTAATCAATGCCTTGCCCATTGTACTTTTGTTTAGGAACAAATCTACTCCTTGAGTTGATTTCCAATATATGCATTCACCTATGGTCTTTGTTCACATTGAGCCAATCCAATTGCCTGATTAGATACATACGGACAAATAAAAATGGGATTGTCCTTTTCACATCTTGTCCCAGATGGAAAATAAAGCTGGCTGAAAGGATGTTAAGGGATCATTCAAGATTATCTCCTACAGCATACTGTACTAGTAATGTATTCAAATTTTTTTTTGTTATTTTGTACTTTCATCTTGAGTGTTCAGATGATCTTTTAAAAATATGAACGTGTAGCCAATATAATACTTACCATGCCTGCATTCCTTCCTAGCCTTAGGTCTTCCAAGAAAATGAGATGTGACATTTCATGATACATGTATTAATTTTAACTTGGGAAAGAAAAAATGTTTCTGAACAAATAGGTAAATAAATACAAAATCATCTCATAAATATTTTTCTAGGTTTGATGGAAAGTCATATCCTTCTGTTGAAGTAATGTTCCCTTTTCAGAGGTTTCACCGGAAACTGCTTGATGAATTACACTGTTCAGAGAGAAATATTTAGAAAAAAATCAGAACTAATAAGCTACAACTCTAGATGCTGCCTTTACAATCGTTAAATCATCTGCTGACAGAGATTTCATCAATCAGTAGCCCTTACTGAGGATTTCTGGGCTGAAGACTTTTATATGCATTACTATGGGTTTCTCCATATGAAGGGAAGAACCTGACAAAACTATTCCATTTTATCTCTGTTCCAGGAAAATGGGCCAATTCTCAGCTGCAATACTTTGGAGAATTTCCTGTCTGGTAGTTCAGAAACTGCCAAAAGCAGGGTGCAGAAGCCAGAAAGTATGCTGCTGTCATTGGCCCAAACAAACAAACAAAGATCCCCAACAGAAAATAACCCTCCCCGAAATAAATATAGTTCTAAAGGATCAACAAAAACAAAAATGGACCAGATTTTAAATAAGAGCTTCTGTTTTACATATCATGTGGCTAGACATAGTTTTTGGAAACAGTCCAACACAGCCCACTTTTCTCCACCATCTGTCAGCAGTAGGTTTGCTGACTGCAAGAGCTTAGAGGCAACGCGTAAAAGGCGAGTGTTAGACAATCGAGTTTAAACATGACAAGAGCAGGGAAATTCAAAGGCTTGATGATGTAATGTGCTAACACTTGGCTGTTGTGAGAAAAAGAGGAGGAGGAGGATAACAGGTTACAGAGAACAGGGTTTTTCACCTTTAGGCTGAATTCTCTGTCTCTTATCAGTTTGTACTGAGACCCTGACATTGTTTAAACATGGAGTTGGAAGTGTTTATTTTAGACATAGGCCAAAGAGATTTGGGATGGCGATTTAGATGTAGGCTATGGCCCCGGATTTAGAGCTGCTAACAAGCCAAGTCACATTCTAGAGAACTGAAAACTTCTAAGATCATGAGATTAGTCACAAAGCTGGGGACCACCAGAGCTGGCTGTGAGTTTTATGCCCTTTGTCCGTATTGGAAGAAGAGCTGGAGCAGAGGCTTCCGGCATCCTTGTATCAGTTCCATTTGTAGGACAGCATGTCTACCAAATCCCCCTTCTTCCCACCTTTGCTGTGGGTCTACAGCAAAGACCAGAGCAAAATGCTTAGCACCTCTATGTTCCCTTAACTTAAAAGGGTATACCAACTCATGAGAACAAAGGTGAATGAGGAGGGGGCAATCTAGCCCACACAGTCTGTTTGTAGACCCTTCCTTTGGAGCCAAAACTCTGAACAATGCTCAGAAGATTCATATTTGCTCCAAATAGGAGTTGGAGAAATGGATCCACTCTCCAAGCAAAACAGGATTACGGTGTAAAACCATCCCCTTGCAAAACTGGTGAGTATTGATATCTCATAGTCCAGCCTTGACTGAAGTATTACTTATTTCCCCAAAACTCCTCCTGAAAGGCATGCTATCAGAATGAAACTTAAAACTGCTGCAGACATTATATAAGAGCATATCTCAGATATAGGAGATTAGGAGGTTGGGAAAATGCGCTCTACAAACAGAAAGATACCTACTGAGCTTGTGATGGTAATTACAGTATTGGGTCTCATTTGTGTTGTTGTAAAAGCTTCTTTGAGAAATGTGCTTCTCATCTGGTCTTGAACAGCAGGCAAAGGGATTTCTCAAGCTGTCTTTGAACAAGGCTATGTTGGAAAGAGCTCAGTCCAGTCTAGTTAAACTGGCTGCTAAAATTACAGCCAGTTTGGGAACTGGCTATTAAAAAAACCTCGAACGAGCTGCGTTTCCTCCTGATACTCATTGCTTGTCTGCTGGGAAAGCCTGTGCTTGGTCCAGCAGACAGCTCTTCATTTTCCTCCTCTCCCACCCACACTGCTCTGGCTTGATCCCAAAGTTGCCACTGCATCTAGTGCTCAGCCCTGTATCCACCATGTCTGCCAGCCTCACCTCTGGTATTCAGTGGAAGGTGAAACCCCACTTCAAAGGCTATTTTCTATCTTTACCAGTGAAAAGATGTAGAACACAGGGCTCCTTGTGTCCCACTGTGCCACCAGAGTCTGTTCCACTGAGGGACAGCGTCTGAGGGAAAGCAAAGACAGTGGCTTCGCATGTTTTTGTTTCTTGGCAGAAGCAACTATTTGTAGGTTTTAATTAAACTGTCTGTGGATTTGCACCATTGGGCATGACAGCAGAGCCCAGCCCCGGAAGCCACAGATTACCAGAAGTATTCTGAGTCTAGTATGAGGAGGGGAATGGATCGGCACCTGTGGACTGGTTATAGATTTTGATGTGGTGCCATGCCTAGGATTCATGCCAGTAAAAATCCTTATAAAAAGTGTGGACAAAATTTACTGCATACCTGCCGTAATCAGTTTTAAAATCACAACATTTTCCTTGGTTTTGGTTGGGTTTTTTTTGTTTTAAAAAAATGGTAAGAGGGCAATTTCATCTCTAGATCAAAGTTATAAAGCCTCAAGAAACCATCTGAAACTTATAAACTCTCCATTTTGTTTTACATTTAGATAATTAAAAAATACCAAACTATATATATATTTTAATTGGGATTTAAAAAATGACTCCCAGTCACATACCTTGTAAACTAAGTTTCATTGAGCAGTAAAATTTATAAAGCTCAGTTAAAACAACTTTTGAAAAAGGGTTTTTTATTAAATGAAATACTGACAAACTGGTGAATATTGTAATCAGGTAGAAACTGCTGCTTGAGGAGAAAAAAAAAATCTATATTTGAAAAAAAAGTGAAAGTTCTTTGTTTCCATTAATATATGTTCCTATTTTGTCATAACCTACAAAAGTCACCATGACAAGTGACTAAAACATAGAAAAGTGTTTTCACTGTTGAATTCTAACAGTTTAAGAAATCCCAAAATAGCTGTGGCTGGTTGCCTCTAGGCATCTTCATACAGTAGGTAGGATGGCTCTCCTGAGCAAACCTTGTTCCGGAAACCTCCACTCAGCATTTTGAGGGACATGTAATGACTCTGTCTCTTCTGTCATCCAGCAGAAGGCCACTCACTGCAATCTCAAATGCTGAGGAAAAGAAGCATGCCCCTGTATCAACCCTCATTTACCTCTGAATGCAGCCCAAAATCATGGGGTGTACCAGCACATTGCTGAAGCTTCCCAATGATCAGCAACGAGTCTGGCCCCAACCTGAGCACTGCAAGCATCATCCTTCAAACCACCTGATGGGCTTAGTTGTGTTGTTCCTGGGGTCAACACAGCTTTGCCAGCACATGGGAGGGACAAGTCTGCCTGCCCCAGACTGCACTTAGGGCCAGACGCTGCAGGGCCTTGGCTGCATTGGCTGCAATGACCATGAAATTGTAGAGTATGAGATCTTTAGGGCAGCGAGGAGGATGCCCAGCAAGCTCGCTACCCTGGACTTCAGGAGAGCAGATTTTGTCATCTTCAGGGATCTGCTTGGTGGAGTACTGTGGGATAAAGCCCTGGAGGGAAGAGGGTCGCGAGAAAGCTGGTTAATATTCAAGGACCACTTCCTCCAAGCTCAGTAGCGATGCATCCCAACTAAGAGGAAGTCAGCAAAAACTCCATGAGGCCTGCAGGGATGAACAAGGAGCTCTTGGACAAACTCAAAAAGAAAAAGGAAGCCTCCAGAGGGTGGACAGAAAGACAAGTAGCCTGGGAGGATTACAGAGAATTGTCCGAGCAGCCAGGGATCAGGTTAGGAAAGCTAAAGCCCAAATAGAGTTAAATCTGGCCAGGGACATCAAGGGCAACAAGAAAAGCTTCTACATGTATGACAGTGATAAAATTAAGACTAGGGGAAATGTGGGCCCTCTCCAGAAGGAAAGGGAAGACCTGGTTACTCAGGATATGGAGAAAACTGAAGTACTCAATGACTTTTTTTGCCTCAGTCTTCACTGCAAGTGCTCTAGCCACACTGCCCAAGTTGCAGAAGGTAAAGGCAGGGACTAGGAGAATGAGGAAATACCCATTGTAGGAGAAGATCAGGTTCAAGACCATCTAAGGAACCTGAATGTGCACAGATCCATGGGACCTGATGGGTCCTGAGGGAACTGGTGGATGAAGTTACCAAGCCACTATCCATTATATTTGAGAAATCATGGCAGTCCAGTGAAGTTCACGCTGACTGGAAAAGGGGAAACATAGACCCCCATTTTTAAAAAGGGAAAAAAGGAAGACCCGGGGAATTACTGGCTGGTCAGTCTCACCTCCGTGCCCAGCAGGATCATGGAGCAGATTCTCCTGGAAACTGCTAAGGCACATGGAAAATACAGAGGTGATCGGTGACACCCAACGTGACTTCACTAAAGGTAAATCATGCCTGACAAATTTGGTGGTCTTCTACAACGGGGTTACAGCATTGGTGGATAAGGGAAAAGCAACCGACATCATCTACCTGGACTTGTGCAAAGCATTTGACACTGGCCTGAACAATATCATTGTCTCTAAATTGGAGAGACATGGATTTGACAGATGGACTAGTTAGTAGATAAGGAATTGGCTGGATGGTCGCACTCAAAGAATTGCAGTCAATGGCTTGATGTCCAAGTGGAGAACACTGACAAGTGGCATTCTTCAGGGGTTGGTATAGGGACCGGAGCTGTTCAACATCTTTGTCAGTGTCATAGACAGTGGGATTGTGTGCACCCTCAGCAAGTTTACCGATGACACCAAGCTGTGTGGTGTGGTTGACATGCTGGAGGGAAGGGATGCCATCCAGAGGGACCTGGACAGGTTTGAGAGGTGGGCCCGTGCAAACCTCATGAAGTTCAACAAGGCCAAGGGCAAGGTTCTGCACATGGATCGGGGCAATCCCAAGCACAAATACAGGTTGGGCGGAGAATGGATGGAAAGCAGCCCTGAGAAGAAGGACTTGGGGCTATTGGTTGACGACTCAACATGACCTGGCATTGTGCACTTGCAGCCCAGAAAGCCAACTGTATCCTGGGCTGCATCAAAAGAAGTGTGACCAGCAGGTCGCAGGAAGTGATTCTTCCCCTCTACTCTGCTCTGGTGAGACCCCACGTGGAGTACTGCGTCTACCTCTAGGGCCACCAATATAAAAAGGATGTGGACCTGTTGGAGGTCCTCCAGAGGAGGTCCACGAAGATGATCAGAGGACTGGAGCACGTCTCCTATGAAGACAGGCTGAGACAGTTGGGTTTGTTCAGCCTGAAGAAGAGAAGGCTCCGGGGAAACCTTATAGCAGCCTTCTAGTACTGAAAGGGGGCCTACAGGAAAGATGGGGAGGGACTTTTTATCAGGGAGTGTAATGATAGGACAAGGGGCAACAGTTTTAAACTGAAAGAGGGGAGATTTAGATTAGATATTAAGAAGAAATTCTTTACTGTGAAGATGGTGAGACACTGGAACAGGTTGCACAGGGAAGTTGTGGATGCCCCATCCCTGGAAGTGTTCAAGGCCAGCTGGGATGGGGCTTTGGGTAACCCAGTCTAGTGGAAAGTGTCCCTGCCCATGGCATAGATGATCTTTAAGGTCCCTTCCAACCCAAAGTATTCTATGATTCTATGTTTCTATGACCTGAACCTCCTCCAGAGGTGGAGGTCCACAGAAGAGATCCCAGCTACAGGGCTTGCAGCGAGCAGGTCCACCAGGGCTCTCAGTTTTTTCACAGTGCAGTTTTTCTGGCTAGAGCTAGTCAACAGTTCCTAGTATGCTTTGATAAAGCCAAAGCTAAAGCATCCCATAAATGCAGTCATCTGGTTGAAACAGAGTTGAACTGCTTTACTACAGTGTTGTATACATATCTGTATTGTGCTTTGTGATTTAAGAGAGGCTCGGCAACTACCATCTCCTTCCCTATGTAGCTTTCAGCCCCTACTGAATTTACCTTAATTTGACAGATCTTACACAAAATTGTTGAGCTTTCTGAGATATGGAATATGGCCAAGTATCATTTGATTTTAAAGTGGGAGATGGAGACATGTAAGATTCATACACAGATTTCTAAACTGTGCGTTGCTTAAGTGGCAGAAGGAAAACCTAAGTGGTTACTCTAAGTTGAGCCAGAACATTCATCATTTTTACTATTTATTTCCAGCATTTTCAACATTTTGAATTTTAATTCCTTTAATTTATTTTTTAAAAGCATAATCACAGCTTGCATAAATGATCATAAAACCCAATAAATCTGGGGAACTACCCAAGAAGCCAACAGAGAAATATCAGCTTGTATCTTTCAAGAATCCTAGCTGCAACCCTTATGTGATTTGCAAGACATACTGTTTCATTGTAATAATTATCTGGCCAGCTGAAGCTTGCTTAAAACTACATATTTGGTGGATAAATCATGACTATTAAAGAGTTTTTACACATTCAATAATGTCTATTGTGAAAAAATCATCATTGTGTTCCTGGTCACAAAAAATGGAGTGAATGAAAAGTGTTGTTTTGTTCTAAAAGAGTGGATAAGGGGATAGTGAGGTACAGGGGTCAGTGAACATTAAAAAATCAAGATTAAATTGCTCAAAAATGCACACAAAGTGCTGTTGTAATGTGCAAAAATGTGAAGGATACAAGTAGGCTGGTCTTTCCATAGCCTTCAAATCTCTTCTAGGTAGAGTGGCAAACCAACATTAGTATGATCAGAAACAAACACAAACGTAACTGATCAGCAGCATAAAAAAGTACAAGGTTGTCTTACGGATTTTACGTGTGTAATTTAGAACTGGTGCTCACCTGACATTGTGTGACTTCCTCCAGCTGGTTGGTTTGAGCCCAACCCAATTCTGACCACTGGGATTTGCAGCGAGAAGAATTTGTCCATGCTACAGACCCGGTACTCTTGTCACTTCCGCACATAGACAGCAACAGGAAGACTTTTCCCGTTAGTGTCATTACACCACTTCTTCAAAGGATGCAGACTAAGCCAACAAAAGCTGTTCACTGTCAGCATGGCTATATCCATTTGGGAGGCTGTCTGGAATAATGGTAGGAGTGAAAGAGTGAGAATTTATCTGCTGAAAGACTGTAGAGGAGATGAGGTGTGTGTGGAAGAGTGGTGAAAGAGAATGAGCCAGGTTAGGTAGTAAGTTTCAGATGAAATATGCTAAATGAGAACTGTTGAGTTATTTCACTCAGCTTGCATCAAGCAACTCCTAATCCTGATCACTATTACATTCTCTCTGTACATCAGGACGGATTATAGTGATCTCCATGTCCCTTACTTTTTTCTCAAGTAGTGTCCTTGAGTAAAATGTTGACCTCAATCAAGTCAAAAAGTGTATGACCAAGAGGATTTCCTTCTCTAGACATAGTGAATCTTCTGGAGAGCAAAGTATAATGAGAACTGAGCCAAGCTCTCTGGGTCTGGCTGAGGAAAGACCACATAAATAGCTACCAAAATAACTGAACTGTGTCATCTTCCCTTTCAGATTATTGCATCCCAAGAGTTTTAATTCAGTGCTATAAATGTAGAAGGCCATGCTCGAATTGCAGCTGCATTACTTTGCTTTAATCCCAGCAGTGCCCTCTGGGGAAGCGGTCCTGATCTACGTGGCTGCAAAGCATGGCCATGGCTGCAATGATCTGTAACTTAGAATTCTTGTCAGAAGACTCAGAGAGACAGATAGAAGGAAAGAGAGCTACTCCAGTTTTACAAAACTTACACAAACTAAAGGTCCAAGAAAAATGTTTAGGAATTGAAACCTTTGTCACCTCAGTGATCAGGAGGAAGTCAATGCTCTCTGGTCAACATTAAATGGAGAGTCAGGGGCAAGGAGCAACTCAGCACCTTTCCCAGCTGGGTCCTTAGATGAAGGTCTTGGTGCTGGATTCTCTCTTACTGAGACAGGGCTGATTTCAGTGGGAATCGCCCATGGCTGGGGTCGTCTAGTGATACTGTGATACAAATAACAGTAAAGGGATACACTAGCAAACAACAGCATATCTCAAGACATTTATGCAATCGTAAGTATGTACTTAAAAGGTGCAGAGGTTGAAATTATCAAGAACCCCTACTCTTCTGGCTGTGTGAGCATGTACAAATGCCATAGTTGCATGCTGGTATTCAATCCTCCGGTCATTTATTGTGGAGTTGACAAATGCTAGGGAAAAGTTGTGTATAATTTAGAGTCAATCCAAAAATACTCAGAGAAGCATGTTGTTGACCAAGGTGTTCTTCCAGGTGTGACAGTTTAATGTGTTTCCCTGGTTGCCTTGCTGTGCATGCAAACTCAAATGTAGCTGCGTGAATACATTCTTGATGTCCTGATGAAGAGGAGAAGCCTCAAAGACTTCTCAGACTGATTTTGCTACAGCAGCAGGAAGATGGATTTAGTTTTCAGGTGGTTGTAACAGTCTGAACGAGATGACAGTCTCATGCCATCTCATGCGGATTGTTTATACTGATATTGTAAATAAACCTAGGGGTATGAGGCACATTCTGGCCTGCTTTGGCTGGTGCTTTATTATCACATTGCATTTACGCTGGGGTAACTGGGGCCAGAACATGCATAAAAAAGTAATATTACATATAAAATATATTCCAATACATAATATGAAATATATACAGTATATAGTAGTGTTACCCTGTATACATAAGAGTAGATGCATAATTCACTATAGTACATGAATACCATACATATTCATTGTAACTGTAATCATTGTGAAAGAGACCGGGAGCTTATTTCTTTCTTTTGGTTTGCATTTATCAAAGCACACTTCTGGTTACTGGAAGCAACTATCCAGTGGGGGACCTGCAGAGAAGGCTAGGTGGAAAAGCAATAGTGGTAATGTGGCACTCGTCACACAGCCGACACGCATTGTCTGTGATTCCCTGTCCCTGCCTTCCATCCACATCCCCTCTTCTCAGACAGTAATTCTTGGTCTGTGTGTGTGAGTTGGTGCTGCCCTGGGCATCTCAACAACTTAGAGGTTTCCAATATGTTAAATAACAACATGGGAAGAATTTTGAAGGCACAGGGAGCTGGATAGATATCAAACCTATGACGCTTGTGACCCTTGTCTGGATAAAGACATCACTTTGGGCATATCCACAAAGAATACTGCAAGTAGCTACAGGCTTGCACTGCCCACACTTTGTGAAGACTGTGAGCAGTTAAGATAGCATGCACATAACACCATGCCCACACTAAGCCCTGCTGGGGTCACTGTGCCAGGCAAAAATGACCACGTGATGAGTGCAACAAGGTTTGCTTGTGCTCTGCTAATTTAGAGCATAAGCAGAGTGAGCAGAGGTCTGCCATGCACTGTGCATATCATTGTCATTTTCTGTGGTTTGAGGCAGCCTGAATGAACCATACAGGAGGCTGAAAGAGCAGAAGGGAGAGGACTACAGCTACATGCAGAGCCTTGCTGAGTTATCCTGTCCAATTTACAGCCCTTTGCTGCCTTATTCATGTTTCTGTCAGCACAAAGGAGAAGAAAATCAAGTCTTTTCTTTCCAGAGATTTTGAAGCCCGAGGAAAGATCAGCAGAGAAAGGGAAAGAAGAGGGATTTTGGATGAGGAAGGGAAGGGGAGGGAAGCTGAAAGCAACTGGGTTGCTTTGAACACAGAGAAACCAGGTGAGAAGTGGTGGGGCATGGTCAAAGAGAAAGCTGGCTACGCAGCTCCTCTTGAAGTGGAGGAGAAAGCAGCTAAGCAGCACTTGCTGCTCCAGTTAAATGTCAGTGAGGTAACTTCCACCAAAAGAATGCCTCCTGAGGGGGGAGAAAACAAGCAGAGTGTCAGGACCAGCTGGCAGCTTGAGAAAAACAACCTTACAATTAAACAGCACCACTGGGAGCACTGGACGGTTGCCCCTGCCTCCTCATCGTCACTATTCAAGGCCTGTCAAAAGAATAATAAAAGGTGCTATAAAGAGAAGACAAATCTCAGGCAGTCGGAGCAGCAATGGAACTGGCCAGAAGGGATAGCAGTCAGAGCTGGATTCCTAAAACTGTGTGAGCATTTAGGGGCTTGCAGACACGGCTGGCTTTGGAGACATGCTTTCTGTCTCCAAAGGTGATAAGGCAATGGGAGGGCCTGCTCGTGACCTCGCACCCTGCAAGGGTCAGGCCCTTCTGCTGATCAAAAATGCATGAGGATCAGGCTGTCCCATCATTTCCTTGTGGTTTTCATCTGTCAGAGCGCTAGAGAAATGCTGGAGGACAGGACTGTGCCTGTCAGGCCCCTGGTCTGGAAACCTTCACGTAGCAGCCTCAGCCCCGTCCCAGTCTTCATCCACCTCCACACCTCCCTTCTAGTGCCAATACCGCGACACTGTCCCGGCGTATCGGCATATGTCATAGCGAGAGGCAGATCACAAGTGTCACTCACCACAGCCCTTCATTTCAAATGACCTGATCCACAAAAGTTACCTGCTCAGTCTTGAGAGGAGCCAGAGATGAAATTTCACCCAGGCACAGAGATAATTTTCACTGTCTCCAAAACAGGAATCCTTGAGAAGGACAGATTCCTCCAAGCAATAAAGGCTAGGAAGGAAATTGTTTTTGAAGGCCAGAAGATCCTATTCTTTCCAGATTTAGGCACAGTGATAAACATCAAAAGGAAACAATGGATACCCACTTCTGCAGGTGTTTCCTTCATACTTAACTGCTCCCCTCCAGCCTGTTGGGAATACTGTTCTTGCCTATTGTTTGGTAAATTCCAAGAATCATATTTATATCCATTATGTGAAGGACTGTGTGCTGGGTACAAATTTCCCTGTGCGTGGCTACAATATTGTGCCAACTGGAACACCGGGGAAGCCAAACCACAGATAGGTTCCGGAGACCAAAGCCCTAGCATTCAAAGACACTGCACAGTTCAAGACACTATCTTGTTCCTCTAGTCAGAAAACGTGAAACAGCAAGTGTTTTTCTTCACAGACATTTTGTTTTCTAGTGTTAGAAAACATTTCTTCACACCCATCTCCACCACGCCAATAGCAAGACCTGCTCTACATTTCCACAGCTGACCTGAAATAACAAGCCAGTAACAAAAACACAAACATGAAAAGGCTATCCAAGGAGAGGTGGCATTCTTAAGCACAGCTTAGAAATTTTCGTAGCCAATAAGATGGTGAAACAAACGACAATGTTGGATAAACACCTCAGGAAGATGAGCTCATCCATCTGATGAGCCCTACTCCTGGAATTTTGTCTTTCCACCTTTACATGGCAGAGGTGAATGAGACAGATGGACAATTTCTAGAAACAAAAGTCAGATGAGCAAATGTTTGAGTGATACCAAACTCGGCACATCAGTGCATACATGCCACTAGATTAAGTAACATCTTGGGGCACGTCACTCTAATTTTCTGTTTGTTTATGTGTTTTATACATATAATACCTATTCTAAAGTAGCTTTTCCATGGACACCACTTTAAATCCTCTGCAATGGAAGAAAGACATAAGCATTGCAATTTTCAGATAGGGAAACTGAGTCACTGAGAGGTAACAGATATTTCCTAAATAGCATAGCAAGACAGTAGGACAACTGGAAAAAAGGTAGTTCTCAAATCTCAGTGAAGCATTTTCGCTTCAGAAACAAATTGCATCTACATGCACATGGACACTAGTGTGCACACTCAGAATGCCAAGTCCTGCAGCCCTAAAGAAAGAAATAATTTCCTGATGTAGTTGAGATTTGTCTGTTAAGACACCACAGAAACTAAACCAAGACTTGAGATTCACAGTTTCCACCTTCTGAGATCTGTAACGCACAGCTTGGGTGAACTACTGCATATTAAAATGACAAAAGGACCATCCATCAACAGACAGGAAATTAAATTGTAACAACACAAATTCCAATCAAAAACCTAAAGTCTCCAAGTCTAGCAAACTTCTTGAACCTTCAGCAGCAGCAAACTCAGTTCAAGCATTACGTGCCCTCTAAAAGAGTAAAAGTCACCTCTAAGTTGAAGCTAGTCTGCATCTTTGTAGCCATTAGTACAGTCCATGAAAGCACAATCAGTGCTACTAATTCACTCTCACAATATCGTTTCTTCATCAAAAAACTTTTTTTTTTTTTTTTAGCTTGTGGGAAAAAAAGGCTTCGTGCCACTTGTCACACAGTAAGTCTGTGGCAGAGAAGAAGTTCTGCAAGATATAGTCTCTGATGGCCCAGAACTGTTTCTGTGATGGTCACCAATAAGCCTTTTATGGGTGTTCCTCCCAGAGAAAGAGAAATGCAAGCTCACCATCCCTACCACCTGCCACTTGCTCTGGGAGCCACTGTTGACAGAAAAACAAACAAAACCCCAAATACCCTCAAAAGCCCACCCTCAACTGAAGACAAAAAAAGCCTGTCCTGAAGAAAACCAACTCGCTATGTAAAAGGCATTTTTGTCACAAGCAATGATGGAGAAACTATGGGTTTCCATCTCAGAGAAACTCTTCAGTTCACAGACCTCCTTTTCACCATGTCCCTGTTTACAATGTACCTTTCTCCAAATCTGTGTTGAATTTTTCCCTCAGTGTTTTTTTGTAGTGGTTAAATTGTGCATTTCTGATGTGGTAAAAGATAAAGGACAACATGTATTAGTCAGCAGAAGGAAACTTTTTATTTATTATTTATAGGCTTTTTTATAGTGCTCATCACCGTTGTCTCTGAGCACTTCCCAGACATTAATGACTTTACCCTCACGACACCCCATGGAGGTCAGTCACCAGTAATGTCCTCATTGCTGAGAGACTGAGGAAAGGCCACAGGGCCAAACCTCAGTTGGAAATGGGAACAGATCCCCAGACCTTTGGGACCCCTCTCCTTTGTCTCATGCAGAAGATAGATCTTCCTTAGCCTCCCACCCCCACCCCTGCGTCTCCAAGCATTTTACATGCCAGTCCCACAAAAACTGTCCATGTCCTTATTTTTAACAAGCATGTCCTACCAAGCACAATAAGATCATTCACAGTGCTTGGAGTGAAGCAGGTGGGTGAGCCTTTCTGGGTTGACAGCATCGTTTGGCATGAGCTCTCTGTTGCTTCATGGAGCTGAAACAAGATGTGTGAGGAAGGTTGACTTGTTTACAGCATCTCGATAATTAATAACCATACTGGAAAATGTTTCTAGATATACACATACCAAGTCCCAAAGCATGACAAGCACTTTGATTCATGTACGACACACGCTTTCTGATACATAAAATTCTTAGTGGCCTGGAGTTTGTCAGCCTGTTGACTCTGCTGAAACATATGTTGGTCTATTGAGGGAGCTGCGTGATGAGCAATTTCTCAAATGTCCCAATTTGGAAATGTAGCTGCAGACACTGTTTTAGAGGAAGTGCTGCGTGATTGAAAGCTGAAGCTGCACCATGCAGTTCAAATTAGATTTGGACATTGTGTGCACTGTCAATTTGGAGAACTCTTCACACGCTTGCCAGCAGTTTATAGAAAATATGGGCATGAGCCACAGACAACATCTAGTCCTCCAGCTTCTATTTACTTTTAATCAGACAAACCCCTTGAAACACTAAGAGAAGGAACCTTGAATTTCAACAGGGACCACACCAAAGTGCAGAGCTGGAGGGAATGAGAGAACAGCTTATTCCAGTATGATCTCTGCTCTTCACATGATCCATGGCCTGCTGATCTCAGTTTGTTCTGGGGAGAGTGGAAACCAAAACTAGCAGCCTGCAGCTCATTTGGAGGAGGGAAATAAAAGAATCAGTATGGATCCAGCTACTTTCTCATAACCTCACTCATTTCGTTCACCAGCTGTTTTTCTGAAAGGTGGTGAAGCAATAAAACACACCCTTGATTACCCTTTCTTCTCAAATCTTTTCAGCCTTTTTTGAAGTTGCAGAAGTGTGAGAAAATCCAGTTGCATCTAGGGTTTGATCCAGCACCCACTGTCCTCAGCAGGCTTTGAATAGTGTCCATGGGCCTCAGTTTGCAGAAGGCTGGATTCAGAAAGGCACTTAATCACATTAGCTGAAGTCCCGCTGATTTCACTGCAAACTTCTTCCATCGTGCTTGTTAAAGATGAGGGTGCTGTGAGCAATTTTCCCTTCACTGCATATGTTTAAGTTCAGCACAGCAAAGAAAGCTCAAGCTGAGCTGGGGCCCAGTTGATTCCAATGGGATTAAGCATTTGTTTACAGGCAGGCATGTGTGTAAGCACCTTCCTGGATTACAGCCTTACATCTACTCAGGTTGAAATGACTGTGCTTGTGCTGTGCTGAAACAGGGCTTTATTGTCCTTTGAACTGAAGGCTGTATGTCTTAGAGTCTTCTTCCCCGCGCTTTGATGGTTGCACTGAAGGACATTGTGGGTTCCTACAGTAAATCTGGCTCCATGAAAGTCATGACAATTTTTTTTCCATGGCTGCTATGGAGTTAAAATTCACTTTCTCCTCTCACAGGACCGTGGAAAAATTTAAGGTTGACTTGGAAAAATTTAATGGTTGTCCATTCCTCTGTGCAGCAAATTGTATATATTATTTTTTAAAAAAACACAAAACACAAATCACTATGATCCAAATTCGTATTTGATATAAAGCAGGCCAGCTCCTTTTACCTTTTTTTGTGTGAGCAACTATTGTTTGATACGGGAGTTTAAACCGAAAGTATATATCAGCTGTGCTTTCATGACTGCACTGGCCTTCTACCAATTACATGTAAATTATGCAGTTATATGTAAATCATGCAATATAATAGCACAGGCCATCTATCGTCATACAAACATGTTCCACCCCCCACTCTTCTGGTGGAACACAATGATGCCAAAGCAAACCAGAAAAAGAGAAAGGAAAGAAAAGAACTCAAAGACTGTAATAATAATAATAAAAATAATAATAAAAATTAAATCCATAATAAGAAGTATTTACTTGTAGCCTGATACAATGCAGGCTGAGTTCAATGAGATCCCTTCTGCTGATTTCAGTGGGAAAAGGATTAGGTCCTTCTTTCCTATGCATGGAAACCAGATAGCCAAGGCTGTTTGCTCTAGGCAATTTAATCTAATTTAACCAAATCAAAACTGTACCCTTTTTTGTAAGTCTTTGACTATCAGGCATGAATGAAGTTTAGTCCTTCCTCAAACCTTCAGCCTCAAGATAGCAGTAGCAAATGCAAACATCTGCGACAAAGTACAAAACTGCATCCCAAAGAAAAATCCAAGCGAAATAATTACATATGTATGTGTACATGTCCTTCTGAGTGGAGACTACACGCCCATAACACAGTGCCCACTGAGGAAGCCTGGGTGAAGCCTAAACCCTCTGCCCAGGTTGACTGCCTGATCGTGTGAAGGCTCTTGTGAGGTGCAATCTTAACACAACTTGTCTCATCCAGGATTCTCCATGCAGCCAAAGGCACAGCTGTCCCTTTTCTCCCTCAGGGCTCTCTGACCCTGTCCCTCCACATGAGACCTTTGGGACATACATGGGTGTCAGTTAACAGCAGCACTATCTTCTGCAGCAATATGACATCCCAACCAAGACAAGACGACTACTGCATGAGAGCCTGGACAGACACCCAGAAGAAAGCGGACCCACTGCTCACTGTTTCAGGAAAAGTGAAAAGACAAGTGTGAAGCAGGTGGGGACTGCAAGCACATAGATTTAGGGCTCTGACTCATGGCTGCAGATGGATTTAGCTGGGTTAGCTAAGGCAGCCACTGCCTCAGCTGTTTGCCCCAGTCCTCTGCCAAAGGTTATTCTGGGCTGTCTGAAGGGGATGGGGACCCACTCACGTCACATATGGATCAAAGGCACCTTGGGGAGGCTGCAGCAGCTCAGGAGCAGGTACACCTCCTGCTTAGCTGCTTGGTCCTCCCCCCCCTGCCAGCTGGAGTCAGGGTTCCAAGCGATGGCACCATGGGAGAGTGGGTGCCCAGAGCCACACGTGTAAAATCTTGTAAAAGTGCTATCAGGATCATCATAGGTGTCTAAATGAAAGATGATGTTCAAGAAACATGTTATTCCCATTTAGAGGTCAGTAGCAAAATTTCTCTGAGGATTTTTTAAAGCAATGGCTTTGAAGGGCCACAGGTTTTGATATCCAGCTCACAACACCCAAAGCACATTTATAAAATAGGTCAGATGCTCAATATCGTATGAAAATAAGGCACTGTAAGCTCAAAAATGAATATTGGTGTTCCCCCCAGCAGTACGTGGTGCCTCTGAGCCAACAGACTGCCACTTCCACATAATAACTGTATGAACTACAGAAGAGTGACACCAAAATGTGTCACTCAATATGGCTCTGTCCATAAAGAGGTAGCACAAATTATCTCACAGTCTATACCTGCAGGGACAAAAGAAGTGGAGGAGGCTGGCCATGTAGTCAATCGGAGATGCCCTGTGCTCTACCCCTGCCTTTCTACATTTTGAGCAGCACCTCATTTAGTAGGACTCTCCTCTGAAGACCAAGGGGAGGAGAGGTCTCCAGTTAGTGTGGAGATATCCCTTGATACCAAACCATACTCTTGAGAAGAAGATGGACTGCAAAAAGTGGCTGGTGCCCTGACTTTGTGCTCCTGCACTGGCTCAGGCTTTGGGCTCAGGCTCACTCCCATGGCCCAGCATGCCCTGTGGGCTCCCCAGCAGCACCTCAGGCAGGTTTTGGGTGCATACAGCTAGCAGTCTGCCAACAGATAGCTTTAAAGCAAACATGGGTGCATCTACATCAGCCTGGAGACAGAGCAGTGACAGCGGGGTAGAGATACCTTGCAGCTAGCTAATTCAAACACTTCATTATCTCAGGCATTGGCAAGACTTTTTAGGGCCTCTACTGCATTTTCCCAAACTAATCAAGCTGAAGGCAAGGCATAGACCTCACTGCCAAGGCAGAGTACCGAGTGTCCCGGACAATGGCTCCTTCTGGGTAACCCAGCCAGCTTTGCTAACAGGGACAGTCTGCTTTGGAGTGATGAATGCTATGTTATTGGCTGAAACTTGTTAGACACGCTGAATTCTCTCAACATGATCTCCTAACAGAAGAGAACAGAATACAAGCAGGCTTGTATTTTCCTGCTAAAGCATTCATGAAGAAACAGAAAGCCCTAAGAAAGTACGCCTGCTGGTTCCTCGCCTGTGTTACCCACATTGAGCTCGGTGCTGACAGAGTTTGTTGAGATGTTGGGAAATAATGTGTTTTTGGAACACTAAAACTATCATTGCCTCTGATTAAAACAATCCAGCTCCCAGTTTGGTATAGTCATGATCACATACTGTTCTAAACACATATTCCAGCCTCTCTACTTATGTTCCCAGTTTCATACCTGAAACCCATGATTTCACAAAGGTCACTTATACACCTTGAGTGAAGCAACATAAAATTACCTCCAATGTGGGTCTGGAAATAGCCTTCTCCACCTCTCTCTGTCTGCATGTTTGTGCGAGTGTGTGTTTGTCCATGTATATGTTCTTGAGTTCACATCTATTAAAGAGTGATCTCATTTGTGTCAAACATGCCACCTACAGGGAATGTTTTGGACCAGTCAAGTTACAAGAGATAGATAAAAAAGAAGAAGAAGAGGTAATGAATATGGAGTGTAAATGCCTTAGCAAAGTAATGGAGACATGTACTAACAGCAAGTGAAATTTGACCTTCTGGCTGAAAACCTGATAGCGAACCAATTGGAGAACTTTAGAAAATTGGATCAGCCTCAGTGGGCACAGAGTAAACATTGGGAGTGCAATACAGTCTTATTAAACATAATGCACATTTAATGCATAATTTTATTGCAACCAATTTCATGCTACTGCCTTAAATGAGTCTGGGTCTACTTCCACTGTAGCAGTCCACTACCATTAGTGCCTCTTAAAAGAACTGCAAGGCCAGTAAACTATCACTGGTCTGATCTCTCCCTTAGCCCATACTTTCTGCTTCATAAACTCTCCCAGCTCCCACAGCTTGTAGTGAGATCTTGTCTTCGTTCAGTACGCAGCTTTTGAAACACTAAACTGTTTTGGCAAGTCTTCACAGATGGGAATGTTACAACATTTCCATTTTATGCTAGTGCAGTAAAGCAGTGAACCTTTGCAGCTATAGATCAGTCGGCTGAATCTCGGCCTTACAACGGGAGTTCCTGGAACTTATACAATCAGGCTGGTGCTGAAGATTTCTCAAGCACAGCAGGCAAAATCCTATTTTTCTAAGTGACAGCAATAGTGTTTGCCCTCTGACAGGAACAAGGAATAAGGAAAACAAATGATGCCGAGTGCTAAGAAAGCCCCCTTCACAGACTGATAGAGTATGGCTGCATTAACAAATAAGAAGCTGCAAAGAAGGAACAATAAGTGCTTAATTTATACTATCAAAGCACAGAAATCCACATCCTGAGTTTCCAGTCCCTGCTTGCTGAGATCTTCACAGACTTCAGAATTGTCACCCACACCTTGTAGAAACACTAGCAAGGTATGAGATGTTTCAGCATCAGCCTGGGACCTTCTAAGTGTAAGAAACATCCTGTATATAGTTGAGCTTGGATTTTCAACATCCTTGAGCTTCAGGGGTGTTTGAGTCCAGAAACTTAATCTGAGCCCATCCCTAGATCTGAGATCAGTCCTTCATGTTTTGTCACAGTAAACTGTGAATAACATCTGCAGAACAGTGCTGCTGGAGCTCTCTACGGGGGTCCTGTTTGCTAGGCACCACACTCATCTGTACACAAGAACCATCTCTTGCCCTGACAAGCTTTAGGATTTCAGCTAGTAGGAAAATGCAGCATAGGGCTGATAAACACAGAGGAGTGGAAGAGGCCACCACTCTTTTCACCAAGCAGTTCGATGTCATGAATCAAACCTTCAATGCTAGTGAAAAAACATATTGGTTGCTTTGTTTCACATCCTGACTTTTCAAGCCCTCCCCTCTGCGATCACAACAGTTAGGACTCACTTCATCACCTTTGCCATGCAGCTACAGAGCTGGAGGTTTTCTGATAAAAATGCACAAAGATTGTGATATTCTTTATTCAAATTCTGAGTATAGTAACTGAGAAGGGCTAGAAGGACTACTTGAGTCCTGATATCAGGGTCTTCTGGAGCACACAGGAGTCCATGAGTTCCGCCCCAAAATATAGCATCCTTCTGTTGATGCTACACCACAAAGTCTAATCTCCGCTGTCCAACTCATTTGGACAGTGCAAGGGACTTGAAGACAGGACCTAAAGTTTTGCACTCCCACAGAGTAATTGGGCTCTCTTGTGGCTTTGTGGAATATTGAACTTTAGAGCCTTTGGTGGATGGAACAAACTGCATACCTCTTCTAAAACTCCACGCATATGTGCACCTTCAACTTTACCTGGTCACCTAGGTGTCACAGTGAACCTATGTAGATAGACTCAACAGTGGGAGCATGCTTTTAAGCATATATATGATTTCCAATAAAAGGACACAAATTATATTCCTAAACATAGGAGATCGTTTGGCACATTATGGAATGATGAATTACTGAAAATCACTCTATAGATAATGTTTTTATTGTCATTTCCTATAAATCAAATTATGAATATACGAATCTGATTGTGAACATGCTTAAAAATGCTAAAGTCATGCAATTTTACCCCCACATGTTTAAAACAAAAAACATGATACAAAAGTCTTAATCATCTTTAAATAGCATTTGATTAGCAGCTCAGCAGCATTTACAATGGTAAAATATGAAGAATTCTGCAGGGAAAGAGAAGAGATGGTCATGCTGTCATGCCAAGTTGTGGAATTTACAGCTGGTGGGCTGGATGTGGCCTGTAAACCTCATTTCACATGTCCATGCACATATTATTTTGAAGGGACAGATAGGCAGGAGGTGCAAAGTGTAATTCAGGACTTCTACTAAGGAATGTGCAAATGGGTAGTCCACCAATGCCACAAGAAAAGGTTTGTTGGCCTCCAGCAAAGGAAGCATTTCACCATCCCTGCTTGAAGTCAGCCTTACATTTCAAAAAGATGAAGGGTGCTCAGCTAGACAGTGGCTGTCCTATTTACACCCTGCACATGTAAATGCATATACCTACCTTTGGATGCATTTTTCTAGCATATGCATGCACACACACAACTGTAGAGAGACAGGCAAAGGCAAAGCTCTAACTTCTCATCTGAGAACTTCTGGCCCTTTCCACTGAGAAATGTTAGGGGCAAGGATGCTCAAAAACCCTCAGAGGATTCTCACAGAAAGAGGATGCTCTGAAACCCAGAGAGCGCTGCAGGTAAGTGCACACCTCTGGCTCGTAACTGTGGATACTCACCCACAAATGAGGCTTGCTCAGGCACCTCCCAAGTCAGAAAGGCTTACAACGTTTTAAGGCTGCCAGATGAAGTACGGTGCCTATGTCTGAATAAGCTTGCCCATCTTTGTAGAAGATCTGGTGGAAAACTGGAACTTTAGATTTGCTAAGAAATACTACCAAATTTGACATCATCCCCCTCCAGTTGGAATGAAACCTGGAAATTACCTATGAAATGAAGTTTTTTGAATACGGTATTCCAGAAATATCAAACTGACCTTGCTGAAGACAACATATGTTTAAATAGACAAGCCAGGTGTAGCTGGAAAAAGCAGAAAATACTTCCACTCTTAAAAACTTTTCTTTATGTTTGAAATACTTCAAAGCTAAAACCAACTTCTCTGAGCCAAATCAGATATGTATCTGTTAGACCATCTCTGACAGAAAAGTTAATTGGAAACTATAAACTGTCTCTTAGTTTATGTCCTGAGACTATCACAGCTTCAGTAAAGCTACCCCTCCTTATGGCTTATCCTTTTTGGTCTTACGTCTTTGGCCACTACAAAGACAGCTAACTTTTTCCAAAAAATTTAATGAAATCTTTCAATTTTGTCATAGCAGCGTCTTCCAAATTGAAAATAATTCTAATGCAAAATCATGAACAGATTATGTTTTATTTTTCATATAGGTTTAAATTATTACATCAATAATCTATTCTGAGGCAGATACATTAATAAGCTATTGTTTTTAACAATGACTTGTTAAGTCACCTTCTACTGGTGTGTCTCATACTTGTCATTTATTAAGGTCATTCTGAAAGAGGTATCATCACCACAGTTTGCTTTATCCTGAGAACAGGAATCAATAGAAATCAGCGCTTGCAAAAAAATAACACACAGCAAACAATCAAATGGATATATTCTGTAGAGAACTAATGAAACTCACTGCCATAGGGTGTTAAAGAGAAAGATATGCCTTTTCAAGGAAGACCTACCTTCCACCCTTATTCAGGACAGAAGAGCATAGTAAGGATGACTACACCTCAGGCTTTCAGCCAGGGTCCAGATCTTTCTTTCCATGTTGTGGTATCTTATGTGCAGGCAAATTGTGTGAGACAAGGTGGTGATACTTCAGCATCATAAAAAATTATAAATTGTCAGATATGCAAGACTGGGATGAAAGGAACTCTATCTTTTACAGCATGCCAAGACTCTGAACTTTTATGTCTTTCTACAAGAAGTAATCAGAAACCACGTAAGTGTTCTTGCACTTGTCTAATTTCTATTCCAATTTACTGGAAGGCTGGTGTGATAAGACCAAAAATATATTTCAGCTGTGGGCAGGTTTTAAGACCACATTGTTCTAAAACCCTGAAAATCAGGCTCCTCCACAGAAACTGTGATAAACCCCAAAGTCTGACTGTATTAGTAGGAGCTGCTATCAAATAGACGATTTAATAAAGATTTCAAATGTTCCTTCTGTGTCCTAAAGCCATTATTCACTGCTAAAGGACCGTAAATCACAAAAAAAAGTCTCAGAAGGCTTTAATTTGAAATATACATGTATAAAATATATATAGCTCTAAACCAATCAAGAAATTTAATACCAGAAACTAAATTCCCTCTGCCTTTAGCCTGTCCTTTGCTTGAAAATACAAAACTTACTTAAATAAGAAATGTGGCTGTTTAAACACATCTGCCATATTGGAGCAGTAGATAAGTCCTCTATGCAAAGCAAACAAGAGGGGCTGTCCATTAGAGAAGATACGGTCTATCGACTGAATAAATAGATACAGGAGGAGGAGGGCCTGTTCCTAGCCTCACAGCTAGCTCATGCAGTAGTGTAGTGTAGTAGCAAATTAATTTGCCTCTTTAAGCTCTTTTTTCTCCTTCTACTCTGCTGTGAACTCCTTGGGGCAAGGCAATGTCTCTGGGCTCAGTTGTGCAGGAAGGAGACCTACCAGCTCCCTGGAAACGCTGGAGCAGAAATAGGAGGTCTCTGCTCTCACCTGTGTCAGCCACTTTGACACTGCTCTCCTACTGTGCATTTTTCCCTGCCTACTCTGCTGTCTTTCTTGTGAGCATCACAGCAAGGTGGTGGTGGTGGGGACATGGGGCATATTCACGTCTGGCTTAGAGGCAGAAGTTGCTAATAAGAAAAAAACCCTGGTGACTGCGATTACTTGAGGTTTAATGTTATGAGATTTCAGCTGTAGGGATTACCTCTGCTCGGGAAAAAGCCCTGCACCAAGTAGTCAAGTCCTATGGTTTGTGAAGGACAAAAGAGGAAAGGATTTCATCCCAGGAAAGCTGCCCTAAAGGACTGTAACTGAGTGACCATGAACACCTGGAAAAATGGGGTGGACACAAAGAAAATCAGATAGTTTTTGCTCTGGTTTTAACCTATAACAGGCCTTTCTATCATGTGAGAGAAATAATGGTGGTAAAAAAATAACCCAAACAAACAAAAAAAGGAAAAGCTGAAATACAGAAAGAAAACCAACCAGAACCACCTCTGCAACCTAGGTGTGTTTCAAGAGTTCAAGAATCATACTCCCACAGCTTAGCGGTCCTGGCAGACTAAGTTAATAAACCAGCAGTTTTATACTAAATGTCCCTTGACTGAGTGTCAGCAAGTCCAAGCTTGTCTGCCTGGCAGAAATTAATTTGATGCTCTTAGGTTGTTTCATACTGGTCATTAATTAATTTCATGAAACAGCCTCCCCCTTCTCCTTGTCGGATGATATTGGCGGTTGCTCCTCTGGAGATAGTCCACAGGCCCATCCAAGTTCTCAGGCTGTTTCCTCCTAAGAACGGAGGTGGCAGAAGCAGCCATGGCCAGGGCTGTCATTGACAGCCTTTCCTGTTGCCTCACGCTGAAACACATGAGCAGCAGCTGGGAAGGGAAGATGACCTCCAGCACGGGTGAGACCTTCTGGCTCCAAGGGTTTCCACCACAGGAGGATTTGGCCCACCCGACCCAGTGCAGAGGGACAAACCAAAACAGACGTACGTCCCTTGGAGGGCTGGAGCTCAAGTCACCATTTGCCTGTCTGGAGCAGGATAATTTGTCAGACACCAGCTGCTGCGAGCTCTGTCCTCTTGGGCACACTTGTTATTGTGTTACAGCCTGCCTGAAGAATGTGGGATGTCGCGGAAGGGAAAATGATTGCAACCCCATTTGCACAAATAATCTGAGGACTTCTTTATGCGAGAGCTTCTATCGTGCGGTCTGTCCCTAAAGCAACAGCCAGCGTTAGAGGGAAAAAGGCCGGGGGGGGGGGGGAGGAGGGGGGGGGACAGGGAGGAGGGGGGGAACACATCAGGAGAGGGAGAAGAAGAAGAGGAAAAAAGGAAAAAAGCAGGCTGGCAATGCTGGGGAAGTTCTTTTGTGACCACACAATGAGATTTAAGACCGGATGGAAGTGGTCCCCCGCTCGCCCGCTCCCTCGCCACGTCTCCCCCGTCTCTGAAAGAGTTACTCGGGAGGATTTCAAGGGTAGGTTTCTAGAGCGACACCATGCCTAATTACGTACAAGACGGAATGAAAAGGTGTAGGCCTGTCTTTCCAGCTCAGAAAAAAATGTGGTGTCCTGCGAATAAGAAATGAACAGACTGACCTTTTCAGAGCTGCTGAAAGAGAAAACCAGATGTATTCCTCAAGAGTCACTATGACTGAAGGGTGATAAAGGCTTGCATTGTGCACTTGAATAAAAGGAAAGCTAACCAGAAAACAGCAGCTGATAATAGTCAGGCCAGGCTGTGCTATTGTCCAAGGCACAAATGTTCAGCATTGGCCTAGACCACACTGCTGGTATATACAGCACAGACTTGGGGGAGAAAAAAAACGGGGGGGGGGGGGGGGAAGGCACCTTTTTTATTCCTGTTACCTACAGGAGATTGCATGAAACTGCTAGCAGTTACAAGACCACAGAGGAAGAAAATGATCTGGGATCCTTTCCCCACCACACACAAACACAAACATACACATGCTCCATTTCTAACATTATGTTCCTGTAAGATCTGAATCTAACCATCTGCCAAATGAATAGACAAAACCCAGCTTGTCTTCCAGGGTTCAGATGCAAGGGGGTGGATAAAGAGGAAACATCACGCTGGTGAAGAGGCTGGAGCTTTCTGCACAGCAAAACAGGGGTCTCCAGAGCTCAGGACAACCAGTGAGAAACAGGAATGGCTTTAATTTACCCAAGGACCAGGGGCTGGGTGGGGAATGCTTGGAAGGCGTGACCATCCCCCATACTGGGCAGGTCTCTCACACCACCACAAAATGCCGAGAAAAGAGGATGTGGAAGGAGGGGGAAAGCAGAAATTTTTTGGGGAAAAACCTCAAAAAACCCAGAAAGCAAACCCTAGCCCTCAGCACTTCACACTCTTGGAGAGCAGACTGGCTTCTCTCTGGGCAGGAGGCACTCACTTCAAGGCCTGCTGATGTGACCTCTCTGGATTCTTCAGCATCACGGACCTGCCAAAGAGTCTCTCTGGCACTTTTGAATGTCATGTGACTGTTTGAGAACCAAGGCTGGGTCTGAGTGAGCAGATCTTGCCCATTGGAGATAGTTATTTTTAGAGTGGGCATGATAAGCTTCTGCCAGGCACCATCCACAGCCAACCACATCCACACAGAGGTATAAATCAGTCTCATTGCTCGCTGGGAGACCTTGCCTTTTCTTATTTAAATATGTTCTCCAAAATAACTCTTTGGGGCTGTTATCTGTGAATGTGGTGGGAGAGGGGTTCCCTGCTCCTTTCTGCCCTTCCAGAAACAACAGACATGCAAAGAAGCTATGGGGCTTTTGTTTTTGCACAGCGTTGGCTTTGTCCTTAACAAAATTAGTTCAAGGAGATTTATTGCTGGCAACGGGCACTGAGGGCTGGCCTGGTGCTTGTCTGCAGAAGATGAGACAGGGTGTTCCCACCGCAAAGTGCCTCACTTGGACCGTCAGAAGATGAGGTGGATTTTGCTTCCTGGCTACCGGCTGCGTGACCTTGGGTGCATGCCTTCACCTCTCCTTGCCTGCCCCAGTTGTCTCAGGACCGTGCACTCCTAAGGGAGTCCCCCCAGAGCTGGAGCTCTCTGTCACGGTGCATACAGCTCCTAGCACAGCGAAATGCATCACTCAACAGGGGACGGAGCAGCTGTTTGTATAAGGAATTAATTATACCGTCACTACCAGATACAAGTCCTCCACTGATCAGTGAAGCAAAGAAACGTGAGCTCAAAGGAGAAGCACCAGAGAGGGGACACAGCTATCTGCCAGCTGTGCAGTCAGACAGGAGTGAGTCTATTTCCCTCCACTCTGCCTTCCTGATGTGTTTCAGCCCAAACCTGGGAAAATGACCCCAGGGAGCAGGCTATTTTGAGGCTCCTGGGCCATGGCTTTTCTGCTGTGATTACCCCGGAGGCATCTAATTAGTAGCAATAGGGCTGCCTTTTCTTTCTGATCTCTGCAAGGAACCGTACTGAGAAGCTACCAACTCATCTCATGCTGTACCCCTAAGACCTGTACAAGCTCCCTAGCCAGTTAGCTTTATTTTTCCTATGTCAACAAAAGTAGGAGTGATTTCGGGGGTGGAGTAGATGGACAGGAGGAGAGAGAAAGTGATTCACAGGGAAATAATGTATTCCTGCCATACATTCAGAGAACTAAACAGCACATGTATACACACACGCACACACTCATGAGGCTGAGGAAGCAGGCTGAATAACTTTGAAAAGGCTTGCTGCATCTTGCTCCATGAGTGGGTATTGCTTGGCTATTTCTAAGAGACAGACATTAAAATCCGCAGCACAGTCATTTAGAATTTCAAAGGATTCTTCTTCAGGGGGTGGAATACAAAAGACACCACAGTTACTCACATAATACAAGCAAGGTTGGGGAAACAGCAGCATGCCATTAGGTAAGACTGAGCAGAAAACCTTTCTGGAGAAGGCTAAGATCTATTCATTCAAAGTAAAGAAGTGACCCTAATCATTTCTTTTTTATGCATTTATCTGTGTATCTGTGTGTAAGTGTAAGTGTATGTGCATGTATATAGAGCTAGCTTTGTGCAGCTATGTTTTCTACACCACTTGGAGAAGAGCTTGAGAGAGGTCTGAAATGTGTACTGTGGTGCAGAAAAGAAAAGGAGGGGGAAAAAAATATATATTCAAAATACATCACACATCATCCACGCATCTACACAAACATGCTCGCATTTCTTTCACCGTGAGCTTTGGGTGTCAATCAGCAGAGAACAAACAGCAAAATGAAAACCAGGAGCTCCTTCTGTTGAGGTTTTATGATAATGTCCTCCAACATTTCCCTGTTTTTGTTTTTAATGTGCTAAACTAACTGTATGGCTGGAGCGGCAAAGAATGCAAAGCTCACACATGTAAAGCATTGTGTCCTCTGACATACTATTACACAGAAGGCTCACAGTTCCCCCCTCTCCCTCCCCTTCCTGGTGTTGATGAATTACATGAGATGAATATCACAGATCTGGGTTTTTTAAACCGTGAGCTTAAGCAGCAACAACGACTGCAAAGCAGACATCGTTGTCTGAACCTCTATTGTTTCTATTTCGGGAGCACATTGAGTGATTAGTTTGGGTAACAGTAACATCACATTACCTTCTACAGGCTGGAAATGTCTTTTAAAACTGAGGCAACGCTGAAGCCATGTGATACAATACTGTAGACAGAGCCAAGTGGAATACATCAAAGAGTGCCTTGATGCAGATGTTTCATGCAGAAGAAAATTAGGTCAGAGACCACTTCAATTTCAGCTTCTGCCAGGCTTGTTTGAGAGCTTCCAGTGAATTCCTAATGAATAGCTTCTAGGGCACTTTTCTCTCATTCAGTCACAAACTGCCACAGCCAGATGAGCTTTCCATGTGGAATCTTTTCTCATTATTTAAAATACTATTACTTTGTGTTCACAGATTCCAGAATCTTCCTTATAACAATAGCAACAACTCCCCCTCCTTCATCACCCCCCAATAAAATATAAGAGAAAAGGAAAAGGTAAGAAGAATAACCAATTGATACACAATGTATGCTACAGGGAAGGGGGAAGGGGGCGGGGGGGGCAAAAAATAAAAAAGCAGCCTTTTTCCAATTTTACATGGAAAATAAATATCTGCTAAGGGTTCTTCTCAAATGCAAGGCTTTTTGAATCTCAGGTGCTCAGACTTGTGGAGGCAAAGCAGTCTGCAGAAACCCAAGTGTTTTGTTGATGTTTTGCCTTTTTTTCCTTTTTTTTTCTTTTCTTTTTTTTCCTTTTTTTTTTTTTATAATACAAGGAAGCTTTTCAGTGCAAGGACTTAGGAGAGAAACAACTTTCCTCCAGTGATAAAGATGTCACATCTTGTTCTTCTTGTTCTTTACTGGCCACAATAATAATTTATTTTTTTCTTTTTTTTTTTAATGGCAAAGAGTGAGTTGCTTTAAAGATGTTTTTACAGCCTGTGCACATATCAACTGGCACTGGCTGCTGTAGCCGTTGGCCCATTACACTTCCGACAGGAGAGCAGAGTCTGCTTCAGACCTGCGCACAAAGAGACTACACAAAGCCTTCTGAACTTCTGTTGAGCAACAGTGCCCATCCGTCTCTCTCTTGAGCTCAATCACTTTTCGTGAGTAGCTTTGGGGGCCTCTTTTGAACCTCACAACTAAAAAGAAAGTAGCAAGTGTGTTCACTAAGCAGTTTAAATCAGGCTCTTCTTTAAAATTAAATATAAGCTGAGCAGAGGAGCTTGCAATTCCATACATGGCTTCCATACTTGGCATACATCAGGGACTGCAAGGTTATGGCACTTAGAAATATAAACAATAGCATAGCATCTTCTCATCAGGAAGATGTCTCAAGCACCTGTATTGTGGAAGCTTTTAGTGTGATCCACCTTCACCTTGGAGTATTAAAGCAGTTCAGCAAGTCTTATGCAAGACTCCAGGCCCCAACCCAGCCAAAGGTGACATTTTAGGTCGCAGGTACATCATTTAATCCTTGCTATCTGTGATTTTTTTTTTACACTCCTGTGGTTGGCAGGGAGCCAAATCTGAATATGGATTGAAATCTGTAATGATCTAAGAAGGTAGGCAGGTGCTGAGACATGACATATTGATAAGCTAAAGATATAAATCTGATCGTTTAGATGAGGAAAACCTTCTCACTGGTAACCACCCAGACATGCAGGGAGGAGGGTCTTGACATAGCAGCAAGGTCCTCTCTGACACAGAATCAGGATCATGTCTGAATAATTTTACCTTGCAATCCCAAGTGTCCTGTACGCCACCCACATGTTGCACAGGATCAAATCGAGACCAATGACTCAGACTGTCATCGGAGAGGATCCAGAAACTGACATCAGCCTCAACATGTCCAGCTGTTGTTGTTCACTGAGTCGCAAACCCATGACAGAACAGTGTGAACTCCCTTGTGTTCCCAGGGGCTTAGGTGGAACGAAAGCATAATATGAATTTGCAGCAGAACAGCCTCCATTCTGCATCTCCATTTTCCTGTGCAGAACTGAGAGTCCTACAGAAGTTCACAGATGCCCGCTTTTGTCCACTCCAAGCAGAACAACTGAGACACTCCCCCATCAAAGCCAGGATTTGAGAGGTGGTTTGAAGTTTAGGATGCTTCCAAATTCACATTCTTAAAGCACTGGGACCTGAATTTTTAGACATTTTTCAGACCATCTACAGATGGGCTTCTGTTTTTCATTATGTCAGCCATATGCACTCAGAAATGAAAGACCACAAAACCAAAGGTCATATTTGTCTTTCTAAACCCAAGTTGCTTGAGATGAACACACAGGGTCAAGGCTAAGAATAGGGCCCTGAAATGGATGACTCCTGGCACAACCAGGACATCCCTGCTCACGTGCACACCCATGACTGTGGACAGAAAATCACAATGTTTGGTGAACCACTTAGCTAGGTGATAGTTAATCTTACTTCTCCAAAGGAATTAGTTGTCCACAAAATGCCACACCTGGCTGCTCTTCTGCTCTTTGCAGATCTGTGCTTCTCTTCAGAGGCTCTCATCTCTTCTGGTCCTGACACAAAGGATTTTTGGGGGGCTCTCCTGCAATCAAACACATCTAAGGAATTCCCAGACAGAGCAGGTAGGAACATGGGCATCTTTTCCTCACTCCATAATTTGAATTCCTATTCTCTCGTGAAACTTGATGATCTGTGTATGTCTGGAATGTTTCTGCCCTTCTCCATGAGGTAATTCTCCCATACCCTCAATTCTTAGGACCCACCACAAAGACACAATGTCTTATATAAATGAACGTAAATGCACTTCTACCTCAAGTTCTCAGCTCCTTTAGCTCAATAATTTGTCCTATTTCATTAACTTCTCCAAGGCCTAGCAGAGCTCATAGGCTTTTGTAACCTCCGACTTAGCTTAAAATCCCCATCATTTGAACACTACCACACAATCCTGGCATAAGGGAAAATTTTGTAAAATACATTTGAATTCAACTAATCATGCATATAATTGGGACACTTTTATTCATTCATCAGTGGCTGCTAGTGCACATAGGATACTGAGGTGGAAAACTGCTTACAAAATTAAAACATACCAAAATAACCCACTTAGAGGAATTTAGCTTTTCAAAGTAACCAATAAAAGCTGTCTTATATCTACCATCTGTTTCACACAGGAGAGCACAGCAGGTGATCCTGCTGGCTTTAAAAGCAATGAAGGTCTTTCTTTTCTGACCACTGACTGTAGAGATTAAAGTCTTTTTTCACAGCAGAGCAGATACAACTTGGCAGTAACTATGACCACTTCTCATCAGCGTCCTGCCTGCAGTTCCAGATATGGTTGCTCTCCTTACCCATTCAGCCACTGGTATCTTTAGGGATGCTATCAGCTGCTGAAAAGTGGGTCTCTGTTGTGGACACTTTTTGATCCATATCTGGATGGTGGCCATCATGTTTATATTCTACACAGACAACTGGGCAGCCTTATATAGGAAAAAAAATGCCTGCTGTTTCCTAAGCAGTTACTTTTCTGTTCTTGGAGCAGCTCAGTTTCTTGGCTGTACACAGCCTCTGTTGCTCTGGGTTCTCCTGGCCATCAGCCAGGACCCAGGTTGCATCCCTGCCCTTTCGTGCAGAAGCAATGGCCAGACCATCTCTCATTGCAGGCCTGGATGGAGGAGGAGTGCGCGGAAAGTCTTTATTCCATATAGTGTTATCCACACAATGAGAAAAGTAGAGCGCAAGTGTTACTGACAAAGCTGAGGCCCAAAGGCGTCACCTGAATATTAGAGGGCTTAGCCCTCCATCATTGTGGGTGAAGCCAAAGAGATCTGATGTTTTTGAAACAGCCAATGTTCAGTGTTTATTTTGGTCAATTAACTTCCAAACAACCCCTCTCTGCTATGGATACTCACCCATGCAGTCTGGTTCTCAATACTGGATCTGAGTTGATTAAAAAATGCCTATCATACCAATTTTTTCTAGGTAAGGTTAAAAACATTTGCACAACAGTGAGAATCTCAAAGACGGGAGCCACATCACCCACCCCACCAACAGCACAAATGGCAAAAGTTACGGTGAATGAACAAATTCATCCGCACAACCCATTGAATTAAGAGTGTTTTTTAAATAGCCTCTTGACTGAGAATTGATATCTCATTAATCTAAAGTATATCACAGTGAGAGCCCTAGTAACGCCAAATAGAATAACTCTCCATATTGCAGAGACTGCAGCAGAGCTTTCACAATAAAGGCCTTTACCTTTAAAGACTGCAACAAGCTTCTGTGATGAGACTGAAGCGCTGGTGAATATGATAACTCACCAGGTTTACAAAGGTATAGGCATGCTTTGTGAGACTGGAATATACTGCCTCAAGGGGATGTCACAAGAGCTGTGCAGCCAAATGGTTTCAGAGTCAATGTTGCCCGTGGATGAAATGTGTCCTGTGGTCAGAGAGGAAACTGATGCCTCAGTGACCTGGTTCCATATCTGACTGCAGCTGTCTTTTGGTGTGAGGCAGGGCTTTGCTGTCTCGTTTTCCAGCAGCAAGCTGTAAGAGAGGTAACACTAGTTCCCCTGCAAATGTAGGTGGGCGTGGAAAATGCAGAAGCTGTACTCAGAAGGTCCTAGACAAAAGCTGCTCAAAAAGCAAAGCAGCCATCACCAGGCAGTTGTATCTAGAGCTCAACAATAACTAGCATTCTTTTCTGTTATCTTTCATTTTAATAATCATGCTTAGATGCTGTGTGTTCTCCAAAAACCTACTTCCTCCTCTTTTCCCCACTCCTCTACTAGCCTTGGTTGTCTGCAGAATTTAATTCAGGATGAGATATTTTAAGCTAGGGGTAAGGTGGAGTTTCTGCTTCAGAAACCTAAATTTAGTTACATGCTGAAGCAGAACATTACCTCAAAATGCTTCATTATAAAAATGTTGAACCAAAATATTTGGACTTTTTTATCAGTTCTTTATTCCTTTTCTTGTCTTGGGAATGGCAGCGTGCTGGAGACTTAAATCTGCTAATGATTTGAAACTGTAATTTGATAAATAAGTGAACTTAAAGATGTTCCCTTATCTAAGGATGTTTGTGTGGAGCTGGTATCAAGGCCTGTTCACCAAAATGTATGGAGATTTAAGGCATCACAGGGACTGACAGAACTGGCTAAAGCACTTGGGAAAGAAGGAATGGTAGCAGCAGCAGGGGCTCAAGAGACACAACAGACCTAGAGAAGCCTCTTTGCCAGCCAAGAAAACTGCAGAAACGTCCAAGTGCCTGTGCAGGAGCATGCTGACTATCACACTGTTGTTTTGCAGCAGTAGGCTTCTTGCCTTCACAGCGTGCTTTCCCCTGCCTCCACCTGCCACCCTCTCCACCAGCTGCCAGGTGCTGGCACTTACTGCAGGTGCTGGGAGCTTTTCTGTTGCCTCCTTTCCAAACCAGACAGTGGCCTGGGGTTTCACATCCAATAGACCTCCTGCCCCCACCCTGGTTTTGGAAAGGCCCCTTAGCATCAATCACATTGTCACAGTAGCTTCTGTGGCTTGTGAAAGGTATGAAAGAACTTGCTTGGAGCAGGGTTCAGGTGGGCACTTATCAAGTCTAGGGACTAATTGTTTTTAAGTCCCTGGTGGAGGACGCTACAGGAACTCTTAGTGTTGCATGAATACCAACCCAAGGGAGCACTAATTCAACTTCAATGAAGGGCTCATCCAGGCTTTTACCTGGCTTTTACTCAAATCCTTCCTTTACCTTAGTGTGTATGAGCTTTGAATCTGGGCATAGATGATTCTTTAATGCCTTCTATTCCACTGTCCAAGAGGTACTGTTTTCATGATTTTCTACCAGTTGCAGCCCTTAGGGTGCTGGGATATGCTGAGACCCAGACACAGCTCACTTGGGCCATGCTGAAAGGCTGTTCAGCATTTTGACAGTCATGACTGTATTTGAGTAATCTTTTGAGGACCTGGATAAACTCTGAATAAAAGACGGATTCTATATAGGCTGAAAGTGAGTGATCAAGAAAAATCGCACCAAGTGTCCTCATTCATAAGTAACTGCCCAGTTCACTACAGGCTTTTTTTTTGATTGAGGAGGAGCTGCTGGGTTTCTTGCTACAGTCACAACTGAGAAGGATAACAGTAAAATGGCAGCAGGGAAGAACCCCCAGATCTGTAAGGGGTAAAAACGGGGGCACACTCTCACAGACAATCTGATGTCATAACTCTGGATGAGGCAAATTTTTGGAGAGCGAGGATGACACAGGCCTTCCCGCCTTGCCAAGCAGCAACTGCTGCAGTGCTTTCCTGGTCACTGACTACAGATAAACCTAAACCTTTGGCTGAAACCAAGAGCAGTCAGAGGGACCAAAAGCACATTTCCAGAGGTTAATGAGTGTCTTGCAAAGAGCAGCAATCTTCCCACTCCTTTCGCAGCAAGCTTCTTGGGGCCCTGACAGATCCTCTTCCGTGCACTTAACTGTTGACTGGCCCCTTTTATCTCTATAGACCCCTCATAGAGTAAATTTTAAAAAGTCAAGTCATAGGACATACATAAGTCACAAAGGATGCCAACAATTTCATCATACTGTCACTGCCAAGTACCCAAGGTCTAGCTATAATGCAGACACACTTTTCAAAACTCCCAACTAAGTCAGCTGCTCCAAAGGCAGGACACATTCCCTCCAAGCACTAACTCGTTGCTAAGTACTGTAAGTCAACAGTTGGCTTCCTGCCTTCCTCTTAAGCTATCTACCATCAAAACATGTCAGAATGGAGGAACATCAGTTGTTGTCTGGTAAACAAAAGTAAATTTTTTTCCTTGTCCTTTCCTGTTGGTCATCTCCTTTGCATTGGCTCCTCACTGTGCTGTTATCAAACACATGTTAGACGATAGTTTATAAGGGGAGGGATCCTAAACGGAAAGGTGCAACTTAATGACTTTTGAGCAAACCTGTCAAACAAAAAGCTGAGGCATCCCAGAAATTCCTGCCCTGTCTTGTTTTGGAGTAGGCAAGCCCTGCTGCATAAATACCTAGTGTAGATCCTTCAAGTACGCGTTAAAACAGCAGCAGCTCTAGTGTATCACAGCAATTTATCATCACTAATTTAGCAACATACTCTTCACAACAACAGAGAGATTGGAGCAATATCCTATATGGTACAAGGCTAGACAGTGCATGAGACCTTTCCCTGTGTCAATAAGTCACTGAGAATTAGGACATCATTGCTCTGGAAATTCAGGAACATTCTCACAGGAATTGAGAATAGTTGAGTGGAGGAAGAGATGCAACTTTAGCAAGGACATTTTCTTTCTTGGGCATATGGTATTTAATATACACTGATCCCTGATTCTAAGTACTATCAGGTTCTTTAGAGGTAGTTGTATCAGTATCATTATTCCAAGAAAAATGACTTTTTAAAAAAAAATTTCCTTGAAGAAAATGCTGGAAAGGACCAAGAAATAGTTAAGAACTATCTAGGTGGATGCTTCCAATTGGCTTCTGAAATTTATAAATAAGCAGATTATAGAGATAGTGTGAAATGGTTCTGTCATTACTGATAATCCAAGGCTTATGAAATGAACAATAAGACCTATAGGCAGTAATAGCAAGGACTGACAAGGCAAAGCCAAAGCAACAGAAATAGATAAAAGGTAACAATCAGTCTTTGATGATACTCTATGTCATCTGATTCAACTCCAGACTCCATTTGTGAGCCAGAATTTATTATGTAAAAGATAAATTGGTAGAAGGGACTAGGAAGGAGACGGAGAGATCAACAAGTTGAGCTCTAGCAGTTTGTATGAGCAGTCCTGCGGCTGACTAGCTACAATCTTCATTTCACAATATATTATAAATACAGCTAGGTGCAGCAGGACTGGGAAAAGGCTTATGGTATTGGTAATGTAATGCAAACGTTCATTAAAGACAGTAAATGCAGCTACAAACAGAGACAGTTTAAGTTCCAGCTCTGCCTCCCATATGTACAAGGGACCACACACAGCTCAGATTTTTACAAAGCCCACAGAGAAAGTTAGTAGCTGAATAAGACATTGCAAGTAAACAGTTTGGTAATAACACCAAATTTTAGTTCCAGGCATATCCTTTTGAACTTGTACAAACCTCTCGGAAGTCAGAAGGGTTTTCTAAATGTATTTAATTTGATTTGTCCTTTGAAGCTTCTTTAACCCAGAATTTCAGGCCAATTCACCCAGGAAATCTGGCTTTCAACTAGGTTTGGAAGGGAGTAGGCAGCCTTGGTAGAGAAAAATGAGAAAGAACTTGGTCATCCTCTCTGATTACCTGTGCGGACTGGTCCTACTATGTTGGAGACAAAATGCATGTTCACTTTGTTGCTTTGGCACGGGCTAGTAGTTTCGGTTTCAAAGTACCTCACGAATCCAGGTCAACAAATGAGCTCTGGCACTGAAACAAGTCCAGCACAATGCACTAGCTTCAGGGTGTAGTCGTGAACACTGACAGAGCTACGCACAAAATATTTTCCCTATTGCTTGATGACATTGCACTTGGAGGAGGTTATGGGAGGGAGAGGTATTAAAGGCTCTCTGGAACATCCATGGCCCACTCAACCACATGGTTGGAGAAGGTTTTCCAATCCCACAGATCAAAAGAGACTGATATGATCACTGTCATGTTTGCCTTTGACTCTACAGGTGGAATGAGTGCACATGTATTTGCAGGTGAGTCAGTTCAGATAAGTCCTCAGTGTGAGTCTGCATCAAGGCTTAGTTTCATACCTCTGAACTCACAAGAACATGCCTTAAACATGTGGCTACCCAGTTCATGGCTTACACGCACAACAAAATCACTTATTCATTGTAAGCATATAAATTCTTTCTTGACATGTTTGCAGTCTTGAAGTCATAAGAGAACTGAAGATCTCTCCCTGTGGAAGACATCAAGCTGACTTGCAAATTTCCATTCCGTACTGTCACGTCATCTGCCAGAAGAGATTAAATACAAGGCCAGCTAGAGCTTTACCAAAGGGCTGCTTGGTTAGATCCCATAATAGAGAATGGTCAGATATCTCATCTGTTGATTCCATGGGAGAGATGAGCTGGAAAGGTTGCTGCATAGGCCAGCTTGCCTCTGCTCAGCTCTAACTTCTTAGACCTTTCTCGTCTTTGAAAGCAGTGACTGTAAGGTGAAAAAACACAGCTCACCCGAGCCAGAGTGATGAAGGCAGTATCAGGCTGAAGAATCACAATAAAATATGCTGCAAAGACATTAGTTTACAAGCTTGAAGGAAATGAGTTTTAATCACTGCTGGTTTCCACAAATGTGTTTAAGAGGAGAAATTATCTTTTGTCTTATTTTGTATTTTTTTTCTCCAAATGGGCTTCTCTAAATTTTTATTTTCCTTGATATGTCTCCACCTCTCAACAAAGCAAATTCTTTTCCTGATATATCCGTTAGTCTTCTTATACCTCAGGCTACTGAGGCTCTCATTTACTGTTTTCTTGACTTTTCCCATGCAATAATTGGTGGTATCATAAAGGGTTATTACATTGTTCACTCTTGCCTCTTTCTTCTCAGCTTCTTAAAGACACACCCTAAATTATGCAGCCCCCTCTCAGAGGTGAGGCTACTTTCTCCATTGCCACAGTTTTCAGATCCTATAACCTTACTCTTGGCAATCTCTGTATTGTAAACCACAACCTCCATGTGGATCGTTCCCAGATTAACCACACTGACTGCTCTTTTCTCTGCAATCTCAAAGTATGTCTGAGAATATTTCCTGAATATTCTGCCATCACGTAAAATGTAGCCTCTCCAAAACCACCATTGACAATACGCTGCATTTCCAGAACATAAGAAATATCCATCCTCTGGTTCTACTGCTCTCTTACAAACCCACCCATTTCTTAATTGTTTCATAGCTTTTTCCCTACCAGCCATAGGGGACAGATTAACATCTGTAAGGATTTAACCATTTTCCTGTGTAGTAATCCTGAAAGGAGCTAATAATGAGATGATCCCAGCTTGTATATAGCATTGGTATCTTCCCGATGCTTTTTCTACTGGCCATTGACACAACTATGACTCAGAGTTGCAGCATAGATCTTGCAGCCCAAAATCAAGTCGGATAGATAAAAGAGGATTACCTCGTGTCTCTCCCAGCCTCTATTTTTTCTGGAGATCTGTGACACCTCGGTACAGATGAGTACTCAGTTTAGGGGCCCGCCAAGTTTATGGCTGTCTATCTGGGCTGCCCAGGAGGTTGAGGGATTTTAGCAGTGCTGTGAAACTCACTTCTGACTTTCCTTTTTCTTTCTTTTCCATTTTTCCCTTTATTGGCTAGGTTTGGACTTTTCCTCTTGGTGGATCTAGAGCTTGTGAAACCCTTCCACTTGTACCAAACTAGTCGTGGTTTGCAAAACATGACTTGCTATTATATAGTAGCCAAACATATTCAAACTTCCTGTGTACATTTCAATGTACAATGATGGTAAACCGTGTCCTTCTACTACACATATGGAGGATAAATATTCAACTCCTGTTATCTGTTCAAAAGCACTTATGAGTTCAAAGCCCCAGGAAGAACAAACATCCCCCCTGCCAAGAAACAGAAAGCACATGTAAACCTATGGAGAACAGACCATCCTACTAGCAAAGGAAGTGGAGAGTGCATTTTCCATAAGGCAGTTAAATAGCATCCCTGCACCATAGTTGCAATGAAGTTCTATAATTGGGTCTGCAGTTAATGAAATTCCTGCAGGACACTGTCAGAAGATTTAATTTCTCTGTTTACTGGATTATCAGCACGATTGTGAATCCCGTATGCCAGCTCTTCATGCCAAAGAAGGAAAATTGCCAATCTAGAGACCAGGATACATCCAGCGGCAGGCCTCCTGCTACACAGAGGGTTTGGCTGTCATTGTACACACAGATTATTGGGGCAAATATATCCCTAGTGAAACTCCTTTAAGTTGTATGAAATCATTGTTCTCATCTCCAAATACAGAGCATGAGCGAGGCTGGGGATAATATTCAGTCATAATATCAAGTGATGCTCCATGGACTAGCAGATCAGGCTGTTTGGTAGAAAATGCCACCATGTGTATTGGGCCCACAAGTTGTCTGCAGTGCAAGGGGAATATGGAAAATGAAAATCTAGGCAGTGAGGGGGAGACATAAAATAGCAGTTCACATTTTATGAGAGACTGCTAAAGCAACATCCTTCTGGAACGCGATAACAGCAGGACTGAGGCTCATGATAGAAGCTAAACACACGTTCTGTTTTATTTTAACATGTCCGTTCACTCTGATATTTCAGCAAAACACATTTACATCTAGAGATCATACAATCGTGATTCCCAGTTGCTGTGTACCCACTGTTACCTATACCTTTGCAAAGGGACTGTAAAAATCCCAGTGTGTCAGGGTGGCAGAGTTTTCTCCCTAGTTTGTAGAGGTAGCTGATGAAAGAACCAAAGGTAATGCAGGATGTGGAGCCTGGACTGATGGATTTTATTCATCAGCTTGCTTTATCTCATATTACAAGTGTGCAGGTACCTTGTTTGTTTTGATTCTATTGACTAACTCTGTGGAAAACTGAAATTAATTGTCAAGGGGAAGTCAATATTTTGTTTAGTAATGAACATATAGCTGGCTATCTGAAGCTGAATGTAAGATACCAAAGAAAAATTTCATGTGAAATTTCATGTTCAAATTTCAGCTGAATTTTTACTCCAATGGTATGGAAACTGAAATATAGCTTCCTTTTTCTTTTTGAAAAAATGACAGAAAAATGGTTTACATATTTCTTTTTTTTTTTTTAAATAATTGCAGTTATTTTTATGTAGCTGTCATGATCTCAAAAAAGAAGTATTTTCCCTAGAAAAAAAAAAAAGGATAAGTAAGCTCTATTTTGTTGGAAGTTCATATTTGTGAGCAAAACCAGCAAATAATGCTAGTTATAATAGCAAAAAGGGAGGTCTAGAGGACAGGACAATATGTAGAACACACTATTTTCTCCAGTCAATATACAGCCACCACTGATAGCCTTAGCTAATACATCTTTTGGGGCCAGTAACAGCCAACAAAGGCAGAGATGATCCATGAATTCAGCAAAGGACAGGCTAGCAAAGATGAGAAGTGGGCAGTGTCTTTGTGGTAAGTTGACTAGCTCCAAGTGATGAAAATGGTGTACTACATCCCCATGTTTCAGTTATTCTGCTTAAGAAAGCTTGTGTTGGCTTTTAAACAGCACTGTGAGGCAAGACAAACTCTCCCATATGGACTCCAAATGTTTTAGGTCACATCTAAAAGCACATTGTTAAATTATGATCTCAAATTAGTGATGATAATATTCATAAGAAATGACGTAATTCAGGCTTCTGAGGGATGGAGTCATTGTACAGGGCTTAAATGTTAGGAAGCGTATTAACGGGGAAAAGAGATCTCTATTCCTTTCAAAGCAGAAAAAATACCATGTTTTTTCTTTGGGTATAGTAAGACCTCTGTCACCTGCTTCAGTATATTTTAACCACTGAGCTTTCGCAACAGGCTATTTAATGTCAATCCAACAAACGCCCTACCACAAATTCTGTGTAGATAAGGCATATGGAAATATTCAGTGATAACAATATTAAAAAAATTGGACCGACTATCTTCAGCAAGGAGCTCCGTATGGGCATGCTGTTCAGTTTCACTTTTTAATTCCTATATGAGACTATACACTACATATCAAAGTAAAATTTTAACAAATTGCTGAACATATTTTAAGCCATCACTACTTACAGGTCACCAGCTAATTGTGTTTCCATGGGTTTCCTTCTCAGTATTTCTTAAGGGAAAATACAAGGTGGGAATAAAGTCCCATAAGTAGAGAAGCACTGCTATTATGTCCAATGTTGCCTAGCTTTATCATAAAGATGCTACGATGCTTAGTTATAGTTTTGTTCCACATTTTGTCATTTAGTTGATGATTTTTTCTTTTAATCCAATCTCTATGTGCCATTCAACACTATCAAATGCTTTCCCCAAAGGCAATAAGATAATGAAAGTAAATAAATTCTAAACAATAAATAATGAACGATATTGCACTGAAACTGACAATCAAGAGGAAAACCAATTTGGCTTAAGGGTGGAAGAAAGGAGAGTTGACCTTGCAGCTGCAAGTAATATTGTAGATACTTCCAGTTTCTAGGAAGTAAGTCCATCTTTTGATATCAAAATATGATTAAATCATTACACAGCACCAATATCAACAGGGTGTCACAGTACTTAATAGGTAGTTAAGTTCTGGAAGTCTTCTGTTCTGCTTTAGAAGTTCTGATTTCACTGCATTCAAAACTCTTTCAGGGGCTGGAACACATGACACAATATGTAGAAGCTGGCAAACCTCGCGTTTTGATCAATGCACTTTAATGTAATCTAATAAGTTTATTTCTGTTTCTCTATTTTTCCCTCCCACTACATTACACTTGGTACAGCAAATGCCATGAAAGGTGAGAGCATCCAGTGCAAAGGCCGTGGTTGCCCTGTAAACAAATCCAGCTGCCCCATTAGTAACACCATTAGAGAGAACTAAATGAACTTGTTCGACAGGACCTGCCTGTTGCACAATGAACTTGACAAATGCATATGAATTGGCAAACTATGTGTTACATTTCCATATGCAAAAGGGTCTTTTTTTTTTTTTTTTACTCAGGATATAGACTATTTGGGGTACAACACGTGAAGAAATTGGTCATTTTTTTTCCGCACTGAAGAGAACTTGCACTTGAGTTGCAGGCATATTTCTAAGCACACTTCTGTTCACCTGATTTAGATACCTGATGAGAGAAGTAATCAAATTTCATGTCACAATTCTTTTGCCTGAGCAAATCTTGCAGTTACAGTTGCACCTTCCATATTGAAGTGCTGTGCCCAAATCCTTAGAACATTTTATCCTGTGTAGTTCACCTAAACTATTTGTGGAATTGAAGAGTGTTGATGGAAAATTACCAATACTCAATCACAAAACCCCTTGAAAACTGGGCTGAGTACTTTAGCCATAGGACTAATTTCTGAAAGGAAAACTGATTTGGGTTCAGCGGATAAATGAGACAGTAAGAAAGTGAGTATCAACATACATTTGAAGACCAAATGAGCCTAAAAAAGAAAGGGGAAACACATTTTATATACACACAGATGTAAGTCCTTTGATAAACAGGCATTGAAGAAACTGAAAAACATTCAGATAATGTGAAAGTAGTCTAACACTTCCCATGGCTAAAAAAGAAAATAGGACTATACAGAATCTTGAAAGGCTATCTAATCCTTCTGCCTAACCTAAATCAGTATTTTAACCATACCTAAATAATTTCCAATGAATGTCCATCCAACCTCCAGTGAGAGACATCCCAGGTTCACATTTTAGAAAGTTAATGAGAAGGAATATGATCAAATGTGGGTTTGCCTGGATCCTACAACTTTGAAGAAAGACAGCATTATTTTAAACCTAACAAACCAGTTGGAGATAAAATTGCTCACATGTCAGCTGACATGCCTCAGTATTGACAGGTTAGCTTAGACAGCAAGTTACTTCTGCTGAGCACTTTAAACACCCAGTGGGAAAAATTCAAATTCCATGGCTTAACTCTTGGAATCACAGTCTGCTAGAGAATTGTTTCAGCTGAAAAATGGTGCTTTTTTCAGTCTTAGCAGGTGTCCACAGCATTACAGACAGTATGATAATAGAGGCATACACTCAGCAGGGATATGATCAGAAGCTAGGAGAGGTCACAAAATGAGCATAAGCAGAAAGCATCAAGTTTAATCAAGAGAGAAAATGCAATTCAAGACAAAAAGATGAAGAAGAGAAGGACTTGTGGCACATTCTTTCATATCAAAGAATCGGGACAGTCAAGATCACTGTATGAGGACTATCGAACACAGCATTTGGTTAAAATAGACGATATAGTGATTGTTAGGAACTTTATGGCAGATCCTAAAAGAGCCAGGGTGGGAACTGATTGAAGTCTACATTCTTACCTAATCCTAAACTTTTCCGAGTAGCCCAGAGATACTTAAGATGAAATTTACAACAACAGCAGCAAAAAATCCTCACAGAGGTCAACAACACAAAACTCTGCCATATCCTCTACGGTCAGATTATCAATCCAGCCAGCAATCACCTTGCAATCAGATGTACTGATGAGTAGCATACTGGGGTGTGCAATGTAAGACAGTATGTCTCTTCCCATTCATAAGGCATGGCTTCATCGTGCTAATATACTTGAAAGAGACAATCCTTGCTCTAATGAATTTTCAAGCTCAGCAGAGGCAAAAAACCTATCCAAGAGTAAAATCTAAATTATGTACATATACCAGAGAAATTCCTTGCTGTTTTAATCAAGGAAGTTTCATCCTGGCCTCCTTGGGTGAAGCATTCGTATGTAAAATGATTGTTAGTTATCCTGAAACTCTCTAAATGTTTGGAATAACAGCTGAAGCAACACAAAGAAGTCACCTACATACCTTTTTGTAGTCTAGCTGGAGTACACCACAATCAAGTTGATACCGAGACATTGTGATACAGCAGCTTCTAAAAGCGCTAGAACATGGCAGTGAGTGGCAGGCAGCTCCAGATTAATTTAGTTTGATTTTTAATAGCACAGAACTTTAACAGTGAAATTTCTTTCCAGAGGGCACCATGAAGAAAAAATTACTATAAGCACAAGACACTAGAACAATGAGTTATATATATATAAAGACTTGTCAAGTATCATGACAATAGGTGCACTGGAAAATCCTTTCAATCAGCTAATTCTATGAACTTCAAATTTATCTGTAGAGGACCAAATTGTCTTCCTGTACTTAGAAAAGTGGGGTTAAACTCTCTGATCAGGTTTCTGGGACATTAGAGCAGGAGATTGGACTAGATGACCTCCTGAGATCCCTTCCATCCTAAACCAGCCTTTGATCCTATGATCATCACAAAGAATCTGAACGTCATCTACAACAGAAAGCAATCATTCAACAGGGAGCAAAACCGAGAGGCAAATGATCTCTGTGAAACCTGCATGAGACACCAACAAACTTGCTAGGCTGGGAATAGCATGGCTGCATTTGAGCACTTCCTTGATCCAGTCAGGCCACTGTCAGGAACACAGGGCTGCTCCCTCACCTGTAAGATAAGTCTCACCCCAGGTCAGCCAGACCTTTTTGTCTGATAGTCAGAGTCCATCCCTCACCTTTTAGAAGCGAGGCAGCTGAAGATGCCTGAGAGTTACATCATGCAAATGCCCTGGCAGAGGGCACCATGGCATGCAGGTAAGGGCCTGCTATGTTCCTCAGAGGTGTCTTTCTGGGAGGTAGATTGTGAACTAATTCAGGCAAAGTCTGACCAGCTTTTGCTGTCCTTACTTGGGTTTACTTCCATATGAAGATGGTAATCTTCTGGCCATTTCTTCCCTGACCACTTTCAACATGCAAGATCAGCAGCACTGTAATCAATCAAACAAACAAAAATCTGTGAGCACAAATAGGAAGGGCCAAATGCTCTGCTGACATCTGCAGTGTAAATCTCAATTACTTGTGTCCACCTACAACTGAACAAACTTAACTCAATGAGTTATGCTTTAATTACATTGAAACCATTTGTTCTCACTCTGGTCACTTCGGTTCATACAGTTCACTTTTTTATATATGTCCCTAAGGTGATATTGCAGAGTCCTTAAGTTCCAGTGACAGTGTTTTGTAGAGAAAACCCCTGAGGAAACCTAATTACATCAGAGAGCACAAGTTTCCTGATCTGAGCAGATTGTCCTCGTTATGTTGACCATCTACAGTGAGGACAGGATGTGGCAAAAGAGGAAATGAATGACCCTTTACCTACGTTTCAGTCCTACATTTCATCACCTGTGAAGGTGATGTAGAGATCATTTATTTCTTTGGGGACATTCTTCTATTCAGGGTTTTGATATTTTTTTGTGGGATTTTTACACTAAATCAGTTCATTCTGCCAAGTTCAGTTCAGAACTGGGACAGGGAAGGGGGAAAGTGAAGCAAAAACTGAAGTTGTGTTCTAAGAGCAGAGATAAGTAAACAACAGCAGCAACATAAGTGTAGGAAAGAAGGTTTCTGTTACACGACATGCTTCTGTAAGGAGGTGTTAGAAAGCACAGCAGTCTGCTCTGCCCATTCTTGGACTGGGAAGAGCTGACAAAATGACATAGTTTTAAGATGCAGAGAGCTGAAATACAGCAAAGGTCCTACATCTACTTGGGACTGTGGCACCAATACAATCACACCAGTAAATCCTCCTGCAAAAATACAGCCCCACTGATGTAAAATGTGTTTAGCATGGGGCAGCTCCCTGTAGGAAAAATCAGTGCTAAGCTAGACAAGTTTAAGCCACCACTGCATCCTCAAAAACGGCTGTAGCAGCACTAAGGTGAATACAATCATCCATGTTGCTCTCATCAAGAGAAGTCTGCAAGTGAACAAGCTGAGGTATATCATCCCTTGCATCATGGATACGTGTTCCTTCACTCACAATGATTAGAAGAGGAAGCACAGCCTACTAGGTCCCACTGAAGCCCATGAGAATATCATCTTTGCTCCAAAGAGAGAAGACGGAGGTCAGTAATGAGTACTTTGGAATGTTCTCTCTACTGCAAATATCTCAAATCCTCTCCCCTATTTGGAAGCAACTCCTAGCCACACACAGGGTTTCAAGAATTCACAGAAGGAATTTAGTCTGTCTAGTAGCTATTCTCAACAGTAATAATATTTATATTGTGGTAGTACCTATACACTAGGTGTTAGACCCGTAAAATGTGGAAGAAAAAAGACATTCTTTGCCCAAAAGCACTCGCTGTTTTCATACAAGAAGAATGCATGACCTTTTAAATGACCCATTCTACATGGATCTCAGTGAACAACCCAAATAAAGCCAGCGATTTAACACCGATGTAATTCCATTGAAAATCAGCAGAATTACATCAGCATGAGATCAGAAAGGGGACATAGGCCCAGATTCTGCAGACACTCACTGAATGTAGGAAGAGGTGTAGAAATCAATTTGTATGGGCAGTAACTGACTTCAGTAGAGGAAATGTGTGCTCAAACAGCAAATGGGAGCATACCAATATGGTAACTATGGCAGGCATCTATTTAATTATGTCTTATGTTTAAACCATTCCATTTTTAATTAAAATAATTGAATTGATTAGTATAAGAGCAACCATGTAACTCTCATACTTTGAACATGAAGAAATAAATTATCATTTATTTGAGGGATTAGTGCCGTCTGTTTTGATTTTAATAAAGATAAAAGACGAAAAACAAAGACATGGATCCATACAACCCCATGTAATGAAGCACATGGCTTTTCTCTCAACTCAACTCAAACAAAGGAATAGATATATTAAACATACAGTATCGATATAACAAACTATCCTTTGTGTTCTTTGTAAAGGTTTTAAAAGGGATTTGGAAATTCATTCATCTCACTCTAGAAGTCACGCTTTACCTGCAAATGTTAAGGTGACTTCAGAATTACCTTTGATGGATTTTTCTGCATCAGGTTCCAAAGGAGAATCTCTATATATCAGTCCATCAAACTGCCCTTTCAGTCTTTGGACTGCTTGGGTTTTGGGTGATTTTTCAGGCAATCAGCAACTTCCTCCACATACAGGGAAGCCTAGATTCTCTAACTGCCAAAGATGTAATTTAGAGAGCAATGATGGATGAATTCATAGTTTTGACACTGCAACAGGACCCAGGGATTTTGTTCTACCACTGGCTCTGCTGTAGGTTTCCTGTGAAACAGCGGGCAAATACCTGTGTAAAAGTTTCACAAATGCAGAGTTATAAAGGTGAGGAAGCACCATCTAGTATTTTCTGCATTTGGCCTACATCACTGTATTAAAACATTGTTTTGAAAAAGATGGAAAATTCTCATCATGACAAGAATTGGTCTGTTTGACAATGAATTAGTCTCACTGTTAAAAACAATGCACTTCATTCTTCTCTAACAGGGAAGAATTTGAGTGAAAGCAATTGTAACTTTGAGAAAGAGTACAGAGAACACCAAACAAACCCCACAAGAATTCAATAAGACGACCATCAGTAAACTCAGGGGAAGAGTAATATCCCATGGGTGACAAGCACACAGAAAAAGAGAGACCAAACAATAATAACAACACAAGAACAACTTATCCCAAAACTGAGGAGGGAGAGAAAATGCAGGAAAGACAAATCTGTATCACAACCACTGCATTTTTCTGAAGAAAAAGTTAAAAAGCATGCAGGAGGTGAAAAGTAGGTCCAGCTGCAAAGAGAAACACAAAAGAATAGCATAAACATGTAGAACCAAACCCCCACGAAACAGTGATGCACATAGGACAGAAGAATAACTAAAATGACAAAGTTACTCAGTAAAGAAAAAAACCCCAACCAAACAAAACCCCAACAAAGGGAAGTCTTGGGAAAGGGAGATCTGCTGCTCAATGGGGAGAGAAAGACACTGACAGATGATGCCAAAAAGGTGGAAGTATTTGATGTCTTTTTTCTTCACTCTAGTAAAGGGGTCAACTGCAACCAGGTGGCAAATCCAATGAATGCCAGCAACAAAGAAGTAATGTCAGACCCAAAAAGGAAAAGAATGTTAGAGAACACTCCGATAAGTTAGTGTTATCAAATCATCTCCACCTGATGAACTTTATCCCCCAGTACTTAAAAGAACAGGCTGAAGCAATTTCAGAGCTGTTAGTGGTTTTCTCTGAGAAGCCAGAAGAAAGGGTTATGTCCTAGAAAACTGGTAAAGAGCAAAAAACACATGTAGCTCTAAAAAAAAGAAGACGGATCTGGAGTTGTAGGCCAGTCAGTATAACCCCCATTCCTGTTAGATGTTGTGCTAGTATTTTGAGCACTTGTCCCAGATAAACTTATCTGTAAGTACTGAGAGGAAAACAGATGAGAAGCAGCCAACACTGGTTTATGAAGAGCAAATCATGTCAAAGTAACCTTATTTCTTTCTCTGACAGAGAAACAGACTTTGTGTGGATGGAGATAGTAAGTCTCATCTATTGCAAATTTTGTAAGGCTTTTAATTTTGTTTCAGAAGACATTCTCATAAACAAGCTAAGAATATCTAAATAAAATTGAAATAACGTGGGTGCAAGGTGGTTGGAAATCATACTTAGACAATCACAGAATCACAGAATGGTAGGGGTTAGAAGGCACCTTGGGAGATCATCTAGTCTGACCCCACTGCTAAAGCACGATCATCAAGAGTAGATTACAGAGGATCGCATCCAGGCAGGTTTTGAATATCTCCAGAGAAGAGGACTCCACAACCTCTCTGGGCAGCCTGTTCCAGCCCTCTGTCACCCTCAAAGTAAAGAAGTTTTTCCTCATGTTGGGATGGAACTTCCTGTATTCCTGCTTGTGTCCGTTGCCCCTTGTCCTGTCACCAGGCAACGCTGAGAAGAGCCTGACCCCATACTCTTGACACCCTCCCTCTAGAAATTTATAAGCATTGATAAGATCCCCTCTCAGTCTTCTCTTCTACAGGCTAAACAAACCCAGGTCTTCCAGCTTTTCCTCATAAGAGAGGTGCTCCATTTCCTTGATCATCTTTGTAGCCCTCCACTGGACTCTTTCCAGTAATTCCCTGTCCTTCTTGAACTGGGAGGCCCAGAACTGGACACAGTACTCCACATGTGGCCTCACCAGGGCAGAATAGAGGGGGAGGATAACCTTCCTTGACCTGCTGGTCATGCTCTTTTTAATGCACCCCAGAAGACCGTTGGCCTTCTTGGCCACAAGGGCATATTGCTGCCTCATGGTCCTGCTCCACCAGGACTCCAAGGTCTCTCTCTACAGAGCTGCTTTCCAGCATGTCAGCCCCTAACCTGTACTGCTGTATGGGGTTATTCCTTCCTAGGTGCAGGACCTTGCCCTTGTTGAATTTCATGAGGTTCCTCTCCGCCCAACTCTCTAACCTGTCCAGGTCTTGCTGTATGGCAGCACAGCCTTCTGCTGTGTCAGACACTCCTCCCAGTTTTGTGTCATCAGCAAACTTGCTGAGGGTACGTTCTGTCTCCTCATCCAGGTCATTGGTGAATATGCTGAACAAGACCGGACCCAGTACTGACCTCTGGGGAACAACCCTGGCCGAAGACCTCCAAATAGATTCTGCTCTGCGGATCACAAACAACCCTCTGAGCTCTGCCATTCAGCCAGTTCTCAATCCACCTCATTGTCCACTCGTCTAACCCACACTTCCTAAGCTTGAGGGTGTTATGGGAGACTGTGCAAAAGCCTTGCTAAAGTCAAGATAGACGATGTCCACTGCTCTTCCCTCATCCACCCAGCCAGTCATGCCATCATAGAAGGCTATCAGATTGGTCAAGCATGATTTGCACTTGGTGAATGCATGTTGACCACTCCTGATAACCTTCTTTTCCTCCACATGCTTAGAGATGACATCCAGCATGATCTGTTCCATCACCTTTCCAGGGGTGGTGAGGCTGACAGGCCTGTATTTTCCTGGATCCTCCTTGCACTTCTTGAACGAAGGAGTGACATTGGCTTTCCTCAAGTACCCAGGTACATCTTCTGTTCTCCATGACCTTTCAAAGATGATGGGGAGTGGATTAGCAATAACATCTGCCAGCTCCCTCAGCATGCTTGGGTGCATCCCATTAGAGCCCATGGAGCTGTGGGCATCAAGTTTGCCTAATGCCTAACACGATCCTTCTCAACAAAGGAAAAGTCTTCCTTTCTCCAGACTTTGTCTCCTACCTCCAGGGTCTGGGATTCCTGAGGGCCGGCCTTAGAAGTAAAGACTGTAGCAAAGGTGGCATTCAGTAACTCCACCTTCTCTGTATCTTCCGTCACCAGTGTACCCACCTCATTCAGCAGCAGGCCCACATTTTCCCCAGTCTTTCTTTTGCTGTTGATGTACTTGAAGAAGCCCTTCTTATTGCCCTTGTCATCCCTTGCCAGATTTAATTCCAAGTGGGCCTTAGCTTTCCTCGTTGCAGCTCTGCATACTCTGACATCATTCCCATATTCCTCCTAAGTGGCTAGTCCCTTTTTCCACATTCTGTTGACTTTCTTTTTCCATGTGAGTTTTTCCAGAAGCTCCTTTCTCATCCATGCAAGTCTCCTGCCTCCTTTACATGATTTCTTACTTACAGGGACGCACTGATCTTGAGCTTGGAGGAAGTGGTTCTTGAATATTAACCAGCTCTCTTGGACATCCCTGCCTTCTAGAGCCCTAACCTATGGGATTCCTCCAAGTAGGTCTTAGGAGAGGCCAAAGTTAGCTCTCCTGAAGTCCAGGGTTGTAATGCTACTTACTGCCCTGCTTCTTCCATGCAGGGTCCTGAACTCTACCATCTCATGGTCACTTCAGCCAGGGCTTCCCCCAAACTTTACATCCCCAACCAGTCCTTCTTTGTTTGTTAGTACAAGGTCCAACAGCACACCTCTCCTCGTTGGCTCCTCTACCACTTCTGTCAAAAAGTTATCATCAATGCTCTGTAGGAACCTCCTGGATGGTGTGTGCCTGGTTGTGCTGCCTTTCCAGCAAATACCAGGGTGGTTGAAGTTCCACATGAGAACCAGGGCCTGTGATCATGAGGCTACTTTCAGCTATCTGTAGAAGGCCTCATCAACTTCCTTTTCCTGATCTGGTGGCCTGTAGTAAACATCCACAACAGTGTCACCCATATTAGCCTGACCCTTAATTCTTACCCATAAGCTCTCAACTCATTCTTCATTCACCCCTAGGCAGAGCTCAATGCATTCCATTTGCTCTCTTACATTAAGAGCAACTCGACCACCTCGCCTTGCTGGCCTGTCTTTTCTAAAAAGTACGTAGCCATCCATGACAGCATTCCAGTCATGAGACCTATCCCACCATGTCTCTGTAATTGCAATGAGATCATGGCCCTGCAACTATACACAGATCTATAGTTCTTCTTGTTTATTACCCATGTTGTGTGCGTTGATGTACAGGCATTTCAGAGAGGTAATCAAGCATGCAGGTTTCCCTGGAGGGGAGCAAGAGGATCCACCATAGCCATACACACCCTTGAGATGCTTGGCCTTCTGGTTCTTGTATTGGGCAGCAGCTAAGGAACATTTGTTGCTGCTCTGGTTGGCCTGGCTTATACCCCAGATGGATGCAATGGCATGAGCACTGCCATTTTGGACCCAGCCCCGCCGAGTCCTTCACTTTAATGCCCACCTCACCAAGTTGGCCATCCTGCTGCCAAAGATTCCCTGCCTCTTCTAGAGAGGTGGATTCCATCCCTCCCTAACAGGTTATAGTCATCAAAGAATATTGCATTGTCATAAAAGCCTCATGACGCCAGCAGCCACATAGCCAGAAGTTGATGTGGATTATATGTCTATATCTGGCTGCCCCCTTTCCTCCAACTGGTAAAATGGAGGAAAGGATAAATTGGGCACCAATATTTTTCACTTGCACCCCCAAGGCTTGATAGTCCTTCTTAATTCTGCCCAGGTTCTGGCTGGCGGTGCCATTCATGTCCCCATGAAAGATAACAGCGCTGCGCTCTTGACAAGTTGTGACACTGTCTTGGCAATGTCTCGGATCTTAGCTCCTGGAAGGCAGCATCCCTCTCGTGACTGACTCCCTGTCAGGTTGGCAGATGGGAGCCTCAATGCTCTTTAACAGAGTCACCCACTATGGGAACTCGTCGTTTCTTTTCACAGTATCCACTGTGTCTTGCTGGTACAGTTTCCCATTGCTTGTGGGTGTCTATAGCTGCTAAAGCTTCATATATGTTTATAGTTGTGTTGATGGACACTGAAGCAGAGTCCTGCTTTTATGGGTCATCTGGGTCCAAGGTGACTCATTCTCAGTGATGTCCAATACAGGAACATAGTTATGAAACCACCTGTCCATCTCTGTCAATAATTATCAATGGTAGACTGCCAAAATCTGAAGATGCTGTCTCCAGAGGAGTCCTATTCACCATTTTCATTAATTACTTAGATGATCAATGGAAGTATAGTTACAACTGTGGAGAGCACTGAGGTCAGAAGGGCTGCAAGTGTGCTAATGAGAAGAAAAGTTATTTTGGTAACATAGAACTGGTCTGAAATTGGCAGGATACAATTCAAAATAACTGGGCTGGGGATAACCAACCACACAAATACACAATGGAGAAACAACTAGCTCAGCAGCAATCGTGTCAGAGAGGCATCTGGGGATGATTGTCAGTTGCAAGCTGAAGATGAGTCAACAATGTCACGCTACTGAGAAAGGCTGACATCATACTCCCATGTATGAATAGGAGTGTCATCTAGAAGGCCCATGAAGTAAATCAACCCCTCAGCCCCAACCAGTAAATCAACGCCTCAGCCAGAACACAGTGTCTGGCTTTGGACACTACATTGAAGAGAGACATAGACCCCGTGGAGAAATGGCAGCATGATCAAAAAAATCTTAAAAACATGACCAGGAAGGAAAGACCAAAGAGGTAGGATTGTTCTGAACAGAGAAAACTGTCATGAGTCACTTAGGTAATCCTTACCTACAGTTGAGTTGCTGTGGAAGGGAAAGATACAAATGCTTCTCCACACTCAAAGACTTAAAATGCATCAAGGAAGATCTAGATCAGGCAGACATCCAGGGAAACTTTCTGATGGTAAGAATAGTTAAGGACTGGGGAGGATTGTCCACAGAGGTTGTGGAATCTCCAACTTGCCAGCTTTTAAAATAACAGATTGATGCAAATCAATATAGATACAATAAAAAATTGCTTTTAAAATGTGTCCTTTTGTCTTTCATATTGCTGTGATTCAAATGCAAAATGAGAATGATATTGCTTACCAAACTCATGGGGACTTTCCAAGGACCATTAATAAGTGCTTCAAGACACTGAGTGATAATTGATTTGAAAATGTTATATGTTAGATGTGGAAACTGAGGCAGGAAACACAACATGCCCAAAGTGACATGACAAATCAGTGGCAGAGCAGGGAGCAGACCCCACATGTTTAGTGGTCGCTGAACCACAGCAGCGGATGCTGGGAGCATCAGAGTCGTGACCCATAATGGGTGTTCTGGCACAGAGACAAGCCATGGTTAGCTTTATAAAACACTGTTGTCCTCTCTGGTATAAGAACATGTTGCCAGCCATCACCAGTCTTAGACTAGTGCTTGCTGTGCTAAAATTTCTATGAAATTCATGTGTATTCTTCAAACATTATACTTCTACAAGGTAGCCAGATTGGTACAACTTTATTATCATTTTTCACTGGGTGTCAGTGTGTTTCCCCTGAAGAAATGGCTAATGACATCAGTTCCCATTTCCCCAGATTTAAGCCAAATCACAAGGACTTGGAGCAACATACATTCAACAGAGCAGTAATTAGAAGGACCCTTGGTTATCCTGGAAATGAGATTCAGATGGCAGAGATAAAACTGGTAGATGCTAAAACGCAGACCCCCTCTCTAAAGTTCTGGGAGACGAAATGGCCCTGCTGTATATCACATCGCACTGCAGTAAATTGTGGCTGATGAAGTAACGGACATGGGAACTCTGAACTACTGAGGTGCCTCTAAATGAGCTCCGGACTCCGGAGTGCTGAGCCCCCTCTTGTACAAAGGGTAAGCAGAAAAATGCATGCAAGCCTTCATTCTGCCTCTCAGCACAAGAAAAACATGCTCTCTGCAGCAAGAAAGCTTGTGAGGAGCATGGCTCCATCCTGCAGGGTGCTGGAGACTCCCGAGAGCTCTGCTCTTTTCCCTCCACAGATGGATTTTGTTAGGAGGGCAGGACTTTTGGTGCCTTGAGAAGTAGCAGCCCAGCTCTGCTTTTCAGGCATGGTAAGTGCATGCAAAGAGATGGCCCCCCAAGGAGAAGGGACATTTCCAGTACAGCAGCTAAAGTTTTCCTTATGACAGCAGGAGATGCTGTCGAGTCCTTATTTGCTGGATTTACTAGCTTCCACACAGGCACGCTGCCGGGAGACCGCTTGCTGTTTGATGGGGGCCTGAAGTTTAAAGCTGCTTCCAGAGTTTTGTTGAGACAGACAGGATTCTGTCAACAGCACACCAGACAGAGAATCGTTAATACGAACACACTTTGGGATGCTGCTGTGTGCATGCTCTCTTCCTGGTGGTTGCAGTTCTAAACTAATTAATTTCTGTGATCTGAACCGTTCTCTTTTATTAGTAGTATCAGCATGTGCAGTGCTGCATAGTTATAGATGATGTGCTCTCTCTGGGGATCCTATCAGCATGCCATTGTAGGTCTTCACAACATGGAGAGAAACGTCTCCTATGTTTCCTTGGTAGTGTTAAAATTTTTCATGTTGTTATTTATTTCCCTTGAACTCCTACTTCTTCCTCCTTCCTTGTGAGCTCTGTGTTTGCTCCTATGGGTTTCAGTGGCTGTTCAGCTCTGTCCTTGACTCTGACTGCTCAGAATGACCTTTCTGATAATTCTTCTTCCCTCCCTGGGGCTGAGGTTTGTGGGTAAGGCAAACTCACAGTTTCCTTGGATAATCTGACTTCATTATTTTCATTGTCAGGGGAGCATGAGGTTCTTTTGCTCCTTGGTGCGCAGCCTTCAGGATGAGTGATACATGGGTTTCTCCTGTCTCATGACAGATAATCTTGACAAGGCTCCTCTTTTCTATTGCTTGTCTCACTAGATATAGCACATAAATATAAATACACACACACATGATCCTTCTCTGTGCATGGGCCCATATCAACTGCACTGCAAAGTCTTGTGGGATTCTCATCTCTTTCTTGCAGCTCGGGTAGGAATGTGTCAGCCAAGGTTCCCAAAAGCACCTGCTGAATTTGGATGCCCTCTCCACGGATCTTTTTAAGTGTCCCAATTTGCAGAATGTGAAGGGCAATTTAGTCACTAACCACTGGCCTCTTTTGGAAACCTAATATAGAGCATAGCTGCTTCTTCCAGGGAGTGCTCCACTAATCGTTTTTGTCATTTCCTTCTTGGTCCATTTCACTCCCAGATCACAATTTTTTAATTTATTTTCCTGTCTCAGAAATGGACAAAATTCCATGTTCCACCTAACTTTGGATGGCAGCTGGAGTCTGTTTTTCACTGAAACACAGAGCAGTTGCTTGGTTGCAGAAGACGTACAGTTTTGCATCAGAATTTGTGAAGACAGAGTATCACCAAGGTCATCTTCTTTTCAAGCAAGGAAGAAGGTACCAATGTAGATTTTTGCTGTTGCATCTGGAGTCTACTTCTACTTTGCTTAACACTGGTATGCAAGCATCTCTGAATCAAGCCCTCTTCGTCAGTGCTGGAGTGAAAGCTTATCTCACTGTTGGCCATTTCTCCCCTGCCATCTGGAGCATGTCTACCTAACATATCTGCTACCCCTTGTACTGGCTTCCATTGGCACTTGCAATTTTGTCTGTGTTTTACTTGTTCTTTTCAACAACATTCATCTTTGTCAAAACAGACTGCTATATTCTGAGTATGGATTTATCTGTACAGATCCCATTCCAAATAACTATCTAAATAAAACGTAATATTTCTTCTCCATAGCCATGCCATTTGTTTTTCACCTGGAAGCCTGAACATTTATTGATGAATCCATATTTGTACTTACAACAGCCTTTCCAATCATTTCTTTAGTCATGTTCTGTGTGGTTTGTAATAGTGCATGAAAGTGGAAAGGGGAGGTATGCAAATATCAACAATAATTATGTTCTCTGTATGGAGATTTCCTGAATATTTCTTGAAATTCATCTTCTAAATTACTTTTGCACAATTTAGGCAAATGTAAACATGCATTTTAATAATTGTGGAATCTCTACTCAGTTAAGCCGCTCAATTAAAGGAGTACTGTAAATAAAGATAATGTATATACCTAGAAATATGGTTGCCTTAATATTTGCATGTTTTACAATTTAATGGGTTGCTCTTCTAATTCAAAGTGATGGTTTCATTGTTAGGGTAGGTCTAACTATTTTAATCAAGTGCAGTAATGCCATCATTGATTTAAGAGAAGTTTCCAAACTAAAGCCTCACACTCTTGAATATGCGGAGCTCTTTAGTCAATGATGTTTTCCTGCTGCCATCATGTATTTTAGAGAAGCTGTAGTCTAATTCATTCAGGACTTCCATTGTTGAAACCCATATATTACCATAGACTACACATTTGAGAGATAAAACTATTATTAATGCTCATTCCTCAGTCCATTATTGGTTTTAGAATGACAGAATCATAGAATCATCTAGGTTGGAAGGGACTTTTAAGATCATTGAGTCCAACCATTAACCTAACACTGGCAAAACCACTACTAAACCATGTCCCTAAGCACCATGTCTACCTATCTTTTAAATACCTCCAGAGCTGGTGATTCAACCACTTCCCTGGGCAGCCTGTTCCCATGTTTGATAACCCTTTCTGTGAAGAAATTTTTCCTAATATCCATCCTAAACCTCCCCTGGCACAACTTGAGGCCATTTCCTCTTGTCCTGTCACTTGTTACTTGGGAGAAGAAACCAACCCCCACCTTGCTACAACCTCCTTGAGGGCTTCTGATAGTTTTTGTTGCTCCAAACTTGGACAATACCTCTTCCAACACTTTGAAATCAATAACATGAACAGATGCTCTCTGAAATCCTAACAGCATTCTGGAGTTAAAATTCTGGCTGTCCATGGAACCACCTATCCCCCCGCCTTTTGTACCACCACTGGCCCACCACCACACCAGGGCGTTTTTCTGCTCTTGCCAGCGTCTTAAAGAACCATAGCTCTCAGAGAGTATCTGAGGTGCATCATGCTCCTTCCAGACATCTGAGGGTACACTGGCGCTCTTTTATTCTAAGATGTTGGAGCTTGGTGTCTTTAAAGTGATTCACAGCAGTTGCAGGCATCTTCTGCTCTGCATGTGATGTCTTTGGAAGCAAAAGAAACAACAGGCCAAAGACAAGCCTTGTAAGAGCTGTTGACACATCATCTGTTTCACTGAGATTCAAATATTCCGCAGCAGGATGCAGCAACAAAACTCAGGCCGCCAAACCAAGATGCTTTCACATCTGAGTTGACCCACAAGCTAGGAGAGAAAAGATGGATCTCACCCACCTTAGCCTCATCCCATCCCCCATTAATGGGGATTTATCTATAAATCAACCACAAAGCCACCTCCAGAAGGGTCAATCCTTATTATAAAACACCATTTACACAGAGCTGTAAATTTAAAATACGCTTTACAGAAGTAGACTGGCAAGTACTTTGCCCCAAAAGAACTGACAGCTATCTGTACCCCACTGAGCTACAGGGACCCTTTTAAAGGCAGTTGCTTATTCAGAAACAAGAATCTGCCTGTAGCTAGCATTCAATAAATCACCACTTTCAACTTTGGTTGCTCGTTCTCACATGTATAATCAGAACATAGATTCATAGATTTTGAGGCCAGGAGGGACTGCTCTGATCATCCAGTCTGACTTTCTGCATAACACAGGTCAAGGAACATCACCCAGAGATCCCTGCCGCGGAGGAATTATTCTGGCCTTCTATTTCAGATGTTGCTGTTGCAATTGCTGTTGACCAGCGAAACATGCTTATCCCATAAAATGCTGTGCACATCACCTTACTCTGGAAACCTTCCAAGACAGCAAGCCAGGCTTTTAGATTATATTTGTTTATAAGGAGAAGAAACAAAGGAAACAATCCACCCAGAGAAAATTCGATGTTGCCCACCACCTTGTGGGCAATATAGTGCTGTTGATGAGGCTGAGAATAATGAAAAGCACATGGGTCATCTGGTATATCCCTGGCATTTCCAGTGCTCAGGGCAGCACGATACTGCGCTGTAACCAGAAGAAAATAAAACCTCTGTTACAGAAAACAGGGATACACACCCTAAATTATCCCAGGGGACTAGAGATTTTGTATGCCGCATTTTATAGAGAGAGGAAAGGTTTGTAGGAAGAGGCAATATCTTTTATTAGACCACCTGATAGATTTGGGGTATAAAAAGGGCAAGGTATCAGACACGCAAGCCCTTCTTCACATCTGAAATATAATTTTATTGATACTGGCCTTAGGATATCTCAAAGGGACATGGAGTTTTTTTGCCTCATTTCTTACAGAGGAAAACTTGCGTGTTGTCTGTCTGTCAGCCCCACCTAATTGCTTTTGAATCAGTCAATCGATTTCAATCACATTGTCAGGGGGAGGGGTAAAGGTTTTGCAGATATTACATTCTCTCACGTTTAAAGAAAATAGGTCACAAGGTAAAAGACAGACCCAGATGTGTGCCCCTACAAGGAAAAATTGCAGGTTGATCATAAGACAATCCACACGGGTGAGAAAAAGAGGAAAGTTGTTTTCATCAGTTTTAGAGTGCGGTACTATTTGTTTTCAAAATCAGATTCCCTGCAAAGGGTCTCAGAAAATAATCCAGGTGTTAAAACCAGCTTCTTTGAGCCTGCCTCAATCGCCTTTCCCAGTTCACTGTCCAAATTGGCAAACTTTGCTATTTTCCATACAGTAATTGCAAGCACTTTTTCCTTAATCTGTGATTGCAACGGTGATAGCTCATGACTGTGGTTACTGAGAGCCCCAGACAAATTCCCTTCTCCAAACATCTAGCTGCTGACGGGTGAGCTTTGCACTGGAGCACAGATAGGCACTATGAATCAACATCTGTGCTGTTGCATAAGATGTGGCAATGACAATCTCTATCTCACGAGACCCTTGCTGTTTACTAAGGAATGGGTTGAGATCTAGGTCTGGAGCTCCCTTGGGTAACAATCTGCAACTGGGGAAGATCCTCAGGCTGTGATTTGCTCTGAAAACCCTTTTTTTCACCTTGTCAGACAAACCCTGACGAGAAGGGAAAAACAGCACAAAAGGTGTTGAAGAGACAGAAGGTGTCAGAAAACAGTGATTTGACAGCTCTTGCCTTGTGGGCAACTGTGCTGACACAGGGCTTTCTTCTCTTATCAAGGTGTTTTGTAGTCTTGTCTCATTCCCTGTGTCCAGTAGCCTTCCCTACTAACCTCCCCTAAAGGCTGATTAAAATGCAACCTTGTTCAGCTTCTCCTCTGTCTCCTCCTTTTCTGACTTCCATCCTTCCCTCCACACGCAGAACTCTGAGATTTCTTCCTGCTCTTAACACTTTTCACTGCAGGTCTGCCCCCATATTCGATATCATTCCTGGTGAAAAGGCTGATCTCATGTTCGTAGCCCCAGACTGGGAATTGCATGAGCTGGTTTCCACTCCCAGCTTCCTGTGTGATCCCAGGCAGGTGACTGAGCTTTACCTACAGACCCCTTCCTTAATCTGAGGTTACTAACCTATTACACAAAGGAATAATAGGTATTACCTCATTCCAGCTTTTGAAACATGTAGGTGTGCAGGGGAACTACCAAGCGTTAAATCCATATCTGGTTGTCTCTATAAATACTGCCACAGGGGTAGGGCTGAGTTAAACTCAGAGTCCTGAAGAGCAGATCAGGGGTCTCCCACAGGAGCTCAAGTTGATACCAGAAACCCTGGGGCAGCACAAGAACAAGAGTAGCAACTGGAGTCAAGGTTGCTGGTGGAATGTGTCATGGGGAGTTCTGGGGAGGGGTGAGAGGGAGGACTCCGCTGGGTGGTGGACGTGGAGGATAAGGAGATAAGGAGTCAGAGCAGAGAAATAGCTTGGGTATGCCTTTTGCAGTGCTGCTATTGCATGTTCCTTCTCTGTAGTCATTGAAACTAGAGCTTCCCCCCCCCCGCCCCTGCCCACCACAGTTTGACTTCTTCTATATTTAGCTACTCTACCTACTTACTTAACCAGGAACAATAATTTCTCATTTATGAAAATTCAGGCATGTTAGACATAATAAACACATGCTGCAATTAGTCCTAGTAAAGACAATGGTGTTCCCCAGGGTTCTTCTTTTACAAAAGCACCTCATAACCAAAGTCTTGCCTTTAGCAAACTCCCTAATGGTGTTGCAGGTGCAAAATTCAGCATTTGACTCATCAGAAAACAGGATTATGAAGAGGTAATCCAGATTATAATCTCCATAAGAAGACAAATTAATACATATAACCAATACCCGAGTACCAATACACAGCACCATGCAGGTCTCTCAGAAATACGTGCTAAAACAATTGGTTAGTTAGGAATATGGATTTTCTGTCACATGCACAATCTCAGGCAGCTTCAAAGTGTAGTAATAAAATGTTAGCAACTGAAGAACCTGCAAGACTCATTTCAGCACGACTTTTTTAAAACAGAACCCATATTATAATCAAAAGGAGTGATACATTTATTTGATCTATTTTGAGAACGAAGTCAGCTCAAGGTCAATTGCTGATCAAGAACAATGGAGGAAAACTAGGTGAGATAATTTTAAAGCTGTTTGAATTAAGACACAGATCCAACCTGTTTGAATGGTAATTTATAAGAAATTATCTCAATTTACATAATTCAAGTGTTTTTACCCTGCTACCTTGAAGAGGTTGATCTACACATGAATTAGAAGATATTGTTACAGACAACTTTCTCCCCAAAACTCCCCAAATCAGAAGTCACACATGGAAAACATGTGCTATGGAAGAATGATCTAGCAGATATGAAACTTCTGTTTCCAAGGGAATAGCTCAGTGTTTCAGGCGATACACAGTGCAGTCTCCAAAAAGGCACCGTTTATCCCAAGCAGCAACTGAGATTCCTTTAGTGGGGAATTAGGCAGCCCAACACATTCTGGACTAGCTGAGCTCCTCTGGTTAATAACCAAAAGCCACCTGCAGAACTTCAGTAAGCACCCTTTTGTCCTCTTTTAACAAGCACACTCTCTCACGTATAGAATAGCAAGTTTCACTGAAGACAGCCGCAGCTGTCTTCCCTTTCCCTGCAAATGAAAGGGTCTGCACTCCTGCTACAAAATGGTTATCAAATGCAGTGTCAAAGCAAGTGTTTCCCCTCCATTGTAAGAGGCAAGCTGAATACTTTCGGCACAGCTTTCAGTGTCTTCAGACCCAACTGCAGCTGCACACACTCCAAACATTCTGCTGGCGGCTTCCTGTTTGCATTCCTGGGCTGGGGAGAAGGAGGACATTTCTTTCCAAGTCTGCTGCCTGCTCCTGGTTTTCCAGCTCTCTCTGTCTTTCTGCCTCTCTCTTTGTTCTTCCTTTAGGAAATCTTTGAGATTCATGAGCATAACAAGAATCTCTTCCCTCTGAGCTGTGCTTTTAAATTGCCTGGTTGTTTCAGAAAGTGGGGGGCAGGGGGGGAGGAAACAACAAAAAACCCAGCCACTCTGGCCGTGACAGTGTTCATTTACACTAACAGCATTCTGGTGCTAGACTGAACCCTCTGTGCATATGTGTGTGTTTGTGTGTGTGCGTGGCTTGCACTGAGATCAGTAAGCCAAGTACTGTCCAAAGATACAAATGCCATTGTCTCCTGCCAATGCCAATGAGGCAGGTTTTGCATTCACAACTGTGTCGAGCACGCTCTTTCTGGGGCTTTATACCCCCACACACCGTACTCAGGAGACCACACTCTGCCCTCCAGGAGGGCTCACTGGGAGTCAGACATGCACATCTGAGGTCCAAATTAATGTCTGAATCAGTGCGTGTGACTCAAGGATGCGGTATTGGGACTGACAGGCCCTGACCATCATTTCAACTCTCACTGCAGCTATGAATACTGATGCTTCTCCCTTGTGGTAATTTTCCTTGCCCATTTCTGCAACCACAAGCGATCACCTACTTTTCTCCCATCTCTTGTTCTTTCTTATTCAGGCAATCCTTTCTTTGCTGCACCTCCACTAGCATTATTGTTAAATGTTTAAACCTTGTATCCAAAACATCCATAAAATGCTTCAAAATGAGAAAAGAACTTCACTCATTTTGCAAAAAGCTTGAGTTTCACGTTTCTCAATGATGCTGCAGGCAGATCTCAACCAGTGGGTTAATGTTTCTTTTATAAAGTGAAGACACCTGATTTTTGTCAGTCCTTGGTTTAAAAACGCACCATCAGCCACAGCTTCCTAAATAACCATATCAAATAGACAGAGAAAAGCAACCAAACCGGTAATCAGATTCCACTGAAGGGACACCAGCTCAACACCTGCTGTCCCTGTCCTGCTTTCAGGAAAAGGACTTCTGCTGTGCAAAGAAGTCTCTGGAGTACGTGGGGCAGATAAAGTTACAGCAGCTTGGAGGATTTTGTTTCAGCTGATGCTTGGGAAAAGGGTTGACCCAGAGAAGCTCTTTCAGGAGGTGTGGAGGCTGAGGGTGAGGACTGACTTGTGTGACTCTGGCACTTGATTTCAGTCAGAATTGCAGAATTATGCTTCAACAAGATAAGTGGTAGGTGTCTGCCTACAACGTAAATGGAAGCAGAAGTTCTCAGAGGCGCCCCTGCACGTGAGCAGGCGCAGAGGCACTGTGGAGCACGGCTGTACAGACTCTGGCAGCTCCAAACGCTCTTTGTTGCTGATCTGTAACAGAGGTTGTTGTGTCCTCTGCACCTTGGGAAAATGAGGGGAAAATAACATATTTGTGTAACTGCTGGCAGGCTTTGCCAAAGCAGCTGCCATAGGCTCCATGTCAAAGCACCAGGGGAGCGCCTAATCCCCTTAGAAATTCAAAGGCATGTGAAACATTCTGTCATTACACTGTCTCTCTTCTACTCATCTCTCGCTCTTTGACTCTTCTGCATCCAGTTCCAGCTTCAGACAAGGGAAACAGAGTTCAGTGTCAGCATGATAAGATCACATTGTCTCCAAAAAAAGAAAAGAAAGGCTACTGTCAACAACTGGCATTGATTGGATGGATGGGTCAAAGAGACAGCCTTTTCCCACTGCAGAAAGCTGGGACACGGGGCAAGGGAACATAAGGGGATTCGGGCGGCCCCTACTCCAGACAAGCAGTGTTGTACTTGTGCCCTGTGTTGTGCAGGAGATCAGCTGAGAGAATTGCAGCAAGGTCTTCTGATTTTGAAAATGGTTGGCCAGAACCACAGGATCTTCACAGTTGTCCAACAACATTAGTCTCAGGGGACACACACTGATTTATACCAACTGATGGTCCAGCTTGGAGAGTTTTACTAGGTTTCACTGAATTTGAGATAATAGAATCCAAGTAAACAACAACAATAACAACAATTTTTATACATGGGGAGTATAATCTCCCCACAAAGCCAGACTGACTTAACACCACCACTTTTGCTCTGGTTGGGCTAGTCAAATCATTGGCAAGCCATGTCACTTTAGTGGAAAGTTTGTCTGCAATTTAGGGTGCTCTGCTAATCCAGAAGCAACATTGAGCCCCATTTTCTCATCAACAGCATTGCACTTGGGCAGTTTGTGATACAGCAGAAGAAAGCTAAACAAGATTCAGTGAGTTGGGAGTAAGGTGTATGCTGATCTGCTTCTGCAATCATGGCTCAGAGACAGCAATCTGAGTTCCTGATGCTTTTGCATTTTGGAGGCAGTGAAGTGAGGCCCTCTGACAAAAATATCACCCAGTGTGTTTTTATTACCACATAATCCATGCCTTTGCCACTTGTCCACATACCACTCTTTAATGCAAACCTCATGTCATCCTGCGCTTTTCAGGTCCTGATTAACTCTAAAATGCCCAGATTTACAAAGCTAGTGGAGAAGCAGATCCTTTGTAGTCAAGAATGTAGAAGGGGAGGGGAAAGGGGGAAGAGAGAAAGAAAGACCTCAAATTGCTTGCTGCTTGGAACTGATAAAATTAAAAGTAAAAATATGGAAAGAATTGTGCTTCATTTGATGTCTTCTGTGTGTACAGATGAAACAACACTTGATATTATAAAGTACGCCATATGAAAGGATATGAAGTACAGAATAAATCTGACAGTTCCCTATTGTTCTGGGCAGCCAATGGTGTCAGTAGCAAGTTTTAAAAAAATATTATTCTACTAGCTGGAGGATGGACAACCAAGGTTTCTGTTGCCGCTTGAGTTTGCTGTGTGAACACTGACAAATGCAGTTGACTTGTATTGATTTTAAATCACTGCTCCATCAGGTAACCTCCTACGAAACAGTTTGGGTTTTTTTCAGAAATACAGTAAGCAGGCAAGTGCTATTCCAGCTTGCTTCCAAAGCTGCACAAGACAAAGCCTCTTCTTAAAGAGAAGACCACAAGACTGAGAATTGAAAAGGTTCATTTAATGGGAGGCTTAGTAAGATTATTTTCAGGAAAGTAATAGAAGTTTCCACTTCGGTATCAGGCAGGCTACGTGGCTTTTCTGAGACGTGACCCTATTATCCGTGTGATCATCTAACACATCCAGAAGTTACGGAGAATACCAGAAAACATGAAGGATTCTGCATGGAGATTTTTTTTCTTGTGTTTGTAGCTCAGATTGAGAGTTCACAGAATTCTCCATGAATGAGCATCAGGAACAATCAGCTCTGTACCTACTTTCTGCAAGGATATACAATTTTTGGCTGAATTAATACTACACTACATGAAAGATGTACCATAGTATGTTGCTTGACACAAAAATGGCAGCAAGTTCCCTGTTGACCACCTATGTTTAGTCGCTGCAGGCTTCTCCAGAATCTCATCAAGGGAAACACAGAGGACAGTCTTGGTCATGCTACAGCCACTAGTACACAAAACAAGTTACACTGCTACTGTGTTATAGCAGTGAGCTTAACCGCAAAAATTTTTCCTGAGAAACTTGTGCAGTCCCATATATTATAAGATGCTTGGCATGATAAAATCTGGAAATTTGCCATTAAGTTGCAATAAGTTCAGCAAGTAATGCTGATAGGATTTGAACATTAACTCACCAATGGAGAATGCCAGTGCATTCGTAGGATCATCAGTGTAATGGATTCTGGCATTCCCCTCTTACCATCTTTACAAATGTCACTTTCATTCTATTGTAAATTAACCCCAATTTCTTCCAAAGCTCCAAAATAAGTCTTGCTTGTGAGCAACCAGCCACATTTACTCTGCTGCTGAATATATTACAGCAGGAAACAGGTACGACTAATAGATAGGTAAATCATTAAAAATATATATTGGACATTCCCTAATAAATGCACAGACTTGATGAAGTATTACTTTAGACTTCATTTTCTGCCACTGGGAAAGTGCAACCAGAGGCACAAAGTGTCCCAAGTAAAAAGCAGCAGAGATCTTCAGTTAGTTGTTCCAGTTAACACAATGTGTTGGATCCTGATTTCATGTAAATCAGCAAAGGGTCCTCAAAGAGAAAGACACACCAGTGCACACTACTGATGGATCTGTCCTTAAACCTGCCCATTTAATATTGCAGGATTTTATTGCTTACTAGAGTGTAGTCTCCCATCCCTCTATCAATTATTCATTCTGGAGAGCAACCTTCCCTATGCAGTAGCAAGAAAATCTGTAGGTTAGATCTAATTTACTCTTTTAACCAGTTTACTCCAGTATCAAGTATTTAAATTGGCCTCACTGTGCTTTCATATGTTACAGCCATATATCAAAGCAATTTGTGCAAATGCCAGCTGAGCAGCCAGCTATATGTATCATGTATTCTGAGATTACACAGTTCCAAATGCCTTTGTAAAGCAAACCTTTCATGAATAAATCAGGAAATACCCTGATGCATGCTTTATGTAGAGCAAGGTATTCTATTTAGGTCACAGGAAGGTTCTGCCAGGTTTGCTAAAATGAACAAATCCCCAGTGTGTACTCTCACTCCACCACATTTCATAACACAAGCAAACATCTCCAACCCAGTCACTACTGTGCATTTGTGACTGCTGATGACCCTGCACTTGCTAAGCATTGGCTTGATCACTTGAAGCTCAAATAGCTTGCAAACCAGAAGGCAAACTGCTTGGGTGCCTATGGCTCCTCTGTCCCTCACAAGGATTTGACAACAGTAAAAAGAACAGATCCAAATTAAAACTCTGCCTCTTTCTTACGGGAAGGAACCTAGAACACGCGACTTTTTCTAGAGGGCTGAAAGAAGAGTGGGCAGCAGGCAGGTCAGACCGCACAACACTCCATACAAAGATCTCTGCAGTTTGCGGTTCTTCTCCAAGGAAATGAAAGATAGATGAGAATCAGCCCATTAAGTGCAGAATATCTAAACAGCAAACCCAAGCTATGCAGTCATCCATTTCCTCTGCCTTGAATTCAAGATGCTGTTGTTGGTCTGATCTCTCTTCCTGCAGCGGAAATGTCTATGATAAGGTTCCAAGCATAAGGATTTCCAGATTTCCAGACGGGCTGAAATGATAAGTTATCTAGAGTGGAGGAACGAGAAACCAAGTGCAAAGCTTACTTCCCCTTTGAAAGATCTGGCAATAGACAGGGAAAATAGTTTAAAAAAAAAAAAAAGAAAAAGAAATAAAAGAAAATAAAAGAAACAAGAAAAATGCTAGCAAAGTTAAGGGGAAATAAATCACATCGTACCAAAAATACCAAGCACAGAAGTTTTCTTTCTTCAAAGACACGGTTTTGAGAGTAAGGAAATGGAGCCTCATGTCAATACATTGGGGGGTTTCCACACAATATTCCCGCTAGTGCTTGCAGTAACATTTTCAACCACCGATGAAACTTGCATGAGTGTATGAGGACAAAGACTGGCCCTCTGCATGATGCTGCTCCTTCTCTCCCTCCTACCTCAGCTACTGCCCACCCAGCCCATCAAGCTGCCCAGCCACATCTCCCACATGTGCAACATGCCACCCCCCTCTCCTGGGCATCCTTCATGACTGTTTGTCTTCCCTTCTCTCCTTCTCCTTTCCCTCTCTCCACCACCATAACCCTGATTGCACAACATATTGGCAACCCACACTACTAGTTCCCCCTCACCCCTCCTTCTGCTGGCAGGCACTGTGGCTGCGCGGAGAAGAGCAGCAGGGTGGGACTACAGAGACCTTGAGCAAAGCAAGGTGCTTTTCTGTGCCTCAGTTTCCTCCCTGTAAAATGCAGGTTATATTCACTTCTTCCGAAAAGCACTTCAAAGTCTTTTGATGAAAGAGGCCATGTAACACCCAAGCATCGTGATTAATAAGCTCCCACCCCCCTTGGAGAGCCTTCCCTGCTTCCAGACCCCATTAGGACTCCCCTCTCTCCACAGAAAGGTTTTTTACCTTTGGCAAACAGCTGTCTTACTATCTCATCACAGCAGTTGGATGACCTGATTATCAGAGTCCAGCCCTGAAAGAAGGTACCAGAGTAACGCAGACTGCTTTGTGCAAGTCCAGTACTCTGCTTTCAACATTATTTGCCAAAGGTTTCTGGTTGTTTGGAAATTTGTTGGCCTGTCTACGTAAGAAGTATTGAAATAGATTAGTTACTTAAACAGCACAGTGGCCTGTGGAACATCTCCCTTCAACTAATGGGAAATCTTCAACCAGTGACACTTACAGCAGAACGTAAATAAGTCCGGGACATTTTCTTAACTATTCCAGGCTCCTTTTAGATCACAGCAGAGAACAGTAAGAGAAAACTGCTCTCTGTACCGCTTATGTCTGTTTCATGCCTTTCATGCTTTTCCTTGATGTAAATTCAACCTGGATCAAGTCTGAGGACATCATCAAGACTGAAGGAGAAAATAAACCACGTGAAGGCAGGAGCAAAATGCAGAAAAAGTAAACGCTAAGGATATTAAGAAAGAGAAATACAAGGGGAAAATTTTGAAATTTGAGGCTGTTAAAAATAAAACAGAATGAAAAAATGAACAAAATGGATACAATTAGAAGGACGGTACGAACCTAGCCATAGCTATGCTATTAAAATCAGTTTATTTTTATCTTTTTTCCCTCAGAATCACTAGGACGTTCCTATTACACTCCAAGATATATATTTTTCCACAACAAAGACAATGCAATCCACACAAATCATGGAAAAAATAAAAGAGATTTTATTGCAGAATCCTTGTTTTCCTTTTTAATTAACACATTTTAAGGTCGTCTTCTTTGCCTTTCTGAGTCTCTGGAGCATACTTGGGAAATGTTTTCCAGCCTCACTGTTACAGTAGGCACTAAAAACTTGCCTGTTTCAAAATGCAAGCCAAGATGCTCTGGTTTCCAGGAAGCGGATCTTGACAAGAAACACCAAATATCAGGAGACTCATGATAAAATCACTAGTGCCAACAATGCTGCACGTTAAGATTTTTTAAAATTAATATTACCTCGGGGATTAGCAAATGGTCCCAAACTATACACACTGCGACTGAAAAACACTCTTAGCACATTAATCTTCTCACTAATGATTAGCAATTTGTATTCTAATGGGGCCTGCAGGACCCAGCCAACGTGGAGGTCCCGTTGTTCGAGGGCGACGCGTGCACACAGTGGGACATCGAGCAGGCTCACCGATAACAAGGCAGGCTGGGAGTCAGAAGGGAAACCAAGGCACATGGAGTTGAACTGTCTTGACAGAGATCACACAGCAGGTCCCTATTCCAGTCTCATGGAGACACAAAATAAACGTATATAGCTCTTCAGGCTCAGGAAAGATTTTAATTACTGTCAAACCAAACTAAGATAAAAAGAATATAGGCTGAGTGTGTGTATTCTTCACAGATAAGTTGAACACCAGCTGAGATGAGGAACAGAATTCCCTCAGGAGTAATTTCTTGTTAATTGCACAACTTCAGGCGCTTTCTTGGAAGTCCCTATAAGTTGCGGACATGAATTGTTACAGGAGGGCCACAACCTCTTCTGAAGTGTCAAGCGCTGCTCACTGGTGGAGGGTACAACAGGGGGTATAGTCTATCCATTGGCATTTCTTAAAAATGCCAAAATGCCTGTGAAAAGCTATGCAATGCTACTGCAAGATCTCTCTCTTGCAGCAAGATACGAGTTGCATTTGGGTAACAGGCCAAGCAGCCCTGCTTCAGATTTTGCTCTTATTTCACACAGATGTAATCCCACTTTTGTAATCCTGCGTGTGACCTACATGAGAGTGGGTGAAGGCCATACAAATCGTGCTAATCAAGGAATACTTGAACAATATATCAACAGATAATGCCACATACATTTTAAATAAATATACTTCTGAATGTTTAAATAGCACACGCTCTCACGTACACACAGAGATACATTTTTTAAGCAGGGGTGATAACAACGTCCCTTTTTCTAAGAAGGAAGATAAATTTCAGTGTATCTAAAAATACTATTCTACACTTCTTCTTCATTAATAATCACTCCTGATCAAACTTTTAGAAAATTAGATTGAATCAGTCATTCCTACACACTGCTGAGACATTTTTAAGGAATTGCTGGGAACTGGCTCTTTCAGTTTTTTCAAGGTCTTTGCAAAGATTCCTTTTGTCTAAGCTTACCTGTGTTTGTCTGTCTGTTTACTGTGTACATCCCTAGCTGTGCTCTCCTCAGTTCAACAGCGGAGGTGGAAATCTCTCCATGCTCCCAAGGACTCAGCTTGAACAAGTCTGCCAGGAAGATATACTCCCTGGCTTGACAGGACAGAAATTTGTGAAGTGTTCCCCAGCTGGGAGTCACTTTTTGCTGACACAGGAACATCTAGCCAGTAGTCAACTCCAATTCTGGAAGGACATAGTCCCCCTGCCTGCGGCCCTGAAGTCAGCACTGCACCAGTTATGGCTGGTTGATATCCTTGCCTATTTTCCCATGACCTGTCCCTCATTTACACTGTAATGTTATGGTCCAGGCTGCTGTGGAAGGTGGGAAGCCAGAGGAATGTCTTCTGCTTGGCCTTGCATGTGGAAGCAGCAGGTATGTGCATTTGTGTCCCACAGCAAGGCCAAAGCAACCATCAGTGCAAACTAGAAAAGAAACTGCTAGCTTGCATGGTCAGATCTTTAGCAGATGTAAAAAGTCTCCATCAGTTTCTGTGGTACGATTATGATTTACATCAGCTGAGGGCATGAGCCGTAAACCCCCTCCCATTAGGCATATCTGATTTTATTACTAGCAGCACAAATTTAGATTAAACCAGGATATTTTGCGGTTCAAATTCATATCAGTACTTTTGAAATAAGAGTTTTTCCCCTGGTCTTTCTGAAAGAAGTGGTAAGTTCTGTGTAAGTGACAAAGTATGTTGCCCCTGGGTGGTTTGACTTTCAGGGCCAGGGGCAAAATGTTTGGAACAGGCATGCTGTGCAAAGAGAATAGGGGCAGAGGCATGTAAAACAACTCACTGCAGGGTATAAACATATAGAAGCACTTCCCATGTAATTTTATGCCTTTTAAAAGCCACTTGTCCTGAAATACACATCTCTTCTCCTCTAATGCGTGCACAATGTACTTATTTTTATAAACCTAATGAATGTTCAGTAGGTGCAAAAGTTCTGACTTTGCCTTTTGTGTTTGTCTTATGACTACCGAAGTGAGGCACAAAGGCTGAAGCTGCAGTCACTTACACTTGCTCTGTCCTACCAGGGCTGTTGGGTGACACCTTGTTTATTGATGGTATAATATTTAATAATCAGAGAAGTTAATGTTTGATAAAAACAAGGATGGTATAAGAATGGCAAACAAACAGCTTCCCCAGCATCCTTAAGAGCTTTATGAAATAGAAGTCGTGTGTGAAGCACCTTGCCTGTCAAAGCTACCTTCACTTTGGTATTGAGCTGCTACCTTGCATGGACAGGACGGAGTTCCTGAGTGTCACAAGGAGCAACACTTTTTCCTCCCCCCAGATGGTCTTTCTGGTGAGCCATGGGCTAACTTCCCATGAGAAAACACGGTGGCTGCACACAGGTGTTTTCAGCAGTGAGTTTGTTGGGCTGAGCTGTGTGCAAGGCAGGCGGGCTCCGACTCTGCTGAGCCCAGGGCGCGTGTGACTGAATATTCACATGCACTCCCGTCCCTTTCATCTAAAACAAAACTACTGGCTCCAGTGGCCACTATCAGGCCCAGTGTGAGCACAGACAGCAGCCTTTCTTCCCTTCTTTGTGGGCCATAGATAGCAGGAGTGAGAAGAAGAGCTCCAAACATCCCTGGAGGGCTCCTGCTGTACCCATTTGCTTTAAAACAGGGGACTTAGCTGTTTTGGGCTGATTGTTTCACTTCAGCTAGGATACAGTTCAGTAGAAGGCCTCTCCATGAAAAACCTGAAACTTTGGCTCGTTTTAACCGGTTCCTCAAATTTTATTTTTTCTTCAGCTGACAGTACCTGCCGTGGAAAGTGTCAAGTACCCCTAACAAGCGATTAAGACGGGCAATACTGAACTTCACAAACAGGCTGCCTGACAAGTCTTCCCCATCAACACAGACTACAGAATCAGCATTCAAATGACCAGGAAAGCTGACTCTATTGACATCTGGCTACTGTTTCAGCACATTAATTATCCTCTTGGGTTCTCCCATCTTCAGCTGCTTCCACACAGATGCCATCTCATCATTTATCTGCTCCAACATTTTCTCCCCATCCTGAACAACTGAACTCTTTTCTTCTTGCGTGGCATTCCTGCTTCAGCAGATGCATTTACCCTGCCAAACAAGCCTACCCCGTCAGTGTCTGTCTCAGTAACATCTTGAGAGTGCACCGAGCTAATAACGAAGAATACACTATTTTGTTAACACGTGGATTCCAGGACACAGCTGCATCACAGTAGGCTCTATCCAAAATGATAAAGGGATCACTAAGAAAGAATGCCCATCATCAGCAACTTCAAAAGAATAATGGGACACAGCTTATGCTGTTGTGCAGAAAGCTCATTGTGGTGTTGGGACAGCCGGAGGCAGTGAGAAGACTTGCAAATGCAACATGTCCCAGGAGGAATTCAAGCCCAGCAGAGCTTAGTAGAGGATCTGACATTCACCAGTATACAGAGCATGAAAGAAGTCACAGATTGTGTCTGAAAATAACCTGAGAAATTCCAAGCAAGTAGGTGAGGCAGCATGGACCATTAGAAGTGGGAATGAAATAAAAAACAGGATGCTTAGTGTCCTGTCCTGTCTCTGGCCTGGGCTGGCTCTGCTGTCTCATTAGATCAGGGAGCTGCAGCTTACTCTAAAAAGCAGGATGCTATGAATTTTAGAGTGTGGTTGCTGTGACTTCGGAAACTAATTGTGACTCCTCCAAAGGACTGACAGCAGGCTCGTTTGGATTTTGACGGAGCAAGGATAATGGCTGGAGTCTCTTCTGGAGCTCAGGCATTCATGTAAGTTGCTTCTTCCAACAGCTCTCTACACCTCAGGATCAATAAGCCTAGTGAGATTCCTGGGCTTGGCAACTGCTCTATTATAATTGCAAAACCAACAGTTTTCATCAATAAATCAACCTAACAAGTAACCTGTCTAGGACATCGCATCAAGGGTGCTTCTGATGATGCAGCAAGTTGTTTTCTTCACTGCACAGTTACTGAGCGCACAACATAATACTACTGTTACATTGCATTAGCCATGTCCAAGTCTTTTGGACCCTACGGAGTACACAGAGCAATTCACGAGTGCTTCGGCAAATCACGAGTGGTAAATTATTTCTGTTTAGAGTATCCACAACACAAGATTTTACCAAATTAACAGCCTGTAACAGATCTGCAAGGTAGAATTGTTAGCTGTGTACTTCTCACTTATAGTGGCTAACAACTGGTGAAATGCTGACACAGGTGTCTCAAACCCAGGATCAGAATTAAGATGAATTAATTCATCTTAATTGAGATGAAACCCTTTGCAAGAGACCCCACAAAGAAAAAGCTCACCAAACATCAGCCTGCAGACCAGCATTACCAAGGTAACAAAATACCACTAGCCTGTATCACTACTAGGTACTGTGTCTGGTAGCCAACGCTTCTGTCATGCAACTTAGCATACACATTTCATAATCATAAAATTACCTCTTATTTTATTGCTGTGTTACAGCTTAGATGTGAGATATTTAGCTGGTTATTTTATGCCATATTTACCTGATGTTGATTCACAGAGTCAAGCTTAAAAAAAAGGTGACTAGTAAACTAGTGTTAACATTAGGCTTCTTCAATTATAAGTGAGAGGCAATACTATTAGTCTGATTTTCAGGAATTCTGTCCATCAGTAGCTCTCTATTGAAGCCTGCTTAAACTTATTCTAGTTTAGATATTACTATTTTGGGGAGCTATTTTTTAGTCCAAAATAGACAAAAAGCGTGACCATAACACTTTTGTCCTGCAACCTTCTTACTATTTTGTTCCTTTTAAAGTTTGGAAAGTCCTAAACCACTAGACAAATGTCTTAATGCAAGACGCTGGAAAAAGTCTTTCCATTCCTATGTAAAAAAATGTATCTACTTTGTCCTTTCACCTGTAATGTCTTTGCTGAAAGAAGTTCACTTTAACCACCATATCGGACTATTGCGTTGCGAAATTCTGAAATAATGAACATTTATCCTTAGGGGAGGAGGTTAGAGAACGTTTAAACAGATTGAATGTACACAAGTCCGTAGGACCTGATGGGATCTACCCACAATTGCTGAGGGATTAGACCAATGTCATTGTGAGGCTGTCCATGATTATCTCTGAAAGGTCATTGGAGATCAGTGAAGGTTCTGGAGGACTGTAAGAGAGCATATGTCACTCCTGCCTTTAAGAAGGGCAAGAAGGATGATCCAGAGAACATCAGGCCAATCAGCCTTGGCTCGATCCCTGGGAAGGAAGTGGAGCAAACCTTCCTGGATACTGTTTCCAAACATATTAAGGACAAGCAGATGACTGGGAGCAGCCAGCAAGGATTTGTGAAGGGAAATCATGACTGATCAATATGTGATTAAATGAGTGGCCTAGCTGATGAGGGGAGAGTAGCAGATGTTGTTTATCTTGACTTTTACAAGGCTTCCAGCACTGGCTCCCATAATATCCTCATGGACAAACTCATGAAGTACAGGCTAGATAAGTGGCCACTGAGGTGGATTGAATGCTGGCTGAGCTGCTGGGCTGAGAGGGCTGTGATCAGCAGCACAAAATCCATCTGGATCCAGTAGTGTACCCCATAGGTTTAAACTGCAGCCAATAACGTATAACATCTTAATTAATAACCTGCATGGCGAGGGACTCTCACCATTTTTACAGATGATACAAAACTGGGAGGAGTGCACGGCACACCCGACAGAAGAACCTTGACAGGCTGGAGAAATGAGCTGACAGGAACATCATCGTGTTCAACAGAGGGAAGAGGCAAGTTCTCCACCTGGGCATGCCAGAGGCCAGGTGGCTGAAAAGCAGCTTGGCAGAGAAGGATCTGGAGGTCTTGGTGGATGTCAAGCTGGGCAGTGGCCACTAATATGCTCTTGTGGCAAACAAGGCCAGTGGGATCCCATGCTGCATTAGCAAAAGCATGGCCAGCAAGTTGAGGGAGGTGATATTTCCACTCCACTCAGCCCTGTGGAGACACATCTGGAGTGCTGTGCCGAGTGCTAGGCTCCTCAATACAAGAAAGATACAGAGTTATTGAGCCAAGTCTAGTGGCGGCGTCCACAAAAAAAGAGAGACCTACATATACTGAAGAGAGTCCAGCAATAGGTCATAAAGATGATTACAAGACTGGAGCATCTGTCGTATGGGGAGAGGCTGAGAGAGCTGGGACTGTTCAGCCTGAAGAAGAGAAGGCTCAGTGGGGATCTTATCAATGTGCATAAAAACTGACCAGAGGCTGTATAAAAGACAGAGACAGCCTCTTCTCATGGACCCTCATGAAAGGGCAAGAGTCAATGGACACAAATTGAAACACAGGAAATTCCATTTAAATGTCACAAAAAAAACCCTTGTTACTGGAAGGGTGGCGAAACGCTTGAGCAGGTTGCCCAGAGAGGTCACAGAGCCTTCTTCCCTGGAGACATTCAAAACTGGAGTGAAGAAAGTCCTGAGAAATCTGCTCTAAATGACCCTGATCTCAGAAGAGAGTTGGCCAGACAATGTCCAGAGATGTCTTCAAACTCAACCATGCTGTGATTCTGTGATTCTGTTAGCTACACTATACTTCTTACCTAGTTTTCCAGTTGGGTAGATGCCAGGATGCAGGGTTTCACAGTTATCGCCAAAGACTGGTTTTACTCTTTCCAGGGCTTGATTATGTAACAAAAGGAAATTAAGTATTATAAGCTGGGAAAGGCCTCAAAGACTCGGTGTCAAGGTGGAGAAAGTGAGAAGGAAGGGAGAAGCATGCTTTCAGCACATATCATTTCATGGATCTTACCACACAATGAAATATTACTGTAAATCTGATAAATATTGGATACAAGCAGTTGTTACATTTTGTAAAATACACAGTACTCTGAATCCATCCCAATTCAGTTCAAGTCTGAGTGTGTCCTTATGGCAGACCATCAAGGTTTCTGAACATCAAATGCCAACTTCAAATCATCATGTGCAGTCATCACCACAGGTTCAAAAGATATTGCAGCTCGTATCATAGCCATCACATGCCCATTTGAGATGTCTTGAGGAGAACCAGATTCTTGCACACTTTGCAACTGGGTGACCAGAAAAAGGCATTTGTGCATTTGAGTCTTCTTGGAGCTAGGTTCTGTCACAGACCTAAGGAGACTTCTGACAAACACTGCCACTCCTATGCCTCAGCTGACCTGAGAAGGGAAAATGGGACCTCTCATGGCCCATGAGTGAAACAAGGTCAGATGAACATGTCTGTTCACTGCGTTCATGTCTGACAGTAAAACTCTTCCAACGTTAGCAATGCTGGTAACTTTCAAACCATCTCCAGCTTTCTTTTTGACATTGGAATGCCTAATTCTTGGCTGTTTGAAGGCTGATAAATTGATCCCGCTGCAACTGTGCATGTTCACGCAGCCCTTGTTAACCTCGGCAATATCTTGAGAGTGTTCATGGTGGTGAGTGTACACCTCCCTTTTTATCTTTACAGGTGAAATAAAATGTAAGACTGGCCGTGTAACAACTGCCCAAAAGCCTCCATGTGACTTTACATTACACTGTCTGTGATTGCTCCTTTTTTTGTGTTTGTTTTGGTTTTGTTTACATGTTTATTCTGCCTTCATGTAATGCCATTCATATTGCTGAAGATTTATTGAGCTCATCTACCATTATTCTTTTGTCTGAAGCACATTGATTTTGCAGTACATCTGAAGTTGCGTTCCATGTATTTATTAGCTATGAGGCGATGTAGCACAAGCAGGTACAAAAAAAAGCCCACTTGTCTTTAGGCAGCTCTTCTTCTCTTCTGGATTCAGAGACAATCAAAGAAGTCAGAACCTAAAAATAATGACTTGTAAATTATGTAGTTACCCTCCCTGAACTGTTCCCTGCAATTATAGCAGTGATGTGTTCAGATTCACTTCCCTTTGGGCACTATAACTGCAGCTGACTTAGCATGACTCTTGGACAAGTTATGATCATGTTGAGGTCAGTGTTTTTCAAAAGAAAGCAGTTACCTTGCAGTATCTATAGTCTATTTTTGTAAGTATTCGGTGGCACGGTGCATCAGTGCCTGCTTGCCCTGAATAGCTACAAAGCACTGTACAGTAACTGTGCTTTACACAAAAATGGAGTATCCATATCACCTATTACAAACTCTGAAGTGCTACTACATTAAATAGATTGTATTGAGAATGAAACAGATTATTTTTGGTTGGATTTTCTTCTACAATTGTAGTGTTGAGGTTGAGGAATCAGCCTAGAACTCACAAGCATTTTTCTTCAGAAGCTTAGCATCCTCTTGTCTTATGCTTTTGAAGGTTACTCTGGAAACAGGCTGGATAAAAAATAGGCCGTACCACCTATATTTGTGTGTACGTACATTTACTTATTTTGAGTTGGAACAATCAAATCAGCAAGGGTAACATCCCAAGTCAGCACAAACTGTAATATGGGAATGCTTTTATGGAAGTTTCCTGTGTCAAAACCACAGGCATATGGGAAGATGCAGAAGTTAACTCTTTTTTTGCTTCCTGACTTCCCCAACTGTAGTAACAATGTCTGTGTATGACCTGCAGGGGCTAGACACTTGGGGCAGTCACAATCCCCAGATGGCTGGAAGCTAGATGCTCTCTCATCCCAACAAATGGGAGCCCTGGCAGCTGACGGGTGTCCATGGAGCATGTACACCAAGGTGGTGACCTCCCTGGGAACCCTGGTTACCTCCCTGGCAGGGAATTTTCTTTTTTGGTCAAAATGCTACCTAAAAAAGTAGGGAAAAAATTTCAGTGTACGGTTTTAGTGCACCTAACAAGTGTCTCCACTGCAGCATCTGAGGCAGCCATACAGCTGATAAGAACTTGTGTTAGAGGAGTTCAGGACCAAATGATGCTGGATATTTATAATGAAACTTGATACCTTTCAAGGAGAGCTGTGCACATGAACTGATACTAATACGTTTTGGACAAGGAAATTGCTTGAACCACACTGTTTCTGATATCAGTGAGGACAAAAAAGGCTGGAGACTTCTCCATGAACCCCAGCATTCCGGTTGGTAATGGTTAGAGACCCTTTGCATCTCCTTGGTTAGTTGATGTGAGGCAAACGAAGGCCCTCCTTTCTCCTCCTTCATATCTGATTTCCTTTTTGCTTCCTTCCTTTTATTTGTTCATCCCCTTCCCACCTGCCCACAGTGCTCTGTAAAGACCTGTTTAGAAACACAGGAAGACCAAAGCAGGCAGTTTTGCTCTTCCAGACAATGGGATCTATTTTTCTCAGCTGCACATTTATCCAGGCTGGTTTCCTCTATACACCATTTACTGTCTTCCGAGACTCTGCTGTGGGTGCAAGGAAGGTAACTGGTATTCCCTACAAGTATTTTCTCATCTTAGCTGGCAGTATTTTCACATTTGTATCTTCTGCTTCTTTGCGTTCCTCGACAAAATTATGGATCTGCGATACAATCAGATAAAACAGCTCCTTGTAAAAATAAACGTAATTTTATTTAAGGTTCTGAGCGACATGAATGTGTTACTTGACTTAGGGTTGAAAGTTCCCTATGCTACTGGTAAGTATACAATTAATTTAAATTACATTAAAAAAGGCAAGCAACAAAAACCATAAGAACAGAGATGAAGTGTGCTTTTCAGTCAAGCCTTTCACTCCACCTAATTTCCTCTCTTGTAAAAATAATACTTCTAGATATATTTGCAATCTCCAAAGAGAAAGTCTATGTGTTATTTCTCCAGCTGCCACACGTTTCAGTGGCATGTTGTTGCATTGCATGTCCTTTATCAAAATCCTTTGGGATGTGCAATGCACATCACTATAAGAAACTGAGGATGATACAAATAATTACAACATGTGATGTGAACCCACTGTTATAAAGTCAATCTCTCAGCAAATTCATCAACTCGACACATGATGTACAGTACCAATTTTATGTAAATGACTCGTCTAATCCTGCTGGGCAAAATTACTCCCTGATGTAAACTCTGTTAAATTCAATGGAGTTACACCAGGAATTCATTGTTTTGCTCATAAGATCTGAAGCCACACTTCATATGTCTTGTTCATCTGGAAACCATGGTAATAAGAAAAAGAGTGAAATCACTGGATTCTGAGTATCAGAGGTATTAAATTCTCTTTTGTTTAAAACAAAAGCCTACCTTAAATTTTAGGTATTACTTTATTATCATTTTACGAACATAAATTATTAACTTACAAAATTACATTGATTTATAAAACCCTAAAAGATCAAAGAAGCCTCATAAAGACAATGGACTGGTTTTCGCTGACTCTTGCAACCTTTGGAACAAGAATTAACTAAAGTTTAATAATTAGAACATAAAATGCATTGACATTGTAAACTGTCATAAAAAATGTAATCAAATGATATTGAAACAGGCATGAAAGACACCGAGTTGCAATGGTTAGGGTTATTTTTTTCAGATATGTTAAAAAACAAACAAACAAACAAACAAAAAATCCCAAACAAGTCAAAGCCCATAACTAACAACTGGATTGCCATGAGGTGGTAGAAGTGTGTCAGTTACCCCGAAGTCTAAAAGCATAAATAAATGGTGCCATCCAGCTTTTATTTGTACAAATGATTTTTTTTTAATGAACTATAGTGCTACTATGTATGGAATCTAAATTAAATTTGGATAAAGAACAATTGTTTGTGAAGTTTCTAGATATATCCAAACTTTATAGTTAACACCTCAGCCAGGATGCTAAACCTGAATGTCCCAAGCTTTGGAGGTAGTGCAGCTTTAGGACACAATGCCTTGAGGTGTCAGCAGCAATAAGTCCTTCAAATTCCAAGTTTGGTTTGTGTTGTCAAATCAAAGGCTGTCACCACTCATTCTTTTTACATTACATGCCAAACTGAGAGAGGTCTTATTTTTAACTTCACTTGAGAGATCTTATAGAAAAAAGCATATTGCATAGAGTCCCACCTCTCTTGATGTTAGATTTCTGCCTAGAGGGGAAAAAAAATACAGAAAAACAAAACAAAAAAAAACCCCTTACATAATTTTGAGCCTTTAGATTCAAATTTTCTGATATAACATTTAAGGACCATTCAAAATTGCAGACTTCTTACCAGAGAACAGATGCCATTGCTTTGGTTCATCTCACAGAGGTCAGTAGGATGATCAGAATATTTTCAACAACTTTCTCTGTTTACTTCTGCTGACCAAAGTTGAATATGAGTGGTGGGTGATGTTTCAGAAAGTTTCTTCAGCATGACTACTGCTTGGTCAACTATTACTTTACGTACAACAGCTAGTTTTGTGGCATCCTGATATTACATTTAGTCCACTGGTGAAGGTTATGGAATGAATCTGAAGCAATGAACCCTGATGCAATCTTTGCATTTTTCTGTACAGTTATTGGAGACTGAATGAAGTTTTGAGGTAGACCACTGATACAGAAAAGCAGAATCGGGTCCAGCCAAACATGCGTAATGGATTTTTTTAGGTAATGTCATTGAAAGGTACTTGCATGAAGGAAAACAAAAAAGGCAGCCATTGGACACCTGGGTTTGCATGGAACAGTCATCCAAAAGCTTTGTATATTGGAAATGTACCTTTCTTTCTTTCTTTCTTTCTTTCTTTCTTTCTTTCTTTCTTTCTTTCTTTCTTTCTTTCTTTCTTTCTTTCTTTCTTTCTTTCTTTCTTTCTTTCTTTCTTTCTTTCTTTCTTTCTTTCTTTCTTTCATCTTCTGCCCTCCAGATGGTCTACTGTGATGACATACACCTGTTCAGCGTCAGCTATTACCCATAGCGACATATGGCAACTCACATATTGCCTAGGCTGAGGGGATCTGGGATTCAGGTCACCTGGGGTCTGTTTTCAAGTGTTGTGATGGCAGCTGTGGGAAACATGATGACTGACAGAAAATTGCTGTTCCTCTCACCAGCAGAAAAATTTAGATGTCTTTAAAAACCCAGCAGCTGTACCTTAACTTCACCATGTAGGTGCAGACAATAGAGTGAGTGGCTTCTTCAGCAAACACAGCACAATGGAGGTGCAATGCCATCATTTTACATATTTTTGGTGGTAGGCGTTGCTTGATGTGGACAACATGGGCTGTTACGGTAACAAGTCTTGAAGTGCGCTGGCTAGGGAGGTCTGAATTGGCTTACAGCATAATGAATCTGTGGACCTCTGCCCACTCCCAGAATAACATCTAAAATGAAGGCTCTGTAGGTACTGAAATGTGCAAGTGATTTCTTTGTTCCTCTGCTACATCTAATTTGTGTGGGCTGCTACAATACTATAGCAATAGGGTACAGCAGAAGGTAGCTTAAGAGAAAAAGCATTTGTGGCTTTCTAGAAGCTGGGCTGCTAAGGAAATGGAAGATATAGAAAGCTAAAAAATAATATGCACGGCACATCTCTGTTTTCTGGGGGATTTGTTGTTGTTGTTGAAATAATTTGTCTAACTCTGGAAAAGAGACTGTTTTCATGATCTTTCCAGGAGAAACAAAGGAGGAAAGTCATGGGTGACACTGTGGTTTGGAGATGTTCTGCTAAATGTTGTTGAGTTAGGGTTTTAGATTGGTTTCTGGTGAGTAGCTGAATTTCTTGGAACTTCTCCAAATCAAACAGAAAATGGGAACTTTTGAGAGGCCCAGCATACCTCCCACATTTCTAAAAGTGACCAGACATGTCTTTTTCTTCCCTGCTGGTTTCTTATTCTTTATCTGCAGCTGAGGAGGGCAACTGCATTGCAGTTTAAGACAAATCTGAAACAGACCAATGTGACTTTCGTAAAACCTTATTTCGGGCATCCCTAGCTCTGAATCCAGCCAGCCACTACATTTAATGAACTGTGGAGGAAACACTTTAACGTTCAAGTACAGAAGACCTGATTTTTTCTGTATCTTCTAATTTTCAGTGTCTCTTCAGTGATCCAGTTGAGTTTAGCCCTCATGCAATAGGACTAACGTAGCTGTGGAACACACTCTTTTGTTGTGTTTATAGTGGTCAAGATCTTTCTCTTACAGGAGCAAACTTTGATAACTTCTAAAATAGAAGTTCCCTACATTCCTGATTTAATAAGCTATTTCCACGTGTACCACACTTTAAGTATAGAAGATATTGTAAAGAAAGCAATAATATTATTCAAACAAATATAGTATTTTACAACAGGGCACTCCCTCTTTTTTGGAGGTCTTCTTGTCACACATTCTAAGTTCTTTGTCCTTGTCATTCTACTTCTTACCTAAGGAAAATCATTTAACAGCCAGCTCAGCAGGCAAATTTTGTAGACTTTATTCAAGTGATAACTCAACTGGGTGAGGACTAAGGACAGTAAGACAGAACTAATCAAAGTTGTCAAGAAAAAATACTTTCTAAATGGCAAATGATATGTCCTTTTCAGTGATCATTTTCATATTTTTGTAACTTTCAATGAAAAAAATACCTTGCTGGTTCCAATAATACAAAGGTTTCACCTACAAACTCCCATATGCTCTCCTCATTTCCATTGTTTTTGTTTGTACAACTTAACGTTGCTGAAAGGAGAAAAGCAATGAGAAAGGAAGAGGAAGAAAAAGAAGCTGTGAAAAATTATTTTGACAAATGTTGTTTACATCTCTTATAAAGCATGAAGAGCATATACTTAAACAATGTTTCTACAGCATCATAGACAGCATCCTCTTCCCATCAGTTTCACGTAAGATTGTATTTCTGGCTATAACAAACTAAATGCGTTGAAATGTGTAGAATTACTAATGTTTACCTACAGTATGAATAGCAAAATGTAGCCCTAAAGATGAGAAAAAGTGAAGGTCATTTTCTATTACAAAGCGAACAGATGTTCATTGTAATGTGTTATTTTCTAACAATCCATATATTGCACATTTTCATGCTGATAAACTAATAAAATCAAAATGAGACAAGAAAACCAATGGAAGACCTTCTTAGCATCAGGCAACTGAGTAATTTCAGTTCTGGGTCATCCATTCAGGACTTCGAGGAGTACAGATGTTTTATTTTCCAGTGCTGGACGATAACCATGTGGTGAGTGTCAATCGCTCCATGTTTATGAAATGGTATCTGGGTTTAATTTCTGCTGTCTGTCAATTGGAGGCTTTGATCTTGGCCTGGAATTTTTTTTTCCACTTCACTCTAAGTGACTAGAGGCTACTGCTGTCACTGACTCTTCAATTTCTGATTTCACTTTGCCAAGATGTAAAAGATTTATTTACAGGAATTCTCCCAAATATGATCCTTAACTGCATTTTTTTTTTCCTTCTACCCTCAAGGTATTTTGTAGTGAGTTGTTGTAGGATTAACCTGAAGTAAAATACCCAGCGTCAGGCAGAATGGAGCAGTGTCTATATGAACAAACAGATGTATTTAAGCAAAGAAGTTCAGTCTTAATAACTAATTGCAGCTGGGACTTTAATATACTCTTCTTTTTTGAATCAAACTGAAATTCTTGGTGATATGTGTTAAAAATTAGGGTTTAAATTTCTGATGATCAAGTTACATAGATTAAAGTAATGGATACCAGATTCTGCATCGATGCAGTTATAAATATGGATTAAATGAATGTACATTACACACTGTTATAAATCTGTGTGTTCAAGGAAAAGCATAAATCTCTATCACCTTTTCCTCCTTGGGATATGAAGGGTATGGGTATATTTACAGTGTTTCCAATGAAATTAAGAGTTGGAGTAATTTGTTTGTTCTGAAAAACTTCTGGGTTTTTACAAGCACTTGAGCAGCATTTTATTTACAATGGCATATCATTAAAACACACAAAGTAACATGCGCTGGAAAAAGCCATGTGACTTTCCAGACATGAAGACAAACAGGATCATGGTGCGTTCAGAGACATTTATAAGTATGTATGGTATTTGTAGAGGTTTCTGCCCCTGCAGACATTTGCCAGGTGTGGCATAACCACGTCTCTTTTCACTGTTTCCTTTCAGTGCCTGTCAGTGTGCAGCTAAACAGTGGCAAATAAGAGGATGTGGTGAAGCCCTATGGTTAGAGGGAGAGGTCTGATTCTAATCTGTGATAAACCACTCGCTCGTTGTGTGCTACCGGGGAAAGTCCCAGGGCTTTTTTTTGGTTTGATGTAGCCACAGGGACTTCAATGAACGTTAGGATGCAACTCCCTAACTCAGATCTTGAGGTAATTTCTGATGTATGCAGAGACCTGGAACACCTGAGTTCCTCGTACAAGTCATAGCTCTCATCCCTCATCCAGTTGATTATGCCACCCTTCCTACTGGCTTTCAAGAGGGACTTGTGCTCTCCTGTGAAGGACACATGGAGAATCACCAGCCTGCCTCCTGTCTTTGGCAATGGTGTTCCTCATGGCCTGTCACCAGTTTTCTGTGGCCAGAGGAGGTGGCCTCAGGAGTGGCAGGGGTAGCATTTCCCTGCTACATGTACAGTGGGCCCTTGGCATGATCTACTTTTCAGTCCTCATGTGAGGAGTCTAAATTCCTTGAGACACTCCAGGAAAGGGGCTAACAGGCTATTTCCGTAATATGTCCTAGCTTTTGGATGACCTACTAGTCAATGAGAGAGACAACAATCTAGGATAATTGGAAATATCATGGGCGTAGGGCGAGAAGAGATGGTTTTGTTTTCTTTGTGAGTGGTTTTGATCCTCAACACAAACAGCACTGCTTAAAGATAACAAGAGCTCTCTCTAGTCAGCAGATTCTGTGGAGAGCAATTAAGGAGCTTTTCTGGTGCCTGGCAGCTCACATGAAGCTTTCTTTTTCAACAAAGATGTATAAAATCGTGCTCCAACCATGAAAGTAATAACTGGCTGAAAACTGACCATGATTTTGAGCCAAACTCTCTAACATCCTATGATGCAGTGAAATCTATGTGTCAGGCAAAATGAGATCTGTTGCCAGGAAAGTACCTGTGGATTTCATCAATCTTAATGGTGAACCTAGCCCAAAGCTACATTGAAAACTTCATTTGCTTTATATGTTAAGTATTTTTTTATTCTTATATTAGCTCAAATTCACATGTTTCAGGGAGTTTTCCTCACCGAGATTGATGCTAATTAAACACAATTTTGCCTAAATCTCCCATAACATCCTCATAGGTAAGCTTAGGAAGCATGGATTAGATGAGTGGACAGTGAGGTGGATGGAGAACTGGCTGAATGGCAGAGCTTAGAGAGTTGTTTGTGATCCGTGGAGCAGTATCTAGTCAGAGGTCTGTAAACCAGCGGTGTTCCGCTCAGGTCAGTACTGGGTCTAGTCTTGTAAACATATTCATCAATGACCTGATGAATGACTGATGCTGATGATGCTGATGACACAAAACTGGGAGGAGTGTCTGACACAGCAGAAGGCTGTGCTGCCATACAGCAAGACCTGGACAGGCTAGAGAGTTGGGCAGAGAGGAACCTTATGAAATTCAACAAAAAGGCAAGTGTAGGGTCCTCCACCCGGGGAGGAATAACATCATGCACCAGTACAGGTTAGGGGTTGACTTGATGGAAAGCACTTCTGCGGAGAAGGACCTGGGTGTCCTGCTGGACAACAAGTTGACCATGAGGCAGCAATATGCTCTTGTGGCCGAGAAGGCCAATGGTCTCCTGGGGTGCATTAAAAAGAGCATGGCCAGCAGTTCAAGGGGGGTTATCCTCCCCTCTACTCTGCCCTGGTGAGGCCCACATCTGGAGTACTGTGTGCAGCTCTGGGCTCCTCAGTTCAAGAAAGACAAGGAACTACTGGAAAGAATCATAGAATCATAGAATGTGTTGGGTTAGAAGGGACCTTTAAAGGTCATCTAGTCCAACCCCCCTGCAGGAAGCAGGGACATCTTTAACTAGATCAAGTTGCTCAGAGCCTCATCAAGCCTGGCCTTGAATGTCTCCAGGGATGGGGCCTCCACCACCTCTCTGGGCAACCTGATCCAGTGTCTCACCACCCTCATTGTAAAGAACTTCTTCCTAATGTCTAACCTAAACCTACCCTGCTCTAGTTTAAAACCATTGCCCCTCGTCCTATCGCTACATGCCCTTGCAAACAGCCCCTCCCCAGCTTTCTTGTAGGCCCCCTTCAGGTACTGGAAGGCCGCTATAAGGTCTCCCCGGAGCCTTCTCCAGGCTGAACAACCCCAACTCTCTCAGCCTGCCTTCACAGCAGAGGTGCTCCAGCCCTCTGATCATCTTCATGGCCCTCCTCTGGACTCGCTCCAACAGGTCCATGTCCTTCTTGTGTTGAGGACTCCAGAGCTGGACAGAGTCCAGTGGAGGACTACAAAGATGATCAAGGAAATCGAGCGCCTCTGTTATGAGGAAAGGCTGAGAGACCTGGGTCTGTTTAGCCTGGAGAAAAGACCGAGACGGGATCTAATCAATGCTTATAAATTTCTAAAGGGCAGGTGTCAAGAGGATGGGGTCAGACTCTTTTCAGTGGTGTCCAGTGACAGGACAAGAGGCAATGGGCACAAGCTAGAACACAGGAAATTCCATCTGAACATAAGGAGAAAATTGTTTACTTTGAGGATGACAGAGCGCTGGAACAGGCTGCCCAGAGAGGTTGTAGAATCTCCTTCTCTGGAGATATTCAAAACCCTCCTGGATGTGATCCTCTGTAACCTACTCTAGATGAACCTCCTTTAGCAGTGGGGTTGGACTAGATGATCTCCGAAGGTCCTTTCCAACCTCTACCATTCTGTGATTTTGTAAACATGGATTTCTCTCTCATAAACCTTCTTTCTGATACGTTGTACTTCAGAAAAGCAACGCTGCTGCACTGACAAGCACCACATTTTCAAATACATGACAATGCAATATTTAGAGCTCAATGATCCTCTCCATTTAGACTGCCCTGAGTGCACCTCTTGCAGGAATACTCCAGCTTGGGAGTTTGAGCTGGTGTAGCAGAGGTCTGAACTACACTTGCAGCTATTGGAAATTGGCGATATCCACTGAAGTCAATGTATAGATGAAACCAACTGAATATGCAGCCTTTAAACATCTTCCTGTAGCTGCAGGAATTAATGTAACACCATGAATTCCGTAGGTTCATTGCAAAATACATTTAAAAAAATTATGAGAGTTTGATAGAACATCAAGAAGTCATTTCTACAGTGAAAAACCTCTGACTTGGCCACTCCTTCATCTCCTGTGCCCCATCTACTTGCCAGGCTCAAGGACATCATGCAACCAAAGGCCAGATCAAGTTTCAGCATAAGGAAAGTCAATCAAGATGAAAATCTTAACCCGGTACCCTGCCCTTTTGCTTTGTCCTGGCACTGGGCTGGTGGAAAGCAGCAAGAAGCTCCGGACACAGAGGTGTACACAGGGCTGGTCTAGAGAAGCTGCCCATATGCTAGGACCTGAATACATACTGCTTAGGACAGAGGTAGCAAGGAGCCACATGGCAGCAGATTGCTGTATCCCACCCCTGCCAGGCACCTCTACCTGCTTACCACAACAGGCCCCTGCAAAACCCTCCTCTGGGCTATTCACACCCATCCTTTTCTTCCCCTCAGTGACCTGCACTTCCCCATGTTTCTTGTGTGTATATGGGAGTGGGATGGAGCTGCATGGGCTTGAAGACCAAGGTTCGGCCTGTCTGTCATTCCCCGTATTTATTTCTCTAATACTTTATAGAAAGCATTGTCCCTTTCCATTCGCTGGAAATCTGAAGCTTCTCTCATATATCACTATATATCTCAGACTCTCCCCCAACCCAGCCTCGCACTAAATCAGCTGTCACGCTTGCACTCGTCCCAGCAGGACTAGGTTGACCCTAAAGCAGTGGGCTGAATCTCCTGCTGTGGTGACCAGCCACCTAGCAGCCTTCCTTGGCTTCTAGTCATCACAGGCTTGCCCCTGTGGCTTGCGCTGCTTTTGGAGACTGCTGAAGTTCAGTGCCCAGACACCACAGAAATTGCTTTCTCTGAGGACCAGAGACCTCCACTTGAAGTTCGCTCACAGATTCAGCTCCTACCAAAGGAGGTCAGTGGAAGGTATGTGTGCAAAAAACAAAGCAGACTGAAGTGTAGCTAAGCATTCTTTTCAGTCTCAACTCTTACACTTTGGTGGCATCCCTCCTAGTTTACACCAAAGCAGAAGAGGTACACAGCTTTGCCATGTCCATACAAGAATTTACCAAGAAATGAGAACTTGTAACAAAAGTTTTAGCTTGAGTAACCCTGTGATGAAAATAGGAGAATCTAGTCTTTCATTGAACCTTTTCACCCCAGATAGACCATCTAGAGAAAACAAGAACACAATTCACAGCTGAAGGCCAGCACCTGTCTAGAGACCCAAACTGTCCATGAAGACATAGTGGGCCCTTCCTGCTCTCCAGGTTCATGTCCTGCCCAATGTGTTTCCAGGCAGCCATGGACTGAGCCGCAGTTGGAGCTCAGAGGCTGCTGGGGGAGGAAGAAGCAGCTCGTTCGTGATCCCAACAAAGCCCCAAGGCCACTGTCCCATGCCCTGAAGGGGTGGGGCCAGAGAGGGGCTGACCACACCACATCCAAGTCCTTCAGTAGCTGCACCAAACTCAGCTCCTTCTGAGCACAGTGCAGACGCTTCAGACTACATACAGGCCGAGTGCAATAGTGCTCCCAAAAAGACAGTGACCACAGGGCTCAGCCCAAGTGAGCCTACTCTCAACTCTGCAATTCAGAACGTAGTCACAGCCACACAGGGATATGAACCCAGGTCTTAGAGGAGATCAGCTTCCATGGGGCAGCTGGATTTTCAGGTGTCTTCAGTGCCCATTCTGAGAGGCAGAGCACCCAAAATGTTGGCTTCTTGGGAGAGATATCAGGTTTGGTTGCCAACTGAAGGGGTTATTTGCCACTTTACATCAATCCAATTAAGGTGGCTTTATAAATTGTGATTGCCGAAAGATGAAATCTACTTCTCAATGTATGTGTCTTGTTCAGGTACCAGCAGCACAGACAACATATGTGCCACTTCTCCATGGGATGATTCGCACAGTTGAAACACAAAGCAGCAGTGTCTCTGACTGTGATGTCAGAGTCTGATTGAGTATCTGGCTAATCTTTGGACATGCCAATTTTTTTTTCAAATTAGTACAGAGTCAGCCACCAGACATAAAGAGAAATTTAATTCTCAATTGTTTATTGCTTTTCTGACTGGTTCCTTACTGCAAGTAATCGGCTTTCCACTCCCAGAGAATCATTGTCAAACATCACGGCTACACTGAAAACAAGACATTAAAAAAATGAAATTGTATATTTTGAACCATTTTCTGGGGAAGATGATGAAGTTTTGCAATGGAAGGCCTGTGATCAGTCCTCCGTGTTGTTGACAATTTCTGCTGGGTCCCCAGCAAATAAAAAACAGGACGGTACGCATGACTTCTAACATCCATGCACATTGTGTACACGCAGGAAGAGCAGTACACTGGCCTAGTGGGTTGTAACACTCTCTTCGTGGCCACCTTACCAATGCTGTGAGATCAAATTTTCAATGCCTCAGTACTTCTTACTGTACCTCAAGCCTCTTTCCTCAGTACAAGACGCATTCATTTGACAGCCAGTAGCTTGTATGATGTGCCAGCAAGGTATTTTATTTATTTCATCTCTTGCAAGTGCTTTCATGAGAAAAACACTATTTTTACCAAACCCTGAGAACATCTCCCATTCTTTGCAGAGACTGCCTTAGCTGTGAGAGTCTTCTCTCAGATTTTTGCCACTTACCTGCAAGGAAGCAGGAGACGTTGCTGCCCCCTGTGCAGAGATGCTAGTCAATAAGGTCCTCAAAACTGCAGATGAACTGGTCTGCAGCACCAACCCTCCATCAGTCTTGCTCTTCCAAATGATGAAGAGTAGATCCTTCCAAGCAACAGCTCTCACTGGCTCACAGCAGATGCAGCTATGAAATTTCTGTTGTCCCTTTCTGTCTTTTATTTCAGTAGTCTCTATTGAGCGGTGGTGTCCCTCTTTCTTCATGCCCCATGCCCTCCCTGACACAAATGTACCTCTTTAGTGTGTAGATTTATCTCAAATCCCTGAATAGCTTAACGCCACAAAACAGTGCACATCTAGGAGCTAGAAAACTCTGAGTAGCAAGTACTGCACCAGGAGCTGGGACATGGCATGTTATCCATCCCAGCTATTTGCTTGGAGGAATTCAGCTCCATGGAGTCACAATCTAGTTCATTGTCTGCTGTTGGAGCAAGGAGGAATTCTGGCAAACCACTATGGAGACAGGAGGTTTTAACATCCAATGGCCCAGAAAAAATTCAGTCCTCCCTTATTCTGCACATATTATAATTTTCTATTTCTGTTTTCTTATTAAATATAAACCACTCTGTGTGATTGCTTATGTATTAATGCACACTATAAAATATGCCTGAGTTAAGGGCTGTGGGAGAAATCTTGTAACAACATTACACAAGTGATAATTTTTTTCTTCAGTGTTTAAAAATAGTGAATCTAAATTCTTTATGTCAAGAGATATTTAAGTTGGCTGCCTGGAAGGATTTATTTATTTTTATTAGTATCCCAGAACATTTGCACTGGAGGGACCCTTGTGGTCAGCATTTTGGTGTTGCCCAACAGCATTTTTATTTCTTTTCTATCTGCTGTCAGGCTGCTCTGCAGCCACTCTGCAGCATAGGTTCTGACAGAGTTGTAATAGGTGCTTATTGATTGAGATTAATTTTAAAAATCACTTGGTAATTCCCTCACTGGGTCTGTGGAGTCGGACTATCACCGAACAGCCATTAACTCACTGCTGAGGAGGTTTGACTCAATCTGCCCCACACCACGTTATCAGGTAAAAACACAACTGGAGCATAGCTGCTTTGGAGCCTCTTTCCTGGGTTTGTGTTGCCTGGTCTGGATGAGGTTAATGTAATTGCTTCCATGAATACAGATTAACTTTTTGGATGAAAACACGGGAAGGGATGGCACAGATCCCATCCCTTTACTCTGTACATATCTCTCTACTCTGTGTACGCATTACAAATTTAAGAGTGATCCAGTTATCAAATGCAAATCAAAGAGCCAAATAAATACCCTGGACCAGCAACACTTTGAATCTCTGTGTCTGATGTACAGTCACCACCAAATCTCAGTTTGCAAGTTCTGCTGAACATTTGGGTAGCATATTGGCATCCATTCTTGCCCAATGAGGATGTCAAGGGTGCTCCTTCAATGTCAGGATAGACAATGATAAGCAGCTAACTTAGAAGTCTTGATATTTTGAGTCTCTGAAGGTTAAGGAGTGTTTTCCGGATGTCAGAAGAAAATGCTAAGCATCAGAAACTGGGAACAAGCCATTTCAGACTGGATCACCAATTAGAAATAGCCCTGCCCAGTCTTGCAGTCTGGCACATACGAATATATAAGCACACGTCACAGATATGTCAGCAACAGAGTACTGCAAAACAGGACACCTTGATTCAGCTTCCACTCCTTTTACTGTTTTTTAACAGTTCAGTTAACAACTTGGATCAAGATATCCTATAAAAAGTGCTATGCAGCAGCTCTTTGAGTATCAATTCCTCATTCAGAATTTATACTTCAAAATGGAGAAATTCTAGTTTGTAATTTTTCCATGCCTCCATTTCCCACCTGTAAGCTGCAAATATCTGTGATCACCAGTCTACCACAGTAGTTTAATATTTAGACATTGAAAGCAGTGTACAATTCCTAGGGAGTTGATGTGGGTATTAGATACACATACACACAAATGTACATATGCATACACACACATATGCATACACGCATAACACACAGACACACTCACATGCGGAAAGGGGTATCTGCTGATAGGAAAAAGCGAAAAATTTCACTTCAAAACCACCTTTTTGTTTCAATCAGAGATAAGTTGAGTGTACTGTGTTCCAGAGCAATAATGAAACATCTTTTCAGCATGTCCAACAGTGCATACATCTTTGGACATGAAGCCACAATGAGCTGTGCCAGCAGCAAGACTGAAGCAGACAGAATGTAAAAGCATTGGTGGTGACCCTGGAAAGAAGAGCACTTACCATTGTAAGCAAACCAACAAAAATATTCTGCCCAATAATGTATACAATAAGTAAAATCATACCAAGCAGAATGGATGTTTAAACTACTCAGAGTTGCATTCTATGGACTAACAACAAAGGCATAATCAAAGCATACCTGCATAAATGTGAACTCAGCTTGAAGATCACAATGAATACAAGGGTACCACGCACATACAAAGAAAGAAAATGTTGTGATAAACACAATAGATAGGGTTGTTAGGTAGTACGTTATTGTTTATGTGGGTTTTTTTACTGCATCCTTTCAAGTCCTTTACATGTATCTCCTTCTACAAAGAATTCATAGTTCCCACATATCTGAAAATATCATCAGGTCTGGGAGTCTGAAGCTGGATCCTGGAGAACAGTCAAGACTTTCTGCTTTTTAAAAATGAAGTCTGGAGCCTGACATCCAACACTTATTCCTCACTATTGGTGGGAGTTAGGCAAGAAACTATGGGGTCCTCCGCCAAGTTAGTCAGTTGAGTCCTTCCTAAAGAAAGATCTATCAGCTGCTTTGAAAGTTGCACAAAAAGAAATATCACTTAAAAGGCATCTCCATAATCCGACCTCCTGTTGTTTTGCTACCCATGTCATAAACACAAGTTCATTTCCTCTCCTGGATGCCAGACACTCAGAACAAGACGTTTTTCATCTTCTACCCAATGGCTCTCAGGTGATGCCCAAAAAGGCCAGCCCCACCACTCCTACTTGAAATTGTATGGGGTGCTGCTGTAGGATCTGCCACTACTCAGAGGCAACCAGTTCTTCTTCCTAAATGACCTGTTGACTTCATTTGGTGACCACACATGAATGAAGAGTATGTTGCATCACCTGTTTGCCAGTCAAATAGAGTGAGGCAGGCAAGAAGGGGAAAAAAGTGCTTGAAAGCCTGGATGCAACCAAATAGCAAGTTCAGCATTTCAGGGGTGGGAGTATACTTAACAGCTGTCATATTAAGAGGTCTGACAGAGGTCAGGACTGAGCTGTGACTTGGGCAGCAGCACAGAGAAGGGTCTGTCAGGACATGCTTTGTAAGTGTTCCCCCTCCCTGCTCCGTTGGTTACTGCCCTAGTCATCAAGTCTTAAAGACAGCAGTTGGCCTCTACTAAGGATTCAGGATCTGCAGTCTCCTAAATTCAGGTTGTGTCCACAGCAGCAGTGCTTGATACTAGCTGATATTTTGTATGAAGCTTTTTTTGCATTCAGATACAACTTTCATTGCCCACAACTAATGCACGGCCTTTGAAGTTAAACCACTTTCTAAATTATCTGCTGTTAATTAAGATTCTACTAATAAGGACAGAAATAGCTCAAGGGTAGTTTGAGGGTTAGCAAGTCCATGTTCTTTTGAACCATAGAAGTGGAGGAATCTCTTCCATTCTGGCTTGGGCCAGAAAAGTCTTTTCAAAGAGCATACAAGGCATTTTAGCGTCTTCTAATAAGTGCTGACTGTTGAAGTCCAGCATCAATAACAGGAAATAGCAGGAAACAGAAGCACCAAGTCAGCAGTACCAGCTAACCACATTTTGATAGCACATGCAGGAATAAAGGCCTCATCCTTAACTAGATCACAGACAACTAAATCTTCACCTTCACCTGATTATTTTTTTGTGTGTTTAACATCATGAGCCTTACACTTGGATTCATTTAGGCACACTGATTCATTAAGCGGCCCATGACCTTAATAAATTTAGATTACCAGGAAGGGGTAGTTTATACCAGCCTCTTAGTCATAGAAATGACTCATGATATCCACCCACACTAACCTTTGTTCGGTCTCTCCAAGTATGCCAGGGCTTGTCAGCCTTTCACAAATGGAGTTCTTTGATTCCCTCAATGAGAGAAGGACATCAAGGAAGTCTGGTTGCAAGAACAAGCTCCCTATGCAAGAGATAAAACAATAACAGTGACCTTGAGAAGCTGAGGACTTGTTTTCTCCAAGAACATGATGTACTGCTGGAGGGAAGTGTCTCACATGACCTGAAGTGAGGTAAGAGTGCAGGAGGGGCGAGCAGGGCTTGCTCTCTTCTCACAGGCTGCCAGACTGCATTTTTGGGAAAATACTGTTAGAGGAGTTTCCACATGCAGTGAGCCTCAGAGAGCATATAGGGATTTTGTTCTAGTTCTGAGCATTTGGCCACATTCAAAGGGGCACAAAAGTACTGAAGGAAACATAAAAAGAAGAACAAGATGAATTCCAAATACAACCCCCTAAATATTTGCTTTCCTGCCTACCTTAGAGACTCCTACCATGGTTTTAAAACCATGGCAGGAGATATTTCAAACTTCCTTGATAACTATTTTTGGAGACAAATACTTAACAGAGACATAAAAAGCTATTTCAGTAACGCATAGCTTTGGGCAGAAGGACAAAACCACTCAGACCAGCCATAACTAGAGGCTGACAGAGGCTTGAAAACTGCAGCTAGACAGTCTTTCCATATGATCAGCAAGTCCTTGAAGGACATTTCAAAGTCTGGCTTTGACCACAGGACACACTGGAACCCTAAGATATTACTCCTCTGGAGAACGATATCATCACAAGTAAGAAAAGCTCCATTCAAGATAGCTAGTTTGGTAAAGGACGTCTTTTCCTCTCCCTCTCTTTTTACATGTGTGTACACTACTTAAAACGACTGTTAGCATCCCCAAATGCAGCCTTTGGCAAAGAGTTCGCCTGGTAGAAGAGTTTGTCACAGCATATTATTCGGTGTCATGCTTTATCATGTATATCCCAATCCAGCAAGCAGCCAAGCCATCATCATGAGTTCAGTTTTCAGGTAGATCACACAAGATTGTGGAATTGGCCAACCTTATAGCTCTTCTTGTTACTTTGAAAAACGGGCAGAAGACAGTGCAGCAAGAGAATGAGGGGTGGTAGAGCTTGCCCTTGTTCTGTGGCAAGCTGCTCCTCTGCATCAGGAGTTCATTAATTTTCAGCAATTTGAGGAACTGCTTTATCACCTAGCAGTTAAAGAACCTTTCAAATCCATATTAGGGAAATTTATTGCATTTCAATTTGGGCATCAAAGAAAGACCTCAGACTCAGCTTTAGAATATTTGACTATGGAGTCGGTCAGTGCTGCTGCTGTGCCACCAAATACTCCCAAAATTCTGAAGGCATTGGAGAAGTTAGAATCTGAGCAGGGCTGTTGAAAGATGTTCACTGGGGAAATCTGCATATGAAAATATGCAAATATATTAATATTTTAATGTACTGATTTTTTCAATTAAATGATTCATGCTAAAAAGTATTTCTCATCAATTGGAAACAATATTCACTTCCTTTCAAATCAGAAGAAATTAAAATAAATATAATTCAGTTTTCCTGTTTATCTCCTCAGTCAAGGAGAGGGAAGAGGGAGTGGAAGAAAGGAGGAACAAAACAGAAAAATTAACTATTTTCTTTGCAGCTCTATTTTGTTTTGAATCAAGAAATATTTTTTTTTAATTCAAATCATTTCATTAAATGTATCAGAAAATTACATAAACTATTCTCAGCAAAATGAAAGGCTGTCAATTTGATCAAAAATTTTGACAGGGAAGATTTTCTATTATTTGTGTGTTCTTCTGATCTTGATTTTGGAGATTTAACATATCTCAGACTAAGCTCTTTGTTAGAAGATGGTCCAGTTATTCACTTACACCTGAATCATCATATCACAAACTTCATACACTCTCATCCAGGCTCTGAATGAAAAGCTTTTTCATTTCCAAAATAGGGTCTTTTTGTCCTCATTGTCATGTAGTTCGTGCTACGCTTGTACATTTTAAAGATCACTTTGCTCAAGACAAAATTACATGCTCGGGACTGCAACACTCATTCTGCCACAGCAGACATTTCGTCTCTTAGAAATGATAGTCTATTTCACTGCCCTGAATATCACACACCTTGAAGCACACAGTGGAGGCACAAAGCAGAATAACCCAGAATTCAGGGAAGCATCTCCTGAGAGGTGAAGCAGGGATCAGAACGAGCTCCTCAGGAATATTACGCTATCTCTGCAACCTTGGTTAGTTCTGCAGGCTCTGTTAACTTACAAAATCTGATCTGTCTTTCCACCAATACACTGCTGTCAATTCAACAAATTTATTGTCTTTCTGGCCATATATACAGGACTTCTAAAAGCTCTGACTTCTGACATAGTATGAGCACTTGAAAGTCTCAAGTTTCATTTGAAAAGAGAGGAACAGGAGAGAGAGAGGGAAAGAAAGACAGAAAGAAAGACAGAGAGAAAGAGAGAGAGAAAGAGAAAAAGAACGAGAGAAAGAAAGAGAGAAGAGAAAGAACAGAGAGAGAAAGAAAAAAGAGAAAGGGAAGGGAGGAAGGGAGGGAGGAAGGGAGGGAGGGAGGAAGGAAGGAAGGGAGGAAGGAAGGGAGGAAGGAGGGAAGGAAGGAAGGAAGGAAGGAAGGAAGGAAGGAAGGAAGGAAGGAAGGAAGGAAGGAAGGAAGGAAGGAAGGAAGGAAGGAAGGAAGGAAGGAAGGAAGGATGGAAAAAGAGAGAAAAAGAAGGTTGAATGAAGAACCCTTTGCAGCAAGCTACCGTTCCAGCTATGTGCACATCCCAAGGCAGCCTCTGCTTATACCTTCTGAATCACTTTTCAGAAATGTTTAGCTTTCTCTGTTGCCAGGGGCTGGGATAGAGAAGGGAATTCAGGACACTTGGAGATGTCCCTGTATTTCAGGCCTACATGCTAAATGGATGTAGAGAGAATGTCCTAACTTATTTCTGCACATAGAAGCACATGCACATATGCACACCCACAAAACCAGATCAGATGATTTTGAAGGCAATCACAGCGTGAAGGAAGGAATCTTCTTTTGTTTTTTTTATTTTTTTTTATTTTGTGTGTATGTGTAGAGGAGAGAGAGCTTAAAGAGGCGATTTTGTAGAATTTGAGCTAGGAAAGTTCATGATTTCCCATAAACTTGTCTAACTCCTACTTGGTTATTGCCTTGACATCTGACTTACAAAATCACTAGGCTACTAGATCCTAAAGATGGTCTTAAAAGAACAAGGACATAGTGTGTGAAAGGGAATAGGTAATGTGTTTGATGGCTTCTTAGGGATCAAAACTGATGAACTAAACTTGGGTTTAGCATTAAAAGAAAAAATATTTAAAGCAGAACTACTACAGTTCTGCTTTAATGCAGTAAATAACGGTATGAACTGGAGATGAGAGATAAGATACAGCAAGATCTCATGAAATAATTAAGTAACAGACAAGGAACAAAGAGACAAAAACAAACTAGTCAGAGGCAGACCCATAGTAATTACCAAATCAAGCATGTGGCCTTTAGAATGAGTGGGATCATTCATGTGTTACACAACATTAAATGAATCTAGGAGTGCTATAAAACCATGCACTGCAAGTGAAAGAATTCAGAGCAAGACAAAATTCAAACTCACAAACAGATGCTCAGTGAAATTTATTGTGAGTTCAGAGAGCGGTTCTGCTAAATCATTAAATAAAGACTTGGAATTCCTCAGTGCACAATTTAAAGCAATGCAGAAGGAAGAGATACAATAAACCAGAATAAAGAGGAGGAGAATACACAAAACTGAGCTTGGTTCTGGGGATAGAGAGAGGTACCAGTTTGAACCTTCTCAAAGTCCCTGCATGTTTGCTTGTATTTGCAGAATAATTGGAAAGGCAACTAACAAAGAGCAAGGGTAGGAGGGGGAAGGAATGTTGTGCCTCGAAGAGAGGGAAGTAGTGGGATGAAGAAGGAAGAAGCATATCAGAAGAGGACAAAGAAGAAAACAAGAAAGAGAATGATATTTGGAAGAAACAGGCAACCATTACCATAGCAAGCACGAGTGGCAACGCCTCCTGTTGGCATATCACCTCCCCTTGATCCATTCATGCTCCCTGCGGACCATGTTCTCCATCTGTGACCAGTAATGTATCCGTTCATCCTCTAGTTCCCAAAACCAACCAACTGAACTGTTTAACTTTTAAGTTAAAGTGTCTCCAACTATTTTCATATGTGTGCTGTGTCAGACAGGCTGTTCTGATCCGCACGTTGGTGGGCGTGCAGGAATGCATGCAGCAGGCTGTCACACTGCAGTTTTGCATTTCCTTATGTTCTGCTGATTCCCTACAAAACCTGCAGACTTCCTGAGACTCTCTGCACACCTTCAATTGTTCTTCATCAGCTTAAGTTTCCAACAAGATGTATACTTCACCAGGGAGTCCACAGCTAACAGAAATGTGCTTCACAGCACAGCCCTGCGCATAAATTAGATGCAACCAAGTCTTCCCAATAAAATGAAAGCATTTCGGGTTCTGATGATAGAGGAGTAATAGCATGTCAGTGAGATGCTGTTATTCTTCTGCCACTTTCTAACCATTTGTCATGAAGACAGCTCCTTTAGTTTCATAATGGTCCTTTCAGTGTACCACATTAACTCCGGCCAGTGACTCCTGGATAAAGTTATGCAGTACACAGGACTCCTCGGTGTCTTGTGCGTTAAACTAGCAGCATGTAGTACATGGTTGGCATACATAGCTGCAGGAATAATGCTGATCTAAATCTCGTGTGTTCACCCCAAGTTTACTTTATTCCAGGTACCCTGAATTGTTTGTTCTTGACAACAGTCAGCAAAAATGGAAAAATGCGAACATGGCCATTTTTAAAACCTCAACTTTGTGTTCGCCAATATTTGCACAAAACATGGTATTATGGTGTGATGAATAAAAAGATACCTACTACCTGAGCGTTTCAGTGAGAAGTCAAAGTTTATAGGGCAGAACATGACCTGAAATAATTTCTTCTTAACATGTGAAATTCTATGAATTTCCATGTCTGCTTATTGATGCTTATCTGCTTTTCTTGTTGAGGTATAAAAGAATTGTGTTGTGTCCACTCACACAGAACAAATTGCTGCAAGTTTATCCATCTTGCAAAGTTAAGTATAAAATATTCGTGAAATTAAACACTTTGACTTATTTAAGCCTGAAAAAACCTGTGAAAATATTTTAATATAGTCACGTGCCAACATCACACTGCTTATATCAGGAAATACTATTATCGTGATCAAAATGTTTGGGGTTTGGATCTATTATCTTCTATGTGCTTATTAACAAATATAGCAGTGTATAGCATAGGATCCTGGCCTTGACAGTCCTTTCTCATGTTAAAGTAATTCAAGATAGCCCCTGCAAACTTCTCATTTTAAGCTTAATTCATCCTGCAGGGCGAATAACTAGTTAAACTGCTAACTGTCTATACAAATACTGCGCAGCTTAAATTCAGATTCCTACAAAGGGAAGGTAGAGATGTTCTCAGTGTCAATAGGCCATGACTTCCACAAAGCCGGTGCACAGTAGCTGAGAGAGTGACCACCCACAGTGACACATTTTTACACTGAAGACGCAAGGAGGCCTACACCAGTGACCTTTCCTGGAGACCAGGAGAATAAGGCTCAGTAATTCAGGATTTAGCCATTCAGAGAAGTTTTTCGGTCCCAGTTAATAAAGGGTCTCACTAATCCAAAAGCTACAAACCTAACAAGATTCCTGATCCAGCAGCCACTGTGGTTCAGGGAGGAGTTGGGATTTTGCTTCGTTTGATGAGGAATTTATGCTGCTTTGAACACTGTTTGCGAAAGCCCTTGGATACGGAGGCCTTCAGCCTTCAGCACTGCACACCCTGCAGACACAGCGTGCTCTGGGAGGGCTCAGAAGCCGTTCAGTCCTCTAACAGTTCACCCGCCTTAAGAACAACTACCGAGAGAGAACAATGTTGTAAAAAGTTTCACCTGGCGAACATATTAGTTCTCCTTCTGCGACTGAAATGTGCACGCACGCTATAGTCTACTGGCAGCCACGAGCACACTTCCATACACATCCCTTCTGCAGGAAGAATTATTGCCAAAAATATAACATGTTATGCAAACAACTTAGTCACCCAAAGAGCTTTATAAATGCGTAATAAGAAGATAACACAGAGCAATAAAATATACTTTACTGAAGTAACAAGGAAACATATGGCCTTTCCATTCTGCCTTCGGTGCAGGAACAGAACCAGCCTAGTGAACCAGGTCAGCCAGCCCTACGCATTTTTGCATAAGAATTTCACACAAGTAGACTATCTAAACCGCTTTCCTAAGGACATCTTCTATTACTGAAGTCACCCAGCCAGAAAGCACAATAACGCGCAGAGTTTCTTTTGGAAGGGGGGGTGGTGGGGGAGAACAGCCTAAAGCAGAGGAGGAGGTTTTCTAATCTTTTGTGGAAACAGGAGAACACTCAGTGGGTATGTAGCTTGTAGAAATAACAATATTGCAATTCGGGCTTTCAGGGCAGCCTTCAAGCCAGACACTTCATAATCTGCTGAAGGACTGCACTGCTTGCCAAAAGATTCAGCATATGTATATGTGTATGTGTGTGTATGTGTGTGTGTATGTGTATGTGTATGTGTATGTATACGTATATGTATATGTATACGTATATGTATATGTATATAATGCATCTGTCTCTGTGTGTGTATAAAAATCAGATCAAATCCCTGTCTTTCTATGAAGAGTTAGCCTGTCTAGACTGCAGAAGGCCTATATTCTTTCAAGGCTTAATTCAAGATAGTATCCACAGTTAGAAAGCAATGAGGAAACCCAAGTACCAGGATTATTTGAGCAATCAGGTATGACAAAGTCATGGTTATTTAGAAGTAATCACACTCCTAGCAATTTACAGATATTACGCCCTCCTCTTTCCAGTGGCATAGAGATAATAGTAAGCTATATATTCTGAGAGAAAGAGAGTGTGAGTGAGCAGACACGTGTCTTTTTCTGCATCTCTTGCCTGCTCATCCTCAGTCGAAAAGAGGAGGACAGAGTGGGTGCTGACCTGCAATTTCAGAGCAACAGTGTTCCTTTACACCTTTACACCATTTACATCCTTCAATGGCCCATTAAAATTTCTCTCATTTTAAGCAATTTAATGAAATAACAAATAGGAAACCAGAGAGGAAAATGGGAGGAAAAAAATCAGCTTTGGCTGAAGAAAACGAAGAACAGAACCAAAAACCCTCAGAGGCCGCAATTACAGTTAAATAGGACAAAATGCAAAACAGTGACATCAAATTAAGCTCCCAGACTTTGTGTGAATCACTTGTGTAAGCAGGAGGAAACCAAGAGAGGAATCAGTGGCCTCCTAGACAGTGCTAAAAGTGAGAGTGGGTGCAAGTGGGTGAGTGTGTCAATGACGCTCTGCGAGTGTGTGTGTGTGGGGGTTACTGTGCTCAAGCACACAAATGAAAAACTAGAGTGACAGCTAAAAATGCCAAAGGCAATCCAAGAAGACAAAAGGGGAATAAGGAGAATGGAAACGAAATAATAGAAAACTCAATCAGTGGTGATGTGGGGAGAAATGGAAACAACTGGCAACTTTTCAACTGGGTGAAACAGAAAAGGAAGTAAAGAATGGAAGCTGGGAAACAGAAAATAGATGTTATTCGGAAGCACATTACCAGCCGTCTTCATTTTATACTCTTTGAATGGCCATCCTTTCGGAAATAAACCTAGCTATAATGAATCTTGCTTATAAAATACTTATTTCCTTCTTCCTGATCCCCAAGATTTTTTGCTCGTTATCTCACAAATGTACATGCAAAGGAAGCTCCTGGAATCTTTTTCCTGATTCAGGTGAACACCTTATAACCAGAAACAGACTGAAGACAGGCAAAAACCTAACTTGGAAGGAGAACATCATCTTAGATAATCATAATGTCAGTAGATCTAAATTCAAATTATGTGTGACCTGAATCAGAAGTATAAGCTGCAAAGATAAACATTGCCTCCTGAGTGAAGGAGATGAAAAAGTCCAGACTGGCTTTCTTCAGTCCACCCTTAGTCTTCCTCTTTTCAATTTGTGACAAGATACTTCCTTCCCAACCAGAACAACAACTTACCAGCTGAAAAAAAATAAACTAAAATAGTCAAGATGATAAACAGTAAGAAAATACAAAACAAAGCCGTGCTTCGAATCCCTTGGGACAAAAGAAAAAAAAAAAAACAAAATGAAAATCTATTCCATCCAAATCTCTTGGGCTATGAGGGAGACAATTACTCAGTTTCCTGAATTCGAACACACTGTTTCAGTGTGCTTTCTGTCCAAACGTCTTTGGAGAGTGATTACCTTTTCTAGATTTCAATCCCAAAAAGTAAAGGAACTCCCAAAATGCACAATACTGGCTCTCGCCCTGCAACCAAACCCTTCACCCTTAATCAAATCTCGCATTAAAATCCAATCATAGGCAGCAAGATGGCTGAGGTTCAAAGCAGCATAGCTGAGTTCACATCCCACCAAGCCCAAACTTTGAATTAATTATCTCCTAAGATTTTTTAAAAGGTTCCAAAGTCAATGAATGCTTTGCCCCCTGCAACTCAGCTGTACTAACCTGGCCCAACTGACAGAGACCAGCTTTTGGGTACGCAAAGTCACTTACTTGAGTGTTAGACCTGCTGGAGTCTGACTTTTTAACCATTCTTTGACATGAAAACATGGATTATATTAGTTTGGTTTACCAATTTTTTTGTCCAAGTGAAAGAGGTACTCTTATCTCACTTATTGTCCTGCTGTTCATAAGTAGGCAGATGTTTCTTCTCCTGGTAAAATTGGTTATTGTTTTGGACTTGAAGAAGCATAATAAAGCAGAAATATCTCTAATCTATATAACACCATATGACAGTGATATCACAAGTAAATGTTATTGGTATATCTGTTTGATGGATTGGAAAATACTATGTTGACCTGGCAGTGCATGGTATCATATTTTGTTATATTTGCCTATAATTTCAGCATAGGTGATAGCTAAGTATGAAGCAGATGAATACAAAGATGACTGATGCATGTATATCTTAGCTGAAACACTAGCAAGTAACATAATATTTAACTGGTTTTGGCACAATCTCCTTCTAGTAAGTTTTTGCAAATAGATCATAATAAGAGAAATAGGAACACAAAAATCACATATTTATAATTTATTTTTTGCTTCACTGATAGTTCACTTCCTCAAAATGAAGCTCTCATCCTCAACCAGGTGTACTTATTTATAAAGTCAACGGAATTGTCATTCACTGGTAGTATTGAAAATTATATAGCCTAAGGAAATTAGAAAATAATGCAGGTGACTTTTACGAACTTCTGATTTCAAAAGCATGAATTCCCGATGTTCATGATATCATCCCTAATGAATAATGACATTGAAGATTTCAGTTTAGTGCAAACGTAGAAGTTAATTGAGATAATCTCTTGGTGAAAGGATCCATGTGGCAGACACGATACTGTGCAAAGCTTATGATGGCATGGAACAGTCTACAGCAGACTTTCTGAATGGCTTGGTCTGATACCTTCAGGACAGGCTGCTGCTTCTAGAAATGTGATCAGCGGTAATTTAGAAGAGTGATCAGAGATCTGAGCAGAGATCAAATTGAACAGTGTAACAGTTGCCTCTCCAGTTTATCTGAAGAAGAACTGGTGAATGTTGAAATGCTAGTTACTTCAGACCAACACCAATGTGGAAAGAAGTTATCCTGGGCAGTAAGCTGGTGTTCAGCCATCCTTAATGCTTTCTTCTTTTTTCATCTTTCTCCTCTCAGTCATTCAAAGACAAATGATAATATTTGTGAACTTGAGTATGTGAAAGGGTTAAAAGGGCTGTTGAGAGCAGCGGGGTGATGCATAACTACATGTGTTGAAAGCAGATGAATCCCATTACCAACCACCAGTGCAAACTCCTACTTCTGTTTTGTGGGTGAAAGTGCTCTGGTTTGGTGGGTGAAAATTTAGAAGGGGGAGGAGGAATATCCATAGCCAGAATGAGTGCTCTACCTGGTATGAACAGTTAGGAGGAGAAATGACAGTGAAAGGAAGTAATATGTGTGTTTTCCACAGCACTCTATTGCTTGTTATGGAAATCTTGTTAGCAGATGAAAGTGACAGGTGAGGTTCAGCGATAAAAAAAACCAGCACATACATGACATGTGACTGCCAACGCTGGGGAACTGAGCAATCTGTGAACAGACTTGGAATTCACAAATAAAACAGGTACTGTTTCATTCCTAAAATCCAAAGACAAGCAGAAACATGGAAACTGGTAGACCAGGAGGAAGGAAAAAGGAGAAAGAAAAAAAAAAACCATATATACACTTAAGCCCGTGAGCTGTAACATCAATGGGTACTCAAAGGGGAAAAAAAAAAAAAAAAGAAAAAGAAAGACGCAGCAGCATAGCATGTCACCATCCACTGGTTACATCACTTACATTCATAGTAAAAGACCTTTCCCACAAACGAAATGTCTTTGAGACTGCCCATGACTAATTTCTATTGTTGTTCTGATTTTAACCTTGGGAGTATAGTAGAAATGGTCACAGCTCCAGGATATTCAGTGAGGGAGCAGAAACAGCTTTGCTTTACCACTGTGACACTCACTTTTAAACCAGCTGCAAACTATCTCAGATACCAAAGTAATTTATGGAAGTCCCAGCAATCCATGCTGTGAAGGAATAGTTCCAGAAAAAGGACTAGTATAAGCTCTGTGAATATCTGCTGTTACTGTCATACAGGAGACCTAGATTCATCAAAAAAGATGCCTTACAGAGGCATAATCTTCGCAAGTCAGAGTCAACTGTTTGTTTGAGACACAAACAAGAAGAAAGTATAGTGTGCAAGATCAAGATTTAGTCCTTTACTTTTACTCCTCTCAATTCTTAATCCTTTTTTCAAACTTGAATATTAATTTACATAATTTCCTGCTCCAATGAGTTTCAAGGATACCTCTGAAAGGGACAGGAACATTTTTGACATAAATGGCATGAAGGAAGACAATGGGAGAGCCTGCAAATTTCTGATGTCCTCCTATGAAATAAGTACAGTAGTAGTACAGTAGTACAGTAGCCAGTGTGACACACTGGGATCGCCAAAATCCACTTTATTTTATCTCCTGTCACCCTGAACCCCACCCTCTGTGAATCTTCACAGTTGAAGTCTTCATGCTCAGTCAAACATTTTGCATTGTTTGTTGCATCTCAGGTTCATCAGGAACGTCTTGCTTCCAGTTTTTTTCAGAAACTTGATTTTTCTTGCATTACCCTCAGCAACTGCCAGTGAAAGATTGCCATTAATCTGTATATGGAGAAATAACAAAGATTATCTAAGATGTTTCTTAGTGAAACTTATTTTGGAAATTCAGGTTTTTTCATGGTGTTCTCTCCTGGCGAGGGTCTCTCCTGGTCAGATTCTTGCTTAGAGTTATTTGGTTCCACCTTCTAACAGCAAACAGAGACACAGATACACACATGTGCCCAGCCCCCTCTTAATATTAGGCCCACATACTTTCCTCCTCTCAAAATCTATCAAACATGTGTAATAAGGAAATGCACCGCCCTCACATTCTCCCACAGTCTATCTGTTCCTCAGGCTTTTCACAGATCACTTTGACCGTCCTTCTCTGCACTTTGCAATTTTTTCTGTGGTTTTGGGAAGAAGTAGGAAAAAACACTTGCTACGAGCAGCCACCCAGCTATGACTTGGCAGTTGCACTAACTTGGATGAACCTGTGTTGACATCTGTCAGCTGAGAACCTGGCCTCATATTCAAGGTGGAGGTACCTCAACTGAAGCCTTCTAGGTAGCCATCAAGAGACAGTGTAACAATGTCTATAGCTGGTGCCAAAATGACCTATCAATCAGTGAAATCAAAATAACATGCATTTTAGATGATTACGTGAGATACAGATAATTATGTTCCAATCTGCATTGCTTCTAATGGTAATTATATGGATTAACATACTATTATCATTACATTGTAACAGTGTGGATGTAGCATTACCATTATTATGGGTTTCTACTAAAAAGAAAGCTGAAATGGATGACCTCTAATCAAGAGGGAGGCCAAACAGTCTTACTGTGCCATAGGAGAAAAAAATGCTGAAATTTGAATTATTTCAAATCTGGGTTGCTCTTCAAATTTTGTAAAACAAACTAATAGGGATTTTTCCCCTCTCCCTCTCCCTCTCCCTCTCCCTCTCCCTCTCCCCTCCTCTCCTCTCCTCTCCTCTCCTCTCCTCTCCTCTCCTCTCCTCTCCTCTTCCAAAAATGATCTCCATGGTTATTTCTTCCCATACAATGTCCTCAGTGAAAGGTATTTCATCTGGGACATAAGTATTTTGCCTCAAAGTGCTCGTCTGCCCTCAAGTTGCCATGCTTCAGCAGATGACTGCCCATCTGCTGAGCTATGGAAACTGTCCCTGAACTTGCTTTTAGTCCACACCAGGGGAAAGCTAGTTCAGCTTACTACAGTCCGGTGAGAGAAAATATGCTGTCTGCAACAAATCCTGCCAAAGTGATTGCCATCCTGACAGCGAAATTCCTGTTTTATCGGTTGTGACTTCACTCTGCCTACCTGACTGGTTGCCAAACTAAGTACTATGAAAACTGCCAAGTAATCAGCCTGCAACTGAGTTGAGTCATGCTTACTCAATGGGGAACAAGAAGACTAAAACGTGTTATCATCCTTGAGGTACCCAAAATTCACACAGAGGCCTTAACAGGTCAAATTTTTGAGTTCTTTGCAACCACTAGGACAAGAAACAGACTTCCTTTTTTTCTTTTAATTGCAAGCAGAGACAATCCTGTTTCCAATAGCAAAATATTTGAATTTGCAACATTAGATTTTGCTTCACTCTCTGCAGGGTAACCACCCACTGAAATACCATTGAAAGACACTTCCTTTCCAGCAGACCTTGCAGAGAAACTTCCAGAAGGACCAAGAAGTTCTAAAGAACTCTAACTGTACAAAGAAACCCATTGTGCTTTCATGTCAAAGAGGTACGCACCACTGTTACAGGAAAACCCTCACAGTTGGGTTGAATTTTATTTTTGTCCTCCTGAATACATATAGGCTCTTGCAGAAATGTTATCCTGTCATAAGATGATCACTTGGCATGAGCATTGATTTGTTTTTACTGGAAGACCATGCAACTACTGTATCCTACATATGCTGCATATTTGATCAAGCTCCTCAGCCCTGTGAGGAAGGGTGCCTGTGATCAGTGTGGGTGATGGGGGGCTTCAAAAAAGGGGAAGGATCTGATTCAGTTAACAGTAGCAAACAGGAAATCTGTGGGCTTGAAGATGGCAACCTGATGTTTTCCAGGTGGACTTTACTGAGAGGAGGCCTGGAGTGTTCACCAGAATTTATCAGCTGCCTGTTTCAGAAGTTAATTTTGTTCAGAGAGACAGAGAGAGGTGCCAAGGGGAACATATGGCACAATAAACTCCTAGTGGGTGAAGTGCATTTCAGGACTGAATGCCAGCGAAAGCCATGAGCTGCCTGAGGGCTCACAAAACATTTTGTTGGGACCCGCTCTTCATATTGGTGTTTTCGCTTCTCCAGGCTACAGCTCTAATGCTTTCCATCCAAAGAGATAATTTTTTTTAGAAAAATCTTGATTTGTTCCACTCAAAAGACAAGATTTTTAAACCACTCTCTTAGGTTTTCTGGCAGTGTAAGAACAGCTGTAGTAGATTACACTGCAAATCCCAATACATGAGTACTGTGTCCATAAGCAGAAGCACTAGCAGTTGCCTAAGGCAGGATGTAAGACCAAGGAAAGCATGTACTGATGCTTCTCACACTACACCTTCCCAGGTCCAACACAAAGCTTACTCTCATCAGGGGCATTGCACAGTTGGATTTCTCTGCATGCAAAATGGGCAACCCATAAATAAGAAGGGACAGCTCATGCACCAGAGCAACCATCCCTCCTCTACTTATGCCTATCACATGTTTCACCTCAACAGCAGGCAATTTTAAAAGTTTGATCCAGAGGGATGGAAAAAAATACAAGAGCTTCACATGTGTCTCTAGGAAATATGTCTGATGAAAAGTCCAGATGTTTCTTCACAAAGAAAATCTATTCATGTGGGGGGAAAACATTTGCATCTCAACATCTAAGACTCCCAACCAGCATGTTCACCTTGGACACAACATGGAAAGTCTATCCATTTAGTAAGCTCCAATGACCTGGATGAAAACCCTAGCTAGTCAACCATCATCTGTAAACAGAAGCTTGTCCAAAATGCCTTCAAGAGCCAAAGGGACAACTTCTCAGCTAAAAATAGCTAAAACTTCCTCTTGATTTACACAAACCCTTGAGATTTTCTGAATTTTATAAAACAGGCTATTTTTTGGTCATTTTCCTTTGATTGTCTCCCCTCAAGAATTTCACTCATCCCACCTTTTGGGGTTGGCATTGACTCTTAAAGCACTGGGAGTCTATCATTCCTCCAAATGTTACCTCTAGGGAAAGCCATTCTGCTTGTAGATTACATGTTGCACAAGCCCAAGGAGAACTAGAGCAACAATGTTGTTTAGAGACTTCTTTTAAGCTTGCAAGACTGGCAAGCAGCATGTTTGCTTTTTTATTGTTATTATTTCTGTTGGTTGCTGCAGAGCTCTGAGAGCTTCTTAGGCACTAGCCTCTACAGTAAAAGTACTTCAAACTTTTGCACAGCTCTTAACACATGGTCTGACAGTTTTATTTAGATTGAGTAGTACCTCACTGTTTCTGTAATCGCACTGAAATCAAGGATGACAGAGACACGTCTCCAGGACCCTCCTGTACCCTCACAACTTGTCTCCCATTTAGCTCTTTGCACTTTCACCCTTAATGCATATGGGGAATTAGGAGCAGGAGTGCTCAAGACCACCGGTGTGCTGCACCTGGACCTAATGGCCAAACAGTAAAATAAGATGATTGTCTCCCATCAAGATATGCCTGAGATGTACTTCGTGATGTCACCCAGTGCCACCCTTTTGTAAATTGCATATAATTGTTACACCCATGTATTTTGATGAAGCTTTCTCTGCTCTGTACACTGCCCACTGTCTGAGCAAGACGAGTCCATGGGAAACAGAGATAGCGTTAAGAGAGCACGTGGTCTGCTGGTACCAGTCCTACTGGCTGAGACCAAACCCAGTAGGACTAGTCCCCTATTAGCTGAGACCAGACCCTCAGCTGGCATAAACCCATTGCCAGTAACACTGATATAGGAATTACCACTTCTGTTAGACCACCTGAGGAATATAAAGGGAAAATAATTTTTAACTCACCATGGAAGTTTCTATTCTTAGTTCATTTGGAAACAAGGCAGCCATTGTAATTTTGAACAAAAAAAAAAAAGGGTAAACTCACTGTCTTGAAACCAGTAAAATCTGCATAAATATTACAGCGTGCAAAGTGGATTACTTGCACTTAGCTTCAACTGAACACCATGTTATACCAATATATGCCCTTCACTGACAATGAAAATAAAGTGTAAACATTGGTTTACACAATAGGCTACCAGATGTAACCATCGAAAATGCGTTACAGTGTCTCTGGTCCTAGGGGTAGTGATAATCATCTAAAGGAACATCTGCTATTTTGTCTAAGGAAAAAAAAAAGGATCACTATGCCCAGGGACTGCGCTAGAATGTACATATTTGTTTCAAAAACCTGATTTACCAACTGAGCCAAATCTTCAGATGGTGTATGCTGGCAGATTTCTGCCAAAGTCAACGGAGTCGTACTGATTCATTCTCACAAAGCACATAATCTGTTGTAGACAAATATGGGCAGAAGCCTCCTTCCCCTATATCCCCTACACACTGTGGTGTTTATTGTCTGACAAACCGTTCGGGGATGTTCAGCCTACTAGAATGCCATTTCAGCTAATGCATGCCAAGATCTCCAGGTTGGCAGAGACTGGCTGACAACCTACAGCCCGGCTGTAATCCCAGAAACATATTCTCTTGAACCAGGCAGAAGGAAGACCTCAGCTCATGAATGCTCTCAGTATAGCACTCCAGCAACCACAAGCATTTCAAGGCATTTTTGCAGGGCAACCACAAGCCTGTGAATATCCCAAGTAAAAGCAGACACAGGTGAGTTGCTGAATCTTCTGAGGCTGAGAAAATACGTTCTTCACAGGCACACGCAAAAACAAACCCCAGTTCTAACTCTGGGCTTGCATAAATTGCAAAATGTCTTCTTATTATTATAATTATGGAGATCCCAAAGGGTACACATAATTGAATTAAGGGGTGTCTCTACTTGCATACTTAGTGGCTGTAGAGCTGTCTTCAGCTTCAGTCTGTGGTCCCGTAATCAGTGTCCAGAACATGCACAAGACGCCCCTTAATTCGGTTACAAGTAGCCCTTGGGGAACCATAGAATTAAACAGTATCACAAGGTTCTAAACATGGTCTGCACAAGGGCTAATTCCACACTCCCGTTCAATAGAGGATTTCTCAGCCTCATCAAAGTTTTATGCTAAAATTTTGGCTAATATTTTGAAAGCATGTTACTTCATTTGACCTAAATGACTTTTGCACATGTTCATTTCCATTTTACTCTATCAGCCTGTTTAACATAATAGCATATTAACAGTACATTTGAAAGAAGAGTCAGTGGTTTGGAGTCAGTCCAAAGCAGTCACAGCAGCAGGAGAGAGCAATAAGAGTTTTGAAGAAGGAGAATCAGACTTGAGTCCCCATTATTGCTTTGCAAAATGCAAATATCCTTGTACACAGGGGATGTTTTGGCATAAGAACATAATGTTATTTGTACCAGATTACCAGATTATTTCCAGAAAGATGGTCCCTGAGAAGACTAGACTACTACAAATGGCTCTTTACAACTGAAAAGTGCTGAGGAAGTAAATACCTGAAATTATTATGTCTTTTAACATGTGTGTAAGTAGTGTATTTTTATATAATATTCTTATATACCATTCCATATATCCATTCACCAGTCTGTGTGTGAACAGGCAATAGACATGATTATTAGAACCCCATACTATTAAACTCATATTATTAAAGCTTGTTGTTTACAACTTTGCCAAACCAAAACCACTTATTCCGTAATTTTCTCTGATGATTATCTGCCTCAAGTTAATTTATCTAATTTTTATTTCTTATTGAATGCAAAACAGCTCAGTCATTTCCAAAGGTGAGGCTCCAGAAAAGACACTCTTTCATTGTTAACTTCAAATAAATTCTGGTTAGCTTTTAGCTGAGATGCTGTGATTAGAATGAGAGTGTTGATACTCAACAAAGAAAGAGAATATGTGGGCTTATAACAAAAAGAATGAATGTTTCACCATTATAGTGGACATTTAAAACAGAGTATGCATTTACATACAGGAGGTAATTGTTCATAAACTTAAAATGACAACATTTATTTGTGTCAAATAATCCAAACAGAAATACTGAAGTGAATTTGTGACATCTGTATATATTTGAGACTTGCAGGTGTTGACTAACACCATATCATAAAGCAAAAACAAAAGTGTGCCTGGATGGAGCCTGCCAACAATAGCTGTTGTGACTGGAAAGCCTTATTTCAAAAAAAAACCAAACAAAACAAACAAGCTGAAAAATGGTTTTCTGCAAAGATCCGCTTCAGACACCAGCTAGGACCTAACGCTGCTGATGAGAAAAAGCTAATACTTTTAGCTGGGTTTACGACAGGTTACTTTTTGACCTCAGCATCTCCTGTACATCCCAAAATTGTGGTTCAACCAAGTGGCATACTTTTGCTGAAGGATCTTGTATGCAGGTCTTGTTTGAACTGTGGGCAATTCAAGAGCAGCTGACCAGTGCAGCATAACTTGGGCAAATGATACCAACAGGCCGCTGAACCCAGCCAGAAATGCATGTGTGCATCCAAGGGCACAACTGGCCTCTAATATTTTTTTTGAACCAGCAAAGTACAAAATCGGCAAAGCATCATGAAGCTCACAGAGTCAAGCCCAGGGGTCAGTGTTAAACCAGAAGAGCTCAGAAGATCAGCAGCTCCACTCTGCTCTGTGAACCACAGAGCAATGCATGGCGGTCAGGATACCCAACGCCTCAAGAACTGACAGGCTTGAGATTCTCTCCTCAGGAGAGAAAAGAGAAATTGCCATTATTTTAGGTACACGTACAAGTAGAAAATTTGTCAAGCAATAGCCTCTCTGTGGTCCTAGGAAGCAGTCCAGATTGTATGCTATGGAAAAGGGAAAATGTTCTTCTGTTGAGGCCATCTACAACTACCTGAAAGGAGGTTGTAGAGAGGTGGGTGTTGGCCTCTTCTCCCAAGTGAATAATGACAGGACCAGAGGAAACGGTCTGAAGTTGCAGCAGGGGAGGTTTAGATTAGATATTAGGAAGAATTACTTTACTGAAAGAGTGGTCAGGCACTGGAACAGCCTGCCCAGGGAGGTGGTTGAGTCACCACCCCTAGAGGTATTTAAGAAACGTCTAGATGTGGCACTTCAGGGCATGCTGTAGTGGCAGAGATTGTAGGTTGTTTTTTTTTGTTTGGTTGGTTTTTGTATGTGTGTATGGTTGGACTCAATGATCTCAAAGGTCCTTTCCAACCATGAAGATTCTATGATTCTATGATTCTATCCTAAAGGGTGAGAGAGAATTAGCATGCACAAATATAAATGAGTAAGAAAGCAAGATATACATCAAGACTGTAAGTACAGGGACAGAACTTTCATTTTTATTTTGCTGTTTGAAAGAATATCAAGGTGGTCATATCAGTATAATGCCGTAGGGAAGTGGTTTGCAAGTAGAAAATAACTGTGCTCTAATTATCATGTAATTATGCAGAGTTACAGACTTCCTTACCACATTAAAAGAACCAATCCAGATTATTGTTCTGCCTTAAATGTGCAGGCTTGGTAGATAACACCTATGTGAATGAGAACCAGAGTATGTAAGCATGTCCTTGGAGCCACTCAGAAAACCCTACACGCAAGGTCTCGTTACTGTGGAATGGCAATCAGGACTACCTCAGCTTAATGTTCTCTACAACACTGCTTATCAGGTTTCTAACCCATTTCTTTGTACAGGAATCAGAGCAGTTCATAGGAACATTATATATGGTCTCTCCCAAGAGAACAACTAATTGCAAAAGGGGAATACTTTTCCTGTCAGGTTTATGACTTAAAATATACGGGCAAACACACCAACCACCTTCCTTCAGTTGCTAAGAGATCTTAAATTCAAGGCACTGAAATGGCATAGTGAGGTGCATAGCTCTGCGGTGTATTGCTAGTGGTTCCACATGCACTCATGTTATACTGACTAAGCTCTAGAGCTGGACAGACATTTTCTTTTGACACAATAATTTTTCCCCAGGAAATTCCAAATCATTGGCACAGAGTCTGCTCATATGTTACACCAACATCAGCACAAAATAAGAAACGGTCCTGCTTGCAACTTCGGAAAAAACCTTTGCGAAGGAAACTCACAGCTCCATGAATTCTCTGTCTCTCTCTTTCCCCTGTGGCTACTATGTTAATCAGCCAACCATGTAATGTGGGTTGCTTTAAAATGCCTTGTGCCAGCCACTAAAAGCCAAGCCTTTAGGTGGTACTTTTTTGTGTATTGCTCCGTCCAGTCCAACTCTCAGCATCAAAAGATAAATGGGGAGTTGAAGGTCCACCTTCCAATGAAAAGGCAAAGGTTTGTCTTGTTTCTGTCACACAACCACGGTAAATTGCACAGGTGAGCGCAACGTATTTCCTCACCTCACATAAGCTGATTTCAACCAGAGCAAATGGGAAGGTTGGCTGCTACCTCAAGGCCAGCATCTGCTTTCCTCTCTCTCCCCTCTCCTTGGTGTGAGCAAGTTTCCACCTGGTTAGGCCAGCAGGAAATGTGGCAAGCAGATCACCAGATATGTGAAGGGAGTGACAAAGTCAAATGTAAGTGTATGTGACAGTTGCAATTGTTTGTGACTTGAAGATAGTCAACAGCAGCCAGCAGCAGTCAGGAAGTGCAAAGGTCACAGAAAGACACATTGCCAGTTGATGGCATTATATTTCAAGGCCTGGGGAGCAGAAGGAGTGAAAAATAAGGAGCATTTGGACCTAATTAAGCAATAAAAGGAACCAGAGGTTGGGAAAATAAGAGGACACATCTCTAAAATAAGGAACATCTCCGTGTAGAATTCCCTTCTTCACTTGGATGCCATCACTTTCCCAGATCTTCGACACAAAAGAATACCGACCTCAAAACAACCATATCTAATGTCCATTCCCATTGTGATACCTGTCAGCGTCAGATCCTACCTACTCCAAATTACCATGGCTTAAATAGAGACATGGGGAGAGGGGGGCAGCTGCCTTCCACTCTCCTGGCTCAAGATATTTTTTTGAAGGCACTGTTGGAAATGGGAAGTAACAGAGGCAGAGCAAATGTGTCACAAAGGGCTCTGTCACTATTAAAAGCGTCCAAAGCCATGCTGTTTCTAAAAACATAATCTCCTTGCAAAATATACACTTATCTGCACTTAAACCATCAAAAATTAGGAAAAAATTATGATTTGTAGAGATGACTATCGAGAGTAGGTAAGCATGAAACAGTTGTGCTGACTTTCAGCGTAGAGTATCAGTGAAATCCAGCATGAATGGGAGATCTGCCGGACAGAACAAGAAATGCTGAACCATGCTTTCTAGATGTAAAAGATTCCCATGCTACAAAGGTCACTGAAACCTACTGGAGCATGAGCATGTGAAGGTTATGATTACTCTTACTATCACATTTTAAGTTGCCATAATCAATGGTCTATAGCAATATATATCAGTATGGCACATAGCTATATAGAGAAATCGGGAAGCACCTTGCTGGCCACTTCTCCTAAAGCATCCTCCTACATGGTACAGGTCCTTCATTTCCATGAAGTACAACAGAATAGGTTAATTTCTGCTTCAGTTATCAATGAAGACAAAAAATCTACAAAGAGGACAGAAGAGTCATTCTGACTGGTAGAAATATTCCTTCATCTTAATTTCTTACTCTTGCATCAGGAAGACTAATAAAGTAAAATCATCAGTTTATAACATGACTGGCATCTTCTTTCTGAAATAGATAACTTCAGCTGGCTACAACTTTCCCTAGGTTTTCAACACATTAATTGATTAAAATGCAACAAACACAAAAATAAGTCATCTACTCTCTTACACCCGTGCAGCAGCAGTAAAGTTACAGGTTGCAGAGACTGAATTGACACCAGAATTTGGCCAAAACACTGGCCAGATAAACTGGTTGATTGCCACACATTGCACAAATGCCAAATTATTCTTGAACAGGCAGAGGCATGCAGTGGGGCTTTGGCTGGGTTATATGTGAGGCACAATTTGGCTAGCACGTGCTTCTGAGCCTTGCAGGCTGGTTGCATTAAGCACATCTGCATCCTAAAAGCATGACACAGCTCTTGGCTTTCTAGCCTAGTCTCCTGTAACCTTGCCCGGTTTGGATGACATCATGAGTCTACTGTCATGGATTAATATAAAACTATGGTTTGGATCCTTCATTCAAGCTGCTGTTGTATTTGCCACTGTTTCTCCACATCGCAACAAAGCCTCCGCAGGGTCTGGAATGTCTTCCATATGTGCAGCATATGAAAACCATAGTGAAGTTAGTTTCCTAACCCAGAAGAAACTGAGATGACAGCTGAGAAGAATTGCCCAGTGTTTTCGCTAAAAGCTTTTGCAATCATCATTTGGGAACTCCCCCAGATTTTTCCCAATGGAAGGATTTTTTTATGCACTGATTCCAGGTTGCATTTCACATCTAACCTGACGATGTGCATATAACTGCTCTAACAGAGAATGGCGCTGTACAATTGGCTTTAATATACTTCTAAAAAATGCAGTCAGCTGGTGACATTTCAGCAGACAGATGTTGACCATTATACAGGGAGCACAACGGGATAGTGCACACACATTCACATGCATATTTCCTATTCATGCACAAAGACCTTGTCCTCATCGCCACACAATCACAGAAACCTCAGTCCTCACTCTTAGCATATGCCACAGGATTATAAATGATCATTCCTTGAGGAACACCCTGAAAGACTATAGTAGATAAAATTCTTGTGATACTCCGTGACTCTTTAGTTTGTTCTGACAGTGGTATTCTTCTTCTCAGCAATTGCAACTTCTTTCATTGAACCTCATTACCGCACATTTATACTTTGAAAAAAAAATCACCTAAATTTCTCTGTCCTCTACAATTCACTAGCAGAGATTAGGAGAAATATATTAAACAAGGCATCTGAAATTTCATAAGTAATAATAAAAAAAAAAAGTAAAAAAAGAGTCGCCTTTACCAAAGAATCTTTAGTGAGAACTGAGTAATCCAGTTCACACTGGGTAGCACTGACCATAAGATAAGAAAGAGAGACCTCCAACAGCATTTTTAACATCAAGAAGCAAAAACTTTTCAAGTCACAAAATGTTCTTACGTATCTTTGATTTCCACTTGAATTGCAATCCAGGAATTAAAAGAAGTTTTTGAAAAATGCCCTTGATCTTAACCCTAGGCAGATATATAAATAGACTGACATGGACAGTAACGGCATAACCAAAAGATTACACTATTTCATGGAGCTGCTAAGCCCTTCACATGTCAAAAACTTTCAAAGTTTAAATGAACACCTTGAAAAATTAATTTCTTCACAGTTCCTTATGAAATGATATCTTTTTTTTCTTTAATAGAGCATTTTTTTCTCTCCCAAAGAGAACATTTGTCATATATATCATCACCCACCAAACTTCTTTCATCCTTTTTTTGGTCCTTGACAGATATATGGGGTCTATATGGGTATTTGTAACTCAGGAAATACTACTAAGACTTATGAATTCGAAACCACAGCTGAGGTTCAGCAATTCCTTCCACCACTGCAGCTCGAGACTTATCTCTTTGCCAATGGTAAAGGCAAAAATCCTGGCTCTGCTGAGGCAATAGTTTAACATAAAAACCTTTCAGATTTATAAGAATCTGAACTTCATGTCATGGGAGCATCCTGTATGCATGTATGTATGCAGTCAGTCTGAATGACACCCCACTTGCCCATTCTATGCAGCACCAGCAACACCAAGACCATCATTCCTGACTCAAACAAGTGTGGAAAAAATTAGGGCAAATATACTCTCTTGTTTTCTGATTTCTTTATATTTAAAGCCACATAGTTTCCTTAGTATATTTATAGTGCCCCAGCCCTAAGACTGTATTACCCCAAACTGTGTATTGCATGAAATCAGGAACAAAATATAGTAGGTTGATCTGTCTTTATAGTTTGATCTGCAGACACTTGGTCATGCATGAAAAGCATCACAGAGGTAACTGGCAGAGTATCATGAGATCATCTAACCAAACAAACCCAGCTTAAAAAGATTACTAATACCACGGTCTTAGATATTACATTTAAAATTAACCTGTAATGAAAACCCAGAGCAAAATTGTGCACTTGGTGATTTCTTGCACAAATGCCCAAAATCTGATTGTAGGAAGTGAACGGGAACATTCCATAAACATCATTGAATTAAAACTGACTTTTGAATTTCAATGAATACTCTCAGACCCTTTTCTCCATTTGCTCTGGTATGCACATACCACTCATTCTTGGCTCATAACTGTAGCGCTGAACACATTAGACATGGTGACGACTAATCATGGTTGGTCTTTGAATGTTTCTAAATTATAGCCTGGGCCATGAATAACCAAAAATGACTATGATTTCAGAAATGTTGAACTGCACCTCTTGAAGTGTTTATACCTTTTCAAAAGATTTGCTGAGAAAGAAATACTCCCCATGCACATAAGAAGAAATTGCCTGCCTTAGAATTTGACTTAAGTACATTTTTAAAACATTAAGCCCATTCATTCCCAATTCAAAATATCCTTTCAGTGGTTTCCAGTCTAACTAGTAGTTTTCTGCACTAGTTAAAAAAAAACAAAAACAGTTCTACAAAGTTTTAAGGTCAGAATAAATTGCTTAATATTTAGTTGAAGTCCATATGCAAAAGGTGATTGAATTTCACCAAGAAGCCCTGACATACTTAATGCTGTGAGCTATACCAAAGTATTTCATTCTGTAGGGGACATGGCTATCCAACAAGATACAGTTCTGAAGTAGAATTGCTCTGTCGTATACATGCACATTTGGAGTCTGAAGTCTTCGTCTTGTAAGGAGATTTTAAAATTTTTTTCTCCCAGTAGCAATGAAGAAGTTTGTGTTTAAGGACCAATTGCTTTGCTTTGGGACTGTGAGTGGGCTTCCACAATGAGTTTGAGCATCAGTAAAAAATGGAGAAATTTTTACATATATATTTAAATTATTCTGTCTAGAACCCTAAGGTTTTATTGTAAACTTTTAATAATTAAAGTAAAAAAAAAAAAAAAAAGAACAGGTCAGCATATCAACAACAGATAATGACAAAATGTCTAAAAATGTCTGTTTGAATGGTGACAAACATCAGGCTTCAGTGTGGAACGGGAAAGCTCAGCTATTGCTTCCATTTCAATATTTAAATTTAGAAAGACCAGCTTGTTAGTTGGAGAATGCAGTGCAGTCTGTCTTTGGCTTAGGTTTGATTATAATGAACTTGGGAGCTTAATTTCAAGACTATGTCAAAGCAGTGAATATGTTCCAATGAGAATATTTTTTCTAAATCACTTCTGTGTGATGGCTAAGACCTTCAAAATTACTATTGTTTTACCTGTCCAGTAAAGTGCTGCACAATTGAAATATAAACTAAACCTGCCCTGGGTATGCACAAAGGTACTATAAAGAAAACAGGAGACAAGACAAGGTACTGATCCTTCACCAAAAGAACAAATCCTTCTCCTGGTCAGATAGGTCCCCAAAAGAGCAGCGCTTCTGCCCATAGAAATGAAAACAGCAAAGCTCGTATTCAGATGTCAGTCAGTTCCATTTTTTCTGTTCAGGGAGTTTATGCACGCTCAGGGCACTCACCTTTGCAAAGGGGACAAAGAGCAGCAAGGCAGAACCACCTCATGCACTGCAGCTGTGTCAGTGCAGAAGACAAAAGATGTCATGGCCTCGCTACGGACTTGTCTGCTGACTTGTTTCTGTATTAAGCTATTGCACATTGTCTTTGTATCTTCTCTTTGTTCGGAAACTTCTTGCAGAGAAGCCTTTATACTTTCAGGTAATCCAGGAAACAATAACCTCTTCAAAGTAACCAGCTGGGATACTGTACATATCAGAGCAGCCCTGATGCCAGGGTGCGTTAGCTTTCTACGGTGCTTAACTAGAATGCTACGTGTGTTTTGCAGCCTCCACTGAGCTTTAGGAGTTTTGTAACTCCTGAATTATTGGAGCCTACTGACTTTTACAAATGATCAGTAAGATCATCCTTTTTGAAAATAGAGCTGTCAGCCATTATCTTACCCCACTACCCTAAAACTGGGTCAGAAAAACCAAAACTATTCTTGTCAGTAGTTCATTAAATCCCTTTTTTGAGAGCTTCCAGTGATGGAGACTCCCCAAGAGTTATAATCTATTCCTAGCAGTCTTCAGCAGCAGTAAGAGCATGTTAAGATTCTGCAGACATCCAAGTAAAAGACTAAAAAAACTGAAATTAGTATATCAGAGGTGCAACCACACAATGTGAGTTTAGCTCACCCTGGTTTCATAACTTTTGTATCTGCATATGCTGTTCTGTGCATTTGGGGTTGGTTGAAAATGAAAAGTTTTTTCTACAAAAGGGTTTAAAGTTGTTTTCACTTCAGAAAGATTTAGAACGATAGCCTTAAAACAAACAAGCAAAGGAATTTTTTTTCTTTGTACATTTTATCATTGAAAAGCACTGGAGAACACCAAAATAGGTTTTCAATCTAATTTTATTATGCAGGACAATTCCTAGGTTTTGGTAAAGTGAAACTGTGAGTAATCTTTTTGTTGTAGGCAAAAGCAGAAAATTGGGAGATGCAAACCTTTTCAATAACAAAATTGTCAATATTTTCTTACAAGTCATTAAAACCACATTTACTAACAAAAAAGGATACAACAATAGCCCTTTTCATTAAGAACAGCCACCAGCTGTTTTGTGTATTGAAAGGGGGTGACTCAAATGAAGAAGCAACGGTCATAGCAACAGTTCAACAGGTTTTATGCAAAAATGAGAACTATGTGGGTAGGATCCAAAAAGCATTAAGTAAGAAACTAGCCTTGGTTTTTACCTCATCTATACATATGTAAGGTGTATTTTTGCCAATACTGCTTCCTATATCAGTGATCTACTGTGAAACTTTGTTATAGCTATGACTCTCTCTGTCTTTTCATATCCTTTGTGACCTCCTTGGAGAGAAAAATGTGGTGCACAGTATCTACAGGACTTGCCAAGAAGATGCTTGAAAGGCTCCATTACTTTTTGTTCCAGTGTGAAAAGCAGTAACAGGTTTTGGAGAAAACCTCTGCTGTAAGGTCGTTTTTAGCTTTCTTCTCTTTATTTTAAATGCTTTCATCTATATCTCTGTGTGGTTGTTTGCACCCAGTGTCTCTTGCTGGTCTTCTTGCTAGGTAGAAATGAGCACAGCAGGTCTAGTGTGTGCCCCCAAAACAAAGCCCTTCACTCTCCCTGCCCAGGCCTCCTTCTCTGGAGTAAATCCATCCAGAGTTTTCAGCTCCAGGCTGCTGAATCTGTAGACACACTGTGCTTCAGATAGACCTTTCTCCATTTCCTCCTTGTGGATGTCATTCACCTAAGTTCAGCAGTAATTTACCACCTTTCCCAGCGGCTGAGCTGGCTGATTGGCTTTTCTGATCCAGGCTCTTGCTGCTCATGGCTCCGTCTACTCCCTGTTCAATGGCTACAATGACAGATGAGTGCAGGGGACAGCTGAGATTCTTCCACCTATCTAAGCTTAAGACCTGTGTGTGTCTCCATAGGCAGGAAAGTAGGTGACTATGCTCAGGTAGCTCATGTAGTGTCTGCACTGACAGGTGTTGAGTCAACTGTCTCATTGGCCATGCAGGTCTTATTGGCTTATGCAGAGTGTGGACATCATCTCTTTATTGTGTGTCTTGATTTGCAACATAACATGACTGAAATGCAAGCCTACAGTCATATGAGAAGGATACACCAAATGACAGGACGAGCACAGACAAGGATTGGACGTCTTATGACTGGGCACAGACCTATCACGTGAGTAAACAGCTATCATCACATGCTATCTGGAAGTCCCTTACCATGTGATGGACAAGCACAAATAGGACAACTGGTCACACAGAGGGATGCACATTCATCACGCCATATGGAACAGTTTAGGTGACCTTCAGATTAAAGAAGTAACAAATCCGCTAAAACCAGTTCAAACAGAAAGGGAAATGCTGGTAAGAGAATTTTTTATGAAAGAATTCAGCAAGAAAAAAAAGAAATCATGTGGTTTATTCCAGTGTTCCTCTTGACTAGTAAAATAATACGGTTTTTTTTTCCTTCTTCATCTAAAAATGAATGTATGCACAAGTCTTGGTCTTGTTCAGATACAAAATCAATTTTGTTTCTAATTACTTTGCATGGGGACATACCATGCAATCCTTATGTTCAAGCAGAACTGCCAATGAACCTGCAAGAACCGGAGGATTAGACTACATATTACTAAGATTATAGCAAGATATTGTTGGGACTCTGCTGGAATTTTTCTGAGGTTACCAGTTTGCTGTCTTAAGAGCTGTCAGGTTAAATTGATTAATCATCTCCTTATGGCTGCAAGAAGCATTATAGGCCACTGTTGGGAAAAGAACAGAGCTCATAGGAGAGAAGAATAACTTTGGAAAATCTAAGGAGTTGTCTCAATGGAAAAATTGATAGAACCCTTGAAAGATAAATTATATGCTGAATTATATGCTGTATACAATTTGTCTGAAAGCACTTTTTCAGCTGCATCACTAAGAATGTTGCCTGTTTTCCAGAGCCAAGAGGGTTATAGCTGATGTTTCACTCCAGTTCACCATCACTGGAAGTAGCATATGAAATGGAAATAAAAGCAGCCAGGTTACTGTACTTCTGTGGTCTTCTGGTGCCTACTGTGACCATGGGATAGGATTCATCAGGTGCATAATTTATGGCTGAAATTATACTTTGAGATATGTCAGCATGGTTCTCATTGATTTCCACAAAAAGGCTGAAGTTTTAGAGTATTTGTGGCTTAGGAACAAACTGTGCTTTTAAAGAGATGCAACAATACAGTTCCTGATACTGTAGTTTGATAGACTCAATAACACAACTCAAAGCTCATTTGTTCGTATTACCAAATCTTCATTGATTCATTGTAAAGTAGGGTTGGTTTCTCTTTGAAAAAGCACAATAAAAATTTAAGTCATTCACACAAGAAAGAACATTTTGTACTTCCCACCAGATTTGTTTTCTCCTCTATCGCTCGTTTTGCAGGGAAAGCCTGCACTCTCTCCATGGGCAACTCCAAATTCAGTGACCATGGGGGGAGTCCCGGGCAAAAAGTCCCAGGCTCCTCATGGAGCCCAGCTTCTGTGCAGAAAAGGCTGCCCTGCATTTGACTACTAGAACAAAGCACACTTCAAAGCACTGAAAAGTTCAAGCCTGCCCTTAGTTAGGTCAGTGAAAACGTTTCCATGGGTCTGAATTGCCAAGGTAGAGCCACAATTCTGAAAACCCCAACTGGGTTGCTGCTCTGCATGTAGGCAACTCACCAAGGCCTGATGAATAATGAAGCGAAAATCTAACCAGCTAATGATTGCAAGAAAGGAGAAACATTTAAATAAGGAGAACAGACCCACTTCCTCTTTCTACAGTTTTGCCTTGCCAGCCAAGAGCAAATATTTCTTCTACAACAGAGAGACACTTCCAGAGTGCTCAATTAAAGTCAAGATTATCGGTTCCATGTAAATCCATGCAACTATACCATTTATATCGGTTGGACATGTGGCCCATTACTGGTAAAGTTTCAGGGACTTGTTCCAGATTTCATCAGAGGGCTGAAGGAGGAAGGACACTGGCACTCTTTTTTAAGGCACATTTGTACTGTCAAAGAAGAATAACTGAGCCATATAGAATGGGAGAACTAGAGATCACATCAAAAATACCAGGCATGCCTGACATCCATTGCTGGGCTGTTATTATCAAAACCAGTTCTTAGAAGCAAGTATGCAAAATACTGTAAGGGCAGCTAGGAAAATATCAGTGAGTCAGATACAGGGAGGTATGCCAAAAACAAGTGAACAAATTCAATTCTTGCAGCAATACCGTAAAGTAGCTGTTTTCCTGAAGTATCTGTTGCTTCTTTTCACACTTTCTTAGCACACTTCATATTCCAGGTTAGGAGCTTTGGTGTGTCTTTGATGCCTGTAGCAACAGGGAAAATGCCAGTTAAGTTGTCACTTTTCTCAAACTCCCTGTCAAAGGCACATCTACTCTCACATGCAAAATCAGTAGTGCTTAGTCAGATTAAATGTAGGATTAGTAAAAGGATATGGATGTTCATATTAATTGATTTCTTTTTTCTTACTTAAAAAAAAATTGAAAAACTCCTAACTATGATTATTAGACTAAGCATGTCTTCATCTCATGAAAGAGGGCAACCTAAATTCTTGAGGAGACCTCACTGTGGGCATCCACATTTTTACAAGTATTCAAGGCCTACTTTTCCATAATGCTAAAAACAGACTAAAAGTCAAAGTGAGATCTTTAAAAATGTGGACGAAGTGATGCTCAGTTGCCATTTGACTGTCCATAACAACTAATCTTTAAAATATTATAAAGCATGGGTAACATTCTGCTCTCATATACACACCCCTGCGATGTCGCTTCATATGATGTCACGGAAAAGGAAGAGTACCCGTACAAAAGATTTGATGGAATTTGACGTGAGGACTATAAAAGGCTCTATTTCTGTTCTTGGGATTGAATTATCTGGTCAGAGTTCTGTAACAAGTTACTCTCTGCAATCATGAATGCAACCATTTTGTTGAGCAATTTGTTTGCTCATTCCCATGCTGGCAAGTATTGCTACCTCTAAGTGAGAATAGAACCTTACAAAGCAGAAGATCAGATACTACTATGCTGATCAGTCCCTTACTGTGACAAAAGCTTCTCTGAAATCAAATGGATTATCTTCAGTATAAGCTACAGTTCATTCAACTTTTGCAGCTACCAGGTATCAAGCTCATATCTTTTTTATATGGTAGCCAAAACTGGCAACAGCCTGGAAAGCTAGGAGTCTCCATGACTACCACACTCCACAGAGCTCTGCCCACTGAATGCTCAATGAACATAAAAGAACTAAAAAGAAGAGCGAACTAGCATTTCTAAAAAGACACCACATCTTCAAGGAACTGTACAATGAGGCAAAAATATCTCTAGCAGAAACCTTATATTGGAAGTTTGCTTTTATTAGCTGTTCCGATGGAAAGCAAAGATACCAGTGAAGGAGACAGATCTGGTCCAGGTGGGGACTGGGAAAAAATGCAGAGTAATGGAGTGATGTATTCCTGAGCTGGCATGTGATGGCTACAGCCAAAGACTGACTGTGTAGCATAGCAGATACCACAACATTTCCTCATGTACCACCACCTTATTCATTGAAGTGAGGAATCCTCTTCTCTGATCTCAGTTTATATCCAGGCTAAACACAGTAGAGATGGGGAACAGTTTTCAATTCCCATTTACTGTAAATCTAACCCAGCACTTTCCGTACAAATTGGAGAGGTGAAGACTTTACAGCTTTCCAAATGTCTGTGCCGTGGCTAATAGGCCAACACTGTTCCATACTGCAGTGATCCAACTCTAACTAAAGCAGCCTTAATGACCCACAAAAGAAATCTAGTCCTGAAATGAGAGCACAGTCTTCTTGACTACCTTTGAGAAGAAAAATACAAAATTTGGGGTCTAATAGGAAGCAACTACTTCCATCTAACTGTCTAAAACAGTAAGATCCAGGTATAATCAATATGACACATGTAGCAAGCAAGACTTCTGAACACATTTCTTTAAAATACACACTTAGGTACAGAAGGCAAGTAAACATTAAACTAGTCACCATAAAAAAGGCAACTTTTATTCACATTTGGTTTTAGAGGCCCCAGAGAGATGTGTTCAGATGCTGTATGTTAAAGGAGTGATGGGACACTGAACATTAACGTGGGGCTGGATTATGGCTTTGTTTTAAGCAGAAAAAGTTCTACTGCAACCAACAGATCTATGTCTAGTGACTCTTACTTTCTCCCTATCACTGTATTTCTGACTCTGCTCTATTATTACTAAGGGTGGAAAGAAAAACACAGCAGACTTACTTTTAGACTGCTGGAGTGCTGCATTTGCTCTTTTCGCACCAAACTGGAGATGAAAGTGTTGTGTATTGCGCCTACTTGCAAAGACACACACACACCTGAGGGATCACTCAGTGTGGCACACCTGGAGAATGACAGTTTTGAGTGAAGGTACAATAACAGTGCAAAACCTCAGGAGAGAGAAGGAAATAGCAACATTTTTCATGATGGTCTCCAGAATGATGGAGAAAAGAGCAGCAGTCTGTCTCCCACCCCATTAAAAGCTCACCCACTGGTACTATGCTTTCTTCCTTGCTTCACGTATCTCTGAAGCAGCTAAAAGCAGATTTAGTAGCACGCTGTCACACTGCTCAGCATTGGTGAGAGCAGACACACTTCTTTCAGCTTGACAAAGGAGACCCATGAATTCCCTCTAAGAGATTCAAAGACTTTTCCAGGTAGTTACCTGTTCAAAGTCTGTGGGGAGATGGCAGGGGAGGAGCTTTGCCTTCCCCCATTATCTCTCAGACAGTGTACAATGAAGACTAGCTCCCCTCCCTAATCCATTTTTGGGAAGAGAATCCATTGAAAGCTACAGCCCCTTACCCAGCACACACAACCTTCTGGTGCCCAGTGGTCACCAGGAGTAAATAAGATACCTCAAAATTGCTCCCTCTCTGCTCAATGGAAGACACTGCCTTGGTGCTGATGCCATGATACATCAACTTCTGCTAGTGCTGGCATTTTAAATTGTGGCTACTTTTAGTGGTGCACCATTAGACACTTCCTCAGACCCAGAAGGAGTTTGCTTATGTTTCAGGTGTTCAGTGAGTATCTTCTGATGGCTTTACTGAGTCTAGTGAGTTTTGTTTCCCATCCACCTCCACCAAGAGAAAACGACTGTACAAGCCAGCCAGGATTTGGAAACTCTCTCTAAACTCAGTTATGTGCTAGGTAATTGAAACTAGAGAAAAAACACAGCCCTGCCTCTGGGGGTGCCGAGCTGGGTGAACTTCAAGGGCTGCAGTCTCCACAATGGGTAATCTGAAAGCCCTGAGCAGGGGTTTTTTTTGGTGCAACTACATCTGTCCCCCCAAAATCGTCAAGGATGGGTTAAAACCAGAGTTCTAAATTTTGAAATTGCAGTCACAGAGCAGCCAAAGTTACAGACTGGAATCTGACTGCCAGGTCCAAGACCATGCTCATCAAGGCGTGGAGGTGTTCAGACTCGGCACGTATACCTGGGCTGTTAATCACAGGTGCTGAATTCTGCTCTGGATGCTGACCAAGGAAGTGGATGAAATCACATCTCAGTCACCAGCCACATGACATCTCACCCAGTCTTCTCCTAGAGATGTGTTTACAGAGGGAGAGCTCTCCATTCTCAGCGAATTACTGTATCAGCCCAAGTCACCACTGCCTAAATTCCTCCATCACAGACCCTGTACAGACAAGTTTCTGATATCCTTGCCCATATCTGTCAGTAACTCATTTCATGAGTGGTTTCACAAAGTTCAATGCCCAGACATAAATGGAATACTCACCAAAAAGTTAGTCAAGTTATTGGTGGAATAAGGCTCTGCATATGCTCTGCCTCCATCAATACACTATTTACCCCCGATGCCAGAGTTTTTGAAAAAGATACTCAAGAAGAATGAGAAACAATGTACAAATCCTGTAATACCCTACTGGATATCTCTTTGAAATCTTTTCTCAGAACTCCTAATTCTCCACTTTTAAGCTTATGAGATGCTTGTAACTACACCCATTCAAACTAATTTCTCAAATGAGTTTTTCAGATGTCGTATGCCACTGCTTTATTTTATTTATTTCATCAGCCAAAACCAACAGTCTATGTGAAGTGATGCAGGTAAAAAACAAACACACACATAAAATTTAAAAGAAGTACACAAGTAATCAGTTATTGTCTTTTTAGTTGTTCTTGAACATTACCTAAACCAAACTGAATTGGTTGAATCACTAAAACTGACTAAAACAGTAACTTAGACATAGGCCCTTAAAACACATGTAATAAAAACGCTAACCAAAGTGGCTTAAAGAGTCTTTGAATTCATAAGAGTGGAGTATATTTGCATATTTTTGTTCATGCAGGAGAATCTGCTAAACCTCCTTGTTTGAGGAATCCATATTTTAAAAATTGGCCAAAGCATGTGTGACAAGTTTTTGTATATGTTAAAACATGTTGTGAGAAGTAAAATGACAGGCTTATTAGTATCTATTTCAGATACAGAAAAAAAATAATAAATTGTGGCCCGATACAGACTATTGGTCTTGTGTCTTAACTTCCTACAGTCACCATGAAGACACACTTAATTAGGATCGCTACCCAGTGTGAGAGACGCAGATTTCACCATCTTTCAGTCAGATGTAGAATGGGATCATCTGATGATCAAATCATTTAATACAGCTGTACCGAGTATATGTTATAAGCAGTACCTTTTCTGTCTGTGAAGAGTTAAAGAACTTAAATTTCTAAATCTGTATTTTATTGTGTTATTAAAAGCTTTGCATTTCAGTAAATCTTGTTGTTCAATAAAAAAATTTTTAGTTTAATACTCAACATTTCTCTGAAACTTCAAGAAAAAAGATGTGTCAAATATCACCATATGCTAAATGCAGACTTCTTCCTAAGTGCAATCAGTATATCTGTGTTACTGATCTGGAGTAATGTTGGTTTGGTCATGAGATAGTCTTGTACATTCCAGTGTGTGAATAGGTCCGTTTTTGTCCTGCAATTGTTTTAATCTGTCATGACTACTGCAATCCAATATTTCTAATAACATTCATCTATATCTTGCATGAACAGAGCTATAGTAAATTGAACTTCACAAAGAAGGAGATTAGCTTAGTCAAGGGAAGATTTATTTTTGAATAAAATAAGCTTGGACCACCATACTTTGAGAACATATAAATAAGAAGTATAAATCTGGGATCTTGGATATTCAACATTCTGTTCTTAGAGAAGATCATCTTGTTTGGGAATAGCTGGCAGTAGCACACTACAGCTTACTGTTGTCCAGCTAACACTTAAGATGTTAGGTGGGGGCAACCTAATGAAGCCCCTAGCCTGGACACTGCCTGATGTCTGATTGCTTCCTGCTCTCCCCTTGACTGCAGAATGACCTGACCACACTAACTTCCTAACTGTGCTTAAAGAATGATTCATCTCACACACACCATATCTAATTTTTTCTTTTTTTTGTACATTCATGTCCACAAAACTCTTCCAATGACTTCAGCTGAATGTCAATTCTAGCCAAGTAGAAGCCTGTTCATATAATTAGGGTACGGGACTGGAACTTGGTTCACATCATGGCTTTTTTAATGGATTGCTACCTAAGCTGAGATAAGTTGCTTTCACCTCCCAGTCACTCAGTTCCTTACCTGTAAATTGCATTTGACATTATTTTCTTCTTCTATGACCTGCAGCACATTTGGACCTCAGGCAGTTCTATAATAAAAGCAACAGCAATCCCAGGACAGACCCCAAGAGCAGTGCAAGCAGAATGATCATATCATACATGTGGAACTGGCTGATACAAACTGTAGAAAACCAGCTAAGACCTCTTATACCCTCTGCCCTTGTTACAGGCAAATTAAAAGGTTCCAAATTTCAAGGGAAAATGTGAGGAAAGTGAAGTACTCAGCAGTGTCATCCAAACATTGTCAATCTCATAAAAACTAGGAATTTTCTTAACTGGTGTTTCTTTCTGACCATGTTCTGACTATGACTTGGTACAGTTTAGCTTTTGAAAAGTTGGTGAGAAATAGATGGACAAAATAAATTCATTCCAATATATTACTTTTTATATTTGTGTGTGTTTATCTGTACACATACATATATGCTTTCCTCTCATGCTGATGAAGTTATATGGGCTGAAGAAATTTCCCAGTCTTCCTTTTTTCCTGCAGTTAGCTTAAAAAATTATAGAACCTCCACAGAGCAAACACGGAACTGAATTCATTTGCACTTGCATATGCTGATTTCTGTGACCATTTCAAGAGATATGTTAAAAGAAGTGTTTAAGATTGCAAGGCCAAACCCATAAGAGCTAAGACAATCTAAGAACAGCCTTTACAAACAACATCTCAGCACAGTAGCCATTAAGTAGCCATCATGATGCCTACTTCAGTTTAACAATCAAATCATATTTTCTTCCACATGTCCCACCTTTCTGCATCTTGACTAGGGAGCCACCAGCTCTACTCCCTGCAAAATTGGGTCAGTTAAGGGCAGCTTTCTGGTTTTTGCTTTCAGTTTCAAAAGTTTATGATGGTGATTGCCAAGAAAGCACAGCGATGCTGTTGGGCTTTGTTCAGCCTTTCTGTAGCATTGGCTTAAACACACCCTTGTTAACAGCAGCCATCTTTTATTGCAGCCAAAATCCCCAGAGAAGGCTTCTCATAAGTCAAGAAGTTCCTGTTGAGCGCACAGATTACAGCCTCGCCTTTGAAGGAAATTTTCACGTGGGTAGCAACAGGACCCTACTACAGGAAACACTCCTGGCAAACGAGAAGAACTGTGCCAAAATAAGGAGGCACAGGAATATCATGAAACCATTTGTAAAAACATTTATTATGGATGTATTCCCTCTGCTAACATTCTCGAAACTCTTGGACTCTTAAAAAAAAAAAAGTTTAAATGGAAAAAACTTCCTCTGAAACAAAAACAAGAAGGAAATATATGAAGCATTGAAAATTTCAAGCCAAACAACTCATGCTTGACAAGGTTAAAAGCAATTGACAACAGAGTCTTAGGTAAGACTAACGTTATGCAATCTTAACTAGACATTGCTAGCTGAACAACCTCTAATTTAAAGCAAAATTCTGATAAACACCTACCCTACTGCACAAAAGTGAGTTTTACTTGTCTTGCAAACAGTACAAGAAGACTTGCAGAACTCCTTCACTTTGACATTTCATTTTCACTTTGGATAAAAAGATGTCACTTGGTGATGTGACAGCAGTGCCGTGTATTATATCTGCAGCATCACTGGCTTTGTCAAATCAACATGGATAATTCAAGGCTACTGCCTTCCCCTTTTAAAATACTGCTATGCCTGGATTTAATTTTATTTCTTGTTTACCAGAATAATTCTGTATAGGAAAAGGAATGTTAGAGCCATTGCACATCTCAGATTTCAGGAGATCCTTGGAGGAAATATTCCTCCACCAAACAAGAAAAATGTTTGTAGCTCAACTTCAATTTCTTGATTGCAAAGGAAATATTGCTGAGACACTGGAAAGACATTTTTTACCATCATCATCATTCTGCACAGAGATTAACAATCATAGATACTGTTACTTTTAACAAGCTTGTTTTTTCCACTGCATATCCAGATAATCAAGAATTTTCCCTGCATTTTTATCTAAATACTGCTATGGCTTGTCTTAGGGAAATAATTTATAACTTTTTACCCTAACAAAATATTAATGAATGGTTATCAGTCTTGAGGGGGTATTGAAAAACAGTGAGATTAAATGACTCTCTAATGGTCATACAAGAGGGCTGTGGCAGGTAAAATTGTGTATGGATTACTGGAGTTCCTGCCCAAATTCTTCATTACTTTTCTAATTGCAAGACACGAAAGTAACATATGGTTTTCCTCTAAATGCATATTCTTTATTTCTATTCCAGTAGCTTGCAGGGGTTCTCGGAGCCTACATGAAGAATTCATTGTGGTAGGTTCTGTCTAAACTCAGCATAGAAATATATGAAAGCCTTAGAAAGCCAACAGATGAAGACAGCCACAGGGGAGGAGGACAAAGAAAGAACGGAAAGGTTTGGTGGGGGTGGAGAAGGAAACAATAGAGCAGTATCAGTGTCTGAGAGGAAGCCAACCCCGCATAGCAGCCACTCAGCCCTCATAGCAGGAACCATAAGTACTGTGATAAAGACGGGTTTGAGCAAGGATTTGTGGTGGACATGAGGCAGATGTTAATGGGGCCTCATTTCAAATTCATGCAGCAGCACAGGGAAAGCACAAAGGTTCCCTTTTGAAGATTTAAAACACCAAAGTTGGAAGCTGGCAGATTGGGCTGATCAGAGGTGGGAGATATTATCTTAATGAAGGATCTTCCAGTTAATGAGAGGTGATAGGTAGAACAGGTGTGAAGGGTCTTGTAAATGAAGGTAAGTAGGTTATATCCCAAATGCTAAAGAAGGAAAAATAAGTGGAGAGATACTAACCAAAGGAAGTTGCAGTCAAAATGACAGGTTGGAAAGATTCATAGGAGTGAGACAAGGTGGTTTTAGTCTCTAACAAAGACAAGAATATTTGTGATACGGCACAATGTATAAAGAGCTTGACCAGCCATAGACAATATGGATAGAGAAGACACAGTCATGTAATATATGATGTGAGAAGAATGAGCAAGATTAAATCAAAACATGGATTTAATTTTGTGAAGAGAAATGAAGACACTACCCAGTGTGACAGGTGGCTTTCCATTGCGATCAACTAAACAGGTTGTTGCAAAAGCTCAGTGGATGGCAGGTTTAAGAACTTTTGTTTTAGGTATGTAGACCTTGGTCTGAGGACTAGATACCCACCACAGGATCTCAGAAACAGGCTTAGATTATAGAGCAGAGGGAAGAAGACAGGTCTGGGTAGCAATGTTGATCTGCTGGTCATCAGCATAGAGATAGTAACTGAGTTTGGTCTGCAGAAGAGAAGAGCAAGGGAACAAGGAAAATGAAAGTGCCAGCTCTTTATTCCATGTGTATCTGTATGTACGTGCACATATAAGAGCATTAGGTGGCCATATGAGCCAGACCATCAGTATCCTGTTTCTGACAATGGCCAGAAACATATATAATTGGACATAAATTAGGTTCCTGGTCTGGAGTTAAAAAGAACATTGAATTACAAGTCAAAAAGAGAGAACTTCCAAGGTATTTTATGTTGATTTAATTCTACACAGTGACTCTTCTGCTGATTTCAGCAGGGGCAGAATTACAGCCGATTCTACGTTTTAAATATCTTCCTCAATGTGAAAGAGAATTGTGGGGTGGCAAAATGGTAACAAGACATACCAATGGTTTGTTCTTTTAGGTACACTGATGTAAATCAGAAGCATGAGCAAGGCCAGCAGAGTTCTATAAATAAGTAAGAGAAGAATGCAATACAGAAGTAATTAATCCATATCCTGCACTCTGTGGAACCTCATTACCTTCCTCTGAAAATTTATGAAGGGGTTGTTTTGCAGTCACACTTAAAAACCCTTTTCCCCCATGGATTTCTATTACTTCTCTGAGGACTGCAGTATTTTATTAAAGAAAATTAGATCAAAATTTGCATGACCCCTCACCCCCCCTCCAGTGTCCCTTTACTTCCCTTTCCCACACAACAAAGTCTCTGAGACTCCATTCAGGGATACCCAGAAGTTGTTTGGACATTTTGATTTAAAGCACGTCAGAGCTCTCTGTATATTACACATACCAGACTTTAGAGGGGGAGCTGCGTTAAAAAACAAAGGGCTGTGGCTGCCTCCAACAAGAGGCTGCTTGTTTCCAGTCTGGTGAGTCGAACACTGAAGACAACTGGTGGCCACAGTAACCAAGGTGCACAGTCCTGTGTCCTCTTAGATGGTCAAACTGCTATGGATTTATAGGGCTGGCAATATATTTTCATCTTGGGGAATAACCTTAATGCCTGACTATGCAGTGGGAACATATAAGACGGAAGGTGCCAGTTACATCCAAAAATCTGTCCGATATATTTCATCAGCCTTCACTGAGATTTAGACACACTGCCAGATCTCCCATATGGAATAGCACCTTACTCTGATAGAAGTTGCATGGAAACCATGAGAACATGTGAGGAATCAGGTGTTACTCACCAAGGTTAAGGGCTTGAGGAGCTAGTTCACTGAAAGTAATCTTTATGCCATTTTACAAGGACAGGGCAGTCCTGTATGGAAGTCAATAATTTCCACAGGGTAGGATGACAGCAGAATGGGGTTGCTAAACAACTGGACTGTGTTAGCTCAGAGTGTTCGCAAGCTCTCCAATAAATTAAAGATCAGGTTATTGGCTGTTTATTGTAGATAAAACATAAATCTAATATAAGCATCGAGGAGATTCCAGCACTCACTGTATCAACATCAGAAAGCGCATTTATGATTGTTGTCACACAAACACACACAAAAAGAAAGTAAAAGAAGAAGCTCAGTCTGACTAACATTTAGAGATATAAAGCTTTTATATCCCTTGGTCTTCTTTCCTTTGTGATTTCCACGGGATTTTCATTTCCAGAGATGTTATGCACTTGCTTTCAAAGGAATTCAATATTTTCATTCAGAAAAGTAATTTCACAGCAAGGTAACAGAGAGCAATGTCCTGGGTATTCATTTTCTGAGTCAATCTTTCAAAGTCAGTTTGTGTTGCAAGAAGCAGAGAAGACATGAAGAGGTATAAATCCTCTATACTTGGTTTCCACAACCCTCCTCCTCCGCTCTTCTCCAAGCGCAGGCTGCAGTGATGCCTGTGCAGAGAGCACAAGAAAAGAAGTACACAGTGTCGGAAGAGGAGAGCTCTGAACTCCTGCGCGATGCAGCTGAATGCAACCTACCGCACTGAGCCTGAGCCCAGCACTGAGGGATGGCTTCATCTTCCTTGCCCTGCAGTGAATGTGATATCACCATACCCATCGCAATAATTCAGTCTATTTTCTCCTCATTGTTCTAAGAACTAGGGGAGAAAGCTCAGAGTCTAAGGTGAAAGGAGATGAGATGACTTACTTCCTTGGATACTTCTGTGCAGATAAAAAACTAATCCTGATAAAACCAACTCTGAAATCCTTCCAACCCAGGTAACGTCAAGGTCACACATTATTAGACAAGCAAGGTTAAAGCCACACAATTTTCTGAACCAAAAAAGATGGCCGGGGGAGGGGGGGGAGAGGGGGGGTTATAGGAATCAGGGGAAGCATCTCCTTTCTCTACTCACGGTCTTTGATGTGTTTCAGGAAAAATAAAAATTAGAAACCTTCCTGGTTTTTCACGACAGGTCCAGGGTGCTCTGAGAACAAGGTGGACAAACAAGGCCCTGCCTACCCCTTTGTTTTGCAGAGCAGACATGCTCCACGACCTTGAGGATGACAACAACATTTGTTCCTCACACAAAGGTAAAGCTGGCCAGTGACTGCGCTTCCCCCTCCCCTCGCCCAACCACAAGCAGAACACGCAGGATGTCGAACAAAGGAGCAGCAGAAACAGCAACGAGAGCATTACGTTCAGATTAGAGGACATTCAGGGTCTGTAAAAGTTCCATTAGAATAAGCACAGACCCACTTTCAATGAGGAAGGGGTCTTTTCTCTCTCCTCCTTTGGTGTATATTGTTAATCTTTCTTCCTGGATGACTCCTCACAAACGCTTTTTGTTTTCTTCTGTGGTTTTACGTGCCAGGACTATAAGGAGGAAGGGACTGAGGCCCTTTCTTGGCAAGCTTTCAAATCACTTCCATAGGAGACATACACCCTGTTGCCATCTCTCTAAGGGTATAAATTAAAGGAGTGATGAGCAGTCCAGAGCAATTCAAATGTGGGTAAAGCTTAGGTCCTTCTCCAGTCCCTCATTACAGTGAACACTCTGGCATCTGCTGCACAGACTCAGCTGAAGGAATAAAGCTACACACGGGAAGAAATGGATGAGCAGAAAGCCTGCATTTACATTGCATCATCCCATGATGAAACAGGAATCGCTAATTATAATACAGCACGTAAGGGGAAAATAATTGCTGACAATTCCCATAGCAACAAGACTACCTTTGACATATATATGTCACAGACACACATGTATATCGGACATACTTTGAGTAAAGCCATCATTTCAAAGAGGCAGCTATTTTATGTTGTTTGCAAACCTTTAGCCAGAGTGAACATTACTGTGATGGCATTTTTCTTTATCTGTCTTCCTCCCATACCCATATTTAGGCAAATAAAAATGATTCTTTACAGACTTATCTCACATGCCAGCTTCATATTTTCTGCAGATAACCTATTTTCATTCAACTTAAAGTGCACCCTATCATTTCTATTCAGGATTCCAACAACTTCCTTCCAACTGAAGTTTTCAAGATGCCTCACATAGCTGTCTTTCCTTAGGATCCATATGGAAGGTCCCAAACATTACCTTAAGAAAACAAAACCAACCCACAAAATAGGTGGTGAAAGCTACCTTAATACAGAAAATGCAATTTGAAGTTTCCTATTTAGTTATCTGATATTTCTACAGCTCTTTCACCTCCTTTCCTCTCTTTTTCTTCACAGATTATACAACTGGTATATGTCTTCCAACTAGGCATCTTCTAATATCGTAAAGTTGAGCTTCTCATTCAGACTTGGACTGAATTTATATAGGATGAGATTTGGATTCACAAATCTAGATGAGAACATCTTTGCTCCAGATGGATGTACAGGAAGTATCTGCCACTTGAGTGTCAGATTATGTCCAAGGCTGCACCACTCTGGGGAAGGGAATAAAGATGAAGGAAATTTTTCCTCTCCCCAGAGGTCTAAGCCACACTAGCAGTCAACCCATTGACTTTCATGGGTTCCTGATGAAGCCCTTGGTGGTGATGATGCTTTGCACTACAGCCAAGCTGAATGAGGATTTACTGATAACTCTTCTCATGTCTTGCTGTCACTACTCTCTTGCACACCTTTGTACTAAGGCCAAGAGCAGTTTCATACCCTGCTCACCCTAGACAGAAGACAAACAGGGTTTTTAACAGTTACCCAAACTGCTTTTACAGTCACCTTGATTAAAGCAAGTTGTCAGGTTATCTCCAAATTAATCTCTACCCAGTGTGTCCATTACAGTGCAACCATATCCATGTTGATAACTGGAGAATTAATTTTCCAACAAAATAAAATAAATCAGGCTTGGAACACGGAAACCATTTTATCAGGATGAATACACAGGTTCCAGTTATAATTTTTCCTCTTTGTAGCAAGTGTATCCACACAAACACCTGCATCCATTCGTGATGAAGGGGAAACTGAACAAATGGTAAAGAGCTTCAGAAATCAGTAGTGGTTTGGGGTAGCTAAATCAAAATACTGCCAAGCAGCCCTCCTTTCTGAAAGGCACTGGAAAAGAGGCCTGAATGCTTTCTGAAAATCTGAGTCCTGAAACACATCTCAAATTGACCACGTAAAAGTTGAGGATCCGTTAAAGCAGAAGGGACTTTCTTGGTTTTCCTTATTTTTAATCTTAATCACGGGATTTCAGGTGTCATCAGTGTACTCTCAAAACCAGCTGTTAGATTCTTCTCATCATCATCAAAATCCACTTCCATATACTTAAATGCTACACCTATGCTTCCCTGGAAACATTTTGACTTTGTGTTTCTGAACCATTCCCTTCCCAACATTTTTATTTCTAGGTGGCTGTTGTTGTTTATCAGAGCTTTATGTGTGTTACAAAGCAGAAACAATTACATGAGGGAGGCCAGGAGCATATTAACTACAAAAAACAGTTGTCATAAACACTCTGCATCTTAATGCACAGCTTCAGTCTTTACGTAAGATTAATTAAAGAGCAGATGTTCTGTCATACTTTGCATTAGGTATGGTTATCTTCGAGATTCTAGCTCTTCCGTTTGCTGTGTTTTAATTTGCATTATTATGCATTTTGAGCCTGAGGCATGAGTAGTCAAGTGGTAAACATTAGATATACAGAACCATATTTCCAAAATGCACCTTCACCATTAGTCTGGCTAATATAATTCTATTCTATTTTAAGGCAGATTCCCTCCCCCTCCCTTTTTCATTTCCTTTTGACATGTTACGTGGCAAGAAGACAGACCAATGGGAAAAGACAGACAGACAGATGTATTCTGTGTGAGTGCATGCATTTGTACACACGAGCAACAGTAACACGAGGGGCTTTGTGTAAAGCGAGCCCTATGTAGAACATTATTTGTACATATCAGCTAGTGCTGCTGAAATTCTTTATCTTACATATGGAAGAAGCTTCTGCTGAATTCCCTGCATTTTTCTAGAGGTTTGCATACCAGCTACATGAAGACACTTCTGCTTTTGTTGTTTTGAATCTGAGGCTCCAAACTGAATTCTCATTTTCTAAATGCAACTGCTGGAAATTGATGTCTGAAAACTTTTCAAGCAGTGATCAAAGTCTGATGTGAATTAATTTGTCATCATAACAGAGCACTGCTTACAAGTCATTTCAGGCTGGATTTCAGCAAAGGCAATAGATATCTAGGTTGACAATTTCATTTAAAAGGATAGAAAGCCTTACATTTTTCTTTCATTGGTATCTTGATTTAATGAACATACAAACACATCATCACCATATGTTCTAAATATCAGCTTCAGTGCTTGTTCTTAAGAAACATCTTGGAAAAATGCCAATGAGAGAAGCTCGGAAGAAGCTTGAAAAGCTTTTGAGACATATTGCTGCAACTTGGGAAAGCAAATCCACTGGTGACTAATTACTCAAGAATTTAATTTGAATAGCAATATCAATAAATTACCAATACATACTTAACAGATATATAATGACAGAATTCATACTAAGGATAACGAAGTCAGTTGTGTTAGTGACTGGATTTCCAAATGCGTTAATCTCTACAGCAGGTCATAAATATGTGATGAAAATGTCACAGGATTCCCCATGATGAAACCCTTAGATAAGGTATTATCACAAACAAGGCTGCAAGCCACAGAGATGCTGGAGACCTGTTCTTACCACCAGAACAGCATGCTTCAACGAACTACCCCTCTCTCCAACTTCCACCTGTTTTCTGATCACACACAAAAGTACCCACACACTAGCAAAAGCACATACGTGCACACAGGTCTCCCCATTTTCCTCACCCTTGGCATCCCCATGGCTTTGATGTCGCTTTTTCCTGCCTGTGAATGCCCCTTATAGTATTTCTTATTGATTAGTGTGGCACTTATTTGTGTGAAATGACTCATCAACCAAGGTCTCCACTGCTGGCTTTTGCTAACAGAGTGCTTTTAAGCTCTAGCAGTTTTCTTTTTTTAGCCAGTTTTTCTTCCACAGCAGGAAACTCAGTGTGCCTGAAATAAGAAAAGTGCTGACAATGATGTCAGAACTTCAACTAAGGCCCCTAGGACAAGGTAGTCAAATAGTCAAGTGAGATGTGGTTTCATTTCCAAAGAACTGTTCCTATTCTTCAGCTGAGACAATAATTATTGAGCAACCCTTCAGGTTCACCCACATTCTGTGCTCTCATGTTTCTTATTTATTTTTCTCCCAATTTGATGAGAGCCTGACTTTTCAGCTAATGATGTGATGGAGGTGGTGGTAGAGGATTAGCAATGGATTTCAGTGAAGCACTTTGTTCTGAACACTGAAATATATTTAGGTGTGCTCCACAGCCCAAGGGATTGACAGTGTGATACAAAGCTTTATACCTCTATGTGGTCAATTCACAGCCATTCCAGGTTAATAAGTAATGAAAACCACCACAACTACTGTATGGCTGCTTGTCAGACAACATGAAATGGCTTGGGGTTTTTGCACATTAGCCTCTGGTGCATGGGTTTAGCAAAACAAATCAAGACAGCTGATGTAATCACTGACTGCAGTACTAGGGCAACCTGTGTCTAAACTGACGAGGCATCTACAGTTGTTCTTGCCCGTGGACACTGGCTCTTACCATAGTTTTGTGAAGGTAATTACAAGCTTTGGCCAAGAAAGACGAAAGGCCGTTCCAGTTTCCAGTGTTAATTCCAACACTAAACTCCCAGCCTAAGCTCACCAAAAACATGCTTCCTTTTAGTTTTCATCTACAAAAGCAACACAGCTTCCTTGAGAGATCTCACAGCACTTGGAAAATACACAGGACACTGTCAGTGGCACCTGAAAATAAGAATTGGAGAATATTTTACCAGTGGACTAAACATGGCGTTCCCCAAATGAGCTTGTGATGCCGTCAGAGATCACAGGCACGAGAGAACATGCTGTGCCTCTGGAAAACACTTTGAGAAATTCTTTTTCCTCTCACCTTTCTTGATGAGAAAGGCTCACTGAGCTCACCCTTCCTTGCCATTCTGTGGAGATTAACTTTCCTGTCTAAGGAGAACAAACAACAAGCATCTTTCCAGGGCCAGAGGAGCCTTTGAGCCTGTCCTGGAGGAGGACAATCTGTCCAGAGGAGAATAGTCTTTGCTCCTTCAGGTTCCGCTTGAGAAGAACAGACGAGAAAGAAGCCAGTCATCAACAGAAGTAAATCCAGGCACAGGCATAACAAGAAATCACCAGCTGCTTCTGGAACAGCCCTGAAAGTGAAACTGTACAAGGTAGAAAAGAGAGGAAAGAGCACGGTCTGGCTTTCAATCGGTTTCTCATGATTAGGATATTTCTTGTCCAAGTCATACCCCAAGCACCTTTTTTTTTTTTTTCCTGTTTTAATAAGCACAGCATGATATTCCCAGAAGGCCAGAGCTCAAGCTCTAGAACTCAAGTTTTAAGCAAGCTCACCCTTTTAAATGTAAAAGCAAAAAAACATTACACTGCTTTTTGCAGTCTGAGTGCGAATTAAGCTCTCCGTCTAGACGCCACATGTACTTTGTTCAGACTTGTGCTAGGATCCTTTAAAATCTCAAAAGCCAACGAGCCAGATTAGTACTTGCATGGGAGAACTACATGAAAGGCTGAGTAGCTCAGCTACGAGTACAAACAAATCAGCCAAAAATGAACTTAGTTCAGTATTCTTTTCCTGGCTTAACAATGTGTTCTGCAGGTTCACTCTCAATGGCATTATTTGGGTTTCTAAGACAATTAGAAGAGCTACCTTAAAGAAAATAAAAATAAAAGGAAAAAGAGATCATACTGAAGTCTAATCCAAAAGCAAGTATCAGTCCTGCACTCAGACGGGTTTATCTGAAGGTACTTTTATAGCATGCCATAATCTCACTATTATTTAGAGTTTGCAAAGTGACAGTGCAGTCAACGAACTGACAACTGTTCATCCTTTCTAAGGGTGTGTTTTATGGGGTAACAATAAGATAGAGAATGGTTGCATAGGTAAATGATGGCAGTGCTTCCCACTATCTACGAGCCACAGAAAAGATATTGGGAGAGGAGAATTGCTCATATTCTTTAGAATTCAGTCACAGCAAAGCCACGTCAATCCAGTGTTGGAAGGGAAACATACCTCCCTGTTACAGATTTGTCAGGGGAAAGGAGCATTCTGGCTTCCCTGGTCTATTTGTGGGAGACGGAAACGGCTTGTCTGCCACAGTTACACGTGGCCTTAGACCTCCTTCCAGCCAGCAGGGATCAAAAAAATCCAACCGGTTTTGTACCACGGACCTTTTTTCTCCTCACAATCAGCTTTAAAAGTAATAGCTGCATCAGCTGGCAGATAAATATAGGTATGACTTTTTTTTTTTTAAGTCACAACTGTCCTTTGTTCATCCTCCACCCCTTATGCAAGACGTTTTTGAGAGATGGACTGAAAAAAGACAGAGGATGAGACAGTCATTGCAAAGAAAGCTTACAATGAAAATGAGTAAAAGAGACACAGGTTGGGAAAACAGTCATGCCACCACTATTATATTTGGGCGGGGAGGAGATGCTTTCAGACAGGAAGGGTGTAAGCACACTGCAGTCCATCACACACAGATAGCTTTGAACAAACCATCTCAGAAATGTGGAGAGATGTATCCATGTTAATGTGTGCTCACTCAAAGCAAATATGCTAGTAGCTCCTCGTATTCAGCAAATCAGCCATGTGGTATCCATCCTAAAATGATTACAGTCTTCTGGAAGGAAAGGTAGTGTACCTATCACCACCCACTGCTGTCTGTGGCAGGAAAACATCGCTGTGTGACAGAGCCAAACATTGGGAATTAAGAATATAGTAGATCTGAAAATGATACCACATCCCTCAAGCCCCACTGTAACTTTCTCTACAAAGTAATTCCTCTTCTCAAATTATTTAAGCAGAGAGAGAAAAAAAAATGCGTTCAGAAGTTTCAGATAGGCCTATGTAAATAAAGGCAGAAGGAAAAGATTGTAAGGACAGAGACAAACAAACTGTCTTCTCAAGATGTTAGCTGCCCTGTTATGTTTTCAAGACCTCTTGATTGAAGAAGTAACCTGTTATTATTCTCTGCAGCCATTAATGTGAGTTTGAGCTGACTCATCTCCAATATTTCTCTATTATCTATTATATATGTGTAAGAAGCACTCACAATGTGTAGGTGAAGAAAGGAAAGCTACATTATCTTTCTGTTGGGGAGGTTTTACCCTTACTGATTGCATTAACCTGCAAGAAACACTAGCAAACCCTCTAGCACACTTGTTCCACTCCACAGCTCATCTCCTTAGCTCTCACATCGCAGCTCTCTCCTTGGAAGATCAAGAGACCGCATACAACCCAGGGGAAAATCCTCAAGATGAGGCTATAGCTTGAGACCCTGTCCTGAGAAAGGTTTTGAAGAAATCATTCCTGACTTCAGCAGCAGACAGAGTGATGCTGGAAGGCACTGACATAGACAGCAGTGCAGTCAATCCACGATGCAGGTGCCAAGCACTAAATATCAATGAGGAGTCTCACAGAAAGGTGGGCTCTCAGAATTCCCTAGCATTTTTGGAGACACCAGAGGAGCCCACCTGCCTGTAGCACAGATACCTTGCAAAGACAATTCAGCCTGCCTGTACCCTAAGCTCAATTTCTTCTCTAGGGGCCCTCAGGAGCGAACTTACACCAGACACATCAGTAACATCCGTTCCCAAACACTGTCTGTCCTAAGAGCAAGATGGATACAGACAGGGACTCTTTAGCACAATCACGAGAAACCTTAGAGAAGGACTGAAGGCATAGCTCAGAAGCACCATGATTAAATGCAGTGTGCAGGGATGTACGGTGCACCAAAGCTACCCTGCACTGAATGTAGCAGGCACATCAAAATGAGCATGCGGGTGCAGAAGACCTCAATGCCTGGGAAGAGGAGGGATTGTGCCACACACCAACTGTAGACACGCAGACCAAGATACGCAGGCTAGCTAGCTGGAAAGGCTTAGTGCTGCTGGTATGCACCAGGCCAGGCCTAAGGAAAGGAGGGTTTCAAGTCAAGTCAGTTACAATATGAAGATTACAGATTTAAATTATATTGAAACTTCTTTTTTTTTGTGCCTGACTGAAAACACCAATGAGAGGATGTTGTAGAAAGCATGTAAGAAACATGAATGCAAGACCCAAGTTGGCAGAACCTTAGAAGCAATGACCTCATGAGAAGGTAATAGGTGGATTTGGTAAGGTAGGAGGTCTGACTCAGAGCCAGGCTCTGGGCTTATGAAGGACAGACTCAGAGCCAAAGGAGAGTGGTTGGAAACAGCACAACAGAGGTGTAGCAAAGAGGCAGCTATCCAGAACATTGTGCAAATCCATTACTATTCATCACATTCAATGATACAAATCACAGAAGGGTTTGACCAGGTGCATATTCTGTAAGGTTTCCCCCAGCCATACACTTGGGAAGATTTTAACCACGTTGGTAGTATGCTACTTCCAGGAGCCATGTTTTGCCTCAGGGGATTATCACATGATCGCATAAATACTATGATCAGAAATCTCTAATTCATTGAGTTTTCTCCATCTTCTTGTCAGGTCCAAAGCCAACCAGGAGCTGAGGACTCTCTAAATTTAATAGAAATGCTCCATTATTGCAATTTCCACTGAAGGGGCCATAACATCTTACAGAAAAAGGTAGCTATTCTTTTACAAAAAGGAAATCAAGGCAAGAAGAGATGACGTGATATGCCTGAGGTAGCATAGCAGCAAATAGTTAGAATAAGAAAGAGAATTAAAATCTCCCAATAAATAGTCCCCATGTTCTGTCTGCTTACTGTTGCACAGTGTTTCTGAGAACACACACATGAATACAAAAAGAATGCATGAGAAATGCTATTTTGTAACCTACATTTAAGCGAGAGAAAGTGACAGAGTAATCTTATTAAATTCCAAATGTATTAAAACCACAAGACAGGAGACATCTCCCATCCTTGCCATTTTCTGTCAGCACAAATGGTTTAGAGTAGCCCATACGATGATGCTCATCATGCAAACGACCTTTGGGTAAGTGCAGGGCCAGTCGGAGACACCACTGCATGGCCACAGCATTAGCTGCAGCCTGACCTCAGACTTTACCAGGGAGGAGGTCACACTCTTGGCTTAGCTGTTGGTTTCTCTGAGGGAACCACCTTGTCTCCTTCGTCAGCGTGTTGCCATCTGGGACACTCATGGGGAAATGTGGAAGTTCAGAGGGCTGTTATTTCTTACCTCGGTTCGATTCTCCCAATCTTAATGGTACTTTATTTGCTAACTTTGTTCCTGACCCTGGTAATCATGTATTTCCTTGGTCTATGAGCAAAGCAGCAGTAGACCGCTCTGGAAGATAACACAGCTAATCAAATCAACTGTTAGGTGATCCTGAAATAATACCCTTTACCAACAGAAGATAAACAAGCGAATGCACAGATAAACATGATGCAACATTTGGGCTACAGATCGGGAATTACATGTTTCAATATAAATGAAAATCTGACTTCCAGAATGTCTTTAAAGATAAACATTCCGTGCTGTGGAAAACCTAGGGAGAACAGCTTGCGTTGCAAAGGGTGGACAGAGCTGTGTGGATCTGGGATGTAAATGATGTGGGATCCCTGAGACTGACTCCTCACTCCTGTGTCTCTCTTGTGATCACCTGAATGTGAAACTGCTGCTGATTCACCCAGTTACCACCCACCACACAGGCATGTGGAGATACATACCTGCCTTTCCTCCTTCAGTGACTTTGTGCTCAAACCTCAACAGCATTACAAATCCAGACTTGGCTATTAAATAATGAGGGGTATGAACCAATAATGAAATTTTCTAGGCTTATCTAAGTCATGTTTTGGGCACACATAATTCCTGACACAGCTCAGATGAGTTTAATTTCCCCAGGACATTTCTTTCTATGTAAAAGAGCTAAAAAAATCTCACTGCTGGGCACTAGCCAGATGCACTGCACCTGAGTTCATAGGCAAAGGAGGGTTTACATACATAATCCCTATGCAACTGTAAAACTGGATTTGCAGGCCCTTGTATTTAAATGATCCTATAGTCTTTAGATATATGGAGGTTTCAGGGTGCTTACCTGTTGACCACCATTAGCTACAAAAACATCGTTTTGCTTTTAAACATAAAGCATTTCAATTTTACAGATTATCATTTACTGGTTGAGTACCTTGGCCTAGTGCAGGTACTCTTTTGCCACATACGCTGTGATATAATACAGAAATGTGGATTAAACAAAGAAAGGACCTTTTAAATTTAAAACATACCTCTTTATCTCCATTGATCCTATTATGCATCTTCATAGCAGATTGACATGTCATTCAACTACTGAACCAAGGAAATAAAGCAAAGTGTCACACACAGCAAATGCCTGTCTGACAGAAGCTACCACCAGGTTATGTACAAGGGAGTTTAAGCAATTAAGAATAAGGAGTGTTTTCTTTACAAGAAAACAGGCACCATGCAGTAGAAGCAGTTCCTTCAGCATCTCCATCTAAGCTGTAAACAAATATTCTCCATAGCAGCCAGTCATGATGGATGGGAGAGTCAGTCAGTTTTTAACTACTGTAGCAATACTGCAGTTATCTTGATTTACACCAGCTGAGGATCTGAACGCAGCAATCTCCAATGATCTGCCAAAAGCTCAAACTTCTTTTGTTCTTCCTTCAAAACATTTTTTGTGGAAAAGAACGGCAGTTTCCAGGCATTTTGCCATGGTAATGGCAAGGGTCCACCAGGGAAAAATTCAGGATGTTGTCCTAGCAGTACAATCGCACTTCCCCCCCCCCCTTTTGTTTTTTATTTCTCCTTTGGTTTTTTGTTTGAGGGGTTTTTTGTTCTTTTTTGGGGGGTTTTGTTTGTTTTGGGGTTTTGTTGTTGTTGTTGTTGTTTGCTTTTAACTGTTGCTTTTTGCATGCGGGAATGGCCACAGTAAGGCCAGGATCAGTTTTGGGAACACTCACAAACATGTCAATCTTTGCATATGATTACTCATGGAGTTGGAATGTATTATATAACTCCTGTGTTTGTCTGAAATCATTCAGTCCTCTGATTATTTAGTGAAGAATCTCAGATGTCCTTTCTCTTCTCCATTTGCAGTTTCTCTCACCCTTGGACATCTCCAGTGCAGTGCTCAGCTTTCCAGAGAGAGAGAAGTAGACAGATACTCTTTTGGAAGCTGTCAGTGTCTATTCCTGTAAGAGATGGAGAGGTTGCTCTTGAGCAAAGACAGCCAAGAGTCTTTGCTTGCAAGCTGATTACCTTTTCCTGCAGTAATATTCAGCAGGAAACAAATACAGGTAAAATAAATCTGCTCCTGAACGGGAAGTCTTATATCAGCACCAATTTGTGAGCTGCCGTGGCCTGGGGAAGACAAATTCTGTCCCCAAAAGCACAACCAGACATACCATGGCTCTATTCTCAAGCATGGATTTCAACACATACATACAGTCAGAGGCTTGTTCCTTGTGCTATTCTTAACATTACTGTAAATTAGCATATGATAATGCTATTTCTCTTATTAGACACTTGGTATGTTTTGCCCTGTAGCTGCGATTAGGGAAAGAAAAGGAGGATAAGCTTAAAACCTGTTTTTTCCCCCAACTAGGTTAACACAAATGCAGCCCAAGTAGTGCTTAAAAACAAGCCATTTTAGAGCAGGCGTAATATTCCATGCCTGTTATTAAAATACTCGAGCTCATGCTGAACAGATTAATAGGGCTGAACCGGCAAGAAAGAAATCTCATAATGCACTTCTTTGCAGGGATTCCGCATCCACGACGCATTCTTCATCAAGGCAGGTGAAGAAATTACTCCACTGCAATGCCTTTGTTAAAGCCCAGATCCAGTTCTGAGCAGTGCGTGTTTAACACACATTCTCTCGTTTCATGCACCCAGACATACGTATATGCATAAAAGGAGGACAACCGTTGCAACAATATGTGGTCACTTACCACATATTTATATGAATATCATCTTCTCTCCAAACCAGCATCCTATTTGTTACTATAAATGCAGTGCAGATTGCTGGTGACTGACAGTTATTATCTTCCTGGGGCTGCTGGGTGGCAAAAGCATCAATTCAGCTGACATGAGACTGAGGGGAGTATTCAACCTGCAGAGGCCAGGGACCCAGCATTCCTAAAAAGACATCTTGTGTAGCTCATATATTACCACCACAATTGGAGCCCATGTTTGTGGCTTTGGCAAGCCATTTCTTTGTTTGTTCTGTATCCAGGTCTTGCTACTGCTGTCATCCTAGCAACTTGCATGATCACCCAAGACAGCACAAATAAATATAACTTAATATCTCCTCAGGAGATTATTACAGAACTGTTATGCTTGAAATTAGGCGCAATGTTACATTTCGCATCAGAAGCACACAATCAGAAGCAAAGACTTGTCAGCAAAGCCAATTTCAGACGAAGCATACTAATACTGAGCTGGAAAAGGCCTTCTTATCAGCAATCATTTTGTGTGGGTAGTGAGATATTCCAGCCAGCCAGCCATATATCATGAACATCAATTACCACACACACACGCGCAAACAGACACACACATGCACACACACAAACACTGAGCTGATTTGCTAATTGTCTGATAAAATCTGGATAGTTCATAACCAAGTGATTTTAGTGGCTGCCAAAAAGAAAAATCTTGCCATGGCAAGAAAAAACAGAACATGAATGGAAAACAGGATTCAGCTCATAAATAAGCAGTTTCAAAAGTCCTTGCTTTAGATGAAATCTGCACCTCCACCTTAAGACTGCTGTTGGAGAAGCTGCACATCAAGCTTGAGCGAAGCACAGAAGACAGGGAGACGGATCTCTACATGACTTGTTCTTAATATTCTGAGAACCTTCCCTTCCTGGTACCTTGCAACACACATAAAGGTGACTCTGTCAGGCTCTTGCTATGCAGCATACACGTATCTTGGAGTCCTACCAGATTTCCATGTATGAAGGTTCATTCAAAGACTGGAGTATATCTTGTTGGCAACTTGGATGGGAGTCTCTCCTCTGTCTCAGGGAAACTTTGTCTGATTTGAATTTTATCACCAGACAATTAATTTTTACATTGGAGACAACAGCAGAGTGGGAGGCATCTTTGTCCAGTTCTAGGGGAGGACTGCGGGAGAAAGAGGAGTGCTCACTGATGGAGCTACCGCACATGCTGTCTTAGTGATGACAGGACGTGGAATGGCACATCTGCATGGAGACCTTACAGCCAAGGGCACATTAATAGCTCCACTGCTGAGAGCAACAGCTCCAATTTGCTAGGTACACCCTTGATTAACGCTAGTGTTTCATGCCACAAATCAAGCATTGCAACATAAAACAGCCAGCATAGATACCTTTGCAACCTACGGAGAGTAATTGGTAATCTGCAGAAAAGATCATACAGTGTCACTGACGCAGGTTTTCTTCCTAGTTGTATGCATCTAGATGTACAGCGTTCCCAGCCCTGTTTAGCCCACTACATCCATTTCTCTCCCCAGTGATTCAGACCAAGTATCTCATGATGTCTTAACGCAGGAGAACGCTGCACCTTGTTCTCAAGGACATTTTTCTGCTTGGTTTCCAATCAGGAAAACAACTGACTCCATTTTAGTTCTCTCCTTTAATGCTAGGTTGGCCTGACATTTTTGTTTTTCTGAAAAGCATTTTTTAAAAACTAAATAAATCAGGTTATAGGAAACAATGTCTCTTACACTTGTCAGATTGACACATGGTGCTCCACATTGTGACATGTCCCACCCAGTTCCATCAGTCCACTTTACATCACCATTGTCATGTAATGGGATGTGACTGATGAGAATAGATAAGAGGTTGGGAAATTTCCAAATTCAAGACGATTTTTTTTCCCCTTAATAAAAAAAAAGCCAACAACAAACAACCCTTAACTAAACAAAAAAAAAAAAGCAGAAAAACTCAGAAAATATCTCAATCTACATGAAAAAAGAGAAGAAAAGAGAAGAAAAGAGAAGAAAAGAGAAGAAAAGAGAAGAAAAGAGAAGAAAAGAGAAGAGAAGAAAAGAGAAGAAAAGAAAAGAGAAGAAAAGAAAGAAAAGAAAAGAAAAGAAAAGAAAAGAAAAGAAAAGAAAAGAAAAGAAAAGAAAAGAAAAGAAAAGAAAAGAAAAGAAAAGAAAAAAAGAAAAGAAAAGAAAAGAAAAGAAAAGAAAAGAAAAGAAAAGAAAAGAAAAGAAAAGAAAAGAAAAGAAAAGAGTAAAAAGGAAAAAGAAAAAAGAAAAGGGAAAAAGGAAAAAGAAAAAAAGAAAAGGGAAAAAGGAAAAAAGAAAAAAGAAGTCTTCCTTTTTTGGATGGTGATCCATCTCTCTATCTTTGTGAAAAAACTTTGTATTTTCTCTCCATCTTTGTGAAAACAATTACACAACCCAATATGAACTGAGTCATGCCTCACGCAGCCTCCTTGCCTCACTTGGTGCATGTATCAGAAGCAGCATAGCACTTTGGCATAGCACTAGGTATTCCACAAGCTCATCCCATTTGCTAGTTTAATCTTCATCAATACTGCTATCCTCCACGCTCCACCTCATCCTCTGAAAAGAAATGCAAATGAATGAGATTTATAGCCTGGGATGTTTTCAAGTTTTCAAATAAGGTGGGGCTTCCACTGCCCGCCACGCTCAATGAAGACCCTTTGGTTGCAAATTCCTTTGACTGAGCAACTGTGTGTGCATGTCAGTAACACTGCCCAAGAGTGCCAGCATCCTCCACCCCCTCCTTTTCTGGTTTAGAAGCACATTGCAAAGCCTGCTTGGATTGCTTGGCTCCGTGCTGTGCAAACAAGCGATGCAGGACCCATCTGTAATCATAGTAGACTCTTCTGCATATATTAACATCAGCCTTGCCTTAAAAACAATGGGTACGTCCACAGCACTGATCACTTCTAGCTCATTCACTCCTGCCTGGTCAGCAGTCCAGCCTCTGCTCAAGACCAGCCCCTGCTCAAGACGCCCAAGAGCCTGCCCTTCCAGTTGGGTTTCTAGGTACTGGCCACACCTGGTCTTGCAGTCAGCAGATCTCAGCCTGATTGCAAATAAACCCCACCAACCCCACACCCTCCAGCATGAAACACCAGGATGATTTTATAAGGAGAGCTCTCTCATGAACCTAACATGGACTTTTCGGACAGTTCTCTCCACTCCTGGGTATTTTAGGGCTTCTTACCTTTCCTTCTAGAAGACCCTAGGCACTGGGAAGGGCAGACAGTAATGGTCACTGCCTGGCTAGACTGGAACGACACAGACCCTTAGGCAGAAAGTGGCCAGAGGCAAAGCTCAGGCTTGTGGAGGCTGGTTCACTGACAGTGGACTACATACAGCATTTTTCTGTGTGAAAACTAGCACAACTGATGGGGCTGAGATGCCTGAAATGACTTGGTAATGCAACACAAACCCAGCCAAACAGTTTCAGGGCAGCAATACGACTCTGTCCAACATTGGTATGATGATGAACTGTCATTGTACGAAGTAAATTTCCCGGTTTCCATCCTCTTGTAATGGTCAGCTGTCCACATCACAGAAATAACATGTGCTAATTGGCACCTACCTCAGCAGAGAGCCCAATGATTAGAAAGACATGGAGAATGAACTCCAAGCTTGAGGTGATACCTCTAGGTCAGAGATGAGCAAAAATTGGCAAGGCAAGAGAAATAGCCACTTCCTCTACCTGTGCTGTTGATGAATAAAAGACTTTATACTCCAAAACTGTCAATCTGGCTTTTTTTCCCCCCAGCAGCACGAGTTTCCCTAATAAATAGAAATTAAATTTGTTCAAATTTCAAGCTGTAGGGAAAGGAGCTTGGGTCTATTTTAATGGCCTCTTTATAAAGGAGCAGGAGGAATAATGGATAGTCTCCATGTTACCGTGTTAACAAGCTTCCATTGCTGATAATGGACACCCTAATACACTGTGGAGAACAAAGTGCATCAGGTCCGCACACACTGGGCAGGGAGAGGGCTGGCAAACTGAAACCTTCCAGTTACTTTGCATCCTCTCCTAACTATTTCTACCTGCATTTCCAAGAAACTTTTTCTGTGTCAGGAGGCAAAAATGACAACTTATGTAGGGAGAGATAAGGAGCAGCACCAGACACAAATAAAAGGCATTGTAACGAACAAAGGAGTTGCTGAATTCTTAGAGAAGTGCAAACACAAGTTTCATGGATCAGGAATAAAGATGAGTCTATAGGAGTGGGAAGCATCTTAATATCTGCTTGCCCAAAACCAAATTAAACCTCGAAGAAATCACGTAGAGGAGCTTCATATGAAATTGTATGCAGACACTAGAAACAGGAAAGGGAGAATGGCAGCAGACAATAAACAGCAATGTACTTCAGATGCAAGCAGTTCTCTCACTGTGCCATTTCCACTGCAAGGTATACATCCATAACTTTTGACAGAGTGAAATACAGAGCAGCAATATCACCTCTGAATCTTTTCTTTACTTCTGCTGCAAAACCCACTGAGCACAGCTGTGACTTTACAGGAGCAGTAATCAGAACAAAACGGAGGAAGAAAATGGGGAAGTTCTGATCAGTGGAGGACAAACTGATCAGCCCCAGAACAAACAAACTACAAAGAAAGATTGCAAAATATGCCAGTGCAGAGCATCCTTATTAACTGGCAGTGACAGACAAAACAGTCGTCAGTGAGAGGAGGTCTGTGGATTATCAGTAATCAGCTGAAACCAAATGCATGCCACATCAATACCAAGAAGGGACAGATTAGCAACAAATTTAGCATCCAACAAATATGGCCACCACTGGCCAGTACCATCTGAGACTGGGCAGCCTCAGATCTTCTGTCACTTGAAGCCTTTGGCTGGAGAGCTGATGGCTGCATTGTAAGCTAATTTTTATTATTAAAAATATAGGTTGGGCTATCACAGATATGTGTTCAGCACTGGAATGAAAGGGCTTAGGTATGTAAATTGATTAAGCATTTATAACTGAAACGCGGGAGTGGGACAAAAATGCATCCTATTTCTTGATAAAATAGCAATACCCTCCAATGTAGACCTGAAGTGTGTATTTATAATGTCCACAAAACAATATCTACTTCAATTCTCCCCTTCCCCGAGGCTCCCAGGAGCAGTGTTTGTCTTGTAGAGGTTTATTCCGTAGTCATTAGCAGAGCCTTACATCAGAAAACTGATCAGCAGTACTACTGTGTCTGTACAGATATTATCTAAAGTGAATTGACACTGTTAGATTTTTCAACAACTTAAAAAAAAATCAATATTAAAACAGGCAATTTAAGCATAACCAGTTTATATACGGAGAATTTCTATACTGTTTACAAACTGACAAATCAGATCTCAAATTCTCACTTACAAGTGTCGTGTATTAAAAGCCACTTAAGACAAGTTTGTTTCCCTCAAAGTAATTAAAAAAGTAAATTTCTTTTCACTCATATCAACATTTTCTTTTAAATTTTTCTTTCAAAAATCCATGAAAACTGAAAACTTAACTTTACAGTAGCTGAAAGAAAAAAATGTTTCTTAGCTTCTGAGAAATTAAATAGTGAAATGTTGACATTTAAGAAAAAAAATAAGAAATCAGTCTGATTTAAATGTCATTCTCTGTCAAAAGAATAAGTTTCAGTAAAAACATTTTGATCAACACCAATTATGTTCTGCCTAATCTGTACATGCTTGATTGTGCCATCTGCTTTATTGGGGTGACTCTTGGAGAACCAATTTAGCCAAACAAACAAGAATGACTGCTACTTATTCGAGACAGAATTAGAGTAAACTTCAGAGAAACTTATTTAGCTATCGCCAAACAGCAGAGTGAAGCTTTGAGGTGTAAAATTATACCCATTGCAGCAGAGTAGGAAAAGAAGGTTTGCCCCTGGGGCAGGTGCAAAGGAGGTGAACCTCAATTATTTTAACTGTGGAAGAAAATAATACTTTATTTGCAATCCAGTAAGTGCCATGGCACAAGGGGAGGGAAGAGAAGGAGGAAAGAAAATGCCGAAAAGCCAAACACAAGGGGAAAATTCACTACTTTCCTCACCAGTCACTGTCTGCAGTCCAAGAAAAAGCAGCAGAAATACCAAACGTACTGCTCCCCCACCCTGCAGAAGTTTTCAGGTCCTCGTGTTTCCTATTTTCCACATTACTTTGCTGCTGCATCCTTCACTCACCCGCACCTCTCAGGAAGCTTCACAGGGCAGAGGCGACCTGCTCTAACCAGCTTGGAGAGCAAAGGAGCTGCCTTTGATTGATTTGGTATGTTTTCTTCCTAAATTATTATTCTGTTCATCATGCCACAAGGATGCCCCAGTTAGAAGAATGTGCCTGAAAAGATCAATGACCAGCTAGGACATTATGGTTAGTGTTCCACAACACAGCCATTCAAAGCTTCTCAGTGACAGCAGAGAGCAAGCTAGGGTTTTCTGATCTAAACACTCAAACTTTCCTATGCTCAAGTAAAAGAAGAGTCTTCACTGCCTGCAAGCTTTGAAGAGATGGGAACACGGGGAGGAACAGAACTGTCTAAAAATTTCCTCCACTCATAACTTAAAATGATCTTCTGTGCTGGTGAGGCAGGGGCCAGAACCTGCAGGAGAGACAAAAGAAGGTCTGCACTGAATGCAATGATGTGATACCAGAAGAAAACAGCAGAGGATCTGGCCCAGAAATATATTTAAAAACACCGGTTTTTCATTTTGGGGATAGTTCCTGGGCATCACAGCAAAGGCGCAAGTTAGTTGATGTTTTGGTCATTTCCAAAGAAATCCCAGAATTATTCCCTGCCTCCCTCCCCCCGCTATGTCCATTCAGACCTGGTCCAGTGGATTAACGCTTACTATGTTAAATATGACAGAATTCATTCTGCCTCCTTCTAAGCTTCCACTCCTTGCAGGATTATATCACTAAGAAAGCCAATTACACTGTCATTTCAAAATAATCACCATGTTTCCAGAGGTAACGCCAATTCTATTGTGTTTGTTGGTAAGACAGTATTTTCATTTCACATAACAGTAAACATGGGCAGCAGCTATTTAAGTTACCTCTCTCTGAAAAGGTATCAAGAGATCACCACACAACCAAACATATTTCTCCAGAGCCACTGAATTATTAGCAATTTCTTACATTAGGAGAGACTGTAAGCTGTGAGAATAAAATATTTTTCTGTTTACTTTGGGATTTTTATTAAAAACAAACAAGCAAGCCATCAAGCTGGCTGAGTTTGTCAAGTTACTGGAGACCAGTTAGCTGAATGAGAGTCACTGGAAACAGTTGAGTAAATATTTAAGAAGATCAAATGGAGGAACATTTGGTACAGCACAGCTTGCTGAAAGATTGCAAAGATACCAGCATGTTTCAGGAGAGGCAGGTCATGCCTCAGAAAATTGCTGGAATTCTTTGACTGCGCTGTATTGCCACCAGGACAGACAAGGGAAATAGAGTGGACTTCGTTTTTCAAAGTATTTGACAAAGTTCCTTGCTTGAGGTTAATGACCTAAGGAGCCAAGGCACAGAACAGAAGAAAAGTTGCTGGAGTGAAAATTGACTTCAGGGCAAAAACCACAAGGAAACTGTAAATATAATTTGTGAGGTGGGAAGAAAGTTGCTAGTGCGTTAGCAGGTGAAAAAATGTAGGGGCCTTGCTGGGTAATTTTTGTTATAAAAGACTTCAATTTTTTTTTTTTTTATTCTTTTCTTCCTTCTCTTAGTCTAAGCAATTATTTAAAACATACTGGATTCATAACCCGAAGTCTGCTGAACTGTTCTTTTAATCCAGCAGGCAGGTCATACCCAGGTACCTGCAAAATAAGGTTCCTCCATGCTCTGAGGTGGAGTGGGTAGCAGGAGGGTTGAGCAGGCTATCTGATTCCCCGTGACCACTCTGTCCTCATCCTCCCTGCTCCATACACCACTGGAGGTGGTGGTACCAAATCCTGATTAGCGCATACCCTGGAGGGACTGGCATGGCTGCCCTGCTTGATCGTGTCCTCCAGGAAACGGAGGTGATACTCACACTGCAGTACATGTGATCCAAAGTTCATGATCTTTCACGCTGTGTCACAAGACAGAAAAGGCAGCTATTTAGGTGGACCGGCTCCCAGATGATATGCTTTTTCACTTAAAAATTTCTGAAACAATGATTTTTTTGAAAGTTTATGGTTAAAAATAGGGAGTGTTCCCAAGTGCTCTGTACCTCAAATCAAAAAGTAGTAAACAATAATGTTTACACCACTCTGTGTGAGCAAACAAGCAGTTCACAGATGCTCTTCTTCAGAAGAAATGTTGAAGGCACGAAATCATATGAAACAAAAGGAAGAGAAAGAACAGAGAAAAATTTCAGTAAATCCATAGGGGACGTATTGAACATATTAGAGTGCCCATTTCTAAATAGCTTATAAGTGATGAATTAGACATTTTAATGACTTGAAATAGAAGATGTTTGGAATGTCAGTTGTCACAGATAGCTACTGGGCCAAACTGTGTGCTTATGAATGTAATTTCCAACGCCATTTGCTGATAGAATAATGATACCATTTGTAATAGCTTGTTATTTGTGTCTGTAACATCGTGTATTAATGATTTATTAACCATCTGTAATGACACATAAATGGAGCATGAATACAGTGGGTGCTTATCATGCATGAGTTTAATAAAGTTGTATCCCTATACTTGGTTACCTTTTCTGTCACTTCTCAATGTACTATGCTTTTAGACCTGTGTCCTGACTCAGTGGCAAAACCAGGGACATGCAGAATGCAGAATGAGGTTTTTGGTGCAGAAAGACATCTGTTCCTTCCAAATGACCAGGTAGATAATAGATGGAAGGATTTAAAGCACCTGCAGTATGTGTACTGGTAAATTGTAAATGCACCTTAGTCCAGGTACACAGCATATAAACAGAATAATGTCTTGAAGCAAAGAATAAAAAGCATCAATATTTGCTGAAAAGGCAACGCTAAGCTTTATAGTGCGTGAGAGAGATTTGGGAGCACTTGAAGAAAAATCCCTCGAGCCCTCAGCCCTGTATACAGCACTGTATAGCTGCAGTGAACAAAGCAAATGTGATTCTGTGTTATAGTGCAGGAGCACGATATAAATCAAGGAAGGGGGTAGTAGTGTAAATGTTATATTTATAATGGAAATGCTGATACAACCCCTAACTTACAGAGGTGCTGGCAGGAGCTGCCATAATATGGCGAGATATCATTTAAGCAGTGTTTGCAGAACTGATCACTGTATCTCAGAAGGAACACCCTGTACTTGCTCTTGAAGATGCAAACCACTGGCTATGAATCAGCCAGAATGACTAAATACATACCGCACAAGCCTAACCTGGAGAGAAAAAAAATCTTTATTCTGATACTGTGTTTGTTCTTTACATTTCAAAAGCTGGAGGAAGCAATCAAATCCATAGTACTTTCTTCTTCTTCAGTAAGCTATATTAAAAAACTCAATTGGTTCAGGATTTATTGATCTGAATTGACAGTGAAGTTCACAAATTCATATAAAAGAGCCATCTCATTACAAGCCCATTTAAAGAATCTGTGGTTCAGAATTCACAAAAAAAAGTGTTTCCATGGAATTTAAAAAAAAAAAATAATAAGAGGGAATAACTTTTGAGAATAGACAGTACAAATCATTTTGCTTTGGTATCATGTGTGATTTGTCAGAAGCAGCCAGACATTCCTGTTTTAATTTTTGTAGGAAATGTTGCAAGCTTTGTAGCTTGACAAAACCAATACGCTTACAGAAACTATTGAGAAGAGATGGCTGGTCGGAGCAGAGTCTACTGGTGCTGCTGGAGCTAAGTTATGAATGAGGTATCATTAAATTTGACCCAAGTGAAAGTGTTAACAGTGACTGAAACCAAACTTCACAATTAAAAAGCAACAACATTTTTATTTTAAAACTTACTGTTTTCTGTAACCTTGTCAAAGAGGTAAGGGGTTTCACATCAAACCTCTGTGCTAAGTGAGGAAATTAAGTCACTAGCATTAAAAACCATAGCTCTCAAAAAGAATGTTGAAGCCTAAGGGTAAAAATTCATCACCCAGACATATTCTCAAGGGCAATACGACACCTAATTTTGCAGGAGTCAAACAGTTGGAGGGGTTCAAAAACATACTAAAGTGCCTACAATATATATGAAAATAAGTCTAGCCCTAAGATCACATAGCACATTGAAAGAAGAACACGGCATATAGCTCAGCAGCTTTGGGTTCCCTCTGTTAATCACAATGGCGTGCTTTTGCCAACAAACAGATAATAGGCGGAGAAGATCTAAAAGTTACTGTGGAGAGAAGAGCACTAAAATAAAATGGCTCCGTATGTGAGGGACATGTTCTAGGGCTTGTGCATTCCACGTGAGACTGACGGGAACAGAAGAGGACTGCACCAGGCCATGTCCATGTCACACAGTTTTCTGGGGCCCATGCTGCTCATTCAACTCATAGGACGGTTTAAAGAAACTAATCACCACCTGGATTAGCCATCCCAGCAGCTGCTATCTTTCTGCAGGCCATCAGAAAAACTAGGGTATGGGGGGGTTTAAGGAATGCCCCAGCCAAAACTCCGGCACTGTGACTGCCCCAGACTGGTCATGTCACTCATGCTTCTTGGCTGTGCAACCCACCAAATGACCACACAGGAGTATCTCAGGTTCCCAGGCAGCTTCGCCTAATGCAGGATAACCAGAAGACTACAGCAATAAAAGGAAGCAGTCAAGATAGTCTAACCAGCAGTCTGGGCTAACGCAGCAGTGTAAATAGAGGAGCAGAGTTTCATACAAAAACAAGGAGGTTTTGACAAGATATTCCTGTGAAATCATTAAAGAAATTGGAGAATCAGGTGCAAAAAAGCATCTGATAAACTTAGAAGATTGCTCCCATTCCAATGCTTTTTCCTTTCCTTCTTCACCAAAGTCAAGGGTAAAATCCATCTATGCCTCTTGATCTAAATACCAACCACCCTGCCTGTTTCAAAAGAAGGTGAAGTTTGTGTCCCAGGTGGTGAGGTGGCTAGCTTAGATAGTGATGAGTTTCTCAGCTTTCAAACAAAATTTGATTAGCACCACATGGGCTTCAGAAAGCTCTATGCCATGAATAAGATTTGGTGGAGTCTTCTCTTCCAAATGGCCCTTAAATCTTATGTGAAATGCATGAACCACAGAAATTTCTATTAATGAAAAATGGAAGAAGTGCAAAGAGCACCTTTGGTATGGTTGAAATACAAAATCAAAGACAATCTCCTAGCACTGACATTCTGACATTCCTCTCTGGTTTTGCCTTTGAGTGGCACCACCTGAGTTTTCAATGTGGGAATTTAGGAATGGACTTTGGACTTTTGCCACCCATCTTCCCTTTCTTAACAGCCAGGTGTGATGGGGTTTCTTTCCAAAAACTCTGCAGCAAGCCCAGATCACAACACGGGAGGTAAAAGCACACATATTAATTTGTCATCTGACCTAATATCTAAATGTTTGCCAGAAACACTGGGACATCTCCAAGTCACACGGAAGGTTTACCATGTCCTCTAATGAAGCATCTAAGCTTGCATAGATTAATAGCCACTGGGCTTACACTCATGCCTTAAGTTATACACCTGATTGTGCATGTTACCAGAGCAAGGCCCAAGGCATTATTGCAAGACAATTCAACATGCTGAAGATAGAGAAGAATACAGGTATCACAGCTCATTTTCCATTAAAATTGATTCATGTCTGTTCTTTTGCACTGAGGGCATTTATGACATCAGTGACTCACAGGAATCAAGGGCTATGGAGGTGATCATGCTCATAAAACAGTAAAACCTCTATTAACAAACAGGAATGGTGATAAATATTGTGCAGAAGCGGCATCTGATTTATATTGGGAGAATTAAGAAGAAAGAACATCCGAGATATATATCTCAGAGTCACTTGAGCTGTAACACAGCCTCACAGTAACTGGAAATGTAGACTTTCCTCCAGTATTTTCTGAGCTAGTCTTGATCTTCACAAAGCATGCTAGCTGTTGGTACAGTGGATTGCAGCTCAGCTTTTTGCATAAAAATTCATGAGGCAGTATCTATTTCAACTGTTTTATACAGCAGTAAAGAGGAGGGGAAAAAAGTTTAGCCCTACAACTGAGATAGGGTTCATTTTGAGTGATGATTGCAAACCAGCAGTGGAAATTACAGATGCTACTTGGTTCACTATTATTTTGCAGCATCTCCAGTAATCTTCAGTGATCATTTGTAACAGCATGTCTGATGACTTTCAAAACATAACTGGAAAGGATACTTCTGTGGAGACTATGGCTACGCAAAGGAGAAATCAATCTTTGCTGCTCAGGGAGTCAACTTCATACCGCTGCCATCAGACGCTCAGAAATTTCAACACACAGAAATAGGGTTGGGGGTGCTCCAAGCCATTTCACCCCACTGTATCCAGTGCAGTGTAGCACGCCAAGAGGGATCATTCAGCTCCCTTTCTTCTATTGAAAGGTAAATGTAAAAGTGAACCATGTTTAAAGGCAAAGCAAACCAACTGCTTGCCAGTGGGGGAAGCAAACAGCTGCTGAGCAAAAAGGCTCAGCTAAACCTCTACCACGGCCCTCCAACAAAACACAGAAGGTCATCCTTGCACCTGCACAACACCTCGTTGGCTCTCACAGGTAAAGGGGGTCTCTGCACAGTGCAAAACACAGGGTTGGCTCCCGGAGCCCATGTCTCTGCAGCTGGACCCCAACCAGCTAGAGCAGTAGCATGGAAACACTACCTAAAGGACACCAACAGCCTGTGCACTTCAGGGCAAGGACTGTCTCTTTTTGATGTGTTCAGAGTACAGATGTAATGCGGCCCTGATCAGTGACAGGGGCTGCTGGGATCTCTTGTAATAACATCAGAATAATCACACAGGAAAACCTGACATTTGCATGCAAGCTTTTGGGATGGATTCATTACGCTCCTTTTCTAAAGGCACATAAAAGTAGAACATCACACTTGGTAGCTAGAAAACAAGAGTAATCGCAGTGAATGTTTCATCACTGGCAGAGAATATCCTAATGTATTACGGTGGAAGGCCCTCGCAAAATACATTACAGACAAGTCTTGGTTGTCTAGGGTAACAAAAAGTTGGGGTGACCCAAATGAAACAAAAATAGTGTTAGTACAAAACATAAGCAAAAATGTAAGAATACCCTACATTTAGGATATCTTTTAAAAAGATGAATGACTTCATGGTGATAATTGCAAAGACAAATACAGACTTTTCTTAGAAAGATGATGTTCATTCAGAACCTGGCACATCAGACACATCAATAAGTAATGGTAACAACCCTGTTAAATCACTGGCTGCTTTGTGGCCTGTACAAACGGATAGGGTGATGTCTCCTCCATGCATACTGGACATATATCAGTGTCATGTGAGCCACCGTATCACACATCTGCAGGCACAGCCGAGAGGCCCCAGACTGAACAGGAATGCAGAACTGTCTCCTTACACTTTCAGGAAAGATTTGAAGCAAATGGTCTTCCAAAGAAAAGTGAAACAGGCAACAGCAGAGGAAGCAGGAGGGTGTTTTAATGAAATTTGTGTGGTTGCTAAGGCAGTTGAGCTTTCATATTAGTTCTGGGATTCCTTAGTTTACTGCATGCAGAATGAAAGCATTTTCACATTCAAATTTACAGTTACATCACTCTGAAAGCCCTTACAGCAGAGGACAGGCAAGAACCTCCTCTCTCCCTAATCCCACACCTGCCACAGAGTTTCCTTCAGCTTCCACCCCAACTCAGCACCCACCACACACCTCACTGAGGTTCGCCCATTTGCTCTGCATCACAAGGTTGCTCTACGTCACAGACTCTGACCAGGTCTATGTCTTTATTTACTGCTTAACACATCATACACTATAATGGTCCTAGCCATTCATGTTCAAGCAAAACACATGGTGTGCACACACATGCATATCTATTTCAAAGAATGTATTAAGTGCAGCTCCAGCTAAATTGCAAGATGCAATTTAATACCAGCAATTAACTGTGCACATATTTTTGTACCAGTGAACTGCAGCACAAGTGCTAGCAGTTAGATGTCCTTTCATATGGTGGAGTTTAAAAATAACTTTAGGGCACTCTCGTGATGGCAAATGCTTGCACAGGGTATTATTAGAGCATTTATTGACACAAGCTGCAAAGAAAATCTGCACCATGATAGACGGTAGAAGCATGTGGGAAGTAAAAGGGCAGAAGAGATAGAAAACTTAACCAAGATACATGCAAACATTTGCTTGGATTTCGACAATGTCTGTAGGCAGGATAATATTCTGTTTGGCTGTTTCATTTGTTTAAAAATTAAGAGGCAAAAATATCCTAGGGAAAAACTGGCCGTGGTATTAGACCATAGCACAAGGTGCATTCTCTCTCTCTATTTCATCCCAGCCTTGTACTGGTCAAACCCTTTTCAGTTTCTCAGAGTCATTCCAAGTGCAAATTGTGAAACCATAATTTCTTACCAAGAGAAGGAATGTGGATGGGAATGTGCAGGAGCATGTGCAGGAATCCCCATTAATTAATCCTAGGTGAGATTCTTTGCCATTTTATCCAGGGATCACAGGAAAAACTGGATTGCAAATCTGCCATATATTCATGACTAGCATACAGATGTGAAGTACTCTTCACTTCCTTTTACCACGTAGCAACCTCAGCCCAAGGTAGGTGCAGTAACCCTGGTCCTACAGAGGCTGAATCCAGGACAAGAACAGGGAATCATCTAAGTTGAATTAATGTTTGGAAGCCCTAAAGCCCATGTTTTCTTTTGAAACTGCCTCTGTGTCTCCTCCCAGACAGGGGGCTATGTGTTGTGAGCAGGAGGATTAGACGCAGCTGCAAGACATGCGTTTCGGTGGCAGGAAGGCAGTCCTGACCCTGTGGGACCGTGCCAGTGTTGAGCAGTGAATGCGCATCAGAATGCGGGGCCCTGCAAGGAGATAAGGCCAAACCACCTCAGTCCCGCCCTGTTCACTCACACAGCTTCTCCGAGGTGGTCATGCCACTAATCTCAGCAGATCTGCACACCCTGTGGACACATTGCCTAAAAAGCACTGGTGGAGGAGATGGGGCCTTACCTCACCCCCCGAGCACCAAGAGGCTATCCGTACAAGTGACCACTCCTGTCTTCTTCTAGTCTGGTGCAAGAGTGTTTACTGTTTCACACTTGAAACACGTGGAAGCCTTCAAAGGTATATCTGCATATTCTGTGCTCAACAGCTGCAGAAAAGGTCAAATGAAAACTATTTATAGTTGCAGGTACTGTGTAGTAACTAATTGTGATGCATGATGGTTAAGAATGCAGATGGATAAAGCAACCATTTCCTGGTATTACATGCTTGTGCTTAATCATTTCTGCTCATTGATTTCTTTCCCTCCTCTTCTGTTTCTGAAAATTCTGCTGTCACCTAAACAGCTGTAGGTGCTGAAACCCATTTTCTCACCAGGGTGCTGAGTTTCAAAACTCCTTGGCACCCAAAATGGAGTCCTTACTCTGTGATTAAATCTGTACATTGATAGAAAACTTACAGCACCCAACACTTCCAGTGCAGAGGTGGGCATTTTTTCCTGGATACGTTATGACGGCCAAGAGGAGAGACTGTGAGACCAGCCATTTTCAAAATGTGCCTATGCTGGAATAGCCAGTCTGCTTCAACAGAAGGCTCCTGAAGGCAACACATCCTTGCATCAGAAGGACGACAGTCCTGATACTAAACAGTTATCCAACATTTCCATGGAAGCCGATGAAACCTGGAAATAAAACAAGCTTATTTGGCTCAACACAAAAAAAAAATAAATGTTTATATGTTTTGCCAAAGCTATCCTTTTTATCATGAATCTCATGACACTTGACATTTCCTTGAAGCCCTAGCTCAAGAAGGAATATAACAGTTTTCATTTTTCATTAAAAAATCTTCCTAGTTTTGTGGTCATGATGCAAAAAAAAAAAAAGAAAATATAAACAGAATGTACTCTTACTGAGTCCAGAAATGAGAAATCAAATAAAAAGAATGCTGTTCCATGATTGAAAAAAAAAAAGCAGGTAACAATTTTTAAAATGATGTTGTGATTTTTGAGATCCAATTTATGATTTTGAAGTCCTCTCCTGGCAATGTCCCATTAGTTGCTGGGAGAACAAGCATCTAATCCTAACAACATTTATAACCCAGCTCTTAAACTTGCTCATGTGATTGGTCACTGCTTTGACTCCATCAAAAATGTTATCTGTCTTTGTCTGTCTACCACATGTTCCCACAAGTAACTTCTTGCATTCTCTAATCTCCACCTTTATGCATTAAAGTCACTCGGCATGGAAGTCCACAGAGCCAATACCTCAGTCCTTCTCATATTTCTCCTTAAAACTTAGCCTGGAGAGCACAAATGCTGCCCAAACTGGTGATGCTCTGCCAGGTCTTCCTTCAGGATACACTGAAACCTTGTATTCTGCTGCCTCCTGACTCATCCACTCCTAGCTTACACTTGGGGTATGGATAAAAAAGTCACAGTCAAGTTACTGCAGCTTAAGGAGTTATCGCTTGCTAACTGAGACATGTTCACCAATGGCATGCACACTCTTCCCATACAGAAGCTGCAACAAAGCATTAGCTGAAACTGGCTTAGCTGACAGGTGGGACTGTACCATGAATTCTTGCAGTTGTCACCCATAACCTTCAGCAGCAAGCTTTAGGACACTGCTGACCTATGTGTTGCACGTTTCCACTCCTGTCTAATATGTCCCTGTGCATCTGTAACACCCCAGTACCAACCAATGTGTGCCCAGATCTCCCTGCCCATGAGCACCCTCACTGAAACCTGGAGCACCATCTGCTTGAAGAATATGCAGAAATACTGAACTATACGAGGCCATGGCCTTAAAACTAATGGGCTTTCTGACAACAGTAGAACAGAAGTAGAATAAATCAGAATGTCACAGGCCCTGTTGTGCATCAAAAATTTCATTCCAGCCTTCTGTGTTTTCCTGATTGGGCTTACTGTTGTTCACACTGTAATTATTCACGCAGTTTGCAGTATACTGTAGATACTCACTGCACCTTGTGTTAATACATTAGGAATGAGACACAAAAAAAGCCATCTCAATATTCATAGATGAACACTGCAAGTGAATTGCTGACAGAATGTTTCCTGGGGTGGAAAAAATGGAGAAGTTTCTGTTTTATGGGTTGCCAGAGGGAATAGTTTCTAACGCACAGCTCGTGCATTGAAGGAAAATGAACACAGTCCCAAAAACAACACCCTTAGCTCAAGGTTTTCTGTTATTGAGTTATTGCTTTTGTTTTATATACAATGCAAAAAAATGCTGATTATGATGATTCCACATTCTCTGAGAGAGACGGAAGCAGTAAATAGAGTAGGTAGGGAGATGGAGAAGGGACTTGTCACCACATCCAGAGTGCAGCATTTCTGTGGGTTTCAGATAAAGTAGGAGTAATGTTCCTTTGCCATGCACACGCACTTAGCCATTTCTTGTAACTGATAAGAGGCCCAATATCTGACCTTCCTCTCCTGCCCTTTTGTGGCCTTTCTTAAAATCTGTAGATGGTTTTTATCTTTTTATAGTGACTTTACAACATCTGGAGACCATTTAAAACACTTACATGAATATACTCCTGAGCTAAAATGCTTATGCAGAAATGATTAAAACTCTGCAGCCATAGTACGCACAAGCCTTATCTTGTCAGATATCACCCATTAGGCACACCTTCGGGGCAGGGTAACATCAGAATCAATAGTCCCACAGGACGTTATGGGGTTGCTTGAGACAAAGTCTCTCAGATAAAGCAGAAAAAAAAGGTCCACCACTACTTCTCGTCGTTAACAATTTCGCTGAATTTTTCATGGAGTGTACTTGTGCTCTCAGTTGTTCCAATTAGCCTAACTCCAATTTGGGCAACAATTCCCTGCCTGAATTCATTGTTAAGTCCCATAACAACATAACACCTTTCACATGATCCTAATCTGCTTGGTGGGAGGGAGGGCACTCCAGCAATTGCCAGGTCAGGCCAGGAGGAAGTTTCACTGCGCTTTATTGGTGAGCTGTGTTGCCTCCAGCCCTTTAGGATCAAAAGTACTACTTGAGTGTGAGGTGCTAGAACAAGCTAGAGAATTTGGCTTGACGACAGCGGTGGGTTGCATTGCCCTAATCAAACACTTCTCCACCAGCCTGGCGTTCTCATGGGTTTTATGGGCAGCGACACGCACGCTGCACCTGCCTGGCACCGGTCCAGTCAAACACAGCTCCCTTCTCCGGAGATGCAGACTGGGGGAGCTCAGGATGTGCGGTTCCAGTCTGGGGGGTGACGTGCTAGCTGAAGGCCAGCGCGTGGATGATGCAAGAACCTGCCTAAAGTCAATTTCCCCCTCCACGTCGGCAGCACAAGATCTACATGAAACAGCAGGCACCGCCCGGGCGATTTCCTGCCTCTGGTGTTCCGTTCCTCAAGGGCTTGGGGTCCGAGCCCTACAGGACGGCAGGAGTTTTCCCCTGCGACCCGCAGCTGTCGCGGACCGCGCCGAGCATGTGCCTGAGTGCGTGCTGCAGCTTTCCCCTCCTCTCCCCGGCTTTCTTTTGAACCTGGTCGTTCCCGCAGCCAGGTTCGACCCAGAGCCTGCACCGGTGGAGCATCTCCCGTTACTGCTTTTCCCCCCTCTCCCTCCCCCGCGCCGCCCTCCCGGTCCCCCGGCTCGCTCTCCCTCTCTCCCTTTCTGTGTCTTCCTCCAAGGCCCCTCTCGGGCTGCAAGCCCTAACACCAACACCTGGTTTCTTTGTTCTGCTGCTGGGAAAATTCCTCCGTTCCTGGCCTCCTGCGGGGCACTTGGAGAAAAGTGGCTTTTCCCGAAGCTTCAGCCACCCCATTGTTCTGCCCGGCCCTCGCTTATTCACTGCCTAATAGTCCTTAACGACTGCCTCTTTCAACGGCAGAGCCGAAGGCGCCGCTCCCCTACTTCTTAGCACAAGAAGCGTGAGCAGTACACAGACAAAGATGGTGATTAGACATAAAAACAGACAGTTCATAAAGCTACAGCGAATTTCATAAGCTGTACGCAGGCGGATTCTCCCGAAGTGTCAAAGTGATTATCTTTATTTCAAGTTTTTTATTGTTTCATCTTGTTATTCAGTGGAGACTGACGTTTGAGTAACCATGCACAATTGGACATGACTGAATCATATGAATCCTTCTCTAAACAGCTAAACATGATAGCGGGAGAGGAGACAGACTGGATCAGAAAGGGAAACGCTGAGCAGAGGTTCATGAATTGACAGAAGATGTGGGTTATCTGGCTTCAGGTTCCCAGCTGTGTGTGACCTTGGTGAATCGATATCTCCAGGCTTGACCTTCTCACTAGGGAAAGTACCTGGCACATGAGAAGGAAAATTTAAGAAAGAAGGACAAAAAGGGGGGACCTTAGACCCAGTGGTGACACAAAGACATAGGTCGACAGAGCGTGGAAAGGTAGGAATTACAGACAAAAAATTAGTCGACAAGTGTGTAGTTTACTTGCAGTTACTTTGTCTGACATTTTGAATTTCATGTAGCTGCTGTTTCGCCTTTATGAGGGATAAGATTTACCTCTGGCACGGTCTGTGCAGGATTCAATTGGAATTTTCACGGGGCTGTGGCTCATCCAGAAACCACAAGGAAGCACTCTGCCCATCGCTCTGACTGAACCGCAGTCACAGCGCCAGCTCAGAACAGCAAACATGGTCCCATGGATGAGACAGCTGTAGCAAAAGAAGCGCTGATGAGAAATTCTGTCTTATCCATATCCTTAGGATGATCTGGGGCAGCTGCAGCTGCAGCCCCAGTCATGCAACGGCAGGGGCGATCTCCACTACACCAAATTAACAAGAGAAACTGCAGGCCCATACCAAACCATGAAAAGATATGGGATACCAGCTGCAGCTCTCCAAGGGACATACTGATGTGAAGCCTAGATAGAGATTAGACTGCCTGGCAGAGTTTCAGGTAAAAGGGATGGATGATATCATTTTAAATCGCAAGGAAGATGTCCAAACACAGGCTCAACCCGCAGCTCTTAACCGACATTAGGCTGGCAGGCAACCTCATTACAGGTCCCCTGTCAAGACCTTGCTGTTGTCCCAGTCTAAGGTACGTCATTGCCACATGTAAAAGCGTGCAGAAGCTGGGGCTACCAAGTAACCTGAATTCCCCACTTTGGGATGAAGTGGGCCACTGAGGCCAGTGCTGTCGGGTTGCTGTCAGAGCCTGCTGCACACCCAGCCCAGGCCCACCCTGCAATAGAGCTGCTGCCACTACTTCCCCTTCACTGACCTGCAGTAGTCCCAGCTCTTGCAGGTGTCCAGTGTGTGTCTCATGGCTCTTGGCTGTGAGTCAAATAGGTCAGGGACTGGCCACTGCTCCTGTGGTCCTGGGCTGGAGAGAGACAGGTTTTTTCCTGTGTCATTGGACAAACCTTCTGGCATCCATAAAATTATGGTGGTACCAGCACCTCCCTATCCGATGGGGAGAGAGGACTTTCAGAAACTCATGGGTAGAACTTGTACCTGATGAGAGCCTGTTATCACCATGGCATGTAAGTACCTAACACATGCACCCTTTCTTACTGTGATTTTGGGTCAAGAGGAGTATTTTTTTCCATGGATTTTATGGGGTTGTAGAAATAAAAAAATGGCATCATGTACTAACAGGAATACAAAATTTAGAATACATTTCAGATGTAGTACATGCAGGGAAATAATTTTCTCTTGGAAAGATTCATTTCTTTAGCATAGCCATGCTCATATGGCATTAGCATTTGTATTAGGGACACCTGAATGCCCTATCTGAGGCCAGGTCCCTATGGTGCCAGGAACTGCACACACCCAGTGGACCCAGTGGTTAGAAAACACATTAGTTTCTTCTTTAGATGTTTTCAAACCAAATAAACAGAAGAAACATATATTCCCATTTTACAGTTGGGCAACTGAAGCACCAAGGTATTAAATAATCACCACTGACAGAAACAAAGGTACAGATCAGTGTTCCTCAGTCCTGTACTTGAATGGCAAGTCTCTCCTTTCTCCCATATCTTTTCTTTGAGAGGCTTTACATTTTGTTAATTAAATATGAGCAAGAATGACTTCAATAGTGATCAAAAAGAATGCACGTGTTTTCCTTGTAATAAAAGGACTCTGTTACTCATCAGCTGTAGGGCACATCTATGTATTTTTCCCAGGCAATTGTCTTCCCGCTCTGTGGTCTTTCTATTGTGTTTTTGCCTGTATAACATATATACACTGACTATGAACTAAAGACATTGCTCTTGTCATTTGACTGGTCATAATAATCTTTTCCCCTCCTCCCCCAGTCATGACCATTTATTTATAGAACTTCACACATGAACTTCTGTTTTCAAAAAGGGGGTGTCTAACACTATCAAAAAGTGAATTTGCCTCGCTAAGCATCTGTGTGTGTTCCTGGTCAAGACATTGACAGTTGGGAGATAGGTGAGTACCTTGTCTGTAAAAATTTTGCAGTTAAGTGGCAACCTGTTGTAGACTCTTCCTAAAAGCAGTGTGTTTTTCTAGGTAGAGATACCTAAGTGCATATTTATGTATATTTGTGTGGAAACTAGGAACTCTGTCCAAGCTAATAGTGAGGAAAATACAGCTGGATACAGTGCAGAGTGTCTCATTTCTAAGGATATTCTACAGAGTCCAAAAAAAGCAAAGCATAAGTAGAAGAAGGTCTTCCCAGTGCCCATCTCAGATTGCTGGGGACATAAGTGGGTGGGAAAAGCAGAGAAGTTACAGATATGAACTAAAACTATTTGAAAGAAGAAATCTCCAGTAACCTCCATGGTCATTTGATGAGGGCTCCAGGGAGCAGATGATCAGCAAAGATAACATTGTGGAAACATACAGAGTTTCCTCTCTGTCTGTGTTACATATTTAGCAATGTACCATAAAGACTGCAAAGGACAGCATTATTTCTTGATTATACAATATCATGTATCCAGACTTCTCTGTGGAAGGCAGAAGCATAATACATTATAAAACTATTTATTTTTCTGCCACTTCCAATTTTTTTCTCCACTCTCTCTCAGCTCATTGGTTTCAACATCCATGATACATGAACTTCACTTCAGGTTTCATTCAGAGGTACTCACTAGAGCTGAAAAACAGTAAAAGGAAAAGTTTGGCTAGGGGACCAGAAAAAAAATATCCAGACCTGCATCTGAAATTTACTTTGTCATAAAATGAAATCCTTCTTTTTGTTTAAAGGAGAAGTGTTTCCCTACTCTTCAGCTTATCAAGAAAATACTTAACGTTCCTTTGCTACAGACCAACACGAGCTTTTGCTAACAGAGGTATAAGGGTGTGATACACTGCCTGCTGCCGTTCAAATCCCAGGACACAGTCCCAAGACACATGTGGAAGTTTCTGTCTTTCAGACAAACCTTCCTCCTCCCTTTTCTTCTTCTGTATTGAGGTGGTGACTAGAAAACGTAGGAAAAAAACCCAGAGCAATTCTTGACTGACCCAGCAGGGGAACAGACCTCCTGGCACTTTTCCAGCAGCCCTGGCACTGAGGTTATTACGGAAATCCAATGACATGCTTTAGAATTAGAACTTGGGTTATCAAAATTACCAGCTTGTTTTTCACTACGACTAAGGTGAAAGGTGACAGAAAATGGAGAACTGATAGAGAACCGGTAAATACAATTGGCAAGCATATGGGGCAAGGCAGAGCAATTAAGAAACAACCGTTGGGATTAGGTTCCTCAGCCTTATATTAGACCTCTGACAATGGAGCTGAAGTATGACTGACAGAAGATCATGACTGCACAGTTCAGAGCTTGGATCCTGTAAAGCCCCTAGCCAGAGCCCTGACACAGAAGTAATCAAATAAATCAGACAGAAAAATGGCATGTCCTTGCCACAGACACTGCTCATCATTCCATGGCACACATGCAACGATGGGAAAAGGTATATTAAGCAAACCCAAGTCTCGGAACTCAATGTTATAAAGCTCTAATTTTAGTGACAATTCTTCAGGCAGACACTAGAAAGAGTTAAAATATCCCAGTAATTCCCTAATCTTGTCTGTCTACCTCCTAATTCCATCATCTGCTGCCATCCAGAGAATCTAAGGTCAAATGACTTGATCACGTCTTCTCTGTCTATCGCAATTACAGGGTGAACCAGGAAGGTGCTGAGCATTCCTCTGGTGTCAGGATGGGGTAAAATGTCTGTGTGCTTCCAGGGGTTGCTCCCTTAGCCTGGGCCTGTACAGCAATTCAAGAGTCAGATGCCAGTGACATGCAGTCACTCCATCAGGCAACATAAAACAATGGGCAAACATGTGCAAAGGTTGTGAATAATCTGAAGAGGAAAAGGAGGGTGCAATCTCCCAAGTCTATATTTAGTTTTGTTTATCATCAGCAATTAACCCTGCTCTAATTTACAGCCCCTGAAGTATATCCAGGTCACAATCCATTTGTGTGAGGAACAACACAGTATTCAAGATCCAAGTTTGTTTTTCATTTCTATAAGCAAGAGCTAACATAAACCCTTACTCCGGATTGTCTTTTAAAATTCTGTGGAAGGATCATGTATTCTGGGCACCAAACCAGCATCAACACTCCCGGGTGGGGGTGGCTGGTGAGAGGAGAAAGACAAGTGGAGGTATGAATATCTTGCCAAAAAAACCAGCAGAACTTTATGGCTTCTTATAGAATCATAGAATGTGTTGGGTTGGAAGGGACCTCTAAAGGTCATCTAGTCCAACCCCCTTGCAGGAAGCAGGGACATCTTTAACTAGATCAAGTTGCTCAGAGCCTCATCAAGCCTGGCCTTGAATGTCTCCAGGGATGGAGCCTCCACCCCCTCTCTGGGCAACCTGATCCAGTGTCTCACCACCCTCATTGTAAAGAACTTCTTCCTAATGTCTAACCTAAACCTACCCTGCTCTAGTTTAAAACCATTGCCCCTCGTCCTATCGCTACACGCCTTTGCAAACAGCCCCTGCCCAGCTTTCCTGTAGGCCCCCTTCAGGTACTGGAAAGCCGCCATAAGGTCTCCCTGGAGCCTTCTCTTCTCCAGGCTGAACAACCCCAACTCTCTCAGCCTGCCTTCACAGCAGAGGTGCTCCAGCCCTCTGATCATCTTTGTGGCCCTCCTCTGGACTCGCTTCAACAGGTCCATGTCCTTCCTGCACTGAGGGCTCCAGAGCTGGACACAGTACTCCAGGTGGGGTCTCACGAGAGCAGAGTAGAGGGGAAGAATCACCTCTTTCGATCTGCTGTCCACGGTTCTTTGATGCAGCCCAGGATGTGATTGGCCTTCTGGGCTGCAAGTGCACATTGTTGGCTCATATCTAGCTTTTCATCCACCAGTACCCCCAAGTCCTTTTTCACAGGGCTGCTCTTTATCACATTATCCCCCAGCCTGTATTGATAACGAGGATTGTCCCGACCCAGGTGTAGCACCTTGCACTTGGCCTTGTTGAACTTCCTCAGGTTTGCTCAGGCCCACCTCTCTAGCTCAGCCAGGTCCCTCTGGATGACATCCTGTCCCTCTGGCCTGTCAACCACACCACTCAGCTTAGTGTCTTTGGCAAACTTGCTGAGGGTGCACTTGATCCCACTGTCTATATCATTGATGAAGTTATCGAACAGCATCGGTCCCAGTACGGATCCCTGAGGGACACCACTTGTCACCCCTCTCCATCTGGACATTGAGCCATTGACCATCACCTTCTGGATGTGACCATCCAGTCAGTTCCTTATCCACCAAACAGTCCACCCATCGAATCCATATCTCTTCAACTTAGAGAGAAGGATGTTGTGGGGGACCGTGTCAAAGGTCTTGCAGAAGTCCAGATAGGTGATATCCATAGCTCTCCCCTTGTCCACTGATGCAGTCACTCCATTGTAGAAAGCCACTAGGTGGGTCAAGCAGGACTTGCCCCTGGAGAAGCCATTCTCCCCAGTTTCCACATTTGTTGGTCTTCTGTAAGGGTGGACATCACACCAAGGAGGATTCTTTGAAATCTCATATTCTTGCAGATCCCTGTCCTGATTTGTTCTGAATACTGCAGAAAAGAATGGTTGCCCTGGTCGTGCAGGAATGGGTGTTCATAATGCACAGCAGTGGCAGTAGAGACATTTAGGAAGTTCCTGGCAGCAGTAAGTTGATCTATTCACACAACCTACCTGAGAAGAAATAATGCCTTTCTTTGTGCAGAAGTACAAAAAGTATATGGTAACACAGCTGAGACACATTCTTAAGTAAACAGCTATTAAAAATAAAGCTGTTAAAAGAATGCAATGGTTGGTCATTGAGGTTAATGCATTTGCCAGGGTTTCTACAGCAACGCAGTGAATTAAATTTCAATCATGATGAAATAGTCTTCTATTTTAACTATGTATAGGAATTCAATTTATATGTCTTCCACACTCCCGCTTCTCCACTCTCCTTGGCTCTTTTCAAGGGAGAGAAAGAGAAGGAAGAGGCACAACCATTCAGCTTGACAATGTAGCTGCGAAAGTGCACATGTACGTACTGACCACTTCACTGCATTTACAATGTGGCTGTTATCTTCTAAAGGTGAATCAGCTGCTGCACAATGAGCTTGAGAGATGCTGAATACTTCAGAGTCCTGTTGGCTTCAAAGAGAGCTCCAATATCTTCAACAACCTTCCTCCACTCCAAGTTCAGGATCTCTAAAGACCAGGCCAAAAAAATACTTTGACCTGCAGGTCACATTTAAAACTCTGGGCCTTTTTGCACCTTTTTTAGCAATATGGGAGTTAAAATTATTTCTTGGCCTATCAGGTACCTGTTTCAAATATGCAGACCACATAAACCTATTTCAAATAAAGTGGTTACCACATTAGCACCAAGTTTCTGAGATGTGCTGAGCTGATCCCTGAACTCTAACCGGATAGGCCTTCCTCAGATTTTTGCAGTATTTACCCCAAGTCTGGCACACAGTCTAACAAGAGTTGTAGGCTTCTCACAAAACCAATGGTACATCATCTAGAACAGGACCTTAGTCTATCGCTCTTCCTGACTGCCACACACGGACACATCCAGTCCCTGACAAGGCTTCCTCCACCCACACACTGTCCCACCAGAATAACTACAATTTGCTCTATATGCTTTCCACCAGGCAACACAATGGGTATGCTCCTCTGTCTGCCCTCATGCGTTATGTAGAAGAGACATAACTGGTTGTATTAATGCTAGCTCAAAGTCATACACACATGTGCACATACACTCTCAGACAAATCTCTCTCTCTATTACAATAAATATCTCATAAAAAATTACAAACCCTGAATGGATTCAGCAGCAAAATAGCAGCTGTTGCATAGTTTGAGGGTTTTTTATTTTTAACTTATTAATATGCTGATCAGATTCTCGTAATCAGAAGCAAGGGACATTAATCTCATAAAACATGTAAACTGTATTTTATCTGGGGGAAAAGAAACAAGAAAAAAATGTTGGCAAAGCTGTAGCTTCTTTCCTTTCTTTTCTTTATTTCAGAAGGGTAGAGCACATCTGCAGGTGGAGTTCAGAGTGACTGCAGGTCATCACCGTAGTCCCAGAGCAGTAGAAAGAGATGAAGACAGGACAGAGAGCTTTTCACCTCTTGGCTCATGGTTTAACTCTTGTCCTGATCTGCAGACTGAGAGCAGTTCCTGGTCACAGTTCATGTGAAAGGAGTCAGTGGACGCCTCTATGCCCACCTCAGAAGAGTCATGACTACAAAAGGTATCCCTTGTAAACAGAGACAAACAAAAAACTAAGGCATTTAGATCAGCACCTGTTCGAGAGAGTGGGACCCTCTTCGGTGACTGCAAATAAGTATTGTGTACTACCATTAGACAATGAGAAGAGAGCTTAGCCTTCTCACTTTCCTCTGTGGACATTTTCTTCAGAAGGTATGTGCAAAAGTTTGGCAGGGAAAGAGGCAATGGCAGGAGCCATTAACTGGCAGGCAAGATTCAGGTTTGAGCATCAAGGGTTCAGAGACTGACATCAAAACTGAGGTGTTTTAAACAGAGCTGATAAGGAAGAAATAGTTATTTGGTGCTTTCTGTAAATCATAAGTTCTGTGTAGCAAACTGAACAAGATAGAAAACTTCAGGTACATATGTATTTAGTCAATCACCAATCTAGGATAAAAGTAAATTAAAAAAAAAAAAAGAAAAAAGAAAAGGAAGAGCTGCATTTTTAAATTAAACTCAACAAATGGTTATATTTTATTGAGTTAAGGACATTGAGTTCTTTAGATGTTTTAACAGTTTAATCAATATCCTTCTCTAGGTTCATTAAAAACAGGAGTGAATGTTTCAGAAATATGTGTAGGGAGATAGCAATGCAAAAGATGCATGAGTTTGATCAGTCAGGATATTTTCTAGTGGTGAAATACAATTAAAACTAATTGGGTCTTCTTGGGCTTGTCATACATATCTTCTGAGGGAACAGGACTCTGGTCATCTCCATTACAGTCAATCAAGAGATGCATTCACAATGATGATTATATCAGATCTGGTTTAGACTGACCCAATAGGATTTGTCATCTAATCTTCCATGAATAGATTCAGTCACATGAAGTTAAATCTAGTGAGGCCAATCCAGTTATATGCACAAAAACAAAACAACATTTGCAGAGGCTTAGAGCCAACCAGGTAGCTATGACCTCACTGACAAGCACTGAGTTGATGAAGGTAACAACTAAAACTTATGCTTATGTTATTCCAAAATATAGATTGATTTTTTTAGCTGCAGCTTTTTGTCTATTTCCAGGACTAACCTGCCATAAATTACCTGCAAACTATGCATTAAATATCAAATGCATAGCTGATTCTCTAAAGATTGGATATAAATTCTAGGTCCGTAGGAAACTTCTGGTTTAATATCCCTGCATAAGATGAGAACTTTGAGAAAGATGCCCCAGGAGCCATGAATTCCCTTTGAGGCAAGGAGACTTTTTTGGTTGCTTTCCATAGAGCATCTATAGCACTGGATTAAGCCCAAACCTATCCTCAACATCCAAACAGACAAATTTAGGAAGTCTAGGATTTGTCAGAAGCCAGGTGAACACACTGGGTAAAATAATTATCCTGCACAAACCTTGGATCCTCCCTCTTTCCCCAGGAATCTGGTAGCTGTCAGAGGCAATATAAGGTATTATGTTTGCCTTTGGTATGATCCGCTATCCTTATGTTCTGTCATGTGTATACAAATTGTGACTCTTGGTATAGCTGAGAGGAGCTTAGCAGAAGGTAGAACCATTGCCCCTGAGGACAGTCAAAGTTGTAGAGGTAGCCCTGGGCTGTAATACAGTCAACTAGACACAACAGCTTCTGTAGTCAAATAATAGTTCAGGTAACAGACTTGAACATTCATCTGCTATAGAAGAAGTGGAGCATTGTTACCATTGAGTGCCCTACACTGCCCTGCTATTTTGATTTGAATTAGGACTACAGCCATAGGAAGAGAGTAGCAAAAGCATTAAGCTGAAGTGAAAAATTTGAACAGGAATTTTTTTTTTTTTTTGTTCAGTTTCATAGAAGCTGTTTTACATGTGTTAACCTTGCGTGACAGGTCATTTATCCATGATGGTCACTGAAATGAAAACCAGATGACATCTACCATTTCTGTTTGCACATTTGCTGTTACTGCTCTTATTTATAGGATGTTGGTGAAACTTGTAGAATATAATGCCAATACTGACCTTAGAAAAAAATGTTCTCAGTTCTTGAATCTCTAAACCCTTGGGAAAACCCTGGTAAATCAGCAAATAAAAGCACTCAGAGGACAGTAAGAGGGATTTAGCCTCAAACCTTGGTCTACCACTTACTACTTTTATACTGATGAGCTCCAGAGTATGAGGTACAATAACAGCTGAATCATTCCAGTTCAGGTATTTGCAGATCTGGAAGATCTAAGATTTTAAGATACATGCAGATGCTGAAGCCTCACTCAAAAAGATTGAGAGCAACTAGATAAATCCAGTGCTTACTGATAAGGCAAATCTTGTCAGTCCATTGACTCACCAACCAGTCTGCCAGATGTTGCTGATGACCTATGGAAAACAAAGTATTGGAGCCAGCATAAGATGATTGCAAGAATGATGATCTCAGGAATTATCTTCCTCCACAGACATTTCTTGAATCAATGTCCAAACAGCAACTTTGAAAGTGTTTTCAGACACCAGCTGGAAAAAAAGGGTCTGATGAGAATGTCGGACCCAAAGCAGGTGGGAAGCAACTTGGAAATACATTATTTGTGACTCAGACCAGAGAACTATACACTAAGCTCTATTTTCTGGGTTCTAGCAACAATGGATTGATCACCATGGAAAAGAGGAAAGCCAACTACAACTAGAGAAATATCATTGCATGTACACCCTGCTGAAGCCATCTCTAGGCTACTTGTCTTCTTTATTGATGGAACAGGCTTGGTCCACAGTTTATATGTCATTTGCAGACCTTGCAAAATCTGATCCTTAGCATGAAACGAAGGCGCAGAAATTCACAGAACTGAGGCAGTGTCAAGTTCCTTAAAATTAAAAGGTGCTCAGATGGGCAACAAAGGAGACATAGGCATTAATTTCCAGGACAAAGCTTCGGGTGACGCAGCCCAGTAAATGCAAAAATTTTGCATAGCTGCAAGAAGAAATCACATTTCTTCTTCCTTGAAGAACAGAACAAATAGCAGATTACAAAGCCAAATTGTTTTACAGTGTTCTCTGTACACCATGTGTGAGCTGCTCACCTTCAAGCTCACAGAAGAACTCTATGAAAATCAAACCTTTAAAATCATCTCTTGCATCCTGTGCTTGAAATAAAGGATACTAATCAGTCATAATCTCTGCCGAACACCCGGCAGGCTTCAGCAAGCCTACATATTGCCGATTGTGTCAGAAAGATGGAACTCTTGAATCAGACTCATAAGATTCACTGACTTAAACAATATGACTTAGCACACTCCCTTGGGCTTGACACATGCAGCGTACCAACTAGCCTGCCCGTCTTTTTGAAGTGGCACCCTATTAGTAAAGTGCAGGAGAGCAAAGGACTTTAAAACTTGCACAATTCTGGGATGTTTTGTTTTGTTTTGTTTTGTTTTTAATTTGGACAAACACAGAAGCTTTCTCCCCAATCCTTCAGAAGCTGCAGGAGTTAACATGCCATCTGGGTGTCCCTGAAGTGTAACAACAGATACCAGCAGCTGCTGTTATCAGCCTTCTGCACCAAAAAGGCAAAATGCAGACTCTGAACTCCAAAAAAAAATTTTTTCCATGTAAAGACTATACATTCCAGTCTTAAGCAAGTGCAGTCACACAAAGGTATTTTGAGATGTAAACCTAACCTGCTCAGTCAGAAGTTCTGCAAGGACAGCTAATGCTGAAGACAATTTGGAAATGCAAAGGAGTGACTGAATCAGCAGTGCCCAAAGCTGTCTACAGGCTCATGAAATGGCGCTACGCCTGTGTCTATCACACCACTGCGGATTTATGCCTCTGCTAAGGATTCAGAATTGCATCAAGCTGTACCAGCTGTAGATCTATACAATCAGAAAGGCTGAGAAGGAGGAGGAGAGGAGTGTGAGCCTGTCCCATGAAGATTTTGAGAAGAAGGAAAATTATTTCAATGTTTGAAAAATACCGCTAGTGTGGGTATTATCCGATGCAGACATTTAAAAGAAAGACATCACTACCAGAGGCACTAATGTGGGCTCCCTTAACAGGCATTTCTAACCCACAGAACATCTCATCCTAAGATAGACAACTAAAGTAGGTCACTGGATTGTGCCCTAGAAAGATTTATTCCTTTCCATTGCCTATAAAAAGCAACCTAGATTATTAGCTCAGATTTAGATATCTAGAATTGAGCTAAGATGCTTTCATCATAAGAAGATGCTGTTATTTGCTTAGTTATTTAAACAAGGAACAAAAATATTATGCTTGTGCTAAGAATCGCTTTCTGACTAGTAAACAATTACAGTGTTATAATACAAAACCATGGTTTCCTTAGACAGAAGGTTGACATGAAGAACATAGTTACCTCAAAATAGCTTTCATTCATTGAAGGAGACCGGGTCAGAAGAAAGTTTGCAAACATAACTCCAAAAGCGTCTTTAGAAATTACTACATAGTTGAACCAAACCCTGAAATTTTAGTCTCATTGACTTTGCATGATTAAAGTATCTAGATTCAGAAAAAATATGCTGTACAACTACTGTAGTTTCAGACCTCTGGCTACTGTAATTTGGTGCATCTCCGTTGATGCCAGCACACGTCTGTTAAGTTACCCTACAATGAACCTGCTGATTTCCACAAAACTGGGAGACTCTGCTAATTATCAGAACATCCACCTTGGCTTGCATCATGAGTGAGTGCATGTGCAATGGTCTAAGAGACTGGTCTTCCATAGAAAATCCTCTGCAGCCCTGACAGCAACAGACACTTTCAGCTGTTCAAATACTACAGCAGCCTTTGCAAATATTAATTCATTTCTGTATTTATTATATGCTTTTAAAAAAACCTTTATTGGAATGGGTATTTTGTTTGCACTATTGTCTAATGAACAGTAGAGGATGCACAAAGTATATAGGGATTGAAGAGGACAAGGTGTCTTGGACTGTACATAACCCAACTTTGTGCAAAGCCAGACTTGCACACTCAAAGCACAGAGAAATTATGATTGCTTCTCCAGTTCAGACACCCGTCAATGGGATGGACAGAAGATGGATACATAGCAGACTCCTGCCACGACCGTTTGACTGTGCTCCTTACCATCCATACAAATACCTGAACATGGGCACGTTTTCTCTTAACACAAAAATCTGTCTCATCATACAAAAATTAACACCTTCTGTTCTCTCTTCCTTTCTATCAGTATTTGAAGTAGGCACTAAGATGAATCATATTAGTCAGTCGTTATTTGTCACCCTCTTGTCTGCTGACAGAAATATTTAAGTCAGGGGTTTCACGAGGAGAAAAGCCATAAATGGCTGAAATATAAGCATCACTTTGTTCAGCCTTATGATACTGAGTTTGCAATTAAGCTGTCCACAGTGACAACTTACTGAACCTGAAAACAAGAGCTAGAAAGATTGTCCAGCATCATTAAAAATTATGGGTTAAAAAATCAGGCAGGAAAAAAAGAGACTCATCTAATCTGAACTCTGGACACTCCCAGGTAAGCATTCATTTTAAGGGGTAATTAATTTGTTTCCTTTGTTTGATAGCAATGAGGAGGCTACCAAGGATGTTCGAAAACCAAGTAGTATCATGAATTAGCAAGGCCACAGCTGCAGCTTGTTGCATGTTCAAAATTTGATCATGAACAACCTACAACTTGAAGATCAGAAAACAATTTTTTTACCTCAAATGTTATTTCTACCTTAGCATATGGACGTGAAATCTGGAAAACCATCAGAGGTACAGGCAGATGTCTAAACGCCTTCAAAAGCAAATGACTAGAAAAATGCTAGATATTAAATGGAATGAATTTATTAAAAGTGCTGAGATTCCTCAGACAATGAGTTTAACTCTAAAATTATCAAGTAAGAAAACAGAAGTATCTGGAGTATGAGTTAATAATCAAATCAGAGCATCTGCCATTGCAAGTGCCATGAAAAAGCACATAAAAAGGTTTTGAACTGGTAAAACTGTCAGAACTTCACAGCACAGAGGCTTTGGAAATTGCATCCCATCACCAAAAACAAAGACTGAGCGATCTTTACATCACAAGTGGTGTTTCTTATGGCACAGAAGTTTCAGATCCAAACGGTGGAACAAAAAAAAAAGAGAACCTCCTGAATTAATAGACCAAGCATCTAACCACATGCAGCAGATACACAGAGAGAAAAAATCTCTTAGAAATTTGTTCTCATAAGCTTTCTGGCAAACATGAGTGTAAAATATGTTCTCAGAAATGTTGATCAGCTCACAAGTTGTTGTGAACAGAAAAGCAGCAAGTCCTTTTTTTGCAATGAATAATTTTTCTATTTCTAATGTAGGTCAGTGCCTACTTTTTCACAAACTATACTATTTATCCTTTAATTGAATAATGAACATTGGTTTTTAATGCCTTTTTTCTTTTCATTCAAACAAAACAGCCAGTTAGATCGAAATGGTAATATACAGAAAGAAAGAAAAAAAAAGCTTATTGTTCTGATATGGAATGGTAATTAACCAAAAATATCAATTATATTTCCTCCAAATGCATCACAGATGTTAATATTTTGGTTTTTGAATAGATTTTTCTGCATCATTGGTTGTTCTGAAAAAACTAAAATAATCTAACCTTTTCTCTCCCTTCCTAATAAGGAGTATGAACATTTCTCTTTTTTAATTAAATGTTGAAAATATATGAGCTCATTGAGATTTATATAGGCAGATTTGGCAGCCTTTTCATATTTACTTGGACTGTGAGGTATATTTTTTATGTATGCTTCTGTCAAAATAAGTATGTAAACCATTTTTTATTTTAGTAAGCCTTTTTTATTACACATGGATCAGGCACTGATAATGGACACGTAAAGTTGTTAAGTTAAGAGTACCTTCACTGAAGTCACAGCAGAGTCACAGTGATATAAAAGCAGCAAGAGGAGAATAGGGTCCAGGATGTTTGTAACAACTGAGCCATGTGAGTAAAACCGCTCCGTTCAGTCAACAATTGCACACTGGCCCTGTGAGCCAGGTTGGAATTGTATTTTCCTTCTGCAGCCTTGCATTGGTTTTTCATTGGTAATAAGTTTCACCCAGTTCATTTGTTCCCTTATAAATGCATTTTGACACTGCCAGTTGTCAGTGGACCTGCACCACAAAATTCAGATCCAAACCCAAATTCAGCTCATGTTCCATTTTGCCCTGAACGAGACTTCTGGCTTGGCCCGTCACGTAATTGAAAGTAAACCACAGCATGTGGATTTGGACGAAGGTCCAGCCTCAACTCCCCTGGAGTCTGGGATTCTTCTGATCTAGGGGTTTGTTTCCAGACTCCTTGTAATTTGCGCTATTTAATATCTGCTAATCTTTTATTTTTATTTCTTTGTCTCTCATTTCAGACTTCAGAAACGCATTTGGGAAAAAAACACAGGGAGTCAAACAAATCTTGCAATATTTATTCCAACATCAGCAGACATCTGTAGGCAGATGACAGATAAAAAAGTGGGTGGGAAACAGCTGCAGAGTAACAATTAAATACACAGGGCCAAACAAAAGCAGTCAGACGCTGTTATGAAGAGACCGTTCCCATCTTCAGGATGGCAAACTGCTTCCTGAAACCATCCTGGACAAAGACGTGTTCTGCAGGATGGTGCCAGGGCTGCTCGCAGCCTCTCCGACCTGCCTGAGAGCCGGGAGCTGTGGAGACACTGGGCATCTCCAGCCAGGGCTGGGGAGAAAAAGCAGCCCTGCTGCCTGCAGGCTGCCGCCACAGCCACCGTCACGTCACGCCTGCCTGACAAAGGCGAGGACCGAGCCGGTCACAAAGGATTGATTTCCTGCTGTCTGCCCACAAGCAGGTCTTTGTGCTCTTTGTGAGGTGCGGTGCTTTTGGCCGCCCTGCACCCGTTCTCTCCGCTGAGGTCTCCCACTGGAAGCAGCCCTCCTCCGGCAGCGCCCGCGCCCCCTCAGGACCTACAATCCTGGGGGGGGGGCTGGTGGCAAACTGGAGGTGATCCAGAGAAGAACCATGAGAACAGTTACAGCATCAGGAAATGCACCCAACAGCTTAAATAAATCAAGTCTTTCTCTGTGAAAAACACATTAAGGGGATGAATTAATTAGAGATTACGGCCACCCATGAGGAATAAAAATTTGATAATCAAGGATTTTTTGGTCTGGAGACAAAGTCATATCAAGGTTTAACATCTACAGAAGTTGAAGGTAAAACAATTTAGGCTAAAAAAAAAAAAAAAAAAGACAGGACAATTAACTGCTAGACAAACACACCAAATTTGGGTTTAAAGATTTGCACTGAATTTCCCCCACAAATACCGGATTTTTTTTCCCGAGAAGATAGGCTGTAGTTTAAGCAGGAATTAATTTTAGGAAGTTCAACCGCATACGTTGCAAAAGGAATCAGAATAAAAGATCAAAACAGGCCCTCCTAGCTTTGTAAATAAGGAGTCCAATAATAAGCAGCTAAGCTCACATTCCAGGCTCCTGAGGACATATTGCAGGCAGGAACGTGACATGACTTTCCAAAGGCTGCATGACAAATCTATGCCCAGACCTGAAAAGAGACCCCAGGATTCCTGACAGGAATGCTCTTTGTCCTTGCTGTGTTTCCATCCCTTGCTTTCCTTCTTTGAAGCTTCATCCCCTTCCTGTCCTGGTCCCTTCTTGCTTTCCTCTGGGCTTGCCAGCAGGTCCCGTCCTTACCCGGTCTCTTTGTTACCCCTTCTCCCCCCTCTCCCTCTTTTCTGTGGAGCCTGTCGAGTGCTGCAGCTGGAGCGGGCTGCTGCACGTCCTAACCAGGACACGGTGCTGTTGACCACATTTTCCAGGAAATGCCCGTGGCTGATAAAGATAAGTTGAAGGAGCCACAAGAAAGAGGAAGCCTACCCTTGGCTTGGAGGAAAGAAAGTGCGACCAAATGGCTGTGCCAACGAGGCTGGGGGCTTCAGTCCCTCCTTGCCAGCAGCCGTCCCCAAGAGCAGCACTCAGACAGCAGCAGCATCAGTAACGGCAGCACAGAGCTGCCACTCCAGACAAATGACCCAGCGAACTCTGCCTGCCATGAGAAAACATTTAAAATCTCCTTGGCCATCTACCTAGCTTCCATGGAGCTCTCTCCATGACCATTTGAGAAATCATCCCACCGCTGACACCAATTCAATCATATTGCTGTAATCTTACAAGAGGGAGCTGCCTGTTTGGGCATATGGAAATGAGAATGAACCTAGGAGTAGCTTCATCATTGGCCTCATAATTTTCTCAGTTTCTTCTTACCATAATATTCTGCAGTGTGTACCTGAAATCTCAACCCCGTCTATTGCTTTAAACAGTCACTTTTCCTCTATTTCCAAACCCTTAGATCAGTTCTGTTCAAAAGAAGAACATATTAATAGCAACCTCTATATTCCCTCTAGGATGCTCTCAAGTCTTACTGTGTTTTTAATCTTTGCAGAGCCCAAAAAACCAACCACATCAGGTGATGTGAATACCAGGTTTTTTTTCATTTCTTTATGGACGTGACTGGTTAGGAGTTCTGCAAAGATTAAAAACCCCATTCAATAAAACTATAGATTTGAAAAAGGTGCATCATGATATGATTAACAGGGGATTCAAAAGAGAAGATAAAAAGAATATTCCTGACATCCACAGAGCAGTAAAAATCTACAGAATAAGTGGAGCAGCATTGACCTGCTCTCTAATAACAGTAAGAGATAAAACAACCTCATCAAAACTTGGAAGGCATCAGAAGCAGAAAGATTAGGCTGAGATTTCTGGATTTCCAGATTGCAAAGAGAAAGAGTCTGTTCAGTTGGTCTGAAACCATGGAATAAGTAAAACTGTTAAAATGGAAACCGGAACAGTTTGTTTTGGATATAGGCTGCAGACTAATATTCATGGTCAGGGCGCGGAGAGGAATGAGTTTCTCATGTGGACTGGGGGAGCAAGAAGGACCTACAGCATATGACATTCAGAATCACAGTCTATAAGCAGAGTGCCATGGCTGGTGCATCATTTAGCAGCTCTAACTTCAGTTTTCTCAGTTTGCATTAAGGACACATTCAAAACTCACTTCTTTGAGTTTTGTTTTCATCTTGCTCCTCAAGTATGTTTTTTTCCCTTCCAGCACACAGTCATCTTTCTGGTTTGTTATATAACAGAATTTTCTACCCTGGGAAAATATTTTTTGTTCTTCTTGTTTGCAACTTTTCACTCTTTTCTGAAAAGTTAACCTCCTTTTTGGGAAAAACACAGTGAAACAGAAAATGACAGGCAGGAGAGATGTTTATTACACCTTTTGAGTTAGTCACAAGACCGTGACATGGTCTTGGTGTGTCACCACAGAAGGTATCTCGACCATTTGCTGTGACTTTTTGGAGGCTGATACATTATGAGGCAATAAAGTTCATCAGTGGGGTGATAATTCTGTTCCATGGCAACTTTGTGTTTCAAATTATTCCTCTTCTACATTGGAGCAAGAGGAGAATGTTTTCGTGGAAGCCTGTAAATGCCTGGTCTCAGTCATTTCTATTACCTGGTGACTAGAGTCTTCACCCAGGATTTTCCTTTTTTTTTTTTTTTTTCCTATTCCAGATTCCAAATTAAGCGTTTGTTTTCCCTTACTACAGTCAAGATAAATCCTTTTCTCCCCATAATTTCATCCCAATTTTTCACCTGAGTGAAAGCAGTGCGAATAACAGCTAGGAGTTCCTTCCATCAGACCCAACTTCAAAACAGAAAACAAAAGCCCAATACTTGCTTTACTGCAGCTACAGAGTCTACGTTTATTGAAACAAACAAACAAAAAGAAAGAGTTGTATACAGGGATAATCCCACCAAATTTATTCAAGTAACTGCCAACTCAAAGCTGTGCAAAGGAAAGAAGAATCAGGCCCACTGAGATGCCAGTTGTTAAATAAATGCACCATGAGGATAACACAGATTGAGCACCAAGTTGCAGTTCAGAGTCCAGTGAGTGTCTTTTAAAACAGAATGGGGTCTTTGAGGTACAAGATATTAAGCGTGACGGGTTTGGTGGCCTTCTTTTTGTCATTCTCCAGTATAAGCAAGAGACTCCAACACGGTGTGTGTGCTGCACTTTCCACACACCTAGTGTCCCCACCCATCCTAAGCATCAGTTGCCTTCATCACTTTTTTAACATACTCTCTTTGCACATTCAGCACCTTTAAGGAGAAAAACGTCAATCAACACCAGCCTCGCCGCAGCGTGTGACTTCTTCACAACCTATGTGACACATTTAGCAAGGGAATATCGCATAAACAGCAGGGTAAATTTATCTTTAACAGGTGATGAGTGCTTAGTTTTGGATCAGACCTATTTTAATTGAAGGAGGAGACAGTTACCGTATTCTTGACATAGTGCTTTTCCCTGTACTGCCATATCTTGTTAACAAGACACAAAGACATGAAAGCTTAGAGCTTCCTCCGTGTGGTCACACAGTACCACACTTGATTGTCCTAGCCAGATTTTTGCTTTCCCAACCCTCTAAGACTCTTGCAGTTGAATTACACAATGTTTTCTTGAGCAGCATCTGTGCAGCAGAAATCTTCAGCCTCCAGAAAGGCTTGGGAAGACAGACTGCTTCCTTACACGTCGTTGCTTTTGTCAGCACATAAATCAGCCCCTGAGAGGCCTCAGCGAAGCAGTGATGATCCAGGGGGGAGTGCCTTGGTCAGATAGGAGGGGCCAATCCTCCTAAGTCTGCCTGAGAAAAACAGTGAGCTGGGAAAAGCCCAGGAGCCTGGAAGTTTAGAGTTTTAAAATTTTCAAGGTGCTTTTTGTCATAATGTAACTTCCTCAACAGTCAATTCCACAGGAAATTACAAAACATTTTCAGCCTGTATTAGTTAACTTGCAAAAGGTGGGCATTACGCATTGCAGAACATTGCAGACACAGCAGAAGAGTCCCACAGGAGACCATACAAAGAAGAAACCTGCAGTATCAGACAGTTCCTCATAGGCAGACACTGATCTCATGGGATTTGAAGGGACTTTTGCTACTACTTCTATTGCACCAAAATCATATTTTCCCAGCTCTCCAGGGGGTCACAAAACATTTCTAATTCTCTGGAACATCCAAGGGTTCCGTTCATAGCTCAGTCATGACCAGTGACGAATGAGACAACAGCTCTAGCAAATGCCCTTGGAAGAAAGACCATTTTCCAGGTGAAGCACTGGGCGTCAATCTGTACACATGACATTCATAAGTTGAATATGTCTCCTCTCTAAAGAACAGTTGCTTCTCCAAAAGCCTGTATAGCTTATCAGGAATCCCTGCTTTTTCCAGGATCATGGGAAAAACTCCCAGGCATAGCAGAAACAGCCTACAGTCCTCACATCATCCAACCATTTAGGACTGTTTTAAAAAACCTCCTTGACTGCTATTTCTCTACACTAATCAAAGCATCTGAGTTGCTATCAAAGAAGTCAGACACTTGCAGAGTCTTAGGCACACACAGAACTTATTTCACTATTTTTCTTTTCAGCCTCTAGTTTCTCAGCAGCTGCTTTGGCAGTACCTTCAAGTGGAGCAGCCTCAACTGTTGTCAGCTTACAACATCCCAGTTTGCATGCCCTACTTAATTGCTTGAAATTCAGAGGTATTGAGCACCTGGGACTCTGGTGGAATTTAATGAGAGCTGTGTCTGCTTCCTCACCTCTGAAAAGTGAGGCCCAGAGGACTGCTTTTGAAGACGTCAATTGCTATCCTCTACCCTGACTTCCCATATTATTTCCAAACAAGCATCTATTACTCCCTATGCTGGTAGGTTTAGCTTTTGAATGTTAAGTGTCCTGGTCAAAGGCGTCAATTTTAGTGCAACTTTGTCTGTTTTAAAAGGGACAGGGATTATATTACTTTGCAATTCCCTCTTAACTTTGTTCTACACTATATCAAATATGAATTATTGACAGAATCACCCCAATCTGTCACATTTGATGAGACACACATACCATGGGATACATTAAATGGAGAGTATGAGCTTAGAAGCATATGCCAGTAAATCTGAAAAAGAATTAATTTCTAATTCAGTGCATGAAACAAACAGCAATGAAGAACATTATGAAGCTTTGTGAGCTAACAGTAGTCCTAATAATGAAAGGTTTCAGTGAAGTCTAACAGAGTAAACTAGAGGCCCTTGCAAAAAAAAAGCTTGAGAACAGACACATGCACAGACACACACAGAGTCCAACTAGCAAATATGATTTAAGGACCATATTCCAAGGCTTTCAGTCATGTTGAATGGTACCTTCCCATCCATGAAAGACCCCATTGAACCAATAGGACCGTTTGTGGAACAAGGTACTATTCAGCTCAGTAGAGTGAAAGTGATCAGAATCCAGCCCAAAGTTAAAAGTAAACAGGAAATTCCAGCAGCATATCTCACAGTAGTCCACATGAAATGAGAGTTAGCATTCTCCAGTGGTTCACATGCTAAGATACTGCAGCCATCCCCACACACCAGAAAATAACTGCAATATCCCGTATGACTGTTAGCAAATCATCTTTACCATGTATTTGCACATAGGTGTTGATTAGAGAGCTCAACAGAGAACAGGGACTACTGTGCTAGGTATGTAATACTAGATAGTGCCTGCTCCAAGGAGATTATGAACCAGTAGCATAGCCAGGCAAACGCGTATGCAGAACAAGTTGGTATGCGACATGGTCATATAGAATTTAGAAGAGGAGCTAGAAACAAAACCTTCAGACTTAATGTAGTATCTAACTCTTACCTGTCGCCACCGCATACCTTATGTGACAACCACCACTGCAGTGCTTCACAGGCACTGTACACATATGGCTGGATGATCAGTGGGGAATCACCTGGCTCATTAGGTATCCCTCAGGCCTCAGTATTGCAAGTTTTTGTTTAAAGAACCTTTAGATGTTGAAGTGTTTCACAATCATTGCCTGATGGATGAGGAGTGGATTTGACTCTGCTAGGTGGCTGCCTATCTATTAGGCATTGCAGCGTCACGTATATGTTCAAGAATACAACACATATGAAATTGTTAGGTCAAACCATACTAAGAAAGAAACTAATGGCAAAAGTTACTGTGAAAGATACCGAGATGGTTTATAGGGAAGAAAGAGAGAACACATGAATGCCTAAAGGCACAAATCAGACTAAACTACAGGGGACTAACGTATAGGGTCAAGTGTCCTTTACCTCTCTAGTCACTTATTCACAGTAAAAATAAAATACTAGCTCGGCAGCTAACCCCTCCCCCCACTTCTTGGAGTAATTTTTATGGGATAGGGTATCTTCTTGGTAAAATTACATGAGATTTCAATATTGTGAGAAGAACAGCAGAGAAATGGAAGTTATTTCAAAAAACACTCCTTGTATATAAATGCTACTGAAATCCTAGAATATATATTAATTATAAATTATCTTGGGCAATTCGGCTTGCACATTTTAAGCAGAGAAAAAGAGAACACTGAAACTGGAAGAGTCTCTCTGAGCTACTGAACTTGCTCCTCTTCGCAGAGTACATCAAACTGATTATAATTAACCAAGCAGTAATTAAAAGCTCCAGAAAGAATGTTGTACTATAGTTGTGGAGAGGAAAATCTTGTAGCATAGTATCTTCACACCCAGGAAAAATCGGTATCAATGAACCAATGGCTGAAAGCAACTACAGAGACCGACAAAAATGAGAAAAGTAAGGTCAGTGAAAGAGCACATCTGAGATACAACGAAAAGACACTATTGATAGGAGGAAAGACAACAATAAAGAACACTAATTCCATATTTTATTCCCATTTTCACTGGCAATGCTTTCCTCAATGGAAGGAAAAAGGAACACAAAAAAATCCTTCAGCCTCCTGCCAGCAGATATGATAATCAGAGCATAAATGCAAGCATGAATAGATGGACAGACAACAATCCATGCCAAGTTTACCTGTTTGACCACAGATGCCAGTATGGTTACCTTCCACCAAATTTAAGTCTAAAGAGAAACTCTGGTGTAAAAGATGTTGCTGAAGGTCCACTCAGGCATTTAGGTCCCATTGCTGGGTTGCTGTTTACCTGATGTGCCTTAAAAGCAGTTGAAACTCCTTTATGTGAAATAAGGTTCAGAGAGTGCCCCACAAGATCTTCCTGAAAAGCGCATGTTGTACCTGAAAAACAAAGACGGTACCTTCCCATATGCAATGACAGCCAGAGGATGGGCCATGGACTGAGACAAAGATGACCACCCTTTCCTGCTCTTTGCAGACTTCCGTGTGTAGGACAGTGACAATACTGTATACCATGCACAGTTCCACACTGCAGACCACAACAGGGCATCCTCTTCCTAGCCATATGTCACAAGTTTTAGATATTTCGTACCTAAGTAAACATGACTGTGCTGCTCCAGATTTTCAGCTTTGTTAGAGGGCTTGACTTCAGGAGCACCAAGCTTTTCTGGTGAGAGTGGTAGAGTGGGAACCCTCCTTTTTCTACTCACCAGAATGGGAACTACAAGATTCAGGTCCTGCTGCTGGGGTTCAGAAGTGCCCGAGCAAATAGACTGTGAACACTGCCCTGATTGCACCAGGGACCACACATAACAGCCTCTCAGAGATGCCACCTTGCAAGCCTCATAGGGCTGCTCACAGCTATGCATGGTCTCCCTTTCTATTTGTCAGTTATTTTCATCTCACACCAAGGCCTAAGGAACATAATTCCTTGGCTTCACAAACACAGCCCACCACAGCTGCTTACTCTGAATCTTCAAGTGTTTTCACTCTCTGCACTGTGACTATGTCCTGGCATTCACCATCATTGACTTCACAACCCAATCTCTTGCTATACCATGAGCCCTTTCTTCACCGCACTTTCAAGAAAATTCTTTTATATTAAATGCTAAGATGAACTAATGACTTCTGTGCCAGCTTGATTTACCAAAAGACTAATCAGACAATTGAATTGACACTCTGCTGAAGAGACCCTTGAAGTTTCATCTGAACACGTTACCAACATCACTGCTGCTTATTCTTCCTGCTAACAGAGACACTGAAAGTTATTAGAAGTACTGTGTGCTTTTTTCTCTGCTAGCTTAGTTTCCTCATTTGGAAACTTTATATCTTTTCTGAAGATAGCTTCTGGCTCTTTCTCTCCAATCCTGGACAGACTATTTGAATGAGAAGGAGAAAAATAATAAAAAAGCACAGTAACAATGACCCCTCCCCTTTATTCGAATTTCTCAGCTCTCAAAGCTTTGAATATACTTTAGAGAAGGTGGTAACCTTTTTAAATTAGCTTTGCCTTCTATTCCCACACAGCAAAAATGACCTAAAGAATCCTTACCTCAGGACTAACTAAATTGCACCCATTAATGAGCTCTGAAAGGTATACACATCACAGGCTGGTGACTTCGCCCTGTTTTCTGATCAGGATAATGACTACATCTTCCTTCTATGACTCTTCTCAACACTCTGAAAATGTGTAATATTACAAATAATAGGGATGTGAATTTCTGTTGCATAACTGAATAAGAATCACAAGCATGTGAGTTAAATGTTCAGCGGCAATTATATATCTAATAATAAACGAGGTCAAATAAAACAAGAAACTCACTACCGGAAACTTAAATACTCTTTATTTACATCAGAATTTTAACCATAATTGTGCTCATGCATAGCTAAGTACAATTTCAGACACGCATTTTGTTGAAGCAAAGTATTGATTGCCAGATGTCTTCTTGTTGCAATGTTCCTCATTCAAAATTTGTCTTAGACCAATTTACCAAATATTTCTTGGAAAACACATGATTGCTTGCATATACTTCCTTGTGACACACTGCCAGCAGTTCTGCACAGCAAATTCATGGGAAGACTGACTTATAAGGTGCCTATTCATTTACTCCAGGTCCTCAACATACCTGTAAAATTCCTAGTTGAGATAAGGTTAAGGTTTAAAAATGCTAGGTATCAAATAATTCATGCTGCACTTCATGCTTGTACGATACCCAGCCCAAAATACCGTAGGGAAGCTCAATGCAAGACATTATTGGAGGGGAAGGTGATTTGATTAAAAAAAAACCCCTATGCTACGACATGCGTGTCCAGCAGTCAGACACGAGGACAGACACTAGGAGCTGTGCCTCCAGGTCCCCTATCCAGCTACCAAGCACTAGGACAAACATACCCAGATGGTGTCTTCAGACTCTTTGGAAAGACACGAAGGACAAGAGACACCAGCTACTGAGTTATCAATGCCTACCGGGGTCTTCTCAGACTGCTGATCATGTACAGGGTTTGGATGTGTTTTTGTAGCTCATAGGAGCTGACAGAAATCAGTGTCTCCATCCTGTCCCACTGATCAGTCATCCAATTTTATCCGCTGGCCTCCATCTCCTGATCTGCGTGTCCTGAGAAGTGGCAGGTAGATGTGTGCTTGGATCTTAATGAAAGGTTAATCTAGGTGCCAGAGGTGCCAACAACATGTGCCATTCTTTCATCCCTACTGCCAGTCTTTCCTTCACACCCAGAATCTCCCATTCTTTCTCGATTCTCCCCAGTCCTATCTTGCTCTTATGATTTTCTGCAATATCAGCATCAAGGGTTTGGGAAACATTAGTCAGAAATAGGATAGCTCTCTCATTCCTAATTAATGGGTCTATCTCTGTAAGCTAATGGCATCTCTTTGCTTGTCTTGGCCCAAAGTCTAATGAATGACTCTTACACAGTGGTGGGAGCAAATGGGAGGACACTGTCATTACCACTGCTTGGTAACATCCATAAAGGGTAAAAAGGGTTGAAGGCTCAAGGCATGTCACATGGTGCCCTGTCATCAATGAATTTATTCCAGAAAGCAGTGGTCCTCAAGCTATAGCAGAGGAAAACAAACATCAGCAAGGTGACCTTGAGATGTTCTTAAGGCAGAAGATCTGCACCATCTAGAGATCTATTTCAAGGTGAACCTTGTGAATTAGATGAGAAAGGGTCACTTACTCATAGCTCTTCCCAAAGGGTGCCATGAAAAAGTCTTTAGAGTCAGCTTCAATCAATTGTGAACAGCGGTTTCCTCTCCAAAAAGCCTGGCTCCTATATTTTCACACCACATTCTGTAACTTGAATCTATATTTAATTCATTTTTTCCCTTCAGACTGCAGGGTATTTAGCCATCTGTGACATGGTTACACCAGCTACCAGATTCCCTTTGCTGCTATGAATGCTGACAATTCAATAAAGTCTAATTGACTACCTTTATAGAAGGACCCAGATTAAGAATAATTAGCACACAAATGAGTAACGCTCAAGATTCCAGTGATGTAGTGATTTGATCAAATTCAGCATACCTTAGGGGAGATATACTGAGCAGCAGTATAAATAATAATCAGATTTATTGCAAGAAAAACACACAACAGACATCTTATATTTACATGCTCACATTCCTTATTAATTGAAGATTAGCCTCGGAAAAAAAAAAGGCATTGTGAGGAAATTGAGAAATCCTTTAATTAATCATGATTTGGAAAGTAAAGAAAACATGCGTACAGTTAAGTGTCAAGAAAGACAACAGTGATACAATACTGAGGGAAAGAGCTAGGTCCTGGCTAATACAATATGGACGGAGAAACTCTACACTTAGAAAGAGGTACTTACCTGGATGGGCATCAGTGTGTCTGTGCACACACTCAGACACACATATGCCATTAATCATGTATTCCTGTGGAGGGATCCCTGTAGGTAGGCTGAAAGGGAGTCTGTCAAGGATAGCTATCTACATTAAGGACCAGAGAGAAAAAAGGAGCACCAGTGAGCCCAAGCTGACCTTCTTTCTTAGACCTGATAGGTAGAAGTCATTGAGAAGCAAAGAAGAAGGTCTAGCACATCCTCAATACATGTACTGATAATGTTTAACAAGAAAAGTGGTGAAGTATTTCCATCATAGTGGATTTTTGCTTTGACATTGGGTGAGAAGTGTGCAGCATGGAGGTGCTGCGCGGTCACAGCAAGCTTGCCTTCTTGCAGTCCTGCAGGAAGTATCTTGTGATTTACATTACCAGAAATGGAACCTTCCCACCATGGAATCTGGCAACACTGCCAGCGTGATGCAAGTCTCTGTCCAAGTACCTCACTGGAGCTCTTGGACCCCATGCACTACAGCGCCATGAAACCATAGCCTGCCTCTCCCCCTCCACTGCTGCAGGCCAGCAGCAGCAGGAGAGGACTGCTGTCACTTCCACAACCACTCCTGTGCACCCGGATGCAGCACAAGTGGGATCCAGCACATACCAAAACAGGAAGACAGAGCACAGAGGAGCTGTCAGCCTGCTGGCCCCAAAATAGACGTGCTACCTGAAGTGTTAATACAGACCTCCCCGTCAGATATCTCAGTGCTTCTCCTCAGTGCCAGAGGACAACCACCCTTGCGATACCCCAGTGTGGAGGAGGGAGGGTTAAACCTCATTTTACAGAAGGAGGGTGATGCACCCGGCAGATTCGGAGACTTGCCTAAGGTGGGAGTGTCGGCCCACTAAACTGTTGACTCCACATTATGTTGCAGCTTTACAACTCTCATAATTTAGTCTTATACTGAAAATTCAGCCACATTATTAATGTAATTCATTTCAAACAACACCAGCTGGTCACGATGAAGTTCTCATTAAAATATATCACCATGATAGTGTGTATATATATATATCACAGGTGGGCTGTACCTCTCAACAAAGAAAGTCTGCTCTAACTGATGCAGTCACTGCAGTGCATGTACTTAAGTTAAGCCACACTGGCAAGCGAGACACAAATTGGGCTGCTGCATGCACACAGGTGTTGCCTTTTTTTCATGCACAGCCTTGCAACATCTGGATGAGTGTCTCCCCTTGTTTGCATTGCAGTAATTTGGTTCACTGCGAAAACACCAGGAATCTACAGGAGATACCGTCTGTTCCTTCAGGGCTTTGGGAAGGAGATGGGAAAGGCACTGGAAATAGGCAGAATCACACTGTGTTCCAGCTGAAGGGTGGCTGTGCTCATGCAGGCTCTCCTATGTGCTCTCCTTTGGCATAACACAGAACTCAGGCTGAGGGTTGGAGTGAGGGGAGATAGACGGGAAACTCGAGTGAAGACTTAGCCTCCATGAGATCATTTAAGAGTATTCAGAAATGCACTAAACGTCTTCTGGCCAATGCTGGAGATAAGAAGAGATCTTTGACCTTAGTCAACATCACCGCTACAATTTAAGACCTTTGCAGTTCAATATCTGTAATGGGAGATCTCTTTGCTGGATCTGCTCTGTGAGGAGCATCTGACCAGGTTATTTCCTAGAAGTTACTCCTTTCTATCTAAACTATTCAGTGAATCCAGCTTTCACTCTATAAAATATAGAAATGTGGTCAGGAATTGAGCTAGTTTTGTACTGGTTTTTTGTGTTTTTCTTACTGTCATGGCACAACTTCTATGGTTGATATTTTTAGCATGGAACAGGCTGTAGATGTGTTTCAGAGAGGGGAAATGTCTTCCAAGGAGATATCTCTAGCTGGTTGAGATGGAAAGCAAGGACAACCTTGTCTCATAGAGGGGAAAAAATGCTTTAATTTTTGGCAGCATTTCAGACAAGATCTTTTATTTAGTTAGGTTTTTTCCTCTTCTGTAAAGTTCACTCAGCATTGTCTCCATTACTAAGCAGGCGTGCTTACTGAAAACTGCCAATTTAGTCCAGCCTATATTTAGATCCAGGAAGTTTTATTTTACTTTATCATTAATGATATCTTTTGCAAATGATAAGAGAACACTCTTGGTTCCATACTACCACAAATCTTTCATTTGTGGTAGCTAATGAAAGTCTAAAACCTATTAGATTACAGAAAGCAGGGGTAGAAGTGTGTCTAAATACAGACCTACCTCCTCATTGGCAAGTTAATGACAGTATTACCAATGACCTTCCAAAACCTTCTACCCCAAAATTCCCTCTTAAAAATTATGTACTGTAGGCCTCACTATAAATGTGAGTGGTGGTATATCTTCCTACTGGGCCAAATATACTACATGGAGGGGTCACTAACTGCAAATTTATTTTTCTACATAGCATCAGTAAAGTCTCAAAATAGTCTTTAAGTGAGGCTTAACTGGTGCATAAAATCTTGCTGACACTTTAATAGAGCCTGGGGGGCTCAGTTTTGACAAACTCTCAATTGCAAAGGGTAACAGGAGCTGTTAAAACTCAGGTGAAGCTAAAGCATGTATGCTAAAAACATACGTGAATAAGAACAGAGCCAGAGCAAAACAGAGAAAAGGAAGGTTGGTAGCACTACTAACCTTGACATAAAGACATCCATGAAGCAGAGCACCACGTGAATGCAGCCTTAGCACTATACATGAACCTGACTCAAGGTAACTTTAGTTCCTTTGGATGCACAGCAACACTTATCACCTGGACTATCAAACTGGTCTGTCAACCTAGCCAGACTAACCAGATCCCAAGGAACATGGAGCTGACTCTGTTCAAAGGCAGTTACCTACCAGCCAGTTTACCTGGGAAATGTTCCTTCTCCAAAAAAGTAAATTTCTTTTCCTAGGTCCCTAGATTTGGAAGGGAGTCCAAGTCCCAAAGCTAGAAGGAAATACATTCACCACACCCCAACAATGCAAAATTCAACGTCCTCGGTATCTGTACCAGAGAGAGTTTCACAGAGATAAAAGCAAGAATCCCGGTTTCACAGGAAGACAAGCAATTCTTCATTTGCAGCCACGGTCTCCTAGCCTTTCAGATATGGTTTCCCAAATTTGTTTTACACAGGTATCATCACAAAGGTAAGCACATAGAGGAGGAGAAGATACTCTGCTCTTTGAGTGTCACTTTGAGGTAGCATCCCCTGCAATGCAGTGTGCAAATGCTGCAGTTAAATCTCAGCTAGATAGTTTAGATCAGTCATTTAAAACAGTGTTTTTTCTTATCATAGTCTTTACACAAATCAACACTTGATGGCTAAGATTTCTGGCCTTACAGCCCTAAAAGAAACTCCCACTTCTCACTATGAATTTCAAGGGTATGTTTTGAGATGCATGTGGCTCACACAGAAAACATAAAAACAAGATACTGAGAGTTTGCTGCATTCCGTCTAGGATGGTCCCATAAATAACACACCAGTTCGAAATCATGCCAATAAAACCTCATAAAAGTACCATCCAGTTTGTCCCATGTTTATCATTAAAAGAGAGCTGGCATATTTATAAAGCTTCATTCTCAGGCTGTGTAGCTTCATCAAAAACACAAAGAGAAAAAGAACAAAGCACTTCTTACAGCAGCTTGCAGGAGATAGTTTCAAAAAGGCTTTTTTATAGCTTTGGGGGCTTGCTTTTGCACAGTTGTAGGGACAGCCCACAAAAAACAACATGCTGGGTTTCATGTTTGGATAGAAGGCAGACCTGTCTAGCCCCGTAATCTTTCACGTAAGTATGGAATGACTCGTGACTCTTCCTCCTGTTTCAAGGCAAAGACAGGTGAAAGGGAAAGTAGAAGAAAGGCAATTTGCGTGATAAGTGTACATAAATTTTAAAAGGGATTTTCAGGGGAAAGGTGGGAGTTCTGGGGAAATATATGTCTGTATGTGTATGCATGCAATTCTTGATTATTTTGTTCATGTGAGCTTTTCTCTTGACTGAGGTGTATGAATTACTGTAGAAATATAAAAGTAGAAGTGCTCTCAAGAGGACATCTGTTCTGCATCACTGACAGATGTCTGTCTGACCCATTTTCAGGTTTGGAAACAAGGATTCCAGAATATCCTTAGAAACCTGGTTCCAGTGCTCTACCATCCCCAGAGCATCTATCTGAATTCTGTCCAATATGAGTATCTCTTGTTTCAGCTTACTCCATCCATTTCTTTTTACACCATTTTTAGACAGGGAGAGCAGGTAAGTATTCTTTTCTTCATAACATTTTTAATAACATTTTTTGCATACTCTATGTGCATTATGCCTCTTTCCTTTCCGAGAAAAAATAACTCAGTTAATTCTGCTTTTCTTTCCGGGAGATGTTTTCTAAGCTTTGTTCTTTCTCCTTCCAAAAGGAGAATGATTTCCAAAACCTCTATACTTTAAAATGTGCCATCAGCATTGGACACAGACATACTATTCCCAGGTCAGGCCCCACTACCTAGGGCAGACCTAAATAGTTACTTCCCAGTTATTGACAATATTACTATTAATTCATACTGTCATGGAATTTACTCTTCACACATCTTCACATTTCTTGATTAATTTTGTTTGTGCTCCGTGCTAAGCCTCGTTTCTAAAAACTATGCATTTGTGCATTTGATTTTTCCTTCCTCAAAAGTAATACTTGGCACTTGTCTTTATTGAGTTTCATCCTATTGATTTTAGACCCTTTCTTCAATTTATGAAGCTCATTTTATATTCAAATCCTGTTCTCTAAAGTGTTTGCAGCCCCTCCTAGTTCAGTATCATATGCAATTTTTAAAAGTTTTCTACATATTCCGTCATCAGAGCTGAAAATATTGAATAAACTGGACCTAAGACAGACCTCTGTGGTATCTTATTTGATATGTTTTCCCAGTTTGACAACAAACCATTGATAACTGCTTTACCGATAAGCCAAATTTTTCAAACAGTTTTGCACCCATCACATAATAACTTCATCTTAACCATATTTCTCCAGTTTACTTATGAAAATGTCATGTGGATGTGTGTCAAAAGCCTCGCTAAAGTCAAGATCTATCACATCTGCTGCTTCCCCCTTATCCACTGGGCCAGTTACCCTGTCAAAGAAGGAAATTAGATTGCTTTGATGTGATTTGTTCTTGACAAACCCATGCTGGCTGTTTCTTATCACCTTATTTTCCTCTAGGTGTTTACAAATTGATTGTTCAATAATTTGCTCCTGCATTTTTCTCAGTATCAAAGTCAAGCTGACTGGCCTATAATTCCCTGGGTCTTCCTATTTCCCCTTTTTAAAGATAGGTACTATGTTTGCCTTTCTCCCCTCCTCCGGGACCTCACCCATCCTCCATGAGCTCTCAGAGATAATTGCTAATAGTTCAGAGATCACTTCAGCTAGTTCCTGAAGTACTCCAGGGTGAATTTCATCAGGCCCTGATAGCTTGAATATATCTAACTTATCTGAATATTCTTTAACCTGTGCACCTTTTTCCTATAAATTAAACAACTTTCTGCCCAGCGTGTGTTATACAGTTTTTACACTCAAAGGCACTATTCCTAATACTGTAGTTTTAATTTATTTTGACTGGTAAAGCAGTTATCCTTCACTCCACAGTGTCAATAAAGAACAGCAGCTATATCCAGTAAATGCTCCCAAGGAACGACGGCCCTAAATCCAAACATATGATGTTTCAAAAGTTTCTGCTATTCTGCCTCTGGAGACTAAGCACGCTGTGGACACTGGCCTGCATGAAGCCCAGTCGGACTTCAGCACCCTCTTATGCTCTCAGAGCTTGATTAAAGGCAGGTCCAGGGCAGATCTAGTTGCAGCACCTCAGAATTCCAGCAGCTGTTTTTTACTTGGTCTGAGTGAAATTGGGCATCTTCCCTTCCCCCACCTATTTTTCCCAAACCTGGAAGCATTTCCAAAACATGCAACCCACTTGTATAATCAAGCTTCATATAAAATGCAGCAAGGCCATCCAGCAGGACATAAAACAAAAATATGTTGATCTAGAATTATACCTGCAGGGCTATACTGGTTCTCTTCCTCAAATACGGTTTCTTCAAGCTGGTTTTGGCTACAGAATGACCTTTACCTATTGTTCTTCTGTTTTACCAGCTCTGCTCCTGTTTACGAAGCAGTCCTTACCTCTGCCTCTCAAATGCACACTTGACATACTTGCAGTACTTGCAATTAGGGCAGGAGAAGCCCCTTGTTCATGTTTTCCTCTTTGTCTCTTCTACACAAGTATTTCTCACTAGGGACCTAAAAGACAAAATATTGATTTTTTTTTTTTCCCTAAATGGCTTGTTCTTTTTTATTATGTTATCCTAGTGGTTTTAATTTCTTACTGCCTACTTTGATGTAGCAACCTAAAGACAGCCAAAGATGAAGTTCTAACCCTAAGGCCTTGAAACAAAAGATACAGCATCTTCTCTCTGCCCTCAGAAACAGAAATAAAATGGCTTAGTTGAAAGAAATCCACAGCAAGGAGGGTGTGAAGAAACCTTTCAATTTCCTTACCTGTCGATTAACACAAAGGATGCACCTTGGACACTGGAATGGCCTTTTTCACAAGCAGTAATGCATCTTTCAAACTATCTATAGGCTACAAAATTATCCTGACTCCAATCGCACAGTGAGCTTCGTCATGGTCAATGCTGTGGGTACCAGGGGGAGCCTCAGGGAAGAAACCTGTGCACAAGATCAGTTCAGGGCTGGCACGTGGCAGCAGCAAATGAAGGAACTTTGAGCAACCACATTTCACAAGCTTGCAAGCGTATCATCCATAACTCAAGCGGGGATTCCTTGAAAAATATGATCCTCCCACTGCTTTTATACTCAAGGACAGCATCACTAAGTTAAAGGCTTCTGAGTGAAAAGTCCTACAAGATACTTGATTTCAAGAAAGAAATTAGTGGGGGGAAAGTCTCTGAGGTCGAAGATTGAAGAAATAACCAGTGGTGCCACCCATAAGCTCTGTCTGTACTTCAGTAGTCATGGAGTGAATCAGACTGGACCATAGGAAGTCTCCAGTCCACCCCATACAAAGCAAGAGCTAACAGGAGCAGACTCTCACCCAGGATGGATATCCCATGGCTGCTCTGGGCAACCCATTCCCAGGTCAGGCCACTGTTTCGGGGACCGAATGTGCCCTCTTTGCCCCACTAGAGCATATCCTTTCGCAAGCTATGTCCCTGCACCCCATCAGTGTGTCCCTCCAGGAAGAGCCCTGCTGTTGGTCCTTCTTGCCCACATGGTTTTCTCTACAGCCATCCTGGTCCTCTGTGTGGGTGTGCCCCACCCCAGCACAGGGTTTTGCATTCGCCTTTTCTGAACTTTGCGAGGTTCCTGTCAGTTCATTTCTTCACTTACCTGTGAACCTTATCTGTCATTTACCTGTCACTTACTGTAGGTCACTTGCTACTTCTGCACTGGGATCAGCCAGCAATGATCCCACAGAGAGACAGAACTGCCGGACGAGAGATATGGGGCCAATATCCCATAAAATAGAAACAAGGCAGAAAACGGGCAGGATAATAGGGTAACTGCCAATGGATGATGCAGAGACTCATCAAGAGCTAGTAGGGAATGCAGTGACATAAAACTGCCAGAACTTCAGTCTTGCCAGTCCATGACATGATACCACCGGAGCCTCTGACAGTAACAAGAGCTGTTGCAAGGAATCTTGGCAGGGAGAAAACAACTTTAATGGTGTTAAACTCTTCTCTCATTCCCACAATGATCCATCCAGTCTAGGACTGACTTTTACAAATAAGAAAGCCTGGAGGAGCACTCTCTAAGATGTAATGGTGCTGTAGAGAAAGGACTCGTTTTTCTTAGCTGTAAGACACTTTTATTCCAGAAAGAAATAAACCCCAAAAATGTTAATTGCAGCCAAAAATCACAGACATAAACCGACAGTAAGCTCTGAAGATGCTTTTCCATGAGTGAAAATGGAATGGGCAAGAGCAGAGGAGCGCATTCGTATCTGGACCCATATCTAAGGTTCCTTTGCATTTATGAGGAGTGAGGATTGGAAGCTGAGCTGCAGTTCAGGCCAAGCACAGCTCCAGCAGGACTGGGAACAGTGGAAAATAAAGAAATTATGTTCAACTTCAGCACAGATTAGTGATAAATATAATGATTCATGTACTCTAGAAGCAGAGAGATCATGCTTATTGCAACACACAAAAAAGCACAATTCGACAAAAATATGTTCTGCGATAAAACCAGACAACCTGCTTTCTAGCATTAGTTGCAAAAAGAGGCTTCCATTAATGACTCTGAAATAAAAGCACAAGCAATTCGCAGCCCTTAAAATCATTCTATCTGCTTTCTGTGACGAGAGCAGGCTCAATGTTTTCCCAAGCAATGGGTCTGTAGGTCACAACCAGTCACCTCTGGCCTTTATTTACAAGCACCTACATCTCACCTTCTTCTCTGCAACTCCTAATGCACTCCGTGAAGATAAAGATTGCAGAAAACCTAAAAATATACATCAGCAGCAGATGTGCCCTATGCTATTGGCAGAGCCAGCTCCACCAACGTCAGTGTGCTGCCAAGTTTTGATTTGGTTCCAGAGGTGAAGCTGTACTCTCCTGGCCTTGATCATGAACTATCAAAAAATGGTAACCTTCAGTGCATGCCGATCAACACCTTCTTCTTCAGCAATGTAGAATAAGGTGGCAGAGAGAAGGAAGTGTCAGTCTCATTCATGTTCACCTGAGACACGCTTCAAAATCAAGTTCCTCTCATGTGAGTTAGCCTGGTGTTTTCCTCTTACAGAGTTGTTCCCTCCAAAAAGGTGCCTCCAAAAGGCATGTTGAACATGCATCTGCACACTGGAGAAGTGAAGGCCTCTCTTCACTGGCTGCAGTGACAAAATTCAGGTGGGATTGTAATACCCAGGGGCTCCTTTCTTTGTTGAACATACTAATCATGTTAGCATATGTTGGTATGTTCCTGCAGTTTCCTTGACAAACTGAAACCAAGATAGATCTTATAAACAAATGTTCTTGACACTCCTCTCTTCAACCTGGCCTAGAATGAGACTTGGACAGATCTTACCCCTGCTGAGGCAGGGTGCACCTCATCTCCTCATTCACCAGAATTTTGATCAACTTCAATTCAGCTACTGCAATGAGACCTCTGAGCTGGCATACTTTGTTGTTTGCTTAACAGCTTCATTTTATTTAGGGAGAGCAACCTAAACCTAATGACATTATTTCTATCACAGTAATTTTCTCCAAGATATATTTCAAAGTATATTTTTCAACTTGCTCATTTGTCATGGTCTGGAAACCTGCCCATGAACAGCTAGAGGCAGTAAGGACCAAAGGGAAGGTCTTGTTTGCTATCAACCTCTCAGGGAATGACTATCTCAGTAAGAGAGAACCGAAGACCAGAAGCATGTATTTCACATAGAAACATCACCTGAGTAACATAAAAACTCTGAGTTTATTCCAGAGAGTCAAATCATAGAATCTGGCCTGAAGAATTTAGTGACTGGATGGAGAACCAAACTCACTCCTCCCTTCAGTTCCTCTGATGCTGGCGAGGAGCACATCTTTCTTTGGTCACGGGGAATGCAAGCTTGGCAGGCCAGGTAGTGACATGACCTTCACCAAAATGGGAAGCTATCAAGAATGGTTACTTTCTCTGTTTAAGCAGCAAAGTTGTCCTTTGCCAAGGATGTCAGTCAGATGCTAGACTTTTCTCCCACTCTTCCTTCATGTTTTTTGGCAGTCTTCATGTTCATTTCTTTGTTCTTTCAACATAGCAGGTGATCTGTGTTGGGCAGCCAGTAAAATAAATTTATGAACTGTCTGAAAAACCCCATGGGACCTCAAGCAGACTCTCTATTGTTTGTTTTGGTTATTTTTAAAGGTACCGCCATGGTACTGGAGGCAGGCAGTCAGATCCTCAAATGATGTAAACCATCAGTGCTTACTGGCTTTAACACAACAGAGCTACTTCTTGTCAGGCCCTTATTGCTGTAACTCTGCTGCTGGAGAAACATCAGCAGAAGATCTAACCTACCTATTATTTTGTGCGTGCTAACTAAAAACTACATCTTTTCCCCTCCAGTGAAGTCAGGATAGTACTGTTATCCTGGGGTGCCATCATAAGCAAGATACTGAGGGGACTTCTAAAAATGCTGTCTGAATCACCGGGGGACAGGATTTGAAACAAAGGAGAGCTGAAAGTGCCAAACTATGTCTGCAAAATGCAAGCTTGCATTTGTGCACTCAGCTGTTCTGAGGACGTGCAAAGGGCATGCCATGTTTGCATATACTTTAAGCATATTGCTGGCATGTAAACACTCCTTTTATGAAACACAGATAGTAAAGGGAAACAACATTAGAAGACAATTAGACCTATTTTTGATGTCTTTCCCTTCCTCTCAGCTCCTCTTCTGTTTCTCAGGCAGGTACATTATTCACACTGAGATGGTAAATGTACACAGAAGTGAGGATAGATAGATATATATGCCTTCAGATCCCATTGCATTTTTCACATGTGTACTAACAACAATGCCTGTGCCCTGCTCTGACTCAGGTGGTTATATCCTGCCTTGCTAATGACCTCCCCGGAGTTTCTCTTGGATGCAGGTCTTTTCTTTTAGCTTTCTATCCTAAACAGTGGTTCTTCCTTTGATGCAAAGCTAGTACCTACAACACATCGTTCAAGAACTGCCAACATGAGGTTTGGCTTGTATGTCCTCTGCTTTTTAAACACCTACCAGTGCTATTACACCTTTGAGGGAATTTCTGGGTAAAGTGATTTATTTGTAAAGATAGACCTCCAAATTCACATTTGGTTTAAGTGTAAAGTCCTTCATATTTGCACCTAGCAAAATTAATCCTGGGAGGAAAAAAGGGAAGACTTATGTGATGTCTTCATCACACAAGTAGACACCTTTTCACCTCAGAGCTACACTGTAAAGATGAGATTAGTACCACAGAATCTTCTTCAGAAACACTAAAGATACAATATATTTTAACACAAAGTATTGTTTTCTCTTGAAGACAGTCTCGCCTGCTGTTCCCTTCCACTACCACTAACCCTCTGGCACAAGTCCATTCTAACCAGGTCTGCTATGAGAAAGCCTGTTAAGCAGACTTTGCACAACTTGCACTTCAGGACTGCTAAACAAAGAGGGAAGTGTTTGGCTACTTGTAGTCATTTCCATGGTTCTGGGGTTCCTGACATGCTGAGGTCAGCTTATTGCTGACTGATCGGCTGCATTCCCTTCAGTGGCTTAAGGCAGAGTGTATGTAACCTACTTTCATGCCATGCCTTGGAACGATTTCACATGACCTTCAGAAGGTAAATCTCCTTCTATTTACTTGAACACACGCAGTGCCTGGTAGAAAACTCATCTGCGGCAAAAAGAAACATTTCTGGATTCCACCCTGCAGAGCAATGGAAAAAAGATGATTCTATTCATGTTTGATTGCTGTCACTAGTTACTGCAATTCCCTACCATGGGTTGAAGTTAAATGCAGGCTTGGAGCACAGGTTCTTGGAGGCTACTTGCTTGCTTGTGTCATGCAGTAAGCCAGGCAACACTGGCCTTGCAATTTGTGATGCCATTCCACCTTACATCTTAACGCCCACCCCCCTTTGATGACTTCTCTTGGAAGAAAATAAAAAAGCAAGCTACAAGTGGTGAATGACAAATGACAAATCACCCCTCCAAGAGTCCTTTAAAGAAGAACCAGATAAAAAGATGGAAGTGAGCTGGAAAATGTTAAGGTTCTCTTTCCTATGCTGGTGTTTGATGTAGGATGGAGACAAATCTTCAAGCCAAGATGTTAAAGAGAAAGAAACGTAATGTTTTTAATGACACCCATGGACACCACTTGTAAAGGCCACCTGCATATCATTTGCAGGTTTTGTGCAACAATAATGACTTCACTGCTCTTGGCTACATTAAAACAAAAGACAGAGTGATTCTTGTTCAAAACACCACAATTAAAGGAAAATTTTGTCAAATACTCTTTTCAAGGATGGGACAGGGGAAAAACAAATCAGCATTTTATTTCCTCCTGTTTTTTCAACAAGTTCCCAAAATAGCTTTAGAAAACTGGTAGGCAGACCTCAGTATTTACTGTGTATATGGACAGCTCACATGGATTAGGAAGAAAATGTTCTGTCTTGTGTCACAGTTCCATCCAACTGCCTATCTGCATTTTGGAGATTTTGCCCTCCACTTACTCATGTGCAGTTGGAATCCATCAAAATCAGCATGAAAATAACCAGTGGTCTGACCTAGTACAGCTACACTATCCCCACACATTTTTGAAAGATACTGGGCCTTGCAGAGTACTGGGACTTTAAAACACTCCAAGAGTCAGTTCCTTTCCTAAGCACCAAAAACCCACCAAATAACAAAGAAATCCTCTTGAAGTAATGACCAGCTTGTAATGAACCACAATGAATTCAGGCTGAGGAAAGGAAATGCGGACTGTTCCTACACACAGAGACAATTTGACAGATAATTACTCCTGTGAGTCATTCATGAAGTAGACTTCCTCTGATAAGAAACAAATTGCCATCATCCTTTTTTTTTGTTGTTCCTTCCTTAGTCTCATGACAGAGACTGCTGCAGGACTGGGAGGGAGGGGAGACTCTATGGTCACCAGCTATTTAAGCAAAGAGGCTGAGCCTGGCATTTTTAGGCTTACAGGTATTCAAATACCACAGTTAAATGCTTTTAAAAATTAGTTTCTGACCACCCTGAAATTGTTGGACCTTCTTCAAAGAGGGCCCACAGGAAATGAATTTGTCCTCCAACATGCTTGGTACTAGTTCCATTTCCACAGGGGGATAACCGATGATTTCAGGATGGGAGGGATTCAGATAGAGGCACGGATGGCATTTCTCTGTGTTTTTGCCGTTAATGCTTTCTGATTCATTTAGTGTCCTTAGAGAAAGAGATGCAATGCATGAAACCTTAGAACATACACAATACTTCACTCTGGATATACTGGGAAAGGTTACCGTTCGTCTCTGAAACACTCTCTTTGTGGTGAACCTGATCAAACTGTCTTTACAGACCATGCAAAGATTCCAACTGGATTCACTGGGTGATGGGTTCAGACCCATGAAACTCCGCTGAAAAAATTTAAACAGCATACAGTAATTGCTCCTTTGATTGCAACGGCTTTATAAGCCTTCCTGTTATCACAGTCAATACACTGCTCCAAGCAGGAGAGACAGGAATACATCTAGCTCAAGGTAAGGAGAAATTACAACATCCTTCCGTTACTGTTTTAACCAAACACTTTCCAGTTCTCAGTCACTGGTCTCTCGGTAGGCGGCAGGCACCCAATCAGTGAGGATGAGCATCATGTTAGGAATGCAAAGCACTTAATAAAAGGAAGACTAGCATCTCTGAAGTGCAGAAAGACACTAACATTTGATTACCTGGGAAGACACTCCAGGGAGAAATTCATGACCACAGAAAATAGCTTCCAAATTAAATACGGTACGATGCAAGCATTCAATACTAGATGCAAACTGTGTAAAATGTTTTTTTCCAAAAGAGCATCAAATGGTGAATTTAGTAATAATTTCAATGAGGTCTGACTTCCCTTGCTTGGAGTTTGCTTCAGCCATTTACACCCAAGAACAACAAGCTAAAGCTGCCATGAGTTGGAACAGAGTTGGCTTTACGTCTGTTTCCCATTGCTGCAGACTAAGGTGTGAGATATTAGCAAATAACTTGCAGACAGAAGGGAGAAAGGCCACCAGTTCTACTCTTTCCACATTGCAGCAAAAGCATAAGGTTACAGGGAGGAACAAAAATTGTTTAAAGGTCTGTATAAATGCTGAACAAAAAAATGAAATCTGATGGGACTGTTCTGTACATTTACTCCCCATGGTCACTTGAGGCTGATTTGAGCACTGCAGACAGCAAGACATATAACTTTACAGCAAGGCTACTATCTTGCCAGGTAAGTCCTTCAAATTGCTGTATTGCTCGTCCTGACTCAACAGCAAGAGGCAGAGATTACGATCAGAGAAGAGAGGTACACAAATAATCACAGACATTATTCATAGCATCAGACATTTAGACCTTGAACTGAAAGCCCACTAAACTCACCAGGAGCCTTCCCATTGTTTCCAGTGGGCTTTGGATCTGCCACTAATCCAGTAAATTTTAGGGTGGGATTTCCTCTCTCCAGATATGCTCTTAACAGATACCTTTTTCATTTCATCACAAAGGAACAGACAAAAACCAGCTTTCAAACAGTTGTGTTGGAGGTGGGGGTATAGCCTGTGTGTCCTGGAATAATTTAAATATCCCCATCCCTGACTTTTACTTATTATAAGAGCATTTCTCCAGATTCTTATACTATCATTTGCAGAATCGAAGAGAGCAAGAAGGCAGAAAGCTTGTCCAGCAGTTGCCTGTATAACCTGCCATTGCTACTGGTGATCTCTAGTGGAAAGCCTCAGTGGAGTCAGCCCTTACCCAAGGGTCATTCTGCCTCCTCCTGGCAGGAAAAAAGAGAAATTGCTTCATCTGATCTTCAGTGTTAGCTTAACCTTAGCTTTGACAAAGTTCATAAGACCTTTGTCCTGAGGCAGGGAGCAAGCCAAAGAGATCCTAAACCAGCCTCTTGATGAAGACCAGTTTTCTTCTCGTTTTATGCGGGTTGGGCATGCTGGATCACCTCTCTGCTCATTGCATAACCATTCACCCATTATCTTCTTGGCATGCCACAATACTGCTGTGCAAATAGGGAGTGGGGCTGTATCCTTCAACTCCTTGCATGGCCCCACTGGAGTAACCTGGCATTTCTAGACGATGCTATCTGAGTCTATTTCACTGAATGAGGAACCTCAGCTCAGACACATGACAGAATATGACTAACATGAGGCATAGAGTGAGCAGGCTCTGTCAACAAAATACAAACAGCCACATTCACAAATACACTCCGATATGTGCGTGTGTGTATCAGAAAATACCTGCTGTGACTGCATGCTGCTATTTTTTCTAACTATCCCAGAAGAAATGATTATGAGGCAAAATGTAGAAGAGATTAAAACTTTTCACGAGATGACAACATTTTGAGTGCTTTAGCAAACACTTTGAAAATGCTTTCCAGTGTTGGTGTTACACGTACCCTCCAGCCTGATCTAAGCCCCTGTTGAAGCCAGCAGAACGCCATGCATTCATTTCCACAAACATAACTCAGGCCTCATGCGTGTGATCAACACTATCTCTAATCCCATCACCTGATGTCTTTACTTTCATACTCAAAAGGAAAAGTCAAACAGGTGAAAATAGCAGTGATGTCACGTTTTCAATCCAGCTCTAAAAGCAGGACCTAGTGGGCATGAATTTGCAAGGATCAAGTGATAGTGCTGCTTCTGCACCTGCAGAAAGGCACAGTGCCATGTATCTGAGGCTGCCGGCATGCTGAGCGCTACCACCACCCCTTGCAGGGAGGGACACAGTCAGCGTCGCCACTTCCACAAACGTCAGTCCCCAGGAAGGGAGTTACACCATGGGCACTCAAGCCAAGGGTGAATTAAACAGAGGCCCCCATTTGGAGACGTGCAGGGAGGGATCACATATGTGTGTGCGCACGTGCCCAACACCAGCTGAACCTAAAAGGGGTGTCAGGATGCAAAAAAATACCAAGGAACACTACAGGGCAATAGAGGAGGAGTCAGAAGGCAAAAAAAAGACGTTTTCTCAAATGCACAAGCTACTTTATCCCAATGACTAGTTCAGCCAGACATCCCATCGGGTCAGTAGTAGGGGCTGACACCAACCATTGCATTATAAGCAGAATGTATATTTAGGATCAGTTAGTGCTTTCCACTGCAGTTAAAGCAGCTTGTCCAGGAAAAGCGTATCAATTTAATCCTGCCTACAGAGCGCCAGGGCTGTCATTTCCCACCTGTGCTACAGAACTACTAGTGTATATTCATGAACAGTGGTCTTATTACTAAGAATATGCCTAATGTGTATTTCAGTGTAGCAGGAGACAAGTTACAACAGCCCTATTAAAGGAAATCGCAGAGATCACAGAATTGACACATTCTGTTTAAAGGCAGCCACACTTATACTTGATTGCACAACTAGAGACAAGTTTGTTATGTACCTCATCTTGCATGAACACTCATATTTACTAGTTTAAAACATAAGATAAAAGCCAGCCGTGCTTTGGCAAAGAAATAGGGGACAATATCAAATGATAAACTCGGCATATTTATAGGTGTAAACAGATCTTGAAAAGGAAGAGTTAGATATAATAAGCACTCAATGATATGGGGCAAACACCGTGAGACTTGAAAGCAAGAAATATCCAACAACTTGTAACATCAAAAATAACAATTGCAGGTCTTAGCAGGCAAATGAAATATGAACGACAAATAAGTCTGCATAAGAAAGGAACAACCACATTAAATACTTTGATCATTGCTACAGGATGAATGTTTTACAAAAGAACAATACAAAATTGATCAGATAATTATTCGTAAATGCTGATCATTTTGAGAGCAAGTATGGTTTAACTAGCTCATACTAAGGAGCACATGCTGCATTTCAGCAAAACTGATAATGTTGAAAAATGAGGCAAGGTATCAGGAGTCATGCAGAGGGAACACTGAATTGTTACCAGTGAATTAGGGCCACAGGTTTAAGTGATATAATACTTTCAGAATTTCAAAAAAAAAAAAGGAATGGAAATCAAAAATCTAAGAAGCGTCCTTGGATGTTTCCACATAAGGGCTGTGTTTAGGAGAAATGGCTTATGGACTGAGAAGTGAATTATATAAGGCAGTTACGTGCTCTTTGTGGGGAAAAAAAAACAACAACAAACAAACAAAAACAAAAACAACAAAAAAAACCAACAAAGAGACATAATAAAAAAAGGAACACAGACTGGAGCATGTTAATGTCAGCAGTAGAGACAGCCTGGGAAACTATTTTAAGAGATCAAGAGGAAAAATATTTAGAAAAGCATGAGTTGATTAAGAACAGGCAATGTGAATATCTAGAAAAAGAGATCAAGTCTCCCTTGTTGGAATTCACTAGGAATGATGCCTCTCAGGTCCACCAGCATTGCACACTTGGAACAGCAGTGAGGTCTGCTGTCATCTCCACAGAAACTTGTACACACCCCGGACCTGTTTACAGCTCTTCGTGGCCTGCACAGAACCCGAGACTTCTCAGCTCCCGCAGGAAGGAATTCGCACAGTAAAGAGCTTGATTCTGTGGGTAGAAAATCCCCTCTGAATTAAACCCAGAGATCAAGAGGAATCTGCTTCAGAACGCCTTAATGCTCTTTGATGCACAGCCAAAGATCATTCTCCTCTTCGTATTTCCAGCACATTTAGTCCTAGTCTGCTGAGTTCTGCATTTTTCACATAAGTGGCCATTGTCAATGAAGGAAGGGCTGTGGCTATTCCTGTTCAGAGTGGGGCTAGTCCGACTGCAGAAGAAGCTTATCTGGTGCATGGGGAAAGAAAGTATACGCTTCATTTGTCTGCCAGCAGACAGGCAAGTAGCTGATAGGTAAAAAGTAAGACCATCCCAACCTCCTCAGATGAGGGTGAGCCATGAAAATCAATGTGTCTCCGCTTCTTTCAATTCTGTCATGCCCAGTTAGGGGGCAAAGTCATGGCAAGGGACTGGCACAGGTTGACTGGAATGAGTTAGCTAACACCAGCTGGGGATATTGTGTGGTGGTAAGACCAGGATAAGACTGCCTGGGTCATTTAAAATCTCACAGCCTTACAAGCTGAGGGCACAAGACAATTTGGGGATAACTTCAAGGTGTTATTTTTGAGTACTTTGTTCTGCTGATAGAGACAGCACTCAAGCAGACTCCAATGACCACAGGCAGAAGCAATTTTTTTAATAAAAAATGATAAGAAGAGCAGCTCAAAAGAGTTTGTCATTTTGGTGGACAGGAGGCTTGCAAGGAGAAATGTGTCTCTCTGCACGATTATGGGAACTGTGAGAAGAAAAGGTCACCACAGACTAGATACTCCCACTCGGTAAATCTCTTCACACATGTGGGTCCTTATAGATGTCCTGCAGCAATGGTCACATCAGAAGAAAGAAGACAGTGTAAGAGGAGCGACATGGCTAGACTCAGTCACTCACTGGATAACAAGACATGCCTCAATGGTGCACAGGTTAGCAAGGACTCTCCTGCAGCACACTTGTGCCCAGCTGCCTCCAGAGCACAGACACAGAGAAACCAGACCCAGGGGTCCATGTAGACTCTTGCGTGTTCCAGAACTTGTTATTTTAGGGGGAAGTGGGGGAAGTGCAAGATCACACCCAGGAACCTCTCCTTTCAAACACCCTGTTACACTCAACAGACATAGTGTTGCTGCAGGAGCCTTCTTTAAGCCATTCACGACTTTGTAACCCTCTACACTGTGTTCCTCTTATCTCCCCTTTTCTCAGGCAGTCAGTCCTGACCTTTTCATCACCCAATCCACTGATGGCCCCTCTTACGTCCCTCAAAATGAATGCATCAAACTCACAGCAGCTGGAATATGTTTGCATTTGACAGGAACTTTGCAGCCCACCCGAGTCAAGCAAGAATGGTGCACACTTCTTGGAGATGAAAAGGATTAGGAAACAGAGGGCCTGATGCTGACGTGACTCAGTTGGGCCCCTTGTGTACAGAAGAAGGAGGGGGGAGAGATGGTGCTCTTATGGAGAACAAGGACAGGTGGGGTCTATATACCAGTGCTGCCATCTCAGATGCCTGTGGAGAAGAAACAATAAATACTAGATAAAGTGCTTTAAGGGTTAAGAACTTCAAGGGGATAGCCTGCACAGTCTCAAAGAAGAGATAATAAAGAGCCTGTAACACTAGATCCAGCCTCTATGTAAAGATAATCTACTCGATGGGGGCTTAATCCTAGCAAGGGCTCTATAAAGGCTGGGAAAAAAAGGGGGTATAGTGTGAACCCTGAATAGTCTAATTGATCCCAAAAGTAGAGTCCCTTTTTATATGTAAATCTCCCGTCTCTCTTCAACCTCTTGATCATTCAGGGTCTAATCAAGGAGTTTCCAAAAAGACATCTGCTGTCAGTAGAAAAAGCCATCCCCTTGTTTAAAGCTCTTCTCTCTCACACAAGGTTTGAAGCTGTGACTCCCCTCATGCCACTTTAGACTCAAAAGCTCATGCTGCTGACATGGACATCCTCTAGTACAGGTGATGGAGTCTCAGTGCAGACAAGAGGATCTCTGCCCATCACTCCACAGGCCACAGCAGGCGCACTGGTACGAGAGGCAAAGCTGAAGAGCACAAGAGAACTCATGAGATCGCATTAAGAAATTGGTTGCCTTTGAGCACTTTCTTCTGCCTAAAGAGAGTGAAGTGACTATGGCAGAAGCTATTTTAAATGAAGGCCTCATACCTTTGCTTTGGCAGCTACCCATGTCTGTTGCTGGACCAAGAAGAATTACCCGAGATACCAAGCTGACAGGCTTCTCAGGTGCTGGAAAACAGTATAATTCAATTTGCTGTTCTCACAGCTTTGGTATTTTGGAGAACTCGAGAAGAGGCAGAAAAGACTGCTGGTGGAGAAGGCTAAACACAGAGCAGAAGAAAGCTTCCTCTTGGACAATCTTGATCCAAGAACTGATGAACCAACAGGCTCACCCTACCTCCAAGAGCCACCACCATTGCTGGAGAAGCAAAAAGGTCACAGCTGGTGGTGATGGTGCTGCCTCTTCAGCCTGCCCCACTGGTGAAGAAATATGGCCAGATGAGTTGGAGGATGCAGAGGCAGCAATACAGCACCTGGAGCTCTTCTGCTACAGCAGCTTCTGGGCGCGGAGAGGAGGAACGGAGGTGGTGTTCTCTGTCTTAAGAGTAAGCCCACAGAGACAGGTGGAAATGGGTTAGGGATTCTCTGGTCCCTCCAAGTAAGCTCCCCTTCTGGGAGTCCGATGCCTTGGACTCGCTGACAACCACAAAGCCTTGCTCCTCCTGAGGAAAGAGGAGATCTGAAGACAGCTCTTTGCCTTCAGGGTGCCAGGAAGGGTAGTTGAAAGAGGATGAGAAGTGTTCCTTGCCATGGGACAACCATTTCAGTAGCTTCTTCCTGGCTTTTGCTCACTTGTTGGCCGGTTTTGCTTCCTCATTTATGCTGGAGGAAGAGGTAAGTTTTGGGAAATGAGAAGCTCCAGAGACATATCTGGAAGCCAGAGTGAGAGCCAGTCCCCTCCTGTGCTCACTGTCTGCATAGCAGAAGGCAACAAAATCAGCAGAGGTAAAGTTAGCACATTTTGCACACCACAGTCTGATCTAAAGCTCATTGAAGATCACTGGCATTAATTAGATTCTTGCCTTGCTCCTTTCCAACAGCTTAGATGGCAAAGCAAAGGAAAACCATCTAGAAGGTAATTGACTTTATCCATTCTGTGAAAACAAAGCAGCAGAACAGCAAAACCAACAGATGTGATTGACCAAATGGCCTCTGCTTTTTCTGCGGAGGTCTCACAACATATCTCTGTTACTTGCATTCTAGATGTATGTGCTTTTCTTACAAATTGCATTATTACTGTGTATTTTCTTGTGTGAGAAATTTCCTTCACTCAGATGAAAATAAAATCAATGCTCTAGCTGATGCTTGGAATGATGTGGCCCCAACACAAAAACACACAGATCTGTTGTCAGAACTTTTCTGCTTTTCTTTTTCTTTCTTTTAATACAAGTCTGGAATCCACTGAGTGTTCTTCAAGTCTAAGCTCCAAACATTTCAAACAGCACAAAAGGTATGACAAGATGAAAGAAAATGTCCACAAATAGACAGCTAGACAACTAGTTAGCAGCTGTCTGCTTTTCTTCAGGTTCATTTTTTTTTCTCCTGCAGAGAAAAAAATAAATTATTTTTCATTCTTGAAGAAGCTGACTGCAGATTCTTTTGTGCTGGCAAGAATCCAACCCTGTTTAGTGCTGGAAGGGGGGGAGAAGGTGAACATCTTATGACACTATGTGTAACCTTGAACGTGAGAATGAATTGTCTAACACAGTATGTGTACAGTTGCAACAGTTTAAGCAGCATTGCTCATTTTCCATCTTTTGTATTGTACTGATCACAGTTTAATGAGGTTTTTGGTGTTCTATCAAGTCAGAACATTTACATAGAAAAAGGAACCAAAAAGAGCAGGTTTTGATTAAAAATGTCCATGGGCTTTTGGGGCCTGGTTTAAATATTTCAGATTTTGAGCAAGCATAGAGCCTGCAGTTGAAGTTATTTATCTTCTCCTCAGACAAATCTGTCTGGGGGGAAGGGTGGTAATGCTTAAATCCTTTATTTTAGTTACTACTGTTCTTTGCAAGTGTTTTTCTTCTGTCGTTTATGTTCTTCTTCTCCCCCTGAACAGATGATCATCAGACAATGTGGACTCCTGTCTGACTTGCAGATTTGATTTGGAAACCTGAGTATTGAAGGCAAATATGAAACACAAGCTGCAGTTGCATTCTCCTCCGAATCTTTACTGCTCACTCAGAGAATTCACTCACTCCCTTTGTGAGGCTTAGTGTGAGGCTGAAAAACTTTCCCTCCTCACCTCCTTCTGGGTCTCTTTGTGTGTACATAAATGAATGTGTGAGTGTGTGTGTACGCATGCACAGGAGTCAGCATGCCAGGCGGCATTCCACAGCAGATGATAATTCCTCCTTCCTCCCTTTATTTGCACATTTAGCATGAGTTGCATTCCTCCAGTACCTGCTGAAAGGGTGAAGAGATGCTGTCCAAGGCTGGGCTACAGAAGATGGGTGGGAAGAACCTCCCTCGTCTGGATCGTACATAACCAGACACGGCAGAGTTTCCATCCCACTGAAATAAACTTGTATGACAACACTTAACTCTGCAGCTCTTTCCACTGACAGCTTCCAAGCCATTTTGCTTCTTTTTCCTTTCCCATCCATTACCTTCCTTCTGCTTTTGGATCATAAGTTCTTGAAGCCAGAGCCTTTATTACTGTGTTTGTACAGCACCTGCTACAACAGGATTAGTAGAATGGGACACTGATCTCAATTAGCATTTAGATCAGCTTTCATACAAATAATTAATAGATAAAGAGGTCAGGTTAACCCCAGAGTTGGGTGGCTGACACAGGTGTTCCAGGTTCAGCCCTCTCCAAATGGTACTTGGGGCAGTGCTGGCCAAAGAGGCCATATTGTTTTGCATCTCACTTGAACTATGGGATACTTCCTCCTAAGCATGGATAAGCCTGAATCCTAAACTAGGACTAGGACTACAGGCAATGCTGTGGGCTTACACCACACACCTTGCTCCACCCCAGCTGAGAAACCATTGCCATATCTAGCAGTGAGGTTACTTGAAATTTAAACAATAGCCTTTCTTGTTTGGCTAGACGTCTTGTGTTCAACCGTTTTGCCTCTCCTCAGCCAAAAAGCTATTGGGATTTTACTCTAGTGGCCTTGTATAAACTTCATCAGTCTTAACAAGTAGTGACATCTCTCTCCGGAAAAAGAGTAATGATCAGGTTCTGGTTACGGCTGTTACTCATAAGATTGAACTCAAATGGGCAACTCCTTAAGAGTGGTAAATTCCCGCAGTTAAGTTAAAGGGAATTGTACGGCTACGCCTTGCCACCTCATCCCTTCCTGGAAATAACAAAACCCAAAACTGCTCTAAAGCAGAGAAGGCAACAAAGCACCAGACTTTCATGAGGCTGGAGTCCTATTTGTGCTTGTCAATATACCTCTGCAAATATTCACTCTTTGGAGTGCTCCTGAGGCTTGTGCTCCCAGTCGAAGCCCTCAGGGGATGTAAATGAGACACAACGACTGAAGCAAAAGGCCTGCTTTTCTGTTGCTTAGTGCAGTTCCCAAACGAGGGGTCATAAAGACAAGGAGGTTATTGTATTTACAAGGGAATCCATGAGCTCAAGGCAAAGTCTGTTACAGAAGTGGGCCTCACAAGCAGCAAATTGGAGTATAGGTAAGATCATCAGCAAAAGATACGGCTTAGTCCCTTGCCTTTTCACCAGTGTAAGAGGTACTGCCTGGGGGGACATTACTCCGGCATCTTTCTAGCACTGCTTAAGCATGAGTGGTTGAATCAGCCGTGGAGGACTGGGGAATCAGGCCACGAGCTAGCAGAAGGTTAAAAGGACTGTGCAAATAAAAACTCTCCTTCAGCACAGAGGACGTCACAGTTCAAGGCCAAAATCTTCCCTCTGTTGTTCTGGAACTAATTTCAAACATGAACCAGAGGCCTAACATGGAGAGGTTACTGTCAATAGCCCATTCCTGAGTGTGCCTTGTTTAATGGGATGTTTAACTGGATGATACAAGAATGAATTCATAAGCCAGTGAGAGAAAAGGTCCATCGCTTTCTTTTTTTCTGAACAAGGAAGGAACAAAGGAAGAGACTGAACAGATAGCAAAAGAGAAGAAAAGAAACAGGTGGACAATATGAAAAAGAGAAATAAATTATCTGAACAGGCATACAATAAAAAGCACTTTCCCTAAAATCAGTGGCTTACCATGAGGAGGGCTTCTCCCCTCCCCTTAGCACATGCTGCTAATAGTAGAGACTCTTGGTGTGTGAGGGAGAAGGATTTAGGACCCCAGCACTGGGGAAGTTCAGCACGCAACTGCAAGGTTTGGAAAGTCAGTCCCTCCACTGCAGTCCAGCCAGCCAGCAGCCAGGCTTCACCAGGGAGGACTGGGACCATTCCAGTTCACTCAGTGTAACAAGATTCTCCTCTGTACCATTTCTAAGCCTCCAGAGCAGAGCAAATGCTCAGCAATTTCAGGCCACCAAAACACTTGCTTTACAGTAGTGCCTGAAAGTCCCTTTTCGATCCTGTCATCATCAACACGTGCTAAATGAGAGATTCAAAATCTCAGGCCTGGATCTGTAACAGATGTTTGCTATCTATTTCCTGTGTAGGCACATAGCTTCCACTGATATCAAGGACTGAGGAGCTCAAATACCTCTGTGGAGCTGAACCTTGGAGTGCAAGACAAATATGTGGGAAGGAAAAAGGCACAGAGAAAGCTGCTTTGCAGCCCCGTGGCAGCTTTAAATTAAATGAGGGCACTGGTCCAACTCTGAGCCAACCCTGTGGAGATGCTTCAGCAGCCCACATCTGTGCTATGGAGCCTCACTGAGGACATCCACAAAGTGCTCTGAAGGAAAGCCCCAGTCCTCAAGAAAAACCCACTTTGCTACAGAGTGTCAGGAGACAGCATCTGAAATTTTCCCACATTTTTTTCTGCCTGACTGTTCACAGAGCCATTACATAGAGGCCTTCTAGGCACGGGAGGCTCACTGCTTTGTGTAGGCATGGAGGAAGGAGGAAACAGGACACTTCAGGTATTTATTTTAAAAGTCTATCATGCATTTGGATGGCTGCTAGTGCCAAAACTAATCATGCTAGTGGAAGAGGTATGGAAGCAGAACAAGCGAAATAAGGAGAGCAAGTAAGAGGGAAGGACCCTGGAATGGCAAGCAGAAAAGGTAGCTCTACAGATCAGAGGGTTTTCAGTGTGTTGCACATGGTGCAACCTTTTAAACAGTGTAATATTGCTCCTGAAGCCTTTTAAACAGCATAACATGGCTCAAAGGTTTAAAAGCATGGCATGGCATCTCCAGTGTATTTCTCTGTTGGAGTCAGATATTATATGCTGCTGTCCCAAATAGGGAAGAAGAAGAGACAGAAATAACACTGGAGAAAGAAGAAAAAAATATTTTAAAAGCTGCCATATTTAAATGAAATTTAAATTATTCTCCTGATCAGACCTACAAGCAAAACGCAAGAGATCCCTCCCCTACAAATTCTGTATGCCAAATGATAGCTTAGATGAGATGTAGGGTTTTTGCTAAATAAGTGGTTAAATGTATAGCTGAGCTTTGTTGATAAGTTATGGGGCCTTAAGTATATGCTACTTGTTAGGCACATAGGCAGATAATAATTTCGTATAGGTTCAAAATAAATATAGGTACTTTTAGTAACAGTGACATGTAAGTAACAAATTAAATCAAGGAGGAAACATTTTAATCACCCATATCTTCTGAGGAGCTTTTCTGTCCCCTTTGTATAGTAATGCAGAGTAACAGGCAATTGCCTTACCCCCCAGATGATAGTTAGACTGCCCAGGATCCCAGGATTATAAACTCCCCATTTTCTCTGACCTCTTTCACAGATGCATCTTTATATACAGTGACAACCGCATCGGTGCCATTACCTTTGGATGGAATAGCCTGCAAAGTGAAAGCACTGGTAGCCAGGAGCAACATAATCAGCTGTTCACATTACTTACAGAATATATGGGTTTTGTCTGTAGAAAAATTATACAGGTGGACAGGACTGACTAATGAAAGTGCAGAAGAAACATGTATACAGGGCATTTGCCTCAGGATGAGGAAGTATAGCATTACCTGAATCATGCTGCACTTGGAAATGTTCCCTCTCTGCTATTTGGTGTCCTTCACGAAATGAATCCCACCCACAAGGCATTTAATGGACTTTTGCAAGGGGCTTCATTAACTGAGGTTTCAAGACAGCTAAAATACTTAGTGCAGGGCCAGGTAAGTGAAGGGATTAAATTATACTTTACTTTGCTAAGCTATCTTTTACCCAAGGATGTTCCCAAGTAAACTATCTTTTACCCAAGCCATCTTTTTACCCAGGTATAAATTGCAATGGGTGCAAACTGCAAACTGTACTGCTTTAGGAGGAAGGGAAAAAAAGAGGTAATCATGACAAATTATACTTTTTCCAAGTTATCATCATCTTGCTCTGTCTCTGTCAAATTGTTCCTCAAACACAGCAGTCTGCAAAGCCACCTGATTCCTCTTCTTGGGTTTTTTTTTTTTCATTCCTCTCTTTGTACCATTTACACCTCTTGGATAAAATGTGCACTTTTGCATATCTCAGCCATTTCAAGGGCTGAGATGATGAACTGCACTGTTTAGTCCTTTCCATCACAGTGTCACTAGTGGTCATGTCCCTGATTATCTTTAAGGACAATGCATTCAATAATCGCTTCAATCCAAATCTGTCTATAATTATGATCGAGGATGATATCCTAAGTTATATATGTGAAGGAATGGTTCATTTTTCAAGCCTACATGTTGTTTTCCAAATTCTTTGTGGCTGCAACATAACCTTGGTCTGCAACTTCACCAAAGAGTGAATGTGACTTTTCACTAAACGGATTTCAGCTCTCTTTAAAAGAAAAAAAGAAAGAAAAAGAACAAACCATCCCTATGCACACACGTACACACACATTCTTTAATTTTGTTATATCTTTACCATTTCAGGGCTGTTGGTTTTCTCCTGGGCTTTAGACAAAACAAACCTAGTTCCCTGTAAAGCTCACTCAGTATCCGGTGTGGACTTGGGGGTGGCAAAAGAAAAAGAGAAATCTCCTCTGAAAAGAAAAGCCCTGCTCTGTAAGCTAATTCTGTGCTTAGGACTCCTTCAGTGCTTTAGGAAGGCAGGTAGAACTCTGTTATTGCCTGCTTGGACCTTTAAATTTCTCTTCTGCTCCTTGCCTCTGCTGGGAGCAATTTCACTGCAATTACTGAAACGAAGCCCCTGAATTCCACTCTGTAGCTGTTCACATGACCCTCAGTGCTTTGGACTTGATTTTTCTCCAGTTTTCTCTACAACAGGAACAGTCGTGAGGAAATTTTCCTCAGTCAGTGGCTTCAGGTTTCTATTAAAAACTTTTGCTACTTGCAACACTTCTCAAAACCTTTAAAAAACAAACCTTACATTGGAATTATTCAATCAAACGGTATTAAAAGCACAGATTATGCTTTAGAAACCACTTACAAAGAAGGTTTTTACAGATCAGTGAGGACGCTAGTGAGGAGGGGCCCCTGATATGAATGGAAACGTTTGTTTCGATCCTCATTTATCTCAAGGCTGGGTGCTTTCTGGACAGTGAAACATTCTTCTCCTCCCTGCGCTTGGAAAAGTGAGGATCGAGTTGCGAGAGAGTGCCCTTGAATGCTCAAGTAAGGAATTTGCTAAGTGGCCTCCTCAGCCAACACGGCTCCCATGTTAACGGTGGCTTCTTAATTCCCTCTGCCCTGGGCAGCAGGATTGCCCATCCCTTCCCATTGCAAGGCATCACCGCCAGCTGAGCCCCCACGGGTGTACCCAGACACAAAATCAGGAACCACTTCTCGCCTTAAAATGTTTGCCATTTCTCCACTGCCCTGAAATTTTAACCAAGCCTTGATAAGGATATACAACACAGTATTGTAAAGGTCCTAGTGTTCCTAATTTTTCCAGGGCTGGTAGGGCATCTCTGTCCTGTGTGTGTACAGGACTGCCCCGGCCTGGGATTACACACACTATTCACAGAATCACACAGAATCACAGAATGGTTCAGGTTGGAAGGGACCTTAAAGATCAGCTAGCTCCAACCCCCCTGCCATGGGCAGGGACACCTCCCCCTGGACCAGGCTGCTCAAAGCCCCATCCAGCCTGGCCTTGAACACTTCCAGGGATGGGGCATCCACAACTGGGCAACCTGTTCCAGTGCCTCACCACCCTCACAGTAAAGAATTTTTTCCTGATATCTAATCTAAATCTCCCCTCTTTCAATTTGAGGCCATTGCCCCGTCTCCTATCATTACACTCCCTGATAAAGAGTCCCTCCTCATCACTCTGTAGGCCCCCTTTAGGTACTGGAAGGCCGCTATAAGGTCTCCTAAGAGCCTTCTCTTCTCCAGGCTGAACAACCCCAACTCTCTCAGCCTGTCCTCATAGCAGAGGTGCTCCAGCCCTCTGATCATCTTCGTGGCCCTCCGCTGGACCCGTTCCAACAGGTTCATGTCCTTCTTGTGCTGAGGGCTCCAGAGCTGGATGCAGTACTCCAGGTGGGGTCTCACCAGAGCAGAGTAGAGGGGCAGAATCACCTCCCTCGGCCTGCTGGCCACACTCTTGCAATATAAGCATTAATTACAGAATAACAAGTTACTATTGTCACTCAGGTCAGCAATCCTGTTGATCTGGAATACACCCATATTTAAGAAATATGTAAGAAAACATTGGAATGGTTTGGTTTTCTGATAAAGAAGCATTAGGTTGGTTAAATCTACTTTTGCCTCAGAAGCATACTCAGTGCAAATATGGGGTCCCACCAAGTCCCTTCTGAAAACAGCAGTGAAGCTTTTAACAGAAGAAGAACTCCCTCCTAGGTGAAACAGTGGCCTGTACAACTACATCAGAAACCAAACTTGCAGCCCTAGTCTCATACCCAGCTTTTGTGGATGGCAGTGGAAGTTTGGCCAGAGTAAAGAGTACAGTGTCTGTCCTGTACCTCGCACAGCTAACCTCAAGCTTTTCTTCTTCCTGCCATCCAAGCTTCTTGGGATTAGTCAGGACTGATATTGATGTATGAACATCTTAAAAGGTCTGTACATAGCTCCCAGGCTGAAGACTAAACATTGCTGCGTAAAACAGAATTTGGCAGTGATTCTATAGGATGAACCTAATCATAGCAGACAGATTACAATATATGGTAAAGGCACGGAGTTGAAAAGAAAAAAGAACTTTCTCTGCAGCATTGCATAATATATTCTGGAGAAACTAGAAAACCTTTCAGAGCAGCTGGGACAGAGGGAAATGAACCATTTGTTCCCATCTGAAATAAACAAAAGAAGGAAACGCTCCAATCTGTCTCCAAACTAGGAAAGGAATGGTGGTGAGAGAAGTGACCACAGGCTGAACCAAGCTTTTTACATTGTCCGGTTCCTGACAGTAGCTGTGTCTGAAGTGCGAGGAAGATCACTGCACGGGCACGTAGCGCCTCATCCCCTGGTCAGTCCTGGTGAGACACAGACCTCCACAAGGGAATGCAGCCTTTGGCAGATGTCGCTGGATGCCTGCAGTATAGCACCAGACAATAGAGCTGCTCTATTTTTACTTTTGAGTCCTGGTATGCCGCCTGATAAAGGGAAAATCAAAGCAATCCCATATTCCTCCAAATCCCCCGCGCTGGTCTGTACGTGATGAAGAAAAGGTTCTTAAACACACTTGCAATGAGTTTCCCAGAGGAAGGTGGTTTTCAGTAAGGAAATCCACATAACCAAATTCAGGCAAAGAGTGGAAACACCTGAAATTCAAAAGGACAGAACTCTGAATTACCTTGACTCAGCCTTACTCATTACTCAAGATATCCACTCATTTCTCCCTTGCTTATGCTTTTTTTGTCTCTAAAGCTTCACTCATTGCATTTGGGTTTTAGATGACAACCAGGTCAATCAAGAAAGAGCGCACAAAACTTACTCCTGCTACCTCCTTGATGACAGTGTGAGTTCTCCACATCACCACTCTCCTTTTAAGGCTTAAAATTAGGGACCATTCTGATGTTTTGATTCATGTAGGAAAACTGTTAATTTGAACTTGAGAACATGAAGTGAAGCCAAGCAACTATCTTGTCCAGAATTGTTGCCTTTGTAGTGGACCTCTCATGATTTTATATTTCCCATTTAAAGTCAGACCGAAAAGCCAGTGCTCCTTCCCCTTCCAAGCAGAACCCAAACAAGGTTCTTGTTTAAGTAATATGACTGTGACTAAGTCTGCGAGTGTGATCACACTACTTGTGGACATCTTATTAAATACTTAGGAGATAAATTGCCTATTCTCTTAAACAGATTCACAGACAGTAAACTAATGCAGGTGAACAATGTTCACAACTGACCCATACATTCTGATTCACATTTCTTCAGTCCACTTCTCAGTGAGGACCAAAAAAACCTCAATTCCCAACACGAGCAGCTAAACCACTGAGCATCCCAAAAGGGACATATCTGGAGCCCTTTTGAGTGATTGTGCATGCAATCACATCACCTAATACCTCTTGCAAACGGATACAACTCTGTCTTTGCTTTCCCCGGCACAATTCTGCCTGGGAGGCAGCTCCAGAACTTCCTTCAAACAGTTAAGGATCTTCACCTAATTTCCAGAAAAAAATGTCTCTACAGAGAGCTTGTAATAATGTCTTCCTATCGCAGCTCTGTATTTTACTAAAAATATTCTCCCCAACTCTTCCCTAGTATACTAATAATCCAACAGTCATGTTCCAGCTCATTTATCATCCTGTTAGGCTAAGCAGATTTAGCTTCTTAAGTTTCTGGTCTTGAAACAATCTTCATGTCCAGAGCTGTACACAGGTGTATATGGACGTGGGCTCACTACTACCCAGTTCTGAAACACTAAACTGCTGGAGATATATCTTTTCATGATCCCTAAAGCACACTTGAGGTCTCTCTTTAGTCCTTGGTTATGCTGCAGCAGTTTATTGAACTGGGAATTGCGCTTTACAGGTTCTTGTACGAAGACGAAGGGAGAAGGAAGCCACGTTTCGGTGGCTGGGAAAAACAGACCTCTCTTGACTTTGCATTTTCAGCCTAAGCATAAGGACAGTTCTGCTTGCCTAAATTCCCATATTTTTCCTCCTTTCACAGAGAAAGAGTGGAGTTCAGGCAGTTGAGAGAGGCATTTGGAGGAGGAACAATCAGAAGAGGGTTTCATGTTGCAGCAGCTTCCTGAGTGAGAGAAGACAGGCATGGGAAATAATAACTCTGCTCCAATGTCAGGGCTGAGGAGACTTCTATTTCCAATTTAAATGTAATTTTAAGAGCTCTTTGTAGCAGCGAGGGTTCACTTCAAGAACCTGGAGGCTTAGTACACAAACTGTGCAGTCCACAGAAAGGCTCCCATCAATTTCAGGGTGACGTGCCTTATGAATGTATGCTCTTATGCTGCAATCAGGAATGAGGGAGCACTTTAAAAATGCTGGTGCTCTGCAATATTTATAGGACCTTTCTTCCTGCATCATTCAGTTCTTGCACTTGGCTGTTCGGGCAGTTCCAAGAACTGCTCATCTGCAGTTTGTGATGCTTGGTTTCCTTCAGGGAGAGCAAGAGAGAAGCTGGTAGGGAGATCTTAGAAACATGGGAAGACAGAGAAATCTGTATTGCTGGGATTTAACAATCTTAGGTTGATTCATAATAAATAACTAAAATAACAGACTGCCTATATGTGCAACACACTATGATTTGACGTATCGTAATTCCTGTAACCCTCAGAAGGTAAATATGTGCTCATTATACTTCCCCACATAACGTTTACAAATCCTCACTGGTGTTTTTCACAGTGATTAATTAGGTTGAATAATCAGATGGACTAAAAAGGAGAGGATTTTTGTTCTGGAAGGACAACTCATTGGCCAAAAAGAAGGAGAAGATTAAACACTGTGCAGGCTTTTCAACTCCAAATATCAACAAAGTTCTTCTAAATAAATTCAGCAGTAGAAAAGAAAGACAGGCAGTTCTGAGAAAATGCTCATTCTAAAAGCGCTTGAAAGGAATCCAGTCTGGAGAGTGGAGAACTCTCCAAACCTAGAAATGGTAAATTGTAACTCAAATCATGCCCCAGTTTTGCCCATGTAGAGTAGCATTCACTCAATTTCCATAAAATATCAAGTAGCTGAAGCAACATTCACAGCACATAGCTCCAAACTACTTAAAGCACAGCAGGATTTCTGAGCTCTAAATCTAGCAGATATGAACTCTAAAAGTAGATATGGCATTCCTCCACTGTATCAATGCTCTGAGTAGTCCAGGACTGCAACCAGCAAATATTAAGAAAATATGTACAAATAGGAAATGCCATATCTGTTTTTACTCTTGGCATTAGAGCTGCAAAATCCAGATACATGGGAGCAGAGCATGAGGCTGTGCTTCAGTGTCTTTACAGCTGTATGAAAACCCTGGTTTTCTCAAAGAGCCACCCAAGGGGATAACTTACTTTTTCTTCAAACATTTTTCTGTGTTTTTATTACTAAAAGGGAAGTGCTGCAGGACTTATTTAGGGAGTGATAGTGGATGACAGATTAAATATGAGCTCACAGTGAGAGACCGTAGCACAAAGAGGCAAATACCATACTGGGATGTGGAGCAGAATTACTTGCAAGACTACAGAGGTAATAATTCCTCTGTACACAGCCCTGGTGAGGCCCCTCTTGGAAAACTGTGATCAGTTTTGGGCAACTCAATATAAAGAGGATGGCAATAAAATAGAGTGAATACAATGAACGGCGATAAAGATAAGCGGGTTGGAAGGTATGATGTATGAGTAAAAGGTAAGGGAACCTAACTTACTAAACATAGCTGAAAGATGGAGGAAAGGAAAGGGCAAGGGGAGGAAGGACATGACAATGCCACAGTATTCCTAGGTAGGTGGGAAACTTGACTGCAGCTGTAGTTATATTTCAGAGATAGTGAACAGAAAATGACGTTCTTCATGGAAGATTTCAAAGTAAGTGCTAAGCATTCCCTTGCTCCTCCCCTTCTTATAGATGGATTTTGGTTTGCGGAAGGGAGGAAAGTGATTCATTGATGGGGAAAAAAAAAAAAAGGAACAATTTGGAAAGAAAATAGAATTTCTCTCAAAGGAAAAAAACAAACCAGGCTATACACACAGACACAACACACACACACATATACGTGTTCTCACACACACATAGACATTTTGTCCCCAAGAAAAAAAATAAATTAATGGAGCATTACTACTAGCCAGCTCTAATCAAAGGCTTATGTTCAAACTTCAGTCTATTCTTAAAAAATTATATTTTCCTGGGTAACTTCATCACATTCTGGCCCACAGTTCATGTAATCACTCTCCCCTCAGCAGAAAGATGTCCATCATCATAGAAGGGCAGCACCGTGCTTGCAAAGGCTTCCTTCTGGATGAGTTGGATGATCTCCATCTGGACTAGTGGTCAGAGAAGAGCAGCTGGCATTGCTCCGAAATAAGAAGAGCTCTTAGATTTCAAACTGCTGAAGCCTAGACTTGCTTGGGTATCTCCAAGCACTCAGGCAAACGTGATTAATAACAAGGTGGCTGAGCCAGGCGGGGGGTGGAAGTAGCAACTGAAGCCAGAGTAGAGGAAGACCGTCAAAGTCAGCACTATATAGTTCAGATAAAGCTGGGTTCGAGCTGGGGGAAGGGGCTCGGAGGGCAATAAAAATACTCTTTTGCATTGTTCATTCCCACTCATAGCTTTGCATTAGCTCAGCTGCACACCTGTAATTAATACATGAAACTGTCTTCTGGATACAGTCTGTTTTATGATGTTGTTTGCATAATCCTTCCACCAGCCTGTCTGTTTCCTGGCAATTTGTGATTTTCCCTCAGCTTTCTAATAACTTTCCTGGAAAAAAAAAAAAAAAAAAAGAAGAAGAAAAAGAAGCCACTAGAAGCAAATGAACTGTTTAACCAGTTTCTTCCTTTCTCTCTCCTTCCGTTACTTTTTCCAGGACAACTAACAGAGCTGGAGCCTCTCACTTTGATTCGACAATATCTTTCTCCTTCCAACTATTCTGCATTTGACTGGCTGTGTGTCCTGATTATAAATCTTCCACAAAAATCAGTGTTTGCTTTTCAAACCTTCAACTCTGAATACGAGTCAGACTTTGAATTTATTAGACTGCATTTATTTTCACTGTATATTCTTATAAGCTATCCTGACCATCTTTCCAGTTCTTCACTCTTTTTTGCTGATGAAAACATTTTTTTGTTGTTGTTAACCAGGTCCTCATCTGTAAAACAAATAGTCTTCTCATTCACCTTCTTCCCTGCTTTCTTGCCTAACACTTATAGTAGAAGTTGGGTCCAAACCATTGGCATTTAGTTTGTTATTTTAGGGTGGGGAAGATGGCAAAAGACAGACACTGTCATCTCTTTTAAATTAACTGCTTGGTACTGGTCAAGTCAATAGGATACATTCACTGTACGGTGAGCTATGATTAACCAGGAGCCTGACATATATGAACTACGCAAGCCCTGTGAACCCTGGAGCAAAATCTCATGCTGTTACAGCACTCTTAGCTGTGTGCCAATATCCCAGCATCAGCTGTCATCCACAATACTGGTGCCCTGACTTTCACAGGGGCTATTCAGCAGTTTAAGATTTGTAGACACCTTACCACTGCTGAGAGAAATTGAGCAATGGTTTCACAGCAGGATGAGTCCCAGAGTGTTCCTTGTGAAATTACATACTTTTAACCTGAAAAAAATATATAATTTAGAGGTGAATGTGTTCTTCTGCAATAGTTAGTGTTGCTTTTATTTACCCTAAAGGAGCAAGGCTGAAAGAAAATGTTGCAACCCATAAACATTGTGGAAGGGAACTATAGCAGATTTACTTGCAGGACAGAAGCTCTGTGTAGGATACCTGTCATTTCCATGGGGATTCTCACATGTCTTTACAGTGTCGTCTGATGCTAATGCTGAGTCAAAAACAAACAGCCAAAAGAGAGATTTTGTCTGCATCCACATAGGATGAGAAACACTGCAACAGTTCCCTTTGCACATGCACAGAAAATTCATCAGTGCCCTTACCAATGTTGAGATGTTCTAGGACCATGAAAAGCTTTATCCAAGGGAGATTTGAGTTTCCATTTGAACCCAGTTGTCATTTTCTCTGCAGTATGCTCAACCAAAACTTTTTATTCTCACTCAAACACCTATTTCTGATGTGTAGACATACACCAAATTTCATCTGGTTTGGGTCCACACCTGCTTACACTTTCTACTTAATGAAGCCTTATTTGCATTAAAATTTGATTACTAACCCACTGCAATTCCACAAAGGCTGAATTTGGTTAAAAAAGAAAGTTAGAGAGGGTCCAAGTCTGATGTGAATTCAACTGAGAATCTTCACCTCAGTTAATGTTGGATGCAACCCATATCAAAAGCTGCAATAAATAATTTAGATATAGTCAAGCTATGTATGCTCTACCCGATCAAGGAGCATTTCCCCTTTTTAACCCCTAATGGTAACCAACTACTTACATTACTAAGAGAGCTTCTCACCTTAAAAAACCTCCATATTCATTTGCTTTCAACAGAACAAATAAATAAACAATTAGATACTGTCAAAAGTCAGAACTTTCTTGAAAAGAATAGCCCACATTTCCCCACTAGTGTGGATGCAAAGTTTGAACTCTTACACAGATTTTACTAAAATTCTCAGTTCATTTTGCATGTTTAGTTCAGGGGCATACCGAACGTAGAGGCTCAGAACTGTCTCACATGCTTGCCTGAAAGTCCAGCACTGGTGCTGAGACTGTGTAGAGAAGCCTGGCATACAGCCTAATACCAACATTCTTTCAGATATTATGCATTTCCTTGCCATCCAGAACTATGACTTAGTTGAAAACACCCCAAGTCAGATGTTCTGAGAATCCCATTTTCACCTAAAACCACTCTCACAGCTCCTTCCAGATACTGGGAGAAAAAACCCTCTCTCCAGTAACCACCGTAATCACCTCAAGAGAAACATATGCAATGGGCACAGAACATTTTGAAGTCATAGGCCCATTAGCATTCAGGTCAGGATCAAGGTTATTAAGCAGTGCTCCAGACTGGGTAGGACTATGGAGGCTGCATGCCTCGGGGGATATCTGCATAATGAGGTGCTCTGGCAGTAGAGGGGATCTGCACCTGCTACTTCTGGCCGCATGATGGGCATATGTAGAAGCGGGAGAATCAGAGCTACCTATCTCCCATCCTCCCCTAGAGCTGCAGGCATCACCCTCCATGTAGGCAAGGGCTGGACACACTAATTATCCTTGCCCACACATGGGCTGAAGAAGGCAGATCTTTTCTCCCTTCTCCTTCGGTATCCAACTGCGAGGAAATGATCAGTTTGTGGATTTAGAGATGCATGGGAAGAGAATCAGGGGAGGGGGGCAAGGGATCTCTAAAAACTTCCACAAGGGATAGAACCATTCCTGTACGGGGATGCCGGCCATCATCTGGATTGAAGCTTGGCACCACTTCTGATTTCATCTTCAGAAGATCCCAATGGACTGGCTGAGGGGAGCTAACGAAGGAAAGGAAGTTTCAGCTGTAGCCACAATGAAGCAAAACCGTTTGTCCCAGGAATACCTCCATAAAGACCACAACAACAAATGATGTACCAGGAAAAGAAAGCACACAGTGTCCTGGAACTATTTATACCCCTTGATACAAAACAAGATCAGGTCAAATCTGTCTACTGACACATCCTGTATGAGCAGCCAGCAAATGGATGTGGACAAGGAACACTGTCCTTTCTCCCCTACCACATAGCCCCATGGGTAAGAGACAGAAATTCATGCAGAGAAACAGCAACACAGTGAGGACTTGGCAAGAGTCACTGGCTGTGCTATTCAAGGAGCTGCGCTGTGGGGAAGCACGATGTTAACATTGCTCCCCTTTCCCCTTCAAACCCTGCATTGGCAGGGTTGCCTAAAGAGGACACAGCTTTTGCAGAAATCTCAGTTCTCCATGGTTAAAAGCCTTTCCCTTTTTATGGCTACATGCACCCAAAACTCACTTCTGCGATATCTACAGTCCGAGATGGAGCAATTTTGCACAGCTTACACAAATGGACCATATTCTTTCCTCCTGTTTACAAGGGCTGGGGGCTATTCACTTCCCCAAAAATTCATTATTTAATGGACCTATAATCTAGTCTACATTGAATGAAACCAGATCACAGCAATGCATTTCCAAGCTGGTAAGATGGAAACTACTTGATGGAGACTCTGAAGGACAGCCGAAGCTGCAGCTTCTTGTCTGCAAGAGTTTCCAGACATCACTCAGACAACAGATATCACACTGAACTCACACCTTTGTTGAAGAGGGCCTGTTTCTATGAAAGCAGTGAAGCAGACTTGTGGATTGAGGAAGGAGACCCCAGATTGTAACCCTGTGGAAGAACAATATTACTTGACCATCAGCCCTGTCAGGCTTCAATGAGGAATTATAATGCAAATTTCTTCATCAGCAAGACTCCAATTCCTTGTTGAGAAAAGGACCACCACTCCTTTTTCTGAAGTCACCAGCTACTGTCACTGACCACAGTGGCAAGAGGAGAATCATAGTAGCCTAAAAAAATTATGAAACTCAAAATCACTTCCCTCCCAATGTGAAAATTAGTCTGAGGATGCTAAGAAATGCTTTCCTTAGAAACAGGTCATTACTTACTTGCCTACTTCAGAACTTCCTAAATCTTGGAACTTCTTGCACTAGTGTTATTAGTGAAATTAGTGGCAAGGTGTTAGACCAGATAGATCAGATTTTGCTGGCACAGTCTTGATTGGTTCCTACATGGTACTAAACCCTGGGTTGTATTTAAACACTGTCTACAGTTAACTTTGTTTAGAATTTTGGGATTTGTCTATCATTCTCAGCTTTAAATAGTAAATGAAGTGAAGAGGTGTAGGTGTCATGTTCACACTGATAATCTGGGTTCCTTAATTATTACACCTTTACATCTCAGGTATATAATCATAGGCATGTTTTAGCTGCGGGCAACATGTCAAAGGTCCTTCAGACACTCTGTGGCAAAGAGACGATTCAAGTTCTCTCCACTCTAATGCAGTGACCTAAACCCAAGACCATTCATCTTCCCTCTACAGATCCTGCTAAAACACTGTATTATTTCTATTGCATATAAGTACTTTATTTTACCTGGGGAGCTCCTCATTGCCCATAGTTTATTAGTGTGTTATTATTCAAGCTCCAGGTTGAGTTTATTTATTTATTTTTGGGAGCAGTAGCACAGATTTGAAGGAAATATGTAGGTGGGGAACATAATGCTTCCAATTGAACCGCACTAGCAAGCACACACTACAGTAGTTTAGAGATTAAAAATAGGATCATTTGGATGCGTGGATTTGAATATGATTTATGGATCACTTCCAGAGACATTATTGTTGCTTATCATTCAGATGACTGTGAAAGTGAAGACTATGTGGGAAATCATGCAGGAGATACATTGCCTATAGAATGGGGAAAAACATTAAATCTTAAAGTGGCTGATGCAGCAATTAATATTGCAACCTTCACTGCCTTCAATGCACAGAAGAAAAGGGTAAGATTGCCTAGATGTCTGCTTCCCATAAATAACTGATCTCAAGACTTAAAGGGAGAGACAGGCTTAAACACACATTACATACTAAAGCCCCTTTTGCATCTGCCTTGGAGGAAATGCTTAAAATAATAGTCAATGATGAATCAGGAATTTGCATACAGGTATGGGACTCAAGACACTTGGTCTGCACCAGCTGAATCTATAGGACTAACAGACTGCAAAATATTGGGGCAACCGTATCTTCAGGAGGGGTGGATGGGAGGCGAGGAGACGTGCTGTACCTTGTTCTGCTGCTGTGCAAATAAAGACACTTGGTGTCTGAAGATCTTGACCAGAGCAGTGACTACAGGGGATCACAACTTCCCACAGCCGAAATTCAGAGGCAACTATATAGACTCCCACATGACATTTTTTTCTTTTGCTGGCTTGGTCCACAGTAAGTGCCAAACAGAAGGGAAGCACTGACACAGCACTCAAAGGCCTCATTCTGCTTTAAACAGTGGGCTAACCCCACTGATTTCAGCAAAACTCATCCTGATTTACAATTGCGTAAGTGAGGCAAGGATCATATTGTTCATGCTTTATGTCCATCACTGTGAGGACAAACAAAAACATATATCTGACCAAGCTGCCTGAAATGAGATCTTTGTTTTGGCATACCCTTTCTGACAGAAAACAATCAAAGATGCAGTCAAGCACATTTATTCCTCCAAGAAGCAGATATGTGGACACACTCAACTCCATACAGAGACAAATACATTTAAATTTACATGAAAAGAATTGTCAGAAAAAAATCTCAGAAGCATTTGGCCAGCACCTCAATATCCTTTCCTTTACCTCTTTCATGGTTGTTATTTTGCTCACAAAATTATGGCTCCTTAGCCAGCAGTCAAATTTCCTCTTAAAAGCATTTTTTTTCACATATGAATTCATAATGTTCAAACGAGACTTTTTTTTCTTCACACTTTGTTATTTGCAAGTTTGTTAATAAAAGTAATTATCAATATTCTGTGACTGACGACTGGAGTAAAAATTTAAACTCTTTGGTGTGCAAAGAAAATTTGTGCATGTTCACTGAGTTTAGTTTACACTTTGAGAAATGTCCCAATGACTGCAAAGTGAATAAGTCATGATCGCATTTCCAAAATTGAAAAACTGAAGACCACTGAGAGAGGGAAAAAGACTTCACTCACAAACATCAGCTATAGCTGCCTTAAAAACAGCTGTGAAGGTCAGAAATTATTCATGGAATGCATGTTTGCAAGCTTTTAATTAAAGGGGCTGGAAGCCAGTGTGCTAAAAGGGTAATCTAAGAGTGAAAAATAATAATAAACCTAATTCAGCCTCACTGTAGCTACAATTTCCACTGGTGTGACTTACTTGGGAGAGTATGCACAATGGGACTGCCAAGGAGAACTGTATTATAACCAGAATTATAGATATAATATTGATAGTCTGCATATCGGTATTAGACACAGTGCAATATACATCAAGGACATAAATACACCATATTTTTCTGTAACTATATTACTCACTGCCAACAGTGCAACCCTGTGGCCCGAACGTTGTCTTCTGAGCTGCTTCTTCCAGCAAGACCAGCCTCAGCAAGGCATATTAGTAATGATGTGGTGAACTTGGTATTTGGTGGATTCGGCAGCTTTAGGTAGAAAAGGACATCACATCTTCCTGTGGAGAGAGAAGCTACCCAATTGCTCAGAGAAGGACAGTAACACAGCCTTAGCCACTAGGTCAGCAAGAGAAGGAAAAGCAAGTGGCACACTTCAGGGCTCCTGCATTTTCAGCTGTATCCGAAGCACATCAGTTCAGCTGGCTGCATTTAAAGAGGCTGTCGGCTGGTCCCTGACCTTCCGGGTGTGTTTTCTTCAGTTCTGATGCCAACCAAAACAAAAAAAATTACCTCTCTCAGCAGAGCGCCTGAGAGTTTTATTTGAATGAAGGCTGAAAGGTTTGGCCAACAGGTGGCAAAGGCTGTACATCCAGCACAGAGGACACAAGGCCGTCAGGAAGTCTTCCCCACACACACACCCCCCTTGAAAAAAAAAAAAAGGAAATACAGTACAGAAAGTCCTAGTTAGCTCAATTAATTATCCACTGGCCATTTACTTAAGGGACCTAGTTACAAATATATCCTCATCACAATGACAGGAAATCTATCTGAAAAGTCTGCGAAAAGGCTATTAATGAAGAGAGTTTCTAATGCCTATAAGCTGAAATACCTTTTCGCTCCTTTCGCCAGTAGTTCCTGTGGGTCATTTCTGGGGTCAGCCGTGGTGTGCAGAGTAAAGACTCTGCCAGTGCTGGAGAAGAAAAAAAAAGAAGAAAAAAAGTACTTCAGTATTGTCAATCTTTTATCCTTGAACGGTACACTAGAGGCTGACATTTAATACCCTAAGGATATAGATGTTTGAAAGCTGGTTATTGTAACAAAGGAAACCATCCAAACTCTGCAAGACCGAATGGATCAGATAAAGCTGACACTGAGATAAATCTGTTTTACATCCATTCTTGCAAAAGTTTTGCTAATCTATGTAGTTATAGCTTTCCTGGAGCAAAAGGAGAGGGAGGAAAAAAAGAACCCTACATTACAGCAAGTCAACATCTTGCCCCTATTTGTAATCTCCAAAGTGTAACATGATGGTCAGAGAACATTTTTCTCCCAGATCTTGGGTGAACTCTATTAAACAGAAAAAGATAAAGAAAAAATTGAGAAACTGACAGAGAGAGTGAAAAAGGGCATGAGGACAAACATGCATGCTCTTTCTGGTTGAACTTCCATGTTAACATAGATTCTGTTTGTTTAGCACATGAATTCAGATCCTTCATAGACACAGACTCATCTCCCAACCAGTCAGAAACTTTAACACCTACTCTTCATTATCCAGTATTTATACTGCCAGATTGGACTTTCATATGGAAGCCTGGAGCAATGCTGGTACAGATGGCAAGATGACTCTCATGAGATTGATGACTCTAAAGAAATATACAGTATTAAGTCAGAAGGTGCAAATGTTAACATTCCAGTGTAGAAAAGAAATATTCCTTGCATACTCTTCCCAGGTTTGTTTTCTCATGCATTACAAAGAGAAAGAAAAAGCCCTCGACACACCTCGTAGCTGGCAAACGAATGATAAATTTACTTTAGTTTCTTTTGTATGTCAACTGTTCATGCCTCAGGTACTTAACCTTTACTTTAAAAACATGGTTCAGATCCTAGCCTTGAAGGTGGGTGGGAAGGGGGGGGGATGGTATTCCTGTAAATGTTTCATTTAACAAAGGCAGTACTATAAGAAGGTTCAGTGGTGAGACTCTGAATGGTATTTATTGTTTCAGATTTCAGGGCTTCCATACATCTGCTGCCTGTCAAAGGCAGATACCACATTCATAAAACAAGTGCCCTGTCTGAAAAAAAGGGGGGGGGGGGGGGAAAAAGGATTCTCTTCTCTGTGGCTCAACCTCAAGGATTATGCGAGATGGGAAGCTGCAGGAAGTGAAAGTTCTTATTTACTGTAAAGACAATCAACAAGAAAAATTGAAAAATTTCTTTTATTTCAAGAAGGAAGGGAAACTTGACTTTCTTTTTTACTTTGGGGGCCCTGATTCAGCAAGGCAATCTAAGAACTATGCCTATTCAGAAAAGCTCTTAAATATGTTCTTATACCTCTCCATACTCAGCAAAGTGGCTAAGAACTTGCTTAGCTTAAGTAGAGTCCTAAAGAAGAATCATTTATATTTACACTAACTAAGCAGCTCATTTTACCAGACCCATTACATGATTTCTGACTTTATTAGGTCTGGAATGTATATTTCACCCATGGTGAGAAACATGCTCATTCATTTCTTATGATATCATAGTCTTCTCCATGGTAATCTGGTGCTATGTGAGGAAAAACAATAGAAGAGAAAACTTTTCATGCCGAGATGAAGACGGATAAGGAATTATGTTCAGCCGGGTGGGAGAATATGTAAGAGGAACAAAAACACAGAGCCCCTGATTCTGAGGATCTGATTTATTTAGTATCTGGCATTGGCCATAAAGTGGGGGCAATGAAAAGAGGAGCTGACCTCAATGCCTCCTTAGCAGCAATCAGAAATTCATTTCAGTGTGTGAGCATTTAATTAGCTTCACCGGGTTTACAAGACCTTCAGTCATTTTAAGATACTCCAGGCAACTACCCCACGCATAAGATTACCCTGAATCTGGAATGCCAGCCACTTAGGAAGAATGTCTGGAGAGTTTTAATTGAAGGGGACTCCTTTGTTTTTATATCCATTTGATGTGCCATTACCATTTCCTTCACCGTAAATTTACACCGAGGGATGCAGCTAGTCCAAACAATTGTTTTAATCAGTAAATTACAGCAAACCTTCAAGAAAGTTTAAGGTTGTTCTGTGTCTAAGAAAAGTCAAATAGCACCATTAAATTTTTAGAGCTAATCTAATCGTTACACAGTGCAGTCACTGCACCACTTCAGGCATCTGGGGAGAGCCATCACCTTCCCCCTTTTTCCAGAGGACCTGAAAAATATTTGCTGCATGCATTTATTGCATGCATACAATAAATATATATGTAGTGGGATTAACTAACAGGAGGCAGTTATTAATTTTATTATGGCTTCATGAGGTCTGTATATCAAGCTCCTCTCCCTGGCAAGGATGAGGAATTGCTAAATACAGTTAATTTCTGGGTTGATCTTATTTATACATGGACACTAATCCCCTTCACGTATCTCATGTGCTTCTTTCTTCTCAGAGATACCGTCCCTCAGTGACCTCCTCCTAGCATTTCATTAAATGCCTTCAGCTTCAGTAAATTACAGCACTTTAAAAACATTAAGCTTAGCGTATAAAAAGAGAGAGAGTTTCTGTACACTGCCATGGGATAAGGTGCAGCGAAAATCCCATACAAGCTGAACTGTACTTCCTAATCAAATGGGTGTAACAGATGGCTGCTAGAGCAAGCCATCACAATGGAAATATCTGCAGTTCTCATGGTAACGGAATCTGCCAGGTCTGAGGGATTTGCTGTTTTCCAGGACATCTGAGCTGCAATCTCTTTCGAGCTGTCTAGCAGTCTCAGTCTCGCTCTCTCTCACTCTCTCAGCATGATGGAGATAGAGTTGAAAGGTGGAGCCTGATTTTGCATTCCAGCTGTGATTAAAGACATGCACACACAAACGCACACGCGCGCGCACACACACACACAAAATCAATAGCACTGCATATTCATTATGCTATCTAGAACCTCATTAACCACTCAGGCAGAACAGCAAGGAAATTTTAATATGCCTTCTTCTTTAGAGAGGAAAAGAAAGAAGTGTAATGGGGGAGCGGGGGGAGAAAGGAAGACAGCATGTATATGGGGAATTAAGATGCATGAGACGTACCTTTTAATAAAGATACGGAGCAATGTTAAAACTAGCAGTTGTTTCCATTTCATGGCAGTATGTCAAGATGACTTAACATAGCAGGACAAAACATCTGGCCTGAAAAAAAAAAATAATCATTATGTCAAATTTCCAAAACATAATATAGAATCTATGGAAGAAGGAGAAGAAAAAATAGAGCAACTGTGTATGTTAATACTAAGTGAAAGCATGTGACAGACTTCCTGGTACCATGTAATTAGAAAGGTGATCCTTCTCATAAGGTGTAGGATAGCATAAAGACAATGAGCTTTAATTATAATTCTGAAGGACTGGGTTTAAACCCATAGGGCTCTGTTAAAAGGTTCTTACATTTCTGCATGCAGTTCAGAATCATCAGCAGGAAGAAAATAATCATTCATGAGACTTTTATTAAAGTCTTTTCCTTCAAATCCCTATCAATTTAAAGAAATAAGAAGGAGCATACTGCCTTCTTTGCTAGACTACCTGCTAGAAAGCACACAGAGGGTTGATTCACAGCTGCCTATTCTCTTGGGTATTTGAGCCTGAAGATCAGACAACATGTAAGAATTCAGCCGTGGCTCAAAATGGAAACAAAGAGGACCATTCTTAAGCAATGTGAAATGAAAAACTCCAGGCTGTAGACCGTAGCCTTTAGCATGCTGATCCACCACATTGTCCTTGAGGGCACTACAGTTAAATACATATGACAGCCAAAGAAACGGGAAAAATGCTTTCCAGAATAAAATGACTGGATCTCCTTTTTTCATGATGTAGAATAAGCCAGGCAATGTAAGCTCCTAAAGTACCCACTCGAGAACTGGGTATTGTAAGATGGTATTGTCTACCTATCATGCAGCACTGAAGAACATTTTATGTGACCTTTTCTGAAGCCTGAACTGCTTTTACCACAACTCTATTCCACCATAGCAATGATTTCCGGATGAGACATTTAATTCTTAAGTTGGGTTGGTTAGTTTCAAATAAATATATAGAGTTCACTTACAATAGTACTGCATTACACCTTCAGGGACGTCCAAACATGTTAACTAGTTAGAAATAACGGCTGTTGCCAAGGAAAGATGTCTGCAACAACAACAGCATAATAGTGATAATTGCTTGCGTTTACATTGAGCCTTCAGCACCAAAACACTCAACCATATGAGAGACACAGTTGGTCACCTCTGCTCACAGTAAGTAACAACTTGATTCACAAGCAGTTCCTTGAAGTTCAATAGGGCTTCTAAAGTTGCAAGGTGCAGGGCTACTTAGCATGAGTAAGCAGTGCTCAAATCCATGTCTACTTTCTGCCACCCTTGTGCAAACTAAATAGCACACTTACTCCTTCACCTGACTATGACAGGCAGCCACCTCTGGAGTGAACTTGGACTGATTTTCAAAAGAATGTAACAGTCAACTGAATCAGTGGAAGATTTCAGATCCTTTCTTAAAATACTGCAGCCATTCACACCAGGAAAAGTGATGCATAGTTCTACCTTTTAACAGAGAAAAACCAGCTCTGGGTGGGAGTGAGGGGATAATAGAACATCAAGAGGCAGTTCTGTTCATCATCCCATTATCTGGGGCACTATGTGCCTGTTTTTCCCCATAAAGCCAGCTGAGATCACCAGTGCCATAAGAACACATACCATTTTTTTTATGTTGCACTCAGCACTATGCAGACAAGCATTCTGCAAATACAAACCCCAACGTGGTTGAACAAAAATTATTGTTTACTCAACTGGAATATATGCAGGGTTCACACTGTCATTCTTGTAGCAACCATCCCAGCTCAGCAATGATACAAGAAATCAAGAACCTCTTTTATACGTTCTTACTTGATAAAGCAACCCTTCACGTAACTGGCTGTTCAACGTTGCACTGCACTGCTATTAGTGCACTGCTAATACCTATTAAGAGATCAGAATACCTCTTACTGAACAGTTTATTGCAAGTTTTGACTCAGACTAGATCCATTTGAAAAATGAAACAACTGCAGCACAGTGTGATCAACGGTGCTCCAAGCCACAGAACTTCACACATTGAGTTTACCCATTCCCAGGGTCTATTAGCTATTCCTCAAACAGCTAATCCTAGCACACACAGACAACATAAGTCTATCTGCAAAGACCTCTCTTCTCTAAACACCGTTCCCTCCTATTCAGAACCCCTGTGTTGACAAGTCACTTCTGCCCCTGTTTGCCAACATCTCCTGCCCACTGATACCAAATGGTGTACATATTTGGCTCACTTAACAACACCCTGCTCACCCTGCTTTGCAGTCCACATCCCTAAGTGCTATTACTCCACCAGATCACCAAGTCTACTCATTTCCATCATACTTCTCCCATATGACATTCCTTGGAGATCAGGACAGCAAGAAAACATCCTTGACCGTCTAAAAGGCTTTTGTTTCCTCAGTCAGAGCTCGAGCATGTGACCTTCAACATTAGCAAGCTGTCCCAGAGTCCCCACGCATCTGAGAGGTCTTAATAGTTTCTCCTGCATCCAATGTTAATCATGCCTTCCTTAAACGTTGTCCAGCTTGTGCCCCGATATTTGAGTCAACCTTTTTATTTGAGTCAACTCCATCATGTATTTCTGATGCAGGAGACCTAGTGAATACAACAGACCTTGTGGTCTCCAGTAAAGCTCAAGCAGTCTTCAGTCACACTTCATGGTGGCCCTTGTTTATCCCCAAGATAGATCAGAGGATTGTCTTTCAATTTTAGGGTGTGTTTATGATGGTGCCTCTTAAAAGCTGAGACTCTGTACCACTGCATTGGGTACACAGTTTCTTTCAGTCCAAGATTGCTCTTGGTCCCCACATGACTCCGGCCCAGACAGAAAAATCATCAGGACTTAGAATTAGTTGGATGGTGCAATCTGGTATCATAAAACTCAGAAATAGGCCCTCTTGCTATTTCAGTTCTAATTGAGCTCTTTGCTGGCTGGTTAGCAGACACTTTTCAATCAATTGCTGCGTTTGTGCTGACAACACTGCATTACAAGAGTTGCTCTTGTCATTTCTGTGACCTCCATCTTCCATTACTCTTGCTTTCTGGACAGGAGCTAAGGGACCTTATTTCTAAGACTTGCAGTCACGAAGCGGGGAAGGAATCTTCCTCTACCCAACAGCCTCGGATTCCCAGCTGCTACAGAGAGCATATTATGAACCTGCCACTGCACATCAGTTGAGGATCTGACCTATAGTACTTACATGCCGATGGGTTCCTAGGATTTGGCATTTTAATGATAACAAAAAAAATACCTAAACATCCCCTTTCACCCAAAGTTGGTCTTTCCTGGCAGTTTCCCACAGAGACCCCAGACCCCAGATTCCTCAGCCCAGCGAGCCTTTCCCATCGCCTGGAGGGACTTAACACACTTCGCATACCACAGCGAATCTGCTCCAGTCAATCAACTCCTGCAGCTCCCTGCAGGCTTCCAACACCTGCTAACAGGAGGGGACAACAGAAGAGCCCTGCCCCACCCCATCACACATAGTATTGCCTTATTCTTCAAAAATACTGCTCATGACGCTTCATTACAGGATGCTCCTATAAATACACTGCACTTTCAAAGGGAGGAAGCAAGCATGCTCTAGTAAATATTTTAGCAATGAAGTGGCATGGGGTTCTTAATGCTTGTCATTTTTCAATATAAGAAGTGTTCCATCAGAAGGTGCTCTATACTCAAGGGAGAGAATGTGCATTCTAACAACAACAGGACAGCCAGCGGCCAGCACCTTATCAGTATTAGCTTTCCTTGAAAACATGTTTTGTTCTTCCTCCACTCTACCACCTAATGTTCAGGAAGCAGTTGATTTAATAAGAAGGTTCATAATGTTAAGTTACAGGCACCATGAGAGGGAAACCTGTGAAAGTGTAACTGGCAAATCAACAAATTATAAAAAAAAAAATAATCTCAGCCATCTCTAAGACAACTTTTTTTTTCTTTTTTTTTTAAGGGCTTTTCTCTATGTGTTAGGCTTTGTGGTGGTGAAAGATTGCTTGGGAGAATCAAGAGGGGAGAAAGCAGCAGAGCATGGTGATCTGGAAAAGTGTGCAAGCAAGAAGTCAGGGGATGCAGATCTACAAATGGCTATATGGGGATAATACTGATTGCTGTGCACAGTAATACTGTTAAGACTAACTAGGACTGCCTAAAACAGGGACAAAGGGAAGGACCATATTTTACAGCATGCCTGAAGCCCAGGGAGAAGAGTTCCATGGCAACATGCAGGGATCTGTTATTCTTCCATTTATTCTCAAGTGCAGCTCCTGGTATTGATGTGATCTCTATACCATGAGGCAGGAGGGGTCTTTGCTCCTCTTTCTGTGCAAGCTGCCAAGTTGCAGCTCTTTCCTCAGCCTTATCTCTCCTCATGAGTGGGGCTGAGAGGGTTACAAGGCTTTGCAAAACTGCTCTGGGATGCCTTATGAGATAATAGGAATTCCAGAGGATGGTTTCAGCAGGGCCTTAAAAACTTTCTTTTCTGTTGCAGGTGATGAACATCCCCAGTCCTGCAACATGAAAAGACTTGCCCATAGGTTTAACTTTATGCATGTGATGATTTCTAGAAATCAGACATTTCACAGACGTTTGCACACACACACACAGAAACACACAAAAGAAAAAGTCCTGGTCCCATTCCACACGTCTGCTCTTGCAGCAGTTTGGAAACCGTTTGCAAAGACTGAACAAAGATCATACTATATTTCCTTTAGATAACAGAAGAGAAGAACAAAATCAGGACTGTGGCAAGTGCAATATTTCATTCTTTCCTTCACATACTCAGCAGACTTTGTAATCAAGCTTCCTCACTTGAAGACACCCTTCCTGCAAGTATGGAAATGGGCAGCGTCTGTTTCTCAGATTTGTGAAATGTCATCTTACCGAAGCTGCTATAAAAAAGACAGGACAGACTGTCACCTGACTGCAGAACAGGAGATGTGTTCTGTTGCTTTCCTGCAGAGGTGACCTTGGACCTCTCTTTCACTTCCAAAGCTTTATCTGTCTTGATCATTTAGATGCTAAGTTCGTAGGAGGAACAGAGAAGCATTTTTTACTGTATGTAGAGCATACAGCACAATGACTCCATCTCAGGTGAGGTAATGTGCCTGTATAAATACTTTCTCTTTTTTTTTATGTGAAGCTTAAAACACCTGCAAAGACATCAAAAGAGGAATGAGCATGCTGCATAGTAACACAATGCAGCTGACAACTAGCAGATCTAAGATTACTTGAAGTTCCCTTGCAAGCTGTTCCTCCCATCGCTCATCCATAATGTCATTTGGTCAAATTCTAAACAAATGTGGCACAATGCAAAACAAACAGCTGTGGTTCAAAGGGGGCATGCAAGGCATGGGCCCTCGAGGCAATACCCAGAGGAGAGGCAGAAAAGGGACACTTCAGCAGGAAGCATGAAGAACTCCCACAATTACAAGAACTGCACTTTTGCCTTTCAAACCTAAGGAACAATAAAGAGCAAGAGAGCACACTGAAAGACATATCCTTCTTTTTTTTTTTTTTTTTTGCATATCCTTTGCAATAAATAAACCTTCCTATTTCAATATTTGGCAAAGTGACAGAGTCTAAAAAGGAGCAGGAAAGATAATTGATATGTACAGGAGAAGAAAATGCAGTTTAAACCAAGCAAAGAACACTCAATAAATAAGAGGTTCGTACTGAGTAAGATTATTACCCAGACCTCTAGGTTGACACCTGAAATCAAGTCACCCTTAATGGATAATGTGAACATTACTAGGGAAAAAAAGCCATTGTAGATCTTAGGCTCTGGATTACAGAATAAATAAGATTTGCCTCTGACCTCACTTTTTGTCAGTTTAAATCAACAAAGAGATCACGGTTTACTCTTGGTAAGCTTAACTGTCCATAACAGCAAGGTTTTTTCCATGTACTTAAATGTTCTTCTGCTCTTAACTGGAAGAGGATGCTGAATTGTTTAGAAACAAGCTTCCTCCAGGTCTTGGTTCCTGTTGTGCTTAGCTGTTTTCCAGAGATCTTAATATACATTCATCCTAGACAGAGATAACAAAAGGAAAACACTTTTCACCTGAACAAGAGGCTCAGGAGGAACAAAACTGCGTGGAATAAAAGCTGAGAATCCAAGCTTCAGGACAGTTTGAACTTCAGGTCCAATTCATCAGGCATGCTTAAGTATTTACATTTCCCATCTGAGTAACAGTCCACATTGTTGTAGCTCACAGGAGGGTTTTTGGCTTCTGCCAGTCTAAATAGAATGATTCGAAACTGAATCATTTCCTGCAATTTAATTTCATAGCTGAACACAAACTATAGCAAGATAAGGTCACAAGCACGTGGAACTACCTCCAGAAAGCCATCTAGCCCTCTGGGTTGCTTCAGGTGGGACCCCTAATTGACTACAGTAGGTTTTGTTATTATTATGGCATGGAAATACTCCTGCAGGAGATGGGCAATGACCTGTAGCAGCCGAGACAGCATGGTAATCGCATGGCAAGTGGGTTTTCCACCTATTGCCAGAGAAGAAAGGGATGCTTCCCAAGCTCTGTCTATCTCAGCTCTTTTAGCTGAGGATCAATATCACAGAGACAAAGACAGAGGGAGAGAGACAAACAACCAGCGAACAGAAAAGCAACTGCAGCCTGCCACATTCGCAGCGAAGGGAGATAAAAGCCTGCTGCACTCTGAAATCTAATATGCCAAGTCACCTAGAATGAGTGTCTCCTGAAAAGGGCAAGCCTCCTCAACATACTCAGCCCACCCCCACCCCCCCTTCCAGAGCTGAAGCACCAGTATCTGGAAAGCTTTAGCCTTATTAGACTCATTAAAAGCTAACTGGCATTTACAGCTCACATCAGGATGAGGTGTCAGCATGAGCGAGAACGCTGTAAAATATGTGTATAACCGATGTGCTACAGAACAGTCTCCATTCTCCAGGAGACATACACTGTCTTTTTAGGAGTAGATAAGGGATGTGTTGTCTTACCCACTACATGAGCCAAAGAGCAGTTTTGCTGTGCTGAAGAGTCTTCTGAGAAAACAACCACAGAAAAACACCTCAGCAGTAATAAGCTCTATCAGAAGGCTGAAGTTTCAGTCCAATGTAATGTGCCTTTAAAAAGTACCATGTCTACAGTACTGTATTGCTTACTTTCTGAAGCTAAGCCAGAGGGATGTACATAGTAAGATCTTTGTCTCATTTCAGGGAGGATACAGGATAAAGATTCTGTGCCAGTAATCTTCCCTGGATTAATGGTTTCTCTTTTATCTGCTGTATTTCTGCTCAGATGTCTTTGCTCTGAATGAGTCAGTGGAATGCAAATGATGGGTACAGTCAGTCTGAAAATATTTAAATCTAGCTTTGCACTGCACTGCAGGTTTGTGGAAAAAAAATACACATACATAAATATACACGATGAAGAAAGGGCAGATGAAAATTACAGATATATCAATAATGCAAAAAAAAACCCATGGTGGGTCAAATTGACAAGAGATTCATTTTCCCGTTTCTTCTTCTTTTCTTTTTCTTTTTTTTTTTTTTTTCAAAAAGATCAGCATTTAGATGCTTCCTATGAATGGGTAAGGAAAATCCGCAACACTCCTTTTCTAAGCCTCAGACGCTAGACAAAAATGCATCTGTGGGAATAGGAACCTGATTTTATTTAGGCTGCTAAATGCCCAATCTTCATTATCGCAACAAGTGTCTTCCTAAAGATAGCACACTCTTTTAATCCTGACAAAGGAGAAACCAGACAGTCTAGGCATGATTTCTTTGGATTTTCTCCCTTTCCTTTTTCTATGATATATTTTAGTTTTTTCATTCTGTTGGGGTATGGTTACTCTCCTCTTCTGCTTATGGCATATGTTTTCCTCTAACACGTGATTGCACTCCATAAGGAACCCAATAAGGGGAGGATTTGGAACTGCAACTCTCTTTGAGATACCAGGAGAGAACCCATGGGTCTTTGTCATGGGCTTCAGCAGGAACCATCCTCAAATGTTGGCTGTCTACAGAGTTTTTACAGACTACAGGTACCTAAACAACAGCACAGTATACTGCAGTGGGATGGCAGAAGGAGGAATGGAAAGGGGAGGAGCAACAGGTCAAGTCTGGGAAAGACTGGATAACATCCTGGGCTTTTGCAATTTCTATGGGAGTTGGCTTTGACACACTATGATCATTCAGTAAGGAACTTGTCCTGGAGTAAGCAGCAGCTTTCTGATTAAGGATCTTATAAAAAGTAAACTCTGCAGGAAGAAAGAAAACCCCAACATTAACCTAGTAACTACTACTTTACTTAGCAATAAATCAAATAGCATCGTAAATTCTGCATTCAAGATAATTTGGAACACAGTATAAAGCCCTCTAGCCCACCATAAAAACACAGAAAGTCTACTTCCGAAAGAGATGCCTATAAATGCAGCTGCAACAAAAGTAACAAACAAAACAAAGACTTATATTGTCTACCCAAGCCACCTGGGACTTGAGAACTAGTTAACAGGAGGAGTTTGCCTTTAACAAAAAATATATATTTTTATTTTGATGGCTTTGCAATTAACTACCTTTTCCTCTAAATTTACCATAAAAATTAAATTTTTTAAAATATTTCATATTTAATTTATACTAAGCATTGGATTTTTAAATCTCATTTAAAAAACCCTCTTACTTTACCACAGGCTTGGTTTTCAAGATAGAAAATTAAACTAGTTTTCCATTAGTTTTCTGGAAAAAAATACAGAGACCTTCCTGAGGAAGGAAATTTCCCACATCAGCAAATTTCAAAACACCTTTTCAAAAATGGTAATCTGTTGACCAAAAATAACATTTCAGAGGAAATATCCAGCAGTTCCTAAAGTAAGCCATTTTCTAATTTCTATTTTCTTTAAATATCGTACAAAAATAGTCCTCCTGTCCCCAGTAAGAGGAGATTCTTTCAGCACTGGGTAGTCTGGTTTCAGGTTCTTTGTCAGTGTTGGCACACCAAACACAAGGAGCACTGCACCACCACAGGACCAGCAGCTGGGTGTGAGGAGAACCAGCAGCTGGGTGTGAGGAGCTGGTCCGTCATTGTGCAATTCCCACATGATGACTCAACAAACTCTTCCAAAGAAATGCTCATCTCTGTTATGTTGTGATTGATGGTTACCTAGTGATGCCCAGAACTTCTTCCAGCTTTTCATGCATGATTGATGACTAAGATACTTCTGCAATTTCCAGAACTTCCACAAATATTCATGCGAACCTCAGGACCAGGACAGCTTAGGCAGAAAGACAATGATAGATCAAAACCTACTTTTGCTAGATAAGCCTGCCTTGCAGTGGCACAACACAGAGGAATTAATGAAAGAAAGGAGTCTCTATGGCCATTTGTACATTGAAGGCAAGCTAATGATGACCTTCCTCCACAGGCTAGCAGCGTTATTCTGCACGGCTGATGCCATCAGCTATGCTAGAAAAGCTGCTCATAAGCAGGGTGCTCAGGTTGTAGCTGTAATTATGTACTGAATCAAACAGACAAGCTGGTCCCAGTTACTGCAAAGCATCTGAATGACTTCCCCAGCAAACCCCACAATTTCACTGGACTCACAATGGTCACATCAGTTTCAGCTGGGCAAGGCTCTGCTACGTGAACAGGGAGCTCACAGCCTAGTCTCAAATTTATACTTCAGACGGATTTTATCTGCCTTTTACAGCTTCCTGAAAATCACTTACAAGGCAAGATTCACTTAAGCTTACAAGACTCCTGATACCCATGAGCATCTTCTTCATTTATAGGTAAGAAAATGAGATGGCTTTTGGTTAACTTGCAACCAAATTCCTGTGTCAGACTGCTGTTTCACCACACTGGTGGCCAGACTTCCACTGTCAGCAACTGAATATGATCTCCGTTTTGCGATTTATATAATATTTACAGCATTACAGAAATGCACAGTAGTAATGCAATGATTATTCTTATCTCTTTGGAAAGACTGCATGCATTTCCCTGCCTGAGATCATCTTCTCTGGGGACCCATTTAAAATAAAACCACTGCGTTCTAAAAACGTGTCTTCAGCATGAGATCTGAGTATTTTCTGTCTTGGCCGTAATAAAATGCAAGAAATTGAATCAAAGTGTATTCCTAAAACGATATATTTCTCCTGCTTCTCTCTCTTTCCTATACAAATACATACCCTGGAAGATGACAGATTTCAAACTCATTATATGGCATGAAACGATATTTAGAAGCACAGTGCATAACACAGCTACCCTACAAATGTGTCCAAACAAACATAAAATTAACCTTTCATGGCTAAAAGAGCACATTTTTTTTGTCCAGTTTTCAACATAATCATTTCTTTGCAGGAGAAAGCAGCCTATATGCTATTAAACAGTTCCTAGAGTCCTAGGTCAAACAAAGTGAGAAATGAATAGGTCCATTCATGCTTCAGACAGGATAATTCTGGTAAAGCTGGTGCTGACAGTGTTAAAGAGCAGTGATGGAGGAGTCTGGCCTTGTTGTCATTCTAATTGTGACCATGAGTGACAAAAAATGTGTTCCCTTTGCCAGCGGACCAATCTTTCAGATTTGTAAAATCTAAACTGTGCTCATGTCACTTGAAATTCAAGGGAGAGAAAATTCATGCACATAGGTGCGTGCTTTGTTTGAGCCTGCCACGGCTCTGGCATGGCAAAACATAGGGAAGGATTAGTAATTTTAACGCACTAAAGTGAGAAAAAGGGGTGTACCAGAGTGTGAAACTGACCCGTGGTCTTAGCTACTCGCTGGCTCCGCCACCAAACTCCCTGACCCTGGCATAATGCCCCGGTCTCTAAATATTGTGGGTCCTCGCCTGCCTTAGGGAGCATAGTCTTCACGTCTTCGCCTAGGTGAGTGGGTCTGGTCTGGTCATTTGTTACATGCCCATATTCTCCTTGTTGTGCAAAGGGAACATACGGAGTCAGAAGGATTCTGCAGGTAACACTGTAGGACAAATAACACAAAGGAAGAAGACTAACACAGCTATCACAAAGAATCAGGAAAACTGTCATAGACTTAACCCCATTCTCAGTTCCAGCAATAGCCCTCTCCCTCATCCCTTTCTGCAAATCATGGTAAGTATCAAAAAAGCATTTTTCTCACCCAAACAGAATACCATTTTTCTTAGAAAGGAACTAAATCCAATGAATTAAACATTATCTTTCACAACAACAAAGGGAAATTAGTATCCCCTCTTACTTTCTTCTTCAGCAGGGCAAGGTAGGGACTTCACCCCAGACAGACAATTGAAATAGCTCCCATAGGTATTTCCTACACCACTCCTTCAGAGGGACCATATTAAAAATAAACTAATGCTGTAGGCAGCTTCGGAAAATGACTTCAATGGTATTTATTGCTTTGATAGGGTCAGTGCACAGTATGTGCATGTTGCCTTTTAAACATATGTTTCAGGCAAAGAATCAAAGCTAATTTCAGTGTGTGAAAAGCAAGCAGATTTCATTACTGATTGTGACTTTAACTTCAAAATGATAAGGATGCTGGATGTAGGTTCTCAAAACTGAATGTCCAAATGGGAATTTATGATGTAGAACTTCAGCTTTATCATCCATGGGCTTCAATACAGAAAGAAGAAAGAAATTCTCTGCTAGCAGAAATCTCACAGTTAACCCATAAGCCAGCTGCCTATTTTTCCCTCTCCTCTAATTCTCCCTGCAGCTATTTCCTCTCCGTAACATGTTAAAGCAAGAATGGCCATTGGCACTAACCATTTTTGGCATCCAAGTAGTGGATATGAAAGAGATCTGAAATTTTTTTTCCACCACCACAATGCAGCCCCACTTCGACTCTTTGCAGAAGTGTCAGCAGAATTCATAATAACCTCAATACAATCTGAGTCGCAAAGTGCAATAAAAGGTCTGCTACTAAGTCTTTTTTTTTTTTTTTTAATGAGGATTCCTCTCATATTATTACAACAGATCTAGTTCCCAACTTCAGGCAGCCACCTGTAATAACCTTTCCTACAAGGTATATGGAAGGAGGTGGACCTGTAGAATTATTAAAAGGCTGCAGGCATAAGCAGCAACAAGCGAATGATGCAGGATTTTATCCAATGTTTTGCACAAAATCAGGCTCACAATACATTATCACTAGTGGTAAGAGCCAGAAGGTGTAAATCCAGTAGCCTAAAGATAGGTATCTAACTCAGGCTTAGATACCTTAAGTGACTACATATTGTGCAAGATACTTTGAGTATGTATTAAACTTTGAAAGCAAATGTAGCTCATTCACTACTGAAGAAAAAGCACTTAGATATCTGTAAAAGTGCTTAAATGTATACGTTAACATGTATAAAAACGCATATGCACATTAAGTTAGTAATACGCATATATGTATACATGCTTATGTACACTGCTGAATCAAGAGTCAAAAGAGCCTAATTTGCACAGTGGGTAAGCACACGCATCTCCACTTTGAGTCAAAGAAAAGTGCAAGATTTTTAAAATAATCAAGCCATTTTTTCAATGCTCCTGACTCCAGATACAGATGTGCATGGACTATTTTGTTAGTCCAGGTCTGTTTAAGAGCACCAGTCTGTTTAAGAGCACCACACTCCCCTAGGTTCAAATGACACCTTTGAAACAACTGAAGCAGTAAATCATGCCTCTTTATTATCATCTCAACAAGAATGATAACAACCTTCTCTGCTTAGTGAAATACCCATGGGAATTTCACCCGATTACATGAGGATAACGTATCTTTCATGACTTTAGCTGGCCGTCTACCGTTTCCATTGTATACTTGGTAGTCAGTCACAAAGGACGCAATCCACTGAAGGAAAATGTATAGACGAGGGGTTAGCCATTTCAAGAGTGGAGAAAGGGAGGTAGAAATCGAAGGAAGAAAGGGAAGGATGACACAGTGCAATTGCTCAGCTTAGTAGCACAGCTGCTTAAACAACTGAATAGCAATCAATGGGTTAGTATTCAATCCAAGTTTAGATCACACTGAAATCTATTAGAATACTGCATATAATGAATGACTCTTACTTATTTGGTATTCTATCTTGGAATTAATCAGCTCAGTTGTTATGCAGGAAAAAAAAATAAATTTAAAAAAAATCAGTTGGTAGACAGTCCCAAAAACAAGAAAAACAACCACCTTGATTTCCCTGGTGGTTAACAGCCTGACAGTACTCAACAACACATGCTGAAATTGAACACTGTGAGAAACAATGCAAGTTAGAGGTTTCTCGGCTGTTGGGGCAACAGCCTGGTTTGTGTGTCTGTGCAGCTTGCCCCATCCCCTCCCTTTCAGGCTCTCACGCAGTACTCATAGGGTTGTACCATCTGCTGGAGCACAATTCAGAGGTAGCTTTAAAATGATGATAGCTCTGGGAAATGATAATCACTGGGTCATAGAAAGCTGTACTGCAGCGTATAAATAAGATAACTGAAAGTGCTGAGCAGGGCATGTTTGCATTATGGAATGTATTTTCCTTTTTCCTGTACAAAACCTGTCTTGAAAGCGTGGGGAATGCAGCAGGATTGAAAACCAGAAGGAAAGCAACACTGCCCCAGAAGCTGCACAAAGGAGGAGGGGGATGGAGGAATGATAAGCTGTAGTATTATTGACTGAGGAATGATAAAAGAGGAAGGAATTCAACAGTTACATCTATTTCGCTTGGTGCAATGGAATGAGATCAAAGGCTTACTTTCACATTAGCCCAGAATAATGCATACTCTATAAATGATGCAAAGCTAGGCCACATTCCCAAGATGTGACAATGCCTCAAGATGCCCCTCTGCTAAGTTCAGGTCAAGGCAACAGGCTCCTGCATATGAAATTCTTTTTCAAAGGACACAAACATAGCTAAATGGTTGGGCATGAAGACCGACAATATTCAGGATAGTCATGATGTCCTCCATTGGCGTCTACATTTCCATAGATGGCATTGCAAATTTAGGCAATTTTCATCCACTTGCAGGGTTTCTCCCAATTGCTACTGATCTTTCAAAGCACTCAAACTGTCCACTCAAGCACAAAGACAAACTCAGGCTAAGAAACTGGATTTTGTTTTATTTATAAAAAAAAGTATCAGAGAGGAAAGCATCAGAAGATACTGAACTCAAATTCCAGAGATGTGTCTTAGTCCCAAGTCTGCAATGGCAACCTCTGTCACCTTGATCAGCTCATGTGGGACAGTCCCTCCAATGACTGCAGAGCAAGAACAATGCTAAATGGTTCTTAAAACCCCAGGTCTAATATTTTGTGAGATACATTTGTCAAAGCCACCTAAAGATTCAGATCAGTGCCGGTTGTACCTTGGTGCCTGGGGGATCCAGGTATTGTGGATGCCTTAAACAAAACACTTATCAGGCCACATCCATATTTAAATTCCTTTAAGAAATCTTAACCTCTGGGACTCTCTTTTCCATTAGTTAAACGGAGATGAATAATTATTTTCCCTCACCTTTCACGGTTTGGTTAGTGCAGGGATGCGTTGCCATATCAACAGCAATCCAGCCTGGCGGTAGGACAGGGATGGAAGTGTGGAGGTGCAGACATCCCAGGCCAAGCAAAAAAAAAAAAAAAAAAAAAAATCCTTCTCTCTGTCCCTCCCTCCCTCCCTGCCTGCCTGCCTCCCTCACCCTCCCTGGAAGAGAAGCAGTTTCTCTTTGTGAGAGAGCACAAAGGGGAAGAAAGAAAAGGAATTGTCCATCAAGCTCAGCAGAGCCTCGGGGGCTTTCAGCAGAGGATGCCACAGCCTATGAGGAGAGCGAGGCGCACTGAAGCCTGATTTTAAAAGGACAGTTCAACCACAGCTACACTGAACCGCCTCCAGCGGTCCCCAGCCCGAGAGGAACATGTGGCACGGAAAGACTCACTGACATCTTCCCGTGTTTTGTTTTCCACTGGCAGGCACAGCTTCCGACTAACGGGCAGAGCGACTTCCCCCGCTATTCCCGGGCACCACTCGCTCAGCGCCGCTGCCCCGGCTGCACCACCAGCAGCCAAACCCTCACCGGGAGCATGTGGCAGGCACCGCCAACCTGGTGGGTCTTCTGGGTCCTTCCCTGTGTGCCAAAAACATCAGCCAATCTGTAAATGTTACTTCAGGGAAGATGTAACAGATACATTCATTCCCTGCCAGAGGCTGTAAATCCTCCAGATCCAAACAGGGGCTCTGGCCAGTACCGGAGGGAAATAAACCGTGTATCCCAGTGCCAAACCTGCATCCCATCCCAGACACCCTTCTCAAGACATCTGAACGAAAAAGGGACTGGCAATAAGCACAGCAAACAAGCTGCTCGTGAGAAGAGACTGGAAAGAATATGACAGACACAGAAAAGACTCAACTAAGGGCAGGCACAATCAAGTTGTGTTTATATTTATATACATGTGTGTGTGTGTACAATAACTAATGATGTAGAAGAAATAACAAAGGAACTTCCAGTCACCTTTTCTCACAGTATAAAATGAGTGTAAACTAAAATCAAGCAATTCAAAACCACTAGAAAGCTATCACACAACATAGCCACAAGGTACTCCAGACCACACAATCCCACTGAGACCGCATGTTCTACCATGCTCAAAACCAGAATCAGAGATCCTCGAATATCTAGGGGTACAATTATCTATTAAAACTAAACAAGCCCCAGGGAAATGCAAAAACACTGGGGGCGCAGGAAGGTAGAAAAACACCCATTCATCAGACCGAAAGACAAATCATCTGTGAAACGAGGAATCTTCAAGTAAATGCTGGGGCATCTACATCAAGAGGTGTTGACATGTATTTACCATGAGAAAGACCAGGTCTTTATGGGACTGAGCCGGTATTGGCGTTTAGAGACAGAGATGCCAAACAAGGAAGCATGGAACAACAAAGTGAGGTGGGGGAAAAGGAAATGGGTGATATTAGGACTATTGCTGCGGTTTAGGGCCCTCCCCTACCCACAACAGACTCTTCAGTGATTTTGCACTGATAAGTAAAACCATAAACCACCGCAGGGGAGCAGTGTAGTTGGGTCTGCAGGAGGCTGGTGAATGAATTCCCTTGGCAACTCCCCTTCACTCCTGAAGCTGCACGGGGAGAACCACGACTGAGAGACAGCCAAGCGCCCACTCTGTCTGGGTTGCACCACTGCTGTGCTGCGGGCACTTTTACAGGACGGTGGTCAGGTGTCCTACACTGTAACAGGATTGCTGCAAGCACCCAACGAGCAATTGCAGACAGAGCACTCAGAGATCACCTCCTCTCTGAGCTGAGCCCACCTGCACAAGCCAGGGAGGACTTCTTCCTACTTACTGAGGCCATTGCTGAAATATCCCTCTCCTGCTCATTAAAGTCAAGCCCAAAAGCCATGCTCTGGCCATAACAGATCACCCCTTCTTGTGGGCAATGTGACCCAAGCACAGAAACCATGTCTTCTCTGTAGGCTGATGGCCCCAGTCTATGCTCAAGATGCCATTGGGGTCTTTGGCCCTGTAGGACTGATCCATCCTCACTGGCTAATGCAGTGAGGTTTAGTTCACAGAGAAATAAAATTATATCACTAAGTACCTTTTTGGACTGGACGTCTACTCATGCTTGCTCTTTATGACCTGAAGACTCTCTCTTATCCTACTCATACCCCCATCAAAGCCTCCTGGATGAGTAAACATCCGCTGCTTGGGAACCTCAAGAGCTCTGATATGAAGAACCGGTTTAGCAACTCCTTTGAGATCATTTTATTGCAATGATTGTACCACTTTTAGAAACTAACCTTGCTAAGAAATGTGAAGTTTGGGTGTCTGCGAGCATATCCATTCACTTCCAAAAATTTGTCATGAACAGGGAAAAAGACAGATTTTTTTAACTATGCTGCTGGCCGAGGAGATTGTAGGGATGAACTAGATGAGCAGATGTAGACCAGGCATAGGCTCCTGCTGTTCTTGGTGGAGCTATGTTTAAGCAAAATCCCTCCACCAGAAATAATGCAATGGACATCTATGACAGCATCTGGAAGCTATTCCTGGATATACTTCAACACGAGCAGATGCATTAAGGGTGGACGAGTTGTATTACGGGAAGAGGCATCCGCAGAGAGGTGGGAGAGCATGGAGGCCTCAATTAGGGGGAAAGGAATATGAGAAGGAAGAAAGAAGAGCAGCAGACAGCCCCACTGACAAAATGGGGAAACATTGCTAGAGTCACACTGTTTGTAACCATACCAGCCTGCTAGATTTTATTTCTGTGCAGGAATTACACTGGGAGCACAGCTGCTACTCCCTGGACTTAAAAAATTGAATGGTTAAGTTAAAATGAGGGGGAGTAAAATATCATTATAATGAATGAAAATAAAATGTTCTTGATCAAGCACCATTATCAAGAGGGATGAATGGTTAAACAACAGCCCTAGCTCCATCAGGATGATTTCGCCCTCCAGCTTTTCTCCCCCTTCATTACTGTGGGTTTAAGAAATAATAGTTATGAAGTTTCTCTAAGAGTGGTATTAACTGCTGGTTTGTATTGATGCAAAAATATAATAGATTAATACTTTGTCACTGTATTTTCTTTAGCTACGCTTTTAAATATCAATAAAAACTTTAAGGATGTACACCAGGTAATTACTTCCTTGGAAAGTCCATCAGAGTTCCTAAGCTTTTATGCCACAGAACAAACACCAAAAGAAAGGTTATAGACCCAAACAGTTTCTGATGTAAAAGCTCATTTTTCCTCCACCTTTTCAAAGTAAAAGATGTCCTCAGGGAGGGAATAAATAGCAATTATGCTGCCACAGCCAAAGGAGAGCTCCTCAGTGAAGATGAGAATCGGTTCCTCCGCATTCTCATCTCCTCGCTGTCTCATGGGCGTGCCAGAGGCACACAACACAGGAAAAGGCCACACACGCATTTGCAGCAATTTCAACACGACTCCAGGTCCCATCCTCACCTCTCCAAACATCCCGGAAATGCTCTTTCTGCATAATGCCAGGTGGTCTGGTGACCTTTGCAATGCACTGGCTAGCTTTGGGCTCATGTTTATGGGCCTCACCGTTATCAGCAGAAAGTGATTTCATTCTTTACAGCATCAAGGGCCAAACTGCAGCCTTCTTGCTCCACATACAGGCTTAATGCTTTCAGCAGGACATAAGCCAGGTTGCCTGATACTGCTTTCAGCACAACTATGTTAGCCTCTTCTTGAAAGACATGCTCCTGAGTTTGATTCTCACATGCTGTGCCTCCTCTAAAGGCACTCAAACTGCTTCTATGCAGCCCCGAAGAGAGGGATGTGAACACAAGGTAAAATTCTTGATGAGGTGCAAAGCAGTGCGTCTTACTTTGTAATTTATCCCTTGAAGTGATACATCCTGTTGCTCAGCTTGCCTTGTCCACAGCTTGTGGTGATGACTGGGAAGGCACCCTTGGATGTCGTCTTTCTAGATCTCTGGCAAATGTGTTCCACCCCACACAGAATGTTCTTTTTATTGATCACGGCTTTTATTGATTTATATTTGTCTGCATTATCTACTTGGGTTATTTGCTGGCTCACTGACAGAGAGGGTCAAAATCATTCCGGGTTCTTTTTATACTGCTGCTACAAAAAATTACTAGCATTAATGGAAGTAGTTCTTCACTGTTACTGGTCTCAACTAAATTGTTTAGCATCACATCCCAAGCTGAATGTGTGGGTAGAGAGGCACACAGCACATCAGTGTTTGAATCAAAACCACTTTGGCCTTGGAGGCTGTCCTTACCCAAACCCAAACCCTTGTTTGATGGGAAGCCATAGCAGGAGGCCTCCTCTGATGTTCCCACACAGAGACAAAGGAATTTCACCTCCTGAAGAGGAAGGAATCCAGCTTGCAAATCTAACCAACAACCTTAGTTACCATTTTAAAGTCATACCTGCCAAAGCTGTGGAATTTTCTTTCTTTGGGATGAGGGCTGATAGTGCCAGCTCCTCACACAGATAGCTCCTGTAGATACACTGTAAGCTCCCTGGGAAACCTGGATGTTCCAGTCCCTCTCTAGGTGCCTCCTTCCTGCACAGACCCTCTTTGCAGGGTATACAGAAATTTCCACAAAGGGCTACTCCGGGCAGGAGGAACTCAGCATGCACAAACTTCCCAGGTTGGGCAAAAGCTCAGAAGAAGCTTGAAACACCCTGCACGAGGAACAGCACTCTCGGCTGCTCCAGCAGCCTGGCACAGGCAGCAGTATCTTGGCTTCATGTTTGTGTCACCAGCCTCAGGTGAGGTGACTGAGTCTGATCCACCTCTTCCACCTCTTCAGACATGGGCTGTATTTGGTGCATCAGCAGGTGAGTCTCACTTCTGCTTTATGCTCAAGCCAGATTTGGAGTTAAATCCTCCAAGTGTCCTTCTTATGCAGAGCAACACCCTTCTTTTACAGGATTTCTGCACTTAGCAGGCTGGCACCACAACTCCCATTATGTACTATGCTTTGGACACCCTTCATAGTCAACTTCTCGCATTTAGAAGAATTACAGCACCTGAAACTTCTATGCTCTCTCGTGCCGAGACACCTCAAAGTACTTTAAAGAAACATTAGAATTAAGTTCACCCATCCAACAGAGGCACTGATATCAGATAAAATCCAGCAAAAACATACACCTATATATATCTATAGATAAATTGATATATGCGTATCCATGCATATGATACTTTGCACATATATATAGACTTTTGGCTGACACAGGTGGAAAACAAAGGGCTCTCAAAAGCAAAGAGGCTATTTGCTTTTGCAGGGTGAAGCATGCCCTGATTAAATTTATGACCAGTCACCATTTTCACAACAGAAGACTCAAACGCCAAATGCTCTCCTCCTGTGAAGCACTGACTTCCGGGACATCATCCAAGGTCCACGTCACCAGTGCAAAGATTACTACTGACTTCAGCAGGACCTGAAACCAGCCTAAGCCTCTCTTTTAAAACTATCTTTTGGGAAACCAGCTCATGCACCTGAGCCAAGTTTTGGCTGCTTTGTTTCTCTGTCTTTAAGTAACGGGCATCTTAGACTCCTAGATGCATATCTGGGAACGTGTTTTAGACTGGTCTTATTTCAGAAGCGCTGAGCACTTTCAGGGCTAGGGAGCAGTTGGGAGCAGTTCAGTCAGCGTCTGCTCTTGAAAATCAGTGTCTTTATAAGTGGTCCAAGACTTGACTGGTTCTGCCTGTGCCTGGGCCAAGGTCACCCCACATGCATGGCTGAACCCCCAGGTGCTGCTAGGCAGGGTTGCACCCTGGTAGCTGTTGTCTGTCAAAAGGGCCATGTAAAGCAGCATTGCTCTGACGGTGACAAAGGGGGCCAATTCGATTTTCACTTGCCCCACTCCCACACGACAGAAATCCAGCCTGTTGAAGTATAGCGTTCTTGATTTTATATTACCACAGCTAATAGGAGAATCAAGGCAAAAAGCCAGTAAGGATTTTGGCCTCAGAAAATAAAAGGCGAGGGTGCTAGGAATATGGGCATGTTTACAATTCCTTTCTGAAAACAAGAGTGATGTATTTGTAGCACTTTCACAGATATACATCGTCACTCCTCAGACTGGTTCTGGCTGATCCATATAATGTATGCAGAAGACGTGGTTCTCACCAAATAGAAACAGAAAGGAAGATTTGCTGTGGGAAAATGTATTTTTTTTCTGTGAATATTAATCATTTCAGCTTTGATAGTGAAGTGATACGAGTAAAAAAAGCCAAGAATTGCTCCAGGGCTCCACACAGATGACTATTGTAGCAAAGACATTTGCTGGAGATAACACTGCTTAAGCTCAGAATCATTATACAGTACACAGTTAACTCCAATCAACCTGCTTGCTCCCCAAGATTTAAACAGAATTAATGTGACATCCCAGCTGAAGCTGGAACTTAGCAACTCAGAAAATAAAAGTGACAAATTAAAGCAAGTTCCATATGTGTTTTAATCTTAAATGGCAAAAAGAAAACCATTATGCCAGATGATAGGAGAGCAATATGGTCCCGATACACTGTTCATCTCCTTAACAGCTTTAAATAATGCTTGGTATGTTTTGCAGTAAGAAAAGTATGGGTATTGCTCTAAAAATTTCAGTGGGTAAGATAAAGGTCATCACCTTTTAGCCTGGAAAGTCAGAATAGATTTTTGACCAACTAGTATGTGTAACCCGAATATGCCAGTCATTTGGTCATCTTAATAGATTTCCGTAACATGACGAAAATCTTCACATTTTAAACTGAATTAAAAAATCTTCAGTTAAAGATCAAATAAATGAATGCCTTTATTTTCTTTGGGAAATGGATAGCCACTATTCTAAGTGGAAACTTCGTTCACCAATTTTTTTCTTCTAATCCTATTTACGCTATAATATTTTAAGGCTCCACGAAGGTCACAATTTTTAAAGGCAGCCTTTGCAAAAGAACAGTTTGCAGGGTAAGTAGACAAAGGAAATACTACCATCCCCTTTTGAACAGATAGGGACTGTGGCACACGGAGGCTGTTAAGTGAGACACCCAAGGGCATCCAGAACACCTGTGGCAGAGCTGGAACAGGCTGCCTGTATCAGTCTTCTTCCACTGAATTCCCCACACACTTACACTTCGGGTGGGTAGATAACCACTGCTTTAACAGGAAAAGATGAAAGGCCACACAAGTGCCACCAATGGCATGTGCATTAGCCATCGGTGCGTGCCTTCTGCGCACTGTGTGAGAAAGCACTAATGGATAATTGAAGAGGGATGGTTAAAACGTGCACTAGCAACTGACTATTGCACCTAGCTGGAAGGACTGGTTGCTAATGGATTAAAAGCAATACTGTAAGTTACCTAAAACAAATAGTAAAATAAATTTTAAAAAAGCACCTCTGCTATAATTGATGCTAAACATCCTTCCGCTGCAAAAATCAGCTCTAAGTAGCACTATAAAGGCATTTTATTAAAACCAATTGTGCATATTTTCTCCTTCTACACTTCCTTCTTCCCCATCATCATCAGTCTTACAGGTCATTCTCTCTTTCTCCTTTTACCTCACCAAATTTCCTTCTACTGCTAATTTACTGTAACAGAAGCAGCAGCAGGGTTTTCCTATTCATCAGTGAAGAGGTCTGAGCTATGCACCTCTGGGAACTGATGCATATTTACAATATCATCAGGAAAGCTCAGTCACCATGTTGGTTTAGACAGTTTGTGCTCTGACAGCCCAAAACTAATCAAACAGCACTGCTTAGAGCTTCAAACATGAGAATCTTCCAAGTTTCACCTAATCTGTAATTTCTAGGGAGGTTTTAAAGAAGGGGAGAAGAAATAATCCTAAAAATGAAGAATGCTTTGGAAACATCTAATTATCAGAATCACTGCATTACAATGAATAACCGCTAATAAAATGTAAGGTATGGCACAAAGAAGGATCACACAAAGGCATAATGAGACTGATAAGAGGAATCACAAAAAGAGAGAACAGTATCTTCTTACACATACATGAAACCTTTCACTTTGAAAAAAATTACAGCCTACAGGTAAAACTCCACTAGCTTGTACTAGTATGAAATTAATTTTGGCCTAGTTTTTTATTTTACATTATAATACATAATATGAAATTAAAAAGTCAAAACATAAAATTTTTATCCTGCCTTTTGAAGCACCGATACATTTCATTCTGACAACATGAGGACATTTTGATATTTGTAAGAAGTTTTTGATTTGTTCTTCTTCCACCATCTCAAAATGAAACTGGACGAACCTATCAAGACTTCAAGACAGATGAAAAATGTAATGACGTTACAGTAAGTTCTCCAAAAGTGATACTGCACAGGCAGCTGATGAAGGCAATATGTAACAGCAGAAACAGGAACATGGCCAGGATACCAAGTCTGGCTTCCTAAGCCCTGCTATGGATCACTCTAGCAAGTGATCTGGACCTTATTAGATATAATCACATTGACAATGTTTATATGGACTGCATGGAATCAGTTTTATATGAAAAATCAAACAAGGTTACAGGTAAAGAAGATTTAGTCCCAGCTAAATCTTGAAGTCTTTCTGGGGCAGAAGAGCCACAAGGCACTACCCAGAGCTATAATAAAGTCAGAGCAACACCACAGTGATGAAGTTCCATACTTGACACGTATATGCAACAAAGAGATGCCATCCCTGAGCTGCATCTCCAATTAAGGAGCATCAGGTTAAGTTATGTAGGTAGGCTTAGCCTAAGGAATAACATCTTCCTATACACCAAAGACCAAATAGGAGAACGGATAAGGAAAGTATATCAAGTGATAAGAACAGCATAAAAGAGAGCAGAAACAGAAATGACATTGAGAAAAACTATACGCCCACCAATAAGGTAGTTAGGGTACAGGGTTAATAGTATGTTTTCCTTTTTTCTCAAGTGGTAGTAGTTCTTTAAAGATTTTGGTACGGTAGCTTTCTTAAATAAATACAGAGGGAAAAATAATATTTTTCTTTTACATAATACAGGCAAAAGAAGACATTCTATGAGTAAAAAAAAAGGTATTAAAAAGAACATTTATACATAAGTATTCCACAGGACAAGAGGAACTTGGTACTGATATCTTCAGGATCCGATGCTTCACCTGGTAACACTGAAAACACAAAACACAGAGTATATACACCACAACCGAGCATACTCCTGGCCTGGTCCACATTCCCATTACATCAGCTCTCCTCAGTTGCAACTGCATGTTTGTTTCACCTCAAGCAGGCCAACAGTTCCTCTCAGGCGGACTTTCCTTTGAGAGACAACTCATTTTACCTCCCAGACTGCCTCCTTTCCCTGGGAGCCCCGTAAGCCTTCTCTTCTCTGCTTCGAAATTCCTCTGCATCCCAGACAGTGACTCCTAAAATGGAGATGACAGACAGTCCTTCTGGCCAAGGGCAGAAATTAATGGCAAACCAGGTTTCCAGCCAGACTTCTCTCTTCTCTGCTCCACTCTCTGCATCGGAGTTACACAGTGAGACCCGTCTCTGGGCTTTGGCACACTGAGAAGCATGATTTCCACCTCCAGCAATTAATGCTTAATGAAAAAACAGCAGCCACAACAACTCCGTACCAAGATTTGAGACCATCTGTTACTGCCTTGTTAGTGTACGCTTTCTAGAGTGACCAATCTACTTCATACCAACAGTGTGGTAATGCATCTGTTAAAGAAATATTTTACTGCACAGGCTCTGGGTGGATTTCTGATGTGGGGAAAAGATGCAAGGAAAGCCAAAATAAACACTGGCTTGATTATTTTAAGATGTATCTCTTGCTCAAGCACATGTAAATAAATCTCCCCAAGACACAAGAAGGTGGAGTTACGCTGGGGAATGCCTTTGGCTTGTCTTGGGAAGGCTGCTAAGAATAATTAGCATGTTTCATTTTAACTATTTTTTAAGGACCAGTGCATGCACTCCACCCTTCACTTCCCCTAAAATGGTGTTGAGCTAGTATACACAGGCCAGCAGCAGGCAAAGGTGGGATTTGTTGACAATACATTTGGAAAAAAAAGACACCAGCACTTTTGTGTGTCAATACTCATCCGAATGTGCCCATTTGATATTTTACTGACAGAACTGAAAATATGTTTGAATTTCAAACTTGTCGAGATGGCTAGGATGCAGGGATTATTTTCCCCTGAGGGCAGATAAACAAGACGGATGGGCTAAACTCCGAATCGCCTAATGATCAAAATGCAAGGTAAGCTGTCATAGAGAGGGCTCTTCTCATCCTTGCTGACAGCATGAATTCTGCTGAATTATTTCTAGTCTTTCTGATTAATGGGCTTAGTGACTAATTAGTTCATGAATCTTGCTCACAAACGGCACTTTGATAGCTGCCTAATGTTCGCTTTGAGAGAAAGACCTCACCGATGTCAGCTGGAGATGTGCTCTCCAACAAAACCTGCCCCTGGACAATCCCACACCTGACAGTGGGTGCACAGATGCAGCCTGGCCCTTACGGTGGAGTTTCAGCCCCAGCTGGGACCTCAGATCCACGCTGCCCCACAGGGCAGGGGAAAGTGGGGCTGCACCCAGTCTTTCGCCCCAGGCTGAGAGTGGTCGTGTCACTGGCCTTGTTGTCACTCCCGTGACTGCAGTGTGGAGCAAACATACTCCCGTGCGGCAAAACACCTTCCTTACATGCAGAATCCGCTTGGGTGCAAGATCAGTGCATTTTGGAAGAGACATAAGGTGTTCCTAGCACTGTGGCATGCTAGAGGCACCACCAAAACATACGCTGCTGCTCTGTGCGCTGTCACTGCTTCTGCAGGGAATTAGACCAACGAGTGGTCATCAGCCAAGAAGGCAGGAAGAACCAGCAGGATGACCCCTCACAGCATCACACTGCCCTCCGACAAGACAAAAGGGAACACAGCAGATCCAGACAAGTGTCTTCTTGTCAAACCACCCATTTGGTTGCACCAGAAGTAAGCTGGGTTCTTTGGCTAATACTTTGGAGAAAACCTCATTCAAAGGAGAATTATTCCATTACTCCCAGTTTCTTTCTTCCCTGCCTGGAGAACACTAGAATCTGTCCACTTTGTTGCTACATCAGGATAACGTCTTCTGAATGTTTTTAGATCCCGCTGTTCTCTACAAATGCTCACAGTTACCAAATGTGGGGTCAGGACCTGTATCTATGGCAAAGGACAGATAGGCTTTGGCTTCATAGCTCTTCTGAGACCAGAGAAGTGTACTGACATTTCATCTTAACCTATCACAACATTTGTTTGCTGGGGAGGGATTCAACTTGAAGACGTATCAAGGCACTCCAATATTAAGAAGAACTTGCTCTACTACAACTAGGAAAATTAAGTGCCTTGCTTGAATTGTTTGACCTGATGAACATGAAGAGAAGATTTAGATGACCATAGCCACTTTTTGAGCTCTTCCTCCACTCAGAGAATGCTAATAGCACTTGCTCAGTGCCCCGCAATGTACTTGTTTTGAGTTGTGCTTCTGGCCCTGTGCTCTGTGTGGACACAGCTAAGAAGCTCTTAGGATATTTCCTGTAGTATCAGCGCCCACATGCCCAGAAGGACTTCTCCACCCCAAGTACAATGTGGGTGTTGCTTGCAGACAGTGCCAAGAGTGATGCTGCAGACTCACCTCCAGCACTGTCACTTTGAGATCCAAGATGTATTTCCTCACAGGACTCCTAGCATTTGGTTCTGAAAACATGTCCCTGGATGCCATCCCCTGTGGAGTCACACATGAGCAGAACAGAAAGAAGACAGTATAAAATTCTACACAATTAACTGACTTTCTCTGATTAACACTGATTATGTTGAAATGGGTTACACAAAGCGGAAAGGCCAAGCCTTGTGCATTTTTTCACCTCTGTGTTCCAACATCTACATACATAATCCATCTGTAACTAAGGCCCACCACTGGTATCCCACATTTAACTAGTTGTAAAACACTGTTCTAACATTAAAACAGAGACTTCCCTTCCCACTTGTCTCTCCCTCACATAATATAAAAGCAGACTGAAACTTGGGAGAGGCGTGCATCCCATGGTGTTCCTTCTCCATGAGGTTCTCCATGTGAGGACCTACCTGCTGGAGACCACCACAATAGTAGATCCCGACAAGAAAGACAGACCAGACAGTACAGACTGTCGTGAACTTTCACTTTGTAGTCACACGGGTATCTGCAAATCTGCTAAGCATTTACAGACTTTTCCTTATCACCTTACCACAAGCTGAGTACTATCTATGCCAAGATTTGAACCTCTGATCTCAGTGGTGTTTTCAAATTGGCGAGTGCAAAAAATCCTCCAGCTCACATACAACTCGATCCCTCTCTCTCTTCTGCTGAAATGACAAAAACACAGGCCTAGCCTTGGACACAAAGTCTACCACCTGGTACACAACTGGCAAAATCCAGTCCCCAGAACAGCCAGTATGACTGTAATCTTCCATTTTCTTCACCCATAGGAAGAAAAAACTGCACAAACATTCAGTCTAGAATGCTCTAGAGCTCAAAAGTCAGTTCAGGAAAAAGAAAAAGAAAAGGAAACAATAACAGCTGTGCAGCCTCCACCACAGCAGCCCTATCAGGTGTTGCTTTTGCTGGTTTTGTGGCTGTGTGACCACGTGTCAGGTCTTGATACCAAATTTCATGCAGGTTAACTTCCTCTTTGGGGTCTGAAAGTCCTCCTGGCTCTTACCTGTGGCACACAGAGACTGTGGAGAGGAATCATTCTGACAGCCCGGGGAGAGACCATCCACTCTAAGCAAATAACCAGGTATGTCCATCTAATTTAAGAAAAGGAGAGCCTTTGTGAAAAGACTGGAGTCCTATTAGCTAGCCAACAACATGCCTGCACTTGCAAAAATGTCAAAGCAAAGCTCAAATCAAAGGTGCTTTCCAGCATTCAAATCCAGATAGAAAACTCTGTGAGCATGCTGAAGAGGAGTTTTGGTGTAAGAAACTCTTCTCCAGCTCAGAGAATTAGAGACTGGTAGAGATATGCATTATTCAGCTCAGTTCTGTTCTGACGACTTGTTCAGCTCAGCGGCTGTATTGCAGAAGGTAAACAGGTTTCTACCCATAATCTTGTTGTCTCTGAGCAGCAATCCATCTGTCTCTCATTTATAGTATCATCTAGTGGTGTGTCTTCTTACCCAGGTGACACCCCCTTCAGATACTATTTTAATACCATTGAAGACAGACGAAACCCCAGATTTGCCTAAGCAAATTTAAAAGAGCTATTTAAAGATAAAGATGCAGCAAAGCTGAAGCTAATACAGTAAAGATTTCTCAGGAGGCTTCCTAAACGGAGAAATTACTGAGAAAGAAAATAATTCACCAGAAAGCTCGACCAAATAAAATGAAGTATAGCAGCTTCTAGTTAGGATACTATAGTAAGGGATATATGCATATAAAGATATCTTGGTATTGTAAATTTCATTCCTAAGAGGCTTCAGTCTACTAGTGAAAGATTTAAGTTTGACTCTAGTCTTTGATAAAAATATCTAACACTCAATTTAGAAACCGCTCAGAAGCCTGAAACTTGTGCTGTTTTTTAGCACCCAGAGGACAGAAAAATCTGTACCTCATGAGACAAAGATGCCAGGAAACAGTTAATGGGGCAGTGGCTGGAAACTCAAAAGCCCAGTGCCATGATCTGTGAATCTATGTACTATGGATCAGTTTTGAATACTACAAACTCTGTTGTGAAAGTGGGGCTTATTTGCCCCCTCTTTAAACAGATAATTACCCATGCCATTCAGACAGAGCCCCTCGCACAAAGAAATTACTACTGTTGAGATGAACCAGTTTTTCAAGTCTAACAAACAGATCAGCTCCTGAGGGTGTATGGATTGTCTCATTTACTAACCAAGAGTCCCCTTGACAAAGAGGACCTACAGCTACAAAAATATGCTAGTTCTCACTGGCCATTTTAGATTAAGAGTGAAAAGGCAGAAGCAAAAACCGAATTCAGGAATATGAGGAGACTGCAGACTCTGGAGGTAGGTATGTACAAGGATATTGAGGAAGAGGAAAGATCCTGGACTGATTAAAAAGGTCTGATCAAAGCCCAAAGAACACTCAGAGCAATGCCAAAAGTGAAGCAAGGTTAAGCATATGCAGATGTTTCACTGTTCAGTCTCAATCTGTACATGACCTCTTGGACTATCTGAAGCAGGGAGTAAGTGTGCCTAAAAGGCTTTGGGATGCCTACTTGTTACAAGCCTGAAAAGGTAATCAGTAAATCAAAACCGCATGCAAAGGCAGAGCACTGGGAGAGAACGTGCTTAAGTGACGTGGGTGTCTCCAGATGCCAGCCCCGGTCCAAAGACAGCTGGGGGTCCTGGTCCTGTATCTGAGCAAGGAGGGGATTGATTGCCTGTATGAAGAAAGCAGAAGAAAAAAGACAGTGTCTACAGCCTAGTGAAACTGAGAAAAACTTCACAAAAGAGTGCCTCAAGCTGGTTACACCAAAAGACAGCACAGTCATTTTGCAACTATCAAAATCAGGAGGACCACCAGAAGGGCCACCAGGCTGAGGCAAAACAGCCTGGAAGAGTGGGACGCCCTACCCTCAGCAACTGGCCAGATCCTAGCAACCCAGCACACCCAGCACCAAACCTCCCCAGGAAGAGGTACACAGCATGTAGTGAAACCATGCTCCCCTGCCACGTAATCTCCCACAAACACAGCATGCCTACCCTCCCTTATTTTCACCAGTATGACTTCTCACGGAGCAGAATCAAGATTATAAGCAAAGTCTGGAGACTGCATCCTTGGTCTGCAGAGCCCCAGGTACCCAGCAGATTGCCTGGTGCTCCAGAATGTCGTGTCTTGGGGGAGACAACCATACCCCCAGGGACATTCCCTGCCTGTAAAGCAGAAACACCTGCAGATCAAATGAGTAGATGGGTAAAAATCCTGCCTCAGCCTCCCTATGGCAAGAACCTTTCTCTGACCTTGCCACTGCGGGCACACGCAAACAGCACAGGGATCAATATGGAAGTGTGTTTAAAACCCTACACCAAGAAGCTTGTGAATTTTTCTCTTTGAAAAGAAAGATAGGTAACTGAACACAATGAGTACTAATCACATAACTTAATGTACTTCTGTAAGATAGCAGAGTGATAAAGCGCAGCATGCAAAAAACAGAGTAAGGCAAACCTCTCTGGTGTTTGTTCATCCTGTCCTTTATCTGTCTTGTCTCTGTTGAATGCAAGCTCTTAGGTACAGAGGATGTCTAATAGTCTCCATCTGTACAGTACCTTGCACAATAGAGGGAAATTTCAATCAGAGCCTCTAGGCATTCAAGCAAGACAAGCAGTTCATACCAAGTGATAAATACATGAAATATCAATTATTATTATTATTTCCACAGAAATCTCATGGAGGATGGTGGGGATACTTTGAACAGACCATATGCATTCAGTCACTGGTGTTAACAACTCATCTACTGCAAACTTTCTTCACTTCAAAAACAGTAAAATCAATTGGAAAAAAGACAGATAGATGGGTCATGTTATGGTGCACAGCTTGCGAGATAACACAGTAATACAGACACTAGCCAAGACATTGAAAAAGACTACATCAACTTCTGTCAAAGTTAAACCATCATAAAAATCACTCAATTTTCAGAAGACGGGTACTCATCATTCTTTCAAAAAGTAGGTACCTTGAGAAGACTTTGAGTATTTTTAGACCAAGATCCTCTCACATCAGTAGACTCTTCTGAAAGTATTTTAGACCTTTCATTTTTAGTTCTAGTGCACCAGAAGTAAAGAGAAAACCTGAAGCATCATTCTATTAATACACAAGCTCAGGATTATTTTTACTTACAGGCAACTATTTTTGGAAAGCTTCATACAATGGTCAGGACAGATCATTATTTGTAAGCATTTATCTGTAGTTTGTTCTAAGTATGTACCAAGGACAGACTCTTAACACTTACCAACCAAAGAACTGTCTTGCCATCAGAGCACACAACCTCCGATGAAATATGGGTTGGGAATCATGGAGATGTGCATTTTATCTTTTAGTCAAAACTAGGGGTAGAATTGGTGCACCACAGAAATGTTTTAAGGGAGAAGTAGTCCAGAGTCTCCCACAAGTGAGACTCCACACCTTAGAGTCATTACCGGAAGGCCTTTCCAAAAGCTACACTCTTTATCAGCCATTTCTGAATCAAATCTGAGCCTGAAATCAGAAGACAATACTGCCTGACCAGTCCTATGAAAGAGGGCAAACTAAATAAGTCTACAGCATTCAAGAGACAATAAGACTGAGACTTAACAGAGCGAGTTTTTCCAGACTTCAAGAATATAAAGACTAGGGAAAAAAATGGCAACAAAATTCTTTCTTCAAACTATCTTAATCCAAAACACATTTGTGTCTTACGAGGGCTTCGCACGACACTAATGCCGCTATAAGCCAAACCAAATGTAGCAAGACAAGCCACTGAGTTGGATATCAAGATCCACTCATCCAAAACGAATGAAAAAAAACCCATGCCAAGCTCATTCTCATCAGACACAAGTACCTGGAGTTTAAAACCTACCACTCTGGCAGCTAGACATGAGAAAGGAAAACCTTGCACCTTAGATATTGGTTCCAGCCCAGACCAAACTGTAGCTGGTGAAGCAACCATACCATTTATTGACCGTTCGGTGAAGTAGGTTGGAGGCCTCTGTCTCATTCATTTTTTCTCGCTCTGTCAGGAGGTCCCCACCCTGGAGAGGAGGTCCAAGCCTTGGTGGTGCCAGCGCCAGGACCCTGCTGAACAGGCTGCTGGAAAGTGGCAGTAAGGGGGTGAGGGGAAGGCAGTGGCAGCATCCCTGCCTGCACCACGTCTCCTCAACAAACCAGAAGACAGCTTAGGTCTCCAGCACTGCCCAGCCAATGCTTCTCATCAGGAATAAAAATTGAGGATTTTTTCTTTTTTCAGCTTATAAAGAATTATTGTTCCAAATTGTCATGTTAGAAACCTCAGTGTCTTTTAATGTCGTTAGAAGCAGGCTTGTACAATTCAGCTGTGATCATATCCTCTTCCAGGTGCATACTACAGAAAAAAAAATACACAGGAGATTGCTGTACACACAGAAAGAGAGAAAGCAAAAAAAAATCATTTATATGTATAAAATACAGCACACATAATTTATATATAAATATTATTTACATATCTACAACGTACTAAGCATCATTGTTTAAAAAACATTTAAAATATCTAAATGCAAATAGCCTAAACTGCAGAAAACCAAGGTTTTCCTCATGTCTAATTCTTAAATAAAGCATTTCAGAACATGATTGAGGTATAATATCTTCTCTCACAAAGGCTGTGTATTAAATTCCTCACTGGCAAAGGAATTTTTATGGAAGGTTAATGCTTCCTGTAACATTTATCCTGGATAGTGTGGCTTCTCAAATAATTTTGTGGGCTTTATTTCCTGCACTGTTATAAAGCTTTATCTTCACCGTAATAGCTTTACAAATACCACATCTTCTGCCAATACAAAGGCAGAAGGTATTTCTCAGTCTCACCACACAGGTTAATTAAACACAAAACCCAAGTTAAAATAACATGTAGAGTGGACATAAAATCCAGAAAGCAAAGAGACACCGGGCTGAGGCTGTCATACCCAATGCCACTTAAACGCACCCAATCAAAACACTGCTCCCCGTTAACAGCAGTTACATGTGAAGCAACTGCCTTTCAGCCTGGGACCTACCATCCTCTCACGTGCTGCAAAACAGGTATTTGCTCACCTGCCGTGGGGAGCGGGACACCGGCACAAGACAAACACTGGGGGCTGGGGCTCCCCAGCCACCGCAGAGTACCCCAGCACAGGCCTGCTAGGCACATACGAGGCGAAAGGGGACGCCTGCAAGTTCCTAGCCAGAAAACAGGTGCAAATGGCAAAATAACATCAATTGCACTAATTGGGGATTCGGTTGTTGTGTAAAATGAGTACAGCTGGCATGCTGAGGTGTCAGACAGGGCTGTAGCAGAATAGCAACTAAGAGTTGAGTGTAAAATATAGCAAGAAATGCACACGCAGCTTCATCACATACCCTCATGCTAGCTGCTCTTTGAAGTTAGGTAGATTTTTTAAGCATGCTGCCATTATAGTAGACAGACCTAGCAACGCTGGTTGGCCATTACCTGTGATGTCTGACAAGACACAGATCCTGGGACACACTGCTCCAAGAGACGGCTATCCCAGTACTTGCACACCTCACCCGAGGCCACAGAGCAACACCGCGGGATGGGCACACCTGCAGCGGGCAGTGATGAATGAGACAAGCCACAGAAGCATTATTTGGTCATATGAACAGAAGAGATTTGCAGGAACCAGCTCCACATGTTTTTGGTAAAAAAAATAATTTAAAAAATAAAAAGAAATATAAAATAGCACTCATGCACACAGACGTGTTTGTGTTTTAAAGCTGGCCCTCTTGATCCTTTCCACATACATTCAGCTCTAGCATCAGTAGAATGACTGTGTGAGTATCCACTCCTCCAAACTGGCCAGTCCATCAGGTCATCTTCATGTATGTCCTAGTGACAGTCCCATTAACAAGAGGCTCTATAGCTAGGCCATCCGTCCTTCTCAAACCTATGTAATGGATGTCAAGTCTAAACATATTGTGTCACCATCACGAAACATTTCCAGAAGCAGGACAAGGGTCATGTTGTGATACGGGGCTATAGACAAGATAGAGTAGTACCCACTCAAAGATCTGGAAATACCCCAGCAGTGATGCCAGCATGGGACTGGAGAAGACTCATCAGGTCTCCTCTTTTTCGGGACCCTGGTGGGATGGAGGTCAACAAACTGAGGGCATTCAGGGAAAGCCACCAAGTTGGTGGGGCTGGACACTGCCCAGCACGTTCAGGCTATTGGGGCTAGGGCTGGTTCAGCCTGGACCAGAGATGGCTTCGAGGCATCTGACAGCAGCACAGCGCCTACTGGGAAAGGATTGATGAGACAGGGACAGGCTCCTCCCAGCAGTGCCACATGTGAGGGTGTGAGACAGCAGCATCAGCAGTTTCGACTGGAGAGGTTCAGGCTGGAGATAAAGACACACTTTTTTCCCTGAGGATGGGCAGGCAGTGGAGCTGGTTTCCCGGGGAGGTTGGGCTGCCTCCATCCTTGGAGGTCTTCAAGACCCAGCTGGATAAAACTGTGAGCACCATGGTTTGATCTCATGGCTCAGCCTACTTTGAACAGGATTTTGGACTAGAGACCTCCCTAGGTTCCTTCCAGCCTGAATTATCCTGTGATCTCCCATTATAAGTGTCAATAAAAATATATACATATTGGGTATAGCTGTAGATGCACACAAAAATATCTATCTCGATCTGTACATGTGCAGTACTGCATTGTAGTAAAACACCACCTCCTCCAGCTATCACTAAGGAAGTCACTGAGTTTGAGGGACTTTGAAGATTAGATGAAGAAGTCTGCAGAGCACAGGAAGGTAAGTAATTGTCCTTGGAAGTGACTTACTAGCAAGGCACACATATGAGGTGCACTGGGCTCTTGTATATATGGGATACACAGCTTTTATTATCCTTTCAGAAGCAAAAGCAAAATAAAATGCAAGTGAATTTTACATTTGAGGTCTGATATCAGAGCAGAGCCTCAAATCATTAGGGAAAAAATTATATCTGTTAAAATTTCTTTCAATTAATGCCTATTATCAGTAAAGGCAAAAATAATTTAAAAAAAAAAAAAGCAAACGCAACAAAATCCAAATCGTTCCTCAGTTACACTCGCACTGTGCTACAGCAGCCTTGATTCAGGGCAGAATTAGCCCCACTCTGTCTAATAGCTATCATACAAGTCTAATCATTGCACCCTACATGCAATTGGATTTGATGACAAACCTCGCAGTCACTTGTCTTGCTTATTTTTCCTGCTGTGGAGGTTTCTGAATAGCTTCACTACAGTGCAGGTTAGAAGGTGACTCACTGGACCAATGGCCAGGTAAGGAAATATTGCTTCTCATCAGGTTGCATTCCTAAAATTCACCAATTTCAAGCAAGTTTTCCCTCATATTCTAAAGAATTAGACTTTTGTTGGAAGGGGATGAAGAACAAAACAAAAGGGTCTTCTCTATCATTCTGTAAAAATCACCACTGGCAGAAGATTTCCACATTTGCTTTAATCCTGACTCTCTTTTAAATCAAGATGTCATTCTGGGAAGAGCTTGGTTATGACCCAGTTTCAACAAACAGTGCAGCAACCTGGGCTGATCTAGGTTAAACACCAAGAGGGTCATTGTTTTGAAAGTAAAATGACAGTGCAACCATGAGCAATGCCACGTATAGCATCAGAGACGCAGTACAAATGAGCTAGCAGTAAGACACACAGGTGCTGGGTAAGGGGTGTTGTGATCTGTCTCCTTCAGCAGTACTGAAGACCTGAAGGTAAGGGAGGAGGGGGCACCTACCAGGGTTGCTACAAAGTCGGCTTTACTGCTACTGCCTTTATGACAACAATATAAAGTAACTCCCACAACACAGTGAAGATAAGCTCTTTAAAGAAAATATAAAAGCATTAGCTTGGCAATTCATCCGAACCTCATCATGCATCGTAGACATTTTTGAAGTTTAACAAAGAAAAGCACATCATTAAAGAATACTGCTCTATCACCATTCTTATGCAAATCCTTTCAGATAGTTGGGTGGAAAATTCCATCTAACACGCAGTGAGAAATAAATGTTGCACGGTGGAAATTTCAGCTATACCGAGTGCATCTATCACTTGTATAATCCAAACTACTGTATGTGCCCTGACTACAGAATTAGTATTGATCCATTCACCATGTAAACATCAAGTACTTTCTATTATTACTTGAAATAGCATGCTATCACAATTTCTATTTCCTCCCTCTATCTTAAATAGAAGTATTGCACATTAGCTCTTCCCTTCATGTACTTTTTTGCACAGCTATCTAACTACAGTGTTCAAGGCTGTGCTGGGTTTCCTGCAGACATCTGCAGTATTACCATCAAAGTACTTTATTTTCAAGTCATCTCTGATGGAAGGCAATACAACTTTCATTTACACTGAAACCTGTTACTGTGGCTTCTCTTGGTAAAACACACAGGGTCCTTTGTTTTAGGATCTCTGTTGTGACTACCATTACGAATGACTACATCAAACAGGCTTCCCAAATGTTACTCACACACCTCTCAAGAGTATCACTAAGATAAGAGTGGACTGCAAGAGCCTGATAGCTATGTCATCTGAGCACACACAAGTGGGGGAAAAAAAAATCATGATTTCCATCTCATCTGTCTCAACAAAGCAGCTGATCTGGCTAAAATACAGCTCTGGAAAGTGCTGGAAGCTACTTAGAAGCATAACATGTTTCACCTGTTAGAATCTTGCTTTGTCTCTAAGCACGGTGAAAAATGTAAAATGGAAAGATGAGGGCTGTCTCCAGAAAAATTCTTAAAATTTTAGACTTGAGAGTTGGTCATAAAATCTGGAGACTTCAGCAAGACAGCAATGCTGCCCTACAGCTGTGTGGCACTGGATGCACATTAACTGTTTCTCCAGTACGCCACAATCCACACATTTTGCATTCTGGGTGCTGGGTCCCACCATCAGCAACATTTCACTTATTATTCAGTACAAAATGAAGTGTCTTCAGCCCATACAGCTGCTGCAGTCAGAGGAGAATTTGTTTCAAAGATAATTTATAGATTGCAATGGAGACTTCTTCCCAAAAGAACTAATGAACTTTGGTGCCCACATCTTAGTGCAGCCCCAGTGCAAGCTGAGCCCCCAGGTCTCTTAATAGTTCGAAAATCCCCATCTGCAGCTTGAAAAACATTCACACCTCCCTCCCTCCATTTTGCATTGGTGTTCCCATATATAAATAATGCATCCTGGTGAAACTTCAGTCACAGTTCAAGCTGCTGCAAAAATAGAAATGCAGTGACACCCTATCCAGACAAAGCCTATAAGAAGTATAGTCCTCCCAGGTAGCTGCAAAGAAAGCACATTCTGTAGGCCAACAAGGAGGGATTACAGTTGAAAACATTGCATTGATAATGCCCTGCTGCCTCCTTTCTGGAGCCATTGATTCAAGTCCCTGTCTGAGCTCAAACACTGTGCGTCAGATGGCTGAGATCATGTCTCCATGGCAGCCAGACCCCAAGCCATTTAAAGCTTTAAATGTCAAAAGAGACTTCATGGATTGCATCAGGGAGTCCTGCAGCCTCCAGGGAGAAGTGCCAAACATTGCCCAGAGTAAACCCCAATGCCTCCATTTACCTCTCTAAAATGAGAGTGGTGATAAAGACCTCATGTAGTACTTCCAAAAAGGCCCACTGACGAAAATGAGACCAGGAAGGAAAAGTGGCATATTCAACAGCCAGTGGTCTCCTCTTCTTGATGGATGCAAGAAATGCTACGGTCTGCTGCCACAGTCAAAAGCACTGGGTAACTCTTCATCTGTGCCTGTGCCTGTCCCTGGTCACAAAGAGCAACCAAAAGCAAAGGCACGACCCATGGCCATGTAAGCACTCTGCACTGGGCAATCTTCTACTCCATGTAGACAAAAGAAGCAGACCCCAGTTGCTCAGGCCTGCTTTTTAGACAAGCGCCCACAGCAGAAGCACTTGTGCTTCTCTGCTCTCCGCCTACCACCCATGATAGCAGCACAACCCCACAAAGTGTCCACATGAGATGTGCTTCCTATCTACCACACAGCCATGCTGTGGGCGATCAAAGAAATGCTCACTCTTTCATCTCCCTAAATGCATAAAGACCAGAAGGCCTAATAACCTAATAGGCACACAGACTGCAAAGCCCATCATCCCCCCGTCTTCTCTAGACACTGAGGATGGCAGGACCTTTTCTTTCCAGGAGAAAAAGAGTGCATCTTCCAGATCTCCCTCTCAGAAGCCAGCACAATAACGCCTCCAGCCTCAGAGGTCACGCCAGTTCTTCTCACAGCGTTTCAGACGCAGGCTACCTGATGCCGCAGCACCCCAGTATGTCAGCTGCAATCAAAATTCCAGCGGCTCTGAGCCCAGAAAACATCTGGGCAATCTCAAGCCATTTAACAGTGATGGCAGGCAGTAAAGAGCAGGCAGGACCGAGGAGGTGCCCACGCACCTCCCATTACGAGCTCGCTTCCCTCAGCGGACCTGCGGCCCCTCCCTGAGAGACCCACGCAGAAAACAAAGGAGCCAGATGGTAAACGAGCGCAGTTTAGACATCATTCTTTTCGACATTACTGGAGTGGTAATGATTTATGCCAGCTGATAATCTGACCACCGGGTGTTGGGGTGCTGGGGGAACGATTGCCCCCCTCCCCAAAAGAAAGCAATACGAAAGCCCTGCTTCTGGGAAAAGTATGTAAACTTCAGAGCCAGGCATGTTTCTTATTGTTTATAAAACATCTTACACATCTATGGTCCCAAGCAACTGCTGACAGCCATCTTCTGAGTGCAATTCTTTTGATATGAGCCATGCAGGAGAAAAGCCTCTCTCCTCAGAAAACCAAATAAACCAGGTGCCTGCATGCACCAGGGATTATCAGAGGAAAAAAAAAAAAAAAAAACAACAGGAAGACAGAAGACTGCCTCCAACTTCTCTCTCATATAGAAAAGTTCAGGACTCAATAGGAGCACCTCTCCTTCAGCTCCTGGTTTCTCAAGTGTCCCAAAACCAACAAAACCAAGATGTCCTCCAGCATCAGGCCCTGCGTGAGCTCTCCTCCTGCTGGGAATTTTGGATGTAAGCACAATGCCGGTATTCTGTGCCTTGTCATCCAGACTTAGCTGCAGGGATGCTACAGCAATTAGTGACTAAAGTCACAGGGAAGAAGGTGCTGACAGATCCTGAAAACAAAACTGGTAACCCAGGGGAGACAGACAGCTAAACCACTCTAAAAAGGTGAGGGTGGGATTGTCAGGTACGTTGAAATTCATTGGTAGTGGAGAAGTAACTCCCTTTAGACTTCCCGAAAATCCCAGTCTTTGGGAAAATGATCACAGATAACTGTGTTACAACAGCATCATGGAAGAAACTGGAAATGAAGAGAGAAGAAACAGAAGATGCACAAGGGAGATGGAAGGGGTAAGCACATCACAAACTCATAGTAGATATGAATGGAGCTGCGCTTCACTGCTATTGGAAAAATGATCAGCAAGGATATAGTGCAGCATGTTAGCATACCATTACCATTTTGCTCACTCACTCATCTTTCTCACATCTTCCAAGCTTGTCTAGTCATCACCCCAAGATGTTCCCAAGTATCGCCTCTGTGTATTCTGCCCGATCCACTCTTTGCCAGACCATCAGCTTTCTTTCGTTTCTCAGCTACACTTCAGATACCATGAACTGCAGTAGCAGAGACCACTGGACCATCCCTTGCAATCAGGTTTGTCTGTTTGCTTATTTAAAGCTGTGTTATAAAACATGCTGAAGTGTTCTTTTTTCAATTTAGCAATGTAAAAAAAAGGAAACTGCTATCAGAAATGACTTAATAAGTCTTGCTGTTAATCTCACACAACCGCTAATTATAAGGTCATAAAACCATTCTCCTCCCGCTTAGGCTAAAATAGTCAAGTCTTACGCATAACCAGGTACCTAAGAAGCAATTAATGCTTTATCACTCACTTGTAGACCATCACCATCAGTATCTGCTGCTTGAATCTAGGATACTCCTGAAAAAGGTTGGCAGAGGAATATTTGTGCCACACTAGTTTTCTTAACATTATGGCTAGAGTCACTAAAGTGTGAAAGGCAAAGACTCAGTGCTCTCTGGGGCATTTAGGAATGTTGTCTATAGCACTAACTGTAATTTTTTTAAAAAAGGAAATAATAGTGGAAGTAGAGATTGGAGGCCAGACCCCTTTGCCAGCCCAGCAGCCAAATACTGTTCACCGTTACAGCCACATCCTCCAGTGATCAATGCAGCCTGCTCCCTGCACTCTTCGCCCCTCAAAAGTAGTAGGGAGTAACTCATGCATCAGATGAGCCATTCTGACGGCCCAACACCTCAGAAACCTGGGGTTTGGGGTCTCCCGCTCTCTCTCCTCTATCTTAAATGCTGTTGTTCAATTAAAATGTGTGTGATCCCAAAGAGTGACTTCCATCAGCACATCTATCCACATGCAAGGCTAGTACATATCCTAGTTCTCATGGCTGAAGGGCCTTTTGCATTCCCTACATAGGCCTCCAAGATGAGTGCGCTGACCACTACTTTGCTAAATAAAAGGCTCTGAACTGCAGCACAGCAGCTTCCCTCTCCTGCTACTGTGCTGACTTCAAAAGCGTGCTTTCTGTTTGTTCACTTCAAAATAACCACAAGCACTTCTTCTTGGGAGAGGATTTTGGAAGTGCCTGTCTAAAGCCCTGAGTCCATCACCAGCACTCCAGAGAGGAGGAGAGATTGCGACAAACTCCTGTGTCTGCAAGCTTCCAGCTGGCTGCCTTTTGGGTGTTCCTCGTTCAGCACACAGCTTCCTTAGGGTGCCCGTGCTTTGTCACACACTGGAGCCCAGAGGTCTAGCTGTGGGACCTGAATCACAGCAGCCAAACACGCTGAAGCTCAAAATTTTGCCTCCAAATTTAAAGCAGCCCTTGAGTTCTCTGTTGGTTCCCACCCTGACGCAAATCCCTGCTTAGAGCAGATCCTGCTTCATCTGGCGCTCAGGTGCAGAGCACAGGGTGCTGATAGGTAACAGTCACTTCTCTCTTTGGCCCTGTGCTTCTCTTCAGCTTTAATTATGTTGGCACCCTCAGCTGTGCTCACCCCTCCTTCTTCTGCCAACTTCATGTACAGATCTCTGCATCTGAGCTCTGCAGATGTGAACTCCAGCTGCACAGCCAACCCACCGGCAAACTGTAGTTCAGTCCCACCAATCACCCAGCCCTTCTTGATCACTCCTGCAATGTCAATTAGAGTGAATTTTCTGTGGGGGTAGTTTCTGTCATGCAGACGTATCATGGATGTGCGTCTACACAAAGGCTTTCCCCAGGGAAACCTCCACGACATTATTCAGGATAGAATGACTACTAGCCTGCATCTGCTCTAAAAATCAAGAGCAAGTGATGAGGCAATGGGCTAGGTAGCTCCTTTCCCTATGGCAGGACTGGGACATGCACATAGGTCAATTAATTCAGCATAAGGCACAGACAATCTGTAAAACAGTAATTAATAGCCCAAGCTCTGGAGTCTTAATAACAGACTGCAGAAAAGAACTGAGGTCCAAATCCTCAAAGGTATTCAGATGTCCAAGTTCCTTTGGTTTCAGCACCATTAAGTATCTGGGCTTGACCTACAATACTTCGCCGGCAAAAGCAAGGCCACATTCACTGATAACACAATTTTCTTCATTGAGTTCATGAAGACTTCAGAACCAACTTGCATGGAAGCATGGTATTAGGTGGTCTTTAACAACCCTGGAACACCCTACAAGGGCAGGTCAATAGAGAAGCATCTCTTTTTTTTTTTTTTGTATAACAGAAACACGGAGTTTTTTTCATTGCTGCCTGTGCTACTCTTTAAATGAATCCCACAAAGACAGTTAGTTGGATCCTATGAAACAAGAAGGCTACACTTGGCACCTGCTGCGTTACAGATTGTGCCTGTGAAATTGAATTTACAAGGACAAGACCAGAGAGAATGGCAAAAAACAAGGAGCTGTTGAAATGATGTATTTCCCTATATTATATTAATAATTTGTCGTTAAGAATAAGCAAAGACTGACATGCACTTAGCAGTGAACATCTCCTTCAATAAGTCTTCAGCGTGGGACCTAAGCTATTTACAAAATCAGCTTTTTGGGAGAATGACTCTATCATACATTGCTAATGCACAAGAAACTTAACCTGGCTGGCTTGCAAGTACTACTGTTGTGTACATATTTGTTAGACAATGGCTATGAAAAAGGTTACATTGTGAGTGACAGGTGGCATTACCAATGTAACTTCACTCTGCAGAACTGAAACCCGGGCACATTGCTAATTCATAGATTTAAGAACACCACATCTCTAAACAAAAGAGGTATAAAGACCATCAGACAGCTGCCTGACGTTTGGTCTTGTCTGTTGAGAGCAGAGAAGGAATCTCAGTAGGTCAAAGCTAACCATTGACTTGAACGTTTGTTAGTAGGGGGAAGAACTTTGCATAACTCAGCAGAAACCGCCAGGAGATGTACAGCATGTGTCTAACATACGGAGTTGTGCTTGTGTGAGTTAACTTTTTCCCAATTTGTAAGCTTGCTTGTGTAGACCGGTGAGCGAGCAGGCAACCATGTCGGGGGGCACCGACACTGTCCAAACAGGATTTCAAAAACCACAGGGCTAAAATAAGTAGCAGTTCATAACACTCTACATAGCAGCACCAAACTCATCGGAAAACCACCAGTGCCTGGAGCGTGAGCCTCAACCAACCTGTGGAGCCAGGGGACCGACTAGTGATGGGCCACCTCTGCACGGCGGGGGCGACCCCCGCACGGAGGGGCGGGGGGAAAGAGGGGGACACGGGACACACACAGCTCCCGCCTCTTCGCGGGGCTGTCGCCACAGCACGTGCTTTGCTGGTGGGCTCGCAGCAGCGGGGATGAGGCGGCGGCACCCCCGCAGAGGGACGCAGGCTTCCCCGGCCGCGAAGCCCCCCCCGCCCCCCTCGGTGCTCGCTCACGCCCCTCGCCTCGGTGCGGGCGAAGGGCTCCCGGCAGCGCTTCGCCCGGCCTCAAACCCGCGGCGGAGGCGCGAAGGGAGGGAGGGAGCAAGAAGGGGAGCGGGCGCCCGCTCCCGCCGCTCGCGGCTCCTCCCGGTAGCAACACGGGGCGGTGGCGGCGGCGAGCGGGGGCGGGGGGATGGGGGGCCGTGCTTGCTCGCAGCGGGAGCGGCGGTGCGGGGCGCGGCGTTGCGGGGCGCGGCGGCGCTCCCCCCCCTCCCCCGCGATCCCCGCCCACGGGGCCTCCCGCAGGGCGGCCAAACGGCCCGGTCGGACCGGGACCAGGACCGGGAGCGGGTACGGGCCCGGGACGGCGCCGTGCCCCGGGGCCCACAGGGCAGCGGCGGCGGCGGCGGGCGCGCGCCACCTGCCGGCGGGCGCGCGGCGGCGCGGCCACGTGGCGCCGCCCGGGCCGGGGCGCGCCCGCGCGCGCGCTTTCCCGCACCCGCCCCCCACCGCCCACCCCCCGCTCCCCGCCCCTCCCTCCACCCCCCGCCCCATCCCCTCCCCCCCGGGTCGTCGCCGGCCCCGCCGTCCTGCGGGGAGGGGTCCGCCGTGCGGAGAGGCCGTGGGGGGCTGGGGGCACCCCCCGCACCCCCCCTTTCCCGGCCATCCCAGAAGTTTTCCCCCGTTCCCAACGCAAACTTCAAGCCGCGCGTTACATCTTTGCTGCAGCCCGGCAGGCGTATGCTTTCACGCCTGCTGGACTGTCCGTTTCTCCAGCCCCACCACCCCCTCCCCCTCCTTGTTTCAAAAACGCACGGTCCCCTCTCAGTTTTAGCCACCTGGGTGTCCCAATTTGGCGACTTTATCCGAAAGAGTGGCGGCAGCACCATCCAGGGCTATCAAAGCGTTTGCAGCTTCTCTTCTGCTGAGGGTGGCTTCAAAGATGGGGTCCTTCAGCATCCACAGGCGGGTCAGCATAGATTCAGAGGCCAAGGTGGCACCGGTTGTACTCTTAAATACTTCAGTTTGATTGGCTTTGGGTGTACTTTTTTGGGTGTTTGTTTGTTTGTCTTTCAGAAATAACAGCTCTGATCTTCAAAATAAATAAAAGCCCTAAGGCCATCCATGTATTCTGTCTGTGGGCACAAGAAGATGCTACGGCAGATCATTCGCCATCCACAAAAGACTTTTTGGGGGGAGAAGAGTGTGCAAAATTCATCAAAGCAAATTCTGCAAAACAAAGCCAAAGTAGACAAGACATCATCATGGGAAACTCAGCCAAGTAGGTTATTTCCCACCAACTCTATTACTAATTGTTAGAGGGGGCTTAAATAAAGCTAATTTTTTAGCTTAAATCCAGTACCGATGCAGAAATAGAGAATTAACAGAGAAATAACTGTGCTCCAGAGTCGCCCTTGTTTTAAATTAGGACAATAATCAACTGCCGTGTTAGAGCATAATCTTACTATCAAGAGATAATAGGGAAATAATTTCTGGTAGTGTCCATCTCTTAAGATCTTTATTGCATGGTTTCTTTTTAAAATTCTGTACCATGTCATAATACATCCTACTGTAGAAGCATTTATGTAAACAGTTCTGTCACATTACCACCTGCACTGAAGGAGCTGATAACCCACCTGTACTCCATTCCCCTCCAGGCACGGCAGAACAGATGGGTTCCTTTGATGCTCAGTTCCAGGTGATTACCTAAGGATGGCAGTAGTATGGGCAAAACGTTCTGATATTGGCTTCCATCTTCCGTATCCTCCAGAATTTCTGGTGAAAATGTACAGTCAGGTACAGCCAACACCCACTATAAACAACAAGAATTTGTCCAAGTCTGTATGGTTCTCTAGAGTAGCATTATAAATACATGAAAGTGCTGCAGCAGGTATATGCACGTTTGTATCTTTTGAGTTCTTACGGAATCCACACAGCAGTGTCATGGAAACATGGGACTGAAAAAGTCCCACTCGGTTCCCGGGGTCCCTATTATTGTAAGTAACTGCATCTTATGGTTCCCTTCATAAAAGTTTGAATCTGTACCTTAAATCAAGTTCATTTTCTCGAACTTATCATTTACACAAGCCAAGGGGTGACCAAGGTATAAAGATGCAAATGCTGATTTTTGACAGGGAAGGCACTGAGAATAGTGAATGAAGAGGAAGATTTTAATAACAGAAAACATTATCAAAGTACTTCTGGCAGTACTTCTTTTTACTTCCTTTGAACAACATCTGGGTCCATTAGCAGTCCCCCCAAGCTGATGTTAGTAACCTACTGCAGCAACCAATCTGGCCATCGGGCTGCCTGTAGTCACTTCCTGGCTTCACCACTGATCTAGGGTACATGCTGCTAGATGGAATCCTTACACTGATTCCAGTAAATTTGACATCTAATCATTGCTGAGAAACACAAAAACCCAACCCGGTATGTGTATAGAGTACAATAATCATCCAGGTCAGGGGTTTGTTAAGCTTGATACTGAGAAGGCCAAGGCTAAGATACATTGTGCATGCAGCTCGTCTGAAATTCCAGCGCACAGTAATTTCTAAGAATCAAGTGTCATATCCACAGAGATACTAAGGTGACTACCTCCCATTTAGTGGGAGTTTCCGGATGAGAAGAGTCTTGCAGCCAGGTTCCTATTCACATCCCCGAGGCATTGCTTGAAGAAGGCGCTTCAGGAGCTTCAAAAAGTCCTTGACTTCTGCTCTGATAACCAAAGGACATACGCCAGAGCATCTGCAGAACAAAATATTGATGGAAAAGCACATGTCTCCAACTTTCCTGGAAGATCTTCCATGAAGAGACTGTTACTCGTGGCAATTTAAGCTAATCAGAGCCAGTAGAAGCGGTGGGGCAGGAGGAGAGAGTGGGAGAGAAGAGGCTGGTAGAAAAGAGGCTGGTGTTGTTACAGTTAACTTCTAGCATATTTAGAGCTTCAAGAGCAGAGGTCCTTAGGTTCTTGAGACACTTGGGTGTTAGAGGTCTGCTTGGAAAGTTAGAAAGCATTGACTGATGAGGAAGGGCAGGATGGGAAAAAAGCACACAAATGCAACAGTTGTGTAAATGCGCTTAAAAAATCCTAACAAAGGCATATTTTAAATATGTCAATTTAACACAATTTTAGGTCTTGGTAAGGTAAATGAGTGTAAAACACCACCACCACTACCCACCAAGTCAAATATACACCTCTGTGTACACAAGGAAAAGGATATCTGACTTACATGGCATGGGAAATACTGTCAGCATTATGCACAGCTCAGCCAAGTTTGTGGCAGACCTTGCAGCCTCGCAGAATGCCAAAATACATGACCTAATGGGTTTTGCAGTGCACATGGTCTCATATTTTATTTGGTGATGAATACTTGCCATAAAGTGTTTGTGGAGACAAAGAGAATAAAGCAAGAGTGGTATTCATGTTGTTTGCCAAGAATAATACCACAATATTTGTTTATGTAGTTTGCCAAAAATATCAAGTATCACAATATACAGGCATTAGGCCAAATTTATCTGTCACTGACACCATCTACCCAGCTGACTGCAGCTGAAACCAGCATTTGGTCCTCTATTTTACGTATTTCAGAGAATACAGGGTATCTCTTTTTGATTTTTAAGTAAGTCAAATAGTCTTTGCATACATATATATTATACATTGCATGTACACACTTTTCTCCTGCAGGTTACAACATGAACAGCCATTCCAAAGAGAATGACACAGAGCCAAAGCCTGCTCTAATTAAAGTTAACAAGGAAGCATAACTAGTACCTAAAGTGAATGTGTTCATGAACACATGCAAATCAAAGTGACATAACAGCAGTAGAAAGTTACTTTCACCATTCTCCATCTTCTCTGGGATCAGGCAGCCCTGTCAGCTGAATTATAAATGAGCCTTGTGACACATACATATTTTAAATTTGTTTACCTTGATTTACTTTTTTTTTTTTTTTTAAACAGAGAAGAGGTATGATTTCAAAACAAAACCCCAAACTTGAAAACTGATAGCTCAGGACAATTTGTACAACATAATCCAAGTGTAAATATTTTGCTCCTTTTTACCGCTTTTATTAATAAGAGTCCACAAGGAATCAAGCTCCCAGGTACTGTTTCTGAGAAACTTGGGAGCTAGACTGGGATTTTGTGACTGGACATTGCCTCCAATGTGTTCCCAGATGAAGCACTACCGCACTTTCAGGAAAGATGTTTTTACATCCTGGCCCAGATTGTGGAACTGAAAATTACAAGGAGAGGAGGAATGGGTAGTGTTAAAACTTGTAAATAAGACCAATGCATTTCAAATTAGATTCTGGTAGAATATAAAACAGTGAAGAAGAAATATCATTTGCAATAGAAAAGCAGAAAGAAATGAGAGAAAAGCTGGATAACAAGCAATTGAGCAATCACATCTGACACATAGCTGGATGCTGTAGAGGGTGAAGTGTTTCAAAGGATCGTAGTCGAGCAGTGTGACGTAAGGTCCACTTCTGCTGAAGTCAGTGAAGACGTTGCTGCTGACTTTACCAAGATAAGGATTACACAGCCCAGAGTTTGAAGGCCAAGTGCCAGATATCTTTACACTGATAAACTTGGGAAAAGATCCCTTGTCCATTTAAATCACCTTGACTTCAAGGACTTGGGATGAATTTTGCCAGCCTGCTCCAGTGGGATATACAATCAGCAGTGGATAAAATGACCAAGGGGAAATGTGTTGCGAGGAAAGAAACTCATGATGTGACACAATTTTAATTGTACTGAGTATTTCTTACTGATGCCGAGTAATATTTTCTCACACTGCAACTACTGTCATGAGCAATGAGGAAAAAGAACGCTTGATCTGGCCACAAACAAAGGCTGCTGAACTTCAACGTATCTAAAAGGGAGCTTCAAGAGAGGCTTCTGGACTCCAAATGAACACTTGGAAGTGATGGGGAACCCTTTGCGTCCACTGAAGATTTATTCCTGAAACTAATCACTTTCCCTTTTCAGCTGTGTACCTTAAGCACAGCACACGCCTCCCTCTCAATGCTTTGCAACCAGTCTATCCGTTTCATCAAGAACAACTCAGGCTTCACTTGAACAAAATATTTGAGCTTGAAGTCCTAAAACCCATTCCTCTCCCAGTACCTGGTCACATATTTTCCCATACGCATAAGCTACAAATAGAGACAGATGGAGAGAAAGATAAAGACACTCATTCCCTTGAAACCTTTTGAGCCAGAAGAACTTTCTGGCAGGAAGCAATGGAAGAACGATAACTATTTTGCTTTTAAAGACCTCTGAGTTGTTCCTCCTAAGTAAGGCCTGTTGATGTGTAAGGCAGTCAGCTATTTTAGTACTGTCATGGAATTGGCCAAGGAGTTGCTGAAGTACTAATTCCTTTTGACAGAATCCCTGTAAGTCAACTGCAAACAATTACCTCTGGAACTTCCCAAAAGACAGACTTCAACCACGGCAAATTTTATATACATACAGGAAGGGACAGAGAAGGTGACTGTTACTTGTATAATATTACCAGTTTCAGGGATGCACAATGGCTACTGGAGACAGGCCTTCACAAGGCCATTTTCACGTCCAGATACCCATAGTCAAGAAGAGACTTGTTCTGAAAATGTGCTAGAGGAGGTTGTTCCAAAGACCTAACACTTGTCCTCTAGAACATCTCTGATCTCTGGCTATGCTTCAGCTAGTTCTGATAGCGCAGATTTCTATCCTCCCTCAAATTCAGTGAAAGAAACAGAGCTTTTGCATGCATATGTGGTTGGAGACAAGTGGACCATATTTTAGCTAGCAAGGCAGGTATATGAAAGATAAATCGTAGTTCATAAGCAACTTAAATTATATGCAATTTACGTGCAATTTAAATTATACATAAGTCTCCGTTCTAATGCAAACCTCTTCCTTGGAAGTAACAGTTAAACAGACATGTAAATCAACTACCAGATCTGCATTACTGTTGATGGCTTTCACCTTGCCTATTTTGCACTGATGTAACAAAGAAATGCAAGAGGTCAAATGCAAGACTTTTGTTTCTTGACACAGGACCTCCATGCTGTTTGGGCATCATATTTTCCTAGGTTTGGAAAAGGAAATGAAAATCTGACAGCTTCTGGACTAGGTCATCAGCCAATATGAAATAGCACAGCTCCTTCAAAAGCAAATACTGTTTCTTTATTTTTGGAAAAGAAATAAAAATCAGTCCCTACTTTTACCAAAAGAAATGGTAGCTTCTTTGACTCTTTCAGATGGGTCAAGAAGCAGATTTTAATTGCGTAAACATGAGCCTGAACATGCTGTAGACTCTATGTACCTGTTTCCTTTCAAACCAGGGCAGCAGTATTTACACAATTAGACAATTGGTTACATTGGACTAGTTATCTATCTTTGTAGTTACTGATTTTCTGTTAAACTTTTAGTCCCTGAATTGCTTGACATGTGTGGTATTCCTGCCATCTCTGTCATTACTGTCTAGACTGCCTGCGTTTCAAATTCGGTATTCATGCAAAATGCTACAATAGCTTTCACCAGCAGATGTCTCTCAGGCTGTGCAGAACTGCAGTCTGAAAGCATGTGTGGTAAGACAGTGAGGAAACTGAACAGCTACAAACCCTGTTATAATTCCAGGATGTGACATATGGAAATTTTAATGAATGTGCTTCAGCAGCACAACTGCTGCATATAAAAAGTACTGGGGCAAAGCCTAGTTCAATGCGTCTTATGCTCTGCACTAAGTCTTGAATCCCTCTCACTGTTCCTTTGCTGGTTCCTTTGCTACATGAACAGCCACGCATACTCCATGATTGCTTGTGGCCAGACAAGTTAAAAAGTTGAACTGAGTCCTCTGATCCTGTTTTCAGGGCTGACAGGGGTACCTCAATGTTGCTCAGAGAGCAATGCTCTATCAATACTACGTAGGCCAGAGAAGGCTGGAAATGGCTGGACTATACAGGTATTTCCAGAGCCATGGGAACACTCTAGGAAGACCCCAGATGGTGTCAGGAAACACAGTAATAGGGCAGAACAGATGACAGTCCAGAAACGTTCCAGACTTTGGGAGGGTTCCTATTTTCAAAGCTAAAAGACATCATCAAGGCTGTGTGTGCAGAGAGCATAGCAATGCAGACATAGAATCATAGAATTGTTAGGGTTGGAAGGGACCTTAAAAACCCCCTGCCACGAGCAGGGACATCTCCCACTAGATCAGGTTGCTCAGAGCCCCATCCAGTCTGGCCTTAAAAACTTCCAGGGATGGGGCTTTCACCACCTCTCTGGGCAACCTGTTCCAGTGTCTCACCACCCTCATGGCGAAGAACTTCTTCCTAACATCCAGTCTGAATTGTCCCATCTCTAGTTTTAATCCATTCCCTCTAGTCCTACCATTATCCGGCATCCTAAAAAGTCCCTCACCAGCTTTCTTGTAGGCCCCCTTAAGATACTGGTAGGCCACTATAACGTCTCCCCAGAGCCTTCTTTTCTCCAGACTGAACAACCCCAACTCTCTCAGTCTGTCCTCATAGGAGAGGTGCTCCAGCCTGATCATCCTCATGGCCCTTCTCTGGACACGTTCCAGCACATCCATATCTCTCTTTTAGTAGGGGCTCCAGAATTGGATGCAGTACGCCAGGTGGGGTCTTATGAGAGTAGAGTAGAGGAGGAGAGTCACCTCCCTCGACCTGCTGGCCACGCTTCTCCTGATGCAGCCCAGGATACAATTGGCTTTGTGAGCTGCTAGTGCACACTGACGGCTCATGTTGAGCCTCTCGTCCACCAGAACCCCCAAGTCCTTTTCTTCAGGGCTGCTCTCAAGCCAGTCACTGCCCAGCCTATATCAGTGCTTGGGATTGCCCCGACCCAGATGGAGGACCTTCCACTTGGTCTTGTTGAACTTCCTGAGGTTGGCATGGGTCCACCTCTCCAGGCTGTCAGGGTCCCTCTGGATGGCATCTCTTCCCTCCAGCATGTCAGACACCCCACACAGCTTGGCGTCTTCGGCAAACTTGCTGAGGGTGCACTCTATGCCACTGTCCATGTCGCTGACGAAGATGTTAAACAAGACGGGTCCCAGCAGTGATCCTTGAGGGACTCCACTTGTCACTGGCCTCCACTTGGACATGGACCCATTGACAGCCACTCTTTGGGTGCAGCCTTCAAGCCAGTTCTTTATCCACTGAATTGTCAGTCCATCAATCCCATATTTTACCAGCTTGGGGACCGGGATGTCATGCGGGACAGTGTCAAAGGCTTTGCTCAGGTCCAGGTAAATGACGTCAGTTGCTCTCCCCTTGTCTATTGATGTTGTGACCTTCTCCTAGAAGGCCACCAGGTTTGTCAGGCATGATTTGCGCTTGGTGAAGTCGTGTTGATTGTACCCAATCACCTCTTTCTTATTCTTCTGCCTCAGCAGTGCCTCCAGGAGGATCTGCTCCATAATCTTACCAGGCACGGAGGTGAGACTGAGTGGCCTATAGTTCCCAGGTTCATCCTTCTTTCCCTTTTTGAAAATGGGGATTAAGTTTCCCCTTTTCCAGTCAGTGGGGACTTCACCAGACTGCCATGACTACATCACAAGTAGAAACGCTCTCTCTTCGCTCAGACAACAAACCAAGTTGCAGACTCTTCCTCCTTTTGAGGTATGGGGTGCTAAGAGCACCAGAACCGCAAAAACAAGAATAATGGTCACCTCCCTGAAGGAAGAGAGCGGCTTAGGGGCATACTGCACCACCTCAACCTCAGCCTCTCCCTTGCACAGATCTTACATAGTTCAGAGCACACGTGTACTACCACCTCTGATTCTTCTCAGCAAAATCCATACCTTGGCAATCATAACTTTAGCTTCTGAGGGGAGGGAATGTTTGACTGTGGAGGTGAGCACTGGAAGACTTTTGGAAGATATTTCCAGAATTACTCCCTGGATAACAGTTCCCACATTCTGTCCTAATTAAGGACTACAAGTGTATCTGTGCTAGTGTAATACCTTCTGTGCTGGGTAATTGGCTTGGTCTCTTTCATCAAAACCTTAGCCATGACACACCAGACCTATACACTCCTACTCTATATACTGATCTTCAGGTTCACAGCTGTCTCCACTGACATCAAGATGACCCCTCCCTACTTAAATCAAGCATGTTGTGTGTTTACGGGCTCGTGGCTTTACTTTCACATTCCTTTTGCACCTTTCTCCCACATTTTGCAGGATAACGCTATCGCTTACCACCCAACAACGTTTTATGTTGTTAGAGCTCCTAAGGTGGAACATCTCACAGGCAAAGTCATTTCATTCTTTTAAAAAATAATTACCATATTGTTACATTGTAATATGAATGTCAAGGGAAATCAAGGAAAATAACCATGGGAAGGTGGAAAGAACAGTTTAATTTATCAAACAAGTAAAAATCCACCAGTCATGGTGTGGACAATGGGTTGCCACGGCTCTTAAGCAACAGCTCATCAACTGAAACAGGTTTTACTAGGCAAGCTGCAAGTACAAAACTGAACAGGTTAGTTTAATCTATTTTTGTTAAAGACTGCCTTAGATGATACAGTGGGCAGAGAGAGAGTGTAAAATGAGAATGGTATGTATGTGCTGATGGAAGTAGCATAGCTTTATTACCAGCAGAGAAAATATTAAGAATGTCCATTCCACAGAAAGAGGAAGACTCTCTAAAGGACACACGGGCATCCAGCTTTGGTCCATGCCACTGGGAATTGTGGATGTCATTTCCCACTGTGCCCTTCCCCTCTCCAAATCCCCATGAGTAGCAAGATGTTCACAATAAAGTGGAGCCAGGAATTGCTACAGGAAGGCCTATTCTCCAGCTGGATCCTCAGCACATCCATATGGGCTTGTAAATACATGTTGGAAAAGCCCTAAATAGACCGCTTACAAGACAGAATGCAACCACTCAAAGAAGATTTCATAGCTGAGGAAAGAAAAGCTTTAAAATTTGCCCAAACATGCATGTATAGAAGAGATTGTAATGGCTCCAGAAAACTGTCCTTTCCCTTTCCCAAATTATTTCTAAAAGCAGAGGCACATGCAAACCCAGAACCCAGCACCCCTTTGCACCTGACTGTGAGCCAAGGACACTCAGTCCTTCAGAAAATATCCTCAGTGCTGGATCTCCAGGCCAAGATTATCAAAGCCGCTTTGGAAATTTGCACACCCAAGGGAAATAAAACATTAAATGCTTTCAGCATCTTTCCAAGCGTCCTCTGTTAAGTGTTCAGGCTAAAGCTTTAAATGAGCATAGATGTATCGAGACCTTTCAATGGACTGCCAATGCCTAATTACACAGAGCTGGAAACAGCATTTGTATTTTTTGATCCTACTAGTTGAAACACATCTTAAATGTTTTTGGGGCACATGGGGACAATTTTTTTGCTATGGCAATACCGTCACTGTTGGCGATGGTCATACCAAAGGAAATTTCGACCCAGCCTTTCTCATGGTTTATCTGTAATTCCTTTGGCAAAGAGCTTTGGGAATAAGGACAAAACTATTCACATCAGTCTCTCTAGACAATTGAACAACAGCATTCAGGCTATTCCACAGGTTACATTGGAAGTGCCTGACCCACCCGTTGCATGGTGAACAATCCTGCATTTACTGGCTATATGAAAGAGCATACTTTTGTGTGAAATGGAGCACACTAAGCAGCAAAACTACTGCACACCCACTAAGCAGTCATAATAATATGAGGCAAAATAACACCAGGCAAGTAAAGGAGAGTTTTGTAGCACTCTTCATAGTTCAGATTTGGTAAACGCTGTAAGATAACAAGAGGTAAGGTAGTCTAATTAGATCCAAGAGAACCACGGAGGGTGACCCACAGATTTTTACTGTTATATCCAGGCCGACCTTCATGTTTAGCTAATGCTAGGCACAGCACACTGGCTCCCAGCCCTGACTCCTTTGGGAGATTCTTCCCAGGCTTTAGAGCTGTTCAGATCACACAAGCCACGGTCCTGACAACCATCAAGTAATACCCTTGAGAGGGGCACCACAGACCAAAGAATAAGACTCACCTTCCTTTGCTGCAGATGTTGCCTCTGGTTGCTGCGCTTAGCACTCCACCCATGCCTGTTTCAACACTTTTCCCATATTGCTTTGTCTTTCAAGAGTGTTTATGTTTCCATAACACCAACCACAAGGCACGTATGCAGATGCTTTTCCCACTTGCTTGAGATGCTCTCTTGTCATAAAATGAGAAGTAGAATGGCATAAGTTCCTACAAGTTAAAAAAAAATCAATACTAAGTGATAGGCTTAAACAGGTATTTTTAGCATCAGCTTAACATTTGAAGGGAAAAGGGACAGGACTGCTGTTAGTAAGACTAAACCATTCTCCTCTCCTCTCCTCTCCCATTTTTCCAGCCTGAAAATTTTTGAGGCCTTCCAATGTGAGAATAATGCTTATTTTAATGTAGCTTACATCAGAAACAAAGCCTCTTTTATGACCAGACTAGTGAAATAAAATACTTATCTGTAACCTAAACAGTTAGGGTAAATCATCACTAATATTACCACATGACTGCAACCTGAAAAGGTGAGAATTTTTCTCCCCACTACCCAAGATTTCAAAATAATGTATTATCACAGAAAATTCCCAGCTGCAGTTTGATGGTTCTTTCAAAGATACATTTGAACTGAAAATTAAAAAATAAAAAGGGATATATTTTATGCACAGAGCAGATATTTGCTGAGAATTTTCATTCATCTCAAAGTCTGCTTTCTCAATGAGATGACAGCTACAAAGAAAATTTTCTGCAATACCTAAGGAAATAGATAGAATGCAATTGAGGAAATTACTTTTTCCCCAAAACTATTAATTTTGTTTTACAATTTTCCTATAATGAACTAAACATCAGTTTTCCACTTAAAAAATAATTATTTTAATTAGAACAAAGGGAAAAATAATTTTCCCAAAACAAAATCCAGTTTTTTAAAGAAAAATAACTTTACTTGCTTTCTTTGCTACTCAGTGTGAAAAACAATTTCCGGCAATACAGTTTTCTTGCAGAAAGGTATTTCCTTTCAGTCAAACCCACTTTCAGCTAGAAAAAAAGGTCTCCACAAAACAACCATGCTTAACACTAATACTAATAATTCCTGCGTCTAGAATACCCTTTCGTCTGGGCTCCTGAAAGCATTCTACAAATAATAGACTGAACTGCAAAGAGGCAAAAGAATGATTTGTATTTTACAGGAGAGGAAACACTAACAAAGCAAGGGCCCAGTTTCCAGATGCAAATATAAACATGACTACTGCAATACAGTATCAGCCCAATGGCCTCTCTAGCCCAATAACCATTATTTTGCCTGGTAGGGGAGACACTGTGGTCGCGGAAGGTGGGTTTTCTAGGGTGAAGCCAATCCTTCGCACTCCAGATGTGCTGATCCCTGTAATTTCCCAGGAACCTCAGATGAATAATTTTTGGTAGCAAGAAACTTTCCGCACCTTTCTGTGGATAACAGGGTCTGCCAAGAATAGATGCCTGGAGAAAATCTGAGAATAGGTCAGGCAGGTACTATATAATGTACCCTTAATACTCTTCCGCCGTCTAACAGAACACTGCAAGGCCTGCCTGAGCCAGAACTGGTATCTAATTGCTTTCCATGTCTAGCATTTCTACCTGAGGCAATGAGTTCCACAGCTAAATTATACATTGTGCAACTTAAGTGGTAGCTTTCTTTTCATTCAATCAGGGCCCATCACATAGCAGTTTCACTTGAAGTTGCTGTATTGTGTGAAAATCAGGGCATCAGGTTTGATTTTTATTTTACAGACCTTTGTGATAGCTGGTGTTCTCCTCTCTCTTCTTTAGCAGTCTTCATTTACTGAGTCAGTCACACTCTGTGATGAAGACAACTCATAATTTTTATAAGTTTCATTACTCTTTCCTTTCACCATAAACGAGATCTGGTAGCCACACCAGCCTGATGCCTCTGGAGGAGCAATGAGAAGCTCCATATTGCCCACAATAGAAGTGGTTGAATTCTATGTTGCCTGACATGACTACTTGACTGTGTTTTACTAGGAGTGTCTTGTTCAGTGCACTCATTTATTTTTTTTTTCTGACATTAATGAACTGCTCGAACATAATTCCACTCTCCTCCACATCACTTCAGCCTGGTTCTTAACACCACTGGGTTAAAAAAAAATCAGCACTGTTTAAAGATATCAGAAGCATATCTCATTAATAACTTGAAATGCCTGATCGCATTCTTGTAGTTCATGCTGCAAACATATCCCCAGGGGGCTTACCCAGCTTGACCTTCTTAATCATTGCTTTTCCTTCCAGCATTGATGCTCTAATTTCATAGACATCCATATAGACCAGCTACAGACTCAGAAACATAGCATGTCACCTCTTAGGTCAGCAACAATAAGGCCGTACTAGCGTTAGAACCATATTCCTAGTTCATTTCTGACAGCAGTGTGGGTTTCCTCCCCTTGCTATGGTAATAGCAGACTGTATAGCATTCCCAGGAATTACTCCATTTTGTCCTGAGTCCTTGTGTGCTTGCTTCAGCTTGGCCTGAAGCTCACTAACGCTATGCTCCATTCAGTTTGCATGTGAGGGCAAGAACTTATACATAGCAATGCACAATTTGGAAACTTGTTTCTTGTGTCTATATATAGTGACTTCTCTCAAGAGCAGCACATGGGTTTGCTTTCTGAAATTTCTCTGCTTAAGTATAGGCTTTTAGCACTTAATTTTTGTTGTCTTATGGTAAACTCTCTAGCATTTGGCATCTGCATCTTCTTACTTAAGAGATATTAGCATTGAAACATTTTTTTTACAACCCCTGTGTTTCAGCTTCTTCTAAAATCAATTATGATCCAGTTCCTGCCAAACTTGTATAAAGGTTCAGTCTGAAATAAGCAGAATGTCTAGGTAAAGATAAAGGAATGAAAAAGTCAACACATTTGATTCCTAAGGAACTGTTCTTTCAGCAAGACAGTTCTAAACGAAAGCCAGCTACAAGACATCTGAATTATGCTTTGGAGAGATGGATTCAGAATAATCCAACCTAATCTTTAACTTTTTTAATCCAGAAGGTCCTATATAAAAATAAAGCGTATGTGTACTAGTTACAGAGGAGGATACCCAAATTATCGGAATGCAAATCTTTGGAAGCATGAAATGTTGTTTCAAAACTCGTATTCGGGTTTGGTGATGAGGTCACTCTCTCTCCTTTGCGTATTATCAGACTTTAAAGTCTAAATTGATTTAAAAAAGCCACAAACCCTATAGAAGGTGCTATTGTTGAAGGGGCAATTCACTGCTGATACTTACTCCTTGCATGCTGGTTGTCAGTGCTGTTGGTGGGGCTACACATATGAGCTAAACATATCACATGAGCTACCTCTCCTTTTTTTCAGCTGCTATACTGAATTAAAGGGCCTTAAAAATATATTGGATGATTGGATTGAAGCCAAAGAACACACCCCAACAAACACAAAGGCAGCTGCTCAGAAAGACGTGTCTCTCTCCCATGCTCCATTCTTCCCCTTGGCTCAACTTGAAAATACCAAGCACTAAGCCTCTCTCCTACTTTTTTAACTTTTCATGTGCTAGAAGGGAAACACCAAAGAAAAATAACTTGCTTTATGGGACAACAGCTGCACTTTGGGAGAGTCAGAACCAAGCTTTGGTGCATGATGGCAGGCTGGTAAGGTAAGACAGCAAATTTTTCATACATTTGAACTACAGAAGTCACTCCTGTGAGAGACAAGTTGCCATGAAACTGTCCTCTCTTCAAGAAAAAAATCATTTCTCCACCTTGGATTTTTCTGACATTATGCTATGGTAACAGAAGAACCAATATAAATTCATGTCTTCAACTTCCTCAGCATAATCTTTTTGTTAAGTGCCTTAGAGGTATACTCAAATTCCACTGACAGCCACTCAAAAATACTTCCTTATAATTCCATTAATACCCCAGGACCATAAATGGATGCAATTTTCAGAAAACAGAATGTCTGACAAAGAGCTTTGGATCAAAAAATCTTTTACTGTTTTTATTTCAAATTTGGCCCAAAAAAAAAAGTCCAACCAAAAAAAAAAAGGTCTGCTTTACCAGAACAGATCAGTCAAAAGGATTTCTTCCCAATCTCACACGGAGAAGTTTATCAGAGATATAGAACGATCGGCATGAAAGCTAGGAAGTAATTGTTCATTTAAGGCATGCGGGACAGACTGTATTAAAGTCTATAGAATTCAAGCTTAACCCTATGCAACTGGTTATCTTTTTTGTACTATGGAAAAATAGTTGCCAGAACACTTGCATGTAACTATTCAGTGTTGAGTTCTTTTGAAGACCCATCCTTCAGAAGCTTGTGAGATCTTTAAATATGAAGGTTTGCTTTCATGGTGCTTACCACGGGATTTCTTTCAGCATAACTTATGTTCTATCACACAGTGTCCTGGTTTGATGTAAAAGAGAATCAACGTTCTTTTCAGTAATTTTACCTTTCAGTTAAGCCTCTTCTAACTCTTTGCAATTAATGGCGTATTTTTCCACTTCCAGAGCAATAAGACCTGATGTTTATAGTTAATACCAAGGAATGGTATGCAGAGAAGTTCTTGTTTATACTTACTGCTGTAACAACCAAGGTCAGCTAACTCTGTCATATGCCCTGCTGGAGGATCAGAAGCAGAACTGCGTTAACAGGGTATTCCATCCCATCTGCACCGTGCTCAGCATAAAAGCTGAGGGATCAAAGGGTTAGTCTCTTTCTTCAATGGCTAGTGTCCAAGGAGGACCCTGTCCTTTGATCCTGATCTGTTGTGCATTCCTGACTCCAGATCCAGAATCCAGTTCCCATCTGTCACCAAGTCCAGTCTGGGACTTTCCCAGGGCCTGCTGGTGACGTGATCATCATCCTGGGAGCTTGATACTGGTTTTGTATATATTGTATATATTTCATTATTTTCTTATTAATATTATATTTTATTTTTATTATTTATATTTCATTAAAGTAGTTCAGTTTCTTTTCAACTCATAAGTCTCTCTCTATCTCATTTTTCTTTCCTCTCCTCTGAAGGGAGATGTGTCTCTTCTCTGAAGGGGAGAGAAGTAAAAGAGAGCATCTGTCATTGGTTTTGGTAGTCAGCCCAGCCCAAAACACAACACACAGCAATACACGTTTTTAGTATGATCTGTATTTCTCTTAAGGTGTTCAGTCAAGAAAAACAACTTTTTTTTTTTTTTAATACTGTAGTTTTTAAGTCCAAAAGGAATACAAAACCATATATTTTCTTTCAAATTGTAAACTTGTTAAAGAATTAGTCTATCTTCACATTTATTTGGGCTAAAAGCAGCCATTTATCAGCCAGCATTTCACAGTTGCGCAACATAGTTCCATACCACAATCCAATGCCTTATGTTTCTTATGATCTAGTATACACAATTGCACCTTTTAAAAAAAACACCCAGAAGTTTTAAAAACTGTGGACATACAACTTTTGCTGTTGTTGCTGAATAACTAGTTGATTATTAACTAGTTAGTCAGTTGGCAGCTTCAAGTTCATCCATACACCCATGACACCAAGTTACAAAAAACTGAGAGAGCCTGCAGATGAATACTCCAACCATATATAACTGGACATTTCAGTGTAAAATGTCAGGAACATAACTGCTATTTTTTTTGTACAAAGAGTTGGGTGTTCTTTTTTTTTTTTTTTAGTTGTTCTGTGTTGAAGAAAATACTCATTTTAGCTTTCAAGGTTTTATTTGCTATAAAGTTGGATTCCAAACTGAGGAGCTCAATGCTTTTGGTCACTACCCTGGAAATGTGACTAGGCAGGCACAAGAAATTTCTTGGGTACTTTTTTCTTTTTGTTTTCTCTGAGCACAGCACTGGTGACAGTTTTTCTAAATTTAGATATGAACCTGGAACCAGAACCTTGTCTTTTCAAATCAGATCTCCCTCCACGTTCTCCTTGGCATCCCTGCACAAAAATTAACCTACCTCCTTGTGCTGAAGAATACTCTTTGGAAGACAAATCACCTAATTCTGTAAAAATAGTTTAATTTATTCTAGGAATTGGCACATCAATGAAAGATTCCTCTGAGGATTCTATTCTTATGAAATGTAATGTCAAAAGTTCTGAAGTGTATGCCACTTACAACTGCTTCACATCACGTGCAAAAAAGATGCAATGAGCAGGAAGCAGCAGATTTCAGCAAGCACTAATAAATAGTTTCAGTGCTTCTGATGTTAATAGTTCTTCCCCAGTAGCACCAGAGGTAATTGCTACAAACTAGTGCTGGTATTTATTAATGGAGGCATAACAGGGCTAAACTCATTAAAAACAAGGTAAATGTACTGTCTAGTATTCTTTTTTAAAAGAAAGTTAAGCTTTGAAGAGAAAAAAAAAAAGTGTATGCTTGGATAGTCCCAGTCAAACTGAAAGATACCACAAACCACATGTAAATTACCTATGTAACATGAAAAAAGCTATATATCGAATGCTTGCAAATAAAGTGTTGAAGCCAACAACAAAAATATTGAAGTGTTCCTACATGCTAACTGTAAAGATTTTTAAAAGTGCCAGTAATTCACTATTATTTTAAAAAATAGAAAAATATCAAAAACATTTACCTTAGTAAATGAAGAAAATCTATACCAGTGCACTGTGAATTACTGAACAGTAATTCAGTGTTTTTTCTAGTTAAAGGCATTAGTTCAGTACATTTTCATGGTTTTACAGTGCAATGGGATTAAGCCTTACTCAATGATGACTTTCTTACTTGGGACATGCTACTGTGAACACCTGGCAGTGCAAGTCCATGCTATCCCAATGAAACATAAGAATTGAGGGGAAAGAAGAAAAAAAAAAAAAAAAAAAAGAAAAAGAGAGAGGTGGAACAAGTGGTATACCAGGAAAAAAAAAACAAAGCTGATTGTCACATTTTGAAACTATCTTTTTAGCACGTAAGCATTTATTCATAAATACGAAATTTAGTAAACTTATAACCACTATAAAAATCTGTAGTTTTTAACTTACAAATCCAACACGTGCATATAGACATCTGAAGAGTAGCTTATAAAACACATTCTGAAGGCAAACAACACAGCAGTATACAACCTTACTCTCTCCTCATACACATTTTTCAAACAAATTTCTCAGCCAGCCTAATCTGAAATACAAACATCTTAAACAGTTATGACCATCAAGGATTTTAAGTCACTTATTCTGTTTTCTTTGCCTGTCTTTTCTTAACACTATCACGGTGCTGTTCAGAAGAAGACCGGTCACAGACTGAAGAGCCATTGGAAGAGGTGGTACCTTCACCCTTCACTTTGGATGGTGTCTTTTGCAAGCCAAAGAACATATGGCCTAATGCAGCCTCAATAGGAGCAAATGGAGAAGCTGCGGATCTTGTTAACATCATTGTTACCTATGGAGAACAAGAATCAAGTTACAAGAAGAGTTTTCATGACTTCACAACTACTGAAAACAAAGTTCACAGCTGAATTGATGTATGGCATTTCTAACCTTCTACACAAGCATGAGGCCATGCCACCAAGAACAGAAACATGTTCATTTTAGCTTGAATTGATCAAAGAATGTTTTTCTTTCTGACCTACACTCTTCACACTGCTATACACAAACAATAAGCACAAAAAACTTTCTATGTAAGTTTACTAAAATCATCCTATGAGTAAACCGCATTTAATGTCATACAACTAAGGTGATGAGCAACACTTATTTTGTTTTTTACCTTGTTCAAACTGAAAAACTGTAAACAGAGCAGCTACTTCCATTTAACCTGAAAGAATGCCATGTGTAAGCACCTAAATATATATGCACATACAGACCTTAGGTAGAATTCCAGACAGCTATACTCATTCAATAAAGCTGAGATTGGCAACACAGATATAGGTGGAAATTCCTCAGAATACATTACTTGGAATCAGGATAGAAAAAGCTGGTTTGTAGACCCAGGTACTGGACAAGTTTATATTGCAACAGTTTCTACAGTTTTCAGAGACGTGAAAGGTTTCTAAAACAAGACAGTACTACAGGACTATGCCAGACCCACAACTGTTGTTTCATTAGTTAAGTGGACACTCAAGCTTCGATTGTCAGGATGATCATCAGTTTCAGAACTTATTCACTTCAGTGCAACCTAAGAGCCAGCTTCTGAAAACAGCTGTAATTTCTCACTTCCAGAATAACATTCCTTTCCTTCTCCATGCCCAACATCCCCAGTTCAACAATGCCTTTATTGGTTTAGGTGGAGAACTGTGAGCATCAGCTTTAAGTCTTGGCTCCCTAAAGCAACTTCTCTGGAATTAAACTTGTCAGCTACTTCACACTACTGGCAACCACCACTTTAAGACATTCTCCAATCTGTTGAACAGCAGCTCTGAAGCTCTTAAAATTGCCAGACTTCTGCTAACACAGTGACTACGCTTTCTTATTAGCTAATAATCCTGAAGACAGGCATCATCCTGGAAATGAACAAGACTGGAGGGATTAAAGGATTCAACAGAGAAGTAGTATCTATTTTATTATAAAAGCAGTTACAGCTACTTCAAAATGGTTTTGACACACTTTCACTTCCCACCTGAACATTCATGTTGCCAACACTCGAAGCTAGATGAGAACCTAGCTGGCTTGTTTTGCACACTCACAGATGACTGCACAGGTACAAGGAAGGTATTAAGTAGCTAGCAAAAGGCAGAGCACAGGAGAGTTTCTTCCTACAAACATAAGTTTTGTCTGAGATTATGGACATACAAGCCTGACATATCAACTGCTGGGTGCCAAAATTCCTCATTTTTTATTTTTATTTCCATATATCGAACAGTATCAGTAACAGAATAGGTCTTCTGTTCTGCTCATGGATAGAAAACAGGTTTAAGACTTCAATTAGAGCTGGCCTTCCTATCCAGAAGCACACGTTCAAACTTGTTGTAGAATATTTGAGGGCATATTTTTTGCTCTGAAATAATGAAATAAAATATTTTCTGTTATTCAGTTGCTTGTAACACCTTCACATTCTTACCTTGGAGACCACAAGAAAGATGGTGTATAAAAACACAAGGTTGTGTCTTGCTATTGGCAAGTATTGGCTGTGTTGCAGGGTGAAAAGAACTGCTCCTATCAAAGTTACCTTCACAGGGCTGGAAATCAAACAAACAACGTTAACTTCTCTTCTCTACTCCATAGTGAAAGCTGCAATGGCCTGCAAAGCAATAAATGTTCTTAGCATGCAAAAGAATTATTTTGTAATAGAACTAATGAAAACTTGTGCTAACAGGTACAACATCCAAAATCTAGCTATTATTAAACTAACATTTTCACTTTATATAGTATTACTATATTTTCTGTCTGTAGTATGAATAAGTATCCAGTTTAGCACTATTTTACACACCCAGCAAACCCATGTGTAACAAATCCTTCTCAAATCAACACCTCTATTCAGACTCTATACACCAGCTTGCTTCCCTTCTTCCTCTCCCAATATATCTTACTGAAGAGTTTAATCGCAAAGCTTGCACTGCTCAGAATGCACTTAAGAATAGGTTCCTCTCCTATCCGCCAGGTGGCAATTACTCCAAGGAGTTGCTTAAGATGTTGAAGAACAACTCAGTCCAAGTCTCAGTCCACTGTGACACTCCACCAGTTCTAGGGTTGTAGTCAGTTTATACTTGATTTGAGCCAGACCTGTATGGCCAGGTTTTTCCAACATAGCTGTGTTGACTTTGGCATGCAAAGACTTACATCTTCTAGCTATCTTCATTGCGGTGGTAAATCCCTCACTAGGTATGCAGTCAGAAAACAAGAGAACTTTGGTCAGTTATCTCAAGTCATCTGAAAAGACAGCACTAATATACCAGCAGAAAAATTCTCTGCATTTTTTAATCTGCATCTGCATGTGACATACAGATGACATTCCTGTTATCACAGAGCATCTAGCGTAGACAAATTCTTCACTGTCTTTTCAGTTACTCCAAGATTTACTGCATCAACTTCCTACTTAGGAAGTCCAAAAAACAACTCTGTATACATGCATCTCATCCACTTGCAGAATGTTTTATCCGTTTATCTTTGTAACCTACTTCATATTTTTAAATTTTATATATTAAACAGAATTTTAAAAATACTTTTTATTTTGAGCCACATCCACTGTGGAAAAGGAGAATATATGCAAGCGCTGCCACAGTCAGTAAGCAGTGCTCTAGTGTTGCACCTGTAAGTACAGTGTTATTTGGGTTTACCATGCTATTATTGACAGTGGCATCTTCCTTCTGTAAATTTGCTTTCAAGACTGCAGCCACTTGGGCACTGACTGAGGGAAGGAAATTCTAAATACCTGGAAAAAGCCAACAACTAACGTAAGCCATAAAAAGTTGAAATATTTCCAAAGAGAAGGATACAAATTTCTCTTCTGTTATTCTCTCTGCTGCTAAGTGTGGCTGCAGAAAAGCAAAGCAACTTTAAAAATAAATAAATATTATTTCTAAAGATTTGAGAGTAACATGGGAAAGACCAAACAGATTTTAGGAAATTACCACAGTGAGCTTATCTTGACTTACAACAATAGCTTATGACTTTCTAGCCTGTCTTAATTCTCCTTTTACTGTACAGACTAAACTGGGAGCCATGTAGTATTCCCATTCTCTGCTTCTGCAAGAGAAGTAACATTTCCTATCTTGCAGTAGATTTTTGCTATATTGAATAACTGATTTGCACCTTCTCAAACAATTGGTATCTATGGAGGAAAGCAGTACTCGCAGAGAAAGAACGATGGACAACACTCAAAGGAAGCCATCTTAGTGATGCTCAGAACACACACCAAAATGCAGACTTCACTTGGATGCTTCTGGTACCACTGTCCTTTCATTTTGGATAGACGACCATGTTCCTGTAAGACAAATTGACTAAACACTGCTTTCCAGGAACTTCCTGCTGACTCAATGCTGCATTCTGCCAAATAATTTTTGATTACTTGTCTTCCCATTTGGTGTTCTTGTGCTGTGAACCTAAAATGATTAAAACTAATCTTCCACAAGATACACACCAAAGCATTAATTACCAACATTATTTTTTTTAAAATCTGAACCACTAACAGTGAGTGTCAACACAAGGAGTTAGCAAAACAACAGTTAATATGTTGCAGTCTTTTTTTTAAAAAACAAACAAACAAACAAAGAAAACTTACTAGGACATCTTCAATAGCTCATTGGTTTCAGGTTTCCACACTCCTCTCACCAGCTGCTCAAAGTTGGAAATTAGGCCACCACCAGCTCCTGAAATTGCAGAGATTTATGATAAGCCCCCACTGACTGCTACCACCACTGCACAACCTATTATTGCTCCCAGCAAAACTCATTACACCAGGTGCCAAATGTGGCACCCAAAGCTCAGACTTAAAGAGATTAATCCATTTTTTTTATATGTGCACGACTCGAGCAACTGGCATGAAACCTCTGAGGTTTAGTTACTTAGCAAGAACCTCAGGTTCACCTTTATGTGATAGCATCGGAACTGATTCACTCATCACCACAAACAAATGCCTGAATTGCCGAAGTAAATCTCCAGAGAGGCTTATATCATTCCTTCCTTCATGTTGTCATGTAAGTACAGTGTCTCTCTAAAGTACAAGGAGCCTCTGCGAGAAAAGGTGGATATATATTTTTGCATTAAAAGAAGGCAAGACACTGTTATACACTCTGGCCAATGAGATTAATTGGTATCATAACCTGGGAAGTGAATACATTAGACCATCACATTAACACGTGTTGTTTCCCAAGGGAGAACAGAATCAACTGATAGAAACAAGAGCTGCACTAATACTTTCTGAAGTGGTTCTAAATTTGTGACTACAGATACAGTTCCTAGGAAGGTGGCTTCCAGAGTCATACTCCAAAGAACAGGCAGGCGAGAAGGTTCATTCCTGTCTTTAAAATCATAGAATCATAGGGTTGGAAGGGACCTCTGGAGATCATCTAGTCCAACCCCCCTGCCAGAGCAGGGTCACCTAGAGCAGGTTGCACAGGAACGCATCCAGGCGGGTTTTGAATGTCTCCGGAGACGGAGATTCCACCACCTCTCTGGGCAGCCTGTTCCAGTGCTCTGCCACTCTCAAAGTAAAGAAGTTCCTCTTCATGTTTAGGTGGAACTTCCTATGCTCAAGTTTGTGCCCATTACCTCTTGGTAATCAGCTAATGATTGCAACCCAAAATGCTAACAAAACAAGTTCTCTTCTTCAGCCACATGCAAGGAAAACAGCTCTGAGGAAATATGCTGTTGGGAAGTTTAGTAATAGCACTGAAGCTACACGGGATATCTATTTCTTTATTGCCATCAACTGCCCATTCTACGAGTACTCTCAAGACCTTCTGAAGGGGTATGATGAACTTCCCTCAAAGTCACTCAATGTCACCTTTAATCCACATAGAAAAACTACTGCACAGGCTTTTCCCTTGAGGGGATAACAGACTGTATTAGGACTATCATATCCAGCACAGCAAGTAATAGTACTACAGTTGTGCTGAAGGGTTAGCCATTTAAATACCACTCCAAAACATCACAATCTATCAGAACAAGATGTTATGCCTGTTACCTCTGGCCCAGCCCACAGCTACCATGACAAGCCAGGCATCTTTGAAGTGACTGTCTGCATGTGCAACGCCAGCCGTTATCTTCCAAGTCCGAGTCACTTCTTTCATTCCTGCGACCAGAAGCCGAAGAGGCAGAAAGGCAAAGCACCGGTAGAATATGTCTTGTGGGCAGTAAAACACAAGATACCTGAATATCATGAGAAGACCCATTAGCACCAGTCAAAAGTTTTTACTAAGGAATTCACTTTCTAATAACCTTTAAAGATATTTTTGGTATATGACTAGCAAGATATGATATACTACAGATAACTCACTGTCTTACATGGTAGATATATTGGAATAAATCTGAAATGCTTTGGGTTGTGCTTGAGCTCTTGCACCTAGATCATCAAACTTTATTTGTCATTGTTCTTACTGTCTCATTGTCCCAGGGAAGAATCCACTGACGTACATGAAAAACAGCTTTAAATTTTACCAACTTTTCTACAGCTTACATATCATGTTTTTATAATTCAAATTATTAAATTAGTGTCTGACTGATTTTCTGTGGTTTTGGTTCTTGTGGGTTATTTTTTGATTGGTTGATGTTTTTTTGGTTTTGGGGTTTTTTTTATACCATTACAACAGGGTGCTAAGTTACTTGCTGACACCACGCTTTCATACTGATAGGTACGTGGAATTACGTAACTTCAGCAAGAATGCCTTCACTAGTTAGTGTCATGCCAGATGAAATGCACAGCTATATTCAAACACATTTCACATCTTAGTAACCACCAATTCTAGCTTTTCCAGCTTGGCAATTACAAGCACGCTTCTTTTTTCAAAGTGTTGAAAGCACAGTACTCAAAATTTAACATCTTTTATCAACTTGTTTTTAAAAGAAAGTAAAGTTAAAAATGGCTAACAATGAAATCCCATACTGACATTAAATTTTAAAAGATTAGATTATGTGGTGTTGTATTGTATTTCTTCAATCCTAAACAAAATTCAGTTCTTACAGAGAAATTCACGGTCTCAAAAAAATAATATTCAAGATTAAGTATCTAGATTATTTCAGCACAGGAGTAAGAGAGTAACGATTAAATAAAAAACAGAGAAAGCCTTTAAAATAGGAGAAGGGCATTTTTTCATTTTATTAAAAGAAAAAAAAAAAAAGATACTTGCCTGTTGGTTTAGGCTTCTGAGCTCAATCCTGTCTACCAAGGATTTCTAAAGGCTCTATCCTTCTCCTGTTTACTCAGGCTGCAAGGCAGAGACCTCTCGCATCTATTTTACTTCATTAGAACTACTAGTAGGCAACACAACTAGGAAGAGTCACGCTTCGTGGTTAGAGATTAGAAATCAGGACAGCACTCACTGGGGTTTTTTTGGTTTCATCGTGTGTCCCTGTCCCCCCTGCCTCCCCTGAAAAAAAAGCCTATCCTCTAAAGCAGAATGTCAGGAAGCTTCCTCCACAAAAAGGCAAAGTTTAGCTGAAGTCCTGTCGTAGTTATACATTTGCTTTTGATGCAGTGGATATAGTACCTTGCCGCTGCAAACTTCTAAAGCTTCTTCTCTTCAAGACCTCCCAGAATGGAGCATGCAATAACCTATTTCTCACATACAAGGAAGTTATTGGAATTCACGTTAATAGCTAAGTACTGGTCCAGTGTTCAGTTTTAGCTCTACTTATATTCCTTCCATTTTCTCCTGTTGCAAATTTCATTGCCTTTGTATGCAACCAAGCTTCAGTTTATATGAATTCAAAGATGTATACAAAGCATGTATTTCACTGGCTACTGCAAATAGCCATTTAAGCTATGTACTCAACAGACAACGCTACCCAGAATTAATTTACAATTGCAGAATGTGGGTTTAGGACACCGAGGAACTGGATTGGACCTTGCATTGCGACCCGTCACGGCATTTTTGCCTGTAATTCCTGCTAGCAGCACTTGCTAACAGTAGATGTCGCTGCCCTACAGACTATTTACGAGCATTTCTCAAGCATAGCACAACCCCTATTGTTTTCCAGTTTTATGCATGGCTTGGGGAATTTCGTTTCACGTGATTTGAGACCGAGAATTAAAGTCATTGTACTCATGAAGAGAGACCTTTGTAAAACTAGAAGCTTAAAAGGTTTCATAACATTCACAGTTCCTCATTAAAACCTGATTTTATTTGTGCACAGCAAATCGTATTTGACCACGTTAAGTTCAACAGAAAGCATGTCCTGTTTACATGTACTCTTAAGTCTCGTAATTTGTTAAAACAAGCAGTCATGTTGCCCGCATCAGACTAATATGAACCATAAGCAGATTCTATAAGCTTTGTTAGTACTGCACTATTTATCACACATTATTCATTTCACTGATTTGCCTAAATGAAATCTTTCTGCAACTTACATTGCAACATGAAGACCACAAGACTAATATATAGATACACACAGATAGATACTTACTTTCATTTTAATGAATTTGCATTTATAAAACCTAATGGGCTACAAGGAACAGATGCTAAAGGATTTCAAGCAGGTAACACTCTTCTAAGAGAGAAATTGAGATTTTTAAATTCAAAACCCCACTGCTCCTCACAAATTTTTTAAACTTTGAGGGTGTCTTCAAAGATCACTTTCTGTAACAAATGAACTCTACTGGAAGGTCACATTTATATGAAAATAACGCCACCGGGTTTTTTTGAATTCCAAAACGGGCCAAATTGCTGCCTTGTTCACATACCCAACATCCCATTCAGCTCTCTACTGTCTTTCACTACAACACCCATCCATTTGGGAAAGCACAAAATAGAGAAAAAAAATTATGTCAGGAAGCAAAAACTAGAGGACACAAAAGAAGATCCGTGTCCTAGATCCCCAATTACAGAAAGGTTAAAATCTCTTACATCAGTCAGGTTCTGGTCTTCAAGAGCACTGCTGAAAAGCTGGACTACTTTTATGACTTCCATATGTCCAGAAAAGCAGTAATTGAAGTCCACTTTATCCCAAAATACTATTTTCAGCTGTTTGACCAGGAATAGACTAGTGACTGAGAATCATCATATAACAAAAGTTGCTCTTACAAGTATTTTATTCCTATAGAAAAGGATCATTTTTTTTTTACTATTTTGACTATTTGCTATAAAAAACTATTTTCCTGCAGTGACTTGCGGGCTGAAGAGACAGCATCCAAATCCATAACATTTTTAAATTAAGTTTCTGATTTACACGGAAGTTTGATGATATAATCTCAGTTTACAAAAAAAAGTATAGCTTCCTCAGAACCAATACTATTCACCTAACTCAGCTGTGGCTACTTACCAGACTGAAGATGCCAGTAGAATATTTGTGCCCTTTGCCAGAAATGCTATGGGTGGTTCTGCAAGCATCAACGAAGACAAAACCGAACCACCAAAGCAATAAAGCATAGCACTAAACCAGCAGGCAATTGGACTTCGGACTGACACTTCCACAGCTCCTGAAACAAATTGAAAAGATGCATAAATAGAAATAAACATTTGAGAAGCGCATCATGTTTTACCAGTCACTGATTTTCAAGTCATGCAGTCCCACATTGTTCCTTTAAGTATCCTGCAGAAATTTTTAGGCTTTCATAGGAAAAGTCTTCAGAAATCCAAACTTCAGAGTACCTTGAATGAGGCATATGCTATCTAAATAAAAGTGAAAGACTGACGTCGTGTTCTCTGAATATCTTTTGTGGGTTGGTTTAGTGTAACGAAAAAGCTTTCAGAGCATGTCTGAGAATTGTCATTGTTAATAATCTGGCATAGATATACAGTTGCTTTCAAATTTGTATTAAAAATACACAAGTAACTTCGTTGACCTAGACAGGAATGGTATTGGTAACTTTTGGTGGGTTATTCTACAAATTCCATTTCTGCTTTTGAGCATTCATGAATTCAAGGTCATTCTTTTTGTTTTTCCTCCCAACGCGCTGCTAACTGTGTTTGCTGACCAAAATTAAAGCAGTATCCAGAACAATTATTAAATAGTTTCACCTGCAATCCTTAATAGAGAAAAAAGGTTACCTGAATCCATAACAAATATAAGCTTCCCTTCTTATTAAAAGGTTCACAGTTTGATTTATTTTGTTATCTTTAAAATGAACTATCCCTTTTAAATTGCAATTGAACTATGCCAAAAGACTATTCCATATCAAAAGATTATATTGGAGGTAATGGGAAGCCTTAACCAGTTTCACGGAAAGATGACATTTTATCAAAGCCAGAAATATCCTCAAGTAGTTGTTTTACCTATTTCCTTCCACTTCAAAAGTCCAATGTTGACAAAGTTTCCCCTTTACACAGGTGCAGAGCTCTGTCTGCCTTAACTAGTTTAACTTTCCATAGTCCAAAGGCTGAAGTTCACAAAAGCAAAGATGAAACCTAGCGTCTACCCCAAAATGAAATTCGGCATGTTCACAATTCAGAGGAGAAGCTTTTGGTGTTTCAGGCACTTCTGTGGGAAAAGAAGCTTCTTACTGAAGATGAGAAGCTCAAATGTATCAAAAAGAATATAGCACTCTCAATATAATTTACTTTATACAACAGTATTAACAACATTGTTCCAGTTTTAGTGTTGGTACAGCTATCACATATCCCAGCACTATCTACATTCCCATGTAACAGCCAATTTATAAAAATGAGCACTCCTAAGTATTACAGAATGTCGGAATATAAAATAAAATACATTTTTTAACTATTGCATAACTTATTTTCCATACTGCAATAGCTGGTGTTCCAAGTCTGTTATGCTCTACTTTGTTATTGCATATTAACAATTCTCCAAAGTAACTATCAATTAATGTTCATGTGCATAAAATTAACAGTAGAAAAATCCTAAAACCTGATAATATTACTTAAGAGCAAAAGTAAAAATATAAACTGGGCCATTACATCGAGATCCCATGTTTTCACCAATATATTTGAAAAGGGTAAGACACTTGCAGAATATTAATGGTTTGTGCTTACTACATTGAGGTTTCCTCATTAAAAAAGTTATCTAAAAATGCTGACAACCATTGCATTCAGAAAAAAAATGCAAAATCGTAGTAAGTAGACACTCACTGGTCCAAAAGAATTATAGAAGCTTCCTTCCCACATATCATTGTTCTCTTGTTTGATTGCATAACCTCATTAAAAGTACTACCATATACCTACCTTAGCATTAAAGGACTGAATTCCTTTTCTTGCAACAAGATAATATCCTACCCCCGCATTTGGCAGCAGTCTCTCTGTTGAGTAACTCCACTAAATGCTGCTGTGGCATTATAGCACAAAGTGACCGTATAGAGAAAAAACATCCCAAACTTTACAGGACAACGAGAAAACCCAGCTAATGAAGGTAGCCAGTGTAAGTCACAAATCACACTGGAACTGGGGAGTACTGCTTAACAGATCAGCTGTTGCATTATGCACAAACTTTAACTCCTGGACAGATCTAATACAGAATGTAATCTGCACAGTAATCTGGTTTTGGAGTGAGACCAGCAACCAGATCACGACAGGAGGTCCCACATCCAAGAACTGTCAGCCTCGAGACCAGGTTTGAAAAAAAAAAAAAACCAAACCAAAATCTTACATCATCAGGTAGGTGTGCACCAACCCCTCTTTCATTAGCTTGAAGCTTCTCATGAATACTGAACTACCTCCTCCCTCCCCACAAAATGCAGCATGACTGAGAGCTGGCTAGCTGAAACTCAGCTGCTTCTTCACTTCAGCAAGTGTTCAGTCAGATTAATAACATAATGAAAGGAAACTATTCCAGGTGCTGTTTTTCATGCACACAGACATTGACTGCAGTCAATGAAACACGGCTAGTAATGACCAGTTTTAAGGAAAAAAATGGAAGATTCTCATGTATCAGGTTTGAAAAGGCTTAAATTGATTTCTGTTGTACATTTGAAGCAATGTTGTACATTGCTTCTAGTTCTACTTGCCTTCTCTCCTTTGTGAAAATATTTTCATGAATTTTCACTTCCTATACTAAAGGCCAGATAAAAAAAACCAAACACTTTTAAACATAAAATGTAATGAAATGTTGGAGTTGTTTTAAAATTATTTTGGTATCTGTTCTCTTTTCAAATCCATTCCCCTGCCTTTCAGCGATCACCGCTTCTCCATTCTTCCCTTCCTCCACAGCTAACAAGAAGTAGATTCCAGTTTTGAGGACACATATAGGAATCACTATTATTATTACCAGATAAACCTCTGTAAGCAAGCTGCAAAACAAAGCATTTAAATTTCTTCATTAAGCGACTAGGACTTCAGGATTTTTAATTTGGGCAACATTAGAATTTTCTTGGCTCAAATACCAGTAATTAACAATTCATACCCACTTTCCAACAAGGAATATACCCAACATAGAAGATAATGAGGTAAAAATTGCTGATATTAATTTAAAGCACATCTTGGCCTTGCTACCTAAATTACAAATGGGACATAACCTTTCAGAAAACAAACTCAATTTTAAGTGGGTCACATGTTTTCAAACAAGTGGTCGTTTATATTTGTCCTCTGATGCATCCTGTAAAACTAATGAGGCACCATACAACCATGCAGAATATGATCTGCCAAAAGGCCACCAGTCCTGCAGATGGTATATTCTAGAAAGTAAAGATAAGGTTTCAAAATGCACTGTTGTTGAATACAGTTTTAAATGTTGTTTCTAGACAACAGTAATAAAAAACCTCGCCAGCAAACTATTTCTGTCAGTTTGATAAGATCTGCTTTAACCTTTCCAGCATGTTCCAAATGGAAACATCAGGAACACATACCCCACACACCTCTAAAGAGCAAACCAGAAGGACTTGTAGAAGTTTTTCTAGCACCTCTATTCAACTATATATGCAATGAATTCAGCTAAAGGATTTAAAGAGTCAGATTTAATTTAGTAAAACTATATCAAAAAACTTAGTTCTCTTCAAATCATCAGAATCATGTCACAGAAAACTTGCAAGAAGTAAACCAGCACAGTCATCCAAATATGACGCATTCTCAGTCCTCAACAACTTTTGCTGTCCCTGCATCCCAGGAAAAGAAAATTGCCAGTTCTACAACTGACTAGAGTTAAAAATGAGCAATCCTTAAGCAACCCCAAACACATTAACCAAGAAGTCTGAGTTTAACACATATGGAAAGCAACACATTGGTTGTCACTGCTGTAGTTCATCAGCAGTCACAAGAGCGCAAGAAAATCTAGTTAGAAGGACTGGAAAGTCCCAGCTGGTGTGCGCCCATCCATGATGCAAATACCCACACTGAATCTTATTTTAAGCAGTGCAGCAGGGTGGTATTTTCATGAGACAGTAACCTGGGATAAAACAAATGTGTCTCCTACCTGACCACAAACTTCCTGTATCATCAGCCAGCTGAGGTTACCCAGTTATTTCCCTGTGATATGTCACTACGGCTTAAGTTTCCAGAAAGAATACATAGTAATGCCTGCAGAATATTAATCGATGAGAATATATCTATCCTGAGTAGTTAATAATAACTGCTATTTCAGCTATGATTTAATATTCAGTTCAAACTGCTTGCAAGCAAGCAACAGCCTAGCATGCCTATAGCCTGAACTCCAGTTATTAATTCAAAGCATCAGAGGATATTCGAGTTCTGAATTTTCCATCTATTACGCCAAGAGGAAAAAAATTACCAGTGCAGATCTGACCAGACTTCTGACAGCACTACCGTTGTCCAGCAGTGCTTTCTCACTAAAGCTACGTTAATGCTAGCAAAGCAGAGAGATTCCTTTCATCCTGGTGTTTAAATCTGCGTCCATTCCAGAAAAAGTTCAAACGTAGTGCATGACAGTGTCAGATACCTTTAGGCAGAAAGTCCCTTTTTGAATGGAACAGTGCCACAAATCTGCACTCAGAAACAATTTTAGCAGTAGTAGAAAAATTTGGAGAAGACACTAGCATAGGTAAGCATTTTATATCAGTCTTCACAGTTTGCTTAGTGCACTTACTCAGCAGAAGTAAAAATTCACCTTGACACCTTTAGGAAGGGACTAAGGAACAGCTCTCACTAAACAAACAGTGCAGAGCCTTAAAAATCTGAAGCAAGCAGAAACTCCTAAATCTGCACTATAATCCCAAAGGCCAGTTTAGTTTCCTACACAGTTATCAGGTGTGATGCACAGTTACTCTTAATGTCCAAAGTTAGTCCACAAGTAGCTATTGTAAATATTAAAACAAGGCTAGTCTCTACATTTGTGACAACTGAAAACTAAGCTTGGGGTTAACAGCCATAGTGTAAAACATTTTCTAGACAACAGCATGTAGAGATTGAAGTGTCATCACGCACACAAAATCCAAAATCCTGTTACCAGGAGTGAAAAGTTTCCCTGATTTAATTTTACTATCTACGGGTACAACATGAAAAGTCACTAACTCACACACAACCTGCCCATTAGATTCCCAAGCTATGTTTCTTACCAGCCAGAATTACCGTAAGAGCTTCCTGCGTAACCAGGGCATGTGAAGGATATAAACTCCTGAGTTGAGCAGCTCTTCTCTAGCACTTCTCAGATCTAACACCTGACAGCAAGTCCTTGGCCTATGATCTGCACTCCTTCTCCACATAAAGTCATAGAATGGTTTGGGTTGGAAGGGACCTTTAAAGACCAAGTCCAACCATAAACTTAACTTTGGGGTGGGGGGAAGAGGTGTCAGCCCTTTTATTCTTTGCACTTTTAAAATCTTAAAATTGCAGAAAGGTTTTCAACAAAACTCCCGGCTGATTTCACCAGTGCCTGTAGTTCTGAGAAGGCAAGAAAAGTTTGTCTGGGCGCTTCCTATGTGGTTTCTGCAGCCAAACAGACATTATTTATTGCCAGACGGCCCAATGAAGGCTGCAGATGATCTTATTTGCACACTTAGGGACTAGCAAAGACCATGTGGGTTTTGATGGAAGCGGAGCAGGTGGCAGGGGCAGAGCCGGGGGAGGCGCAGGGCTGCCAGCGGAGCCCCCAGCTGCACCTGTGCCACGCTTCGGTGTAAAACCTCAAACTTCTGCCTTACAGGGCTGCTGCTTTTCAGAGGCCTGGAGCAGCGCAGACAAACCTATCGCTGCCCCAAAGCACACACCAACCACCTGAGACTTTGTAGGAGTATGCACGGGAACAGAGGTTCGGCCACTCGTCGTCATTAAAAACGAATAAAATCCAAAAGTAGCGTGGAAGGGGGGGAACCCCAACAACTCTCTAACGTTTTGCAAGCTGAGCAGACCTCGACACAAAAGACCCCCAGGTGCTCTAACACCTTAGCCCGGGCGGGACACTTGCAGCTCCCGCTGAGACCCAGCGGCAAAGCCCAGGCGAACCCCCGCCGGCACCCCGGCTCCCCTCAGGCACCCCGGCTCCCCTCAGGCACCCCCGCCATCTTGCGCGGCGGCCACCCTTGCCCATCCGAGGCTAGGGCGACCGGCGGCAGGGGGCTGCCCGGCCCCCGCCTCAGGCTTGGCCCGGCTGGGGGACGCGGCGGAGGGCCGGGGAAACACGGAGAGGGGAAAAAAAGAGCGGGCTCCGCCCCGCCCCGCTAACCGTCCCTGCGGCCGCTCACCCCGCTGCTCCTTCAGCGCCATGACGGAGGCCACATAGTGCGCCAGGTCGAAGAAGGGGAACATGGGCAGCCGCGAGAAGAGCACCGGCACCTGCCACAGCTCCATGGCCGGGCGGACGGCGGCGGGACGGAGAACCGATAAACGGCTGCCCAGCGGGCGGGTGTCGGCAGTTTGTCCCCTGCCGGCCGCCGTCAGCGGCGGGGCGGGGCGGGGCGGGGCGGGGCGGCCGGCTCCCTGCAGGCGGTGCCGGCACCCTGTAGCCGGTCTCCCCCGCGGCCGTGGCGCGCTGTCCGGCCGGACCCTCCTCAGGTCCTGAGGGGTGTTCCCGCTGCCGTACCTGCTCGGGGGCGGTTCTGGGTAACGCCGGGCAGGAGCGGGTTGTGCTTGCGGACCGGCAGGAGCGGGGGTCGGTGCCCTCCCGGCGGGCCAGGCCCGGTCCCGGCGAGGTGTTTCCCTGAGGGCATAGAATCATAGAATTGTTAGGGTTGGAAGTGACCTCAAAGATCATCTAGTTCCAAACCCCCTGCTATGGGCAAGGACATCTCCCAGTAGATCAGGTTGCTCAGAGCCCCATCCAGCCTGGCCTTAAAAACTTCCAGGATTCGGGCTTCCACCACCTCTCTGGGCAACCTGTTCCAGTGTCTCACCACCCTCATGGTGAAGAAGCATCTCCCTTCTCCGTGCCTCACCAGTCGTTCCCTTCCCCTCCGAGGTCGCATTTTGCCTGTCGGGACATTTACCATCTCTAGCGGGTCTTTTGTTGGCCTTTTTATAAGAAAAAGCACCCAGCTATTCCTGGTTCCTGGTAAGCTTGAGGTTGGTTGTGGCCCCCAGAGCCTTTTCTACATTTGTGCTTATTCCCTGTGATACCTGCCTGCAGCTGGCTGTTCTTACACACAGGTCAGTGCACTTAACCAGGTATAGGTGTGAGACCTTTTTCCCTTTTTTTTTCTTTTTTTTTTTTTCCTCTCCTGCAGAACATTTTTTCAGTTCATCAAGAGTTTTTAGGATTACAGTCCTATCCTCCAGCATGTGGTCTTTCCCAGGTTGATGTCATCTCTTCATCACCTGCCTAATAATTGCTGGGGGTCTTCATGTACACTATGTCCCAGACAGACCTCAGCAGGAACCCATTTAATACACCTTTACATCCAATTTTTTTAGCAAAGGCCATTGTTAGCTGTTTTGTCTTCTTAAAGTAGATCTCTAACCAGTTTTCCATCAATCCTACAGTATTTTCAACAAAGCTAGCTTGATCATGAGCCTCACAAGTGAAATGTTATCAAAGACGTACTAACTCCAAGATACACAACATCTGCATCTTCTTTGTCCACCAGACTGGCTAACTTGCGATAGAAGGAAATTACATTGATGTGACACTGGTCTTGATCGATTTATGTTAGAGGTTGTTGGTCTACCAACTTTTTCAGCATACTTTTTTTTTTTCCCTGCTGGGTGTGGAAGTTAAGTTTACTGGTTTGTGATTCTTCAGCTGTTTTTCCTAGTGAAGAAACGCACCATTTTTACCTTACCATTCAATTTCCACAAGCTGGTGAAGAGAACTGTTAGTGGCTCTAAGATCTGCACACTGTGTGGTGAAGTTAAGCTAAGCAATCTGAAACGACACAATTTCTTCAGATGCTCTTAAACTTGGTTTTTGCCTACTAAGTTCAGGAAATAGCTGGAATAACTGTAGGATAATTTTTTGAAAAAGGTTGATGCAGGGAAAGATAGCAAACACCTGGGCTTTTCACAGAATAACTTTCCCTCGCCGTGAATAATGAGCCATTCTTTTCATTGATTGTACTCTTTATGAGTAGCATATTCACAGAATAAGTTCTCCTTTTTCTCAATACCTCTTCCTTTCTGCTTGTCCAGTGACTCATTTTCTCTCTCATGATTCTGCCTGGTTTCTATTTTCTGGACATATCCATCCTGCATTTCATCTACATGATTTAGCCAAAGTATCTCTTACTAGTCTTATTATCAACATTTCTAATTCTTATTTCCTCTTGTGCTTATGTGCAACATGAAAACCACATGTTGTTTTCTTAGAGCAGAATATCACTTTGCCACAATTGATAGGTGGTATGACATAATAAATTAGTAAATTGCATTATCTGGCAGAAATCAGTATCATTCTATTTCCCACTGAACAGCAATATGTGTCTATGCAGCTGCAACAACAGAGGAGTTACTGACAGGGCTTTATGCCATGTAGGGATCCTCTACCCACAAATTTAGAAATACTAGACTACTCCTTGCAGTACTGTTTTATTCCCACTGAGTGGCATCATGTTCATTGCTAGAAAGTAAAAACTATTCAGACTATCTATCTTGCGTGTGATCATAGGAGAGGGAGAGAAATAAAAATGGCAAATGACCACAACAAATCTATAGTGACACGAAAGAGAACCTTAATTTGGGCCAGCAATGTGTCATGCCTGATGGCACTGTCTGCAGCGCAGCTACCGCTGTGCCTACAGCTCATGTAGATATACCCAAATTCTCTAAAGTGCCAGCAATGGTACCACTACCGGTGCTATCAGGTAGCAGATTGGCAATAGCTACCTGAATCTCTAGTCACGTCCTCAAATATGTACAATATCCTCTTTCAGGGAGTCTTCACCTGAAGCATTGCTTTCCAAAGCAGAGCTAGCTAGTGTGAAGGTGGATCTCCACAAGCCACTGTTGCAGCAATTAAGTGGGAAATGTGTGTTAATCAACACAGCTAAACTAGAGAGAGGTTTTGGTGGGTTTTCTACCTCCAGCACCAGTGGGAAATAAGAACAGCAGTTACTCTAAGTTTGGTGATAACCAAGGAGAGATTAGTGAGATTTCTGTGCATTCAGGGTAGCGCCTTGGCAGAGCATAGGACAGAGGAACCCACCAAAGAGAAATCAGACCAAGGAACACAGTCTGTGGAATAAAAGTACAGTAACAAATAAGAAAACTTAAAATTGGTCATTGATTTTCCAGCTGCCCTGGATATTTCAGAAACAATTTAAAGATAACAGAGGATAAGCACCTCTGAAATAATCCTGTTCATCCTTGGACCAAATATGCTGATGCTGAGAGAACTGTGGCAGTGTGAAAAGATAGTATTATTGTGTAAGCTAGATATGTTTTTATGTGTCTGTGTTACACAATTTTTTGTATTTTACTGATTTTGAACAGGAGGAACAGATACACCTTCATTTCTTGTGGGTAGGCTAATAAAAATAGCTGAGCACGCTAAGCATATAGGAAATTTTAAAATGAGGTGTTTAGTATTCTGCACTGTTGCAAGACTGTAAAGCTCAACGTGAAAATAAAGCAGAAGCCTGAACTGACTCTCTTGCCCAAGGAATGTTGGCATGACCTTAAACACACTCTAGACACCTGCTGATTAGCTATTCAGCTTCCACATGTGCCACAGTACTTTTCAGCAGGGTTAGTTGTCCTTTCCCAGAGGACACTGATAAATCAATGCCAACATTTTCTGTATTTGCTTCAGAAAACATTCCAGCTGTTCACGAAATTGCCACAGTTTTACTTGTGAGACATCTGTGAAAGCTGGGGATGTTACATGCCTGTCAGCTACTCCTGATGGCTGCCTTGCTGCATGTCATAATTGATCCTGGATAGAGAGGTGGTCTTGGTCCATTCCAGGCAAAGCTGAAATCCCTACATAACACTCATCAGTAACAAAGAGAGAAGTAACAAAGAGAGGTGGTTTCAAAGTGAGTGTGTGTCCACATCTTTAATGTCTACAGAGCATGACATCAGTAACCCATTGCTCCCTAGATCTTAGGGACGGAAGCTGTAGATAACGTGAACTGGAGCTGTCATATCTGATTAATTTCTTGTGTCCATTTTTTATGGCAGTTATGCTAATTTGGTATTTGAAGAGAAGGTCTGTGTACCTAGGATGCAAGCACGGCTGGTGAAGTTGCTGCTAAATGTGGGATATGTTTATTTAGTGTTTTATTTCGTAATGTCTGGGATTCTACAGACTTTGACCTGGAATTCAAAAATGGTGCGTTAGGAAAAAAACAACAAGGAGGACTTTCTTTAGTCATTAGTATGCCTCAAAACTCGTATGTCTGTAACCTACTTCCCAAAATGAGGAAATTAGAAATATTCCTATTTTATGTATTATTAGATTAATTTATCTCTCTTAGAAGATCTCTCAAACTCAAGTCTATGTATCAGAATCAAGTCAGGTTAAAGTAGTTATCTTTGCCACATATGAAAATGGACATTCCCATTGTCTGCACTCATCCTGCTGTGTTTGTGATTTGTAGTCATCAGCCACACTGCTATCTATCTTCTTCCAATTCAGTTCCAGCCCTGCTCCATAGTTTTCTGCCCCATTCTTATTTCCTCCCCATTTTCAACAGTCTTTTATCCCCCTCAAGCTGCTTAGTTCGATCTTCTAGTACACTTTCCTCTTTTTCCTCTCTAACACCATATATTCACCAACCTTGCCTATTTCTTGTCACTCCTCCCAGTTATTATCACATTCCCAGTTTGCCTGATTTTCTTGCTTTCTCCATGCCATCCTCAGCATTTAGTCATGGCTCAGTACACCTCTCAGTCTCCTGTCTCTCTCTGAGAATCTGCCTGTTTGTCTCATCTTTGTCACCTTACTCTCGTGGATGCTTTCAATGAACACTCATGTAATCAGGCCTCACCTTTACCACTGCGTACCTTCCAACTTTGTGCTTCACTATTGTTACCCTCCTTCTTTTCCACGCTCTTCCTCCAGCAGGCCGCCTTCTTCTGTCTCCTTTAAGTTTTTTCTATGAACTTGTTTGCTAAAGTGACAATTTGAAAAAATTAGCTGAGAAAATAAATCACAGGAAGATCACACAGCCATTTATCGCCTAACACAATTTTTTTTGTGTGTATTTTCCTTATCTGATAGTTGATACCAGTCTAGATTGCAAGGTGGAGAAATGGAAGTTTTTTTTAAACTGAGCAGTAGCATTGTTTAGACTTACATCGCCTCAGATCAGATTAGATTCTCACAAATATTTAAGAATCCATTTAACATTTCTTTTCTCCTACAGCCTTTAAAGCAGCAGCACTCTGTTGATTCCTAGGTGAAGCCTGATACTGGGGACTGGAGCAACTTCTAGCCAGTGCTGCTGGCTCGATCCAGGAGGTCTCTAGCATATACCCTTGGGTTATGTCCACACAATTAGGCAAAGCATGTGATTCAGGCTCTTGAGTTACATACTCCATGTATTTTACCTCTTTATTACAGCAGTAAACTCAGTTATGAATCAGGGCATTAGAGGTATCCCATACAAAAGTTATCTTGGCTGAAGGGATGTAGCTCTTCTAGAAAAGGGCTAGAAATGAGTGCCCAGTACTTTTCATCTCTGCTTAGGTTTCGGTTTTGGGCCAAGCCTCTTTTTAGCACATCTTGTTCCTTAACAAGATGAACTTATTGAACTTACTGAACTTCTAGAGTGGGCTTGAACTCATACTTGCCTTCCTTATCTCCCTATTGCACCGTTAGATGTATCACTAGATGCTTAGTGCACAGGGCTGAAGCAGGTTCCACCACTCTTTTGATGCATTCAAGATTCAAAGATGTCTTTCCTTACAGTCATGACTCGCCTTCAGCAGGTACATGGGCTGAGGCAATGGCACGCAGGACTACTGCAGTGTTACTCTCCCATAATGTTCCCTGCTTGAACTTTTAGCCTTTGTATTGACTTATGGTTCAGCACTGACAAGCGCTGAGCAGCCTCTTTCTCCTCTCATTATATACATGATTCCTGAGAACATCTGCTTAATATCCTTCATTGTCTTTCATCTTTACACGACTGTCATTGTAGTTAATTGACCAGTCCCACTCTGTACTCCAGAATATGAGAGTCTGTTCTCAATCTGAAAGTTGTGGTCCTATTTCACAGAATTGTATCACAGAATTGTAGGGGTTAGAAGGGACCTTGGGAGATCATCTAGTCCAACCCCCCCTGCCAAAGCAGGTTCATCTAGAGCAGGTTACAGAGGACTGCATCCAGGCAGGTTTTGAATATCTCCAGAGAAGGGGACTCCACAGCCTCTCTGGGCAGCCTGTTCCAGTGCTCTGCCACCCTCAAGTAAAGAAGTTTTTCCTCATCTTGAGATGGAATTTCCTGTGTTTCAGATTGTGCCCATTGCCTCTTTTCCTGTCACCGGCACCACTGAGAAGAATCTGACCTCATCCTCTTGACACCAGCCCTTTAGATATTTATAAGCATTGACAAGATCCCCTCTCAGTCTTCTCCAGGCTAAACAGACCCAGGTCTCTCAGCGTTTCCTCATAACAGAGATGCTCCATTCCCTTGATCATTTCCACCAACTTCACTTTTTTTTTCTGGAAAAATTCATGCCGTTAATAATCACTGCTAGCTCGTTTTAAGGTTATTGCCAATAACAATTTGCAATACATTTCTTATATATTCCTGTTAACATAACTGTTATTGCACTAGTATTATACGTTGCAATATTATTTAGGAGTTTCAAATGAGGTCAAAGCCTGTTGCATTAAACTCCCTATATATATATGCAGCAAAAGAAATATCCTTGCTTAGTACAACTCACTATCTTTATAAACAAAACGTTAGGAAAAGCAGTGGTCTGGGCAAGGTCATCCCTCAAGTCAGGAGAAAGCCAAGGTGGCAAAGCAGGTCCTTCTCTGGATTATGCCACATACTTTGTTTATCTCTGTTGTCAAGTCCTCGCCAGTCTGATCTCACTCAAGATGGGCGGTAGAAGGGAATAAAAGGATACAGTAAAACTTCATACAGTACAAGTCACCATGCCTCAGACTACTCTTGTGCAGTAAGCCATGCTGCATGCAGTGCCTTTTTTTTGTGTTAGATCCGTCATTAGGGCAAAAGCCCAGCTCTGTAAAGTTCACTAGTTGAACTTTTATTTTAGGTGTTCCAATACCTTCAAGAATCTGGCCTTGAAGGAGCATAGGATCTGGTATTACTGATTGTCTCAGCTTTCAAGCGATTTGTTTAATCAGATGTATTTATGTGTAATACAGCACAGCTCATAAAAATGCTGTTTGGTTTGGCTCACATCTGATAAGCTTCCCTGCTTCCCAGGGAAAAGGAAAAAAGCAAAGGATGTTTCTGCGCATATTATGAACATAGAGGCCCCAATCAGCGTGTGATAATTTCAAAAAGCATAGTCTTTATATTTGAATTTAACCTGTTAATCTTACGTTTCCGATATTTTTTCTGCTCCTTTGCTTAGTCGCTCCACTGACAGTGTTGTTTAGAGCTAGTTTTGTTAAATACAGATATATACACTGTAATGCACTACACATTCAGCAAGTGAGATCTCAGATATAAAAGAACAATGCCAGCAAGATACTACATATTTTCTACCCTATCAAATAGACTACATGTAATCCCCTCTCTGAAATATAATGCAAATGCAGCTGGACCTGAGACGACAGCTTTAAGACAGTCATTTTTCCTCCATTTGCTTTCATAAAATGGTGTCCCGAAAAAATTCTGCTGAGGACTGCAGGACTGAATAGTCTGCTCTGCATGAGAAAGGGGAGCTGCCCTATTTAAGGTGGAGTGCAGAGCAAATGTCTTTCTTCCATCTCCCCTTTTTCCTCTCAATAGCGCATGGTTTATCTTCAGCAAAGGCAGGAATTGTCTCTTAGAAACCAACCTTCTGAATTTCCACCTGAGAGGAGCTCAGAACAAAAAACAGACATTAAGGAAATAGTTAATATTTGCCCATATGCCCTTTGGCTTGTAAAGAACGTTCACCAGAGTTTGACAGCAAGTTCAGGCCCATTTCTTGCTGGAAGTGTTGCAATGCCCCCTTCCCTCTCTTGTCACCTCTGCAGGCATATACATATAGATAGATACTGCTTTCATTATGTGTGGAAACAAGGTGCCTCCTTCCAACAACTTCCAGTTTGGAAGACAAAATATACTTCTGGTTTTTGGCAAGTATACTCAGCAGAGGCAGTGGTAGAGTTGTGCTTGCTCACACCATCCTGGGAAACAACTCAGAGCAACACTCTGTCTTGATCCTGCACAAATGACAGTACCCTGAGGAGTAATCATGGTCCTCCAAGCAGGTCAAGGGAGGTGGTCCTTCCCCTCTCTTCAGCACTGGTGAGGCCACATCTGGAGTGCTGTGTCCAGTTCTGGGCTTCCCAGTACAAGAAAGACATAGACTTACTGGAGCGAGTCCAGTGGAGGACCACAAGGATGATTGAGGGACTGGAACATCTTTCATAGGAAGAGAGACTGTTCAGCCTGGAGAAGAGATGGCTGAAGGGAAGCTGCTCAATGTGTACCAATATGTGCTGGGAGGGAACGACGTACAGGGAGTCAGACTTTTCCCAGTGGTGCCTGCTGAGAGGACAAATGGTCATAAATTAAAGAACAGGAAAATCCATCTGAACACAATAAAAAACTTTTTAATACGTGGGTGGGCAAACACAAGAATGGTTTTCCCAGGGAGTTTGTGCACTCTCCATCTGTGGAGATACTCAAAATATGACTGGACACGATCCTGGGCTGCCACCTCTAGGTGACACAGCTTGAGCAGGGGTTTTAAACCAGATGATCCCAGGAGATTCCTGCCAACATGAACAATTCTGCGGTTGCTGAAACTCTACCATAGGGTTGCTTTAATCTTGAAAACTATTTTTTCCATACCCTTTATGTTTCCTCTCAGGACAATTCCAGCTGTAGCAGAGGCAATGTTGGTAACACCAGGTTGGGGTCACTGTCAGCTCCTACAGAGAGGGAGTCCATATTTAGAGTTGTGAGTGTGTGCCTGCAAAGCCACTGCCCATTATTCAATAAATTTCAAGTGCAGTGTCAGTCTAGTTGGACAGAAGAGGTTGTATGTGCTCAGAAGCCGTCTAGTGCCATAGCTACCACCCGATGAACAATTTGTGGACCATACTTCAACTACTAGATTCTGGGAAGGATTAGTTAAGGAGAAAGAAAAGCAACGTTCAACAGGAAACAGACTTCTCATTGTGCCCCTTCATTGTATATTCTCTGTGCTCCCTTTTCTGCTCAGTAGCACAGGCTAGTTTGGGACACTCTAAATTGTCAAGAGCAGCAAGGGGTTACCCGGAGTGTGCTTTGTTTGGCAATACAGACGGCTTTTTTTGTTAACTGACTTGAACCCATTGTCTGTGCTCCCCCTTCCCATACCCTCTCTCCTGTACTCACCACCCTCATCCCCAGCCCAGCTCACCCTCCGCAGATCCCGTTACAGTCTTTGGGTTCATGAAGTACAAATTAGCATAATCAGATTAGCTGCATGGGGTTGTTCAGCATGGAGCTGAAAAGGAAGAAAAAGAAAAAGTGGTTCACAAAGAGAAGCCCTGAGGAGGGCAGAAGGGGGTGGTATTGCTGTTGTGCTGTGGTGCTGAAAACTTGCACCTGCACAGCAAGCAGATCCTCTTCTCACTAAGGACTCTTAGATGGTATTAAAGCATAGAAATTAATTGGGGGGAGGGTAAGGAGGCAGAGAAAGGAAGACAGGAGGGCTGGGATGGAGGGGAGGGGATAGAAGGGAAGAGGAGAGGAAAGGAGGGGAGAGGAAGACAGGGGAGGGAAGGGGAGGGGGAGAGGAGAGATTCTATTAATTGAATTGTCTGGACTGGGAATGTATGGTTTGGTGACAGTGGAAAACATTGTTTGATTCCTATTCATCATGGTAATGTGGCCTATCAAAATAAGAGTGTTAGAGTCTCTGCAGGAGATTCATAAGGAACATGGTAAGGAAAAAGCAAACTGTCCATGGAGGGGGCTGGGGGGGAGGGTGTTCTTGGGCATTTTCTGTGGTGGGCTTGCGTAGCTAACACTAGTAAACAATCTGATTGATTGCCTTAGTGCCCGCCCTAATTTTCTCCTCTCTGCCCTCACTGGGAGAAGAACCCTTCCAGAAGACTCAAGACTCAAATCCATAGCCACAGATTTTAAAAGCAGCTGGGGGCTTTATATGCTTTTGTATTCAGAAACACGAGATGAAATGACTTGAAAGCTTTTAAAAAAATTTTCGGATACCTTCCAAGGCTGCTCCCACAGCACCAGGTCTTCCAGCTCAATTCCTTGACCAGTCACCCTTGTCTTTCTGAGGTATCTTAAAAGCATGCATGGACAGACATTGCAAGAAAAGCACTCCAAAAAGTAGTCATGACAACCCTAAAATCTTTTAAGTTGAGCCCTCAAGATCAAGAGTCTTACTGACAGCCTTAACCCTAGACTTTTTCAGTACTTCACAGAGTCAGGATAAAAACAAACATAAATGTCAGGGTAAGTCCAGCTTTAAGGCAATATTTATGACAAGCCCCTAGCTGACTCAAAACCTGCAGTTTTTGAGAAGAAATACTGCGTTTGCTTCCATTTACCTTAAAAGCACATGGCAGAGAACTGCTGGAAGTATTTAACTGATGAAGTTGTGATAAAAAGAAAAGAAACCTTTTTACTATTATTTTAACAGCATTTTCATTTATTTGACTTCAGAAATAAGCAATTCACCAACATATTGTTAAGGGAAATATAAAATGTATTTAGATAATCAAAACCATGTGATCAATGTTTGTCTTGTTGGTTCAGAAGCATATACTCTTGAGAAATGTTTGAAATTAATAGGAGTCACTATATCAGGGCTTTCAGAATTACCTAATTGGCAGTTTGACTTACTTGTTAGATGTAACATAAACAAGGTTTTGTTGTTCTGTTTTCTGTAGATCATATAATGCAGATGATATGTAGAGAAGTAATATAGAAGCAGTCCTCTCTCCTAGAAGAAGAGTAGTGTCCATCCAGGTATCTCAGACGTGGAATAACCATCCTGCATGCTTTCTCCCACTTTCACTGACATTTTGTCCTATTTTTGTTTTTGTCATTTTTCTTTTTCCTCAGTCTCACTCATTTGGATTTTAAAGGCAAAATTTGTGGGTTTCCCCCTTTGCATGTGACCTTAAGTGAACTTCAACGTGGACTTCAAGGAGATGATAAGGGGAATATAGATAGATAGATAGATATACAGGCAGGCAGGCAGACGTATAGATATATATATACGTGTTCTAATCTGTTCAGCTATTCAGTTCAAAATTGACAGGTAAAATTGTTCTGCTGAAGTTACCTGCCATGAATTTCTCTCCTCTCTTCCAAATCTGAGAGCTGGGGAACACTCACTGGCATTCCACATGTCTATGCAGAAATGTGGCCTTTGAGACTGGGCTGTCCTGTGCCAAACACAGTGGCTGCGCATGTTCACCAGACGGCAGCTGGCTGCTCTTCTGCGCCTGAAAACTTAGGGAAAATGTTTGCAGCATGGCTCAGGAGGACGAGCCAGAGAGGGCAGCTCCCTTCAGCATTGAGTTATTTTAGTTCCCATTCAAATGGTGGGAAAGTTTCCCACCCAAGCGGGCTGTGCCAGAGCTGATTGCTTTTGGCAAGTCCAACCTGCCAGGCTCACTCGCTCTGTCAGGGAATCTCAACTGGCAAACAACTTTTTGCCATTCAGCCCAATAGAGATGACTGTAGAGCCTCTTAACAGGGCCAGATACTTCCTTCTGAAAAAACCTTTTAACCCACAGGCAGTAAAACACTTCAGGTCACAGTCCGCTGGCCTGAGCATCTGTGGTTAGCAAGGTCTAATAACCTCCACTCAAAATGCTTTTAGGCATTGTAGTTTCCTCTTGAGAGTCTTCAGGTCTTTCCAGTGAGTGTAAAGCCTTTTAAAGCTTGAATTTAATACTGCGTAGTCCTGAACTGGGGGAAGCTACAGGTTATGTTTTGGTTGGTTGTACATCTACATATCAGAACACAGTAATTCTGATGTAATTTGAGGGAGATTTAATACTGGCTGTCTTAGCCTTTCTAAGGCTCCAGGACTGAGCACTGCTGTCTGCCAGGGTTTGCCAAATACAGTCACCAGGAGAAAAATAAATGCTAAATGTTGTCTACATCAAGGGCTGGAGGCAGAACACCTTCCTGAAGTCTTGCTGGCTCTGGGTCGTCATCCTTTAGCTTTCCATTGAGGTTCTAGGCTACCTAAGAAAGAAAGGTGCAGAGTAAGGGATTTCAAAGAAAGTGAGGGATCTTCCGCAGGTCTGAGGTATTCGTTGTTGTTCACAGTGCCCCTGGCCAGCTGTAATGGTGGGTGTATGGGGAACCTCTCCTGCCCTGTACGTGTGAATACCTCTCTGCATTGCTTACCAGCATAACAGTCCAATGCGGGCCATGCTGAGATCCACAGGAGTCTCTACTGACTTCTTCCCACCCTTCGTCCTGAGCTGCCCCTGTGCTATTTTGTGGCATTGATGCTCAGCAGTGGCGATGTACCCACAGAAAGGATGGTTGCTCTTTGACTCTCTTTTTGGCTCTCAGTGCCTGGGGGGGTCCCTTTTCCAAAAGGTGCTCCCAAACAGGGGCTTATCACAGGGTCCTCGGTTGGGCACTGTTGGGTTTGCAGTCTGTGGAAGAGAAATAGACCGTGAAGGGATGGGATGTGCATTGGTTTGCATGTATGGGAAGGGGATAGGGGGAGAATACAATGGCATGAGACGTAACGCTGTTTCTCACAGAAGAGAACTGGACCAACCCAGAGTACAATGAAAATGCTATCCATAGCTTACTGACAGAACAAAAATGAAAATTCAACCAGATACATATATCGACCAGATAGAGAGCAATCTCTGCCTCCTGCAACCCAAATACTTGTTTGAGCTGTTTCCTCCACCCCACCTTCTCCCTCTGATTCTCTCAGCACCTGCTGTATTAAAAATACAATTACACCCCTGAAAAGCGATGGATTTAGACTCTGTCACTTTGTCGATGACCTTTAGATTTAAGACTGGCTCCCAAGTGACCCCTGCCCCACAGGTCAGTAGTTAAGTCGCCCATTCTCTCCACCTCCTTTCATCACCCAGCCTTCAAAGAACAAAAGTCAGATCTGCCTTGCTCACACTACTTTAGCCATGGTCACTGCATATCATTCCCTAGCAGCAAAGAAATTTGTGGGAGCCAGTTAGATACTGGAAGATAAATTACTAAACAATTCATGAATCGTATGCCTCTGAAACACAGTGGTCCTGCAGCCTCCGCTTCTTGCTCAGACCAAGATGCTAGGATGAGTCTTGGTGTCCTAAAACAACTTTTGTTTTGTTATTTAATTTGGCTGACTCAGGAATCGTGTAAGTCTCCCTCTGCTATGCGCATCGTACCCTCCTCCCTGATTTAGATGCAGTACAACTAGCAAGGCTGCGGAGTACATGCCTCACCACAAAGTTTTCCTCGGCATGGGCAACACTCCAGAAAAAGAGGCACCATGCAGATGTAGATTTTCACTATGCAATGTCCAGTGCTAGGCACAGTGTGGTCACATTGGCCAGGATTTGAATCCACTGAATGCCAGGCCAAAACCCCGATTGCAGACCTGCCTTTCCTCTAACCACAGCCTGGCCATCACTAGGATTCATGCACAAGACTACAGCATTCTGGTAAGACACAGTTGCAACATATTTCTTTCGTTACCCAGCCCAAATATGCAACTTCAATCACACTCCATAGCCATAAGGGAGATACTGAGAAAATGGACATCATGAAGCTGTCTGCACAGCAGGCTTGTTCCTGGTGATGTGTGGGCTACTTTTAAGGACAGTGTACATTGCACCTCTCCTGGCATAGGTTCTATTAGGTTCCACGATAGCTGAAGAGTGGCGCTTCTCTGCTAGCACGCAGCCTTTGATGAAAGTAATTTTCATTTGACCTGAAATGTGGATCTTTATTCTTCCATTGATCATGATGCAAATTCCAAATAAAGGAATGTCTCACTGGAATTTCTGTTTCACAAAGGCAGAACCCTCTGTGCAGGTTAGGCAGTACCATGGGTTGGAAGGAGCCATGAATCTTTTAGCTTTGCATCATGCCTTTTTGTATCAGGAGATACCAAAGATGCTTCTAGAAGATACCACCTTATCTGGTCTTCCTTGTGATATTGACAGCCATACCCACACACAAAAAAAAAAAAAAAATTAAAAAAGGAAAAAACTCCAGCACTGATATTTACAACTAGAAAACTCAGTAAGGGCCTTAAGACTAGGGACATTCTTGTCATTTATACTAAGGTTTTGCTACTGCTGCAACATATGTGAGACATTTTCAGCCAGCTCTAAATGACTTGGTATGTCTCCATGCCACAGGTCCCATTTTCTCACAGCACAGCACCATGTTAACAAGCCTATACCATGCCCACTTCCAGAGGAGGCGTTGCCACATGATCCTGAGCACACTAATTTGACATTACCTGCTGTAAGCAGAGGGTCCTTTCTAACGTGGCATTGCCTTGCTTAGTATAGTTACATATTTTGCTGATTTCATTACTTTTGTGTATAATCTCTTGAGACAATACCTTTCTCAGGCACATATTGTGCAGAAATCCCTCTCTTGGTTTCTCACCGAGCAGCCTCAGAGCTGTGAGACGTCCAGTTGAGCACGAAACTGAAATTGGCCCTATGTCCCAGTGTTTTCCCATCTTTGCCTCGCAACTTCTGCATCTATCATCCTAGTGCTTCCTGTCCCTCTCCCAGCCTCGTATTCAACTGGGGATTAGGGTGTTCCCAACAGGTGTTCGCCAGAAAGAGCAGCTTTACATCCTAAGCTCCCCTCAACTTTGGAGGAGTTTTTATATCCGAACCTCAACTCCGGTTCGAACGTGTAGGTTTTGCCTATCTGAACATCCCCAGATTACAACAGACACAAGTCAGAGTCCAAATTAATTCTTTAGGGTGATTTCTGCTTTTTAAAATGGAGTTGGTTAAAATCTTTCGAACTGTGAATATTTGGAAGACAAACACAACAGTGTTGCACAATGAAATTTTATTTATCTGTCTTTTTCAACAGCTGGTCAAAATCTTCTCAGCGTGTAGCTTGGAAAACAATTCAACCAAAAAGTGTAAGAAATCATAATAAAGAAAAAATTCCTGTCATTCTTCATCATCTGATAGCGTTGTTTCTTACATCAAGAATCTTGCGTAAGTGCTGAACAGTAGAACAATTCTCTACTGGAAATTACATTGTGATGGTTTTAGTATCCTCTACCAAGTGGTATGCAAATGTAAAATGAAATTTTAGAGAAGTTTAAAAAGACAAAGATTAGTTTCTTAAATAATTTATTTGGAATATATTGGATGTTAAATAACATCACATAGCACAAAATGTGGTCAGTTATACCATATTTGCCCATGATCATACAGATTAGAAATACACAAAACACAAAGAAAAAACCTGACGAGAAAGAAGTATCTTTGGTACATAGATCTAGTCAAATACATGCTGAACGTGAGAGTAAGGAGCTCCTAAATGGAAAGGAGAATAAAAAAAGAGCTAATATGAACCAAAGCAATAACAAAAAGGGAAGCTTTTTATAGTAGAAACTATAACAAGCATGTTACACTACAGAATTGCCAGGTTTTCTTTCCTCTTTCCTGGGCAATAACTATGCTCACAAGATGTTTTGGCTTGCCTTGGTGACGTGCGTTTCGTAGAATAACGAGTGGCTGATAGACCAAATAGCACAGCCACACCTCGCCCTTAAGTGCTCTTATTTACTTGCACTAATTTATCCTTCTGTAACTCCCAGCAAGTCAACAGAAAGCTAGGAGGAGGACTTGGCTCATTACCTTTGAGGCACTGTGCGGAAGAGGCTGTGACTCCGTTCAGTAACATTAAAGTGGGCAGAGGCGGGGAGAAAGCAGTACCAATTTCACAGACCATGCAAAAAGACTCTTAGTGCGTTTCCACTCAGCTGCTCTCCAGTGCAGTACTCAGCCCTGATGGCTCAGAAATGCAGGGATAAGCAAAATGAAGATTAACAGTGTTCAGAAACAAAATGAAATCACCATGAAGCCTTACAGCTTTCTCCCCCCCCGCTTTCTCTTTTGGTCAAAAGCTGTCCACTGGCACCCGTGTACCCTACAGCACCAGCCCTGGGTGGGGTGAACTGTGTTCTTGTCAGACCTTGGTCTTTGTTAACGCCCAGGACAGCCCAGTACATGCTTAGCAGGAGCAAGCCCTGGATTTTTGGTGCAGCTGGTTGTTAGTGAGGCTTTAAAAGGCAGCACAGCTTTGGGGACCAAATCTCCTTGTGCAGAAGGGCTGCACATATTACATGCACAAACCCTATATCTGCTTCCTGAAAGTAGCTCATTGTCTCTTGAATACACAGAAACAGCCTAGGGACGTGCCTTGGCACATGGGAGCTCCATTTCTTCACCAGTAGTGAATAGTTTTCTTTTCTAAGCTTCTAAATGAAGTGTACCTTGGTCCACATGGAAATCAAAAGGACCGGTGTCAGGGGGAGGAGGATCTGACCAGGAAGCAGTTTTACTTAAACCCAGTGTCATTTTTTCTCTTTCTCTAGGCAGCTTTATAACTTGCATGAGCAGTCCCGACCTTTGCTGACACAGGTTACAGCTCAGTCATGAAATTAAATTGACTTGTGGGCAGCAACCCACAATGGTCATTTTCATGAAACTTCTTGTCATCCTGCTTATCATCTAAACACCTACAGCACGGTGGCTGGCGTTCCCTAGAGGGAACTGACGCACTGAATCCAGTGGAAGACATTTACACCAATTTCTTTGTCCTTCCTCCATCAGCCTATTGGGGATGGCGTCCAGATGGAGGTCCCTCACCTACAGCAGGCAAAAGCAGGGGGTTTAGAGTTAATTGGGTTCATAGGCAGCATGCCCCTAGTCTTGTCCACAGTATTGGTACCCGGCCTGGGGCAGACATCAACCCAACTTCATGCAGCCCAGAGTCACAGCACCAGGGTCTTGCAGGTGACAGCAAGGATGTGTGCGGCCTGATAGTGTCTCCCACAGCAGGGTGTTAGGGCTGGTTCAGGAACTTGATGCCCGAGACCTGCAGCATGCAGCCCTGTGCCAAAGGGGCAGCTCAGAGCACCAGTGGTGCCTGCCTAGCACAAGCTCCAGCTGCTTCTGCACCCCGGCACAGAAAGGGGCAGTGCTCACTGACGTTTCCATGAAGGTTTTCACAGTGCATCCCTGAGGCCTTTCTTCTGGGACTTCCCTCCCAAAACAGGACCTCCCCCATTGCTACAGCTGTCGAACAAAGATGCTTAGCCAACAACTTGTTTGATGGGCTTTTAAGGCAGCTGGAGTGTAGCTGACCGGCTTCCTTCACATGCACACTGTCCCTGCTGTGGAGGAGGTTTACTCTGACTATTGAACACACTGATACTCATCTTTGACTACGTCTTCTTTTATTTTAAATTGTCCTTTTTACTTTAACCTAATGTTTAATTTTGTTTAATAACGTTTTCCTCTGTCTCTAGGGATCCCTCTAATCTGATGGAGGAAGATGTAGCCAGGTTCAAGGGCTAGGACTTCTGTTTTCAAAGAAAAAGAATCAAGCTGGAAATAAGATTCACAGGCTCAAGAGTGAGTGCAATTAGCCCCTAGAAACACTGGTGGACAACTGTGGCAAATATCACGTCTCTCAAAATCTTTCACTACCAAGGCCAGATGTCTGTCTTTGACAAATTTTGTAGTGGAGTCATCATTCTTGAGCTCAGTAGTGTTTCCTCCAAATAGCATGGGAGAACAATCTCTTTCCCTGCCAGAAACACTGGATGAATTTCTATGGCCTGATTTATGGAGGAGATCAGAGCAGAAGGCCCTTCTGGCTTGGACTCTGCTGTGACAGCAGTGAGTCCTTCCAAGTTCCCAGAGGCTGCGAGTTCTGTCTGGTCTTACAGGTTGTTGGCTGACCAAGGATTTCCTTTCCTATTAAATAAAAATCTGTACCAAATAAACCAGTAATAAATATAAATAAATAATCGCAGTACACAGAGGAGCAACCCACAGATTCTGCAAAAAGAGGGTGACTATCAGACTAAAAACAAGACTGCATGTCTCTGTCTGCTAGGGGGATGATGTCTCAGACCAGCACTCTACTATATTGCTGCTCATGCCAGGAGAGGAGACACCACAGTTTTCAATCAAAGTCAGCTCCTCTATACTTTGCAAGTGTGGGGCTTGCTGTAAGAACCCCAGGATGCTGCCCCGTGCTGCCACTGCTGTCTGCTGCAGGCCTGGCTCTCCCAGGACCTTGACTAGGAAGTTGATGTATCTCATAGCTAACCGGAGTGTCTCATTCTTGCTCAGTTTTTTGTCTGGCGGGTGGGTGGGAATGAGCTTCCTCAGCTTGGCAAAGGCACTGTTGACATTTTGCTGCCTCCATCGCTCCCTGGTGTTGGTGAAGATCTTTCTTGTCATTCTCAAGGTGCTGCAAAGCAAAGGAGATGGGAGTGAATGCTAGATACCCCTGGCTTTCACACAGGCTGCTGCTCTGGGGGCACCATAACTTCTGGGCCAGCTGCAAGCACATAGTGATGGTGCTAGGCATTTCTAATTTTTGCCACCTGTGGCTGATGCCCTTGTCCTGTGTGTTCTGCATGGATTCACCCCAATCTCTAAAGTCATGGCCCCATTCGCAGCCACGATCATAAGCATTGCACCTGCAACCAGATGCCACAGTTCAGTAAGCACTTCACAAAGGAGTAAATTCATTTCCTCACACAACCCTTTGGTGCTGCTAAGAGCCCAGCCTGTCCAAGCTTCTGAGAGTTCCCATGCAGCAGAATTCCCAAAAGCTAATGCATTAGTGTCCCGCCAGGCTGCATGAAGGACACCTGGGCACTTTTTGCAGTGGAAGGCAGGCAGAGAGGCAGGCCCAGGGCAGAACACGTCCATGCTTTCACACCCCTAGTTCACACCTTCTTGGGGGCTACTCCCCCAAGCTTCGTGACTCGTGGCTGGAGCTAAGCCAGGTGGACCTTCATCGTGGGCCTTCAGTGAGCCACTACAGGCGCACATGTCTACGGTTATTTCAGGAGGCTTCTCCAGGGAAGCAACCATCTGGTTCCCTGCCCAGCCCACACTGACTGCTCACTGCTGGTGGCAGAGAGTCTTCAGTCTGTTCCATTCAGGCTTCTGCTTTAGCCTCTGAGAGCTGCCAAGACTAAGCCACAAGTGCCATGAGTGCAGGCTGCAGAGGGAAAGTGTGATTCCTACAAAACGTGCAGGCATCCCAGCCAAAACATCCACGTAGGTGTTCCCTGCCTCACAGGGCAGCAAAGGGAACACAGTGCCCAGAGCAGACCTGGCAACAGAAGAGCACTGTGCAAGGGGCACAGGGTAATTTTAAATCCGATTTACTGGAAAGGTAATCAAAAGCTGTTGGGGTTGCCCTAACCCTGCTCCCACCGCCATTGGAGAGGGTCTTCCCTTCCCTCCCACAGCCCTGCAGGAGACACTAATTTCTCCATTTCTGAAGCTGCTTTTTGTGCCAATGGCACACAGACAGTTGGAGCAGGGAAAAACTATCTGCAGCCAAGAGACTAAAGGACAAATGTTTCCACTTACCCTCCCATGCATGTGAAAACCTCGGCTTTTTACATTCATTGGCAAACCCAACGCTACAGCAGTCCCACAGGGGACTGGGGAGCAGGGGGTGATAGCACCCTTCACCCTCAGAAAGGGGAAAGTTTGGGGTGACAGCCCAGTTGTGATCCCATCTCTGTATGAAGCAGCCTCATACCATGCAAGACACCCAGGGTTCACCAAACTATGTGGTAACAGTGCGGGTGAATAAAGAAATCCCGCTGTGAGTTGGAGGTTAATTGGGGTGCCCTGGCAATGAGACAAGACGTGCATAGCAGACAGGGAAGTTCCCTCCCAGCTCCTTCAAGCCCCAGTCCAGCAGTGACTACAAGTCATGAGGGAAACACAGTTACAGGCTCATAAATTATGTCAGAGCCGTGTTTGGAGACCTCGGTCAGAGATGCAGCTAATAAAGATGCACCCATGTGTACTATATATGGCTACCTTCATGCCGCCTGTACCTCCCGGGCTCCTCTCGGTCATAGCCTTTACAGAGCTAACACATTTCTATTTTGGTAGAAGCCTGAAATTACTGTCAGGCCCAGTTGTCTACTCTGCCTTCAAGGGACGAGAAAGTTGTCTCATCAAAATGTCCTTGTTTCATGGGAGTCTAATTTAAAAAACAAACTCTCATATTTTGAGGGGCTGAGGGGTTTTCGTATTTTTTGTAGACTTACATTGAGTCACATTTCTTGATCTGAAAGGGGACTGTAGCACTCTTTTTTTATTATTCTCCTACCATTACTTTTGCATTGTGCTATGGGAACAAATCTACTTGGCACTTTGCACCTACCTGAAACAGCTAGCATGTACCTTTTTGGCAAGAACTCCAGAACTTCGCCACATCAGTGATATGGATTTTAAACATTGTCTTCCCGTGCTCCTCTATACTGCGGCACATTCACTCCCCAAAGGCAAAACTTTTGCCTTTACAGTTTTATTCTTCCAAGCAGCTGCTTGGATCCATGTGAAGTTCAGAGTACCACCTGCTTCTGTCTTTCTCCCTTCTGTTTTTGGTGTTTGGTCTTTTTTGGGGGGTTTTATTTTGTTGTTGTTGGGGGTTTTTTTGAGACAAATTTATCCATGTACAAAGGCAGTTGTTTTTTGTAATGTAGGGAAAGCTATTTGAGCTTCCTCGTTTCTTCTAATGGGCCGGGGTGGATTGTATTTTGCCAGGCCTCTCAGTCTGCACTGTAATTCTGGCAAGCGGGTCTGGGTTTGCCATGTGCCTGCTTACACCTCAGCTACAAATACCAACAGAGGATCTGCTCTTCCTCTTCCCCCTGCTGCAGACAGCCCCCAGCAAAGGAAAGCAGGTTAGCATCCAGCCCTGGCGCTGTGAACATGTCAGCTCGTCCTGTTAGCAGTATTATTAGTGGAAAAATAACCCCAGCCCACTCCTTCATGCTATGCTTTCTTTGTCTGTCTTCTCTTGCCTTTGGAAAGGACAACACTACGTTTGTGGTCACAAGCCTTGTCAGCAAACAGATGCCTTTGTGAGATCAGCTCCTGCTTTACACTTCAAAAACGTGTGTTTGCATTTCTGACATTTATTCAAGATCAGCAAATAACAGCTCCTCCCCTCCCCCAGCGCCTCCTCCTGCACTGACAGCTCTACTGGGATCTTCATTTCAGGTGTTATCCACCTCCGTACATCTCTCCACCTTAAATTCCTCTCTCCTTTCTCCCATTACTGTTGCGGTTTTCCAGTTGTTGTGCTCAGAGTTTCGGCTAGAAACGTGAGAGAAAAACAAGCCTGGTCCAATCCTGCATTAACTGTAATATTTCAGCACAGATTCTTTTCTCATATCATCACCTACACATCCCTCTCGTTCTCTGTAACCACAGCACCTTCCAGTTAAAATGCAGTGAGTTTGCTGACAAGGGATCTGATTTCCATTAGTTTTGTCTCATTCCCTTCCTCCTGTTCCCTCCTTCTGCCCAACCCTCCCCACCAAGCTTGGCTTTCAATATGCTATTACTTGCAGCTTCAGGTCTTAGCTAATGTTGCACATCTGATCAATGTATTCTCTATCTTTCTGTGGTGTACTGTATAAAATATGTATTGTGTGTGGCGTATATCCCACTGGTCCATTTTAAATCTGTGCAGAAACCACCCATTTGTACATATCACGGTCAGATAAATTGCATTAACCTGCAAGGCTGGATTTTGTGCATTCTGGTCATCTCCCGTAACCACATGTTAACAGCGCCACATTTAGCTGACGATAAAGAAACCCAGGAAGACATCAGCTTAAATTCAAGAGGATTAATTCTGCTCTCAGGAATGTAAATCTGGAAAGTTACACCATTTCCACTGGAGGAATTACTCTGAAGGGCAAAATGTCGTCACTGAGGACAGGATTTAACTCAGATCAAGAAGACAAATCCAGCAGCGGTGGGTAAGCACAGTTTCATGAGCTAAGATCCACATCTGCAGTGTGTAAAGAGAATTGTGCAAAGAAATAACCCCAGCCCAGCAGTGAATCTGCTCCAACAGCCAGGAAGAGAGAAAACAGAACCCTGTCACCCACCAAACGGATAACTGAAGCTCTTTCCACACGCACACCCCTGCCTACCCGTTTGAAAAATACAAAAATGGGAGGGGGGGAAAATACTGTCTGTGGTTAGTGCAGCCGCAAGTGTCACCAGACAAAAGGCTAAACAATGGGAAAGATGAAGATCTCTCCCTGGGTAGTAGCAGTTCTCACTGCCTCTCTATGCAAAAGCCATTCCGGCAGCAGCAGAGCAGCTCAGGCACAAAGCACCGTCTCTGCTAGGACATCCCTGGCAAATGGCCCCTGAGCCAGCGGTTAATGTCTGAGGGCTGGCAGGGGACTCGCCGGGAGCCCAGCACTCAGTCATAATTAGCAGGCTGCTATTAAATAAAGATCTTGGATGAGAAAGTTCCTCCCTCAAGTTATACCTTTGACCTCGGTGAAGCTAAATCCGTGTTAAAACTGGCCACTGGAGACCTACTCCTGCAAATCTTAATCAGACAGCAGATGCCTGCTGCCAGCAAGAATTGGCGTGCTTCTAGTAAACCTGCAGTGCCACGCTGTTACTCCACCGGGGAAACCCAGTGCCTGCTAAAATTGGTTATTTAACACAGTGCATTGGATTCTGTGAAGTCCCCTCAGCCCTTAAGTAAATGGCAACAGAAGAGCAGATGGTGCCTGTTCCCTGTACCAGGCAGGTGCTTGTGAGCCTGATCTACCACAGGGAGCAAAGATTCCCCAGCTATCACTCCTCACTGCCACGCTTTGTTCACTTCGCATCAGTGCGATCTGGCGAAGAGGAGAAAGAGGAAGCTCATTGTTTCCCTCTTCAGTTCCATGTGAGCCTCGGAGCGTGGGACTCAGCTCCATGCAGAGGGGAAGACTGAGCACGGATGTCACAAGACATTACACTGCCCATCCATAACGTGTGACCTTTTTCCCCCACCCCCCACCCCCTAGGAGGAATAAGCTCAAACTCTTTGCAGCTGAACCATGCTCTGTTTGCTGCACGGTTATTCGGACTGCCATGACTTCCCTTGGACTGGGAGGGGAAGGAAGAGGAGAGGGGTCAATGCTTGTAAGAGCATTGCTTAGTGCAGGGGGGTTGGACTAGGTGACCTTTAAAGGTCTCTTCCAACCCAACACATTCTATGATTCTATGATCACATCTGGGTGCAGGCCCTTCCCTCCCAGCTTTCCTCAGACCCCTGTCTCCATCGCCGCCTCCCTGTATCTCGGCACTATGCCCCCACGCAAGTGTGTCCCACCTGGAATCCCACAGGTATGCTGGTGGACAAGGACACGAGGAGGGAGCGCAGTGCAGTGAGATGAACGCTGGGCTGGCAATCAGGGAGTTGAGCTTCTGTCCTCATATCTGCTTCTGTCTTCATATCCTTTGCCTCAGGAAAATTCCTCTTTCTTTTTTTTTTTTTTGCTGCACCTCTGTGTCCTTCCTGCCTGTAATTTTTTTGTCTCAGCTGCAAGGTTTGTGGAAAGGAAAGCATTTTTGGGTGTGGGTGTGGGTGTTTTAGAGTATCCACCAGCACATGGTGGCCCAGCCTTGCGCAGCATTGGTGGGTGCTGCGTTCGTGTAATGACAGAGGAGAGCCTCTCCCAGCCCTCGCAGGACAATTCCTAACACCTGCAGGGAAACTTCATTTTATTTCAAATAAGATGTGGGAAGAGCAGCTACTTCAGGAGTAAGCATGGGCTCCCTTCACGGCCTCGTGCCTCTGTTGGGAGTGGTACCTAACAACCATACCACGGTACAAAGCGCAGCGGAGCAGCAAAAGCGCTATAAAAAATCAGTCAGCGCCGACAGAGTGATTTACCTTTTTTAGAGTCTGTAAATCTGGGACAAAACACACGCAGTGAAATCTCTGGTTCTGGGAGCCCTCCTGTCTTAAGGGCAGCGTTTACAGCTACACTGTGCTCTCGTTGAGCCTTAAAAAAAAAAGGAAATTGCTGCAGTCTTCAAAAGCAACTGTGTAAAGATCTCAAGCTCAAGTCAACCTTCACATTTGGGGATACTAGTATACACATGACCACGTTTTTCAAAAGGCAAGTTTTCCACCTGAACCAGTGTTGCCCCTGCGTTGCCTAGCTTTGTAATCCGGTTGCCCTCCTAGAGGGGGCAGATCCAGAGCGAGGGACAGAGGTTGCTGCTTTCTGAGAAATCAGCCTAGCCTGCAGACTTCATAACCTGGGCACCCTGGCGTCACGTCCCCTAAGGCTGCCTCAGGAAAGGTAGGTCTGTAAAGCAACAGGCTGCCACCCAGCAGGCATTTGGGAGTGCACAAAATGTGGAGCTAAGGACTCACCATAGCGATCAAGAGGTTTACTCAAGGAAGCCCTGCACATGGGAGTGGTTTTGGTGTGGTTTTTTTTTTTTTTTTCCGTGGCTCCCCTCTTGTCAATGTTTTTAATGTTCCTTTGCAGTAAAGTTGAATTATCCACGGGTCTGTGCAAAACAAAGAACCTGCTCATGGGCTGCGACAGATTTTGCTAAATGGAGGTCTGGTGTATCGGCATGGACATGACAGCTTGCAAAGCTGAGAAAGGAGCACTCTGCCAGGAGGTTTAGCTTTGGTTCACTAAACTTGCACTTGCGCTATTTTCTGTACAAGATCTGAGAGTCTTTCTTGGAATTGTGCTTCTCTGTCCTCGTGGTCCCATTTCCAGTAAGGCCCTCTTGTGTCAAAGTCTGAACTACAGTTCCAGTGGGTTTTCTTTAAAAACAGCCTCTGCCCAATTACCTTCCTGAATATTACATACAGACACTATCCCTGTACTTCAGGGTTGACACGGAGAAGAAAAGCAGCTTGGCGGTCTTCTGGAAGCTCTTCAGGGACTCTTTTTACCAGACTTAGCGTGCAAAACCCTGTTCTACACAGATATTTTCTCCCACCTCATAAGAGCACATATTCCCGCATGCCTCTCTCTGCACCTGCCACTACGAGGCAGTAAGGTAACTGTTAATAGCAAAAACGTGTCCATTTGCTTTAATTTCCTTGCCTTGCCTGCATGTGTAGGAAAGTCCACATCCTCCTGACTGAAGATCTGTTGTGTAAAGAATGGGGGGGGGTCAGATGCTGCACGTCCCACAACTCAGCAAAGACTTGTTGTTAGGAGCAAAGGGAAAAGCCAGTGCTGTAAGGGACATTTGCATCAGATCTTGTATTATTTTTGGATACGACCCCCAGATAGTATTTGCTTTTGCATTTTATCCAGGCGAGCCCTCTGATAGCAAATCTCTCTGACTTCAGCAAAAGCAAGACTGAAAGTTTGACAGCATCCTGATAGTGGCATGCAGTGCCCTCTCTTCCTACCAAAAACAAGGTAAAACCAGTCTACCAACCACCATGGCATCACCCCAGGAATTAACTGGGGTGTGCTTAAGACTAGAGGTCACCGCAAGCACTGAGAAATGTAACCACCACAGCAAGTCATGACTTCCGAAAGTGCGATACAAACCACCGCAAGACAAGGACCGCAATCCTGTTTTTCCTTAGATGTCATCCCAGTGGCGCTATGCCTGATAGAAAGATGAGCACGGAGATCACCCCTGCCTCAACCGCTGCATTTAGTCCCCATGCCTCCCACCTGGCATGCTGATCCTCTGAACACTTAGTTCCTTGGATCAGCTGCTCATATCACAACTACTTTAATGATTTATGTAAGTAAATGTAGTTTGTAAGTTATGTAAGCAGCAGTAAAACCAAGATGCATTTATTTTAGCTGTTTTTTGGGAAATGATATAGAAACTCGTGGTGGAAAAAGGTTCTAAAAATTAGGTATCGTCCTACACTGTTATATGGAAATCAGGAAAGATAGAGAGAGCTACTTCAGAAAAATGCTTGGTTTATTGTTTATTAACTTTCTCAGGCAAATACAGCTTTATGCAATAGGGTAGCCCTGGAAATACAAACATCTTCTAGATTGGCAGTTTCCAAAATTTTTTTCAAATCTAAGAATTATGACTATTTACTGGCAGAACTGAAATTAATAAAATTGCTAAGCGTTTTCTCCTAAGTCAACTATTGAACTGAGCAAAATTCAAATGCCTATGTATTTTACATATGCATCAGCTGTAAGACAGACGACCAATAAAACAGTAGTGATATATTTAAATATGTGAGGACTGGAATTTAAAACTGTTTCTTTACATCTTTACCTGTTGACACAGTCATAGGATTTCCACAGTCCTATGCATAAGCATTCGGTAAAGTCTAATGAATGCATGATTATCTGTGCTTTTGCAAATAATTTGTTTTAAATATCAAACACCATTGGAGAATTCTGTTCAGTTTTAGTTCTAAACTCAGAAAGTCTGAGATGCTCTGTGTAATCATTTTGCATTGGTGCAATAACTCTGATTTACAGCACTTTGCAGTGGCATAAATGAGTTTGCTTAATGTGTAATTGTACAGTTATGAAGTAAGAAAATCTAGGAATAGCAGGAACAGTGATTTTAAAATCACCTTAGTTTGCTTCTCATCTAAGCATCAACATTTCTTTCAAAAGTAGTATAGCCAATTAATGATTTCTCCTGACATGAGGTCTTATTTACCGAGTCCCTGTGGATACCAAGAGTTTGAAAAGTCCAGGCACAAAAATTGAAAAATAGGGCAACACGGTTCCTTTGCTTGATTAAACGCAGCCACCTGCAAGTGGCCGTTTCTGTAAGTGTTCTGCTTGTCAGATCAGATGCCTTACTCAACTTTTTGGTGAGAAGGTTCAGAGGTGCTATGATAAGAAATAAAAGTGCAGTGGGTGGCAAAAGGCTGTTGCAGAAATTCCTTGCTTTAAGAGTGTTCCCTGCTCTGAGAGGAAACTTTGGCATTCCTAAGAAAGTTGCAAGATAAACCCAAAAGAGGAGAGGCAACGACGTAGAAGAGGCCGTTGTCACTTACTTTTCTGGTCACAGGTGCTTGTGGCTTTTGAAAGCCGGTCAGCGGGTGGACGGACAGGAGAATCGGATGCTTTCTATTTTTCTGTCCCGACTGCCCTCGCAGAGCCTGGCTGCAGAGCTTGCTCTCGCTGGAGTCAGCCCCGCGCCCGTCCTGGCTGCCTCATTTATAGAGTAGCAGGTCCTTTGTCTGACGCGTGTCACCACTAGTCCCAGCAATCCAGGGAGCTTGTTTTGCATCTCCCAGGAGATTCTCTCTATCCTGCCTTTTCTCTTCTCACCACTCGCCCTCTGCCCTTTTCTGTGGCTGGTACAGGGCGGTAGCTGAGACCGTGTCTTAGGGGGAATCCGGCTAGGTCCAGTGCACTTTGCCGGAAAGGATGGAAACTGCTTGTGGCAAGAATTTAATTTTTCTCTTTTTTTTCTTTTCTTTCTTCTTTTTGGAGGGATATTTTTTTAAATTTATTTAGTCAGCCCTGAGCTTGTAAATGTTTCCAGAGAGAGAGAGATGCAGTGCTCATTCAAAAGCCGCCTTTAAGACAACTCAGTACTGACGCACAGGCTGGTGTATTTATTGTATTCCTCAGCAGTACATTCCCTTTCTGCTCTGACAGTAAGTGCGGTGAGGCTGTGGGGCTGAACACGTGCAGGCAAATTGATCCTGCACTACCTCTTTTTGGGGAAAGCCCTCTGTCATTTAGCACCTTCTTCAGCCTGGAGGAGAGCTACAGCTGCTGCGGTCTCAGGGCTGCCCCAAGCCCTGCCCTGGCCCTCTGCCTGAGTCCGCCTGACAACAGGAGGCTGCAGGTGTGAATTCACACACCTACCAGCTTGCCCTTCACTTCAGGGTCCACTCAGTGCACTAAAGGTAGGTTTAATTCATGCTTTTACAGCAAAGATGAGCCAACTCCATACCCCTGTGGCTAGGACACAGGGTCAGTGAAAGAGAGACTTCTTTCTCTGCTGATGGGGTGGCCCCAAAACTTCCTCTTAGCTCAGGGACAACTGGCAAGCAAGCTCACATCTGACTGCAAAAAACAAAAATTGAGGACTAACACCATCTCCATCACTGGAGCACATGCTTCTGTGTCCACGACAGAGACTGGTCTGTCCAGCCTCACCCTCCCCCTGAGCAGCAGCTCTCTTCATAGGAAAATAGTCACAAAATTGCCCCGGGCAGACGCCAACAAGGGTGTAACCTTGTTACAAACATACAAAGCCTTTGGGACCCATACAACCTCGTCTGCGCCTGCATCCACTTCTCCATTGGGTGCTGGGAGTTTGCTTTGGGTGGAAACCAGAATAACCAGGGAGAAAAGGAGCAAGGCACCTACTCATGCACTGGGAGTGACAAGGTACTAAATGGGAACAGGGGATGGGGAAGGAGGAGCCCCAGCTAATCACCTCACTATGGGCACGGGGTAGGAGAACTTCTGCATCCAGGGTAGGGCAGCTTTGAGCACAACTCTACGGCTTTCCTCTGCCAAGCCCCAAGAAAGCTCAGCTCTTACCCAGACCACCTCACCCGAAACAGCAAGCTGGCTAGGTAGGGCTCACCTACCGGGTTTTTAAAAGCACTGCAAATGTTTCAGTTAGCAGGATTGACCCCATAAATATCATCATCAACCCAGCGGTGGAATGATGCAGTTGCTCTCTGGGGAGAAGGAGCCCCAGGTCCCCGCCGGGGCAAGTCATTCCCCGCAGAGCTCGACTGGAGGTTCAGGCCTTTCACACGGTAAATTAACAGCGGCACTACAGCCTGAAAGCTGTGTCAACCGCTTCATTTAGCACAAGTGTTATGTTAACTAAAGGCCCTATTCCGGAGGGGCCTTTGGCCTCACAGAAGCCTAATTTCCATGTAATTTACATTGGAAAGTTGCAGAGTGCCCCTCCTCTCTGTTACTTCCTCCAACCCATTATTTACCCTCAATCTGCCCTGAGAAGCTCTAGCCAGCACAGCGGGAAGGGGGCATGCCGGTCCAGAAAGGGGAGGGAGCTGGAACTCTTTATCCCTGACTGCTTGGATACAGCCTAGGGCTTTCAAAACCTGGCCAGACGAAGCACCATAAAATATACAGCCAGGAAAGTGTCTGTCCTTGCAGGGAGAAGGGCTGGATGGGCTGCTATTCTGTCTCATGCACATATCCATGCAAGAGAGCTGGATCCTGCTCCTGTTGCTGTCAGATACAGCTTTTTCCCGTGCCCTCTCCAGAGACAGGCTCATGGCGAGAAATCTGCCTTACTGCAGAAACATGAGAAGAAACAGGGACATCCTAGCCCCCTAGCCTCCCACGTACTTCGGAAAAGCCACCAGCACATCTCTTTAGTGTTTCAGGCACACCCCAAGGCCTCCTCATCTCCCTCTGTTGTTCAAGGGAATCGCTTGTCCTGAACACCTCTGTGGCAGCCCAGCTGAGGCTGTGCAACCTGCAGCACCCAGCAGCACCACACCTTCCCCTCACTCCCCTGCTTCCCACCATCCCCCAGCACCCTGCAGCCCCACCTTCTTTCCTCCTCTGAGAAGCCACCACAGCAAAGCTCTGAGTCTGCTGAAAGCACAGCGACAATTTCTCCTGCCCTGTTGGGACACGTGGCCACCCATTGTCAGGCCCTGGAGGGACATCCTGGGTGCTGAGCCAGCACTGGTGTCAAGTCATTGGGAATGCTGTTGAGATAGCACGGGCGTGCTTACTTTTACACCAACTTTAACGGTCTTTTCCATACCCTGTCAGATTGCTTTGAAGGAGTTGTCCATGAGGGTCTGCTTCACTGCCTCTTTATTAAGCTGCCCATTAAACTGTGATTACTTGGCATCGATGAACCGCAGTGGTCTCATCCAGCTTCCTCCCATACTCGGCAGTGACATAGCAGCAGGGGGAATACGTTATCAATATATCCCTGCAGTCCTGGGATTACTTTTCCCTAGAACAATCCATAATTGCCAGGATAGTGTAGGTCAGCCAGCGGCAAGAGGGGACCAAGAGCGGTGAAAACAATATTGCACCCTGGGCATGCTTTTCCTCACAAAAATTTCTGCTGGGATCCATCCTGACAGTTTCCTTGGAGTCTGGGGCAGTTCCTTACCTGCAACAGGTCTGGTTTATTATCAGTTCATGAAAAGTCAAGGGGAAGCAATATATTTCTTGAAGTTGCACTCAAGAACTCAAGAACCCTCCAGACTGCAGTTGACGTTGCACATGTAATGGCCACATTTTCCCTCCTCAGATAACTTCTCTCAGAATGTAGAGTCCCAGTGCCTTTACAGCACCAAAGAGGGGAGGAAGATGGGGAAACTGCGTGTGCAAACAGGGTGACTAAGGGTGTAGAGCCGTTGTGCCTGCAGATGCAGAAACCACCGTTTTGTTGCAGCAGTGCTGGCGGGCCCTCGCTGCGGTGCAGACCCTCTCTGCCAGCAGGTATACATTCGTCCCAGCAGAGAGACATTCCTCAGCACGTTTGATGAAACGAAAGCAGAGAAAAGAAAATGTAGCCTCAGCCCTCTCATGAGTAAGAACTGAGGCTGAAGGTAGGATGGGTACGCACCTCCTCCCGAGGACGCTGTCTTTCCGCTTTTCCGCTGTCATGCCCAGTGGGACAAGAGGCAGGGCTGAACTCACATTTAGTGCACCCGCTTTCTGAGGAGCCACACTCTGGTCAGCTCGTCAGCTTGCCCCAGCACCACAGATACCAGGAGCAGACCTGGATGAAGGAGCAGACTGCTTGCGTTGTCACTCGTTCGTGCAACAGCATTTACATGTGTGGCTCGGCAAAGTGGAAGGTGTTAGAGTTGGCCACCTTGAAGAAGTCAAGAACATGTGGGTGGCTGCAAAGTGTGAACATCCTCAAAACCAGGTTTCTCATGTTCCTTATTGAAATTTGGCATGCCAGTATTTAAATTGCAGCCCCTAAAACATCCTAGGCTACTAACCCTAGTTATTCCTCTTCCTAAAAGGAAGAAAAAGCTGATTCTGCCCTATGTGATGGTGCAGTATGCAAGCAGGAGCAAAAGGCTTTATCCTGCTGCTACACATCTTCCAAGGCCGACAGAAGACCCTCCAAGAAATAGTAATGGTCAGATGGAAAAAAATATCATTTGTGTTTCAACACTGGGACAGACCTCAAACCCTGTCTTTCTCCGGCAAATCTCTGAGAGCAGATGAGCAGGAAATCAAAGAGAATCCTGCCTAAACATGGGGAGAGGCTTCAGAAGATGGGCCTGGGTTCAAATTATTTTCCCCCTTCGTGGGATGACCGCCTTCAGTCTGATGAAAGCAGCACACAGAAAGTGATGGACACAAAAAGGACGACAAGAGAGCACAAGCACACAGCCACGTTATTGATGTGAGTTCAGAGCCATGCACTACAGATGGGAACAATAAGAAGCAATTATACACATCTGGGCTCCTGCCCTTTAAAATCAAAATTTAGATCAATAGATTTTGAATATAGCGAGCTGGAGGAGGCTTCTTGGGGTTCAGAACAGCAGCTGCATGCAGACTGCTGAAATATTAAACTTCCATCATCTGAAGCTTTTTGTAACGTATTGAATCTCTTATTAATGTTAACAAAACACTCACATCAGGGGGTGCTTTGAATTCTGGCCACACTTTTCAGCTTAATTCCAGAAGCCAAAAATCCTCTCCTTTTAAATGCTGAAACTTGCTGATAGCCTTGAAGAAAATGTTTAGCCACAGAAGAAAGAGACAACCTAATGTTTCTCTAAACCTTACACTGGAAGCAAGAGGCAAGAGGCAAGCAGCTTGTTTTCCCTTTGACACAGACATACGTAGACATTAAAAGTTCTTTGGAAATCACCTAAAATAGAGAAAAACAAGGCAGTCGTCTCAGAGGATCAGCAGCTGCCGTTTTCACCGGCGGGCACTGCTGAGCTCAGCCAGGCTGCATGCAGCAATAAGGCCACCACATGATCACCACTCAAAGCAGGGATTCAAAGAAACGTGGAGTTGAATGTAAGGAAACCTTCCTGGCTGGATTATAAACGCTGAAGTGTCTTTGCCGTAGATACGTCCATTTCCCACCTGACCACGAGCACCGTTCTTGCACAGCTGGCATCCCATCCTCTTGTGTAACAGCACAGGGAAGCAGCTCCGTTAACACCAATAAAGTCTTTCATGTACACATCAGCATGTTTTCACCCTAGCTGTGTCACCTGAGCCCATGAAACCAAGACATGCCCTGTGATTATCTTGACCCATCAAACCAGCAGGGTCCGATCTTTGTATGTGCGATATTCTTAGTAGCCCTTCGTAGCCAGCTTTGCCTACCCACTGCGAACAAGATGTAAGGATCAGGATGCGTGTTCAGCAGCGCGGAGAAGGACTGGGGAACAAATTTCTCCTGCTCATCTGTGAGCACCAAAAGCCCAGTGAAAAACCCTGCATGGGGTGGAACACCTCGTCTCCAGTGTGTTGCATCCGCCATGGGAGAGGCAGCCTCATCTTTGTCACAAACAAAAGGAATTGCTTTCAGACAGGAGCATTATACAGCAAATGTGGGTCAGCTCAGCTTTCTTGGAGGCTTTTAGTGGCTGCACAAGGAATAAATAAGCTCTTGATCCTCTGTTTTAGTTGTAACTGACCTCTCTTGCCTTCCTCAGCTTTCTACTCCAGTTAGTAAAAAAAAAACCCTACCAATCCTACCTGGATGAAAATGTGACAGCCTCAGGGACCAAGTAAGTGCCATAAGCCACATTTTGAGTACTGGTGAAACTTGAGTAAGATGCTGTTCTGATTGCCCGGGCTCCTGATAAGTGTTTCAGGAAGACATAATCCTATGTGAAGCCCAGAGCCAGAGGATGTGATTACCTTGCATGCAGTAAAGCACAAGTGCGGGTTGTAGGTGATACAGTGCCTGCATGTCCAGGCTTTGCAGACACAGGTTCCATGGCCATTTTTGATAATCTGTCCCTTCATTCAGTTTGGTAGCTGTGTTCAGTGACTAAGTCCGGACTGCTGACAGCATGTCCCCCACAAACCCTGTTTGAGGTGCTGCCCTTTGCAACACTACAAACTAGCAAACGCATAACACATCATGAATGCAAAAGACAGGGCAGGAAGTCACTGTGTTCCAAGGAGGTCAGGGATGCTCCTTCCGTGCACCAAAAGTAACATCCCGGGGCAAAGAGCTGGTCTCCAGGAATGCACCGGCATTGCCCACCTCAACCTGGCACTGAGACACTGACGATACACTCCTGACCTTCGATTTGCTGGTGTCTCCCGCTGCTCTGCCCAGCAGGAACCCCCGTCTGCACAGAAACAAAGCCCTGCTCCGCCGCTCCTCCTCCTGGCACCCTCTGCCCACCCCTTTCAGCAGCGCTGCCTTTTTGCAGTTTAAATGTTTCTTTTTAGAGTGCCTTTTATTTCCAGCTTGGAGAGCAGGGGGACGAGAGATGGGATAGGGATGCTGAAGTAGGAATTTACATAATCTGATTAACGGAGGATTATCCAATGGCTGCTGAACAGCCTTAGTGTGCTTGAGCTAAAAATCTTACTATTCATTGCTCTCACCACCCTGCAGGACGGCTGCACCTGCAGCACCAGCTAATTCTCTCCTGGGGACTTCAAGGAAGGAGAAAAGCGGTGGCATATTTTTATTATTATCTAGGGGAGGGTTGAGGAGCTGCAGCTTCTTGTGTGCAAGTCCCTAATTGATCTGTCTGCATTAGTCTTCAGGAAGCTGAAATGAAAGCTGAGCCAGTTGGCATTATCAGGAACAGCCATCACCTCTGAAAAGGACCAGCTTGTGTGGCTCATCCCCGTTTCCCTGTGAGTAGTTCAGTGGGGCCCATCCAGACCCGCCGCAGAAAGGAGCTGGGCAGAAGGGTCCTGCACATGCGAGAACAAAATACACGGTTTCCCCAGTGCTCACCTGGGAGCAAACCAGACTCGACCCTTGCTCTAACATCACCAGAGAGCTTCTCAGGCAGTAGCCCACACCTCTCCCCGCCAGGAACAATGCGGTGACATGGGGACGAGGGCTTCCAAAGCATCACACCCAACATGTTATCTTTTTATTGCCCACGAGCTGCCACAGGGTCCAGTTATCCAGGGACTTGGCAGAGGTCACAGCTGTGGGAAGGGCAACAGGACCCCCCAGACAACCCAGCTGTACGCTCAGGAGAGAAGGAATAAGCCTGCAGACCTGCTCTCCCGCAAGCACAGTCCAAGGACTCCCATAGAGGAGAGCAGCTCACTCCTGTAGCAACTCAGCAGGCAGGCTGAAAAAATACTGAAGAGAAGAGGAAGCGCATGCCATAACTCCTTGGACACAATACAAAACTCAGCAGCACATAAGGGCAACGACTAAGGCTGAGTCAAGCTCTCCCAGACGGAGATGGTGAGATGGATGAAGTTCAGGTCCTGGCAAGACGAGTTCAGCTCCTGGTTTCAACAGAACCGGTCTGCACCCCAAGCGTCCACCCGTGGTGAAGGGGTGAAATTGCAAGCTGAGAATCGTGTTAACTGTAGAATGGAAAGAACTGGGGACAGAGGTCTCCAGATGAGGAGAAATAGCAGTTAGGATGAGCTGGACCCTCCCCCACACATTCACATGAAAGCCAAGGGAAAGAGGAAGAATTTGGACATTTTTCCATTGTACAGAGGGACGTCTGTAAGGCCAGGCAACCGTAAAAGTTTATTGAGCTTTCCAAGGAAACAAAAACTGGACTTTCTAGAAGGAAAGAGACACAAATAAATTTAATACTCCAATAGTAATGCTGCAGTATAATCACTGAGGACTAATTGTGAGTCTTTGTTTCCAGGAGCACACTCCATCCTCACAGCTAGGTCTGGAGATGCGGGTGTTGCTTTACGTATTCACTGATGCCTGCTGTATTTGTCTGGGAACCTCTGAAGACCTGCGTGACAGCTGCCATTCACAGACACCACCTAAACAGATTTGCGGTGCCATGTGTCCTTCTTTCTCCTACCAACAGCAGCGTGAGTGAATAATGCTACACAGTGGTCTAGTTAGGGAGATCGCAAAGCGTCATGAAGTCATCCTGCCTGCTTGTTTCTCCAATTCCTCCTCCTCTTCTGAAGCAAGAAGGGGAAACCACTTCTGACTTTTGGGTGAAAAGCACCAGGACAAAAGCTGGGAAGCACCTGCCAGACAAGACTTTGTGTGTGCCAGCTGCACGTGCATCCTCATCTCCACCGAGCGGATTCTTTCGAGGAGCTGCAGCACTGAGGGCTGCCCTTTCGCTGCATGTTGCACAGAGACCAGGGATCAAACCCTAGTGCTACCTGGAAACAGCTGCTGGCTGATGTGATTTGGCTTGCATAATGTGCAGCAATTGCAGCTGTGGGATGTAGCATGTCGTGCAATGTTGTGTCCAGTACGCCATACGCTAGCAATATCTCCATGCTCTGTGGTAGACGTATTGACAAGATATTTCCATGCTTTGATATAATTCATATTCCTGGATTTACCAGTTAATTAATATCAATACAAGGGGACAAACAGCATCCTGGGGTAAAAAAGCACTCTTGCTTTGAGGAAGTTCATCTCTATTGCTAAACTCATTGTAGATGCTGGCATCTGCCCAGATGCCAAGAGGAATGAGGAACTGACAGCGTTTCTCCATGCCGTGTGCTGTTGCAAACCTGCTTCCTACAGAGCCTTATTTCTCTGTACAGCGGTAGCCTAATGATGTCCCCTTGCACCAGATGCTGAGTCTAGACCCTTGCCTCTTGAGCAGAAACATTCAAAATGGATAGAGGCAAAACAGAGGTGAGGGAACTTGCACATGTTGGTGCATAAAATTCAGGCCTCTTCTTCACTAGGTCTTGTCACTTCAGTACAGGCCTGTTTTGTATTTTGGAATAAGAGGGCAAGGACCTAGTACATCCAGCATCTCACGGTGTCCCAGGAAGGGAGAACTTCACAGATCACAGACACACAGAGACAACAGCAACACCTGTTTTCTCCATCGTCTGTTCCCAGGGATGGACTTTTATATATATTCTCCAGAGCTCAGCAGCCAGAACAATAAACCTTCCTCACAGCTGCTATTACTTTTTTTCCATGCCTCTGTCCCCAGAAAAGGCAGCAGAGCTGTTTAGCTGCCATCCGTTCCCCAGGTACACAAAGTTGACCCATGGGAGGTGTAGAAAATACATATACAGCATGAACAGAATGAAGAAAAAACCTTCTCCTGAGCAGCAAACACGTTTCTCACCATAAATCTTCAACCTACGAATAGCAGCAGCTTCTCCCCAGCACGCAGCGGGCAAAGCTACGGAGCAAAAAGCACACGGAGGAAACATATTCAAATGTTAGGGTCCGGGTCCACTGGCAAATGCTAGAGGAAGGGATGCATCTGTGCATGTGAGGAGATCGCTCTAGCGCTAAAAGTCAGCTTAAACATAGACTTCTTCTCAGAAAGGTGCAACAAACCAGGGACTTCTTCCTTTTTTTCCTTTTCCATCCCTGCCCCCGTGCCCCTCCCGGCCGACTCAGGCTCCCTGCACAGCTGAACAACTGTTCCAAAACACAGGACAGCTCAGCTCTGAAGCCCTGCGTTATTTATGAGTTTGGAAATCAGAGCCTTTCGGTTCACTGCCAGTAAATGGCAATGATTGGAGGGAGGGAGGGGTAGGCTTGTGTGCAGCTCTTCATTCTCTATTCATTGTGAAAAGGGGATCACTCCAGCTAACTGGCCCATGGAGATAAGGATTTCAGACAATCTGCATTAGCCTGATAAGCCAGGTTTGCATTGCATAAAGATTATTTGTTAAGAACCTCAGTAAAATAAAATACAGTCAGAAGGCTTATCAGCACAGCCCATTTCCACTCACACCCCTCTGCCCGCCCCGCTGACATTTTTTTTCCCCTATAAATAAAGCTCCCTGCTTGTGTCCCAGCTCTCTGGGATGGAGCATAGACCCAGGATGAGACGGAGTGGGGGGAGGGCTGGGTGGGACAAGGAAGAATAGCCTGAAACCTGCCAGCTGCGACTGGTCACTGCTAGAGCCGTGGTCCCGACCCACACCACGTGGGAGGGCAGCAGTGCCCACCTGGTGGGTGGTTTGGATTTGCCCCTTCTGGTGTAAACCAGAGCAGCTGGGCTGGCATCAGCAGCCTTCCCTCTTTTTACCAGCTAACGATCAGATCGGGAAGGAGGAGTTTATACCTTTTTCCCCTCTACTTCATGTTTCCCCCTTCCTTCAAATATAAGAAAAATGGCCCCTAACAAGCAAAGTACTGGGGACTCCCAAACCCCTGACAGTCTTCTCTCTTCTCTCCATAAACGGGCCTTAATCAGGCATTTTGCTGTTAATTAGCGTTGCTGAATAATGGAAAACTATTAGAACAGCCCCCTGTGCTCCCCTTTTCCCCTTTTTCTTCTCAGCACCTTCAGCATTATCTGGGAATGTACCAGCCCCAGGACTGTTGTGTTTGGACGGTGCCACCACCAGGTAGATGCCCATCTGCCCAGACCCTGGGCATTATTCAGGTATCACACAATGGTTCAGATTAAGTCCCTCTCCACTCCACCCTGGATCGCGAGTCACACAAATACAAACTATTAACAACACAAGCTCTTCCACCTTATGACAGCCAGCGCACTTACGAACTCACTTAACACGTGTAATCTGTTGTTTCCAACTGCCATCGCTGCGTACATTTTTATGAGGGTTTGTCGGCAGAAAGACCTTAGCAAGAAAAAGTACTCTGGCAGGGATTAGCATTTCTACCTTTGTACTTGCTAACATAGTGGAGTAACGCACCAATTAGTACTACGAGTAGGGACAACCCTGTCTTACTCACACCTTTAGTTTAAGGATGCCAACCCTCTGCTTGAGCACCAGTGACCACACACAAATGTTGCCTTAGTCCCGTGTCAAACACAGGTTCCTCCATATCAGGTCCATATGTAGGTGAAATCTGGGCTTGTGTGGCCCCTGGGCCAAAGCCTTGTATCTCTTCAGTGGAAGTTCTGCTGAAACCCCTTATTTCAAGAAGTGAAATGGGAGATGTGGAAATCTGGTCACCACTCTGGACCACAATCAAAAGCATCCAGCTCCTGGTTTCAACCAGCTCTGTGTCAGTCCGCCAGATAAGATATTAGTAAAAAAGTGATACTGGGCAGGGCTTGGAAGATGGGGCAGTGAAAACAAGAACAGGTCATGCTATTTCTGGGCTCTTCCTTGGCGTGCTTGCAGGAGATATTGTGGACCATTGCTCCTAGGTCAGAACAGTTTTACTGTACAACAGGGAAAGGCAGGTCTGAGGAGGGCGGAGGGGCAGCAGATTGATTGGCTGACTTGATTAGCTGCTTGTAATGAAGTGGCCATAAAAGAACCAGTAATGAAGATGCTAATGATGGTCTTTGCACATTGTCCCTGAGCAACAGTTTGATCTCATCAGGAAAAAGCAGGTACTTTTCCTGAACAAACAATGCATGCATTGCAGAGGCATTGTTAACCCAGAGAAGTTGCTACAGCAAGCAGCCACAGGATGCTGAAGGCATCAGCAGTGCAGGAAAGTCATCGCGGATGGCTACAGGCAGCATGTGCCAAGGTCTCTGCTGGAGGTGGGGGCCAAGCTCCTTCACTGGTGGTGTTCCTGTGTTCCCAGGTATGTTGCATGTCGTTATTAGGCTCACAGAACAAAATGCCTACACCCAAGAACACTACAAAGTCACCTAAAACTCCCAGCCAAAAGCCTTATTAACATCCTTTTCCCTGCCTGTCCTAGGAATATGAGTCACAGAAATTCTTTCCAAGTGCAGGGTGGGAAGCCATGTCCTTTGGCCGCAGAGGGGTAGAGGACACATTACACTGCTGCAGAAGAAGTCAGCCCCTGGAGCTGAGAAAGCATGAAGCAATAAAATTGCCTCCTTTTCTTCCAAATAATGCACCAGAACCCAATGCATCCCCTTACCTCGGGGGATACGGGAGTATGATCTGTACTGGTGCAAGTCCTCCTTGGTGGACCAGAATGGGAGTTCAGATTGCAGGTGTGTGCTTGGTTTACTCCCTTCTCCTGCTAAAGTGCGGAATGTGCTTCCAGTGCTAAAGCTCTGGAATAAATGCCTGCGTGCCAGTATAACTGCAGTCATAACGGGTGTGCTTGGGAATACCGTCACTTATTTCAAGCAGTGTCTTTTCACACATAGACAAGACCTTGGGATCTCTGTGTGTTTCCTCTATGAATATGGCTGGAAAGGAACACGTAAAAATAAGTTTGGGAGGCATCCATGTGTACAGATAAACAGTTCCCCCAGGGTATAAGGCACCATATGTCTGGTCAGTCACAGAGGGCCCCCTCCCCCATGCCACAAATGTATCTTGGCTTCCCAAAATAAAATAATTAATTAAAAACCCCCAGGCTCTGGCCTGGCTCCTGTCTTTACCGGCTGTCACCTATTTAATCTTGTCTCCCGTTCTGTGTTTGTTCAGAAATCCCTCTCTTTCAGTGCAGCTGGAAAGGTTGTTACTAACAGGCAACCAAGCCTGAATGCTGACAATATGAGATGATTACAAGCGCCCAACGAGCAAACACGCAGACTTTTCAACAGAAGATGCTCCTGCTGCCCCAGCGGGCTTCTGAGATACGGCTCCGGACAGCGGCAGCGATAAACAAGGGCTAGTGTCAACTCAAGAGGGGAGGCCACAGAGTTCAACAGTAGCTCTGTGTGGAAGCTGCTGTACTCAAGAGTTTTGACTTTTCTGACAGGAGGCGACTGGGTAAAAGATGCAATAATTAGTTGCTTTATGTCAAGGAGGGCCACTCGGTTTATCTTGGTTTTGAAGTGGTAGGAACAGAAATGGCCGAGCTGGTAAATAGCGAAGAGACTGAAGCATCACAATCATTCAAAGGGTGTAATTTTGGTGCTCCAGGTTATCAGTCCACTCTTGAGGACTCATACACAACAAAGCATCACAAAGCAACACAACAAAGTCATCATAAAACTTCCTTGAACTGGTTTTGGTACAGAACGACAACCCATGGCACATGCCCTGCCACATGGGAGCCCCTGCTGGAATTTCAAGTTTGCACATGACACCAAACGGGGAGGACTGAGTGATTCATGCTGCCATCCAGAGGGACCTCAGCAGGCTGGAGAAATGGGCTGACCGGAACCTCATGAAATGCAACAAGGGAGGGACAACCCCAGGCACCAGCACATGCTGGGGACTGCCCAGATGGAAAGCACCACGGCAGAAAAGGACCTGGGAGTCCTGATGGACACCAGACACAGGTCCCGTGAGAAAAATCCCTGAGAGCTCCCTGTAACCCCCCACGGGAGGAAGCAGCAGAGCCCAGAGGGCAGTATGGCACTGCCGACATAAGTCCTTTTCTTGCAAGTTTGCAGTGTATCCTTTCTGTCCAGCATCCCAGCTTTTGTACATAGAGCCTGGAGCTACATGCTCTCCAGCCTGGAGAGCAACATGTTTTCTGTCCCTTCCCAGTGCTTACCAATTCACCCCAAAACTGGGCAGAATCTGCTCTTCCCAAGGCATGACAATTAGTTTACAGGCTGCTGCCGTAACCACCGCCCCAGCAGCCTGCTCAAGTTTTCCCCAACGCAACACAGCTCTTCTTCACTGCACTTTAAACATTATTTGCAACAAGGCTTCAGCTTTCCATGAAACCCCCAGCTTTTCTTCTTGCTCCAAACAGACCAATTTCTTAGTCTGTCTTCAAAGGTCTTTCAGCAAATGCCCCTTCCTAGACACTTTACAGGCAGGTTCATTAATGCAAGACAGTGGGCAGCAAGTTCAGGAATAACTGATTTTTCCCAGTTGCTCCCTGCCAGCTCGCACTGACAGCTTCCCTGTGAAAGACGGCAGTATTGCAGAAAAAGGCACCTGTAGGCTGAGCATGGCAACTAGAGGCTGCTGGTGGGCTCAGGGCCACTGAGTTCAAGGAGTCTAGGGCCTAGTCCTCAGGACAGTGATGTAGTGGCAGACAGCATCCTGGAAATGGATATAGTCAAGGCTAAGGGACCCGTGCATTAGATAAAAGGGTGCATTAGATGCAGAAGAGCACAGATTGTTCACGGGGATCCCAGCTGCATCTGCTGCCTCTTCCCTCCAGCTGCTGGAGCAAATCTTTCACGCACAGATGAAGACTATGTAAAGCCACATGTAAAGCCATGGCCAACACTTGAGATCCACATTATTAACTTCAGAGTGCCCCGATACCCATTTCAAGCCTCTGTCCTCCAAAATGTTCTGTGCTTGTTGGGCTTTTTAATCAATGCCAGCTAAGACTCAAGTCCGATTATAAAACTTCTCTCACTTCGCTGTGCCCGTCAACACAAAAGGTGGCCCAAGGAACACACAGCAAACAGCACTAATCCTATGACAGTCAAGTAGTCCTCCAGGAACCAGCTATTTTAAGTTCATTTTGTACAGATCTATACAGTAAAAGCACATATACAGCATTTCTGTCAGCTTTATTTCTTACTGGAAGAAGGAAAAATTTGGTAACAGTTAGAAAACGAAAAATCCAAAACAAAATGTGAGCTTAGAGAGCATCCCATTAGATTTCATTTCACCTTACCCAGCTGCAAGATGGCAATGTCTTACTCTGTAAAGCCATCCTCAGTGGTCCATTTTCTTCATAGCTGTGTATTTCCTTCATACTTGGCAGCCCAGCAAGCCAAATTTTCATTCATGCCGAATCCTGTTTCACTCTGGCAGCACTCCAAGGGATCTTCAATACCAAGCACCACTTAAGTATGCTGTCCTCCTCTAGTACCTTAGCTTAGTGTTAAGGCCAACAGAATGTTTATGTCAGCCGTGCTTTCTTCTCTACCTGTAAGGCTCAGTCTACTTTCAGTCTGCCCGCCAGGTCTGGCAGTGACTTCTACAGACTCTGCCAAAAGTCATTCCTGTCAGCCATATTCCAGCTGTGAATTTTTTAAACGAGATCCATCACCATGGGAAGATTTGCTCCAGGACCCAAGCTCTTGGCTGTCAGGAAGACACTGCTCCCAGAGAAATCCCTTCCCTTCCCTTCTCTTACGTTCAAGATCACTCCAAGAACCTTGGGTGGAGTCTGGTACCGCATTCATAGAACCACATCATCATAGAATCACAAAATCATAGAATGGGTGTGGGTTGGAAGGCACCTTTAAAGACAATCTAGTTCAACCCTGCTGTCATGGGCAGGGATCTTTTTCACTAGACCAGGTTGCTTAAAACCCCATCCAATCTGACAAACACTTCCAGGGATGGGGCATCCATAACATCTCTGGACAACTCATTCCAGTTTCTCACCACTTGCATAGTAAAGATTTTCTTCCTTGTATCTAATCTGAATCTACTCTCTCCTAGATTAAATACAGACCCTCAGTCTGTATTGCTGTTGGGGATTGCCCCCACTCTGGTGCAGAACTTTGCACTTGGCCTCGTGAACCCACATGAGGTTCACTTTGGCCCACTTCTCAAACCTGTCAAGGTCCCTGTGGATGGCATGCGTTTCCTCAAGCGAGCAGCTGTCCCACTCAGCTGAAGGTCCACTCAATCCCACTGTCAATGTCCTTAATTAGGATATAGTCCCAATACAGACCTCTGAGGGACAGCGTTTGTTACTGATTTCTATTTGGACATTGAGCTGTTGACTGCAGCTTTCTGGATGTGTCCATCCATCCAGCCAATTCATTATTCTTCTCACAGTCCACCTGTCAAACCTACAGCTCTCCAATTCTTCAAAGCCCCTTGCAAACCAAATCATTCTAGGGTTCTATGATTCTACGATTTATTGGGGGGGTTAATTTTCTTTAACCTTCCTTTTCTGACCAAAGCCTCATGGGGGATTTCATCAATGCATACAAGTACATGAAGGGAGGGTGCAAACAGGAAGGAGCAAGGTTCTTTCCATTGGTGCCCACTGACAGGACAAGAGGCAACAAGCAAAAACTGAAACACAGGAGGTTCCTCCTGAACATCAGGAAACACTTTTTCATTGCAAGCATGACCAGGCACTGGCACAGGTTGCCCAAAGAGGCTGTGGAGTCTCCATCCCTGGAAATATTCAAAAGCCATCTGGAAATGGTCCTGGGCAACCAGCTGTATGTGGCCCTGCTGGAGCAAGGAGGTTGGACCAGACAACCTCCAGAGGTACCATCGAACCTATACCACTCTGTGATTCTGGAATTTTGTCTCAAATTAGACATCCATACCTACCTCTAACCTTTTACCCTAATGATACCTAGCGAACATGGACTTCCTGAAATAAGCACTTCTAATCACTCTTAGGACAGCAAACTAAACTTCTGAGAATAGCATCTGCTAACACTATCCATAGCTCATGAGATAAAGATGTTCCACTACGTCTCTCAGCAGGCTTAATTGTGCAGGTCAGATGCTGTTTAGATGCCACAAAAACAAAACAATGCACACGGAAGTAAGAAAATGAAGAAATCAAAAGAAAAAAAAGAATTAAGAAAATAATTTCCTAAACCCAGTCAGGCCCTCTTCCAGGTAACGTCAAGAATACATGCAATCACATTGTTTCTTCCAGACATTTACTGACCAACCATATTCTTGAAGGCCTCCAAGGGCAGAGATACTATGCCCTTCCTGAAACTATTACCCTCTCCTTAAATTCCAGAAACTTTCCCCACAGTCCATAGAATCATAATGTGTTGGGTTAGAAGGGACCTTTAAAGGTCACCTAGTCCAACTCCCCTGCAGGAAGCAGGGACATCTTCAACTCGATCAGGTTGCTCAGAGCCTCATCAAGCCTGGCCTTGAATGTCTCCAGGGATGGGGCCTCCACCCCTTCTCTGGGCAACCTGTTCCAGTGTCTCACCACCCTCATTGTAAAGAACTTCTTCCTAATGTCTAACCTAAACCTACCCTGCTCTAGTTTAAAACCATTGCCCCTCCTCCTATCGCTAGAAGTCCAGTCCAATCTTCCTTGCTGGAATTTAAGCTGCTTCTTGCTTGCATTATTAACCAAGTGGACAGGATGGAGAACCTGCCACATCCTGCTCAACCTAAACAACGCCTGTTCTTTCAACATTTCCTTGTAGGTGGTTTCCTATAACCTACTATTTTCCTCTTGACGCTCCCCAACTGGCCCACCACTGTAACAGGTGAGTGCCTGCACTGATCCCTACACATCAACTGAAATGCTGAACATAGTAACAAAAGTTTAATTTCAATCCTCCTGCAGATACCAGCGCTCTTTCTACATCCCACCTGATTTCCTTTGGTCACAACATCATCCTATGTTACTACGTATTCAGCTTGTTATCAGCCATAGCTCTAAACTGCTCTCTGTTTCACAACTAACCTGAGCATCTTTGCACAGCATGGTCCAGGCATATTACTGCCCTGAGTGATACCAATATGCCCCTGCAGTCTGAAATACGGGTACATTGTACCAACTAACATTCAAGCTAATTACTGTGGTGACAAAAGAAGTTATTCAGAAGTTTTAGGGCCAGCAGAGGAACTTTATGAGCACGCAGTACGATCTTCAAAGCACTAGGCGTGACATTTCACCTAGTAAATTCTGGATAAAACATCAGACTTCTCTTTTAAGCTGCAGGAAAGATTTATTTCAGGAAAACAGGCACAAACACAACAATGTTCATTTCCCTCCTTTAAGAACAAAACTTTCATTGTGCCTTCCTTTTTTCAAGGGGAAAGTTCTCACCCACACCCCTTACTTACAGCAGCGGAGTGGATTTGATGAGACTCATTCAGCTCATAACTCATGTGCTCTGCTGCAGTCTCCATCAATAGGACATTTATGAATAAAACTACCCTCAGTGGACAAGTCATCATTAGGCAATCTAATGCTATTAAGCAAGTTCATCAGCTGATGTAAATCGGCTGCTGGTGCCCATTTATCAAAACAGAGGATGTAGATCATTAAATACAAGTGCTAGGTAGTCTTTTATGTGCCAGCATGCAGTTTCCCGAGTTCATGCATTTTGTTCTGCAATACATAGTGTGATAGAATTACACAAAGAGAAAAAATCCAAGCCTAAACAGTGAGGTAGCTGCCCCTGAATTTCTTGAACTGCTGTGCAAACTCAGAGAATTCTGCCAATGGGCAATAAAGGACAGAACTCAGTTCCTGAAAGTCATTGAACTGTGACAAGCCAGTCCTTGGAAAGAAGGAAGGTATCCATACCATTAAACAGATGCTACTCGTTTAACATCTCATTCACCTGTGCAAAACAAAAAATTCCAACTGACAGTACAAAGCTGAAACTGTTTCTCTCTTGCGTTGACAGACTTTAAGACTTATGAAGAGGGGAGAGAATTCTAAAGGATGCAAACTGCTTAACACTGGGAGCCAGCACCTCCAAGACTGTTTCAAGGGAGCAGGCACAACAAAATCAGCTACTACTTTTTCATTTGGACAGCAGAGAAAGACTCAACCATACTTTCAGGACTCTCTCCTACCTGTATCATTGCAGTTTTGTCTACCTTCCATTTCTGACTTTAAAAGAAGAGTGAGGTGGAATACAGGCCCTTCTTCTATCAGAAGATTCTTTACGGAGAGATCAAAAGCGTCTCCCTCGGATGCTCACTGCTCTGCACGGCCAAGCATCATCTGTTCTGTGCAGGAATTACAAGATTGTTCTACAGGCTGTTTGGCTCAGACCTATCCTCTGGAAGAGCTGCACTGCGCTCCTGTTGTAAATGAGCACGTTTTTCAAGTGTTCAAGATGCTGCAGTTTCCAATCATTTCCACAGTGGGGTGGCAATTCACCACCACTCCCAGTATGAGCTCTCGTACCTGATTCTAGAAATACAACCTTTCTTAAGCTCATACACAAATGCTGATTCCAATTTTCATTTTGTAAAAGCAGAAAGTTATTGAACAGAATCATGAAAATAGGAACTCCCTCCAGCTGGAAGACAGGATTAACTACAGTCAATCCTTAACTACAGTCAGTGTTGGCTGACATTTGTCTGATGTGTTCTCAGAGACCCCCGAAGTCAGAGGCTTCACACATTTCCAGAGGTAAAACACTCCAGTACTCTGTGCAGCTGATCTCAAATTGTGTTCCTCCCATTTACTTCTATTTCCTACCAACCGTGGAAAGGGAGCACATATATCCCTTCCTTTTTGTAACCACTTTTTACAGCTTTTGAAAATGGCTCTTTGTGGTCCCTTCTCTTCAGCCAACCCCATTTCTTCAATCTTTCCTTGCAGTTACTCCAGAGCTTTCAACATCCTGCTACCCTTTTAGCTCGTGGGCATTCCTTGAATAGGCTCTGCTATCTTTAACAGTTACATATATGTAACTTGCTTTGTTTGCTTTATAAAGTCAAGGCACTTCACATATTGTTGCTTAACACCTTAAATGCGTGCCATTAAGAGAATTTAGGAATTCTCTAAGTTGCCCTCCTCCCTTTCAAATTGAAGGTAGGTAGTAAGATAGGAAGGTAACACAGAACTAAAAGTAAGCTTCCATTTCAGATGAGGCAATTCAGGAGAAGATAACAGGAAACAAATGCATAAACCTGGGTGTTTCCATGGGGAATGGTCATGCTTCAGCCCCACGGCAAGCCTTCAAAAAGCACCAATTCTGCGATGTTTACACCACTCCTTGGGACACAATCCTACAAGCAGGAAATCTGTGGTGAGGGCACTGCACAAAGTATGACTGGAAACATGTGTTTGCGCAATTGCATGATCCTTTTTTCTACATATGGGCTCCTGCGTTATTCCAAGTATCTTTGTTGTGTCCAAGTATCTTTATTAAAAACTAAAAGCTCAAGCAGACAGTCAATAAGCAGTGTAAGAAACAGTTTAAAATTTTTCTCTGTGCGTTTTGTCACAGTAATGCAATGCAATGAAATGTGTTAAATGCTGCCCAAGATGACAAAACAAAGGATGAAACAACATCTTGAGTTGCAAATTAGAGACTCCTTTTAATCGGTGTTAAATATACATTTGTATCTTCTGAAGAGAAAACATTTTAACCTGAAGAATAACTTACAGGTATAATCAACTATTGAAAACATCCTCCCCTTCAGCGACATGCGTTTTTTTCCATTAGTCTTTCCATCTACAAATACAAAGTCAAAAATTTGACAGGATTATAGTTTTCTGATAGTATCTTTTCATTCACTCAAACATCTATCACATTTAAAGTTCACAACAACAGAATTCTGAACACAAAAGACACAAGGACATTGGCTTTTTTCATTTTAAGGAAAAAATACAAAAAATTCTACCTGAGAAATTATCCCTTATGACGTAACGTTTACTTTATGGAGTAAATGGCATTAGCAGGATTTTACATCTCTCTCTTCTTAATTAAGCAAAGCTAACAAAGTTACTATACCAGTTGAAAAGCCAGCATGACGATTGCCAGAAGCTGAATAATTTACTCCAGTGCTTCGGTGGCAGGAGACCACTGGAACCGAGAGGACTGGCAGGAAGAAGCATGCAGCACACTCCAGGACAAAAAGAGCAGGGAAGCCCCAGACTGCACCTGGAATGATACAGTAGTAAAACGGCTGCACAGCAGTAGCTACTTCATCTCTCCAGAACTGTACCCATTTGAATACACAGCTGAAAACTGCAGATCCACAGAACGCCAAACACAGACTCAACCTACCTCTACCCAGAGAAAGATGGCAAAGCCATGACCCGTAGACAGCCCTTCTGCTTTAGCAAGGGAAGAATGGATACAGGTTTGTTGCCAGTAAGGACGAGCTCCGTTCAGTACCTTGACACTGGCTCACAAGAACTCCTGGGTCTGTACCGTATATTATAGTCATAACTCACTATAGCAGCTCTACTGTCCTTGTCTGCCCTGCACAGCAGGACTGGAACAAATTTGGACACACATGCTGATATGAAAGCTATTATCCTTCTCCGAAGTACCAAAGAAGAAAGCTTACCTCACCGACCAAAAAGCACAATCCAAAGTCCAATGTTACACTAACACTTCACTTGCAATTATGCTACTGCAAATTCAATGGAAAAATTGGTATTTGTACACACTTCTGCTGACACTTAGAGAAGAGAGCTGCAATTGTCTGAGATGTCTGTTCTGTGAGCCCATGTTAAATGGAAAACTATCAATAACCCCATTTCTATCTACCTGTAAAAAAACAGGGATAGCTATAATTTTCTAAAATCTGGTCAAAACATGGAGAACATGCTAATTGGGACATCAAAACCCAGATTCTTTATTTTTTATGGGAAAGACATCCCCATGGCATACACCTTCATATTCTTACAAGAGGAAAAAAAAGAAGCAGAAAAAAGCAGATAACATTCCCTGTCATAACTGCATGCAGTGGTTAGCTCACAAAAAATGGAAGTGTTATTGGAAGGAGTGTGATGTGCATAGTTTCTCCTTCCATTCATTTAGTATTACACCGTTACCCTGTGTCTCCTACATGTAAAGCAGGTGGGTCACACGGGTTCTGTGTGACAGAAACATTCCACTGCCAAGAGCAACCTGTTGCATATTGTACAGATATATCGGTCTCAAATCAAGCATATTTGAGGTACCCATGACTCTGGTGTTTAACAGCTGAATATTCACAGACTCTCCTCTGAAAAAAGAGGAACTTCTCTATGGGATTCTCCCACCCTATCCCTCTCTTAAGCTTGAGAAGTGAACAGTCCCAAGATTTTGATGATCCCAGGAAAGTCTAAGCCACCTGGCCACTGTTCACATTTAAACAGTCAACTGCCCATAAGTTTACTGCAACATTTCTTCCCTATTCTCTTTGTGCAGCTTTTCTTTCGGATTCTGTTCTCTTCAGTTGTCTTTAACCTTTTCCTTTAACAACCTGGAAAATGCACGAAGGTGAAAAAAAAATACCTGTTAAGGAAAAAAAAAGTAAATGTCTCCTTAGGAAACAGATGAGAAGTTACAAAAGGAACGGATCTTGATGCCTTCAGGAAACAGGAAGTTACAAACCAACAGTTTCAAAGATGGCAGGCATGCTCTATTAGCAGTCAGGTGGTCAGTAGATTTGAATGACATCATCCCACTCATCGACGGGCCAGACACCGTTGTACTGCACATTGGACGGTGAGCTTTTCCAGTCCCATGTCTTCACAGGAACCTTCCAGTCCGGGCCATAGTTGGCTTCAACATACTGAAGGGTTTCACAGGGCACGTGTACCTTGAGTTCTACAAATTCAGTCCAACACAGAGTGAACTTTGGAAAGAGATACCTGTGTCATAACAAAAGAACACGGTCACTGGCAGAAGACTGAAATACACCTCTAAATAAGTTCATGGAGAGAGCAAACAACTGCAGCAAGTGGCCATGCTACATTTATAATTGTTTTTTTTCTTATTTTGTAATTTTCTATCCGCGAAATATTATTAACATACAGGCCAGGGGTGCTATTATCAACAGTAATTGGTTAACATTTGCCACATGTTCTTAGGAAAGAGCATTTCTAATTCTTTTGCTGTTTATTCCCATATTGGGAAAAATTCTACCTATATTCTTCCCAATATGGGTAGAATTTCCATATTCTACCACCTATAGGAAATCACTTAGTCCCTGTCTCAACTTTTCCACTTAGAAACTGGATTTAATAGTTACCTCATTTAGAAGGGTGTCAAGAGGATGATAAACTTTATTTTTTGGGGGAGATTTTGATAAAAGCAGCATTGAGTATTTTATTATGAGTCAGGCCTTTTTTAAAAACACGTTTTTACCTTTCTTCAATCTTAACAAACAAAGCATGCAATTTCCCTTCAGTAGTCATGTTTAAACATGGTGCCAGACTTGGAGAAGCTACAAAAAATTAAGATGCAGCTGCCACCCTGTACTTTCTGAAACCTTCTTGGCCCATTCAGACTTTAAAAATAATTTATTCTACCAAACTGACCTTCTTCTTTACCTGTTGCTTTCTGCAGAAGGTCAAACATAAGCCCTACCTATAAGTATGCTTACAGCAGCAAAGTTTACAGGTAAATTTCACAGTTTGGTCAGAATGACATCCTACAGAAGCACAGTGTCAAAGTCCATGTGTTAAATAAGTAAATACCAAAGCATATGTACTACTCCTGCAGAGGATCATTCCCACTTCTGAAGCTGTGAATTCTTCCACAGCAAAAAAGTGATCTTGAATTTCCTTTTCGCAGCTTAAAATGAAACCATAAGCATTAAACCTTTTGAAAAGGAAGGTTAAAAGATTTGTACGTTTGCATGAATTAGAAACCCCACATGTTCCTCTAAGCATAAAGGTAATTTTATTTCTAAGCACCGAGCAAACAGTTTCAGAAAATAAAACCTTGCTTTTATGCCTTAAATGGAGGGAGAGAAAAAAAGTGATCAATCACTTTTGAATATATATCCGGAGACTACTCATTAGCTCTAAACTAAAATAAAAACCCAAAAAACCCCACATCAAGCAAGGGGAAAAACAAGGTAAACAAACTTTATTAGTGGATCTATAACCATCAAACAGCTATTTAGCTGTTATTAACCCAGGAAATTGTTCATCCATCAGAATTGCAGTGGGCGTGCATACAGAAAAGCTATCAGCAACCCACTGAAATAATATATCCTCCAGCGAGTGAACTCTAAGTAATAATTCTAAGGAGAACAAACAGGTAATTTAAATAAACTAATCCACAAATTAAAAAGTCAGTTGGAAATTTCACTGAAGTAATTGTTTAACTATTATTAAAACCAAATGTTTACATTCACTGATGAAAGATGTAGCTTTCAGTGATGCTTCACAGTACTGGAATCCTTGTTCATCATTTGCTCATTCCAAGTGGCTGGAATAAGGCTACGTACTCTTGCACATATACACTGCTCACCATTTTTTCTTACAATTTCAGTCTCATCAGTCTCTGTACTGGAAAGATTCTATGCTTACACAAATTCCTCTATCTTAAGAGCCTATTTGAAGATTAAAGCATACAGTATAGATTTGATTCCCAGATTCAGTTTTTGTAAATACTTGTTCTCTCCTGAAGAACGCAACTGTCCAGCACTAATTTTGTAAACAAACAGGAAGTCTCAACTGCCATAACTCCAAGCCAAGATAAGGAGGACGTACATGCTTGCTCGTGTCTGCAGTGTTGAGGAAGTATTTGTGTACATGAAAACGCAAACCATACAGCCATACTTGTAAGGTTTACAACAGAGACTAAATATAACTAATGAAAAATATTTTAGAGACTGAGAAATACTTTCATTCCTCATACTTTTATTTATCAAGATATATAGAAAGTATGCCAATGCAAATATTTAGCTTTCTGAAGAAAATGTCTTTTACCTTTCATTTTTAAAACATAAATACCTTACAGTAGAACTCTCACCCTATCTGTGATGATCTAGTAGCAACCAGTATCTCTTCTGATACCACATAAACAGCTGATGAGTTTCCTTTAAAATTGTTAAAGCGGATTTAGGATTCAGCATGATTAAACAATCCCTTGTCTTTTGACTGACCACCTCACTTTACCTTCCCCCAAAATTTTGAAAGGGACGAAGACTAAGCAAAGCTGAGGGTCATTCTGGTGTTGCAGGCATTTAGATCAAGCATGCTAAATCATCACTTCTCACAGCTACAAAGCTGTGATATTTTCTCTCTTTCTGAGAAGGTATTTGGAATAATACATGTCTGGAATTATTTGGCTAAACATTCTGAACAGCCATCTTCTGTCAGGGCTCGAGGCCTTTGTAATGGTAAACAAGCAGTTTTCTTGCTCCTTTTCGGTATGGATTAATTACAGTAAGATATGCCTTAGAAACACCAGTTCAGAATGACAGGCTTCCTTACACTACTATGTTTAAGCAAATTAGTTCTTATTGAACTAAAAAGCCATGTTTGTAAACTTTGAAAAAAATTACCACCAAAAATAAGTACTAGGCTACAAGGAAAGGAAAAGTGTTTTATGAAAGCTGGAGTTCCGAAAGAGCTGTAATATCCTAGGGTACAGGAGGTGGACCATAGCACGCCTACTTTCTATTAGCACATAGCACATCTACCTCCTATTCTCATGCATGGCACCAGTCAAATCAAAGTCATATACTTTAATCTATTTCTAAGTGTGCCTTTTGACTCTAGTCATCAAAGTAACTTCCCCGATCTTTGTTTATCATTTCAAAAGAAAGATAACTAAGACAAGGACTCAGACATTATCACCATTTGGATGGCAGTGTTCACTGAGCTCCCATTAGCTAAAGATAAGCAAATACTGTTCAGGCAAAATATGAAAGATAATAAATCCTGTCGAAGTCAACAAGGTTTTCAACTAGTTTGCAACTGTCTCTTTCTGAGCTAAAGTGCGTGATGGAAAGAAACAAATCTAATGATCAAAACCTATATTCAGTTTGCTGAGTAGATGAGGGAGCTGTTGTACTTATTTGCTGATTTAATACTGAAACGTATGAAATGTGGGATCTTATTTAAAATTCCATTTTCAAACATGAACAACAAGGTCTGCAGTAGTCATCTGCATTGCTGTCAAAACATTACAGTCAATAAAGTTTCCAAAGTTACCACCAAATCCAAAACTTTGTTTACTTTGCAAGGACAGTTCAGGCTTTCTGCCATAACGCTCCATCATCAAGATGGATACCTAAGGATTCACCTTTTCCTGTGAGATTAGTTTGTGCTACAAACATAGTTTTACAGATTTCTTTCTCATCTTAGCTGTTTATTTAACTCAGAGCTTGTCACAGTCCAGATAAGATCTGCTTGATATGTGACATGCCAGCATTGCTTTGAGTTTCACAAGAGAATCGACATTTTACAAGTCCAGCATCCCTCTAGTAAGGCATAGTGCTGTTCTCTTTCTACTTACCTGGTCTCAAAGTGCAAAATCCCCACTGTTTCTCCTCTGATAACTGATCCACAAAGAGCACAGACTTTGCTAGGCAACAACACACAACATGCCAACACCATACACTAACTTGTTTAATTTCTTTCCTACTAGAGGTACGAATCCAGTTCATACTTAAATTTCTTGCCCGATTTGGCCTGAGTTCCACCATTCCATATGTGGTCATCCTCTTCATAGAAGAAAAAAATATCAAGTTTTATATCACCTTCTCCCTGGAAAGAGAGTTCCAAGCTGTCTTCTACCTGCAAGACAAAAATACACACTGTATATACTCATAAAAATACAAAGCTACTTATATCAGCAGGTTTGATCAGGTAGGCAGGGTGACTCCTCTGCCTGAAGGAAATACACTAACTCCGCAATTTCTTTTTTTTTTTTCATGCCTTGAGAACATTGGAAATTTTCTGCACCTCAGTGGGACTACCTTGTCTTTCCTCCCTCTAGCCCCAAAGGCTTCAGCACTATCCCTTTGTCCTCTGGCACAAGCAAAACAATCTCAGTGAATAAATACGTGATTAGTAGGCAACTTCACTCAACGTATTTCCTCTATGATAAAACACTCAATAGCATCAATAATAATGTATCACTTGTACTGTGTCTCAACCTTCATATTCCTGTAACTTTGTTTCTCTCTACCATTCTGCAGCCTACACTCTGAAAAAGCTAAATAAAGATCCACATAAACTAATAATGAACAAGACCGGTGCCCCCTTAAGCCATCCTTCCTTTCTGCTAGTTTTACATACAGGGCTACAGATAACCTCAGAGCTACCACCAATCCTCCCATACGATGAGGCCCATCCACTCTCAAAAACTAGGTTCTACCTTGACTCTTAAATTTCCCTAGCACCACCAACACAGATTAGACCCCTTTAAAACTTATTAAAAACTTCTTCTGTGGTGGAATTCAGATTCTCCAAACAGGGCTGAAGCTAGTAAGAAGGGTATTTTCTCACACGCTGTCCAACAGAACACACAAAAAGCATCAAGATTATATGTTTAGGTAAAACCCTAATACTAAATGGCTGCTGAAGAGACTTCAGATACCCACGTGTACATAAGTGATCTGCAGCTGTACTCAAATTTACAAATCTACATAAAGACACATGAAGCAAACTGTTCATTATATATGTACCTTGCCAAATTTGTGCTTCAGTGGTAACCCTGCTTTCTGAAAGGCTGGAATGATATCTGCTTTGTAGTCCCTTATGAAGACTCCCAAATCCACATCTTTGCTGTGAGGAATGACATTGCACTGTCTATACCAGCCTGAGGAGAAAAAAAAGAGGAAAAAAAAAGGAAAAAACCAAACTATTTAATTCAGGAACGTGAGAAATATATCAACAGAACAAAAGCAACATAAAAATGAACTGCCATAAGGTCACCCGGCAGAGATCTTTGAATGAGGCTATAAACAAGACTTCTGCCTTTCTCTAGTATGAAAGGAACCACGTGGAAGAAAACAAATGTTACTCACTTATAGCCAGCTCTTTTCTCCAGAAAGCCAAGAATGAGAGAGAAAACACTATCTCTTTCAAAGATAAAATATCTTCAGTTTTGTAATCTAAATGTCTTTAAAAAAAAAAAAATTCTTTATCTGGGCCCAAATCTAATCAGCAATGAACAGGCACAAGGCTAGAGCTCCGCTTTTAATTTGAGACTATTACTTTAAATAATATCTGAGATGTTAATCATCTTTCAATCACCACTGCAAAACAGTAAGCCAAGAAATGGGACATCCTTTTATCTGTTTCATTAAAGCAGCTTTTAGTAACTGTTCATTCTGAAAATTATATACCCTAGGACTAAACAAATACAAGTCAAATATGCACACACATGAGCGCTCACTACCTATTCCAGTAATAAAAGAATCTTCACCAGTGATAAGGTACTACTACTTCCATCTTCAGCAGAATTGAAAACTTCCAGTACCTACTCCACTATACTGATATTTTATTAAAAGGATGCATTTTAAAATAAATAAATAAATAAATGTAAACTATATTTTAAAAGTCAGTGATAAGCACCAAATTGCATGGGAAGAAAAACCAGGTGAGAGTCTACCCATCACTGTGTTGTCCAACTAGCATTTAAGTAAATTCCAACTCACACAATTTAAAGAACTGCTGATTACTCTCTAAGCAGTGATCAACCCAACACAGATAATTGCTAACAACATTAAATGCTTCACTGGAAATTTGCTCAGCATCTCCAAGGCTCAAGTTTCTAAGAAAAAGCATTTTGTCAGGTGCAAACACATCTATTTCAATACAGCTTATGCCATGTATTACTTTCCAACCTGGTACATTTAACCTCAGCTGACATCACAAGCAACAGAGGATGAAATGTTTAAAATTTCAGACGAGTTTAAAAATGAAACATAACACAAATGTTTTACCAAGGCATGTTCCACTGCTCAGCCAGAACTTTACTCCTAAGTTATTCAGTGTCAGGGCAGCCAGATGGAGCAAGGATTTTGCTTTTTTTCTGAACTCTACTGCATCAAGAGAGGCATCATCAGGATAGAGCTGGAAGGCAAAGGAAGACTATGCAACTTATTGTCAGGGAACAAACTTGTCTCTTCATTTTTCAGTGTCCCAAGACAAAAATCCCTTTAAAAATTTACTTAACTAATATCCGGGCAGTATCTGTTTTCACATACACAGCCCAGTTTGAGAACATGCACTGGAATGACAAGTTAAAATTTAAACTCTAAAACATCAATCTTCGGTTTTTTCAAACTAGTAGAATGTAAAGTCACAGTAAAATAGAACAAGAATATATGTATTAGACGCTGATTATCAGCACTTGGGAACACCACAGATGAACTCTAGTTCTGCCCAGGCTGAAGTCGATACTCAGAGTCCTGGGGGAGAACAGGCACGGAATCAGTTACTTCCAGCACAGTAGTTTATTTGGCGCCACCAAGTGTTACAAGCGGATGTTGGCAACTTCTGCCATAGAGCAGAAACAACGTGAACAGAAAATCATGCCTGTCTTCCAGTTACAACTGTGGCAAGATTCTCTGTTAATGCAAAGCCAAAAGCAACAACTCAGCCTGGGCAAACGTTACTAAATCAAATACAGGAACAATGTACCACTCACCACTCAGCTTCATGACTGATTTCAGTAAGAGCTCTTGGGCAACAGTTGAAATGAACACTTACTTTTCAAAACAGATGCCTGCTGCTTGCTTATTTCAATATTAAAGCTCCAGAAAAATTCAATATACCTTCTGAGGTACATTTGCTCTGCCTGAGGCAATTACTGCCTGGAGGTTTTACAGCTGCAGTGCAGCATGCTTACAATTTCTGTCCTCTACAGGGGCAGTGACAACACACAGGTGCCCTTGCGTTCAGTAACCCTCCTGCTACACATATGGGGAACTACAGCCTGCTAGACTAGACAAAGATGGTCTTCCCTTCCCTCCCCATACTGCAGCAGAAAGTGTTCTACTATCTGCTAAATCAGGTAGCAATACTCTAAAAATACTGTTCTAAGTAGTGGTGAAAACATTAGTTTACATGGTCAAAAAGCAACGAAATAAGTCGTTACAGCAGGAATATACCATTTCAAACAAACTGAACTAGGAATATGGAACTGCAGTGCACAGTTCAAAAGAATATAAAATGAAGTATTACTCAGAACTTTGGGAATTTCCATAAGGAAAATTTTCTTAGTCTTATTTACATGAAATCTATTTAATCATGAGAACTGTGGACGTGTTGGTCACTTCTTCTCTTTGAAGTTTTGGAAAGTGGAAAAAAATGCACTCACAAGTGAAAAAGACAGACCATGACTTTCAGTTAAAGTTTTAGTTTTATTACCATTTACTAAACTCTGTAGATTGACTCTCGGGGGCTGTATTTAGCTTTATGTATGTGAACAGTCCCATCTAGGTAAAAAGCAGTGAACCGTTTGTAAGCTTGGGTCAATCAGTGAAAAAATACATTATATCTCAGAGACGTTACCACTAACCTGAAAGAAAGCCCGAGCTTCTCTGTACCTACATTCAAGAAATCTAGAGTGTGACATCTCCTCTAGGAAATTGGACGGATTTTTTGGAATTTGGACTTTTAAGTCATCAATGGAAACAAGCAGAAGTTCTGGCCTGTAAGGAAAGAAATATGGGTTAATGTATCCATTCAATTCATTTACAAATCACAAGCCATTTTTTCTACTAGCTCAGGTTAAAAATCTTAATGCATGCTACTGGCAGTGATTCCTCTGTCCAAATACACACAAAACCAATTACAAAAGAGGAGCAACAAGAGCTTCAACAATTTCTCCATACACTTCAAAATTTTGTTTAAAAAGAAATTCTACGCTTATAAGCCCACAGTTAGTTTGTCAGATCACTGATTCTTTACTAACTCACGGCTCGCACTGAATTTGTCCAGAGTTTTGTTCAGCGCGTTTGAAAACGCAGGCTATTTATTTAGTTGTCTAAGTATACACACTTAAGAACCAAATTTTACCCTGTACCTTGAGGCTATTTGGATTTAAAAACTCTTTAGTCTTCACAATGAATGAAATGTGCTATTTAACAGAGTCAACTTCAGATGTTTAGGCACATAACTGGTACAGACTCCATATTTTAAAAAGAAGAAAGAATGGTGTCATTTTTAAAGGAAAAGTTAAACAGATTTATTTGGACCTGTTTGGCTGGTTTTCTCTAATCTATGGCGTATACACATACCCTATAGGAACACTGTTCACAAAGCCTAGTGGTATGTGCTTGTCTTTGAAAATAGTGACAAGATTTGCCATGATCTGTATTTCCTGAAACACTGCTATTGAAAGCATTGTAAGAAAAGGCAGACATTTACATTAACTTTACCAATGTACCGCAAAGTTTAAGACTAGGGACAAATAACACCACCAATTCAAATGTTTATGAAAGAAAGGAGTCCACTCAGCACGTTAAGGGAACGAGTTAGATGCAATGCACGTGTCTTTGGGGTACAAATGTCACCTCTCTTTATTCATGTTCTTTAACATTGATTGTTTGGACTGTTACTGAATGTTTCTGTTGCTTCCCCTTTTCATTTAATGTTCCGTAACTGGATTCAACTTTTGGATACATATTGTTATAGCAAGAACACCAAGTATCTATCAGCTAGTACTAAATCTCTTGACACTTCTACTTTACCCCTGTGTTGATAGTACAGATGCCTATCAACAGATTTCAAACTTTTAAGTATATTAACGGTAAACTACTGACTCCAGCAGAAGATCCTCTGGACATGACTTCTTTGACTTCTCTCATCGTTCTGCCTGCTTCAACTTGGCTACACAGCAACTTCCTCTTAAATTCTTAATTTATAAATGGTGGGAAGCTCTTGTTTCCAGGTAAACAGAATTGGGTTTACCGTCATACTGTAATTTACCTGCATTTTGAGGGCTGAACCATACATGAGCTAAATTTTACCACCTGACTTTAGCAAAGAGAGTAATTTCATACACAGGAAAAAGGAGTTATTTTGGAAATGTCATTATGGCTTTTTCCCTCCTCTGTTTTGAACTCACTTTTCATATGCCCCAGGGTAGCGACCGAAGTGGAGTTTCCGGAAAGGCACAAACTTCCTGTCCATATGTTGCTTGAGTCTCAGGGGGCCATGCCAGAGATAATTACCGCTCCTCTCATAGAAGACCACCAGGTGAATAGCATGAGATGCCAGTTTAAATATGTAGTGCAAGGGAATTTCAATCCCAGACAGGTCATTCATCCCGTCCAAGCGGGGGTCCTTGTTTATAATCTTTAGCCATTGGAACCCCATTTTCTCAGCAGTTCTAAAAAGGCCCATCTAAAAATGAGGGGTGGTGGGAAGGAAGGGAAAGAGAGAGAAGCTAAAGATTAGAAAAACCAAAATTGAATGCTAAATGCTTATTATTAACTGTCATTATTGCCCATTTTCATTTCATAATCAGACCTAAGCATAAACTACTCAAAAAATTCCAAGACCTTAAAGATCGGCAACCACAAGCAATTCCAACCACTACATTTCCTTGTCTTAAATTTTGTCCCTCAAACTATTCAGTAAAACAACAAATAAATGTTGTAAGCCATGCTTGGGCTAGGTTTGCTCCTTGACATAGCACCCTTCTCTGCATCCTCAAACTGTTCTCTAAAGTTATTCTTGTGCTGAACTTGGCATTTTTAAGTCCTTCAATAATGATACCACTAATACAGGAACAATTACTCCAAAATCTTCTTTTATGATGTACACAAATACTTGTTTAAATCTCACCAAACACCGAACATTGCATTAAGTAACAAGCTTTCATGTTTCCATAGAAAAAGGCAATGAAATTCTGGGTGATAAAAAACCAACTCATTAGCATCTGAAGACCCTTTAAATGAACCCCCCATTAACCCCTGTTTTACACAGGCATATCGGCTTCTCCTTTGGATGCTACAGATATTATCAATGAGCCACAAAGAATGGGGAGATGGATTTATATTAGTGTGCTGCCACACAACCTTATTCTCAGTTACTTTAATTCCTTTACAGCTATGGGTAAAACAACCGCCTGATCAGATCCAGAGTGCCATCACTCTTCACTTGAGTGGTCACAGACTATTTTAACGTCTCCTGCTTTTTCTTAAAAAAAAAAAAAGAAAGCTGTTTGTCATTGGTGTAAATGGTGTTGAGTACAAGGATGTACTAAAAGAAACGTAAACCAGCAGACTATGATAGTCTTTCCAGCCTTGTCACATCAATACCTGCTTTTTGGCCTTGGTAGATCCCCAAACTCGAGATTTATTACAGCTATACCTACATTACAGTCTTACAGTTTTCATTCTTTCTTTCTAACAGACCACCTTCTTTTATCTTTTTGGTGTGGTGTCTTACTACAAGCAGACAGCTTCTAAAAACTTTTAGTTATCTATAAATGACTCTTAATGTACCCAGGCTAGTGCCTGGATACCTTTTATTTTTTTTTAAAAAAGTCTCCTCTGCCAATACCTTTACAAGATTTCCACACAGTAAATTCAGAGGCCTTAATACAAACATGAAAGCATTATGTCACAAAATCATAGAACAGTTGAATGCACTGTACTGAACTGAAGAAAAGATACTTACTTCATGTCTCCATGTTTTGTCCAGGAGTGCAAACGTAGTGAAGTCCCTTGGAGCACAAAAGTACTTGCATTCTGGACTAGGGCCATCAGGAGAACTTTTGATCTGTTCAATGTCTTTATCAACCAGTCCCAGAATCAAAGGATCGATCAAGTACACCGGTATATTGTGACTGGCTATTAAGCCTAGGAACTTCCTAACCACGTGCTGTTTGACAGAGGATAAAATTAGAAGTTAGAAACACCATCTTTAAGCATACAAATGTTAATACATTAAAACTCTTTGACAGAAGGAAAAAAAAACAACAGCCCACTGACAGAAGGAAATCTTATCTCCCAATACATTTTCTGAGTGTACACTTTACTTCCATGAACAACTGTAGAAATGGAAATTTCTTCTTTCAGAAGAACAGGCTGCTCTCAGGCTTTCCAGGTCTCTAAGACTAGAGTAAAAACCTTTCAGCTTCAATTAGAACTTTCTACAAGTTAAAGCAGTCTAGCTCTAGGGTGTTAGACTTGAGAATGGACTCCAGGCTAAACTCTAGATTCTTTGCAGCTCTAGATTGAGTTGGAAAGCACTTGAATAAACCAGAGATTATAGGGTGAGATGTGATGCACAGGTTGGTGCTGAGGGAGCTGGTGTCATTCTGAGGCTGCTCTGCAACAGCTTGAAAAGTGATAGTGGCCAGGAGCTGTTCCTCAGGTCTGAGAAAAGGCAAATCTCATGCCATCTTCAAATAGGAGGACCAGGGAACTCTAGTCACCTCAATCTCAGTCCCTAGGAAGCTTCTGGAGCAAAAACCCCTGGGAAGTCACATCCAAGCACACGAAGGACAATGATGTGATTGGGAAACCCAGCCAAAGGCAAACTGCACCTAACCACACCGATTGCATCTGAAGAAATCTGTAGGCAAACTGAGAGCAATGGACACTGTTCATGCTCGACTTTAGCAAGGCTTTTGACACACTCCCAAACAGTATCCCCGAATCTCAGGCATGACGCCCACTGTATATGAAGGGTGATTCATTGAGAAGGTAGAAGCAAGTCCTACCCAGTCTTTGGATACTAGTGTACCAGGGCACTCAACCATAGCAACACTGCATAAGGGGTGAAAAGCTGTAGCAAGAAGGTCCCATGCCTGATGAGAGGATTTATTAGCTTGACTCTGGAGAATTTTAATCGAGTACTTTTAAATGTCCGTGGCACACAGAAGATTTACAGCAATCACAGCCACCCTGCTATTCAAAATGTAGCTCTTGTATTTAACCATAACAGTTAAGTTTCATGACTTAAAGTACCATTCTAACCAGAAAAAAATACTTGCCTAGAACAGCACTGTCAGGCTTTATGTCTGTTACATCTGAAAGTTTCTAGAAGATGTGTAATAAGGGAAAACAACAGCCTACGACCCAAGCTACCTGCTCAGTAAGCTGACTCTGGCTTTCTAACTGAAGCTTAAACCTTCCTCCTGTCCAGCTGCTGAGTCAGTTCAGTCAGACTCCACAGGTCAACCTCCAATTCTGGCATGGGGCTTTGGCTTCAGAGAGATGTAAAAACGTGAAGACAGAATGTGGATCAACAAACAGAATTTAGGCAGCAGCATTACATGTTCTGTACAGGCAGAAGCAAGGCTACCCTCTACAATAATTTCAGCTATATGGAGCTGAAAGGTAAGCGATGTGCTAGTATAATTTCTGTGACTAAAACTAGCAGATCGGAGTGCAACAGGTCCCGTGCAGGACCATGGAGCATTACGCTTTGTTACTAATGATCTTGTAAGATCAAGTTAAAACATAATGAGAACTCTGTCCACAGACTGGGAGGTTGGAAGCCCACTGTGACCATGTCAACCTAACGCCTAGTAGGTAGTTCCAAGGGTTGCCACCTCCAAGAATAGTGAGACATTCCTGGTGCAAGCAAGCAGTCCACAAAACAGCTGGTTTGGATTATTCCCAAGAACAGCTCTTAATCAGAGCACCTTTCCTCTTGCTCAGCAGAAACAAGGAATTTAAATGGATATTTTGCTAACTAGCAACGTATCATATTGCATCCAAAGCGAAAGGCAGCCAGCTCCCAGCGCATCGTACTCTTTAACCATCTGTGCTGTCTTTCCACTGGGAGATCTGTTAACAAAAGACTTCTGTAAAAGTGTTTCCAAACAAATGCTAACTCAAATACCATAACTGAGCTTCTGATTCCCTGAGGCCAACGTGATGTTTTGGTTGCACTCAATCCTGCCAACCTCAAGTAAGACACAACAAAAAAATATCCTATTTCAAGTACCTAATAGCACTCCTAACACTGCTCCTGAACACTGAAAATACAGCAACCGGTGAGTGCTGAAATGCAACAGCTTCCTTCTTGTGAAGAACTTTATAACCCAGCATAAGCACGTAACACAACACTGAGCAGCAGGTTAAACAAATAGAGTAAGCAAAAGAGTATTCTGTGACTTAAGAGCTGCAGCCAATTCTTTTACCATGCTACCAACTACCAAACAAGCTGCATGCCAAATAAGCCGATCCTTTAAATACTCAGTCTGAAAGAACGCAAAAGCCTGGATCAAAACTTGTAAATCAGAAAGAACATGTTTTGCTTCTTAAAACATCAACAACACTACTATGGACTGCACAGGCAAAGGCTGCTCAGCTGCTAAGCTGTAACTGTTTCTCAACTTCATTTTAAACTGATGTTTTGAAACACTTCATAACTTTGCTCAGTGAAGGAGTCCTTCATACTACAAAATCCCCAGTGAAGAGGAAAGAGAACTGGACCCCGAGTTTGCAATTCCATGTGAGTTCTCTGAGACTTGCAGAAGAACTGTATGAACCAATGACACCGTACATACCCATCTAGTGCTGTCTTGGCCTGACTGGCTTCCTCTGACTTTGGAAAAAACTGCTCCATTCTATCAAAACCAAAGAAGGGGAGGGGGAAGGAGAAAGAAAAGAAAAAAAGTAAGTTTCAGTCAAATCCCTGCTTAGGATTTCTAAACTAGACATTCAGGGGCATTTATCCACTTAGCACTTTTATAATTATGGCTGTGGTTATGTCTCTGGTCACTTAAATACAGTATTGAATGTGAAATCATAACCAACTGGTCTGGCTTAGTGTATTTGGAAGGACAACACAAGCCTTTGAGACTTCCAGACACACAGGGATAGTGTGATCGGGCCTCAGGTTTCTAAGTCAATATGCCAGTAAGCGTAAAACGGGAAGGTGACACACACTGTTAGGCAAATAAATACCACTGGGGGAAAGACAGCAGGACTATGCCTCAGTCTTTCCAAACGTAATCCTAGAGAATTAAATTTGAAAGAAAGTATATTCATGTGATAGAGCCCAGGCAGTTAGTGGCTCAGCTTTTAGCTTTTTAAAAGTATGAAAAATTTCTCATTCAGTCTTGCTCTTTACAGTAAAAACTATAACAAACAGGACTAAGGTAGCACTAAATTGCCTGCACTTATTAAGAATGTCCTCATCAAAAGAAAACAAACTCAGGAAATATGATACCTATGTAGTTCTTCTGTAAAAATAAAATTAGTTCCTTTTTGAACCTGCATTGCAACTGTAAACTATGAAACCACAAAAAAAAAAAATATTTTATTTATAGTAACATTTACCTCTTTTCTGTTCAGAAAATCACACTCAGCTAAACACAGGTGGTATAAAAGCAGAATTTAATTGATAACATCTAGAAAATTAGGAACACTGAATCACAAAGCACTAAGACAACTGCAGAAAAAGCTGGGTTTTCTTTTAAAAACATCACTGTTGAAAAACCTACAACCCATAAATGCTGCCTTCCTTGTTTCTTCAGAAACGCCTTAAGGTAGTGCTCAGTTTAACTTCACTTTCAATAAAAGTCACTTAACAACAAGAGCAGGAAGGCTTGTAAAGATTAGAAGCCTTGGTGGCCCAAACCTGCGCCTAAGAACCCCGAAGAGCATCCCGTTTTCAAATGAATGGGATGCCTCCGGCGGACATAATGACTTGTGTACCAGGCCGACAACTGACACCTGGATGTACCCCCGCCACCAGAAGCTTGCTCGGGCTACCTAGTCGCTTCGTGTCAACGCTACAGGAATTGCTAGCCATGCGGGGGAAGTCTGAGGGTGGCATTACTGCTGCCAAAGGGCTCTGAAGAGAGCAGGCACTATACGGGGTTATTCCACAGCAGCAGGCCCGTGCGGGACGGCTCTCTCTTACCTTCTGTGACAGGTAGAACTTGTAATAGTACAACTGGAAGAGGAGGAAAACCAGGCTGGTCAGAGAGAGGAGCGCCAGCACCACGTTCTTATTGATTTTCTGCATTAGTCTTCGGGGCGCTCTCGATCACCGCCTGGAACCCGCGGGGCCTCGCTCATCTTCTCCGCTTTCCCGGCTCCTCCCTGCGGGCCGGCCGAGGAACGCGGGGCGCGGCGCAGGCCGCACCGCCGGCTGCAGGCCCGAGTCGGCCGCCGCGGCGGCCCACGGCAGCCCTGCGACAGGGGAGGCTGCTGCGGGGCCCTCGGGGACCGTCAGCCGCACCGTACCGCTTCGCCCGGCCCTCCCCTCCGCTCCCAGCCGGCGGGACAGCGCGCCGTGCTCCGCAAGCTCCGCCGGTCCGGCCGCCCTCACCCGCCGCGAAGCACCGCCCGCCGCCCTGCGCGCATGCGCGGCGCGGGCCGGGGCCCACCAGCAACAGTGGGTGCCCCGGCCTCCCCCCCCGACCCCCCCCCCCCCGCCCAAGACCAAAGGAGGAAAACTCAGGCACGTCAGGTTTGAAATGTCTGTATTAATACAAAAAGTTGGCATCACACACACCGGTCACAGACATCAGAGTAGCCCGCGGGCTCGGTGGCGCTGACAGACACCTGAGGGAGGGGCAGGCAGCCGGGCCAGGCCCGCAGGGAAACCACGGCCTGGCTTCCCCCCCTCAGACCGTTCCCGTTCAAGTGAGGCTGGGAGGTGGAGGGGGCCGGGGAGCAAATCGGAATAAAGATTAGTTAGTTCCAGTTAGTTCCCTCAGTCTTACTATGAAAGAGCAGTAACGTGGGAGGGTGCAAGGAGGCGGGGAAGAAACAGGATTGGTACATCAGCCTCTGCTTTTTCTACTTGGAGGATGGCTAAAGAAATAAACCTGCCACCCTCTGCCATCCGTATTTGGTATTTGGAGAAGCACCTATCACCTGGATGTCTTTAAATCACTCTTTCTGAAATAAACATCCCCTTACTGCAGTTCATACAGCTTTCCACAGGAACAGTGAAAGCTACAGTTTCGTAATGTATTCAGAACTCAAGGAAAACCTTCATCTCCTCACAAGTTATTCTGAAGTTACTTTAGCAGACTACCAGTAATCAGTATTAAAAAAATAATAAATTAAAAAAACCCTCATTTTGGTCATACAGAAGAAAGTTCCTGTCTAGCCACCGAACACCATCATCTTCAGTTGTCACCAGGTGTATTATTATATTTAACACTACAGAGGGAAACGACAGACCTTCAAAAGGTCTAATCCAATGCCAAAGAACCACCCCTCCAATCCCTGAAGCGGATTCCCCCTAGGAAAAAGTAACTTCACAGGCTGCAGGCATCCCTCTCCAGCTGCAGGTACAAGCAGTGTGCACCAACTGCCACAAAGTATCACCAATATATTGGTACTGGACAGAAGACACTAGCTCAGAAAAAAAAAAGTGTCTAAAAAAAAAATCTAAAGTGCTTAAGGCAATTCTTCATATCCCCATTTACTAAGAACAACTGGACTAGTGTTAGCAGCAAAAATTTGACATCTGTGCAAACTATTATATAACAAATTCATCCTTTAAGGGTAAAAAGTCACATGTTAAGTTCATCTAGGACATCAGTTAAAATAAAACTTGCAAGTCACAAGTCACAGTATGAAACAGTTCAAGCTTTCTCCTAACTAAATGTTAAAGAAAAATTACATTTTTACATTGTGCATATCAAATTTACCTTGTAGGTTGCACAACATCTTGCCAAAAAACTTCATAATTTAAATGCTTTTACGTAGGGCTGGCGATGACTCATGGTTCTTTCTCACTACACATTAACTTACTGTAAACATTCCCTTTTTTTCCAAAAAAGGGAAATTTAAATAGGAACTGTAGCTGAACACCCCAAGATTAAGCCGATGATTGGGCAGCGTAACCAGGTAGTAGTCTATTTTGATGTCTGTTTACCACAGTCCTTCAATAGAACAAGTCTCAAAACACAAAGCATCCATCTTAACCCTTCTCTCTCTGAACAGCACCAGGGCCCAAACATGCAAGTATCACTCCCTCACGTACCACTGAATTCGTAGCAGCTGAGCCCCTAGAACTCCCAGTCAGGTGTTCATTGCAGTAAAAAGGGAAGAAACAAGGAAGAAATATTTAAGATTACTACACAGACTATTTGGATAGTAACAACATCTGTAGATAATGTGTGAAAGTTTCAGACACGGTTCATTTAAGAACCATGTCACCTTCCAGTAGCTTTGCTTCAAGACCCTGAACAGCAGATTGGCAGAGGAAGGTACATTTAAGCTGGGAATTGTTTTGGACTTTCCTCTGCAAAAGACATTACAGCTAACTTTGATCACAATGCAAATATTCAGAGATGCTCAAGTTCCAGACATGAAATGAACATTAGAGGGCTCAACCGTCCTGCCAACTTCATGATTTCTCAAGAGAAACAAAACTTTCTAGAGCAGGTAAACTTAAATGTTGTTCTTAAGTTTTCCACTGAACATCACAACCAATTTATTATGAGTTGTTTCAAGGAATTTCCTCCTCTTGAGAAATCTTGATTGACAAAAAGGACCCACTGATACTAACAAGATTTAACATGATTAGATGGTTATGTTTTTACAGACTAGAAGATACACAGAAAAAAAAAAAAAGTACTTGGGTGCTGTAGGAAAGGAGTCAATTCATTATGGACCCTATCAGCATGAATTTGAAACAGTTTTCAGACGATACTAAGAAAAAAAACTTCAGTTAGGAAACTGTTGATTCAAGTGTGTATCTCAAAATTTTTTCAAGGCTCCTGGACTTGTTTAGAAGGAAGAAAGCACATTTAAACAGTCTATAATACACAAGTAACTCTCATTGAAGAGTTGAGATTTTCCATGAAGAATATGACATGACTTTTTCTTAGCTCCTCCACTATTATGAATCATTTAACTATGATTACTAAGCTTCCAACTAGGAGTTGATATAATAGAACATCCAGGCTCAACATTTCACTTGATTCATGAAAGAAATGTATAACCACAGATCAGTAAGTAGATCATATGTTAGCTAGCAAAGCATTTGCTCACTTTCCACTTTTTCCTTGCCCTTAAAAAAGGGGAAGGCATTAAGTCGGAAGTTATAAAGACATCCTCTAGAACACGGTCCTCTGAAAGCCAGTCTCATAGGCACATATACATGGCATATGGTACAAGCTTGCACATTAAGAGTGGGAAGCTACATATATAAGCTCCATTTCTGCTGGATAAAGAAATCTTGCAATTTTTGGACTTCTCTGGTTATCCAGAAAGTTCCATGAATCCTCACTAGGCAGTCAAAATGGGTAGCAAAAGTGTGTGCCTGGCCTCAGAGGGTACTACCCTATCACCAGGAATCACGGAATCACGGAATCTTCAGAGTTGGAAGGGACCTCTAGAGATCATCTAGTCCAACTCCCCTGCTAGAGCAGGGTTGCCTAAAGCACATCCCTCAGGGCTGCATCCAGGCGGGTCTTGAAAATCTCCAGAGAAGGGGACTCCACAACCTCCCTGGGCAGCCTGTTCCAGTGCTCTGTCACCCTCACTGTAAAGAAGTTTTTCCGTGTATTTGAACGGAACTTCCTATGTTCTAGCTTGTGCCCATTGCCCCTTGTCCTGTCGCTGGGAACCATTGAAAAGAGCCTGGCTCCGTCCTCCTTAAACCCACCCTTTAGGTACTTGTAAACATTAATCAGGTCCCCCCTCAACCTTCTCTTCTCCAGGCTAAAGAGTCCCAGCTCTTTCAGCCTTTCCTCATAAGGGAGGTGCTCCAGTCCCACAATCATCTTGGTTGCCCTTCGCTGGACTCGCTCCAGTAGTTCCCTGTCCCTCTTGAACTGGGGAGCCCAGAACTGGACACAGTACTCCAGTTGTGGCCTCACCAGTGCAGAGTAGAGGGGGAGAATGACCTCCCTCGACCTACTGGCCACAGTCTTCCCTATGCAGCCCAGGATGCCATTGGCCTTCTTGGCGACAAGGGCACACTGCTGGCTCATGGATAATTTGCTGTCTACCAGGACCCCCAGGTCCTTCTCCTCAGAGCTGCTTCCCAGCATGTCCGCCCCTAACCTATACTGGTGTTTGGCATTCTTCCTTCCCAGGTGCAGGACCCTACACTTGCTTTTGTTGAACCTCATTAGGTTCTTCTCTGCCCAGCTCTCCAGCCTGTCCAGGTCACGCTGGATGGCAGCACGGCCCTCCGGAGTGTCGGCCACCCCTCCCAGCTTGGTATCATCAGCAAACTTGCTGAGGATACACTCTGTCCCCTCATCTAGGTCATTAATGAATATATTGAACAAAATTGGTCCAAGTATTGACCCCTGAGGGACACCACTCGTTACAGGCCTCCAACTGGACTCTGTGCCGCTGATCACAACCCTCTGGGTTGTGTCACTCAGCCAGCTCTCGATCCACCTCACTGTCACCTCGTCTAGCCCATACTTCCTCAGCTTCCTAATGAGGATGTTATGGGAGACAGTGTCAAAAGCCTTGCTAAGGTCAAGGTAGATGACATCTACGGCTCTCCCCTCATCCAGCCAACCCATTATAACATCATAGAAAGCTATCAGATTGGTCAGGCATGATTTGCCCTTGGTAAATCCATGCTGACCACTTCCAATAACTTCCTGTTCCTCTATGTGTTTGGAGACGACATCCAGAATGAGTCGCTCCATTACCTTCCCAGGGACAGAGCTGAGACTAACAGGCCTGTAGTTCCCTGGGTCCTCCTTCTTGCCTTTTTTGAAGATTGGAGTGATGTCAGCCTTCCTCCAGTCCTCAGGCACCTCTCCTGTTCCCCATGACCTTGCAAAGACAATGGAGAGTGGTCTAGCGATAACATCTGCCAGCTCTCTCAGCACTCGCGGGTGCATCCCGTCAGGGCCCATGGACTTATGAATGTCCAGCTTGGCCAAGTGGTCTCTGACCCAGTCCTCCTCAACTAAGGGAAAATCTTCCTCTCTCCAGACCTTCCCCCTTGCCTCCAGGGTATGGGATGTGTGAGGGACGGCTTTATCAGTGAAGACCAGTGCTGCTTCCGCTCAAAGCCAGCTTTGATATTGACACAGCTGTTTGAGAAGTCTTAGCCAGTCTTGAAGCTGGCTTGAGAAAAAGCTGAAAGATGTTTTAGCAATAGCCCTACCTCCCCATCTTCTCCAGGGAGACAGATTTAAACTGAAGCTCTCACACCTTTGCTCCCAGCCTCAGCTGCACTGCAGCTTTGCTACTGGCAGACAAGATTTCATTTGTCATTCACATCTGATGAACAATGTTAACTATTGATTATCAGAATCCAATCAGAATAATGCCACAAAACTGGAAAGGCAAGAGATGACCCAAAATTAAGAGCTGCTGAGACAGCAGTACTATGCTGTAGTTTTTAAAAAGCTCTGGACGTCTGGTTCTAAACCTCTTACCTGAAATACTTCCTAGCTCAATGGCTGGCTATCAGAATGCATCTTCACTGAGGACTTAAGAATGTTTTTAAATGCCTTTAAATTTTTATATTTTCTGTAACTTGTGATAAATAGGAGCCAAACTTTAAGTATATGATAGTTAAACATGTTAGTCGTGGAAAATAGAAGGATTTATTTCTTCATATCAGGCCTACAACTTCTTACAGTATTCTTATAATATTCTTTTGAAATCATACTGACATGATATTTTGCCAGGCTAGGCTAACAAATCAATACTCTTTTGAAACACGTTTGACATCACAGGTTCTAATGGGAAGCCCAGTAATAATAAAATATACTGTCAAGTAAGTCATGTTAGGAGAGCTAAGAAAGTGGTATCTGTTATATTCTTCATAGAAAAATAATATTCATAACAGAATTAATACTAAAATCCATAACAAAACGCTTTAATACAGTGATAGAAAAGTCCATAGTTACAGTTCTTGATTTCTCTGCTTCTTTTTCAAATAGGCAACAGTTTAGTTTTCTGTCTGGATTCACAGTAGGTTCCTAACACTTTAGCCCCAAACCTTTGCACTGTCAGTACCCAGGCCTTAAACAGCAGTAGGTGGCAAACCCAGTTTAATCCAATGCTCACAAGCTTCTGTGAGTAGCAGCTACAGAAAAAAAAAACATTCAGTAACAGAAGTGTTTGACAGACATTACTAGGCAGTATTGTTCAGGCTGCCTGTTGAGCCACTCAATACATTTTCACCTTTCTGGAGCGTTTTCACAGCACTTGGGACCTGCAATCCAGTACTCACTGTAAGCCCACCACACCAGATCTATGGGAGAAACAAAAACAATTAATATTCTGAACATTATGAAGCATCTACATCTCTCTTCTCCCATCCCACAATGGAACTAACATAAAACTTATCCTGCAGCTGCATTTGTCTTCTATCTTGCTCTCTAGTCATAGCACTCTAAAACTTTCTAATCACACAGAAGCTAATTTTTAAGACCATAAAGTAGGAGTTGCTTCACATACTATGCTTTATAAGTTTATACCCAAATCTAAGATCTAATACTAACAGACTTGCTCCTAATAGCAAAACTTCAAGACCAATGTGCTAGTAGTAAGTACTTGAAATTACAATGAAAAGCACTATTCTCACTATGCTCCAGTGTCTGAAAGCAGCACTTAGTTTTAACATGACATAGCAGAACTACGTCAATGTAAACGTAGTATGAAAAATTAAGTTTTGAGAAGCTCCAGGGGCACAGGTGCCAATGACCTCTAGTCTACAACTGAGTTACATGAAAGAATGTATCTCCATGTTTATGAATAAATTTGAGAGCTGTATTTAAGTAGCTTGCAATTTTTATTTTAACTGCTCAGACAAACCCAAGTAGCGTCTGTAAAGACTGCTATCACCAAGCACCAGGAGCTGTGTGAAATGCAGACTAACAGGCTGAATCATGGTAAGCAAGTGTTTTCTTGGATGCCTTAGGAACTGAATTAATGAGTCAGCCTCAGCAACGCTATACGTGTCCCAACAGTTCTGCAGCTATTCTGTTCCCCATATGTTGAAAGGGATCAGTACAGCAACTTGTTAGTCACCTCGAAATAAATAGCTAATCAAGACTCCTATTGTCAGTACATCTAGCCAACAGCAGAAATTGTGAAAGGAATTCTGCCCGATTCAGTTGTTCGGAGATGCTAGATGTAAGGCTGCCTGGGAAAGTTACTACTTTTCCATTCCTCCTCCACACCTAAATAACTTTATTAATTGGCCTATTCACACTTTAAAATTACCATGCTATGTTTTCTATGGGCTGAATTACAAGAGGCTAGACATCAGTGCCTGGACAGTTGAGCTGTTAGTATGAACTAGCCTCCTCCAGATTCCTAAGATTTCCCAGACCTATGCACTGCTCCCAAAGTATGCTGCACTTGGTAGCATCTTATAACACAGCTAAGGCCTCCAAATTTCCTTAAACCAATTACTTACATTACTAAAGGAAAATCAATATACAGTAACTAATCCTTCTCCTGTGCATTTTTCACAAGATACGAGTTTTTAGAATCGCATGAAGTTTTCATTGACTAGCTTAGAGCAAAAAAAAAGTTACCAGTGAAGGGGTAACCAGTGAAGTGACTGTCAAGAAAATCCCACTGGGCTTTTAAGGAATTGAAAGATAGAGTCTTAAATCTCAGAGGGAAGCATCTGGTGTTCTGTCTCATGACACTTGCTCTCATGGCTCACAGCATCTTGGGCTCCCATCTGCATCAGTTCAGGGCAATTATTGTAGCAGGCTCATCTGCTACTGCAATGTGCTGTTAATTTACCCTACAAAAATTTAATGACTTTTATTTACGTAGCTGAGACATCCAGGTACAGAGTTCTCCTATTAGAGTGCTATCATAAGCACCACATGAAATCAAAAAGAAAGCAAATAAGCATTTATAAAAATTATTAGTTAGTCAAAACCAGTCCTCCCAGTTTCCTCCTTAATAAAACAAGTCTTCAATAGACTGAATTCAGTGCTAGAAACTGAACAAAATTTATAGATACTGACCATAAAGCCTGGTAATAACGGTTGAGTAAACTTTGTTCTGAAGGTGTATAACAGCTCCTTTGAGTTTGCATTATAAAATGTGAGCTGACCTACAAGAGGCAGAAAACAAGATAAGATACATGTTTAAATGCTACTGCTATGTAACTTTTTGTAAAATTGATTCTTTTCCAGGGAAAAGAATCCAGTGTTTCCAGAACACACTTAATACAGTCCACATGACTGAAAAATTCTCAGTTAGTAGCTCTGTCACACAAATGAACCCCAGTCATTTGGCATTACAAGAGCACTATTACACAAACAGCTCTGGGTCTCATTTTTCTAAGAGACTATATCAATCTGGAAGTAATGTACTACTTTAGCCTTGTACTGCTTCAACGTGATGCAGATAGCTAACGAAGTTTTTAGCTAAATCTCATAAAACTGCCATTTACCTCCATCGAAGTCGCAGTATACTCCTATTCTGTCTGGAACAGTTATATCTAGAGTTTTGGTTTTATTATTATGTTTTGCTGAAATTGTGGTTTGCAGCCAGTTGTTGATATGGATGCACCAGCTTGAATTAGTCTTTCCCAGCTGGTCAAATTTCCCCAGGTTTCTATATGTCACTCCCACGCTGTAGGATTTGCAGTCCTTCTGGGCTCTCACCTCCCAGTAATGCTGTCCACTTTCAACAGCAGAGTCTCCTACCAAAAAAACCAAACATTTAGTTGCTATAATTAAGCGTATCTTACAATGTTGATTCCTCATAGGGAGCAGTGATGTCTTCCCTGTTTCATTTTAAGGTGAGGCCTTAGAAATACAAAAATCTGAACTATAATGAACAAAAAAATTAATGTACAAGAAAATAGAATAAAAATATAAAATAGAATAAGATGGTTTTTACTTAGACTTATTGAAACAAGATACATTTGACATCAATTCACATTTAATAGCAGTGAATGTCAGTCACTAAGAGCTTTGTTACAAAGAGCTTCCACAGACTTAAAGCCACTTGCTGAGACACAAAATCCTGGTGTTATATAGGCAAAGCTACCTCTGTGCAGAACAGCATCAAGTACACAGCCTTGAGCAATTGCCAAGTTTTTCCTCAAACTCTTATTTTCCACAGCATTACACCTCTAACAAAAGTAAAAAAGCTCACCTTACCTAACACAGTATATGATTCACCAGTAAAACGATCTCTGCTGCCCCTCACTGAGGATCTTGTGTTAACAGGTGTCCTCTTTGGAGATGGTCCACCACTTCTAATAGATGAACTGTTCAAGATTTGGATGCAATTAGAAATGCACACTCAAGCAAGTTTTCACGAGACAATGAGGGTTCAATAAACATACATAAGCTACTGAAACAACACATTAGTTCAGCCACTTAACACCTCGAACAGTATGCATGCACAAGAACTAAAGGAGATGACAGCCAGAAAAAATACAAAACATTGTAACAAACAAGTTCAGAGGCAGCTGAGAAAAGAAACAGGAGGGGATAAAAAAGCAGATGTATGGCACGTGGTTTGAATGAAAGCCTGTATAAAACACTGTATTGCCTGTACTATGCAGAACCTCAGAAAAGTCATGTTTCTGGTTTTCTGCATAGGATTTCTAATAAGCCTTGTAGATGAGCTAAAAGAATCAGATAAGTACGAAGACACTGCTGATATTGAATGCCAAAATGCTTAACTTTCACTGGTATTTAAATATCAGTAAGAGGAAAATAACACCACTTGTGTTAAAGATAATGTTTTCAGCACATGTATGGCTTGTATAAGTAATGACTGAAATCCCAGGAAAAATGTCTAACCCAATGAAGAATGAAAGGAAAGAAATGTGATAATTTTACTTCAAAATGCACACGCTGAAGATGCTGCAAAACCCAAGAGTGTCAAATCTAATACCCAATTTATATTAAAAAAAGAGGAAGTGAAACTTCCAGAGTTTAATGCATCACAACTCCCATCAAAAAAACCAACCCCAAAACAAAAACAAACGCAAAAAGTGTATTGAAGGGTGTGGGATTTTATTTGATTCTATTAACTCTATCGAAGACTAGAGAAAAGAAAATTGTGTCACAACACACTGTTCTGAGAAGCACACTGCAACCCCTCTAGAGTCATAAAATTTAAGAGTCTAATCTCAATCAAGAAAGGCTTAGATTTTCTAGTCATACTTTTGAAAAGCATTCTCAGGAAGCAGTTGCAAAATAAACGAAGACACTTCGCTCTGGAGAATATTCTAATGAGTAATCAATTGCGTAAAACAATAATTTTAACCTACTGAGATTTTAAATTATTTATTTTGCCTCGGTTATGCCCTCAAAAATAATTCCTATCAACATGACTATTAAACAAAATGAAGGCTACTTGCAAATTACAGTGAGTATTAAAACTCAGTAGCCAGGGAATCAGGTCTGGTTATTATTTTAAAAGCAATCAGTAGCAAAGAATGTTAACTTCTCAGAAATAGCTATGCAGTTTACAGTTTAATTTCATTGACAAAAGTTTACAAAGTACAAAATAAGTCTCTGAAACACATGTGAGAATTCATTTAATTCTCGTCCTCTCTAGTCTATCATACATTAGCCTCAGAAGAGTTACCACATACAAAAGAAAGTTTTCTCTCCAACTTTTCCTTCAACTACAATTTGGTAAAGGTAATTGCTACTTAAATGCCCACTGGTACAGTGAAGTTCAGCTTGTTTCCTTTCTGATTGATTCTTCACTGATTTCAAGTTTTCTGCAACTGTTCTCAAATACCATTTCATAAAGGATTAGAAAGTATTCCTTCTGATCGATATATTCATTAAAATAAAGTTACATGTGAATCAAAAGCTGAGTGGTATTAAGCTGTCATACATAAGTATGTTAGAATTTCTGGTTCATCTTCATCACTAAGTTTGTTTTATTCCAGTTACAGAAGTCTACAAGAAATCACTGATGAAAAGGCTGTATACATTAGCACCACCATTTATCATACAAATTTTACAGTGCTTATCAGAAGACAGTTAAGCTTCTAAATTGCTTGCAAGAGTTATATGGAGGGGGTAAGTGTATACTGTGCAGGTGCACCACATCAAATGCTTTTGAATTTTGTTAACACGGAGCAAGCTGTAGTTTACTTACCAAGGAAAAAGGTAACAAGCGATAGCATGAAAAAAAGGCAAAGCCAATAATTAAAGCAAAGTTTCAGGAGGAACTACCAGTCTTTGTAGATTCCATCCTGCTTCAACTGCATCAGAGATCATTCACTCACACTTTCAACAAAAGCTGCTGAAATCCTTCAATCAGGTTCAGTATAAATGAGTTATGCAGAAAGCAACGTGGCCATTTACAGAATCACCATAAGAAAAATGCAGGCGCTTTGCTAGTATTTTCTCAGAGTTAGGAAGACATTAAGACGTCCTCAATATCATATATTTCATTCAAGTAAATGGCCACTGCATGTGCTTTGTCCACTCAAAATCTAACAGCCTTTAACAGTTCAGACAATGACATTAAATATTTGGCATAAAAGTCTGAAAAAACAGCTAGATTCCCCTCCCCCCAAGTGCTTAAGTGCTCCTTCCAATAGGGAAAGGCAGGAAATTTTATAGCAGAAAGTCAGTTTAGTGCCCATTTTCCAATACAGCACCGTCTTCATTAGCTAGTATAGTAACTGATGCATTTCTTCTACCACATAGTCTCATCTTATGGTGAGGATTATTGCCTACAGCACTGCAGTTAGTCTCAGTTTTCTTAACCACTTCAGCAAATAAAACATATTCCAAGCAATGTGTGTTCTCTTTTGGAGAAGAAAGGCCGAGGAGGGATAACAGTAGTTATCCATGGAGGGACATCATAAGTTACCCAGAGGCTTTCTTCTAGCCTAAAAGATATTACAGGTCATTCAGCATTTTATTGCCACTGTATCTTTCCAACCCTTGAAAGCTGCACTTCTAATGTTTAAAACAATTATACTGCAACTTTTTACACCAACTATGAAGCTAGCTTCAACTTTTCCCTCTAATGCAGGGAACATTGCAGATAAATCTTAGCAGGGAAAAAAGCCTCCTGCAGGAATCAAAGCTCATCTAAGTCTCCTGCTAGAAAAGGTCAGCCTGACACGCAAAGTTGAACATGTGACCATGTCCTTCTACCAAAGCAAAGGCCAGAACGAGGGAAGTTCTTTATGGATGACTACAAAAAGACCAAGGTATAAGACTCCCAGAGTTTGTTGAGCAAGTAGCAGTATATCCAAGATAGTTTTAAAACTTAGCTTAGCAGAAATTTATAAGCCTTGTGTAGTAGAACTATCAACTCATCAAGAGCTTGTTTCACTGACACAAACTTAACTTTACTGCTGACCTCAAGCCAAAGGTATATCCACCTGATGGATGAATACAGAGGAATAAAACCTACGAGAAATTAGGAACCTGGGCATTTGTTTTGGTCCCACAATTTCTAAACCAGTGAAAGAGAGCAAGAAGGAATAATTTCTTAAACAGGAGTTTTATTAAGAAAAATAATGAAAAAAATGTACACTAAAAATATGATTGTACGAGGAATAGGAGACTACTTTAGCTGCCTTTACATATCAAAAAAGAGGCGCTGTCGTTTGAACAATTCGGTCTGCAAGTAGAATCGCCATGAAGCTTCTTACATATGGTATCAGACTAAACTTCATCCTCTTTGAAAGTGTAAAAATATTTATTTATTTTCCTCAGATACCTAGTAAAAGCTATAGCACAAGTTTAGAGGCAAAAAGGTTTTCAGAGTCAAAAATAAGAACTAAAAAAATACTTTAACGTTCTCAGAAAGGAAATCTTTACTGCATTTGTAAAAAAATTTAGTGTGCCATCATGTGCCAGAAGGTTAATAAGCATCAATATATCTGTAAATAACAGGGATCTTTGTATCAACACTAGAATACGTAATTCTCATCCAGCTATTGGAAGTCATGTCTCCCACACACTATGACACACCCTTTCAGGAAGACTGTTTTCTAGCCACTGGAAAAATATATACATAATCTCTGAATCCAAATTAAACTTCAAAATATTTTTTTAAAGCATGTGTACTTTTACTGATAAAGGCTATTAGATTTATTTCTCTCTACATCAAGCAAAGGAAAGCAGCATAAGGCTCCCAACAAAACTAGGTGCTAAAACCTAGGAATAAAAGGTATATTACCACCTTCTATTGCTCTTCAGCAAAGGATTCTGGCCACTGTCGACAGAAATAAGTCATCATTAAAGAACTGTTCTATTATTACAGTAAATTATCCCCATTTCTAAGATGCCATTAAAACTTACTCTACCATGCTTCTGGTAGTATATGCCTACAGGGAAGGTATTTATTCATAAATTATCTCAGGCAGTGCTCTTTATTCTGAAAAGCACACACTGAAAGTCAATTAATTGTCTTTGAGTAAGAAGTAGCCAGTCTTGTGGACAAGGCAAGAGCGATGGACACTTTTCACACCTTGACTTCAGCAAAGCTTTTGACCCATTCCCACACAGTATCCCTAAACTGAGATGAGATGTAGACTGGGCAGTGGGCCATAGCTGTGTACAGAACCAGTTGAACATCAGGCTCACAGCTATGGATATGTATTCTCCAGACGAGAGAAACCCATACAAAAGAACAGGCTGGGGGACAACTGAGGGAAGAGCAATGCTGCAGAAAAGCAGCTGGGATTCTTGGTGGACAACAGGAGTTGACAACAGTGGACACCACACTGTGCTGTGCCCTTGTGACAGAGGTGGCCAACCACATCCTAGGCTGTATCAGTAAGACAGCAACCAGGAGGCAAAGGCAAGCAACTGTTCCTCTCTATTTGGCATTTGTCAGATGAGCCTGAAGTCCTGTTTCCAGGTCTGGGCTCTTCGGGACTATACACTGACATACTAGAACAAGTCCAGTGGATGGCCAACAACACAATTAAGGGACTGGAGCACAGTAAGACAACTGGGTTTGCTCAGCCTCAGGAAGACTTTAATTTATGTCTTTAATGACATAACAGAATGGTACAGAGAAGATCAAGCCAGGTTTTTCTCAGAGGGGTGCACACTGATAGCAAAGAGGCACCTGGTACTCATTGCACCACCAGAAATTCCAGTCAGGTATCAAGATATTTCTCCCCCTCCCATGAAGGTGGCCTGAAACAGAGGCCCAGCAAGTGAACACATTCTTCATCCTTAGACATATTCAAGGCTTACTCAGAGTAGACTTATATAGTGATGTTCTTCCAACTGTATTTCTTCAGTGATCTGAATCACTGAATGATTTGAGTTGGAAGGGACCTTAAAGATTATCTAGTGCCAACCCCCCTGCCAACTAGACCAGGTTACCCAAAGCTCCATCCAACCTCCCCCTCTGCCCTCGTCCCTTAATTGCCAGATGAGACATCCCAGACAACATAAACATTTACAAAACAGACCTCTTACCCGCTTTTATTTTCCTTCCCTTTTACTTTTTCTTGGCCTTTGCCTCCAGTAGGATCCCATTCAACATAGGTATCTTCAACTTTCAAGTTGAGATGAGATGAAGTACTGTCCAAACTGAACACAAATGCTGGTCAAGACAAAATGCAAAATAGTGAAATGGTATAATGTTCTCCCAAGAGTGGCTATTCATAGAAAATTATAGAAGCAGTAGTAAAATTGTAGCAGAACACTTTTTAACTTAATAGAAACATCAGCTTTTTAGTCTGATGCTTGTAATCAAGGTAAGGATCCCTTTAAATGAAGCCCAACTGTCTACCCTCAGTGCACAGGTTACAAAGTAAGTTTTCTCATACTTACAGTGCTGCAGCATCAGCAATTAAATTCAGCTAGTGATTTCTGCTAGTTAGAGACTACTCCTTAGATTCTTACAGTCATGAATGATTTAAAAAGGAATGCTTATTTTCCATGCTTTGCAGCACTGATTCTCCAACAAGGTGTTTATGATTAATAAGGACTGCAAAATTGGAGAATAGTAAATTGACAGGATAGCACACACAGGCAGAGTTGAACTCTGAAGTCAACTGCAGATACAACACCACAGAGGATACACGCTACTAGAAGAGACTTGGTATTTGTTGCAGCCAAGTCCTTCATCCAAGAAAACAAAACTAATACAACGTGCCAAGTTCCTTAAAGAGGTTCATTTACAGACTATTCTGTAAGTGTCCTAATACCATCTGATATTAGTCTGATTCTAGAAGAAAGTATACTTGACATTTTAAGAGTTTATAGCTCAATAGCATACAAGCATAAAAGATAGTAAGATAAGCATGCGGATGAGGATACTGAGTTTTTATAGGCTGATTAATAAGAAAGTGAACTAAATGTTCACATAGAAATAACAAAAATGAATATGGGAAACATGATAACTGCCCAAACAATCAAAATCAGAATTATTTTCCTCATACTGGAGTGAGGAATGTAAGTGACTATTAAATGGATACTATGTATTTGACAATGACTGTGGCTTAAGAGTACTAAAACGACGTCAGGAAAGTTACCAGAATGAAATTGCATATAGCTTTGTTTTTATGAAGTAACATTCACAGGTAAGAAAATTTATATTTCTATTATCCAGTTCATATCGGTCATTTGCCCTTCACACTACAGACTTGTCTGTAATTAAAGCTACAGGATCATTATCTCCACTATACTAGTTAAGATTTGTGTTCTGTGAAAAGACATCCCTTCCAATAAATTTTTCTTCTAGTTTATGTACAAAACTATGTTAGGAAGCCACCATCCTCAGATCAACTGATTTCTAACACAACGATTTAAGTCCAGAGGAGGGCCATGAGGATGATGAGAGGGCTGGAGCACCTCTCCTGTGAAGACAGGCTGAGAGAGTTGGGGTTGTGCAGCCTGGAGCAGAGAAGGCTCCGGGGAGACCTCGCAGCAGCGTTCTAGTATCTGAAGGGGACCTACAGGAAAGCTGGGCAGGGGCTGTTTGCAAGGGCATGTGGCGATAGGAGGAGGGGCAATGGTTTTAAACTAGAGCAGGGTAGGTTTAGATTAGACATTAGGAAGAAGTTCTTTACAATGAGGGCCGTGAGACACTGGAACAGGATGCCCAAAGAAGGGGTGGAGGCCCCATCCCTGGAGACATTCAAGGCCAGGCTTGATGAGGCTCTGAGCAACCTGATCAAGTTGAAGATGTCCCTGCTTCCTGCAGGGGGATTGGACTAGATGACCTTTAAAGGTCCCTTCCAACCCAACACATTCTACGATTCTAATAACTTTAGCAATTTAGAGCTCCCTTTTTATTTTGAATATTGATAGTGATTAGAACCTACAGCTACAAAGTAAAAAAAATACTTTTCAGCACCTTCTATTTACAGAAAGCTATTACTTGTCACATGCTAAGTACCAATGACCAGCCAACTGCGCCAACTGTTTACATGCCCTAAGAGTCCTAGCAATGCTCAGCCACAACGTTCATCTTATTTCACTGTATGTTGGCATGATGCAGCAGCACATAATACCGTCAATCCACAGTTCAAAACAACCAATGTCAAGCTCTACTGGAGAAAGTTACATCACTACCTCATTTTTTGTGTCTGAATGCTAAAAGGCCAGCTTTGTGCCAATAAGCTTCTTAATCCTTTACAGAAATGGTTGTTTTCCTTTTCACTTAGCGCACACGTTTCAGCAGTGCTCATGAAGAAACAGACTTAACATACAAGTTCATTTATGAAGCCAGAACACACAGTTTTCACTACATCCAAGGTTAGAGTCCTTCAAATTTTACCTTTGGTTTCCAGAGTCACAGGATCGGAGTATTCCCCAGCCACAGCTTTGTTGCAAGCTTGTACTCTAAGGTTCATGTATTTTGTATCAAATTTTAGACCTAAAAAGTGAATGTTCAGAAACTTGAGTTGACATTAGTTACTGACAATTTTTACAAGACTATATTCCATGTAGCGCTCTTCCTTTTATCTCAATCTGGCAAGAAAAGCTTAAATCAGCGTAAACTTCATTTAAGAAATGATTTTTTATAAAACCTCAAGGTCAAATTAAAAAGGCAGAGCCATTATCATATAAAGCACCCAAGGCTAATGTGAAACAATGGAAGCTTCGTTGCATTCCTGAAGTTTTCCTGCATACAGGAAAATGGGTATTTCACAAAAAACTTCCAAGCGTAAAGAGTTGTATCAATATTCTTGGTTTGAGCATAAATAAAACAACCTTTACCTGATAATGTATATTCAGTGGCTTTGATGTAGTCTATCAGTTCCCAAGGCTGTTCATCTTTTACTCGAGGAAGCCCAAAATTGGTTTTCCTATACTCTAGTACAAAATGATCAATTCTGCCATCATCTTCAGGCATTCTCCATGATACTGTTATGCAGTTATCTGCAACCAGACATGCTGCTAGATCTATCTCTGGAGCTTTAGGGACTGCAGAAAGACAAACATACAGATCAGTTTAAAGAGAATGGACTGAATATTAATTTGTTCTCTATGGATTTATAGAGTTCAGAAGTTGCCCTTGGCCTTGTAACAGTCATTCTTTTTTGAGGATCTATTCCATTAGCAAGGCACAATAGGAGACTAGGCATATTACTTTGACTTAACATGCATTTTACAAAACAAGAAATATGCATTATCTCTGAAGCAAACATTTGCATCGCATTTTCCTGTTTTGTCAGTAAGTTGGGCTGATTTCCTTCTGAAAGCAATGAGAAGGGCATGTTAGAGTGGAGTGGACTTACAATTATAACCCTACATTCAGAGGAACGCTACACAAGAACATTAAACAGCAAACTTTTACTTACGAGTTTTTGGAAGGTAAGTACAGCTGCAGCCCTCAAGCAATATCACTTAAGTTTATGTCCACCACTACAGACAACTATCAGCGTAATAGTTTCCACTAGCCAGTCGGCAGTTACCTAGTTTTCTTTCCTTTTCATCCTTTGTCTCTTGAAAGAAGGGGAAAGAAGTCCTAAGATTCACTGAAGAAAATACTGACATTTTGTTTCAAGACCAAAGTAGTCTATTTCTATGAAATCAAAGAACACTTAAGTCACTGGAAAATATTTTTCAAAAGAAGGCATTTACACACTCTTCATAGTGTCCAAAGTACATTAAAGGAAGACTTTTGCTGGAGGAAGTGAAAAAGATGTTTTATTGTTTGCATGTTTTGTAGGAAGGATCTGGAAGAGCTCTTCATTTGTTTCAGCATTCACAAAAGCTTGAAATAGATAGAAGTGGCCTGCAAGTCAATATATCAATCAGGAACATCAAAAAACATACAATACTGATGCATCTGTGGAATTGACAGACCCGCAGATTTTGTTTGTCAAAAATCATACCTTCTCACAACACTCAAACCCTTAACTGTGTTGTTTGGTAACGTGACCAAGTCCTAAGTACACACAGGTTGCCTTTATGCAGTTAAAACAACTATTTCTTGAACAGATTGTTAGCCATGATTCCCCTCCACAATGACTGATGACAATAAGCACCACATTAATTATGGCTGAGGCACATTTAGAGATGTGCAATTTTACCATCTAGATACAAACACCTCCTAGCTATAGCTAGCTAGAAGCAGTAGGCCTAGTTTGCTTTATGCACACTACTTCACACCTTCCCTTCATGATCTCATCAAATATTTCAACCTAGCACTACTGAAATGCAGCCTTTTATGTAAGCCAAGCAGGAATTACACTGAATCTGGTGGTATAGGTTTAAAATGCTTAGGAACAAATAAGCAGCACAGAAGAGACTGAGAGCAAAAGTATTCAAGTCTGTACTAGTTTTGGTTGGGACAGAGTTACATTTCTTCATAGAGGCTTGTGCAGTGCTAAACTTTGGATTTGCGATGAAAACAGTTCCAATAACACTGGGGTTTTAGTTATTGCTCAACAGCATCAAGCACTTTCCTGCTTCTCACGCTGCCCCATCAGCGAGTAGGCTATGGGTGCACAAGAAGTTGGGAGGGGCAGCTGACGCCAGCTGACGAAGGGATATCCCATAGCATATGGCATAGTGGTCATCAATAAAAGCTGGGGGAAGAAAGAGAGAGGAACCTTCAAAGTGATGGCATTTTGACTTCCCAAGTAACCACTACTCATGATGGAGCCCTGCTTTCCTGGAAGTGGATAAACATCTGCCTGCCAATGGAAAGTAGCAAATAAATTAACTTACAGCACACAGCTTTTGCTTTACCTATTAAAGTGTCTTTACCTCAAGCCACAAGTTTTTTCAGTTTTACTCTTCTGATTCTCTTCCCACCCCACCACAACAGGGGGGAGTGAGCAAGCAGCTGTGTGGTGCCTAGCTGCCTGCCAGGGTTAAACCACAACAAATTCTCAAGAGTTAACCACATGCATTTGCCATCAAATTTCAAAAGTCATGCAACAATAATTTGAGAATAGTATCAGTAAGATCCCTTCTTAGGCAAAAGAAAAATTAAGATGAGGCAAGTATTTCAGAATATACCTGTAAATCCCTTCTTAGACAAAATTAAGAGGAAGACAAGTATTTCAGAACATATACCTCCAAGTTTAGCTACCTGTCCCAATTATTTTTGGCATGGTATAAGATACCAGATAGAGTGTCTTCCATGTGTTTGGAGTGACCAAGTCTTCAGCATAATTCTGGCAAGCAGCATTCAAATTGTTTATATTACCACAACACCAAACCTGTTTTCAAGTTCCCATGCTAGAACATTAGTATTTCTTGATATATAAAGGTCAATCAATGCTCAGTACAATTTTGCCTGCAACAGTTTGAGCTATCAGGATTTGGTGTCAAGTGTAATTTTATAGCTTGACACTAGAGTAGAGGAAAGTAAAACTGATATCCAGACAGTTAATTTTTCCTGTTTACAAATCAAAGCCCCAAACAATTTAAATTCCCGTGTATTTGATAACGAAGACACACATATAAGAAGGGTCATACTAAATACTATCTTCATTTAGATACAAAACCTTGTTCACACTTGCTGTTAGATCTTTAAGATCCCATTCCTGTTAAACAGGTACACTATGATTAGCTTACCTACCTCGTTCCCTTATCTATGAAATACACAGCAATGACTGCTACCCAGAATCTAAGACTAAAAGGTGAATTCCCACCTAGACACTGCTAGCTGACCACTAGAAATAATGTTGGTAATTTACTACACCTGCTAAGACATACTGCATCTGCAGCATACAAGATAAATGGGCAGAAATGTAAACCGACGCTGCCAAGTCCTTAATGGATTTGGATTAGTGACCTAGAGAAGAAACAATTTCCATCCCTGCCAGCACTATTCTTGTCAATACATTCTTGGTACCAGTCAAGGGCAAAGTGGTTTAAATATGAAAGCAGTAAGAATAAAGAGACATGAAAGATATATACCGGAATACTGCAACTAAGTTTACTTTCAAACAGGAACAAATAGATGCATCAATACACATTTTATATTATGGTAATATCATTGCCTTAGTAGACTGCTCTCTTGCATTTCAGACCATATCACCAGTCTTGTAAGTGACATATTAGCTTACAGTTCCATGCATAACACTACTGCAGAGGACTAGGGCTTCGGAGTGTCACCGAGGATCAAGTTAGCAGGTACAGTCTTGAGAAACACAAGACAAGTTCAAGAAGTACAGAGGAACTGACAACTCAAGAAAAAACATGGTCTCGAAGACTCATTCTCACTTCTGAGATCAATGTTATTTTCTGAAATGCTGTATTATGTAGAAATTAACACAATAAAATCAGAAAACCTTTTTACCCTCAAGGTATTCAGCTTAAAATACAATGAATAAGAACAACTTTAGATACTCTGAAAAAACTGCGCATTAGGGTGCAAGAGGTGTGGTTTTGTTTTGTTTGTTTTAAATATAGAACGTTATTAATGTAGTAACAAATTAAACTCACTGCATACAATTTTTACCTGGCAAAAAATTTACAGCCTGGAGAATGCGCCTTTCCAGAGCGAAGTCCACCATCAAATGAGTCATACTATCACTGACCGTTGGTTTCAGAGAGATGCGGAACGCTGAAGCCATTGTGACTCTAAAGTCAAGAAAGCAGCATTAGCAAAAATGTATTTTGCATTGTTTCAGTCCTATAGCCATTTTCCAAAACAGCAATCAGATAACCTGTGTCATTAATGTCAAGCTGTTAGCCAAAATAGTGATCAAAGACCAGAACGCTTTTCTAACAGATAACTGTTTACCATGTAGCACAGACTCCAAAATAGCAAGTTTTGCTAATGTGACTGTCTCAAAGACAAAATGGTGCGAGGTCTCAGTTGTTCCATATTACTAGGCAAAGAAATACTAAAAGTGACTAGAAGCTTAAAACTTCTTTTACTTGTCAAAAAGCTTGGATAAGAGACAAAACAAAACTCGCACAACACAAAATCAGGAAGTATGAAGTATCTAAAGCACTGCAGAATCAGCATCATATATGTTTTATATACTTAGAAATTTGAAACATAAACCTTTAGTTTAAAAAGGTCCAAAGACTTTTCTGCTTGACAAGATTGACTCATCACCTCCAAAATGCATTTTCACATGCTAAATAGAAGGCATTTATAAATAGTGAACAGGCTGAATACCCCAATTTCCTATCTACCTCTGATCGTATCCGGGGCTGAAGAAGCATTTAAGTTGGAACATGCAAGTTCAGTCTTACAGGACTAAAGCACAGCTCCCATTTCCACTTCTGAAATCTTAGCTCAGTCCTTATTCTGAATACTCCTAAGGCACTGCTGTACTCCATCAACTAGACCACAAAAAAAAGGAGGACAAGTCTCTTGCATCGTTCTGTAACTCTGAAGACATCACACCACGCAGCAGAATTTGAACAACATTAATTCAGATAGCACACAGGTCCTAACTTCTGCTTTAAAAAGAGATTCTTAATTGGGAAGTTGTATACACACTACAAAAGCAAGTCAACTGCAAAAAGTTGTATCTAATTTACACCCACAGATCTGTGTCAGCTCTAGAACACCTAATAGTTCACAGGAAGTGATACACATTAAGTATTCCTCTAGCATGTAAGAGAGATTGTGTGCTAACTAAGTGTACATTAAAGAATGGCAAAAACCAAAAAGTTCAGGTAGTGAAGAAGGGGGAAGAAATATGAAACGGAGTATAACGCTCAAGCGTTACAATTATGGGATATAAGACAATTATGTCACTGAACATCACAAGAGAGTCAGGTTAATTCATTTCCTAAGACAGAGTTGCCCTTCTGAAATTCATTATGGGCTGCCTAGCAGATGCCACTGCTCAGCCAGGCAGGTAAGTCTCTCCTTAAGGAAGAATAATTCTCTGATTAGCAGTAAGAGAATACTCAGTAGTCAGCTTCAGACAGCTTTTTAACTTCTGTTTAGGCACCAATCTTAGTGAGATCTCTCAGAGAGAGAACCAGCCACATTTGCTTCAAAAGGATTAGATCACACAGCATTTCAAGAAACTAGAAGACTAAGAGAATGCTTATTACAGATAAAAAGTATTAATATTCCTATCACTGCCACTATCCCTCTGATTTGTTAAGGACACTAAAACTTCACCCTTGGAAAAGCAAAGATTAATTACTTTTAAATTAATTAATTTTTTAAAATTAATACATTTAATTAATTATTAATTAATTTATGAGAAATTAATTAATTACTCATTTTACACAAAACTTCAGAGAATTTAGACAATCAGACCCTTCCTGGAAAACCCATAAATTGAAACCCAACGTACTTGCTCTATAAGAGCAATATATGGTGGAAACACCCTGTGAGCTGTCTTTTACTGTGATGTGCATAATATCTTCAGTTTTCTGAACCAGGTCAGACTCTCAGAACATAGTTATCCTTCTTCCAAGTAAAGAAAAATAACCTTAGCATTTATTTTGAAACCTTAACATTTTGCTTTCTAAACAATAATTTGAAGACACAGTTCAAAGAAGAGCTACAAGAAATAGCAGTTTCACTGACATCAGTCAGAGTGATGTCACCAGGAATATTTCAACACCTACAAGACTTTTTACATTCAAAAGGAAAAGCAGCTAGCAAAAGTCTGTAAGTACTTTAAAAAAAAAAACCACACCAAAATTTTCTCATAAATTAAAGGGACCAAGTCAGCTTGAAACATTATTAAATTTCAGCCATCTGGCATTAATAATAAATCAACAGTTTATTAGTAATAATAATTAATTATATACTTACATATACTTAAAGAAATAATAACAATAGCTGTTGCAGAGGTCCACTTCCCTGCATTAAAAACACCTTTCTCTTATATTAAGTCATGGAAGGCCAACAGCCATCAAGGAAGCATAGAAGTTCTTAGCTCTCTCTCAGAAGTTGCGATGTCAGAACAAACACTTAGGAAAGAGTCAATTAATTTAATTTAAGCTGACTATGACCCTTTCAAAATAAATGCATTTTCAAGGATAAGATTAATTCAAAGACATAAGAGCAGTAGACTTTTTACTGTACCTCTCTTTGATCTGTCTGGCAGCCTTGAGGCATGTCAAGGAGAAAAGAGAGAAAGTAGGTTAATAGTATTGGTTAGAACTGCAATAAGGTATCACCTGTGAAAAACTGATCAACACCTCCACCAAACTAATTCCAAATTACTCAGCTTCCTGGGCATGACTTTTTCTCTTCCCAAGTCAGTAAAATTTAACTACCATGGTATTTTCTGTGAAACTATAGCTTGTTAGTGGCACATAACCATACCTGACCTGTTTGGCTATACATCATATGATGTATACTCTGACAAACAAGGAAAAAAAAAAATAGGACTTGCTTCAACTTTTCCTCTGAAAGTTATTATACTATCACAATACTCCCTACAAGGCTCTCTCCATATGTCACTATTCGAAACCATAGAATACAGTTCTTTCCAGCATTTAAATAATACCACTGAAGCAGATGCAGAAGTGGTGATGGCATATTTCAAAGATAAACATTAACTGCAATTTGGAAAGGCAAAATCCCCGTCCTTCACCAAGAAGAACTGCAAATTGTTGAAGCAGTGATGGCTGAGTTAAGCCTGCTGAATTCATGCCTGGAGTTAACCTTGCTACTTGATCTAGTTGCCATTCAGCTGAACTACTTTCGCTTCCGAAGAGGGGATAAAAAACATCAGGTAGTTTCTCAGTTTAAAGTTAAACAAAAGTGGAGGACTTCCAAATTTTTCACTAAATACAAAGCACGCTCAATGAAAAAATAACAAAAGTCAGTTGTACATAAAACCAATTTTATATTCCCAAAGTGGGAAGCAGAAAAAACCCAGAAGTGTTTAGAAATAAATTAGTTTACGAGGTAGCTTTGTTTTACCTCAAACCAAAGTTATTCTAAGAACTACTGACTGATTTTCCTACATGACAGCTGTAGACAGAACCAAAAGCATTCTTCATAACCTCTATACCTTATAGAGCATGTGGTAGCCAGGATTCAATGAACAGTCTTCTGCAAGACAGTCCTGGCTTAACCCCTTTGAATTCAGTTTGTTTCCAGGCTACTGGCAAAGAAGGGTATCAGCCCATCTCAGATGAACTGCCCAGTAGTGTCAAACCACATCCTGTCTAATCACTGAACCCTCCTGTATGCTAGCATTCATGTTCTTTTGACTTCCAGGTAAGCCAATTCAGCAAATAAAGCCACCAGAAACCTAACATAGAAAAAAATAAAAAAAATAATCATAGTTTAGTCTTACAATAGTTTCTCATGAACTGATTTCCTAGAGGATCCGAACAAAATTTGTGCTGATAAAAAAGTCAAGGATGGAGCTGCTGTTTCAGGAACACTTGGTATTCCTACCAGAAGAGCAATAGATTTAGCTAGCTAATAGCCAAGGCAACACTATCTTAAAATGCCATATCCAAAGGCACATTTACAAGTGCAAGCTAGTGTAATACAAGTTTCAAATCCTAGATATTAGAGTTGACTAAATTAGATTTCTGTATCTTAAGCCTCAGAATCCAAATTTAAAGAGATTTTCCCCCCAAACACTCAAATAACTTTCCTTAGTGCATTTGATTGAAAAAAGCATTAGAGACATCTGAAAAGAAACAACTTACAACAAATTCAAAGTTACATTCTGCACTCTGCTTAAGAGCTAACTTAAATCTTTACACATTGCTATGACAAGACAGAAAAAACAATTCCAACTGAAGTGCTAAGAAAAATACTCAGTTTAGGAATTGTCACTCTTCAAGGCAAATAAATCAAAGCTGACACTCAGGAAGCGTGACAGCACACAAACATGTTGCCAAAAGGTATAACTGACACAGTAAGACAGCTTTCCTGTCCACTCTTTTAGAATAATTTGTGTCCTTGTTCCTGCTAAAACACAGAAGGCAAAAGTAATTGGGTCTTGAATTTGTCATGGCTGACCCCACTACTAACACAAGGATTATAATAGCAAGCCTAGTATACCACATAAGTGTATATGTAGAACTGTTTTATTAATTTGTAAGTAGATTCTTTCAGTTAGATACATGTTGCCTTATTTACAAGTCTGCTGTTGTAAAGTACATGTTATTTGTATTGGAATCACCACGCGAGGCCCAAATCAGGCTCCTGCCTGCACAATATACAAATGCATTAGAAGGTTTTGGGGGAGTACAGGAACCATTGCCCTGAATTCAGTTTCATAAGATCCTTCAGGACAAGTGTAGAGTTCATAGTGGCAAATTAAAGATTTACAGCTTGCATGAGGTTCTGCAAAACAAAGATCTTATCAAACACTGACGGCTGCAGCTTGAGTACACAAACTCTCTGCAAGTGTCACGTAACAGCACTGGGCAACTGACAAAGTCACTTGCCACTGCTTTGACTGCTTGCCATCAAACATTTTGTAAGTCTTGGTTCAGTTTCATAGAGATTTATTTCACCCTCACTTTCTGGGTTCGCTTACCTAACATCAGTGCAGGTTGGCTTAACACTGACAGTTGTCCAGGAGAAGGTATTCCTTTCCGTCCCCCCTCACTCTAAATAAGAAAAACCTTATTTTATTAGAGATTGCATAAAAACCCAAGACTATAGTGCTTGACTTGGCCTCCTCAACAGAACATTAACTGTACTTTCATAGGCCTCTCTACTCTTACTCTCAGTGCTCCTGGTAAGTTTGCAGGATCCACTACAGTACTGCAAAAGATATTTCAAATTGAGACAAATACCAACGTCTGCCTTATGCATATCTGTTCCAAGTTTTCTACCTTCAAGAATTCCACAGGGTCCTTTATGTCCAATGACTGCGCAGCAAGTTCCAGCAGCTCTTCAGAACTCTCTAGGGCATTACTACACTGGCTAAGCTGATCCTGAAGCAAAAACAAAGAGTAAGAATTTGATGCATTCACATTTAAAAAGTGGTTTACGAACTACCAGTACTAGAACTACATGGCTTTGCTATGCATTTGTAACAACTTATTACCTTACCCAATCAAGGCTATTACTTCTGACACATTGTGTGAACTAGAACTTCACTGTGCTTGAAAAGCACACAGTGACACATGGCATATCCTATAAATCCAAAGGGGAAACAGTTGGATAGATGGTGAAGTCTGATTTAAAAGCCAGATTTAATTTGAAGGCCTGTTTCTCTCAACATCAGGATTTCAGAAGCAAAGAAATGCTTACATCTGCATGCACTACAATTTCTATTTACAGAACTGCACTTCACCAATGAACTGATATCGTTTAATGTAGCATTAGCCTTGAAAAAGGCAGTTATTTTATCTCCAACCAGCTCTAGAATTGTCACAAGACAATCCTGAAAGTCAGTACTGCTGTACAACAAATGGGAATAGTAGAGGAAGGGGAACAGAGGAAGAAAGGCAGAAGAGCCATTTCTTTCATGATTATCTAAAACGATACCTAAACTACCATTGCCAGTACACAAAACAGCCCACAGAGAACACCTGGTATTACATATACGGGTATATGCCTAAACAGATTAGTTTTGAATCCACTGCAGGATCCTAAACGTACCACAGGTTAAACAAGAGGTGCACTTTAAACCTTCCAACAGCTTTTGCATCACCACTGAATCTACAGCTGTTTTTCTCTTCATGTGGTATTTACTGTAATATCTCAGAACAACTCAAACAGAAAGTAATTATTTTTCTTTAAAACACTTCAGAAAAGACAGCTTGGTCTAAAGAAGTCACTGTCTCAGAAGCAACCAACACTTGCATCAACTTTGAGAACAGACTGGTCTGAAGCACTTCAGAAGTGTAACTGGTTTTGTCAAGTGTGGTGAGTTGACCTGGGCCAGCTGTTCCTCAGATTTACTGTGCAAGGATAAAATAGCAGTAAGGAAACAGTCCAACAGCTAGAAGTTTGTATGCAGTTTCCAGATAACTTCTGAACCATGCCATTAACACAAGTTGTCATTCATCTAATACAGCTGCTCTCCTCTTTGGAGGATATCCAATGCTGACAAATTCAGATATACCATGATAGTGCCAAAATGTCCCAGGAAAACACCTCAAAAGAGAGAAGTTAATGCCAGAGGCATTTTCAAACAGCTCTGCAGAAGTGACACAGTAACTGGATGCTTCCATTAGCATCTTACGGAGATGCATCTGCATTTGGGAGTTAAAAATAAATACTTTAGTGTCATTAAAATACACTGCCCCAAAATGAAGCAATGTATTTTCAAAGCAAAGGTTTAAGGAGAATTTCTAATTTTCAGCCTTAACTTCCAAGGAAATTATTTGGGAGGGATCAGCCTAAATACTAAATCCTCACCCTCTTCCACCATTATGTAGCCCCAGTATTTTAAGTTACAGCTCATTCTCAACAAGAGCATTTAGTCAACTCAGAAGACTAAATATAGCACAAGCACTTTAAGAGGACATAAATTAAGCAAGTCCATTCCTTTCAACTGGATGTTTAGACCTCACTGAAGTTCCTTGGTTTCCTCATACAAAGTTTCAGTTCCAGCCAAAGATAATGGCTTGCATTAATACATTCAATGCAACAGTTTTCATCTGTTAGTTTGGTTTGGTAGATTGACTGTTGGGAAACGCCTTCTTGGACTGCCTGTTACAGAGGAAGCTTGGTCTGTCATCAAGTAAAGAGAATGTTCTTTGGGCCTGTAGTTAGAGAGGAGCCTCAGCTGAAAGACAAGTAGGGCACTTAGCAACTATGTCAGTGATCTGTAACATTCCACTTGTCTTCATCCCCTTCAGACTAAGTAGCAGATCAGCTGTTCGACACAGATATCGAGCAGCAATTCTTGGTACAGCTGTAACACACTGACAAGCTTTCTGAAGAACTTCGTTCAACCACACCTGAGCTTGATCAAATTAGCTTATCTATCAGAAAATTAACAGACAGTACCAGAATTAACAGAAAATGTCAACAGTCAAACTGCCAGATGAGTAACTATCAAAACAGTTTTCAGTTCCAGAATCATTTTTTGCAAGATCAACTTTAGTTGATCAACTCCACTAGAAGGTAGAATAATTGATACATGCCACAGCTGAATTTCTCCTGTGAGCTGTTCATTGAGAAGCACTTATTTTTTAAGCATTTAAGTCCTAAGTGTCCATGGATGTAGGTAGACCTCTGTCTGTTGAGAAACTTCAGAAGAACTTAAAACAGACATATGGAGAGAAATAAGTCCACTCTTCCATCTCCAATTTTAAGTGCTTAACTCAAATTGTGCACTCAGAAGTTCTGGAGTGTTTTACACCCAGAGTAAAAAACAGACCTTGTAAGAAAGCCTGTGGAAGTTGTTTCAGGAATTTAAACTGACTAGACACAAGAAGATGAAGTTTTTCAGAAACAAACACCTTCCTTATTGCTTTTCATAAGCAAAAAGAGCTAGGCAGAAGAGTGCTGCAACTAAGATCATTTAAAGAAAAAAGACAGAGAAACAGCTTCTGCTTAAAAGATTTAACTGTGCTTTGACCCCATGCAACCAGACTTTCTGAAAACTAGAGCCGACCTGCTACACACTACTGGAAAAACATAGACTTATACATGTTTCAGAAAGCTATGTTTTTGTTTCTGTTCTCTGAGACTCACTGGAAACATTCTCCTGCATGAAATTATACAACTACAAGCTGGTGAAGTTCATATAGCAGGTTTAGTAGCAGGCACCAGTGTAACCTGTTCCCAGACAATTCCCATATGTATTCCAGTGTGCATATACAATTTGCTTGATGTTAACAAATGGAAGATGGCTAGGTCTGTCAATAGGAGATCAGCCTCCGTGCTTCGGATACCTGACGTGATTCTCAACTAAGTTCAAGTCTGAACAAATCACTGAGGCATGTCTACAGGTTCAGATGCTTATATTCCAAAGAAACCAATTTCAGTCCACAAGCTGTTCATTAGTTTGAAGGAAGCAAACATATCTAAGTCCTGCTCCGACGCAGCAAATCCCCACCTGTAAGCTCTACAAGTACTACTACATCCTTTCTACATAACAACGTTGAGAACATAAATATGCTAGACACCATTAACTACCCTAGAAGAAGGTTCCAGAGAAGTACTTATAACAAAGAAAACATCTACCTTACACTTACTGCATTTCTTGCAACACTACCAAAATCACTCAGTTGAGATTTAAAATAGCAGTTTAAAAATGCTTTGACCCAGCTGTAAAAATTTACAGATTTAGTTATATAGTTACCTGCAGAGCTTGAACTTTACGGGCCTCTTCTTGCTGAATAGTGCTGGCCATACTCCCCTTCATCTCATCCAGTATAGAATACAGACCATCAAATTCTTCATCCAACTCACTGATTGCATTAGAAGAGTTTACCTAAGAAGAGAATTAAAACTGCTGCAATTTGTACTGGAAACAATGCAGACTAGTCTTTTAGACTGAAAGTCACATTGTTTGCCCAAAAGAGCTTTGCTATGACCACTGAATACCTTGTCACTGCTCCTCATCTTATCAAAAGTGATGGACACCTCTTAAGCAGACTTTACATTAAAACACCGAAGACTGAAATCCATGAAAATTCCGTAATACTCAAACTTGCACAGAACCAACATAATTGTTAACTTTGTTCCATGCCAAAAGGCCTTGAGTTCTCTCTCACAATTATATATTTATTGTCAGATGTTTGTAAGGAGGTAGTTATCCAGCTCCATATAAAACAGCTTAATTTGATACTAAAAACTGCACTCAAGAAGACAGCTTAAAGATCTGCCGGATAATTTTTATTTCTGCAGGTAAATTTGCTGAGCTTTAACATGAAAAAAAGAGCTTAGCGTTCATTGATAGGCTAAAGAAACCTAAACCTCATCCTAGTGTAGATGCTCTAAAAATTAGGTCCAACTATTAACTTAAGCCCAACAAATAGCAACTACTAAAAAAGAGAAAGAGCAAATAATTTTATCTCCAGTATCAGAATGGTCTCATTTTTAACTCTGCCAAGCAGACTAGAAGTCTAGAAAAGACACACTACTTCCAGTTAACAGGAGTTTGAGATCTTGCATCACAATTCAGATTCTCTTCCACACAAACCCCACAATAATTTTTTTTTTTTCATGAAAAGCAAAACCACCATACCTTTCAACTAGAGACAGACTTAAAAAATAAAATGTTTTTCTACCTGGTTCCAACATGAAGATATATTTAAAATTTGACTCTTTCATCCCATCCCTTACACGCTACCCAAACAGTTTGAAATTGACAAAACTGAAAAGTTGCTCCCCTCTCAGCTACAATCTATGAGACTTAATATATATACCTGAACATTTTTTATTGTATGGTTCAGCATGTCAATGAAGTTGTGAATTTCACCATTTTTGTTCGCTAGATTAGAGACAATCCTTTGCAGAGCCTCCTAGAATTACAAAAACAAGTGAGTTAAGTTGTAAAAGAATCTTGTAATTTTTTTTAACCATGACCATTTCAACATACATGGAAATTCATCATATACATTTCAGTTCTGGTGAATTCAATTTCTATTCTGATGAGATCAGGAAATAAATTTTCTTAGAAAAGAGAAAGATTATCAAAGGTCTAAGAAGCATTCCACCAAACTAAAGATCTCCAGCTGTTAGTCTAAGAGAAATCAAGAATCTGTTTTATGATACACCACTCTTTCACATGTTTTGCTACCCATGTTTGTGCAACTCCCAAGTCCTCTAAACCAGACTACCTACTGGCACCACACTCCGCCATATACAGCTTCTCCAGATGAGAAAGCTAGTGCAAAAACAACCGAACAGTGAACCAATAAAGGAAAAAAAAAAAAGCTGGTAAAAGTTAACCCAGAAGAAAAATAGCATTTTCTATTGTCAAAAGAAGCTAGTGTTAAATAATTAAACTGACAGTTTATCATATACACAGAAAAAAAACCTGTAACAGTGATTTGTAAACTTATTCTACAAGTGGTAAAATATTTTGGCAAATAAACTATATATTCGAATTAAAAGTTACCTCAAAGAATAAAGCTTACCAATAGCTGAAAAAGAGAATCAAGGTTATTTCTCTGGTGTACTACTCCAGCTATTAAAAAGGATTAGATTCAGCTTACAAAACACATACTAAGAGGGCAAAACTGTTAAGCACAACAAAATGATTTTTAAATTAAATAAGACTACCAAGTTTAGTTTTGTTGAGTAGTCAAATGCATATTCTAAGAATTTGACAAAAACACATCAACAGTTAGTACTTAAAATTGAGTCGCATAATTAAAGCACAGAGCACATCAGCATATTTAAGTAAAAATAAAGGACAAGGTGAGGAGGTAACTAAGAATTTTCTGTTATGTAATTCAGGCTGGTTAATAATAAGTTTTAGAAACAAATCTGAATCTAAAATGCTAGATTTGGCTTTTTTTAAAAAGTAGAACATTCTTAATCAGTTGGACTCAAGAGTTTCACGTTGTTCAGCTTAATATTATTGACAACAGTGAGGAAATCAAGGCATGGAGAGCTAATAAGCACAACTTAAGAACAGCCTGACCACCAAAAAGACATTGCAATTTCTTAATTTACTACTTATATCACATTTGTTTGCCAAAAAGCAATAAAAATATTTTGTCTTTTCAGAACATCCACAGTGAACTTCAACACTATGTCCTGCTTAAGGAATCTCTCCACTAGACCTAAGCCACAGAATGGTTTGGGTTGGAAGGGACCTTAAAGATCAGCTAGTTCCAACGCCCTGCCATGGCCAGGGACACCTCCCACTAGACCAGGCTGCTCAAAGCCTCATCCAGGCTGGTCATGAACACTGCCAGGGATGGGGCATCCACAACCTCCCTGGGCAACCTCTTCCAGTGTCTCACTACTCTCACAGGAAAGAGCTTCTTCCTAACAGCCAATCTAAACCCACCCTCTTTCAGTTTGAAACCATCACCCCTTGTCCTATCATTACACTCCCTGATAAAGAGTCCCTCCCCATTTCTCCTGTAGGCCCCCTTTAGGTACTGGAAGGCTGCTATAAGGTCTCTCTGGCGCCTCCTCTTCTCCAGGCTGAACAACCCCAACTCTCTCAACCTGTCCTCATAGCATAGGTGCTCCAGCCCTCTGATCATCTTCGTGGCCCTCCTCTGGACCCACTACAACAGGTCCATGTCCTTCTTATGTTGGGGGCCCCAGAGTGGATGCAATACCTGTTTCTTCTGACCCATTCCTGAACAGTTTTCAATGAATCTACAATGATGTTGCAGTATTGGTAGTCCAACCCATTGCCTGTTTGCACAGCGTCATGCTCATAAAGTTAAACCACTAGCAGAGGAAAATGAAATTTTACTGCTTTTACCACAGGCATTGTTATGCTGTTATATGAAGATAAAAAGGACCAGCTAGTAGTGACTGAAATTAGGACTCTGAAGAAAAGAAACAAGACCAGATCAGTTTCTTTCAGAAGCAGAGTACAGCAACTCTTGATCACTTCATTACAGAATATTTTCATTGTCTGGTTAAAACTGAACATGCTTAAAGACACATTAGAACGTCAAATGAAACGCCACTGTCCAACCAGCTGCTTCGGCATTCACTACTGACCAGAGGCAATTGTTTTTGCATGTCAGAAACATTAAGCCTTAGATCCTATAAACACAACTGTCAATTTGGATGAACAAGAAAACTCCCAATCCTCTTTCAGATAGGATATTAGGGCTTACTCGGTTGCACCACACGGAAAAAAAAAAATTAGTCTTCTTGCACATAGTACTGAACAATGTTTTTGGTTTTCATAGCTACACACTGATTAAAGGAAGAGATCTACATCTGAGGAATGCTTAGAAAGCCTTTACGCAGCCAAATACATGGCTGCAACTGGAAGATAACTGTCAAAGAAGGTTTTCCACTACATCTAAAGTTAAAGTCAACTGAACAAACAAGGATCAATATGGCTTTTTTTAAGTAAGCTACCAGTTTCTCCAAACAGAAACTCCACCACGTTTGGTCAAACTCGAATAAGTACAGACACCTTGTACAAGTGCAGTTGCAAGAGGCCTAAAAATACTGACCATCAGTAGACAGAATTTTTCTTAAACACCAATGCATAAACCACCAGAACAGAAAGTCAGCTTTTAGGAATCCCTAACATATAATATTTTCCATTGTAATTTTCTAATCCCTACTATGTAATAAATAGATTTTCTTCCAAACATGTCAAGACACAAGTAAAATTCAAAACAATGCACTGTTGTCATTTTTACCTTTTAATGGGAATTTCTGAATAGTCATTACAATTACGTGTAACAGAAAGGGCATCAGAAAAATTACCAACATAAGCAGCAGTTGAGGCTTATATTCTAAGTTACTTTATAAAAGAATTACAATGGCACCAAGCTCAGCAAATCTTCTTGGTATTTCTACACTGAAGGAAATTTAAATCTATTGCCCACAGACAAATGTTGCATTTCATAGAATGGTATTACAAACAATTTTCTTTTAGTTTTCTCTCTCAGAACAGAGTTTCTGAAGAAACATTGGGCCTAGGACAAAATCCTGTGTCATACTAACCTTCATGTGCAGATCAAATTTCAAACAAGAGGACATACTTACTTAGCCTCCATTAATTTAATCTTCTGCACTTTGAAGTCCACATGTTGAAGTTGCCAGTTTGAAGGTGTACTTAAGACAATACAGGTGACAACAGCAAATTAACAGACAAAGTATTGTAAAATATGGTATCAACTGCAATTTTACCACTTTATTCAGAACCTCTGAGCAGCACCAAAATTCAAAAATGATCAGTGACACCACTCAGGAACATCCACCTAGAGCACCCACAACAGCTGCAGCCCTTATTTACTCCTTCTCCAAGAGACTAATCTCACATAAAGCAGGCAAAGGCACACAGACTCAAATTCACGTAGTATCTACCAGGGGCACACTTTCTTGGCATTTCACATCTTACCTTCCAAAACACAGATGAGTACAAAATGGCAGTGCACAAGGACTTAATTAAAATAGCAAACATCTGTGATCTCTAAGTTTCAAGCCATCAGCAGTGCTAGTTATCCAGACCCTACTCATAAACTACCTTCCAAGGTAAGGAAAGCACAGCCTTCACAGAGACTAACAGAAGTCCTTTTGGAATGCCAGACTGAAAGCCAAAAGGCTGAGTCAGAACTTTCTGCAGAGAGTATCATTTTCAGAAAGCCCGGCCCTTGGCCAGGCACATCTCTGCTCCTCAGCCATGTGCCCCGGGGGGCAAACAGCAAGTAAGGGAAGGAGGGAATTATAGAGCAACAGCCATAGGAAAAATAACCCACGAAATCCTTTTATTAATTAGTTCCCTTCAACACAGGATTACATCAACGAGAAACAGAAGGGCCTATGTACGCACCATAATTACTTATGACAGGAATACACAACGTAGAAGAGCTCCACACCAGAACCGTACTTCATTAAGATGCACCAACCGCGGCGGTAAGTGCGGCCCCCGAGGCAGGCAGGAGGGGAGAAGCCCCCCTCGCTGGGCGCCCCTCCGCTCCCGAGCCTCTCCGCAGAAGCAGCCCCCCACCACCCTCCACAGCCGCCCGGGGGGAGCAGGGCCTCCCTCAGCGGGCGGATAACGTCTAACCGCCTGAGCCGCCGCCCATCTCCTCAGGCAGTCCGGCCGAGCTGGGGTAAAGCCGGGCTACCCGGGGGTAACGCCCCAGCGGCATTCGCCGGCCGCAGTCGCCGGCCACAGCCCCGGCGCCCGAGCCCAGCGGCACAGCGAGTTGAGGGAGGGCAGCCCACCCCCTCCATCCACCCCCGCCCAGCCCAGGCCGGCGCGGCCGCCCGCCAGCGCCCCGCGGGGAGGCCGGCTGCCGCCGCCGAGCACTCACTCTGTGCGGATCCATGATGAGGAGGGAGCGGCGCCAGCACCGCCGGCAGCGCCCGGCCCCGCGTAAACACGGCCACGGACCCCGCCGCCCCCCGGGCAGACCACCCCCCCGCCCCGCCCCGCCCCGCCCCGGCCCGGCCCGGCCCGGCCCGGAGCGGCGCGGCGCACGCGCGCCGGGCTGCGTCTGCGCGCATGCGCGCTGCTCTCCGCCCCATACCCTCCCTCCCCTTCATTTCCCCCTCGCGCACGCCGGCGGCACGTGCGCCTCGCCTCGCCGCCCCTCCCGGGAGAGGCCTGTGGGCATGCGCTAGTCGGAGCCGGCAGCCGAAGGCGGGGACAGGCTGCGAGCGGGCTGCGCTGGTTGCAGCGCGTTCGAGCCCCGGCACCGGGAGATGGAGCGCCCACGCCGCGGGTGTCAGGCAGCAGGAGAGAGCCGGGTCTCCCCACGCCGAGGCCTGGGGGAGGCAGGCGGGCAGGCACCCCAAAACTCTGGGTGGCGCCCGTGGGAAGTCTCCAGGCCGGCGCAGCCCCCCCGTGCTTGCCTCCCACTGTGGGTCGCGGGGCAGCGGTCCCGCCACAGGCAACAGAGCCCCCACCCCAGCCGCCATCTGTGATGGCAGCAGCGCCACAGCGGCAATAGTGTACCTTCAGTTGTGCTGTGTCGTGTTATCATGCTGTATCGGCTGTACGTATACTAGGTTAGATGTCCCGTCAGGCAGCTTTGCTTTACCTCAGAGCTCACTAATCCCATTTAAAAAAAAAAGGATCGTTTCACTGCAGTATTGGAAAGAAATAGTAATTTCACCTTACAGAAATACAGCCATAAAACAGCCGTGGGGCTGAAGCGTAGCCTTACGGTTTTATAGCTGCTTTGAGTGCTGCGCTGATACTAAAAAGCAATGCTTTCCACATTGGGTGCACAGCAGCAGGAGCCCACTGCTAGCGTGGAAGTTTATCACAGTTGGGACATTTTGCCACCTACCAGTGAAGGTATCTCTTTAAATGCATTTATGCCCCTGCGAGCCCTGTCTCACCATGGTTTTAACTTCTCCGTGGGCAGTGCCATACGAACGCAGGGCAGGAGGAACCGCAGAAGCACAAGGTGGTGTTGACCTGCCAAGAGGCGTAGCTCCAAGTCTTCCCTGCTCCGTCCAGAGGTCTCCTGCGGCTCCGTTACCAGGCACGGGCTGAGCCTTGGCTGAGGTTTGAACATTTGTTGTAGTTATTAGAGGTACCTGATATCTTATGTGTTCCGATTACCGCCCACAGCCTGTGCTAGTAGTTTCCACTTGAAACCTTTGAAAGAACAGGAAGAAAAATCATGTCTGGTTGCACCACAGCTCAGTCTGATAAGAGGCAAGGAGTCTTACACCCGCAGGAACAACACTACTGGGACCAGCACGTACCCCTTGGCTACCCACAGCAGAGGGTCTGGCCCTGCCTTGCACAGCTGCTGATTTTGCTGGTCCTGAATAGAAAACTCCAACTACCTTTCGCTTGAGGAGAGCACATAAATCTCTTGGAATGGTTTCGGACCATTTGGAGCTCAGGGCATGGCTGCTGCTACAGAAGTTGGCAGCCTGCAGCTGCTGGGGGACGTGGCTGGTGGTGGCAAATGGGAAAGCATTAGGACCGAATGATAACTGGGACTGCTCCATTGCAACCCACCTGGACATCCTCCCTTCATATGCATCCTTTCTGTTTCATCCCAGACGGGCAACAAGGGGTTTCAAAGTTGGGGAGTGGTTTCATCCTCTTAGTGATGACATCCATTCAGAACAGGACTTACCTATAGTATCTTCCTGAGGGTTAAAAACATGCTAAATCTTTTCAAGAAGACAGCTATTGCTCTTAAAATGAACTTAGTGCCTGCATAACTAAACACAACTTCTCAGGGAGACTGCAGACTTACCCTGTACGTAACTCCGTGAATCAAGGATCAAAAGGCATCGATGCTGTTTCCCCCAAACAGTTTAGCAACAAAATAGTAAAACTCAAAAGGATTTTTGATGTTTTGGCCTGGGAGAGAATTTGTCAGCTAGGTCAGAAGTAGTGCCTGTGGTCAGACACCCGGGGTGCCAGTAACGGGGCACACATGCCTCAGGAAGGGGCACATTTGACTCTGAAACCTTTTGCAGTGTGTTGGGGTGGGTGGTTAAATTCATGTCTGAAGTTGCTGGCCCACTTCTTAATTCCAGTTCTGGATTATGTGGAAAGATTCAACCACACATCTTCCTGTATGATTTCTCATTTCAAAACTGCAAATGCAAGGGAAGAGTCACCATCCAGAAATAATTCCACGGTTTTATGGGTTTCTTCAGCACTCTTGTGAACATAAATTGAGCAACAAAATATCTACTAAGAAGATTTTCTCTAGAGTTGTTCATGTTCATTTTTCATCCATGATGGGAGATTTTTAAAAAAGGAAGGACTGGTGAGAAGAAATATTCCAGATTATTAGAATAGGCCCTAAAGGAACCTGTAATGACATATTACTGCTTTATACACTGGGAAATAAGAGAACAAGGCAGGATCATGTGCAGATCCTTGGCAGCCTTTGAACCTGGGTCCTGGACAAAACCCCTGTTAGGTGGGGTGCCTGACAAGCAGATGGTCACTAAGCTAACATATGACCAGAAACACTGCTGGCAGGATACTAGAGAGGATAGAGAGTATCTTCTAAGTTAAGGCTCTTAGCTTATTTTAGGCCAAAAAGAGATGCCACAGGAAGAAGACTGAAAGGAAACAATGGCAAGAATTTGGAGGAGGAAGAAATACTTCAGCTCCCTAAAACAAGAATGGACCAGCTTGGGCAGTCAATACAGAATTGATACAATAAAAATACAACTAGAGGCTGGATTTAATCTGTCTCTACACAGGATGGTAAATTAGACACATCTATTTATCAAATTTGTCTTTAAAACAGAGATTAGAAATTTAAGGAAGGACTTTTCCCCAGAGGAAATGTCTTCTGGCACCAAACATGCTGTTTCCTTACAGTATAACACCTGAAGCATAATAGCCTTAGCTGGCCACCTCCTAGGAGCTCTTGCTATCTTGAAACTCATGAGAATTACAATATTAATATTCTTTTCTTCCAGCTCCAAGTATAAGATTATGCCCTTTTTGTATTTTCTTCAAACAATAGTCGGATGGCAGTACTTATATTTATTTACAGTGCCAGATACATCTATGTATCATGTGAGGAGGAGGCAGCAGGTTGCATTTCTGTATCGTAGAAGGCTTGGAAGTGGTTAAAACTGATACTAAAACTCTGTCTGAGAAACCAAGCTAGCAAAATAACAAGGTAGGAAGACAGCTGTTGATGGCCTTTAAAACACAGTATATTTGCTTTGTGCTGGCTTTGAGGAGGGCTGGACCCTGTGATGACTGCTACAGACATGAGAGTTGCTTATGTGCATTTCAGTGTGGCTCTGGCATCAACTAACCCCTCTCCTTGCGCCGCTCAAAGTCACCATGACCTGTTGTTTTGAAAAGGCCTTCTTTTCGTGTCTTAAAACAAGGCAGCTCACTCCCACCATTGACCTGGAGCCCTTTTGTTCTTTTGAGCGTAGGTGCAAGGGCATGTACCAAAGCAAGGGGCGAGTGCCAGAAAAATGCCCCAACAGGCTCCTCATTGATGCAGACTTTTCTTGCTGCATCAGTTTTTTCCTTTTTTTTTCTTTTTTTTTTGAGCAGGAGGTCAGAAACCACCAGCACCATCAGAGAGGAAGATTGGTGGAGCAGCAGAGAAGCCTGGATGCCTCGGTGTATGGGACCGAGTCTGCCCCAATAATCTAAGAGCACTAAAGGCTTCCCTGGCTTTCCTCCCAGCAAGCTCCCTGAAAACAGCAGGGCTGGGGAGGAGGGTTTTCATGGGTCGTGCCCAGAGCTTCCTGGGAGTCACTGTGGATGGGCTGAGATCGCGGCAATGCTGCTCCTTCAGTGCTTGATTATTACATCGATACCTTGATGAATACCAAAGCTTCGGAAGTCAGTCTGGTGATGGCTGATTATGTTAAATGTAATTACCGCAGTGTTTCCGTCTTGACTCAAGAAAATAAGATTTGTGCAATTTCCTTCTGAATGTCTTTTTTTTTTTTTTTTGAAACAAATTAAATATTAGCTGCAGTTAAAGAACAGAGAAATTTTGATTAAAATGCCCCCTGCTAGTCCCAAACTGGTAGAGGTGCGCCTGTCTCAGAGTGTTCTGCTTCATATCAAGAATGGAGGACAGCGGGCAGAGGGAAACAGGCTTTCTTTGAATCAGTTAGTCACTGCACTGAAGGAAACACAGTGAGGTTTTATTTAAGCGCATGCAGAGAAGGCTGTGGCTATCAAATCTCCTTTATTGTTTCAACAGGCTCTGCAACCACAGAATTAAAATGTGCACACAAACGTTGCTTTGAGAGAAGAAGTGTGCGTTATATATGTAGAGTGTAGTAGGGCTTTAATTTTTGATGAATTGTCTTAGTAGTTGTGGGAAAGTAGCAGAAAATCGGCGAGGACGATTGTAAACACGCTCAAGTGACTTGCTCCTGCCTTGTCAGAAAACACATATATCACACTAATTGTTCTTTAGTCTTGTGTGCTCCACAAGTAGAATACATGTGCTTAGATAACATAGGCCTGCTATGGAGTCAGAGGCACCTTATCGAACATGCTTGAGATGCCTGCCCTGCTGTCAGAGATCAAAACACAGTGGAAAACTATGCCTCCTGTCATCCCTAATATACAGGTGAGAACAGCCAGTTCGAACTCTCTGTCTTGCTAACATGGACCCTCCCGTTATCAAGGACTCTCTCGCTGTGCCTGTGTCCCCCACTTGCATGCCTCTGCCCGGGGGGTGCTTCAGAGATCCCCCAGTCCGCGAGGTATTGAGATTTAAATTTGTTCTTTGCCTTTCATCTGTGGTTTTGTGGTTGTTCCCATGTCCTGCCTTTGTCAGCTCACACAGCAGTCTTCCAATTAGAAAGGGAAGAGAGTAAAATGTGTTCTGAGACTTGAACAGTTGATTTTCCTCCCCTGGAATGCACATTAAAATCTACTGCATTGCTGGTTTTATACATACTAAGGCATTCTTTAAAAAAAAAATAAAACAAAACAACAACCTAGAATTGAAAACAAACAAACAAAAGAGAAGTGAGACTTGCATTGCTCTTCACTAATGATACTTTCATACCAGCGTAAATAAGGTGTCAAATGAGGTTTTGAAGCTTTTTAAATAATGTTTTCCTCATTTAAAGCACTGTAAGTCAGTAGTGAATCTGCCTTTAAAGGCATTGAATTGCGAGGAGGGAGGAGAGGAGTTTGGTGTGTGATTGGTGTAAAAACCATCATCACCACTTGGTACACAATAAATCAGGATAGGCAGGATGAAATCTTTTTCACCAGAGCTCCAACTTGACATCATCACTGTTACAGAAAAGCTTGGAGCCTGAATCCATTAAGGACACATCCTGCACCAGGTAGCAGAGTGCCTCCCTCTCCCTTGCTCCGTGCAGCCTGGAGTTCAAGCCTTGGATATTTCTGAGGAGGAGGGAAAATAAGAAAAAAAGAAGAAATGTGGCATGGAGCATCTCCTTGATCAGGCACAGCACTTGAATATGGAGGTTTTGCTGTTTGCCTGTGTAGAAACCTGACTTCTCTGAGCACAGTTTGCTGCGAAGGCAATGGATGTACAACAGGCTTCCCAGCAGCTGGTCCTGTAGGTCAGGGAGGGGAGTATTGCCGGCCTGCCATTGAACCACAGCCTCTTCCAGAAGACCTAAACATCCTGCCCCATGCAGATTAATTTTGTAGGTTTGGTGAAAGGGTCTGTACACACTCCAGGTGCTCCACATGTTATCTGCACGTGCCCCCAAACCTGCTTTAAAAAATTCCTGAAGACACAAGAGAAAATCATACCTACGCTAATGACTTAGACACCTTGTGTTCTTCTCCAGAGTTCCTTTTACTGTTAAGTTCCACATTTATTTTCTCTCACACTTCTTATTCCCATATCCATAGTTTCATACTCTCAATATTGCTACTGTGTGTGACCCTCCCACATATACCACATACCACTGTGCACCCGTATTTTAAGGTATCTTCTCCGTCCATCACTGTCAGAGCATATTTCCCTTGGGGCAGGGTCCTAAGCCCCTTGGCTCCCAGCCCATGCCGTGGTGCCAGAAGTATCACAGAGACGCTTGCAGCTGTGCCTTGGGTCACATTCTTGTTCAGATTGGTAGGGACATAGTAAAAACTGTATGTGGTTGCAGAGGAAACTGAAGAGAGATGAGTTGTGCACATTTTGGGTACACTTAAGCCTACAGAAAATACCCCTCCAGTGCCACAGATTGTGACAGAGCTCACGATAACTGGGACTGAAAGAAAATAGCTATCCTCCGTCCCAGGAAACTGGGCTTACATTAAAATACATGAGCTGTGGGAGTAATAAAAAGGAGCATCCAAGCTGAGTAAAACCAGACCATTGCCCAGTGCTGGTACCAGCTTGTTGGTAGCACATCAGTGCCTTAGCACAGCACCAAGCTTGTGCCATCTCTGGGAGCCAGCGCTGCTGTGAGTTTTGTTCTCCTGCTACCGACTCACTCTGTTGGGTGAGGTAAGTTTCAAAAGCACCCAGCTCATTTGAGTTTGGCCTTCAATTTCACTTAACTACTGTGGATTTCTGTCTTCCATCCCTGTCCCCCCTCCCCCAGAGAGAGAGAACTCTTCAGGATACAGGATGTATCTATATAGGGAGGACATACCCACATACACTACTCAAATAAAGCAGAGCCAAGGGAGTTCATGAGAGCTGCTGGAAAGAAACGAAAGACCCATTACGTGAAAACGAAGTATATTGCTCAGGAGTCACCCATCCATGAAGACGAGGGCTGAGTTCTTCAAATCACATCATTTTGTCAGTTCCTGAAGTTGCTCCTCTCATGCCGAAACGCCTGTTGGAATAAGCGTTGACCCATGTTGAAAAGCGGTGAATAAGTACATTTTCTTAGCCACCGCCTACGAAGGCTTGGTCCAGAGCCGCACAGTCCAGAAGTCACTTCACGTTTTAAAACCAGATTTTGAGAAGCCCTGCAGCCAGCCAGACAGGCAGAGGAGATAAACTGGGGAAGAGCAGAGGCAGCAGCAGGAGAAACAGCAGAGAAAGGCAGCTTTTCCACATGGCATGAAAGCAAGCACACCTGGGAAAAAGGGCCTGCTGCTGCCTGTGTTGCCAGTAGAGAGTGAGGGAGAGGAGGTAAGAGGAGATGAGGAAATAAGAGCTCTGACCTCCAGGGAGGGATGTGCTGGCATACTCCAGTGGAGAGACAAGTTGAAGTTTGGAAGAGAGAGAGCATAATTAATAAGGTTTTCAAGGCTGGCTGCACTTTGCTGGGCTGTACGGTCGGCTGCACTCATCTGGTCATTAAAAGTTCAGGAATACTTCTTTTCCAACATGCCGCCTGGACTTCCCCTCTTCTAATAAGATGTTCCCAAAGCAAATTGTGGGCAAAGGCTTTTGCCCCCGTGGCAGACTGCCACTAGTGCTGGGGCACCGCTGCCCTCAGGCAGCCAGTGAGTGCCAGTGGATGGTGGGGCGCACCATGGAGGAGGCAAGGCTCCCTAAAGCTGCTTCATAGCGAGGATTAGCCACTGTCCTCTTAATGGGCTCAAGACCTCCTAATCCTGTTTTTTGTGCTGCAGACTGGTTTGCCCTCCTCACCTAGGGCAGGCACAGGCCCTGTGTGCACTGTTGTCCACCGCAAGGAGCTTGCGGAGGACTAAAGGTGTGGCTATATGAAGCCCTTGCCCTCTGGTAGGAAAGTCGCCTGGGCTAGGTGACAGGCGGGTGGCTGCAAACGCCCAGCTGATGGCACTGTGTCTTCATCAGTCTGTCTGGCCGGAGGAGAGCAGGGGGTTACCTGCCCGTGATCTGTGTCTAGCAGGAATGCTGTAGCTCCTCTAGCAGGAACGCTGTAGCTCCAAACGTGGTGCATGGCCTGTCGTGTTTACCCTCTAGTTTGCTGAACAGGGTGGTGGGTCTGAAGGCTTTGCACAGGAGGAAGCTCTTGCACACACAGAGGCGGTAGCCTGGGCACAATGGAGCTGGAGGCTGTGGCGCGGAGGGCAATCCTGGCTCTCCTCTTGGGAGCTGCAGACCGTCTGAAAGCCAGAGCCAGACAGCCCCACACCTTCCTCCCAAGGACAGCCACCTCCAGCTCCACCCCAACATCACCAGCACCCTCCTGCAAAGGAAGAGATGCACCCAGTCCTCAGTTCACAACCTGTGGCCAAGCAGATGCATTTCCCCTCCCCGTGGTGCCTACCCGCTCTCTGGGGCAGGGTGAGCCATGATGCAACCAGTCAGAGACATCCCATGCCCTTCATGGCCTGCCGGCTCCCTCCACAGAGTGGCATGGCCACCCAGGTCAGCAAAGCTCCACAGTGAAGCTCCACAACATGCTCCTGTAGAAGGGTGCAGCTGTTGCCAGAGACCTGCAATGGAAAGCAGGCTGTTGTGGTCCTCGAGAAAATGTCTGTGCGTTGTGCATGCCTTTCTTCACAGAAACAGCTGCCTGCTGGTAATGCAATTTGGATGTGTCTGGCTTGAAGGCCCTGCCGTTTGCTGGCCAGCTGGCCAAATGGGTAGCTTGCTGGTCACTGACAGGCATTTATAGTTTATAATGTTTTTTTACTGGATCCTCCTGGGGCCATGTCCTCTTCTGAAGTGTCTGCAGTTTTGCTCAGGCAAATAGAGTTTACCGACGTTGTTGGGGACACGTGAAGAACTTCGTAAAAGATTTGAAGATCAAAGACAAGGCAGAGAGATGGGGGATTTGAATTTGCAAGCACTTTTGCTGGCAAGCGGCATTATCCCAGGGCTTGCACTGCATCTCCACAGGCACTCCCAGAGCTGGGTATCAGCAGCACCCATCGCTGCACTCCCTGTTCCCTCCTGTGTCCCAGGCTCCCTCAGTCTCCACAGCCCTCACCCACCAGGGGATGCCAGGGGTCTGTGCAGAAGAGGACACCATGAGCCTGCTGCAGGGACACACCTGACATTAGAAGAGCTTGCATGTGTGTTGGTCTGTGTGCCTGGGACCATGGGGGTCTGCCAGCCACCAGCTGCGATCTCTTGGAGGAGAGGTGGGTTACAACATGTGGCACCATGCTCTGCTAATGTCACTAGCTGGAGGAAGTTTTAATTTAAAAATTAAAAATTTTAAAAATGCCAGGTTCTGAAAACACTAGTCACTTAAGGGTGCTCTCGGGTGTCAGTTGAACAGTGCAGTGAAATCCTGCAGAAATCAATATGAGTCTCTCCGCGTTACCTGAACTGGAGCCGGTGTGGAGTGCCTGACTTACTCCTGGCTTCTCAAAGGGAGCACTTGAAATAAATTACAGTATTTAGCTTATAACTGGACCTAAGGCAAAACACACTTTAAAACAAAGCTTTAGGGTTGTTTAGATCTGAGTCCAGGCTCTATTTCTGAATAAAACGTAAACAGATTACCGCTTGCATTTATGGTTGTGTTGCCATGTGCCGAGTGCTGTGCTAATGAGGGACCCTGCACCTAGCACTTTCCCTTAAATGCTACTTGAAGAATGAAGTTGAAAACCACCACGCGTAAGGCCTTTGGGTCCTTGTTCAAACCATTTCAGGGCGAGATGTTTAAAAGCACTTGAACGTGCATTTCTGTTCTCCACTCTGCTTGTACTGCAATTAAGAGGAGGCAGAGTCAAGTGCAGTTGAAATTCTACCACTAATATTTTGTATTGGAGTGGGTCCCCTGGTTTACCAAGCGCTACACAATGACCGACCTGCACAGAGACAGGAATTGTAGCGCGGACGTCCAAGGATGTAGCGACACATCCCTGTTCTGTGTTGCCAGCATTTAGCTACAAAGCAAGGAGATTAAAGCTTAAAATAGTAGCAGAACTGCATGGTCATCAACTGATCTCGTAAAAGGCAGGGCAGAGATTTGAAGCTGTTGTCCGTCTGCCTACCTTCACTGAAGTTACCGGGGCAAGCCAGAGTTGCAGAATGGCGACAGCTTCCATTTTCTTTCCCTGAGGGATGCTGAAACTCTGAGACAGACAAATTTGATACCTAGCTTGCCAAACGACAGAGATAGCAAGGGAAAGACGAGAAACGTTGCAGGAGCAAGAGTGGGGGTGAGCAGCCATGGCAGTGGGACACCTCAGATGTGAGCTGGAAGAGCTGAGAGGTGTCGTGGAGGGAAGGTCTGTGTGGAGGAGAGGTGGGGATGACACATGGTGTTCAAGGCTGGGGCCAAGGGCTCGATCTGGGAAAAGCACAGAGGACAGCAGAGAACAAGAGGGAGGCACGATGCCCGGGTGAGAGTGTGGGGGAAGCAAAGCAGCGTAAGGCAGATGGGGAGAAGGAAAGTGGCTGAGCATACGGACAGCAGGAGCACAGACTGAGTTTTACCTGTGGCATGAAGATCTCCTGTCTGTCCAAAGAAAAGAAAAAAATAGGGCTGCAGCAATTGAGGTGAGGTAAAAGAGGTGATTCAGGGGGTGTGAACCTCAAGGACAAGAAGACAATTATAAAAGGGTTGAAAGTTACATTTCTGCACCTCTGTGGAGGCAGTGTTGCATTTGTTTGTGCACCCCCTTAGCAGAGCAGCAATGAATGATGGATCTGACCCCTTAAGTTCCCATATCTTGCAGGGAAGTGTGGCTGCACAGCAAAAGAAGATTGGCAGCAACAAAAAAAAACAAAACCCACAGTACGGTTGGGCATGATGAGCCATAACTCTCCTTAAGAACAAGAAACTGGCGAGCGTGAAACGGGTGTTCTGACGCTGTCCTACATTTACCGTAACTGCAGCACAAAGGGGGCGGATCACCTTCACCCCGAAGGGTAATTTCCTGCTGCCTCCTGGAGAGCAATAACCTCTGGCGCATCGCCTTGGGTGGCACTCTGATAAGCTAGCTGGAGGAGGCAAGGACGGGAGCCAGGGGTGGAGGTCAGGTACCGGGACAACGCCAGTGCCTTGTGCACCATCTCCTGACTCTGGGCTGGGCCAGTGGAGAGGCCAGCTTCTTATCTGTCCACGCGCCTCGCGCCGCTCATAGGCCGGCCACCGCCGGCACAGAAGTCACGCCAGGCGCTTGGACCGCAGGCTGCGGGTCAACCCCGCCTCGGAGGAGGGGGAGGGAGGTGGGACACACACCGGTAACCGCCAGAAGGTCATCGAGCTGGCAACAGCCAAGAGGGTAGCAAACCCCACAGCAGCGCTGGCACAGCCCAGAGCCCACCCTGGGGGCAGGCTCAGGAGGCAAGAGGGGGCACCGAGATAAGGGGTGGCAGGAAAGGGCCCTTTGAAGCCAGGCCGGACGGCTGCAGGACCTCAGCCCAGCTCACAACAGGGCGGTCCCCAAATGGGAGCTGCTCCGGGAGCTGCTCCAGGAGCTGCCTTTGAAGACTGGAGACTTCCTTGCCGCCGGATTATTTTTGTGGTGAAAGATTCCATGCCAGGGGCTCTCAGGAGGCGAGCTGCCCTTTGCTGGCTTGTTAGAGGCCAAGAATAGATACAAAAACGGAGCAGTTTGCTCTTACAGGAGAAACTAGAGGAGAAATAAAGAATTGCGGTTTCCTTTCAGAGTGCTGCACTCCATCAGGACAGTGAAAGCACCGCTGCTGGGGGGCTTCCAAGCCCAGGGAGCACCGTGCATCCATGCGCGCTGTGGGAAGCGGTTGCATATTGCCAGGGCATTAAATCAGATTCCCTAATGAGCTCTGAGCTGCTAGCGAGATCCGGCAACCCCAGCAACCTCCATTTTCTGGGAGCTCACTGAAATGGCCTGCAGTGAAGCCAGCACGGCCGGTGTGGTTTCCTGACCCTCATGCCCGGGGGAAAAAGCAGGCCTGTGCCGCCCCGGAGGAGTAAAGAGGGCTCAGTGCCCACCGAGTTGAACCAGACGGGGTTATTTACGGAGGACATTGCCAAGCCGAGCGTGCGGCTGGGCGGCCGCGGCCCCTCACTCCCAGCTGTGGCCCGTGAGGGGGAGCTGTGGGCAGCCAAACACCCGGGGCAGGGAGCGTGGTGTGCAATGACCACCCTCTCGTCCCGCGCTGTGCCCGGGGGAAGGGGAGGGCACAGAAAATTCGCTGGTCAGCACGGGCCCGGGCACAGCCTTTGGCAGGAAAAACCTCCTCCCGCTGGCAGCCCGCCATGAAAATCACTCGCTGGCTTCTCTGTAACGCCATTTAATTGAACACAGGAGGAGTTTCAGGGGATGTGCATTTCCTGCGATGCTATTTTGGTGTCAAAATTACTCTATCAGCAGCAAAATGGGGTTATGATGAAGCACCGATCTTATTAGCTAATTGTGCTTGCTCGTCTATGGTTGTTTATGTCATGGCCAAATTACAATGGTTGGCTGATGGGCTCTGGAGCCAGAATGCTTTTAATTCCCGCTGGATTTCATTATTGTGACTGCAAAGGAAGGAACAGAATAGCAGATGAAGCTGTTACTGTTTGGGCTCATGATCCTGCCTATGCCTTGTACTGAGCTGTGCCCTCAGGCTCGGCAAGTTGGCAGGACTCATCTGGAAGAGCAAAACCGCAACTTTTCTATTTGTCTCAGCTTTTTTAATACCAAAAAAAAATAAAAAAATTAACCCCTTGGCTCAGGAGCAGCTGCTCTTTTTTTCTAAAGAGTAGCCTAGTTCAGTGTGAAGTGCTTATCATGTATAACAGTTTCTACTGGGTAAACTGCACTAGCACACCACAGGTGTATCTTCATATAGACATGCTCAGCACCACTTGCCTGCTGTGTTACTGCTACCACAGCGAGATGCTGTGTGTTCTGGCCTGCAGTGGTGCATTGTTTCTTACCAGACCTTCTTCACAGGCTTTTCTCCCACAAGGACAGCTTTGCCTCCATGCAAAAGTAAGACACTCAAGGGAGGGTTTCTCCAGAAGCCCTTCTGCTGCAAATCCAATGATCCTCAGACTACAGGGACTCATCTGTCTTCATAGAGTTTTCCCAGATGCCTCCATGCAAATACTTAATTCTAGCCAAAGATGACCTAATTCTTTTTAATTGCCAGCAGCAGCGGTTGTATTCACCCAGGGTAGCTGTAATTGATAGAGGGAGCACAAATACGCACCCTGCAGAGAAACGCACTGCTGCCATCTCTCCAGTAAGTGAGCCAGGGGTAATGCTCTTGGATCCCCTCTGAGCTTTCCTGCAGCCCACTCCTGAGGAGGGTCTCCGTACTTTGGCATCTTATTTACTGCTTACTGCCTTTTCCATATTTATTGTCCTTTTCCCTACTTACTGCCATTCTAACCTGATCCTTCCAGAAGTGAAACATCAGCAAGAGCTCAGCAGGGGAGGACGTAGCTACAAGGTGCAAATGCAAGGTGCTCTGCAGCCTGGACACTGTGCAAGGCTTTGCCACTGCTGGCACTTAACTATCCCTCTTGACTTCCCGCCTCTGGCTCGGCAGGTCACCAGTCTGCTCCCTCCTTCCCACTTTCTTCACCATGTCACGGGTGGGGCCCTTGTGGAGCCCAAGCAGTTTGTGACCACATACCAAATGTTCACCTTGCTTTGAACAACAGTTTCCTCACCCCCATGTCTCAGAAACTTGATGGGCAAATTTTACTTGTCTTGTTATGTGCTATTCTTAAAGGAAATCCAAATGATTACGGGAAGGTTGGGGGCCCTGGCCTAAGAATACAATGATGTGGACATAAATGTCAGGTTTGTGTATAGTTCTCCTACATCCTTTATTCAAGCTTTGCTTTCTTATTATTTCTTTCTGAAGCTTAAAAGCTTTTCAAGCTGTGCATCTTCTGGGAAATTCAGACCTGCACACTTGTGTGCTAGGTTTTTTGGGGAGCAAATTCTTTTTTGATAAAGCTCTCAAGCTTCCTCTTCATCATAGGCAGCATGAACCTCAGATGCTCTTCTGGCGGGCTGGTCTCCTGTGGGGATGCAACATATGCCCTTCTGAGGTTTCTTGTTCTCATGTTATCTCACGATGAATGGATGCAGCACCAGAGATCTTTCAAAAGCAAGCTGTGGAGCTTCTCACCTGGAGGCAGCAGGACTTCTGTGCTTCAGGCTTTATGAAACAGGCAGCAAACTCATGCTTTGAAATCCCTTTACCTCCTCTAGCAATGTTCCAGTATTAGGTATTCAGGTCAAGTTTTGCTGTTGTCATTAGGGGTAGTGTAATTTGGGGAAGTTTGGAAGGGACCCAGCGGTGCCTTCCAACATGTGAATTTTCCTTCTTTCAGGCTCTTCCAGTGGTGTTCCTGGCCTGGGATTTGAGACATCTCGTTTCAGTCAGTTCTGTCACAGAGTGACTGGTGCGTGGTTCGCTTTCAGTTATCAGAGGCTTAAAAAACAAAGACCCTGGGTTCAAGATATTCTTCTGAGCCCTTCCCCTCCTCCCTCCCTGGGGTTGACATTGTTACTGTTCTTCCCGCTCCATCCTTCTGTTGAAGAGAAGTCAGGGCAATGAAGCCCAACACAGAAAAACAGGGGATATTGAATAACAGCCTGTGCCAGGAAAGCTTTCACTGAAACCAGAAATGTCGGAAACAAATCAGAAGACGACCTGTACTGAAAGGAAGTCAGGATGACTTCATGCATCTAACAAGCTACCAAGGCCCACTAAAGGACTGGAAGGGGTTTGCTAGTGGAGGATTGAGATATTTAAGCATCAGAAGAGGGATGAGTCTCGGCTGTCCGTATCTGTATCATTTCCCTGATCTGTCACAACCTGCTGGTCACCCTCCTGCAGGCTGCAGATCCCCAGAATTCCCTCTTCAGGAGCATGCTCAAGCGTTGCATTTACTGAATTATTTTTTTTTGCCACGGTTTGTATTTTTGTATTCCGCCGGGACTTAATATTTAAAGCTAGAATACAGCTAAGAGCTGTCAGAAAAGTAATTAAAATCAAGGGACATCTTATCAGTGTTTCTGGGACTGTGGCAGACTCTCACTCTTTTTTTTTTTTGGTTGGGCAGGGCACAGGGTTCAGGCCTGTGATTTCTTCTTCAAAGCACTGCAGTGTGAAATACCTGCTTGCCCATTTATTTGTCTCCCACTCCATTACTGTCAGCTGAGGCGGCTAGATAAAACAACTCGGTAGCTTGTGTCATAGGCTTTATTCCCAGCTTTGACTGCTCTCGCGAGGGTCTCAGAAAATCTGCCCTGGCGCTGGATTTTCTTCCGCTTTATTTTTAGTGTACCCAAGGTAAACAAGGACTGAGCAGTAGCTGTCAGAAAAACAGCTTTTTTAGGTGCTCTGTGTGCGGGAATGCAAGCTCCATGCATTTCACACATTAATAATTTAAATAGTAATTAGAAATTCTAAATAATCTCTCCCTGGGCACTAGCTAATCTTCATTAAACATCTAAATACCAGCGACTGAAAGTGGGTCAGCTCCTCAGTGGCCCCGGGTGGGAGGAAGGAGCCATGCCAGACTTCAGGAGGGCAGGATCTGGCCCTGCTGGCTCTGAGCGGGCTTGCTGCGTGCTGAGGGCTGCGTGCCCAGGTCCCCATCCCCTGCGTGAGGCAGGAGGCAGGGACCGGTGCTTGTCCTGCAAGCAAGGAGACTGGTCCTTCAGCTGTGGTGGGGGAGCAGGGATCCGAAGCTAGCCTCCAGAGGCACTGCTCACTGCCTGCAGCATCGGGGCAGCGGGGACCGCTGTGTGGCCGAAGGACAAATCCTGCTTTTTCAGCTCCAAGTCGTTCCTGTCTTTGCCTCTGTCTCCACTCCTCTCTCCTCTCCTTTGCAGCTCCAGGTCCCTGCTCTCCTGTCCGCTAATAGCTTCCTGGGTTTTCTTGCCCGCTCCCCTCCAGTGCCCTCAGGTTCTCCCCTTCCACTTAAAGTCCCATGTCCTGTTCTGTTCTCCCTGCATATCCTTCCCTCACCTAGCCCTCCCTGACTCACCTTCAGCCCCTTCCTTTTTTTAATATTTTCCCTGGAAGCCACAAAACCCTTAGAGCTGGGGGCATCATCGTTGCTCTCCCCAAGACAGTGCTTCAGCCCCTTATCGCTGGGGAGGTTCAGGAGAGCCAAAGAGCTCCTGTTCTGCAGTTCTGTCACAGGCAAAACCCAGTGGAAACCAGAGGGTGTTTTCATAAGCTGTATGTGACGTGCCTCCTGCCCCTTACACCTCTACTGATGAAGAGGGGCATCTCTGGAGTCTCTTTTGCTCCATGCTACTAAAGCTACCTAGGCAAGCAGCTTCACCCTTAATAAACCATGAAAAAGACATTTGGAGCCATGGGGACGCGCTTTCAGAGGAACTGCAGAACACCGAGACAGGCAGCAAAACACTTGGGACGCCAGCACGGGACCCTGCCTGTGGGCAGAGGTTCTGTCTGATGGGCTGGCTGGTCCTTTTCATCCTGACTATATTTAGTGATTTGACACACTGGCTTCAGTCTCGGGTTCAGAAGGGGCAGTGGTTCCCAGATAAAGTAAACCATCTTATACAAATGCAGTGCTGAAGCAAGCAAAAAAGACATTGTTCAGCTTGGCTTATTAGTACCTTAAAAAATTGTCAGTAAAGAAAGCAGGGAGAGGAAAAGGGAAGGAATCTTTGAGATTGAACTTGCCTCTGCTAGTACAATTATACAGATGCTGTTATCATTGCTTCTATTCACCATCCATCTTCAGCTATCCAGGCTTTTTAGAACATCTCTGCCGAACAGGGATCCTGCTTTGGGGACGAGGAGCATGAACAGGACCTTGCAGAGCAAGGAGGTGGCCGCACAGGAGGTGCTGCATTGGGATGTGCAGGTTGCATAGCTCTCATAATACATAACGAGATTTCCTTCATCCCTCCCTACTCTGCATTTCCCCTAAGCTGTCTGTATAAGGGACCACCTTTGTTCTAAAAACCCCATTCACCCCAACCAGCTCAACAAAGCACTCACATCACACCACTCCTCTTGGCACCAGGACAGCAAGAGAGCCAAGAACGCATGCCCTGCACTGCTGCAGCTCCTCTGCTGAAGGGCAGTCACAGAGTGAAGCAAAGCTTGAGCAAGGATCTGGATGGACTCTGCATGCTTTCAGGGCCGTGAGACAGTATTCCTAAGAGAAAAAGCAGGGCTTAGCACCCCATAGGGAAGACAAAGAAACATCCTTCTTACTTAAAAAGAAAAACTTTATTTCGATACATTAAAAAATCTATACATTTCTTAGACTAAAATACAGTTTTGCATCAGTATTCTGGCACAATGTCAGTTTACACAGAAAATCTAAGATTAGATCAGCACTGTTAATGTCCCTTCTCTTCCTGCATTCACAGCTTGCAGTATAAAACATTTCAAGTTCTCAAGACAACAATAAACAGTGTCACATTTACTTTTCCCATTCCCAAAGGAGGTGGCATTCCACTGGAAAAAGGAGCACTTTTTAGTTGATCTTGATTCAATGTAGATCACTAAACCAGTTCAGGGGTTTGACTGCCCCGTTAGAAGTATGAGTGAAAGAGGATGAAAAATTTGTTACCAGATGAAGCTCTGATGGACTATGACAATGCAAGTACTGTCAAGCCTTTAAAATCCGTTCAGAAGATTTTCCTTTTTCCTTAGGGTAGTTGCTATAATCAGCAACACAATCCACCATATAGAAATGAATAATTCCTTTCTATAGGTATATAGGATTCCACCTTCTTTCTTGCTCTGAAGAGCTCCAGAGCAAAATAAAAGCAGGGCACAGGGGATGTTGCTGTGAGATGTCTGTGAATGGGAATGTTAAATTTGTTTAACGACTGTAAAGATCCTGCAGAATATTTTCTACCTGTGAAACCCTGCTCTCCATGGCTCCACCTAACCTCTGGCAGCTGCTTTCTGGCCCACATTAGAAACAAAACCACCTTTCTGTTTTCTCCTGCCTCACTCCCCCAGGAGACACTACCCCACTGACAGTAGCACTGTTTTTCTAACGAGAGATATCCTCCCTTTCCAGTTTGAGCAGAGAGCAAGACCCAACCAATACTAACGCTGGAGCAGATGCAGTATTTATTTGAGAGTTAAAAGTCATGAGTTTCGTGGGAACTCCAAGTCAGCGCCCAACTTCTGATGGGTTTCAGGAGTAACCAGTTTCCTAATCTCACAAAACCTTTCCGATATACTCCCTAGCTGCCCCTATTTCACTCAAGCCGGAGGGGAGCGGTGGTGCACTTGAGGAACTGGCAGCCAGCTATGCTGCCAGCATCTTCCATCACATATTTAGAGACACCAGAGCTGTCTTTAAAGTTACTGAAAAATTTGGCTAGTTCTGCTAAAGTCAGCTGGTACTTTTGCTCTGAAGTCTTGCAACTTTGGTTCTAAGGAGAGTGCCATGTTTCTATAGATGTTTCTACATTTCTACAAATGCTTAAAACACCAAATTCTGCTCATCATATTCACACATCACTTGACCACTTCAGTGAGCACGGGAGTCGATTCTGATGGTGTTTGCTGGTTTTCTGCTAGTTCTGTTTTAACTGATCTCTGTCACATGAATGCCAGGTAGTTTAGCCTCCAAATGAGTATTTTTAGATGAATTCATGCTACCTATTTTCCCTAGAAATATTTTCATAATCCTAATGTCTCTGAAGAGCTTTGGCTTGATTGCATCAGCTTGCAAAACACTGCAAGACACATCACAGCTCCATCCCAGACCAGAAATTCTGCCTTTTATACATGACCCACATCACAAGAGACAAGTTTCATCTCTTCTCTCATCTCTCTAAATATAAAAGAAAAAAAATACCTTGAGAACAGTATTTGCTACAGAACACAAGAAATACGAATTTACTAGTCTCCACAGTCTCTTGTTATGTGATGAAATAACAGCAGAGATGAAATAGGTGAAAGAGCATTTAAAAATGAAGTATAATTTAGAGTAAACTTCCATCATCCCAGCAAACAAGCTGAGTGCAAGGAATGCTTCGAGTAAGTCTGTTGGGTTTTGTTTTGGGAAACACGAAGGTTTTTTTCCACAAAGATGAAATAGGATTTCTGTGGTGATGTGACACACAAACTGTTCAAGAAACAACGGACTTGTGATGTTTAGATTTAGTAAACAGTATCTGCACAGGCAAAGCCATGATTTAAAAAACAGGAATGCTCTTAGGTATCTACTTTTAAATCTCAAGAGCGTTTCTTAAAATGACAGTGCCATGTTCAATACAGCATGTAATATGCACTCATAACCAAATGTTCACTGGATGGTGCTGATGACTATATGTCTGCTACATGCATATAATTCTGACTCTATAACATACATTCATAGAATACATCATAACCACTCAGAGCAAACCACTAAAGTGCATGCCCTGAGGGCACATTAAGTATGTTGTCTCCAACACTGGCTGCTCAATTGCCAGAACACTGATACAGAAAGGGCTCATTTCTGCTTTATATCCCCATTTTGTGCTGAAAGAGTAAGAGCTAGCATCCCCTGCTCCCTCCATGAAAGGGAGCACTGTGGAGCAGGCTAATGGCCCGCTGCTGAAAAAGCCCTTTCAGAAAGAAGTAACCACCCTGAGAAGGTGCTGTACAGAAACGCAGGGAGCGAGTCTTGGATTAACTCTTGGGTAGGCGGACCTGTGTCCTGGGTTAGGCTGGGATGGAGTTAATTTTCTTCACAGCAGCCCGTATGGTGCCGTTTTTTAGATCTGTGACCGAAACAGTGTTGATAACACAACAGTGTTTTACCTGTTGCTGAGCAGTGCTTGTACAGGGTCAAGGCCTTCTCTGCTTCTCACTCTGCCACCCCAGCAGCGTAGGCAGGGGTTGGGCAAGAGGGTGGGAGGGCACACAGCCAGGACAGCTGACCTGAACAGACTGAAGAAATATTTCATACCATATAACATCATGCTTCGCAATAAAATTGGAAGGCGGGGGGGAGGAAGGAAGTTGAAGTTTTCCAAAGCGGCCACTGTGCAGAGACTGGCTGGGCATTGGCCTGCTGGTGGGAGGTGGTGAGTGATTGCCTTTGCATCACTTGGGTTTCTTTTCCTTTTTTTTTTTTTCCCCCCCTTTACTTAACAAACTAATGCGTCTTCATCTTGACACATGAGTTTTCTTGCCTTTGCCTTTCAAATGCTTTCTCCCATCCCGCTGCTGGGGAAAGTGAGCAAGCAACAGAGTAGGGGCTTACCTGCTAGCCAGGGTCAACCCTGACCACAACTTCAAACTGGGTCTTGCACTTAAGTTCTCCCTTCCAGGACATGCTTTCCTAATGCAGAAAGTCCTTGGGTTACCGTGCCAAGCTAAGGCCACAGGTAAAACCCAGTCCTGGTTTTGGCGGCTGGCAGTGTGAACACAAGCTACTGGAAGGCTGAAGATGCAATTCTAAACTTGCCATACCACATATTTACTCTAGCTGTGGAGCAGCACTGAAACTGTAGAAATGATGGGCTACACTCCTAACCACAGCAAGCACAGTGATGGAGTGGTATCACACGAAAAAACCCACCTCAGAACTTCAGCTCAGCACCTACTCACCCTCCCATTCAGTCCAGGTGATATCCTGATTCATTGCCTCGGGAAAGTGAGAAGGCATGTGCTAAGATCGGTGGGACAAAGGGGAGCTAACACTCTGCCACTTGGCACTCCTTTGCTGAAAGAGCAATACAAAAATGAGAGCTAAAAGAACCAAAAAAATTCCCTAGGGCTGGAAGAAGCCAAAAAGACAACGCACTGCTGCTCAGCTTCCAAACAGAACAGAGAGTAAAATGATGTGGAAAAAATTTAAACAATCTGAAGTATGGCATGCTTTTTTTTCCTTTGAAACCTAGCTGATCAAAGGCTATGATGCAGACCATCTGCAGAAACCAAATGCTGGGAACCAGTAATCCCACTGGCTTGGTTTTTAAACCCCATGTGTCCAACCTGAATCTCCACTCCTCAGGAGCACTGCTTGGTTCAGTGGACTTTCCATGAGGATGATTTCTCTATCCCAGCTGTCTCACCTGCTCCTCCTGCAGTGTTATTCCCAGTGCAGCATCACTCTAGTTAGTCTAGACTGCTTCCCACAAAGCAGTCCATATACTGGCTTTAATAACCATCTGGCAAAAAATAAAAAAAAAATTAATCCATCACAACTGGCAGACCCCAGCACCTCTACTACCAACTGGGGATTTACATGTCAAGTGTTCTCTTACTCTACTATCCCCACTAGGGAAGAAAAGCAGAGCCTAAATTTGTCCTGAAAAGTTCGTCTCTTCAGATGTTAGTCTTCTGCTTATCTCCTTGCACAAGACAGGGCTGGAAGAGGGCAGCTTGTAGTCTGATTGCAAATGAACTTCAAAGGACATTCAAAATGGCCACTGGAAAGCCTGCAGGTGGATGGAATGCCTCTTTGGCATGACTGAAAAAGCTTTGCATGCCAGATATACACTCAAGAATGGTGCACACAATTTTATTAAGAACTTTATAATGATAGAGATTTGTCACTTAAACATTACAGCTACCCATAGAAAAGTGTTGCCTGTATCTTTTAAACACCATGTAAATAAAACAAATTTCTTTTTAAAACAGGATAAAATGCTATAAAAATGGTGCACAGTCAAGTCATACAAAAATACAAAATTTGTTTCTAACTGCAGTCCTAGTTGCAATTGCAGAGAAAAGCCCCCACCCAGGACTTCCAGTGAGCAGAGAACACAAACTTGTGGAACTGGTCATGGCAGAAATTTGTTGTCAAAGTGTGGAGAATCCACGTCTTCAATCAAAGCACCTTCAGTAATTTCCAGACAAGATGGAAATTAATTTCTCTGGAAGCAACTGTGTACGTGGTAAGTCTCTCAGCCTTGGAACCCAGTTTCTAGCATTCATCTGAGCCAGTTTTTACATTTCTGTTGCTAAACCCCACTGATCTACACAAATATTGGTGTTCAGCGCTACTGCTGTCTTAGCCACTGGTACATCAGGAATGCCTCCTCTCCACAAACGCAAGGCTGCCCCAGTAGTTCTTCTAGATAGTCTAACTTGCACTAGGAGGCCTCGCCAGCGCTCCATTTGGGATCCCTAGGTTGAAGCTCTAGTGCAGTTAGCACTTACACCAATGTGTAACTTACAGCTTCCATAGAGAGCCCCCCTGATGTCAGTGGAGCTACTGATATGGTTCCCTTAAATGAGCGTCTAAGTGCTTGCAGGATTGGGTAGTCCTGTCTCCCTGCCTCCCCAGCAGCTATAATTTCTAAATGTATTTTTACTTTCACACGTTTCATACAGTTTGGGTTCTGTGATATGAAAAGAGTAAATCCTTTTAATTTGCTTTCGAAAGAAAACTAAACAAATTCAAGTTATCAAATTACTTCTAGAAGGAAAAGTGAAGTATTTCACTATTGCCAAAAGGTAAGGGCACTGGTTAGCTACATGATACTACTTTATTTATTTATTTATTTTTAAGACTTTTGTCAGCAATTTAAAAGCCCGATCCTCTGAAAGGAAGCACAGAGAACTGCTTACTTATTAAACCTTGATAACACGAGTTGTGCATGTCTTTACCTAGACATACCTCTCCGCTCGATCGCAAAGCTTCTGTAGAAGGACTTTTCTCTTTCAAAAGATTTTCTTGAATGGAGTGATCGAACAATTGAGGCATTACTTATTTGTACAGAGCTTGTATTTAGTGCAATAAGTTTAAAAATTCTGCTCTGAAATATTAACTTTACATTAACAAAAATAGTTTTCTTAAAAAAATTGTAACAAAAGGAGTTTATAGCATAGACATATCATGAATTCTTAGCAAATACACTTTTAAGCATTTACGATTACAATATACTGAAGAATTGAGTATTAGTATTCATATCTGGTGAACCTCCAGACTGAAAAGAAATGTAAATATCTAACAATAAAAACGTACGTTTCTTGTTGTTATTTGATAACTTTAGATAACTATCCTGGCAGTTACACTTCCAAAGAAATGTTTCTCTGCCCTTTCCTGTTTTAGCCACCCGCTACAGTACATACAAATATGGATGAAACAACAAGCAAGGAATGGTCCCTTCCACCTCCCAAAGCTCTCCAGCATTAAATAAAATTAAGCATACAGTACTTTTTTTTGTACGCCAGTACAGTTCATTTCTCTTCCCACCCTCAGCATCGTTACATCTAGTCATGAATTAATCATGAGTATGGCTAAGACTGAGCTTTAACAATCTGTTATTTCAATTGTTCACATGGAGCCTTCAAAGAAGCACTGCTGAAGTGTGAAGGAGGCTGCTGAACTCAAGGGGAGGATTGTGGGCAATGGGTAAGAGGGGTAAAACAGGAAGTTAATTGCATATAAAAATTATTTGTCCCCATTTTCTAGTTTCTGTTTAATAGGAGATGCAAGGGCTCCCACACACCTGAATACCTGAGGAGTTGGTTATTGTGATATCTGATACTGATAAACAAAACGGTGCCCCACCAGGGCTGTAAAGTAAAATGGCTGCTTATAAACCCATTCAAACTGAATGAACTCTCACTGAAACCACCTTTTGAAAAACTAAATTTGAAAAACTAAATTTGAAACTTTTCTTGATTTGAAGGTTTTCCTCACATGTAACTGTCCTGAATTTAATGCAAATTTAAACACACTAAGCAAGTAAAACTCTCAGCAGACTAGCAGTGTCATGGGAAATCTGTCTCTAAACCCAGTCATCATTTCAGATTATCTTTACAATGATACCTCCTCCAGATTTAAAATATCAAGCAGATAAGAATCAACTTTTCCATGACCACAATGAATAATTTAAAAAATGGAACAATGATAAAGCTGCTTGTAAAAGCCACCCGTATGAAAAGAGTACATGTTTCACAAAAATAATTGTTAAAAAAAGTATTAAATCCCTGTTCCTTTTCTCTGATTTTGGCTGTTTATTTATATATATATATATATGTATGTATATATGTATATATATACTGTTTTGGAATGTCAATGGGTTCCAATATGGCTGGCTAGTTTCAAGATGAACTTGCTCCAGAGGCCTAGAAAACAAAGTCATACAGCACAGTCTTAGACAAATGCCAAAAGACAAGGAGAAACTGAGTCAAAGGGGTCGCTGGAAACCATAAAGAAAGAAGTGTGAAAAGGTGTTGGGCTTTCTTCTTGTGCCTTGATACAAGAACAGGTGGTCCTAAATGTTTCCTCATCTCTGCTATTAATACCTATTTAAATTACAACGGCACTTAGGGCATTTCACTTTTAGAACCAATTATCATGTCTAAGAAATATCCACATTTCAAGGCAACTGAAACAAAACAGTAAAGTGTCTATTTTTTAAAAAAGAAGGAAAAAATAAAGCAAAATTAATTTAATTTTCAAATACCCGATTTTGGGACTACAGGTGCCACTAGTACAGAATAGACTTATGAATGATCCTATTCCAGATGTAACTGAAGCCTTTATGAATGTTTTGGGGGAAGATACCAGAAATTTCACAGAGGGAACTGCTGTGTCCTGTACTTGTCAAGAAGTGAGACCCTAATATTTCAGAACCTATTCAACTGGAGCTGAACGCCCCAAAACAAAAGACCACTTGAGAAAACAAGGCCCAGTCAGTTCCAAACAAGACTATCACATGAGCAGCAGAACTGGGAGTAATTCAGCAGGTGACACTCAGGCTGAGCCCCAGGTGCTCAGCATCTTCTGCAGCAGTCCTAGGAGGACTTTCAGACAGTTCTAGGCTCAAGTGCCTAGAGTCCAGTTGCTAAAAGAACAAGACCACCCTTGACTTGCAAGTACTTGGTTTGCCCTTTTACGAGGGGGAATGAATAAAGGTTTTAACATCCAAGCTGCAGGCAGTCAAGTACAAAAGCCTGAGTAGCGGTCTGTGCTAGCACTGATGAGAGCATAATTGGAAAACCACTTAACGTAAAACAGTTGTTTGAATTAGAAAGTAACATAATGCATTTTTGGACTGAGATTTCTTGTGCGTGTGACTATAGGGTTTGCAAACCCAATTCTCAATCATTTTAAGCACAGCTTTACATTTACAGTGTTTAGACCACTCTGAAAACCCCAACAGTAGTGTCTATTTGAACAGCTAGAATTACTCCCAGAAGAAAACAGTAAATGAGCATAGAATTAGTTTTTTAGATGTGTAAACATAGAAGCATTTAGGCATAAGCAAATCTAGAAACCAGTATGCTATAATGAAATAGCAAAACACTCAAGCTACACATCTATCCATTCTACAGCACGAACCCATTCCAGCTAGGTCAAAAAGTGCTCATGCAACATGGCTTCACATACATCATTAAATAAAAAAAAAAATTCTACTGTTAGCATACACTCATTTAGGTTCCATTAGGTTAAAAAATTGTCCTCACGGTAAGGAACTGCGTCAGGCCCCAGATACTCTTAAGAACTTTCAAAAATGCAAAAATATGTATTTCACAAAGTCATATCGCACGATGACAAGTCATACCTTGCCCAGCCTGGGTCTCCATCATACGCTCTCAGTTCTCCACCTTCCAAACTCATCCTCCTATCTGTTATCTGTACCATGTATAGCTGTTCCTTATTCCAGGCTACTCAGACATGCAATGCCTTCCTAACTGGCACACCATAAGTAAAACAGGCTGCAGAAGCATAAATGATGCATTGTTCACTGTCTGTATATCTGACAGTGTGAGATGGAAAGAGCACACAAGAGACAAGCAACATAAGTAGTTGGCAATAAAAACAAACAACTGGGAGAAATGTCATTTGAGCAGGTTGAAAGGAATCACTGTATTCAATTCTTTGGCACTATATAAAATAATTTGTTGAGAGCTTTAAATGCCTGGTCCTACTTTGCAACAATGGATGCGCTCAGTAGTGTTCTTCAGGCTTTTACCGTGAATGTAAGATGAACAAAAATTGTCCAGTTCAGGACTGAAAAGAGAATTTAAGTCAGAATAGCCCAATGAATTCCAATGTCATCTTACTTTGGGAGTACTCAGCAGCTGGGGCTGTCTGCGTATATCACATGGCATGCATACTCATCCTAATGAAATGATACTGCATTTTTTTCATATGACACAGTTCCTTTCATCTTACTTTTACAGGAGATGGTCTCAGCTGTGACAAAAACTCTGCCATCCAGGTGATAGGCAAGCTCACAAACAGAAAAAGCAGAACATCTTGAGTGATACAGAGAACAAAAACTTCTCCTGAAGAAGTGCAGTCAGTAAAGACAAAGAGGGAGAAGAAGTAAAAGTGAAACTCTTGGAGGATCGCCACCTCCTCATCTGCACCTACCATTGGTTTTAGCTCTCTGCCCTCAGCTCCACCTCCCCGGCCAGCTTCTTTCATAGATTTCCTACTATTCTCCACAAATTCCTAAAAAACAGTAACAAAGTGAAAAGTGCTTTCTTAGAGTAGACCCCAAACAATGAATTTCAATACAAAGCTTTAAGATGTAACTGCTCAAAATGTCAACACAACTTGGTCCTCCCACTGGTCTGGGTCAGACTCATCCACAAAGCACCAAAAAAGCCTGCCAAATAGCCTCATTTGGGTCTCCCTCATTTAATTCTGGAAGTCAGACAGGTATTTGCCTTGTGTGTTGTTACAACTTTCACATTTACCACACAATGCTCTCCTTTACAGGGAAGGAAGGTAGGAGGATGGCTGTCAAAAAAACCCCAGAGATCCTAGTTGTTAACTCCTATCCCGTGTACTGTGTGTAACGTTAGAACTCCATCCAACAGAGGCACTTGGAGATAATTACTTGCGAGGTCTTGTTGATTCCCCTAAATTCTCTCAATTCAAATTCTTAAATTTTCCACTGGATCAGAATCACCTACTCACAAAGATTAGCAAAGGTGCTAATTCAATTTTATGTAATTTTTTCTCTTGAAGGCAAGCATCCTGTAGTAAATTTCAGTAAACTTCAGCTGCTAGTGTTTTCTGATATTGACTGTTCACTGAAGAAACCACAATGCTTTTATGATTCATCTCTGCTGTCTTCTGAGACAGCATGCTGCATTTTACTCTTATTCTGTCCTAAAAAGCAACTCATCAGCTACTGTTTTATTTATTATATACTCTAGATTCCATAGAATTTTACGAAGAATTTAGCATTAAAATCTTGACATGTTTTTCCAACAAGTAATCAGGAAAAAAAATTATGCTAAGAAATTATGAGAGTCTTCCCCTAGCCAACCGTGGGGGTACATTTTACAGGGACATCTCCTACACTTAAAAACATTATCAAGAAAATTACCTACTCAACAACAAACTGAATGGCTTGAGGAGCAGAATTTTTACATCTTGGTCTCTAGCTATAGTGAACAGGGAATGAGATGGGACAAATAAGAACTGAATTATGTAAAGGGCCTTGATCTAGACTCCAGGACAGAACGTAATTTCTGTTGTTTCTGTGCATGACAGGCTGAGAAGCAAATTCTGGTTCCTGTCTATCTGAAGGAAGAGAGTGACCACACTGGAGTTTTTCTACGTGTGGGGTAAAATACTCCGATATTTTTTCTCTTCCATGGCCCAGGAGAGGTCCTTCTTAGGAAAGTACAAAAACCAAGCCTTTACCCCTTGTTTTGCTTCTTTCCACCCTGCGAGAGTATCATTTACAAGACACGATATCCAAAGGTATGATTCTGCAAGACAACTGGTCACCTCACAGCCAGCATACAGAAGCCAATACCAATTCCCTGCCTCAAGGGAGGGCAGAAGCATTACTTATCTGATGCTCATCAGATCACACTGTTTGCTGATCAAGCCACGAACAAGACAGTAAGGTAACGCAGGTAAAAAAAATTACAGTATTAAGCTCAGCTAGTGAGTTGAGTCCACTCTCAAAATACCCATCTTATGAAACCATATCCTTAGCCTTAGAGACCAAGGGGAAACTTACCATGAGAACTTTATCCATGTAGAATTCCTTCCCAGGGCTCCCATCATTGTATTTTGTATCGATGGCAAAACATAAGAAAAGGACATCAACAACCATTTCATAAATGGAAAGGAAGCAGTGAGCAACCAGGAATGCAAAGAGGCAGACAATGATGAGTGGCAGCACCCAGATGGTGTAATCTCGTTGGTAATTCAGCAACATAATCCCGGCCAAACCTGTACTGCAGACAATCAGAACCTGAGGGAGAAAACAGAAGACAACTCTCAGGGCAGAAGCCTTTTAATTTTTTTGTTTTGTTTCATTTTTTAACCTATGTGCTCCTTGCTCTGCCAGGGCTAGAACTAGGAGCTACAGATGCTAGTGGTAATCACATCTTTAACTCCTGGATTCCCCACATCCCTGAGTGTAAATGACATAAGGAAAGGGAGGAGGGAAGGCAGGTCTTGAGGGGATGGTACGCTTTTCATTTTGCTGGCGGAAACAACTTCAAAGCTTGTCTTATCTCTGTCCCCTCTCCATACAGGAAAAGTAGATGAGTATTCATGTAAGGCGTTTCCTGTAACACTGTCCACAGAACTACACTATGTGTGAGGCCCTAAAGATGTTTCACTGGGTACCAGTTTGGTCTTTGGGAATAACAAGTGGACTAAAATAATTTTTGTGGCCACTCAACATTTTAAACATTTCCGAATCTATTATTAGGAACTGTGGCTAAACATGAAATTGTAAAATAGGTCAGCTTTACACTATTATGAAAATACCAGGTTGCACTGATAGAGGAGACAGGATGGCAGCCCAGCAGTGTTTCAGCTGATAATATTTTTTTCATACGCTGCACTGTTCATTTCAACATTTCTGTCACCTGTGCATTTCTCTAATAATTTGAAAAACATCTTTTTAGGGAAATGTTTCCTAACACCTTTCAGACACCTCCATAAAGCCTATTATGTAATTTCATAGTCTCCTAAGCACCTATATCTTCATTATGTGTTTATTTCTTCTTACATCTTATTGACTTAATTTACTAGACTGAAAGTCCAGCCCGCTGTACTCTGACTTAATAAAAGTACAGGAATGTAATAAGCTGTCAGTTCCTCATAGCAGGCTCCTATACTACCTTCCAGTACAATTTTGTCATAAATGGTGAGCAATAATGTGCCAATTTTCAACATAAACCTGGAGAGCCCTTATTAAAAATAATTTAGAGCAAATGCTTCCTTTCCCTAAAATTCTAGGTTTTAACCACAAAAACAATCAAAAAGCCAGAACTTCCAATAATCACTTTTCTCTTTACTCCCTAAAAATAAATTCATGCAATAGGTGTCCTTATCTTCAGCTACTCCTTTCTGATCATTTTTACTTAAGTGGGTCATCTGTTTATCTTTGCTATCCTGGACAGTCCCTAGATGTAGCTAGATGTAATAAACTGCATTATAAGAAACAGGAATTTGAAGGCATTTTGTATCTGGGGTGCAAGCCATTGCTAGCAAAAGCTTGTTACTACATAGGTCAGTAACAACTGTATACAGCAGACATACCTTTCCTAGAAACAGCATAAAATCCCCAACTGTGTTTATGGCAGCCACTCGCAAAGCGTTTTCCACTAGAATAACAAAGGCATCCTTTGCTGAGGTGCAGAAGTTGGTGCTGTTGATAGCTGTGGCTGTATATGCGTTCTGGGAAAAGGAGGTTGAAAATTTACTCATGGAATGATTAGATATTCAGATGGAGGGGGGGAAGAACAGGGAGAAGATGCGGGTTCTGAATAAGTCACAGAAGTCATATGATGTTAATGAACAAAGATTCCCTTGAGAGTTGTTGAATCAAGCAGTGTGCACCAGCTGACAAAAGACTATATGAGGTAGAGAATCACTATTCTTCTCCTCCCTTGCTCATCATTTATGCACTAACAAGTTTATTCCAAAAAACTAATTAAACAGAATTTGCAATTTCTCTGCAGGAGGAGGTGAGCAGCGGCATAACTACAGCAATTAAGTAGTTAGATAAAATATTCTGCAAATACAACGGAGTTTGAGAGTCATACAAGTCCACCATGATAATTTCTAGATACATCACTAGACTGCATTTAAAGTGAGCCATGATAATTTTCAAGGATTATACTGGTGGGTTTTTTTAAATGCTGCCTTCTGCTTTTGTTTCTGTATTTTCACAAGCAAAAACATGAACAACAGTGAAAGGGATACTAGAGAGATACGTAGAGAGGTACTTAACAGAGGTGGAACCATGGGCCAATAAAATCTCTTTTACAAACAGGTCTGACCAGCCAGTGTGTCGCAACTTACAACTCTTTTTCCACTTTGTAGATGATGATGACAATTTGATGTTATGTACAGTTTTTCAATTGTGTGAACCTTAAATATTACACTTAGAAGAGCTTCACCTTTTCACAACAAACATATTTTGAAACTCAGATGTAGTTTGATAGAGTGGACATACAGAGGAACACCTCCAACAACCACATTCTCATAAAGTTGAGATACCATGTTCAGAAAGATGAACACCAGCTATTTTTCACCTTTACAAGGTAAACAAAGACTAATGTAGTGATTTGTAGTGTAATTTCAGTAATGGAGAAAAGACCAAAGTACCTTCATTGAAGTTCAGTTCCAAAGTATGATACCTTATGCGTCAGCCTCAGAGTGCATTCTGGGAACCACATATATTATCAGCCCTTACATAAAACTTGAATATTGAAAAATCTTACCTGATTTAAGTAGGTCAGGCACTTTTCTAGACACCAAAGGCAGCAGATGCAGGCTTTGAGCATACAGCGAGCACAAGCATTTTCCTAGGAAAGCACAGAATGTAGGAAAACAAAGGTAAAGATTAAAACCAACGGATTTAAGAAAACAATATTCCTTTGTATTTCAGTAACTGATACTTAGCTTGGTAACTTAAGCAGTCCCTCTCAGTCCCATGGTCCTTTAAAGACTAAATATTCCAAAACAAGACTTCTAGCCCCCACACAGATTAAATTAAATTAGCTGTAAACACATCAGGCATTGGGTTTCAGTAAGAGAATGGAATCTATTTCTCTTACTTTTCCTTTGAGTTGTGTATGAATATACATAAGAATCATTCGTGGTATCTTCACTAGTGTGATAATGAAAGACCCCTTTGCCACTGTTCCTAGGTGGTAACAAACAAGGCGATTAACAGATGCCAGAATAGGAGTAAATGGCAGATTCCTTTTCTCCCTGTTGAAAAGAAAAAAATAATAAAGTAGAATGATCAATATGTATTTAGTATCATCTAGAAGTACTACAAATTCTTAATGAACTAATGTGCAAAAGGAACGTATTATCCTTTTACTAGCTTTCAGTGTGTGTTTTTCACTCCACACTGACAGTCTGTGCAAGTCACAGTTTTGGCTCTAACGCTGTAACAGGAAAAGGATAAGGAATCAGTATGTCTTAAGGGTAGTCTCACCAGCAGTTGGCTGCATTACTGCTATCACCAACTGGAAGTTTCTACAAAACTAGATTTGATGGTGTGCAATTCAAAACCTTCCAAAAGAAGCGACAAACAAAGCTAACATTTTTTCAGTCGGACTGTGATAAACTTGCTTTCCCATCTCTTGTGGAGGTCTTTGTGGAGACTTTGGAGAGGATATCACTATCATTATTTATTAGGTAAATTCTTTTCTCAGATGTTTTGCATTTCTGATTTAGCTATTATATCCTCAAGGAACCCAATATTAAGCCTTAAAACAAGCTATTTTATTGCAACATAGCTAGAATATTTTTAAACTATGAGATGAATACTCAATTTCACAGTTTTGAAGCAATTCCCTCAAAGTTTTTATTTCCATTTCCTACCAATGAAGCCATTTCTATTTCTCTCTCAAGGAATAGCTTTATTCAACATTTAAAGAATGGCTCTTCTTCTTTATTAGAGTTATAATACTAAGCATATTAAAGGAACAAGTGCTAACATTCCAAACATAAAATATCTCCTCAGCTTGGGAGGAAGTTATTTTCATGTGACTTGCATTCAAAAGGATAAAAAAAGTAGAGTCTTCATTCCATGAAACTAACATCTGTGTAACTTAATCCTGAGATGTCAACGATTAAAATAGGTTTACCCTGTATTTTCTTACGATTAACCTTTAGAGCTCAGGTGGGGGAAGCCAAATTCTATTCCATTTTGGGCACAACCACATAAAAGGCCTGAGCCTTACACCCAAGCAACCCAATAACTTCCTCCTTTTGAGGTAAATGCAACAGAGGGCAGAGGCTGTAATGCAGAACACCTTGAGGTCTGTTATCGCCCAAGTTGAAAGGAATCCAGCTGGCTAAGGTGAATGAAGAGTGAATATATATAAAACATTTCTCCACAGATAGTTTCACCTCATTTGCTTTGGAAAGCTGCTAATATGCAAAATAATGGGTAAGTCCAAATTAATTCACTTTCCTTTCTTACTAAGTCGCTTTTCAGACTAGAATTGTACCTTAAAATGCAGAAAAGAAGAACAGTAGGGAGACATAGATACTTACTAACTGGGGTACAGTTAAAAGAAAAATCATTCACCCTCAGGTGATAGAAAATACATCAAGTTACAGATGAAGCATACACATTGCTAAGTGATCTATTTACATGCAAAGATACCCTCTCTCCTCTGCATTTTCCTAGTTCGTTACTCAACCTAGTTTAATTATTCACAAGATTACATCCCTGTAACATCTTGTAATAACTTCACAGATGTATTTCGCTGGTATATTGGAGGACTTCATCATTAATAAAGTAACAGAATTTCTGTCAGCATAGTAAATTAATTCCCTGCCTTTGATATTGCTTTAAAGACTAGGGCAGATAAGGAGTCCAATATAATTCAGATAACAGTCTCAATTAAAAAGACAAACCAATTAAACATTTGTGATCTGAATCATGCACTTGAAAAATTTCTGCATGCATTATTTAAAAACTGATTTTTAAAAAAACCAGACTCTTAAAAGCACATGGCAGGAACAGAGTGCGGCTTCTGGATATCATTCGAAATTTTTATATAGAATAGCCCTCACATGAAAGGCTAAAATCACATACTAAAACCCAATGGCTGAACTACATGTGTATTTAGGATACTTCTTGGGGATAGCATCACTCCAACATCTTGGTTTTCCTTTCCTAAGTAAACCAACATTGCTAAGTATCTTGTCGACGTCCTCTGCTCATTCTGCTCTTTACCCAAAGGAGTTGTATTTATATTGTTTGGAATAGACTTTGAGAATATCTGAAGTAAAATTACTCATCTAGTTCTTGAACAATGATGTGGTGGGTTTGGGGTTTGTTGGTTTGGGGTTTTTTTTTGGGGGGGGTATGGAGGGGTGGGGTGGGGTGTGTGAAAAAATTTATTATCAACTACTAGATCTAGGACGACATGTAGAGAAGCTTCATTAAACTATACTTTTATAAAACAGGTATTAGTGTACTTGCTTCTTTTCCTTATCAAAAATACTGCCATAGTTCCATTCTACATACCAAAAATGTAATGCTTCAGACCACTGAAGTACCATTTATTCTCATGAAATACTAACAAAGCACCTGATACCATTTTTTTAATTAAAAACCTGGGTCCTAAATTCTTGTGCTTGAAGGTTGGTAAAACCATTGCTTAATAATTAGTATTGCCGTCTTGAATAGCTAGCAGATACACGCGGAACAGCCAGCATAAAGCATGCCCTGATACACAACTTCGTACACAAATTAAATATGGAACCTTAACGCACACATATCACCTTGTATTTGAACATGATCTGTTCAGGATCTGTGTGCAAAGGATGACTCTAATAACATCTTAAGTAATCGTGTGTAAGAAAGATTAATGAAGCACTGTTAGTAAGTTGAACGGGACTGATTTGTAGTTAAAATAATAATCAAATGCTTTCAATATTTTTTTATCTCTACTGAGCTTATCAGCATTAATTATTATTAGCATTATAGATGATCTTCCAGGTGCACTCTGCTTTATAAACAGTCATCCGCATCTGTACAATGCGCACAGGTTACAAGGCAAACAAGACTTCAAGTCCAAAATATCAAGAACACCACCTACAATCGGCAAAACAGATTATTTTAGGACTTGACGTGATTTAAAGAGTCAATACAATTCAACTGCTCTCCAACTTTTAGGACGGAAGCAAGTATTCTCCTCAAAAGCTGTGTCCCTTATTACTTCTGTTAATTCCATTTCTAGGCTGCTCAAAGCAGAGCTGTTAAAGCTGTCCTTACCTTGTAAAATAGTATGTCACAACAGCCCCTGCTACCGTCATCTGCTGACAGGCTAGGATAAACTCGCTGATCCAGATCAGTCCCACTACGTGGTACCACCACATGTATTTCAAGGGGCCTGCCATCCGAAATTCAACAAATCCTTCTTCATTCGGGACAGGACTACCTAGAAATAAATGAAGGTAAAAAAGGAAATGGTGCTTAAATCAAGTCAGAAAGATGGAAGCACACAGTCTACAGCAGAACTCCTCTAGCTTCTACTAACACTACTACATGTCCTGTTTAGGAAGATTGTTCATAAGGAAGATACAGCTTTTGAGACAATCAGTACAATGGCATTTGAAAAAAGCACTAAAGAAATATTCTGAGTGCACTCAAAATCCTGCAACACTTCTTTTATTTTATAGCCACATGCTGAAAATTTCCCAAACTAACCACCAGCAAGTAGCAAAAATTCTGATAATTAAACATAATTAGAAGCCTGACTCAGTCATTCTTAATTTCAGCCTGCTGCTCTGTTGGTATTATTCGTAGAATCAGCATCAATATTAAACTTCATAGCTCCTTACATCTGGATGTCAACATTAAAAACCACTTTTTTCTTCCTTATGGTAAGCCTTTGTACATGTACTTGTCAGTTTTTGTCGTTTTACAGTTATTTGTCGTTTTAAAGTTATTTACAGACATAAGGAAGAGCTTTAGAGTTTCTAACCATGATTTCATACATTCAGAAATCCATTGACTCTGTGTCTCATCTGAATAGCAGTATCACGGGTTGAGACTGACAGTACATGTCAGAACCCCCCTAGGATAACCTCTTTTCCAGTGTGTCAACCCACATGGAGATGGTTCATCTTATACAACAGTTATGTGAACGTCTGATGAGATTCAGAAAAATACTGAAAATGACATCACGTGTATAAAATATTTACCTTGAAAACCACCCTTCAGACTTAGCATTGATAGCACCTTCTCCACCTTCTTAGCTACACTTTTATGCTTACATAAAAAAAAAAATCAGTATTTTCTTGTGAATAAATTGAACTATTGAAATAATTTTGGTTTTAGTGAACAAGCTCTTCATAAGCGTAGGCTTCTTCTCATACACAGATAACGTAGACTTTTATTGAAAAGATCTGTCCCTCTTTGCACAAAGATTTTGTTTATCCGATATCAGTTAAGATAGTGAGTGCATATGAAGTTAAACGCATAAATTAGTCTTTGCAGAATCAAGGCCAATGAAAGAGTTCTGTCAGAAAAATAAAACATCAGTCTAAATTCTGATACAAATCCAGTCTCTGTGCAGTGGTCTTAACTCGCAGTGAAGCATGTGACTGAGACTTAACTCACTTTCAGAGGTGAACGCTTTCTGCACATAGCGCATCATGCCACACAAACTAAAAATTCAACAGTGATGAGAACTAGAACAGGTGAATTCTATTACCTCCATCCCTTGCTAAGAATTCAGGCTATGAAATAAAAAATATTTATCTTGTATTATTGTGAAATAGCCCTGTGATCTGAAACACTGCTACTTTTCAATCAGTAGTAAAACAATAAATTTCAAAATTCTAAGGTTTTAATAATGAATGATTGTCTCTATTGTCTACAACTTACTGCAAAATAACACAGACATCTCCTATTTCAAAAAGCAGTTGCTAGGATTCTCTGCTGAGGTAACTAAGATTTGAACCTATAGGATCAACTAATTCTAGAAGCACTTGTCAGACCCTGAACACAAAGCTCTCCTTCTACGCACTTCACAGCAGGCAGAAATCGAGAGCACGCTGGCTGCTCTCAGAATCTGATGTATAAACAGCAGAAAAATCCCCCTAATAATCCTGGAAAATGCTGAAGTAATATTGGACACCTAAATTATGAACAACTGAACGCTACTTTGAGTATATTTACATTTTGGGAGACGGTAGATGTGTGGAACGGCCCTTTCATTACTATGTCTGCATCTGTGCAAGTGCTGGCTGTACAATAGTTTGTGAGATTAGCTGTAAGATTGGCTGGTTTTGACCTGTTTATGTAAAATTAGAGGTAATTATTGGAAAATTTGCTATAGCAGCCTTACTAATGGAGTCTTGTAGTTTCCAACATGCCAACTTGCATCAAATCAAAAGGCCTGCCTAAGGCACAAAATAACATACTGGGAATGCAGACTCAAATGCACAACAACTTTCTTGAAACAAGTGTTTTGAAGTCACTGAAGCAGACAACAGAAGCATAGCACGTGGGGTTTTGCTGCAGAGGTTCCCACATGCTTTTTAACCAATGCTGCCTGAAATCATATAAAAATGAAGCGGAATTTATTTAAAATAAGCCTGATAGCTGCTTACCTGTAGTACCAAGGAAAAGCAGGACTGTGATCCAGTATGTCCAGAAGAGGATAAGCACAAAGAATGTCCAAAATGGCTGGAAGACTAGCAGCGGCAAGTGAATGAAGACCTTGCCGGCCACGTGGAACAAGGCAATGGTGAGAGCTACTCGTTTGCGCATAATTAACATTATCAAGAACAAGATAACCTAGAGGAAGAAGTTTCCAAATGACATTTTAGAGAATGGAAAAATAAGCAAGCTATCGTCTTGCACAGCTAGGATATTCAAACACAGCAAATTAACACATGCTCTATTTAGAAGATCACAAGATCAAAACGAAAAAACCTCTATTAGCTGCTTCTAGTAACAAATTATTTTACAAATTATACTTTTGTGGAATTCCAGTATCATAATTATGTATTTGGAATCATCACCAGCCTCAGGCTTATGAAATTAGACCAGATTCTATCCTCAATTATGTTTCACAAACCAGTGAAATCAGCCAGATTTAACAAAGAATACAATTTAACAGCTACACTTGGGCATGGTGTCGTGAACTTGGCATTTAAGTTAGTCAAACATTGTCAATTTTTAGTAGTAAAGTCAGTAACTGAAACAAACAGCAAGGCCTGAAGAAGATAAATTGGTTCAGTAATAATTTTTAGTATTTTTTTTTCCACAATGATCCTTCTGTAGATGGAAAAATTTGGGGAACAACCAATTTTGGAAGCAGAAATAGTCTAAGGGCCTTCAAATAAACTGAAATTATGAAGTATCTCTGAAACAGGAACCTAAGAAAAATCTCGTAAGTGAAACTGGATTGGGAGTCCAATATTGTACCAATTCATGGAAGTCCCTGTGGACATTTTACAGTACAGGGAAGTAGCTGCAGGGTCAGGAACTCTCTTCTGACTGAAAAATAGGTATTACAGAACAACGCATAGAAGTAAAAATAAAAAAAAACTCAAAACACTGCAACAGAACTTGCAGTAGAAATAAACTCTTCCAAAATGTGTGCAATATAGAACTTTCACCTGAATAAAAAAATTGAGACAACCAGGAAGACAGAACAAGAAAATAATACAATCATTAGCAAAACATACCGTGAAGACTGTAGCTGAAATAGCATAGATCAGAAGAGCCTGAAGATTGTCTTTGGCTATTTGAGTCTCAACAGCACTGGCAGATATTCGTTGTTTAGCATACAGCCACCACAGGACTCCTGTACCACCTACGTTTTAGAGAGAAAAAAAAAAGGCTGAGAGATGCTCCTATGTGACACAGCTGTACTACCTAGTACCAAAGAAACTAAAGAGTTTCTTCTTTTAAGTCTAGTCTGGTACAGAAGGCTCAAAGGCACTGACGGCTAAACCAACAGAAATTTCTGAGGACAGAGAAGTGTACTCTTCTCAAGTGGATTTTCACAGTCTCACCCCACTATGACAACTTAAGAGCTGTGCAGCTCTTCGACTTCGTGTTTTAGGGTGAAATGCATGAGAGGACTAGTTCATGGGGAACCCTAACAACAAAGATCACAGCTCCCATTAGACAGGCAATACAGTAACAAAAAGAATAAAGAGTTATATGGTAGAATGGATAGATATGTGTGTATAATATGTTAGGGAGAAAGAATTTAGGAGGGGGAACAGACAGGGACCTTTGGATTACGATGCAAAATAACAAGAGGAACAAAAGAAGGAGCCTGCAATTTCTGGGAAGACTAACCAACATAAGAAGGAACAGCCCTGATACTGAAAACAGCACCTCAGGCTAATGACATACAGCTACACCTGCATCAGAAAATGTCTTTCGGGCACTGGAAAAAACATCATTGAAAGGCTCAGGAGACCAATATACTCTGAAGTACTTTCTTCTAACGCCTGTTACAAAACCCTAGCCTTAAGGCCAGAATTTTGTTCTCATACTCTATCTACCTTTCCAAAGTAGAACTTCATTTAAATACAAGACTCCAGCCCCTCAGGGAGGGTTTTGAGTATCTCCTTTGAGTATACTTCTCTGTTCTGTTGTTATTTCTGAATCATCTGCACAAGTCACAAGTCTTGGCTGAAGGTACTTTCAGGTCTAAAATGGAGGATGCTCTTTTGGTGTACCCTGAACAACGAATTCTGAATAAGCAGTATGTCTCACAAACGACATGTTCATGTAATGGATAGGACTTTTTTAGAGCATTATAACAGATGGCAGTAAGTCATTCAACTCTCCCACTCAACATAGTTGCTCAGTTTCTTAAGGGAATATAAATGAAAAAAAAAAAAACCAAATTCCCTTTACTGTGGTCAGAGATCTTGTGAACAGTAAGCAGAAAAAACAAGTGATCCTGAAAAGACGTAGATGGACTGCTGATTTTTTTTTCCATCCCTTGCAGTCATGCATTGCAAGAACCTCATGCATTGCTAGTACCTCCTAATTTAATTATCTATTCTTCTTCCTCCCCTACAGTCATCTGCCCATATATTTTGGTTTTGGTCCCGAGTATCAGTAATAGAAAACTTTACTTTTACAAACATAAAAGTTAATGTGATAAAGCAAGGCTATCTTTATGCAAGCGAAATAATTTTGCATGAGACAATCTTTGGCCATTCCCAAGATGGCATGGCTGGTTGCATTTCATACACGACCTAGGTCATGCAGGACATGTCACATGGAAATACAAGGATTTGATTAGAAATGCCAGAAAAGCACCTTGGCCTCGTCTCCTCAAGAACAGATCTTAGATAAACCTACAGAGCTACTCAGAGGACTGAAGGCATCAATGAACCTGTCAGGGTTGTATGGATGTATCTACACCCTAAGGGTCCCCTGAGGCTGCATAAACAATAGCTGCCCTTTGATTCCTGCATGCTTGTTCACATGTTTGGAAAGCAGGTTAAGAAAGCAGGAAACGTTTAGGGCTGTGCTACAAGTGCTGTGAGGAATATCCCATATTGCCTATGTGGGGTCTAGTGAGACAGGCTGAGAGGAAGCTGGCTAGCCAACCAGGGAGTGCATCAGATCTCTAAGGAGCAACGTAATCGCTGTGAGAGGACTGCAATTGCAAAGGTGGCATTTTTGACAATTGTCTTGCAAGAGACTCAAAGGAAAGCTGAAGGGAAATGCATGGTCCAAGATCTGTGCAGGATGTGGCTGACCTGAGGCCATGGAGCACAAATATTAGAACTGGACAGTCAGAAGCTGGGAGACAAGCAAGACTTACCGAGTGATCCCAGAATGACAAGAATTGTTAAAATCCAGACAAGTACTCTTGAAATGTACCTGATTATAACCATCAAAATCATGGACAACACTGCAAAAGAAGACAAATAAAATATGTAGAGCAATTATTTCAAGTAGAAATAGCCTTTCTAATTTTCCCACAGCACTTAAGCTAACTGCCTTCTAACAGAAATTTTAGACAGATTTATTTTCTGAGGCTTAGAAATTCACTGCACAGATAGTTAAGGTAATTAGGCGCCTCTACGCCTTCTGCTTTGATACTGTTGATTAAAACAAAGACAGCATAAATACATTTACATGGTACATTAAATACAAGACATAATGCATACATACAGACAGAGATGCATTTAGACAATGACAAAACAGACAGCAAGACATGATAGTAGTCCTAGTCTGGTAACAAAAGCACACCTCCTGAACAGCAGAGCAGAATTTGCACTCAAATACACTTGTCAAACAAGTGCAGATAATGTGACACCTGTGTATTCCAAAATGTCATGCCAGTAAAAAGTAAAAAAAAATTTCTACTTTATTTTCAGTATTCAAAATTAGTTCTTTATGAAGCTTTGTTCATATGGTTCCACTGCCATTCAGGAACTGGGTGTTAAAAAACCCTCTACAATCTCAGCCAACTAAGATTTAGTGTGTGTAAGCGCATGCACGTATTTTTACATATACTTCTTTGTGTACAGCAAATTACAGGAAAACCACTGGAACCTGGCTTTCTGAATCACACAGTCTTACCCATTGTTTAAAAATAAATAAATTCTGTTTAACTTTGGAGGTATGAAAAATATTTTTAATTAACTTTATGTAAAACTCTGTACTAATTTCTGACTCTAACCCAAAAGTAGCACTGCTAATTAGCCACTAGCTTTCAGATTCAGAGCAGTCTTTCTACCACTACAATGAAATACTGCAGCTGTCAAGACTGAGGAACAAACAGCTTTCCAGTTATAGCTGAGAAGATACTCAATGGTCCTTCGTGTTTTGTGCTTTTTTTTTTATGGTATCTAACATTCTCCTTTTCTTTTTTTTTAAATTACAAAGGCAGACTGAAGACAAAGGAATTCTTTATCTTGTATAACTGCACAGTGTTTCTTTCTAAACTACACACTGCTCATATACATGCATAGTATCTGGAGCTTCCCATTTTAGGATTTCAGATTTTATACTTGGAAAAAGTAAAATAAATTCATTATTAAAGTAATTTATGTGGGTGAGTAGCATTCTATCTTAATTCACAAGAATTCACTGAAAAAGCACTTCAGTCTAGTGCAATGTGTCACTCTGTAGGCCACAGGAATCTCACAACTGTGGAAACAGTTCAGCACCTCTACGCTGCTGGGAATTTCCAGCTCTTCAGACAAGGCTAACTTTTTCAAAGGCCTGAAGTTTTTAACTTTAGGCTAAGGGGAAGAACAGGATAACACACAATACAACAAAAGGGCACCTAACTCTCTTGCTTTCCCTCTGAAAGTTCTCATATCCCTGCACAAATATGTTAAATGAAGCAAACTAAACCCCCTACATTTTAGAGGAGTGTGCTATTGTGCACTTCTCACCCAGCCCTTTTTACTTGGAAAGGGTTTATTTGGACTTGGGTTAGCAGAAGTTGAATATTAGGAAAGGGAAAGGTGAAGATTATAATAAATTTGAGGATAATGGGGACGCTCTGTTAACTACACCAAAACTCATGTGGGCTAATCAACTGCCACACATCCTCTGTATCTCATAATCTGTGGAAGAGGAGGAAAAAAAAACAGGAATACGTATGTATATTGCTTCTGAATAAGTTATTCAGCTGTCAAATAACATTTAAAAAAAGCATTCTGAACCATTTTCTAAGGGCTCATTGCTATCATACATTTTTTTGCTCATATTGTGGTTAGAGGGTGTTAACAATCTCCTAATGCAGTACTAAGAAATAGCTAGTAATGAGAAAAACAATTACCTAGTGATAACAAGCAAAGTCCCATTATAATCTCTTTGCTGGTCATAACTCCACTAATCAGCCTGTGTAAGACACTACTGTCACTGACAAAGGTGATCAGGGCCTCTGCAAACTTGGCATAGCAGGAAATGTTCACAGGAGCACAGCGATGGAAGAATGGAATAGGTGCACTGGTGACACAAGAAAAAAAAAATCAGAAAAAAAAATTACTCCTACTTAATATAAATGCCACATCAACACACAAATGAAAGGTGAATAGATGCAACCACTCCACCCTCATAACATCATAACCAGAAACCATGTGTTGAATGCACAAGTGCTGCTGGAATGAGGATGATCGTAATGGGAAGTGATGCAGTTCTTACAAGTAACTCTGTGAGGCTGGAATGCACAGTCCAATAGGAAATTATTACCTTCCCCCGCCCTCCCTTTAAACAGCAAGGCTCAGAAAATACACGTTCCTATTTCCACTGAAACGTCTCTTATTCAAGTGTCAGGTGGTGAACCAGCAGCTGAAACAATGCCTTTCACTCGTGTTAGAATGGAATACTGGCCCACATTTGCAGCAAATGACATCCCAGCATGACAATACTCTTCTTGCAAGCATACATGTTACGCTAAAAGACATCAGCACTTAAAACTGCTGCAACGCAAAACCAATGTATTTGCTCCTAGTCCGTCCCCCTACTAAGCTTGCTCTCATATTGAAGATTGCAATCACAGTGTTTACTTTCATGAACTTTCTTAAAATTATACGCTACATTCTTTGCAAAATATGCAATGATGTCTCTATTGTTTCATTATTCCCAAACTGTTTTGGAAGCATCCTCCCCCAAAATACTGATGCCATACATTAAACTTTTCCGAATGCTCAGCAGAACCTGTTATCAAGTCCATCAGAAGAAGATGCAAGAGAGCAGAAACTTCACTTTAAAGTGGGTAATTTTGTTTTCCAAACGTTTCCCATTCAGTACCTGCCTTTCTTGCTCATAAACTATGTCAGACCTCAAAGTGGCCTATTACATCTTTTGATCGGTCTTCCCAATTACATCTCAGACACACGTTCCATGAATTACATGTTCCTTCCTATAACTGATGCAATGAAAGAAATGTCTTTGTTATTAAGTCAGTCTTTTCTTCTAGCCTCTTCAATTTGTTTCACCCTCCCCGATCTTCCTTACTTAAAAAGATTTCAGTGGACTGTAGCAGCAATGCACATAATCTTTTGCAGTTTCCCCATTTCAGTAATGACCTACAAACCAGCAATTTTCTGTTCTCAATAACTATTTGTTAAGCCCAAGCATTTCCAAAATTCTGTCATTTTAAACACATAGGGAGTAAACCAGCTGCCTCAGGCATATCCTTTCTATGCATTGTTTTTTTGTGAAAAAAAGACGAGATGCTGAAAACCATTAGTGTGTAATTATTCTCTACAGAATTCAGGAGAAATTATGATCACCTGCCACATCTAGGTAATTAATAGATGCTAGGTTTTTGTTTGAAGTGACTGACCATTGTAAATTACATGGTTTTAAACTTACTGTGCTGAGTAGGTAAATGCATTTAGAGATGCTCATATTGATGGTCTACTTTTAGGTAGTGATGAAGACAACAGTTATGCATAGCAAAGTAATTGTGAATTAGTCACAGTTATTAAAAACCACACTAAAACCATAATGATGGCTGCCCTATTTAAAAGCCAGCCCATGTATCTCCCAGCCTCTTTCAACATAGCCTATTTTGGAATATGCAGCATACTGCGGTTCATTATGTGCAGTAATACTGGGAAATACTGAAATCTGAGAGGTTTACTTAATTGTTAACTGCCACAACTTTGCAGGAAGCCTAGAGCATTTTGAAGTTGTCAATATAAATAATAAAAAATGCAAAATCTGAGTTGGGAATAGGCAAAAGACTGTCATTCCTGCATCCAAATATGAAAAATACCCATTATGAGAAGGGAAGCTAATGGGATTAAAATACTCTTTCAAAATACATCCCAACAGAGGAAAAAATGCTTTTTGCATACCTGAGTTTATATTACCCATCTAACGTCCCTTAAGCTATAGCAATTTCACTACACATTTTAAGTTAGCTATTTTTGTGTGCAATAATTAATTTCTAACTTTGTGGTAATTAATTAAAAAAAAAAAAAAAAAGGTTAGTGGTTCTTACAAGCTTTCTTGAGTAAATAGGACTCCTGAGAATCTACCTGTTGAGATATGCCACTAATTCAGTGGTTCTGACTGAATGAGTGGGTGAGGTAAGGTATTTTGTCTAATAAAAAAAATAATACAGTAATAGATCTATTCTCAGTACCCTGTGCTATTTTATATGGCCTTTTGGTTATAACTTGATATGTTACATACCAAAATGGAATTACACGTTTCTGAGAATACCATGATATTTAATCATGAACAAGAGCAGATGATGTTAGAAGTTGTGTTTTCAAAGCAATATTCAAATGAAGAGACCCATCTGATGAACATGTTCAAGTACTAGATTTCAGAGGAGAGCTTCTTCCTCTCACTACTACGCCGGGGCATATATAGCAACCGGTGTGTGGGGAGCCTGGTTGGAGTGCCACTGCTTCCTGCTCCTTATAACGTCTAGAGAGCAGCCCCTTGGCACAGGTCAGCACAACTGTTTGATAAACGCCGCAGGGAAAAGCTGGATAGGTTTTCCTCTAGGGCCCCCTGTTTCAAAACTACACAGCAAAGTCATGCTCTACTGAGGCTGAGATGTGCTATGCACAGTTTCTGGAAGACACACGTTTTGCTGGCTGCATTGCTAGATTGCTCTGCTGTGTCAAAGTTGGACATAGTGCCTTGAAGCTGGAGGATCAGAGTCCATTAAGAGGTGGAGCCGCAACTAAGGGCATGAAGAAGCCTAGTCCTCAAACAGAAAACATCAAGGGACAGTCCTCACAACATATGCTGTCTCCATCCCATGGACCTAATGGTTCATACCTCTGACAGATCAAATCTGAAAACAGAAGTGTTAGGTAAGCTCTCCCTGAATGCCTCAGCCTACACTGTGTTGGGTTTTCATTTGTTTGTCTCCACAGGATTCCATTTACCCTCCAAATTACACTAATTTACTCAAATAATTTAACTATAAAAGTCTGAAAAACATAGTGGTTTACAGATACAATATTGGCCTTTTTTGCTTTAGGACATTAAGTTCAGACTTTTCAATCTCAGAAAATATTCAATCATATTGAGCATTTTATTCATATCAAATAAAAAAGGGGAAATACTCCACCTACACAATAGCTTTTCAAAAATAACTTGAGGTAGTTTTTGTGAGGAATTTACATAGTGTCATTACAGCTCTGACACACTGTTCTTATCCTCCTGTTTTCTTATTAAGCTATATTCATTCAGACTGAATGACATGGGAACACACAGTGAGAAAAGTCAATATAATTCTGGCAAAAATTAAGACTGACAAGCCTTTTCAGTATGCAAGCTGGCACTGAAGTTTTCATTTGTTTTTGTATTACAGCTATAACAGCTGGTTAGCTTCATGGAATATTAATCTGCTGTGGGGAAAAGTAAAAAAAAAAGTTAATATTCCAGCTGCTACTTATTGTCACTACAACATAAAAAAAAATTATTCACTGGATAGGCTACCATGCTGACAAGAGAGACTTAAAATCCAGGTTTTCAGAACTGACACAATTGTAACTTTTAAAAAAACCATAACAGAAAACTATGCGTAGGGCAAGACTGCAGTTACAACCCACTACTGAATATGTTTGAGAAGCTAAATTTTGAGAAAACACAACATGATTCTTCTTGAGTGGAATTACTGGCAGAAGGGTGTGCACACAGTAATGCCACAGTTCCAGCCAGCATAGCTAGCAGAGTTTCTGGAGCTACAAACTTTCCTTTCCTACTTCACGAAAAGCAGTCTAGTAAAATATTTTAAACAATAAAATTCAAATTGATCTGTTTATAAAATATAGCCCTCCTTTTGGTACTTGACCATCCTCATATTGGTCATTTGGGGACCGAAAGAATAAAAAATGAAGCAATTTACTAAATCTGACTGCCTGAGGTCAGGTGTAAGAAGTGAACACCGCAGACAGCTGTGTGTGAATATATCCTTTTTCCTCCCAAAGATCCAAAGTGCTCCATAATTGCCTCTGATCGGCACTGCTGACAGGCAACTGGCTATAGGGTGAAAGGCAGTAAAACAGGTAATACTCAGCACAGCATCAGTTACATGAGACAAGAGAACTTGAAGATACCAGTTCAGTATTGTCAGTAACACATGCGTGAATAGTTTGCGTTTTTCTTTTAAGAGTTGCTTTCAAAATGTCTTTTAAAAACAGTGGCAATAATACACTAAAACATCCACCTGTAAGACAGAATAAATTTGTGCTGCATATTTTCTACAGAACTGTCATGAACAAAACAATCTCTGCTCCCTCCACCCCCAATCAAACAAGATGTTAATATTACCTCTCTGGAACAGGATATTTAGGACATAACTTGGCGGCCCTTGGGTCTGTAGTGTATTCTGATGGCTGTAGTTCATAGCTACACAGACTGGATCCTGTTGAGAGGAAAAGAAAAAGACTGATGGGGAAAAAATAAAAAACAAATATTCCTATTATTTCCAAATGGTACTAAAATTGATATAGGTCCTGATTCTGCAGCTCCTCATGTTATTACTACAAAGTTATGCTACAGTTCCTCCTGTAATGGAACAGTGAATCAAGCCCAACGCAGGCTTCACTGTAACAGAATGACACTCTTCATCTAACTTTGAGTCTTCCAACATTTGTGTATTTAATTCGAAAAGGCTAATTCACAATGCAGTGTAAAAGACAAGGACAAAAAGCACTTTGAAGTGACCCTCCCCTGCTACTCCACCATGCTTTTTCTTGATCATTTTTAGTGCATGAATATTGCATAAGACAACATTCATTATAGAAAGAAACCATTCAAGCGGGTTTTTCAGGGATTGTTTTGGTGTTTTCAAAATACAACACAAGCTCTGACCACATTAGATGTCCAAAGCTTTTAACAAAGCTGAACTCTCTCTATAAACAAATTGGTACAGCACAATAAAGATCAAGTTGCCTACAACCAAATTCAAATATAATTTAAGCTTTCCTTAGTACCTGACACTTGCCTAATGGAAGTACATTACCCAGACAGATCTCTTCCCATTTGTCTACAATCAAGATACTGAATATCTGAGCCAATGCTTCTAGGAATATAGCAACTGCCAAATCAGATTGGAGCAGTGGTCTCTCAGAAACCGGAAGAAGAGGTAAGGAAGCCTCCAACAGTATAAGCTGCCTACGCAAAGATGAGTTCCTTCCCAAGTTTGTTTGCTAACAGATTGCTTACTCCCCAGTGCAAGGGCTCTGGATACCTAGCCTTTAGTGTTGTTTTTTTCTACATAATAAACTAAGGACATACTGATCATCCCTAAAATATTCAGTTCTTTCCATTATGAAAGTCTCCTCTTCATAAATACTTTGTAGCAGAGAGTTCTACAAACTGGATCTGGACAATACATACACACTTTTACCCGAATTAAACCAAGACTTCTGACAGACAGCCTTATCTTGCTCTGCATGACACCAAACAGAAGTATTATTTGTAGAAATTGTAGAATATTACTGGCAGACATCTTGTTTACCATTGCCACATTGCTACCTCTATGAAGGGACATCTTCTATTTACAGACTGGAAGAGAAGACAGAGAGCAGCTGAGCCGGCTATCCCATGCAGTCTCTGGAACACTACTTAAATACCACTTTACAAATTAGTTTTCTTGGGGCAGGTCAAAAATACTAAATACACCATTGAAGACAGTTAGATTTCCTGCAAAGAGAAGGTATCTGGTAAAATATCTGAACTCCATTTGCAATTATAATGTTTATATGAATCCCTATGCCTCTGCTTGCTGATGTGGTAAACGTGGCATCAGATAAACAGACAACAAACAAAACTACCTACCTTACATCACAGTTGTAAATGTAATATCTAAAAATAATCATTATTCTTTTTGGACAAAAAGGCTCTATACTGCTGCAAATTTTTTTAATCTATTCTTGTAGATGTGAAAACTTTGCGATCAAGTGTGTTTATAAACAATTCCAGAATTTGATGGAGGGGCAGCAGTAGAGAGAGTCACATGTTTATCTTAAAAACAGAAGGAAAAAGAAGATTGCATTTACATTTATTTTATTTTGAATACAGGCCAAAAGCTAAGTTATAAAGATGTCTAGAAAAAGAAGTCTTATAGAAAGAAGTGAGGGGGCTGTGTAAGAACAACTGTATACACATTCATGATACAGAATGTTCGGTGCCAGCTTGGTAATTTTGCCATTCAACACTAACAAGTGTTGAACAGTTTAAGTATCTTATGCAGAGGCCTCCATACCTAAAAAATTCTGAGGCACACAGCTGATCTGTGGATGCCCATGCCTGCCTCCTCGTGACTTGTAGCAGTTCATGCAGAAGTGAAAAAGGGCAGGATTTGCTATGGTCAGGGAAGGAGGATCTAGGTTCTTTGCACAAACATGCATCTGAAGACCTTCTGTTTGTACCACAAATGTTAAGCCAAGCAAAATCGAATGCCAGGTCCTGATCTGCAACACAGGTCACAAGCCATTCAAGTAGGACTTGTAGATCAGGGTAACCCAATAAACCCCTGGCTGTAAAGCAAACTGGAGGCACCTTGACAAAGGCATGTTTCCTCCTGTCATCCAATGGAGCAGTGGACAACTCTGGCTGCTACTATCACCTCTTGCCTATGAACCACTCTTTGGATCTCCTCCCTTCAGCTGTCCACCTCATGTAGCATGCTTCTTTAGACTCACAGCCAAGCAGAAAAATATTTTTGTGGAGCTTGTCAGACAAGGGACCTAAACAAACTACTAGTCCAATAGCTGAAATAACGCCCATGAGATTTATTTGTTCTTTTTTCCTGTATAATTAGGCAGAATAAATTTTTACTATTCCCATAAATATTTATTTCTTTGTATTTTGAAAACTTTCTGACTTCTCTAGTACCACATTGTTTGAGGAGTGTTCTACCTCAAACAAACTGATTTCTTAACAAGAGTCCCTGTGCATCAACAAATAAAAGTTTGAATTTTGTGTGAAAGTGGGAGGAATGGACTGCTTTGAGAAACCTTCAACCCCATACTAGTTATTCTGGGTTAGTAGAGACTGTCTTAGCACATCCAGTCATATTGTTGCTGTTTGAGTTTGCAAGGCCTGCAAAAGCTTAAAGAAGAATGAGAATCATCTACTTTGCTGAGATAATTAGTTTACCAAAGACACTACTATTACTGCTAAATTATTATCACTCGCAAATGTTTCCAAAACATTATGGGTAAAATTCAGAGAACAAACTAAAAAATCATTAAAGCAATACATCCTTTTCTTCCTACAGCAGTGCACGTATTTCTTCTGGAGAAATCATTAGGCAAACAACATCAAACTGTCCTACAGGGACTGGATTTGAGATCCCAACATGTTGTAACCTTAAAGAAAAATGCTACTAAACTATGCACACCAACAGTTGCCAGGCTACTGGAAAGCACACAGAGTTTACTGGTCCCACAGAGCTGTATTTGGTGCTTTCACCTACAAAGTGATATTCTGGAGACACAACACAGCTCCTGTTCCATGGTTTCTTTTCCATGAATAGAGTTGCTCCAACCATTAGAATATTTTGGGGCCGTGACTGGAGCAAAGTATCGTAAAAGACAAACTTCCCTACGAACATTAACCAAGCCATAGAAGCGAAAGCCACCACTTCCTTTAAAAAGCCTTCTTTCTGTTTTGGCTAGTCTGAAATTAGTAAGGAGCTGAACAGCCATTACCTCTGGCATTCTTAGGAACAACGACAATTAGCGCAAATTATGCAAAGGTGCTGTAGAAAGCCAGGAAAGATGGGGGAATTAAACAGTTATTTCAAAGATTCTTCCCAACTGAGAAGACAAATTATTAAAGGTCTTGTGCGCTCAGAGGACACAGTATGGAACTTCCCACAGTAAAAGGGAAGTTCCATACTAAGCTGAGGTAGTCAGATAAAACTAGTTTTAGCGACCAGAGCTCCAGTACAGCTTTCCTTCCTGTATTTGCTGTGCCGTAAACAAACACGCAAAACCTCTAGCTACATCAGCATCACTATCTACATAAAAGTTTACAACTTGAGAAATGGTACAACCTCTAAAGTTATCTCAGCTTCTGAAGCTATATCCTAAGAGTACCCGCCCACAGAAGAAACCGCTGACATTAATACTGCCTAAATGATAGTGATGGAAAGTACACCAGGGGCTCTGGATCCCATTCAGAGCTGCTCAGCAGTGCCTATCCATCTCTGAACAGTGTTAGCAGAAACTAAAACAAGGACTTCCAGATCTAAAAACACGGACTCATATTCAGAGTCAAGGATTTAAGCAGAAAAACACAGAACTATATAGAAATACTTGGGATAGGTTCAGCACCAGGAGCAGCACAGTCACCTTAGAAGTATTTTCTGCTGAAGTCAGACACAGCTCCAAGCAGCTCCACATTCCCCTTTTCACATGCACGTTGCAAAGCAAGTCTGAGACACTAGGAACCACGTGTTTGGTAAGGTAATTTATATGGTCTTCCATGTATGGTCTCCTGTTCTGACTCTCACTGACATTATGCATGTATTGTGCACATATGTGACATAACTGACTTCTAAAAGATCACACGGTGAAGCAGAGATTGTAGTTAAAAACCTCAACATCTTACTCCATTTTAAGCATTCTCGCTCTTTCTCAAGCAACTCTCTATTAGTCTATCAGTAACGCAAGCCTCTAACACAGGAATCAAACTCCAGGTGACCACAGATACAGAAATGTGCAAAAATGTTAGCAGGAGTGAGACTGTTTAAATCACAACTATTAGCCTCTGTACTTTCAGCCCAGTGCTAAGTCCTCTTGGGTTCCGCATGTTTTACGAGCAAGTGTCACCAATTAAAACATAGCTAATGTTGTGAACACATGACTCACAGATGATTATGCTTGACCAACCCACACAATACAAGCTATGAGGTATTGACAGGGGTGGAGTTGACAAGGCTCCCAGACTCTCACAAGCATGAAATTCTTAACACTTCTCTACGTTCCTTACTCCAGAGCTTGACTCAAATCTACCTGTCAAACTCTATCAACTCTAAGCTGTTAATCTGAACAACACTGCCAGTCCAAAGCTTCACACAATAAGACAACTTGTTACAGTACCAATAATTGCCTATTATCTTACCGTATTATGGACTAGCAACGTGGCATAGAAAAGTAGAAGCTTAAGACGCTGGCTCATGTATCTGCAGGGAATTTTGCTGCAAGTTCCACAGCCAAAAGCCACAGAAGAGGTAGGATGCCAAGTGCTACTTTTGCAGAAGGTAGTAAGTTCCTATCCATTGCTGACTTCTGCCAGTAAGAGAAGATAATGTTGCATGACCTCAGAAAAAGCTTGCCTACGGGAAGTAATAAGACCCTCTCTACACTAACTCCTGCCAAATGGAAAAAGGCTCAGGCCATCATGAAAGAAAATACACCGATGCTGACTAGACTTTCTTCATTCTTTCTCTGCTAGGCCTGACAATGGTAGTTGCACCCTGCCTACAGCTACGAGAAATAATTCTGCTGAGAACACAAGCACTAAGAATACATAAAGTTTAGGCTTGCATAAGTTTCCTAGTTGCTTACAGGTTTTTAGAACAAAAATACTGCCTAAGCAGACAAGTTCACATTTGATGCTTCATTTAGGAACGAAGTAGCATTGATCTGTGCACAGATTAGCACTAGAGGTGGAAATGCACAAAAAACCCAAGAACTCTGCTTCTTGGCCATTGATTTGAATATGGTCTGAAGTAGCACTTAATGTGGAAGCACCAGAAGACAGCACAGACACACCTAAACATTGCAGCTACCCCTTTTGCAAATGGTGCAGGAATAGAGGCAGAAGGTCAAACATGGATGGAACTGCGCCTTAACACCTAAACCTGATTTCTGGGACCTAGTGGAGTACAGAAAAATAGTCATGCCTTGAGATGACCAAGATGGCATAGGACAGACGAATTTGTAGTCAGGACTTTTCAGATTAATGTGACAGATTCGTTCTCAGCAAAGAAAGCAAGCTTCATTCTCTAGATCTACCCACTGATGCCTTCCAGAAGCACAGAGAGTGTTTTAGAGGAAGGAAAGCAAGGGTTGTCTATATCTAAACTTCAAGTTGTTGCAGAGAGTTGTTCTTCTTTACCAGAATGAGAATTAGAGGGCAGGAGAAATTACAACATGCTTTTACGAACAAATATAGGATTCAAGTGAAAATAAGTATCCTGCAGTGCATGAAAGAATGTTTTGAGAAAAATCCAACACAAGTAGCAAACCTGCTACTTAGATCTTCAAATGTCTCCAGAATTTAAGCTCATAAAGAGAACTACTAAGATAGCTAAGTGCAGTTACTGCTCTAACTGTACATAAAAATAAAAAAATAAATAAATCTTAGAATCAGAACTCATTATAGATGCATTTTCAGTTGGAGTTAAAAAGCCCAGACTTTCCTCTTCTCTATCCCCCCAATTCTTATCAACAGTACAGAAAGCTGAAAACAATTATTAATTTACTCATTCTGCCATCCATATTTCTTCCAGTGCTAAATAAAATCAGCTATTCTGGAATGAAATTAAAAATCCATCTAGTCCAGTAGCAGATGTTTCCCCTACTGCATCTTTAGCTCTCCATCACTTATAGCTCAAGAATATCCTTGAGTACTAACCTATTAAATATTCACACACTATTATTCTAACAGTTTACCCTTTGGTATCTAAAATACCCTCATGCCAATAAGTTTCATGAATTAACTGTAACTTGCGTGGAAAAAAATGTGTCCCTTTTTATGCCTAGTGATTTCTTTTCTGACCTCTAGTTTCATATTACTCAAGTTATGAGATCAAGGAATATAAAGTCTTTAACCTTCTCTAAGCTATTCCCGCTTATAAAGACCTTATTCTTCCTGATTGATAGTTTCTGATTTCCAGGCAAAAGAGTCATTGGTCTTTTCTTCTGATCATCCTTGTTTGCCTTCTCACTATGTGTACACATAATATGAAAAACAGTTAAGAAAACACTTTGCCAAGGAAGGACCAGAACAGCCTTTATCACGCCAACATGGCTTGAGTTGACACAAAATACAGTGCTTATTTTTTTCTCTTCACAATTGATAAACATTACACTTTCACACCGTGCTGTGCCTTCACCTAATCCTCTCACTATCCTCAGCAGCTTCACAATCACTTTGCCAACTAGCAATAACTGTTTTAAAATAAAAAGCTAAATGCACAACAATAGGGTTTTTTCCCCCACCCCTTCATTCTGCAGACATTCCTTTGCATTTGACATTTTGTTCCACTGTAACCAATATCAGATTTTTTTCATGTATTTCTAAATAATTCAGTAGCTGCAGCAAGATTTATTACCTCACCGTTCCTCCCCCTTTCCAAATGGTTTATTAATGTAATCAATAACACAATATTACTGGAGGACTCCACGTGCAGTCGCTTTCTGTTGTGAAAATGACTTCTTTCTGACTAGAGCGTTTGTTTCCAACACAAGACAACCCTGACAGGCAGTTCTGGTAACAAGGCAGACTAGCAGTGGATGGCTCTGTATCTCAGAAAGAGTCACACTGTAGTTTTATTCCAGCCATTCAAAAAATGACACTCACAGAAGAAACATGTCCAGGTTCCCAAAGACCTAGTGGTGCAGAATCTCTTTAACCATAATATGCCTATAACTAATACGGTACACCAGGGTTCAGGAAAACCACGAGCAAAGGATTAAGCTTTAACCAGCACGCTTCCACTGAAAACAAAGTCGAGGGGGGAGAGGAACACACAATACTGCAGCAGAAGAGAAACCTCAGAAGCTGGCAGCAACTGATATAACAAGTATTTATTTCTAAGGCAAGCACCAACAGTATACTGCAAAGATGTACTTTGATTACTACATATGAAGATGCCATTTTCTTCAGACAAAGGAAAAATCCTTTTAGTTTCCCCTACGGTTCCTTCCCATAGCTCAGAGAGGTGACCTGCTCTGACTTAGCCAGCTTGATTGCCTTTATTGATTTCTTTCAGGTCAGTCTCCGTCGCAGACTTAATGTATCTTTACCTCCGGCTCTAAGTCCACCCAGACCTCAACTAGCCTGGCCTAGCTACAGAATTCTGACAACCAAGATGCCTACCAACGTGTTGTAAAATAGAAATTTAATTTTTGGTTCCTAAATCTGCATGCACTCATTTAGACAACAGATATTTAGAATATTAGGAATACAGGAATATTACTTTCCACAATGACCAGTCAGCACAGCTATCACTGAACTAAACGTGAAAGAAATTGTGGCCACCTATTTAGTGTTTCTTTTTAATAATGACATTTCATTATTTATTTGGCACAGTCATTTATGAATGATATTTTCAAGGATATTTCAAAATACTTTGGCAAGACCTTGAAAAGAGCACTGCACTATTTCCTGGACATTATGTTTTGAAGCAACCATCAGCTTTCTGAAAAAAAAAAACAAAAACAAACAAAAAAACCACCAGCTTTCAGTCACACTATTCAAAATACATCCTTTTTATCAGCCAAGACCAACAAAAACAATGAATCCCAAGTACTCCCTGTCTAAGGTGTTCTGCTGGGTGAGAAAATCCTGGGGACACTAGCAGCAGCCAGTTCACAATATACAACATTCTCAGTTGTGTCCAACCCATAGCTCTACAAACACAAGTATCAGCATGGCTGTGCGAGAACAGCATTAGAAACTGTTCTCAGCCAGCACTGCATGTTTCTGCATCACCTCCAGGAGTTGCTCCAGAGCATTCCCATGCTTTACAACTTGCACCTTTGTACAGACTGAAGATCTGAGCAGTCAATTGCCCAGCTTTTTCCTTCCTTTTCTTCTCTTGTAGAAGGTGCCAACCAGTTCCCAGTGTTCTGGGTGTCAGTCATTCTGAACAGATTAAAGGCACGCACTTTCTTGTTTCCTAAGATCAGACAGGCTTTGCATGGGGCAGACCTCTCCTTGTCTTAGATGGAAAGATACTGCAAATGCAAGACCTGACTGGGGCAGGGGGGAGCATGTGGGGTGAGGCTGGGAGTGGAGTTACTGTCCTGAAATGGTGCAGCATTATTCATCAAATCAGCTCCTTTTCCCAAATTACAGCAGAATAGCAAGTGCGTCATTACTGATTCAGGAAGCCAAAAGGCTGCTTTGTTATGAAATGATCTTCAAGCCTCAAGCAAGCATTTTCCCTGCCCCAAATGCTTATTTATAATCTTGCTTACAGAAAAATACAAGCTGTACTGCACAATAAGTATGAGCTCTGCCATAATTGCTCTGAACCTTACGGGTTGGCAGTTCTGTCATTTTGTGTGCAGGTAATCAAGTGCTTGTCCCACTTTGGGGAAGATACCATAAATGCTAAGCTAGCTGGAAGACTATACCTGGTATTGATAAAATCATTAATAATATAAGGATGTTGTAGTTTGTTTTATTATGTTACATCTTTTGACAAAGACATTTAGATAAAAAAAAACTTAATTTGAACTTACCATACCACCTCTTGAGAGGCTGAGGCACAACAGATGATTTCTTTGGGATGGGAGGGTGCTTAAACAGTAATTCATGAAAGAATCCCAAGGTGCATGGACAAGTAAGGTGATTTCAGGGATGGCATGCAAGACAGCTAGTAATGGCTAACTTTTTGAATGCACATGCAACAACCTACACAGAGCCTATCTCCAGCACAAATGCTATTATCAGATTGCAAGAAGGGTTAAAGCTTTCACAAAAGGTCAGTAGAGCAAAATTAAGTGTTGCCTGCATTCTCTACCCATATATTTGAAATATTAAGGTGGTTTTCTTGTTGAGCAAGCCTAGAAAATTCAGCATTGAAACTAAACACGTACATCTTGCCCTCCTTCTTCAGAACTTGACAGCTGAACTCTAAATTCTAACTAGGTATCATCACAAACATAGAAATTGCAATTAAGCTCTGAGCAGTCATGTTCAAAGTCCTCAGATTTCCTTATTATCCTTTTTACAGTGGCGTATAATCACTTGAAACAGACTGCCAAACATAATCCTAGTATTAATTAATTTAAACCGACTATCATAGTTACAAAGTGGCTCTCAGAAAAATTATTCTGTTTACTGAGGAGTATAGTTTTGGTATTAATTCACTGTTATTTGTCTATAGTAAGACTGAATCATGCTTTAAGTTTTACTATACCTATGCAATATTTAAGGTGATCAATACTTAAGCTGTTCATTTGCTGCAAACCATCGCTTTTTGGAACCTGCACAGGTTTAGTGAACATTTAAACAGAAACATAACCATGATGATGACAATATTTCTCAGAACTGCGCGATTCCAGTCGTGCACAGTTTTCATCTACAAAAGGAAAGGTCAGTTTAGTACCCGTTTTTGACAAGCCCAATATCATATAATGAAAATTAGGACTTGAACTCATTAATGAGTCTGTTCTGCTGTAATACTAGGTTTCATACTTTTCGCCAAGGTTCCTGTAAACTGAAATATTAATTTAAAAAAACCCCTGAAAGATATATTTTAAAACCTAAAACAGTGAGGGAAATAAAAATAGAATGGAGAATCATGAGGACAAGGCATAGCTTGTTGTAGGAAGTGTGGTTTTTGGTGTACTTTAAAAGATGGGTTATGCTGAACATATTTCAGGCACAGATAATAACAGACTTGACTTATAAACATAGAAACAATATTTGTGGTAAAACAAGGCATGGCTGCATTGCATTATTTCAAGAGGTACTTAGGAAACTCCACTACTGATGACCTTGACTTCACAACAACAAATAACTGGCCTGTATTAGTTAAGAAAAACTCAGTATGCTTGGTTAAAGGGTTAACCCTAAAGAGTAAAACCGTATTATGAGACTGGCTCGCTTCATTGTGGGCTTGTAGTTGAGAGCAGAGCACAGATTGCAGGGGAAAGCTCCCATCCTCAGACCAGCCGCTGCACCGTGCTGGCACAGCTGCTTGTGCAGCTCCATGCATGGTGTAACACCACAGGATAGTTCAGCTCCCTCCTTCAGACACCCAGACGTTGCAGGAATAGTGCAGTGGAAGAACTAAGGGTCCTAACAGCACCCTAGGGCCACATCAGTTCACTCTGCTTTCAGACAAGAAGTACTCACATAACCTGTACCAGACTAGAAATCAACATTTCATTTCCTTTGAGGAAAAGTAATCTGCTTTGAACTTGGTCACCCAGACTGACTCATCATTGGCCAAGTATCTTGCAAAGAAATCTTACTGCAGCATTTCAAACGATTAAGTGGGAAAGTTTAGGACAAAACGTTCCCACTTGAATAGCTGGAAAACCCTGAAATTTGGACAAATTGTTTTAACTTCACTTTCTTTGGGAAGGTCCAAATGTTCGTTACCTCTGGTGCATTTTATTCCATACAGTGTCAAAACATGGACTGAGCAAATAATACCAGTATTATTAGTACATTGAAAAAGTACTGCCCTTGGGGGGGTGGGGTACAACATTTCATTTGTTAATACAGTTAGTTTCCTGCATATTTTTTTAAAAAAGAAAAGTGTAAGAAAACAAAACCCCCAGGAATTGCACTGTTGCACTGAATGAAAGCAGCAATATTTTCACATCCACAGCCGTACTCCACATTGCAAGCACAGTTCGATAGCAGCATTGCTCTCACTAGCCCCACATACATGAGGACATTCAACAGCATTATTGTTTAGCAGCAACGTCAGAACGTTTCCAGAGGAGCTGAGAACGTACTCTACAGTTAGACATTCCTTCAAATTCTCATTACTCTTTGTACTCCTGATTTAACAATGACCTTTCAAAACTGACCAAGACATGACAGAAGCATATTAATAAGATTTAGTAAAGTTTTAGCTTAATAAAAATATCACATTATTTCTATCGATATTTCTTAACACATATGCCGTTTTTAGTTCAGCTAATGCACAAGTCTCCTATGAAAATATCTAGTACATGAACAGAAACAGACATGCTTTTTGCATACCATTAGTTTCTGCAAATTTCTGAATATCAGCCAGAGTTTTTAGTTCTTTCCTGGGGCAAGCTGATACACACAAAGCAAGGGACTTGATCCTCTGATGTACTAGATCAATGTTGCATGGATCCAAGAAGAACACATACCTAGGAAAGAAAAAAGGTAAATTACTTCTATTATAGTTTAAAATTACACTGAACAAAAAGTTGTGAGTTGGACTTGATGATCCTTATGGGTCCCTTCTGACTTGAGATATTCTATGACTTTCATTTCAAACTAAAGGATTCAGCCAAAATTAACCTTCCGTTTACCCAGAAACACAAGAAATTTGATATTATCATAATTGTGTGGGTCAAAAGAATTCAGGTACTCATATGCACGGTAAAATAAATGTTTTTTTATATACTGCTGGATCACACAGAAAGGATGTTTAACTCAACCAGATTCAAGTCCATTCAAATGGTACTGTTCATACAAATAGCAGAACTTCAACCTTGCCTCTTCACAGATACAGGTCTAAACATTCACAATGAAAGCTGCACTCTGACCTTAAACTTCACTTCAAGATTTACAACTTTTTCCAAAAAGACCCAACAAATCCCATAAGGTTATACTTACGCTACAAGAAGGACAAAGTCCATGGCTATTTTAATGAATACACATAATACTAGTAATTAAGTGTTTTGGTTAAGATTGATCTTACCAAAACAGGTCCATATGAATGAGCAGATTACTGTACTATTTATTTTGAAATAAAAAATTGTTCAGCTATTTCAAGTGCAAGTACCTAATGTTCAAGTGCAGTATTTTAAAGAGATTCTATATGCTAACTTTCCATGATGAGTCATTAGCATTTAAAAACCCAATTTGTGAAGTATGTATTATAGCTTTGCAGCCAACATCTTCTCCTGGCTATACACATTTCATCACAAATGTTAACCATATAATATTGTCCATTCATGCTATAACAGAGATGCAGAATGTTTTTCTATTCTGAAGTTAAACAAGTCTTTCAAATTCCTACAATTCTGGTGATATGATAAGCATTCAAATACTCTCTTCATATTATCTAACATCATCATAGAAAAACAACACCAAACTGCCTTATAACATGCCATTTCTATTTTTGTAAACCTCATGATAGGAATTCTTTTTGTTATCAAAATCCCTTCTGCTCCAGAAAGCATTTAGGTGCCACCTGAATGCTTTTAGTCTACACACCAATTGCTGACTAACTTTCCCCCGTACAAAGACAGTTTTACTATCCAGTCTCAGTATAGAAGAATTATTACTACTTTGTAGTTTTTTAGTCCTTCAAGGCCTCCTGTCCTACTTCCTGCAAGTCATAGAATCATAGAACCATAGGGTTGGAAGGGACCTCTGGAGATCATCTAGTCCAACCCCCTGCCAGAACAGGGTCACCTAGAACAGGTTGCACAGGAACGCGCCCAGGCGGGTTTTGAATATCTCCAGAGACAGAGACTCCACCACCTCTCTGGGCAGCCTGTTCCAGGGCTCTGCCACCCTCAAAGTAAAGAAGTTCCTCCTCATGTTTAGGTGGAACTTCCTATGCTCAAGTTTGTGCCCATTACCTCTTGTCCTGTCGCTGAGCACCCCTGAAAAGATCCTGGCCACATCCTCCCGACACCCACCCTTTAAGTATTTATAAGTATTGACAAGATCCCCCCTCAGCCATCTTTTTTCCAGACTGAAGAGACCCAAATCCCCCAGTCTTTCTTCATAAGAGAGGTGTTCCAGTCCCCTCATCATCTTGGTAGTTCTTTGCTGCACCTTCTCCAGTAGTTCCTTGTCCTTCTTGAACCAGGGAGCCCAGAACTGGACACAGTACTCCAGGTGCGGCCTGGAGTCCATGTCATCTGTATCAACTGTAATGTGGCAATAGACTCCTTGCATTCTTTAAACATTCCCTTTCTTTGTCCACACCTCTAAGAAAATCATCCAGCACTATTGCTGTTTTTTTTACTTAAGACATACTACACACCTCAGGACTCCACAGATCATGAAAGTCTAAGAAGCACATGCAAACATGAAAACTTCTGTCCCCCACACACAGTGGACATGTGCAGGGTGTGCACGTGTAACTCACCAGCATACTACAAGCTGTACCAGCTGGTGCGTGGGAGGCTCTGGGTCCAGGCAGTGGTGTCAAGTGGGTGGAAGGTCTGTGCTGGGAAGACCTGTGGGATGAGTATGTTCATGCTTGCCAGCAAGCACCAGCTGATGAGTAGAGGGGACCCATGGCAGGGCTAAGGGGGCCTGGGATTCGGGCAGGGGTGGTGGGTGGGCAGAGGCGCTGTGCTGGTACTTAGCACATCCTCAAACGTGCATGTGCCTGTGAACCTGTGAGTGTCATGTGCGTGCCTGCACAGCGACCTTCTGTCTCTGCCAGCCCATGAGGAGGTGGGGACATGGCTGTCTGGGCTTGTGTTTTATGTGTGTCCTGCATGCGGGCACTGTTGAAGGCCAGTCCATGTAACCCGCCATGTCAATGTCCTGTGTGTGTCTGTCCATCCACGTCCCTCGGCGTGGGCAGAGACCCTGGGTCCTGGCGTGGACCAGGCTCGAAGCCAATGGCCGGGCAAGAGGTTCCTCCAAACATCCCTTAACACATATAACTACAGAAGCCCAAGGAAACCACATCAGGAACATCGGCATTAACAAGCTAGAATCCAGCCCACTCCTTTAGTCATTCTAAGTCAAGGACCAAGCTATAATTTTAATGGACAGAAGAAATTAGAGTATTTTGTAAAATAAATACAACAAGTTTTAACTCAAGCCTGGAAATTTAGAGACACAATGCAACTCTATTGCCATATGCAGTTTTGACAGAAGTGTGCTGTGTTGGCATACCCTTAAACAGACACATGTAACTCAAACACAGCATTGCACGGTTCAGAGACAGTTCTGACAGCAATGAGGCAGCTGCAAAGCAAACTCCAAGCTATCAAATCTGTGCCTTCAATCCATAGTCTAGGAAGACAGAAGTAAGATTATTTTTTGTTTAATTTCTAGGAGCTAAAACAAGAATCAAGATGGTAGGCAACAGTATTACAGGGGAAAAGGTATTTTGGTTTTTGTTTTCAAAGCTACGATTTATTGAAAGTAAGTTATTTTACTGCAGAAAATTCCATACTGTGTCACCACAACAGGTTTTGTTTCTCACTAAAAGAATGTACTTAGATGCTTTCTGCTGCAATTTCAGTTATTCAGAATCAACAATAGACTAATTTGTTCATAAGAAAGTAACTTAGATCAGCAATACAAAGACAAAGTAATCATAGTAAACAAAGTAATCATATTGTTAGAGATGCTTCAACGCTGCAGATGAAAATGTGTTTGCTACTGGAAATTCAGTATAACAGATTTACAACCTAGGAAACATCTTTAGTCATCTTTATAAAGTATCAGTCCTGCCAAGAAGGACTTCGGGTAGTGGTGGACGAAAAGCTTAACATGAGCTGACAATGTGCGCTTGCAGCCCGGAAGGCCAACAGCATCCTGGGCTGCATCAAAAGAAGTGTGGCCAGCAGATCGAGGGAGGTGATTCTCCCCCTCTACCCTTCTCTGGTGAGACCCCACCTGGAGTACTGTGTCCAGCTCTGGAGCCCCCAACACAAGAAGGCCATGGACCTGTTGTAGTGGGTCCAGAGGATGGCCACAAAGATGATCAGAGGGCTGGAGCACCTCTGCTGTGAAGACAGGCTGAGAGAGTTGGGGTTGTTCAGCCTGGAGAAGAGAAGGCTCCAGAGAGACCTTGTAGCGGCCTTCCAGTACTGATAGGGGGCTTATAAAAAATATGTAGACATCCTTTCTACAAGGGCCTGTAGTGACAGGACAAGGGGTAATGGTTTTGAACTAAAAGGGCGTAGATTCAGACTAGATATAAGCAGAAAGTCTTTCCTGTGAGGGTGGTGAGACACTGGAACAGGTTGCCCAGGGAGGCTGTGGATGCCCCATCACCGGAAGTGTTCAAGGCCAGGCTGGATGGGGCTTTGAGCAGCCTGGTCTAGTGAAAGATGTTGGGGTTGGACTAGATCATCTTCAAGGGTCTCTTGAAACCCAAACCCATTCTATGCTTCTGAGATGCTTCTGTGACTCTTTGATCTTAGCAGTCCACTTTTCTGAAAATATCAAAATTTGTTAAAAGAAACTCTGAAATATGGAATGATGAAAAAGTTCCTTCAGTAAAAATAACTGCATGTAATTTTTCATATGTCTACCTTCTGTGGCCATAATAAAAATTGGAAATTTTAAGCTCATTTTTAATTTTAAGCTTATTCCTATACATAAATCAACTCTTTTGTTAGTTTCCTTTAACTTTTCAAGAGCCACAGTGTCTGAAAATAAGGTCAGTAGCAAGTTGTCCATCCTGAGGCATGTAATTCAAAATGAACTTCATCTTTTCAAAATGCATCATAATTTTTTTTTATGGATCTATAGGATAACCTTCCTTATGCTTATACCATTTTGAGCTTTTATTTCCATGTGTCTCTATTTTCACTTCTGAAAGAAAAATCCACATTTCTAGGCAAGTAATTCAAAATATAATTTCAAAATGACAGGAGGTTAAAAAAAACGCATCAACAATTTTGGCTTCTAACTGGTAGCTTACTAGAAAAATGTCCTATTACCTATATAGGCCCATGAGAAATACAGCAGTCTCCTCTTCCTTTGCAAAACCAGGAAGACCAAGTATCATTTCATATACTACACCTTGATTCTGGACGCGCGGTGGCAGACCATTTGAACAAGTATATCTTACCTTCAAGTATTTCGTACACTCTCACATTTGCCAGTGTCATTGATTTTCTGTCAGCCCTCAATGCATCTCTTTATAGGCAAATGTTCTGTTTCACAGAACAACCGTTTGCTGTGATCTACAAGCATCTTATCACAATAACGGAGAAGTGAAGTAAGTGATGACATGCATTCTAAACAAATTATGGGTAGGGCATATACAGTTTCACTCAACCAAATTCTTCATATGCACGCCGCAAACTTTCCCTGGGTTTTCCCAAAACCTAAAACCCAAGCATCTTCCTGAGTCAAAGGTATTTATAAGGTGGAATGCCACCCTAACTCTTCCCTGTAGCACCACATACATATCTTCTTATACTTGAGTAAACAGTACGAACTGAATTCAGTCCAAGCAGCAAAGTATTGGTGATAAAAAAAAAAAATCAGACTGAACTAGCATTTCAGGGACTTATATTTGGCTGCCATAGTCATCATTTATCTGCAATTAAAAGATCATTTTTTTAATCCACTTATAACTGCCAAAACTTGAAAAGGAAGGACCATATTTGATAGGTTTAATTAGAGTTCAGTGCCAAGACTAGACTATAATCTCATGTCTGACTTTACAGCCTATTAAAGCTATACTGTGTCTTATTTGTAAAAATAAAAAGATGCCTGATTCACTCCTTGTTGATGAGACCAGGCTGTAAAATCTACCTTTCCAACACTACACCTCACTGGTTTCAGCATAACTGATGCACACAGACCAAATCATACCCTGTGAGGACTCTGCTCTTCACCTTTACCACTTAGATTTCCATATCCGCACAGACCACATCCATTTCACCTCCTCATTACAGTGTCTACGGGTTGCTGTCATTTACATGGAAGAAAATGTTATTTTTACAGATGATTTAGCTTTTCTGCCTTGGACTGGGAAATGAAGACAGAATTACCCTGCAAGCAGAATGAAATGAGAATAACTTCATGTTTCCAGAACCATATTTGTGGAGCTTAAAGCCCTTTCTTTCTCTACACAAACTGAAATGTACAGGCAGTAAGAAGAGTTTATTTTTACAGTCTGTCTGAAAAGTACTCCTATAAAATAGCATGAAGTACTCCTATGAACTGCACCTCAGACACTGCAGAAACTCCATCTGCTAGAGACAGATGCAAAGCAGATAGTTTCTTCTGAAAAACTGCCAAACAAATTTAAAAAGCCAGAGGGTGTGAGAGTGGGAAGGATCACTTCCTTATATAAGAACTGGCCTCTTCCAAAGCTGGGTACCCTGGACTGTACTTCACTGTGAACAGTTGTAGGATAATCTGCCTTCGTAGAAGGTTTTTGCTCCGTCTCAACCAACTAGAGATCATGATATCCCATATGACTTCATCCATTCATTTGTTTAGCTCATGGCTCAAGTCAGAATACCTGTATTAGAAAAAACATAATCCTATTGAACCTTATTAAAACTTTGACAAGCAACAGGCTCTGTCTATCAACTGTGTTAAAAATAGTCTCTATTTTTATTTGCTGTCTTTCAATCTTGCCTTTATGAAAGGAAATCACTTAGCAGTGGTAGATGTTTCTCCTAATGATGACGCAATTTCTGTCACATGTAGAAGACCATTACACTATTAATTGTTACATTTTAATAAAGTGTCTGAGTTTTTTTGCCTTCATACAAACTCAGATCCATTTCTTTCTAAAGGTGAGCAAGTATAAAATTATAATTTTAAATATTGTATTTTCTCTCGCAACACTAAAAGACAATTTTGTATTTGAATACACACAATTTTAGAAAGTGCTAAAATATTTATATAAAAAACTAGGAGAATTATGCTGCGTAAGTTTTAAGCCCTTCAACTCTCCTGGGAGCTGTAATTAGATTAAGAAATTATTCTTTTGACAGAAGAAAAAGACAGGCTATTTTATTTAAGTCAAATTCTTCTGATAATGCACCAGTTACCTAGCCATGTTAAATCTTAAATCAGATATTTAGAAATCTTTACCATAGCAACTCAAAATAAGCAGATCTTAGGAAAGCATCCTTCCAAAATAATTCACGCAAATTATGGATTTCCTGTTTTAGTTTGAAAGTAAACTGTGAAGTAAAAAACTATCATGGTCAGAAATTACAGACTTTTTAGTTCTTTGAAGCAATCAATGGTGCAAGGATCATCTTTTCTATTAATTAATATCACTGTTCTAAGGTTAGACTAAGTACTTTACTTTCTAAACTCACCCAAGTTGTACAGATGCACTCTGAGCATTGACTGGCAGACAGACCTAAACAGATGTTCACAGGTTTTCAATCCTTCAGTCCAGAATTCTTGTTATTCGTTTCCAGTACCACTACTGCAATGTGATTTTTTTTCCTGCATGACAGGAAATACCTGTGCTGGTTCTGACCTGTGAGTATGTGTTTTCACATGACACTGCTTAGTGAGAGCAGTGTGATGCTTAAAGGTTTTGTGCATTTTCTCTGCAAGCCACTTCTATATATTCTGCTTACAGTTTAAATTTCAAAGTCTCATGTTAATATGTTGCATACATCATATCTCCCCCTAAACTCAGTAGCAGAAACTGAGCATATAACAACAAAAGCAAACCATTTCCACATAGATATCAAAAGCTGGCTCCCAAATCTGAGAATACTTGTCATACCTGAAATTCTAACAAGATTCTTCAATGGCCTGACACAATCTCCTACGCGAAGTGGATGCTAAGAAAGGGAAATTCCTCAATGACTTAGCTGGTACTCATGTTGCACATCTGGTAACATATACTCTCCAAGTACTGTTGCTGGTTGTTACAAAAGGTTGTTGTTATACAGAAGAGTAAAGAACAAGTTAAGAGTGAGTTAGCAAATCCCTTTTCCCATTTTATTGAAAACCACTCTCAAAAGATGAAAGGTTTTGCCTTTCCTGGTTTACAGAATGAAGCATTTGAATCACATACTCACTTCTTGTGTGTGAGGTCCAGACCACTGTTGATTATTCCCTCCACCTTGACATTTTTCTGTCCACAAATATTGCCATAACTGTCATATCCTGAGAGCAGTCTTGCAGCTGCTCCTGTAGCTATTGAAAAGCCACAGATAAAACCCTGGAGGAGAAAAATACTCACAGTTTAGTAACACTCTGTTTGGCAGCTGGTAAAAGTCAGTTTAATTCATTTGTTTCTAAGCAGAGTTTTGTGGGGTTGTTTTAATTTTTTCAGACTGAGGAAGGAGAGACAAGGACCCTCCACAGAGAACCATTGTGCAATTATAAAATTAAGTGCAAGACAAAAAGAGGCTTCAGACATCCGACATTGCATATTACACAAGCAGTGTTAAGAATATTGTAGGTGGGGTTTTTGAGTGTCATACTGTCAGCAAGTTGTGGGTGAAGCCAAAGGGAGGCCAAAGACAGGCAGTAAAGGAGAGCTACAAGCAGAGCTGGAGTTGTCAGGGGTTAGTATGCATCTTAGAAGATTCCAGACAGCCCAGATTTTCTTGCTTTAAGATTTTATTTTCTTCCTTCAAATTATGTGCTTTCAAAGATAAGCTAGAATGAAGAGGCCTAGCTGACATTTTTAAGGAAATCCTCTAAAGCAAGTGACCAGGTCAAGATCGCTATGGCTCCAGATGCTGGTTCAAACGTGGGTAAGGAACAAATACAGAGCACGAGAATACAAAATGGCTCAGAGTAATGCAGAAAATATCCAACATCAGGCAGGTCTTGCTGTGAACTTTCAGAGATACTTCACTAGCAAAGCCAAGATCAAGGTGGTGATGGTATGAATAGGCGACTGGCCCAAAAGAATCATTAGCTCTCCAGCAACACCACTGACAGGGAGAAGTCACCCATCAGCTCACTCAGCTACCATCAATGAACTGCTCTTACAGATGAGGCAAGCTAAGATTTGAGAAGGGGAAGCAGAGTAAACAGCTGAGACAAATGCGTGGTGCAACAGATGGCAGTGACAGATGAGATGATAACAGGTAACGAATTCAGCATGAACAGCTAAAATGTGGGTGGTTTCAAAGGACCAAAGATACAGGAGATTGACCTTCTCTGACAGGCTATCACTGCAGAGAAATTCGAGACAGCAAGCTGGTCATTATCTTTCTCTGCACAATGCACTAATGCACTTATAGACTTAATACTTAAAGTGAAAAACAAGGACAAAGTGAGCAAAAGGCTATCACAAGCAATAATTAAAGCTAATTTCAGCACTCACTTTCCATTTCTCGCATCCCTTAATATTCTGTAAAGGACACGCTAGCATGCGTTTTACATACAATAGTACTCAGGTTCTTGGCTGGTTCAATAATTTTTTCCCTACACATGGGTAAGGGAAATCATATAATTTCTCCCCCATCTAATCTAATTTAATTTACAACAGTGCAGGGATGCCCTCCTGACCCATCATGGTACTTCAAGTGAAGTCCCCTAGAACAGTAAGTAACAGAGTATTTGACCCAACAGGATAATTGCTCTGTATATTATACTGCTTAGATAGAAAAATCTGTGACACTAACCCCACAGCAGACTAACTTATAATTGGGGGAACAGGTAGGCATAGACTGAGTAACTAGGGAACATCAAAAAAGGCAGGAAAAAATAACCACAAAAAAAGACCTGCTTGTTTCAGGAAGTACTGTGCTTTTTAAGATTTTAAGATATTCACATGTTACAGTAAGAATGTAATTTGTATGTTTTAGACAAAAAATTTTCGTCTTTGCATTTGAAGTGCAGCCAGTGACAAACACTTCAGGGAAAGAAAAAGAAATTTTTCAATGGAATAATTCCAAAGACCAGAGACCAAGGAACAGTAGAAAAGAAAGCTAACAGAACAGAACTCCCAAACTCCAAGTGCTACTGCTTGCAACACAGCAGTACAAGACAGTGACAGACATTCTCTGTTTAGAAAGAACATCATACATAAATCCACAAAACAACACAAGATGAAAAGAAGCATATTGCTAGTTTTCACTCATCTGCAGGTCTTGGAAGTTTGTTTGTTTCTTAATATAAAGTGCACAGTGTTGTGAGGTTGTCTTGAGCAAGGTGATGCTTTCATCAAGCAGGACAAACCTGGGGTAACTTGAAGAGAAAGATCTTACCATTAGTAATATGGTTGTTAATAGTTGGTGCTTCTACTAAGCATCCAAGAAGAAAACAGTCAACTGTTTCATATTGAGAATCTTTGTTTCTCAGCAAAATGTTGACTGTGATTCACAGAACTGTTTACTAGACTCAACGCTATAATTTCTGGGACTTCCACAGTCCCACAAGGAACATGAATCTAGCGATACCTCACCATGATGAAAATCACTCACAAATGAAACCAGAGCTTCAGGGAAAGAGGAGCTGGAGCAAGAACTGGGACAAACAAGGAATTATTGATCCCTACCAAAGGCCTTTGATGTGTACATACTAGCCATTTCTGTTCCACAGCTGAGAGATCACATACCAGTATACCCAGGATACCCAGTGATTAAGTGAATGAAGAGTTGTAAAACTTTTTTCTAATAAATGCGAACTCTTCAACAATATAACATTCACAGAATCCTTTGAGTTTTACTCACCATTCCTATGCAGAAGAGGATGAATAAGAGCAGCCATGGTACATCTGTGCAGCTGTGGTCCTCCAGAGGCTTCCACTCTCGCTTGGAGCTCTTGTGTGAGAAGAGAGAGATGAGGTTAAACAATACTTATTTAACTGTCTCCTCCTTATAATAGAAAAAGGCAGAAAACTATTCTCCAGGGCATTAACATACAGCAAGAATTATCTTTAAACTCTCATATAGCTAAAGGAACTTGGTCAAAAAACTTAAAGAGTAAGGTTCATGAAAGACACTTCATAAGTGCTACCACTGGAAGCTAGATCAACAGTTTATCTAGGAATTTACACTTATTCATCCACGAAACAAGGTATTATTTTTCTGTTAACAGAAAAGAGAAGATAATGGCACAGAATCAACAGTATCTGCTATTGCCGTCTTCCACAGCTACCTTCCAGTAATCTGCTTTCCAAGAAGGATAAAAGGTTAAACTTTTCAAAAGCTCCTAAATTTTAAAACACCATTGGCAAGTTTAACAAATACAGTGGAGGTAGAAAGGAGGTGATAAATTGCTGTTACAGGAACAGTTCTCTACCTGCCAAGAGGCAGCTGAGCTTAACATTTCAGCAAAATAATTCCTAGTCAGTATCGCCCAGGTGCCAGAGAGGAAAACCTAGTACTTAGAGGCTGAAACACTCAATGATGGAGGCTCTATGGCAAAGTATAAAGAGGCAGTTGTAAGTAATTCAAATAGTCTGCTGCTCATAAGGTAAAATTTCTCAAGTGTGTATACACTGCTAAGATAATTGAAGTCTGTTAAAAACAGCCATTTTGCTTAAAAAGTATTTTGCTAGATGGCAAAGAATGATTTTAAGAAAAGAATGAACATTGGCTGTAAGCACAAAACTAACCACCCTATCAGAATTTGGTTATTATAACAAAAATATTGAATATAGCTATTTCTAAAAATACACAGTTGCACAGACAAGTTTTTTCAATTAGTTCCCAAGTAGTAACTGTTCACATATGCCTACTAAGACCCAAAAAATGCACACACTGTTTTCATACTTGAGAAAGAAAAGGAGACTGATACAGGGAGAGTACGGAACAGCTCTCTTCAAAGACAAAGCAGAAGGGGTAAACTATTCAAATTTTTAATTTCTTTTTCCTTTCAAGACTTTGAGGCATCTTCTGTTGACAAGGTAGCAAATATCAGTACTGAATTAAAACAGAATGGTTAGGAAAGTGTCAACAGCTTTTGTCTCCAGCATGTATTTCTGCAGACTTTTATCAAAAAAGCTACAGCATGTAACTCATGTGATACTAGAAAGGTAGTTTTTTGGTATTAGTGACATCGTTTTTTGCTAATTCACATGCAAAAAGGAACCTTTACAAATAATAGCATTAGAAAACTACAAAATGTACCTAATATAAATGAAATCCTGCATGTACCTTGCTTCAAAAAGCAGTCTTCTAAGTAGTCTATCTTTGCATTACGGAATCCTGTGCTATTTTTGCAATCTTGTATTAAGGAAGTTCCACTTGAAGATGTTACATTTATATTGTTAATTCAAACCGTGCAAATTCACTCTGAGTTCTGAAAAGTCAAACTTCTTTTTATTTTACTCAATAATCAGTAGTGAGTGGTGCTAAAAGGTCACATTATACACTCTACTACACTCATTCAACAAACCTGTTTGCTGATTCTGGCAGTTCACAGTTAAAACTAACATACTATTCAAACTTAACATTTACAACAAGATTGTAAGATTTATATTGTTATAATAAGCATAACTCATAAAATATGTAAAGCTTCACGCTTCCTATTCCTAAATTCACTCCAAGAACTCTTGACTCTGTAGATATTTACTTTCATTTACAAATAGCAGAGATAAATTTCAGCTATAGCTGCACCTTAAGAGTAAGCTGCCCTTGACTAAAGAGGCGGCAGTAAGATACACCATGTGGTATGGTTTCTTTGTTTTGTTGGGATTTTTATCCTCTCTGTACCATCTGCAAATAAAATCTTTTAATAGGATTTTTAAAAGCCACTGGACAGCCTCTGTAACAGCTCCGGCAAAGATTTAGGTTGTCTGACTAGTCACAGTTCCTGTAAGTAATCCATTTTATTTACTAAGTGGACTGCAATTTATATGTCAAAAAGAAACCTGAGATGCCATGGTGTAACGCATAGAGGAATTCATTCTGTGTCCACAGTCTTTACTTTGCTCCAAAACATAATAAAAAATTTAAAAATAAAAAATAAAAGAGGAGGGTATTTTAAACAAAAGGTACCCTTGGAGGCAATTCAAAAGGCACTAGGTACTTACCAAACCTCAATTTAACCACTCAGGATACTAACACGTTATGAAATTATACATCTGTAGAACAACACCCTTCTCTAGAAGGCTGTCCAATCTTTCTTCTCTCCAGATCTTGGTACAACCCAAGATAGCTGCCAGTATCTATCTGCTATTTTCTTCTCAGTTGCTCCCTTGCACTCACAACTCCCAGTGTATCTTCTTCCATAGCTTCACAGCCCTTCATCCTCATCTTTGATATTGGTGTTCATACATCTCTAGTGACCACTCCCCACCCAACCCTTAGATGTTTACTGAGACCTTGATACTCACGCTTGGGCAACACAAATTGCTAATCTATGGTCAACATAAGGTGTAACAAATGTTGTTTGTTCTGCAGTCTGGAAACTATACTTTGTTTCTATTGTAACTAAAATACCCTAAAATTTTAGCACACGTGCTTTGCCTGCAGTCCTAGATCAGCACTTCTACTGATTTCAGCTTTTCCTCCAGACAGATTAAGAGCCTTCAATATTTGCTGATGCAAGAAAGCTAGATAAGCTAGAGGAAAAATAAAAATATTGGAAACAACTTGATTTATTTTAAGTTTTTTCGTAAAACAGGGCTTTTATGCTATGCCACCTATGGATATTCTTGCCATTAACAAAGCATAGGATTACCTGTGAAGCATTATGAGAGCATAGAGAATTAGGACCTCTATCAGTTAGAGTGGAAAGCAGGCAAAAAAACCCTGCGTCTCCAAGAAAAACGTGCAGGTTGGGAACACATCTCCTGCCTGTTACAGCTATTCTGTGCTGATATAAAAGTTAAGAGTTCTGGGTCCTGCACTTGGGTCACAACAACCCCATGCAGAACTACAGGCTTGGGGAGGAGTGGCTGTAGAGCTGCCTGGCAGAAAAGGATCTGAGGGGCATTGGTTGACTGCTGGCTGAATATGAGCCAGCAGGGTGCCCAGGTGGCCAAGAAGGCCAACAGCATCCTGGCCTGTATCAGGAACAGTGTGGTGAGTAGGACTAGGGAAGTGATCATCCCCCTGTACTCGGCACTGGTGAGGCCCCACCTCGAGTACTGTGTCCAGTTTTGGGCTCCTCACTACAGGAAAGAGATTGCGATTCTGGAGCGAGTCCAGAGAAGGGCAACGAAGCTGGTGAAGGCTCTTGAGTACAGGCCTTAAGAGGAGCAGCTGAGGGAACTGGGGTTGTTTAGCCCGGAGAAAAGGAAGCTGAGGGGAGACCTTATCACCCTCTACAACTACCTGAAAGGAGGCTGTAGAGAGGTGGAGGTCAGTTTCTCCTCCCAAGTAACAAGCAATAGGACAAGAAAAACTGGCCTCAAGTTGCACCAGGGGAGGTTTAGATTAGATATTAAGAAAAAATTTTTACACTGAAAGGGTTATCAAGCATTGGAACAGGCTGCCCAGGGAAGTGGTGAAATCACCATCCGTGGAAATACTTAAAAGATGGGTAGACGTGGTGCTTAGCAACATGGTCTAATGATGTTTTTTGTCAGACTTAGGTTGATGGTTGGACTTGATCTGAAAGGTCCCTTCTAACCTAGCCAATTCTATGATTCTAAGAATTATTTACTCAAGAACCCGAATGTGTGTGTTCAGAAGTCTACATCTGTCTATTTCCAAAAAACTTGTCAAACTCAATGCTTCTCAAAAAAAATCAGAACTGCTGAGTGCAGCACAAATTTTCAATTGGGTCTTAATTCCACACCTACAGAGTTGGACGTCTAGAGTTAGGCTTTTTCTTGCAGAAGCAAAGTGTGAGGAATGCCAGCACATTAGCTGTTGGTTTTTGTAGTTGAATTCAGAGCTAGGTGGTCTCAAGAAAGTAAGCACTTGTATGCAAATACAAAATAAAAAGGGACTATTTTCTTGGTATTCATTGCATCCAGTCACCTCAAAACAAACACAGAACCCCACCGTCCAGATTTCTTTCTCCCTGCCACTTCCAAAATGTACCTTTGCAGCACCATGTAGCAGGTCTGAATTTACATGTCTCCTGCATACTGTAATATACTTTACAGATATGTAAAGCCAATGGCTTACCACTTTCACTGCTAACTGTAACAGCTGTACTGGATGCTACCATACTCGCCGTCCCCAGCCAGAGTGCAACAAACACATAAGCAGACAAAAAAGTAAAAATATGGCCCGTCAGCAGAAAACTACAGATGCAAGGAATTACAGAGAATTTTTTTAAACACAGAATGTCTTAGGCAATGTACAATTCCGGAGTGATGTGACAAGAAGCCAAGTAAAGGACATCTGCAGTATTATATATATGGATAATCAAGTTGTGGGTAAGTAGTAAAGATGTGAACAAGATCAGGATAAAGATGGAATTTGCCATCAACAGAGGATGTTGCAGCACCATGAAAAAGGCACCAGAAAGAAATCCTGAAGTCTTGTGGTGATCAGATCATGTACTTCAGGAAGACAAAAATGAAGCTGCTGCTGAGACAGATGGGCTGAATTAAGGACAACCCAGTGAATAACTGGCCTGAGTAACATCCACTGGATGAAAAGGAGATGCAGTGAGAGGTTATACTCCAAGCTTTACTTTGGCTAGTGAGTTTAAACTAGCAACTGAAGAGTATAGGACCATCCCGATTTGCATATGAACACACGGGTTGTAAGAATACAGACATAAACAGAACAACAAATACAGCCCTCACATTTCTCAGCCCAAAACAAGTCTTAAAAGAGACCCAGCATTGGAGGATGTCCCATCAAAACGCCATAGGAAGATTTACTAGTCATGAGGAAGAGCATCTTCCAGACTACTAATCTAACTCCAGGACTACCACACACAGTGTTAACAAAGCTAAGAGGAGTCAAAATTTTAAGGCAAGGTCCACAGCCAGCAAAGCCAAACTGAGTTAAAACTTCATGAGATACCAGTTACATGAACTACGCTGTTCTGGCTCAAGAGAAGGCTTCCAAGTGCAGCTGCTCCAAACTCCTGGAAGGTCCACAGGCAGGACAAATTGTTCATTACCCCTACTTGTAAGTAACACTAGATGAAACCTTACATGCAGATGAAACACAGTAATCCAATATTCTTCTACTTCAGCATTTGGTTTAAATCAGTTACACTTCAACTCAAAAATAAGAGAAAATCAGACAGAAAAGTTGAAATAGTTTTTATACAGAGATCCACACAAATAATTTTGACATTTCCTCTTAAAAAGCAATAAATTCTTTTGTTTTAGTTTCCTTTTTCTTTCAACCTGGTTCTAACACAAGATGCTGCTGCAGAACATCCAGTTTCCCATTTGCAGGCATTAAGAATAAGCTTTCATAATTTCCATGCTTAGAACTGTCCACTTTTTTTTCTATTGAATACTGAATACAAGACACAGCATTTTGATTTATCAATCTAAACAATCAGGCGTAGTTTTACAAAGTTTTTTCAGATCCTAGCATCCTCAGGCACTTTAACATTTGGCCCCCTCCCCCCTTAACAGTTCATACCATACTTTAAGGATGTGACTTTTCAGACAACTTACACTTTCTGACACTTCTGTCACTTCAGCTGGTGGGCTACTGTACTGCCACACATGGACCTAGTGCACGGGAACTTCCCCACTGGCTTCAGCATTTACATTCATTAATTATTTAACCTTTCCTTAAAGATTGGATAAGTTCACAAAATAAATCCATCCACTGCTTTCCCCTCATGGACATACACTGAAATTTTTTACCTCTTCTGACCCTTAGTCTCCCTTCTATATTATATCCACCTTCCAAGTTTTTAATATCTCAATCACCACAGCAACTGCATGCCCCTTATGAAGATTTCCTCCCTATGAGCAGTTACAAAATTTAAGAAAATTTAAGATGCATCTTCCTTCCACAAAACTGTTGCATTAGGCTGTCAATTATGAACACTGGTCTGCATGAATATCTGAACTCCAGCTTGTTCCTCTAAATGGTGTCTATAACCATTCTTTTCAGTGGGACATATGTTTAATTTGTTTTTTAAGCACAAAACCCAGCTAAAAAAAAAAATCAATAGTTCTAGAAGCCATGGAACTAGTTAAGATTGATTTCCTTTGGACTTTCTGCACAGTACAATCAGATCCTCTGATACTTAACAAAGGGAAAGTTCTGATCACAGTTCTTTGTCCAATGGAAACAATTCCTTATCTTTTCTTTTTTTTTTTTCCCCCCTTCTCATTTAGGTTCTCTGACATTTGAGAATAAGTCAGCTTTTGTTATGGCCCCTTTCTCTGCAGAAACAGTTTGACTCAATCTTTCATTAAACTCATAGGAAGGCAATAGCTTTGCATCAACTATCACTGCTGAATTAGCTATCACTGCCAAGTTAGCTCAAGTCAGATCAATGATATTTGGGGGAGAATGAGTAGTTTCCTGAAGGAATAAGATGTGTGTAACCTGCATAAAAGATTTATTTTTTTTAAAACATAAGTTACCAGTAGTTTAAATTAGTACAAAAAGATTGCATAAATGAATTTTTCAAATAGCTTTTTTTTTTTTTTTTTGCTCTGCTAAGAGTCACTATAGAAAAACTTGGAATATCCATTGTAATCATTTGTAATCAGTTTCAATAATGAAGGTATAGAGAAATTTGGTATACAAGTATTTCAGGGTGTTGCTTTTTTAAATGAAATGATAGATTTACTGTACTTTTAAAATTCATCAGGGATATTATTACTGATGTGGCAGTTTAAGATCATTTGTTATAAAACCTCATCCTAAGAACCACATTCATCTAACTACAACTCCTTTACATTCTCTGCTCTTTTATCACCTCGATGTAACACCTGGATCCAGAGTATATGCAACTGTAGCTCATTGCAGGAGAGTAAATAGAAATGACTGCTGTTCGTATGAGTAAATCAAGGAGCTAAATTACTCTGTAGCTATCTATCTACACAGGAGATAAAAGAGCCACAGTGTATGCATAGCATTAATGAACAGCGTTCAGAGGCAAAAAAGGATACTCATCCTGACCGGGTTCTTTAGGGGGAAGCTGCCATTGCGTCCTGCAGACTATAGCTTTCCGAGAAGGAAGGCTGGTTCTGATAACGTACCAGAGATTCAACTGACTGTATGATTAGCATTTAGTTCATTCCAATGGCACCATGAGTACACAATACATTTTACACCTACAATGCAAGTTCAATGCTTCAGAATTGGTGGGTTGATTGCAACACTGTGCACACCACAAAATGATATGTAAGGCATGGTCTGCTCCTGAGTTCTCTTTGGGAAACAGGCAATCCAGGTTAAAGAGGTTGCTACCGAGAAGTCACCCAGGCCAGAAGCTGTTCTGTTGAACTCAAAACTCCAGCTTCACATGCTACTGATACCTCCCTACACTGCCAAAAAGCCAGTTCTTGAACCATTTGTCAGCATTTCCTAACGACCGTTTAAGGAGCTGATTCTTTACTCGCTTCATGTATTTTTACAAGCTAAAGAACAGCCCCAATCACATGCTGGCCTTCACTATGAAGCATGGCACCTTTACTAGTTTACCAAAATGCTTCTACTACAAGAATGTAATTCTCCAGTTTACCAAAGAGAATGGCATTTTTCTGCCCAAGACATGGCACACCTTTTTACACTATTCAGCTGTTTAAAAGAAGAACTAGCAGCAACTGTATGTTGTCCTAATGAAAATTCTTCCACCTCTGAACAGGTCCTAATTCAAGCGCATAAAGAGGAATAGGAGATGAGTCCTGACCCTGAGCATTAATAGTTTAGGATATTTCCAGATCACTCAAACCTGGAGCCTAAAATCAAGAATCAACTTCCCCATTCCATATGCAGCTGCAGCCATTTTGACATAAAATGAATTAACCAGCCACTTCTCTCCTTTCATTATGAATGTTAAACTGCAGTGAGTAAGATGACTAGCACAGTGCATTAGCACTACATTTTGCCCACAAAGTGGTTAAAACATACATGATACCAATTACAGGTATAGACTGCGTGTGTCTCACTATAAACATGAGTCAGTAATTATTTCATGAAAAACAGAGCATTTGTCTGCATACACAACCAACTTAGTAGATAATTACTGATCTGAGTGTAAAACATGAGAACATTAAAAAAAAAAAGTAACAACTCGGGTATACTAGCTCTCTATATAAAATCTTCAAGTGAAGAATGCACTCTGTTGAAGTGCCCAAAGTCTTCAAGTGTTAAAACTATCTTCAATTCATGACTTCATCAACTACCTAACAATTTCTTTAAAGAAAACCCTTAGTTTATTGCACCTTGAAGCCTAGGAACACTGTGAGAAGCTGCCCTAGTTAAAATGCTCACAAGTATCTACAGACTTCCTGAGCATGACCTATAGATGTTCACATAGAACACCAAGCAGCAGCTTGCTGCAGTTTACCACAAATTCAGGTGATTCTCTCAAGTTCACAATAAACCTCATCTATTATACAGCAAGTTATTGGTATGCCTCCATTACTGGAGGAGGAACATGCACCAACAAACTCATACTTTTACTGTATACCAGTTCCCTGAAACAATGAACCATGCTGTATCAATATCTCCATAAACATACCAAAAAAATTCTTAGTGTAGACCTCTGGGGAAGAACGGTATTGCTCCTACTGTGAAGAGCCTGCTGAATATAGCACTCTCCTGGGAGGCAGAGGCTTGAATTCCCCAAGACTTACAAAACTGAAGCTAGATCTCCCACTTATAGGGGCAAGTGAGCTGTCACCATAATACTATTACAGCTACTAGTGGCAGTTGTCTCTAAAAACAATGGAAAACCATACACGCTATTTCCCATAAGTGCCCTCCAGGATGACACCATCCTCTGGATAACAAGACAGATGCCTCTGGGCCATTCCAAAAGGGATTGCATTACAGAACATGCAAATCACGGCGGTGTTAAATGTCCGTTTTTGTGGAATTTCTGCTTCAATTTAATTCCAAAATGTTTTATTTTTCAATTTTCTGCAAAGCAGACGTTAGTCATGCTTTTGGATGTTACTCAGAGCCACGTGCCAGTACTTCACATATAAGCACCCATGTCCTCATTTGCCTAATTACTTCACATCACCAATTGTTCTCTAAGGCCTTGTCCACTGAAAAGATGCATCTGCTCTTTATTAGTATGAAACTTAGGGTTCCTGTTAGGAGGTGTTTTCTGGAGGTGTAATACTGCTTTAAAGTCATCCATCAAAAGGTAATGAATTTATACTTTGCTTCCCTTCAGAGACTAAGCATACCACCAATTCAATGTGTCCACACCTCCTACTTCACTAGTGTTCTAATACTCCCCAAACAGTATTTATGAGTTTTCAACATAATGTAAACAAAATTGAGAGCATGTAAGACAGGACTTACAACATTATTGATGGTGTAATATAAAGATACTTACCCTGAAAACTCATACTGGAAGACTTCACTTACGAATCTGACATATGCTGTGTTGTATATCATCTTCCACTCATCTTTTCAGTCAACTCATATTAAACATTGCTTCTAAAACTACTTTATTACATGGTTCCACCTCAGTCTACAACTTAAATATTTATCTTGAAACATAACACAGCTGATTAAATAAAGAGCTAACATGATCAGCACACCCGCTGAGATTTTAAAGTTTAGAAAGAAGGCCATCTGCAGACAAAAGCCCACTTTTTAAACACCTAAATTATTTAGTTCTTGTTTCTTTTCTTCATCACATGTTGTTCAGTACTTATTTAAAAGCAGCAATAAGTAAGGACACTTTACAAATATCACAGTAATATTTTTCAGGGGATTAGAGCATCCATTTCAAAGCTTGTTTGGTACTTCGATGGTTTTTAATCATTAATAAAAAGCAGTCATGCAAAAAAAAAACCAACCCAAAATCAAAAAAAACCCAAACAGTTCACCTTTGAAGATATTTTGCACCTACCAAGTTACTTCATCACATTGAATTTTCTACTTGTACATCAACCTGTTTAACTTGTACATTAACCTGATTCTCAGATTTTATTACTATGAGACTGCAAGTCCCAAAATACAAAATATTTTCAAACTTTGGACTAGTAAAACATTGTCCAACTACTACACACAGTTTTCTTCCAAACGTGTTAGCTTTATCACAACATGACATTAGTAGAAGAAAAAAATAACACAGCAGAACTCCCCTGTTAACGGTCAACACAGAAGATGAAGGACATTCCACAGAAAACACTGCCCCTGTTCTCTGCACCGTCTGTCTGTGATGAGCAATTTCCCCTAAAAGAATTTTTTCACCCTTCTAAAGTGTCTAAAGCCAGAATTCAAGACAAAAACATCACCGCTGTTTAAAAGCTTGTGACCTGTACAAGTACTGCTGTGAAAAATGACGATGTTGCCACTTACTAGACATTCATAGCAGTTTGCTAAGTGTGCTTTAAAATTGCATACTACATTCAAACGGGTGTGTCAATTGAAAATCATAAAATCATTTACAGTCCTTGCAGAAGAGCTTCCTACCTTTCAAAGGCGAAGGCCTACTTGGAGGAGGATTCTGTGAGGTTAGAGGCTTGTATTTGCATATGTCAACACATCCAAGGTCCTTGTGGCACTACACTGAACACTATCAGCTAACTGTTGCATACGTTGGCCATGTGCATCCTTCCATATCACTGCATATGAAACCCAAATTCCCCAAATTTTCCAAAGTGTTGGAAATTGAGAAGCCAATAGCCATATTCAGTTACATTTAAAGGATGACATCAGCACAATAAAAGCTCCTCAGAGCCCTTTTTTCCCTCATTTCCTCCAATGACGATCAGAAAAACTTTAAGCTTACTTTTTTTTTTTGGAGGGGGGGGTGGGGGAGGAAGCTTACATAGCTTCTTAAATACAAAATTCTGATTTACAGGTCCAAAATTCTGGAATAACAAGAAAGAAACCTACTCAGGATTACAGTAAGAGGGCAGTGCTTGAGGACATTGAAGGCGTATTAGGTTAATAGGAACCAACACTAAGAAGGCTCTATCTGATTTAAAGAAAGGGTGGGAGGAGAATGGAAAGGGAAATAATGTGTCAAGTCCTTAGCTTATTACATAAGCATACTTCCTTATAAGTAGGCAATTATTCTGCAGTTTTTCATAGCAAACTAGGGAGAGTCTGACAACGCATTCCCAGGACATGGCTATCATGACCTTGAACAACATACTTTAATGGGTTTCCTGTTTTGTTTCTATGAATCTGAATACAGCATTCAGAGGTCTCTTCCTCAGTCAAATAATGTACCTGGAGAGCAGCAAGAATGGTTTCAATTTAAAAACAAACACACCAAACAACAAAAGATGATGGAACAGCTTATTCTGGGCGTCATCTCAAGGCATGTGGAGGAAAAGAAAGCTATCAGAAGTACTCAACATGGATTCACCAAGGGGAAATCATGTCTGACTAATCTGATAGCCTTCTATGATGGCATGACTGGATGGATAGATGAGGGGAGGGTGGTAGCTGTGGTCTACCTTGACTTCAGCAAGGTGTTCGACATGGTCTCCCACAGCATCCTCATAGGGAAGCTTAGGAAGTGTGGGTTAGATGAATGGACAGTAAGGTGGATAGATAACTGGTTGAAAGACAGAGCTCAGAGGGTAGTGATTAGGGGCACAGAGTCTACTTGGAGGTCAGTGACGAGTGGTGTTCCCCAGGGCTCAGTACTGGGTCCAGTCCTCTTCAGTGTATTCATCAACGACCTGGACGAGGGGATAGAGTGCACCCTCAGCAAGTTTGCTGATGGCACAAAGCTGGTTGGGATGCCTGACACACCGGAAGGTTGTGCCGCCATCCAGAGAGACCTGGACAGGTTGGAGATTTGGGCAGAGGGGAACCTTATGAAATTCAACAAGGGCAAGTGTAGGGTGCTGCACCTGGGGAGGAATAACCCCATGCACCAGTACAGGTTGGGGCTGACCTGCTGGAGAGCAGCTCAGTGGAAAGAGACCTGGGAGTCCCGGTGGACAACAGGATGACCATGAGGCAGCAATGTGCCCTCGTGGCCAAGAAGGCCAATGGCATCCTGGGGTGCATCAAGAAGAGTGTGGCCAGCAGGTCGAGGGAGGTCATCCTCCCCCTCTACTCTGCCCTGGTGAGGCCACATCTGGAGTACCGTGTCCAGTTCGGGGCTCCCCGGTTCAAGAAGGACAGGGAACTGCTGGAGGGGGTGCAGCAAAGAACTACCAAGATGATGAGGGGACTGGAACACCTATCTTATGAGGAAAGGCTGAGGGATTTGGGTCTCTTCAGTCTGGAAAAAAGACGGCTGAGGGGGGACCTTATCAACACTTATAAATACTTCAAGGGTGGGTGTCAGGAGGATGGGGCCAGGCTCTTTTCAGGGGTGCCCAGAGACAGGAGAAGAGGTAATGGGCACAAACTTGAGCATAGGAAGTTCCACCTAAACGTGAGGAGGAACTTCTTTACTTTGAGGGAGGCAGAGCCCTGGAACAGGCTGCCCAGAGAGGTGGTGGAGTCTCCAACTCTGGAGACATTCAAAACCCACCTGGACGTGTTCCTGTGCAACCTGTTTTAGGTGGCCCTGCTCTGGCAGGGGGGTTGGACTAGATGATCTCCAGAGGTCCCTTCCAACCTTATGATTCTATGATTCTAGGAAATGAAACAGGCCAGAGTTCATTTCTGCTGTAAACAGCTCCTTAAGTACATTATATTTATTAAGAAAGGGTATCAGACACAAGTCACCATGTTCTGCTTGCCGTGACTCTCCAGCATACTTTAGCACTACTAGTGGTTAAAATAGCGACAGCTAGAAACTGGCATGTGAAATGCAGTATGGAATCTCAACTTTCCTATGCATTGCACACTGGCTGTTGAAATCATATTAAAGCAGAGAAAATTAACTTTAGGACTGTAAAGCTGAACTTCAAAATGAAGTTGGCTCTTCTCTCTTCTTAAATATGCATACAGATTTTCTCGAGGCTGTTGTCATGCAATTGTACACTTTTATTACACATTAGATATTTGCTTACCTAGAAGATTAAAAAAAAAGAGGGGGCCTAGAGACAGGAGGACAACCAATAAAATTGAATTTATTTACTTCATAAATCTGTGAAACTTTAAAGTGTCCGCAAGACCTAAAAGAACCCTATTATATATTCACCAACATAGACTTGGTTTCTAAAATTTATACACAAAAAAGCTCTCAGTACAGTTTCACCAAATAAAAGTAAAAATTAGCAATCAGTTTTGTCAGCAGGCAGAAATCACCTGCTAACACTCTGCATGACTGTCTTTTAGAAGCAAAGCATAAGACTTACACAATTTTCCAACAGCTCCTTCAAGCAAGAAAGATTCAAATGCCAAATGACAAAGACACAGTTTCTGTTAGGTTAGTTTGCAAGTTTTGATTTTCATAAAATAAACCACCAAGGTAAGTTCAAAGGAACAAAAATTATAGTCAGCACAACAGAGAAAAAGGCATGCACAGTTAGTGCCTTTAGAGTAAATAGCATAAAGACAGTTGACATCTTCACTATGTAACAAAAAAGTGGTCAGTTGAATAATACTGACTATACCCTTACAATTACTAACCTAAAAGTCTGATGGCTGACAGCATTCTAGATGCCAATTAGGTTACAGTAACATTAGCTTTGGATTTAGCATTCACTATTAACAATGAAAGTTAATCAATCTTTTCCAAAACTGTTCTCACTTTACAGAAAATTTGTCTTGTAAGGGTATGTCCCATGCTTGTTCTTAATCCAAACTATAATTTCTTGAAGTGCTACAAAAATAAATAAATAAATAAATAAATCTTTGAGTTACTTGACAAAGTAAAGAAAATAATGTGTGCCATTTGAAACTTTTAAGATGCGACAAAACTGAAAGACAGTCTGAACTTCAGAGGAAGCTAGTCCTCACTGGAAAAAACTCAATGAATTTGAGAAAGTACTTACAAGTAGCTACATAATTGAAATACTTTCTAGGTTAAGATCAAAAGGAATTATTTGTACAGGTTGTGCAGTTGCTTGTGACAGCATTTGTAAACAGAGACCTGTGAGGCTTCACATGAACTGAATAGAGCTCACAGACCAGAAACACAGAAAAGTAGTCAACACTTCTTGAGAAATCTCACTCGTTAGCACTGTTCTTGGATCCTGCTTACGCCCTTCATACTGTATCTACTCGACAGAGACTAGAACAGAAGCTTCAGCTACTGTCAATGTGTTGAAAAGGAAATCTAGCTTTCTAGTGCCTGAAAGTAGAATTCACAAGGCATTCTATTTCTGCCGCCCATCAGTGCTATTAGTCGGCTGGTATTCTTCCGTGATACTACCCATGCCCACAATCAAATGGATTTGGTTTGATGTCCACTATATTCACATATTTGACTGCAAGAATCTCTGACAACTGAAGAAATGGCTGAAATACAATTAATGATACGTATTGTCCACACTAGCTCAGAAGAGACATTTCATCAAACTATGACATTTTTTTAAAAGTTAGGAACTCCAGGTTTATTCTGTGTTGTTTTGACAACAGGTGCTTATTGGAAAGTTAATGGATAATCTGTCTTCATCTCGTCTTATAATGGGAACTTCTTTTAATCTTTTAAAAACCAAGGCCACCACTAAAACCACCAAGAATAACACATGCTTTGTTTATCCCAGTCATGCCTCCAATTTCCAGCAAGATTTCGATGTCCTCTCACACGTATCTTTGATTAAGCCAGTAGCACACAAAGCTGTGCCACTGCCATTCTGCCAATGACAGAATAAACAAACACACACAGTATTTCCCAGACCCAACACAAACACTAAGACCTCAATACCTTGTCCTGTTTCCTGTAACATCATGTTAAAGTAAATGCCTTTTAACTACAATCAGCCACTTCAACTGCAGAAGAGCAGGAAGGGAGAATGGATTCTCTATCACAACTACCCCAAGTGAAAGCAGTTTAAGATCCACTTCTACCCACGGATTGTTCCCTTTCATGAACTATGAACTTCTGTCCCCCCAGATATAACAATGCAAACTTTGTGGAGCTGTGCTATAAACCAGATTGGTGGAGCAATCTGAGCTACCCTATGAAGTAAGTTTGCTTGCTCAAAAAAAACCCACACCAAAAAACACAAAAACCTGTATGGATTACTTAAATCAAACAGACTCTACAGCACAGCCTAATAGTTATGGTGACATGGGAGCTATGAACTCCAACAGTATCTCCTGGAAATCCAGTTTTACAATGGACTAATAACTGTGAGACAGCAGAATATACCACTGATGAAGGAGAAGAATGAAAAGAAAGGGAAGAGAGTATTGCTGCTCAACTGCAAAATCCATTTTTCTTCTTTAATGAAACTAAAGATCTGGAAGAAATTTGATTATTGTATCAACTTGGAGCTTCAGCACCATTTGCTCGAAAGATCTCAACATTTCGGAAGAGAAGATCACTTCCAAAACAGCACAAGAAAATTATCTGTATCAAAAAAGAGCAAAAACTTCAAGCTGTGTTGCACAGCAGATCCATGATGAAAGAGATGCAACCAGACAGAAGCGCCCATCTTGAGAAGCTCATGATAAAACTATGGCAAGGGAAGACAGTGGGCTGAAACCACGTGAAGGTACTGACAACCAGCAGCACTGCAAGACAGTAGATATGCAGGGTTGGTTTGGGTTTTTTTCCTCATATCCTTTATGAGGTTTTCACCTTGCCTGATGAGATGTCACCACACTTTGTCCAAACATCTACAGTTCAAAGAAGTGTTAGGCGGATCTGGTTATGATAATTAATGAAGAGGACATTGACTGCTCTAAGACAACTGTAAAATCTAGCTTACGTTTTACAAGGCTTGCCCAACAAGTTCAAGATGGTGACAGTCAAGAGACAGCAAGCACAAAAAAAAAAAATACCGCAAAGTCCACCTAAGTAAGTACAGAACAGCATAATCACCTAAACAAACAAAGAGGATGACTCGGTTGTAACACTGAAAAGGAACAACAGGTAAACAAGAACTCTGGTTGTTACAATAAAGAACAAGCGCAGATCACAGAAGATACCACACCAGGGGAAGTGAAAGAACTTCATGTGAGCATAGAATAAGACTGAATTAAAAAAAAAAAACCAACAAACAAAGCTGGAAAGAAGTATTCCAGATTAAAGCACCTCAACAGGCAAAACAGCAGTGGAACAACAGGAAAGAATGAGCACACCTGGAAGAAAGCCTGGTATGGCTGTATTAAATTTACCTTAACATTACTCACAGCAGTTCAAGTTGAAAAATTTAGTAGAACGGGAGGTAAGTTAATAAAAGGGGGGGAAAAATGTGGAACTACAAGCACAGACAGCAGTAGAGAAGAAGAAATAATAATCGGAGAGTAGAAGGCAGTGAAGAATAACAAGAGGACAGTATTACAGAAGCCCAGAGAGAATAAGACATCAAGCTGTAGAGGATTACAGTCAGTATTGAAAGCAGCAGAGGTCAAGGAGGGTAAGAAAGGAGGGGAATCCTTCCAACTTGGCCAGAAGGAGCCTGTAGAGATCTTAATGAAGGCAATTTCAGCAGAGCACAGAAACTGGACTGGAAGGAATTTAGTACAAAGAAATAGGAGAGAATGTACGACAACAAGTGTAAATTTTTCTGTTCCAGGAATTTGGAAAAGAAGGTAAGCAGACTAGAGTTGACTGTCAGTCTTAAGGATGGAGAACAGTAACTCAGAAAAAAATCAGGAAGGGCTTAAGATGGCAGCAAGAGGTAAAAAACAGAAATATGGAGTTGAAGCAGAAAAATTGAATGAATGGGGCTTTGGGGTCAGGCTAAGCAGTTAAAGGCAGAAAAAACAGAGAGCAAACACAAGAATCCATCACTGTAAGCAGCAGGCAGGAGTGCTGAGGAAAGGTAAACATGCCAATTCTAATCAGTTTTTCTCTGGAAACCTTTAGATTCTGCAGCGTAAGAGATACAGGAAAAAGCCTAAGGCAGAGCTCTATACAGCCTGCAAAGCAAAAGGATCTGGGAAATGCATTGGGGGGTGGGGTGGGGGGAGCGAGGTAATTGAGTATGAAATAAGAGTTAGGAAGAAAACGTCAAAGAAATCTGCCTGGTTCAACAACCAGTCAGAGGTAGGTGCATTATCCTAAATGAGATGAGGAGGTGGCAGTCATGAGAAAGGGACTTGGAGATGCAGTAATCAGATAAGATGGCTGGCAAAATCAAAACAGAAGTAATCACTTCTCCCAGAAACAGAAATGACGATTAGCAGATGAAGATCAAATAGGCTAGAGAGCTGAAGAATAAACTTGATGAGAAATCAACTTGAAAAACAAAGTCATACGGAATGAGGGTGAGGAGTCATGATAAGAGGACAGACTGTATGTCAAATACTAAGATGAAGCTACACACAGGGAGAAACAAGAAATGAGGCAACATGAAGGAATGTCTGAGGGACTCCCGCTCAGGAAAGCTTAAGAGGAAATAACAGAGGGGGGAGTATAAAGACAATGGTAGATGAGGAATACAAATTTATTGTTAATGATAAAAGAGAGGATAAGACAGACATGAGGCATTAATGTAATGCTGTATTGTTGGCAGCAAGGTTTCTGCAATCGATATACCAGACAAAACTGTTGCTGATAAAATATTCAGCAAGTACCCTTTGATTTGGATTTCCTGAGAAGACGCACAATTGCTCATGGCTAAGGAATTAAGTAAACAACCATTTTTTATACTTCAGTTACATGTATGGGATACAAAGCTCAATTATTGTACCACATCTTGGTACACATAAGGAAAGCAAATGAAATGTTCAGTAGCGTACTATTAGCATCACACGCCCTGACAGTGGGACACAAAATTTCACTGAAAATCAAAATCAGTTAGTTGAAACATATGAACAAGCCAGATATTTAAACCATCTGATACTCTATTTCTTCTGCTTTTGGTCTCATGTTACCCACAAAGAAGCCTGCATTTAAGAAAAGAACATAACAGTAAAGAAAAGAACGTTAACAGCGAACAGCGATTCAAATTCATAAAGAAGAGCTAGAAAGGGCCTATTAAACACTTAAGCAATTTGGATAGGAAGCACGGAAAATAAGGTTGGAAAAGACTTCAAAACACCAACTTCACTCTCAGTGCTCCAAGTCTCTATCAGCTTTCCTTAAGTCACTCCTGACAGATGTTTATCTAACATGTTTTTTAGCAAACCTCAAACAATACAGGCTCCACAACCTCCTCTGGCAGTCTACTGCAGTGACCGAACAATTTAAAAATCTTCCACTAACATTTGGCATATATTTCCCTCTCTGAAATTCAAACCATTTCTTCATGCACCATAAAGCTGATTGTCTTCCTCTTTGCAGCAAAATTTGCTGTACGGAAAGGATGTTCCCTATTGCAACTGGACAGCTCTCTGCAGTGTTTTGCATTGGAAGGACAGAGCCCTTATTAAAAAAAAAAAAAAATTCTGCCTGAACGGATAAGCTACAAAAACTCATCTCTGTGATGAGTCATCTGGGACAGCAGAGACGGACTTTCCCACATAAGCAGTCTGCTGGAAGCTGGATTCAGCCACCGCAAGTGACACAGCCAAAGGAAACTAACATTTACAAGCAGGCAAGGCACAGCCATAGCATTAGTCATGACCACTCGTCCTACAGCCGTCAGAAAGGAGCCAAGCGAAAAACAGCATAACTGTGGTCGTGTTGTTCAAAGGGAAAGTTAAAATGGGAAGCAGAGCCGTAAACTGGAGCGCTGGGTGGAGCTCCCGATTGTGCCTTGCTTGGCAGCACCACTCTGGGGGAAAAAAAAGGAGTCAGTAAGGGCAAAGCAGAGCGGGGGGGGAGGGGCAAGGAAGAAAAACCGAGCTACGAATAAGAGATGTGCATGGGGCCAGTCACACACAGGAAACAGGATGCAGGGAGGCACCTGAACCCTGGGCCGTGGAATAGGGAAGGGGCTGGGATCAGGACCGTGTCTCTTTCCAGAGGCAGTGGACCTGAGGGAGGCCTTAGACAAGTTTCCTCACACGAGATGGCTCCTCTCCCCGGGGTGGGGCACCACGGACCCCACGGAAAAGCGGCAGGGAAGGGGAGGCAGTGCAGAGCTATTTAGGGGGGGGACGCATCGAGGCACTGAAGAGGGTAGGAGGGAGTGCAGAGCCATAGGACAGGGGTGCAAGGTAGTATGAGGATGGCAGGGCAGAGCTGGAGGCATGCAGCATGACCCCCCACGAGTCCCCATGCAGCCGTGGCAGGGGACTGGAGCAGGGTAAGGCAAAGATTACAAAGTGATAGCGGGGTTGGAGGAATAAGGGGCAAGATGATGCTCATCCACACAGAACAGTGTGCAGAGCAGTGCAGAGGTAGAATTCCACAGAAGGGTGGGAGCAGGGCTATGGGGGTGAAGAAGAGGGTGCACAGCCGTAAGGGGGAAAAACAGAGCTATAGCAGGGAGCAAAACAACGCAGTTATGTGCATCAAGGCTAGAGGTGTGCTTGGGGGGTGGGAGGGGGGTGAAAAGGGGTTCATAGCCATGAAGAAACAGGACTATGGGAGGGGAGAGCAGAGCAACGCGCTGACAGCCATGGGAGTGCAGAGCTGCTGGTGGGGCGACAGGGAGGGAGGGAAAGCAAGGTGTTCACAGTCATGGGAAATTCTGTTTATGGGGGATGCCAGTGCGTGTTCAGCCACGGGAGAGTGGGGCTACAGGTGTAGCGAGGGGAGGCACAGCCATAGGGGAGTGAGGCTACGGTGGCGGGAGGGAGCAAAGTGGTGCGCAGCCATGGGAGAGCTGGGCTATGAGGCGCTAAAGGGGACGCACAGCCACCGGAGAGCGCGGCTTGGGGCGGGGGGGTGGTAACCGGGTGCAGAGCCATGCGACAGCCTGGGGGGCAGAGCTGGGGAGGGGTCCCACAGCCACGGGGGCCAGTGGGCGCGCAGGCGGAGGGACGGGGCCCGGCAGGGGAGGCAGGAGGGCCAGGGGGGAGCCGAGGAGGGAGAAGAGGGACAGCAGGGCCCGGCGGCGGGCGCGGGCCGCTCACCTGCGCGGCGGAGCTGCAGCAGCCCATGGCGTCCGCGGGTCCCTGCCCTGACGCTGCCCGCTAGGCGCCAGGCAGGCGCTGGGCATCCACCCGCCGCGACGGCCCGCCCCGGGGCGGCGGCGAGGCGGAGCGGAGGACCGCCGGGGAACCGCCGGGCCCGATCAGGCGAGCGCGGCTGCAGCACCAGCCCCACCGCGGCGCCCCCTCATCCTCCCCCCGCGGCGGCGGCGGCCGCGGCTGAGGGGAAGGGGCGGGGCCTGCGGCGGGCGGGGCCGGCGGGGCGGGGCCAGGGTGCTGCAGCGAGGGGGGTACCTGCCTGCGCGGGTGGCTCCGCCCCCGCTTCCGCCCGGCGCGCCGCTTCCGCTGGCGTCAATGGCTTTTGCCCGGTCGCCAAGGCGACGGCAGGGCTGGTGGCGGGCGGCAGGCTCGGCCCTCGGGCCCTGGCTGTCGCCGTTCCGGGGCTGGACATGGTCAGACGATCCTCCCTCTTTTTTCCCCCGGGAAAGAGGGAGCGCTGCCCCGTGCGGGGGCAGCATGGGGGGGCAGCTGCGTTGGGAATCCGTGCTCTGGGCAGGGTGGCTTCCAAGTGGCGGGTGCTCCCTGAGAGGGAGAAGGGACCTGCTTGCGTAGGCCTGTAGTACGTGTTCTTGCAGGCACGAGAGGGGCTTGAGTTGCCTCTGCTTGATGGGGTGAGATGCTTGAGAAATCCAGTCTGGCAGGCCTGTGTCTTGTACTCCCTTCAGCGTGGCTTATCCCACTCTCCAGACCAGCTCTTACCATTGGCACAACGTGGGGAGCACCCAGTCATCTGAAATGGTAGCCTTGAGTGATTGCAAAAGATGTGAGTGTATCCCCTGGAGTCACAGTTGATTGCCATGTTTTCGCAGCTGATGTTGGCAAGCTTTGTAGCCTTCCCAGAGGTGCAGATGCAGGTGTTATTCTTTTGAGGTGTATGCCTCAGTAACTGAAAAGAGATGATTTTGTGAACTACATCAGGATGACATTTGCTGCATAGTTAGCTGATCAGAAGTTCAGTCTCTGAACAGTACGCTGGACCATGTTCCTAAGCCATGCAGGCAGCAACAGATGCCTCACAGCTTCTGAACCAGTGAAGTAAATACATGGCTGCATCTTGTAGTTGTTAATGGCAGAAAAGACGCCAGCTTTTCTCAGAGTGAAAGAAACTCACAGTCCCTCTTAGCATAAACTTACCGTCCCAGCAGTTTTATTTGGACATGGCCTAAACATATTAAGTGATACTCTAAGTGAAATTATTTTTTGCTGAATCTTAACTCTCAAGCAAGTTTAATTCAATCAATGTAATAGAATATCCATGATTGGAAATAACACTGCAGTGACTTCAGTTTAAAATGATCCTTTGACAGGCAGAATGAGGCAAAGGAGGCCTTGTGACTAGGGAAGGAGTCTTGTTAGGCTTCCAAAATAGAACAAAAACTGGCATGTGGGTGAATTGTGAATCATACTTTCTTTTTTTTTTTAGCTCTTCTCAGTTTATCAGCAAGTAAAATCACTTCTCAAAATTTCCATATTTTCTAATACCTGGTTAAAATACCTTTTTACCACTTATATGTACATTGCCCTTTTTACTCATTGTTCCACCCCATTCTGTCTTATTCAAAGGTGTGACCATCAAAGAACTGTTTTGCAGGAACACGCTCCAGGAGGTATGTTTCTTTTGTGATAGACACAAGAATGGATAACAAGAAATCTGTAGTCAATTCTTGTGTAACTTTGGACATGCCCCTTCAGTTCCTCTGTTCCTGTTTTGCCATTTATAAAATTGCCTTTTGTCCCCGTGTTTGTCTTTTTCATTTGCTTGGGTAACAAGAGCATGATGTCTTTACCGGAGATGTTATTTAGTCAGTCTGTTAAATAGACCAAATTAATTTTTTTTCAATAGTTCTTATGTTTCATTTAGGACCTCAAAGTGTTGTCATGGTAATTAAATACTGTCTCCTACTTTTTGCATGTAGACTAAACACGTTCAGCACTGTTATCAGCAGATAGCGATGGATTAAAGCACAGTCTCTGCCCCCCACCCCCCAGATTTGTGGACTCTTCAAAATAAAAAAAGGGCATTCTAGCCAATATTCAAAAGCTTTGTGCAGCTGCGTAGGGGGAATGGTAGCTTTACAGTGATTCAAAAATGCCAGTCCTTCATTGTCTGGGAGAGCCTTAATGGAAAAGCTTGTAAAGACATACCGGCTGTAGCATAGGTAACAGGTTTATTGTAAGTATGTGACAACTGTTGAAAGAAATTGGACAAATCTGAGTGTTAGAAATAGTCACCAGAGTAATTGTCCTTATCTCTGCTCCTGGCCCAAGGAAATTAGTTGCATTTTTGACAGGGATGCGGTAATAGCAGCAGGGGTAGATGTCTGACTTTCATTAATTTAACAGTGCTTTGTTTGGCCAGTCACACAAAGGAGAGGAAAAGTTAAAAGGTTCTTGCTTATTCATGATTTCACTTGCTTTTATATTTATTCAGATTAGGTGTTGGGGAAGAAACTGGAAGGGATTGAAATGGGAATTGCTGAATCTTAATTCAGTAATACAGAAGTTGAACTTTAAGCATACGCCTAAGTGCATTTTTTGAACTGTGCTTTATGGATTTCTTTCTGAAGCTGATTGTAATCTGCTATAAGGCATGGTTACATCACAAGCTGCTAAAGTGCAAATCAGACTGCCCAGATTTAATGTTAATAAGAATCTACGTTTTTTTTCTGTAACAGATTTGTGTCTGCCCTTCTCCTCTCAGCCAAGAAAGATGAGCTTTATCTATATTTTCATTTCATTGCTAGACTCCGAATGACAAGTTAGAGTTTCTGAAGTATCATCTGATACTGAGAAAGGGAGACAGCAACAGAGAGAAGGCCCTAAAGTGACAAAAATGCCTTTAGTACTTGGGTTGAGTAAATTGTAGGTTGTATCCAGAATGCTTCCCCTCTGGGAATTATGGGGAGGAGAAAATGAAGATAAGGAAACATTCCAGAAAAAATTGTGTGGTACTATTTATATTTCTTAGTAGGTCTAGGATCCTAACCTTAGGCACACGTATTTAAACACCTAAGGATTTTCCAAGGTACAAAACAATCTATAGCTTCCGTGCCATATTAAAGAGAGAAATACCTTTATAATAGCAGCAGATAAAATTCAGACCATTTGGATATGTTCTGAAGTATGGATTTTGGGATGGAGTTTTCAAACAAGCTCAGTACTGCGCTAACTGCTCAATCAAGAGGTAGTCCAAACCTGGCCTTGCTGTTAATGAAAGGGAAAAGTTGCGTCATGCAGACTAAAAATTGGGTATTGTGCTAGCAACACATTGTTACAGTCCTTGTGTTCACCTCCCTCTTCTAATACACAAACTCCGATTATTATCATTCTGCTGACTTCTTCCACCTACCAATAAATCCGCACCTATGAATGCTTGGCAACCACTCGGCGTTTTAAAAAAATCCTATGCTGTGTGTTTAGCCTCAGTATTCCTGTTTTGTTGGTTTGTTTGGTTGGTTGGGTTTTTTAAATCTATTTAAATACAGAATCACACCTATTCCCTCCATAATGTGCCCAGTGACCAAAAGAATTGTTAGCTTTCGTATTTGTGAAAAGGTTCACATGAGGTTCACACAGGCCCACCTCTCAAGCTTGCCATCCAGAAGGACCTGGACAGGCTTGAGAGGTGAGCCTGTGCAAACCACATGGAGTTCAACCAGACTAAGTGCAAGGTCCTGCACCTGGCTCATGGCAATCCCAGGCACAAATACAGATTGGGTGGAGTATGGCTTCAGAGCAGCCCTGAGGAGAAGGACCAGGGTGCTGGTAGACAAGAAGCTCAGCATGAGCTGGCAATGCATACTTGCAGCCCAGAAAGCCAACAGTGTCCTGGGCTGCATCAAAAGAAGCGTGGCCAGCAGGTCGAGGGAGGTGATTCTCCCTCTCTGCACTGGTGAGACCCCACCTGGAGTACTGCGTCCAGCGTCTGGAGTCCTCAACACAAGAAGGACATGGACTTGTTGGAATGGGTCCAGAGGAGGGCCACGAAGATGATCAGAAGGCTGGAGCGCCTATGCTATGAGGACAGGCTGAGAGAGTTGGGGTTGTTCAGCCTGGAAAAGAGAAGGCTCCAGGGAGACCTTATAGCGGCCTTCCAGTACCTAAAGGGGGCCTACAGGAAGGATGGGGAGGGACTTTTTATCAGGGAGTGTAATGACAGGACAAGGGGTGATGGTTTCAAACTGAAAGAGGGCAGATTCAGGTTGGCTATTAGGAAGAAATTCTTTCCTGTGAGGGTGGTGAGACACTGGAACAGGTTGCCCAGGGAGGTTGTGGATGCCCCATCCCTGGAAGTGTTCAAGGCCAGGCTGGATGGGGCTTTGAGCAGCCTGGTCTAGTGGGAGGTGTCCCTGCCCATGGGCAGGGGGGTTGGAACTAGATGATCTTTAAGGTCCGAACTGAACCATTCTGTGATTCTGTGATTTCAGCAGAATACTAACAAAAGTACAATGCCAGAAGGCATTCCAGCAAACACATGGTGAATAGTTTGTCAGCCTGTCTCTATAAGCAATGTGGAGATAAAGCCCACTGACACACTCAGAGCCCCATGGCCTCACTATCTTGCATATCTCAGAAGCCACCTGAAACTGGTCATCTTCCTGAAAAGTTCAACCATGCCATTGCACTTGTTTATTGCTGAGGAACTACAGCATGGGTGCTTGTGTCAAGTCACACAGGACACCAACTACAAAGCAGAGAACAGAACTGTATCTTCAAACTCCAGCTTGTACCCCAAACATCCTGTCAGTAATGAATTTTACTCAGTCATGGCAAAAGCATTCACATAATCCTCCTTTGCAATTAGAATGGCAGGATTCTTACAGACTTTTTCATCTCTGACTAAGAAAAGTTGCATATTGCTCAGTAAGTCTGAGCTCTCACAAGTTAAAGCTAAGATTTTCTTCTTGCTGTCTGTCTGACCACAGAGGAGCAAGTCAATTCAGTGAACTTACTGGGAAAGTCAGAAAACCTGCTGTGATTCTACTTTGTGCTGCAGCCCCATAAATTGGTCATGATGGTTCGGTTTCAATTTGAGAACTGGAGACTCCAAGGAAAGAGAAAGCAGTAGAGAGCTTTCTGAATGAATCAGGAAGGTGAAATTTTCTTTCCCCACTTCTGAATCAAGATTTTAGTCCATTGTACTCAGAGATGTAAGTTTTTGGTGAGAGGACAGAGCTATATGGTGGAGATCTGGTCCATTGGTGGCTATCAATAATGTTCAAGACCCATTAGAAGAATAATATTTAAGTGTGTTGGCAAAATGGCTTTCTAAACATGTGCTTTCTCCCTACAGTAGTCCATTCACACCACAATGAAAATAAAATAGATATCCTTTCTATATTAAAACATGTTGCTTTGCACTATCTCGAACCTGCTGGACTTCGTTCTGATGTTGGACACCTGTGCATGAAGAACTGTTTGAGTAGATCATTTCAGACAAGTGAAACATCTGTCACACATTTACATTGTTATCAGCCTGAGTCAGAATCATGGTAGCAATTTGCATCTGTAATGTTCCATATCCAGTATCGGACCCCCTGAGAAATCCACTCTTCAGAAAACATCCTTAAAAATAGCTGGGACAGTGCCGTTGCGTGTGGGGGGTGGGGTACCCAACTGATGTCATGTTAACAACCAGGAAAATGTAATTTGTTCCAGCTTTGTAAGAAAGTTTTGTGTTGCTCAAAGGAGGCACAGAAAGCCAAGTGCAGTCCTTCCTGTAGAGACAGTATCATCATAATACATGATTAGCCATTATGATCTCCTGTCATTTCACTCAAGAAGAATTACGGCTCTCACATGGAGGATATAAGACTACAGATGGAGCACTGCCTGCTACAAATCTCTTGTAAGGCTGCTGCAGTAAATCTCTTGGAGAAAAGTCATTGCCTGGAAAAAACTATGCTAAAGAGACCTGCCATTTGTTTTCTTAGGGAAGAGGGGCTGTGGAGGGATGCATTGTTCATTCTTCGCTCCTTAATGTCATGCAAGGAAGCATTCCTCAAGATTCAGCTTTTTTCTCAGCATAAGACTAGAAAGGAGACACGGCAATATTCAATGTGTTGTGTGGCTCTGGCTTTCTGTATAGTGTTTTGTATGAGAGAGAAGGAGTAGAGACATCACTCTGCAGAGGCTGACTCAGACTGTGATGAATTTTATAGCTTAGTTATAGTAATGGCCAAATAGAGGTTGCTGGATTGGCACAGGTCTGGACTACTGGTTGTGGAGAACATCTACAACGGGCTCAGAATTGCTATTCAACTCAGGTGCAGGCTTAAGACCAAACAGTGCTTTATCATTGACACAAACCATCGTTCATATACTGAATGTAGCTGAATAGACGCTGATGAAGCTCAAAATACTGACAAGTATCCTGTGCGTGAGTCTTTGAAAGTACTCTTGAAACTTTGAGGCTGAGTTATATCAGCAAGGTGGGTAGAGAGATGGGACTGTCATAGGTCTCAGCATAATTCAGCTCCATACTGCAACTGGCAGTATACATACAGCCACAAGAGCTAACATAACGTAAAGCTAACAGGAAAAGATACAAGGGGCTTCATACTGAGTTTCACTGGGCATTTTCCTTCTAGGGTGGGTTTTAAAGGTCCCAGTCTGTCCTGGTTTCAACCAGGAAAGAGTTAATTTTCTTTCTAGTGATTGCTGTGAAAGCAATGTAAAAAATGCATATTGTTTAAGTCGTTGCTAAGTGATGTTTATACTCTTCAAGGACTCTTTTCAGCTTCCCATAGAATCTGAGAAGGAGCCTAGACAGAACAATGGAACGGCCAATGGAATATTCTGTACCGTCATGCTCAGTATATAAATGGGGTATGGCTGGGAGGTGGGAATCTGTGATCACTGCTTGGGAAGGTACCAGTTCACCAGGTGGTGAGAGTGACTTGTGTCATCATCATTATTATTATCCTTTTCTGTTATTGTTTCTATTAAACTGTCTTTATCTCAACCCGCAAGGTTTTTTTCTTTCCCTTTCCCCTCCTTTTCTCACTTTTCTCCCTGCCCTTCTGTGGGGAAACAGCAGAACTGTGCGAGTGGCTGTGTAGTCCTAGCTGCTGGCTGGGGTTAAACCATGACTCAGCCTCGCTCCTTGGTTTTCTTTGCATCACTCATGTTCACCTTTAAAATGAGGGTATTAAAAAATTGAAAAGCAATTTCTTTTTATACAATGCCCACTACTCCAATTACAAAAATAAGTACCTATATATATATATAAATAGGCATCAAGATACATTTGAAATTGAGGATCTCAATTTGCATGTTTCCTACATATGTACACATGCTTAACTTTAAACTCATAATTAAGTGCTTTGCTTAGTGAAAGCCTGTAAGTAATCATAAGAATGTTTGAAAATCTAATGTTAAGTTAATTTTTCTGGCTTGCAGAGAAGATGGAGACTTTTTGTGCATCCATCAGCTCCTGTTAATCTTGACTTTCTTTTTGAAAAACTCACATTGCTAATTTAAGAAAATAATTTAAACTTTGCAAGTGGTATACCTTGTGTGACCTAGCTGGTCTAGTTGGACGATTTCCATCCTTCCTGGTGCTGGACAGCTGGATGGTACTGTGAACAATATACGTGCTCCAGTAGATACAGGTTGCCTCTGCTTAGCAGTATCAGATACCAGGCTGCCTGTGTCCCTTGGCTTGTGATGGCTGATGCCGCCTCTTACTAACAGCTGTGGGGTTTAAGGCCACAAAGAACTCGGGTGCAGAAAAAAATCATAGAACCATAGGGTTGGAAGGGACCTCTGGAGATCATCTAGTCCAACCCCCCTGCCAGAGCAGGGTCACCTAAAACAGGTTGCACAGGAACACGTCCAGGTGGGTTTTGAATGTCTCCAGAGTTGGAGACTCCACCACCTCTCTGGGCAGCCTGTTCCAGGGCTCTGCCTCCCTCAAAGTAAAGAAGTTCCTCCTCACGTTTAGGTGGAACTTCCTATGCTCAAGTTTGTGCCCATTACCTCTTCTCCTGTCACTGGGCACCCCTGAAAAGAGCCTGGCCCCATCCTCCTGACACCCACCCTTGAAGTATTTATAAGTGTTGATAAGGTCCCCCCTCAGCCGTCTTTTTTCCAGACTGAAGAGACCCAAGTCCCTCAGCCTTTCCTCATAAGAGAGGTGTTCCAGTCACCTCATCATCTTTGTAGCCCTTTGCTGCACCCTCTCCAGCAGTTCCCTGTCCTTCTTGAACCGGGGAGCCCCGAACTGGACATGGTACTCCAGATGTGGCCTCACCAGGGCAGAGTAGAGGGGGAGGATGACCTCCCTCGACCTGCTGGCCACACTCTTCTCGATGCACCCCAGAATGCCTGTGGTATAAACACCAAAAAGAAAATATTTGTTGACGTTATTCTTGAGAACAGCAAGTCCTATTAACTTCTACAAGCATTTTTTCTTGTCAGCACTTTGTCTTTGATTGCCAGGTCTTTGATTACCTGGAAGCTATGTCTCGCCTGCAGAATTTGCAGGGATTTTTCATTCAAACTCAGAAGTATTTTATAGGAACGCAATCAGTCAATGGTTTTTTTAGGTTTGTTTTGTTTTGTTCTGGCTACATCTGTTTCATTTGGCAAAGTATTCCCCTAAATACTGGAATAATATCCACCAAGTAAATTGTTTTATAATCTGTAGAAAGCCAGGATTTGTCTGTGGGAATTTTTTAACTGCCTTTCCCATAACTATTAACTTAGCAGTACTCCAGAATGTTCTGGTTGCTCTTTGCTTCTTCCTGACACCATTCAAACTCCAGCCTCTAGTCACCTGCACCAGTTTTTCCTGCTATTAATGCTCCTGTTGACAATTGTTTTAAGTTCTTAGGTAGGAGAATACTTCCAAACTAAAAGCATAAACAGTTTGCCTGTAGATAATAGGCTGACATGCCAAACATGTTGTTGCTTCACATCACTGTTGAGCAGATGATGCTGGGAAATAGCTCTTTTGCTGTGACATCATCACCCTTGTGGCAGAGAAGCAGAAGTGTTTAACTTCTGTTGCAGGATTAATGAGAAAGTGATTAATGAGACAGAACTGAGATACTGGGGTAAGGGGACCCCAGCAGCAGACTAAGAACATGGGAGAAGGTGGGATGAGTGCTAGTAGTTAACTGAAGAGGGTTTCTTTATTCCTCCTGTCACCGCCTCTGTTACCTTGCTGCTTAGATTCCAGAAACCTGACCAAGGCAGCTAGATAGGTATTGGCCATAGAGACTCTGACAGACCCTGGGTACCAACAGTGCAGCTTTATCAGTTTTCATGGCACGCTGGAAAAACGCCAGGTCAGGATGCAGTGGATGCTCTTGCATCTGTTTCTGGTAGGAGCTGGGGGAGAGTGAAAAGTGTGTCACTTTGAAATTCCAAAGATTTGGTGAGGCACTTTTCAAGATAGAAGATGGAAAACATTCAAATGTGGAAGAAATGGATTTTCTTAACAGTCCTGTGGGAATGTTGTGTACTTTAGAGAGGTGGAGTCTATCCACCAAGTCTGTCCAAGGTGGATGCTTATAACAGCTCATTACTGCCAGAAAGCTTCTTGCAACCTTTACAAGTACGTGAGGGAACCTCTCCCTTCTTGCTTCAGATCTTCGTTATGTAGGGCCCAGAGAACACCCACCTCCTAGGAGTTTAGTTGGCTGAGTTAAGTTTAGCTGTCTGAGCCCAAGGTCACCTCCTTCACTAGTAAGAACTGTTGTGGAGAAGGCCAGAGGCGAGGGCCTGCCCCTCCTCTCCCCTGGGAGCTGCTCTTACGCTCAGGTTCTGCTGCTGTTCCATATCACAGCCGTGGAAGCAGATGTGTCAGGCCCAGTCCTCACCTTGACCCAGACCCACTGGCTGGGCTGCCTGGCTTGACATCAGACTGCCTTGTTTCTGGTCTCTCTGACCCCCGTCGCTCTCTCTGGCCCTGATCCTGACCTGGATTTGCTCTGCATCCTGGCTCCTTGTGGGTGAGCTCCCAGTTACAAGCTTACCTCCCTTGTGGAGCAGCTGCCCCTGTCACTGCTTCCTGATGCACTGTGCATTTGAGACAGCTTGAGGGTATGGCAAGTCTCTGTTTGCAAAGTAGGAGCAATGAATGAATGAAAACAGCGAAAGGCAGGAATATTTGTGAATAGAGGGAGAAAACACAGGTTCTCTGACCCTCAGACAGCTTATGTTAGACATTGGACTTTACACAATAAAACCTCCTTATCAGTGGTAGAAAAGTGACTATTCCTCAAAACCAGACTTCAGTTGCTATTTGTTCTGCAATATGAAAAAAAAAGGAATTGACTCCACATTTTTTCTGTTAAAAAATAAAAGAGCTACTTTTTTATTTGATCAGCTAATTGCTAAGTTATTGCAGATGCTGTTGGAACTATTGTGCTGCTGTTCACTCATTTTCCAAGTGAAGGCCTCACTACTTGAAGAGTTGGTTATGTTTGGGTTAATGACCAAGGGCAGACTCTAGTATAGATCATACATTGTTCTTCAGGTATCAAAATTCTTTTCTGACAGATTTAGGGCAAGATTTGTGCAGTACCACAAGAAGTTTCTGTTTCAAAGAACTTGAGGTTTTCAATGAAAAACTGCCTAGTCAAAATATTTCTTAAAACAGTAAGAGAACTCAATTGGAATAAAAATGATGGTAAGGTAAAAGTCTCAAGGACCTGGCCTCCTTTTCAGCTTTTATTCCATCACGTTTGCTAAACAGCTAAACCTCAGGGGCTCTCCTAGAATAAATGTCATCCTACTGCAGAGCTTTTCTCTGATCAGAGCCACCAATTCTGCAATATCTCCAAAGCACGCGTTCTGCAGCTTACCACCCAGCTTGGTGGCTGGGTGCAGGAAGAGGAGACTTCTTCCATCCCTCTAATGGATGGATATGCCTTCTTCAATGGGGGAGACTAACCTATGAGAGAATTAGGATAGCTGACCTGGCTGCATTTGGTCCTTCTTCAGAACAATTCTTCTGTGGTAGTGGATTTCCCATGGAGTATTTCCCTGTGACATTTCTACATCTTCTCAGGCTCAGAGGAATAGATAACCTCTGCCTCAGATACTGAAGTTGTAGGAAGGATCACATTTGTTTTATAGTGCAGATTCATTCTGTTGTGAGGAGGTTTTGTTCTGTGAGTCATCATGGAAGTCATTAAGCAGGTGTCAAACAGTGTGCCTGATACTCTGCTTAAGGAGAGGCAGATGAGCTACCCTCACTCTAAGTAGAGACGATATTGGCTCCCCCTGTTCTTGTGTTCTCTTTTACCTGGGTCTGGCTGAATACCTCTTGCAGCAGCTGTTCCTCCCTGTGAGTTTCTAGGTGGGCATGAAGTATCAGTTGTTAGCACTTGTTTGTTAGGGTAATAGTTGTTTTGTATTGTCGCCTTTTCAGTGATACTTTATGCAGAGCTATGGCATCTACAAAGGAGTGTTTTGTCCCGTTTCTATCAGAAATAAAAAGGAATTCTGGGAGGAAAGAATTTGTTAGCTCCATGCCTGTGTCCATCTGTTCTAGTGTGCCTCACTGCTCTGGAGTAGGAAAGTTGTACCCAGTCGCCAGTTGTTGCCTAGTGGCTCTTCTGACATGTGAGGAACTACAAATACTTTAGCTGTGGTACTGATGCACAGTGAATGCCAAGCTGATTGTCTGTATACAAGACTGCATGCTTTCTGGATGCATCTGCTTTGGGTCACTGTTATTTAAAATTAACAGCGACCACCACCACCACTATACACACACATGCAAGACCTAGTATTAGCTCTGAAAATCAGAGGTTAACAGCACCTCAGGGTGAAGAATCAAAATCATGAGTCATCTGCAGTATAGATCCAGGAATATCCATTCAGGCTAACTGTGGAATTTTTGATCCTTCAATTGGACATGTAGGACAGTATGGTTCAAAAAACCAAAGCTGTGTATTCATATCAGGAAACAGGAGAGACATATAGTAGGACATCTTACCTAAGTTGAACCTTTGAGATGGACTACTTCAGAGATCTCTACACCCTGCTCCACTGTGCCCCTAAGAAATAGCTGCTGTCTTCAGTACTGTGTGCACCATTCAGTTCCTTAGAAGATAAATTCAAAGTATTTCCTGGATCTCCTCTGGTGTCCGTGTTAACTTTCCACTTTTCCCCCACCATTGTTTTCTGAATCCAGTTTGTTACTAAAACAAACACTGCCTTAATGATTCTACTTTCAAAGAGTAGCCTAGAATTTCCTATTCCCCAAACAGAACAGGACAGGCTGAGAAACCAGATGGAGCTGGAGGATAAAATATGTATACTGTGGAACAAGAATCTGGCATCCTTCTCTCTCCTACTAGAATCTTGCTATGTTTAGTTGTGCTAATGACATGGTTTAACCACCAAGAATGTCGCATTTCTATTTTGTGTGACAGTGTGGAGAAGAGAAAGAAAGAAGAAAAGGTGGTTTTCTGTTGATTTACATATATTTTACACTATTGCTGTGGTAATCCTGTGTGCGTTGGATTCCAAGTGGTAAATATATGCTGTACAAAGGGTGGGAACAGCTTCCAAAGGTTTTCCAAATAGTTGCATGATAGAAACTCTGTCACTCATCAGAGAGACTGAATACTTTTTGGTTTATTTCCTTTTTTTTCCAGGTCACAGTTGAAAAAACTCTGCTTAAATGCTATCACTTCAACCAGGAAAATGCCTAAAGCTAAGTGTATACTGACGTACAATAGAAATGCCTTCCTGAATAACTACCTTTGTTTTCCTAGGACAACACTAAATAGCTGTATCAGATATGGGGTTCTGAAGACACTGTATCAGACTATCCGCTCACCTTATTTAGTTCCACAGATTCTGATAAAATTTTCTGTGTTACAGACGTACAAGAAAGAAGAAACCAGCTGACTGAAACCAAAGCCCCATAGCCAGCTTTACCTCCAGTAGCTTTTTTAATAGCAGTCTTACTAAGGATGTGAACTAGATGCACAGCTACCTAGGGACAAAGGATTTTCAAGTTGTTAGAGCAAGGAAGATGGGGATGGATTCTATTTGCAGTTCCAGCCCTGCCAAGTTTTTAATGATTAATTGCAGACTTTATTAATTAGTAATACAGGCCTGTAAGCAGCTCAGATTTTTTCATCTTTAGCCGTTCAACTGTAGTTTTCTATCTATGTGCATCCCTTTTACAAAATCTTGGAGAGTGTTTTGCTGTAGGTCGGCACTGAGAAATACAGCAGGTAGCAGTGAGTTTACATGTGTCTAGCCTAGGAATGCTTCCAAGGCAGATGTGTAGAAGCTAGCTGGTTTAACTCACATGATTTTGCTTTAAAAACACATTTCTAAACACCATGCTACTTGCCAGGCACTGCAGCCTTTCCACCCTAAATGCTTTATCTCCTCCTAGAACCTGTGCACATGGTACAGGACAATGAAAATAAGGTCACAAGATCCTGGGCAGAGAAGAACACACACATTTCTACTGGATGCAGATGATGTCCTTTTCTTGTACGGCTCAGCTGAGAGGGTTCCATCTGACACTTCGGAAATTGCATGGAATCACTTTATGGCCAGGATGCTTCTGAGACGGAGAGTGCTGATTGATTGCTGGCAGTTCATCTGGAGAACAGAGCTGTGAAGCTTCACTCTGAGCGGGTGCTTTAAGAGTTCCCTTTGTGAATTATGAAGGAAGGCCCTACTGCACTACCACCCACACGCTGGAGATTTGGTGCCCAAGTCAGTTGTAGCTGCTTGAGCCAGTCCTCCCTCGGCCCGTTCATGCACCGTAGGTTAGTTTCCCTTGGTCACTAGGTGGCAGAATTGGCGTTATTAAACCATGCAGGATTTTTTTTTTTCAATGCTTACAAACTACTTCAGCTCTGTCCTTGTAAACGAATTGCCAAGTCCTGATAGAGGGAGCTATGTGAAAGGAACAAACAGGACTCCCTCTCAAGGATATGATCTGTCCTGCAGCTGATGGATCACTTCTATTACGCTGGGTTAAAGACATGGGCAAATTTGACAGGTTCTCCTGTTAATGCCTTCTTTTGGGCTTTGGGTTGCTGGTCTTTTGTCAACAGAGGCTCAGCCCTGATTCCAGGGAACTTTTTTATTTGTTGACCAATATTTGCACTTTTCATCAAGAGGAATCTGTCTCTGAGACACATCCTGTAGTGCTTTTGGCTAACACTCCAGAAATCTAAGCTCACACTACATCACAAGGGATCACAGGGGATATATTTTTTGAGCTAAACTGAAGCACTTGGAAAATTCAGGTTTGAAGAGCTTTTTTAATTTAACCTCTTTCTGCCAAAGTGTTTTAGGTTGGTTTGAATCTTCAGGCCACGCAATATAGGGAGAACATTTAAATAATGTTTTTATTCCAAGCACCTTTCTGATAAATGACGGACATCCAGGAAACATGTATAACAGGAACGTGATTTTACAGAGAGATTTTAAACTTACAAAATCTAGATACAGTGCAGAAAAGGTAAACATGATACATGAAGCAGCTCCAGATCAAATCAGCTTCTAGTTTGATTAATTAATTTTGAAGTTGCCATATCTTCTGTGCTTGGCCGTAGCAAGTATTGGTCAAAAGGAGCAGCAAATGGGGAGAACAAGATCTCCCAGTCTGGAATAAGACTGCTGTTTCCTTTCCTGGTACATCTGGAAATAAGATGGCTGAAGGACAGGGTAAAGAACTGATCTGCACTAGGGCTGTCATGCAGCATAAAGAAAAAAACACTCTTGCCACCTTCCTTAATCTGTAATTGGCATATTTTGCTGTCCTGTACACTTTGGAGAGAGAGACTCTTCCATAATTCTTGCAATAGAACAAGGTAGGGGTGTGTGCGGAGGGGCAGGAGTACAGCTTGCCCATTCATTTAAGTTTCTGGCTGTCCACAAGGAAGCATAGTTTTTCGGTATATAGATCAATGAAGAATGCCTGTCTCCCCTTGTATTTCATTCCAAATAAGCAGCCATCAAGCTAGTAGCTGCATTTGAGGAGAGCTTGCTAATACAAGAATTCCTTTCAAGTGCTCACAGAGGTTGAGTGAAATGTCAAGATTCTGAAGCAAAATCTTGGACCCTGAGAGGAATTCAACTGCAATAAAAAGTTACAGTATTAACTAGCTCCAGTTTTGCATTTCACAGGCTTCATAATCTTCTGAACCATGTTGCCAGATCTCAGTGTCTTCAGACTTGAAATACGATTCCAACTCTGTGCCTTGACCCCACTGAGAATTATTCTGCATGCACAATTCAATGCTTTTAACCTTCATCATCTGTATACCCCCTGGCTAAGGGTATTGAAGGCTCTGAAGGAAATTGTTTTGCTGTGGTGATTCAAGTAATTTTATATTTTTTTCCTGCTTCCCTTGGGTCTTTGTACTCAAATGTGTCATTACCATTCTTCTCTAGTGAGTTTTTTTCTCATTTTTCTTACCAAAAAGAAAGGGGGTTTATTATATGTGAAAGTGGAATCTTTGACATATACTGAGAAAAGTCAGAAGAAAAGCTCAACATTGTTTCTCCTTCAAATTCAAAACATGCATAGCAAAAGATGAAATCCAAACTGTAATCACATCAGACATCAGTTCTGCTTGCCTTCCACAGCCAGGAACTTGGGACTTGCATTGTGTCCCAACAGTCAGATTTCTACATGTTCTGATCAAAGACCCAAAGGCAAAGCTCCTGTTTTAGTATTCCTGGCCATCACTGCTGGTTATTGGTGGTAGGGAGCGAGGGAGTCGTACAGAAAGAAAACCTGAGACTAAGGAAAACCTCACAGCCTCATAATAAGTTTGCATTTCTCTTCATCGAGACAGGCAAGAATCTTTGTGCTTCAAGTCATACAGTGATTGTGCCGGTAGTTAGGAATCAGGAATAGCATTTGAAACCCTATACATTTGAAATGGAAGCAAGGTTTATTTTTGACTCTGACATATATGGAAGACAAGTTGATATATGCGGAAGACAAGCTGCTTGGCTGAAATACTGGAGGATCCAATTTTTCCGTTTCTGCTGTCTGTGGGAATAAGTGCCTTTTGTAAGTATTGTTGCTTAACATGAGAAAATATTTTAAGTCTCATTTCACTATTCAAATGCTATTATACTTTATTTTCAAGAGGATGGAAGGGTCTCTTACAACACTGCGGTCAATGTATTTGCACAATTTGCAAAAAGATTACTTACCCTTATTCAGAATTTGCAGTGAGATGGCCATCTTGCCATTTGTACATTCAAAGACCTGATTTGCCACACAGCTGCAGTAGCTGCATATCTAATTTAGGGTAAAAGAGTAAGCTCGCAGCCCTGGGATTCTTCCTTTTTTTTCAGTGTCCAGCCTTAGAAGTCAGACCTGTTTGGTGTTGAAAGAAGACAGCAGCCATTTCTTTATGCATACCACAATTCTGCACTACAATGAAGACAAAAAGTATTTTTAGCATCCAGCATTTTGGATGTCAGCAGAAATGTTGTAAACTGATATATTAAAAATAGTTTTCCAATGACAAAGTTTTATATCCCAATATTTTGTCTGTTCTTGCAAGGCAGGAGGTTTTCCAGTGTAGGATATAGTGATACAAGACTTGGTTTGTTTGATTGCTGGGTTTTTGAAGACAATAGGATGCTTCAGAACTTTTGATGACTTTTCAGAGATTATTATTGCCAAAACTCAGTGCCCACAGGTTTCTGGCTTTTTTTTGTTTGTTTGTTTTGTTTTGTTTTTCTCTCCACAGGTGGTGATTTATCTAATATATAATTAAACAACTTTAGGAGAAAGGCTTCCCACTATACCTTCTTGCAGGCCTGTCTGGCATCTTAGTAGGAGAACTCAATCTCCTACTTGGTGGATGTAAAGATCCGGCCTAGCAAAGCACTTTACCCAGGTAGCTGACTTCAACCGTGTTCTCAAATGGTTGGCTGAATGATGATGAACTTTAAGCACATGCTGGTGCTACGAGGACCAGCTGTGAGGCCTCAGCTCTCAGCTGAGGCTTCTGGGCCCAGTGGATGTTTTTGAGTTGGAACATGCCATCAAACAGAAAATTTCAGAATGCATAAGTAGAGTTGATACCACTCGGGACAAATGGAATTAGCATTGCAATATCAGTGAAAGAGACAACTCAAGGCTGCCTTCCCTAAGGAGGGAATTTTTCTCTGGAAGGACACTATTGCAGATAGTGTCTTTGTCAGCCCTCGTGCTTCCTGCTAGTTGACATTATTTTATCTGAAAATAACACTGCTTAACATGACAGGACTGGAAGATGCGCAGTTCAGTAAGAGCAGATTTACTGCATTGTGAGCATCCAGTTGCCAGGCATATTAGTGTAGCTCTCACAGACATAACTGATGTCCAGTCAGCAAAATAACATTGCCTTTCCCCTCCTTCCTGTATTTTGCAATGCTTTTGCAAGTCAGCACATAGAAACCATTTGCATGTGTTCAGTTAAGTGGAGCAGTGCTGGATGGGCAAGGAGCTGGCATGCAGTTCGTGATAAAGAGAATCTTCTCCTCCCCTCCAAGCAGTCTCTTTATCTGCAGTGGTGGCATTGCTGAGTTACTGACCAAAGCAGGTAAATAGATGACAGTGTGCTAAAGAAAGGAGACATGTCTACAAGCCATTCTGGCACAATGAAGCAGCACTCCGTACCCCTGTATTGAATACACCAATATATGCAATTGGGTGTTTTAAACCAGTGACTGGCCTGCCCTTTCACAAAGAGGGACCACAGCATGTTTCTCCTCCTTGCCCTATTCTATAAGACCATGACAAGAGACGTACTTGCTCAGACCCTAGGTCTCTTTCTCCAATGTAAAACACAGTGTTTAGGGAGAAGTTTAAGAACAGAGAAAGGATGCAGTAACATCTTTAAATACTCCTCCCAATTCTACTGAGAGGACTTGATGCAGCCACTGGGATTTTTCTCGTACAGATTCTTTAACCATTCGGTGATTCTTGAGTTATTTCTGCATGCTGGGTAGAGCCAGCTTGCAGGTTTTGCCTCACGCAAGCAGAGAGGAGCAAATGCAGAGGTTAGGTCAACAGTGTTTCAAGGAAAGCAAGGGGGCTGTTGCTGTTGTGACTCAAAACCTCCCTGAATTGGGATGTGGTCCCTGTGGGTACTGAGAAAGGACGTTCTGGAGTGAATACCTGTGCTTTGAATGCAAAAGTGCTTCTGGGCCTAATGGGAGAAAAGGAAAACACCTAAAAACTTAAAATCACAAGGCAGATGAATTAGAACCAACATTTTAAAAGTGTCATGATACTTGAGTAGAGTTCATTTTTGAATATTTGGAATTGGAAATACTCAATATTTGTGAAGGCTTCCCATTATGTGATAAATACCGTAAAAACACCTACATAGAATATAATGGAGAAACAGTAACCTCTTTGCCTTTAACGTTGCAACCCACTTCCATTTGCAAGCTCTACCTTTTTGTCTTGAAGTATAACTTGGTGTCGAAGTTTTTATATATGAAGGCAAATGTGAATATGTTCAAGAAGCCTGAAGAATATTCAAACAGTAAAAGCTGGGCAGATGTAAAAGAAAGGTCATATTCAAAAGGCAAATCAACCTTTCAGGGATAAGTTCGGTGAATTTTACCATTTATACATCCATATGCTTGAATTATTTTAGGATACCAGATTACATACGATACATAAAAAATGTGCCAAATTGTTCAATAACACACTATGGCAGAGAAATGGGTTCTCAGTACACAACAGACTCTCCTTGTCTTTACTTTTGAAGTGGGGAGAGAGTCACTCTGGAAGTGAGCTAGCTCCACTGATGTCAGTAGGTAAGCATGTAGAGAGCTTGCAGACTATTTCTAGGCCAAATTCTTGTGTTTCACAGTATATGTAGCATTTACGTCTTCAAGAAATGGCCGGAGGTATTGAGGGCAGACTGAGTGAAGAAGGGGAGCACCAAAGACACCTCGTCTTTACATTATTTCCTTCTGCAGGGGCTGCTGTGGGCACAGTGTGCTCTTCTGAGAGTGTCTCTGCTGCTGTGCAGAGCAGGAGCGTGGGCTTGTGGTACTCCCGTAGGCTATGACCACACGTCACTGAGACGGAGGCTTGGGGGAAACTCCTTTCCTCCCTCCTTTCACTTGCCAGCCAATTGTGCACGTCTTTCTGTATTCAGCTAATACAGCTTCTGTGTCAGTGACAGCATTTGTGACAGCTCCCAGCTCTAAAGTAGTTTTGGGAAGATTCCAAGAGATGGAAAGTGTTCCCCATCTTTTTGGTTACCCGCTGGCTGCAAGCCTAAGAGTCTTGCAACTTCTCAGAACGCTACTTACAATCTATCAGCACGTGACTGGCCTTTCTCTGCGTCAAGGAACGCAGCTAGCACAACACTGCATTTAGTTTCTGATTTGGGGAGTTCGTTTTGTGGATCAGGATGTAGGGATCATTTGCACAGAATGATCAAACTGAAATTGCCTAAGCTGACCCAATTATAACAGATTCCATTGTGTTTTCACTCAGTTTATTAGATGCAATTATTTCTGTCAGGCTGCGTCAGAGATTATTTCATCAGTGAAAGCTGAGGACTGGGTATATGATTCTTTTTTCAGGCGACACACTGGCTTTTCATGTAATGGTATTCGGACTGGAGATGGTCTGTTACCGGATTTTCTGTCTTGTGATAAATCTGATTTTAACCACTCAACAATCCGTGAAGAAGACAATACTGCATAGTGGCTGTGAGGAAGAGTGGGAATTCAGAAATGTGCTGCTCCTCTCTCCATTCCCAGGCATTTCTTCTCCTTGATTTTGACTGTTCACTCTCCAGTAAAGGAAATGTTTTTACGTAATGCTTGGCACTGAGGGGCTCAAACAAGGTCTCCAGATGCAGCTGCAGCAGAAGGATACAAATTTCAGCAGATCTGACTTTGAGATTTTTTGCATACTTTAATCTCTTGTTTCCATGGTTTAAAGTTGACAGCTAACGTTAAACGCAGTGGGTCAGGTTTGACTTTGTTATTATTACACGGATTTCAAAAAGTCATCAATCGATTTGACTTATTGAAGAGGTGACGCCATGGAGTTAGGAGAAATCTTCACATTTAACTGTTTTCTTACCAGTGACATATGTGGTATTTCAGTTCATGGTAAATGTCTTCTCTTTCTCTGAACAACTCTCCTTGAGAGCTTTGCACAATATTTTGTACTGTTTGTTTAAGATGAAAAAGCATTGTTTCCCGGAGTTATTATTTATTATTAAATAATCTGGTCTTATTTCCCTTGGTTTTGTAGCCTCTTCTGTCCTCGTGCACCCAAAATCGTTTGTCCAGTGAGGACAAAGATCTTATCGGCTCACCTCCCTGTCACTGAAATGCTACTTGCACAATATTCACCTGAGATTAAATCTGTGTCATTTTAGAATGATTTGCTCAGTACCAAATAATGCCTTCAGCTGTATAATTGTATCTCTAATCAAATCAAGGACTTCCCTAACAGATGGCTCGATATACAGTCTTTGTTGTTTGGTGGTAAACCAAGAAGCCAAAAAAAATACTAAGAAGCAGAAGCTATTTTGCAATAGTCGATGGAGAGCTCCAGTGAGAGCAAAATAGCAATGTCTCAGTTAGATTGTTGTGATGAGTGTTCTGTGACCCACTCTTTACTTTTTTGGAAGATGGTATTTTTATAGTGAGGCTATTCTAGCTAGCTGTCAGCATATTGTAATAATGCAAAAGTGATCTGTTGCCCATAACAGTTGACTGATGAGGATTCAGTGGGCTCGTATACAATGAATACCTTGAAGTATTATGAGAAAGCCCTTTAAATTGTGGATGACTTCCACACTCATTAACATGTTTTCAATATGTTTACTGACCTTTTGCAAAGTGTTTTGCAGTCCCTGGATGAACAAGATCCCCAAAGTGCCAATAGCGCTTTTTTTATTAGCGTGAGCATGAAAACAAATGAAGTAGAACCTTGAGTGCCAGATGACAGTGCCACCCAGGACCTCGATAGACCAGTATGTGAGCTCCACCCCTGTTGGCAGGCTTTTGTAATCTGAACAGCACGAGTAACTACTCCTCCTGCTTTGAAGCAGTGTGAAACTTCAAAGAACATCAAAGCTCTAGGGAGACCAATGCCAAGTATCATAATATTTATTTTCCCCCATCTTGAATGAGTTCAGGCATCAGTACCATGACAATAATGCTAGACACGTCCCCTGCCCTGCTTAAGATTCATGATTCAAAGTTCTTGATGAAGAAAAGAATGTAACAAAGATCTGAACGTGACAGCCTACTTTTAACTTTATTGTCTCTGAGTGTTCTGGCTTATTGTTCTTTTCCTAGTCCGCTTTGCTGGCATTTAGGCCAAGACTGAGTGTTCACTTTATTGAAACAGAAGCATACCCTGCTCGCTGTGCAGTGTCAAAAACAATGAGACGAGAAGTCTAGTAAAGCATTTATAACCTTGTACTGAAAAGTCTGACATGCAATTGGCAGTGGAGAGCTGAAGGAGGAAACGAGTAGGAAGATGTAAAGAGCTAGTTGTAACACTGCAAAGAGCAAAGTGTAAACCATTCCCAGGGAGACAGTAGAGAGACCTTGGCCTTGGCTTTGGATTGCGATGCTAAAACTAAAATCAGGCTTACTTTTGAGTGTGTAATTCTGGCTTTTCATCTGGAACAGACAGGTAGAAAATTAGTTACTTAGGTCCCATGATATCAAGGGATGGAGTATGAGCAACAGCTAAATTTGACTGGCCAACATCAGATGAGCAGACTAAAGAAAACAGGAGTTGCTTCAGAGCTGTTGATCAACTCTGTGGATTCAGACAGCAGGAAGAGAAGTAGTACCACAAAAAGAAATGAAGTTGGTTTTGGTTTGTTGTTTTTTTTTTTGCCTTGAGTCATGCATGGCTACTTTACTATCCTTGGTCATAAACCTCTGCATAGATTAATTTGGCATAACACAGCTTAAGGCCTCCTGAGCCCTGCCCAGTGCCTTCATGAAAGTGAAGAAATAAGGCATATGACTCTTCTGTAGAGTTTGCACTAGACAACAGGAATCTGGGAACAGAATGCAGCACTAAGATTTGTACAAGAGATGGATTAGAGCATCCGTCTAGACATTTCATTTACTAAAAGCATCCACCTTCAGTTGCTTTCCCGGTCTTTTACAAAGTGATGTATGCCTGTTATTGACCAATCACTCTATGGAGATACTTACTGGTTGGATATTTAGTAGGAGAGCAGCATTTCTTTCAGATGGCCAAAGGGGCCCTGTCCATGTATGGGATGGCTGTTTCCACATTTCCTTTTTTTACCTATTTCTACTATTCTACCATAGTCTTTGGCTGCTCTAAGTATTGTCATTATGAATTCAGTAGGAATATATACAAGGTGTATCCTTAATAATGGTGAATCTCATTGTACCTTATGCAGCTCAAACATTTGTATGTAACAGCACCATACTGTAATCTCTTCTACAGCCTGAAAATGCCAGTTATTACATCTTATCATTTATGCCCAGTCTTGGTGGTAGACATAAAATTCTACTTCAGAACTAACTTTGACAAGCAGTTGTAAGCTTCTGCTAGTGCCAAATATGCCCACTTGCCCACTGAGTCAACATGCTCTTGCAATATATAACTTCTTTTGCAGTCTTCTGAGGTGCAATCCAGACTTTGAAGTTGGCTTCTCTGAATCCCACTTTCTCTTCACCGCTTAATGGTAGCAGAGTTCAGAAAGAAGGCTTTGGCTTTCCAGCTATAGACTCAAATGGAAAACAGGCAAAGCAGAAGGTCACTTTCAAATGAACCAAGCAACATACATTTTATTAGCAGCACTTGTCAGTTTATCATGCAAATACATGCCTGCCACTGAAGGCCTCGCAATTTGTCCAGTATTGTTTGGCAGTCCCAGTTCAGGCAGTGTGAGTGCTCAGCTGAGCTCTGCATCCTCCCTCCCATGTGCACGTCTATGAGATTTTGCCAGGCCGACTTGTCAGTAGTCAGTCCCATGCTACTGTGTGCATAGTATGTGTCAGTGCTTTTCTCTTATCTCAACACATCAGAGATGAACGTGAATGTGAACTTGTTTTCTTCATGTCCAACAATTTGAGATGTCATTAAATATTCAGCTGGAGCAAATAATTGAGTACATGAACTACTCTGAAGTTTTGGAATAAAGTCTTTGAGAAGCACCCTCCCAGAGTAGGAATTAGTAGGAATGGGGCAAATCCAGACAAGCTATATGGCAAAAGAGTAAGCAGCTTTGGGCTTCAGTCTCTGTGTTTTGATTTTTAGCTGTAATTTTGATTTTGCTGTCTTTGCCTGTTTCACATTCCAGTCATTCTTCCAGGAAAGTTTAGATGCAGAATAAAGTGACACCAATAAGAATGCTATGCGTGATAAGTGCAGAATGAGTGATGAGATCTTTTTTGGCCATTAGAGAGGGAGATTACTTACTAGTCTATGTCGCTGTGTCCGAGTTGTGTGATCTTCTGCTCTGATACTGTGAGCATGGCTTGAGAGTGGAGCGACTTATACCAGCTTCCCAGAAACATACAAGGAAATGAGACAGGATCAGCGAAGGTATGAAAGTGCTGTGAATTATTTTAATGCTTATAAATGTCTGTGTTCCAAGAAAATTCTCAATTTCCAGAACCCATTCTTACCTGCCAAGGAGTGGCATGGACACACATGTTGAAGTATGAGAAATGCTAACATGCTGAGGTAACAAAAAGAAGCAGATGGCATCTAGGCTACTAGATTGAAGATTTTGTCAGCCATTTCTCAAGGAAATTCTGGTCTTGGCTGAGCGAAAGCCATTGGGAAGTGCCATTTTATGCTTTTGCAGGTGGGGTCCTCTAGCCTCTAGAATAAAGTTCACAGGCAGAACGGTGTTTTCTGTGTGCTCTGCAGAGCCATTTCTACTGATTACAATCACCTGCAGCATTGCTTCAGCTTTGAATCGAGGCTTTTTGGTTTGCTACAGCTGAGGTCAGAAGCTGACAGTGTCTGGGGAAATTAAAATTCATCGAGAGTAAGCTGAGAGACGCTTGTGAAGATGTGCAGAATGTGGAGGGTGCTCAGAATAAACAATCCAGACCCTAAATTCACGTGAATGGAACAAGAGAAGACATCCTCTTGTAAAGTACTGGCAAACTCTCAGTCTGCAGCTCATAACCCTGCTTTATGCTGAGGTTTCGGAAAGCAAAGAGAGTAAATACCAAGCTTACTCTGCTCTATGGATGCATTTTTGAAGCATAAGATGAAGTTACTAATTTCTGTTAAGGTATGTTGCTTTACCCATTTAAGTGAAATGACAATTGAATACACTGAAGTCACTATTATAAGAAATGGGGTTTATGTGAAGATGTGTAATGATCTCAGAGCTGCTTGCCATTTATAAGAAGAATTGGGAGCACGGTTCTTTGCTGTCCCTCCGGTATCCCTTCAAATTCCCATTCATGCAGTTTTATGCCAGTTCATCTAGAGCTCCAGGGAACTCTTTAAGACATAAGCCTAAGTCAGACACCAGGTTTTTAAGAGAGGATCATTTTTTCCTGCCCCTACTTTAATTTTTGGTCTTTATAGGATCTCAGTAGGCCTCATACATTACTAGGAGGAACTTCAGCAAAGTGTACACATTCGGCTTTTTCTGTAACTGTCTCACAGCAGCAATGAGGTTATTTTTTAATTAGAATCCTAAAGATTTAGCATTTATGTCACAGGTTTTTTTCTTTCTTTCCACTGAACAGCTTATCTTGCATATATCCATTTTCTGTTTTCTATGTCACTGTCAGTTTCTATCTTAAAATTCACACGTTGCTGGGTGCTTCCAGGAACACTATGCATGCGTCTCAGTGGCAAATCTTTCACCTGTAGAAATTGTCTTGGTTCCTTTGATCCCTATTCAGCAAGGCATTTATGCATATGCTTCACTTTAGGCACATAAATAATCTTTTCACTTCAGCTGGATTATCCATGTACTTGAAACCAGATTTCAAATTTGCTCAAACTCTAGTTTTCTGAATAGGAACCTCAGAATGTCAAGCAGTGCAACACAGTCAGTTATTCACATCCCAGATGAGGCATAAGGGATGTATGAGACTCTAGAGCCTTAAGACCTAGATTTAGGACTAGTCTGCTGTTGTTCAAACCCTATTTTTTTCACTAATTCCACAGCTTGCTTCTTTTTTTTTAATCTCTTTCTCTTTGTAGACACTACTATGGTATTTGAGAGTTTCACAATTTTGTAAAGCGTGATCTGAAAAAGATTTCTTTCTCATTATGCCTGAGGACGTGAGGGTCCCCAGAAGCTGTGTTTAGAGGAGTCGTGTGCTGTGTAGACATCTTGGTCTTTCAGAGAATGTCCCAGGTAGCGGGAGCAGACCCCTGGAGTGTTCTGCAGCTGCTCTGCCTGTTCCCCATGCTGGCTGTGGCACTGTCCTATGTGTTGCTGAAGCCTTCCTCAGTCAGAGAGAGGTCATCTCTCTGACAATATGAAGATCAAAACTCTCATCTTATTTTGACCCGGAGCCAGGGAAAAGAGCAAAGCCCAGAGCTGGTCTGTTCTTAGCTATCTGTGTCGCATGAGCAGATGGGCTGCCGCATAGTAAACCAGCTGTGACTGTTTTAAGGGGCAGCTGTTCTGTACTTAGGCATAACGGCTGATGCTATTTAGCGGTCCAAAGTGCTGTGTGAATGTAGCTCGGCCTGGCTCTGACTGGATGGGTGTTGCTTCTTTCCCGTCATCAGGAAATGGCCATTTCAGTGAGGAAATAAGAAAAACGGTACATCTGTCAGCCTTTCAACAAAAGGGGGGAGCACCTCATAGGAGCACCTTGCAATAGTTAGGAAGGGGTAGGATTCAGCTACGTCAGTACCAGCTTTACTGCGTGACTTTGGCAAATCACTCGCTTCTTGATATTTGATAGATAAACTGATAAATTGAGCACAGTCTCAGGCCACTGCTTCAGTGGGACAACCAGACTGCACAGTGCTTGGATAATACAAAGCATATAGCCCCTTAGGAAGTAGATAGTGGATGGTGAATTTATACAAAGTGCTTCCTCATGCAGGCTGCCTTAGTCTTCCCCAACGTGAGCCATCTGCTCTTTCAGGTCAGTTGAACTTTGAGAGATCCAAGCGGTAGATTTATTTGCACAGGATGCAACACTGATGGGAGGAGGCTTTTGTCGGCATATTAACTTAACCAGCGCTTTCATAATCTGCCACCGTAACTTCATATACTGTGTGTCATCAACAGGATGAGGGGAGTTTGAGGAATTAGATCCTCAATGTGGGAATTGCCCTCATTCTTCACAAAATATCTACTGTGGTATTCTGGACTGCTTGTTTGTTAGCTAATTTATTTTTTTTATATAGCTGTCTTAAAAGGATTCAGTGTTTCTAGCGGCCACTGTTGGTGAGAATTTGCTGAGTGAGTTACGTGCTTCTGAAAGAAAGACAGCTGCAAGAATACGTAGATAGCTGCTGGTTAATCTTTGATGATGTGATGGCTGCTGTGAGGGATTAAGTGAGGAATTTCCTCTAGGTCTTTACAGCCTGCACTACACAGACAGTCTCCACACTACAGGGTTGTGAAGGACTCACGTCCTCCCCTGGTCCTTGGCTTATACTAGGGAAATTTGCTACTTTACCGTAGCTGAGTAGCAGCTAAATTGATTTACACAGCTATCCTCAGCAGAACTACTAGCCTGGTAGATCAACAGTCCCAGTCTTGTCTGTTTCAGTTTCCACTGTGTAGGTTTGGCTCCATGCAAAGACCTGTTAACAGCAGAGTGTAGGATGCACTATAAACTCACTCCCTAGCATGCATTAGGTCTTCTGTTTGTGCCTAAAGTTTTCCGAACTTGAAAACCTCACTGGAAATTCAGGTGAAGCCATCGTATGACTGTGTGCTTTGGACGTCTGCTTTCTCACCCCGATGAGGTCCATCTTTGTGTAGTCCAGAAAAAGTAATAGTAACTACTTGAAATGAGGCATGACACAAAACAATATTACTGGCTATTCCTAATTATTCCCAGTGTTTGTAATGTGGTCGTTCCTGCAGATCTAGATAAGCGTTTTGTTGTGATTGGTATTGTAGAGACTAATAATAGAAAAAGATTGCCATCTCAAAGATCCTACAGTGGACAGGCAAGAATTATTACTTCCCATTGCAAAGGCAGAGAGAGATTTGGTGACTTCCCAAGATAACAGAGGAAACTGGTGGCAGAGTACGGGACTCAAGGCTTTCAGCCTGTGGGAACACCCAAATCCTAGTCAGACCTTGAACTTAAAAAAGCCCTGAGCCTCTGAGGCTCAGCTTCTGATACTTACAGCAAGGACTGCAATAAGCAGGGCAGCTGGGATAGCGTTTGTCTCTCCCGATCCCGTGCTGTGACCTGACATTGTTGTGTTCTCTTGGAGCCATAGACATTAAAATTCATCACCTCCAGAAAACAGGAAATTAACGTGAAAAAAAAGAGGTTGCTTAATTTGTGTGTTTATTCATTACAGTCTATTGCAGAAACAGATACTGCAAGACAAGGTGGAAATATGTAGGTCATTCAAAATGTGTTCTTCCCTGGTATGGAGGAGGTTGGTTTTTGTTTTTCCTGCAGTTAGAAGATAGGGTAAAGACTGACACTGAGAGAGACTGGAAGCGACAGGTGATGAAAGAAAAAGAGAATGAAAGTGACTATTGTAACAAAGCCTTTGAATTAACAGCAGATGAAAAGAAACCTGAACTAATTCAAAGCTAAAATATATGGGTGATGTTTGTCTGTGGTAAGGCAAAAGATACAGTGCTAAGCAATTAAAGCTGAGCATCAATTCTGCAGGCTGGAACTACTCATTCATTTTGGAAAACAGTGTGCTAATGACAGACACACAGAAAGTATCCCAGATCAAGGCCGCTGCATAAGCAGTTTGACTTCTGTAATATTGCAAGCTTCATCTGTGACAAAATTAATTCACTTCTTTCCACGAGTCCAGTCCACACTACTTGACAATGCTTCTTGGAGAACTAGGCCCAAATTTGCCCTCGGCAATCAAAGGCTAACAAGTATTAGTACTAGCTAGGAAGCGAGCCAGAAAGAATCAGAGCAATGTAACTTCCTACACCTGTCTTAACAACATAATTGCAACCTATCTAGATATAATAAAAACATGGAACTTTTATTAAATCAGACTTGCCAACAGAGGGTCAAAACCCCAAACCTGAGCATGTTTCTACTTTTCTGCCACTGTGACGTTTCAGTTTTCAGCAGACTAATAGCTGCTCCAGTGGAGACACGTTGCAGCTGTGTACTGTCTCCTGGTCCCGGGCTTGCCGGGTCTTCTGCTTATACCTTGTCCTGTCCTTCATACCTGGGCGAACAGGGCATAAAATGCTTCCATTCCAGTTTCAGAGCATACCAAACATATTTGCCACCTCTTGAAGTGTTTGAGAATAATCAGGAAAAGTAGGAGGCAATGCAGAATAAAAATTTTCGAGCAGAATTTTTAATGGTAATTTTTTCTCAGTTCAGCAAAGTTGGAAACATTTAACCGATGTTACTGGGAGGAAGATATGATTGGGGGGGGGGGTATGGATGATTTAAGAACCTTTCATTTAATTTTTTGACATTTCAAATATTGTTTAACATGTCATGCTGCAGTGTGTAATGCGTCAGACGACAGAGATTAAACAAAGCACTTCAACCTAGTCAGATTTAGGTAATTCCAGAAAGGATTTTTTTCAGATTTTTTTTATACAGAATATTTTGATATAGTCTATCAATACTGTTGCTATTTGGGAAGGTAAGAATTCTGAAATATCAGAATTTTCTGTGCATGGCACTGCATTTCTGCATTTTGACTCTTTTTATGGTGTAGAATTTGGTATGCTGAGTCTTAGGTGAGGATACCACAAACACTACTAGACTAGTGCTAAAAAAAACCAAAACCTGTTCCATGAGCAGTTTGACTTGTGGGATATTGAAGCTGCCCTCCCCTTCCCAGCCCCCAATTCTGGTATTTTCCCTCCTATCTCTGCTTTCTGTTTCCTGCCTGACCCTCTCTTGTGCTGGCATAAATGTCTTAAATAGCTCAGAGATCTGCGTTGAGTAAAAGTTAAGGGAGAAAAGGTATGAAAGTCATATATACATACACACACATATTTCAAGAGATCATTAACTGAATTATAAACACCATGTGAAAGATGGCCTGTCTTATTTTGCCTCTTTTTCTAAATGAACTCAGATTTCTAGAGAGCATAAAACTTGATTTGAGGCCATCTAAGCTACAGCAATCATCTTGTGTAAAGCAGAAGGAAAACTAATATGAAGTAAAAGCTAATAACTGTATCAATATAGCATTTTGTGGCTGAAGTAATAATAACTTTGCTATTACTCCTTGCTGCGTAGGACACTGTGTAGGTCTTACAGGGCAAAGAAAGTGGTAAAACTATAATTTTGTATTTTTCATTTCTAATTTACCCTTTCCACGTTTTGGTGTTATGTAGTGTTTTGTGAGAACTGTTAAGTTACTACTGGTACTAGTTGCCCTAGCATCTTAGGGCCACATGTGGCCGAAGTACCACTGTGGTCAGAGTCATACAGATAGAGGACAAAGCAAAAGTTACTGCCCTGAAGACCTCTATGGGTGTCTGCCAAAACTGAGATTATGTCTCCTTTATATAAACTCGAACCAATCCTTTGAAGTTATTGACGCTGTGCAGATTTATACCACTTGAGGATTTGCCTCCTATTTTTGTAGATACAGCAGGATGTTGTAGCCTCCAGAAACGTCTGAAGACAGCCTGTTCTCTTGCTAAGCTGCAGCTCCTCTGTAGCTTCAGCTGTCATCTGCAAGCTTGCTAGGCAACTCCGTTGCTGGGTGCTGCATCTTCCCAACGTGCTGCTCTTCACACGCTGAGATGAAGGAGTGAGATTGTCGTTTTCACTCCCAAAGACAGAAAAGTTTAACTTTTTCTTCTTATCACCCTGCAGGTACATCAGCATTGCACTGGTACAGTTTTCCAGCTGCTGCTCCTTGGGTTGTTATTGCTCTCTCTTGGGCAAGTGGCATTGTTTGGCTATCGAAAGGTAAGTGGGCTGCCTGAATGGGTGTGGGTGGGAGGGTGGGAACTGCTAGTGCCTGGGATGCGCTGGTTCTGTTTCCTGCCTGCCAGGATAGACCCTTTTCAGACAGACACACTTGTATTTCAAGCTTTAATACCTGAATACTGCCACCTTTATGCCCTTAGATGGTCAAGTCATCCGTGTGCGACAGCGAGTCCTGCGATGATGCCAAGCCTCCCCCACCGGCCTTGTTGTAGGTCCTGTCCATATTGTACTTGTGGGCTGAACTTTAGGTTGCCTTCAAGCTCACACTTAGTGATTGTCCTCAGCTTGATTTCCAGTGGCTACTTAGCCCTTCTGCAGGCTTTGGAGTCCAGCAAAGGAAGTCTCCCGTGTGCCGCCCCAGCTCCCAGCTCTTCAATCACCTGTCCTCTCTTGTGCTCATATAAAGCCCAGCCCTGTAGAGGGGCTGGTCTCCAGCAAGCTCTGCTCAAGAAGCCCAACACAGAAAGTTGCATGGTGAGAGTCAGGTGGGGAGAAATGGACAGATAGATCATACGGCTTGGGCAAGGGAAAGGAAATCTGTAGTGTAGTTCTGTGTCAAAGGGGTGATTTGAAAGGCTGATGACCTTTTCTTCTTGGTGCCATTTTGAAACAAATCATCCCGTCAGAGTGGAGGAAGAATACCAGCCCTGAGTTAGGCCTGGGAGCTTTTAACTTTTGCGTAATTGTGAAGGAAAATACAAAAGCAGTTTGTGGCTTTAGGTCAGTAGGTATTGTGACAAGTTTTGCTAGTCCCCCAAAACTCAATTTTAAAAAGTAAAATATTTTAAGAATACCACAAGCTTTGAATTAAGAACCATGCAGAAAATGCCTCCTCAAAGAAGGTTTTAATTATGTTTTAATCTACTTTTAGAGAAAGTATTTTTTTGCAGATGGCAGATCTTGTGTCATTGCATCAGTAGGTGGACTACCATGCCGGAGGATGACGTACTTTTCAGTTTAACTTTGCTAGTTTAGTAAGTTACTTAGCAAAAGCAGTTTAGAGAGACAATATTTGGCGATGACAGAAATTATTCCCTAATGGGAAGAGGACTGTACTGTGTCAGCCTGCAAGCTCCATTCACCTAATTGCCTTGTAGGCAGTGGGGTGGGCATCCCTGAAGCAGGTCAGATGGGGAATAGCTTATATAAACACAAAACCAGTGAAGAGAAGTAAAGTAGAATTTAGTAAAGAATAACCAACACTGCTCTATTATACTCTGTCAGTAACATCTGAAGGTAAAAAATTCTCTACTTTGGTTACCAGATGCCAGGAAAATAATATGAAAGGCCTGAATTATTGCTAAGTCTTGATAAACCAGTTGGCAACAGGAGGAGTAAAATAAGCATCTTTTGGCGCCTGAAACATTGTTATTTTTCAAATAATAAATTGTATGGGATCCTTGCTAGGCCTGAAAGCTGGTCAGGGGCACACTAGCATCACAAGCAAGAGATGGACAAGCTGAACAGAGGTATGCCAAGGCTGCATGGCTGTAGATTCTGAGTTATCAGGCACACACGGGTACATCCGCTAGAACAAAGTTCCCTTCTATGCAGATACTGCTATGCCATATCAGGCCCCTTCACAGAGCAATCTATAGCTGTTTTAAATTGATACAAGCCTTAGAACTTTCTTTTAAGTCAGAGTTTGTACAGACAGAAGGCTGAACTGTGCTGCTCTGCGTTCTGTCCTATAGCTATAAACTGCTTCCGCCTGACCTGAATCTGCAAAGTAGACTGTGTGTTTATTCCGTGACAATTCCTACACCAGGTGTGGAAGGGAGGGGGAAATTGGGATATTTGGTTTCACCTTTGTTGGAGATAAGGGACATGCCCTTTTCTTATTTTGTGTTTAAGTGTGTGTGTTTATGCTTTCATAAAAATATCTATTCCATACAATTTAGCTTTCTATTTGGTGAAATGGAAATTCTATGTTCATGTGGGCTGAGGGAAGGGAGATGAAGACCATGTTAACAGCAGGGCCATTAAGGAGGACAACAGCTAAAATGGTGTCACTTCTTTAAGATGACACAGGAGTCTGCTGCCTCGCTTGCGCAACTTCTCTTGTTAATGGTCAGTGACGAAAATGCATATGGAGGTCCATACACACAAGAGTCAACAGGATGTTACCTCCTTTTTCAGAGCGTAATGCCTGACGGTTGTAGCTTTTACTTTGAAATATTTGCAACTCTGTGCCAGTTTGTCAATGTACGGTCTTTTGGGAGATTTTGTTAAGCCCTTGTTATCATGTTTCATGAATGTAAGCACCAACCATCAGCTGTACTAAAAATGCATTTTTATCTGTTCCTGCCTTTGTACAGTCAGTGGTGACTCCTGTTATGACAACTGAGAAAAGAGCAGTGTGTTTAAAGCGTATATATCTGTCATGACTTCAGGTAGCTTTAGCATGAACTTTGCTTTTGCCTTTTTATTCTTGATATAAACAGATGTATTTTTTACTTCTCTCACTAGGCAAGTTTCCCATGTATCTCAAGGCTCTATAACTGTTTTATATTTTTTTAGTGTTGGAGAGACCGAGTTTATAGGAGATGGCACAGTTTTGTCACTTATAGCAACATTTGAAGTGACATTTTTTCCAAGTAAGCATTTTCTCTAAGCATTTTTATTTCCTTTCAATTCTGGCTTCCTCAAAAACCCCCAACATTTCACATCCTAAATCTAATCACAGTGGAAGAGGAATACTTGAGGTAAAGCCAGTACTGTAAACATGGAATTAATTTATGATTTACTTTTATTGATTGTACAATAACTAAGCATTTGTTTGATTAGTTGTAAAATAATGGGAAAACAGTTGATAACACTTTATCAAATGGTTTCAAATGATATCAAATGCTCCTAAAGTGCTTTAAGATTTACACTATTATAAACGGTTAAAGCTCAAGCCTAAAGTGAGTTAGAATTAAAGCTAATTGGTTTGATCTAAAGATCTTTTTTAAAAAACAAATGATGGCTGCTTCTCTTTTTTTATACACAGATGAGGTTTTCTGAACCTGGACTCTGCTTGAAACAGAATTATTTTAGGAGTTTGAGCAGAAACAGTTTGGTGCATGAGTAGACTAAAGTGTCTCAACAGGAGACACTGGAAACCTGAAATCTGGCATGGAGATAATCCATTGTCCTAATGGAAAAAATCCATCTTTGTTTAGCCAGATCATACAGGTTTGAATTGCGTGCCTTGACAATTGCTTGACTATGTGTGTATTAACTGAGACATCATTAGGAAAGCTGTATCTCCAGCAGATGGATTGGATATTAAACTGATAAATGAGGAAGGGCTACACCAGGAGCACTAGGGTAACAGTAAACGTAGTTCATCTTCATCATTTGCTATGCAGAGAATTTGTGCATAGGTACTATAGGATTGAAGACTGTTGCAATTGCACGGCGCTGGCATGAGGCAGAAGAGCTAAGAGTTGGTATGCACCTTGAGACAACTGCAGTTTTAAGCTCCTCCCTTTGGCATCCTACTGTTCCACTAGTAAATCTGAGCAATTCCATATCAGCATTGTTTAGTCAACTTTGATGGTGCTATGCTGATTTACATCTGTGAAAGATTTACCTAACAGCCTCATTAAAAATCAATATGATATGAATCATGTTGTGTCGTGCTTCTATTTAACTCTTGTGCCTTATCTGCCCTGGCATAGGATATTGAATCATAGAATATCTCAAGTGGGAGGGGACCCATAAGGATCGTTGAGTCCAACTCCCTGCTCCTCGCAGGACTACCTAAAACTAAACCATATGACTAAGAGTGTCGTCCAGACACTCTTTGAAATTTGACGGGCTTGTTGACCGCTTCCCTGGGGAGCCTGTGCCAGTGACTGACCACCCTCTCAGTGAAGAACCTTTTCCTAATGTCCAATCTGAACTTCCCCTGACTCAGCTTCATTCCATTTCCTGTTTGCACCTAGTTTGAGGGGCCAACATAAATCCTTTTAATCTGTGACAGTCTTTACTTAGTTTGACTTAGAAATTAATAAAACTCAGCCATGATTATGCAAGACAGTCAAGCATGTGTCTTAACTTGGAAGCATGAGAGTGATCCTGTTGAAGTGAGAGTTTAGAATGTAAGTAAGTACCTGCCTAGACAGGGGACGTAATTAAAGATCTAGAGCGATAGCATGGAATGACTTTTGGCTTGGTGACTGATACCAGAATTGCATCAGATTGCAAGTTCAGCATGACATAGAATGTAAATACGGACTACCATATGCCTGGGATAGCTCTTATTTTAAACCTGAGCATGATCCTTCCACTCTTTCCTTCCATTCCGCAGACAAGTAAGAGCTGTTTAATGTCTCATTCAATCTCACTAAGCAGTGGCAGAAGTAGATTGCCTGTGCTCCTTCTAGCATTGTACAAACTTTTTGTCAGAACTGTTTCTCCTTGTAATGACTTTTCCACCTTTGGCTTGTGCCGAAGAAGGAAAAATTAATAATGATTATTTGATCAAACAGCAGGAATGTGGCAAAATGAATTTGAGCTGTGTTATGAGGACAATGGATTTGCCACCTGATCTAAATGAATGCTGAATGTAAATAAAACTTAATATTCAGAGTTCACCCTATTTTAGAGCAGCAGAGGCACATCATTAAAAAAATTTCTGACATGTCAGTGAGCAATGAATTACCATGCAATACAGCACTGTAAAGACATAACAAGCAACTCCCTGCTGGTGTATAATGTGCCAGCACATGGAAGATGATACATAGAATGAGACAAGGAATAGCTCCTTAGGGAATAAGACATTTCAGGCCTAATCCTGAGGTAGTGTAAGAGGCATATATCTCCACTGAATGAACCGGAGCTCAACTGATTTACAGCAGTCTGGGTGCCAGCTTTTTCTCATTAGTGAACAGAGGTGATGTTCTCTCTCTCACAACTTTTTCCTCTCCAGCTTAATCAAATTACTTCAGCCGCTAATGTTAAGGTTTCTCCATTGCTAGCCATCTGCTGCTGAGTCTCATCTTTCCACTTAGACTGGTGGTCTACCCTTTTGCTCCCCAGTCTTCTGTGCTGAAACTTGACAGGCCATTCTTTCCTTTAATTGGGAATGTATCTTGACAGTGCTTTCCAGCTGGTGGTCCTCAACAACTTGTCAGGGGACTACAGGAAATCACTACCTGTTCAGAAGGCTTAAATTTGCCATACAGGGATCTGTACTTCCACTGGAAAAACAGGGAGTCTGCAAACTGATAAAGGTTTAATGTCAGAGTCGTAGCTGTTGACTTTCGCAACTTGAATAAGATGAGAGGAATGCATGGCAGGAAGGCAGGAAACAAGCATAATTTGAAACAGGAGATGTCCAGATTGGTATAAGGAGAAACTCTACCACCATGAGGACAGCCAGGCAGCAGAGCAGGTTGCTCAGAAAGGCTGTGCCTTTCTCCTGAAAAAACCTCCTTGGAGGTTTTCAGACTGTGACTGGACAAATTACTGAGCAACCTGGTCTGATCTCAGGGCTGACCCACCTTTGAGCAGGACCGGAGACCTCCCATGATCCCTTCCAACTTAGATTATCCCATGATTCTTGCGTGGATTGCACATGGGAACTTTCTGGGCTATTCAGAACTGTCTATTGCGAATCCTGAGACCTTAATGGATCTTTTTAGGTTACAGGAATATTTGGTCAAGATCCAGGAACAAAACTATACCATATCAAAAAATAAAGTGAACATTTTACGGCTTGTGACGGTCATAATAACTGACCAGGCCACGCATGATGCCAATGAAAAAAACATAGTTAAGGAATTCCTTTTAGGCCTTTAACATTTTGGTGACATTTCTGCATGCAAAAGCACAGTTAAATATGCAGCTGTATACTTAGATCTACATATATCTGCATACACATTATATTAATTTTTTTTTTTACAAGAATCACACTAGTACAAGCTTTTCAGCTGCTTGCTGTATTGGCTGCTCTAACTTCAACAGTAGATCTAGCTGAACCATTTCTTACTGTAATTGTATTTATGGTATATTGTCTAACTGCTAGCAGCACTGGACTTGAATCTGAATTACCCTGTTAGTGCTTGCTGCCCCTTATTGTGCCCAGATTTCATATTTGACCAAAGAAGATACAGAGGGTATTTCATGTAGATTGAATAATGGCAATTAACACAAATAGAAATCACTGATTTAACATGGCCCAACATGCCCTGGGAGTTACGGTAATTAGCTGCAAGTAAGAGCTAAGTTAATAGGTACAATTTTCAGTAGATGTGCTTTATTTAACAGGACCCCCTCATTGCCTGTGCTTGCATGTACAGTTATCGCTTAGCTGCTGTGTTTACTACCAATGCATGTTTGCAAAATCATAATTAAATGCAGAACATATGCTATTGTTGAGTATGTGGCCTCCCTGGGAAGGCGTTTATCAATGGGTGTTTTTGTCCCGTGTTCCTGGGGTTATTCTAGTGCAATGGAAGACACCCAGATCAACAACTGTTTGCAAAATTGTGGCTCTGAGCAGTGCCAGCCCCCAAGGGAATTTCTGAACCTGCCTGTTCAGTCCATGACAAGTGAGTAGCGGCAGGCAGAAGGGTTACTAGAGTTCACCAAAGGCCCACAGAAAGTATGGATTACTCAACTCTCACAGAGCGTTTGCTGCCAAATGAAGAGGAGAACGTTGTAGGATAAATAGCTGTTATCTGCATTTAGAATATGCCTTCCAAGTGAGATGGAAGGTGTTCTGCCTTACGGGATTATCTGGCTGTTCATCCAGTCACGTGAAACAGCCATCCTCTGGTTGTTATAAAACATGGGCTGTCAACATAGGGGCCACAGGATGGTTTCATAAGGTCACAGGCACCATTTCTATGGCTCTACAGAAGAACGCAGAGGTCTTACTCAAAACCTTTTTTTATTTAGATTCACACATTATTTAGGTTCACTGATACAAAGGTTGTTCTAAAGAAATTAAAGGCTTCTGATTGCAACCAAATTCAGTTTGCAAGGCTGTACACAGAATTTCTGTTGCTCTCTACTCTGAAACTTTCTTTTTCATTTGTGGTAAGAATAATCACAGAGACTGAGATTCTGACATGGTTTCTCTGCTTTTCTTGAGCCTATCCTAATACAAGCAATGTATGATGGGTGTTCCTGGGGATAAACAATGCTAAATCCAATGTGATGCAAAGTAACAGTTTACCAAAGTTGATGTCAAATATTTGACTTTTGGCTCAGATGTTCAGTTAGTGTACACTTGGATAGCTTCTTCGGTCCTTCATGGTTTCATTACTAATTTTTGTGGGGGTGGATCTGGAAGAGAAGATAATGCTGAAACTATGGCATCCACAAGAGCATCACCATGACTCACCCACCAGTCTTTATCGGTAGTTATTACATATTTGTTGCTTTACAACATACCTTCCTTGGCATTTACTTTCATTCTCCGTGTCACCCTGTGCTATACCTGCTTTGCTAATTTTTTGTAAGTCTTTCTTTGGGAAGAGCTCAGGAGAAAGTAAGAATTTAGAAGTTGTCTGAATTTAACTTCTCAGTTGGATGGAAAATACAAATCCCACAGGCGAGGTTTTGGGATAATTCATCGCAGCATTACTTTCTTCAGTGAACTTTTCTTAGTCTGAGGCAGGAATGGCACAAAACTTCTTTGCCCCTTTTCTGGAATTTACCACCTCAGTAACCAAAGCTCAGCAGATTTCACTGCTTCCTGTTTTACCCGGCCACCACATGTCCTCTCAGAGGCCACACCATGCAACCCAGCAAACTCTGTTGCTTTCCATCAAGCAAAGAATACTTCCTTATCCTTCTACTTCCCCTTCCTAATGCCTTCCACATGTAACCCCCTGCCACAACACTGGTACAATTCTTGCTTCCTACGTGGTACTGTTGCAGCTAAAGAAAGCCCTATTTACTCCCTATTACTCCAGCATGTTTGTACTGCTCTGTTGACCTTTAAAGGCAGATTAACTCAAGAGTGATCTGGGACAGTTTCCCCAGCCGTTGTTATATATTCTGATTTGCTTTCTGGGTTGACCCTACTTTGAGGAGAAGGTTGGACTCAAGAGCTCCTAAGGTCCCTTCCAACCTGAATTATTCTGTTATTCTGTGATTAAGTGATGCTGACTGAAAGATGTCATCCAACTTCAACAGATAATCTTCCTTTTGTGCTCATTCTATAGTGGAATACAATCACTAATATAAGTAAAAGAAGAGAGAGATGGCAGGCATGGAATTCAGTTTGGATGTTGTGATGTGGGGTTTTTTGATGTGGAGTATTCGGTGTTTTCGATGCTATTATGTCTACTGAGGAAAAACATTTCTTGGCAAAGTATTTAGTGCTTCCTGACAGTTCCAATTCTGGTAGCACTTGAGATTAGCAGGTTGACAGGCTCTTATTGCCTTTGAAGCTTTGCATTTGCCTAGGGAGAATATGTCTTTTTTCCCCACCCTTTGCTGATGGTGTAATCACAGGGAGCTGAAGTGTATTTTATCTCATGACACAGCTAGTTGTTATTTTTAGCCACTAAATCATTTATTTGGAGTTATATTCCCCCTTAATTATAGGCATTAATGACACAGTTAGCATTTTTTAAAAGACAGAGTAAGATCTGGAGGATAATTAAGGGTGCTGGTGAGGCTTTTACATGAATTCACTGATGTCCTCTACACGTGCCTATAATGCCTTGACTCACGTTGCTTACATTAGACATGGAAACTTAGGACCAATTTTACGCAAATGATTAACTATAAAATCAAGAAAAAGTTTCTTCAAAGCTATACTTCTTTTGATTATACTTATTTAAGATTAAAGTAACACAATGACCAAATCAAACTCACACCAGCAGGTTAACACCAGCGCTGGCTTGGAATAAAAATTCTCTCCACCGTTAAACTATGCTGTGAATACAGCATATCAATCTGTATAAATCCCAGGAAGGAATTCAAGGAAGAGTCCAGTGACTCTAAAATCTTGACTGCAGTATTTTACCAAAGGCAGTTAATTCAGAGGGTCAAATAAGGAAACCAAAATAAAATTTGTGTCTGAACTGAGACAATAGAGTGGGTGCAAAGCCTCCTTGTAAGCTATCTGGTCTCATACACACTAGTTCTCTCTGTAATTCAGGCAATCACTGATGCTCTGGCAAAATGAAGTTTGGCAGCTCTTGGCTGGCAGTTTATAGCTGAATGTTTTTTACTTTTTTAGGTTGCTCAAACAGAGAATAGAGAAGATGCTTTATTGAGTACCTGCATGAGGCTGTTTAGGACTGTAGAGCTTCTTTTGTAGAGCTTCTTCTCCTTGCAGACTTTTTATACTGCTTAGATGTGCATAGGACAAGCTATATTTTTATACTTATTCTACCTCCATTGAGAAGTAAAAAACCTAAAGAGGTTGTGGAGGAGATCATGTTCAATATCCTCCATGGCAGCACTTTGGCCCAGATATCACGAGGCATTTTCAGTTTGGCAGTGTCAGCTTCACCACGCGGAATAAAGCCTCCACTCCCTGCTTGGTCTGAATCTAAAAAGTATAAAAGTCAGCATTCTGAGGAAGCTCTCTCCTTCTCCTCCAGCTTCCTCGTGACTGCATCTTGCCTGACATGTTACTGCCTTGTGGAAAGCTCATCCACAAACTGGCAAAAGTGAGCAACTAGAAAGATCCAGCTGCTTGGCACTCAACTTTCGAAATGCAAAAGCAGTGTAAAATCTTATGGGCAGATAGCACAATTCTCTTAAAGAAGCAGCTCTGCACTTGAGGGAATCAGGAGCATTGCTCAGTATTAGTTCTTGTTGCAAGCTCCCTTTTGGCTTTCCTCAGGTGTTACAAGAGGCAAGCAAATTTGTTTGCCGATGCTGCAGATTCCTGTTTCTGAGGTAGTAAGTCTGAGGGTCTGGAAATGCCAGCCACTCAAGCCCTTACCCTTGATCTTCACTGCCTCTGCTTTGCATACCTGTTCCATAACCTTTAGTGATGCTCCAGACCTCCGGCGCAGCAGGCTGGCCCATCACAAGCTATTTTCGACTGTGCAGAGTCAGCATTTGCACACCAAATGAATGCACGCCCTCCTCTCCTTTGTCACTGTGGATTTGTAAGTACTAAATAAGTCTGCTTTTTGAGAGAGCAGTGTGAACATCCTATGGGCAGATGGCACTATTCTCCTTGCCAACAAGACTATTCTATAAACTTTATATTTAGGGACTGAGACCACAAGTCAATCAGCCCATGTTTAGAGTTTCATCCCAGTAGAAAGAAGCAGATGGATAGTCAGTGCTTTAGTATTAGCTGGGATTTCTTAGAAAATCAGACTTAAAATATGGAAAATTTATTTAAGGCCTGCATTATCCTGCACATTTTTTTTTCTCTCATACCATGCTGCAGAGCTGTAGGATGGCAAAAACACCACAGAAATAGAAGGATTAAAATATTCAGCATGTGTTGACTCACAAATCACAACTACTTTTTCTCATTAATTTTCTCATAATAATCAGAAAAACAGGTTGTACCGTTTATCCCCAGCACTTTAGACAGGGATTGAGGTCAGCGGGAAACACTTGCCTCAAAGGGATAATATCCTCCAGAAAGAGTATGAGCTGGTGGTACCGTCGCTTTACTGGCATTGGGTCACATCTATGGACCATTGTAAAGATGCAGACAAGTAGGGTTCCTCTTTTCTGGCTGCCTCAGATGATCTGCACAGAGACAAGGGATGCAATGACGGGGAAAGGCCCATCCAAAGGATCCTCTTGCAGACTGTGCAGAGAAATACAACCATCTTGGACAATTCTGCTGTGGTAGTCTATGGGGCTTGGGTTTCCTTTCAGACACAGAAAGTTTGAAAAATATTTGCTTAACTTGTTTTTATCTGTATTTATATATTTTCAATATTGCGTTGGGAAGAGATTTGTTTTAAAAATCTAACTTACTAACCATTGGCTCATCAGGCTGAGAATTCAGAGGTGGTATTTCTGTATTCCTCTCCAGTTTGTGATTCAAATAGGGAAAAGCAGATCAAAACTAGAACAGACACCTCCTGAGTACCGTTGCTAAATGTAAAATGAAATTCAGATCATAACAACATGGAGAGTGAAAGATATTGTCAGGTTTTGCATTTGTAAGGTATTAAAGTGCTAACAAATCAGAAAATCTCTAGCAAAGACTGCATGTTGACTACCTGGATGGAGAAACTACCCTCTAGATCAGGACAGATCTAGATCTTTTCAAAAACTTCTGGAAGTAATTGACAGCCAGTACAGCTCTGGCAGGAACCTAAAAGTCAGTGGTACCCTGAGAAATTCTGTTAGATGGGGATGGGAATGGGAATGAGAGTGGGAATAGCAAGGCTGGACTTCAGTGTCTGTTAACTATCTCCTGAAATGTTCGTCAGAGATTCTGGAGTCATGTTAATGTTGTCCGGATAACATTTTATCGTAGCCCTTTCATTTCCCAGACTCCATGCAAGGGGCACAGCACAGCCCTTGTTATGTTCATGTAAATCTCAAACACTTGAAAAATGCTCAGGAAACAAAAGATTGAAAAGTGCTGAAATCCAAGGCATTCCAGTGACTTTTGCTCCTGAGATGTTTAGGTCTTTTTATTCTTGTGAGTAGAAATGTGAACAAGGATGGGTTAACTGCTTGTGCCTGGATACATTGAATTGAGGTGTTTTTTGGAATAGACATAAAAATATGAACATATGATGCTGCCCCCTTTGGATCCTATATCTTGAATCATGAGAACTAGTTTCAGAAGTAGCAGAATTCATAAACCCTGGTGCGTTTGGACGTGTGACTTATAGCCTTATAGTTGCTTGATTTTTTAACAGTTGTATGAAAGCTACTTTGTCAACACGCTCCTTATTAGACACCAGTAAACTGACTGCAGAGTGAGTTTTTCTGGTCAGTTAAGTTTGGCTCTGGCTAGAGCTTTCCAGTGGTTGGGGAACAGGCAGCATCTCTGTCCCATGTGCAGCCTTTGCTGTTTATCAGTGTTTAGTGCAGCCTTTCCCTTAGTGAGCATGCTGATAAGAGTCACTCTGACACCCATCAACGTATTTTCCTAAAATGTGAAGGAATGCTGTATCTTTGTGATTGCTGTCTCTGTCAAATTTGACTGTAATTGGACTATGGGTTCAGAAGTTATTAATAAAAACACACACATCTGTAGCACATGACTGGTAAAACTCGTTTTCCCACAGGACGTGACCAGGATACGTGGACTACCAGACGAGCAAACAGGGTTTTCTACTCTGAAGTGGCATGCTTTCCATTTGGGCACGCTTCCAACTTCAGCCCAGGACTTCATTGTCTTCCTAGGGCTCCACATCCATGCCTTGATCTGCCCCGGTAAACTGCCCAAAAACCCTGCACCTGAGTTGCTGTTAAAACTCACTCGTCCTTTCCCCACCACTTTGCTTACCTGCTTGTCCACACTCTCGTTGGTCACAACTTTGCTGCTACTTCTAGAAGGAAAATTCTTGGGAGTCCTTGGTGTCTGTGGGTATATAAGAGATCTCCAAAGAGAACAGGCACAGCACTCAGTCTGCAGGCAGCCTCCTCACCCAAGCTGACATTATACCCATGCAGCAGATATGCTGTCAAAGGTATCGGGCAAGAAGGTACAGAAAGGGAAGGGCATTTTGAACGCATTTGGTTGTAATAGACTCCAGGTAAATTTTAAGGGGAAATTATCTCTTTAGCCCACATATGAACGAATATTTACACCCTCAAAATGTGGTTATATCCTTCGTTCATTTCCTCGTTCAGGTGGAATAGGTGATGCAGCTGGGAGAGGGCATATGTTGAGAAAAGATCTAGTGGCCTCTTTTACAGGTAGATGCCAGGAACTTCTCATGAATGTTTATACAACTCACCATTCCTGTCTCCTGCTCCTCATAAACATGGATAATAATAGGTGTAGCACATATCTCATTTGGATTCCTATGGAGAGCAATTAAAATGTTGAAGATGTAAATGTTTAACATTGTTTATAGTCCAGCTGGAAACAGGAGATGCCAGAAATTACATAAACTCTCTAGGTATGAATAAGCTCCATGTAAGCATCTGCTTCTCTTCTTGGTTAATTGTTTGGCAGTACCTTGCTTAATAAGGCTCTGATTCTGAATGGGAATCAATGGGGGCTGTCTGATTATAAATGACTTTAAAAGATAGTCTGAACTGTTGGCATTTGTAATGTATCCATAGGCAGGGCTGTAGTTCACCCTCTCCTTGGCACTGTCCTCATAGTATGGAAACAGGGAGAAGGATTCTTTCCCTGGACATTACATTTATTATTTCCTTATAGTATCCTCTCAGGAAAAATAAATATAATCCAGACAAAGTACACATTTTCTGTCAAGGGAGAACATCAAAAGGCAGCAGCAAAACGAGCATTTTGCTGCAGTCCTCACACCAAGGGAAAAGATAAGCTGATTTTTGTCTGCTGATGGAGCATTGTCATAGGTAGAGGCATTATAAAGAAATGGGATACAAAAACTGCAGGAACTGGTGAGTGTTTGCCAGGACTGGATGACATTTGCCTGGGAGTTCCTAAGGAACCAAGGAATAAAACAGCTGTGCTGGTGGCAAAAATTATGCTCTTTATCGTTCAGAACAGCTGCTTGGCTGTAGAGTCACTCCCGTCATGCTACTCTAAGAAAAACTGTTAGAAGGAAATATTCTGAAGCAAATCTTTAGAGGTGGAATTACATAGCATTGTGATGTGAACAGTATAATAGGGGTTGAAATAGTCTTGTCTTTATAAATCGCACTTCTGAAGTAAATTTCTTAGGAAGACTAGTGGACCAGATCCTTGGCTGCTAGGTTCCCAACCAATATAGAACAGCAGAGCCCCCTGACTTCAGTGGTGTAAAGCCAAGCTCCATAGGCTGAAGGGGGAATGAAACAAACCTTTCATGATAAAGAACTGGAGTTTTCTAAACAGCTTTTTTGAAGTACCTTGTTAGAAGCTATTAAGAAAGGCTGAAATCCACAGGCTGAGAAAGCTTTGAGAAGGATTAAAAATTGGTTACTGGTTAGAAAATAAAAGTCCCTTTCTCATTAAAGCAGCAAAACCTGCTGAGAACACAGAATTACTTTAGATAACCAAGACTAGGGGAGAGAGCAGGAGAGCTCTAGAAAGGCTAGGTAACAATATTGTATAATATTACTTCCCTTTCCCATCTTTCCCCTTCCTACTGCTGACTGCACACTCCTGCAGTTTCCCCTTGTGCCAGCACAGGCAGACACATTAGCTTTTATGAACTGACTTGGCTCATTACAAAAAGAGAAAACAAGTCCAGCAGCTAAACCCCAAATATAAATGGAGTGGACAAGCTCTGACTAAAGCTAGAAGGAAAGTGACCACAAGCAGCAGTAAAGGGAACCTATACATTACCTCTGGCTGCAAGCAGAAAGGATGGTTCTCAAAAGAAATCGGAGGACATCTTACGTTCGTGCAAGGTGAGACCAGAGTTATATGGAGCATTTTCTTCAAGACTCATATCTGCAGATATAAATTATTCCACAAGCTACGTGGCTGAGATCTGCCAACTTGTAACACGTAGGTTAAACTGTGGATGAACACCAAGGGTGGAATCCTGTCTTCACTGCCAATGGGCCTACTCCCCTCTCCTTTGCTTTGAAAGAGCCGGGATTTCCCTGGTTTGTATGTTCGAACTGCTTCAGAACTGCAGTTTCTTAGGTGCTTGTGGCTTGCAGTACTAGCAATAATCAGAATACACCCGCAGCTATCAGCCCCAGCCAGGCGGTAGCCCTATGTCACCATGGTAAGCAGGAACCATCACAGGTACGCAGCTCTAACCACACAACTCCCAGATCTCATGCCCAGCTGGGGTAAATCATACTTTTATTTTAAACAAAGCTTTTATAACATACACCTCCTGCAAGTTTGCACAGAGCCGTCAACACTGATTTTTTAATACAAATTATTGAACGGCAGATGGATGTTTACGTTCAGAGCAATGCTGGCCCAGACCTGCTCGTTAATCAGCAGGCCGGCAAGAAACAAATATTGCTGCTGGTGGTTTTATTTGCCGGAAGGGAATTTTGCAAGCACTGACACAGTAACAGACAGTGCTAAGTCATCCTCCACAGACAACACTGATAAAACCAGCAAGTGGCACAGGATGAAAGCTCCAGCCATTCCTAGGCACTGAAAGATTAGCCCAGTAGACAACAGGGAAGTAGAACATCTTCCTCTGTATTGCCAGCTTTTATTGTGGCTCATGCCCTGAGTCATCCTGTTTAGAACAAAATAACTGACAGACAAAAGAGATGCCTTCTTGCTGGTGTTGTTCCACCCTTTCAGTATCCCAAGCCCTTTCATTATAATGAGCATGTTGTTTAAAATCTCAGTTCTCTTACTTTAATTAAGTACTTTCTGACAGTAGGAAGCAAACTCATTGGGGTATATTTCACCACACACAGAATTTTTTGTATTTTCCTGGAAAATTAGGAGTTGACAACGTTACTAAAGCTGATCAAAAGAAAATGGACTTAATGACTGACTAGAAATTATTTGAGTTAAAAAAAACCCACAGTGATAGTTTGTTTCTTTTCTCTTTCTTAGCTTTACGATTCCGTGTTCCTCATGCATAGAGAATAATAAGCAAAACTCTAGTGTCCAGGACCTGAAGCTGAAAAAATTAACAGAAGTAGTCTGATTTCCAGATGCTAAATATGTACATTTTCCAAGGAAGCCAGTGGCAGCTACATGTGATCAGCAAGCTATGGAAACCTGTCCTACATTCAGAGTTTTAAAGGACTTCATATTCATATTGTATTTATGTCCTTAAACACACAAATCAAATATGTTCATGCAACCTTCACTGTCTTTGAACACAGTATCTGGGTCAGTAGCATCTAAATGTAATGATGCATCTGGCTGAAGCCCTTCTCCCTTCCTGCTCCTCCCCTCCAATAAAACATTGTCCAAACTGCTGAGCTAGGAACATGAGCAATTTGCGTGAAAATGTTTGCTGTTTGAAATGTCTTACACTTAAAAATTAGGACAATAATAAAAAAAGAAGCAGGCACCTAAAGCCTTTTAAAGGTTTTAAAAATTTGATCAGTCATCTCATGTAATAGGTTATGTACAAGAAAGAGAGAGAAGGCATGGCAGCTGGATTTGCTCACCCTTTGTTTCCAGCATTATGTAAATTCAGTGTGAACAGTATCAGCCACATCCTGGATTAAACACGAGTCTTGCGTACAGCAGATTGGACTAATCTTTTTTTCCAATGTTTGCATAGCCCAAGGACAGGTGAGTATCCCTGCAATTGTAGGAAGTGTTTCCCATCGAAAGACAGATTGTTGAAGGTATCAAAGTGAATTACTGAGCTTTTAGGTATTCCTTCCCTGCTTTAATTGTTTTAGCTTTTGGGGGCTTTTTTAAAAGAGTTTAGCTCTTACAGAGTATCGCCTATAGAGGCTTCATTGTAAATGCATGGATTCAACACCAGGGATGACTAAGGCAGCACCCACTTCAAAGTGCAGTCATAATTTGAGTCTCCCCAATTTAGCTGAAGAGATGACAGCCATCTTCTGTCGGGACAGGGCAGGGGGAGAGGAAGTGTTCATAGCAAAAGGCTGTAGGTGAAGGTCCGTAGCTGCCAACACTCCTTATGACAACACTCTCTCAATAATCTTCATGTGTTACTCATAACATAGGTCATGAAGGCAGATCATTGTGTTGGTGAGTTGTTTTGAAAACAAGAACAACCAGCTTTAGTCCAGTTTTGGAACATTTTCAGCAAAATCGGTGATGACTTTATTTGTAAACGTGTGTCTAGCACCAGGTCCACATTTGCCTGGGATTATCATAGCGTTAGCCATTCTCCGTATGAATATTTGTGTGTTCTTACGTCACACGTGATGGTCATGCTGCATCACCACTGAGTACCGATGTCAATTTGTTTAGATTTCATTAGATGAATTAATGGAAGTCCATCATGGGCTAATAAACACAAAGGTGAGGATACAGTTTCTCCCTAAACCTCAAACCACTGAAAGATGACAGTATATCAGCGACAGTATATGACTGAAAGTATACGACTCTCCTATTCTTGTATTTTTTTTTCCCAAATGCTTGTCTTTGGCTACTGTCTGAGACAAGATACGGGATCAATGGACATTTGGTCTGATATATGTCATGTTTTAGCTGTACCCAGAAGTTAGTATATGACAGAGTCAGATAGTTGTTGACATCTCACATATCTTGTAGTGGTGCAGTTTTCATTATAGCTTCTTTAGACAACATCTTTGAATGCATTATGCTCTTTTGGCACCTTTCTTGTTCTTCTGCCCTTTACAAAAAAGTTGCAGAGATGGAAGATCTAGACCACTTCCTTGTTGTAGCTCAGTAACTATTCTAGGCAAAAGAAAATAATGCTCTGTTTATCACGTTATTTGTCAGCTTGTTTTAATATCTAGCATTTTTTTACTGATTGTCCTTTGAAAGAGACAGAAGTTCAGGCTTCTCTTTCAGCATCTATCTCATGGTGTTACACTTACACTGTGCTAGGGATATTTGTGGCCAAGTAACACTCTGAACTGAAGCTCTCATATATTACTGGCAAAAGTAATTACAATCACCAAGTAGAAAATGGGAAACAATTCCAAATCTCAGTCGAGTTCAAGGATATGTTTTGGTTAGAAAAACAACGGGAAATGTTGTAACTTGTACTTTGCATTTCAGCATTATTTTGATAACTTATCAACATGTCTTTGGATTTGCATTGAACCACAATGATTGTTTCCCCAGCTTTTGGTGTGATCGTCAAATAAAAAGTTCACTATTTGTTTTCCCTGACTTAGGAGAGACACATTCAATTCCTATCTCTGCCAGTACTTTTCAGTGTGACCTCAAACACTTCCTTCCATATTCAAGCCTCTTTTTATAAAATTAAGACAACGTTTACAGTCTCTTTCGTAAAATGCTTTGAGATACATGGGCTTTGAGATACATGGATGAAGAACACTGTAGCGGATCTAGATTATATGTTGTCATCAAAGGGAAAATAGGATTCATGTGACTGGTAATCACAGTTTTCACTCTTTTTTTCTGTAGGTATTTCCAACTGTTCTGATGGAGAAGGCCTTAGAGCCTATGAATCAAATATAAGTGAAAATCTCAGAAACCAAAAATACTGCTAAAGTGCATACTAATAGCTACAGTGTTGCTGGGTGTATCTCTGCTGTTATTGTTAATCAGTACTTAATTAATAATCCTTTAAAAAAGTAAAAATAGATCACAGAGAGATTGCAATTACATTTTTTTCTTGGTGCTTTGATGCAAATTGGTTTGATCTAGAGAAAATAATATGTTCTTCTTTTCCAGGGAACCACACCCCATCCTCCCACCTTGCAGAAAAGTTATCAGAGACTTGATAAGGAACTTGTATACAGCCCGGGCCTTTAGTTCAAACTAGACCTGACACACTCTTTCACCTTCATGTAAATATGTTTTTTTTGGACACTGTTTATAATGACTAAACTCCACTCCAAGGCCAACTTATTCTCCTTAATGCTACCGCTGTAGTCCACAAATCCCCAAAGAAGACCCAGTTCCTCCTGTAGGACCTGAAGTAGATTGGTAGGAATTATTCATGTGGTGTATGCTGTCAGTAATACAGACCTGGGCAGGTTTCAAACTCTTCCATGATGCCAATGAGGATTTTCTGGTTCGGTTTTTTTTTTTTTTCTGTTTTATAATTATTATTTTTTTAAACTTAAAGAGACTCTGCCATCCCTGAGCTTCAGGTCACTGGAGACAGAGAAGTTATGCCAGGGAAATAACGCTATATGCTTGCGCTCTATTTATATTCTTCCTTAGATGTCTGCTGCTGCCGTCTGGACACTGAGGGAGACAGAGCTCTGATCTGACCAGTGCGACCATCCTTATGTTCTTCTGTTAACACACAGACTTGGAGACCTTCAGAGTTCTGATCTGAAAATTATGGCACAATGGCAAATCACCAGGTACATTTTACTTACTTGTCGCTGGAATAAACCATCTTCTGACCAGACCAATACACTAGGTCATTCCACACTGAGCTACAGCTAACAGGACTAGGAGAATATATACATAAAAACCTTCACAGTAGCAGCTGTGGTCTGCGTCTCAGCATTTACCCCCCTGATAAGCATGGAAATACCACACCAAGAGAAAAGTTACTAACAAGAAATGCCCTTCAGTCTTGCTGCTTTCATTTTGTTGGAGCAAACAGGCCTCAGTGTGAAACTAGAGACCATGTTCCCTTTCTCTTTCCCTGCATAGCATTGTGGTGAGAACTAATATTGTCTTATCCAGGACACAGTTCAAGTGCTCTGAGACTTTCACTTCCTCCTCAGGCAGATGCTAGAGCACAATACATGGCTTGGTCTTCCACTGACTTTATTAGAAAAGCATTTGAGGTCACTGCTCAAGTTCAGTACTAAGATAAGCTTGATGAACTGTCAAGTCAGTTGATAATGGGAAGAGTTCTTAGCTGTATACCCTGACTAACTGCATCCAACTCCTGGCCTTCAGCTCAAGTGATGTAGAGTTATGTCTGCAGTTGCTGGGGTCTCTAGACCAAGGTGGTCACATATACACTGCATAAACACTTGGGGTAGGGGATGCCTTATGGCAGTGGGGCAGATACTGTTTGCTGCAGTGGTCAGCATTTTTCCAGCCTTGCAGCATAATATTTTTAGCATGGAACTGAAATGGTATGTTGCACGCCCTAGGCTGCAGTATGAGAGCATGCAGAGGTGTTTTGAGAGTGCAAAATCCTCTGGGATATTACTAAAAGATTATATATGGCAGACCTGATGCTGTCTTATCTAGGCTGCCTTTTGACCAGAGTGAGCTATCTCTAAAATTACACTTAGGTCTTATATAATTAGTCTGCTATCTTAGGGGTTAAAAAAAAAACGAAAACAAAAAAACCCACACTCAAATCAGAGCCAAACAAAAAACCCCACCAAAACAAAACAAAACCCCAGAGGATTACATAAACTAACATTTATTTAATCGAGACATCAGGAAACCAGGACAAGAAGTGGACCCAGGAGCTGAGTAATTCAGTGTAGATGTGTACCATCAGAGAGTTATTCCAGATATTTTCATTGAAAGAGGAAGGAAGGGGACAGTTATTGGATAAACAGACTTTCCCGGGGATGATTTATAGATAGAAAACCATTGCAATCACTCACATTAATTAAGGTTGAAAGCAAGGTAACCCAGCCTCCTGGCAACTGGAGACGCATAATAGTCTTCACATGGCTGAGAACCAGAAGCAACACACCACACACCTTGGACGATCAAAGGTTTTCCCAGGGTTGTTCCCAGGCAGGAGGTAATACTGATTGATCACAAGCATCTGATTATGCCATTGTAAATGGAGTTAGGATGGGTTAGTTTATGGGCCTCAAGGCAATCCAAGACACACTGAGAAACGTCTTGGCTCATTTCATATTGGGGAAGGGGGGGGGGGCTGGATTACCCAGCACCCCCCGCCTGTACAAAATATTACTATCTGTGGCACAACAGCTACACCTAGAATGCACAATTTGTTCAAGGACGTAGGTTGGTCACCCCTTGCTTAAAGCCTTTGTGAGTTGAGAAGACCAAAGACCCCCTTTTTATCACATAATCAAAGTAAAATTAACTCAACTTTTAAAATGGCATGTATAGAAATGATTAAACTTACAGGTTTTACCAAAATGACCCTCTCAAGAGAGGCTCATCCCTGTGAAGAGTTTGAGGCAGAATGAAAACTTGAATTTAACTGTAAGACAGTAAGAAGACGTATAGTATGTCTTGGGAGAGGGTGTTAGTGTTTCGTTTAGTAAACACCGTTATCTCATGGATCTCTTGTATAATCCTTTATCTTTGACAGGTAGACACAAACTGAATATTAAGTTGATCTTACTGATCCCAGTAAAATGAACAAATCAGGGGATTAAAGATAATTGTGTGTTTCTATCGTTATGCGATTGTCTCTTAACAGAGCTGGTCAAATAATTAGTGGCAAACTGCAGTGACAAAAAATAATTATCAAACTCAAAAATTCCTGTCAGAATGTATCATCTCCAGTACTGTATTTAGTTATTAAAAATCTATGATTATTTGTGGATAAATTATTTATTATCTCCAGCCAATATTACTTTTATAAAGCTGTGAGTTTACTACTTGCTATAGGTGTATTCATTACCAGTTTTTAATTTAGAGATATTAAGGCGGTTTGAATATGCAGTACTTCTAAAACTGAAAAAGTGGAATAGTTCATACGCAGAATTAAATGCAAAAAATGAGGCAGTGTTTGTATTGATCTATGTCAAACAGAAGACAGCTGCTAGACTTTGGCATACGTTCGGGCTATATGTTTGCTTTTAGAGACACACCAAAATCTCCTTAGATAATAAATTAAAGATTGAAACTCATTATGGGAATATTAATGACTAACAGCCAAAAAGCAAAGCTTAAAAGATTGTTCCTAACTAAGCTTTGTTTCTATTTGTAACATGTTTTCCTCATATGCATCCATTTTGTAGATCAAAAGAACCACCTCAGAACTTCACATAATACTACAAATAGTGATTCATCTAGAAACATTAATACTAAACCACATATGTGGAAGACGCTGAATTTTGTGACAATTGTAATTTTTTTAGTTTGCTCTTTTTCCTAGAGAAACTGTAAAAATCTCATGAACTCAGACTGTTGCTTCAGACATTCTCCAGCGCAGTATGCCAAAGTGCCCACGTGTTGAGTGTGTACAGATTTAAGGTTTGGTGTTGAGTATGTGCCAATCCTTTTTCAGCTGTAAGCATTGAATCCTGCACCAAAATTGCTGTGGACCCCTCCTGGTGTTTATGGTGTCAGTATGGATTTCTAGCCATTTTATCTAAAAATATTCAATCACTCAGTAGTTATCCCTCATTATCACTTGAGGCTTTCTATGCCTGGGCAACCAACACGAAATCTCTTGCAAGTCCCTGGTTTTCAGAGGCTGGAGCAGCTGTCACACCTCTCTGCAGAATTCTGCGTGGCTTCAGAGCTCTGGGTGTTAGTCTAATACACGTCCGACACACGGCACTTCTGCAGATGACCTGGGTCCGGGGCTTGGGACTTACCGCAAGTGTCCTCTTTGCTTTGGGGATAGGGCCGGAATGACTCTTGCAGAGAGGTCTTCAAACTCTTCCTTTCATGGGGGCTGTACCTTCTTTAAAATGTTATCAGTGCTGGCAGATAACTTTCCCATGTTAAAAACTTGCTTTTATTTTCCAGAGGTGACTGGGAATGCTTCTCCCAGCGCATTCGGAATGGACAGAGTGGTCTCGTCAGGAAGCCTCACCTCACAGCTGAGGTAGCCTCGTAATGCAGTAGTGCCATTGCTGGTAACACGCTGCAGGTTTTGTATGGAGTTTGCAAGGCCTCGGGACTGAAGCTTGTCAGGCTTGCTTTGCTGGAAATTTTCTTGACCTGACTGGAGTTCTATTTGTACTTTACTTAGCTGTAATGGCAATTTTCTAATGACCATGTGGCTATGTCTGTTGGTTTTGGTGTTTTTTAGTTTTGCTTGTTATTTTTTGGTACAGCCATAGTTTCAGTAGCAGTAGCAGTAACAAACAGTTGTTCTGTGCAAAGCAAGGTATAACCTTAACATAGTGATGTAGCACAGAGGAATAACAGGCCTGGTATGATAGCAGAGGCCTTGAGAAGGGAGGACACAAGATGCATGTGGTGGGGTACGGGCACGGAATAAGAGCTGGGACACAGGCTGGTTCTGAAGGTTGCTGGTGAGCTGGGACCGGGAGCTGGGCAAAGCTCTTTGCAGGAGTAGAAAAGCGAAAAAAGTGCAAGTATTCCACATACATAAAACAAGTAATCAGTAAACTCAGATGCAATACGGACCTGCAGACCAGTGAAGAAGGAGCAAGGTGTGAAAGCATAGTAGAAAACACGTATGTGAAAAAAAAAAAGGACAGTAGGAAGGAGAAATCACCATCATGTACTTTCCGGCAAAGGAATTTTGATGCTGATGATTTACTCTACTCTTTCCCCTCCAACTAAGCAGAAACCATCAACATTAGGACCCAGAGGAGCAGTACAGAGTGAGTGTAACACCAGGAAAAAGGATAGAAAATAAACCCGGTGTGTTTAACATTTTAAACTACATTATTATGGAGGCTTTTCTCTTTACAGCAACATTCTTCTTTTTTTTTTTTTTTTTTAACAATGAGATCTGGACTGCTAATAATTTATGATTAGACTATTAAGATTTCATTTATACTGTTCATAAATCCTTATCTTTACATATAAGGTGTATTTACTTTTTTCATGTAAGATTTTGGGCATAGCATGGTTTAAGCATGGCTGCTTAACAGAATTTACCGCATCCTGGCTGGAGTTACCTGTTGGTGACCTCAACTATGTGGCAAGGATAAGCCATGTGGTCTGCCTGTACACAGAACTCCAGAACAAACTTCTTAATTACAGGAACAAGGTCTTTAGTCTGTTGACGGCTGACAAATACAGCTTTGAATTGCTTGGTGTGACAACAGAGGAGGTAGTTTTACATTGGTTCAAAATGATAGCAATGTATTCCCTCATGTGACTCCGCCTGATTTCCACTATAGCTTTTTTCCTATAAAGCATTAAGCGGGAAGACTTTCTGTGATGCATGAAGTACAAATCAGGGCGTAAATACGTATCTGTATGCTTGTCTTGGACACTGGCTCTACTTACCTGAGTTTTGTTCGTTCTCCATTTAGACGGCAGTAAATTCAGAATTCTGTTTTCCGGGTCCTACATATTTGCGCATGAGTTTTTGACGCATCACACAGGGAATTAGTGCTTTGATTTCCATTAAAATTAATGGTTGTTTTGTGGCTAAAGCACTGCATGAGAAATTAAAAAAAAAAAATTAAGTAAGTCTGTCATCCTAAACATCCCGTCGTTGTTTTTTTTCATGAAATGTATTTATACACAGCTAGAAGAGACTGAGGATCACTGCCTCTTTAATGGGTTACTAGTAATAGAGAGAGGCTTTTAATACTTGTGGTCTACCTTAATGGCATCTGTTTCTATGGAACATCTAAAAGAGCTGATACTTCTGCTATTTCCAGTCTAGCTGATCAAAAACAATAATAAAACCATTTCTACAGAACGCGGGAAATAACTGTCTGTACAATTATATATATTCCTGTAGGACCTAGAGGCCCATCAGATCAAGCCCTCACTGTGCTCACTGCTGTATAGAGTAGTAAGATAGCCCAGGTCCTGCCTAGAGGGCATGAGTTGGACTGCAAAGATATGTGTGAGGAAAGATAAGTGATATCCATGGAGCCCTCAGGTTCTCAAGACATGCAGTTCTGTGCTCTATGTATTCACTTACCTTAAAGAGCCCCCACATTCCTAAATCTTTTATCCTAAAATACCAGAGCTGAATGAATAGCCGAGGCAAAGGAGAATTCCAGGAATATATCTTCGAAGTCTAAGGAAAACCCATTTTCAACACATTCACAGGCTTTTCTTCATCACTTCCCAGAAGCGTTCTCACAGCTGGCTTTTCATAGCATCAGTACTTGCAAAATCTATGATTCACTTACTTCCCACAATGAAAAATTAAAAGCTTGATCATACAAGTAGTCCCAACTGTTCTCACAGAATATTAGTGGGCCTGCTTACTCCCGGCAGACACTGATGAACTTACTTCGATGCTCTCTATGTGTGCATGATCAGGACTCTGTTATAATACCATAAACACAAATCTGTGCTAGCCAAAATCACGTTTTGGACTCAGATATAAAATATGAGACACATGTTCTTGTCGCTTAGTTACAGAATTTCTCCAATAGAGAAGAAAGCATGTGACTCCAGCAAACAAGAAACTATAAATTGAATATTTGTCAAATTAATCCTCGGCACTAATGCCACCCGTACCCCAAGTATTTAGGAGATTGTGAATAAAAACGTGAAATGTGAAAATGAGTTCTGAGGGTTAATGTCAGAAAATGTGCAGAAGCTGACTTCACGAGCCTGTTATTTATTGCAGAAGCAACACTGATAGACTGCAAAAAAGTATCATGAGTTGTTCTGTAGTGCTCTCTCTGGTTGATACCAAAAACTGTGGCTTCAGGGGAAACACATAAATGGAAGAGGGAGAATGACTGAAACTTAAATGAAGTGAAGAGCAAAATGATAATAAAGATAAAACTTCATTAAAAGCCTATGGTGCTACTTTCCCTTGGAAATAAAAGCTTCTTAGATGATCCCAATGGGACGTAACATTCAAACCTATTGAAGCAGAATCTGTTCCAAGACTAAACTTGACCGCACCCACACATGTCCTCGGTGTATGATTAATGAGCCATGATAGACATACATCAGGTCAGTGATGCTGATGGAGATTTTCTTAACAGAACTCCCTGAATAATGGTATGCCTGTGGTAAGTGCTGCAGAAAGGATTACATTTAGCTGAATGCAGCTGGTCATGAAGAGTGATAGGAATTTGCTTTAGGGGATTGACTCATTTATTCAGGAGAAGGAAATGATCATAATCTATTTTTTTTATTTAGTATCCACAGACATTCCAGGACCTACCTGTGTGTAGGGCAAACCTATTTATATGCTTGAGACTTGTGAAATAAGCCAAGCACATGATGGGGCAGAAGGGAAGAAAAACACTAATTCATGGGAACTTGTTGCTCATGGGAACTCTGGAGTTTATTGTTAAGTGGCTCTTTTTCTGCCCACCTTCATATGCACCCAGAGGCCCTGGCCCTGTTTTGGCATGCTCCTGTGGTGGCAGCTGTGAAGGATTATGTTGGAGAAAGGAAAGTTATGGTGTACGCAGAATGGATATATGTGAAATAACAGAAAAGTATTAAGGGGCCACAGCAGGGACCAAATCTTCTCCATTATATTTTCTAGCATTTTTTTTTTGCGTTTTTGTTTGGAATTGAGACCAATTACTCGTCTCAGCGTCAGGGCAGCATAAGAGGTGTTCGCACCATTTGGCCTTTTCTAGCCTCCCGATTCCCCACCACTGATTCATTTGCTCATTTAATTTTAAAAACCAGCAGCAATGGCCAGATGCATCAATGCAATTCCAGTAACAAGGCAAAGGACACAGGGGAATCCATTGTAGCTGTGTTGCAACAACGTGCCATCACTGCACACACCCTTCATTGACAGGCAAAGCTTTAAGGCTCTTCACCTTCCACCTTTCACCCACTTTGTGAAGGCACTGGGGGAAGCATGCAGCTGTTTGGACAGCTGGATGTTGTCTTTGCAGCTTGATGAAGTTTGATGGCACCATTCAAAGCAAGGAGGTTTGGAACCCTGAAGGAGACTGGCTGAGGTGAAGGCAAGGATATAGGCTAAGTGACTGTGGGATGCCACGTATGAGTCTAGCAAGTATAACCAGTCTCATCCTCTTCTGGAGACAGTGTGCCTTGGCCGTATGGATTCAGCTCCTCTTTCCACTGAGTTCAGAGTCTTAGAACTAAAGTTTAGCCTCAACCTCAACACATTTAAGGGATGATGCCTGTGACTGTGGCATTCCTGAACTTCTTGGAGAAAACAGCTTTTAGTTTCTAAAGGAGCATCAGGCAGCTGACTGCAGGGGGGTGCCCTCAGTCTTTGGAGTCACTCTGCCCAGCAAAGCCACGGAGCCTTCTCCAAACAAGTCTTTCCACAAATCCTGTTTAGATTTCAAAAGGCTGTCATCTTTGTTCGTTTGGAAAATCGCATGGTAAGAAAAACCTCCAGTGGAAACAGCTGTTACCTGACTGCATTGGGGTTGCTATTAGAAAATGTCATCAGTAAATTTAGGGCTAAAATCTTGCCTGAGGTGAGATCAGGTGAACAGTGAGATTTAAAAGCCGCTCTGTTTCCACACTGCCTGGTGTGTTGCTACTGCAAAGCAGCCACTTCAAAAGCCCCAGGCTACTAAACTAGTTTTGGATGTCACTGTAGAGGAGAACCTTTAAGACTCTGACAACCTTTAGAGACAGATGAAAACCTATGAGAGGCTGTGTCAGAAAGGTCCCATTGGTACACCCACTGCCCAAATCCTTGAATGGTCCCAGCACAATTTGCTGAAAGCACTCTCAAGATGGACACTGTGAGATGATCCTGCCAACACTCTAGAGAGAACTACAGGAACGCACTCTCCAGAGTACCTCCACAGCCAGTCTGGAGAACCATGTGTGCCTCTGGGTGAAAGCGCAGAGTGCTCAGGAGGCTGCAGAGGACGATAAGCTCTTAGTGAGAGTATCCATAACACTGCAATAGCTTTTAAAATTTGGCCTTTCCACCCCTGGAAAATTCCTTATATTTGCACCTAACAACTAGGTCTTAGTTCCAAAATGATGCCAGCGTGTTTCAGAACCCACCTGCCCCTTGCCCCCACTAGCATATATTACCTTGCAAACCAGATGCCTTTTTTGGTCGTCTAATGCTGAAAACAGAATTTTGCATTTCCCTATTTCTGTGACTCAAGGCACGAAGACCTGGTTCTGCCGTGTGGCCTCTTCCAGCGCTTGTAATAATGAGAGAGTTCTCTGTCGGGGTTACTTCAGTTCAGAGTCATTACCCAAACGCAGCGTGCTGCTTTATCACCCAGCAAAATGCAGCCATTTCTAGGTTGAAATGAAGGAAGTGTTTTAACAGCAGAGCACAGAGGATACCCGAGAATAAAAAATACCTGAATTTAAAACGAGAAATAGCCTGAGTGTGTGAGGGTAGTGCGTGCCTGGCGCAACAGTCTGCCAGCAGTGGCTACAGACAGAACCAATAGTAGCTCAACGGTAATTTATGTAAAAGCAGCTAGCATTTGGGGGTTTTGCTAAGGAAGGATCAGGAAAGGCTAAGCCGGTTCAATGAGAACAAGCACTCTTGGTGCAAGTGAGAGCTCCCAGTCTTCTGGGAAGACTTGGAAAGATCAGAGATGTAAAACGTGAGGAGCAGCTCCAGCGGAGCAGAGACTTGCATGTTAGATAGATGAGGAGAAGCGTGAAAGTACAGCTGCTTCTAACACAGCAGGCATATGAAGGTCAGGGAACTGGTGAATTCTCAGTGTGCGGTGATCCTTAATATAGCACATTTTGTGACTACCTGACAGGATCTTCTGGTGAGAGCTGAAGATAATCTAACAGAGCAGCTGTAATTATGGTACAAATACTTCAGGGAAAAGGTAGAGACTTGCTTCCTTGTTTCCTGCGTAATGCTAAAGTGAGCAGACATCTGGGAAAAGCAAATTCAGGGCAACAGAGACATTTTTCTTACCATGTCCACTGCCATCCACTTTAGTTTGGTCACTTGCATTCCAGTCTCCTCCCTATCAAGTACCATCATAGCAGGTGGGTGTCCATGCAGATACAGGACTGGGAACATTGTACATTTGAAAAAATAAAGCAGATGCCTCCAAGAGATATGTAGTCAATGGGTGTCATAAGCCCTTTCTACACTGAAATCGCTTGTGACAGGATGATTGTCTCAGCAAATATGGACCGTGGGCAGGCTGAAGAAAATGAAGTGCAGGTACTTACCAGACTCCACCTATTTATATCAGTCAGACTCCATCTACTCCTAACAAAACAAGAAGGCGGCAGTTTTGCAGCTCTCCAGAATGGAACTCTCTCTCTGTCTTCTTTTGTCAGCCGTTCACTCGGGCTGTGTGTTAAATCTGAAAACTAATGATGGTGAGTCCACTCTGCTGAGCTGACTGGGGTGTGGTTTTGGAATCTGGTTCACATTTTTTGAAACCACAAAAGACAAGGAATCTATGTAAGTTCTGGGATATGGCAGATGACCACAAAGGAAAGGTGTTGCCCTGCTGAGCCACTGCAAACTTGTCATGAGTTTGGAGATACAGCTCCCTAAATAAAAGGGAAACTGGGTGAGAAAGCAGCAGTAGAGGGAGGCAGTTAATAGCTTCCCTGAGGTAAGAGCGATGCTCAATTTCATCTGGTAGGTTAAGGGGAGAAATGTTTGAAGGTGGACGCTACTATAGCAGTATTGTTATATATACAAGCGTGGTGTGACATTATAGCCCCTTCCTTATGTTTGCTATATGTGCAAGAGATACTGATCTGCAAGAACTTAACCGAAGCACATGTAGCAGATGCGTGACTCACCCCATTTTTGCTACAGAATTAGTTCTGTGCCTGTCTTGTGTCAGCCTGTTCTGTGAAACCACTTCCTTAATTTACTTTGTCTGGATGTCACGGCTTAATCACTTGGTGTTGAAACCAATCTGGGGTTACAGTAAGTCATTCACCTTATGTTTGAAAGCAGGCTGTGTGCAGCGAGTAAATTAGAGGCAAATTTTCAGCCTAGCATCCATATGACTTCATCAAGAATAATGTGCTGTGTTGCGGAATACATTTACATTATGTAGGACAGATTTCTTTAACAGCTCAGCACTAAAAATCTCCAGAGAAATGAAACCGCCAGCCTTCCCATGCAGCTCAATCCTCACCAAGCAGTAGGCAGCTGCACAGTTGGAGGGGTATGAAAAGAGCGGCACCCTCTCTCCTCCTCTTCCCCTCTCTTCTCACCATGCCCTGAGCAGAGCTCAGCAGGTGATGAGGATCTAGGCCTTCAGCCTCGCACTTTTAAGCTGCCAGGTAAGAACTGAGGCCTGAATTTCACATACATTAGGTATTCTCTTGCACACTTCACTTAACCTTGCTTTCTCATGCTATTCCAAATATTCTCCCGTGACCGCCTAGTTGAGTTGTCAAGGTAAAGGACAGGCATGGGGGTGTAGATCATTCTTCTATTCCAGGGGCCTCCCAAGTGCCAAAACTTGGAAAGAGGCCTTCGTGCAAATAAAATCCTGCGGTGTGACAGACTTGCACGCAGCATGAAAGAGCAGGTTGGGAGAGGAAGAAAAGCTCTTGGGGGTACTCCGGCAGTCTGTGACCCTCTGTGCCTGGGAGGCCTCATTAGCTGGATGCTACAAAAGGCCGCTTGCTGCTGGCAGAAGTTGGCTGTTGGGAGGGAAGAGGCAAGAAGGGCTGTTTCCTGAGCAGTGAGAGAGCAGTGGAAGACTTCTTGGGTTCTGAGGCTCCAATGCACATCTTTGGACTGAAGGCATTGGGAGCCTGTAAAGAATCACAGAATCACAGAATGGTTTAGGTTGGAAGGGACCATAAACATCACCTAGTTCCAACCCCCTGCCATGGGCAAGGACACCTCCCACTAGACCAGGCTGCTCAAAGCCCCATCCAGCCTGGCCTCGAACACTTCCAGGGATGGGGCATCCACAACCTCCCTGGGCAACCTGTTCCAGTGCCTCACCACCCTCATAGGAAAGAATTTCTTCCTAATAACCAACCTAAACCCACCCTCTTTCAGTCTGAAACCGTCACCCCTTGACTTATCATTACACTCCCTGATAAAGAGTCCCTCCCCATCTCTCCTGTAGGCCCCCTTCAGGTACTGGAAGGCCGCTATAAGGTCTCCCTGGAGCCTTCTCTTCTCCAGGGTGAACAACCCCAACTCTCTCAACCTGTCCTCATAGCACAGGTGCTCCAGCCCTCTGATCATCAAGCATGAGGCAAGGCTAGGACCTGCTGAAGGCAACTGAACTACAGATTAGATGCGTCAAATGGAGCATATGATCTTTGCCTGTATGGCCAGAAAGCAGGAAGAACTAGTGGCCTCTGAGGCAAATGGTCTTGCAACAACTGTGGGTAGCCCAGGACACGACTTTTAAGCACATAAAATAACGCTCAGTGAATCCAGTGTTTTCAACTGTTTATCTTCAGATACCAAAGTGATCAGGCTTCAAGTCTGACTTTCCAATCAAGACTCCTCTCCTAAAGGAGGGAGCCACTGAAGCTCCAAACCACTGCAAATTATCCCGTGGCTCTCAACTTTGGTCCTGTTTGAAAAGGCCTCACATTAGCCGACCTGTCTGAAAACAAGGGCGTTTAGGTTCTTTAAGGTGGATCTGAGACTGGGTGGGCTAGCTAAGGGTGTGTGCAGAACACTGGACACAGACATACCAGCTTCTCTTCCTAGGACGCACTCCCATGCTCACCGTTCTCTTCCCTGAGCCTATGGGGTTTCTCCAGCCTGACACAGGGACTAGCCAGCATGGATTGTTTTCCTCTGTTTTCCCAGAAATGTGCTAAGGGGGAGTTGAGGGTAAGAATGAGCTTGGAGAGGAACGAAACAAACGCCCATTCTCCGGTTTCTGCCTCAGCTTTTGGCCCGCGTGAAGCAAAGCCAAACATAATTTCAACCACTTAATTCTCACCAGTGTTTTCTCACCAGGAGAGCACTGAGTAGGTCTGGCCTCTGCCACTACAAAGAATACGCAACAGGACAGCTAGTTTTTGAAGGAGTTGGGTGGCTGAGGGCAGATATTGCCCTCTTGTCCTGTTGCAGACACAAAGAGCAGGCAGAAAGAAGGGCAATGTGTAACCCTTGAAACAGAGGTTGTTTCTCCAAGTATCTTGCTTGCATATCACAGCCTCTCATGGCAGCGAAGAAGATGCGTGCCAACTGCGTTTGGTCCCTGTCTGAATACTTGTGGAAAGCTCTAACAGTGCAAGAAGTCATAGCAGGAAGAAATGTGTCAGAAGGCAAAAGCAGCAGCACAACGCTTGGGTAGCTGCAGTGAGGCATGATCCATCTTGAACTGATGGAAACAAAGCTCTGCTTAAACTAAATTTACTTGATGGAGGGTGCGATTGTAACGGGAGAGGCCATGCCAGGCTTTTGCTATGTAACAGGGATAACAGGTCCTAAATGGTAAAGCTGAGGTGCTATTTTACTGGTATTCAACTGGTAAACTTCAGTTCCTAATACCTGAGATTTTCAGCAGTGACTTGGATCAGATCAACTTCTCTTTTACTGACTTTGGTGAAAGTTTAACCATGGATTCAGGAAGCAAAGCATGGTGAACATTTGGAGAAGTGGCCGCCCAACTTCTGTCCAAACCCAACACCAAACCAGGGCCCTGAAACAAAATGCTAAAATGCCTGTCATGTACCACTTTGGACTGAATTTAGCATCAGCTGCTCCAGTGTCAAGAAAATAGACTATAAACACTTTATTTTCGAATTGTCCTGCGAGGCATCCAGCATTTCTGAGACTGTTGTAAAACAGAAATGGTATGCTTTTAGGAATCCTATTGTCCAACCGCCTGGACAAACATGAAGGGTTTTGAAATAATGCATTTTTCCCTGCACACTTTGAAGGTTCATACCAAACTTATCTTTCCTTCTCCGTGGAAATATACTTGCAGTCTCTCTACTGTCCTCTGGGGCAACTGTGTTCTGTTTCAGCATGTTCAAGTTGTGGGAAAGCAGTGTGTTCCGTGAGGTTAAATACGTTTATCTTCCTTAGGACTGGGCCACGCAGCCCACCTGAAGCTGGAACAATTGTTTCTGGGGGAAGGCATCTGCAGAGGCGACCAGGAGGTCTGAGGAAAAGAAAAGCCAAGTGTGCAGCGAGTTTTCATTAAAGAAGAAACACGGTGATGTCAGCCTCAGGGAAATGAATGTAGACAGTCTCTCTACACCTAAAACAGGAAATGGAAGAAATTCACACAGATGTAATTGAAACGTAGATTTATAAGTCTACTGTGTTGAGCAGTGGCACCACGTTTTCTCCATGTTGTTACTGCCATCACACCTCCTGCAGTGTAAGACAGACAGATAAAAACTGGTGGTGTCCTCAGATTCAGTCAAGTGTGTGTTTTGAGACGAAATCTGCCTGGCGATCTCTTACACCTTCACTTTACAGAAGGCGGAAGTGGTGACATAGGACAAACCCACTGAGGTTTTCACTCACACAGCTTCAGGCACAGCTGTACAGCACCTGAAGAGCTCCTGGCACTGCAATTTTGTTTGTTTGTAATAATTGCTATCCCCTATCTCTGGATGTACGGAAAGCTTGAAAAATACTAAACACCAGTGCTCTTTGTGCTCTCTAAACTGTAGTACAGTTTGACGCTTGCAAAGCTGCAATAAATTATTCACAGTTTATAGGAATTAAATTCCAGAGGAGGGAGAGGAGATGAACACAGATTGTGAGATGCTGCAAGCCTCCCCCGATAAAAGCATCAGCGCCGAGCCACTCTTGACATCAACCACCCTCCTCCTCCTCCTCCTCCTCCTGTTTTACGAAACAAAGGCCCCCCTACAACGCTGCGGGAAGGCAAGAACCAAAAAAAAAAAAAAAAAAAGCTGGAGATTTCTCGGCTTCCCCGTGGGATTCCAAGTTTCCTGGAGCAGCTGTTTACAGAACAGGCAGCTTTAATCCCTCCTCTGCTGCAGTGGCACGACAGCCACCCTGGCCACCGTGCTCCCTGGGCCTGGGGAGGTCTTCTGTCCCGTGACCACTGTCTGCCAGGAAGCTGCTTAGGGCTGCGACCTCCAGCACCCAAGATGCTGGTTATAGAGATATATTTTTTTGTGATTTATATATATATATATAAAATATATATAAATTACGTATCTATAAAATCAACTACATGTATATGAGAGTCGATGACTCTTTTCCACAGGCCGCGAACAGGCCACGCGTACATCAGACCCTGCCTGGGTTGCCGGCAGCGCCAGCGTCAACTACCCAAACCCCTTAAATGAGCTCATGAACAGATAAAAAGGCAAGTAAAGTCCGAAGTGAAGCCATTTGTCCTCTGGCCTCTGTCACCCAGGGAAGGCGAAGGACCTGTTGCAATGCCAATATATCTGTTGGAAGTGACTAAATACCCTCTTGCCGCTAGGAATAAAAGGTCTACAAAAATTAAGTCACAAAGGAGGGGAGGAGGAGGAGGCGGCGGCGTGTGCCAGCCCCGGCGCCTGGCCACCGGCAAGGCTGGGTCCCGGGGTTTTTTTTATGTCGATGATGGCAGCGACACACGCAATTTCAGCGTGATCGATGCCTGGGAGGCGTGCGGCGACGCTTCCCGCTTCCCCAGCGCGCGTACCCACCGCGGTTTGTTTTTTTTTAAGGGTAGAAAACCCGTAAAAAGTACAATAGACGTGTCAGGGGAGAGGCTTTCACGACCCTCCGATGCGGGGGGAGGTGGGGGTGGGCAGGACGGGCGAAGGGGGGGGGAGGGGAAGCGCTTCCCGCGCACGCGCAGGGCGCCGCCGCGCTTCCCGAGGGCGCTGACACCGAGTTACCTTTCACCTACTTCGCTGCGCCGCGTCCCGGCCGGGTAACTCTCGGTCAAGCGGCGGCGCTCAGCGCGCCTGCGCGGTCCTGTCCGTCCCGTTCCACCCCACCCCCCCCCCCGCGCCCGAGCCCCGCGCTCCGCCGGTCTTTGGAGCACGGACCACCCGCCTCCCTTCCCCCCCCGCTCCACCTCGAAGCTCGGCCCTTCCCCGGGGCGGGGGACCCCCGTGCGACGGGCAGGTGTCGGTGTCGCTTGCCGCGGCCCGCAGGCTGCCGGCCGGCAGCAGAAGGGGGGTTCGCGCCCTGTATCTGTCGGTCCGTCTCCCCGTCCCCTCCCGCCACCGGTTATTTTGCAGCCGAAAGGTTAGGGCGCCGGCCGCCGACACCCCCGCGGTGGCTCATCCCCCCGGGAAGAGCATGTTTTCGCCGCCGTGCGTCGGGGTTACTGCCGGTCATTGCCCGCCTCCCTCCCTCCCTCCCTCCCCGCGCGGGGGGGGGTGGGGGTGGTGTCGGTGCCTTTCCATCCTTTCCACGCTGCTCCTAGTTTTCCCTCAAGCGCTGCCGGCGACATGCCAAGGCGAGGCCCGTGCTGCTCCGCAATTAGCTCGCAAAGCGATTTTCAGCGGTGTCCCCCCCACCAGGGATGGGCTGCGTGAATGAGCCTTCTGTTGCGCGCCAGAGCTTAACACCGACACTGTGTGGATTTTTAGCATGAAAGGATTACTTTTAGCGAGAATTTTGATCTTGGATCAAGCGTAAACGGCTCAAAGGAGACTTACGAAACCCCTTGAGACCAGCACCAAAACCATTCTTTCCGAGCTGGCAGCACGTGATGGAAGACGGGGGGGGGGAGGGAGGAAAAAAAGTTAATTTTCTGCAGTTTTTTTGTAGGAGCAAATCGAAGCGCTCGCTCTGGAAGAGCTGGGTACCTCTACAGTGTCAAAAACACAGTGGTGAGGCAAATGCATATCAGTTTTTAAAAGTTAAAAAAAAAGGGCAAAAATAAGTACGTTGTAGATGTGTTTATTGAGACCAGACATGAGGAATCCTGCAGCTGGGCTGAATTCTGCACTTGGAGGGACTAAATACGTACTTTTCGTAGGTACAATTTTCCCCGTCTTAATTTGGGGAATCTCTTCTGTTTATTCCATAAATTTGCCCCGTGGTCATTAACCAGGAAAATCAGGTGAAGAGTTTGTCCCTCTGTGCGTAGGTACAGCACGGCTGTTCCTGCCTTTCAAGGACATGGCTGTAAACGATTATGGGGGTGACCCTAACTGGCCTGTCAGCTGAAGACTTGGATTAGCCTTGGGCTTTTTTAGCCCAGTTTCAGGAATGTTTGTGGATCTTCCTGACGCTGCAATCACTTTTTTAAGCGTCTTAACAGCAGGACGGGCTCTCGAAGCACAACCCAGCAGTCGTCCCTTGGTCTAGAGGAGACCGAAATTGAAGGAAATTTAATGCTGCAAGAATTTGTAACACGATACACGTTCCCATTTTCTGTATACCACTGCATAAAAGCAACTCAAGTACAGTTTAACTGTCACTAAATAGCTGCAAAAGAGACGAACGATTTTTTTTAGTTGTTCTTTTCACGAACTACGGATTACTCCTATTTAGGTACTTAAGCTGTAGCATACGCTCACGAAAACTACACAGTATTGCACGCACAGCAATGTAAAATTAAGCAGTAAAGAATTTCGGAAGAATGTTTCATCACTCTTAAAAGCAGCTTCGAGATTTGCTATAGAGTTAAATGCTTCCATTGTTTTCCCCCTCCCCCTTGTGTTTTTTTTGATGTTTTTCACCGGAATCCCACCCGTTCTCCCCTTGCAGGCTTTCTTTTCTCCGTTTCTAAAGCACTGATTGATTTCTCTCTCTTTTAGTACTGTATTGTTACCAGGTTACTGAGTAAAGTTGTTTACTGGTCACCCCTGTGCTGTACAAAGGCACAAATAAATTGGGGAGGGGGAATTTTTAGATTTGCTACGGTAAATGGGGGGTGGGGGGAACGGTGTGGTAGGAAACCAACCACTTTGTCACTTTTACAGCCTTTGACGTTATTCTCCCTCCACCCCGTTGTATGGCCCACATCTGTTGATGTAGATTTTCCACCTGCATTTGTTATCTTTCGTTTCAGGGATATTTAAGGGCAACTGCACAATCGCTGTTTACTGAATTGTCAGGGGGCCTATTCTGCATACCAGTGAATCTTCTCACTTCCTCATGAATACAAAGTTTACCGAAGCTTTTTCTAGTGGGATAATGAGAATATCCTGTTTATATTTATTCACATAATTTTATCGTCTCCTGGATTTTGTAGTGGTTGTGGACTTGGATACATACCACTGAAGAAACAGTTTTTATACTTCAAAGATAAAAGCAGTGTCAGCATGCTTGGGAGGGCAGAATTATGAGATAAAATGGGCATAGATAAAACGATCTTTTTAAGGGTAGCATATCAGACCTAGTATTGCAGTGCTTCAGAAAGGCCCCGCCTTACATGGATTGTCCTCTGGATCTGTTTTTGTAAGTGCGTGCACTTCTCTGTGCTTTCTTTCCCCTTTTCCTCGTAATCTGTCTTCAGTCTACAAGGCCTTTGCCCCTCCGTGTGTGACTCCAGTGGCGGCTCAGAGTTGCAGCCAGAAATCTCAGACTGCAGCAGCGGAAAAGGTGGTGCTTCAGGCAAAAGAGCATCTCTCTCCTCGTCTGTCTCACTGTGACTGTGTTTGAAAAGCAGATAGGCACACACACGGTGTTTTTCGAGCAGCATTCCTGCCCTGCTGTGTTTTAAGATGGTTGGTTTAAGTATTTTTAAGGTGGTTAATCTGGACAGTTTAAACTGTAAAAGAGCTGTTCTTGAAAAGGGTATTTTTTACCCAAGGGTAGAAAGCTCGTGCGTCTGCAGTGTTTGTAACAAGACTGGGCACGTCTCCCCAACTTGGAAACTAAGCTCGTTGAGCTGGAATTCTATTGTAAACGGGATTGTCTTTAAAAATAGCACAGACTTCCAATTCAGTTTCCTTGGAAGTGTAACTGGAGCCTTGTTTAATGGAATATTCATTATCTGGCCTACAAAGGGAAGAACTGCAATTATACCTCATGTTAGGACACCTTCAAAAGTCCTGCATGGTAAAGACAGCAGTTAGGATCTTTAAGTGTTCGTTTTCTGCTTGTCTTACAGAATTAGGAATTTAGAATTAGAAACTAGAATGACACTCTCATCTCAAATGGGGGAGTTTTTTGGTGAATTTTTTTCCCTCATTAGCAGGAATATCGTTAGCCTCCTTAGGCCTAGGTTAAGATTTCAGTCATGTAACTGTGATTTCATAAATAGATTTCTAAAATGATTTAATGAAATCATATGCGTGATAAATGAGGCCAGGTGTGTAACTAAAGGGACTTAATTTTGTATAAGATGTTCACAGTCTGCAAATACAGTGATACAGGTATGTGAAAAATGTTTATGTGCTGCAACAACTGTCTTCATAGTTGGTGTTTACAGAGTACCCGATTACTGGCTGGGCATTACTACAGTACAAACAATAAAATGTTGGAATTCTCATGTAATAAATCATTATGATAAGTGCTTTTGCATCAGGCTGAAGGTAAAATAGTAAGGCAAAATATGAAGAGTGCAAAGTCTTCAAAGTGCAAACGAGGATAAGTGGAAGTTAATTGTTACACCGTAAGCTTTCCTGTCCAAGAAAAACTGCGTTCTTGATTTTTTTTTGTTTTCAAATGGATGTCCAGCATAGATGTAAAGTAAGTGGTGCTTATTTCTTTGTATCTGTGGGACATCTGGATATTCTTCTCAACTGAGCTCCCTTTAAATTTTCACATTTTAAATTTTAAATTTCCCTTTAAATTGCTCAGACTGTCACACAGTGAACACACAGGTGCTGCAGGCTGACACACTGACAAGCATTCATCCACTTGCATTTGATTGCAAGAGTGGACTTTTCAAACAATCTCTTTTGGTTGTGCCCAGCTGCTGTTGGGGGTTTGTCAGTGCAGGGATTGGCACTGCACAGGTCTGGAATAGCGGTGAACTGAAAAAGCTTTGCTCTGAAAATATTCTACCTTTTTGATAATTGTTCTACTAATGCTGTGCAGCTTTCCTTTTTCATGCCAAAATGGTAACACATACTGATGAGCACAATGAACAAGCTGAATTCTCTGGCACTAGCTGTTCCTTACAGCTTACAGATCTACACTGTGTCTAAACAGCCTTGTGCTCTGAACAAAAGCCTTCCTATTGCAGAAGTAACTCCCTTTGACTTCAAGAACTGTGCTGAACTCAATAATCTCTTCCTGTTCTATGGCGGAGGAACTGAGAGATTTAATATTGAAAGAAAACAAAACAAGAAAATATCTGCAGAATGGCAGTTGAAAAACACGTTGTTACTTCAGTATTGAAACAAATGTGGAGACCAGCCCTCTACCTAGGGAAGCAAGCATGTTCATTTTTATTACAGTAAGGGCAGGGTTATTGCTTTACATCATATGCTGCTTATTATATTTTCCCTTCAGAGTCTGTAGCATGCTCTGGACACTATGTAAATAATTCTTTCTGTGTAAAAGAAGTGCTGTTCTCTTTTTATACATACTTACCTGTTAGCAATAACTTAAAGCCTCCGCCTGGGTCTGAGACCTGCCTTTACATCCCCACCTGGTTGAAGAGACTAATTAGTACACAGACAATAAAATGCAGCTATCTAGGAGTTGGAAACACTTGGGTTATGCCCGGGATTTTTCTTTCCTATAAAGATAACATATATAATATATATATAGTGTATATAATAGTCTTGATAATTCTGCTGATTGCCATTAAAAAGTACAAATTGGACATTTTAGTGTTGAACTGAATAAAATTCTAAATCATACGGCTGAATTCCTGCTCTTTGAATTCATACCAGAGCCCGCAATACCATATAGACTGAATCGAGCATTTTCAAGCATTCCCTTTGTTTCCCTGATTTCAGTCACGGTGGCACTGGTCTCAAGTCATCACAGCTCATCATATGTTACCTGGGGCTGTATCAGTTCAGCTGTTCCTAAAGGAAATACTGGATAGGTGAAATAGAGGTAGAATGCCTGTGCCACAGAAACACCATTTGAATTTTTAAGATTTGTGGCTTTAACGTATCTTCCTCCTTTTTCTGTTCAGTTGTCAAGATGAGGGTGGGGGGAATACTCATCGTTGCTGCCTTTACATTATCTCATTATACAGCATATGAATCCTAAGTGCGGTGCTTCATGTAGTCCAGAAGCAAGACATGGGTCTTGTCTAGGAGGACTGTTTTATGTGCTAATGTTAATAACATTAAAAGAAGCATGCAGCGTATACATTTTTCCGGATCTGATTTTAACAATAACGAAGATATGAACCCCACTGCAGATGGGTGCAAGAAATCTGGGTTTGTCTGCTGAACTGCACACACTTGTGATCCTATTTAACCAACAATGTAGAGGTGCTCTAACCATGAGTAGTTTTGGGCATTCTTGACTTATTACCTAAGCAGTTCTCTGAATTGGCCTCTAACATGCTAAGAAGAGTTACAGTAAAGTACACAAGCAGCCTTCCTAATTGTGTCCCCCTCGGGGTCACCTGGAGCTTTGCAGAACGCAAGGCAAAATCCTTTTCCTGAAAACAAACAAACAAAAAAGCAAAAAGGAGGGGTGGGGGGAAGGGTTCTGTGGAGGTCTTTTGGTGCCAGCAAAACTTGTCTCACCTGAACATGCCTGAAGGAGGAAACCAATGCTTTTTCTGTGATTCCTGCTTATAAAGAAGGATATTGACTTCTGGCTGGGGTTATGGGTAAGACTGGTTTCAAAGGTTATCTGTCAGAATGATTCTTCACTGCCAGAAGGTTTTATTTCTGTTTTAATAGTAACCACACACACTTTGAAAGAGAAGTTCTGTCCAGTTTTAGGTCATAGGGGCATCTTGAATTAAATGATGCCCAAACCTTTGGTGGCAGTTATGTTTTGCACTGTCAGCTCGACATTTTTTGTTCCATATGTACACCAAACAAAAGCAATTAACTCGCTTTGCTTTGCATGCCTGTGCCCAGCCTAGGGAGCGTTCAGCTCACTTCTGCTTGGGCACTGTCCGAATAACAACAAAAAAGGCTGTTAAAAATAACTAAAAAAAACACCCAAGAACAGCAGGATCCAAAACATCTTCCACCTTGCGTGGGGTGGTGGAGCTTCTGCTGCGCTTTGAGTACTGTAGTGCACCTGCACATGAAATCCCTGTGAGAGGGGGACGAGGACATCCTGCTCCAAGCTCCAACTGCATCTCCTCCAGCTTCAAAAAGAGTGGTCTTGCCCAAAGCTTAAAAGGGCATATGCAGATTAAGTAAAAGGGATGTGACGCCCTTTCATTTCTTCCTGTAAGTTTTTTTGAAGTTTCTCTTCACATTGTTTTTAAATTGCCTTTGTTTAGCCTTGGCAAAGTGTTTTTTGTCTGGAGGGAGGGTGTAGGGGAGTGAGGGTCTTTGTAAAGGAGAGACCTAAACCTGTCTTCTTTTACACAGATTTGAGGGTTCTGCACTAGGCATGGAGTTCAACCTGTACATGGCTTTCCTGGCAGAAGAAATCAGATGTTGTTCATAGTACGTTGTACCAGACAGTTTCTTCTGTCTTCTTGCATCTAAATGCACATGAAAATCACAGACTCACAGAGGCTCAGCCTGGGACTCTTTTAAGAGTTTGTTCTAGTCACAGTTTAGTGGTGTCAAGGGAGTTCAAGCTGAATCTTTTATTGCTTACAGATCACTGGAAAGGTGGCCCTGTGTGTAATGTATTTTAAGAAATCTGAGTCTGCATACTTTAAAGCTGTTTGTTAGACAATTGTCCTCATGATTCCAAACTTCTACTTTAAAATGTAATTATTGAGTTTTTTATATATATATATATATAAATATATAAAATAGGATTAACATAACTGGAAGTGGCTTTTATCTATCTCGAGTTGACCATCTCTGCAGCTTAGCTAGGAATGGAAATAGACTCTTCACTTGTGATGGGTATGCCATGACCAAACAAGTTATGCCAAAGTTTATGCTAATGTAATATATCCGTGGCCCAGTCTTGTGTGTGTTTCTCTGGGTGAGAACGAAAACTTCTCTGTGACATATACTATTGGAAGAGGGATATTTTCAGACTATGCTGTCATGTCTGGAAATTATCACCTTCCCATTGAGTACAGGTCTTGCTTTGTAGCCTTGTTTCAGGAAGGTTTAACTGCCTGCCTTAGTCAGCATTAAGTCAGAAAGGATGGGACAAGAAGTGGCGAAGAAAGAAGGGTATGTCAAATTGGACAGAGAAGAGAAGACCTGATGGGTAGAACAGCTAAGTTGAAAATAGAGGGAGAAGAGCCAGACCACTAAGAAGAGGTTGGTTGAAAAAGAACTCTTGAGGGGAGTTTTAGGAAAGAGAAGGATGGTTTTCTTCTAGCTTTTTTTGTCACTGGTTGTTACTGCATATTTCAGTGTATTCAGCATATTTGTCTTCACTGGGTCTCACAAGGCTGATCTTGCATTGCCCTGGATAGTCTTCCAGGAGTCATTCCTGGGCCAATATTCACTCAAAGCTTGACCAAAGAGCAGTTTACTTCATGCACACTGAATACGTCCACAGAAGAATAACAGTGCTCAGCTGTAAATTCACTTTTTCCTTACTAAGAAGTAGCTTCCTGGTGTAGACAAGCTCCAAGTCAGTTTGTGTTTAAACTAGCAATATAATGGTCTATGGAGCTGGAGGAATGCCTTTCAGTAATTAGACGTATTTGCAGCATGTCCCAGCAATTCAGCAGTTTGCTGACTTGAAAAATCAAACTCTTCATTTGTATGAGCCAGGCTTTCACTCTGGTCTTCGATGGTGTAATGTAACGGAGGGCATTGGATGCACCCAGGTCATCCTGTCGCAGAGTCCAGCTCCATGGGCTGCTGTCAGCTAGCGAGGGGTGTTTGTACAGGTCTGGGATAGGAAGAAATGAAGGAAGTCTTTTTTTGTAGGGGAGGAGGTAGGAGAAAAGTACAAGGGAGGATGAGGTCTGAACTGACATAGACACTAAATCATGTTAGTTATTCCCTGCAGATAATTCTCTCTGTCCCACATGGAAGCTTGTTGATAATTTGCTTTTGTGCTGCATTTTTCCTCAGGATAAATACGGATTATATGGTTTAGAAACCAGTTTTGTCGAAGAGAGAACAGGTAAAACAGTGTGCTCCAAGTAGATTCTCACCCGTGTATAATTTGCATAGTTGAATTAACACCAACAGATGAGGATTCATCCATTTATTTAAAGCTCATTAAACATGTGAGCAATTAATTAAGCTTGTAAGAATTTGAAAAGCACAAACTTTGCTCTAAGAGACTCTGTTTTAACCATGTCTAATGTTGTCTTGCAGCTTGCCATAGACATGCAGGATTTGGATGTTACTTGTACGTGTCAGAAGGAAGCTTTTCATGTAGATTGGTTTGACAGAAGAGTTTGAAAAGGTTTTTCCTTTAATATGTGCATGAGGCCAACATTCTCTAATGCGGCTCCATATAAATCAGTAGTAGTATTGTAGCTGTTGAAACTGTAATCTCTAACTAGCAGAAAATACTGCCATCTTGATCCATGAATATAGGAAAGGCTGAAATTAAGTTTACCAGCAATTTGCCAACTGGACGTGAACTGATTTTGTAGGAAAGTTAAGGGATGATTTTTGTCCTGTCCATGACTGGGGTTTCTCTGTTATTTTGTGTTTATGGAGATAAGCGCAACTCAGCTTTGGCTGTAGCTGGTCTCCACTGATACAATCACTTCTCTGATCCAGAGCAGCAGGGAGGAACTTCACTCAAAGGTGAGTGACAGTGATTTGTGGAAGTGTCAGGAGTGGGGTCATGTAGCGCATTGCTTCGCAGGCCCTCTCTCCTCTACCATTATCTGCATGTATGGTTGCATTCAGGCGCTACTTCATGGCCATACGTGGCTCCAAGTCAGTTGGTGCATCTTAAAGAAAGGAGAAAGGCCTGCCATCTGCTCTGCGCTGCTGCTGCCAGAACTCCACAGAATACTAACAGCAAGACAAAGCTGAGCTGCCAGCAGTCTCCATCCAGGAAGCGCCAGGGAGTGCGAGTGAAAAGATGCGAATACAAAAACTGACTGTCTGCAAATTGGTTCCAGGAACAAAAAGCTGGAAGAGCCGGGGTTTTGAGGTGCTCAGGAAAGTATGGGTAAAATAAATGTATGCAAGGTTCGCATACAGGTGTGGTAATTCAGTCTATGTAAGGGAACGTGTAGTTAAGTGCAAAGTATATTACTGTTGATATTTAAAGACACAGGTCAAAACTAGAGTTCAGTTGCTGTTTTTTCATAACATCAGCCTTGCTTTTTCTTTCATTATCTTCACCAGAGTTTTCCTCAGCAAACGATTTAGGCATGCAGGCCTGCACATTGTCAAATCTTAGACACGTGCCAGAAAAATCGGTCAATGAGGATGTTCTCTAAAATTGCAATTTAAGTGGCAAAGGGGTGTGTTCGACTTCTATTACTCGTTACTACCAAGCAAGTAAGCTCAATACATCAAACAATTTTTTGTGCATGACAGATAAACTATCAAACAGGGAGAGCATCTGTAGACAGCAGTGGGCCATTCAAGTCTCCAGAATCAGTTCCAGTTGGTAAGGGAGCAAGTAACTCCTGTACTGCTGAGAAATTTTGAAACCTGAAATGCAGAGGTTTGCATAAAGCTCTGGGAGCAGCAACAGTACTGGCAGCAGATTTACATTGACATTCCTAAGGTGGCTGATCTTGTGCGAAAGGAGGAGGTGCCTCAGAACTCCTGACTGCTCGTCCTACTCTAAGCAGCTACAGCATACTGGTATTTTTTTTACTGTATGTTTTCTTATGAAAACAGGTCTTCCGGCCATGGTGCTGTAGTTGGTTTGACACCTCCTCCGGCTCCCCTGTGGCTGTGTGTGCAGCTGAGCATGTTCGTTATGCAGCATTATGCAGGTGATTTTTCTAGTTATGCTCTGTTCCTTTGTAGGGAGAGCAGCGTGGAAGAACAGGGTGGGAAGATCCCTTAAGAAGTAATTTTCTCTACCATCTTTTTCCAAGTTAGGATCAACTAAATCTAAACTTTTCCTAACAGAACAGCTGGCCAAGTTTCCCTAGAATAGTGTGTGGAAAAAATGCCATGGGTTCACACAATGAAGGAATTAAAGATATATCAATGTGAAAATAATAGTGTAAATCAAGATGGATTCCTGCTTCTTGCCATCATTCAGCGGTAGTTTTTTGGAGTGTTTTTCAGTCTGTTTTTCAGAGTGGCAGTGTGTAAGAAGGGTTATATTCCAGCTGTAGCCTTCAGGGACACACCTGCTGTGGGGCAGGAGCAGCTAAGCTGCTTAATGCAGAGAGGATGCTCAATTATCCTTGAAAAATGATCCAAAGAAACTCCTGAAAGAAAGAACATTTCTTTTTCTCTCTGGAAGGGGTTTGTTCTTGTGTAGGCAGGATCAGAATGTGTGCAGAAATCACTGCTGGTTTTATTTGTGCACATGCAATAAGCTAACAAAGAACAAGCTAATCGGACAGAACTGATAAAAACATTGGTAATAATTCCCTGAAAGCTCTGATAAGTGGTTGATGCAAAACTGGAAAGTTTCTTCTTCTTAGGGGCGTTTCCTGTTTGTTTGCAGTCTTACACTTTTTTCTGGTTCCTCCTAGCTTTTCTTTTTGGTTTTGTTTTGGTTTTTTTTAACTTCAATTGAAAGGGTGGCAGCAAGGACAAGGTAAAGAAAGAACAAAGAAGGTGGAGTCCTTTTATGCCTGAGTTCAGGATAAGAGCAGATTTTTTTTTTTTTTCTGTAGACAGTCCATACTTTTCCATTCTTACTTTGCTAGGAAACCTATCGCTCATTTTTAAAGGCCAGTTCTGGGGACAGAAAAGCTTCAGTGAGTTTCCCAGTTAGCTCTACAACCGCAGTTCCATCTGTGCAGCCTGGGATTTCCCAACTGTAACACCCTACAGCTCACATTGCTACATGTGATCTGGTATGCAGGAATCCATTCAGGTCACAGTATTACCTTATTTGTGTGATGTTACATGTTTATATGTCTGAAGTGTAATTGCATAGGGAGGAGTTTTGCATAAGCTTTCTGCTGTCAGAGATTTATTTATCATGAATATTGGCGCACATATAAACAGATCATTAATATTGCCTTTAAACAGAACCCTAATCATGGTGTGCAATGTTTAGAAGAGGAAAACAGGTAAGACGTTATGGCTCCCGAGCTGTCACTCCAGAGTGTGCCAGAGCCATTCCAGTGATTGTTGACAGCTTCAAAGGTACTCACTGGTGAGCGGTTGACTCGATCTTTCATTAAAAATTAAATCAACCTAGGAAAGTTAAACCTGAATGCCTAAACTCAAAAATTTCAAGAGGTCTTGGAGAGCAAGAGAGAAATTCTGAACCTATTGCTTTGAGTGGATTCTGAGCGGATTCTTTAAAGCGGCTTCAGAAATAGGGACAACTACTTCCCATCTAATTGAGGACGAAAATTGCTGGGCAGCTTTTAGAATCTAGCCTTCCTTTACTTTTCAGAGTCAGTGAACTGCTTTATCTTGATGCAGTGAAGGGATGGCAGATGGACTGCACAGAGTCTGTCTGTCCCTGAGAGAAACACACTAAGCCCAATCAGTAGCAGGTTCAATCTGAAGATTGCTGGGAATCATTTTCACTGCAGATTTCTGTCTGGTAGGCCTCAATGATTCAGTAGCCCACACATTGCCAAAAAGGACTCCTGGAAAACTCAGTAAAAAAACCTTGTCCCTGATCATAACTTCCATCAGAAAGATATGAAAGTCAACACTGATGAGCAGCTTAGGGGGGAAGCCTGGACAGAGATCACAGGGTACAGCAATTGTAATAAAATTCTTTGCCGAATGTGCAATAAGAAAGCAGACAAGTTTTTACAGCTAGCAAGAAAAACAACACAAACAGATATCTCATTGCTCTGTAATTCTGATGGGGCTAATCCTGAAGACATTGCTTTTCACAAGGAAAATAAAATATTTCATTGGCTGCCAAGGAAAGGCCTGATCTAGTGGATCCTTGGCAAAATAAATTACAGAAGTATTTTGTTCCTTTTAAGGTAGTAGAGTTAGTAAATCTAGATAATTCTTGTACAATTATGTGTGATACTCTGAGGCCTAAGAAATTGAGGAGAAAGCTAATAAGAGAAATAAGAAGCCCCAGAATCAGTAGTTTTTTATGGAAAGTCTGGCTAGCATGACCGGGAGCAAGTGTGTCGGGATAGAATGAATGTGTAAAGACTTGAGGACAGAGAAGTGGAGGTCTTGGCCTTCTCCAAAAGTAGAGTGCCTCCAAAGTGTTGCGTTGTTCTTGCTACAGGGGCAGGCGGGAATGTGTTGAAGCAGAAGCATCAGAGTGAGAAGGAGGTCTTCTAAGCCGAAGAGAAACAGAAAGAACCTCTTCCAAAGGAGAGGAAGGATCTGCATACTGAAGTCAGTGAGTTTCGATGCTAGACAATAGAGAGACAGCTTTTCACACTTGGGCACGCCACCTGGGGATAAAGACGAAAACTGTCCAGGAGTGATAAGAAAGTACATAGCTTAGGTACTGGAGCCTCTGTGGGAATGTACAATAGATTGTGAGTCCATTGAATCCCCGGGAAGATTGCTGATATCCTGACCAGTGGTCGCATGGTCTCTGGCACCAACACTGCAGGCAATATAAAGGCAGCATTTGCAGTAAGGGAATAGTCTGTCCACTGCCTGATGAGATCACACAGTAATGGATGGGGCAAATGGAGGGGCACCAGAGAAGGTGAAACTCAACTATGTCCCCTTACTGGAGATGCTGGGGAGATACTTAACAGGCACAGGGAGATACCTGTTCTTCAGATTAGGACAAAATGAGCAGAAGCAGGAACTGGCCCATCTCAGAGCCAAGAAAGAGAGTGTGTCTGCGGAGCAAGCTGGCTACACCCTAGATCCAGCCCCGGATGTCTGCAAGTAGCTAGAGAATGTAGAGGTCAAACCTGCTGCCTTGATGAAAGAACTGGAAATGTTCAGAAGGCGAAGCTGTTTCAACAGGGCAGAATGTCACAGCTGGCAGAACTCAAAAGGTCCCTGTTTCTTTACATACAAATACAGTGCAAAGCAAACCCCAAAGCGAACAACCTGGTGAAAGGAAAAGAAGTTAGGCTCTGCAGAGCAGACTGCAGTGTCTTGTAAGTGTGGAAGTTGGCTGGCAATTCTCTGCAGCTCTGGAGAGATTCGGTTTTGAATAGAGATCCTTCGTTCTGCAGTGTGAGTTTGTCTTGATGTCCGGGGACACTCAAGATTTGAAGAGGCAGGTTTAAAGCTTGATTGCAGAAGGTACTTCTCCAGCTGTATGAAGAGAACAAAATAAAAACCTAGTCTCAGTCCTGTCTCTGGAAGAAGTCACTCCTGGAAAAGGAGGTGTAAAAGAGGTGTTTCTTGCCTCCTGGAAAGCAAGGATGGCATGGACACTCAAAAACTCAGTAGTGTGGGGTATCCATGAGCTCGGTAGAAGCTGTGATGGGAAAAGAGAAGGAAATGGTTCTGGGAAAAAAAAAGTTTGTCTTTCTTTAAGGGCACTGTAGTTCCTGGCAGACAAGAGTCCTTCATCCTCCCTTGTCATAGACATGGAGATGCTGTCAGGAGAAGGACTGAGGTACTCTTCTGTCTCCATGCTGGAGGACTGATGGGTACAGAGTAAACAGGAGGAAGCTGCTGAGAGGCTGAAGAGCCTAAAAGCAGACCTTTGCTTGGGTGGAGGCTAGGGAACTCGCTGGCCTGTGCATCACAGTGAGGGTAGGTAAATAAAACCTTCCAGGGCCTGCGGATTGCTTGCTGTGAGTGTCACTCTTCTGTTAAGATCAGAGGTGAGGGACAGCGTACTTTCCTCCACGGCCATACCGGTGCTGAAGCAGGCTGTACAGTGACGGAGTCCCCTCCTCCCTTTCCTTCTGGTTCGCAGGCTGGTTTTGAACACTCGGCTGTGCATTTCCTTCCCTTCTTGATTGTCATTATCTAGTGAAGGAAAAACATCACTTCCTAAAACTGCTCCCTTTGACAGTAAGATTTGCAGTGAAAGCACGAGCTGTCTACAGCTCTAGAACTGCGAGTGAAAGAAGATTTGTTAATCAGGGACTGACTTTATCTACAGTTAAAATTTAGAGGGGGGCACTGCCAGCTGATGCAGTCAAATTCCCAAGCACATGTCTCCACTGACTTAATGGAGCTACTCTAATACATGCTCCCTATGTAAATGTCTGAAGCTTTTGTAGTAATCAGCCCAGCGTAGGGGTCCCTGTTCAGGCAGAATTTCCACTGAGTTTCATGAGAACTGACTGAGTAAGGATTTTAAACAGGCAAATTTTGATCACTCTTAAATCATCATTTAAGAAACCAGAGTACTGCAACTGATGTGAAATGGCATTTGCTGGTCACAAGCAAATTTTGGGAACTGACCATCTTAACTTACATCTCCAGGGCTAAGTTGGTGAAGTTTACAACCTGGTTGATTTCACACCAGTGAAGATTTGTGCATCAGTACCTAAACTGAGGTTAGATAAAACCACATTGCATCCTTGTATTTGGCTTTATTTGCATTTGATCAGGTTCTGTGTCTGCTAGGCTTCACTTCTCTTTCGTGATGAATTTTTGCTTCGTTGTTCCATGCACTAGGGATGTTATCAGCATGAACATTTTTCATGGGAGATGAAGTGCAGAATTTTTAAAGCATGGGCTTTGCTCACATTGAACTTTTACATTCTGCATAGCTATCCATCCACCCACATTGCTTGCACAGAAACCCTGGCTCATGCAGGCCAGTCTATCCCTATAAAAGTTGTCTGGCGATGCACACGTAATGCACACTGAAATATTTCTGAAGGAGTTCTGGTTTGGACTAATTTTTTAAACATAGACAATTGCACAGGGGAAGGTTGAAACGTTAACACAAAAATACATACATGCTCCTTGCCATTATAAAGCATACCTCAGGAGAATCTGAGAAAGGAAGAAACTTAATATAAAAATAAAATTGCTACCTTACACAAGCTTCCAGTATTTTAGTTGGCAACTCTACATATTTTCTTTGCTCTTCAAACTATAGGTTAGAACCACGGTTGGGAAAATCAGCTTATTTCTGGCAAAGTCAAAGAATTTTTACCACCTAAGTATCTGGCTGTATTTTACATCCAACATGTAGTAATTTTGTTAACGGTGAGCCTCACAGCATCTTGCTGTATATAGATAGCTGCAGATGTAATTTGGCTTATATTTAATGTTAAGTATTTGTGAGAAGTGACAAGGCTATGCTTGTGGCAGTGAGCTCTCTTCTTAAAATAACAGCAGTCATTTGGCAACTAAACCTCACAAGAGATGGCTTTTAATTCACCCTTCTTAAACGTGAGCTGTGTTACTTAAGAAATGTTATCTGTAACTGTGTAAATCATGGCTTGCTCATATCTGAACTTCAATATATTTATATTTTATTTAAAAGACTTAGAAGCATCTTATTAATGACTGAAGCATGAAACCTATGTTTATATTGAAAGATGGAGTGGATGAGCGCAAGCTCTTTCACCCCCAGCAGGCACGGGGACAAGCCTGAAAATGTTCTTTGTCTGGAGGGCATGAACTTTCCAGATTCAGTACTTCACATGGCACAAATAAGTGCTTCAAAGCTTTCCCACTGCAGGGCACAGTGGAGGATGTAGGGGTCATTAAACCTTAGCTAGCGCTTCTGTTTCTCTCCAGTTGGAAAAACTACACAACTACCTGTTACCTTTTTTTTTTTTTCTTTTTTTTGTAAATAGAAGGATGGGAAGAGCGTAGCAGGTTGCAATAAACAGCATGATGCAGTCAGTTTACTGACTGTAAACCAGGCTGAAGTGACTAACTGCCCTGTTAGGAAATATAAATTGAAGCTAGGATGCTCAGTGAGAGTTTATGTCGCTGTAAAATAATAACAATGCAATTATTTCTTACTAAAAGTTGGGAAGCTCCTTCCAGGAAGACCTTATGAAAGCTGTCACCATACACTGACTCAGATATTGCAAATCAAGGGAGAGAGTAAAGCAAGATGGAACGGATGCTTGAAATGCAGATTAACCTTCAGTGTGTACCCTAATGTACAATAGTGAGGAATCTTGAAGCTATGGTCATGCTAAAAAACTGTCAAGTAATAGACAAGAGGTGACCAAAGCTCTTTGAAAAGCAATTTTCTGAATAGAAGTATTACTAATTTGCTATCTTTACTGCTTCCTGAACTTAATCCAGACTAGGTCAGCAAGGGCTAAAAAGAGCTTGGATTTCCAGATGAAATATCTCAACAGCTGACTGCAAAAGGTGTATTAATCTGTGGCTTGCTTTATTGCTGAAATGTGTCTTAGACCTCCTCAGTTTATACTGGGGCATTTCCTGATGTGATTGACTAAGCTCACAGTCTTCCCTAGCATCCTGACGTTAGGAGCCATCAGTCTTGCAGGCTCAACAATGGTATGTTTTGCCTTGTAGAAGTTACAAGTATGAGGAAACAACTTCCTCCTCAGCAAGTACACAGCGTGTTTTCCTATTTTCAGTTCCACCCCTTCATTCCACTACATAATGTCTTTTCCATGAACAGCAATTTACATGTTCTCCGACCTCTCAGTATCTCGAGCGGTTACAGTCCCTTTGCAGCTCAGTAGCTCTTCCCTTGTACCCAGCATTGGGTCCTGGTGTGGGCAGCTTGTTCATGCTTGCAAAAGGACATTGTACTGTACTTTGGAAAAGAAGAAAGGATCAAGTCTAATCTGAACGTGCATGTAAAGGGAACTGCGTATTGGGCATAACTGACAGGCTTTTAGTAGCAGGGGGCTGCAAGGGAGGAGGCCATGAACTCCTCTGTGCCAGTCACAGCTGCTTTCAGCCAGCTTTGAAAGGGATGAAGACAACCCACTGTATGCCAAAACCTCAACTAATGAGAGCAGCACATGGCACCTCTGCTCAAACACATTTAGGAAAGAGCAGCAGCCTCTAAGGCAGGAGGCACTGGAGGAGACGTGAGGAGATGGGGGAGGAGGAAGTGGAGGAGACACGTGGAAGGGAGAGAGACAGTCTTGGAAGGAGGCACTCCGTGCCAGAGCAGGGACACTGCGAAGGGAACTGTGGCCCACAGAGCACCAATGCCAGAAGAACAGGGCATTCCTGGAGGGACTGTGGCCCTTGGAGGACCCACTGTGAAGCAGAGGAACAGTAAGAGGCAAGGAGCAGTGGAGGAAAATGAGTAAGAAGCAAGGAAGAGCAGAAAGAAACCATTTCACACTGGACCCCAACTTCCCACTTTGCCCAGTGCTTTGCAGAAGGGGCTGAGCATAACATCTATTGAAAGCAAGGCATGTTGACACTAGGAAGGGGGTAGGAGAGGTTCTTAACTGGAGCTGAGCTTGGGGAGGGAGGAGAAAAAGTCTTTCCCTAGTTGTTTGATTGCTTATGTCTTCTTTTTCCCTCTGCAATATGTGAATCAGTAGTTGAAATTTTGTGTCAATTAGCAACAAATTAAATTAAGCAGAATTCCCTGACTGAAACGGCTTTGCCTGCAAAGACCTGTCACACTTCCACAGGACACAAAAGCCAACATAATGTTTGCTGTGGCTGTAAGACTTGGGAGGTATAAATATCTTTGAGAAATCTATAGGAGCCGCATGTGCTCATCCACTCTGAAAACTCAAGCCACCCAAATATAAGTATATTCAGTGGAGGAGATTGTTATTCTTAGAAACTATTCCCAGGATGACTATTGACTTTGTGTTTGTACAGCCCGGCTGTTGGATCTAACTGTGCCCCCTTCCCTTGTCATCCTTCTTGTACCATTTGTCAGGGCTTGTCTCCTCCCAGTGACCTGATGCCACTGTCATGCGGTCAGGGGAATGCAAAAGCAGAGAAATGCTATCCAGTGGTGCTCTCCCACCATCCTACAGGTATTTTAACAGAGCAAACTAAATTAAACGCTCCATTTGCTTCTCGTAAACAGCTGTCTTATTGGAAAATGTTGTCCCAGTGCTTTAACAGACACCGATTCCAGAATTTAAAAAATCCGGTCTTGTGATGGTATTGGAAAAACTCACGCCTTCCTTAGAGGAGCCTGGTTTAAGGAGACACCAGGAGCAGGACAATTTTCAGCTCTTTGGTATTCATATAGTGCTGTTCCCACTGATGCCAGGTCACTAATTCTTCTGAAAACCCTATCCGGTATGCCCCACTCTCTTTCAGACTCTTTACTATGTGGGATGAGCCCTAACACTCTGCTGATAGTAAACTAAATGTATTCTTTCTTCCTGTGTTCTGACTAAACATGCTGAAATTATTTATTTTACAATTTAAAATTACAATCCAGTAAATGTTTGGAAATTTGTAAAGATGGAAAGGTCCAGTATATGGTGAAAGATGCACAAATGTATTTATACATTAAAGACCGAATTTTTAGTTCAGTTTTACAACCAGATGAAAGTACAACCCAAGTGAATCCATTTAAGTCAGTGAAGTTATGTAGCAGCTACACTGGAGAAATCAAAATCGGAAGCAGGAGCTCTTTCATTTTGTCTAGTCCTGAGCCTTTCTGCGAGCTGATGACGGAGGGAAGGAGCTTGGGTCTCTGCCGAAATGAACATGTCAGCTTTGATTCAGTGTAGAAGGGTCTGCATTATTAATTTGAATATTTGCTGCTGTCTATGATACTCCAGTTCATAGTATTATTTCAGATCACAATCAGTCTGAGCTCCCTGGATTTTGCTTGCAGGTATTTGTGTTTCTATGCCACTCAAAGAAATACAATGGTGGTAGGCTCAGCATGGAAATACAAGTCAGGAAACTTGGAGATACAGTTCCCTCAGTAACCATGTATCATCCAGATTGCTCATAATAAGGCAAAGCATTAACAGCGAGCATGATAACATCAACCACTTCACTGCAGAAGAGCAATGGCAGTGCATTATTTCTGTAGAAGGAACTGTAATTTAGAGTTGCCTGCCTTTTGTGCGTTGCATGTTTCCATTCTCAGAGCAATTTTATGCCTTCAAAATGAACTGCTACGCTTTCGCAGGTTGCACGGCAGGGCTTTTAAGTGCTCCTGCTGTGTAGCAAGCAAAAAATTTGGACAGGGTTGTGTGATGGGTGATGTTTCTAATGAAGGAGCCCTTTTGGGAGGATGAGGAACTGTGACACCCTCAGCCATCTGGGAATTTAATAATTGCTAAGATCAATAACACAGGCCATTTCTCAGGTAGCTAAAACATGCCATCATTTATGGATTTTGTGTTTGGAGCAAGTCAGGTTGGTCACTGTGAACCTTTAAAAATAAATTGAGGGTTTGTTTTTTTAAAGTTCGTGAAAGGTTGTCAGTTTCTCCAAGAACTGACTCAACTGAATTCATCCTTATTTATGGTAAGCATCAGAGCATTAGCTTTCACGGTTCCTTGCCTTTTCCTTCCCATAAGTGACACAGAGGACAAATTCCGGTGCTGTTGAAGTTGGGTGTTATTGATTTGACTCCTGCTGGGCCAGCGCTCCCGGTACGCTCCGCAGCTGGACAGCTGAGGTTGTATCTGTGCCCAGCTTGTCCCGGCTCAGCCCCGAAGATCGCAGGGAGCTGAGCAGGCGCGGAGCTGCGGGCGGTGGGAGCGCGGTGGCCTCGCAGGTGACTGAGTGCCCCGGGCTTCGGCTCTTTCTGCCCGCGGTCCCCAGGAAGGGACGGGCCGGGGAAGATGCGAGGGGCTGGGATGCTCCTCACGCACCGGGGAGCGCGGAGCCCCGCAAAAAGGAAGGCAGTGAGCCCACGCCACCCGTGTCCCGCGGTGGCGGGGGGGGAAGGGAAAGGCCGAGGGCGACATACGGAGCTTGTTTTGGGTTGCAACGTGCACGCCCACATTCGAGTCGCTGCGTCCCCGCCCACCCCCCCCCAAACAGCAGCCGCTGCGGAGGGAAAACAAAAAAAAGAGGGGGAGAAGAGAAAAGGAGAAAGGAAAAAGAAAAAGGGAACGAGGAAGAAGAGAAGACGAAAAGGAGAGAGGACGCCAGAGGGAAGGGGAAGGGGGGAAGAAGGCTCCTGGGCGGCCCGTCCGTGCGAAGGGCGGGCGGCCCCGCCGCGGGCAGCTCCGCGCCGCCCTATAAGAGGCGCTGCGGGGCGCGGGCGGTGGTAGCGGGGCCGGCGCCGGGGCTGGGAGAGGAGCGGAGGAGCGAGGGGCGAGCAGAGCCCGCAGCGGAGCGGAGGAGCAGGGGCCGGGCTCGGCTGGGCTCCCCGCGGGACCCACGGCGGCTGCCGGCCGCGGAGGTAGGGGCGGCGGTGGGGGGGAGGCGCCGCGGGCAGCTGTCGGGGGAGGCTTCCCCGCTTGTCCGCGCTCCGCCCGGGGCGGGCGCCGCTGCGGTGTGTTATTGGGGTGGGCGGGGGGGGAAGGCAAATAAGTGTGTTTATAGTTTTGGGGTTTTTATTCCTGTTTTTTGATTTGTTTTGTTTCCCGGCGTGGTGCCGCTCGCTGTGCCCGGTGTGTCAGGAGCGTGTCTCGGAGGATGGCTTACGGGGTAGCGGGGGGATCGTGGAAGGGCTAATAGTGTTGGGGGGGTGGGTTTGTGTGTGTGTGCGCTTATTTTTTTTTTTTTTGTTGTTAATTATTTTATTTTAGCTTATCCTGAGCGAGGCGACTCTGACTTGGCAGCGCTCGCGTAGGGTGGCTGACCTTACCGCCGCCTCTGACAGCCCTGGTGGGTGCTAGTAGATAACGGGAGGGTTTTTATTCCCTTCACTCCTGCTCCGACTGCTATAGAGTCGTGGGGGCACAGGGGAGGGGACGCGGGGGAGGGCCTTGGGCTGAGGAGGAGTGTAAAAATAAAAAGATCGATCCCGGCTGCTCCTGTGATGGGCAGGAGGTTCAGTTGCACGCAAAATATCCTGCTTCTGCGTGCCAGACTGTTGTTAAGTCCGGACTGCTACATTACAACCTATCATCAGCCTGTTACAAAATACTGCTGCTTACTTCTGGACGTGCACGACTGCCCAGATGGTTAAAATGTATTGGGAAAGATCCTCCAATTCTAAATTAAAAGTTGGTATTAAACAGTATTTTTGCCTGTTTTAAACATAAACCAGGAGTTCCCCCCACCCTCCCCTACGCCCCCTTCCTCCTGGCTGTTGGCTTTGGAGATTTTAAGGTTGTACAAATAACTAACTTGGAGGATCAAAGTTGATCTTTAGTGTGTTGGAGTAGACCTTACTGAAGCCAGAGGGATGTAAACATGTGCTAAACTGAAGCCTATAGATGAGTTGGACTTTCGTGAAAATTACTAACACGGACTAACACATTAAAATTCATTTTGGAGGTGCCTTCGAAAATGAGTTGGTGCTTGTACTGCAGAGAGCAGCCACGTCCTGGGGATGTTCCATTAATAACAGATGGCCAAGCTTGCAGTCGAAAGGCTTTTGTAATGCATCAGTCTTGCTCAGTTTTGAAAGGGCGTCATGGTAGTAAATATTCCGTGCAAATGCTTTTTGTGTTTGGCCCTTGTGGCACAGCTTGCCTTCCTGACAAGTGGGAATGGCAATATGTGCCGAGACTTTCCCGTAATCAAGATTAGCACGTGATTCTATGATGCCCCTGTAGGCTATTAAACTAAATGGGTACTACCTGGGACTCTGCAGTGTGTTACTGATGTCACAGATACAAATGCTGTTGGTGGGTCTTCACAATCCATTGTGCCAATTTAAACTTTAAGTTATGTAAGAGTGGTGTGATACAGTCTGTATCTGGTAAGGTTTGGACAAGTAAGGGCAGGAGTCTGATGCCTTTAGTCATGACATGGAGCACCTTGTTTCTCATGTGATTGTAATTTGGTAGGGCTGATTATGGTCAGAATTAGAAATCCACTCTTAAAATGTGGATAAAAGTTTGGTAGCATGGAACACAAGAGCTGTATGGTAGAAATTAAGTTTAACTTTTGAAGTTGAGAATGCCTGTCTTTAAAAAAAAAAATTGTTTTTTTAAGCCTCACTGTAGGTGTTCTGAGGAGATACCTGCTGGCCTCTGGGTTGCAAGAGATTGTTATTGCTGCCATCTAGCATTGGAGTGTAATAATCAAGCAGCTAGCTCCAACTGTTCACGGTAACTTTCCCCTGAGAAGTTGCTGCTGAAGTACTTAGCCATATGATATTTATGTGAAACTAACACCTTGGGTGCAGTTATATGTAACGTTTTGGCATTTGTAGGAGTCATGGTAATCTTTTGGGTATCAGTTCCGAATTTCCTGTGAATATAGCTGCATAGCAGTGCAAGCAGGTATGTTGAAAGTTTCTCAGTGGTCTCTTCACCCGGTGAGATTGAGGCATGTTTATCAATCAGTTTGCCGCGGGCAGCTGCTGGCAAACCTTTCTTGTAACGCTGAATTTGTTTTCAAAAACAAGTGTAGCTCAATGCTGTTGGTGGGAGCAGAGACTTGATCCAGCATCAAATTCAACGTGTGCCATCATGGTGTATATAAAGAGTGGCTCCTGGTGAAACACTGAACTACAGAAGACAAAATGCCATAAGATTAAAAAAACCCACAAAAACAACAAAAGAAAGCACCAAAAAACCCAATCCCCCCAGAAAACCCATCCAAAACAGTAGAGTTATTTTGGCCTTTGTTCAAGGAGTAACCTTTTCTCCAGCATTCCTTAGGCTGAACTTCCTGCTGGCAGTGCAAAGATAAAACAGTGTGCTGTGATTCAGGAATAAGCCTCAGTGACATGAGGAAAGTGTCTGTGGACCTCCTGTGCAAATTCTGGGCTGGAGCATTCCCATGTGTTAATCGAGTGTGATATACACAGTTCGGAAAGCAAGTCTTCCCTTGCCTTCATCTCTGCGAGCCTGTCGTCTCGCCAGTGAGCTCACCTGGCAGAGTTATACCCACAAAGACAGAGCGAGAGGAGGATCAGTACTGAACTCATCCATCTGTGGCCAGATGCGATCAGCGCTGCTGGTGTTTATCACATGCGTTGCACCATGCAGGCACAGTATTTCTTAGGGTGTGGTTTCTGCAGGACTTTAATCCAGCATAATTGAAGGTTGGTAGTGAGCTAGTAAAGGACCTTCTGCATTTTACTCCAACTGGCTGTTCTCTTTTCTCTCCCTGGCCATTTCATCCTCCGTGCTGGCACTGGAGTTCACCAACCCAGGCTGAGTAACTGAGAACAGGCTCTCGTCTTTTTGCTTGGTGATTGTTTCTGTTTCCTTTTTTCCCCGAGTCCTGTGTTCACCATCTCCACATGGCTTTGTGAGCACTGGTGCCAGCACAAAGATGATGACAGGAGTGGAGCAGAAAGGGAACCAGCTACCGCTTTGTTTAAGTAACCTTGGAGCAAGCACCCTTGGTGTCCATATAGACCTCTTAGGCTGAGCAACACACCAAATCCTGAAATAAGTCTGGAGGCCATGGCTGACCAAACACTGGTGTGTTTCTGTTAGGCTGGTGATTCTTGATGACTTCTGCTGTGAGAGGGGCTAGAGTCAGGGACCTACTGTTTAGTAAAATGTATTTTATACATATGACATTTTCCTTGTTCATCTGAGGCAGCTAGGGACTCTGCCCTCTTCCTCCAGGTCTGACGTGGTAGAAATTCGGTCTCTCTGAGATTCCCTCATATTTATGCCAGCTGAGGATTTGAGTCTTGAGTACTTGGAAGTTTTCTGTGTAGTTAATGAGCGCACACATCTGCGGTTACTGATATTAAGAGTATAGGTTAAAAATACCATGGAAAGACTACTTACAGTGTTCAAAAGATGATCACAACAAAAAAGTTAAAATATTTCATATTCCGTAGCTACATATCTTGTATTTCTATTGGTCGTACAAAAGTCATACAGAGCAACTCAGAAGAATACCATGATTGGACTACTGACTGGAGTACCCCATTCTCTACTTTTTTTTTGGTCTGTTTCTTTAAAATAGGTGACAGCAAAATTAGTCCTGTTTCTTTTAGCATTTGTCATTGGGGGGGGGAAACCACATGAGCTATCCTCAAGGACCGAGAGTGAGACAGAGTAGGATGAAAAACTGTTGATGCAGCTTTCCTGACACAACAGGCTAACACTGTAAGGAAAAATGGGAGCATTCAGATCTTTATTCATTGGGTTATTAGTGAAAAAGCTTGATCATAAATAATAAGAATGCACATCAGTTTAAATGGTGTAAATATCCACATACAAGCTGACCTTTTTCCTCTTCTGTTATTTTCTGGAGGAGTGTTGCTTAGCAGAGCTCTGTCTAATGCAATGAGATCGGTTTGCATTATGCTAACTTTGTTAGGGAACAATTGGTATAAGACAGAAAAAGGAGAGCAAACGCGCTTTTCCAAGACTGTTCTGGTTTGAGCTAGATAGCAAGGTCATGCTCTGGGAAAGAACAAACAAAGTCAGAGCCTCTGACCACGCAGTTCAGAGATCATTCTGGAGGTCTGGTTTCCTTTTTAGCAAATAGCAGGCAGGGCTGGGTGGAAGATAGAGGTGGCCAAAACCTGTTACCACCCTACTTGCTTGGCTCCCTGAAACAATTTGCAGTTTTACTAGCCCATTTCCGAGTGAATGGTTGTTACCGGGAGCAGGCAAGCAAACCGTGCAACTAATATTAGCATTCTTGGTTGTTAGCTTAGTAAAAGCCAAAATTAAGTCCTGTGGAAGGTCTCAGAGCAGCAGCGGTGGTGGTGTAGGTAACAAGAGCAGGACTAGGGACCAGGAGAACTTGCTTCCCAGCACCTGTGCCCTTCTTCCTGTGATAACTTGCCCCTGTTTTCCTATTACCTGCATTCACCATTGTTACAACAATGACATGACAAAAGTTTGTGCTCTCTGGCAGAAGTGAAAGTGTGTTTTTTTTCTCATCTGAAGCAAGTAACACATCTTTCTAAATAAAGACTGTAGGCTGTGTTGTTAGTGCCAGCAACCCGGGTTTAAGTCACAGCTTTTCAGATGTAGTGGCTGCTTTTCCAGGTGAATTTTTGTGCCTTCAAAAGAAACAAGCAAATTATCATACATGTTCGTTTGTCTGAGAGCCGTACTCATGGGGAATATATTGATACTCTAAGGGATCTATTAATGGCTTTTTTCCTTTTCCCCGTATTGTAATTATGCTGCCATAACAAGAGTTTGGCTATGGCTGTTGATAAAAGCAGATTTAGGACCAAATTTGAATGGATTAAAAAAAACCCAAACCTCTCCTCATCTAAACAATAAAGCAGCACCAACTGTTACTGAGCGTAGGCACACGGACATTTCATTCTGGTAGCAGTACAGGAGTCAAAGTTCAAAATCCACTCCTCCCATAAATGAAATGTTCCTATTTAATAAACTAAATTGATCCTGCATTAGTATTTTTGTTGTACCAATGGGCAATCCGCTTTTTATCTAATTTCTTTGTTTTAAAGTATTTTAGATATCTTAATTATTCTCTATTAAATCAGAGTAGCAATTCTAACTGCTTTATTTTTTTCCCAGCTCTCTCAAATCTATATTTAAATATTCATCCTAAAGTAAGCAATATGAGTTTTTCTACTGTCTTTGGAGAGATCTGGCCTTGCAAACTGATACCATCACCTGTACACAGTCTGTTTTCAGACTTCTTCAGATCTTTTTTCCCAGGTTATTTTTTTGTTCTATTAATTGCCGTATCTTCCAGGGCTTCACTCCCAGTTCTTGTGACTTGCTTTTAATATTTCACACCGCTACATCTGTCTTCCCAATTATGTTTATCTATAAAAGCAGACATAATTACAGTCCTACTGTGCTGTCTGTGGAAGTATGCTCTGACTTCAGTGGAGCTTTCTCAGCACCAATAAGGATATCTTAAGCTCAACAACAACAAAAAAAGAGTGTGGTTTAGATGCTGTATACATTAAAAACTTGCAGAACTTTTGCAAATGTATTGCTTTTCCTTTTGGCATGTCATGCCACTTCTGTGTGATTACCTGAAGTGTTTTCTGTTCTGCGTAATTTGGTTGAAATTGAGTAGACCACAGCTCTTCTACTCTTGTGCATGGTCTCTTGAAACTGTTGGAGCAAACTAATGGATCACTGTCCTGAATTGTTCTGCATTGTGAGATGTAGCTTAGGACATGAACAAATGCTGTCTGCCTTCCCTCTGACGTCTGCCTGTGCACGATGTTAAAATAGACATATGTTAGCCCGCTTTGCATGTCTTAACTGTTACGCTGACCCTAAGGATTGGAGCTTCAGCAGTTGTATGGGTTGTACAACTGGAGCTAAAGAACGTGAACTGTTTCCTCTGTGGATCAGGCAAAACAGGGAAGATTGGCACACACTTTCTGGCAGTGCTCCCAGTGTGCTGCCCTGTGCCACACCTGCCACAGCAGGCACGTGGGCTTCTTATCATGTCTGCCAATTATTTTCATATTCTTCTATGAATAGCTTTAGAGATAAGTGGTTATCGAAGTCTGTACTAGTTGCCAAGATTGATCAGAAATTCAGTCCTCTTCATAGCTGATGCTCCCTGCTTTCAAAAGTACTTGGAGATCTGTTTATCACTTTAGTGAATTACTAGCTTCCAAATACATACAGTTAGGTGGTAGCCATGTGGCAGCCAAAGTCTTGTGGCCCGGTCTGTTGTTGGCTTTAAAGGATCAAGCTCTTCTCAAGCTGACAGTGGCTGCTAGGTACTGCTTTTGCCAGTTTATTGCTTTTTTTGACGATGTCATTTCCTTCCATTGTGCTAGAGGCTTTTTCTTGGCTGATAATTTTCTGCGTAGTTCAGGGGTATGTTTGTTTCATCTGCTGTTACTTATACCTATGCCACAGATATCCGTGCAGTTGTGTAGATACCAAGTTTAACAGCTTATTCTTTATGCTGGTGAATCTCAAAGGCACCACTGGGATGTTTTCTACAGTATGAGCGTGTTGTGTTCTGCTCTGTTACTGAACACGCGCTGTTTTATGGCAGGATGGTCCCAGATGGCAAAGATGAAAATAACAGTAAAGTTTCTTTTGATGTTACAGGTCAGGCATACACCTCAAACTGCAGTTTAATCTTGCACTGGGCGCAGTTTGTGTCCTTGTCTTCTCCCAAGATGAAGAGCAAGGTACAAAAACAAGATGTAGGAGAAGACACTCTTTTCCGAAAGAATCCTTATGAATGTGATGGCAAAGCTGCAGGGTTTGGTAACTTTGCTGAATAGAAGGTACAAGAATGCCAGTGATGCTCCAGCCACTCTGCAGTAGGATCATGGATCACCTGTCAGCGTTACACTTTGTTAAACCAGATCTATGGCTACTTCAGCTGAAGTGATTCAATGGCCAGGGTGTGCTGTGGAACAGGTGGTTGTCAAAAGTTTTCTGTCCTAATGCTCTCTGAGCTTGTTCATTTGTTTTCCTGAAAGTTGATGAGGCTGATGCCTTTCTTGGGGGACCTCTGTCTTCCTTCTCCCCCTGGACATTGCTGCCAAGCAGAAAAGTACCTTTTGCAATGTGAAATGCTTCACCCTTTTTCCTAGTGGCAAAGATAATGTCCTTAAACAGGATGCGTCATCAGCTGGAAAAAGTGACTGAGGCTGTGTAAGACAGCTTTTTGCAGGCTGTGTACTGATGATACTTATAGTTGCGCAGAGATCAAAGCTTAATGGCATGAATTGAGCTCAAATGTCGCAATTATTATTTTAGCAGGATGTTCTATTATTTCTAGATTCTACTAGAGAGGAGCTCATTCTTTGAGAGCCAAAAAAAAAAAATGCGCTAATATGGACTATGGATTTTTGGACATTGGCCGTGATAAAGCAAATCAGCTTTTCTGTTTGTTTTTGCCTGGGTGGAATAGAATTTGGCTTTTTTTTTTGTATGGGGAAAGTAGGGGACGTTCAGTGTAATGTTGAAAGTTGAAAGGCTTCATGTATTTCACAACCTTCCAGTAGAAGCTGGTTTTGTTTTTTTTTTTTATAAAAGAGTTGACTGTGTTTCGTATTGAGTATTATACTTGACATTTAAGCAATTCCTCTTGCCGAAGTGCATGCCACAGTCTCTTGCGTGTCCTTTTCTTTGGGTCCAGCTGTGGTGCATGCAAGCTTGACATCTTCCATTGCACTGGAGCTGCACTTGTTTTCACCAACAAGCCTTTTGAACATGCTAGAGGTAATCAGAACCAGTTGTTGTGGTCATTCTGGTAGATAGACATTGGTTCCCTGTGACCTGGGACAGGTTTTCAAAACAGCTTGGCAAGTTGTGTCACAAGGGAAGCTTATAAGACACCAACTATTTCTGAAAATGTGGCTTTGTGTAAATGTCTGAGGAGGCACTGAGGACTTTGGAAAATGTAGTCCTACTTATATTACGGAGTACTTAGTGCTTGACTCCTTGGGAAATGTTCCCTTATGGCTTATTTCTGTTTGGTAGGGATGGGCCCACCTGTGGCCCAGACGCATGTCTTAAGAGTTTGGCTTTGACAGAAGAAGGAAGACGGATACTCTGAAGAGTTTAGGGCCAGGAATTTCAGTGCTCATTTTGTTAATTCTGGGCCAGGTCTTTCAAAATGACCATCCACTCAGGTGTTCCTAGTGCAGCATTCAGAAAGGCTCAGCACATAATGTACAGAGTCTTGAAAAATCCATTTGCTCAGTCCTAGCGCCAAGGCTAAATACCTTTTAGAAACCTCTTGCCATTTAGCCTAAATAGTTGGGAAGCCAGTTTTCCGCCCCTAACATGACATTATATTAGTTCCAACTCTTGCCAGAGCAAGATCCAGGCTCCCTTCTCTAGTGCAGTAAGCAGAGCTTGGTATTGGGCTCAGGTTTTGTCACTAGTTGTTTTAATAGCAGCAGTTAAAGCAGGTTGTGAATAAGTTTTATTGTCAGCCTGTGTGAGAAGGAGTCCTTTTCCCCTGGTTGTCTCCAGTCTTCTGTGAGGCTGGGCTCCCTTAGATAACAAAGGGAAGTCATTTATTTATTGTTTTGTAGCTGTTGTGTGTGCTGCCTTAAGGATCCTGTGGATGAGTGAGATGCTGTGTTGTCTCAGTTTTGTCTGAGTGAGAGGTGGCGGATTGCTAGAGGGATTCCATGAGGCTGTTTCTTCAGATTTCTGATATTTTAGCACTATCCTTTAATATTAGTTTTACAGAATTTGACGTGCTCGTCAAGGAGGGAAAATTAGTTAAACTGGTTGTGGATTATCATGAAGGTGGATCATAAAGCGTCTGTCATATGAATGATTGCTATTTAGAGGGCCGTGGATGGCCATGTTGAAAGCAATGTTCTAGTTACTAGTATTAATAGGAGCTGGAGAACAAGGCCAGAACCTGTTTACTACCTAGCCTAAGTCCAGGTAATCAGTGTGTGTAAAGTGATGTAAACTAGTAGAGAGTCTTGCCAAGAATTGCCACCCAAATATTGTTGTTTGTGGTCCTAATAAAATTTGTGCCTGATGACCCAGGAGCTCTCCAGTAACATTGTTAGCAACAAGGAGTCAATGTAAACCCTGTGACATGACCTGGATGGTTTTGGAGAGGAAAGCACTTCTCACTGAATGACTTTTTAGATGGCATAGGAGACTTGGTGTCCGATATTCATTTGGCAAATGGGAGAGTAACATCCCCTGTGGGGAGGGTATGAAAGACCTGCTTTCAGTGTCTCTGTGGCTCCACTGATAACGATACTGTGTCCCAGGCAGCAGGCTGCAGGGTCAAAGCTCACACCCCCACTGCTGATCCTGCATTGCCTGTGATTGCTACAGAGCCTAGCAGTGCTTAAACCAGGAAGGCAGACGTGTGGGATCTGGTGGTTATATTCTCATCTCAGCCATTGCTTGGCTTGTGGCCTCGGGTGAGTTGTTCAAACTCTTGTGCTGCTGACAGTTTTCACGGCACTCTTTTATAAATTAGTTAAGGCTCTTTGGGTTAAAAGATTACTTTAAAAGATCAATACTGTTATTCCTATAAAATTATCGTTGTTTGGGTGGCAGTTTCCCGTTTCCTAGAGCTCCAGTAGATGTCATATGTTTTTTGACTTGAAAGTTTTAGAGATTGGTATCTCAGATCTGCACCTATGGGTTTTGCAGGCTTTGTTCGAGTTGTTTTGATCACAGAATGGACATTTCTTCTGATTCTTTATGCACTGGCTGTTTCTGCTGTGGATATTACTTCCAATTAGATCTATGACAGCAGGATAAAAAATTGCTTGCATTTGTCCACAGCTGCTCTTTATCTAGCCTAATCTCAACAGAATTGGGATTAATACTGTTTCCCCCCTCCTTTAGCCTCATTTGAAATTGCATAGTTGCAGAGTGCATTTTGCTTTCTGGGAATTGTGGAATATTTGTGCCTTGAGACCTTGTTATGGCCTTGAGCAGTCGTCGGTTGTAGAAAGTGGATGTAGTTGTGTAAGAGTAAGTCTATTGGTTGTAGCTATTATGCTGGAAGAAGCAAAATCCTGGTGCTCTGCAGAGAAGTGGCCAAGATGTTAGACCTTGACTTGGGAGATGTGGGTCAGTTCTGGGCTCTTGTCTTAATCAGCACCTCGGTTACCCAAATGCCACTAGTTCTCTGATGGTTTGTCTTCTTTGAGTTGGAATGTCAGTTCATGAGGCAGGTGCTTCTGTCCTGCCTTGGTGTTCACAACCCTCATGGGGACTTGCTGTCAGCTGATGGCATATGGAGCACTGGGGGACTTTGACCTTGGATCTGGGCTTTGCAGAGTTGACATGGCTCATGATATTGTTTGCTCCACAAAATGCAGCCGGACACTGCCTAAAGGAAATGAAATGGTAAGACATTTCTCAGTGTTTCCAAAGAGGAATATATTTTTGCTGAAATCTGGTGTTTGTGCTTTATTTGTCCCTTTTCTTCCAAAGTGGGGTCTGGTTTAACTTGATAAATATGTAGGCAAGAGCTGTGGGAGTTAAGCGTATGTACAACTCTTTGTCTGAGGTAGAAAGCATATACCGTGTCTGCCTGTGGGAGAGGAGCACCATTGGCTTTAGTAGCTCAAACCTGTACTGTGTTCAGCAAATAATGCCTTTTTTCCCCTCATAAGGGCATCATCTCTAATACTAGATTGGTACTCTGTATGGCTGCTTGGTCTGTGGAGAGCTGCCAGTGGTGGTAGCTTTTGTGATGTGGAATACCTGACTGAGAGAACAGGACAGAGGCTGCTAACTGATTTCATAGGGGGCCACTAAACCTTCATCAACTAGTAAAAGCTTTTAGCTCTGCCGACCAGGACTGGGTTTAAGTCACTGCTGGAGACATAGAGGGTCCATAGCCTCCTGCCAGAATCCTGAAATGTTTCAGTCTCATAAGGCTTGATAAGTTCACTTTGTTCCCTGACTAAATAGTGATTTCTTCTCTAGGGGAAAGGTTTTTTTGCCCCCAAAAGAAAGCAAACAGCTGCATTGTTTGCAGAAAGCTGCTTTTGAAGGCTGTTTTGTGTTTACTTAGTACAGACACTAGGCATGGGGGTGGGGAATTGATTCTCTGCCACTTGAGCTTTTTTCATCTTAAATCTACAGCTGTAAAAATACATTGCTTTGTATTTAAGACAGATTGGGTCTGGAAACTCTTGGCATACCAGCTAATGGAGTTTTCAACTGCCATTCTACTTCCAAGTAGTGGGTAGCACTGATCTAGAAAGACAGGGTTGGTCAAAGTGTGTATTTCACTGACAGCATTTTCAGTGGTTGCCCTGTAGCCTAACTTTCTCTTAAGAGTAATTTTCTGAATTGCGTACTGAAACGGAATTGCAACCCTGTAGGTCTGGAGGCCATGCAGGGCTTCTGCAGTGGGGGAGGCAGACCACCGGGCATGCATGTGGACCCTGTGTTCTAATTGTGCCGTTGGTTGCTGTGGCTACTGGTCTGGGCAAGTAGACGAGGTCCTGACCTGGTGTTAGAACTTTGCTAAGAGCAAAGCAGGAACCACTGACCAGGTCAGAAGGTACATCCAGGTTCTTTGGCACCTCCTGCCCATCTTCTCACGTCCATTCATTCTGCAGCTAAACTTTCATAATGGTAAGGGTCAGCTTTTACCTAGGAAGAGACGGGGGGAGAAATCTATCAGAAGAGACAGGGAAGTATTTGGGTGTCTTTTACTTGATTCTTTATGTGTATTTGTTGCCAGGAATTGGGAAAACTTGAGAAACCTGACAAATAGGATGGTAAGTGTGCACAAGTCTGAGTGGCATGTTGGTAGAGCGTGCAGGGACTTCTCTATACTGGATCCCCGCCATTTATTTGCTGGCTAAATACAAAGCGGCTTCTTAATCCTTAACTTTCCTTGGCTGGCTGGTTAACTGAATGGTCATTGCTCTGTCTATGTGTGCGTAGGGCATATGCCTGGATTCAGGATGTTATTCCAAATGCGCATTATTTGTTTTGGTTATCAGACAGCCCCTTTATTTGTGGTAAGGTGGCAGTTTGAATTTGCCTCTGAGTTACTAGACAGCTGCCAGGTCCCTGAAGGCATAGGCACTATGAGTCTCCCCTGGTGTGCTCATGTAGTCTTAAGTTTTTGCAGTTGTTTTGTATATGTTGGTGAAGAGGTGGAGAAATGCTGATAGCTAGACAAAAATAGATTTCTGGGTGATGAAGAGAAGTAAGCGTGATGCCTCTAGGCTTAAAATTGATGTATATTGCTATCTATCTCTACTGGAAAACTTGCATCGTACACAATGAAAAGATTGGATGTCTTACACAAAGACCTCTCCACAACTAAGTTGCACCATGTGTTGCAGTTGAGGGACTTCTTCCTACTTCCCATGGAGTAAGTGCTTTATAAAAGCAAGAGATTGCATTTCAAAAAGGAGAGGTCCAGTACTGGCAGGTATATATCCCCATTCTCTTCAGCAGAGCTGTGGTACGTTACATCACAGAAAACTTATTCTATGGTGATGAATTCATGCAGCTTTTGTTATTCTGGACAGAAGCAGTATTGGTGCTTTAGACAGTCCCAGGTTAAGTGCCAGGAGTGATCACTGATACTTACTGTTGGCTCAATGTTCTACTTAAGTGAGACATGAAAGCCTGCGTTGGAAACAAGCTGGTATTTGTGTGTTTTGGCACTGCAATGCTAAACGGCAAGTTGGATTTCCCAGCTATGTTGAATTTAGCAGACTGAGGGGGAGTTACAGGTGGACTTCAGCTCCAACTGAGGCGGGAGTGTTGGTCTATCAGTTTTCTGCCTCTCTGGCTTACGGTTCTTGCCTATTGTAAGCTGGAAGAACATCTGAAAAGGTGCTAACCCATTTTCCTCTGAGACTCTTAGTTTGCAGAGTGTTTTCTGATGCATTAGTAATTCAAGTGGTCCTAGTCAACTTGTATCAGCAGTGAACCAAATATGTCAGCTGCTGTGGATCAAAATCAGACAGTTCTAGGCATCAACAGACCTGTATTACCCAGTCTGTTACAGATACTGGGGCAGAGTATCTCTTTTGAAGTCTTTGAAGAGTATGTCACCCTGGCACAGCTGCAACATCTGGGCACGCTTCACGTTCAGGTTTTGTGCTCTTGGCGATTAGCCCAATGTTAGGCCCTGTCCCCCAGTTTAATGTTGGGACTTAGCTGGTAACACCTGCATCTGGGCCGGGTCTCTCAGTCTTCAGGCACAGTCCTTACAAGTCAGTATTTTTGCTTCATTTCAAGCTTGTGTCCAGGCAAACCGTCCTTATTTGAAGGCCAGAACATTTGCTTTGTCCCTGCTAAAGTTTAGTTAGAATTCAAGCAGACAGCCAGAGATGAGCTTTCCTGGCTGCACAGGCTTCTGCTGATCAGCTGAGATGTGTTAAATGATCAAATATGTGCCCTCATCCTGTTATCTCACTACAGTTTGCTAGTGCAATGTGAACCCTACAACCTCTATAAAGCAGTATTTCTGTGTTCTGGATCCCGCAGACTGACTGCAATTACGAGGGACCAGTGTCTGAATTTTGACTGACATAGATTAAACTAGCTACCCCGTGATTAGCTCAAACATCCCACAGGCTGCTTAGAATTTTATTCTGCCTCTGTGCATGGTATTAAGGCACAGGAGCTGGGTGTATTTCCATTGGTAAAAACGCCAAATGTCTCTTTGGCTCTCCCTGGGATCCTTTGTGCGCTCTTCCTGTGGCACTTTATACTCATGGATTTTGGTATTTAGCTGTAATTGCCAGAAAGCATTGAAAAGTAGTTTGTTGCAGAGAGTTGATATTATTGTAGAGGAAGCAATATGGAGTGGGTACTGTAAACACCCTTCTAGAGGTAAAATCTGTTGTGTAACTACCAGTGATTGTAGAAGGCTGTGCAGTGCCTTTTCTTCCTCTGCTTCTGTATGCTGAACTTGTCCAGTGGCTGCAGGATTGGACTCGGGCAGAAAGGCTTATCATACAGTGTGTTGGGTTGGAAGGGACCTTTAAAGGTCATCCAGTCCAACCCCCCTGCAGGAAGCAGGGTCATCTTCAACTCAGGCAGGTTGCTCAGAGCCTCATCAAGCCTGGCCTTTAATGTCTCCAGGGATGGGGCCACCACCATCTCTCTGGGCAACCTGTTCCAGTGTCTCACCACCCTCATTGTAAAGAACTTCTTCCTAATGTCTAACCTAAACCTACCCTGCTCTAGTTTAAAACCATTGCCCCTCGTCCTATCGCTACATGCCCTTGCAAACAGCCCCTCCTCGTCTCTCCTGTAGGCCCTCTTCAGATACTGGAAGGCCACTATAAGGTCGTCTTTGTTTTGCAGTGTGCTGGAGAGCCCAGCGAAGCAAGTGGTGTAGGTCTGTGATCCACAGACCAGTGCCCTTGTAGAACAATGCTTGAAAAGAGCAGTTCTCCTAGTGTTCTGCGAAAGATTTTTTTTTTTTTTGCATCAAGTTAGTGGTCACAGAGTGCCTGTGCGCTATGTGAGTAGCAATCCAGGTTGCTCAGTAGGACAAGTAAAAGCGTTGTTACCAAATCCACTGAATCCTGAGCAGAAACGGGGCAGTGGAAGGGGTACAAAGATGATATTCCCTATTTAGTTTCATGTCTGGGTTACATGTTAATTGGAGCTTTAGATGTGCCATACTGACAGGCAGTGGAGGTGCTGCAAAGGCCCCTGTATCCAAGCCTGTACGCAAAGGTGTGCTTTGGGTCCATGGGCATGCACAGTCCTCAGCAGCCAGGGTTTGCCCTCTGAGGTGGTCTGCAAAGGGCAGGTTTTCTTCCCGCTGTGGATGTGCTGTTCATCTGTCAAGTCCCTCACTCTGACTGTGTCTAGGAATTCACTGTCTACCAGCCAGATGTGCATGCAGCTGGAACGTGTTCGTGTCGGGATGCTCCAACCAGCAGGAAGCACTGGGCAGGGGAGGGAGGCTCTCCTGTCAGATCAGCTGGGCATCCCTCTGCAAAGGAGCATCTGTAGAGGTCATGTCAGTGAATTACAGCAGTACCTACCAGCAGTTAATGAGCCCATGCTGACTGTACACTCAGCTGCCTGCATGCTGACACGAGGTTCAATTTGTAGGGTTTTGTAGGCATCTGTTGTTTGCTTCCCTGTACTGGCATTAAGAAGCACTGTTGTCCTGTTGTGATACTACAGTGTAATTATCTGTAAAACTCAGTATAATGGGTTTAATTGTTTTTGTTAGTCATGTTAGGGAAAACTTTTTTGTAACACAGACCTATATTATTAGAGACAAGTTTTTAATCTGCAAGTCATTGTAATAATGGAATTTACTTTTGGATGAGACTTAAAGGCCACAAGTGTTCATTAACTGAAAGCTCACATCCAGAATTGGCATTTATCATCTAGTCTTACTCTAGTGTAGGACTGGTCAGAGCATTTCTTGAGAAAGTCTTATGTTTCTAGCACAATTATGGATTTTGGGAACCTTTTCAATGCAGTTTGCAATCAGGCATGCAACTCTGAATCATAGGGCTAGGGTAGTGGTATGTGGGACACTAGAATCAAAAGCATGTGTGTTCCCAGTTTTAACAGATGTCGGAGGGAATGGTTCTCTCACTGGGTGTTTGGATTGGCTGGTGGCTGTCGTGTTCACACTGAGCCTGTCAACAGAGTGTATTCAAATATATAAATCAGAATTAATTTGATGTGGATTAACTAAATTCCTGTGTGGATGCTTACTCAGGATGAAACTACTCTTAATCTGAAGTGGCCTTAAATTCAAAAGTAAGTTAAGCTATGCTAAATTAATTCTGGAAAAAAGTTTAATGAAGTTTAATGTGCTATAAGCTCACCTTTCCATTTGATTGAGTCTTCCTGGAAGTCTGTGTGTGCACAAGGCTATACTGTGCAATTATTAATAACCACCAAAGAGATGAATGTGTTTTTTAGCCGTTTATACTTTCTCATGCTCTCACAAGGTGCATCCTGAATACACCCAATTCACAACAGTGTTGGAGGCCAGGTGGTTGCAGGATCTGAATGCTGACTCAACAGCAATTTTCCATTCATTTTATCCAAATATGAATAGCCGCAGGGTCATTCTTAGTGACTTAAGTTCAAGGAAATGGACTTCTCTCCCTTGACTGTTAAGTGCATAGCATTTTCTCCTACAAGCAATGGTGTTGACTGGGCTTCAAAACAAAGACTTTCCTAATTTGGCAACAGGCTTTTCACCATTTTAAAGTAAACATGGAAAGAATATTTTTGTTTTTTTCTTTAAAGGGTTGAGTTGTACAGTTCAGTCTCATTCAGAGGGGTCTCTAAATCGTCTTTCAAACCTATGATTTTTTCCTTGTTCTGGGCTGTTCTTGCACTTGGAATTTTTGGGCAGGAAGGAAAATTGTTGTCCTGCGGGTATTGCATTCTTTTGTGCCTTGGAGCTCTGAGGTAAGAGACATTGAGTCTAAATCTGAGCTTGCTGAGACCCATGAGACTTGGCTGGAGTGCATGGAGTAAGAAGGCAGTGGTGGGGAGTGCCGTGGGGGGCTGTAGGGTTACATGGAGTCATGGACTGCAGCCTCTGCGTGCCCCTGTCTTGTTGCCCTTTCTGTTCTTAACACACAGCTTCTGTCTTTCAACTGTTTTTTTTCTCTCCCCCCACCCCCCCACCCCCAGTTAATGCCCAGCCACGACACCTCTGCTGTGTACTGCCATTGCTGCTGCACGAAGGGAGTTCCTAGGCTTTGCTGAAGGAAGATGGCTTTCTGGACGCAGCTGGGATTGCTGCTATGGAAGAACTTCACCTACAGAAGAAGACAGACTGTAAGTATTAGCCAAAGGGTTTTTTGAGGTCTAAGTTGTATCCTTGTAGCTTACTTTTCAAGCAAAACAGGGAAACATCCTGTGTCTTAATGTTTTACCTCTGGTGGTCCCTGGCAGAGCAACTGGTCTGCCTTTGGAAAGTCCTACTTTAAATTGAAGAGAGTCGTAGGTGAACAGAAACCAGAGGACTTGAAAGTGCTCAAGACTTCTGTCCTGAATCCCAGCATGAGAGAGTGTGAAAGTAATGAAGCACTCATGTCAGACCAGGCAGAGGGAGTGCATGACTGCTGTGTGCAGCAAGGAAGATGTACAATGGAAACCCGTGCTATGACCTTCTCTGCTCTGCAGGTGGGGCATCGCACGGCTGCAGGGATGTGTGCTTGAGTCTAAGAGCTTTCAAATGCTGCAAGCTGCAACAGCAGCAACAAAATTCTGCCATTTCCTGATGGCAGAAGTGGTGGATGCAATAGCGGGCATCTTGAGTCTCTTTAATCAGGGAGAGAAACCCAAGTCTGTTGTGTGACTTTACAACAGGAGGTATAGATTAAGTGGCTGACATGAGACATGTTCTTACTTTGGCATGGAGGCAAATCCAAGCAACTGATGTTTTTCTACCAAGGTGCGTTCTGATTAGTTTAAGGGCTGACCTCACCGTCTGTTAGCAATATGGGAATGTACCTGTCAGATAAACAATATGCAAAAACAGTTTCTCCTTGTGGTGACTAAAGCATAGAAGCATGAATCCAGTATGGTGTTCTTAAAATTCTTCTGCATTAACGAGACTTCACAGGATGCTGTGTCTCTTGCAGACAGCTAAAAGCCAGAGAAAACGTGCTATTTCCCCTCCAGGGATTTAAGGGATAACCATGTTGGACAAGGACATGTCCCGTACAACAGGCCTGTGCAGAGGATCTGTCCTGTTATATCTGACCTTGAGGAGGTATGAGTAGGGAATGTGAAGGGAACATGAGTTACTGAGGTGGTGAGTGGAAAGTGGTCTCTCTGATAAGCTTTTTCTGCACCCTGCAAATGTCAGGGTTCTTGCCAGCTGGTCGGGGCTGGGTTGTTTTAGAAACTCAGAGTCACAAGGGAGGGGAGGCTATCATATTCACCACTGGAGATGGAGACAGTCTCTGAAGTCTTTGCTCAGGTGTCTGAGGCTTGTTTTCACAGGACTTGTGTCCAGTGAATTCGGAGCTGGAATTGGTCCGTTCTTAAATAAAACCAGACAAAGGGGACTTGTGGCATCTTTGGCTTTTCCGATATACCTCTGTCGTTACAGAGCTGCCAGTGATGGCAGGAATTGCTGTGTGGTCTGCATGTTTTTGTCCTTACCCCAGGAGCCTTGGTCTCCCAGGACAGGAGTTCCCAGCTGAGAGGCTGTGGGCTGTGTCAGCTGCGAGGAGCGAGGCTGGCTGCTCTCTGGATGTATGGGCCAGCACCCTCACCTTGTCAATAGCCTGATAAATTAGAAGAATGTTGCAACAGAGCTGGGGAAGGTAGTCTCAAAACTGGCTACAGCTCCTAAAAAGATAAGCAGTTCTCAGATACTGCCTGGATAACCTAGGCTTTTATAGCTGAAAACAGTCCCTTCCTCTCTTGTCACTGAAGATCTTACTTTTGACCTCTCCCAAACTGCCTGTAGCAACTAGGGGAACTCTAGGACATTGATGGATCCTCTGGAGCAATGCTTAAACTGGTTAAGCCAGGAGGATGTTTCAGAGGAGGAGAGTTTTACACTGAGGCCGATGGCTGCTTTTTTTTTTTTTTTTTTTTTTTTTTGGTCATGGTCTTCAGAAAATAATGCGTCAGGTTTGAAGGTTACTTGAAGAGGTCTGAGTGCATGTCCTGTCACGGTAGCTGTAGGCTAGCTTCCTGGGCAGCAGAGGTGCATTTGTATCCTTTGGTGATGCCACAGAAATGTGGTAGGCTAAGTGTGTGTCAGTGATACAGACCTTCCTGCTTGTTTTGCAATGACCTTGGATCTGCTCAGCTGTTTCTTGGTACCTTCTGGCAGCTTCTGTATCAGTTTCCCATCAAGTATCCCAAAGGGTATGAAACTGCTCGTAGTCACTGTTCCATGCTGATATTATTAGTCAATTCACAATGAAGGCTGGAGACCGCTATTTTTTGTGGGGTTCCTGTACGTGCAAGGTTTTTCTCTTTAAGGGTTCCCATTTGGGCTTTACCTGAAGACGTCGAGAGGGGGAAAGGCCACTTAACAGAAAATGGCAGAAAACTGGCAGAACATCTCTTCTCATTCAGCTCTTATCATAGCTGCACAGTCATTCATCTATTTGCTTTACTCTTAGGAGACCACTGTCCTTGACCGGGGTGTGCTAGTGATGGCACTATCCCATTTGTACTTACTGAAGGTGTAGCCCAGAAAAAGTTTGATTCTTCCCACTGAACCCTCTCCTTGGCTGCTGTGAGTTTGGGATGCATTGCGAAAGCTGGGTTCAAAGCTCAGCCTGACATGTGCAATTCAAGTGTTACTTTGTACTGGGTAACTTCCAACAGCACCAGACTAGGGGGGAAGGAGTTTACCGGGGGAGAGGAGGAAAGAAAAATCATGTTCAGGGGTCACTGCGTAAAAACACTTCTCTCTCCCTGCTGTCTTGCGTATGAGGAGACACCTCAAACTCGCATGGAGGGACTGGTCAGCTGCTGGTAGCTCCCTGCATTGAAACTGAACCGTAAGGGTTGGAGAGGGTGGTTGACAGTAAGACTAGGTGATAGTTTGGTTAGTTCTTGCTCAACAGATTTCCTGTTGACACAGTGTAGATCTCAATATTTAATGGTATCCTTTGTCATCAGCCAACTGGTATAAACTGTGCATGCTTCAGGGACTAGCCTCAGTAAAATTTAGAGCAGCTTGTTTTTGGCCAAGTGCTGCCTCTTGAGTTCACCTGCTGTGTGCAGATGGGATGTTCCTCCTTTAACTCCAGGTGGAGCAGGAGTGGCAGAGTTGGAGGTTTGAAGATTCATTTCAGTATTTACCGGGCTGGTCTAGTAGTTGCAGCACAGAAGTGGGTGATGAGACTTGAGATTTTTTTTTTTTCTTTAGTATCTACTTGTTATGAACCTGAGTGAGACATGTCCCCCTTAGTATCTCTGTGCCATCTTCTGCAAAGGTCACAGTGGATGAAAAGCGCTGTCACAGGAAGGTCAGGAAGCAGGAGGGGAAGAAACCTGCTGACTTTTAGGAGCAAAAGGAAGAGAATTCAGTTTTTGTTGAACATCACAGGAGGCTGGCCAGGGAGCGCAGACCTTCTATTGAAATGCTGCTGACACATTGAGCCTGACCCCATGCAAGCCTCTGGTGCAGCCATTGTCAGCATTTCAGTGGCTGCCATGGTGCAGCAGTCTTCAGCTGTAAAGGTGCAACTCGGTCAGCCCAAGCTGTATCCGTCCTCTCTCCCTCCTCCCGGAGCCTGCGAAGTTACACATGGGGTGTGTGCAGAGGCACACTGTGGTACGCATGCAGCCCATGTGTAGCAACTTTCGTCATTGTGTAATTAACCATAATCAGGCATGCAAAAGAGGAGCTACGTGTGCATGTGGCCAGGCTCCCCCTTCAACAGCAGGGCCATTCAGGCACTACTGTCCACTCCAGCGTGGTGTGGCTGGGGCTGATATTTCTCCAAGCAAGCTAGGACTTGATCTCAAGGGTAGCATTTTCTTGCTGGTTCCGTAGCAGTTGCAGGTCTGCGAGCGTCTATCTGGCCACCTTGGTCACCCTGTGAAGCCTCCACAAGCCCAGTTGACACTGCTCTTCCACAAATAGTGTGTAGCGGCAGTCACTCGGGGTGCCTGCCCCTTCCCTACATCCAGGGTGGCAGGGGACTATGGTGTGTGCCAGGGCATGGCCATTGATGCTGGTGCAGGGATAGCTTGTCTTGGTTTCACAGCCACCTTTATGTCAAAAGGAGGAGAAGTCCTGCTATGCCATCCTGGCAACACCTGCGAGGGAATCCTGAAAAGGGAAGGAGTAGACAATTTGTTGGTGTGCCAGCTCTGAGCGTCTCTGAACCCTCTAGCCAGACCACTGTTAAATGCAGAAGGAAGCAGGCTGTTGCTGTTAATGGCTGTGTGTGTGCTGCCCACTGCATTATTTGTTGTGAAAACAGAGAACAAAGATAGTGAGGCACCTTCCTGGCATGTTTGTTAGCATGGTCTCAATGGGGTTTCTTATCTAGTAGCCATACAGTATGTGCAAGAAAATAATGAGTGGGAAACAATATCCCAAACTTATCCTGCAGAACCTGGCACCGTTACCAGGAGTGCCTGGGAGACTCCGATGCTCAATTTTTGCCTTTCGGATAGATAAGCCTTGCCATTTGGTTGGGTGTCAGCCTAAGGGTATCTGTGAAGAACCATACTAGATGGTTTCCTCTGCTGGATCAAATGGCATCTGTTTTAATGCACTGTTTTTACAGTGTGAAGTTTTTTTGAGGTACAGGAGTCACCTAGAAGTCTCACCTAAAAGTTTTCCTGGAGTGCCTTGTGCTGAGTATCAGGAGCCTAATTATAGCTGTTAATGGTGTAACATGGGAAAACACGTCTGTGTGTGAGGCTTTTGTCTCCCACTGGGGTGCAGGTCTTACCCTATCTGGCCTGTAGTAAAAATGATGTAGAAATCTTACTAGAAAAGGCGGGGTTTTCCAGGAAAGAAGGGGAAAAGATTTCTCTTTATTTGACCAGAAAACACTCTGGTTTCTCTCTCCCAAAGGAGGGAAAATGTAAGAAGCGGCAGCATAAAAAGCTTTCAGTTTTTCCTGGTTTTATGGCTTACCTAAAATGCATGTTTATGCAGCCTTTCCAGAGTGGGAAAGGAGGGGTGTGGCTGGTGAAGCTCAAGCCTGGGAAACCTCAGCTTGTGTCTCAGAAGATCCAGGCTGCAGTGTTGCTTTGCCCACATATTTCTGTGGGATGCGGCACATCTCAGTGACTTCTTCTGTTTCAATTCCCTGTCTAAAAGTGCTCTGTATTTAATAGCAGGCCTTTCTTATATTTTTGTCTAGTTCCTCTAAATAACTGATTTCTTTATATCTTTACCTGACGCTCAGTGCCTGTCTGTAGGAACCCTGAACAAGTGGTTGCCTGCTTTTGGGAACAAACATAAATTAGAACAAAACAATAAGTAGGTATGAACTTAATCTTAGTAGCTCTGTTTTCCTGATACCAATATACTTCTGCAGCACTGAAATGCAAGGATTTGGCATAGCTATGCAGCGGCACAGTTTCCATGCCTGATGTGTTAGGGTAGAAGCTCAGTGGTTTACTGTGAGAATGGGATGCAAGTACTTCCCACTACCTCTGAAATATGGGGCCAAAAATTCAGCTCATTGCTGTGAAAATTCATTGCGAGGTTTCTGTCAGTCAGGAGACAAAAAGAACTATAAAAAGAAGCCAAAAGTAGCCTTTAAGCACATCCAGTTTAGTCCCATAACTGGCACATATCAATGAGAAAAGCTTGTAATTCTTTGCAGATTATCCTCTGAAGCTGGAGGAACAAACTTCTTGGTCCTGGAATGCACAGGCAACACCAAGTGAGGCAGTGCTTGCAAAACTGTCTTGTCTTACCAGTGGACTGTCCTGGAACCTCTGTTCTGTCCTGTGTTTTGAATATGACGTCTTAATACTTTGTCTTTATTGTTTCCAGTTCCAGCTGCTGATCGAAGTTGCCTGGCCTCTGTTTATCTTCTTCATCCTGATCTCTGTAAGACTTTCATATCCGCCCTACGAGCAGCATGAATGTAAGTACCAAACACAGCAGCTGTGCACCCAGAATGGTTGTTGTTTCATGGTTAGAAGGTAATAACACAGCTGGCAAGACACAGGGGCAGCAGTTGCATACTTCAGTCAGAAATCTTCAGGGAAGTTTTAGTGGCTCTTTTCCTTCCACCTTAGGGACTGCAGTGTGTTCTGACACGTTAATGTTGCCCCAGGACTGTACACTGCTGTTGTTTTTCTTGCTGTTTCTCATTTTTTGCATTTATAATGTATTAGCTGAGAATTTGCTGTAGTACTGTGACAAGTCTGCAAAACCCATGCAGAACCCAAGTTTTATTTCTCATTGTTGATCTGCATGTGACTTAGCATAAAAAGAAAGCAGCGCTCAGATCTGCAAGAAAGCAACCTCATTTTCAGGCAGTAATGTGGGTTAATGTATCACATTAAAGAGCACGAGAGCAATTCCATTCTTTCTAACTGTTAGACTGTCAGCTCTGTTCAGTAGATTCAGTAGTCATACATTGTGGGGGAAAACTATTCTACTTTTCTCTTTGCATCCTCAATGGGCATATTTCTGCGGTTCTTTCAAAGAAAGCTTATTCTTGCTCTGCAAATGACAATCTTTAGGTCTCTGCTGGTTGCCATTTGTTTAAGGAAGCATGACTTGTTTATTAGCAACATGCTTCATCTTACTGATCAGTGACAGTTTCGTACTGCAATTAGCTGACTGTGGAAGAGCTCTGTTTATCTTTCCTTTGCCTGATTGCTGCAAGGTAAGGTTTAAAGGTCAGTACAACACGATGCTGGAGGTCACTCTGAAGTGTTTCATTCTTAAAATGGTAAAGAACTAGCCCCTACAGCACTTACCCTGTGGTTCTTTGCAGTGGCTGGGGCATTTTATGCTGCTTGCTAGGCTTTCAAGCTAGCAAGGATCCTTTCAAAGCTGAACTGTTAATGTTTGCAGTTTCCCATTACACTTTGGACACTGATGGTCCTATGTACTGCCTAACAGGGTAATTGGAGCTTCCCTAAATTAAATCTCATACTCAGCTGCATGATGTTTGAATTGCCTTTTCTGACTGAATGTTCCAGTGGCATCAGGAGAGATACCTGTAATGCGGACATGAAGCTGAAGAGAAGCCATAAGCAGTCTACTCAGCTGGTACAAATAACTAGCAGCCTCAGTGGTAATTTGTGTCAGCTGTGGCAGTGCTTGTATATATAAACTCAAACCTAGCAAGAACTGCCTTTTCATAGAGCTGTTTAGATTGGGCTTCTTAGTCATTAGCCTCCTTGTAAATCCTTTGCTCTGGCACCCTGGTGTCACAAACAGAGTTTTGAGTCTTTCCCCTGCAGCCCTTTTTCTTCCCATTTATATTGACTGATGTTGTTTTGTCTGCCTTATCCCTATGCTGTCATCAGGAATTGTAAAGTGTAGGGCATCTGGTAACTCTTTAATTCACTTTTTATGGTTAACTTCTCACCATATTTCTAAAAGCTTCTGAGAATAGGTAACTAAATTATTTCATCTAAGTCTGGATTGGTTTCATTGAACATTCATGTGCTGATGGATATGGATGTGTTGTATCGGGGAACATTTTTTGCTGAACAGTGAGCAGAGATAGAAAGAAAGGAACCTTGAGTTCATAGTGAACTCTGTGGCGGCCCTGTGGATGCCTTAAGGGAAACAGGATTGTTATCTGTAGTGGCAGTACTGTATGCTGCTGTGAAATCACTGGCAGGTAATGCCCAATGGTAGCAGTATCAGAGCTGCATGCAAGGGCTTTGTAGCCTCCAGATAGCCTCAGTACTTCAATGGTATAGCCTTTTTCAACAAACAGATAACGGTTTCAGTTCTTTTTCCTGTTAGAGGAGAAGAACCACCAAGGATTGGGCTGTTTCTGTGATCGGACTTTCCAGTCAGGATTTCTTTATTTCTAGCAGTTTGGCCTAGTGTGAGGAACCTTCTTCTGAAAACATGGGGCAAAATTTTGCTAGTTACATGGCTTTCATCAGGCCAGCCACAGAAGACATCTGGGATGCTATTGAGCAAGATTGGTGACTTCTGTCGTGTAGAGCTTGGCTTTTCTTTTTTGTTCTTGTGACCCTTTAAAGTATTCAAAATGCACTTAATTTGGGGGGTGGGGGGGTGGGGTCTGACAAAATATGACTTTAATATCTACTGAAAAGCTAGATGTTTGCAGCAATGTAATTGAAAATAGTATGCTGTTACAGTTTTTTGTGCAACTCACCTGACTTAAAACTGGCAGATTCCTGCTTTACTCTTCAAGAAACGGCTGTTACATTCATCACTGTATGTAAAAAGTCACCATGATTTCTTGTGAGCCCTTCCTCTTTTCACATTGGTTTTAATCTTTGAGTTCTTAGCCATGTAAAAATAAAAGTCATGGGGAGAGAGAACATGATTCTCTGGGAAGTTTTACAAAAGGAATCTGAAAGTCTTAGCGTTCTTCCTCTTGCCACCCACCCCCCAGGCCCCTCCCTCAACCAAGAAGAACAAAAATGCAAAATGAAACAAAAGCCCAAGAGCTCAGGTAAATAGCTTTTCCTTTTTAAACTGAACTGGGAACAAACAGTCCCCTGGGTACTGGAAACAATGAACCTTCGGTTCCTTCACCTTTCTCCTGGACAGAGTCCTTGGCTTTCTCCAGGGAGGACCAATAAGCTCCCCGTCTTCCTTCAGCCACATACATTAACCAGCCTTGCTGTAATTCAGCAGCTTTGACCTCTCTTCCTCCTGGGCCTTTGGCACATCCGTTATGGCTGTGGAGATAGGGAGCCAGCCCGCTGTGTGATTGCAGGCATGCTGTGAGGATGAGGTGGGCACCAGAGGGGAGACTGCATCTCTTGGTCAAAGCCTTGAGTAGCTGTGAGAGATACTGGGGAAGGGGCATAACCTTCCTCGGCACTCCCCTCCCTTGTGTGGGGGTGAGAGAGTTAGTTTGCAGAAAGTAGCCTGACATCTCATTTAAGGTGCAGGATTATACAAAGGCAGCATTTCTTCCCTGTCGTTGGAGGGTAGGGGGTTCACAAGTGCCAGAGTGGCATACTGGTGAAGATCTGCCATGAGTAGTTTGTCACTACTTTAACTCTTGACCAGAACACAGAAGATAAACAGGATGTAAACTCTGGGCTACAACTTAAGTAGGTCTTTAGTAGCAGGAGTTAGACTTCAGCAAAAAGATCTGAAGTATGTCAGGCAGGTGTCTAAATGTTTTGGGAACTCTAAAGTTTTAAGACTGTCTGGAAATCAAGCCAATAAGGGACAGCAGTGACATGCTTATCTCAGGGAAACCAATGTAGGCACCCACCCCACAATTGCTAACCCTTTGCTTTCCCTTTCCAATCCTGCTTGGTGTTTACAGTGTGTGTGAGGTGACCAGATTTTGAAAACCAAAAGGACTGAATAGAAATATTATGGGTCCTCAGAACCCAGGCCCTGACTGGGGCTGTCTGTGTGGCCTCAAGCCAAATCCTTGCGTTAGTTAAGCATGCCAATCCAGAGAAGCAGTGCTGGTTAGAAAGTATGTGTGTGCATGTGCTCACCACTGCCGGGCTTTCGAGTTGCCTGCTGTTGGGCATTCCTCAGCAAGAAGTACTATATCCCTGTAAGCATGGCCAAAACTGAGGCAAAGACGTGAGTAGCAAAGAGCTTCTCCTCCAGGCTTAACAAGGTGTAGTTTTTCAGTGGAGGAGGCCAGAGCTGTGTGGGGAACTTAACATGAGCTCAGCCTTTCTTAGTGTTGGCTGTTCTGCACTCGTATAAGCAATTTGCAAAATCGCAAACCTGCAATTAACATGACCCTTCAAATGCAATGCTGCGTAGTAGTGGATTGTATCTTGCGTTTCTGTCTCCTAACTCCTGTGTTTCTGTTCTAGGTCACTTCCCAAACAAAGCTATGCCTTCGGCAGGAACCTTGCCATGGATACAGGGGATCATCTGCAATGCCAACAACCCTTGTTTCCGCTACCCAACTCCTGGGGAATCCCCTGGTATTGTTGGAAACTTCAATGCTTCCATGTGAGTCAGCCTGCTTTTTCCTCATCTCTGTTTTTGGGGGAACATGTGGAAAAGGGATATTTGGAAGTTGCCAGCCAGTTGTTTAACCCTACACTATCGAGGGTTTTGCTTTTCCTGCTGTTGCTAATGTACCAAGCTCAGAGGGGCTATCAGAGAGCTGGTAGGTGTGTGGTATCCCTGAGTCTGAGCAGACAAACTCTCAGTGAATGAAAAGCTCTGCCTGGGTGAGGACTGAGTCCATTCTCTTATTGGTCGCTCAGAATTTGGCCCATAAAAAGACAAGGCATAAGATCTTTTTTGAGAGAGGCTCTCTCCATGGTTAATGAACCTCTGAGATAGACAGTGCAGAGTGAGAGGCAGTTGAAGAGCAGGTCTGGGGGATACTGCTGACATTTTGTCATTTATTACTAGCTGATGTGTTGCAGAAAGCTCAATTTGTCGCCGGCTTCCTTATACCCTGCACTGCTTGCTGCATTCACACTGTCAGGCCAGTTAGGCTTAAGGCAGAGTAAAGTGCGTCTGCCACCTGGAGAAGCATTTGAAAAGGAGCAAGGACATACTGAAATTATTGTGCTTCTGTGAGGAAGCAGTTTACAGGCAGCAGGAGGCCCTCTCCATCAGAGTCTTAAATAAATGCTTTCAAATGCATGGAGGTTCCCAGTGTAACTTTGTTTGACCTTGCATTAGCAGTCACCTTTTATGAGGCTCTTTGGATTGTCCCAGGGTGGCCACTGAAGAAAGGGTTTATTGTACTGGAGGGGGCAGTGGCATAACTGAAAGGGACTGAAGTTTGGAACTGGGATGTAAAACTGTATCTGTGGATGCTGGCTCACAGAGCTGATGACTGCTGGTTGTTTTTGTGTTTTCCTGTCACCAGTGTTTCCCGCCTGTTCTCAGATGCCAAGAGGTTACTTTTGTACAGTCAACAGGACACAAGCATAAAAGATGTCCAGAAGGTCTTGGGAAAACTGCGCAAGTTCGGAAACTCCTCTGGTTCAGGTAACAGCATGGTAGAAAGAGCCACCTACATCTGGTACTTCTGGTCTGGTTAATGCTGCATGTGTATAAATTTCTGAAATTAATGGGAATGTGTGGGTTATAATTTACAGTTCGTTAAACCCTGTCCAATCCTGCAGAAGTACCTTAAGCCCCTCCTATGTCAGAGCTTTGTGTGCTCTTCAGCTTATTTGGTGGAAGAGAAAAGGGATGGTCTGTAATGCCAAGAACAGCAGCTGTTTTGGATGTGAAATTACAATCCTTAGCCCACTGAAGTCCGTTAAAATGCTCACTTTCTCAAAGGAGTCCACATAGTGCGTCTTTTTGGAAAACACTAGTTATTTTGCTATTTTGTCAGTGAAGCAATGGATGCATTATAGCTACAATTGAGCGCTCTACCCCCTGAACTCCGGAGGGAAGTGTGCTGGGAGAACGCAGATGAGGAAAAGCTGACGTTGGCCTCCAGTTTACAAACCCTAAGCTGATTATTATCTGACAATGAAGTCTCTATTTCCCTTCTTGGTTTTTTTTTTGTTTCCGTATGACTGTTTGGTGCAGGATACTTCATTCTCTGCTATTGTCTGGCAGGGTTTTGAATGGCAGGGTCCGAAAGAAAATTTTTTTGTCTTGGGGGGCTTACACAGCCCCATTTGCCATGAAAAATGAGAATCCTTCCATTTTTAGCTTGCATGAGAAGATCTGGTGTGCCTTCCTGTCCCATGCAGATGAATAAGTCATTAGTGTGAGATCACACGGGAAGCTTGTGGCAGAGCTGGGACATGAAACAAGCTCTGCCCAGTCTCAGGAAATGTGGCAGGTCTCTCGTTATTGCCAGGTCTCTCTGACATGGCAGCTTGTCAGAGTTTTTTTGGGTGCTCTTCTCCGAAAGACTGTTTATCTCGACTGCTGTGTTAGTGATGCATATATGTGTATTGGAAATGATGGGATGTAAGGGTTTAGAAAGAAATACGTCAGGGAAATAGAGTAGCGAATACAGCCATCGAGCGTCTTCACCAACAGGCACGTAGAGCTCTTTGAAAGTAGGTGCTATTTTAGTGTTTTGTGAAAGTTGTCCCTGTTGTTACAGTTGTTCTTCCTAGCTCTCTTCATTTGAACGTGGCTCAGGCAGGCTCCAGGAAGAAAAATATCTGACCTGGTGTGGATACTTTCATGTCTGTTGTGGCCTGAGCACACTTCTAAAGCAGAGATGGTGTTTTTTGCATCCTTTCCTGTGTTGCTCAGTACATGGCAAGTCACTTTGCAATAATTGTATTGTTAGTGACAGGTTGGCAGATGCGTGCTGGCTGCATGTACGGACTCGAACTGTGCAAAGGGTTTGCCTTGGATATATAACCCTGCTCTCTCCCATCCAGGGCTGTGTGGAATTGTGATGCGATCAGATCTGCAGGTGATAACTGTGGTTTCTGACTCTTTGAACGTTAGTTGATACTTTTACTTAGGTATAAGGGACACCCTTCCTTGCTGGGCTCAATATCCGTACTGCCAGGCTCCTGTCTTTTTACTCTGAGAACTACTAAGTGGCGTCATCATGCTTTTACCTAAACCTGCAGCAATCTTAAGGGGGAGAAGGTGCAGAGCAAACCCTTTGTGCAGAGATGGACATGTTACGAACACAGCCAAAATGAGCTAAGATTACTATTTCCCAAGGAGAGGTTTAACACTGTTTCTCATGGAACTCTTCAAACCCTTGGTTTGACTTGGTGGTCTTGCGGAAACAAGCGTGCTCTGTGAGAATGACGGATGTTAGTGTTACTGGATTTTATACTTTGTGCCTGATGCAGTATCTGTAAGTTAACTCTTCCAAAGAGAGTAGATACTGGTGTTTTGTATTGAAACATGCAGCGAACATCAGGCATGGACATTACAAGAAAACTATCGAACCCATAAGCTGAAGCTCTTACTGCTAGGAAGGTTTGAGAGGGAGAGTGATTCCAAGAAGCATTTCACATAGGGAGTATCATGTAAGTCGAAAGTCAGAAGTCTCATGTTTCTGTACACTATAAAGACTGGTGGACTGACGGCAAAAATAAGCCTCAGACGAGTCGTCAAAGATCATATTTCTATAATAAAATATTTCAAATGTGTAATAAAAAATATCAAGCCTCTGTGTCATTAGAATGACAGGCTGCCCATTGTTGGTAAGGCTCATAGGGAACAAAGCCTATTTGTTCTTCTCATGATATGCTCATTTACAAAGCCTCCAACTTGGGGGTCCTGGCTGCCTGATTCATTCTCTGACAGCGTGCATAAAATGGCAAACTGCAGTCTTACAAGTCCTTGTATATTTATGCTTAGCTGTGCTTAGATTCCTGTGCAAGAAAGGGAACTTCAGCTGCTGTTGACAATGAGTTGTGAGAGATGCTTAAATCCTTTCCTCTCTGGGGCATTTCCTCATGTGACTCTGGGGACCTAAGAAGACTGTAGGAGCGGATGTCAGATGTAAGCACACCTCCGAACCTGAAAGCACTGCCTTTCCCCAGTTAGCAGGAGGGCTAATTACCTGATGAGACAATAATTGAAAACACTTGTAATACCACCTCTGTTCCAGCTCTGGCCTGGACCTGAAGCCATATGAATCAGTGGTGCAGGCAGATGCAGCTTTGCAGCTTGCGTTTCCCTAGTGGGAGGGACTGTGTGCTCCCTACTGTGTGATGTGGGCTCTCTGGGAATCTCTGCGGCTCCCTTATCCCCTCTCACGCTGATGTGATGTCCTGCTTGTGTACACACTTCTGACAGCTGGCTGAGGGCTTTGAAACAAGCTTCAGGAGGTGATCTTCCATTCCTAGCATACAAATTGAGGCTGTGGTAGAGATTTTGTTCTAATGTTAGTCATGCAGAGTGTGCGTGTCTATATGTGGCTTCAGATGTTTGAATCTGTTTAGAGAGCATTTGCCCCAAAGTCCTTTCACTTCAAGCTTCTTTAAAACAACCCTCACACACTAATGTTCAAGGTGTGACTGTTAGTGTTGTCTGGTCTGGCACTTGACCCAGCCTGGCCAACAGGATTATTTCATACCATGAACATCACATTCAATATAAATTAAAAAGTTTGCTGAGAAATTCTCTCTCTCCCTTGATGGCGGCGGTCCAGAGAACTTCTTGCCCTTGTGCTGGACCCCTGAGCCCTTCCCTTCCTCCTGAAGCCGCAGCACTCGCAGTGTCCCACATCTGCTGTCTGCTGCTGGGAGTGCACGGCTTCCTGCTGGCAGAATTGAGTATAATCCTTGTATGTTTTATATTATTACTGTTAATTATTTAGTGTTATCCTATTAAATCTGTTTATATTTCAACCCTTGTGTTTCCATGTTTTACCCAGGTGGAGAGGGATCATTGGGTGGTAGAATAACTGTCTAAATGACAACAAATTGTTACGGGTTTTTCAAACCATAACAGGCATGTGCTGAACCCTGTGGAAGGGACACTTACATCAGATTGCAGGGTGCTTACATAGGTGCCTGAAAGTCAGTGTCTTGGTTAAAGACAAGGTAGGACACTAAGATTTTGTTTGGGCAGTGCTGTTCACTCATGCCAACAGGCTTTGTATCTCGGCTGCTTCTTCATGAGGTGGGAGGTAACCCCTCCTAACAGGGCTGTTTGTCCAGGAGTTTGAGGAGTGGCTCCTGTTCTCTGCTGCTCTGAGCTCCGGAAGAGCTCTCTGGTGGAGAGAGGGGAAGGCGTTATCAGTAGGGAACAGCCCACCCTTGCTTCACGGAGCACCTCTTCTGGCCAGGGTGAGGTACTAACTGGTAGTGTGAGTGCATTCGGCACTGGCAGCTGTCACACTGTATGGGTGCTGCTGTCTATCGCTGCTTGCAGCAAGCCCTGAGCAGTGAAATCTACGTGCAGGCACACACATACCTTAATATAATCAATTTTGCAGGCAGGTGCCAGGTGCCCTCTCCTTCCCAAGTGCTCATTACATCTCTGTCCAGCAATGTCGCCAAGGTCTTCAACACTCATGATAAGGCAGAGTGCAAATCAGAACAGAGACTCAAAGACCTTGGTGACAGCACCTCCAAGAGCATGACATGACTGCCACGATTGCCACCTGCAGTAGGCTTAGCTCCCTGCTTGCAGACACTGGATTTGCAACTGACCTCAATGCCATTTTAGCAGAGGATAAAGCATTTGCAAGAAATAAGCTTTCCGCCTGTTTTGAGAAGTGGAGCTGCTGTTGGCTCTGAGGCACTCCCAAATGCTTTGTTTTGTAGTGCCATGGGGCAATAAATCAGCAGGTAAAATCAAAGCCACCTTCTTTGATTGTTGCTAATAGCTGCACATATGAGCCATTCGAGTTGGTATTTACTTCATTGCTCTTAGTTTTCAGCGATCCCAAAGGGCATGTTTCTATTTTTCTTGAAACCATCCCAACTAAACAAAAATGGAGCAATGAAATAGACAGAGGGAAACAAACATCGCCTAAGAAATTGCATCAGATCTCAGGCTGTTATTCCACGTGTGCCTTGCTTTTCCCAGTTGTTTGTTGGATTAGTATTGCTCGTGGTGTAGGAGAAACATCAGCTGGGTGGCATCCTCTGCTGATGGCACCCTGCTGCACAGCCAGATGTTGGGACTGAAGGAGTTTGCAGCACGTGTGGTCAGTGCTAATAGTGCTACTTTTATTTGACAGGTAAAGGATGATGAAGGGCTTGGGCTGAAAAGCAGCCTTGGGAGAGGCTTTCTGGTGGTGTGTGTCCTGCTGCGTGATTAATAAGGGTGCTCGGGAAAACAGGATGTTGTACATTATCTGCTAGACGATGTTGAGGTGATAGCTAACTCCCTCCTCAGTGTCTTCTCCCTAACAAAAATGACCCCACGCCCTCAAGCTAAACATTCAAATGGATTCTTACACCTGCCTACCTCTCCCTAATTAAGCTGGTTTCCTCCCTGGCCTCCCTTGGCAAGGAACCTAGCAGAAACCAGCCAGGCTAGAATGAGGACTAACAAACCATATGTCCAGGTGGCCTTGACCCCCGGAAACAGCTGCAGACACCAACTGCAGCAGGGTGGCATTCCTGCTATTGCACGTAAATATACAACTGGGTTTCCTGATACCGTGCGCCATAGTGGCGTTGGCGTGCAGGTCCTTGCCTTCCCTTCAGGCCAGGGAAAATGTTGCCAAAAACGCTGCCCTGTGGTATCAGTAGAGAGATCTTGACTTGTGTGGGCGAGTAGAAAGGCTGCTTTACCTTTGTTTTCAGTACAAGTTACTTTGTGTTAGCCCTCAGCAGAAGTCTCCAGCAGGTTCCTGGGCTGCTGCCGCCTCTGAGCCCAAGTCATCCAGCCAGGAAGGAGGCCTGGGACTGTGTGGGAATCGGTGTGATTTCTGCTTTGGTCAGATGTGATCTATGGATAGACCAAGTGGAACAAGCTGCCAATACTGGGTACTTGGATTACACAGAGGGTTTTGTAGTGTGCCATGTTGATTGGGCAGTTTGGAGATTCAGGTACACAGAGCAGTTTTACCACATTTACCTAATGTATTTTTTTTTCTTCAAATCACTGGGTTGCTGAGCAGGCACAAATTGAGTGTCATTAAATATTTTTTTTTTCTAAGTGAACATAAGTTGTGCAGGCAACTGCAGATCTTCTGGAAAAACTATTCCAAAACATTGCGGGAAGGGCACTTTAAGTCCTTTAATACAGGTAGTGGACAAAGTCTCTGTGTGAATCCAATGGACCTGTTATTTTTTCCATCCTAAACTGAAACTGGGAGGCTGAGAGTCAAGAGATACGCAAAGGTAAAGAAGACTTCTTATAGCAGCATGGGTCCCAACTTGTGTGTTGGTCAGTTAGCTATGCAGCTTTTATTAGTGAGGTGGCATGGTATTTGCTGAATTACACATTTGCACAGTTACCACTTTCAATAGAGTCTACTTCTGCTTTCCTTAATATTTTGAAGCCAAAGATGAGATTAAAGTAATAAAACAATGTTGATAGAGCTTTAGACACAAAGGTCTGCTGCAGCACTGAATCTGTTACCAGGAGAATCATACTTGTTTCCCATGGGGCTGTCTGTGAACTTTCAGAGGTTTCTTTGTCTTATTACATGGCTTTGCTTAGAGGCTGAGGCGGGTAAACAGGTACAGCATAATGTGCATCGCTGTTTTCTGATTCTGCAGAACTGGGCTTTGGTGCCTAGTTTTGGTCTGAACTTCCCTTCTGCTGAGATGCTGTTGAAGTGAGAGTCTTAGAATTACGCCAGCTCGGATTCTAGGTGGGTGTGTATGGATGTGGGAGGGGAAGACTGAAACCTCTTTGGAAAAGCATCTCAGAGAATCCTGTTGCGGAAGACTGCGTGAAACCAGTTAAAAACACATGAGGAGAATCACAAGCGTGTCAGCATTGGTCTGCACTAGTGAAGAGCTGCACAGGAAATTTGGTTAAGACCAGCTAACCTGACGGTTCTGGATAATGGTTTGACTGCATGCAGGGAAGCCAACAGTGCCCATATCTACCATTAGCAACACTGCTATTCCAGCAGATACCAAATCACCACACCTTAAAGGCACTGTCTTTATCTTGCTGTTAACTTGTCTAGATAAAGACACAATGGTAAAGAAAACAAGAATTGCTTACTGTGCTTGTCACAGTGTAAGTAATGCTGGCACGTGCTGCTGAAGCAGGACAGTATTAAAGATTCTGGGTGCTTGCTTTAGTCTCCTAAAACTCTTCAACCTGGTCCGTCAACACTGATTTTTATATTGAACCAGTGAATAAAATAGAAAGTGTTAAGTAAACAATTTCACCTTTCATACTCTAGTCCCTATTTTTGTATGCTTATTATCAGTACAGCTTGCTAATACCAGCACTATGTTGCTGAAAACTTATGCTCAGTGTTAACTTCAATTTGCATTTATTTTCTGTGTTTTCCACTCTGACACAGTTTCTGGATTTGTTCTCAGTGACTTCTAATCTCAAAATCCCAATAAATTGCCTGATCTGTTGAAGATTGCATTTGGTTTGTTTAAGCTACAGGCTGAGGTCGGTGGAGAGAGCGGGACAGAGACTTTTCACATTGAGTTTGGTGTTAGTAGTCCCCTAGGAAATTTGTACCACTGTCATCTGGTGAAAAGTTCAGCTTTCTTGGGGGATTTCTGTGGGGCTGAGCTCTCATGAGAGCGGCGATTATGAAATTGCTGCAGTTGGAAAAAGCCCTGTCCGCGTCTGTGTCTGACTTGGTACTGAGGCCAGAGTGCCTGGTTTGGATCTGACTTCCTCTCAAGTTAATATTCACCTTTGGAGCCTTCTCTCGTAACAACAGATTTCATCTTCAGTGTGCATTACGAACTCTTAACTACCTAATTTTTACAGCATTCCTGTAAGCTAAATAAATAAACAGCTGCCAAGGAACTGGAGCCCTCACTCAGAATCGCAGTAGGATGTGGCAGTTTTCAATGTAGTCAGGATGCAGTAAAAGGTGATGGCTTTGAAATACTGTTGATGTTGAATCAAAGTTCATTTTTACCCAGGCAAGAGGACAGAGCACTGCTTGACTGAATTTTTTGAAAATCCATGGAAGTTCAGTTTTTGTAGGCAGCCTTTTTCATGGGAAACAGATGCTGTTCTATTTAAATATTTTTGGTCATAAAATAAGTGAGTGTTAATGCCAGGATCTTGGCTAAAATCAAACAACATATTCTACCACCTGTTGCTAAATTTCTTTGCAGCTTCAACAAACTGCAACATTCTTCACTTCCAACCCTATGTTCTGGTGTTTGGGTTTTTTTTTTTGGTGCTGCTGTGGTTTTATCAAGTACTGGTTGTGTCTTGTTTTGAGATGTGTTTTGAGTTCAGGTTACAGTTTTATGCTTGTATCATACTTTGCATATGTTTGGTTTCCAAAATTCTGGAAAAATCTTTTGAAATTAAATGCAAAAGCTGCAGAATAAAGAAGAAATTATACATATTTTTGTCTTAACTAAGTGTTAATAACAAACTGAGTTTGTTAAAACTGCATATTGCTTATGCCTGCATGGCATGAAATTCTCAGATGATGAAAAATTGGTCTAGCTCTGAAAATTTAGCTGAAGGTAGCTCATCTATTAGCTGAAGATCTTGCCTTAGCTTTTTTTTTTATGCTGACCTGGCAGCATGAAAGCTATATGCGGAGGAGGCTCAGGCTGATCTGTGACACACATCCTCTGTAAACAGCTAAAGTTTCCTTCCCCTTCTAATGCTGTTTTAGTTCTAAGGATGGTGCAATAAAAGACCCTTCTAAGGGATTTTAAATAAAGACACTTCCCTATGGATTTTTTTGTTTGTTTCCCCCTCCCTGAACACTTATGTTCTTCTAAATGTATCTTTTTTAGAGGCAAATACTGCCTGAGTTAGTCTTAGATGCATTTTAGGTTGCCAATGGCGGAAGGTTTGCATGACTACAGACAGCCATAATAACTTAATAAGGGTAAATGATTACATCTCAGGAGATCCTTTCCTTGTAGTTCTCCATCTATTTTAGCAAGTGCAGCTGAAACACAACTGGACCGTATCTGAGACCGACTGCACATACGTATATGCCAGAAGGAGACGCAGACAGCTTATGGCAAAGGTAGCAATATCTCACGCCTGAGTGCTTGTTCTGACTTGTACCAACCAGCTGTTTAGGAAAGCAGCAGCTGGTGTCTGCCCAACAAAATGCTACTTCAGAACCGGGGGGGGGGGGGAGTGGGGGGGGGTGGGGGGGTTGCAAGTGCTTTGCCACTTGAGACAAGATACAGACATGAAAGTGCTTTGTCCCAAAAACTTTCCTCACAGCTGTGGGACAACATGGCCAGCAGCCATCGGATATCCCTGATCACCTATGTTATTACTCTGGTCTGTTCACACACTTGTCCACGACCCAGCAGGAGGGGAAGAGTGTGCTGTAGAGTCACAGAACAGAAATCAAGACAATGGAGCAGCCTTTTAAGACCACAGGTGTCTTCACCTACCTGGTCTCTTTCCTTCCATTTCATGTTGGGGCCTATAAGAAAGCTGGGGAGGGGCTGTTTGCAAGGGCATGTAGCGATAGGAGAAGGGGCAATGGTTTTAAACTAGAGCAGGGTAGGTTTAGGTTAGACATTAGGAAGAAGTTCTTTACAATGAGGGTGGTGAGACACTGGAACAGGTTGCCCAGAGAGATGGTGGTGGCCCCATCCCTGGAGACATTCAAGGCCAGGCTTGATGAGGCCCTGAGCAACCTGCTTGAGTTGAAGATGTCCCTGCTTCCTGCAGGGGGGTTGGACTGGATGACCTTTAAAGGTCCCTTCCAACCCAACACATTCTATGATTCTATGTTCTCTCTCACTGCTACCTGAAGAAAGTGCAAAGAATTTTACCAGTGCATCCATATAATAATGCAGAAGACTTCTCCAGCAGTACACATTCAATTTTCTTCAGGTTAGCTGCATGCTTTGGGACTCTGGTGTGCAGGACCAGGTTCCTAAAGCAACAAGAGGCACTACCCTTTTCTGTGTCTACTGGTAATGTTCCTGTCCTCTGTGTAAAACACAGTGGACACTGATACTGGTGTTAAGTACTCCAAGGTGTATTTTCATCCAGCAAGTTACAACAATACTGGAGGGAAGGAATGATTAGTATATTGACAGTCCAGAAGAACACCAACCTGAAGCATGAGTTTCTCAGCCTACCAAGGCGGGGTCTGTTTGGAGCATGCTGATGTGAACCAGCAGTATAGTGTCGCACGTACGATACAAGAGATATGATCTCTAGCCAAGAATTCATGTGAATTTGGGCCATCCATATCTACTAAGCATCTGCTTTTCAGTCTTTCCCAAAGATTGAGAAAGTTCTTTAGCTATTTGGAAGTGCTGTTGCTCAACAGTCTGATTTATACTCGTGAAGGGGATGAATGGTTGCAAAGGTTGCCCTAAACTAGGCAGAGAAAACATAATCTCTTGTTTCAGTGCTGAAGCTTGATTATTTTTTTTTCCTTTGCTTTGGACTTGAGCAAAACCAAACTACTATCCATAAGGATAACTTTCCAATGACCAACTAAATTGAAACAGGGAGCAATCATGGGAGGTTGAAATAATTTAGCTGTAGGTATGTTTTCAGCATAAGTAGACAGTGTTTCTGCTTGAACTAATTGGACTACAATGGTTGGCTTATCCTTGATAATCTTTAGTGGGTTTTGCTACATCTTGGATTGATCTGATGCTTTGTTCTGGAGGTGGCTTCTGCTGTTTTGTGCTTGATGGAGGGCATTAGGACTTGGCACTAAATCCAGAAGTGACAGGTCTTTTTGAACATAGGGGAAGCAAGAGTCACTATGATCTGCTTGTTTTGGGGCTTAGAAGCGGTTCTGAAATAGGTGTCTTCTGTGTCCGTTTGAACCAGCAGTCTCACAGATGAATGCCCATGTAGCCAGCTCGTGAAAACCCTTCTGCTGTTAGTAATGGTCATTTGATTAAAATGTCCAGTACTGCTTTTTCCTGTGACTTGAATTTCCACTGAGTTTAACGTCACTTGCTCAAGTGCAGGGAATTCTGGATGGGGCCCTCCTTCATCACAGCTTATACTTTCAACTTCTGCTTAGTTCCATTCTTTTTAATAGTATAATGTCATTGCTTGTATGCCCACACCAGTATTTGCCATCAGAACAGTGGTGTGTGGCGGGATGTGACCGAGGCCTTCAGTTTTTAGTCTGTCTATTGATTATTTTTTTTTAAAATGTATTTTACTGTGTCTGAGTTGATGTTTTGAAATATCTAAAATCTGTGTTTTATCTAGGGCATGATGTTCCTTGTACGGTCAAAATCCAATCTTAATAGCAAACCCTTACTTTGTGCCCCTTTAGAAGCACTTCTCTTTCTCTGAGATGGATTTGACCTTTAGAGACCTTCTGCATAGCCCGTACTAGACCTAAATGTGTTCTGTATAACACTCCTGAAAATAATTTTGTTGCAATAATAAAGTATTTGGTCAGGTCTGACATCTGTCATCTCTGTGTCTGGCAAACCAGTTCAAAGGCAGAGAAATGTGCAGTTTGTCCTTATTTTGGAAAATCAACAGGAGAATTTTCAGCCAGTTATAACTGCCATGTGATTTGGAGCTCTGCTCAAGATTTCCTCCTTAAAGCAATTCAATGAAGATAGTAAGGATGTTTCCTTTAAGCCTGCTTCATTTTTTTGCTCTGTTGGGAGCCTGAATAATTTATTTTTTTTTTATTTCTTCATTGGCAAGCTGTATTTCACAGTTGTCTGTGCTGATAACAGAACTTGGCTTGCAGCAGGAGAAGACGTGAGAATATATCATCTGGGGCCTAGGGGGCTGGTTGGGTGCATCCCTTCATAGACAGAAGCTCTGCAGGCTGCGTTTTCTGGCAGGACTGCTGGTGACCAGCCTGTGGCTTTCGCTTCTGTGCCTTGTGTCTTTGCTTTCTGATGCAGAGTCTTTCCATCGTCATGTGTGTCATACAGGAGGGGAGCCTGATGGCATTTGGGACTTAAAAGTACTACCCAAAGAGAGGTATGAGCCTTGTGTTTGCTGATGACTTTCTATGCAGGGTGGAGGTGGGATCTCAGGTGGCTTAAGTGGGCTCTGCATCCTTGAAGCCAACACATCCCCAGCGAAGGCTAACCAAGGACTGGTCTTGTGCATGCACCAGAACACAGTGTCAGCTGTGTTTTCTGACTGAGTGACTGTACTGGCCACTTCTTTTAAAGTTCTTCTAAGCAAAAACGGTGACTTGTAGAGGAATGGAGATGGTCGCAGTGTCTGCAGTCCCAAGATGAGAGGGACTGTCGCACAACACTTCCCTTTTTCCCAGGAGAGATCTTAGCTGCTGGAGATGGATGGTAGGCTGCCTCCTCTTTACTCACATCACCCTTTGGCATGGCAAATATATGAAGATGAGGGGATCTGGTTAAGTAGGTGCTCACTTGCATATGATCTAATGTCTGTAGAGGCAGCACTGTTACATGGCTGATGGAGCAGGGAGCTGTAGCCTTCCATAAAAACAGATCAAGCCATGGCTGCAGAAGGAACAGCACTTCAGCTGCGAGCAAATTAGGCTTGTATGTTCACACTAGCGTAGCCGACCCTGCACAACAGGCCTGCTGAGCTGCTTGATTTCTTGTCAGAAAAATCAGGGTATGGCTGTCCAGCTTGTTCAGAGGACAGTTTTAGCTCCTGCCAGTATAAATAGGGATACAGGCAGCTCTGAGAGCTGTTCCCACCACACAAGGGGAAGAGTGCCTTACAGGAAAAGGAAAATTAAAACACAGTAATTGCTTAAAAAAAAAAAGGCACTTAAAAAATGTTATTTTATCATGCTTTCCGGATGTGTTGTCCAAAGTTAGGAATATAATAAAGGCAGATGAAAATTTGCTGCCTTGCCAAGCCCAAAACTGGCCTATATGAAAGGTCTGCTTTTCACATTGTAGATCCGGGTCATTGGCTCAGTAGGTTACAATGCTGTAGCAGGCTTCGACATTAAGAGATCTCTGTTTCCTCTGGATGATCAGCAATTCACAAGTCATTCAGTCTTCGGTTCCACCGTTGAACTTGTTTGAAAGCCCATTTTTATTTTCATGGGAAATTGCTTCAGACACCTTTTGTCTATAAATAGTGATGGGTAATGGGTGTGAAAATCAGGCGAGGCGTTCAAGTGCACCAGTCATGTATTCCTGAGGAATACTTCCCAAATGCTTCATTGAAAAATTAATACAAAATTCCAGTGTACAAGGTAATTCTGCCTCAGCACTTAGTTTGCCTGCCCTGGTCCTCTCACCATGTGATGGTTTGCTGAAAGCCAAGGCAGGTTTCTAGGCAGGGTCCTGGTAGCGCTACCAGTAAATATTTTCAGCTGCCAGAGCTGAAGCTCCAGCTCTTGGTCTCAGCTTCAGTCCCTTCATGTGGCTTGTGTCTTGCAAAAAGTCCTGTTGCTGGGAGTATGACCAGTGAACTGGGTCACCCTGGGTGAAGCAGGCCTGTGTGACTGAGGAGCCTCATGACCTTGTCCTCTGGTCGTGCCCCGATGCTGTGGAGTGGTGCGGCACAGGCTTGTCAGACAGCTGTGTGGTCAGGCTGGTGCGGGCGTCTGAGTTACTGCCCTGGTGCGGGAGCTTTTCGGAGGTGCCGCACACCCACCTCCCTTGCTGTAGAAATGTGGTTTTACCTGAGTGGGGGACCGGGAGCTGTGAATCTGAACTCTGTGCAGGGTGAAGAAAATGCCTTATTTGCTCACTTGCCACTCTTCCTTGCTTTGCTCCTTCTGTTAACTGGTGGAGACAGGTATTGTGCCGGGAACCTGCTTGTCTGTCTTGTATCCTTTGGGCCGTTGTGGAAACCTGCTGACTTTAAAGAACAAAGTCATGCCCCATCATGCCCTTCTCATGCCCCATCCTGTCTCACTCTTTCATCTTGCTGTGATGCCTTAATGCCGCTGTTATGAAAATGACTGGGTTGCCCTATGAGCAGTCCCTGTGATGAGAAATGAAGGGTCATAATTTAACATCAGCTTCTCTGTTGCCTTGGTGCTTGGAATACAGGCTTAGACAAAGGCTAATAAATCCTGCAACTGCAATGGATATACAGAAAATAACATAATTGTTTTCTGCCTTGCATGTTCCATCAACATGTTCCATCCACAGAAATCCTGTGAAGATATAGTCATGTTTGTAGATGGGACACACTGCCCTGCTTTCCTCTTAGCTTCTGAATTAATTTACAGCATGATTTCCCTTCTCCCTCTTCCTTCACCCAGTTCCTTGTAGGGACTTACAGCATGTGAAGCTGGGAAGTAAACAGTAGATCCGACTGTCATGTTGTTTTCACTGAGCTTGTTAGTTTTAAACGGGATGAAAGACTGGTTTATTGTCGATTATGGGCACAAACCCTTTGGGCAGAAACATCACAAATTGAAGTCAGACCTGGTGAGCTTTGTACTCTACGGTGGATTGAGATATGCTGAAATACTCCTTGCGTGCCTTTTATTTTTAGAAGGCAGTGTTCAGGATATGAAAACTGTAGCCACAATTTCCGTGGGGTTTTGTTTTTCTACCCTATTGTTTAATTTTAAAAGACACTGCACCATTAAGTTTCTGGAGGGAGGTATGAGACCTCTGTGCCTCCAAGTGAAGCAAGGAAGAATGAGAGAGAAGTTTGAGGACAATAGTCTTGCTCTGTAACCTGTCCCTGCAGGCTTTTTTGTCCCACTGGTCTGTGGATCTTCCCAGTATTGCTGGAAAGGTTGCTTCTTACTGTGAGACCTGTCAGGGTCATACTTGTAGTAAGATCAGCAGATTAAAACTGCTTCCCAGCAGTGGTTTGTCTTCCTCTTTCCTGGATTTGAGCTTGTGAAAGTAACCGGGGATGTGTTTCTAGAATGAGGACACTAAAAAACTCTGGCTGTGGAGAATGTATGGACTACGGACACTTTGTTCACCACACAATCAGTGCCTCAGTTCTGATGTGCATGGGATGGAGACCCCACATAGCACTGAATTGCTCTTTTTTATAATGATCATTTTTTTGGTTCAATTTAACCAATAACATAGCAAGCGTGGAGGTTCTGGATTGTTTTTTTTTTTTGCTAATTACATGGATGTCTTGAGCTCCTTGAGTAGGCGTTCTTTTTCTATTGTCACAATGATTTGATTCGAAAGCAAAGGATGATCAGCCTAGCTCTGTGCTCAGGCACGAAGGTTGAAGGCACTGGAAAAGGTTGAGCTGTCAGGAAAACGCACATCTTAAAAAGATATGTAGGAGATGTCTTGCACTCTGAAAATCATAATTTCTGGTTTCCATGCCCAGAATTCAGCCCCCAGGGTTGGTTTGAACTGTGTGGAAACGAAGGACAGCTGTGCCCCTCATAAAGTCAGTATCTGTGAAATGCTGCCACGTGCCGTTGTCTAATCCTGACCTGTGACTTCAGAGAGGAAGGGTGGTTTTGTGGTTAAGGCACAAGACCTCCAGCTCTGGGAGCTTGCGGTTCTGCTGGAGGCTTCCTTACGTGAAGTAGGGAGGACCTTTCTCCCTGCCCCATGTGGGAAATCAAATTTCTGCTCGTTTCATGTGGATGGGGACCCTCTCCTGCTTTACAGTGCCTGAGCTGGAGCTAGGCAGTACAAAAGCATTTCAGCCCCACTGGGCCTGCTGGCGTTGGATGTAATGGGTGTAGTTTATAAGCAAAGCCTCTGTTTATGTTCTCTGATGTTCTGTTGTTGCTTCCTTGGGGTTAGGACTTAAACTGTAAAAGCAGTCTACAAGGAGGACAAGCTACCTCAGTATTTCTTCTGGAGATGTTCATCCCACCACTGAATCAGTGACATGGTTTGCATCGGATCTGACTGTCCTTTGAGTGTGGTTGCTCACTCAGACCTCAGGTTCATCCCCATATTTGTGCTGGGGCTTGTCTTGGTTGCTGGGACCTGAGGTTTCAACCAGGAGGCTGTAGCCTGTCGTGGTGGTGAGGGGAGCCTGCAGGACTGTGGCTCCCCTGGTTTTCTGTTGAAGATGAGGAGGAGAGGGAAGGAGGAGCTGCACATCCGTGTCAGCAGAAGTATGTGGAGAGATTTCTCTCCGATGTGCTGTCCGGATGCTGCAGCTGTGTTGCTCTGCGCCAGCCAGCTTGCAATAGCTGACCGTACTGTTGCTCTTGGTCAGTCTTGAGTGTAAGAGAAGATGCCCGAGTTAAGTCATGTTTGAGTTGCGATATTTTGCCTCACGTTTTTTGAGGAACTTGATAGTGTGTCTGAGCTTTTATGGCAGGAAAATGCTGCAGCAGTAGGCCTCTGGTTGTAAAATGTGTTCTTCCACTCCAAATGTTTGCATTATTAGGTAATCTTGGTATTAGCCTTCAAAAGACCCGCTTGTTTCTTTTGTTTTCTATTTTTGGAGGAGTTCTTTTAACTAACACTCTTGTATTTCCTTAGGCCCTAGTGGGCAAGCAGTCTTGGAGGATAATGGTGTTTTCAAGAGGAAACCTCTATTAACTCTTGTCTTTTTGAAGTATCCAGGGCAGGAATTTAGACTGATTGCAGTGCTTCGTGCTCTTCTGTGGTTTCATGTGCAAATCATTATGCATGCCTCCATGATTGAGGCGGATTGCATAAGACACTGAGCCACAAGTGCTGGAAGCAGGACCAGAGCTGGGGTGGGGGAAGAAAATGCATGGTAAGAAAGGCTGGCTCTTTGCTTAGGGCACTGCAGCAGGACGGTGGTGGTGGTATTTAGTCCCTTGGTCTGGCAGAGCTTCCACGTGTGGTCTGAGGCAGACAAGAGAGAGTAATGACCAGTGATCACGGGTTGTGTGACCAGCTGGCTGGAGGCCAAGCATTGTCCCACAAGCAGTTTTGGTAACTCTACGTTCTGTTCCCTTCGTGTTTTCCTCCAGATTGTGATGAAAACTCCTTCAGACGTTTGTAGGAGTTGCCTTGGAAGGCGGCTTCGATTTTCAGCAAATTCTAGTGCTGAGCAAGTCTGAATATGCTCAGCATGACAGAAAAGCAGGGGAGAAATGCCCTGTTAATGCTGGGCTGGTTAATTACAGCCATGGAAGACGGCAGGCTCTTTCTTAACTCCCATCATGATTACGGACAAGCCAGCAGGAATCGCCCTGTAGTTCAGGTTCCTGCGATTACCTGTAGAATATGTCCCTGACCAAGAAAATCCTGTTTCTGTATGGCAAAATAAAAAACCCAAACCAAGCCTACAAACAAAAAAGCCTTGGCAAAACCAAAAGCAAAACGAGACAACAGAAAAGTAGGAGAACTATAGCTTGTGTAGTTTTGTGGGGGTTTTTTGGTTTGGTTTTTTTTTTTTGTTTGTTTGGGTTTGTTTTTTTTTTTTTTTTAAGGTGTGTGGCCCTTTAAGAAGAGCTTGGGAAATATTTCAAAGGGGGGACAGATTTAATGAAAAAGCTTGCAAACATCTGATCTCTGCATGCCAGCGTGCCTTCAGCCAGTTTACCCCTTTGCCCATCCGAGTTTCCGAACCGTGGATGATCGCACCAAAAAAAACCCAAGCTGCAGAAAGTGTTTAGGGAGTCCAGCGCATTTAGGAAATGACCAAGAAATCGGTGTGTGTGTGGCCGGGGGGGGGGTGTGGGTGGGAATTTTTCCTCCGTTTGCGGTGAAGCTGTGTGCTCTAGCCTCTGCTGGAAAGAAAAAGGAGGTTTTTATGCGATTGCGGGAGCCGGCTCTTTCCCCAGCCTTTGCCCGGGCTGGGAGAAGGGATGGGGGCCGGTTTTGGTGACCGGGTGCAGTGGGGCATTTGCATGGCGTGGCCAAAACCAGTATATTGCCGGCTGTTTCTGATGGTGGTGGGGGGGGCGGGGGGGGGGGGGGGAAGGGGAGAGAGGAGTGCGAGGGAGGAACTCTCGTCCCAGAGTAACCTTCCGCCTCGCCTCAGCAGAGGGGGGGTGATTTTTTTTTTTTTTTTTTTTTTTTTCCCCTCGTGGAACAAAAAGGCGAGAGGGAATTTGTAACTGGATCTGTGGAGGAGGGAGCAGTGACCGACAGTAACCCCGCGGAGCGCGCGGCTCCTGCCCCGCCCCGCCTGCGCTGCCAGACACACAGTGACACCCCCCCCCCCCCGCCCCCCCCAAACCTTGCACACACACCCACACCCCCCCCCTCCAGCCTTGCACACCCCCCCGGCTTTGCACACACACACACACACCCCCAGCCTTACACACACACAAACAGGAAAGAGGGGTGGAAAAAAAATAAAATACGTTCCGATACAGCTGTTCCCTACAGGAGGGGGAAAGGTACGGACTCCTGGGGGGGCTCCCGTGCATTGCTCTCCGTCTAGAGCTCGTTGTTTCCCGCTGTTTGCCTTGGGCTGCGGCATCCTGTCTTCCTAGAGGGAGAGAAAGCAGGGTGACGCCCAGCTGGTTGACTTGGCTGAGCCTGGAAATCTTCAGCCTGGTAAATCCAACAGAACTTGCCCTCTCGGCTCCTCCTGGCATAGCTGCTTTCCTCATTGCTGCTCATTTAAGCTTAGTAAAGGTAGAGTTGTCCTCTCTTTAAAAACAAAACAAAAAAAACCAACAGCAAACCAAACAAAACAACCCAAAACAGCGTGAAGGTCAGTTGCTTAAGCTTAAGCAGGTTTGTGAACTTTATTAGCGTGGATGGACTATAATTTCCAGATGGTTCCCCTCTGCTGTGACGGAGATGTAAATTTGTTTTAAAATCAAGCGCTGAAACACCAATGGCTTCAGAAGGTGAAGTTTTTGGGAAAGAAAATGGAGTTAAAAAGCATTTGCAGAAATTTTGCCGTGTGGTTAAGATTGCTTCCTAGATCTGTGTGTGATTCTGTTTCCTACCTGTGTGTCTGCATGTGTCAGACTTTGAAACTTATGGTAGAGTACATCTACTGTTAACGTAATTAAATACAAGGTAGTAAATCCCTTAGTGGTCCATGCACCAGCCCAGTCGTGTGTTTGGTTACAACGCAGGGATTAAGCGAAGCTGAATCTTTGTGCGAGGCTACTGCTGCAGGTTTCACCCCAGATTAGGGGAGCAGTTTGGTGCGCCTTGCTGCTTCGGCGTATGTGCAAATTGAGCTGAAATAATGGTGTTAAAGGGAGGTGTTTTTAAAAGTGTTTAATTATTTTTTTCTTGAGATCAAGACTTCACGGATCGACATCTCTGAAAGCTGCCAAGTTTCAGAGCGCTTTACCAGCAGCTCCTCTTTTCCCTTTGTGCTATGGTTTGTGTAATTCCCTCTTCCCCGTTTGTCAGCTTTGCTTTTCCTGTTCAGGGCTCTCACATGAGTTTCCTTTTGGCTTTGCCCTGAGCAGAATGTTGCTTGTTTTGTTGCTTTGCAGACTTGAAACTTCGGGATTTCCTGGTTGACAACGAGACGTTCTCAGACTTCCTGCACCATAATGTGTCCATGCCATCATCTGCAGTAGAGGAGCTACTGGATGCAGAGGTCAACCTCCAGCAGGTAAAGAGCACTTTCAGCCATAAATATAATGCTTGTCGATTGTTTGTTTAACCGTAGTGCCAAGATCGACAGTGCAGGACCCCTCTGTGCTAGGTGTTGTACAAACACAGAGGAAAATTTAATCCCTGCTGCTGTGTTCCCCCTCAATTCACTGTCTTGTTTGGTTGGAAGCTGTAAAAGGATGCTGAGACCCACATGCAAGTGGTTTGATCTGCATAAGAAAATAGCCTAGTACCCTAAATTGAATTTCTTCTTTCCTGTTTTTGGTTTGGGTTTTTTTTTTTTTACCCAAGTAAAACATTAATTGGGTTGCTAGTGCTGTTCCAACTATTTTACTTTGATTAGAAATAAAAATGGGGTGATTGTTTGATCACTCGGCGTGGAGTGAAGTAGGGTTTCTTTGTGTTGCTCTGCCTTAGAAGGATGCATGCTTTTCAGCTTGCAGCCAGCTCTTCAAGACAGATAGTAAACTTGTATATTACGTAGTTACAAGAGAGTTCTGATCTCAAATGAAACTCCTGAGTCCTTCCGTGATTGCCTTCATAAACATAGGGAGCGATGACAGTGGGCTGGAGCCCCTGTCTTGGGATGGCTGTCTGCCATGGTCAAGCTCAGAATGCTTTTTTTGCTAGGCTGGATGAATTAGTCCACCAGCATCCTTTCTAATGCAGAAGTCAGAACTGGTTGCTTCAGACGTCAAAGGAAGACCTGTGGTTCTCTTCAGGCAGTGCAAAAGGAGGAGGAAATCCATTCTGCTTCTCAACTCTAGATCAGATCTTTTCTTTGAAGTAGACTTGATTAATAGTCCTTTCAGACTTCATTTTTGTGTGCTTACAGATGCTGTCCCCTTCACATACATTGTCTCATTCTTCAGCGAATTCTGTCAAGCCATCTGTTTTAGTGCAGTTTGATAATAAATCCTGCAAGTTATGTCCTACTAAAAAAAGTAAAGTGGGGAAAAAAATTCTTACCCACTTCAGACTGCAAGTTTTACTTTACTTGAAGCTAACTTGCCTGAAATTCATGCTGGATTAAAACAGAATTGTGCTATGGATGGTTCTGCAAGGATAACTAGAAGGCTTCAGCAGCAACAACATAGTCATTCTCCCTAAGCTGATGGAAAGGCAGAAAGATTTTCTGGGGTTAAAATGTCTCTCTGACCTTATGTTGTGTAGCTGACGTATTATCAGTTGTATGTGGCAAAGCCAGTGGAAGAGAAGAAAAGTTTAGTTTTTATCTACATACTGTGTCTGAAGGGTGGTGAAGGGGTAATCAGTTGGCTAGTTCTTGCCTGAATGCTTTGTTCTTGTTTGTGGAATTCTTGTGCTGATTCTGCCAGGACACTGGGAGTGGTGGTGTTTATTCTTAATAGCAGTTTGTGCTCTGGGATGTCAGGAAGAGCTGATATAAGCAACAGGGCAGTAAGCTGCAGAGGAGGGCAGTGGCCCACCAAATCTTTCTTTGAGAACTTTTCTAATACAGATAATAACCGACGGGCAGAGCTCTCTCTTTCCGCTGGATGACTTCATCTGACTCACAAGATGGACCCCTTTGATTTTGCTGGAGATGTGGGGTGGAGATCTGACCTCACTACTGAGCTGCATAGTGACTGCAGTATTCATAGGCAATAGTTGTTTGGTCCCTGACTGTATGAGTGGGTCACAGCTTCATTCACAAGGCCACGTAGAAGGGCCTATTCAGAGTATGTAAACCTCCCACGGCAAATACAGCCTTCTCCTGGAGTCTGTTAGTGTCCTGCGGTTGTTCAACAAGCCCAGAAGTTGCGATTTGCAAGTAAGGAACTGAAATCACGTGGGACTGTTTTTCACTGGCGTTACTGCAGTGACAGTACTCCAGCATGTCAAGCAGGGTCGTGTATCCAGCATACTGAACATAAAAATGGCCAAAGCCTTGTCTTGATGGGCACGTTGCTTCCTGGGGCAGAGTGGCTCGACCTTGTGTTTCTTTTGTAGTGGCAGGTGTGCTCAGGGGTTTGGAAGGAGCCTGGATGAGCAGTGGGCAGGCAGCTGTCTAATCAAGTCTCGTATGCTGTCAGTGTCCAGGTGTGGCCAGACAGCTGTAATTGTAGCTTGAATGGCAGGAGTAGGTCCTACCCCATGAAAAGCTGCAGGGGAACAGCAAGGTCCTGGGCCAGGGCTGCAGTGTGACACGTTGAACGGCAGCGAGGAGTAAAAAACAATGACCAGGGCATACACTGCCTGGAACAAATCTCCCTTGTTTTGTACAGCAGGGGACAGTCCCAGGAGAGAATGATGTGACCCGTGAGCACAAAACAGTCACCTCCGACTGCTTTCAGACATGAGCCTGGCATTTTGAGTGCTCTTAGGAGACTTAACCAGTTACTTAGAGTAGTTTTCTATTTGCCTGTTGAAGACACTGTGGCTTCAGGTGACTTGAAATGGTTGCAGAGAATTGGCTTGGTGTGATTGGGTGTTTTAGTTTGGGCGGGTGGGCAGGTCATGTGCTATGGACCTCACTGTGTTTGGAAAGAGTAGCTTTCCTCCAAAAGAATTTAAAATCTAAGTGGAAAAGGTAGACAGACACAGGGGATGGTGGAAGGATTGTTCACCTTCCCTTTTTTTGAATGAGCACCAAGGCACTGGAAGACACTGGTTTTCTGTATGCCCACATAGGGAAGCTGCTTTAAGACTGATCCCAGGTCTCCTGAGTGTCATTCCAGTGTGACAAGAATTTTCCCTTTTCAGCATGGCTGCAATGGTGGTAGTACCTCTGCAGGCAAAAAAAATCACCCAAACTTTCTCAAAAGGCCAGCCTTTTTGATGCGAGAGCTATCTGATTTATTCAGCTGAGTGTGCAGCATGGAAACATCCTATTTTTGGAACATGGATGCAGACTAAAGTTAAAGGTTTGCACAAGTGTTGCATTATAAATCTCTTCCCTCTCCTGTCAGTTCTATCTGCTTGTTTTCTGAACATAGCGCACTTTTTATCCCCAGATTGTTGATGCCCTTTTGGTTTTGAAAGACCAGAAAACTTTCAGACTTACCAGCATGGTTCAGTAACTGTTAACTCTTCTGCGATGTAGATCAGTCCTCTTAAGCTGTTGCTGGAAGTTGGGCAATGCACACTGGGCATTACAAAAGACCATAAAGAAGAAATGAATTGTACAGCTGTTGTTACCTGTGTGTTTACAATAAAATTGTTCCCTCTGTCTAGCCCCAAGGCAAACAAAAAACTCTTTCCAACAGAAAACTCTGGATTTTCCTTGTGTTTATCACCTTTATGAGGCGTGCCTCTGTTTGACATGTACCTGTTCCTTGTTCAGCAAACCAAACTCCTGCAACTGACCTTATTGAAAGAAACCAGGTCATCAGGTTTGAAAGGGACTGGTGATAATTCAGTGGGATTTTTTGCATTTATTTCATTAATAATGTGGTTGCTTGTGGATTAGGAAACATTATTGACAAGCAAACTCTCACCTTAAGTAAAATACTCCCGTGAAAGACTTGAGGATCTCATCTCTCGTTTGTTGCAGCCAGTAAGGTAATTTTTTTTTTTTCCACTGATACATTATCTGCCCCAAAACACTGCAAAACGTTTCTCTCGGCAGTTAGTAAAGAGATACTTCAGAGCTAAGGGAGGTGATCCTGATCCAGAACAGTGGAGAAAATGTGGCTGGCGGATACAGCTAAGGAGTTTGGGACATAGGTCTCTTGCCCTTCACATACATTTGCCAGACTTGTGTCTGGTCACAAGCCCTGTTTTGTCTCTGTGGCTCAGTTCCCAGAAGACTGAAGATTAGGCAATGCACGTACCCTTGGTTGGAGGAAATGGCTGCTGTGGAGGACAGGATCTCTGCTGCTCTGTGTGTCTTTGTGGAGAAGTGGAGAGACCTGCCTCCCCCATGTACTTAGCAGGGAAACATGTTTTTCTTGGAACTGAGTTGTGTGTGGCTCAGGGCTGCGCAACCTGTAGAGAAGAATGCCCTCTTACCTCTCTCTGGAAATGTAATGAATGGTTAGTTTTGTCTAGGTGAGAACCAATTTTTTGCTATGAATCTTACACAAAGGGAGACTTACATCTTTCCCTGCTTTTTCAGGTCATTGTGTCTGGTTACCGAATGCGACTGCGAGATCTCTGCAATAGCTCAACGCTGTCTGAATTTCTTACAATCCATAATCAGACGGCGGCCATGGACTCTGAAGTCTTTATTTGCACCTTGCCAAAGGAAAAACTCCATGCAGCTGAGCAAACCTTCCGTGCTAACCTGAATCCTTTGAAGCCTCTTCAGGTGAGTCCACTGGTCCCACCTGTGAGAGGTTATTGTTGACACAGTGACATTTTCCAGGGCTTTCAGTCTAGGAACTAATCCCTGCACTTCCAGAGTGAACTGTTCATTGGCAGTAAGAAAGAAGAAAGATGGTCTTTATCACTGGAGCATGAACAACGTTGCTTCTTCCTGCCATTCTTACCCTTCCTGTTGCACTGTGGTACTTGTGGAGCATGAATGTGTGTGGTCTGCAGTTCAATTTGTCAAGAGTAAAATATTTATGCTGCATAGTTACAAACAGGTTCTTGGTTGTCCCAGTGTTTTGGTCAGATGATGTGTCTTGGCTGGAATGAGCCCAGGTGTTAGACCAGCCTGTGCTGAGTGCTAAAACCATCACCCTCTGTCTTTACGATGGGGCTACCGAGTGCAGAAGTTTTCAGCCAGTGGCGAGCCACCACCTTTGAGCAGAATTTAATTTATATAAAGACGAGTCAAACTTTAAAGCCCTGTTTCAAAGGTTGATCAACCAGTTTTGGGGCAAAAATTCACTGAACATCAGGAAAATACATTATTTAGGGGGTGATTGGAAAGTGGAGCAGACGTAGCTGTTTATCTAGGAAACCCCAGTGATGCTTTGTTATAGGTCCTCAGTATTTGGTAAAATAAAAACGTTTGAGGAAGTTAGTGCTGCAAATATCAGTATAGAGAAGAAGGGACCACAGAACCCACTCTGCTACCCACTAAAACAAACACTCTATTGTTTGCTGTGGAAGAAATAAACGCTTGGTCTGTGCGAGTTTCCAGGTTGATGAGACTTTCAGGACTGAAAGTCATGTACCATTTGCTTGGTTTTGTCCCCAGCCAGAGAGGGTCATTATCGAGTACTGAAATCATATTACTCTTCTTCACAGTACATAGTGGTCAGTTACTTCTTTCCACAGCTCATCTTCTGTTTTCCATGTGTACTCCATCTACATTTTTTTCTTTCCTGCTGGAAGAGTGAGATAATCGTGACCATTAAAAGATGAGGTAATGACACTAAAATTGTCCCTATAAGACAGATGGGCTGTTGGAAGAGGTATGGCTGTGAGTGGTTTCTCATGTTGAATTAGATGTATATGTGTGCATTTACTTTAAATCATTCAGAGATGACTTTGGGGTCCGAAGGTGATGGAAATAGCCAGCTATAGTACAACTCAGTATTGGTCTTTGGGCCCTTTGCAGACTCAGTCTTTCTCATTTATGGAAGTCTCTACAACATAGCTGACAGAAGCAGGTACTGAGTTGTATCTGTGTAGTTACATCTGTATTGTTTGTTAGTGAAAGAAAGCAGTCATAAACCACTCTGTGCCACTTGGCAACAGCAAAGTTGATTAAGACATTATGTGCAATTTTGAAGGATTTCTGAGAAACTGGCTCATGATCTTGGCTTCAAAGGAAAAAAATCTTGAGTCTGGAAGCCAGCAGACCTAAACCTGCCGTGTGTTATACACTGTCTTGTAAAGGTCTGCAGTTTTCCTCAGAAAAATATCACAGCCTGCCCTCTAGTTTAGCTGCTGTAATGCATCAGTGAGGGAAATAAATACCAACTGGCTTCAATGTGGCCAGGCGAAATGAATAAATTAACTCTAGGATCACAACCAACACGTTTGAAACTTAGTGTCTTTAAAGACTAAGAAGTGCCTTGACCTGCAGTAACGTCTGTGAACAAAGAGGGAACTTTTTGTTCCTGAACAAAGGAGGCTTTTGACATAAAAGGCACTGTAGGTCAAATCTTGGACATGCACATTGAAGATAGCGTGCACCATATCTACTGTAGAGCCTGTAAACCAATGCCAACAATTTGCCCAGAGTTTTGTTTTTATTTATTTTTTTTGTTTAATCCCCTTGATGTACTTTACAGCATGGCATTTCAGTAAGTAAAAGTAAGGGCCAAATCAAATGCAGGTACAACAGGAATTCAGAGGCAGGTTTTTGGGTCATTTAATGGGACCTGGGCTCCACTGGTTGCAGAATTTCTGTGATTTATGGAGAGGCAGCATGTTAATATGATTAGGTCAATGCAATTGGGGTGAAAAGGACTTGCAGCTGTGTGCAGGAACTGTGCAAATTCAACACCAAGGGCTTGAATAGTAAAACTGGAGTTTTTGCCACTCAAGTATCTGGCCAGTAAAGTGGCTACAGTTTCTTGAACCATTTTAATCCAGAAAACTCAGGCCAGCATCCACCTGCTTGTTCCTGCCCCTCTACTTTGCCGTTTGTTTTTCCCTCTGCAAGACGATGCAGTAAATTACATCACAGAATTGACCGAGATTAAAAGCAATTGACCTGATTGTGCGTTTACACAAACGTTTGTGCTGAAGCACGAAGAAGGGGAGGGTGCAAGATGGAGAACCCTGTGGTCAGGGTGTGCGTGTGTGTGGGCTGAGATCCTGATATTAACACCTGCTTCTGCTGGCTTAAAGTGTGTGTGCCTTTGCAGCCTGAAGGGAAACTATAAGTGTTCTAGGTAACTCACAACAAAACAGTAGTTATTAGCAAATTATGTACAGAGTACATTTTTAAAAAGGAAACTGAAGTGTGCGCGTGGTTAAATGCTCTAAATGTCACAGCACTGTAAAGGAAGTTTATTTTAAAAAGAAAGGCAAAAAGTAAACTTTTCTTTACATACCTGCTCATCAGTTCTATCTAGAAGAGCTTGAAGGTTGCCCACAGTGTAATGGTACAGTTAAGACAAAGAAGGACTTCTAATTATAATTTTCTACTAGGATTTCTAGCTCTGCCACTGATCCTTTGTATGACTTCAATTTAGCCTGCTCTGTAGGATGAGAAAACAGAGCCAAGCACATAGAGGCATGGTAGGGACGTTAAAGTGTGTCTCCTTATTCTTTTTTATGTAAGAACCTATTCGGGGTGGGCTGTTCAGATCAAAACCCAGCAGAATATCTGGGAGTGATCAGAGGGTGCCAAGGCAGAGGATCAGATCTCCTTCTTGACCGAGTATTCACTCCACTAGAAGCAAAAAGTGCTTAAAAAAGTCAAATTCCCTTTTCCAGGACCCGTGTCTTCATCCATTCTGTGAAGCCATTTGGCCAACAATAAGTACTGTGGGGCACAGGACACCTTGTATAAGCCCCTTGTGGACGCATTTTTAGTTTTTGAGGTTTGCCTTGCACTGGGTATAGTCAGTGAGACTGTGAGGCAGGAGAAGGTAGTTTGAGGACAACAGTGAAACAGTATCTCTAATTGCATGCACACAAATTTCCTCTTTGTCTTTCTCCCTGTGCTAGGCCACCATTTGTCCCATGGAACAAATGTCTGTGAAGGGTTACAGGCAATCCTGGCAATGGCAGTAAGCCAGAGGTGTCTGACTGAACTGGTGTTGTGATGGGTGGTGGCTGTCTTGTATCATAAAAGTATCTGTGGTGCAGCTTTCCCTTTGCAAATCTCCCCCAGTTTGAAAATTAAATGACGAAGATTGAAAGTTAAATGACGAAGACAATTCAGATTGGTCTTGTGACATTTAATCTCTGCAGTGCTGCCTAAGAAGGGCTTTCCCACACTCACTTCCAGTGTTGTTGGTCTGTAATAGCCATAAATATGTTGTGACTTATGTACTACAATGGTCCTTGAAGGAGTGTGGGCGAGCACGTGAAAATCCAATTGTTTTTTTTTCCCTTCGTAATATGGGTGGTATTTTGTCATATGGTTAGCATGAACTAAGCATTGAATAATAAATGCATTCCACTTGACAAATGGCTTTAGAAAAGGTCTCTTAATGTAAATAAATGCTGCAACTGAACTTGTGGCTTTTCTTGCTCTTTTGGGAGTGTTTTCAGTCAAGCACAATGATACCGTGCTTTTAAGCAGCTGTACTTTGGGACTTCCACTCCCAGGAAACAAACGCAGAAGTTTAAAGCATGTGATTTTTCTGCAAAGTTCAGGGTAATATTTCTGCTAAGATCAGTATAAAGTTGTAGGAACTATTTCAAAGCAAACATGGCAGAGTGGTCTCTTTAAGCAGAAACAGTTAGCTGTGTGATGCAGACAGTGACTGAATTTTGCTATGACCTCCCAACACTTCAAACACGTGCATTCTCATGCATGTTGAAGAAACAGAGTTGTCCATCCCTTCTAGCAGAAGCTGACAGATGGACTTATTCACGGCTTGTCTTGACTGTGCAGTCAATTCCAGTCATCTCTATTAAGTCTATTTTGAGTCTTATAGCATGCACGTAAAAGCACACGGAGTCCACTCAGTGCAGTCTGTACCTCAAGAGTATTATGATGTTGGCTGCCCCAAAAGAGAAGCCTAGATGAAGGCATGACTTGGAAGCCGCTAACACAGTAATTGTACAGGGCAGCTCTGTTCAAAACCTGCTAGAACTTTGTCACTCCACAATATCCCTAGAAAAGGCAGGTGATGTTTTTGCATTTCCCTGGACATCTTCCCTGCACTTAGCATTTCCCTGGAAAATGAATCACAATGAGCCCTGCCCCGCTCCTCCCCCCACAATGTAGTTCAGACACCTGCTAAAGACACCCTTACAGTGGGGACCGATCTTACTGAAGCTGCCATGAATCTAGAGGGCTCTTATGAATGTAACAAACTACTTAATAAGCCACTGCAAAGAGTTTTTTTCCAGGGAAATTCATTATATGCTCACCTGCACAGAGAAGACTGGCCACTTGACTGTTTTTTGTCATTGTCTCTGGACATATAACTTGTCAGAGGCTCCCTGAGTGGTCTTTAGGGTGCAAAGGGTGGTGGTAAAGAAGCAAAATTCCCTCCATAGCAATGGCGTCATTGCAGGTTCTGGTGAGAAATGATCTTGGAGTGCTGTGAATCTGTTAGGGAGGAAAGATGAGGGTGGTAGGGTGTGAAATGATAGGTGTATTCCCCTCACAGTTCAGGGTAAGGTTTGCAAGCTCCTTGAATCACCTAGGACTTGTACGCTGCGTCAGACCACAGTCCTGTTCAGCTCCATGTCCCCCAAGTGCTAGTCAGCAATGGCCCATAATGGAGGCATGTGAAAGAATGCAGCCATAAGGCAAGTATACGGTAACATGTCCTCAGTGTAATGTCCTGCTTTTCAGTAGCTTGCAACTCAGACTTTCTCATCTAGTGCCGTGATCTTGGTGTTTCATAGCATTTGGTAAGCTTTTCTTCTTTAATGAATTCTTCTAAGCCTTTCTCAAATCCACGTTAACTTTTGGTACCTTCAGCATCACATAATACATACTGAATTTCTCCATTTTGACCAAGTTGTGCATGCAGTAGCTCCTTTGGTTTGTTTTAAACTGATCTTTTCACTGGAAGCTCTGTAGCTCTTTATGATGAGGTGCAGGGAGCAATCGTCCCCTGTTCCCATTATTCATCCCACTTGTAATTCTACAGAGCTCTCTCATAACCTCTATTTGTCATTACAGGTCCCATTGGAAGAACTGTTGTCTAGTGTTCTTCCTTCAGAAGCCATTCTTCTCTTGAATCGTACTTGAGGCCTTTTTCTTGTACTCTGTTCCTTCAGAGATGTAGGACCCAAAATTGCACGTAGTACTTGAGAACACTGGATTTATATTGGTCTTGATCTATCTTATCATTGTAATTCTAAGATATCTCTTTCTGAGTGGCAGTAGCTAATTCAGAGCCATTGAAGGTTATCTTAAGGTAGAACTGTCTGTTCCCTATGTGCTTTACTTTGCAGCACTGAATTGTTTCTGGCACTTTGTAACTGTGTCAGCATGAGGCCTTTCACTAATCCTTTGCAATTGGCTTTTGACTTTTCACTGGTCTGAACCAATTAGTATCATCAGAAAACTCTTCCTTATCCACCTTGTCCCTGAATTGCCTTTGAGTACAGTGAACAACACAAATCTGTAAAGCTTGGAGAGGTATATGGAGCTGAACACGTTCCATATGCTGTTATGCGTGAACCTAGGATTTTCTACCTCATCTTGTTGCTAAAGTGGTAGTGCAGCTATGTAGCTTTGATATTTGCTGATTATATTTCTTTAAATATGTCTTGGAGGTGGGGAGTATATGTGTGCCTGTGGCAAGTTTTAATTGCTTCTCTTGATGTGTTTTGATTTATCCAAACCTTAAGAACTGCGTTTAGTGGTGATGTGGACTCCATAGAGGTTAGAGGGAACCTCCCTGAATTTGCAACTGCCTTTGGAGCAGCCACTAACTGTGGACTCAGAAAAGTTAGCTGGGTCTTAAATGCCCCAGCAGATCAGTGGAACAGTGCCTGTTTACACCTACTGGCATTGACCAGGTCTTACCACCCTGCAGCAAATCACAAGAACAAGTGAAAGCCTCCAGACTTTGCTTCCAGAAATTACTCCATGAAAGATGTGAAAATTAAAAGCTTCACCCCAAAAGATGTGTGCTGAAATCAAGGGCCTTGGCTATTCCTCTGCGTGTCACAATGCTGTAACTTTAGCATGCTTTCAAATGCTGCAATGTGTAGTTGCTAACATGAAATCTTAAGAAATTATTTTAATCCTCATTCCCTTGAAAGAAGGGTTGTGTCCAGTGTTGCCCACGTGCACAGAAGGGAAAAACAATGCCACAAACCAAAACCCAGACCCACTAGTTACATGTAGAGCAGCTGGAAACAAGGAGTTGTCTTTGGTGCAACTCCCTGCTAAAGCAAATAGTTTTCTAAAAGCTTTGCCTTCCACTTCTGGAAACCTGTTAGTCTTTCTCCTGTGATGGGGGGGAGTGTCAGCTGTTTCATGGAAGCTGGTTGTTTTAAAATATGCCCTTGGTTTAAATAAAAAATGTCAAGGCCTAATGTGAGGACTTGATTGATGAAGATGATGTACACTGCAACAGGAGTTCTCTGAATCTGAGCTGGTATCTGTGGAGTCCCATTAAAAGCTTGTGTCTACCAACTGGTCTTCTCCTCCCTTATGTAGACTTTGCAACCCCTTCTTGGCACTGACTTGCAGGATTTCAAGTCTACCCACATGCTGTCCTGCAGACTCTGCTTGTATTGTGTGACCTGGAATGCAAGCCATCCTTTGCACTGGAAGTGTACGTGCATGCATTTAGCACTTCATTTGGGTGGTTCTGGTTACTTGCATCTGTGTACCTAAGCTGTGAGGAAGGAAAGGGGTGACCCCATTGCAATTGGGCAGTGCTGAAGCCCATGGTATTTTAAGCTCAAGGGTGCGCAGGAAGCCAGCTCTGTCTTCCCCATCAAGCACTTTGCCATGTGAACAGTCCTTACTACTCGTCTTCACAAGAATGTTTACAAGTTTAATTTCTTTGTTTGTGCCTTGCAGTAATTTCTAGTTTCCTTTTTTTTCCTGTTCTTGCAGAGACGATTTTCTTTCAATTCCTCCTTGCGGGATCTGTCCGAAACTGTGGAAACTTTGAAAGAGAGCATTGGGAATCTTGTTAAAGAGGTAAGGAGTGCCTTGATGTCAGGAGAATGCATCACCATGGTTGCTGCCTTAGCCTGCAGTTGAGTACAAGAAGCACGAGTCTGCTTGGTGCAACTCAAAGTCAGATCCTTGGCTTGTTTTGAAACTTCCCCCACGTCCTACAGCCCTTCCCCTGTGTCAGTAGTGGCAGCATGCACTCTTTAACCCCTTGGCACTTCACGTTACAAACACCATAGGAGTTTATCAGATGTGTGGCTAGACTGGATCCTCGTGGGAGGAACATGAATTCATATTCTGTGGGGTTTGCCTTCTCAGCAGTGGCACAACTGTTGGGCTTGCAATACGTAACACTGCCTAGCAGTGCCTTAAAAACTGCATATGGGGGCTTGCTTCCGTTCTAGTTTTACCACTCAGTTGCTAACCGCGTCAGGGTTGTTACTTGGTTGTATCTAGTAGTCTCTGGGTGTGGTGAGGCTATGTGGAAGAGATGTTGTGGCTGTCCTAATCTAAGTAGCTGTAGGTCCTAATCTGAGTAGCTGTAGGCTACCGTTTGCTCGTTTGCTCTTTGTCTAACTAGCTTTTGGGGGCAGAGATTGTTTTCCGGTCCTTGTGGGGGACTCAGTGCAATGGCATCACGACACTGGCTGAGAGAGGCTCTGGCAAAATATAAATAGCGATTTGCAGAGGCTGGGTGATATTGTAGAGACTGCAAGTATTTGTTTTTGCAGGTGAAACAATGGATTAAGAAAAAAACCCTGCGTGCCTAGGATGAGTCAAAAGTCCAAAACTGGGGAAGGGATTTTGAGCCAAAAACGTATCTTAGTTGCTTTTTGTCTGGCTCTGACTTTGAGGTACTGCTACTATGCAAAAACATGCTCTCCCTGCAGCAGAAATCACAACCATCTAAACTAAACAATGCCTCTGCCACCGCCGCCTCCTCCTCCCCTTTGCTAGTCTTCCGTCTTTGCATCAGCGCAAGAAGAGCTGAGCGCCGTGAACGGCAGTAACCTCTGAGAGCACGCACAAGAGCGGGTCACTTCGGGTTAGCGCAAGCTCCACTCCCACGGAGGGACGGCTGCCGGGAGCCAGCGCCGTGCCAGCCAACAATTCCTGGCGTGCCTTCCCTCCCCGAGTCCCATAACCTGCTGCCGGGTCCCATTTACAGTGAAATTAAGACGATTCCAGGATCAGCTTCAGTTAAAGACCGTGGCAGAGCTCTTGCTGCTAACAGGGAGGCTGCCCTTCAGAGTTTGATTACAGCTGTTTCCCGTTACGTCACTTAAGCTTGCCTTTTTTTTTTTCTTGTCTGGGATAAAAATAATTGAAACCATGTGATATTCAGTTTGCTGATGTGGCCGAAAATGTCCCAGGGTAATGTGCCTTTTGCTTGGCAGCTGTTTTGGGTAGGACTACCTTTTATTCTCCCCTATTGCTGTGCAAACAAAGGCAGCTTTTTCCTCTGCGTACAGCGTGAGCTGCTCCAGATGGCTTGACCGAAAGTTACTTCTTATTGTCTGGCAGGCTGATTTCTGTGTGAAAAGGAGGGACTTGCTGCCTCGTTTCGAAGGGCAGCAGCTTGAAGGGGTGGAGAGAACTATTGTTTGTGCCATGTCTAGGAGCCTTTCTAGCAAGGAATTTTAATTAGAGAATGGTCTGAACAAAATATTTGTCTTGGAGTACAGGGATTGATTGCATCTGTGTCCCTGGGCTCTTTAAATCAACCTAGGAGAGCAGATGAAACACCAAGAGCAAGGGCAACTCTTAAGAAACACTTAGAGAACCAGGTCTGGTGTTTGGAAGAAGAGACAGTTCAGTAACCCTTCGCATGTGAGATACTTGCTTCCAGTGGGGCGAGCAGAGCAGCTCTGCATGTCAGTTGTAAAGTTGCTGGTGCCAAAGATGAAACAAAGCTTCTTGCTCAAGCCTGTTTTAAAATTATGTGTAAAAATGTATTTGCTAATGCAATCCCTCTGGAAGGTGGTTAACACCTCATACAGTCATGGGAATTAGTTGCACATCCTAATTGTGTACCTTTGCTCATGGTAGGGAATTTGTGATACTTCAGCTAAAGCAGTTGACTTTTCGGTACCTTAGGTAAAACAGCTGATTTTTCCTCAGCAGAAGCTCCCCAAGGGAGGGGTCCCTTCGAATTGAACACTCAAACTGTCACACCTGAAATGCAGCCTTGGCATTTTGGGTGAGGAATCATCAAATCCAGACATCCACGTGAGCAGATCTAACAAACCAAATCTGCTGTGTGACCTTTTTTTTTTTTATTCATGTCCCATGATACTAGTGTCCTCTCGGTCACCCTGAACCTGTGGAGCCAGATTGAGTGGCACTGGGGTACAGACAAAGGCAGCAGTGACTAGTGAGGAAATGAAAGTACACTTGAAGCAGTCACTCTGGACACATGTACCGAATCCCCAGGCTTTAGCTGTTCTCACAGCTGTCTTCCATCATATCAATGTGTCGTGTGTTTTCAGGCAGCTAAAAATAGAGGCTCCTTGTGTATGTGACACACATAGTAGCTGTTGTTTAGCATCAAGAATTTTTGTCCAGATGTTAGTACATCTAAAGCACGCACGGTGCTACAGATGAACACAAAGGGTTGGGTTTGCCTCCCAGTGTAAGGCCAGAGATTCTGGGTGTGCTTTCCTTGGGTGAATTTGGACTGAATTGTTCCAGCACACCATCTTGCTTTCTGCATTGTTGATGGTTGGCTTTGCCAGCTGTCCTAGACTTTGATTGTCTGCATTTTATTTAAACAAAGGTGACAAAATCAATACACGGTAAGCAAAACTGGCAGATGGTCTTTGACGGACTCTGTTATTGTCTCTGAAAACAGGGCAGTTAGGCCACAGCATCTAAAGTTGTTTCTGAGATGCAGCTGATGAGCAGTTACAAATAGGTGTCTCACAGCTCTGTGTGCCCTTATTAGTGCATGTTGCTGTTCTGGGCAGCACAGCAAAACCATCCAAGTTAACGTCACCTTATATTTCAGTAGCAGTCAAGAAATCGGATCAAATGCTAAAAAAGATTTAAAAAGGGATGGAGAACCAGCTGTAAGATGTTACCATGACACTATATAAAACCGTAGATTGCCCTCCTCTTTGATACAGAATACAGATCTAGGCCCTTTCTCTGCACAAAAAGGGATAGCAGAATGGGAAAAAGCTCAGAGAAGGGCAGTTGGGACATTGGGAAGTGGAATGACTTTCTCACAAGGAACAAGGGAGTAGGCTGGGACATGGCAGCTTGGAAAAGAAATGGTTGGGGATACGGTAGAGGTCTATAGAGTTGAGTGCCCCCCCCAAAAAGAGATAGGAAATGAATGTTCACTGTCTCTTTCAGTACAAAAAACATGGCACCAAATGGAGCTAACCATAGCCAAGTTAAGGAGAAGCGAGAGGAGGCTGGATGTTAAATACTTGTGGATGTTCAAAACTCCAGGAGTTTACTGTGGAAGAAATTCATTGAGGGTTAGGAAACAGAGGTTCCCTGAGCTGAAAATAAATGGAAGCTGGAAGGTTACCTGTGGGAAGTACCCTACATTCTTGCCCTTGCCTTATTTTTTGCAAACATCCACTTATTGTCACCATCACAGAGGTTACTGAGATAACAGACTTCTAGGTTGCATGGACACACCTCTGCTGATGTTCTTACATCTCCAGACGGGGAGTCCGAGCGCAATGCTTGAGTGTAGTGTGAAACCAGTGCTTGCGGAGGTGCGTTGCTTTTTCTGTTGTGGTGAGCTTGGTCGTGCCTCTTGACTACGGCGACATTAATGCAGTGGGTGTCTCGGGCTGAGTGCCTGGTACTTTTGTTCATGACATATTGCAGGTAGATGCTTGTGCTAGGTACCAATCCTCCTGGCCAGTTCTGCATTGTCACCTTGGGCCTGGTGTCAGGCTTGCTGGGCAGGAGAAGGCTCCTTGATGTGGCTGGCTACGTGCACAGCTTGTGCTGCTCAGGCTACAGCTGGGCTTGTTTCAAGGGTTTTCTGGGAATGCTGTTGACAACAGGGCAGTGAGGTGCTGGGGCAGGGACAAGCAATATGTACCTAGGAGGTCAAACAGCCTGCCTGCTGTAAATCAGTGGAGGCTTGCTGACCTTGGTAGAATTGTGCCAGGTGATACTGCCGGGGCCTTCAGTTCATACGGTCTGTATCCCATGAGCTGCACTCACTTTATGTTGTTCCTTACTCCCTCTTCTGACTCAGTGCACCCACCCTACCCGGCATGAGGGGGCTACACTGGAATGTGAGCTGTGGTGCAACCGGGAGGACAAGCAGTGTACCTTCCATGTGAGAGGGCAAGGAGGGCAGGAACCACCTACAGCACTGGAGGAGAAAACTTAAGAGTAAAGAGCTTGGCAAGGGCACATTCCTTGTGCGTACGCATAAGAGACTTCTTTCTACGTTGTCCCACTGTCATGGGAGTAAATATGCTTTCCCTGGTCTTCACTGCTGATGTTGTGTTCAAGGGGATTCTCATCTGTTCAAAAAGAGATGTGTCATTTGAAGGAAAGTGGCAAGATCTTCTTTCACTAATCCTGTTCCTATCCCTGCTTCCACTCTCTTCTCCTACCTCCCCTTCCAGTTGCTAAGCATGAAGAGCTGGAGCGACATGAGGCAAGAGGTGATGTTCCTGAACAACGTGAATGCCTCAAACTCCTCTACACAGATCTACCAGGCTGTGTCGCGCATTGTGTGTGGCCATCCTGAAGGTGGAGGACTCAAAATTAAATCCCTCAACTGGTATGAGGATAACAATTACAAAGCACTGTTTGGAGGCAACAGCACTGAAGACGATGTAACTAACTTCTATGATAACTCCACAAGTAAGTGTAACCGTAGCGTGGCCTAAGTCCCATCTACTTGATGGTTGTCATCGCTAGTGTTTCGCAAACTTCCACAGATGAAACCAGGTGGTCCTAAGGGAGAGCATACCTTCCGCTGTTTCAGAAAGGTATGTACATGCCACCTCCTGCCCAGGCCCTTAAGGCCAGTGAGGATATCACTGTGCAAGGGATTGGAAGGGCCTTGTGTAGAGTCCACAGAAGTCTGTGCAGTGGACCCTCCTTCACGGGGAGAGGGAGCACAGTCATGTGCAGCCTTTGGAAATCTGGGCTTTTCTGGACAAACTTTGCTCACGCCATGCAGCGGGGTTGTGGGAGCAGTACAGGACTAGCAGTGTGGCTCTGAGAGGAAGCTGGAGGCTACCTGGGTGCTCCATGCTTGCTGGGGAGACTGTGGAGGCTTGGACTGAAGGGGGCTTTTTGTGGAGCTTTGCAGTAGAGAAGGGGTTTTCTTGTCTGACAAATGCTGTGCTTTCAGCTGTGATTGTCCTTTAAAGCCCACACAAGTTGGGCATATGCCTTCTGCAGTTGTCACTGTGCTGTTCAGCCACTCACCCTTGTCCTCTCCTCCTCAGCACCCTACTGCAATGAGCTGATGAAGAACCTGGAATCCAGCCCGCTTTCCAGGATTATCTGGAGGGCTTTGAAACCGTTGCTGATTGGGAAGATCTTGTACACTCCAGACACACCAGCTGTAAGGAAGGTCATGACTGAGGTAACTCTAGCCCTATCCTCTGATATGTAGGATGAGGTATGTCCTCTGGCTGGGCAGCTTAGCTGCTCTGTGTTAAATTGGGCCCAAACACAAGCCTAGAAAGGACTGTCTGCAAAGCACAGCCTCCCTAGTCTCTCACCTCCCATGCCTTTGCTGTTGAAGGCTCAAGGAGAAAAGGCCAGGCTGAACTCTTTTTCTAGACTTGGCTGGAAGTGGCACCTGGTGGTGCCTTTTGATTATCCACAGGCTTTGCATCTCTGATGTGGGATATGGGAGTGGGGAAGACCTTGATAAGCCTTCAGGTGTCCTTCCTCTTCTCCACTGCAAGCTGGTCAATGGATTCTTAATCATTTCCGATTGTGGTTTACCTAATGTGCTCTCTAATTCCCCAAGCTCCCTCAGCAAGACTCTTCCAGCACGTGGGGAGGGGCTGCCTCTGTGTGCCCTTCATCTCCAAGGCAGAGTCATTCGCCGCCCAGCCTTGAAAGGCAGCGCTCAGCCACAGGCATCCACAATCCCTGTTGTTCTTCTTCTCCAAGTGCACTTGATTTTCCCTACTCTGGTCCTTGCAGAAGCTGAGCTGCTGTTTGAATATAAGCAACACTCAGTACTTCACTTGACAGGTCAATGCACCCTCTTAGCATGCAGTGGATCGCTGCCAGTTTTTGGAAATAACCTTCCTCTCCTCTTTGCCGACAGGTGAACAGGACGTTCCAGGAGCTGGGTGTGTTTCGTGACCTCGGGGGGATGTGGGAGGAGATAAGCCCGAAGATTTGGACGTTTATGGAAAGTAGTCAGGAAATGGATCTCATTCGGGTCAGTATGCTGTCCTTGCCAGAGCGACCACAGTTGTCTTCTGCAATAAGTGATGAAATATTTATTTTAGATGGTGCTTCAGTGCTGAGCTGGGCAGCTAAATAGAATGGATGAGACCCACTCTTGAAAACATGTGATTGTTCCGATCTTGCATTAAACTTGGCATCACCTCCTTCATGTAACAACCTGCTGCAAACAGGAGCAATGCATGTTTAACACTAGTTTTTAATCTGCCCCTGTGGGCAAATGGGCTGTTTCTTCCACAGTGTTGCCCTAATGCGGTATGAATATCTGGCTTGGGTTTTTTTTGTAAACTGGGGGCCTGCGGGGTTGCTGACATGTTCAGCTCCCTGTGTTGTGCACTTTTTCACAACAGTGCTCTCGTGATAGCAGCAAAATGAGTGGTCATATGTCTAGATCAGATCCTGGAAGGTGTAAGGTGGCATTGGGCCCCATTGGGTACAGTAGGAATTGAGTGGTTATCATGCTAGAGCTGAACCTAGATGCCTGGCAGTAATCTGGCACAAATCTTGTTTAAAAAAAAAAACAAACCAAAACCAACCAAACAAAAAAAACCCCAATTAAAAAACCCAGCCAAACAAAAAAAACCCACCCCAAAACAACACAAGTTAATTTGGAGTTGGATGGTGTGCTTAATTTAGTAATACCTGGGAGAAAAGCAAACATCACTCTGTGGCTGATTGCTTCATAATGTACCATGAAGAAGGGGCTCGGAGTCTTGTTTGGATTTGACATGCTTTCTGCTAGCCTGTTGGCTCCATGGAGCTTTGTGCCAGCTGTTAGACCTGCATTGCTGGGGCATCATCTGCTTAAGTGGCTGTCCTGGTTTGAGGCTTAGTTCACTGTTACTTCCCTCAGGTGCAGTTCTGAGGGGTGGGTCTCTGCATCCCATGCTGATGCCTTTGGCAGCACAGTGATGTAAAACTGGGATCACGCAACAGAGAAACAGTTGTAGAGTAGTTTTTCCTGTTGTGTCTGCAAGGCAGCAGGTTGGGTGTCATAGTGCAGACCTTCCCAGGTCTTTTAAGCCTTGAAGTTCCTTCCTTGTTTACCCCAATGTAATGCTGTGCTGTATAGTCTCTGACCTGCTCTGTTGTCAACATGACATACTAGAGGGTCAGAGACATCATTTTCATCACTCCTGTGCCTCTGTTGGCTTTGTGAGTTAATTCTGTAGATGTTGGCATCAGGGAGGTGAGAATCAGGGCCACCAACTCTAAACTGAACCATTCGCAGAGAGTGCAGACAGAAAGTCAAGGTTTGGATATTGGCTTGTTGTTGTGTCCTTTGAAAACTAAATGTTGCTGCATTATTTTTTTTTTTAGTTTTTTTTTTTTTTAAATGAGCACTGGGCTTTTCTGGTTTTGTATTTTATGCTTCTTGTTAACCCTGATGACTAGGGTGGTTAGTTCTCTTCCTCTCTATGAAGGAGAGGAAAGTGCTTTGCTTGCCTATCTTGGCATTTCCAGCTTGATGGTAATGCAGCTGCTACCTTCATGGAGGGACAACATGTGGCCCTGGAGTTACAGAGCTTTAGTGTTGCTGCTTAATGTGATGAGGCTGAGCCCCTTCCCTGCAAGCATGGCACCCTTCCTGCTGGGGATGGTGGTACCAACCACCAACTCCACCAACCACCAACTTCCAACCTTGGAAGACCAAACGCAAGGAGAGCGCACTGTAGATGATCCCCGTTTGCTTGGATTTCCTTTTTGCGTGTTCTCCTTTACCAGCTTGGCCTATTCTGTTTTCCCAGTTCATGATGCTGTTTTTGTAACTGTGTGACCCTTACTTTATGGTTTGCTGGTAACAGCAGAGCGTGGGGAAGCTCCTCACCTCTCCGCTTCATTCTGCGTTCTGGCAGAAAGTCCATTTCCTGTTTTTATTGGTCAGGATTTTTACAGTTTTCTCTCATGTGTAGGCTTTTTTTTTTTCTCCTCTACTTCAGTTCAACTGTTTCCTTTACAATTAACGCACCTCTCCTGCCTGCCTTTATGTTTTCTGCCCAGAGGACTGGTTTCTGCTTCAATGCCAGGTCCTTCTACCTGGACTGCGCGTGTGTGGGTTGTTGTGCATACACATAGTGGGGCAATAGCGTGTCCTCAGAAATCTAGCAGTTAAAACAGGTGAAGAAAGCACTGTTCCAGATAGGAGAACAGAGAGGCAGGACATCATGGCTGTACAGGGCTGCTTCAGCCATCCCTGATGGCACAATAGCAAAATATATAAGAAAAGCCACCTGGCCTCTAGCGCTGGTATTTCTGCTCAGCACTGTGACGGTTCGGTCTCCAGCCATTCTACAGCCCCTCTCCATGCCAGCTGGGAGCGGAGGTTTGTTCGGGAGAGGTGGGTCTGCGAGGCGCAGAGCTATGCGTGGCTCTCTGCTGCCCTCTCCATGGGAGAAGGGTGGCAGGACATGGTGGCAGCCAGCCAGCCTGCAAAGATAACACCGATGGTGTATCTGAACTGAGGGAGGCACATCCTTTGCAATGGGAGGGTCAGAGGAAGGCACCCGCCATGCTGATCTTCTCAGTATGGCAGAGGCGTCTCCAAAAAACTTTTAAAAAAGGCTTTTTCCCCAGTATTGCTTGCTTTCGTGGTGAGACAGGAGATCTAATATTGATTCTCAACAACTATTTCTCCTTTGAAAATAAAATACCTGCAGACGCTGCTGAAAGGCAAGGCTCTATGGGACCTGCACTTGCCATCTTCCAACTGGACAGTGGAGGATGTTGCCCGTTTCCTGTCAAACCACCAGGAGGACTTTGAGACAGCAAACGGCTCAGTGTATACCTGGGTGGATGCCTTCAATGAGACAGACCGGGCTATCCAGACCATCTCCCGCTTCATGGAGGTGAGATCCTGCTAGTGTGGGCACGGAGCTGGGGGAGGGCAGCAGCTTGGTCTCCACTCATGTGGTGGGGTGTTCCTGGAAAGGGAAGATAGATGTTCTATCAGTCTATTTTCTGTAAACAACCAGGCTTTAGTAGGGCTGAGTGCACTGCATCTTAGAAAATATCATTTATTCAGGTGCCTAAATATAGATGTAAGAACCTAACTGTAGGCCTTGTTCTTGTAGCTCTCACTTTGGCCATTGCATGTGGTTTCCCACCCTGCTGTTACTGGGGGACTCAGAGCTGCTGCTTGCTTCGGCAGTGTGACAGCTCATATTTCGATCTGGGGTTTTAGCTGGGGACTGCAGTGAAGCTAGCAGCTGCTTTAAGCTGAGGAAGACATAGGAAGTAATGAAATTGGTTCTACTTGTTACTTGGTCATCTTGGCAGATGAGTGAAAACAGAAACGGGCCTTGGCCTGTCAGGGGCTTAGCCCAAAGGCTTCGGGTCTCTACACTGATTTTTAAAGCTTTGAATCAGACATAGTTTATTTATAACAGAGGAAATAAGACTGTCTATGGAAATGGATACCTGGATGAGATCCTGTAGCTAGAACTGCAATGCTACCTAAGCTCTTGTGCAGAAAATGCTTTTGCTGGTGTATTTCTCAGTGATATGTTTGACTGGCAGGTCAAAGCAGGAAAAAACGACATCTCTAGCAACTTGCTGGGCTACCATGAGTCATTGCAAAGCATCCAGTGCTGTCGTGTTTTCTTGGGCTTGGCATTACCATTGCAGAGTTCTCCTTTTTTTTCCCTCCCAAATGTTACAAAGTACATTCTGGTTTGGTAACTTACCACATAAACACTTTGAAATCTGCCCTTGCCTAGTGTGTCAACTTGGATAAACTGGAGCCTGTGGCCACAGAAGTTCGGCTTATAAACAAGTCCTTGGAGCTTCTGGATGAAAGGAGGTTCTGGGCTGGCATAGTCTTCACTGAAATAGCTCCTAACAGTGTAGAGCTCCCTCAACATGTGAAATACAAGATACGCATGGACATTGATAATGTGGAAAGGACAAACAAGATCAAGGACGGGTGAGTCCTGACATCTGCCTTAGAAACAATTTGTTATGCGGGATGTGGTGATGAGAATTGCTAATGGAAAGGTCTTGCCCCCTCGGTGCAGGTACTGGGATCCTGGTCCCCGTGCTGACCCCTTTGAGGACATGCGCTATGTTTGGGGAGGCTTTGCCTACCTGCAGGATGTGGTGGAACAGGCCATCATCAGGGTGCAGACAGGCTCAGAGAAGAAGACAGGAGTTTATGTGCAGCAGATGCCCTACCCATGTTATGTGGATGACATGTATGTATGCAGGCTGCTTCAAAAGCTCCTGGGATGATTGTGGTGTGGGAGGCATGGGCTTTTGTCACTCCTCAGGCATGGTTTATGTCCCTCCTATCAGTGGGGGAGCAATTTCCTTAGTATTCTAATCCCTGGAATTAGGGCACCTGCATGGAGGATTTGGAATATGTAATGACTTGCATAGTCCTTCCCAGGAGAAGGAATGTCTGTACAGGACGTTCGCATACAGAGTACATTCCTGACATGTGACCATATCCCCAAACCTGATACAGGCAAAAATAGCACTGGGAAAAAAAGCAGAGACCTAGGCAGAGGAGAGTGGAAAGAGGACAGTTGAGAGCAGTCACCAGGAGAGACAGGTCTTGCACCCACTCTTCCACTGAGGGACAGTTGCAACTCCATTCCCATTCCGAACTGGTGATGTGCTCTAGACCCATCAGCCTCACCTCATGGTGAGACACCTCATGGTGATCCTGTGTCATGCTCAGCACATTGACTGCTTTGTGCAGTGTAGCCTTAGCTGTTGCCATGCTCCGCTAGTCCTGGAGTGGTGCCTGAAGTTGCAGTCGTTTTTCTAACTCTCTTCTCCTGGCCACTTTCCTTCCTTCTGTCAGATTTCTGCGTGTCATGAGTCGCTCCATGCCTCTCTTCATGACTCTAGCCTGGATCTACTCTGTGGCTGTGATAATTAAGGGCATTGTGTATGAGAAGGAAGCCCGGCTGAAGGAGACGATGAGGATTATGGGACTTGACAATGGCATCCTTTGGCTAAGCTGGTTCATTAGCAGCCTCATCCCTCTCCTGATGAGTGCAGGTCTGCTGGTGCTGATCCTTAAGGTGAGTTGACTGGTTTGGTCTCTGGCAGCAGAATGTAGAGCCTTGAGAGCCTGCTAAGCAGTGGTCTGCACTGGCACACTGGGGAGGAGTTGGTAAATGGTTTGGCCAGCAACTTTTTGGGAACAGGATTTTGGAACAAAATGGGGCTGAGTGACTGAAAACAGCAAGAGGGGTTGTAGTAGATTCATCACTTTTGAAAAGGTACCTCTGGTACTGCCCTACTTCTGGGAAGGCTGTTGAGTAAAGTGCACCTCCACAGACCCGCTTGTACTGGAGCCATCTTGGAGAGCCCTTTTAAAGCCTGATGTACGTGTTTTTTCTCTTGCCAGATGGGAAATCTGCTGCCTTACAGTGACCCTAGTGTGGTGTTTGTTTTCCTGTCGATCTTTGGTGTTGTGACCATACTCCAGTGCTTCCTCATCAGCACTGTGTTCTCCAGAGCCAACCTGGCAGCTGCCTGTGGGGGCATTGTCTATTTCACGCTGTACCTGCCTTATGTGCTGTGTGTTGCCTGGCAGGACTATGTCAGCTTCTCACTCAAGATTTTTGCGGTGAGTCTTGAGGAAACTGTCTTGGGTACTGGGCCTCCACCAGTGTGGCACTGGGCAGCTCTCTAGCTTGACACTGACAAGAAGCGGGGGGAGGTGGCAATGGGAGGTTAATTTTCCAGTTTAAAGAGGCCATCAAGGCTGGGCTTGGTGAAGAGGCTTGACTGAGCCTGTTAGGAGCTGCTGGGAGGGTTTTGTTGGCTTTGGTAGAAATAATTCACCGAGACTAAGCCGCCTTGATCTCTGTATGCTGTGATGCTGTACCACCAGCTATGCAGGCTGAAGGGACCAGCTGCCCTTCCTCTGCACAGCACTTCTTACTTGTTTGGAGAAGGGTGGCTGTTAGTGATCTCCTCCCTCACATAAAAGTCCAAAGAGCAAGGGAAAGAAAATAGGGAAACAAACACTTCTGGGTGGTGGTCTAGCAGAGACTTCAGGCCTTGCTTGCTGGCACCAGCACTGAGGCTGCCACTCCCTCTCTGCAAATAAGGTCATGCTCCTTGGACCTTTGCCTTTTCCTATAAGGCTTCTGGGCCATGCCCATAGCCTTATGCTAGAGCTGAGCTACCCAGGTGGAGAGTAGTTGTGAAAAACTGAATGCATGTTCATGCCTCCCGTTCGCAGAGCCTGCTGTCTCCGGTAGCCTTTGGCTTTGGTTGTGAGTACTTCGCACTGTTTGAAGAGCAGGGAGTTGGTGTTCAGTGGGACAACTTCTTTGAGAGCCCATTGGAAGAAGATGGCTTTAGCATCACCACATCTGCTGTCATGATGTTGTTTGACACCTTCCTATATGGGGTCATGACCTGGTACATTGAGTCTGTCTTCCCAGGTGAGGTCTGCTTCTGCTTCACGCTTTTAAATAGATCCTTTCACCCTCCTCATTTACCAAAGTGCAAATTGGGCCCATTTTTGAGCAGAGCTGTAGAAAGGTCATGGAGGAAAAACGACAGACCAGCACCACAGTAAAGCTGTTGCTGCTAATAGCAGTGACTTGCCCAGCACAGAGGCTGTGCCCCATTGTGGCAGTGGCTGAGCTGCTCCCAGAAGCTTTGCTGCACTTCAGCTGTTCCTTTCTCTGAGCTGCTAAGTCCACAGATCCTGCTGCAGAGGAGGAGTTGGGAGTATCAGCACCACATGTGGCACCTTAGCACCTTCCAGCACAGGGCTTTTAACCCTGAAGTGAAGTCTGGGGAAAGAGATGTGTCTTAGCATCTAAGTCTGGCAGTCTCTTCATCAGGAAAGGTTTCTTCTTAGTCCTGCCAAACCTAGAGGCTAACCGGGGGTAAAGTACTTCCCTTCTTGTCCTGAAAAGTAATACAAGAAAAGGGACGGATATAGTCAGGCTTATGTAATGCTTTTCTCTTCAGGTCAGTACGGGATTCCCAGGCCCTGGTACTTTCCTTTCACAAAGTCCTATTGGTTTGGCGAAGAACCACAGGAGAGGCAGCACCCTCATGCTGACCAGAAAGGGTCTTCAGAAGGTAAGTGCTGGACACAGAGCCTTTCTGCAGTGAAGCATTATGGTCTGCCTCTTTGAAAGGAGAGTCCAAAGACAGCAGGACTGGCATGGCTAAGATGAAATTCGTCATTCCTTTGTTATCGCAGTTTGGGTATGCTTATCAGGTGGGTGTATCCAGATAAACCCAAGGTGCTTTGCCCACTTGAGAGCAGATGGGTACTCCAGCCTCATGGAGTTGAGAATTCCTCCCATGAACCCAGTAGAGACAAAAGAGCTGAAGGACAACTTCTGTGGAAGGTTCCTGTCCCTCAGGAAGAAATGTGGTCACATCTTCATATAGCTCATTTCTCGTTGGATCTCCACAGACTTGGGGGAATGTGATATTTATTAGAACTCCGACACATTTGCTGTTAAAACCTACCATATCTCTCTCTGTTTTCTTCCAGTCTGCAAGGAGGAAGAGCCTATGCATCTGAGCCTTGGTGTTTCCATCCAGAACCTGGTCAAGGTTTATCGTGATGGCAAGAAAGTTGCTGTAGATGGTCTCACCCTGAACTTCTATGAAGGACAAATCACCTCCTTTCTGGGACATAATGGAGCAGGGAAAACCACTACCATGTAAGAACAAAATAATGCTTTTAAGACAGAAGCGGAAGCGACTCTGAATACTGCAGTTGCATTCAATATGGTAGAGGTAGCTGTACAACTGCAGTATGCAAGCTGGTGCAGACTCTGATGATTTACCCTAGTTGTGCAGCTGCCTCAGAAGGTGCACAGGTATAGGGGACTGAAACCGGAGGTTGAGGCTCTGCCAAATGAATCTGCTGCCAGCACTTTTTAGTAATGCCATTTGTGATTCTGACTTAACAGCGTAAGGAAACGAGTTTGGACTGAAAGGATAAGAAGCTTTTAGAGGAAAAATTATTTCCTTCAAGCAGAGTCATGTGGGTGTGTTAAAAACATTGGAACAGTTTGGGGTTTTTTTTTATCCGTTAGTGAGATGTTTCTCAGACTGCTTTCCTGATGTGGGAGTTCCCCAGGGCTTCCCCCCACTCTTTGTTCATCCTGACATGTGCAGCAGCCATTTTCCTAGTGGTGAAACCTGCTTATCTGTTGTGTTTGTCCTTCAGGTCCATCTTGACTGGCTTGTTTCCCCCAACCTCGGGTACAGCCTTCATCCTGGGCAAAGATATCCGCTCTGAGCTCAGCACCATCAGGCAGAACCTGGGTGTCTGTCCACAACACAATGTGCTGTTTGACTTGTGAGTAGCATCTGTGAGACATAGGTCTGGTGTCCAACAGACGTTTGGTTTCTTTAGGAGACAGTAGTGTGCTTTCAGCTAGAGCAGTCCTATCTTTATCTGTGCACATGGTGCGAGACAGCAGGATGATGTGAGATTGGTTCAAGGACATTCTATTTATTAGCACATTCGTATGTTCCTGTGAATTATCAGCAAGAGCCTATGCTTTCATCTTTTGCATCTCCTTTTAAAGAAATCTACTCCATTAACCTTAACTAGGCCAAATGTTTCCCCATTGCCTAGTGATTTGGGATGTTAGGGGTACTCTGTCATGCACCCTTAAAGGAGGATTATGTACATTGGTGATGAATAGCCACACTCCGAAATCAGGCCCAAGCTGAGCACACCCAGTCTGTAGCTCCTTCCTGACCTCAGCCTTAAAAGATGTTTTCCCAAGCAAACAAACATGCCTGCTGTAAAGCTAATACAAGGGATGAATCCCAGCATGGTGCTGTCAGCTGTGCCCTGAGCCTGCTCATGTTCCCTAGGCTGACTGTGGAAGAGCACATCTGGTTCTATGCTCGGCTCAAAGGGCTGCCGGAAAAGAAGGTGAAAGAGGAGATGGAGCAGATGGCAGTGGATGTTGGTTTGCCTCACAAACTGAAAGCAAGGACAAACAAACTCTCTGGTAGGTTCAGCTGCTTTTACATTTCTCAGCTGCTTCCTCAGCTCTGGAAAAGCTCTCTTGGGTTTGACATCACGGACCTTGGTTGAATCCTCCAGTTAAATATAGAGTACCACACAATTAAGCACTTAAGGAAATCATTTACTTATTAAGTACCTAATCAGGATATCTTAGTAAACTTAACCATCTTGCACTGTCTTGTGCTATCTAATGTCCGTAACAAGTCACTCACTTTCTCTGAACGTTTTGTGCTTGTTTCCATCACTACATAGTCCAGCTACATGTGATACGTGTTCTCCAAATGATTACTAATATGTTTGGGTTTTACGGGTTTAGGTGAGAGTGGCTCAGACCATAATCTCCCAAGTCCCTTGCTGTTTGTGGACCATATGTGCATTTCTTATGCCGATTTACCTTTCTTCAGTTGGTGTCCTGGAGTACGCTTCCCCTTTGTTCAGGAGCGGCAGGATTCCTGTATCAGTCTGCATGAGATAGTTGAGGGACTGAGACTCCTTTGTCTCTGACACAACTGTCAGCACAGCCTGTGCATTTGACCTTGGGAAGGGAGAGCAGATGGCCACAGGTTGGCTTTAATATTGAAGAGTGTAATATAATTCCTTGCTGCTGCATCTGGCACACTTCCACAGGAAGGGGGGGGGTGTCTCTTGGGGACCTATTTCTGCTGCTCAGTCTCCGGAGACCTGTGCTCCAAATATGGTTAGGCCTCCAGCCTGGCAACTTAGTACTGCCGATGCTGAGATAGTATGATTCACTTATGGAAAGGCTCGTAAGGTGTGGTTTCCTGCAGTAGGAGGAGAGTTGGACTCCACCGAGAGAAGACCATCCAGATGAATTATCCCCTGTCCTGAAAGTGATGGGACCGTAAACGCCTGAAACAGTAGCAGTGCTTGATCTTAGATCTCAGTATGCAATTCTGCTTTCTCTTGGAGAGCTCATTATTCACTGTTCTGCTGCTAGTGCTGTTCCCCTCATCTCTGCATCAGCCTGAACACCTCTTTCTTCTTGTGCCTGTCAGGTGGCATGCAGAGGAAGCTTTCAGTTGCCTTAGCCTTTGTTGGTGGCTCCAAGGTTGTCATTCTGGATGAGCCTACAGCTGGGGTGGATCCCTATTCTCGCAGAGGGATATGGGAATTGCTTCTCAAGTATCGGCAAGGTATGTGGTCTTTTTCTGTACTCCTAACGAATGTGTCATGGAAAGCAAAAGAAAAATCAATCGTGATTCATGACTGTTCTCAAAATAGCAACGTGTCTCTGCAAATCTATTGTTGCCTGCACTGAGGAAGGAATAAAGAGCGTGCTGGACAAGGATGTTCTGATCTCTCATCTGTCCTCCTTTCTTATCCTATTCATGTCAGAGCTCATGAACAAAGCTCCTCACTGCGTTGTGATGGCAGTTAAAGTCAGAAATTCACCCTTGGTTGCAGCAGTGTCCTGCTCTGCTCTGTGCAGCCAGCCTCGCTGATGTGAAATTAGCCTGCCTTTGAGCATGACGAGGGCCTGCAGAGAGTGGGGAGAATAAACCCGTGACGGCAATTGTGAACCTCTTCGATACTGCTAGCCTCGTTCAAAGGAGCCTGAGGTTGTGGCATCAACCTCCCATCTAACTTCATGGCAAGATCCAGATGAATGCGGCGTTAGCTTGGGAACACGACCATGGTTGACTTACCAGGAGTGTCTTCCCTTGCTTTCTTCCAGGCCGCACTATCATTCTCTCCACACACCACATGGATGAGGCAGACATTCTGGGGGACCGGATTGCCATCATTTCTCATGGCAAGCTCTGCTGTGTTGGCTCTTCTCTCTTCCTGAAGAACCAGCTTGGAACAGGCTATTATTTGACCCTGGTCAAGAAGGATGTGGATTCCTCTCTGAGCTCCTGCCGAAACAGCAGCAGCACAGTGTCCTATCTGAAAAAGGTACAGCTGACCCTTTCTGCTGATATTCATTCTTCCTTCAAGAAATTTTAGGCTTATGGGAAGCAACAGCTAAGATTTTACATGGCAGAAAGTCTCAAAGAGAAATCCCTTATTCTTTAAAATAAGTGTTACTTGCTTTTATAGATACTATGCCAGATCATGTCTGGTTAAACTGTTGCATGGGACATGCATCTCAATTATAGTTTCTTCCAATGCCAATGATACAAAGCTGATTGGAGAGATACAGATGAAGTGAACACTTCTGTAACACACCTATAACTGTGACCCCTTACTTGTATTTCTTCCCTTTGCAGTGGTATGTCACTATTACTTCCTGACTCCTCTGTGGAGTATCCAGCATGTTGCAGCATCTGATTGGGGTTACCCAGAGTGTAGCATCTTGTGGGCCCCTTCTTGATTAAACGGCAGGAAACAATGGTTGTCTTCTCTTTTGTTACCAGGATGACAGTGTCTCCCAGAGCAGCTCTGACGCTGGCCTTGGCAGTGACCATGAAAGTGACACACTGACAATAGGTGAGGCTCAGAAAAGAATGTAAGATTCAGTCTGAGTGTTGACCTTGTGCTATCTTTGACCTTGGACAAGTGCCTTAACCTTGTGCCCCTATGTAGCTACAGTCTTGGGACAGCTATTAAATTCACAGAGATGGTATTTTTAAATCTGTAAATATTGGAACATTTTTCTTTAGTGAGCCATTTTGAGTTCAAGCTGTCCTGAGATGTAATAGCCAAAGATTATATAGATGCTAGGCCTGTTAGCAATGTGTAGTATTTGCTGGTGAACTCTACATCAATGGCTTGAAGAGCTGCCAGTAGCACGTAAAAGCACTCCCCGGTTCTGCAAATAAAAAGAATAGCCAGGCTTGGGTCCAGGTTTTCGTCCAAACTTGTGTTAAATGTAAAAAGAAACCAGACTTTCCATGGAAATGAGCTGCTTTCCGGAGGTGATCCATTTCCCCTCCTTTCCTTATGGCAAGGTTTTTCACACTGAGCTCTTCTTTCCACATAATAAGAAGTAACAAGATGAACACCATCTTTTGCTTCTGGTTTTTCTAGATGTCTCTGCAATTTCAAATCTCATTACAAAACATGTTCCTGAGGCCAGGCTGGTGGAGGATATCGGCCATGAATTAACCTATGTCTTGCCATACAAGGCTGCTAAAGAGGGAGCTTTCGTGGAGCTGTTCCATGAAATTGATGACCGTCTCTCTGATCTTGGCATTTCCAGCTATGGCATCTCTGAAACCACCCTGGAGGAGGTGAGTGAGCTGAAGATTGTCTTTGACTTAAACTAGGCAAAATTAATCATGGCAGAAATAAGAACGAGATGGAGTCTTGTCTCTTCCTGTACACATTTATTGTGGAACAGGCAGCTTTGTGTTCCTCTCCAAAATGGATTGTCTTCTGCCCTGTTCAAGTGTGTGCTCATAGAAGCGTGCATTAAAAACTGAAATGTAGTACAAGCAAGCCCAGGCAGATCCTTTGTACTCAGTTGTACTTTGCTGAGATGTCACGTGAAGGTTGACCCCTAATTTGGCTTCTAATGACTGTGTAAATACCTTTGAGGTATTTTTAGGGATGCTTTCTGCTGCACTTAACTGAAAACATACATTTCAGTACTGGAGACCATATTTTACAAAATCCACTTAGATGTATGCCCCTGTCAGGGATGCTTTTAGAGTTTGTTCCTTGTGGCTGTGTTCCAGCTGACAAGCCTGCCTGCCTTTTATCACAGAAGTGTCAGGCATTTTTATCCCCTGTTTATGTGAAATGTCCTTTTTTTTTCTTTTTTTTTTTTTTAAATGATGACAAGAGAACCTGAACTGGTGGTGTCACTTATTGAGGTTGCCCTGTGGGTCCTCCCACAGCTGTGAAGGTCTTAGCTACTATCTGCAATTTGAAAATGTTTTTTCTGGTTTGTGAGTGTTCAGCTCCACAAAGGTGCCTATTAAAGCATGAACAGGAGTGTGAGTACTGTTGAGTAGGAGGAAGATGAGATTCCCCAAATTTAGTAAGTAGTCTTTATGTGAGACATGGGAAAGAACTTGTGTTTGAGATGCACTGAAAACTGATATTGGAACGGGGGAACGGCTGGTGTATGGTTACAGGCTCGTTTCTGGAAGCTGGAGAGAAGCCACAAAATCCATGTTCCCATCACACAGGGGATAAACCCTATGTCTGCTGTTGTCATGATGCATCTGTCAGCCTTGTGCTTTCTTTTGGCATCTCGTGACACAGTCCCCACAGTATTGCTCCTCTTCGAATTTTCACTGACACTTACCATTGCTTTTCAGATCTTCCTAAAAGTGGCTGATGATAGTGGTGTGGATGCAGAAACCTCAGGTGGGTGTAGTTGTCTCCCGTGGAGTTGAAGGGCACTTCCTGGGGAGGTACCGTTTTGTATGGTATTTGTGCTGCTTAAGCACGAGGCTGACCAAACCTAGATGTTTTCAGGAGTAAAATCTCGGTGCAGGGCTTAGTTCCTAGGGAAAATAAAGGGGCTAGTGGGTATCTCAGGTGAGGAGTGTTCTTGGTCTCACCAGCCTTTGGCAGGTGAGTGGCATTTGTGTATGGCAGGGCTATACAGTGACACATGCCAAGCTGTGACTGGCCCTATTTCAGACTAAACTGCAACTCAGCTGTGCTAATATTTTTAAAGATCTAAAATAGCTGTTCTTGGTATACTTAATGTGTGCTTTATATACTATTAACTTATATTGATTCAGTGGCAGTGTGTTTATTTTGTAATAGCGGAGAGTTTCTACTGTTTGAGTATATTGTGAATTACTTGACTGACACTGTTGTCTACTCCGAGGAATAGGAAAAGCTCATGATGGGGTCAGCCTGTAGTAGGGATCAAATGACTTTCTCTTTCTGAGAGCACCTCACTGCACTAAATGCTCATGCCACCGTTTCCTGATAAACTCGTGCTAGCAAACTGCACTTGAAGTCATGTGCATATTAAGTAAGAATTTTCTTACAGTGAGAGCAGCCTGCTGTTTTTCTGTGGCTAAATGAAAAAGGTGTCTAGCGCACTGGAAGAAGCTTCTAAGCACACAAAAAGTGGTGCATAAAACATGTGACCCTTGCAGAGTGGCAGTCTTGGTTTTACTTTTACCTGCATGGCAGTCACTCCAAATCAGCTCCTCAGTTTGCACAGAGAATGCATGTAAAATGAAAATGATATTGCTTTGGTTTTTCTGGGGCTAATTGGAGATTAACTGAAGCAGTTCAGCTAATCATGACTGCATTATTTTTAGATGGGACATTGCCAGCCAGAAGGAACAGGCGTGTGTTTGGAGACAGACAGAGCTGCCTTCGTCCATTTACAGAAGATGATGCATTTGATCCTAATGATTCGGACATAGATCCAGGTATTGCTGTGGCTCAGGCCTGTTTTCTTCTTGTGAACACTCTTTTTATACTTTTTATATTATAAACACTACAGATCATAAGGCTGACACTGCCAAAGGGAGTGGTGGTTTATTTGCCTTTAGGAGTAGTAGGTGGTGCAGTATCTGGAGCCTACTCAATGCTTCCATCAAGGCTCAGAGATAAGGGTGGAAATGCATTTATGTGAATTTCTGTTGCTATCTCTGCTCACCACTCTCTTTTATTTTTTTGATGAGTGAGAGTAGCTGCTCCAGCTATCACCCTGTGTCTCCAGCACGGAAGTGCCCAGAGAGCATCTCTGTGAGCTTTTGAATGAGGGTGATTTCTTCTTGCTAGCAGAATCCAGAGAGACAGACCTCCTCAGCGGCATGGATGGGAAAGGCTCCTACCAGATGAAGGGCTGGAAACTCACCCAGCAGCAGTTCATGGCTCTGTTGTGGAAGAGACTGCTTATTGCCAAGAGAAGCCGGAAGGGCTTCTTTGCTCAGGTGAGAGCACCCAACATGTGCAGAGTCTTTCAGCAGGGGCAGCTCTGAGCCATGCATTGTATTCAGAGGTAAAGGTGGGCAGAAAACCTCAAAGGAATACAGATAATGAAAACTGGTCTTCACATCTGAGCAAAAGGGGGGCCTGTGCAAGTGAAAGGAGTTACAGGATAACCAAGTGGTTAGAGTATTCTTGCACAGCAAGGATGAATTGAGGTTCAAATCCAAATGTGGCCTTGAGGGCAGAATTTGCAGGCATCCCAAGTGAGTGCCCTGGTTGAATGCCAGGACAGGTCTTGCATTGGTGTCTAGCAATGCGTTGTTCTAAATAGCATAGGCTTTCCTGGGAAACTTTCTCAAAGTTTTGATACATTAAGTGACTCACATGTAGCTCTTCTTGCCTCTGGGAACACTTGCTTTAAAAAGGGTTTGCTCTTTCCTTGCCATTTCAGATTGTACTGCCAGCTGTCTTCGTGTGTATTGCTCTCATGTTCAGCCTGATCGTTCCTCCCTTTGGGAAGTATCCCAGCCTGGAATTACAGCCCTGGATGTATGATGAGCAGTACACTTTTATTAGGTATGTTTCTTGTGGCCTAGAAATGGTGCTGAATCCTACAATTCTGTTCTTCTCTGCAAACTTGAGTTACTGAGTTCTTTACCAGGTTGTTTAAATTTGTTTTCTGTGCTTAGCTCAGAAGCACATATTAATGTAGTCCTGGTAGTTTCTTTTTTTGACCTTTAAATGCCAACTGCAACTACTGGCAAGGCCATATCCATTTCTGAATGGTGCTATGACTCTAGTAATATTATGTACAAAGACCTGGAGTGTATGTGCTTCTAGACCAGACACTCTTCAAAGGGAAATCTCTACCCATGTCCTTTTCCTGAGCTCTTTGTCAGTGTGCTCTTAGCCTTGCTCTGCTGCTGCTTTTGCTGTGTGCATGTTACCCCACTGACCTGATAGTGTTTCTCTGCTTTACCCATAGCAACGATGCTCCAGAAGATGCAGGCACTCAGAGGCTTTTGGACGCCCTTCTCAATAAGCCTGGTTTTGGGACACGCTGCATGCAGGGACACTCCATCCCGTAAGCAGAACTCTGGACTGGGAATAGGAAGCCCAACCCTGGCTTCTGGTTACCCAGTATATTCCCTGGCTTTAGGGAATGATAGTTATTCGTGGCCAGAGCAGGATTTAAGTCAAAAGAGTTGCAATTACATTCAGTTTTTCTGCTCAGGACCTTTTAGAAAGTTACCAGCCCTCAGCATGGTGATGGAGTGAGCAAGTCCTTACTGACCAAGACAGAGAAGAGACAGTAGTCTCTCAATCAAATTACTGTTTGGTCCTGAACATGGAAAAGGACCTAGTCATGTTGCTGTATGTTGTTGACTGTAGCTATGGCCATTCTACAGTCCTCTGTTTCTAGCTGCACTAGAAACCTAGGTTAGTATGCCCACAAACAACAGCAGAAAGAGTGGAGAGCCAGACAGCATTGGTGGTGTTTCCTAGCTCTGCTGCTAACTTGATGCATGGCCTTGAGCAAATCACTGAAGTCCAGGCCATGAGTGCAGAAGGGGTATATATAGTCCAGGATAGTGTGTCTAGCCCAGAAGAACTGCAGCTCACGTTCACAGGATGATGTGGAGGGAGACGAGGGGACCTAGACGAGGGGCCTTATATGCTGGCCAGTGGTGGAAAGTAAGCTGTATTCTGCAAAACAGACACAGGAACTGGGTTACTCCACCCATGGGGCACAGGGAGGAGGCTGCCCACTGATGCTGCCCACTGATGCTGCCTTGGGGAAGGGCAGCATTCTGGTGTTGCAAGGGCAGAAATCCAAGTCATCCAAGGAATGACTGTCTGCCATGATCTTAGAATCACAGAATATCTTGACTTGGAAGACAACCATAAGGATTGAGTCCAACTCCCTGGTCCTTGCACGACTACTTAAAACTAAACCATATGATTAAGAGCATCATCCAGACGCTCCTTGAACTCTGGACTCTATGTGTGCTGGGACTGACTGAAATAAAGCACTCACGTGCTGCAGAGCAAATGAGAAGAGTGGGGTGTCCGACACTAGTTGGTGTTGGCCAACCTCAGTCTCTGTGTCGCTGGGATCTGCGAATCTTTAGATTAGAAGCTGCAGAGCCTGGTCTGTTGCTCTGAGCTGTTCAATTCAGTGAGGTCAGGCTGCATTGAAGAGCAGCCTGCCTCTTCTGAGGACTGTGGTGTCTGGTATTTAGATGGCTTGTAAGCAAAGACCATCGTAGTTGTTCTAAAAACTGCGTTTGCCTTGCCTCTTTCCTGACACAGAGACACTCCTTGCACCGTGGGGCAGATGGAGTGGACCACCGCTTCAGTCCCAGACTCAGTCCTGGACATCTTCTTGAAAGGCAACTGGAGCATGGAGAACCCTTCCCCGTCTTGCGAGTGCAGCAATGAGAAGATCAAGAAGATGCTGCCTGTGTGCCCCCCTGGTGCAGGCGGGCTGCCACCCCCACAGGTAGGAGAGGGAGCTCTGTGGTACTGCAGTGAGGGATGCTGCTGGAGAGCAGAGTGGCTGGCTGTGATTCTTACATGCAGCACTGCACACAGTTTGTTCGACTCGGCATCTGTGTTTTCTGATGGGTGTTTATCTGTGTTTTCCTCGGTGATGCCAGCGCGAGCAAGACACTGCTGACATCCTCCAGAATCTGACAGGCCGCAACATATCGGACTATCTGGTGAAGACCTATGCACAGATCATTGGGAAAAGGTAGCTATTGAACATGCCTTCTCCCTTCCCTCCCCACCAAATGCTGCTTGTTTTATGGGGAATGCTGCACAGATGAAGTGAACAGGCCTTCACCACCCAAGCTCTTCAGCAGTGGGCCAGAGCCACTCAGCTCCTGATGTCCTAGTCCACAGCTGAAGTGGTGTTTCTGCTTTATTAGTGGTGCTGTGGCAGCTCTGAGAGAGGAGTGTCCTGAGCCGTGTAGGCAGAGTACAGGGAAAGTCTGGGCACCAATCCTAGGTGGGTGTGGGCACCAAAAGGAGTGGTGGGACATATGCCAGATGTGAGAGGGTAGTGCACTCTTTTCCCTGGTGGTGTCTCTGCAGCGCTAGTGGGTCTGTCTCTCCTCCTGTACATAATACAATGTGTTATACATTGGCTTTCTTTTCTGTCTCTACAGCTTAAAGAATAAGATCTGGGTGAATGAGTTCAGGTGAGTTACTGCCTTTTCTCTGGCTTGTACGTGTCAGCTGACCCTTACGCACTGTATTAAGCAGGACAGATCCACCCTGCTTTGCAGTTTGTTTTCTATGATTCTTAACTGCCAAATGTTGAGGGAGCATGTTTAAGAATAAACTGGGAAAACCCACATCACTGGAAAGCATGCCTGCCTTATGTGGAGAGCAATATTGGCTTGTAAAGATTTGCAGGAAGAGCATACTGAGTAGTCATAAGATGGGTATTTAATCCCAGGAACAAGGAGTGAGAGACATCATGACTAAGCAGCAGTGTTGGAAGATCAAAGTCATCCCTTCATGTAAGAGTGAACACGCTTGCCTTGGATATAGAGCAGGAAGAGGAGACATCTGGGGAGGGAGGAGGAGTGGCATTTTCTGGAGGTTAGTGGGTAATCAGGTCTTAGCATCACTTTCTGTCTGAACTTTCAGGTATGGTGGCTTTTCCTTGGGAGCCAGCAGTTCTCTCATGCTTCCTCCGAGCCATGAAGTCACTGATGCCATTAAACAGGTGAAGAAGATCCTGGAGCTAGCACAGGTGAGCAGCTTCCCCCATAAACCCAGGATGCACTAATGTCAGAGCTCTGTTACTTGTTAAATGACTTGGAAGCCATAAAATGTGGCTCATGTGTATGTTAGCTGTGTCCAGTGGCTTCTCCCCATTTTCTCTGAGCTGGGGTTTCCCAGGCTGTTGTCTGGGAGCAGTAGAAGACTTGGGGACACACTCAGCTGAGGCGTACACAGCCCACATTGCTGCCGTGGGCTCTGCCCAGCACCGGTTGCAAGCCAGTGGGGATTACAGGCACCTCTCAGTGTTCTGTGGCAGGACAGGGTGGAGGTCTGAAGGCAAGGATTTAAAAAGTGGGTGCCATCTCCTTCAAAACCTCAATTGAGCCCTCCTATGCTGAGTCTGCCTTGGGTTAGAAGAGAATTTTGGCCACTGCTTTCTTCTCAGACTGCCTGTGGGCTGCAACATCTCTGAACATTGGTTAATACTTGGTTAATGCTGGGGAAAAAAAAACAGGTCTAAGGCAGACCTCTCTTACCGATGGGACTGCAGAAAGGAAAGGGGAGAGGAAAACTGCAGTTTTTCAGCCTTCTTACCACCTCTGGCTTGGCAGATACAGGCTGCAGAGTGGAAAGAAAACTGTCAGAGATGTGAAAAACACAGTGTGACATCCCACCGCCCTAGACTCCAGGACATGAATAAAGGTACTCTCAGAGGTGAAGTAACTGTCTCTTTGCTGTTTGCAGGGGAGTTCTGGAGATCGGTTTCTGAACAGCTTGTCAAGTTTCATGAAAGGCCTGGATACAAAGAACAATGTGAAGGTAAATTAACTGGTCTTCACCTGTGCCTACTATTTGAAGCTCTGGTAACCTGGAGTTATTTTTAGTTAGCAAAGTTGCAGCAGTTTGCCTTCGGACAACTATGCAGACCAGAGCTCTCTGTATTTGCTAGTGGAGGAAATAAATGCAGCTTGTATTCTTCTGTGGATTTCCCTAAAATCTGTTTCTCCCTTGGAGTCTAGGCCTAAGGCCCAGAAGGAGTTCAGTGCTGGATCAGTTCTGTCTTCATCAGCCTCTTGTGGTTATTGATCAAACTGTATGTTCTGTCCCTGAGCAAACTAGCTGGAAGGATGTGGAAAGAAATTATGTGCCCTCAAGGAATGGATGTTCTGCAGCGCTCAGGAGCATGTTGGGTAACTGACGTACCTGGTGCCTTTCTGATGCTGATGTTGTCTCTTGCAGGTGTGGTTCAACAACAAGGGCTGGCATGCCATCGCCTCCTTCCTGAATGTGATCAACAATGCCATCCTTCGGGCTAACCTGCAGCAGGGCAAAAACCCTAGTGCTTATGGGATCACTGCCTTCAATCACCCACTCAACCTCACCAAGCAACAGCTCTCTGAAGTGGCTTTGTAAGTCCTGGCGTGAATACAGATGAGTTTGAACTCATCAGCTGCTGACTACTGGAAACAGGCAACATGGGAGCTTTTAGCCTCACTGGTGGACACTCAGTGGCCTGTGACATTTAGGTCTTAATGTGCTGGCCTTATTTTCTGTGGTGTGGGCAGGTGGCAACATGTGCTGTTGAGCACTTGCTGTTGAACAGCACTGCTGTGCGAGTTTTTTGTGTCTCTCAGTCCCTGGAAGCTTCAGTTTCTAAGAACCAGTGTAATCTTGAGACCTTCTGCCACGTGGGAAATTCCTCTCAGTAATATCCAGAAACACGGCTCACCATGAATATGGTCCTTCTTTTGTCCCAAGGTGCCACGGTTTGATGAGGAAGCATTGATAGATGCTGTTCAGTTTTGCCCACTGTCTCAACATGGGGGGCACACAGTACTACACGGGGCTTAGTGCACTGAGATATTGACTAGTCCACTACTACCACAGTCAGAGTCAGGGCTCAAGCTGTCAGCAGATATATCCTTCAAACCTTAGAGCGGTGGCAGATGACAGTCAGATACCTCTGAACTTTTAAACAACACACACACAAAAAAAGACAGACTCCCAACAACCCCAAGAAATGCACTAAGTTGGAAACAAAGTGGTGGTGATAAGGAAGGCAGAAAGCAGTCTATTGGGCTGAAGTTTCCAACCAATTTGCAGGTTGTGGTGTTGTCCTCAAGATGCCAGCAGGCTGTGTGTGTTCCCTTTGTTATGACTGGAGAAAAACTGTGCAGTTAAGACAGCCTGATGTGGTCTTCCTTTGCCCTGCAAAACAGGGACAGAAAGAGAAATGGTTTCTGCACTGCCCTGCGTGAGCTTCCTCATTTTTATCTCAAAGGAGCCAGCACCAGCATGCAAACAGTTCGCTTTCTTCTTTTTATTTGTCCAGGATGACCACCTCCGTGGATGTCCTAGTCTCCATCTGTGTGATCTTTGCCATGTCCTTTGTTCCTGCCAGCTTTGTGGTCTTCCTTATCCAGGAACGTGTCAGCAAGGCTAAACACTTGCAGTTCATCAGTGGTGTGAAACCTGTGATCTACTGGCTGGCCAACTTTGTCTGGGATATGGTAAGGGCTTTGTGATTGTGCTTAACTGTCCTGCATTCTGTGTTTGTAGTATGTCTGTTGCACTGAAATGCAAAGTGCAGTTAGGGCCGGTGGGCCCCAGTTGTAATGTGTTTGTAGTTCAGTGAATAACAACTGTGCTTAGGACTTTTGTGTTTACTCTCTTGGGGCAGTGGTTCATCTCAGTGGGACAATGAACACTGAACAGAGGATGGGAGGGCAGCCGTAACCTCAGTCATCAGCATCTATTATGTCACTTTAAAATAGCTACCCCCAAATTTTTGCTTTTGTAGTCCCTTGTTCTGCTCTGCTCAAAGCATGTTTTTTCAACCTGTGGTGTCCAGAAACTGTGAGAGTCCATTGACTACTTCTAGAGGGACCAAGAAATGTAAATTATAATGTGTACTACATTGTAGTTCACACATGTGACACTCCTAAGAGTCTCCCATTGGAAACAGCTTTGGGAGCGCTGAAGAATGTTGAAGAGCATTTGTTCAGAGCAGAAAGACACCTTTCATTTCTTTGTCATCTGGAAACAAATCTAAAGCCATATTTTTCACATTCCAGTGCAACTACATTGTTCCAGCCACGCTAGTCATCATCATCTTCATCTGCTTCCAGCAGAAGTCCTATGTATCCTCCTCCAACTTGCCTGTGCTGGCTCTCCTTCTGTTTCTCTATGGGTAAGGAATTTCTCATCAGAAGGATGACTGGGAAGGGTCTTAGACTTGGAAGGTGCTTACCTGATGTTGCTGCCTTTTCTCTTGCCAGGTGGTCCATCACCCCTCTCATGTATCCAGCCTCCTTTGTGTTCAAAATCCCCAGCACAGCATATGTTGTGCTGACCAGCGTGAACCTCTTCATTGGCATCAATGGTAGCGTGGCCACCTTTGTCCTGGAGCTCTTCACCAACAACGTATGTTTCCCCAGAAGCTCCTCACTGTCTTGCGCTGATATGATCTAGTTCCATGTTGGTGCTCCGTTGCCTTTAGCAGCTAATTCTCCAGAAAGGCTAGCCCCCGGCCTGTACCCATTAGCTACTGCAGCAGTTCAAACACAGATTCTGGTGGAAATGCGTTAAAACCCACCTCAGCAATGTTCACAGAATAGTTAAGGTGGGAGGGGACCTCCTGAGATTGTCTGGTCCAACCTCTGAGTAGGGTCAGCTAGAGCAGGTTGCTGAGGGCCATTAGGTTTTGAACATTTGCAGGAATAGAGACTCCACAGTCTCTCTAGGCAACCTCTTCCACTTCTCAATCACCCTTAGGGCAAAAAAAAAAATACTTCATATGACCAAATGAAATTTCCTGCGTGTTCTTCATAAGGGGCAATTTCTATCTACTACAGGCCATTTCAAGCTTTCAGGCATTTAGTTGCTCTCAGTTTTGCCTCCTGTGGTAGATACCTCTCTAACTGTATTAAGAACTTAGACACCTTGCTTCAGTTTTCCAAAGCCAGATACCTATTGGGGAAGGTGCAAATTCCTCTCATGCCTATATGCAATACAAGATGTCTTAGAGGGCCCTGTGTGACCCACACTGGTGTGAAGCGTTCCTTGTGGGAGGAGGTTGAGGAGGCCCTGTGAGAGTTACCTGTTGATTGTACCACTGCCTGTGGGCATAAGGAGGCAGTCCTTGATGATGGTCCCTTTTATTACAAGGCCTGTTTTAGCTCAGGAAAAACAATGTATGTGCTTGAAGATAAGTGCCTGGCAGAACAGGGGTCTTTCCTCAGGCTGTTGTCAGTCCAGTCCATGGGCTAAGCCAACTGAAAGGCAAGAAAAGAAAAGGGTTAGAGCCTCTAATATGGGATAGGAAGGGGATGTCCACAGCCACTGAGATAACCAGTTTGTGCAAGCACAACTTTCCTGTCTTCTCAGCCTTTAGGCTTTCTGCGTGTAATCATTTACAGACACTGCATTTTAGACTGAGTGTTTGGACGAATCTCTCCTTTGGTACAGTTTGCTTGTATTAATAGCATCTTGAGCAATGCAACAATACTGACTGTCCAGAGGAGCCATGGCACTGGCTCTTGGGAGAGCATTTCTAATCCTTGAATTTCTGTGGGGTTGCAGTGTTGGGGGAGGGAGGGGGTGAATCACAACATGGGTTACACTTGGCAGGTGGTGGCTGCTTTCTGCTTAGATGGCTCACTAGCACTTGATTTTTTATTAACAGAAGCTGAACAACATCAATGACATCCTGAAGTCTGTCTTCCTCATCTTCCCCCACTTCTGCCTGGGTCGGGGACTCATTGACATGGTGAAAAACCAGGCTATGGCTGATGCTCTGGAAAGGTTTGGTAAGTGAAATTTTGTTGTCACAGGGACAGTGGCTTGAACTGAACAGGGAAAGCTTGAGTCTGCTCCAAATGAGCATCCTTCACTCCTCCGACTTTTCAGGAACTGAAAATTCACAATTTGCAGCACATATCTGATCAAAACCGGCGGGTCTCCACAGCTGTCCTCTTTAGGTTGTTACAAGGATTGAAGAGAGCCTGGCAGATAGATTCCCAGAGTTTTGAGTTAAATTAGAGTTATTAAATAAAAATGTATAAAGCCAACTGTATGGAGAGGATCATTAGGCCAAGTGTAAGGAGTGGCTGACATCCTGGAAAGCTGGAATTTTTTTTTCCGGGATGCAAATGCCAGGCATGAGTCACTCTTTCTGTGCTTCACTAACCTTTTGGGAAGGTAGGCCAGCTCTTCTTTGGCAAACTGAATTCTCTGGGCCCGGGTCCCAACTTTGCTACAGTAAGAAATGTGCACACAGCCACAGCTAGCCCCTTGTGTGGTCTATCGCTTCCCTCCTCCCACTGGCTGCTCTCCAGTTGCCCTGGTGCCCAACTTTGTGAGCTCTGCAGGAAGAAATGCTAGCCCACTCTCATTTCTCTGAAAAGATGACCTTGCTCTTCATCTCGTTTTGTCAGGAGAAAACCGTTTTGTGTCTCCTCTGTCATGGGACCTGGTGGGAAGGAACCTCTTCGCCATGGCAGTAGAGGGCGTTGTCTTTTTCCTCATCACAGTGCTCATCCAGTACAGATTCTTCATCAAACCCAGGTAGGTTATCTGCTCTATTTCAGTACTGCAGGCAGGTCAAGTTTTCATTGGTGTCCCCTGTGAAGTGGGGAGAATATTAACTGTGGAGGTCCTGGCATCTTCTGCTAAGGCTTTGTTGCTCATGTTGCTCTCTCCAGGCCTGTCTATGCCAAGCTGCCTCCTGTGAATGATGAAGATGAGGATGTAACCAGAGAGAGACAGAGGATAATTAGTGGAGGAGGACAGAGTGACATCTTGGAAATCAAGGAGCTAACCAAGGTGAGAGAAAAGTTCTGCATTCCTAAGATTTGTTGGCACAAGACCATGCAGTTCACCAGAAACCTCATTCAGAGGAATTTAGTGGGGTCAAAACCAGACTGTGTTTGTAGTGTTGAATATGTATGGCTCCAATTACAGTTCTTCTTGACCTTGTCCTTCTCATTCTTTTTCTTCTGTTTTCAGATTTACAGAATGAAGCGAAAGCCAGCAGTTGATAGGATCTGTGTTGGAATCCCCCCTGGAGAGGTAAGCTTATTTGTCAAATTCATTGCTTTGCTATTACTGCAGTATTTAAGAGCAATAGACAGCAAAGGATAAGGTAAGATCAGAAACAGATGATGTTCAAGTTACCTCAAGGGAAATTGCCTGGAAGTTGAAGCAGTTTCTGATTCTGTGTCTCTCTGCCTTTGAAAAAGATACTGAACTCTGTGTCTGGGACCAGAGGCCAAACTCTGGTACCTTCCAGGGTTTGGCACAGGTACGCTGTGGTGGCAGCGCACCAGGTTGACACCACAGTTCATTCATTTTCATGGCCTAAAGATTTATACTTAAAATGAAAGTCCAGAATTTTTTTCCTGAAACTGCATTGAAGAGTCCCTCCAGCTGTCCTGAGAGTCAAGTTTGCTCCTTCTCGTCTTGTCAGTGCTGAAAATGATGCAGCCGAATCCCGTTCTCAAATACACTGTGCTCATCTGCTCTTTTGTATCCCCAGTGCTTTGGACTCCTGGGGGTAAATGGTGCTGGCAAGTCATCCACTTTTAAGATGCTAACTGGTGATACAGATGTGACAGGAGGAGAAGCTTTCCTCAAAGGAAACAGGTGAAAGACCATGCATCTTTCCTCTGCTTTGTGTCAGAACAGGTTCTTTTGCTGCTTTTTCCTCCAGCTTTCGCAGTCTTTGTTCCACTTCCATCAAGTCTAAACGCTGCCCCACTTTTCCCTTTTTTGAACTCCTGGCACCTGTTTCAGCCCTTTGCTGAGTCTGGTAAAGCACTTACGTGGCTTAGGAAAATTTAGTCTGGTAGTCACTTCTGAATAACTGCCCTCATGTGTTTAAATGTCATGTTTAACAAAAGAGCTGGGGGGATGGTGAGAGAGAAAAAAGAATTTAGCCAAGACAGACTTCTAGGATCCTGTTGGTTTTGTTAGTTCAGTGATTCCAAAACCACTGTTTCACTTTCCTCCTTTTTAACACCTAAAATAATAGCAGTGTGTACTTCTGAAATCCTAACAAAGGGGTTTTTTTTTCTTTCACAGTATTTTGTCCAACATCCAAGAAGTCCATCAGAACATGGGCTACTGCCCACAGTTCGATGCTGTTAATGAACTGCTGACAGGGCGAGAGCACTTGGAGTTCTTCGCGCTTCTGAGAGGTGTTCCAGAGAAAGAAGTCTGCAAGGTAAATCAAACACCATAGAGCTCACCCCAGTGACCAGCCGTTCCTGCTTGCATACACCCTCCCTGCAACACATGCAATGCCATGACATGAAGCTGCTGAAATTACTGTACGGTGAAATCTTGCCCCCCTTTCCTTCCAAGTCAAACTAAAGTTGCTGTGGTTTTTCAGTGCTGCTTAGAAAAGGCTACCAAATCGAAGGGCAGATACTTTGGGTCCTGCGTTCTCACAGTGGATGCACTTCTCCACTGAGTGACTTCTTTCATCTAAGAGTTTAAGGGTTGTGGAGCTGCAGGTTTTGCAGAACCTCACCTGCTGTCAAGAGTTAATTCTTCAAAGTCCCAGGGCGCAAGCACTCTACAGCTTAACGGAAGCCTCATGCTGGCTGTTACATCTTTCCAATTGATCACACTGCATCATTAAAGTGCTGCTATTTCAGCATTCAGAAATGGGGTTACACTAAGAGTTTCTAAGCAATTAATGACAGCTGCCGGTACCATACAGCACCCTTCTCAGTGCTGTTTCCTTGAGTTAACAGCAGTTTTCACTGTGTGTCCTGTAGGTAGGAAGATGACATCTGTTCCCAGTGCTTTGGATAGGGCCAGATCTAGTGTCCAGGGTATAACCAGGTAGCTCGAATCCCTCTATGGGAGTAGTGATGATGGGTGAAAATGGCAAGCTCCTTTGAAGGTGACCGTGAGTTCCTCTGTGGGATGTTCCCACCAACCCCATATAAAAAGGGACCCAGTTCTGGGTATGATCCGAGCAGTAGCTGAATCTCTTCCCCCTAACACTTTTTAGTCTCCAGGGCAACATTGCCTCCTATTGTCTTCAGTAGTAGTACTCCTGAATTATAAACCAGGTCCTTCCCGTCTGCCTGAAGGGCTAAGATGCACAACAGGGGGATTGCTGTGTGTCAGTAGTGACCGTGTGCCTGCTGCAAGCCCACAGCAACTGGAAAGCTAGCTAAAGCCAGTGCTGCTAAGAGCACCACACCAGTGGTTAACGTGGCTCGGCTGATGCTCACTGGCTGCAGCCATTTGGTTTTTCTGGCCTTCCAGGGGCACCATTGCATATATCCTCATCTAGAGGTGAACAGGGTGTTTAAAAACCCATATCTATGCCACATGAGATCCTACCATGAGTGGCCCTTCTGAAAAATGTTTTTAAAGACAACAGTCATAAGGAAAATCTTGTTGTGTAGGTGTTGGTGTGCTTGATTCAAGGTGGTTTTGTGCTGTCTTTTGTAGGTTGGTGAGTGGGCAATTCGGAAACTGGGCCTTGTGAAATACGGAGAAAAATATGCTGGGAATTACAGTGGAGGAAACAGGCGCAAGCTCTCCACAGCCATTGCCCTCATTGGAGGGCCACCTGTGGTGTTCCTGGTAAGTCTGCAACCTTTCTTTATTAACGTTTTCCTTGGAAAACGGAAGAGTCAGGTTCAAATGAACACTAGATGTTTCCCAGCCAACTAATGGTCAAATACATCAATCACTTAAACATGAGCAAACAGCACACGGAAATAAAGATTCACTGTTTAAATGTAGGTGCAAGCTATAATGTGTGTCTCGGCTTCTAAATCTGAAAAATCACAGGGGAAGCAGAGGTCTCAAACATGATGCCAAACTGCCAGCTGTGTAGCATCTTCACCTGTAGTATTGCTGCAAAGATACTGTACATACAAACAAATAACAGCCTTCCTGCTGGACACAAGTGAATCTTACTATGCAGGAGAATCAGTCCTGTGTTTTTTAATAATTCAATGAATCACGGAATCTTCAGAGTTGGAAGGGACCTCTAGAGATCATCTAGTCCAACTCCCCCGCTAGAGCAGGATTGCCTAAAGCACATCCCTCAGGGCTGCATCCAGGCGGGTCTTGAAAATCTCCAGAGAAGGGGACTCCACAACCTCCCTGGGCAGCCTGTTCCAGTGCTCTGTCACCCTCACTGTAAAGAAGTTTTTCCGTGTATTTGAACGGAACTTCCTATGTTCTAGCTTGTGCCCATTGCCCCTTGTCCTGTCGCTGGGAACCATTGAAAAGAGCCTGGCTCCGTCCTCCTTAAACCCACCCTTTAGATACTTGTAAACATTAATCAGGTCCCCCCTCAACCTTCTCTTCTCCAGGCTAAAGAGTCCCAGCTCTTTCAGCCTTTCCTCATAAGGGAGGTGCTCCAGTCCCATAATCATCTTGGTTGCCCTTCGCTGGACTCGCTCCAGTAGTTCCCTGTCCCTCTTGAACTGGGGAGCCCAGAACTGGACACAGTACTCCATTTGTGGCCTCACCAGTGCCAGAGTAGAGGGGGAGAGTGACCTCCCTCGACCTACTGGCCACAGTCTTCCCTATGCAGCCCAGGATGCCATTGGCCTTCTTGGCAACAAGGGCACACTGCTGGCTCATGGATAATTTGCTGTCTACCAGGACCCCCAGGTCCTTCTCCTCAGAGCTGCTTCCCAGCATGTCCGCCCCTAACCTATACTGGTGTTTGGCATTCTTCCTTCCCAGGTGCAGGACCCTACACTTGCTTTTCTTGAACCTCATTAGGTTCTTCTCTGCCCAGCTCTCCAGCCTGTCCAGGTCACGCTGGATGGCAGCACGGCCCTCTGGAGTGTCGGCCACCCCTCCCAGCTTGGTATCATCAGCAAACTTGCTGAGGATACACTCTGTCCCCTCATCTAGGTCATTAATGAATATATTGAGCAAAATTGGTCCAAGTATTGACCCCTGAGGGACACCACTCGTTACAGGCCTCCAACTGGACTCTGTGCCGCTGATCACAACCCTCTGAGTTCTGTCACTCAGCCAGCTCTCGATCCACCTCACTGTCACCTCGTCTAGCCCATACTTCCTCAGCTTCCTAATGAGGATGTTATGGGAGACAGTGTCAAAAGCCTTGCTAAGGTCAAGGTAGATGACATCTACGGCTCTCCCCTGATCCAGCCAACCCGTTATAACATCATAGAAAGCTATCAGATTGGTCAGGCATGATTTGCCCTTGGTAAATCCATGCTGACCACTTCCAATAACTTCCTGTTCCTCAACGTGTTTGGAGACGACATCCAGAATGAGTCGCTCCATTACCTTCCCAGGGACAGAGGTGAGACTAACCGGCCTGTAGTTCCCTGGGTCCTCCTTCTTGCCTTTTTTGAAGATTGGAGTGATGTCAGCCTTCCTCCAGTCCTCAGGCACCTCTCTTGTTCCCCATGACCTTGCAAAGACAATGGAGAGTGGTCTAGCGATAACATCTGCCAGCTCTCTCAGCACTCGCGGGTGCATCCCGTCAGGGCCCATGGATTTATGAATGTCCAGCTTGGCCAAGTGGTCTCTGACCCGGTCCTCCTCAACTAAGGGAAAATCTTCCTCTCTCCAGACCTTCCCCCTTGCCGCCAGGGTATGGGATGCATGAGGGACGGCTTTATCAGTGAAGACCGAAGAAAAGAAGGCATTCAGTAACTCTGCCTTCTCTGTGTCTTCCACCACTAGGGCACCCGTCTCATTCATCAGTGGACCTATATTTTCCCTAGTTTTCCTTTTTCTGTTGATATACTGGAAAAATCTCTTCTTGTTGTCTTTAACTGCAGTGGCCAAGCTGAGTTCTGATTGAGCTTTGGCCCTTCTGATCTTCCCCCTGCATAGCTTTGTTATATCTTGATAATCCTCATAAGTTGCTAAGCCCCTTTTCCAGAGAATGTAAGCCTTCCTTTTTTTCCTGAGGTCCAGCCAAAGCTCTCTATTTAGCCAGGCTGGCCTTCTTCCCCGTCGGCTCGTCTTTCGGGACATGGGGATGGCCTTCTCCTGTGCTTCTAAGAGCACCTGCTTGAAGTATGACCAGCTTTCCTGGGCACCTTTGCTCTTCAAAACTGCCTCCCAAGGGACACTCTCAACCATGCTCCTAAACAGGCTAAAGTCTGCCCTTTGGAAATCCAAGGTGGCAGTTTTGCTGGCTCCCCGCCTCCCTTCACCAAGAATTGAAAACTCTATCATTTCATGGTCACTCTGCCCAAGACGACCTCCAACCTTTACATCCCCCACAAGACCTTCTCTGTTAACAAACAGTAGGTCCAGTAGGGCACTTCCCCTAGTAGGTTCCTTCACCAGCTGTGTTAGGAAGTTGTCTTCCACACACTCCAGGAACCTTCGGGACTGTTCCCTCTCTGCTGTGTAGTATTCCCAGCGGACATCTGGGAAGTTGAAATCCCCCACAAGAACAAGGGCAGATGATCGCGAGACCTCTGCCAGCCGCTTATAGAATACTTCATCGGTTTCTACATCCTGATTAGGGGGTCTATAACAAACTCCCATCACGATATCTGCCTTGTTGGCCTTCCCCTTGATTTTTATCCATACACACTCAACACTGTCATTCACACTATTGAGTTCTAGACATCCAAAACCGCCCCTAACATAGAGGGCCACCCCACCACCTCTCTTCCCTTGCCTATCTCTTCTGAAAAGCTGGTAGCCATCAATTACAGCACTCCACTTGTGTGTGTCTTCCCACCACGTTTCTGTGATGGCAATGAAAATTAGAAATAAATACTTCAGGATTCGTTAGATTAAAATCAAGGACAAACCTTAGGACTACTAAAGTTCATAGTGCAGGAGAAAGCCATCTAGTGCTCTATTTAAACAAGCTAATTGACTTTAACTTATTTTAGAACTGGATATTTCAACATCTTATAATTGCAGAATAAGCAGTACTTCTCAGTTCTGAAAAAGATGTTTGCTAATTCAATATTTGGAGCATAAATTATTTTCTTATTTTAAAAAATGGATCAAACTTGCTTATTTTCAACATTTCCAGTATGCATAACCAGGTTGGACAGGTCATTTCAGAGATGAGGTATTTGTCAGTAGAATGTAATAGTGTAATCTGTTTTTGTTTATATTCTGCAGGATGAGCCAACAACAGGGATGGATCCCAAAGCACGTCGTTTCTTGTGGAACTGCGCTCTGAGTGTAATCAAAGAGGGGAGATCAGTGGTGCTCACATCTCACAGGCAAGTAGCAGCCCAGTTGTATCGTGCTCTGGCTTTTTTGTCTACCAGCACTGGATGCTAAACTCTGCTTGTATGCTCTGCCCTTCGCTGCTGCTTGCGGTGCTGATGGACTTACTTCTGCCTTACAGCATGGAAGAATGTGAAGCCTTGTGTACTCGAATGGCGATAATGGTCAATGGGCGATTCAGGTGTCTGGGCAGCGTCCAGCATCTAAAGAACAGGTAGATATTTTCTTTTCACTTACACCACAGAGTTGTCTGCATTTTTCGTCAGACTTCGTTCCTCATGCAGCATTCACATTACTATTCTGGCTATGGGAAATGCTGCTGGATTTTAAGTTGCACTTCACTTTCAGAGGCACATAACTACTGTGCTGGCCCTCTTGTTTACAGGTTTGGAGATGGTTACACCATAGTGGTGAGAATTGCAGGGGCAAACCCAGACCTGAAGCCTGTTGAGGAGTTCTTTGGGCATGCCTTCCCTGGAAGTGTCCTGAAGGAAAAGCATCGGAATATGCTGCAGTACCAGCTTCCCTCTTCACCATCCTCCCTGGCCAGAATATTCAGTATTCTCTCCCAGAACAAAAAGAGACTCCACATAGAAGACTACTCCGTTTCTCAGACCACACTTGACCAAGTAAGCTTTTAGTAGCCTGTCAAAAGCTTCTTTGTGCAGAGTTAGCAATAAATCCACCAATTTACTGGACCTATCTTTTAAGGTCATTTCAGCAAAGAGAACTGAACTGAAGGACTAGTTCAGGAAGTCCAGTGTATAAAATGCCCTGAATTAATGAAAATCTGGGGAGATGTGTGACATGACCTTTTTTTTTCTTGTAGGTATTTGTAAATTTTGCTAAGGACCAAAGCGACGACGACCACACTAAGGACCTGTCATTGCACAAAAACCAGACTGTGGTAGACATTGCAATCCTTAATTCCTTCCTGCAAGATGAGAAGGTAAAAGAAAGTTGTGTGTGAGCCAATTTCAGCAAAGAAATGATGAGCAGAATGCGAACTTCCTTTTTCTGGGATAGGATACTCCCAAAGAAGAAGCTAGAGGAAGAGAAACTGGACACTCTACTGATAACCATTCAATGCAATGCAATTCAATGCAATGAAAACAAAATTCCTTTACAGGGGCAGTGCCTCGTGGAGTCGTCTTGTACTGTTCTCAAGTGAAAGACTTGAACTTAGCTCATTACAGTATAACTCTGAAGCTGTGGTAAAGCACCCATCAGATGCTGTGGGCTTTCAACCATACTGTATTTTGTCCTGTACAGTATGTTTTTACTAGGGTTGCAAAAATAGTTCATCGAGGAATCATGGCCAGTGGTTATTTATAGATATTTTAGACATGAACGTTTTAGTCTTTTAAAACAATCGTGTCAGGAGTGGGAATTTCCTGGTGCTACATCCATTGCTGGCAATGAATGCACCAAGACAGTCAGTGGCAAGAAGCGTCACCACCAGTGTTGTAGCCTTAGGTTGTGAAAACTTACCTGACCAGCTGCGTTTCCTAGACTGGTGCAGGTCTGTTGGTGACAAATCTGGGGCCACAAAGCAGTACTTGCAGATGGGATGGCAAGAGACAGGCCATCATATCCATGCATCTCCATCAGTAAGTGGTGATATGCAGAACTGTGAACCCTGCAAATGCACAGGATTGTCCCACCAGCATCACAACCAATAACCTACTCGACTAGGTTTTTGTGTAGCTAAGTACTCTCCTGCTCCTTTGAGGTACTGCAGCAGCTGCATGAACACCTAGTAGGAGGAAGTGGGTGAGAAGCAGACCTAGGGTTTAGACCACAGCAGCAAACTCAGTAGTTGTACAAGCTGCTAATGCCAAGAGCAAATTCTAAATCATGAGATGACACTCAGATATGTAATATCTGCTCTTTAACCCCTGCTTTGCACCAGAAAGGTACCCATCATCTGAAGTTATTGCTTAGCACAAGCATGTTGCCATTTCTGGCTTTGCCAGATAAAACTAGAAATGAGATGTAGATTTTTTTTTTTAACAGTATTATTTATGACTTTAAATAGGTAGGTAGCATAATTAGGGATTGAAAGTGCTTTCAGTTGATCTTTGTAGCCACAGTATTTCTTTACGTTATGCCTGCAATGCTATGCTCTCGTTCTATCCATTCAGCAATAGCTACATTCATGATCTGACCAAGTTCCAGACTCTAGTAATCAGCTGCTATCTGCAATTACTGCAAGTTGTTCACCTAAATTTTTCCCGTTTGGAAACTGATATAGTGTTAGATTAATGTGTAAGTTTCTGCTTCTGTTGTGCAGTGTAGTTTCAGTCATTAGGTGATCCCTAACTGGAGAATACACCTTTGTTACACATGTGACAGAATCACAGAATGGTGGGGGTTGGAAGGGAGGGACCTCTGGAGATCATGCAGTCCAACCCCCCTGCCAAAGCAGGTTCACCTAGAGCAGGTTGCACAGAAACACTTCCAGGCAGGTTTTGAATGTCTCCGGAGACGGAGAGTCTACAACCTCTGTGGGCACCCTGTTCCAGTGCTGTGGAAATGCTTCAGTAAAAATCCCCTTCAAGAACAAGATGGTTCAAAATAGTAGCGCTACATCAGTCAATAATTTTTACAAGTGCAACAAAGTTTTACAAAGCCAGAATAATACTAGAGGGGATGGATGATATATGGTAAGAACAACCAATTCTTGTTCACATTGTACAACAGTCATAGGAGAGGATGCTTCCATTAATACACTTACAGGCCCCTCTGTCTTGCTTTTACATTCAGAAATAGGTTCAGTAATGTGGTTTGAACCCAAGTGCAGTTCCTGGGCTATTCCTGTATGTCATGCCTCCACCTTAAATACCCATTCAGGTTCTGCACTAGTTCTTGATGCTACTCAGCCATGAATCAATCACGGACCATTTTCTTCTGTGAATGCCCATAGCAGCTCAACAAACAGTGAAAAGGCTGGCATGAGCCTGAGGAAGGCTGATTACATATTTCCAGGTATGCTTGGTAACACTGACCAATTCAGCATTTTTAATACACAAACAGTTAAGTATTTAGCACAAGTTCCCAGATCCTACTATGTCCTGCCTTGGGATGAAGTAAGAGCTTACTACGTGCTCTGCTGAAGTGCCTTTTTCATACTTTTTTTTTTTTTTATCTGTATAATACATTGCTAAGGGGATTGAGAAAGGAGTGTAATGGGGATTGGTATACCTCACTTAAAACATGCTTTGTCATTACCTTTATGGCATCATCACCCTATGGGGATGAGTTACAGGGTGATCAATACACCAGACTTCCAGGTGCAGAAAAACTACTAAACAGCTGAGCTACAGCCATGAGTTCTCTGTAACAGGCTGCAGGTATGTCGCGGTATCATTGAAAACAAATAGCATGTATTGAAGGCTTACCACTGCTAAAAATCACTATTACAAATCAGCATTAAGTCACCGAAGTGAAGGGCTTAAGTTTTGCATTGCGCCAAAGTAGTGCGTGCAGAACTGGAACGAGTTCTAGGAGGATGCAGATTTGGTCCTGAAGGGGCTGTGGTTTGCTCTTTGTAACTGCTCATGTAAATGATTAATTTAGCAGGAAACAACAGTTTGATCGTAACACTCTTTCCTTAGCCCACCAAAAAGAGACTCTTGATTCTTATTGCCCTGTGAATGTCCTGCTTATACAGAGTCTGCTATCTGTGACAAAATGTTACCGTAAACATGGATGTAAACTGAACTATTTCATAGCGCTGATCTGTCTTGTTTGCACTGAACAGACAGCATAATGCAACCCTCACGTGAAAATTTGTCATGGAATAAGTTCAGACAGCCACTAATTTACTCTCTTAAGCGTGTGTTGGGGAAAAAAATCACTCTAGGGTCACATACAGTATATGAACCACTCTTGATAATGAAACTGCACTGAGGTGTTAACTTATTTTAAACTTTATCACTATCGATATGTTGCATCCCTCTTTGTAGTACAGCTGTATTTTAGTAAGGAGTTGTATTTTCCCCATGGTTAAACCACCACTTTGTGCTTATCCTTCCCTCCTGAATTATAGTTGGTCCTTCATTCCAAGCACTTTATGCTATCTGTAATGGGATCTATTTTTGCACTGGAATATCTGTTAACTTTGCAAAAATCTAGAGAGATTTCATAACTGAAATTTCTAAGTTAAATCCTTAAATGGACATTTTCATTAAAAGCAAAAAAAAAAAGTATATATATTTGTATTTGCTAATAACTGTTATGTGAAGTATTAAAAGGCACTCTAATTGCCTTGCATTAAGTAAAAAATAAAGCTGTTATAGCACCATTGGTCTTCAAAGTGTCATTTTTGCGTATGTTCTTTGGAGGAGTGCTGTTAGCAGCTCTTGTTTTGTCGTGTTTTGTTGTGAACTTTAATACAAGTTCCAGTATCTCTACAAATTGGCGTGAGCCACATACTATTTTCAGGTAAGTGAGGTGAGACAAGGCTTGAAAGGCAAGTGCTATTTTAAGCTTCTAAAGTTAGTAAATGGAAAGGTCTCCAGCAAACCCTGAAAAAAGTGCTCAGTGTAACTGTCAAATCCAGCTGCAGAGCGTAACAAATTTACCTCGAAATCCCAAGTCTGGTACCTGCCTCTGAATATTTCCATTAGAGGGATGCAGAAAGCTGCAACTATTGATAATTGTTCCTCCTCTTTGCTAAAAATACCCTATACTTGTTTTCACTGACAAAGCAAAATGTTATGTTGGAGCATAAAGAATCTGAAATACCCTAAACTGAGCTAGTATCAAATTACAGGAATATCACTCATGTTAATACTATGTCGATTTTGAACAACATTTTACAAATGAAAGCAGAATAATGGTCTGATTGCTCAAAGGAAAACTGATTTTAAAATTTTACCTTCCTACTGCCTATAGTCCCACTGTCAACCAGTTAAGTTCCAGAATCCAACCAGTTCTTGAAGTTACACTCATTAAGGAAGTTCATCTTGAGATTAGAAGCCAATTAAAACATCCTGGGTTTTCTGTTTCAATCCATTGCCCAGCTGGTGCTTTGGCGACTGTGCTTGATTTATAAATCTCTTGTTAGAGGACAACAAACTTTGGGATAAAGCATGCCTCTAATTTTTTACTCTCTTTATATTGTTTACTCTCAATGCTGATGACAAGGAAATAGTTTTACTGAAAAAAAAATGGGTTTGGTATACTTACTCTCTTATTTTTTTTTTCTGGTAAACAATAAAACAACTTTTTTTTTCCCCACCTGAATGCAAAAATTGTCCTATTAATTCCCTGTCCCATTTTTCAGCTGATGTTCTTGTTACTAAGAAAAAAAGGTCCTTCTTGGAGTTAACTGCCATAAAGCAACATTCTCAATCAACTAATAGTGATAGTTTATCAGCCATTTATATTTTACAAATAAACTTTTTAAGACAGTGGTTTCTGAAGTAGTGGTTGTTCCACCCAAGAGTGCTAAAGCTGCCTCCCTTAATACAGCAGCTGCATCCCATCCATGCTCCTTTGACACAAGCATAATAGCCTACAGCTGATTTTTTTAGTGCCTTCCACGAGACTTAATGCACTTCAGGGAAGCAATAATCACCATGAGGCAGACTGCACGCAGATACTTCAGTAGGGTTGTGAAATCCAGTGCTTATTGCAAGCCAGTGATTAACCTGTGGAAAAGCCTCCCAAGTGCTCTGCCAGTTAGTGACCTCTACATTGCAGAAGAGGGTGCTCCATACCACTGCGCACCCAAGTTTGACTTGACGTGCCCTCTGCCCTGCTGCTATTCACTCTACTGCCTCTAAAGCAACTGGTACCAGACTGTTGTTGATCTGCTGAATGCTTCATGTGGGGAACAGGGTTTATCATTTCACTGTTTAAAACAAGAGCTTGAGCTGTAAATGCTAAAAAAAAAAATCACGCTTTATCCAAATTTATTTGGCTTTTAACAGTCTGGCAAAAAGTATTTCAAAGAATGTAAGGACGTGTTGATCAGCTGAGTTTGACTGCACAGTTGAAGAAGGGCTAATCCAATTTCAGCACCCTAAGAAATACTAAAATACATAAGGCAAAGCATTATGTGTCTAATCCACAGTTTTGAGGAAGCATTTACTGAACAAAAAAGGAAAGGGCTGAAGTGAACTATAACAGAGGAATAAATGCTCTTCCTGTGGCAGAGTTCACTGAGACCCACTACCTGACCAGCTTCACTGCAGGTGCTCCTAGGGCAGTTCTGGCCACACTGACGTTCTACATTGCTCAGAATTAATATGCAGCATCCCCGTGAGAAGTCTGATTAAAATGTAACTGGGTAACAGGTATGTGGGTGCATTCCTTCTTAAACCAGTATGATGTGATAACTACAAGAGTCACAAAAGTACGTTATGAAATTGATACCAGCCCTGAGCTGTAGGGTCGGAGAAGGACAATGGAAGGTTTGATAAGTGATCTAGCTATGCAGAAAAGCATTAGGAACTGAGAGGTTAAAATAAAAGATAGGTGAAGGGTGGTTCATGCCATAAGTGACATGGCTCAAGTTCTTTTTCCTGGGGAGGTAGGAACATCACTATAAACTTCCGTTTAGCAGTTGCTATCAGGGTGCAAAATTTTACTGATTTATGTTGCTAGCAATCAGCGTTTTGCATCCATTTATTGTAAACTGAAGAACAGTTGGCTCAGTTCAAGAGGGTATGATGATCCATGTGACGGCACTTGCTGACAGCACTTCCATCTTGTCCTTTCTCCCGTCAGTTGCATCCTTTAGAAGGTTACTTCAGCGGCGAGCACTGCAGCGGAATCAGGAGCATATTTTTCTGGGACTCCAAGAATCTGACGCTGTCCCGCACTGAAATTAAATGCATATTTAATTAAGACAGTAATACAATCGGAAATAATATTTTTCTCAGCATGCATGCAGCTGAGGCTAGTGAGTTCTCTGGATCCATCATCTCTTACCAGCTGCTACCACTCTGGCGTCTTCATGGGCACTGTGCCTTCCCGCTGCCCGGTGATCTGGGCTCTCGTTCCACCAGATCACGTGGACTGAGAAAACACAAATAGTCAGCTGAATGCTGTTATGCTGCAATACAACATGTACTGTAAGTCCTAGCACTCTCTCTTCACCCATTAGATGCCTTGCAGTTAGCAGAAACAATTCTCCACTAAGGGGTGGGATGATCCTTTGCTGAGCCTTTAAAAGCTTTGACTCTTCAACATCAGAGCTGAGAGGCTTTTAAGATAGCAGCACCTGGCTTAAGCCTGTAACCCAACACACAAAGCTGGGTTCAAGGACTGTTTACAGGACTTTGGTGATCCACAGCGACATTTTCATCAAGCCGGCCAATCCTGATCCAAGACAGGGGCTTGCCCCTCTCCCTCTGCCCCTTCTCATGCCAAAGTCTGTATCAGAAATTGAGCAATACCTGTGTTAAGTAATCCATACTCTGTGTGGAAAACACCAATCAGCTTGGTGTAGCCTGTGTTGATGTGAGCATTGATAGCAGCTCGAAACGCTTCCCCCCACAGTGCTGGCCCACCAGGCTTCATCTGGAAGGTAACCCATTCATATACTCCTGGAAGAAAAGGAAAAGGTGGCCTCAAGGAAGGAAACACAAATTAACATGCTGGTTCTCAAACCGTGTGTCATGGCCATAACGTATTTATCGTGAAACCAGTACTGCAGTTCCCTGCCATTTGGGGTCAGCAGCACATGAAACTGCCCCTTCATCCCAGCTTGTACAACATCTCACAGCACCCAGGGGCCCACGAGAGCACACCAAGCGGCTCGCTAACTGGAGCTAGTTCAAGTGCAAATGTAAGTACCAGGGATGGTGAGGAACCAAAGACCTCACACAAAGCCCAGCTTACCAATTTCCAGTGTTGCCTGGAAATTTGGGGAGATTGAGACTGCTTTGCAGCAATCGCAAATACTTGTACATGTTCGCAGGATTTGGATAGCTGATTGAACAATGCAAGGTCGCCTTTCCTAAGACTGGTGGTGTTTTCTGGCATTGAAGTGGTCTATGACATTACAAACCCCCTTTGACTCCTGGCAGTTGGTCACAGCAAGATCTAAAGGCATGACCAACAGAACAGGACTAGTTCAGCAGCTCTGCTCTGCCAAACAGAGCTCTTCTCCTGTATCTCCCTTCTTTGTAGAAAAATGGCATCTTTTGCTGAAAAACTCTAGTCCTGTTTCAAGACACATTATCTGTCTCCGTTCAGGTAGTTACTCTAGATTACAGTCACTCACACTTTAATAGAAAGCTAGACACTTGCCACATGGCAATGTACATCTGGTCTCATTCTCCAGCAATGGGCTGGAGATAAACTAAAATGGGAACAACGTGTTTGAAAAGTCAGCTCTCCAGTTTTAAAAGAAAACTGGACTGCTTTCAAATTGAATTGTTAACAGCATGACATTCAGGATCACAGGGGAACAAAGAACAAGGATTACTCTATGTATGCACATGCTGAGGGCTAAAGCAAGGCCAGTTTGACATCACTCCAGGAAACAAAGTCTGCAAATGTTCATAAATTGGGTAACAGTCAATATTATTAATACCACATTTGCTACAGAGAGAATTAAAATACATCAGGACAGGACAACTACACCTAATCTAATGATTGTTACAAACTATGCTTGACTTGCCTGTATCTGTAAAAAGTAGGGATTATTTTTGGTTTTATTCAAAACCGTCATGCGAAAGAAGCAGTAACATCAAAGCAAATAGATAAAAGACGAAAAACCTCTGTGAAAGAGAATAATCATTGTCTTTAGTGTCTCCAGGAAGTGCCCTCTCAGTGATAGATCATAGAATCATAGAATGGTTTGGGCAGGGACACCTCCCACTAGACCAGGTTGCTCAAAGCCCCATCCAACCTAACCCTGGACGCTTCCAGGGATGGGGCATCCACAACTTCTCTGGGCAACCTGTTACAGTGCCTCACCACCCTCACGGTAAAGAATTTCTTCCTGATAGCTAATCTAAATCCACCCTCTTGCAGTTTGAAGCCATTACCACTCGTGCTACCACTAAGTGCCCTTGTAAAAAGTCCCTCTCCAGCTTTCCTGTAGGCCCCCTTCAGATACTGGAAGGCTGCTGTAAGGTCTCCCCAGCGTCTTCTCTTCTCCAGGCTGAACAACCCCAACTCTCTCAGTCTGTCCTCATAGCATATGTGCTCCAGCCCTCTCACCATCTTCATGGCCCTCCTCTGGATCCAATACAACAGGTCCATGTCCTTTTTATGTTGAGGGCTCAAGAGCTGGATGCAGTACTCCAGGCGGGGTCTCATGAGAGCAGAGTAGGGGGGGCAGAATCACCTCCCTTGCCCTGCTGTCCACATTTCTCTTGATGCAGCCCAGGATACGGTTGGCTTTCTGGGCCGTGAGTGCACACTGCCAGCTCATGTCAAGCTTCTCATCCACCAACACCCTCAAGTCCTTCTCCTCAGGGCTGCTCTGAAGCCATTCTCCGCCCAACCTGTATTTGTGCCTGGGATTGCCCCAACCCACCTGCAGGACCCTGCACTTGGCCTTGCTGAACTTCATGAGGCCTGCATGGGCCCGCCTCTCAAGCCTGTCCAGGTCCCTCTGGATGGCACCCCTTCCCTCCAGCGTGTCGACTGCTCCACACAGTTTGGTGGTGTTGGCAAATTTGCTGAGGGTGCACTCAATCCCACTGTCCATGTCACCAACAAATATGTTAAATAGTACCTATCCTAGCACCAACCCCTGAGGGACACCACTCATCACTGGTCACCACTTGGACATTGAGCCATTGACTGCAACTCTTTGAGTGTGACTGTCCAGATAGTTCCTTATGCACCAAGTGGTCCATCTGTCAAATCCATGCCTCTCCAATTTAGAGACAAGGATGTTATGTGGGACAGTGTCAAATGCTTTGCTCAAGTCCAGGTAGATGACAAAGCAAGTCCAGGAAGACTGCTCTGACCACTACTACGGCATTGCCATTTCGCATGTTCATTTAGGCTATTCACACGTCTCTTTACAACCTTAACAATCAGCGCTCTAGTCAGTTAGTGATGTAAGTTAGTGTAAAATCCTTCTTAAAAACTTTGTCCCTCATCTGTTATGTCACCTCTTTCACATGGGTGTATGTACATGCACTTGTTACATAAAGGGTTATAAAACCATGGAATACCTCATTTAAACTTTAAGCCATGTTTTGTTAGTCCGTCAGCATCAGTAACTTGAATCACCAAAAGAGAAGATAAGCTCACCCCCTTCTTTTGGAGGCTTCCCAAGCTGACACCAGGGTACCAGATAAGCAACCTCATTGTGCTGCTTTTCCATCAAGGGGAGAGCTGCGGAGATGAATTTTCCCTGCCAGTCGTTGTCATTGGCTAGTGCATGCCGGACTGCTGTTCTTTGGGCAAAATTCTCTGTAAGAAAGGAAAAAAAAAACCCAAACCCTATGAAAATTGCACTTAATGTCATATCACACGTAATCAAAATGTATAATTACAAGGAGGCAAGATGCACTTACATAAGGTTGAAATTGATCTTTTTATACAGCATATTAGCTTGAAGAAGATGTGGTAAGTTTCCTCTAAATTCTGCAAAAATCTTTTCTTTAGCTCTCAGATTTAAATGGTTTCAAGCTAAACCACATTTTCCAAGAAAGTTTATTAAAAAGTTAAACGATGTTACTGTTAAGAAAGATTCATATATGGCACCCGCAGGGACTCCTGGATGTGGCAACAGTTACTGAGGAGATTCGGAGAAAGCACAGTGGATAAGGAAGTGAAGTGTGAAAGAAAATTCAGAAGGAATATTAGCCTACCAAGAGAAAATGAAGAAAAACATGAGTTTTGGTCTATATAAAATGACATTAAAATTACAAGTGTAGAAGTAATGTTTTTTTGTTCAGCTACATAAAAAGTTACTAGATACCCAAAATCCAGACCTTTTCCACAAATCCACTGAATTAAGAGTGCCTGAACTTCAACTGGTTAGGCTGCAGTGGCATCCTAAGCAGTACGTTTATTCAGACAACTTTCAATAATACAAGAGAAAAATCCAGCACCTGAGAATGGGAAGAACCTTGAGAAATATCGTATCTCGGGACCAAGAGAAAAATATACCCATTATTTTTAACTATTAAAAAGATACAAGCAGAGGTCTGATGAATCAAGGAGAAAAGATGTGGTACCTTACACAGGCAAACACCATTGGGAAACAAATAAAAGTTTTAAAGTTTTTCCTTAGTTTTTCATTTTAAAATTTTCTCACAGAATTCTAAAAATGGGGTGGTTTTTTTTTTTAGAGAAAGAACAAGGCAAAAAAGTTCTGAGAAGCAGGACAATTTATAAACCATAGATGGACGTAAACTCATAATATTCCTGTCCACAGATGGCTGGTCCCTTCACTCCTCCAGGAAAACAGGGGTGACTCTTTATTCTAAAAAGGTACTGTGACCATGCTGGATTTCATGAGCAGACTGAGGACTTCAGAAATAAACCCCCTCTATCTCAGCATACAGATATACCCTGGACTGCTGCAGGTATACAAAGAAATGATACCAGTGTCCGTAACCCAAGCATCAATTTCCCTCAGGCTTGGGGAGCACAGCCAGCACACCTAGTTTATCACTAATTGTAGCTTTTCTTGGCTCACCAGCACCGTCCAGGTCAGTGCTGACTCCAACAACGTCAAAAGTTGATTATACTGCAAAAAAAGCCTGTTGCTACCAAGGCTGAAGCAGCAACGAAACGCTTCATGTGCTTGGGACATTGGGGTGGCTGGAGTGGCTTCCGACCCCAGCGCAGTCCAGCTGCAGAAGCAGTTTAAGCATGCAAACTGCGTCCTCGTTTGTTGTAGGGGAGAGAATGGTTACACTGAACTAAAACCTGAGAACAATTATACGTGCTTATAGACATACTGAAACTGCACATAGATTATCTGCACTTACACGTATTGTACTACTAAGGAGACCTCAACCTTTTTTCAATCCATTTTGAAATTCTGAAGACATTTGTGATTCAGGAACTGGCCCTAAATTGAAATATTTACCATGAACTGCAGCACTCTGCTGCAATTCCTCTATTATACCTGTTTTGAGCAGAGACCGCTGTTTAAGAACAGTTCTAACTCATCCCAACATCTCAAAATTGTCCTGACAGGCTCTGCAGTGTTCTTTTCAGTAATCAGTACAGGAACCAATTTTTTTTTTTACATTTTCTTACAGTAAGAGCAACAAATAAAAGCCTGGCAAGCATTCTCTTTGCCTTCTTGCCTAGGAGACAGGGAGCACAGAGATAGCAGAGCAGCGCAAAGGGATGCTGAGCGTACCATACTTCCAAACGTGGACAACCTTATTCATCGCTCCCAGCTCCACAGACCAGAATCCCACCAGCTCCGAGTGAGCTGTGCGAAGATGAAAGTACTTGTTGACCATTTCCACAAACTCCTTCATCTTCGACGGCTTAATGTCATATGTGCGAATTTCGTAGAAAATGCTATTATTTTGTCTGGGCCCTGTAGCAAGGGATGCGAGTACCTGTGAGAAAATATTAAGAAAAATAACTAAAACTAATTCTCAAGCCAGAAACCCATCTTCTGCCTAATTTCTAGACTTTTTAAAGAACAGTGAGACTCTATAGATGCCATTTTTTTTACTGGGGGCTGGAAGAGGGAGTAAAAAGCTCCAATGTGCATTATTTCCTGCAACTCCTTTTGGCAGTGCAACAGACCGTGACGTGTCTTTTACTTGTCACACTCAGTTGTTTAATTATTAACCCATAACAAAGCAGGATTTTCCTTTTCTCATACTCTTTCCTCAGGAAACCAGCAGCAGGATGCAAAAAGTCAAGGCAATAAAAAGAGAGTCGGCTAAACACGCTACTCAGAGGCGAGCCTGCTGATGCCACTGATGCATCACAGGGGCAATATCAACGTCAGCCTGCGTTGCCCTTACCCGACCAACTCAACTCACGCTCCTGGAATGTTTTCTAATTAAAATCTTAAACCAGTATTAGCAAATAACATGTTGTTGGCAAAAGAAAGAAAAAAGATACCCAACGCTCGGGAAAAGATGGATTCCTTTGCTAAAGTGCGCATCCTCGCCCTTCACTGGCTGCTTCCCAAGTCCCGGAATATGCTAACTTTTGCAACTGCCTCACTAACCTGGAATGGTGCCACTCACCTCTCAAATAAAACCAGAAAAACGAAGGCCAAACCAAACCTTTGGCCTTAGCCTGTATTTGCAAAGAGGTGGCTGCAGGGTGGATTTTGGACGTGACTTATTCCACGAGCGTCAGCAGGCACACGTACTGTACAGCTCACGCCACAAAATGGCCGCCGACGGCCACTGATGGTCAAAACCAAAGGTCTTGTTTCCCAACGACCCCTCGGAGTATTACACATCTAGTTTTGGTTGCTATGTGTCACAGCTTCACTTAGCGTTTTCAGTTTCTAAGCGCCCACAGGATGCTGAATGAACATCACTTATGGCGGGCTGTCACGACAGCAGTCGTCTGTCAGCGGCACGTCCAGTGCCGAATTTCTGCAGGAAAAGAGATGCCGAGACGTTTTCTGACACTCAAGCAGTCGCTGGACGGCGGCAGGGCCACCCTCCCGCACAAAGAACATGTCGCACGGTTCTGGAGAAGTCCCGGGGCCGACGCTCAGCACGCGGCGTGCCGGCGCTTGCAAACAGGCCCCTTGAAGAGGTTGTCACGACAACGACAGCGACAGCCCCGTGGGCTCCAGCCACGGCCGGGGCCGCCGGGCACCGCCCGCCCCACGGCACAAGCCACGCCCCCTCTGACCCAAACCACGCCCCCTCCGACCTAAACCACGCCCCCTCTGGTCAAAACCACGCCCTTCAGGGCCAAACGACGCCCACCCGCCCACCGCCCCCGCGGCCTGCACCGCAGCCCCGCCGCCGCCGCCGCGCTCGGCTCCCCCCGCAGCGCCCGTTCGCTACCTGAGAGCGGGCCCCGGCCCGGGCCAGGCGGGCGGCGGCGGCGAGGGGCCGGCGGAGCGCCCCCGGGGGCAGCATGGCGAGCGGCAAGCCGGGCGGAAGGCGAGCGCGGCGGGACGCCGTCGGTTGCGTGGGAGGGCGGGCGGGCAGACGGACGGCCCGGGGGCGGGGCGGCCGTTGGGGCGGTCTCGGCAGCCCGTCCCCCGGCGTGGGTCAGCAGCGAACTGAACCGCCGCGGAGGGCGTGGGATTCCTGTTTTTTCGTTGCGCGGGAGTGGGATGGGGTGGGTGGATGGACGGACGGATGGGTGGGTGGATGGATGGACGGATGGATAGATGAGTGGACAGATGAGTGAACGGTTGGGTGGATGGATGGGTGGGTGGATGAAACGGGAACAACCACCAGGAGAAATCCAAGATCATGGGGATCCTGTATCCTTCCCCCACCAGGCAGAAGGCAGTAGGAAGGAGTCAATGGGGGCAAGTCCACCTGCTCAGGGCAGCTGGTGAACCCCCTCCATGTCTACTTCACCTTCCAAAGTGCCTCTGTACAACAGGTCCGAGGCTCTGGATGTGAAGGCCAGTCAATGGATGATGATGTGGATGATGGGCCATCATCAGCTGAGGTGCTGACAAGGTCAGAAAGGCCTACGCCCTGTGTCACGACCACCTCCACAATGACAGAAAAATGGATTATAGTTGTAGGCAACTCCCTTCTGAGGGGAATAGAGGGTCCGATATGCTGGCCAGACACTCCTCTTAGGGAAGCCTTAGGAACGCTGCTTGAGTCAGCGTCCCTGTACTCTTCCCAGGATACCTGTCCCTACTTCCACTGCCTGTGCCTCTCTTCCTTGCCCTTTAGTTTGACCAGCAGGTCTCAACTCAGCCATGCTGGTCTCTTGCCTTCCTTTCCTGATTTCTTACACCTGGGGATCAAGAGCTCTTCTGATCTATAGAAAGTGTCCTTAAAGATCTGCCAGCTCTGTTCTGCTCCCTTGTCCCTGAGGGCAGTTTCCCAGGGGGTCCTACTGACTAAATCCTTGAAGAGATGGAAGTTTGCTTTCCTAAAATTCAGGGTCCTGACTTTACTCTTTGCCTGACCCATATTCCTCAGGACTGCGAACTCCACCAGTGCAAACAGGAAGATTTAGACTAGCTATAAGGAAGAATTTTTTTACAATGAGGGTGGGAAACAGTGGAAGAGTTTGCCCAGAGAGGTGGTAGATGTGCCAGCCCTGGAAACATTCAAGGTCAGGTTGGACGGGGGTCTGAGCAACCTGATGTAGTTGAAGATGTCCCTGCTCATTGCAGGGGAGGCTGGACTAGATGACCTTTAAAGGTCCCTTCCAACCCAAACTATTCTATGATTATATGATTCTATGGGTGGATGGATGGATGGATGGAATATGAGTGCACACCTGAGAAGAAATGCTCATTCAAGTTACCAGGCTTCAGTGCCTGAAATTTGTTGCTTTTGCCTCTGTCTGAGTGCCTGAATACAATAAAAAAGTATCCTGACTGTTGGGGAGACCTGGGACTCTTTGTTACCCGCAGGTTGCCCTGGGGCAAATCACTCAGTAAATCATCCACCCTCCACCATTTGCAGGATCAAGCTTCAAATTGTATGGACAGAAATCCATACAGCCCTCCTCCGGAAGAAAGCCCTGTGGCTGTTTTCTGTAGCATTCTTTTGGGTAAATCCAAGCTTTGTGCCAGGTGTGTACAGTGCCAAGCACTGTCACCCCATTACAGCTGTATGCCCAACCACGCAGTTCCTACTACCACACGGTTACCTAGGGGCGGGATTTTTCTGATGGCTGAGACTGTGTACCTTTGCAGAATTAAATATTGGCCAAACTAAAGATAAAATTTCCATTGGTGTCAGTGCATCCAGTGTTTTACCCGTGGGAGACAAATCCCAGCAAAGGGTGGCTCATGGAAGACTACCTGTAGTAACAAGGCAGTACCTTTCATGATTCCTCTTAATAAGGGCAGCACGCTCCTTTCTCCACCCCAAGTAATTAATTTAGAGGGCCTACGCATGGAATTAAAGTGAAGAGGAAAATGATGAATTCATGCCTATGGAGCTTTCATGCTTTTGCTTACAGTTACGGACATTTTTTCTCTTTGTTAAAGACAAGCCCAGGAAGAAAGGCTGTCTAAATGGAAATGAGATTGAGAAACTAGTTCTAACACACACATTAAAAGAGTGGTGTGGAAAGAATGAAGCATCTGCACTGCATGTATGTTATATGTTCGTTTGCAAGCGGTATCCTTGGTTACATCTTTTATGTCAGAAGAACTAGCATGATACATGCTAAAGTGTTTTTGCAATATGGCATGAATAATTCTCATAGTTTCTATGGCAGAAGCACACTTGTAAAGTGATTACTGATGCAGTTATTGCCAGTTTAAGGTTGGTTTGGCATCTGTTTTTTTTTCACTTATGAGCAAATTGCATCTCAGCTGAAGGCAGGGAATGAGATGGCAAACTCCAAAATATTTAAGGTTCTCCTTTGTTTATCTTATTACATGGATGGAGTAATGTTGTTCGTAGCCATGCTGTACTGGAATATTGCTTCACATTTTCAAAAGCTTTTATTTTTATTTTTTGAACTTTTCCCGTGTTTGCTTTCTCATCAGGAACGATCACACAAGCCAGGATTTGAATTGAGTAGTCATAAAAAGAAGGTTTTGTTCTTGCTAACCTGAGTAGTCAATAAGAAGCTTTGCTTTTATATTTCTTTTGTGTACTCAGGGAATAGAAAGGTGAATGTGATTTTCATATTTGAGCAAAGCAGTTCAACACGGTGCAGAGCTAAAATGTACAAGAAACTGCACTGGAACTCAGTGAAAGGCTGAAATGATTCCCTGAAACAATTCAGCAAATGATTTTATGCAGCAAGTAAATTTGAGAAAACTGCTTTTAAGTGCAGCTAAGGATAGGGATAAGGACAGACTTAGACACAAATTTTTGAAAAGACTGTTCTTTCAGCTCTGCATTTTTGCCTGGAACTTGAATTCAGCATACCCCCTAGTATTTTCTCATTCATGTTCTTCTAGAAGTCTGGGGGTATGTTCTTCTTTCCACATGGATGTGTCAGAGCCAGTGGTGAAACGAGAGGACTGTACCTCCAGCTCTTGCCTGCCACTCACAGGTCTGTTGGCCAATACACAGAATGGTAAACAGGAGCGGTGCTTCACAGACGTAAATTTCACAACTCCCAGATGGTATTGGACATCTGGGAATGACAGTGTTGATCTTGTCATAGAAATGATAGTGGATAGTATCTGCTACAAATGCCTTTTGATGGGAAGTTTTAATTTTGGTAATGAATTGATGATCCAAATTAAATTTTCGATTTATGAAGCTGTGACTGCCAGAGCTGCCTGAGTTGAAATGGTTTTTTAAAAACTTTTGTTACTGGTGGAAGCCAAAGCCCCGTGGAGACAAAATGCAAGAAGGCAATTTGTGTGGTGTAGTGCATTTATGTGTTGTACTCCCTGCATGCAACATTTTCATCCATTTGCATTTTCTCACGGAACAGGAAACACTTTTAGTCTGCTCTGTGACTCGTGAATGTGGGCAAGCACTGGACAGGATTTTTTAATCTCCTTTGTAGTCTAAGTGTACCAAAGGACTTAATGCTTTCAAGGGCAGCTTAACCTTCATTTGCAACGTTTGCTTAGACACAGAGAAAGTGACTCAGAGGTTTTGGAAAATGAGAAAGCTCAGTACCAGCTCCTGTGCTAGGGGAGTTGTTCCCGTTCGTGAATCACAGCTTTCAGTTTCCTATTGCATGAAGGATAGAACAAGGAAATTTCCCTCTATTTCTCCATAGATCCTTCAGCTTAAATTCCTTCCTCAGAAAGGTAATTTTCAAAAGCACAGGAGGGAGTAACTCACCGCCCACGTTCAATGGCAGCAGGGTTTCCATTACATAGTGCAGTGCCATTGATAGGCTTGAGAAAGGCGTGCAACAAGCTTGTTTGGTGTGAGCGTAAGACATGGTGTTTTCCACTGTTACGTTTTCACAAATCTCTCGTGCTGAGCACTGCCCTTCCTTTCTCTAGTTGTGCTGCTGGGTGAGCAAGCAAAAAGGGGTTTCCTGGTTTGCACACAAGGCAACATTCCTGAATGTAATGCAGCCTCTTGGTACATTCCCAGTAGGCCAGAACATGTAAATATCCTCTGGTTTCCATTCTCTCAGCTGTTCCACATGGAAATCTGAATAACAGCTTATCAGACTTGGTATTTTCTGCCCTGCTTTTCCTAGCCAGTTTGCATTCCTCATCTCATGAAAACAAACTGCATTGTATATAAATATTTATTGTGTGGCACTGAGAATGCCTACAAGAACCAGTGTCATCTCTGTGTTTATGGGTGGTAAGAGTCACGTTAGTGTTCTTTGTACCCAGGGCCTGAGGACACGCTTGAACCAGAGGCATGTTCAGGTGCCTTACCAGGCAGTGAATGAGCATCAAGAAAAGTTGGTCTCATGTTTTTGTGTTGCTGGAGAAGGCAGTGGGAGAGCAGCCTAGTGCTTTATCTCTCTGGGAAAGCAAGTCTGTCCACTCTGGATTTATTCATCCAAATACGTGCCAGCGTTTGACACAGCCCCTGACCACACCAGGGTGGAGGCCACCAGCTGCCTTGGCCGGGCTGGGAGACCGCAGCCATCCGCTGCTGCACAGTGAGAAGATAAAGGGCAGAGCAGGCACTTAGGGCTATCTGGGAGGGAATAGAGAGCTGCTTCATACTGCTTGATTTTTAAAAATGTTTGGGCCTGATGTCTGATATGGTGACGCCTTGTGTTGTTGTTTCTATCAGCACTAGGAGGAGATAATTTTACTGTGTCATTCTCCACTCATCTTGCAAGTAGCTGTAGCAGAAACTGGGTAACAGGCCACTACATCTGTTTGAATTAAGTCCAAAAGAAAACATGTAGATATGTTCCATGTTCTTTTTTAGAAGACGTGTTTCTTAGAAACTTGGTGAACGGATTTTTCCTTTCTTTTTTTTTTCCCGTGTAAAATCTGTGATGGTTTAATGATTCCAAAAGAAGGGACGTGTTAAAGATAACACACATACTGAAATCCTCCATTTTTGTATAGTAAAATGCTTTTATTCCAAACCTCTGATTAAAAAAACATCTTCCCTATCAACAGGCCATAAATATTATATATAAAGTATTTAAAGACTGTATTAATTGCTTGTGCTTATTACTTGGCCACTGTAAGAATATCTACGTGGGCTTTGTGTATGATATTTTTAAAATTTGGGAAGGAAATATTGCTTTTAGTCAATTAGTTAATTAGTTAAATTTTAGTGTTTAGTTAATTAGACAAAAAAATGAATGCCCTGCTTGCATGTTTTCACAGACGGAGTGACATAAGGTAGCTTCTGCCACTGTGGGTATTTCAAGAACTATGGAGCTGAGAAACTGGGAGGTCTGTGCTAGAAAGATCATGAAAGGAGACAACATGAACACGCAGATGAAGGTTTACACGAGGAAGACCTAGATGGTTTGACTTTTAACTTCACAGGCACTAGCTAGCTCAATTAACATTTTCCCCAATAATACTAGGATCTGAAAGGATGCTGATAAAATACCCAGATCCTCTTTCTTATGTTAAAATTCTCTACAGCCTTCTCTTATTTGATTCTGTTTTCAGTATACAGTAAGCTGTCTTCTGGAGGTGCGGAGGGAGATTTTCTCTAGGATTTAGCCGAGGTTGCACTTGTGTTCTGAACCCAGGTTTGCTTGCAGAGAAGTGAGTATAAGATGGGAGCTAAGTATTGCCTTAAGGCAGGCTCTAACTTCTCTGCTATCAGAGGAGGTAAAGCCAGGTGGCAGAGATCAATCTTTCAGGGCCACCCCACCATTCCTCTGGCAGGTGTTTTCTGGGTTTTCTACTTGGTCTTCTACGCACAGATCTGAACATGCTTAACTTGGAGAAATCCTCGGAGGAATCCAGGATTATTTCAGCTGAGGATGGAACTGTGCCTCCTAACCTGTCTGAGGCCTTATGTGGTGGAAGAGACAAGCAAAAGTACCCATTGCATCAGATTTGTATGAAGGAAGGTGGAGTCCAACACAAGACATCTACCTGCGGAAAGCACCTTCTTACCTTGCAGCCCCATGCCAGGCCCAGCCCAGAGGTGGAGAAAAGACACGGTCCTGGGCAGGCATAAGAGAGAGGGGAAGTTAATAGGGACCACTTTCCTTTCTTGGGTGATTTCTTTTACCCTTTCCCACCTTGGATCCAAGATGAGTGCAAGCAGGCCACTCTCAGACAAGTGCATCCCCTCGCATTGTCTTGTTCCTGTGGTTGTGCCAGGGGGAAGCCCTGACTGACCCGCTGGCCCCTTTTCCCTGTGCTGACCCCTTTTTCCCTGCCTGACCCCCGCAATGCCTAACGTGGAAGAAAAGCGTTGCTGATTTGCTGTGGGCCTGGTTAACCTGGGTGGAGAGCCATCAATGCTGGCACATAGTAAGCCTGTAATTTCTAGGTATTTTGTTCTTTATCTCTTTATCTGTGATCCGCTGTAATACCAGTAATACCACTTATGACATTGACCCACAGCCTGCAGCGAAAGTCCCAATGGCTGTGTTAATGAAAGGAACTCCGCGAGGGCTGTGCTTGGCCTCCTTGGGGTTAGAGGCTGCAAGTCTTGTTGCTCTTTTGTTGAGAGCAAGCTCCTGTGCCCTAATTCAACCCTCCAGTTTGAGGTTAAATCCTGGAGGATTTTTCATAAACAAAAAGCCCCAAATAATGGGTGAGATTTCTAAGAAAGGCTGAATTATCAACTCCAGTAACTCTCCTCTCTTAATTATTGATGCATTGCTTAGATAAACATCTCTTTCCTGTAGAAAACCAGTCTTGTCCCACTTGCCTGGAAAAGTTGTTCCCTCTTCCAGTCTCTGTAAATAACCACTTTCAAGGCTTCCTTTGGCTGGAGTTGCATTGAAATGAGTACTGATAATAGACTTCTGCTTCTGTCTTAGTTCATCTTCCCTCAAGCCTTGGAAAACTTGCTTTTCTTGGTATTGCAAGATGAGAAGTTCCCCTGTTATACGATGTCTCTCGCCAAAGTTCAGGAGGCACTGCTGCTCCTTAGGGTAATGAGCTGCAGGTCTATGCTAATTACACAAGGGAAGTTTGCAGCAGTACTTGTCAGCTACCTCCGCATCTGTCCAGGATGGCGTCATCACCATTTGTCCTTCCCATCTGAATCCTGGTGCCATGAGCACAGCTGAAGGCTGGACTACTTCATCTATCTGTGAGTAAGACATGGCTGACACAGGTTGAACGTGCTGAGCAGGGTATAGCTCAGTTAAATAAACTGATGGGCTAAGAATAGGGAGGCTGGGAGCAGAACAGACAAGTTCTGCCACTGTGCTCCTCAAAGCAATCCCTAGAGTGGCACTGGGCAACAGGAGCTGTGAAATTCACCTCAGCACTCCTGCTGCCACACAGGAGCGAACGTAGCGCCTGAATAAACTGCAGGTTGACAGATACAAGTTGAGTGGACGTGGAATGTGAAGAATGTTTGCAAGTGGACTTGGCTCACCTGGACATTGTAACTTACATCAGTGCCCACTCCATTTTACAAAAAAATAACAGGCTTATTTTCGCTTGCTTACATCTACCCATGTGGGAGTCATCCTTTCAATAAAGAGTAAAAACTTTTAATGTCTTTTAATATGCCCCAACTATCTCAGAAAATGCTGTGGAACGGCATTCTCTGTGATTGTTATTGCAGAGAGATCTCTCTTATAATTTAATGTCTTAAAACCAGAATAAACCAAATCCTTCTCTTTTTAAGTTAGGAACCCTATAAAACTCTGAGCAAAGCTTTGATACAGAGTCTCTTGGCCAATACAACTAAAGGAAGGTGATTGTGTAGAAAGTTCCAGTCTGGAAGAAAAGTCTTATCAGTAAGCGTTTGAGTGATTCCATGTGGATCTGTCCTGTAGCGATACAAAAATAAAAAGACCAGCCTGAACCAGAAAGCATTCTGATACTCCTAATCATCTTCTAGGGAGGAGGACTACACCTACTGTAGGGAGAATCCTCACAGCAGGCTCCGCTGGCTTGATACTAGGAAATCCATGAGTCACAGCGATGTTAGGCAAATCGGTTTAATCATTCACTTGGAGGGCTTCATATATCAATACTTACGCATGGGATTCCTGGTATTCTGAAGTCCTGCACTTCCCCACATTTACTTGGAAGCTACTGATATGCCAGCACTTTGATGTAGTCACTCTCAAAGAACTTTGATTTTTAAAGACACCTGTAGTATTTCAGAGCAAAGTTTTTAAAATAACTTCTAAAAGAGAACACCTATCCACATGGACGTCTGTAATAACAGTGAGCTCTTCCACCAGACTTTACAACATCTGCACAGTCTCAACTTTACGTTAACCTTGGTCCTGCTATGCTAAGTTAAGCAAATTGTTATTTCCAGAGCTGTCTGTCAAGTGAAGGCGCGGTGAACTGGGATTCAATTTACCTAGGATCAGACAGACTGGCAGCAGCAGAACTTGCATTTGAATCTAGGTATTTCTAGCTCCGGGTCCCAAAAATGTATGGTCTATAAGACCAGAACATTTTCTTCACACTTGGTGGCAGTAATCCCTGCTCAGCTCTAATGAGAAGGTAGACTGTTGCACTTTTGCTTTATCCAGCAGGTAGGCCTATCTCAAAACAAACAAGTTACACAGGCAGCAGGACTTACAAGGAAGGATGAACAAAAGCCAGGGTTGTTTTAATTTAGAAAAGAGGCAACTTGGGGGTCATATGATCCTTTTCCATGTAATTACAAGAGTGCTTCAGGAGGGAAAGGCATAATCTGTTCTCTCTGTCCATGGTGGATAAGGTAAAAGCAGCAGGCTGAAATTACAGGAAGGGAAATTTAGATTAGATGTTTTCCACTTGGTAAGGTACTGAAACATTTGAAAAGATTGCCTGGGAGAAAGTAGGATATTCAGGCCTGGAAATAATAGGGGTGGTTAAAATAGTGTTCACGCGTTTACAAAGCTCGTGTGGGCTAGATTAGTATTTTTAACCTGTGGAATATGGACCACAGAGTAACAGTCTGTGAGACACGCAGAGCTCAAGCAGCATGAAAGGGAAAACAATTCAAAGAAGCACCTCAGTCTGCAGCCAGCCGGGATGTGGCAGATCTCTGCCCTCTGCTCTGAGGAATTATTTGACATGTTGGGGGCAAAACCAGTAAAAAAACCTTTGCGTAAAATGGTGACACTTTGACCAAATGCTGAGCAATGTACTCATGCATCACCATCCCTCCTCAAATTCTGAAATGCTAGATGGCTGATTAAAGAAGTTTGAGATGTTTTTGACCACCTGGCTTTCTGGCTTCACCCCCTACATCTTGTCTAAGATAATGTCAATTTCTGAGAGAAATGAACTCATATTTATACCTTGAGATTTTTAGTGTGATAACAAGCAGCTACTGCCAAGAGCCAGTCCTTTGTCACTGAAAGCCCACAAGAGCCTTCTACATTTTGAGTGACTACCGAAACAACCAGCGATGCCTCAGGGTTAAACATCGCAATGGAGCTCAGTGCCCTGTATGCCGCAAAAAAGCTCTTGCTGGGATTGACACAGACTCAGGAAAGGGCAGTCAACAGTGAATGCCATGCCAGAACTTGGTTCAGCTGTTTTCTTCATAATACCTTCTCTGTCTGTGATGCTGAGGCAGCAATCTGGGTATTTACCAAAGAGTTGCCCTTTGGTAACCAGGAGCTCTTCCCTCTTCCAGCAAAGAAAATGAAGGAGGCCTCTAGTTGGAGCTGGCAGAATTTCAAAGGGACCAGCTGTGTTGTTGGTGTTGAATCACCAAGAAAACGATGTCCTTGTTTGCCTGTTAGCAGGGCACATGAATCACAAGGAGCTTCCACCAATGGTAGCAAAAAGTATAATGTTTTGTTAAGCCTCCATTCTTATGGCTTCACACTTTTGGCCCTACCTCATGCATTCCTATCAGTGTCTGCCATCTCCCATTTGTGTCCTGGTGGGTACCTCTGGCAGGCAAAAAAAGTGCCTAGATGAATGGACCACTTGCCAGTGCTCACTGCTGCCCAAAGGGATATGCTTCTCCCTGTCTTTCTCTCGGAACTAGCATTAATAGCATTAATAAAGTGCAGATTTCCATTAACCTCATTTTCCCTATGACCTCTGTCCTACTGTTGTTTGAAATTCACTAACCAGTTCAAAGGATATTACGGGAAGCAGACAGATGAACAAACAGATAACAGGTAGCGTAACCACATAAGCTCTTGTTTTCTTAGAAAACAAGGCTAAAACAAGCGCTGTTTAATCACATTATTGCTGCCTGTGAATTGGTCAAGTCAGGCACTCAGGAGAAAGCCTGCACCTCAGAAACCGGGATGGCAAATCCAGCGTACTTCTTGGGGGTGTGTGGCACACAACATAAAACCCCTGCCCAGGCTGGTCCAATTGAATCCTCATCGATCCAGCGTTCAGCACTGCTCTCAGTACTGCTTCCAGCAGACTGTGGGCACTGGAGATGAAGACACCTTCGTGGCTGAAGGACGGGACTGAATTCAGAAGGACTGGGGTTGGTCATCACGTTTGATGGTGCCTTCTTTGGGATGAAAGGGAGAAGCTAAGGTGATGGGTTGAAGGACATGGCAAGGGGGGAACTGTAGAATCTCAGTACAAAGTATTGCCTTCCAGGACAACTTTATTAGCCTCCTTGTCATGTGAGTCATAGCAAAACATTGGCTTTTAAGAAAACATCACTTGGATTGAACTGGGGACTTTCTGAGTAAAGAGCAATGCTTAAAAAGCATTCTGCACCTTTTGGTCTCTCCCACAGGGTAAACAGTAGTTATATTAATAGTTTTGGGTGGTCTGTACTGTACATTATTTACGGCAATATGCTATGGTCTCTGAAAGCATTCCACTGCGTTCATCTTCAGGATGGCTTTCATTCTCCAATCGACTGCAAGGGTATGAATTTTCCCCACAGTTGTCCAATCTGTCACTACAATATCATTTGAATTACATAGTGTCATCCCCTAAGGATGATTGCAGTCCATGCAGGGAGTTTTTGACTGGTGGTTTGTCTTTCTGTCTTTAGAGAAGACCTTGGTGGCTTGAGATCCATTAGTCATAGACAACAGGTTGTGTGGTGTGCATGCTACCATCTCCCAGACCTCCTACGGGCTCTGATCTATAGGAAAACCCATGCTTGTGGTGGCCATTAAGGCAGATGATATTGATCTGTTCACTTCCAATACCTTCCTCTACCAGATCTGCAGCCACACACATTGGCCAAAGTAAATTGCTGGAGTCTATGGCCAACCCCTGCCAATTCTTGTAAAGCATCCCTTGGATCGCAGAGATCTGGCCCTATTTAATTCAAACACGGCTTTCAAAAGAGAAAAAAAGAAAAAAAGAAAATTGCCAAATGAGATTTGTCAATCTCATTTTGCCAGGTTACTTCAGTGCACATAGCACAATGCTTCTTTTCACGTGTTTAACTGTTTTATACCCAGAAGAGACCCTCGGTGAGGTACCTGCAAATCCTCAGGCTGCACCAAGTGCAGGTGTATGGCTTGAGGCCAATAGCCTTGATACAAAGATTGCCTTTGAAGTGTTCACATTACATTGAAAAAATGCATTCCCTGCAGGAAATGCAGGGACGACACAGGAAATGCAAAAAGCATTCCTGTCATGCCACCAGAAGATATGGTGGGTTTGTGTCATCATAAGTCTGCAGTGTTTGTTTTCTTTGGAGATCAAAGCCATTATTTAGGTAAGGCCATTATTTAAGCAAGTTATTTTAGCAATAATCGCATTCCCATTATGGGAAGCAGAAGGGTTTTCCATTGTTCTCTTGGCTGTTGCTAACCTCCAGTGCAAATCCGTCTGCCTACCATAGGTGTATCTAAAGAACTGCTGCATGAGGAGTTCTTTGGAAAATTTGGACCTTTATATTTTACCTACAGAAAACAGTGATCTTTTGTTGGTATCAAGGGAGCTGCTTAACAATGACAAATACCTACTTGCAAAAAGAGGCAAAAATCTCCCATCCAACACAGATAATCCCCTCAAACTCAATTCCAAGACATGAGTCAGGTTTATTAATCTGAGGTCACCAACTGAAAGGTGTTTCCCATCCAAGCAGGGGGAAGAAGGGACAAACCTGAGAGCCTCAGAATATCATTCTCCTCTTTTTCCACCCAGTTCCAACAGCTCAAGCTCAGGCAGCCCAGGGAAATTCAGGCCCTCCTTGAGGGCTCAGTTGAGCAAAGCTCACTCCTGAGACAGCTGGACTGGCTGGTGATTTTGTGGCCACTTTCGGATGTGGTAAATGCACTGGAGCTCATGCTTCAGCACTGTGTCTGATCAGTGTCTAAAAATGTAAATGTGAATGTGAGATATTTGGGTCCCAGTTTTATAAAGCATTCATGTGCCTGCCTAATTTCATGTATGTGACTATCTTCCGTGGGGACTGAGAGGCGCCAAGCTGAAAGACATCTGGTTTATTGCTATGCAAAGAGCAGCCTTTTACTATTGACTCTAACACTCACTTGCATCTGTGGCTTGATCGTGTCATTTAACTCCTCGACCTCGGTTGTTTCATCTGAGAAGTTAGATTGCTAGGGTTTGCCTTTTTGACAGGGGATGTAGGAGGATTAATTCATGAGTGCGCACCCTGGACTTCAGAGAAGTCTGTCAGTATGAAAAACTATAATTAAGAATTGTTTGTCCTGCCCTGGAAAAACACTCGCACAACAGCCTTATCCTGAGCACAGCGGACTCTTTGCCACTACTGTTCAAAGCAGTAAAGGCTGAATGTGCTCGGCAGGATCGGAATCAGACTAAAAATTTACTTTTAGGACAGCCATTGAAAATCAAAAGCTTGGGAAGAACCTAAAGCTTTTAGAACCAAGGGAGACTCCAGAGGGCAAAGCAGTCAGTGATAGCTTTCCACTGACTCCAGCAGGCTTTGAACAAGCTTGTATCTCTCACAACTGTCTCAGATAGTTATCACTTCATCACCATATGTACCTCGTCATCTTCTGCTTCTCTCAGAAAACAGGAATAACCAAGCTCCTCAAGTCAGGAGACAAGTTCTTCTGACATCAAGGAAATGGAAGAAAACAGCATGTTGCTTTGGCACCAGCTATCAAAAATACAGCATCCTAATTTAAAAATATAAATGGAAAAGAATTGTGAAGGATCGGAACATATACTTGTGGAAGTGAGTGGCCTTTTCCCTTGGGATGAATTTGGACTTGGATTTGATCTTCGGAGAGCTGTGGAGTTGTAAAGCTGGTTTGATGGAGTTGTAAAAAGTTGGTATGATGCTGAAGGAAAAAAAAAATAAATCAAGCTTTTGGAAATAGAATAAAGAAGGATTTTTGGATTCGAGGGAGTCAGGAGCAGCACATCTGTTTCACCTGTAGACGTTGGATCCACGTGGAGATGGTGAGTGATAGGAAGTGGGAAATGACAGGCAATGCCCACCAACACCCTCGGTTGTTCAGATAAAAACCTGCTTTGCAGGAGATTGGATCTCCATGCTAGAGTATCGTATTGTCCATTTTATGCCTTCTGCATTCCTGGTGAGGATTTCCTGAAAGTAAGGGGAAGAAAAGAGCTAGATGCTCTATAGCCTTCTAGCCTGGCTTTTATTACAGTTATCTGGGGTGCAGAGGAAGATGTATGGAAATGTTGAAAACTAATGCTGAGGGCTATAGCACTGGAGCAGGGAGGAGATCTTTTATCCAATTGTGGATGGAAAAGTAAAGCTGAGTAAAGGGCGGTGGGAGCAAAGGTGATAGCAGCAATTCATTTGGGGAAAATGTAGAAAAAAAACTCAGATGGAAGATGATGCTTCTCGGCTCAAGCATTCTGCCTGCACGGGGTGGGCCTGACTAGATGTGGCATTTGGCACAACTTCCAGATGGTGGGCAGGAGTGAGAGTGGGGTGGGTGGAAACTTCCTACAGCTTTCCTGCTGCTTGAGGTAATGCTGAATGTCGAGCCTGTGCACCAATTTCACTGATGGGGGGTTGGTTTCTGGCCAGGGACAGGGTGGGAATGAATAATTAGCTGGGGAAAGAGCAATAATAATATAAATGTTTGCGGGGGAGGTAGGGAGCACAAGACTGGGGGTGTACAGCAGTGGGGCTGGGACTCTTTCCGGGGGGGGCAGCAGTGGTATATGGCAGGAGGGCAAGGGGACTGAGAGTGCCTGTGTTGGGGTCTGAGTCTGGGCGCTGCAGGGGGCCAGAGCTGTGAGAAGCAAGAGGTGGGGCTGGTTGTGAGGAAGTGGGGTGGTACAGGAGAGGGTGGAAATTTAGAGGATGCATGCCGAGGTTGACATCTGGGGAGGGAAGAGGGAGAGAGGAAGAGTTTGAAAGGAGGTCTGGGGTCCTGCTTTGGAGAGGAGCAGGAAACTGCAGGAGATTTACATGAGAAGAGAGGACAGGAGTCTTCCCCTGTAGCCCGTTTTCGACCCAACAGCTTCAGTGGGTAACGCCAGCCATACATACACTCACGGTCACCTGATGCAAAGCTATGCGTCCCTTCTCAATCCATCCCCCCAGGCACCTTAGGGCTTTTGCTTTTCTAGGGCTTTCCATCTCTTCAGATGACACTTCAAGGCCGATGTTAGCCCAGGAGGCTGTCCAGCTGCCTTGTGTGGCAGGCTGCCCCAGAAAACCAGCTACAGAAGGACAAAATGTTCTTCCCCCCACCCCGGCCTGGTGATACAGCCGTCTGGACTGCAAACTGCAGCTGTTACTATGGTGCTGCACCCAGAGAGTGGCTGTCTCTGGTGTCATGCTCCAGCCGGACACATGATACCTCCAGCTTGAGTCTTCTTCAACTTTGGCTCCTATTTTCTGCTGTGGGAACAAACGGTGTCTTCCTTTGTTTAGGAAATCTGCCAAGAGACCTGCCTGCAGAGACCTTCCACATCCGACCACAGTTGGTATCGATCTCTTCACATTGGCTGGGCTTGCTCTGCCCCACTGAAACGTGCTTAATTGTCACCATTTAACCTTCCACCCGTCATTTGTGACCGATGCGTGCTCACTGCCTGTGGAGAGCTGGGGAGGGATATGGATGTGCCCGGCAGTTTCCAGCTGTTTGTTGTCCACACCTGTTGCAGCTTTGTTTAAGCAGAAAAAGCAGATCTTATTAGTACTTTTCTTCTCAGCCATGTTGACTCCCTCTTTGGCTGCAGCATTTCAGACAGTGGCTGCTGTATGAATGTCCCAGAGTTGTGAGCCGTAATGATCTCATTTTGGGAAGGACAGTGGGGTGATGTGCCTTATGTTTGCCTGACTCTGAAGGCTGCTTGTTGCATGTCAGTGCAGTCACAGTTGTAGCTGCAGAAGTCCTCCTCTGACTCAAGTTTTCCAGACGCTAGTAGGGCTGTAAAAAACTGCTATTTACCCTACCAAAAAACCAAAGGCTATTGACTAAATGTTCCTTCCCCCTAGCCTCGCACTGGCTTGGTATCTGGAGTGCAGTTTCAGTCCAGTCTGACCCATCCGTAGCAGAAGAAAGAAGACACACATGAAAAGGGGAAAGCTGTACAGGGCACTTTACAGGAGGATGCCAGTGTCTAAGGAAGCCAAAAACACAAAGCCACAGTATCTTGGCCTGAAATGTATGCATCCTTTGGTCACAACGTACCACATAGTCGTAGCATCTGGCATCTCCTTTTGGAGGCCAAGACCAGAATGGTTTATGTGAGACAGGCTAAGGTTTCCCTAGGAAGGATACCATTCTGTAGAATCGTGTAGGTTATTCAGGAGGGGAAAAGACCACCTGGAGCATTTCTGCTGTGCTCAAATACAGCGTGGTCCCCTCACCTGTGTGTTTGATCAAGTGCACTTTTGAACGCCTCTGCTGATGTTCATGCAAAACACTCTTTCTTCTTGCTGCTGTTAGTCTAGATGGGCTGTTTTGCTAGTGAATCCATCTGGTTACCATACACAAGCACAAGGCAGAGGCAGCCAAGGAATCACTGAGTGAAGGGCAGATGGGGTTCTGAGAGGAAGACCCCTAAGAGTAACCACACTTAGGCAGATGTTTTGCAGACTTATTTTGAGATGGTTGATTGATTGGAGTGACTCCAGAGGAGAGCAATGAAGATGATCAGGGGGCTGGAGCACCTCTCCTATGAAGACAGGCTGAGAGAGTTGGGGTTGTTCAGCCTGGAGAAGACTCCAGGGAGACCTATAGCAGCCTTCCAGTACTTGAACAGAGCCTACAGGAAAGATGGGGAGGGACTCTTTATCAGGGAGTGCGGTGATAGGATGAGGGGTAACCGTTTTAAACTGAAAGAGAGGAGATTTACATTAGACATTAGGAAGAAATACTGAGAAATACCACTCTGAGGGTGGTGAGACACTGGAACAGGCTGCCCAGAGAAGCTGTGGATGCCCCATCCCTGGAATTGTTCAAGGACAGGCTGGATGGGGCTTTGAGCAGCCTGGTCTAGTGGGAGGTGTCCCTGCCCATGGGCAGGGGGGTTGGAACCAGATGATCTTTAAGGTCCTTTCTGACTAACCATTCTATGATTCTATGATTAGTCTGATTCAACAAAGCACTATTGCCTTGATGAACATACTGCTTTGTGCTTCAGTCTGAGAGGAAGGTCTCTCTTAGCTTATATCCTTCCTTCGCTTTTCTGCTAGGCACTGTATCCTCTGGGACAGAGCTGAGGAGTTGTGCATGTCAGGTTTACTTGTGGGGCTGATGATGCTGGTGTGATGCATGCTGTCTGCTAGAAGGCAGTGAAAAAGCCCCTTCCCAAAGCCAAAATACCCCCTTGCCATATGGATACCATTACAAAGAAACCAACCTGTGATTCTCTCCTTTACTCTTTATGTGGCAAGTTGGGGGAAGGGAAGGAGTCTTGGTGATTTGATCCCTAGAAACCTCTCTCATTAGCACAGATACAGGCACAGAAACAATACTGAGCTCCTGGGAACTGGCTGATATTTGCTTTTCCCTACCTCCACTGTTGGCATTCCCATTGCTGGAGCATCCTGGACTCCTAGACCTGGCCTCTTGCTTTCCTGTCAGAAGCAGGATGGAGGGCTTTCCCCCACCCATAGGGATAGCTGTGTTGCACCCTTAGTGCTGGGGAGCGGCAGGAGCAGACCTCCATAGGACTCGGCAGCCCAGGGGTACCAACTATTCCTCCATCACTTTTGGAGGTGCTTAGGAAGAACATGGCCAACCTCAAACTGGATGGGACCCTTCCTTCATTTCTTCACTCTGGGAAGTTTTTAGTAGGGTCCTCAGGTGACACTGTTGTGGTTTTGGCCAAATTGGCCAATAGCTGTCAACAGATGCTCGCCCCTCACCTCTTGCACATGGAGAGGAGGAGGAGAGATAAGAAGATTTCTGAGTTTAGAAGGAACTAAACTACTTTAATGAAATACTAATAATAATAATAAAAGGAAATAATGAAACAGATACAGTATATACAAAACCGTATTAAGCTCCCAGGATGATGTCACCGGCAGGCACTGGGGAAGTCCCAGACTGGACTCAGCGACGGGTGGGAACTGGATTCCACAGCTGGAGTCAGGAACTCACGGATTGGGATCAAAGGCAGATGAACAGACAGGGTCCTCCTTGGATTTCAGCCATTGAAGGAAGTGTTGACCCTTTGATCCCTCAGCTTTTATACTGAGCATGCGGCAGATGGGATGGCATACCCCTGTTGGTCAATTTTGGGTGACCTGTCCTGTCCGCTCCTCCCTGCAGGTGGGACCCCTCTACGCTTTTCTGTTTCTGACACTCCAACGGAGCAAATAATAAAATGAGCTGCCCTTGGTTGTTACAGCAGTAAATATAAGCAAGAGCCTCGCTGCGTACCGTTCCTTGGCACTAGCTGTAAACATTGCTCTTATCACTCTGAGAACGAACAGTTTTTGGCACAATATGCTGTTAATATCAGAGAGTTAGAAGAGGCTTAGCTAAGAAGCAAAATCACCGAACGGAAAGTTGGTTCTGTTTTACCTCAAACCAGGACAGACACCATGAATCCTGCAGGGGGCTGCCACTTTTGAAGTGAGCTGGCAAGCAAAAGATTTAATGACCTGTCCCTGTTGCGGGCTCATCCGTCCTGCCCAAACTCCCAGGAGCTGTGGCTGTTTGCAGGGCAGGGGATGGTGCTCTTGGCTGTCACTGATGGTCTGCTCAGAAGGTACAGACCCACTGCAGACGGGCTGATTTCAGGGCCCTGCAGCCCTTTGCTAAAGAGAAGGACAAAAAGAGAGATTTGCTAGAGATGGGGAGGGGCAAAGGTGGAGGTGACAAAAGAGAGAAGGTGACAGCAGAGACCCAGGATGTAACCGTGAGCCTGCCGTGAAAGCAGGGACATTCAACAGCGCTTTCTGTGTCCTTCAGTTTGGCTTGGGCTAATAAAAATAAGGATACTTCTAAAGACTCGCCCAGCAGGGGAGGTACCCGTTCTGTGAATTCCCTGTTTTTTGGAGGTGATGTCCAATAGGAGATCCCCAAAGTCTGATGAGTGGAATAACAAGCCTCTGAGATTTCCCATCAAATGCTCTAATTTTGGCCAGTTACAGGGCTCCCCAGGCAGGGAATGTCGGTCATTTCCTTTCCTCCCAAGGAGCATGTCAGCTGGAGGAGGGAGTGAAGGGAAATCTCTGGAGATGAAAGATGGAGGGTCTGGAAAAATTATGTTTCCTGGAGTCCTGGGCACAGCAAGACTCTTGAGAATTGTCGGGGGGGGGAAGGAGCAAGACAAGAGTCAGTTAACCCCGTAAAGGGAGGTTTGCAGGAGCTTTGGGTGGGAGGCCAACCCGGCCTGACAACCAGCAAGGAAAGAGCCATGTGAAGAGCAATGATACTGGCGCAGCCTGCAGCATACCCCTCCTCACCGCAGTGCCAGCTAACTAGCCTGTGTGTGCACTAACCCATTCCCTGCCGTGGCTGTCCCCTTGGGCATTACTACAATGATTTATTAGTGCTATCTTACTCTTCTTAAGAAATAACAGAAAGGTTACCCTCCGTACGCACGCCCAGTTGTTTCCTAGTCTGCATCTTACCTCCAAATCTGCTGTTCCCCTTCTGCTGTTGCAGCTACTCTCCACCCTTAATTCAGAAAGAAAGGGTTGTGATGGTCACTCTGTTTTTCTGAGTAAAACAAGGAAAAAAAAAAATTCACAGCTGAGTCCACAGAAATCCAGACACACAGAGGAAAATCCAGTAAATTATTAACTCAGTCTTTCCATCTGTGGATAACGCTATTTCTGGTTGGTTTTTTTATTATTATATTTATTTATTTATGTATTTATAATTCTTCTCCCTCATGGAAAGAGAGAATCTCTATTTGATTTGAAATGCAATGTCCCGAGCTGTTTTCTGGTGAGTACCTGGATGATGGCTTACATGTGGTTTTCTGCCTTTTGAATGAGGAGGAATAAACTGGAAGTGAGTTTCCTGTACTCCTCTCATCTCCCTGCGAGAGGAGAATAATACGCAAGAGGGTGGCTTTCTAGGCAAACGATTACAGAGTTTATGCATTGGTTATTCTTTACAGACCACTGATTAGGATACACTCCCCCCGCTTTTTTTTTTTTTCTCCTGAGGAGATGGGCTGATGAGAGATGGTATTTTCAGCTGTGAATTTTTGACCCAGATAATTAACGTTTGTCTTAAGATGTGGTGGGAAGAGGCTGGTGCCAGCTGCCTGGAACAGGCACTGACACAGAAATGCTGTGATGCTCAATCCACGCCTCCACCCAGGTGCTGCCCTCCTGGCAAGGGAAAGCATGCTGTGGTACCATGTTGTGACCAAAGGCAGGTTTGATCCACGTGGTATGACCAGAAAAATGGGTTTATTTTGCTGCTCTGCTCCCACTCTCGTGATGAAGTGTGGGGCTGCTCGATGGGCACAGCTTGGAGGCCCCTTGGCACTGTGTAACTTACCCATTTTCCTGTTTCTTGACCTGCCATTTTCCACCCAAGTCTCCTTGCAAACAAGCAATCCACCATAATTACTGTTTTGCCTTGGGTCCCAGTTTTGCTGCATGGCGTACCCAAACTTCGTGTTTTCAATACCGTTACCAAGGCAGCCTCAGCTCATAGGATTAGTGGCGCACCAATGGTCCTGCTAGGTTCTGCTCCCCGGAATAACCCCAGCAACTGCCTGTGCAGTTTGGCCACTTCTCACACAGCTCCTGCTTACCCCAGCTGTGAGATCCGTGGTGCTTTCACACTGCTATCCGCCACGGCCAGCAACTTATGGTGTCGCCTCCGCTTTCCCATGCCCTGTTCACATAGCCCAGGCCACAGCCGGGTCGCCTGCCTGGTGTTGGCTCCCTGCTCCCCATCACTGCCCTTAGCCAGCAGAATTGGAGCAGCTTAGCCATGGAACCAGGCTGGACATTCCTGCAGAGCTGACTGTTTACCGTCTTCACAGGGGCTGACTGGTGGGTGCCTGGCTCTGTCCCTTCTTTCTTTTTCACTCTAGGTTGGGCTGTGTCAAAATACAGGCTGTATGCTCGAACTTAAATCCTTAAGCAATTCGGAGCGCTCTGTAGATGTGACAAGCCCTCACAACTACCTAGCAAGCCGCCAGTTTTTGTGTCAGCTTTTGCTGCAATCATTTTTTTGATATAACTAACTGGAAAACTTAAATCAAGCCTTTGGACAAAGAATACAGATTTCCTTCATAAATGCACTGAAACCAACCCATTTCTCTGCTGATTGCCTGTTCGCAGTAATGTTTTGGGATTTAATATGGCCCTTGTGCAGAAAGCGATGATCGATGGTGTTAAGAAATACCGCCTTCCCTTGTGCAAATCTCAGGACGGGTGGTGCCAAACCCCATCACCCTCCTTTGCAGTGAAGCAAACCAACAGCTAGATGCCAGCGTGGCAGAGGCTTGCAGGATCACCCTTCCCCAGACTAGCAAATGCTCTCCTCTCCCAGTCCCGGGGCACAGAGCATATTCCTGGCAGCCTAAATGCCTGGGTGACTCAGGCCACATGCCTGGATTGGAGAGAAAAGGTCAAACTCTTCACAACTGCACACAAATGGGGGAAAAAAAACTAAATTGAAGAGCGGCGGCCGCAGCTGCCACGCAGGTGCCCAGGGCTGGGCGATGGGCAGTTGCTTTGCAAGGGGCAGCACTGACCCTTCCCTCAAACCCGGCTTTTTCTCCCAGCTGCCTCCTGGCCTGCAGCGGCATTACCTCAGCCCTGCAGGGGAGGAGGGAGGCAGAGCACATCACCTCCTCAGAGACCCAGGCGCTGGGTGGTTTCTTTTTTACGCTGCGTTAGCCAGCTCAGATGTGGCACAGATGGGGAATCTGCAGCCTGTGGCCCTGCACTGGCTCCTTGGGGCCTTCAAGGCGCCTGAAACAGATGGGACAAAACCCTGCTGCGGCTGAAACGTGCTTGGCATCGCAGCCCTGGCTGGGGGAGAGGGGTGAAGCCCTCCAGCATGTCACCCTGCCCTGCTGGGGCACTGCGGTCCACGGTGCATGTCGGCCATGGATGGATGGGCACGGGGCTGCATCACAGGGACATGCTGCTCCTGTGGGTGCTGGGCTCAGCCCTGGCACACAGGCAGAGACGGACAAGGCAGTGCCTGCAGGCCTGTGCAGGGACCTCTTCAGGACCTGTGCCAACTGTTTTGGGGGATGGAAAGGCAGGTTTTTGTCCAACTGTTCCCAGAGGACAGAAATGACTGGAGTGGAGGGCTGCTGAGCATGGCAGGAGGCAGATCCTGTGCTGCTCCTGGGATGCGTGGGCGAGCATGGCTTGTGGTGCTGTGGAGCCAGCAGGAGGCTTGGGATGGGGAGAGGGGAAGCTGTAGGGAAAGGGCGGGATGCCTTCGGAGATAGAGGGTACGCCAGGCCTGAGGCACCCGGGCGATGGAGGCAGTGCAGTCTCTCGCAGGGTGGCATGGGTAGAAAGCAGGAGCAGCACTGCTTGGGTAAGTATGGATGTGCAGGTAGTGAGAAAGAGGGGTTCGGGTCAGGAGGAGCCGCGTAAGCTCTGTGTGCCGCAGCCTTATTGGGAGGAGCATGGGGAGATGCTGCTGGATGGAGCTTCCAGATGAGCCTGAAGAGCAGAGGGATGGTGCTGCCACCTCTGTCTTACTGCCAGACAGAGAAAGCTCCAGGCCAGGATGCATCATGCTTGATGCCTGGATTTACCTTTACCTTGCTAGAAATTGATTTTTTTAAATGTATTTATTTTTTTGGTGCTGGAGAACTGAAAGGCTGAGGTCGCCCCGTGCTGGCAGTGATCATGGCTCCAGCGGTGAGCTGGAAGGCCGATGGGGAGCAAGTCAGGGCTACGCTTTCCTCCTCAGCCGCAGAGGTGCTGCTGTGTCCGGGTGTGGTACACTTATGTCGGTGACTTCATGGCGATGCATTTCTGCCACCAGGACTGTCCAAAGCCTTTCCTAACAGGAAACCAGCTGGAACAGCCTTGCCTTTCACCTAACATGCAGCTTTCTTTTCCAGTGCAGGGGAAGGAGCAAACCTCAGGTGTTTAGCAAGTCCTGGTTCTTGGTCCAGAAAACCTATCCTCAACTTTGCTGGGTTAAAAAAAAAAAAAAAAGCTTTCAATTGCTACTAAACACGACACAAATGTGCTGAAAATACAGAAACTAAGTTCCTTCTTTCTCCAGTCTGTCAGCTGCTTGTGTAGCTAACTCCTGTAACTGGGCCCATGAGATCTGGGGGTGTTTTCTAAAGCACAGCTTCCGACAGGGAAACCCCGCTTTCATTAAAAAGGATGACTTGCGGAGTTCCTGGTTAGAGAAATCCTAACAATGTGACTGCGTGCTCAGAAACGTGACAGTGCAAGAGACCTTCTAGTGAACTGTGAAAAAAATGAAAATGAAAAATCAGTTTTGAATGTTCAGATGGGGTGACTCCGAAGACATCTGTGCTCTTTTGAAGCCGGGCTGTGAAAGGAAAGCCCCGAGGCTGGAAAAGGATTTTGGTTTTTTTTTTTTTTTCCTTTTTCCCAGCAACGGCCAGCCACGCTGAAGGGATTTAGGAGCAGAGCACAGTACGGCATGTCCTGTCCCCCACGGGCTTGGGATGTGTCCCTCCCCAGCGCCGTTGCCGTGGGCAGGCAGCCTGGGTTGTGTTTTTCACTCTGCTGCTTCGCTAATCCTGAAATAATTCCTTTTTTTTTTTTTTAAATCTTTTTGAGGAGCACGTGGTGTATTCCCTTCCCCTTCGCTTTCATCGCATTCCCCCCCCCAACCCCGCGCCTTCCATCCCCTCCCCGCCTTCCATCCCCTCCCCTCCCGGGCAGCCCCCCCGGCACCCCGGGCCCAGCCCCGCCCCGCCGCCCGCCCCGCCCCGCCCCGCCCCGCTCCGGGTCCCCGCTGCCGCCGCGCCCACCCTGTCGGGGCCGCCCGCCGCCGGCGCTGCGGGCCGGCACGGCGCCACGGCCCGGCGCGGCGCGGTACGGCCCGGCGCGGCGCGGTACGGCCCGGCTCGGCCCGGCCCGGCCCGGCCCGGCGGGAGGGCGGCTGCGATCCGCCACGGCCGGCGATGGGAGATGGAAGGAGCCGGCGGTGCGGTAAGGGGCGGCGTGTGCCCTGCGGTGCGGGGGGTGCGCGCAGCCGGGGGCACTTTCTTCCTTTCATTTACTTTTACCTTTTTTTCCCCTTTCCTTTTCTTTTTTCTTCTCTGTTCTTTTCTTCTACGTTTCTTTTTCCTTTCTTTTTCTTTATTTACATTTCCTTTTTGTTTTCCTTTTCCTTCTTCTCTTTTCCCTTTTCCTTCTCTCTTTGACTTTTTTCCCTTTTCCTCTTTCATGTCTTCCTTTCTCTTCTCTTCCTTTCTCTTCTCTTCCTTTCTCTTCTCTTCCTTTCTCTTCTCTTCCTTTCTCTTCTCTTCCTTTCTCTTCTCTTCCTTTCTCTTCTCTTCCTTTCTCTTCTCTTCCTTTCTCTTCTCTTCCTTTCTCTTTTTTCTCTTTCCCTTCCCCCCCCCCCTTTTCACACTTCCCTAAGGGAAAAAAAAGCTCAGAGCCTGCATCTGCCCCCATTACTGCTAGATCCCTGGAGACATCAACTGCACCAGGGAGGCTGCACTGGCACCCCCACCCCAGGGCTGGGACCCTCAACCTGCATCCTGGACAGTTGGTTTTACTTCTGTGTTCATCTGACTTGTCTGTGTAACAAATGAGCGCTGTTGCTGCACTGACAAACTCTCTTAATCATATCAAATTCTCCAATTAAATGAGGTGTTGTGAAAAAGTTAGAGTCTTTGGCTGAGTAGTAGCCTTGCGCTTTCTGCAGAGGAGTGGGGCTGAGGTGACTTTACCAAAAGTGTAAAGTTTTAGAACATTAAATGAACACAGGGACGCTCCTGTGCAATTGTGGTGTTATCTTCATCCTTGCTACTAGGGACTGCAGCTATGCTTCTCAATGGGAACGTAAACATAGAGTTGTAATGAGCTTGAACTTCACACAAACTCACCGAAGATGCCAACTTCCCATATAGACGCAATATTTCCATGCCATAAACAACAATTACCTGGCTCCCACGGGGTGCCAGTTAGTACTTTGTCAGGCCAAGCACATCTATGTGTTATTGAAGCGATTTGGGTGTGTAATAGGCAACTGCAATTACTGCTGCTTTCGCAGCTTCAGTCATGCTTTAATGCTGTCTGTGCGTAGGGCCATTAAAACAGAAAGTCAAATGCAATATTTCTAATGAAACTGGTGGTTGCACACTCACTGTTTAAAGCAATTGTAATAGGCTGCTGAGAATCATCTAAGCCTTTCTGGTTTAGCTAGCAGAAAGAAACCTCTTTCTACTCCAAATGCTTTTTCATCAGTCACATCCTCAGTTGATGTGTTTCAGCAGATGTTACCAGTTTAACGCTAGCTGTGACTCTGACCTGGCTCTGTTGATTTACACAGACTGAGAGTTTGGCTATAGAGACATTGGTTTTGGGGTACGTCTTTGGAGGGAGAGAAGGTGAGGTTAAACTACCTTCCCTGTGCTCCCCTTCAGTTACAGCCTTGGTTCATTGCAGAAAAGACTGTAAGAAAATCCTTTGTGGTAGTCCTGCTAAAACAATTCCAAGAAACTTACACGTGGTTCTCTTCAAAACTCGATATAAGAAAAAACTTAGGACTCCCTGATACAAAAAGAAAATTCTTGCACAACTTACCTGTGTGAAAGGGGTGTTATTGGTGCTTGAGCACATTATCTGATTTACTGTTGCCATTTCTGTGACATCAAATTGAGAAGGAAAAGAGCAGTGAGGATCCTAAGGAACACGCTCATGGGTTTTCTTTCAGCAATCATTTCTTTGCTGTTGTGAAGTTGTATAGCTGAGACCTGGATGTCATTCAGAGTGTTTCCCCTCCCTGTCTCCCCCCCCAAAATGGACCTTTCTATTCTTGCCCATCATAGCAGGAAAGTTTGGCAGTTATTTTTGCAGCTTTGATTTAAGAGATGGTTTGGGGTTTGATTCCTGTGGGATGAAGCGGCAGTCTGTCTGCGGGACTACTGTGGACCAGTGCCACGGAGCATCTCTGCAGACAAGTGGTTGTTTCTGTGGGTGTACTCTGAGCCAAGTGCTGGGAGCTTCAGCCTTGGGGCTGGTGGTGGGGGCAGCACAAGTCACACTCCTCACGCTGCTGTCAAGAGGAAGGATGTTTTGGCCATAGCTGATAAACTGTCGTTGAGCATGCAATAGAACTGATTGCTTGAAAAAATCCCTGCTCCATGGAGGGACAGGCTGGCAGACCTGGGTGCCAGGGTGTTTTTTTTCTGAGGTGTTGCATGTGTTTCTTTGCAGGGTTCCTCTGTTTAGTTGTAAGGGTCCTGAGAGAGAGCAAGAGTCTGGGGTACTGCTGGGTACTGATTTAAAGATAATTTAGAGGTAGTACAATGTAGTCACTGAGGGAAGGGAGCACAAGGGAGGGAGGGAACAGCACCTGGAGAGTAAGATCAGGTGGGTCCCCAGGGTACTGGAGAGCCATCTGCCAAGCTGCTGTGCTCCAGCTGAGCTTTGGCAAACCTGTGAACTGCTGCCAAAACTCAAAGGTCGGGACAGTCAGCCACCATCCAGAGTATCCCCCTCCATGTCAGCTCTGCGACGTGGGCGCCGGGGTGCAGCAGCTGCTAGAGGTGCAAGGTTTGTGGGCTCGGCCAGAAGAGTTGGGAGCGGCATCCCTGCACTCAGCAGCACATGCCACCTGTTCTCCATCAAGGGATGTTTCCTTGCAGCTGGTTCCTAACGGAAAGCAGCGTCTGGCGGAGCAGAGATTCTCTGTCTCTCCCACCCAGACCCACTCTCTGGCCTAGGGGTTTCATCACATCCTAGTGGGTTGTAAAACTGTGTGTGGGTCCTTCTCTTTGGAATTTTGTCTGGGAGGAGAGATGTGTGATAGAGAGCTCCTCCGGATTATCACCATGTGGAGAAGTGGAGCTGCAGATGAACAAGTTTATGTCTTGAGCAATTTGTGTCTTAAATATCTGAATCTCTTCTTGAAGGATTCCTGCCTCTGGCACCCATGGTAACAGAGGCTGTTTCCAGTCCCTTTTTTCTGTTTGCACTGAGGTGAGGTTGGTGGGGCGTAGAAATTGTTCACTTCCATGGGATGGAAAAGCTATTTGAGACCAGCTCTAAGTGCCTGCCCCACACTTTAAGTCCAGCTGGAAGTGTCCTGTTCCTCTCAGTAATGGCACTGTTTGAAGTACGCTTCTGCAGTATGTTTCCAGGTGCTTTTTCTGAGTACAGCCCCTCCTTGCTTTGAGATGTCCCTTGCTGTTGTGCCAGCTCTTGTCAGAGACCACAGGCTCCTGGGATGCTAATGCATCCGAGCATTTATTCTCTGCATTAAGAGATGAGCAAAGCGGGTCATGGATGGGGCTTAAAAGCAGGGTGGGGTGAAGGCTAGCCCTCTGCAGGCTAGTTTGCTACACGGTTGAATTGCGAGTCAGAGGAGCTCAGGTATTATCTAGGCCTTGAAGCTTGAATTGCTCTTGGATTGACTGTACTTCCTGGATGCTGTAAGCAAACAAACCTGCTGGGGCACTGGATCAAGCTGTCCGTCAGGGATCAAGCTGTCAGTCAAAGCGGGAGCTCTGTATTTCCACCTCCACCTAGTGCCTCAGCCACCAACTCCATTGGTGGGAAGTGCGTGGTGTTTGCTCTGGCTTGCTTTGGTAACTATACAAAAAGATTTTCAGTGCCGCAACCACTGGGCTAAGCCTAAGGAGACCAGGCTGGAGCTGGGTTTTGAGGGTGGGCTGCTAAGGCAGAAGCACTCCGGTCACTATCATGCTTGCCAAGTGCTTCACGGTACAGCTACAGGAATTTTTTGGACACCTGATGAAATGGCTGAATAAGAGGGCATTGTCTTGAGTCTGTGATACAGTAGTTTGGGAGCAGTGAGAAAATAACCCAAACAGCACAGATTACGCAGTGCAAGCCTCCCTTTTTGCACAAGTGATGAATGGGTCTTGCTCTCTCTTCTGAGCGTGAAATGGCACAGTGGAAGAGGTGGCTTATCTCCAAAGTGTACTCATTATTTTTTTACAACAGTTTTCAAACAGGAAGTGTCATTGGGGTAATAACAGCATCTCCCAGGCTGAACAAATGCCAAATGTGATGGCAAGATGCGCTTAAGCCTGGGATATGGCTGCATTTCAGCACTAAAGGAAGAACCCTTACCAGGAAAGCCCTTTTCTCAAGAGAAAACAAATTCTAGTACCAGTGAGTTCTGGTTTTCATCAGCTTTCTTGTCTGTGGACTCGCTGTGGCCTAATGAGGAAAAAAGAAGAAGTACTGACTTCCTCAACAGTGGGACACTAGTGCCAGCTGGCCTATGTTGTGCTGCTTGTGGGGGATGTATCACGTTTGGTGTCTTCTGCTTTCCTGCCGTGTCTGAAACTGCCTGGTGGTTCCTGTCTGTTTGTGGGGCCACAGCTGACTGAGGATGCTGGCGTGGGCACTCTTAACTTGCACTTGCTTAGCAAGTAAGCGGTCTGCTCTTGCAACAGCATCTTTTCAGTCCCCCAGTGCTTGCACAGCAGGAGGCTTACGTGAAATTTGTTGGTGTGACTTGTAGCTTCTGCCTCAGTTGTGCTGGGGAGATGTCCCAGATCAAACTTCAGTCAATTTCTGATCTGAAAAACTTCCGTTAAATCTATTAAAGATTCAGAAAGAACAATTTAGGTGAAAGCTGTAAAATTAATTTAAATATGTGATATGAAATATTCATGCAGGGTCAATGAGCTACGTCTAAGTCAGAGGGAGATATATCCCTCTTTTTGCATGCTCTGTCACTGTGTTATAGCACTACAGTTTGCCCTTGCCACCCAGGAAATGCAGGTTTTCACACCTTTGCAAATGTAAATTCTTCCAGTAGTTCTTGTGTAGAGTGGTTTGGGTTTTGGATGGGTTTTTTTTTTGTTTGTTTGTTTTTTTATTTTACTCTTCACTGAACTTGAGGTGCAAAGAATATTTTTATCATGTTGGAATACTATCTTAAACTATGTTTGTAATATTGATGTGAAAAAGGAAGATGAGCTCTCCTGATATCCCATCCTTCTTTACTCCCATCCATAAAAACAGCACTTATTTAGCTGTACATAGAGAATATACAGCACATGGGAAAGGATGCGCTCTCCAAGTTCTCAAGTCTTAGCAGATGTTGGCTTGGCTTTGGGAAAGAATTTAATTGCTTAAAGATACAGATGTAACTTCTGGTAGGCTCATGAGGCACTTAGGCATCTCCAAATTTTAGCTTCCGTGGAGTTGAAATCCATGTGGGGCAGACCTGTAGCCTGTCTAAACATTGTTCCACCATCTGAATTACCTTAAGATGATGGAAGCGCACTACTTGCTGAAAAGAAGCAGTCTGTCAGTTTGCTAATTATACTTGGAACAGATTGAACAAAAAAAGTAAATGCAAGATGTCTAGTACATGAATTCTCTGAATAAAAGATGCTTTCTTTGTTCATTTTTCTTAAATCAGACCCCCATCCCGATGCTGTTTGACATAACTCAGGAAAAATACTTGCACTGTGGCTTTTAATGTTTTGGATCTTTTTACTATCTTTATGTTTTAGAACTAAGAACATGGTTCATGCAGTGAGCTGAAGCCTACCTTTCAATTGGCTTGCTTCGATTCTTGCACATACCTTAGAAATAATGCACAGACATCCAGAGGTCCACACAGCACACATCAAAAATCACTGACTTGGCAAATAGAAAATGCTGAGTGACCTTTGAAGGTAAAGTGTAATCATACAGACTTTGAATTAATATGCTGTTCACATTCATGCAGTTACAGCTCAGACAGTGTCAGCCTTTGCATAATAAAAAGCATTTAATTCAGTATAACAGCTGACTGCTTCCTAACAACTTCAACCAAACAACAAAGCAAGCATTTCTTTAAGGGGAGAAAAACTCAAGTGCAGGTGTAAAACAGGACGACTAGACTGAAAACAAATTTTACCTGAATCTGCTTGATACTGCTGCTAAGGCATCCGTTTTCTGTCACTGTTCCCATGCCTTTTTCTCAGCAGCAACTCTTTTGCTTTGTTTCTGAATTGAGCCTCTCATCAGACACTGAACTTTTGTGAAGTCTGCCTTTGAGCGGGGAGAGCAGGTCCGATGGTATCTGCACCCTTTCAGTTTTGCTCTCTCCAGCCCGACTGCTTCCTGGGAGGCTGCTCCTGGTAAGCACATCCCGCGGCACTAGGAGCAGGATGGGAAGCCTGCAGTGCCCTGGTGCTTTTAGGTGAATCCTTGGGGTGAAGGTGCAGGGCGCCTTGCGATGAGGACTGAGGAGTGGAGCTGGCTGGATGGTACCAAGCCTGAGGTCTGCCTGATCCAGGGCCATGCCAAAGCCTGGTGAGCAGGTAAGAGTGTCTGGCTGCACACTTTGGACCCAAGGTCAGTTTAGCCCAGGAGCATGTATGTGGTTGTGAATGTCAGCACATGTGTGGGAAGAGTTCAGCTTGGAGCTTCATCAGAAGGATGTGATTTCTACGTATGTTGTGGATTTGTATCCCTTGAGCTTTTTCACCTTCCTTTTCAGCTCCCATGGGATTTTAGTTTCCATTACATTGCTTGCAGGGAGGTGTGTGGTTTTGACTACTAGCTGTGCGAGGAACCATCTCCTGTTTGGTGCGATGCTGACTCCTAATACCTTCTTTTGATGTCCTTTGGCTGTTTTATTAAAAGAGGTGGTGAATCACTGGTTGCTCTTTGCCTTTTTCAGACCCCTTGTGACTGCATGCATCTGTGCCACGTGTCTCTCAGCTGCCTCCTTCCTTCAGCTGAAAAGTCCCAGCTGACTTCGTTATCCCTTTCTATAATCCAAACTTCTCTGCTGGACAACAGCTATAGGCAGTGCCCTCACCCGAGCCTTTCCTTCCTCCACCACCTTCTGGCTCTCTACACATCTCCCTGCAACTCCTGATAGTTAGGAATTAAACGCAAGCTGAGATTTCTTCTCTACCAAAACCTTTGCTAGCATTAACTTTTGGCAGCTCCAGATGAGATTAAGCCATGCAAATTTGAGTCTTAATATATTTGACTAATGCTTTAATTTAAGAATTGCAAACATGTATGTTAATTAGCGTGGGGGTGTGTGTGTGAGGAAAACACAAACATGGCGTATGGGGTCACATGGAAGTAGAAACCACAGACCTTGCTAGTGGTCTTTTTGTGAGCACCAGCACTCTCTGCTTTCTCGGTGCTGTCGGTGCACTAGCTTTCACCAGCTCACAAATTTATTTTAACTCCAGCTTTCTGCATTTCATCCTGTTACTTAGGAAAATGACTTAAGAAAAGCTCAACAGAAATAGTCTTTTCAGAACAATTAGTACGACGTGTCAAAAGCAGTGAGGCTTGCTAAGCTCACGCCCACATAGGAATGATAACAGTGCTTAAAAACAAGGGCTGGCCACTAGTTGTGCCACGCTGTTGGGGGGGTTGTCCGTCTGTGACAGCAGATGCAGAGCTCTCAATGCGTGACTCCATAAGGACTTGACCATGGTGTTGCAGCTTGACTCACATGGTCCTTTTGCTCTGGTGGGAACTTGCTGGAGAAGACTGTAAATCTGTGGAAACCTATCCATCATTCCTGCCTTTCTTTTTTTTTTCTTCCCCCCCCCCCCCTTTTTTTTTTAAGCTATCTCCATTACCAGTTACTATATTTCTGTCAGTCTCTGGGGGAACTCCTGCAGAAGACAAGATGATGGTAGAAGTTTAAACTCCTCCTGAGACCATAAACTCACTGTATCAGGGTATATGATAGTCTGCTGAGAGGCATTTGCGTTTTTTGCTGCGAGAGACGTTGGTGAAGCAATGAGAATGGAGCAAGCACAGACTAGGATAAGAAACAGTCCAGGTGTGTCTGTGAAGTCCTCCATAGCTGGCTGTGCTTTACAGGCATCCTGCAGCAGCTTTTTCTTGCTTCCTTGTAGTAGCCCTGAGAGCTCCGTTGCGGCCACTGTGGCATCTGCCCACTAGCCTCTGTGAAGCCTCCAGCAAGCGCTGCGCTGCCGGTGGAGGGGCTGTTGCCTGCTGGCAGGGAGCTGGCACCCATCAGCTGCGCAGCTGAGGGGGGAAGGTGGTCAGCTCTGGGAAAAGGAGCTGTGCACATGCAAAAGTGTGTGAAACTGGGCCTCTCCTGAGGCTGCCTCATGGTATGGCTTAGCTGTGGAGACCCCCACCCCAACTTGCCAGTTCCCTCCAGGTTTTCCAGTAAGAATTGGAGTAATATTTCTTTCTGGGGGTAGAGTGGCTGGGTTTTATTAAGAAAGCTTTCAGGGGTCCCCCTGAGGATGCTTTGACCTCTCTGTCCTGGCTTATGGCCCTTTGTGAAAAATCCTTAGACCCCTTCCTGGTGATGTTTTCCTTTAATATGACTGGTCTCCTGCTGTCCAGCCTTTCAGCTGACTCTTGCTCCCTGAAGGCTCAAACTTGGGCACCCATCCCATTCTGCTTTTTCCCAAGCACCATTTTCCCAGGTCCCTTGTGAGCAGTCAGTCTGTCTAACAGCATCTGTCCTCTCAGGGGGTCTGAGAAGCTCCAGACTGACATTTGCCAGTGAATTATCTGCTCCTTTGAACACTTCCTCCTTATTAGACGTTTTCAGAGAAAACACATGACCTTAAGTGTGAATGCTTCAGAAGGCATGGGTTCTCGTAAGCTCTTTGTGCTCAGACTGATGCAGTCCTTCTCCCAGCAGCTGTGGACAGTGTCATCCCCTTCGCTAAGACCCACAGAGATGGAGCCCAGCTCTCCTCTTGCCTCAGCTGCAAATGGTGGTAAGAGAAGATGACTTTCATATTCCTCAATTAATGCTCTCTTTAAAAAAAAAAAAAAACAAAACCAAAAAAAACCAAAACAAAAACAAACACCAAGAAGAAAACTGTCCCCAAAAAGGCCCCGGCCAGAACTTCCATTAAATTCAAAAGAGGATGCTTTGGTGCTTTCCTGCCATGGAGGAAGGAGAAGGATTTTTTTCAGGCTTGGATGACTCTCTATGCTTCTCTAAAAACCACTGGGAATTTTGGGGGACAGTTTGAGGGGAACTCATGACTAGACTTGAAATCAAATTCATCCAGAGAGAGACATTGTGCTTCAGGAAAGGCAGCAGCCAGCTCTCATCAGGGGTCTGCCTAAAGCCACCTCTCGGGGTGAATTGTGGCAATGATTTCTCCTTGCAGCTACTGATCCTCTGCTCCAGTCTGCATGTTCGGCCAGAAGAGCGGAGCAGAAGCAGTGTGCATGCTTCATGCTGGGTTGACTTATCTGTCCTTGGCAGCTCCCACTGTAGGAGCAGGATCTGTGAGGTCTTAGCATCATACTGCTCTTCAGTTCAGTGCTGAGACACGGATTCAGCAGCTTTGTTTCCCGTGCCATCCTGAAACCACCACAAGCACTGTGGCATGTCTTAAACAATCTCTGCTCCCTCAGAAAGGGACAAAAGCCCAGTGAGGTGGGACCTCTGTTGACCCTTGCCAATGCCTTGTGTGAGGTCAAAAAAACCTGGTCCACTGTGTTGGCAGGAGGTCTGAGGGGTGAGGACTGCCATGTCTAAGCTAACACAGCCTCATGGATGTTATACAAAATTCACCCAAGGCAAGTGCAGCCTCCCCAGCTCCCAACCAAGAACTGTGACCTAGAGAAGTAGGCTTGATCAGACATGTTCAAACAGGCAGAAAGTGCTGCAAGAGTGGTGAATGAATGGGCAGGAACTCACTGCTGCTCTGCCCAGAGCGTAACTGGCCTGAAAAACAGTGTGTATGTGGCTCATGAGAAATGTTTGGGCAGCTGGGCTGATTTAAGGGGATTGATGCTCTGAGTGAGCGTCACCCTCTCCAGCAGTGACAAACACCAGATGCATCAAAGGTGGTGGTTGAAGCCCTCTGAGGAAGCAATTATGAAATGAGCTGACCCGGATGCAGATTTCTTTGCCCTTGAGCTGAGGGAGAAGGCTTAAGCAGGAGTTTTATATCCCTTCCAATCTTGCTTGTATTTAATCCTTGCTAATGCAGCTTGGAACGCACCATGAATATTTGTCCAGCCCTTTTCTGGGGTCGTGGTTTCGGGCATGATGACTTCTGCAAGGTTTTGGTGAGTGGTAGGTTGAAAAAAGGAAAGGAGAGCACATGTTCTCTCTCGATTTTCTGGTTTTTGTGGGTTTTTGTGTTGTGTTTTTTTTTTTTTTTTTCCCCCTGGGTGTTTTTTCGGTCTCTAAGGAATGACAACAGTAAAGCAACAGTCTTAAAAGCCAGCTCTGACCGCATAAGCATCCTCCTTCTCTTCCCCTCTTGCTTTCTCTTTTTAATATATCTTGTTTGGATGAAATATCATAAACTTATCCTTGAGCCTGGATCTGGAGGCTCTGAACTGCTTTACCTTTACACATCCTTATAGTGCTCTGACAACCTAAATAGATGTTAGGTTCAGTGTTCCCATGCATGCCAGTATCTGTAATTCTCATCAGTAGTGCTGAGCACTTCTGAAAATCAAGTTATCCCTTTCAGACGCCAAGACAAAGGTCTTGCAGTCTCTGCTTAGACACCAAACTGTGATAAATGCTGCCTTGTACACTGAAAAACCATTAATTTAACCACTAATTTCTGCCTGTTACTGGATGATACTGAAAGTGTTGGAAACTGGACTGTTCTTCATTGCTTTACAGTAAGGTACAGGCAAATATAGACCTTTGGAAAGTGTGCTTGTGGGCAGGGAAGCTCAGTGCAGCGGATGTCTGTGAAGCCTCAAAGAGGAGGGCTGAGGGACGGACATGCTGTGTCCCGGAGGTGTGTAGATCAGAAATTTCTGACTGCTCAGGAACTAGACTGCTCTATCCACTTTATTTTCCATTTCATTCATCTGTGAGTGGGATTTGGCACCAGCTAGTTGTTTAGCTTTCCCTTCCTTTGCATTCATCTAGGTAGGCTGACATTTTGTCTGTCCCCGTAAGCTACTCCTGTCCAGGCTATTGCAGACAGAGAGCCGCCTCCTGTGTGCCCTGGGTCCAGCTGTTCCCCTTCTAGACCTTCCTGCCCCACTTCCTGCAAATGACCTGTAAAAGCAGGGGAGACAGGGAGGCTTCTTCCAAGCTCATTTCATCATGCTCATGGTAGTCATCTTTGTGCTAGAAAGTCCTTCATCACATTTTTCCCTACGTATTTGGTAGGCTAGTGTTAGCAGGTCCATCAAAGTGCCCATTGGAGCCCTGGTCATGAATAGCTGGACCAGTGAATGGCAAATAAATATATCCAAGACCCCCGTAGAAGATCTACTGCCCACTTTACTACCATTACAGTGGTCTGTTGGAGTAAATCCTGCAGAGCTGGTGCAGTGCAGAAAAGTGGCAGAAAGAATGGGGGTGAAAGGCCAAGAAAACCTGAAGCAAAACAGTTCTAGGGCATGGGGCAAGATAGTTATTTGTCAATATGCTCTTGGAAGAAACTATAATTGCTGGAGAGCTGGCCATAGAGGAATGTATGGATTTGTGATTACATCCATCTCTGATTAAAGAGCCTTGACCATGTGTTCCTTTGAATTATGTGTCTCCTGTACTTTGAATTTCTGTTTGTAGCTGATGCTTACCCTAAGGTATTTGGTGGAAGTGCATAAAAGTTATTATTGTCCTGGGGGGCAGAATGTTCCATCTGGCTTCTTTTTTTTAAAGAGTATTTTTGTAAGCCAAGGCCTTTGCCAATGTGAACCATGCAATGACTTGCTATGCCGTAACAACTGGCTGCCTCAAACATAGGGTATGAATTTAAAGGTCACTGAAGAATTTATAGAGTTAATGATTTATTTCATCTGTCACTTCAGACAGAAGAATTACAGGCTCCGTCTTGCTCAGCTGGGAAGAAACTTAATGCTGTTTGCAGACAGTTTTTGCGCTACAGTTTATTGCTGGTGTGTGCTTTATCTCGGAGATTTCATTTGTCCCCACCTGTTCAGAAAACTAATTTTAATCTTAGTCCTGCAGCCTTTCTCTCCTCTGAAAAACTGGACCTTTACTGTGTGGCACCGGGATGCTCGGCCTGTCCGTCCATCTGTACCCCCAGGTGCTCCCCTGCTAGCTGGGGACCTGTGCCCCCTCCCCATCTCCTGGACACAGAAGGTTTGGCTTGTGTGGTACAGTCATAAAAACAGGTCGGGCTATTGTCCAGTTCTAGACAGCGGTGGTCAGGTGTGGCCTGCCCAACAGGGACCTTCAAACAGCACTCACCACACATTTGCATGCCTTAATATCTTTTTCCCCCATTTTTGATCATCCTTGTGGTAGCCTTTGCTTCTCCTTTTCTCTGGCCCAGTATCCTCCCAGAGAAACAGCTTGCCCCATGTACGGTTTTCCCATGGGTCCCAGTTTTGTGACATCCGTACCCAAATTTGCTACTTCTCATACTGTTCCCTAGGCATTTTTAACCCTAACTGGTATTACTGAGATGGTTGCCCAGTGCTACTGCCCTTGCGGTGGGGTAAGCCAGCTAAAGATGTGAGGGGTTGGGTGCTCCAACATCATTGCTTAATACTGAAACGCTTGGGCTCGAAGACAGAAAGGTGAGCTCTTTAAACGCACTCTGAGTTAGCCTGTGTCTGTTCTGGTTGATCTTGGTGATGACAGAGTTAAACGAACACTCTGAAAATCCTACCTGACAGCCCACCTGGAGGGATTTCGTGTTCCTGCTGCTGTTTTTTCACTAAAAGGTAGATAACTTTGTTTTTCTGACTCTACAGGCAGAAGCACTTGTGTGGGATAATGATGTATCGGCTCATGCCCAGACTGTTGCCAAGGCCAAATATGAATTTTTATTTGGCTTGGAAGAAAACAAGCCTTCAGAAATGGGTAAGTGCTATGTATTACTATTGTGTGGAAAAAAAAAAAAATATCTCTTAAGCCACTCAGGAACGTTTTGCAGAAGCTGCTCCCTAATGAGCCCAGGAGGGCTCGCTCACTGTGCTATGCTGCCCTTCGCTGGACCACAGTGCACATACCAGAGCAAAGGCACCTGATGCTTTGGCCCCAGAAAATGACTGCAGTTCCCTGTCTTACGCCCCCACCCTTTCTCTTTGGCTTACCTTGGCCACCTCGATGTGACAGCAGGGACTCGTGTGTGAGACACACGTTGGTGGAGGAAGTCCTGGCACTTCTCTGCAGCGGAGTTGTTTCAGCCACGTGTTCTACAATTACGCATGCTGAAACATGGCCATCTCTGCCCGGAGGTCCTTCCAGAAATGCCCTTTGTGGTCTGCACTTTGCTCTTCCTACAGCTAGAGGTAGATAAGATTTTAATTTAGATACTTGAGGTGGTACCTGAACTGCTCCGTCCTCTGTAGTTACTAATTCAAGAAATCCAGGTGCAGCATGTAATATTATGCCTAAGGATCAGTCTTGTTTCTATTCTTTTCTTGTAAATACATGGTGTTTTCTACCTTTTCGCAGATCAAGCTTGGAAGAAAAGAAATGTAGTTACTATACCTATTTCTCTTGCCTTGTCATAATTCTCAACAATTCCTGCCCTCTTTGCAAAAGTATTTCCCCAGGCTGTTCTCTTTGCACCTTGATCCTATTTAATTACAAACTTTCTGGAATGTCACTTTTAATTAAAGACGACTCCCTTCTTGCCGGAGAAGGGAAGCACTTTGTACAGAAACAATCTGTGTACGTTCCTCCACTTCAGTAAGGAAAGGCGGGGGGGGGGGGGGGGAGGTGTTGGAGAAAGAAAAAAGAAAAGCAGAACTGAAGTCTGGAAAGTGAGTAAACAGTTTCTCCCTGGATTTTCTGAAGTTTGGTCTTCCACTTGGGAAATCCTAATTGCAGAGTGGAGGGGAAAAAACCCAAAACAACCCAAATGTCCTCATTTAGAAATTTTAAAACCTTCTACAGATTGCCACAAAATGTGTATCAGATTATTACATGAATCACAATGACCTCATTTCTTGTTTGGAGAGACACAGTGTGAGAGCACTATCAGCAGGCATTAGTACATTTCCGGAGATTGGCATTAAATAAAGTATGCTGCGTCTAATAAATCCAAGTGAATCTATTGTTATTACTAACCAAAACAATTATCAAATGTGGTGGGTATTCTGAGCTGAGTACTGAGCCCTAAAATAAAGGCCGGCAAAGAGTAAGCTAGATACATTGGTTTATGTGTGTACTTTTCTTCATTTTTCCTGTGCTGCTGCTTGCCTTGTTTCTGAATTTCCTTCTGTTCCTGTATTAATCAGAAACTACCATTAAGGACTAACAATTAGTGAAATGGGAGTGACTTCAAGGGAGAGTTGCCAAATATTTAACAGTGGTTAACGTATAACATGTGTGAATTGTACCCAAAAACTGTATGACATTGTGCCTACCTAGGCTGGCTTAACGCTGTCACAGACAAATGCATCTTCCTCCTCCTCCAGGAAGATGTTTGACCATAATGGATAAATGACAGTGGTGCTGTCCCTTCTACTTTTTTTTCTTCAAGTGAGCAGGTTTTAACTGCTTATTAACTGGAGATCAATGAGGACAGTGTGACTGAGGGCACAGTAGTACAAACGCAGGGCTCTGCGCACCAAATCCTGTCTTCCTTTGATTTGATATATGTTGACATGTATGTCATGACATACATTGTGGGAGGACACAGTTATGCCTGAAAGCGTCTGTGTCCTGCTCTGGGAGGAGGTTAGATGGGGAGGGCAAAAAACACCACCAAAAAAACAGACAAACCCTCTCTTTTCTGAAGTTGCCTTTGAAAGAAAGAAGACACGCTTTTTGTGGGTCCAAGTGTGAAAGATTTCAAGCAAATGAGTGACAGGGGCAGGGCCAGGAGAAGTCCTGGCATTTAAACTTGATCAAGAGAACAGCCTGTTACCATGGGCAGTAAAGCTGAACTGTATCTAACCCAAAGTAGTTCAGCCATGCCCTGGCTGGCCTCAGAAACTGAGAATGTAAGACGTAAGCTGCTGAATGGCTTAATTATTTCTGCCTCCTAGTTTATCCTTTCTCTTTCGGCCACAACCATATTACTGCAGCCCTGCTGGATGCTGTTGAGGGTATAAATTTTTTAATTGGGTACTAAAATACTTGCATTAGACAATCCAGTTCTCAAAAAAGGAGTAACTGGGGACAACTGTAGCAAACACTTCTGTCTGCCTAGATGGGAGACTGCAGACTTTGTTAATAAGGTGCCATGCTGGTTTTTACGCTCCGTGTTGAAGCTTACAGTCATTCTCACAGGTGAGAAGGGGCGGGGGGGGGGAAGTTAGATGCCTGTAGAAGATGTGTTTCATCGCCAATATTCAAATGCTAATAAAGCTGCCACATTAAAAACAATTCCTCCTCATTTCTCTCCTTTGCTGCCCTCAGTCTGGTTTTCTCTGAGGTATCTGTGATCCCTGATGTGCTCTCATCTTTACTGTGTGATGCCTCTTGTCTGGCTCCTCTCCTCTCTCGTCTGTTGCCCGTTCCCCTGCCTTGGATGCATCACCCGGAGCAGAAGCAAGTCCAGGCCCCCAGGACGCTCATCGCATCACGGGAGGGCTCGGGGCTATGCGTCTCCCTGCAGACCCCTGCTTGTGGGTCTGCTCCTGGCTGTGTGGGTGTGGGGAGGATGCACCACCCGTGGCCACGTGCCGCTGCCCCGACTGGCTGCCTTCCTTGGCAAAGCCCCAGCCTTCTGCCTTCCAGCAAAAGAAAATGTTTTTAAAAAACTGCATTTGCCTGGGTTGGACAAGATGTCTTCTCAGCCTTGTTGACATAAAGGGCGCTTGTTGTATATGGAAACATACCCTTCTCTGCAATTGGCCGTGGAAACAGTGATCTGTTTTGAGCAGCCCTATCTTTTAGGCTTGGGCATACTAGGGAGTACTGATTTTTGTGACTTTGCAGTTAATACATTTAAATACCAAAAAGAAAAAAAAAAAGTCCCATCAAAATGACTTAGGCCTAAAAAGTACTTCCTTGGGGAAAATAGAGGGGGATGCTACAAAATCATTGCTTAAGTAAACATGAAAGCCAAGTACCCCTTAATTCCTGTTATATGAGAAAATAAATCCAAGACAGTTGTTAGGAAGAAGATAGCTTCTTAAGACTCATAAGCAGTCTTTTCTCCGATGCTTCTAGGAGGAGAAAGCTTTCACCCCTCCTGTGTAACAGAAGGTTTAATCTCATCCTTCACAAAAAAAGCCCTGTACAAATAGTCCCTGGGTTGCTATGCAAATCTGGTCTTTCCCAACAGCTGCTGGAAGAAGCTTGTTTTTGAATTCCTGATGAAACAAATAGCTTTTTGGAAAGCCTGTCACTTGCTGTTTTGTGTACAGTGAGGTGTCATGAGGCAACTGAGCTCATTTAACAGCTTGCTTCTGCCAAAAGAGATGGTCCCAGCCTCACGCTGCCGCAGATTGTCTCATGCTAGTTCTTCTGCTCATCTGTTTTCTTAGCAAGCTCAAGCCAGCAAAAACTGAGTAACAAAAAACCCCAAAACAACGCCAGAAAAACAAATCTAAAAAAAAAAGGTTTACTTTCTCCTGGCAACGTGTGCTGAATCACCTGTGCAAGGGGTCAGACAGTGCCAGAGCTGACACATGAAAGAAAATGAAATGCATACTTTAACCCATGCAACTCTCCCATTCCTGAGCCTGAATCATGGAAATTATTGCTTTTGCTGTAGAATTTCTTGAACTTGTTTCAGGAGCAAAGGAAGCATACAATGGCTGCTTTTCTTTTTTTGTACAAGCAAAGCCTTTTCACAGAATCACAGAATCACAGAATCTTAGTGGTTGGAAGGGACCTCTGAGATCATCGAGTCCAACCACAAAAAAAAAAAAAAAAAAAAGCACCCACCTACTAAACTCTACACCCACAACCCCACACACAACACCCCACCACAAACAATAATCTTGGGCACTAGAGCACGCCCTGAAGAGCCATGTCTACACGTTTCTTAAATACCTCCAGGGATGGTGACTCCACCACCTCCCTGGGCAGGCTGTTCCAGTGCCTGACCACTCTTTCAGTAAAGTAATTCTTCCTAATATCTAATCTAAATCTCCCTTGCAGCAGCTTCATACCATTTCCTCTGGTCCTGTCGTTATTCCCTTGGGAGAAGAGGCCAACCCCTGCCTCTCTACAGTTTCCTTTCAGGTAGTTGTAGAGGGCAATGAGGTCTCCCCTCAGCCTCCTCTTCTCCAAACTAAACATGCCCAGCTCTCTCAGCCTCTCCTCATAGAACTTGTTCTCCAGACCCCTCACCAGCTTGGTGGCTCTCCTCTGGACACGCTCCAGCACTTCAATGTCCCTCTTGTACAGAGGGGCCCAGAACTGAACACAGTACTCGAGGTGAGGCCTCACCAGTGCCAAGTACAGAGGCACGATAACTTCCCTACTCCTGCTGGCCACGCTATTCCTGATACAAGCCAGGATGCTATTGGCCTTCTTGGCCACCTGGGCACATTGCTGGCTCATGTTAAGCCAGCTGTCCACTAACACTCCCAGGTCCTTTTCTGCCGGGCAGCTTTCGAGCCACTCTTCCCCAAGCCTGTAGCGTTGCCCGGGGTTGTTGTGACCAAAATGCAGGACCCGGCACTTGGCCTTATTAAACCTCATCCCATTGGCCTTGGCCCATTGATCCAACCTGTCTAGATCCCTCTGTAAAGCCTTCCGACCCTCAAGCAGATCAACACTCCCACCTAGTTTGGTGTCATCCGCAAACTTACTGAGGGTGCATTCAATCCCCTTGTCTAGGGCCACCCTTCGTGGTCCTATGATGCTGATTTAAACAGCCTTAAGAAAATTGCCCCAGTAACTTTCTGTAAAATGAGTACAACTAACTTACTAGGTTGTCCTTTGCTCTTCTGCCTCGCTTGCTTTCTCTGTGTCCCTTCAAGTCATGCGTATCCAGCTCTGCTGCATCCTCCTTGCATTGTATGGATGTGTCACCTTCCTGATCCTCGCTCTAAAAACTGCCCTTAGAACAAGGTCATTCACACGTTATATCGTTCTCACACTGGCACAGATTGCTGCCTGTAGTCTTGCCCAGTGCTTCAGCTGCATTGCTTTCCGTTTTGATGCATCACCCTTTGTCATATTTTCATCTCTTGCTCTTTCCATCTCCAGGCAATCCTGAAAGTCTGGGCTCCCTGGTCTGGTGTCTTCCTCTCTAGCTCTGCTTTCCTGAAAAGGTGTAAAGCTGTATTTTCTGAGGGTTGAATTTTCTGAGGGCCTGATTTTCACATTCGTGTTTTGTAATTATGGTGGACAGAGCTTGTGAGGATAGGAACATCAGATGTGCATTTAAGAGTGTGTCCTGCAGCGTTTACCAGGGACGCATGCAAGACTGGAATCCAGAAAGTTCAGACCTGTTGTGCCCCCCCCCACTTAATTAAAAGTCCATCATCCTTTTGTGTGTACTTGACTCTATCATCTTTCTTTTTGTTGTTTCTAGTGTCCCACTGCATTTTCTGACACACGGGAGTTTTTAAATAGTTGTGTGTAATCAATAAGTTTTCTCATAGATATCCCTGATGTTTGGTGTCGCTGGTTGGCAATGATGCAAAGAGAAGGTTAACTTTTTAAATTTAGGTCTCCAGAGGTACTGTATTAAAAGGTACTTTTCTTGTTGAGTTTGTGCACTCTAAGGAGTGATTACATCTCCAGAACCAGCACATTGACCAGCTGTGCTGAGTGCTTCTCTTTCACGCCAACGCGGAGTAAACCAGGTGATTTTGAACTACTGCTTGGATGCTCTGAGGAGCAGCAAGCTGTCACAGTGCTGTCAGAAGAGCACATGTGACTGTGCATATGGAAAAATTAATGCCAGCGAAGGAGGACAGGCTGCACTGTGCTCTGCATCTCGGCTGCGTGAGGTCGAGCTCTCTTTCTGTCGTTCCCTCTGAATTTCTGAGCCCTGCTTGCCCGGGCTGAATGAAGCTGGGGCACGCTCCGGAGCTGTCAGGTGTGGTGTGATGAATGTCTGGGTTTCCAGTCCCAGGGAAAGGAAAACTAAAGGGGTGTGAGGCATTATGCTAAGTCCCTTGCTCTGTAGGAGGAAATTGGATGTCTTGTGACCTGCACTTGAAAGCTGGCTAGTTCAAGTTATCATAACCTACAGCTGCAGGGAGGAGATTACCACATCCTTGACTTGGTAAACAACAGTGTTGTTTGAAGGCCAAGGGTTTAGTACAAATAATCGTTAAGACATGGGCTGTTTGTTTATTGTTTTTTAAAGGTGCTGAATTAAGCACTCAGAAGTTAGGAAATGCCAGAGTTAAGGCAGTAATTACCTCCCCATCTGTGGGCTGTCAGCCGAACCCGAGAGCTGTCCTGACGTGAGTGCACAAATATTTGGGGGCCTGGTGATGCTGGCAGCCTGTTGGTGGTGTCTGGCCGCTTCAGACGCTCTGAGCACACGTGGCGCAGGCTGAAGCTGGCTCAGAAACACTTTCCCGGAGGTGGCCGGGCCCTTCCCTTCTGTCAGGCAGACAGAAAATGATGCACCCAGGCCAGTGGGCACAACAGGAGAGGCTCAGCCATCTGACTTGTCTGGCTGTAGGCAGGTATGGTGGGCCACAGCTGCATTTTGCTTGTCACCGTGGGCTCCTCTCCTCTCTTTGACTTCAGCCCCATCACCTGGTGAGACAGGCAGCACACCCAACACAAGCGCTCCATTGTGCTGTAGCCTTGATTCATCTCTGAAGCTTTCTGTAGGAAAAGATGCTTGTTATCCTGCTATTGGAGATGGCTTGATAAGGAACATAGAAAAGACATTTAATTAAAATTCTGTGGGTAGATGCAGTTCTGGCGTGGTATCGCTCAGAAAAAGTGTTACACAGGGTACAGCAAGTATTTTTCCTGTTTGCAGTTCACTGCTTTAACAAGTGCCTTCTGCTCTAGACCCCTGCGTTGTTTATTTAACTCTGTCCAGCTTCCTGAGGAAGGGAATCTCATTCACCCTGTGAGCTTGATGAAAAGTTACCATGTGATGTCCAGCTGCGTCTTTAGCGGCAAATACTGGGAGCCTGGGAGATGCACATGTCCCTGTGTGTCCTATTTTTGTTTTAGCTGGGCACGTAACTCGATATCCAGCTCCTGGGGTGCTTTGAGGACTGCTTAGCAAGCTTTCTCTTAGCCTGGCTAATTGGTCCCAAAGCCTGAAATGCAGTAAAGGACACCCTTCTCTGTGGATATTCCTCGATTCTTCATCAGTTGCTGCAAAGATCCAGAGTTTCTGGGATCTGTGAGTAGTACTGTGGGGCTTTTTAAGCCATTATTGCTTGTTCAAAGTCTGGCGATACATTTTTTTATCTCAAGAGATCTTTCTGTTTGAAGGACTTTTTGAGGGTTTTAAAAATGTTATTTAAAAATACTATATTTAAATATGTAACATAAGGATTCAGAGAAGCTGTAAAGTCTTTATAGACCCTGCAAGTGTCGACGTGGCAGTGGCCTGTCACAGCTCCAGAAGTTTGGTCTTTCAACTGAAGGCTCTTAGGGAGCTTTTAAAGTAATCCTTGCTCTCCCTGTGTATATCTACACTTAGAAAATCACCTGCTAGCTGCTTCCTTTCTAAATCACAGCAATGTAAAAATAGAAAAATTTAGATTCTTTTTGGATCTGTCTTTTGAATCTTGCATTCACGACTTTTCCATACGTAACTGTTAAACCAAAACTTGAGATTTTTGCAGCCACGTCAATCTAGGGGGTGGGGCTTTAAAGAGGAAAAGTGTGTTAAATGTAGTAAGACTCGCCTGCGCTTTTACATCAGGGTAGGGAGCCCAGATACTCCCTTTGTATTCCCTCCTGTTCCCACTTGCACTAGCAGCTGTTTCACTCTACCGTTTTGCTTTCCAGGGTAATGACTCTTGGGACCAAGCTATCTCACTGACCATCTGTGGCCCATACAGCAATTTGTAGTGGATAATCCCTCACGCTAAACCCTCCCAGCACGTGCTGCATGTTAGTTTTGGACTTTGTCCTGTTCAGAGCTCGCTGTAGGCCTATGAGCTGCTGCGGCAAGGTGCCATCCTTCCTGCAGCCAGGGGAAAGGTGTGAGGCTCCCTGGACGACTTTCAGTTTGGTGCGGTTGAGGTTATGCAAGTGCTTGCAAACCCTGTTTACCACTAGGAAATAGTTAAAATCTGAGGGAAAAAAATATGCAACCGAGTCATAGCGTTGCTTACCCATGGGTTTCCATCAGGAACAGGGTTAGAAGGTTTGCAATTGTAAAAAAACCACACACACACTCAAACAGACACACAGTGACCCAGGTATTTTACATGCTGGTTTGATCATTACTTTCTTAATGGACAGGATTTACATTCTTAACCTAGCAGCTTTTCTCTGTTTTTCAAGCGGTGACAACTTGGGCATCATATCACCACCTGACTCCAGGTGCTGGGACTTCTCTAGCGGGGAGATTCATGATGAATTTACCTAGTGTGGGCATGGCTGTCCTGAAGCTTCACCTAACACAGCCTCTGGTTGCCCAAAACCGCCAGAATTTAGGGAACTATGCAAGAGCAGCAGTGAGCAGTACTGTTCTGATAACCTCTATGCAGCAAGCTGTCGGTGTGAAATTTCATGAGTGACACACTGCCCCGGCTGCTTGCAGGGGTGTTATTTTCTTCCCTGAGCCGGTCGGTTTAATTTCTGGGTAACGCTGGGCTGCTGACGGCCACACCACAGCGAGTGGAAGGCACAAACTGCCGGGTCTTTGTCAGACCTCCTGCTAACAGCAGCAGGGACCTGCTCCCGTCATCTCTTTTTGGGATGAAGGATCTCAGCCAACACAATCACTTTTTCTGCGTAGCTCTGCCATATCTCTGGTCCCCTCGACCTTCCCTGCGTATTTGCTAAGGCAGCAGAGGCATTTAACCAGGGCTTATTTTCTAGGCAACTCTCTCCTACCTCTTCCCCCTGCTGCCCCCCTGCCTTCACTCAGCTTCTCCGTTTCCGCCAACTTGTTTTTACATAATGCTGGTGTAACTTTGCAGGGATGAAGGCCTGGCTCTGTTTCCACCAGCAAGCAAACTGCCCAAAAGCCTGGATTGGCTGCAAGCTGCAGAAATCCCTGCGCCCAGTCCAGCGCAGACATTTGCAGTCCAGTTACAAAAGCACCGTGCTTGCATTATGCTAATCCCCCAGCTTTGGCTAATGAAGGACCTCCGCGAGCCAGGCAGGACCTATCGCGGCACGGAGAATGACATCATTTGGAAAAAGGGCTGCTGCACAAGGCTGCCAGTGATTGTGCAGCATCCCTCCCCTCTCACAGGGGGAGGCCGCTCCGTCTTGGTGGGCATAGGCACTGCTTCATAAATCGGAATAGTTTTAGTTACCACAGAAGTCGTAACTCGAGGGAGTGCAGGAGGAGGAGACGTGTGACCCCCCCCTCTCTGGCAGGCTGCCATAATGATACAATGCCATAAATCCTGCCATTTGTGCATTAAGCTCTGTCACCTAGCGGTTCATTTCCTCTTAACGCATGCATTGTTTTCACTTGTCCTGATTTGCATTTTACAAATAATGGCGAGAAACGCCGGTACCAAGAAAGCATGACTGGTGTGACGCTGCATGCAGGCTCACCCACGTGCTGCTTGTGATCGGCGTAAGGAGATGTGGAGAAACAAAATGCAGGATGACTGGGCTGCTTTGTGAAACCTTCCAGCTCAGTAATGCCAAAACGCTGTCAGGCACCCCGCGCTCTAAAACCAGCACATGGCTTGCAGCATCGCCATTCTGCCTGTTTCTTCCCTTATGGATGCGGCAGCTAGGCACAGACGTCTCCCTGGCATACCGTCAGGCAGCCTTGCTGGAGGAAATTTTTTTTCCCCCCTGCAAGCTGCCAAGGTGGACTTCTTAGCTCCTGCGATAGACTGAATGAGACTGCAGTTCCCCCATCAGTTTCATAATACTCAGAAAGCATCCATTTACATCATTGTGTGCAGTGCAGGGCAGCAGCTGCCAGGAAATTTGAAACTATTTTGATTCCAGTTGACTAGAACAGCAGCAATTGAATTAGCTGGTATCGCTATAGATAAACTGATGATCTGTGCATTTTATTTCTTTGACCAATGGGTAACTGCTGGAGCTACAGTAACCTCTGTGAGTAAGGAGACTGTTCAAGCAAATATATCTAATTTCTCGAGATAGCTAATATATATTTATATATACTGTATAGAGAGAGACACTCACACCATTCTTTTGTAAAATGTACCTGTAAACAAAATGTCTGTCTATGCTTGTAACTTGTGTTTTGCTTCCTAGAATTTCCTTTTATTATGCTGTAGACAAGCTTGTTTGACATGGAATGGTTATTTACCTATGAAATATCATATCTATGCCTGATTTAAGTCATGAATTCTTTCAACGTCTAGTCATCAGAAAGGCTGCCAACTGCTGTTAGGTTATATTTGCCCGGTCTCAATTTTCTAGCCACTCACCCCCTTTCTCTTTTAGCTTTTTTTCTCTCCATTTAATTATCTCTCTCTTTTTTTTTTTTCCCTTTGTTGAAAGAATCCACCTTCAATGCAAAGTAGAAATTGGTGTTACCTGAGAGTGTGTGTCCTTTCTTTGTTTGTTTGGTGATGGGTATTTTTTTTCCCTGCTCATCTTCAGTGCGGTCCTTAAATTTTGTTGTTGCCTTTCTAGCCTTGTTTGTAATGCAGTCATATTGGGGGATGGGGTCGGACAGGATATGCCAGTAGCTGCAGCAAGACATGATGCTGTGGTGGTGGATGGGAATAAGGGAGGAGTTTTCCTTAAAGAGCTCAAGCTCCTCTCAGCTCTGGTACCTGAAATAGCTCTCTGAGCAAAGGCTAAGGCTTTGCACCTTTTAGGAGCGGGGGGCAATTGGTGGTGGTTTACTGCACGGAGTGGAGACCTCGGCAGTCATGTGCGCGGTGGTACCTAACGTAACGGGACAGACTGCTGCTTTGGTGCCATATGTGAATTTTTTTTTAATCAGGCAGTGAATTAGGCAATGTTTCTGCAGGATGTCGTGAAAGTGAGAATCCCGCTGACTTGTGCTCTCGTACGGCAGTGGCAGCAGTCCTTACAGAGGAGGGCTGCTGTCGCCTTACTGTAGGAGAGGCTTCAAATTTCTACTGTGAAAGTGCTCCTCTTGCCCAGGTGCAGCATGGCTTGCAAGCATGGCAGAGAGGCATACCTGTGTGCACGCTCCCTCCTCCTGCACGGCACTCTGTGGCCGCATATGCCTGTATGTGCTCTGTATGTGTACCTCTTCTAGAGTCTGTCAGGCTTGCCAGAGGGTAAAGTTTGCTTGGGATGAAGTTCAGGAGGAGAAGTAAATCAGAAACTTGCTTGGGGTTGCACACCGCCGTCAGCAGTGGCCATTGGTGGCAGATGGGGACGCGCAGCAAGGCATTTAGCATTCACTGCCGGAAACAAGGCCGCCTCTGTTTCCCTCATTTCGGTTCAGAAGCTAAGATAGCAATTAGCAGAGATGGGCTTGGCCCCTTGGCAGGGCCTGTGTGCGGTGCCTTGTCAGGGCTTGGCCTCCAGTGCATGTTGGCTGCATCCCCAGCCCCGTGGCGGGCCAGGGACCCGTGCTCTGGGCTTCCTTCCAGCAAGGCGGGGTGCGTGGGTTGGAGGCAGGCACGGGGGCTCCCGGCTCCTGGGGCACTGTGGAGTCCTGGGATGGATGGCCTGGGCTTTCCCTCAGGATGGGGCCAGAGCGTGTGGCCCAGGCAGCGCCACGGCCAAGGCGTGAGGCGATCCCAACCGCCGCACCTCCTGCTGGCCAGCCTGCAAGCTGGGAGTTGCTGTAGGTGGGGCTGTGTCCACTGAGAAGAGTTTATGTTAGCATCCATAGTTAGCATCCATAGTGGCGGGCTGCCTACCTTTAAAAATCCCATCTGGACATGTGCTGAGAGAGCAGGAAGCGCTAACGGTGCTGCATTAGAGCAGAGCAGGGCCAGGGGTGGGGAGCCGGGGCCTTTTGCTGGCTTGGGCTGGTCCCTGTGCAGGTGTAGGACGTTGCAGCCACACAGCATCATTCTCATCCGTGAGTCTCTCCTGGTGGATGTGTGTCCCTATGGCAGCCTGGCACCTGTGCCATGAAGTGGGTGGGCTTGGGAGGCACCCAAGCACTGCGTGGCTGAACTGTGGGCAAAGGGGGCTCTTTGTCTGAGGCTTTGGGCACTTAGAAAAAGCACCATGCCTGGAAACACTCCCATGGGGAGAGGGACGTTGCTGTCTTCTTCAGACTCTCCCAGTGTACCCACAGCTGCGTGTTGGAAACCCTGCTATGAAGGCAGGCTGGTGATGTAGAAGTGGTCAGGGCATCCATGCTCCTCACAGCTCCCTCGGCCCTTGCAGCAGAGAAAAGGTCCCTGCTTTGTCCAGTCACTGTCCTCAACAGGAGCCAAGTCATCTAGGTGGAACTTGACACACTGAAGTTTTGAAACAACAGCATGGAGACATATGAAGAACCTACTGGGGAAGAGACTGTGGTTTGCCATGGTCCGAGTCTGTCACTTTGATCTGGCACCACACACAGTGTGTGGTATTTACCCTGTGGCTAGATACACTGTATAGTGAGCTGGCAGGTGTGAGCTGCTGCTCGTCTTTACAAACCACTGGCAGATAGATAGACACATTAGTCTGGTGCTGAGCTCGCATTAAATTATCCTCCCTTTCACCTTGAACTCAGACAATCATTAACCGCAGCTACGTGGCTTCCTCCTCAGAAATAGCTTGTGGCCAGCCCGCTAGAACCAGAGATGGGGATCAGTTTGCAATGCAGCACCTAGAGATGCACTTCAAGAGGGACAAACCATCCAAGTGCATGTTGGTGTCTGGTTTCAGAGCTATCACGCCTGACGTTTTTCAGAGTAGGTGTTTGGATCTGACCCCCCGCATTGTTTGTTGTAAAGCACTTTTATACTCCAGGCCAATTTTTTTTCCAGAAGGGTGCAGCAAATGCAGCTGTTGCTGTTTTGTTTTGTTTTGTTTTGTTTTTTCAAAAGCTCAGTGCCTCCTTGGGCTGTAATACAAAGTGGCCAAATATCCATCTTTGTGTCATCCATGAGGTCCCTCTGAGGACAGCTGGTTCTCTGTTACCCCACAACAATGGGAGCCACTGGGTGCTCGGTACTTGGAAAATGGGACCATCCGGTTTTTCCTCCTGCTTTGTTTACATCAGTTGGAAAAGGAACACCAGGAGGGGAAGGGTAGCAAGTTTTCTGTGCAGCTGTGAATTTGCTGCAACAGAAAATGTGAACTGCTAGGCATGTGTACATTGCTGCAACATGACCTGCAGTTACCCGAGTTGTAAAAGGAAGAGGGTAGGTAGTGCTGGCAGAAAGTTAAATTGCTCATTAATTGCTTTGTAATTTAGCTAATTGGTTTTGTCAAGGCTGTGGAATATATGGGGTGTGGCTGATTATCTTCCCAGTGTTTCATCTTTACAAGTGAAAATGACCTAAAAACTTTTTTTTTAAATAAAACCAACATGTATGGCGCATGCTGTGGATGGATGTCAGACCTCTGAATATCTGCTTTCTTCAGCCTTTGCGCCTGGCCTGTGGCCTCAGACTGTTCATGGGCCACTGGGACCCTTTCTGAAGTGTAGCAGACATTTCTGGCATTCCTTCCTCTGCAGTGCACACTCCCAAAGTAAGGCTGCCCCAAAACTCCTGTGTAAGAGGACCAGCTCTGGCTAGCTGCAGTGTGAGAGTGTGCAGAAGTGAGTTAAACCGAACGGTATTTTCCTTGCAGGGGAGAGTGTAGTTACTCTGTTAGGAGAGGGCTGGGAAGGGAGGTCAGGCTTTTTGCTTATGCACGCAGTGGATAAACCCATGCTTTCTTTATTTCTTTGCAGGTAGTGGCCATGGAAGCAGCACTTTGCTCCCTCATACCATCATCAACGAATTTCCAGAGTATGGCACCGTAGAGCCAAGTGGAGACGCACTGAGGTCTTCATCACTGCGCCAGGCAGAGCCTGTGACACGCAGTCCAGAAAGACGGGATGGTCACCACCGGGTACCTGACAGGCCCCTGCCTCTGCGTGCGTCTCCTGCAGATGATTCGAGACCTGGTGCTGGGGCAGCACAGCTGCAGACCCCAGAAGAAGGTTTGCAACCTGCGGGTAACCTGCCAGAGATTATGAAAATCTCTCGACAGCTGGAAGCAGCAAAGGTGCAAGAGAGAGCAAATACTTCTCTTGATTCAGAGACACAAATGGAAAAAAAGAGCGTTACTGGCAGACAAAATGTGCAGGCAGCCAGAGAACCAGTTCCAGCAGGCCAAGAAAAACCCTCAGACATGCCTCTTCCATCTGAACGAACAGCTGAGGAAAAAATGCATTTGATCGTAGAGAAAGATCTGGCTGCAATATGGACTGGAGAAAAGCAGTCCGAGTCTGTCAGTAATAAAGCCGAAGAGGTCCACGCAGCGCAGGAGACAAGCTGTCATAGACCATCTGTGACAAACCTGGAAACAGCCAGCAGAGTGGAGGGGTGGGCGCATTTTGAGGAGTTTTCAGCGTACAGTCAAGGCAAAATGCAAATGGGTCCTGAGAGGAGGCTCTCTAAAGAGGCAGCTGTGAGCAAACATGTAGAATTTCAAGGGGTGGAGATTTTATGGCTGCAAAAAGCTGAGGAGCAGAGAAGAAAGAAGCACTCGCTGCTGGAGACTGTGTCCGTGGAGAGGAAGACGTTCCCCAAAACGTCCAGCCACCCTGTGCCACCGATGGTCTCCCCAGGCTTGATCTCCTCACCAGGCAGCACATGGAGGGCGGACTGTGAGGACCCGAAGCTGGGACCTGCTGTTTCTGGAGCCACTCCTCTGGTGCTGCTTGATGAAAGTGGGGAGGATGAAGTTTTTGTGAAGGATGAGAACCGCGCCAAGGAGGAGATGGCAGTGCTAGCAAGAGGCCAGGGCAGGTGAGATGACGCTTGAGGGGGCACAGGGGGCAGGCGGGGTTTCTCTTGTCCCAAGCAAGGAACAAGGCTTGTGCCTACCCCTTTAGGAGTTAATGACAAACGAATGTTTCTCTGCTGCCTGCAGCGTGGTGGCAATTGTAGCATTTCATGCCTGTTGGTGGCTAGTGCAGGAAGTTGGGACTAAAGCTTGTCCACACCGACATGCTGAAGTTTGAAGTCTATCTCAGATTTGGAGACATAAAGATGTCTCTTGCTGTTTGCGGAGTAATGGCTGTGTGACGAAGCATCTGTAGCAGGTGTAGTTGGGATCCAGACATGGCATGTAATTAAATACAGGCAGCATGCAGGCCTGGACGTATGTGCTTGGCCAGATTTTCTGGTTTCGGGCAGAGTTCATGCAAAAACAGTGCAAGCACTTCTGAGGGTTCAGGTAATAAAGACGTTTTACCCAGGGTCTTGTATGTTTTAAGAGGGTAAATGCTGTGATGAGCTTTCTCTATTATCTATCTATGTATGTTTGTTTGTTTGTATGTATGTATGTATCTATCTATCTATCTATCTATGTATGTGTGTTTATATAATTTTAGCTATATATATTGAAAAAATTGTTTGCTGCTTTTTGTAAGAGCATCCCCATTTCCTCACTTTTCTTTCCTGATGCACATCTGTAACAAAGCAAAGGGCCCCACCGGTGCACACTGAGCAAACCGTGCCCACTCTGAGCTGGCGGGCTGTTTGCTGCTGGAACAACAGGGTCTCAGCAATGGAGGCACCTCTGCACCTTGGGATCTGCAGAGTTTTGCTTTGGCTGGCATGTGGGATTGCTCAGGTGGGCAGCCCTGACGCCTGGCACGTGCTGTGAGAAGCTTCGCAGTATTTGGCGCAGCAGAGAAGAAAACTTTCTGCAGGGGGGATGCTAGACCTTCCCCTGTGCATCAGCAAGGAGGCCGAGCCTTCAGCCTTGAAATCTGGTTCTCCTGGCTCCGGGTTTTTACTTGCATTTGCTTCCCTTTGCATTTTGGAGGTATTTCCTACAGCCTTTCACCAAAGACCCCAGCACTGGGACTGCAGAGTCAGCAAACCCCACTCCGGGAGGCAGAGGCCCCATCTGGGTGCACGTCTCTAACCTGTGCAGCCCATGGCAAGGCAGTGGTGCTAGTGGAGGCCTTATGCATTTGTGAGTGCTCTTCTCCTTTGCACATAAGCAGCTGATGCTGTTAGGCAATATTAGGCTTTCCCCCCACCCCCCTTTTTTACCCAGAAGATTGTTTCTTTTTATGTCCCCAGAGAGTGAGATGGTGCTAATCATGAGCAGAGGTGGTGCAAGGACAAACTGGCATTTTACCCACAGTGTTGTCTCTTGCACAAAGCCACACTGACCTTTCTGTTCACAAAGGTGGAAGATGAGGAGGTTCACCCAGAGGTCTAAACCTTGCCCTTGAGCTGAAACAAGCTGTTTCTGATTAATTTCCAGGATGATGGAGGAGGGCGAAGCAGCCACAGGAGGTTATGAAGATGTCCTTGGGCAGAGGCACTCCGACGTCTCCACTGATCTGTACAGCTCACAGTTTGAAAACATCCTAGACAATGCATCTTTATACTACAGCGCGGAGTCGCTGGAGACGTTGTACTCGGAGCCCGATAGCTACTTCAGCTTTGAGATACCACTCACTCCCATGATCCAGCAGCGCATGAAGGAGGGCGGCCAGTTTTTAGATCGGACGTCAGCCTCTGGGCAGCCAGACGTTCTGCAGCTTCCCCCTGATGGGGAGGTGAAGGGCTGTGGTGAAGGCATCGCCAATGGCTTAAGGGATGTTAGCGAAACACTCTTCAGAGGAGACGTCACGGAAGTACCTCGTTTGGCAAGGTAAAAGCAGTGGGTGATCTTTCTGTGTGCCTGCTGATTTTTTCCCTGATGTCTGTTTACTTCAGTAGGCTGTCATAGATTATAGTTTGCCTCTTTCAACATTTTCTACACAGAATAATTTCCAGTGTAATGGAGTGAGCTGCAGGACAGAAATGAGCAGTCCAAACCTGTTGTTTATTAGAAAAGTGCGAATTTACTTTACAAAGGTTTTGTAGGTGATACTTGTGTTGATAAAAGGCTGGTCAGTATTGTTGCATCTCTGAGACCTGTCCCTGGAGTAGTTACCAGCTACAGATGAACCTTGTTCACGTCCAGTTGTACCTGAATTTGTTAGCAGCAATTTTTAGAACAATAAAACATGGATGAGTTGTTCAAATGTAATTCATGATTTGGATGTTAAAGGTGTGTCTCTGGGCATAGATTTTCCTCTCTTGAAGTCAGTGGTGTTTTGCCAGTTACTTTGGCTGGTACAAGGGTTTGCTTCCATCACATTCACAGAATGAGAGACTGTTAGTTGCTTCTTTCATTTGTGCACTAGTTACTGATTGAGAGAGGAGGGAGCATTGCAAAAATGTTAATAATTTCCATTTGGTAAAGGGACAGATGAGAAAACCCATTAGGAGAAGAGTCACGTGAAAAGCAAAAACTGGGCGAAGTGGTCAGAAAATGCTGTGTAATTGTAGAAACTTACTCTATGAGCAAACTTCCCTCATCGTATGTTGTCAAAGACGGTGGGGAGAGTGAAAGGCAGCAGCAGGCAAAATCAGGGGTCGAGCCAAAAACAGTAATCTGCGGAGAGATGAGGGACCTTGTGAGTGACAAAGATGCCTCCCGTCTCCATCCTCCAGGGACAGGATGTTATCTAAGGGTCCTAAGGCTATTCTCTTTGATAGAACTAGTCTAGTCTGAGCTTTCCTGGGAGTCAGTGGTGGGAGGTCTTTTATCTTTTATTCCTTTTTTGCTAGTGTGAAAAAGTCCTTTGAGCAGAAAGTAGTTTTGCTAACTGTATGGATTAAGGGGCAGTTTGTCTTTAAAAGAACAGGCAGAAGGATTTAGCAGTTTAGAACGTTTTTTACATCAATCCAACTGGAAAAAAGGTGTTTAAATCTTGTATGACCCTGAGCTGCTTGGTGCCAATAGGCAATAAGTGACTGCTGATCTGCCACAACCAGTATGGAGCCAGAAACTGAGGTCAATCTTGACACTTGCAGCTCCTTACCTTTGCTGAACTCAGAGATTGCTGTAAGACTGGTCAGTGGGGGACAAGCAGCATATACAGACCCCGATTCTGTTAGCCTGTAGTCGCAGCATCTAGTCATCATATTATCATCGAGACAGAAGTTATCATAAAGACAAGGTGTGCTTAGAGGCACATTAGGTGCCTGCCTAGTGTGGATTTCATTAGGAGTTAAGTTAGTTTAAATTTGCAGCCATAGTAATAAACCAACAGAGGATTTTGAAATTATTCTTTTTTCCCCCTAAATAAAAGAATAAAAAAAGAAGAAAGAAGTGTCCCCAACAGCAGGTTTGTGGAAGCTCTGCTATTATAGTCTGCAGGGCTGTGTTAGGGATGAGCCCCGAGGGCACGCACTGTTAGGGTAGGTGCTGGTAAAGAGTGTAGCTGCAGCAGTTCAGCCAGCCACAGATGTGCCCAACAGGGTAATCCTCTGGATGATAACCTTATTAACCACCCCTCCACCACCCCATCATATTCTAATATCGTGTATTGCACCAGGGTACAGGGGACTGACAAGTCATGTGTGCTATACTGTTGGAGCCAGTGATGAATCACGGTGTTACAGTGTGTGGGTGAGGATCACTGTCTGCATGCTGGGGGCTGCATGGGGTTTATTCGCAGAGGGGTCAAGACAGTATATCACTGTGATGCTCAGGTAAACCAGAAATAGCTGCCTGAACCGAGGGTACTATTTCTAAGAGTTTGCATGAATGGTTGTGTTGCTTGAAGCAATCACAGACTTGTTTTTTCAACCGAAAGTCCTCATGTAGGATATGTGTGCAGTCGCCACTGTGAGACCTTGGTGCCTTCACTTGTAAATCCTTGTTTCCTATGGTGCCATGAACCTGCGTTTGTGTTAGGGCTGTAATTGCCCGTGCGTAGCACCTGCCTGGCTCTGGCTGGGCATCAAGGGGCACTCCCTGAAGTGGTCCGGCTCTCCCGGAGAGCGAGGTGGGGACGGCAAGCCCACCACCCTGCTGGATCCAGGCAGTACTCCCTGGCCCTGCACCCCGCAGCCACCGTCAGGAGCTAGCAAGCAGGAGCTTGCCTGCGATATATCGCCGAGCCACCGGAGGTCTCTGTGCCCTTTGCGGAGCTGCGGGCTCTCCCTGAAGCCAGGGGCTCCTGAAGCCAGGGGCTCCCGCAGCTCCTTCTGCCCACCCTGTGATGTGAAGTCACTGGAGGGTGGGTGCAGGCAGGAGAGCAGCTGGAGGACCCCATCCTGTAGGGATGGAGGCAGGTGTGGGATCCCGGCGTGTGAACAGTGGCAAGTGAAAAGTGAAGTGGGGGAATTTGGGATGCAGAGGGGCTTGGGAGCAAAGCAGTGCAACATTGCAGTGTGGCACAACAGGAAGCATAGCCCCACTTTTACAGAAACTACACTGCCGACCCAGGTGAACAAAATCCAAACCCAAAACCTCAGCAGGTCCCAGCGCTGTGGCATTTTGGTGATATAAAAGACGTGTGGGAAAGTGCGTGGGGAGAGAGTACGCGTCCAAGTACCAGCACTAATTTATGGGGGAACAGAGTGTGAAATGCTGGCAGTCCTTCATGGCCGGGTACAAAAGGGGAGGGTGGATGTGAGAGCAAAGAGTTAATAGTTTAAACCTGCAAATTGAAAGCCGTGTGCCAATTAGGAAAAGAGGAGCAGGTGCTCCCTGGGGCCATGCCCTCCTGATAGCAGGCAGCTGAGCACCACAGCACTTTTTGCATCTCTCTGGAGGGAGCCTGAGCGTAACTGACACGCGGACCCTAGATGGCGTGAGGTTTTAATGTGTAACGGCAGGGAAGCATAGTCTTGTAATGAATAAGCGGGAGGGTAACATCCTTCTCTGCTCTTAGGAAATCGCTGGCTCTGGGAGGGGTCAGCTCTGGTATGTGAAGGCCGGTCACATGCCTTCAGAATTGGAAAAAAAAAAAAAAAAGAAGACGAAAAAAATTATTAGAGGCTTGTGGGCTGCAAGTTCCTGTGGGCTCCTGGGTGTCTGGATGTTTCGTCCCTGCTGTCCTCCTTATCAGCTGCTGGCCATGGCAAAACACAGTAAGTCCTGGTGAGAGCCGTGTGATGTGCCTGCTCTTGACAGCCACCCGCTGCGCTTCCTTAGAGCAGGGGAACATCAGCCGGCCCCTGGGTTTTCCTGCAGGACAGGTTGGCTTGTATTTGCAAGTAGTCCTTTCCTAGCACAGTTTAGGTGCCCTTTGTGTCTGGCCAGTGGAGGAGGGATGCCTGGGGAGAAGGGTGTGCAGGTTGCCTTCCTTTGGGAACAGTTCCACTTCTTGGTGTCTTTTGGGGGGGTTAATCGCTCCCCCCCGGGAAACCCAAATTTCTGCATCTCAAGTAGCCTTAAGTTTCCCCAGGTGGGGTGGGAGAACTGGGGGAGGAGGGAAAGTGTGAGTTTTCAGAACTGAGGGACAGCCCCCCTGTATATCAGGGCACCATGAGGTCCTTGTGAAACGTGCTGAACCACAGGTTGCCAGTGTAATGAAACTTTGCAGTGGCAATAAAGTTACTACGTTTGGGCTGTGTTTGGTCCCCTTGCCTGTGTTATCCCTGCAGAGGTATACAGTCCCCACCGTTGCACCCACGGCCCGGGTACTGCACTCCTCCCTTCTCCTGCCAGTGGATTGTGTTGAGACGGAGCAAGGCTCAGCCTTGGTATATGGGAGTTTAGTCTTACTCACAGTGGCAGTAAGGAAGGAAATAAGTTTGCAAAGTGCTACCCAGATGGCAAGCCTGTTCAGGTTTGCATCACCTGAACTAACTGTAATCATTTACACCAAATCAGAGTGGGAGGAAGGGGATGTATTTCCAAAGTGGTAAGATATATCTGAGGGAAAAGTGAGTTATCTTTACTATATATACAGTGAGTGACAGAGCATCAGTGTGTCTAAAACTAAAGTAGGAAGTTCCCTCGATGATGATTCTCATCTTTCTTTTCTACTTCCAGACTTTAAAGACAGAATTTCTTTTAATCTTTCTTTTTTTCTTCATTCTTTATAGCAGACTTCCTGTTCCCTTTTCCCTTGTATGTTACAGTCAGAACAAGAACTAAAAAAAAAAAAAAAAAAAAAAAAAAACAAAACAAAAACAACCCAAAAACTTCTGGCATTTCTTTTCCTGAGTTGTCCTGGAAGGTGTGGTCTCTGTTGGTAGGACATCGCCCAAGATTTTTCTAAATCCAGAGATAAACAAAAAAATCTGTATTGCATCTCCTAGTCTTCAAAAATGTGAAATATTTGCCACCTGCCATCATCTTTAAAGAATTGCCAGTGCTCAGCAAATTCTGCAAGTCCCGTTATTTTAATTATTTTTTTTTTCCTAGAGATGCAAACACAAATTTTGTCACATACGTATTCTTTTGTAATTCAAGGGGAGAAGAAAACAAACTCCCTAAAGCAAGCTGGTGGTTCTCAGAATAAATGCACAAGAATGTAAACTGCAGTTCCCAATGGCTGCCACATTTCTCTTAATGGTTTGGGCCTCTCATAGTAGTTTCCATAGTTGTATTCCTTCTTCTGCGTATGGGTCATTTCCAGCAGTTTCTTAGTTGGCACTCTGCTTATGCCTTCTTTGAGACAACAGATTTTGTTGACAGATAAACCAGGTTTTGATCCCCTTTTCCAAGTTGATTCTCTGAGCCTCCTCCCAGTTTATCAGTATCCTGCATGCCAGTTATACTTCTGGTTTTCAGTTCGCACTCTGGTGTTTTTGTCCAAGGTAGCTCGTATTTGATTTTCAATGTAGATATCGGATTCAGTACTTACATATATAACACATAACCTTTATTCATTCATTTTATTAGTCTATCCAACAGCAGTCTGGTAGAACCTTTTTCCTCTTTGAAAACTTACCTTGCGACCTGGTTGAATCTTTTCCATTTAGCGTGAAATCTGCCAGGATCCCTGTGTTCCTAAGCAGACATTTTTTGGCTTTCGGACATGCCTCAGCTCATGACAAACTCTGGGACTTAGCAGAACTATGGCTCTCAGAAGGTGCTGCTTCATATTTGCTGCCTTCCATGCCCAGAATAAGAAAAGTTATTCAGAAGAATGACGGTGGTTGTTGTCCTAGAAGAGCGATTGAGTCAAATGTGTCTGCAGTTGGTGAGCAGGCAAACATACGCTGGAGCCCATTTGCGTGCACATGGGCTACTGCATCTATCAGTTGCTGAGCCACTAGTAAGCACAATATGCTGGCACGGATATGTTAAATCCAGGTAAAGATAAGTGGCACAATCCGCAAGGGTAAATTTCTGAAACCAGTGGCATTTTGGCAGCTGAGGATTTCATCCTTTATTGCACAGTTTACTACTTTCAAAAATGTTAAGCCACACTGATCACCTTGGTATTCCCTGCAGGAAGGTGTTAACACTTTATCAAGGCTCTGGAAATACAGTTTGCCTTTGCTCTGGCTAAAGAGGTGCTTGCAACACCGGTTTAGTGAGAGTATGTAAAATTGCTTCTAGTTCCTAAATAAACTGTTGTTTTAGGGAAAAAAGGGCTGCTGACTTTTCGCCTCTTCAGTTCCCAGCCTCCTCTGAAAATAAAACAAACAAAGCAAAAATCCAGGAGCTGACAGAGACAGAAAAGAAAAGGAAAAGAAAAAAAGAAAAAAAAAGTGGAGCAGCTGATCAGTTCGCCGCACAAAGGGCCTCAGTATAATGCTGTCAGCAGCTCGACTTCTAAGCTGGCATCTGTTGGCATATCTCCATTACAGTCAAAGCCATTTAGGTCAGGAAGCCTTCATTCACCGAAACCGAGGTGTCTCTGCCAGTTCCGGGTCAGTCCCGAAGTGCAGCCTGGCTGTCTCATCCATTAGGCACGACTAGCTGCCACTCAAGCCCCCTGTCCACATTATTGCTGGTTAACTCTCTTCTTCCTCTGTCTGTCTGCCTGTTGGGATAGAGAGAGGCAGAGCCTGGCGGCTGGCAGGGCATCGTAGAGGCATGTATAACTTCGGATGTGATGCAGGAGCACCGATGGAGAACAGGGCACGAAGCGTGCAGACTCCTTGCTAGCACAGCTGGGTGAGCTGTGGGTTGATTGGTGGTTGTTTTTCCTTTATTGCGGAAGTCTGTCTTTTATTATTATTAACTATTCTTTTTGAGGACAGGCAGTTCATTTTGCTGCATGATTGCAACGCAGAGCTGTGCAATATTACTGCCAGTGCTGAAATGCTCCTTCTGCACGTTGGCAGGGGAGCCTTAACCAAGAGGCGTAAACACCTGTATTTCTACTGTTTTGCTCCGTGCCTGGACTAGCTGCCCTGTTAATGTGCGCTCCCAGGGCCTGTCTCCAAACAGTTAAACCGAGCCTGAGGAGGGGGGAAGGACTCCACTGGCTTCCCAGTTTTGCTTCTGTCCCAGGGGACCCTGCAGGAGCCTCATGGGGACATGTCATGCTGGTGCTGAGCGTGGGGATGGCTCTTGTCCCCCACAGCATGTGAGGGGGTGGGCGGACTCAGGAGAGAGAGCCCGAGGGCTCCCAAAACATTGAGTGTTTTCTGAGGTTACGGGTGTGCAATGTATTCTTTGGGTCTGGTTTTTGCTCATGTCTGGGGGCAGGTGGGCCAGATCCTGAGCATGGAATTATCCTGATGTATCCAAGAGACTGGTCTCTACGTCAGTGCATCTGTCAGAAATATCCATTGCGGGGGGAGCCCATGGACACCCTCTGTGGCAAGGGCCAGGTTTTCACTTTCTAGGTGTGGGGGCATTAATGTGGTGATATTCCCTTTGCCATTGCTAACCCCCGCCACAGCGATGTAAGGAGCCTGAGGTTGCAAGGGAATCAAACCTGAAGTATTTTTAGCAAACATTTGTACTTCAGGTGGCAACAGGCCAGCGTGTCTGTGTAATAAAGGACACGCTGTATCTTGGAAGGGCTGCAATCCTGTCCCTGCGTGTGGTGGGACTTTTTGTCCTGCTGCTGGGATCCCGTAACTATAGCATTTGCATTTGCTGTAATGCAAGCCTACCAGAAACGGCATTTTCTAACGCTTTAGCTGTTAGCTCCCTATTTACGGTCAGCAGGAATTCTTTTAATCAAAGAAGAAGGCAGATGATTACAGGGAGCAAGAGGTTATTTTTAAGCAGCATCGTGCATTTCAGCCCCTGAAATTAACTTTGCATATGCGTTTTATTGATAACCAATAGGAGATTACAGGGCTTGTTTGTTTATTTTTTACATTGCTTCTCTCTGTGTGACATGACAAGGTAGAGGTACTTTTCAATGGATCCTCAGTGGGTACTCTGGGTTGTAGAAACCATCCTCCCTTCATGTGTCCTGGCTGATGCTGTGCTCGTGAGACACCCACTGAATCGAGTTGCAGCAAAGTGCAGCTGTGTCAGTCCTCAAAGAGGGATCTACTTCAAAGTGTGTCTTTGAAGAGAATCCATACGTAGGACTTCAAAGCTGCTTAAACCATTCGGAGTAAAATAGCACAGTGAGTCATCTGCTAGGAAAGGGCATTATCTTTATTTTTATTATTTTTCTCCCCTTCCTACAGTGGTATCTTGGAAGAGCCCTGGAGCTGGAGGTAACTGGCAAGGTAAATCGTTGCTTGACGTGATTTTGTGCTCGCTCTCTCCTGGCCCCAAAGAAGCTGGTTCAGAACTGCAGCAAAGCTGCAGCAGAGCTATTCCCAGCCTGTCTGTGTGGTCGGTCATTTGTAGCAGGAACTGACTCATCATGTCCCAGTGCTGCTGGGATTTCTTTGCTTTCTCCAGTGGGGCTACTCCTTTCAGAGGCAGGCAGTTCAAGCATGGCTTTTCAGCTCTCTGAAACGACATTCAGCCTGTGCCACTGATCATTTCTGGTCAGCTCTGAAATGTGGAATTGCCTGAGCATCCATGTCTCTCTTAAGAGTTGTAGGGCAGGGATTCGTTCTGTCAGGGCAGGACTTTTCACAGAGGGAAGTCTGCTCCCCTGCAGTCCAGGCTGGTGTCAGGGGTATCTGAGTGCTTCTGCCTTTCTGATGTCCCTGCCATGCTGTGAGGTGAGAGCTGCTGCTGAGGGGCTGTTGAATTAGAAATAGCGCATGCTTTTCACAGTCAGAGTTGGTGGTTATAGTTGAGGGGATGGTGTCCTCTGTTTCAGAACCAAGAGGAGAAGGCGGCTTGGAGTGAAGGCATTTAAAACAACAGGGCCAGCACAGTGTTGCAGAGGGTGATTATCAGCCCCAGCGTGGCTCCCTGGCAGATGCTTTACCCCTGCTGAAAACAACATTTGTTCTGGCCCTAGCTTCAGCATGCCAGAACGCCTCTCCACCCTTCCTTATTTTTAATCATTGCTGCATTTTGCTCTGATGGGCTTTGCTGGCAAATGCCTGACTTTTAGCTTGCCTTGAAGTAAAGCTGATGTTAAAGGCGTGCAGACTTATTTGAGAGAAAAAGTTTGGTTTCCTCCTGTTTTCTCCTCCTCTCTTTCTAAAAAGAGCCGGGAAGGTCCCAGCCCTGTCTCATCCAAGCTCCCCCTGAAATCCGTGCATCCAGTGCACTCCCTCCAAATATACATGCCGGATGGATTAGATTTCCTCGGGGAAGGGCCCCATGTGCATCCAGGGGAGACTGCGTGCCACAGAGCGTATGCCGTGCTTCAGGCCAGCAAGAGCTGCAGACAGTGATGAGCTGGGATCACTGATGTGTCTGGGCTGTGAGGGGACAGCACTTAGGCTGAGTTGTCACACCTTGCCACTCAGTGTCAACTCCAAACTCTTCTCCGTGTTAGCAGCTGGGGCCGTTGCTTTGTGCTGGATCTGAGCTCTTCTCCTGTAAAGCAAAATGCTAACATGCTTTTCCTCCTTGGGACAAACCAGGTAATTTTTTTTTCCCCATGGGTTTGCTAAAAAATGAAGAGTATCCTAAGGTTTAAGACACCTGAAACTGCAGTTACTCATGCCGAGGTTTCCAGTTGCAGCCTAGGAGACTAGGAGAGTGGACCACTGAGATATGAGGTGCCTGTATCCTTACCATTATGTTACTGGCCTTGTTCTGTTTTTGTCTGGAAGTTGCAGCCATTCCCCAACCATATGTTGCTGTGGAGGGTTTAAATTTTGGTGAAACCCAGGATGGGGGTGGGGGGGAATAAGTGAATCTAGAATATTCTTAAACAGATCAAATGTGCTAAGTGCTGAGCGTAATACGATTGAGATATCTTGGTATTGGGAGCTAAATCACTATAGACCTTGTCAATAATGGAATAAGCGAAGAAAATGGTATAAAATGTTTCAGACTCTGCCTAGCTGTTACGGTGTGTTACGGGAAACCAGCTTTACAGATGTTACAGTCTGCCTGTGTTTCATCCGCGAGCGTGGAGAGACGGCTGCTGCTGTTAGAAGGTATTGAATTTACCATAGCAGCTGTTTATTGAATTGCTTTAATTTCTGCTGGATATGGCAGTCATAGCCTATGTGCATTCACTGTGAACCTTTTGGGGGATGCTTTGGCAGGAGGGAGGATGTGTCAGGAGGGCATTGCTGGAGATAGAAATAAGGAGGTCTAAGGGCCTGGTTTCTGCCCGCAGCTCATGCACTGTGAGACTAAAGGGGTCTGGTTTGTTGTAGCTTCTGTTTCCTGTGTTTTCCGATAGCAGAGATTAATGTAAGAGTCTCTGGATGAAAATCAGCAGCCATGGCTGTACAGGCAATTACCAGTAGTATGGTTGCAGTCCCTTTTGGCCTTGAATCCAGGATTAGGGGGAATATAATCTATTACATTTTCAGCCTACTTTTGTCAGCGGAGGTTTCTCATTTTTATGTGATAAAGAGTAAAGCTGCATGAGAAATCCGTGTCCAGTCTTGCTCTGCATCACAAAGCCCTTTCTTGGTTCTGTTTAGCTGATAATGCTGCTGTGGACTCTTTATGTGTAGAACTTGTAGACTGCAGAAGACTGACCTATTTGTAGCCTTGGTTGCTCCTAGCCCTTGATTAGAGTCCATTATAAGCACTTTACAGAGGGAGGCAAGTATTATTATCTGTGTTCAGCAGCTGGGGAAACTGAGGCACAGAATGAAAATGGTGCACCTGGAGAGACTTGGAGTGAGAAAAGATGTCAGCCTTTCCCCTGAGGAACACTCCCCCAGACCCTGCTAAAATGATCTGTCCAGAGAGCGGCTTGCAGTAGTCATTCACAGAGTGCGTGTATTTCCTAAGTCTTCAGTGACGTGGGCATTGAGTCTTCTCACCACCTGAAAAACTTGAGAACTGAAGTCTCACTTTAATGTTAACAATCTGGTATTTTCCCTGAACAAGAGGCTTATGTTACAGACAACGTATATTGTTGATCTGATTGCCTTCTTGTACCTATTAAGTAATAAGCTGATTAACTTTCGGAATAACTGAAAGAAGCATTCCTTATTCTTTGATCTGTTACGTGTACAGGGAGCCCTGGTCGGGATAAAGTTTTAAATCAGGGAGGTTGGAAGATAAGGTTTCTTATGCAGCCTTGTTGGCTAGTTTTGGTGAGCAGAGAGCACACTCTCCTTCTTGCTGGGTGTTCTTCACATCCAGCCTGCGGCTCTGAGAGGCAAAACAGAAGCTGGGAGCTGCCGTACTGTTTATTTCACTAAGTGGCAGATGCTGGCACTTCCTTTCTTCTAAACTTACGGTGGTTTGCGGTAACGTTGAGACTCGTAGTGCACTGGTTCATAGCAGGGTGCAGATGTTTCTTGTCAGCTTTGGCCATCTTTCAGGGCTATAAATATTGCCTTTAATAAAGAGCAGTGGTGAAACAAGGCTGTGATTTATGAGCGAGGCGCTACAAGTTGGCATGGCTTTTGAAGCAGCATTTGTACATGGAAGGCTCCATAGATGTGATAGCTCACCTAGTTATCCTTTGCTCTTGTCAATTGTTAGAGCTGGGAATTTGAAACCAGTCTCACCTTTGTTTGCTTTCTTCACAAGTTTTTAGTAGACCAAATCTAGGGAATTTCAGACATTGGCTAGTGCTTTTGGAAAAGGCTGAGGAGGCATTTCCCACAACAGCAGTATCAGGAGGGGTGTTTTTTGTTTCTTATGTTAGCTGGTGATCAGTGATGTTAATGCTGTTGGAATTGTATTTGCAGTATTAAGTCCGTGCTAGAGCACTGACACTGAGGCCCTTTTGTTATAGCACCTTATTATTCACACTGAAATAAATGCAAAATCAAATCCCCAGTACCTGTAGGAGCAGGCTAGATGTCTGTTTTCCCCAACACTTGATAAAAAAAGTTGCACTGACAGTGTGGATGTGTGATACTTTCGATGTTGTAGCAGCACTAGGGGGATCGAAACAGAGGTGAAATGGGCAAGTCTCCTTCCTGTAGGAGCACCTCAAACCTCATTCTCGTAAACCATAGAGAGCACAGGTGATGATTTGTGTGGAAGAAGGCATGCAGAATAGCAAGGATTTTTATTTTAAGCTCACAGTATATGAAAATCCCATCTTTAAAGGGTTAATAAGTGGCTAGCAGACATTTCAGTAAATGGCTAGATAATTGTTACTGGAGCGCAGTGATTGGTTGTTCTAACCATGGCTTGTCAAGCTTGAAGATTACAGTGGTGTATGAAACCATGGTATGTTGAAGTGTGGTGTTTAAAATCATCTTTAACTCATTCCAGTCATATCTGCCCTGCATATGACCCCTGCTGATTGTTCATTAGCCCTGTGTAAATGAGGATTTAGTGGAAGGAATTTCTGTATAGTATTTTTTTTTAATAGAAATGCTGTCATGCATGCACACACATACACAGAGCTGAGATTTTGCAAGAATTTCATGGCAATGTCAGAGAAAAGCTTTTCCAAAGTGAAAAGCTTGCCTGTGTGCAGGGGTGTGTATGTGGGGGTGCACTTTCTGGTGTGGAGAGCTCTTGTCTCTTTGAGGGGAGAAGCAAAGCAGGCACACAGCTCAGCCAGAGCTTTCCTACTGTAGTAGAGGTGGGAGGAATCTATAAATGCATGATTTATGTAAAGTGCCCTGGGATTGCCATGCGGAACATCCTGAGTTTGAGCAGCCGGTGAGGGAAATTATTGCCACCATGAGGGAGCAGGGGGAAAGCAAGCAGTTCTCCAGGCTGGCCTGGGTGGCTTGCATCTCTCTGATTCCCCAAACTGGGTTCCTTGCTCCGAATCCTGATTTTTCTAGTGGTGCCTCCCCACGGGATGCCCACTGCTCATGGGCGGCACAGAATCCGCTGAGACTTCTGTGGATGTTATTTTAGATTTGGGGAGTTGTATTGTTTCCAGGACAACTGGGGAAGAATGAGGAAGGGACTTGTGCAGAGTCAGCTTGCAGCTACTGAACACCCTGTCTTGCTCACTGCCTTTTTACCCGGAAAATGGCTAATGGCCTACTTTTACAGAGACCCCTTCAAGCCAAGCAAGTGATTGGGTTAAAAAATACTAGTGCAAGAAGCAAATGAGGAGCCAATGTCGTCAGGTGCAGTTGTAGTCTGATAATAGCAAACATCTCTCTGTGAAGTGAGCACAAGTTGTGGACACTCAGCACACTCAGAAGGTGAGTGCAGAGCAGAATGTATTTCTTGTCTGGGAAGCCCATATTTGGGTCTCTGTGTTCAACTCTCTTAACCTCTGATGACTGCTAAATAAATGTCCCCGTTCTACACAGCTCCTTCAGTTAAGCAGAATTTGCTATATTGTGTAATCTTGCCTCTGTAGCATTAATTGCCTTCTATTCTAAGAGGAATTAAATCCTTCTTGAAACTGTAATGTCATCTTTTTTTCTTCTTTCCATGTTCTTTCTATCTCATAGCAATGCTGAACTGCAGAATATGGTGTTAGACTCCAGTGCTGCCATGGGGAGCAATGAACTTCAGGAGAAAGATGCCACCGGAGCCCTTGGCCACGATCTCAGCAATGGCAGCAGCAGCAATTTGGAAGCAGCCAGGCGCCTGGCTAAGCGTCTTTACCATCTGGACAGATTCAAACGCTCTGATGTGGCAAAGCATTTGGGTAAAAAGTATGTGCTGATATGAGGCCTTTGGCCACATTGATTTTCTTGCTGGTGCTGGAGGGGTTCACTCTCAAGTGATAACCTTTACTTATTTATTTGTTTGTTTAAAGCAACGAATTCAGCAAGCTTGTGGCTGAAGAATACCTTAAGTTTTTTGACTTCACAGGCATGACGCTGGACTGCTCACTCAGGTACGTGCCCGTTTGCTGACCTTATGTTCTTGTTTTAGTAATGGTCCTGTTTGCTGTGTTGTCCTGATTAAAGCAGTTGTCCTGTGGAGGCTTAAGGGGGTGAAGAGAGGAATGTGACGCGTTTTTGTGACAGAGCTTTTCTCTTCTGTTTGTCTTGGCATGCTGCCGTACTCCAGAGTGCTGTTGGAGTGGTGGCATTTCCTGGAGAGGGAAGTCTTTGGGTGGACCTGCTTAGAGGAGATGGTCCTTGATGCAGAGAAGATGGAGAAAAATGTACAGTCACTCAGTAAACAGGGGACTTGTCGTCTGCCAGGTGCTGCTGGGGAATGAAGGTGCTGCTCGCACCTGAGCTGCACAGACTTTTTGGCCGATGCCTTGTGGAACTTGCTCTGCCCGGCTGCAGTACACAAATCCAGGGCCGGGGTTTGATGTGGCTCAGCAGCCCTCCTCACTGTGTCTCTCTGAGGCACCCAAAAATGTGCAGAACAGCAAAAGCTTCCACGTGGAAAATGCCGTTGAGAGTTTGGTAGCTGCCAGCGTGGGTGTTTGAAAATCCAGCCCTTCAATTTTCCTTCCTTTTTTACACTGAAGTTAAGCCTCAACAATGTTTGTTTTCAGTATTTTTTTTCTTAGGAGGCAAAGCACCAAGTTTGTGTAGCAGTGGCCTGTTAGTATGGTTGCTGGTGTTCTGGTATTTAAAAGAATTTAAAGTGAGTTTAAATCATCTGGCTGAGGTTACTCAAGTGGATTATCGGTTTTTGCTACTGATACAAAACCAGGAGGTGCCAGTCCCCTTGCAAATGCATTTTCCCAGGGATCTGACTCCAGGACACTGTGGCAGACCCCAAGGAAAACCCAGAGTCCTGCCTGCTGAAGGTGGTGGAAAGGAAACGTGCCCGTGGAAGAGTGAACTGGCTGCTCCCATGGCAGGGCGATCATATCAGAGCCAAGCTGGAGCACCCACTCAGCACAGGGCGGGAGCAGCTAGGGTGGTGGGAGGTCTGCTGCTCCTTCCGGGTTTTAGCAGCCCTGAAGCGCGATGCTAAATATACCCATCTTTTAAATTGTGAAATCCAACACCTAATTGCTTAGTGGCACATATTTAGGAGGTCTCTGCTCCCGGTAGATCTCCTGTTAATATTAATAGTCATGACCTTCTCTAAAATATGCCGTGGCTCATGTGGGACTTAGACATGGCAGTGGTTTGCTGAGGTTGCAGAGTAGCCGTGGTGACTGCTGGCTGCATGCCCTGCACGCATAGCAGAGGCCGGGGACAGAGCATCGTCCTGACGTGTGGGTGAGCCTAGGCGTGCTGCCTCACGCTTGCAGAGAGAGGTAACCGCCCTGTTGCTGCTGGCTCACTGACAAGCTGTGGTTTGTTAAGCATTTTGGAGCCCATGGCGGCAGCCGAGACCCATGCAACACCCCCCACCCCTTACCCCCAGGCTGTGTGAGGCCATTGTGCAGTGCATGTCACTGTTGGTGGCAAGTTTGGGACATGGGGAGCATTATTTCTTCATCGTCCTGCTCTGCTTCCACACCCTCTGGACCCACATAGCCTGTGCATCTCTGGAGTGCATCTCTCACATCCTCCACAGGACCACAGGAGAGGAGAAGGTGGGACCACTGCTCCAGCCCCTCTCAGAGTCCATCCTGGCCCTCCTGGTGGGCAGAAACTTGCCCCTGTGGCCCTTGGCCGCAGCATCGTGCTCTGAGAGCAAGGAACCTGCCTTGTTTATTTAGTAAATGTTGTTTCATCAGTTGCCTCTCTGAGCTGGTTTCCAGCGGGGTAAAGGGGAAGAAGGGGTGTAGGTCGGTAGTGCCTAGCATGGGGACAGGGGGTGTCGCAGAAAAGAGCCTGAGCTGGAGGAGGAGGAAAGATGGATAGTTGTCAAAATGTGCCATGGGGGCATGAGGTAGGAAGGGAAGAGAAACCCTGCAAACACTCAGTTGTATCTACTTGTGAATAGGGTTATTTGCAATACGTTACATGTGAAATTAAGTTATTACCAGGCAGATCACACTCTGTATGGGTGTGAGATCGTTGCAAGTACAGCCCATTTCTGACCTTAGATCAAAGAGAAAAAATTAATGTTTATTTGTCCAGGCTAGATAGATGTGAATGTTCCAGCAACATATTCCACACCTCACAGATCTAGTGTTAGTTTCAGTCTCATGGGGTATTTAAAAATTGTCTATTAGGCACTCATTTTGTATGCCGTCTTGCTTTGGACCCAGGAGATTCGTGTTTTCAGGCTTTTCTTAGAAGCATCCTTACAAATGAGTGTAGGCTGATACTGCTGAGGTCATCTCTTGGCTCCAGGATGTGGGGGTTTTGGGAAGTGCAGAAGTTCTTTGGCTGTGAGGCGAGTTTTTCAAGCAGGAAGAATGGCGTCATGGTTAAGAGGCAGGGTGGTTAAGTGTTGGATGAAGCGTCAAAGTGTGTGTGTGTCCCACCTCTTTACAGAGGCTTGCAGGTTGTGTCTAACGAGCATGCCCTGGTGTGCACCAGCCCTGCGCCCTGGACTGTCGAGCAGGAACCCAGGAGGTCTGGGTTGCTCCTCCAGCTGTTGAAGCTCAGTGGGAGACTTTGCGACTCCTCTGCCCTTTTCCCCAGATGTTTTCTGCCGGTCAGGTAGATGCACTGCCATCTGCAAGGTGTCTGGTGTGTCCTGGCCTCTCTGATAGGTGACTCTCCAGAAGGAGGTCTGCACATTTGGTGTGGGTTCTGAATCTGCAGTGCACCTGCGTGACTTCACTGCCTGGAGCAGCTCCTCTGCTTTGGATGGGAATACTAATAAGTTAAAATGTGCAGGGGTGACACACAGTAAGAAAAGTACAGAGAACACCCTGAGTGTCTGTCATGCATAAACAACCCCTGCTCCAGATACTTCCCCAAAGAAAATAAAAAAGTTAAAAGTAAGAACAGCTCTTTCAAATGGTGTAATTGCTTATTAGTTTGTATATTCCATGGCTGGGACCAGTGGTAATTTAACTCCTGCTTCATTTACTATAATGTTGGGATTAACTGCACATGGGATAATAGCCTGTTTTCCTAGAAAGGCTTCTTAGAACGAAATGTCTGCTGTGCACTTATGTACTTCTTGCTCTAAAGTGTATTTTGCTTTGTGTGCTGTGTGAGGCAAGTAAAGATTGATGACTTTAATTTCACCTTTTTCTGCACTTCTTTTAGGACTTTCTTTAAAGCCTTTTCACTTATTGGAGAAACTCAGGAACGAGAGAGAGTTTTAATCCACTTCTCCAGCAGATACTACCAGTGCAACCCAAACACCATTTCTTCTCAAGGTAACTTTGTTTCTGATACAAAGGTTTTTGCTTGTCTCCCTCTTCCTTCCTTCTTGCCTTCAATAGCATGTGTGGTGTGTACCTGGGAACCGAAGGTATGTAATTGCTGTGCCACGCTTGTGGTGAGCACTGAAATTGTCCACGTTCTCCACACATAATCGTGGTAAGGCAGTAAAAAAATGTATATATCCCCAGTCAGGAAAGGTGTTTGGACTTTCTCAGTGTAAATGCTCAGTTGTAGCATCTCCAAATTTGAATGTCCTCAGTTGTGGTTTCTGGTCTCGCTGACTTCCTCTGTGTGTGTCTGTGTGTGTGTGTGTGTACCTGTACTCTGGCTACACACACGGAAGAGAATAGGTCCCATGTCAGGTGGAAAAGAAGCTGTTCACTTTCCATGTTCCATTCAGTGCTTGTTTCTCTGCATGCACTGGCAGCAGGCATGCAAGTTCTTGCCAGTTGTGGGGGTGAATTTTGGGTGCTGTATCTAGATTATCTCGACTAGCTAACATCAGTTGGAGTGCTGCCTCCTTGCCAATGTTTTCAGTCATTTTGGAAATGGATGGGGGAAACAAACAAGCACACTGATCAAACCTGAGAAAGCTGGCATTGGAGAAGAGGACAAACTGTCCGCTGGCATAGCTGCTGCATTCAGTGAGCCACACTGGCAGAGTCATGTGGCCCTGTGATTGTGGCGCAGGCTGATCACATGCGAGAAAGGGAGGAGGGCAAGAAAGAAAATAAACACAGGCTAAACTATGCCTTTAGTCTCAAATGTAAGCGAGAAGGAGCTGCTGCACTTGGAGGTACTGCCACACTTCCTTACTCCTTGCTTTGTGACCTGCCCCTGTTGCGGTGAAGTGATGTTTGTCTACTTTGTGTCTGTTCAGCTTCACTGGCTGGCATGCCAGGGATGGGAATAGGTAGCTGTAAGGCAGGATCTGCTCCCATACTATTTCACAGAATCATAGAGTCATTTAGGTTGGAAAAGACCCTTGGGATCATCGAGTCCAACCATCAACCCCACTCTACAAAGTTCTCCCCTACACCATATCCCCTAACACCGCATCTAAACGACCCTTAGACACATTCAGGGATGGTGACTCCACCACCTCCCTGGGCAGCCTGTTCCAGTGTCTGACCACTCTTTTGTGAAGAATTTTTTCCTAATGTCCAGTCTAAACCTACCCTGTTGCAGCTTAAAGACATTCTGTCTTGTTCTATCACTAATTACCTGTGAGAAGAGACCAGCACCAACCTCTCTACAATGTCCTTTCTGTCCTCTTCCTAATGCTTTTCTTGTTTCAAGACACCACAGACAGTCAGGTAGAATAGGTGCCTGTGCAGATTGCAATAATGACTTGCGTGTTGATGTGGCAGCTTTACTCTAGGGTGCAGGAGGGACATTGCTGCTTCTGAGCCTAAGTAAAGTGAGCCCTGCAGACTTTGCCCAGGATTCTACATAATTTTGACGTTGTATTTCTACTGGCAGTAGTCAAGTGCTACACTGCAGAATCCAGTGGAAATCCAGGATTGCATTTGCCTTTCTCTTTTCCCCTTTCCCTTTTCCATCTTCTGGATGCGTTTGTGGTTTGGAAATGATAGGGCACGCTTCTCTAGAGAAATAGATAGACCTGAACTGAAGCACCACAGCCCCAGATTCAAGCTGCTTCAGACTTACTACGGCTAGTGATACTAGTTCTCTCATTTCATGCTCTGCTACAGTTTGGTCACCTTGCTTGGGTACTAGGGCCTGTGCAAACATCTTAAGAAAACATAGTCCTTACTTTGGGGAACATCTTTTTGTAATGGCTTCATCTTGTGCAGATTTAAGCGTGTGATAGTCACATTGAGTGTGGGATATATCTATCCTCATCCACCATTCCTTTTCTTTCACAGCATAGAGGGAGCTGTGCACAGTCATTATCTGGACTCGGCTACAACGGTTCTTACGTACATCTCCCTAATAAATGAGTCTGTGTCTTTGACACCCCTGTGAGACAAGGGAAGGTGTTTATGAACAAGAGTATAGAGAAAATATTTTTCCTAATGTATTCCTAATGTTTGGAAACTGGCTAGAGGCATTTGGATTTTCAGAGGTGATAAATGGCACCATGGACACCATCACCTTCATCTGGATTTGTGCACAGCCAATACATTTAGGGTTTTGAAAGGAGTTCTTGGGAAATGAGGAATGTGAATTTGGTGTCTACTTTTGCAAATGATAGTCTACGCTGACTTTCCTAAGTCTGCCACGGTGACTTCAGGGATGTACCTATGGATACAATCTGTCTCTTCTGGCTCATAGTTGAGGGCCTTTGCTACAGGACCACTTTAGAAATTGCTGGAGCACTCTCTACCCAATATGGAGCCAAGGCAGCATAAATAGCTGACTTAAGATCTCCAAAACTCAGCCTAATTGAGCCCTGAATGAGGAAGGGGCCAGAAGGGGAGGAAAATAGGATACCATGCTGTATACACGCTGCACACAAGAATGGGTCTATTCTACTCTTCCTTTTCTCCCCTGAAATAAATGAAGAAGAGGGAGCTGATTCAGGCTGTGGTATTGGGATTAGCAAGCAAAGGGTGACAGCGTGGTTTCCTGTCTAGTTTGCCTCATCCATGGGTGCTGCAAGATAGTTTTGACAGTCATTAAAAGATGAGAGAAAGGCTGTTCTGTCTTGGCAGCTGCAGGATGACCTCACTGTTCATTTATTTAATTATGTGTATTTCTTGATAAAACAGATTCTCATTAAGGGAACAGACTCAATTAGGCTATGAGGCTCAGTTTCAGCTGTTCTTAAAGGTCCAGTTGGGGGTTTGCATGTGACTCTGGTTATGTCTTTTTCTGCAGATGGAGTTCACTGTCTCACGTGTGCCATGATGCTACTGAACACAGACCTGCATGGCCACGTGAGTATGCACAGCTTTATGTAGACGGCTCCCATTGACACTGTGCTTGGAGGGAGTGGTCTTCTGGCAGCAGAGTCCCCTGGTTGGTGGCCTGCACCCCTGCAGACAGCAGTGAGAAGGCTGCGCTCTCAGGCTGTCATCCTGGACAGGGCTTTCCAGCATGCCCAGATCAGTCATGTGTAAACCTGGCATTGTGCCTGGTTTTTCCATAATGTATGAGGGCACTCCTTGGCTTCAGGCCCCTGTCTTTCTGGTGTGCTTCCTATCCTTCCCTGGTTACAGCAGCTGGCCTGGGAATCTGTGGTTGGGGTTGGCTTCCCTTTTCCAATATATACATTCCAGTACGTAAAAACATTTGGAAAGGCAGAAGAAAGGAGGGAGGTGAAGAGGTGGTGGGAAGGTCACAAGAGGAAGGTGGTGTTTGCAGACGTCCAGTGGCAGGGGCAAAGATCTGGTGGAACCAAAGTTCTGCTCAGCCAGGGTAATGGTGGATGTGCCTGGAGCCAAGGGAGCAGAAGGGGGGGAACGTGGGCATCCTGAGTGGGAGCACTGTGTTGCCCCACTGCACATGTCTCTCCACTGCTTGCCCAGGGGAAATACTATTCCAGTTTGGGTCCTCTTAGTCACACTGGTACGGGGTGCCAGCAGCCCTAGGATATGTATTTCAGCACTCATGGTGCAATACGTCTGCTATGTATGGTATTCCCATGCTGATAGGAGACTTCCTCCATCCTGGAGTCAGGATGGAGAGGGAAAAACACAGGGAGCATGGCAAGATACCATGCAGGAGTGGTGGCTTCAGCCAGGTGGATTTGGGGCTTCCCTCTGTCTGAGACCCACCACTGCACTGCCAAGGGCTCTTCAGCAAGTGTAGTAGGTTGGGTAGCTGGAGATAGAAATGCCCTGGGTCTGTCTCTAAGGACTGCTTTGCCCCTGTGGGTGCTGCTCTGAGGTGGGTGCAGGTAATGAAGCTGAAGCTTGTGTGTGCTTCCCCAGGGGTTTTGACGCCCACCTCCTGTTAATTGAATGCCTTTGTCTGAAAATTGTAGAAGTGGGAGGGGAAAGGGAGTTATGAAGAATTTTTTCTCTGAAGGCTTAGCCTTCCCCGACTGAGGAGTGTGCCAGTCGCACAGGAGGGGAATGTGCCCCAGTGTGCCTTTTAGCATACACCGCTTCTCTTGAGCACACCTGAGACCACCTGCACAGGTACCCCGCTCCCCAGAGCAATGAGCATCCTAGGGCACCTGCTCTCCAGCCTGCCTGGCCTTGCAGTCTAGGGAGGGAGACTAAACGGTTGTGCGTCATCCTGACAGCATTTCCTATTGCTCCCTGCGATGCTTTAGTGGGCTCTGCTGTCTTCATTAGGTACTTGAGTAAATGGTTTGCATCTGACCCATCATTGCTGATGATGATTTGCAGCTGAAGCTAGGATAACTCTGGCTGTTGCAGTGTATAACTTTTGGAGGCCTATCCTACTGGCACTCGTTATTGTGTTGTTACATGTACACAGCTGTAATATTTCCCAGACTCCTGCATGTGTCTCCTCTCTCTCCCTGCCCCCCCCACCTTCCCACCCCCCCTCCCACTTTCTTGTCATTTTGATCTTCCTCTTATTGTTTTGCATTTTTCCACATAGGTGGTAAGTTGGGCATTTTTGACTTGGAATGCAGCCCCTTGTAGATATACACTAATTGCCTGTTTCCTAACAAAGATAATGCTCTGACCCATCCTTCGCATGATTCTGCTAGAGCAGGAAGCAAATGAGTCACAGGGCTTGTCTACACTGAGCTCCATTTGTTGATGACATACTGATCATAAGTGCAGACTTATTTCACAATAAGCTCAACTACTTGTAGGGCTGTAGTGCAGCTGCTCTGCCTTCAGTTCATACTTTCCCTTAACTCTTGTAGACAAACTCTTACCCCTTTATTTATCCCTGTCTTGCCGCATTTCATTATCTTTGTAACTAAATCATTTTTGCTAGCTGTGTCTTGGAGATGCATGCTCACTTCTCTGCAGGGAGGTCATCACCCAGACTGTGATGCTAGATACTTTTAAGGTATCTCTAGACTGCCAGGCATATCTTCTGGAACCTATGTGGCACTGCATGGAGATGTTAGCTTTGGTTCTGGAGCAAACAGCCATTCATCTGCAATGCCAATTATCTCAGTGGGTGAGATGAGCCACGCTGCTGTTGGTTTTGGTCATCGTGGGGAAGCTGCAAACTGCCGCATGGAGGAAACAAACAGAAGCAGGCTGAAATCTGCCACAGGGAGGAAGGAAAGCATTTGCAAGTGTAGTAGAACAGCTCTAGCCTATACCCAAAGACTGCAATTATGAGCTGTATTCTGCAAGCTTAGCAACCAGCGAGCTAGGGTTACAGCCAGACTGTGTTGTCAGGAGCCTTCATGATGTGGGAAGCAGTGCATCATGTGCCCCTCCAGAAGTATCTCCTCTCTTGTGGAAGGCAGTGTTCCTGCCTGCCTTCTTTCTGCTAGTCTGTGCTGGCCACGGGCTGCAGGGTGTTCCTTTGTGACTAGATGTGGCTGACTGTCAAGGTTTGCTGGTTTTCCATCTCTCCCTGACCATACCTTATGGAAGGGAAGCAGAGGATGTGCAGTTCAAGCTGTCATGTAACTGTAACATTGAATGACCTGTATTACTGACTGGTGCCCTTCTTTGGGCTCCACTGCTGTGGTAATTTGGGCTCTTGCTCCTACCCCAAGTCACTGCCTGCACACAAAGCTCTTCCACTGTATTTCTGCAGCCGTGGCATATCCTGACCATGGAGTAGTTGTCTTCACCCACTTAACCTGACTAGCAGCAGTGGCATCCGCAAAAGACGCCACAGTCATCACAGGGCCCTGTTTTCCCTCTGCCTTTACCATGCCTCACAGCTCATCCCAGGCTACCTCCCTTTCCTCGAATCTCTCTGGGCGCCTTTTACAACCAACTCAGTGTTGTCATTGCTGCCTGCTCACAAAGCTCCCTGCATGCCGAGCGTGGGAATTCTAGCACCCAGGGGACCAAGTACAGGCACCTTCTCTGAGGGGTGATGAAGACTGGGATCAAGACTTTAGGGCAGCCTCAAGCCTCCAAATGGAGCAGTTCAGGTCCTACATTAACATAGCCGATCCTTTTTGGTTTGTGGCTCAGTTGGGCAACTTTCAGTCTGAGAAATAGACAGAAAGAAAGAAAAGGGAGCAATCCTCTGGAAATGTCAAGGCAGCCTCAGCCTGTGAATCAGAAAAGGTAAAGGCTGCTCCTGGGCATCTTACTCCAACTCAGGGCAGTTGCTATTGGAAGGAAGCATTTGAAATCATAAGAGAAAGGTCTGGAAAGGGCCTCAATTGGCTGTTTCCTGTGTCCCACAGGAGGATCAAGTAGAGCTTTTCCATCAGAAGCTGGTAGAGTCTCTGGAGACACAGGAGCATAAGGCACCACACAGATACTAGGGAGCTTCATCATCACTGTCTTCACTATCCTCCGCTGTTTAGCTGTTTTTGGGTGGGTATGTGGTACTTGGGGTCCAAATGCACCTTCCCTTTTCTAACTATATTCACAAAAGAGTGCTTGTCTTAGTAATCTTGGAAATGCCGCCTTAGTGCTGCCTGCCTTGGGCTTAAATGAGGGCAGGGAGATGCAATTTATCTCATGTTGCTTATTTATGTCATTTTGGAAAGCAGCATGCATATGATGCTGTGTTTTTCTGCCATCCCTTCCAGAACATTGGGAAAAAGATGACCTGCCAAGAGTTCATTGCCAACCTCCAGGGGATGAATGATGGCAAAGACTTCCCGAAAGGGCTGTTGAAGGTAAGGAATGAATTGCAGAGCATAGGTTTCGATTTCAGTGAGAGATGTTCAAAGCAGAACATCCTGCTTGCATTTTCTGAATCTAATTGTCAAATAGGACAAGTGATGGGCATGCTTCTCCTCCCAGAACATATATACAGTGTTTATTCTGTTGTTTCCCTCTTGCCTTCGCTTGATTGTGATCAAAACTCTCTGCAGCGTGGAGAGGAGAGACTGAACTCTGGTGGGGCCAGCTCCAGAGCTGTGTGTCTTGTAAGCTCATGCAGTTGTGCGGTCACAGAGTGTTGTCTCCTGATTAAAGTGGACAGAAGCAGCCAGTTGATTCTGATTATTGAGTACGTAAGGGCTAATCCTGAGCTCTGCGTATCTGGAAGGCGTGTGTGTTTTTTCATCAAAGGTGCTTTAGGGTTTTCACATTAGAGCAGGAGATGTAATTTCAGATTAGAATGTGTTGTCTGGCACAGGCTGCTTTTCTTCAGGTTTTGTTCATTAAGTTTGTGCCAGGAGTTAAATCTGAAGAACAAGGAAAGAGGCTGTGCAGGACGAATCTTGTTTCATTGTCAATAACGATGAGAATGTTTCGTTTCTCTTCTGTCTGATTGCTGGCATGAAACAGCAGTCTGTTTGAATGAAGAGAGGAGCGCATACACTAGAGTTCATAATTATTTTTTTGGTAATGGAAGTAAAAATGAGAGGCTGCTGCATCTGAGAGCTGACCCAAAACCTGCTGAAGTAAATCAAAAGAATTGCTGTCTTTTCTGTGGGTTTTGTGTCAGGCCCATTGTGAAATGCAGATGTACCTGCATAGTTACAAGTTTTCTAGTATTGGTAGTTTCTTCAGTTTCTCCAGCCTCTTCAGAGAGCTTTTTGTTGGGCCCTCCTGCCTCAATTCTTACTAAAGAGATAGGAATATAAATGCAACCCCCTTGTTTTCCGATTTAATGTCTTTTTTTTTTTAAATCTGGATACAGAGTATTCATCTGTCAGCAGCAACATTTAATTTATTTTTTTTTTTTCCCAAGGAGTCTCATTTCTTACTCTGCCATAGAGAGATGTGTTTAGATTAATTTGCAGGCTAATTACAGACCTTATTGAATAAATAGGTCTCCAGACTGTGTTTAAATAACCTTCTGAGTGTACTGATGAGAGACTTCCACTGGTGCTCACCTGCTGTTTATTTTTCTGCTGACAGAATTACGCAGTTGGGGCTGTATCTTGGTGTTTTAGCGCTGACCTGCTAATGCTAAGGCTTGCCTGGCTCTTTGCCAGCCCACCCAAAGCAAGGACTGGGGCTTGGGATTTTTTGGATGTAGCAGGATGGAGGAAACCCATTGTCGGTGTCCTGCCTTGTTGAGGCTTTCTGCCCTTTTCTTGCTTGCTGCCCTGATGTCTTGGGGACAGAAGCGGCACCCAGCCTCAGCCTCTTATCTGGCTTGTCTGAGGATTTGCTGATGATCTGCCCCTTGTTTTAATTTATCAGTGGAGGGGCGTGGAGTGAGTGGCTGTAACTGCATTTCAGTAGCTACATCACTGTGTCCGCAGCAGCCACCTTGCCACTAGATATGTGATTACAAAGACTTAGCAGAAATTAAATTTGCATTAGTCTCAATAAATTAAATTCACAGAGTCCTCCTACAGCACAGTGCCAAAGTGCATATGGCTTGCCGGTGCATTAGCAGTGTAACTAATGAGCGTTGGTGAGGCTGCGAGCCATCTCCCCGCATCCTTCCCCAGCAGCCTGGGAGAGGAAGGACCGTTTCCACAGGGTGGCAGTGTGCCCCTGTGGGATTGAGGTCTTTAGCACCCACTGGTGAACACTGCAGACTCCTGGGCAAGCTAGTGGACTTTTCTGCCTTGCTAGTCTTTCTACATTCCCCTCACGGCTCTGCTGCACCCCTGTATGAAGCTCTGCAACTCTGTCAAGTCCTGGAACAAAGCTGAGTGGTGCTGGAGGGGAAAGAAGAGGGGAGAGATCTTAGCAAGTGCTTACACCTTTGCAGGCAGTGTTCACCCAGGGCTCGGGAAACTCTCTGCAGCATTTACCCTGGATACAATTCACCAAGTCAGGCTGCAAATACTGCTTGGGCTATCCAGGGCACTCACCAGACAGGCAGAAATTGAACGTTGCTTTCAGTCAATCCTATTATTTTCAGTGCTACTTAAAGCAGAGTGTGGCCCTGAGCGTTTGTTTTATCTGGATAGAAAAATAGCCCTTCAAGGGTCAGACATCAACATGTGAGGAGGGACACCTTTGTCTTCTGTGTGATCAGCCTCAGAAAACTTCTGATGCGAGATCTGATTGCTCCTTTCCACTCTCATGAGGGAGCCATCTCTTTGTTTTATTAAGTTTTTTCCCAATAATAAGGATGCTTTGGTAAACACCATAAGGCCTTCAGGATGTGATTCTCGGTGTGTCACTGATAGTACTTTGATAACAGATTTTACTCTGGCTAGAGATGGAAATGAGAAATGCTAATATGATCTTGCTCACCTTGTGTCTTTCTGTGTGTCAATTAACACTGAAAAGAGCTTCACTTTTGTACACAGAGATTCATCTCTTTTTCTTCTTCCTCTTTCCTTTTGTCAGATCTGAGGTTGCTTTTAAAGTTGGGACCATAAAGGCAAATATACCAAACTGTGATTAAAAGCGTGGTTCTCCCCATGGGATCTGCTTGCAGTATTCATATATTCAGTACTTTGCCAGGCAGGCAGACATATGCACCTTCCCTTTTATTCCATGTTAGCTCCGGTTCAACTGTCTGTCACATATCCCATTAATATGCCATCGGCTACTAGTAAAGACTAGACGTGGAGACAGTAGCCTGATTTCCAGTTATGTACTCTGAGTGCCTGTTGACCTGAGAGTGCTAGTTTATACTTACTGCAGGGTTTCTGTATGTCTTCTGGGGCAAATTGAGAGCAATGTAAATGAGAACCAGCGTCCCAAGCTCTGATTCTCTTCTGTGGTATAAATCAGGAGCATCTCTTTCTGTGGGTCTGGCTGGTGTAGAAGGTGAGTCAGGTCTATTAACTCCAGGTAGATTAAGGTTACTGAAAGTGAAATTTCTTAAAGGCAAGAAAGCTTTTTGAAACTCCTGTCCTTTGACTCTGAGCTGTCACACTCCAAGCACGCAAATAATTTTATATTGTATCAAGCTGTGATCAGGCAAGGTGATCCTGAATTTCAGCTTTGATCTTATACTTTCCTGTAGCAAAGATCCCTTTGTCCTGGTGAGTGAAGCCCTGCAAGGAGTGCTAAATACCAAGAGTTGTGACAGCCCATGTTTTTGTTAGTGCAGCAGTACTCTGCTGTGGATGGTCTCAGTGCTCGCTGCTAAGGCTGATAGTGAATCACACGTTTACCAGCATTTACAGGTGGGGACGAGTGACAGGTTTACTGGGACTGAGAGAGACAAAGGCACCCAGTGTTCATCTCCTCAGAGTGGATGTACCCAACATCCCGGATCAGCTGCCGCAGATGCTGCTGCGTATGGTGAGGGAAGCTGGAGGAGAGATGCAGCACCACTATGAATGAGAGAGAGATGAACACATGAGAAACAGTTAAAAACAACTAAGTCCAATCTGTGGTTGTTAGCCTAAGAGAATCATGACCACAGCATCAGTCCTATAGAAAGGGAGGCCATGGCTAGAGTCTCCCTACTTGGAAGGGAAACAAAATCAGTCTGCGGCAAGGTCAGGAACCTCATGACTACAGCATAAGAGCAGTTCATCTGCAGGCTGATTCCTTCCTCCTTTGCTCACACCAGCTTTAATCTGGTGCAATGATTCCATCTTCACCGATGATACTCTGGGTTTGCATTATGTGACCATAGGCGTCTTCAAAGATGGTCCTCATGAGATTGTCTGGAATGAGAAGAGGGGGAGGAGAAGCAGCTTGGAAAGAGCCTAATTTTGGCCATGAACACTTGCTTCATTTCCTGTAGGCAGTGCGGTCCCCACGGATGAAGTGCTGGTACAGTGGTGGCCACTGTGTCTTCCTCTGGTCACCTTGTGGAAAGGTGTGTGAGACTTCGCTTGAGCAAGGTGGCTGTGACAAGGCCTTTCTTATGCAAGGAGAGAAAATGTCTGCCCTGGCTCACAGAGAGCCTGCAAGGAGTAATCTCTGAGGAAATGGCTCCCTGCTTTTGTTAGGCAGCGTCTCGGGAAGGGTACTCTGTCATTAGGCCGTGTGCTAAGTACCACCTGCCCATATTGTCCTGCATAAGTAAATGTCCTCTGCATCTGCAGTGTCCAAGGTACCTCATTCATGGATTCAAGGGCATCACCTGACCACTGACATGGGCTGACTGTGTTGCCCCATGACATGAACAGTAGATGTGAGGAGGTCATACCTGGCTGCATGTCTTCTGGTAGGAGGTGGTAGCTCTTTGCTGATGCATCATGTCAGGGAGCTTCTCCATCATGCTGAGGGACCTGGGATGCTCTACGGGGACCCAGCTAGAGCCATCCTGGCAGGGGCTGCTGATGGAGATAAGTCCGTCCTACGTAAAAGATCTGTTTTTTCTCAAAGGCTGTTTTTTGCCTAGGCCTTATCTCCTGGAGAAGCACTGTAATGAAGTGACCAAATTAAGTGGGAGTTGCTGGTGCTGAACTCTTCTGAAGAACCAGTCCCCCTTAATTTCCTAAATGATCTGAATTCTTGATCAGGATTGCTGGGATATGTAATTTCCTATAGAGGCTGCAAGGTAGGGTTTATCTCATTTTGCTGTCAGTTCCCCGCACTTTAATTAAGGATTTTTTTTTTTTTGCCGCTGTCTTTCTGCCTTCTCGCTCTCCCTCTCCCCACCCCCCAGTTTTTTTTCCTTTAAAAACCCTGCAAAGCAAACGCTCAATTTAAAGAGAATTACTGGCATCTTGCTTCATCCATTCCAATCATTTCAGGTATTTAGCAGAGAGAAGGGAGTGAGCATCAGGTGGCTAACTTCCCCCCCCACCTCCATTTACGCAGAGGAAATCACATTAATCAGACTGCTGCGTACACCCTCATTGCTCTCATCTGCAGTCTCCACACTTCCTCCATTTCATGGCTGAGGCTCTTTGGCAAGGAATTCCCACCTTCCTGCTATTGCTGGATGGAGCCAGGAGCCTGACGAATTTGGGGAGACGGGACCCCGTGGCAGGGTGCCGGAAGGGCCCCAGGAGGACAGCAGACTGCTGCAGCACCCTGCGGCTACGGGCAGAGGAGAGGGGCAGAGGGGACCAAGTATCTCTGCTCCACTAAAGAAGCCACAGCTCTGCTCAGCAGAAAGAGAGCTTGTCTCCTTGTTTCTCCCCCAAAGTGAAGTTTTTCCTGTTAAAAATATTTCTCTTGGGATAATGTTTCTGGGGCAGCCATTTCTTATCTGTTTGAAATGAAAGATCTGTTACTGAAGGCCCCTTTCAGCTGCTAGGAAACAACAGAGTTTTAATCTGGCAGTATAAAAGTCAGGGAACGCAGGATAAAACCATTAATCCTTGTCTTAAACAGTTGTTTGCAAAAGCATACTTTCTTTTCACTCTCTGAAGAGCCACAGAGCCATAGTGACTGAAGGGAACACCCAGCTCGTCTTTGCTCTTCTGCATCCCCAGCGAGAACCTTCCTGCTGCGATAACCTTTGTTTCCTTTGGCTTGCAGTTTTTGGGGGTTGTCCTGTTGAAGAGTAATAACCAGTTAAAGCACGCCTGTGCAGAACTGTGAATAAAACCAGATTATGATGGTGCGTGCATTGCTTTGCGTCCCATGAATAACGGAGATCCTGACACCCCCTTGCCCTGTTGAAATGCAAATGTATTTTCTTTTTGTGTTACAGGAACTTTCTTCAATGCTTATAAAGAGAAAAAATCTGAAATCTATGCAGTTTTCTCAAGTTAAATAAGTCCAGGTATTGTGTCAAGGAAAGCAACAAGATAGTAGCAAAAGCCTAATGCTCTCCACCAAGTCTCTGTCCCTGAGCAGGGAAATCAGAACTTTAGAAAAGGCTTAGAACTTTGTAATCATGATGCAGGAATAAGGATTCCTCGGCGTGGTCTAGGGGTGGTACTGGGGATTGCTTATCTTGCTAGGAGGCAGCCATTACAGCATGGACCTGTTTCTGCTTTCGTCATCTGCATTTCTCTGAATTAATTTTGCTCCTCCAACCTTTCATCTCTTTGCTTTCTGATTGTTATTCAAAAGATCTCACCTAGCCCACTGGGCTTTTGTGTCAGCAAGGAGTGAAACCCAAGCAGAGTCAGCTAAGAATTTCCATTACTACTAGCTGCAATTACGTGGCTCAATACCAGGCTCCTAATGAATGTTTAGGGGTTTAATTTTCATCTGTGGAGGCAAGGTCTCCGTAGTGTCTTGTCCAGGTTGATCAGGCAAGTGAGTCATTTCGTGTTTCGCTTATCCAGCCTGTCAGACAGCCAAGGCTGTCAGTAGTCCCCTGGTTTAACTGAAATGCTTAGCAGCTCCTGAGGATGAATGTCACCGTTCAGAGCTTCCCATTTCTTGTACTGTCAGTGTGGAGGATACAGACTGGTAGTCTCCAGGAATGATGCGCTCTGCCACTTTAAAGGAGGAATTTGGGGCTCTTTTCAAGCTGGGAAATCTCTAATACAATGTCACACATACATTTTGGTCCCTATGACATATTACTCCCACCTCCATGTAGGTAGAAAACAAATTCTGAAAAACATTCTTTGATCTTCCACCCACTGATCTGCTTGAAATTTAAGTTCTGTGCTGCAACACGAGGGAAGGAGGAGTAGGAACATAATTTATACCATATTTAAAAAAAAAAAAAAAAAAAAGAGGAGAGGAGAAAACATTACTTCCACCAGTTTTAGAATTACTGCTGTGTAAATCTTTGATACTCCTTCCTTCTGTTTGTCATCACACTTTTTAAATGACATTGGACTATTGTCTCTCTGACCCAGTTACACTGTTTTCTTTTAAGCAAGAGTGCTTGAATTTAGACATTATTTTTTTTTCCCTCCTTTCCTTTGATGTTACATGGAACATTTAGTTTCCTTCTGAGGTCATGCTCCCTTGGATGGTGAAGTATTTGTAAGATGCTGGTACAAACATGGGGCAAATTTAAGCCATCTATTTTCTGCCCTGCTGTCATATGGGTTCTGGAAGGAGTCATGATGGTTAGAAAGGATTTCTTCTGCTTTTGGGGCAAGACAGCTCGCCATTGCTTCGTATGTACATGTGTTTATGGAGTAAAGGGTTGTCAAAGTTTATGCCTATTTTCCCCTCTGGAGCTGCTCCTTCCATGGTTCAGTGCTTGCAAATACAGGTGACACCCACATGAAACCTGTGTGGTTCTCAGAGTGGCCTGGATTCCCTTTTTTTTCCCTTCACCCTTTTCCTTTTTGTTGTTGTTGTGTTTGCTGTCTGAATCAGAGGGAAGCACTAAATGGTGGTTGTTTTTTTATGTGCATCTCTGGGGGACTGCTGGGTCGTGTGGGGATTATTTCAGTGCTGTTGACTGTATGGAGGAACAGGGGTGGTTTGCAGCTGATCTGGGAGAGTTGGTGGGCTTTGCACCAATGCTTGGTTCACCTCCCTGTGGGTTTCTGTCACAGCTGTGCAGAAAAAGGGTTTTGGTGCTTTTATGAATTTGTTCAAGGTGCTGCTGTTTTCTGTAGCTACATTTGGCGGCTTTAAGTTAAGGAACTTGGTGGTCTGTGTTAGTTGGTGATTACTACGTGGCTCAATTTCTGTCAGCCCTGTTGGCAGTAGATGTTAGTTTCTAAAAGGAGGAATTAAAGAGGAAAACTTTTTTCCCTAGAGACTATAGTGCTTTGGCAGGAAAGACAACAGCTAGTCTGTGGCAGAGAGGTGTTTTCAGATATGCTGCAAGGAAAATGAAGATGGGTAATGGCATCTATTCACTTGCAATGCTAAGCAAGATAAAGGGGGCATGGTTTCTTTGCATCCCTGTTATTATCAAGGAAGTAGTCTCCTGCCATTTTTAGCAGGGCACTTGTCTTAGGAGTGGTTTCTTTCAGCTCAAGATGCAGCATGGATCCCAGGGAGGTACAGTGATACCAGGATTGGTTGGGTCTTGCACCAGCCAATATGGTTTTGTCACTCTGCTCGCTTTTAGGGGCTTACTGATGTAAAAAGTCAGTAGTAAAGACTTGCATCTGTGACCACAAGCCAGCTGGTTTTGGATGTGCTTTTAGCCTGCTTCTCTTGTAAAGTAAAACATACAGACTTCAGTTGCCCTCCTGGGGTCATAGGAGCAAAGCTTGTGTTTTCCTGGTGCTAGAAGTTGATGTGCTTTGCTTCATGGTTGAGGTGGTCTAAAAGCAGATGCTTATACAGCTACAATAGCCTAGTTGACATGGGATAGCTTTCTAGGCTGTAGTAATTTGACCACTTTCCGTTGTAAGGATTACTTTCGATATTGTAAGAGAAATCAGAGTCATCCCCAGGGATTCCATCAGAGCTTATAGCACAGGTGTACATACTACAATATAAGCCATAAGAAAAGGAAAGATTCTTTCTTGAAGACATCAACAATTGTTTTTTGCTGGTAAATTCAGATTGAGAAAAACCCCATCATCTTTGTAAATGTCTGGTAATAATGTACTGTGGTTGGTCGAAACTAGGAGTCTGTCATAGGGAAAGCTAAGTGGATAATTTTGAAATTTCCTGTCAATATCTGTTATTCTCCTACCATACCTGCTGTTACCCTCTTAGGGTTCCTGTTGACCTGGTTGCTTATACACATAGAAATGAAGTGGCTACTCTAGTATTTCTGCTGTTTACAGGGATGGCAGTTGGAGACATTTAGATTTAATCTTGATTGTCAACTCCCCCTGATCAGCAGACCTCAGAAATCGTTATCTTAATATCACAGGAATGTCAGTTCAATAATGTTACTGTTGATCAGTTGTTGAACTCTAGTTTTGTAGACATTGTGTGTGAGTAGCTTATCCAGCAGAAGTAATTTTCCCCTCCTTGTCCATTTTGGGGAGAAGAAAAAAACAAGGATGAAAGAAGAAGGAAAGCAGTCTTATGAAAGATTTAATGTTGTTTATTTAACAACCAGTATTTAATAGCACATTAAATAGTGCCACTTTTCTGTGCTACACAAATAGCAAACTGGCTCTGGAGTGTATTTCAGGTAACTGATGTGTGTGTGTTTATGCATTTTGTTGGCTTTTGTTGTTGATATTTTTGTCACTGGAATCAGGCTTAAATGATGCTAATGGATTCTTGCGGCTTTGTGTGAGGACACTGGAGTTCTTCAGACACAATAACGTGGTCCTTGGGTTTGGTCCCTAAAAGCCAGTATTGATTTCACTTTGAATTCCATAGGGAAACTTGACTAGTGGGAGGAAAAGATGGGAGGAGCTTATTGCACTGTTAAGTTGAAAAGGCTGCCTGTTTCCTCTGTGGGTGATGTAGTCTGCCATAGTGCCTTTGACAGGTGAAAAGCTTTTGGGTTGCTTTAAAAAAGGGTAAGATGGAAAGAGTAGTAGAGACTTTGGTTTTCCCCTCCTGCATCTGTTTTGGCCCAAAGTTTAAAATTCTCCTGCTGGTTTATGGTTTGCTCCTTAGAGGTGCTGGTAGGGAAGGTCTGTAAAGAGGGTCACCGTTCTTTCAGTCATCCCAATGGTATCACTGGCTGTTCAGACTAAATACTGACTTGAATATCTGCATTCTGTCCCTTTTCCACCACCTCTTTGCTGGCCTCTGATCAAGGGGAAGATCATGGCTTCTTGACACACCTGGAGGGTCCCCAGAGTGTGGACAGCTTTGTTTTTTCTGGTGTTGCACAGCTATATCAGCCCCTCTTTAAAAAAATCCCTTCTAGCCCTCTTCTTATGTTAACAACCCACTTCTCCCTCAGAAATCCCTGTTGCTCAATTACAGACAGAAATCAATCCTGTGTACATGCTAATTTCTAAAATGGTGGGACTTCTCTAATGTTGAAGAGTGGTCTTTCCGCTGAAGAAGACAGTCACTGTGTACACAGGGCTACTGTCTCAGTCAGGAGTACAAGATTGTATTATCGTTTTCAGATGAAAATCAGGGTCACTGATGAAATCTGAGCTGAATCCCTGAGCTGAAGACATTTAAGGTTTCAAAAGCATAATCTCAGGAGGCTCTCTCTTTTGGAGAGTGTAAGCTGTGAGAGGAGTGTTTTCCATACTCCATTGGAGAACAAAAAAAAATAGATTGAACAAGATGCAGCCTGTCACACTTAGTGTTTTGGATTACTGCTTGGTTACAGCTGAACCAGACCTGTTCCCTCGTGAATTAAGGTTCCTGTCCTGCCTGAGGATCTGCTAACCTCAGCTCGGAGGATGCTCGGTGGAGAACTGCTGCACTTAGGCAGCAGCGACGGTGCTATGCTGTGGGCAACAGAAGAGAAATGTTGCTGTGATTCAGTCTAGCTTGTATTTAATAATGAAATTGCTCTGTGTAATTCACATTGGCCTAGGTCTGCGTGTGATATTTAGGGAATACAATTATTTTGGATGTGTTGAGGGTGCTTGGGGAGTTGGCCTTATAAATCCAAGAGCAAGAATAATCTGCTAGGCGGGGGGCTGGTAGGATAGGGAGTGATTTGTGGCTATTTACGTAGCACCTGTCGGGACCTGCTGCTTAGCTCATCTGGAGCTGTTTGATTGCAGTGAAAATTTTCTCTAAGAAGAGATTTTCTTTGAAAAGCTTTTCCACTAGCAGTGGATAATTTCAGACGGGTTAAGTAACATAAAACCCTTTCTGGGAAGTGGCACAAGTAACTTAGAGCATGCAGTTGCTTGTTGCCAGAGAAAAAGGGTCCTCTGCTCCTTCAAGTACCCCCTAGCAATGACAGGTTTGTGTAAAAAGGCTGGAGCACATCTGGGATTTGATCTTAATGTGTGAGGTTGGGGGGGGTTGCTAGACCTGACTTGTTGAAATGAGAGTGCATTTCGCTTGTTTGCCAAGTGGGAAGAAATCTGTACCTCAAGCAGGACAGAGGCAGGATCTGTAGTGAATCAGAAGCTTGTCACCCCAGGAACACTTTTTGTGTTGATACTTAGGTCCCTTATTCCCTCTTCCGCTGACTGTTCTCTTTCAGCATGTCCATACCTATTGCAGTCTATGTGGGGGGTTTGCACTTGTAGCATCCTTGGTGGTAGCAAGCAAAGGGTGACTGCTGGCCAAAGGCCTGCTGTGTCCCGAGGAGGCAGCAATGTCTTTTACAAGTGAAAATGCACCTAGGATGATAATGTGGCTGTCTAGCCATTTGCCTGCTAAGGATGTAAATCCCTGATGGCAAGAGGCTGGGAAGGTGTAACCAGGGGAAAAGCCCACTCAATTCATCTGCTTCTTATCTACTTCTGCGTGCTGTCACGCAGGTATTGTAGGATGAGCAAACTCTCGCTCTGCCTTAACATGGCTTGGCTGACACCAAACGGGACTTGGGCATCAGTAGAAGCTGGAGCCCCTTCACTGAGCCTTCAGCCAGCTGTTTCAGTGCAGGACAGTCGTGTCACTGTGCCAGGGCAGGAACCCCTCGTCCCTGGCTGACGTGCAGACTTGCAGCTCCCTGTGCATTGTGGTGGCAGTGGGATGAGAGGCTCTCGTCCTTCCAGACCATGACCCCAGTGCTGCTGGCCTTGTCCTTCCTGGTGGGCTGGTGGCACAGGGCAAGTTGCTTGACCCGGTGTTAGCCCATGGGCAGGTCCCTGTGCCACACAGTCTTTCAGCTCCTCGTGCTCCTTCTGCCCAAGCTGTTTTCCCCTTCTGAGTTCAGGGTGATGTCCGCATTGTCCACTTTTACCTTGGTGCTTGCACGAGCTGCTCCACCTGCCCCGGCATGTGCTGGCAGCTGCCACGACCCCGTGCCGAGCGGAGCAGAGATCTCTCTCTCTCATCGGAGCAGGTTGCCATGGCAATGCACAGTCTGCTGCGCTCTGGGTCTCCAGGAGCCAGAAATGATGGTGCTTTTGCAACATTGAGGTAAACATCTCTCTTTTCCCTTATATAGCACATCCATCCCTGGTAAGAGGGCTGGCTGCCATTGGTGCCGGCCTCCCCTCACCCCCTGCGTAGGAGAGAGCAGCTCCAGGCGCTGGGAATGCACCTGACCTGTGGAGCTGTGCTCCTGTGGGTTCGAGCAGTGCCTCCAGCGTGCGTGGGCCGTGACAGTGGCCCTCCCATCACTGGGTGGTGTGGTTTTCCCACTGGGGATGAACAGGGTACTGCTCGGGAGTGGCATTGCTCGTGGGCTCAGCTCCTGGAGCATGGGGTTTGCTCGTGGAGGGGTATGACTACAGCTTGCCTGGATGCTGAGGGGAAGGTGGGTCCCCAGCTGCTTGCTCACAGCTCTGACACTGGTTTGCACTGGTCACCTTGGGACAGTCTCTTCTTTCTCCTAAGCACCTCTTAAAGTGTGAAAGTGGTCTTGCTCTCCCTTGCCTGCTGGGAAAGGCACCCCAAGGACTCTGGCTAATGAGTGCAAATGCTTAGTGTTGTGAAAATTTGCTGGAGAATCTCTCTGGGGCTTGCTAGAAGTTCATTATGGTGCTGTGGGCTTTCACGTGTTTCTCCATTGCTTTGGGAATCCATCAGTATTTCTCACATCCAGAAGCCTGTAACTGGCAGGCGATTGAAGACTTTTTACGGTTTCCTTTGTTATTGAAGGCAGTAATGAGCATGGCAGGCTGTTGCAGGCAGGGAAGTGTGGCTGTGTGAACTGAAAATGAATCTCTTGCTTGATCTGCTGGCATTTGTTCCAGCATCTTTCTCTCCACCTCTCCCTCTTGCTGTTGGTGTGTGTATGAAGGGGGAGTCAATGCTGGAGAGGGGAGTGGAGCAGGGGAGGAGTTTCTATCAGCCTCTTCTTTTTCTTTTTTTTTCCCTTCTTTTTTTTTTTTTTTTCTCCTGTTCAGTGACGTGAGCAATGCCTGGAACAATCAGGCTGGCTCCAAACCGTGCGCCTGAAGATGCTGGAGAAAACAGCCTAGTGCGCTTTAAGCAAACACTGATTGCTTGAGCCTGGGCTCTCCAGACGTAACCTTTTCCAGTTCCTCTGCAGGGGACTGGGAAGTGCCATTAGCTTTCTTCTCCTTCATCCCATACGCTCACTTTTGGAAATGATCGGAGTTAACAGTGTTCAGAGCACCAGCAAAGTCCGGGTGAGAGCCACAGGTTCAGTGAAATACTCCCGAGAAGAATCGCTCTGGCGGCAGTCCCATCGGTCAAAATCTATGAAAATCTCCAACTCCTCTGAGTTTTCTACTAAAGAAAGCAAGGTAAATAGCTAAAAATTCATAGTGTTTCTCTTTGCTATGAGTGGAGGTGGTGGTGTTGAAAAGGTTACGCTCTGCAGGAATTAAGGGCTCTGGATGATCTGCAGTGCTCACAGAACTGCTGTCAGGTCAGAAAAAAAAATCTCTGTGCTTTAGGAGCGACTTGAAGGTGAAAAAGGTCTGGTGTGTGATAGTGATCGCGTCTTAGAGGAATGCCCTGTCACTGAGCTTGGTGCAATAGTAAACAGTGAAAACTTGCTCTGCTCTGAGGAAAGGTGCCAGAGTTGACAAGTGATGTCCTTGGGATTACCTGTTTAATGGGAATGATTTTCCATAGAAAAATAGCTTTTGCTCCTTTTCTGCAGCTCTGGGTTAGTAGGTGTGGGTGGTAGGTAAAACTATCGTCTCACTTGCATGCATGATTAAATATTGCTGTCAAGTATTTATTAGGAGGGCATCACTTGTGCGTTTATAGGAATACATTAGTGAATTGTAGTGATCGGTAGCACAGGCGATGCCCAGCTGCTACTGTGGCTATGTGCTGCAGCTCCTCGCTCAGCCCAGCCCGGTGGTTCGGTTCCTAGGCAAACAACCCCCACTCCATGCAGTATTGCTTCTTTCCTCATTCCTTGCTCCTGCTCAATAACCAGGAGGCACCCGGGAACCCCTGGCAAGAGCTTCTTTGATAGCTGTCTTCCTCCCAAAGGTGCCCTGTGTTTCCAAGGGTTGGATGAACTTTATGCAGTGACCGAATATACCTTTAATTGATTCTGCCTTGGGATTAGAGGCTATAACCATTTGCAAAGGTGTGTTGAATGAGGCTGAAATATTGCAGAGCATCAGTCAAAGGCATTTAACCGTGTCTTGTGTCCGTGTGCATGCAAACAAGCAGGCACATGCATGGATCTTCCTTCACTGTCCCTTTCCTAAATCTCCTATCTGTCATGAGAGAAACCTCCTCTGCTATGGTGAAAGGATCCCAATGCTGGACGGTAGTTCCTAGCAGATCACTCTCTGGTGACTTACAGGTTGTGTTTCAGAGTCTCAGCTGCAGAGTTTTAATCACAGAGTAACGCAAATAGAAATAAATAAAGTATTTTATTCAGTCCAGTTTAAGGAACCTCTGTTTTGAGGGCCTTATTGTCCATAACTAAGAAATATTGTACTGCTAAGGTTGTGGCAGGGAGATAGCATGGCCATCATTCTCAGGCTGTTGCTGATGCGGTATCTGCTACTCCAGCAAATGCCAAAGTAAAGGCTGCATCTTGCAGGTGCTCTGGGACCCTGCTCTTGTGATCACTTTCACCCTAGGCATGGGAATAATTGCATGGTATTCAGTGTGAGGATTTATGTACAAAAAGTCTCTGCATATGGCAGAAACTTGTGTCTTTTGACATGGCGTGAATCATTTAATCTCTGTACCTCTGTACCCTCTCCCAAGCTGTGTGTCCACGGTGTATGCATGGTGTAATGTCCTCAGGGCAGAGACTTTCTCCCAGGGATGGTGTCTGACACAGTTAGTTAGCTACTGCAATAATCAACGCTCTGTATTCATCCCTCTGTGGGATTCACATTTCTGCTTCCTGAGTGCTGTAGGTTGTTGTGTGAGAAATGCCCACTTCTGCCTAGCTCAGTAATTTGGGAAGCATTCTGCAGCTTTGCTTTTGTTTGTAGTGCTGTTTCCTTATTTCCTACAAAGGTATTTGTGTCTGTGGAGCATCTAAGACCTGTAAAAGCTGTGTTACGGAGGGCTGAGAAGATCCCTACATGCCCATCAGTGACGCCTGCCCAGTTGACAAGATGACAAGCAGCTCTGCCACTGGTTGGTCTTGTGATTTTGGGCAGCCCTGTTCTTTCCATATGTCTGTTTGCCCTTCTGTTCTTTGTCTGACGATCTATTTTGCTAAGATGTCACTGGTTTAGAGAACTAATTTATATTTGAGCTTCAGCTCTTCTGTCGTGTTGGTGGAAGAGACTTGGAAGTTCTTGCTGATGTGTAGCATTGCAAAGGAGGTCTTTTTATCACTGTAAGTCTGGGTATGTGCTTGTGCATTGCCTTTCATGAAATATCTTCAGTTCTAGGCTGGGCTTTCTGGACAGTGGTGCTGTGTAGATCCCCTCAGTCTCAAGCAGGCCTTTATTTGTAGACTTGTCCTCTTCCATATTTCTGTGGGTGTGTTTTCCCCCTTTGAGTATGGACTGCCTTGCATTTTGCCTGCTCCGCACACAAAGTAATAACAATGCAGAAAACCTGTTTCTGTGATAGCTTCAGCTGACTTGGGGCAGGAGACCCGTTTGTGCCTCAGAAACATACTTTGCACTTATGTGACTCAGCCTGTTTTGCTGAGCTAGAGAGTATTACATATCCTCATGCTCTAGCTGGTATGGAAAAGGCACCAACATGGTGCTGGCATATGAGGTCTGCCTGCTGCTAAAGAGGCTAGGTAGCCTGAGGACCATCATCTCATTGAAAAACAGCAGGTAGTGCTTCTCTGCACATGTATATTCACTCATGCACCTGTACATATACATGCTCCGTGAGGTGATGCATCCTGGGTGTGTATTATAGGCAGGTATCACAGCCTCAGGCCAGCAGGAGAACCTGCGAAAAGGATACTGTGAATTGATGTGCTGTTGTTCTTGGGAGAGTAGCCTGAAACCCAGGCTGCATACAAGGTGAGTCAGAGGACCTTAGGATCGTCTCTGTGACCCAGCGTGCTCAGCAGTCTCTCCTCCTGACAGACTCTGTTTTCTTGCAGCCATGGACTGAATTGCAGAGTGCCTGTGCCTGTCCTGCCTACAAATGCACAGAGCCAATAAAACAATTTCTGAAATAGGCTGTGTAGGTGCTCCACTATCAAGAAGCACTTCTCTAGGCTTTTCTCTGTTCACCCATAATAATTCAATACGCTGCCTTTACCAGTAACACTGATGAAACACTCCAGCAAGTACAGAACAAATCTTTTCTAGCAACCCCCATGTATCAATTTTACAGAGGATGTGTTTCTTGTGTGGCATTAATTTCTTGGCTCTCAGGAGCCCCAGCTAACCATCCTTTTCTGTTTTATGATGATATATCTGGCACAATCTTTCCTTCCTTTTTTCTTTCTCCCCCTCCCCCCCCCTTCTCCATACAAACCAGATTTTTCACAGAGGAGTTTCTCTTAGAAATGTTCTCCTCCAGTTGGTGACGCACTTGAAATTCCCTGGGTGAAATGATCTCCTTTCCTTCCCCCTAAAACATTCCTATCAACCCTATCTCCACCCACACCAAAACAACATTCATCGGTTCCATATGCTGCTGAACAGCTCTGTGCCGTTTTATGAATAATGTATGCCGGCTTGTTAGAAGAACGTTTGTTGTACAAACCAGTGGAATTTGAAATTGAGAGTGATATCAGCAGACATGCTATGCCATGCACTAACCCACGGGCTTCTTGGGGTACTCCTCTGGCATCCTTGCTGCATCCTCATCAGAAGGGGGAAAATGTGTGAGACATCAGGGGCATGCGGGCTTTGAGCCTGGCAAGGAGCTACAGGCACTCAGTGATCAGAGCCCTTGTCCTTGTCTCACCAGGTGTTACAGATCCGTGCATGAGGAGAGGAAAGATTTTGAGATCTGGATTTTGGGGGAGAGTGACAAATAGGAGATAATGAAGTACTGCAGATCTGTATGCAAGCAACAGTTCTAGGGGAGGGTCAGCCTTCAGGTAATTACTTAAGCAGCAAATTGGGAGTGGTATATAGCAATGTGTCGCACCTCATCCAAACCTGGTGGAAGGCAATGACACAGAGACCTGGGTCCAAAGGACGGGCACATTAACACCTTTATGGGCTGCACGCAGACACCAGCAACATCTCGTATCTGTTGCCTCTGTAGCCTGTTATTTTTTGTAGGGTTCTGCTACTTTTATTGTTTTCCCTCCCTCTAATAAACCATGTATGGTGGGAGCTGGGGCTGGTGTCTGGCAGACTGCTGTGGTGCCAGGGGCAGAGCTGATGGACCGGTGCTGCGTGACTGGGGGAGATGCAGAACTTCTGACTGAGCATTTCTTACTGCAAAGCCTGGGCACCGCTTTGCCTAGAGGTGGGACTGGGGCTTCCTTCCACGGATCAACCGTGCCACTACCAGCTGGAGGTGACAGAGAAATGTTGCTGGGCAGGTCTTCTTCTAACAATGGCTGCTGGGAGGGTGACAGGGGCCTGGGGCAAAGAGCACAAGTGCATCCCTGTCCTATGGGCTGCAAAAGTCAAATAGGATATCTCCTGTGATGGTCAGATAGTCATTTCTCCAGCAACAGCTCCAGAAATGAGGGTGTAACTGGGTGTGAGCAGAGAGTCTGGGAAACAAGGAGAAGACAGACTAGGTTATCCCTGATGGCTCTCTGAACTCGGTTTTGATTTTGCCTGTTTACCTGCTCATGGCAGGCATTTCTGGCTCCTTCTCTTTTGTTCACGGAGCAGTATAAGAAATACCTGTGATATATTCCTTTCCCTCTTGGCAGGCTTTTCTGGGTGTGCTGGTGTATATAGAAAGTCAGTAGTCTGGTTCAAGAGCCGGACCTACATTGCCTTTTGAAGGAAGGGTTCACACAGTGCCCTGGGACCTCTTGCACCCTGCTGTCCAGGCTTTGGGGACCCCATGTCTACTTGTTACCTAGATGATTTACTGAGATGAGTATCTGGGTAATTCTTTATGTCTCTGTCCCTGTATGCACACTTGGTGTTGCCTTTCTCATGTTCACTGCTTCTGCATGCAGAGGCTGAGTCACAGCATAGCCAGCAGTCGGCAGGTGCCGAGAGCAGCCTGTTTAAATGGGTCCAATGGTTCATGCATGTGAGAGGGTTTGGAGGGAGGTGAGGATGGAGGGTGACCTTTTCTTCTTGGCAGCTTTGTAAAATAAACAGGAGTTTTGAGAAGCACTCCCTGCATAGTTTTGCTTCTCTTTCCAATTGGAATAAAAGTACCAACTGGTGAGAGCTTGTGAAAATCTGGACTTTTAGTTGACCTACCAAAGAGAAAATGAGGATGGAATTCAGCAGCTTCTTACAGAGTTACAGACTTCTACTTAAAAAAGAAAGTGTATGTTTATTGCCCAGTTTATGAACAAATGCAAACAAATCCCACAAATATATAACAAATTCCATTGGGTTTTTTTATATTGCAGTCTGCTAAGCGTCAAATTGGAGCTGTAGGGAACAGCATTGGAGTTAAAATAAGGAAGGTATCTAGGATGTTGCCCGCTACTCTGTTTTATGCAGCAATTAATTTCTTTTATTCTCCCTTCAAAACTGCATTTGTTTCTCCAGGGAGCTTAGGGTAGTGCTGGGCCTCAGGTGCGGTGGACACAGAGATCAGCAATTCTCAGAAAAGGGAAAGCTCTAAGGAGTGTGTTTCTGCAGTCTGGGTAATACAGCTTAAGAGTTACAGAATCGCAGAATCACAGAATGATAGGGATGGAAGGGACCTCTGGAGATCGTCTAGTCCAACCCCCCTGCCAGAGCAGGGTCACCTAGAGCAGGTTGCACAGGAACGAGTCCAAGCGGGTTTTGAACGTGTCCAGAGAAGGAGACTCCACCACCTCTCTGGGCAGCCTGTTCCAGTGCTCTGCCTCCCTCAAAGTAAAGAAGTTCCTCCTCATGTTTAGGTGGAACTTCCTATGCTCAAGTTTGTGCCTGTTACCTCTTGTCCCGTTGCTGGGCACCACTGAAAAGAGCCTGGCCCCATCCTCCTGACACCCACCCTTGAAGTATTTATAAGTGTTGATAAGGTCCCCCCTCAGCCGTCTTTTTTCCAGACTGAAGAGACCCAAATCCCTCAGCCTTTCCTCATAAGAGAGGTGTTCCAGTCACCTCATCATCTTTGTACCCCTTTGCTGTACTCCCTCCGGCAGTTGAAGCAGTGAAGTTGGATACTGCTGAGTAGTCAGTAGCTGGGGGTTTGGATCCTGCCTACAGTCACCTAGGGTGCCAAAAGAGATAGAAAGTCTCTTCCTTTCCAAGTGGTATCAGTCCAGCTTGGAAGATGAGACCCGTGCAGTATTCGTTCCGGCATTCTCGGCTGTCGTCCAGCCTCCAGTTTTCTGGCTCAGATAGCAAATTTGCCAAGCACTTCCCAGGCTAGCAGGTAAGAAGCTGTGATTGTTGTCAAACTGTAAGAGTGCTTTAAATCAGAGCTTTTTTTTTGTTGCCCCCAGAGAGAAAACATGGGTTAATAAAATCTGTCCTTGCAGCTAGTTAAGTACGGTGAAAGTCGTGTGCCTCGCCATAATCTCTGATCAGCTTTGTTGCAATTTAGTGAAGCATTTAACTGCTTGTCTCCAAGTTTGTTTGATTTAATCATACTCTGGAGAAACTCTGCTGAAAAGAGCTGCTGTCTGAATCAGGGCCTTGGGAAACAGCCATGAAATAAATGATAGAACAGGTGCTGGGCTGTATACGTCTGCTACTGGTTGCAAAACATGGGAGGAGGAAATTTTTGTTCTCCAGATCATGCGAGAGCCCAGTAGACATCAGGAAAATAAATTGCTCTGGAGAAGGAACGTAAAACGGCTCTAAAAGGCTGGTGAGTACTGTGGCGAGTGCACAGCCCGGCAGCAGTCTCTGCCACAGAGGTGGGTTACGGGCAGGCATGAGAACTCATGTATCTCCACCCCTTGAGAGGTCTGCTCACAGAGGTCTCACTGAACAAGTTCGGTAGACACACCAAGTATGCACTGTAAACAGCTGCTCAGGCTCTGGGTACTCTCTAGGGTTTTCTCTTTCATTTTTGTAAATAGCAGAGGCTTTCTGAGAGGCTATATTTGATGCTCTATGGGGGACACTGTGTCCTTTGTCAGATGTATGCCATATGACTAGGTTGGTGTCTGTTACTCCCTAAAGAAGGAAGAGGGAGTCTGGCTTATTAGTAAAGATCGGGACAAACACATGTCACTTTCCACAAGGCAAAAGCCTGGGGCATTTGTTGTTCTTGCACCAATCTGGAGTGCTGCTTTTGTATGTCCTGCTCTTTGGCTGTAGTGATCCCTAGAGAATTCCTTAGCAGCAAAAGGCAGTACTGCACAGGGCAGGTGTTCATTTTCAGAGGTTTTGACCCAATTTTGTAGGCATTTGGGCCAGAGAGCAACAAAAGGCATTTCTGATACCCCAGGCCAGGTTTTTGCTACTTTTCAAAAGCATATCCAACCAGCTGGGGAAAGAAAATGCTGCTTCTGAAAAAAATGAGGAGGCAACTGGGAAAAAAATGCAGCCTCTTTGCCTTATGTGTGGAATTAGTTTTCTGGCTCAAAATGTAAAAGAGTATTTTAGTCATAGTAGGAAGAAAAAGACAAGTCAAAGAATAAGAGGGGGCTTTGGACAAGTCATTAGAAACATGGTGGCTTCTAATAGAACAGACTGTGTGACCCCAGGGAATCAATGTCAGCATCAGCTTGTGCAGAAAAATGGAGGTGTGTCTAATTCTGCTGGGCTGCTGGCTGCATGGTAGGAGAAATGTTAGCCCTTTCTGGTGCTTTCTTCTTGCAGCTTGATAGGTCTCACCTGAAAATTAAGCAAAGTGCCTACAAACTGCCAGCAGTGCCCTTTACTTCACCGTTGTCTGGCTGTTTGCCTTTGGATCAGAGCTCCTTGTACAAGTTTGGAGAAGACAGGATAAATAGAAATAGACAGCGAAAACTCCAGAGTTGGAAATATTTCATCTTATTGCTGTGAGAAGTACAGCAAGCCTTGTTAGCAGTGGGGACCTCTCTCTGCTAGCTCAGTGGAAGTAGGATGTGGAATGATTCCTCCTGGTGGTCATATCTGTTCTTGTGCTCTCAGAAACCTACTTTTATGGTACACTGTGACTAAAAGTTGCTGCATATGTTGCATCCGTGTGAGGTGAGTTGTAGCAGTACGTTTGACCTGCTTGTGTATGGTTCAAACAAGCCAGATTTTCAGAGCTGAATATGAAGGATCTTCAAATAGACCATTCAAGATTCAGAAAGGAGTCAGTGGATCACAGGATGAGCAGCAGGATGTGCTCATGGGATTCTTGTTGCATGTTCAGCTGTGGCATATGCACAAGACTAGTTTCAACTCTTCAATTTTCAAAATTATTTTTGTTCTGGGTCAGAGTTAAGGCTATTTAAATGCTAATGTTTCTGTTGAGTGTGTCATAGCTATTATAGTATGTGAGTTTCAGGCTTGTTCATACTTGATGTGCTACTTTTTTGTAATCATGTGCATCAACAGTTCTTCTACACGTTAACATATTTTGAGGCTGTGTAGGAGTTATGTGCCAGAGGGAGTAAATCTAGCTATGTATATAAGGTAAATTACAAATGTGGATTATAAGTGTGAGAATCAGGGACATTCCATACCAAAATACTTCACTTGAGTCAAGTGGCCTATTTGAAGAACTCCATTAGCTTGTAGTAATAGCAGGCATTTATCCATTGTATGCATCAGCTACTGCAGGGCTGAAATCAGACAGTTATCTTAAGTTTCATACCTACTTCCTCTCAAAAGAAATGCATCTCAACTGTCTGATGTGCACCCAGGCTTAAGTCAGCCTCCAGACCCTTTTCTTTGCAGGCTGGTAACAACAGAATTGTGACCTTTGATGTCAAACCTACTGGCATCTTTCCTACAAATTGAAAGAGTAATGATGTTAGCAGGCAGCAGTCCAAGACATTGATCTTCAAGCACGAAAACTGCTTATTGTTGATTTTCTGTTTTGCACATAGAAATGGAACGTGTTTATGTTTGGATGTGTGACTGGGGAAGCACTCACGTGTCTGTGAGGCTCAGGGGCTTTGCATAGCTCTTGTGGCATAGTTTTACAGGTAAGCCCATATCGTGAAATCTTGACCCCACTGAAGTCAGTGACAAAAAAATATCACTATCAGGAATTAAATTGGACCTTGAATTTCAAGGCTGTAGTCTTGTGACTTTTGCAAACTTAACAGAGTTATATTAAAAAAAGCCCAAACCACAAAACCAAAAAACCTGCCTGAGAAAATGACTGTAATCTCTTACATTCTGGTATTTTTTTCCTTAGATGAGATTTTTGCTCAAGACTTTGGCATTACCATGAGCAGATATGGTACTTCCTTGATCAGAGACAGCTCGCTTGTAGTATTAGTTAGGTAATTTTCCTCAGCATATTGATGTGTGTAACAGGGGTCAAACAATAATCCCATCTCATTTCTCTCCCTTTGCAGGCCCTCTACAATTCAATCAAGAACGAGAAGCTGGAATGGGCAGTGTAAGTATACTGCATAGAAATTAGGAGTTTAAAAATAGTACCTGTGTAGTAATCTGTTTATACATCCTATGTCACCATCTGAGTGGGCTCCAAGGCCTGTAGAAGATAGCCAGTGTACTGGCTTTTCTGTTTGCTTTTCTGTTAATGAATGACCTGGCAATACTGCCTCATCTGTTTCTCCAGCAAGGGGAGTTGTTAGTGATAGGAGCCAACTGCATTTGTAAGGAAAGAGGACGTTTCATTTACTAGGAAACTTCAGCCTGAAAAGAGAGAAATTAAATCCTCTGTTGTTATATGACTGCATAAATAAAACAGAAGTCGACTTCTCCCTTTATCTTTTGTTACATTGTGTTAGAACCACTGAATAGAAACACGCATCTTGGATTGAGTTTCCTGCTGTTGGTTTATTGTCTTGGTTTGTCTCCTGATTAACTATGGATAACTTGACAACAACCTAATATGAAAGATGATAAATTGGACAAAGTCTGATATCCCCCGTCCTTAGCTGCTTTCGACAGGCTAACACTTGTTCACCACGGAAGTACTACAGACCAGAAAGTGCTTCAATTTCTGATTGTGTTAAATTGACATTTCTCTGCGCTTAGGTTTTATGTGGTCTAGGTATGCCAGCAAAGAGTAGATGGGGTCTGCTTTACATTTTACCACTTGCACAACAGTGGATTTTGGAGTAAAATAAACGAATGATGTCTTTTATCTGTTTTGGCTGTATAAGATGTTTACTTGCGTGGATTTACATATCTGAAACCTCACCTTGTCTGGGATGCATGCTCCTGCACCTTTTCTGCTAGAAGGCCTAACAATTGCTATAGGTCTTGCAAGACCATTGGCTTCTGATCTTCCTTGTTTTAAGTTCATCATCTGCAAATGAATTTCTTGTCAGAGTGTGCATCCTCGTGTACAAGGGCTGCTGGTCCCAACTGGGATTGCAGCCCCTGTTCAGAAGTGTCGTAAATAATGTCAGAATAATGAGGAAGGTGTGCTGGTAAGGGGAATCATCAAGAAGTGCCATCTCTGATGAGCCTTGTAAAAAGCATGGTGAGAGACATTTTCCCAAACTGTGTCTTGGTCCTGGAATATACTGTGTGAATCTTACATGTCACCACACCAGAGTTGTTTGCAAGACACTCTCTCACAGGTACTACACAGGACCCAGCAGAATCCATTATGTGACTTTCTCGATGTCAGAATTTTCCTCCAGCTCTTGGCAAGGGACCATACTGTGTCTAATACATTTGGGCAGCCTCCAGGTGGAAACTGGCTCACACCTGGCACTGCTCCCATGGGCTTCAGTCAAGGTGATTTATGAGATAGCTTACTCCTGTATAGGTAGTAGCTGCTTCGACATCTACATAGTTCAATCCATATCCATTGCTAATTAATTGTTTGGGGAAAACTTGTAAGCAGGCTGGAAAAGGGAGAAATCATAATCCTCCTTAAATAAGGTTTTGGGATGTGGGTGTAAAGCCACCTTCTCCCACTAGAATGCTCAAAGTGACCAATTGTCCATTCCAATTCCAAACTCAGACAGATAGCTGGGGCTGATGTGACAATTACTTAACATGCTGTGAAACAACGCTCATTCTGGGTATAGTCAAAAGATGTTGTGCCTTTACCTTTAGGGCTGGAAGAGACAGTGTGAAGATGTCTCTCCTCACTTCCACAGAGATGTGCGGTTGGTGTAATCACATCAAGGAGCCCCAGGATTGCCTGTGCTAGAGGGAGGAGGCACATCACTCTTGGTCAGCTGTCGTGATCCGCAGAGAAAGTTGGATAGGAAGGAGACATACTTGGTTTTGTTGTGATGGGACCGAGGAAGATCCTCTCTCCTTTCCAAAAAGTATCTTTTTGCTTCCCTGATGCAGTTGGCAAGGGAAGAAGTGGGAGGTAAGGCAAAGGTGGAAATAGTGCTGCAAAACCCAGCGTAAGCTCCCTCACAGCGCTGGCATGTTGAAGGAATGCCTTTCCTTTAGCCAGAAACCCTTTGAGGATCTAAGACTCTCTCTTAAGAGTTAAGCAACAGGAAGAGATTCTCTAGCAGTATGTTATTTGGTGGATTAATGACTGTCAATAGGTCCATAGGTAGGGGAGGGTAACAGCGATATATAAGATGGAGGAAGACTGCTGTATGATCCTTATCTTACTGGCTGCGAGCTAGGTGCATCATCATCCTAAATGGTTTGCTGTCCGTTTCCAGTAGAATTACAGTCTGATCCAAAGCCCACAGAAAGAAAAGGCTACCATTGATTCCAATTTTGTAGTCAAGAGAAGTGGCACCTTAATCAGCAGATGTGCTTCGGAGGCTTTCAGTAGGAGTATTCATTTATCCTTTATGAACAGGGAAGCACAAGTACAGCTGTGGGAAGAGAATTACTTTTTCTGCAGTAGTTCCAGGTTCAAGTTCTCTAAAAGGTTAAAAATGAATCATATACGATGATCTGTAAAATAAACAGATCTGACCTCAGATTTACCCTGAACTGGTGCATGTGGGATCCTGAATGCACAGTCCTACTCCACACTGCACCCCCCAGATTTTTTGATTACTTTTCACAATAGAACTGTAAGAAAACGTTCTGCCATTTACTTGGTGTGCCATTTACTTTGCTTGCCATTTCGTCTTGCTAGCCTTGTTGTTGAGTGTCCTGAGAGAAACAGAAAAGCAGTAGGGGAAAACTAACCATCAGAAATGTGATTATTCTGTCTTTTGTCCTGTTCCATATTTCCTCTCTACTGCTTACAGTTCTAGATCTCTCCTGTCTGTTGGACTGTGGTTCATCTCTTTGAACAGCAAGCAAAGCACTTAGTAGTGTTTGGACCTCACTGAGGTCCTTGGCAGAAGTTCCTGCTGACTGCAGTGAAGCCACGTACTGTTTCATCCAGTTAGTCCAGGGCATCCTTTCAGTGTTCTGAAGTCACTGGAACCACCCCAGGAGTGCATGTAGCCCCAATAATCGTGTCATAATTTCTCATGCTGCTTAAATTTCCCTGAAGGACTTGATATTTCCATGAGGTTTTTTCATACTCAAATGGTAAACTCATGTTCTTCAATGCTGACATCACCCGTAAGACGAAATGAATTCAAGATCCTGTGAACATGAGCAGTGATATCAAAAGAGTTGCGTTTGTTCAGGTGGAAAAGGGAGCACCAAGGAGAGGAACCCGAGTGTATTTGTTTCAGTGTGTAAAGGCTGTTGCAGAGAAGGGTGTGAATTATTCTTCTTGCCCATTGAGGATGGGCTTAAATTTGAAACATTGTCTATAATTTTATGGCCCAGGCTTTGTAGAATTTCTCATCCTTTGTCTTTTGCACAGATCGTCATCGATTTTAAGCTGAAGAAGAAAAATTAGTTTGATTTCAAAGGTGACAAAGATAAATATGTTTTGTTTGCATATTGGTGGTGAGCACTAGTTTTCTCCATTGTCTGTAATATTATGTCTACTTCCTGTTGAAGGTGGTAGGAATAAAATCATCTTAAAATAAGCTGAATGGTGATCTAGAATTAACATATGAAATCCCAAAGTGCTGCTTACAAAAATGCAAAAACCAAATGTCTGCATTTGAGCCAGTTGTATCCTGAAAGCTTTCTGTCAGCAGGACAGTGTAGTTTCAGGAGAATCACTTGGGTTTTGACTAGTTGATGGTACAGTTTTCTTTCCAGAGAAGTTTAGACATGAACACAGTATATACTTTTTTGTTTTTCTGGACCGTGCTGAAAAATTCTTCTCTTCTAGCCAAACCAAAATAGGTCTTTGAGATAGTGATGGTGGGAAAGGGCCGCTGCCAAATCCTTTCTGTGTTTCCTGCAGCAAACTGTGACGCTGAGACTGGGGTGATTATAAAGACGTCTGTGCTGAAGCTCACCTTTTTCTAGGTCAGACACAGAAATCTCTCCCCATTATAATTAACTCTACGTCTCCCAAGTTCTAGGATGTTTCTTCTTTGCAACTTCATGATTGATTTTAGAGAGGGGTCAGATGGTAATCATCTGTCTCTCCTTTCTTTTCTCCTCCCTTTGGGAAAGATGCCAAAACTTCTCTCCACTGGTTTCTCGAGTCGGTTTCCTAATACAGATACTATCAGTTCCACAGATTTATATCATTATATGTTACAAATCTGAATATATTTTTAAATGCCAATTTCTAAATTAATAAACCCGGCCTTTTGCCAGGTCATGTAAATGTTCAATTTGAACAAATGCAGAGACAAAGCAGACTTTTAAAATTAAGGGCTTGACCCTGTCTTTCCAACTTAGTGACTCCGAAATTTTCCAAGGCAGAGCCTCAAATCAGACCGTAGAGCGTACAAAAATGTTTTTGTTACTGAGAGAACTGGACGGTGGTTTTCTCCCAGAAGACAGAAATGGGACTTTCTTGTATAGGGTCTTTCTGGGGAGAGACAAAAATGTATTTCTTCACCAAAATGGCAACATCTGAATCTTCACGTGTTTCAAATCTGCATGTTTAAGAATAAGAGACAAACTCTTTCTCGTTGTCAGTGATCACGCATTTGGGAAAAAAAAGGTCACTGTTTCAATACCGTGTCTTCAAGTGACAGAGCAAGTAGATTCTGGCTTTGGTATGCTAGTTCTCATGGGCTGCCAGTGCCCTGCTTACTGCTCTGTCTGCAGGTCCTTTTCCAAAGAGAAAAGTCAAGGGAGGTGGAACTGAAGCTCATTGTTTTGGAAAACCTCGAAAATGTCACGTGACATAAGTTAGAGTCTTGGAGAACCTCTACAGGTTCTCCTTTTCCTGTCACCATTACTCTGCAGGGCAGAGACTCTAGTACCTACAACCTTTTAGTCCTCAGAGAGGGGTCTCCAGAGGAATCAATTCCAGACCCAGAGCCAGGAATGATCCCCCTCTGCTGATCAAAGACAGAAAATCTCCTAAGACTGCTGCAAACCTAAATGGACCCTCATTATGATGTTTTGCTACTGAAGTGTGTGTTGGAACCAACAAGGTTTGTTTTTTCCCCAAAGGCACAGGCACAGGCTATTTCCTGTACCAAATGGAAAGGAGAGACACTAAGCCTGCCTCTGACGAGGACCTGAGCTTTCCCTGTGTAACACTAGATCCGTGCCTCTGAACATACCTACACAGAGACACCATCCACTGACTCTTACCTTTGCATCACTGAAGGCCTTCACTCTGGGGATGTTACAGGATTTGAATCATCTCTGAGAGCCATCTGAGGATGAGGAAGTTAGTTGTACCCCCCACAGGCTAGGGTTTCAAACAAAGATCAGTTTTCAGGTGTATGTATCCAGAGGCCAGCTGAATTTTCTGCAGCTCTTCCTTCTTGCAACCGTACCCTAAAGGCTGGTGAGGAGTAAGCTCAAATTTTACATCCTTGATAAAGCCTATCCAGGACCTATCCTGCCAACTTTGGTGGAGGGTATGTAAGCAAAGGCTAATACCTGAACTGTTTTACTAATCTGAAACTCCTCCCAATCGTCCTGCTTTCTTCTTGTGGTTGACCACTGAAGCAACATCAAGTATTGGAAGAGGTGGGTCCTAGATCCCCTGGTTTTACTCCCACTGTTGTTTCATTTTCAAGATCACAGGGATATAGAGGCTCTTTTTAGTTCTATTTTCTCAGCTGTTTGTTCGTTTCTTGTTCTCTGTAGTGAGTCCACCTTGCCTCTCTGGTTCCCTTCATATGGCTCGTGCATCTTGACCTCATGAATCTTGTCAGATCACTCGGTTCTCACAAGTCTCTCTGAGGCTTATGAGTCTCAAGGATGTCCCATTGTCAATGACACATGAAAAGACCAATTAAAGGCTAGTTCAGTGCTACCAGTAGTCATGATAGCAGATGCCATTTTGTCCTTGTCTGCCCTGTCTGCATTTTTCTTTTGAAGAATTCCTGTTTAATAGCTGCCCCAGAGATGCTGAGTTCGAGAGCGCTGCTCCCGGCACTAGTGGTGTCTAGGATGCCCAGGACTGCTTATCACGACACCTGTGGCTGCTTAGGTAAGGGCACTGGTACATTCCCACAGGACAGTTGATCGGTATAAGATAATACACTCCCATAGCTCCAAAGGAGATAGCTTATTCCAAAAAAATGCTAAGCCATTTACTGAAGTAGGTCTCTGCTGACAAGGAGAAATCCTCTGTGTCCTTGGCTGTTTCCCCAGAATTCACAAGGCACTTCTATGTGACAAATCAGCCTGAGTACTTGTGCCCTGTGAGAGAATTTAGTCTGGATTAGGTACCACAGACTTATGGTGAGAGAATTTGCTCCTGGAATGGACACATATTTAAGAAACATGTGTCACACAATGCTCCAGACTTGCCAGCAGCTAGTAAGTGCGTCAGACACAGGAAGGATGGGGACAATCAAAATTGTCAAAAATTCCTACACTTTTTCAGTAGGAGAGAGCTTCAACCAAATCATGCATGAAGAAATCTGTATTGCTTTGACCAACAAAAAGTTCTTTGCAGAGCTCTCTGTCCTGGAGTGGGAAAACACGTATCAATAGGCTGAAAGATGCAAGGACTGCTTTGCCTTGCAGGAATCAGGTCTTCAGGTAAAAGTTTTGTTTCTCTTAATCAGGAGACCTTTCAAGACAACATCACGATGGTATGCTACACCACCTTGGCTATATCTCTGCAACTAAATCAAATGTGTGGCACCTTTGCGTGATGCTCAGGCCAAATGTCGATGTGTAGCATCTGTATGCATACTGTTGAAAAGTCTTACCCTGCAAAAGAAGGTGCTTGCTTCTGTAACTGCCTGTTGGGGTGGTCCTTGACTGTGCTGATTCCTAGAGGTTGTCTGGAAATCATTTGGAAGTGTGCTGGGCTGAGACCATGCCAAGCACAAAGTAATATGAGGTGGTCAAAGTCAAATGCTTGGGAACATTCCCTGGCACGGCGAAGTTCACTAATGTAGCCTCCGCGTCTCTGTATTGGGTTTCCTTGTTGTCAAACCAGTCTATTACCCTTGTATCTCCTCAGACTAAGTTATTGCCTGGAAGACCATTTCAGCAGAGATCATGATAACTCAGATTGTCACTCTAGCCTGCAGTTCTAGGATGACATTTCTTTAGATGGTCATTCCCATAAGCAGACATGGTTGCAGTGTACCCTGAAAGGAGCTTTTGGATTGGCAAGTGCCTTGCTAATCCTCATCTGATACACACCTTTGAAAGTACTTGTGTGATTGAAAGGTCTGCCTGAAAGGTCTGCCTGAGCTTGCTCTCTGCTGGTCGTCTGGGTGCAGTGAGATGCAGCAGCTTGAAGTCCACCACAGCTATTAGAAATAATTACACTCGAATTATAATGAATATTTTTTTTAATCAGGTGCTGCTCTTAGGAGAAGCATTGCTACCATGATTTTCCAATGACAGCCTTCATACTATCTGACACCTTTCCCAGTCACCTGTAGGGGAATGTGTGGGGACTTCAAAGGGCAATGGGCTGCTTTGTAATCTGACACTAACTGTGGTTCCTCCAGATACACCATCCACCCAGATTCTGCAGCCTGTTGTTCTCTGAAAACCATCGTCCTACTCTTGTGATGGACAACCTTTGTTTTCTAGGTTTCCTGGTCCTTTTTGCCTTTGGCTGTGATGTGCAAAACGGCATTTATTAGTCAGGCAATGCTTGTGACTTGCTGAAATGGGTTGCATTGTTGTCCCCAAGAGCTGTGTTGAATACGTTGCCCTAATAAGTAACATTTTGAGCAGCATTTTGTTTCTAAAATACAGATAACATAATTCACCTAGTGTAGTTTTTATTTTTAAATTACTACTTTTATGTTAGTCTGCAGAGGAAAATAAAAAAAAGGAGGTAGAGTCTGTGTTTCATATGCTAAGTTAAGGGGTAAGCCACAGTGATCTGTAGTAATCTAATTCTTTTCATCTACGTGTGAACTCATGAAGAAATTGGAGATTTTTCAGGAGAGCCCAGCAGGCAAATATTTTGCATTTTAGCACTCAAATACGTGGAATTAAAAATAGGTGAAGTTGGAAGACACAGAACACTCTTGAAATCCTGCCTTTTGAGAATGTAAAAGGGAAACTTGGGTTTTCTCAAAAATCTGGCTCCTATGTCCTGTGCTGGTGAAGTAGGTGAACTGAAGCTTTGCTACAATCCAACTATGTTTTGGCACATGTCTAGGTTTCTTTCTAAATAGGGCCCCTATAAAGAGAGAGGTATGTTTTGACAAGGAACATGCAAGAATCACAGAAATGAAACTTTACTGGTGCCTCCCTCATTCATGCTTGGTTTTCACTGCTTTTTAAGGGATGAAGAAGAGAAAAAAAAGCCTCATTCAGATGGTACAGATGAAAAGGATAATGGCAGCCAGACAAAGGCTGTCAGTCGAATTGGCAACTCAAATAACCCATTCCTGGACATCCCCCATGACCCCAATGCTGCTGTGTATAAAACTGGATTTCTGGCTCGGAAAAGCCATGCGGATATGGACGGAAAGAAAAGTGAGTATCTTTCACTCTTAACATCTCATTTTCTTGTTATCTCTGCACAGTGCCAGTTACGATGAGCCCATGTGCTTCTCAAGGCAAATAGTGCTGCTTCATTAGGGGAAATTGCAGCAATAACAAACAACGCAGCAATTGGATTATCACACTCACACTATTAGGCCAGGATTTACAATGTTCAGTCCCATTTGCAGCAGCTGTAATGCATGAGCATAATGAGTAATGTGATACAGCAAAGCAATGTGAATCTTTTGTGCTAAAAGAAAATGAATCTCGTGGTTTACAGAAGATAAAACAATTCCAAGTGAATTACAGTAGCTGTTCCATAGTAGTTTGGTAATTCTCCTTTTTCTTATGTGACACCAGATTGTTTCAAATCTGCCCTCCCCTCTGGGTCTGTCTTTAAAGAAAAGCTGTTCTTTATCTCTACTTGGAAGATGCTGTAACCGTTCCCTTCCCTACTTTCCCAGCCTTGGGTCACATACACAATGAAATTCATCAGCTTTTGGTAACAGCCAGATTTATGCCACGCAGTTCCTCCCTGCCTCTTCTTTGTAATAATCCTGCTGTGACTCTTACTTTAATTATCCTCTTTCCTTCTTGTCCTACTTCCATTTGAAGTGCACTAATTATCGAAGGCTTCTGATCCGCCTGTGTGTGTTTTGTTGTTTGGACATCTTCATTTGTTTGTTTTCTATTGATGTTCTTGGAAACAGCAGAGGCTACTCATAGCATCTGTATTTTCCCCCATCATTGCTGATGATCACCTTCTCATGGTTCATGCTATTGGGCTGAATCCTGAAGGCAAAGTCTGACTTTGTGATGGGTTTCCAGTAACTGCAACTCTCTCTTAGCTGGGCTAAGCTCTCTGGTGTTCACACGTTTTGCTATTATATTTTAGAAGGTACAATTGGAGGTCGGTGTATTCAAGCCAGAGGCTGGCAGCTGGACAATTAAAGATGTTGAAATCAAACTGACCTCATTCTTTGTGATGACTGGATGCTCTGAATAGCTTCATCTTTATTAAATTAATTTAATAAAGATGTTTATTTAACCTTAATAAATAATTGTATCTAGTTGCCTTTATTCAATTATTTCTTTAATTACAAGTAATCAGAATTTCTCATTATTCATCACACGGGATGTTGGCATTTTGGGGATGACCCTTTTATGAGTAATGAAATTAGGGCCATGTTTTCAGAAGTTTCTGTAGATTTTAGGGGTCTGTCTGTCATGCAGCTCTTGAAAAAGTTACATTCTGACTTTCTAGTTGCAAATAGAATGAAACTTTTTTTTTTTTTTTTTTTTAAGTTAGACCTTTTCATATTTCATTTCCTAAAGGAGCTGTTGCAGGGCAGAGATCAGCTTGTGCGAAATTGATAACGAAGTGATGTGCTAGCATGCTGTATGTATTTTCTCAGGAAAGGAGCACTGAGGGCTAAAGCACTTAGGCAGTATGGAGGAGAAAGATGTAGCAGGGGCCAATGGCTGGAAGCTGAACTGAATGAATGCCAGTTAGAAATAAAGCCCATTATGTGAGATAAAAATGATTAACTTCTGGAGCAAGGGACTAATAACCTCTTCATCACCACTTGCTATCTTCAGATCAGAATGGGATGCCTTTCTGAGGGTGATGCTTTAGTCGTGCATGGGTTATTAATTTCAGTATAAAGGCAAGTGGATGCGATCAGTGGTATGTGCATGGTGGAGAGTGAGCTTAGATTCAGGCTTCTGGTCTCTGGCACTGTGACTGTACAGCCTGTGCCTTCTCTCCTATTGCAGCTGAATTTCAAAACTGGAACCTTCATGCTGAATCCCCTTTTTTTTCTTATCTTTTTTTTTTCCTTTTTTTTCCCTCCACTGCTTGTTTCTAGGAATTTTTGGGCTGGATAGGTTGTTTCCTTACGTTCTTCAACCTCTAACTGACTTTAGGTTTCTTGAGGGGTGATCAGGTTTTTTCCATAGGATTTTTTTTTTTGCTCCCTTCTCCTTTCTTTTCTTCAGCTTCCCCTATGGCTGCAGGAAGAGGGGAAGCGACCAAGAATCCATCTGACTACTCAGGGCCAGCTCAGGTGTGTAGCAGCAGCGAGGGGGAAGGATCCTCTTGAGAGTGGCAACTGCTTTCTGAGCAGTGTCCTGTTGATCCTGAGCAGTGCCTGCCAGCCTGCTGTGGCATGGAGAAGGGGTGTTTCCTTCTGAAAACTCCGCCATGGCACAGAGCTCAGACCTAGCTGTGTAAGGGCAGTGTCTGCCTACCTGCCAGAGCACAAAGACTGGATCTTTCTGGCCTGCTTTCTGCATTGCTGCTGTTCCCTTCTGATCCAGTCCAGGGCTGTCGTCAGGGTTTTTTTATTACTCTCTTACACAGCAGGTATGTGCAGGCACTGTGCTGAGTTGCATTGTCCTTTGAAAAGGAGAGTACAAAGGAGGTTTAACATAGGACTATAATGTAGCTCTCCTGTTGCCTAGACAAAGTGTAAAAATGGATCCAAGTTAAATGGGTTTTCATTTGTTTTCTTTGCAGCTCCCCGGGGAAAGCGAGGCTGGAAAACCTTTTATGCTGTGCTGAAGGGAACGGTCCTATACTTGCAGAAGGTAGGGGAAATCACTGTCTTTTGGAAACTAATTAAAGAGGGATAAAGAAGCAGGCATCCTCTCCGCTCTCACAGCCCACATCCAGGCTCCTTTCCGTCCGACACACTGTGTAGCTGCTCTTTCTGCCCCCCCCCCCCCCCCCCATCCCCCACATTCAGGCATGAATCCTTTCATTGACACCCTCCCCCTTTTCACACTTTAAAGTTCAGTTCCATTGTCCCCATCCACTTGTGCACCCTATCAGTTCCAGTTTATATCATTGCCATCACTCAGGGCTGAAAAAATATCCAGCTTCACCAGCAAAACCAGCATTGTCTCTGTGTCTTGCTGCATTCTTCTAGGCTGCTTTTAACATTGATTTCAGAATTCCTCTTCTGTAAGGCTGTCCTCCTTTCCCATCTTTTGATAGTATACTTATCTGCAATGCCTGCAAGACCAGGTGCAAAACAATTAAATGGCAGCTTGGCCTTAGTCGGAATCTGCAGCTTCTGCTCCACAGCAAAATTGAAGGATAAAAGGATATATTTTTTTCCCCCCAAAGCAAGATGAGACACTGGTTTCTAACAAACTTTACTCCCTGACAGCAGGAAGTCTAAAAAAAAATGTCAGCTGAAATCCTTCGAGTCTTTTGGCACAAGCCTAAATATATTATAGCACAGTTTTAACTATTCTCTTGGAACGTGAAATGCAACATACGAGTGAGAACTGTCAAAATCAAATAAAAGGTAGCAGCTAAGTAGATTGTTAAGGCTTTTTGCCCCCCGGCATAGGTGAAATATTCATTAAATAGGTGGTGTTTGTCCAAACTGCCCTGAATTGTAGAATTATGCTCCTTTGAAAGCCTTTTTACATTTCCTCTATGTTTTACAACTGTCAGGAGCATAAGTTCAAGTGCATACTGCTGTTTCCTCTTCCCCTGCTGTGACTTTCTGAAGTTCTTGGTTTCATTGAAGCCAATCTGGATAGTCTCTGAGAAGAGAGTGATTTGGGTCAAATTCTTAAAGCATGAGGTTTATAAGGTGGATGCTTGAGGTGCAGTACCTTTTTGAGAGGGCTGAAATCCTGAAACAAACAAAACAATCTGCAATCAGAAGGGTAGATTAGGGCTGAAAGTTGGATGTGGCATGCTCAAAGCCAGTGTAAGGGGTTAGAATGAAGTCTGCTGAATTGCAGCTGAGCCTTCCCTCTGGTCCTCTTGCTCGTAGCAGGTTCAGATTTTACTAAAGTGGCCTTCATACCAGCTTTGTACTTGCCCTTTCCTGGGTAAAATGGTCACCTGCTTTGATTTCTGAAATAAGTCATCCCTAGTGTTCACCTGGAAAGACTGCACGGTTCCCTAAGAAGTAAGAAGGCTCCTTGTCCATGACACGCTAATTAATTTCTTATTTGATCTTTGAGGGGGAATTAATATGCTTTCAAGGGGAAGAAATTGAGATGCTGTCTATTTTAGAGTCTTAAATACTTTTATGAGTATCACCAGCATATTAGTTTAAAATGCTTTCTCCTTAACAAAATGTAGAGATGCTGATGTAGCATGCAAATTTTCTACAGAATGTTGCTCTCCCCAGTCTCACCCTCCATCCTTTGGAGAGCAAGACAGTAATTTCACATCTGACTGCGTCTTTGCAAAATGAAATGCATTGCTGGAGTTATTGGTCTTGTTTGTTGTTTGTGCATGTTGCACTTGTCACAGCACTTGAATTCAGTGATAACAGGGTGGTTACGCTGCGACACTGCACTCTCCCTCTTGGTCCTGAAGACACTTGCACTGAAGCCATCTTACTGTAGCACAGTAACAAGCAAGACTTTTACTTTAGTGCTGTAAAAGGTTGACAGAGGGTCCTAATGGGAAGTGACTCATTCCCAGAGTGATGGGGCAGCTGTGACCGTCCCCAGGGTGCCTCCAGCCCCTGCTCAGCCACAGTGCCTCATGCTGCAGCTGTGAAACATCCTCTGGTTTCACGTCAGAAGGTCCAGCAGGGCTTTGCTTCATCCCTGGAATAAACTTTGCTCTATTAGGGATGTGGTATTGCAGAAGTCGAGGGTGCCAGGGTTTTAAAGTACACAGCTAGACCAAGGTGTTATAATAAAAGTTGCTGAGCTGTTGTTTCCTTTTGCAATATACCAGGAGACTGAAATTACCCTAATTTCAGAAAGTTCAGGAGCATTTTAGAACAGCTTGATTTCTTTGTAGACATGCATAGCTCTGGCAGGAGTCATGGGCAAAGGATTTCCTTGCCTCTGTTTACCTTCTGTCCTGATTATGGAGTGCTATAAGGCAGGGTCACATATGTACACACACATTTACCTCTCTGATTATCTGTATGTATACCTGCCTGGATGTGTTCCTGGTGAACCTGCTTTGGCAGGGAGGTTGGACTAGGTGATCTCTGAAGGTCCCTTCTGACCCCTGCCATTCTGTGATTCTGTGTATATTATCTATGTATCTGTGGAGGTAACGTCTGTGATGATGGTTTCATTGCACTGAGCACTACTCAAGCAGGGGAGAGAGAAATCTCACTGTTCTAGGTACTGTATACATACAAATGCATGTACAAACCTCTGTACTGTTGCTTTCTGTGTTTATCTGTACCTCAGCTGTTCCCCCAAGACACTACTGTAATATAAATATTAATTGTTTGTAGCAGCTGTGATTCCCCCAGTGGGTAGTGTGATCCCAATTCTACTGTCACTCTATTTGCATACCAGTTCAGTTCTCCTCATTTTGATGTAAAAATCTATGTATGAGAGTGGTTTGTAAATGGTGGTCACATGAGATTTACTGGGGAGTTCTATCTGGGCAGTCTTGTCTCTGTGCCCACATTTTATTTTTTTTTTCCATTGGAACTGTTCCAGTGCTAATTCCTGTGCTGCATATTGTTTTATTTTTAAATGAGTGATTTAAGAGAGATGCTTTCTGAATTAGTGAGCACAAAGGCCACTGGAGGGGCTCAGTGGAAGCGTTCACAATTAGCCAACTAAACATGCCTGCATTAGTATTATATAAAACGAGAGGTTTGACATGTTTGGGATGTTGGCCGTGTCTCTGGGCATCCTCAGGCCAAGGTTAATTTCCTGCCCTCTGTTCATAGCAAGAGGAAATTGCAAAGTAGGAGCTTGACAGAATGTCTGTTCGCCAGACTGACATGGGATGTGATGTGCGTACAGAAGAGAGGTTTATAAGGAGAGGACATAAGGCTGACCTCGTTTTCTTGCTAGAAATTGCTTCTGGGCAAGCGGTGCTGGACATGGACCTTTGTTGTTTGTTTGGACTCTTCTGTGAGGTTTGCAACATATTCACTCTTTGATGTGTCACTTTATAATCTTGCGAGCTTTCAGGTATTTTTATATAATTTTTCTCAAATGTGTTTCCTCTATTAAAATTTAAAAAAATTGAGAGAAAGGCCAGAATGATGTAAAGTGTTCGGTGACAAGACTTTCTGAAAGAGAATTTTCATCTGTTTCCACTCATATGCAACTGAGTGGAGATAGCCACCCACGGTACACTGACTGATAAAAAGCCAAATGCCATTCTCTGGTCTATCAAAAATGGGTTTAGAAACGCACTGACTCTGGGTCAGCAGGATATGGGAAAGTCATTCTGTGGGAGTCTGAGAAAGATGAATTCAGCATGTTGTTGGGTTGTGTGCAGCACTCACATCAGCCTTCTGCTGATAGGGAGGTCACGGTTCCTTTCTGGCTCCTCATGTATTTCTTGCCACTGTCTTGGTCTAAACTTAGTTAGCTGCCTTCCATTTCAGCTCAGCCTCCACGCTGACACCAGCACATCAGAGCACGTGCTGTCCTTGATGGCATAGGAGATACGGATGTTCCTGCTCTCCTAGCATTCCCTGCCAGTTGAAAAGAGTTGGAGGCCTTAGAAGAGGAATTTTGACAGCACATTCACATCCTTCCAGCTTTCTCTGAGGCTGGCCAACTACGTGGAGACATTTCCGGTATGCTGATCAGTGCCTTTGGAGAAGCTGGCAGAGCCCCAGCTGTCAAGGTCGATTGCAGCCAGTTGATCCGGTGGGATTAGCAAGGATTATAGTGAACACTATCTGTCAGTAAGAAGGAGTTCTCAGCTAGGATCGCTTCTGGGACTGCCCAAATGTGGAGTTCTTCTGGAACAAGTTTAGACACCAGGGTGGGTTGTGGACATTGGCTGCATCTCACAGAAGATGCTGGGAAGCAACAGACAAGGCTATAGCTGACACTGTCTCTAGGCAGTAACTTGAGGAAAGCCAGAATATCACGTTTCTGTGGCCTATGTTCATTTCCTGGCCCTGAAGTTTTTTCGGTCTCCCTGAACAGTGGAGCCAGTCTTTCCCCCAAAACTACCACCAAATAAATCAGCTTTTGAACTCGTGAAGGAAAGCGCTTGACCTGGGGGTTTGCTTCCTCCATCTTCAAGATGGGGCTGAGCCAGACGTTGGACAGCCTCCTCCAGTTCTCATCCTTCAGCTAGGGGTTTTGCCAAGTCTTCCTTGAAGGTTTAGAGAGTATCCTACATGGGAGTAGGCAAAGTCCATCGTGATATGGAGATCACTCCAAAGCTTGCCGGGACTCAGGCTATGAGAGAGAAAGGACATTTGCCTTCACTCACTACCAGACCGTGAAAACCCCTTATGTCATGGATGTTTAGGTTGAAGGCTATCCTTTGATCATCTGCGCAGCAGTGCTCTGCCTTTCTGCTAGGCCTGCCAGATCTGTGGTGGCTTATGCCCTTGTCTGGCCCCAAGCAGAGGTGGTGCTGCAACAGTATTGCTGGTTAGCTGCATCTCCTCTGGTGAAGCATCTGAGTAGCAGCAAGTTCTAGGCCTGCATTAGCTGGACCTCTGTGAGGAACGATGAGACGTGACAGAGGAGCGGGATGCTTTGTCCTCCTTTTTGGGAGGTGGTCACCACATCTGGTGACTCCCCATCCATTGAAACTCATCCTGGAGAGCCCCGACCAAACCCAGCCTGGCCAAGAGCACAGATGCCTTCAGCAGCAGTGTAGTTGCCTGTGCCTGCAGCCCTGCTCTGTGTGCTGCCAGATAAGCCCTGTAAACCAATTCCTGCACGTTAACCAGGTCTTCTCTGGGGTGGGTGTCTCTCTGAGTGTTTAAGCTAGTGCTGTCCCAGCACACACGCTGCGTCCTGCACTCTTGCCTGCTAAACCACATCTCGTAACTCTTGTGTTCAAGTGGAGGGATCAATAGTTATCATGCCGGCAGGGAATTATTCCTCTGTTTTGCAGTCGTCACACCCCCTCCCTTGGTGGGTGTTTCAGATGAGACTGATTTCTGTGATGTACTCAGGGGGAGAAATGGAGTCAATTGCAGACTGCTTTGGCCTCTCCTTCAGAAACTTTGCATGTGCAGCATTGCTGGCAAGTGACTTTTCCTTGAAAAAGCTCCTGGCTTTCACAAGCTGTTTGTAGTCAGGTGGGGTTTAAACTGAACTTGTGACTACACCATGATTACGCCCTCATCCAGCTTCGGTCACTCAGGAGATCAAAGACTGCTCCAAGGCTGAAGCTTGCAACACAGAGGAGTTTGATTCTGCTTTTGTCATTTGGTGTTAGGAGTGGTACTGTTGTTTTGTCAAAAAACCTGGATGATGTTGTGCTTGCCATTTGCAGACCCTGAGCAGAGAGATTTAAAGTCGGTTGCTATATTTCCTGTGTGGAGACTGATAAGGGGGCTTCTCCACTATGTGAGGGCCTGCCTAGGAGGACATACAAAAGTAGTTGTTTGAGAAAAACAGCAGTGGAGGCTGAGAACCCAAGCAGAAACCAGCAGCTGAGCAGTGGAGGTGGGGAACTGACCATAAAGACAAATATTCCACAGCTGTTGCAATCTTCAAATACTCCCTGTTTACCCCTCTTCCTGTCAAGCAGGTAGCAGAACTACTTCTCTCCCTTGCAAAGAGGTCAAAAAAGAGAAAGAAAGAGAAAGGAAAAAATGTTAAAGGTAGTGGAAACCACAAGTGCTCAAGTCAGGTTGCATTTGGTTCATATAACTTAGTACTATTCATGATTATGGAATAAGGTTTTTCCCTAGGTTAGGGAAAAAGGAGTAGCACATGGAGAAGTAAGTGCCATTTTTCCCCTGTTAATTCCTACAGGATGAATATAAGCCAGAAAAGGCTTTGTCGGAGGAAGATCTGAAGAATGCAGTTAGTGTGCATCATGCGCTGGCATCCAAGGCAACAGACTATGAGAAGAAACCCAATGTCCTCAAGCTTAAAACAGCAGATTGGAGGGTCCTGCTTTTCCAAGCCCAGTAAGTGCTTTCTTCAGATTTGTGCCAGTTATTGATGAAAGAAAGCAGTTCTGAAGGAGGGATAAATTCATGCCTGGACAGGTTAAAGCAGAGGCTTAAGAGGTTCAATCTGTTTATTTGATCAGAAATAAGATTAAGCAATGATTTGATTAGTGTAGTTCATGAGAAAGAAACATCAGGTTTTAAGAGGCTTTTTAATCTAGCTGAGAAAGGCGTAACAAGATGCAGCAGCTGGAAGCTGAAGCTACAGGAAATTCAATTTGGAAACAAGGCACAAACTTTTAACCGTCAGGGTGATTAATCATTGAAACAAATGACCAAAGGCAGTCTTGGATTTTCTGTCTCATGATGTCATCAGGTCCTAGCCAGATGTCTTTCTAGAAGATATGCTTTGGTCAGAAATAAAGTTACTACTTAATGCAAGAATAATTTGATTAAGTTCTTCAGGCTGTGATATCCAGACAGAACAGATGACCTGACTTTTGCTTCTGACATTAAAAACCTCTGCATCTGTCTTGTGCATGAGCCCTTTTCTACTGAGATTTGTGTGAAACTTCCTAGAGATCTGTGGTGTCAAGCACAGCTGAGACCGTAGGACATCTGTCTAAATCAGGGCATTGGTTGGTTCTGTTGCCTGTGTCATTTGGTTTGGATTAGGAAGAGATGCGTGCTAGGGTGAGCTGTGGACCTAATCACAAGCCAGCCTGTGACTGAGATACCTGACACTAACTGCTTGCAAAGATAGACCACAAGACTGAGTAGACTCCAAGACTTGTCCAGTTCTGGTTATTCTTGCTTTTAAAATGCTGTTGAAGGGGTGGGAAAGAGGTAGAGGAGGCTGAGTCAACAGGTGCTTAATATGTGTTTCTTCCCCAGGAGCCAAGAAGAAATGCAGAGCTGGATCAACAAGATTAATTGTGTGGCTGCCGTCTTCTCTGCACCACCATTTCCAGCGGCAATTGGCTCTCAGAAGAAGTTCAGTCGTCCACTCCTGCCAGCCACCACAACGAAGCTATCTCAGGTGAGCTGTTTTCATATAGAAGGTAGGTGATTGCAATTTTTCTGGCTGGCTGGAGACTGTATGGTCATCCTTGGCATTGTTTTGTGGCTGTCGCCACTAGCATTCTGAGGAGAAAGAGGCTCACACAGTGAATCCCTGCTTGTTTCCTGATGCAGGACTTGAAATGGGGGGAGAGAAGGAGCAGACTTGAACGTAATGGTTTTATATTTTTAATGAGAAGAAAGAATCACTAGTGTTCCTAGTACCAGATATAGAATTTTCATCCCTCAGTTATGGCTCTGCAGAGGACATTGCAAATACTATCCAACTGCTGGTTTTTTTTTTAATTTGAGTGTTTATTGCTACTCATTTCAGAAGAAATAGACATACTCCTGGTCTTTGGCTTATTGGGGTGATAAAAGGTGAAAGCTGATGCATCAGGCAAGCATCAATTAATATTTCTCCCACAGTACTTTTCCAGACTCCAACCATTATCAGCTCAGGGATTTCCTGTTAATGTATATTTATAAACTGCCTCTTACATGAAAGTCTTTGGTCTCCCCTTGCGATCACATAAGCTTTTAGCTTCCACAACATCCTGTGGCAGGGAGTTTCACAGCTCTACTACTTCTTGCACAAAAAAACACCTGCTTCTGCTTGTTTCAGATGGGCTGTGTCTGACGCTTGCCCTTATATCTCTGTGTACTTCGGTGCTGTGATGCGTGCCTGCGATTCCTCCTGCACTGCCAGGAACACAATATTGATTGCGTTGATCAGGTTGATGGAGTGGCAGAGGTGATAGACCCCAATCCTAGCTGTATATTTTATGAGTAACCTCCTGTAGCTTTTAAAGTCATCTGCCCATGCTGGATGGCTTCTTAAATGCATTTTTTGCCATTTTCATAGCTTAGCAACGCTCCTTAGAAACCACTATGTCATGATCTGCATTTCTGTAAGGGGGTGGGTTTTTTATGTTGCCCGTGCTTTTTCCCTCTCTGTGGCAGTAGCCTTTCTTCTTACAATGTGGTGACCGACTTTCCATCTTCTATTCTGGGTTAAAATTTAAAACATGTCTCATACAGAATAATACTAACTTGTCTCATCCTTGTGGTTTTACCTTTTGCTCATGCATACCTTTTTTTAAATACTGTATGGGGCTTCAATAACTTACCCCCAGTCACCAAAAAAAGCTTTTTTACTCATTGTTGTTCTGTGTGGTTGTTCCATTTAGTATGTTGTTTCCTAGTCTCATTGTTTCCGTTTAATCTGGAATGGAAAAAAAATAGAACACAGCCCTGTGGTTTGTGTCTCCAAGAAGGGGAGACACGAGAAGTGGAATAAGATAAGCTGTTTTAGCTAAAGGCAGAAGCATGTTAAGCGTTCAAAGCAGATAAATTTCAAGGCAAGCAGAAACATGTCTGCTTTTATCTGTCAGTGTGGAAAAGCTGCCAGCAGGCTGCTTCTCATTTGGCAGACAAAAAAATATGAATTGTCAAATCCCTGCGGTTGCTGTTTAGGATTTTGTGGGCTGAATCATGATGGACAGTACTTCTTCAAAGGGCCTGGTCCTGGTCAGGCATAAGTCAGGATGTGGTGAGAACCTAACATGGGCAAGGGAGAGAGGTTGGATATGACAGGTTGTGCAAGATCATTGTACCAACTTTGCTTTCAAAAGCAGATCAGGGTCTGATCTTGGTTAGTCCAACCAAAGAGTGATGTGACAAAGCTATATATAAAGGAACAGCCAGTCTAGAAAAGATCTACTAGGGTTTTTATTTTCCCTTTTTTCTGAGAATGTGCATGCACACACAAAAGCTCCAAAGGGCTGCTGCCCTGGAAATTACAAGTGCCAAATTAATAGCTGCTTGAAGACCTCCTGTCATCAGGCTGTAGAACTCACTGCATCAGGATGTCGCTGGGACCAGGGATTCAGCACAACGTGAAGAGTGGTTGGGCACTAATAGAGAGAGTAAAGAGATCCAGGTTAGTTACTAACAGCAACAAGAATTTTTGGCAGCCAATAGCGAGTGGTTTGAGCCCTACCATATACAGGCAGAGGCAAATTATCCCACGTTTCTTTTGTCGGGTCTCTTGCAAAAGAGCTGAAACACAAGAGTAGCTGGGGCTCAACTACCCTCCTCTGTGGAAGTTTTCCCCCTTTCTGCCCCTTTCCACAGCTCCAGCTCAGTGACCTGAGTGGGTCAGTCCCTGCTGTGACTCACGGTGCAGTGTGGGTGTGTCCAAGTTAGGCTTGAAGCTGCAAGCTGTGCAGCCACACCACTGGGGGACAACTGGTGGCAACTATCTCTTTCTGTGGGGCTAGGTACGTAGGTGGGAGCTGAGCTGGGTACTGCCTGCTGTTACGACTCTTGTTAAGTCACTGAGATCTGTGTAATCACATCTATATTTTGGAGTTACCTAATTCAAACATAATTTCAGATGCAAGTCTAGAAATGGCCAGAAGGCCATGCTGCAGGAGCTGGAAACCTTCTGAGCTGAGGGAAGGTTAGCTGACAGATGGACTGGAGGAAGTGAGTGGGCTTGGAATTATGATAAAGGAAATTGCCTAGAAAGGGGGAGTAGCAGCTCTTCACTTTCTCCAACTGCACAGTGGGATAAAAGCTGGTAGCAGCTTAGCAAAATGAGATACCTTTTGCGGATTGGACAGCCTTTACTATTCTGGATGCATTGTATTGTTCTGAACAAATGGAAACCGCAGGCCAGAGAGTGATTTGTAGTGCAGAAATGGAAAGAAGCCCCCTGTCTCGATGTCCTTTCTGTCCTGGAAGGAACTACTTCTACATTGCAAAGACCTGAGGCAGGGTCTTTGCCTGTCTCATTCTGCACTTGGTCTGACTGCATATACAACAGCCTTAATTAATTTGCCAAAAAATGTATTAGAGCAGAAGTGTCATGTTGTCAGTAATGCTCTGCAGCAAGCTGCTTCCGTTGCTCTCAGCAAGGCGACGGATGACAGGTTTGCTATCCTTCCCAGTGGCATCTGCTAGCTGCTGAGTTTTTCTGCAAACTTGGCCACTTTGCTTGGGTGCCTTTGAGAGCGCTGTTGGGGACGGAGCTCTGGGATAACAGACCTTATCAATCTATTAAAATTAGTTAAAGGAATGAAGGAGAGAAAGAAAGAGAGAAAGAAAAATAAAACACTTGGTATTATTGTACAGGGATCTCTCTATTTTCCTTTGCTTATCGAATATTTTAGATTCTGTCACTTAAGTGCCTAATGTGTTTCTGAAGGATGAACAGCTGAAGTCCCATGAAGCTAAGCTGAAGCAGATCTCCACTGAGCTTGCTGAACATCGCTCCTATCCTCCTGACAAGAAGCTCAAAGGCAAGGAAGTAGATGATTACAAACTGAAGGACCACTATCTGGAGTTTGAGGTATGTATGTGAAACATTATTACTTTTCCTGTTTGGATGTGGATGGGCCAGCTGGTCTTATACTTAGGGTACAGTCCTAAAGTTCTGCTTTTTTCACCCTATTTCACCAAGGAGTATGTTCTTGTTAGGCAGATATGTCACAGCAATCCCAGAACTTGGGATGTGGCTCCTCTTTCGATAAGGACTTTCTGTGGCCTTAGCCATGACTTTAGCTCCTCATCTGTAAAATGGAAGATAAAAATGTGACCCTCTGTCCTTGCCTGATGTATCTATTTGAAGAGATTATAAGGTCTTCAGACAGAAACTGTCTCGTGTTGTAAGACTGTGTGTTGCCTAGTGTGCAAGTTGCCTACTTCAATCTTTATGGAATGACTGCATTCTGCAGTAACGCAGATCATGAGAATTGTCTTCCATTGGTATGCTCTGAAGGAATTACTCTTCTAAAATTATCATAGGCATTCCTCATCAGAGCCATTTGTGTTGAGTACCAGTCAGCTGGATGTCAGGGTGAGCAGGAAAAGGGTAGAATTAAAGATCACAGGATTGTGTGATGCAGCTTAGGCAGCTGCATTAGAAAGTTTTTCTGAGTACCTGACAGCAGCTTTTATCCATCACGGTGTCTGCCACATTGTAGGGCTATGAGGGAGGGGGCCAGCAACCCAGCAAATGCCTGTTATTTTACGTGGCTGCACCTTTGAGCTTTTTCCCCTAGAACTGTGAGTCAATGTTGCTTGGGTCTGAAAGGATCCTACTTTAGATAGGCTCTGCCTGGCAAGGAAAATCTATAGTTTGGAGAAGGGCAAGAGCAGCTAAGACACAAGTCAGAGAGACCACTAGAGAAGATGCTGGAGGCAACACAAGCCTCCAGAACTGAAGTAAGCCTCCTGCCATGTGTTATATGAGTTTCTTTTGGAGAAGCTCTTTTTGGAGAAACTCCTGGGTTTGACTAGTTGGGTACTTTCGGTTTTGCAGAAAGTTGTAACCGCTGTGTTGGTTTTGACTTTGCTGTAGCTCTGGGCCGCTTCGCATACAGTGAGCTTGAGGTGTTTTGCTGTTGTTATGTATAGGGAACACGGTTGGCTAGTTTGTTCTTCCACACCCCACATACCTGAAATGATCTGACCAACAATCAAATGAGGCAGTGGTGGACAGGGCTGTCAAGTAAAGGGTACACAGTGATGTGAACAGGAGAGACTACATAATCAATAGAACATGGCTGAAATAAGGTGATGGGAGAGCTCACGACTGGAGTGCTGCCATGAATGGTTACAGGCTTTTTAGAAAGGAGGGACAGGGACTGCAAGGAGGGGGAGGCACCCTTTATGTGAGTGAGTAGAAGGCACATATCAAACTTTGCCTAAGGAAGAGCGATGAGCCAACTAAGAGCTTGTGGGTCAGGATTAGTGGGCACACCATGGGTGTTGTTGTGGTGGCTCTCTGCTAGGCCTTTTTCAAAAAACTGGAACAAACCTTGTGTTTGCAGGCCCTGGGAAACTTCAGGGGAACTTCAGCCACCCGTATATATGCTGGAGGGACAACACAGCAGGGCACAAGCAATCCAGGACATTTCTGGACTGCATTGACAACAACTTCCTAACACAAGGGACCAAGGAGCATACAAGGAGAGGCGCTTTGCTGGACCTCTCACTTATAAACTAGCAAGAACTGGTTGGGGATGTGAAGGTCAGGGGCAACCATGGCAGCAGTGGCCACGAGATGTTGGACTTCATGATCCTGAAAGGAGGCGTCAAAGTAAAAAGTAGGATCACAAACCTGGACTTCAGGAGAGCTGACTTTGGCCTGTTCAGAGAACTGCTTGGAAGAATCCCATTAGATACGGCCCTGGGGAAGAAGAGGGCTTTGGGAGAGCTGGACACTTTTCAAGGATCACCTCCTTTAAGCTCAAGAATGGTTCATCCTGACAAGCAAGACACCCAACAAAGATGGCTGAAGGCCTTCATGGATGAACAAATCTCTCCTGGCAAAACTCCACAGTAAAAAGGAAGTATGCAGGAGGTGGAAGCAGTGGCATGTGACACAGGAGGAATAGAGATACTGTCCAAGCACATTGCATTTAGGATTGCATTTAGGAAAGCCAAAGTCCATTTAGAGTTGAATCTGACAAAAGATGTGAAGGTCAAGAAGAAAGGTTTCTATGGTATGTTAACAACAGGACAGCTAGCAAAAATATGGGGCCAAGTTGGGGCCCGTAATGGGGCAGGGGACCTGGTCACAAAGAACGGGGGAAGCCAGGGTACTTCTTTGGGTCTCTACTGGTAAGACCAGCATTCAGCAGTCACAAACACATGAGCCCAGTGGGAAAATCTGGAGCAAGGAAGACTTAGCCTTGGTGAAGGATGATAAATTTAGGGAATATTTAAACTGGACACACGCAAGTCCATGGGATCTGATGGGATGCACCCATGAGTGCTGAGGGAGCTTGATGATGTCATTGCAAGGTCACTCTTGATTGCCTTTGAAAGGTCATGGTGATCAGGGGAGGTTCCTGAGGACTGCAGGAAGGCAAAAGTCATTCCTGTCTTCAAGAAAGGCAAGGAGGAAGGTTCAGGGAACTACAGGCTGGTCATCCGCTTCTCCATCCATGGGAAGGTGATGGAAGAAATTCTCCTGGAAATCACTTCGAATCACATCAAAGACAATAAGGTGATTGTGAGTAATCAGCATGGCTTTATGAAGGGGAAGTCATACCTGACCAACATGATAGCCTTTTACAATGAGTTGTCTGGTGTGATGGATGAGAGGAGAGCAGTGGATGTTGTTTGTTCTTGACTTTAACAAGGATTTTGACATTGTCTGCTCTAACTTCCTCATAGACTGCTGATGAAGCATGGACTAGGAAATTGACAGTAAGGTGATTTGGAAACAGGCTGAACAATTGAGATCAAAGAGTTGTGATCAATGGCACAATGTCAGTTTTGAGCACAGCACTTGGATGTACAGAGCAAGCCATACACTTCTGCTCTGTAGGGTTCTTGTGCGACTTGGGAGAGCAAAGAGTTTCTTGGCTCTAGGTCCTTGACACAAAGCTTATTTTCTACCACTTCTAGAAGCATGATGGGTTGGGATGAAATGTAGGCTAGAGCGTTAGAAGATTTTAGAAAGATTGATGGAGAGAGAGATAATTGTGGTTTTTTTCTGTTTTCTGACAATTTTATCACGGCGGTCTTTAGAGAAATATTCCTTGGGTACGTGAGTACAAAGCAGAACCAGTACAGCCCAGGAGACAAAAGATATCTTCTTCCCTAGTGACAGTCTTGAACAGCAGTTGAGCTGTGCAGTTCAGATATGTGATCAGCACTGCAGGAATGCCTGTCTAGGCAGGCGAGTGGTGGCACCAACTTCAGTTGTGTATGAGAGATGGTGATTCAAGGTGCTGCTGTGCAATGCCGTGTTACCTTCACACCCATGTTGAACTATCAATAGGCAGTAAAAAAAAAAAAAAAAAAAAAAAGGAAAAGATGAGCTGTATGAAAATCCTGGATGGAATCTTTTCCCGGTTTTGAGGTTTCTTCACGTTCCTGTCAGAATAAAGTCCTGTCAGGATCAGGCAGGAGCTGGTGACAGACCTTGCTGCATGGGGTCAAAGCAAAAGGGCAAGAGTCAGGTGAGGCAGTGTTATGTACATGGCTCTTCCAGGCTAAGACAGCAGACCAGACCTCACATCCATGTCCAAACAGCAATGCTGATACATCTCCAGAAGCACACCAAAAGGGCCTGCAAGTCCCAAGGAAGCAGCGTAGTCCCATTAGGAAAGAAGAAGCCAGATGCCTTTTCTTTAGGCCCTTGTAATTCCTTTTTGTTCACCCACAGGTGAAAGATAAGTGAGATGGTGTTTCCTTCTGAGGTGAGGTGAACCAGGAGGTGCGTGGTGCTTGTTCAGGGATGCAGCCAGGAGTGTTTCTTCTTCCAGGTGTCATTGCATGGAGACACCAAGGAAAGAACATTTCCTCTTTGCTGAGGAAGTACTGCTCCAGATGATGTTTGCTCATTGCAGCAAATTTATGGTTTGAGAGAGATCTTTTGAGTGCTGCCAGGTGAGAGGTGAAGCCAGAAATTTGATGGGTGGCTACCTCAGCTCCTTTTTATTATGTGCATTTAGTCTTCAGGGATAATGTTGCAGAAGCCTTTGAATTGTTTTAACTTTCGTGTTTTTACTTTCTTGACAGAATTTTCCAGATTGATTTCTTTTAAGGAAAAATTTCCAACAGCTGTAATGCTTAGTTTCAAATGTCAGATCGCTAAAAGAGCAAGTTCATTGCAGTTGAAATTGAAACAGGAATTTCCAAATGCATTGCTTAATTGCGATAGAAATCATGGGCCCACAAAGCCCAAGGCAAAATAGCCATTGGCAGACACGTAAGGCAGAAACTGGTCCTGGATTTCCGTTCTGATTACCGGCTCTTGTGACCCCGGTGGTGTTTACTGGACCAAGAACAAGCAGAAGTCTGTATGGCAGTAAAGTCCCTCTCTCCCTTGATGAATACTATGCTGATCCCAGGCTTAGAGCACCGGCTTGCCTTCTCTTTTGCAGAGGTGTCCCGTTTGTTGTGCAATGAATCATTCATCAGCCCAGTGCATCGTGCATCATCATCAGGGTTCTGCTTGCTGTTTCTCCATTTCCTTTTTTTATTGAATGACACATCTTACCTGCTTCATGTGTTTGTCTCTCGCATTGTGGAGCTGGAGCTCCAGATATGGAATTGATAAGAATGCTTTTTTATTTATTTTTTAGGTGGATTCTTTTATGATCCTCCTCTGTGAGGTTTTATTTATTCAAAGGACTCTCTGGAAACCCAGTCACATTCTCTCCTTTTTTTTTCCTTTATATTCCACACTTCAAAGCAGTTACCAAGCTTTTTGACTTCCTGCCCTTGAATACTACCAGAACTTTATTATTTATGATAAATAAACTGGAAGAATTTTTCTTAAACGCTTTCTCCTCTGTCAGGAACATGATAGTTTTGCAAATGTTTTGCCACTTGGAAATATAAATTATCAATCAGTACAGATGTTTATGTCCTCCCTCCCTGGCCCCCAGCCCACTGAGATCACCTTAATTACAATGCCTGCACCATATCTTTAATAGGTATGTCAGGGGCAGGTTATTGAACACATCTCGGGAGGTGGGTTGCTCTGTTCTCAGCACCTCCTGCCCCAGTTTTTGTTTTTGAGCCCCTGCAGGAACCTTCTGTTAATGTACGCTCATTTTGTTCGTTGCTGAGATGTTCTGCACACAAAGATGTTATTGTGGCACACAGAGTGAAATCTTACCATTGGAGAGGGAAAGGTCTGCTCCAGACAAGGAATGGACTAAGTGGGCTTGGGGCCCGGTAAAGTGAACTTTTTCCAGTTGAAAAATACAAGTGTCTGGACAGAGAGCAGCCTTCATCATTCACCATGAGTGGCCCTGTCAGGGGAACATGCTGTGCTGCTGTCATAAGTTTCCATCTATTCCTTTTTGTTAAGGTCTGGCCTTGCAGAGCATCCTCTCCTGGACTCAGTGGTGGCCAAGCTGGTACAGTCTGAGCATAGCAGGACCCTTTTTCCCCCATGGGCTGAAGCAAGGAAAGCAGGATCTGCTGATGGGAGTGGAGGGTTGCAGGGGAGAGCCGTAGCCAACCAGAGGAGGATTTTTGTTGTCCTTCAGTTTGCTGCACTTTATTTCCATGCCTTCGTGGGGCACATAACATCTCAATGTGTACAGAATATGACTCAGCGTGACTAAGGTCAGCAAGCTCTCGCTTGGTGTTACTCAGAAATCACCATCCGCTCCAACTGCCTGGAGTTTCCAACACCAGGATTTGTGTGCTGCAGAACTGAGTGCCTCTAATTGCACAGCACCCCCAGGCTCAGCCTGCCTGAAATCCTTTTTGTAGAGTGTAATTTACATTAGCGACCATTGTTCATGTCCACATCAGGCACCATTGTTCGCATCCATATTAGACTCCTGGCTTTCAAGGCCAGCATAAACCATTAAGTTACCCAGACGGTTTCTCAATGCTTCTGCAGAATTTCTTCCAGACTAATGCAGGCCTTTCTTTTCATTCCCCAGAAAAATCGCTATGAGATTTATGTTGGCCTCCTGAAGGAAGGGGTGAAGGAGCTGCTGAGTGAAGGAGAGAACGATGCACCAGGACTGAAGAAATCCCATTCAAGTCCCTCGTTGAATCAGGAGTCTCCAGTTAGTGCCAAGGTGAAACGCAATGTCTCGGAGAGGAAGGACTACAGGCCAGAAACACCCAGCATTAAGCAGAAGGTCACTTAGGGTGGAAATAACAACTAGGGGAACAGCCATGCAGCAAAGTACCGGTGGTCAAAATTTTTTCATTTAATAACCTGTCATTCACAAAAAATAAGTGCATCTGCCTGAATGGGGTGTTAGTGACATTTTCTATTGTATATTTTGCTGTTTCTGTGCAGATTGTGGGAGATGTCTTTGCTCCTGCTTTGCTTTGCTTTGTTAATTTGTCATTTAGCAATTGAAGCATCGGGACTTTTTTGTGTTGTTCTGTTTCTAAAGGAGGTGGGGGAGGGGTAGAGCGCTGTGACATATATTCTGTCTCTTCCCCGTTTATCTCCTCCCATCGGCACGTGGCTTTCATCTCTCAAGTCACTTGTCACTTTATTTACGTGGTGGGTGGGAAAGTAACTGGACAAATGCTGCAGAGCTGTGAATGCGAGCTGCAGCTGTAAGAAACGCTGTGCAAACGGGCAGCTGCAGAAGGCTGGCTAGAGCCTAAGGGTGCTGGGAGCACTGGTTTCCTGACAATGCAGGGCATGTTGGTACTGGTACTTAGCAGCAGGTGCTACAGCAAATAGTCACTGTTGCTTATCTTATTGCATTGACCCTGGACCCACGAGTGCAACAGAATGAAACCTGGAAACCTCTGGCAATGCTGGGATGACAGCATTGGAATAATTTGTTTGCTTCTTTCCAAGCAAAGAGTCTTCTCCTGAGTTAGCAGTCTGGGTGGTATCCAAATCCATGCTGTCTCTGCAATCAGGGAGATTAGAGATTACCCAGTCGGAATGAACCTGGGCTGTAAATTTATTTGCAGAGGAGGATGCTGTAGATGTCAGCCATTAGTATTGCATTTTAAAGGCAAAGGGCCTCTGAGTAGTTTTAACTATACGCTCTCACTTAGCTGCTATATAGAGCCTTATGATATATTGTGCCCCGATGCTTCCCCTTCCAGGAGTTTCCTTGTTGGTGTGCACATATAGGTGTTTGCAATTTCTCTGCTAGTGACAAAGCACTTTGCCTTTTCTCTTCAGGAAGGGATTCTCCTTAGCTCTCCATTTTCCTGCTTTAGCTCACATACAGGTGGAAAAGGCTGGTGCAGACCGGAGAATGGGACAGACCTGTCCTTGCTGCAGGACAGGGTTTGATGCTGTCCTGGCTCCTCCATGCCAGGAGGTCAGCACAAGGCAGCCCCAAGTTTGGCAGATCCTACCCTCCATCTGCAGGGAACCAGCCCGCCTTGCACCTCCTGCATACCCTGCACCAGGCTTTCAGGGCAGGGAGTGCAGGACAGGGAGAGACCACCGTGGGCAGAACTTTCCATGCCATCAGTGGAGCCCAGCAACGGGACAAGGGACAAGGGGCACAAACTGGAACACAGGAAGTTCTGTCTGAACACGTGGAAAAACTTCTTTACTTTGAGGATGACAGAGCACTGGAACAGGCTGCCCAGAGATGTTGCGGAGTCTCCATCTCTGGAGATACTAAAAAAAAACCTGGATGTAATCCTGTACAGCCTGCTCTAAGTGAACCTGCTTTAGCAGGGGGAGGGAGTGGTCTAGATGATGAGGTCCTTTCCAACCCCTGCCATTCTGTGATTCTGTGAAGGCCCCTGTTTGTGCCACAGACCCTCAGGGGGGCCAGCAGTCTTTCAGGCGTAGGGAGTAGAAATATGATGTAGAAATCATTTTCCTGCTTCCCAGCCCCTCTCACCTGGGCGGCGGCGTGGCTCTGCAGAGAGCACTGGCTCACCTGTTACTTAACACCCTGGGTTTTAATCTCGAGTTTGATACTGGCCCACAGGGTGAGCTTGGACAGGTCTCTCCCATTTTGCATTGCCCTTTCCCTATGTGGAGCAGTACAACCAAACTGGCCTTTCCCACAGAGTGCTTTGGGAGGTAACGTTGAGGGACAGTTGAAAATTATTGCTCTTATTTTTGTTGTGCCTGGCACAAGGCAGCCTTTCTGATGGATGTAATTCTTAATGCATAAAGAAACATCAAGATCAATGCAAGGACTGTTTAGAAATGTGCTGGTGTTCCCAGCTAAGTAGTTGAAGGGCCACACATCAAAAAAAATTACCACCTGAGTGGATTTCTGCTCTGCCAGACTTCCCGAAGGGTCCAAGTCAATTAATCTAGCTTATTGAACTGCCAGTTCAGTGGGCAGGACAGGGAGTGATCAAAGAGAGAAGGACCTTAACAGGCACCTCGTGACTTGCCTCCCCCACTGAGGACCACCGTGCAACAGCTTTCCCGGTGTTGTGCTCACTGTTGGCTGTAACAAGGATGTTGTGCTCTCAGATGCCGGGAGGTGTTGGAGCGAATCGATCCTTGCAGTTGCAGTCCATCACCAAAACCAGATGGGACTGTTTCCAAATGTGATGTAGGGACACTTACACATCTGGCATCTGCCACTGAAAGTGGCTGCTCCATGGTAGAAGTCAGGAGGTCAGCCACTAACCCTGGCAACGTTTCTAAAAGATGCGGAGTCCTGAGTAGAAGCCAACAGTGCTTCCCAAGCACTGGGGCTTTAGAAGTTGTATACGCTTACAGTGGAGCAAATGTTCACTCCTCGTCCTGAAGAAGAGAGATGCCTTCTGGTGCTGGAGCCAAAGTGATGTGGTGCGGCATGCTGTGTTAGGAGACTCAGTGTAGACAGGTGCATGGTAGTGCTCATTGGGAGGGATTGTTTGAATTAGTCAACATTGATCAACAGCTCATGGAGGGGAAACAAAGCCAGGAGATCCCTGCGGCTGTTCGTCATGCTCTGGTAGTTTAAAACAAAAAAGCAGAAGAGAGAGAAGGAGAAATTCATTTGGGGAATGCCAAATGCACATTTGAGAAGAAAACTTGTCCTGTCTTAGATATGGTGTTCAGAAGCATGCAGCAGAAACAAAAAAAATGTGCAGATTTGTAAATGGGCCCTGCTTGGCTGTCAGGGCAGGGTTGTCTAGATGAGTTTTTTGAAGGCAGGCAGGAACATGCCCAGCAAACTTCTTGTGATTATGGAGTGCAGTGCTTTTAAAAGCAAAGAGGTGACATTTAACTTTTTTTCCTGTCTTTTAAAATATTCTGGTTGCTGTAGACTGCAGCTAAATTGCTGATCTCAAAAAGAAATTGTTCTTGTAAAATGCGTTTACCAGCTTTGACACAGAAACTGGATAATTCCTCTTCAAAGTCATTGCAGAGGAGATGATTTGAAGCAATAGGAAAAGTCAAAAAGTGAACTGCAAAAATGTTGGTGTGGGTTTTTTTGTCATTTTTCATTATTTATTCTCTATTTCCATGTATACTTCTAAATGGATTAGGGTATATTTTTTAAGTCTCATCTGGGCTTAGTAAATGCAGTTTTTCACTGCATTTTTTAGCCATTAAACATTTGTTGAGCTTGGAGCACTCTTGGGGAGACTGCTGAGGCGTGCAGATTAGTTTACAGAGAATTTGTCAGGTTCTGCTCAAGTTTTAATTAATGCCATTTTGCTCCATTGCTTTACAAATTCTACACATCCCAGGCACCCATGTGAAAATGCTCATTTCAGAGGCTGAGAGAAAAAGGTGATCCTGTTGTGAGTGCCTAAGGCTGATGGATTCCCTTGTGAATAGGATCATCTACTAAGCAGTACTGTAATTTGCTTTTTTTCCCCCCGATGCTATTGCAAAGGGTGAAGGCAGGTTCACAGGAGGTCTCAGCAGTGCTTCTTCTTGGGTGGCACCACTGAGAGTCTGGTGAGATAGCTTTGCATGGTACCTGCTAGCCAGTACCCTGCCTTTCTTTGCTGAAATATTTGCCTTTAGCAGAGATCAGTGCTTGACCTCAGTGACTCAGGAGCTCCTGTTGCAGTATATTAGGATACTCTGCTGATTTCTAGCCTTCCTCTGGGACACACCATGGACCTGGTCTCGCTATTAACAGAGCATCCTGCAGCTTTCTGGGGCTGCTCAGTGCAAGCAGGAGTTACTGGCAGACCACCACAAGCATGTGTGCATGCAAGCCAGCCTTTGCGTTGGTTCTGCAGGGAGGTGCCATTCTCCCTTGTCATCTTCCCTGCTGCACCATGCGACCATCGCTCAGGCAAAGCCTCTGCCTGCATGTCGAGAGGAGGGATGCAAGGAGTGGAGCAGGATGGGGCCAATGGGGCCAACGGCCCCTCTCATCACCCCTGCTCAACATGCAGACAGAGGTCCTGGAGGGATGAGTCCTGCTCTGAAGCATTCCTGGTTGCTCCCCCTCCAGGGGCTGGACCATCTCCTCTTCCTAGCTGAGGGAGGAGAGAGGACCTTACTGGCTCTGCATCTGACAGCAGAGAGGTGAGGGAGAAGGACAAAATTGCCCTCTCCTCACTCAGCAACAAAAGCAGGTGAGATAGATACTCTCCTGAAGCTGCAACTGTGCTCTCCTCTGTGAGCCAGCAGGATGCAGGGGTCTGGTTGAGATGGTTTCTGTTCAGCAGTGGCTGCGAAAGAGGCTCTCTGGGCTGGCTGTGTGTTTGTGTGCGTCTTGCAGATAAATCACGCATGGACCAGTGAACATGACTACAGCTTTTTAATCCAGTATTTATGTTGTGTCTTTAATTGATGTAGAGAGATAAGTCAGCCAGCAGAGTGATTAATGCAGCATTGCTGTGGGGGAACGCTGTTCAGCTGCGATGCTGACTCAAACAGTTTTTCATCTATAGCCAGCCACTTGTAAACGGTTACCAGAAGCTTTCTAAGGGCTTGTAACAGCTCATCCCTTAAGTGCTTTCCCTCTGATCCCGCCTACTCCCAGGGTGCTGTCTGTCCACATTTTGGGTCTCTCCTAGAGAGCAGTGCTCAGTGCAGCCCTGCTTTGAGCAGGAGTTTGGACTAGCAAACCTCCAGAGACTGGAATTGTTCAGTGACTTTTCACAGCTCCAGTGCCTTCTGGTAACAAGGATGGTTGTTCTTCTGGCTTTAAACAGCCAATATTTTTGCCTTTCTTTGGTCGGGGAGTGAGGTTCTCACTTGATTAGACCAGCTCCTTCAGTGAAGAGATGGTTGTGGCAGTGCAGAAAGGCAAAGGTGGCAGGGTTATCACTGGGCTTCTGGAGCCATTGCATGGTAATGTTCCTCTTGAAAGCAGGGAAGACTTTCGCTGCAGGCGGCGTACCACTTACCGTGTCTGCATTCTCTATCCCTAAATCAATTTGGACCTTATCGCAGTTAGTCTGACAGCAACTCCTCCTTTTCTGTCAAGCTGCTCCTATCTGTCATCTTAGCACCTCAGCTGCTTCTGTATAACAGGTCTCTTTCCTTCCATGCTTTTAGAAATCCAGAAAATTTGACTGTCCCATCTTGCCTTGAGAAAACCTGCTCTGAAGCAGTGCTGTGTTGAATGGATAACCCTGTGAACAGATTTTTCATTCTGCTCGTTGGTAGCCTATGTTTCCAGCCACAGTTATAGCTGGGAGGTGTGAGACAGAGTTTCAGACTGCCGTGATTCTCTACCGTTACGCTGCAGGGACGCATGGTCCCCCCTCCCACACTCAGACCAGACACTTGTGACGTTCCTAATCTCCTTTGCAGAAGCCTTGGAGGCAGAGGCAACCCGTGCTGTGGGGAAACTTTGAAACACTGTTTTGCAAGGAGTTGGGTACTTTCCAAATCAGGTCATACGTTTTGCATCCTTTTGGGGAGCTGTGTTTAAAAAAAATTAAAGACTTTTTAAAAAGCCATTTTCAACCAGTGCCCCCCAAGCACAGAGAGATGTTATTGTTGCTGGAAACACCGTCTGCTTTTGCAGAGGCAAAGGCATTATACACACCTTATCTCAAGCAATCTTCCAGCTTGCTGCTTGTTTAAAGTTTCCCCGGTATTGCTCCCCAGGCTCTGGGACATCACATCTGCTCTGAGAGGGCAGTTATGAAGTCCACATTTCTCCCCAGAGCACAACCAGCGTGTGTTCCCAGCATCTGATATCTAGGCTGCCTAGAGGGGTAAGCCAAAGAAGCTGTCTCAGAAATTTCTTTGAAAGAGCTCGTCTCCAGCTTGTGCTTTGTTAGAGGATTTTTTTATTGCACATAGAACAAGCGTGCCTGGCCTCTCCTCTCTCCCAGAGCTCTGCCGGCACCATAGGTGTAGTGTAGTGATCTACTTCACCTGGAGCTTCACCGTGTAGGACCTGAACATTTGCTCCAGCAAGAAGAGGCTTTGTCAGCCTCCTGAGAAATGACATCACCTAAGCTGAGCAGCAGTGCAGAGGACAAACGATGCTGTAGGAAGACAGTCAGAAAGCCAGTGCCACCCTCTGTGGCTGCTCACCTGCTGCAGACTCTGAGTTTGAGCATTACCCTCAGTGCTGGGGGTAATTAGAAATGCTGGCTTCCTTTTCCACCTACACTGCGCTGCTTGACCAACTGTCTCTACTGCATGCTGCTTTTCTCCCTTGTGACAGCAGCACCCTCATTCAGGGGTGACACAGTCCCGTTATTAGGAGGCTGGTTTAAAGAAGAGCAGGGAGGAGAGGTCCCAAGAAAATGAGTCCGGATGCCATTTGGGAGTACCTGCTCTCCTGTTGGCAATATCCAGTTGAACAGTGAATGGAGGCAGGCTCAGCCCAGCCTGAGAGAAGACACCTTGCTTGTTGTCCGTGCATTGAGGCTGTATTTTATTTTTTTATTAGAGCACTTCCCTCAGCAAATGTAAGCAACAGCTTTCCCAAAGGCCGCACCATTGACCTGACTTTGCTCCCATGGTCAGAAGGAGCAAATTTAGGCCAGCTCAAAGCGTTCTCTGTCCTCCCCTTTGCACAATGAACTACTCTGTAAAAATTATAAATGTTTAAGCAATGAGGGACCTCCCATGGCATCTGCTGTTAAATCTGGGGCAGGAATCAGCTGGGGTACAGGCCAAAGGTTCATTTGGACTGAGAAAAAGTACATCATCTAGCAATGCAAGGATTGAAAGTGCTACAAACTACAAGGGCAGGATTTTTTTCCGACATAAACCACTTAATTAGTAGCCACCCTGTAGGAGTGGTTCTGTATGTAACTCACCTAAATGAGACCATCACAAGAAGATTATTTTTGTCGAAGCAGGCAAGGTTTCTGCTTTGCCTTGGACCAAGTGAATATCCTGGTGTAACCACAGAGCAGCTAGCCAAGCTGCCATGGAGACTTGGTTTGACACAAAATCCTCTGACTCCCCTGAGCTCCTTGCTGGGAGAAGGGAGATCGATGATATCCAGTCTGTGTCACTGCACAGGGCAAACGCTATTGGTCATGTAAGTCTTAAATCACTTACACACTTATGAAAACCTCATGCTTAGTGCTGTCAAATTCTGAAAGACTGTAGGATGAGAACAGGGGTGGGTTGTGTGGGGTTTTTTTAATTTGTACATATTCATGACAACTGTATCCTCTTACTTGAGGCTGGGATTATAACTTGGCTAAAAGAACAGAGTTTTTTGGCAGTTTGAAAAATTTAAAATCACTACTCTTTGCGTGAGGTACAATCTGAGGCTTACATTACATGGTGAACATATTTAAGTGATGCCTATAGATGTGTGTTTGTATTTCATAGGTATAGTATGGCTTCTGTGGCTCAGCACTCCAAAGGCTGCTGTTCTTTTCTGAGGCTTATTTTGGTCAAAGCACTTCAGCAGCTGCAAACTTTGTTAGGATGCTTGTTGTTCTAGTTGTTCTCAAATTAGCGTAAACAGTCATCAGACCTTTCACAGATTTAGGGTATCCCTTGAGCTGCCTTGATCTCCATGTGTTTGTCCATCAAGGGCTGCCTGTTGTTCCGCATGTTGAAAGCAAAGGCGTATATTTGAGAGTCTGAGCAAGGATTACTGGGTGTGATTTTCTGCTAGCTCAACACCGGGCTAACTCTCTCCCTGTTGATGTCAGCCGATGCCTGCACCAGGAGTGTCTGTGCTGACTTCTTCTGAAAATCACACTCCGGGGATCTAATACACAGCTTTACTTCTGAAAATGTTGACCTCGCTCTGTGAAAATTCAGCAAGGGGACATCAAAAAAAGTGTCCGAGCAGGACAGGTGCCTGTGATGTCTTCTGCAGATACAGCCGTACAGCAGTAGTGAGGGTTTCTTTCTGCAACTGCACGTATTACAGAAGAACGTCTGGCTCATTGTCAGGGAAGAGCAGCAGGGCTGAGTTCTCACTCTTGGGCATCTTGTATGCCTCCCAGAGGTTTCCACTGGGGAGGTTTAAATAAACTTTTAGCAAGTTGCTGGTCTAAGTAGAAAGACTTAAGGAAACCCAGTGGGTTTTCCTGTTGTGCTCTAGTCAGGGTAACACTAGCATTATCTGCATTATCCCTGGAAAGGGGGAGCAAAGCCTGAGGGTGGGATTCTTACCTGGAGTCATAAAACTCTCATCATGCAGTTACCTTGAAGCACTTGAGCAACTTCAGTGAAGCCATACCTTTGTGCTTCACTGGTCCGTGGCCAGAGTGATCATGTCTTGCAGGACTGAGATGGGAATGGACTGCAGCTCTGGATGAAATGAAGAGGGACATCCCCATCACCTTGCTTTGGGCGAGCTGTAATCCCGTAATCCTTTTTCAGGTGCTGAGCTTCTCCCTTGGGTTACCTGCCTCCTGTGGTGATGTAGTGGGAAGATGAGGGTGAGCACTGTGGCACTCAGAATCACAGTTAGGAAGTGTCGTTTCCCCTCCAACTGAGCTGTTACAGAGTTGTTTTCCCTCAGGCTGAGAAAGGGGACTGAATTTTCAGTTATTGTTGCATGGTACCTGTATGGGAAGAGCAACTCTTGTAGTGGTAGTGCAGAAAGACATTGCACATGCATGTACACACACGCTGTGTATCTCTTGTGTGCAGAACTAACCGTACAGGACCGGACAGCAGTCCTTGCAAGACCTTTCCCCTGGGTGGCCTCCTATCCCTTTTGCCAAGTGTAGGAACCTTCTTTCTGATAACCTTGAACTCAATTTACTCTCATCACTGAGTTGCCAGAGTGTTTTTCATGCAACACACTATGAGACGCAGTCCCGGTCTCACTGCTTTGTGGTAACTTCTTGGTCTGCTGTGAAGCAGCATTGAGGTAATCACTAAATCTTCTCCAGCAGCATGAAACTTGCTGCTCTGACTCTTGAGGTGGTCATTGTCTCAGGTTTGAGGCTGTCCTACCACCAGGGCACCCCGTTTTGTCCCTGGGAACATGCATGGCCAGAAAGCATACTCCTCAGTGGTCAGAGTCAGAGCTGTGCAGACTTAAGTCAAGCCCTGGTTCATGGGAGGTGTTTCCACGTGCTGCTGATGTCCATAAGGACTGAAACATACTTGCTTACACAGAGATGCTTTCCTGAAGCAGAGTTGTCAGTCTTTTCTATAGGTACCACAGGATGCCCTCCCTTATTCTGCTTCATGTAACTGGTACTAGAATGATCATTTCCTGATAAATGAAGGCACTTAATCAGTCCTCTTCTCCTTGGAAGAAGGACTTTTGGGGATATTGTTATATCATTTAAAATAATATTTTGGAATTTAAGTTTACATTGCTTTATTTTTCACTTGAGGTGACTGTATATAAATATTTTCCTCTATTTTATCATTGCTGATAAAGTAAGCCTACGGTATACAGACAAATAATTTGCCTTTGATGTATTGAAACTGTGAGATATAAAGTAGACTCCTCTCTTGTGTCCATGTTCCTGACTATAACTCTGTTCCTCTGTGTTTTTATAAGTTGGAATAAATGTTGCTTACGGGCAACAGAGAGCCTGCAAGCCTCCCAATAATTTTTATGTAATTGAAATCAAGCAACCCTAGTGAAGGATCTCACATATGTATAATGATATATGTATATGTACAAACTTTAGAAAGAAATAAACCAAATGTATTTCATCTTCTGCAGTTGAATGTTGGTTTTTTTTGAAGCCCTTACCGTTGCTTCCTACGAGTAAGGACATGAAGGTGGCTTTACTGGCTCATACAGTAGCCTCTGGCTGTCCTGCTCAGGGAAGATACAGACTAATTAGCAGGTGCAGCCCCTTTCACTAGTGCGCCTTTCTGACTTCTGGCAGTCAGCAGTTTCAAAGTTTCCTGAGCTGAGGGTGCATGTACTGCCTGCCTTACAGAAACACAGGCTGGACCTGAATACCTCTGCCAGGGCAGAGGCCAGTGTGGCCCCACACAAATATATAGCAAACACTCCTTAGTGAAGGGAGCACGAGGAGGCGTGTGATTGGAGTAACCAACGGAGCCAGGGGTACTGCATGGACATTAGTTCTGCGTGAGGACAGCTGGAGCATGTCTCTCTTCCTTCTGCACCTCTGAAAGAGGTGGCTTCCCCTCCAGGCTGTTACAGTGGGTGAAGCCTGCACAGTTACCATCACTTAGCTGTGAAGAGATGCTAAGAAGAGGACTGGCTAATTAAAAATTAAAAATAGTTCTGCCAGCACATGGGCTGGAAGAGGGAGGTTACAGCAAACAGCTGTTCCAAAATGATTGGGAGTTGACCTCAAAATCTTTATGAGGTAGTTTGTTTGAGGGCACTGTTAAAGTTGGGAATTGCTGTTAGCCTGCTGGATGGGAAGCAAGGACCCATGAGAGGCAGAAAAATCGGACAATAAAGAAAAAAGGGAACTGGAGAAAGACAGAGGTGGGACTGGGCAAGAAACAAATGGCTATCCATTTGAGAGGAAACAAATGGCTATCCAGTGAGAGGGAACAAGCTGTACAACACACAGAAAGCAAACAGCCTTGTGCTTACAGTTCTTGGGTTGGACATGGCTCAGTGGGGGAGGTGCGATACTGTGTAGAGAGTGAGTATCAGGGCAAATGAAGAAGACATGTCCAATACCAGGGGCATGGAGAAGCTTTACAGCAGGGCTGGGAACTTGTATTTGGAGACAATAGCAGGGAAGACATGTTTTTCTTACCAAAATCTCTGTGAATGTTTCACTATCTTGAGATGGTTGGGTTTTTGTCTTTTTTCCTTCTAGAGCATGTTGCCTTTAGATGAATGGCAAGACCTCCAGCATTTGAGGTAGTCATGCGCTTTTTTTTCTTCACACTATGCCATGGGATGTCAGATTTTTTCATCGCTGTTCCATCCTGATAACTTCAAAACACTCTGGGTTTTTGGTTCCACTGTATGTTCCTGGATTAGTACATCTTTTGTGAAAAGACTAAACAAAGTGCTGGTGAGGATAGGTGGGAGTATTTTACAAAGATGTATTAAATGCCTCCTTTAAGCCCAAATCAATGTTTTAACTGTGTCTGAATGCTAATGTCAGTGCTGCTCACCACATCTTTTCCTATTTTGTCTTTCTAGCTGACAAAGTCATTGCTGAGCATTTTCTGGTGATCCCTTTCTGCCCAGAATCATTAGTCTCATCACGTTGCTCACAATGCATTAAACTAGAACAAAATAACAGAACAGGTGCAAAGTGAAAGACAGATGCATTTGTATTCTCTTCATTGTCCATTTTCAGTTCAAGTTTCCAACCACAGAATATAATTATCAAGGCAGCCTGAAAGTATGCAGGTGAAACCTCCATAGAAGCTACACATCTCTTTGGGTATTTATAAATAAGGTAGCATGAGAGAGTGACTTAGCCCAAAAGGAAAGCACAGCTTGCTCTGAAATTGTCACAGGTATCTCTAGATTAGAAACAAGAAGAAAGTTCTTACCCAGCAGAGCACTGATGTACTGCAGTGGCCTCCTTGTACAGCAAGAAAAGAGAAAATACCTGGTGGCTTTTAAGGGGAATGACATGATGATGACCCAGGTTTTTGTCTGTCAGGCCATTGCATGTTCCAGCTCTTTCTTTCCACATTTGCTGATAAATTGATGTTTCTCAAAAGAAATTATGCCAGCAGCTATAGTAGCCATTTCTCCCAGAAAAAGGGCCATCCTAGAAAACATGAACTACTGCACGACAGCTAGCCACCATGCCAGGTTTGCAGGTACAAGGGTGGCAAAAAGGTTGTTCCACAAATAGAAAAAATGAAAAGGTGGGTAAAATTTTTTTAGCAGGGTCTGTTGCAATAGACAAGGGGTAATGGTTTTAAACTAAATGAGGGTAGAATTAGACTAGGTAGAAGGAAGAAATGTTTTACACTGAGTGTGGTGAAACACTGTCCCAGGTTGCCCAGAGAGGTGGTAGTAGCCCCATCCCTGGAGACATTCAAGGTCAGGTTGGATGGGGCTCTGAGCAACCTGATCTAGTTGAAGGTGTCCCTGCTCAGTGCAGAGGGGTCGGACTAGATGACCTTTAAAGGTCCCTTCCAACTAAAACTATTCTATGATTCTATGAATAAGGTAGAAAGTCAGGTAAAGAACAAAGGATGGGGGGATCTTCTGAAAAGAGCGCAGGTGCCTACAGATGGCAGTGATGCTGGCTTGCAAACCCGAGCCGGCAGGACTCCCTGTTGGGCTTTCCATCAGGTCTGTGTCTGAAAAACTCCCTGTGAGAGGGTGGGCTGCAGAGAGATAGATTTCCACCCTGGTGATAGGTCATGTAGGGAGGGAAAAGTGGTGAATTTGTAAGTGAATAGTAGATGTGTGTGATTCATAAGATTTAAGAGTGTTAGATTAACAGCTTTATAATTGTGTGTAACAGGGTGGAAAATAGTGTAATTGCAGATTAATGATAGTAGTGTGTTTATTTGATAGTCAGTATATTGATTACTTAATAGATTGACCAGTTTCTTAGTAATATGTTTCTTAATGACTAAACACTGTAGTTTCCGAAATTGGTTACATCTTGATCTTGCAATCTAAATGGAGGGAGTTGCTTCCTGAAATAACAGTTAATGGGGAGAAAGGCTGCAGGACAATTTGTACTTAATCTTAACTTGCTTCAGCCGCAACAAGTTTAATGACTTAGATAACTGCAAGGATGTTTGTAGGAATATTTGAAAATATTTGAATTATGCAGGAGTTCTGCCAGTGACCACAAACCACAAGCTTAAAAGGATGAGTCTTGAGAATGCAACAATAACAGTAAAATGGATGCATTGGGAAAGCAAGGTCTGTGAATTAAAATCTCAGGGACAGACTTTTATAGTGCACAAGCATCGTGTTTCCTCAAAGAACAAACACTACTTGTCTGAATGTGTAAACGTACTGGTGGGCCTTTATCTGTACAGTCTTGAAATGTAGGTGAAATGTACTGTACAGATGACTAGAAGACTGCATAAGAAAGCAGAATATACGGGGACTGAAAACTCTGTGGAAAAGAAGATGGCAAGGAGGGTTTGCCCAAGGGTAGAGCAACCAGGAACTGTTTGAAAGCCAGAGGCAAGAAGAAAACTGAACAAGGCTGTAAAGAAAAAGCATGGGAGGCAACTCAAGAGGACACAGGTTCAGTTATCTCTTGGAAAATGCAATCCATTAACAAGAAAAGAGCAGCCACCTGTAAAGGTTGCCTAATGCGTCCCTTTCTCCAAGTGCTCTTTTAGTGAAAAGTTCTCATTCCCCCATGTTTGCAGAGGCACTTTGAACACTGTCAGGGCTGCCATGGGGTCAGGAGAGTGTGCTGTGTGCTGGCCTTCAGGGAGAACTGGTCAGAGTTAGCCAAGATATATATTCCCTCCTGTGCTTTGTAGTTTGGAAGGCAGCAACATCCCTGGGTCTGTGCACTGTCTGCTGAATGGGGAGTGGCTTTGATGGAAAAGGCAGAACCCCCCCACAAAAAAAAAACCCAAGCTGAAGCCTGTTTTCCCCTCACCACTATACAGAGATTATTCAAAATATGTGGGGTAGGTGGGCCGTTTCTTCCCCCCCGCCCCCACCTCAAGAAAGTGTCTTTGTTCAGCCAGAAATCATCTTTCCGATCTGCCTCACCTTTTGATGTTGAGCTCAGAAGTGTGCAGTAGAGATCTCTGTCACCTCTTTGGGAAGGTGAATAATTTTATTCAGTTTTAGCAACATCCTCCGCTCTGCCCAGGTGTCCAGTGTGAAAAAGCACACTTTGTCTTTTCAGGGTAATTCCAACCAGGACTTGTTAACCAATGTGTGTGTGTGTCTCTGGACACTTGTTGGGGTACAGTCTTCAGCACGGACACATGCCCTGTCATTTGAGAAGTGGTTTTGATCAAGGTGATGATGGGGATGCTGCTGTGAGTGCGGGTGTGGAGAATGCTCCTGTCAAGCCAGAAGTGCATGTGTGATACCCAGCTCTTGTTGCTCACTGCTTCCTTTCCCATCCCATCCCACCCCATCCCATCCCATCCCATCCCATCCCTGGCTGAACTGTGCTGGGCACCCCATAAATACAAGTACTGAGACTGAGGTGGATGGAGCTGAGGCCATTACCATCATAATTTACCAGGGTAATAAAGACACCAATTACTGCACCCTTGGCTTCTCCCAGGGTGATGCTCACTGTGGCAGGAGCTTGTAGTGGGCTGTGCCTGGGGCAGGAATACTCTCCATATCTGGGCTAAAACATCCTGCTGGGACAGTTTTGTGGGGGCCTTGCAGACAGCCAATGATAGCAGGTACGGTGTAAAACCCGAGTCCCTGTTACCACAGCCGTACCCACGCTGCGTTTCTCAGGCAACTGAGGTGTGGGCGGCAGTTAGAGGTTGTAATTGTTTCGGGGGGGAAAAAAAAGCCCATATATACACACACACACACAAAACAAAAACCAAAAAAAAAAAAAAACCCACCAAAAAAGAAGTGCTTTTTCTGTTTAGCTGCAATTCCTGACTGCACTTTAGACGAATTGTCAGAATCTGCATTCCTGTTGGCAGGGAGCCAGGCTCCCTGGCACGCTGATTAAACTGTGTGTGGGCAAAGTGTAGGCAGATGATGGGGACCTGGTACATTGAAACCTTGGGGAGCTTTGTTTTCCTTTGCTGCTGCTTACTTTTTCTCTCCAGACTCCTTGCAGGCTAGTTTTCTGACCATCCCTTGTTGGATCTGTTTTGGGGCCTGAACCTCCAACCCTGGGAGCTAAGAAAAACTGTGAAGCCACAAAGGCAGCTGCTCATGGTACATAACCCCTAGCTGCTTGTTCACCTGCAGGTGAGCAGGTCACCCTATGAGTGCAGTGAAGACACTGGAGAGACTGAACATGTTGGCTTACAGCAATATAAAGGCAATTTTTGCAGTGGATGGGAAATCCTCTTCTGTGAAGGGCCCAGCCAGACAGCAAGGCAAATGCTCCTGGTCAAACTTCAGCCTCCCCGGGACCTCCATCTGCGACGGCTCCTCTGAGGAGCGTGGCTTTGCTTCAGTGATCTGCGCTGCCCTTCTCCAGCCTGGGGCACTGGGCTCCCTCCGGCTGACACCACAGGCAGCTGCCCGGGAAGCACTGGAGTTGGGGAGTTTGAGGCATCAGCTTTCCAGTCAATCTGCTGCTTAAATCTCACAGCTGTAGCATTTCCGCTGCCTCGTGACTGAAGATGAGGGACCGTTGCATCGTTCCCAGGATATGTGTCTGCCTGCCATGGTGGGCACCCTCAGTTTATACTGACTTGCTCGTTCACTAACTTTTCATTTGGTCTCTCATCATTTCTCTTAGGGCTTGTCAGCACACAGTCAGGAAGGTAAGATGAGTTGACCAACCTTTGGAGCCACAGCACGCGTTGGGTGGAGATGATACTTTTCAGGAACACAGTGGCTGAGCTCCACTGTGACTCAAGGCCGCTCCACTTCCACGCGGGAGTTGATGCCACCACAAAGGGCTTGACCAGATAGCTAGACCTCAAGTGAGGTAACTCTGCTTTAAAATGGGTGAGTTGCACTGCAGTGAAGACCTGTGTGGGCATACTGATTCAGAGGCAGGGTGGCCTCCACGCAGCCTAGCTTCGGGAGCGAGGCAAGCCGAATGCCTTTTTGAAACCCCACAGCAAATTGATTCACATCTTTAGCTAATTCCTCTTGAACTTTCTGAGACATCTGGCACAAACCAGTCCCTAGAGGTATTTTGCAGCCCTCTGGGCTCGTGCTGCGCGCTTGTGATTCATCAGACGTGTCTCGATGTTTAGCTCAGCGTGCAGCCTGACTGACGGGGCCTCCTTGCCAAGCGCCAGGAGCTGGAGAAGTCCTGCAGGGCCTCGCGCGTGCTCAGCCTCTCACGATTCCAGAGAAGGGTCTGATCCAGGTGGGAGCTCCTTGGAGGCCGAGGTGCCGGCTCCAGCACACCCCCGCCGTGATCTGCCTCTGTGCCCAAGAGCCAGGGAGGTCTCACCCTCAGCGTCCCCAGGAGCAGACTAAGACCAGAGCTGTGTGTGTGCGCACCAGTTCTGCCTATACTATTTAAAACGCCAACTGACCAGGACAGGGTCTTCGGCTGTGTACATTCAATAGTAATAAATATTAATCCATGTGATTTGCAAACTGCTTGGCTTTCAGAGACTGGTATGACTTTAATGCGAGATACAAAAGGCCTGGCACGCTGTTGTATGACCCCTGGGGACAGTTTAGCTTGTTTGAATCTGTACTTGTCTTTGAGTCACAGATACGATCAATCAAAGGAGCAGTCTTTTCCCTCTGACTCACCAAGGCTGATTCCTTAAATTTGAGGGGTTTAAATATCCACTTGATTCAAGCATTAAGGGGTTGTTTGACTTGAAAAATTATGGAGGCTGAAACCACGGTGGAGGCAACTAACCCCAGCTCCAGCATGGTCAAGGAAAGATCACTCAGGTGCTAAAGGCAGAAGATGTCTACTGGCTTTCATCAGCTGAGAATTGAGCTTTGTGGGCAACAAACTATGGATTCACTTGAGTGCCAAACCTAGAAAACTTCCCCTGTAAATTTGCTCTGATCCATCTCTCATCTAAATGGCTTTAAAAAAAAATGAGGAAAACCAAATCCACCTGCATGTAATGGGATTTTCAGGTTTGTCATTCCACTCCTGGGAACCCTGATTTTGCCAAAGGACATTAAAATGAGAAGGGATAAAAAAAAAAAATCATGGCCCTCCTTGTCCATTCAGGTACCTCCTGTTGAAGTACAATTTTTATTCGACATCTCCTCAGCAGGTATGCCTTGAGGCTTGGTGAGTTTTGTCAGTACTTGCGCTGTGACACCTTGAATGTTGAAATGCTACGATTGCTGTTCCTCCTTTGGCTGTGATGGGTGTGGGAAAACACCAAATTTGTTTGTCTGCTAGCATTACTTGCAGCACTGTCTCATTGCAGTATGTCATCCCTTGCTTATCTGTGCGCCTCAGAGCTTTTATCATTGACCGCAGCTGTTTGTATCCTCTCCCTGTGCTATTGTCCTCTAGGTGGAAAATGAAGCACAAAAAGCCTCAGTAACTCAGTCACTGAGGAATTTGCGAGCACATATGGAAGGTGAATTCCCCTCTCCCAGGGAAGGCAGCGTACCGCTTTGTGCCTGCTCCCTTTTTAGCTGCTTTGACAGCTTCACCTCCTTTACGAAGATATTCCTTCTTGGTCTTACCCTTCATTCTTGCTCTCAGCTTGTCTAGTTCTGAATTGCCATTAGAGAAAACTTCGCAACTGGGCTGAATCTCTGCAATTACAACTCACGCCTCTAGCATATGTGCTGCTTTCTTAGCTCAGTGCAGAACCCCAGTTTCAGACCAAGCGGTAGAGCTGGTCAGAGGTATTTGTGGTCTCTGGTACTACAGTCGTCACCTGAGTTCAGAGTACTGCTATGCTAAACAATGCGTAAGCCTCCCCACGCCTCCAGACTGTGGCGTTGTTCCAAAGGTTTATACCCAAGCCGAAATTCAGAGGTAAGAAAGAGGTTTATTGGACTTTTTGCAGTTAAATGCTAATAGGGTCAGGACACACTGTCTGTCCTCAGAGCATGAAGATTAGCAGACAAAATAGTTAGGGAAGACACATAAACAAAGCCAAAGAAACAGGCACACTGTGGCTGTTTGCTCATTGTCAGAACATTGTTACTGTTAACTGTTCTTAAAGCTGTTGTTATGCACAATAAACAAAAATTGGGGCTGCTTGGATTGAGGGTGGAGGTTAGCTCTGCCCTGGCAGAGGCTGCCACCCTGACAGGTGAGACAAGGAAAGAACAACTTCAAACAAATCTAAGCTCTAGCCCCTCTTTTCCTGCTGAAGCACAGCATAAATTATACAGCATTGGCCAACTTTCCTTATTAATTTCATTCTGTAAGCAATTATAAAACATTTAGTTTTAATATGAAATATTGAAGTTCCTCTCTGATTGTTTTTGCATTCTTTATGTATAATTTAAAGAACTCAGTAACAGAGAAATTATTAAACACAGATATGTCAGATTACAACAAAGCTAAAGAGGAGCGACAAAGATACTGAAAACTGAAGGATTTACCAAGACCGTAACAAAGTATTTTGAGTGCAAGATTTTTCCTTGGATAATGAAAACAAGAAATAGTCCCCAATTTTAAGACTCAAAATGACCTTGTTGATAATGTACTAGAGCCGGCGCTGCCCAGTCTGTAAATCACTGGGTGGGGTTATTATTATTACTGGCACTGAGCTGTCATCTCACCAGATGAGTTGCCTTTAGTGCAGCGAGTCCCAGCTTTTGCAAAGGGTGCTCCAGAAAACATCGCCCTGTGGTTCCCACACATTCGAGCTTGGACAGCCCTGATGGAAAGATTTCAAGGGATCCACCTTGTGCCTAGGTAAACTGCTTTTCACTTGAAAAAATTGTGCCACGCTTGCCATGAGGTTGTATCCCCGACATGTGCCGTGTAGCCATAAGGTGTCTATACCATCGCCAAAAACAACACAAGAATGCCAACAGGAGGAATGTGTGTTGTTCTGATCTCTCCCAGTGCTGTATAGATATAAACTCACTGGCTTTCTAGGTGTGTCCCCAGGCTGCCTCCCTTGAAAGTGGACAATGGCGAGGTGTGGGTGCAGAGAGAGAGCTTTCAAGCTGAAAGCCCCACCTTGCTCCTTTGTGGAGCTGAGCTACGTCTGAAACCCACCAACTTTTCCAAGTCAGATATCCTCTCTGGCTCCTTCCAAAACACCACTGCCCCCAGCTCTGTGCATCTGTGCCCCACAGCATGCCAGCCTACAGCGCTCTGCCCTGAAACCCCGAGCTGCAACGGGGTGCAGTGCCTCTTTGCTGCCACACTCCTTACCATCCCTGCTGGCTTTCCTGGCCACCTGGGCTCTCTCTGCCAGTGCAGATGTTTGGCATCTCTTGCCAAGATGTTGTCTGGTCTCATCTGAGCCCAGATTACCAGAGTACATCCTTCTTGATGATCTGTCAGTCCCCAGATTGTTAGCTCTCCCATTAGCGGCACCTCCCCAGCTGCCCTGAGCTGTGTGGGGCTATTGGGAAATCTCCCCCAGGCTCAGCTGGTGGGCAGGGAGAAGGTGGGTGACCTGCACCATACACAGAGCATAGCGAGTCCCCTGCCAGGCGCCTGCCTGCTGTGCTGCTCTGCCAGTGCTGCTGGAGGAGTCAGAGGGGTCACAGCAACAGTGAGCAATGCTCCCCAGAGGCAGCGGACGAGCTCATGGCCCGTCTGGGTGGCCACACAGGCCTGTCTGGCACAGCAGGGGTGAAGGATCAGTGGCTGAGGCCATGGACGCCCTTGTGGAGGGAGGTGAAAAGGCGTGAGCCCCACAAACATGCCAGAACAGAGCTCAACTGTGCTGCCAGCATGCAAAACCCGCTGTCACAGCCCAAGGGATGGTGGTGCTCTGGGAGAGCAGCAAAGAAAATCTGTCGTGGTAAGGCTGCAAAGGCAGAATGGGCTGAAGGACTGAGAATCGGGGAAGAGCCGAAACTTGGTACTGTGAAGAAGTCTGTCTCAAAGAAGCCTGCCAAGTGCTCCCGGCTGTCAGAGGATGAGAGGGCAGGCAGCAGGGGAGGCTATTGAACACTGCCGGGGCAAGGGCAACCAGGGGATGCATGGGAGAAACACCAGCATCTCCATCCCTTGCCCCAAACCTTGGCCTCGAGGTCATTCATGGTGTCAGCGTCAGCAAATCATGAATCGTTGCTCAGAGCCTGGAAACAGATCCCGCAGTCGCTTCAGGCTTCCTGCCTGATTGTCCACGTTGTGATGCAAGGTGGTGATGGGGCTGGCAAAGTAAGAGAGGGGGCAGAACTTGCTAGATGGAGCTTGATGTTCCTCTTTGGCCAAAAAAAGTTACTGCTATGATTATTCACCCTTTCCAAGTCTATTAGTGGGCTGTAGGCGTATAGGGTTTCAAGAAAAGTGTTATCTGTTTAAAAGCCAGATAAAAAAATCAGCAACTAACTATGTTTCTGAATAGAACTACAAATTTCTGGGGAGCCAAAAACCTATTTCTTATTACTGAGAAGCCAAGTACTTCTGAAAAATTTGGCTTTTTGTTGCTTCTGGTAGTTTCAATTCTGATGCAGTTGCAGGTGGGGACAGTTCAGTGGTGGGAGCACAATAGTGGATTAGTAGCACAATAGGTACAGGAGCAGAGGGAACAGTTTGTGCGTTGCATCACGGCAGCTAAGAAAGGCATATGTGAAATATCACCCTCCCATCAGCCACGCAGGCGTACATCTCCATTCTTTCTTCCCCAACTGGCTCCCGCCTCAGGAGGCAATGAGGAATGGAGCGCTATGTTGGGAATGCAATCACTGATTGCAGAGGAAAGGGCAGTCCTTGGTGAAGTGGTTATCATTCAAGCCTTGTGCCTGCTCCAGAAGAGCCAGGACTTAACATTCTTCCTGAGCAAAGAGAAAGGAAGGATGGAGTGGGGCAAACCACTGTGCATTTTAAACAGCTTTTATTCTGAGTTGGGAGTTTTATGTTAAATACCATGATTCATCTCTATTTATTTTGTTAAGCAGTGAGCAAGCAGAAAGTCTAGCAGCTGAAATGATGTGCCTGAAAGACTCCTGGCAGGCAATCCATCAAACAAGTATTGATTAGTACTGCCACAGGAGCCATTTTGCACAGTAAGACCTTTATTCTTTGCTCTGACAAATGCTCACTTAGATGTAAATTAGCTGAAGGTGTCCTTCTCTCACACTGTAGGGCTGAACTGGGAATGAAGATTTGCTTTCGTAAGAGCAGAAGTGTGGAAAGCAAGCAAGAGCCATGAGGAAAAAATATGGCTATGATTCCAGAGCTCCAGGAGGTGTTTTTTCCTTTTAAAAAAGGAGGAGAGAAGATAAAACCAAAAATTTCCCCGAGGGAGATAGCATGGTATAACTGAAAAGTCCTCTGGTGGGCTGAAACAGCCAAACAGAGGATTGCTGGTAACAGTGCTACTGAACAGCCTAGCCTCACTCCCCTCCCATGGAGCATAATGTGAAGGAAATGTGAGAAAGGTACTATTATACCATTTAGCCTTGCATTACAGGTGGAAATTTCTCTGCATTGCTGCAGTAATGTGCATGTCAGTACAATGCATAAGCCAAACTTTTTTCTGCCAGAAAGGATCTAAAGATGCTGCCCTTGATACCTCCCACCAAATGGTTAGCTCCTCCTTAATTGTACAGGTACTTCTAAACTTGGTGTAAACATCTGGCTTCAGTTTCCAGCCATTGGTTCCCATTGTACCTTTTTCTACTTGATTAAACAGCCTTTCAGGATCCAGAATTTTCTCTCCTGCAGAGGCACTTTTGCACTGCAATCATGGCCTATTTAGTTACTTCTTGAAGAGCTAAACAGACTGAGCTCTCCACTTCTCTTGGTACCGGGCACCTGCTCTGATCCTAGCCTCAAATGCCCATTCTAGTTTTCTAAATGACCCTACTAATGGGCATTTCAAGTACCGGTACAGGACACTGTGCTCAGACACAGTATTACACCCTTGGTTTCCTTCACATGGGGTGCCAAAACACAATCGCACCTCTTGCCCTACCCCTTGCCTCTCTGCAGAGGCTTTGCAGAGGCACTGCTCATAATACATGGTGCTGATAGCCAGAACAGAGCATTGCATTTTTTCTGGGCTCCACGGGGCGTCCATGGGGTCTCTGGATGAATTTGCTCAGGCTGTTTGACCAGCTCGCTGGTTTCTTTTTGCCCTCAGCTATGAAAATAGGTGGTGATATTATTTCTGCTGGCACAATTTTGAACTAATTTTTCACTGTTTTCCCCAAAGAACTGAGGTATGCACATCTCGTTCTTGCATTATAACTGAAACCTTCTCCCAGACTCATGAAAAATATGTGGTAGTGAAACAATCAGTATGAGCCCATGCTTGGCTGTTTGTAATGGCTGGATGAGAGGCACCTTGCTGTTTGTGCCTTGAGAGATACCTACATGCATGATTTTCAGTCTCTCTGTGGGCGACATACCCTTGATAGCTTGCAGCTACTGCAGTCTCCCTCCTGGAATTAATTAGGTGTTGCCAGATCAACAGTGAGTTCCTGGGGGTAGTACTGCAGATGTTTGCAGTAGGTGCTGTGCTCTGCCAGCAGCTCAGCACACCCATAAGCACCAACCCAACAAGGTGGTATGTTGGAAAGCCTGACGGGTGAACACGAGTTAGTAGGCTGTTGAGCACAACAGCTGGCCAGAGGTAATTTCTGGGTAATGATGTCCTGGGTTTTCATCCCCATAGTGCTATAATGAAGCAGACAGTGCTTAAATGCCTGCAGATTGTGGCTAAATGCTGAGGAGAGTCACTGCCTGCCCTAGGGATGGGTGCGTGGCAGATAGATCACCCCAGGGCATGGATGGTGACTCTGAGTGGAGGGCTTTGCTGCAGCTCAGGTGAGCAACAACCCTGCTACGTTGCCATGTGGGTAGTGAAAAGGGTTGGGTTTTTTTCTGCTCCTCTTCCCCCTGCATCCAGGGAGAGGTTTTGTCTCTTTCTCGTATGTAATGCTGTCTCCATTGCCCATGGAGGTCTTGGTCTGAGGCTCCTCCTGTACTGTACCACCTTAGTTCTCAACCTGGCAATGTGCAAACACCTTGCTAACCCCCCATCTCTGTATGATGTGGGTTTAGTTTAGGTTTAGGTGACTTAAGACATTAGTCAGATGCCTGCTCTATCTCTTGGAAAGATGTTACTGGACCTGAAATGAAGTAGTCCATCCATGTTTCGTCTGAGCATTGTCCAGTTTGCACCATTGCACCTGAAGTTGCATTAAAACAGCTAGGCTAGGAGGTACACATCCTGTTATGTCCCAGAGTGTTAGATCACACATGAAATAATGTGGCAGACAAAATAAACCAGTCTCTTCCAAACCACTGGCTAAATCTACTTTCTATCTTGGAGAAAATATTTTATTACATTGCTTTTGTTGCACTGATTCTGAATGACTTCAACTCCTATAACAATCTTAGCAAAGCTGTGACTTGTACTTTTTCAGATTTTATGGTTTTTGTTTGTTTGTTAATTATTTTTTTTCCTTTGCAACTAATTATTTCAAGAACAGGTGGCAGGGGAGAGGGTGAATGCATCTATAGAGACATGTTCAGTCTCAGCCATTTAAACAGCAATTAGTTGTAATCTCTTCTAATTTATTAACTTGTGCAGGGTCTGGTATCACAAAATATTAATAAGAGCTGGACAGGGAATTCAACAGCAACAAACTATCTGTATGCATTTAATTGAGTGTTCAGCTTATTAAACTGTAGTGATAGTACAATTTGAAGACACTCCACTGTGTAAACTAATGTGACCTCACCTATTTTACACTGCGTTTATAGTCACTGAGGACTCTCAGTATTCCTTTGTTCTTGGGGACCACTTTTTACTTCACAGTTGATTTCATCTATTAGGGCCAGGCAGAAAAGTCACGGAGAAGCACAGGGCAGGATCCAACTGCGGCACTGGAAGAAGACGACCTGTAACTATGAACAATTGGTGTCTAATTACACCATTAATGTTACTGTAAAGGGGTCAGAAGGCGCACCTGCAGTAGGACGTACACACCAGCTGCAAGGACTGACAGCAGCTGGTAGGGTCTTGTGCACCCCATGCTGCTTTGCTTTGCCTCTGTGGTACTACCTCTTCACCACCGCTCAGTGCCTTGCTTTGCTATATGCATTTCTGGGCTTCGTTCTTGCAACACCTCAGGTTTTTTCCTTCTAAGCGTGGATGCCAACAACCATTAGCAAGATGCTGTAAGGCTGGTTCTTCTATATGGCTGTCTAAAATGCAACAGGAGCGATTTTCCAAGGACCAAGCAGCACCTTTACTGATTTTTCTAGCTGTACAATTGGACAGCCCACAAAAATGGGGCAAGAAAGGTCTGGGGAGGGCAGCCAATGGAGAAGATGGAGCAGCCCTTAAAGATACATGATCTTGTGTTTCACCAGCAGTGCCATTCAGGCCGTGAGCTCTCAGTGCTCACTGTATGGGAACCTTCCAGGAAGCAAGACCCCACACCTGGTGGTGGCAGTACATCACCGTTGGCTGCTGCTTCAGTCCAGCTGTTTTAGGCATCTCTGAAAATGTTGCCCTGCTGGTGACAGCCACAGAGGGCAATAGGACCTGGAGGCGCTGGAAGGATGTGGCCACACGAAGGGCTTGTTGGGAGTAAGGAATGCTGGTGTGCTGTGTCCAGTGCTGATGAGCTTCTGACTGAGAGGGGCGAACGCAGGCCCGTCCTCTTGTCAGCTGGCAGGCGCTGCTCTGCTCTGTGTTCATCTCTGCAACAGCCTGGTGGCAGCCCCAGGGTCACCACAGCCCCTTTACCTGTCTGCCTCCAGCTGTATCGGGTGTTTGCAAGCTGCACGGTGCTGCCTGCCGCCGTTTGAGCCCGAGGCAGAGACAGAGGGTATGGCTGGGCAGCATGAATATCCCTTGTTTTCATCCACCCACTGAAAACCCTGCTCTGTGACGACACTGAATGAAGGAGACAGAGCGCAGCGTCTCCTGGGAGATAGGCACAGAAGAAACCCCCACTTTCTAGACCTGACAGTCACTTTCTTGCATTAAAAACTGGTCGGATATCTGCATGCTGTCACCCAGACAGGTTGCTAGAAGCGAGAGGTGGGAATGCAGGAGCCAGACAAGACCCACAGTACACTGAGTCTTACGTCTGACTCCAGCTGCGATGAGGAGCGAGCGCTGCAGAGAAAGGTGTAAGAACCCTCCAGTGATTTCTGGCTCAGTCAGAGATTCCTGGAGTCTACCAGGCTGGCCCTGGTCTGTGCTACACTTCTGCTGCCACCATGCTGCTTCTCTCCTGCAGCACTTGTCCAGAGAAGCCCAGGAGCCTGGCAGGGGCAGTAAACATAGTCTCATTTAGCTTGTGCAGCAAGTGTGGCTGCCAACGCCTTCAGCAGGACCACATACTTACTTTGTGTATGCCTCTGCTACAACTCGACTAGCCCTGACCTGGGGCATGAAGGAGGACGGGAAAGGAAACCTTGGCAAACCAAGGGGAAAGCCCCGGCAGCCAGGGACAGGGGGCTGGCTCTGGGGTGGCTGCCTGAAGCAACACCTGTGCATGCAAGAATAGGGGCTCACAAAACAGCCACAGCTACCCTTTACAGGGACAGGGAAAGGCACGCTGGTGGCTGCTGAAGGAAAAGCAGGGGGGCTGTCCTCCCAGGGCTTCTGGTGCAATGCCGCCTCCTTCACCCTGCCAGGGGACACAGCTGACCACCTCTGGCTTGGCTTCTGGCAGTGGTCTCGCAGGGTTTTTCTTGCCCTGCTCCAAGGAGGTCAGTGTACTGTCTGAAGCAGGAGGAGGCCTTGCAGAGTGCAGGCTGTGACATCCCTCTCATGACTTCAGATGGAGCACAGCTGGGAAATAATCGACACCCTGGAAATACTCTCCACTGATGCATTAACTATTGTGTAAGTGCTTACCTCAGTGCACTTGACCGCTGGAGGTGGGGTGGAGGAACCCACATAAACAGGGGTAGTTGCCTCAAGAATATCCTGTACTAGGGACTTCCGTAGATTAGTTACGGGCTTTTTTATTTCTCTTCATGTCTTTTAAGTCTATTATTTGCAAATGCTTTGGCATCAACGTGTTATTATGAGAGTGGAATTACCCAGCTGCCCATCCATCACGCCATTCAGTATTTGAGGCATAGTCTTAAATTTCCATTTATGACTACTCCTGCTGAAATGAAGTCCTGATTCTTCAGTCCCGGAAGCTGCATGAGATTCTTGCCTTCCTCTGAGGCTTTTCCTACACCCAGTTTGCACTCACCCACAAATATTGCTAGTCAAGGATGTAATTTCACCTAATCACTGCATGTTCACCTCCTGGGGAAGCTCAGGGGCAGCTCTGGCACGCAGGCTGCACATCAACACCAGGTCTAGTTGCTGCTTTCCTTACTATCCATTCTCAAATGGTGAAAGCAAGTGAGTCAGCTGCTAAATGTCTCCTACAGAGCTTAACCGAGTAACACTTGTGAGGAGAAAAACTCCCGTTTGCCTCCACCTCGCTTTCAGCTGCAAAAGACCATCTGAAGAAGAGCGACAGCCTTCTCCTTTATGATCTTTCCATCGCACCAACCCACTGGAGTAGTTTAATCTTACGTTTTGGTGCCAGTAGGTGGCATTGCTTACTCTCTTAAATGCCTGTAAGCTAAGCAAAACGTTTGGCCTTGCCTTTAGAGGTACCCTGTTGGAAAGTCTCACAACCTTTCCCAACACTGCAACAGCATCCAAATCCAGTGTCTAAATTTAGGCTGGAAATTATTCTAGTTTCTAACCACCAGAGGAATGAAGTTGTGTGAGCACTTCCTTGCTGGAATTACAGGGGCACAAAAAGTAGTTAGTTTTATGCGGTAACATGATAAATTTGTGAACAGAGTGGCATGGTGTGGTTACCTGTGTTATGACCTTGTAATTTCTGCAATGGCGTGCTAAAGCAGTCAGCTCAATGGAGCTGGGCCACTGGCAACGACAGCACCTTCTTGCACTGGATTGCAACCATGGTTGCAATCGTGTTGTGTCACTCCATGGCACAGACTGCCAAAGATGTGCCTGTGCCATCTCTCTTCCCAATGGATAGTCATTTCCTGTCCTGGAAATAAAGCACATGGGACACCAACTCTCTATCACAAAAAGACTGGAGTTTTCCAAGTGGATGTTGAAAGTTCCTGGGTTTGGCACTGTAAATGCAACTTTGCTGAGAATCAGCACTCCAGGAAAGCGAACTTGGCAGGATAGAGACAGCTATGGTGCCATCACAGGAGACATCTATCTACAGGCTACTGTGAGAGGAGGGGCATATAAGGAGAAAGGCAAGCAGCACAAAGGCAATTGGAAGTCTAAGTGATGAACACACCCCCACCTCCCAGTGTTGTCCTGCATCCAGGAAAAAATACTGACGCATACATGACTCCAGACAAAACCTTAGAGTCCCTTGACTCTTTGTGGGCAAGGAGTCTCCTGGAGGACTCTCCCAGCTCTCAGCACCACTGGATTAGATTTATGAGCAGAAGACGTATCTTTGGTCCACTCATGAGGGGACTTCTGAAATGGATAGGATACATTAAGTGACATGCCCAAGATCACCCTGGACACCTGTCTCTGAAACAAGGGGCAAACCATCATGCCGCTTATCCTAACTCAGGGAAGTGGAAGTCAAAGCACAACTTTTTATCCAACCATCTCCATGTCATCACATCCCAGATCAATGACACAAGGTGTCCTATTGCAACAGCTAATGTAGTATGCTTTGAACATGATGGGGTGGGACTGTGTGATTCACCTGCTTCCTCTGAGGGGATGCTTTGGGCAGAGGACAGCCTGTACAAGAAATATTGAGCAGCTGTCTGAAAGACAACAAGTTCCAAGTTAGCCCCGGACCACTAGACAGCACAATCATGGAGCATGGGGAAGGTTTTATGAGCTGTTCAAAGCATTGTTTTGCCCTCCATCAAGTTGGTCTGCTTCTTGCTGTCAAGATGATATACTGCACCTGCCAGTGCTCTAGCTCCAGTACCCAGGATGACTCTGCCTTTCTTTGCACAGCAGGTAGACCACTATTTTCTCAGCTATGCATGGCATCTGACACAAATATGGCATGCATGTGAGGCATCACGTAGGCTGCCCGTGGCAAAGGCAAACAGGCCACTCAGCTCTACAGTGATCTTCTCCTGTCATGTGCTGTCCCTGTCTTCTGATTAAGAAAGGTTTGTTGGGGTGCATGTCTGCTTTTTCAGGAGTTGAAATAGCCCTAATAGGCCAGGCCCTGCCTGGTCTCTCCAGTGCAGATGGGATCCTTCCTCTACACCACTGAGATGCCACCCTCAGCCTTGATGGAATAGGGGTGGGGCTCATTTGGCACGAGAACCTGAGCCATTTTGAAGACACCCCATTGGCAAGACCTAAGGACACAGAGAGTGACTTTGGGCCCTTTGCCTCTTCAGTCATACCTGAAAGGTCCTGTGTCCACCACACGCCTCAAACTCCTGACCAGAGCTGATGATTTTGTCCCCAAACACCAGCTGTGCCGCAAGGGCAAGACCTGGAGAATACATTTCCTTATCAGATGACCATTATTAAATACCTTTCAGTTTGTATCATAATATTCCTTTCTCCCAGACTCAATACTCCTGAATGAAGAATATAATTAGCATCAGACAATGTTCACTGTGAATTAAAGACTTTCAATTCCATTGTATATTAATTCTATGGAGCCTACTTAGATTACACTTTCATGATTTATTTTTAAATTGCGGCTGAACACTGGAGCCTATTCTTCTTGGAAAGTGACGTATGACAGGCTGTGGGATGTTCTCCTGGGTGGAGTCAGATTGTCTGCTCACACAGTGACTTTACCATTTTTGGTTGCAGAGTCTTACAGGAAATTTGAGCGTGATTCAGGTTCCTAAACACATGTACCCAGCACCATTTTAGACATTCCTGGGGTGTCCAAACCCTCCACCCAGAACAGGCAGATCTGGTATGGTACCTGCGGGCTCACAGAGTTCACAGACTATTGGCTTCAAGGTACAGGTTTGGTAGCTGGCCCCTTTGTTATGCAATATAGGTTTTTGCTTGCACATTCACTTGTCAATGGAAAAATACTGTTGTTCTCTAATACTGGAGGAGTTATGTGGGAATCAGCCTCTTGGGCTAATAGTCAGCTCATCACCTGATTGTTCTATGTCATGCCCAGAGTATCTCAGCCAGAATGGACTTGCATAAGAAGGGGAAAAGAAAACAGGAAAGGCTTCTACGGTGGGAAATCGTGGGTTAAAATAAACCAGTGAATGTACAGCTTGTCCACTTGACAATATGAAATTACATAAACCTCCCTTTCACTTGTGCAATCAAGGAGCTGACAGCCAAGTAGAAGGCAGTCCATGCTTCAACAGGGCAATTTTTTTTTTTTTGGTAAAGGATGCCTCTGCTTTCTTTTCTTCTGCAGTTAGGACATCCCTTTCCTCCACCTGTGGACACAATGGCCTTGGCTGCAAATTTCGTAGGTCAGGCTGACCCAGATTGGCCTGTTCCTTCAATTGAGAGAGTTCTCCAGATGAAACAGCAGCACAAAACACATGGTGTCTCCTCCTCAGACTTGGCTGCGGCACTGCTTTGCTGTTGGCAGCCTTTCCTCAACTCTGCCTTTCAACTTGCAGGGTATATCATCACTGCCATGATATCCAGTCCTTGGGACTGAATTAGCCCTGAAGCAGCCTGCTTGGGTACATATTGTGGCATTGCCGTGGTAGCCAAAAGCTGAGAAGAGTTTAGCTACTTGAGTTGGGGTGGCTGGTGAATGTAGAGGACCTCTCAGTGGGCCACTTACCCCTAGGTGTGCTGCTTCTAGGAGTGTTTCAGGCTCTGTTACAAGAGTCATGGTGGTTGAGTTGACTATGGTATGGGAAGGAGAACAACAAAGGAAGAAAATACGACTCCACACTTGCTCACACTGCACAGACCTGTGTGTTTTGACTTCAGAAAAAAAGGATCCTTACTGAATAACATAAAAATAATTTTATTTTTTTTTAAAGAAAATGACACTGTGTTGTCTTTCCTGCTACTTGGGACAAACAAAGCCTATGATTTAGTACCAAAACAGATCACCTGTCCAGAAGGTTTTGGGAGATTTTGGGTGCTGTCACTGACATGGGTGCAGCATGCTACTCTCTGGAAAAGGAGGGCCACGGTTAAGGAAAGGGCAGTGCAAAGCCCATGGAGAGGCATGTTGGCACTTCCCTCTAGCATGGGCACCCCGAGGGAATGAGAAGGCATGTAAGCAAGTGTCAGGGTCTTTATCTCTTTCTAAGTGTCTGTAGGGCCTTCAAAGTCCCATCGGGAGGAGAAGGATGTGACCAGCATATACAGCTCCTTAGGACTGCTCTTGGGGCCTGAAAGCTAAACAAACCACCCAGGAGCACAAGAGGGCGTAAAATGACAAATTGTTCTAACATTGCATGTGTCCCTGAAAGGCCGCAGGACTATTGTATTAACAGCCAACGGATATCTCTTCATTAGCGAGGAGACAGAGTAATAAGCTAGTCGGAACATGCCACAGACAGAGTGGCCTCGTGTTTCCTTGCAAGTCTAGTCAATGAATCCCAGAGCTCTTTTCTTCTATTTATACCCTATTAGCAAGTACCGGCGTCGACCTGAGGTGTGCCGGATGCTGTTAGTTGTGCTAGGCTGGAACTTTGAGGTGCCACTGAGACCAGGTCCTGCTTTCGAGGACTTTCACGTCCCAAGCACATAATGAAAAAGGCTTTCAACTTCCGTGGGGTCCAGTGTTACTGGAGTACAAAAACAGCTACCAGATGCTCAGCTTCTTATCAAACCGCTCCGGGAGCAGGTTTGAACTGGGTTTCAGGGGTTTTCTCCTCCAGTTCAGGAGCAAGTCCTTCCAAGGTCATATCCGTTATTGGTAAGGAGTTGCCATGTCTGTGTTTGGCAAGGAGCTGTGTGCTTCTGGAGCAGTGCAAGAGTGCACACTGAATATGCCTGTGATTGCTCTTCTCCTAGAAATACCAATTGGCCAAGATCCTCAGCTGTGTAGTGCTGTGGACCTCAATGTGTCTCCTTCACAGTTTGGCAGATGAAAGACCCAAGGGAGGAAACTGAGGCATAGCAAAGTGTTTAGGCTCTTTTGATGGTGTTTGTGGTCCCAGAGTGGGAGAAACCATTACAAGAGCTTTTGTCCATGTCAAACGTTAGCTGACCTCCATATGCCAGGGTTTTGAGTGACTGATGTCTTTCAGATGAAGTTTGAAATTGGGATTTGCCCTATGCCTTCCTTTCTTCTTCCAGGGATTGTGTGCTGTCGTCTTTTAGCACCACCTTAGGACTGCATAACTGTGTTTCAGACCTTGGGGGTCGTGATTCCTTTAACAGCTTGCCACAAAAAGGTACTGACTCATAGCCCACATCTGTTTCTGCCTGCAGACCTGAAATACCCACACTTGAGGCATGCAGGGGATGCATCTGAGAAAAGATACGAGAGAAAATTACTCCAGATAGTTTTACAATCTCAATATTGAACATGAAATCTGAACTGAAGGTAGGAATGGGGATTACTTGCTTTAGGACAGGGATTGCTTGCTTCAAGTATGCTTAAGACTTAAACTGTGCTTTATCTGCAGCATAATCAGCTGTCTATGGTCAATTTGCTGATGGTGAGAACCTGATGGCTGAAAGAGAGCTGCAGGTTAAAGGTATTGATCATCCCCATTGGAATAAATTCTTCTGCAGCAAGCGACCTTTCCTGAGGCAAAAGCATATTAAGAAATATTTCTGAACTTCTTAGCTTGCATTTAATTTCAGTAAATAATGAAGAATTTAAAATAGCTCAGGACTAGCAATATGTTTCATAATTTGCGTAATACTGTCTTTTTCCTAACTGTACACTAGGGATGAATGGTAGAAGTTTATGTCCTATTGCATAATTAACCAATTCATGCTGTTCTTTCCTGATTTTTCACAACAGTTTGGATACTTATGTAGCATAATTATGGTCTTCTCTCTGGAGATTTTTGTTCCTTCTTTTGCATTTCACTGCTTGTGGTACAAATTTATGGGAATACCCCCACCTCCCTTGTCTTTAACTTTGTCTGTCTTGTCAGTAGCCCCCAAGAGGCTTCCTCCTTTATCTTTTGTATCTAATGATGTGTGTGTTGGGGATGCACATTTTTTTTTCCCTTTTTCATATTTCCCCTGCCCTCACCTGGTGTACCAGAAATGTCCTTGGGTTCCTTGCTGAGGAAAACCAGTAATGGATCTTCCAGAACTGTGTGTATTTTTAACTCTCATGTCTGAAGACCCAACCTGCAACATATAGGAACTCCCATACTTTTCCTGCAGACAGTTCCCTCTGCAATGGTTTATTGTCTGGTTTTGATACTATCTACTAATGAAGAGTTCTTCCAGAATAGTTACCGGATTTGGGTGCCCAGTTTAGAAATAAATGGGTGTCAAGTGTTCCTCTAAGAAGCTTTGAAATCTCTTGGCCACACCATGAGATATATGTCTTGACATCCTTTTTCAGACAGCATGCAGTGGCAGCAGTCTCTGAGTTGGGTCGGGCCCTAAAACTGTTTTGTTTTCTTCTTCATCAAATCCTATATATCATCCAAGAAAAACAACTGGAACTTTCCTCTGTCTGAATTAGCTGAACAGCTCTTAGAGCTTGTGTTTGACTTTCTGGGGGCTGAATTGTATTCTTGAGGGATAAGGAGCAAGGGAAAAATGTAGAAAGCATCTGCCAAAAGTTGGTGGTAGGGACTTGAGTAGGTGGAGGGATAGCAACAGCATCATCTTTGTCCCAGAGAGTTGTTCCAGTTGACTCTCTCGGGGTTTGCAGGGCTGAACATGTGAGTGGGAAGGGCTGCGATCCTGTCTGTTTGCCATGGCACTCTGGGGCTTGGAGGGGCTTAAAGTGGTGAGTGCTGCCCCTTTACTGGGGGAGAGGGGGCAAAACATGCAAGACATTATACTTAGACTTTATTTTTCTACTTATTTCTCGACAGACTGCACTGTGGGCTGGGTCTTCAGTCAACCAAAGTCTTATGAAGGTGGTGTGTTTCCAGTTAGGATACATCAAAATGCTTCAGTGTGCTAACTCTGTGCTGGATCAGGGTGTTTCTGTGTAAGAGCTTAAAGCACCTTGGAGGCCCTGCTTGAAATCCATGACAAGGTCTCACAGGGAAGGTATCAGATAATGAAGTTAGTTTACAGCATAACACCCTCTTTCTTTTGTATATTCCTATCTGGAGACAGATATAAACATTTGATACAAGCCAGTTGCACAAACCCAAGTAATGAATGAGAAGTCTCAGAAGGCGGTGAGGACATGTGGCAGCTGTATTCAAGGAGTAGTTTTACAATGGAGTGTTTTCAGTTCTCGGTGTGCACAGCAACTTTGCATCAAATACCTGCCCCCAAAGCTGCACCAGCTCCCAAATTCACCACAGACAGATGGTGTTTGCAGGTTGTAGATAAGCATCTGCTGTGGATGTTGAGTTGCATTTAGCAATCACTTGGCTGGGCTGGTTGCAAGGCAAGCTCAGTTCATGCAATTTCAGCTGTGTACTCCCTCCAGGTCATTGTGTCAGACAGGAAAGGCCTCTAACTTTTAAAAAGGTCATGGCTGGACTCCCAAGGGACTTAGATTGCCCTTCTCTATCCTTGGGGAAGAGGTTAATTTTCCAGTGGGTGTGGGTGTAGAGAAAGAAAGCATGGTGTAAGGTCTTGGAACAAAATATCAGTCTGGGGTTTAAGCAAGTTTGAGGCTAGAGGGGAATAGGACTGATTCTCCTTGGGTTGTTAGACAGTGATTTATTGACATGGTTTACCCAAGTGCGAGGACCCTTAAGCTCAAATTTGATTTCACTGGGTTGAAAGAGAAAGCCACGTTCTCAAGTGAGAACAAGGCAGACAAGTGATCAAGACAAGAAAAAGATTTAGAAAAGGGCTGTATTCATGCAATACAGAGCGCTAGAGTACAGCTGAAAGAAGAGGCTTGTCTCATGAGACCTTATCAGTAGAAGAGCATTACTAGCAACTACTTCAGCTCTACAGTTTGCCAATTTGTTTGCTACGTTGGGTAGCAGTGTGGGAATGAACAGCCGCCAAAAAAAAAGAGGACTCGTCAGAAAAAGAAATTAATAGCTGAATTTACAATTTATGCACTTTTATTCTCAGCAGAAGTTTTAATTTTAGCAAGAAATAAAGATTTTTTTTCATGAAAAATCTGTCTCATGGTTTGATCACATACCTGAGTGCTTTAAAATGCCCGAAGTCTTTCCAGCTTGTGCAGTCATAACACACAAAGCTAGTGACCTGATCCTACTTGAATTCATGCTGGGTAGATGAGAGGCCTCCTTTGTGTCACCCAGAGGTTGCACGAACTCTTCAGCATAGAAAGTAGCAAACTTTTGCATGAATCCACTGTATTTTTGCAGAGTTGGTGGGGCCCTGGAGTTACTGGAACTTTAGAATCTCTTTTCACCATGACCCTTCTCACAAGGGCTGGTGTATGAACCATTGCAAGTTGATGTTACAGGAGTGCTACGAGCAACACAGACTGATGGAGGGACCAGGCTACACCACTGTCTGGTCAGCCCAAAATTTTACCTCGAGAACAGGTTCTTAAGGGAAGGCTGGCAGATACGCCAGTCCACATGAATAACGCTAGCTAGCTGCCTGAGACAAAGGAATACATGCCTCCAGGCACCACGTACTGTATTAATCAGCTGTTACACACTTCACACATTCCTGGAGACCATGCCTTCCTAGGGGTTCGTCCGTGTAGATTTCGCATGCGGTTTTGGGACGCAGGAGTCCTCTTCCTCCAAACAGTTTCCTTTTTCCAGTGCCTGGGGCGACCCAGCCTACAGAGGTTTTGGAAATTTAGCTTTTGTAATACACACTGTGATCATCAGATGACAGGTGGTAAGGTAATATATCATTGCTGTAAGTCTCTTGCTCTCTATGGCAGCATCCAACCATGGTAAAAAGTTTGGGGAAGGGGATTTCTCACCGAGTGTCAGAGAGTGCAGCAGAAGGAGTAACTAGGCACAGATATACACCCTGACATATTTCGGCAGGCCCCCAGTAGGAAACTAATACTGACCCCTGCTCAAGTCAATCAATGCTGCCAGCCCCATGCTTCAGAAGGACCAAGATCTACTGACAGATTGGGCTGGAAGGAATGAGCCAGTTCCTTTGCAAACCCTATCAGGATAAGCGGGTATCTCTTTGAGGAGATACCAGATTTTGTTTCCACACATGTAAACTCTCCATTGCAAAAGGACAGCCAGGAAAAAGGCTATCTAGTAAAAGGTCTTGTTTAACTATAAGGAAACCTCAGGCGTCACTGCCAGCTATTGCAAAGTTATTAGTAGCTGATTAGAGCTGATTTATTGTACCTAGTGTGTTATTCCAGGAGAAATTACCTTTCCAGACAGAGCAAATTTGACAATTATACAGATGCCAAAATATAAAAAATCAGTTTTTTCATGTATTGGCATTTTCAGATTCAATTTCCAGATTTTTGAATTTATGCTGCTATTATAAAGCTCTGGGAATTACTTTTGGGGGATATAAATGTTTCCTTTTTGAGAAAAAATATCATTTAAAAATGCTATTTTTTTTCTTCAAAAAAAAAAAAAGCAAATTGGAAAGGGGCAGGAAATTGGAAGCTCAGAGGCAGAAATTTAAAATGCCTGGATAAATTTAAGACCAAATATATCGTATACATATAGACCTGTTCTTGCCTCACTCTATAGCAAAACGGACAACAAACCACTTTTTGTTCTAATGCACTGCAAGTGAAATTGGAAGGGCTGGTCCTGCAGCATTCATTCAGAGCATGAATCGTGCACCTATGTGCGCAGACCTGTACACAGAGACCTGCCAGTGTGAGCAAGCCCAAAAGCAACAGCTCCAATGTGCCCTGTCTGCAGCAAGTCCCAGATACCCGGGAGCATATCTGATTGATGACTTTTGCGACACTGAGTTTCTCTGCACAAGCACAAGTGATATGCAGAGATACCAAAAGCACAGAGCAAGAAGTATGGCAGTGGCTTACCATTAAAAACGATATTTTCCTGCCAGGATCAGGGAGGCTGGCATGTTTGTAGTCTCCTTCTTTGGCTAGTACTATTCGAGCAAAAGGAAAGGAGATATGTGTCTTACCCTGACAGCTGGACTGAATTTGTGTCTGCTTAGCACCTCTGTGACTGGCGCTTGCACAGGGAGGAGAGCAGCTGAATTCGTCTTTGTGGATTTACATGGGATATTTGAATGGAAAGTAGTTGGATGCAGGAGGAGATTCAGTGGAACAAAAAAACTTACAGCTGAAATACCTGTGTGAGACAAAACATAACTGCTCATTAAAACCATCAGTAATCAGTTGCCACTCATTAAATCAAAAAATGTTCAATATTCAAATTTGATTCCAAGAGCTGGGTGGTCATCTCCTTTCCTACTTTTTAAAAATAAATTTGAAAGGAGGTTCCAAACCAGGAAGTTTTAAAAAGCAATGTTTTGCTTTAAAAACTGTTTCAAATCAAAAAGGTTGGGTGGCATTATTTTTCAACCTTGAACACTTTGGTTAATTCAGCACAAAACTGCAAAATACTGTGATTGAGTCATAACATAAGTTTTCAAAGCCGAGAACTATTTCGGTTGAAAATACTTTGCTGAGCTCTACTTCTCCCTCGAAAGAGAAGCCTGCAGCTGTTTCATCGTGAATTATCCATGGAGCACTGACTCCTTCCTCTACCATGCCTAATCAGCCCCAAATTTGCCTTAATCCATTAGCTTTGTTTGCTCTGTTGTCTGTCTCTGCTTTATCTTGGGAAGGAATAAAGGTGACAGCCCAGAACCAAACAGGGCGGAGACTGTCCACTTCAATTGCCTGCAAAGTAACTCACAAGGTGGCTCTCCCCTCTAATCAGGGTCCTGTAATGTCCCTAAAACACAAGGAATTTTTTTTAGATCTCCCTTGTGAAAAGAAAGCTTTTATACAGGAACTGTTTTTTCCACGTCCACGTGTGGAAGCTCCTTTGAGGCTAATTCTTTCTTTTGCAAAGCTTTCTTCTCCCCAGGCTGTTAAGGAATACACAGGCCAAAACAACAAAAAAAAATCTCTGCTTGGCTGAGATGACAAATCACAATACCAATATGAACTGTTGAAGGAGTCAGAGGGTGCCTTTCCACTAGTTTTCTGGCAAACATAAATAAATGATAAAAGAATTATTCAGTAAATCTGTTAGGAGATTAACAAGCAAGAGAAAACCAGGGGCAGTTTGTGAACTGTTCTGTAATCCTAAAAGGGGTTGAAACTCTCAGGAATGAGGGCAAGTCTCGTGGAAGCAGGTAGTTTATGTAATACTCCTCTTCCAGTCCTGTAATTACTTACAACTCACAGCTTGCATTACAGAAGAGTAAATGTTTAGCCTTCATGGCCACAGAGAAGAGTTTGACGAGAGAATGTTAAACCTCAAAGACCAGAAGGCAAATAAAAAATACCCCAGCATTTGTCTTTTGAAACAAAACAAAGAAAGCCCAGCACTTTTTAAGCAAGGCTCAGTAGTGTTCATTCTTTCTGCTGCATGTATTTTCTACAGCTTCTTCTCAGGCCTGTGAGTTCAACTCTGTCCCTCACCACAACATTTGCAGAAAACCACATGGCTAAAGCACACGTGTGCAACTGGATGCACCCCTGCTTCTTCATGTGGTGGAACAGGTATGCATGGGTTCAGTGTGCGCGCAGCCCACCTCTCCTGTGGGGAAGAGTGGTGTCATCCCATTCTCAGCATCGCCTCGCATCTTCTGCAGTGGCACTTATGATGGGTTTAGGTGGCATTTCTGAGACCTGAATTCAAGACCACATCTAGGTCAAAACTGCTGCCAAAGAGAGTCCTGCATTTTGTCCTCCAGGGTGCCTAAGCATCACACGGCCAAGCATCTCCACAAGTAGCCCATGATCAGTAAATGCAGATGTCCATCTCTGTCAGGAGCTGTCTGAGCATGTGGAAGAGATAGAAACTGCCGTTTGCATAACAACCTGTGCTACAGCTGCTAGATGGGAAAGAGCTGTTTGGTTCTGGGCTGGAGGCAAGCTGAGGCATCCACCAGGAGCTGAGTGTCAAGACTGAGCACCAAGAAGACTGAGGGCCTTTAGTGGTTTGTGGCAAATTTTGTGCAGAACAACATTTTGTTTTTACATCAAAATGGCCTTGGGAAAGTGTCAATGCTTGGAGGAAAATGTAAAACAGCAGTAAAGAGTTAATAATTTCTTTTCACTGGAGAGGAAAAGCCTAGCTCTATCAACGACGGCCTTGGTGCAGCACAGATGTGCTGCTGGAAGCGGCACCCAGCCGGTGGTGCGCTCCCCTGCCCAGCGAAAGCTCAGCCCATCCTGTGGCCCAGGGGGCCAGTGGGCGGCTGTCATGGGGCTCCACTGCCACCAGCGAAGCAGATGCATTCCTGGGACCTTCCCGCTTGTCGGAAGGAGTTTTCGCTACATCCACAGGCCCATCTCAGCTATGCGAGTCCACAGCACTGTGTGCACTAGGAACTTCTCCAGCTGATTTTGATTTTCCCCAGTGTTTGAGGTCAAAAATAATTTTTGTGTTTGTTAGTCCAAAAAAACTTTTTTATGTTCCTACATGCAAGGGCCTGGAAGCCTTAATAATACCTAAGGATGTGAATGACTTTAAACATCATGACCCCGGAAAATTTGAGGAAGAAGTTCACCTAACAACAAAGGAACCGATATTCCTTAAAAAAGCTTCATTCCCAGAGTTCTCATGGCATCAGACCGACTGGAAATTAAATTCACATGTCCCTAATTATTTAACAGGAATTCTTAAAATTCCCGCAGGATAAGTAATTTGAAACAACACACAGAGCTATTTTGCCTGTTTCCTGGGGCAAATTTATGTCATAGTTTGGTTAGTTACAATGTTATCAGCTGCCTCGGAAAAACAGGCTATGCTAATACGACCATTACCTAATTCATGCCTGGAGTCTGATCCTTGGAGATTTCTAAGCCTTTTAGTGATCCCTTGAATGGCCTCTTTATAACTTTAAACACAGGGACATTTACCGAGGTAGCTGCCATAGTAAGTAAACAGGAAGGTTTATAAGAATAGACATTTTTGTTTGGCGTCCTACCATCTACACAACTGCAGACTTGTGTATAAACACACATGGCTACTTTTCCCCCACTAGACATGAAAACACAATTTCCCCAATGGACTTCAAGGACACACTGGGAGATGTGAACATGGAGGAGTTGAAGGCAGTGGTAGAGCCTGATACCATTGGCGTCCAGAGGAGACGAAGGCAGCAAATACTTTTCATGCTTTTCATTATTTCTTCTGGTTTTACACCCCTCAGGAAGGCCAGTGGGTGGGGAGCCTGCTCTGACAAAGGTGCTCTGCGCTCTGGGTCTCTTTCTGTTCCTGACTTTGTACACAGCCTTGGGGCAGGCCGTTGCAATCTTTGGTGCCTCAGCTTCCTACTCTTTCTATAAAGTGCTTACACATGGCCTTAGGAGCTGCAGAGGAGAAGAGCTGCTGCCAGTGGTTTCCTCTCGAGCAGCAACGGGGTCTCACTGATGTCTGCTACGGCCCCAGGGAAACACTGGGGCACAACAGGACTAAGTCAGGAGGAAGATGGTGTCAGAGACCATCAAACCAGCCAAATTTCCATCTCCTCTGTGTGTGCTCTGGCTGGTGGAGAGGACCCTGAGGCGGACTGGCTGTATTTTCTGCTTCCAGGGCTGCCCTTAACACCCAGGGCTGGTGTCCCTGGACTCCAGCAGGAACTGGAACATGCCTCTTCTCTGGCGTGCCATATGGCAATGCCTCCAGTGGCAGGCATGTGCGTTTCACTTTCAAACTGCCAGACTGAGCACTTTGGGACTTTAAAAACAGAAAAAACCTTCCTCAGATTTGTGGCTGCCATGAGCAGATGACAATGATGGCATCGTTTGGTGCCCTGAAGGCCAAGTTGATGTACTTCCCTCACAGGGCCCCTCTGAATGAAGAGCCCCCAAGGGAAAACGTCTTTTTCTAACTTGGAGAATCCTGTCTATGGGCTCTGAAGCCCTTCATGACCAAGGAATCAGGTCTACCATTTTTCAGGCTTCTCCCATAGTTTGTACGGTGATTGCGGTCAATTGACGAAGGGTGGGATCTTGCTGCTGCAGCCCCTGCCCTCCCTCTCCCTTTCCCCCCTTGTTTATATCTGCTCTTTGTTGCCATGTCTTCGTTTTGGCAGGAGTATCCCTGGGACAGGGACAGCAGCTGTCCATGTTCACACAAAGTGTCATCATACTTGTCAAGACCGTAAAGTAACATGACAAAAGAAGTGGGTGGAAATAAATACTATTTATTGTTTATTTACATGTGGCAAATAGAATAGACCAGACAAGGATATTTCACTGTGCATCTGCAACCTTGGCCAGTTTCCTGTTCGTAGTTTGAAGACACATCACTAACTGAGTTCAAGGTTTGCTTGAGAACTTTTAAATTTCCATGAGACCTAAAGACTGATGCACATAGGAGTTAGGAGCACAAAATCAGTGCAGCATCCCTCCGTAGTTCCTGGAGGCACTGCACGAGTGTGCTTTGACCACAGGCAGGCTGAACTGCCCTTTGGGAGCACAGCCCTTGCTCCATGAGCATTTGGGTTGGATGTCCACAGCAGGAGTGTTGGGCCAGAAGGGAGTTTGTACTTGCCAGTTGCGAAACCCCAGAGCAGCAATGCTAACTCAGCCTAAACTTTAAATGAAAATTAAAACAAATCCCCTTTGGGATGAGATGGAAATGTCAGCCCAAGGAGGAATGTGTTCTCAGTAAGTTGCGAGCAACCGAAGGAGATACAAGTTGGAATCCAGCCTTGGCTGCACCACACACCATCTGTCAGCCTTGCACAGCAAAATAAAGGAAAAGCAGAGAGTGTGCGATTATCCTCTCCCTCACTGGAGAGCCCAGAGGCCAGAGAAGTGGCTTCTCTTCCCCAATACATTTCTCGAGACAGAAATGACACATTCGTTTTCCCATACTGGTGGTGCCGTGCATTGCTCTCTCTTCCTACTCGCTCTCCCCTTGGCAAGCAGGGACGCGGGCTGCCAGGCTGGGACCTGAGTGAGAAGGCTCTGTTCCCATGGTTAAAGAGATGAGTTTAGCAAATTGCAGGAGAAGAACAACAGCGAGCAGGGGATGCTGACGTCTCTCCACCAGGCAGCCTGCTGGCATGATGGCTTGCTCCAGCCCCTACGGGCAGCCAGGCACCACTGGGACTGACCGCTTTCAGTCAGGCAACAGCTCTTCTCTCTCCTTCTCCCCCCTGCCCTTGCACATTTTCGTAACCTTGCAAAAGTTTCAGACAACGTCATCTTTAACCTACTGCAGGCAGGGCTTGGGAGCCACGTGAGGGTCAGCGAGGGGGACCGTGCTGGGTCAGCACACCAGCCCCATGGCCAATGAGTGGGGAGCTGGACTACACTCCCCTACCCGCCACCCCAAAAAGGGGTGCAGGAATGTCTCTCCCCTGGCATTGCATTTTGAAAGATGTGTCTGGCGAGACAGCTAGCTGACTTTGGCAGGCATTACCGGTAGCGTGATAATTAATTAAAGCACAGTTGAGAAAATTGTAGCCCAAGCTTACTCCGCAGCCAGATCCGCAGCTCACTAGCAGAGCAGGGCATCCTGCTCTAGCCTGTATCTCTTTATTTGAAGGAGTAGGCAGCTTGCATTTTGCACTGAAAAGATGAAAGTGGGATGAAGAGGGATGAATCCTTGTGCTAATCACTGAGACAGGACCTTGTCTGCAAGATAAGGCAACCTGGGAACAGAACAGCAAGTCACACCACCCCAATAGAAACGTTAAGCAAGGCAGGACAGCTAAAGGCTATTTTACACAAGGAGGAGCCCCTCCTCCTGTTGCGTGTGTGGCACTGAAGACTGGAGGAGCCTCTCTGCAGAACAAAAGAGTGAGCAGGAGGAACAGGTGCCCTCCCTGTTGCAGGCAGAGCTGCAGCTGCTGCACAGCTCCCCATATTTGAATGCCTTCATCTGAGATCCTCCAGGTACCAACAGCACGGAAGTTGCACAGATTGTGCTCCTAAACAGACACCCAGGTGGTTCCTGCTGTCATCTTTCCCACCGTTGCACGTTTAGGGAGATTCGTGATATCCACGAGCCGCAGACTTTCCTGCAGCTGTCCCTCACCCCTGCCTGCGTGCCTGCCTGTCCCTGGGCTGCCCCTACGGACGGGTACCTGCGCCCCACGCTCACTGCCAGTGTGGACAGGCCGGCAATACTGTGCCACAAAAAGGGCTTGTAGGTCACTGTTGGTGAGACAGGCTTGCCACAGGTCACACTCAAGCCCTTGGATGGCTTGATGCTGTGTTGCTCCTTGCTCAGAGCATGTCAAAGAGACTCAGCCCAGGACGAGAGGACCTCCGCTGCACGTGAAGCTGTTGCTGTAGCCCAATTAGTCATTACGGACACAGGCAAGGAAGAGTATCCTCTTTTTTATTTCCAAACTGGTGTTTCATTAAAAATGGCTGGTTTTCACAAAAAAGAGATTAAAAAAAAATCTTTGAAGAAACTTAGAGTAGGAGATGAGGATTCCTTTCTTGTTTTTTGAACTTATTAGCACAGAAATCACCTGGAAGCTCACTCCCACTTTTTGGATTTAATTTCAATTTTTCTTTTCTGGGGAAGAAGAGAAAATTTGAATACTTTTAGGGAGAAAAAAAGACTTATTACTTACTTGTATTTCGTAGTCAGAAGGAGAGCGGAACATGGCTTTTTTTTGTTTCTGAGCAGATGCTTTTGTTGGAAGACCTCTCATCCTCGAAGACCTCTCATCCTCAGCTATCAAATCTTTCATAGGAATAGAATTAAAGCAGCACAGGAATTTTCAAAGTTAGTGTTAGTGTCTCTCTATCTCTCTGTGTGTCTTCCCCTACTCCCCTTTTGCCCTGTGTTTCAAGCTGGTTTTGGAGCATTGCTGTGGAAATGGAATTTTGGGGTTGATTCTCCTCTTGCTTGCTGTTGTATGAGGCCAGTGAATTTGCCTGAGGTTTAGCACAGCCGCACCACACAAGAAACGATGCTCACGTTGTGTTGGAGACACTTGGGGGCTTGTTTTGACTTTAACCTTCCACATGGTCTGTGGGTGCAAGTACCAGCCTAGTTATGCAACTCCTGTCTCCATTCCTCCAGACTTGTCCCCCCTGTCCCCCGTCATCCCCCCCTTGTTAGAAATAATGTATTTTTGCTCTCACTCTGTTACCTTCCACCCGCTTTGGAATCCCTAAGTACTATAAATCAGACTCTGTTTTACAGATCGAGCTTTGCTTTCCCCTATAGGATTAAGTATTTTACGAAGGAAGCAAAACTCAAATCCAGTTAATGATTGGACTGAAGCACACTGAGCTGATGCCATGAGGCTTCTTCTTCTCCATCTGATCATGATTATCTTCAAGGGAAAGAAAGTTTTTAAATATTGGAAAATGTGCTGTGTCAGACTGGTGCAACTGCACATTGTTTAGTGTTCAGGGACACATTCTGCCTTCATGAAGTCCCATCTATTTCAGATTATTTTGCAGCTGGGTTTACAACAGACTTAGGCAACTTGTTCAAGATCTGAAAAACGAGAATTATTCCTCCACCCTTTCATCACTTGAAAGCTTTTAGTGTTTTGTTTTTAATTTTCCTTCTTTCTTGTGGGCGTAGACTTTGCGTAACTCTTTCAGATTATGTTTTAGAATGAGGCATGGTCATGAAAAGGAACAAAAAATTATGCAAACGTGCATTTTCAGTGTCACAAATTAGAATTGATTCTGAGTAGTTTGTAAATCTGCTGCCTGCCCTTGCTATTGGTGGGTTTCACAATCTGCATTGGGAATGAACTGAAGTGTGATTACAGCCTGTGGATTAGCAGAGGTTAGTGGGGGCCAGTAGTCCACCCAGGGCAGGCCTGCCAAGAGTTGCCACTGCTCTTTTCTACCTGCTTAATCCAATCCTATCAGCAGTTAAAATGACACTAGTTGTCTTCCCACAATCATATTGTAACGTAAGTTTTTGCTTCATTAGCCATGGAAGTAGCTGTGCAAAACGAGTCTTCATGCTGTGTTTTGCTCCAGCTGGGTTGGTATCATCAACTGCTACCTGCGATCAAGGTGGCACAACAGTCTCCGTTACAGCAGCTTGCTTTAAATTGTTTGTTCTTTTAGTTTGCCAGATGTTGGCTGCAGAGACTGGAATTCTCTAGGAAGGATGTCTGAACCTAGATAGAGTCAGGCTTATTTCTAGGGGGGAAATTACACTATAGAGTTTCAACTAAATTAGATCAGGAGAAAATGCATTGTTTAGTCCACGCTTGGAAAAAAAAAAGACACAAGAAAATTCTTGATATTGTTTTGATGAGAGGGTCTCAGACACTGGGCAGAGGGTATGCGCGGTACTTAGCAAACTGCAGCAGAAACCATATACTTCCCTTCTCACGCCACCACAATTTGCTGGTGAGGACGGCTGGTCTCCCCCCTGACCCCCAGCCTCTTCACCTCCTATCCCCTGCCTCTGACTCCCACCCTCTCACACTGCCTCACCCACTGCTTTAGCCCCCCTCCCTGACCCTGCCGCCCCGGTTGTCTCAGTTGGAAAGAAAGTCTCAGCACAATCAGTTTGCGCCCTCATTACATTCTTTCAATGCCTTTTGGATATAAATACGGGCTGGTGGTGGGAGAATGTCAAGTTGTGTCCTGCAGAAGATGTGTTCTCACGCATAGATATTACTGGTCTTTTATTGGAATCTAACGTTGCAAAGGTGACCAGTTCTACACTCGAGGAACCTTTATTGAATAGCCTTGCTAATATGAGCCAGCCAGTCTCCTAAGGTGTCCAGTCTGAGAAGAACTGGTTACCCTTAAAGCCGATCCCATTTGCTTCACGTTGCAAAACCCAGGGAGCCCTCGTTGCCTGCAAGTGTCATTAAGCTTCTTGATGAAGCTGGGCCTTTGACACCACACAGCGCAGTGAAATGAAAACTGGTCTTGTTATTAATTTAATATTTCTCTATTACACGTCATTACATAACTGATCTTTCACCCAGTGGCCACTGACGCAAAGCTGCTTGCAAACCATATTGCTGAGAGAAGGGCAGAGAGAGTTGAAAAGCTCAGAGGCAACTTTGCGTTTCCCCAGAGTGCAGATGCAATCTCCAGTGAACCAATTTACGCTCCAAACTTCCATCCCCTTGAGTGCCGGCAAAACAAGGCTTTGGCAAAGGTTTTTCAAGGGAACAGTAGAAGGCCCCTTGCAGGCACTGAGCTGAAAATCAGTTTAGCGCTTGGCTCCTGGTGCAAAAGCACGGATGGGAGGGAAGACCATATCCGAGGCACGGCGAGCCAGGTCGCCAAAGGCAGGGAGGACCAAGGGGAGAGCGGCGGGGCCGCGCGGGCAGGGCTGGCGCGGCGGGGAGGGGGCAGATGCGGGTGGGCAAGGGGAGCAGCCAGGCCCGGGGGCTCAAGAGCCCAGGGCTCTGCGCACTGATGCGCGCTGCCTGAGATCCTGCCTCGGCCGTGCGGGGCCGTGCCGGGCCGGACGGGGCCGTGCCGGGTCGCGGCGCCCCGCGGGAGCCGTTCAGGCTCCGCTCGGTGACACCCCCCCGCCCCCCTGCAACGGCCCCCGCTCCGCCCCGCCCCGCCCCCGCGGCGCGCGCCCAATGGGGTGCGCGGGCTCATTTGCATATTTGCATATTGTCGGGGACATAAGGGCCCGGGGAGGGAGCGGTGGTGGCAGGGGGGGTTGGCTGGCTGGCCTGCCGCTGCTGGGGGGACTCCCGGAGCGGTTCACTGCCATCGCGTTAGTTGTGCGCTGCAGTTGTATTTTTAAAAAAGAAAAACCCAAACGAAAACCTCAAATTTAAAAAAAAAAAAAAAAAAAAAAGCAAACCAAAAACTTTTGCACCGAAACTTTTCTGCCGCGCAGGGAGCGAAGAGGCGAGATGGGGAGGAAGGCGATGCTGGCTGCCCTCTGCCTCTGCCTGCGCTGGGTGGCGGCTCTCGGCGCGGACCCGTCCGCCGCCGGCGGTAAGTGGCGGCCCGGGGAGGGGGCGGTGCGGGGGGGCGGGTGGCCTGGCCCCGCTGCCGGGCATGCCTGCTGCATCTGGGGGGGAGGTGTGCCCGGGGGAAATGCCGCCGGCATGGCGGGAAACGGGGAGTTTGCAGTTTAGCGTTGCGAGACTTTCCCGCGGCGCTGGGGTTGCTGCGGGACCTGGGTGGCCTGGGAAGGCGCTGGAGAGCGATGGTGGGGAGACCTGCATCCTCTTAGGACAGACCCGGAGCCCGTTCCCTGCCTGGAGCGCAGGCACAACCTGCCGGGCTGATGGCACGGGCTGTGGCGGTTTGGGATGTCTTTTTTCCCCTAGGAGCAAGGTGGCTTCCAAGAGTCCCTTGCTGGAGGTGGATTGGGACAGCGGTAGCACCACGGTAGGGTCGGTCCCTCGGCTCCCTGCGGGGCCAGGGTCTTCCGTTCTGCACAGGACTCGCCCATCTCATGGGAGCCCCGCGTCCCAACTTCCTACGGTTCTTGGTCCAAGTTGTCTCAAGGCAAGGCTGAGTTTCATCAGTGTCTTGATAATGTGTTTGGAATGTAGTTAATGCCTTTATTGCAGCAGATTCCGTTAGGGAAAAAGTGAACAGAGGGGCATACTCTCTCAGTGTCTGCATATACATATATGAATGCACTTACACTACACCTATTGTGCCTGCATTTGTGCATAGGCACCCTGCAGGCTAGAGAAAGTGGAACATGTGTGAATGTTGACTATTAGATGTTCACTAGCACTGTCTCGGTTAATCACAACATGATTGCAGCTTTAATGAGCCAGGAGACTAGTTTTAGGAGAACTGCTACTCCTCAAACTTCTGTTAGCAGCGCCCTGTCACAGTCTTACTTTCTTACACTAATCTCCCACACATAATGTCTATCTTTAAAAGTCCACAGCCTTAGAAGAAAATGTGGCTGTAGCTGTTAGAGCTGCTGTGTGATACTAAAATGGAATATAGAAACTGCTGCTTTTTTCACTGCAGATGCCTTTGTTATTTAAGAGGATGGGGTGCTAGGGCACAGGCAAAGGAATGTATTCTTGCTTTGAATTCAATCTTGTGCCACCAGGGGCAATCAAAAGCAGTTTTCATCACAGTATCCAAGTGTCAGATGTTAAAATAACTATCTTGCCAGAGCAAGCCTTCATTCCTGTAGGAACTGATTTGCCACAGACTTCCTAATGATTACATTATTTTTCCTTAGGAACAGGTTATATGAAAACAGGTTGTGTGACAATCCTAAAGCTATCCAAGCCTTCGGTCTTCCACACCACAGTAAAAAGATATTCTGAAACCATGGAAAACACATGATCCATCCCTCCAGGAATTCAGAGTATTTAATAAACAACACAAAAAAAGATATTCTAGGTGAAGATAACATTGGTGTTCCAGGAAAAGATAAAAACATTACTAGAAATACATTTTGGTCTCTCTTTTTACCAGTGTAAATCCAGCGTCAGGAGTTACAGCAGACTTAGGCTGCTTTGTGATGTGAGCTGCTGGCTTTTGCTATGTCTGTGTTTGGGATAGACCTACGGGGGCAGCTGTGGCATGGCCTTTCTAGAAACAATGCATTTCTGAGAAGGCACAGAGGTGAGGCTGTCAGGCATCAAAAGTGTGCTGGAGAATAGCATGAGCGCTAGCACTCCTAAAAGTTTTCTGGAATCTCTTCTGTGCAGGAAGTACTTGCATGGTGTGGCTTTCTCATGCATCCTTTCCTCCATATTACTGCAAAGCCTGACAGTGATTGCATTTTATTGTCTTGCGCTAATTCCAGATATCCCAGAGGGACTGATGGATGGCAAGAGCTCTGCAGGATTGAGTTACAAGCCTCCCAGCTGTGGCTGAGTAAGGATCTGTTTGACAGGAGTGCCTCGGAGAAGGGCGAGTGTGAGAACAGCCGTTTGCCCTTGCTTGCCAGCTGCAGGGCTTGAGCTGGGAGGTCCCTGCTCAGCATCTGAGCTTGGGCCCAGTGGCTTTTCAGAGGTGTTGCTCTTTCTTGTGACTCTGCCTGGGAAGTGAAGGAGAACGTATTCTCAGGGCTCTGCCTCTAAGGAAGATGTAAAAAACCTTGAAGTTGTAATTTCTTTGCAGCAATGTTAAACAATAACCTGACTCGTGGGATAGGTTTCATGGGATTGCAACACACAGTAGTCCGCTTCCAGTTTATAGTGTAGATCAAAGTAACCAATAACAATTTCTATGGTAAAGCCCCTTTATTACAGCTGACCACAAGTTTGCTTCAGAACTCATTTAGGAGTTCAGTATGACTGATTGATGGGTGATGCTAATGCTGGTTATCAGCTGAGGGAAGAGTTATTCCAGTTAACTCCAGCTGGTTATGTAAATGTTTGATGTTAGATGCAGATGACGTTTGCTGCTCTGTGTGTGTGTGTGTGTGTGTGCGTGCATGTCTGTGTGGGCTTGAGTTTGCACAGCCTAGCAGTGTAATTTCTAATGATCTTTGCACCTAGCTAATAGTATTTCCACTTCTGTGTACATAACACTAGGAAATCGTTGTTTATCAAAGATTCCCTTTTTAAAAACCGTGATTCTGGCAAAGGCATTGTTATCATATTTGGCATCCTGTGTCTGATGTGGACAGTTTAACTTTTGATTAATATTCCAGATGCTGTTACTTCCTCAAAACCCACATTCTCCACCCATTGACCAGTGATAAACAGTTTTCTTCATCAAAATCAGTTGCCAGGTTGCCTTGGGCTTCCAGTGAAGGAAACTTGAAGCTGAATTCTTCACTAGTGTATGAACTTGTATTTGTACTGTGTCAGAATGCATAAAGTCAGTGTGACGCTTTCAAAATTGACAAGAGTCCTTAGCTGAATGGAGTTTCACAAATGCCAAGTGCAAATTGTCATGAGGTCTAAACAGGAAAATGAAACTACTGACCTTTCCCCGTTTCTAAGCTTTTTTTGAACTTTCTTCTGAGTTCTATGATATCCTGTATACCTTGATGTACAGGACAGGTTTTTTTTAAATATGAAAACTGAAAATATGTAAATGGAGGTGTAAGAAAAGCATCATAAAGTTTGCAGAGAATGATAAAACAGAGTTTGGCAATGCAGCCTGTAGGCTGTTTGGAAAACCATTTTGGGGTCTGAAATTGGTGGCTTAATTCTTATTTCTGCTCCCTTTTCCAGTTCCCTAAATAATCCCTTTGCAGGTCACCTTGTTAACTGTAAGCACATAGCAGTGGCCAGAAAACCTTATTTTGTAACAGGGGCTTGTATTCACAGCTGTGCACCTGGAAGCTTTTGCAATGCAGAGCACATGCCTTTATACCTCTGCTGAACTAAGCCTGGGAAAGTGTGAATTTTTTTTTTTGGGGGTGAAGCATGGATTTGTTTTGTCCCTACATTTTCACCTCCAGGCCTGCTTCTCTTCAAGGCCTTGTTTAGAAATGGGCTTGCAGTCTTGTCACTAAAAGCTACTCCAGTGTCTCAGTATGGATGCATGCACATAAATTTCTTTATATCTGATTTCTATGTCTACATTATGTAAAACCTGATGCAAATTCAGGTAAATTTCTATCCACCTTTCAGAAACAAGATGAAGACTCCTCACTTCTGGATTCTCCCTGATTTAATTAATTTGGGTTACAACTTATAATTAACTAACCTGTGGTCAGTATGTATGTACAGTCTGCATTTGTCTCTGCATTTCTTCGGCTTTGTGTAAGGCTGTAAGAATGAGATCCAACCGTTTGACTAGCCCAGTTTGGACATGATTCAAGGAGACTTCTCACTTTAAATCTATGAGGAAAAGATCTGCGACAAAAGTCTTATGTATGACAAAGTTTGGTTCTGAATAACTTTTTTAAATGGACCAAAATACTTTAAGGTACAAAAGTAGAAGTGGGGAGTGCTAGTTTTCTCAAGTGATATGCTTTGTAGCTTCTCTGCTGCAGTTTTAAAGCATGGTACGTATAGATGTCAGTATGTGTGGTGAGTGTGTACATATATTGTGCACCTCTGTACTGTATTTGTCAAATTTAATCTGCAGGAGGTGGGAGGTGAGGTGATACTGCAGCATGTGTGCAGTACAACACGAGATACAGACAAGCTATCTTAAGCTCTGAGCCCTGCAGAATTTGCAAAGCTGAATTCTGAGGATAGCTTCTTACTGAGCACATCGTTAAGAATTCTGTAACAAACACCACCACACACGCGTCCCGCATCGAGAGGGTATCTTTCTGCTGGAACTGAGCATATGTGCGCATTAGACAATGTGTCACTTCTTGTGAGCATAAAAGATGCTAACAATAATTTCTTCTCACTTTTAATTCCTCATGCAACGTAGCTAAATGATCAGCGTAGCCTTCTGCCGTTTCCCTAACTCATGGGCTGGTCTTTTTTTGCAGCTGCTGCTTTCCAGGTGGTAACTGCATCTCAGTGCTCCTCCTATGTCCTTAAGTTCCACCCAAAGATTTTTAGGCTGAAACACATGAATATTTGTGAAGCTCTTTGCACATCTTCAGTGGCTGGTGCCACTGTACAGCAGTTTAAGTGCACCTTTAAGTATGGTGCGCTTAGAGTTGTAAATTTACTTTGTTACAAACTTATTTCCAGAAGAGCTGTGGTCTGAACTTGCATGGAAACTCTAGCATGTGTTTCTAATTGAAAACACACTACAAAGCAGGATATCAATTTAATTTAGATTTTGGATGATTATCAGATAGATTTAATTCAAAAGGGAAATGATATCTAAGTATGAAAGGAAGCACTATTAACTAGTGAGCAGGTGGCTATTCTTGTTCGCCTTCCTGTGCTGGGCAGGAATATACATAACTGGAAGTCCTTGCATTGTGTGCCTTGCAGTCGAAAGCTCTCCTTGGTCTTTTCAAGGTTTTACTGATTCACTGCTGAGTGAAAAGTTACAGTTGATATTTAACCAATCAGCCTTCGGGACCTTCCTTTTTCTGGCTAAAAGGTAAATAGCGTAAGTCTAAAGATTTGTTTCAGAAAGGGGTTTTGTACTCTATTGGTGAGAAAACGAAGTTTTGAATGTGCAAAAATGTAAGAAAGGGGTGACTTCTGAGAAAGATCAGCATTTGGTTAGTTTGGTAAATTTTGCTTTACGTAGGTAAAGTCTTATATTCACTATTATGTGAATACTCCTACTGGTTTGGAGAAAGGTGTTTTTCATAAACTTTATCCCTTCTTTAGGGGGAAAGAGGCAGGAAGGGGGGCCTCAGTGTAATTATCCTGGATTAGCTAGCCAGCCTAATGCAGTCAAGGTCAAAACCTAAAGCTGAGCACTGCCTCTGTTCACTGAACAGTTCTTGTTACTTTTCTGAATGTGCTTTGCTTTGAGCAGGTCAGAAGTCCTGAAAAACTCAAGCAATGTTAGGCCATTGATTGTGGATGATGGCAGTCTCTCTGAGGCTTGCACACAAGCATTTGTTACCAGCCTGTATGCTGATTTTACACCTCGCACAAGAGGTTAGACCCTCATTTCTGTGGCCCTCTAAGCACAGCAGGAACTTCACAGACTTTCTACAGCTACTGAGGACCGAGTTGAGGTTGGACATAAGTCAGTGCCCTGCTGAGTATGGTAGCTTGAATGAGAAGACTAGAAAAACTTAAGTTCTAGAAAAAAACCCAAACCAGTTCATTATTCACCGCCTCTAAGTGATGCAGCACAACTTGATGGAGAAATACTAATCTACCAGTTATCATAGAAAACCTCTTCTGCAACGGGAAAAAGAAGGGCAGTGGAAATCTGTTTTGCTTGTCTGGCATGAGGTCCTCACCATGTCCCTTTGCATTCCCTACGTGGCTTGGAGCCACTCATTAATGTGTGTTTAGGAGTTTGTGAAAGCGTGGCGGTCATGATGCCAGAAAACACAACACTGAGCAGACAGAGTTGGCCTGAGTTCAGCTCTACTTGGAAAACAGGCAGTCAATATTTGCTGAACGCAAGTTGCCAAAGTAGGGCCCAGTTTTCAAAAAGCATTGGAGTTTAAGCCCACAGTTAATTACAGGGGCTGCTGGATGTAGAGGTACTTAAGTGTTGAATCAGACATGAAAGGACGAGGCATTTAAGTTTCTTCCCAAAGGAAGTAGGTAGCATGAAGCCTAAAGTCTCTTCTGTGCCTGGGCAGGAACAAAAGGGAAACAGGTTTTGAAGCTGGAGGGAGTTCTCTAAGAAGTGGCCTTTTCATGTCATCACATGCTTTGTTACCACCAGTACATGATCTTCACCTTCCTCCCAACCCAGGATTCAAAATAGGTTCAGGCAGAGGAAGATTCTCTTTCTGCAGTGTTGCCTATCAGATGGTCTGAAAAAATACTGCCTTCAAACTACAGGCTTCTGCTTTGCTAGTTCAGTTTTCTTAATGGGTGTCCTGTTTTTCTCTGTTGGTAAAAAAGTTAAAGCTAGCATTTTGTAAAACAGTGGTGACTTTGCAGCTCTTATTTTTAATGCATTGCAGCTACTGGGTGGTGTAAAGAGCCTTGTTAGGCAGTGATTATTGATGAAGTGATGTGGAAGGTGCACCACCAAAATATGTAATAGTATGGTAGGAACTTGCTGCTTTCCTGCATGTACTATGACTGTCCTGTGCAGTCTTCTGCACTGCTGTGGTAATTAACGTGTTTCCTGCTCAATAATGTAATGGGGAAAATGCTGACTTCTAAAAGGAATTCATACCTCTCTGACAGCTAACCAGGTTCTTGCTGTTGTAGCAGGACTTTAGAGGGAGAACAATCTTCACGCGTTTTACATGTCCGTTGTGGCGTGAAAGGAGCACTGTAGGAAATGAAAAACGCTTGTCTGGTTTCTCGACTGTTCTGATATCTCTCCAACATTGTACCTGTGACTTCTGAACTGTTTGTCCTAATACTCCTAAAACACTGTTGTATGTTTCCTGTGCTCTTGCATATCAGAAGCTGAGACCAATTTCGAGGGAATTGAGAGCAAGTTTTCCTTAAGGACGCCTGCAGAGCCTGATGAAGATGTCTGCTACCTGGTTCCTGGGCAGGTGGACAGCCTGGCACGATGCAACTTCAACCATACCAGTAAAACCTTTGTGGTGATCCATGGGTGGACGGTAAGAAGAAAAGGGAGAAATCTCCCTTTTAACCATACTCCTGATAAACCGTGCTAGATGCATCAGCTGAGGTGTCTATATACCACACAGATAATATTAACATATCTCCTTTTTCAATTAAAAAAAAAAAAAAAACAACAACCAGGTGACAGGAATGTATGAAAGTTGGGTCCCAAAGCTGGTGGATGCTCTGTACAAGAGGGAACCTGATTCAAACGTCGTTGTGGTGGACTGGCTAGTTCGAGCTCAGCAGCACTACCCAGTGTCCGCTGCATATACTAAGCTGGTGGGAAAGGATGTTGCGATGTTTATTGACTGGATGGAGGTAAGATGTAGCCATGTGCCTCAGGCTGTACATAGTGTCCTGGGAGACAAAAAAGCAATGATGCAGCTGTGTTAATCTTCTCCTGTTGTGTAGATGGAGTTAAGCTGTTGCAGACAGTACTTCTGTTGATAAAATCGCAGCTTTAATGTAATGGTTATCTGCTACGCAAGGAGGCCTTTTATAATGCATTCCATAAACTTCACCTTGTGGTCTGTGGAGCCCTGTGAGTCCACAGTATTTCCGAAAGCTCTGTGAGAGTTAGCTATGAAAGATGGGTTCACATATATTATACAGCAGCCAGCCCCTGGGAAACAGAAGTCTGCCCTGCCTTTGTGAAATACTTGGGAGATCTAGAAACTGTTGTGGAGCGGGTGGCTGAAAACCTTTGATAATACACAGCCCTGTGTTCTGTCCTTCATTCTGCATCCCTGTCTGCTTAGATTTTTGCCTTGAGTTAGTTAACTCAAGTGACCTAGTATGGCACAAAATTATGTTAATTGTATTTAGTATTTCTTCTATTATTCATGGCTCAAAGAGAAATCCCAGTGTTTACAAAACATCTTCCTTTATGTCTTCTGATGTTTTCCCATTTGAAGTCAAACTTTAAACAAATTCTTCTCTTCTGCAGGAGAAATTCAATTATCCTCTCAACAATGTCCACTTGCTGGGGTACAGTCTAGGTGCTCACGCTGCTGGGATTGCTGGGAGTCTGACCAAGAAGAAGGTGAACAGAATTACTGGTAAGAAAACTGTTGCTGTAGAGTGGAGAGTCTTGTCTCTTCCATGCTGAAGTATTTTATGTTCCTCTGGAAAATCACCAGAACGATTGTTGCTTGTTGGCAGTACTTGGGTTATGTGTTCATGCTTTATTGAATCAGCAGGGCTGATAGTTCTGTAGTAGAACTGGAAAAGGTTCAGAAAACAACAAAGGTGGTGGGTGAGAAGCCTTAATATTCTGCACAAGAAATGAGTGAGTAGGCAGAGGATTCATTGGCCACGAAGAAAGACTAGTTGGAGGGGATGTAATCGAGCCTGGCCAAACCTGTGGCTTGGAGAAGGTCACAATATCTCTTGCAGCATCAGAACTTCAGCTGGTTGTCTTCATGCAGGCAGTCATCCCTGGCAGCTGGTGGGAGCCATTTAAAAAGAACAGGAGGTGGATCCTCCTGCAGTGGGTGTAAGTACCTGCAGACATCCTTGCCATGGGATGCTGCAAACGCAAGAATTTTATATGGCCACAAGGGGAGACTGAACAGAGCTAATCGGAAGAGATCCACTGTGGGTTAATAAAAAAATAAATCCTAACAGGCTTAAGTAATATTCTAGGCTTAAAATAATAGTGGGATGGTTTTGGGAAGGAGAGGGAAGTATACATATGCTTGCCCTGTTCCTATGCATGCTTAGATATCTTAGTGTGCTAGAGAAGGCAGAGTGCCTGGCTGCTCTAGGGCTGGTGTATAGCCCAGCACCTGGAGAGCTGAGCCCCTAGCACTGATCTCAGTGACAAAAGAAATGCCAACATCAGCAAGTGAGGCTAAGAAAAGCACTCATCTGTGGTGTCTTTGCTGCTGAGAGAGCTTGGGAGCAGCATTCAAATGGGAGCCTAGCTCCCTTCCTCCTGGCACCCTTTGCCCTTTCACCTGAGCCTGGCTGTGATCCCAGATCCACAGGCATGCTGGGGGGTGGGATAGGTGGCAGTTGCATCAGGAAAGGCTGGCTCCTGAGAGAGTGCAGATTAAAATGAGGAGGCCAAAGCGCTAGTCACTCTACCCTTCCTTTCTCTCAGCTGCAGCTTTGTTGCTTTCACCAAGGCTGCCAAATCACTCAAATACCAGTATCTCTCTGTTATGCCCCCCACAGTTGCCCTTGGTGCCCAGGATGGGAAAGCAGCATCACCTTTGAGCGCAGGGAAAGATGGGTTGTGGTCACTGAAGTCCTCACAGCAGAGGAGGAGGCAGGTCAGACCGGGAGAGGCTGACCAGGGGTGGGCAACCCAGGTGCCTGTCCCCATTTGAGGGCTGCAGAGAAGACATGTCCCTTCAGCTCTGCCTTCAGCCATCTCTCAAGTAGTTGTCTGGATTCAAGACGGAGAACTTGTTCACTGGCAGAATAGTTCTGGGTGTTTTTGATGTCAGTGTTGCCGCAGCTTGACAGTTTACCATAATAATCCCCTTCCCCTTAGGCATGTAAACAGTGCAGCTCTCTTTATGTTTCCCACTTGTTCCCCTGGCAGGGAGTTAGCAGCAAGACATTTTCCACACTTCAGATAGAAATTTTACAATTTTTGACAGGAGAAGAAGGCATTGAGAAAATATTTACTAGCTGGTTTCTTCCATCCACTGGAAATGCTACAGCTGTGAGGAAGTTACCTGGGCTTCTTTACACATGTTTACATAAACCTTGTTTTTTTTAAATGGTGACAGCATTTCAAGGTAGTGTATTTAATTCTCCTGAATACATGAATGCTACTTAAATGATCCCACCATAATGTCTGCAGTGACACCGACACCACATGCAATACTCCAGCCCAATGTGGTAGCTGAGTTTGGCATTTACTGTCGGTGTCTTTGGCAGACAATCTCAGTTTTCTTTTGTGTTTTGCCCCATAAAGGGCTGGATCCAGCTGGTCCTACCTTTGAGTATGCCGATGCTCTCACCCGCCTCTCCCCGGATGATGCTGACTTTGTCGATGTCCTACACACCTACACTCGAGGCTCTCCAGACCGCAGCATTGGGATCCAGAAGCCTGTTGGACACATTGATATTTATCCTAATGGTGGAGGTTTCCAGCCAGGTTGCAATTTGGGAGAAGCACTCCGTCTGATTGCGGAAAAAGGCTTTGCAGGTGAGGCTGCTCTGAAACAAACAGTATAACATCCGAAGGGAGATCTTCAGTAGGCTACAAGCTTCCTGCAAGCAAAGATCTCTTTGAGACACAGGCACTTGTTCTTTTAAGTGCTTTTAAAAGTCACCCTATAAAGCCCAGCTCTGGCATAGTGGATTGTGCCTGTTGACAGCATTGCTTAGTAGGGGTTTATATCATTATATGTATGTGTGTATACATAGTACATGTCTTCATTCTTTCAAGATGTGGATCAGCTGGTGAAATGCTCCCATGAACGATCCATCCACCTCTTCATTGACTCACTCCTCTACGAAGAAAAGCCCAGCATGGCCTACCGCTGCAACACGAAGGAGGCCTTTGAGAAGGGTCTCTGCCTGAGCTGCCGTAAGAACCGCTGCAACAATTTGGGTTACAAGGTCAACAGAGTGAGAACGAAGAGGAACACCAAAATGTACTTGAAGACCCGTGCTCAGATGCCCTACAAAGGTAGGTCCTGCTTGTTTACTGGTGAGCAAGACCAGTACTTTTGCTCAGCTGTGTGTCAGGGTGGGTGCGTGCTGCAGATGACGATATTGCTGCTTTGGTGCCTGCAGTGAGCAGGGTTGAAGCTTGCCTGCAGTTAAATGCAAGCTAAAGTGCAGTCTCATAAAAGCGGTGTCATCTTAATCAGGGTGTGGAGGTGGGGGTTAGAATACAAAAAGGAAGGTATTTTGTAACACGCTTCTAAGTAGCAAAATTTAAGATTATTTACTCTGTGGCCTGGTCACTTGGAACAACTGCATCTTCCAAATTTTTTTAGTATTTTTCATCCAAATGAATTTTTCCTACTGCTGGGAAAATAATCAGCAGAGCTCAGCCTGCTGCACAACTTCTGTAAAGATGTGCAAGCATCAGACTTGTGGCTTTCATAGTGCATTTGCCAGAGGAGCACCAGCCCTCATTAAAATATCACAGCACTTCTTGATTCTCATTGCCACAGGTCTGAGAAGGACGCTGCCAGAAAGAACTGGAAGGCTTTCAGCTGGGGAAATATCTTCCGAGTTGGATTTTACTACTACTTTTTTTTTTCCTTTCTCTAGTTTTGACTCTACCACATGGTATGCTCATTGTGTGATGGACCAGCAACCAGAGGGCACATTCCTGCAGTGTTAGAACAGCTGCAAGAGTAGTGTTTTGTTGGCATTGGTTGCTCGATCAGCAGTGTCAGTGGGCTGAATTTTTTTTCCCAAGGCTCCTGTGTGAGGAGAACTCAGCTCACTTGTTTCAAGTCAAGGATAGCAAAGTTTGAAGGCGATACTGCAGACTCAGGGGTTATTAAATGCAGAGCCAACTTAAGTGGAGAGTTTAGTTTCAAGAGCTGCAAAGGTGTTTTTTAATCATGATTCCTTTGCATCCTAATCTTTACCTGCTCACAAAAATGGTTCCCTGGATACCTGCAGGCAACTAAACTCCTCAATTTACTGATGTTGGCATAGTCCAGCCTAAGATTTGCATGGTGGGTTTTGTGTGGTTTTGTCACCAGTAATATCTTTGGAGGTTGAGTTTTTTCCTAACGGCCTTTTTCTTTTGTGTTTTTTCCAGTCTTTCATTACCAGGTCAAGATCCATTTCTTTGGAAAGACTAATACGACCAAGACAAACCAGCCATTCCTGATCTCTCTCTATGGCACTCTAGATCAGAGCGAGAACATTGCTTTCACACTGTGAGTAGTTACAGAAACAACTGCAATGTGCTGTTGAGTCTACCTAAATCTGTTAAAGCCCCCACGGAAAAACTTATTCTAGCTTCAGCTACAGAAATCTTACAGGGTCCCAGAACCTGCTCTTGTCCTTGATCAAAGGGACACATCTGCTGCTAAAGCTAATGATCTAAGCTCTATAGGAGCTGACCTTGATAAGACCTTCTCCCTAAAAGGAGAAGTTAATTGTCTGATGGGTCTGAAAGCCCCAGTGCAGAAGCTAAGGGAGACCTGAGATTTGCTTCCACAGCTCTACAAATAAGGAGAAGTCTGTGCTTAAATTTCTGCATGTAGGGCTGGAAAGCACCAAAGTCTGTTTTCTACTCTGAGGAACCTAAACTGTTCCTGGCTGGTGTTTGTCTGACTTCTGAGAGCCACCAGCACTGGAGAAGACACCCCTTGTATGGTAGTCTGTCCCAGGATTTTACCAGCCTTGCTTCAGAAAGCTTTTCCTTGTGCTTCTACAAAAGCTTATGGTGTTTTTTTCCTTATTCCATTCGTCAGAACTATGGAGGAGGTTGCCTCCTTCTTCTCTGAAGTACACAAAGGGAAACAGAACCAGGACTTTAATTTTCTTTATCTGTCCAACAATTGCCACTTTTTTTGTTTCTTTTTCCTTATTCCCTTCTCCACAGGCCCGAAGTCTCCTCAAACAAGACCTACTCCTTCCTGATTTACACAGAAGTGGACATTGGTGACCTGCTTATGCTGAAGCTGCAGTGGGAGAAAGACACCTTCTTCAGCTGGTCAGACTGGTGGACTCCTTTTACATTTGACATCCAGAGGGTCAGAGTGAAGTCAGGAGAAACTCAGAAAAAGTAACTTGTTTTGATTGTTACAAGCTACATTAGTTTTAATTGACAGTGTTTCCTGATTCCTGGTATCTCTCAGGGTGGGACAAAACATGGAAAGCAGTTACAAATGGGTGCAGCACCGATAATCAGGGCTTCAGTGGCACTAAACCGGCATTTGTTGGTCATGTCAGCCAAGTTTGCGTCCACGGGGATCTGCAATCTGTAGTTTTACTCCCACATAATACATTTGCATACTGCTGTCTCATGTGCCTCAGGTTAGTTGTAATATGCAGGAGAGGATCTCCATCCGTTTGTATTTGCAGTTCCTCTCCTCCTTTCTCATGCTGGATATTCACATAGGTTTTCTCGCGAAGAGCATGCTTAGATTTTTGTACAAACCCATCCAAAAGTGTGTTTGCACAAGAAATCATTGCTTTGTTAAACTGGATTTTCAAAGGAATTGAATACCTGAATGGTGGGTGAAGACTGAAACACATGACTGTTGCAGGACACTGCTAATGCATGAATGTTAAAACAGCAAAGTCTGAACGGAACTGCTTTGACTTGAATCTCTTGAAGTATTCATATTCACTAGACATGAGATCTGTTAGCACAAAATGGACCCAGAACAGAGTATGCATGTCTTATGTACAGTAGTGTGAATAATACGTTCCTCCTTTGAATAAACAAGGCAGTCCCTTGATCAAAGAACAGCTATCAGAGCTGAACAAATATAGGGGTGGGGAAAGCACTGATAAATAGAAAAGCAACTGCTCAGGTTTGCTGGAATTGGCAACCTACTTTGCAAACATTTGAGGGAGTAAGGCTTTCTTCCATGATCATTCACCTGACAAAGCCACACAAGGACTGCTGTAAATAAATAGCCAAGAGACTTTGAGGTAGAGACTCTGCTCTCTTAGCCACAAGAAGATTTTATGCAAAGAACCAGTGAAAGTTATGGCTACAGTTTTAGGTTCGTGCATAATGCATTTACCAGTTTTTCTTTTGTCACAGAATTATCTTTAAAAAAAAAAATTTTCTTATAGGCATGTAAAGTATTAGTGCCCCACATGACAAAGTGTAAAGACAGCTTCCAAGCGCCAGTCCTGTTCCTACAGTTAAAAAGGGATGTGTGTCTCAGTCATGTGATTGTCCAATATTTATTCCACAGGGTGGTGTTCTGTTCTCGAGATGGCACCTCACATCTCAATAAGGGAGAAGAGGCAGCAATATTCGTGAAATGCTTGGATCAGCCTGTCAACAGGAAGAGAGGAGGGTATGAGCAATCGCTTGGTTTTGGTTTGGGGGAAGCTTGAGTGGTAGCAGGAGGATCTAATAAAACCTCCCGATTAGTTGACTTGTGCACTAGTCTTCTCAAGGCTTCATAAGCATAACTCAGGGAGGAGGCATCATAACCTCAGGATTGCTTATGGCAGCTTTGGCAGCTTAAAACCCCCTAATTTCATTCTCTGCTAACCACCTCTTTGTGTGGTTGTTAGCATATCTGAAAAGGAAGTACAAGTCACTGCCTCTCACATGCATATGGTGGCCACATATAAATGACTGTTAGGGTTTACAGACAAGGCACAAACACAAAGAGGAAAACATGCCTCTATCTAAAGATGCCCTACGTTTACCCTTAATTGAAGAATGTCCAAACATCTACACTGAGTCAGTCCAGAGCCCTCCTTCCTCATTTGGCCAGCAGCAGATTCGCAGGCTGGTACAGAAGCTGAGCAGGCATACGCACGTGCTTTCCTTGGCACATTGCTTTCTGCTGGCAACCATCAGGTGAGTGACTTCCTGAGATTTGCATCTCTGAGTTGGATTGGAGACTGAGTCTTTGTTTAATAGCCCTTGGTGCACGTTAATTTTTTTGATCAATAATTTTTGCTGACCCAGAGTAAACTTTCAAATGGAGGGCCAGCTGTATTTGGACTTTATCCACCAAAGTTTGAGCTGGAGAAGTGTTTATATTTATTTTAGTGCAATTGCTGTGTGTGAAAGGTCTCATGGGGACACTCCTAGACTGAGATCTAGTTCTGCATAAAAAGGCATGTGTGCTGACCTTCACTCCAGGGCAATGACCTGGGGAGGCCTTTAGATCTCTGTGTGTGTATCTGACATGTGTAAAATCAAGCAGCAGCCAGGAAAAGCCCATAAAAGCACATAATTTATTTTCCTGTTAAGTGGTACTTTTTAAATCTTAAGTCTGAAAAATAAGACAAAAAGGAACAGGTATTTTACATCTTCTTCTTTACCTTATCTCTTGTTTTTTTTTTTTTTTTTTTCTCCCCAGTGCCAAGAAAGCCTTTAAAGAAAATTCTGCTCATGAATCTGCTTAAGTGACAAGAATGAAGTTTTTCCACGCTGGGGAGGAGGAGAGTCTGTTCATCCCTGTGGACTGGATGTTCAGAACCAAATATATAGAAATATTTATCCGCTGCTGGCTTTTTGCCTGCTATTCCTAGCTATCTTAGGAGACTTCTTGTAAGGAAGTCTCAGCATACAAAGTTACTAACCATAAAGATACATTATCCAAATAGTTAAAAACAAAAAGAAACCCGCAAAACAACTTGCCAAAGGCTTGAGTGTTGGGAAGGAATAGGTAATTTTGCTTAATCATGGTGCCTTGTGATAAGGCTTCTTGACATCAGATCCTCTATAGCAGTTTTCTAGTATTTATTGAAAAGAAGCAAAACCCTGTCCCTGGCTTTTCTTTCTCTTCAAGAGTCTCCTGAAATGGGACAGGGTTTTTTTTCTGGCTTGGATAACTGAATTTTCAGACAGTTCAGTGGCTAGAGTTCACTGTCTTCAGATGTGTGTTTAGCAAATGAATAGGTTTCTCATGTAAAAAAACCACCTTTGCTGTGTGTCAGGGATGACTTAATATGGGGATGAATTTTCTAGTTTGTGGTTATGAATGTGTTCTACTGGGGGTAGGTGCCAGTGCCACTTAGCAATAGGTATGATCTGTTAAGCTATATACTTCTATGCAGCTTACCCTGGAATACCCCAGCAATTGTAGAAGAGAGCAATACCAGTGTCCTATGCAGACATTCAACTTTTCATCTGTGCTTTCATTCCTTGAAAATGAAACCGTCTAGCCTCCAACACTGTGTAAATAAGGATCTGCAAAGGAATTGAGCTACCAGAAACTGCAGGAAACGGATTTATTTTTTTTTTCTTCTTTTTTCCCACCACTTGCTTGCATCCCATATGCTAAAACTGTGACAGTTTCTCTGCTCTTTGACACCAAATGTCAGTCATGCAGCTGAGTGGCTGCTGCATGCAGCCTTCAGTGCAAGTGAATCCACTTGGCAGGCCACAAGTATGTCCATGTTTCCCTATACTGGAATTGTGGCTGTCGGTGACCCACATTGGTTTGTTGCTTGGCTGTGAAACAGTGATAGATCCTAGAGTTGGTCTTCTGGTTTTCTGACTTGAGGTGGAATTCAGCAAGGAGCAGGAGCTGTGACAGTTAAAAGGAGCCTGATTGTGTGATACACAAGAATGAGTGCTCTGAAAAACACTTGAATTAGACATGCTGCAAGTTGTCAAAAATAGATATATTGAAAGCATTCTGCTTCCCCTTTTTAAAGTAACGTGTAATTTTTCTAGTGCTCTGAAAAGTTCAGTAGCCCTCTTTTAGCTTTCTAGAAGATAAACAAAATACTGGGGAGGCAGAAGGTCTTGAAGGCAGACACCTGAAGAAGTGTAATGTGAACTATTGATGCTGTTTTTTGTAGTCTTTTTCCTTCATATGCAAGACAGTGTGGAGGTGGTGATTTCTCCAACATCATCCCATCTTGAAAGCAAAACCAACATGTATGCATTTATATGCACAGTTTGTTTTTTTTTTTTTTTTTTCCAGCCGTGGCTGCTAGTATATCTGGGGATAAAAGTCTTAAACAGTGCAATATGTTGGAATTTTAATAACTCCTAAATTGGTCACATTTGATTTCCTAACCCTTAAACTACAGAAGAGATGTGATGAGTCGCTGAGGGTGGGGCTGAGTATTGAGCCACTGCATTTGAGACCTCTAAAAATAAATATAATGATTTATTCCCTATAGACTTCACATTTTCTTGCAGTCTTCTCTTAAGTGTTAAGTTCTTTAAGGAAATAAAAGTGTCTAAACAGGTGTGCTCTTAATACAGGATCAGATACAAACACATATAGAACTTGGAGTGAGGGTTCTTGTACGTGAGGACACATGATTTAGCTTTGGATGTTATTTATTAGCTGTAAATAAGATATTTATGTGTGTAAAGGTAGTTTGTATATATTGCTACAGTTGCTGACAGTCTCCACATTAATACAGTTGTGTGGTATTAATCCTGTATATAGCTTTCAGAGATATTTTTATCAACAAACCACTTACACTGCATTATTTCCTATGTGGTTAATACTTTTTTTTTTTTAAAGAAAAGTGCCTCAGTTCTGTACAGAATGGAAACCTATGGTTTTAATAAAATCTCAAACTGATGCCAAACTCACTAGTTTCTTTTTGATGAAAGAATCTGCTGTATATCTTTTATGTGAAGGCTATGGCCTTTTACTTGGATTATGGGGTGAAAAGATGGGGTAAGACTTTTTTTTTTTTTAAAGCAATGTGTAATTTATTTATTTTTCCATTTCCTTTTGGGAAATGCAAAAATCATGTATCAAGACATCAAGGAATCACTATGTGCCAGCAAGTATCCCTATTACAAGAGAAGTGTCTGGTCACCTGCAGTTGGTGGTTTTCAAGTTTCATGCCCTTTTCAGAACAGCTCTTACTTTGAAAGGCTCACTTCCTCTTTTTTTTGGCAAATTCCAGAACTATGCCTCTACTCACTGTACCAAAATAGAGATGTTCTGACCCTGAGGGTACAGGAAGCAAGCAGTGATCCCTTACCACCACTGCCGCTTAAGGGAGAAACAGTGAAAAAAAATCTCTTTGACCCACATGTGAGAGCAACCGAGCTCAAGACAGGTTGTGACCGTTAACAGTTTGCCCTGTGTGACACATAGCAAGGGTCTGCCAAGGCCCTTGGAAGGGGAGTGCTGCAATTAAAGACAACTGTAGTGACATGCACGTAGGGGACCATATTAGGAGTATTTAGAGCAGCTCTGAGTTGGCCTGGGGGACTCTGCTTCCAACACTGTTACTTGGTCAAAGAGACTGCTGTTTGAGAGGAGGCCTCACTTGTGAAAGCAGCGGATGGGGGTAAAGGCAGAGGATGAATGGAGAGCGATGAAAGAGGGAATGGGAGGAACTGGAGGGGGATGGAAAGAGGGGTAGGGAGCACCCCTGGGGGAATGAATGGGAGAGGGAAGATGGGGGAGGAACCCAATCTGCAGAGGGGGAATGCAGATGTTCAAAGGACACTGGCACTTTCCCTGTGTCAGTGGCTGGGTTGGGGGACTGGGAAGGACTCCTACAGTTGTACAAGACAAGGTCTGTGACCACATCTCCTAAAAACACCATGATATTACTCCTTTTTTAAAGCCACAGCAGCCTCACTACACTAAACACGTTATTAGGTAAAGCAGATAAATAGTTTCTGGTGCAGAGACAAGAACACAGGTCTCGCCTTTGGAGCCATGCCTCGGCCCATTACTCTTGCATCTTGCTCTGCAATGCCCAGCCACATCAGGAAAGGTGATGGTCCCTGCTCACCCTGCTAACGGTCTCTGGAGAGGGCCATGGAGGGGATAGTATGTTCCATGGCTAAGCAATAGCTTGAGCTGGCAGAAAGTCATTTGTGGCTAGAAAGAAAGAGTGAAGAAAAGGATTTCAGACAATGTACTGGCAAGACAAGGAAGTCCTGACTCAAGTACTTAGTGCCTGGGTTTTATTTCTATGTATTTCATTCTGAGAAATTTTTGGAACCAGCAATGAATGTGCTGTCTGTAGGTGTCTCTTCAATTAGCAGTTTGGCAGTTAGCTGATTTGACTCTCCTGCTGAGGCACCGTATTATTCATAGGTGCCTGAAATGTGGCACCTGGTTTCACGTCAGGGGGCACATGCTTTAAACATTAGATCACAGCAGGCAAGAATAATAGCTTATCATCTGAAGTCCAAGATTAGTTCCTCTCTAAAAGCTGAGAAAGCACTCAATTGATTCAGCAGTGAGAAAACTATTCACTCTTTCTGTGTCTGTAAAGTGGGTGGTTGATTTCCACAAGCCTTGAAATCATGAAGGGCCATATAAATCCCACATCTTTGTATACCAATGCTTTTTTTTCCTTCACAAACTGTGATGACTAGCTATGGAAAATGCTTTTCTCCCTTCAGATGTAGTTGTGTGTCGGCTCTTTAATGTGTACTGTGAACAAAATGTCAGAAGCTTGCTGCTTTGGATGAGCAAGACATAGCAAATGTGTTCTTTCTAGAGCTGGTCAAAACCAGATATTGAAAACAGATTTTCAATAAAAGAGAAAAATTAGAGCAACTGTAGTATTTTCCTTTTTGTTTACAGCTGTCAATGCAGGGCTGTCCATATTCCGAGTCTGTCAAACCAAACATAGCAGTATTAGAATTTTCAGGTCCAAGGGGATCAATCCAACTGCGACCAAGTCATCATTGAGGAAACAAATTTCTTGCTTCTCTTGCTGCCTCTTTCTAGAAAAGTCTTCTAGTCAAATGTCTTTTGTAGCAGGTCTGGAAAGTCACCAGTTTACACATAAACAAATAAAGGGATTAGCATTCTCCAGTGACTGAAGGAGCACAAGGAAATGAGAAGAGGAAGGGAAGGGAACCATTTGGCAGAACATCCCATGTAGAGCTTGTCTCAACAATGCCTTTGTATCCGTGCATGGTGCTATCTCTGCTCAGCAATGCTCAGGATGCTTCCCTAAATCATTTCAAGTTAACTCAGCCAGAACAATGCATCCACATCAGAAAAGCAGATGCTAAATAGGGCCCACTTTGGGTGTAGCAGGTGTTAGCATGTGGGTGCAGTGTATGTCCAATGATGTAATCTCCCAACCATTCATGTCAGATAAACACTGTGTTCTTCATTGTAAGCCCTTCCTGTGGGAAGTAACCTGATATTGTTAGTCTCGCTTCTCACCAATGACTCTGGAGAGTCTCTGTTACTGTTCGTCACCCCACCATGTCGAACCACTCGGTGAGCAGTGAGACAGCCTGGCTGGCCATGTATCTGTCCTCAAAAGCGCCAGGAAGTGAGGACACGTCTCGCGTTGCTCCACCTACCAAAAGTTTTTTTACCTATAATTAGCTGTAAACCTGGAATTTTCTAGAGTAGTGAAACAAGGACACTCCCAAAGAGAGAGAACTGCCAGTGCCAGCTTCACTTCTTCGTATGCACAGGCACTCCACGGAAATTAGGAGCAGTGGGAACCGATTCCCAAGCTAGAACAGGTTGAAAAGATGCTAAGAATAGCCACAATTTTTCAAAAGAAGGATTAAAGAAAAAGACTTCAAAAGGTTCCCTTGCCAGGTCCTCAGGCTTTGGTGAGGCCCTTGCTTCTTTCCTGTGGCATTCTGCATTCAGGAGCTTCTGGGGTTTCCTCCCGCAGCCTGGGAGCTTGCTGCTGTGCAAGGCTCCCTTGACCCTTGGGATTAAAAACCTCGCCCATGGCTGATTCTGGATCTGAGGAGAGGACTACCAGGCTTGTACTCCTGGTGAATTGGAGCCCTCACAGTGTGAGGCTTAATCCAAACCTCAATGAGGCTGGGAAAAGTCTTTTTTGTTGTCAGTATGTGCTCTTCGGTGCTTTCCTCCTCCTCCATCCACCTAGGATGATACCCCAGTTTTAAATGAAAGCACAGCTCAGGCTTTCCTGCCTTTGCTCCTTTTATGCATCAATACCAAACTGAGTGCATACAATGTGAGGTCACGATCTGCTCAGGCACTAGGTTAAATATCAGCTCCGGCTGACTTCTCACAAATATTCCCAGCATGTCTTGGCAAGTACAGACTTGCTTATCTATAGCATGCCAGAACAAACAGCGTAATTGCAGTGATGTAAATAGCACCCCATTAAAATTAAAAAGAAAAAAAAGGAGAGAGAGAGAAAAACATGGTACATAATACCTCATTTAACACGTAGGGGCTCCTGTAGGAGAGTGTGAGACTAAGACAATCCCAAGCAAACCCCACTGTTTGCCTTGGCCTTCTTGCTGGCAGACCAGACTTTCCGATGGGTAATGGGAGCCATCTCAGGGATGCTTTCATGTAACTCCAACTCACTGCTCTGTGTGGCATGCTACCACCATGTCTCAGGTGGTGTGCCCCTTCCAGAGCCTTGCTGTGTCTTACTCTGAAGCCAGGCATAGTCACACCAATTCTTAAATTCCTCACTGCTGCCAAGCTGCAAAATGGGAAATAGTGTAGCTAGAGCAGGTGGTTTCTTGATCTGTAGCAGGGAAGTTCAACAGCCAGGAGGCTTGACAGAAGCCACAGCATGGCCACAAGCACAGCAAGATTGCTACCCTGGACTTCAGGAGAGCAGACTTTGGCCTCTTCAGGAACCTGCTTGATGGAGTACCGTAGGATAAAGCCCTAGAAGGAAGGGGGGCCCAGGAAAGCTGGTTAATATTCAAGGATCACCTCCTCCAAGCTCAGAGGCAATGCATCCTGACAAAGAGGAACTCAGGCAAAAATGCCAGGTGGCCTGCGTGGATGAACAAGGAGCTCCTGGACAGTCTCAAACAGAAAAAGGAAGCCTGCAGAGGGTGGAAGCAAGGACAGGTAGTCTGGGAGGAAAACAGAGAAGTTGTCCGAGCAGCCAGGGATCAGGTTAGGAAAGCTAAAGCCCAGATAGAGTTAAATCTGGCCAGGGGTGTCAAGGGCAACAAGAAAGCCTCCTACAGGTATGTCAGCAACAAAAGGAAGACTAGGGAAAACGTGGGCCTACTCACGAAGGAAAAGGAGACCTGATCACCTGGGACGAGGCTGAGGTATACAATGATTTTTTTGCCTCAGTCTTCACTGGCAAGGGCTCTAACCACACTGCCAAGTTGCAGAAGGCATCCTTGTCTCTAAATTGGAGAGACATAGATTTGACGGATGGACAACTCGGTGGATAAGGAACTGGTGGGACAGTCACAGTCAAAGAGCTGTGGTCAACAACTCAACGTTCGAGTGGCAAGCAGTGACGAGTGGTGTCCCTCAGGGGTCGGTATTATTTAACATCTTGGTTGGTAACATGGATGTTGGAATTGAGTGCACCCTCAGCAAGTTTGCTGACAACACCAAGTTGTGTGGAATGGTTGACATGCTGGAGGGAAGGGATGCCATCCAGAGGGACATGGACAGGCTTAAGATGTGAGCCTGTGCAAACCTCATGAAGTTCAACAAGGCCAACTGCAGGGTCCTGCACCTGGGTCATGGCAATCCCATGCACAAATAGAGGTTGGGCAGAGAATAGATTAAGAGCAGCCCTGAGGAGAAGGACTCGGCAGTGTTGGTGGATGAGAAGCTTAACATAAGCCTGCAATGTGCACTCGCAGCCCAGAAAGCCAACCATATCCTGGGCTGCATCAAGAGAAATGTGGCCAACAGGGCAAGGGAGGCAATTCTCCCCCCCTACTCTGCTCTCATGAGACCCCACCTGGAGTACTTTGTCCGGTTCTGGAGTCCCCAACCTAACAAGGACATGGTTCTGTTGGAGTGGGTCCAGAGGAGGGCGAGGAAGATGGTCAGAAGGTTAGAGCACCTATGCTATGAGGACAGGCTGAGAGGGCTGGGGTTGTTCAGCGTGGAGAAGAGAAGACTCCAGGGAGACCATATGGCAGCTTTCCAGTGTCTCAAAAGGGCCTACAAGAAAGCTGGAGAGGAACTTTTTACAAAGGCATGTAGTGATAGGATGAGGGGTAATGGCTTCAAACTGGAAGAGGGTGGATTTAGATTAGATATCAGGAAGAAATTCTTCTCTCTGAGGGTGGTGAGGCACTGGAACAGATTGCCCAGAAAAGCTGTGGATGCCCCATCCCTGGAAGTGTTCAAGGCAAAGTTGGATGGGGCTTTGAGCAACCTTGTCTAGTGGGAGGTGTCCCTGCCCATGGCAGGAGGGTTGGAACTAGATGATCTTTAAGGTCCCCTCCAACCTAAACCATTCTGTGATTCTAAGTTTAAATTTTGGAGCATTGTATTACATGTTGGCATTAGTTTTGAGAGAAAACAAACCAAACCAAACCAAACCAAAGTAAAAAGAGTGAGCAGAAATGTCTAAAAAGAGGCAAGAAGGAAGAAGGGGTTGCAGCAGGTTATACAGTACTGTACCGTATAGTGTTGTTATATACTATTTAGTGAAATCAGCGATACCAAGACTGGCATAGTAAAGCTGTTAAGCATTCCCTTGATTTTAAATGCACCATTCTCCTGATATTAAGAAAATGGAAGTGTGCACCTGAGGCTAGGTATACACTTAAGTGCTTTACATTGTGTTGGTATCTATTAAAAATGCTTAGTCCATAACAAACCAATCAAAAAAACCCCCCATGTATAAAAACCCATTATAGAAAGATCACTCCAATTACAGAATGAAGAATAAAATATAAATGAAGGTTAAAAAGTAGAAGCACATGTTCAGCTGGTTAGTTACTAAGCAAGAAGAATAAATTAAGAGGAAGAGGAAAAGCAAGGAAGAAGAGCTCTGCCTTAGCAAATTATTCCACCCAGAACACCCACCCACATGTTCTTGAATGTAATTGAGCTATTATTTATATATGACTACTTTTTCCCCATTTTTAATATATTTATAGCCCAGACACAAAATTAAGCCAAATTTTCTTGTTTATCTTGGCAAAATTTTGCCCTTTGCTTGCAAGGTTTTTCAGTACAAGGGTAAAAAGTAGATCTTAATCTCTCTGATCTTATTTCCCAGGCCTTAAAACAGGAGACACAGACCAGGCTTAGTCCAACAGAAAGACTACTTCCAACATCAGTCTTCTCTTAATGTCCTGAGCACAGAGCAGTGATGGAGTAAGCAAATGCCTACACAATGGCTGATTCAAGAAATGGATTATGGTTCCTTTTTTTTTTTTCCTTTTCTTTTTTATTTATAGAGCTGTGTTCATGTGCCTTGCTGTAGTTCTTTGTTTTTCCTTTAACATCAGTGAATTCAAACACCCTGGGGAGAAATCAGGGAAATGCCGGGGAACATTCTTTAGTCAGTAACTTTACTCCCTTACTTAATACATGTAGATTTAAATTTGGAGCATAAAAACAATGGCATTTTTGTGGCTGGATTTTTTTTAATGGAAGGCTTAAGCATGCAATTGCATTCAAAATTTTTTGTCCTCTGCATTTGAAAGCATTGTTTTGAATTTGCATGGGAGGCATCAGAAGAAGGCAAGAGGGCAAACCTTTGTACAAGGTTTATTTGGGTATTTTTGTCAATGCTCAAGCAGCCCTCTCTGAGACATTTCAGTTACTCAGTGGTACCTCTTCTGAGTGACTGGTCCCCGACCACCACTTTGTTTTTTTTCGGCCATTCTCTAACAGGATCCCTATCATGATGCCTTGCTAGCTGTCAAGGTGCTGGTCCCATTGCCTTCAAGACTTCTCTGGACATCTTAGGCGTAGTGATAACTGCAGTTACATGGGACCATTTTCTTCCAGACAAAGTGTAACCATCTTGGCAAAGAACTCTGAAAAGTAGCTTTTAAATAACCAGAGAGGAGAACTTGTATTTTCTTACCAAGCTTGGACCAGATGCTTGGGCATCTTTTATAGGTATGACTAAGCCTTTATGACCTTCTCCCCAAATTTATACTAGCTTGCTGATGAATCCTGTTTTCCATTTCTCCTTTCATTTCTCTTTTGACCAAGTTTGCAGAATTCAGCATCCGTTCCCCTACCAACGCCCCTATGCTTCCTGTCTCATTCCCTTGGTGAATCTGCGTATTACCCTTTGCAAGACTATCCCCCCTCCAACCAGCTAGGAGGTGAGCCTTCATCAGCTACTTCTTGAAGAACTCTGCAACATTTTTTGGCTGCTCCTATTACGTTACCTTTAACCCCAGCTTTTGGTCTAAAAGCTACCACAGATGGGGAGATAAAAACAACAAATTGAGATAACAAGTTAGGTGTTTCTAAGTCCTCAATGAGTTGATCACCTCACGTATCAGAATAAGAGGACCTACCTGTGAAACCATCTTCTGTCGATTGCACTGTACGTTCATTTAAAGAAATAGCAGTAGTTTCCTATTCGGACTTTCCCCTGTGCAACTTGATGGCATCTTGAGGACTCTGGATCCATACTCTGTACAGAATATCCTCTTCACGCTGTGTCCTGTTTTCTATAGTGTTCATTGCTGACATAAATACAGTGTTGTTAAGCAGGAACACATTTCTCCCTACAATGTCTTGTATATGTTTTGCTGGGAGGATTGACTTTTACATGCTTGCTTAGTGTTAGTCAAAAAAACCCCAAATGTATATTTTATATGGTTGAGTTTGAGTCCTACATTTAATGTTCTAGAGATGAGACAAAGAATATGAAATCCTTGAAGAGAAACACATCCATCATTGAATTAAGTAGCACAGTCTATATTGGACTGAAGGTAAGGCTATCCATGGAGTAAACATTGCATTAAGTTCAGGTTTCTCCTACCATTGTACCAGACTAGACTTTCTTTCTGATGGTGAGTGGAAATAAATTCAGCTGTTTGTGGAAGAGGGCATGAAGATTTGGAACAGGGATTTGATGAATCCCCATGACTATGTTAAAAACAGTTTCATTGCAGAAAAGGATTAATTGTCTGCTCCCTACAAGTCAAGCTTGGTCAGTGGTGCATTTGAGCTTAACAAAACTCCAGTAATCGGTTTCCTGAACTTTTTTCCTATGATACAAGTCCTTTCTATAATGATACATATTAACTTTGAAAGAATCAATACAACCAGGTACTGAAGGACCACCACATAAAAGCAGAGACAGTAAGACCTCTCACTCCTGTCTCTTGATAGATGTATGTTGTGAGCAAGTGAAACATCTTGACCTGTGGGAATACCTACATCACTGTTGTAACACTCAAGATGGGATTTCAAGTGCTGCTACTTTGGGGGAAGCATCGCACAGCTCTTTTCCTTAAGGAAAGCCATCTGCAATGTGACAGTAGCTATGCCAGAAAACAGATAGCAAATGCAAAACTTAGAGAAGAATAGTCTGGACCCAGGACTAAGAGTACCACATCTTTTGGTTAAGGATTGATACAGGAGAAACCATCACAAGGCAGTTTCTGTCAACAATACTTCTGTTGCCTTTACCAAAGCACTTTCATTGATTTGGTAACTTCAGTTACGTACTGTCTTTTCCTGTGAAAGAAAACCTGTCAGTATTACTGCCGCCATGCACAGACATGTGAAGTGCTATAAAGAAGGGTAGACAGGGACACAGCTCTTTAGTACAAGCAGGCTGACAAAAAAACATGGTGTGTTCCTCCTACCTCTGCTGAATTAAGAGCAGAGTATAAACCTGAGAATAAATTTTCCAGAAAGAAAGGTCAAGTGTAACATCCTGAGCAGCTGAAAGAAGCAATGGTTGATGCAGAGGAGGAGGGGGCACTGGTCAATATTTGGGCTTCACCCATTGCTATGTGAAAGAGAAATATAAGAAATGTAAGATCTTTGCTCTTTAACAATGCTGAGACAAATAAATTCACAAGTGTGGGGGAGCATGGGTCGAGTAAATACTGTATCATTCACTTGCAGTGTTTATCAGCACCTTTCACATTTGTTAAAGTTAAAAACCAGTGAGGGAAAGAGAGAGGCTGGGAGGGGCGGGCGGGGGGGAAGCTTTCCTAGTAACTCAGTACTGTGAAGACTGAACACTGGAGATAAGGTAGTCACTGCTGTGCAGTGCTGGGATACCATGCACGCTCACCCTCCCAACGCCGTGAAGTTGTGGCAGCCAGCTAACTGGGTCCCTCAGTCACAGCACAGCTAGGTCTGAGCTCCTCAACTTCTTACCACATCCCTTACCAGGCATGTTGTCTTGGATTGTTTTTGATCCCAGCTCTTCCTCTTCTCCCCCAAGCAGTGTGAGAACAATCCATTTTCCTTAAAGGCGTAGAGATGTAACTGTAAACTCGGGAATCTCATCTTTTCCTCTCTTTTGTGTTCACAAATTACAATGACAGGCAGTGTTTCTAGGCTCAGAGTTTTTTCTTCTTTGACTGAAAAAATACCTCAGGATAAAAGTGGAGGTGAAGTACCAAGTACGCGCCCTGGGATATGCATACAAGGGCAGCCTTGCAGGAGGGCCAGTGGTCTGGCATTGTATCCTCCTTGTGGGTGTTTGAGGTCCTGCTGATATGAGAAGAATGAATTGCCAGTCTCCTTTGCTAGACTTGTCCATCACATCTCTGCTCAATATACTACAATGTACTCCTATACAGTGCATACATACCTACACACACATATTTTAATTTCCTGCCAGCCCTGGCCAAAGAAAGCTTGTAGCAGCAGTGCACAAGCTCTTCATGTTGTAAGAAGCAGCTAGTGGGTTGCTTCAGCTATTCTGGGAGGTCTGCTGTGCTCACTTGGTAAATGGCAGAGTCAGATGGGCGGGTTTAGGAGCCTTTGCTTCTCCTGGAGTGACAGACCCTTGACTACCGGTCCCTAAAAGATATGTCCTTTGTACGCTTTTCACAGGAACTAAAGAGGCCCTGAGCCTGGGGTATTTTCACAGGGCTGTGGGTAGGCTTCATGTCTCCCTCTGACCACATGTTGAAAATGGCTCTTACACATTATCAGTTCCTGGGAGACTTGTTTGTCTCCCTCAGAGGCCCCACGGTGAGGAGATAAGTCAATGAGAGGAGGAGAGGGCCCAGTTAGAAGGTGGGGGATCTTGAAGGAAGGACCTTAAGCTGTTTGAGAGCCCTAAGAGGACCTAAAGTTCCAGTTACTCTTTGTAACAGCGGTAGTGATAAGCCAGATCCCAACACCATCTAAGAAAACCACAGCCTCTGCAGATGTGCCCTTCCCCTTCTGGTGTGTGTAGGCATGGAGCAGGTAGTACCAGCAGGCAGAAAGGAGAACCACTTGCTTTGGAAGAGGAAGCAATCTGAAAACAATATAGACTATGAAGAAATGGCATGCAAATGGCATGAGTGGGCAGTGAGAAGTTACTCACTGCATCCTTGTCACGTTACCCGCCTTCCCAAATAGATTTTGTCCCCCGCCCCAGCCTACAGATGGATGCTCAGGGGCACAAGTCTTTCCAGTACTTTCCTGACCTACCTCTCTCTCACAATCTGACCCTCTTGTATCTTCAGACTGGCTGTTTCTTTTCTGCAGAAGTTTTCCCAGCTTAAGGCATACAGGGGAAACCAGAAAGGAGTAGAGAGGAAGATAAACAAATGTATGTCAAAGAACCCATGGCAGTCACTTCCACCATGGAACTGACACCTTCCTTTGCTTCCAGGGGAAAGTAAGGCTTGAACTCTCTGAGATCAGCAGCCTCCTGTACCACCCCTCTCTAAAATCTCTACATATACATATATACGTATATATTTATATATGGATTATATACAGATTTGCATGCTGACTCCTCTGAGCTCCTTTCCCTGCATAGCTTTTCACTTGCTTAGCTGCTGCCTGACAGCCACTGTAAAGCAGCCCACCATGAGACTAACAGGAGAAGGGAATTAAACAATGCTGCTGCTTCAGGGGAGAAAGGTTACTTTCGGACAAATTCCTGCTGAAGCGGCAGGATGGCTATTTGCATGTGACTGCTGCTTGTGCAGGGGTGAACACAAGGTTTGTAGCCGAGGCAAGATCCTAGGCTGTTTTGAGCACTTGGCTTTAGAATTAACGTGTCCAAAAGGATTGCTTTGGCTATGGACAGACAGTCTGAAGAACAATCTTAGACGGAGCTTAAAGACTGTTTTATTGTTTGTTTGTTTGTTTTTCCCAAGACGCTGCAGGTGAGCATAAGTTTGAACTGGCATATTATTTCCTTTTAATTTTTTCCCCCACTTTGTTATGTAGGCACTTGTGGGCCCACACCTTCCTACAGCTTGCCTATCCAACAATCATTAATGACTTTTATTCTCATTAGAGTCTATTTAAGAAATGCAGAACAGAGATAGTGGGGTAGATTAAATGACTCACCTACAGAGACCACGGATGGTTCAGCAATTGAAAGCAGGTCTCCGAGTGCTCATAAAAATTATTTCATCAGCCTCTTTCCTGCCAGGCACTTTGAACGTTATTAAGAGTAGAAAAGAATTTTCCAGACACCTCAGATCCAAGTGTGTTAAAATCGGGATCACTGTAAAAAGGTACGATGGCAAAAAACCAGTTCAAGATCACTTTCAAGAGCAAGATGAATCTGAGGAGAGAAAAGGGAACAAACCAACATCCTTGTTTGACCAAGTATTCTTTCCCATTTCTGATCCCTGGTCACTCCATCATTTCAGGGAGCCATAAACATGGCATCCGTCAGGTCTGAAAAGCCTGAGGAGCACAGCAGAGCATTTCTATGGTGTCTTCAGGTAATTTCTACATTAAACTTTAAGCTTAACCCTGGGGTGAGCACTTTGGCATTCTCACTGTGGGTCTTCTTCCCCTTTCTTCCCACACCTTTCCCCACTGTTGCAGGCCAATAACCCTGTAGTGAGACCTTGGACCTCACAACCAGGTGGCCACAGGCATCCTTAGGGACAGGATGGATCCCATTTTCCCCAGACTGCCAGAGAAGCCTTTCAAGGGAGAGAAAGGGCTCTGCAGGTGCTTTATGCATGCCTTTCCATAGACTGGCATTCCCAGCCATGATGCTGCTATGTGAGGTGCTCTTCTTGTCTGGAAAACCTTTCACGGCATTCTCAAGAAAGGAGGATTTATTATTCTGATCCTACTTGATGTCTAATACACAAAATCCATGGTATGTGGCCAACGAACCTAGCAGGTTCTCCCAAGCAGCAGCCTGGGATGTACTTTGGCATGCTGAGGAGACTTGTGGGAACTTTCCCTCCTCACATCTCCAGTCTAGATGGTGACAGCAATATATCTATGATACACCCCAAATCACAAGACAAAATAAAGGATGTATTCCACAGAACATGTAGTTTAAAGGTAGGACACCTTAACACAAGAATTTTAGATGCAAAAGACTACGTGGTTCAGAAATGATCAGACATGTTAATGGAGGAAAAGTCCATCTAGGGCTGTCATGCACAGCGATACTGCGTGTAGTACTGGAAATCCCTGAGCGTCACATGACTGGAGTCTGGGAAAGCATCTTCGAGTAACATGGCTACATTTCCTTTGTTCTGCAGGTATTTGCTCTTAGCCACTGTCAGAGAAGGATTCCCAGCTGGATAAACTGTAACCTGGTCTAGCTGTTCTCATATATTCTAGATGATAGTCCTATTTACTGGTTATTCACCTTCCAAATTAGAGAAATTCTACTACACTTAAACAAGGTTTATTTAAATGTCTTGATTCTTAGAGTTGCCTTAAAGAGTTGATTAAAAACAATTATAAATGTGTAAGGTTGTGTCTGCTCATTGGACTTTGAAAGGGTCGGTGGGTCCTTTTCTTTTTTTTCTTTTCCCTGTCTGTGGAAAACCCTAAAATGTGAAACTACCCAGATGGTAGATACACAACTAGTATCTTTGATTTTCTGTTCTAACAAGCTTAATACTTTTTGCCTTAACAGAAGTTCAGAATACTCCGTAGTGACAGTGAGGATTTCAGTTTATAAAGTGGAGGCCTCTGGATAAACTGAGAAGTCTAGCACAGAAGTAAAATTTTTGTATCTAACTGTACACCAGTTCTATGTAGGTGCACAGTGTGTTAAATGATACCAACTATTGCTAAAGTGTTTATACTGAAGCCCAAGGTACACAGTCCTTGAATGTTCATTTGTTGATATGTTGAATGGGTTAGACTTTAAACTAAGGCTTTGCTGGTTTTCTCTGTTTTTGTCCTACACTGTAGCTCAGTGTACCTAGACCCCCGGTGAGACCCACTCTGTCTCGCAATGTAGACACAGCTCAAGTGTCTCACTGGGTAAATGAGCATTAAAAGGCTCTCAGATCCCAGGACAGTGAGGTGACAGACAGAGGCTAATTGACAGTTTAGGAATGCCTTCACATTCGGTGGGTTTTGGTTTAATGGTTTCTCAGTTCATGAGAAAACATTTCTCATTTGTTCCATGCTGAGGGAAGATTGCTCCTAAGGCAAAGATAACTTATTTCTGGAAGCCTGAAATCATTATGTTCCAAAAGCTGTACATATAGACTTCTCCCCAGTGCCAAGTAACAGATGCTATAATAGGAAAGACGTCCTCTTCCCCTCTAGTCCCAGCAGGCAGAGGTACCAGGCCCTGTGAAGGTGTAGGAAAAGTAAGGGATAATATTTAGGTACAGTAGCCCAGTAGCAGGCCACATGATAACCTGGGATTCACAAGTCAGCATTTTTCCTATTTCCCTTTGTTTCCACAGATTATTCTGTGTCCTGGGTTTCTTCCTCCCCTGTGCTAGAGAAGGAAGATGCTCGGATGATGGATGTTGTGGTGTCAGAATTCTGAGAACATGAATTTCCCTCACTCTGCGAGTTACGTTGTGGGGTTGCCCACACCACAGAGTGATGGGACTTTCTGCCCTTTGTTTCTCTCCTGAGTAGGCAAGGAGCACAGCCAGCCATGTTTATGATTAGCAGCCCTCATTAAAGGACTATGAAGAGACGCGGGCTGTGAACTTGAGGAGAGCACACCAGTGCAAGCACATGCAGGACCGGGAAAATGCACCAAACCAGAAGTGGCACGTATGACTGCTGCTTACACTGATGCAAAACATGTACTTTAGCATGCCACATGCTTCTGCAAGGCTTTTCAAAGAAATCACAATTGCTAAAAGCAGAACCAGCTGCTCCCTGACTTAGAAAAGTGAGTGCATGCTACTGCCTGTTCAGCAGTGTGTGTATTCAACTGCTCAGCCGGCTCAGTCCCCATTTCACTCCTGTGCTCGAGCCCTCTTGTTGATCATGTTGCACATGTGTGATCTAGCTCCTGGGCTTCCCTCTGAAAAGGTAGGTGTTTTGAGAACAGTTTGGTCTAAGCTGGCTGACTGTCTGGACTGCGTTATACTGTACTGCACATACAGGAGAGTCCTTCAGCTTTGTCCCAACAGGACTTGCATGCTCAAACCTCTCTTGCCCCCCTCAAGACACACATGGCTCAGTGTACATACCTGGCAGCATGGCATTGTCGTGGTGATCTGCAAAAAGGGCTTTCTTGCTAGAGAAAAGCAATGACTGCCCCAGAACAAATACAGTTAAAATAACAAAGCAATTACTTGTTATGTCTTGGGGCTATGGGTCACAATATACAGCATGGATGAAACAATTCCACATGAAAAATTATTGAGTCTACACCAGTTAGGAATTGGTTTTGGATTCATGTCCTCATTTGTAAAGGCGGTATGAACAAATCCAGTTTAAGGCAGAAAAAGGGAAGTAGTCAAAGCAGCCTCTTCCCTGGACCAGCAAGTTTCTAGTACACCTCTGCTCTGTTAATCCATTGTTGCTCCTTGAGAAGAGTGCACTCCTCTGGCATGTATCTGTCGTGATTTCTCTCAGAGCGATGGAGCAGCGCAGAAAAGTGCTGGGTTCAGCACTAAGAGAGAACTAAGCACCCTGTGGTACCTATACAAATTCTTCAGGGGAGCCATATAGCAGAAAAAAATGAGACAGAAGCTAGGAATCAGGAGATGGAAGAATTGAGCTTTTAGGCATGGTATGAATTCCACTTAGTATAGCCCATACCCACTCCTTGATCACTCACTTTATCCAGTTGAAGGGTTCATGGAATCAGATTAGTTCCCGTGATTACTTTTGTTGTTGCAATTGAATCTATCACATACCTAGGCCCCTTGGCAGCACTAACACAAGGCAGTCCTCATATACAGCTGCCTACAAACAAGGAACACGGGTAATTTCTCTTTGATCTGTCATGTTTTTCTTGTCTGGTGACTATTTGTTTTGATGCCTTTCCCTCATGGAGCATAGCTGGTAAATAAGAAATCCCTGCCTATAGCAAATCTTCACTCATCAAGAAAACCTGAAAAGAACAAAAAGCTGTCATATTATTATTGTTCTTTCTGGTTCCAGCACACACAGGCCTTCTGCACAACCTGAACTATCCAGCCTAACGGGGAACTTCAGACTGCTCATAACTTCAGCTATGAGAAGGAACATACTTTATTTCTTGGAGGACTGTGGATGCAGTTCATGCCAGAGGGCCAAGCTGGTGGACTGGAGAACACTGAAAAATGCAGACAAAGTATACATTGCCAACACACTTAGCTATCTACTTTTCTCCATCTTCTTTATTGTAATTTCCAGCTTGTTCCTGGTGAGGATGCTGACTCAGACCAAAGGTCTTCTATATTCATGGCTGTCCCTTTTCCCAGTAGTAAGCCAGTCAAAGGTTGCACCACTGGGTTTGCATCTGCACTCTGTCATGGCTTGTTCCCTATGAAGACATCTGTGGGGTGTAGGAAGGCTGGCACTGCACCAAAGCAATATGAACAAAAGTGGTGATTTATTACTTTTCCATATAAGGGTAATCAGGGAATCTGGCAGATTGACACTGGTCTTCAGGAAAGGCACAGAACTGGTGAGGGAAGTGGGAAGGACCCTGCCCTATTACCCAGTCATTCCCCTGAGGTCCTGTGACAGACCTCATCCACCATGACCAGCTCAGCCCAAAACAGAGACCCCATGATGTCTGCAAAAACTGCTCCCTGCGCTCCTCTGAATGCGTAAGTTCTCCCACCCACGGAAAAGTCCTCTTCTTTCTGTTTGCCACTCATGGACCTTGAAACCTACTTGGGCGTGATAGTGACACTACTGAGATAAGTAACAGTTCCTACCACAGATGGGCTTATGGGAGCTAGTGGGGGATCCTCAGGGAAAATGGGCCTTAGCCTTTGCAGCTAACAAGGTAGCTTCGTAGGGGGATGATGTGAGTTAGAAGTGTTTGCAGTACAGTCACTGTTCTCTGCATCTCTCCCCACCCACCCCGCCTCTGCCCCACACGGCAATCTCTTGCAATAAATCCTCAGGACAAAGTTTTCTGTCTTCTAATCCCAATACACAAACAGGAGACCTCAGGCTTCACCTATCAGATTGGAGACCTGATGTAGCACACACAGCAGCACGTCTGGAGCAGTCTAAATCCAGCTCTCTGGGGGATACTTACCACTGTGTCCTGCATGTTTCTTAGGGATGGAAATGCTAGGCCAGGATAAGAAAGGAGCTCTGGCAAAACTGGAAGTCCTTGTCACCTGAACACAGCTACTGCTGGTTTCCAGTGAGTGGGATTCTGCCAGGTTTCATTCTGGCAAAGGAGGTTGTGGCTCTTCCTTCATCTTGGCCAGCCTGCAGCATTTACAGAGAAACACATGGAGACATTTAAAACACAGTAAGAGTTCCCTCTAGAGGAGTGAATCAATAATGTACACACCTTTCCATGCTCTGCTGGAGCCAGGGCTCCATTTTCTTTACAGATAGAGGCTGACAGTGGGATAAGCCCACTTATGAACTACACTGCCCATGGACAAACAATAAAAACAAAAATAGTGCCAACTACACAGCAAAAAGCCAGAAGAGCCTTCCAAGGACTATCAATGGCAAAAGAGAAAAAAACGTAGCTTCTAGCTTATTCTAAGCACAGTTTAATACAATTTGGCCACTAGAAAGAAGAAATCACTATTACTGCAAAAACTGTGCAAAATGCCTCACAGTGATCATGACCCCATTGTGCTCAATGTTGTGTATCCCTCCCCTGCAGGGCTCAGCAGCTAAATTGGAGAGAGAAAAGGAAACCAAGGCACAGCAAAGGGATTAGGCTGTGGTCAAGGTCACACAGGAGGGCAATCGCATGAACAGAACTTACTTGTATGGAGTCATTGTGTCTCCAAGTCTTATTAATCACTATTTTTTCGTTAATATTGCTCCAGAGGAACTCAGTTTTAGAAACGCTTTTGTTCCATATTCTCTGAATATTGCAAGACTCTTTTTTAAAATTTATTTTTATTTTTAAAGAAGTATGCAGCCTTATGGAAAGGCTGCAGGACTGTATAAATATTTAAATTTCTTTGCTCCTTTTACTTGGGACTCTGATCATACTGGGAACACTGTGAAGACACAGTACCAGCTGTGAAGAATTAACATTTCTTGTCTTAGTAATAACTGTTAAGAAATCTCAATGGGAAAAGCCATAGGATTTAGTTGTCTGATCTCCAAACCAAACACATATGAAGGCAGAAGGGACCAGTTCGCTTGCACTGGCAAAGAAGACAACAAATGCCTATCTGGGAAGAGATATTCTCAGAAGGATTTTGTGTTACAACAGACTGGTTTACACAGAACTCTTTAGGCTGGGTTCTTCAAAAGAGGTCAGAGGAGATAAGTATACAGCTCTCACTTACAGTCACCTGAAGCTTCCAGATGCAATAAAAGCATGTGATGCTTTGGCCTTCTCCATAGATGGGTTTAAGCATAATGCCACCTTGCATTCACCTGATGTTTTTCATCGCAAGTGAATGAGATTCCTTCAAGAACACATGTGAAGAATTGTTGATGTCATTTTACATGTGAGGACAGAGAGACAAACAAAGCAAATGCCTGCACTAGTACGGGCAAAGAGCTGTCTGTGTCCAGACTAAATCCCATGGAAGAGTAGCACAGAGACATCCACAGCTAGAGATTGTGGGCAAACTAAGTACACAAACTCACTCAGGGTAAAGGTCCAAAGTCAAAAAACTTAACTACAGATCATACTCTCCTTATTTTTTAACACATGCCCAGGAAGTGGTGAATAAGTGAAAAATGGGAAACTTTACAGGAAAACTGATAAATTTTTTTGCATATATTTTATAGTATGGAATTATGGTATATCTGTCAGATATGCATATATACACACATACAGATGTATATACAAACTACCTTCCACTGTATTTTTTATACATGCAATGATTTCATGGAAGAAAGTGACCAGATATAGTTGAAGACAGCTAGTGAACAGAAGATGCAGAAGTTTGCATGATGCAAATGACCTTTCCAAGTTTTTCTGAAAGAACATTTAGATACTATTTCAAGGCAAGTAAAACAATAATAAATACAAAAGCCACAACAGTCTGTCTGCATGCTGGCTGCTTTGTTAAACACAAAGGCCTCAAAACATCAGCGTAGACTTGATGTCTCTTATTTGTTGTGGCTTTGAGCATTAAGTTGTGATAAATAATCTTCAAGTTAAGATGTTAGAGTAGATCCTTCCCCATCTAGACTGCTCTTGTGACACAATTTCATGAAACAATTCACCAGAAAGAATTGGAATATGAGGCAACTGATAAAAAGAGGGTTCAGAAAGCAGCTTAAGGATAAGCCCAATGTTTCAGGAGACTTAACATCAGTTTCCTAGGCTGTCTCTGTGACCCTGGACAAATCATTTGAATAGTCTTCTATGAGATAAGGTTTTTAATACTCGTACCACCAGTCTGCTTTGCGTGCCTCTCAGATACAAAGTTGAGGCCACGTAAATTCAAAACACAGAAAAAACCTCCAGAAATTATAAATTTTATGCAAAATGCTTTATGAATTATAACACTGAGCAGGCTCCGCCAGTTGATAAAAAGTTTGAAACAAAGGAAAAGTCAGATAAGTCCTACCTGTACTTAAGCAGTCAAAAGTTGAAAATATTGTAGGTTTAAAAGTGTATGTGAAAGCTTGAAAAGTGATAGTGAATACTAAGATATGAGCAAACCAAAATAAAAGTAACACCAAAAGAAGATAACATAAATAAATGTTACAAGGTACTCATACTTAACTACTAACCAATGGATAGAAAAATGGAAATATTACAATTGACTCTAGTACAAGTAGCAGAACTAAAGATACCTGTATTCTTATATGTGCTAGAGAAAAATAATTCATAATCACTAACACAGAAGCATTTATGTAACATCTACAGACTTACCAGTAGAGTGGGAAGATGGAACGCGTTCATTCCCACCTGCACAAAAATTTAAAACCAGTGCTACTGAGGCTGTAATTGGTAGTCACACATGTCGTACCCCAGTAAGCATACTCGCCGATGTTAAAAAACTTTCTAAAGATAGTATACAATAGACAGTACCCAGCTATGAGAAAGGAAAATACCTAAAAACAGCACCCAAAATTAAGCAGAATTAAGACAAAAATCGCAAAATTATTAGAAAACTTAAATTCCCACAAAGAGGTAGAAGTAAAAATGATACATCAGCATGGGATTATACTTAAGACTGCACACAATGTAGACACTGCACCTGAAGCACATTGGCAAGAGATATTCTCTAGTTAGAGCCCAAATGCTAATGACTTGTTCCACCTCCTTGCTTATCCCATTGTCATATTATTAGGGGCATGTAGAATCATAACCATTATTGTTATGGTCCTGCATGCAAAGACCCAGATATTGTTGCAGACGATGTTATTTATGATGCAAGTAACTGCCCACTGTGTATCATTAGACAAGTGAGTTTTATGGAGCTGTAAAGGAAGGGGCTGTTAAGTGTCTATAGAGCTGGCATCACTCAGGTGGTTAGACCAACATCACAGGCCCATAGTTTGACCTTCAGCATGTTGTTATGTAGTTGTTAGACGTGTAACACTGCTTAGATAAAGCACAATTAGGCAGGTTTTATGAAAAAAAAAAAAAAAAAAAGGAGCTACTGGCAAATATAGCACAACTAAACTGATACAAGAATATTTGCTCCAAGGCTCACTACACCCATCATTGAGTAATAGCTCAGAGGGGTTCATGGGCCAGTAAAGATCCAACAGCCTGGAAGATGCTCTCCTGATCATCAATGTCATCCCACCTCCACCCCAGAGGGAAGATGGCATGATTCTGCCTTGGAGGATAACCTGGCCATGGAGGACTTCCAGGGACCAATCTCTCATGACCAAAGCCACCACCTTCAGCACTCTTCTCTTCCCAGCTTCTGAGACATCTGCTTGTATCTACCTGGAAGGGTGAAGTACAGATAACTGCTTTTATCCGACTTTGTAGTGGTCTTAGTTAGTGTTTCACACAGGCAATAAAACACCCAAACTCCTTCTCATGGATCCAACTATGATGTAGTAATTGATGTGTGTACTTAGTCTGTTCTGGATGAAACTATGATGCCAGGTTCCAAACATCTTATACAGGAGTAACAGTATTGTATGGATAAAAATCATGACTATCCTGTTTCTTGGGTAATAGAAACAAAATAGCCTTGACAGATCTTTTTATTTTGTTTTACAGAGTGATCCTTTGAAAGACTTGAAAGAAGCAATTAGACATAGTGCTAAAAGTTAATTTCAGTAATGTTCTTTTAAACACCTGTGTAAATAACAGAAAGAATCCAGATCTGTCAAGGCTATTAAGTTAGTACAGTTGGGCTTAAATTGTGACTGTTGAAATTGTTTTTGTTACAATTACTCAAGGTTGGATTGCATCCATTTACTTCTTAAGTTGGAACAGCTTATTTACGTTATGTTTTTCTTTATGATCAGATTTTTTGTTATATCTTAGGATGTTTTGCAGTCCTTTCTGATTTTGTATAAAATTGTTGATAACTAAAGACATTGCTTTAGTTCCCTTGACACCTGGGGATTAGAGAGAATTTAGTACATCCACTTAAGTCCATGTTTTTGTTGTCTATAACTTCACCGTTTTGTTTCTGAAATGAGAGCTGCTGTTAGACTCAATACTTTCATGAATCCCGTATCTGCACAATTTTTTTTTCAGACTTGCCATTGTACTTCTAGTAGTGGCATAGGCTACTGGATAGGTTTCCAATTAGCCTGTAGTATTTTTTACTATGGTTAGGACATACTGATGTCCCCTAACAGTACTGCACAAAAGCCCAATGCTTTCTACTTGCTCCAAATCGTGAATTCAAATATCATCTTTTGTGCTTCAGTATCTTTCATTGTTTAACTTTATTTTTTATGAATGCACAGATTTCACTGTCTTTGTTCCTTGTGTAATGGCATCTCTACAAGTCCACTTCTCCATATCTGCCCAGAGATAGGTGTCATCTTCTCCTAAATGTTCCTAAGTTTCATGGGCCCATTGAGCTACAAAGAGTTGCTCCTTCTGTTGCCAGTCCAAGTTTTTGTTGACCGTGTTGATTTGAACAGTTTGGACTACTTCATGATTATAGATATGTTCTTCAGTTACACTTTCCTTGGGAACATGGACATATATGTGTTGCACCAGCACGTTGAGTTTTTCCAGTTCTCATGTTATGATTTTTTTTTTTCAAACATAATTTAGTCACCAAACAGGCTTTCTATGTCTTTGCTAACTCCTCTGGTTTCCACAGTGTGAGCCATCTCAGTGGCCAGTATGCAAGTATAATCTGGGCCATTTTCTTTATAATGCCACATAAATATCTATCTCTACCAAGTACATGGCAACACGCTGAAGGTCAAACGATGGGCCTTTGATATTGATCTAACCACTCTGTAGGCTCTGTAGCTCTGTAGGCCAAGATATTATGCGAAGGTGAGGTAAAATTTGAGCCATCTTTGTAGAAGGTTAATTGTTTAAAAAAACAAAAGATCTTTCTTATACATTTTGCTAATGCTGAATATATCACACTGTCACTGTACACATCAAAGAAATCACTCTGCATCAGGATGTTGCTAAGAAACTCTCTACTACTGCAGCACTGTCCCGAGAGTGTCAAGAAAAATCTGTTTAATTATGAGAAATAAACAATACCAATGAGGCTAGAAAATAACTGTTGCTTGATTAGTAAGGCAAATGTGGAAAAATATAGCATATTCATCACTTATGTCTATTGCAAGGAATAGTTTGGTTTCTTTCATGCAACTCCTCAGTTGTTTGTAAACAACTCCCAAAAATTGTTCATAAATTTGTACTTCGATCTTTTAAATACAGCCTTTGCATAGCCATCAGTATTTTCTGCAACTGAACCCCTCCCCTGTCTGTTTTTTGTCCATCTTTTGTATTTTTGCTAATAAAATCTTCACTGTTCTCTATCTGCAGCAGGAACTCATACAACTCCACTTGGTTAATTGCACCCTCAGCCATAACCTTCTCTATCAAAAGTAACAAAGACAAAGCAGGAGGTCTCCCCTGGACTGCAGATTTGCTCACATTAAAAAATCCAGTTTGAATCTCTGTGCTAATTCAAACATTTCTGTTCATTACTGGTAATTATTACAGTTCTTATACTTTTTGATATCAAATAATGCTTGTGCAAGAACGTCCAAAGTCTTAACAATCAGGAGTGAAAACTCAGTCATGCTGCTGAAGAAAAGGCAGAACCTACAATTAAAAAATTTAGCCACAGTAGTTTGAAGGAGCTTTGCAGAAGTAAACAGACTCCGTGTGTTTTAGCCTGTACATTTAAAAGGCCCGCTGGATTGCTTTCTATGGACAATACTTACCATAGAGGTAAGCCACTGTGTGATTCAGTAGAGCAGGCAGGGCCCGCCACACTAGGAATGCATGCATCAGACAAAAACAGTAAAAGAAAAAAAGGCAAACAACCGCAAGTCCACCCAAAACCCAAAACAATTCTGAGCACACATTAACTAGCTTCAGCTTTTCCCAGAACTTCAGAGAACTTGATTCCTTTCCACAGACTGTCAAAAAAAAAGTTAGGTCGTTGAGTGTTTTGTCTTCCCAAGTGACTGTTTAAATTATTCCAGTGTGTCATATGTGTCTGATTTAGACTCTTCCTTGCCCTTTTGTCTCCAGAAGCAGAAAGAGCAGTTAAAACGACATTTTAAAAGAATCCAGTGAGGTATGGGTTGAAAGCCTGGGTGAAGTTTGTCATTTGACTCCCAGGAACAAGGAGGGTTGGCCACCGTGAGGGGCTTGGTTTCCCTCCACAGACGCCTTGTCCATGTTACCAAACACTTCCAGCTCACAGATCTGACCTTCTTATTCCTGGTCACATGAACTTTCTACAGGGTGCCTGGTCTTGGAGATTTGCACTACTTACCTACAGCACTCCCTGACATGCTGGCCACATTCCAGCCATTTCTGAAGCTGCGGGGAGCCTTAAGGGATGATTTCTCCCTTGGTGGCTATTACTTTTGTTTTCAGAGCTAGTGTACTGACAGCAAAATTGTTCTTCTCTATTACCATGAATCCCTGCCCAGAGCTGTGGTCATGCTCATCACAAGGAGAGCTTTAAAAACAATGGAAAACCATAGCCTGCTGAGTATCCTCCTCTCTGCCCTGTTTGTGCTGCACAGGAATGGACACTTATTTACCTGGTGCCATGTCTCTCCTTGCAAACAGCTGGAGACGTGCTTTGCTGGGAGAGGAGGAAGCAGGGTGTGCTGGCCCCGGTGAGCTGTGCCTGTTGGCTTCACTTGGGCTGCAAGCACGCGTGTGCTCTGGCAGCATCTGGGCACAGTGGTTGAGAGCACTAGCCAAGCTTGCAGGAGAGGATGAGAGAGGTGGAGAATTGGATTAGAAACATACATCCAGGGCCTTGCATGGATACCCGTGCTGGATTATGGAAGGCTGAGACAGGAAACAGACCCTCTGCACATTTAGGGTTTTTAGCCTAGCTCTCTTCAGCATGACATCAATGTATAGGGTTGTGTGTGTGCGTGCGCATTTTTGGGACCCCTTTATACACATTTCCAGATCCCATCTGATACAAAGGTTCTCAGGACTGAAGGGAATCAGACCAACCACAAAGCACATTTGCAACCAAGAGCTGTTATTATAAAGTTGCCTGATGTTGTGTTTAAGAACCTTGCCCATGTTACTGCTGTGTGGTTTTCTGTGGGCATCCAAAATAAAGAATAAAGGCTGTCTCCCTCTCCAGAGGACAGCCAGTATCAGTGTTAGGCACAAAAGGACAGATGGACAGGGCCAGAAGACCACACACAACAAGAAGACAACACATTAGCATGGCAAACATTGTTGTGTTATCCCTGCAGCTTAGCTTGGGAAGCATCTCAGCAAAAGACAGTGCTTGGGAGGGCTGAGGAGAACAATGTGGTAGTTATGCAGATGTTAATCATTGCAGACAGGACAAATGTTCTCATCTGACTAGCCTCAGCCTTAATAATCCTTAGAACTCCTGCTGCATTGAAGTTTGCAGGGGTTCTGAGAGGCTGCTATGGCTCCCAAGGTACTCCAGGAGGTGAATGTTAGGGCACGATCAGGCTCTGAGAGGTCTCCATGCAATTTGTACTTAGCTTTATAAAGAGATGGAAGCCCACAGAGGAAGGTGAAAAGAAGGGTAGACTGTTCTCAGTGACAGTAACATGTGTGTTGTTTCAAGAAGGCTAGCAACGGAGCTCTCTTCTCCACAAGCCTCTGTGGTGTCCATGATCAGGTTTCCTGTGGCATTTGCCAAAAAAGGCATTGCAGCCAAATACCCTCAGTCTTCTCCAGTATCAGCAGCAAAGCAGGATAATGCGAAGACAGTCATTATAAAAGGCACCTCTTCTACCTACTGGCGTGTTATCCTGTGAGGGACACTTTTAGGTGAGAAAAACAGCCAGCAAAATGTTAAGAGAGGCAAATCCCTCTGATGTTGAGCTGGGATAATTCATCTGTCCATGGCTACATTTAACTCACATGATGAGTCTATGTTTCAGTTTCCTCATGTCATGCCCAAGGTCCTCATGAATAATTTTTCTCTAGGTGGACTGTTTCATTAAGATTCAGAGGCAGGCTTGTATTTGGCATTTTCTTTAGTTCCTTACTTTATAGACTGTATTTTCAGGGGCTGGGCCTCCCAGCTCTGTCTCCTTCCTTGATTCAAATCATGTTTATACTTGGGCTGTAAAATACACTTCCAGTAAGGAATTTGAATTTTCTTCTCATCTGGGAAATGGATTTATTTTGCCAGTTCGCATCTATGCAATCCAATTTCAAGACTTTCAGAAATCAGATAAATGTTTCTTCTTTTAATTACATAGATAGCAATACTGTCTCAGGAGTTTCTTCAATATTCAGGTTTGACAGGTTTGGCTTCCAAAGGAGCCTAAGGGAACTGGATGCTCCGACTATGGCCATGTTACCATACCACAAATTCTCATGGAGTGAAAGAAATATTATATGGTTGCAGACCTAATTTAGATACTGTCTGACCCGCTGTAGACACTGTTCAGATACAAGGAAACACAGTCACAAATTTATTTTCTTAATATCTTTTTGTCTCTTTTCTAGGACTGCACACCAATCATATTTATTGCTTAAAAACTGCGGAATTTCTCCTGTTCTTAGATCCAGTAGCTTTCCTCAGTGCTAAACTAAAAAGTGCCATTCTTCTCTCTGTGCACTTTATTTCAAATCCTGATAAATTATTGCAATCTTAACCATACATTCTCCAACTGCTGTGGATTTAAGCCACTGTTTTGCAAGGCGCTTGAGACAAGTCACAAGGTGGAGCAGACCGAGGTACCGTGATGCTGCCTGTCCTGCTGCTGTTAGATCGCTTTAACTACCCTGCTTGGCCAATGACATTTTCTTTTTCTCCCAGCAAAGATCTATTGACTGCATTAGTTGTCGGTTAGCCCAGAGTGCTTGGAAATGATGCCTCCTGCACACCGCAATGCAGCTCTGACTTGCTTTGATTTTAATGAAATTTGCTTTAATGCCAGTCAGAAGTCTTTGTTTTTCTTTGGTACTTTTTAATTCAGTGATAACTCTCTGGACTTTGAACCAACACATTGTCCTTGTGATTAATGACATTTCATTAGATCAGGTCTCCTTTTGTCTGTGAGAAAAAGAATTAAAATAAAAAATCAAGGAAGTTAGACAAATGCAATTTTGATTCCCCATCTTTCATGTGATACAGTTTGATGTTAAAGGAAGTCATTCTTTGGTAACTGTGATACTGGCTGCTTTTAAAACCCCTCCTCTACTTTTACATTACATTCTCCGTTCTTTATGTGTAGACCTGCTTGGATTTCAGCTGCTTCACTACTGAAAAAGGCACCACTCAGTTTGAAGACAGGAACTGTTTGGCCTAGTTCAGGAGATAGGAAAACCCTGGCTGTACTTATAAGTGTAAATTGTCAAGAAATATTCCATTTGGTGAAAATGGGTATGATTGCCTTGCAGGAAAAAGGAGTTACACTATCAGATGAGTGTGGAAGATAGTTTTCTATATTATCTTAATTTATTATCAGTAGTCTGATGAGACCAGAGAGTGTGAAAATGTTCCCCATCATGTTAGAATGAAAATTCACACTGTGAATTTCCTGCGGGTGGTTTAGGGAAAGATGTTTGGTGCGCACTATATCCTTTGTACCTGGCACTTCCAGGGAAAGCACTGTGATTCCGATCACTGACACTAGATGTGTAAGGACGACAATAGACATACCCACTTAGTAAGAGATAATGTCTACTTCCAAAGTGCTCCAAAACCAGCAGGGCAGGAAGTGGCTAAAGGCAAAAACCCAGCAACCCAGATTAGAAGTGATTTGGGCCAGGTCATACAAGAGGCGGTAAGAGGGGCAGAGATGCAAAGTTGGTACCCGCTGAACAAATAAGGGTTTTATTCAAGAACCACAGCAAACATTTGGTAAGTGATATCTGACTCCGAACCACATGCAGTTTGCCCTACATTACCTTTCAGTTGACCAGGTTAGATTACACTGCTAACTCCCATTAAAGTTTTTGCAGACAAATCCTCATGTATCCTGTTACCATCTGTGCTTACAGATTCTTCCCAGGAAGAACAATTGTATTTGAATATGTTGTCCAGACCTAGTTTAATGAGGAGCTCCACCAAAGAAAAACTACACTAATTTGAGAGGCATGCACAGAGAGTTTAGAAAAGTTTGCTCCAAGTAAGGATGAGAGCTCAAAGTTCAGTATTGTATGACAGGCCGACATTTGTGTGACTTCTGTAGCCAAATTCTTGGTTATTATCAAGTGCTTCTAGCATTTTCTGCAGAAATGAGGGATGTTGATTCTGGAAGTCTTGCCATTGGCTCTATACATCTGCCCAAAGTAGGCATTTTCTGGTGTTTTCTATCTACACTGAGGTTTTTGCTGCACCAAATCAAAGTGTAGAGTTCAAGGCAAGAGGAAATGAACACTTGTGTAATACAAATGCTAGCATAAACAGGCCTCGTAAGTTGAGTCAGCAGTTCCTGAATCACATCTGCATCTTCTAATGAAATGAAAAAATTACTATTAGAAACATAATATGCTGTCATGTCATGTGTCATCCCTGGTCCAGTGGCTAACTGCTTCCCTTTAAGAACTTGTAACTTATATCTAACATGAGCTTTTCGAGTTTACAGAGTTTGGAGAAGTTCAGGTGCAACAGATGAAGAAGACCTCACATCGCAGAAATCTTGGAGATGCTAACACACTTTAATTGAAACGCTTCTTCACTTTTCCTTTCTTCATCTTAATAATTTGAGCTATTCCCAATGTTGCTCTCATACAAAGAAAATCTTGTATGACTGGGTAAGAGATTTTCTTTTCTTCCAGTCAATAGGCCTATTCTCAGTAGATAAAAATCTAACTGGAAAATGAAGGTCATCATCCTTTTAAAGCTCAAAAACTAATAGTGCACAGAAATCCTTGTTGACTCCATAGTAAGCCTGGCCATGTTCAATGCATGACAGTTTCTTACACTGAAATTGCACCCCAGATAGTGGTCAACAGAGGATGCTATTTGCAGCCTCCACGTTGAATAGGCAGGGCACATGGACAGGTCTGTGTTCACATGGACAGAAGCCCGAGATTTTTGGCTTTGAACACCTTAGAGCCGTCGTCTATTACCAAGATTTAAAGTGACAAGTAGTAAGAATAATGATGACATTATTCTCTGCTTGTAGGGCCAATTATTGCATCTAATTCATGATGTTCTAGTTACAGGTGAGGCAGCTTTTCCATACAAGCTGCTTCTCTGTGTCTGTGTCACTCGAGGCTGACATTTCTCATAGTAGCTGTCAGTCCAGTCATAAGAGGATTTTATGATTAATGAGATTCACTTCTTGCTGTTTCCGAGGTGCTTCAAATCCCACAGACATAGTTTACCAGAGGGAAAAGTGGGACAGTTAAGGCTTCTGACAGCAAGTTCTACTGATGCTCAGCTGTACACAGATGATTTTTTGACACAATGATCAGAGTTCTTGATAAAGCTGCAAAACATTAATGTCTTCTTTGATTGTGAGCCCTGCCCACACATTTGTCTGAAAGTAAACCTGGTTGAAATGCAAAGGGAAATTGGTGTGATTTTTGCCTTGCACTGAAGGGAATGTTACAGAAATGGATACTCTGATAGCTTTTGTTCAGTCATTTTTTTAAACATTTTTTTAATCATTTTGGACAATGTTAGATTTGTGTTTGCAGTTTTCTTAGCTGTTATTATTTGTGCTACAGTAGCTTCCAGAGTCTCCAACTGGTACTAGGGCCCGGTGGTGCTGCGTCAGTACATAATGCAGGGATTTTGAAGGTGTGAAGCAAAGCAAAAATGCATAAGCAGACATCCATGCCCTAGGCTGGAAAAGAGTTGACTGAAGGGAACAGGATACAGGTCTATCCTGAGAGGAATGGAGAAAGTAAATAAGGAAATCACTGTTTCTTACAGTAAAAGAAGTAGCGGGCCCCAAATGAGACCAAAAGATAGCATGTTCAAAACAATGGAGAGGACATGGCTCTTCACATAATGTGTAGGTGAGCCATGGGCCTCCTTGCTCCAAAATGTTATGGGGCTGATTTGCATGGATTCAAAAGTAGACAGGACAAAATTGTGGATGAGAATTTGTCCTGTCCCACTTGGAGGGTGGTTGATACATAGAAAAATGGCATGTGGCTTATGAAGTTTCCAGAGCCACAAAACCATTAACTTCTGAGATAATATTATGCGGTGGTATCATTGCAGATCTGTCCTGACCTCACATGCATTCTTAGGTATCCGGTTTTGTGTGTTGCTGAGATTGAGGAGTAAATGGGCCTTTGGTGTGATCCAGTGTGTCTATTCTTACGTGCTTTATATTATAGTCTTTGAATTGTTTTGTTCAAGAAAGAGACATGAGCACTCAGGAGGAAACCTGTATGGAAGTGGTTATTGCTCTCAGCATAAGTCTGGCAGCATTCAGAGCATGTCAACTTCTCATAGCAGGATTGCAGAATACCTAAACAATTTTTGACAATTAAACGTGCTGGGAAACTCATTATTTCCTCACATGTGTACACAAAGGCAGACTAGGATAACTCAATTGCATGGATCCAGAAATATCTGGAAATGGGGAGGGCAATCTTTGGACATGTCTTTTTCATAATAGGAAAAAAATCTCTTGGTGAAATTCAGCTTCCCCCAAATTGCTAGGCTAGTCTCCAGGCTGATTCAAGAAAGCCCTATGGACTCGCTAAGTTATTGATATCTACATTGTGATGGCTAAAGTCGTAATTGATCTGCAGATTTTTGTGTTACCAGAAATTTAGATGGCCAAGCCTTAATTCAAGGATGTTACTGAGTCTGATGATCCCAAACTGTCTGCCAACAGGGTTTGGAAATATTTTGAGGTGGATGAAAACCTGATATTCTCCATTGCTCTGAAGAGTCCAGAGCTTGTGCATTAAATACAACAGTTACAATATAAAGTCCAGGAAATAATCCACACAAAAACTGCAAAGTCCAGTGTGCTTATATCCATGCGATAAAGCATAGTCCTGTAGGTTTTATACAGAACCTGTGCCAGCAATGAAAAGGGAAGGAAGATCCACAGCTGCACTGGCAGATATTCTCTATATTTTCTATATTCGAGAAGCTAATACTTTCTGCCATTTATAGTGTTTTATGACTGTATCAAATACATCTTCTATTATGAAACTGAGCCTAACACTATATTGGTAAGTGGATTGGGAGCTGTTTGTCTCTGAGGAGCCAGAGATAAGCAGAGGGCTGCTCTGGGATTCACCGATAGATAAACGTTTCTGGAAAGGCTAAACTAGACTGGTGCTCTAGCAAAGGGTTAAGCTGAGGTTTCGGGGGAAGAGATGAATGACAGACAGAAGTTTGTATGATCACTTTCTCCTGCACCCAAAACCTGGATGTAACCTGAAGGGCAAGCTGGGAGAGAAAACTTATTACAAAAAAGGATTTTGTTAAATGCAGAGACTCTCTTAGCTGTACTTACCTTTGGAGTCTTAGTCCATTAATCCATCCCTATCCAAAAAAGCACTTCATGAGCTCTTCACTGAGAACATACACAGATCTCATTGCCAGCAACACCTGCTCACATGCTCTGTTGAATAAGGAAACTTGGAATCATGCATTCAAATTTCTGCTTAAGACTTTGGGACAATCAGTGTGCAAAGTCATGTTAGCGTGCTACAGAAAAGAGACAGAGTCTGCAATTAGCCAAGGGAGAAAGAAAGATATCCAGTAAAATTTCTTTCCCTCAGGCAGGCAAATCCCAGCTGCCTTATCCTTTGACAGACAGCAGCACAGAATGATTGTCTACTCATCTAAATGTATTTTCAGGAGGGGTAGGAGTAAGTTTTCCAAATTATGCTGACTCTTGAAAATCTCTTTCACCAGGCTTTCTCTCATAACAGGTCTCCCTTGCTGCATTTTTTACCTCTTTGCTGTACTTCAGTGTTTATCTTTAAAATCCCCAGAAATCTGGCAGATGCTTAAGCCTCAAACAAGGATCACAATCCGAGAGACTACTAACTCCAATTTGTATGATTAAGTTTTGTGTCAAAACATCACCTAAGTTTCAAGGAGCCAACTTTTATTTTGCTTCGTTGTGTTATTAAGCTTACTAGAGGGAAGAGAAAGGGAAAGAAAAGGGAAGTGGTTTTCTGAAGAACAGGGAAGTGGTTTTCTGAAAAACTTAGTTTACGCTTAGAAACCTCAGGGGTATGTTCTGATTTTTAAGGTTATGTATTAACAAGATGTTTTATTTTCTAGGTATTGCTTTCCATAAAAACCTGTGATTTCCTGGTCACTTTAAACTTCTGTATGCCAACATTGGTGCTCAAAGGGAAGGTCCCACCCTCTCCCCACCCTAGCATTCCAGTTCCCACTCCTCTGCTTGTACTGGCATAAACATTCATGCAACTGAAGAGTCAGCCAGGTCTAGGTCAGGTCATCTGAAAAATATCCTTAAAAAAATACTTAAAAACTGTCAGACTTAAGCTGTTGTAAATTTGCGTGTGTTCTTCAGCTAGCACAAGGAAAGCACAACTGAATTGCGACGTGCTGCAGCGTGAGATGGGGCTACCTCAGTAGTGATAAGGATTTCCATGGGGTTGAAATGACTGTGCAACAACCTTTTAAGTAGGGGCTCCTGTGAAAAAGCACCACAAATTTTATTTAACAAGTTAAATAAACTGCTTGAGATGCTCACTCCTTCAGCACGTGCAAGATTTTTCAGGGCAGTAGGAACCCTTGCCAGGCCTGATCCCAGCTGTGAGTCGTGTTCCTTTTGCAGACACTGCAAGTGCCAGCTGAGCCCGTACACTTCATCCTTGCAGCAGCAGAGAGCGCCTAGGTCCTTATCCTGCATTTGCAGGGTGTCTTCTGTCTCACCTTTTCCTAGTGCTTCCAAGGGAATAGTCGACCTAGTTGGTCCATCTCTCCTTATCTTGCCCCAGAGAGACCTGCGTTTGTCAGGAGAGCCTGCACCATTAGTGAGAGAGTCCAGCAGTTCGCTGTTGAGCTGTTATGTTGTAACCACAGCATTCAGACCTTCTGATTATTGCATGGAATTGGTGTAACTGCCCAAGAGACTTGCTGTCTTGCTCTTGTTATTCCTGGAGCAAAGCATTCATGCACGGACTGACACCAAAACTGGGCCAAAACCTGTTCTCATGCCCATAGCTATTCCCTTGGGACTTGACTGTTTCCTTGGCAATATACAAGCTGTGCAGGCTAAGGTGCTCACATCAGGGCAGTCTTTCATACTTTCAGGGCAGAGGTGGCATAAAATGACCAGGTGGCATTCTTGAACCCTGTTCTCTGGCTCCAGACAGCTCTTGGCACACGGGGAGAAGAAGAGGAGGGTAAGAGGGAGCATTCTGCTGTCCACACCAATGAATGCAGAATCAAAGGGCAGGAAAGAGAAGGCTGACCAACGCAGTGAACTTAGAACTTGTAATGGTTTTTATTTTCTAGAAAATTAAACGGAACTATTTTGTACTGCCCGCCAAGTTTTAAATCTCTTTTGGTAATCACCAGAAAGATTAGTGCTATTAACAGAGTGATGGGTTTTACTAGCAGATGAACTGGTGGGATTATTTTTGTGATGTTCACCAAAAGACACATGACTGCCCTGCAAAAATAGGTGCAATGCCCAGCACTGTCCACAGGGAGGGGAGCAAATCCTAGCTCCTAGCTTGAACTTGGATTTCTGCAGGAGAAGGCGGCTCATCCACATGAGAACAGAGCAAAAACAGTTCTGATGACATGTTAACAAACAGACCAAATGCCCTGGCCAAGGCTGCAGGGCGAATTTACATTTTGTTCAGAGGCAATTGTAACAATCATTCTGAACCTAAAGAAAAAGAAAGGCATCTCCTACAAAGAGTACTGAGGGTGAAAGCATGGTCACTTCAGCCTGTTCTGGTACTTCTTGTCATAAGAGGCGATCTTCTGGCAGAGACATACTTCCTGAGCACATCCAAGTGTCTACACTATGTTTCTCCACCATGTAGTTTCTTCACGATGGACAAACGTAGCGCAGACACACCAACTCACAACTGCCGGAGTTCTTCAAAGAGTAGAGCCATATGAGCACAGGATCATGCTGAAAGTGTCATGGCTAGACCTCTGCCTGGGGCACCTTTGTACTGTGCTCCATTCCCAGGCTAAAGATCCCCAGTATAGGACTACTCCTGCTTTCAGAACAAAAGCACAAAAGACAGTTGGCCCTGTAATCATGTCACTTAGCAAGAAAGTTCAAGGGCAGTGAACCTGCATGTTCATTCTTAACCATGGCACTGAATGTGTTTAGAGCTGATTTTTATAAAGACCAGGGTGATCACATCTCCTCGCCACCTTTTGATTGTCCAGTTGTCCAAAGTCTGATAATCTTTTTAGACTGTTTTGAATTCAGATCTGCCTGTCTTTCGAAATGACAACACTTCCACACTTGTCATTAAAGCCTGTGGCACGAGGTAATAACAGTCTAGGTAGGAAGCAGGCCGATGAAAAATGACTCTCCTATATCGCATCCTGGTTGCCCCAGGGGCCAGCAATACACTGTACCTTTGCAGGGTGTTTGTGTACACCTGCTGCCTTCCTTCATCCTGTGTGCTTACAAACCCTCAGCTATAGCTTCATGCCCACCTTCCTTTCCTCCTGTTCAGACATGCATTGTCAGTGGTTGCTTTATTTAAAAGCACATGCTTAACATGTGAGATATTACAGCTTTGCAGCCAATTGCCTCACTCTAGAATTAGATGGACTTTTTAATTCTTTGAAATGATTTCACCCTTTTTTACAGACTTACTGTTGATTGCCATTAAAAGCTAAAATATGGGCCTCCAAGGTTTTCTGACACTGCTTGGTGCTGGCTGAGATGATCAATGCTGTTTAGCACAAACTTATTAGTTTTATATTTTAATTTTGAACTAATTGGAAAGGGGATCTGCTGACCAAACTTAAGACCACTAAAAGCTATGGCTCTACTTAGCTCCAGGTGCCAAATCACTCTGTTCTCAGAAAACTGGGATGAATACCTCCCTGACATCCTGCCATCTTGTCTGAGATGATGAGTTTAGAGAGAGCCCTGACTCTTAGTTTAGTCTAGTTGCCTAATTTTTAGATGTTTGAAGTTAGGTAACATGAATCCCTGCCACAGTGCTCTGGATGTTGGCCAATCTGACTTCATTCTAGTATAAAGAATCTTATCCCAAGAATGTTACTGGACCAACAATGGCAATGGAGGAATCCACTTTAGAGCATGTAAACTGATTATACTGACCTTTGAAGCTCTTATGTCTATGTGTTCCACAAGAAGACCTATTTCAAGAATGCTAAAGGCCAGATTCTAGCCTAAAAAAGAAGGGCTTGCACCATTGCTAGTTAGAAGCATTTAAAACCTTTAGTAGAATTCAGAACAAAATTGGGAAAATCTTCTGATGTTGGTAGCCACTGTAGCAAAATAATGAAACTTTTGATGAAGACTTTTAACATCTTGAATGGGAAAAGTGTCAGCTGAAAGCATTAGCTGCAAAATCAACCTGTTTTGTTGATAGGAAATGGATCCCTAGCATACGCCGTGAAACTGTGTTGGGAGTTTCCTAGGACATATTTTGCTCAGTTTCCACATGGAAGTGTCATGTACAAATGATGAAGTGTCTTGAGCACAAGTCTTATGAGGAGCAGCTGAGGGAGCTGGGCTTGTTTAGCCTGGAGAAAAGGAGGCTGAGGGGAGACCTTATCACTCTCTATAACTACCTGAAAGGAGGCTGGAGTGAGGTGAGTGTTGGTCTCTTCTCCAAAGTAATAATTGATAGAACAAGAGGAAGCAGCCTCAAGTTGTGCCTGGGGAGATTTACATTGGATATCAGGAAAAATTTCTTCACCAAAAAAGGTTGTCAAGCATTGGAACAGGCTGCCGAAGGAAGTGGTTGAGTCACTATCCCTGGAGATATTTAAAAGACACGTAGACGTAGTCCTTAGAGACATGGTTTAGTGATGGTTTTGTCAGTGCTAGGTGGATAGTTGGACTTGATGATCTTAAAGGTCTTTTCCAACCTAAATGATTCTATGATTCTGTCATACCTTTTTTTGTGGCCTTCCCCTGATACATGCAGAGTGATACTTGTTGAAGTTTGCGTCATCCTTTTTTTCCTGGGTTTCTTTTAGCGGAGTTTTGGTTTTGAGCGGGAGACACGTCTGAGACATAATGATGTGTGTGACTGATAATGCAACTGATTAAGCATTGGGTGGTGGGCAAAACCCAAATAATTTCTGGCTGGTCTGTTGTGCAGTGTTTAAATTGGAGAGGGTGCTCATGACACTGCAAACACCTGAAGCTCTTTGTAGGTAAACGTGTTTGATTCAGGCACAACCTGGTACTGCCTGAGATTGGAGTGCAGAAGTCACTTGCTGCAGGGATATACGGGGTTGAAAGTAATAACAGGCTATGCTCTCCTGAAAGCATGTAGGAGAGAAAGAATAATATTGTTTTTTTTTCATGCAGATAGCAATTCAGAGAATGAAGACTGTAATTCTGCTTCTTTGCAACCTCAGGACCTTTTCTTTGCCAGTAAGTATGTTCAGTCCCACTTCTTGAAAGGTAGGGTTTATGTGCTGACTTAACTGAACTATCAAAGAAAAACTTGAGATTAACTGTATTTTAATTTCTGCTTTTTAAATGTCCCCAAGACTGAGCTGCAACAAATACTGGAGTATTGTACCAGGGGTAGTGGTTGGATCCGCACTAGCATGCAGATTTAAAACCAGTACTTGAGTGATCTAGATGTCAACACAGATATCCTCCTTTGGGTAGAAAGTAAATGTTGTGATTTATAACATTTTGGAGAGTTGATAAGGGGGGGATGGTGTGCTGAAATGAACGTAGCTGAGGGCTGTGCTGCAGATACATATTCTTCACTCTCTTATTAGTAAAAGGCATGGCTTTACATCTGCGCTGCTCAGCGTTCCCTGCTGTCCTGTGAGTAAGACTCATTTACTATGATTTCATAGACCAGTAGTACAAGGCAAGACTTCAGGGAACATCTAGGTGCTGTCTCAGCAAGACAGCCTTGTGCAAGATGGTACTTTTGAGGGTGATCTGGAATGCATGAACGTAGAGCCAGTAAACCAAGTCTTGTTCTTGAATGACACCAGATATTTTATTAATCTACTTGTTGGAAGACATAATTACTCAGCTGCAGGATAGCAGAGTTTAATTGAGCCATATTTGTTTCTATCAATGGGTGAGGCACACTGGAGGAGTCCTTCCTGTGAGCAACAGTGAAACTTTAGCCAGGTGATATAAAAAACATTTTCTTCTCAAACAAAGCCCGTAATTTATCAAGGAAAGTTTTCTGTCATATTTCTGTTATGTAAGTTGTGTTACAGTGAGGTGCAATCAATCAGTATTAGCTTTCATTTCCAGGATAAAAAGCCTGCATGATGTTAACTGCGCTCTTGAGAATATTTGAAAAGTAACTTGTAAAAATTCCAGTTTGTCTAATTGCCTAGGACATCTCATTTAACAAAAAAAGTGAAGGAAAAAAAAATGAAGAAGTGCGATTTACACAGCATCTAAGATGTCCGATAATTTTCCCTGTCCTAAGTTTCAAAACAGTGTGGTGTTGCTACAACTTCTGTGGGCAAATTTAAAAGCAAAAAAAAAACCAAACAGACAAACACTTCAATGAATTGAAATTCCACATTTTCCCTCAAACACTGCAAACCCACAGACCATTTCTGAGTGAGAATCAGAAAGTTTGCAGTATTTTATTTGCTGCGCCATGACGCTCTAGAACTCACCTAAAAATATTCATGTTCCGGTCCTGAAAACACTTATGCAGAGCTTAGATTTACATTTGTGGTATGTTTTATGGGCTTCCGTGCTAAAGAGAGATACAAGTGCATCTTGCATGGCCTTTGACAGGACCACGAAGAAACAGGTCTGTTTGCAATGTGGCTACTGTGTTTCTGTCTCCAGCAGGACTGTGAAATATTACAGCCGTCTCAATTTAAGTACTTTGATTCATTGCTCTACTGTGTGGAGAAAATGCCTGTAACTCAGAAGCCGAACATTACATTCAGACAGGATCTGTCTTTGGGTTTTAACAGAACTGTTGTGAAAAAAAGCTCCTGTAATGGCACACAGGAGTAGAATTACAACTGAACCTTGAAAGGAGAACTTGATTGTCTAAAAATACTAAGCTGTTTAAAATGGTTTGTGTTGTTTTATCTTTTCCATTTATGAGGAACATGTAAAGCAATGAGCTTTGAGTTTTCACATTCCAGATTATGCAGCTGCTGATGATGTACAGTGCTTCGCATAACACTGCCCAGCAGACACAGCCATGATGCATAGGCTTTTTTACTCTGGGATGTAATTTGGGATTGTGGGAGCCCTTAGTCAACTGTAGTTTGGGACCAGGAACCAACAACTCACCATGCACGAGGCAAGATAATAATCTCCCGAAGTCCACTAATTCTTTCTGCACTCCTGAGGTTTGGCTTATCCTCACGTAAACAGGCTGTGTATTCCTCCCACGAGTGTAGCACATCCTTCTAACCCTGTAAACTCCAGTTCAATTTCTCACTTGCCAGCCAAGAAGTTTGCACCTTGCAAACAGTGATTTATTATGCTGAAGTCTAGAGTGAACACTTATAATCTGGGATTAGGTGTGGGTTGAGATCTTCCTTCCATGCAAACCCAAAGTGAACCAACTTGGTAAGTAGTGGTTAGTAACAATTATTATTAGTTATTGTTATAAATAATAATTGTAAGAACTAGAAACCATTACTTATAATTATAATAATATAATATTAATATGTTAATGTATTAGTTTCCCAAAGGTAGGTACTGTGGCACCATCTGAATGTCATCTTCTCCAGGAAAGATGAGACAGCAGTCAATGGCAAAAGCAGGACATAGCTGCTAACCTGAACATCTGTACAGATCAAGGCATGATAAACCCATTTTACAGTAGGGAGTGGAATGGAATCATAGAATTATAGAATTGTCTAGGTTGGAAGGGATCTTTAAGATCATTAAGTGCAACCATCAACCTAACCCTGACAAGACCATCACTAAACCACATCACTAAGCACCACGTCTACCCATCTTTTAAATCCCTCCAGGGATGGCGATTACAGCATTTCCCTAAGCAGCCTCTTCCACTGCTTAATAACCCTTCTGGTGTAGAAATTTTTCCTAATATCCAATCTAAATCTTTTCCTATTGCATGTTTCCTGGGAGAAGGGACCGCCTCCCAATTCTCTACAACCTCCTTTCAGGTAGTTGTAGAGAGTGACAAGGTCTCCCTTCAGCCTCCTTTTCTCTGGCGAGAGGGCTGGTCAGTAGAGCTGGCCAGGAATAGTAATCTGTAATACAAAAACAGCAATCAAGCAATTCCAGCTGTTTCACATAAGCTTTTTCTAATTTGGTTTCAAAACAAGAAAAAAAAGTCTCTGAATGAAGTCTGCGTCAAAACTGGGTATTTTTGCATGGGCTGGGGAGAAATGAACAGGGTAGACGTAAAGAAAATTAATGAATGTAAGGAAAACTGGTCAAATCTAAAGCTGAAGACTAGGAAGATTTGGTGATCCAATCAAAAATCACATATGAAATCTACATAAGATCCAAGAAACTCCATTTAGTTCTTTTGTGTCTCAATTTATAGTCCTAGTCCTGGATCAATTTTCCTGTTTTTTGAGTCAAATAACTAGATTTTTTAGTTCAAATTATCGATGACTTTAGACCAGTGGAAGGCCTACTTAGTTTCTGTGTTTATTTATTACAAGATAACGAAGTACAGAGAGCACTAGCTGTATTTTAGGAAGAAAGTGTATAACTTAAAAACCAAAAGCCTTCAGTTTCCCCCACAAAATTATAGAAAATAGTGAATAAATATGAAGCATAAATTTTTTATCAATGCAATATTTTTGTTGTCATAGCAGTAGGTAAGCTATGGATGTGGCTTGCCCCCTGCCTGGCTGCTTCCAGACCAGACAACATTGCTGGTGCAGCATGAACATCAGCAGATGAACTGGGTGGGGACAGAGACAACATCCAAAGGAGCTGGATGTTATTTAAGATCTGATTGCAGTGTCTCCTGAAGGAGTGGTGTGGAAGCAGTGGGACAGCGCGTTCCCTAGAGCTTCTCACCTACATTTAATATGCGCTCAAGAGCTGAAATTAAGACGAACGTTAAGCTACTCATTTGTGATATGATTTAGTTGCCTACATGTAGGTGACAGGCAGCATTTTGGTCTGTTCCTTCAGCTGTCACTCTGGATGTCCACATCTCCCACAGGGTTGTGCTTCCTCTTCAAGCCCAGCTGAATATCAGATTATCAGCTCTCTATGTGGATAACAGTTACACTGAGAAAGACACAGTAATTCAATCTTGTAAGTAATAAATTTTCAATACAGCTGCTCAAATTCAAGTGTTTGAAAAGCTCCAGGAAGCTTTATTTGCTTATTTATTGCTTTCTTCTGTGGTCTGAATCTTTGAGGATAACTAACTTGCTTCATCCAGCAAAGTGTCCTGCTGGTACATTATGATAGTAATGCTGGCCTCGTCAGGAAGTGAAGCCTCTTACTTTCAGCTGTGTCCTGAGATATCTCTCATATGTTTTATTTAATACAGAATGCTCCCAAAGAAGAATAACTTGTGTTAATGGAGCTATCTGCGAGTACCATGTCTTTACCGGTCTCTCCGGATTACAGATCTTCTAGCTTTCAACTTTTTCACATTCATGCAAGCGTTACCATTGTAGACAGACATAAACCTCATAAGTTCCTTTCTCCTACTTTTTAATTTTTTATTTTTTTTATGTTTTCCTTGTTGTTCTTTCACTTTTTTTTATTACACAGTGTTCAATTAATAAAGGAGAAATGGGTTGTGTTCATGTGTATGATTAGCATGAAGTGAATTAAGGTTGTGTTGTGCAAAAAAGCGATGGTATATAGCTTGTTATCTTTTAAGCAGTAGACCTCTGCAGCCTGGCCTAAGAAGGGGTGCTAACATTGCTTTTTCGTCTACAGCAGTGCCACAGAGACGGTACAAAAGTATTGACTTTCCCTTACGGATCTTTACTACTGCATGAAAGGTAGCTCAAATGTAGCACGTAGTCATTCACACCTATGCAAATTTGCTTCTAAATATTAGAAACTTTCTTTTCTCCCTTCACACAGCTCAGTGCTGCTGCAGGGGAAGGCAGGACAGGCAGGACAGCTTCCAGCAGTGGGGAGTGAGTTGAACACACAACAACTGCTGCTGTGACTGCAGGTGAGCTGGAGCAGAGCAGGGAAGGGGAGGCATTTCAGAGCTACCTAAAGGGCACCAGAGGATCTCAGGGCTGTTTCTGAGATCTGAATCTTTGAGGATTGGACTTGGGGCAGCAGCTCTACCTCGCCTGGTTGTGTTCAAAAAAATCCTGAGAAAGATGAAGGAGGGAAAACAAAAAGACTGCCTTGAGCTGTTTGTCAAATCTTCCTTTCCAGACAGAGAGAAATAGGACAAAATTCCTCTAACCAATCTAGCTGTTCTGCAACATGAGATCTAAGGCTAGCAGGAGACTCTATTTCCTAGGGTGCTCCCACATTTTTCTGTAATTCTCTTGCAATGCAGCTGAAATGAAAGGCATCGTCCCACATATCTGTTCCACTTTCCAGAATAAGAAGGAAATCTGGACAATTTGTCCAGGGACAGGAATTTACATAGCAGATGCCTAAACTTGATTCCACCCAAAGTTTCATTGGTCTGTCCGAATTCCAAGTTGTAGAATTACTGACTGAATTTACCAACTGCCTCAGTGTATTACCTTTTTTTTTTTTTTCCCCTCTGTCTTTTTTTTTTGGGTGTAACACAGATGCTTCCCATTTCAGTTTCCCAAATGGGGCTATGGGTAAGAATGCTTATTTTAGGGATTTGTACAGCAATACAGCTGCGTGCATGAACAGTTGCTGATCCAGTGGAATTAGCAGAAGCAGGGTCCTAGCGGACAGCAAGCTGGACATGAGTCAGCTGTGTGCCCTTGCAGCAAGGAGGGCAAAGTGTGCCCCAGGCTGCCCTCGGCAAGAGAATAGCTACCAGATTAAGGGATGCGACTTCTCCGTGATCCTGTAATTCCTGTAAGGAAGAAAACATTCATAGCTATCATATCCTTGAGATGCTTCTCAGGGTATCATAGGAGAACTTTATTTACCTGTTAGACACAGCTATGGATAAGTCAAAAGGAGCAGCTCTAAAACAACCTCAAATCCTGAAGTGAGGTTTTGGCTGAACCATGTGCTTTGTATTTGAGATGGCTCGTGACTGCAGTGTCAACTGGCTTGTTACTTCAAATTGCAAGAGGCAAAGAAAATGTATGTTGTTGGCTGACTCAATTCAGCTGAGAAGATGCAACTCTGCAGTTGTTAATATTGGTAGATAATCCAAAGTGATTTACAGATTGGTTTGTAATCACATTGATTTAACTTGTTTATGTAGTGAACTAAGTTCAGCTGATTGAAGACCATTGCAAACACATTAGGAGCTGGTACTGATTTAGCAAGATCAAATTTACTCAGTTAAATGACTGCAACTTTTCATGTAGACACTGAGCCTAAGATCCTTGTTTTAACACTTCATAAGTGTTTTGACCTTTTAAAGGAGGTCAAAGAGGTCCCATCCTATTCCCTTCCTCTGCCAAACTTAAGGTGACTGTAAATTAAAAAAGCAACCCCAAAAAATAGCTTACCCTAATGGTGACTTGAGCTAACTTATCTTGTTTGTTCTCTTATGGAGGAATATTTAGCTCTGAGGAAATTGTGAGTAGTATTTTTACTTTTTAATATTTTCATCTTGAAAGATAAACTCAAGGAAACACCTTTCACTCCTTGAATTGCTGGTATTAGTATTATCTCTAGCCCAATGTCTCATTTCCGACCGTGACTAGGTCTGTTGCTCCAGGTAAAGTTGCAGGAACCTCACAGTAAATAATGACCAAATTTGAGAAGAAATTTCTGTCTCTTAGGATGTCACTTTGTATGCCACGGTAGAAGTCCTTTTACCCTTTCCATAAATAATGCCTGTTCTCCCTCATGTAATTACACTTTTTTCCATTAGATGTATAAATATTTCAGATTTTTTACAATCTTTAATCTGTTTTTCTGGTTAGCCTCAGGGATATGTTGCAACAGCCGACTCCACAGGTTAATGATGTGCAGTATGGGGAGACATTTCTTTCCCATCACTTTTAGATGAATTGCCTATCTTTCTTGTTGAAAGCATGCCAGTTCCTTTCTGTTGAAAGACAGCAAACAAGAAAATATCATAACTTGCCTTCTTGCAGCTGGAAATCTACTGCGTACTGCTATCTTATCCCTTCTCTTGTCAGTTTTTGCTTGCAATTAGCCCTTTGACTCATAGTATGTCCTTCTATACTGACAGCATATGAGTTAGTATGTGACAGACTGGTCTAGAGCCAAGATATGACTGCATTTCCTGGCAGCTTTGTTGTTGTTTTCAATTGAGGGATTACAACTACTGAAATCAGCAATATTTATTTTGGTCTTGACTCCAGTAGTTTTCATTCCTTTACCTGTGCAAGAGCTTCCCTTTGTGTGGTTTGGCTGGCTTTTGCTTTTGTTTTGCTGTTTGCCCTGAGTCCAGAGCATCTCTTACACATATATTTTATACTGTCAAAGGCACAGATTCCAGAAGCTTCCCTGCTTCTCCCAGGTTATCCGCTGCTATCCTGTACCAGGGGAGATTCTTTCCACCCAGAAGGAGATGTAGGAGCCCTTCTCAAAAGTTCTCAGGCAAATCCTTCTGAAAGTAGCTGTGCTCCTAAGAGCTCAGGCTTACAGTGGTGCAACTGTAGATAACAAACAACAGCGGAAGAAGCACTAGGTCATGGCTAGCAAAAGGGCGAGCATGTCCCCTTAGCCTGCTACAAACATGCTGCTGTTTGGCTTATTTTAACCCCCTTTTGTGTACACCACAAATGCATGCAGTTCCTTTTCAACAGCTCAGGTAGCATATAACTTGCTGAGCTGCAGCAGTACAGCTTTGTCTGAACGCCAGGCCCTCCACTTCGCAATTGTGTCTCCTCTTCTAGCAACTGGCTCCACTGACCCTTGCTAGAGCAGTTATACCTGGATTGCAAGGAATGTTGATCTTGCATGGTCAGGCTGGGAGTCTCCTGGGTTGTGAGGAGGGTATACTACCAGCAGGCCAGCTACCAAACCCTGATGACACTACTGGTGACCTTGTTCCAACCCTTTCTGCCAGCATCCGGAAGGGTTGGCAGAATACGGATGGTGTCACCGAACCTGTCAATTGGGCAGTCCTGGCTCCTTCTGTTCACTCTTTCACAGACCATGTTTTTGCTGAACCTCCCCTTCTCAGGCATCTGTGTTCAAATGATAATCGTGCACCATCAGCTTCTCTTCCAGGTGGGAAGGAATGGTGAACTCTTTCAGGTCCCCATGGAATGGAGCTCAAACTGACTCTGTGCTCCCTTTGAGAGAGGTCAGTAATTTCTCACTATCAGAAATTGTCTCTTGAAGAGAGTAGGGAAAGGCTCTATAACCACATTTGCCTCATCCAAAGGGTTGATGGTTATGCATTTCTTAGGGCTTGTTGAGATGCTTTAGAGATGAGCTGATGGTGCTAAGGTGTTGCCAGAAAACTGCTGTAGTTATATCTTCTTCTTATACACAGTAGGGAAATCATACTGCCAGTTTCAGGGACTATGCAAATGATGTGCAACCAGTCCCATGCTTTGCATAAATGTTCTTTGATTTACAGGAACTGACTGGAGCATGAAGTTTGTCAAAGGAAAAGGAGTTCACTGTAATTAATGGTGATACTGACATAACAGTGTTTTCAGTGGTGCCCAATGACAGGACAAGAGGTGACAGGCACAAACTTGTGCATAGGAAGTTCCATCTAAACATGAGGAGGAACTTCTTTACTTTGAGGGTGGCAGAGCACTGTGACAGGCTGCTCAGAGAGGTGGTGGAGTCTCCAACTCTGGAGACATTCAAAACCCGCCTGGATGCGTTCCTGTGCAACCTGCTCTAGGTGACCTTGCTCTGGCAGGGGGGTTGGACTAGATGATCTCTAGAGGTCCCTTTCAACCCCTACCATTCTGTGATTCTGTGATAACAGGCCCTGTAAGCCTCTGGAGAACATGATTCACAGAAATGCAGCCATATCTCTCTGACTGAACACTTGCAACAACAGAGTATGATTGAGACTCGTGTTCAAGGTCCAGATATTCAAAGGTATTTAAATACATAATTCCTATTCAGATTAATGAGACTTAGGCATTTCAAAGGCCTCTGGGATCCTGGGCCAAACAGTGTAATCCTTATGTATGTGCTTTATTATCGAACATTATCAGACCTTGACAACATAACCATATGCTGTAGTTATTGGATTCAGGTCTGATTCCACTAAGGCACCTTGCCTGAAAGAGCAGGTGCTTTCAAGAGAACTGGGAATTCATCTTTTTGCTGACTGCTGCCAGCTGCTGAATTACATAAGCAGAAACTGTGCCACGAATTCTTTTATTCCAACAAAAATATCCTTAGGCTCCCTTGTTTATGTTTTTGAATTCTTTCCACTGGAAAGGCAAATACACACATATATATACACACAGCCCTGTGCAGCCAAACACAGAATAGCAGAGAGAAAAATGACACCAGTCTCCACGTAAAGTTCTTTAAATGGCAGATATAACATCTGCAATTTCCTTTTTAATGCTACCGGGGTGAAAGTCTGGATATAATTTCATATTAATTGGAGAAATGTTCCTGACATTCCATTCTCTCCTTTGGATGAACGCCGCTCTCTCTGTCAGCATGTAGATCTTGAAGGTGTTCAAGTGAGCGTCAAAAGCTGAAAATAAAATTAGGTGCTGTCTCTAATTGAAAAAATAAGATTTTGTGGTTTTCATCACATAATGACGGGACTTGCCTAAAACACTAACAGGAGATGTTGACCAGGCACTAAGGTTCAGAACTAGACTCTGCATTATTTTCTTCATGATGAAGAGTGGTTCAATGGCTTGGATTTGCTTGTTGGAAAGGTGGAATATTTCAAAAGAGGAGGAGAGTCCTTTACATAAAGAATGTTTCGGGTTGTTTGGCTGGTTCTGTTTCTAACCTCCTGTTGTCCCCTCTGTCCTCACCACCTGATATTATAGCTCCAGCATGAAAAGCTTGAGGAGATTGTAGGACTTTCCCACTGAGCTGTGGCACCTTCAATAAGGATTCACACTGAGGTTGGAGCAGTGCAGCAGCACTGATTTACATTAGTTTGAATGAAAATCCAAGAGAAGCATGAACACAGGGAAGCAGAATCATAGAATATGTTGGGTTGGAAGGGACCTTTAAAGGTCATCTAGTCCAACCCCCCTGCAGGAAGCAAGGACATCTTCAACTAGATCAGATTGCTCAGAGCCTCATCAAGCCTGGCCTTGAATGTCTCCAGGGATGGGGCCTCCAACTCTGGGCAACCTGTTCCAGTGTCTCACCACCCTCATTGTAAAGAACGTCTTCCTAACGTCTAATCTGAACCTACCCTGCTCTAGTTTAAAACCATTGCCTCTTGTCCTATCGCTACATACCCTTGCAAACAGCCCCTGCCCAGCTTTCCTGTAGGCCCCCTTCAGGTACTGAAAGGCTGCTATAAGGTCTCCCCGGAGCCTTCTCTTCTCCAGGCTGAACAACCCCAACTCTCTCAGCCTGCCTTCACAGGAGAGCTGCTCCAGCCCTCTGATCATCTTCATGGCCCTCCTCTGGACCTGCTCCAACAGGTCCATGTCCTTCTTGTGCTGAGGGCTCCAGAGATGCACACAGTTCTCCAAGTGGGGTCCCACGAGAGCAGAGTAGAGAGGGAGTATCACCTCTCTGGATCTGCTGGCCACGGTTCTTTTGATGCAGGCCAGGATGTAATTTGCCTTCTGGGCTGCGAATGCACATTGTTGGCTCATGTCCAGCTTTTCATCCACCTGTGCCCCCAAGCCCTTTTCCACAGGGCTGCTCTCTATCACATCATCCCCCAGCCTATATTGATAACAAGGATTGCCCTGACCCAGGTGCAGGACCTTGCATTTGGCCTTGTTGAACTTCATGAGGTTAATAATTAAGTAATAACATTTTTGCAAATTGTGCCCAAATGCCTATTTGGTGGGCTCATACCAGTGCATTAATTCTTAGTACTGTAGCTGGGCATTAGAGATTGAAATTCAAGATCTCATTCTTTAAGCCTACACAGTAATAAGAGAAGCAAGGTTTCTTTATCAAAAGCAGATTCAGGAAATTGCTGTTTCTCCCCTCTCTTCCTAAAGCTGAATCCACCTTTCCAAGCTTCAGAAGTCCTTAATTTAATCTTTTTCTTGCAGCCCTACCTCAGCCTAGCCTTTAGGGATAAATCTTTTGTTAACTGAAGTGACATGTTGTTTCTCACCTACAGCAGCAAGAAAAGATTGCCGAATACTCTCCACATCCTGGTACCTTCAGATCTCCCCATAGCGTTCTAACATTTGGCTTAAAAACGCTTACAGATATGGCAACATCTGTTATGGTCTTAGAACTATATTGCTAGAATCTGAACCAGCTCTCTTAATTCTTTAGCTTGAAAAGTGAATTTCCTGTCTTGCAGCTTAGTAGCTCCTGCAGACAGAGAGAATACAGTCAATGAAGATTAGAGTGCAATTCATCTCACCAAATGTAGAAGACCACTTTGGATTAAAAGTGTTGTGTTATTAAAAGGAGTCACAGGAAATAAGCTTCCATATCTATGCTTGCTTCGGAGTCAGCTAGACTGTCATGCACATCCTACTTTGCATTCACTTCATACACTTTATAATTGGCAGGTAATCTTCTACGTCACAGATGTTTTGGCTACACTGGGGTACCATCTGCAAGTACACAGACCATACTAAAGAAAAAAACCAGCGTTGGCACAGAAATGGATTAGGAAGTGGTAAGGCACATCAAGCTGTACAAGTCATCCAACTGCAATTCATACAACTGCAGTTCAACTCATCCTAGCAGCTTCTATGTGTTGTGCAAAAAAGCTACTACAGAATTTGATTACCTCCTTCAGAAACCTATTTTTTTGTGCAGGAGAAATGAGAGAAGCAGCTACATTTGGACAACAAGCATAGTGCATAAAACTGCGTTCATGAAAATTGTAGCAAGTCCTTTTGTGCACAGCTACAGGCTCCTGACTTGCTAGTGAAATGGAGTGAGAGTGATTCATGGACACAGCCAGAGGTTCAAAGATACATTCCTTTGGGAATAACCAAAGGATCTTGATTTCATTTCTAGATCTGCTCCAACAAGGAGTACTTAACTACTCAGACACAAGAACGATGTGTTCAAATGGTGGAAGCAGGTGCAGGTGACCAAGGAGGGGTACAGAAATACTGTCCAGTTGTACAGGGATGGGGTTAGGAAAGCCAAAGGCAATCCAGAGTTGAATCTGGCAAAGGAGGTGGAGGTCAGGTAGAAAGAATTCCATATGTACATCAACAGCAAAAGGAAGACCAGCAAAAACATGGGCCCACTGCTAAATGGGACAGGGCTCCTGGTGACAGAGGACATGAAAAAGACCAGTGTACTCAATGCCTTCTTTATCTTGGTGCTTACTGGTAAGACTGCCCTTCAGAAATCCCAGGCACCTGAGACCAGAGGGAAAGTCTGGAGCAAGGAAGACTTACCCTTGGTGGAGGAGGAGCAGGTTAGAGAACATTTAGACAGACCAGACATATACACGTCCATGGGATGCACCAATGAGTGCCAAGGAAGTGGACTGTTGTCTTTTGAAGGTCCTTCGTGGCTATCTTTGAAAGGTCAGAGGAGGTTTCTGAAGACTGGAAGAGAGCAAAAGTCAGCCCCATCTTCAAGAAGAGACATCCAGGGAACTACAAGCCGGTCAGCCTCACCTTGATCCCTCGGAAGGTGATGGAGCAAATAATCCTGGGCACCATTTCCAAACATATAAAGGACAACAAGTGAAGAGAAGTCATCACGGATTTACAAAGGAGAAATCATGCTTAAACAACCTAGTATCTTTGTATAATGAGATCACTGGCTGGGTGAATGAGGGGAGAGCAGTGGATGTTTTCTACCTCAACTTAGTATGGCTTTTGACACTGTGTCCTATAACATCTGTGTAGACAAGCTGACAAAGTTCTTGTTAGATAACTAAACAGTGCGGTAGATTGAAAACTGAACAATCACACTCCAAAGCATTGTGATCTGTGGTACAAAGTCCATCTGAAAGCCAGGTACTACTGGTGTACCCCAGAGGTGGGTACTGTGTCCAGTACTGTTTAACATCTTCATTAATGATCCGGACTATGGGGCAGAGAGTACTCTGAGCAAGTTTGAAGATGTTATAAAACTGTGAAGAGAGACTAATTCAGCTCGTGGCTGTGCTGCCATTTGAGAGGGACCTTGACAGGTCAGAGAAATAGGCAGAGGCGACTTGTGAAGTTCAGCAAAGGGAAGTGCAAAGTTCTGCACCTTGAGAGGAATAACGCCATGCACCAGTATGTGCTGGGGCGCAACCAGCTGGGAAGCAACTTGTCAGAGAAGGACCTGGCAGTCCTGGTGGACACCAAGTTGACCATGAGTTAGCAACATGTTGTTGTGGTAAAGAAGTCTAATGGTATCCTGTGTTGCATTAGGAAGAACATTGCCAGCATGTTGAGGGAAGTTATCTTTCCCCTCTACTCTAATGGCTTTGGAGCCTGGCTGTTTTGGAGCTGTGTGTGACAAAGCGAAGGCCCCAGTGAGTGGTTTGAGGCAACGACGTCATGGAGAAATGTGGGATCTGGCCCTTGTATAAAAGCATACATAAAATCAGCAGCGCCAGGATTTGACTCGGCATGCTCACACAGTCAAATTTGGGCTTACAATTCCATTCCATGCAACAAGAACACTGTCATTTCAAGACAAACATTTTTCCTCTTTATCCCGTACACAGCCCTTCTGTCACCCAGGATATATGCAGAAAGGAGAAAAACACTTCCAACACCACTAACTGCAGATAGCACAGACTATTTGTATTCTCCCTGTGATTTCCTGGGCTCTACCTGGGCAGCTGTATTTCAGACACAGACATTTCTTATTCTGAGCAGAAATCAGGTTCATTTGTTTCAGCAAGATGTTTGCTGTCAATTACAAGCAGTTTCACACTGCTGTCTTTCCATCCCAGCTGTAGCTTTTTTTTTTTTTCCCCCAAGGGAGCAGGATGATATGGAATACCAAGTCCTATGTTTTTATGTTGACCTGTTGCTGAAATTGAATGAAGGCATAGTGTCTTTCTGGATTTTATATCTTGGAGAGAACAAGCAAGTATTGATGCTGTCCTTATGCTGCATTTGTAATGTTTGCAAGCTAAAGCAGTTACAGTGTTTTACTTGAATTGGAACCCACACATAAGCTTTATTTTTCCTTTAATTAAGTCTTAATTTTAAAAAATCCCCTCTTTCCCCCCATCTTATTTTGGGAAATGGAGTAAAAGTTCTTTTTCCCAGACTGAAGAGAAACCCCATGAAATTATCCAGATATTCCGAGGTCCCTCTGCGCTTTCTAAATCATCTTTCACACAACTTCTTCTCTTGTAAGAGTGAGAAAAACAATTACTGTTGGATGAACAGAATCTGATGAGACACGAAGTATCTCAGGGCTAGGTTTCTTCCTGAATGAAAGGTTGCCTTAGGTCTGTAAATGATTGTTTGGCTGGTATCTATTTATTCATTTCAAATTAATGATTCTTTCAATTCCTTCTTTAGCTGGGGCAGAAACAGAAGTGATGAAAAGCCCTTATTTCCCAGACGTGTCCCTCTTACATTTCACATCTATTTAAACCCAAGAAGAACTGACAGACTGTTTCCTACCAGTTCAGCTTCCAAACAGATGATAACAATAGGCATGCGTTTATTTTTTATATCATTCTCTAATGAGACCAGAGACATTAGACAGTTCCTCCTGTGGCTGGAGAAAATCCTCTTTCCCTCTTTTAGAAATTACTTGCTTGAAGAATGCATTAAAAAACCCTAGTGATTAGGATATCTATTGAGTCTGAAACAAAATTATTTTCTCAAGGTGACATTAGGATCAATTTTCATAGCCAGCTTTGTTACACGGAACAGACTTACTCCTTCAGAGGAGTTTCAGACCACGTAATTTCACAGCAAAGCACAATGCCAGCAGACACTCTTGCCGTAACCTTTCGTTATAGTACTGGCATCATCCGGTGAGCTAAGCACAAGTTAGACTCTCAGAATGAGTAATCCTAGTGTTACCCAGTTATCATGGCCTTTCACTTACGTATGTCAATGGGCAATGTCTTGGATTCTGATACTACATACTAATATTATCACCACAACCTCTTTACAATTAAGAAAACCTGCAGTCTGCAGATGGGAAAGGCATCATGCCTGATACTGAATTCTCAGACAACTGTCACAGGGAGATGAAGTACTTAAGACATGAAACTACAGCGCTAACCGAGGATATCCTGGGCACTGAGTAAAAAGGCATCCTGAAATGGGATACCCATTTCACAGGAAACAATGATCTTCTCCGCTGGAGAAAGCCCACAAAGCAGGGCTGGGATCAGTCCAAAATGGTCACACACTTACATTGCTATGAATGAGAGGAAGAGGCACAGGCTGACATTTGCCACAGGCACCTGTATCTCAGCAGAGGAGTTTATGGCCCTTAGGATAGTCAGGGTCTTCTGAGCACAGCAAAAGACTGGAGTGACAATCCTCGTCCTTGGCACGTTCTCCTGCATCTCTCACTAGCCCGTGCTGAGCTCCTTCAGCCAGGCTGCAGACACTACTGCCCTCATCTTGTGGAGCTCAGGGGGAATAAGAAATTATATGGTCTCTGGAAGCAAAATCAGGCTTGGCAGGAAGATTACTCCACGAGGAGTTCTAGTTCAGTCAAGCTGGTCTCCTTCCCCTCTTGCTTGACTTGTGACACAGTGGAATTGCCTGCTTCTGTGTTTCTAAAAGGTGGTTCTTAAACTTACCAGCACTTGTGGATTCCTAAACGCTCAAAAGCAGATTCCCAGCGTAGTTGGCTAAAGAACTCCCTGAATAGCTTAAAGTTTGCTCTACTGAAGTCCAGGGTAGCAACTCTGCTTTCCTCTTTCCTTATTACACTGAAAATTTTAAACTCAAGCATTTCATGATCACTGTGGCCAAGACAGCCACCTGCCATCACACCCCGACAAGTCCCTTTCTAATCAGAAGTAGCAAGTCTAGGGCGCCTCTTTCCTGGTTAGCCCACTGGGCCTGCTTATCGCTCCAGAACAGCCTGTAGCCTTCCATCCCAGTGCTCCAATGGTGGGACTCATTCCACCAAGTCTCACTATTACCAATGATAAATTTTCCATCCTCAAAAGACAGCAATGAACTGCTTGTCACCTTGAGGTCTGTAAGCAAAAGAAACTCCAGTGAAATAACTGTTTATTGCTGCATGAGCTGGGCAGTGGCTTGCTGGGACCATTGCTTTAATGTGGTGTATCAAAATGTATTTCCATAAACGTGTGTTCTAGATATACTTATGGAACTGCCAGCAGCTAGGACACGAGAAACATTATGTTAGTACCTATAATAGCAATATTTAGATGTATTTTACTTCTCAAAGAGCGTAGTCATGCAACCTACAAAATACTTCATAGGAGACTCCCATTTCCACACGTCTTTTTAAACTCCTGCAGTGAAGCAGCAGTGGTTAAGCAGTATCAAATTATCTGTGATATCATCATTGTTTAATGAGCAAAAAAATACATTTACTTTTAGTTCAGAGTATACCGTCTATAAAGCCATGTAAATGTAATTTCCAGAATTTCAGCTAAAAGGCTGTAAAAAATTACAGTCCTTAATTAGTATTACTCTGCTTAGAAGGAATGATACAAATACACATGCAATGGGATCCCTTTCTCTTGCTGAATAGAGAGGGTTTCAGACCAGCCTTATACCTTTTTTTTTTTTCCCCAAGAAATAAATAACACTGTCACTAAGGTAACAAAATCTGAAATGTTGTCTAGAGTTGACACTTGAGTTTATTTGTGTAGTTTCAAATATTTGGAGAAGTGCTAGAAGGTAACTGTAAATTTCTTCTCTCATTTTGAGACCTCTGCGCAGGAATATAATGCACATTAAAATTATAGATACTAGTCACCTGAAATACTTCTCATGCTGAGAACCTTGATCTAGGATAGATCGAATTGTTATTTTTGTAGGCATTTTAAACTAAGTGAAATTAAATTAATCCTTGGCTATAGAAGGGGTCAGACAGTAAGAGCACTTTTCCCTAATCTTTCACTGTGCAAGAAAACCCTGTGTCTGTCACCTGCTGAAATCACCAGGACTCTTCTGCGTGTTCACTGTTAGAATTCAGGCTTCTGTCTCTGTATAAAACACTGTAAATTCCAGATATTTTTGTCATAGTTAGGGATAAATATGTATGTAGGAGAGGACCACAGAGCCAATGGAGGCAGGGGAGAACAAGACATAGTAACAGGAGACAGATGAGTGGGTAAATAGAAATGTAGAGCTCTAGGAAAAGAGTAAAGAGCAACATGGAAAGAGTGCAGGTGAAGAACCATAGAATCATAGCATCATAGAATGGGTAGAGATGGAAGGGACCTTGAAGATCAGAGAGACATCTTTAAAACTTGTCATGGACACAGAAAATAAGGAGAAATGGCAGAGAGATGGTGAGAATGTCAGATATGGAAAGAAAGCAAGCAGGGAGAAAGAATGAAGTCCTGATCCCATGGGGCTGTGGGGACACGCGTAAGAGCTGTAGGGTGTTAGATGTCCAGAAATTCACTCTTGATTTAATAGACTATATCTCTTCTCCCCAGAGATACTTCTTGTCCAGCAGCGATCTGGTGCAGCTATCGGGGCACTACTACAGCAGCTGCATCTTCACTGAAGAGTACAAGGAAAAGGACTTCCTATCTGATCTGCACCTCTTCACAATGCTGAAGGAAACTACCCTAATGACATAGATGTACTCAAACACAACATACTTGGATATTAGCAGCTTCAAGAAAAGAGACTGGACATTTTCTTTTTCTGGTAGAAAAACAATATAAGGTAAGGCAGAAAATCAAGAAAAATGCCTCCAAGTCTTCCTTTTTTTCCCACTGCATTAAAAAACAGGGAAGCAAAGCACACTCTTTTTGAAGCTACTCCCACATGAAAAGCGAGATGCCTAACAAAGGGTCCCCCATGAAATTATCTTGTCCTTCTGAGATGTGAGTAAAACTACAACCTGTGTCTGTGTAAGTCACATTCCAGGGAGTCCCATAGTGCTTTATTTACCAAGGCTGCTAGGAGAGGGCTCTTAACACTCTTACCTGCCATTCAGAAAAACAGAACTCTCAGACAAGACATCAAGAGGATACCTAGCCCAGCCTCTTGGCTTGAGTCAGGACCAGCTCTACCTAAGTCTTTCCTGACAGAGGTTTCCAGGAGCTGCCATGGAAGGTAACAACACCTCCTTCTTAAGCATCCTGTTATAGCGTTTGGCTGTCTGCTTGGCTGAAGAATTATTGTCAATGTCTAAGCTTAGTCTTCCATACTGCAGCTGAAACTCATTATATCTTGTTTGCACCACCCAAGCATTGCACAGAGAATTGTACGGCAACTCAGATGCAGGATGAGGATTTTTGCTAGAACTCCAGGTATTAGGTCAATATAAGGTTATGCAGTAACGAAACAGATGGGAAATCAGGTCCAGATATCTGCAGAATGATCTGCGTGCAGAAATTGCTGTTTATGGTTTGCTGAGTTGAGTGAACAGTGCGTATGTCTGATGCTTGCTATGTCATATCTTTTTCTGTAGTGAGAGCAGACCATAGAATCGTAGAATCACAGAATGGTTAGAGTTGGAAGGGAAAAAAAGTCATCTAGTTGCAAGTCCCCTGCCATGGGCCGGGACACCTCCCACTAGACCAGGCTGCTCAAAGCCCCATCCAACCTGACCTTGAACACTTCCAGGGATGGCGAATCCACAACTTCTCTGGGCAACCTGTTCCAGTGCCTCACCACCCTCACAGGAAAGAATTTATTCCTTATATCTAATCTAAATCTACCCTCTTTCAGTTTAAAATCATTACCCCTCGACCTATCAGTACACTCCCTGATAAAGAGTCCCTCCCCATCTTTCCTGTAGGCCCCCTTTAGGCACTGGAAGGGCGTTATAAAGTCTCCTCGGAGCTTTCTCTTCTCCAGACTGAACAAGTTTCTCAGCCTGTCTTCATAGGCAGGCTCCAGTGTGTATAGTGCTCCAGCCCTCTTATTGTCTTTGTGGACCTCCTCTGGACTCACTTCATAGGACCATGTCCTTATGTTGGGGGCCCCAGAGCTGGATGCAGTACTGCGGGTGGGATCTCACAAGAGTGGAGCAGAGGGGCAGAATGACTTCCTTCAATAACTGTTGCAGTATTCTGTCAGATAATTCGCGTATCAGAATCAAAGGTATGTGAAACACTTGAAAGTAGTTGAACAACTTCTTAGGGCAGTACACTGACTCCTGTGAAATTTTACACCTGATGTAAATAGGATCAGAACTTGGGTAACTGCCTCTCAGTGTGCACTGAAGTTTGCCAGAAAACTTCTTCTCAAATGCAGGCTTGAACATGCAATTAAAAATAATGAGAAAGTAGGTTTATGACTTTGTGTGTGATAGAAGGGTGGAAACTAATTACTTGTGGGCCCTTCCCTTGTACCCCTCTTTGGCATGATCACTTAGTAAGTCATTTAAATAAGCTCTTATTTATTGGGAGACAATATAATATGGAAATAATTGCAACAAATCTTTTTCCCTCCTAGAATCTTGATCTCCTGGAGAATTCATTGGTCTCCAACTTCTGGAAGAACAGACTGATCCAGCAAAAAAGGCATTATCTTCTTTATGTGATACTCATAAGCGCAGATATTTGCTAGTTTTATCAATTTTTGTTGTTATGCTAAGGCAGTCAGAATACACTTTTCATGTCAGTGTATCATTCTGTATGGCAGAACATCAATAAATTCCCATTGTTTTGGGAATTAAATTTGATGGGGCTGCATGCCAGATGGATTGGCTTTTATGCCTATGATGAATCTTCATTTTTGAAGGTTGGTACTTGTGAAATGGATTGTTATGAGGGTGAATAGCTCTTTGCTTCTTCAGATAATGGATTGCTCTAAAAAAGACAAGATAGCCAAATTAGCTTGTGCATTCCAGGATAATTACATATTGATGACAAAAATCAGTTTTACACAAAAATCCTAAACACAGAGTTATTGGTTGCAATAGAATCTCAGGTAGGGTTTCTACTATGCCTATGAAATCCCTTATTTAGAATATTTTATTCAGTAGTTGAAATAAATTAAAATGTTGTTCCCACAAAAAGTGGATTACATGCCCATTAATATTAGAAAATATATATTGTGGAATGTTGGTACTCTGCTTCTTCATGATTAAAAAAATGCAGCATTATCAAAAAAGAACTGCTGTTAATACTAGCACAGGTATCATAGATTTGCTAAGGCTGACATTAATCTCAAACTTCTCACAACACAGTTTTATTCCAGGAAGCGCTTGGAAATATGAACAATTCTATGATGATTTTATATCTCTTTAGCACATGTTTTGCTTTGCCTGTAAATTGTGCACCTGTGCACAGTCTAAGTTCCTCGCTTATTTAAGGTACGTGACAATCTACTCAGTTGCTTGGGTTTTGTGAACATGTTTCTGCAGCTTGAACTGAACTGGAACAAGTTGGCACTGGAACAGGTTGCCCAGGGAAGCTGTGGATTCCCCATCCCTGGAAGTGTTCAAGGCCGGGCTGGATGAGGCTTTGAGCAGCCTGGTCTAGTGGGAGGTGTCCCTGCCCATGGCAGGGGGGTTGGAACTAGATGATCTTTAAGGTCCCTTCCAACCCAAACCATTCTGTGATTCTGTGATTCTGTGTGAACTGTCAGGACAATCTTTGCCAGTGTATCTATTTTCTCTTCCCAGCTGCCGTGGTTTAGCCTCAGACGGCAACAAAGAACCACGTGCCGCTCGCTCGTGCCTTCCAAACACAGGAAGAATCGTAAGAAAAGGCAAGACTCTTGGGTTGAGACAAAGGCAGTTTAATAGAACAGCAAAGGGAACAGGCAAACAACAACAACAACAACAACACGGATACGGGAATATACAAACGCGATTACGGAACCGCCGCTCCCCCGCCGCTCGCCGCTCGCCGGCCGGACCCGGGCCGCCCCAGCCCGCTTTTAAGCAGCAACTTCCTGCCCCCTCCCCCGGCAGCTCAGGGTGGGCGTGGCTCACATGGCATGGAATACCAGGAAAAGTTAACCCTATCCCCACCGGAACCAGGACATTATCCACCCCTTATTCCATACCATCTATGCCATGCCCAGCAGGTTCCAATGAATTGCCACCACTTTCCCCTGTTATATATATATATATACACACATATAATACCCTTAGTTTATGGGTCATCCCTCCAAAGTGTCCGTTGAGTTCTTTTAATCCACGGCTTTAGGCTCCATCTGTTAGAACAGTCTCTCAGGGCAGGTGAGTTGCTGGGTGGTGCTGGTCTATTGCATGCTGTATTTTTCGGAGCTTGTGACTGGTGCACCTGGTGTGGCTCATGCACGCAGTCTGTAGGCTGAAGATGTAGATCTTGAGGAAACTCCTGGGCGCCGGCTGCTGAGATCAGTTCTTATCCCATCATCCCTGTGCCTTACTTGTAGTACAACTGATAGCAATGAGGACATACAGTGACAGTGTTACTTAGCAATTAACAGCACACAATCTGATTCATTGGCTATTCTCGCCCAAAATCAGATCTCCATGAGGTACACATCAGACTTCCCCATCCTTCCGCATCACCCACCAAGTGCACCCAGGTCCTTGGGCAAAAGCAATCCCACGGATGGGTTTGCCTTTGCCTGAGGCAGGACTAACCCAGACTGTCTTCCCTAGCATATTCTTCATGTGCACTACGGGGACTTTATCCCCTTCTACAGTACGTGGAAGTTTTGATTGGGCAGGGCCAGCCCGATTGTTAGATCCCCTGGTGTTAACTAGTCAGGTAGCTTTTGCTAAATGCGTATCCCAGTGTTTGAAAGTCCCACCACCCATTGCTCTCAGTGTAGTTTTTAACAGTCCATTGTATCGTTCTATCTTCCCAGAGGCTGGGGCGTGATAGGGGATGTGATACACCCACTCGATACCATGCTCTTTGGCCCAGGTGTCTATGAGGCTGTTTCGGAAATGAGTCCCATTGTCCGACTCAATTCTCTCTGGGGTACCATGTCGCCACAGGACTTGCTTTTCAAGGCCCAGGATAGTGTTCCGGGCAGTGGCATGGGGCACAGGGTATGTTTCCAGCCATCCAGTGGTTGCTTCCACCATTGTGAGCACATAGCGCTTGCCTTGACGGGTTTGTGGCAGCGTGATATAATCAATCTGCCAGGCCTCCCCATATTTGTATTTCAGCCATCGCCCTCCATACCAAAGAGGCTTCAAACGCTTGGCTTGTTTGATCGCAGCGCATGTCTCACATTCATGGATGACCTGTGCAATAGTGTCCATGGTCAAGTCCACCCCTCGGTCACGAGCCCATCTATATGTCGCATCTCTCCCTTGATGGCCTGAGGAGTCATGGGCCCACCGAGCTATGAATAGTTCACCCTTATGTTGCCAGTCCAGATCCACCTGAGCCACTTCAATCCTAGCGGCCCGATCCACCTGCTGGTTGTTCTGATGTTCCTCCGTGGCCCGATTCTTTGGTACGTGGGCATCTACATGGCGTACTTTCACAACCAGATTCTCTATCCAGGCAGCAATATCTTGCCATAGGTCAGCAGCCCAGATGGGTTTGCCTCTGCGCTGCCAGTTGCCCTGCTTCCACTGCTGTAACCATCCCCACAGAGCATTTGCCACCATCCATGAGTCAGTGTAGAGATAAAGTACTGGCCATTTTTCTCGCTCAGCAATGTCCAAAGCCAGCTGAATAGCCTTCACCTCTGCAAACTGGCTCGATTCACCCTGTCCCTCACTGGCTTCTGCAACCCGTCGTGTAGGACTCCACACAGCAGCCTTCCACTTTCGATGCTTTCCCACAATACGGCAGGACCCATCAGTGAACAGGGCATATTTCTTCTCATTTTCTGGCAGTTTATTATATGGTGGGGCCTCTTCTGCACGCGTCACCTCCTCCTCTGGTGACATTCCGAAATCCTTGCCGTCTGGCCAGTCCATGATCACTTCCAGAATTCCCGGGCGACTGGGGTTTCCCATTCGAGTTCGCTGCGTGATCAGTGCAATCCACTTACTCCATGTAGCATCGGTTGCATGATGTGTGGTGGGGACCCTTTCTTTGAACATCCAACCCAGCACCGGCAGTCGAGGTGCTAAGAGGAGCTGTGCTTCTGTACCAACCACTTCCGAAGCAGCTCGAACCCCTTCATATGCTGCCAATATCTCTTTTTCTGTTGGAGTGTAGCGGGCTTCGGATCCTCTGTATCCACGACTCCAAAACCCTAGGGGTCGACCTCGAGTCTCCCCTGGTGCTTTCTGCCAGAGGCTCCAGGTAGGGCCGTTCTCCCCAGCTGCAGTGTAGAGCACATTTTTAACATCTTGTCCTGCCCGGACTGGCCCCAGGGCCACTGCATGGACTATTTCCTGTTTGATTTGTTCAAAAGCTTGTCGTTGCTCAGGACCCCATTTAAAATCATTCTTCTTCTGGGTTACTTGATACAGAGGGCTTACAATTTGACTGTAATCTGGGATATGCATTCTCCAAAAACCCACAATGCCTAAGAAAGCTTGTGTTTCCTTTTTACTAGTTGGTGGAGACATAGCTGCTATTTTGTTGATCACATCCATTGGAATCTGACGGCGTCCATCTTGCCATTTTATTCCTAAAAACTGGATCTCCTGCGCAGGTCCCTTGACCTTACTTCGCTTTATAGCAAAACCAGCGTTCAGAAGGATTTGGACTATTTTACTCCCTTTCTCAAAAACTTCTTCTGCTGTGTTTCCCCATACAATGATGTCATCAATGTACTGCAGATGTTCTGGAGCTTCACCCTGTTCCAGTGCAGTCTGGATCAGTCCATGGCAAATGGTGGGGCTGTGTTTCCACCCCTGGGGCAGTCGATTCCAGGTGTATTGGATGCCCCTCCAAGTGAAAGCAAACTGTGGCCTGCACTCTGCTGCCAAAGGGATTGAGAAAAATGCATTCGCTATATCAATCGTGGCATACCACTTGGCTGCCTTGGACTCCAGTTCGTACTGGAGTTCTAGCATGTCTGGCACAGCAGCACTCAGCGGTGGCGTGACTTCATTCAGACCACGATAGTCTACAGTTAGCCTCCACTCTCCATTAGATTTTCGCACCGGCCATATGGGACTGTTAAAGGGTGAGCGAGTCTTGCTGATCACTCCTTGAACCTCTAGTTGACGAATCAGCTCATGGATGGGAATCAGAGAGTCTCGGTTAGTGCGATACTGCCGCCGATGCACCGTTGTGGTAGCAATCGGCACCTGTTGTTCTTTGACCCTCAACACCCCCACAACAGAAGAATCCTCTGAGAGACCAGGCAAGGCAGACAACTGTTTAACTTCCTCTGTCTCCAAAGCAGCTATGCCAAAGGCCCAGCGGTACCCTTTTGGGTCCTTAAAATACCCTCTCCTGAGGTAATCTATACCAAGGATGCATGGAGCCTCTGGGCCAGTCACAATGGGATGCTTTTGCCACTCATTCCCAGTTAGGCTCACTTCTGCCTCCAGTACAGTCAACTCTTGGGATCCCCCTGTCACCCCAGAAATACAAATGGGTTCTGCCCCTCTATAGCTTGATGGTATTAAAGTACACTGCGCACCCGTGTCCACTAGAGCCTTATACTCCTGTGGGTCTGATGTGCCAGGCCATCGAATCCACACCGTCCAATAAACCCGGTTATCCCTTTCCTCCACCTGGCCGGAGGCAGGGCCCCCCTAATACTGGTCATAGTATCCATTACTCACTTCTTGCATAAATGACTTGGAAGTTCCTTCAAGAGGATCAGAAGCAAGATCAAGCCTTCTGCTTTGTCTGGGGAACGGCCCACTGGAAACTGGGGCGGCACTTTTCCTGGAGGGATCCCCTTTTGTGGTTGTCCTTCCTTGCAACTCCTGTACCCGTGTCCGCAGGATCGAAGTAGGTTGTCCGTCCCACTTCCTCATGTCCTCTCCGTGGTCCCGCAGGTAGAACCACAGGGTGCCTCGTGGTGTGTACCCTCTGTACTCTCTCTCTTGAGTGGGGAAATGCCTGCTTCTAATAGCTGAGATGCTGGCCCGTGCAGGTGGGGAGTAGGACATATTCTCTTCAAGTTGCTGGACCTTCCGCGACAGTTTCTCCACAGCTGAGACAAGGGGGGAAGAGAGACTTTCTTCATATCGCCGGAGCCGGCCAGCTACCTCATCCACCGTTGGTCCCTCTTCACCTTTCCATTCCATTACTGCCAGGGAGTTGGCATATGACGATGGTGCGCTCCGTACAAACTTCCGCCACATGGGCCTTGTGCATCGCACCTCATCAGGGTCTGTGGGTAAGTCTGCATTGTCCAAGTCATAATAAATCATCTCCCGCACGGCTAATTCTCTCAGGTACTGGATACCTCTTTCCGTGGTAGTCCACTTGCTTGGCTGACATACAACATCCTCGCTGAAGGGGTACCTCTCCCTCACGCCTAACAGGAGTCGTTTCCAGAGGCTGAGGGCTTGGGTCTTTTTCCCGATCGCCTTGTCAATGCCGCCTTCCCTAGACAGGGATCCCAGCTGCCTGGCCTCCCTACCCTCTAATTCCAGGCTACTGGCCCCATTATCCCAGCACCGGAGCAGCCAGGTGACAATGTGCTCGCCTGAAAGTCGGCTAAAATCTTTTCGCATATCCCGCAGCTCACTCAAGGATAGGGATCGAGTAATTATCTCTGGTTCTGCCTCTTCCTCCTGCTCTCGTGATGGCCCTGGTTCATCATCATCTCTTACTAAGCGAACTGATTTCTTTGTGTACTTCTTCTTCTGTATGGGGGCAACTGATACTGGCATGGGTTGGTTCCCTGGTTCGGTGGCAGTGGCTACCACGGGGGTTGCAGTAGCCGCAGTGTCTGTCGCAAGGATTGCAGTAGCCGCAGTGTCCGTCGCAAGGATTGCAGCAGCCGCAGGGGCCGCCGCAGGGGCTGCAGCAGCCGCAGGGGCCGCCGCAGGGGCTGCAGCAGGGGCTGCAGCAGCCGCAGGGGCCGCCGCAGGGGCCGCCGCAGGGGCTGCAGCAGGGGCTGCAGCAGCCGCAGGGGCCGCCGCAGGTCTGGTTTCCATCTCTTCCCCTTGAGGGTGCTGCATAATTCTGAGCAGTGCCTGGTAGATACTGGCCAGGGCCCAGCACAGCGCGGTGAGTTGTGCCTCTCTAGAATAGCCACAGCATTTTCCCTTCAAATATTCTACCACTTTATCAGGGTCCTGTAATTGTTCAGGGGTAAAGTCCCAGACCATTGGAGGTGAGTAGTTCTCTAGGTACCTGCCCATGCTCTCCCACATGCCATGCCAGCCCTGACTATCCAGCCTCGGAGCAGATCTCCGGGTGGTAGTCTTAAATAGTCGCTTAACCCTAAACAAGACCTGGAACGTATTCAGGAGACATAGCACTAGGAACACGCTAGTTTGAGTATCCCAAGGATATTCAAAATTCTCAAAAGCTGTCATACCTGACCCGAAGGAGAAAAGGGAGGCAAAAGGGCTGGGGAAATTATTAACAAATTCTGAGAGACGGTGTCCAATGTACGGACAGGACAGCAAAACCGCATAAACACCCCAAAACAGCCGTCTGAACAGTGATGTTATCATATCATAAACAGATATCGCACAGGACAGCAGAATGATAATCCTCATCCCTGTTCCAGACATGGTAAACAGCATCGCAGGGAGTACATAAGCCATATAGGAATTTATGTAACACAGCCATGAGAACAAACCAAGCAACATGATGACCAGTGACTACTTACCTAATAAAATAAATGCATACAAAAAAAAAAAACCAAAACCGTTTTTTCCACGTTCTAGTTGGATTCTGTCGTTATCTCAACCCTTCGAGCCCCACGTTGGGCGCCAAAAAGGACTGCCGTGGTTTAGCCTCAGACGGCAACAAAGAACCACGTGCCGCTCGCTCGTGCCTTCCAAACACAGGAAGAATCGTAAGAAAAGGCAAGACTCTTGGGTTGAGACAAAGGCAGTTTAATAGAACAGCAAAGGGAACAGGCAAACAACAACAACAACAACAACAACACGGATACGGGAATATACAAACGCGATTACGGAACCGCCGCTCCCCCGCCGCTCGCCGCTCGCCGGCCGGACCCGGGCCGCCCCAGCCCGCTTTTAAGCAGCAACTTCCTGCCCCCTCCCCCGGCAGCTCAGGGTGGGCGTGGCTCACATGGCATGGAATACCAGGAAAAGTTAACCCTATCCCCACCGGAACCAGGACACCAGCCTACTGATGCTGGAGAAGATAAGTTGTCTTTGCATTTGCCAGGTTAGCCAATCTGAACTCAGTTCACGGTCTGTGAAAGAAAAATTCCAAATTTCAGGATTATTTCCAGGGAAAAGTACCCACTTTTCATATATTAAAATGAAAAAGACAGCTGAAGAGCGCTAGTGCAAATACCAGCAGAAGCCTTTGGGACCGGCAACAGTTTCCTAGGATGTAAGCAAACATACTGCTCTCTTGAGCAAGAGTGTTTATCAATCATGCCTAGCAGTAGATACTGACTTTGCACCATAGAGGTAAGAGAACTGAATGTGTAACTACTGTGGTAACTATCGAAGTTCTGGTTAGCAAGGCAAGACTACTTAGTTATATTTGGGTTTCTATGGGGAGACGGTTTTTACCTATAGCTGAAAAGCATGGCGTTGCACTTCAGCCAAGATCACCTAATAATGAGCTGCTGCTGAAAGAGGTGCTAATAATCACTCCACCTCAGCTCCTTGATGTCGGACCAAGTGATCATGTGCCTGCAGAGCTAGTGAATGAAGTAGAAATCCTCATTTCTTTTAAAACACAGACTTTAATTCCCAAGAATGGCTACCGGAACTGACTCCCATACAGGTGTACAGCCCTAACTGTGGTGTCCATTCAAACATAATGCCACCAAGAGAGATTGATAAATTCTAAGACTTCTGTACTCCGGGGATGGTTTGTGCTATGACAGCAGCAAGACTGCTTTCACAACCTCAGGGTCATATCAGGGAAATGTAGAGGACAGAAGAAAAAATTAGCATTCTCGATAGTGGGCTTCCTCAAGCCTGTTTTGTCCCTGCATCTATGGGTATCATCCCCCCTGCTCAGGATGGCTCTCATACCTGTTCTGTCTGGTTACAAATATACCCTCAACATGCCAGCCCACAGGGAATGGCAACTATAAGCCTTGAGGCTTATACTATTCTCCCATTCCAGCTATGCATGATCACCTCTTGGATAATGTGACAGCTGCAAAAGAAAAAAAGACAAGTGTTGTTGGAGATAATGTACCCCCTTCTGTTACTTGCCACCTCTCTCCTATCATGTGTCTAGCTGATGTAGTCCTTAAAATGCAGAGCAAAACCTCAAAAGCGGGCCTGGTCAGAATCTTGACAACTATTCAAACATTTCAAAACTCCTTTAACTGTCAGAAAAATGGGTGGAGAATAGCAGGGTAACGCTATCCTTTCAACAAACTGTGTAATAATCTGAAATGCAATTCATTTGGGAGAAAAGAATTTCTGGATTAAAGTGTAACTTGGAAATTTGAAGAAGGTTAAATTTGCATTTCCCCCATGCAAAGTTTTGTTCCTGTCTTTTGCTGTTTTTGTATAACATCTACTCACATTAGCCCCTAGTAGTCCCTCATGTCAGAACAGACCAATTTCTTCTGGCTGAATTACCTGGCAACTCTTTAGATAAAATCTAATACCTGTAGCTCAAGAAAATAGAATTAGTGTTTGCCTGTCAGGCCTTGCTGTGGCCTGTATACTTCATCAAGGTAATAACAACACGACACAGTGACATAAACCTTCATCCAATACATTGAGCCAAGTCATGACATGCAAGGGTATAAGTAGGGAAAAAAGGTCACCAGAACCAAACCTGGTATTTAAACTTTTCAACAAGGTAAACCAGAAGGAAATTGTTCTTGAGGCATTGCTCAGTCTTACCATCTTAACTTCCCCACTTGCTCAGTTAAAGTGCAAGTAGCTAATGATAGTCACAGTGATATGCAGAGAGGTTGCCAATAATGCTCTGTTTTGAAGATGTCCCAGTCTCAACAGATGGTAGTTTTGTAAAGTGGGGTGCTAGATTTATCCTTAATTTCCTTGCAGCCGTTCTTTTGGCTGCAGTTTTTGTATCAATGTCAGCTTCAGCTTCCATTAGTGGAAGCATATGTGCTGTCGAACTGTCATGGTGTCTTCCTAAACAAAAGCAAGTTTCTAGTAGCATTCCCACTCACTTCAATGGGAGCTCAGCAGTGTCAGTCAGGCTTCTCAAAACAGCAACCATGCAAGCAGGGAACTCCTGGTTGCCACAAAAAGCAAAACAGACAAAAAGCATGAACTGTGGTTGACTGTAATATTGCATACCTAAGCGAACAGATCAAGCTGTTGCAAAAGTCTCAGGATATTGTAAACTAATTTATTCAGAAAGGCAAACACCATGAATAACTAACAAGCATATTTATTTCAGCCATGACCATGAATTGCCCAAATGAAAGCAGGGATAATATTGATCAAAGATGTTGGAAAGATAAGGACATACCAAACTGCTTTGCCTTATTTTTGTTCTGAACAAGGCTACATGTGTACAAATCTCAAGCTTCCTTAAGAAATCTTTCAGGCAAAGCTTTTCTTAAACAACCTCTTCATTTGTCTCTCTCCATCAAGACAAATATTTCTCTTTGTTCTTAAGGCAAACCTTCCCTCTCACAGAGAGTCTTGCAATGTGACAAGCCTGCATCATCCACCATATGAGAAGATCTCCTATATTATTTGTGTGATTTTGAGCACCGTAAGATGACAATTCAGGCAGAGGTATTTGAAAAATCCCAGAGAGTAGATTTTCTTGTTTTTCAAGCAGAGTAGGCTTGCAATGAACCAAAAACAGATGAGAGCTTTAACATTTAGATGAATAGTGAAGGTGCTACAGTAACGGAATGAGGGTAAGGTATGAAAGGAACGAGCAATTTATAATAATCTTTGTTTCTTAGAAGATGAGACAATATGGAAGACAGGATATAGACATACTTCCACAGGTAATTACTCCTCTATTTTCAAATAACACATATGCTGTATGTGCACATTTAGAAAAAACAAGAAGTCTAGAGATCCAAAGTACTATTTCGAGTTCTGTTTTCTTATGTGCTTGCAATAGCACAGAAGTTTTCAAAAAAACAATCTTTGTCTGTGGATGTGCTAGCTTTTCATTCTAATAATGCTTAGCAGTATAGGTAGCAACCCTTAGTTACTGCTGTAGCTGGTGATAGAGATTATTGAAAACAGACCACCATGCAAAATATTGTATTGTGTGTATCATCCTTTGGGAGTCAGAGGTTAGTCAGCGATGGAGGCAAGGTGGCTGATACAAGAAGCAAACCCCATGATTTCATATGGAGAGTCCCATATGAATGAGACTTCCGTGAATGCCACCAGGTCATCTAACATTTTATCCCCAGGGTACAGTTGCATAATGAAAGTGTACAAAAAAGGTCTAATGCGGTCTGTTGACAAATACACTGAAGTAGGCAGCAATCTAGTTTGAGTGTTGCTGAAAACTGATGTTGGGAAGATTGGTGGCCCAGGCGGGGAGATCTGATGTTGAGGAAAGAGCGCCTGCTCTGCTACAGAGAGCTATCATTGCCTTCGCAAATCATTTATCCATCCTAAAAAATCCCTGACACCATTAAGAGGTGTCAGGCACAGAGCCCAGGCTGTCAAAAGAGTGGCTGTCAGAGCACCTGAACTTGTCTCTTGCCCATCGTCATACTGGAGGGATGTCTCTCTCGCATAGACAGTGATGAGGCTGTGCCACCCTGCATTGCTTATCCAACATGCAGTAGCAGTACCCCAGGTACTCTGGAAAGTATGCTGCCAGACTAGATTTGTTTGTAAAGATTATGGAAGGACCAGACAAACATTTGGGTGGTGTCTGGGCACTGTGAGAAATGCAAGTGGTGGTATTAGCATCATCTCAGGCAGGACAGGGCAGATTGCATTCCTTATCTATCATTTTTCTCTCTGGAACAATATTGCTATTATCTTAGCAGGAGAAGGATAATATATTTTTTACACATTTTAATAACAGTCTTATCACTTTTCTTTGCAGTATAAATACACAATGCCTGTCCATCCTCTGCCACTGCCATGCCAGCAGACACCAGTTCGACCCCAGCTAGGTTACAAGTACAAAAGCCATTGCTGCAGCCCACAGTGCAGCCTGCCAAGCAAGCCCGAGTCCAGCACAATAAAGCACAGACACTAGTCCTACAGGGGCAGCAGCCATTTCACCAAGGAGGACTTTCAGGGGTCCAGCAACAGTTGCCAGCTGCCAGAAGTCAACAGCAGGTAGTTTTCATCTATGTAGACCCATTGAAGTTGGTCCTTTCTTTTGGCTTGACAAGTCTCCGGACAGGTTCTACACTACAGGTAGTTTGCCAGACTCATTCCTGCATTTTGACTTACTTAAATAAGACAGTGTTTATTTGCATTGGGAATGCTAGTGGCCAGTTTCTTACCACAGGTGGAAATGGTAGGGTGGTGTCTCTCTGCATCTCTACCCTTTATGGTGCCAGTTCTGTCTGGAGAATGTGTAATGAACATCAACGGAAAGAAGGGCATGCTTTTGCTGGTGATGATCATCATGCAAGTCAAGATAGAATATAACCTCTGTGATCTTAAACTCAAGTAGCTTATGGTCATTTCACTCAGACAACTGGCTCTGCAAGATGAATATGGATAGATTCTCAGGTTCCTTATTTAACAAAATCCCACTGACAATTTTGAGGGCTATGTAAGTTTGATTCTTGCCCAGTGCAGGACCAGAGCTATATCCTACAGATAAAGGCTGCAATACCCCTTTCCCTGTGAAGTTACCACATAAGTTTATTCAGGAAATAAAATAATGCAAGGGCTAAAGAAGACCTAATGTGCTTGAAAGCCTGTGTGTTTTTCCATCTTTACCAGTTGCTCTAGTAACAGATATTACCTTCTTTTTTTTTTTTTTTTTACAAACAATGCTTTGTTTTTTTCCCTTACTTTTATTGCTCTTGAAAATGTACAAAGAACAGCAGGAGATGGTTTGAGGGAAGACAGGTAGCAAAAGTACTCTTTTGATATAAATATGTTCTTTAGCCAGGCCAAATACACTCTGCTGATGCAGTATGTCATTTAAAATTTCTTCTCTTTTGCTGTCTGCTATCTGATTCTCTCTGTTCAGCAAGTCTCAGTCTTTTTCACGTATGTACACTGTCTGCTTTTTTCTAAACAAAAGCAGTTACCAGCACCGAAATATTCAGGGTATTTGAGTCCCAAGGTGAGTATAGATTTTAATGTAAAGCTTTCTTAGGTACTGTAACACAATTATGCTACCGCAAAGTTTTGTGGCAACTCTTGGTCGGACTGAATTGTCTTATTCTCAGTCAGAACTAAGAATCAGATGAGGAGATGTCATTTTAGCAGAAACAGTAAGTCAGAAAAGCATCCATCTGTGTAAAAAATGTATTTGTAAAGGCAAGCTGGAAATTCTTTTCAAATGCCTCAATACTGTTTTCAGCTGCACCTACATGAACGGTGTAGGCAGACACGTCTTTGATAAGTCTGCCCTTGCTGATGGCGAGACACAAAACAGCTCTCTCCCAGGAGCTGAATAGTCACATTCAGCATACGCACAGCTCTGAGCTGATGCATTTAAATAGCTCTGGCCTGCAGCCAGCAGGGCATAAGTGGAGCAGATGTGACCATCTCTACTTGTCTGTGCCCCCAAAAGTAGTCCTGGTCATTCTTTCCAGCATCCATGGCACTGAACACTTGCTATCATCAACAAATTATTCTTTTCTTTTTGCTCCTGATGTACCCAATTGCATGTCAATTAGTCCAGCAAGGGGAAGCACAACAGCCCTTACAACAACTAGTTATTTCCCATGTCTCACTCTCCAATTCTTTCTGCTTTTACTCAGTTGCGTCAGCTTAATTAACTGGTTATTATTTTTTGTTTTATCTGGCTTTACCCTCAGCTGTTTCTTCTGTCCTATGAAGCAAGCCGAGGTGAGTTTATTTCAATTTTTCTCACCCTCAGACAACTGTCCTTTCAGTGGACGTTGCTGCAGGTAAAATTCAGCGTGAATTCAGAGGCTGATGTATTCAAAACCATGGCACAGACCTTTATGTACTCCTCTGTGTCTGGCAAAATTGGTTTTGAAATTTGCTTCAAAATTTCTGACAGAGTGCCTTTTTCACTCTGTTTTCCCCTAAAAACATAAATTTTTTTCAGTGGTGTAACAGTTGCCTTGCCTGAGTTATCTCTACTGTCTTTTTATCAGGGTGTCCCTACAAGACTTGACATAGGGAGCTCTGGAGAAATGCAGGTGAGTCATATCTGGGTCTATTCCATTAGAAGGGACATCTGTCTCGAAGAGATCATAAGGCAAGAACAGCCTGGGCTTTTTCAATGGAAATTTCAGTGTAACTGTTCTGTGTATTCACAGTTTTCTTTCAATCACAACCAAGGGCTTCATGATCTTTGCAATGCATATTTGTATAGAGGTTACTGCAAGCTTAATGTACATTGAGTTAGATCACAAATGTTGTTCTCATTATAAGACTTCCTTACACTATGGAAGCAGGAGGCAGAGGTCAAATGTAAATAAGAGTTGAAGTCCTGCAGTGTGGTCTTGGAAGAAGCAGGTGTGATAACTCGAAAACTTCATATCTTTCCAAGTGGATAGTTACTTTCTTGGAAAAGGACCAGAAAGAATTAATAATCATGAGTTTAAAAGCCACACTCAGATGGTAACTTTCTCTCTCAAGACTAAAGTCCACAGTTGAGGGCCACTTCGAGTTTCAAGAACCAGGTGTTCACTGATAACAGGAGATGGCAGGATCTGGTGGTGCATCTGGCATGGCCACAGGATAAAGACTCTTTGGCTGATCTATGTAGCACCTGTTTCTGAAGGCTGTCATTCCAGTACCAGCTTCCATATCACAAATGGCTGTGGAGGGTAGCTAGTCTTCTGCCTAGGCTTGCCAATAGCAGCTGACTGCACACATTGATGAGAAGCTGAGGAAACAACTTAGCCTTTTCAACTTTTTGGTTTTTTTTTGCAGGGAGGCAGAGTAGGTGCACCAGCCTCTGATGCCATGCTTCACATTTTTATTGTGTGTACAGTGGATTAGGAAGGGGGCCCCAAAACCCAGTCCTCCAGGGAGATGTCAAAACTGAAGATGACTCAGCAGCTTCAGGACAAAAGCTGCTGTTGCAAGAGGTGTCAATCAATTGGCTTCACCTCATGGGGATTTCACATCAGACTGGGGGAGTGATGTTCGTCTTCCAGAGGGGATGCTGGTGGGCCACAGTGAACCTGTGACATGTACTGAAAGCAATTTTCCAAATGACCCTATGGATCCAGCAGGTTGGACAGAAGGATTTTTGAGGAAACATGCAGCACTGCCAGGCAAGAAGGAACTCAGTTTCCCCCTGGCAGCCTTATACCCTTAATTTTTATTGCTCAGTCCTTCTGGAGGTCTAGAAAGTGAGTATGTATCGTACCTTGTATTCTGATGCCCTGCATACACCCCCCAAGCAGGAAATGAAGCCCAGCAGCCACTGACCATGTAGGGTGTAAAGCTCTTCTAAGAACTGTGAAGCGCCCTACGTCTGTTTTCTCTGCATGATGCATTGGCAAACGAGATATAGTAACCTATTTTTCTGGGGCTTGCAATAAAGCATTAATTGTATTAACCAATGTATACAGCCACGTAAACTCTAGCACAAAGATTTTTCTTTCTGTATTATTTGGGAGAGGGGAAAAAAGATGATTAATATTGAATTTTGTTAATGCAGTGAATTACTGTAAATTTTGTCTTCATGCTGCTGTATGTACACGTGTAGGGTGGCATGTACTCAACTTTTCCTCTTAAATGTCTCCTTGGTAGCAAGCAGAAATGCATCTTAAGTGACAAATGCTTTTGTGACATCCTTTTGTACTAGGAAACTGCATCTCCCCATGGGTGATCTAGGATATTATCTGAGAACAAGGTAGTGATTAAGTAATAAAGATGTATTCCACCATCCATTTTGCTACTCCTTTTTGAATAACAAAAATAACCAAAACACAAACAAAACCACCAAAGCACTTCAAATCCTGCATGTGAGAACAGTACATGGAAGAAGATATGAGATGCCATTCCAGATATCCAGGAAACGCTGCCTTTGCTTTTGAAAACACACAGCCATATGTTCAACATGGTATTCAGTCAAATGGATCTATACCAGGCGTTTGACCTCCAATCTGTCAGAGGTCTGTCCAGCCTGAGATAGATTCTATGCAGGCACAGTGTCTGGGGCAGCCTGTTGTTCGTACATGCTGCATGTCTGCATGGTAGGGCAAGGTTTCTGCCACAGCTGTGTTCAAGAATAGAGAGAGAGACAGCAACTTGAGTGGTATTGCTAGTGTGAACTTTAATCCATTACATCCATCACATCTCTTCAGAGCCGTTCGCATTAAAACTGAAATGAGGTGAGGGTCAAAGTATTTCTGATATGGAAATGCCAGATTAGGAAGGAGCACTAGCAATACATATTTACAACTGGGGAGAATAGCTTCAACTCCCAGGGACAGGCATTACTTCTATGACTGATAGTTGCTGTCTCTGTCACATTACCGGAGGCAAATAGCAGAAGTGTTATGGGTCCTAGAGACTTCTGTGGGACAGTGGAGAAGTATTCTCCTTTCTCAATAAACAGGTCTATCTTGAGGCCTCTATTCCTTGTGGCTCTACAGACTCTCTCGTGTCATACGTGTCAAGGTATTTCAGCCCACTGCCATCTGGGGCATGCAGTTACGGGATCACAGAATCATAGAATGGTTCAGGTTGGAAGGGACCTTAAAGATCATCTAGTTCCAATCCTCCTGCCCTGGGCAGGGACACCTCCCACTAGACCAGGCTGCTCAAAGCCCCATCCAGCCTGGCATTGAACACTTCCAGGGATGGGGATAAGGGTAACGTGCGGTGCTCAAGTGCAAGTATTGTACATCTTGTGTTGCTTGTGTTGCACAATGGCTTACTGTGAATTTCTGCCCAGCAGAAGTAGGAGGTGCACATGGGTGAGACAGACAGACTTGCAGAAATTCTGAGGAGGAGTAGAGGAAAGAAGAATGTAACCACACCAGCAAAAGAAAGTCGAAGGTGAGGAATCTGCTAGTAAGTATAGCAAAGGGGGATAAAGATCAGGGATGAGGAGAGGAAAGAACATAGGCCCAGTTTTCCACCCCAATCAAACCTTTCTCACTTGCAGGCAAGGTTGGAGAAGTTCTCCTCAGCCTGGCTGGAAGTGGCAGAACAAGGATCAGGTGCACCTGCTCCTGGATAGTGTGAGAAAAGGTAACGATAGACATGTTGAATGTAAACCATGCTGGCAGCTCTGTATCTGTTATTGGGAGCTACTGTGTTGTTTCATAGGTCTAAATCATAGCAAACAATGGTTTTAGCAAGCTCTGTGATTACACAAGGACTTTGCACTTCTGCAGCTTTTCATAATCTATTTGAACTTCATTCAAGCATTTCTAAACCAAGTGCATTGGATCAATCAAAAAATATGAAACAATTGTGTAATATGAGCCTCTCTCTTGGGTATTTCTTCTCATCTAACACTTTTAAGAGCACTTGGACAGTCTTACAGTAGTCTGTCTGGTTATCAGACCCATTCATCATGGGGGCGTTCTTTTATCCTCATGCTGTGGGTGTACAAATCAAAATTCGAAGGGGTTTGCTCAAGTGCTTTCACGTCAGTGATAAGAAACAAGGAAGGTGAAAAGAAACAAGGAAGGTGAACTCCAGGCTTAAGTCCACAGCTGATGTCCTAATCACCTTTGGTAATGCTCTGGAAAGGAGGAATATATTGCCAATATGTAATTATCTTTCTCTACCCATTTACAGAGGGAGGAAGAGCCCCTAGGGGAAATTGCTGATCGAATACGGAGATTTATCGTGCTTCCATTTCCCAGGAGCTCAGTCCTGCAAGGTCATCAGTGTACTCTGCTTTAGAAGTTAAGATTTATTGAAAGCACTTGCTTTGTTAGAGCTCTTCCATGATTAGGAATGTTCAACAAATTTGGGGAAGGAGATTAGGAGTCTGGTATTTCTTTTGGATCATTTATTGCACTGAAGGCTTCACAGAGAGGAACTAAGCGAAAGCAAGGCCGAGAAAAGCAGTTCCTTATGGAGAGAGCAGAAAGGATCAAATCTGACAGAAGAGGCGAACAGCCAACAGTAAGAGGCTTTTCATAAGGAACAGAGTAGCAGAGGAGGTACACAGAGCTTAAAAAGCATTCAAGAGGGGGTGTAAAAATGAATGCATCACGCAGTTAGTGCTCCTGCCAAAGAGTGGTATGAAACAAGGCAGCTTATTACGGCAGCTCTAAAGATACAGACAGTACCACTTTGCACAAGACAGTGCACTAATTTGCTGCTTACTGCCTTCTATCAGGTATGATGTGATCTGTGATCTGCTTCACTGCTGCTCCTTGACTGTATTAGGCATTTCCTTACATTTTCCTTGCCACATGTTGCCTTGTATTTGCATGGCAGAAGAGCTTTCAAAGTACCTGCTGGAACATACCACAGTCCCTGGTAATGCTGCAATTTGCTGTAATCTCAATTGCTAGATTTGCTCAGCAATCTGCTAGATCTGTAAATTCTTCCTGTTATAGCACAACCTCCCTCCACCCACCCCAGGCTCCGTTTCACATTCACTGAACAGATTTTCTCCCTTCTCCTCTCTCAAGTATGGGTCCTCGCTCCCCATCAGCTGCACTGTACCTTTAGGGGAGTATTATCTTCTAGTCTGGGCAGTAGGTTAAGCACAGCCTCTCCCAGAGCCTGTGAGCACTTGAGCTTTATGAGCTCATGCTTCAGGGAACCACAATAGCTGCAAGGAATCGGACCTACTCTGCTTGCAAAGATCTCCCAGCAGAGTCACTCAAACACTCTTTTTGTTAGACAGCACTAACACTCAGCTGTAGGCAAAGTTAAAACACCACCACAGCCATGTATATTTCCCTGTCCTGGTTTTCTCAGTGCTCCTGACCTTTCTCTGTCCAGGACTTTTCTGTTCAGCATGTCATCTCCCTCAGATCATGAACACAAAAAATGGAGGGACTCACTCATCCTTTACCCTCTTCTAGTCCAACTTATAGGGAACTGCCTGGAGAACCCCATCCTTTCACAGATGCCAGATACCTTTTATCGGATGATTCCCTGGCTGGTTTCCGCAAATTCTGTCTGGGTAGCAGCTGTTTGGATACCAGAAAGTGCTTCTCCTGAAAGAAGCTGTTTATTGCCTTGCTCATGCATGACACCTGTGTAAGTCCGTGAATCAAGTTCAGCTTTGTGGTACGCATACTTACAGATTACCTGTCTTTTATACCCAACAAATGCCTTTGGGAAGAAGTTAAACCCTTGAGGTAGGGTGAGATGCTGTTTGAGATTAAACAGGTAAAATGATTAAACAGATAAACTAACTGTTTCATGAAACCAGTCAGAAATTCTTTGCCTTAATCCAAAATATTCTCTGTAGATGAAAAAATAATTACCTGGGAGATGTCTTTTGCCAGTGGTATAGATGTTTTTTTAAGGGTGACCCTTGTAGATACCTAAGAACTTTGGATGTTGACCATCCATTGATTTAGTGGGCTTCAAGTATTGAAACACATTAGCAGCCATAGGCTTCACAAGAGTCTGGCAGTCAGTTAGGCCATTATATAGAAATAGTTTCCCACATAAATCCTGGATATCAGCAAGTTCCGGGGGAACGACTTTGTTTCTGAAGCTAATGAAGATAGGTGGGTGTAAAATTTTGTGAGAATGTCTGTGAAAATAATTAGTTCAGTGTGATTAATCTGTGTGTATGTTACTTTTAGAACCTTCAGACTGATTTTTCTGAGAAGAAAAATCTGGAATTTTGTTCATCAGCAATGAATGATAAGGACAGACAGGGAGGACCGTACTGGTAGGAGATGGGCCGCTGCACCAGGCTGTCTGTTGTCCTTCTCTGGGTAAGAGAGCACTAGAAGAGAGCATCAGCATTTCAAAGGGACTGTCACAGTGGTAACACAGACAACCAGTCTGTTTGGAGCACACCTCTGATCTGCTGCCGTGTTTCAGATGATTGTGATCAAAATGTTGTCAAAAATAAGGTTAGAAAGCACTCACAAGGTCATCTCATCTATCTGTTTTCTGCTCTATCTTCTGCACTTCAGTTGTACCATGCCACTTCCCACAGATGTTGTCTAGCCTATTCTTAATGACTACCTCCAATGGAGACACCATGAAGTCCCCCTCTTAATGTCTAATTTAACATTGCTACAAGTTAAAATCATTGCTTGTTCCCTTTGTCTCAGGAGATCGTCATAGCCTCTTTGTTCCTGCAGGGAAGTTTATGTAGCTGAAGCTTATTTCTGTGCATTGCCTGTAAGATAAACAGCCCTGCTCCTTTTGCTCTTGCCTTTTAGGCCATGTGTCCTTGACTTCTGGAAAGACACATTGTCCTCCTCAAAGAGATGTCACCCAGGGAAATGTGCAGTGCCCAAGACAAAACACAGTGACTCATCTAGTCACTGCTGATGCTTACCTGCTTTGTAGAAAGCACTCGTGTTCCTATTATCCCTGCGCGGTATAACACAGAGCTAAGATGCTCCTGCAGAAATCCCCCAGCCAGCTCAGCACTCCTGGTCCAAGCCACATCCTAGGCTTTCGGAAGCCAGCCCAACCTCTCCCTTGTGCAAGACTAGTACTGTACACCTAGCTTACTGGCCCTGGGACCATACTATAACTGCGACTTATTAATTAGATCTATAGCTCCTTTTCAAAGTTTCATGGAATCATAGAATGGTTAGAGTTGGAAGGGACCTTAAAGATCATCTAGTTCCAACCCCTTTGCCATGGGCAGGGACACCTCCCACTAGACCAGGCTGCTCAAAGCCTCATCCAGCCTGGCCTTGAACACTACCAGGGATGGGGCATCCACAGCTTCTATGGGCAACTTGTTCCAGTGCCTCATCACTGTCAGAATGAAAAATTTCTTCCTGGTATCTAATCTAAACCTACCCTCTTCCAGTTTGAAGCCATTACCCCTCATCCTATCACTACATGCCTTTGTAAAAAGTTCCTCTCCAGCTTTCTTGTAGGCCCTTTTGAGACACTGGAAAGCTGCCATAAGGTCTCCCCGGAGTCTTCTCTTCTCCAGGCTGAACAACCCCAGCCCTCTCAGCCTGTCCTCATAGCATAGGTGCTCCATCCATCTCACCATCTTCACGACTCTCCTCTGGACCCACTCCAACAGGTCCACACCCTTCTCGTGCTGAAGCCTCCAAAGCTGGATGCAATACACCAGGTGGGGTTTCACAAGAGTGGAGTAGTGGGGCAGAATCACCTCTCTTGACCTGCTGGCCACATTTCTCTTGATGCAGCCCAGGATACAGTTGGCCTTCTGGGCTGCAAGCACACATTGTTGAGCTTCTCATCAACCAAAATCCCCAAATCCCTCTCCTCAGGGCTGCTCTCAATCCATTCTCCACCCAGCCTGTAGTTGTGCTTGGGATTGCCCTGACCCAGGTTCAAGACGTTGCCATTGGCCTTGTTGAACTTCATGACAGTGTGACCAGCAGAAGTAGGAAGGTGATTGTCCCCCTGTACTCAGCACTGGTGAGGCCACCCCTTGAGTATTGTGTCCAGTTCTGGGCACCTCAATACAAGAGAGATATCGAGGTGCTGGAGCGAGCGCAGAGGAGGGCAACGAAGCTGGTGAAGGGCCTGGAGAATAAATCTGATAAGGAGTGATTGAAGGAGCTGGGACTGTTTAGTTTGAGGAAGAGGAGGCTGCGGGGAGACCTCATCACTCTCTACAACTACTGGAAAGGACACTGTAGAGAGGTTGCTGCTGGTCTCTTCTCACAGGTAATTAGCGATAGAACAAGAGGGAACGGGTTCAAGCTGCAGCAGGATAGGTTTAGACTGGAAATTAGGAAAAAATTCTTCACAGAAAGAGTGGTCAGACACTGGAATAGGCTGCCCAGGGAGGTGGTGGAGTCACCATACCTGAATGTGTTTAAGGGTTGTTTAGATGTGGTGTTAAGGGAAACAGTGTAAGGGTGAACTTTGTAGAGTGGAGTTGATGGTTGGACTTGATGATCCCAAGGGTGTTTTCCAACCTAAATGACTCTATGATTCTATGAGGTTGGCATGGGCCCACCTCTCAAGCTTGTCCAGGTCCCTCTGGATGGCATCCCTCCCTTGCAGCGTTTCTCTCGCCACTGCACCTGGCAGGGCAGTGGGGATCTCAAACCCAGAAACAATGTTATTTCTTTTACAAAAGCAACACAAAACAAAACAGAAAATCAGATCTGGCATCATGAAGATTGGTGTGAGTGTACAGGAATGACTCCTTCTGCTGTCTCTCTTGCCTGAATACGTAAGGTTAATCCAACTGCTTCCAGTGGGACAGAAAAAAGATGTCTTCCAGAAAAAATGCCAGAGACTTCTCTTTTTTTAGTGCCTTCCAGCAAGGATCATCTGCTAGGACCATCTGGACATCCCGAGTTCAATCAATTTCCTCTGTTAAAGGTAAACTTGGCTGTCGAAAGAGTGGCAGCACCTTTTTCTTTTCTATTTCTAGCTGACATTGTTTATATTTTCCTGTTGACCATAATTTGTAATAGAAATTTTGTTTGGCTTCACCTCTCCTCCCCCATCATCCCTTCTTTTGGGGTGGTTTTAAACAGCATCATTTGTAAAAGTATTTTGGAAAGGTGAACCCAAGAAGAGCCTTCATTCTTCACCACCCATTTGTATCATGGAGCATCCCCACCCCCAAAGACACAGAATAAAGAAATTATAACATAGCTTTTCTTTAGTAATTGGAGCACTCCTTTCAAGGGGACTTCCCATCTGTGGCACTCTATTGTTTGACTTTCATTCCATCTGAGCAGCTCACAACTCTCATTGCCCTCCAATACTCCCAAGGGATTAGGGAGGGCATGGAGGAATGTCTGGAGGACGTTTCCAGTGAAAAGTCTGGATGCATCCTTTGGTATCTATGTTGCAGGGGGTTCTCAGGGATTTAGTGATGCTTGAAGCACTAACTGGAGAAAAGCTTTGGCTGTATTCAAAACAACAACAATCAGTGTCCCATTTACACATCATGTTTACCTTTCTCCTATGTTAATGCAGGAAGCCATCAAGAGCAGATGATCTGGATCATTCTGTGACATTTTGGATATAAGCATTATGGATGGCACTTATAAATGTTTTAAGATCCATCATCTAACTGGGCTCAGTGGGATTCTGTAGACTCTTGCTATCTCAAGGGATGGGATATGTGACTGTGAGAGCTGAACTAGCAGAAACATAACTGCAGCTATTTCACAGTGTCAACTTTAAGTAACTACAAAAAGCTGACACAGTTGGCTTTATACTGATGCAATATATTGATGTTCACGCAGTGGTAAGCACTTCTAGAAGAGATACAGCCTAAATGATCTAACTTACTACTTTCTACACAGGAGTCTCTGACAGACTAGAGAATTAAAGACAGCCAATACCCCACTGCTAATCTCCAAAGATTTAACAGGTCTCTGCTGTAGGAAGTGAATGCACCTGGAAGATGTTCAGCATCCTCGGCTGAGTCCTTGCCTGCCTGCACAACTCCAAGACAGAACCTATTACTGCTTGAAGCTAACTTCATGGTAACTGACCTGAGTCACGCACACCCAAGACTTTGACTGTAGAAGTGGGAATCCCAGTATTTACTCCGACAGAAAGGCCTTTGCAAAATGCCAATTGCACAGGTTTTAACACAAACCAAAAAACTTTTATGTAAGGTGTTTTTCTGTCTTCTAGAAATTGTTGAGCCTGTTGAAGTTTGCCTAACCAGGCTCCAACGTGATTCTCTCACATGTGTGAGAGAGGTTTACAGATCCATGCAGACAAATTGCCCTGAGTCACCAGCTCAAACAGGTAAGCAGAAAGGGAGACGGGGGGGGGGGGGGGGGGGGGGGGAGGTTAGCAAATTTCCTTACATGTAAACAAAGACTGTGGAAGCAGGCAAAAAGAACAATAAATGCCTAAATCAGACTTACAACACTGGAAACAAAGCCTCACCATTCAAAGGGGAGAGTGGTGACAAAACAAGATATTTAAACACATTCTTCTGACCTCTCCACATCAACCCTTTCATCTTTCATTAGCCTTCGGTAGCATTCTGACATAACTCCTGCTAGACAGACATCTAACTTCCAGCTAAGAAACTTGATGGAAGGAACACACCACAGGAAAGCACTTTTGCGTCTATGCTTTTTTTCAGACTTACTTTCAAGCCCTGGCGTTGGTGTTTGTAATAATGTGTTGTCAAAAGAACTGCAGCCTGCCTTACACCTGTATGCTATTGGTTGTTCTTTTAGATAGATAACAGTGTGCTGCATCTTACATTGCTTCAGAAGACTGGGGAGGTAAACTGTTCTGGGATGCTGTATATTTAAATAGTAGGCTATTGCATATAATGCAACACTACTATCTAAAATGCTAGCCTTTCTGTTACGTGTGCTAAGTAGATACACGTTTACTATTGAAAAGGTGAAGAAGGGCTCTCTTTTTTAGCCCCACAACATCTGTATTCTGTCCCTCTATACTGGGAGCAGAAATGCTGAGGAGATGCCTCTCATCGCAGCACAGTGCCATACCACTTTTTGGCCCTGTTAACGCATCCCACATGTGATTGTGTGGGAAGTATAGGATCTATTATATACAATGTATGAGGAAGCCACGCATTGCTAATCCATTCACATCAGAGTTGTGTCTATCCCCAGGTTTTTGACATGCTGCAAAGGAAGAGAGAGCCTTGGGTGAAGGAAACCCCTCGACTTCAATTCTAGGCAGGCAGGCTGAAGCATTCATCCCTGTCAAGACTGAGGCAGCTGTGGACATGTGTGTAGATGTAGCATGGCCAGTTTTAGAGTTTAAAAACAAAATAATTCAGCAGCCGTTAGAGTATAAACTTTTGTAAGAAGCTTTCTGAAATTTAAGTTGGAAAACCTCCAACACCCCTCTGCATGGTGGTTTAAGCCCAAGTGTATCTCCTCCATGCTGAAATGCAGCTGTATGGTCCAAAGGTTTGGTCTGGAGCACATAAGGATCTCTTTATCCGTCAAGTCTGTGACACTGGGGATGAGGCCTGAGGACTGGGGAGGCTGGGGAGAACATCTACCTACAACTCATATCAACCATCCCAGTCTGGCTCTAAACAGCTAGCTTGGATGTTGCTAGCTCTGTAGTTGTAGCAGCCTGTAGCTGGTACATGCAGATAGCACCTAACTTGGTTATTCCTAAAACTTGTAATTGCCTGCAGGATAGGGCACTTCTCCTGCTGTAGATGCTTAGGCACCTTGGCAGATGTCCTAGGCAGTTTCCCTTAGCTGGGATCTGACAGCACACAGACTTACAGGCAACTATGGTCTGTGGTGGCTACTGCAGCACACTGGCCTTGTGGGGCTTTACCCTAAAGCAAGATGGTAAGGCAAAGTAACACTTTATCCCCCTGGAAGAGCACAGGGGGAACTGAGAGGGGCCTTCATCCCTAAGCCTCAGCCACGACATGAAGTTGTCAGTGCCGCAGAGGGTCTGTCCTTTCTGTGAGGAGATGACTGGATTGGGACCGGGCTTGCTGCCAACAGGTCCCGTCAGCCTCTGCTTTCTTCCATGTTGCTGATTCCAGCCCAGACATGGTTCAAATGCAAAGTGTCCAGAGCAGGCTAATGGAGAAACTTTGTGGGCAATTTTGTAATGATCCCAGCCTTTCCAAATGGGAAAAAACAAAGACTTTCTTTTTCGGGCAGACCTGACAGCGGCCAATTGGTGTGTGGAAAAGTGTCTCCTGGAGAATGGGCTCAGACCCACACTTTACTAACACAGCATAGACACACTAGCACGTTGCCAGCATGTAGTACAGTGGGCATTTGTGGATCTGGGACAAGGCAGAAATCCTGCTGTTTAACTAGGTCTCCTGGCGAATTTAGGAAAGAGCTGAGCAGACTGCAGGAGAGAAATATCTATTTCATAAAAGAACGATTGCAGCATGTTAATTTGGTTTCTGACATAATATGGGTCAGACAGTACTATGCAGCAATTTCTGCATTGGCTGGAATTTCCTGCACTTATTTGAGAGGACTTCAAAGAAGACTCAGCTCTCTGGGCAAATGTCAGCCATTGGAGGCAGCTTTACCAGAGGGCTTTTTTTACATTTCGTGCAATTTCTCTAGATAAGTTTGGTGAAACGAGTTAGTGTTTGCTCACCTAAAAGCAGGAGATGGGACTGGTTGGATCAATGAGGCACTCCATTATCACATTTTTATAAGCCACGTCTTTGCAGTGAACTCATAGCAGCTGTGGGTAGCCAGTGGGTGATAATGCATTAGTTTTACTCTTCCCAGGTGAGGGAAGCCCCAGTGAGGGCTGATGATGCACCACCTCTCCCATGCCTCCTTGGGATACCCTAGGCAGTGCCAGGACACAGATACCACTGGGAAGTTTCGATTGCTATTTGCTATTGATTTGCTGTTTACTATTGTCTCACCAACAGTAAGACAAAGTTTAAAAACTCCCAAATCTTTATCTCCTAACTGGTTATAAAATGTTCATCACAATATTTCTCTTTTCTAAGAAAACTCTCATCCCAGAGAGTTCATTACTAAAACCAAATGTTGGCCCTTCTTTCATTTTGTTATATTAAGTTTCCGTCTTCCTTAGGTTTTCCTTCATTCATAAAGAAGATGACAGAAGCTGGTGAATGTGATTTTATTCTGTGGAAACAAAGCAACAAGAACCTTTCTTTCCAACAAGAGAGGTATTAGAAAAAATATATTTCACAGTGGAACAAAAATGGACATTAATACAGATTTTCTGATGATACAGCAGTTGCAATTATTGCTTTATTGAATGTGAACTCTCCTTTTTATTACAGTTACTTTTTTTTCAACTATGCCAGCTCTGAAAAGGTGGATTTGGAAGAAAAAATGAGGAGGTACAGAAATTTTCTTCTTTATTTTTTCATAATTTTTAGTCAGTTTTTAGGATGCATTTATGTTACTCTTTCCACAGATATCAGCAAGCTTTGAATCAGATGCACAGAGACAAAAAGCATTCAGATGCATACATATTGTCATACCTTTTGATATAAATGCTCTCTCAGTGTGATATAGTGGACAATAACCACTGCCAAAGGATACCCTTTGTCTCACATGTCAAATTAGAAGACAAAGTGAAATAAGGAAAGTAATTTTTCATATTTTGCACACCTTTCTGTGTTTTAATTGGATCTTCCATTGTCAAATAGGACCGAATTTAATTCCCTCAGCATAGCTTCATTTGACTTCGGATAGTAGGCAGTCTTAAAAATGGACATTGGAATTAACACACCTTTAAGAGGCAAAGAATAGTTCTCACTCAAATCAGATATGTTTCCAGGCTTCATGCAGGCAGAGGCACTGGAAGAGGTTGCCCAGAGAAGTTACAGATGCTCCATCCCTGGCAGTGTTCAAGGCCAGGCTGGATGGGGCTTTGAGCAGCCTGGTCTAGTGGGAGGTGTCCCTGCCCACGGCAGGGGGGTTAGAACTAGATGATCTTTAATGTCCCTTCTAATCCAAACTGTTCTATGATTCTGCGATTCTATGATTCTATGAATTGCTGTTTCAGCAGCAGCCATGGCACTTTCTGCAGGTGAGGTCTCCATCTCAGGAGCATAGCAGGTGTGGAGAAAAGTGGGTAGTGACTCTAACAGCAAATGCTCCCCAGCATTTCATGGCAGGAGGTAGCTTGACTTCTTTGTAAAATGAGGGTGGGGTACTGGGAGTACTGGGGTACTGCAATTTGCCTGTCAGCAATCCTTCATGCATATAACTTGTCCAGTTATTTTTGTGCACACAAATTTACAACCAAGGGGACTTCCTGCCACAGCTGAACACATTCCAAGGCATAAGAGGTTTTCTCTTAAGAGCAATTGTATTAGTCCTGAGTTCAAAGTAAAACCTTCAAGACACTAATTTAACCTCTACAACCTCTGCTGAGTCATTGGGCTTGTTTACTACTGTCAGCTGAGTGGGAGAGTGGCTGCTGGCGATACAGGTAATTGTCCACAAGGGCATGGGAAGAGACCTGCCAGGGTGTCTCACAGAGTGTGCCAAAGAGCTGTCAAGTGATAATGAATTCTGTCTCCAAAAACCTGACCTTGAGACAGGTGTCTCTCCAGCTGAATATCCTGAACCATTTACCCAGACAAGGAGTTAATTCAGAGCTCTTTGCCTAAGACTGCTTAAAATCACAGGGTTATTCCTGGTGCATCTTCCTTAGGATGCAGTATGCTTTAGACGGGCACAGCTCTTCCTCTTAAAAAACATTGGATTTTGGTTTAGGAGGGCAATGAAAGCTATGGAAGAACTCGTTTCCTCCAGCATTAAGCAAAACTTGTGCTCCTGAATCATGTAGAGGTCTCTGAGAAGTATGCTTTTTGTCTGTAACAAGCTACCTCCCATGCACTTCCCATCAGCTTTGCTGTGAAGGAGGAAACACCACTCTGAGCGTCTGCATTCCTCATCTCTGGTATTGGGGCCAGAGCACACCATCTAAGCACCAGGACAGGCTCTTCTGTCTGTTTATGAGTTTATTGCCTTTCTCTTTACCCAGCAAACGCCTCCAGAGTTTGGAGAGCTGCCCATCAGCAATGAGGAAGGAGGGTGAGTACAGTAAGGGTGCAGAATCCTTCTATGCAGAAGGTAGTAGAAAAGGGCACAACAAGCCTGCTGCTGCTTTACTACCCCATGACATCTCCAGTTTGTAATGACGCTATTTCAGAAGAAGGTTTAGAAAGACTTTCTACTCCATAAAAGAATGACTTGTCACTTGGGATACCATCAGTCTCAGGGGATTGCAAGGATTTCTTGTTTTTCTTCCTTCAACTGTTTTTCTATGTTTCTTCTTCGCTTTTTCCCCAATGTCTTGCTATTCCTTTCTCCATTATAATGCTACCAGTGCTTCTGCAGTGACAAGGAGTTTTGCACTGACTACCACTTCTCTTCAAGTGACAGCTTTTGGAGCCAAGCGATTATATCAGATTAAGGTGGCTAGGAAGAGCAGGAGAGAGATGGGGGCTGGGAAGAGAACCACTCCTTTCTCTCCTGTAAGTAGTTGCAGTGGCTTTTTCTGTTTGGCAATAGCAGTGCTTTGGAGGACTCTAGCCCTTAAGAAATGAAAATATCACATTTCAGACCAAGGCCAGGACACTGAGCTCAAGTCCACCACAATCAGGTGGAGTTCTGGATCCATAAAAATCTCCTGCGGGTTTTTTTGACCATCCAACACACAAATCACACTTGTAATTTGCTGTGTGTGTCAATCCACAGCCCCTGCAATGTTGTCAGTGATCAGTTTTAGCATATAACTTCAGATGGAAGCTGTCCTGTAAATCCCTGTTCTTACAGCCAGGCAATTACATGAAATTTCAGCTTCCATGAAAGACCTCCATACTCCGGTGCTCCCAATTTTCCACAGGGAACCCCTCTTGTTTATTAAAATCATAGTGTTCAGGCTATTCATCAAACAAGGGTTGTCTAAGCTGGACGGTAACATTTGTATTTTTATTGTGTGACTTCAAGCCTATGAAGTCATCTTCTTGGATCCCTATTTAGTTGCACCAGAAGAGCATTGAGTCAATTCTGCCTTCCCTATTAGGTAACCACAAGTAGCTAAGATGGCATGGTCTTGAAAACGTGAGGAGACACAATAGAGAGGTACGTTTTATTTTTGGTGGTACACTATGACTTGGACAGCTAGTTCAATGCCAACTGTAAGGCAGCAAGACAGGAAGAGTGTGAGAGCCAAATTCAGGTGCCAAAGCTTTGATGATGTCATTTGCTCAGCTATTTGAGCTTAAAAGGGAAGGTTTTCCCAAACCTCTTTGGGACTGGGCTGCATGTGCAGGGGAGATTTCCCTTGTACTGAACAGGGATGGGATGTGGAAATTTCTTTATTGTTTCCAGATTGGGTGGAGTGAGTTTCTATTGTTCTCAAGTGTGAGGTAAGCGACTTCAGCTGCTGTCTGGTCAAAACACTGACCGGCTCCATTCAGTGCACTCTTAATGAGCTGGTGTGTGTATGGGGCACAACCTGGTATCCTATGAAGATTTCCTATGGGGCCTCAGAAGACCCTGGCTGCACTAATGAAGGCTCTGGCTTTACAGGCTGTACCTTTGATATTGCTTCCTGATTCCAGCTCAGGAGCTGGCTTGTTTGACACACAACATTCTGTAGGCACACATCCTGACGATTTTGCTTCCCAGCACTAGGCTTCCTCCACCAGCATACCTGCACCTCCCTGCAGTACTTGCCCACCTCTGCCTCTGTGTGCTGGTTTTTCCACTGCTATGATAATGGATGCCAGGCGCAGGGTCTCCCCCACACCCTTTCCCAAGGCTCACGGCTATGCAGAACCTCTGCTCAGTAAAGTCACAGTCATCCGTAGCTAAAACATGTCTGAAACATGAATGCAAAAGGAGCAGTGGGAAAAGGTGTTACAACTATGTGATGACTGATTGCTAATGCCTCGTTGTGTTTTTGTTTCCTGGACTAGAACCTTTATTTTGGATATGTCTTTTAAAGGCCCCCATATTATTCTGAGGAAATGTCTGAAAATTAATAGGACCCACCCAAGCCCGAGAAAGAGGCTCCAGGAGCGGGAACCCCTGTGGTAGATCCTACTACAAATGGCTTCAACCTTAGCACTACCTTAAACACAGCCAGTGTCCCCATTCCTGGGAGGCACCTGGAGGGGACTACCACCCAGCCTGAGGCTGAGCAAGCTGCCTGTTAAGAGCATGGTGGGTCCATCTCCTACAGGAAATGTCTCCACCCAAGGGGAGCCTGTCAAGGCTGCAGCACCACCTGGCCATGCTGTTATCTGGAGCAACAGACCCAATCTTGAAGCTGCCCACAGCTTTCTTGAGAAACCTTCAGGCATTATGTGCCTGGCCACAGAGAGTATTCCTGTGGTGGCAGAAGCCAGCCCCACCAAGGTACAAGAGAAAGCACCTCTCAATAACCTGTTAAGGCTCAGCATATTGTAAAGCTGGAGGGTATAGAAAAAGTTGCCTCCTTTCATCCAGACCGGGAAGAAGCCGCTATAATGGAAGCAGCATCCCCCTGTCCCCAGGGAGTAGCTACAACCTGCCTGGGTGGGAAGGGAGACTTCAGCAGAAACCACCAGGCCAGACAGACAGAAACCCTTTTCATGATGGCCACTGGAAAGCACGCTGTCCTACAGAGACAATAACACTGGCTATAAGCAAAGCAGCTTCCCTCCCAAAAACAATTCACCAGGCCCTCATATGAAACCCAGAGAGCAAAAGGAAATTGTACACCTCCCAAGGGAAAATGTTGGCGGGTCTCCCTAACGCCTGGCCACCACGCTGCAAAGGGTCGTTGCTAAATACCATGACCCGTACATCTTAGGCAGAAACTTGTCTTACAACTGGGAGAACCCAGACACTATCCCTTTGTACTCTGAAAAGCAACACCTTCCTTCTCCAGGATATGCGGCATGGGTCAATGAGCTGAACACCACGTATTTCATTGTGGGACGGACACCATGGCAGGACACCCTACTGCATTCATTGAGCCCCTCAGACACCATCCAGAGAGAGATCCTTATGTTCAGAGGGAAAATGCCCTTTATCCAAGAGGCAATGCGTAGTACAGTGTTCCTTTTCGTAGCCCAAGAAGGCTGTGCAGAAACACCTCCTATGCTCCTGATTAAAGTCAGAGGCAGGGGAACCTCTTTTGTGAAAATGACTCAGTCAGTTCAGTTGGACCTGACTCCTTCTCTGGGCAAATAGCGTCGATTTACAGGCAGTTCTCATCAGATCCCGAGTTTAGCCCAGCTAGGCAGTATGAAAATCCCCAATATGTCCCTAATAATCTACCTAGGCAGGAGGTCTATTTCCAATGCACAATAGACAACTCATCAAACCAAAGGGAGAACATTCTCTGTGACGAGGTTATTCCATGGGCCCTGGAGGATCATTTGCATCCTATGGCATGCCCATTTCTCAGCCTTTGGGAAATAATCCATATTATTCTAATGAGCAGAGCACCACCCTACTGGGAACCTCTTGGGATCAGTAAAGAGGTTTTCTCAAAACTTCAGTCTCTTCTCAGCAAAACAAATTGCAATATTCTGTTGGACCATCCCAGGAGCCAGGCAGCAGTTTTTCCACTGTGACAAAAAATATCCCCCAGCCCAGAGGATACCCATTGAGGTTCAGAGAAAACCCAGGGTACAAGAAACATTTGAACTCCCCACGCAGACTTGTTCCATTTTCAGGTGTGAGTTCATCCAACCACTCTTGTCTCAGGCTTGCATGCCATGCAGGGAACGACAATGATGGGGGATTGTCTGATTTGTCCCCAAGTTCAAACCCTCTACATGGGAACAAAAGTGTACTGGAGGCAGTCACTCCAAGTATGTCAAACATGTTATCTCCTCAACTGGTTTTCAGTCGAGACTTGAACAAAACTCCAAGCTTTGGTACCCTTGGTGAAGAAGCAGCTAATCATGACAGGAACATGCCATGCTCAAAAAAGAGATCTGCTGAGCAGAAGGGGCCTGAAGCATGGCCAGATCCAACTAGAAATACCTGTTGTAGGAGCAATACAAGAGGTGACAGCCACATCACCCATTGTTCTGGACAAATCTTATGAACTAAGAAATTCAATTAGAAAACTGCTCCTAAGAAGTAGGCTGAGGGCTCACTCACCCTTGCCAAACAAATGCCTGAGGCAGAGGCCATCAGACGTAGCAATCAGATTAATGAAATTGATCCGGTATGAGAGCAGACAGCCCAAAGCTTCAGGAGAACATCTTGCTTCAGCAGGTGACCAAGGCAGCACTTCTCCAGCACTGGAGCACCATCTGGTGACAAGAAGCAAGAACAGGTTTCTGCAGACCCGATATTGTCTGCTAAGAAAACATGTTTTCTCTGTGACTGAGACCCTGCTCAGGTGCCCAAGCACTGATACCTGCAACAAAGAACATCCATCCTCCTTTGGCTCTCTAGCAGAAGATGTGACAAACAATCCAGAGGAAAGCAGCCCATACTGCGTACTGCTGCAAAACTAATGCGTGTCTTTAAATAGCAGGCAACGATAAGATAGCCTAAAGAGGTAAATTAGTTATAACACATGTTATTCTGCAATTCTCAGTATCATTAGGAATGGACAAGAGAAGAGAGTGCGCACAAGAAAGAGCATCTGCCCAAAGAGTACATTGGTCCCACAGCTGTACTAGATTGATAGTTTTTGACATGAATAAATCCCCCTTGGTATAACACTTCCCTCTGCTTCTAAATGCATTGGGGCTGCTAGTCTTGAAAAGCATTGATACCAGCTTTGTGCAAAGGACACACTTACCTGGAATCACAAAGTATGAGGCAGTGGTCTGCTTTTTCATGCTTTTTCATGTGCTCAGGCTTTTCTTTTTTCAGTTTCACCACAAGAAAAAAATATGTAAAAGGGAAGCATATAATTCAGGTGGAAGACAAACAGATTCATTAAGCTATTCCAAGGGCTTCTCATTCCTTTGCCTTCCATTTAGCTTGGGAACCTCACACCCTGGAAGAGGCCCTTTGAGCACAGCATTTCTGTACGCATGAGCTGGTCAGACTGGAGTCCATGGGAAGTCACCATGTGGCTACCTGGGCGTGATTTGCACAGGTCGCAGTCAGAGAAGTGTGGTGGGAAGGAGACTGGTACCTGTCTCTCTTCCCTTAACTGAGGTCTAGACCATTTGTCAGAGCCTCAGCAATGAGGCAAAACTCACCTCTGCCCACAGCCATCCCACTGTCCCCTGTTTCCCACAAATAAAGCTCCCTGCTGAACACCAATCCCTTTTGTCATCTAACACCTCTTTCAGACAGGATACCACATAGCCACAGTTAATGGCTAAAAGTTTGACGCAAAACTCCCTGACCTCATACTACCAGAGAAAGAGGTAATTGCTGCAAAGAGAGTGCAAGTAAGAGTTACTGGCTTATTTCTGTCACCAAACCTCCAAGCTGGATTCATACATGTCTGGGAAGTTGGCTGTCCAACTGGTCCAACTGGGGTGCAAATATAGCTACTTAGAGAGCAACATGGCATATGATAACCCATACCTGCAAACATGGAACAACACAATAGCATGCATCATTGCAGAAAAGCACCCATATTTTTTTACAGAGAGATTTTCTGTTAGATGTCAGGTTGACTCTATGAGCTTGGCATTGCAAGGCAGCCCTTGCCTAACCTTTGACCCCAGTTTAGATTTCTCAGGTGAAAGAGCAAAACAAAACTTCAGAACACATGCTGCATTAGGAATTGAAGCTGCTCCTTGGAAATGGGTGCTTCTTGTTGTGTTCAGTTTTATGGCTTGGCATACTAGCACCACTTGTGTATTCTGCATAGCAGCAAACAATGCTGTTCATCGTGCATGGATGTACTAGTGATTTGGATGGTGTGTATCCTAACTACCAACACCAACAATCCAAAACACAGGCAGCTTAAATTTCTCTGGTATTTCCCCCTGCTGCCACTTCTGTTAATATTTCTTTAGTGCAAAACATCTTTATTCATGTGTGTTTCTTAAATCAGTGATTCAGTCAGAAAGGATTTCTGCAAAATAGCAATATCTTTCTCATTAACTCTCAAACTACCTTTGCTTTCATTAAGTGATGCACTGATTCAGTTTATTCTCCTACACAGGAGGGCCAGGCCAGGGCCACATTAGACAGTGCCACTGAAGCACAGCCAAACAAAGGCTGTATCCCATCCTACACTTGAAGGAGTTTCCTCATTATAACCAGAGGTGTCTTTTCTTGCCAAATGTCCCTGTGGATTTGGAGGTAGAGGGTGGCATGATACAGGATGAAGAATACACCTCACACAGAGCACCAGTGATGTGTAGGTCAGTGGGTGCTCGACTTCTGATTTTCTGTCTCACTTTGCATGGTACAAGCTTCAGCATAAGCGCAGCAGGAGGAGCATGCTCCAAGTCTGCCAGAACTGATAAGCAGAGCTGTCACAGTTGAATGCTACACCCCCACATGCCACATGCAATTTAACACAACGCTGGAGGCTTTACGTCTCTCATCAGCAGTTTGTTCCAGAGATGGACAACAAAACTCTGCCTTGCCTTGCAAGTCCTACTGGAAATTTCTCATGTTTATGCCGCATTTGGATCCTGCTTAGTCCTTCTGCTGAACCCTAGTGACCCTCAGTCCCCAACTGGAGGGATGGGAACAAAAGCATTGGATGGTTAATTGAGTAGAAAGGAGGAAGAGCCTCAAAATTAGGAGTATTCTGTATCAGTAGGAGGAAGCGGTGCTTTATACTGTGATGAGCCACAGCTCTGTAAGCTGTTTCTCTGCAGAAATGAACAGATTGGACTGTGAGTCACTGTGAAAGTAGCATGATCCTTTTATATTCTCAGAGCAACAGGTCTTCCACATATGAGTTATGACGTTACTGAAGGTATGTGATACAGAAAGTGCTTAGTTTCCCTTCTGCCATTCACCCACTCCCCTGGAAACCAGGCAGCACAATAAACTAATGCAGCAGATAAACACAACTTGGTTTCTATTTAGAGCCTAAATGTCACTCATATTCGAGAGCTGGCTGGTAAAGTACAGGAAAGGAAAGAAAACCAAATTCCTTTCTTACATCCCTGTTGGTGATTGCCTGCTGTTACAACTCCCTTTCCCCCAGCCACACCTCTGGATGAGGTGGAACGATGGCTGAAAATACAGAGCAGTGATCCCAGCAACCTCCTCAGTGGACACTGAAACCATGCTGATAAAAATCATAACATCTTGTTTTACATCATAAAGCACTAATGCTGTCAAGGTTTCCAGCATGCACTAGACAAAACTCTGAAGTTGCTATGCCCATTCCTTTTCTCACAGATTTGATATATGGTTAATTTTTGATGATGTGAGTTAACTGATCAAATTAGTGTGAGCAGTTACAAAGCAACTTAACCTACACAAAGGCAGATCAAAAGTCTGAGCTGGATTCAAGGGCCACTCCCCAAACAGCGAGGAGTCAACTGTATTTGGAAGCGGATGAAATGGAGGTACAACCCAAACCTGAGAAATTTATAGGATGCATGGACTTGCCAAGATCCTTCTGTGGGAGACTGAAATATCAGCTGAGAAGGCAAGAGTTAGGAATAGCCACCTTATAAGTTTAAAACCGTTTCCCTCTGAATTGTTTTTTGTTCTGGGTAAAATAACAGTTAGCTCTAAGGGAGCCAATTAGTAAGGGAAGGAGCCAGTCCTCTGGCTCTCCAAACAATGACAGTCCTCTGAAAGCGCTCCAGCCTGGGTTCTGATCTGAGAGTTGGAGAACAGAGTGGCTTCATTGCCAGAGGGAGGAGACAAGGAGCAAGAAGAGCATTTAGTGAGCTGGGTAAGTAGGCATATCTTTTCCATTGCCCGTTTCAGTTTCCCAGCTTTCTCTTGTCCTCAGACCCAGGCTCAGCCAGGCATACTGCAGAGGAAGACATAAAATGCTCATCTATTTTGGTGGAAGCACTGACTGTCTTTCCATCTCTGGAAGTCCTTGTGTTTCAGAGCACAGCAGGGAAAATTATTCATGCACTTTGAAAGTAAAATGTTTTCAGAGAAGCTGGATAACCTAAATATAACCTAATTTAAAAAAAAAAAAAAAGGCATGAAGGTAACTCAACTTTTATATCCAGTATTTCTGGCCTCGGAACTACAAAGAAGCTGATCAGAGACTCATCCTCTCCCTCTATCTGTAATCAAAAGGAACAAACATTGCAGTGGGTAGGGTTCAGAGATCTCTGGGTCTCCTTTGCTTTGGGCAAGAGGCAATTCCAGTCAACAGGTGGAAGTTCACAGCTATCCTAAAGAATGCAAGCACTGTTTTCTATGCAGCCTTGTTGGGAGAATGCCATTCAATTTTACAAATGGTAAACAGACACTTACAACTGATCTGAAGTTTTGAGAGCTGCAGCCAAGTCCCCCCTGCCAATCCAAACACATATTTTGTGCAATTTTTCACCATTTTTGCCTTTACAAAGACCAAGATGGAGCAAGCTGTGCTTTATGGTAAGATGTCTAGATTTCAAAAATTCAGCCTAAACATTTTGTTGTAAATATCTGTATATCACAAAAGTAAGGGAAGATCTCCAACATGTACTTTTCCAAACCCACAGCATGGCCAACATCTGTATGAAATGGGAAATGCAATGTTCTTCCAGAGACAGAAGCAAGCCTTGTTGCTAATCACAACTGATCACCTGTTTATCTCCCATGTAGTTTTGACCAACTCTGCAGAACACATCAAATATTCCTTTATCACAGATACAGACTCAAACGAGGACTTACTGCAAGGTGCACAGAGGAGGCCACAGTATTTGTAGCAGCATGGTTCAGTGCAAAAAGTGTCCTTGTGACAGAAGAACAGTTTTCCTTCAGTCTTCTCTCCTGGCCCATCTGCGGTTTGAACGTTAAGGTGAACCTTTGTGATCAACCGACCTGACTTCCCAGGAAAGGCAGACTATATGACTTCCCCACTCTTTCTTCCTGAGTATGTTAGGCTACCTGAAGTCAAAGAATGGAAGTGGTTAAGCATTCGTCATAACTGTTAATAAACACTTCAGTGATTAATTATCACCACAGATGAAAATGTTCACATCATCAAAAGATTGAATTTTCCCAGCTTCACTTCCAATTACGGGACCTCCTTTTACCTCTGTCTACTAGATGCAAGAGCCACGTGCTCTTTGATTTCTTTCTAGTAGTAGTCGTGTTCTTTCAAGTCATTGGGAACATACTTAACACCACTGGGAGTGGTTCTTTTCCCCTTGGCAGATGAGTTCCTCTTTACAGTTACATTTTGAGAGTTGTCAACTAGGTCTTCATCCATTTAGTGGCCAATGCACCAGGGTAATTCTAACTTTGATGGAAACACCATCCAGTGCTGTGTCAAAAACCACACCACACAGCTACAGCACAGATGTCCATTAACCTTCAGCTCCCCTGCTCCCTTTATGTGCTAAACCAACATTAAACTAAACTAAACTAAAGTAAAGCTCTTTAAGGTCTGGCCTGAAGTTACAGACAGAACAGGTTGGTTTAAGATGTTCCTCAGGCAGCAGTTTTCTGGCGTCAGGAATGGAAAGGAGGATGAAGGTGCAGCATTGCTTGATGCAGAGTATACTGTCGCACACGATATGGGGAAGAGCTTGGCAAGGGGAAGGGGGATGCTATTTAGAGCAATACTAAATAATGTTGGCAGCAGAATACTTGACTAGGGTATGTTTACCCTCATGTTGAGCATGGCACAGGCACTTGAGAAAAACTGCTGCCAGAGCAGAGCCAGAAAGGGCTGATAGCAGAGCAATCTAAAATCAGTCCTTGCTTTTACCTGGCTCTTCCAGTCTCTCCCCTTCGCTGACAGCTCTGCTGCCCTGTGAGAAAGCTGCTCAGCATTCACTCTTAAGCTGTCTCTAGACCCAATAAATCTCTAGGGAAACAGAGTTCAAAAGAGAGAACAACTGCTTATTGAACTCTGGTGGTTTGTTATAAGGATAATAAACATACTAGAGCACATGCATGATTTCATGCGGAAATCCATTGCCCAAAGACATAAAAAAGTTTCAACAGGTCCTTAACTCTTGGAATTACAAGTACTCCAGGATTTGGTCTTTTGAGACTGGACAGAGGTAGAAATACTTGCTTAAAAAAAGGGTATCTAAGATACAAACCTCACATTTGCCTAGGCCAAGTAGAGTTTAGTACACAAGGCCCTCAAAAGGCTACAAAGGGGTAGTCAGATAAAAAAGTGTGCAGAGTATTGAAAAAACAGGGATGCGCACTGCCTGGTCAGGTCAGGCAGAGTACCACAAGGACCTGAGTCACTGAAGTACTGGCAGGCAGGAGCAAGCCTGCAAGAGCTTCCATGTCTCAGCCTAAAACTTCTTTAACTTTTCCCCCAAAGCTTTGGGGCAGCTTCTGAGCATTAGCTCTCACCAAAGCTAAAGCAGGAGAGGAGGGAAGCGTGCAGCAATCTTAAGTCTTGAAGGAGAATTGTAGAATCATAGAATGCCACAGAGGAATGCCTGCGTTTCACATGCAGACTGCTATTTGGATGACCTTGTGAGATTACAGAGATGGGGCTTTTGAATGATTTTAGTACCAGACAAGGATGGGTAAGGAGTTTCTTGGGAATAGTCATTAAATAACAAACGAAAGGGAAAAACCTGTTGGTTTTCATTAGCAATGTTAACAGCAATATGCATTTCTTCCTTGCTGAAAATGCCTTTGATGGTGTACAGAACTGGTATCCAGTGACCAGTAACACGACTGGAGTACAACAGTTTTTCTGAGGGAGGTATTTCAGCTGTCTGGTTCTTCAGTCTTTACATTGCAACATTATCACTCTTCATCTCTCTGGAGCTAAAAACCAAAGCTGATGTTGATGCTTCTAATAAAGAAAAACCCCAACATTTTAGAGCCTTTTTTCCTCCTTCTTGGCTACTTCTGTGTATTTTTAGGTCTGGATGACTTTTCAAATGTACTTACATCAGGAAAATGTACCTTTGGCTCCTCATTAAGTCTGATGTCAAATGGTGCTACTGGGATATGCGATCAGCTCAGGTTGCAGAAGAGGCTGAAGACATACAACAAAATGCTTTTCCTCAATGGTTGGGCACCAGTGTAATCTAAACCAGGCTGCAGGTAAACAGGGCTATTCTTTCAAACTGTGCTTTATCAGTTCATTTGACTATCAGCTATATGATCGCTAAGGTTGGCAGTTTAAGTTACCAATGCCAGCAGCCCAGATCTACTTATTTACTGATTTACTTTGTGTTGTGGCACAAAGTTGGAGGCAAAGTTTTTGTCCTTTTTGATTGTTGTCTGATACATATATAATAGCTCTGCCGGTTGCAAATCAACCACCTCATAATCTTAAGAAATGCAAAATTTTGACACTGTCTGCTAAAGAAACCATAGCAAAGCAAGATTAAGTGAAATTTTGTCCACGGTTCACTGTCTGTTGACCCAACAGGTCATGTTAAATAACTTGAAATGCCAAATCTGAAACTTACAGCTAAAGCATATCATTTAAAAATAAGCATTATTAATGCAGCCTTCTAGACCAGAAGAGTCAGTAAACTGCATACAGGTATGTAATATCTGTGTATGCTACAACATAGTGTACCTGCGGCTTTAATACAGTCTTTTCAGAGGTGCATGTTGCATGATGTTATCAGCTGCCTCTGTTTCTGTCTTGGTAGTTTGAAGTGCTGAGGTGGACATCCTGGTGGGGAATCCTGAAAGAAGTCTGCCAGTGAGCTCCTGTCACAGTGTGGTTTTGGGTAACCTCTATGAGCAGCCCATCCCAGGGTCCAGGAGGCTGTCATTGCTACCTTGTAGGGCAGATGTGATGGCTTGCCATGCTGTGCCTCTCCTGTGAACAAGCAGTCTCAAGGCGAACACTTCGCTAATTTTGCAATTGTAAAGCAAACACAATTCCTAAATGATTTCTTTTGTCTGATTACTTTGAGAAATTGTATTTTACTAAATTCTTAATTTGCAACTGGACAAACTATTTCTCCTACGTTCTTCGCAGTTTTATTCTGGGAATAGCCATAATGGTGGCTGCATTTCAGTGGCTGACCAGATGGAAATACTGAAAGTACGTGCTGAGCGCTGAAAGTGAATACATGGGTAAGACTGGCCAGAAATCTGAACTCATGCTTGATTAGGTAGATTCAGATGTTTGGGCAGCATCTTTTGTAGCTCAGAAAAGCCACAACTGAAAACAGGCTCCTGCTGTTCTCACCCATTTTGCAAACACTAATGACTGCTGTGAAAATGATGAATACAGTACGCGCAGGGTTTTAGCAGTAGTCCCCACTGATGTGAAGGTCTTATGCTGGCGTTAGGCAATGGCAGCCCTGTTTAGCTCTGTCACAGGTAGATTTGCCTTTTCAATGCTTGGATAAGGAGATGGGGAACTGGAACAAATGGATGGACTTTGTGCAGTCTTCCACTTTTCCTACATCCAGCAGCCACTGGATGGCACTAAGGTTACTGTCCTGCTCACAAATACATAACAAACCTCACACTTTGATTTTAGGAGTATGGAAAAAGTGTCTGGGGAACAGAATTTGGGTTCTTTGTTTGGCCGAGTGTGAGGTTGGTTGCCTCAGCTTTTGTAGTTCAAACAATGCTTCTCCCCTCACACAAATTCCCACTTCCCCCTGTGGAATAATTACTAAATTGGCCAAGAATACAAAAATACAGCATTGTTCACACATTAAGGAAAGTCATAAAATCAAGAGGCTTCTGAGGTAGAATACAGCCGCAGCTGGCACACGAAGAATGCAACATCTGTGATTCCCTGTACAAGGTTGTTTGCGAAACTACACGAGGGATGGAACGGAACACGCTTGTTCCGTGGCCTTCCCTTGTGACGAATAGCAGATATGGGGACGAGACGGTACTACGGAACTGATAAGCGGCCTACACGCTACCCGAGCCAACATTTCGTCAAATGTTGATGAAATGCTGTCCTTTTGTGCGAACTTTGCTCACCACAATGTACCAAAACACACCTCCATCCCGGAGGCTATCCGCCCCCGAGGTGTGAACACTCCTCCTTGAATACGTTAATCATAATGAAAGTACGTATGACTAAAGTCACTCAAACTCCACTTTGAAGATAAAAAAATAATATAAAAATAGCCGAAGAGAGCGGGGATATGCAGGGAAGACACCATCGCGAAGAATTCCACCGCTGATTTCCGGGATCAGTCGACGGGCTGAGCCTTTCTTCCCCCCCATAGGGACGCCTTTGGGTAAGACTTCGATTACACCGAGCGCTTTCTCGGGGACTTAGAAATTTCTCTAGAGAATCTCTACCCTACATTTATAGTCAGGCTGTATCGTTTATAATTTTGTCGCGCGTTTGTATACTTAACAATATCTTTATTTGCACGTGCTTTGCAGACAGTGTATTTATCACCGGCAATCCTAAAGAACCTGTATATCTGTTGTTTAAATAAACTGCACTGTTTAAGTAGCTAGTCGTTTCGCTTTCTCACTGAACGCGACCAAAACTACAGAGAGGCCGTGCTAGTTCAGGAGCACGACTAGACTGAAGGTGCAGTCCACTATTAGTGTATCCAAATCGTAATAGTTTAATACATATTAAACGCGATTGGACTGACAGTGCTGAATTGGGCATCACTCAGAATTTAAACCTAGCCGCACCTAGCCTCCCACCTCGGTGAGGAGTGTTAGAACGCAAGGGGGTTTATCTTCTGCCAAACCGCTTGGCCCCGTTTCACGTAACACCCCCCCTCTCACGCTTTGGGAGTGCTTACAGCTAACAGTAAATGCTCGCCAGAAATCTCCACACAGACGTGTATGGGTTCTCAAACTTCCTCAGACTGCATGCTGTCCCATCACTCCGGTGTGTAAAGAAGGTGCTACATAGCCTCGGTTCTTCTATTAATCCCTGTATCATGCCACTAGTAACTGGCTACAGAGTTATTTCAAAGGATCTGCCAAAGCATTGGTAGAACACAATTGCCTTCAGATGCCTGGCAGCTTATAGGGTGCTCTTCACTGATAAACCACTCATCTCAATGCCCATGACTTCTGAAGCTTTCCCATACTCAAAGCACACAAGAGACAAAACTAACAGCACAGCACTTTCAGAAACTGAAAGATCCAACATCTCAAGGTATTTACAAATCTCTGACCTTAAGGCACCTTATCTGTCTCTGAAGATGAGCTCTGGTGAGGCATTCAGATTTGTTTCCAGTGCAATTGCTGCTAATCCCTTTTTAACATGTTGGCTGAAGGCTTGATCTCCAAATACAAAATTAGCAGATTATATGTGTGCTTGATCCACTTGATGCAGACCATGTAGTGGTACACTTGGAATTGGGGATGACAGGGAATCTCAACAGCCGAAGCAGAAATAAATATTTACAGGTTCTGTCTCAAACTATGTAGTGGTGAGCCATGAGGATTTCGGGTGCATTTGTCCTGCCAGCCCCTCTTTAGCTGCTAGCTGCCTCGAACAAGTTAAAAACCCTTCATTTAGGCTCTGGATTGTATTTGATTTTGTAATCTAAGCAGCTTTCCAGGGAGATCATTCTTCAAGCTGTTAATGCAAGGCAGTTTGATCTGCTTTCGAAGGGCAAGTCGGAGCTGGCAAGTAGTCCAACAGCTGCATGCTCCTAGTGCAGGGAAAGCTCCGGTCACAAAAAGGGAGCGGGGCGTGAGGCATGGACCCAGAAGGAAGCACAAGGGAGAGTGATGATTGGATCCTCTCTCTCGTGCTTGCCCTGCCGGCAGGGTGGTGGTCTGGGTGCGTCCTCACAGCACCCAGCCATAATGCCGGCGTGCCTCTGACAACAGCTAGCCAACAGCATGGGCTGCAGGTGATGGTGCCTTGTTGCTTAGCTCTGCAGCTATGCTGAGTGAAAGATGAAGTTGGGGTATTCAGAGTCTGAAATAGCCAGGAATTGAAATATCACTGTGATTCAGTTAACTAGATGCCAAGCGCTTGATCCTTTTTAAGTCTCTTCAGAATTCTGGGTCAAAATGGTTGCTCTACTCTGCTCTGTTCCCTCAGACTTTTAGCAGATTGAAAGCAGAAGGACGGAGTCACTTTGCAAAAGCCTTATCTGAAAAACACTGGCTTTCAGAAAGAAGTTCCAGCCTATATATGCAACTAATATTAGAAAATTCTGAACGCTTAGGGCATCATTTTCTGGTGTGCATTTAGATGCCCTTTCCTACACAGCAGGTACACATCTAGGCACTGAACCACCTGAAAGTTCCCAACTTCTCTTTCACTGCCAGTTAGTTGTGTCCAAAATCAGGCATTAAGAAACTCAATAAAACATAAGCTGTGCATTCTTATTTTAGTGACATAACACACATTATATGCTGTTGTTCTTAGTAAAACTGTGCATTGCTTTAATACAGACAGCGAATTTGAGAGAAGAGGCTAATTTATTGATCTTTTTGAAAGGAGAGACTTGGTACTTTGTGTAAAAACAAATTATTGTGAGGCTTAATAGCCAGATGTGGCCAAAACCTCATCAAGAATTTATTTAGTTTTACAACAATAGATAGCAGTGGAATATTGATCTGTTTAAAGTGACTGTTTTTCTGAGAATGCCATAACCTCATTTTAGATACAAGCTCTGCAGCTGTTCTTTATTTTGCAAGGGCCTCAGCATTATGCAGTCAATCTGAACTCAAGCTTGCTGGCTACCCAATGCCTTTAAGAGCATTGTGCTCAGCGTGACTTTCAAAGTACCTGAACAATGTCTGTCCCAGTAGCTACTGAAGCTGTGTTTGATGTAGTTTATAGCTAAGCAGCACACTGCCACAGAGATTTGGGTGCCCAGAGCAATCTTAAAACATCATGCTTCTTTGAGCTAGTAAGTCTCACCACTTGCCTTGCTCTCAGTTTTTTGATCACATCCTTTCACTAACAGTGGACGCTTCGAAGCCAAGCACCTCTGTTTTGCCCAAAGTGCTTGCATTTACATATTTTTCACTCCTGAGGAAGTGCAGTGGCTTTTTGGCAAATTAATGAAAACACAGATTGTGCTTGCCAGGGAACCTTTGGGCAGTATGGGGAAGAGTTCAATTTTACTGAGGTTTTGACTCAGACGTGGCTGCTTGGCTCTTTTGACAAAGACACCTATATAGAAAAGGGGAGGCACTTGATGAAACAAGCATTACTTAGCTACAGCATGGTTCTCCTTAATGCTTCATTTGAAAGTTCTGTTGTACTGTCAGAAACCTACTATGTTTTAAGGCTCTCACGTCTGCAGAAGTTTGAAAGCAAGTCTATAACAGAACTATACATGGTCTAAATTGCTCTAAGGAATAAAAATGTTGCTTCTAATCAGCAGCAACTGCACAAGGTGTGAGTCGGGGTGTGCGTGTTTCTGTGGGTGGTGGTGGTCCATTCATGCTGTTGTGACCTGCAGTAGATAATGATTAAGTTCTCTCTGCACAGCATTGTGTAAACTGAAGCACCTGGTGTCTACATGGGAAAAGTTGGTACTTCATTCTGAGCAGCTCAGCTGACATGTCCTCACATTTTCTTGGTTCTTCCTTGCTTGTTCATCTATTCTGTATCTAGGGTATTCACACAGAGGCTCCTTATGCTCTGACCTTGCAAACCGATACACTTAAAAATAGACTTCAGAGGTGTAGGTGGAATAATGCGTAAAGCACTCTTCTAAGCAAAATTCAGGACGGAGCCAAACTTCCTGAAACTCTCCTGCGTTGTGGCACCACCTGAAGCAATAAGCTGAGTCATCCAAACTGGGTGAACTGGGAAGGGACAGACAGAATCTCCAGGCTGCCCTTTATGCAGCAGCCTTCTATGCACAGCTGCTGGGTTGCCAGACAGAAAGAATGCACTGAGAATTTGCAAGAAAAGGGCCCGGAGCGTACGTAAGCAGTGCCACACTGCTATACTGAGGTGAGGGCCATGACCTGGTCACTGTGTGCTGTCACCTTGGACAAGCAGAGATGGTACTGTGCAGCAAAGAGAGCCCAAGCTCTTCAGGCATGCAGCATGCTGCAGAACGCGCAAAAATGTGCCAGAACTCAAGTAGTGTGAATGCTAATCAAATTTAATCTCAATCCTGAAGAAAAAAGATGACGAAGAGAAAAGGGCAAGAACTGAATGCATATTAACAAATCACACCAAGATGCCAGGGATATCCTAATGCAAGCAAGTAGAAACCACCACCATTAATATAACACCCTTTAATATTGTCAGTAAAGCTGAGGACTTTTTCTGCAGTATTCAATCCTTTCTTTTCTTGTACTGTGTAAGAATTAGACCTAGACTGCTACTGAAAGCCTACTGGTTTCCTTGCTGGCTGTCAACTGTACAGCTTTTCCACTGCCAGGTCAGAACAAGCCCCCCAGCATACCCTTTATGACTGCAGGCACTGGTTTTCAAAACCAAAGACAAGAATAAACTGTGGATTTCTTCCCAGGAAAGCCCACCCACATATTTGGAAAGACTCTGCGGAGATAAGAAGACAGAGCAGCCTGATGGCATTGCAATTTGCTATGGGTTGACATGCTGTTAAGAAACCCTTGCTCTGTCCTGATGCTCAATGCTCTCTTCCTGTGCGCTGCAAACGGCACCCATGCCAGGGGTCCACACAGACCTCCCTGAAGCACTGCTAAAACCCCCAGATTGTGCCAGGGTAGGGGTGTTTCCAAAGAAAAACAGCTCTGCTTAAAACAGAGCAGCCCTAAGGAAATGACTTGTGCAAGGCATTGCCACCTTTCACCAAGGGAACTGAAGCAGAGAGGCTTGTGCCTCTGCTGCTCCGTGGACCTGAGCCTTGTCCTGCCCCTGTTCCTTTGCCCGGTGGTGTAACAGGACCCTCAGTGGGTGCACCCCATCCCTTGAGTCCCACAGCCCAGGAACATGGCACTGCCGTTGCTAGTACCAGACCGCAGGCTCTGTACTGAGTTCACAAGGGTTCTGGGCAGAGAAGTCATAGGACCGAGCAGACACATGAGGAAACAGGCATAGCACCGCGAGAGGGAGAAAGTGCATGGGTGGGGATAGTAATGCCACCAAGATTGACAGTAATACTGAGACTTTTTCTGCAGTTTTCATGAGTTTATTTTCTTTAATTTAACAATAATTAGATTTAGGGGCCTGGGATCTCTTGGGAACCAGCCTGAGTCACAGCTGCTGGCCTGGATGTGGTTTGGCCGGCCCCTGAGGCACCCTCCCAGTGTCGCCAATGGCAGTATGGCTTCTTGCGAGGCTGGGAGGGGTCCTCAGGGCTGCTGGCCTTCCTCTTTGGGGCTCGTTGGGGCCCCTTAGGGGAGCAGTCCCTGCCCCAGCTGCCCATGGAGGGTCCAGGCACAGCCTCCTCTGGGTCCTCTGGCAGCTTTTCTCCCTCCCCATTGGCAAGAATGGGTGCACAGGAGGGGCTGCCAGGACTCCCAGAAAAGGCTGGGCTGGGGGCAGGAGAATGCCCTCAGGAGGCAGCGAAGCCCAGGGCAGCTGCAGGGCTGCCCTCCTGTCCCCCGGCAGCACAGGCATCCTCCAGGACCATCTGATGTCAGGCCTCCCCACTGCACCAGCGCATGATAGCCTCAATCAGCTGGTGGTCAAAGCTCCTCGTGTACCTGCCCAGGGCTGTCTGCAGCAGCTGGATCAGGGTTTCCTCATCCAGGCCAAAGAGGTGCAGGCTGGACAGGACAAGCCTCTGTGCCGTTGATGCTTCCCAGCTGCCACCCTCAAAGATCAGTCCCAGCTCCTGTTGCAGCCAGGGCAGCGGGGGCTGGAGCAAGGCTGGGTGTTCTTGGAAAAGCAATGTCCAGATGTGGGGATGGAGCCTGCCCCCAGGAGCACTGGGCACCAGCCCTGCAGCTGATGGCTGGAATGCTGCAGGGCAATGGAGATTGTGGGCACCTGTGTGTCCAGGAGCTCCTCCTGTCAGGTGGGCAACCACTGACAGTGCCGCAGATGGTGTGATGACCTGCTCCTCAAAGTCATCATCCCCCTGCACCAAGTGCGAGATGGAGCTCAACCTCCTTTTGCAGAGGGGGCCCTCAGGTTTGTTTTAGCCCACCGCAGGATGCAGGTGTAAGGTAAGGGAATTGGTGGAGGCATGGCATCACACAGCTGGCCTCCTCCCAGCTGCCCAGGAATACCGGACAGTGGTCCTCCAGCTCCGTGGCCATGCTCTCCATGTGCTGCGGTGGGCTGTGGGAAGCTGAGGATGTTGAGCTGCTCCTGCTCAATGTCGCTGTAGCAGATGGTGTTGCGCTAGAAAAGGAAGTGAGACCACGGTCACTGGCTGGCCTGGGGAAGGGTCGAAGAAATGCCCAGGTCCTCAAGGAGGAAAGCTTCCCAGGTCCACAGCATGAGGTCCCCTCCCAGCTCAGCACTGCTGCTCTGTGCATGCCTCATGGGTGTTCTGGCTGCCTGAACTTGGTAGGGCCGCGGAAAATCCTCCAATAGCTCCAGGGCTGGACACACAGAGCTGCAAGACACAACTTCCCAAGCATGACACCACCATCAAAGGCCTCAATCAACACTCCCAAACCTTGCAGCTGGATTGAGGGCATGAGCCAGCTCGGGGGGACTCAGTACCCAGATGGAAGCAGTGAGGGACATGTGGTCAAAATCCATCACTCGGGGACATCACAGTCCATTGCTTAGAGATGTCACAGATCATCCCTCAGTGACATTACAACCCATCGCTCAGTGATGTCACCGTCCATCATTCAGAGATGTCACAGTATGTCATTTGGAGATGTTGCCGCCCATCCCTTGGTGACATCAGAACCCATCACTCGGTGAATCACTCGTTGCAACAGGCCATCCTCACCCATGCTGCACGCGTCTGGGGTTACAACACCACTGCCCCTTCCCTTCCCCCATCGCTTCCCTTGTGCTCTGCACTGGTGCTTCACGCCAGTCACCGAGGCCTCGGCCATCTTCCCAGGGCCTGGTGAGGTCACTCTAGCCGTAGCAGTTATCTCCAGGCACATGCAGCAAAAGGGTTCACTGGTTAACACCTCAGGACTCCCTGGGAGGCTGCAGGACAAAGTCCCACAGTCTCTCTTCACACCCCAGTACTGCCAGACAGCCCTCCGGGCTCCCCTGATTCCTCTCATGGGGAGGACTTCCTTCACTGTTGGCGATTTTCTCCTACTTGTTGAGCCATCAAACCAATGCCTTCAGCCCCAAGCTCTGCATATCCACGTGCTGCAGGGGGTCGCACCCCTCACCTCCTGTGGTGTCTCCACAGCAGGTGGTCACTTCTCCAGAAGGGATTTTGTGTTCAGTTCCTGATGCCCCTTGGGCCAGGAATGGGGCCCATGGCTGGATGGGGCCCAGCCGCCCCTGCTCAGAGTCTGCAGGGCGAGGGGGGGACACAAGGACAAACACACCCCAGCATCTCTGCCTGCTGTGAGCCATCAGAGCAGGCTTTGGGAATAGAGTGGAGCTTTTTCCCTTTCAAACCTCAGCCTGGTCGGGAGCCTCGTGGATGGAAGCTGCTGGCCGTGCCGTTCTGGACAGGAAAGAAAATGGCCGCCTTCCCCGTTTCCTCAGAGAAATGGCACCTCCCTCCGTCCCATCCGGCGGCGCGGCGCCCGGGGGCCTGCCCGGCTTTCCCCCAGCGGCTCTGGGGCCAGCAGAAGCGCCATCGCGGCTGCTGCCCGGCGGCGTGGATCCAGGGCGGTCCCCCCGCCCGGGACCAACACTGGCACCCAGACATTTTGTGTCCCCCAAGCCTCCGCCGGGCGCGCCCGGCCAGGACCCAGCCGCAGCAGCGCCCTCGTGGGGACGCGCCTGTCTCCGCCCCCCGCAGAGGCGACGTCTGGCTCTCTCCCGAGCACAGCGGGATGTCCCGGGGAATGCGGCCGTGGCATCCTGCTGAATGCTTCTTTGGTGCACTTTGGGAGAGCACTTGATCAAATGCAGGGCCTTGATGTCCCCAGAGCCCGTGCCAGCTGCCACTCAGGCCATAGGAGGCCATGGGCCTGCAGTGAGTGATGGGCAGCATCAGCAGGTCCTTGGCTCTCTTCTCATTTTAATGCAAGCCTTGATTCTGTGCTGCTCTGCCCAGAGTCGGTCTGTGAGGGAGGTCTCTTCCTGGGAGGGTGAGGGAAAGCAGCCAGCCACAGATGGCCTGGCTCTGTCGTATCTGTCCTGTTTACAAGCAGCAGCCTGTAAACAAATTTTCCTATCTTGGGAAGAGTAGATCCTGCCCAGCTTTGGGGAAATTGGTAAGCTAATGATTTTTGAGAACAAGGTCATGTTTAGAAGGTGTCATCGGTTATCTCTTAATGACTAGTCACTGCACATGGGCTGGAAGAACATGAATATCCTCATTAAGTCTCCCCTGATCCAACTATATAGTATCATGACAGGACTTATATTTCTAGATGACTCTGCAGTAGAAATAGCTCATTTTTGGTTGTTCTTCCACCACAGAACGCTTTTCTTTTGGACCTTTTTTCCATTTGATCATGTCCTGATAGAATCACTGTCTGTCACTGATCCTCTTATCATTGACACAACTGTGAAGAGTTGGACTGAATTTGCAGAACCATTTCTGCAAACTATGATTTTCAAAACAGGTCTAGCTATATGGACTACATACAAAAGTAAATACTAATAAAGTTCTTAAAATGAAAGGTATTTTCAAAGGCAAAGTCGTAGTATAAGCCAGCTTCATCTTAGCTATTCACAGGACCAAGTTCAAATTCCTTCACTAAAAATATTTCTGATACTTTCTGATGCTTCCTTATTAGATTAACTTCAAGTTATACTCATTGCCTCTCAAACTGGCTGCATGCAGCTCTACATCCACAGGAGGGGGCACTTGAATAACATTTGAAGCAGTTTGCCGCTTAGCTGTATTTTCATAGGATATTTTGTGCATGGTGCCTCTGTGTGCTGGAGATGGGGAAGAGCTAAGAGATCATGGAGGAGCATGGAAACAGACTGAGTAGCCTATCAATTCATGAAGTAGTTTGCAGAGCTCTTCTAATAGGTGGATCTTCCACTGTCAGTCAAGCTTTGCTGCAAATCAACTAATGCAATGCACACATAAAAAGTAATCAATTAAAATAACTAAAACACTGAGCCATTTTGTTCCTTGGGCTGAAAATTTTGTTCTCTGTTTCAGAGGGCATTATGGCATTTTACAAGGAAGCCTTTGTTTTGTGATTAACTTTTGCACATATGCATCTAAATTAAGAAATCTGACTTTATGAACTAGACTACAGTGCTAACAGTTCAACAGCCTGAAAGGTCTAGAGTCTTAGTCTAGTGCAGAGCAACTGTATTGCAGTTTCACATCAGTTTCATTTAAAAAGAGATTTGTTTCCAATATCTGCCTGGAGCACAACAATGCTTCCTCAGGCAAGCAATACATGAGGGAAAATGTACTTCCACATGCATTGCCAATAGGCTGCACTTCAGCTACACTGATGTGTCAGACCGTCCTGAGGGACCAGGGCTTACTTGAGCATTAGAAGAGTAGATGTCTAGTCCTGCTAGACCATGTTCATTGTTCTTTGCTGCTCTCTAGGGCCTTTCTGGTCTTTTATGCCTGACTAAGGTGTGACACCTTGTCAGAGATGATTTCTAGCACCTGTGAACTTGAAGATTTTCAAAGCTGAAGCTATAGAAGAAGCTGGCACAACTATAAATGCCAGCAGGACCGAGACTTACCTCCACCAGTAGACTCAACGGCTGGTTCTTGTGCGCATCTGTAAAAGATTTATTACTTCTCCTTCCAGCCTTGCTTTTGTTCAGTATAAATCCTAAACTCTGTACATGGACACTCTGCTGCTGAGGGCTGGAGACATCTTGTACACCTTAAAGGGCTCTGTCTTCACTGGAGCATCCAGGGTCCTATTTATATTTCCTCAGGCTCATGCATGGAGACTGCAGTGAAGATACTCAGTGGAGATCCACTACTGCCACAGCGTGAGTCCTGCTCATAGATCCAAAGCTTCTCCTGAGCCAGGGCAGATTCCTCTAACCTGGGCAGGAACAGGGAAGAGGTGACTGCTGAGCTCAATGATCAGATCGTAACACTGAGGAGAGGGAATAATTAGAGAAGGGAATAATAAAATTTCTTGCTTTTCTTTTTCCTATTGGCAAGTGCTGGCAGATGTGACGCTTACTGTCTTCCAGGGGCCCTATATCAGCCAGAAACCGTAGCTTGAAAACAGTGCTTCTCACAGGAGTGCTTATGTATGGCAGGAACTCAGACCAGGAAAGAGAAGAAAGGAAGTGGTGAGGTCCATTATTAAGTTTATCATATTAATCCTAGTCCTGCTGGTGACATATGCAGAAACAATTAATTATTTTGCTGCTGCCATGAACTCCACGTAGAGGAACAGACATGTGGCTGGATTGCTTGTTTTCTCCCCCCTTCATCTTTTTTTAATGACAGCATGGGTTGCATTTCCAAATGCTCCCAGCACTGGAAGGTTTGGAAACTGTGTTCTCTGACAGCTGCGATCAGATTCCTGTTTGTCTAACTGCTAACACTTCTACCAGTGAAATGCAGACTGACTGCAATGGGAGCAGAATTGAAGCAGTTCAGGCTCCCCTAAAAATACCTCTCTAAGAGATTACTGTAGGAAAACACCATGATGCCTCATTGGTTATGTGGCAACTATGGAGGAGCAACCAGGACCTAGTTTTCCTGAGCCCAAGTGCGTTGGTTGAACCTAAGCCTCATTGTTTAAAGTTATGCCAATGCCATTCTTTTGATGTCTTTGATTTCTCACAAGACATTTCATCCTGCTTCAAAGCCCTTGACTATTTGAGAACTATTCAAGGTCAGCTACAAGAACAGCATCCCACTTTATATCGCTGCTTCTCAGAGAAGGCATCTGCAGAACTGTGGCTGCTTGTTATTTCTGTGACAAAGCTAAGACCATTTTCTTTGATTCTTTTTCTTTCTTGAGAGCGACAGCTGCTTGGCTCCACTGACAGCAATGCAATCTTAAATTCCTGAGACTCCAATTAAAAACTAGATCAATTTCCAAAACACTATTAAGGACACACTAGGGGATAAGGATTTGAATTTATTGTCCTGAATATAAAGCTTGTCTCCTTATTTGTGGCAGAACAGTGAGGAGAGAGTGTGCCACAGACAAGCCTTTCTGTCTAGCAGGGTAAGAGAGTGTCCCCCCAGCAAAATGGAGTCTGCAATTAGTGCTTTTCCCCTTGTGATATGTCTAGACTACAGAAGCTGGCACTGGTGAGACATGCATACCATTAGGAGTGGTGATCTAATAAAACAGCTGGCAGACTTTCTGTGCCGACTCTGCCTTGTGTCCAGCTCACTTGTTTTCTGTGAGACACTTAGGACTTGATGTTCCCAAGCGTGTGACATCTCTCTGCGTATCAGACAGCCAAATATGCAAAACTTCTTCCTGCTATTTTGTTTCAGTATTACCTGAGAACTGGATCTGGTAGTACTTTTCGTCTTATGACTACTTGGTACTGGGATCTGCCCAGAAGAGGAGATGATGTGGTGAGCTGTAGCAATTCGGGAATAGGCTCTGCCTCAACTCTGCCTAAGCCTGCTCTGCCAGAGCCTTCAGTATTGACTCTTTTCTCTTGATGGTGATTACAGTGGACTCCTGGTAAGATCAGAATAATTAAGCTAAATCTTCGGTTGTCTGGCAGCCTCCATCCTATCCTTCCTTTTTCTCAGTTGTGTATGAGTAGACATGAACTCAGTCTTGACCAAGGGACTAGAAAACAGCTGTCTCTATGGGTACAAGCAAAACGTAACTCTATGACTGCAGCTGATGCACCGATTGACAAAACCAGATTTGTAGCAATTGTGGGGGTAAAAACTATTGAGACGTTTGCAGATCTCAGTGCACAGCTGGGCTCAAAGACCCCATTTCAATGTTGAATTCAGAGGAAGGCACTTATACAAAGAGAGCAGTATGCCTGTGTGTGTGCTCAACATGGTGTATGGTGCTCAAGGCAATCAGGACCGGGTTCTGGCAATAAGGAAATGTAGTTTGATTGAGTTATAATCACTGGCACAGGGTATTTTGAACCTGTTTAAAACATAATCTTTGAGAACTGCTAGGGATGCAGGGATGAAAGTCCAAGGACCATCAGGAAGGAAGACACTTGTTAGGAGGTCTGAGCCCATGACATCTAGAAGCTCAGACTCAATGCAAAAAAGGCTGCCAACTGCTTGCTGTGTTCATCTAGTCTTTCCATACGTGCTGCTATCAGACAGAACACTGGCTTACGTGGGGCTTTGGTCGTGGTAGTACACCTGCCAGTTTTTCCTTCTCTCTGTGCAGGTGCTTCTGAGCAATCCTCAAGCAACTAAGGCCAAGGTCTCAGGCATACTTCCTCTCCTTAGTTCATGCAGTTTTGTACCAAAAGACAGGACAATTGATTTACTTTTAGTCTTGCCTTGGGAGCAAAGGCAAGGGTATATAGAGAAGCTGAGTCTGAAACACATTTTCCATTGGAGAAGATTGCAGCATCTTTGCAGTTCTGAGACTGCCATGTTCCAAAATGCAAAGAACAGAGGGATTTCAACTACAGCAACAAAACACTTCAGCAGCTTCTTTATTTTCCCCCTTTTCCACCCCCCACCCCCCAATTTTATTGAATTCTTCCTTAAACTCAGAAGTGATGTCATTGAAAACACTAAGGAAGACCCTGGAGAGAAGTGGAATGCCTTGTAATGGAGGGAGGAAAGCAGAATCCAGCATTTCTGTAATGAAAATTGAGCAGACTAATGTAGAGGAGGCTCTTAAAGTCTTAATTTTGCTCCTTAACACAGAGTGTGTGTTGATTCCCCAGAAGAAAACAGCAATCAATAGTTAATGGTGTAGAAAATCCTTCCCTTCCACTTGGTTCAAGAGCTGCAAGGCATTCACACTTGGATCCCCCATTGCTGTTTTTCTGGGAGACAGCCCACTGCAAGAACTATCAAGGCTCAAAAAAAAAAAGTTATTATTTTTTTTTTCCATTGAAACAATCAGAGCTGTTTGAAGAAAAAAAAAAAGAAAATTTAAAAGGCGATTCAACACCCCCAGTGCTCCTACCACTTGGTTATATTGCCAAGGCCAGAAAAAACTGTAACTCAGCTGCAATAGGTAAAAGGTTTGTTCAAACTTAATTTTAATGGAGAGCTCCTCAGTCACTGGAGCTTTACCTGTTACTTGCTTGTCAGGATTCTGGTACAAGAAAACCAAAAATAAAGACAAGTGTCCAGAGGAAAACTGCGTCAAACAGACTTGGTATCCTGATACCACCAATACCCAGAGCAGCCTTTCTAGTTGATGTATATAAAATGGCATGAAACCATAGGGAACAGCTGCTGCAGTCACATGGTAGACAGATGCATTTTCAACTAGTTTGGCACTTTAGACCAAAAAAGGTAGAGACAAATCTGTTATGGCACTCTCAGTGATTATAAATTTAGGGTGGTCATTAGGATATTTCAGATGCGGATTTTCATGAATGCGTTCATCAGAGCACTGCAGTCCTGCAGGCTCCCCAGGAAGTGGCAGCCTGGCATCAGTGCACATGCACCCTGGTTCCTACCACTTGAGTGATGCATTTTTAACACTAAGACATAAAACTGATGACGTAATCCACTGCAGCAGCTTATCCATATCTGCTCTTACAGGCAAGGATGGGTTGGGAAGAGACTTCCTGAATGAGCTACACCAGTTTCCCTTCATTTCCTTCAAGGAAGTAATTCACAAAAAATGTAGGGTCTAAAATTATAAGTGCAAGGATTTGTCTCATTATGGATTAGGTTGGGATTGGGATGCTAGGGTCTCTTTTCAGAAGTATCTAGAATACAAAATTTCCATGGCATAAGAAATCCCAACAGGTGGAACATTTAAGATCACTTCTTTTTAGACTTCTCAGCACCAAGATCTTGCTGTAACTGCCAGCACTTCTATAAAAAAGAATGCTTTTCTGTTTGGGGAGGGAAGGTAGGGAGAAGGGAGCAAAGGGATTGTGGACAGCTGCCATACCTATTTCCATCTGCAAGAGGCTGGGAAGAATTAAAGTTAAAATGGTTTCATTTCAAAGTGCCTGTATGTCTCAAAAGTAAAATGTTAACTCCTTCATTACTGAAGACATTAACACCAATAGGCCTGATATTTTATGGAAATAGCCTCCTATTTCCATGGAGACCACTGCAGTCTTTTAGAGCTCTAGTGTTGTGGGCAGAGGAATATGCTATTCAATGAACTAAGACTTGAAAGGATGGACAGGAATCCTCCCTAAATATTTTGGGAACACAGATAATCTTAAGGCAGTGCAGCTACAACAACATTATAGTAACAACTTCTGGCTTCCAGTAGGTATTTCATTCTAATGGAGTTGCTGGACATCAGTGGCACAAATGTCCACAAACAGGTTTGTCACTATTTGTGTGAGTGTTCTGATGGTCTTTTCCAGAGCCTCCACTCTGCAGTAAGGGCTAGTCCATCTGACACTGCTGTGAAAGGGAACAACCTGATGCTGTCAACTCCGCACAGGTTTGTTCCACTAGTACCTGTGCCAGCCAGAGCAGATGACAACGCTGTGCTACCTCACACAGACAATATTCAAAGTAAAGCAGAAAGCAGGCTGAGGCAAGCCATTTTTCTGGTCTCCTTGTCCATTTCTAGGCTGTGAAATCACTATAGTGAGCAAGAAGTGTGTGTAATGGCACTGCGCCCAGTTGCTCCTACTGATTGCATGCTTACAACTGCTTGCTTTGAACCAGTAATGGATCTGTGCCTTACCAGTTTTTCTCTCCCTCCTTCCTCCTGGTTTATATCCTGGAGCTTTATTTCTGCCAGCTCTTAGCCTAACTTCTGCCCAGAGCTCTTTGCTTAGGGCAATGCCTTCAGAGCCAGACATGATCTTGTGTAGAGGATGAAGATCCTGAAGGACTGAGGACAACTTCAAGCTCTGGAAATGCTTGGTTGACAGGACTGCCTGGGTTGACAGGACTGCCTTTTTTTAACTGCTGAAAAGCTCTGCCTGGGAGCCAAGGGTAAGAACGTTCAGGAGGATAAGCCCTCCCTGAAGGGAGTCAGCATTTTGCATGACTGAACTCTATAAAGTTTCTTACTCTTGCAAGCCTCAGCATGAACTGTGATCCAGTTTACCTGGCAAGGATGAGTTTAGTCCATCAGTATCTGCTCTTCATTCCTATGTAAAAGAATTGCATAAAAACACATCGGCCCAAATTTGCAACCTGAAAGAGCATGTGGAGAGGAGCCTGATTACTAAGCCTTGGCATCTGATGTGAAGTTAAATTTAAAATACTGAAAAATACTGTATTGAAGCACAGCCATGGAGTTTCTGACAGACGGATGCATAGCATAACTTTGGTGTGAGTGCACTGAAGACTTACAGTCTGCTTCCATTTTCCTGGACATCTTTGTCTTGTGCTACTGTTCCCAGAATCTAAAAGCCTGACTGCTATTAGCTCAGCTCCTTCATAACTGAAGCCCCCGTAGATCTGTTGACAGTACGACTGCAGTATAAATATTTAATATCTACTTCTACCACTATTACCTTGCATAATCAAAATATAGGCAAGTTTTGTACCTGTTGCAGTAGCACTGGGCAATTCTTATGCCCAGCTCTGAGAACATTTTAGAAGATGTACAGAAAGGCTATCTCTTCTCTCATAAACTGTATCTTAATTATCATCTCTAATCACAGTATTGCTTCATATAATTGGGAAATTCACGCTGTCTTGAGTAAAATCACTGTTAATAAAAGGAAACTACTGTGATTCTCAGATTCTTTCCTTTGTAATTCTATCATGTAAGCTTAGAGCTACTTAGCTTTCCTGCTCTCTGAACAGGAAACTCATTAACTCTGATTGGGAACAGTGTAAGAGAAAGAGTGTCGTTCTTGGTTTTCAGTTCTTTCTCCAAAGTAGCTGCTAAAAGCTAGGAAGCCATTAACTGAGATGTGGATTTCAGAGACCAGTAGACGTCTTGGCTTAAAAGGTAATCAAAGCAGAAAAATTGTTAGAGAGGTTGGTGCAGTTTGTATAGTGCAGTTTGTATAGTACAATTTGAACAGTACTGTTAGTACAGTATCTAACTCCCAGGTTCTTCACATGCTGAAACTGGACCAACCGAACCATCAATGCTTTCTCCTTCTGGGAAGCACCTGTTCTAGTAATTTTGTGTGAGAAAGTCATGAACTCCATTCTGCCAAGTCTTGCCTCATGCTCAAGCTGGTGATATATACAGTTCGAACAAACACAGAAGCATAAGCAGTAAAAGTGGCATTGCTTAGAGAATTCCCCTCATCATTGCAGATGAGGGGAAAGCAGCATCTTCCTTACCTCCTGCTTTCCCTATGTCTGTGTCTGCTTGCCATGCAGTTATAGGCAAGACACTTCGCCATTACTCTGTTGTTCCTCCATTACTGCTTGTAGTCTCTTCTCCTTCCCTAGTGCTACCTGAGGCATGTAAATATTTTCAAAAGTTGTCAGCGCTGCCTTTTTCCTCCTGCAGGATCAATGCTGGTTGTCTTGTTTCAATAATCGAAAGGTGGACTGCATGATGCAGAGCAAGATTTCCCTGTTCCCAAAGCCCTCTACACGTATATCCAGAAGACATGACTGCCATTTAGAGAGTGCTTGTGGTGGGAAAGGCTTCAGGGCTGGGACACAAACTGTCTCCATTTAAAAGTAGGGTGGCTCCTCATGATCCCCATCCCATCATAGGTGTGGATGTAATGGCGAGAGGTAAGATGTGAGTCCCTTCTGATGGGATGAGGGTTACCTAAAGCTTTTGACAGTCTCTTTTAGACTAAGGCACCCGGAACATTATTGCTATTAATGATAAATGAAGTAGACAAACAGTCTTATTCCAGCAGTAATTTGAATTTGGAAGTACTGAGGCATTGTCTTAAAATTGCCAATTCTCACCTGTTTTGCAGTAGTCACAGCAATGCTTGAACAGTGTTACAACCAGAGGTATGAGCATTAATTTCCTGCTGACATGCAGCTTTCTGTAATGGATGCATAATGTATTCATTTAGTGACAAACTTTTACGTTAACCAGTGACATTAATTAGTGAAACAAAGCAGTTTCAAGCTCCATGCAGTTTATAGTCCTGACTAGATGATGTCTGCCTTTTATTATTCTGTGATCCACAAAGCAGCCAGGAATATATTACAAATACACCATGCTCTGCAGAAAGGTCTGCCTGACGCTATCAGGTAATCTGATAGGCACACACTTCTAGGAATACAATGTGTGTTTGAATTAGTACAGCTTCTAAGTAAATAGAGGGAAGGTAGTTTACACCAGTAGAGTTTGTACTTAGTCCGAGCTGACTGTTACTGATAAAATTCAACTGCACACACCTCATTGGTTGACTGTCCAGGCTAACAATAGTAACCATGTTCCTCTGACATGGCTTCTTAATCCAGATCCCACAGGATCCCTTCAAATAGCTTTTCAATCCTATGTCAATAAAGCAAATATCAGTCTTCCTGGCCGCTCTGTCTCAGGAACTAATGACAGTCTGTAGACTCACAGTAAATTGTTGGGCTAAGAGGTAATAAGAAAGACAAATAGCGAATATCTTCTGTAGGCACTGGTAGAAAATTAGGCTCTTGCCTGGGAGGGAAAGACAAAAAATAGCCATTCTCCACAGTGTGACGGTGCAAACTCTGGTGATGAGATGAGCCTGAATCTGACACATTATCAGTATTTGGGAAGCCTTTAAAAGCCTAGATTGAGGAAGCTGACATGACACTGGTGTAACAAGAACTGTCCCAGAGACTGAACTTTGAGGGCAGCCTGATTGGTACTACTTTATATGCACAGCTTCTCTGGAAACCACTGCGTGAGTGCCTGAAGGACATACCTGGGCTTGACAGACCACCGTTTGGTGTGGAACTCCTGATTCCCTTTGGAAGCTATTGCTTAGTTCAAAACACTACTGTAACAACAGACCTAGTTCAATTCGTTCAGCCAGTGACTTAAAAATATTGGTGTTGGCTGCGGTTGTGATTCTTAATATCTCTGCTGAAGTAGAACTGCTTTACTACTTGGCTGATACCCATGTAGAGGTGTCAGAGCATGACAGCCCCCCACATGAATGTTGACACTCTGCAGACAGAGGTAAAAGATATTTTATACTGCCCAGCTTTTAAAATTCCAGCAGTGATTTCATTCTTGAGGATACCTGCAAATGGTAGGAAGGCACCTGCAGAAGCCTTTTGGTTGCAGGAAAAATCAGGCCATAATGATGGAGTGTTCCTCCATGATGGAGGAATGATGGATCCTAAGAAATATAACTCACAGAGTAGGGCAGGCAGGAGATGACACATGCCAAAAGAAAGAGCAAGAACCTGAAAGGATTAGTGGGAAAATCTCAGGGAAGGCTTTCTGTGGGAAAATCCTGTCTGTCAGTCAAGTAATTTTGTCTTGTTTAGGACATTTTTGAACAATTAAATTAAAAGATTAAACCAAAATTACTGCACCTAATCAGTGTTAAGAAGAAAAAAAGCTGTTATGAACTTACTAATAGCATGCTAAAAAGCACATTCCTATGCTAACCAGGTATCAAGCCAACTCTAAAACTGGATTAACCCTATTTCTCCATAGTTCAAGGAACTGAGCACAGGAAGCAGGGTGATGGTGTTTATCTGAATGGCTGGGACTGGAAAACGGAGGTGTTAGTCGTCTGGGATATTTCACTTGAAAACATACACAGACGTATCTGCTATGAAGAAATAGGGTCAGTCCTATCTGAACATCAGGGCTGAGATTTGACCCGTGCATCATCTGTTGACCCTGTGAATTCCTGTTTCTCAGTCAGTTCTACTCACATGCATTTATGGGCAGTTTTCTTTGCTCTGCATCCAGTACAGGCACTATGTATGGACATAGTCTTTGCTAGTCCTTGCACTTGCAAAACAACCTGAAGAGCTGCAAGGCAGATCATGAGTAACTAGCTAACAACAAGACATGCAAAAGAACTCAAACAGAAGAATTTTTATTCCATTGAAAGACTTGCACTACCATAAATTTCCTTTTCCTTGAGAAAAGCATGAAGATTACAGAAGTTGCTATTTTCTATGCCTGCATTGGCATTACTTGCCAGACACAGAGCAAACTTTTCCTGTACCTCAGGCTTAGCCTGGTATGTGTGCACAATTGGCCTTACATTAAGCGATGCATGGGAAGGTTGGAGTTTCCTCGCACCTGCAGTTCCTCAATAAGGACAAAGACAGTGATGAGGGCTGCGCTGTCTGCTGTGAAAGCTGAGTTAAATTTCTGAATAGGATTTGGTTTCCTTACACTTTGGTTTGAGGCATTTATGGGCCCTGAGCCGCCCGTCTCTTCTCTGGAGGCTTTGGGACGCTAAACTTCTCACTACAAACTCATAAGCAGGAGCAAGGAGTAGACTTGAAGAGAATTCAAGACTTTATAGAGGCAGACTTGTGCAGTACTAGGTCACTGACGGGAACTGTGCTTCTGTCCACTCTGCAGGGGAAGAAGGACTTCCTGGCTCTCAAATGCAAACTAACAGCTCTGCCAGGAGGAGAAGACAAGATGCCAGCAGACTGGGGAGTCCTCTGTAGGTCTGCCAGGGCTGGGGGAAAACCAGTCGTGTTCAGTTTCCACTCCTCAACTCGTGTCCTTCCCTTTAACTTCCTTGCGATATTCTTGCATGAAAGCTGTACTTGTGTCAGGGTTTAGGTGGCTCAGTTACTGCTTTGGTGTCTTGGTTATGGATCTGTGAGGACCAACTTGTCTGCCAGAGCTACTTACAGACACCCTTACTCTTGCTCTTCCTCAAAAGCAGACTGCTGTGGTAGCTGAAGATCAGAGCACACCACCACACAGGTTACCACTTGGCATAATGATGCCCAAACAGTACTTTACTTGTTGGAAGGCCAAAGGCTGCACATCCATGAAACATCCATCTCTGGACATTTTCGTGCCCTGTTAATTCAGGTGATGATGGCATGTTGGTAGACCCTGAGGTGTAGTCCTGCTATGTTCTGGGGCTCCACCTCCACAGAGGCGTGATACTTGCTGTGTGCCAACCTAGTGTCACTGGTCTGCAGTGTACAAAGCCTGATACCTAGGTAGTTGGCAGCTAATGATTCTCCCTGTTCCTCTGCTGCTGTTTCCTGCTGTGCTCCTTTTCTTCAGAGCTATCCCTTTTCTTCCAAGCCGGTTACATGCTGATTGGCTAAGTGGGAGCACAGGAAAACAAGCTGTCACTCACATTTCACTTGTCCTTACTACCTTCCTTCAGTGCCAGAGAGGAGACAAATTGACTCTTATTCCCCAAGGCTCGTTTACTGTAGCTTACAGCATCTAATGGATTTTAATACCTCCGGGAAGGCAGCCTTTAGACCAAATGTCTATACAATAAATAACTTCATTGTGCATTTAGTGGTGGGGATAGTGGAAGATGTCTGAACTAGAGAGGGATGAAATGAGCTCTTTGAGGAGTAGTTTGCATTTCTTGTTGCCAGGAGCATTACAAATGACACATCCCGTGAATTTATTTGCCATATACCGGAGTGAAGTGTTAGAAGGTCAGAATTATGAACTACCTGGAGAATGCATGAGCAACTCTTAATTCTGTTTGCCCTGAGAATGGTTCTGGTTTGCTTAGGAGTACTTTTATTTACTCCACCCTTTCTGAGCACAAACTGACTAGCAGAGTCTGAGGAGAACGAGACATTCTATCTTTAAGAAGTCATTTGTTAGGAGTCGCAGTGATGGGAACATTGAAAGACCACACAAACAGGGAATCCTTGCTGCCTGAGGAGTGAGACCATCCTCTGCTGTTGGGCTTATAAAAATACTCCTGGGCAATTTTTGTCTCTGAACTGGGGATTGCACAGTTTCTCAGGAACAGGCCACCTCAGTACTATAGTATAGCTGAAGAGAGGACTTTTTGATTTCAGATCCCCTGAGTAACACAACTAGGGGAGTTAAAAGAAGAGCTTTGGAAAATGGAAAATTGCCTGGATCAGGCTGATCATTCTATTGCAAATTCAGCTGTTGTTAAAAGCCTCCTGTAGGAAGGAATGCTTATAAAGCTTATAAGCCATCAGGTTCTCAGTTGCAAAGATTTTCTAAAAACACAACAAAAGCAGCTCTGCTGCTTCTGGCAGTGCATGAACACTGGGTTTTCATGGCTGTTGACTTTACCAATCTGAAGCCAGCGTCTTCTGGCCACCATATTTATAAACTGAATCCATACCTTTGATCTTTGTGAAACATAAAGTTTCTGGACAAGATCAACATAGTCCAAAAAATTTCCCACTGCTTGATTTGGGGTGGAATGTGTTGCTTCTAATGGAGAAGAAAACCAGCCAACATAGTCCTGCTAACAGCAAGAAAACCTTGCTATTAATGATGGTCAGATCTTTGCCTCCTGTAGCCCTGATTATCATATTGAGAGATTGAAAACTTCATTGCTGTGCTTGGGTTTGAACATGTAACTATAATTCAACAACTGGAAACTACATGAAAACTTTGAAAATAAGCTGATGGCATTAAATATCAAAGTATAACTATGTCAAGTTCATTAGTCGGGTAGGGCAAATTTGTTTCTGGCTCTGACTGTGAATACAATTTGTTTTTCCTTTAAAACAAGTAATCTCTTCATCTAACTGAATCTTTATGCTGCTCACACATCTTCAGTGTTCAAGACGAGAAATGCTTGGATGGTAATAGGCTAAGCAAGGTAATAATGGTTAGAACTGTCCTATGATGAGCATGCCGCTGTTATTGAAACCAGATGACAAAAATACTGCTTCAATGTTGTAGCAGCTGTTTTTTCTTGTGCTGAGGACTGCCTCATGGCCCCCATGTCATCAAACATGAGCAGATTTTGCACCGGTTGGCAAAGGACAGGAAGAGCTGCAAGCAACTTTTGCTCTGAAGCCTTTTCTCTAACACAGACTGGTGGCACCGACCTGAGCAATCAGGAATCAATCTCCCTTTGAAGATGCTACTACTGTGGTCTGACTCATCCCTTTGTCATTGATTTTCATCTCTGGAGTTGTGGCAAGGACTCAGCCTACCAGAAAGAGTTGTTTTAAGGCAGGGCTGTCATCAAAAGCAATGCCAAATTCTGTCTTGAGGGGAGAGTACTGAACTACAGACTCATAACTGGGAAAGCTGATAACTTTCTTTTGAGGGTAAAGAGGCACTGAGAGCACTCAGACTTGGAAGCTTCTAAACTCCTTGTCCTCTTGCTTTTACTGCAGGGTATGGCTGTTAGTGCATGGAAATGACCGTACCCACTGTACAGTCTTTCTGCACTGTATCAGAAACCCTACATGTTAATGTATGAACCTGTGCAGACACAGCCAAGGCAGGGGTCAGAGCTCCTATCCATACTGGCAATCTAGCTAGAGTCTCTTGGAGCTGACAGCCACTCTGGTTTGTATATTTGAAAATGTACCTCTGTTATAATGGTACAGAATACAGTCACTGGGACATTTTTTCCATGCTCTCAGGAAAATAACAGTATCAGTTGACTGAAGATGATAGTATCAGACTTGACCTCTTCAGCTGTACTAAGAATTCCAGGTCAGAGCAGCCCAGCAATGCTTCAGTTGCATGGTTTCCCCCTAGATGGAAGTAAAATCAATGGCTCATTTAAATGAGATTTTGTACTATCTATGAAATGTTTAATTGTTAATTACAGAATCACAGAATGGTTCAGATTGGAAAGGACCTTAAAGATCATCTAGTTCCAATCCCCCTGCCATGGGCAGGGGCACCTCCCGCTAGACCAGGATGCTCAGACCCTCATCCAGTCTGGCCTTGAACACTTCCAGGGATGGGGAATCCACAACTTCCCTGGGCAACCTGTTCCAGTGTCTCACCACCCTCACAGTAAAGAATTTCTTTCTGATTTCCAATCTAAACCCACCCTCTTTCAGTTTGAAGCCATTACCCCGTGTCCTATCATTACACTCCCTGATAAAGAGTCCCTCCCCATCCTTCCTGTAGGCCCCCTTTAGGTACTGGAAGGCTGCTATAAGGTCTCCTCGGAGCCTTCTCTTCTCCAGGCTGAACAACCCTGACTTTCTCAGCCTGTCCTCATAGCATAGGTTCTCCCACCCTCTGATGATCTTTGTGGCCTTAATTAATTGTTAAGTGTAAAATGTTAACTTAATTTTTAAGTGTTTAATTGTAATTATTTATGGTTGTGGGGAAGAGGTCACAGTTGAACAGATTGTTTTTCTTAACTATAATTAAAACCTCCTTGACATTAAAGAGCTTGTTGGATAAGAAGATAAAAATGCATGGAGAAGCAGACAGGATCAGGATTTTTTTCAGAATTCCTTCTTTTCCCCTTAAATGATGTCTCCTTAAAAGTACATTAGTGACTAAAAGTTTTCTGGAGTTGTGCAGTGGAAAATACGTGATGTTATTGCCTGTACTAACTGCAGAGACATGCAGCTGAAAGAAGGTGTTTGGGCTTTTTGTGCTGGAAAGGAGCACATAATTTTAACCATACATTTTAACCAAATGCTCAGAAGCATCAAGGTTTACTAGTGTCTTCCTGTGAAGGGAAACAGATATGCAGGGAGAGATGTGACTTGTCCAAACCATCATAGCAAGCCAACTATAGATCTAGGAGTAAAACTTTGATTCTTGACTTGCAGCCCATGTGTTATCTCATGCACTTAGAAGAATAACCAAACTTTGCATCTTTGTGTGAACTAACTTGAGTTGGGAATGTACTTTTTAGTGACTGGAGGCCACCTTAAGATATTCTTAGGTAGGAAATAAATGCCTTGATATTATTAATAAGCAAGTTGATAAGGTCAATAGGTAATAACAATGGAAGCCAGTCAGGTACTGGGTAAATATGAAGTTACTCGTATTCGGTTGGTAATTCCAAAAATTCTCCAAATGCTGCCTGGAGGCTACTTTAATGGCAGAAGTCAGGCTAAGTTAGCTTTTAATTTTTTTTTTTTTTAATAGGTGCTCTTTGCATAACAGCTTTGTGAAACCCAGAGTTTCCTGTTTCCCCTGAAACAGGCAGCTGGATGTACTGATATTCTCTTAGGGACTGCAGAGCAGCAGCAATCAAATCAATGGCCACCACAAGTGCTCAGGGAATTAGGATTTTAATTCAATGCTCTCAGTATCTTTTAGGTGCTTAATTTCAGTTTCCTAAAACGGAACTTGATAACATGAAGCCTGCAGCTAGTGATACTGTGTATTTTGCCCCATAGTTTAAGTGAATTCTTACTAGTGAAGGCTAGTTTGCTATGTATGGAGCCACACAACTGCTATTGTTATTATCAGGAGTGATTCTTTGAGTATATGTGGTCCAGCTCAGGGAATGGAAGATACTCTCAATACTTTCTTCTTTGAACCTTTGAAATTGCTCAGACTTTCAGCTTATCAGTTTAATCATGACTCTTTGTGTCCACCTGTTCCACTTTTGCTAGTAAACTGTGAATTATTTACTCAATAGGATTACATGCATTGGGAATAAAAGATTTGAAAATGGGCAGATCTGAAATCTGAATGAAAAGGCGTCTGGTTGCTTGGTATGGGGGCTTATTATCATGGCCCAAAGGCATGCAAAAGAGCAGCTATTTCAGAGATGGAGACGACTCATGTTTCTGCTAAAAGTGCTATGCAGAGTCCTCCTGGTTTCCATAGCTTACGTTAAGTTAAAGTCACCCAGGTCTGTGGTAGCAGTTTAACATCAGTGAACACATGAGCCCTGTGTGTGTGCGTGTGTGTGTGACCATGTGTATGTGTGTATGCATGTACATGTGTGTGCGTGTATGTGTTCATCAAGAAGGGAAAGACCCTTCTCTGGTGGGTCTGCATGCCTGCCTCCATAAAGTGCTGGCCAGGAGGAGCCTCTGACCCTGCCATTATCACAAAATCAGAACCAGCCCTTCCCCTGAGCCTCCGCATCATTCAGCCCTGTGGCACAGCCCCAGTCTCCAGGGGGTACTCGTGGAGTGTTGCAACTTGAGAGAAGGCAGAAGGGTCTGTCCCAACTCCATCCAGCATCAGCTTTGCCATCCAAAGGGAAAGTGGCTTCTGGTTCCAGTCCTGCCAAAGCTCAGGCAAGGACTTACAAGACTTAATTCCAAGCAGCATTTCCTTTCCTGTGGAAGGGAATTGAATAACTCACCTCTGTGAGTCAAAGTGTTTTGTGCTCTTGAGCAATGGTTTAATTATATGAATTTGAGTAGTTCTCTTGTAAAGCATAATTTCAAGTAAGTAGTGCCATCTTCACTGGCCACAACAGGTGATGTATTTGGACAATATCAGCTTGAGCATTTGTAGCTGATACCCACTACTATAATAAAAACTAATTTGAAATTTCATTCAAAAATGTGGGAATATTTCAGCACTACAACCACCTGTAAACTGGTAAAACAAAAGCATATATATTTCTATTTAAAACCATGTCACTGTAAGTATATGTGACAGCTTTGGGATACTTGATGTAGAGACCTCTTGTGATAAAACTTTGATATATTAAATCACAGCAGAAGTAAATAAATTAAATGAAGTAGATACCAAGTGAATTATTGAAATATCGCTATCCCAATGAGTCTAAGGCTTCATCTACCAGAAGGGACTTGCTGGAGTCTTGCTGGCAATGTAATGACTGTGCTGTGTCTTTATCTGAGCTCTGTTTGCTTCTTATATTCAGTGCATAAAATGCCTGTGGACAACTGGTATCCTAAGGCTTAGACTTTATATGGAAAGTGGTTGTAAATAATTTCTCAAATTCAGATAACCAAGCCTATACTACACAAGGTCTTTTGCTGTCTCAAAGTTGACTTCTGAATAGGTTGGTAGTACTTCAGTACTTAGTCTCCTATGGGTGCAGGAGAGGAAAGGTATCGTGAAGGTATACCTGAAGGTATCACAGATGGTGAAATACAATCGTTCTTGTTGACAAACCCTGGTAAAGAAGGGTTGTGTGCCCATATGAGCAGAGTCCCCTGGACTTTTCTGGAGAACTGCAATACGACAGACCAGACATTACTATTCTTTTTGGGGTTGTTCCCTGTTCTGTGGGGCTTCAATGTCAGACTTACAGCAGGAATGTGACATGATGCAGTCACCAGGACATAATACAGCTGAATGGTATACAGAAATATTCCCTCCTAAATCATCAGGCATCTAGTTGGAGTATATTTAACTTGTTCAATGAAGAGTGAGGGGAATTACCTTCTGAAAAGTGAGATGTGCCAAAGGAGACTTAACAGCAGTTAAGACCTGACACGGGAAAGCAACTTACTCCTGCAAGCTGTTAATAGAAGTTGTTCATTACACTGATGTAGCTGTGGGTTTCTGGAAGAGCTGCACAGAGTGCAAACTTTTTCCAGTAACAGCTTCCTTGCTGATCCCTCTCTTCACAGGGATTTTGGAAAAGATGATGCGGTAGTAGCCCTTACAGATAAGCAGAGCTGAGGGTCCCCTGTTTTCTATGACACCTTTGTAGGTCCTACAAAGAACCAAGGAGGTATGTTGAAGAGACAGCCTCATTTGTTAGGGTTCCAGCTGCGTGGGCACAGGGGAAAGCAGAGCTAGGACTAGCACAGTGAATACAGCTGACTGCAGCCACACGGCCTGTGTAGGGAAATACAGAACATTTCCTGCAAATCTGCTCTTAGCATAACATATGTAAAGCTGCAAGAACCGACTGCTTGTGCAATTCCTAATGGATTTGGCTGTAACTTGATTGATCCTGTATGGTGGTAGCTTTTCAAGAAACCCAGTTTTAGCAGTGTTGCACCTTTTTTGTGTTAGGAAAACAAATTACTCTGATCAGATAATTTCTTCAGTGTAGTTCTCGATGTGTTTAAATTTAACCACTTCTGTGATGTGCTGACAATGGAGCATCTCTGCCTCACGAATCACTGGCAAAACAGCAGCAAGCCATTTGTCATACCACACAGCTAACATTAAACAAACACCACTTGTCTAAAATAATGAGGGCAGTCCTATGGGAAAGCTGCAGGGCTGAGCAGGAGATAACCTGCAAGGGTATAACACTAGTTTCCCAAAGGAGAGGCAATGCTTTTATTTTAATGAAAATACTTTATGAGCCCTGTACTAAATTCAGTAGCTTCTATTTTGTTCAACAAACAGAATGATGCACTAAAAGATGAGTAAGGAAAATAATCACGTTGGCTGCTTACACTCTGGCATCTGACAGTTGCTAGTTAAATAATCCCTTAATTCTTCAGTGAAGAAGATAGCACACTCTTAGGTTTCCCATTGGACTGGAGGCATTATCTTTTCTCCTTATCATCCATAAGAAACCTATCTAGGCCTTCTGGCACACAGAAAAGCTTTTGTATCATCTTGGCTTATGCATATGTATCAATGAGCCAGCCAAGTTCCATCTGGCTTCTTCTAGTCAGAGAACAAGGACAGGATTTGAGGGTGGCAGAAGTGTGCCACTTGTTCCCCAGAGCTCCTGGAAGGGCTGCTTCCACCAGTAACTGGTTGGCTACTCTCTGGTGAGCTCTTTAGGTAAGTTGTGTCAGTTGCAGTGAGCCATGGAAATGGAAGTGATTAAGGCTGTAGCTTGCTCAGGCCAGCCACAGCCTAGAGCATCACCGAGAAAGTCGTCATTCTGTTTCACTACTTGCAGCACTGAGTAGTTGTGTAGTGCACGGCTTGGATTCCTTTCCGTGAATAAGATCAGCGGATCTGTGCATGGTGTCTGGCAAACTTTGCAGTCTTTTCCAAATAAAAGCAGTACCTTAATACATGTTTCATGTATTATATAAACATGTAAACTATGTTTCAACAGACAAAACAGAAGACAAGATCAATGGATCAGAAAAGACGCTTCAAAATGCCTTTTTGAGGCCAGTGAGCTACTGATGCTCTATTAATAGAGAAACCTGCTTGCCAAGAACATGGAGAAGAGCAAATGGTGCCAGTTCTGCATTTCACCCCTGCAAAGTTAACGTCCAAATCCAACAAAGTAGGTATCCTATAGCCTGTCAAGCTGTGTCTTCTGCCACCACTGGCCCATTTATCTAGCTCCCTTTGAAATCTGTGCAGTCTGCACCTGACTGTCCTATGATATATTAGCTCTTCTTTCTATTTTGTACAAGGAGACAGAAGGTCAGACTGATGCTATCAGAACATGAGCTTTCCAAACAAAAGTAAAAAGAGTGCAGTGGCTCACCTGCAGCTTGTCGTGGCCTGGTATTTTTCTAAGCAGGAATGTACAAGACTGTCAGTAAAGCAAGACCATGGACCTAGCTCTGTATTAATTTCACCCATATTAGCATCCATAAATGAAATTGTGGCAGCAGCTGGAATGGATTTTTAACACGTGAAGAGAGATCTTTATGTTAATGCTGATAATGGCTAATATGACAGTTACTGAAAGTTGTACTCAGTCTATGGCAAAACTTTATAGGATGTGATTTGACATCCGAGTGACCCAGCATGGCTTAATTTTAAGCTGTATACATTCACATAAGCAAAGAAAATGCTGCTTAGCATAGGTCTTATATTTGATTTCAAGTATCACCTAATAGAAAAAAGGTAACTATTTAACTTCAGCCTGAGCCTTGATGGAAAACTCCCTCACCCTTTGAGTGCTCAGCCTTTTGTGGGGTTTCCTTTACTAGCCAGCCGTCAGCTGACAGAAACCTATCCCAGTATGCAAATTACTTGTCTAGGTCATCTTTATCATTATTTTTGTGAACCTCAGAGTTGTGAATACCTATCAAATGAGGATTTAAACTGCTCATGTTGAGGATTTGGGCCTTGCATCCTTCACTCTTGCGACAGGTGGAACTGCATTCCCAGAGACTGCCTTGTGACTGTTCCTTTGTTACATGGGCAGGGTAGGCTTTGCAAAATATTTAGCACTGGGTAACACCTTGGTGCCAAGAAATCATTTAATGTATGTGGCAGCCTGTACTCAACACATCTTTCTACTTTAGCTGTTGTTTAGTAGACTCATTAGGAAATTGTTTCTGTTAGATGGCAATTCTCTCTTCTTGATCTCCGTCAGTCCCTTACTTTCCTATCTCGTTCCCAAAACTCTCATTTGTCTGGGCATTTGACTTTAGCTGTATCTATGCTGGAATGCAGATGAACATGAACTAGACTGAGAGCAGCCTGAGCTGTGAGGGTGAGCTAACGTGGGCTATGCCCTTGAGACAATGCAGGGTCAGCAGAGCCCCTGGGCTAAATCTGTGACATTTTCTGTTTCATTTACACACTAGAAAATTAGTCAGGTCCTCTAGGAAGCTCATTTGAAGCTAAAATATTTGCTAAAGGTTGTCTTTCACCTTATTTCCCCCAGCTTCTGCTATTCATTTGGAAACATCAAGTCACTCCAGTTTCTGATTCTCTGGTCCTGCAAGTGGAGCAGACCTGTATCCTCCCCCAGTTCAAATGAACACTATTACTGTCAGATCAACAGCTCTCACACTGCCAAAGCCCTTTCCTGCAGACCATTGGAAGAGCCAGCATTGCGCCCTACATAGCACCACTGACTCCTGCACATTCACCTTCTGCATGTGTGTGAGCAAGACTTACGGTTCAGCTACTTAGCATGCTAAGGGCTATTTTGGACTATCTCAATACTGTGAAAGTGCCTGATACAAGGAATAAAAACTGTGGCAGGCAATGGAGCAGGGTTTGCTGAGTGAAACATTGTCATCTGAGTTACCAGGAAAGTCGCACAGGAGATGATAGTTACTGTCTAAAGCTGGAAATGAAGCAGTGAGACTGAAACTGTACCAGAAGCAAGGATGGCTTTGCAATTTCCAGCTGCCTTTACTGACAGAGCAGCTTCTTTCAAAATTTGTGAAGACAGGCGGGCTGCTGTTGGGCCTCTTGTTGTCCAGTATCCAAAGAGGGATGCACCTAGTGCTTTCTGTAGTGATCTCTCCAGAAAGACTGAGGGTCTTTTAAACTCAAAAGTGAAATAAAATATAAAATAGGAAGCTTGAAGCTACGGTGAGAAAGAAAACTGAAATAGATGGGCTGTGTACAGTTGTCCCTGTCCCAGGGCTGTCCAGGCAAACCTTTGCTTCTGTTCATCTGTGCATAGTCCTCTCACTGGCAGAAGTACCTTGGTCACTAAAAACCTTTCTGTCACTTCCTAATCCTCATGGTTGCTTCCCAAAATTGTGCAGTTCAAGTGAAGCGTCAGTCTTGTTTCAGGCAAGAGCATATCACAAAGGAGAAGAGTCCTGGGGACAAAAGCTTGATCACTGACTCTGACACACCCACAGGGGAGCCAAGCCCATCAGTCATGTGAAAGTTGAGTGATTCAGAGCTATAAATGCAAAGCTGTTTACCTAGATCACTGTCAGAGCTTGCTCATCTACACTAGTCAAGCTGAATTGCAACCTCCATCTGTTTTTCAAGATCTATCACTTTCTGATTTTCTTCCTCTTCTCCCTATCACTGTGGAACATTCCAGATCAAAGACACTTGGATAAGCACTAGGGACTCTGGGTCTGACTCTAAACACAGTGGAGAAAAAATGGATTGTAAAAGCTGTTGTTCAAGGGCTCTGAGAAGGAGGTGTTGAGTAGCTCCAAAATCTGGTGTTCCAGGCTATTTCTGATGATGAGGCAACGCCAGCTGGCGTACAACCTAGGTCATTTCACTCAGAGATGAGGAAAACTTAGCAGAACAACGATGACTGTGTGGGAGGCTGCAAAGAAACAAAGAGGTAGCAAAATGCTGTAGTAGAATAGAGACTTGCTCCACTGTTTTGTCTTCAAGAAACCCCTACACAGTAAGTCCTGTCTCCACAAATTAATCACAGAAAGTTCTTGAGGGCAAAAGTATGGAAGACCCCAGTGGACAAGATGCACTGAGGCAGAAAACGGGCAAAATTTCAGGTGAGCTCAGGGACAAGTTGCCTGCACCCCACAACAAAGCTCAGCCTAGCTGTCCTCACACTCAGGTCCTTTAAAGAAAGACTGTGTTTTAAAAATGTCCAGTGTTGAGTGGGTCTGAAATACTCATATGTGGTGAGCTCTGTCAGTTGTACGAGAAGACAAAAGCCGTTAACAGATTTCAACTCTTCCTTCCATGGAGTCATTTGAGTTCAGTGGACTACGCTCATTTGCTGACATTATGAAGTTCAACTTCTGTTTGCAGTTCGAATGTTCGTTGCCTGAGGAAAAGTCTGGTTTGGGGTTCTGCACAGCCCCTACTTTCTGGGACTGAGGTGAGCTGGCAGAGAACAAGGCCCACTTGTAATCAGAAAGACTCTGGTGACCTGTAGACTGAAGTTGGACCCATTCTTTCCATAAATTATATTTCAGGGAGGGAATCATTCCTTTAAAGCTGGAAGTGTTGGATGACTGGAAGAATTCAGGAAGGCTGGACTGGAAACAAGTTTTGATCTTCCAAACATTGTCTGAATTTTGATTCTCTGCATCGCACACCCTGCTGGAAATTAGTGGACCATCACTTTGTGTCAGGTGAGTGCTTGCATTAAAATGGCTAAAGGTCTGACTAAACATGCTTGCAAATCTAATCAGCCTGTCTTAGCTTTTTGCCTCTTAACAGGGAAACTCAACACTTCAGGCACCACTTTCCAAGGAGATGTCTGTTTACAATGTGAAAACAGAGCTGCAGCATTGGGATCAAACACACTGGACCCATTAATCACATCTGAGAGCCATATGCATTTGATGTAACTAGTATTTTAAATTCCAAGTCATCCAGAGCAATGCATCCTTGTACTCGAGACAGCGGCTCACATGCCACTGTGGCTCTGAGTTGTCTGTAATTAACCTGATAATTCTGGCTCCTGGGGCAAGCAGAGAATCTAATTGCTTGTTGCAGGTATGTGGCCTCATCCAAATGTGATTAACTGGCTTTGCTAAGGCATCCTCTAGGGAGATAATTTAAACCAATGGTAATTAATAATATTATTTCACTGTGACAATATTAGTGATAATTCTAAGATGCAGAGAGGGAAAAGTGCTTTGGAATGACAAAGGTGCCCAAACAGCATCTCTTAAGGTGGTAACGAGTGGCTGGGAAATATCTTGGAAGGTGGTTGTTTGCCAAGACTCACCGGATAAATGACTCAGTGTGAGGTCTCTGCCATGTCAGCAAACTTCTGTGAACATCAGTCATATGCTGTGGGGTAGGTGGAGGCATCGATTACTCCTCTGAAATGCATAGTTTCAGGGCCAGAAGTTCTGGGTTCATTTGCATGTGCATGTACTCACCTCACCTTCCATTAGCAAGTGCAAAACTTACTGCCTCGAACACTATTTGCAATCACATGAAGATGCTGGTAAATAATGGTTTTTCTCTGTTTTTCTTCCCTCCAAAGAGTTACTCTGTCCAGTTTCTCTGAACACTGCCTCATCCACATCTGTGGTACCTCTGTCACTGATTCTTGGCATGGTGAATGGGGTGCAGTGACAATTGGGCAGGTTTGTCCAACCAGCAAACCCCTATTCCTAGCCTAGACCATATAATGCTTTCAAGGTCTATTCATTCAATTATGCCATTCAATATGGCGCAGAGGCAACAGGTGCCAAGCTTGGGGCAAAGCTGGAAAGCAGGAGTTAAGACCTGGGTTCCTGGCGATAACATTTTCCATGAACTGTTACTACACAGGAGTCCAGTGCGTAGCAAATCCAGATGACCAAGACTAGAAAACAGCCTCATGGCCATGCAAAGCCTCATAATCATACCTTTATGTTGCTGAGCACTGCAAGATCCATAAAACCAAGGGTGAGTGGTTCAAGGGCAGGGGAATATGCCAGGATCCTATAAATCTACAAATGTGGAATTTACTTGGATTAAATATTCTGGATGATCAACCAGTGCTGGCTGTACAAACCCCATCACTTTCTTCCAGAGCTTCTGTGCACACACAGCTCTGTATCTGTTTCAGTCATATAGCAGTCAGAAGAGCTCCTCTTTGAGCTAAACCTGCCTTGAACCATGTGGCTTGCAGTTGTAATAATCTATAGTGCACAAGCAGAAATAAAATTGACAAAGCAGAACACCAAATAGCGAACAAAAGTCACCCAGTTGTCACTGATCCTGATTTAGGATCCTGCTGACTACACCGATTTGTTGTGAATGGGTGATTTAGATCGCTCAAAGAACCACTGTCAAAGTTGTTAGTAAAGTGGTTTTAATATGATGTTGTAAAACTGTGACTGAACAAAGTTCAATGTCAAGGCTCACTCTATTAATTACCGCATAGAAAAACATACAATGGAGAATTTAGTTACACTTGAGTTAGAATGATTCACAGAGAGACTAGGGACACAAAGCATAAGGGAGGCCCTCCTGTTCAGAATGAACGTCCTTGCTTTCTAAATTAGACACCGGTAGAACTTAATATCATGCCTGAGTGTTAATATCATGACCTTATTGAAACAGCATGAAATTAGCCTGATGTCTCAGCCTTACCACTGCCTGATTATAGTGCCCTATACTTACCTTACTTACCTTCCCTACTTTTGCCCTGAAAACTTGGTGTCAAGCTGTAAGCCTCAACAGCATCGCAGCTTTGCATGCTACCAGGATGTACTCAGGCAGGGGTCCTGCCCCATCTTGAGATCCAAAATGTATACTCTGCTCCTCTCACTCAGAGTATACTCTGCTTCTCTCACTTTTACGTCATGTAGCTGAGATCACTAGGACTGGCTTTCTACAGAATCCAGAGCAAGGTGCTGGAAGGGATCTCTGTAGTGAGGCAGAAAAGGCCTGTAGGTAATGCTGAGCTTTAAGTTCTCTTAGGTGCAGGAAGAAAGCAGTTGTCAGAGATTATTCCACTTCTCCAGATATTAATGATTGGAGATATGCATTACTATATGCTTGCTTTGTGTTTATCTTGTGGCTGTTAAAATGCATCCATGTTTGCATTAATGGTTGTGTGTCAATGGGAGAGAGAAGTGGAAAGGACTAACTGGGCCACCTATCAACAATTAGTTAGTCTAAGCCAAAATGCAAACCAGGAAAAACAATTACTACAGACAAAATTGAAACATTCAGGCCTTCTTTGTGGTACTGTAGGACATTTTTTCACCTTTTTAATACAAAGCAAAGTCCTAGTGAAGTGTGTGTGTGCTTTTGAGAGGACTCTCTATAGCACCTTGAGGCTACAGCCTTGTCTTTTACTGTTTGGAAAAGTATTGACAACAACGTGCCTGCTACACTTGCACCTCATGTCTGTGCAATAATAGGGATTTTAGTTTTATAGTCCTGTGATTACTTCCATGTGACATGGTACTGCAATCTTCAACAAAATAATGTGTAGAAATTTATAATGGTGCGTGGAGTTCCCTTCTGAGCTTCAGCTCCTCTGTGCTAAGTCATTCTGGTGCCAAGGAGCCTAGATGCAGTGAAGCTGTAATCTCAAGGTCAAACTTCTAATGATGGCTGAGAGAGAAACAAAGTGTTAGGTCTCCAGCTTGCTGGCTTGTGCCCAGTCTTCCTCAGTTTTACAACCTTACACAGAAAAGTGCTGCGTCTTTAATGATTAAAAAGTCCACTCTGGTATAAGGTTGTGCATGGGTTTAATCTTGGCCTCGTGGATGCCCAAGGAAAGAAAGAACACAAACGCTGGAATTCATGCTCTGTGAATAAAAGCAAAGCAAACAAGGCTCAGACTGTTGCAAGGTTATGATACAGGATAATTTGTTTTAGTAGTCCAGATGCATGCAAATGCTTTTGAGCAAAATAGTTGAGATTTTTCTCAGCAGCAGCGAAGACACAGGCAAGGTGTTTCCGGCTCATACGTGAGAATTTTTTAGGTCATATGTCAGTTTTAGTGAAAAGAGAAAGTAATTGAAACGTAGCTTAAAAATTCAGCTAAAACGTCACAAAGAATTGCTCTATACCCAAGATAGCTTACAATCCATGTTCGTTCTTGAAAGCAAAACAACACATGTATGTTAATGGTTGCCTATAGGTCACTCTGTCAGAATGGCTCTCCTCTAAAATATATCCTGCCTACCCCATGGTATTTCTTGTGGTTTTTCTTAAGGAGGTTGGGACTGATATGCTGGAGGGGAGAATCAGTCTTCACTATTGCTGGTACCCTTTTATACCCCACAGTTCCTGTCTCCTGGGAAGAGATTTCCTGTTGTGGGAGCTTGTGAGATTCATGATGCACTCAGCTTCACCCTCCTTAGAGGCAAAGAGTTGGAAAATCTCCTGCCCCACTGGAGTTCTGCTGCTCATTTTCCAGACTTGTTTGAAATAAACATGAGAAGCATGGCTGAAAAATCCTATACTCCAAGAAAAGTTAAGCATGGGCATGCGAAAAGTCCTGCCGGATCAAGAGAATCTTCATACATTCAGAAGTGCATGCAAAAATCCCAGATCACATAATGTGATGGTAACTGCTGAAGACCATGCCTTATGGGATACAATGAAGTCGGCAGAGCGAGTGTCAGTTATAATTTGATCTGAGCCCTTCCTAGACCAGGTTTCTGTTATAAGATCAAAAGATTTTAGCAATTCCAATGCAGCACAAAATTTGCAACAGTAAAACACAAAGCATGATACTTTTTCTTCATACTTACTGTACCACTAATAACATAAAAAGAAAAGAACAACAGAGTCTTAATAACATTATAGAGGCCAAATTACTAGTCTGAATATAAAGGTGATTGGGAGTGGTCAGCATGAATTCACCAAGGGCGAGTCAAGCTTACCAACATGATAACCTTCCACAATGAGATGACTGACTTGGTAGACAACATGAGAGCCGTCGACATTTTCTACTTTGACTTCAGTAAGGTTTTCAACACTGTCTCCCATAACATCTTCATAGAGAAGCTGATGAATTATGGGCTGGATGAGCAATCCTGCTCCAGTTTGAGGTGGGTTGAAAACTGGCTAAATGGCCAGGCCCAGAGGGTAGTCATAAAGTGGCACAAAGTCTAGTTGGAGGCCAGTAACTAGCAGTGTGCCCCAGGGGTCAACACTGGGCCAAATCTTGTCCATCTTCTTATGATCTGGATCCTGGGGCAGAGTGTGCCTTCAGCAAGTTTGCTGATGGTACAAAACTGGGAGGGGTGGCTCATACACCAGAGAGTTGTGCTGCCATCCAGAGGGTCCCTGACAGGCTGGGAAAATGGGCTGACAGGAACATCATGAAGTTCAACAAGGGCAAGTACAAAGTCCTGCACATGGGAAAGAGCAACGCTATGCACCAGCACATGCTGGGGGCCACCCAGCTTGAAAGCAGCCTGACGGAAAAGGACCTTGGGGGTTCTGGTGGACACCAAGTTGACCATGAGCTAGCAATGTGCCCTTGCAGCAAAGAAGGCTAAGGGAGAGGTTGTAGAGTCTTCTTCCTCAGAGATATTCAAAAGCTATCTGGACATGGTCCTGGACCACCTGCTCTAGGTTGTCCTAGGTCGACTTCCAGAGGTTTCTTTCCATTTCAGTCATTCAGAGATTCTATGAATATAGTTATATTCTACATTAGGATGTTAAAAAGCTTATGGGAGCAGCTTATTGATGCTCTGATGGGTTTTTGGGTTCTGTATCTTGCTTGCATTTTACTGGTAGTTGGTGGAGAATCCTCTGAATTAACTTATGCTGTAAAGGATTATGACACGTGTATTGTTGTTTTACAGTAGAATCTTTAGACAAAATAGGACATGTCTCCTATTAGCTGTTGGTTAGAAACATACTACTGATAAAAATCCTCCTTAATATCTACAATAGACATCTAAACATAATTCCCTTTATGCCTTGGTGAAGTGGCAGTATGATGCTTTATTCTCATAAATCTTCAGTTTCAGACAATTGAATGCATTGTGACTCAAGCCACATGTCCTCTTCGCTATTTTAAGTCCAAGAATAGGTGTATTCATGCAACAATGAAACAATGACTCATGCTTGAAGCAAGACATTTATGGTGTAATTCTTAAGCCCTCTTTTACCACTCAAGGAGAGGGTAGTGTGGAGGGACAGAGTCACAATGCGAAGGAAAATTGGATCTGGTATCAGCTAAAGCTGGAGGAGTAAAATGGAGTTGTTTTTTTGTTTTGTTTTGTTTTTTCTTCCCAGCAGTTCACAAAATACGTGAATAAGGAGATCATTTGCACAAGTTTAAATAGGGTTCCAAGGGTACAGGGCACACCCTTCCGCCATGTCACAGGTAAGCCAAGGCGATGTTTCAGAGGACTGTTTGCAAACTGAGCGACTGTGCACAAGACATAATGGGCCTGTGATTCTCACTCAGCCTCCACCCACAGTAATCATTAACCTGGGGTGACTTCAGAAGAGACCCCAAGCAGGCATCCTCCTGACTGTGTAAACATAATGCACTTAGTGAAGGCTTGGCTCCAGGGAAATTCGTTCAGAGCAGAGCAGCTTGGAGGAGAAGATATAAGCATGCGGATCTGTAACAAGTGCAAAACATTTGTTTTCTGTCTGTATTCAGCAAGCAGCTGCAGATTCCTTGTGGCACAAAAAATGCTCTATTTATACCACCAACAGTGCTAGCAAATTCCGGAGTTTGCTGGAGTATTCTAGCAATATGAAAACAAAGTTGTTTTTTCAGTGGCAGAAGGAAGATGTGAAAATGGGAGCTTTCACTGACTCATCACAATCAGAGGGGTTATTACAAAACTAAATTGTTCTTCCAAATTACTATTTCCGCACAAACAGCTCATTTGCAATTGTGAAGATGAGTGTCTTAGCAGAAATAGACCCTTCTATTATTAAAAAGTTGCTTTCTTGCTTTACTGTAGATTTCATTTTAACAAAATGGATATGAATAAATTTTTCTACCTGTTCATCTCATTTTAAAAGAACTATTATATTAGCTTTTCCTTATATGTGCTTTTCAAAGATAGCTTGTATTTTATATTGGTACCAAACAGCTGTAATCAAGGACCTGTTCTGCTGCCTTCACGTGTTTTGTTTTTACATTCAGTGAAACTTTTCTGTTTGGGGTGGGTAACATTTTGGATCATTCATCCTGTGATATTTTACACAAAATTTGCATACTGTTAACTCTTCCAGTGAATGGCAATTTCCTACTATACAGATGCATATAGAGCAGAGCTGTACATCGGGACAGCAGTCAGGGTTCAGAGTTGCTCTCTGATCCCACTGACCCCTATTCCCTATTCATCTATTTTTCTTAATTCTGCCTCTCAGCTGTGTAACCCACTTTTGTCCTCCTTTGTGAAAAGCCCCTGATGTATGTCTTGAAATATTTAGGGGGAATAATACTTCTTCGTGGGCAAGGGTTTCCATAAATTTTTTCCTTTTAGAAAAGTGTTCAAAGAACTGCATGCTTTCAGTGGTGGCTTTCCGTCCCTGTGGATGCAGCCTGGGGCCCTCTCTGAGCTCTTATGGATTTCTTTGCTCCTAGAGGGAAACTCAGCTGTGCTCAGGGAAGACAAGAGTCCCCACTGCAGACAGGCAGAGGGGGACTGCAGAAAGAGGCACCGTTTGGAGGTTAATTGCACTCCTTGCCTATGGCCTTTTTTTTTTTGTGGTATGAATACGAGATGCCAAGCATTTTGAGACCACGGTTATTGATGAAATTACCACAACATTTTGGATCTGTTTTTGCAATAAAGGAACGTACAGAAGTTATACAATGCAGTTCGGAACATACAGAAATGAGGGGAATTCTTCAGCAGTAGCCTGTGAACAAGACTTTGGTGAGTTTTAAGTATATGGGAAGAGTCTGTGTTTTTCCATTTCTGAGCTAAGTGGGGACAAAAACTTGGCACAGTTTAAGATTAGGTTTTATAAATTAAATACTGGGTTTATTTGTAAACCAGCTTGAAGCTCATTTTCTAGCTAAAGCAATATAGATATAATTTACGGGAGAATATTTTTCCCCCATGCATAGTGGTTCATTTGCACTTCAAAGCAATGATTTAGTCTTAGTTCAGCTTTAACTATTATGTCCCAACCAACTTCTTCATGATGCAAACCATGCCTGAATCTAGCGTATGCTTTGCCACGTTGAAGGCTAGCTGTTCATTCTCATGGCTTCTCCTGATTAGTTTTATCTGTCACAGCACTTACTCTTTCCATTCCATGCCTATGTATTTCCCTCAAAGATTTTCCATGGAAGGCCCTCACAAGCACTTTAAAATCCAATATATGATATCCCTCCAGTCTACTTAACATGTTTCTCTTATGTGTCACAAGTTTCCCACATGGAAATGGTGTTGGCTTTTGTTTCAGGCCATTTTGCACTAAATTGTATGATTTCATCCTGAGTGGTTGTGTAACCTTGGTGTGTAAGAAACAACCTGAAGGCAGATAACTCAGCCTTTATCTTTAGAAAGGAAAAAAATGTCACTTTTCTGGGAGTATGGAAAAATTTCCAGCAATGTTTTTCTGGTTAACTGGTATATTTAAACAATTTCATGCCTTCTGGAAGTTCACAGGGGCAATACAAATTAAGAGCTCTTTTGAAATTATTTTGTTCTGAGATTGTCTTACAAAAATAGAATGTCAAAAAAATAACATTGATTTACAAATCATCTTGAGTTCTGTTCCTGGCAACTGCTGTGTTTAGACCTACAGAAATGGGTGGAGAATCAAAGTTGACAGAAAAGTGTAAGGTCTGTCTAACTCACTAGCAAAGTTAAAAAACTTGATGCCTTTTGTGCAAAAGTATTACCTAGAAGCCCTTACCCAGCCCTAGCTATTGGAGATGAGGATGTTATGGCTATGAAAACAGATGGTATCTCTCTTGGAGTCTCTCTTACTTTTCTGAAGGATAAATATCTAGAGACCAAGTATGAAACTTCTTGTCGTTGGCCATCATGTTGGCCAAATGTGTAAAAGAGTTAAAAAATGAATAGACTGAATTAGTGGAGCTGTTAGACCTACTAAGGAAAGAGGATTAGGTTTTAGGGTTAGGGTTAGTCTTAGCTCCTGAACCACTGATAGCTGGAATTTGAAAGCGGACTCTGAGGGGAATATCAGTCTATGGCAGTTTCTCATTTTATCCAAAGCATCTCCTACTGGATGCTGGAAAGAAGATATTAGATGGATCATTGTCTGTCCACTAAATCATGTATTATGTTATTCAATACAACTGATAATTATTTGCAAGGGACAAAGTGGGAAAGGAAAAAAATATCCTTTACTGCTTTTAAATGCTTAAAGAACGCGCCCAAGCCTACAAAATTTCTCTTTAATGAAAAATTCTTGTCATGTGCCACTGTGGTGTTTCCTATGCTAAGCCCTTCCATTACTGAATTGAGCGTTCTGGTTTACATTTTATTTACAGGACACTGCATTACAAGCGAAGGCTCACTGAGCAGAGATAATGTTGGGACAAATCTTTCAATACTGCCAAGGGCAGGTTTCAAAGTAAAGAAGGCAAATCTAATGAAAAAAAAATTAAGAGCCCAAACTTGGAAAGAAATCTTAGACTTTGGGATCTGCAGAAGTTCCTGTACTCAAATTTAGACTCTTTTTTTAAGTACACTGAAGGTTAAAGCACACCAGATTTTGAAGATGAAACTCATAAGTATTTTTTGTATTTTAGTCAGTCCTCTCAAGAAGTATTTTGCAAGCCACAAAATGTATCCTAATTGAGGGGAACTTCAATTACAAAATCAAGTCTATGCTCTACAAGTAACTCAAATCTTGACAAAAATCAGATGTTCCCACTGATTAATATGTGACATTCAGTTGCCAGTTCGTTGTTCACTTCAAATATTCCTAAAGGGGATCTGTGTGAGCCACGACTCTCTATACATGTGTGCATGCAAGGCAGACTGTTTGGAAGACTGATACTTTGGGAGACGGACTGAAGAAATGCAGCTTTTGTCCCATAAGATACTGCTTCAAACATGAGAACTTAATTGCACTGAAAAATTCATACTCATTTTCTGTTCAGCACCAGATGTCAGCAGAGCTTTAGGTAGCTGGCTCACAGTCAAGATTTTTACAATATATATAGCATGTCATATACCACACCAAATGTACACTTGCATGGTAACCACTTGGTGAAGTACTAAGGGGTGAAGAATTGCTGTTCTTTCTCCCTCCCCAGATGTCTTCCTGCATCCCATGTCTGAGCAGCCTGATGCTTGTGGTGCATACTTCCATTCTCCTGCTCTGTTTCCACAGGGGACAGCTCAGGCATAACTGCTAATTGCTCCCTTCTGCTAGAGGGACTCTGATGCTGGCTAAGTCACCAGAGAGCCAACACCACTTCCCCCAACCTGGGCCTGCTCAGTAGGTCTGGCAGGAGAAGAGAGGTTTTCACGGGTTTTCTTTTCCCCCTCTAAGTTCTAATTCTCAACATTTGTGAGAAAATGTTTCAATACTTCAGAGACTCAGCTCCACAATTTGCTTAAAAGCAAATAATGGAAAAAATTTTGAAGCCTTGGTCCCTAAGCATTCCCAGTTGCTGTGTTAGTATCAGTTAAAAATACACCAAGTTTGCACTTTCTTCACGTCCAATAAAAACAATAGAATCATAGAATAGTTTGTGTTGGAAGGGATCTTTAAACATCATCTGGTCCAACCCGACCCTGCAATGAGCAGGGACATCTTCAACTAGATCAGGTTGCTCAGAGCCCCGTCCAGCCTGACCTCAAATGTTTCCAGAGGCATCTACCATGTCTGTGGGCAACCTCTTCCAGTGTTTCACCACACTCATTGTAAAAAGCTTCTTCCTTATATCTAGTCTAAACTTCTTTTAGTTTAGACTTTTAGTCTAAACGCTCTTTTAGTTTAAACCCATTACCCCTTGTTATATTGCAACAGGGCCTCCTATAAAGTTTGTCCTCATCTTTCTTATAAACCACTTTAAGCACTGAAAGCCCACAATAAGGTCTCCCTGGAGCGTTCTCTTCTCCAGGTTGAACAAGCCCAGCTTTCTCAGCCTTTCTTCATAGGATAGGTGTTCTAGCCCCCTGATCATTTTTGTGGCCCTGTGAGCTCCCCATAAAGCTTCTTATTCTGTAAAGCTAGCTACGTTTCTGCTCATTGTATCTAATATATAGATATTAAGGCCAAGTGCCTGGTCCTGCACTTGGGTCACAACAACCACACGCCGTGTTACAAGCTTGGGGAAGAGTGGCTGTAGAGCTGCCTGGCTCAAAAGGACCTGGGGGTGTTGGTCAACAGCTGGCTGAATATGAGCCAGCAGGGTGCCCACGTGGCCAAGAAGGCCAATAGCATCCTGGCTTCTATCAGAAATGGTGTGGCCAGCAGGAGTAGGAAAGTGATCACCCTTGTGTACTTGGCACTGGTGAGGCCACACCTTGAATAGTGTGTTCAGTTTTGGGCCCTTTACTACAAGAAGGATATTGAGATGCTGGAGTGTGTCTAAAGAAGAAAAACAAAGCTGGTGAAGGGTCTAGAGAACAAGACTTTTGAGGAGCAGCTGAGGGAACTGAGCTTGTCTAGTCTGGAGAAAAGGAGGCTGAGGGGAGACCTTATCACTCTCTACAACTACCTGAAAGGAAGCTGTAGTGAGATGTGTGTTGGTCTCTTTTCCCAAGTAACAGGCCATAGGATGAGAGGAAATGGCCTCAAGTTGCACCAGGGGTGGTTTAGATTGTCTATTGGGAAAAATTTCTTCAAAGAAAGTGTTGCTGAGTGTTGGAACAGGCTGCCCAGGGAAGTGGTTGAATCGCCATCCCTGGAGGTATTTAAAAGACCTGTAGGTGTGGCACTTGGGGACACAGTTCAGTGGTGGACTCAGTAGTGCTAGGTTAACAGTGAGACCTAATGATTCTATGATTCCATCTTCTGTTGTCCGAGGGCTAAGCCTATATAATAAGTTTTCTCCATGACCATGGGCACTATTAGAATATCCTTCTTATAATCATACTATTATTTTATTAAAAGGGTAGGAAAGGAATCTTTGAAAATCTTTCGCCACAGCACAATAGATCAACAAGCCCCAAAATTGTGAGAGGTCAGTGAGTGCAGATGAAACAAGGCTGAATGTCCTCAGGAAGCCAGGCTAAAGATAGGGCAAGCATCAGCTGTTGCAGTTCTAATTGGTAGGTTTCAAAATAACTGTTGGATATGAATGTGTCGTGGGAAGAAGACCACAGAGATGGTAAAGGGAAGCCAGGTGGTGGATGGGATGGCTACTGAAGTTTTAACAGTTAATATTGAGTTACTGGTTCTTGTTGTTGTGGGTGGGATGGCCAGAGATCATGGTACGGAGTTGTAGTCCAATGGCTTTGCTGTGAAGAGAGGGAGGAGGAAACTAGGCAGAGTTTCATTTCAGGCTAATCATTTCAGGCTTTGGGACATAAGCTTTTACAGTCACTAATGACAGCAGAGAAACTTCCTTTCTCTGTAATGGCAGTCTGTACAAGTTGTAATTTAGGGCTATTTGGCACACCTTTTATCAACTGACCATGTCATTTTCTGACATCAGTGCAATTCAGAATAATCCAAATTTATATGGACTTCGAATTCCTAAAGCTATTTAATGTAAGGGACTGAGAGCTTGGGAAGTCAGGCCTGCAATACTCTATTTGTACTTTTTTAAAAAGAAATTGATGTAAGCCAAAACTAGGTCAATTCCATCTCATTCAGATGAGGTTCTTTCTCCCCAAAAAGTTGGAAAAAATTTAACTCTTTCATGTCTCAGAAAATGATAATATCTGTGACCAGTGTTCTGCTTTAATGTACGATCTGGCCCTTTTCTCCATCTGTACTGTTTGCTATGTTGATCATCCAGTATATGCACTCTAAAAAGGTTAATCAGCCCTTTTTCAAAGGGCCTGCCTGATATGAGTATCCCACGTAAATCTCACTAGAGATTTGAAGTTAGACTTAAAAAGTTGGAGGGGGAAAAAAATCTCCCCCTGTTCAGACAAACACTCTTGGCCCTGCCAGTCTCCTGAAAGTCAAACGCTTGTGACCAAGTCTTGTTTGTCTGGCTCTTCTGTGGTTGTCCTAAAAGATGAATTCCTGCTGTTTCTAGAAAGGGATCAACTTGGTGTTTCTTGAAATGGACTCGAGAACCAACATTCTGTTTTTGCATCCGGGTAGCTTCCCTGAAAGCTGAAAGCCTTGCACTAGTCCCTTTCAAGCCCAGGTCGCAAATTTCATCACAGGAGAAAGACTAAGCCTCAGTTACAAAGGAAAGTGAATGTTTCATTCTTCCCATATATTTTAACCAAGTGAATGAAATGTCAATTTAAAAACCATTCTGTGTCTAATACATAGGACCTGTACTTGGATAATGAGAAAAAAATCAGGCTTGAAGCAGTTATTTCAGTTTCTGGGGACAAAAGAAAACAGTCCTATGTTTTGTAGGGTGAGTTGTGAAAAATTTATTTTCAAACAATACCACTTTCAAACATATCTCAAGGCGTGATTTGAAGAACAAGACAGTGCCAGGAAATGCAATGTACATCATGACTCCTTTGCTTTCTTTAGCCATTATCCTACTATATCTCTGTAAATCCATGAGATTGGCAGTAGAGAGGAGAAATGTGACACAGCCTTCACCTTCCAGATATTCTTAAACTGTTATGAACCACCTGTTGCTTGGGCAACTTGTGGCTTTAACCTTACCTGGCACTAAGCAAAGTGTCCTAGTGGAAGGAGACAAGACACCTTCTGTTTTCTTTAGGAGTTTCTCTTCCATTTTGGGGAACCTTAGGTGAGCAGCTTGATCAAGGCCTTGCTCTCATTTGCTGCTGAATGTTTTCCCTTGGAACTATAGAATTGTAGGATCATTTAGGTTGGCAAAGACCTTTAAGATCATCGACTCTGATGATAAAGTTAACACTGCCAAGTCCACTGCTACACCATGTCCCGAGATGCCAAATCTGAACATCTCCTCTTCTTGTTTTGCGTGCACTGAGATCATGTTTAGATTCACGGAATCACGGAATCTTCAGAGTTGGAAGGGACCTCTAGAGATCATCTAGTCCAACTCCCCCGCTAGAGCAGGATTGCCTAAAGCACATCCCTCAGGGCTGCATCCAGGCGGGTCTTGAAAATCTCCAGAGAAGGGGACTCCACAACCTCCCTGGGCAGCCTGTTCCAGCGCTCTGTCACCCTCACCGTAAAGAAGTTTTTCCGTGTATTTGAACGGAACTTCCTATGTTCTAGCTTGTGCCCATTGCCCCTTGTCCTGTCGCTGGGAACCATTGAAAAGAGCCTGGCTCCGTCCTCCTTAAACCCCCCCTTTAGATACTTGTAAACATTAATCAGGTCCCCCCTCAACCTTCTCTTCTCCAGGCTAAAGAGTCCCAGCTCTTTCAGCCTTTCCTCATAAGGGAGGTGCTCCAGTCCCATAATCATCTTGGTTGCCCTTCGCTGGACTCGCTCCAGTAGTTCCCTGTCCCAAAGGGATTCCTAAAGCTCTCCTGTGTTACTGTAGTATTAAAGTGTCGTAGTATTAAAGTGTCCCTTCTATTGTGTTTGAAGGACTTTTATGCATGTCAGTGATGGTGGCATATACATTGCACCTCCTTCTGCTATTGTGCACTGCTGTGATGACAACAAGTTCCGTCTTATATCTCCTAAAGAAAGGCTTTTGGTGCAGCTCCCCAGCTAAAGCATGGTGGGACACAAGAATTGGCTTGATAATGTCTTGGCCTGTCCCTGGAAATGTCCAAGGCCAGTTTGCATGGGGCTTTGAGCAGCTTGGTCTTGTGGTTTATGTCACTGCCCGTGGCAAGGGGATTAGAACTAGATGATCTTTAAGGTCCCTTCCAACTCTAATTGTTCCATGATTCTATGATTCTCTTCCCGCAGAGCAGTGCGTTTACATGCTAGTTAGCAATAGGCAGCATTGTGTAGAAATAGAACCAGTAACCTACCAGAGCCTTCTTGTCTCTGAAATCACCAGCAAATGGTGGACCTCTGGAGTGCTTCAGGGAGGCACATGAAACTTTTCTGCAGACATTTCCTCCATAAGTGATCGCCTCAGGGACATGGATCGATTTGCACTCTTCACTCCTTGCGATGCACAGGATCGGAGTAAGTACTCTCGGTCCTCGCTCTCACCTACACAGAAAGGCAATCACATCAGTTCAGTTCCACCAATAAATCTGCTGGCTGAACACCAATCTTTTGTGTCAGGTGAGAAAATCAAAGAAGCCAAAATGGGATGGGAGAAAGCAGGCACAACGAATCTTGGTCAGAAAGAACGCTTTCAAAGCAATTGCTTTTCTGGTAAATTGTTTCTTGTTAGGGAAATACTTGTTCATGGTGTTAACCAAACCACTGCGCAGGAGATAAGCTGAAGTATTGTTGAATACAGCATGCTGATGTATGATTAATGTTAGAGATTTCTATCTAAATGCTGCATTTCATTATATGTATAGCTTTCTTGATACTGTTTCCATGGGAAAAGAAGAGATTTCCAGACCAAGTAAATATACTTAGTACCTTATCAGTAAGGTTTTCCAAATCAAGAAGAACATGACTTCTGCAGACTAGTTCTGTGGCATCTGCAGTTAATTTATATATGAATGTCAACTTGGCTTAGTAAGGATGCTGTGAAAGCCTGATCTTCCCTTTAAAACCTCTGTACATCTCAGTGGAGTGCTGGAACTGAAGAAAGCAGGTGGATTGTTCCACTGAGTATGCTTGCTTTTTATCTTCAAAGCTGTCTTGTGGCTTGATTTACCTGCTGCAGAGAAGTGTTTTTGAGCCTAGGTGACACTTGCAGGCACATCCTGTTGAGCAGCTACAATGTGTTTGCTGTGAGGACAAGTGCATCAGCACTGGGACAGCTTTTTGAGTTTCTTTGAAAGAAACAAGAAAATTCTAACCAGGAAGGGGCCTGGTGGGAGTCTGGTTACAACAGAGGGAGATGAAGAAGCCCTTTATGACCTGGCTGAAGATGAGTCCCATCAGCAGGGAGAGTAGGCATGGCTGTAACATACCCTTTCATCCAAGAAAAAATGAGAAAGAGTCTGAATATAATGCAGCTTCTCTCCAAGAGCCCACTTGGACCAACAAAAAGTCTGCTGAGATTCACTGGACCAATGCTCATCCTTGGCCTGCTTTTATGGTGTGGTGGGTTGATCCCAGCCAGCAGCTAAGCTCCCTCACAGTTCCTTACTCACTCCAACCTCCCAGTGGGATGGGGGAGAGGATTGGGAATGAAAAAGTGGAAAAAAAACCCAAAAGTAATTATGGGTCAAGGTAAAGACAGTGTAACAAGTAAAGGAAAAAAAAAAACGAAAAAAAAAAAGGAAAAAAGCAAGGGATGCAAAGGTAATCACTCACCACCTCCCACCAGCAGACTGATGCCCAGCCTGTCTCTGAGTAATGATTACTTAGGACAAAACTCCACTCAGTTTGATTGCTGAGCATGATGTTATGTGGAATATCTCTTTGGTCAGTTCGGGTCAGCTGTCCTGGCTGTCCCCTCCCAACCTTTTGCCCACCCCTAGACTACTCCCTGGGGGAGGGCAGAGTGAGAAACACAGACAATAAGCAAACACTATCCAGCAATAGCTAAAACATTGGTGGGTTTGTTATTAATTCCATTTTTCACCACAAATATAAAACACAGCACCATTTGGGCTGCTATGAAGAAAATGAACTCCACCCGATCTGGACCCAGCACAAGGAGGAAGCAAACTGCCCCTTCCTACTAGTTCAGAGCATCGCAGCATGGGTACTCTTAAGCTGACAGAGGTTGCTGGTCAGTGCAGCATAGCTGTGGGGTAGATCCACAGTGTGGTAGAGCTCTAAGTCCAGCGTGTGGTACAAATTGACCTGCGGTCAGAAAAAAACTCACTGGCTTGCAGGCATGCTGCCAAGGGAGTTTTGTAGCCTAGCAAAGTTTTGCTTCCACTAGCTATTGTAAAAGAACAGTTCTTTAAGAGCATGGAAATATGTGCTTGCCTACCTGCTCATCTCACCTTTCTCTAAAAGTTGTCACTTCTTCATGCGTCTTTCTCATTTGGGAAAAAAAAAAGGTGAAAAAAAAAAAAAAGGGCAAAAAGAAAGCAACAGTATTCACCTGCTGATCCCATGTCCTGTCTTTGCCTCTTTTCTTGTTTCATTGGTAGCATGAGCTATCTTGTTGCAGGAGTGTCTGGCTTTGAACCCTAGGTGCTAGAAAAGCACAACATGTCAACTGATTTCCTACTCATGTGGATTTCCATTAAGCAGACACCTAAGTTTTGCTAGTGCCTAGCCCTTTAGTTAGTTAATCTATTAAAAAAAAAAAGGTATATAATTTGACATATAATTTCATTATATAGTACAAATGCAGTTAAGTTTTGATCATGTGCCATTTTTGCATACTGGCAGGCTGATCAGCCTACATTACTGGTTTTGTCCTTAAACATCCATTCTTGTCCTGTTTGAGAAGGACACTTAGTCTTCTTACTTACAGAATAAGAGGAACACATACAAATCAGAATCCTTTCTACTTTTTTATGGCTAAAAGTGCTTTTCAGATATTAAATAGCAGATTTGTGTAGCAGGCTGATAAAGGAGCTATGGTTCTCTTACTGTTATTATTGCACCCATCTTCCAACAGAGGACAAGCACAAGGATCGGAAACAGCACTTGGAAGTTCATACCTCTAGGTCTGTACTCAGTTTGGGAAAAGCATTGTGCTATTCCCCTTAAGATTCTTCTTGTGTAAGTCAAGCAATGGAATTAGCTGAGACTAAACATTTTTTATCTGAGCCTCTAAGGAGGCAGGAAAACAGAATGCCAGAGTCACATGCTCTGCAAGCACAGGCATTTGATACAGAAACAGGACCTGACATGCATGACAATCACAGATGACACAGATCTTTGACTAGTGTATAACACAAATTTTGCAAAAATATAACACAGTTTTCTCAAGAATCGTACAAGATTCAGAGCTCTGCATAGAACCATATAAGCACACGACTCTCAGTCCCACTGAAGTCCTTAGAGGCTTGATGCAAGTCTTTCCTGATGCATGCAAGATCCTTGCCCAGCTGTGAATTTCACTCCTGTTGTACAAAGCAGTCTCAGCCCCATTATAAACCAATGTCAGTTCACATTCAATGTGCCCGATTCTCACTTACACAAGAATGTTTCTACATCTTGCCTGCAGCGAGGGATTTTAATGTAACTGAAAATCAGTTCTTATTTGTTTCTCAGGTACTTACACTTTTATTTAAATTTAGACTCTTTATGCATGAAAAATAAGAGTGATGTTACAGCAACGTAAAGGCTAAACTGCATGGGTGCGTTTCTCTGCTTGAAGGTAGAGGAAAACCACCTTGTAGTCAAATGTGCATACTGGCAGGCAGTGAATCCGAATCCTGATGTATAGAAAGCCACACGGAGTTTAATTGCCAAGAAAGTTTTAGGAAAAACAACCCACAACACTAACAAGCTTTTAAAAATTACCTTGTATAAACTGATCTAAACACAAGTACATTTCTCCAAATGTAAACATTTAAGTACCAGATTCAGGTGAAAAGACCCAGTTTTTTGTTCCTATAACTGATTTATAGCCAACATAGGAACAAGCATGACAGGTTGCTCTTTCCAGTTGTTCCCTTAGTTTACTAATAACCCAGGTTAAGTGAGTTTCTTTCCTCATTTCTCTGTTGCTTAGTCACGGGAAACTTATCTGCTGTTGCTGAAACTGGTAGAAAATGCATCTTTTTTCTTAGAAGAGTCTTGTCCTTTCTGCCTCTCCTCTTGCTGAAGCTGCTCAATGAGAAATCAAAGGTAACCTTGGCAACCTCCAAAGGTTTGGGTTTTTTTGAAGGAGTCATCCACCTTGTCCAAGTTTAATTCAGCGCTAACAACATATAATATATGAGCAGCTCCTGCGTATGTACTAAAGGTGTGAAACCACTCTTTTCCTCTTCCCAGAAGGAAATAAACAAGGGGATCAGGTCTAGCTGAAGTCAGTTGCACAGGGAGAAGAAAGCATTTACTGTTGTCACAATTTGAGAAGGAGTGTCTTTTTGCATTGTTTGGTGAGGTGCATGGATTTCTGTCTAGCAAAATTAATGAGAAAAACTTTTTTTTATTTTAGTGTCATTACAATATATGCTCCATCCTGAAGCCCACCTTTGGATGATTGTTCTCCACCTCTGATATCACTTTCAGACTCAGACTTCAAATGAACAGGAGTTTCCATGTTTGCCTGTTCCACATCAACCCCTTTGCAAAGTGATGCACAGACCCAAAGTGCTGTGAGACTTCAAAAACAGAACAGATACTTTGGAAACTGCATTTCTACAACAAAATATTCTTACAGAGATACCAGTGTACAAGAAAGGTGGAGTTAAGTTTAGATCCTCACCACAGAGCATTTGTTTTGCAGCAGCTACCAACACAGAGCGTATGTCTGTTTCTCTGTTGCAAAAATAAAAATACTATCAGGTTGTTCCTGTCAGTAGCATGAAATATTAAACTTGAAAAGCGCTTTTCTTTGTCTGCTATGGGAAAGGAAACACAATTAATAGGCTAAGGATAAATGGTTCTTGGTGTTGCATTTTCTTCTGTAATCTGTTAGACGAACAACCATTGCATCTTGGACATAGCAAACAAGGCATCTTTGCCAAGGCCCTGGGCTAGGCTCCACAAACGGACAATTTTTGAGCCAGAGACTCCTGTGATTTTTGTCCCATGGATGGCTTCTGGAGGGGATATGGAAATAACAGAAGGGTGAGAATGCTGGTTGCTCTGCAAGGGACCTCACCCGAGACATGCAGCTCCAAGCAGTCAAAACCCTCAAGTGCCAGCACTTTCCAAGGTGCCCGAACAAAGTTACCATTGGGGTTAAACCCTTGATATTTGTGATTATACAAAGTGGGGTTTGCTGGACAGGCTGGCTCTGCCAGCTCAGAGGCAGCAGTCGACTAATGGTTAGCAATCAAGCCACCAGAGGGAGATAAAAGGCCACATGCATTTCAACCGGGTCGTCTCGTATCTTCTAATGCCACAGTTGTAAACACCTACGCTGTGATCATAAAGCTCATATTAAGTCAAACTAACTGTTTGTGGCAAACAGCAGTAGCATTCTGCCTGTTTCACATGCCACCAATGAACATTATCATTTTAACTTTGCTTCTGGCAAAGCTAATGTATATAATCCCAGGAAAAAAAAAAACTAAAATGCTTGTTGGTGATTTTGGAGCAGGTGCATGCAGCCTGTTGAAGAAGTTTACAATTGCGGTTCTGTGCTGTGCACACATCATTTATTTTATACCTCTTACTGCTCTACTGTGTTTCACAATGAGGTCCAAAGAAACTGTAAGATTCTGCAAATATCTTTGTTACATGGCGCTTTTGGAAATAGTTCTAATGAACTCAGCCTGATAGGTGTTTTTCTTAGACAGTATTGCAGGAAATTCAAGTTTTGAAAAAAACACCAGTGAACATTTCAAATTATTTCTTCACTCAAAATTATCCTTCAAAAGTAAGGATACAGACTACAACAAAAACACTTTGTGAGCTGCTGTTAAGAAGATGATTCAGAAAAACTCTTGGTTGGATTTTTAGTTTGTAGGAATATTCTTTATCTTCTTACTCTTTGTCTCTGTCTCTTCCTTTTTTCTGTAATTCCTAGTCCCAAAGATGTATTGAAAAATTAAGAGATCTAGTTACTCCTTGTGCTAAAGTAATTGGGGCTGTTTGGAAAACTCAAGCTACAGTTGTGGGTAAAAATGTAGATTTCTGTTCTGGATCAGGATTAAAAAAAACCAAAAATTGTGACATAAATGTATTTGTGTGTGTGTATAAATGTTGAAATATTTTGACAATTTTCATGGAAATAGGAGATTTAAATAATCCTAAATTTAAGTCTTTTGAGGCTGGATTAGCAGGGAGCTGCACTCCTGAGACCTTTCCCATGCTTGCCTCCCTTCTAATCTTGCTGTCCAACTCGGGAACACCTCCCATGATGCCTCAGTTTCTCCCTGGTTTTAAATTATTTTATCTGTGTTAGAGACTAAGAAAGAAGGAGGCAAGGTCTTGGAAGGATGTAAGAGGTCTGGAGTCAGAAGTTAGCTATGAAGTAACTACCTTGTCAAACACCTTGTCAGACGGGATAATAAGGAAAAGAGGGAAGCCATGAACAAGACATGTAGAGACACAAACACGGCAGAGAAATGTAATGGCGAAAAAGATGAGAAACAAACCTGGTCAATTACAGCAATTGATGGGCTATCAAGAAACTACAGGGAAACTGGGGTTTTGCAACTCATAAGGTTGCAAACCCGAGGGTGCAGGGTGCTGGAGGGGTTGGTGTGACTGTGCCAGCTGCTGAGGGAATGTGCATGGGACAGGGTTTGGGGAGGAAGAAGGGAGGCAGGGGGAGGGGAGAGCAGACAGAAAGGGGTGTCAACTACCTGAAAGGAGTTCAGTCTGGAGAAAAGAAGGTGGAGGGGAGACCTTATCACCCTCTACAACTACCTGGTTGGAGTGAGGTGGGTGTTGGTCTCTTCCCCGTAGTAACAAGTGATAGAACAAGAGGAAATGGCCTCAAGTTGCACGAGGGGAAGTTTAGATTGGCTATTAGGAAAAATTTCTTCACCGAAAGGGTTGTCAAGCATTGGAACAGGCTGCCCAGGGAAGTGGTTCAGTCACCATCCCTGGAGGTATTTAAAAGACTTGTAGATGTAGTGCTGAGGGACTTGGTTTAATGGTAACTTGGCAGTGCCAGGTTAATAGTTGGACTTGATGATCTTAAACGTCTCTTCCAACCAAAACAATTTTATGATTTAAAAAGGAGTCAATTGCATGTAAGCCAAGACTGGTCAGTATGTTAGTCCGACTGAGCCTGGCACCTGACCACTGCAAACTGTCCTACCTTCTTATAAAATCTTTCCTTAACTGACTGCATAGTCTTACTCTCTACTCCGTGTGCATGGGTGCTGCAAGAACAAAGTACTAGCTGCTGAGGGGACCAGTGTGATGGCTTTGGTACATGCAACTGGAGTCAGACTGAGAGTGTGGGTGCCCCAGGCCTGTAGTATCAGCTACCAAAGCAAGTGGGGTCTCAGTGCCAGTGACTGGGATAGAGAAGGATCTTGGCCACCAGCTACTGGGATTGGAATGGTGTGTGTCCCCAAAACCATCAGACTGATACTGGATCAAGGTGGGCAAAGTTGGTAGAGCAATTATCAGAAAGGAGGAATGGTCCTTGTTAGAAAAAGAGGTTGAAATATATCGTCTTTTTTTGCCCCATGAGGATGAAGACTTAGAGGCAATGCTGAATTGCTCATAAGCACTAAGGAACAGGAAGAGGGGAGAACAGAGTTATTTCAGACAACAAAAGGTATCAGCCAGGTTATAATCGTTGTTCTTGTGCCAAGTATGTATTTAGGCTGGAAGTTAGAAGAATCCCTTACTGGTAGAGAAATAAGATTCTGGGATAGCTTTCCAAAGGAAATATTTTGGCCAAAACCCCCAAAGCTTCTCTTAAAATGGAGCTCAGAATGTTTATTAAAAAATATTATCTTGATATGGCTGCCCGAGCTCACAAGGAGCCACTCCTTATCACTTCCATGTTTCTACAGAACAGTTGTTTCAGAATCTCCTATTGGAAAATGTGCTGAAAAAATGAACAAAAACATTCAAAATCCCTCCATGCAGGGCTGGTCTTTGGCCTTCCCCCAGGTATTCCTTGCTGTAGTGTGGCCATCTCTGCTACCATTGTTCTGCAGCAGGAGAAAAGTTCAAAAACCAGAATCCATGTGCTTCTTGCTTCATCACTCTGTAGCACCAGGGCTTGGTGTGACATTGTGTGGATATTCATTTTTCTTTAGGGAAAACTGGATGCTTCTCCTTTTTTCACTTGGCCTTTTTTGTACCCCCCTGCTCTCCCCAATGCTTTTTTCTACATGCGTGAACTTCAGTGTTAACTTTTGTGTTCTCACCTAAAACAATGAAAGCATGGCATATGTGTGCTGTGGAGGGACCCTGGCCACTTCCTCCTATAACCTGAAGAAGTCCCTGCTTTTGTGCAGCTTTAACCTTTGTTGTAATTGATAACTGATGTGTCTGTTTCACTTTCATGAAAGCAGCTGAAAAAAACCCTGGAGTTTTGTGCCAGAGATATTTCGGCTCCCAACACTGCCTGCCATTAATCATACATTGTTGAAACCAGGCCTCAGCTTTTTTTTTTTTTTTGCCTTTTATTTTTTTGGTAAGTGTGAAGTATTCCTGCTCCTGAATGCCATCAAATTAAAACATCACAGAGAGCCAAATAAGCTGATGAAGATGGCAGCAAGTACACAGTAGTTACTAAAAGCAGCAAATAACTCAGATCTTAGAGACTTAGGTCTTTTCTAGGTCTGCTAATTGGGGTATAGAAAAGTTTCAGCCTGAAAGGTGCTGAATGGGGGGGTGGTTCAGTTTATCCAGACTCTGAGCATCTGTAAGAATCGACATATTTTCGCCTTACACTCAAAGCAGCTGTGCACAAGGGCTAGGCAGCTTCTCTCATTCAGGATTCAGCAAGGTGAAAATTCTCACTGCTGCTGCTTCACAGGGAGAGATAGTCAGCACCTGCTCAACTTCTGCTCTTTCCGTGTTGCTCCTATGAGTGTTGTCCATAGATGCTATGAAAGGGCAGAAGGAATGAAAGTCCTGTAATCTGCACGTGTTGACACAGCTTGTTGTGAGGTGGACTGAGCACCCCTTGGTGAGGGGTGGCATGAATTACAGGGAGCTACTCGTAAAACACAGACATTGTTCTCTGCAGTGGGCCTGATATTTAGAAATGGAAGTATTTTGGTACGTGTGTTTGTCTGATCCCTGTTGTCAGCGCACACTTAGATGAGTTATTCGGGGCTTTGAAGTTTCAGTCTTGTTCCGAGCATATGAGTGTAGATCCACTTAATTATACAGAAATCTTGACAACTGTTCATGAAACCCTTGAGATGCAAGAGGCTTTGTCAGGACCTGTTTCTTGTTATCTGCTCACCATTGCTAATCACGCAAATGGCTTGCTGAGTTGTACCGCTAGAGCTGACACAAAAGCTGTGGCTTCTTTGTCAACCAGAGAGTGAAAGGTACAGGTACTGAAGGCTTGGAAGTTGTACTGAGCATTTGCTTCGATTTTCCCATCTGCATTAAGCTATGTGGGGATTTCGTAAAAGCCACAGGAATATCCATTTATATGATTCATACTTCTTACTACACAGATGTGCTGGGGGCATTGAATTCACAATAAGTAGCTTTGTAATCATGCTAAAAAAGGAACTACTTTTTGTCATTCTTTCTGTGTGCTTTTGTTAACTATACCTGCAAGATCAAAGGTAGGTTTGCTTTTTTCACTCCAGACTAAAGCCTTGAGTCAGCAAGATTTCTAAGTACATGCTCAAGTAAAGGCTGAAGTACTTTGTTGAATAGCTGGAGGTTTAAGCACATGTTTAGCCATAAACGTGTACTGAAATGCTTTCCTAAACTGAGACTCTTCCCCAGAATAGTAATTACTTAGATGGTGACTGTAACACAAGCTTAGTGATGGTCTGGATTGAATTAGTGAACACAGGCTGTCATTAAGGAGAGAAATTGTTTTTCATTTTATTTTAACAATGCAGATACATGTGAAAAGAAAAAGGAAAATATATGTAGGAGCATTTTCTTATACCAAGGGGTCACTTCCTGCTAGGTAGTTCAATATTTTAAATAATAAACACTAGTTCTGTTATTAAAATGAGAGCGTGAGACATGGAAACCTTGAGCAGACTGGGTATTAAATTCAAGGAGTCAGATCACATAGCAAAGGTGGATTTAGGTCATTGGCCTGTGATCAGTTAGGGTGGCCTGCTTGCTAGGGGAGAGACTACATGACACAAAGGGAAGTTTTCAAGGCATCACTTTGCAGAAAGCCAAAAACTGTCGACAAGCTGTGCTGTCTAGAAATATCTAAGCTCCAATCACAGATTTCAGTGCAAATCAGACCTCTTTGTTAGGCACTGCTCAAATTAGAGATGCATTGAAGTAATCAGTATTCTCTGCAAAAAATTTTGAAAATTATTCTTTGTTTTTTCCCTTATTCGTTGCTAAGAGCTCATTCAGGAGCCTGATGCTGAAGCGCACATACTGGGGAAGAGGCAGGAGGTTACTTCTTGTACTCTGAGTTCAGATGCCCATATACCTGATTATAGCATGCCACTGTGCACATGCACATGCACTGTAGATTTTAGATTTGCCGTTAGATACCATAAAAACTGGCAAGTGGGTCAGGATATGGGAAAGATATGCACTGGATAAGATGACTAGAAGATGCATGGAAAATTGGCTGGAGCTTGAGGTTCAAAGGGTTTTAATCAGCAATGCAAAGTCTAACTTGTGGCTAGTTACTAGTGGTGTCCCTCTGAAATACTGATACTGAGGCCCAGACTTTGTAATATATTTACTAATGACCTGGATGATGGGACAGAGTGTGTTCTCAGCAAGCTTGCAGATGCTCCCAGACTGGGAGGAATGGCAGATACACTGGAGAAGAGAGCTGCTCTTCAGAGGGATCTTGACAAGCCAGTGAAATGAGCTGATAGGAACCTCCTGGAGTTCAGCATCGGTAAATGCCAGGTTCAGTTTGGGGTTCCCAGGTCATCTTAAGATGGACTCCATAAAGCAAGTCCAGTGGAAGCCACTGAGATGCAGAGGGGGCTGGACCATGGCACATGGCAGGAGATGCAGCAAGAAGTGCTTTTGTTCAGCTTGGGAACAAGACAGTGAAAGGGAGCTTTTCTGGCTGTCATCAGCTCCTTCACAACAGGGCACTGAGAGAGATAGACTCTTCTCAGAGTTCACCTAAGGCAGAAGTTACTCATTGCAATATAGGGCACTCACAGAGATTGGAAGATACCTTTCTTCCCTAGGAGGGTGCTCAGTGCCTAGACGGGGGGGACAGGGTGGCTGGAGGTTCTTGGGCATCTTCCCAACTTGACTGGACATAACCCAGTGAAACCAGCTGAAGTGTCAGGTTGGCGCACCTGAGGTGGGGAGGAATCTGTGAACGAGTAGATGGGGGGTTTCATCTAAAAGTGAGAAATCCGGGTTCTTAAGCAAGCTCTTCCAGTACTGAATATTGGTGTCTGTGCTTTTACTGTTGTTTGCCTAGTGTGTCCCCTTATACTAAAAGCTATGCAGGGTCTGGAGGTCTTGCTTCATGTAGAAGGAACTGGGGGTATGAGACCCTTGCTCAAGTCTATACCACCATCAAGCACAGCGCAGACTCGGTGCGGGTTTTCCCAGTGAGGCACTTGTTAGGAAGCATGTGAACTACCTCTGGTTATCGCAAACCGCCCGCGAGCAACACTATCCTCTTTTATTTACGAAAGGAGCACGCGACGTGCGTGGCAGGCAACAGACGAGGGAGAACTCGGGGGAACGAAACAGATGCGCTGACGAAGGGACGAGATCCCTGTTTACCGCCTCGGTGGGCTGGGGGCCAGGGGAGCTGCCGGCCCGCGGAGAGCACCGCCGGCCGCGGGTCCATGGCCGGCAGGGCGGGCGCGGGGGGCGGTGCGGTGCGCAGGGGGCGGTCGGCGGGCGGGGCGGCGGGCAGCACCATGCGGCCGCGGCTCCCCGCCCTCCCGCTCCGGCTCTGCGCGGCGGCGGCGGCGGCTTCCGCGGGGCGGCCGGGGGGAGGCGAGCCGCCGCCGCTGCCCTCCGCATGGAGCCGCGGCCGCCCGGCGCCACCGCCGCCGCGCTGCGGGGGGCGTCCGCGGCGCCGGGGGCGGCGGGCGGCGGCGGCGGCGGCGGCGGGGCGCCCTGCGGGGGATGTGGTGAGTGACGGCGGCGCCGCGGTGTGTGTGTGCGTGTGTGTGTGTGTGCGTGTACGTGTGCGCGCCCCGGCGGGGCAGCCCGCCGCCAGGCCGCTTCTCCCGGCCCCGGGGCGGCGGGTCCCCGCCGGGCGCCCCGCGCCAGACAGCGTCCGGCTGCCCGGTCCCCGCGGGGCGCTGTCCGCGGTACTGAGCGCGGCGGCGGCGAGCGCGGCGTCTCCGCGGCGCGTCTGGAGGCACGGCGGGCGGCGCGGAGAGGCGCGCAGGGAAGGAGGGTTTCCTTCCCTGGATCCCGCCTTGCGGTGTAGCACCGGTGCTGCCTCGGCGGGAGCAGGATGGTGGCTGGGCTCGGGATGGAAATATCTGGCCGAGCCGTGCTCGGTCCGCCCCGCAGGGTTTGTGATCCGGTCGTGGCGGAAAGCGGCTGGCAGATGAGACCATGAGTAATCGGCTAGAACACAGGGTAACACAAACACAACTCGGGGCAGCCGTCCGGAACTGGCTGGGGGTTTCAGTTTGCATTACTAGGCAGTATCTGCTCAACATCTGGTTGCAACAGACAAGATAAAGTAGCTCCGTGGCACCCTGCAGTTTCGCAAATGAAAACTGCATAGACTCTGGTTTTGCTGTGCATTATCTTAAATGAATTTGAGGTCAGCTGAAGATTAGCTGCTTTATTCTTGCATTTTCTTAGTCTCGAGCCACTACATCATGACTAACACTGATTGTTAGGGAACAATACATCCTTACTCCTGGGAGTAAATCCATTTCTTATAGTGGAAACTTCTCTGAATGTAAAAGAAGTAGTAGCTATATGCTTCTTTTCAAGCCTTTTCTTCTTGCAGCCAGTGTTAAGCTTCGTTTTCCTGCAGCAGCTAAACATTCTCCTTCATTATTCTGCAGCATTTCTTATAACAAATATTCTTCATTTGCATAAATAATGAGCTGCAGTGTTGCATTTTTGGCACTGTCTTAATCTTTGAAGCTTTAAAAATATCCTTTCTCTGAGCTGCTCTGTGTGTGTGTGTAGGTGTGAGGAAGCCATGCTTTTGCATTCGGTTATCCACAGGTCTTAGCTCCTAGATACTCACTTGGACTTCGTGGGAACTGAACTCTGCAAGCATTTTGCTTTAAATGTATGGCACTTGGAAGCATGGGTTTTTTTCTGAAGTTGAAAGGAATCTGCCTGTTTGAAAGGTAATCAGTACTGTTTACCACAGGCTACCAGATACAGGCTGAGAGGAGTTAAACTGTGTGATCGTGTGGCTATTGATAATCAGACAGGTTAGCCATGGGCAAGGACGATTCCTCAGCTGCACAGAAGCTGGCAAAATGTATTTCTAAAGGTGAAGGTTCTGTCTACAGAATGAAAGCCTGCATAGGTGCTCAGGCCTGTCTAAGTGGGACTCCATGAAAATCCTGGGTTTGGGGGAGTCACAGCTAGTAAAATCTACACTCCCTTCAATGCCTACCCAAATTCCTTTGTGGTTCAGTGTGTTTCACTTGCTGGTGGGTCCCAGCTTATAAGTCATATCTCATGCTTGTTGACTTTGGCCTCTGCTTTTCTGATTCATGATACTAGACCGACTTATAAATTTATCACTGAGATGAGAACAGGTCATTTTGCTTGAGTTTATTTTGAAGAAAATGTTGCTACTTTGTTGGTTGCTTCTTTTGAGACTGTGGGAGAGGAAAAAAGAGCAATTCAAGAAAGTAATGAGCTGCCTCACATTCATGACTTTTCCTTCCCTCTTTGCTCATGTAAGTGCTTCTGCTGGCTTTAAACAGACCTCACCGTGGACATAAATTTTCTCCACTGTTTTGAAGGCAGAGCTGTCCTTTATGAAGGCTTAGGATTGTAGGTGTTCTGCTGGCATGATTAATCATGCGAATAATCCTAGGGGCTTCCATGCTGAACTGCTCACGTGACTAATGAGAAGAAATATACAACACCTGTGTAGAAACCCACAGAACCAGATCGATCGGGAGGCAAAGCCTCAGCAGAGATCATCTTTTGCCATTCAGCTGGCTTTCCTCAGCTCTGTGCAGAAGACAAAGTGGGGCACTCAATGTAAGGCTACTTATTGCTCATGCCGGACCCCTGTATCCTCCCATAAATTCTCCAGGGCTGTAAAATGCGTTCCACGCTGCAGCTGCAGAAGGGCCAGGAGAGCACTGTTCCACAGCTGGCAGAAGAGGGCTCTGATGTAAGGAAGAGCGGTGTACTTGTTCAATCATGCTTGCTGTCCATCCCAGATGTTCTTATTACAAGTACTCCACCCCCTCTTGCAATGTGTTTTACTGTCTTCAAGTGCCAGTTATAATAGGCAGAAGTTAAGTATCCGGTGTGTTTGAATGGACCAGCTTTGCAGTTGTGGATGCTAGTTTTATAGATGGCTGTTTCCTTACACAGTTGAAGACATGGCCAGTTGGCAAGCCAGGGGTTGTGTGGTGTTTGATTTGACCACAGGCAGGCACTTTAACTGTTTTTTCACTTCTTGAGATTGCCACAAAGCAATATAATGAAGTTAGTAACAGCTTAAATATATTTATCTAGGCACATTTTTTTTTCAAAAATATGTTTGTACTAATGAAAATTTGTTTAAATGGACTCACCAGGGTGCTTAAAATCCATTTAGTCTAATGAGAAATTAAACTTTATTTTTATATAATATGCCTGTGATATGCAGAACATGTGAAAAGTGTTTTTCATGCCTATTCATCAAGTCAAACTGCCTGTAGATGTTTAAGAGATTTCTCCTAAATGTAAGCAACTTAAAAAATGCATTTGAAGTTGTATATTTGAAGTCCTTTGCCTGCACCAAGGATTCTATTTTTGTCTTTATTCAGTAGCTTGCACACTGGCAATTCTGAGGGATGTTACAGGCCTCCTCTGTAGCCATCCAGCCCCTGGATTTGGGTGCTAACTCATTTTGGTTTGGTCAGCAGCTCTGTCTACAGTCACATTTCTTCCTGATGTACAGATGTTTCTAATCAAGTGGATAGGGAAGGAATAAAAAAGTTTATTCTAAACTTTAAACACGTTGTCAGCTCACTCTTTGAATAGCGGCACGATTTCACTGTCACTTTCACAACTGCGCTGAAATTCAGGGGAGGGAGCAAACTTGAAACCTCCTTTAAATACTTGACTCTCTTTCATACTTACAGTTTGTAGTTTTTCCCAGTACTACTGAAAATAAACTCCATCGATAGTTCATTTTAAATGGTTTTATCTATAAACATCAGTTTGAGGCTAGCTAAGACTGATTAATGTGTCTCTTTCAACGAAAAGATGTGCCACTCTCTGAAAATACTTATTTAGAGTTCATGTGCTCTGCATGCCTAGCTGACTTGAAGTTGTATAGGCTTAATGTATTTCTCTTTCATTCTCATATATACATATTTAAAGCTGTATAAATCCTATGTTTAGAGCAGGAACAGATTTTATATATTTGTATATGTTCAATATATATATTTATATGAAATCTGTCCATGTAAATCAGGCATATGCAGTGTGGAGGCATGACTGATATCTCTTCAGAATACTCTGTTATTTTCTGTGTTACAAGAGGGTTCTGGTTTTGTGATCTGAAAGCAATCCACCCCAGTTAGGAATATCTGAAATTATTTCTTTGTTTTTCGTGGATAATACTTCTTGTTGGGATAAGCACACTGCTGAAGGTCTGGACGTTGATCCTGATCGAACATCCTTCCTGGGTAACCCTTCTGGGATTTCATCTGTGTTGCTGCCTCAACAGCTGCTTGAATTGTGGGGGTTTTCTCCTTTTCCCTTTTGCTTGCAGGGAGTTAGCTGCCTGTCACTAGCTCTGTCTGCCAGGTCAGAGGGTAGTCTTCCTACCTGGCTTCTGCAGGCTGGATTTTGCAGCCATCCCAGTCTGCCCATTAGTCATTCTTTTTTAAGACAGAGAGGCTCATCCTAACAGCTGAATTTTTGAGGTGCTAAAGGGCTCCTTCAAAATGCAGCACTCACCTTTTCTGCTTGCCTGGGGCCCGATCCTGTGCCCTTGAAGCAGATGGAAATTTTGATATTGCCTCTGGTGCCTGTAGAGTCTACGCTGTGACAGGCACCTTGCGTTGATGGGGGGGACACACACGACAACTTCCTCCCCACCACCCCTCCCCTTAATTTATTACTGTTTCAATTTACGTGCTAGAAATAACAAGGGTGCATGACCTTCCTTTCTCCATGCACACACACATCTATATTCAATGTTTTGACTGGGATGGCTCACGTCAGGAATGTGAGCAGAACTTGCCTCTGTTTTTTCCTCATGTGCTAGTCTCACTGCCCAGGTGCTTCCATGCGCGTTGCCAGCAGCAGCAACAATTGCGAGTATGGACAGTTTTCTTACAAAATAGTACTGGTGATTAATCATCTTGGAATATCTGCTTTGCAAGATGCAATTCGTAATACATGTAAATATGAAATGTGGTGATTTAAATCTTTGCAGTGGAAAGAAAATCAAGAAACATGGATTAAATAATTATTTTTGGATATCCTGGAAACTGTTCCCCCCATTTGTATACCTAGGCATGTGTGTCTATAATTTGGATAAGGGTTGCATTCTAATGCTTGTAAGTGATGTGTTTTGATTGCATTCTGGTAGCAGTTGTAACTATTTGTTTGATTATGAGCATTTCTTTTGTCCACAATTAGATATGTATTCTATGATTGTGTAATGCTCTGGAATAGCATAGGTATATTGCTGCTTTCATGCCAAGATCATCTTCAGCAATGAGATGCGTATCTAAATAGAATGCATCATGGTCATTACCTTAATAAAATGTGAGTCATGCACACCAGCACTTTCATTCTTAAAATAGTTCAGTAGACTAGTATATGAGTTTATCGATAGATAGAGCACACTGTGGAAGGCAAATCTGTTGCTGTATAGGCAAATAGTCTCCAGAATTTTCCCTGAAGCTCTGTGCTTAATCTAGCACTTTATGCATGAGCTTACTAATGAACGTTTTAAGCACGCTTGCACGATGTATGTCTTCACCAAATTTTAACTAAAACTATAAATATTCAATTATTACAAAGTCTATTCTGATTTAACAAAGTTTTAGAATCAAAATGAGACTGTTAGCTAAAGATACCAGCTTGTTCTGGAGGGTAGACAGAAAGCCTGACTGCTTTACAGGGAACTCTGTATGTGATGGTCCTGTAGCTGTTGAGAAAAGGTAGTAACTGATAACACAAATTGCTCCAAAACCAGCATCCAAGCTAAAGTCTCTGAGTCGCAATTTATGACTCAGAAAAACTTTCACGTGTTATCTTGAAAAATGTATGCATGCTCTGGGGAAATAAAAGGGAAAGTTGAAACTGTACGAGCTGTCAACCCCACATCATGCGTGTCCATGCAGGGGATCATCAGCAGGTGAGCCAGAAGGAATTTGAGAAGCATTTAATCTGTGGCATGCTAGGGTATCTCCATGTTTCAAGGGGATTTTCTCACTTGCAGGGAAGAAGGAGCCACTTCAGGGACGCATAAGGAACATTGGAAAATGTCAAACTCTGACAAAGACATGTCTGCTTTTCTGCATACACCAGGCCTCTCAGGCATTTAGCCAAGCTAAACTCCTGATGAAATAAAAAACCTGAAATCATCAGTGTAAATTAGTCCATATATTTTCTATAACATTCTGAAAATATTTCCCTAATATTTATTTTTTACATACAGAGGTTTAAAAAGGAACATTGAAAAAGCCATAATCTCTACATAGTACTGCATCTTTTTCTTGTCATGCTATCAAGTCATTTACGGCAACAGTCAAAATTAATTTATAATCCACCTGCTTTCTGACAAGAGCAGTTGTCATTTTTTTAGCAGTTATCTGTATGTACATGTTTGCCCTTTCTTTGTGTGAAAGAGCATTTGCGAGCTGAGCAGAGGGAGGGAATGTGATTCATAACAGGTGAATAGGAACTCAATTAGGTTTTGTTACAGCTGTCCAAAACATTCACTATTTCTTGTGAGGGCAGGCCGCATACATGATGACTGCATTCTTCTTTCTTCTCAGCTTTCATGTTTGCCAGCTCACTGTACGAGGCTGATGGAGAACAGTTAATTCTACTGTACTTCTCCTGTATTGGAGCATGTATAACCATGGGAAACATACCAACCCCAGAGAGCAAATACATTTTGATTCCTTCCATCAGTGAACATCATCTGCAATCAAACACATTTTCACAGAATCAGCTGGCAGTTAGAATTTTTCAGTATTGTTTTTTAAAAACAGCATTTATGTTTATAGTGATTTTTTTTGTTAATTATTTTGAAGTGCTGAGTTTTATGACCAGCTGCTCTCAAGCATTGTTGCTTAAGAATCCAATACTGCATATTCTGGGAACAAATGATGGGTATAAAACCAACCTTGTAGTTCCTCCAGGGTATCTTACGGGCACATGTTGCTTCCATTGTCCTAGAGGCAGGTGACTTCTTCCACTTTGTGTATGAAAGTGGAAAATTGGCAATTTCTGCTGGCCCCTTTGGGCCTCTTTCTGCATTACCGCCACCTTTTGCCAATGTTTTTGAGTTAGGGGAGAGCAAGCTCTGTAAAGAATTGTGCTGTTGAACAGGCATTGTTTCACAATGTGCTGATGATTTTTTATTTTTGCTGGTGGTGGAAGAATAATAGTGGTAGCACATCGTTGCTAGTTTTCAGCAAATGCTTTCTGTTGATGGCGGAGATTAACGCTGCAGTGCCTGTTGTTTGATCTGCAGTGCTGAAATCAAAAGCTTTGCCACAGCTGCTTCAGCCGGCAGCGAGGCAGGGCCCTTGGCGACCTTCGGCAGGATCTAGTCTCTGTGCATCACTGGCCGAGAGCAGACATTTATGAGCACAGGTCATTTGCTTATTTATGACAGCTGGTTGTTGCCCATGGTCCCCTGCAGGTCGCGCATGTTTAAACTTAAACAGAGAGAACTCCTGCCCTTTCTTTTGCTTCTTACCCAAGTGTTTTGCTGAGCCCTGCATGTGATTAGGGAGGTTTTAACTGTTGTTTTCTGTTAGATGCATCAATTGTGTTGTGTCAGAAACCTAAAGCACCATAAGCAAGTTGATCCTAAACATTTTGGATAAAACCGGTTATCTGATAGGGTTTTGGAAGTACCCAAAATTCTGGTTTATGTTAGAATGTGTTTCTGTACTGAAGTCAGTGGCAAAACTTGCATTGACTTTCACTAACACAAGAACAGCCCCTGAAGCTATTGTTGTCCAGCCTAAATTGCATCGGAAAGTGGTTTGGCACTTTGGGATATTTCAGTGAATATTCGAAAATAATATTTCTCCCTTGACATCTGGTAAATTGCATAGCTGAAAGTTTCAGTATGTGTGTGTACTCTAATAGGAAGCACTTTGGTATTTGCTTTTAAAGCAGATTTTTTTGGCCCTCTTCTACGCATTTGAATACACATCCTTCTAAACAGTAGCAACGCTTTAGAAGAGTAATCAAGATAAGGTGGAATATTAATGAAATGCAAATTTTCTTTAGTAGAGATGTGATAACTTCCTATTAACAGTGAGATGAAGATTACAGTGGAAATTAGTACATGCTGAAATTACTGTAGTTGACGATCAATTCTTTTTGAGATTCCTTTTATTATACAGTTTGAATTCAAAACAAAACACAATGAAGTTTATTTAGGGAGTATTTTCCAGTTGAAGAGAAGATTTTTGACAAGGTTGAAGTTTTAAACTCTCAGGTGATTAATATTTTTTTCAAAAACCACAATTAGATAAGAAAAGAAAGCCTTCCAAGAGGTGATTCGATTTTTGCTGAAGATTAAGGCACTGGTATCAAGCTTGTAAATACATATTTCAAAAGATTCTGGGGACAAATTTAAGTAGGCATAGATCTGAGCAAAAGTATCAACATTTGAGAATAAAGATACATCGTAAACACAGAAGAAAACAGAAGCTTTTCCAGGTATCTTTTCCAAACATTTTTGCTGAGAACTTCAAAACTGACGAATGGGTATGGATATCTGGACATTTGAATCTTTTTAGTTTGTCCAGTTTCCTGTTAAGAAGTTGTAGTATAGGGTGAGTGGTACTTAGGTGTCTTTGAAAATCTACCTATTTTTGCTAAAGGAATGAAAATCAGGAATGGTCTGCAGGTCCGCTGGCTGTGCCACATATACTTGTTATGAGCATCTTGACTTCCAGGTAATTTATTGCTACAACACATTGTATGATTCACGTAGGTTTCTGATGAGTAGCTGGTACTGAATTTGTGACACTCACTCTTCTTCAGCAAGACTTGCTGTGTCATGGAGGACGTTGTAGAAGATAGAAACCTCTTCCTCCCCACCCCTCAGTGACTGTGGATATACCTTCAATAAAACCAGAAAGCACCTAAAACCTAAGTATCTTAAGTCCTTAAGAAGTATTTTAGCACTTCTTTCTTCCTGATACATAGAAACAGCATGCAGTGGCTTGATGGATGCTATGCAGTTGAGTAATCTCTGTTCAGATGGAGTGAGTTTTTGTCCAATTGTGGTAAATGAGGGTTTTGTCTCTGGCTTGGAGCCAGATTTTCAATCCTTTAATTTACTCGGGATTTTCTTTTGGCAGGACAAGATGTTCTGCTATGTCTGTGAAAGTGTCTTACTTTATTGACAAGTTATGAAGGTCAAGAGAAACATTCAGTTAGGTTTGTATTCAGAGACGTCTTCAGAAGATGAATAGCAAGGGAGCCAAGGGAATAGAAGTGGTCCATTTACAAATGCAAATTAAATTTAAACCTTCTTCAGATTTTTAACTGTAACTGGCTATGCTTTTCATTTTCAATACTGACCTCTTTTCATGTATAATTCCTGTTCTAGGAGACTAATTTTGTACTTGCTTCTGAAAATGTTGTCCAGACATGGAATGATGAATAATCTCTTTGCAGGTGCAGGCAGGGTCGATACTTTTGCTCCTGTTGGTGATTTGCAGTTGTGATTTTGAACACTAATGCTTCTGATTAGATCCAGTGACTTTGAGATTTAAATACTTATGGAAAGCTCTATTCATGGTCTAATGCTGTCTCAACTGCACATGCTTTTCTAACTCCAGATCTCAGGAGATCTCTCAGATAAAAAAGTATGGTATCATCTTTTAATTTCACTGTTACAGGGAGTTCAGAAGTTTCTTCCATACCTCAGAGTTGACATTGTTCCTTAAACTGACATTATAAGGTAGTTACTTAGAGTAGACATTTATAAAAGAAAAAAAGATACCAATAAAAAGACAATACTTTTTTTTAAACTTCCTTTATTTTTCAGAGGCATTTGCTATTTCTGCGTCTCTCAAGATGTTCAATATTTGTGTTAATAATACAGAATAACTATTGACTGCTGTATTGTGGTATTGATTTCATAAATCCCTTTGAAATTAATCTATCTAACTTTTAGACATTACTCTGGACACTAAAAAGGCTCCCCTGACCATGCTCCCATGTGTAACCACCTTTTGTCTCTCTTAATTAAAGCTTTCTATCTTTACAGTTTCTCTCAACAAAGTAATCTGCCATAGTATTTTAATGTCAGGTGAACTTTAAAATGATGATGTATCTCCACTACTTCTCACTTTTGTTTTTCTCAGCATGAGTCTAACAGAAAGGATCGTGTTCCTGTATTTAGAGGCACGTTTCTTTTCAGATTTTTTTTCATGTTTTTTCAATGGCAAAACATTGACGCTTTAAACAATTTTTTATTTCCAATATTTATTGCAAAGCTTGCAGCATTTTATTTTTCTGAATGCCATATAATGTTTAGTAACCTGGCTATCAGATAATTACAACAATCCATGTTACATACAGAGAACTATGCAGAAGATTGCATGGAAAACAGTTTATCTGCCCCATGTTATTTAACATAGGCAAAACATAGGCAAACTATACTAGTTTTATTAAATATGATGCATTTGCTGAAACACTGATCTGTTGGTATAGAACTAGAAGAAACATGTAGAGCTTTCATTTATGTGGAAGAATAATATTGATTGATAACTACGATAGCTGCTATGTAAGTAGATGTTTGTGGAGCTTAGTTTCTCTTTATATATAGGACAGTTTCTCTGTAGCTCAAGGTCAATATTACAATTTTTTGTTTGCTTGTTTCTTTCAGATTGCAATTTTCAAATTGATTTTAGGTCCATTTTCCTTAAATGTATGCTAGTTTCCTTTCGTATATTTTGTGACAGGATGTTGTTTGGTGTCTTATGGATCTATAGTTTTGGTCTTTTTCATAGAAGAATAAAATATCTTAGTTTGTTCTTTTTGCTTTGTGGATAGCGCCTGCTTTAGTGTAGTGTGTTGGATTTCTTTCCTCAAGTGTAGGTCAGAAAGGCCTTCTGCTTTAGTAAGTTGAAGACTTCATTGTCCCTGAAAGTGGACAGGCCATGGTCTGTTGGTCTTCATCCTCCCCAACAAAGGCACTGGTTTTTTGAAGTTACTTTGGTGTTCGAGATGTCTATGTTTACTTGTCATTGGCATTTCATTCACTGTTCACTCTAAGGTCACGTTGGTGGGTGAATTTGGGGGGTGTGTGTTTTTACACACTGCTGTCATTGTTATCCTGAAATGTGAATAATGGCCCTTTTCAATATGCCACCATCATCTGTGTCAGCTTAAGTCACAGTTGCACGTGCAGAGGTACATTAGTCTACTTACTTTTAAAATCTTTCACAATTCAGTTTCAAATTGAGAGAAATACTGGCAAAGTGTGTCCAGGCAATTTTCACACAGAGATCACACTGGAGATGTTGATGAGAATCTGTTTTGGTTTGAAGGTGAATGGTATTGGTTTTACTTTCATACCCATGCATCCTCTACTACCTAGAGGTTTCACCTGCTGTGAAACCGAAAATTTGAGATCAAAGTACTTTAGAAATCCACATGAAGTAGGATGCCAGTCTTTGTAAAATTAGATAATAGCTTTTTATTGGCTTGGTATTCTGAAACAGTCATCTGGAAGAATCCATGAAAACACTTGGGCTTTTCACTTGAACTTTCAAGGTCTTCAGTAGTTTATGGACACCTTGAGGTTGTGCCTAGTCAAGGAGAGTGGTACTTTGGCTTGAGTCACGCAAAGAGTCATAAGGAAAAACTAATAAAAGACTCAGATAATTTCTCAAAATACGTATCAGGAAACTCAAACTCTTAATTAGCCTGGAGAAGAAAAGCAAATAAGTTATGACAAAAAATACCCATCAAATACTTGAAACAGGATGTTAGTGTTCAAGACACAGGAGAACAGACATGAAGTACCTGGGAAAAGAAAAGAACCCACTGAGCAGCAGTGTGGCCCAGCTGTTACAGCCAGATAGCAGGGGACTTAACATATGCTGTTGCACTTCTCTGCACTGCAACACCCCCCTATTTTCCTGGACTGGTCCGTTATTACCATTTAGAAGACGGGAACTAACAGTACTGCTTTCATTTGTCTTTCTGAAGTGCTTGGCTATAATGGTGAGGAACATACACTGACATAAATCTTTGCAGAAGGAAAAAACTTCTGAACCTGCCTCTGGCTGCACCACCTGTGAACTTGCTCTCAGCTTCAAGGGTGACTTCTAGCTTCATGCTGGACAACACATCAGAGACCTGTCAGGAAAAAGTAGTAAGGAGGAACACCCATCTGTAACTGTGAGCACCAGAGAGTCCAGGAATTAAGGTGTCCTTGGGGTACTGAAATGGCTTCTTGATCTGCAGTGGTGTTGGCTAGTCATTCCCAGCGTCTCTTCCCTCACCTCCCCAGAGCAGCTGTCTTGCTTTGCTACACCTCAGCCAGTTGCTCTGTTCTTCTATTGTGCTGGGGAGCACCTGGGGAATGATACCACTTGTATTTGGGGAGAAGAAACTAAACTGCTAATACTGGGTGTTCTCTTTGCTGAGCAACTTGATTTTTTTTTAGTGAAACTTGCTGGGGCATCCAAAGATGAGCACCTTTGACAATATCATATGGGCACTAGCTCCATATGGATGACCCTTAGAGAAAGAGGTCTAAATACTTTTGACAGGGGCGTATAAATCAAAATGGCTTTTGTTTCCACTGAAAATATAAGTGTGAGGGTCTGTGATAGCTAAAGACAAACCAAGAAACTCTCCTGATTTTCAGATGAGCAAATGTGGTATGTTGGAATCCCACAGCTAAAGGAAAAAAAGCTCTCCAGTGTCATTTTTTGGGAAGAAGCCTCATGCTTTAATTGTCTTGATGATTAGTCGTACTCAGCGAAATGAGTCAAAAGGATCTTACTGAGTGGAAAAATAATGAAGAAACAGAGATATGGAAAAGAGACTTCCTGCAAATTCCTTTCCTTTGCATCAGTTTATTAATGGTCAGCACCAGTATTGCAACCTTGAAATACAAACTTTTAGCAGCAATATAGAGAAGTCTTTTGTGTTTTTGTTCTCCTAACAGTGTTACTTTTCTTCTAATAATTTTTCAGCTCTGTAAATCTGAATTCCATAACACTGTCTGGCCAAGAAATGTGTTGTGTCATATAGGCCTTAATAGCACTGATAGCAAAAGGATGGTTTGTAATAACAAAGAGGTGCTAGATCAGGCCTGCCTTAGCCCTGACATATCTTTTGACCACCAATAACTCTAACGGAGATATACCCACACTGTCAGACTCTAACTTCCTTAGTTTTTAAACACCATCAGCATTTTCCATGGCAACTTAGTTTTTCTGCTGCAAATTCCTATGGATGACTAATTAATTGTTAGTTTATGTAATTTTCCCGCTGTAACTGTCTTAATATAGTGTTCTAATATGACCTGTTGTTCCCTCTTGTTTAATTCTATTAATTTGCTCTACTTTGAAAGCGGGTTACAATGCAGCGAATGCCATGAACAGCAATAGCTAAATCTTTTCCTCAGCAGTTGCTATATCCCTGCAGGCATTTTTCTTAACATTTTTGTTCAGTTTGAAGCCACTTCAATTCAGGTTATAATTCATAGCTTGGTGTTGAAGGTATAGCTCAGAGACACTCAGTTAATGGAAGACATACTTCTGGCAAGCAAATGTCCCTGTATTTTCCAGAGAAGCCTTTGAAGGATACAATAAGTAGGAAGCAAATTATTTTTTTAACAGGTCGCATGTTTTAAGTGTGTCCTAAAAATGAGAAATGTCTACATATAGACAACAAGTTATTACAGTTGTAGTCAACAGCATGTCTGATAATATGATACTATTGCTTTTTGTAGGACCAAAGAAGATTTCTTGTGAACTCAGGGGTAATAAACTGCTCTTTCAGCAGTGCTTTTAACAGCACACATCTTAATTGTAAAGCAAACTGTGAATAACACTGATCTGCAAAGTGCGGAGTAGTTTTCTGTCACTTCAGACTCTGATTACTGTAAAATACTTGACTACCCTTTGGACAACCATGTTATATTGTTAAGATGCTGCACAGGGGAGAAAATGCACAGACACCCAAATGAATAACTCTTCTTCACTACTCTTAAACTCTAACATGCTGGAACTGGGACACACAATTTTTGCTAATCCTTGTAGAAAAGAAGATGAATGCATAATAATGGTAAAATTTTAAATCACCGCATCAAAGTCTGAGCGCCTGCCCAAGCTCTGAGAGTGCATGAGTAGCAGGGAGGTACCAGGAGAGCACAACTTACCTCTCTTTTCAGGAAAAGCTACATGAACAGACCAGGGCTTTTGCCACCTTGCTTGCAGACACATTTCCTGCTGTCCCTGCCATCTGTGATGATGGCCAGTAACCCCACCACAATGACACACCTTGTGTTGGGTTTCATGTTAAAGGCGCTACTCATAAGCTTCCTTGGGTAAATGCAGTTCTTCTATTTGACACACGTTTCAACCCCGTATGTTCAAAGATTGTGAGTTATTTCTCAGGAAGAAAAATTCAATTTTCTGACTCAGTATAAAAAATATTTAACTGTCTCCTACTTTTGAACTTCCCTAGACTGTGTTTTCGTGATTGTTTTAAGATGTTTTAATTAAAAGATAGGCTGAGATTCTAGTGTAAACCTATAAACACAAGACCTGATGCATTAAAGCAAACAGATTAAAATTTCTGGCACTCACAGTAAGACAGAGAGGTGTCAAAACTGATTCCTTTTTTAAGACACTCTAAAAAGACAAGCAGAAGGGAAAGGTGAGATTTCTGCTAAGATTAGAGCCTTATTTCTGCTAAGAAAGGCTGCTGCCTATGTACAGTTAAAAGCAATAAACACCTGCAAAATACAACTCTACTTTACTCTAGATATCTAGCCCATCACTTCAGGACTAAAGGATGTAAAGAAAATATTAAACGTGATGACTTAGGGTACTTTGACAAGTTGGCTAAAGCTTTCCTCATGTAAACAATGCTGTGGAAGCAGAGCGCAGCTGTGGAGTCAGTCCATCCATCCCCAAGCAGTGAATTTCCATACGTTTGCTTTCAAGAGTCTGGTTTCAGATTTTTGATATTTTGTCTTTAAAGGAAATGGAAAAATTTGGGTTCTTATTAAGCTGATTCAGCAACACGATACCTCATCCGGCCTTGTAAGTGGTTATGTGTTATAAGTGTCCTTATCTGTGGTTTCTTTAATAATAAAGAAATGCTTTATTATTTAGAATAATAATGACAATAAACTAGAGCAACAACAGTGTCTGCCTTTCTTAATTCTTTTTAGACTAATTGGATGATATCAACTTCAATCTGGCAGACTAGGATGTGAGAGTAATTTTTGAAAAGAGGAGACTGAATAGTAGGCTTGAATTTAAGTGGTTTTTAACCTTACAATGTATATCATCATTACTATGTGTTTCTGGCACATCATCTAAAGCGTTGGAATGATTCCTGTTTTCTGCTTTAAAAAAAACCAACCCCAAACCCCATTATGTTTACCTGTCCTAAGATAATTCAAAGCTTTTCTCCAGTTGTTTCAAAACTACCACAAACGTGTTGCTTTGCCAGTTAAAATATATGTTGTGTCAGAGTTTTATCTTACAAGGCAGTGGGGTCTTTGCTGTGGTCCGGCTAAACACTTAAATACCTGCACCATGTTGGCAACTTGGATGCACAAATGTAAGTGCACATTTAAATACTCTATTGAATCATAGCACAGTGCTCTGCAGGACCGGACTCTTAATACACAAGTACATTTTGCAGAGAGCATTAGCATCACACAGAGGGTACATAGGCACAGGCAGCTGTGTGAAGATGTCAGCTTTGGCTTTGAAAAGACATGTATAAAAATTGACATGTTTGCCTGCAGTATCTGAACGCCAGTTGTTTATTAGACATCTGTGATCGCTTTTGAGCTGGAGGGGAAACAATGGCTCCGAAGTCGATGGCAAAACTTGCTTAAGTCAGCATTTCACCTGAAGTGTCTTAAGCAGTCTGCTCAGGCTCTGCTTTTTACCCTCACACTACAAGCTCTGTCTTCACCGAGGAATTAGTAAGCAACTTTTGTGGAATGACTTTGAAATTTCTCCTTGTGCAGCAAAAACTGTGGCTATTTTTTGAGCCAAATAAATAATTCACAGGGAATAATTCATTAACTGAGTTCATCCTCTTATTTTCTTTTGTATGTATTCCTCACATTTGCAGTAATGGGTAGCTGTGAATTGAATGAAAGCGAGCCCCTCTGAGTTTTAAGTGTCATGCGTTCACTAGGTAACACTTTGACATTACAGCTGGAGATGTTTTGTGCAAAGCACTGCTTTCACTGCTTTGCCTTCACCTAGTTTCTACTATTCCATGTAGGAGACAAATATCTTTCTCATTGGAGAAATCCGTAAGCACAGCTTCTGTCCCATGACGGGTACATGTAATAGTGTTTTTAGTGTGAAAATCTCAGTCAGCTATGTCACGCTTACACTGCAGTGAAGCCCTCACCTCCCAGCCCCTGATGAATACTAACTACTAAAGTCCTGCTGAAAACCACTTTCAAACAATCTGCAAAGTTAAATGTATCTATGTAAATTTATTTGTTCTGTGCTTCCGTTTCCATGAAATATCCACAGTACTTTGAAATTCACTGCCTGTAAATATTAGCAGCAATAAAACTAATCATTCCGGTATTCAGGGCAGCCCCAAAAGGGGAACAAGTGGTTTTTGAAGTAACTCCATTTCAGTTGGGTGAAAGACTCAAGGCAAAAAATTTAATCTGTTCCCTGTTTAATCTGGTGCCTGTCAGTCTGTGGGTCTGGCAGACTGTTTCCTACAGGTGGTTTGAGATCTTGTGGCTGAACTAGAATACACCCCAGCTAAACTCACAGGTTCCTCAGCTACTAGGGCTGCTTTTTCTGCACCTCCTCTAGTCTCAGCATTTTTCTGCCACAGAATTCTTCAGCTGGCAAGAGAAATTAAACTGACAGTAAGCAAGGAGCAGAGCTGATTGCTGCCTCCAAAGTGCAAAGTGGAAAAGAAGTTAACATACACGCAGTGCTGTACTAGAGAAGACTCTTGTTGCCCTTGTTTGGTAGGAGCATAAAGGGGCAGGAGTCTTGCTTTTTACTAAATAATCACAGGAGAGGTAGGTAAGTGTTAACTTCAAATATATTTTCCCTCCCAGACCTCTTTGGTTACTATTATAGATGCTACACATCTACCCACTGTTCCTGCCATAAGGTCAAAGTTGGATCAATAGCTCTCCTACAGTTGATGAAGTGTTGCTATCCAGGTGTTTTCCTGGAAGCACTAAAGCTCAATTCTGACTGATTGCTATCCTAACCTGTTTCCCATGTTTAAATGTAGCCTGCTGCTTCTCAAGACTCCAGATAGCTGAGTGGAGATGACACTGATGGACTGGACCTTTTATCGAGCAGGAAAGCTGCTGAAGTGAAGTCTCAAGCAAAAAAAAAGGCCATCGCTGCTATATGGTGGCTTCTGCTAAAAAGAGGAGGGGAATGGAGTGATGCATGCAAAGGATATTTAATAAAAACTCACAACTTGCCTCTGCATCTTCGGCTAAGGAAGGAGGTGATTGAATGAAGAGTTCAGTGGGGATGCTCAAGAAGAGTTTGGCTTTCCGTGTTGCCCTGCTCATAGAGTGCCAAGAAGTGCCTCAAGTTGTTATAAGGGGTGCAAATCAAACTGTACCTGATATGGCACCTGGACAGTGAGGCAGAAGTGACTGTGCTAGGACAGCACTTTGGCCGTACTCTTTCTAGCTCAGTTTAGCTCTCATTGCCAGCAGTCCTTCTCTTTGCTTTGTGAGCTTTGAGGAAGAGAGGGAGATGAACAGGCTCATATCCATGTCACTAGCTCGACACAGGAAATTGAGATTGGTGCAGTTTTGCCTCTGAAGACTGGGAAGGGATCTTCATGGTAGCTCCAACAACTAGCTCCAAAGGCAGGGTTTTATTTGGTCTGCTGCAGGGTGTGAAGCAGACAGACCCAGGTACCGGGAAGAGTTACTCTCTCCTGCTCTTGGTTAAACAAAATTAACCTTCTCTAAGGAGTGAGTCTCCCCCTATGAGGCTGTGGGAAGCAGCTTTTTTTAAAAAAAAACAACTTTTGCTTACACCAGGGCCAAGTTTTTAGAAAGGGGAAAAAAGCGGTGTGTATGCCTTCCAATAAAATGAGTGACAGGAAACTTTCACATGTATAGGAAGCTCCTGCTGTTGCACAGCCGAGGCATTGCTGCTTTAACATTCACTGGCAAGAACACTGTTATTCCCTCCAGTCATCCCTTGCTTGTTCTTTTCTTGACAGCAGATGGGAAGCAGGACACAGAAGACACCCTGAAAAAGCACAATTACATCCTTATCTTTGCTTATCTTGATTTTTCTGCATCTTATTTCGTAATAGTTGATTGGTTGTGCTGTGTCAAGCAGATGCTTTAAAGAAATCTATTTATGGGAATGGTCTGTTTGCAGCTGGAAGTGGTTTACAATGGCAAATAAAAGGACTGTCTTCACTGAGACGTGCAGCAGACAGGCCCAAGGTCACGCTAGTCAGATGGAAGACATTCTCGGTTAGTGATCACTGTGCTAGCACAGCCAGATTCACAGGATCACAGAATGGCTGAGGTTGGAAGGACCCTCTGAAGGTCATCTGGTCCAAACCCACTGCTCAAGCAGACCACCTAGAGCCGGTTGCCCAGGACCATGTCCAGACAGCTTTTGAGTATCTCCAAGGATGGAGACTCCACAACCTCTCTGGGCAACCCGTGCCATTGCTCAGTCACCCTCGTAGTAAAAACATGTTTCCCAGTGTTCAGGAGGAACCTCCTGTGTTTCAATTTGTATCTGAATTCCCAAATTAAGGCTTTGTTTCTCGGACTGATCCTGCTGGCCACAATTTACCTATAAGTAAGTGTAAGCACAAGTGTTTTGATGTACCTGCTTGTGCAGAAAGAATTGGTATCTTTTTTCTGTTTCGGTGAAAAAGAAGTTGAAAGAATTATCTGTTATGATAGAGCGAGGCAAGGGGAGGGAGGCCAGAGAGGCTTAGTAGGAAAAGGGTTGCTTCTCTGTATGGTTCAGTCCTTAACACCTCCAGGCTGACTGGGATTCATCTGATTCCTGTCAACTACACACCAGCAAGTGCTCCTCTTGGCATGAAACTCCCTTCCTACAGTGGGTTTTTTTCCTTATCTCCCAGGGGTGCATGTTTAGTTTGCACGCAATTTTGATATTGCATGTTTTTCTCTTGATGGTCTCAGAATAATAGGAAGAATATGCGCCATACCCTAGAAGGTGAGAGCACAGGGTTTATGATTACAGTATGCAAGCCTCCTTCCCAAATTACACAAAATGTAGGGAAACTTTCTATGAGAGCAATATGTCCAATTTATCTGCAGAAATGCCAGCCAGACTCCCTCTCACCAGAACTGATATTGCCTGATACAGGACAATAGCAAACAGAAGTCCTCCACAGGGCAAATTTACAAAACCCTGAGGTACAACATCAACTTGGAAGAAGTAAAGCCTGTGTTAGTCTGCACGGTTTTCCAGGATTCAGGGATATCACCTCAGGAGGGCACACAACAGCCAAGGGCGTATGTATGCATCCTTCACAGCCTGACACAGACCTGCTGATCGTAGAGGTCACCAAAGGCAATTTCCTCATGATTTCTAATTCGAAGATACGGTCCCTGAATTAGTGGATAATGAGAACAAAATGACCCATTACTATGTGTCCATTCTGCCTCTGCTTCCCACCTGGCCACCTTTTAGCACAAAAATGGCGAAATTTCTCATGCATGCCATGGCCAGATGTGCTTGACCCAGACTGAGACAGTATTTGAAACTGGATTAATTTTTCCACTAGCATGAAACTTAAGTTAATATCACTTTTATATGAGGACTCAAAACACCACTGAACTTGAACGTTTTGATTAAATACAGGCTGACTTTCATTTTTGTCAAATACTTTTTCAAAATAATGAGCCTAGATATATAATTTGCCTCTAGATTTTAAGCATTTTAGAAACTGGAGAGGCTCAGATCTCCATTTTGGTTGAGGGCTAGTTCTGACCGAAGTAGTTCCCTTCAGAAGGCAACAGAAACAAAATTAATACTGATAAACAAGTTTCATAGAGAAAAGAGTAATATAAGCAGATGTCACTTTTTTTTTTTTTTCAGTTCTGCCTGGAAAAATAGCATACCATATAACAGCATCCTTAGTAACCTAAATTCTTCATTCTTTAATCAACCAGAGACTTGTTGTTTCATGGAAGAGAACCCAAATTACTTCCCTTTGCTGAGGAACGTCTTCTTATGCATACAATATATTAGAATAAGTTCAGTGTGCAGCTGGGCTGGCTTTTTGTTACAGAGTGGACTGTATGCCAAGATACTTTTGGCTGGATCATGGGAATATAGAGATGCCTGCAAGAGCATCTTTTTGGTCTTGCTATAAACACAAAAGCCTCTTCTTTTATCTGTGAACCAGGATTCTGGGAAGGGATGCCTTCTCTGTGTCAGTAAAAACATCTATTTTTCTCCATTCTTCTTCTGCTGAAGAACAGAGGGAATCAAAATGGGAGCATGTTATAATGACAAAGTGGCCATGAAGGCTCCTCTTTTCAGTGTTGGCAGCAGCAGCAGCTGTTACTGCCTTTCTGAAAGACAAGATTTGTTATGGCAGCAGCCAATTACGCTGAAAACCTGTTGTCCTAAATTGGTTTGCTTAGCTAGGCAAAGGCAGAAATTGGTTAGAAGGAAAGGGAGTAAGAGGGATATGGCTACTCATTTATTTAGGTCACCTATTTTGTATAAAGACAGAGATAATGAGGCTGACTGTCATTTATGCCACTGGCAGGAATTACACGGGTGAGTGGGGCAGTTGGCACCCTGCCAGGACAAGCCCTTGCATCATACCTGGTCACCGACCAAAGCTCTCTGAGAATGAACTGCTTCCTCACAAATGGTGCATTATTTCCCAGTCATACCATTTGGCAGCCTTGCTGGGATTTCTTCTGTGTGCGGTGAAGGCTAATAAGGGAAGAAGCAGCTCTGCCTCTCAGAGAGTAGTAGGACGTAATAGGACGTAAGGTTGTCTAGCCTCACAACCGTCCTCCCCATCACCTGTGGAGACAGTGGTGCCCCTGACACCATCTTACAGCTGTGTCTGACACACTGGCATTTCCTTGCTGACATGTAAAGAAGGTGCTGTGCTGTTGTGAAGAAGGCACTGACGTTGCAGCCATAACTGATGTTTTATGCTTGGAGGCCTTCTTCTGCGTAAGGGGGCTTGAACACAGACTGAAGAAGAAAAATACTTCAGATGAATGTGGTAATGGAAGGCCCTTTGTTGTGAGCTATGCCAGATAATAATAAATTTTCCATTTCCACAGCTGCCATCATAAGTCCATGATGCTACTGCAAAATAAAAAATGGTCAAGATAAATATAATTTTTTTGGAGTTCACTTCCTTCTGAACCTTCTAAAATTGAGCTGCTTTCTGTAATTTCTCTCTTAATTTGATGGCGTCCTGAAACACTGTTAGAAAAGAATGTTGGCTTTTTGTGTGTTCGCCTGTTTTAACAATGCCAGTTCATTTGGATGCCTGAGTTACACGTGTTTGCTGTTCCACAGTGGTCAAAGAGTTCCTGGACAAATCTAGAAATTCAAATGCAGGTGACGTAGCACATCCCACTGATGGGCACTGTTTTTGTTGGCAGTTTTCATCCATGTTCAACATACTGCCTCTGCATGTCCCAAACAAGACTTGGATCTTGTTGGATTAGGTCTTTACAGATACATAGTATCTGCCAGTACACAGTTTGTGGTCTGACTAATGAGGAAAAAATGATGGAAATGAGGGAAAACTCATTTAACTATTTGTAAAGACAGGACTACAAACAGAAGATACTGTCATGCCTCCTGAATTTTATGTGACGTCCTTAATTGCTGGAGCACCCTGGTCCATGTGGACTGCTCGCATGGCTGCATAGTAAGGTGATGCGCTCCATCTCCTGAAGACCCTATTGGGTCTTCCTTGAAATAAAATGTTATTATTTTAAAGAAAGGAAAGTGGGCTGAGAGAACAAAGTGTAGCTTCCTTGGCCCCTTTCTTCATCTCAGAGTGGGTGAGCCGCATACGGTATTGCAAAGAGCTTTGGCAACACAAATTCTACCCAAGACAGTTTGGAATAAGACACAGTTGGATGCAGGTTTTCTGGCTGTATACCTTTCTGAAGAGCTATGTAATAATGATCATATTGTCCCATGTTTTGGAGCTCAGCGAGTCACTTACATAAATTCCACCTGGAGGTACATATTGCTTAATAGCTGAATTAATTTCTCTTCTCACTTTTAACAATATCAATGCTTTGTTTTTTATACTACTTCTGAAAAGCAGCATGCCAGCAAAACTTCTCAAAGAGGAAAGCACAGGAATATGGTCTTTAAAATACTTATCTTTGACAGCAACAGCTTATCAGCATTTATTTGAACTATCAAACCTTTCCACAAGGCGCATGCTTCTTGCCCTGACTGCTTTATTGCTACTGCTGTCACTCAGCATTTATAAGGAGACGATTTTCTCGGCATTGCAGTACCTGCCTGAACTTTCTGAACCTGATCTTGTTACACCATGGTACTCTTTGCAGTGCTGAATATGAATGGCAGCCTTTTCAGAACCTGTGAAATATTTGGGTATCTATTTAAGGATTCTGTAACCTGCAGCATTAAGGGAAAGCAGTTTGATTTTAAGTAGAAAATGAAGAATGAAACACAGTTTTTTCTTTACTGCCTTTCTATAGTGATATATAGATTGAAAAATCTGGTTTCCTTTTGGAATTGTCTGAAGTTTTTGTTATCTGTCTTGAAAATAAAGCCATTTCACTAGAACTGAGGGTTATTCATACACGAGGGGGCTGAATTAAAGCTAATAGACATATTTTATTCTTGTGTTACTCTGCCTCTGAGTGCTTGACTTTGCAAGCTTAATGCTCTTTAAAAGTAGGAGGTTGATGGGTGAAACTTGGTGCGCATACATGCATACACATGCAAAATGAGCAGTCTATGGTTCTAAAATCAGTGTCCCATTCCCTTGATCCAGAGGTGGTGTATGTAATTCACTAGGTATTTTTCTTCATCACTTATCAAAAAGTAGTATTCTGAATCCAACACCACTTCTTTTGTATTTGCATTGGTGGAACAGCAAAAGGAGGATGCTTGTGCCCAAAGCAGGCATTTCTAACAAGAAAACTTAGTTGGTGCTGTGTTGCTGTGAGTGGTACAGTTGCAAATCAGATGAGGCCTGCAGAAATAATTTATGCTTCAGGGAGAAAATGCTGACCTGAATCCTGCAGCTGGCTCTCCCAAACAAAAGTGTAGTTATTACAAGACCAAGATGAGAAAATAATTCCAGTGCAGTGTTGAAAGCTCATGTGTGTGTCTGAGACTTGCTGGCAGTTGTGCTCTTTGAGAAGGATTGAAGGAAACAGTCTAGTGCTGAGGTCACCTCATGGGTTTTTGCTGGGTAACCTCACCAGTGACAAGGATGGCTTCTTCTTTTGGCAGCTCTATCCGTCTCTTATAACTGCCCTGCATACTGCTAAGGTCATGACTTCCAGAGTTAGACAGCATCGGGTTGAGGAAGAGTGTTGAGAAATCAAGATTAGTGATATTCTTCTTATGAACTGGAGCTTGGTTAGTGATAGCCAGCAAAAAAAGGCAAGTTGCCTCTCAAGCTGGAAAGCAGATAATGTATTCTGGAGATTGTGGTGTGTCTCACATTTAATGAGTTAGTGAAGGAAAGAGATAGCCTATGTACAAACTCTGCTGAGAACTCTCACCATTTGTGAACATTATTAATCCAAAGGGATCGAAGAAAATCTGGGTAGCCTTAAAGGTATGTCTACAGCTTACCTTAGAAAGTGTAACACATGCCATGAATTTCCTCATTCCTTAAATATATTGATGGGGCTGTCTTGAACAGCCTTTGGAGAAAGGGTCACGGGCAGCTGGTTGAGGATACTTTCTCATTGTGCTGTTTGAAACTTCAAGGAAAACTCTTCAATGCCTCATAGTTTCAAGATGGACATGAAATAAACTTAATCATATATGGAATACTGATCCACCCTCTTCTGAAGTGCCATGCCATCTGATACCTGTAACAAAAATCAAGGTGATGCATAAAGTTATTTGCTCTGTAAGAGGAAAGATGATGAACAAGATATCCTCTACAAGAGAAGGTGCTTAAAGGTATGATTATTTAATTCTAATAATGAAGCAGTATGTGACTTTGGTCCCATGTTTATGCATTAATATCAAAGTCACTTCAGTTGCCTGTGAGATCGTCCTCAGTGAGACCCTTCTGAGGCTACTGATATATTAAATTAGGAAAGTTGTTATGAAAACTGGGCAAACTCTCTGTACGCAACATCATAACAGAGAACAATGAGGAGGAGATAATGTTAATGGCTATAAATGTAGATCAGATAAAAGAAAATATAGGTTTATGAAGCACGTCATGAAAATGGGAAATTTATTGCTTGGTGATAATAAGGTCAAATACGGTGTCTGGAATAAAAAAAAATGACAGAAGTGTTTTATGAGTACTAATAATATTTTAATGGTGTGGTCTAAAACAAGGATAACAATCTCCTGCTTCATGCTGTGATGGCTAAGGATAGAAGTACACTTCTCGTGCGTGGTGCTAAAGAGCAGACGTCTGTGCTATGGGATTTTTCCTCTATTTACTGACCTTTGTCAGTGACATTTATAGACAAAAAAAAAGTTGTTTTTTTGCTGAAGAACTGTTCCATTTCTATAATTTTAAAACTTTGTGTAACATGCTTATCAAGAAGGTGTTTGCGCAGGGCCCATACTGTAAGCGTCTTTACTGTCCTGGACATCTGGTGGCACTGCCTATGAGGAGAATTGAACGGAGGTGCTGGGACAGAATTTGTTCTGAGGAGTAATTCTGGAAACTATTTCGGCTACAGTGCAGATGGATGGACTTCTGTCCCACTTGCCTGCTGAACTGTGGTCCTGATCCCTCTGAGTGAGCAGAAAGTTCACTGCAAAGTGACTGCTAGTGTTATAGGAATGCGGACTTCAAAGCTCCCTCCCCTTATACAGCACTGCTGGTGCAGGCATCCTTGCCTTGTACTAGCGCCAGTCATAAGTCAACCACCACCCTTGTTCCCTCATCTGTAAATAACCCCAACAATCTAGCTGTTGCAGTATGGAGGTTAATCTTTTCCTTTGGCAAAGTTATGCTCATTTATGATCATAGGATCATAGAATAGTTTGGGTTGGAAGATACTGTTAATGGTCATCTACTCCAATTCCCCTTGCAATGACCAGCGACATCTTCAATTAGATCTGGTTGCCTAGAGCCCCATCCAATCTGACCTTGAATGTTTCCAGGGATGGTGCATCTACCACCTCTCTGGCCAGTTTGTTCCAGTGTTTCACCACCCTCAGCACAAAAAATTTCTTCCTTATATGTAGTCCGAATCTATCCTCTTTTAGTTTAAACCATTACCTCTTGTTCTGTTGAAATAGGCCCTACTAAAAAGTCTGTCCCCATCTTTCTGACAAGCCGCTTTAAGTATTGAAAGGTCACAATAAAGTCTCCCCAGAACCTTCTCTTGTCCAGCCTGAATAACCCCAACTCTCTCAGCCTGTCCTCATAGGAGAGGTGTTCCATCCCTCTGTCATCTCTGTGGCACTCCTCTGGACCCGCTCCAACAGGCCCATGTCCTTCCTGACTTGAGGGCTCCAGAGCTGAACGCAGTACTCCTGGTGGGGTCTCACCAGAGCAGAGTAGAGGGGCAGAATCACCTCTCTTGACCTACTGGCCATGCTTCTTTTGATGCAGCCCTGGATGTAGTTGACTTTCTGGGCTGCGAGAGCACATTGTCAGCTCATGTCCAGGTTTTCATCCACCAGCACCTCCAAGTCCTTGGCAGGGTTGCTCCCAATCCCTTCATCCCCTGGCCTCTGTTGATACCAGGGGTTGTCCCGAACCAGGTGCAATGCCTTGCACTTGGGCTTGTTGAACCTCATGAGGTTCATACGGGGCCACTTCTTGAGCTTGTCCAGGTCCCTGTGGATGACATCTCATCCCTCAGGTGTGTCAACAGCAACACTCAGCTTGGTGGTGTCTGCAAACTTGCTGAGGGTGCACTCAATAATGACTGTTTCTGTGGTGACTGCCTGAGAAACGCTAATTTTTGTGTCACCAGCTGTGGAAAGGGACTCTTTCACTTCCCTTTCTTCTTCCACCTCTTTTTCACTGTAGAGTGAGGCTGCCCTTTACTGAGCTCTGTCCATGGGATGATAGAAATTTAGAGAATGGGTATAACGCAGTGAGACTGGTTGGTAGATCTGAACTGCTGTTGCATCTTGATTGTATACTAGTCTCACCCCATGACTGAAGATTGCCTTGTCGATGCAAAAATAAAACCAGTTTTCAGCCTGACTGGCAGAACCAGAACAGCCCTCCCTGGACTCACGTTTGAGCACATGTTAGGTGCATGCCAATTTCTGGGCAGCTTTGCTGCTATAGCTTTAAAGCAGAGCAGTATTTTTCCCAGCCTACAAGTATAATGTGGGTGATGCTAAGGCAAAGCACATTCTTCTCCATGCCCTCATTTGGTCAGGAAGGGCCACGCTGATTCCAGCTGAGGGTCTGTTAAAAGCAATACAGAGATCTTCAGGCTTGCTAGATCTGTGCATGCTGCTGATAAAAGCATAGGAAGGAATGCTGTGGCCTGCATGTCCTATGTTTGGTCTTGACTCCCTGGCCTGAGCAATGGGATATTCATTTGCAGCATCGTTAGCCACCTTCAGCCCAGGCCTGAGACCATCTTACGGATCATTAGTGAAACATGTTGCTTGTTCCTGCACTTGGTCCCCAGACTGGATCCAACAGTTGGCGTGCTGGTGCAAGGTTTTTCGGAGGCAGGCAGAGGCAGAATTAACACTCAGTGCCAAAGCAATAAAATTAAATATTAAGAAGTCAGCAAAGGTGAATTGTAGATCTGTCTTTAGGATAATGATACCACCAAGCTTGCTAAACTGTCAGCAAGTCTTGTAAATGACAGTTAAGTTACAGAGCAAGGCTGGAAAACAGTTCTACAGTTTGGAAGTATGAAGTTAATGTAAAACTGAGCTATGATTTTGGTCTATACATAATCACTATATGCTTTGATACCCCCTTCTGAAATCAGCTTTGTAAAATTTTAGATTAAATCTTTAAAGCAGATCTCATAAATTTCTATTTCATATGCACATTTCTGATTATTTTGCTTACAATCAATATTTAATACCAGAAATAGCAGTGAAGCTTTTTTTTTCCTGGTTTTCCCATCTGCATATTTCTGCATGATACACAGGCTTTCTAGATATGTATGAGGCTGTCAACAAAGAGTTGGTAGTACAGGAATAATACAGGCCTTGAGAGGGATTAGGTTTAATGCTTGGAAAAAACTCGCTGAATGCTGAGGAGATCTTATTCTGAGGAGAGTAAGTCACATAGTGTTGGGCCTGCAGATGCATCCCAGATGTGTGTCAACACACACACCAAAGGCATCCCTGTGCCAGGGAGAGATTTAATTTCACGGCTATTGAATTGCGCAAGAGCTGAAAGAAGCGGTGGGAGGTGGTGTGGTAGAAGAAAGCAGAGCAAGAGCAGGAACAGGAATGGGCTTGTCACCTCTACCTGAATGCTGACAAGTGACTGGTTACTGTAGGTGTTGCAGGGAGATGAGCAGCAAGGGGAGGTATGAAGCTGGAAAAAGTGGTGCCTTTGATTTTGGCATGATTTCTGTCAAGCATGAGAAGCTGTGGGTGAGATAGCACAAAGCCACAGACTCAGGAGGAGGGAAGAAAGGCCGGGCTGCTTGGCCAGGGGGAGGAGAAGAGGCTGAGGCAGTTCTTGGAAAACAGGAGAGCTTGCTCGAGCAGGTCTGAGCAGAGGAAAGGCAGAGAAGTGACGAGTGTCTAAGCTGAGCCAGGGGGACATCCACAAAGGCTAGGTCTGGGAGGCAGGATGATGAGCCTTCTCCTTGTCTCCTCCTTCTGGGATAACAGAAAGAGTGAGACTGCAGGCAATTTGTGGCCAGCAGGAAAGAGGTGGCATTTCTTGCAAAGAGAGATTAAAATCGTAAGTCAGGCATCTGGCAGTGTGGCAACAGAGAAAACCACCTGCTTTTCAAAATGTTTTGCAGGAAGAAAGGACCAGGCGTGGATGTGTGGTTCACCCTGTAATAATGAGCCTTTCTCTCATCTTTGTGCAAACATTTTCCCTAGGTTTTTACCGTATTTACAAAATCACTGATTAATGATGTTTTAGATGTTGAGACACAGGAAGCTTTGAGCTTTGCCTATTCTCAAACTTCAAAACTACCTACAAATTCATGACATACTCTGGGTGGGATTTCTGTAGCCTCCCCAAAAGTACTTAGCTTTAGTCCAGACTTTTGCCTGTTTTTTGGCTTTCAGAGCCATTCTTTGATTTTCAGATGAATGATGTGTCCCAGTGACTATCTATCAGTTCTCCTCAATAAACTCATGACCGAAAACATTTACAGATCTTCGACTTGAGCGCTGTTAAGAAGACAGGTTATTGACATACTGGAATAATTTGCACTCCTCAGGCTAGCAGCACAGAACTAGCATGGAACTCTGCATTTTGCAAATATCTCACACCCAGGAAGAACTCAGCCCCTGGTATATTAGTATAGATGAGACTGTTTATGGCAGAGGTCTTCATTGCCAGAAAAATAAAGCTCTAAATCAGTTTCTGAGTAAGGTTTTATAGTACGAGTCTCTGTCAAGTCATATGGGTTAAGGCTGGTTAAAGTTTTTGGCATATTAGAAATGTGGTACTCTTTATTCTCCAGAATTTCCTTTCTACTTTCCACTTAAAAATTTTTCCTTTTTAATGTCATTTCAGTTTTTGTTTTCTGAAAATAAAAAAAGCATTGAAAACTTACACATTTCAGGCTGGGTTTTTTTGTGTTTTTGGTTTGGTTTGGTTTGGTTTGGTTTGGTTTTGGTTTGGTTTGGTTTTTTGTTTTGTTTTGTTTTGTTGTTTTTTTTTTTCCCTGCAGTTTGAAGATTGTTTTTTTGATTTTTTTTTTTCTATTCCTAGGAAATAAGACACAACGAAAATCCTCTGGTTTTGTTTTCCATCCATGTTTCCCATATCCTCCTCCACCTGCCCAGGACTAACCCTTCCAAGGAAACTTTTGCAGTCCACCCAAGAGCTCAGTCATCATCAGAAAACCAAATTTAGAATGAATTGCTAAGTATAAGGAGGAACAAAATATTTTAGGTCAGCCTCAGTACTGCAGTTCAGAAACTCAAGCTAGAGCAAGCTTCCAATGAGGGCTATGTCAGCAACGCTACATTATCTGTGCTCGCCACAGACTTTGGGACTTATGTTTCTGGCTCATGTAAAGACAGTAAGCAGCACTTGTATCAACCATTTCCATCCAGTGTGCTATCTATGTGACAGATGTCCACAAGCATTTGGTGTATGTTGTCTTCTGCAACTACAATTCGTGTGAGATGGGAAGGAGCCCACATTTCCCTGGGAGAGTTTTCAGTGCATGCTGCGTATCTGAGCTGTCCCATTGCAGTGCCATGGCTAGGGCAAATGGGCCCACAGAGAAAGGAAGGAGATTCAGACTTGCAGGATGCATTCACTGCACCTAGTTTCAGCTGATGCTCCCCTCTAGGGCAGTCTGGTTCACAGTAGGTGTCTTTCTGCACAGTTCATCTGCCCTTGCTATTGCATTCCACGGGGAACATCAGCTGATAGGAACATACTGGAGATGTTCTCCTTTCCTCTGCATGTCCTCCCAAGCAATTATGGGCTTGCAGTTGGGTCAGACAGTCACAGGTGAATCATCCAGAGTGGAACATAGTATCTACTGCTTTTGTGGGCGGCACTGGTTCTGACATGTTTCATAACTGCACCTTTTGCTCAGTGCGTAGTGAAGGGCTGAAACTTGCGAGCGCTTATTGGAACAGAGCACTGAAGAGCTGCTGCTGAGCAACTACTGAGCTCTTCTGCCTCTCAGAAGGGCTTTTGTTGTAATACGCCATTTGACATTTGCAACTCACCTAGCTCATTGCAAACTTATTTAAAAACAAGAAAACTGTGAGACCTCTCTGTCTGGTGTTGTGTAAATGTTAGGGACTGGAGGTTCTTTTTGAGTATTGCTGGCATTAAAAAAGAAATTTTAAGTCACATTTCCTATCTCCAGGTCACAGCTGATTATGTGATCTTCTCTTCCACTTTCTTTTGCAACAGTTCCAAGCCTTATGTTTTTGTCATAAGAGCAGAAGCTCAGATGTTTCTACACTGGTTACATTAAAAGTTCAGCATACCTACCTGTCTGGTGAAATTATGACTTTTATTGACTTTTGGAGCAAGCCTGCAATTGTAACAGAGTAGCTGATGAACTGATAAAGGAGTAAAAAAATGAAATGCACTACTGAATAAGGAAAAAGCACAACCAGCCTTGTGGATGGATAACAGTTAAACATGAAAATCAGAACATTTTTGTTCTGATGGCCCCTTTCTGACTCAAATATATATATGCATATGGGTAAGTATAAAGTATCCAGGTAAGAAAGTAGATTTTTTCATTTTTCTGGTGGTTGTTGTTTACAGACAATGATCAAAAATGTATGTGTCTGATCTTTCAGGAGCTCGAGTCTGTATCAAAACTAGAGTATTCATCACACTGGCTTTTGCTTATTGCATTTGCACATCTGCATGCTTTAAGTAGCCATAAGTAAGCAGGAACTTTGACAGACTGCACAGTCTGACCACTCAGTGCTGGACAATGGCTTACACAGAAACTTGACAAGAAACATAAAATGAAGACAGTGCTCTTCACCCTTCTTGTCACTCTCTTGCTCTCTTAAGCAACCTTGATACTTTAAGACCTTTCTTGAATTTAAGCATAGAAGTACCTTTGGGTTTTGTCCTCCTTTCACCTATTAAGTGAGCTTCACAGCTGTTAAATTCCAGCTTAAATATATTCAAAGCCTATTTGAACCACTTGTGCCAACACCCTCCTTTAGCCTGAATAATTGTGTTCTTCCCCTGACATTTAGCCCCCATCAATTTATAGACAGCAAACATATCCTTTCCAGTCTTTGCTTTGCGAGGCTAAACAACTCCTACCCTTTAGTCACCTCAGCTCAGGCAGGCTTCACTGTATTCCTTCTCCATATATGTTTCCAGTTTCATTTCAGCCTTCCTTGAGATTGTTGCCCAAAATTGAACACGAGAGTTCTCCACCATCCTTAGGCAGTGCCATTTCCTTGCTGTTAATAATAGCATTTAAATTGCTGCTGCTTTCCACTGAGGACAGATAAGACATTTTTGTGTGTGGAGCGTCGTACATGGTTTTGTCCTGGCAGCATCAGTCTTCTGTGTTAACAAGAGAGTGAGCTGTAAAAAGAAAATCACAAATTCCTCCAAACCCTGTTTTCCTACTATGGGACATTTCTGAGTCTCTGAACAAGGCCTGTGTTTAACTCAGTAGTGAGCACTTGCATTCATTATGTGTGCTGCGCGTCCATGGGCGTTCTAGAGCACCTGTACTGTGCTGCTGTAATATGAATTTTATTGGCCCTCTCCTGGTTTGGGAGTCCAGGCATGGCCCTTCTCGTCAGTTCTACCTGTTGTGCACAGTCCTTTGAGCTGCAGAGAGGCTAGAGATGTGCTGCCGCTTTGGAGTGTGTGTCTTCTACATGGCCTCTGGGCTCAGGGTCTTCCTGGGCGCTGCCTTGCACTGGAGCCTGCTGCCATATCATATGGTTCAGCCTGCTTGGACCATCTCTTGATGTGTCCCTTCTGATGAGCTCTGCTGCAGAAGGAGCTCTGGGTAAGGATGGTGCCTTGCATAGTAACTGCTCCTACCCCTTCTGTCCTCAACTGCCACTCCTATGAGGGAGCATGTGTTTCTGGTCTTTCTTGCCCAAACCACGACAGCCCTGCTGCACACAGGCTAGGTCAAAGTCCCACCTGTCAGTGCATGGCAGAGCACTCTTTGCACATAACCTCTTAGGTGACATAAAGGACATCTTAAAGGTCCTTAGATGTTTGGAGGCAATGTCAACCAACCGATCAATCAAAATATGTATCAGACATTTGCTTTCTGAAAAATAGATACCTCTTTCTGAGCATCACTAGCAGGAATAGAGAGAAAATAATAAGAGAAGCCTCTGGGCAGACCTCATTGCAGCCTTTCAATACTTCAAGGGGGCTTATAGGAAAAACGGGGACAGACTTTTTAGTAGGGCCTATTGTGATAAAACAAGGGATAATGGTTTAAACTAAAAGAGGGTAAACTCAGACTACATATAAGGAATAATTTTTTTATGCTGAGGGTGGTGAACCACTGGAACAGGTTGCCCAGAGAGGTAGTAGGTGTGCCATTCCTGGAAACATTCAAGGTCAGGTTGGACGGGGCTCTCAGCAACCTGATCTAGTTGAAGATGTCCCTGCTCATTGCAGAGGGGTCGGACTAGATGACCTTTAAAGGTCTCCTCCAACTGAAACTATTCTATGTTTCTATGAATAGACAGCATGTTTCCTTCACTTCAGTGCTAGCAGGCCTCTCTGTAGCTCTGGTGGAATACTGAATATAGTCTTTCGGAAAGGTGGAAGTGCGAAGTTACTTACAGATAATTCATTACCTATTTCTAAATACTAAAGTAACCTGTTTCTATTAACTTCAACTTCATGTATTGAAATTGCCACCAATTCTTTAAAAGCTGTTTTTCACGATAAGATATTCCCCCCTGCAATTTTTTCTGCTAATGTGTAACGCTGAGTTAGAGCAATGGGTTTGCTACCTATGTGTAATTGGGCCTGTGGGTGTCCGGTGTACATGTATGCAAGAGTAATTTGTTAATGACTCATGGTTACTGCCCTCATCTCTGACTATACAGTAGTATTGCTGTTGCCCTGAGCAGGTGGAGATCAGCATGGATATATGCCGTTTCGAAAAAGATCCACCACCAGAGTAGCAGTAGTGAAAAAGTTTTATGCAAGTATTTATGTCCCAAATCCCTGGATTTTTATTTGCCATGTCTTACTGGTACATGAGCTACTGCAACTGTTGAGCCTCTCTTCTCTTTCATAAGATAGATAGAGAGAAAATTAGATCCAGAACAGTCCTGAAGTGCGTCCTATAAGCTGGAATATTTTGAAGAGCGTGGATTCATTTTTACCTATAAAATGTTTTTGAGGTTCTTTTATTGCAAGCAAATACTACTTTTTTATGGGAATGGAGACTATTTTTGTTATGGAAACATGCAGAGTAGCCTCAACAGTTTATACAGTTGTTCTTAATTTATACATATTTAGGAGATTTCTTCAGCAAAATACTGATCTTCGTACTACTTACTCTCTCCTTTAGTTAAAATAAAACAGTATACAATTGCTGAGTTTCATGCGACAAATAAAATTCAAACTTTCCATTCTTCTGCAGTTTGGTTAGGATGAAATAATATGCTTCAGATCATGAGAACAAGCCGAAAATGTGATGGCAGAGTAACAGCAATGTTTGAGGTAAAGCTGTTTAGCACATAGTCCCAGAGTACAACATCATTGTCTCATAAACAAAAAATACAGAGGGAGGAACTGCACATAAGGAAAATAAAATATGCCCATGGAAAATTGAAATAAGCATGGTATCTTGGCAGGGTTTCTTTATTTGTCTTTTATTGGTGGGTAACCGCTCAATTACTAGAACATACTTTCTCCAGCTGTGCCTAGCCTTGTTTTGGCTTGATTATAATTAACATAGGGATTGTACAGTTCTGAGTTGAAGTGTAGCACTTAGGTCACGTTCAGCCACTTTCTTCACTTAACTTCATGAGTGCATTATTAGGGCAGTGATTTCTTTGACTGTAAGTGCAAGTTTTGTCTGCATGCTTTCTCTCTAGATATAAAGTTAATGTGGTGTTGGTATATTTCTCTCATTTGAAGCTGCATTTATAATAAATTGGTCTTTCTTTGCATGTCAGTTTCTGATTGTTCTCTTGGTTTCAGATACTGCCGTGTTGTTGTCATGTGAATTTAAAGCTAAGGACCATCTTCAGTTTCTTCACCAGGGACCCTGTTCAGGACCTCCTGAAAGGTCAGGAGAGGAGAGGGGGGAAAAGAGGAGAAGAAAGTGCTTGAGTATGCACTGGTAGAATCAGTTGAGTGTGAAGAACTGACTAGTGTCATATTCTAGTCATAAAAGTTGCAGGCACCATTTCACTTCAGAGATAAATTCCTGTAAAGTTGCCACGTTGACATCTTAAACTCATGCATTAATTCAAGGCCAGATAGGCTGACCTTATGGCCATATTAGGCCTGCTGATTTAATTTTTATGTCATTGCTCCTGCAGACCAACTGAAGGGGATCAGCCCTGTTGCCTCTAGGCTTTCCCTGCTTGGAAACCCCTTGTGTGCATGGGGTGTGGGTGTTGTCCCCCAATATCAGGTCTGGGGGAGGTTTCTTAGTTGGTTTCAAAGCAAGTTCAAACTCTACTTCAGGCTAATGGAGATGCATGTCGAACCAGAGGCATCCTGACAAGCTTTTACAGGTTGTCTCTTTTCCCATGCCCTGTTTTCTCTAATTCCTGGTCCACAGGCACCATGTCTTGGCAATACTTTTAACATTTATTACCAAGATGCTGCCTTAAAGCTTGTCGCAATCTGGTGCAATTAAAGGGTTGGATCCTCCTGTCATTCAGCTCTGTGGGAAGTGTGATATTTCCTCATTTCATACTAAAGTTAGTCACTCCTCAGACAGACAGGGAAAAGGGACGTATGTTCGGCTCTGGGTACCTGAGATAGCAGCCAGGGCTCCTCAGAGTCCGGGGGACAGACAGTCTTAGCTTCTGTTGCTCTGACCTGTCATCTGGATGAGCGAAATATCCACAGCATGTGCTTTAGGAGGGATAGCTGGACATAAATCAGCCCCGAGTCCGTCCTACTGTGGCCATTATTATATTCTTGCTTGGGCATGGAAATGAGAGGGTAAAAGCTCTTGAGAGTTGCAACATTGGATTAGTTCCTCCTATTGCAACCATATAACTTTTTCCTTATTTGTCTGTCACTGCTCAAAAGCGCAGCCAAAAATAAAAGTGCCAGAGCACTAGGGTTTCTTTCTACACAACTATATCTTGTTTTGTACTCAGTCCAAAGAAAAGGCAGGTCATGGTGAATTGTTTCAGTGTTAGGCCTTCTAGTATTTTCCTTTGTCTCTGCTAAGGGCTGCTGTAAATTTCTTGGTCTTGCTTGGGAATACTCCTGAGGTGTGAAATGTCTCCAGTGGGGTCTTTGTGCACCAGGCAGAGTCCTGCTGCCTGAACTGCCCAACTAGACCATCTCTGTTGGCAGAGGTGGGTCAGTGTTGTTGGGACCAAGCTCTGTATGACGAGTGCCAGTCTTTGAATCTACCTCTAAATGTCTTCTCCCAACAGCTGGAATAAAACATAACTGTAATAAGAGACACAGACAGTGTTGGATGTTTAAGACAAGTTTTAAGAGAGGTTTGCTTCAGTTTCAAAGGGTGGGTACAAATAGCATGCCTAATGCCTGTTATGTACAAATAATAACATGAAGCTGTGACTAATGCAGAGGTACAGCCCTCAAAAGACAAATGAACCAAAAACTTGTGAAGCCTTGTAAGAATCCCAGCATTCACTGTAGCTGTCAGATAAAGCTGTCTCTGACGACAGCCAGCCTTGTTCAGAGACAGTGACCAAGTGATTACAGAATGTGTCCTTGGATGTGAGTACTGTATGTGCATGCAGAACATGTATGACTGCCACTGTATGCCTGAAGATTGAAACAGATTTGAAAGCGTGCCTGTACGGAGGGTGTTATGAGGCTTTTAAGTTACAGACAGTCTTGCCATCGCAGATGGAAGGACATAGTTTTGAGAAGCTCACACCTGTCTTGGAGATTTGATTGCCAGTTTCCTGTCCAGCCTCATAAAATTACTCTGCTCTAAGTCCTACCTGAGATTTTTCAAAGAAAACTTCGAAAAATGGTTGCTGTTAAGTCATAACTAAAAAAACCAATTATCCCGAGAAAGTGCACTCCAACAGTGCACCCCAGTAGCTTGACACTTTTTGTCTCTTCACAAAAAACAGTGATTAGTATAAGTAGCAAGTATTTTGTTTTACTGAAATCATGACATTAGCACAAAAATAGCAGGAAAATAAGAGCAGAGGCCTCATGTATAGTATAAATCATTCTAGTTTTACAAAAGACATAAGAATGGCTGTAGTTTGTCCAAACTAATGTCCGAGCTGGCCTGCTGGTCTGCTTAATAGTATCCAGCTGCAGAATCCCAGGAAGAACTATGAAAACAGGACAAAACATGCAGTTATCCTGCTTCCGCTACAGTTTCTGGATTTCCACAAATCAGTGGAGCTTCAGTGATTTACACTGGACAAACATGTGACTCCCTTTTTATTTTTTTGTAGTCAAAAAAGAAAACATTAGTTCAGCAATAAGGATCTGAAAATTAAAACTAATAAAATAACCTTCCTAAAGCACCTTTTTCAGTTGCCTTGTAACAACCAGAATTAATTTTTGTTAGTTGCTGCTGCTGTTTTTAAGACTTGCAGCTGCAGAATGCACCATTTTCCATCAAAAGAATGAGAATACCTGTAGTCTTTATATAACTTTAATGAAAAAGTAGTGCTATACAGCTCTGATATATAGAAATATTTTATAATAACAATACTGCTGCTTAGAGAATGTGGCCTTTAACCAATTTGTTTAATGTCTCTTCTGCCATTGTGACACCTTGATAGCTCACTGATAAAATAACACCATTAGCACACTATGCTACAAGTCACCATTGCCAGAGCTCCCATGATGATGCAGCAAATCATGAAACTAAAACCAGAAGTAATATTCTAACAGGTGCTGTTTGGGTTTACATGCTGTCAGCTTGCATTGTTGATTGCAATGGGGCTGTGGTTTCTTCTGTAGCTGGCTGTTTTTCCTATTTTTACATTCGTGAACTTACACTCCAACCTTTTTTCTGCTCCTCCCAGTACAAGTTAATTGTGGGGTTAATGAGTTTGTGGTGACTAGGGATATGCGCCAGATGGCATAGTCTGCCTAACGTTGCTTAATTTACACGTGGAGTTTCTATGAATTAAATGACCTTAAATGTCATCAGCTCTTTAAGTGTAAAATAAATCCAACTCCCTGGGTGTGGATTTCCTGGGTGTTACCACATACGTTAGTAAAGACTTCTCACGTGAGGTCTTTAAACAATCATCAAATGGCTCCAAGTGCAGAAAAGTCACTCAGACTGTGCTGTTTGTACCCACTGAGAGTCTTACCATTTGCACATCTGTGGATCTAGTCCTGCCTATGGATGTGCTTAATTACTTTACATGGAGGTTGCTCCCAGCATTTTAGTTTACACAGCACGTGGCCGTCCACAAGCTTTGTCATGGACTTCAGATATTTATGACGGTCAGATGCCCAGTCTGTGGATTTATATTTTTAAACTTGTACTTCTTTCTTTTTTCCTCAAGCTTTTTAAGCCCATGGTACTCTACTTTTTACTTTTTGAAATGCCTAATAAATAAATAAATAAATAAAAACTACAAGAAACACTAGACTGTGATTCAATGCTGTGAATGGATAGTATAACTTCTCCAAAAATCATCAACTGAGAAAATGATGGGAATGTCCAGGATTTTTAGGCTAATTAGCCTACTAGGAAACAGTTCAAAAGAGGAGAGGGCAAGGAAAAGAAGAGATTAGCTCAGTTTAGTTCTACTAGCATCTTCCTTATGCAAGATAGAAATGACTGACAGCAGCTGTTCCAGCTTGTTCTCATGATCACACAGCCAGAAAAAAAAGCTTAGACTGCGCTGCTGTCGCACTATGTTGCACTATGTGGACTCCTGGGGCTTTTCAGAGGGTGACTGACTGGAACAGCGGACCTCAAGAAGCCTGGCAGAATCCACTCTGAGAAAACGATGGCTGCAGAATGAACAAGCACATCTCTCTCATCCTGGGCCTGGTCGCTGACAAGTTTCGTGTGTTGCTGAGATCCATTTGGTGCATGAATCTTGCAGCGGATAAGTAGGCAGCTGGGGGCTGCTGGAGTTCTCCCCGGCATGTTTCTGAGCTTAGGGAGAGGGTGGTTTGAACAGAGAATATCTGAATCAGTGCTGGGCATTCATTGCTGCATGATGTAGCATGTTATAAGCTCACCAGTAGTACTACACCTGTGCATTAGATGTTTCTGGTGAAAAAATTATTTGCAATTAAGAGACCAGCTTTTCAGATTCTTTTTCCCATCAACTCTGTAAGGCCCTAGTTCAGAATTGATTTGGAGCTTTTCTTTACAACCACTAATTATGCTTGTTCCTTAGGCAGTGAAGGACGATTTAAGCAGATCTATCTCCATTTTTCTTCATTTCACGTCATATGTGAAAACACATATCTTTACAAAACGTATGTGTTTAAAGTGCTAGAAGTCTTAAAGTGTCTTTTTGAGAAAAGGCTTACATTTTCTAGTGAAAATGTTTCTGTTGCTGTGCGTTAATACTAAGAAAGTAAACCTTTGTTCTGTTTAATCATAAGTCCCACTGGTAGAATGCAAATATGTAGGCTGTGTGGCTCATACCTGGGATTTCTAGCCACAGCAATCCAGTTGCCTCAAAGCTGGCAGCTAAATAGGCATCTGGTCTGCATAAAATACAGACCTGGTGCAGCCCTTCTGGTAGCGGCATTCAGATTCAAACAGAAGTCTTCCCTCCTGTGCGCTGCATGAAGAATGGATTGATCTGATTTTCACAGTCCATAAGCGTCATCTGAAAAACCTAGCCAGTGGATAAGATCGCTGCAACTTGGCTGCCTTAAATTCAGTAGGAAAAAAAGAGATAGGAAATATATCCTGGCCTTCTAGAGGAGTAGAAGTGTCTGAAAATTTCACTGAATCTCTGGCATGGTGGGACCAGCCAGCAGAGCTAGTGAGAAAGAGACTTGCCTTGTGTTATCATTTGGAGATCTTGCAGCCTGGGGAGGAAGCCGGTGCATTGCATTCTGCAGAGCTGAAAGAACCGTTTTTCTGCTGTTTAAGTATTAATGTAGCTGTATATGTGGAAAAGTGCCTTCCAACAGGAGAGATAAGATGCTATTTTAAGTGGTCTGATGTGAAAAGAGGAGGTTTTCTCGTTCAGGACCCCAGGGCAAGATGTCAGTGTAGTGTGTTTCAGTAGTGCTAGTTCAGCGTAGGGGATGTCAGAGAAGAGCAGTGAATTTCTCCAGCTCTGAACCTACAGTCTGCCCCTTGCACGTGCCTCCCCTGGACTTCACAAAGGCAGTGATGAGGTGCAGACGTGTGCCTGCATGGTTAAAACTGTAGGGTAAGTGAAGTCCTCCTTCTTCAGCTAATACAGTAGTATTAAAGTAGTAAATTCATAGAGAGGGAAGCTGGCTTTCTCCTACAGAGCTCAGGCTTTGACCTGGCCAGCAGACCAAACACAGAGAGAGGAGATGTGTGAGGACAGAGCCGTTTGTGCCGGGCCTCCCCATTTTCCTACAGTTAGCACAAACCCACCTGCCTCACTCTCCGAGGAATGCAACCTCAAATAGACTTGCCTTTATTTATAAAGTACAAGCTTATTTGGTAAGACAGAACAATTCTCAATCAACATGCTGGGTGGTTTGAGAAGCAATATTTACTTTACTTTTTTACTATTTAAAACACATACAAAGTACTTCTGCATATGCTTGTTTTATACGAGGATCTCTAGTATCTTGTCAGTTTTAATTTTTTGCATGTTTATGCATTCCTGCTTGTTTTGGTGGTAGAGCAAGCCGCTGGCCTCTTTGCCTTTTTTTTGTTTTCTTCTCCTGTTTTCCATGGTTACACTCCTACTTACCAACATTTATGTTATGACAGCAGCTACACAGTCAGTTGTGCTTTGGAGCTGCGCAGGGATCGTGTGAGATACTGTGAACCCAACAACACAGCAGGCAGCATTTGTTGGGAGGGAGGACAAGAACATGATGCAGGGGTATGGTGAATCATCAGGAGTCATGCAGAGCTGCAGTAGCAGAGGGAAAGGTCAGCACAGAGGTTCTCATGACCTGCCAGGTGCCCTGTCCTGCTGACAGCCCTGCTTTAGTCTGGCTTTCCTGCTTTTCCTGTAGTTGGAGAAAGATGTTTCACATCTTTGAAGGAGGATGTCATTAGCCTGAGGATGTGCACCAAGTCTGGTAGAGAACTTCCTGCCAACTTGTCTTTTGGTTCAGCAGAACAGGCTCAGTCCTACACCCCACCATGCTTGGAATGTATGTGTCGTGTTACAGACTCAAAAAGTGAGTAGGCTCGTCTAGCCCACACTTCAGCAACCTCTCAACAAGGATCTTATGGGACACATGGTCAAAAGCCTTACTGAAGTCTAGGTAGACAATATCCACTGCTTTCCCCTCATCTACCTAGCCAATCACTTCATTGTAGAAGGTTATCAGGTTGGTTGAACATGACTTCCTCTTTGTGGCTCCATGCTGACTACTACTGATCTTGTTTTCATGTGCCTGGAAATGGTGTCCAGATTAGCTGCTCCATTACCTTCCCAGGGACTGAGGTGAGGCTGACTGGTCTGTAATTCCCAGGTCCTCCTTCTTGCCCTTTTGAAGGTAGGAGTGCTTTCCTCCAGTCCTCCAGCACTTCTCCCAGTTTCCATGATCAATCAAAGATTATCAAGCATGGCCTCACAATGACATCATAGCAGTTCCTCCAGCACTAGAGGGCATATCCCATTGGGGCCCATGATCTTATATATGTCCAGTTTGCTTAAGTATTCTCTAACCTGATCCACTGCCATCAGAGGTGCATATTCCTGGCTCCAGACTTTCTCCCTGGTCTCTGGGTCCCCAGTGTCTGAAGGCAAGTCTTACTAGTAAAGACACCTCTTCAAATATTTATTTAATCATTTATTAGTGAGTTGCAGCTGAAATGAATTTTTTGAAGTTACACTTCGGTGTCGCTTCAGTGGGCTGAAATGTTTTCTTCCTTGTGTTTTTTCAAAGCAATAAAAATATCCCTCTGCTCTGGTTGTGTAAGTGGAAGACTCAAACTGAAATTGTGAGAGTAAGTGCAGATGCTTAAGCACTTAAACCTTAAATCATCCAAAAATCTCTGCTGAGGAGCATGTGTGCAAAGTTAGAAGAAAATCTGGGTCCCATGGGCTCGGCTGTGCCCTGTCAGGCTTGTGCTCATAGAATCCCTTTTTTGTGCACATCATTTCTCGTGAAGAGGGCCAAATGCATCTGTCACAAAGATTTCCCCTGTCCCGAGTACTGCATTACTGGCTACAAGGAAGATCTGCCTCCCTGTTTTACCCCACCTCCCACGCTGAGCGGGGCAGTCCTGGCAAAGCATGATACAACCAGCCTTACATTCCCCAGGCACTATTCTCTGGGGAGGGGATGGTCCCTCCTCTCTGCGCTCCCTGCAGCCAATGCCTTGGGGACGCCCCTGGCTGCTGCTGTGCTGGGTGGCTGAATAAGCAAGTGAGCAGGGCTGCTGCCTGGCAGGGGCTCTCGGCGTTAATGCCAACCCCATGGGTACCAGGGTCTCCCTGGCACCGATGCACCCAGGTTGCCTTTTGCAGAATATGTGTGTGAAGGCAATTGCCGAGAGAAGCCTTGTGCCACTGGCTCCCCTTTAAACAGCTCTTATCCCATTGGGATATGGCTTGACCCTGTTGCTGTGTCTCAGCCACAGTGGCTGTGTGTTTCCTTGCCGTACTTGTCTGAGCTGTGGTGACTGTAATTCAGTGATTACTGCAGCTATTTAATCTGCTTAGAAAGCAGAGAAAGAAAATTGAGAGGTGAAGGTGTTTCTTTCCAGAAGATTTCTAAATGTGCTTTTTTAAAACTCTCTATTTTGTCGCTGTGTGAAGAAATGAGGAAGGAGAAGAGAGTCTAGCTCAGGCTGTGATGAAGACGTATTTGTTTCCTCACCCTACAACATTTATTAAGCTGGAGGCAGGAGAGCATATTCATTTCCACACTGCTGTTCCAAATTGGTGCCACCTGCTAGAGGAATTGAACCTGATAGATTCCTTTAACACCATGAGATGCCAGTGCTATATTGGCTCTGTAGACTTTTCTGTTAGAACACCATCACCATGGTGAATGTTTCTCTTTCCAAAATTGCTTTTGCAGCAGTGAAAATAGGCAGAGAGTCTTCTGTGTTGTGAGGCCAGAAAGGCTCAATTAGAAATTGCCAGACTTAGTGTAATGAGGATGCAGTCACTTGGAGCAAAATGCCATAGCTATGTAATGCAGTCTATAGCGTGCTAAGTGCTAGACAGTGGTGTCTTGGCCTTGACTGAACACTGTGAGCACCTGCTTAACTTCAAACTGTGTGTGAAAGTACTGCCAAGCAAAGTAAAAGTTTGTTTTGACCTCTCGTTAGATTTGCTTTGTAGTTCACTGCAGTAGCGGGGAGAATACGAGCAGATCTTTCAAAGCTCATTATACCTAAATCCTGAACATTGATACAAAAGATTTTTTTTTTTCTTGTTCCCGTGTCCACAGTGGACTTGAATGTCTGCATTGCTTTACTCTTGAGCTGATAAAGTCTGATTGTTATTTAGACTATGTTCTTCCCAGAGAAGAACGTAGTCTTTTTAAAGCACTGCCCTGACATAACTCTGCAGCTGTGCTAACAATCCTCAGTAAAAGTCATACTGATCATAGAGGCAGATGATATTTTTCTTTTTCTTTTACTGATTAATGCATGTATTAGAGAATAATTTTTCTCCTGGGACTGGAGAAATCAAATTAAAACACTTGCAAAGATATGAGCCAAACCTCCCGTAGAAAGAAAAAATGAGTGGAGGAAATCTTTTCACGAAAGTATGCAAATGAAAGCCTATTCAAAAAGGATTTGCAGGTGACCTGTGTTAAAACAAATAGAATAAATTAAGGTTAGGTATTCAGGAAATAATCCATTCTCAGCAAAATAAAACTTTTTTTGCATTTTCTTGACCTGTTTGCCTCCACTATTCAGAAAGGCTGAATAGAAATGAAATGCCCTATAGAAAAATGCAAAGCATGGCAGGGGATGATCTGAAACCTGTCTTCACTCTAGAACTCTACATTATATAAAAAACAAAGCAAACATTGCAGTAAGCTATAGAATAAATTCAGAGTTTATGGGAAGTTTTTAAAGAGCAGGAAGCTACTGGAGATTAAGTTTCTGTAAAACCAAGCTCCTAGTAAGACCTATTTAGAAACTGACTGATAGAGATGAGTGTTGCTGGAAAATTGCTGCTTGTTGCTCCCCTTGGGTTGTCTTCAGATCAGTGCACATTTCCTGAACACCTGAGGTCTGTGTCCTGCACCCTGACCCCCAGGAGCGCAGGGTCTCCAACTCCCATGCTGTTATCTGACCCGGATTGGAAGGGATCCATGACTATAACATAGCAGCACCTGGGACTCAAGAGCCTTCAAGTGCTAGTGTGTCTTTCCCTCTTTTGCTAGCATCTTAGAAATTGTACAAGCTGAAAAACAAGCTCCTTAAGTCTTGGGGAATGACGGTCTTCCTGGAGCAGTTCTGACTCTCTCACTTCCAGATCATAAGAAATTTCCAAAACTTTGCTCTTGTTCAGACCAAAAGTAGAATCCGAGCTTCAAATTTCCTCTGAGCCAGGGATACCTGGTTGCAGAGAAATCTGCCTAACATCCTGTACCTCGGAAAGGAAAGAGAGACTATTTTCCCTGCAAACAGCTTTACTTATTACTCTGTGCCTTGAAGCGATTGCTGCTGCTGCAAAACTGTCACACAAACACAATAACATTTCCCCTCATTTTGCACAGAATTGAATTATCAAGAAAGTTCAGAGCAAGGAAGAGTCTAACACTGTGTCTGTAAATCCAGGCTTCTTTCACCTCCTCCATCCTACATCCCTTTAGGCTGGAGTGCAATTAATCCAATATTTTATCTTGGGTCTTAAGTCTAAGTGTGTGGTTTTTTAAACCAAAAGCAAGCTCCAATTTCCTGGAGTGTACTCCTGTGCAGTTTCCATACTCTGTGATCTTTTGGTCCATGCTGCAGAGCTGCTGCAGGGAGCAAAGTTTCCAGTGCATGGATGGAATAGCCTCCTCCAGCCTTTGCTAAACATTTGCTAAAATACAGACCATGTTTCTTCTACCACATAATATTCTTAGTATCATTGTTCTGGGATAACATCCCCTTACTTGAAGCCATTTTCTCACTAAGGAGAACACAACTGACTGGTCTGAATGCCTAATCTGGGTTTCCCCGTGGATCATGGATGGTTCCAGATGCATCCTTTCTGCACAGAAATGCTGTGCTTCGCAGGGAGCACACCACTCCACTCCAGGGGGTGCTGCCGTCAGAAAGGGGGGATGTGTACGACTGATGGCAGCAGGCAGCTCTTTTCTTCCTTGGGGTCAACGAATAGATGTTTTTCCCAGGGCTCAGTGTCAGTAGCTGATAACCTGCATTATCAGGAAGGATAACCACTGTGCTGAGAGATGAAGCAGGGATGACCTTGTGTGTTTGCATTGGCACATTTTTCCAAATCAATAAATTGCAGTCACACAGCCTGGCTGTACAAGAGATGCCTGCAGCATTTTCAGTCTGTTTTTCATTCCCACACAGGAACCGGTAACCTCGCAGTCCTTGTACCTGTGGCATGCCCTGGGAGAGGGAAGATCTAATGCATGAAATGTACCTCTCTCACAGCAGCGCGTTATACATAGAGGAAACACTAGAATGCAATTGCCCACCAGCTGGTAAGCAGTAGAAATAGCTTAGCTGCTGAGAGAGGGCTGCAGACAGAAGTTCAGAGTGAGAAGGAGGATGGTGACCAAAGGAATTGCCATTGTCGGCTCTAAAGAGGACACTGCAAGGCCTGTTAGCAAAAGCTGGAAGGAAGCCTGCCATAGAAAAAGGGGTGAAGATTAGGCTGATGATGGAAAGCTGCACCCTGCACATTGGTGAAAGTGGATAGTGAATAAAACCTGATTTTGTGCATAAGTGTGGTGTTGAACTGATTTGAATCCAGCCCTGCTATTTCTTCCCAATGTTGTCAAATTTCAAAGCTTCAAACATGGATCAAAATGCTAAAACATCATGAAACCAGTTTTAACCACTGTAAGATTGCGGGGGGGGGAAAGTTGTTTAGAAATGCCAAGATTTTAATAGTCTTTTAAGGTCTGTACGTTGTAGTCTAGTATTCCAACTACTTCATGATAACCATGAGGACTAGAATTGTTTTGTTTCCTTACTTTCAGGAAACAGAGAATGAAAGGGACCCTGATTTGTAAAGACCTATTCATACATGTTCAAGAAGAGTTAAAGGTGAAAGTAATGCTGCTTGGAAGAATGCAGTTGTAAAGAGACATTTTGTGGGAAGAATATGAACAATACATTGAGGAACCAGCAAAAATTGATTTTTTTTTCATCTCTTCTAAACCCTTTAGAAAGTTTTGCAGAGGGTTTTTGCTCAGAATGTCTTCTGAGGTTATGAAAATAATAAATTGTCAGAAATCTTTGACCACTGACCAAAAGCAGCCTGCCCTTTGTTCAGATTTAGTCAACCTTCATCAGCACTACCACACACTGTAACCACATCAAATTTATTTCTTATGATCCCACCTTACTGCAACTTTCCCACATTGTGTCATGGAGCTTCATATGTTTTTTCACCTGTTTAGCTGTCACTTTTATTGAATCATCCAACTTGCGTTATCACAAGAAAAATTACTGAATGTTAAATGGTATTAAAAATAAAACCTTTGATTTAGCATTCAGTATTCTGGATTGCTGATATACTACGGCTGCAAAAAACGGCTGAGGTGATCCACCGAGATGGATCCTAAATTTCCCATTCAGAATGGGAAGCTGAGGTTAGGGACATGTTGATAGAGAGTTCAAATCATAATTTTTACCATAGGTAACACATTGAGATGAGAAAAGAGCATGTGGGAAAGCCTATCCTGACTCTACTGTGTGTAAATCACTATCTAGTTATTAGCTGTTGCTTCTGTAAGTTCACATCTATTATAAAGTGTGGCAGCGGTGCTTGCCAGGTGAAACTACCTATGCAACCATCACGTCCGTCTCACTGAATTCAGCAAAACTGAAACCAGAGTTGCCCAGATAGGAAATAGGCCCAATGAGAGCTTATGTCCTTGTCCTACTTCCTGGAAGCCTCACCACATAAAAGAAACAATGAAGAAAAGAAATAAATAGTGCAGCTTTTCCAATTATTATGTTGTGTTGGTTTTGTCTTTATTTTATTTTATTTTATTTTATTTTATTTTATTTTATTTTATTTTCATTTCATTTCATTTCATTTCATTTCATTTCATTTTAAATTTATTTTATTTTATTTTATTATTTTGTTTTGTTTGTTTTGTTTTGTTTTATTTTACTTTATGTCATTTTATTTCATTTTATTTAGTTTTATTTCATTTTATTTCATTTTATTTAGTTTTATTATTTTCCACCTCCTATCAGAGATCTAATTCTAATGCAGATTATTGGTAGTGACTGTATTGTGTAAAGAGATTAAATAAATCTTCTTGTTTACTCACCCGGCCCCTGGCCATTGTATTGATTTTAATATGTGCTCACCACCTAATTCTGCCCTACTTATTTTCCGTAGCCACAAGGTCAGCCCTTGCTATGTTGCTTCAGGGATTTCATCAGGGTAGCCCAGAAATTTTGCTTCTTAAAGGCATGATTTTATGCCCACACGAGTTGTTACTTCACAAGCTGACCTAGCTCTCAAAACTCAGCTTCAGTCAGAGTCAAGCAGTACAAAGTCCTGGTGCCACCTCCTGTTTTCCACCTGGTAGGCTTCACATCTGGGTTTGCCGTTTACAGATTAAATGGGTAGGACACAGCTTTAAAAATGTAAGAGTTTTTTTTGCAAAATATTTTCCTTGGTAGAGGGAACCCTTTTGTTAACCAGGATGTCTGATAAAGACCAAGTTATAATCTCAAAAAGTGAGGGGGAAACTTCTGATCGTGTTGTTCACTAGAAGTATTTTGCATCCATACAGTGGAATTAAGGTTCTCTTAAAATTCAGGAGGAATTTTTATCTGATTGTCAATCAATTGGAGCCCTAATTTTTGTCTTTGTAGGGAGCAAGGACCTTGACCTTCTTTTAGTACAAAGAAAAAACTAAACCGCTGTAAAAGCCTCGGTGAGAAAAAGAGTGAAAAAGACTTCTAGGTCAGCTCAGGGGAGAATGCCATTTTATCAGATTTCGATCATTTCATGCACAGAAGTGAAGGTCACCTGACATCATGCTTTTATAAAGGAAATTGCTCTGGAGTGTTTTGCAACCATCAACACTGACAACAGCATCTCCTCAGAGAATGGGCTTTTACCAGCTATGAGGTGGTAAGAGAGCACAGCTGGCTTGCAATAAGGCATGTGTAGTGTGAGCTGTATGGCACTTGTACTGCCTGAGATGGAGCAATGATTTTTTTTAAAGTACGTTCCTTCTGTTTGCATCAAAGCACTTTGTTCCGTTTAACTTAAAATGAGCAAATAAGCTTTGCATTTCTGTAGGCAAATTAATTCTTCAACTTGTTCTGTGAATGCCAATCGTGCTTGCTGCCAGAATTCCTACAGAAATAGGCTCTTGTCCTGCTGCTAGTCATGTAGCACTCTGTATGGGCCCTCTTACCAATTTGGGATCTTAGTCTAACTAAGAAAACACCTAAGCTTGTGAGATAATGGACAAGGCACTGACAAACCCGGATAAACGTGAATGCATGCCAGAGTGTGATGAGGAGCAGTGCATTACTGGGCTTTCAGATTCTGATGCAACTGGATTCTGGCACTAAGTTCTGGCAACAAAATGAAGGAGAAGCAGTTGTGAAGTACCAGTCTTTGAATAGCTCTGCTCTATCAGAGGTTTTGCAGACAGGAATCGGAACTGGAGAGATATACATCCTTGCAATAACTTAATTTATTTTTTTCGACAGATACAGAACACTAGTGGGGGTTATTTTCTGGTCTTGGGGGAGGGCTTTTGCAACAAGGAAGTCTCAGGATGGCCTGCATGCTATTCATGCAGTCTTCCTCTAGTATTTTCACTGTTCTGTGCCTATCAAGGTTGGTAAAACCTGATGTGGCTGCCCAGTACTTAAGACTTGCCCATTTCTGAAACCTGGTGACTGTCCCCAGCCCGGGGAGCTTGTGCGTTGTGCTGTGCCTCCTTCCCACCCCCTGCCCTCCTGCAGGTGGGAAAGCAGAAATGCTTCCTCGCTGCTGCTTGTTACAAAAGGAGGGCTGTGGGAAAAGGTCTTCTCTGTAATCTTTCAGGTACTTGACTGAAGGTTTTCCTCACATCAAATTCAGAAATAGCTGAGTTCATGGTGATATGAATATGAACTCATGGTACTATGAATATGCAAAACAACTGCTGTATAATCAAGGAATATAAGAGCAAACTTGTCCCTGTGTGAAATCCTAGGCAGTGATCACTTGGAGTGTCCAGATGCGTTTTGTGACTTTTTTAATTTTCTGCAGACTTTGTAAACAATGACCTGACAGGTCTCAGGTTCGTTATGCCACGCTGTGTGCAAGCTCCCACAGTTCAGGCTTCTTGAGGATATTTGAAATTTCATTTCCACTGGCCCCTCGTAAGATCTGTTGATAAGCATGTTGGCACTTGAAATAGGAAAGACAAAAGTAGGAATAAGGAGGTTGACATAGGTAAGAAGGACACTCGTTTGGGACTGCTCAGAGGTGAGAATGGCGTAAGTCCTGGAGTGAGCTGTTTGTGCAGAGCTGAATTAGCAGACAGAGGGCATATGAGTTATTTCTCCACAAATATTGTTTTGAAGTGCTTGATAAATTGCTTTTTTATGTAACTTAGTACTCATATGTGGTTTTGGAGAGAGGCTCTTCTTAAAACAATAATATTCAGTAACAAACATCCTGACTTTATTGCTGCATTTGGTTGATGAGGTTAAAAGGCTGGTATCTTTCTGAGCACCATTGCTATTGACCCACGAATGACAGAAATGCTGAAGTGAATGTGAGTAAATTATTATGTATAAGAAACAATATTTGTCTCTCACTACTTTATTCACTTTACACCCAGAAGCTGGATTTCAAGCATATTGTCTTTGCTTATTTTGTGTCAGGCTAAGTTTGCCTGTATAGTAAGTCTTTCTTCTTTAAGGATATTGAAAATCTAGTGCAAGTTCTTTTTTCTTCCATATGAAGTTTAAAAAAAATAAGGAAAAAGATGGAAAAAGACAGAAAAGTACGTTGTTATTCAGGTTTTGAATGTATGTTGCAGCATTTATTAGTCCAAAATAACTGATATTCTGAAACTGGTTCCAAATTTTTTGTGAAGAAAATGTGATGATACAGAAAAACTGCTGCATCCCTTCATTAATATCTTTCTCTGTAGTAGATTTGAGTATGAACTTGATTCCAAATTGCTTAACAAATAAGATTGTTATGTATTCATGATGTAGCTGAATCCCCAGAATCTTCCTGAAATAGACAAACCAGAGATTCATGTCTATTTTGCTTGTTTATTAAAGAATAAAAGAAGGTTGACTGTCTTAAACTAGATTGTCTGATTTGCTATGAATTACTAGGGAGGACTTAACCTTGCTTGAGTCTACAAGTCACACCTCAGTTGTCAAGAATCACATAAGAAAAACTTCCTTTGTGGAAATTGTCATATTGTCATGTATGTAATAGAACCATCTCTTATTAGGGATAATCCTATGCCAGGGGCATGACTAAATGGTAAAGTCTGCTTTGGCTTTAAAACCCCACACATTTAGTGTGTTGGTGACAATGCATTATAAACATGGATTTTAGATGGTCAATTTTAAGAAAGACAAGTAAGTCATGTCTGACACCTTTTATACTATTTGCACTGCTTCTATTTTCCTTGTTGAAATCTGTTACTGAAAGGTTTCATGTCAGTATTGCTAACCACTCCTAGTGAAGACAAAAGAGTGGGTGGCAGTTCTTGGGTGAGTGCTATGGCAGGACCCATCTGTCTGCCAGGCAGGAAGGAGTCTTGACTGGTTCATGGGGGACCAGCAACCTTCGTGCAGCTTGCATGGGGTGTCAATTATGTGACTAGGTAAATGACTAGGTTAACAGTTATCATCTCATCCTAGCTATGGCTTTTGTACATGAGATTACTTACCCTTGTGCTTACCTTTCTTGCAGTGACACTGCAGAATCCTGAACCAGGACTCCCATAGTGCTAGGTGCCACGCAAACATAAGGCAGGAGGGCTGTCTGTTAATTCAGAAACTCCTTTCTCATGCTGTTCCTAGTGCCTAGGAACACTATGGTAGTAAAAAAGCTGTAACTTCAGGATACAGACTAATTCTTTCAAGCTCTTTTGATTTATTCTCTCCAAAAAAGAATAAAATCTATTACTGTCTGATTGAGGGACCCACAGCTTAATGTTTAGAAGGGAGCAAAAAGCAAAATCTGAAATACAGTCCACATCCAGGAAAAATCATGTCTGACAAGGAGAAAAGAAAAACCAGTCATTGCAAAATGCGATTTTTCAAGGCAAACTTTTCAAGCAAATTGGCACTATTGGGCCCTCGCCACAGTCCCCACTGCTCCAAGCCTTCTCATTTTTCAATTATTTATGATGTCACACTGAAACCTTGACTTCTTGCCAAGTGGTTGCTTCTCGGCAGACGCAATTATCAACTTTACATTGATGAAAACCCATGCAGGCAAGAGTGAGACGAAAGAAAGGGAGGGCTGCAGTCAGAAGGAAGGAGCGCCTTTCGCCCTCATCAGGACCTCTAAACTTGACCTAGACAGAGGAACGTGGCTTAGGGGTGGCTTATTCATTCAAGCTCCTATTGCTGGTTGTCCTTCAATAAGGAAGTCCTCAGCGGTCCTTTAGGCATCTCCTCTAGGGAAATCTTGATGGGTTTTAAGACTATCCTTGAAATTAAGTCATTAATCACTTGGGTGAGTAAGAACCAGCCTCCAAAATGGCTCTGCTCAAGGCCTGGATACTCGGTGGCAATTATTTCCCTGAGTGTTTTGTGAAGACTTGGCCTGAATCCCCTTTGTGTGCTCCATGAATGCAACTTAGGTCAGCTGGCAGCTGTCCTGAAAATAAAGGTCATCTTAGAAAGAGTGTGGTAAAGATGAGTAAACAGACAGAATCATCATAAATTTGAAGCTTTAAGCTTTATTTAACTATTCTCCAGAAACCCCATCCTGTCCACTTGACACTCAGTGATTATACTGATCCATAAAATAACCTTTTGTTGGTAGTCTCATTGCCTATTCTTTGAAAATAGAAATTTACAAATTTACAGATTTCTATTTATAAATAGAAATTAATCAAATCAGTGGAATATCTTTCCATCTGTAAAGAACAAACATAAACTGACATCCTACTCTGTTAAATATCCCACACCCCTAAAACAAATCAAATTTATATATGAATGAAGTACGCATCACAAAAAGATTGTTTCTGTTGGTGCTGCTTCTATATTGAGGCCAGTAATGAAAGAATTGGTCAGAATTGGTCAGCTAATTAGTGTCAAATTTGCAGTTTGATTTTTTTTGTTAGCCTGAATAACACAAAATATTGTAAAGTGTTTAAGGAAACCATAATAGATAAAATTTGTCATTCAGTCCTATTTTAAAAATAAATAGCATTTAAAATATGAAAGAAGACAAATTGGTGCTATAAAAGGAATTTTAAACAAAATATTGCTTTGAGATTTTTACTGGTTCATATCTCCTTCTGGAATATGCATTACAGCTTCTTGTATGGAAATACTGTATAGTAGCTCTTACCTGTGAATGCAGAATAAAGAATTTGGGCCACCACAAAGGAAGGATGGTTTTGTGGTTATCACCTCTGGGACCTAAGAGTCTTTGGTCTGACCTACAAATCTGATAAATGCTTCTTGTGTTGCTTTGGGCAAAGCACTCAAGCTCACATCTGTCAAGAACTTGTGCATATACCCGATTTTTATTTGTTAGCACAAGTTATCCCATTAAATGCAATTTTTCTAGAAAATGTTCTTAGGGAACACTTGTGCAAATTTTGGCAAAATTATTTTTCACAATTTAGGAGTCAATTTGTCGAAAAGAAGACTGTGAAAGCTATGTTTTTAATTTTCCTATTAAAGAAAATTAATTTTCTCTCTTTTTTCTTTCACTTGGAAAGTCCAGTATTTTCATTGTCAAAATCTGACACTATTTTTTGTGTTATTCACTAAAAGTCAAGTATACATGTTTTTGCCCTTCCAACACAAATCTTGTGTTTCTTTATGCAAACTGTTTTTTATGAAATTATCACTAGGTCAAGAAAGGCAGATTCTACCAAAATGCTTTTGTTAAAAGTCCTAGAGGAAGATGTAATATTAAAGAAGCTAAAAACTAGGCACAATGTCCTCTGAAAAGCCTGAAATTCAAAGCATTATTAAGGTGAAAAGACCCTGACAATAAGCACTGCTGCAATCTATGCACAGAAGTAGCAGCTGCAGGAGAACCTGTTGGAATTGGCTACTTCATGCAGTTTTCCACGGGGACGTTCTTTGTTTGTGACATTCTTGATCAGGGGAGCAATGTTAGTGCTAAATACATCTCCACTTTTAAATGGGTTTTAATTAATGTTGTGAGAAATGAATTAACTAAAAATCTTTTTGAAGACCAAAATAGTAAAAAATATTATTTGCTTTTTAAAATTCCATCTGAACTGTAAAATCTCTTAACTGTTTGCCAATTTCTTTTTATTTCATTCCCTTTCTTCACATAGATATTGCATCTCTCTGCATGTCATCTTCCACTGAAAGACTTGTTTTGCTTGCATATTTAATTTCATCCAGCTTGTGGTTCTAAAATCTCTTGATCATGTGGAGAACCCTATTGGAAGTTCCCCACCTGCAGAAGATAAGTTTGTTTAACTCCCAGGTTGAATGATAAAGTAAAAATATTTTAAGAATTATGTGGCATGGTATATTAATTCACAAGTCATTTTTTCGAGTGAAGAGTCATTTTAGTGTCATTGCAATGAAGATCAGATAAGATCAGAATAGGTTAGATTATCTTGTGGTCAAAGGTCTTATAAATTAATATAATTAATTTATAGACAGGACTGATTTTTAGTGGGAATGGCAATGTTCCTCAAAGTTGTCACGGGAATAGAGAAAATAGCAGGGGAAAAACCACAAATACTCTTGTTCTGAAACTTGCTCCTACAAACTGTGCAGAAACCGACAGCTTTGGTGTCCTTGGAGCTCAGCAAAGCATTTATTTCAAAGTTGGCACCTGTAGTGTAGAATTGTAGAGTTGTTATGTCTCTTAAAACTCAGGTGAGGTTCACACTACAAGAAAACTTGTAGACTTTAAGCAACAAACAGATGGAGGTAGGACCCTTCTTAGTCTCCTTCCTCGAGGAATAGGCTCTTCTTCCCACACTTTGGACATATGTGGACAATGATCCTACCCTTCTCATCTGGCTGATGGGGTCTTCTCCCATTGCTTCATCAGAGGAGAACATGTACTAGGCACTATATATATCTGAATTCTCCTCTATGTATAGATCTTTCTGAAGTTTTCTGTTCATATCATCTTGTGTCAGAAACAGCTGGGATTGTACCTATCATCACACCAACAAATACCAAAAAAACCCCTGCTTCAATAAGACACTGTTTAAGAAAACCACAGGAGGAAGAAAAAAATTTTAAAATCTGAAAAGGAAATTAAGCAAAACAGTTCCCCAAAATCATCGGTTGAAACAAATGGAGGCTGCACTCATGGAAGGCAGAAATAAAACCACACTTTGATCTGAACTGAAATGCATCTTGTGATTTGACATTGTCCTCAGGGCGACATATGGTAATTCAGACATTTTGAAAGACTTGATTGCATTTCTTATGTAGCCTAATGCTGCCCTGTGGTCTAAATACTCCTTGCTCCCTTTGCTCTCTAAGATTCCTACTTGTATTATTGCCCTGTGCTTTGTCGTCTATCACAAACATATTTGGCAGTGTTAGTCAGGTTTTCGCCATGTTATGTTAATGACAGTACTAAAATGTTAAAATCTATAAACCCAGGCTCCATCTACCACTAGGTATCTGTAAGGCATGGGGAAAGAAACTCTGTGAAACTGCTTGTGAATCTGCATGAAAGAAAACCCAAGGCATAGGCGTTTCCATGTATGCATGTAAGCAAACAAAGGGAAAGGAGAATGAAATTAAGAGGTCAATATTCAGGGTATAGTCTAATTTCTAGTAAGTTGTAGATTAAAGCCATTTTAGTGATACTGTACAGCATGGTTTATTACCCTCCCTCTGCCCCTGAGCACAAGGAAAGGTATTTCTTCAGTTACAATAAGCTGGGAATCAATGATGAGAAGATAAATGGGGAAAGTCTCAAGTTTCCTGTTTGCAGTCTAAGCACACAAAACTGTAACCTTCGCACACAGAAACAGCGTAGTGTTGATGCTTCTCTAGCCAGCCAGTAATTGGTGGTTTGTAGACATAATCTGATCACAATAATTGTGGATATTTGGACTGTAAATACACACCACAAGAAAAAGACATTAGGAAGCAATTAGAAAGGCTGTGGTAGTATATTAGCATCTGCTGTACTGCTAGACTGCAAAGCTCTTGAAAACAGTGGGGAGAGACAATAATTTATAACAGTAGGAAAGACAGGCTTGCATGCAGCCTCTGAGTCATCTGTTTGAAACCAGCTAAGAGCTATTGACTAGTAACCTTGAGGGAACAGCATTTGTAATGGCCAATCTGAGAATGCATTTGAGGAACTGTGTTTCTGGTCATGTTTCATTGCAATTAGTTTTCTAACTTTTGCCTGGATGGAGTTAGTTAGGAGACAGAGGGCTAAGAAGAAGAGACTTACAACTTCCAAGTAAGTGTCACATTCAACAGTCACCATGCTGTGATATGTGGGAGTTGGCTCAGAGTGCAGTTGGGCCTCCAGAGATTTCAGATCTTCTGTAACTACATAAAATATAAGAAATTATTAAGGGGATCCAAGTGAGAACTTAATAACTTTTAACTAATGGTTTGGGCTCAGCAACATTTATAGTCTTTTTTCCTTTGCACCACCTCCAATGTTGAAAGATTAAGGCATAGAGAAGAAACTCACGTTGTACATGAGATGAGTCAGAAAGGTCTGTTCCTCCTGATCTTCTGAGGCAAGGGGGTGTGTGTAAACAATGCCATGTCTCCTTGTCCCTGAAGGCTAGGTGATGTCTAAGGTCATTAATAGGCTGGTTGAGGAAACTGAGACTTATTCCACTGCAGAGGCTGATAAATCCTGGGAGCAAGATTTTCCATCACTTCACAGGATGGGGCACACTGGGCAGGGGGACGTGGGCAATCTTGTTCCCAGTGGGCAACCAGCTCCTTGGCTTGTGTTTCTTCCAGCAGCCTCTTCTTTAAGGAGGGAGCCGGGCATGATCTTTCACAGGCTGTGGGAACAGCAGACAAAAGTTTATATGAGCATCTCATCCTTTTAGATTCTGGGACAGCTTTGTGCTTCCTCTAGCACAGGTCTGGTTTCTCTCAGTGGCACCCTGATTGCTGCAATAATAGTGGGTTGTAGGATCCAGAGCTGATGGTAAGTGGTGCTGACTCTTGAATTATTCCTTGAGAACTGTTGCTGGCACCTTTCACTACCCTGTGGTTGAAGTGGGCAGGAATGGAACAAACTACCAGCTACAAGGAAAAATAGCGAGAAATTACTCATCTCTATGAAGATGCTTTGTTTTAATTCAAAGGGGTGGGCAAAGGTACTTTAGCAAGCAATAGAGGATTGTTTTCACTGTAGGGAATGCAAGTGAGTCAGGGAGTTTGAGTCCCCTGTGACCACTGCCTCTTTGCTCTCAGTCAGGTGGAGACTACAGTGTGAAGCTCATGTTTTCCATAGTCGGTGATCCTTGCTTAGTCTCTTTGGAAGTTAGAATTGGCCAGGTTTTGCAAAGAAAAATGTCTGAATTCAGGCTTACTGAGATCATTGATGCTTGTGTGCTTATAGGGCAGAAAGAGAACAAGTTGGTGTAAGAGCTCTTTAGAACAATGTTATATGTTTTTTTAAGTGGTGGGATGTGCAGCATCACCTCTGGGTGATGCTGAGGTGTGAAGCAATGTTCAGAGGTTTTAGAAAATCAACAAATGTTGTTGCCTTTGTGCAGGCAAACCATTCTGCTTGTGCAGCTTGTTGCATGCTGCTTTCAGTGAAGGTTAAGGAAGAGTGCCCAAAGCAGTTATCTTAGGTACATCCAGAAAAAAGAAAAAAAAACCACAAAAGGAAAGAAAGAAAAAAAAAGAAAAAGGGTGATAGCAAAAGTTTCTTCCAAGGGTTATTGTTTATACATAGTGATAGTGAGTGAAAAAGGACGCGCCAGGCAAAACCACAGCTCTACTGAAGGAAGGTGCTGGAAGATCTTGGGGAAGAGTGGCTGTAGAGCTGCCTGGCAGAAAAGGACCTGGGGGTGTTGGTTGACTGCTGGCTGAATATGAGCCAGCAGGGTGCCCAGGTGGCCAAGAAGGCCAACAGCATCCTGGCCTGTATCAGGAACAGTGTAGTGAGTAGGACTAGGGAATTGGTCGTCCCCCTGTACTCAGCACTGGCGAGGCCCAACCTCGAGTACTGTGTCCAGTTCTGGGTCTCTTACCATAAAAAAGACATTGAGGTGCTGGAGCGGGTCCAGAGAAGGGCAACGAAGCTGGTGAAGGGTCTGGAGAATAAGTCTTATAAGGAGCGGCTGAGGGAGCTGGGATTGCTTAGCCTGGAGAAAAGGAGACTGAGGGGAGACCTTATCACTCTCTACAACTACCTGAAAGGACGTTGTAAAGACGTGGGGGTCAGTCTCTTCTCCCAAGTAACAGGTGATAGAACAAGAGGAAATGGTGTCAGGTTGCTCCAGGGGAGGTTTAGACTGGATATTAGGAAAAGTTTTTACACTGAAAGGGTTATTAAGCATTGGAACAGGCTGCCTAGGAAAGTGGTTGAGGCACCATCCCTGGAGGTATTTAAAAGATGGGTAGACATAGTGCTTAGAGATATGGTTTAGTGATGGTTTCTGTCAGAGTTAGGTTGATGGTTGGACCAGATGATCTGAAAGGTCCCTTACAACCTAGGCAATTCTATGATTCTAAGATAAATCTTTGCTTTTGGAGTTCTTGTTACTCTTTGTTACCATAAGTGAGACAAAAAGTGGGAACAGAAACCTAGGCATGGAAAGCCATCGTCTTATGCAAATACCCAGGCGTATCTAGAATTAAAATGCAGGTCCTTTGGTCCTCCCTGAGGATGATTATGATCCAACAATTGGCCAACACTGTCAGTCTATAACAGATGCATTTTCTATTGGTAACATGGAGCGATTTCTGAACTGAGCTGAACAGCAACTGAGAGGGCTTTTTTATGTATTTTGTGGCTCTATTTATATACCAAATGTAACTACAGTAACAGGACTGACAATTAAGCCTTGACTTTAGCATCGGGAGGATTACCACAGAATTACTGGGCCCTTTTAGATAGCAGGAAATAAAAATAATGGTGTAAAGATTCAATTTCCTACAAGCGGAATGACCCAGTAGGCTGCAACCCATCTGTTTTCCTGAACTGCGTGTTTCCCAGAGACTGCCAGGTACTGGGGAATGAAAAAGGCAATCTCCAGAGGGGAGAAGAGAGTTTCAGCAGGAACTGAAAGAGTGTGCCAGTTATTTAAAAAAAAAAAACCAAACAAAAAAAACCCAAAGAAGCAAACAAAACAAACAAACAAACGAAAAACAAACAACAAAAAAAGAGAAGAATGGGGAAAGAAAGAAAAGATAGAGCTAAGACTGTCTGTAATGGTTTGGAAGAAAACTTCAGTGGGAGGAAGATGAACATACCCTGAGGGGTAGCAGAGAAGGTGTCAGAGATGCTGGTTTATTTAGATAGAACTGCCATTGCTGGTGTCTGTAGAAAGACCTGTGAGAGAGTGCCAGATCCTAGCACTGAACAGCGAGAAAGTTCTGTAGCAGTAGATGCTACAGATTGGACAAAATGTTTTTTTCCAGGGCAGAACAGAATTAGCTTCTGAGTCCTCCTCAGCCCCTGTTTTTACCAATTCTGTGCATCTGAGGAACTTGAGCGCCAAAATAAATAAGTAGATGGGAGCAGATAATTGGGCAGTACTGCAGTGACTGTTAGCTGGGGTGTCGGGGACTTCCTATATCTGCAATGAGCCATAAATTATATGTCTGTATAACATATGGGTAAAGGTCTGCATGGTAAGCAGCACTCTTTATGGGACCCTTCCTTTTCTCTGTGGTCTTTGGCTGTGGAGATGGGAACAACTGCTGAGCAACAGCAAACCCTGTTTTAACTCATCTGGCATAAGCAGGCACTGGGTGTTGTCACATTGCTCTTTAAGGATGAAGGGCAACATGATGAAGATTTAGTTGAACTCCTAAATTACGCAGGCTGTGTCATGTCACCTGAGATTCCTGCAGTTTCCCAAATAGGGTGTAGTTAAACTGCAGCAGCTCTTTTGCAAAGACATCTGCTCCTCCTCCACATGTGAGACTCAGAGAAACAGAGAACATTCCGCTTCCCCTGCTGTCCCCTTCCAGCAGTTAATTATTCTCCACTTTTTGCTGTCTTCTGTGAGTCCTGGTTTGAACTAGACTAGTTTGAGCTCCCTGCCGCTGGATCTCATTAGGTCCTTGACCTGGTGAAACAAGAAAAAGTCCTTCCTTGTATCACAAGGCTTTTTCTTCACAGGCTGGCACTTCTCAGCTTTGTCTTCAGTAAGCTGATAGATCAGCCTTCTGTCTTCCCTCATAAAAAGTATGCTTTCTGGCTGATGACACATGTATGTAGCTCTCCTCTGAGCCTTTTGCAGTGTTTAACATATTTTTTTGAGCTGCACAGCAGAGCAGGGAGCAGCATCCCCTTGGTGTTTCCCTGACCTGTACTTGGAGGCACCCTTGCTCTTTCTGTGTCATAGAATCACAGACTTATAGAGTTGCCTAGGTCCCAGCTCAGTCCCCAGGTCTGTCAGGCAACATGCACGGCAGTGCCCTGCGTAGCTCCACCATTGCAGAGTGATCACAGACAGACAGAGACTATCAAAAGCTGCTTCCATGCAGCCTAGGGGATACCCCAGCACAAGTAATGAAAACCTCTCTTGGCTCTGCTTTGCTATGTGACTTCTTACCAGACATGAAGTATGGCAACCTCTGCACTCAGAACGGCAGCTCCTTCCCAGGTCGTGTCTTTTCCCTGACTTCCCAGGAGGATGAAATCCCCAGTCCTGCAAGTCTTTGGAACAAGAGGGAGAGAGGCCCCAAGAGCTGGGTGGCGTACTGTGAACACACCCCAACAAAACCAGCTTCAGCATTTCCACTGCATTGACAGCTGGTGGGTGTTCGCTTGCTGTCACTGAATCATCACATACAGCACCAATCAACAGGCACAAAGCAATTTTTAAGCCAGGTGATCCAGCAGTAGCATGTGGATGTGCCATGAGGCAGAGGGCAACTTCTTCTCCGTTACCTCCAAGGCATGTTTGCAATGCAGTGGACACACCACCAGTGGTCACCTGGTGAAAAACATTCAAGCCACCTTGAGTGCTTTGTTGAATGAACCTGCTAGAAGCTTTGAAGTTTTAGCAAACTGCTTGAATTTCTTGCCAGGTTTTTGAGCTCGGATGCCATAGGAGGTCTAAATACTGACCTGAAAGGTTAGGGTCCTCAGTTGCCCAGTTCACTCTGTCTCATGGGGAACCATGAGGGTAAACTCCCAGAAGGTACCCCGGAAACACTGTGCGGTGGCCTGGACCAAGCAGTAACAACTTTAACCAGCAATTATTAACAAACTAAATAAATTTGTAGTCTAACAGGAAAATAGAACTGAAGGGATAAATATTCTCTGACAAATACTAACCGGCTAACTGTCTTGAGTCACTGCATTTTTGTATTATAACTAAAATTCTTGCATCATAATTGTAATACCTGAAATCAATAATAAGAAATTGGATTATAAAGAAACATTGCTATGATGTTAAATACATTATTGCATAGTGAAATCACTTACAATCCAATAATCATACCTATAACGCTGGTTATTGCAAACTATAATTTGAGAAGGTTAAATTGTGAATTCAATTGTGAATTAAATTCAATACAGTGCTTGACGTTTATTCTATTATGCATAAAGATAATAAGCATAACAATTTATTTGTTTACCTGTGGCAGAAAGCCTACCCATTTTAATTTGGGACATTTCATTTTGCTGTCTTTTATAGAACAGTTAGAGGATAATTCTGCTCTTGCTTACCCTTGAACAAATAAGGGAAATTCCACAAAAGGTTTGGGCTCATTTACATTTTTCTGCCATAGATCAGAATAGTGTCTATTGAACTTTCCTCTTCATGTGGCTATCTTCTGCTCAGAAAGCTTTATATAAGTTAGGAAGAAGCTTTCAGCTTAATCGTAGATTAGTTTTGGCTGCATGCTGTGGAGCACTCGTATAGAAAAGCTGCAGTTTGTTCAGCTCTTGGCATGATCTTACTCCTTAAAAATTAACATAGAGTTATCAAAAGGACTGAATTTTAATCAATTACATTTCTGCAGATTGCCTGATATTTTAAGCTGTCAGAGACCTAGAAACTCAAAAATCACAGTCAATATTTTTTAATGCCTTAGATGTTGAAATAAGCTAGTGATCAGCGTGTGACTTTCAGAATGACATCTTTTCAAAGTTTACCATACATTTGTTATGAACAGAATTATTGTTTGCTCACTTTCTTATCTAATCTTTTAGCATTATTTTGAAAGCTGAAGAACTGAAGACTTGTCATAGCTAGAACCCTAGCTACCTTTATCTGATTAAATATTTTTCTGTTTTTCATGTATTCCAGCAAATCTCTGACATAAGTTTGTAGGGAGAGTGGAGGAACACAGAAGAGTTAATATATATTCTTTTTCTCCTCCCAGAAAAGAACCCTGGAAAAAAAGTGTGATTCTATTTTTCAATTTATCCTCTGAAGCATTGTATAATCCAATTGTTTTTCAACAGCAGTCATCAGAAATTCAGTTTTGTAACAATAAAGAGGGAACATCTTTTATATGCAAAACAACCTTCTGCATAGTGCTTCTAAAATTAATACTGCACATGTACATTGTTCTTATTTTTATGACTATTCAGATTAGTGAATAAAATATGCCAGTTTTGTTTAATACAAATATTTGTGTGTGACTCTCATATAGAACATAGTCTCAGATTAATGCTTTCTTGGGTTGGTTTTTACCTCTATTAAACAGTTTATGAACTTTTTTTTCCTTCAGTTTCTCTTATTAAATAGGAAGTGTCAGAAATTTTTTTTGAGTTTTTCTCCTGAAGAAAGAAAATGAAATTGTCTTTACCCATTAAAGTGTAAAAATAATTTCCACAGACAGAGGCAATGACCTTGAAAAGTGAGGTACCTCAATTTTTGAAGTAGCTTATTTAAGCCAGCCTGCCGACACATAAGTTTTCTATCCGTCTTCAAAAGAAGATGTTTTTAGCGTTGACTGGAGGTGCTTTCCACCAGCACGTCATTCAGATTTGGTGGGACTAGGGAACACTGCAAGTCTCGTTATCTATGTAACTGTTAACATGCCCTTGAAGCAGAGAACAATGCTCAAGCAGTGTGCTAGTCTGGTATTTTAGAAATGCTTATTCATCTTTACAAAATTCTTACTAGAGCTTATAAGAAATGTTGGTGGGATGTTAGACTACTGGATCTATTAACCAGGAATGGAACCCGGGTTGCCTCTGGTTGTCTAGGCTCCAGTTGACTGAAAGCTAATTACCTTTTAAGCCAGCAATGCCTTGGAGACTGCCTAGTGTAGCGGCAAAATGTTTTTCTGTGTCTGCTGATCCTCGCAGTCCCTTCAGCTGAGACAGGAGTTAAATCTGATTTGCTTTACCAACACCTGAGTGCATTACCTGGAGCCTGTAACCTAGGAGATTACTGAATTCTTTGTCCTGGAAGGACAGTCCTTGTTCTGAAAAGTCCTTATCCTTGTCCTTGATTCATGCTGCTGCCCAGGACTGTCCCCTCCAGCATGTGCACAGAGAAGACTTGGAGTTATTATCCAAAAGCATTCAGAATCTTCACAAATACCTTGATCTGTGCAAAACCTGTCCTCAACTTCCCCCCAAAAAAAGCAATAAGGTAGTTGGCACCTGGGACAATTGACACTCCTTTATGTGTGCTTTTTTCTCACCACCTCAAGCGATTTATGTCCATTGAATGGCCTCAGCCTTATGTTTAGACTGTAGCTTCCCAGGGTCATACACTGCAATTTTTGTTCCCTCTTCATTCCACAAATAAAGGCATTTTGATATGATTTATTTTTGGTACTTCAATCGGAACAGTAATATAGTGAATAATGCACTGATTAATGAGGACCTCTGCTAATTTGACAAATTAATGGGTCATTTTTTAAACAGTTGAATCCAAGTAATTTCTTTCTGAAAAGGGAAGCAAGTGTTTGTATGGGCAAAGCATAAAGACAAAACATGGTGTAAACAAACAGCAGATATTGTACCAGTCTGCAGTGAATCTGTAAGTGGTTGCAACTCGGGGCAAAGCAACATGGCTCAGCCCAGTTCTATTAGGAGCAAATACTGCACGACTAGAGTATAACAGCTCATCTATACAAAATCTGCAAAGCAAAAGTCAGACCCTGTTAGGTTTGTGATATTGGAAAGGACTAAAGCGTGAATCTCAAAGCAGAACCTGACCATCTATCTAACAAGACCGGAGCAAGTGAACATATTTTTCATTTGTGCTTGGGTTGTGTTTCATTTAACTTCACAACTTGTCTACAGAACCAACAGTAAAAGCACCTGATATAAAATCCCACTTCACAAGTTAAACAAGAAAAAAGGTGAACTTGACTGGAGGGAGTAATAACCTACTGAGGGAATGTAGACATGTACCGATAGCAAGGTTTTCATGAAAATGTTAAATGTGTAGACTCCACAGGCTGTGAGAGAATCCATTCAGTCCAAGTATTGCCCCAAGAAATCAGTTTTTCATGGAGTCAATGCTAGGCTAGTGACACATGCCATTATGAAGAGAGTTTTGATAGGTAGAAGGCATTATGTTAAAACAGAAAATCTTATCCTTTGATAAACTGTGTCTGCATATCTGATGATGTTGTCAAGACTGACCTCAAAAGGCCTTGGCTGTCTACTGAGTTGCCAGTTAATAATCCTTATATTTGTAATTGTACCCTTCATAGTTATGCTGCAGATGGGGCAGAAAAGATAAAAGAGGCTGAAGTTCAGGGAAATGGATGCAAACTCTTAACATGGACACCCCATGAAATGCAAGTGAGGTGTTGGCTAGCTGGCCAAGAAATGGAAAAGTTCTTGAATTGCACCTCAGCTTCTAGCAAATTAGTTGATAGCTCTTAAAAGGTCACAGTCTTCATCTGTCAGAAGGCTTGAAACCTGAAATGCTTAGGGGCATCCACCACAGTCCCTGAGAAACATAAAACAGCACTGGGGAACCAAAGGCAGGCAGGCCTGTAGGAACAGAGGTAGTGCTGGGTGGAAACCATATAATGTGTAGAAGAGAACCATCTGAAAACTGAACCTGTTCAATGGTTTCCTTCTGGCCTCAGAAACTTACTTTAGTCTCCTATTTAAAACAACTGAATAAATTCAAAGTGTTTATTCATAAAACGCAAGATACCAGACATTGGATGAGAAGGTAAACAGGACTTGGAGATAAAACAAGAGGAGAAGCTGCAGGACAGGACACCAAGACTGCAGCTGTTGGATATCCAACAGTTTGTCCGCATGGATGCTGATCTCGCACCTGCCTTATTCCCCAGACATTGCTGAGAATGGGAGCCCCTGTCTTCAGGCAGATGGGAATGGTCTTGCAGGATAATGTTGCCATCAGACACAGAGAGCTTTATAAAGAAGAAGATATAGTTTTAACAGTGTGTTAAAAAAGGTGCTTACTGGAATAACTTGAAAGCCTGAGTCCAGAAATGTAGTTGAAGGTCCACCTTTGAGTCAGAAAGGATGTTTCTGCTGCAGGAAATGTCAAAGTGCTGGAAAACCTGTGTTTGCCTTAAGCAGGCTGTACTCCCGCAAATGGCTGAGAAAGTGAACTGATAATTTTTTAACCCAGGTTATCACTTTAACAGTATATGTTTTTAGGTCTGCAGCACAATATTGTCATCAGAAGTTGCCATTTTGTAGGCATTTGACATCAAGCCGTCTTTCACAGCAGTGTGATGTTGGACCTCTCTGTCCACAAGTTGTGCCCCTATCTATCTATATGTGTCCCTCACAGCACTAATATATTCTGCTGGGATTCCTGGGGAATAGAAAGTGACTCACTTTCTGACCAATCTGTTGGTCAGATGCCTTAGAAAGCTGAGATGGCTCTGGTATCTGCACTTTTCTTCACTGATGGCTCCAGTGCCATCATGGATGGCTCCAGTGCCAGAATGTGTGGTCATGGTCTTGAATCCAGTCTGCCATCTTCTTGATAGAAGATGCTGTGTTATCTGATGTGTTACATGACACGATCTTTTCCTTGTTAGATAGCTGATAACAATATATACCTTTGCAGTAGGTAAGAAGCAGTAAGAAGTCAAGCTGTATTTTTAACGTCCATGCTGATAGATAGCCTGGATGAAGTGGATTATACACATCATTATTATTTATTTGTGCAGTCCAACATCTTTGTTCTGTCTTTACTTCCAATGTATTTGCTATAATACACAATAATACTATTTGTAAGCTATCAGACTGTGATTACATAGCTTTAGCCTGTTCCTTCCAGACAAACCATCTGCATTTAGTCACAGATTAAACTCACTGTGACTAGACAAGAGATTTATTTACAAATGCTTACCTATATATACTGTTTCAGTTGTAGAAGGACAAGCAAAATTTACTTGATAAATTACCAGGTGAATTTACCATGTCTACTAATGTTTTCACAGCTATGCAGGCTCCAGGATGGATGGATGTATGCATCAGCAGAACAAGAGTGAGCATACAAACAAACAGGTCGTTTGCTTCCAGTGTAGGTCACTCCTTAAATACTACTGAGACAGCATTTGAGGAGACCTGTTCTGCTAAAATTCATTGATAAAAAGGGCTACAAGGGAGATGTAGTTACCTGCAGATGACAGGAAGAGACATTAAGAAGAACATGCCATAAAAGAAGAAATTAGTAAAAAAAAAGTAAAAAGTATCTTTTAACCAACCCACCATTCTTAGTGTGGCATCTGCATGCTATACAAGTGTAACATGTACAGTGTTCTTCCATTTCCTCCTTCCATTAATTCTATTTCAATCTGATAATTTTTCATACGTATTTAGGGATGTTCTTCTGGGAGTGATTGGCAAACTAAGAGGACAATTACAAGTGTGCTTTTCATTCATTTTGGGGAAATTTTTTACAGGCTGAAAATCTCAGCCTGGTATGTGAGTATTGATTTCATTCAAGTACTCAGAAATAGCCCTGCTGTTCTTTCACCAGTGGGTAAAATTATAAGGTGAATTTAGAATACATTCCTCATTCCCAAGCACTTTGCAGTGATTTAATGGGAATAGCTCAAATAGTACAAATAATACAAGCCTGTCCAAATGCAAACACTTCTTCCTCTTCCTTGTTTTCTTAGTAATAATTGGTTAAAGGAGAACTTTTTATTGTACCTACAGTTTGACAATGAAGTTGCTCCCCTTCCTGAACCCTTCTCAGATGATGTTTAAATTACCAAGAGGGTTTGAAGCTCGATGCAAAAGTAGATATAACCTATCATGAACTTTGTTTTACTCCATGCTAGCAAAGATTTGTGCAATGTTTAACTTTGAAATCTTTGTAGCACAAGATACTTGGCTTTGGAAACAGACCATTTGCCTTTTTTGTTGTTTGTCTTTTTTCCATTAATTTTTTTAATGAGTAGAAAATTTCATAGGTTTGAAGGTGTGGAGAGGAGGGTTTCCTCAGAACTATTAGCCTGATATAGTCCATTTATTTATGAATTATACTTCTATGCTTTATCAGAAGTTATGATCTCTCCAAGGTTTAAGCATCTATTTTATGTACTGGATTGGCCCCTGGGCCTCAGTGAAGTGCAGTAAGTGCCTAGTCTGTGTTTTTGTTTTTACACATAACTACTGTTGTAAGAGAAAGATTACCTTACCTATATAAGAATAATTTTGCCTTTGTACTCTCACAGCCCAGACAAAACTGAAGCAGCCTGTACAATATTTAATAATTCAGGTGAGAAGTGCATGGGAATTTATCTGTAATTAATGTCAAGCAAGGTATTTTGACAGCTCTGTGTATCCAAAGAACAATCAAGGCCTGATATTGCCCCAACACCTGCTACTGTTCAAAGTGTATTCTTTGATGACAGCAGGCTGAACGGGAGCCTGGGAAAGTAGCTGTACTTTATTTAGTTGCATTAGAGGGTCAAAATCATTGCTGCACACAGCTAATGTCATGGCAGAACGAAGTAGCTGGTGACGCAAATCTTCCTTTCATGCTCTGCCAGGTTCAGTAGTCCCTGGAGGGTGTGGACTCTATTTCCAGATGGTCCGCTCTGGTGGAAACACTAATCGTGCTCTGCCCAGCAGCATCAGCTGTGTTGGCAAAGAGCAAAGCTGTAGATTACAGTTGCTCTGGGATTATATGGCAGATGCCACCTGCTGCACAACACAGGGCCCAGGTATTTTCTGCCTTCCTCAGGATGCCATGTAGCCTTGTGAGTTGAATGACAAGCGCCAAGATGTTGGAGGTGAGAACAAAGAGTACGCATGTCGCCCCACTTGGCTTTATGTATTACTTGGGGTGCACGAGATGAGTACAATTAAATATCAGTTCTGTGTCACTTCCACTGGGGTTGACCCTGTGCCCTGCAGACCTCTTAATCGGCCAGCCTCCACCTAACGGAAGGCTAGATCCTTTGCTGAAATACCTACAGCAGGAGTGCAGCTGCCCGAGGCTTACACCATGGATAAAGGAAAGAGAGATCTCTCCAGAGGATTCCTCACCTCCTCTGAGGTCTGAATTGCCCTCTGGAAATGCTAGTCTCTCCCTTTGGACTATATTTAGAAAACAAGACAGTTAGGCTTTTAAAATGAGCTTTTCATCTAACGATGTAAGAACAGGTAGGATGATGCTAAGGTGGGTGTTTCTTTACCATACAGGATAAAAATCTCACATATCTTGCACTGTACTTCATTCTCACATGCTTCTCTTTCTCACACTCTCCCAGTTCAGTCACCAGCAGAACTGGTAGAGGTAGATGCTCCTGGCTGTTTTCAGAAGGATGCTTACTTGTACCCGCCATAGCAGCAGCAAAACACTGCTTTACTTCCATCTCCCATCCTATCTGGCAGGTGCTGGGCTTCATATTTGTTTTAAGATCTGTCTTTGCTTTCTTTACTCAGTTGCACTAAGAATATAAAAGCGCTTCCTCTGTTTATTTGACGTACCTTTCTGTAAACTTTTATTAGCCTGTGGAAGAGTATGAATGGGTGTCCTGCTATCTTACAGTACCTTGTGGACTGGCAGAGGCACTCAGGGTAGTCTCGTCAGTGGCTGACAAAAAACCCTATGGTGTCTCCATACAAAAACCCCATGACTGGTCCATGCAAGGTTCTCAGTTTCTTACTTGAACCAGGAGCTTATCTAGGAGAAGCCAGCTCAACACCTCTGGGATGTTCCAATCCCCATACCACACTCAAATGGCTGAAGCCAGGTTGCAGGAGAGCAGACCAGAAGGTCCTCATGAGGAAGACACAAAAATAATGAGGAATGCAAAAAGTATGAGGAATACACAAAACTATGCAGAGTGAGGAAACCACAAAAGTAATTCATGCAGAAAGCAGAAGGGAAAATAGCATCGGTTCCTTTAGGATAAATGTATTTTGCGGAGCAAGAGCTCTCTCTCTAGTCTGGTCAAAACACTTCTGGAGTGGGAAAGTCATGAGATTTATGTGAAAGGTAGTTCAACTGGGGCCAACAGCAGCATAGTTCTTCCAAATTAAGTATGTTTTAGGAGATGGATACTAGCCTCATATAACTCACACTGGCCTGGGACTTGTTGCCTGGAGGACAAGTTGCCCCAGTCTGCGTGGTGGGAGAAGAGGCTGCATATAGCTCCATTGCTGCAGGTTTCTCACTGCCATTGCCTGTCTGCAGGTTGCAAGAGAAAGAATCCCAGTTCTAAAGTAATGGAAAGGTGACAGGAAAAATGATGGCAGTTGCCACAGCATGTTTAAAATGTCTGGTCAAAGGAAAAACAATTTCAGTGAAACATTTAGTTCACTTAGCTTGCGTGATGCTAGGCAAAAAGAGTAATTAATGGAAGTAGCAGAACATATAATTGTACACACGCTGGTCTCTGGTTCACAGACTCATCAAAATGGTGGTAAGGTTCATTACAAGTATTTTAAAAAGGATAACTGCTTGGAAGTGTTTCCCCCTGCAATGAGATTTTATGAAATCACATTTTGGTATAGAAAATGGCTTCAATTAAAGTTTTCAGTGATGAACTTTAAACTAAAATTTTGCTCACCAAAATTATTTAGCATGTTCATGCTTCCAAATGATATTTTCAAATGGATTTAATTTCCTTTTCTAAATCTAATTTCTTTGCTTATTTCAAAGTTTGACTATATCTGTTTCTTTCTTTCCCCTTGTCTGTTCTTGCCATGGAATGTGAGAAGATGACTACTGTAAGATTTTTTTAAATCATTTTTCCTTTTGACAGGATAACTCTGAAGATAAGCTGATATTTTAAAAGTATTATTTAATGCTTTGGGTTCTAGAGCAAAAAATAAAATAAAAAAAATGGAGAAATTTGAAGTAAAAAAGATACTCAGTGTCTTGAAACCCCAGTATTGAATCTCAGTGTGAATTACCTTCTTCCCTCTCCCATGTACACACACAACCCACTTCAGAGCTTCTCTCAAAGGGAACTTAAGAGACACCTTAATGCTTCCCTCATAATCAGGACAATGAATAAGGTGGTGTTCAGTTTACGTATATATACCCGTCTCCTTACCCTTCCATTTCAGTAACATGCTTTGTGCTGCATCACCATTTCTTTTTTCAAGCATTCCCAAAGGGCAGCTATTTTAAATGATTTATTAGAGCACAAGTACTTAAGCAAAAGATTAAACTGTGAATTCATTCTACAATTGGTTGACAGTAGTTTTGGCTGAACTGTCAATTAAACAAATTGCTTGAGTATGTTTCCAAATCCCTTAATTCTCCAGCAAATAAATTCAAAAACACCCTGAAGGCCAGAGTTGGCCCATAGGGAAAATTTAACATAGGGAAAAAAATAATAATCACATTTAACCTTTTCTAAGGTTAATTTTGCACTACTTTAGTAGTTAGTACAATTAGTACAAATACTAACCTTTGCACAGGTTAGTAACTGGCTATTTTTGTGTTGATTATTTTCCCATTCTGCCTAAGCCTCAGCAGCTAGAGCTACTCCTAGCAGATCTTTGCATAGCATTAGATTAACATTTTCCATTTCTACAGTATTTTATTCACCACTGCATCTCAAAGCCTTTTGCAGATGAGTCAGTTATGTGCTGGCAAATGAACATCATATGAGCTCAGAGCAAGAACATTGTGTAAGACAGCCAGTTTTATTTCTTGTAATTGTCACTCATTTTACAGGAAAACCTTAAAGGTTCTCTTGCAACAGCAGAAACAGATGTGGAGTTTTTTAGTTTCTCATTCCATTTTCTGAGAGATCACACAGGGTCATGCCTTGTGTTGCTGGCTAGACTTTTTCCTAAGTCAAAATGACCAAGAGGGAAAACAGGGAGTAAGAGGCCAGTGCCATTTTAATATGTGACAAAGGCAAGCTTGTGGGTTTGGCAGATGGTTACATGAAAATGAAAAGTCTAATTGCATGCATCTTTAATGTTGTATGGTACACTTCAGCTTGAAGCCTGAGTCAGTGAAAAAATATGGTAATCTTTCTTCTAGTACCTCTGAATTCAGTTCAAGATACCGAGACTTTCAGGACCATGCCGATGGCCTTTTCTTTCCACCCTCGTCTTTCCCTCAGGAGCCTTTATGCTCGTTTTTTCCCTGTTTCTCACCACTGAGCAACAACTTGGTGAACAGGATGTATCTGCATGTTTGGGTGATGTGTGGACTTCCTGGGCAGGAGCAGCCAGTTCCTCCTCCCCTCTGCTTTCCCTTCCATCCCTCCAGCTTCTTCTCCCCTTTCCCTTCATGCTGAAAACAAGACCATTTCCATCCTATGACAGTGCCTGGCAATAATCTTCCTAACCCACTCCCTTTCGCACTTTTGCAGCATGGGAATATGTCTACTCTAGTCCAGCCTAATGGACAGCAAGAGCCATTTTGAAAGCAGCTTATTCACATGATTTCTTGTGAAAATGGCTGAAGGTTGGAGTTTAAAAAAGGAAGAAAAAAACATTTCCAAAGGATTCAGAAGCTTAGGCATAAAGTTAAGCTCTTTACAATGAGCAAATTTTTTTGGCAGAGAAACAGGAGTCACTTATTTTAGCTAATGGGCTTGCTATGCTTCCTGATACCAAAAGAAATATATGAGTTTTGAAGAGCTGCATATCAAGCAACTAGGATCATCTCTGTAGTGGTCAGTGCCAGCAGTACAGGCAGAACTTCCAGAAGCAGAGACGACTTCTGAAAGTTTGTGGATGTACATGAAAAAGGGCAACTTTCTGTCCTCTGTTCCCTACAGAGAAACTCCACCTCACCCTCCCCGTGCCCCAGGATGGCAGCAATGTCATGAAATGTCCTGCCAGGAAGAGGTTTAAATGTGGGGCTGAAACTGTGATGCTGTTTCTCCTTTTGATATAAGGGTTCTATTAGATAAGTGAACATCATTCATAGTATATGAAAGTGTAACAGAATGGAAGGTTTTGTGTTTGAAAAAATAATTTGCTACTTTCATAGGACCGCTGTTGGGTAACCCACATTTTCAGTTGTGGTGAGAAGTGTTCAGAATGGCCCCAGTTGTTCTACACTCTAGAGCTTTGAGTCAACGTTGTACACAGGGCAGTCACTGCTGCCAAGTGGCAGCTAGTCTGGCAAATAAAAAAGTCAGAACTTAATCCCCCAAAATAAATCTCCCAAACTACTAGTAGTACAAAAAGATGCCATTTTTCTTCCCTTTAGTTTTCGGGAGGGAAGTAACCCCAAGGGAAAGAAGTTTCAACGTACAGATTGAGGAGAAAATTCCTTGTTTAATACAGCTAATGGGTTTATAATTTTTAGTCCCTGTATGAATATTCACACCAAAAGACACCTTACTCTAAATCTTCTTATAAGATCATGAGAAAAGAACCTTCCAAGTCTGAAACTTAATTTCTCTTGAATCATTTAATATTTCAGTTATATTTTTTGTAAAATGTCATAGAATTTTGTTTTCTGTTTATGTCATAATAATAGTAGGCAAGGTACTGGCGTGGGAAAAGAGGCATCATCACAAGTAGAAATAAAGGATGCTTTGAGGGAGTGAACTGTTTGTTCTGAGCATTGCAGGGACTAAAGGAGGACACAAGTCTCTGGAAATCAGATGGAGATTTTAGGTGCTTAGCACTGTGGTTTCAGCATGAAACATTTGGGTCATCAAAATTATGTCCTCTTTCAAGTTCTTATTGGTTTATTTATAAAGCAAACATTATGGACTGAAAAAACAGGTAGAAAGGAACATGCAGTAAATAGATTACTGATTTGTGAAGAGATGTTTGAACATCCATTTTAAGGAATTAAAGCATATATTACTGATCAGAATTTATTCCAAATAGTTGCACAGCATTTTTAATTGACACTTCTGGTAGGATTTTTCAGAAGGACTCCTCTGAGCTCTAGTTTTTTTCACTTAAAAAATCGATAGAGATTTTACCATCTACTTTAGTAGAAGGTCTTTTCAAACAGCCTCTTTTCTGTTGTTCTTTTGTTATGGTATCCCTAAACCAGCTAATTCTTGCGTCAGTTGTTTACTTATTAACTTCTGATTCTTTTTAAAACCATTCAAGTTCCACTTACTTTACTGCAAATTGAAAGCTGAGACTGTCAAAATTGTCTGGGGTACTGCTGCCATTTTGACAGCACATTAACTCGTGTTTCAAGATCTAGTAGCGGGCTTTGGAGATGATTTCTGCCTCCATCAAACCATCCCCTAGCCCCCATCCCATCTTTCAAAACCTTCAAAAGATAAGGTGGTCAACTGTATCAGAAATTAATAATAAAAATACTCAAGCTGCTGTGTACGTACCTGCTTAACTCTTCTGCTTTGGCAAATGCACAAAAGCTTTAGAATCGGATCTTTAGATACCACCACTGTTTCTTGCACATCTTTGGTACCTTTGAATAGACTTCTCTTTAATAAGAGTTACGATCTGACTATGTCATGTTGCAAGTCCTAGGACGGTAAATGGAAAATAATTCTATGCTGTCTAAATATGTTGAAGACTTCAGTGTATTTTTTTTTTTTTAAGGAAAACTGTTGTATACTGAGGGAACAGGGAAATCATAGGACTGGGAGGAGCAGGTGTAAGAAATAAATTCTGTAACAAATCTTTGTTTTGACCTCTCTGAAAGATTCATTTATCCCTCAGTTGCACCATTTTCTGTCTGGTTTCTGTGTTATTATGTAACTCTGCTCTTTTCTTCGGAAATTAATTTTCTTAATTTGGGGAGCATTGAGTTATTGCTTTCCACAGCAAGTTCAAGGTTATCATGCCAACTGTTTGTCTCCTTTAATGTGGCTCTGAAATATGCATTATTATCATTATGATTGCAAGAGGCTCTTTACAAAACCACTATGGTATCAGATACTCCAAGTTAAGAGTCATAATTAAGACGAAATGTGTGTGTTATTTTGACAGTATATAAAAGCTTAGGTACATACTCGCCCACGTGACTGATTGTTAGCATCAAAATGACAATACACCCTTTCTGTATGATTATCTTTAGCTCTTAATATCTGTTTCTCTAGAAATGGTATCCACACTTATCTGTTCTTCCTGGGCAATTTCAAATCCCTTCAACTCGTGGACTCTCATGAACTTCCAAGAGAGGTTAGCCTCCCTAATCACTAAGGAATTGAAGATCCTAAGGCAGCTAGACTATCTTTTACTCACTGGTGCATCAACTGGGGTTCGACACTGACTTCTTGGCCAGTTTGTCTCTAAATTGTTTTGGGCAAACATAACAATATATGATTTGATTAACATAATAATAATAATACTTCTTGTGTGTCTAGCAGTGGATTACTTCTTTTCCATGTCAGAAAGATGATGGTAAACTACTTGGACACCCACAGAATTTTGTACGTGTTTTCCAAAAAAGGATCAGCTCATACAGTCCCCTTAGGAACTGTAGATCAGCTCTCCATGTGTACCTGTAAAGAATAATGCCATAGCATACAACACAGTTCTCTCAACTCTGTTAAGCTAAAAAGTTCCTTCCAGTATGCATTTATCTTTGACAGTCATTTTAGGTTACCATGAGAACCAGTTAAAAATGGGGCGCAGGAGAAAAACATCAAACCAAGTGGAAATATTTTTTATTTAAGTAAACATAAAGGAAAAAATATTTTGAGTTAGTAGACTACTGATTGCCTGGCATCTTCACATGAAACAGCCCTGCAGTATTTGCTAAGTGTTAAGAAATTTTTATTTAATTTTCAGGCATAAAAATCTCATTAAGCTCAAGTTATTGATAGTAGAGTTCAGTCATTTAAAGGTGGAAGGGAGTATTATGGAGAGATTGTAACTGTCTTCGAAAAAATTCCTAAGTCTGTGTGTTAATAAGTTAGACTGATAAAAATGCTAAAAAGAGGAAGGCCTGTCAGAGATAGAGCACAACCCCGGGCGACTCTCTGATTAGGCCTGGATTTAAAGCTACCCTGTGGAGTTTCTAATCAGAACACATTCCGGTTGCCCTCTCTTTGTAGTGACACGGTTTGTAGCCCAAACCTGATTATTTTATTTTCTGATTCTGTTACTTCATCATTTATTTTCTCCCCAGGATGATATGCCTCACATTCTTTAATGAAGTCAGCAGGAGCTGCGAGGGCAGATCTTCAGATGATGCAAATTTATCCCCATCATCCCATTACCTCTCATCAAAGAGCAGGCCCACTCCTGCCTGACCTCACACTTTCTCCAGCCAGAGACTACTTGATGTGACCTCCCTTAGTTTAATTCTAGTTGATGTGTTTTTCAAGATAGGCAGTTACTGTAACTTAACTAGAGTGTTTTCTAGAAGATAGTATGTCTGGTAGAGTCCATGTTTGAGCCCAGAAGGACATTCGTACAGAATCAGATGAACATTTTATGCTGTTAGTTGTTAAAAAAGCTTGGCATTTTTGATTCCTGAGGAAAAAATAAATGCACCAACTAATTTCCCACCAAAATGGCAAAAGCATTTCCATGTAAGTCATGATCTCCCTCAAGCATTTTTGAACTGCAAAGTAAGCATTTCGACATTGTTATTAACATAATCAACAAGATTACATTGCCTTCTAAAATTAGATTCTTCCAAAGCATACCCCTTCCCCAGGGTAGGTCACTGCAGTCTTCAGTTTAGTGATCCTTTTCTGTCCCAAGGCAGAATAGGTGAAATTAAAGGGTATAACCAATTAATGCATCAACTTAGACAGAAAGCAATAAATCAGACATGCCTCAACTCTATACTTTTTCTTATGTTAATTTGTCTGGTTTATCCTGTCAAGCCTACTAGCACTCTGTGTTTGAGGGTCAGGAATGTTTCAGAGTAAGAGGGATACACCATAGTGTTTATTTGTCCGGTTCTTTTACTTTTTTAATGTCATTTCAGGATTGTGCCTGGTGTATGTCTTATCTGACCATTCTGAAGACAGGTTCACTCCACATCCATTTTTGGAGGTCTCAAGCTCCTGCTAAGGGGTTTAGGCTAAGCTCCAGGGTATGGAAAGAGCTGAAGTGTTTTCCGTACCCTACCTTGAGACCTGCCATTTTAATCTTTGTTTTTTGCAGACTGGATCTGGACAAAGCTCAACTGCTACAACTTAGATCACAGCTGGTCTTTTCCTGAATCACAGTACTGATGCTTTTGACAAGGAATTACTTAGACTTTAGCTAGAGGTGCACTCTGCCTTAAACCTTGAAAGGCTGTTTTTTTGGTTTGTGGATTTTTTGGTTGGTTGGTTGGTTGGTATTTTTACATGGTTATAACAGAATTGGGATCCTATTTTGAGAAAAAGTAAATATCTTTAAAAAAGAAAAATAATGTACATGACATAGAAAAGAGAAAGGACATTGGGGTAGCATAAATCTTCAGCTATAATTATTTGTCTTCAGTAGGAGCAGCAGTTGATCAGGTGGTTCACCTATGGTGTATTAATGTGCAGGTGTTACCAGATGAATTTCTGTGTGTTTTCTCCTGTTACATACTGTTTATTTCAAAAAGAGAAAGAAGGAAGAAGCCAAGTTCGGCAGACGCTGCAGAGAAGTGAAAAGGTATGAACAAAGAGAGATTCGGATGCAGCAGCAGCTGCCACAGTTGTACCACGGCTCCTAGACGTGGTACAAGCCTCCCTATATAAGCTGCTTGTGTCCAGGATTTATATCTCAGCGGTGAATTGCACTGGAGCAGGAACTACCATAGCTCAAGGTTATCTCGTGGGTTTGTCCCCTCAATTCCCCACTTTTTCTTTTTTTGGGTTTTTTTTTGGTAAATAGGAGAGGTATAGGATTAATAACATGGGGGTATGAAAAGAAGCGTTTGTAAAAACACAGATGCTGCATTTGTATGTGAATGTATAGCATTTTATTTTAACAGCCAGTTGACAGTTAGTTGTGGGGTGACTGACAGTTGCCTGAGTTTAAGCTGTGAGGAATAGCAGGCTGCAGCACAGAGCTGGGCTGAGCTGCGGCGTCGCTGAGGTTAGAAAGGACCTCTTGAGATCAACCAGTCCAACCCCCTTGCTAGGACTGGTCTTTAGTTTAGGTACAAGACATTATGCATTCAGTGATGTCCTGCAACAAAAATACTCCATGTTAATACTTTACACCCTGTTGCAAGTAGGCTGCAGGCTTTTAAAGCCACCATTTGAAGAAGGAGTGTTATTTTTGGAGATGTTTTTAGGCATACAGTAGTGGGACAGGAAATGGCATTCTCAGTGGTATTTGAAACTCTGCAAGAGGGAGAGAGCACTCAGGACTTGGCAGGAGTCATGAGAAGAATCAGTAATTTACATTGAAAGTTGAGTTAAAAAATGCACTGATTTTCAGTTCTCCGATATGTAACAGTCGTGTTACAACCTTTCACAAAGTCTAGCACCAGGAACATTTCACCACTAATTCTTCTGTACTTGTTCTGTTGCGCTGGGTAAGTCTCTGAGCTCCTGTGCCGTAGGCTGAAATTCCCATGGCTCAGCCTGGCAGGGGAACTGAAGTCCCTGGGGCTGCCTGCTGGGTGACTTTATTTCCAGAAGATTTCTTCATCATAGAGAGCTTCTAGAAGTCCTGAGGCCTTGAGCTGAAGGGCTTTTGGAGGTAGTAATTACACCTTAATTATATGTGAAGTGAGTGCAGAGCAGGGACAAGCCTCAGTGCCATATTTTGATATGCCAGCTGTATTAAAAACAGGGCCTTTTCTTACTGAACCATCCAAATGAATGTTAGCAAGGTCAACAGTACACACATATATTCAACTATCTAAAGTTTTAAGATTTAAATTGTGTATTGTGGACTGGTGTGATCTATGTTTAATCAGAAAGAAAGCTTGAGACTGCATTCACCTGTAGTTTGACTTAAATGCTCTCTGGGCAGAAGTGAAACTAAGGGTGTTCAGGAGCTTGCTGTTGAGAAATCGTTTTTTTAGTGTTTGCTATCTGTGAAGACAAGTGCTAAGTCTATTTGAAGCCTTACTGAAGAAGCAAGGTACATTGAAATGCTTTTATCCAAAAATTATGTCAGGAACATGATGGATGAAAATCGATTTCCTGTCTGAATCAAGGAACAGGAATGACTACCTCTTTCCCCTTTTATTGTCTGCACTCCTCTTTAACAAGTCCCGCTCCTGGAGTCCATTACTACATCTCCCTGCTTTTATTTTCCACTTTTTCAGAAAAGTTCTGTCCATATGTTTAGGGAGAAAAGCTTGACAATATGCATCTTAAACTTAGGAAAGCAAAACAAATACGTCCCACTATGTACTCAGGTGCCTTCAGATATTATTCTGATTACTGTCCATGTCAGACTGCCTTGACAGCCCTGAGCTGAAGAAGTTGAAACTGTCTCTGTACATGGCCAAGGAGAGGCAAGTCTGACTGCAGCATGCAATACAGAGGCACAGCAACTTCTCAGAACATGGGCAGGGTTGAAAGACACAGGAAGGACATTTGTTATAGTTAAACAAATCTGCAACTTATATTTTAATTTAGCAAACTGATGGGGTGTTTTAAGCAAAGGACTTGATGTGAAACAGAACCTCCCTATGCTCTATTTCCCCAGGGATTTAAAAGGAGCCTGCTGCTATTTTTCACCTTGTTTCCACCTCCTTTTGCTGTTTCTAAGATTTTTCCCTATTCATCTCTTTTCCACGCTCTTCTCTGCATTCTCAAATCCTCTCTGTCAGGCGCTTGCTGTCAGTCATAGCAGATCCTGCTAAGTAGATGTCTTCTTTTCAAAATCTCTTGCTTATATATCATTTTTCAGGCCCTATCATATGTCCAATTCCACTAAGGGATTTAAAACAGGCCAGGGGAAGAGGCAAAGTTTACCTTTTCGCAGCAGCGACACTTTATGATGGACAACAAACTTCTCATTATTTGTTAACTGATACTAAAACTTACTAAACCTCCTGGGTCATCCTCCTTAACAAAAAAGGTAAGAAATTAATCTCATTGCTTGGTCTTAGGAAATACAGTGTGACTCCTCAAGGCTGCTGTCTGCAGAAGCTCAAGATTTGGTCAGAACTGGTGCGTGAACCCCTGCTCACACCTTGCCACGTGCAAATTAAAGTAGTGAAGTGCCTGCATGCAGGGCAGTGGTGGCACAGGTGAATTAGGCAGATACCTTTACAAAGCAGTCCCTGCCGTCTTCTACATCAGTCTTTCACAGTCTGTCCCAAAACTTTTCATATGGCCTCTCTTGTTACGATATTCCTCAAGCACAGAGAAAAAAGCTGGACATTCCTGTTCATTTTCTGGAGGTAAACAAACAAAACCAAAATAAAATGAAACAAAATAGAACAAAACCTATAAAAATCTTCCAATAGCAATCAAGCTGTGGTATTGCCTATCACTGGGAGAACTTCCACATGAAAAGAAACAGTTAAAAATTGAAGAACAAACAGTGAATGAAAAGATTTTTTTAAACTAGTATAGTCAGAATTAATTTTCACGTTTAGAAAAAAAGGAAAATTTCATCTTGAGTAACCTCAGAATCTGTTTTGAGGAAGTGTCTATGTAATTACTTCTCATAGTAAAAACAATGTTAAGTAAGGCATAATGCGGTATTTTCCAGACTTGTAGTAATAATAATAATAATAATAATAATAATAATAATAATGATAATAATAATAATAATAATAATAATAATATAATTATAATAATAATTATATATAATTATTATAACAACAACAACAACAACAACAATAATATTATCATTATCATCGTCTTACAAACATCATGACAAAGCTTTTCTCCATCATTCTTGGGCTTCTGACATGATGGGGTTTTAGTGCAACTCCAGATTACTTGGACTAGCAGAAGTTGTGTGTAAAAATATTCTTTACTAATACAGGAAGTTTTTGACCAGCATATCTATAGATTTATATTTTATCATTGGCAAACCTTAACTATAAGAAAATTTGCATGATATGGTTTTATATTAGATGAAGATTATTTCGTTCAGCTGCTGAGGGCAACAGGCAGGGAACGCTCAAATGTATATCCCAAACTGTGGTTGTACTGCAGAAAGTTCATGCTGACAGGGTCTCTCCAAGTGGCCTTTTACATTTACCACCACTGGAGACAAAACATAGGACTAGACAGTTGCTCTGATTCAGAATGCTTTTTTTGTGTAACATATCTACTTTGTTAATACGGTAAGGACTAAATTTGCATGAGCACTTTGAGATCCTCAGATGAAATGCTTGTTATTCTCACTGCAACAGTCACCAGATGGTAGTGTTAAAGTCTTATTTGGTATGCAAATATTTCAGGCTTTCCAAAAATACATTTTTTTTGTGCATTGCAGGATTCTTTTGTTTTGTTTAGGTATAAACCACAGAAAGTAGCAAAAGAGTTTTTAAAATGGTGGTTTCTTGGTTAAAAAACATTAGTAGCTGGTAGAGGTTCATTGAAGAGGTACTCATCTCTATGCACTCTGTTCAACAATTGGGATGCATACCACAGGTAAAGAGATCACCCATAAACACCCAAGCACATAAACATATAAAACACACGTTCTCCATACTTGCCTTCCTGTACAATAGGCAGAGCTACGAGACGTGCTAGTAGGGTGGCAATAGAAGGTTGGGGGTTTTCTCCATGTCATGCTTAGTCTGTGTTGTTTTCAGATTGCATTTTGTGATCTCGTGTTTGCAGCATCTGGGTTATTGGAGAAATTGCTTGCAGAACACCTACTGTGGTTGTGTTTCCCTTTCTGCAGTGAAGCATGTCTCTGGGTAAAGAGCATAACATCAGTTTCAACTTGTTGCATTCCTGAAGTTAAAGTCTTTGCTCCTCCGGAAGGGGTCAGCTCTCTACCACTGTGGGCTCCTCAGTTATATGCTGGTATACACTGCTCTCTTCTACAGTCTGGATTCCAGTAAGTCCTTTATCATGTGTTTAGTTACTTTAGCCATGCACTTAAAACACAGGGATTTCCTTAGTGTGCATTATTTGGACTACAGGTCCTGAATGTCAGAACAGTGCTATTTGGTAGTTGCTCCTCTTGGATGAACAGAGGATGCTGGAGAAGAGCAGGCATTATGTAAACTGGTTGTGAAAAGCTCTAATCAATGCAATCAGTTTTTTCAAATTGATTTTTTGTTAAGGTTTTTGTTCTGTACCAGTTGTCACCCATTTATTGGTTGTGATGGGCTTTGAGGAAAGCCATTAAATGCCCATGAATTAGTGGCATTAGTGATTTTATACATGTTAATGAACGACACGCATCAAGGTATTTCAGCTTGCAGTCACCTTTTTTCCTCACAACATGGCAGTGCTGGCTGTGGAGGGAAAGCATGGAGGTGCTTTGATCCAGGGAGCAGAACATCATGAAGCCCAGTTGACATGAAAGAGTTGCCATGGCAGTGCTGCAGTCCCAGCTATCTAGCTAGATATTTAGAGGCTGTTTCTTAGTCCTGCACGCTCTCACGTTTCAGAAGCACACACACACGCCTTGCTTTCCCTAGCAAGACTGTGAAGTGAAGGTGTCTTTCTAGTGACAGCTAAGTTGTCACAAAGATACGCTCTTTTTAGTTCTCAAGTCATTTACACTTATGTCAAAAGCTCAGCAAACCTTTGTATGCCATCAGTGAAAACATGTACTCTGGATAGGCTGCTGGGCTGTAAGGCTGCTGAGCTATTAAAAAAACAGATTTAGGCAGATAGCATCTAGACCTTCAATCACTCTACATTTCAGACTTCCACACAAGAACAGTGCACACAGGTCGACTAGCAAGCCTCTTTGCTCCACTGAACACTTAATTACTGTAAAAGTGTTTTCTTTGACATGTACACTGGATCTGTAACACAACTGTAAAAAAATGTATAAACTGAAACACACAGAGAACAGGGAAGAAATCAGGAGGGGGATGAACATATGAGGCAGCTTAAAGATCTCTGCTTTTTATATCTTGAAAATGATGATCAGTATTTTATGCACTGCACAGGGAGACACATTTTGCCCACGCTTATATATGTACTTTACTGAAGTTACTTGGGATGTAAGCTGGCTGAATCTGATCTTGCATTGCAAAATCATTTTTGTCAGGAGGCACAGTACAGTTAGCAGGCCCCCTGTCCTTTTGCAGCCCCCCTGTCCTTTTGCTTAACCATCCTGATGAGTACTCAGGATTGCTAAGGATGGCTTAGTTTAGGAAGCATTCAACTTATTTTCTTTTACAGTGAGAAGGCAATTCTCTAGATAACTATCAAAAACTCTTTTATGTTCCTTTTAGAAAGAGGCCAGCAGAGTAGCAAAGATTATACATTACTGTAATTCAGTAAGGATACACTTCTGTGCAGAAGCTCTGGAGTCCGGTGTTCATACTGATTTTGGGGGTAGATACTTTTCCGTGATAACCATAGAGTCATTCCACAGCAGTTTTGAAGTCTGTTCATTACTAGATTCTGGATTTGCTATAAGGATTTGCAAATAGGAGTGGAATAAGACAAGGTGACCTAGCCCCTCCTGCTTTTAGTAAGATGACTATTGCTGCCTCAGCTCCAGGACCATTTTTTCACTAGAGCTGTGAATGGCCGGTCTGTAAATGAAAGGATCAATAATTATCTCTTAAAATAAAACACACCTGATCCTGTGTCTCTCCCTTCTCTCAGATCTGGCCACAGTACCTGTTTCACACTCAGCCCTCCTGATGTCATCAACCCCAGCTCCCATGTCTTCCTGCTATGATGATGTCCATGAAGATGTGTTCCCAGTAGTCCATAGCAGGAATGCATGGGTTCATGTCCATGTTACCTGGTGAGCTGTACACATGTATAAGGAAACTTTTTGCCACTTGAAACTTGCTCACTTATATCCAGCAAGTGTCCTTCCAGATTTCTCAAAATTAAGGTAAAATACTATGACTTCATCTGGAATTTTTCCCACCTTTATATTTTGGGAGACTTTTTTAAAATCCCCCCAGATTCAGTCACAATTCAAATGTAGAAAGCCATTGTGCTCTTTATTGCCCTCACAAGGAAGGGTTCTTCTGGATTTTTGTGTAAAACCCTAACACAATAAATTTAGGTGTTACCAATAAAATGCAAGCTCGTCATTCTTAACTTACAGTAATTTCAATGAAAGTAGCTGATTGCATAGGAGATCATGAAGATTTCAAAAAAATATAGCAAGGAAAACTAGGAAACTTATCATACTCCTCATTCCCACATATCAAGGAGAAAAGCAGTTCACCTTGGAGATAATGTTAAAAACCCCCACATTTGAGGCTATGCCAAATGATATGTACGCACCACACTGAAAGGTGTGACTCCATCTAGTTTGTTTGCAGATTGTCTGGGGGACATATCAGGTTGGGACTTAATGTGGATGGGGTTTTCCAGGTCCCGAATAGGTTTTAAAAGAGGTCCACAGTTTGCAGTGCTGGAGATGACAGTTCAAATCTTGCTCAGGATCTGTGATATATCTTCCTCTGATGTAGACCTATTCTTACCCACCCTAGAGCAAAAACTATTAAGAGCAGTAGAAGAACTAATGCAGATCCTGTCCACGATTTCCTAGAAAGGAGCATAGAGCCTGGAACAGCCTGCATTTATCAAAAATATTTACTGGTTTTGCAGGAAATCCATTGCACTTAAACTAGTAATGTGAATGTGATGCACTGTAATTGTATAATAGTATGGTATAAAATTCTGGCGCATGTAAAATCTGCCTTGTATCTTTATCTGACATAGGAGGAGGAGATCCAGATCTCATGGGAGAAATGTTGCTATGACAATTTACACGAGCTAAAAATATACTCGTGAATGCTTAAAAGTCCAGCTAGTAAAAGCAAAATTCCCATTCCAGGATAAAACTGAACAGTTTATTGGAAGTTCAGAAATGTGTAATTCTGTGGAAGGTACTTTGGCCTTGAGTTATGTTTCTACATTCAAAGAATTTAGTCTCTGCAGTGAACAGTAAACAATTAAAAATTTAAATTGCGTAAAAAATACATATGTTTTGCATAGGTCTTCTATGGTGAATTGCATGTTATTGCATTTGCAAGTTTGTTTGAGCATGTGAAATGCTGTCTGTGTGTTGACCCTTCCCAGAGACCAGCTATACAAGGGTGCTCACAAAAGATGATCTTCCAGGGCTGTCGAAAGACATGTGACTTTCTCAAATAGACAAGCAAAGATATGGCTGTGCAAATCATTATGTCATGTCCAAACAAGAAGTGTGCAGGAATAATTTTCCAAATGTCTCTGTCAGTATTTTTACAGTACCATCATCTGCAGAGTGGGCTGGAGTTCTGGTTCCTAAATCATTTTTTGCAGTCAAAAACACAAATGAGGATGTGACAGGTCCACATACACCTCCTTCTTGTCACAATGTCTCTTGTACTTGAGTATCATATACTGATGGAGAAGGCAGAGTCGTTACTTTGCCTTTCTGATATAGGTAAAACCAAGTATTTTGAAAGGCTAAAAGCAGTATTTACATGGCCCAAATTCTAGCTCAGGCCCCATGCCTTAGCATTTGTTTGTGGCTAGACATAGGTTTTCAGTCCTCAGATGAATAACCATTTGAAGGGATCTGCCTATCTCTGCTGAATGCCAGGAGCCAGCAGTACAACACCAAGCAGTGCTCCTCTGATTTGGGATCCCTTAACAGTGTTTACATTGTGAGACCCTGTAATTCACTGTGGGCTCTAGCTTTCCAAAACCTTGCTGAGGGCACGTGGGACTTCCCACCACCTTTTCAAAACACAGCTCAAATCCCTAAGGCTGCTTCATTGGCATTCATTCCCTCCATCCTCTAGCTAAACCAAGGCCATTTGAACCAGACTGGCATTCAAGTCTCAAGGGTCACAGGAAAAAGGGCCCAATTACATGCAGGTCCCAGATCCTAGTGTATGGCCTGATGGAGATGCTTCTGTTACAGGCTTCTAAATCAGATAATCAGTTCAGAGAAATCCTGTAAGTATGCCCAGGAAATTTTACTGAAGCTTTTAAACATTTTTGCACATTCTCTGAAATTCACTTAAGAAGATGCAGTAACTGGAAGAAATGAAACTTTTCATTATTGTGGTGTTTGGGAGCAAGCATATGCTGAAGAAAATTAAGAAATACAGGTGAGAGTTGAAAAGAAGTGAGTCAAACTTGAAAGACCCAACTGTTCTGCTCGCTGGCTGAACTGCTAAGCAAAACTCCCTTGACTTCACCTATAGGAGGGCAGCCCAGATGATTATAATGCTAACAAAGTTAGAAAGATCCATGAAGCGCTGTAACCAGAGTAGACCCTTTATTTTATTCAGGTAAATAGTCAGATGTTTGACTTTGACTTCCTTTTCTTCTGTCTCTTTCAGATTAGGGTCCATAAAACTCAGTTTGTGGTAACCTCCTTTTACTCAGTGCATCCAGCCTTTCAAGTTATTGCGCAGGTTTAAAAATTTGGCAGAAGCAAAATTCTTTTTCTTGAAATATTGGGTGCTTATCAGCAAACAATTTGAAAATAAGTTCACAATCCTCACACTTCTATTTCGTTTAATGCAGCCAGAGAATAAAATCTGATGGTGTGTAATTTTTATAGTCTTCTTGATTTTATCTAAAAATCAACAAAACACTCAGGAAAACGTAAGCCTTGGTGCTTTCCTTGCTTTGTTTTTTAAGAGGTATGTTATCAGTTCTATAAAAGTTGATAACTTACTTTCTTCATTTTCTTCCAGCTTGAATTTTCCTTTGCGTTTATTACTGTGGGGAGTGCTATCCTTTATTGCGTGTTAGAACCCACCATGGTACATTATTTTGTTCTTACCTGTTATTTTTCTTCATGTGTTGTAAGGTCTACAAGCACTTGTCAGGGCTGTCCCATTGGGGCAGAGCTCTGGTTATGCATACATGTATGCTTGCTGCCAAGGTCAGGTATGGTTTTGCAGAGACAGCTTTGCAGTGCTGAGTCCCCAGGTCTGGTGTGCTGTTGACTTAGCCTGAACTTTTCACACACCCTTCCTGCACACTGCAAAGTCCCTGATGTGTTTTTACGTAGCTCACGATCCTGTCCGTAGATACTTTCTTTATACTCACTCACCTGGCAAGGTTTATCATTCCCTAAGCATAAATTGCAAAAGGATACTTAGTGCTGTCAGTGTGTGGATCACCTAACTGCCAAGCTGAAGGATGGATGTTCCAGCAGAGTTTGGGACATAATCCTAACCCAGTAGTTTCTGCAAAGTAGGATCCAAGAAATACATATATTGTTCCAGGTCTGTCCTGTTGTGTCTGATGGTGGAAGCCATACCTGCAACTGCCAGTCCTAATGCAGCGTTCAAGAAGGGCCTTCCATACATAGTGTGCAGTGCTATGTTTGCAATTCTGGCCTGTCTGGATTGCTGAGATGAGCCTGCAGGTAGGGGCAATGATACTGCAACATTGAGAAAGCTGGGGTAAGTTTTGTTATATTAGCTTTTCAGGGCAAGCACTGAATTGCATCTCGCTATATCGGGGAAAGGTAATGGGGGAGAGAGCAAAACGAGGAACCTTGCAACAGCAGGACAAGAGTGTCAACAGTCGTCAGGGAGTGGAGGTGTGGGAAGAAGCAAGAAACCTTCTGACTTATGCACACAAGAAATCAGCAGCCTGGGAACACCAACTGTTGCCTTTCCTGGAAAGAAAAAGGAGATATATTTTTGCATTGCCTTGAAGTATTCCAGGCAGAACACCAACGTCAGTGATGACTAACTTAATGACTGGGGCTGTGGAGGGGAGGGGAAGTCACAGCTTCGTTCCCACCATGCCTGCAGACATTGTAGCCAGGCAGTTCCTCTCTGCCCCAGTTTCTCTGGGAGGAACTCAAGTGCCTTGGCCTAAGGGGTGCTGTGAAGTCAGAGCGCTGCAAAGAAAGGATCCAGGTCAGTTCCGTGAAAAACAGGTAGCCCCTTGCTCCCGCTGCTGTGCTTGGGGATTTATACCTGATGGTGTTAGGATGGATGAGTGTTATCCTCTCTGCTCCGGTCCGACTGCAGGGCTGGGAGCAGAAGGTGAGGTTTTACCTCTTTTTTCGAACACTGGGCTGGATCTTCTTGGATTTGGTCTTGCCTTGCTGAATTGCTGGTAAAAAGTCAGATGCTTCTGAGTTGAAGAAGCAGACCTGCTTTGCCACAGGGAGTTACAGTGTTGCACTGCACGCGTGTTGCAGGACAGCGTGGTTCATATAATAAGAATCATAGAGTACCAGGTTGGAAGGGACCTCAAGGATCATCTGGTCCAACCTTTCTTGGCAAAAGCACAGCTTAGACAAGATGGCCCAGCACCCTGTCCAGCTGAATCTTAAAAGTTTCCAATGTTGGGGAGTCCACCACTTCCCTGGCTGATTGTTCTCATTGTGAAAAAATTTCCACTTGTGTCCCCTGCTCTTGAACAGGTTACACAGGTGCAGAGCATCTGTCCTGGTCTGAAGTAAATGGGAGTTTACCCTAATGGCAGTTACATGCCTAAACACCTTTTGAGAACCTAATTCCTATATGCACGACTCTTCCATTATTCTTCTGCCCTTTCTCCCTGTGGTGTTGTGCGATAGACATGTGACAGTTTGTGAGCAGAGTGGGTATAAAAAATAGGATTGGAGGCCTAATACACTGCCGTTTCAAAGGGTGTTATTGTTCTTACTGAATCCGAAGATGAATAATCACATAATAAAGCATGTTAGCACAGAAAGGCTGAAACTGTAGTCATGGAAAATGTGTGCAGTCTTATTGCCATTTTTCTTAGATAAAGCCATGATGGTTCTCCAAAATAGTCTCTAAAGCTTCAGTTTGATTAGATTTACACTTTTACATGTGTTTTTTATTCCTAAGAAGGCTGCAAATTAAGAACTCTGATGTTTCTTATCATTACCGGAACTTTTTTTTTATGCCTTTTAAAACAGAGGTTGTTGCAAACCCTGCGATGACCTCCATAGTAATTCAGGTCAAACATCTCCACCACAATTATTCAATCCGTGCAAATTACCCCTGTGTTGAATTAAATCTTTGCTGCCTTTCATTGTCAGTCTTGCAATTGTTATAGGTCTCCCACACTGCAGCTGAAGATAGGAGAAGTGTCTGACATTAGCAACAAACTTGTATAAATTTATCATTAAGTAGTACTGTAGTACTTACTAGTACTCTTCTGGATAGTTATTAGTACTTTCCTTGACTAAATACCTGTGGAAGATAGATTTGTCAGAGAAGATCAGCCATTAGCTGGCATGGCTTGCTCTCTAATATTACAGGACAGTATGGGGGATGTCTCCAGTGTGGTCTCTGATGTGTGCTCAGTGTCTCCTCTTATTCACCAGTTCAGTGTGAACTCCACACCTAGCAGGCTGACTACCTAGTCATGATCGTGAAAATATTCAGAGCATTGACTTCTTTTTATCCTACCTTTGTTCCATGAAAGTGGGAAGTGGGAAATGTGCTAAGAAAAAAGCCAAGTTGACACCAAGTTTATAAAATAAAACTAAGTAACAGAATTTTCTTGAAATTTTGACAAGTCTGCCAGCCTTGCATAAAACTGTCAGTTTCTTACAGAGTATTCTCCAGTAATGATACTAGATTAATAGAATGGAATAAATCACAGAGCTCTAGCAATCCAACCAGAGCTTACTCAGCAATGAATTTTGATTGTTGCTTTAGTAATCAAGGTTTGGCTGTCAAAAGCCCTTTCTCATTTTTCAAAGCTTGTGAGTGTTCAGCTGACTGAAGATAACTGAAGCTAGTTATTGAGCATTCTCCCTGAAAAGTCGTGCTCCAACACCTTGATGCGTTGAATGCCGAGTATCTCTTTTATCTGTGAGAATAAAATACCTGGAAAAATCATCTTTAAGAACTGATCCATATTTTTACCTTTACTGTTAAAAAGATTTTTGTGATGTAAAGCATCTGACTTGAGATACGTTCCACATCACCAGTAACCTATTTTCTTCCATGTTAGAATCACTGGAGAGAATTATCTCTCTTTGTCATGGATGAGGTCAGATCAACTGGTTGTCATTAGTCCAAGTATACATCAGATCAGCCTACTGATACCATTTCCAAATGGAAACACTGGTTTTACTGCTGGTAGAGACTTGTGGCTTTGCAAAGACCCGTTTTTAAAAACAGATTTGATTGCCCCTCTTGATACTTACCACATCCAAGTGTTTTATCATGATTGCTATGATAGCCTTCCAGCAATAGTAGTGCTGGTTCACATTTCTCTCATTAGAAATTTTCCTTTCTTTCTTTCGGAAGGTGTATTTTGTTTGGTACCCTCTTCGCCCCTGCTTCTGGTCCACCTTTTAATATTTTACTGCTGAAAATGCTTTAAAAAATAATTAGCGGTTTAGCAGAAAGTTGGGAGAAAGGAAATGTTACAGGGCATGAATCCCTCTAAAGGGGAGGAAATTGGCAGATAGATACGATTATGACCTGAAAAAAAGAGCAGTGGTGCCTCCTGGTGCATTTTGGGAAAGGCAACTCCATTACTTTAGGTACTATTACGGCAAACAAGTAACTCACTGCACTAGAAGAGGCCGTGCACATGGAAATCCTGGTGAGGACTTTCAAAAGTAACGCCGCTGTTTGGGTACTCTGTTTGAGGTGTGTTGAAAGTGCCTATATGAAGGCACCCGGTGATTCTGGTCACTCTTCAAAGTCTTATCTCACCAGTTTGTATTTCTCAGTGGGCTTCCCTGAACAACTCAGAGTTGTAGTGATTTAACTAACTTGCAGTTGTAGGGAAAGATTGATTCAATAAAGCTTCAAGCCCAATTCTGAGCTTAATTGGGGAATCTGGTCTCACACCTTGAGTTTTGCAATAGCCCCTGCAAGATGTTTTGCTTGGGTATCTCCTTAGACACATGAATGCTCACCTCAGCTGATGACTTCATCTTCACATGGGTACAGATGTCTGTCCTATGGATCAGTTGCAGATTTCGGTCCTGTGACTAGCTCATACTAACTTTTAAAGATTCTTGAAGATGCCAAAGGCTTCCTCTTAGATTCTAACCATGGAGAAGTACACGGAAAATAGACTGCATTTGGGATTCATGATGAGAGCTACAGTCATTGAATAGGGTGTTGCTGAAGGATGCAATGCTGTGGGTAGTCTCCTGTTTGTAGGACATCTGCTTTTAACTGTCATTGGTTGGTTACATCAATCAAAGCAGCCTCCACGTTGCCTTGTATTCATATAAGCAGCCATGAGGCCTCTCACTGACAGATTCCTTAACATATACCCTCCCTTCCTAAGCGGGTAACATTTCACAAATCCGTTTCTAGTGCTGACAGTGCCTAAAGTAGAAAAACAGACCGAGACAACAGACCGAGACGAACCCAGTCATTCAGAAAACTAAATTAAGGCTAGGTCCTGTATCTCACAAGGCTGAGTAAATGCATCCCAATACCTACCCCCTAGTTAGGGTCCAGGAAATATTCACAATTTTTACTCTATCTTGTGTCCAGTTTCAGAATTCAAGGGGAGGGGGGGGACAGGCCAGGAACTTTACAGTATTTAAATAATAATAAAAAAGGAATGCCTTTTTGCAGGATTTTAATATTTTGTCGCTATCCAGCCAGCTGCTACAGTAACTTGAGGTCAAGTTCTCACATTTTTTTTCCAGAAAAGGAGGAGCGATATAGGAAAACCTGTGAGCTTTTTTAATAAGATGTTTTTCATTTTCTAGCCCAACTATAATTTCAAATGTATGACGTACTTAAACAATTGAATTTTCCCCTGCCTGCTCTTCTCTCCCTGTTCTAGGTATTCCTTCATAGGATGATTTTCTTATTTCAGAGAAGCATTACTTCATGTGCTCTGTATTCATAACACCCATCCCAGGAGCATGCAAGCCGTACTTTTGTTCTATTGATTAATGTAGTATTAGTAAGATGTTTTGAAGATGGTAAGCACCCTCAAAGTGCTAATATAATTATCATCTTTTCTGCCAAGTATATTGCTAGGTGAAAATGTAATATGGGTATGATTAATCCAAGATGGTAACAGGTAGGAGTTTCATAACATGTTAATGGCTTGGAAATCACAAGTTACAAAAGCATCATTAGTTTAGAGTTTAAAACATAGCTTACAGAGCCAAGTGCACTATTAAAATGCAAACATGAAAATATTCTGATGGAGTTATGGAAATTAGGTGTATGCACGTGCCTGTATAACAGCATAATGCACATATAGCAAAAAAGGCAGACTGGGTTATATTACCATCTTTGTGCAACACAATATTATTGAGGAGTCCCGATACCTGGAAGCACTGCTTCCACCTCTCACTCTTGCCTTCAGTCCCTTTCTTCCCATGCGTTTTTCTCTATGCAGTGCTCCATGACGAAACACTGCTGAAAAGCTGGCCGTATTTCTACTGCAAAGTTATACCCTCACAACTTTACAAGCAGCCCTGACAGGGCCTGCAACAAGGTGAGAATTCCTGAACTTGACTGCTGACAAGTGTGACTTTGCTGACTGGGGCAAAGTGGCTAGGCACATCTGGAAAGGTACCGAATGGTTAGGGTTTCAAATAGAATCATAGAATTGTAGAATCATAGAATCATAGAGTGGTTCAGGTTGGAAGGGACCTTAAAGATCATCTAGTTCCAACCCCCCTGACCTGGGCAGGGACACCTCCCACTGGACCAGGTTGCACAAAGCGTCATCCAGCCTGGCCTTGAATACCTCCAAGGATGGGGCATCCAGAATTTCCGCGGGCAACCTGTTTCAGTGTCTCACCACCCTCACAGTAAAGAATTTCTTCCTAATAGCCAACCTGAATCTCCTCTCTTTCAGTTTGAAACCATCACCCCTTGTCCTATCATTACGCTCCCTGATAAAGAGTCCCTCCCCATTTCTCCTGTAGGCCCTCTTTAAATACTGGAATGCTGCTATATGGTCTCCCCAGAGTCTTCTCTTCTCCAGGCTGAACAACGCCAACTCTCTCAGCCTGTCCTCATAGGAGAGGTGCTCCAGCCCTCTGATCATCTTCATGGCCCTCCTCTGGACCTGTTCCAACAGGTCCATGTTGTTCTTGTGCTGAGGACTCCAGAGCTGGATGCAGTACTCCAGGTGGGGTCTCACCAGAGCAGAGTAGAGGAGCAGAATCACCTCTCTCGACCTTCTGACCACACTTCTTTTCATGCAGCCCAGGATTCTATTGGCTTTCTGTGCTGCAGGTGCAGATTGCCTGCTCATGTTGAGCTTCTCGTCCACCCGCACACTCCAGTCCTTCTCCTCGGGGCTACTCTCAAGCCATTCTCTGCCCAAGTGCGTGGTGTCTTTGGATCTAAGCTAAGAACAGTTATGAATGTACAAATATATCTAGGTTTCTCTGAGAAGTCGATAAATAGGATTGTACTTTACCATGGGTTTTTTGGCTGTGAGCCAAATCAAGGAAGCGGAGACAGCCTGTGAGGCACATATATTCACACCCTCTTGCACTGACCTCGGAGTTTACCCCAACTGCGCATAATTTCTGCTTGATGCAGCAAACTATTTTTCATACCATTATGGTGTGTCACCCCTGAACTCCAGTCCTACAAATAGTTAATTATATGAAATGGCCTATTAACTTCAGTAAAAGGACTACTCGTGCACAGAAAGCTGTGCAGTGCTGGGCCAGGTGCTAATAAAGGAAAGCTGACCGTGTTATTTCAAAGGGCCAAGACTATCTAAGGTCTCCATATAAGTTTAAATTAATTCTCCCAGGAAAGTGAAATATGAGTTTCAATTTCTGTGTTAGTGATAAGTCTCTTACCTTTATTCTCCATCATTTATATTCATTGGCTGCAACAGACTGGAATCTCTGTGGTTTTGCTTCTATATAGAGCGGGATTTTATTTTCTCAGTGTGCAAGGTTTCCTGTTTTCAGTGAAATCCTCTGTCATTTCACTTTTTCCCCGGCATGCTTTTGCTTATTTGCAAGGGTTGTGTGTTTTAATGGACATTATTTTTTCTTGTGTCTCAGCCTGTCAGAAAAGTTTAGTAAACCTTGTGCCTTGTGACAAAAGCATTTAGCAGGTGGAAGGAGCATATGTGTAGTGCGCTCTCTTTGGAGTTGCTGTCTCTGTAAATCACCATGGTGCAGACCAAGAAACATCTGGCATTCCCTTAAGGGGAAGGTTGAGCATAGATTGTTTAATGCTGGCAATCCTAGCAGGGCTCAATGTTTGGCTTCATCAGGAAAAGGAGTTAGGGAAAACCAGCATGAAGCATGTCTGCACCATGTGTGTAGAGATACATGAGCGAGTGTCACCTTGGGGCAAGGAGACAGCAGCCCCCTCACTCCCATTTGACATCTGCCCTACCTGGATCGCCACTCTCTTCCTTGTGGTACGGCATCATTCCAGGTTTGCATCTTGCTTGTATGGTAGGAGAGAACCATACGGCGCTCACCAGGACCTTCTTTGCATCTAGGAAGTTCAAGGTCGCGATGCGAAGGGCAGGCTCTTTTGAACATGGGTCTGTCAGTCAGACATAACACAGCCATAAACTCATGCTCAAAATGTAACTTAGGGCTTGAATGGCTCCCCTTTGGCAGTCATCTGGAATCACTGTGGCTAAGTTCCTGGGAACAGCACAGGCAGCACTGGAAAATACTTACATCTTGAAAATAATTTTGGCATGAGAACCTCCTTTGGAAACCAGGTCTCGTACGTCAGAATTGACTCTCTGAAAATGCTACAGAATGCCTGCTCTCACTCCAAACAGGGAAGCTCTTGAGTCCAGCAAGTTTGTGGGAAGGCTGAAGGTTACATGTAAAAGTGCTCTGGAGAGTTTCAAAAAAGCTGCTTCCTGAAATTGTGCAGTTGAACAGAATAACAATTTGGCCTCTATTGAGTGTGCGTACACAAAGGACTCCCAAAATGAATAGCAAATTGGACCATGAACAAGCATATTGGCTTCCTGGGAGGAGAGAAAGTAGGTCCCACTGCACAGTGATAAGCTGTTTGATGACCCTCACAGCGCTGCCACAGCAGCTAGCCCATGGAGGAGGACGCTATAAACAGAGGAAAGGCTCTGGTAGTAAGAAATTATAGGCCATGTGAAATACACAAAAATGTACAATATCCATTGCATTGAGATTTCCCCTTTAGTTGCTCTGCTGTGTAAAGCTAATTGCAAAGATCAATAGACGAAAAAATCAGTTACTGTTAAGAGCACACAGTTTTCTGAGCTACTGAGTTTCTTTAACATGTCTGGGCTTCCGTAACAATTTACACATGTAATAGAGCCGAATAATTTAATCCAGTGTACTTATTTCTCAGAAGTTATTGCGTTTTTAAGTGAATAACCTTGCTCAGCCTTTACCTTTGCTCCTTATAACGTTGCCTGATGGATGCTGGAAGCAGAGGAATTATGGTGCTCCTAGCTTACTGCTCTGTTTTAAAGAGGGCGGCGTGGGCCAGTGGGCTGGAACACAAGAGATGGATTCTCCACCAGGTAACCTTGAGTGTCTGGTTTCACACCTATGAGCTTCAGTTTGCTGCGTAGCTAAAAAACGAAAGGGGAAGGGGAGCTGATGGCACCTCCTCTTTGCAACTGCTTGAGACATAAGCAAAAAGCTCTGTCTAAGAAGCAAGAGTGACCTGCAGCTACACCTCCTCAGGCAGGTTAGTTTTGGTACATGATTCAGTTCTCCCATCTCACTGTTATTCTGTACTAAAAACACACGACTTTAATCTGAATGCACTCATTCTGATCTGTCTGTTCAACCTGTTTTTCAAGGTTAATGGTTAAATGGCTAAAAATACAAATGAGGATATATACAGGGTTTGCTGGAACAATGGTGTAAAATTTTACTTACTGTGTAATGCTACTTGTTCTTCATCCATCATAGTCTTAAAGCACAAGGGATTCCTCCTCCTGTGAATTACAGCTGTTACAGAAAAAAAGCATTTTACTGATCACCGTCAGTCTAACCTTTCGCAACAGCTCTTTAAAGACAGAAGCAGAAAGTCGGAATTGTATCTCAGTATCTCACAGATATCTCACAGATATCTCAGTGTATCTCACTGTATCTCAGTGCAAAAGCCATGAAGAAGTAGTCAGTGAAGCTGTATTAGTAGTGAAAGTCCATTTCAGTATAAATGTAGAAAGTTAAAAGAATCTATGCTTCAATATCTTTGGGAAGCTAAAAAGAACGTGAAACCCATTTAATATTTGTAGATGAACCACAAATATCTGGATGCTGCTGTAAGGCTGTTTCAGAGTCTTCAGGAACAATCTCGGCTATGATCCGGGTGTTGTGTTCTCTATTAAAGGAAAAACATTTAGCTGCTTCCAGAGCTGACATGAGTCATTGTTTGTTTTCTGTTAGAGCAACACTTAAGAGTCCTCAGCAGGGACTCTGAAAGTGAGTTAGTTCCCTTGTATTTCTGTCCAGTTGTCTGCATGCTGTCCAGATTTAGAAGAGGCAGTATCTGTCTCGAAGTACTTGAAGTCTTACTAGGCAAGACAGCAAAGTTCTGGAAAAACAGACAAAGAGGAGTGAAATGAGTAGCCAATACCACTTAACACCTAGAAGCTGATATTCTGAGTCCTAGAGCAATGTCTTACACAACAAAATACGTTCTGCCTTTTAAGACGCTGAATCTGTTTGAATAGTTGAAGCTAGTCAGAATAATAATGCAAAAGAATCAGAAAAGGGATAAAACATTGTGCCTTAGGATAATTATGGTGGTGTTACTGATACCTTAATGACCTATTTAATTTTTAGACAACATATTTTTTCAAAATTGTTAAATCTCATATTAAAACCTAGAAGTGCAACATGATTCTTTAAGGTACATGTAAAAATGAAGTTATTTTCTCTGCCAAGTGGTTTTTCCACCTGATACATCCTGGATGTTCTATTAATCATCATAGTAAACAGAAACACTAGCATTAAATGCTCATCAGTTCTCTACATGTAGGGCACTGTAGTCTATGTGTGTATGTGTGTGCTCTTTTTCTCATACATGATAGCACAATGTAGAAGAATCCTGTAAAGGAAGGAGAAGCATCCTTTAAAAGAGCGTTCATATTTTCTGATGTTGCAGTTTTCAGAAGCCACCAGAAAACAGCCAGAGCAGCTGGAAGCCTGAGTGTCGGATGGCTTGAGACAGTTGTGTACGTGTGTTGAGGAGAGCTCTGTTGCACCTGTCGGTTTCAGTATTTTTGTTTCCCTACAGCACTAAAGGTGCTATGAGAAAGACTGTAAATGAAGCAACGGCCATCAAGTATTTCTGTAGCGGTTTTTCTGTAGAATATGGAGGCTGGGTGAAGCAAATTTGTGAACTATTATAAACTGGCACTTGGGCTGGCAGTTAGGAGATGCAGCTATCCTGGGCTCATCCTGTATTTTCATAATGCATGGTTACATGTCCTCTCTTCCTCTCAGTGATGGATAATTACATGGAAATTATACAGACCTCTAAAATAAATCTCCGAAAACTATCTACTTGATTTCAAATGTTTCAAGATTACTCAGAACTGTAAGAAAGACTGAATAAATTTTCTGCAGCAGTGCCTGCAGTTTTGGAAACTTTGATCCAAATACAGAACATCACATTAGTAATGAATATTGCTTAATTTTCATAAAGGCATCCATAGTTGAGGTCATAAATCCCATATTTCCATAGAAGGACATAATTTCACCTGGAGGTTTTGTTTGCGTCCCCTGCTTGGTTTTTTTGGGTCTCATAAATGAGGAACTGAGTGATGCTTTTCCTATGGGGGAATCAATTATCAAGTTTCTTTCCCACACTGAGTCTCTGATAATCTCGTCAGATTAATTCTGCACTCGTTCATTTCATGCAGCAAGGGCAGTTGTCCTTCCCTCCACCAGGAGACCAATGGGTGGGTATCTTCAAGAAGTGCTGTCTTTTGCAATTCCTGCCCCTTTTCTTGAGTTTGAAGGGCCATTGTCAGGACAGGGGGAAAAAAGATTGATCCTCTTGGGGTTTATGGACTCTGGCCACGTCAGCAAATAATTTGGTAAAAAAAGAGCAGTCCAAAAGACTGAAACATTTGATGCTGCAATCATTAACAACTACCCTGTATGCAGTTCAGGTTTTATTTCAATCTGGGTTTAGTTTAGCCCCTGAATTAAGCATCTAGACTCTTGTGAATCAAAGCAGTCACAAGCACAAGTCATTCGTGCAAACCCTTATGTTCCCATTAAGGTCTGGAGTATATTTGATATAAACCAGAGCAGGGATTTTGAACAGTTTTCCTCTGAAAGGAATCCACTTCACATACCCCAAACCCACTCTGCATACAGAATCAATGTTCAGAACGTGGAAATTACTGAGGATTTGTCTTCATAACTGCACCTCTGTTTCAAACAAAAAATGTAAATATAACTGTAGCCTTACACAGGGATAGTCCAGAAAATATTACAGTTGTTTGCTGCAATGACACCATAGTCAATGCTACAATGCACTGACACCAGTGCTTGTAGTGGCAATGGACCATTCCTACCTGTAGGCACTGCACCTTGCAGCAAGTGTTCACAAAACTGCGTTTTTGAACAGTAGCCCCCTACATTTCATGGAGGCTAGTATGACAAGAAAATTTATATAATATTTCTGTTTGCAATACTTCAAGCTACAAACAACACTTTTGGTCTGGCTTTGGTCTTTCTGTCTTGCAAATCTGATGACAGAAAAGAAGTGCAGATTTTGAAATCTGGTATATTGAATTAGTCATTGGTTCATTTTACCATGCTGTGAGAAGTACATGCAGAGTCATTAACAGCTGGTCTCCTGAAGTGTTCTATACCGAAAAATGATTGATGCGCATTCAACATTTTGAGTCTTGGCATCATATGCAATTACAGAAATGGTGATGGAAAAGTTTCAAAACCAGCAGTGGTGTAGAGCAAGAGTTCTGGTTCATAATTAGTCTGTCCTATCTCATTTAGGATTTCGTATTTTTGAAAAGTAAATTTTATTAATCTGATAAAAATAACCATAATGGTATATGTGGAAGAGATTAATAACAGTAGCAGTAAAAAGAACAAAACCAGTCTTGCCGTAAGTATGAATATAAGTCTGGTAACATAGCCTGGTCAGAAGCTCTCGGGTGCTGATAGACAGAATTTAAATACTTAGGAGATGTATAGAAAATTGAAGAAAAGCAGAGCTGATACTGATAAGTCTTAACTGCAGAGCTTTGCAAATGAAATCACACATCAGGCCTGATCTGGCATCTGCATGAGAAGGAATGGGATAGCAACCAGTGAAACATGCTCATGAGGTGTTGTGGACAGTGCTGGGACTGCCAAACCTGTCCTGACTTAAAAAACTCTGCCTCAAAAACACCATCTGTTCTTACAAATCTGAATATTTTAGTGAACAGCATTGCTAAAAAAACTGCAACAACATCCCTCAAATGCACACATCATATATTCAGACTGTGCTGTCATTGAATAATAAAGTTGTGATTAAAACAGAACAGGAGGCAGCGAAAATCAGCAATTATACCTAAAGGAACAAATGCTTGCACAGTAAGTGAGGGCAGCTGTCCTAGATTACCCCAGTGTTCACAGATGTTTGTGAACCCTACAAATAAACATATCTATATTTTTCCACTAATCCAGATTGAGAGATTTTTTATGTGACACAAATTTAGCGGAACGTCATGACGATGAGTGCCTTGGATGTAAAATCAGGCAAATTATTTGCCTACCTTGCAGTTGTTCAGTGTATGTCTTCCCCTCCTGATATTCTAGACTGCCTATTCGAGATCAGGAGTGCAGTCAGATGAAATGGGCCTTGTCCTAAGTGAGCCAGGTATCAGTTTCACAGTCTGGAGTAAAGGGTGGAGCATTAGGGAGTTAATCTTGGTTAGGTATTCCTCTTTCAATTCAAACCATTGAACAATCCAGACCGGCCTCCCCTATGTCAACAGTCATCTGGCACGTTGTATGATAGGTCATAAAACCCATCACTTTAGTTTAGAGCTGGAGTTAGGTGAGAGGCTTTCCAGACTGCACATGCTAAGTAATGGTTTGGCTCACAGTAAAAGTGCAAAAAAAGCTATTTAGCACCAGCTATTTATGTAAACATTGCTGTTACAATACTCTATTTGCACTCCTCCAAAGTGGATTAAGTTGAACAGCTCAAAGGCATTTTTCTGTGAAATTAGATAACCCACACAAAGAGTTAGAGAAGGATAATGATGGCACATTAAATTCACACCTGAGCTTATTTGACAATAAATTCCCTGTGTTGACAGGTCTTGAGAGCACAGACCTCATAAATGGATTGTACACATAAACTGTGGCGTGGTTGCAGCAGACAGGCAGCCAAACAGCCTTGAATGCTCAGTGGAAGCACGAAGGGTTACGCTAGAGAGCAGCAGAGCTTCTGTTGGTTAATTAAACAATCATGCTGTTATAGAGCAAAACAAATGAAGGAAGGGAAATATAAGACAGGGGCAGTGTTAAAATAGCAATATCAGTTGAAAAGCTGTTGTACAGAACATTGACTGACTTTGTGACAGGGATGTAAAGATCTGGACTCAGAGATTTAGAGACACTAAGGCATAACTTCACTGAACCTTGCAGTGTCTAATCTGTTTACAAAGGTGACCCCTTAAGGTGCTCAGATTTTTTAAAAAACAAATGGCCAGTCTTTTGTAGTATTTTCATTACTTTATCACTCTTGATGGCCATTTTATGTGGAAAGCCACTGCTCTGCTGGGAGAACAGCAAGGTGCTTACCGGGGCAACCATGGTCAACAGTCCAGGTGAGTCCAGAGCAGAAACCCCCAGGCTGGATAAGGAGCTGTTGCTGCTCTGTTGCTATCTGTTGCTGTGGATCCTCAGCCTTGTTAACCCACTGTATGCCCTGCCTTAAAGAGGAGGGAAGTCCATGCATATCATGCAGGCATCAGCCATGCAGGAAGCACAGAGAGGTGTCTGCAAAGACCATCCACATTCCTGAGGCTGCACTGACCACGCAAGACACTGCAGACTCAGCCCTTGCTCTAGGCAGAAAATGTTTCCTGAGACATCAGCCTCCTGTGGCTGGAGTTTCTCACATTTTCAGGTCTGCTCTTCTGTAATTTGTTTTCATTTTCTAATGAAATCTATGTGATGAAATGAGTCAATGGTCCCATGTGAGACTTGAATAGGCCGACTCATGCTTGCCATTAATTAGCTGTGTTTCAGTTCTTGATTTCGAACTATTAAAATAATCAAGTTTGTGTGAAGGCTTAATCACAGAAAGTAACCTGAATCTTACGCTCGGTAATGTCAGTAAGAGTCCCACTGGGAAGCACATTTCTGGTTCGCTGCTTCCAAGCGTTGCTTCTGGTGACCTCCTCATACCTTCTAACTGGTCTGCGCTGAAAGCAGAGTGCTGATTGCAACAAATGAATGAGGACTGCATGAGTCCAGGACACAGTAGGTGCCAGTTCAGGGAGATTTTACTCATTACAATACCTTAGAGAAACTTTCATTACAGTTCCCCCCAGCCAGCTGCTGAAAAATCGTAACCCTTGTCTGGAGCTGAAATCCAAGTCACATGCTCATGCCCTTGCTACATAAATTTGAATATCTGAAGTCAACAGAGCAATTAAGAGTAGCGCGGGACCCTTGCCTAAATGAACATGGAAAGCCATGAAGATGACCCAAATCTGAGCTGGGTGAAAGTTGACGGTGTGTATGCTGAGTCAGGAGTGCTGATGTGGGAACTTAACTAGCACTTGGTAAGAGCTTTTCCTGCTCAAAACCATCCCTCACCCCATCCCTGCAGGTAAATCTGTGCCTGGGAAGGTTGCGTGTTTTAAAACACTTCAATAGACTTTTCCAGTTTTCCTGTTTTGCACCAGGTCAGAGAGTGCATGTATGCACTGCAAATATGCCCCATGGAACTGTATTGGTCTAGTACACATCTAACACAAAATCTCTTTCTCCAGAGCAGCAATTTTTTTTTAGGTAGCTTACCCGCTTACCCTTGAATGAAGATGATTTTCCCTGGTTTGCCTGTGGCTCCTCTGAGTTCCACAACAGTTAACAGGTTGGTACTTTAGGAGATCAGCTGTCTTATCTCATGCCAATTGCATTACCTTTTATATGTCTAATAAAGGACATCATAACTGCCTTCCCATTTAAAAAAAAAATATTCCTAAATTCTTGGCTTAGATGTAATAAAAACATTACTTCACAAAGCAGGATGTTCTGAGGACACCATTCTACCACATAGACATTACTTTTTTTTAAAAAAAAAATTAACTTGGAGTCTTGCTCCATTTTTCTTTTCCCCTCCTTTAGGGTACAAGCCAAATCAGGCTTTACTGGGAAGAGAAACAATGCCATATATGACTAGATTGTGGAAAGGTGTAGGAAAGGGGGGGGATTATCTTCCCTCCAAGTTCCTTAGTACTGCATGGCTGTCACTGCAACAGCTCACAGTGCAGTAATGAGTAAGTATGACAATCCAGAAAAAGAGAGTTGAAGTATTAAAGCAGGAAAGGACCAGAATGAAATGTAAAACGATGCTGAAAGAAAGATAATGCAATTATATCAAACAAAGGGAAAACCTTGCCCTGAACATTACACTTGGGTCTGTTTGAAATGGAGGGAGGATGGAAACTGGCAACAAAAATAATCAGACCTGGGGAGATGTCAGTATGTAGAGGTTGAATATACCCTGTTCTGAGTTAGGCAAGAGGTGGAGAGCAGTGACAGGATAACTCTCAGTGAAGTAGATCATCATAAGATATTTCAGGATTTCTGCTCAATCTTGCTCACCTTGTGGGATCAGGAGGGGACACTCAGTGAAGCTAGAAGGAAATCTTTCTTACCCAGCAGATAATGAACCTTTGGCATTCACTGCCACAAGATGACATTGCTCTCACCCATTTAAAAGGAAGGTTGGAAGCTTTCCTGACTATGGAGGATCAAATCAGTGAAACAGGAGATTCTCTTAACAAGTCATTCAGTTTTAGATGACCTGCACACTTTACATCCAAAGACTGGACAGATTAAAAGATGTATGTTATGATTAGTTCCTTACACCAGCGATGTAATACTGGTGGTGCAACACTTTTAATTTTGTTAGCATATATGCCCCCTCTAAGGGGGTTCTACATCTTTTTCTTTCTACGCAAATTTGTATGTGTCAATATAGGCAAAATCTTTGCTGAAAGAGCAGAAATGATTGAAACCCTATGAGAAATTAGCAGGGTAGCACTTCTTTTCTGCCCATAAGAAGCATAGTGGTGCTATTTGCATGTTATTTTGAAGTGCTCAAAGGAGATAAGGTGTGTACTATATCACCTTTAGTCTGGCTACAATGCTTGTTTTATTTAGGGGCTGCTGGAATTGTGTTGTGTTACTTCAAAGTGGCCATCCAGATGTTCTAATGCTGTAAGTTGGTAAAAATGGGGTGTTGTGCATAGATAAGGCTTAAGCAGGTTTCAAGTGCTATTATCTCAGTTTGCCAGCATCCAGATGGATCTTTCTTGATTTTCCGTCCCTTTGTATTTCACATGTCGTTCTAAAAACATTATGACTATGCACACACATACTCACGCACACACATACATATGTATAAAACAAACATGCATGCATAGAGTAAAACCAAATTTACATAGATGCATGTGGAGGGGTCAGTGTGTATGTGTTTAATATTTTTTCCTTTGGGGTTATAGAGAGAAATCTGTTTTCTGTTAAAGTTTCCCTTGAGTTTCAGACAACCTCTCCTGATCATTCTTATAAATGGCCTTTATTTATACATATGGCTTTACAGATCTCCTTCTCTGCCCCCATGATTTTCTCTGCTGTAGAGAAAAGACTGTTGAACAGAATTCGTAGCGGAGTGGAGCCTCTCCTCTTCAGCGTGCAGATGTGGAAACACACCTATGCTGGCAGCCTTGGACACTTTTAGCTTACCATGCTGGCCAGAACCATTTGCTACCAGTAGTGGAGTAAAGTCTAATCTGCAAAGCTATATGCTGGCTGGTGTTGCACTGGGATGAATTCGTGGTCAGGGTGGCTATGATATGAGCCTCACTAACCTGAAGAAATTTGTCTCTGCTGTTATTGCTACAAGCTGGCATGCAGGCAACCTAGTTTAGAGACAACAATATTCCCAGCAAGCTGTTTGCTCCGGGGAATACTTGAAAACCTGCTATTGCATCTTTCCCGCTAGTGCAGCTGTACCTCTCCTAGCTGGTGTGGAGTCAGGGTATAAAAGAACATACCTTGCCTTAACTCCAGCACAAAACAAAGGGAAACAAAGAGGTGAAAGTGGTCTCCGATAAATGTTGCAAAGGGTCTTTGGCAGAGCTGGAAATAAAACACACATTGTCTGCATCCTTCGTCTGCATCAAAGTAGTTCAGCTCCCACAGGAGCACAGACCACAGCCTTTAAGTCATCCAGTCCTCAGCCCTAGGGAGGCTGCATCATCCATACAAAAACTACAGCCTATAAATATTTAGTAGAGTTGACTTGCAAGACTCTCACAGCTCCCACATGTGCTCTGGGGCTATCTGTAAAATATTCAAAATGGGAAGGATACAACTCAGGAAATAGACTGGTGGAGAGAAGCAGTGCTATTTAACACACAGTCTGAACTTGAACAGATAAAATTGTATCTGTTAGTTACAGATATAAGGCCTTAGAAACATTCAAGTTAGCTTTTCTCTGTTACTGAAATATAAAGATTTGGTTTTCCAAGACTCCCAATGCCTTTGCCAGGCAATAGATGTATATTGCAATGAAAAAGCCTGGCTCTTTCCCGGTGGATCCCAGGAAAAGAGATAGCAGTGAGATAGTCAAAATGTGTGATGAATGCAGAGCTGCTCTTTGAGGGTGCAGGGAGGAGAGGGATTTTTCAAATTATTTCTTTACACACATGTTAGTGTGTGTAAATCCCATCTGATGTCTTTTCAAATGGCTTTGCTGGTAGCATCCGTCACGGTAAGTTCAGAATCTGCCTTTAAAGTTTTAATTGTGCAGTTGCTGAGCACTGAAATCAATGGAAGTCCTTGCTGATTTGAAGTGGCACTACTCTGTGTTGAATAAGGAAGTCAGTAAGCAGTCCTCGGATAGAAAACACAACATTTCTCCAGGGTTAGTATGATCAGTTTGAGGGGGCCCGCTGTGAACATTTTGCAGTCTCCTTCCTCAAAATATTTCTTTAGGATATTCCTCTTCTCTCCACTGCATAAGAAGATCCTTTTTGTATTTATAGACGTGTTAAACTTTATGCCTTCTGCCAAGCTGTTCCCTTGAGGAATGCCTTACAATACTTTGTATTGTGTCCTGTCCTGTGACATGGTTTGCTTGCCAACCCATCCCTGCTGAATGACATACTGCATTTGCTGATCAGCCTCTACTTTCTCTAAATGAAGAAGAAATGGATACAATCGGTATGTGTTCATAATAACAACTTGCTACCCAGAAATCCATGCAGATACTCTGCTTGGAAGGCATTGGCTCTCAGTGGACTACATCTCTTTTGCTTCCACTTGCAAGCACCTGCTGCAACTGCTTAGTGACTTGGCAGGCAACACACATCACTGCCAAGTGTTGCATTTGCTGGGCAAAATCAGGTGTCAGCAGCACTGGCTGGACACCTTGAGTTATAAAGTGATGCAGACCCAGGTTTGATAGACATCTTAAGGCTAATAGGGAGGGAGGATAACTGGAAACAACTTTCAAGCCCAATGCCTGTGGGACCTGAGGTATCCTTGCTGGATGCTTTGACACTGTGTAATTACAAGTGGCAGACGTTAATTCCCTGGGGGCTGGCCAAACCAGGGCAAATGCATTAAGCTGCAAGAATGTGTGAGAGGCAGGAATAGTGTTTTTTTTCATCTCTGAAAGCCACTGCTGACTCTGGATGCTCAAAACAGGCAAAACTGGGTTTCCTAGTTCAGAGATGGCACTTGCTGTCGCTTGTGCCAGGAGCGAATCAAGCTGAGCTCTCATGGTGTTACAGCCACATGTTACTGATTCAGAGAGGTGCAAACAGGACGTACCTGCTGGTCATCAGCCACCTCTTGTAGCTTGCCTGCCTTCTTGTACTTACACATGATGGAATCTGCTTGCAAAGCACCAATCTGCCTAATTTACTGAATAAATCCTGTTTCAAAGGAACATCTCTGACTAATGTTTTCCTCAGAAACGGAGCTGGCCTGGGTCTGTTTCCTAATTTTGCTGGTGGTGGCATCTGAGCTAGATTCATGCCTGATATTTCAGAAAACTTCATGTAGCGTGCAACTCATACACACAGGAATGCCAGATTGGTGAGCTGATAATCAAATACAGGTTCCCTAGGTGGCTGGAAAGGCTTATAAGCAAAATTCTTACATACACTGCTTAACTTGCTGAAACGGCATTTTTCTGATCCTTCCCCCATTGTTCTGGCAGCACAGCTTTTGCATTGTTCCTGGGAAGTCGGAGTGAAAATGTCACTGTTCAGATCTTTAATCCATGGAACAACTTGGCTGATTCAATGAAACAGTTCTCATTACTCTCTGCCGACTTTGAACCAAATCCTCACTTTCCCGGCGTTGAGAACAGGAGGTGAAAGACACCTTGACTTCAGTTGCTGATAGGTATTGTAACCATCTGGTCCCTGGAGCTGGAACTGTTGCCAGCCCTGGGCTGAGAGGCCCAGGTGAACTGCAGAGGTCCGGTGGCAGGGGAGCTGAATAGGAAATACCATGAGAAAGCTCTCTGCTGTGACTTCAACAGGGATGAGGTCAGGCCTTCTTCATATTGAAAAGTATGCAATGGGAGACGCTTTCTATACACAGTTCTCCAGCGGCCCTTAAATCTCCTGCTAAGAACTCTGCCTTTGACAATCTTTAAGGATCATAAAGGGAGGTTATTATTATATTATGCTTGTTTCTCCCAGAAGAAGCAGGGGAAACATTAAGGAAGGATTGCCCTGCTAGCTGACAGTTATTCATTTCTTATGAGTGTTTTGAAGTCCAGATCATGTGTTTATATTCTCAGACTGTATTATTCTTCCCATGTGTTTTGAGGCCTCCACATCTTTTCTTAGAAAGGTTTCCTCTTAACCTAAGCCATTATCAGGCATAGAAAAATTAGCACGGCACATCAGCCGTGTAGCTCATTGCACATCTAAAGCAGGCACCAAAACGTTTTGTTCATGGACCAGCAAAACTGATTTTTTTTTCTGAAGAAAGAGGTGTTGCAGCTACAAACGTTCTGTGTCTCTGCTGGGCGTGACTCATGCAGCAGCTTGGATAGCTCGTCCCAAGAGTGCTGTTCTCCCTATAACTTCAGTGAAAGGAATTAAAATGCATTATAATAATAGCAGTATCTGATAAATCTGCTTCAGATAGGCAGAGCTGCAGGGTTTAGCAGAGCAAATAGGATGGCTTCAAAGAGCTATAATTATAACTCTGGGAGGATAACTTCTATGCACAAAACCTGGGTGTAACAAAAAAGCCCTCCTCTCGCACACGCTGTGCAGCCTTTGGGAGAACAAGGCTGTGGTTTGCTCTGCCCCCCGAGTTGAAGCAGTGTACCAACCTCCCAGCCACTGCCCAGCAGCCCACTGCTGAGGGCAGGGGCACACTGTGCAGGCACCGTACAATCTATGTGCTCTGTCAGTAGCTGCTAGTAGGAGCCACGATAAAGAAAAAAAAAAAAGGGTTCAGAGCATACGCGTTACTCCGTGCTGTTTTCTGGCACGCTTAGGGTCAGGAGAGAAAGTCACACCGAACCCTTCTTGCTGATGCCCTTTCTTGCAGGTGTTGTTGGGGGCACAGAGCGTGGATGGAAGGCAAAGCTCCGCACAATCAAGCTAAAAAGCAACACAGGCAAAGCCACAGGCAACAACCAAGAGGTGTCTGTCAGATGCAAACGTCAGGGTCTGGCTGGTGGCCTGAGGGCAGTTTTGATTCACTCTGGTCCACCTCATGCTCTGATCAGAGACTAGGCTAGCCACTTCTCCCTCCCTCTGGGACCAGCTAAGAAATCAAGCCTCCCACAGGAGGTGAAAATACCGCCAGCATTTCACAGGCATACTTTTGGCATGCGATAGACGATGGCTGAGTCCCACAGGTTTCCTAGGCATGTCCTTCACAAGCAAGCTGTGGCATGGCGGGAGATAAGGGATGCACGATGCCGGAGGCTGCCGCATCCTGTTTGTGTCCTGTTTGTGAGAAATGCTGCCCACGTTGCTAAGACAGATAGTCCAGGCTGCAGCACTTCCAGAAGGAGGCACTCAACAGCTCTTCTCATAAACCTGAACTGATGACAGATATTTTTCACCCAGTAAGCCTGTGCATGTAATCTGAACCAAAAAATCTACTGGTACTTAGCGCCCTTTAAATAGAAATTATATCTAGCTCATTACAGTCATTGTGGCTAATAATCACTGACAGATGTCTGAATAAAGCCAGGAAACACAGCAGAGGCGTGGGTGGTGCATGTGCTGCCTTCAGTGACCAAGTTCTGCATGTCACTTCAATGAGGGGGACCGAGCCTATACTGTGACTATAAATTGCACACCTCTGCTTCTGTTTTGAAGTATGTCCATATGGGAGTGAAGAGATACTGAAAGCTACCCTAGATTCTCCAGTCTGTCGCTGGCATCGCTCCCAGAATGCAGTGTGCTGAAACTTTGAATTTACCATTACAGGGATGTTGGAGGAATTGCTTATCAAAGAAGGAAAAGTCTTTCTTTCCTAATAAAATAAAAAATAAATGTAATGTTTCTTACAGCTAGAACTGAGTGTAATGAAGAGACAAAACTGAAATCAGAGAAGATATATTTCAACATGTTGGTGTGCATAGCCTTAGTCATCTGCCTTCAATTTTTTTACACTAAGCTTTGAGAGCCAAAGATATAATGGAAAATGTAGGAAATTGAAATGTTGAAATTAAAAAAAATAAATTGGATTTCAGCTGTGCAGGTAATCTCATATGCTTTTTTTTTTTTTTTTTTTGCCAGTGTATATTGTAGCCGTACTGAGATAAGCTAATTGGAAAAAGAGAGAACTGTGAGCTTGAAGATTCATGAAAAGCTGGTTTTAAAGTACCTCCCTTTATTATAAAATTTCCATTTCTTCAGTTGCTTGGTGACATAAATCATCCCATCATGGCTAGAGAAAAAAGACGTGATTCATGCAGCTTCCTACATTTCAAATTGTATGTTTGATTGCTATGTTTATAACCTGTGTAAATAACCTAAACCACTCTTTAAAGAGGACAAGCAACATAATATAGAACAATTCACCACATGCATCCAGACACCTTGAAAATCAGTGTGGACAATTTCTAAGTAATTAATGGACAAAGGTTCTTAACTTTAGACAGCTTTAATGAACTCCATATTCTTAAAGCACTGATTAGTCCCTCTCTGGTGGTAGAAGATAAATAGGAAAAGGCAAGTAAATTCAGAAGCATGAAAGGCTGTGGAAAATCACATTGGAGGTTAGATCCAGGAAAAAATTCTAATTGGCTAGTTTGCATTCTAACAGATCAATTATCATCAGTGGTCTAGTAGGAATATTGACTGCTTGGCACTACAAATACTTTGAAGAACCAATTGGAGAGCCCTGACAGGCATGAGTACTGCAATCGTGCACTTTTTGTCATTTGCTGGAGGAATGGCTTTGAATAAATGGTAGTGAATCATGCTGCCTGGTGATGCACGCAGCACATTTTAATTAGCTTTGTCAACTAACTCTCAGCCTTCTGGATGACTTGTACTTGCTGTACAAGCTGGCAGAGAAACTGTCACCTTTCCCACAAATTAGTTTTGGCCACACTTGGTAGATGACTGTCAGTTCATAATGACAATGTGTGTCTTGAAGGGCTTTGCATCAGTCTGCTGAACTACCGAAACGGCAGGGGTCTGTTAACAAGATAGTAAAGTGAAACGTGTGTTTATTTTGATGTATGATTTTTCAGTATTTTTTTTTAAGTAGCTATGACAAAGAAAGATGATCAGCAATAGTAGAAATGCCAGCCCAGTGGGCACACAGGTGAAGGCTAGCACTGAAAAGTTAAGCATTATTCAGTGTTGCTGTGTTTTCTAAGGCTTGTGAAAGTCCAACTCTGAGGACCTAGGTGAAAAGTAAATGCTATTTTAAAAAAAAAACAACGGGAAAAAAAGAGGTTAGAAAAGGAAGTTTAGTCATGCTCTCTCTTTGCATGCAATTCCTATGTAGTCCTGCCTGTAGGGGAACTAGATCACCTAAACCTAACAAGCTTGTGCCACCTCAGTTTCAGCTGTTTGGTACTTTAGGGTGGAGTTGAATGTCATCTCCATTTTTAATGTGCATAAGTTGTTGTGACATTAATGGTCATCAGGGACTCTTAAGGCTGAATTCTGGCCCATACAATGCACAAGGAGGAGATGATCCAGCCACAAAAGTTGTGGTCGATACGGCATGTGGCTTGTAGTGATTAACAATCTTGGTTTTAGTAATTAGTCTGGCATTGAACACACCATATCATTTCAAGGTCTCACAATGTTTGTGAGCTATGTGCGTTGCTCAGCCTCTAGGTTTTCCTCCCATTATGTCAAATCCTGTATGTGTCTGTAGTGTCCTCCATGCATTTGCTATCTGTAAGTCCCATACAGAAACCAAAATGGAAATGTGTGCAGAAAACCACAGTGATGTCCATGTAGATTATGGCTTGTTTTTCTGTATAGCCAGGTCTGAAACATGCCCTGATGTGTCTGGACTAGTGATTTAAGGAGGAAATCATTGACAACAGAATTTTTCTCTGTTAATTTAAATTAAATCTCAACGTTTTGGTTTGTTTCACTACATCTGCAGCTGAAAAAAGTATCACTGTATGTGTTACGAAAGCTGTGTGTCAATACCCTTCTCTGGTAGGGAGAGACAATTTGCTTGTTAAACGTTTGGCAATATTTAGTTTCTTCCAAAAAAATTGAATCCCTACAGGTTAAATCAATGCAGTTGATTTCCCATTCCCCTCCCCTTGCCATTTCCCTTCAACCTCAAAAGTTACAAGGTTGTGTAAAGAGTTGGTTCTCTCTCTCCAGTAAATTGTTATTTAAACAATCTGGTTAAATTGTGAGAAAAACTGCAATCCTAATTCTCTGTCCAAGCCACCTATTCACACTAACAAAAAGTTTGCATGAAAAGTGATCAATACTTCATTTACTTAAGTAATTTGGGAGCTCTCCAGTGCAGAGGTCTGGGAGATGCCTGCCTTCTCTGTTGTTTTTACAGATTTCTGGAAAGGTGCCACGTCTTCCATTCTTGATTCTGACATAGGAAAAGGACAGGCAGATCTAACTGTACTAAAAATGAAAACACACTTAACTGAGAGGCACCAGCTGCATTCTGAGATCATAAAAACTCTGGCTACTTTATAAAAAGACATCTACAGAAAGTGTCTCAGTGGCAATTTACAAAATCACATCCACAGAGGTGTTGAGACACTGGACTCCCATTTTATCTGATGAGATACACATGCCATAAAAAGCTTGGGAACCTGGGCTAGGAGGAAGATGAGCTAGTTGAAATCAGTCCTGGCAAGTTCAGAACTCCCAGAGTGTGGTGATTAAACACCACCTGAAGAACAAAAATACTGTTGGGTTTGTTGGTACGTTTGTTTGGGGTTTTTTTTGTCCAGCTACAGACTTTGTATATGCCCTGGACAAGTTGTGTGGGCTCTGTCTCAGTTCCTCAGGGTTATTCAGGTTTTGAACTAGCGTTGATCATATCTCTAGTACAATCTGTACGTGAGAAGCAGCGTTTAAATACCTTCAAGGATCTCAGCTTTTCTGTCCCAGAGGAATGTGAATACAGAGGTAACAATTCTTCTGATATCATAGGCAGATGAGAGAGAAAATTATGAGGCACTCAGGTTCTGCAGTTCTGGAGAACATATGACTGTCTGGGGATGACTAGAGGGGTGTTTATAGGAACCAGGACTCCCAAAATCTCCTGCTCAGCTAGATCACTTTTTATCAGCTTTGCTGTACTTTCAAGCACCTGCCCATGTGTTGTTATCTTTTAAAAACACAAGTGGAAGTGTGATTTGGCGGCAACATGGATTTTACATGTGCACAGGCAGTTCACAACTAACTCTCTAGGGAGTAACCCCCATGTTTCTGTTTCTGTTCTCACCTTACTTGACTCTTTTTCCCCAGCAGCTGTGTCTAATTGTGTGCAAGCTATCAGTGGGGAGGGAGGGTGTCAGATGCTTTTGAGTACTAATATACTAGGAGGTGGTCAGATTCTGCATATGAAAACACATTGACACAGGCAGTCTGTGTCCTGCATCTCTGCACCTTCCCTTACTGACATTTTCTGACTTGTGTAGCTCCGAAATGGTAGACTTGTGTTTGCACCATCTATATCCAATTAACCATACTGCAGTGGGGAGTGATTCTCAAACTTCTAGTATAACCTCCAGGAGCATGCTGTCACCCTAAATCACATGTGGGACTAATTGGTAAATAATTTCAGTGTTAGCTTGTTATTCTTTGTTGTCAGATCAAAACCACTGAAACTGACAGACACGTAGAATGTTGCCCTTAATTTCTCTGCCTTTCAGAAGCCTCGGCTACCAGAAAAGATTAATGGCCTTGGTTTGCTCCACTGACCTAACTTAGGTTGCGGTCTTTTTGACTGTGAAGCATGAAATATTATGTACACGTAGGAGATTCTGCGTTTCTCTGTTTGTTCCTCCTGATTGAGGGAACATAGTAGTCAGCTGAATTCTGTCAGAAGGTTTTTTGTTGTTCAGGCTTTTTTAAGAATTCCTTGCCAGTTCAGCTGCACTAGCCATTAAAAACTGGCTAGTTGTCATAATGCAACATGGAGTTGAACAGTGAGTCTTGAACTCTTTTTCACACTCTACCAGTGATGATCTGAGAAAGCCGAAAAGCTGACAGCTTATTTTCCTGGGTAAAGCTTTAAACATCCACTATTAAAGAAGGAGTGAAAACTTTTCCTATTGGTGCATGTTTTCTAGATGACCTTCATAAGGCAAAGCCCTATTTGAATGGTGTCAATTAAAAGAGCGTGTCATGAGTCTACAGACATTGATGATCCGATCGTATGCAGTACACTTAGATTTATTTCAAAAACTCAAAAATATTGTGGAATAAATGTTTGGTCAGACTTTCAAAATGGGGAGAAGCTACATCTCAGGAAATTCTTCTTCCCTAAAGCCAGCTGCTTTGTGCGTTAACTTGTTTTATTTCATCCTTTCTGCAGCAGCCCTTCTCATGTGACTTCTCTTTGTGGTTGTAGTGGATACTGACAGGACAACGTGTCCCCATCCTTTTATACGGTCCTGGGAGCTCCCTCTTCTGCCTTCACTGTAGAGCCCTTTGTTGCTGCTCTGTGCTCCAGAAGTACCACAACAGGTGGAGCTGCTGCTTTGGGATGTGGTGTCCCAAAGCCATTGGTCTGCAGAGAGAAATCTATGTCTAACCTAGTTGATGCACACTCCTCAGATGACGCAGAAAAGAAGGCCATGGTAGACTTCAAAAGGAGAAAAGTCACAGTATTCACTCCCAGAACTTGCAGACACTGAACTGGTTGGAGCTTTCTCTGATATCAACCGTTATGTGGAATTATAATTTATGTTTTTACTTCAATCTTTTGCAGCATTTTCTCTGTCAGAATTTTCAAGCATGCATCTCACACTGTGTAATGAGGTTCACATTACTTCTTCTTTCTTTCCCAGTCTTAGGTTTCTGCAGTTTTTTGTAGACTTGCAGCAGCTGCTGTCCCATACTTCGGAATAACTTCCCACAGATAATTTATAGGTGTCAAATACTTGCTGTTTGAGTCAGCGTATAACCCTACTTTATTGGCAGTGGCAAGTGAGTGCACACAAGTTATCCCATTAACCTCAGTAAAGCATCACTTCAGTGATACTAATTTTAGCAGTCACAGACAGAAAAGTTCAGTATTTTGGGGTTTAGGGAAACGTGCCTCAAATTTTCATCTTGTTTTTGTCTCCTTCTTGTTTCTGAGGGAATTTTGGAAGCTAAAATAGTTTTAAAACATATTTCTCTCTCAGAACAGACACACAAGTGAATAGGATTTTGTGCCGTAGTCTGCTTCAGGTAATGGTAACATTTCTTCCAGTACTTAATGACCTTTTATAAGACCTTTAAAAAATAGAACTTGTATTAAAAATAATATTTTTATCCTAAGTTTGGAGAAGTCTTTTTACTCAAAATCTTCCACTGACTTCTTTTTCATCCAAATAGAGCCTTTATTCAAGTTTATTTCAAGCTAAATATAATGTTCTTCCCTTGCATTGTAACTGTTCACACTTCTTCCACTTGAAATGCACTTTCCTTACACAAAACAATTTTCTGTCCTGAAAGCATCAGCAGTACTTGTAAAGCTGCTTGTTACATCGCCATCTAGTGATTTAAAAACATTGCAAATCTTATCTGAAGAGAGTTTCTCCAATAGCCAATTATAAGTCACAGTAGTGAAAACACTTAAGTGCCAGTGCAGTTGCCAGTGCTTATATGTGGTATCCATAATTGAACAAGAGTGACTTCTTAGTATATGAACAAGTAATCTTTTCTCTGCTGTAAGTGTACTTTTATATGAAGCGGATGCAAGTGGAGGGAAGAAATATGCATAAAAGCCTTAAGTGTTCAGCTGAAAAAAGTACCGATATATCCATTTAAAGAACTATTGATTTGGTGTACTGAAGCATAGTAGCACTAACTGAAAATTGCCTATGCATCAGCAAGTAAGAAGTTTCTTCCATTCTATTTGATTTTTAACACAATTTGTACTATTACCTGGAGCACTGTGTCCAGCTCTGGAGCCCCCAACGTAAGAAGGACATGGACCTGTTGGAACAGGTCCAGAGGAGGGCCACGAAGATGATCAGAGGGCTTGAGCACCTCTGCTGTAAAGACAGGCTGAGAGAGTTGGAGTTGTTCAGCCTGGAGAAGAGAAGGCTCTGGGGAGACATTATAGCGGCCTTCCAGTACCTAAAGGGGGTCTACAGAGTGATGGGAAGGGACTCTTTATCAGGGAGTGTAATGATAGAACAAGGGGTAATGGTTTCAAACTGAAAGAGAGGAGATTCAGGTTGGCTATTAGGAAGAAATTCTTTCCTGTGAAGGTGGTGAGACACTGGAACAGGTTGCCCAGGGAGGTTGTGGGTGCCCCATCCTTGGAGGTATTCAAGGCCAGGCTGGATAAGGCTTTGAGTAACCTGGTCTAGTGGAAGGTGTCCCTGCCCATGGCAGGGGGGTTGGAACTAGATGATCTTTAAGGTGCCTTCCAACCCAAACCATTCTTTGATTCTGTGATTCTATGATTATCTGGTTTTGTACTCCGTATTCCTGTGCTGAATGTTCATATTAAGCTACAGTTAAGATGGTATGGGAACCCAATGTATGGTATGCTTTTAATACATATTGTAATTGCCTGGCCAGCACTAGGTTGCTTTTACTTTTGCCAATTAGGAGGTGAGCAACTGTGGAATGACCATATATACATGGTCTCCATATTTTTGATGGAGGTGAAATATAGAAGACTAGGTGCTGCTTTTGATTTGGACATGTGGTAGCACAGGCAAATAGAATGTTTTGGGAGCGTTTCTTTACTGAATGCTTCAAGGCAAGGACAAGTAACAGATGTTAGGCAGGATCTGATTCTCTGATATTATTATTCACAGCTGTGCTGAATGGGCGAGGATGTAATTTCTAATCTGAGAGACCAACAGCCCTTTCACTTCTTGCAACAAGATAACTTCTCACTGTTCGTATCTCTCAGTGTCCTTTTTCTGTTCCTGTGTTGTGAAAGCCACTTTCACTTAGAGTTGCCAGCAGTGATAGTTTCATCAGCCTGTGGTTGGCAGAGAGACTTTTGCTCAGGTAATGTCCCACAGTTGTGCAAACTTCATGTCTGAAAGAGATAAGCTGCATGTGCCGGCTCTACATTATTCCTCAAATATCTCCTTTGTAACGGTAGGCTCTGTCTGATACAAATCTGTGTAAGGTATCAGTGACTGAAATAACCTTCCTCATGAGTGTTAAACCAGTGTGCACCTACCTAAAATATCCTTTCTTTAGAGTCAGCAGAGGGGGAGAAGTAGTTGTGCTTTCTGGCAGTATTGTACATAGTGATGGTGTTGTCTCCACCATTGGCACTGGGTTCCTGGGAGCCATAGGTAAGAGTTCAAATATGGATCCCTCTTAGACTGGATGCTTTGCACTGGCAGCAAATTAATGCTGCCCTCCCCCCCCCCCATCTCTTACTCTTAACCTGGCCTTTGGTCCATTGTCGTATTTAGTCATTTCTGAAGTGATCTTTGGGATACAGTTTGGGTTTGACAGAGAGAAGTTTCCTCACCACACAGTTATAGCTCCTCTCTGGACAAAAACCATGAAGTGGTGCCTCGAGTGGTAGTCTGGCCCAGAACTGAGATAGTTCTTTGTAGGTGAGCAATTTTTAAAATTTCTTCAAATCATTTGGGTTCCACAATAAAGGACCATGAAGCAGTATTCAGATGCTCAGCTCTGGAAAATTGTCTGCTGTCATACTGGTAGGGGAAGAGTGTGTCTGCTCTGAAAAGTATTTCTGAAAGTCTGGGGCATGTGTCTCCCAGAAAAATGCTGCAGAAGGGTAGTATGGCCTTTCAGCATCAAATAAGATAGAGCCAAGATCAGTTTAGTAGTTAACTATGTAGGTCTAAAGGATTTTACAGCATGCAGAAGAGCATGAGGAGAGGTGAATGCAGAGACAAGGAGTCCTCAGAAGGATCGTACATGGCTTGGTTAGCAGATACACCTTGAAAACACTGGATGTGTCTGCTTGCCGCTGTAGTGCTCATGCAAAATGTCAGGGAAAGCATCACCCTGCAGTCACCCGTGCAGCTCTTAGCACCGTGCTGCTGCTGCCTGTACAAACAGGAGTCAAATGGACTGGAGGGTGGTAAGATGTGACTGATGGGGAAGCTGAACAGCCCTAAATCTGGGGCCATAAAACACAAATTTTCTCAAGCCAGTAAGACTTCTGAAGACTTGTTGGAATAATCCAAGTGTCAATTAAGCCACATCCTCCACAAATGGAAAAGCCAGTGAGGGGCATTTGTTGAAATTTCACTAACAAGTCCTGGCAAAAAAAATCTGCTGCCCATGTACATAATTCATTTACCAGCTGCCAGGACTGCTAGCCAGCTACCATTGGGAAGGGAGTTAAATGGGGATTCTGGGGCTGAAACGTTCCTGTTTCTATTTAAAGAGAAACATTTGTATTTCAGTTGCTTGCCCAGAGTTATTTACTTTCACAAACTTTCACTTTGGGGATGCTTTAGACAAACCAAAATCCAAAAGCTCTATCGTAAAGGTGAAAGGAGGGACAGATACTGAAGGCAATTATGCAGGTTGCTTGTAGTGCTAGAAGGCAAGACTTTTGTGTAGTTGATTGCATTTTAAACTTATTCTTTTTTTTTTTTTTTGGGGGGGGGGGGCAGAACTGCTACTGAAAGCTTGTTTTGCACAAACCTATTCCTCAGCTGAAAGATGCTCATTATGTATTTTCGTTCACTGGATTTGTGCCCTCTTGGTTGACATATATGTGTAATTTGATTTTCAAGCTGCAGTACTGGTATCTGTATCTGTGGGTTGTATTAATGATGGGGACAATACTGATTGCAAAACCCTGGCATAACTGAAGGAATTTTCCAAAAGAAGTCAGTGTAAATATCTGCATTTTACAAGGTGGGAAAAGTGAACGAATGGCAGTATACTAAAGCAACCTATACAAGGTTCCCTTGCAAGGGAGCCAGGAAATAAGAGGTTATCAAATACCAAGGTGTTATCCCCAAAGAACATATGAAAGGACCTTCACAGGCCATCTGGAACTTTGAACCTGGAGGTTCTCTCTGTCCCAAACAATTAATCAGCATTTACCATGTCCCTTCAGTGAGGCATAAGGAAAGTCTTAACTTTCTTGAGCACTGAGCTGTCTCTGTAAGTCACACACGTCCTCACATGCTGTACTGCAAAATGATGCTACAGACAATTTGTCCCTGAGAAAGTACCACAGAAGCTTTAAAACTCAAGAATTTATTTTCTTTTTATTTTACATCTGTGGAAGGCTAATTACTGATAAGCTGACTGCACTGGTGACTTGTATTACTGTGTGGGAGTCGTCAGTTTACCTCAGTAACACACTGAGTAGAGAACAGAGACAGATTTTTGTTCCTCTGGCTCTGTTATGGATTTAGAACTATACTACATGTCTTTTTTCCATTGTCTTCAGGAATAAATGTCATTATAAATTGGGCTGTGCATATAGAGATTTAGTTCATCTTCAGATGACAGAATCAAAAGTTATCCTGACTTTAAATGCTTTATATGGTAGAAAGGCAGCCTGCGTTGGTGGAATTTTCTTCACAGTGTGATGGAGGTCACAGACAGTAGAAGTCAATACTAAAGACCTGCAGCCTCTTAAGAAACGATCTGATTTTTGCTATGAGAATTTAAAGTCCCGCAGGAAGGCTAGCCCAACTGAAGAATCATTTTCTACCCTGGTAAATCGCATCTCCTTCCTGTTGAGAGCCACAACTGAGGACGACACTTCTCTCCATTATACTCTCCATTGAAGGTCATGAATCTTTTGTCTGTAATTGCTGTTTTACCTCGTCTGAGTATTTTAGGCTCTTTCTTTCCCATTGCCCTATGAAACCAGTAGGTCTCTGTACCTACTGTCAGTGAATTATAGAGCGAGGACTCATGTATCTGTTCACAACTTCCTCAAAAACAGCAGCCCAGTTTCATAGAATCATACAATCATTTCGGTTGGAAAAGACCTTTAAGATCATTGAGTCCAACCATAAAACTAAAACTGCCAATTCCACCACTAAACCTTGTCACTAAGTGCCACATCTACGCATCTTTTAAATACCTCTAGGTATGGCGACTCAATCACTTCTTTGGGCAGCCTGTTCCAATACTGGAAGACCCTTTCAGTGAATACGTTTTTCCTAATACCCAGTCTAAACCTCACCTGGTGCAACTTGAGGCGGTTTCCTCTTCTCCTATCACTTGTTACGTGGGAAAAGAGACCAATCCCCACCTCACTACAACCTCCTTTCAGGTAGTTGTAGAGCATGATAAGGTCTCCCCTGAGCCTTGTTTACTCTAGACTAAACAAGACTGGTTCCCTCAGCTGCTCCTCATTAGACTTGTACTCTGGACCCTTCACCAGCTTTGTTGCTCTTCTTTGGACGTGTTCCCAGCAGGTCTTTGTGCTTCTGACTGCATTATTAATGTCTAAAAGTGCACAAGGCCTGAGCCTTTTCCTGTTGTTTTGGCGTTCTTAAGGCGTTTTTTCCTGTTAAACTGCTCTGGCACTGAATAATATGCTTGCCCAGCCTTTTTTAGAGGAACAGATTGGTGTCTGGCAGTTCTATTTTGCCATCTTTTTCACAAATCTTTAGAACTGAGCATGACTGAGAGCTTATCCTGCAGTCAAATTTAGATTAAGTTGGCTAACGCGGTTGTAAAAGCTGCTGCAAAGCAAGGACCGAATACGCCTCATTCTCTTTATAATCCCAGCTAAAAGCTAAGCCATATTTATAGTCCTGTGCTGTTGTATGAAAGCAAATGTGTATGGTCATTTTTCACTGTCCAGCACAGAAATGTTTTAGCAGATCCTTGTACTTTGAATTCAACATCACATCGGCTCTTCATATTTTCTAAGATCCTGTTAGGGAAAGAAATGGGATATTTCCTGGTGTTGAAATAGGTTCAAACCACACCTTTGAACTTATTCTCCTTTTCAGATATGTGTTATCAGCTGGGTACGACACCACTCCATAAATAGTTCAAGATCAAATGAATGAAGAAATAAACAGCAATGCCTTCTTTTCCCAAAAAGGGGAAGGACCATCTTCATTGACTGGCTTTTTGAGCAGCAAATAAAACCTAATTGTCGCATCATCTCTAACTGAGTCTCACTCTACAGCAGTAGCAGTGCCTTTAAAGTACTTGACATCCTTTGCTGTGCTGTTAATTTCACCTGAGACTGTAAGCAAAATTAATAAAAGGGCCATCTGTGATGGATAGTTCTGTCCTGCGCAGTTCCACTGAGTGGTCTAGCAGCCATCAGACATTTCGCCTTTGTATACGTTGGATCACGAGGCATGAAGGTGATTCTTGGAACCTTGCAATGTAAGCACCCAATATATTAATTTCTAGAGGTGTAGATTCTTTCTGCTCCATGGACTATTCTGCGAAATTAGCTGTTAAAAGTACACTGGCAGGGCAGGTCGCTTTATGTCAGAAGAGAATGTTCTTTTTGGCCATTTGTAAAACTTCGTGTTTGTTGGAAAGATGTTGAGAGTCACTAGGCGTGATCAAATAAAATAGAACTGCAAGAATGTTGGGTTATTTTCTGTGGTAAAGTGGCTTATCACCATTGCTTTTGATTCATATTAATTGAGCATCATGTCTCACATAAAATAATATTGAAATTATTGCAATTTTTGTGAAACTTTGGTTCATCTATTTACAACCATCTGTTATCAATGTTTGGAGTCTTTTTTACTCAATACGAATCGTAGTAACGTTGACATGCAGTGAAGAAGTGCTTGATGCAGCATCATATCACACGCAATTGCAGTGCAAATAATTCTGTGGTTTGCCTAAGACGGAAACTCAAGTACCAAGGCTCCTGTCAGTCAGAATTCCACTGGACATGATGATCTACAAATGTTTTTAAAGAGATGATCCAATTCAAATGTTTACATTAGGTACAACAACCATGAAGGAAAGTAGGAGTACTCCTGAGGTCACAACAGAAGTCTGTCTCAGAACCAGATCTGCTCCCTCATTTTCCCTTTGCTTCTTATTATTCCCATCGTTTCTTGATTTTCTCTCCATGTGCACAAATGCTTCAACCAAAGTCCATGGACTACATTGAGGAGGGAGATTGTGGGAAGGAAAATGGCTGGGAAAAAATACCTTGCAACAACTTGGTGTCTAAGGAATTATTAAAATACACTAAAATTTGTTCAGGGAGCTGGCATGCAAGAATAAAGGAAATTGTATAATAGAATATGGCTAACATCCTAATTAAAAAAATAGAAAGACAGAAGGGCACAATTAGTGAACTGCAGACAATGCGAATTTGGCTTATGAAATCATTAATTACCAGGATTTTGCTAGCATTTCTTTAATCAAGGCATTTTTAGTTTAAGTCTAGCAGATGGTACATCTTGTAGTTCACAGTAAGAGATTGGCCATTATCTTGAGCAACCAGGTCTGAAGACGTTCGGAGATAATATATGTGACTAAAATTTGATTGTCATGTGGGATTGTCATAGGCCCAGTCAAGGCATCACCAGCACTACCGGGGAGATCAGGCTGGGTTCTTAAAAAGGGATCTGTGGGTAAAAGTGTTAGAGGGAGAGGTAATATTGTCTTTGGAACAAACAGTTGTACCAGTTGGGCCACCACGGTTGTGACACCCCTTCTGCAACACTGTGGAAAGATTATTTGTCTCAGGTATCAGATCATCTGTCTGCAAAAGAGATCACAGAGCATGAAGAGGGTTAGGGAGAGGAGGTGGGAAACCAAACAAACTAAGAAGTATCATCTGCTTAGATCAGTGCATCTAATAGAAGATAATATCACTTTAGATCACCACATCAGCACTGTTACTGCCACAGTATGGAATTTAGGGTAGACATACTCAAAAGCAATTGACTTGCATTTTTAAAAGTGTCTCAGTAGTACCACTCTTCTGGAACTCCTCTGTTGTTTTTCAAGATACAACGTAAACTACATCTTAAAATTTTATTCAGAACAACTGACTGGCCAATGTTAAGTAAGTCGTGACCATGGAATATTAAAACCAGAAGCTTTAGGTGCTTTGACTTGCCTTAGCTTCTGTCACAGTGTTAGGGTGCTTCATTGTCTGGTAATTTAGATTTTACATTGTCTAAATAGATGCACTTAAACATGCGTGCAGAATTGGTTACCCTGTAAGTTCACTCTTCCTCTGGCTCTCTGCTTTTCTGGGAGAGCTGTTGTACCAAGATCCGACTGCAGGTCACAATGTTGTTTGCTTGTACTATAGATGTCTCTCAGTCCGCAGGAAACACTCGAATTCAGAGCTCCTTAAAGTGACTGAGTGTTGGACATCAATGACGGCAGTGAGGAGTCCCTGCCACCCCCACCCCCAGCCTGCTCTGGGATCACTGGAGCAATAAGCACACCCAGCTGCCTGCACTGTGCCACTCACAGTGATCACCAGAAGGGCATTGCCAGGGCACGAGCTGCCCCTCCAGCAATACCAGGCACCAGAACAGATTCACTCTGCAGAAGAAGCACTGTTTTCCAACATGGTATAGCTTCACTTTTGGTGAGTTGGATCCCATGAGTGGGTTTATGCTGAATATCTAAGGAAGGCTGTTTGAGACTGGGGGGGAAACTATGCCTCCAAAGCTTAATATCCCAGCACTAATAGTAGGGCAGATACAGGAGGAATAGGAAGGATCTCTGTACGCGCATACTTTAGCCTTTTGCTGGCTGTTCCCCACAACCAGCTCTCTCATGGTTTCCAAGCCTGTTAGCTTTCCCACAGCAAGAAGGAGATAAAGTGTGGACCTACTTCTCGGCAGGCCGTTCCCACTAGCCATGGCTAGGTAATGATTTAGCCAGTAGATGGCATCAGCAGTATAGACAGGCTCCAGACAACCTTTCACAATCTCTTCAGACTCCGCTCTGCTGCGAGCTTGAAACCCCAGACAGGTTGACTGGGTTAACTCCAGACCAGACTCAGGTTGGGCCATCTCCACACCCTGTGGACAAGTTTCTGGCAGTTCCTCTGCCTGCACGTTGCACAGCGGGGTTTTCTGATCCAAGCTCGGGATATTCCTTGGTTGTGCTGTGTTCCACCTGACCCCTGCTGGCACATCTGTATCACGTCAGGCGTTTTGAGATGGTTATGACATCCGAAAGCATCAGCGTATAAATTTGTCAGGGCTGTGGACAGCCGTGGACTTGAGGAATAACTAAACGAATAAGAACAAGGTTGGCGAGCTGTCCATCACAACATACATCTGATGCAGTCTTTCATGGTCCAGGAAGCACTTCTGAGGCTGGTCTTATCTCAGAACGAGGTTTGGTACCATTAACTCATACTAATTCTGGCTGCCCCACTCCTGCCATGAGAAAAGCTACCTGCCTAGACCAGTTTTGTCTTCCCCAAGCAGCCTCCTTATTCCATGGTGGACGTCAGGGCTCCTGCTGCTCATGTTGTCAGAACTGGCACTAGTTGCAAAGTTAATGTTGGATTGCTCATCTTTAACTTTCAGTGTTTTTACATGTACTCAAACAAGCAAATGGATTAATAAGTATCTGAATCTTTCTTATCCACTCATTTTTAATTTAAAAAAAAAAAATTAAATTACTATCTATCTCCTGATCACCTTCATGTTTTTTTGCTGAGCTTTTAGTGGTATATTGTGTACCTGGACACTGGACATATTGCACCACACTGCAGCTCCTCACTCCACAATGTACTGATCACATAAAATGTAAAACTGTCTCTGCACAAGTAGTTTGCAGCATGTACTTAAGAAGAAGAGTATGGAAACAAGAGGGTAACATGGGGAAGCAATCATGCTGCTTATGCTGCCAGCACCTAGTGGAGAATATAGGGCTTCATGAACTCGTGGTCTGACCATGCCAGCTGTTTTCAAGAGTGTGCACTTTTTTGCATCAAAATAGTTCGAGTAATAAATTGGATGGCTTCCCAGGCACCCTCTGTAGTCAGCAAGGGTAGAGATTGGTGCTCTGGATTGCCTTCTACAGGAGTTTGCCTCAGTGTTTCCTAGAGGGGTAGAGGCACAAGCCATCCATGACAGGTACTTAACGCAGGCATCACTTATATATGAAAGAGTTATATTAGGTTAGACTACAAGCTCAGTGACCATTAGAAGGAAAATACATATAGATAATCTTCCTGATGCTCCTCCACAATGGATTTTCTCCCACATTAGCAAAATTGTGCTAGGGACAAATCTGATCCATGACTTGTACAATATGTGGTGGGTGGAAAAAAGAGGGTACTTTAATGTGCTCTAGAAAAAGACAAAGCCAAGTTCTTTGTGAAGCAGGTTGTGCTTTGGCAAAAATCTTGTCTGTGGTCTGAGTTAATTAAATCAATGAGTTAGAATTTCCTGAATGTATGGAGGTTGTCTAGACTAGAGAACTTTGCAATAGCACTAAGTGCACTGATGCACTTATGTATATTTCGGGTCCCTTTGTATTTGATTTCTGATTTGAATCATTTGGGTGTGCTCCATGTTTAAAGCTGCACACTTACAAGGCCAAGAAACTTCTTAAAGTTAAACCTGAAATTCTTACTTGCTGTCAATCTACCAAAGTAAAAAAGAGTGACGCAAGTCACATCTTATAACAGAGCAGTAAATTTACCTTGAGGGGTGATAGTGGGGCATGCATGCCAGACTAAATAAGTTCATGTTCTCCACCCCCAAATGAATACTTCATCCATCTGACTTCCCTGCCATTTGTCTTGCTTTCCCTGTGAGGGAGCTCTTGGTCTCCTCTCAGAGTTTTGAATACTGTCCTAAAAACGGGTGTTGGTTGGCCAAAAATAGGGACTGAGGCAGGTATGAGGAATGACAAAGAAGCCAGTGGCCGAGAAGCTTTGTTTCAAGCAGCTGGCTGAATGACAGAATGAAATTGGTGGTAAGCCAAAGCACAGTAGCCTGGAGACAGGATCAAGAAGGAGAAGACAACCTGGAGCATTGTGGGTAATCTAGATGTGCATGTACACAACCCCCAGCAGGATTCACGTTGTGCTCAGCTCAGACAACTCTGTTTTCCTAAGCTGTATATTTCTGAATGGATATTTTGACAGTCCCTAGTCGTGTTTTTCTTGGAATTATTATGTTGCCACTTCCTTAAGTAGTTTTTTTTTTAATCTGTGAGTTTTCTTTTGATTGAGCAGTAAACAAGTTAAGCTAACACCCAGGATTAAATCAGCAGCATTTGGGACCACAAGCCTAGTGGTTTTAGGTTCCAGCAAGAGCACATTATTACAGTTTTTTACTGTAATTTTTTCCTCTCCATAATTATGTTAGGCTTCATGCCAGCTGATTTTCACTGTGTTTTTTATGTCTCCAGGAGTCTTTCAGAGGTCTGAGCATCTAAGCCAGCTTGGGGGTTTCTTCTTTGTTGGTTCTTAACTCACCCACTGTCACATTCCAAGTCCCCTTTCACTGTCAGTCTTGGCAGAACATCTCAGAGCCCCCCAGATCACCATGTATCTTAAAATGCACAGCAAGTTTATCAGTTTTCTCTCTACTTTCAGAGCTTTTAGATTTCAGTTCTTCTGTGTCTTGCACCCTTCATATGCAGCTAGAAAGTCTAGAAACTTGCTTTATTTCTTCTTCATGAAAATTATACTTTTTATCTACTTGCTTATCTTCAGAACCTGTAGAGAACATGGTGAAATTCTCAGTAAAATCACAGGCATTGGTAATGTTGTTTTCCTGCAGCTTTGAAAGTCACAAGTTTAAGTATTCACTGTTGTTTGAAAGTCTATTAGCATGTCTGTCAACTGAGATTCATAGGAATGACCTGATTGAAAAAGACTTCTGCAAGGGATATGAAGCTCATATTCATGTTGTTTCATATTTATTCACACTGTTAAAGTGTTCCATAGTACAAATGACATCAAAAGTTATATTTCACCATGGAAATAAATTTCAGATTCTTACTCAAGTGACAATTCCCTTGTTTCTAAGAAAAACTCTGGTTTTGCTACTTGCAGCTTCTAGATTTGCTTCAGTTTCATATACCACCTCCATGTCATTGTTTGACAACAGAGAATTACCATTTCATATTAATTCTCCTGAAGCATATTGTATCTAAGATACTTTGAGGTAGTATCCCTGTAGGCTCCTTGCGCAGCAGGTCTGAAGTCACAAGAGGTTTTTGTATGTGACTGAAACTTCTGCCATGTGGGGCATCTGTGGAGTGTGATGTCAGGTTCATTCAACGGCTACTCAAGAAGAGCACAGAACAGATGATAGGGCACGTGATTACATTTCTGTGTAACTCATAAAAATGCACTGAAATCAAGGGCAGTCTCTCAGTTGTCATGACTGAGACTGCTGCAATGCTGGAGAAATGTGGTTATTACCTGTGTAATTATTACACCTTTGCAGATGGCTCAGAAGTGAAACAACTTGCCCAGAACCATCCAGTGAATGAGGCATTGGGACTAATTTTAATTTTAACCATATATGAAGTGGTAAATAATCTTTATATCCAGAAAAGACATTAAATACTTACGAAAGTGCAACACTGAGAAATACAGCACTTGATATTGCCCAAGAGTGTCTTTCATCTCACTGTGCTGTTAATCATAGCATTTAATGACCAATTCGATGCTATCATAAAAATCTATCTCTGGCTTCTATGCATTTTTAACAAAACACTTCCCTTTGAGTAGTAGTGTATTTGTGATGCCTTTAAACAGTCATGCTATGAAAGATTAAGTGGCAGTAATTTTTTGCTAATAAACATGTTAACTGTCTTGCTACGAATCTCATTTTGCATAAAGTTCTTTCCCTGTGAAATAACCACCCTCTTCTTCCACTTAGGATCCTCAATAATGAAGACATGTAGGCCTACTTTAAGAAAAATATCTTTAATGTGTGTGGAGAAGGCAAGAGATTTTATGATATGGTAGCTTGACAGAGTAAATACTTATTTGTCTCCAATATGATGATCTGTAATCTATAACGATTGTCCTGTCTACACTAGGATTTTGACAGGTGCAAGTTAAAATGCATTCATAACAAAGATACAGAATCATTAGACAAAAGCATAAATGCCTCCCTGAAGAAGCAGGGGACACCGGGGGTTTTGAGGGAAGGTGAGGTAAGTTGGCTTCCTGCTTGTAAAGAAATGTCAGGTGAAGTTTGTGGGCATTTTGATATGTACAGCTTGTTTGTTTATAGCTATGCACTGGTCTCTGGACAGAAGCAATCACAGAAGAAACCTTACCACTATAATAGCTTAAACATCTGTGTCCCTTTTCAAGCAAGCAGCTCTTCCTTGGGAATTTGCTCTACATGAGAAAGATTTTAAGTGGTCGTGCGATTCTTTGTTGCTTGCCATAGAACTCTTGCCAACCACCAAAAATCCCCGATCCCAAAAAGCTCCATTTCCCACTGCCTAACTTCTGAAGGACTAAGGAAAAGGAGCCTCAAAAAAAATAAAAAAAGGACTAAAAAAAAGGAGCTTGTGTATTACTGCTTCAGATACTGACTACTGATTAAAAAAATCCTAAAAAACAGTGAAAAAATTAGAAGACAGTCATATACTATGTCTGTAAAGCGGCAAGCAAGTTGGGAGCAATCAGGATGAAAGATGCCCTGGATGTATGCAAATTAATTGTATTTCAAATTAATGTATTTCAAACTAATTCCTGTTTTACAGTCTAAATAAATTAACCTCCATCGATTAGAGGTTCCCAGTGCTTTTAATGTCAGTGTCATAATCAGATAACAGAATGGATTTACCTTTCTACATCATAGCTCCAAAAGGCTTTCAATCTGAAGCTTTATTTTATTTGTGACCCAGTTAGAGAACTCAAGGCTTTGGACCTCAGTCGCTTGCTGATAGCCTGCTTTACACAAACTGCTTGTTGGTGGCCTTCATGACTGAAAGGAGACCTTGCCCCAGCCCCCATCCCTTCGTGCTTCCCACCACCTGCACTCCTCGGTTCTCACCTTTTGACAGCCAGAGACCACCCAGCCTGCAGCAAAAGCCAAACTCAAGAAAGACAGAGGCAGGCAGTGCCACTCTGTCTTTGATTTGAGCACCAGATCTACATGGCAAGAGGCCTCCAAGCCATTTGTGAAGATGAACTCATCTTGGGAGACAGCATCGGAGCTCCATCAAAAACTCTCAAGGAATCTACCTAACAGCCCAAAGCCAAAACTCAAAGGATCCAATTATCTGTGGCTGTATCCAGGTAACAAGTGATATGAGGAAATGGCCTCAAGCTGTGCCAGGTGAGGTTTAGATTGGATATTAGCAAAAATGTCTTCACTGAAAGGGCTGTCCAGCACTGGAACAAGCTGCCCAAGGAAGTGGTTGAGTCACCATCCCTGGAGGTACTTAAAAGATGCGTAGACGTGGCACTTAGGGACATGGTTTAGTGATGGACTTGGTAGTATTAGGTTTACAGTTGGACTCAATGTTGTTAAAGGTCTTTTCCAAAATGTAAACGATTCTATGATTCTATAATTCTAGATGTAGTTGTAATATGCAAAATGAATGAATTGGATAAACCCCCAAAACACAGGGGTAAAAGAGGGTGACAGGATTTCAAGTAAGACTGAAAAGAAATGGCTTAAAATTTGAAATATTTTATATTGCAATGACAATGTATACCCTTCTTGACATCAAGTCAGACTTTCTGCCCAGCTACTTGATACGAAATTCCAGAATGGGTAAATTCTGAGAACTGTTTTATCTAAAATAAATACTTGGTCTTAAGATGGCACTTTTGCATAACTGGATTTCACATTATCTTGCTGCTTAGGTGGAATATGGATTATTATATTCTGAATGCTACCTTATACTCCCCACATATAAATTGCTGTGAATTATGTGAATGTTCTCAGTAGGCTATGCTTGCTCCACACTTAGCATTTTGCCCTTTGAGAGCAGCAGAGTGATACTCTCTGCTAGGCTAGATTGCTTCAGACAGTGAACCGTTGAGACTGACCACGTTTTCAGGTGGAGTTTTCTGACCTGACAAGAACAAGTAGGTTGATATTTCTGACTTCAAAGCATGAATTTTGTATAGCACTGCAAGGTGTGGGTGGTGATGGGGTAGAATACTGAAAAAAAAAAAAGCAATATTATATCTGGCATCCTGTAATCCATTTCACAGTAGTAATTCCAGTGTTGTTTCCTTGCTATGTAAATGAATGTCTATGCATCAACAGTGCAGTAGTGAATGGAGTTTGATTACTCCACATCAAAATATAGCTCTGAAGAGATATCTTTGTTATTATAAAAACTAGATGTGTAAACCAGCCTCACCTCACTTGCAGGTGTTGGGATAAATTGGGAATGTGCTGTCCTGAAGACGTCATGGACTAGGCCCAGGCTAGGGCACGACAGATGACTGAGGACATACTGCACACGAGAAACAGTAGATCATACTGAACTCCAAAATGATTTGTCTTGAACTATAGTGATCTGAAGTCACATAGGGTTTTTTCTGTCCTTCAGACTGAGAATACTATTTTAACATAGTTAGTATAGATCACCTGAATTTAACCCAAAATAAGAGAAACTCCTGGCAGTAACAGTGGGAATTTAAGATTCCAGAAGATGAAAAAAAGAAAAAAACCCACCCAAACCTGAAACACTTCTTAAAGTCTTCCACTTTCTTTCAGACTTGTTATCAAAGTCATGAAGAGTAATTCTTACTTAATTTTATTTTAAATAGTTTTGAAAAGTTCAGTTTAAGTGCTAATTTGTGGTAATGATAATAAAGCCTCAATCGACCAACAGGGGCATGTGGTAGTTTGTCTCTCCTAATTTCTTTTTGAACTTTCACTAAACTACTTCTTTCCTACCTTTGGAGAAAATATCTGTGAATTATGATGACATGTCTTGGCAAGTGCTGTCTTGAGAATCATGTAGCTGTCAAAATATGTGATGAAGTCAAATGACGTCAAGGGAGGAAAATGTCATTCGTTTGTCATCACGACAAGTGATGTACCTCTGTGAGATAGTCTAACAGATTAAAGTTTATCACAAGAATCAAGAAACTTACTTTAATGATGGAACTTCCTTGCTTCACAGTCTACCAGCTGTGTCCTTCTTCATCCCTTTCTTCCTTGCTCTTCACTTCCCCCAAGACAGTTTCACTGATTCTGTCAATGTGAGATTTCCACCTGAGATCCAGCCAGACAGCAAAGCACCCTGCTATATTCTTGTGGACACTGACTCTGGCTGTGTTTAAAAAAGGGCAATGGTTAGAGTTATGCAGGATACCTCTGTCACACACCATATGACGTGTCATCCGCCTGGTACTGATCTAAAAGCTGATCATGTCTGGAGAAGGGAATCAAGTTAGGCTCCTCTGGAAGTTGCTCCTAGCACTGCTCTTCTTCGATTCAACAGCTCTGTGGCAGGAATGATGAAAAATTTACTGTGAGGTTGTCGCCAGTATAAAAGCAGCAGTGCTGCTCCAGTGTTGTTTGTTTGTTTGCTGAGATTCATTAAGATCCTGGGTAAAAGCTGGTGTAAGTTGATGGGTACAGTGAACACAAACATCCAAGTACCTTGGAATACTTGGGCTTTTAATAAAAAAGAAAAACAGAAAGACATGAAAATTCTGGCTTGAAGGAAGCTGACTGAATCCAGCTTTCCCCTTGGAGCCGGACTACCCTAAACCCTGCATCAGGCCAGCCTTGCCTTTGTTTGACCAACTCTTGAAAACCTCCCTGATGAGTCCATCCAGGGCTGCATCATCCTCTGCACCTTCCAATACATTTTCCTTTTTTCTGGCCCAAATCTCCCAAGGTGCAATCCATGGCCATTGCCCCTTGTTATACCATCTGCAAGTGATAGCAAGGGATCTTTGTAATTCCCTTCAAATATTTGTAAACTGCTACTAGAGCACCCCAACCTTGTCTTTGCCTGACCAAAAAAATCCAGCTCTCTCACTCTCTTTTCTGGGTCATACTGTAGGCCCCTGACCACCTTGATAACATTAAACTCTTCAGGATGGAGATTGCTGAAACAGAACTAAAAGATGAGGCAGGTTTGAGAATTTCATCCATAGCTGCATTCTTTCGGTAGCTGCTTTGTGTATGTCCCAAGTGGAAGACAGAAAAGAAATGGAAACGCTATGTCTGAGATGCTGGTATTGAAAAGGGAGATTTCTGCTATGCAGGGACAAACGATGATTGCATGAATAGTGGTGAAGGAGAAGTGTGCTTCTTAGTGAAACATCTACTGTATATGCTGCGCTAATGGTTAAGCTAGGTGGAAGTGTTGGTTTTGCTTGAAACTCCTCACGGTCTGCCAGTGCTTCCCTGTGGGCCTGTATCTCAGTTCAGAAACATTGCAAGAATTTTAAGGGATTGTTAACAGCAGCTATGGTGTGCGATGATCCTCTCTTTCTGTGCTGCCTGTGGTATTCCCTGCTGATGTGCTTTGATCTGAGTCTCACCTCCTTACACACTGAAGCTGTAGGTTGGAAAGGAAATAAAGTTAAAAACATTCCCATTGAGATCTTTCTCTGTGTTCTTGCAAACCAAGTGGATGATAGTAATAAATAGGAACATCCATGTCATGTCCAGAAGATCACTGTCATTGTTGCTTGTGTACCAAAGGAGGAACAGAAGCTCATCCTCCCCATGCTCTGCTACTTCAACCAACCATCTGATCAAGGAGGAGCATCCCGATGCCTCTGCTGAGATCACAGAGACTGAGTTCAGACTCCAGAGATATTGTAATGCAAAATAAATTTTTTAATAGCAAACAACCAGGAGAGGTGCAAATACGGGGCTGCAGGCATACAGCTGGTTTATAGTAAAGCCAACCTTAGAAATAATACTCCCAGTACTCTTACTTTTCCACACTGTCTTCTTGATTAAGTTCCTTTAAATAAATTCAGGATCGTATTTGTTGCTTACATAACCACACAGAGCTCAGCAGGATTACACCAGCAGAAAGTTTTGCCCAGAGAAGGGAGTAATTGACAAAAAGTGTATTCATGCAACTTAACGGTTTACTGCCTGCAAAATGCCTTGAGGTCCTCCAGTGGTGTCTGTATCAGTGCAATATATTACCATTAACTACACTCTGGTGAACACTGTAATTCAGAAGAAAGCTGAGCACTAACTGCCAATGTATCATAGCTTACAGCATCTGCTTGTTTGTTCCCATCTCAAGCAGCACTTGCATGGTCACATCTATGTTCAGTTTTGATCTTATCTTTGGCCAGCAGAGCAACAAAGCTGCAATAAACTTGAATTATGCATCTAAGTGCTGGGTCTTCTCTCCACAGTTCCTTGATAGGCGTCAAGTACTGCAGTAGCGTGGGTTCAGCAACCTGTTCAAGACTACGTGTTTCTTGACATGTTTCTGAGCTTACATGAGCCTGAGCCACCAGAATTTTTCACTACAGGTAGGTGTGAGAATAAGCATTTGCATGAAGGAAAGGAAGGTTGTAAAGTTGCAGTTTGCAACACAGAAATGCAAATTTCCGTTTGCAGTGCTTGGAATTGCTACATTCTCAATTTAGTAAAGGGCATGCTTGGATCATCCTGGTATCAGAAATCTACTTGGATGGGGGACTTGCTGTCTGGGTACAAAAAGCTAGACCAAATGCAAACCTTGGACATCTGGCAAGGCAGAGGCAGCTTTATCCATACGGATCTTTCTTATATGAAAGCCTGGCAACAGTTATTTGAGCAAATGTGAGCTGATCCACCTGCAAAGCATTGGGTGAGTTGGTAGCAGCCTCAGCATGTGGAGGTTGCTCATCCATATGAGAAGCCTTGTGTTGCAATGAAAACACTACAAAGCAGTGCTTGTGGCCAGTGAGGGATGGAGGAGGTCAGAGGCAGAGCCTTGAGCCACCGTGGTTGTACCCTGTACCAGCCAGCAGTTGTAATGATAGGAGCGGTGATGGCCATGAGAAGGGGAAGAGGTGGGAGGGGAGAGCCAGCTCCAACTGAGGTGCGAAATATGGAATGGATGAGGATCAACTTCAGAAAAGCAGAGGAATCCTCTGCCATGAAAACAGAGAAGGCAACTGTCATGGGGCGCTCTGCCTGCAAATTTTTTGCCAACAGCAGAGCGGTGAGAAACCTACCTTTTGGATCTCTTACATGAAGATTCGCAGAATGGGGACTGCCTGTGGAAATGGAGTTAACAGAGCAGCTATTTAAGACAAGAGTTTGACATAGCTCTATAGCTGGAAAGCTTCTACCTTTATTATGCAGGATTAAAATCTCCAGGAGGAAGATGTGGAAACTGCAGGAAGCAGGTGGCTGGTCTGAGGGGTTAATGATAAGGACAAAAGAAACATAGTGTGGGAAAGCATGTGGGGGTGCTAATGTATTTGAGGCCTGTGATACATCCTAACTTTTAATAGCCTGGCAGAGGCACTGAACCAAGCTTCCCCAAGGCAGGAATGCCTTGGGGTGCAGAGTGCATGCAAGGGTGGGAGGAGGCTCTACGAAGGGCTTGCTGCAGCCTGCTGAGTCCCACAGGGGCCATTCCAGCTCCAGCTGTAGGAAATTTACTACTGACATAGGCTATGGAAAAAATAATGAGTGTTTGCAAAGGCTAAGAGGTGGCCTGGGGCACTGCATGGCACCCAAAACTGTCTTCACCCTACCCCCTCCACCCCCTCCAAATGGGACTTATTTCAAGATTGCTGTTGTCCTTTTAAGCTGTAAGAATTGTACCTTTAACAAATTAGTAAAATTGTGTACAAAGACACAAAGCATAGCTCAGGAAAAAGAAGTATGGAGTGATCCCTGTCCAAGTATTACAGCTGTACAGTTGAAAGAGATTTCACAAGTCTATTCTGAAGATTTATATATTAAAAATTTTGCTGGCTTTCACATTCAGAAATGGCGAAAAAACCTCAGCTCCTGCACAAATCTTCTGTAAGGACTGTGCAAATTAAGATTTTCAGGCATGGCTGCTGAAAGCAGTGTCTCGGCTGCGGAAAGCAGTGTCTCAGCTGCTGAGTGTCCCCTTGATACTTTGAAAGAAACAGTATTCCAGTACTCAGCACTCACTCTTACCACATCCACCCAAACCCAGGTATAAGATACCCCTGCTTGAGCACCCCAAATCATCCTGGTTACAAATGCAGTCCATAGACTTTGGCAAACATGCATGCAAGAGCTTCTCACTGTTTGGCTGATGGAGCAATCCTGTGAGCCTGGCAGAACATCCAAGGCTGATAGCTTGGAGAAGGCTGCATGGCTTGCTGTGCACAGAGGCAGGCCATGTGCATGCCTCTGCTGGTGGGGTGACCTCAGCCGTAGAGACCTGGGTTTGCTTCAGTGTGCAGCTCAGGGCCATAGCCTTCCTAACATGGCAGTAAGTGGCTCAGCACAGGCTGCTCACCCTGCTCCTCAGCCAGAACCGAGAGGCAGTTTATAGGTAGCTCTCATCAGTCTCTGCTATTTCACAACACAAAGACTCCCCCAGGTTGCCTTTACAGTGCTGGTTTGAGTAGTAGAAAAGCAATTTCTGCAGAAGCAAATGGTCTGAAAATGTTCCCAAGATACTTGGAGCAGTTGTCCTGGTATTTTATCCACAATGACATGTTGTCTACTTCCTGGGTTTACTTTTTAATTGAAACAAGTAGGGTGGGGGAAAGCAACAGAAAAGGGAAGCTAGCAGGTTGCCTTGCTTTTGGGATGCCATGTTTTGCCAAGCAGAACTGCCCCATGAAGACATCTTGCTGCTGCCAGGTGGCATTGCTCTTGACATTGCTGTGTTGTCATGTTGTTCCTTGGCAAGGTCATTCTTGATGCTTTTTTTTCCCCCCTAGTGTACCCATTTCCCTTTAGTCAGAGATCCTGGTATTTTTCAGGTGCTCCACTCCCCGTCTTCATTATCTTCTTCTCCACAGCAAGTTTTCAATTTCACTGACTGTCTTTTCTAGGTAATATTGAAGCTGTCAAGAGGAGTATAAACTACCCCCACACACATCTTCATGTGAATTAGGGGAGGATAGTGAAGGTGCCTCTTTTCTTGGCAGTCACTAGAGGAAAATCTCTCTTATGAAAGGCCTTTGGGCTCTAAGCTGTTTTGGACCTGTCCTTCATGAACCTTCATGAGCAACAAACTTCAGCTACGGGGGTTATCTGCTTTCAGATGTTGCTATATGCTAAAGATTACCAAAAATAAATTTGCTGGAGAGAAATGTTTTACAGAAACAATTAAGCCTGCTATTCTTCTTGAATTGCTCCATTGAAAAGCCTGTCTTCGCAAATAGCTGGTGTAATTGCCAGCTTATAGTACTGACATGTCCCAGAGCAAATTCAGTGATGGCACTGAGCATTCAAAGCCTTTTCAGCAGGAGAAGACCTTCTGATTTCATTTCCTCCAACACCCCACAATAAATTCCTTCTGTTAACTGGTGTTTTGGACAGTTGAATGACAGTAAAAGATTTTATGTTGAACCACAGCCCAGATAAGTATGGACTGCATCTGAATTGTCAAATTATGGCTATTTGTCAAAGGAAAAGGCTTGAAATGCTTACATCCCTTCTGTACTTAGTAACAACGCATGTGAAATCATTTCTATTAGATAGACTGACATTCATACTTTCCAAAGCAGTTAGTAATTAGAACTGAGCGATATTTCCAATGTGCCCGTTAATGATGGCTGCCATCCAAATGTGTCACTTCTGGACACTGACAGATTCATTTGCTAACAGCACAAATACTGGCTTTTGAGTTGTGAGTGTGTGTTCATGTGGCTCCCCCTTCCCCCTTCTCCTCCCAGAGTGGCTTGTAATAATTAAACACTCAAATCCTAATTGAAATAAATGAAAACTGGGGAATTTCCTCCCTTGGGTGTAGTATTCAAAGCACAAAGGCTTATTAATTGCAGTGCTCTTGCAGGGTGTCTCAGATGCTGTCCCCCTCCATCCACTGTTTCATGTCAGGTGTAGTCTGCAGCCAGAGTGGTGCTATTCCCTATTTCACTTTTCCTCCCACTGAAAATGACTCAGGAACACCCTTGCCCCTGGCCCTCAGCTCTACAAATGACTGGGACTCTTTTGCATGCGGATGGAGCACTGTGAGAAAACAGGAACAGCCAGAGGTGAGGTGATCCCCCCATCCCTTGGCATCCTTATGTCGTAGCTGAGTGTCTTGGGCCTGCATTTGTCTGTGCCTAAGTATGAAGTCGGTGACGCTGGTGAGCTTTGTACACAGCAAACCAGCCAGTTACAGGTCCCTTTATACCTTAGTTTCTGAACTGGTGATGTTCCCAGTTTGAAACTCAAAGGCCTGTGGAGGGATTTAGGTCCAGCACAGCTTCCTTATCATGCACAGTACATTGAAGTTCTGCAACTCTTCCTCTCAGGAGGTTCAAAGCCTATTTCTTAAATAAAAGCAATTTTCTCAAGTATAAGAGGTGGAAAATCTCTAACAAAGTGATTGTCTAGAGAAATAACAGTTCAAAAATATTTTCAGTGTAGCAAAAAATTCTCTTGCTCCTCTCAGAATGGGTTGAAATTGCTGAGAAGAGCATGTTATACTGAGCACATGGCACTAGGAAAATGTCAACGAGCAAAGTTAGCTGTGTGTTACAAATGAAGCAGTAATTAAGAGCACATATTCTGCACTCCCTTGCCCTTACACCTTCCATGATTTTCACTGTCTATGGTTGCAGTCACCAGCCTTAAATTTAATGTTACTTTGATCACAGCCAAAATCTGCTGGTAAAGAAATTCAAAACAAAGCCAGCCCTGAAAGGGGATAAAATCTTCTAAGGCAGCTCCAGGGCATAGTGATTCTGAGCTAGAAATACAACAAAGATCATAGTATTTGCTTGTGGACTGCCTTTAGCTTCATCCATTGAGGCTCACGTACTTAACCTTATGGGTTGTTGAAGTACCAGGCTGTGTGAGAGCATCGTACAAAACTTTGGAAATCCATGGCACAAACACGGTGTGGTGCCTTTCCTTCTCTGTTTCAATCCTTTGAATATTTCAGTGCATATTGTTCTGAAAGGAAAAGTGACATCATCGTTACCAGTTTAATAAAAATGAACTGAGATTGGAAAATTCTACGTGCTTACCTGCAGGTATAGACCTGATTTCCTGCATACCAATTGGATATTTACTAACCACAGGAGTCCTGCTGAAGATGGCACTGTCTTCAGCAAGCTTTACAGTCCTCTGAGGTACAATCTAAACACTTTTTTCACAACTTGCTAAGAATGAGCCTCTCCTAAGGGCTTCAGCATCTTTGTGTGTTTAGTGTCCATCATCACGCAGGTTCCAAGAACATTCTCATGGTCTTGTTTGGTCTCTCAGGCAGTCCAGGGAGGAAACACTTTTCTTCCCTTCTTCACCAGACAATGCAAAAAAAATTAGTTTCTAGCATGCTACAGCAATCTGGAGAATCACTGTGGTTTGGATGCAGAATAAGCTTGGAGGGCGGATAGTTTGCACTCAGTTTCTCTTTCTCCTACTGTTTTCTGGGCTCTGAGCCATACAGAGTGCCCAAGCTGAGTTTCAGCAGGGACACCTCTGTGTGCAGCACCAGTGTTGTCATAAAGTTTCCGGCTATGGGAGTGCTGCAATCATAGAATCATGGAATCTTCATGGTTGTAAAGGACCTTTGAGATCATCAAGTCCAACCATACACACACATAAAAACCCCTATAATCTCTGCCACTAAAGCGTGCCTTGAAGTGCCAAATCTAGACATTTCTTAAATTCCTCTAGGGATGGTGACTCAACCACCTCCCTGGGCAGGCTGTTCCAGTGCCTGACCACTCTTTCAGTAAAGTAATTCTTCCTAATATCTAATCTAAACCTCCCCTGCCGCAGCTTCAGACCATTTCCTCTGGTCCGTTCATTATTCACTTGGGAGAAGAGGCCAACACCCACCTCTCTACAACCTCCTTTCAGGTAGTTCTAGAGGTCAATGAGGTCTCCCCTCAGCCTCCTCTTCTCCAAACTAAACATGCCCAGCTCTCTCAGCCTCTCCTTATATGACCTGGTCTCCAGACCCCTCACCAGCCTGGTAGCTCTTCTCTGGACACGCTCCAGCACTTCAATGGCCCTCTTGTACAGAGGGGCCCAGAACTGAACACAGTACTCGAGGTGAGGCCTCACCAGTGCCGAGTACAGAGGCACGATCACTTCCCTACTCCTGCTGGCCACGGTATTCCTGATACAAGCCAGAATGCTGTTGGCCTTCTTGGCCACCTGGGCACACTGCTGGCTCATGTTAAGCTGGCCGTCCACCAGCACCCCCAGGTCCTTTTCTGCTGGGCAGCTTTCCAGCCACTCTTCCTCAAGCCTGTAGCGTTGCTTGGGGTTGTTGTGAGTGAAATGCAGGACCCGGCACCTGGCCTTATTAAACCTCATGCAGTTGGCCTTGGCCCATCGATCCAGCCTGTCCAGGTCCCTCTGTAGAGCCTTCCCTCCCTCAAGCAGATCAACACTCCCACCTAGTTTGGTGTCGTCTGCAAATTTACTGAGGGTGCACTCAATCCCCTCATCCAGATCATTGATAAAGATAGTAAACAAAACTGGCCCCAGAACTGAGCCCTGAGGGACACCACTGGTGACTGGCTGCCAAGAGGATTTCACCCCATTAATCACAACTCTCTGAGCACGGCCATCCAGCCAGTTTTTAACCCAGTGAAGAGTACACTTGTCTATGCCATGATTCGCCAGCTTCTCCAGGAGAATGGTGTGGGAGATGGTGTCAAAGGCCTTACCAAAGTCCAGACAGACAACATTCACAGCCTTCCCCGCATCCAGAAGGCAGGTCACATGGTCATAGAAAGAGATCAGGTTGGTTAGGCAGGACCTCCCTTTCCTAAACCCGTGCTAGCCGGCCCTGATCCCTTGGCTGCCCTGCACTTGCCGTGAGAGCTCACTCAAGATGATCCTCTCCATGATCTTTCCTGGTATCGAGGTCAGGCTGACAGGCCTGTAGTTCCTTGGATCCTCCTTCTGACCCTTCTTGTAGATGGGCGTCACATTACCCACCCTCCAGTCATCTGGTACCTCCCCTGTTGACCAAGACCATTGATAAATGATGGAGAGAGCCTTGGTGAGCTCTCTCACCAGCTCCCTGAGTACTCTTGGATGACTCCCATTTGGCCCCATAGACTTATGTGTGTCTAGGTGCAGAAGCAGATCATTGACTACTTCCTCCTGGATGATGGGTGGGTTGTTCTGCTCTCCATCCTCATCTTCCAGCTCAAGAGGCTGAACACCCTGGGGATAGCTGGTCTGACTATTGAAGATGGAGGTAAAGAAGACATCAAGTATCTCAGCCTTCTCCTCGTCCTTGGTTCCAACACTCCCCGCCGCATCCAGTAAGGGATGGAGATTCTCCCTGACTCGCTTTTTGTTGATGTATTTATAAACACTTTTTTTGTTGTCCTTTATGTTAGTGGCCAAGTTGAGCTCCAGCTGGGCTTTTGTCTTCCTAATTTTCTCTCTGTATAACCTAATGAGATCTCTGTACTCCTTCTGAGTTACCTGTCCCTTCTTCCAAAGGTGATAAACCCTCTTTTTATTCCTAAGTCCCATCAAAAGTTCCTTGTTCATCCAGGCTGGCCATTTTCCTGGGCCTTTAATCTTGCAGCACTTGGGGACAGCCTGCTAGGATGCAGCTCTTCATGTGGCCCCAGATGAAACTGTTCCTGCAGCTACGAGGCCTCAAAGAGAGTTATGGCCCTCTTCCACTTTAGACATGGGAAGAAGGTCTGGATTCTCAAATTTCTTAGCCCAGTTTTAAAAGACTCTCTGGGAGTGTCATAAATAAAGCTGCCAGGTGGCGAGCACTCTGGGAAAGCTGGTCTTGCATGCAGAAGTGTGAAGGATCATCCCACATGAGGGCACAACACAACCTCATTAGAGCAATGAATTGGTGATCGTGTGTTCTGCAGGGCAGCATGGGTTGGAAAGGCTTTTGGAAGTGCCTCTGGTCTGTATTTCCATGTCTTGTTCTGAGAATAGCATTTACAGTGCAACCCAGAACAACCTAGAAATTCCTAACTTCTGACCTCTTGGGAAATTTTACTTAAAGATGTGCCTATGAGTGCTTGAAAATGAACTGGGGCAATCTGCTTACCTCTTCAAGTTGGCATTCTGAGATTGCAATGCAAACTGAAACCAGGTTAGTTCTTTATATCATTTTTTTTCTTCTTGTAAGTGCATCATTCATCCCAAGCTAGAAGGTTTTTTGGTATTTTGGGTTACAAGGGTGTGTCTGAGGTTTTGGTGCCACTTGCTAACTTCTGCTACAAGTATATTTTTATTGTCTAAATCATTCAGTCAGTGAGTGTGCAGTGCTACATCCAGAGTTAAGAAGCTTACATAAATAACTTACCACACAGAAAATTTGCACAGGAGTGTCTGCCACTGGGGTGAGGATTAATTTTACTTTGCATTTCTAATGAGTATCCTCTTCTGAAGTCTATTCCAGACTCCCCACAGCAGTAAAACTGTCCTTAAACTCATTGCAAGAACAAATGCAATGGAGGTTTCCAAGTTTGGGAAGTGGAGGTGGCTTTGGCAAGCTGTTTAAGAATATTCTTAATTTCAGTCATGTTCTTCCTTGGGACCTTTGCATCTCACAGACACCTGCCATGGCGAGAGGGAGGTTCAGCTGAGTGAGGGCCAGAACCAGGCTAAACCCACGCCTGAGAAGCACCTTGGAGAAGACGATGGACTGGAAAGGGAAAGGGCAGTACTAAGGGGATGAAATCTGGAAGTGTGCTGGACCTTCACCAGCTCTGCTGCAGCCAGTCAGCAGAAGACTCCTGCCTGGGAGCAAAGACCTTAGCAAGGACAGTGCATTAGTCAGGAAAGGAGGGAAGATCAGGAGATGAGAGACCCTGCTGCTTTCCCAGAGAGGGAGCAGGCGAAAGGGAACAGGGACAAAATGAATGCAGAAATAGAGGAAGGCTGGCCTCTGGCACTCCTGGGGCATGTTTTTCTGTAGATAAAGTGCAGCAGCAGGGTCCAAGGAAGCGAAGAGTGCAGCTGCTATGGCCAAATTCAAAAAGCATAGGGCACGCTGCTTCCCAGCTCAAACTGAGTTGCAGGCAGTTTGCTTGGAGCTGTCTGCATGGCCTTCCAGCACTATTGCCTTTGGAGAAGCAGGCATTTGAGGACAGACATCTCTGTACCACTAAAATAATTATGTCCATGCTCAGAAGTCATTGTGTCCTGGAGGGGGTCTAAGTTCCAACCCAAGAATAGAGAGCAGTTTGGGTGCATGGCAAAAACAAGGTTGTGCATTGCTTTCACAGCACGTTTGCTCAGTGGCATGGATTGTCCTTACAGTCAGTCAACAGTAACTTACAAACCCCCAAAACAAGAAAAGTTGAATAGTGACAGGGAGAACTTCTGCAAACTGGTGCCACTGTGTTCTATCTTCACCCCTTGGAGACACTGTTCGCCTAGGAGCCTGAATTATGGTTCCATACTAAAATAAGATAGGCCCTTATGCTGAAGGCTAGTAATTACATGTTTCTGAAGCCACTGTCCTTTTATGTCATCCTGGTCACAGTGCAAATATTTTATTTATGAGTTTTGTCAAATGGAGGCAGCTGGTTTTAGAGGAAAGGGGGTCACTGAGAAAAATTAATAAGTGGCACATTGCCCTGCTTTCAATCTTCGGGTTAACTCTTTTTCTTAACTCCGTGTTTCTCAGGGTTTGCTTTTTTTGTTTTTAATCTAGTTGCTTTGTGTTCTAAATACTGCAGTGGTGTGTTTGTAGTGTAGGAGGTAGTTTTCTGTTACTGGAAACTTCAGGGATAATCCCTCTGAGGCCAGTATTGTTCCAAATTCAGGAGAGTCAGCAGAGTCAGCAAACAGGAATGTCATCTGCCCAGTCATTGTCAAATGCTGAAAAATTCATATCTTTTTATCACTGCAACGTATCGGGCCCTCTGTATCTTTTCGTAAACCTGGCATATGGAATATATATTATTTACCTATTTATTTTATTTTTATAGTGCATGCTTTTATCATCACTTTTTCCAGGTTAGCCCTGCTGTACGTCACCTGAGCAACAAAATGGGATACTTCTCATTTTGGCCTCTTGGAAGCTGACTCTCTCTATCCAGCTGCATTAGATTCATATCGATATGAACTTTAGAAAGAAAAAAATGGTTAGATCTGCAGGCCCCCTGTGAGATTTGGTATGTGTTGTGCCAAGCACTGTACAAAGTGAGAAACCATTACTTCTGTGAGACAAGGAGGAAGAGGAGGCTCATGATTGCAAAGGATGGGCAGAGATGGGATGGAGGTCTTCTGTTTCCAAACATGTGCTCTGACTGCTTCCCCTATTCTGTTCCATGGTGTTCAGCTTGGAAGCCAGAAGGATGCAGGGGACTGTCAGAAGCCCTCAGAGGCCTTAGGACAGTGAAAAGGGGCAAGTGCCCCAGGTTACTTACATCCCCTGTTCCACAGTCTCCAAGAGGAAGTGAAGAATATCGTAACTTGATAATCAACACGATCAATAGGTAAAGAGACTGGCTGCAGCATAGGAAAGGGAAGGCAGCTAGTGGGTCAGTGGAAACAGAGTGTGCACAATGAATTACTCAGAAAAATGAGGAAGTAAAGCATATGGAAATCTCAGAGAGATTGTAGCTCATCAGGGCTTTTTACTGCAGTACTTTGTGACACAGCTCTTCAATGCACACAGAGGAAGGAAAGCAGAAGTGTTTTTTTCATGGGCAATTCAACAGAATTTTAATACTGAATGTTTTGTTATCAGGAAGGGGGGAAATCCTCCCCTCCCACATTACATGTTCAAGTTCTTGTTCTTATGTAAGGTGGGGCATACCAGAAGACGTCTTTATTGTTTCCAAGAGGCCCCATAATAGTCTTGCCTAGCTAGTGAGGTACACAGTCTTGTATTTATAAAGGGTGTTGCATCTGAATACATCTATCTGCATGTACTTGTGCATGTGAAAGAGGTAGATACAATATATGAAAGCAAATCCAAATAGTAATACAGCAATAGATTTGACTGGATGCAGACAATGTGTTTCAGTTCCAACATCACTTCAGTGTGGTTAAATTGCATGGATTTTAAACAGTGATACAGTAGGGATCCTGCTTCCGCCCTCCTGCTTTGGGGAAGAGATTTTCAAAGGACTCATCACTTCAGCAGTTTCATTGAGAAAGAGGTGCTGACAGAATGAGAACTGTCTTAAAATTCATAAAGAAACTACTTCTGTTTCCCCTTTGCTAGTACTGCTTCTGCAGCTTTAAAGGAGCAGTAATATCACCACATTTCCTTGTCAAAAATACAGGAAAATAGGTAAAGTAACAGTTTTTAAGTAATCTTCTGGTCCCTCCAAACTCTCACATTTGCTTTTCAACATCTCTTTTTCCATGGCTCTGGTCTTCCTTATGTAAAATGTAATCATGGCTGTCACTCATGCCACAAGCACAGGAGTTCCCCAAATTTCCTGTTCAATGTTTAATACCAGCATATGTGGAAAAAAGAGATCACATTTCATCATTATTATTATTATTATTATTATTATTATTATTATACATTACAGTGATGTTTGGCATTATAGGGTTTTTTTGTTGGATAGAGTTTAAAATGTTTGTTTCTTTTTCTATTTTTAGTACATTGAATACTGGTACATCAAATAATAGATTGTTGACTGCAGAGATTTACAGAGCAAGGCAAATGCTTAGCAACAGTGATTAGCACAGCAAGCTTTTCTTTATAGACAGAAGTAGCATTCAGCATTGACCTGATACGGAGCTGATGGCAATCAATACCTTCTCATGACAACAATATAGCAAAAGCTCTGTGGGGTGTCCTGGTATAATTCATCTTATGATGAATGAACTCACTGCAGGTGTTACTACAGCTATCACAGCTTCCCGTTGTTTTCCCAAATATCTTTGGAGGAGTCCTCAGCTCTTCTGAGATACATGGTCAGGGAGGACTTCTCACCAGTTATCAAAGAACAAATTGAAAGCCAACCACATCTTGGGCTGCATCAAAAGAAGCATGGCCAGCAGGTTGAGGGAGGTGAATCTGCCCCTCTACTCCACACTCATGAGACCCCATCTGGAGTACTGCATCCAGCTCTGGTGTCCTCAGCACAGGAAAGACATGGACTTGTTGGAGTGGGTCCAGAGGAGAGCCACAAAAATGATCAGAGGGCTGGAGCACCTCTCCTATGAAGACAGGCTGAGAGAGTTGGGGTTGTTCAGCCTAGAGAAGAAAAGGCTCTGGGGAGAACTTATAGCAGCCTTCCAGTACCTAAAGAGGGCCTACAGGAGGGATGGGGAGGGACTCTTTATGAGGGAGTATAGCAATAGGACGAGGGGTAACAGTTTTAAACTGAAATAGGGTAGACTTAGATTAGATATCAGGAAGAAATTATTTACTGTGAGGGTGGTGAGACACTGGAACAGGTTGCCCAGAGAAGTTGTGGATGCCCCACCCCTGGAAGTGTTCAAGATCAGGCTGGATGGGGCTTTGAGCAGCCTGGTCTAGTGGGAGGTGTCCCTGCCCATGGCAGGGGGGTTGGAACTAGATGATCTTTAAGGTCCCTTCCAACCCGAACCATTCTTTGATTCTGTGTTTCTATGAAATTGGAAGCAGCAAACCCATTTTCAGCATTCCATACGTATTGGTCCTACATTCTCCAGATCAGAGCAAAACGTTGCAGGGCAGTAATCACTTTTCCTAAGGACCTTCTTTGTTTTCTACAAGTGTAGGAAACGTGAGATAAAGGAGTTATTGATATCGGTTTTTCTGGGCAGTTTTATCTTTTGGCATACCTTTCACTATAAGCTATAGCTGTTGCTGTTTAATGATCTCCTATTTCCCTTGCAACACTTTCCCAAGAAATCCCAGGTTTTGCTGTATTGCACAAAGCATGTGTCCTCCTCTCCTTAACAGATGCTGCTTCCTGGGGAGGAGGTTAGTGGAACTAGAAAAAAAAAACAGTGATGTTGTGCGTGTTAGTCACCTTCTGGCATCATGGGCTATTCCACCATGCAGTGCCACGCTAGCTGGTGCAGGGAGGGAGGGGAGACAACCAGGAATGTGTCATGGGCTGCAGCTGATGTGCAGCAGCTGGGGAAGAAAGCAACTGGAAAAAATGAAATTACTTAACCAGGTAGAGAGGCTGAATCTGTAGCTGATCCCATTTGGCATGAGTCAGATGCTAAAACTTGGTGCTCTTATTTTGTGCCTTGCCAGAACTGCTCCAGTGCCAGTGTGGAGGGTGCAGACAAATGAAGTGTAGCCAACTCATGTACTGGCAGTGGAATAATCAGGAAAGCATAAAGTACTATGTAAGTACCATAGCCTCTTCAGGAGGGAACACAAAGCCCTGCCCTTCTGTGCCTGTGAGCTCAGTTTTGCTTCTGGTGCTTGATTGCATGCCAGCGTGGTGTCAGCAGTGCCAGGCCAGGGACTGCAGCCAGGTGATACCTGGCACTGCTACCATTGCTCATGATATCCAGCAAAAAGGCAATCAGAAATTCTCCTGAAGCTTTGACAGGAGTGAAAGTCCTGGCAGCCCAAGTGGTATATAGGATCAGGCACAACTGACTTCGGATGAAAAGCCAGGTGTAGAAATTCCCACGTGGCTGTCTTACTCCTCTGTTAAAGTGGGGTAGCTTTCAAAAGGCATTGACCATGGTTTTGGTGCAGAAATTAAGAAAGTGGGCAAACATGGTACATCAGTGATGTCATAGGGATTCCAGACTCCCTGTACCCACCGCTAGCTCTCATACAAAGGGCAAGTAAGCAGCGTGGTGATACGTTGTTTGCCAGCTGTGGCAAAACCTGCAGCAGAATCTACTCCAACCTCCTTGTGCTTCTAACACCCGAGGAAAGGCAAGGGGCTTTGTGTTGCTCTCAATACTGCCAGTTTCTTCCAGACAGCTTGGGCTGCCAGTTGTCAAAGCAGCATTAACACCATTTCCAGAGGAGTGAATAGATGGTGAAGAAGGGGCATCTGTTACACGCACTGAGTGGGACTGGTGTTGAAGAAAGCAGTAGCAAACAACCTATTGCAAATAATTGAGAACTATAAATTTTATTTTTTTTTTTTCCTACCAAGTTTTCAAGGTGGTGCCTTATTTTCTTGCTCCCTGTTACTCTTGTGTAATCTCTGAAGTATGAGATGCAGCATTAGGAGTGCAGAGAGGAATAATTCTTGTGTGTGAAAAAACAAAGAACGTAGCGACGAGTGAAACTTCTGTAGCATCTTCCTTAACAAAACAGTGAGGAGGAGACAAAACTCGCTTGGTCATCCCTGTATTTCTGGCATCACCCAGAAGCCAGTGATAAAGATGGAAAAGAGTGTTGAAGTGTGCTATGCTGTGCTGAAGTCAAGGCTTTCTCAGCTAGAGCATCTCAGCTTGACTTTTTCCGCTTGCTTTTTTTGCCTTTTGGCAACTGCTGTTCTTTCAACAGCTGAGTCATAGAGTATCTTAAGGCAAAATTCAGTGGTCCTAGGGTCTGGTGTGAAAGAATTGAGGTTTCAGAGTATGCTCCAAGGGTCTTGTCTTGATTTGTTCTTCTTTTGTACTTCATTTTCTTTATGTTCATGTGTGTTTTTAATCTAAGACATGCTGGGAAAGACAAAGGGTAGGGGAGGTTATCACTGGAGTTTATCCTTGCCTCATATATTGTCTCTCTTTGCAAAGTCTGTAACACCTAAACTGGTCAGAAAGCAAGAGCTGTCAGGAGCAACTCATGTCATCCTTGTCAGATCTTGCTTGCCTTCAGATGTCCTTGAATTCATTGTATTGTCTGGAGTAGGTATATAGGGCTAGGACAGTGCCCAACTCATGGTGGGAATGACCACTTTTATAATGTGTTTGTGTGGATATATGCATGGATGTATGCATAAAACTTTAACCGAAACTGATGGGTACTCTATTAGATTAGTAATGCCTGAGCATTGTAGAGCAGTGGTCCCCATCACTGTTCCTTGTAAGCCATTGCCATCGCTTGTTTTTCATGTTGATGAGAATATCATAGAAGTGATGGGAGCAGCTGCTGAGAATCCCTCCTATAAAGGGAATATAACAATAAAATAGACATCAATATAATGCATTCATCTCACTTTATGCTGTTTTCTTCATATTAATTGCCCTGGAATCTGCCAAGATATTTGGTTTGTAGTGCCTGTTTGTCTCACATCTTTTAGTTAAACTGAGGAATTGTGTAGGCTGCAGGACGTCCCTGTTGGGTTTCTCATCTACGGGACCTTTGTCTATGTCCATGTGCCCAGGTCTATGCTTTGCTACTTTGTTGTACTGTGTAAACCCATTTTGTATTTCCATTCCACTGCATTGGCATCTGTCCTACAGAAACTGGCTATAGCAACACCTTACCCCGTTCATGGTGGCTGACCTATTTATTTCCATTTATAACTGTTGACTTCAGTGACAAATATAGCTATTCCAAACTTTTATAGCTTTGTCAAAGTGCTGACCTAGAGAGACGAAGTGAAGTTATGTTTCAAAAGCTTAGGGATGATTTAAGTGTGTTGATGACATGGAGAAAAATCATACATTGCATCTTTGTCCTTTCTGTGGAGATTAACCAGGAGCTGAAGGTGGTAGAGGTGCAACAGATGGGGAAATAACCATACTTAGTGACGTAAAATCTACTGGCTGCAGGGAGTAGCCTGCGAGCCCCATCTGCTGCTCTGGGACTTCTCAATAATGCATGAAGAGAATAAAATCCATGCATGTTCCATCTTGAGAAAATCTCTTTGCTTCTGCTTCTTGGAAACCTTCTAAAAGGGTTCTATAATGAGTGCTTTAGAGTAATGCAGTTGTTAACTGTGCAGAAATTTCAGTGCACTGACCCCAGAGAATTACCAGAGGTAGGTGTAACTATTTGTAAAGTAATTCGGACCTGAATTATGAAATATTTGCTTGTGTCATTCTCTTGAAAAGAGATGGTGCTCAGTTAGATTTGCACTGACCTTTTCTAGGCAGCCCTTTGACGTTTCAAGTGGGTGGAGGAAACGTGGAGGCGCTGATGTTATCAACATAAGCATGGAAGGGTAATGCTGCTGGAAGCTGAGGATTTCAGAAGAAAGGGGGCACCTACGCACTGCGCAGGAGGGTAGTGAGTGGTCGGCAGGAGGCAGAAACCACATCCATCTTACTTTTTTGCTTGTGGAAGTGTGTGACACTCCTGTGCAATAAAAGGCAAGCAGCTGGTCTCTGCATTTTCTAGCTCACTAGCTGTGTAACATGGGGTGAATGTCTATGGGGAAAGTGCACGTAGTCACCAAGTGAGGGTAGAGGAGCTCCCCTGGAAAACAGACAGGGCAAGGGGATCTGCTAGACCTATGGAGCCTTCATGGCAGAAAGCTGGGCATAGATCTTTCTTGGAGACTGTGCCATAGCACAGTTTGTGTTTCTTGCACTCCCTGGCTCTGCATCGAATCCTGCCTCTGCAAGCATTAAGGTAAAGAGAGAATGGATCCTCGTAACCCCATGCCATCAAACTTTGATGGTTTCCTATATTTTGGCATCAGCTCAGCGTTCTTTTTTGGGATTGGAGATAGTACAGAGAATCTGCAGTAAAACTGAGTGGTTTGGTGTAGCCAGTTAGTGATCAGGTGTCCTGCCATTGCTTGGCCATGGCACACGTCAAATACACCCAGATAGTCTGTTGAAAGGTTGTGTCATTCATTTTTTATCCAAAGGTCACTTCATAACATGTTCTTCTAACTCATTTGAAAGACCTCTAGTGGTGGAGCTGGCTCCCCACAATGCCCCCAGGAAACCCTTGTGTTGCTGCAAAGCTTTTCCTGTTGTCTAACCTCGCTGGCACTTAGGGCCATAACTGCTTGTCCCATCTGCTACAGAACAGAGTGTTCCATTCTTCTTCATGTCAAGGTTTTGGAAACTGATGTACCTTTCATGTCTTTTACCTTCTAAAGAATGTCACTTCATCCCCTCTTCCCCCCAGTCGGTGATATTTTCCTGACCTCAAGTCATTTTTGTTACTTACCCCTGGACTTTTTCCAGTTGGCCCACCAGCTCTTCCAGTCGAATGGGCCCCAAGGTGCCTGCTCAAGTCTGCAAACAGTGGATAACAGCTGACAGTGCACTCTAACAGTACAATGTTATTAAACAATGGTTAAACTACTTCACTGTGGATTGTTTTAAAACGCCATAAAATCAGCTAATATATTTATCTGAAAAGGAATTTTAACATATTTTCTACCCATTTGGAAACCAATTTTAACATATCTTGCTTCAGCAACTGTGACAGTCTGAGGCTTCTCCCTGGCTCTTTTTTCAGAATACTCTCTGCAGCCCAGAAGCATACTGAGCTTGAAGTGCTATTACACACTGTAACACACTGTGTTATGCACTTAACTGAGCATCACCTTCAATAACTCAAGTGGCATCATACAGATTGTACTGTGCAATTTAGCATGTATTTCTGTGAAAATATCCCCTACCCACTTGTCATGTCTTGGTTTTGTGTTTTGGGCTTTTTTAGTGTAGCAAACCTGTCAGTGCTACAGTGTTTTTTAGGTTTCTCTTTTTCCCAAGGAAAAGCTCAGAAAGCATGGGACTGAAGCTACACTTTTGGTTTCTGAGACCCAGTTTGCTTGGGGGAGGGCAGAGGATGCAGGAGGTAGGACTAAAGCAGGGTGTGAATTTAAAGCACAGAATAGCTGTGCTGGAAAAAGTCCCCAAACAGACAAGCCCTGGAGTGTATGTTTTGTCCTGTCCTCTGCAGGCTACTATCACAGTTCTGCAAAATGCCATCCTGTCCTCTGAGAAGTCACGTAGCACCAGGTCCTTGGGCAGGTTTGATGGGCATTTTTTTTCAGGCCTACTTAGAAGTTTGCGTATTCTGTTATGAGAGAGGAGCAATTCCCTCTGCATGCCTTCCTTTTGCAACTTTCCGTCATTTACAATTTGTGACGTGAAATCATGGAATTGTTTATCTGATTTGTTGGTGGGTTTTAGAGTTTGAAAAATATCAGTAACATCTTAAAGAAATAGATAAGCCCCCACATTGTGGTCTGGGTCCTTTTGTGTTTAATTCTTGGTTTGTGAACATTTATGGGATCTTGTTTGCAAGAGTTTCGTCATAGCTGCAAGAACTAGACATTTACTGCTAAACTTAAAAAAAAAAAAAAAAGTGATGTTGACATTCACGTGGAGTTGTATCACTGTAGGAGGTGGAAAATATTTAAAAAAAAACCCAAATCATATGAATCCCACTAAAGTCGTGTGAGTAGTCAGTGTTGACTTCAGTGTTTTAGTTGTATGAGACCGCGGACATTTAAGTTCCCCATCAAGTTGCTAAATTTAACAAAATCCCATTTGCTTTCAACAGTAAGCTACCACCTATGGCAGTCAACAGCAGACTGAAATATATTTTTTTTGATATAATTATGATCTTTCATACAAAGAAGTGGGATTTGGGGCCTTTTGAACTACTCCAAATTCAGGTAGCTGATCTCAGCAATTACATTGTACTGCATATCATCCTTATTAAAAATGCTTAATACCTGTCAGTTATCTGTGTTTTGCAGACCCATAGCTGTGCAGCATTTATACTATAGAGAATCTGTCACTGTTTATCATACAGCTGTTGTAATAGCAGTCATTTCCAGATGATACTTATCTTCAAGGACATCAATTCCCTGCTTCTCGTGCAGTACTTCCAAAAGGCCAACTGCTTATTATTTATAAATAGTCCAAGTCAGTAATTACTAGACCAGCTTTTGGTAGTTTTGCAAGCTGTATTTCAGGTTGTTTTTTCCACAGCTAAAATGATGTTGACTGAAGATTAAACTTGCTTCTCACTGAGATACTCTGCCCAAGGCCCACAGTTTTGCCAGCATTTGAGATATAATCATAAAATCATAAGTGATGCAATTTTAGGTTGATTTCTTTGGCAGCCAGTAGTTTTCAGACAGCCACAGGCAACTCAGTAGTTTTGGATCATCCTTAAATTGATTGTATTGTTTGTGTGTATTTTGAAGCGGTGTTGAGCTTTCAGCTGGTTACATTGCACAAATGCTTCTGAACATTTTGAAAAATCTACTCCAGAAAATGCTGGCTCTCAGCTTTAGTTAGAGGTGCCTGAATCCACGTCTACATAGGAAAGTTAATTTGGACTGCAACAGGTTGTGAATTAAAAGCTATTTTCAATTAACATCTTAAATTGGCAGCACTCTCTCTATGTATACAGCGTAATGTAAGGCAGACTGCCACTCTTTTGCTCACACTGAATAATGCTCAATAGGCAATTTCCCAAGGCATGCCTGTATTGAACTGGTTGATCTGGAAATTTTTTTTCTGGACACTTACATGGCAAGTCTAACCTGTGGCTCTTTGGCTTAAGGTTTTGTGTATTATCTTTAGCTGTTGGAGACCATATATATATGTCTGTAGCCCCACTGCAGTGCACACAGTGGAGCAATGTTTTCACTAGAAAGCAGGAAATACAGAGCAGAGCTGTTCATTGTGGTCCCTCTTGTCCAGACTGTCAGGACCTCTACCTCTGCCGTTTAACTGTGATTTACTCTGTTGTGCAGTTCCCCAGAGAAAACCCAATGAGGGCAGCACACAAGAACCATCCAAATCTCTGAGACTCTTCTTGTCCTGTCTCCCATGTTGAGCCTCCATCTGCTTGGTCCCTCCATGTGGTATAAGAAAATAGAGGCTCAGTTGTATAGTTCTGTTAACGTCACTCTTACTAGTGCACAGAGATTTGCAGCCTAGAGTCTGTAAATGTTTAAAAGTTGTCTGGATGCGTGCAGAGATGCTCTTAAAAGAGAACAGCAACCACCCACGCAGTGGTGAGCTACTAATAGTGACTAGCCTGGGAGATTCAGAGCACTGCAGTAAAAACTCGTTTCTCCCAACGGCTTTACAGCTGTCTGAAACATTCTCCTTTTAAATTTTTATTTTTATGTGTATTTACTTCACACAAAAAAAGCTCAAAAATGTCAAGATTGTTATTAGGATTGGGATTGTAGGTCTTTTGTTCATACCAGCTGCAAGGCATTTTGTATTAGGAGATCCTGTCTGAATTTGGTGAGATTCTGTGTATGTCTTTGCAGAAGGGACAATAAGCATTGTATTACAAATTGCAATAGAAATACTCTAGTAGAAATGCTTTTTTCACATTACAGTGCTTCCTGTTGCTCTTCTGGAAGCATATGATTTTAATAAACTGTAATTTGAGAAGGCTCTCTTGCAGCAAGACAATTGTGTGGCTTGTCACCACTGTAAGTTTATTGATGTTGCCCCAACATATCCAACCCATGTAAGAGAGCGTAACAGCACTCCTACCTCAGGCGTTTAAGACATGAACAGTATTTAGATTATAACTGGTGCTCCTGAGCCTTTTATCTGCCACCCCCCCCTACACAGACTTACACCTTTTGCTGAAAAGTTTTCAATGGTTAAACTGACTTGCCCCTGAAGTCAAGACAAAACCCAGTGAACAAATAATGAACTCATGAGGTGTCTTCCAATGCAAATTATCCTGTGATTCTATGATTCTGTGTGGCTTTACTGTAGTGTTAAGTTTATGAACAGGCATCCATAAAACCCCAATCTAACTGAGGGTTGTCATGTCCATACTGCTGTTGCTCATGTCCGTTACCAGATACCTGACGTATCTCCCATGACTGTTAGCAGTGAATTACGGTATTATTACTGAATTCATGGAGACTGCATATTTTTTCTGGGTCTGCAGGGGACTTGTGGGAATGCATTGGGGAACTATTATACTTCACTGGTGCAGCCAATGTCCATGTCTGACACATGTAAGCATAGAGCTGATTTACCTGCAAAATGCAGTTGCTGTTGATACATGTGATTTAGCCTAAGCACCAGAAACAGGCCACCTCCAATTATGAAGAACTCCTTATCAGACAAATTATCTCCTACAAAGCAGCATCCTGTCTGAGCCTCTTGAACTGTTTCCAGTCCCTAAAGTGGCTACGCACCACTGTGATACTCCCAGATAACTATCGAGCTAGAAACCATGTTGGATCTTTGGGCTTTAGGTGGTGGTTGCATTAAACATAGGTGAAAAGCTTTTATTTTAGGGATGGAGGACAGGGACAGTCTAATTATATTTCACTTAGTGACATTTTACAGGTGAAATTAATGTTTTGGGATTGCTTCCAGACTGATTAAGTGTTTGGAACGAGAGTGGAACAGCAAGAGATGGTATACATGTCATTGCTCAAGGGGTTTTAGGCAAAGACCCTGCTTTAACTGTAAGTGGAAAGATATTACTCTGGCATTCATTTTCACATACATTTTCATTAGTTTAGGCACTTACTGATGTGCATTACATGTTTTGGAAGAAGATGGGTAGAGGACACACAAAAGTGAGGATTCTGGGCCTTGCCACAGCGTCCATGTGGGATTCTGGGCAAAGTGTCCCTGTTGCTTTGTGCCTGTCTTATCTGTGTGCACCTTTGTCACCCTTCCATCTGTTAATATCTACTGCATCACTGACTTTTGGAATATACACATTGGGAATGATAAAATTTCCCATTTTCCATTACCTGGGTAAATCCTGTCACATGGCCATGTGGAGCAAATACTTTAGACCACAGAAGATGGACGTACCACTCCCTAGTTGACCACATGTCTTTGGTAAGGGTTATTTTTTGTTTTAAAAAGAGCATGTGGTATAAGTCTGCTTAGTTCCATGGGTAGGGAACTAAAATTATGGCAAGCTAGCCTTTAACATGACAGAATCTCATCTGACATAAATGAGGGCAAATCTCTGCTGAATCTCTGCCACTTCGCATGAGTGAATCATCTGGTCCATTGATTCTCTTTTCTTGAAGGTAACTTCATGGCTCTGGTATGTCGTGTCACAGTAGAAAAGCTCTCCTTGTTTCTGTGACATCTGCCTTCTCCATCAATGGGACTATCAGCCTGTTGGGACATCTGTGGCTTTTTCCATGGTGCAGCAGTCTGCCAGAACGCATCTTTTTGCTTTCAGTAACATCAGTCAAAACAAGGCTTTTAAATTATATTAGCTTATAAACCGAGTTGGTTTTGTCTTCAGCTATTTTAAACCTTTAACACTGTACTATGTTTACAGAGGACCTTGCTTTATTAGATTACGCTCTTTAATTGGGCTGAAATTGTACTATTATGCCAACCCCGACCACCTTTTTCCTATGCCTGTTAAACTTCTACCTATGGATATCAAGAAAAATCTTACTTGAAAACTTTAAATAAATCTTTAGCTTAAGATTTTTTTAGAAACAATTTATAGTTTGCCATTTACTTAAATAGAATCAGGCACTCTTCCATGGAAGATTTAAAGAGAATCTGGTTTATTTCTTAAGTCCTTATTTGTTGTTAGTTTTCCACTATAGAACAGTGGGAGTCCTTCCTGTTGTCATCCAGAGAGAGGGAGCAAAGAAGAAAATGTGTGATGAGTATTCACAATTCCAGATTTTCTCCTTTATAAATGTGTTAATTCAAATTAAAATCTTGAAAATTCATGGCAAAGTAGGTAGGAGACTTTAGGCTACTGCATTTTATTGAAAGTGAGATGAAAATAACATGGCTTTGGGACTTGTCTTTGGGACTCTGGGCAGCTGCAGAGGAAGGAGCATGAATACTTTTAGCTGAATCAGACTTAATTCAGACTTAGTGGGACTACAGATGACTGTATGTGTTAAAGTTCTGTTTATAAACAACTAAGAGTTGTTTAAATGGTTAATTTTTATTGGTCAGTCAGTTGTGTGTAAAATCACCTGGAACTGTGCTTACATCCATAAATAATATACCTTTTGGAGCTGTATCATGATTGTGTTTGCTTAGAGTATATTAGCCTCTACACAGGTATTTTTTAATGCAATAAAAACATAAAACATGACTAAACTCTTCTTCTACTCTTTATGGAGAAAATTAGAGTTAACCAGTAAAGCATACGCCTTGAGGTCCCCTAACATTTCAGATCATCCATATCCAAATGCTACATGCCTTCTGAGCTGAGGGTGGATGTCAGAGTAAAGGTACAGTAGAAAGCCTGAGCATGAGTTTGTTCTATTCTGCCTTCCCCTAAAGATATCCAGCATTTAAAGAGATTAAGAAGAGCTGAAGTGGAAAATTAACTAAAAAAAGTGGTGGTGGGTTTCTACAGCCTTTACCTTTACAATTATTCACTAGTGATTGGGAGCCTCACACATCTGTGAAACTGGAATAACATTTTGGTTTATATATACAGTGTATGACACCCTGCCCCCAAAGACTCAGCATCATAAGAGTGATGGTCCCTTCCTCTGGTGCTTGGGTTGGGACTGGTGAGCTCTGCAGGCACCCTGAAATTAAACAACAGAGGACAAACTTCTGAAAAATAGCAACACTTCTCAAATGCTGCTGAAATGCCTAAGAGCAGATGAGTGAGTTACATTTGGCTTGTTTGGCCCAAATTAGGGAATGTATAAGAGAAGGACATACACCTATTGGAGCAGGCAACTAAAACAACATTGGATTTCTTCTTCCTTTAGTCAGTAATTGTTCCTTTGCCCTCAGTGGGACTGTATTGAATTTTTGTCAAGAACAATATTCTGCAGTTAGTGAGATGAGACGATGTTTAAAGTGAGCCAGGAGCCACTTTGGACCCAAAATGAATTATGTCCTTGGAAACGAGGCACGTTTCTTTTCAATAAAGTTCTCATTGACAAAAGGAGCTTTTAAATCAGAGAGGCACCCTACACTGAGCCTACACAGGTCCTATCACAATCTCTACATCAATATGCTTTTTAGTCCATGTCACTGAGTGAGGTAAATAAGACGACCTTTGTGGTCCATTTTTGGTCTTTACATTTTTGTATAGGAGTCACCAGCAGATACTCCAGTTAAAGTTACTCAGCAATTCCTACCATTTCTTTCTTTCACATAAGTTTGCAACGTATGTATTTTTACCCTGTTTTGTCTTTGCTGCAGAGCAATTTTTCTTTTTGCAAAGGACTGTGACCTCGAAGTTGCTAAGTGGCTTATAGCCAATAATTTTTTATCCATTAATGCTCACACCTTGGTAAAATATGGAAAAAAACAGGTTCACTTAAAAAGTGAAAGTGAAATAATTTATCTAATTCTGATGGTTGTTCTGTGTCAATTGCCTTTAGCATGTCCATTGAGAATTTTAGGATGATCATTTCATCATCAAGTGTAGTAAAAATAAGCTAGGCCTTTCTTGACAAAGATCTGGGAGAGTTCATACAGATCTTTGGTAGGGAACTAGGCACCAGGAATTGTGAACCCCTCAGAGAATTTTTTCTATCGTAATAGGATGCACCCCGAGTCAGCTGCAACAGGAGAGCATCAGGGCATACGTTGTTTAGATCTATTAAGTATCACATTAAGAATTGTCAATACTAGCATTGTGTGTCAATTTTAAAATAGTCCTGCGAGAAGTATAAAATGATTTATTGATTTCACAGCATTTTAATTGGAAAGAAATGTTCTGCACAACCAGTTCACTGGCAGTGGATATTTTTGGTGCCACAGTAGCATAGCACATAACGTTTGCTCAGTCAAGGGCTAGGACATTAGGAAATAGCACTTCAAAGAAAAACCTTTCAGTACTAGGGATGTACCTTATTTCTTGACTCTTGCTCAGCAATGAAACTGAGTTATTGGTCAATTCACTCTCATTGTGCCATTTGTTAAATTTGCTTTTAAATTTAATTCTTTAATTTAATTTCTTTCTCTTGCAATAGGGGAGCCTTCTTGTTGATGTAACGATACTGGGATTGATTCCTTCACAACTGAAAGGGAGAGCTCGTGCCCTCGTGAACTCTTACAGGAACGTATGTGGGGACACCTGGAGAGTCGTAGGCCAGTCCCACAGGCCGACACCTGTGAATGAGAGCAAAGTCTGCATTTTGGAAGAGGCATTCCTCCTCCAGGCTTTGTAAGGGAACCCAGAAGCAGCATTTTTAGAAAGAGAGACAGAACTTTTCATGAGGGTGTTAAATCCCATTTTTATGAGTTAAATGTTATTTCTGTGGAGAAGTTCAAACACATCGGAATGTGGTGTGTAGGAAGACTTCACACATGGTGCAAGGCAGCAAGACAATAGGATATGCAGTCTTAAGGTTGCAGACGTCTTCTAGATTTCAACTAACCGATTGCTAGTTATACTCATAAGCTGCATGTAAGATCAGGTGTGTCCCTGTTGGCTTTGCAGCTGTACAGATGGTGTTTGAGAAGCTTTAAGCTTTGACAAGCTTATACATAAATAAATGAGACAAACAAAGTTTGTGGGAATGTGAACACATGGATAAAGAGAGAGGATGAACTGAAGATCACAGAGGAGTTCAGTGGTAAAATAAGGGCTAAAAGGTACATTTTTCAAGGTCTTCATCTTTAATCTGATTTTTATGGAATTGTTTATTATCCCTCAGCTCCACAAGCTCTGTGTGTCCTGCTTCATGAGCCAGGATGTCACGATGGCAAGTGGTCTGATCTTAATGGAGATGATTGTGAGATTGTGAGTTCCTCGAAACTATGATTCCCATGTTGCATTGGAAGAATTGGTCATTGGAAACATGCTTCAGTGCTTGGGCCAGTACAATAACTGTTTCCTTTTTAGGATTTTATTTATATAAAAAGCAAGCCGATCCTTTGCTAGCCACAGACTGTGCAAAATAATGGTAATGAGATGGGCTTTGTCCTTTGATTTGTAGTTACCAGAGTAAAAAGCCACACGAGTCATGATTTGTAAATGAGGAGGGAATCTTCTTGGTACATTTCTGATAAAATATTTATTATTTCTGTTAATATATCTTATCATAGCCCCTCTCCAATATCTTCAAGAGGAGAAATAGCCTGCTGAGGTTCCTTTTTATATTTTCCAGGCATGGATCCACCAGAGTTTCCTCTTCTTTTAGAAAGGAACACACATGGAGAAAATTTGTGTTCACTAGGCAAGTGAAAAGACATTTGGTTTCTAAATTAGCCATCCCTGAATCTATTTAAATGCAGATTCCAAAAGTTATAAGTGAAATTTGGAGACAACATGTTCCAGATTTAAGTGTTCCATTATTTATTTTTAAGTTTCAGTTTAAGTTTTCACCACAATGTCCTACTAACACCTCACAGAGAACCATATGAGGTGTTTAGTAGTTACATCTTGCTTGTGAGCTAGTTCTTCAGCACTGTATTTTGGTGAGGACAGACGTATGCTCTGCGAAACACATCCTGGGAGAGACTCCGGTGAATGCGTAGCAATTCATAAAGCAAAGTGTCTGCTACGAGGACATGGGATGTAAATATCCACACCAGAGTAACAGGTGTAACATTTTGAGAAATGGAGTCCCCGAAGACTGCCAACCTACTCTGTAGTCCCCACACAGGATCAACTTTTATTGATATTATCGACAGTGTTCTTTCAGACTTTGTAGGCTTTGAGGATGTCCCACAAACTGTGTCCTTTGTATCATAGACAAACGGAAGATGTAAATGTATGGAAAGATGCTTTTGATGTATGGAAAAATGTATGCTTTTGGTCAGGGTTTCCCTTCTCTGTTTTCCTCTGCCTGACTACACTATTGCGGAGTTCCTTCCTCACACCCCTCCCTGACGCACCCCAGGGGAAGGTCTTGGCACAGCCCTGTGACTCTGCTTTTCGCAGACACACGGCATCTGCTGTCACAGGTAGGAAAGAGGAGCGAAATGCAGGCAGGGCAGCTGTTGACATAACTGAAGGCTCTGACATCAGTCTGTTTAATTAGGTGGAGAAAGAAGAGAGCTAGCAGGTATTTTTAGAAAGCAGGATGCTGGGGAAAATTACCTCATGCTTGAGGTCTCTGGGTTTTATCATTTTAAGCTCTACAGTGAAAAAAATGAAATTACATCTTTCTAATTCTTTCCACTTTCTTATTTATCCTTCGCCCTTTTCCCACCCTTTCTCAACAACTGGATTATTCAGGAGCTTTAATCAGAAGTTAGTTCCACTAACTTTTTATTGCTTACCTGTCTACTGCAAATCAGTTGCATGTAATTTCACACCCTCAAAGACTGATTAATAGAAATCAGAGCCAAGAGAAAGGGCCAGGGGGGGAGGTGGAACTAAATGCACTCAAAGCCTGCCTCTCCCCGCTGCTGTTGAAGCCTAAGGTAACTCTTCCAAATTTCAGTATTGCTCTGTTATCATTTGGGCCCATGCTGGAGCAGCTGGGGACTTCAAGATGAGCAGAGGTGGGCCAAAGCTCAGCTCTCATGAGTATGACCAAGTGGGTCTGACCCACAGCTCATTGTGATCAACACAGTCACTTTTTGACTTCACCTGGGTTTGGATCAGCCAACAGAGTGCACCAGTATTGGTTTTATGGTTCTCCAAGGGTTTCTGCCTCTAAGCCTGCCCTGGCCTTATTTCTCTTATGGCAAAGCCCAGGAAGCCTGCTCAGGGCCCACCTGGGTACTCTGGCTGGAAGAAGCTACCAAGTCTCCTCTAAAGAGGAGAGCTTCACAGATGGAGCTTTTTTTGCTGCTGATCCCCTCAGCTTTACAGATTCAGTACTGTTTGGTTGACACAGGTGTGTTAGAAAAATGCCTGCATGCTCACAGCCCTCGTACCTGGCAGCCCACAGTGCAGGAAGGATGCAATATTATCACAGTGAAGTGAGTTAACGACACATCACCTGAGGTATAGTTACTGGTCTTTAGCCCGTAGGAGAGGCTGCAGCGCAAAAAAAACTAGCAGAGGGAGAGAAAATTAAATGCATTTTAAAAAATGAAAATATATAAATCACCAGATTGAACATAATGTTTACCATCTAGGTCGTCTTGGTTTTCTATTGAGTGCTTCACCCTTCAACAGACAGTATTATTCAGGAGGTAAGGGAGTTCAGGAAAGGGTACATCCTCAGCTGAGATTGCCCGCAAGCTTGCAGAGATTACATTAAATTGGGAAAAGGTTATGTAAATTTTGAAGATCCCTCTTTGTTAATCATGAATATTACAATCATGGTTTTGTACCCTGGTTTTCTAAGGAAATGAAGATTAGAAGGTCATGCATAGGTGGGTACCTCAGTCAGTAAGTCTTTCTGCTTTCCCTTTGTCTCCTAAATAACATTTAAGCCTGCTGAAGAAGTTCAGCTAAATTTGGCAGCAAGGTTGTGATCTCCAAGCTTTTGAGTTTCTCCAGGTTTCATGAAAATGGGCAGCTGAGGAGACAGGGTTCCTAGGTGTGGAAGCACTACAGTACAGCTTAGCCCTTATCAAATTTTGTAGAATTCAAGTAGGAGACATTATGAACACTAACTTCACAGAGTGCACATTTGGCACATGATATAATAAAATCATAGTGCTGAAATCCATACAGAATGAACTCTGTAATTTCTGCACTTCAATAAAATATATATTTTTTTTTTTCACTGGAGAAACTGTAGACTTGGGACTTGAAGATCATGAATGAACTGTATACACCAACAGGCTAGATTTTTCTTTTGGCTCGGGTCTGATGGCTGCTTGGCCACATGCAGAATGCAGCAGTTCCCATAAGAAACAGTGGCGTTGCAAAGGGTTTAGAGCTGTGACCCAGATAGAAGTGCTTTCTCATACTGTGTAAACAATCTGGACAACTCATGTGAATTAGCATAGCTTCTCCTGCGCCCTGTGACCTACAGTTTGAGCCCAGCCTTTGTAAAGCAAGGAAATGAAACTCATTATTTTTCATTACAGCTCAGAGGTATCTATTTGGCACTTGAACAGCTTCTTGAGAAGTGCAGGTGATAGATTTTTATTGCAGCTAAACCATTTATTGCTACCCAGGCACACATTTTGAAAGGAATATTAGTTGCATTAGTGCTTTGCGGATGAATTGAGGTTGTTTACCCTGGTATCTAACTGGCCATATGCCATCCTTCATTGATTGCAATGACCACAGCACAAAACAGCTTTCTGGTAAAACCATTGCACATGTACTGATCACCAGAGAGCCAAATTCTGCCTCTGTTCTGCAAATGCAACTCCCTTTAGAGCTGGAAGGCTGTAAGTTTTGGCCCTCCAGTGTGCAATGTCCCTCAGCTTTGACTGTGAGATCAGAAAGTCTTTGAATGTTAACTTGTAATTATTTTGATGACTTTGTTGACTTAAGTAATTACGTGCTTGAGTATTTTGTTGAATTAAGGTCTAAACTGTAAGTTTGCTTATTTTATCTAGTCACTGTTCACTAGACTCAAAGTACTTTATTTTAAGGTTGAAATATCTAGCTGGTCAGATTGAGTGTCTAGTGCTATGTGTAGTGACACACTAGAAACAAGGTTGCTCAAAAAAAAAAAGAAAAACTACTTTCTGGGCGCATTGGCAAAGGGAAAAAGAAAAATAGATGACATCTTCTAAAAAACATTGCTGTCCATGACAGGATGATATCTGGAAGCTTCCTAACTTGCTTTCTATAGAGATAATTTCAGTAGAAACTTTGAGTTTTAAGATACAGATTCACAGCTTTACCCATTAAAACTTTTGTGCAAAGCAAGAGTGGGTTACTGCACTGTTACAGAACCAGTGAAACCAACCAATCTTTCCAGTGTAGGACAGCTACTTTCAGTAAACAAAATACCGCAGTGTACACCTCTTGCAGGGTGTCCTGTGTGTCAGTTAGCTAGCTGGCTGTGACCCAAAAGCCTCTTTCCTCCCATAAAGAGAAATCTTCTTTGCTCTAGAGATATCTTTTGCACATGTCAGTTGATGCATTTGGAGGACTTGAATTAGGGATTTGTGTAACACTACGTAGCTTATGGACCTGGCTGGATGAGTGGTTCAGCTTCAAGTACTGCCTGGAGGTTGCTTTACCCAAGGTGCCTGCAGAGAGGTAGGTGGAGCAGATCAAAAAGCCACTGATAGGTTGTGAGCTGTGTTATGAGCAGTGTTTATGGCTGAATCCGAGTTGTGGTGGCTTATATAGCTAGGAAACCCCTATAGGGTATAATTCTCATTCCTGCAGTGAGATATCTCCGTCTATGTCCATTTCACGAATCCCGAGATCTTTTTTGTCTTCCCCATCAAAGATGATTGTATCCCTCTATAGATCATCCTATTAAACCCTAGGAACACACTTAAATCATGGGGAATAAACTATCTGTTCTTGCCTATGCAAGAGAAAAGCAAACCAGTTTTCTTCTTTCTTCACTCTTTCTATTTCACATGTCCTGGTATTGGGGGGGTTGTTCGTGCCCTCAGAACAATGCACACAACCAGGAGAACAACTTCAGCCTCAGGTGCTCCCCAAAAGGTTAACTGTTGATGAATTGCCTGTGCAGAGATTGGAAATGAATGTAGATATCTATGTCACACATTCTATTCCTGAAACCTTTTAATCTTTTTACATATAGGGCAAAGATGGTAAAACTGAAACCAGTAATGCAAATACCAATGTTTGTTTTCTGTGTGGTCCTCATTAGCTGAGTGGGTTAGCAATAAATCAAAGTACTAACTGTATTTTGAAGGCTGCTTAAAGCTTGGAGATGGCTCTAGTTTCATTTGCTTTTTATTGAGGCAAGAAGAAAAGTTTAGAGATGATCTAGAGTTTACTAAAGACTAGTATCAGAGTTAGAGAAGTTTCTCAAATGGCCATGTTTATTAACTCTGTGACTCAAAGGCTACTCAGACAATGCATTTACATGACCCTTGTTACCTGCTGCTTGCAATTAAACCAGATTCTGACCAAGCAAAGGGCAAAACTTTCACACCTTGCAGCAGCCAGATGCTGTCATACCTAGGGTGTGTATTAGCTTACTGTTGGGGATAACACATTTGTAGGAAGTGGCCTTTCTTTGCTTCCTTCATCCAGAGAAGAGATATGTAGAGTTACAGGCGGAGGGAGTATTGCAGAGAGAAGGCAGTCTGTTCAGTCTGGATCTACGTTCGTCCTGGGAGGCTTCCGAGCTTAGACAGTGAAGTGAACCCTATGTCAGACTAAGATAAAAAGGCAAGCAGAGAAGCTACAGCAGTGCCTTGTTCTAGGCATGGGAGAATTTGAGCACTGGGATCAGGAGGAGTTATTTCAGACCAGGTTTAGCAAACAATGACCAGCTATAATCAGTGTGCTTACAATTTAATTCACATGCCTGCCTGCCCTTTGGAACCAAGTGTCTTAAATGCACCCATCCTACAGCCAGAAAGGGAGACTTAACCATCCCATTCATTCCCTACAGTGCCGCAACCTCCTTGCTTCATTCAGCAAATACAGCACTACAGGAATTATTCCTCTGTCCTTATTCAGGCCAGCAACCGATGGTGCACGTGGAAGAAGCCTGCTGGGAAGACATCCAGGCTTTGCTTTGACTCCAAGTGATAATGAATTTGCTACATACCCAACCCCCACTAATCATAGCTAATTACTGTCACTGCTTAAGAAGCCCTTTTATATCTGCCCACTTGGCTTCTGTTCTACCTTTGTGGATGCTTGGTGAGGCTGAACCCCTGACCTGCTCCCATGCAGGGATGTTCGTGCAGCTCTCAATTAATTTCTCTAACCTGCTCTTCCCATCAGCTAAAAACCTCCTGCTGTTGCCTGGGAGAAGAACTTGGCTCTGGTGAAGGGAGGTTTTAGGGAGAGCTTGGAGTTCTCCCAAGAAACGGGCCTTTTTCATCCATGTGTTCGCAAGTCTGGAAGAGGTAGCAAATTGAGTGTCACTGTAAGGGACCAAGAAGATGAGCTCCTGGGCTGTGTTCTCATTCGAAGTATCAGCTAGCTTAAAGCTTTTGGTCTTTGAGAATACTGGTATACTGATTCCTTCTTATCTCACAGAGAGTTCTAGAACTTAATTAATTAACATTTGTGAACTGTGAACACTTTCTCTGATAGGCGCTATTAAGTTACCAGAGTGAAATGTGCATAATCTTGGCATAGTCAAATTAGTTCAGTTTTGGTAAAGGTGAAAAGAGAATGAGTGACATTTGCTACATCATAGGGAATATCTTGGGTTATTTCAAATGCTGTAATCCTTCTTTTATGGATTTCTGGGCTATTTTTATAATACTAATTCTGATTAAAAATACTAAGTCTGACTGTCAGCTCTAATCCATGCTTCATCCTTGCATATCTAGCAATGTTAAACACTCTGATTATTTAAAGGCATTTAAAAACATTTCCATGCTGTAGAAACTTCTGAGGAAATATCCAAGCTACACAGGTTTCTCTGCTTCTGCAGTGTGAATAGTTTATGGAGCTGCACAACCCAGGACAGCTGTAGTATTTCGTGTATGGACTTGGTTTATGTCCCAGTTTGAAAGCAGCTGATATAGTTTTTAGCTGTTTGTTGTTCTGACGTAAGTGTAGCTCAGCTGTGATTGATATAAAAAAATGGTTTGCCCATTTCCAGTTGTTGTAGTTTTCCTTTTTTCCCATTATGATAGCTGCTTATCTCCACTCTTAATAAGTTAAGCACCTGTATAAAAGTGGGCTGGAAATGCCTCCCCCTAAATAGGTGAGGTTGAGAGGCTGCTGCTGTAGCTTTTTCCCTGTGGAGGGTACAGCTGCTTTGAGCCTTGTCCAAACTGCAGACAGGCAAAAAAATGTTTCACCAAACTATTCAGCAGCATGTAACTCCCCATAGCAATGGAGAAAAAGGCACAAGTCTAGAGTTATCTTGTGTTCTTACGAAGTTTGAAGTTACAAAGTGCCCCACTTTGACTTGTATTTTGGGCTGTCTGTACTGCAGATAGAAACGTACTTTGCAGTATTGAATTTTATGTTTTGATACTTAAAAAGCTCAGCTAACCTTCCCAAGCTGCACAGCTGCTCTGAGAGGGTTTTCAGCCACAAAGTGTGAATTCTTTAGCACTGCTTTGCAATTAAAATGAGAAAAATCCCCCCAAAAGAAGGTTTTTAAAAATATGTAAGTTGGTTTTATCAGTTTTCTAGTGAAACTTCATTTGGCCATGCAAGAAACAACTAAGATAGCATAAGTTGTTCAGTTTTATCTGATCTTTAAATAATTTAGTGGCTGGAATTAGGGCTTTTTTTTCGTTATTTGTACTGAATTATAAGGACTTTGCTGATTATATGTGCAAGTAAGCACAGCAGACAAATTATGAGGCATATAAAAGTGAGAAAGGGCTAAGAAAGTATGTGAGGAAGAATGTATTTAGTCCTACAGAGTTTGGTAGCCATATGTAGTGTGATTTTCTCATATGGACAGATGGAAAAATAGTAATGTAAAAATGTTGCACTAGAAATCACCCAGTTCAATTCTTCATCTGCAAGTCATCTTATAACTTCAAATTCTTTATTTCCATCTGATACATTACTATATAACAGATGCAATCTTATAAACTTCCTTAGTAGAGGAAAATGGGATTTATTTGCTATAGGTATGTGTGTAGGAAGATTCAGAGAGTATACTGCATTTCAATTTTGTAGTTAAAGCTTAAAGTGTGGTTTGAAAGCAATGCTTGTCATTAAACATTTGAGAAACCTCTGCTGTAGGTTTGCATGCTGAACAGCTGTTTGCATGCTAAACAGATGAGAAGTCCATAGCTCACTTTCTGTGAGGATAACACAGTGCCTTGGGAAAGGCTGACCCACGGTGTTGTCTTGCTTGGACCATCCAGATATAACTCAGTCACTACTCGCCTTCACAAAGACTTTTCTCTGTTTTCAGAGTGGGGCACTTGTTGAGAAATTAGTCTTATGCTTCAACCCAGTTTATTCACTGGAGGAAGGTTCCTTTGTAGTGGGGATGTATGCGGGTTGGTTGGTTGTACAGCCAAAGGAGACGGGAGATGAATAAAAGTAATCGTGATCACTTCAGTGCAATGGAAGAGCAGGCATGGAGAGAAGGGGCAGAGGGATTATGAGGGTACAGATGCTGCCTTTTTTGAGGACACAGGCAATGGTTGTTCTGAAAGCGCAAATGATGGTTGGGATGTAGGAATCTGTACAAAAGCAAGACTTAAAAGTCTTTTTCAAGTGGGCTGTGAGTTCAGGTTTGCATGCTTATAGCTAGATTTTAAAAGAGCCTGGGTGACTCTTCAAAATATGTGGTCTTAGCATTTTGTGCAAACCAAGCTGCAAATAACCCAGGCTGTACCTCCCCCAACACCAAAGTCAGTGCAGTCACTGGTTACTTCGAAAAATGGTGTCCATCTATCCTAAAATTATAATAAATGTTATGGCAAATGTGTTCAAAGAAATGCATTTTCTCACATGCAGTAGTTACTGTGTAAGTGTTCTTTGCCACTATTTGATTATTTTTCTGCAGGTTGGCCCTTTTGTCATTAAACAGAGCCACAGAGTGACTGTGGCCTGCTGACCTTTTTTTCATGACACAGTGGGTCAATCTCATTGTTCCATCACACAACCATGAAGCAAACAAGGCTACGTCAATAAGATGGGTTTATTTTTAGCTTTCTATAAGCTGCCTCCTGCTTCTTGGCTCCTATCTCTCCAGGCAGCTGGGAGATGCTGTCTTCTCTCAATGCCCCTGGTGATTGCACACTGTCTGTTCTGCAGTTTGTGTCCTTTCCTCAAGTAAAGACAAAGATACGATTATCAGCAGTGGATACCTTGAAGCTTTAGGCTCCCCAGATGAATACTCATGCCAAAACAGGTAACTGTCTGTTAATTTCCATTTCATACACGTCTTTCTTCTCTGAAATGACTAAGAGTAGTTGCCCTGGTCCTAAAAGCCATCACATCAAGGAGCATTAGGGAGTGCATGTCACATAAAAATAGTCATAACAGATCAGACCAGACTAAGCCAAATGTCCTGTCTCCAAACAGGCACTCCTGTACAAGAAATTACAAGAATGGGGCAAGGACATAGCATTGCTTCATTGAGCATTGCCTGAATTTTCAGAAAGTAGTGGCTTTCCAAAGTGGTGGGGTATTTGTCCTTAGACTTGATCAAGTCCTCATCAAGGACTTTATTCTTTGAATTTTTTCAGTTGCTTCTAGAGCCTGCGTTTTTAAATATTATTTTTTTGTAGTATTTACAGTGCTTTGTTGCTAGGATTTCCAAAGCTGAACTACAGGTTGCATGAATAAGCATCAACTTTTTGTTTTGAAACAGATGTATTTTTGCTCCTTAATTCTCATATGAGAAGAGATGGTGAAAAAAAGATCCCTGCTTGTTTTCTCTGGGATGCTTATGTTTTCATAGACATATATCATATAATTCCTCGGCTGCTTTACTTTCTTTAGCCTGAAGAGGTAGCATTTGCTCCTTCAGGCATTTTGCCTGAAGAGTGCACACATCTTTGTAAAGGTGGCTCACAGAAATGTCACAGGCAAGAGAGTTTCTACCTGTTTTGAGTTCATACCAGAAAGAAAACTCTTGCAGAGAATTCTTTCCCTTAGATCTACCCAGAAGTCTTTCACAGCATACAAGGTTACTAAGCTGCACACGTTCCCTCCAAATTAAATGCACACAAAAAGTAGGCTTGCTGGTGTCACCAAGTAATTATTTTTGAGCAATGGCTGACAAATGCCAGGAACCATCTATCTCAGTGATTCCTTAATGTGAACCAAGAAGCTGACTCCATTCCCAATAGTTTGTTCTTTTCTGTTTCCGGTTTTTAAGACGGGCACAAAAATGCTCCATCCACTGCCAGTTTAAAAAACAAAATCATGCAAAATCCATCTCTGCTTTGGAGAGTTTTCATAGAGAAAGCCAGGACATTGACATTTCTCTGACTTTAATGCATTGGTTTCTGTCTGCAGCTGCCTTGAAGCCATTAGAGATTAGAGTAGTCATTCTTTATTTTTTTTGCTGTCTGTCAGTTCCTGTATTGATAATTCTGGATCCTATCAACACTACTCACAGCAGTTTTAGTTATAGCTGTGCTCCATGCTGCTCCTGAGTCATAACAGAGAGCTCTGTGATGATCTGGAAGTATTGATGTAGAGTCAGGTAATTATTTATTACACACACAAACTATGTTAAGAGAAGATTAGTAGTGTTGCAAAATGTACTTCAGTTTTAAGAAATACGAGAATTGTGCCCGTCTGTGTGGTCTTTGGTTGATAGCCTTAAGCGTGTGCTCAGCCACTCTGCTTCACTGCCTTTCAAGTGGAGTTTTTTCAGATAATAAAGGAGCATCTGCACTGAGGGTGCTACAGCGGGTAAACCGCTTCCTTATCAGAATAAATTCCTGCTCTATAATTAGAACTATCAATAAACTATGAAGGATTTTGTGGATAAGGAGAGATTGAAAGGGGAGCATAGCGCTCCACAGGGAGAGAGAGGAGTTCTCAGTGCCCTGCTGTGAGGTCCCTCTGCTGAATCATTCACAATCATCTGGATTGTTCATGTCGTTAAAGCAGGTTGCAAGTGTTATCCTGCACTGACTTCTCTTTACAATCCCTTGTCCAGATGATGGTCCTAGCACTTAATAGTTCATTGTGCATAAAGCCACTGAGATATGGGCTGGGTATATACTGATAGGATGTGTTGTGGGAAGTCCACACTGCTCAGCTGGACCAACAGGAAAACTTGTAGTACCTGGACTAAGCCCTTTTAACAGACAGTGCAAATTTCAGAAATTTTGATTTCTGGTAATACTTTGAGACCTCCTTAAAATTTACTTTGAAAGAAATTTCCAGTTTTGATATTTTCTGTATCTAAAGTGGTGCTATTAAAAGCAGTGTATTGCTACTATTTTTTAAAAGCCCTGATTTACTGAAAATGACTTCAGAAACACCTGAATAACTTCAGAGTTTTTGAAAGCACTACACCAAGAGAGGCACTTTTAGACCAGTTAAAGATATTTTCAGAAAGCTTTCATGTGCTGTGGAGCTATGAGATAGAGCGGAGCAGAATCTGTTCTTCCTCTCTACAGCTATGGTTAGCTCCTCAGCTGAGATTTGCAAAGGTCCATCATCATCAACCTGTCACCACGACTGGTGTGTCTCTTACAGTGTCAATGGGATGCACAGGTAGTGTCTGCTACCACCATCAACAGGGAGGGACAAAGGCTCATTGGGAAGGGGGGTGCAATCCACGGTAGTGCAGAGCTGGCAGGTTGTGTGCTGGAATTTCATTTAGTGCAGAACAAAACCATTTCAGACCTTTAACTCTCTGAGCTGGTTGCATCTGGATGAAGAAGCTATAGATTGCTTCATTTATACACTGTCTGTCTTGATCTATTTGTGAAATTAGACAACCTGTACCAGTACTAAAATGTTCCCTGAAACAGTGTACTAACCTTTTAAAACTCATCCTGCAGACAAATGCTAAGTCCTTAGGCAATTTTCTCTTCCCCACTGCGGGCATTGGCGCAAACTGTGATTTTATTATTTATGTATACATGGCTTGTGACTAACAGTCTCAGGTTAAAAAGATGAAATTTCATTTTGTTAGGCACTGCATTAAATGAGAAAAACAAGGCAGTCTTTTGTGAACTTGCTCTCTGATATCATGATAAAACTCACAGTGGGGCCTTCATATCCGGGGCTTCTAGATGCTACTGGATGATGAATGATAATTTCAAAGGAAATGGGATGAGGTTATGGAAATGGATAACATCTGCCAAGAGAAGATGTGGTTTGTTCTCTGAGTGAAAGTGGGAGCTCGGGCAATGGAAAAGAGGATGTTGAATCAATGATTGTGTTGCAGGAGGAAAACTGCTGATTTTCAGTTGAGGTTAAAACCTGAAGCGAGCTGGAAAGCCAGAATCCCATTTCCTGGGAAAAACTGAGACTTTTTCTTCCTCGAGAAGGAAAAGCCCTTTCAAGGTTTGAGAGATTTGTCGCGCAGCTGAAGGAAAGTCAGTGATTAGGATTTCTGCTGGGCAGACCATGGGCTGAAATCTGGGTTTGTTATATTCTGAGTAAAAAGCAAGTTGCAGGAGGATTTCCTTCTGCAGCTCTTGTAAGCTGAATACAGTCCACATCAAAATATCTAACAGTCTGTAATTAGGGAGCAAGATAAAATGTCAAAAGTCCAGATTAAAGTTCTTGGTTTTACCTCAAGATTAATCAGGGTCTTTCTTTTCAGTTTCAGTGCAGTTGATCTCTTTGATTACAGATGTGTTTGCTACTTTAGGCTGTCCCTAGTTCTCTCTGTCTGTCTCTGGCCAGCTAATTCATGTGTTGAATCCGTATTCCTTAGACCTCTGTTAGAACTGTGAGGTCTGTGAGAAATTGGTGCGGATGCATGTGCAGGGACAAATCTGGTTTCCTAAAATGAATGACATCAGCTTGGGTGAGAATGAAGGAAGTTTTGTAGAATTTGCTCGGAAACAAATCTGCCTGGTTTTTACAAATCTTAGATGAATTAGGGTTTGTTTAGGTGTTATTGAGATAATGATGCTGTTTTCCTGAAATGTAGGGGCTGTACTTTGTAATTTGAGAGCATATTCTGGGGCTTCAGAGGAATATCAGAAATTAAAAAATACTGCAACCAACAAACATTAGGAGGGCTCTCATCCCCATTGCTTTCCATGATTGCTTCCAGCTCAAAGAAAGAGCTGATGTTGCAGGACCAGCCCTTGTGTCTGGAGATGGATGGAATGGTTAATGCAGAAGGCTCCTTGCTGGTGAGACTGCAGTGCTGTGAGGGTCTTTGCTTCTCCAGCCCCAAAGTGACACTTCCCCCGACTATGGGCCTGAGTGTTGGGTGTCACTGTCTCTCCTCAGACACAGGTGCATCACTCCATTGGGAATGCTGGGACAATTGTGAATCATTGACTTTCATCTGATGTGAGGGAAAAAAAAAAAAAGAAATCAGTTTTAAGAAGAAATCAGCTGGTGGTGTTTGTTCCTGCAGGGGCTTTGCTTCTGCTCTGGAGGGAACTCCTTGCTGCTTGCAGCAGGTTATTTCCCTGGCTGCTCTTTCTTGGCCATGGGGCAAATCTGGGAGTGAAACACGGAATTCTGTCTCGTTTTCAAAGAGGGCTGAAGAAGCTTGCATGTGCTGGATGTTCATTTCCAGGGTACCCAGCAATTCTCTAAATTTCAGAGGCCAGATTTGTACTCATCTAGCACAGTGTAAACTGCGCTTCCAACTTTTAAAAATTGAAGAAGTATGTAGGTAGACTCCTGCTTCTTTGTTTCTTGAGCAGAAGCTATTCCCTGAAAGAGATTATAGAAACTACAATATCTGTATATGTCCTTTTTCTTGGCATTTATATCTGCCAACACAGCATCTTTTTTACTGTTTTGATTCCCCTATGATTCTATCTTGCATTTTTTGTATACTGTTCACTCCAGCCATCTCTGGTTGAATTATACAGGGCACTTGATGTGAAACCAGGCAGAGAATGTAAGGATGACCAACTCTTTCTTTTTTTTGATGTGGTGGGAAGTATCTCCCTTGAAGGTGCCCCAGTGCCTGTCAGTGATCATTGTCTCAAATGTGTGTGTTGTAAATACTGAAATTGAGGATTACTAAATGCCTGTGTGACAAACCATAAAATGATACAGGTTGGAAGGACCTGTGGAGGTTGCTTCTTCTACCCTCCCTCCTCAACTATAGTCCAGCTAGATCAGATTGCTCCACACCATGACCATATGTTTCGAATAGCTCCAAGAATAGGGAACCCATTCTAATGGAGACCTTCCTCTTTGGGAAAAAAAAAGTGTTCACGAGATCTCATGGGAGTGTCCAGCGTTGCATCTTGTGCCTGCTGCCTCTCACCCTTTCTCAGTGCATTCCTGGGAAGAGTCTTTCTCCATCTTTCCTCTCCCTTCCCATAAGCCTGATGAAGACAGCAGTAAGGTCTCTTTTAATCTTCTCTTTTAACCCTGTCTTGAAAATCATTACCTATCATAAAGAAATACAATTTTTAAGGCTTTATTTTTTTGGTTTTTCAGCAGGAATGGATCAATTTTTCAGGCTTTTATGCACAACCACAAAGGCTACTATTCTTTTTTGTCTGAACTGTTCATTGTTTATATCAAGCAGTCGTTCTCTGATTTTCATTTATTCCAAGGAGCTGAAACTGTAAATAAGACATGTTAAAAGAAAGGAAAGAAAATAGTGACAACTGCCAAAACTATAAATGCAATTTTAATTGGAAGTGGTTTTGTAGGTATACAAAAATGCTTTAGTATGTAGTATTGCTTCAGTGCTTGTGAAACAGTTTGCAGTTTCCAGCAAAGGCAGAAAAAAAGATTCACAAACTCAAAAGAGCAGTGTTGACAATTGACTAGAATTAAGCATTTTTCAGCATCATTGAAAAGATAGGGTATGTGTTTACACCTTAAAAAAACACTTTTGGCTTCTTATTTCTTGCTTTGATGATACAATCGTTCAAGAGACTCACAGAAAGATAGGATGGCAAAATGTTTTAATGCAGCATTTGGGCAGAGAGGCTTCTACAAGCCTTGCATATGGGAATTTTCAGTTTTGACATGTAAAGAAATTTTTCAAGAAATAAAGACATAGTAAAAACAATACTGACTTATTGAAAAATGTTGGACAGTCAAAATACCTTAGTAAAGAGCCAAAGGCATGCAAAGGAGAGGGGAAAAAACTTAGGATGGAGGAATACTAAAACGATATGCAATTAGAGGAAGCAAAGCTATTGTGAAAGCAAAAGTGAGAAACAGCACGAATAGAGGCTGGAGATCAAAAGAACTTGGAAAAGAGGAGGGTGAGTTCTGGGAAAATCTTTATAAACAATAAGTACAGCTTAGAAGTGGTCTCTTTGATAAACAGGAACCAAGTGAAAGCCTAGGTAGGTACCATGATGCTTGTTAGTAGATTTGAGAAGGCTGTTTTGGAAAAGCAAGGGAAATAGCACTGAGTAAAAAGTAGTTCTGAATATAATGTGATCTTAAAAAAAACCGAAACAACAACAGGCCAATGGATGACTCATCTCACTTCCCTCAGTGAGAGAATCTGTATACTCCTGTTACACGTTAAACAGCAAGAGAACAAGAGCTCATGACCAAATTACCTTTCTTGCTGATTCTCTAGGCAACTTTGAAGAGTGTGAAAGTCCTTGGGCTATTGCTGATTTTTAGTGAATAGTTGTTGCAAGCAGATTTAAGTAAAAATAAACATACAAAAGCCCCTAAGAGGCTATATTCTTCAGTCAAAGAAACTTGAAGAGTAGTATCTTAAAACATTGTACTCTGTCAGGGTTTGGAGGCATGGCCCTATATCTTGCTTTAGCTGATTCTGCTGCAAGGTAGAGACTGTAGAACTGAAATTCCTCCTCAGCCTTTGCACTTACAAGATACAAATTACTTCAGTGGTATTCTTCTGCATTTGTATCACTGCGTGAAAGCATCTGTCAGCAATAAGTTAACATTAACTGCTCTTCAGTTAGTATAATGAGCATTTCTAGATGGTGTAATCCTCATGTGTGCATTCCAATGCTTTCTCAAATGAAGAATTCATTCCGCACGTCTCTCTGAAAAATCCTGTAACTAATGTGAATGCTGTTTTATCAACCATTCTCATTATTAAGCAGTATGTGTGGCCCAGTCAAATTCTGTGAGAACAAGTCAGGAAGGGAGATATTTTAAGAGAAATAAGAGCTCAATAAAGACAATGCTTATTTATAGAATGGTATTTAGACTCATTCGCTGTTGCCTTAGTAGTCAGGCTGAGCCTTTGGGCTGAAGGACAGATGCCAAGCTCCTTTCCTCCTCACTGGTAAAATCTCCTGCTGTTTACATGGCCGTGTACTTGCAATGCTCATGGGTTCATTGTTTGCCCTGTAGCAACAGCACAGAAACTATTTTTATTAAAAGTTCCATGAACCTTTAAGATTGCTTGGGTTGCTCACAGTATATATAGCACATACCTGAGGGTCCTCCATCAACACTGCAGGCAAAGGGAGATCATAAGAGCTAACTTTGATACTCAGACCTTCTGCAAATGAGAAGGCAGTAAGACCAAAAAGAGGAGAACTAGATTGGAAATGTAGTGAGCATGACCGTGAATGTTAAAATACACGGACTCAGTGCTTTTCAGTCCATCTCTGGTGCCTCTTCACAGAGCAGGATGTTGGAATGAAGAACATCAAAGCAGTCTGATGCCTGTACCTCTGCACCTTCTGCGGCAGGGACTATTCCCTCCATAGCAAATTCACAAGTGCAGTTTGCTAAGGAGACATATGTCAAGTTAATAACACAGCTTTTGCTGACCTGAGTCAAACATACCCTTAATGCCAAAGAGGATATGGGTTGCACTTTTCTGAAGGAAGAGTAATTCATAATGAGAAAAGCTGCCAAGCTGTTTTTTTATTGCTGCATCCAATGTCTGTTAATGAACAGGACAGCAGGGCTGACATGCTCACGTTTAATGTTCAGGTCCTACCATATTCATCTGTCCTTAAAGAAATGATGAAAGATTAACTCAGGCTGGACAGCCTGATCTGCAAGGATCTTATCTGCCAATGAATTCCTGCATATACTGTTGCAATGGCATCACCAGTTCTGCAGCCTATGTGCCCTCCACCCTCTTTAATGACCCCAGTACAGGGCATTTCCAGTGGCCTGACTCTCTGACAAAGCAAATGAGACCCCTTGGCAGGATTCAAGGCAACCGGCTTCTCCAGATTTCTGCTGGGAGATGTGTTGGTGTGCATGTGAGTGCGTGTGTTGGAGAGGGGAGGCATTTACAGTAAGAAGTTGTGTTAAAAAACAGCAGAGGGTGTGTGCAGATCCGTTCAGTGAGTTTATTTAAATATTCCCTTTTCTTCCCTGTCTTTTTCCCTTCCCTTACTCCTTTCTCTTCTCCCGTTTACTGTCAGGAAGGGCCACCTCTGAAGGCTCAATTCAGTACAGCCTGGCGCCAACACAGACAGACGTCAACAACAGTTCCAACAGTGAGTAAAGTTGCAACTCCTTGAAATGGTATTTGTTTATGTGCATGTGGAAGGTGCAAGAACTCTACAGAGGGCTTCCAGAAGAGGGAGAGGGTAGGTTTGTTACCCCTAGCTCCGTCTAGGTTGGAGCAGCCTGCAAATTTTTGATGCCTCACTAAAAGCGTTAGATAAAGGTAGGTTTTCCTGAAAGTTACAAGGATCCTGACATGCGAGGGCCAGTGCCAGGGCATTTTACCAACAGAATAGGCTTTCGGATCTCCTGTTATTCAGGGAAAACTGGCCACCGAGAAAGTTTAAGAAACGTCAGCTGGCTAGAGAGGAATAGGCTGGAAGCCATGCACAGACAAGGCTCTTCATTGAGCTGTTACTTTCCCAGCTGGAGACAAGAGCTGCCAGTCTCAGATTTGTATAGGAACAATGATCTGTTTTAGGACAGGTGAAGACACCTTGCTTTCAGTTTTGAGGTAATTTAGCTGCTATCACTTAGATTTTCTAGTGCTCCCTGGAGCACCTGGGTGGGGAAGACGAGCCCTTGCAAGGTATAAAACGTTCTTTCTCTCTCATTATGCACGCACACAACGTTATCCAGCACTCGTGATCCCAGTCCTCGGTGGCCCCTTCTCCTGATGTGTGTGTTTAGGGGTGAAATTCTTCATGGGGTTGTAGGAGGGGAAAGAAAAACTCATTATACAGAGCAAATGAAAAATGACACCTGCTCCTCCCTGTTCCTAAGATACTCCTGTCCTATATTTTCCTTTGGTGACTCTCCTGGTACCAACAGGCTTTGGCCCAGCATCATGCAGAAGGTGGCTGGGGAAGGAGATAGTGTGTTAAAGGAGAAGTGGACAAGTGGATGGGCTGGAGGGGATGAGAGGAGGTGACAGCAAATGGAGAGGACACCAGAAGGAAAAAGAGATGGCAGTGAAAAGACCCAGAAAAAGCAGTTCTGGGTTTCTGGAACAGCAGTCTGAGGGCTGAAAATCTCACAGTGATCTGGTTTTTAGCTAAACTGTCTGGTCTGAGGTCTGTAAAAATCCTCCATTCACCCCTCTACTTCAAAGACAGTGGGAAAAATTACACCCTCTGTCAAGGACTGAGTGAGCAGACCACCAGAGCTGTATAATTTGCAGCATCTCATGCACGGAAAGGTAGTATAAAGCAGTTGCAAATTACTGCACAATGATGGGATTAAACCTGCTTTTTCTAGCTGCGTGGTCCTCAGTGTAGTCCTAACATTTTCCATGTGTCTATTAAATGCTATGTCTTTGGTAGATTCATGAAGATACAGCTTTTTATTAATATATTTGAATATATTTGTTAAAATCTTGCTTACAAGTTGTAAATATAACTGTAATAATTTTATCATAAATGATGCTGTCATCTGATTTTATGCTGCACAGCGAACAATGGAAAATTTACAGCACAGACCAATGTCTCACTGATCTGTGATCTTAAGCAAAGAACTGCTTGTTTCTTCTTACCATACTTCTTTGCCTCAAATGCTCGAGTGAGTCATAGTGTATTTGTTCCCTCTTTCAGTTTTCTGATGGTTTGTTTAAATCCCACAGTTCATGCAGTCTGATGGTCACTTCTGTAAACTATTGCTTGGAAGTGTTGATATCCTGGGCAGTGCATCAAACCAGATGTTTAGGCAGCTCTGTCTATCCTGTGAGCAGTTCCATGTGTCAGTAAACATGTGGAGATGGGTCTTGAGATCAACAGAAAGACTCATTGTGAAATTGCAAAATGCAGTTGAAGGACCTGGGCCTGTATCTGTGCCAGGTGGAAGTGATTTAAAAATATTTTAAGACCTTCCAAAGATAGAAGGCTGAGTACCATGGGAATTCAGGCTTATCATAGGATGCCTTTAGCAGTCAATGACTGGATCTGAACTACAACACAGGGATTACATTTTACCAGGACCTAGATGAAAAAAAACAGCAACAGCAAAAAGCCTTAGACATGTACAGCCCCATGGTTTGGGAGAGGATAACCTGCAAAGCACTTTTTGGGGACTTAAAAGTCTCTGTGAAATACAATACTCTATTACACCTTCCTTTTAGCTCACCTAGTAATCAGTCCTGTACTTGTACAGACCAGGACTCTATTTTTGGCTTTTTTTCTTTTCTTCCTCAAATTGTTAGAGCACTTAATCAAACTTCAAGATGGATTGTGATTAGATCTAAAGCCTTGCTTTGAACTGTGATTGATTTTGTTAATGTCTGCTGTGCTTCCTCTCTAGGAAGAAAAGTTTGAGGCTATACTGTATGAATTTTCAGGGTAAAATTCACACAAGAAAAGCAACAGCATAGTAATAATAAGCAGATGAGCTATTAGGCAAGGATATTCACAATGCTTGGCCAATGCTTTTTTTTTTTTTTATTCCAATCGTTTGTATGTAGCTTTTCCCACTCCCCTAGTCAGATACTGGCCCTGCACGGCTTAGTGTTGAAATTATTGTAGCCATGCAATCCTTGGAGATTCCCTACAGCATCTCAAGATGTTGTTGTGACTTTATTATTATTATTAAGGATGGTCTCCTATGAATAACAAAGCCTTGTACAAACGGGAAGATACAGTCTATCTAGGTGGACAGACTAAAGGGCAAGAAAAAGGAAGGGGTCTGAGCCCTGTAATAATGTAGAAACCTCCTCTGAGTGTGGGGCAGTACTGGAGTAGGGGCTGATAGAGGGTGTACAATCCTCATGCTTGGATATACTGAAAACTTCACTGAACAAGGCTTAGAGCAAGCTGATTAAACCTGAATTCATGCTTTGACCAGGGGTTGGACTCAATATCCTCCAGAGGGACCTTCCAAAAAACATCATCTTCTAATTCTATAATCTATGGCAAAGTCATGTGTATTAAGGTACATATAGCCTGATACTTGGTCTAGCACCTAAGCTGCAGAAAAAAAACCCTCCCTCTTTGGAAATACGCTGCCCACCAGATGAACATTGTCTTCTGGTAGTCTGCAGTGAACAAGGGAAAAATGTGATGGAATTTTGGCATCAAATTAAAATGAAGTCTGCTGAATACACAGAGTAGCTAGAATTTTAGGAAACAGGGGCTGGAAGGTGAGCCGGCAATCTTGAAAAGGCAAAGAAATCTTGCTCCCCGTAAGACTGAGACTGACTGAGCTCTCTCAAGGGCAGAAGGACAAAACTGTCCTTTCACAGATGTCCTGGGGATCAGACCTAGAGGTGACTCACTTTGACAGCATTGTTCCTGTTGTGTAGCTAAATTGAACGGGTCAGGTCCTGGGGCTGTCAATCCAGCTAAGTTTGCACCAGTGTTTAGAAAGGAAGTAGATATTCTCCAAGGGGTAAATGCCAGTAACTCTGATGTGACATTGTGATAAAGTCCTGGGCTGTTTCAGTGGGAAGAAAGTATTGTTGCATTATTGTAATGACTTGTGATATCACACCCATTACTCTTACATTGTGTGCTTTCAAACCCTGGGCTCCCATTTAGTTCTGATGGACATCAGGTTTCTTCTTCTGAATGTTTTTTTAACCTTTCTTTTTTTGTAGTGATGGGAATATAAACTGAGAACTCATTATAAATTCCTGCTGTGCATACTGAGCTCCTAAGTATTACCTGAGGCAGGGTCTGTAGGAAGGGGTAATAGCAGATATTCTCTTATACCAGCTGACATAGATGTGAAAAACCGTTTTTCTTACACACTGGTGACTGTTTATACCTGAAACAGAAGCAAGAAATTTCAAGCTATCATGCTGCATTCTGTGTTTCTTGGCTATTGTATTTTGCTTCTTAAACTTCCTATTCAGATTCCACTGGGAGGCTGCTTGGGTGGCTGAGATTCATTTTAGTGGGTTTGGGGATAAGTATCATATCATCAAGATTAATGATTGTAACTGAATTTATGTTTTCTATTTTTTCATGCTGTCTATGACATTACTAGCTTTTTAAATGACCACTCATTAAAAAGCAAACTAGCTGACTCCCTGAGACATGCCAAATTGTTTCAGTAGTCTGCTAATGACCACTAGTTCTGCTGGCAGACTTCATAGGGAAAATTTAGAAAACAAATCTGTATTACTAACAACACTGCTGCTAGCTGACTTTGTTATTACAAGAGTTAAACCCTTATCCTTTCTGTGCTCTGACACCATGATGCCTTGATTTTGTCAGCGTCTTAATCATGTCTGTCACAATACAAATTGGATGGAAAATCTTCCACAGGAGCGTCCTGCCCATGATTGTAGCATTAGCAAAAAATAATTGTGCAGTGCCTTCTATGGAAACATTTCATTCCATCACAGCTGCCAATTTGAAATGATTGTTTCTGTTCCAGTTAATGGGAGCTGCTACAGAAATGTCACTCTGGCACAAATTTTGGTGCCAAGATCTGCAAGCAGCAGAAAAACATCAGCTACTGAGAGAGAGGGTCGATGGCTCTCATCGCGTGGAGCAACTTTTAAGGACAGTGGAATGGCTCACCACCGCTCGTTAGCAGTTACAAGCTCCTAATGCATGTAGGGTTTTATGAACTTGGACAACTTTGGATCGTATTTGTGTCAGAACAGGGGCGTAATGTTGCTGGTCTCCTCTGAGGTGATGATGCATGCCAGTGCTGGATTATGGCCCTCAGATTCCTTATCCACAACACTAAGACAGCACAGCAAAAAGTCTGCTTTTCCAGGTGAGGGTGATAGGCAGAGGTGATGGCAGAGATTAGATAAAAGCACATGACAGTGTTCGGTGGGAGACTGGCAACTCAGGAGAGTCTCAGCAGTGTCAGTACCACTGCAGGGTGAGCCCCAGAAAGAAGTCTATTAGTCAAGATGGGGAACAGGGGAGAGGCACTCATGAGGTTCAGAAAGAGCAGAACTTGATATTTACTTCAAGGTGTTAAAGTGGTGAAATGTTCGGGCTGTGAGATTATTTTTTTTTTTAATGACTGCCTCTAGGTGATGGATTTAAAAGATAAAAAAATAAACTGCTTTCTTCTTGGTGTTCTTTTATTTTGCTTGTTTGTTGGGGGGTTTTGTTGTTGTTATTTATATTATATCTTGTATTTCACAGATGTATTTCATAGATACTCTGGAACCTATTGCATAGGGACACACAGGCAATAGCACCTGAACTAGTTTTTGAAGTGCATTTATTACACCGAATTAGATCCTGGAGTGGGCACTCTTACTCAGAGTTATGGTCACCTAAAATAAAGGGTTATATTCAAGAGCGGGATATGAAAGGCAATGAAGACATAAGGAGAATTCGCCTTCATCAGAATTTTTTAAAAAGCTCGTGGAGATAAAGTACTATAAGCCAAGTCCTCAGCTAGTATAAGCGAGCATTATCCAGTGATTTCATTCAGGTGTTCAGTAGGGGAGAAATTGGTCTCTAGCAGGTAGTTAACCATGCAGAGCCTGAATGCTCAGGAATTGGCTGGCATGTAGGAAAAGGGCATAAACTGTAGAGGTTTACAGAAGCACTTGCTGCTTAGATCAAGTTAAAGCAGCTTTTAGCTTTTCCTGCTTTGTGCAGAAATCAAATTAGTGTATTTTTAAAGTGAGTACTCTTGCATCTGACTGTTCCTCTTGTGAACAGGACAAACAGGAGGTGATAAAAAATATGAAACGGAGTGATCTAATCATAGAGGAATAGACACTTCTGCCTCAAAATACAAGAGTTCAGAGGCAATGGTAGAAATTAAAGATGGCAGTTTCACAACACGTAATTAGACTGTGGAATCCACTACCACGGGAGGATTTTGAAGCCAAGAGTTTAGTTAAATTAAAAGAAGCAGTAGCAACTTTACAAGAATACCTAGACAGGTAATAATTATGATGAAAATTCTGGAAAGGTCATTAGATGCTGCACTTTGGGTGTTATGCTAGTCTCTATGAGGATGAGACAATCTAGCAGACAGGCAATCTGCAGTAGTCAGAAAATTACCTGAGAAATACCTGGGACTGATCACTATAAGACAAAAAATTTAGAAGACCTTGGGTCATATACAGGCTATCACTTGATCTAGCTTCCTCTTTTGAACTGTGCTGTCTTTATTTTGGCCAAGTTAAGCATTTCAGGTGTCCAGCTGCTGATAAGTAATGTATTCTTATCATACTGATCAGTATCATACCGATTCACAGTGAGTCAGGAAAACTGACTTTTTAATGCAACTTGCTGAAGAATCATGTTGATCTAGGTGTGCTTGCAGCTTGAATATTGCCATTAATAACAGTGCTGAGGAAACAGGTGAGCAGGTTTAACTGTCAGCCCAGCATGAGGTCAGTGATCAAGATGTAGAGATGGAGCTGATAAGTATTGTCATAACAGCAGCATCCAAGTAGATTAGCAGTGTGAAAAAGCAATCTATGGGAACCGACAGGTAGGTTTGCTTGAAGGATCCTCAGGGTTGCAAATAAAGCATCCATGTCCAGGTCTACTGGGGCACATTATGCAACAGACTTTCTCCTCAGCCAAGAAATCAGTGGAAAACAGGGAATGAAACAGGAGAAAATGCTTCTCTCTATCCTTCCGTGACTCACAGGAGAAGCAATAAGGGGTTTATATGAGAAGGAGCAAGACCCAGGGGTCATGGTGCAGGTCATTTCACACGTAGCTTTCACACGGCAATACAGACAGTCCCTCTTTATACACATCTTTATTATGAACAGCAAAACTGATGATGAGAGACAAAGTTAATAGTCACTTAGGGGAGTAAGAGGCGTGTCTTGAAAGCTAGGAGGCCTGTCACACTGCCTGTGTAAACACCTAATATCCACTAGGTGCAGAGGAACTGAAAAGGGAGAAGAATGCCTCATGCAAAAGTACTAAAAGTTTGGGCCACGTTTTGCTGCCTGTATTTCTGCCTAAGCCCTTGTATACTTCTGGCCAGCTCTAGAGTCTCCCTTTCCATTGCCTTCAACAGTACCTTGATCTGCAAGTGCCTGTTGCAGGCACTCAGTTCTTTTCTGGACTGTGTGCAGGAGGAATTTAGCCCCTGAAGAGTTCATCCCAGCAGTCAGCACAGAAAAGCTAGTATACAGTAATTTAACGTCTAAATTCCTCAGCACTGTAACTTCCCTTTATCTAGAAGATGCAAAGGAATTACTGAAATATAGTGAGTTAAGAACTAAATTTCAAATGCTTCTTATTTATGCATTTTATTAGTTTATGTCAGTATTGCAGCTCAGCATGTAATAGCCATTCTCATTCCACAGTAATTATGTTCAGCTGAAGTACTTTAGTGGTTAAACTGGTTAAAAGTTTAACTGGTTATACATTATTTATGCAATTAATTTATGACAACTTGTGTCATGTCCTCTGAGTGATGTGCACGTCCTATGAGATCCCAACATCATCAGTAAGCATCTGGTGAAATCTCTACAGCAGTGCTTGTCCTGCCAGCACTAAAGCAAGAATTTAACATTGCTCTCAATACAGGCAACAAAGGTAGTTTGAAACTACATTTCATGTTCAGAATGGCCAAGTCACAGTGATGTTTTTCTTTTTTAAAATGCAATGGTTTCACCACATCATTGTCCTGAATTATAAAATTAAGCTTCTATCCTTTTGGGTTTTTTGTATGAGACGAACATAATTTCTCTACAGTAGACAGACTTCAGCTCTGAAATAATTAAACATTAGTTACGTCACTTCAGACCAAACTGTTTGCCACAGCTCTTAACAGTCTTGTAGAGGAAGAATTCAAAAAATGAAGACTTTTTCCTCATGCTGTAGTGTTTTCATATGAAGTTTGTACTTGTATGAAGAAGATGACCTTAATGAAAGGTCGGAACAAACCATAGTTTACAAGCCCTTTCTGTTCTGGCTGTTGCAGCTCTCTTCTGCTCTTGCATTAGGCAGGTATAGTCGACTTAAACATAACTTGGATGTGACAGTTTCCAAAGGATCAGACAAAGAACAGAGGAGGAAGTGTGTTTGGGAATAGCCAGGAGAATGATGTGACTGAGATGTCCAGCTAACTGCTTGCAAGCCACAATTGATTTCCACCTTACATAGAGTAATTTATTTACACAAACTTACTCAGCTGAAAGGTGCAACACATCTTTAGTTACCTGAGTCCTTAACTGGAAGGAGCACAAAAACTCACAAAAATTGTGAGACGTGTGAAGTGTATCCAGAAGTTGTCCAAATAGCAGATAGTCAGGGTCCAGTAGGCGACGTGAGCTCAAGAGAAAAGAAAGCAAGCTATTGAATTTAACAGCTTATAATTAGCAGGTTGTATTTGATGAAATAAAATGGGACAGAGGCATGTATTGTAGCTTTCTTTTCCCTGGCTCCCTTTATTCATGTACAGCTAAGTATTGTAGGCTGTTGCCTGCCTGTCAGAGGGGGTCCTTGCTTGTGTAAAGCCCAATTGTGCTGACAGGGAAGTTAATGTGAACTGCACGGGGACTTTTGTTACTGGTATAGATAAGATTTTGAAGGATGAATCTGTTTCAGATACAAACAGCCTGGTCAGACTAGACTGTCATTAAGGATCTTTTCCTATGTTATTCTTAATATGCCTCACATAACAAGGAGAAAGTATTTTTCTGTAAGAGGACAGTCTTTTACTTCCTCTTGTTTAGCAATCTCTACAACAGCCCACACATATTTGTCACTGCCACAGGGTAACTCCTGCCATCGTGCTGACTAAGCCTACAGAAATGTGAAGGGAATTGTGTGCATGCCACTGGCTGCAGCCGTCTTCCTGTGCCATCCCATAGATGCAGACAAGTTCCTGATTTCCTCTCGCTGTTGTAAATTAGGATTAAGGGCATAGGGTCTACAAGGGCAAAAATGGGATGCAAGTGACAAAATGTTGTCTAGCAGGGCTGACATAAATTCAGGAGGAGAAACAAACAAAAAAATGCCTCTCACAATCTCTTATGAAGCTGCTGTAATGACTTTGGCTACTCTCATATTTCTAGTATGCAGAATTAATTTTCTTTTTCAGTGATTTTAAATGATTTATAGCCTTTGGGGTTTTCTCTCCATTGCTAAAGTGTTTACAAAGAGCTTTTTGCCCCTGTTTTTTCCAAGGCCAATGATAAGACAGGGCTGTTGTCACAGTCATTAGAATGAGAAACAAGGTTTAGGCTGCACTATCCCCAAATTAAGTCAGTTATGATCTTTGCATGCCCAGTCAGCCTTCCCATCTTCTAATCCTCTCTGAGATGGCTGTGCTGCATGGCCAGCTCCATTTACACCCTGATGTCTGCAAGGATGGCTTATTGGTCCCTTTTGTTCCTGTTAGTGGCCTCCTCTGCTAACCACATCTGTAGGTCTCAAGGTGATCTAGCAAAGAGAGAACAGGGGAAGAGGTGCAAAAGCCCTTCAGGTAAAAGTCTCATTGTGTTGCTGAAGCAGACCAGGCCTGTCACAAGCACTGCTTGTGTGTGTTCAGATGGTGTGAAAGCTGTTCTCTCCGACATCTGGTGTTATCCCATTATGCCAGCCCAGTGCCTCAAAATTCAACCTCAGCTCAATACCTCTGCATCTTGGTCTCTCCATATCTTCACATTCACCTAAAGGCATCCAAGAGCTGGGAGGTCAGTGCTTGCCCCAACTCCCAGCTGTGCTTCCCTGACTTCTCCCATTCCTGCAATTGCAAGAACTGACTCGAAAAACTAGACAAACCCCTTCTTTTGCAGGGGTTGTTTTCAGGTGAATCAGTGGATTCATGGCAGAAGGAGGAGACTATTAACATCTCTGCTCAGGTAAAGGCTGACATTTCAGCTCAAGCCTTATTAGACGTTACAGTCCAAACCACAGTGTTGTAAGGAAGGCTTGACTGAGGGGAAAGTGGCCCTTCTACAAGTGGCCAGTCTAGCTGTGTAATACAGCACCACAGAAAAACATTGTTTATTCCGCTGCCCAAAATACTGGTGAAATAGCAAGAGCACTTCAGTTCCATGGCGTTACTGGAACACCTCAACATATAGGAGACATTCAAGCCCCATGCCTGGTGGGGTTTCACGGGACTGCCTTCCCAACAGGATGACTTCACTTTTCTTCCCATTGCTTGTGCCTGTGCTTCTGCAAGATGGCTGTTCTCAAGAGTGCAAGTACATTTCTCTCTTACTATGGCTACCTGAAGTGCTTCTACCTTCCCACCAGTCTCTTCAAAATGTAATGCCTGTCCCCACAAAACATAACTACCCAGCAAATCAGACTCCTCCTGGATATGATGAGTTCCCTCGCACATAGAATCACAGAATAGATTTGGTTGGAAGAAACCTTTAAAGGTCATCTTGTCCAACCTCCCCTGCAATGAGCAGGGACATCTTCAACTAGATCAAGTTGCTCAGAGCCCCGTCCAACCTGACCTTAAATGTTTCCAGGGATGGGACGTATACCACCTCTCTGGGAAACCTGTTCCAGTGATTCATTGTAAAAAATTTCTTCCTAATATTTAGTCTAAATCTTCCCTCTTCTAGTTTAAAACCATTACCCCTTGTCCTATGGCATCAGGCTCTGCTAAAAAATTTGTCCCCGTCTTTGTTATAAGACCCCTTTAAACACTGAAAGGCTACAATAAGGTGTCCCCGAGCCTTGTCTTCTCCAGGCTGAACCCAACTCTCTCAGCCTGTCCTGATAGGAGAGGTGCTCCAGCCCTCTGATCATTTTTGTGGCCCTCATTTGGACCCGCTCTAACAGGTCTGTGTCTTTCCTGTACTGAGGACTCCAGAGCTGGATGCAGTACTCCAGGTGAGGTCTCACCAGAGCGGAGTAGATGGGCAGAATCACCTCCCTCAACCTGCTGGCCATGCTTCTTTTGATGCATCCCAGGATACAGTTGGCCTTCTGGGCTGTGAGTGCACATTGTCAGCTGATGTTCAGCTTTTCGTCCACCAGTACCCCCAAGTCCTTCTAATTAGGGCTGCTCTCAATCCCTTCATCGCCCAGCCTATATTGATACCAGGGGTTCACCTGACGCAGGTGCAGGACCCTGCACTTGGCCTTGTTGAACGTCACAAGGTTCACATGGACCCACTTCTTCAGGTTGTCCAGGTCCCTCTGGATGACTTCCTGTCCCTCATGCATGTCAACTGCACCACTCAGTGCAGTGTTGTCTGCAAACTTGCTGAGGGTGCGCTCGATCCCACTGTCCGTTTCATTGATGAAGATATTAAACAGTACTGGTCCCAATACGGACCCCTGAGGGACAACACTTGTCACTGATCTCCATCTGGACATTGAACCATTGACCACTACCCTCTGGATGCAACTATCCAACCAATTCCTCATCCACCAAACAGTCCACCCATCAAATCCATATCTCTTCAATTTAGAGAGAAGGATGTTGTGGGGTACCGTGTCAAAGGCCTTACAGAAGTCCATGTGATCTTTAGATCAAGACTGGATTTGGGGCAGTCCGGAACCATTTTTTCCTTTATGGATTTCAACTGTAAGAAAAGCTCTCCTGTCTTCAAAGTCAAAGCTAGGTTTGGCTGGGCAATTGGGTCTAGGCTCTACTGACTGAGCACGCTCACTACTTTCTGAGAAAAGGGAGGTAGGAGGTGGACTACAGTCCAGGCTATGGCTACAGGAACAAGCTGCCACCGGTAATCCAGCATCTAGCTTTACAGAATGTCAAGAACTCAATTTAAAATGAGTGCACCATATTCTGTCACTCTGCTACCAGCATGTGGCAGCTCACTCTTTATGGAAACGCTTCTTGTTTAGAGTAAGTGGAGAAATTAAGTTTGCCAGGTTTCTATCATGTCTTTAGCCTGTTGGTATGAGGTTAGGAGTCAAGCCCCAAGATTTTTTCTATCGTCTTTCCAATGAATGCACAATGGTTTCTGTTTTGCTTGCAGAAAAATACCTCACTTTTCTTGCTAATCCCATTAGTATTTGGTTTCATTTCCGTCTCTGATACAGAAGGTTACCAGCATGTTCCTGCCCAGCAGGCATCAGTTTACATCTGTTCTTACATTCAGAGCACATAGCTGTGCCCTCAATTTCCATTCTTTGGAAACGTGAATGTGCCATGATTAAAATAGACTGCAAACAGATGCTTGATGATAAAGAGCTCCCGTTTGCTTGTACTAATTGCAATTTGTGCTGTGAGGATTTTGTCACTGTCTAATGGCTAATCTTTGTAAAGGTTCAATGAATCTGCTGGGCTTGAGCTTTTGTCATAGCCATGATAAGCTGGCAGTTTTTATTTGTGGAAGTTTTGGATTCAAAGCTTGCTGAGCAACCCAGAACTGCCCAGCCATGGGAATTGACAGCAAAATACCCACCCTGACACACCATCCTGCTGCAAATTTGACAAGCAGAGACATTGCTCTTCCAAAGTGCGTGAGAAGAACAGTAGAGTTGTTTATGTCCACCCTTCACTGCTTACGTACTGGAAAATTGGCCATTTGGCTCCTGGATGTGGAAAACCTTCCTTAGTGCAAAGTTTAGAAAGGATCCTTCAATTTTCTTTCTTTTGTATGAATTGAACTTCAATAAGCAAAGGCCAGAAAAGGCAGGCAGGGGCAAAACAAAGTGGTCTTACAAAATCTCTTCTGACAACAGGCAGGAGCAGGTCACAGGATATGAAGGGAAAAGGCAGAGATGACCCTGATTGAATCTGAAGGCATGCGTCTGAAGCAGCTATTTGACTACATCGTTGACAGTTATCAGCTGTTCACATGCCTCCAAGATGAGTTTAGTGCCCCTGACTCAAGAGAACAAAGACAATAGCGTCGCTCTTCCCACAGCCCCAACACCTGCCCTTATGCCAGTCCTCACTGGGCAGTTCTGGGGACAAACCAAAACAGCCCCATTGTCTACTCAGTCTTACACCATTGTACATCAGGCGTGACTCCCTCCACAGCAGTCTGAGACTGATGCGGAGAGTGCGTGCAATTCAAGTAAAAACAGAGCTTTCTATTCCTCTACACAGTGCCCTCCCAAGTTTGAAGATGCATGAGCAGGTCTGTGGGTGCCCTGCCAACACCCCGACTCCAGAGAGAGAACTGGAACTTCAGCACGCACCACACCTCCCCTTGCTACTGCTGTGAATGCACCCGAGGCTGCAGCAGACCTGCAGAGGAGGATACCTTTTGTTTGTTTTCCTGACTGCTCTGTTAAACCTTTGAATCCTACATCAAGAGTCAAAGAGAACTGCAGGCAAAGTAGAAGCTGACCAGGCATGCGTTTATAACAAACACAACTGTTTTTTTCAGTAGAGTAATTCTATATGGAGTTGGACTTTCAGCCCACGTTTGCCATCCCTCTTAGATTTTGTTTTTGTAAAGCCCGTGATTCTATGAAAATGAACAGAAATGGCAACATGATAGAGGAAAGAAGGGAAGAAATGCTAAGCACAGTGGTAAAGGCAGTGGTACCTGTGGCTTTATTTCAGGCATTCTCATGTTACTGAAAAAGTAAAGCATGGGAGGCAGGGAGCTGCAAGGAGCAAGGGCATATTGTGTGATGATTTCAGCTCTTGGGTGTTAAGCTTTGTATATTGGGGTCAGACACGAACAATTTCAGGGCCTGTAGGGCTGTGTTCAAACTGTTTTCATTACCTCACTGGCAGCAGGCATCCTGTGCCTGGTGAGAACATTTGAATGCTGTGCTGACACAGTCCACCCCTGTCATTCTTCATGGCTGAACTTGTGATAAATACCCCTGTGCCACAAGAAGCACCATGCAAGTGTGGTGCTTGCCTCTTAGCAAGTAACTTTGACTACTCCTAAATAATACCAGGCATGGTATTCTTTGTCTGTGCTTCCTAGCTGGAAAGTAGAAAGCATCCAACTCCTTCCTTTTACAAGATAAAGCTGTGAACTTTTTTGAAAGTAATTTTGACTTTGCAGAAGGGTTATTTAAGAGACCTTTGGTTTCTATAAGAACTTTAATAATCCAATATTATTTCTTCAGATGGATAATTTAGCTGAATTTGTTTGATTACAGCCACTAGCACAGTATCTGCAGTTGTCCTAGATGACCATTGTAGATCCCTTTCAACTGAAATATTCTATTCTATTCTATTCTATTCTATTCTATTCTATTCTATTCTATTCTATTCTATTCTATTCATGTGTTATACAACCTTTGAATGTATCAGTGTAACTCCCTTTCTAAAAGTCTAAATTGAAATTGGAACTATCTGGTATTTCTGAAGTGTTTTGAAAAAACTGAAAACAATATGCTATCATATAGGAGGTGAAAAAACCTTTTTTTTTTTTAAACCTCTCATCTTTTCTTAATTTAAGGTTACTATTTCTCAGCATCATTACAGGCCCTACAAATAACCATGTTCCTTTTGATCAGAAGGGAGTTGAGGGCTGAGTTTCATAGTCAAAAGGATAGGGGGGCTCTCAAAAGGACAGGAGGATTCTCAGCATAAAGCAATTGCTTTCAGACCAGAAAGTCCCGATGTGGTATTTTCCATGGTCGTTTTCAGAAATCTTTGCACAATCTTATGCATAGAAAGTGGTTTAGAAACAAAGAACTTGCATGAAATTCTTTCTTATCCTCCTCCAACTTCTGCACCAAGGCCCCAAGTGAGTAAATCTCTTAAACACAACCCTGGAAGTTTAACTGAAATCAGGCTGGAATGACCAATGCCAACAAAGTACCATTGCTTCAAACTGAATATCAACGAGAGCAATTCCTCAACTGAGCAAATGCAGTCATCAGCTCCAGCAGTAGGAACCAGAATACGTTACAGATTGGCACATCAGTGAATTAGATTGAGAGTCATCAAGATTTAACAGGCTCAACAGGGCTGAAAACTAAAACCATTCTCTGTAGCATGCAAAGAGAGGAATATAGTTGGGACTGAGTGTAGCTTTAACATGGCTGACAAAGGTAGCGCCCCTGCAGCAGTTGTGTTATCCAGCTCATTCTGAAGGAGGTTGTGAGCACAACGTGAGTTGGAGAGCACAATGAGCTTCTGAAAGAAGCGATGCTGGCACCAAACTGTGCCATGCTCTCAGTTCTTCTCACTTCTTCCATGGCATTGAAGGTCAGCTCATGGAAAGTCCATTTCCTTTCAGAAGGAGAATTTGTGCAAAAAAGAAAAACAAATCCTATAGTTTATGGAATTTTATTGGTTTTCTCTCTAATTTTTAATTTCCTGCTATTCTGTTCTGAAACTCCTAAGGAGAATTTTGTTAGAAATTTTTCAGGTTCCCACCCAGTGATCAGGGAGCAAATCTTTTTACAGAATAAACCCCAGGAAGGGCCTTACTGGTTTCCTTGCTTTGCCATGGATAGGGACAGGGACACTTTGTCGCAGTCTTACAAACCTTCATAACAAAGCAGAGAAAACAGATGAGGGTAATTCTAAAAAGCATTTCTCCCCCAGTGCTTTCATTTTCTCTACTCAAGGGTCAGAGTTAGAAAGGTGATGAGGAATCTATTTATTCTTAAAACCAGTTACCCCAGACAAGTTCGCAGTCACGTTGCTACATTGCAACATGACTTTGAGATAAGGAAACTCCATTGAGGGTTTGTGCCATGGTATATTCCAAGTTACAGAGATTTGTTTTCCAAGTCCATAGTTGCAGAATTGAAAGCACCTCTGAAAATTTCGGCATGTGAGGCTAGTGATATTTGGAGGTCTGCTAGCAGGATATCCCAGAGACACAGCAGTGGGTAAGGTGCAGTTTTGTCGGGCCAAGTGAGTATTTGCCTCTGGTTGGGCAGGATGCAACATCCTCAACTATGGTTTCATCTAGCAATGGCTGAATCAGACTGGTAAGTCTGGCTAATTTGCTCTGTCACAAATCAGTGGGAGAAGTTTTCACCTTCCAGTCTGTTCCATTTCAGGAGCAAGTTTTCAGCATGACTTCCTTAGACCCGCTGTGGATTTTAAAACTGGTCATTCCTCTGCCTTTTCTTTCTCAGACCACCACAGATTCCCATCCCCCGATTAGTCAGGGGGTTTTTAGCTTTTTTTACTACAACTGAGTTTTCTTATTTTCATTTTGCTGTGTAAGCCCTTTGTTTTTGCCCAAGGCAACATGCTGCAAGAGTGAAAGTGTGGCTCAGCCAGGTCAGTAGTGACAGCCAGCAAAAGCCCACATGCTGCTGCCACCAGGCATTCAGCAAAGCCTCCCAAGCCTTTGACTGATATTAACACCATTCCCCTTCATGACACAGGAAACTCACCAAAGACCAGCATTTCAGAAACTGCACCCTAGTTGCCTTCTTTGTCAGCATTTTGATATAGATGTCATACCTCTTTGGGGTAATGTCCAGTCATTGGTAAGAACCAGCTGATCGCCCTTTGCTTCCCCAGGGGAAAAGCATGCCTACAGATGCCTTATATTAGTACCTTTGTGTGTCTATAACAAAGCCCTTAATTTTATTTTTTAAGGGGGTAATAAGCTCCTGCACCAGCAGGGAGGTCTGTAAATTGACAGCATCACAGATGAAAGAGAAAGGAGACTTTTCACACTGAGCACTGGGGAGAGGCAGCGGTCACCTTTGGTAAGGGTCCCACCAGCAGTTTTTCTAGAAAACATATATCAGCATCTTCACAGGACCCCTTTCTGATGAGTGCAAGACATTACCAGGCAGGACTAGCCAGTGCAATCATTGGGAGGGGCTGCTTTCCCTCCGTACACCCTCTCTAGTTTGCAGTATTCCCACTGCTTTATCCTGAGTTAGGCTCAGGATCTCCACCTGCCTAACCCAGGAGTTAGTGTCGCTCTGTCTTTGTTTTCCACTGCTCTAAATGAAGCAGAAACGTGAAATACAATACTGGCTACACACTCATCAGTGCCTATTTAGAAATACCCCTGGAATGATCTTTTGGTGCAGTAAGGGTTTGTATTTAGACTTGCAATTTAGGACTGGACAGGTCAACCCACAGGAAAACAGCTGAAATGTGTAAACAGCTAAAAATAAACTACTGTTATGCTGTCCAGGCTGCTTATCTCTTGCAGGGCATAACTGTGCATTAAACTAGGTGTTGAACAGTGGGACTTAGGTAGGAGATGTGGCTGACAGGCACTGTCCTGGTGACAGGGGAAAGATTTTTCAAAACTCTACGCAGTGTTACATTTTGTGCATAAATTCTGTTGGAAGCTGCTTGACTGTGCTTTTGAAAGGCTCAGCTCTATTTGCTAAAGCCCTCACCTCTATGAATTTCTGTGTATATCATATACCGCATGGCTGAGTGGAGGGATCCACCTACAGCGAGGCAGGTTACAGAAACGTGACTTTATACTTAATTCTCTAAAGATAGGCTTGGGAGTCTAATTTTAGGTATCCAGGTTTGAATGTTTTATTCAGATTTTGGCAGGTACAAAGGAAGTAATCTGCTAAACTTTGGACAATGAGAGCCTCTCCTCTCCTCTCCTCTCCTCTCCTCTCCTCTCCTCTCCTCTCCTCTCCTCTCCTCTCCTCTCCTCTCCTCTCCTCTCCTCTCCTCTCCTCTCCTCTCCTCTCCTCTCCTCTCCTCTCCTCTCCTCTCCTCTCCTCTCCTCTCCTCTCCTCTCTCCTCTCCTCTCCTCTCCTCTCCTCTCCTCAGGAGGGGAAGAGAAACGTTTTGAGTATGAATTCACTTTAGGGAGTTTCCCCTCAGTGTTGTTTCCAATTGAATTTCTTACCATGTAGTTGTTTCCACAGCTTGCTGTTCTAACCAGTTGTCCACCTCGCTTGCTGTCTTCTTCCACATGCTCGTGCCAGTTATCTGCTAGTTAAAGGGGAGTCCAAAGATGTTGTGGCATCTTTTACTGCAGCGCTCTCTTGAAGATCTCATGTTCTTTGATTCATTAACCAAAGTTTAGCTGAGGGCCATTGTTCCATGCATTTATCTTGTTACTAAATTCCGTTATTACTTTGCATATTGTATGGGAAAGTGAGATGTTACCACTGTAATGATGCGGTGTCATCACTGGCTATTGTTAGTCTGAGAAGCTGCTCCCAACAGCGTGGAAGTGCTACAAGATATCATAAACCACAATCTATGAAATCTTTATTAGGTACATCACTATGTATCATTTTAATCCATCTTCTGTCATACAAAGACAGACCTCCAATAATCATTATTTTTTTGTAGCTGTCTTCTCTTAGGCATCCTAAATGTTTCTACTGCAATGGCTCAGAACAAATGCTGATAATTTACCTTGTAATCCATGCAGAAAGCAAGGGAAATTAAAAAGACAAGGGCTTCAAAAGGCTTTTTCTCATTTCAGATTATAATTTTCTGTGGCATAGTCATGAAAAAAGACCAAAGAATCTTTTAACAACTCTTTTATCAATTAAAGGAATTCACACAGTATCAGTGACTGTTCTCAGGTCTGTAAACCAACCTGTGGCCACAGAAAAGTTACTGGAACTTTTCACTGATGCTTCAAAAATCCCTCAATTTTTCAATGAGCAAAATAAACACCCCTCAATCTCCCACCCAAAAAAAACATTAGAAGACATCAGTTTTGGTGGAAAGCCTAAAAGTAAGGACCTTCTCATACAGCAGTTCTTGAGGCCAGCCTCCTGTTGATTATAGCTTCTCTGTTCCCATCAGTCCCACATGTGACTGTCTGTGCTATCCAGTATGTGATTGTCTAGCTGAGATAGTTATGGGCCATTAAATTTTGCAGACTTGTTTGGGAGCCCAATCCTTTAGCCCTGCTCTCACACTCACCTGACAACATACACAGTTTACTGTGGAACTCCTTTTCCCAGCCCAGGATACCAGTTGCCAACTGCTGCAAGGTCTTACCTATAGAGCAATCAGTTGCTGATGTTAGCATGAAGTTGTGAATTTTGAAGTTGCGATGAAGTTGTGAATTTTATTGTCAAATAGCCCACTCTGGAGTGTTTTTGTTTAGATAAAAAGTCCCCTGAAACGTCAGAGTAAGAAGATCTGCAGTGCAGACTTCTTAGCATAGGGCATGGATACATAGTTGGAATCAGCTTGTGGTGAGTTATTCCTGTGAAAATGAGCATCTGTTCAAGAACAAGTTATGTAGCACCAAAAAGACATTGCCCAGGTCTGCTTATCCTTATCCTTTCAGCCTCATGTAAAGGGAGGCAGGAGTTTTTCATAGGGTGTTTTCATTTTCCCAGGGATGTGGGGTCCAGAAAACATGCAATGAAAGTGCAGTCTTGCACTAAGGGCGTGTTATGACAGCATGCTTAAAGGCTCTAGTTCTACAGGTTAAGCATGATGTATAACTCACCTTAACAGACAGAAGTTGTTTAATAGCATTGGTGATAAACAACTGTTCTGAACTTTGGTGCTAGATCATGTTAGTTTAGATTGTAAAAATGTGCTTATGGGTATGATATTTTGTTACCCTGGACCTTGAACTTATTAGAGAGAGTAAATATATCTGTATTAATAGGCTCAACCCTTACAAATTGTTACTCAGTGTTGGATTCTGACAAGAGGAGAATTTTTGTGTCAAATCTTGTATTTAAGAATTCAGTTAATTCTGATCTATGCCATGTTTTTATCTAAGTGTTAAGAAGTGTGGGCATTTTGACACTTCATATCTTTCTATTAACAGGTGCTGCAAGATGTTCAGAGTATTGCAAAATTGGCTGTTAAGAGCAGTTCCCAAGAGTGCGATCAGGTGATCGCTGGTGGGTGTGAATACACCGCTGTCACTGCCACTGAAATGCGGTCACTGATCACTCACTCGCTGCTAGTTCACTACGAACTGCCAGTGTAATGGCAAACAGCGGCTTAAGGTGTGCTGATCAAATTGCTGATGCTAGCCTGATCATGCTCAGATGCACCCCTCTGCTTGTGTTTGTTCATAAACTTAGGTTTTGCACCTTTAGGGAAGTATGTCACAAGTCCCACGCTCTAGACTGCGTGGAGCCGGAGGAAATTCCTGCCACGAGGTTAATGGAAAGTTTCAGCAGCTCCCTTCCTGTGAACACCCAAACTTGTTGCATTGAGAAGGCATCCCCGCAGAGAAGGACATCCTGATCAAAGAAAGGCTGAGGCAGGTCTGTAACAAAAATAAAAAGTTCCACAAAAGGAGACCAAAACTCCACTATAGCTAACTAGCCCTTGCTCAAGGGAATAATTTACAATGGTTACAATAATTTTAAGGTGTTTGCAGGGTCTTCTTGTGGACACAGGACCAACAGAAATAGATGTTGTACCCCATGGTCTCAGGTGGAAGAAATTCTCTGTGTTAGTGACTTGATTCTAATTAGCATGGGTGCCAATATGTGGCTCGCTAGAGACTATGAATCCTGCTGATGCCAGTGTCTTTGGTATCACAAGCTGGATGGTACCACTGGTGGTCCTCTGTGGCAGGCAGCACATGAGCTGACCAGAGTTGAAACTGAGGAAGGGAGGCTACAGGAAAATCTACCACTCCCGAAGGGCTTTGAAGTGGCATGTAGAGCTCACTGTGGGCTTCTTTGCCAAAACAGGAACCATTTGGACATTTGGGGTATACATCTATTTGTGTGTGTATAGGACATCATATTGTATATCTTTAGCAATTGTGTGCATGTTTATACTTAAGCATCTGTGATTCACTCTTTGCAAAACATAAATTTAACGAAAACGCTATCAGAACAAGCCAACTGCAGCATTCTTGCATACCGGAGAATTGGGTGTGAATCAGCTTTGTGATGCATAGTTAAATCTCGTCCTACAACACAAAAGTGTAGTGGATTTTTCTGTGCAAAGCAGAAGCAGGTCTCTGAAAGTGAAGGAAAGGTTTCCCACCTCCTGAGATTCAGCTGCCCAAATGATCTTACTGCTTTTGTGGCAGAAATGGTTTAAAGTACTGATGCATATCACATACACACAGAGAGGTTTAATGTTTGTGAGAAAGAAAGAGAGCATATATTTACAAATACAGAGAGAGATTCAGTAACTTGCCCAGTCCTGCTGGGGTTTGTGGTGAGAGCCAGGGTGTGAATCTCATATTGTTAAGCCAAGGTTCTTCTCACAGGGATGCCTTTACAATATACAAAAACCTATCCTCTTTTCTCCATGTCTCTTCCCTGTCTAGATCATACGTGCAGTAGCATTCTCTAAAATGGATCTTTCAAGATCTGATTCTGGCTCTACTGGCTCTCATAAAAGCATCACTAGTTCAGGCATGCATAACTAATACATCATTATATCGTAGAAAATGCTGCAGCCTGACGTAAAGAAGGTTATATTTGTTGACAGAGTTCTTTATTTAAAAAAAAAAATAAATCATTAACAAGTATTAGGATTGTACCATCATGCCCACTTGGACATGTATTTGAAAACAGTGTTTGCTTTTCTTTAGTCTGGTTTACCTTCCAGATCAGCAGGAATGTGAACAATTAAACTTACAGCCCCTTACATTCAAAACACCAAACTCTGGGCATGTTTGAGTGGCCAGCGGCAATAGATCTGACTCAAATGTCTGTGAAAGCCAGTATTTTCCACTCACAGAAGGCTCAGATGATTCTATTCAGGCTTGAAATAGAGAATTAAATAAGACGTTTGCCTTTGGGCAAAGACAGGAGTGGGTATTCACTAACAGGCATCCTGTTGGACAAATTTTTCCAGGTGTGTAAAGCCCATAGGTAACCCATAGGTAATCCCATTGCAGGCATAAGTAAGTAATTAAGGGCAGCTGTATAGCATGGGTGGTGGGGTTGGCTTCTGCAGTGAATTTTCGGTTGAGGGCCATGCTGAGCTCAGAGAAAAGTTAGCATGTAAGAGTTTTGCAAACCAAGGCTGAGGAAATAACTTAATTAGGTCCCAGCAAAGAGCACAATCTCTTCCTAAGTGCAATCACTTTTTGGGGACATGGTCACATGGATGGAGAGTCTATAGTACACCCAGATGGGAAAGAGAGGCAAAAAAAAAAAGGTTTGATGGAAACTGAGAAGCACAGAAAGAGAAGGAGTTAATTCAGTGAGTAATTATTGTAGGCACTACCTATAAATGCTGTAATTCTTAAAAAATGTCAGCATTCATGGGCAAATCAAACAGATCAGGTCTGTGCGTGTGATAGTGCAGTCAGCAAAAGCTTGGGCCTGTGTCACTAGGACAGAAGGGTTTGGGATTTTGCTGAGCCAGCTCCTGGCAGTTCTCACAGTTAATTCGTTTATAGCTGTAATTTAGAATTTATAAAACTCATTGCTCATGTAATTTAATATAAGAGTTACCCAATGTCAACCAAGATTGGCTTATGATAGCATGAGATATTTTGAAAGTCAATAGGAAAAAAATATCTGCCTTGTACCAAATCTGCAAGAGTAAAGAAGGTATGGACTAAGCATAGCTTTTGATGAGAGAGAAAATGATTTACGGAACTTGCAAAAAGGGTACTAGCAACAGCTGAACCAGAGCCTATCATGTCTTTATTTGGTAAATGAAGACAGAGTTTACTAGATTTGAAAGAAAAAGCATCTCCTTGCAATACACGTAGAATGTCTACTGCAATGAAAAATGCAGGTTATTGATATTAATAATGTCTCTTTTAGCACTTTTGTATGTGACAGACATTATTTAATAAAATCTAAGATGAACCTGGAAGGCAAGTGAAATGTGCTTGGCATATTATTGGAGTTTAGCTCTATTGGCTGTACTGAGTGAAATCTTTTCTAAAAATGATACTGCAGGTCAGTATTACATTTTGTGTTAATGGCATTTATTAAAATTGTGGAGGAGGCTCTTTCATCTGACAGATTATTTTTTTGTGGCCATGGATATTAAATGCTAGGCATTCAAATCTTAGAATAAGTCTTTTAAAATGAACCTGAGATACATACCATCCGAAAAGAAAGTAGATAATTCATATTCCTGCCAGTTAAAGCATCTAGTGGCATTACAGTTCAGATTTCTGTGCTTTGCTTTAAGATTGTAACACCTTTAAATGGATCAAAGTATCTCTCAGGGCATCAAAGGATTCTGCAGTTGTAAGTTCTCCAGTCATAAATCTCAGCTTACCTGGATGCACATTTATTAAAACCAGGCTGTTATTGAAGAAAAACAAAAAAAATCTTTTAAAGTGCCACTATTGTGGTACAGCTGAGTGAACTATCCATAGCATGTCATGGCTTATTTATGTAAGTGGTTTTTTGCTTTAGTGAATACTAAGGAATAAGAAAAGTCCCAGTCTAAGACAGAGGTTTTTATGGAACACAAGTCCCTTTCCACAGTCAGCTGTCTGCAGGTCGATCCCCAGCAGTCCCAGAAAGGACCGTAATGATTAATTAACTCCCTTATCACAAGCAAGGGGATGGGTTCATCTAGTCTGTCCTGTGCCAAGTTTATACAGTCTGAATGCACTGTAGGCTAGCACAGTTATCTATATACAGATGAAACACCTTGAGTCAAGTAGGATCAGACACAGCTTTAGCTCAACCATTCATTTGACTCATTACCCGTTCCAATCAATGAATCATCTTGAAACTTATTTCAAGATAGTTTATTGCTAGGCTTAGATTCCAGGCTCTTGGTCCTGTTAGAGACTCACAGTTCCCCTTGGAATGGACGACAGGAGGTGCCTCATCCAACCTCCTGCTCGGAGGTGGTCAGCACTGGATGTGACTCAGTCTCCTGAAGACCTGCAGTCATGGTTTTGAAGCATGCAATATCTGGATTTCAAATACTGTGTGACATTGCAGTCATGCACCCCAGACAGTACAGACTATTGCAGGAAAAGGTAAACTGAGGAATGGCAAGGAGACTTGGGAGTTGTAGAACAAAGCAGACAAGCACTCTTCAGCCAGCACACCCCCAGAGCCAACACAGCATTATACCTCATGCAACAAACCGTCAAGGTCATTTTATCATGTGTTTGCAATAGTAGATACTAGTATCCAAAGTCACCTCATGCAAACTTTGAACAGATTAACCACTACTTCCCATGCAGAGCTTGGAGACAATCAGCAGAAGACAAAAACATCCTCTTTTCAGTAGGATAATATTTTTTACAAAGCAGTCACTCTATTTGTAAACTTTCAGTTTGGATACTCAAATGAGAGCTCACTAAACACCTTCAAAGAACAAGCCAAGAAAATGAAGTCTTTAACTGTCAGACAAAGTCATAGACTCTGAACAGACATTTTTTGTATTGCACATTATTATTTTTCTTAACCATTGGACACAATCATCCTAGTACTTCTCCTGCTTCTAAAGCCATTCCTCTGCCCGAGTACTTTTTTCGTCTTAGATGGTTTGACTAATTAGTGTGTCTGAGTGAGGGAAAATTTTAACTGTCAAATATCTATCCCTTGGATAAGTTTTTCGTCAAGTCACTGTTCAATTGTATCATGGTTAATTTGAAAAAAATACAGCCAGAGCAATGTTTTGCTCTTATAAACAGGAAAAAGGACATCTATGGGATTTTAAGGTTAACATCTGAAAATGGAGAGCATAAGTCCCTGTGTAAACATGCATTTTCCAGAGACTTTCTTTTAGAGAAAAAATAAATCAACAGTCAGAAAATAAATAACTAGACGCTTGAGTCTGGTCAGAGCAGGTGTCCAAATGAACGTTCCACTGATACTGTTTGGAAGCATAAGCCAATTTTTAATTAGCCATTATTTTATGTGGGCAACATGTCTAAAATGCAAGATATAAACTGGCAGAGTATTGCACTATCTTCCTATTATTTGTGTTAACTCATTCTTGTCATTCACTGTTCTGTATTTGACTGCTAAAAACAGTGTTTTCTATTCATATTCATATTTCTGCTGGACCACAGAGCAGGAATAAAGCAGAGCTTAAAATCTTTGACTAAAAAAAGAAAAACGTGTTTCTTTGCAATGTGTGTGCTCTTCTTCATCCTCATTAAACTACGACTATTTTGGACCTGCTTCTGTATTGCCTTGCATTTGATATGGTCATTTACAACAGCACAAAGCTTGGATTTAACCATCTTTTTAAGGTTTTTTTTTTTGGTTTCAAGGGGTATATGTGTTGCGGAGCTGTGAAGGACTGGTTCCTTTGTATTGATTTAGAAGCGGGCACACCAATTAGCTATTTGCCTTTTTTTTGTCATCCTAGTGACTCCTTTCTCCAGGTGCCAGCTGGGAGTGAGAGAGAGTTAAGAGCCACCTCTTTGTGCTCTGACAGCAAGATCCAGAGGTAGTAAAATCTAATCTGGTCTCAAAAGCTGTTTCCAGGGAGCAGGTAGTCACTTCTATCAGTCAAATAATCAGAGATTATCATTACACATAAAAAGATAAAGGGAGACTTTTGGTGGAATAAATAAAGGATTTGCATGTTGCGCCAAATTCTTTTTTCAGCCAACTCAGTGCAACCACACTTTTGTAAACAAAAGGAAATTTGGCTCTACGTGTATTATAAAGATTAGCTTGTTTTGACTGCAATTCAGTAAGTCTTATTTTGTTGGTAATATAATTACTAAAATCTTAACTGACTTTTGCTCTAGTTTTTTGGATTGTTTGTTAGTTTGTTTTTTATTAATGTCATCTTTCTTTTCATATTGCTGAATTTTACTGGTGTGTCACTTCCAAAAAAATGTATTTTCACACTTCTACTGTGATATTTGACGTGCAATTTCTTCATTTCACACTGCCATTTTTAGAGCACTTTTGAGAAGCAAGACAATTTTACTGAAAGTACTATGGAAACTGTTTTACCTGTTTCTCTTTTGGAAAGTGCAGCTGGGCATGTGCAGCAAATTAGCTCCTTCACTTATGAAATAATTGGTTTTCCTCTACAGTAGTTCAAGATGCTTTTTCCAACTGCGCGTGAGGAATAACTTGCAAATGCTGGGATTGCTTTCCAGCCTTTGGCTCTTAGTATTGTGGTGGTATGTCCTGATCATTTTAAAAAATTATTATGACTGCTAATAAGAGACCAAAAACCAAACAGAATAATTGAGCTACAATATAGATATTGATAAATTTGTAAGCACACAAAAATTTTGGTATGTGCTTTGCTTGGTACATGGAAAACCCCAGAGCATCTTGCAATTTTCTGATCTCAGAATTACTACACAGAAAAACACATTTTAATTGAAATACAGTTATTTGTAGGAAAATATGGGGTTTTTTTAAATTTCTTTTCAATTTTTTAAAAGCCATTTTTCCACATGGTTTGTACTGCTTTTTTTTTACTTACTTTTTTTTTTATCAAAGTGTTTGAAGGTAGGTGACTTAATTCCTGTTAGTAAAATGTTGAAAACATTTAAATTTTGGATTGACATTAGAATTTACATGGCAAAGAGTGAAATATTTATTTTAATATTTTTAAATTGTTAATGTGCAACTTTAAAGTACTTTCACCTTCCATCCAAATGCAAACTAAAATGCAAGTATTTCTTCATATGGGTAGAAAAGCAGAACATTATCACCTTTGCCAATGTATTTACGCACCTCCGTAAAAGAGTGCAAAAAATTGCAAGGTGTTGAATGTATGCATTTGGAAAACATGACTCATTATACACTTGCTGCCTGAGTCTAGCTTTCACTACCATGCCGCTTGTACAAATACCTCTGCTTACTGAGAGAAGATACAGAATACCGTGTGTGTGTGTGTGTGTGCACGTGCATGTCTGCATATGTGTTGTGTGTGTGTGTGTGTGTCTATAGGTGGGACTGACCAGGAGCAAAGCTCAGAAAACTAGAAGACTGTCACTCGGCAGCTGATGTAGATGTAGTTGACAGCTCAAGTGACAGCAGTAGGCTGTCTCCAAAAGGTCTGCCTTGGTTACTTTTACTGAAAGAGTGGTCAGGCACTGGAACAGCCTGCCCAGGGAGGCAGCTGAGTCACCATCCCTAGAGGAATTTAAGAAACGTCTAGATTTGGCACTTCAGGGCATGCTCTAGTGGCAGGGATTGTAGGGGTTTTTTGTGTGTGTATGGTTGGACTCGATGATCTCAAAGGTCCTTTCCAACCATGAAGATTCTATGATTCTATGATTCTAAATGTGTCTTTGTACTCCTACCTATACGCAAGTTTCAGCTAAAGGTTGCCCTCAGGCTGGGCCAGATTTGCTTCAAGTCTGTGTGGCTGGTGGAAAGGATTTGGGTGGTAAAATCTGGGAAACTCTCCTCTGAGGAGGAATTAACGTTCAGAGGCAGATCAGCTAGGTGACTCTGTCAGAAGACTGATCTTTCAGTATCCAGATCTGTAGACAGACGTGGGGATAGTCTGGCTGATGTCTGACCAGCCACCAACCTGGTTTCTTTGATGGCTAAACCCATTGTGTCAATATGTTGTGCAGCATTGTATGCATGCCTGTGAGTGCAGCCCTCTGCTTCTGAGCTGACACAGTTTCCCATCTCAGAGCACTTCTTGGTCTTAGTTGAGGGCAGTGAATTGTTGGTAGTGTTCCTTGCAATGCTGTAGGGCGCTTGGGGAGCACTTTTGTGGATTTCCAGGCCAGGGGAAACAGTCAGACCTTTTAGGCTAACCTCCTGCATAGCACAAACAATAAAGCTTTGCTCTAGTATTTCTGCTGCTAATCAACCACTCTGTAGATGCACTAGAGCTCCTTATGGTGACTGATAATGGCTTAAGAAGGCTTAGGTTCCTGCTTAGTAATGCGGATGTGTCTTAGCAGGCCTGAACGTTATAAGCCACAAGCAACCTTGTCCTTTTCTCTGTGTGTGATCATTTCTGTGCTATTATTGTGCTAAATGAGCAGCCTTGGTGGCCTTGATAAAGTTATGACTGTTTAGCGAAGATTGGCAGCAGGAGGAACCAGTCCTTTACCCAGCATATCTCACACGAAGCAAAACAGAAAGTGTGATGGCTACGTGTCTCTCTGCATTACCAAGAGATGCATTGCACTTTTGACTTTGAGTGGCAGAGCATGAACACATGGACCACAGCGCCCTGCGAACAGCAGTGTCCTGGTAAGTTCAGTGAGCCAGACTCTTCTCAGGCCTGGTAAATGCACTAGGTAAATGCTCCTGTCAGAGGCAAGACATGGAGTCTGTTTTTAGCTGATGAACCATCTGAGTTTAAGCAACCAACCTCCCTTTGAGTGGGTGAGCACATGCCCTTGCCTTCTCGGGGTGGCACACCTGACTCAGTGCACCAAGTTCAGTTTGCCTTCTTGTAGAAACCTGTGCCAATGCAAAAAGTTGTTCTGACCTCATGGCTGATTGCAGCAGGTGCAGGACAACTGGGCAGTCAGTGCTTATGTTTCCTCCCATGAAGATGCTGTGCATCTGAGACTCATATACTACAGGGTGTTTCATATCAAGATGTAGGGAGAAAAGTAAATACCAACAGCTCCCCAAATGAATCCCAAAGAATCAGTGGGGGCAATGTTGATTCGAAAGTAAGGCAGTGAATTAGAGACGTTTGAAATAGCAACATTGCTATTTTGGTTGAATATTTCACAGCAAAAATGCGGTTGTTAACCTCACACGTTGCTGTAGGCAGAACACCTTAGGGTCTTTGTGCTGCTTCAGGAAAGATGTTTTGCAGGAAGTAAATGCCCAAGGAACAACCACAGGAATTGTCTTTTAGAGGTATATTTGGCCAGACAATAGTAATGAGAAGGAAGAAGTTCCTGTGAGACTGGTTTAAGACATCGTCTTGTCGGAGTTTGATTATCTTACAGATAAAAATATCTGGAATGTACTTCATGGATAGGTTTTCAAAAATACCTAAAAGAATCAGTAGCAAAGCAAGCAACCACCTCCCCAAATTTCCCACAAGATGCCGGATCCACTGGTCACCCAGCAAAAGATCCCATTTGCAAGAATCCCCCATAAACCTGTAGGGGCCTGAGGAAATTTATGGGGGGCAATTTCTACCATCATTTGCGTCAAAGTGAACTGCAGAGGATATCTTGGCGTATGGCTGAACATATGTCAATGAACTGAGCAGACAACATTGAAAACCAGCTGCTAGTGAATAATTTTCACCTTTTCCTCATATTAGATATGCCTATGTAAGGTCAATGGATAGTGTCTTTGAACAGATGTAGAGCACCTGTGGAACTGACTTTCACTGCTGCAGCAGGAAGTCTTTTCCCCTCCACCTTTACCCATCCAAACCGAAGAGGACCACCTGCAGTTTAGTGAGGCTTCCATGTGAAGGTGTAGTGGCTGAAGAAGTAACTATATGCAGCAGATGCATTTTGTCCAGCCCAGGTCAACACCTACATGGACTGTAGCCAGTCCTCTGTATATTAGCTCTCTTGACTCATACCTGTAGCTTCTGCTCCTGGATTCAGGCTTCCAAAAGAGTCCAGAGTTGCAATACAGAGTTCAATATGCCTTTGTGTGTCTTGGCCTCACATTTCAGTTTGGGACTTCTTTTCTTTTTAGCAAAAACAGAGCCTGTGTGCAAGTCACTTACTGAAAAGCCTGAGGAAACTCAAGATTCTTATCACAGTCATTTTGTTTGCTTTTCACCAGGCTTCAGTGAAAAAGCACAGCAACGCTGGCGTATATTGACTGCTTTTCAAGACATTTCACCTGAATCAGCTTTAAAGTAAATCCCAGCAACACGAGACAGAGAATATACTCTGATTTCTTCCTCTTCTGCCTCTCTCCCTGCATACATATATGTGTCTGTATGCATCACTCTGTGTGTGCATGTGTGCTGGAAAGCTTTATAGATAGGTTTATTTATTAGAACTGCAGTGATTGGCAGAGCATTCACAAATTTGTTTTCACAAATTAGGTGTGAGACAGGATGTAGCAATATGTTATCAAGTCAACATGCACAGTTTGCCCTTCGGAAAAAAGGAAAAAGGAGTGCTTGATGGTCATGAATTAGTCATGGAAAGTATTTTTAGTAACACATACATCATTCCTCCATGTTCTGCATCAAGAAACTTGTCTGTGAAAACAAACTTTCTTTTCAATTTGTGGATTTGAATGCATATTCATAGAAAGATTTTTGTCAACAATGGAGTAAATATTTTGGCTTAGAGTTTTGGCAGATGGCATCCCATGCTGTAATGACAGCATGCGTCTGCAAAACTTGGTACCTCCACCACACAATGGAGGCACCCAAACAAGCATAGGTGCAAGTTGAATTTTATATTTATTTTCTATATTTTTACAGGTGCAATCTGCATTTGCACAAAAAAATATCTGACTGACACTAGGCTTGAAATGGGTGCAACAGGCTAAAAATTATTTTCCAGCTCTCTCCAGAAAAAAGAAAATGTCCAGTGGCCAAGGGTGAAAGAGTTCCAACAGGTAGATTTATCGCAGAGATTAAACCCAGACAAAATCTTTATAATAAAAACAAGCTTTGAAACAACACAAATTCATCTTTTGTTTGCCAAGCAAATACATTTGCTTAGCTCAAACATGTAAAAAGTCTCATTGAGTCTAATAGTTTGCAATTTATTGGCTAATGGCAAGTGTAAGACCTTGGCTGAGCTGTGGGCCTGCTTGCAACCTCCAAGTATGCCCTGGTGCTAGTTTTCCTGGGTTTGCCTCTGACTGTGGGACAGGGACGGGGCCGGTCACTTCCCCATCCACACCTCAGTTTCTTCTGCTTTATTCTCTTGAAATATCATTGAATAACACATCACCTAGACATCTGAGGCCACCAAAAAGTGAGGGTTTGGGAACAGTGGACACTAGAAAGCTAATTGTTTTGAGGAACTAATCAGTTCCTGCGACTTGGCTGCTTGTAAAAGCATGGGACCAAACCTCCTGTTCTATATCTCACGCTGTCATGTGTTTTCTATTTAAATTACACATGCTTTGGGTGGTATCTGCATCTGAGAGACATTTGGTATTTACATCATTACAGATGTATTTTAACAAGAACATGAGCTATCACCATATAGACTGGTAGGGGTCTTTCAATGAGGTTAGCTGAGCAGATATGGCAAATAGATACATTCTCTGAAAACAAAGCACTTGGGACTGCTCAAGGTGCCTACATGGGCTTGGGAGTTGGTTGGGGCTTTACCATGCTTGACCACAAGACTTTTGGCAGTGGTGGCGTGCAGCTGTGTTACTGCCACTCTGAAGGGACGTTGAGAGAATGGTCCTTCTCTGTGTCTCAGGTACCTGTTTGTGAAAGTGGCTCCCTAATTCCCTGGGGCAAATGCTAAAAAACACTTGAGGTGTCGAGGGGCAGAAGATGAGATTCTTGCTCATTCCCTGCTCTCCTGCTGAGATGAGCATGTGGTACTTCTGCTGTCTGAGTGCCAGGTGGTCCACTTTCTAGTGGGGGCACTTTCTAGTCCTCTGCATACCCCTGTACAGTCAGGGTGCTGGGAAGTACATGGGACTTCAGCACGGGCTCTTCCTCCCACTCCCTGGGTGGTTGTATGCACAACTGATTGCCTGAAAAATTAGTGTTGGCCAGGCTTTTATTTGTGCTTTGATGAAGTGCAGGTATACTGGGAATTTATGTCTCTGAACAAGGAAGGAATAGCTGAATCTTATCAGATACATCACATTTGAAGGGTGCAAAGCTGATCCCTAGGCTTACAAGGTAACTGCAGGAGAAAAGGACTGCTTTTCCTCCTTGTTCCCCTGGCAACGCTCACTCTCGTATTCAGCAGCAGTCCAGCAGCCCAGAGAGCATAATTGGATGAGGGAGGTGGTGTTGGGATTGGGTAGGGGATAGTGCATCATGTAATTAATTCTGAGCATGACTTGCTAGGGATGGCACACTTTCAATCTCTGCTGTAACACCTCCATCCCTAGCCAAAGGAGCTTGTAAAAAGGGAAGGGGCTCGGAGGGTTGGGGATTAGCTAGGTTTCAAAAGGGAGAGCTGTGATTTCCAAAAATAACCCTCCCACTGATTGAGCTACAGATGTGTCACTATTTATCAGCAGACCAGGCCATCTGCTAGTGTTTCCCTGGAAACTTCTCATCTTCTCCCCTCCCCCCACCCCCTCTATCCCTCCTCCTTCACAGTCCTTTGCTATCAGAGTGGGCGAGTGCCCTCCCATGCACAAACCATGGAAGTGAAATGAAAGTGGTTCCCAGTGACGTCATTGGCACTTTCTCACCCGGGGAATCCCTAAGCAGAAAGAAATCCTCTTGAGCACCAGACAAGTAGGAAATCTGGATCCACAAAAAAATTGGAGGAAGAAAAGGAACTGCCACCGTCCACAAAGCAAGTTATTCATCATTATTTTGTTTTACAGATACCACTCCCTTCTGCAGATTTCTCTTGGGGAAAAAAAAATAAAAATAGAACTGATGTACGTAAACGCTTGCTGAGAGGCAGCGCCTGCTCTGTAGCTGATTGCTGTCATTTTTTATTAGGTGCTTCAGAAATGTGGAACAAATGAAGCAAAAAATGCAGGGATTTTTTAGGTCCTCCGCACCACAGATAAACTGCCAAGGACCAACACCCCATCATGCAAGTGACCTTAATGCAGAGGTTTGCTCCAAGATTAAATTTTCTTTCCAACCAAAAGAACAGACAGAAGTACATTGACATGTCTTTATTTGCCTTTCACTTACATGTGTATTTTTGTAATGCCAAAGTACCTACAAGCTGTGGCCCCATGGTGCTATATGAAGAGGCAAAATGCAAAAAGAATACCTGTTCCTCAAGATCCTGTTTGCGCATGGGAGACATTAATTTTGTATTTATTGATTTGCCCCTTAAGAAAAAAAATAATCTTAAAGGCAATAAGTGTTCCCAGAATGGCCTCTTATTATTCTGGATCCAACACAAGGATGAGAATAAATCCCTCAATATTGCTAGCCATCAACTGGCTCTGCTGAAACTGCACCTCACTCACTGAATACAGGAGAAACAGGTTAGGTGTTGGCTTAAATCTTAAATCAATCTTAAAGTGTGTAGTAATATTTACCTTAACAAAAATTTGAAGGCTGAATTACATTTAATTCAAAATTTTAAAGGTGAACTGAATGTCTATTGGATCTACGGATATAATTTATTTTAAAATTAATGTCTTAATTTGTTCTTAATGGTATTTTTCATTTGCATAACAGCAGAAATTTGTTTTACCCATTAAAGCCCTTTATTCTAGCCATTGCTTCAGCTTTTGACCTTTTTCAACAAGCACCTCAAACTATGGTTCTGATTCCTTAAAAACAAAATATAGAACCTGCAGGGATAAATCCAAATTTCTTATTACCCAAAATAAGTCTTAATAGAATCTTTGATCTTACTCAAAATACAATCCAGAAATAGATTTACTCCTATTAGATTAGTCTGGAATTCTTACAGTCTTTTCCTTGCTGTTTTATCTACTCCAAACCAGTATGTTGATTTACCAATGTATTTTATTTGTTCACTTTTATTTTTAGATAATTATCTGTGAAAATTCAGATAACCAAATTCTTCAGTTTTATTTTTTTGGGAATGTCTAACAAGGCAATCTTATCCTTGGTATAAACAAAATACTGGACTATGACTTAGTTACAAAGCTTAAATAAGAAAATATTTCACTTGTGGCATCCAAAAGTACGTCCTAAATAAACTAACCTTTTTCTTATTTTTTCAGTCATCAAACTGCTGATGTGTTGTTGGTCTAGTCTGGTTATTACAATATGCATACCTGGGAAGATGAAAACTGACTACGCATTGCTCATGCTCTGAATAATTTATGTTCTCCAAAGGATGTCCGCACTTTTTTGTGGTTTATTTTTTTGATTTTTTTATTTGCATGTTTGCTTTTTAATTAAGTAAGTTCCACAGCTGAACACGCAGCAAAGCACAGATGGAATTAATGTCTCAACACTTGCTAGGTATGTGCTAGAAACGTTCATTCAGGCTCAGAAGTGAACTTCCCTATAGCTGTGATCATAAGTCATGTTCTTTATTTGAAGAAGATTTCAGGTCCTGTTTACTTTTGTTCCAGAACAGTAATTTAGCTTTGCATTTATATATCATGTCTGATACTGGTTTTTTATATATTCCTTAATAATGTTGCATTTTAACTACTGTGGAAGCCAAAATCATGGTATTAGTAGTGCATAACGGACAACGTATCAGTGCTCATAAAAAGCTCAGCTGAAGCACTAACGCTTGAATGTTAGCCACTAGCAAACTTCAGACTATTAAGTGGGTTGTATAAATTGTGGTATTGTACCATGGGTCCTCCAGAAATAACAAGCCTATTTATGATTTACTACCAGTAAGCAGTGGGAGGTATATGAGCCACACGAAGCAAATATTGGCAAGGTAATACTCACTGGCAATCTGCAGAGTTGGACTCATCCACTGAACTGAGATCTGGGTTATTTGAAAGAACACATTCAATCTGCCTTTGAAAAGAAATACAAGACAATTTGCTAAATAAGTTAGCACGACAGGTAGTACAGGCAATACCACTTCTTTGACCACTTTGACCCATTTGAAAAAGAAAAAAAAAAAGAACAAACTTCTGGCTTCCAGGACATTTCATTCAGTTTAACAAGATGTGGTAAAATCCAAACTAATGAAAGGTAAGACATTCTTGCTCTTAATGTAACTTAATTTTGTTAATCTTTCCATTTGTGAGTGTTTGTGATTAGCAATGTTTGGTGCAGAGTTGCTGCATAAATTCAAGCTTGCCCGATGCCCAGATTTTTGTTAAGTGAAAGAGCTGTTTATTTCAGGACCCAGGCTCATGTATTACACTTAATTTGTAAATCTCCTTTAGGGCTGGGAATGAGACACAGGCAAATTTTTTTGTGTGAGATGCTTTCATTTCCATATGAGGCTATGTTGAAGGATATGTTGACCTGCCATGTTTGTTCACACTGAACTTTAGTGACAGAGCAGTTTGGATGAAGGCTTCTCAGGAGGGCTTGCATCAGGCCTTGTCCTTGCCAGCCAGAAAGCAAGTAAACCCACTTGAGTGTTCTGCTGCTGCACCAGGTGAAGGACTAGCACTTGTGCAGTCATGGGGAGGACATAGAAGACATCACACGACTTTGCAAAAGAAAACTCCTTGCATCATAAGTTCAGAGTCCTGGCAGGTCATTGTCTTAAAACTGAACAAGTCCATTCTTGGTACTGAGATGCTGCCTCCCACTCCGGAATTTGTTATAGAAATTCATCATACAAAATGTAAATAAACTGGTAGCAGATTGCCTTCTCACAGAGAAGATAATTTCTGAAATGACTGGGTGGTCTAACTTCAGTTCTGTATTGTACATGGTAGGAATGGCAGCGTTCCCCCATCACACCAAGCCAGGTTCCAATGACTGCATGACCCAAACCTACAGTCAGTCCACAGTTCATGTTCATTTTTCAGGGAGTAATGATGAGAAACTATTTTCCTTTGGACTACTTTTGTGAAATGACATTGTTACTTTCGTCTTTAATGCTCAAACATTCTGTATGTGGAACAGGACCCTGCCCTGCCAGTTTGCGTTGCACCATTGATGGTGAGTTCACAGCATTTTGCAGCCTGGCTTGTCCTTAGGTCTTGCTTTCCCATTCACTGGAGTGTTTAGTTTTCTATTTAGCTATATGAAGGCTCCCTCTAGCTATGCCTTAGGATACCAGTACCAAAATTTGAGGCTGCAGCAGGTAGTCTTTAGTAAAAGTATGAAAAACCGTTATCCCAGTTAGCTATCAAGTTTATAAATGAAGTAAAGACCTTCTGAGAGTTTGAATCTAAGTTGAACCCCCCATATAAGCACAGGTAAGATGGCAAGCAAACCTACAAGAGATCATAAGGAACAAGACAGCCTTGAGAGTACTTTAAGTGTCGTAGCAGGATTTTGTTGGAATGAGCAGAAAAAAACACTCCTTGAGATAAAGAACAGAAGTTACTGTAGGGGATGGTGTTTCCTTTATTCCTTTTTATCTTCTAGGTTTTGTACCTGCTCATTAACTTGGCATTCTTAGTAAAATATGTTCATCCCTTACTGCCACCTTAACATTTGCGTAACGCTTAGTGTGATGTGGGGTTGGCTGCCTAACTGCAGCCATTTCACTCCTGAGAATGGTGGTTCACAGCTTCAGCAGCTGCAACTGCACTTGCAACACTCCGTAGAAGCCCACAAATACAAAGAGGTAGCGGTTGCTTCTCAGACAAAGTGCCGGGTTTGGGACCAGGAAACAGCGTCTGTGCATTTGGGAAAGATACATCACAGTCATAGGTCTTAACAAGAACCTCCTGGGACACAGCAGGACAGGCAGAAGGGTGCCTGCTGCTCCAAGATCATCTCCAATGGCCATAACTACAAAAACTTGTGTTATCTCCTTAGACCATCCCAACAACAAAATTGATGCAATGTGAATAAGCCATTTCTAAGGAGTTACATAGCGGTATATTTGAATATTTTTTTCCATCTACTGTACGGTGGATTTAGTTTCACCTTCTAATTGCTTTAGTGTGTCAGGTAGGATATGCAAGACTTTCCTTGAATGCTGAACACCTTGTCGGTGCCACTCATAAAAATTGCAAGGAGCTTTCAATACACAGGTCTTACGTTACTCAGTCATGACATTATAAGTAGCCTTCACATTACAAAAGAGTGGTGTTGCTATATTCAGTTGCAGTAAAGTAATTTTTGCTTCATTGTTGAGAGTACTGTGCTTCATTCCTATGTGCTTCATCATTCAAACACTGAAACTAGGGTCAGCAAGATTTTCTCATGTTGTGAGCATAGCAAAGTATGCTGTTAATATCAGCACAAAGTTTGGATTTGAGTGTTTACAAAACCAATACATTTCACAGGAACCTCGTAGGCACAATTTAAAGATTGCTCAGTCATTTTTCTCTTCCTGCAAGGAAATTTTTTTTATCTCTGTGTCTGTGGAGCAAAAGGCAAGTCAAGTTTAGATTTTTAAGCACTCATTTAGCTTTAAAACCAAAATCACAGGTTTTAGTGCCTAAAGCAGCTGTAAGATAGATTCATCTCTCTGGCATATTTCTTTGAAGATTCAGAGACTGTGATACAGATTTGAAAACATCCTTGTCTGGCCTTTCAGAGTCCTCTTTACTGGGAGAGTTTGACACAGTCAGTAACTGTTTTCTGTTACGAGCTGTTCAGGTGAGCATACATTTTGCATTGTAATCGTCTGTGCACAGGATCAAAGAAAACCTTAGCAGAGAGTAGGTGAAATGCAACCATATGCAGAACAAACCGTCTTATAAAAACACCCAGAATGTCACCAGCCACAAATAAGAACCTACCCTGCGCAGTGTTAAGGTACAGGGCTAGTGACATCCTTTTGCTATTGGTGTATAAGTAGATACAATCTAGCGGACTCAACTAACCGTCTCATCCTACAAAAAATCTCACTTTCCACTCAACCTCCCAGTAACAGACTGCCCACATGGATCACCAGCGGTGATCTAGCACTTGCTGGAGTAAAATATACACCAACTTCAATCAGCTTTGAATCAGCCCCCTCTAACTGTGGGCACTTGGGGTAGCAGTGGAAGTGCTCATCTTTATAGCCTGTCTTCTGGAGCACAAAGATCTGGAGCACACCAGTGCTGCAGAGGTGGAGGGCAGAGATTTCCTTCTGATCAATGACTGTAGCATGAGCTACATCATGTCTCTGAAAGCTCTTATCCACTGGAATATCCAAGACACTTATGAAAAAAATCCATTCTTGCTTTCTGAAAGCAACTTTACAAAAGTTACTACAGATTCTAAGTGTGGTGCCCTAGTGACACACTAATAGCTGCTTTTGAAAGACAGTTGGAGGAAGCTTATTTCAGTGTCTGAGTCAGTTGCATAGATGAAGGTAGGGCCAGGACCTTCAAGGTACTGGATGCCTTTCCTCTAACAGATTAACAGGACTAAAGTGTTCATTAGATTTTAGTGTAATGCATTGCCTGAGACTCATGAGACCGCTCTACAAAGTCCTTAGTGACATATTCAGAGGTGCAAAAAGACTAAGGCTTGATTCAGTTTATTCCCATGTCTTGTACAGCCAGATGGGAAAAATAATACATTTTTTTAACCTACTACTCCCTAAACAACTTGTTTCATCAGCTCAGTGGGCAGTTTCTGTATACCCCCGGGCTGGAGAGGGTCAGCCAGGGAGGTGGAGTGACTCATCTTCTGACATATTCACTCTTTGCAGGATCAAAGGTAGCATCGTCTGGCAGCAGGCAGCCAAGGTGAGCACACACTGTATCATGTGGCAGAAGGAACGGTTAGTGGTGAAGGACATTTCTCATAGCCTCCCAAAAATCATTTTGCAGTCATCAAGCTTACACTGGAAAAATGGACTGGCAAATTTTGCTCTCCTAAGAGCAGCTCCTCAGAGTTAAGTCCTGATGGCCAGAAGTCTGTGAGATGTCAGTCCTCACCTGGGCAAAGAGAGGTACAGTGCAGTCTGGCTCTGCTGATGTCAGGGTTTTTCTTTATCATACTCTCTTTCTTCTTGAGGCTGTTTCTTCCTTAGCTTTTATGTCAATACCTGTTTTGAACAGGAAAAGTCTTCCTGTAACATTAGTGTTTCTTGTCTCCAGAGGTGACTCACACTGAGTGCTGGAGCTGCCTGAATGCCAGGATCCTCCTCCCCATGAAGTTTCCAGACAGAATTGTTCAGAACTGTACTGTAAACCCACAGCATCCTGGAGGGATGCGTCTTCTTCAGGGGGTTTAGCAAGTTGCTTTGTGGTGTAAGAGCATCATTTTTGGATAGCAAATCAGGGCTGACTCACAAATTCATCACAGGAATGTGCTTCCGGACCTATACAACTACATACAGAACAAGGGTAAAGGTCACTGTCAGAAAAAGTGTCATAGGCTGGTGGAGGCACCTCACACTTTTCCTAAGAAATCTTGCCATTCAGGCACGTATGGTAGAAGTGAGGAGATAGGTTTTCCACGGGGAAACAAACTAATAAGCTGAAAAAATAAATTTAAGCATTAGAACCAGTAAGATAAGTATTGTATGGACCTGGTCAGGTCACAAAAAGCTGTTAATTCTGGCCCTGAAGGGAATAAGGTAAGCCTTTTATTTCAGTCAAAGCAAGGTCATACGTGAATCACGGTGTATACATGTAAAGAGGTGGATCAATAGGTAGATAAATATTTATATTTATACACTTAGACTTTATTTAATGCCATAAACTTGCCAAGTAAAACCAGTCAACTAAATAGCACCAATGTATCAGCTAAATATTGTAAACTGCATCTCTGTCTAGAGAAAATTGTTATGGTTCCACTGACAATTGTCAACTTGATGGTATTACTAGTTACAAACTCCACTGTTACAGGTTTCCGTCAGAAAGCAGCACTGGATGCTCTAGCCTGACATGAGTAGCAAATACAATCACATTCCATTTCACAATCTGAGCTCCTGTTCTGATTGAGCTGGAGGTTGTCTTTAGAGACATCCTACCTTGAGCGATGATTCAAAGCACAGAGAATTGGCCACAGGCTTTGTGTTACTTGTCTCTAGTATTAAAATATAAATAATTACAATTTTGAAAATTAAACTTCTTTCTAGACTGAGTCTGCCTTTAATATCCAAGCACTGCCTGGGTTTAGACCTTAATATGTTGCTTGTGTACCTTTTCCTAGTCAGCAATACTGGCTTATGAAGTTTTTCATGCTCCGTATACTCTCAGAACCTTTTCTGCCTCTCTTTTTTCTCTCAATTCACCAACAGTTGTTTGGGGCTAGACACTATATCAGTTCAGCTTTTCCTTTGCAGGACTGTTCTTGACCAAGATCTATTTATTGATCTAATTTTAAGCCCCATATACAGTTGGGTCACACAACTGAAGGGGTGATGTAAGGGAAAGAACAGGGATTTTGGGTAGAAGAAAGGGAAAGGATCCACATGTTGACAAGAAGAAAGTAGGTGGTCCCACAACCTTGCCTGCTAAAAAGAGTTATCGCTCCTTACATGGACATAATTCAGATTAATTCACTTCTTACCTTTCTCTTTGTTAAAAAAAAAGTCAGTTTCAGTCCTTTCTAAGAAGCAGATTTTCCGTATCTCAAACGTTATTTTAGATTCTTTTCCTTGTATTCCCCAGGGTTCTTTTAGAAAATGTGACTGGAAACACACAGTGCCCTGCAACAGTGGAAGAAAGAAGTTACCCTCCTTGCCATGGACTTTCCCATATTTCATACAAACATGGGCAGGACGGACTTGCTTTAGCGTACCATACAAGACAAGTTCATCTCAGAAAATTGCCTACGGGTCCAGGGTTTTGTGGCCAGTGTTTCATTATGCCAATAGCGATTTGCTTTTTCACTCTGTTTTGAGAACAGTTTCTTTTATCTCCTCCTACTTACAGTCTTCCTGAAGCCTCTGTTGGTCACTAGGCCTGAAGTGGAAGGTTCGGTGTTTTATTTCCCTGCCTATTCCTCATTTTGGCTCTGAACCATGGATAAGCTCATGAACTCTGGAATTAAAGCATCTAACAGCAGCCAAGCATGTCATAACAGTCAGGTCAGAGCCACTCGCGGTTCTCTGCCCAGACTTGCAGGAATGAGGGAGACTGGGACCTTATTGTCATGCTTTGAGCCTTTTTAGCAAGGTGTGTCTCTCCCCTTTGCCTGAACTTGCAGAAGTGAAGGTTGCATTGCAGCACATTCAGTATACACGCAGCCTGCTGTTTTGTCTTAAAGGGGATGTCAGAGCAGGATTGGAGAAATGTGCCAGTGAAACATGGAAAAGTAAATACTTTTCAAATGCTGTTTGCCACTCACCAAGACTTAATTTAGTTCTCTACATCAGCTTTCTGAATGCATCTATTTCTTGGAAAATTGAGAGGCAGGTAAGGATGCAATACCAAAGCAGCTGTTAAAATGTTAGTCTTTGCCAACTGTTACCACAGAGCTACCACAGACAAAGAGGAAGGTAATTGAATTATTTGCATAGTGCCAGCAGTATGATGAGTGATTTATGGATATTTCTGCATGCTGTGAGACTCACCCTGTTTTCCTCTAGGTTAGGCTTCCAATACTGGGGCACTGCAGACTCCTGTAGATGTACGCTGGGGTGTTTATGAGATCAGATTGGATTGCAACTCTAGGGATTCAGTGTCTCCTCCAAGACACATATGGCAAAACCACCACAAACAGAAAGACATTGTACAGTCTATACACTGGGTTTTCTAATGTTCATTAATTCCAGCATGCATAATAACAAAATGGCTGCAGTACCTTTTCTGAATCCTGGGTATGAACAGAGATGAGGATTTGCTCTCATATCTGTAGAAAATTGTGACTTAACTAGGTTAGCTGTCTTGAATTTGCCTATGAACCTCAGGAGACTCTTTAACAAACAAGAATATCTTTAGGTTGTTTTATGAGCTGACCTCATTGTGTCTGTGATTTGCTTTTCCTGTAAGCAGCCACTGTAGGTACCCTAAAATGGTTATGTGCATGCAGGCAGGAGGTATCCTCAAGGTAGTATCACATGCAGAACCAGTCTGCTGGGCATCCAGGAAAGTTAGTCTGTGTTGCCTTTTAAAACGAAGAAGCTAAGTGTGAGCTGTCTCTCTGAGAATTTATAATTAATTATCTGGTACAAAAGCGCTCTGAAACAAAATAATATTATGTCCTTGTGAATTCATGATATAGTGCCTCCTAATCCTCTTGTGAGGTAGACAAGATTCTGTTTGCAATTCACGCGGTCTGTGTCTACTACCATCACATTTCGGGACTTTGTTCTTAGTCAGGACAGGTAAGAATAATGGTAGCAAGTCATGACTGCTCCAAAGAGTCCCTGGGAAAACAGACAAGATGGAAGTACAGAGAAAGGAATGAAGGCTAGTAGAGGAGTGTGACTAAGAGTTTTCCACAAGAAAGCCCATCCAGCCATCCTGTATGTTTCTGAGGAAGGAATGTACTATTGAGACTGTATCTACTTGTCTGGTATTACATCAGAGACAATATATTTCCTGCCTGCCTAGGTTGTTACTCAGCTTCTGCCCTGGAAAGTGAGGTTATACCCACTTTGATTTTTATTATCTCTAAGCAACAGAGTGAGCTCCGCTACTGTTACCCCATTACATCTGGAATTTTTGGTAATACTCCTGTTATGGGGACAATGACGTGAGCAATGATGCGATATATTGCATGATGCTGTTGAATAACACTTAATAAGCTATTACTAAGTGTGTTTAAGTGGAGGCTGTGTCTTGTCACTTAGGGGTTGCAGAGTCTTTGCATTCTTGTCAGTACCACCTTTGCTTTGGAAAAATTGCCAGTAAAATATGTGGCCTAATGTTAAGAAATTATTTATGTTCTGTGCTCCAGAGTACATGGCAGTACCTGTAATGAACCTGTAATGATATGCAAATGACAGAGCGTGACTGTGGAATATAACCAGCTAAGGTCTTTGCACCCAGTAGTCACATACAGCAGAATCCAACAGAGATGCTGATGCACTGCGTCCTGAGAGAAGTAAGTTTAGGCTACTTCTTATCACTTATTGTAACTCGATGGTCCCATTGTGCAAGGAGATGTACAAACACATATTGAAAGAGACAGAAGATGTGCATAGCAGGGGGGAGACAGGAGCCTGTTGAAGCTGAGGTAAACCTCAGGGTTGTATCCGCAGCCTGGTGAATAGACCCACGCACCTCTGCACGTACCCAGTTGCTGGAAGTAGATGCTTGGTCTGAGGCATGTGCAGAGAACAACTGGCTTGTCTACCTATAGCAACTTTGTCCATTCAGCTGCTCCCTTTAGAGGACGATAAAGCCAAAACAAGCTGATGGACATAGCTGTGTTTCTAGAAGCTATCTATCTGCACCATTACCTTTCCGCTCCTTGAACTCCCCTGTCACTCATCAGCCTGAACTGAATCTCACAGCAGAACCAAAGCGCTCTGCAAAGACTGACTCATAAAACATTTCTAACCCCTCTTGGTTTATTGCTTGAGCAGCTGCATGTGATAAAATTACAGAATCTTATATACTGTGGGAGCTGAGGCCGTAATGCCGCGTGCAACAGGCAGTCCTTTGATCTTGTCTTTGAATTGGTGCCTACACATTAATCTTATTAGTATCTAGTACCAACTCAAATGCAAAGACTAAGGTCAGGTGGTATGACTTTGATTTTCCAAATCAGCATTTTGTGATAACAGAAAGGTTTAACAAGTGAGCTTCCTTCGTTTTGTTTTCCATTGTATTTAAGAAACACATGCATGTTGTCTTAACACAGTTGGTGGCCTGTCAGTCTTGAGAGTGGTTATTGGCCTTTGGAGAATAATTTTTTATGTAGAAAGTGCTGTGGAAAGCCACTTTGGGGCTAGATTCTGCACTCCAACTGCCCCTGGAGAGGCTAAAGAAAAAATGTACTGGCTAACAGCTGAGTAGTACTGGAGAGCCTGGGAGCCATTCCAGCCCTGTTCCCCACTGGTTATCTGTTTAGTAAGACAACACATTTTAAACACTATCACTGAGGGCACGAATTGCTGTCTTTACCAATTTCGTGGATAACATCAAACTCAGCGTCTACTGCCTCTGTGCCTGTGTGTCACCCTGCAGCCTTAACCTAGCTAGAGACTTATGGAGGTGATTCAGAGCTGTGCAGGCATCGGCTCCATGGTAAAATGCTTCCTAAATAATTCACTCAACCAGAAAAGAAAGTGAGGGACATAGACTGCTGCTGAAGCAGAAGAAAAAGCTGGATGGTAAAATCAGAGTGAGGGAAACAGGTGTGTGAGCAAGGTCCACATCCATTCACAGGAGCTGTGTTGGTGTAACTGAGCATCTGCCTCTCAGAGCCAAATTCAAACTCGCTGAGTCCACAGTCTGAAAGGTGTACCTGAAGGGCCTTTGACAGGATCCCAGCCCAAGGCTTTAGAGGCTGAGAGCGCTTTTGGGAAGTGATACCCAGGGCAATGTGCGTGCAGGAAAATAGATGCTCTTTGAAGAGCTGTATCCTGCAGTGCCCCCCACAACAATGCACTTTCACAGATCGCCCTGGTAAGCTTCTATAAAAACAGAGATCATGAAGAACCAACTGCAGGTAATGTTTAGTGAGGCAGTTGCATCTGGAAATATGTTAGAATAAGGCTTCTTGACCTGTACCTCAATGATTTTAAATGAAGAGGTCTGGATTACTTGGTAATTTGCCTCATTTTAATGTTGTGGTTTTTGATTCAGAAAAATAACAGGTCAAATATCCTGGAAGAGAGATAAATAAGCTGTATGTGCAAAATGCAGATTTGTATCCTGTAATGCACTGCAAAAGGGCTAATGGATCATGGCAGAGGCCTAATTGAGCTGGGACCTAAAAAGCACTGCCATAAGACAATCAAGGGTCATACAGAATTGGGGCATGAACTAAGAACAGGGGGAACATTTTTGCTCTACGCAGCATTAGGCATCAAAACGGATGTTAGAAATTTGTGAAGGGATTTAGAAAAGAACAGCAAAAATCACCTGAAGTCAATAAAACTCACTTTACTGTGAGGTTATTTGAGAAGCATGGTCCATTTCATACGTTCAAGGGAATTGACTTAATGCCATTCTGTAGAGAGTTACCTGGAGAAGGGATCACAGACCTTCCTTTTGTGTAGCAAAACAAGCTGAAAGAAGGCGGCAATGGCTAGGAGCCAGAGCTAAAGTAATTCAGACCAGAAACAAAAGTGGAAAGGTTTATAGAGAATGAGTCACAATTCACTGAGGAACATAGCAGATCTTCCCATATTTGCAGGCTTTAAGAAACTACAAGAAATACTGTCATTCATTTCAAATTCAATGAAATTCAGTGGCTACATATGAGATCAGAGTAGGTGATCTCTGTGATGTGCTTAGGTCCTCAGGAATAACTTGTGCTCGGATATTATGGTAAGTACCACACATTTTCAACTGTTTGCTAGTTAACCACTTATTCATTTGTGCAGAAATGAGGTTTATGGCTTCAGCACAGATACTGTAAGGAGAGATAAAGGATCTACTATGTTCTTTTCAGTTATTGTAGTAAACACCTGTCTTCTGGAAGGAATAAATAGCGAGGGAAGGCAAGTTGCAGAGCTTCAAAGACATAATGAAGAAAAGCATGAAGCAGAAATGGATCCCAGACCTCCAGACACAGCTCTGAATGTATTTCTACAGAAAAATCAATCTAATTTCTGATAAAATAACCAAAGTAGTACTGTTAGGAAATCTAGGATATGAGTTGGAAAAGAAAATGGTTTCTCTTTTTATTCCCAATGCAGTACTTGACAGTGTTAAGTTACAGCATTGAATATATGTACAAAAATTTCCAACAGTAATAATGCGAGGAAAAGAATTCACTACACAGCGAGCTAGGTGGCAGGAGGCCAACAGGTTTCCTTTCTTGCATCTCACACTAACGTACATTGAAAGCAGTGTGCTGTTATTCCGTCAGAGTGTACGTGAGCCTGAAGACTGGTTCTCGGAAAAGCATGAAATGTTCTGAGCAGCTTGGAAGTTCGTTCTGAGGGTCCTCACACAGTGACAGGGATGGATCTTGAAACAAAAGTTTCCCATCTCTCTCCAATAAAAGCCTCATTTTTCTTCCCTGACTGTGAGAAAGGCCACTTGTTTGTCCTTCTTCAAGGTTCACTCAGAGTTTCTGCTGTTTTTTGATGACCGTTGTTGGCTGTGTAACCCCAAAAACCAGACAGTGTCACAGCTTATGGAAAGAGGAGAAGGCAGAGAGGTCCTTCTGTAATTAGCTCCCAGTGGGGAAACTCAGACCTCTCCCAAGAGTCCTGCCCTCTGTCAACAGGCCCTGGCTTACACTTGCCAACATGGCAGCAGAGAGGGTAAGAGACTCAGAAATTTTTTTTTAAATTTTATTATTTTTTTCTTCAGTTGCCTTTTCCTGTATGCAGCATCTTCTATCATTAGTAGAGTGAAGAAGAGAGATGGGTCCATGAGCGAGGACAGGGCTCAGCCTGTCCCTAGGTTCAAGGACTATCCTCCAGAGCAACATCTAGCAGCACAGGACCCCTTTCCAGCTAGCAGACAGGTCAGGAACAAGTCAAGATCAACAGATCAGGCTGGAAGATACAATGTAAGTTTTAAAAGCTTATTACTGTAGCTGGCCTTAGAGAGTAACTCACAAGTTGTGACCTGCAAAAGAACTGTCTCTGTCTCTACAGCATCACTGCCCTCTTCACCCAACTACACTGCGGTCATAATTTCATAACCTAAGGCCCCATCTTCCCCATGTGCTGAATGGGGATTTCCCAATTACTTCTTGCAAGACACTTTACAATTTTTGGAAATGGGAGGCTAAGTCAGAGACAGCAAGGATGAGTAAGGCAAACCGTCATGACAAAAAGGCCAGTGAAAGTGTGATTTTTATCATGGACCACTTTCTGTGTGATCTTATCCCAGCTGCTCTCTGTAGGAGGCCTTTCAGCCTTTACATTACGTTAAGGCAAAGCCTATGACCACCAGTAGGAAGAGGCTGGTTGAGTTAAATAGTTTTTGGCTGAGATGCTGTGCAAAAGAGATTGCTCTCTGCAAGAAAATGCCAAGACATCAGAGCTATGACACTTCCAAGGGTGACAGTTCTCCTGCAGGTGTGCAACAGCTTAAGGAGAAAGCAACCTTCTTCCCTATTTCCAGCATGGACTAATGAGCATGTGGTTTTCATTCATCAGCTGGAGTGATACACAGAAATTGCAAATTGGCAGGGGACTGATTTCCCAGAGGAGCTTGAAGTTGTGCCATACTTTTAGGATTTATCAGTGCGGTGTGAGGAGAGCCCTGGTACAGTTATAAAAACTGTGGTTGGCTTCTGTTACAGCATCACCACCATAAAATAGGAGAGCAAAAGGTGTGCAAGGCTTTCATTGTCAGCTGGTCTCAACCAGAACATCCTTCAGTAAGTCACATTTTAGCCCAAGTCTGTTACAGGATCACCTATCCTCCAAAAGCTAGGAGACTTTTGCTCTCCTGTTTGATGAAAATTACTTTTGATGATAGAGCCATCGCTCCTCCATGTTATTCACTAGTGGAATGTGGTTATGAATAACCTCTGAGCAGCACAGTGTGCCTGCATCAGAAACTTGCCAGAGGCAGCAGATATTTGGAGAACATTTTCTACCAAGCTGTCACACATCACCCATAGAGAGGGAGTGGTTCCTTCATCCTGCACAGCAATGGGCTGGTCAGGCTGCTAAGGCAGGGATCACATCCACCCTCCTCTGGGAAGTCTTTCTGCCCTGCTCCCTGTCCTGTGCTTCTCTGCAAGTGCTCAGTCCCCCTTCTGCACGATGAGTTAGTCATCTCAAGAAGGCAAAGACCAGGCACTGCCTCACTCCAAGTCTAACCTCAGCCGATGCCACAAGCCATACTACCATGGTGCAAAGCATGCAGCACGCCCTCTGTTCACATAAGAGTGACAAGAAAGAAGCAGCTGAATTAGGGCCACCTTGAAAGGGTCATTCATCTCTGTGCTGTGCACACATTAGGATGCAGCATTTCTTTGTGAGAGCCTCACCTCCAGTGTCTTCCCATTCCCCAGGATGTTCCCCCTGCAGCCTGAAGCATTGCTACCCCATCTTCTTGCTTTGCCCAGCCCAGAGAAAGAGAGAACTCCCAAGGCACACATATACAAGTTTTTTACCAAATCAGGTTCCTAATGTGGGTATCAGTGGTAAAAAAGGCTTTTCATATCCACAAAATCTGGGATCAGGTACCACACACTGCTCAAGAGGAAGTTCATTATTTAAATGCATTAATTTCACTTAATTAATTTGAATGCATTTAAATATGTCTCAATAGAACTAGTGAGTTCTAGTGGAGAACTAGAGAGCTAGTTGATCTAATATGGAGCATTTTTTTTGCATGTTTCTGCAGATACAGGCATTTCAATACTCTGAAAAGAATGGCTTCTTGTATTTGTTCGATGTGTTCCAGGGGCTTGTCTGTGCACTAAGATAAGGAGACACTATGTTATCATTACAATATTCTCAATTAAGCTGATTGAAAAATTTCGTGACATTCCTGGGAAGCTTGGAGGCCTGGGCTCAGAGACTTAAAGAACCACTCATCTTCTCTGTTTGCATAAACTGAGCAATGGTCAGTTGCAGGAGGTGTCTCAGTTTCTTAGTGTCTAATATAAGATATATTAACAGCTCAGATTTACAGAAAACATTAGCCCTCCTAACTTGTACACTTTTAAATTCTAGGGGAACCAACAAGATTGATAGAAGAACATGTTGTCATGGAAAGAAAGGCATACTGGAATAAAACACACAAACATGCTCATTCAGCAAATGGGACGCATAGCCGTTGGCTATAATTCGAAATTGATAAATAACTACAAGTTAAAATGGCCTTCAAGTTTTGCCAATATGTTCGTATCACTGGTACAGTAACAACTTAAGTGCTACAGTGCAATGTGATTTCTGGTAACTCACACAATATTTCACAAGGATATTCCTGTCAAAATACATTCCACACTTTGACATCTTTGATTTTTTTGAGAATTACTTGACAAGGTTTCAATTTCACTGTGCTTATTTTGCATGCTTTTGAGCTCTGCCATGTTACTAAAGAGACATTTCAAGCAAGTCAGAGCTCATCAGGAGGACATTTCCCTCAGCGTTTTGTGCCTAGATATTGATGATGTTCTCTATTTATGATATTACTAAGGACTAAGACAGTATTGTTAGACTGGCGCATAATCAACATCTATTGTGCTTTTGATTAAAGAGAGAGAGAGTTGACAGACCCTCCTAGATCAGTGCCTCCTAGCTTGAAAATCCCCTTCATTTGCAATATTACATTAAGGAAAAAAAAAAATTAAAAAATCTGCAGTTTCAAACAAACTCTGTTTCTGACCAAAAGGAAAAAAATGACAACTGTGCTGTAGCTTTGTCCAGACAAGTTAAAGCAGAGGCGTATTGACCTTCTTGGTGTTCTTTGCCCCCAAATTGTGCTCCATGAGCATGTTTGCTTTAACTTTACAATATTGTCTCTAGGAGAGAAGCAGCAGCAGTGCCAGAGAAGTGGGCTGGCAGTGGTGCTTCTGCAAAACCGGAATGATTTCCTTGTGAATCACCCATCTCATGAATGAGAAGTATCCATTCCTAACACAGAAGGTGGGGAGGCAAAAGGAAAGACAAGGAGCTGCTTGCTACTCTCACCCTGGAAACATTTTGTGAATTATTTTAACTGCTTGGTGACTGTAGGAAAGGGGATCCTCTTCAATCATAGGGGTTTTATGTGCTATACCATTCACGTTGTTCATTATGGGCGTTGGCATGAAGGCAAGCTACACATTGAGGACTTTGGAGGAGACTCCCCTGAGGAAATTGCTGTGCTCCATGCACACATTTCTCTTTCAATTGTTCCGTAGGGAGATGCCTCAGAAGGGCTGTTTCCTGCTTACACCTCCCAGGACAGCAGGAAACGAGCAGGAGCAGAGCACAGTGCTTGGTGGATCTTTGGTCTTGCCCTGTTTTCCCCTTTCTGTGTGTCATCTGCAGTTCCCTCGTCCTGGTGCCCTGGGATCAGAGCAATGCTGAATTGAAAAGGTTGTGCTTTATCCATGTTTTGCCCTGGTGTAACTAATAGAATAAATTTTGGAGAAGCAGAGAATTGGTCTTGGAGACAACGTTTCAACTCAAAGCCTTCAACTCATTAGTATCCTTTGGTGTAAGGTAGGAAAGTGGAGAAGGTGGTCCAGAAGCTGAAGTAATAGTTTTGGATACTTGTACAGTCCCATCCCGCAGCACAGGCTCTCTGCTGCAACTATCGCTCCATCATCAGCACAGCAGAGAGGGAATGTGAGATAAGAGAATTAATTCATTCACAACAGACTATAAGCTGAGTGCCAGGACCCCCTGCACACAGCCCCTGGATTTGAGTTTAATACCAAACTGTTCCTCACCAGTGCCAGTGTCAAGTACTACCAGACTACCACAAGCCCTTCATGCACACCTTTACAGGTGCCCTGGTTTGAGGTAAAACAGAACCAATTTTCTGACTTGTAATTTTACTTTTTAGCTGGGCCTCTTCTAACTGACTAAACTCTGAAAGTAACAGCATATTGTTCAGAAATTGTTCACTCTCAGAGTGATAAGACCTGATTATACCAAGGAATGGTATGCACAGAGGCTCTTGCTTAGACTTATTGCTATAAAAACCAAGGTCAGCTGACGTCGCTGCTTGCCCCTTAGAGGGTCAGAAGTGGAGAAGCGTAGAGGGGTCCCACCTGCAGGGAGGAGCAGACGGGACAGATGACCCAAAGCTGACCAACAGGGTATTCCATCCCATATGCATCACACTCAGTATAGAAGCTGAGGGATCAATGGGGCAAGGTGGCTCTGGCTCGTTTTTTTAATTCAATGGCCAGCGTCTAAGGAGGACCCTGTCTGTCTGCCTTTGGTCTGAGCATTCCTGACTCTAGTTCCTGAATTCAGCTCCTGTCCACCGCTCACTCCAGTCTGGGACTTTCCCTGTGTCTGCTGGTGATGCGATTGTCATCCTGGGAGCTGGATACAGTTTTGTATATATTGTATACTTTTTTCTTTAATTTTTATTATTCTATTATTATTTACTATTTCCTTATTTATTATTATTTTCATTAAAGTAGTTTAGTTCTTTTTCTAAAGTCGTAAATCTCCTTATCTCTTCCTCTCCTCCCTGAGGGCGCCGGGGGGGGGGGGTGGGGGAGGGGGGGGTGGTATTTGTCATTCTGATCGGCCAATCCAGCCAAAACCACGACAACAGGAAACGGAGAGTTGAAACTTCAGAAATGCCACACAAATATTTGTAATTTTTTGCTTGAACTGTACATCAGGAATTAATGAATTAAGAACAATGTTTGTTAATACAAAATATGCAACAAAATATGTAACAAAACTACTTTCCTTCTCTCCCAAAAATGAGAAAGCATTTTTAAAAAGCCTTTCAGGCACTTCGGCATTTTTGAAAATGGCATTTTGCTTTTCAAGAATGTAGAGAATTCCAGTCATTACTTTGGGAGCCCAGGTAAAAGTATAAGAAAGATGAATTAAATTAGCAAGGAAGCCTTCATTTGAAAGTGCTAGTAAAACACAGAGGGGAACATAAATATCTATCCACAATATTCTACAGTTTATGTTGACAAGTCTCTTGTTTGGTAAAAGGCTTAATACCGCTTAGCTTTAGGCACAGAAACATGAAAATAACGAAAATATCTTAAACCAAAATAATAAAAAAAAAGATTCCTGCCAACAGTGATGAACACAGAATTGTGTCCCAAGAAGATCTGGCTAGAGGCTTACACTGACCAAAGCCAATGAAAGAATAATTATATTAATGTAATATAATATGAGGAGAACAATACATCAGATGTTCTTGTGAATATCCCACAGTGTTTAGGGTGGTGGTAATGTTTGCAAAATATTATAGAAACAAACTACTCTGTAGTCCAAGGCAAACATAAAGCAAGATTTTTGCTGTTTTCCTTAAAACAATTATTGAAATATTTCTTACGTAGGAATTGAACTATCAGGAGAAAACTAGAAAAGTCTAAGAATATGCCAGGAAGCAGCTTCTGGACTTCTTTTTTGCATATATTTCCTAAAGTAATCCTGTGTTGGATAGTTAGTTGAATTAAAATATTTGGTTCACTGGGTTGAGCTTAGATGTTCCTCTCTAAAAATTGCCATCGAGAAATGTCTTAAAAGCAATTTCTTGCCTCTGTAATAATGTTTAGTAGATTGAAACTGAAACATTTGTTTAATACTTATCTGCCCACGCAAGGTGCTTTCTATAACGTTGTTTGTCAGATTCAAAGGCACATCTGATGGAATTTTGTAGAAGCCTGGTTTGGTTTTGTATTTGCTTTTAGCAAAAGAATGATTGAAATATTTGTTCTAAAGTCAGCTTTGGTATATAAGCTTTGCATATGCAAACAGTCAGGAGAAGCAGGACAGCCTTAGGTGGATTTCCTAAACCTGAAAGCTACAGATAAAACTTTGCCAATGGAATTTTCTTTTACAAACCATTTGATATGAATTCTGCTGCAATACACTGATACCAAAGATTCTGGTTGCAAAAAGATCTTGTCCTGAAGCAGCAGAGGGAGCTATGCCGACATAATTAGCTGTATTCCCGGGCTTCTGCAACTGTGAATGGAGGCTTTTGTGTGCTGCCTGTTCCTGACATCTGTAGAGACTAATATCTCGGAAATATACTGAACTGTGTGATACCAGCCTCAGGGAAGGGTAGAACATGCGGCTGAGAAGTAACCAACATGAGGAAAAAGCAAAACAAGACACAATGTTCACATCCTTTTAGGCACTAAAAAGCCTACCAGACCTTGCAGATTGGTGGGATGCGTGTTTTTCAGGCACTTTGACATTTTTGAAAATTGCATTTTTCATTTCAAGAGTGTGGGGAATTCCAGTCATTATTTTGGGAGACCAGAGTGACCTTTTTTTCCATCATCTACATCTTCATACTGACAATGGCACCAATTCACAAAGCTTTTTGCCTTCTCTTCAAAACACATACCTATACTCCACTGACTATATGGAGGTGTAAGCACGCATTGATAGTAAGACATGTGCTTAAACACGTGGGTGAATAAAGGAAGAGCTTAGTTGCTTATACTTAAGCGTATGTCAAAGCCCTTTATAGTTCTCCTTGAAGAGATTCAGATTGTAGGCCTGTTAATGCCAAGCAGTAAATCCTTCAGGAGATAAATATCTGGAAAATCTTGTCATTTTCACACATAGCCACATGGCAAGAAAAGAATACATTTTTCTGCACTGTTCACACATGTATGTTTGTTGGATGACTTTGTATGTGTGTATGTGTTTCTGTGTGTACAGATATATACATACATAAAAATAAATTTTCATGAAGTTATGTAAGAACTTACATCTTCCTCTTCCTATCTTACTTCCTACCCTTCCATTTTGAGCCCAGTAACTATGAGGGGAAATATGAAAATGCAAACACAACCAGTGTCTCAGAGTTCACAACAGAGTTTTTAGTTATCAGTTCAGGGCAGTGAAATTGCCCAAGGCAAAGCAAAAACTAAAAAAAGCATAGCCCTATGGAAACTATAAACTTTAGCCTGCATTCCTAGTGCATCAGAGGACCTGAGCCAACTCCTAAATAACCAAGTTTTCAAAATAATTAAGTTGGGGAAGGGGAGCGTACTCATTCATTTGAGCCTGTATCCTGTTCATTCTTGCAACTTTTCATTGCAGCCAGAAGGTTAATATGGGGGGGGGAACCAGGAAGGAGAAGAGGTGTTAGGAAGAGCAAAGTTTCTTCTTTAATGTTGCAGTTGCAAAAGTTGGGGTGAACAGGGAAAATGCAAAGCACTTTGGGACTTTTTGGAGAACCACAAGTTCTGTTAGCATTGCCTTGTGCTCTTGGAGCTTTCTCTGGTCAACGTTTCCCACTGATCTAGGGCAGGGCAGGATCTCACCCACAGTAGCAGGGACCTCCAGGCTTTGGAGCTCTGCTTTGGGGTATTCCTAGTTTCGAGTGCCCGGTGCCTGGCTCTTTTGGTGAGCAGTATGTTTAATAGCAGCTCTTTCCTTGACTCGGTCCAACAGTTTTTTTTTCAGATGAATGCTTCAATGAGACACTGGTTCAGTCTGTTTATCCGGGAGCCTGCTAGACACCTTTAGAGTTTCTACTGTTTGCTTGTTTTCAAAAGTGGGGATCAGATAAGATAAATTAAGTTTTAATCCTTTTTAATGCACATGTATTTAGCAGTCAAATACTGCAGCATCTAGTGTGTCAGAGAAAAGATCAAGATTTAATATCACGCTTGTTGAGAAAACATTTAGCATAAAAATGTGTATCTTTAATGAAAAGTACAAGGCAAGCTTATATATATGGAAATTATTTGACTAGTTGAATTTCAAGTACTTCTCACAAAGGTGTAAAGGAGAGGCCACTATTGTCACTGTTGTCTTTGTATAGAATTGCAGAAACATTTTTTTGTAGTTTTGTTCAGTCAGAGCGTTTTGACATTAAATGATTTGCACTTTTTACTCAGTATGCAAAGAAGTCAGAGAATAACAGAAAGGTCAGTAGTAAAGGAGGGTTATCAAGCTGTCCATAAAATAGGTGTTCTCTGAAGCATTTCCCTGACTTCTCTAAGTGTCCAAGGGGGAATCGTAGCACTGTGGGCAGGGAGAGCAGCAGTGAGCACATGGGGCCCCAGGTAACCATAAGTATCTGAGTATTTCAATACCCCTGGACAGAACGGGTTTCAGCATCAGGAGGGATCTGGGCCTCTGCAGCGCTGAATCTCCTTTCTTCTCCAATATTGCCCTTGATCATTGTTCATACAGGTACTGAAATGAGAGGAGTGAAAGGCTGCCTTTTGATTGGCATGGGGACTGATCTGAAGCCTAGTAAAAGGTTCATGGGTGCTCCTCCAATATGACAAGGGGCCTCAGGGTAAGATGGTTAAAGGCTCAGCTGCTTTATTAGATTGGTAAATTCACGCTTCCACTCTTGGTTTCCCTCACTGTCACTTTCTCTCTGTGAATTCATGGTTCTGTTAACTAAGGGTGAAAACTCCTGAAATCACAGAGTCTGCAGCTTCATACAGGTTCTCAGCAGTGGGAACTGTGTCTCCAAACTTATCTCCAAGATGCATCACTCATTAGTGGAAATCTTCTCAGACTGTGAGAATCAAATGCCACAGTCCTTAATGGGCTTAGATACTACCTGTTCAGCACAAAAGCAGCTAAAGGTAAGAGCCTTTCACTATTAGAAACACGTGGCTTTTTGGTATTTTGTAGTCTCTTTCTTTCCTTGCTCCTCCATTTACTGTGACTAAATGCAACAGAATAAACACTCTCTAGTTCATTGGGTTTTTTTAATAATTTCAATTTCTTTTAAAAAAAATATTGATATTTTTTCAGCTTCGGGAATAATAGAAAGAAATAATACAAGCTCACTGTAGAAGACTGCAGCCTGAAGTCAGCAATAATACAGGGTTAAGCAGAGAAATTTTCTGGGAGAGCAATACAAAGGTGTGTGGCAGGAAGACTATGAGAAAGAAAGAGCCAGGAGAGAAAGTGAGGGGAAGTAAAAACTAACTTCCTTTCTGTGATATTTCTGCCCAGATTGTGGTTTTGTTATAAGGACTATGCAAGGAGCAGTGATTTTGTTACGCATCCCCAGGTGGCTACTTTTTTTTTTTTTAATATGTTTCTTGATTTGTCCTGACCAGAGCAAGAAGTTTGTACTAACCTTGTCCTCTTGCAGAAACTGCCTTCCTCTCTTCTGCTCCAGCTATTCTCTCTACTGCTCTAGCAGGGGTTGTGTTCAGGCTGTGTCCTTTCTCTACCTACTTTGTCCTGAGGAGGATAAGAAGTCTGAGAAATCTTACAATAAAGTTTAAATTCCTGTGGTGAAAAAGGGAGATGCTGTTGCCTGATGTTTGCATAAACCTGAGTATATTTTAAAGGTGGGTACTATACTTTGGACAACATCAGAGCAAGGGGTGAAGGTGTCCATGCTTGTTGGACTGGCAGGGTCCCTTTGCATTTCTAGCTATTCATATGTTTTTTAAATACTTTGCAAATAAGCATAACTTCATTTTTATGAAGCAAACACCCATGAAAATTGCAGTTCATTTGCTGTATTGTAACAAAAGTTTTGTTTGTGGATTCCCTGATCATTCAAGAAAATAGAAATGGTCTGTACAACAGAAGGACTGATCAGTGCAGTTCATTTGAAATATGCCCTTCGGTTTTCCCAAACTTGTTACCACTGTGGAAAATATCTGAAGCACTGACACAACTCACTACAGCTGGGTCTGAGTCCCCCTCAAAATCTTTACCATCCAGTCAATAAACAAGAGATTAAAATCAACAGCAAATGTCAACAATGTATTTCCATTACAGAAATAGACAAAGAAGCAAAGTTAAGGTTGACACAGCTATGTAAACATCGTTTGTTAATCATGAGTGATAAAGGGTTATGAGGCTTTTGGGAAGTGGCTGAATTCCTTAACCATCCATGTCTAGACAGACTCACTAGTTCTGGGCATGAAATGGCGCTAAGAAGGAAGGGCTCCTTACTTCACTGTGAAAAACTATCAGCAAAACCCATTTTGATGAATACCCATTTTTTGTACCCAAAACACCATCTATGCTCATGGAGATCTGTATTTTCTCAGCCTGGGGCGAGGCAAGCATTGGAGCTTGGAGCCTTTCTGTTCTACAGATCTTGTCAAAAGCTCTCAAATCTGGAAAGCTGCTCTCTGAGTAAAATGACAGTTGCAATTTTGAAGCAGTAACTGAAACTTGTAGAAGGAGCTTTACCAGAAGCAATGTGTGTTCTCAAGCTTGTGATGATATTGCCAGGATCGGAAATACTGGTGTGTCAAAATGGCGGAAGCCAAACCAGGAGTTTATTCCATCTGAAAAGTATATATCCTTTGAAGTGACCTTTGCTAGGACAGAGGTTAGTTATGCTAGGCAAAGATCTCAGTTCCTCCTTCAGAGGGTGCAAACACTAGTGTACAAATATGAAACAGTTTTGACATTAAACATTACTATACTTAGCACAAAACAAAAAATTGAGTGGATTCTTCATAGTTTACACACAGCTTATCTGATGCAAATGGCAGCATGAAGATGAGTGTTTGACTTAATGACCTTAAAGGACACTCTTTGCTGTATCTATATGATGGAAATTGAGGCAGCATCCTTTGCGACTGCTTGGAAACTTGTTGGCACAATTTTTTTCTTATTCCTGAATTCTTAGTCACAATGAATCATTGACTTCTTTTGACAAGCCTCCAACCTCACCTATAAAGAGATTTATTTGTAGGCTCTTAAAACAATGTGTGGATGGAGAAAGAGTTGCTTATTTTGGTTAACCACCAGACAGTTAGACTGCACTCACAATGCATAAGCAAGCAAAATGTTCAGTTATAAAGTTTGGCTACATTCTAATATAAACATCATCTATCCTCCAAGGCTGCATTTTCAAGGGAAATTGGGATCATACCACACAGCATCCCCAATTATCATCTTCTCTTTATCTAGGCTTCTCAGTTGGGAATAAATCATTTTCACTAAATCAGAGATTTGCCGTCTTTATTAGAAAAACAATGAACTGTTCTGTGCCTTGCAACATGCAATGGTTTCCTAGCCCTGAATGTGAAATAAAAGCATTCTTCTTTGAATGGGTTATAAAAGGGTTATAAAAAGTTGGAGTTGTTGATAGCAATTAGGTGGAGGGATGTTTTCCTGATTTTTTAGACTTTAGCCATTTTTATCCTTTATACTTTCTCAACGACTGTATCTACACTTCTTTTATAGATTGCAGGGTAGTGTTAAAGTACCAAACCAACTCAAAGCCAGCTAACCAGGAACTGATAGCTCTCCAACCATGGAAACACAATATAATGCAGGCCGACCTGAGAAACCATAAAGATACTGCTGCCTGCAGTTGAGGCTGTTATGTCCAGGTTGAATATCTTCACATCACTGTGCAGTGTTCAGGATAGATCTAATTCTGTGCTTTTCAGTCAAGGTGCCATGTTTTGAAGGACAAATGAGATTGCTCCTATTTAATGAATGTTGTCAGCGTTGGTGGGAGAAGTGCTCCCTAGGTTCCTCCTGGTCCCACTGAATTTGCCTCTCCTAAAGCTGTCACGCAGGGATTTCCATGCTGGGACAAATTTTGGCTCATGCATTGATGCGGACTATGTTATGCTTACCATGAGGATAAGGCAGTGGCTGAGGCATGAGAAACTTTCAAAAGTAAATATAAAATTGCCCAGTGTTGCAAACACTTGGGAACACAATGAGGACACATCATTGCATGGTTTGTTTCTGTTCTCCATAAGTATTTGGTATGCAAGTAATTCCAGTCTCATGAACCCTCCTTTGGAAATCCTTCTTTTGCTTACAATTGAACATAACTACTGATATACAGGGTCAGATCAAAAGTCCATTAAGCCAAGCAGCTTTACTTTGGGTGACTATGTGTTAGTGTAAGAAATGGTAACATAATCCATATGCAATGTCCAGAATTAAAGCCAAAGCAATATCCCAAAGCATGTGGGTGGGGTGAGGTAGCCACAACAGGGCTATGCCTGCTGATCCTGGACACATCCTTCAAAGATATGGTAATAGGCTAAACTATTCCCTTTAATGCTTTTGAAGGACTGCTCCTTTTTCTTCTCCCATTCCTTTTGCATCTGTTATTTAAGGACATCAGCATGACTCAGGGGGTTTATCTCCTTTACATGTCTTGAAGTTTTCATTGTGGCATTACCTTGATGGCTAGGAATTATCTTTAACATCCTTGCCACTTTTAATGAGCTAAGGAAGGTGGAGGCAGCGGCACTACTGTTTCAAGTGATGAGCTTTCCCTCTTCCCAAGTCCCCTTCAGTCACAAGCAGTCTATCATCTACCCCAGGAAGCAACATAGACAGGCCAAGTAACACTGAGAGTGAAAGAAGAACACTTTCAGGAGTGTTGACCAAGGCTGAGTCAGCTGTGGGAGCAGGGATTCACATTTGCTCTCCTTGCTGGGTGAAAAAACAAACTCAGAAAGAAACCATGCTTGTTTGGTTTATAGGAGGAGGGAGGTTGGGAAGGGGGTTGCATATTCCCTTCCTTTCCCTTCCCTTCCCTTCCCTTCCCAGGCTGAGTGCTTGGGAAACCGCACTGAACTGGGCCCAGATCACATAGCTCTGTGTAACGCTAACTTCTGTGATAAATCAAGTCCAACCTACCTCAAACAGCACACCTGAAATGTATTATTATTTCTGTGCCTCTCATCCTCCCCTGTGAGAATAGGATAATAGCCTCCTGTGTCATCATGGTGATAATTGCACGTTTCTGAAGCTTTCAGATAATACAATAATGAAAGCCGTAATAACTCAGGAAATTAATAGTAGTTCATTTTCATCAGATTTTAAATACTGAGTAACTACTGGAGAATGAAGGAAAACTGGAGAAAGGGAACTGTATAAATATCAGAATGGAGGACAATTCCATACTTTGGAACAAGGGAAGGAAATAATGACATGTTCTCACTGCAAAACCCGTATTACTTCTATCTTGAGCACTAAGTAAATTTGAGGTCAGACTGTTGAAACCTGAATCATGATCCACCCACAAAAAACAACCAAACCAGGGGCTCAGGCATTATCTAACATTTTACTGCTTAATATTGCAAACTTAATGTTCTTCTTGTGTAATTGTCCATGCAAAATATATACGGAGAGTAAGAGCTTAATCTTGCTCCTTTTGACTTTTGAGATATAGATCTTGATAATCTCCTGTTTGTAACTAATACAGCTGTAATTCTGTCAGGAAGTTTTAGTGGTAACAGAAACCCCAAGATGAAAACTCTTGATACCTTATCTCCAAGATGCATGTACCTAGGAGGACCTTGCAAGAACTGAAAGTGGAAAGTTTGTTGAAGTGAATCTGAGTGCTGATTTAACGTTAGCTTTACTGCTGTAGTCCCCTCTACAGAATTCAACTGCGGAAGCTGGGAGATGTCCTTGAAGAGTGTGTGGTGCACTGGCCAGGGATAATAGTTCATGTCTACCTGTGCGTGCTGTTTTGAACTCAGCTATGATGACAGAGGTCAGCCTTCACTAACCTGCGCTGCAGAGCTGGATCCTGCCCTTCTTTTCAGCAATGCCAGCAGCAGCCCCTGCAGGGAAGATGGCAGTGAGTTAGGGGCTATAGATGTGCCATCCCATCTGTGTCAGGAGACTGACTTCCTCTTTGTAAGATGGGATGAGTTTGTTTCTTGCTGTGTTTATCTCCAAGGCATATACGAACAAGGAGGTCTACCTTCTTGGGCTAGCATTCACATTTCCTTTCTGCCTGTGACTTGAATCATCATCTCTACTAAAACCACTGAGATATCTCACAGGCAGTGGAGAAGGACGTTCCACCTGACCTGCAATGTGCCTTAGGGAATTTGGAGGGAAGCTGAATGCTCCGTACATCCTGCCAGGCACTGGGCTTGATCACTACAGTGTACCAGCACATGATCTTCACTGTGACTAACACTGTTTAGAGTCAGCCAAACCCAAGGGCTGAAAAAGGAGACACTTTCCTGTTTCATCATGGCATGCCAGATGTTCCCTGTGCACCCTGGCACGGGTCATTTCTGCCTATCTGCTCCCCTGCTGCTTTCACCTTGGCAGGAGCTTCCCAGGTCCTGTCCCTCCAGGTGAATGCTGTCCTTGGGGAGGAGATTTCAGGGGAAGTTGTACATATGCCATTTCACTGAAATTCCTGAACCTGATTGAGCAAATTGCCATTTCTCAGGTACTTCACTGCTGCACACAGTTGTAGCAAGGGGGTTCCTCAACTTCTTTTAAACCTGTGCCAGATGAATAAATCCGAGTGAAATGAGAATAGACCAGGTTGTCTTTTTCAGTAGACTGGAGCCCAAAATCCTCTCACAGACCCATACATGTTCAGAATACTTTAGTTTTACATTAGGTCTTTTATTTCCTCTGGTAGAAGAACAAAGTTATCCAATGAATAGTAGCCTTTGTGGTATTTCTGGCCTCATCAGAAGAAAGATTTCTGCAAAGTTTTAGAATATGACGTCTTTGGTTATTGTCTTAAATACAGCTTCAGACTGTAAAGGTGCTGCATGAACATAGACAGAAGCACTCTTGGTGTTCCAAAGGGCTCAAGACACACATTGTAGCTACACCAGGAATATTTTACTGGCATCGAAGCATTGCCCATTCTTTCCATTGCCACAAATGGCACAAACTAGGATAGCTATATTATAGTTTCCAATCTAATTACAACGAGTACCAGCTATGCTCTTGAGGTCTCATTGGCCACAGTTTCAGCAAGAGATGTGAAGGAGGACAGTCCCCACTGACAGAATGATGCAGATCACCTCAGTAATGTCTGCGCGGCTTGTTTTTCATGCAGGAGTTCAAGAAAGTGGGCGACCCTTTTTGACTGAGATTTCTTATTCTTAGTTTACGAACAGTATGGGAGGGAGGCAGGGAAAAGATCTGATCCATATTGAGCTTCTGCACTCTTTGAGCTTTCCCTGTCCTTTTTCCAAGTCTGTGCTTAGCACAGCTTATATCTCCCAGATAAGGGATACCCTAGATTGCCATGACTTCACATTGTACCTATTAGGGAGCGTTTCACTGTGTCCAAATGCTGCTTCATAAAAGGCACCTCGCCTAAAAGAAGTCCTGGCTGCCAGATGTGAAGGTTTATTCACTAGTATCCATGGAAGACGTGACAGCGTCTAGGGATTTTACAGGCTGAGTCATTGGATAGTGACTAAGAATGGTTATTCATCAGTAACTGACAACTAAACAATCTTCCAGCCTTGTGGGACAGCATCCTTCAAAGCTTTGCAGAAAGTTGACTTTAACCCCATATTTAGTTGTCAGATTTTAGGTTGCACATTATGAATAACATTGTGATTCAGATGTCTAAGAGATGTTCAGAGACCTCTTACCATAAGAGCTCCTTGTCATAATTACTAATCATAACATTCCGAGAAGCAGGTCCTCCCATGCACCATGACTGTTGAATGCAACTGCTGGAAAGCAGCCTTCCCCATCCATTTCATATCTAGGTAACAGAGAAAAAAATAAGAAGAAACCTGTTGCTGCTTTCTGTGAAGAGGAGTAGAGGTAGTTTCTCAGGACTACTGACTGTGCTATGCAGCAAGGATGTTAACTTTTCATAGCCCTGATCCTTGTCAAGACCAAACGAAGTTGAGATTCAGAAGACTTAGAGCTATTTCCATTGACTCAGTATCAACCTCCATTTCTGATTTCCTACCAGTTGGGGTTTTCAAGGCTGCTGAGCCAAGATCAGGGTCTCAAACAATGGCAAAATTCTATGGGTTTTTTTGCATAAGGTGAGAATTAGATCTTGTTTACGTCTAGCTCAGCCTTGTTAGATCAAGCTAGAAGGACAATCAGGCAATCAGCTTATTTTAATTTTTCACCCCTGACAAGTTTTATGAGAACATAAGAAATCAAAATCATAATGAGACCTCTATTTTTGACTTCTAAAGTGCCCTGGATGGTCTCATGCACATCATATCCTCCTTAAGCAGAGTAACACTGCTTGTGTTTCCACAACAGCAGGGACACAACCCTTAGAAAACAGAGAGTGAGAGGTTATCCCTGTCCATTTTTTGATCATGTTTACACTGTTGTTCAGATTTTCTTGCTTATTTTCCTCTTGCTTCACACCTTCTCTAGATCTTTGCTGTTTGGCAAAGATTTGTAAGGCGTTAGTGAGTTTGGTTTCTGTCCTGTTTCTTTTCTTCATAGTTTAATCTTCTCTCTAACAACCTTTCCTTCCATTGACAGTGAAATTTGAAGTGGTGAATTTTGACATTAAAAACTGGTGGCCTCCTGTGCAGTAACTAAGGGAGTAGCTTTAAATGGCAGAGATGCAGATATTGTGTGTTGAATGACCTAGATCCTACAGATGTGTGGTGTTTATATAGCGGGTTTCTCAGGTGTACCTTATATTCATGTACAGCCCAGATATTCCCAACTGAAGAAAGTAAGTAATCTATACAAGAAGAAATGGATAGTCTTGCTATGGAACAGGTGGTCCATGTGACAAAGCTGAGGTCTGCTTTTTGTGGCATTAATAATTATAACTGTACAGTGTGACAGCTGTGCTTGCTGATTTTACTCCCTGGGCTTTTCCTAAGGATCATTCCATTTAGTTTAACTTTTTGACTGTACCTGAGTATTGAATGACATTTTTATAAGATTGTCATGACCCGAGATCTTTCCCCTAAGTGACAATAGCTAGTGTTTTGACCTGTTGTTTTTGACCTGTAAAGTCAGGACTGTTATTTTCTGCCTACAGTGAGGTATAGCATCCACTCACTTGGGATCAGCCTTTGCTTTTGCTGCCTTTTATCACCAACACAATTCTTCAGAGCCATCAGTCACTTCATTTCCAGATCCTTTCCTTGGTCATTGATAAATACATTGAACATCAGAGGCGCTAGCACAGAGCTTCACAGAACTACACAAATGCTTTCTCTTGTGAAAGCTAAGCATCTGTTTGTACCCTTTTGTCCTTTGTCTTTCAGCCAGTTCCTGGTCTCTGGCAGGATCTCTGAAAAGATATTTGTTTCCTTCAAACCTTCAGTGAGGATTTGTCAAAAGCTTTCTGTGGATCAAACTGTTCCCCATCACCCTTAGCGATGTGTTTCCTAACTCCTTAGACAAACTCCCATCCTTAAAAGTTACATTAACTCTTCTTAGATGCCAGGCCACAGGAAGGTTCTTGAACATGCAAAAATAAAGTTTTATAAAACATATATCATTATTCAGACTGTATGTGCAAATACATTTTGTGTGCTGCAGTGGGCACATATGGATTACTGCCCAAGTTGTAAATATGGCTGACATAAAAATATGTTGACATAAAATAGACTAACCACGCAGTATCACTTCCAATTTCTCCCACTTACAGCCTTACCCTTGTAAGTTCATGCCGAGCTACACAGTTTTCCTGAAAGAGTAATTGTCCAATTACATGCATTTGCCTGCAGCTTTGAATGAAAATATATTATTCAGACTTACTTGCAGCATATCACAGACTAAAAAAGGGCAGCCTGCCATTATTCACAAAGCCTGGTGTGCAATATATAAGCTACACTTCTAGGAAGACTCTGGGAGGGTAGCAAATCCATAGCACATAGAAGAGAATAACCTGTCCTAGATGACCAACTCTGACCCTATGGCCAGAACTGTCATAAACAACATTCCTGTGTGACGGATATAGCTAACCTCCACCAGTGCCAGAGGTTTCTGTCACAAGTGTGAAAGTAAAGTTTTGGGAAGAAAGACTGGTTTTGAACTGGCCAAATACTACCTACTCCATCAGCAGGGATGATATTTCAGACCCTTTTGAGTAAATGGGAAGCTTGCCACTGATTTGCCAGTGGCAAGGGGTGTTGATTAGTGGTAAAAGTGGCACTGATTTCCAAGTATCCTAAGACTTCATGGTGGTGTAAGATGTTACAGCTTTTCTTCTGTTATCTTGGCAACAGCCCTGCAGTTGCAGTACTTTGAAAAGACTGAGCTTTGAGGCCAACCATGAAAAACATCTCTTCAGGAAGCAATACTCACTGGAAACTAAACACCACTGAAACAGGGTGTTGGAAATGGCCATCTCAACCTGAACAATAACATCACCAGAGCAGAGCTTCTGCTGGAGAAGGCTGCTTTCATTGTCCTCCATCTTCAAACTAGGGTGATCTTCTTTTTGCTGTCTCTGGAGCTTGTCTTGCTGGTGGAAGAGCTGTCTCCATATCACTGAGTGGATCCAAATGTGCAAATCCTTCCCCATCTACATACATGGTGGGTTTCAAGGGAACTGGTCACAGAAGAGGTTATACTATGCAGGTACTTGAGGACAAGGAAAGGAAATTCCATCCCTTGCAACTAACTGGTCTGCATGAACCAGCTCTGCCTAGCACACTTTGAAGGACTAGGATACAGATCTTGCAGGAAGGTCATTTGGGACATAAAGGCAACTTCACAAAACAATTACCACTGCTGTAGCCTAAAAGGCATGCTTTTTTCCACCCATATACTGCTGCACCAGCAACCCAAAGTGTACTCAGTCTGAGTGGGAAGCCGTCAGTGGATGTTTAACCCAAGTAGAGCTTAGGCTGGACCTTTAACATGTGCTTATTTTCAGGGACAATAAGGAAGGAGAATTACTAATTATTTTAATTCCGTGTAGAAAAAATGCATTGTAAAATTTAAATGTCACCTCTTCTGAACTCCGGTGAAGAATTTTTCTAGAACCATGGTTTGAAATTAAAAACTCAAGCCTATTTCTAAACCAAAGCCCTTATTATTGTGCATTTTTTAAATCTCATTCTACTTGAAATCTGAAAACCTCCTGAAATTGCTGTCACGTTCACATGAGAAATACCTAAAATGCCAAATATTTGTGGGATAATTGCTGTTTACTTGACATTTGTTGCTGCCCTGAATTTCAGCGGACATACGCTTGCACAGTTCAACCATTAAGCTTAACATCAGCCACTTTGCGAAGTTAAATAATTCAGCTGTTTGCATTTGCCTACTAATTGCTGAGAGCAGCCATCCACACAATGGATTAAGTGGCTGAAAAATTGGACTATTATTCTGCAGGAAGAAGTCTAAAAATGTTGTTTGGTACTTTCATACGTAGCATCTCTAGGAATAAGTTAATGGAGATCAGCAAGCTAAAAATGTGTTTGGGCCTGTATACCAAATTCCATCCTGATGTGCTTTTAACTTTAGAAAACCATTTTAGAACAGAAGTAGCAATTGGCTCTTAACTTCCATCTACCACCAGTGAACTGCTGTGTTGGTACTAGAATGAAACAGTTCATTAAAGCAAAACAAAACAAAACAAAACAAATAATCTATCAAGTCCAAAAGCATCCGAAAGCTTGCAGTAGGCATTAATGAAGACAGCAGACTATTCTGTGATTGGGGTGCTGAAAACAACACAGCAATATATAATCAAATGAATACTTTATGAGTTGTTGTAAATCTGTCTTGTGATAGTGCCTAGAAACTAGAATTACATTCTTCTCCTAAACCCTTTTAACTTAGTGGAGCTTTTTTCAGAATTTTTTACAAGCAACTGTGACTTTTAAAAGATTTCCTTCCCTTTGCATTGGTAACTCCTTCATAGAGTTCATCAGTAAGAAATCAAGGGATACAGCTCAAGGCAGTAATTTTCAGAGTATTCTGTTCAGTTTGACTAATCTGCTATGTATACATCTCAAGGGTTCTTTCCCTGGTTAAATAAATACAGAGGCTTTCACTAGTTCTTGCACTTGCTGCTCTGCCAGTAGCAATGACACTCTAATTTAGCAAAGGAAAAATAGTTGCACTCGGTTGAGCTATAAAATATAAGATGGTATCTCTGCATCAGTAAAGGCAATTTTATTTCCTTTGTATCTTTCATACAGGGATGTTGTCTGAGGTTGTGGCTCCTTGGTGAATCTTAGTGAGATCCATGACGCCTTGTAAGCAAGGGGCTGTGTTTGCACAGCAAGGTGTGATGCTGTGCAGAGACACCAGTGTGGATAGCAGGAGATGCAGCTGAACAAGTGCAGTGCCATAGCTCTGTGGGTGACGTGGACTTGGAGTCACTAGCTCTCCAGCAGGACAGGCCCATGTGCAGCAGCTGCACTCCTGGCTCAGAGCTGGCTCCTGGGCTGTCACTCAGTAACTCTCACTGTTCTCAGGCATGCTTTCAGGAAGACATGTGCTTCTAAAGCTGCATCTCACAACCTTTTGCCAGTGCATGCATTCCAGGGCATGTTTTCCAGAGAGGTACAGAGCTCAATGTATGGCTCAAGTGTGCATGCGTCGTGATCTCTGACCCTGCTGCCTGTGCCAGCACCTTTGATGCCAGGTGACACTGGCTAGTGCTGCTGGAGGGAGGATGGATTCAGATGAGTGGCTTAGGGGTATAGAAACTCCAAGAAGCAGCCATCTCTGCCCTTACTGGCAGGAACAGCCATCTCCTGACCAGTTTTGCTATTTCAGCAGTTGTTTTCCTTCCTATGGCAGTATCAGGATTGCCTTGGTGTAGCACCTGCTGCTCAGCTTCAGGCAAAATTTAGTATTGCCCCGATGCCTGAGAAGACCCTCCATAAATGTCACAGGCTTGTATTGCTCTGCAGCACTCATGGACTTGGGTTTCTGAGTTAGTCACCTCTGCACATCTCTGGGAAATAACTTCATAGACCCTTATGGCTTGGAACGTCTGCTATAAGGTGTACATGCGCTTGTTGCAATTACTGCAGTCAGGGAGATGCTGGAAAAAGCCCCACTTCAGTGAAGCTCTCAAATTTTACTCTTGTTTTGCTTTTGCCTGTAAAATCTCCTAAGCTTCCGTTCTTCCAAGAAAAGGTCTTTGGACTGCTCATTCTTGTGTAATCTTTGGTCCGCAAAGAATATTTCTCAGTTTCACATGATTGTTTGTCTATATTCCTATGTCATCTGCAAAACTTGCCATGTGCTCTTCTAGTGACAAAGGGAAACGTATGGCTTGTCATCAGTACTGGTAGTTTTGAAGAGGCGTTTAAATAATTTCAATCCAGATACTACCTATGTTTTAGTATTGTGTTGTGTAGGAGCCAGCTTCTGACTTCTGGGGTGCCTTTGCTTGCAGAATTGAACAGGGGAAGAACTGTCCAGGCTTTATTTTAAGGTTACATTCTTACAAGAGCAGTATGTGATTAATGAAGGCTTTGAGCTTGTTATAGGCATGGGCAGTCTATGCTGTAAATGGCTATGAACACAGCAGGAGAAGGTAATGCAGCTAATTCTAAGCCAATGTTTATAAACAAGTTGTCAAACTTTATCACTGTTGGTTAATGTCTATTAATAATGTATTAATGCTTTATAAACTATTTATAAATGGAACCTTAATATAGGAGGAAACTTATGCAACTCAGTTCTATGCCTGTGGTTAAGTACAGAATCTTCTTCAGCTCCAGGCTGCATGGGTATTTCTTCTAAAGTCCAAAGAAGTAGTACTGCACCAAGACTAAACGTTTTTGGCCTTGATAAATGCAAAGCTGGTATGCTGACAGAAAAAAACACACCACTCAGTAGGTTCTGATTTGGTACCCACTTATTCCTAATTGGATTCCCCCTAATGCTTTGCTCTGATCCCTTTCCAAGTGACTGAACACTGAAGGTTTGCAATATTTAGTTGTTGGTCCCAAGTCTCATGTTGCATAAATACATAGAGGACAATTTTGCTGTGTGATCATGTGACCAGGTCACATGACATTTGATCTCCTAATCCATAGAGAAAGTGAAGTACTGGTAAAGAGGGAGTAATTCACTGGCCTTAAGTAAAGAAATGAGCAGACAACCCTCTGGAGTTGCCACCAGGAAATGTTAGGCTCAGCTATTTCAGTTGAAGTCAGTTCAGATTAATATATCTCCTTGCTCCCTCCCTTCCACAGGATACCTGCAGGGACAAAATAAAAAATAAATGGTTGATGTCACTTCTTCCTGGAGCTCAACACTGCACAGTTGAGACTACTGAATGTGTCAGAGGAACGTGACATTCTGTAAAAACATATTTGCTCCAAAGCTGATTTTAAAAGATTGGAATACTGCTGTGATAAATAGTTCAGGACTATAGGAAGTAAGAACTGTGTTTCAAAATGTTATACAAACCAATTTTTCGTATTTCTCCTTTACAGCCAAATCTCCATTATCCATGAGTGGATTACACACTTTGCAAATAAACTAAACCATGCTAAAAAATAAAACAAATGCAATTTTTTTTCCTCTTTACGAGTCATTCTACATCCTCTTTTTCAAAGATAAGCAAGGTGTGTTATGCTAGTCTAATTTACATACAGTGTAAACGGTTTGTAGAGTCCTTTTTCCCCCCACCCCCAACTTTATACACCATTTGCCCTGGATATCTGACAGTTGACAATGGATCCACCCTACCTCAGCACCCCATGGTCCTAAAGAGTCACTGTAATGAAGCAGAACAAAAAGTAAATGTCTTTACAGTACAATGCACTTGTGACCTAGCAATCGAGATTTCTTGTGGCGTGAGTCCCCACAGGCTCCAGCCAACACCACCCTGAGTCCCAGCTTCCTTCCCTAGCCTCCCTCTACACCCAGCATCCCATAATCTGGCAAGGGAAAGCCAAGATGAAATTGAATGTATTCCATGAGACGTGTTTTTTGTTTTCTTGGATTTTTTCCATTTTGATGTGAGGTGTATTTTGTCGAGGCTGGCAAACAACGCAGTATTGCTGTGCATTAACGAGGCAGTGCAAGCTCTCAACACGTGTTCAAGGTTAGTTTGAAATTAACAGATGAGGGACTGTATGACCCATTGAGTTTTCTGATGATGCAGTGTCACTAAAAGGAGTGACCTGTGCTGTTCGTCTCCATCTGACAAACATTACTGACTAACATTAATGTTAGAACAAACCATAGTGGCTCTTCTAGACTGTAATGCAGTTTCTTCCAAAGTGATCTGAGCATGATGTTTTACAGAGCTGCACCTGGGTGAGGGACTCGAACGATTATGAACAAGCAGTATTTTAGCACTTGTGAAGCTAAAGAAGAAAAAGAAAAAGGTGAGATCTTCCAAAAACATATTGTAGTAAAAAAAACAAACTTGTGTGTGATTTTTTTTATTAAAGGTCTGTCAGAGGAGCTTGCAAATTGACTGGCTGTGCTGATAGACCAAGCACTAGGAAAGAGGTATTGCATCAGCCATGCAAAGCAAGAAAATCAAAGGAATATTTCTTAAACCACCTCAGTGTTTTAAGAGTTATTGGCAACATTTTGAAAATTATAGGCTTAAGAGACTGTAAATCTTTTTGCCTGTCAGTGAAACACAGGCTCCTAAGTGCCTACAGACCCCTGTCTGCAAAGAGTTAGGAGCAAGTATCTGCTGATGGGACAGAGCACAGGACACTGGGATGTTGGCAGGCCACAAGCCTGGACCCAGCTGCCTTCCACCTGCCGTATGTCACCCTGCACTGGATGCATCAAAGGCAGATTTCAGCTGGCTGTGCAAAATTGCCAGAGTCTGCCATAAGAGGCTGCAAAATGTAATGGGCTTAGCAGGTGAACTCTCGAGTTCTCTTAGAGATTTCCTCAGGGCAAAGCAGATGGTGTTTGCGAAGTATGGAGAATAAGCTCTCATAGTTATTCCTGTGTTACCTCATGTGCTGTCCAGCCCCTCAAGATAAAATGTCATGTATGCCAGTTTTGGTTGGTTTTTATTAGTTACTCTGCAAAGAAAGGAAAAAATGTGAAATATTTAAATGCTACCAAAGATAATCACTTGTGGCACAGTCTCTTACTTCCTTTTTAATGTATCTGTTTGTTGTGCTTCCCATTAACAAATCACGTTATTTGGCAATTGGGACAGCGCTGTTTAACAATGCCCCAGTCTGGTTTTATTGGAGATGTGCTGGCAACTGACACCTGAAAACAACCGGTCAGACAATTACCCTCACTTCAGAATCAATAAAAACTCTCCTTCACAAAGAGTGATGGCAAATTATCCATCACTCCACATCACTTCTTTAATTTTTCCCACTGATTTGTACTTCAGAGATTGGCCAGCAGCTCAGCAGCTCACATTCTCCTGTGGTGAACTTTTCGGTGAGCTCCATTTGATGTGAGAAGGAGACTTACAGTTTATGTCCTTGATGGGTTTTTTTTAGGCCTGCTGCTTCTATGAAAATGCAGAGCTCCACCAAGCCATTCAGGTCTTCTCTTTGCACTGCGCTCTCCTGCTATCCCAAGTGGCAAACTGTGCAAAACATCTTCACAGCAGAGTTGTGACTGGGGTCAAGAGCACTTTCCTTTCGAACAGGCAGTCTTAGGACAGTTGTAAAAGTTGGCTGTTGTGCTTTCATTGCAGTGGATGGGTTTGAAAACCGTTGATTCAGAGCTGTAAATGAGACTTTTTGACACCTTGCCCATTAACATGGGCAAAGTTATTTACTGCTAGTAGCAGCCCGGCAGTCAGTGAGGTGATGAGAGAAATGATGCTAGCACTTCTTCATAGGCAGACTGCAACAGCAGCTCTCTGTCATGGCACTAGGCATGCCAGGTTCACATTGAAAGAGAGAAACTTGTGTCAGAGATCATGTACTGCTTTCCACACACAGCTGAGAAAGAGGTAGCATTGTCAAATGATGCTCTGTGCCATGTGTAGAGCATGCACTTTGACAACCAGCTATCATGGTTCTTAAAAACACTCAGAAGGGGCTTCAATGCAAAGAAAAATAAGTGGAGAAGTCAAATTAACAAACCCTCAGAATATAAAGTACATTTATCCTAAAGCCAGGGCCCAAGGTCTGGATGCCTGGAAATTTCTCCATTTGTCAACTAGTTAAAAAGAGCTTCTTGGTTTTTCTCTATATTTTGTTAAATGCAAAAAGGAATTAACAGAAAATCTCTTTACCTAGGTATATTTCTGTTCTGGATCTGAATACAAGTGTATCTTGCAAGGGTTGTATCTTTTGTCACAGGCTGTTTTTTCTAAACCAACAAATTACTGAAACTTCGGTTCAAACAGAAAGATACATGATCATCGTTCTCGTGACTTTCTAATGAAAACAGAGGGACTTACAACATATCCGTGCACTTAAGGAATGTTGCTTATATTTAAGTAAAAAGTTAAAAATTCCTATAGCAAACACTGAGAGATTTTAGTCATAGTATTACTGAGTGAAACATCTGTTCTCGTAGCTCCTGAGATCTCAGATGTCCTGTGCTGATGCTCCCTCCACATCTGCTGCAAAGGCCAAAGGAAAGCTGCAGAGGGTGGCATTTCTGTCTTTTTAGAGGAGTGTAGCACTGTAATGGCAGCAGGGAGGAGACCGGAGCTACATAAGTCACATAACTGCCTCCTAGTTGATGGGCAATGCAATGGAAAAGAAGAGCTGCCTTTCCTTCCTACCACCTACACCTTCCTGTGATAAGCAGTCAGCACACCCAGACATCTGCCATGGGCTGTGCATCATAGGTATAAATCAGAAGTCTCACACAATGGTAGAAAGATAAGGACTTGATCCTTTGCTTGGTTGTGGAAATGGTCATCTACCTGTTCTAAGTCTGATGTCACAGCCTGAGGAACAGACCTTTGAACTGGGATTTTTCAATGAACCTAGAAGTCTGTACCCAAAATTGCCACCCTTCTTCTGGAAGTCGTTGCTAGTATACATATAACCTGCTAGGAAATTAATTTCAAAGTAATGGAGATCCCCAGTTTCCCTACACAGCACTGGGCTATCTCACTGGAGAAGATCTCACTTTGTCACACAATGAAATAATGGGATGTTGGCTCCATCCGTCCTTTGGTTCAGTCTGTAGGGGAATTCGCAGTCTCATTTCTCTAAGACAGTGTGTGCAAGGAAATGACACTGGTGCTACTTAAGTGACTAATTTTATTAACTAGAAGAAATGAGGCAATGTGACCATTTAGTGCCTCCTGCATTTCAGTTTAGTAAATTCAGCCAAAGGAGATTCAACTATATTCTGCCTGTGTATTTCCAATCTCGTTCAAACCAGGTGCCATTTTCTTCCTAGTTTGTAACTTAAATTTATGGTTATGTGTTTGATTCCTCTTGCTATCATTTATGCTCAAGCTCAGTTGTAAAAATCACAAAATAGCAGACAAAAGCTCCCCATATAAACATGGCACACAGTTATTAAACCTCACATACAGACTCCACTGGCATGGCTTCTAGGGTTGAACTCTGCCTCTGTGTAAATCTCCATAGTAATAACTTCAAATTTGCAAACTTCTACTGCCGAGGTACTTGTTCCAAAATCTTAGAGCTATCTGAATCTTTGTTCCTGAGCTAGCAAAATGCTTAGGCTCCTGCTTCAATGTAAGTCCTTAGCTAATATTTACCCAAAGAAGAAGCATGCAGTTGCTTTACTGATATCAGGCTGTAGTTAAGGAATGGCTTAGCAAATGATAGCTGGTTTGTATATTGTCCTGTTCAATGGGACTGGAACATGCAGCTTCAGTACATCAGCAATGTACTGCTGATGCAGTACTGCTGATGCAATCAGCAATCAGACCCAGGGCACTGTGAAATGCCCGTGCTGGGCTTGATTAGGCTGGTGTGGCATTAGAGCTAGTCACTCACTGCAGAATCCACCTTCAAGACGAAGTTTTGCAAACCCAAAGCTTGTGATGTGTGGTTGTGGCTTGCACCACACTCAGGTCTTCCACAGAGATATTTTTGGTTTTCCATTTTTCTCTGAAAGTCGGAAGGTCATTAACTACAACCAGAAAAGATTCAAATACAAGAAAACTTTGTAGAGCCTGTAGCAGCTGTGAACCATGAAGAGCACACTCTATAAAAATGATAGTCATTTATCTTTGTTAATAGTGCTAAGGATGTTGCACAAACTTGTAGGAAATTCCCATCCAGAGTGAAGAACAGCACTCCTCCCCCTCCTTGCATCTTTATTGTGGCTCTTACAGGACATAAACTATTACAAAATGACCCAGAGCTGCGTCATAGCACAGCAGCAGCAGCGCGGCCAACACACATGATGCCTCTTCTTGTAACTCCAGCTGACACGGCCCTCTTATTAAGTGAAGGTCCCAGCTTTGATGCAAAGAAAGAATTAGCTCATAGCTATGATTTGGAGAAAATACTTAAAATACAATCCATTAAAAAAAACAGAAAGCCACTAAAAATATCTCAAAAGCATTTTGCAGTTTTGTGATTTCTCAAGCTAATTTCAAAACAGAAGGGGATAAAGGGTATGGGCAATGGAGTAGCTGACACAATTTTTGATTTTTGAACTCTTACTAATGGCAATATTGGAAAAAAAAAAAAAGAAAGAAAGAAATAGCCCATGATATGTTTTCCAAGGAGGTCAATCCCTACCCACCACCCACCAGGAAAAAAAACCACACTTATTTTTGAAACTGTTCCCCACTTTGAGGCATGTTCTTTGAAAAGGAAGAAAATATGTATTTTCTACTTGTCTTTCTAGATACAGGGAATAAATATGAACACTTTGGTTTTAAGCAACCAAATGGGAACTGAATAATGTGAGACATACGAAAAAACGTGGTATCCTGTAGACTCAGTTGGGATTTTTGTTACTGTTTCTGTGCTTGCCATTACCTCGTGATACAGAAAATGGTAAGGGAAACACACTTTCTGCCAGTGAAAAGCAGAATCCTTACTGGCAAAAACTCCTGTTCGGGTTTTTTTGCTGTCCTGACAGCAGTTCTGGTTGCTTGGTATGACTGTAAGGCAACACATCACTACAGCTGACACAGTCAACTGATGAGGGGTTGTTTTCCTTTCCACCAACAACTCACAGAATCACAGAATCTTCATGGTTGGAAAGGACCCTTAAGATCACAGAGTCCAACCAAACAACCTACAATCTCTGCCACTAGAGCATGCCCTGAAGTGCCACATCTCGACGTTTCTTGAATACCTCTAGGGATGGTGACTCAACCACCTCCCTGGGCAGGCTGTTCCAGTGCCTGACCACTCTTTCAGTAAAGTAATTCTTCCTAATGTCTAATCTAAACCTCCCCTGCCGCAACTTCAGACCATTTCCTCTGGTCCGTTCATTATTTACTTGGGAGAAGAGGCCAACACCCACCTCTCTACAACCTCCTTTCAGGTAGTTGTAGAGGGCAATGAGGTCTCCCCTCAGCCTCCTCTTCTCCAAACTAAACATGCCCAGCTCCCTCAGCCTCTCCTCATATGACCTGGTCTCCAGACCCCTCACCAGCCTGGTAGCTCTCCTCTGGACACGCTCCAGCACTTCAATGTCCCTCTTGTACAGAGGGGCCCAGAACTGAACACAGTACTCGAGGTGAGGCCTCACCAGTGCCAATTACAGAGGCACAATCACTTCCCTGCTCCTGCTGGCCATGCTATTCCTGATACGAGCCAGAATGCTGTTGGCCTTCTTGGCCACCTGGGCACACTGCTGGCTCATGTTAAGCTGGCCGTCCACCAGCACCCCCAGGTCCTTTTCTGCTGGGCAGCTTTCCAGCCACTCTTCCTCAAGCCTGTAGCGTTGCTTGGGGTTGTTGTGACTGAAATGCAGGACCCGGCACCTGGCCTTATTAAACCTCATGCAGTTGGCCTTGGCCCATCGATCCAGCCTGTCCAGGTCCCTCTGTAGAGCCTTCCCTCCCTCAAGCAGATCAACTCTCCCACCTAGTTTGGTGTCATCTGCAAACTTACTGAGGGTGCACTCAATCCCCTCATCCAGATCATTGATAAAGATATTAAACAAAACTGGCCCCAGAACTGAGCCCTGAGGGACACCACTGGTGACTGGCTGCCAAGAGGATTTCACCCCATTAATCACAACTCTCTGGGCACGGCCATCCAGCCAGTTTTATCTCTGAGTGGTTTGTGTTTATTTTTCTGGAAGTTTGCTAACACGTATAACTCAGGAAACTGGTACATACTGTTACTGAGAGAATTCTCACTTTAAAATGCTTCTTCCACTTTAAGTTGATATCCACTTCATGTCTTAACAGACCCCCATCAGCATTCTGCCCTGTTCCAGCAGCGTTTCGTTGGTATCCCATGCAGATGAAATTATTTCGTTGGTGACACCAGTGGGACATTATTAACCTTCTCATAATTCAGCTTTTTTCATAAATGTTGAATCAACTTGCCACTTCCTCCTGCTTACAGGAAAAGCTACCACCACCCACAGGGACAACATTACTTTTCGTCCTGGGCAGACCAGTCCCTATTCCTTGCATTGTGCCTGGCCCCAGTGGGCCAAGAAGATGCCATTTCTAATAATATGCAGGTAATACAACCCTGAAGGCCAAATTTCACTAGATGATACCCCCAAATGAAGTAGATACCTGCTTTACTGAACTGAGACCCAAGGAAGAGGTCACAGGTGTCAGCTGTTGACTCTGTTGTATAGAAAACAGCATCTTTGCTTGGACTGTGATTCACAGTCCCACACACAGACCTGCCTTCCACCCACTGCCTGTACGTTGCCTTCCTGTTCACTTTTTTTCAGACAGCGTGAGTGTCTCTGAGATATCTGGCATCTCTAGAAAGGGCAGGATTGTTTTACCCTTGCTGGCCCTCCTGGTGGGAGAGAGGAACTGGTGGGAGGTCTGTACTGGACTACCACAGCGAGTCCATTGTCTCTGTTTCATTGTGCTTTAAGATTCCCGAAGGGCACCCAAAGGGGAATTGCCCTGCCTGATGCACGGTCCTGTCAAAGTGGTAAGCAAAATGGCTTATTACACCCTTATGATGGGAGACTGGGAGCTGCACTGGTACACTGCAAGCCTGAGAAAAAGTTCTCCCAGAGAACCATGCTCCGCCTTTACATCTTGCGGAGTAAATTTAATATTAAAGCACTGGGCTCCTGTGATGGAAAATTGGGTTAAATCGCAGGTCTCTGCTAGTTTACTTTGGTAACCGTAATCAAATATTTCAAAAGAAATTTATGAAGTGATACAGATCTCCCAACTACTGTCTTCCATCTGAAAATGGAGCTAACTTTGCGTCCCTTCTAGTTGTTTGGGGTTTTTTTGACAGCATTTCAGAGCTCAGATTGACTATTGCTTTGGTTTTAAACAGCTCCTAGCAATATTGGAACCTAATTTTTGTCTCAGGCCTCACATTTGTAGTAGTGAAAAGAAATGAGTCATTGATCTCAAGTTTCAGAATTGCTTTAAGCCAGTAAAGGTCCATACAGAAAATAAAGGGGTGGTCCTGTGCTGCTCACCCTTAACTCCTCATCCCCAGGTGTGCATTGGCTTCTTATACCAGCTCTAGTGCCTATGTACATATGACCAGCTAAATCAGGGAGATGATCTGCCTTAAATGTACTCGGCATAATTTTTCAGGGTTAGTTTTCTGTCACACGATTTCCCTTGTCCCTTGCTGCCAATAAAAGAAAGAGAACAAGAGCAGAAGGGCAAGACAACCTCTTTGGAGAATAGATTGCTGTATATCAGTCATAACCTTCACAAGTACAATAACTTTAAACTCCTTAATGCCAAGGAACATAAACAATTCCTGATATGGAAAATCCATTTTCTTTCCTTAGATATTTTTATACAGAAACCCCACGGTTGGTTGCTGTGGTTTTGGTTTTAAGCCCCCCTTTTGAGCATTGGGAGTGGGTGCTTAATGCTGTAGTTAGTGCAATCCTTGGGTTATCCAAAGCCATGTGTCTGTCTTCTCAGACCCATATCATTTTTTCAGCATGTGCCTGGAAAAGATAGTAGCATTGTCATACTCCTAAACACAGCTCAATAATATGCCCTGCAGCTCCAAAGTAGAAGCAAAGTGGAAGATTCTACTGGCTGATAAAGATTATCTGCTGTTTCCTGTTCTAGGGACGAAAAATGAGCAAAAATAAAGGTCATCTGTGTTTATATTAACAATACAACAGCTCCGCTATGTTTCGTAATAAAGTTCTGTCATTATTTATCCACTTGTCCTTTATATCATTGCTTTGAACTCTCTGGGTTTGCTTATCATGATATTTCTAAAATCTGTAAACAGTCAGGGAGAAGCATTTTTAGTTTTCTAAATAGAGCATTAGGTCATTTTATTATCAGAGAAATATAACACTGCCCATCTGTTGTTGTTCCACATGTGGAACAGCAGGCAGCCTCCTCCTAACCCTTAATTATTTCAAGGAAGTCACTACAGCAACTTTGCTATATAGTCCCAGTTTCTTTTCTGCTCTTAAGGACAGCCTTCCCAACAGCTATCCGTGAGGTACAGCCAGCACTGTGCTAAGGAAACACACCCATCCACGCAAATCCCCAGCTAACAGCCCACTCCTGATACAATTTGCTTCAAGTGTTTTAGATTATTTTAGTGGAGCAAAGGTAGAGTTTCACTTTCACTTTAGGGCATTAAATCAGCTCTCGGTTCAAAATCAAGTTTGCATCTTCCTTGAAACCTCTGGAAAAGGTGATGTTCTCTGCTCCCTAACTCTGGGGTACTGTTACCTGTTAGAACACTGTACCGCTTCCTGCAGCAAGACGTCTCTCATGTTATTCCCATATACCGTATAATACAGGAGAGCAGTAAAGAGGACAGAAGGAGTAATAGTTAACTAGATCTGAAAATCCTAGGTCCCTCTGTGGTTCTCTGAAAGCATGTTCTCCCATGTCAGAAGATGATGGAATTGTTGAGGTAAACAGGTTCAATCCCAAAGTAAATAGAAAGCCACTGTGACTAGAAGATACTCTAGGTGGGTATTGTATTTCTGCAAAGTATCTGTGCAGTGTTTAAGAAACTTTGCTAGTCCTTGGAAGTGCTACAGTAGCACAGAAACACAACATGTTATTTCATATGGATAAATAAAACTAAGGAGTTACCACACTGGTGTGATCCCCTTTTGAGTCTAGAGAACAGAGCAAATTGCATGTGAGTTTGGTGCAACCTTGCACCTTCCCATACGCCACTATTCCCAGTTCCCACCACCTCCCCTCTGCAGTACCACCTAATTCAGGCACATCCTGTGCCCTGAGGAGTCATCACCTCCACCGTGCAAACAAGTACACAAAACTATGCATCCGGGTGTGGTGCTTGTGTCTCTGCCTAAGTCTCCTAGAGATTTACATTGAAAATGTCTAGCAAAATTCAATGATCAGCGAACTCCTAATGAAAGTGTGAGTTAAGAAATGTCTTGGGGGCACCAGTTGGGTCTCTGTGAGCTCTCTTGGCTTCTCAGGATGGCTCAGAGCACAATATGCTCTGCAACACACTGAGGCTAGCCATGGGAGTTTTCTGAAAGACCTATGGTCTCTCTTTCATGGGAAGATTATGTTGGGGTGGCTGTTGCTTGTTTTGCTTTATTTTGAGGAGGAATATGTTCTGCTTTGTTTTTTGGAGTGTTATTTTTTCCTGTTTGGCATTATGCAACACAAAGCATACGCCCTGTGGGCACATTGCAATGTAGAGAAGGCCCAGAATTCTTCATGAGAAGAGATGTCTCCTTCACAGACATTGCATTGCAGTAACACCTTCTACACCTGTTCATAACTTCTCCAACTTCTCACCTTGACCAAGACCACTGTATCCACCCTTTCTTCATCAGGCATTGCATAACATTCTCCCTGGCAAAACTGTGACCTTCTTCTAGGGAAGTGCAACCTTCAAGAAGTCTCAAGCATGTTTTAGATGTCTTCTAAGAAATTTGTCAGCATAAAGTTATAAGCATGGGAAAGAAAGACTGAAAACATTTAATAGGCCAGCAGCACTCCCCAGACCAGAGTATGAGAAAGCTTGCATTAAACCGCTTGTGTGGATATTATATGGACTTTAGAAAGGAGCATGGACCCATGTAGACCAGTGGGACTAGGGTAATTTTTCTTTAGGGAGCAGCTGGATGGGCATATGAGGAATATTCCCAGTTTACCTCTAAGCACTACGCGTAAGTGATATACCTATATCGGGATATAGCCTTGTGTATTTTCATACAGTAGAGATAACTTTCTTTGTTGTTTTATACACACAAATCACATGCACAAGGAACGTGAGAAATGAGGTACATGAAAAATGCATGACAAAGAGCTTAGAAGACAGCACTTGCTGGGAGACTACCCAAATCCTCCCATGAGGAAATGGACACAAACAGGAGGACAGGAGGCTTTGGAGTGAGGAGTCTGTCCCAGGAAATGAATGTACCATCTTCCCCCTTTCTGCAAAAGGAACAGTGTGCTCCTGGCTTGAGGGAAGGCAGTGAGAAAGTGCAAATTGCAATGAGACTCAACCTTAGGTCCAAGTACCATCTCGCTCCTCAGAGAGATTAGTCTGGGGTAACTCCCTGTTCATATTGCCTGACGCCCTATTTACCATAGGGGAAATCTGAGCTAGATGCTGGTTTTCTCCATATGGATCCCCCCATGACTCCACCGAGGTACATGCTTTCAGAACCCTATCCTAGTCACTGAGAATTTTATCACCAGGGACCTGAACAAAAAGGAATTTTTATTGAGAAAACTATTTTCTTTGAGGTCTGTCTTACTGCAGGTAACTGTTATGTCTCTGTGAGTTGAGACAGTTTTCAAATTGAAGACTACGTGCGTTTTTTTATGCCCTGGATAAGAGGCATTCTGTCTTTCTTTTAATCATTTATTTCATTCCCAATTATTTATAGCTGTCTGCATGGACTTGGACAGCTTTTAATATATTAAAAACCCCATGATAACGTGCAAATTAATTGCAAGTGTCAGTTAAATATTTGTTTTGGTTTGTTTTGTTTTCACATTTTTCCAGTGTGTGCTTTTGTGTGCATGTGCATGTGATGAGGACTTCACATGGATCAGGGTGCCAGTGACATGACTTCTAAGCATGTGGGTACCGTTAAGCATATTCCATCCTTGAGTATAATCCCCCCATAAGCAATGGCGGCATATTCTATATAGCAGCAGGGATGATCACAAAATGTGTGCTAGACTAAGATCAGTGCTTTACCTTAAACTAGATGCTGCTGCAAACATAGTTAATCGCTCTTGCTTGTTTTTCTCTCTCAGGTTTGTGCATCTTTCATCCAAACAGCTTTTTACATGCTAAGGAAGTCCCCTGGCCTAAACGTTGATTCTGCCTTATTACATGTCAGGAGTGTTGGTTGTGCTTGTTTCCAAACATTACATAATTTAATAATGAAAGTTTAGCCCGAGAACTTACCTGTGTCTCTTAAAGATGACATTTTCTCTTGCTTATGAGGCTGGCAACTGTTGTTGCACAAATCACCAGATGTAGCTGTTTCCACTTAATGAAGCCCAGCTTCCCTTTTGTACGCTTCCCTGAAAGAAGTGGAGACTGGGCAGAGGAACAGAGGAACCCGCTAATACTACCAGGGTTTTCCACCAGAAGATGCTTGCATGTAACCCTGCTCTCTGCCTATATCCCTGTTATAGAGCTCTGTATCAAGACCAACATTATTTCCAAAGATGGGAGCACTGCTAAAGGCAAGGCAAAGGGTTTCCAGCATTTTTACATTTCTGCCTGGAAATCTTCTAAGAGGACTTTATGAAACACATAGAAAATATATAATAAAAAAATACAAAATAATAGAGCAGCAATAAAGTAAATTAGAGTAAGGGTGAGTTAGGCTCTAGGAGGTAAGCAAAGAGACTATAAAAGAGCGGGGGGAAAGAATGAAGGTCACCTGTTTTCTATCAGAAATTTAGCTTAGAGCTTGAAATCCATTCCCACAAGGACAAAAAGATGTGTGTGACATGTGAGGAAATGAACCCTCCAGGATGTGCCTTGGGAGTGCTCTAGGACAGAGGCATTTTGGAAAGAGGTGATAATGGCCTTAAAGGGCAGTGATGAGATTGTGGAACTCCCGTGTATGGGTTCTGGAAAAAAAAGATATATTTGAAAACTCCCCAAAAGCAAAAACTCCTGGAAAATACGAGCAGCTGGGCTAATTGTAGACACTTGGAAAATGGAAAGACATTTCCTTTTTTTTTTTTTTTAACAGTGCCTTTTGTAATCTCGCTTCTGTTCAAGGCATAAGGAAAAACGTCTTGATTTCTGCCTCTGTTATGTGCACTCTTCACAGTCACAGCCTGCAAACGTAAAATAAAGGAAATCACCAAGGGTTAAACCCAAAATATTCCACCCCACAGCATTTGGAAGCGGCCTGTTTTCATGGATGGGTAGCTATTTCCACTTTTATCCATCCATCAAGTAGGAGCTTAGGAAATAGTTGTGTATCTAATGGACAGATATACCAGTCAGTAAACTTAAGTTACAACTTCTGATTATAGTAATCTAAATTATATAAATGATGGTGGAATTGTAAAAAGACAGCACTAGACCCCATTACCAACTCCAGTGGACCCATGGCAGACAACTCTCCTTTTGCTGCTGACATCTATGCGTTGCTTCGTGTCATTTTAGCTGAGATTATAACGTTTGTCTTGCTGTAAGCATGACCAGATCTCTGTCAAACTGTGTAGCTGACCAGACTCTCTCTGAAATCTATGTTTACACTCATTGTCTTGCAGTAGCCACTCTGTGAAAATAGCGTTGAATGGTAGTGTTTTCAGAGATACTTTTTTACCAAAATCAACCGTAGGAATTCCTTCTTTGTTTCATGTTCTCTTTTAATGACTCAAATAAAAACTTGGAAGGCTGTGACCCTGCTGTGAAATATCTTCAGACTGTTAATCACTAGGGTCTGCAACAAGGCCCATCTTTTTGCCAAGGCTGATGAAAAACCACACAAAGATAGAGTGTTCAACCTAAAATTAGAAACTTGTGTGCTTCTACTCTGCAGTTGGCGGTTTTTTGCACGGCTCCATGATTTCCTATTATCTTTGTTGCAGGGTTGTCCCACTGTTGATAACTGTGCCAGTTTTGTCTAAAGCATTGATCTGGTTATCTGCTGTCCTTGCCATTTGGTGAATCTTAGTGATATCCTAAGCTGACTCTTGTTTTATACTCCATTTGTATTTGCTGCTTAATGCTAGAAAGCATGATTTGGAAAGTCAGAGACCCAAAATCCTATTCAAGGAGGCGAGAGGAATCTTGTGCAGACAGTTTTCTTAGGTAGGTATAGCACCTTTCTGTAATCTCCAGGGTCTCACAGCCCATTATGTCCTTTGGACTGCATCCTGATTTGACCTGTTCTTATGCATAATGGACTTCTACGTAGTCACAGAAGCATGCAGTAAACAGCAACATGGAGGAGGCTTTAGGAGGTACGACAGTGCTGTTGTTGAAATCTGCTGCCCAGCATCTCACCTGCTTTACCTGTCCAGAAGGAGCTATCACTCACAAAGCATTTTTCTCTTCCACTATGTCTTTTCTAGGCTTTAGCAGTTCTTGAGAGGCTTGGTAAAAGTAACACAAATTACTGAAAAATCCAGGAGAAATCTACAACACTGAGTCTTGAGTTGATCTTTGAATCACATTTAAAAACTGGAGTTCAGTCAGCAAAAGTTCTGGGTTGGTGCACAAGCTGCGTCCTTTTCTCTCTTTTCCTTGGTTTAAGCCAACAATTAATCATGGCACAAGAGGTAAATGAGTGGAGGATTTCAGTGTAAACTGTGCTGGTGGATTGGTAAACATTTCTGGTATTGTTGCAAATAACCAACACAAGTGTAAGGAATGGAAGTTTAGCTTTAGGCCTCTATGTTTACCGTTATGACTTTAAACTGTTTATAAGAAGAAGAGTACTTTAAATGTTCCTGAGGAGATGGGCAAAACCACACGGCTACTAAGGGTTTAACTGAGATAAAGTGTTTGCCTTAAAATTCAGAGAAACGTGGTCACTTTGCAGCCGTACTTTGTCATTTAAAACATTGCTGTTGATATTGTGCTGTGACGCTAGCCTAAAACATTTATGGTAACTCCATAAATGAGGTGTATTAAAAACGGGGAGGCAACATCTGGACTCTTCCTTATCACTGTGTCCTCAAACAGAGCTAAGTCAGAGTTGTCCATGTAAAATAACAGTGCAAAACTCCGCTGTTCCTACTGGGTTTATTGGTGTCATTAAGATGCGGACTTCAATGTCTTTCAACAAAGCCTTAGGTCCAGGATGCATGGTGGTAGGTGAAGGTGTCAGTTTTCATGGTGCCCAGTAAAACATTGATTGGAGTTTTCCACTAGCGAAGCCACTGGCTAAAAGCTTGGGAGAGCTGCGTGCTATTCTCTTGGGGGTTGTCAACTGGACATCCCACCCACATGTCTGCCAAGTGGCCTGGTCTCACAGCTGCCCTCCGCACCGGGGAGCTTGGAGTCAGTCCGTGTCTCAAATTCTTCTATGTGAGAGGAGTCAAACGACCCTTTCCCACCATCAAGAGGTTCTCCAAGGCACTAGCAAAATGTTCTGGTTTGAAGTTATTTTTTATCCTGTTAAAGCTGTTTTACCCTGCAGCCAAAACTAGAAATTAAGAGGAATGGAGAATAGCTGTCTAACCAGATCATACGGCACTAGGATGAGACAGCGAAGCCCTCGGTTCCAGCCACTGTTCCAAGGTCTTTTTAAACATCCTGTGAGGTTTGGCGCCCAGACTCAGGATCTGTAAACACATGGCGTTGGCAAGTAAGAAACCAAGCTGTTGCTGCCAGTACAGGTCAGGAAGGACGTCAGACTGAGAAGGGCCCTCACCTTGGTGAAAGGGCTCTCCGCAGCTCTGGCAAAACTCCACTCAGCAGCAGCTCACAATAGCCCAGTGTCACCTGAGGAGGAGTTTTGCTCTTGAGACCATCCAGAGGAAAAGGAAAAATATGTAGCTTGCCATAGGTGTGACCACGATGGCCTGAAGTTAAAAACAACAAAAATTTTTTTGCTACTTTGTTAAAGTGAGTGCTCTGAGAGTGGATTTCAGGCTGACATCAGTGCTCATTAGCAAAAGATACACAAGGACAGATGTAAACAGCATTGCTGTCCTCACCTGAGAGCTCTCTATTTCCCTTGTTAACATCCTTAGCTGATTGCTTTTTTGTTGGGGTGGTACCAAGAAGTCTGCTTGACCATCGTGGACTCTAGAGCACTGAGATGGCAACAAATGGCATGCCTCCTTGAGGAATCTTTACTTTAAATAGGAAAGACCAAATATGAAAGAGAATACAAGCATCCTTATCCCATATCATTGGTTTTGCCCTTTAATCTTGTCTTCACCACACACTCACATCTGATGACAAACTAAGTTGTCTTTTTCTGCATGTGCCACTCAAAAGAGACCATGTCATTCTGGGTGACTGTTCCTTTGCAGTCATGCAGGTGGGCGTAGCCTCTTTCATGCTGCCCTGAACCAACCCTTTGCCAGATACTTGTTTGTGGTGCTCTTGCTGTTTTTGTGACCTTTGTCAGCAAAGGTCTTTCAGGGTTGCATTACTGAAGTATTTGCAGCCTTCACTGGGTTTATCCTCCCTTTGTCCTTGTGCCTCATACACATCTTAGGGAGCTATCTCCCAAACTTTTGACCAGTACCCAACCCATTGAACATTCTCAGTATTGCAAGCGCTCTATTACTGAAGAAATATATATGAAAACCTACTCCATGTTATTGAGCAGCTCCCATGGAAAGTGGAATAAAGAAAATGTTGGTAAGCTGAAGGGGGAAGATGCCTTCAATGAAAGGATTCAAGGTACATACAATCTCTGACAAGTTCCTGGAGGAACTCATCTCAGATTTAGAGGGCCTGCCAAATAATGGTCTTCTGGATAACCCAGGGGTTGCTACCTGAGGCGTATCTTCGGTAGAAAATACGGTTTAGTCTTTTATCACATGGGAGGAGTATTCTTTGGTGCTTTTCTAGTTTTTCTAAATTACTTTGATGTAGAAGTAACCCTTCAAAACCATGCTACCTGGGCTAGTATTTAGCTTGAGAAGTCAGTTTTTACTTTTCAAGTCTCTGTCTCCAGCCCAGCTCAGTGGCTGTAGTAGCAGTGAGGGTTTTCAAGCTGCTGTAAATGTGGGGGGTATCTAGGTTGCCATGCTTGGTTTCGCTGATGAACTGATGAGGAAGAATTGTCAGTGCAACCAGATATAATCATATAGCTGACACCTACCTAGAATACCGACAGCTCGTGCTGGCCTGTAGACATCACTGAAGTCGTAGCTGGGCCCATAGCAATAAGTTTGCAAGGAGAAGACAATTCATTATGGACGGACAGGCTCAGTTAGCAGGATTATGATACGCCTCTTTAATACAGCAAAAGGCCAAGTTAATTATCTCTGGTATATAGGATAGCTGCATGTATCTAATGGCCTTTGCTCCTTCTGCTAAGAATTTTTTTTTATTATTTTTCTCTGTGGAAATTGCCTGGAATCATTAATCCTGCTATTATTTCCCTTGCCTTCACTCAAAGATCAGAATCCAAAAAAAATTTATTTGACCAGGCATTTATATATTCAGTTGTGTTGCTGAAAAACATATTCTAGTTTATATATTCATAGTTTTTATACAGATATGTATCAATTTATGCATGTATGTATGTGTATATACAAATATATGTGTGTATATACACTTATATGAAGATTTATATATACATATATGTATTATATATATATACACACATATACCTCTGCACTACCACCCTGATATCCATAGTAGCCATCCACTATGAGAAATTCCATGATGGATTTCCCTACTGATATTCAACTTGCAACAAGGCTCTCTTTATGGACAAGCAGACCTTTTGTTTTGTTAATGAGCCATTGCAGTGGTCTCATGCTTTTCATGAGGAGATTTCACCTGCGAGCTCTCTCCATTGTCTTGCCAATAAAGCCTGTAAAAAGAAAGGTGCATCAGCAGTACTTCATTGAAGTTGCAGGTGAGCTTATGCCAAGGGTGGGGAAGAAGAAAGTGTGCTCTAAGTGTGTTTTGGATTATGGGTCACAGCAAGAAAGCAAAAGAACACTTACATTTCTAAAGGAATGATCATGTAAAATATTTTGGAACAGAGTCAGATGCCAAGGCACAAGCCTATGGAGGATATATGAGGTTGGTCAGCTGGAGCTTCTGGTGGATTTCTGTAATGTAATCACTCTGCAGTCTTGCCTCAATAATGAAGTATGACTCAGCACAGCTTTTCTCCAAGCATATGTTCCTGTGGGAATCCTCGTTACAGGGTCTTCGGTTTCTTAGCATTTACCATGCATCATGGACAGGCACTAAAACCTAGCAGGCCACATCTCAAAGTAAGTGTTCATACTTGGACACCTGAGTCCTAATTCAGGAAGACATTTAACACTTCCTAACTCTTCTTGATTTCTAAGGAACTAGTGCAAGTGCTTGCAGTTAAGCATGTGTGTCTCTAAGTGCTTTGCTGAATCCTTTAATAACAGTTTATATTCTCATCGCAGCCTCTCACCTCAGTTCCTGTTCAGGTTAATCATATTTATGAAGTTCATTGGAAATATAAAACTAGTCATGGGTCAACCAACCGTGAATAATCAAATATATTAAAATATAAAGTGCACTTGTGGAAATCATGTTGTGCCAGCAGGCATTCTGTTCAAAGTGGTTAAAACTCATGGAATAAGTTACTCATTGTAAATTATTCACTTATTTGTAATAACCAAGTAGTTTTTACCAGAAATCTTAAACTGTTCTGCTAAATAAAGCAGAGATATATACTGAAAATAGGAAGGAATCTGGTAAATGGCTTTTGTTGAGGCACTGTTTTCTATGTCATCCAGAATTGTAACTGAACATTTTAAAAAGGTTTTATTAGATGCTAAAACCCAACAGCAAAGGACTGGATTGACTCTGGAGACCAAATCTCTGATTTGGACCTAGCGATAGTCTTGTTTGTCTGCTTTTACAGAAGAGGGAGTAAACTACACGTAAATGATTTAATGAATAGAAAGGGCTTGGAAAGATTTGGGCAAATAGATAAGAAACAGTACTTATACAGCTGGGTCATAAGAGAGATGAAAACACACTAAAATGAGGTTCATTTAGAAAAAATGGGAGCTATGTCAGCGCCATATACAAGGGCAGAATTTATTCAAAAGGCTATTCAGGCAAAGGTCTGGAGTGGACAGAAGAAATCAAGTTAAAGAGAAATGCATTATGTGAGCAAGACTGTAGAAATACTGCTTAATTTAAGTCCTACAAACATCAAAGTATCTGCTTCCTAAAGCTAGGTTATAATGGATCCTTTTTATATCCTGGCTGAGTCCCCAGATGCAATTGCTGGAAGGTTCCACTCTTTCTGAGGAATGAGGATAACCTGAAAGGGACATCAAAAAAGAGAGAAAAAGTTTTATTATCTGTAAGAACCAACATAGGAGGTGGCAAATGGTACAGAATGGCCTTACTGCAGGTGTGTGGCGTTGGTCACGCTCTGCTCTGTAGGAGTCACCCAAAACAGCTCAGTTGGCTTACATCTCTTGAGAGTCCTTTAGTGGCTTAAAGCCTTATTAAATTAATTGAAATAAGTCAGTGATCTGTCTTCGTAGGATAAGTCTTGACAAAATTAGTCCCTTCCTTTGCCTTCTTTCTGCATTGTTTCTCTGAAACATCTGTGCAACCTAAAGGGAATGATAGGGAAACACAAGACAAACCTGGGAAGTGAAGGGAACAAAAGGAAGACAATTCAATCCCATCTTTCAGAGCATGAGGATAAACCTAAATGCTATGTTTTGAGACATGTAAAATATCCGTAGAGTATGAAGATCTGGGAACAGAACATAGCTGCAGGGCAAGACCTTGCGACGGTTATCCTCGGCAAAATCTGAGTTTCAAGTGCTTTTGGCTATCGATGTATGATCATGTATAAAAAGTATTTTTTTCAATTTAAGAATGGAATTAAATAGTGCCCTATTCTGCAAGAGACTTGAGGCTTAGATCCTCAGAGGTATTTGTCACTGTGTATTAAGTGCCTGAATAGTGGATCTAGAGTTTACACTCTGTGTCAGAAATGCTCTTTCATCATTTATTCGGTTTAGGCACCCTCTTTTGAAGCAGCTGTGCAATTCTTCACCCCAATGGAAGCTGCTGCCTGTGCAATTCTGGCAGAGTGGTTCCCCAATACACTGTAGGCAAAAACAGCTGGCATAACACAAACCCAAGCGATGTAGTTCAAGTGTGTAAACCAACCCAGCTGACTTTCCCTGAGGTGGTGATGAGCACCTTGGGGATGATAACATCATCATCTGGCTTTGCTCGGTGCAGCATGAGGATCTGTCTGTAGCTGTAAGGCATAGCATCAGCACCACAACACTTATTGTAATGGTTCGCCTGCACCTGGCCTTCCAGCTCCAAATTGGAAAAACATGCATGGAAAACTGGCACCCTAAAAATGTTGAAGGAGAACCAAGAAAGAAACTAATGTATACTAAGACAGTTAAGAAAGGGTGAATGAAGTGAAAACTCTCTTGAGATAGGGGAGAGCCTTCCTTTATTTCAGCTTGGTTTATTCTGACCTTATGTCTGTCTTTACAAATGTTCAGAAACGACAGCGGAGCCTTTTGAGGTTTGGGGACTATGGTATGCTTTTCTTCTCACAGTGCAGATAAGTTTCCTAGGAGTTTTGTAGTAAGAGATTTCCCCATCCCTGACACAGGCAGGCTTCCTCCCTCAAAATATTAATTGCTGCTCATACCATAAGGACAAGTTTTCCCAAGACATTTGAGAGAGTGTGTCTACAAGACACTGACAGAGCATGGTTGTACTTCACAGTGTAACAGGCAGAGCACAGAAACCTGTAGATGATACGGGAATGTGTCTGCAGGAGGGCTGGTTAGAGGAACAGAGTTAGTGTGCACCAGGACCCACTCTCAAACAGCCTGTACAAAGCTGTACCTGCAGTTTTAGGCCAGTGCATGGACTGAGGTGGTGGTGATGATTTTGATTTTCATCCCCACCCACCTCCAACATTTGTATTTTATTTCTTGGTGATTTTTAATGATTAGTTAAAGCTAAAGTTGAAAGAGAAGTGTGCTTATTTTGGTGCAATTATCAGAGTTTGGGCCTGGGAAATTCAAAACTGCCAAAATTCAATAAATGTGGAGTTTTCACTGGCACCAGGCAAAATATCTGTTTCGGTGAAAATCAGGCAGTATGACCCATTCTGTAATTTCCAGTAATGTAACATGAAAGCAAAACATGACCAGAAAACAAAAAAGTGAAAGATCCAGAAACAATCTGGCTACCAGCAATTGCCCACCCTCTAGAATTTACTAAATTGTAGCTTCAAACTAGCATTTATCTTTTCTCTCAATAGCCTTTTTTCCAGGTGTCCATATTTAGCCACATCTATGGTTTTGGGACTGCAGACAGATCTTGTCTTATAGATCAAAAAGCCATGGAAAACGCTCTCTCTCCGTTGTCAACAGGAATCAAACAGGACAAAAGTTTTCTGCATTAATGGTTTAAAAGAAACTGATGTTTCCCCAACAGATAGCTTTTCATTGCTGTTACTCCAAGTCCCCGTGTATTCCAGCCTTGATGGCAAAGGCAGCCGGTTTCCATATGGACTGAGGGATTATTTTATTCCCAGGCAAGGGGCATACCCATACACTGCTGCATTTGCCACCCCTGCCAGCCTTCTGCAGGTGCACATATAGTCCTGCGTGATCTGCCCACAGCGCCTTTGCAGACCAACACTGATGAGATGCCTGGCCTGCTGGACAGCTAGCATCCCACAGACTGGGGATGGTTGCTGGATCCTTGCGTTGCAAACCCATTGTTCCCGCCCTATGGGAAGCTAAGAGCCTGATATATCGCTATTTCTTCAGCTTCAGTACACAACTGCCTTTAGACAGTGTGACTCATCAGTGGTCTGCTCTGACTCCTGCCCAAATTCTATTTGGTGTCCTTTTACTTAAGAAAATAACTTCTCTAACCTTGAAGACTGATTTGATTTCTTGAAAACATTATATTGATTATTTTTTTCTTCCCTCCTGCTCATATTTGCTGCTATAATGGAAAAGTGGTAGCTTAGAGCAGGTACTGAGCTACAGTGTAGTGGAATACAACTGGCTCCATAGCACCTTTCAGCCTTTCTAATATTCACAAATTTACCTGAGTAGCATCTCTGTAAAGAACTTGTTGGCTTTTATTTTGTCCAGTCACTCTGTAGGACTCTGGGCCCTCAAATAGCGTGGCAGAAAAGAATTGGGCACAAAACCTGGAGCTGAATGATTAATACTCTGATCCTGATTTACACTCAGCACTCCAAGTCATGAGCTCTGACATCTTAATCTGCAGCAGATCAAACCGTAACTGTCCCAGATGTCCACCCTGCTTCTCTGCCAGAAGATACGATTTCCATGGTGAGTTGGGAGAAGCACACATGCCTACACCGCAGCCCAGTGTACTACCTCAGAGTGCAAATCACGGGTGAGTGGAAAGGCAGTAGGTGGTTACACCTTAACCTATGGCAGATAAAACCACCAGGGCTCATGATTCAAAGCCCTCATATCCCGATCGCACCACACAGGTAGTGTGAAATGGCCTTCAAGGCTTTATGTAATTATGTAATTTATGTAATTATGTAATTACTGAGCTGTGCCTCAGTGCAAAGGAGATTCCAGGTCCATTAAGAAATATGTTCAGCTTTATAGATTCACAAAGAAAACCAGTTGCACAGTGACTGAAGCTGCTTCACTTGCGCAGGGAATTTAACATGAGACTGTTGAAAGTATCTGGAGGAAAACCAAGAACTGTTTTGAGCATTTCTAAATCACAAGACACAATTGAATTGGATATATTGTCTTTAGAAGTTGTCAAATCTCTAGTGCATTTCCTCCCTTCACTTTTTGAAAAAAAACTTAAAATCAATTCTCCACAGATTTGCTGTGCTTTCAAGGCTCATTTGAAAAGGCTGTTTTGTTTTCCCCAGAGTCTCTTGAAGCTTTTATAAGTATCTACCAGCTTGATGTCAGAAGGAAATGCATATGGTCCTTTTTCTACAAAAGTGGTTGACTACTTCAAGTGGATAATCGATTGGACAGCTGACTTAGCAGTCAATTGACCACTCCAGTATCCAGTCTGATTGATGATTTTCCCTTTCTTTCCTGGTGAAGTGAAGCATACGAGTGTCTCTTTTGTTGTTGTGGCAACACTGTGGTCTGGTGTAGCCTTTTAGCTAGGTGATTTCACCTTTGAGGCAGGAAAAATAGGCCTTTTGCAGTCAATGGGTGCAGATCAAAGCAAAAAGGAGAGAAGAGTTCATACGGTGGGAAATTGAATAAAGGCCGGAGGATAGATGACCGTGAATCGGGTTGAGCTCTCATTTTGGCAGGCAGGCAGACCATCCACAGCCCTTTGTGTTCCTGCAGCTTCTCACTGACGTAACATTTGAGAGGACAGGACTGTTGCCCATCTTCTGTGGAGCTTGGGAAATCAGTTACCAGTGTTTCCAAGAAAGGGAAAAGTCTTCCTGTGTGTTTGGAGCACCATATTCATAAGTGACCCTGAACTCACAAGTTTGCCTGAATACATCTTGGTTGGTTTTTTGGGGAGCTGATACCAAGACTGGTTGTCCATGCAGACTTCAGATTGGAAATGGAGGCCCAAGGGGCAGCCAGAGACTGACCTTCGAAGCTCAGGGGATCCTCTGCGCCTGAATACAGCCAGTGGCTGAGTACATCGATAGCATGGCATTTGGCACCTACAGAAGAGCAAGGCACACCTATGACAAGCTGCTGAAAGATACACAGCCGCCTTTTAAGGACAGTGTAATCACATTCTCCTTTATACCACAATATCTTTAAAAAATGTAGCTGAAGTCACTGGGTCCCTTGGATGCTTTTAAAATGTGTATCCAGAAGCAAACCAGCTTTCTGTGTGGTTAATGTTGAGCTGGAGCAGAAGTTTATAATGAGTATTACATTCCCGCAGTATGCAGAACATTCAGGTTCTCATTTCTGTAAGTTCTGTTTGCATTGTTGCACGAGTGCTAAGTGGGTGTAAATATAACGTGCAGTCAATATAAAGCTGAAATATGCTGCCAGAGTGATATGAAAGGGTCTCTTAGCAGAATAAATAGCTGCCTTGAGAGTTCATTACTGTCCATACAGTAGCAATACAGCCAAAGGATTATAAAGTATCCTGAGTTGCATTTCTTTTTGGCTGAAGGTGATTTAGCATTCAGAAATAAGCTCGGTGGAAATCCAGATAGCATGGTCCAAGTCCCACAACAGATCTTATTTCTGTCCTGTGCATTTCTGAGCAGGTTTCCCCACTGAATGGCTCACGTTCCTAGTTCCATGGTTTCTTAGTTGAGATTCATATAGCAAGGAGCTTCCATCCCACTGCAATGGCAAAAAGAGGGGGTGAGGTCTATCCACTGAGGTGCAGCTTTGCTGGGAAGATGGATGTGAAAGAGAAGGTGTGTTCAAACCAAAGGCACTCATTTAGATGCTGTTTAAAAATTCAGCCTGCTGGCTCTTTTCTCTGCTTTCACTTAGGTATGCCCCATGGTGGTATAAGGCCCCCAAGACCCCGATGGCTCTCCATGCTACATGCAGCACTCGTTAATTATTCGGCATAACGTTCAACGAGGAGACATGGCAAGGTGGAAGAGGACTTTGCCTGTCTCAGACACACATTGGGAGGACAACCTGCAAAGAGTTTTGAGATCCAGAGTAGAAAAACAAAAGCAATGCTAATTGCATAATTTTTTGTTCATAAACACTTGTGCATGTTTAGATGTTGGACTGCTTCAGCCTCATTCCCTTTGCTGCTGACAACAATTCTCCCATTAAGGTAGACCAGTAGGAGATTTACCAGATATTCCTGGTGAGGCAGGCTCCGGGGAAGGGCTGGGAAGGGGAAGCCCTTTGAATCTTTGGGACACCACACCATAAATCTCAGCTGCAGCATGCAGCCCTCACTGCTGCATAGTAGCTATTTGCCTGGGGAACAAGGACACTGCCCTTTTTAAGCAAAACAGGGTGACAGTTGAAGCCTCTGATGACAGGAAGCAGGTTTTATTTTTTTTTTAATGTACTTTTTTTCCCCTTCTTAGTTTAAGAGAGTAGGAGGAAGTGATTGAAAGTGAAGGCTGGAAACAGCTGGCTTCTCTTTTGGGCCACAGCATTATCCAAACTGTTTGCAAACTCAGGTCTCTAAAGCTAACAAATTGAAAGTCACTAAATCCGCCGTATACTTTAGGTTTCGTTTGACGCCCACATGCTGAAACTACCTCACTTGCATCTGCTAATACAGAGAGATCCTTTCTGGAGTGAAGTATCACCCCTGCACTGCCTGTCTGAGCATGCTGATTTTCAGTTCTGGGAGAGTTTCCTTCGGCTTTGGGCCGTGTCAGCACAATGACACCTGTGACTCTTTCTCCCACTTGCTTGAGCATGAGTGAAGTCACCTGCAAGTTCCCTCCACACGTTTCTGTAACAAAGGTGTTATCTTTTTGAGACAGACTTAGCAGAGTGAGGTGTGTGGAAGACAAAACAGACAGTATGGCTACATGTTTCCATAACCTCCAGTACTGCTGCTTGCTGTCAACATAATCTTTGCCTTAGGGGAAAGGAAACCCAGGAGGAGGAAAAACATGCTTCATACTAGGAAAAATCAGTGGGTGCATATGTGACTGTCTCACTCCTCCAGCTGCTCTTTTTCCCTGTGCACAGTAGTGCACCGTGCATGTTAAAGTTAAATACCTAAAAGTTATAATAGGTGTTGGAGGCTTCCACTGTAATGGCAGATAAGTTAGGCTGGCTAATTGCTTTCAAATGTCTTAACTTTTCCAAGGCAACTTCCTCAACACAGTTATTTTACTTGTATTACTTTTACGTCTGTAGTATGAAAGTTCTCAAAGCGGATAAACACCTATGCTGCTGTTATGCTCTAGGCTTTAGAGATTGTACAGGAGAATGTTGCAGAAACACATCCCACAGCTTTATTGACTTTAAGATGTACTACTGATTCTAATGTTGCAGCTTGTGAGGAACAAAGCTCTCCAGTCCAGTACCTGAACCTGCAGGCTGGAAGACAAGACATATCAGATGGATTTCAACAGTTGTTTGGGCAGAGAAAAAGAGTAACACAAATAAAGTGAGTTTTAGGACAGCCTGGCCCATGTGCTCTGCTTGCTTAATCTTTGTGACGTCTTTGGTAACGCTTTTTGTAAAAGGAGGCATCAACATGGAAAAGCTGTCCCCGGTGCACTTTCAGCAGTCGAGGAGCTTCTCAGGTCTGTTCTTCTTAGGTTTCATTTGTTAAGCTGTCATCCTCCATTCAGCAACAACTGCCATCTTACAAAGAAATTCTCATGGGGAGGAGGAAACATGCCTTTCTGGACTGTGTGGTTGTCACTTCCAACCACAAACAGATCAGCAAGAACATCAGTGTTAGAAGAGATCCTCACCTCTCTCTGAAGCAGTTCTTTCTGGTGGAACTAATGTTAGGATGTGGTCTCAGAAGAGGTACCAGATGTCTCATACTAACATAAACCTACCTAAAAGAAACCGATACTTCTCCATTTGATTTTTTTTTCAACTTCACCTCTAAGTTAGCCAAGATTTGTAGATTTGTTTATATATCCATTGATTTTCATGAATTTGGCAGGGGTTTTGTTGGGGATTTTTTTTTTTGTTGTTTTCTGTTTGGGTTTGGCTTTTTTTTTGTGTCTCAATATATTCAATTAGCTCAACAGCACTGTTTGTACTTATGTTCAGCCAAAAGGATCAGGGCCTAAAACCAAAAACTTTTCTATGAGATTGACTTTGGGTAGAGACAATCAGGCAGTAAGCTAGGTTCACTGACAGCTAGTGGTAGAAGGCAGCTGCACTGAGGACACCTGTTTTTCCTTTGCTTTCTTTAAGGCAAAGGGAGACAGTGTCTGTTTGAGCCACATGTAGTACCCAAAAAGGTGATCCCCATCTCTTGGATGTGGAGACCTGCACACAGCTGGCCTTGCAGGTGGCACTGGAAGCTGAGGAGGTGTGAGGGACATGGGACACTGCTCCTTCCCTTCTCCAGCTCCCCTTCTAGTGAGAGACCTCTGCATTCTTGCAAAAAGGAGGAGCAGCAAGCTTCAGTGTTACTCTGGTCTCCCTCTGCCTCACCCTGTCCCCAGCCTGCTCACGCATCAGCAACCCAGGAAGGACCAGGCTACCTTGCTGTAAGGACAGAAGGAAGGTCCTACAAAACCCATTTGGTCAGTGGGTAAGGTGTATGGTACTGAAAAGCCAAGAGACAGAGACACCTGTGGCATTACACAGAACTGCCTGAAACCTCCCTGCCATCTTCAAGCCCCATTCATTTGTCTCCTTCCCTCTCCCTTCCTTCCTCTCCCTCCAGTCACCTTCAAGCCTCCCAGCACATCTCTCTGCTCCCAGACTCTCAACATCTCACTGGACCCTTTGGGCTCTCCATACACCCTACTGACACTTGTCTAAGTACAGGTTAGAAACAAATTCTCTTGGTCTAACTTCACTGTCTGCATTACTCAGCTAGCTGAATAATTGTAAGGGGTTTTAAAAGCCAGGTACACTATAGGTGGGGCTTTTGCTTCTCACTCTTGGAGGCACTCAAAAAATTGCCCACCACTCAAAGATAGCATGTAACTGTTGCAGCTGCAAGTATTTGTGCATTTTATGTCTTTGAACTCATCCTGTAACTAAAGAAATAGGGATTTATTTTTTTTTAAAATTAGGCAATACTAAAACTTCATGTAGTGCTATTTAGCAAAACTTACTTAGGAAAATAATCTTTCCTTATCCTGCAACAAAAACAATGCGTCTTTTGATTCAAATAAAAAAGGAAAGATGTGATGCAAGCAAAACTAATTTAATCCTGAATTGAGACAAAAAGTGAAATTCCCAGAATGTTTAACAAAATAAAACATCGTTTTGACTTTTATTGTTTTGACCTGATAGTATTTACAAACGTCTATGCAAGCCAAGAAAAAATGAATTGTTAAATGCCTTTATTCAAATTAAATCTTTGACTTCATGTTCCTTAAATATCTTGATGAACTGTTTTAAATATTGGTCAAAATACTTAGCTTTGCTATCACTAAATACTAATTATCCTCAAAAGTTTCTAAATCGGAAAAGATTTACAATAGTTGCCTCCAGAAGTGGCTGCTATTAAACACTGTCAGATTTTTCAATATATTGAGAGGCAGAGTTGCAGGCAAGCAATTCAATTCATCGAGTCTAAGGAAAGACAGGAGTTTACGGTAAAGTCTGTAAGCTGTAGTCATGGGCCACAGGTTCAACAATATTTGCTAGATCAGTGTGATTGAAATATGCAGAAAATCAAGGGAGTTTTGACATGCACTGACAGAAGAGCTGAGCAAACACACGCTTGTGCTTTGTTTCACCCAACAGTGCTACCCAACAGCTGAGAAGAGTCAAATAGACAATGATTGGAATATGGCCCCTTCTCTTACATTTTCCCTCAGTGGCTACTGGGAACAGGGCAGAGGACGTGCCTGTGCCATTGAAAACTGTGGACAAATTAAGCTGTGCACATGTTATTACCCAAGAGAGGTCCTGTTCACAGGAAAGGGAAAGCTCATTTCAGTGTCATCATTCAACTGTGCAGCTCCATCACGTGCTTGGTGTGACAGGCCTTACTCTGTTGTCCAGGTTGAGCTTTTTGTCTTTCAAAGGGAAATAAATAAGTGATGATGCCTCTGAAAAGCCACCAAAGTGAGATGACACTGTGACCGACACAGGCTTCTGATTTCCATGAGTTTTCAATTAATGATAAAGTTGCACTTGTTATTTTAATTCAGTTCCTCAAGGCCTGCCTTGGCCATCTGCTGTATGTATAAATGTAGCAATCATTCAGATCAGGGAAAAATGTGTCTGCTATGGCTGTTTGCTCTTCCAACAGGTTTTATTCAGGTAACAACACTGGCCTGGTTTAAAGCCGTCTCTCTGTCCTTTATGAATTAGCGACTTGCACCTAGGTTGTGCAGTCATGACACAAAGAGCCTTGATAATGGGTGCCATGGTTTAGCATGGTGGTGCAAGACAAATTTCAAAATCAGTATATAAAGCAATTCTTCAGTCTATTTAATTGACATACAGTTTGTATGGAGAAGTCAAATCTTTAATTAGAGTAGTTGGTATATGAGAAAATACGGTCAAACTTTTAGCACACAATTCCTTCACCAGCTCCTTAGCTTTTTCCAACTGTACCAGTTGTTTCAATTAAGAGACATTACCTCTCCCTTCAAGCCTTGACTCACTTCTATCCCTAAATCATCACAGTTACAAAAAAATCCTAACGATTTGTCTGGTTAGGATTATCCTAACCATTATCTAGTGCTCAGAAGTATTTCCTGACAAGATAAACAGCTTCTGGTTCTGATATGAACTAGCTTTTTTTTTTAAATTATTATTTTATCAGATTACATTTAAAAATTGTGTTGAAGGAACTTTAAGATTATAAAGTAAAAGACTAGGAAGTACCTCCATGAATATAAGCTGTCTGTAGAGACCAAGTTCATCTTCCTAGGGTGTGGCCTTCACAGTAGAGTCAGAACAATTTTTTCGCTTGTGACTACTTCATTCAGTGCAGCTTTCGACTTTTAGGTTGCTTAGATTGAATCAAGCATTCACCTTTAGACATCTACTTCTCAAGAATTTGCTGAGGCTTTCCTTGCAAAGAATATCACAGCGTCAAGAGTCCTACGGTCTCTTCAAGAGTTTGATCCTGATTCCTGGTGGGAGGGAATTAGATCTCACTTGGAAAAGACTTTGAGTATCAAAAGCTTAGCCAATTTTTTTGATACTTTGATACTTGGAGTATCAGCAATTGGCTTAGCTTAAAGCACTAAGCAAGTTTTCCATCCCCCAAAGTAAACAGAAATGTCAACTCTTAAAATCAAAGGTTAAACAGTAGTGAGTGGAGCATAATGGAAGGTAGGGAACACTGTCTAAAAGGCAATTGAATGGATTATGATCTCTACACTGTGGCCAGAGCTTAAAAAATTGGATGTGGCACAACTTTGCTTTTAGTTCCCACTCTACTTCTTTCTTCAAAATATTAATCTAAGTTTTAGTGCGAATTTTAGTCAGCCACATTTCAAGCAAGTGTATATTATTTTCCTTAAGGCTCAAAGGCTTCTGGGGCTATGGAGGTAGTGTTTTGTCCTATGATGCAGAAGGGATGAATTTCACTGATTATAAATTCATTACCTTTTCAGACATTAAAAATACTTCTACTATTTGTTGGCTACAGAAGCAAATACACAAAATGACATCTTGAGACTGGTTCTAGGTGCCATCCTACACTCACATCAGTGGATTTTCAGCTATGCCTGTGAACAATCACACAAAATGGGCAGACAATGATACGAGTTCATATATGATACATAAGCCTCTCAGGCAATTCGGAAGTGGCTAGTTGGGGTTTAATCAGAGCTAATTTTTCAAAATAGAACAAAAATATGTTAAAAGAGAAAGAAATACTGTTATTTTTCATACTCGTGGAAACTACTGGCCCAAATATTTGCACTGAGCTTCAGAACAAGTTTGTCCCTGCTCACCCTGTGCATGTAAGTCAGAGCAGCCCAGAGCCACTTTAAATGACTGCAGCTGCCAAGAGCCTCTCTGAAACCACACAGCCCCTGAGAACTGGTGACACACAGATACTTTTGATCCTAAGCCTAAAGGACTCCTCTTGTTTCCCTCTCCTCTGGGGCAGGGGTGGGGGGGGTGGGCAGTAAAGCTTTGCCAGTTGTGCCTTTAACCCACCCCAAACTCCCCTGCCCATGGTGGGGTCTCAGCTAGCACACAGGGATGGCTCTGCTGGGGCAGGGAACAGGGAGCCTGTCCTTCCTATCTGCTCCCAGGCTGTCAAAACAAATCAGGTAATGCCCAGGCTATGAGTGTCTGCTTCCTACTGGACTTCAATTACAGAGTGAACACACACAGGAAAAATGCTTTATCCATGGGGCATGCGCGAGAGAGTTTTCTCTTAATACGTGTATTTATTTTCCTTCAAAGTAGATCTAAACAGTGATTTTCCACCCTGAACAAGTATCAGCTGGCTGACACAGAAAAGTAAAGAAAAAGAAAGATCTCTCTCTGGAGCTAATTAAAAATAAATGCTTAAAGGTTGTGTGTAACTAGGCGATCATGAAGCTGAAGTGGTCACCAAATGTTCACTTTTGTCCTGAAAATGAGTATGTGTGTGGCTTTCACTCCTCTCTTCTGTTTCCAAGCCCAGACAAAACTGTTTGCCAGCTCTCTGCCTGTTATGCCAAAATGGATGCTACAGAAGACAGCCTGGGCCAGTGCCTGAGAGTCCCAGCACCCTCTGAGCGTCTGTTTGTCATAAGGATTTAGCAGGTCTTGAGTTCAGCTTTGCTGGATTCTTCGGCTATGAGAGACAGCCAGACAGACATCTCTGGCCAATCTCCTTCAGACAGGTAGGGAGAACAAGCAGATATGAAAATCACAATTTCACAGATCTGGAACACAACCTTAGCAGCAGCATTAACAGTTTTTTCCTAAGAGACAGCAGTCTACCTTGGTCGACCCTCCTATGTTAAAAAAACAAAACAAAACAAAACAAAACAATTAAAAGGAAGGTTTCTTCATGATTTATAAAAGAGGATGGTAAAGGGGAAGGAAGGTGTGTGACATGCCAAACTCAAGCCTGATCAGCTTAGTATCTGCGAAGACAGAAGACTAGTGCCCAGGCATGTGGCATGGGTTGAAGTAGGTCTATGCAGGAAGAGCCTGGGTTGTAGAAAAGTGGCCGAAATGTCTCTTTTTCTCTTCAAAATACACATATGTCCAGAAAAAAAATTTCCTTCTTCCTAGCTAGGCATCAGGCAAATGTTTTGCATGATTCAGTTAGTCTCATGCTTTCTGTTCAGGTTGTTGTAGTGCTACCAAGCGCTATGAAGGCTTCCTCAGCAGAGATGGCAGATAGCAGCAGGATCCCATGCTGTTGAAAGGAAGCCTTCTGAGGACAACTGAAAAATTAGTGAGATCTTTGTTAAATCCCCTCAGCTGGCCCAGAGCTCTGTGCAAAATTCCTCCTGCATGAGATCAAGGGAAGATGGATTCTGGAGATCATGACTAAGAAGCTTCCTCACCTGGCGCTTGGGCCCACAACCTGTTTGTGGCTGGTCCCTACTTTTGAATTTCCTCATCCAGCTGGTCCAGCCAGGAGAGTGTCCCTGCACTGAATCAGTGGATCTGTACATGCACAACACAAAGACGTTTGGATGGAGGTAATAGAAAAAGCTGCTCCCAATGTAGGAGAGGTGCTCTTTGTTCTCCACAGCACGGTATTAAAAACTGTTTGGCCCAGGAGTCTCTTGGAAAGTGGTGTGATCCAGGTAACTCCTGTGCCTGCTGAGACATCGCTGCAAGGCGCCAACTGGCCCCAGCACGCATCCCGCAGTGTGCTGTACAGGAAGGGCGTGCGCTTGTTTGGGGTGAAAGGAGTTCCACCAGGAAATGCTGGCACTTCCAAGAAATGACTCGGGATATTTATTGCCTGTGGAGTGAATGCCAGGCTTGGATGAACAGCGTCCCATCTGACTGAGCCAAACTGAATAGCCTCCCTCCTCCTTGGCAGTGGGGGCTAAGTAAACCCTGCTGAAACTTGAAACACCTTTGTACAATTTGCATATTTCTATGATGCTTGAACAGTGACCATATCCTGCTGTCATTATCCGCTAGGAAGTTACATAGCGGTACTATAAAACAGGAATAAGCTGGACATATGACACATTAGGAAGATAAAGAGGACAGTAAACTTTAGTGTAATATTTTACAAGTCTCTTCACGTGTCATTCCATAAGATCTGTAACCTAGATGATTCAAAAGAACAGCATCGGTGACACGCAGCCTGCGTCTGAGAGCTTTGTTATTCAAATCGGAGAACTAAAAACCCCTCTTGGCCCCAGTTTCCTATCCTCCAGTATAATAAAAATAGTGGTATATTTTCCATTTAGTAACAATCCTACACACATGGCAGATGAGCCACACAGACCATGGAGTGACCCAACATAATTTTCTACACTTTCTGAAGCATTCCATTACATTAAAAAAATGGAAGATTCCCTCTGGCGGTTGTGGACCAGTTCAAAAAACTTTGATGCATTGCACACTTTTTTACTTCCCTGCTTCTTTTTTCTTCCTTCTTTGCAATGCTTGTGTACTCTTTGTTTGCCTGGCATACACTTTTCTCTTACAATCCTGCATTCCTCTGACTTTCCAAAATCTTGTGGCTGTTAAAGGGATCATGTGAAGGTGTTTTAATTATGCTTGGAGCAGGAATGCACAAATTTAAGTATGATCAGGTATCTGTGGCCTGCGTGGAGAACCCTTTCTCCTGATGAGTAGCACTTTAGTGAGTAGTCCCACTGACTTAAATAGATGACTCAAGTAAGCAATGTGCGTTGCAATTAAGAGGTTGAACACAGGTGGAAAACCAAAAGGTGTACGGAAATTCTTCTCTGCTGAGTGTGTGCAACCAGTTCCTGAACAGCATGAGCAGCCAGTGCATGTGTTCACAGGTCCCTCTGTGAACGCACCCTGCTCGGTTTGAGTGTATGCTGGGAATGAGGAAAAATGTCTCTTTTACCTTGCAGTGCCTATTGGTCAATATCTGCATTTTTAAATGGGATTTCTGGAAGGGGAGGAAGGAGAAACTGCATCACAAAGCTGGACAAAGAAACAGGGTTCTTAAGAAATCACACTCCATGTCATTGCTTTGCTGGGTGGCCGTGATGTGTTACAGCTGGAAGCTTTTTTTCTGCTGGGAGGAATTTGGCTTGAGGACTCAAAAACCTGTTCACCATTGCAACCATGTTGGTGGAGGGCAGGCTTCAGCTTTTCATCTGAGCACAGCTGTAGCTGTCAGCCAAGATGTTGCCCCCTTTCTACTCAAACTAGAGAACACAAATGGAAAGCTCCATCATCTGCATCGTCTGTGTCCTCACCTTGTTTTGGGAAAACAGAGAAAGCAAAACAGGTGTCAGGTGATGCTTTATTTTGGATACAGATAGCAAGGGGAGTTCACAACAAAGTGATGCTGATAAGGTCTAAAGCAAGCATAAGCATCTTTTGGGCCCACAGGGGAGACCAAAGCCAACTCAATGCCTGCCTTGCTGCTAGGATTTTTGCTATTACTATGTAACAGATAAAATTGGCATTACACTGATGCTGTGGCAAATGGAGGCATTAATTCAGCCCGTTACTCTTGGCCGTTCCAATGCAAAGCAGGATGGATGTTTGGACTTAGCAAATCCCAGGCAAGGGCCATTCCTCCTTAAAAAAGCATATTTCTGTGGGCAGAAAGGGCTGTAGGAAAGGGAAGCTGTGCTGTTGTCAGTTCGAAGACAGCTCTGTAGTGTGCTGTTTAGGATCCGGCAGCACCCAGCTGCCCACCCAGCAGCGCTCTCAAAAGGAAAAAGGGGCCTTGTCAGCTCTGCAAGAGGAAGAGGAAGCAGCCTTCTCCTCCTCCTTCTTCTCCCCCGTGTGCGGGGGTGAGAGGTCTGGCTAGTCTCCCTGATGGCATGAGGGAGATTGTGTGACCTGCGTGTCCCCTCCTCTCGGTGGGAGCACAAGCACACCCTTGTGCGCGGGCAAAGCAGCTTCCCTGCCCACCATCTATCTATCGCAAGCAGCCTGCTGGTGTGCGACACCCAGGTGGCCTTCCTGCCCTGATGGGCGACACCCGGGTGGCCTTCCTGACCACGCAGGGATGCTGGTCTGCGCAGAGGGGGAAGGTGAGGGACCGACGCTCCAAGTGCGTGGGGGCCGACTTTCAGCGGGTGCAACTCAGTGCAGCCTGTTGGCTTCAGTGGTACTGCGCTGACTTACACCGGCTGAAAACCTGTTCTCTGCTTTTGGCAGAGTTAATGTACTTTCCTTTCTTAGGGCAGAGCAGTCTAATGGTAATTATTGTTATGCGGGAAGTTGAAGTTAATCTCTGTTTTCGCATGAGTATAAATGCCAAGGCCTGCATACATATATTTCAGAAGCAAAGAGAAATTACACACTGAACTGATGGCATTTCATTAGCATTTACATTATCTTTGGGCCCAGAGGGTTCAGTGGAAACCGAGAGTCTTCTGCACAAGGAACTTTACCCACGGCTTTATAAGGGCTTTTTGTATTGGGCCTTGAAAACCTCCAAGGACAGAGAAGGCTCAGCCTCTCTGGGCATCCCATTGCATTGCCTGGTTGTCATCATGGGGAAGAAATGTGTCTTATCTCCAGCCTGAACATCTCTAGCTTCATCTTATGCCTGTTGTTGCTCCCCGGTCCTCCCAGCCAGAGTGCTGTGAGGTGCTCCAAAACCATCTCTGCTTGAGGCTGAACCAGCCCCTCCTCCCAGGACACTGCCCCAGTCCCACCAACCCAGTGGCCTCCTGGAGCCCCTCTGGATTGTCATTCTCTCTCCCCTCTGGGGCCACAAACAGGATGCAGTGCCTGGATGAGGCCTGAGAGGCCCTGAGCCAGGGGATCGCCCCTCTCCCCTGTACAAATCCATCTGCCCTGTAGAACTTACAAACTGGAAAAGAATAAAAAAGAGACAAGCTGGATCACAGCAAAAACAAGGACACAGAGAACTTGTCTTGCCTAAACTTAGCGTGCTTAGCTGAGACCAGAAGACCATCTAGCCCACTATCCTGCCCCTGGGACTAGACAACAGCCCATAGCGGTAGAAGAGTGTAAGGACATGGGAGGTATGCACAAGGGGATTTTTGGGAATGATTTCCCAGTTTCCAAGAACTTGAGTGTCATGGGTGATCAGTTAAGATTTAATAGCTCCTGAGTCACTTTTTGTCCATGAGTTTATCAGATTGGTTTTGAACTCCATGTAAACCTTTACCACTCACAATGTCCTGTGGTAAGGACTTCCACAATGTAACTAGTTAAATGTTGTGTGAAAAGGTACTCCTTTTCATGTTTGGAAAGAATAGGGGTTGTGTTGGAACTACCACTTTCTGCTTTTACTGATGCTCCTTACTTCCATAATTCCCTAATCATCTTCTCTGTTCCACTTGCATGGAGTGCATGGGACTCCACCACATCCACCAGACTGCATGCCTTCAACCATCTGTCTTGCCCTTCTCTGTACTTTACCCAAAGCAGATGCAGGGACAAGGAACGCACAGGGTTTTAAAAATGTGGCTGCAAATCAGTTTGACAGAGAGGTGTTCTCTGTTTTCTTCTCTTTTCCATTCCCAAAAGTTCCTAGGATGGAGTTTGCTGTTTTGATGGAGCACCAGCTGTGCTGTTTGCAAAGCTATATTTTTGAAAGTCAGGATCTTGAGTGTGGATAATTCATTGAAACCCTGCCCCTAAACCAGTAAAGGTCAGGGAGAATTTTACCTCTGCAATCTTCCAACCTCTTTACCTCCACTCCAGTGTCCTGTCTGCTAAACTAAGATGGCTCCCAGGAATACTCCATTGGGGTAGTTTCAGGCTTGCCTAACACATGACAAACTTTGCCCCTCTTTGTCCACAACACAATGATAGTACAACAAGGACTGTGCCCTAGCAAAATACTTTTGTGTTTTGCTATTGGACTGAAAGTTTTATAGCATCTCTGTATGTCTTTCTTTCTGAAGCCCTGCTGATCGTTTTGGGCATTGTATTTACCCCAAACACTTGCACTTCATCTTTTGGAGTAACTTCCTTCAGCACATCCAGCCCCAAGAAAGGTGAGAGGCATTGAAGGGCTGTGGGAGAGAGACGCATGTGAAGAACAGGAAAGAGGGGGCGGGCGAACCCCCGCTGTGTGTACAGTCATCCATAGCCCATATTATGGTGGCAGTCAACCTCCACAGGCACTGCTTCAGAGACGATAAGGTGGCTACAGCATGAGCTGAGTCCATAAACTGGCGTTGCCATTACGCTGGGGGTTACCTGATGCCATCTCAGGGCAGAATCTCTCTCTCTGGGCACCACTGGGAGTTTAGTACCAGTGGCATCAAATTGGTGGTGTCTTGAATCAATGTCCATGAAACGGGAACAAAACCTGTTTTTACTGTTTCACCTATCCCAGAGAGCGTTAACTTTTCTGAAAGTGACATGTGGTTAGTTCAGCACAATATTAAACCCCTACTCTGGCTTTTTTTTTCTTCCTGTCAATGACTTTTTGTGTGGCTAGTGCAATGCCCATAATCATATTTTCTTATTGATCTGAGCAATAGATATGGCCCTTAAGGTTAAATTCCTGTGGCCAGCCTTCCTCAAAAAGATTGTGGCCTGTGGTGTGTTATGTTATGTGTAGGGACACTTGTTGGGCACCCTGTCTGTGCAGCCCAGCAAAAAGGCCACAGCAGGTCTAGTGTGTCCTGCATCCTACCTCAGGCTGGGACCACCTGACTTCACCAGCAACACAGCCTGAAAGGGACAAACAACAACATCTTGTGTCCTGAGTAAAGATCTCACATAAAATGGTTCTCTGTAGATTCCTGGAACAATATTTTGAAGGTCTGGCATCTTTATGGTTCTGCCACAGCTTTGATGTGCTTCCCTGAACAAATTGCTTCATTGCACCATGCCTGAGCTTCCACCTCTATTCAACAGGGAGTCATTATAGGGACTCCCTAAAAGCTAGGAATTATTACAATTAAATCAAACAAATGGTGCTGCTGACAATCTTTTCAAGAACTGATGACATTTCTTGGAGGTGAACACTGTCATTTGCTTGGTGGTTACCAGAAGGCATTCATGGATGTTAGAGCAAATAGTAATTAATTGACCGTGTAAAACAACTGATGACTGAAGAATCTGACTCAGATCCCACCTCTTTGTTTAAACTTGTCTGTAAATTCTTCACATTTTTATTTGGTAAGAACAAAGATAAACTGCTTTAAATGTAACCACAACCTGTAAACATAACATGCAATGTCTGAAGGATGGGTCAGATTTTCTGTTGGGTGAGTGGGTGCAGCTTCCAGGATGAGGTTGAGAGGTTGTCTCAGCAGTTTCCAAGCCTTGAGCATTTCCTCTCTGAAAGAGAAATGCAGTTTTCTGCAGAATGAGGAAGACCAAAACCGCTGTCTTAACGCCAAGGGTGCAAGCTGACAAACTGGAAGAAATGGACATACAAAGGTGGGCATTTCCTGGAGGAGTATTTAGGCTCTTAAAGAAAATAGGGCATGTGGGGCAAAAGGGAGGTTTCACCATGGCTTTCAGTCCAAAATGCAGACAATTAAAGCTTTTGAAAATATCACCCTGAATGAATGAATGAAAGACAATAAACACATGGGTGTAGGAAAGCTCTCCCCCTCTTGAGCAAATTTTGCATTTGTACAGAGGTACACTGGATCCACAGGAGACTGCACCCTCCTCCCCAAATATATCAGACACCAAGAGCTGCTCAATGTTGGTACTTCTATCGTCTGTCAGTCTGCTCATTGCATCTGCTCCATCCGGATCCTCAGACAGCTCAGGCCACAGTATGTGGTGTGAGCCTGGGTGCTAGGGCACTCACTTTACTGCACCAAGGGAAGTCACAGCACAGAGTTTCTTTCTCTGCATCACATTTCTGCCTGCCAAAGCCATTAGCTTACCTGAGAAACTATGGTAAATTTGGAAAAATGCCATTTCCAAACAAGGCCTGCCTTTCCCCATTGTTCACAAGGAACAGCATTTGCAATTGATTGCTTTACTGATCCTTAACTATTTTAATTTTAATAAAGCAACTCTTGCTAGCTAACTATTCTCTCCAAGCTAGTTCAGCTTATCCTCTAGCTCTCAGCACTTTACTCAAGGCAGTCACTCACTCATTTATTTTTGCCAGAACACTGGGATCCGTATCAACGTGACTTATTATTTTCTTGAGGTGTCCCTGACCATCAGACACTTCATCAGATTCTTTAATATCTTTTGCATCCTGTTGCTGTAGACAAGTCATGCACCTGCTGGACCATCTGCCGTTGCAGACTATGATTCAACCCACGCACTCAAGAGATTTCTTTATCCATTACTTTGTACTTTGTTAAATGGTATCTGTCTGTACAGAGAGGCTCTACTGAGGTTTCAGACAAGGGCCAGCCCAAAGGTGTTTCAGACGCACAGGCAAAACCTGATGTTTTTTCCCTGCCATTAACTCTACCTCCAGAAGTTGAAAGGAGCACACGGGGAAACCTGCAGGGCAGAGCATCTCAGCACGGTTTGGCCCGCGGCCAGTGAAATGTCAGGTCTGAGACAGAGCAGTGGCACAGCCAGCCCAGCTCTTCAGGACTCAAGCACAAAATGGCAAAGCGCTGGCGCTTTTGTTCCTTTCCTGCCAGTTTTCTTGCCTGTTCCTGACCTTGTCTCATGTTCCTTTTCTTGCTTATATTTATAGGATGGCACTAAAAAGCCTTGATGTAATCACCTGACGTTTGCATGAATTTTTGTTATGCTGTTTATTTTTTTTCTTTCTTTCTTTTTGCCTGTCACAAATCAGCCTGTTGAGGATTTCTTCTGTATGTTTATTAGGCAATTCAGCAAATATCCAGATTTCCATCACACTCCCAGAGCTTTGCATTCACAGCAATATTTTCTTTTCCAATTTCCTTGCAGTATGGGCTCTGGTTTATTTTGTTGCATACATGACCCTGCATCACTAAAAACCATACAGCTGAGTTTAGTGTTGCAAGTAAGTCAATTGTCTTCTTGAATTTCTTCACACTGTCTTCAGTCTCTGTGGATACATGTTGTTTCACTGCCTGCTAAGAGGATATTGACGGTATTGGCAATATTGGCAATAACAGCATATTGGCAATATTGAAAGGCAAGGCAACTAAGGTCAGTCTTAATGTACCGTATTGGAAGCGTGCATTCCCCAGGAATACTTTTCTTCGATGACTTACTTGTTTAGTCTCGCAAGATCCTTTGGAGTTGGTGGTTTTGGTCAGAGTTCCTGGGCAACTGATACCTTGTGAAGACACTTGACAAAAAATGTGTTTTCTTTGTTTTCTTTGTGCAATAAGTTGTTACCAGTGGTTCTGCTCTGCAACCCGTTGGTGTGAACACATCGGTTACTGGTGCACCCCGGAATATTTCATGGCATTTTTGACCCCTCCCAGGTTTTACTGACAGGTTCTTACCAAATCATCAGGATTTTGTCAACTGTATTCTCTTTGCTTTTTCTGTCACAAGTCCTTTTAATCTGAAGCCACCACACAATTAAAGTGACAGACATAAAGAATGCTAATAGAAGGCTGACCATCACTTACCTGATGCAGAACGAAAACTGTCAAAAGAAGGAATAGTTAATACCCATTGACAGAGAATAGAGATCAGTATGCACTGGAAACAGTGTCCACTATCAGTCCATTATTAGGTTGAGACCCTGGGTTTTGTTATAAACGTTACCTTCCCCTCTCGGAACATAAACTTTGTGACTTGGGTGACTAGCCACATAGCTGAGATGGTGACTCTGGAATTACCAAGTTCTCCACAGCAGCTGTGGTGAATAACTCAGGAGCAAACTATAGGATTAAATGTGTTTGCATAATGGGCCACCATAGAGCTACACAGAGCAATCAAATTATCAAATAGCACTTCCATATTCTCCCTTATAACTGAGATATCTGCATTCTTTCTGTGGGTTAATCACGAACAGACCAAGGTCTGTGCTTGTGGAACAGCATATTCATTGTCAATTTTTAACTCATGAATAAACCTGCAGGCGGAATTGCCATTAAAATACTTTTGTTCTCTGCTCAGCGAGGTGATCCCACAACTTCCAGTGCTTTACTAGCAAGCTGTATAGGACTAGTACATTTAGGGTAATAGGATTCCTGTCTTGGCTCAGTTTTGAATGTTTTATGAGTCAATTAAAACCACTTGAAAGAATTTAGTGACACAGGAACCACACTTTTTATTCCCTGACAACTGAGTCCTGCATTGTTTTCATAGGGGTAGGATTAATGAAGGTTTTTAAAAAACTTTGCCCCAAAAGGAAGTACCCAGATCCCAGTTATTTGTATTTTTAAGCACTGAAACTTGGCAGACAGGGCACAGCTTGTAGGAATTTTCCAGTGAGCCAAAAGAACCCTAAATATACATGTATTTAGGTCTACAAGTGTGCTAAAATACTGTGTTTACTAGGATCTGTGTGGCCCCACAGCACCTCCTGAGTTGTATTTTGTACGTGTGTGTGTGTGCGCGCGTGTGTGTCTGTATGACCTGAGGATCTGGAGAGAATTCTGCATAAAGCATATTTCACAAAAGGTTTTATCCACAGAGGAAGTCACACCAGCTTGATTACATCAGGGCACTTACAGTGCTGAGGGTCTCTAGCTTGACTCCCTATTGAGACTTTCTTTAAAAAGGGAGGAATTAGTGAGCAAAAAGCAAGGCTATTTGCTATCTATATGTTTTAGTCTAGGGATCATCTGGAAATAGTCATGATGTGTTAGGGCCAAATGTTCAGGCATGCAAATCACTATTCCCATGGACTTCAAAGGAACCGTGCTGATTTTCCACCCTCAGGGATCTGACCTCTGGATTTTTCTTCAGCCTTCACACCACATTCACTACCTTCCATACCACACCTTTTGCCAAACAAAGTTATATTTAGCCCTTTTTTCTGGTATTTTATGCTGAATTCAGTTTTCCCACCAGCACTAAGCAACCCATAATACCTTCATTCATGATTCTGAATGTCATGAAAAGATGTCATGAAGTCATGAAAAGAAAAATTAAGATCTTCTTAAAATGTAGTTTTAACTTCCCCTTGGCAATCTTTTACGAGGTGTATAGCTTGGTAATTTCTGATGCCCCAAAATGAGGAAGTGAGACAGTGACCACAGGGGTCTGGTCACCCTAACTGTGGCAGAAGGATAGGGCAACAGAACTTCACACCATGTCTCTACACTTGTGGAAAAAAAGGAAAGTAATTAGTCTGGGAAGAAAGAACAAGTTCATATAAACGGCTCTGAACCAGCACTGACTTACAGGTCACTGAAGTCACCACTTTCTTTTAGAAACATGATGAAGCCTCATGCTGACCTGAAACCTTAGGCATTTGTTAAATTGCATGCAAAGCAGAAGAACACAAAACTGGTCACACTGGGTCAAACTAAAGTCCCATCCAGATTAATATCCATTTTCTAACAATGGCCAGGAGCAGGGTCCTAAAGGAGATTACAAGAGCTGGGCATGTAGAGAGCAATTTTCCAGATTTATGCTCCCAGCTCCTGTCTGTCAGCCAGGTACCCTATTCTTAGGATAACTACAGAGCACCCAGGTGTATTTGGGGTGCATTTCCCCTCCCCTTCCCCCCTCCCAGCGTCTGGCATGGCTCAAAACAGACAAATATACATTTTTTGCTCTGGCCTGTCTGCAGGTAACACCTCACCTCCACCCCACCCGCCAGGGTACTGTGTTTAACACAATTTCAAAACATTATTTTTTGAGGCTTGAAATAACTGGATTTCCCCAGGCTTTAATTTACCACTTGACTAGTTTCCCATTTAACCTTTCACTTCAATCCTTATTTCACAGCATGAAATGAAACCCCTGCACACCATATTTCTCTTTTTGAGGCAAGCCTACCAAAATTATCTTCTGCTTGGATGTGATGGGAAGTGCATGCAACTTGCTGAAACAACTCAGTGAAAGCAATGTATTACTCCTCATAGAAAATTCTCATTGAAGGTTGCAGCTGAGAAACTTTGATAGGAGGAATGGCATATCAGACATATTTTACCAGAAGTTGCACTTATTTAGAAAGGAAAGGGCATGAAAACTTTCTGAAAGAACAATCCTTACCAAACCCCATTTCTGAAAGGTACCTAAGTCTGTGCCTGGCTTTAAGCAAAGAAGTTGCCATAGAAATACTCCTGTGCTTAATATGATGCCTGCTAAATCAGGGATTTAAGCAGGGACACTGCAATTACTAACACAAATTTTCACAGCCTGAGCTAAACAGTCAAGACTTGCTAGCTATAGATATATATTTCTTACACAGATAAGGCACAGCAGGCTATCTTGCCACTGGTTCAGGCATTAATTAGACACAACTTAATTATCCTGCTGGATGAAAGACCTTAAAACAAATCTGGAGTGACTGTACATCCTCTCTAACACTGTATTTATTCATTTTTGCCTAGGATTTAAATAAGAAGAGTTATGGAGAAGACAAAGCCCACACAGAGAGACTCCTCCCCCCACATGCAATATGTTTTTGTTTACTGCTGCTCATCTAGCTGATTTTCATGGGCAGCAAAAGCTCCAGTTGAATCACAACAGTTCTGAACTAACTGTGAACGTGCGTGTGTCCGTGTCTGTGTGTGTGTGTGTATACACATGTGGGGAGGTATATGCACGGGCAAAGTCTCATCCTTCATTTTGTATATTAATGACAAAATGGATCCAAACAATTTCTGTATTTAGTAGCAGGCCATTTAGCTGAGCTCTCAGTGAAATCCATGCAAAAACTGTACGTCTGCATGTCTGGTCTATGGGGCTAGACCTCTTGGTATGCTCAGACAAGAGGGAATACCCTCAGTCACAGTTGTCCCACCACATACTGGGCCAGGGACAAAGAAAGCATAGTAGTGATCAGAGCACTTATGTAAAAAAAAGGCTAGTCTCAGTTCCTGTTCCTGCTCTCCTAAGTATTTCACCAGGCCAAAATTTTTGGCCAAGGTGCCTAAGAGCCTGGCTAACTCCTGAGAGATGAGAGATGTGCACTTGCGTCTCTTCAGACAGATAGAGGAACCGAACTCAGGTTTCTCCTTCTTGGGGAGAGGACATTTTCCAACACTGGGCTGTTAGCACAGACACAAGGGAGGTAGTCTGTCCTCATTGCAATCATTTTTACATAGCATCTGCTTTTTTTCTAGTGTTTTTGTTTCACTCTGGGGCCGTGAATGCACCTTCCTGCAGCTTAGAGTTGAAAGCCTCCTAAGCTTCAATGAGGCGTCTTGTCTTATTGTTAACACTTGGGTAGCTTCTTGCTTAGCAGACATGGCAGTTGTGAATCTCACCAACAGGCACTGAACACTCCTCAGATGCTGAATGTGGAGCCTATGTGCCTAATTCAGGATGCTGTTTTGATGACCAGATCATGAAGTGTTTGGAGCTACAAAGCCAAGAACTGCTGGGTCTAAATCCCCCCTCAATTCTAACTCCTTTTCCCCTTCTGTAAAGAAAGAGGCTAGTAGCTTTGCCACACAGACACAGGGGTGTTTTGAAGACGAGACATCTTGGAGACTGCATGTCATTGAGATAACCTCATGAAGAAGGCTGTAACAACCTTGGGTGGCAGCGTAGGCAAAACACTCCAGAGTGCTTGAGCTGCACTGATTGACGGCGAAGGGGAGCTGTTTTCTTCACAGAGCCTGTGGAGCAAAGACAGCATGAAGTGGAGCCCTTGAGGACCCATCAGACTAGCCAAGCAATTTAGTGAGGGACTCTGGAATAATGCACCTAGGTTAATTGCACTGCGTCGGGAGCATCATTTTTGCTCCAGGCTGGTGCCTGTGCTCTCTGTCAGTTGGCTGGCTACAGGACAGGCCAGCTTGTTGTTGAAGAAGAGGGGAGTCACAGGGAAGCAGAGGCCACAATTCCAGTGCTCTTGTGATGGAGAAGACCACACAAGATACGGAACTACCTGTGTGGCTTGACAGTTTAGAGACAGAAATAGCTTTACCAAACCCACCGGGCAGAGCACAGTTTGAAACTGGTGACCACATGGGTGCAGGTTTGGAAGGGATTGGGGCCAACATCCCTTTTGAGATGTGTCACCACAGAGGTAAGGAATGAATGCTGGCCGTGATGGGGCACAGATTAACCACAGATTTATACCCAGAGCGTGCCAGTCTAATTCGGAAGGCCTGCTGGTCCCTTGTGAGTGCAACAGGATGATGTGGGTTATCATGCTTGGCCGCTGAAGTCTTGCTCACAGTGATAAAAATCAATCTGGATCCAAAACAGCTATGCATTTAATGTGAATTTGTTAAACCACATTAAAGCTCTGTTTTGGCATTTTTAATCAAAGGTGCATTTAATGTGATTAGAGTTTATTACCTTAACAAGTGAATTTGTCTGAACTTAATTTCAGAATTTTTTTAGTCCTGAATTAGAATATCCACCCAGAAATTGAATGAAGTTCCAATATACACTTAAATTATGTTGGATTCATTTTCATGAGAGCATAACGTGTGGACTGAACACAGGTCAAGTGAGAGAGCTGTCAGAACTGCCGCTGCTGGAGGAGCTTGGATTCAAACAGGGGCTGCCAAAATTATTCCTCTTAATAGATTTTCACCTTCCATGCATTTTCACTTATTTTCTTTTCAGAGGCAGTATCCTTGATTATGACTAGTGATGTTTTTCAGGAGTGTAATAACCTGTAGAAACTTTGGCCTGATATGTTTTTGAGGAAGATAAAGCTTATGCCCATTAACTACACAAGATCTTTTCATTCATCTTACACCGAACAGCATCAATGTCTTGCACATTTATGGGGCAAGCAGTTATGACTAGATGATCTAAAAAGTTCTGAAACAGTAAATGTTAAAGTATCTGTTTCTCTTGTTATGACAGTTCTCCGAACTTTCACAAATTGAGTCTGTAAAAATTATTGGTAAATTGGAGGCTACCAGAGCTTGTTTGTAGCAACATATATACAGACACATGTACAAACAATTATGAAATGTGCTATTTCCTGAAAAGAGACGTTAATGGGACGTCATCACCTGTCACGATTGCTGCTGTTGCCAAAGATGTTGGTCTGTCAGCTCGACCTTTAAACCACTGTTAGGATACTTTTGTGTAATCAAGATTTGCATCTTCAAAATGTCAGTAGAACAAAAGCAACTGTTGTCCTGACTCAGCTGAGTAGATGTCAAAGACTTGGTGCTTAGCTGCTGACAAAATTTCAAGTCCAACTTAAAGTAAGAATGGGTTTTATTCACAGCTATCGTTAGGATACATCTTGACCTGACCGTTTAGTTCTGTTTATGCTGATGTTTCTTACTCTTTTCTTCCCACCAATGGAGTGGCAATAAGCAGTTTTGATGTTTATTGTCATCCCGCTTGCCTTCATGGGTTTTAAAGGAACACCAAATAAAGAAAAAGAGAAATTGGCAGACCTCAGTTTAAGAGAAGACTGAGAATGGGGTTAAACCATGAACTTTATTAATTCAGGAACTGATTTTGTTAAATGAGTATGTTTTCTGTAAGGGAGAAAAAAAAAGGTCTTAAAACACTTTATATTCTCTTGGTCAGGCATTGGAGTCTCAAAGTATTTGTAATTAACCCCCATTTGTATGGCCAGTGTATTTGTAAAAATGGACCTAGAAGCAAAAGAAAATCAGATTGTTGAAGTTTTATTCAACTGTTTGTTACTCTGGAGCACTTTCTATTTATTTTTATTTACTGATCTGTCTCTTTTGCCCTGCATTGCATTTTGCAGAGATGTTTGTGTGAGTGAAAAATTAGACTTAGCAGCATTCTGCATTCACTTTGCGTGATGTAAATAATTGCACAAAGTGCAGAGGTCCAGAGTAGCCAGACTACAAACAGATAGATGAACTTGGTCACAGGCAGAGCTTAATTTTTATACTGAAGAAGTTTACATGGAGAGAGCAAGGAGATGAACAAGTAAAAGCTCCATGCAGACTCTATCCGTGTGTTGGTGACAAGAGGGCACCTCTCCGCTACCTGTCCTATGATGAACTGATGCACATGAAAGTTTGACTTCAGTTCCCCAAGTAACTGAGTCATTTTTATGAGGTTGTGCAGCATGTCTGAGCTATGGTTCCCACTCCACTGGAATGATGTAAATGGGTGCATGCCTCTATTCCAAGACGTCCAAAGTGGCCTTTGGATGTGGGAACTGATAAAGTGCTTTGAGATCAGTACATTGGATGTGCTGTAGCAGCTCAGAAGATTGTTGTACATTGTGCATTTTCTGTCCGGTCTCTGACAAGCCCACCGTCTACCACAGTACAGCAACTGAGGGGGAAAAACAACTCTTTTAACATGGTGTTAAATCAGCAGCTACCTACTCTGTTGAAGTACTTCGCAGCTGGCTACAGCAAAGAAGGAGAGACAGTCTTATGTGCTATAAGCAATACCTGCTTCTTTCTCATTGGTGTATACAGGAATAAATCACACCCTTCTGCTGCAGATCTATGACCCATTGTCTAAAATGAATTATTGTCTTCATTCTGGGAATAATAGGCTTACTTCTGGGGCAGATTTCACGTACATTTTCCCAAGAAATTTCCAATTTCTGACAGAGAAGGTGCCAGGGAGTCAGGAATTTGGCGTTTCAGTTTTAGGGGTTCATTTTGAATGCATCTTCGGGCTCCTGGGGTCTTCTCACAGTAACGCACCCTCAAAAAGAAAGTCTTTAGTGGGGGTCTGTCTGCGTCCTGCTCACGGCGCCTCACTGCTGATAACTCCCTGGAACGACGGTCTAATACTGATGAACACGGCGTGAAGGTAATGTTTACCTTGAACATTTAGATTTTGCAGAGTACAGAAAATCAGGTCATATCGAGATTATTTAAAAGTACACTTTGTTACCCAACATAGTCCCTTACATTTTGCTGGAGTAGGCTCCCTCCTTGCTGAGTAGTGACCCCTTAAGGAAAAACAGGGCTACTGCCGCCAGTAATTTCTCCCCATCTCCAGCTGATCTTCCGTGAGATTTGCTTTCTCTCCCCGCTCTGCCTGGGGGTTATTGCCTCATTTTCGGTTCAGCACATTTGAGAAAGGATGTCATAACACCGTGTATCAAGAAATCCAAAATGTTGCTCAAATATATCGTGCAGCAGGCATCTTCTGTAACTTTTTGTGTAAAGAATTGTACACGTCTTTTTTTTTTTTCTTTTTTTTTCCCCGTGGTTTGGTTTGTTCCCTAGTGCTTTATCGCCAGACCACTTAGGAAGTCTATTTTGTTGCCTTATTGTTTTGCAGTCGATGTTGTTCAGTCCTCTAATTTTACTGTAGAGATAGAACTTACACAAGCATTAGGTTTTTTCTGTTTGTTTCAAAGTCCAAATGCTGAAAAACCAGCATTGTTTAACCAATGCGTTCTTCAAAAGCTTCTTGCTCCAGGGCAGTATCTTGAAAAAATTGAACCCTGAAACAGAGCCCTAAAACTTTCATCCAAAGAAGATGAGGAAATAGGTATATGTTAGGTTTGGAGTGTTTTGTCTTTTTTGGGCCTGACTCGGGAAGATTTTTTGAGTATTTTCAGTCATATAATAATGAAAAACAATTCTATAGCATCTTTTGTGCATGGTGATCATTGTAAATGCTTTTGCAGGCTAAGGGACATGCAGAATAGCCTCCTCAAGAGAAGGAGGAAACACTAAGAACTGCAAAGTAGCAATCCTAGTTTTAGGCTCTGATCCTACCTGGTTTTCCACGTTGCATGACCTTTCCAAGCATACAAGAAAAACCTTCCATTGTGACATTTTAAGTAGGTTTTGCAGATCTTTTCTGTAACTTCTCAGAGTATTGTGTTTCCCACCTAATGGTGTAAGTGCATGTCCTACAGATAGTGGTTATCTGCACTAGTGAGGAACATGGCTCAGGTTAGCTGAGTAACTATATATACAGATTCTTGAAGTTTTCCGGATAACGGTGGAGTTCAGCTTGTGGTATTTACACTGTTACCAGTTACTTTAAAGCTGTCTCGGGTTTGGCTGTATCGAGTGCAGTTTCTTCTATGAACTGCAGCAAGGCTTTACCTGACCAGCTCTCACTTTGTGAGAATTGGTGGTTCTGGGATCAGCCCCCTGAGAGGATACAAAAGTAGGAACAGACCAACACTGAGAATATGGCCTGGAAGTGCGACCTCCCCGTGGGCAGGATCCCCTTGCAAAGCACCAGGTGCGGGAGCGCACGCTAACCTCGCAAATCCCCCTTCCCTTGAGCATCCCCCGCCGCCGCTGGGGGGGGGGGGCGGCACCGCCGGTAACCCCGCAGGAAGCCGCAGCTTAAGCAGGTGTCTCAGTGGCAGCACGCAAGCACCCTGAGGAGCCACCGCGGACGCCGCCGCCTCTCGCTCTCTCCCACCGCGACCCCCGGGAGAGTCTCCGCTCCATCTCCTCCGCGGCGAGCCCGCAGCTCGTCCAGCCCCGGAGCCACCCGCCTTCGCAACGACCCACCGCGGGCTTTGCCGATCGTCTGGGCGGCACCAGGCTGCAACACCCGCCCCGTCCTGCCCTGCCCTGCCCCGCCCCGCCGGGGACGCGGTGCCTGCGCCCTCCGCGGGGCTGGGGCCGGGGCCGGGGCCGGGGCCGCGGCCGGGGCCGCCCCACACCCTGGGGCCGTGCAGGCTCCTCCCAAGAGCAAGCGTGCGGTGCCTGGGGCGGGCATTAGTGAGGCGTGTGCCGAGGGGGTGTGGATGTGGGCTGGAGTTTATTATTATTATTATTAGGAAAGAAAGGGAAAAGAAAAAAAAAAAGGAAAAAAAAAAGGGGGTGGAGGAGGAGGAGGGAGGGGGGTGAAGGGAAAAAAAAAAAAGGCCCGGAGAGGAGTTTCCCAAAACTTCCAAGCAACTCGCTGCTCCAAGTCCCAGGCGGCAGAGGCGGGCAAGAGCGATGCTGGAGCCGCGGGCGCTGCGGGAGCCGACAGCGGCGGCGGAGGGGGCGGCCGCGGGGATGGCCGCGGCAGCGGCGGGGAGCGCGGTGCCGGCCGGAGCCGGGATGGCCGAGAAGAAAAAAGACGGCAACGGCAGGAAGGGGAGGAAAGGCAAAGGGCCCGGCAAGAAGCCCGCTCCGCCGGAGGAGGGCGAGGCGCCCGGGTCCGCCACAGGTAAGCCCGTCGGCAGGTGCGGAGGCCGCCCTGCGCGGACGCACCGCGCTCTTCCCGCACTCGCGGTGCCGCAGGCAGCGGGCGCATCCCCGGCGGCCGCCCCGGCCCGGCGGGGTTGCGCGCCCCGCGGCGGCGGCGGCTGCTCGCCGAGCTGCCCGGCCCCGCGGAGCGGCAGAGGCGGTGGCGCTGCCGGGAGCCCCTTCGCGGTACCGCCGCGGGCCGGTCTGCCGCGCTCCCTCCCACCAGCCCCGAAACCCTGAGCGGCTCTCGGCCAGCTGTTGCTTTTTTCATTTCTTTTTTTTTTTTCTTTTTTCCCCTTAATGTTTTTGGAGGGCGTGGGGCTCTCTCTCCTGTTACAAAACACGTTTTTCTATCCTTTCCTTTTACCAGAAATCACTTAGCCGAGCTGAACAGATGGCAAACTTTCGTGTGGGGTATTTTGTCTAAACTTGCAGCTATTTACTCAGGGATGATCAGAGAGGACCTTTCGCTGGCTTAGCAGCACGTGTTATTTCTCACATGCTTCCCCATTATTAAGCGTAAGAATTCCTGCCAGTGATACCCTTGTCCTTTGTAGGTGTCCACAGAGGTAGGGTCCAAAGGTAGGGTCACAGCTGTGCATGCTGCTTCACTCGACACAGTTATTTATTTCTATCAGCCATGCGCCCCAATCAAGATCAAGACTTCTAGTGCCGTACAAACACACAGGAGCGCACGATGCTTTTCCTAGAGAGCTCGTGTTATGCCACCTAGTTTATCAGAAAGCCTGGTGCTACATACAGATGCACTTAGCTTTTTGCAACAGCAATGTGTAACTGGAGTTATTGGATTTTTATCTATGTCTTTGAATTCTTTGTTGTTTGTGGGAAATTGTTTTAAAAGAAGCCTATGAAAAGCAGTCAGTTGCCTGATTTGGGCTTTCCTTTCTTTCTTTCTTCCTTTCCTTTCTTTCTTTCTTTCTTTCCTTTCTTTCTTTCTTTCTTTGTTTCTTTCTTTCTTTCTTTCTTTCTTTCTTTCTTTCTTTCTTTCTTTCTTTCTTTCTTTCTTTCTTTCTTTCTTTCTTTCTCTCTTTCTCTCTTTCTCTCTTTCTCTCTCTCTTTCTCTCTCTCTTTCTCTCTCTCTTTCTTTCAAGCCCCAAAAGGTAAAACTTTCTAGATATATCACAGTGAATTTTGCTTAGAGCATCATGGCCAACATGATGCTGCTCTAGACTTTAATCATCAGCCCTCAGGGAGGGTGTGTGTGATTCAGCAGCAACAGGTATCCCTTTGGGCTAATAATCTTTAGAAACTAGCACTGCCCAATGCATCCTGTTCTTTTGTATGTCTCTTGGAGACACAGCTCAGCCAGCTTCTGCTCGGCAGTGGGTGTAAATGAGTTTCAGGTACAGCAGGGGAGGTTTTGCTTGTTACGCCAAGCTAGAGACAAACTCTCCTTTTGACGTTCTTTCTCCCTCTCTCACTGGGTTTTTGTAACTCTGCTTGCCATTACAGTAGGCAAGAATTCCTTTCATCACAAAAAAGACATTGAGGTGCTGGAGCGGGTCCAGGGAAGGGCAACAAAGCTGGTAAGGGGTCTGGAGAATAAGTCTTACGAGGAATGGTTGAGGGAACTGGGTTTGTTTAGCCTGGAGAAAAGGAGGCTGAGGGGAGACTTTATTGCTCTATACAAGGACCTGAAAGGAGGTTGTAGCCAGGTGGGAGTTGGTCTCTTCTCCCGAGTAACAGGCGATAGAACAAGAGGAAACAGCATCAAGTTGCACCAGGGGAGGTTTAGGATGGATATTCAGAAAATTTTTTACACTGAAAGGGTTATTAAGCATTGGAACAGGCTGCCTAGGAAAGTGGTTGAGGCACCATCCCTGGAGGTATTTAGAAGACAGGTAGACATAGTGCTTAGAGATACAGTTTAGTGATAGCTTTTGTCAGAGTTAGGTTGGTGGTTGGACTAGATGATCTGAAAGGTCCCTTCAACCTAGGCAATTCTATGATTCTATGAATTGTGAGCATCTCCTGCTAAAACTAACTGCCTCTTGGAACTTCTGGCAATCTTATCCATGATAGCTGGGCTGTTTGAAGTGTTTGGGGTTTTTTTGTTTGTTTTTTGTGGTTGACATAGAAAACAGGAGGACAGTGACATGTTGGAGGATTTTTTACAGGAAAGCTCTGTCGACGAAGTGTAAAGGAGACACACATTTTCTGACTGTGCGCCTCAGAGTCCCATAGTGTCCCATCCCATTCTTGTAGCAGAGCTTTCTTTTTCCTGCTTTGTGGACAGTTTTCTGTCTCCAGTGGAGCAGGGTAGCCACACTGAAGGAGCTGGGACAGTCTCAGGAAGCTGGGGCCAGCTCTGCACAGGGTGCAGAAGACTCCACATGCCTTGGGTTGGGCACTTGTGCTAATGCTGAGGGAGCAGGCAAAGGAGCTGTGAACCAGACAGGGTATTTTTTGAGTAGTCCAACCAAGTCATCTCTGAACTAGGCTGAGATTTTTGAGAAGATGGTCTTCTTTCTCTGGTGGGGGGTGCCAGAATAACGTTCTGGAGGATCCACACAGGTATATATCAGCTAAAGTTTAGGTATCCGTGTGTATTTAATTCCCAGTACGGGTGCTGTGGTCTCATCGCGTCTGCATGGGGACAGTTTTATCTGAAAATCTGAAAGGTGGCCAGTGTAGATTGAGATTCACCAAGGCAGGGTTCAGATCATGCCAAGCTCCTAAGGCTTTGCCAAAAATCCACAGTGCTCATGTCCCTGCTAAGCCAAAATATGTCAGTGTTTGAACGAGAAAAAGTTCATTTTTCTGGCAAATGCTTACGTCAGTTCCCCAAAGTGCCAGTATGTTTTTGTCGGTATGAAAGGGTACCGCCTTCATCCATACCTGACATACTAGTCAAAAGTTTCCTGTGTGGGCAAGAACTAAGCATTCTTCTATCTTATGTAATTAAAATCCCACTCCTTCCAAGATGATTGTACGTGGCAGAGTAATTCACATGTGTAGCTAAATCCGTGTAGTGTTTGCAGCTATGGTGTCTGATAGGAGAATGAAATACAGCATAAGACATCACTGAGACATTACTGTACGCTTGACTCACAATCAAATAATGTCATGCTGGCAATTTTACATTTATAAATTCTACCTAATCTGTTACTTAAGGATATTTTCTGTTCTGGGGGGCACGTAGAACAAGAACTGATACTTTAGAAGAGAAAGAGCAGGAAGATTGGTCAATATCAAAAGTAGCAAGAGAGCAGTTTTAAATTTCATGCAATGGGCTTTTATTCTGTCTGTTCAAATATATTAGAGCTTGAATTAATGACTGGGCTACACGTGTTGATTAACAGTACTTACTAGGGATGACACGAAGGCCTTCTGACTTAGGTGAGACCATGATTTCTCCTTTTCACTAATACAGTTTATCAGTTGTACCTCATGATCACTTAGTGTGTTTAGGATGTGCAGTCTGAGAGGTCATGAAAGAGTTTTGCTTTCTAGTTACCTGCTTTCTTAAATTGTTGTCATCTTCTCTGCTATGTTCTCTTCTGCCAGTAGTCTGCATCTGCTCATGGTCTTTCTTCTGTATGAAAAACAACAGCTTGTAGCCAGCCATCAGTTTTAATATCTGTGCATTTGCACAGAAGTCCTTAGCAGATCTTGATTTTTTTGTTTAGTCCTGTTTTGTCTGATCATAGCTTCTCTCAGCTTAGTTTGCTTTTGGCTGTCAAAGTATACCACGTATCCCTTCAATCTTGGATCTGGAAGCATTGTCTTATTGGTAACTTGTCACCAGGTTGAGAATCAGCTTTATTATTTGGAAAAAAAATGTATGTGAAAATGTTTCTTTATTTTACTCTGTCATAACTTATCTGGGAACTCGAGAATTGCTGTTGGAGAATAAAGTTAAAGCCTTATTGGAAAAAAAAAACCTGTGTGGGTTTGGCCTTCTCTTCTCAGCGGCACAGTGTTAACACAGAAAAAAACATCTTCATGTTTGCCATTGCCCAGGTGAAATCAGGGCTCTGTTACAAAAGTTTGGGGAGTTTCATGTTGCTATGGTCTCTTTGTCACTAAAGTTATGTAGAAGAACATTTCCCCCCCTCACTTCAAGTGGTCTTGAACAAACTGATTCTGTCTGGTTTGCATCAAGTCCAGAGCAGTTGTATTTTCCTTCAACAGGGCACTATGGGCCATGATAAGTACAGGGGGTGGAAAACTGAGGAGAGAATATTACAAATCGACGGAAGCTTACAGCTTTTCTCCAAGTGATTTCACTGAACTGCTATGCCAACTGAGTATGCAGACAGGCTCAACAAATCTGCCATCAGGGCTTCCTAGGGTATCACCATCACACTGAAAATACATCCAGTCCAAGCAGAGAAACCTAATGCAGGAAAGCTGAGGATGTGACGCAGGGTCTCCAGACCTTCCCCTCACAGCGGCACTGCTCCTGATTTAGGGTGCTGTTATAGCAGGAGCAGGGAGGCCGGGACTGGGCTCACTGTGTCATCCCAGCCTTATTGTTGGACCACATAAGATGGTGCTAGTGAAGTGAGAGAAAGGAATCAGCCCAGGAAAAATCCCTGTGTGGAAGAGCGGTGTTTTGGTAAATAAGGTGGTGCAACAGCACATTGTCTGCCCAGTGCCTTTGTCAAGTGTTCCCAGACATCTCAGGGAATGTGAGTTTTCAGGTAGTTTCTGCTTAGCAGAGAAGATGAGGGAGAGGCTGCTGGGGCCAAAAGGACAAAGCGTGAGAAGACACGAAGTATTTCTGAGAAAAACACCTTGATGTGTGCGAAGCCTGACAGAGCTGTCAGAGCAGTGAACTATGTGTCTATGGGTTATGTCAGCGACTCTCTAGTTCAGTAGCAGCAGTAGGAAGAGCAAGGCTCTGCAAGAATCTGGTGCAGAAAGACAAAGTTGGTGGAGATGAGGGAAGAGCAGCAAAGATGGGTCCCAATCGTCATTTCAGTGAGGTGACCTCAGCAGCATTGTTCTGAACACATGTGTACTTGCAGAGCCTAGAGAAGGGACGTTGCAGCTGCTGACATAGAAAATAAGTCCCTCCTGGTGAGAAATTGAATTTAGACTTAAATAAAATGCCAGAGCTTTGAGACTACATTACAAAATAAACAGCACGAAGTTCAGATGAGATGAGTGTGACTGAGCATCGTCTTTGACTGCATCCTGGTAGCAGGGTTGGTTGGCAGAGGAAGAAATGGTTTTGATCCTATTAAAGACCAAGGTGCAGGTCAGGGCTTGGTTGGGAGGATTAAAGCTCAGTCTGAGGCTTGCTAAGTTTAAATTGATACTCAATATTCATTAAGAGAGGTCAGAAGGCCAGGCTGTATTTTAGCATGAATTGAAGACAAGAGCCTTGGAGATGGAATGAGAGCTGTGATTTCTGGTAAAACTTGTCCAATTCTAGAGGGAAACCATTGCTTAGAAGGAGTGACACCTTCTTCTGGTGTTTCCAGGCCAAAATATTTAAGTGCTGCTGGTATGCCTGGTCATTTTTCTGGGAGGAAAGCCTCTCCACCTGTGTGCAATGCCTGAATGCTCCAAACATTCCACACAATCTTCAGAGCAATTTTGAGAATGAATCCTTTAAAAAGCATGCGAGTGTGTTCATGTTTTGTGAATAAATGAGATTAGTCACCATTCAACCTTTTTTGACTTACCACTACAAGTACTACTTGACTGTAGCCATGGGAATGCAAATAAAATTGCGAGGACATACCAATACAGTTGTCCAGTAAATGCTACATGTGTATAGAAAGACATTCCCCCTGTGAAATAAATTGAGAAACTGTTCTGAACTTTGTGCAAATATTGATAGCTGGGCAAGGCTGAACAAAATTTTTATCTTGGGTATAGAAATGCCAAGATCTGCTAAGCTATGCAAGGATTTTAAAACATTAATCCCTGGCAAAGCTTGTGAGCCGACACTCAAATCTGAGTTTGTCTATTTGCAATTGTGGGCTTCTCTTCTTGGATTTCTGGAAAGGCACTAACTGAAAAAAAAAACCCTGAAAAAAAAAAGTTGAGCGAAACAGTTTGAAACAGCTCTTACAAGTAAAAAAAAAAAGGGGGGAGAGGGGGAAGGATCCTATGCAGCTATTTTTCAGAAGAGTTCAGCACTCATTATTTGGGGCAGCTCACTTTGCATCTCATCTGCTGAATCAAAGTCACTGGGTTTTCAAGAAAACTTTTGGGGTGCTCGGTTCATGTATGTCTAGCCGCAAAAATCAGAGGAGCTACCAGGCATCTTTGACAACAGATTCTGCTTTAGGCATTTAAGTGGTAATTTGTTATTCTGAAAGTGAGGCGAGCTAAGTGCTGAACTGTGGAAAACTTTCTTCCAAGCACCTTCCTTCCCCCACCTCCCCCTTTTAATCTCTCTGTAAGCATCTGATAGTCCTTTGGGGCAGGTACTTATAACCAAGAGCAAAACAGTGAAGAACAATTGTGTCGCAGGGTGTCAGAAGCTCTGGAAATGCTATGAATTCTTACCAAATCAGTGTTTTGTTAACATTCCAAAAGTAACAAGAGTGAATGTGCCTTTAACAGTACTGATAGTTTATCATGTTCCGTTATGATACAAGAAAACAAACCAAGTGTCAATATGTTGTGTGAGTCATTCTAGCTGTACAAAGAACTGCTTGAATGTGATTGAGGTATTTCAGTTAACCCTCAGTTGCTCCTTAAAATACATGGAGTCCTGGGGTCGGCGGGGGGGCTAGGGGGAGGTCTTGTTCCAGCCCCAGAAAATTTACAGTGAAAGGCTTGCATTTGAAGAGTTACGGTGTTGGTGGACAGGCATTGCGCAGAAGAGGGGGAACGGTGTCAGGACGGCGGCGCTTGCATGTGACGCTCACGGAGCCGTCTTGTGGAAGTGTGCTGCTTAAAAAAAAAATTAAGAAAATAATAATGAAAGGAAAAAATACCCGTTGGTGACCTGAGGAAAGGAAGAGGGACTTGAGGAGAGGTGCCGCTGCCGCTGCCGGCGGCGGCCGCGAGAGGGTGCGGCGGGAGCGCGCTGCTGCCGCCGCCGCCGCCGGTACCGGGAGCTCCGGTCCCCGCACCTTTCCCTCCGCGGGCCCTGCGCGGGGGCGGTGGAGGTGGCAGCTGCCCGTTTCCCCGGAGCTGCGGGGCTTTGGGCTGAGCCGCGTGAAAGGCTTTTGAGGGTGTTTTCCAGTCCTTTGGCTCTGCGGCTGTGTCACCACCATCAGAGGGTGATGCGGGGGATGGCAACTTGGAAAGCAGTCTCCTGAAAGTGAAGGGAGGGTGGGGGGCTGTTAAGCTGTGCTGAAGGTCAGTAGATGTGCAGGTAAACTGGTAGGGAAGCTGTGAGAGAGACTTAGGTCCTGGCAAACACTGCGCTGATCTCATGTGATACGAGTATGAAATCGTCCAGTGTGAGGTCACAGGATGTTCACGAGCATGCTTTTCTCCACTCTCTTCATTCTTTCCTTTCTTCCTTTCCTCCCACACTCCCTCTCTCCCTTTTTTCTTTCCCCCCTTCCTCCTTTCCACCCATCTGTCCTGCTGTCATTTTATGCCTCCCTCTCTGTCCTTTGCTACCACCATCCTTTTCTTCATCCCTCCCTTCTTTTCTGCATCCTTGCCTCTTTCTCTCCCTTCCTTCCTCCCTCCTTTTCTTTGTTTCTCTTCCTCCTTTCCATCCATCTGTCTTTCCTCCTGTCCTTCCCATCTGCTCTATTTCTGTTAATTGAGACAAAACAATAAAAGGAAAATAAAGCAAAGTATTTCATAAGGGACAGATAGGGATCTTTAACATAACCTCCTGTCTGGAGTAACTGCTAGTGTTTTATTTGTGCATAAAATACTGCTTGTGTCTGTTTTTACATTTCTGGTTGCATAATTTTCTGTGGGATCATTAGATTTGGGGAGAAATTGACCATGTTAGGTAGTGTGTTCACTGTGGGCTATTTGACTCCTCCTGGCTCTGACATGGAGTCCGCAGGCTTCACAGGTCAGGGAGGAAGAGAAAGATGTTAATTCATTTGTGACAGTTTGCTTGGGAGACTTTCCTCATTCCCTCTGTGCATCTCGTTCTCAGGTTTTATGAGCTGATGGTCCTTCCACCTCTGTAAGCAAGGGGAATCCAGGTCAGGCAGTTTGGGCTTGGCATTCAGACTTGGACTCAGGCTGAGCCTTGCTCAATGCCTTTCTCCGGCATTAACAGCTTTCATTTCACCCCTGAGTCAACCACATGCCATGTCCTACGGCTAATGGTTAATCCGTTTGAAGACAGTTACAGAAGCATGAATGCGTACTTGAGATGACTAAACAGAGTCCCTGGTAACATCCAGTTGCAGAGGTGATTGATAGAGGTTGTTCCTACTGCCGCTACTGCCAAAAGAGTTAAATTTTAAGTCCAATATTGGAAGACTTGTGTGTATGTGTATGTGATGTTGTAGCAGGATTGTTGGCTTCTACAATGACAGACTCTTCAGTTTTCCTTCAGGGAAGTCCACTGGACTTAGAAAGGAGAAAAAAGGGGCTGTTCTGTCAACGTTATATTGCACCTTTATGTGAAACAGCACTGAAAACTGCTCTGAGTTATTGCCTTATATTTGGACTCAATGCCAGTAAATGAAGGAGAGTCTGTTATTCTCTGAATACATTTTTTGCATGTAGCCTTGAATTGAACCAAATAAACCGGCATTGTTTGTATCGTCATGGTCCTTTGAGGTCTACCTGAAACCTGTATCCTTCAAATTCCCCTCTGTGGAACAAGCTGAGCCTGAGAGCAAGCTCCTATTGCCTAGGAGTCTACAGTCTATGCATGTCCAAGGTCATACCAGATCAGAGTCTGATCCCAGCACAGAAACTAAATCTCCTGACTCACAGTCTAACCTCTTTCTTCAAACTACCCTGTTTCCTGATATATGTCCATCCTAGAGATAAGAATAACATATAGGTAACACAAGCCTGTCTCTTGCCCTTTTTTTTGGTGTGCAAAAAGATTCCTTTCCCTCTGTGAAAACGGGTTTGCTGGAGGGCACGGTGCATTGTTCATATGTCTGTTGCAGAGAGAGCAGAAAGATGGGATGTCTTTTTAGGCAGCGTGCACATTGCCCACTGGTCCTGTGCAGCCAGCTCTGTGGCAGGAGCTGTTTCCACAGGGAGGATATGGGGATGAAGTGCATCAAAGAAGATGTCAGTTGTGCCACTGTGCCAGACCTGCATGTTTAGGGAGTGTCACTTGAAGGATTTAATGGACTCTCAGACACAAGGTGGTATTAGAAAAATCTTCTAGCAGCCTGATTCCAAGGGCAGCATGTCCCATTGCAAGAACAGAGGAGAAACTTCCCAGGCAGAGCTTTCTTCCTCCAGTGCAAACAATATGACCTGTAAAAGCTGGCCAGTAACTGGTAGCCAGTGCCTCCCTCTTGTTTCTGCCCTCTTCTGTATTTCTGCAGTAAACGATACCAGCTTTACAGCAGTGTCCTGATTATCTCAAGAGAAGTTACTTTTGGAGAAGTTAGCCAGGCTTTTGAAGAGCGAACCTGAAAACATGAAAGATGCTAGTTGGACCTGTTCTTGGAAAGGGGGACTGGAAATGCAGAAGTATAAAGCACGCTGTAAATAGTGTATTTTCCATGGGAGCTCTAGAGGATGAACGGAGCTGTCAGTGCACTGGGGGGGTTAGTTAAAAGGCACTGATTTTAAGTGAAGGCAATTACGCAGAGGAAGGACTTGCCTAAGCGTGTGGAGGATTTCTGTCACTCACAGCATCTGAGGTGAGGGTTGGTATCCTTTTTCAAAGATATGCTATAGTTCAACCAAAAGCTATGGGATGAATGCAGAAATTACGGGGTGAGGTTTTTGCTGTGTGCCAGGCTTCTAGCCCAACCTTCTGAGCAAGTTATTGCCAGGCTTAACATTGTAGATTCCAGGAGTTTTGGCCTCATCTTTTTTTCTGTTGATATATTTTGATTTAAATGTGATTTTTTCCTAGGCATCTTTTGCATGGCATGTGAGAAGGTGCTGCAAATATGCAAAAGGCTAAGTGCGAGTGGTGGATGACAAAATGATCTACAGGGAAAAGAAACTAATTGTCAACGAAAGTGAAACTGAGGGGATGCTGTCCACAAGAAAAAGCGAGGGAGGGAAGATAATTTCTAAGAACTGTTGAGAGACCAGTAGCTTCATCTAGGCATTTTATTTTAAAGGCAGGGAAATAATTGCACAGCTGCTGCCAGTCACATTGCTTCCTCTTGAGGGGAGGTGCTGAAGAGAGATTCCAAGGCCGCTGAGGATGGCTGTCCCAGGGCGGGTTTTTAAATGCTTCTCATGGTTCACTCTAGGCTTCCGTGGCTTTCCCTTAAGTTGACTTTGTATATAAGTGCCATCAAAACTGAACTAAGCTTTGATGGTCTAGGTAGCTCTTTTTCTCTCCAGGGTCTGTAGTTTGAGTCTTTGGTGTCTGTTTCCCTTTTATTTCTCAAAAGGTCAGACTCTGCTCCTGTGATGAGTTGTGCTGAGTGCTGGCTGCCACAGTAAGCTTGCCAGAAGGCACTCCCATGGCACTGGCAAGAGGGAAATGGCATGTCAATGAGATGAAATGGCAGGAGGACATGTGAAATAAACTTAATTTTTCAAGCTTTTCAAATGCTTTCATAAACAAAAAGTGTTTGGGAGTCTTGTCTTCTGCCACACAGTGTATGGCCCCTGCATACTTTTCGAAGATGCTTAGACATGGGGATGCCAAACCATAAATTTTCACCAGACTCCCTCCAGCACCAAAGACTACTCAGTACTTTAGCAGGGAAGCTGCTCATGCTCTGCTGTCTCCACCATGAAGTAGCCCAGAAATTGCTCTGATTTATACCCATACTTAGTTTGAAGTGCTGCTTTCCTTCTCACAGTGCCAGGAGGTGTGTGTCCTGGTGTCCTGGTGCTGTCCGGTGGCATCATAAGAATATTGAGGCAGTCCACTGTCAGTGTTTCCATCTATTTCTGAACTGTAAAAAACCAAGTCTACTTTGGAGGGCCCTTATACTGTGTGCATAAGTGGCAAAGAACAAACTTGTTTCCATGTAGGCAGTTTTCCCTAAATGTGTCCCAGGAACCCGCACACACAGGACAGGGAAGAATAAAGGTTGCTGTTGGTGATGTTGAGACAGATCCCCATAGGAAGAAGAGCTTTCATCACAGACTTGGGGAAAAAAGCCATGAGGAAGACAAAGACTGTATGTCAGCTGTAGCAAAATCACTTGTGTAGTTGAGAGGGGACTTTAGCTCATAGACAGAACAGTGGATCCAGTCCCTCCTACCCATTAGAGGCAATTCTGGGGTCACCAAGTCTACGTATCTCCCTGTTCTGTGCAGAGTTCGGCCCTGAAAGGAACCGCATCTTCCAGCTTACTTACAAGCAAGCTGACCTGTCAGGAATGCATGAAACTCCTTGAACATCACCGGGACTATTTGCAGACTTGAGCACTTGCCTAAGCACTCCGGTAAATGGAACTAGCTGGGACTGTGTGCAAGGCGAAGATATCATGCCTATGGTTAGGTTTGCTCTTGTCTTAGCCTACATGGGTACTCATGTAGTTTAAACCGTGAGCAGGTGATCTTGGATGTCCTTCGGCAAGTCCTAAAAGAGCCAAGTGAAAATGCAATTAATGACACAGCAAACTATTTAGACCGAGAATAACAAATGGACTTCTGTCCTGCAAAAATAATATTTGGAAGAATATTTGAAATTATGCACTGTGTCATGTCTGCTGGCCTAGAGATGGCAAGGAGAGAAAGATAATTAAATTAAATATCTAATGTTTGCTGCCGAGGTTAATGGTTAACTCAGCTGACCTGTGAAATCAGGTGCTGGTACATTTGCAGGTGTTTCGGCATCTTTCTCATCTTATCCTCTTTACGTCGGGAAAGTGATAGCTGCTTCTCATTCTACTTTCATCTAATTAGCTTTTGGAAAGAGAAGGCAAACTCTTTTTTCCTAGAGTCATCCAAGAGCAGTATTAGTGCAAACATACATGCAGATTTGTGCACACATATGTTCTGGTCCATCACAACTGCAGCAAGAGAGGAGTTAACTTTTAAGTGTTCAAGACCTCCTAGACTTATATTACATCAGAGAATTTCTCCACTGGGAAGTGTCAAGAAAAGAAAAGGCTTCTTTTCTAAGCCATTTTTAATTCGTGGTTCCATAAAAATGCTGGAGCTCCTGGAGAGACCCCCTTGGGGAGTGGTCCTGTGAAATGTGCCAACAGCTGGATGGCACAAATTTGGAAAACACTGCTGTCCTTAGAGAATAGAACTGAAAGCCACTGTGAGAAAGCAGTGCATTTTCCCAAATAACCCTTTCAATTCCACATTAATGTTTTAGAGAGGAACAAATGCATATTCTTTTGATAGCGTTGGGAACCAAACTCTTCGTGGAAAAGCAGAAATCTCCCCACCATGGCTCACAGCAGGGAAGTGTTGAAATGTCCAGAATAGTGAGCTCCCTTTGATTATTTTTTTTAAAGCTGCAGTTCGTTAACAACCCCCTTGACAAGTTAAAGAAATACCAAGTGTCCTCAGGATTGCCTTGTTTCATGGCACGTTTCATGATGCTTCTTGCTATCAGTTTCATGGCAAAATCCAGTTTATTTCCGATCAATCACAAAGAATCCAGGCACAAATAAGAGCTATATATTACTTTGAAGTTGAGGGAAAAGCAACAGCTTGGGGTATTTAGAACTGGAGGTTGTTTGTCAGGCTGTTTCCATTCACAAAACCATGGCGACTGCTGGCTCTATAGACAGGGAAAAATAAGATAAAAAACATACGAGCATTACGCTCACAGTATTTGCACATCCTTCTCCTGACCGTCAGCAGGGTATGTGTGGGTCCAGTAACAATGCCTGAGGGTTGCCATCTCTGCACCAGTGGAAAATGTCACCTCACTGGAGCCAGATCCCTCCTTGGAGCCAGCCAAGTTTCCTCACCACGTCCAAGCCCCACCAGAGGAGCAAGAGGCAGCTTGTGCATCAGCTTCACACCATGAAGGCTCCCAAGCATCTCACCTGACCCAGCGGTACCTTCTTCTGTAGCTCACTGACCTGAAGGACTTCACCATGGCCAAGGGCATCACAGACAATGATTTAAGATTGCTTTTTTTCTTGTCTCTTTTACATGTTACCCACCATCAGCCATGGCTGGAGATGGGATATTCAGCTAGACCAGCTTTTAGTCTGAACAGGATGGTAATTTTTATGGCTGCTGAAATATGCTTGAGGATGGAGTGAAGGATGGGCATGTGGGCCTGTTTGACAAAGGAAAATATTGGGTGTGGAGGATTTTTCAAGCAGGAGTGGAGGATATGCACTTGACCAGGAATGAATGTATCAGCATCTCAGGGAGTCCTTCCTTATGCAGCTGCCCATTTCTTAATGTTGTTGTCTCTTAGTGTTCTGTTGTTGTCCCAGTGTCTGCTACATCTCTTCCCCCAGCAGCACCATCCACATTTCTAACAAACCCTCTTGCCTGGAGCATGCTGTATATAATGTTTCTAGGGAGGAATGCGGGGGTGGAAAGACCACATGAGGTCATAAAGTTTTTGTGGAGTTGCAATTTGATCCAAAAAGTGAATTACCAGGTGCTTCTTCAGAGAGGGATTGGGGGTTATATTTAAATACCTCATTTAGTAAGGCCTTTTACTCCAGAAAAGAATCAATTCCACTTATTCTTTAAATGTGCATTTGTTTTACCATAGCATAATTCCAGGATGATGTTTAAATTGATCAGTAGATTGAATTTAACAAATTAAAAAAAAAAAAAAGACAATGCTACATATCATTTTTTCTAACACAGGCTACTAAGTAATAAAACTTTAAAAAGGCAATACATTTCAGATGTTTATTTTCAGAAATTTGTCTTTACTTTGCAGGGAAGGGAGAGAGTAGGGGTACTGCCCCGGTACTGTAATCAGCACTTGAACCCTGTGTTCCAGGGCCAGGGTGGATATAGCATTGATCGATAGGCTTTAACCAAGGAGGGGTGGCAAAGCAGCTTTGATGGCACTCTGCAAATGGATGTACTGCTGCTGGAATGGTTGTTACCTCTTGGGGAGGCTTCCTGTAACAGAGGGTTTGTGGGAAAGGCGTAACACTCCTGTGAGCTGTAAGCAGAGGTGCAGCTGGCTGTGACTTGGCTGGGAGGCTGCTGGGTCTGCTTCTGGTTCTCAGGTGGTCAGAGCTGCTGGAAGCACAGGCTGTATTTTCTTTCTGCTATGTTTCTGAACAGTGGTGTTGAGCACTGGTCTCCTAGCCACTTGTTCAGGCAATCAGCAGGGGGGTTCAGCTGGAGGTAGGCACTGGTTATGCATGCTTGGAAGGCAAGAGCCTGTGGTCGGTGGCCTGTTTATGCAGGGACACCTTGGAAGGCTTATCCAAACAAGCTTTTAAAGTGCATACATTAAGCCATACTGGATCACTGCTTGATTTTTTACCTAGCTCTAGATCAGCCAGAATTAAGATCACTTTATTTCTGAAGGTGTGTCCCCATCATAGTAACTGAAGCACTTATATTCACACTTTGAATTTGTTTAAAGGTTTGGAGTTTTGTGTCAACAGCCCTAAAATGCCCCCTCTTCCCCTTGCTGCTTATCCTGGGATAAGTCTCTAATCGCAGCTGAATCTCCAGGGGAAAGAAGAGAGCCCCCAGCCCCAGCACAGCACAGTGCTGTTGTGGCATTACACGAGGTGTTACACAGAGGCAGGAAGAAGTCAGCTAGGGACCATGTTCAAGAGGAGGGGAGAAATGGTGGAAAAGGTGGGGGGGATAGGACTGGGATTTGTGGGGCTGAACATCAAGCACTGGGAATTGAGGTCCTTGGTGGAGAGCAAGAAAAGGAGGAGGGCGGGTGCAGAGAGCTTGGGAAGAAAGACATGGCTGGAGATGAGGGTGCAGGAGGAGTCACGGAGAGAGACGGGGTCACTTTTGGCTCAGTCGGAGACTGGAAACTGGGAAAGAGGGGAAACTGAGGCGTGACAAACCCACAATGAGGTTGGGATGAGGGGGACAGAGAAAGAAGGTGTCTTTGCAGGGGGGGAGGCAAAAGGCTGCCGAAGCAGATGGCGTCGTGCAGCCCTACTTCCCCCGAGGTCAGCAGGCAAAATGACTTCACTGGCCATCCTCATCATCTTTTCCCCGCCTGCACAGCCACGCTGTTTCCATGCAGTGACCATGGCAACCCAAGTTTTTGACTGGCTGCTCTAGGATGGTAGCCGTAATGATAGCGGTAATGAGTATTGACGGAGGGGAGGGGAGGGCGAGCAGCTGTGGAGCAGGGGAAGTTGCCTGAGTACAGTAATCGTGTTTGGCAGGTCAAGGGTGAACCGTGGCCTGTGGGAGTTGTACAATGCCCAAGGCTAGCAAAGTGGTGTTATAATAAACCCCAGATGTTTCCGCTATTTACAATGTATACGTTATGTTTAAACCTGAAAATGCATCCTAGGATCTGGTGGGTAGGGAAACAGTTATTAGCTGCTTGGAAATGACTTGCTGGTAATGTATCTGTTCCCCCTTGATATTAGCTGTTGCCTGTTTAAAATATAAATCTTCTAAGCAGAGACCCTCATGAGCAGCTTCTTTGCCAAACCAGTGGTTCCATTCAGCTTCACGAGAAACAGCACCGTTTCCCCCTGACAGCTTTTTGGGAGGGTGCAGGGCGGGCACGACGGCCCCGGGAGCCATGCTAGCCGCCTGTGTGCCTTGGTGTGGGAGAGGCGCTGCTGTCAGGCACGGGAGCACAGCCAGCCACAGGTGCACAGAAAGCACTGTTTAATTTCCCCAGACTAATTGTTTTAGAGCTGGGAGCCAGAACCCTTGTGGGATGTCATGGATGACAGCAGAACCACGGCAACTTTGCATAAACATTTAAGAGGGAGGGGGATTTAGTTGGTAAGGCTTTTATGTCGAAACAAAGGCACATCTACAAGAATAAATTAGACAGCTAAACTGTGAATTTACAGCCCAATGGTTGCTTTGCCCAAACCCTCTAGGTGATCGGTCCTACAGCTGGCCTAGGCAAGGCACTCAAATATTAACATTTAAAGTGAATTAGTTCAACTGTGGGAAGCCCTGGAGCGGATGTTACTGCTCAGAGATGAACTGTTTTGATGGGTATGGGTATCCCATGAATTGATGTAAATGAGAGTTGAACCTGCTTTGGGAGTGAATTAAACCAAAGCCACCCGAGTTCGGAAGGGATATGTCCTCTTTGATGTTTTATTGGATTTACCTAACGCAGGATGAATGCATGCCTTCAGTGAATTGTAATTAACTCCTCATGCATGTCCCCTGTACACCGTGCATCAGTCTGCTCCGTGCCACACTCACCCGTTGCATCAGCACCTGGGGTACGAAGGGGCTTGTCCGGACCCCTCACCACGGGGTGTACAGAGGCTGGCCCTTTGTGTCAGGAGTGGAAGAGGAATGCTTTAAGCTAGGCTGTGCGAAAACATTGCCGAAGGTCAAGCAACAGTTTGCAAGGAAAATGGCCAAAACCTGGATGCACCAGCTTGCTTTACTTCTGCCAAGAATCCTTTTGCCCTAGGGGTGTGTGGGAGAGTTGAGCAGTCACATTACACAGTATTTGCCATGTCTTTTGGGTCTGTGTGTAAGTGAATCTTGGCGATTGGGGAGCAAACTATGCTGATTTTGACAGTTTCTGAAGCGTTTTTCTTCCTTGTTCTCTGTTTCTATCCCAAACGTTCCCTGTGCAGCTATCCCCATCACAAGTCTACCGTGGCTTCTATTAAGGGCGAAGTCTTTTTTTCCTGAGCTTTATTGTCCTCCTGCATCCCATGTGCCTGCCTTAGAGTGATTTTCTTGAATTCTAGTCCCGATGGACAGCTCTCTGCCTAGCCATCCAGTTTTGCAATATTTCACATCATGCCTCATAAGAAGGGATACAGTACAAGCATTCTGCAAGGCAGACTGCCTGCGCGGTGTTCACTGACAATGGCTTTCTGTACCTCTCTGATTCACTTGGACTTGTTATCATGGGTGAAGGACCAACCATTTTAGCGGTTTCTAAAACGATCCTCTAGTTTTAAATGCAGTAAGCCACTCCAGTCAGTATAAATTTAATGCCTGAGGTGACTGAGTGTAAAATAACTAAAGCTCTGTAAATTCACATCCCATGAACCAGCTTCACCATATGAAAAGCTCAAAGTGTAGAAATGTCAGTTGTCTGAGATCTTTTTTGAATTCTAGGCTTGTCTGCTTTGCTGATTGAGAAAAGTTGGGGTTTTTTAAATATTTTTCATCTATTTCAACATGATGACCAATTTTTTCAAAATGCAGTTGCTGAATAAGATTTTAAACAGCAAAAGTCTGCATTTTTCTCTCCCAATCTAAGTCTAAAACTGAGATGTCTCTCTTTTTTTAAGGATGTGATGACCTTACTCAAATGTGACTCATAAAGTCACTTCTAGTGCTTTCTTCTTAGTGAGCCTGTTGATTGCAACTTCAAAACATGTTTTAATAAAATTTCTGCTTCTTTCCTCTCCTGTGTGTCTAGCAGCTAATGCAGGTCCTGTCAAAATTCACTTTTTCTGTGTTTTAATCTCTATGCAGAATAATGTCAGATAACAAATACATCAGATAATGGACTATTTTCCAGCATTAAAAACATCTAAGAATTTATAGTGTGGTTATGTGTATATCCAGTAATACAGTTGTCTAAATAAATGGAGGGCAGAGACAGCATATCCTCAGAGCTTGGAAAACTGAGTTACCAAATTGAGAATAATGGCTATGCTTAATAACAAATAAAAGCGTCATAATCATTATCAACCAGTGAAAATTTTTCTCTTTTTTTTTCCTTTTGGGGAAAGAATGGGGTACAGAAAGGAAAAAAATGATTAAAACCTTCTGTTTAGGTCAGTTCTTCCTCTGATTATTTAAATTATGTTTAAGATTGAGGAAGCAAGCCGTGGGGATCAACAGCTGTCAAACCTCTCACTACTATCAAAACAATTCCATCTCATGAGGACTGAGAAATACTGAGAAACAAAAAAGTTCATAATTTTTTTCTCAGAAGGACTGGGATGAAGAGACTGCAAGGAGAAGGGCACCTGTTCCTGGAGCTTTTTGCCTTTCTTGGCATGGGAACTTGGACTTCCATGATCAGACACTGCGTTTGGTGCACATTCAGTCAACCCTGGGCAGGTCTGTGAAGGTTGCAGATAGAGGTGCCACACTGCCAGCAGAGATGATCGGTTTGTTGTTGTTTTGCTGGATTTTGACCCTCCTCTATGCACTCCCAACTCATGTCAGATCTATTTATGAGAATGGCCTTTGGTCCCTTTCACACGTCCCTGAACATACAGTGTGTGCTCACTTCCTCTCCCTCCATGACAAATAGCTTGATTGTTCTGGAGGCTCTGGGAAGATGCTGTTCTGATACTGGTTTTGTTTAGTCCTTGGTCTGTTCGTGTACTACTGGAAATTCATGAAGCTCATGAGAAAAAATACTCTGCAAAACCAAGATCACACCTGGAAATAACGACTTCCAAAGGCCAAAGCGTGCCTTAAATTCTTTGCATAAACAGTGGTTGAAAAGTAAAAATACAGTAGACATTGAGTATAATGATACTGTTGGTCTTTATTAATATTACTTTATTCAGCCATTTTGGGTTTTATGGCATCTCTCAGTAGATGGACAGAGATTCAGAATGAGGTAATACTGGGCAAACAGTATCCTTATAATCTACAGAGCACTTTTCTGGCTTGACTGTCTCAATTTCTTTTAGCAACAATGGTGTCCTGCTCGGTTGCTTCCTACATTAAATTCCCTTTGCAGCCAGAAGGGGGACTCAGGATATTAAATTTCAGCAGATGCGGTGAAATCATCCCTTATGTTCATTCTTCTTAACATCCTTTTCTCATACTGTTGCAGTTATTTCTTGGCTTCCTCCATCAATCTTTCATGCCTTGCATTTGCAAAGCTTTCGTTATTAAGTACTTACTAATATAGGACAAATTTTGCAGAAGGAAGTACTGAAATGTTAGGACACATGGCTGAAAGCAGGTTCCAGTCCATCAGGAAGAGGCATTGGTGTATCTTTTCTTTGTCTATTTGTCACAGGGTTTTTCAGCCCCTGTGTTACCGGGTCTCCACACAGTTATACCATCTCCCCAGTATGGAGGTAGAATCCCAGACTGTAATTAGTAGGGGAATGTTTTGGTGGTTGTGACACCCAAACACAGGGGAACGTTGTGAGATGCAAGAGAGGGTCCTTGGTCTGCTGGATGGACTTCCCACCGTCACCCAGCTCATGACGAGAGAGAATAAATGCACATTCCTAAGCAGAGGTATGCACGTTGCTTCATGATGGCAGCAGTAGTGAAATAATCTGTGAGAGAAAAGTCAGAGGTAAAAAAATAAGGTAGAAGAGCCAGATGGTGTGGCTACATCATTGTAGGTAAATAGCAGACTCATCTTTTTGCTTATCACCAGGAAATAAATCCTGCCTGCCACTGGACTTCTTGTGAGACAGCCCTGTTCTCTGCACTTTTGCCACCTTGCAGGGCTGAGCCTTAAAGAAAACCTGATACAGCTGCCAGTTCTGCTGCTGGAGTTGCACAACAGTTTCCATTGTAAACCCTTGTTTTCCCAAACCTTTTTTAGGATCAAGCTTTTATGTTTGATTTATTCATGTAATATGAGTTTCTTTCTCATGCCTTCTAGAGAATCTGGACAAAAGAGATGACTGGCAACCCCCTAGGGTTCAGCACAGTTAGGGAGAAAGTTATGCATTCTGCCTATTACGTGCTATTTTCAATGAAAATCCAGATTGGAACTTGACATGATACCATCTATTTAGGATAATGTGGTTTTGTTTGGTTCATGAAAGACTGCTTTTTTGTGAAGACTACTAAAAGTAAGAAAAAAGTGACAACACGTAAGAATTTGAACATTATACAGACACTCTCTAAAGGGAGACTTGGTTGTGGTTTCCTACTTCAATCTCATCTTATTGCTTGGGGAAACATCCCTCCCATGTCTGTCAAGGAGCAGCAGCCTCCACTAACAGGTTTTGCCGTTATTCACTTCAAAATGCTTCAGAGAGGCACAGTGGCCACATGTGTTGAGGCTGGAGCCTTTATTTTAATTCTAGCTCTGCAAGAAACAGATGAGCAATCTGCTGGGCTGCCGCAGTATGACACCAACTTGTGTGTGTGGGAACCTTCTTGATTTTCCTTACCTGGGTTTTTTTCTGGGTATTTGTCTCAGGGTACTCCCGCATGAGATTTTGCCTCTGTTGGCACTGTAAGGAGTGCGTAGGTTGCTGCCTTCCTTGCAGCTCAAATGTCCAAAGGTGAACAGAGCTGGTTTGAGGTCTGGTGGGACTCTGGTGGAAACAGCTTTGCTGCAGATTGGCTTGCAGTCATTCTACTAATGCTCTTCAGTAATTTCTCAGCAGCAGAGTAACACATTTTATGCTGGATGCTATATGTATACTGTCTAGGCGATTTCATGATTGAAGTCAGTATCCTGGCCGGGAATTAAAAGCAAAGGAAGAATTTCCTCTTGCAGAAATAACAACAAACTGAAACTTTTATGAGAAATTGCATGGAACAGATAGATCACAGTAGATGATATGCAGAAATCTCCAGCTCAGTAGTGACAAAATAAAGCTGTTACTCACAAGGCTATTATCCTTGAGAATGAAACAAAAAGGAGACTACCAAAGGGATGGGACATTGGTCTGATTAGTCCTTTTGTGCAGAGCTCTATAATCACATTGATGTTTTTCTACCCTGAATGATGAATGCATAATAACATGTATGAGTGTTAACACACAAAGTCACTGTCATTAAAGTTAGGTTTCTTAAATCAATTCAACTGAAGCAGAGGGAACATTGCCTCTAGAAAGACCTGTTAGGACTAATTTAATCCAGAAGTTTATTGATTCAACTTAATTTGTTAAGGAATTGATTTTAATGTGAGTTTAATCATAAATCAGCTTTAAATCAGTTTAAGTGTGTTCATGCTGAGGCTTTGCATTGGTTTAAATAAAATTGATTTATGCTTTACTTAAAAATCTGCAAATTTGGATATAGACAAGGTCTGTACTTTATTTTATCCCCTTAGAAAGACTGTGGCACATTTCCCTGTCTTCTGGGGTGAAAGTCTAACTGTATCGAATCAATGACAAAGCATTTTATTTTCACAGGGCCTGAATTTTACCTTAGTACTGTGCTGGGCCTTCAGTTCTTATCGTATAGCAAATAAAGCCCTGGATACTTGCACACTTGATATAATTAATTTTCAGGCTGTGATTTTATCCAAAACTGTGACACACAAAAACCATTTGCAAGTTTAAAAGAAGAAGTGGGGGAAGGGAGGTTTACTCGATTTACCATGTCTTTATTCTCTTTACTGGCAGCCTGTTCAGAACTTATGTGGGGTTTATTCTCCCAACTCCTTTTTAGCTAAACTTTACAGTATGGTCTCTGTTCTGTTAATGAAGAGCCTAGATTAGGGCATAAGCTTTGGTAAATTATGCACATTACTTACTGTACTTTATAGATTTGAATGGATCTAGAAGGTCTGCCTGTGGCTTCTACGTAAAGAATATCACCTTCCTACAATAAAAACCATAATTCATGCCCAACAATAGATACTGATAGCCACAATGACAGGGGTTAGGTATGTAGGATGTTAAATAATTACTAACTGTTTAATGCATGTTATAGTCTTTTTCACATAGTCACAGATTTTAAGGCCATTGGGGGATTTTGACAAAAGGTTACATAAACACGTAGCAGGATGGGCTTGATCATTACGGACCAGGAGCTCCAGGCTGGACTTGATGGCCTGGAGTTCTGTTTCACTTTGAGATCTGTTTTACAGTGTCCTGTGTTTTTGTGATGGTCACACTCCTGTGTGGCCCACCACTTAGCATTCACACAGGTTTCCTGGTATGCAATTACACAATTTATGGTTGACCTGGAATATATTTTTTAAAAGCCTTGTAATTTTTCCTACATAATTTTTAAACTTTTGCTTACAGTCCGGAAACCATTTCAGAGTTGCATAAAGTGTTCCTGTCTCTCCTCCAGTGGTTGCTGGACCGTGGCGTGTTTCTGCACACTTTACTGATCATGTGGTTATGGATTTTTTGGAGGTTGACCTTTAAAAGGATGTCTAATCTTGTATAATAATTTAACCAGGGGAGATGGTTCTAATTAGGTCTTTTCGCGAACTGTTCCTGATTGCAGGTATTTAGCAGTATTTATTCTTAAGAATTTTGTTTAATTTTTCATTTCTCTGAAGACAGCCTGCACACATTTTCAAACAAGTGTGACATAAACATTTCCTTTTCACTGCAATTGCCTTTTTTGTTTTGCCATAGTTGCGACTATAAATGTGGGGTTTTGTATATGTTGGAAGGAAATTATACTGAAGGGTATATGATGAGATCCTCTCTGCACACTGTGCAAGTCCATAATATTGTGCCATGTTTATATTTTTGCTGAGCTGGGCATGCACGTAATGCCCAGGTGTATCCAGATCCTCAGTTCCTGAAATGAGTCGAGTGGCTTTCGGTCTCATTGGCTAAACTGTTTGCATACCTTCTAGTTAAAAAAAAGGAAGATTTTGCTAACAGATGTTTTCAAGGGATGGCCACCTCAGTCAACTGAAGGGGCCAGGACTACTTGTGCTCTGTCCCTGAAGAAAGGCACATCCTTTCGTTGTTGGAGTGGCACCCTTTTGGCACTGTCAGACCACGTTGATTTTCCCCTTAGCATGTAGATATTAAAGCAGTCATCTTCCGAATTGACTTAGGAGCAGAGGCACAGCACACACCACCAGCAATAGCTCTGACATTTTGTACCTGGTGGAGATTCTGGCAGGCAGGGGCAGGTGGATTGCTCTTTTTGGTGTTGAGCAGGTGGGATGGGGCTGGCACATGCTCTGCTCCATCTGTAATCAGCACCAGAAGAAAATGACTAAGAAAAGCTTCAGAAGCAGCTCTGGTTAAGTTGGGGTAGGGACAGATTCCACTTTTGGGTTGCAGTGGAAAGGCTGTCCTTGCCTTCCACAGGTGTCCTCCATGCAGTCTTTGAGCACACAGATGTTTCACAGCCTGTGCTGAACACCCACATAAAGTTCAGAAAACGAGTATTGCTAGGAGCTGACCATCAAGGATTTAAAGGAGAGGAGGGGAAGGAAAGTGGCAAATGAGGAGCCAATACCCATAGTGCTAAGTTTGAATTGTGCATTAGCAAATCAATGTTTCAAAGTTCTTCACAATGCTGTGAATATTTTATGCAACCTGTAATGCAACAGCAACTTCTTACTTTTGATGCTCCAATTAATCTTGTTTCTTCAAATTCATTTCTACATTTTTATTTTGTTTCTGTTCATGTCAAACACGCCATCACAGGTTCAGTTTTTCCACCTTCCCACCTCAATATTTCCACATGGGTGAGTGGTTCTTTGTCAGGAGGAACATTAGTGGACAAATGAACCCCCAAAACTGGCAATTGTGCCTGGGGATGCCCAGAAATTTTGTCATCTACTTTGTGGATGGCCTCTGTGTGAACTTTGTGAGAGGGAGATTGTTCGTGACTTTTGGAAAGGATTTTGGTAAATCCCATTTGAGGTCTTTCTGTGTACTCACTAATTAGTCTTTCCAGTGGTTATATCCCCAAACTCAGATTACCCAGATATCCTTGTAGTGGTGGCAGTGACTCAAGCTCTGTGAACCCATGCAGGATGAGGTGGTTAGTGGTCCCTTGTTGAGGTACCCTGCATCCCACAGTCCGGGAATCATCTTCTGACCACCATTTCCGTTGAACTTCACCTGTCATGACACTCCCTTTTCCCCATGTTGTTTTCATTTGTTAATAAGGCACCCATGTGGGCAGCAGGTCCTTTGGGTTTTCCTGTTCAACATGAAAAATTGTTTTAATATTAGGGAAATTTATGTGAACCCTGTGACTGCACCATTGTCTGATATCATTTAAATTCTGCATCGTGCACTAATCTGGCAGATTGTTGCTTCTATATGTACTTGACTGAGCTCTCATTGGGAGTAGGGACAATTTGGCATGCTTAATTAGGAATATCTCTAACCAGGCACATTAAAGTGTGGTGGTAATGTCAATGGATGTGTGGTGTTATGCTTTCTTTCAAGGCTTCCAGAAGGAGAGAAGGAAATGGCTGCAGCACTTTTGAGCCCTCAGATTGAAAGGCTAAAGCTTTAAGGAAGCTATTAAAAAAAAAAACAAACAATTCTGCCAAAAAGAGAAAAAAAGAGAATTACTTAAGAACTGGATTTTCATTAGTAATCCAGAGGAATAACCTCTGGAATTATACCAAAGGAGAATATTGTTGCATTGCACATCTTTCCTTCCTTGTCTTTTTTTCCTCCATTTGTCTTAATGCTATCATATTTTCTATCATATTGATGATCTTAGGGCACACCAACGTGTCTACACCAGTACCACAGCTGAGAACCAAAGTTTAAGTTTTGTGTGCCTCAGCCCAGTGATCTGGTGAATCTTCCAAGTCTGGCTATAAGGCATAATCTGAGACCCATCCAAGTTAACAGTGCAGTCACAGCCTTTGCTGTGGTGGTTTTCTCAGCTGCACTAATCTCTATTTGGTGACTTCCTGCATGCCTTTTTTCAAGCAAAGATAGAGATTAGTGATGAAAATACACTGGAAAGCAAAGAAGAGAAAGAGACATATGTATGATGCAGCAAGCTGTGCTTCCTCCCCCCACCTGACTTCAAGGAACACAGACTTTTTAATGTGAAGTCTTGAAATTCAGCTTCTAAATCAGAAGTGGCTTCGTGTAAAAAAAAAAAAAGCACTGAGTATTGCAAGTCCCCTTGAAGTCCACAGGATTTATGCTTGCATAGCATTTCTGTGCATTGGATTGCTTTCATTTTAGTTCTCAAATAAAGATTCTGGAGTCTACCTTTATACACTTAGGTATGTAAAATATGGACCTGTAGATTCTTATATCGACTTTATGAGCAGTTGTCCCTGAATCGCTTATTGGATAGCAAGTATATTTATTTACGCTGTCCCCACATTTGCAGTCTATATGATCAAGTTTTTATATTGACAGTGTCTAACAGGATCATCAAAGTTTATCAGGGATGCAGCCAGTTGGAGTCAGCTGAAACATTGTGAACCAGAGGAGAGAGCATTTAATGCAATCAGGCGGTGTGTTCCTGCAGACATGATCATCAGTAAACAAATTAAGTGCTGACCTTTAAATTGTAATCTTTAGGTTAGACGCTTGCTCACACCCAGCTTCTCTTGTGAAATCTACGTTTTACTCTCTTTGAATGCAGTTCCCTGTCTCTGAGGAGGTCTAAGCTCCGAAACTGATATCCTGAGTGACTGCAGGAGACTGGACTGCCTGGCATTATCTTGTTACACTGAATAAATGGGCACTCTCAGGCTTTCCCTTGTGGACATGATACTTCTAGACATACTGGTTTGCCACTACTGTCCTTTTTCTGGCTCTGCTGGAGATGCTTTTCACTTGTAGAGTGGAGGGGGGAGTAGTGAGACCTTACCGTTTGCACAGTACTTCTTCCATATGTCTATCTTTAGTGTTCTATTGAAAATCCTGCCTTCCCAAGGTTATGTTATGAGTTGGCCCATGATACTCTCATTGGAAGGGTTTACTGGGCTTCTGACAGGGAAAATGAAAAGAAAGCAAGCTCAGAGAGCAGCTTCATTGCTAGGGGTAAGTATCCATGAACACTGGCATGACATACCATGTACTTGAAAGCATCTCACCTCGAATAAACAAATACTTTAGGTGGAGATCTATGAGTTTGTTGGATGCACCATTACTTTGAAAGGACCCGGTGAGAATTCAGCACCGTCATACCTAAACCTGTCAGGCTCACTGAGTTTAGACTCAAACGCTCCACAGCATGAGATGAGCAGCTCCTGGTCAGGGTAATTAGAGTTGCAGTTGGCTTTGTGATTAGCTTTTGGGAGTAGTTAGTCTGATTTATAGTGGCATTTGCTGGTTCCTCGCTCGTCCAGTGTTCAAAGAACATGGCTGTAGTGCTCTATCCCTCTTTATTGCTACATTTCTTGGCTCTTGACCATGCTGCAAGACACTCCTGTGGAATTCCCCTTTCTTTTGGCCTTTATAACTTCTAAAATTACTGCAAAAATGTCCTTTTAACATCACTAGAAGAATGAGATTCTGTGGATCTTGGTTTTACATGTAGTGCTCAAGACAAATGTCAGGCTTGCGGTTTTCCTTTTGCTCTTCTACACAGATGTAAGTATTCAAATCATACCAAGACACAGAAGCTGAAATGCATCTGGCAGTATTTTCAAAAGAGTTCAGCACTGAGAAATTCACATGTAACTAGCTAAATGATTTGTTTGGTTTTCCAATCTCTCAGCTCGTGATCAGTTACTCTGGTATTTTGGAGAGTTGATTGTGTGGGATTATCTCTGATCATTACCTGCAACGTTTTATCATGTAGGTAATCTGGGCAGAGACTCAGCATGTTAGAAGGAAATAGCCAGATTTTGAAGTGTTCAGGATCCAAATGTCTGAGAGAATAATAGGAGGATCAAAACGAACAGAAAAAAACCAGAATTTGCGTTTGTTTTTTCAGTTGTCTGAGCAGGAGCAGTATACATTTTAAAGTGTAGCTTATATGTTTTATACCAAAGGCTTTAGAAAATCTGGCCTGCTGATGATAAACCAGAACTTGATTACAATCTCATATGCAAGGGGAGAAGGCTTTTTGGAAATAATATAATTTGTCTTACATTACTGCCCTGCCTTGAGCGTTATGCTACAAAAAAGCAAGTCTGAGGCCAAGGCAATGGGTGTTATTCTTGTGGCTTCTATTACCACTCACCAAGCTTTTGGTCACAATTTTGCACAGCACACTGTGCACATGTGCCTACTGGCAAGCATGCTTAATACATTCCCGTGCTCAGACTCTTAAAAGGCTTTTTGCCTTCCTAGGAAAAGAAAAGGGAGAGGGGGGGAAACAACCCAGCCACTCATGGAATTTCAGCTGAAAGCGTGTAGTTGTGTGATAATATTTTGCAGGTTTCCTGTTTAATTTGTTCAGTGTGTTGAGCTTCCATGCAGATTAACTATACAATCAAACACTGAGGGTGAGGAGATTGCTGCGCTTTGCCAAACTCACCAAAGCCTAGAGAGAAGAAGTTATCTCCAGTCGTACGTTATCAGTGAGTCTTTTAAGCAGAGGGAATATGGAAATGTGTGTTCCTTATCTGCAATGCTATTATGCAGGCCGGCAGATGTACATTCCTGAAAAAATTGCTAACAAAATGACAGATACTCAAGCCATCTTAATAAGCAGAGATCTAACACCTTGCATGCTTTTGCCTGGTAAACCCTTCCAACAGTGCAGGACTTACGCTGACACAAGTGCTGCGCTGCTTTGTGAGGGCTTGTCACAGCGTGACAGCCCTCTCTCGCTGTTGTCGTCCCTGTTGCTTTCTTAGAAAGCCTGTCAAACCAGGGGAGGTCTCTGGGTCAGAGAGAGAGGTCCTGACTGGGGAGCGTGAAAAACTTGGGGTTAAACGTGAGTGCTTTTTTGTGTGTCTAATTGACTCCTAAAATGTGAGGCCCTACTGGGTTTCAGCACAAGGAATAGAGTTAAAGTGGATCCACGGCATCTTTCATTCAAGCAGCGACACTTTTGGGGTGCTTCCACGCTTAGTTTCCACTGTTTCTCTTCAGGATGTGTCTGTTTTCTTTGCTACCTGGCCCTTGTCATTCTGTGACGGGTGGCACGTGTGAGGGCTCTGCTGCCGCCAGCCCGGAGCTGCTCACACCAGCGCTGCCCAAAACCTGACCCGCAGGAAACGCTTCCGTTTTCACGGTACTGTCCGACTAAGTCATCCTGTCCTGCGTGGCACCTTAACCTCCACTCATGCAGAAAGTGTTTTCCTTGCCCTTTCTCCCTCGTTCCTGCCGGCGGCGGGAGCGGTACTGCATGACAGGCCCAGTGGAGAAGCAGTGGAAAGGAGCCAAGCTGGCAGGAGATGCCGCGGGGACAAAGGGGGAAGAGGCAGAGAGGCAAGCGGGGAGGGAGGTGTCGGGGAAGAGCAATGTCTGGTTATCGTTATAAGCATTTCTGCCTCCTTTAAAATCGTTTTTAACCCTCAGACAAGGTCCTGTCTTACCAGCGCTGGAGAAACTGGCACAGACAGCGTTGAAAGTCAACTGCCTCTTGCACCAGTGGAGGCTGTAGCTGATCTCAATCCAAGCACATAATGCTGTAGTTTTATCAGCACGAGATTTCTCATATGCCTGGCAGGTCTGATTAGCTCTTGCAAAACTGCAGCTGAAAGGAAACAAACATAGTGTAAATGAAAAGGAGAAAAGAAAAAAGGAGAAACAATCTCTTTTCTGTCATGTCTGTGAACAGCTTTTACTGCTTTCCCTGGAGAGCCTGCATGCTTGGACAGCGAGTTACTGTGAATTAGTGAGGGTCACTGCCATTGATTAAATCCTCTTTTATGTTTCCTGGTAACTCCTGAATTATGGCAAGAGTTGAGCATATTAATTTAACACTTTTTTTTTTCATTGACAGTTCTGATGGAGGAAAAAATCTGCAAGTCATTTTGAGCAGATAATACCGAATTAAAATAAAATTCAGGAACAAAATGGCATCTCCCTTTTATTCCTGGTTTCACAGTGCTATGTTGACAAGAAAATCAATAACAAGTTGAAGTCTTAAGCACAGAAATTTTGATTTTGCAATTGTGGCTATTCTCTTAATTTATGCACAAAATGGACTAAGACTATAATAAGTGAAATATATTAAAGTAAGGAATACTGCCTTTTTATTTCACACCTCTGCAGCTCCTTTTCTTATGTAGTGACCAATACTGTAACCTTAACTCTTTAATGGCAGAATGAAACTATCAGTACAAATCTCAGTAGTAAGGCACTGTTAATTAATGTTAATTATTTTTGCTGGAAAATGTAAAGATTGGTATTTTTCAAAAATTCCTTCTCTCTTTTGGTTAAATGCCTGAATATTTACATGTGTGTGCTTATGTAAATGTATGTATATATATAAATACACACATACTCAAAAAAGTGCATATATTTAAACATATTGGTTTCAGAATGGTGTGTGGGCATTTGTTTTGCAGAAAGCAAAAATTGTTTTGGTAGTGTTTTTGGAACGTACTGAAATTTCCAAAATTATCCTTTGGGGGTTGGAAAATGGAAACCAACATGTAAGAAGACATTCTGGGGGAGATTTCTTTCTGGTCATGAAGTCCGGGGCCTAACCTGACCCATCCCAGTGCTACCCTGACACATGTGCCGACCCATTGTGTAAAACCTTGGTTGATGCCCTCCACAGAGAAGGTCTCCCTCTTAGATGTTTTGCTGATGTCTAGCCTTAAACTTCCTGCAAGGGACTTGTTTTCTGCACCAGCAGAGATACAGGGAAAAAGTTGTTGTCTTCCTCTTAATCAGGAGTTTTTTAATTATTGAATTACTCCGTCTTCTCCTGGTGGCCCAGCAGGTTCCACCTCATTTGCTCACTCACTGCAGACCACTTTTTCCCAACCACCGTTGCTTATGCTGCTCTGCTCTGGGCTCAGTTTCCAGGGGAATCAGGCTTTCCTTGGTTTCCATGGGCTTTCCCGGGATCGAGAAGGTTGTCTTGTGTATGGGACAGGCCGTGCTGCTGTCTGCAACAGGCAACTGCTTGTTGGGCATGTGTGTATCCAGTTCTTTGTACACGCTTCTCATAATTATGGCCATGGTGGTGCTGCGCGGTTTTTGTGTGATTGAAATAATAATTAAGGGAAATTGACGTCAGCAAGTCTCCACAAAACCACAAGCAACAGATACCAAAATGTAATCAAGCATGTTCCAGTTTGTTAAAACATTTTCTTGTACAGTACCGTATTGGAGACTTGTTGGTGTTCCAATGAACACTCCTAATCAGCATGTTGTGGAGAATCATTTGGTCAAAAAAACAAAACACACTGCATCTAGAGGTGCTGCAAGGGGATACTGGCTCCCCAGAGGTACAGACCAACAACAACAGGGTGCAGCTGAGCCAGAATGGACTCACAAGCTATCACACATCAGCTGACCAGCTGTAGCTCCCCATATTAGCTCTCCACGGTTGTATAGTAAAAGTGTTATCTTAAGCCCCAGAGGAAGTAAGGTTAAACTAAGTGTTTTACCTCAATACCAGAGCGTGATAAAGGCTGGTTTGCAGCTAGCCCACAGGGTAAAATGAAGGGTAGTGTCTCACAGAGGGACCGCATCTTCTCATGAAGCCTGTGCTCAAAGATCAGTACTGGTTGTGGAGTATTATTTAACTTAGAAAGCCCTGAATGGTTTGAGATTTACTGACACAAGAAACAGTATTGCTACAACGCAGTAGAAACTGAGATGCGTCAGCTGGAGCCCTTCAGTGTGTGGGAGCCATTGGCTGAGCCTTTTCAATGCAGTGTCCCCTTCTGGGTCCAAAATACCCTTAATTGATATTGATTCTCTTGATGGGCTTCCAAGCCCATTGTCTCTTGCCTCAGGGAAAGGATATGGCCAAGCTGAGGTTTGAGGTAGGTGTATAATGTGGGTTATAATGTTTGGCTGGAGCAAAAGTCTTTCCCTCAGATTAGGGAAGCTGTCAAACTTATATTTATGCTTTTAGCTCTCTGTCACATCAGTTGCACCTGGAGCCTTTGGATAGCCCCTGACTCATAACAGTCGAAATAAACAAAGCAGCAAGACATCCTCCCTTTCTCTGTTACCTACCAAGGCTGCCTGCTTCAGTGTGCTGTCATGCATCTAGGTGCTCACAATCAATTAAGTGTTGTTAGTGCTTCATACTGTATTCAGAAGCAGCACTTTAGTTCTCACTAAGGCTGCATATGGCTTGCAGGTTGTAAGACCCATGTAGGAGAACTCCAAAGGGCCAAACAAGGCTGTCAATTAAGTGCGCCTTTATGCTTTAGGGATGATAAGTAACCTTATTTTACAGATTTTGGTGTAGAAGCATTGCTAGTCTTGCTGGGGTGTTGCTCGCTGTTAGCACTGTTTTCCCTTCTGAGGATGGCCTAATCACCAGCACGTTCTTTTATTTCTTTAGCGGTGCCTCCCAAATTGAAGGAAATGAAAAACCAAGAGGCTACTGTGGGCCAGAAGCTAGTGCTAAGGTGTGAAACCACTTCAGAGTACCCTGCGCTCAGATTCAAATGGTTAAAGAATGGAAAGGAAATAACCAAAAAAAACAGGCCTGAAAATATCAAGATCCCCAAAAAACAAAAGTAAGTACAGAGACATATCTCACAAGCTGGGTTGGGAGGGATGGGGAGAGCTGTTCACCAGAACACAAGCATTGAGGTTGTTAATTGCAGTATCACAAAGCTAAAAGCTGTGAGTTATGGAGGAAGAACATTTAAGGAAACAGACACTGATGTTATTTTTCTTGACTGTATGGATGAAGTGGTAGTATGGTATAAATATTTCATAAATAATTTTCCCTTTTCAATTTCTATTTATTTTCTTATAGCCAAAGGCTATAATTTTAACCAGTAAACCTTGGAGACAGGCCATTTTTAAACTACTGACAAGAACAGAGGTACCTTATGCTTATTGTCTAAAATCCAAGAACATTTAAAATCATCAAAGCAATGCAGATTTGGAAATATTTTTGAGATTTGCTTTGCAAGCAATCTAGTCTTTAAAAGGGTCTGAATGCTGTCTGCGTTATCTTCGAATGTCTTATGCAAGCTTGCAGTAGTCCTTTACCAGAGGCATTCCCATGCATGCAGAACACGGCATGGGTCTAGCAGATGTCAGATGAGTAGCAAAGCCTGCAACTCGCATCCTCCTGACTGGGGAAAAGTGTCCCCTACATGTGACTGATGACCAGTGCCAAAAGATGGTATGGTGCCTTGTTTGTGCAGGGAAGAGAAGAAGTTACAAAATGTATTTTCTGCGTTGAGGCAGGAGAAGGCTTTTGCTGTTTGACCTCTACTTTGTTGTTTAGGTTAAAAAGTTTTGACTGTGGCCACTTGTCTGTCAGAGGAAGCTATGAAAATCTGTTTGAAAACAGCCCTTCAACTCTCACTTCTGCTTTCAGTAGGCAGGGCTGCTGTCTGCTGCACTGGGCCATACCTTCCCTTCGTACAAGACACACGATTTGGCATGGGCTCTGCAAGAGATTTTTTCTTCCAGGGTGTCAAGTGCCCCCACACTTTTTGTCAGGTCTCATCTCATTAGGCAAAACAGCAGCCAAAATCAAACAGGCGCTTGACTTTTCGGAGTTATTCAGGTTGAAAACCAGGCATCCCACGCTCCCTTGCAGTTTCTTGTACCCCAGCCTGGGGCACAAGGTGAGGGAAGGAGGGGTGCAGAGCAGCATCGCTGCAACCCTGGTGCCACGGTCGCACAGACGGCAAGAAGGAACCTGTGATGTCTCCTTCCAGCATTTGCAAAATGGAGCTGTTCCAGGTGGCAGATAGCCTGGCAAATTGTCTGGACCCATTTGCACGGCCATATGTCTCCGTCAGAGTTGTATTTTCAGTCTATTCTGTAAGGAAAATGTTCAAGTCAGAGCCTGGCCCTCAGCTTCCCCAGCAACACAGTGCTGCCTGTGAGGGGCAAACAGTGTTTTCTCCTCTTACATTTTGGCTGATACTGATTGACCAAACTCACTGGAGCTAGGATTTCACCTTCCGGGGCTGGGTTTTGTCGGTTCAGCATTGAATCACTAACCACCTTCTGCCAGCTTCCTTTTTTCTCTTTTTTTTTTTTTTTTTGTTCCTCACGAAACTTTGAGGAGCTGGCAGAAGGGAAACTAGCTAGTAGCTATTGATTAGAGCATGCATGTGGAACGTGTGAGACTATTTTCCAGGTTGATGTGCCAAAACATGTTTAAAATTGCCCAAAAGATAATGAAAAAAAATATTTTTTTTTCTGGAAAATGGAAATCCAAAGTCCTATTCCCCCACCATAAGTGGGCAGAATGAATGCTTTGACCTGTATTTCACACTTCTGTGCGCTACCCCAGCCACAAGGGTACCACTCATTGTTGGAATTTCTCTCTTCTATTTTCAGTTTTAAAACATGTCAGTGTGGAACAGAGAAGCCCTTCCAGTTAGAGAAGTGAAAGTCACTAGATGTAAAGTAGAGGGGAAAGACAAGGGATGTCTGCTGACATCTGAAGGATTTTCCTTGTCTTTCTACTTTGAGATTTTCGTTTTGGGGACTAAACCAATTCTTCTTTTGCTGTTTATGTATGCTTCCAGGACTGAGTAGATGTGAATAGCTTAAGACGAGATAGATTTTCTTTTGATAAAAAGTGGAACAGGCAAGTGTTTTAAAGCTAAAGTAAAACGGGGGAAAATGCAGTGCAAATGAGTGTATAAAAAGATATGCAGATTACAGTAAACAAACCCATATTAAAAAGATCAATTGCAAATGAAAGGAATATCAATGATCAAGGAGGTTTTTCCCCACTTATTTTCTGTGTTTTTTTCATGACAGCACATCGATAAATATTTGTCATATTTGTATGCTGCCGTATTGTTGCAACAAGCCTTTTAGTGTGAATTTTTTACTATTACCAAGTGTGGGAAACATCAGCTAAGCTGGAGTAGTTGTTGATCTGTCTGGGATTATTGTCTATTTTAAAGGTCAAGCAGCTCCATAAAAAGTAGGCTATGTTTCTGAAGAACCATTAGGATGCAGGCTACCACAGTCTTATTGACTCCTTCAATGCAAACACTTGAGAATAAAACTTTCTACATATTTATAAAAAACTCACAAAGTTTGTAAGTAGTGCCCAGTGACCAGAAGTGACTTTTGGTAATGTCGTATTTTGCAAGAAATCACCTTTCTTATTATGTGATGGCAGAATAAAACCTCTGCATTGTGGGGCAAAAATGAATGTTTCCGAGTTCTGGATATTTAGCTTTAGTTTTTTTAACAAATAGCAAAAATATCTGGCAGAATGAATATCTAGATGAAGTGTCTAGCTCAGAAATTGAAAATTAAGACCTTAGCTTGGCACCTGGAGTAGGCATAGAAAAGATAATACTACAGCTTGGTGTTTAGTGGGTGCATTTGGCCAATGTGAATACTACTGGTTCAAAAGATTTGCAGGAGTGGGGCAGATACTGACTGTGTCTTCCTAGTTTGTTAAAAGTTTAGAAGACTCTGTGGCAATGTAGGCTTCCTCAAAGCTTATGCTTCTGAAGACTGCCTTTCATGTAAGATGAACTCGGGGGATCACTCCTCTAAGCTCGCTAGGGTGATTTCAGGGCGGTTGATGCTGAGGGCACAGAGCGCTAACACGCGATGACATGACAGTACAGCAGATGAGCCACGCTAAATGACAGTGGAAAGTCAAGAGAAACTGAATGAGTTTAAATTCTAATGAAAGGCATTTAAAGCAATCACTTTTTACCTCAAATTTGTCGTGGAGTAAGAGCATGCAGTCAGTGAGTTTCTGCAGCTCTTATGATTGCTAATGATTCATGAGGCCATGTTTGATTGATTTGTGTGTCCAAGCTCTAAGCTACTCCTTTGTGTCAATGGAGATACTGAAAAAATCAGGCACCAGACGAAGGCTTTTGCTAACTAACCTGCCTGATAACTTTCCCCTGCTTGTCCACTTGTACTGGTAACATTTCATTTTCCTTCTCTATTTCAAACCCAGGTGAAGCCTGCACATTTTTGTTTTGGGTAGTGTGTTGTGCAGAGTCAGACTCTACTCATTACACGAAGAGGAGGCTCCCTTATTGGGGTTGGGTTTTTTGGACAGAGGGAAGGTGTTTGCCACTTCACCTAGCTGTGATGGCTGTGGATGCAATAGTGCATGAGAAAACTTTATGTGCAAGTGCCCTGTACCTTGGGCTTCATCCAAGCTTAGCCTGGATATTTGCCCGCAGACAGGCAATTCTGGATGACAGATGGAGACTGGAAGCAAAATGAATTCAAGCAGTCAGATAAGGTGGGCTGGAACTGCATTCTGTGGATGTATTTCTTCCCCTTTCATGTATGAATACAAGCTCAGCACGGTCATAGTGGCAATGAGCTAAAGATACACCAGAAGCAAATCTTATAGGGAGGGGCATTTTTTGGCATAGTATGGTATAGACTTAGAAAAGGACAGCCATTTAAATACAAAATCCCTTATCAGGGCTTTAAGTGAGTACTGTTGGAGTACTGTATTGCTAGGGAGCTGCTTCATTTACAGCCACTAATGAGTCATCTTTTGCTTGACTGTTTTGAATTCTGCCCTGATATGTCTCAATAATATTCTTAAAGCTATGGATATTCATATTATTTTTCCTGCTCTCAGAGTGAAAACTCCTTACAGAGTTTTTCTAAAACAAGAGTAAATTTGGCTTGTTAGAAGTAAATTTGTAAGAAATATGGTTGCTTCACCTATTTTAATACAACCTTAAGATCATAAAAGGAAGACACAATTCTTTGCCTTTTTCCGTAGGTATCATGTAAAACAAAAGGAATAAAAATACATGTTCAAAGAGTTTCATCTAAAAGCCAAGAGTGCCACAAGGGTAGTTTGCATCAATATTACTTAGTATCATACAGAGAGGAAAAGAGACTGCAGCAGACATACAGTGGATGCCCAAATAAAATTGATACAGATGGAGCTGTACTTCTTGCTTATCATTGGGTAAAAGTGAGTTCCTCAAAAAACTGAGCCTGTTTACATTGCCTTTTTAAGCATCCTGAGGCTACAGCCTGCTCTCCATCTAGACAAAAGTCTGCAAGCATGGCTGAAAGATAACCCATGAGATACAGGAAATGTCCACGCGAGCTGTTAGGTGGTGTAGACCATTGCCAGACAGGCCCTCAACATGCTGTTGCAAAGGCAGGTGTGTGGATGGCTGGCAGGAATATTGAAGAACAGGCCGTTTTTAAGGTGGTATAAGCATAGCGGTTAGTCAGGTATAAAATTCCCGTGCAAAGAGACAGTAGCTTTCACCTTCTGGACACTTCTGTCAGTATCTCAACCACATTGTTCTTGTATATTCATGGTTTCCACCAGCTGGAGTCTGTTCTTGTATGCCATCTGAAATGCAGCCCAGTTAATTAATTCAGCATTGGGAACTGGGCTTCTAACATTGTCTGAGAAGGGAGCCCAAATAGTCAGCTCTTCAGTTGTTTACCGTTTGAGCAAACCTGAGCAAATTGCTGATCTTAGCTTGGCTGCTCCTCCTTCTTGCAAGCCCAGTGGCCTTAAGAAAGCAGTTCTCTTTCGTGACATGAGGAGAAACTCTTGTAATGTGGGTTTCTAGCAGAGCTGGGGTCCACCTGGCACACTGCTCTCATCTCAGGAGGGCCACAGTGCTGACTCCTCAGCAGCAGGACCTTTGTGTAAAGGCAGAGAAGGCTGAGCTACAAATAAGCAGATGTTTGATAGCAGATGGGATAGTTTACTGTGCCGGATGGCTCGCAAGGATGGGTTGGAAAGTGGCATTGAACATTTTGGTTGCTCCAGAAGCCCCCCCTGCTACAGCAGACTTGTTTCTGGTCTGAACCCAGCCCTGCTCAATGCTGTCCAGAAGGGGTAACAAGTTGTGTATCTGCATGGAGAGTTAGGAGACTTTGCTGTACTGAAGCAAAGCAACTCCCAAAACGTTGCTTAGCTCATCACTCATTGCTAGACATGCTGGTGACTACAAGCTTTTAAAATGAAGAACCCCTGCCTCCTGGGGATGAGTCCTTTGTGTTGTTGTAGGCCGATAGAGGGAAGCCAATGCTCGTGCACTCTACTGAACGACTGTTCTGTAGATAAATAAGCAGGCTTTGCTATAGGCAAAATCTTCCCCAAAGTGCTTCTTTTAAACAGAAACTGGGAACAGCAATAACGTGTGTATTTTCCCCAAGCTAGTCATTCTCTGAAGTCTAGGTAATGGGATTATTGCCATCACATGAGTTGGGGACCCCTTGAATGACACCAGAACATGTTCCTACCAAATTAATGGGTAGGCAGGAGTTCTGCATTTTAAAATCTAATCTTAAAACCTTGGAGACTGATTAAATTATGTCTCTGAGCCAGGAACAAAATGTAGCTTCATGCAAATTGTGCTCCTGCCCATAATTTTTTGTTAGTGCTGGAGAATGATTTACTATTGGGGTTTCAGAGGTTGTTAAAGAGAGTGGTGTGTCCTAATCTCATGATTATTTAGTCAGATGTTGGAAACTACAGTACTTACCCAGAACTCTGCTACTGGCAATATGAACCTGTAGGAAAGGGTAATCTATTTTAATATTACACCCATCTCCGTGGCATCTGGATAGCCGATTCAGCTGAGAGAGGAAGGTTGTTTTTCAGATTTCCTTTAAGAACAAAGACTCCTCTCAAGCAGAAAAGCATAAACAAGTATCTTCATTTGAGTTCATTAATATGCCTGTTTTCCAGCAGCCTGTAAGAGAGAGATATTTTTTATTCTCCTCCCCTCTTTCAAACCTGGATAGTGTTAATCTGTCAATAAGAATGAAAGACAAGACTCTTTGTTGAGAGGGAAAAAAAGGGTGCATTAGTTGATGCAGTGACTATTACGCCAGTACAGGCTGTTTACATGTTTTTTCTGATTTCACAGGAAATACTCTGAGCTTCACATTTACAGAGCCACGTTGGCCGACGCTGGGGAATATGCATGCAGAGTGAGCAGCAAACTTGGGAATGATAGTACTAAAGCCAGTGTTATCATCACGGACACCAATGGTAAGGCTTGACTCTTTATTTTACTATCACGTCCAGCAAGACCGTGTATTAAAGCTGCCACCACGACAAAGGGGTTTGGAGGAGGTGAAAGCTTTACAAGTGAAGTGGAAGTGGAAACACTGAAATCTATTAGGGGTACTAAGAAAATTAATGAGGCCTGACTTGTTTGCTATGTAGTTGAGGTGTTCGGTTTTCCTTAGCCAGACAAATGGGATGCCTCCTACAGATCTCAGGAGAGATCAGCCTTTTCTGTCAGACACTTTCCAACACCAAGTCTAAGACACAGTCTAAGTAGTCAAGATAAGAAGAGGATGAAGGGAAGGGAATATTATTTTAATTCCCACAGTACACGTGAGTGGTGGAGGCACTATAGGCCTGTGGGGAAGCTTTCATTTAACGTAAAACATGTCCTAGTCTGAACTTCTAAACCAGCGCTCCTCTCTCTGCCTTTAAGTAATATTTGTATGGCTCTGATTGCCACGATTTTTACTTTCACAGATGTTGATAGGTTTTTCTTTTGATTTCTAAAATAATAAAGACAAAGGCATGAATGTATTTGAATGCATATTATTCAAAGGCATGAGTGTAATTTAAGTGCTTTAATTCAGGTATTGTCATTTAACTTATTTCTTGAGGAGCTGAGCTTCTCATGAGGCAGATAGCGTTCAGAATACCCAAATGATTTAAAATTATTATAGATTGCTATTTTTGCAGGGCTTCTTTCCATTTCATTTACAGGAGGTTCCAATTAATTCTGATGGAATTTCATGAGTATTTCCAGTGTACGCAAACGCTTTAGCAGTACTGTTTCTCCTTGCTGCAGCATTGGAGGCTGCAGTTCAGCTGAAATCTTGTTTCTTAAGTGTGACATCAACTAATTCAGGTCCGATAATTCAAAGTCCAGTGTCCAGGCAGTTGTGAAGTATTAAATGAACATGCCCTCATTAGCAAAAAAAGCAGAAGTTCTGTGCATATCTGAGATGGGTTTAAAGATGTTGTTGCAATGGGAATTTACCAGGGATGCTTTTCTGTTCCATATTGTGCTCTGAAATAGGAGTTAGGCATTTAAATAAATAGAAAAACAAACGTAAACCTTTGCCAGTGGGACTTGTCTTTGGCTATCTGCTGCTTAGTAATCACACAGCGATTGCTCAACTGTATTCACTTTGTGTATTTGCTGTTCTGTTTCATGAACTAAAGATTCTCAAGTGCTAAGATTTCATACTAGTTGTATGGTATTATAATCATGATCAGATGTCAGGAGACTGATATAAAAGATCAAATGTTATTTACCAGAATGTTATTAGGAGGGAAAAGGGGTAGGCGTCTCTGCATAGCTTTGTAAATGCTCTTAGTTTCCATGAATACAAATTTTGGTTGCTCATTATCTGCTTACATGGAAGGCTTCTATACCGTTTCCAAGATACTGGAGTTTCCAAAACTCAGTTGTAGGCACTGTGCCTGTGCAATGATACAGATCAATGCAAAAAAAATGCTTGGCCGTCCTCTATTACTTTCTGAGACAAGGAATGGTGTCGTGGCTGGGGAGTGCATGTGGGACCTCATTCCTATGCTTCATGACATGGATTTTTCAACTTCCTTTTGGGCTGTGCTGAATGACAGCAAAACACTCCTGCAGCAGGGAGACAGGAGCTTGGTTTTGAATGGAAACATTTGCAGGCAGGCCTTGTTCTGTGCATTTATAACTGATATGTTAGAATCTGTCTAATCTTGTTGTGAAATGTAAGTTGTTTAAAACACAGCCATGCATGCAAAATCCCTTGTATGCGGGGCAAACTTGGATCCAATCTAAACCTGGCAGCTGGCTCTTGTCTGTAAAGATCTGAAGTGGAAACTCAGTGATATCTGAACTGGAACATCTCAGTGATATTTTATAATCTAGAATCAGGCATGGCAGCATTCATTGGTTGAATAAATCAGTTGTGCATATTTGGTTGCCACGCATACGTCTGAGTACCCTCTGCTTATTGTTGCTTATAAACTACCAGTAAAATTTTTCCTAATTTTCCTCCTAATGATGGAATTTTCCACCTGGATTTGAGGAGCAGCATGGGCAACATCTGGTGACTTAAGAGCAATGGATCCCCAAGGCCTCAGAGGGCAACATCTGCTTCGCAAACAGGGACAGACCTCCTGCATGGGTGACCTCCTCACCCTTCCTTCCCCCGCATTCCCTGACCTCTTCCCCTTGCTAGCTTAATGACAGATTTGGGATCCAAACTCGGTAATGAGCCCTGAAGGGCAGTCATTACTCAGGTCCTATATATCTGAGGTCCTGCACTATTCATAAGAAAGAGAGAGTTTAAAAAAAAAAAAGAAAATAAAAAAAGAAAACCAGCATATTTAGCTCTTATTTGTTATTTCTTGCCAATGGGGTTTTGGAGAAGACCTTGGGGTCCAGTGCAGGCCAGGAGCCCTTGTAGGAAACTAAAGTATGGATATCTGAGAGGGCTGAACCTCTCAGGGTAGGCAGAGAGGTTGCTTTCTTCTACCTCCAGCACACAGGGTGACAGTGGGGTAAAGAAAGATGTGTCGGAGGGGCTGGCTTTCTTATGGTTGTACTGACCTGCTCTGCTATGTGAACCATAACTTTAATGATGACCTTTAATTTAATGACCTCACCTGGTCATGTTTATTATGTGTGCACAGCTATCTGCAAACTAGATCCTCCTTTCCTTTTATGCTCAGTGCTTTAAGTCTTAAAGGGTAGATAAGGTGATGGCATTTCTGGGCACGGGGTTATTTTTCTTTCCACTTAAAGATTAGTGTTTCTCAGTATAAAAATCTTGGGTTTAATTCCCTAGAATTTTGTCAAACTTTAACTATTTTAGTTGAAATTTTCTTTGTTGGTGTATGACACAAAAGAGAACTCTAGGCCCAGACCAAAGGTCTGTCTATGCCTTGTCTCTTACATCAAGTAGCAATGGACGTTAGGAAAAAAGACATGAAGAACAAGGCAAATGTGTTGGGTTTTTTCCCCAAGAATATGAAAAGCCACACCTTTGCCACAAAGGTCATGTGTCTGAAAATTGCTAATTTCAATTCCCTGCTCCAAAGCATAGAAAAATGAGTATTTCTCAGTAAAACAATTGTAAAAAATTTATTTGTTGTTCTCAGTGAGCAGAGAGCTTTATTTTTCCCTGATCTCATTCCCAGAAACGGTAAAATTTTCTCTCATAAACAGTAATAGTCAGTGCAGTAGTAACCCCTGTCCTTGTTGCTGTTGCTGTTATTATTAACATTGCTGTTACTTAAACTGCCAGATTTGCTCTTGTGCAAGTTTTTGCTACACATAAACACACACACACCCCACACAAAGTGTATTAACCTACACAGACTTTTGAATTTTCTAATTTTTACTGAAAGAAACATAAAACCTTGTCTATGGAGCCATATGTGTGGATTAAAAATGCAAGAAATATAAAAATGGATAGACAAACATGATTTTTTATCCGTTTTAATGGCAAGCAGTGGGAGCTATTCTGTTCTCTTTTAAATTTATAATGAGTATAACTTGCCCACAGGATACGAGCTGCCTTCTTATTTTCATTCACTCCTATTCATGTATGCTCCCCTAAGAAAGATTGTAATTGAGGTCAGAATAGAGGCATGAAGTTCTCCTGGAGTTGTATAAATAGTGCATGGATTTGCTAATGCAATAGTAACTGTTTTGTTGCATCCTAATGTGTCACTTTAGCCAGGCAAAATACTTGCAGTGAATTTTTTCATGGACTTTCTCATGAATACAAGACCTTAATAGATAACACTGAGAGAATACTTCATACCACAGCCAAAGCTTTCAATTTCGTGTTTAAAACTTGCTCACAAACCTCCTTATTTAGACAACTAGGTAAGTGACTTTGTTTTCTAAAATGTTGAGCATGCCACAGTTCCAGCTGAATGTGGTGGCAGTCTTTGCCATTAAAACCTGCTGACCTAAATCTTTTGCCTCTCTAAGGATGTTTGCTGTTTGCTGTGTCCAGCATGACTCAGGGTGCAAAAGGGTGGATTCCCGCAGAGATGTTTCAGAAGTCAGAAGTCTATGGTTAGAAGCAGCTGGATAACTGCTGGCTTGTGTGCAAAGTGTTGTGTGAGCGCTCATCATGCATGTCGGTGCAAAGTGAGACGAAATGCTCAGGTGATCTGGTCACGTAACTCAACTGTAGCCAAGAGGTGAGCCTTGGTAAATTCATTAGCTACACAGTCAGTGGACCATGCAAGCTTCTGGTTTTGCATCCGTAGGACTCGCAATGGTATTAACAGCTCCAAGTTGTACAGTAGTCAACAAGGATCTGATATTCGTAATCCATTAAACTTTAGTTTGCTGTTCCTCTTCCGAAGGTAGCCAGTGGCTTATCTTCGAGAACATAGCACAGAAATATGTAATAAAAACAACATCTTGCATGTAGTACCCATAGAGCATGTGGCCAACTATGAAATACTTCAAATGCAAGAAAAGTCCCTTCTACTCATACATTAATCCACTTGAGACTTGATTAAAGAAGGAGATCAGAGTATCTCTTCTCTCTATAGCATAGTTACATGTGACCTAGGCCCACAGTTTGTTGATAAATGTCTGGTGGAATGGGTCAGATTCTCAACTGGTGCAAATCAGCATGCCTGGACCAGTGTCACTGATTTGGGCCTCCACATAGAAAGAAAGTTTGGCATAGCAATTTCCCTAAGAGTAGTTTTGAACTTTCCTTGCAATTTGAGTACTTGAATTGAGGGCGGTGCTCTTTTAATCTGATTCAGGGCAGTAGTTTCTTTGAGGACCAGGAAAAAGGTGAAAAGCACAGTTGTTTTAAGAAACAAAAAGTCCATTTATCCACTGGATCTCCTTGTGTCCTTGACCACACCTGCCTGCATGCCTCTGAGGTCTCAGAGGCCTCAGAAGGCCTTACGGTCTACACACCTACTCCCTACTCTGCCATCTGTACACTAAGTAACAAGAGGTCTCATATACTCCCCTTTTCTCAAGGCATGTGCTAGTTTTTGTCATTCTTTGTATAATTCAGTGTCACCTGAATGACACAAACAATGCAAAAGACTTAAGTCTTATATCACTGCCAGAAAGTAAACCTCAAGATGACAGAAAGTGTGTGTTTGTTGCTCTGACTACCTGTGATGTTCGTGGTGTTTGCATTCTTCTCAGAGTCCAGGTTGTTGTCCCTGTCAGGGTCCTCAGAGCTATCTTCAAGGCCTGAACCAAAACCCATGAGATAAACCAAATCCCTTCAGTTTTCTCAAGCAGGCTTTTTGTGTTAGGCCTTTGGCAAACTAACTGGGGAAAAAAATGGCTGTAAGGGCATGCAGAGGGCTCTTCACAACAGCAGCTGTAGGACTGTTAGATGTTTGATTACCCCTGGTGTCTCCTGAGAAGGAGGACCTCCTGCCTCCCTCAGAGGCATTACAGCAGAGCAGAGCTCAGGCACTGAGTGGGCTCCTCCCAGCAGCCCAAACAAAGCTCCCTAACTGGAAGGATGGATCAAGACACCAAGCCCAGGTTGCTATGAGTTCTGTTGGTGTTGAAGGGCCTCGTCTGTCTTGCCAGAGGAGACAGCAGGAGATACAGCTGGCCAGAGTATACTGAGGAAATGGGACTGAGAGACTGCAGGAACTTGTCCCTTAAAGTGCCCCCAAACAAGGATCTCCTGTCCATCCTTCAATATTTTTACATAAGAAAGCCCCAGCACAAACATACCCAGTTTCAGAAAACAGCTTACTGAGTTCACCAAAACTAAATGCTCCTAGAAGCACCAGGGAACAGAAATGGATAGAGCATCTGAGGTGGCTGTGGGCTGCTGTCGCCATACCTTAGCAAACTGCAGCAACAACTGCAAGTATCATGACTGAAAAATGCTTCTGGCTATTCCACTTTGGGCAAGTATTGAAGGCCCTGTACAAGTGGCCTCTTTTCTCTCTGCTTCTTCTGTTCAGATATCTTGTCATGTGGATCTGTGCTGGCCTTCTTGGGTGGAGTAAAATGCCTCTCTTACCATTTTGGTATACTGTCCTTAGTAAGCAATACACACAAATTTTGCATCTTCCAAATGTTAGCGTCCACCGTTAATGTTGCTAACACGAATGATACTAGCAGGGCTTGGTAATGTGTGACTTTGACACTTGTTTTCCAAACGCATTTCTCAGCACCTTTCAGGTGTGGGAGGCTCTGGATGTATTTTCCACTGTCAGGGAAGCTCCCCACCGGCATTTGTACTGACACAGCTGAGCTGCAGAGGTAGCATTAAGAAATGCTTCATCAGGCTCAGCATGGGCACTATATGGAACATGGTTTCTTTAACAGTGAAAGAAAAATTTGCTCCAGATGTGCCAGATGCTGAGCTATGCGGCTGTCAGACCTGTCCTGTCTCCTGTTGTGACTAAGAAAGGTTAATTGCTCAGGCAACCTAGCTGCACAACAGCAAACTGCCTCTATACCCAAAAAAAGGTCCTGGAAGCTGCCTGACTACAGGTCACTGTGTCCCAAGACCTAGTGCAAAGGTTTTGACCTTAAGAATTTTACTTATGATATTCATTTCCATGCGACATATCACTGGCTATCAGGGAAGTGCTGCATACACGTTGTCTCACATTAGTGAGGTGAAACCGGGACATATTGCCCAGGCAAACAAGATATTTGCCAAAGAAAACTGGACCAAAATGGAAAAAAAATACAAAAGAAGAGCTAGTAAGTAAGAAACTAAAATATAGGCTCAACATTGAGGTTTAATGAGAGGGATATTGAAGGGAAGACAGATGGACTGAGTTTTGTCTCTGGTCAAGTTTCTGTGGACTCCGAAGACAGTGAGCAGAGGGGCCACCCAATCCAGAATCACAGAACAGAGTAAAGGCATTCCTAAGTCTCTTATGAGGCTTTTTCTAAAGTCTTTTTTTTTGGCCTACCAGAGGACTCTTGGTGTGTCTTGAGAATTTGGGGCAAGACTTTTTCCCTGGCATTTGTGACCCTTCTCTAGCTGTGGAGTTGAAACTTGTGCAGCTGTACTGAACTGCACCACTATGAGGCTGAAAAGTGTTTTGAGAACTTGGAGAAGACCAAGATTGTTGATGCATACAACTGAAGAGCAATTTGATCACACCTAGGAAATTGCACACAGTCGTGGCTTGCCAGGTCAGCAGCACATGGACAGATGTGGTCTGTGAACCTCTGGAATGAGGTCTCTGTACAAGCCTGTGAAGCCTAAACAAATGATTTCTACTTTCTACTTTCCCCCATCTGCATTCTGCAAGGCATTAGCAGGGATCCAAGCACAGCAGCAGCACCCTTCATAGCCATCAGTCAGTTCAACAAGTGCATGCAAAAAGTCCAAGGCAGTATGTCACTAGCAATAGCGTATCTCTATAGGACCAGTATGGAAGAGCAACTTTTCTCATCTCTTCAGCAAAGCAACTGTTTGAGCCCCCAGCAGTCATCCCATGAGGGACTGGATTTGCATGTGTGACTTAGAAGATTTCCCTTAAGTGGCAAGTGACATTATTGGATGTACTTACGAGCAATTCAAGTGATATGAACAGGAACATGTCTTTGCAAAATTTAACTGCCTAGAAACATAAGGAGTGAATACTCACACTGACGCCTTCCAGAAGCAGAGCCATCTGCATGATTTCTCCTGTTGCCACTGATCAGTTATTCCCAGAGGAGAATGAGAGATTGAACAACTGGCTTCTTTCAGAAGAAACGGGCTTTTTTTTCTTCAGTTCTACTAGTAGACACCATAATTTTTCTTTTTTTCCCAAAGGGAAACTTTTTCAAGTTGATGTCTGCTTGCAGCCTCTGCCCACTGAAGCAGAATTCAAGCTTGCTTCTTTGAGCACCTTTTTCCCCATCACTTTGTCCATCCTTGGAGTTGAATGCTGTTAGAGGATCATCTGACTCCACATTATAACTTCTTGTTGCCTCTTGTGTTTTCCAGAGAGCACCAGCAAGATACCAGTATCAACAGAAGGGACAAAAACTTCTTCACGTAAGTTGAATTAACAGAGTCTTTCTATCTCTTTCTCTTTATTTCTTCTTGTAACTGCTTCTGCAGCTCTGCAACTTCTCCCTCTTATCAGAGAACAATTCGCCTACTACCAGCACCTGCATATCACCTTGAATACTGAAGCTACTTCAGGGACTGAGAAATGAATGAAGAAGGGTTAAGCATACTTTTTAATATCCTGGAGCTATATTGAGGATGCTAACGTGGCCTGCAGTTGTCGGCCTGCAGTTGTCAGCCTGCAGCAGCCCAAGTGAAAAAGTATTTGAGTTGTTAGGAACTGTATTTTGAAAAAGCACTTGTTGCTCCTGTTCCTGTAAACCCTAGCAGCTGCATATGAATTTACAGAGTGTATAGACATATTGATGTTTCCTCCAGAAAGCTTGTTGCCTAGACTGCTTTGTTCCTCAGGGCTCTACACACAATTCCTGACAGCTCTGCGGGGTCTGTGAATGTAGACAGGTAACTCACTGTGTAGTTTAACCACGTTTGAAGCTGCCTTGGCATACTAGGGGCCTTCTCCAGATGGTTTCCTTTCAGGCTGGAGGAATTTTGCTTTCAGCATCCCGCCTGCAGTTACGGATTGCACGCCTCCAGAGTTACTCCTGGAACTGACCCCAGTGAGAAGTCACTTTCATTATTTTAACTGTTAAGAGTTACTTTATATATGGACACAGTACAAGCAGTTGTCTCTACCGCTGGGTTTGGCTGAGGGAGCTGTGGCTAGGGGTGTGTAAGCCGAGCATCCCAAGGATTTACAAGATGCACATATCCTGCTTGGCAAAGAGACTGGGGTCCTGCTAGCTTTTTTGAGAAAGCTATGTCTGGCAGAGACAGGTTTTAGTGTGAGATGACAGTGTTTGTAGGCTAGATCAAGGAAAACAGTGTGATTGCCAGATTTTGCATTTAGCATGCCTGCAGCCTTTCCTTTGATGCATCTGCGTGTGTGGCGACCTACTTCTGAAATCTTGGCACTGCTGCCTGACAGAAGAGCCATTGGATGTGCCCATATTCTTTCATGTTCTCAGTGGGGCCTGTCACTGGTGCTTCACTGGATATGTATGAGACCACATAGCTAATAGCAAATGTCCTGTAACCATTGGAACCATTTTGTTCAGACGAGGTGACACGCTGGTCACTGACTCCACTGGGCTCGGCTTGCCTTCTCCCTTGTGCAGCAAGAATGCAGTCCCTGCACTTTGCTCCCTTCTTTCCCATGAACTAAGTTTCTTGTTCTTGAGAGGTCGCTTTCACTGCTTGTGTCCCTTCCAGTGCCCGCTGTTACAGTACTGATCTCCTCTTTACTGCTATTGTGCACTGCAGAGGAGGAGGCTGAGATGTTAAAAAGGCTGTCTGCATTCCTGATGAATCGCTGCACTGGCAGATTTCATACCAGGCAGCACACCCCACTGTTGTCCTGAAGGAGAGCAGAAAGGTATATGTGCACTGGCTCCTTGTTGAGGTCTTCTCATGGAGCTCTGAGTAGGTCTTTGTTATGTGGCTGGAGCAGAAACCTGCTCAGTCCCAAACCCAGCTGGGTGCTGTTTTTCCCACTGTTCTCACCCAGCCCTGGGTCTTGACCATGTCAGCTTTCTCTGACACTACAGGAGTCTCCTGCTGACCGATAGTGTCTGGGTTTTTGGGCACTGCTGATTTTTTCCAGTCCTTGCAAATGCAAATAAGTTATTAGTGTGTTGCTTCTTTAATTTGAGAGAGGTTACTGTGACATGCTGGTGTTTAAATCACCAGGAACTAGGTCTCCTGAAGTATTGCTAGTTACTTTTTGGTGATAGGAGGAGTTACAGAGCAGTCTTAGCTTTTAATTGTGGTTAAATTACTCTGCCTAAAAACTGACTCTGTTACGCAACGGATTCATCTTTTCTGCCTGATGTGACATAATGTTAAACAGTTCGCTACAGAGCATATACCTGACACGCTCCCTAGGATTCACAGGCTGGTTGCTAGCCACCCTGACTTCCTTCATGCCTCTCCACAGTGGCGCATCCATCACGTTACTGCCTTAGGTGAAGTGCTCTCTCTGCATACTCTTCCTTCCAGCTGATCGTACTTCTCTTGAACTCTTTATTCATGCATGACACCATATGTTTTGCTGGACTCTAAGTGAAAGCCCATGCAGCCACCCAAATGCATGGATTTGGTTTGCTGTGTGGTTCGGGTTTCTACAGCTCAGAAGGTTCAGCCCTAGCTTCAGGCTAGCTTGCTTCTTCCATTAACTTTTCTGAGTGCTTCCTTTATGTGATTTGTGTTGAGGTCTGTTTCTTTAATCTGTCCTGCAAGGTTATTTGCCATCTTGAGAATACTGCTTCTTTTTCCTTTCTCTGTAACCACTTTGGGACTGGTGCTATGTCCCATTTTGGTCTGGAACGTGTCCTGCTCTCCATTCCAGCTACAGCTCTCTGCAGACATGGTGGCAGTCATGGACCATGCTCTGTTTCAAGCCACAGAGGTCCTTATCCATAGTTGTGATAGACCTGGAGGCCTGACTGTCCATTTGCGAGAAGAAGATAAGAAGCTATTGTTTCCTGGGTCGTCATATAGAGCTTCAAGACACACTGCTTTCCACTTTCCTCTGATGCTGTCACAAACAGCTGAAAACTTTGCTATCTCTTTGCCAGTTTTCTCCTGACCTTCCCTCCCAGGACTATGGAGCATTTTTGCTGTAATTGATTATTCACAGTGTGCCTAGGACATGCTGTACCAACTTTGAAGTTCTTTGCTTTCTCGAGCTATCTCATTTTTTTATATGCTTTGGTGGATTTCTGATTACTGGGAAAAAAAAAAAAAAAAGTGAAAAAAAAAAGAAAGCTCTGCTGGGAGATGATGTTCAGGCTCTTCCAGTATAACAATGTAGCTGTGGCTATATTCTTACACCTTTGTTGTTACTTCTGTGTGTTGCAGAACCCATGCTTAGGATACAAGCTTCAACAGAAGGAACAAATGCTTCTTCCTGTAAGTATATACAAGTTGTTTAAATTATTGCTGGCAAGAGCCCTCAGGTACATTTCTTACTCCCTAGCTCAGAAAAAAATGTGCTTCCATCTAAACCTACAATAAGGGATCGAGAGTGGCTGGGTAGCATTCCTGCACTACAGATGCAGTTGTTATTTGTTATATACATTATGAGTCTAGTTCTCAGAGCCATTTCCCTTGCAGATTGAGGACTAAACACCTTCTTTCAGTAAAGTCAAAGTGCACGTTTGCGCAGGGCAAAGGAGGAGAAAACTGCTCCAGTGTTTCCTACCTGGAATTTCCTTCCCAGCCTCGCCAGGCAATGTATGGCTTCAAACACTGTCTCCTCTACCTCCATAGCCCCTGGCGCTAGAGTAGCTGGAACATCCTCAGGTCCAGGCGTCCTCAGCTGCAGTGCATTTCCCTTCATCCCCGTGCCAGCTGGTGCATGTTAGAGCTCCCTGGGCTCTTTCTCCTGTGCCCTGCTGCCCTTGGGAAGAGGATGAGGAAGGTGAGGACATCTTTTTGTGTATCTTCCCTCGTCTGGGACAGAGAAAGAGAAATGGTTCCTCTTTCTGGGAAGAGTGGTTGTATCTCTGCTCATCTGAGGGGCACACTGGGAGCTGTGGGGGTACCAGTGAGGAATGCGACTCTTTTCTTCTTCTGTAGTGATGCTTCCCAGGGAAGCATGCTTTACAGCCATAATCCTGTACACTTTCACCCTTGAGAACCATCAGATAGAGCCTTCCACCTCTTCACTGGACCCAAATCCACCATCTATCCAGCCTGGTTTTGAGCAGTCTGGAAGAACACTTCACACAATCAAAGTCAGATGGGTTGTGGGAGGTAGGGTATTGACCTTCTTCTAGAACAGTAAGTATTGCCAGCTGCCAGGAACAGGATGGCAGGTGAGATAGACCAGCGGTCCAGTCCACTCCGACAGTTCCAGTGTTGCTATAAAATATGGTGCGTGCTCTACTATAAAATATGGTGCGTGCTCTATAGCAAACTATAGGTAGATGCCTTTAACTCACATCTAATATCTACTGTAGCAGCACAAGGGGGAATGGTCAAAGCCAAATGTCTGGACACAGCGTTCTGAACATTTTTCATAATTTATTTGAGATACAAAAGACTTATTTTTGTAGATTTTCTTCTCAGTTATTAGGCTGATTAGTGTTTTAAGTGTGTGTTGAAGGAATTTTAGAAATCTGATAGGTTATTTAAAATGACCAAAAAGGTTTCTACCAGCAAGGTAAGAAGAGTTAATGTTTTTGGTCTTCTTTTTCCTCTGATGCATAGCAGCAGAGTAGGCAGGAGTGATTCCTGGAGCAATTTAAAACAGTCATTTCTTTCTGTTCTGTTCTCAGTTGCATTGATGTAAATTGGGAGTAACACTATCCAAGTCACTAAAATAAGTAATGGGGAAGAGAGAGTAGTATTGGATATTGCTGCCTATGCTGGGTAGGAAGGTGCTACAAAGCAGAAAGGAGACAACGTTTATTGCTAACATATGTGAATGTCTACTCACACTACAGAGCAATGAGGGAATTGAGTGCATGTACTTATTCTAAAGTTGCTTAGGGCTTTTCTTTTCTGAATTTCAGTGGGACATGTCCATTTCACACTTGTCACTGTCAATCTTGTAACAGCTACAGGAGATAAAATAAACTGTTTCCTTCCACTTCTCAGACAATAGCAGATGTTTCAGAGAACATGCCAGCACTGTCACTGTTGGCCAGACGCTGGGAAAGACCTGAGAACAGCAGAGTGATTCAGTAGGCTTTCTCCCCCGGGCTTTCACAAGCAAATAGGCATGCGTCATGCTTTGCTTTTTTGAAGTTCCAGTGACAGACATATATTCTGAGAGCTAACAGTTTTTAAAAATCCCATCTCTGTAAGATGCTCCACAACGGACATCCTAAAACTGAAGGTCCCTCTACCTGTTTATGTTCACGTGTACCTACAGTTGTTGAAATATAGTCCATTTTGAGAGTGTGGGCCTCCATTCTCAAGTAAAGGAGGAAGGAAAGACTGTGATGTATTTCCAGTTTCACATAAAGGGCTGGTGATCGAGTTGGGGGGGTTGGCAGTCCCAGGGAGGAGGAGGAAATTCATGCTTTTGTGTCCTGTTTCATAGTGTGAGACTTTGTGGCACTGATTGCTGACTTTGCCCCTGGCAGGTAGAAGTGCTTCCCACCTTTTCTTCCACCCCAATCCTAGGGTTGTTGTATATGTATTTAATTTGTAATATTGAAACCTAAGTTACAGCCTTCATTTTCCTTGGCAATGGAGCACTCTGTGATACGTTTTCTTCCTGCTGAAAGAAGGAAACAAACTAACAGTAATTGGAGCCCTGTGTGCTCTCACTACCAAGGTCTGCAGAGGCCATTCTTAAGCATATCAGACCGGGAGTGATGCGGCACCTTAGCTCGCTTTTTCTATGGACAGCAACCATTTATAAAACCATGCTCTGAGGGCTAAACTGGACCACAAAGTGAGCATTTGTAGCAGTAGGAAATGAGAAGTTGGACAGAACCAGAGGCTGTGGGAGTGTATTTCAGACTCTTTATCACGGACAGAAATGTTTGCTTAGTTGCACCGTGCAGAATTACCTTCATGCCCTTGTTTATGCTGCCCACTAAGGGCTGCACCCTGAAGTGTCTCTGGAGGCACTTCCTCCAGCAAAAAGCCGGGGCATATTGTGTACTCTGAGTGTTTCAGACCTGATTGTCTAACACTGGGAATCTCAGTTCAGATTTGTCTGATTGTGCAAGTTGGTGGGCCGGCAACCATGAATGTGCTTGGAGCATATTCTCTGCAGCATGCAACCTCCTCTCCACTATCTATCAGGTTGATATGATGCCCAGCTGTAGGCAAGAGTATGGATGAAGAGCTGATCCCACCTTGCTTGTGGCTTCTTTTTCAGAAGAATACAGAGCAAGTTTGTTTAGCTTTTGGGTGGAGGGAAAGACCCGGTATTGGTCATCTGTTCCATAGATGACTTCAATCTCATTTTCCCACAGACTTTCATGCTGGCCTCTAAAAGCAGTGCAGAAATTTAAAAAAGAAAGATTAGTTGGAGAAGAAATGTGTCATTTTGGACTGCTCATCTCTTGTCTCTGGAATTACTAACTTGCAAGATCCAAGCCTGGCACAGCAAGGCACCTTCCTAACACTGCGTCTTCTCATGGTGCAGTAACAGATTCCAACCTGCATATTAAATGGAGAGCAGATACAGCATGTAGAAAGGAGGCATGCAAAGACTTTTTTGCCTGTCACATTTTCTCAAGTACAATATTGAGCTACTTTGATTAATATGTTCTGTTCTGAGCAGTAAAACTTTCTATGACATGGTGTTAGGGTCATTGGTTTATAGAGTATTTTTAACAGGAACATTTTTGCATATACAAGCAGCCTGTCTGAGTCCTAAAATCTTAACAAGAAAGTTAAGTTTCTGCTAGTTTCTGCTTTCCTTCACCTCCTAAAGTGAACTTTGTCCTCCTCCCCCATATTTATGTGTGTAGTACCTGACAGGAATCCACTTCCAAACAACATGAATTTTGTCTGAAGAATCATACAAACCTGAATATGCGCTTCTGGAAGACAGAAATTAGAAACCAATGATATAGGGTTTATGTAGCTGTTTCTTCTGCCTTTGGTATACTTATCCAAACCTTTAAAGACCTGATTTTGTTGGTATTTCAAGCAATTGTTTGAAGGGTCATCTTGATTTGTAACAAGTCCTTAGACCACTCAAGTTGTCCTGTTATCTGATGCTCTGAGTTTTGGTTAGATTTCTTTGTTTTATCTTTTTTAATAGGACTCATGCACAAACACCTGCAGGAGTGTGCTTGTCTTTGATGTGTGGCCAAAACTTGAGGAATCAAGAAAAGGCAAATGAAGAGTGAAACTATGTAGTCTTTCCTACTTTCTGAGGTCCATGTGAATTGCAAGACTCCATTGTTTTGTCAGAAAACCTAAATACACTGGTAGAAGCTCAGTGACTTCTGAAAGGCAGCTATCTTTGGGTGAAAGAGCAGAACTGTTTTAGGAGAGTCTACTAACAGGGCAGAGTGACTTGGGGCAGGATGGCAAGAGGAGAATACTGTAACCAATTGGCAAAGCAGAAGGAATTCAGCTGAAGGCAATTTCTCAGGTTGCAATTATGGTAGCACAGAAGGACTCCCAGCTCCTGCTCTTGTAATAAGTTAGTCTGACATCTTCAACTGTCAGCATTTAACTCATCCATTCCACGGACTGAAAGGATGCTTCTCCAGGAAAGCCCCACCTGATGCCTTGGTGGGACAGTGGGTCAGAGGAAAACACTATACCACCTCGTCCATTTTGCTTTATTACTTCAGTGGTTTCATTTTTCTGAATAGTCATCTCTGGAGGAAACACTTTGCTTTGTTCTAAGGACACAGTGGTTAAGCAATGTCAGAGTCGCATAACTAGTTCTTGTTCAATGTAAAATGAGTTTAAGCTTCCTGCTTAGTGAAATCCTACTGAAAGAGCAGAGATGAAGACATGTGTTGATCCCCTGTTAAAACCTCACAGAGTGTTCAGTATTTTCCAGTTTCTTTCCCCACAGTGGATACTAATCACAGTGGGCAATGCAATGGTAATCTCAGTACCGTTATGATTTGATCCGGCGTGACAAATCCTGTTTCCTGTGTTTAAATTTCACAGATAGGGCAAACTCATGTGAATAGATAACGTTTCCCAGAGACACAGCTCTCAACCTTTTGCATGATTCCCAGTCTAAGCTTTGTGTGACGCTAAATGTCTGCTTCCAAACCACTTAATCTTGCAGGGTTTTTTGTAGTTGCATTCTTGGTCCCACAGTCTTGCTCTGAAGGAGAGCTTGGGTTGGCACTGAGGACCTGAACTGGGTTAGGCAGCTCCGCTGGGGAGTTTGTACATGTCAAACTTCTGAGATAGCATCACTAGGATAGAGTCAGTTATCTTCTGTGCTGGGGTTTCTTTGTTGTGTTTTTTTTCCTTCAGGGAGGTCAGAGAGGTAAAAGGCAATGATGGGTATGAGCAGCATTAAAATTGGAAGTTGACATAACAGTCACGAAGGAAGAAGTGCAACAGTTTATATAGCTTAAATACAGCTGCCAGAGTGGAAGGGTTTTAAGGACATTGGCTTTAGCTATCTTTGTATTTGTGCATGTAAAAATAAATCTATAAGGGCAGCACTTGCCTCAACGTTTGTATATGATGAGGCAATAGTGTTTTATATATAAATATACATACCTGTGTAGGTTTATAAAGTATATATATGTAAGTGTAAAGGCAATGGTTTGGATCTGGTTTATTTCAGGCTGTGCTGTCCTGAGGTCAAGGATTACACCATGAATGAAAAGCATTACCAAATGTGCAACAGTCTACTAGTCACAAAAGCTACTTCAAATGTTTCTGTTGCTTGTAATATTTCTGAAAGAATTTGACAGCCCATGTCCCATTGCCTTTAACATGTGGTGGATTATCTTCTTCTCTCCAAGGTCCTAACAGAAACTCTTCCCATCATTCAGCAAAAGAGATCAGCAGTTAAATTTTTTTAAAAGACAGAATGTGTCCTCACTGGCAGAGTAGGAGGGGACACCCTCACAACAGGGTAGCTGACCAAAGGCCATGTTGTTACTTGCTGCCTTATCTGGGTCTCAGAAATGGCAGACTGTGGACTCCATCCCTAGCTTTCCTCAGGATGCCTGAGTATTTCCAGACCTCTGTTTCTAAGATCCTGTAAGTGGTGTGGGAATTTGGCTTCAAGAGGCTGATGGCAAGGCCTGGTTTCTTTGAGTGTCTTCCAAACGGTCTAATCATGGCAAAACCTTTCCTAACAGAGCATTAGTTTATGCCTTTCTGACTTCTTCTCCCCACTATGCTGAAGTGACATGTACCACGTGCTCACCTGAGACCAAAATCAGCATCTTTCTTATTTGCTAGCATAGCCTATGCTATACAGGAGGGTGAGAGCTAGTAGCACAGAGATGTGTTGGTGGTCTGACCTTGGTATTTTGGTCACTGTGTCTGCCATGGGAAAACTGTCACTGTGACAAAAACGGGTGTTCAAGGGCTCCTGTTCTTTGCTGGCTTTACCCTTTCTGGGTAGCAATTAGGAACATACTTTGTGGTATTGGATCAGCCTTCTCAAAATCTTCCCTCTCCCATGTATTTTTTGAGGCATCAAGGTAGTTCATATTGAATAAAGGTGTATAAGAGGTAGTGATACTAGCTGGGCAGAGATCTGTGAACACCATGGAATACTTGACCTTCACAGAAGCAAGCATGTATTTCAGGCACTCTGGCAAATCAAGATATGTCATTAACCATGCGGCAATCAAGAATGTCAGTGCTTTGTAGGAAAGCATAAAGGAACCAAGGAGTTCAGAGCTAGTGTGAAGAAAGGATACTCAAAACAGACAAAAATGGTGAATGTGTACATGGGTACAGAATAATGTTTGTATTTTAAGACAATAGACAATTCCCAACTTACCCCTATAGCCCAGAAATACTGTTCATCTCTTAATCTTCCACCTATTGTCACAACAGTACCCACCTGCCCCCAAAAGAGACTTTGCCCTGAGGCACCCTGTTGTGTTAACCCCAGGAGAGACTAGCAATGCAGGGTTCTTGTACTCCTCAGGAGGCCCTTCTGTTCCGAAAAAGACGGTGTTTGCAGCTCACTTTCTTGGTTTTGGAGGGGGAGTTTCTGTTGTTTCTGCTTTGGTGGGAAAGGTCCATAGAAGAGGAAAGTTCCAAAGGGAAATTGAGTTGCCAAATCTGAATTCCCCAGCATGCCTGGAGGTTTTGTGCCTCTCCCTTTGACTGAGAGGCACACACAACTGGCTTTCTTAGACGGTATGTTCTGGGCTTTCTATTCCACGTTCTTCCAGGGGAAGTCTTAGGCTGCATATGCTGTAAACAGAGACACTCTGTGGCATAGCAGGGCCCTGGTCCATTAATGGTTGTTTCAAGTTTGTGGTCTGGCACGTGGTTCGTGGAATTCTGTGACAAAGCAGAAACACAAGACGAATGAAATACAAAGAAGTCAAGAGGCTGGGTCCAATGTTTTGTTTTCATGCTGAGCTTCCAATTGAGGCAGTTCTGGTCAACCACAAAAGGCAGGTGCTGTTGTCTAGGGAGAAAGAACAAAGTTTCTTAGAGAGCAATAGGGGAAGGGAAGATACCATTCTGAGTTATCTGCCTGGTATCCCAGACTCTTTTTATTCTTGAGGAGGAATCCAGGGAGTCCCTACCACTTTAATAGCTGGAAGTGCCTCAGCATTTGATCAAATCTGTTTCTAGAAGATGAAAGCAGAGGGTAACACAGCAGTAGATAAAAGATGAACAGAAAAGTACAGTGTTATCTTCAGAATAACTTCTAAAGTGTATGGCTTTGAATAAGTTTCCATTTGCTTATGAATAGCCCCTTGATAAATTACTTTTTACGTCTTAAAAAATACAAATCGCATAACAGAAGTTATATTTCAAAAGCCATAGGCAGAACACTGTATACATAAATGTGATATTTTCATAGATGCATGGCTTTTAAAAGCCGTCACTGTATCCCCTCATTAGCTTCTCCACAAACATAGTGGCATGCTATGGCTGAGACTCAATTTAGATTATAACACTTCCTACCAGGTAAATTAAAAGCAATACCCTTCTTTCACATTCCTGTTATAGCGGTATTCTAAGAGTGCAGTGAGAGCCAAGCTAAACCCTTGGGAAGAAATTACCATCCCATCCTTCATGTCCACATCTCTTCTAAATTGCCTTTTGGTAACCTCTCCTAATTGGGTGCAAAGTGGAAAAGTTGTATCTCCTGTGACTTTCATTATCAACATGTTCCCGCAGGTTCCTAATGGTTTCTGCTGTTCTTGACATTCTCCCCCTGTATAGAGAGAAGGAATTGCTGTAGTCACTGCAGCAATTAAAGAACTGCCTTTTACAGTGTGATCTTCCTTCTAGGTGTGCATCTTCCTAAATATTTAGCAGTAGTCAGCTAGTAGGAATTGCATCCGCAGTAGCATGGAAATGCACGGCAAGGATCACAAAACACCCACTCTGTGTTTTTTGGAAAGAAAGCTGTGCCCTGAAGTAATTGTCCTTTATGAATCGTGTCTGATGGATGTCAGTATTTTCTTTCAGTGAATATATACATATATAAAGGCTTTTGTATTTCTTCCAAAGATTTTCTTCTCCTGACTGCCCACTCTTCATGCTAGTCATTTCAACTTCATTATGGCTATACAAAGCTCATAGGCCTTATTAGTACTTTACATCAATCATAGTATCCAGCTGTCTGAGATCTTTTGGCAAAAGAATTCCAAATTTTCCCTTCTACAGGGATCTGCTTTTTACAGGGGAGGAAACTTTTCACAGCCATCCAATTTTCAAAGTGCATCAATCCTTTTGCAAGCTAAAACAGCATGGGGCATATCTAATTTATGATGGATGATCATAAAGGCCAAACCTGGGGTGCTAAGTGGAGTGAGGCTGAGGAGTGAGCTGGAGTGCTACAGCAGTGTTTGTCCATTTCATCATTAACATGCTTTCTTGTGTCATTTTGGCTCACATCAACTGCTGCTTTTCAAGACACCTAAGCACAATATGAAGGATTAAGTTCATTGAGACTTTCCCAGCAGGCAATATGGGTACCACCCTACCAGCTTGGTTCCCTTCACTCTAAGCAGTCCTACGACATCATCCCAAGTGCCTTTATATCGTACCAGAAGGAATTAATCATAAAGCCATATTCATGTCATAAAAACACCACCTGGGTGGGCTAAGACACAGGCTTCCCACAATTTAGACACTGGCAACTGGAAAAAGCGCACGTGTAAATTATTTTTAAGAAAGGGCAGAGCCACAGTGAAGTGGTGTGTGACATAGATGTTGCCCAGCCATTGCACCCAGCTTTACACTGTCCCCTTTGCTTCTGAGCAGCGTAGGCACATCTGAGTGCTCAGGCTGCCTATCTCACCCCAGCCTTCCTGACCATGGTGTACGTACAGGGCACAGAGCAGCTGGTGTTACACCATGGCCCTCCCAAGTTTAGCAACCATGGCCACTGCTTTTGAACAGAGAGATGAGACAACACTTACTATACTCCAGTCCCAAGACAACAGAGGAGACAACTGTTTTTCCAGCCCTGAGCATTTGGCTTTTTTGTTTGTTCATTTGTTTCAGTTTTGTTTATTCAGCACAGAAAAGCTCCTTGCTCCAGAGCTATAAATGTTCAGAATTGATGTTGAGTCAGGAAGGATTTCACTGGACACAGCTCTGCAGCCTGAAGCTTTTACAAATACGATGTGCCACTGAGTTGAGGTTAAAGTTTAGCATTTATACATGGAGTGGTAATAGCCCTTCAGACGTTAATACAGTCATTATTCTTCTGAGGTTTGTAAAGTGGAGTCTGAGCTTTATTTCTAATATTACTAATATTTTGGTAATATTCACAATGATCTGAAACGTGATTCTTAATAACACAGTCAAGTGTCTGACAGGTATTTAGATGAGCTTTCCAAAATGTCAGCAGGTTGGCCGAGGAGTATTACTGTAATGCTTGGTTTTTAAAAGAAAAAGATAAGCCATGCTCCAGGGAAGAAATATGAAGGCATTTTTCCTATAACATCTATTTTGCAGGCAGATATCTAGCTGTGAAAGCCACAGCTACCTACTATTAGATCTACTGCTGCCAATTATGGCACAAATTGTCAGAGGCAGAAAGTTTTTTCTAGTCTTCTCACATTAGAAGTGAGCTAACCACGTGTGATGCTTTTATTTGTTTGAAATGTCTGGTTTTGTATATAGCAACTAAGGATGTTCTTTCGGTTCTAGCTAAAATTCTGGTAAAATTCTGTTGTATGCTTTTAAGCACTGGCGTCCAATGCCATGGGGCATTAGTTCAACAGTTTAGTTATTGTTCTGAGAGAACAGTAGGTTTAAATGTCTGGTACTTTTGCCTAATTAAATGCCACCCCCTTTGCTTTTTTCCATTCTAAGAAAGTCCCAAACTAGCATTGATTGTTTTGAACTCCTTAATATTTTATGTTATTTAAAGCAATGCAAACATGGAGTTATTCCACTGACTCCATAGGACAGACAGTGACAGACAGGATTTGAGTCTAATTTTGTGCTATACTTTTTATACTGTTAGTATGACTTTTATGATTTCCCTGGAGCAGCTCTTTCCTTCCATTTCCCACTGGGAAAATCTTTGGCTTAAAACAAGCTGCAGGCTATGCATAGTTCTTGAATATTTTAGTGATCTACACAAAACCCATTAGCTGCCACAATGGCAACTAATACTTGACAGACAGTAGGATAACAGTTGTCTCAGAGTCTGCAAGAGGCCAGAAGAATCTTAAACACTAATTTTGCAGGAAGGATGAAGAATTGCCTTGAGTAGCAATGCAGCTCATTCAAATGTGTGTCTGTCTGTCGTGGTGCAGAACTGGTGTCTCAATTCTCTGGTGTAATGAGCTCGTTATTAGGCAAGCTACATCGATAGAGTAGATGCTTGTATCTCCTTTATATATTTGTCACTTTGGAGGGAGGAGGAGGTTAGATATGTCCAGGGAAGGAATGCTGCAAATATGGATTCCATATCTTTTTTGGTAGGCTGGTAGTCAAGCCAATGTAGGTGTGATCCCTATGAGCAGTGGATCAATCCCAAGCTTCGTGAGAGGTAACACAAGTCTGAAATCCTCTCCACCTGTGTTCAGCCAGCATATTTGGGCTGTGCATCCGTGAAATGCCTTCCTGGAGGCAGGGGAGGGGAAATTAGGCATGGCTTAGGGAGTATTTACCTTAATCTTTCTATGTATCTGTCAGATGCGGAGGATTCTTGGTGTTGGTGTCTTCCCCATAATGTCTGTACCCTGCACCATGTGCGTAAGTGACCTCTCAAGTTGGCAGCAATGCCATGAGTGAATTACACTTCAGAGGACAGGAACTAAATGCCAGCACCTTGCTAATTCTTCCAGCCAAATGAACACCTGGAGATCTAATGTATTGTTGTACTTATTGCTTGAGTCATGTGTAGAAAACATGCAGTAAAACTCTAGATAATTGGATGTGGATTGCATTTGCAATTATATGTTCACTGGATAATATGCACACATCAGAGACCTAATATTCACCCCAGCAAGAGCGCACAGTTATAGGCAGGCTGAGCAAATTGAGCTTTCCAATTTAAATGTGCAAATGAATTTTATACACACATGGGCACTATTAGCAGATGGCTAGTAAGGAAAGCTGGGTACACAGGGTACAGAGGAGGGATTCTTTCCTTTTAATTCTGTAAGAATCTGTTCCTCTGGATGATGTTTCATCTTGAGGAATCGCTTTTGTTATCTGTAAATCTCTTGTAAAATATGAGATTGTTACTCACAACAACCCAAAAGCAGCATGTATGAAGTACTGGATGGAGCATTTTCTCTGGATGGAGAAAAAGAGTAAGCCAAACGTATCGACTATTACCAAATTTGCAGAAGAAGATGTGGAGTGGGTAGCTGTAGTAGAAGCACATTGATGAACTGGCACAAGATTGCTGAAAATTTTGCAAATTCCTTAAGGAAAAAATAGTTCTTTAAAGAAATCTGTTTAAGAAGAAATGGGCACCAGCTAACTCTAGGATTCGAGGCAAGCACAGAATTGCTTATCACTCTGTTTAGACTTGCTGCTCTCAAGTTCATCTGCTGTATCCTAGTACTAAAGGGTTGGTGGAGAGCAGGAAAGGCTAGTGTAAGCAGAAAGGAGAGAGCCTGTGTGTATGAGCTAGCATTTCTGCTAAGCCTCTGTCTCAACCAGATCTTACTGCTCATTTCTTAAACACTGCCATGTTCTTGGCGTCTCCCCTTTTGTTATCACAGAAAATTATCAGCGTGACAAAGTACAATACAGCATTTGTAAGAAACACTGACTAATAAGGGTCCAGTGAGTCTTTAAGGAGCTCAACATACTTTTCTGATCTCTGAAGGGTGTTTCTTTCTCAGCCCTAGTCATGATCACGTCTTGGCCTTCAGTAGCTCTGCAGAAAATGGTCATTCCAATTAATTTTCAGCACAATCTCTGCGTACAATACCACCTGTCAAAACTGAAATATCACCAGCTCTTGAACAAGAGTCCCAGGTGTCAGCCAGTCGATCTGACCATGTGTGAAGCAGTCATGCTGCTGTACCTCCCCTACCTGGCCAGGGAGGAAAAGGAAGCAGATCTTCTGGGAAAAGAGTGTTTGCTGCAGGGCAGAATTTCTGACGCCAGCCCATGCTCATAGATGATGGGGAAGCAGACAAGGCAGAGAAATGCAACAGGAGGCAGGCTGGACAGCCCCAGTCCCTGCAGAGCCCTGTGTCCTGCCTCAGGCAGAAACTGGTGTCTCAGGGACTGGTGGGGGAAAGACACAACAGAAAGATGATGCCTCTGCTAAATGAGTTTCCTCCTAAGCCATGACCATGAGAGGTAACTGAACCTTCCTGACTCATGTTTTTACTCTTGTTAGATCTGCAGGGAGTCTTGTCTCTTCTGTAATCTTGTTTGGTTGTTTGTTACAGCTCCCTCCCGCTCTCCCATAGCAACCACCACCCCATTATGCCTTGGATCATGTTCCTCACCATGAGGCCACCAGCACCCTGTGGCTTTGGAAGGGGCCCTCTCCCACCTTATAGACCCAGTGCAATCGAGGATGACAGATGATTAAGCCCTAAGCCACTAAGTGGAGTGTAATCTTCTCATGGTCTTCTGCCTCTCCTCGTCCCTTATCTACATTGACTAGAAACAATTACAGCAGCAAGCCACATAATCAAATATTGTGGATGGAGTCACATGCCGTTTCAGACACCTTGAGTAGTGTCACACATGATTGATGTAGGAATACAGAGCACCAGAATATGTCAGTGCTTTACTGATTACTGTCACTAATTGTGGGCAAGGCCAAAAAGGGAGAGTAAGGAGCAAAAATGGTCTTCATGTAAAACTGTGGACTTGTTTTATTACCTAGAAGATGTTATCTTTTCCCTCTTTTGATTAATAATTGACTTACACTCTAAAGCATGAGGCTTACTAGCCCTTGCGTAAGAAGGATTTGGTTTTGTTAGTGGAGCAAGGGAACGCATGTTCCTATTTTCCATGCAACTATCAAATCATTTCTCAACATTTCCTTAAGAACTTGACCTGAAGAAGGCCTAAGCAAGTAAGTGTTTCTTGAGAAGATAAGATATTTTTTTCTTTTATTTTCTGTTCCCACATGGAAAAAAGAATTGTGTCTATCCCCCATACAGGAAAATGTAACCACAGCAGGCTATAAAATCACCTGGCAGGCTGGAGAGGCATAACTCAGCCTGGTCCTCCCAGCCCACAGAGGTCCCTCTCTTAGCTCAATAGATGGAGGGGAACATCCTGACTGGCAGGAGGCACTCCCTTCACTACGCTGATGATGTAAGATCATAAAGTGGGAGACCTTGGACGTTTCATTTTGTAGACCGTCTGAAGTGCTGAGAAGGATGCATGTGTTTGTTAGTCTTTTTAAGACTTCTAATTGACCTTAAGACTGGCCACATTTTGACCTGATTATGGTTTATTTGTCCCAGAGCAGATAAAATTAATATGTATCACCTACAATTAATATGTGGGTGAACATACAAGGAAAACAATGTCTTCAGCAGGGAGCCAGCACAAGGCTTCTGTCACTGACACTAGCCTTTGCCCTGTCGTTTCACCCACTGTTATTAGAAATTCATCAAATATGTCTGGAGAATTTGCATGCTTAGCCTGCTTTGGAAAGAGGGGATTGTCTAGCTGTGAAAGGAGATTATGCAGCAATTTCCTCCTCAGCACAGCAAGGCAATGAATCTGACTCTTCATTATAGAGGAAGGATGAGTAAGAACGGTTGCATTTCCTGTGCAGCGAGAGCAACATGAGCTGTGCTCCAGTCTCCTTTGGGAATTTCTATGATGATGTTGATTTCAGACATGATGCATAATGTTACTAAGAGAAAATGTAGATGTTTAAATAGAAATGCTTGTGGGGAAGGGATCGATTCATTAAACGATGTGTTTGATCTCAGCTAGAAAGACAACCGTACAAAACAAGACAGGCTCAAAGTTAGTTGCTTGAGTTTTATAACTCATGCATTAATTACTGACAGCAGCAATGTATTTCTGAGATGGCTGTAGTTTTTAATAGATATTCTCACATTCTCTCACCACTTTTGAAAATATTTCCCTCCTCTTATGAAAATATGTGGTTTTGTTATGTGAGAAGCTGTAAAGAAATCTTGCAGTTACTTGTGTTTGCTAAACAAATGAAGAATAGGGGTCCCACAAAGCATCTGTATCTCTCTCCTGTGTTTTCACATTCCTGCTCAGGCTGAACACAACTCAGTTCTGCTGGTCAGGCACAAATGCTCTCTTTCTGTTTCCCAGAATCTCTAACAGATATGCAATTCTGCTTACATTTTTCTAAACCCTTTACTTGAGGGGGCTTGTACATCTGCAAATGCAGAAATGTATCATAGGGTACAGCAATCAGAAGGACACGTTCTTGAATGCTCAAGAAAGACAGACAGTCCAGCAATTGGATGTTAGCAAGACACTGATCGAAGGAAAGATTTCCTGAGCAACCCTGAGCACATCCCTTAGGACTAGTACGAATGTGCATTGCAGGCTGGGAGTCACAGACCAACTCTTGGCTCCTAAGGGAAGAACCCAAGAACCCAGAACTGCACGTGCAGACACCCCATTGGATGCCCAGACAGACTTCAGCTGCCTCAAAATTAAAAATATTTCCTACATAGATTAGTCCAAACAATTACCAAAGTTTTTTCCACACTCATATGCTGAGTGGGGAGCCAGGCAGACAGCCAGCATGTTGGAAATGACTAAGATGGAGCAGGAGAAGTTGTCTCCAGTTCTCCCATCTCCTAGATCCTCAACACTTCCTTAGAGGCATAAGGAGGCCAAAATTAAAAAAAAAATTAAAAAAAAAATTTAAAAAAAAAAAGGGAAGGGAGGAAGCATTAAACCACCATCAAATAAATGCACTTACTATTTACCTGTGAAGAGAGTGTTCACCATGTCTTCCTCTGTCCACAAAGTTTTAGAAAAAAGCTTCAGTGCCATCCATCTCTCTCGTGTAGAAAATGTTTCATCAGTTTCTGCAAAGCTGGAGACTTACTTCAGCAAGAGGGGCTTGGAAACCTAAAACAGCCTGCAGTGCCAGCATTTAAAATGTGCTCTTGGTAGAGAAGGAAAACTCTCAAGTTGGAGAAAAAAGGGATAGCCTTGTCAGGTTTTTTTTAAAATAAACCCCAAAAGCTGCTATTAACATCTTGGGTGAAGTCTAAAATGGTAAAAGGACCTGAAGAGCAATCCTGGTTCATCCAGCATCCTCTGGGTAAGGAATGGAGGAGAGCCTTGAGTCATGAGCAGATGCGGGTGTAAGAAGGGAACTGAGGTGCCTAAGGGCACATGGTTTCGTGTGCCTATGTACCATGTTAGGCCCATTTTAGGTGCCTGGACACTTTTTTTTTAACTGTCTTTTTTTCTTTTTTTCCCCTCATAAAGGAAATGCAGTGACTGTACATGCCTTATTAAAAGATTTGGCTGATGGCCATAGAGGAGTAATTCTTCTTACTGCTCAGTAAATCAAGTTACTGTCATTTTAAACACTAGCTGAATTTGTGATCAGCACATGAAAGAGTTAACTCTACCACTGTCATGTCACCACAACATTAAAATAGCAGCAAATATGGGGAACATAAATTTTATCCTCTCTTGTAGCATGAATTTGGACCATAGGCAAAATCCCTATAAAGCTATGCACATTCTATAAAAATCTGTCTCTTACTTGGAAAATACACAAGTAGAACTCTGGTCTAGTAAAGTGCAAATAAAATATGTGCAGGGAAGCAGAGTGGTGTCTTTTGAATTTGTAGGCATTTCAAATGTGTTTTTTAAAATTTTAAATAAAACTTCTTCAGATGTTAAACACAACTTTTCTTATGTATAATTATAATCAGGTTATTCTGGGCTGGAAGGGGATGTTGATTTAATTTGAAGTGGTGGGTTCCTTCTCTGAATGTTTTTGGGTTTTTTTGTTTTGTTTTTTTTTGGGGGGGGTTGGTGTTTTGTGGGTATTTTTGGTTTGGTTTTGGGTTTTTTTGGGTTTTTTTTTTTTTTTGTTGCTTTAGCAATTGAAAGCCTTTCTTTCCTAATAGGATTAGCCTGAATAATTACCAAAGGATTTCTCTGTGTCATCTGCGTACAGTTCCCCACAGCAGTATTAAAAAGCCTGTCTGCAGTAAGGAAATGGTCAATGGCAGTGGTTAGCTGAAAAGGTTATAGTTAACTGTTGACACTCAAAACAGAGAAAGTCATCTTCAAAGGCAGTAGGACAATGATTTTTATCCTAATACCCATCCTGCCCAACTGGTGGGAAGAAGAAACAGTAGCTCCTTGTCAGCAAGAAGCTACTATGGAGGTCTCACGGCCAGCAGGGTGAAGTGAGGGGTCGCAAGTCAAATAGTAGGTGTTGTGACAACCCTCTTGCAGCTCTTGCTCAGTGAGGTACAAGTGATCTGAGACAACGTAGCTTTAATGTTGCACGTGCCAAATTTCGTGTTAGCCCTTGGGTTCTGGCTGCAGATCAGGGTCCTCCCCTCTGGCTTATTGGGAAGGAAGTCTACTTGCGTTTCTTTGGCGTATCCCTGAAGTCTGTAAGACACGACAATGGTGTGTGGGAGAAGTTTCTGACTCTTCAGCTTTAGGACAGCTCCTTCCTGGTTTTTACGATTTCTATATTTTAGGCACTGTATCGAGGAGTTACAAATGTTGTACAAAGAAAGTACCCCGTGAGAAGGGGAAAAAACAGAATGTGACTCGGGTTGAGACTGCCCAAAGGCATCCTGCCGGGGGAGCAGGTCTGAATTAATTTCTGTGACTTTAATCCATGCATCTAATCCATAACTTCATTACTTGTTCAAGTCGCACATGTTTTTCTGCTGTTCTAAGCCTTCATTTCAGGGGTTCTGGCTGTGTATCTATTTGTATGCAGCATAATATGTTGTCCAGGATAACTGGAAAATGAAATCTGAAAGTAATTTCTTCAGCATGTGTGTGCAGATACCAGCTTGACAGATACATGTCTGTAATGACAGATCATTGTTTGGTGTGCCAGGAAATGAGCACTTCTGGCCTGACTTGTCTGATATTCCTTGAAATCACAGGACACGTGCGGGGATTTTTTTCCAGCTCACTGTGAGCACTGTGTTGTTTCAGTGGGAAAAGGGATCGGTAAAGACCTTTATTTGGGGTGCTTCGTCTCATGCTGCTATCTGTACCTGCTTCCTCTCTGCCCGTTCTCTGGAGATTTCTGACTTGCATAATTGCATTTGAACATAATCATATTCATGGATCAAAGAAAATGCACAACCTCATTGTCACAAGTTAATTGTTCCTGGAATAATTCCTACAGGTTGTCCGTAGTTGCCTGTCTCAGTGATAGATTCAGACCCATCATTCCTCCCAGCTTCTGTGCTTTTCCAAATAGCTGGTATTATTTAGCCACTTTAGTTGGCACTCTTGGAAACTCTCTCATTACCTAATGCACCAGCGAGCTGACTGTTGCCAGTAGCTACAACTTACCTCTACACTAGTAAGCAGTAAACCTGAACTTTCTGTCTGCTGCAGCCACATTAATAATGCATTATGTTTCCTGTAATTACATACATGCACAGAGATCTCTTTTTTTTTTTTTTTTTTTTTTTTGTAAGAGGAAGAAAGGAGATGGAGGTGGAGGGTGGAAGGTGGTGGAGACAACTACAACTAATTATTAATGCTGACTAGACCCCAGCTGCCTAGGTTTTTAATTAGCCTGTGTCTAACCCTAATAGTCACTGTTGGGATAATACTAGCACTTCTTAAGCAGGCTAGTTTAGAAGTGTATTGTCTGCTCACACCTGCACTGTGTAGTGTTACTAGCACACACTCAGCAACACAAGCCAAAACTTTATCCTTTTTTTTTATTTTTCAGCTCACTTGGTTAAATTCTAGTCATTTTGTGTCCTTCAAGGCAGCCTCAAAGAGTGATTTCTGTGCAGCTGAGGAGGGCTGCTTTCCTGCTGAAACCATGAACTGATCCTAACAAAGGAAAGGAATGTAATATACAGAATTTCACATATTTTTTGAAGTGTTATTAACAAAGCCTCCAGAGAATCATTTCAAATTGATCGGTGAGGCAGGAGCACCAGCTTCCCTTTTTGGGGCAAAAGGAGTTCAAAATTCAAGGCACTCTGCCCTTTTCTTCCTTAGCTGATCTTCAGGCTTCTGGAATAAGTAGAAACAATGTTATGCCCATGAGTATGTGTGTCAGCCTGGTCTGCCCCAGGGAGCTTGGGCTTTGCCTTGTGGAGCTTGTGCCTTTAGAATTGGATCTATTTTGGGTACATCCTTGTTTTCTCCTCTAGCATGTGCAAAGTTGTTAAAATACAGTTCCTTTACTGAAAACCCTGAAGGAAGGACACAGTGTTTAGCGTGAAATTAGAAACACAGAGAGGATTTGTTGCCCTTTGGCAGCTTTTAATTTAATTGGAGTTAAGCGGCAGTTAAGCAGTATGCGGGCAATTTTTGAGCAAGAGCGCAGCATCCCTCAGGTGAAAGCAGGTATTCGATCTTCACTATTGCTGTGGCTGAGCAGGCTGAAATCTTGTCCACACTGGCAAGAAATTTGGCCCCATCTTTGCAGCAGTCACTGTCTAAAGGAACGGTAGAGTTTTATAGGGTTTGGCTTCAAACTATGGCTGTGATCAGAAACAGATTTCGCGACACAATTCACCTTGTCCGTGTGTGTACAAGCCAAGATCACTAAGTGTCTTTTTCTCCTTGCAGCCTGCAGGTGCTCATTTCCTTTCCCCACAATCCCAGCCACCCTTTCCACCAGAGGCGTGGCATCCCTACAGTGGTGTACATCAGAACAGCTCTGTTTTCATTTGACTTTTTCCCTGGTTGGTAATTTGGATGATCTTGGCAGGGAACACGGGATATAGGGTGACCTCACCTCTGCCTGTCTGGCCCAACCTTTCAAATACTCTTTCAGAGTAAATGCATTTATTCCTTAGGCACCCTCAAGAAGAAGGAAGAAGACAGTCTCTCCCCTCCATCTCCTTTTTGTAGTCCCTCTGCCACTCCACAGCGTCTGTGGTGAAACACAGGCAGACATAAGGCACCCCTGGTGGACATGACCTGCAGTTGGAATGCAGGAAATGCTGCAGGAATAATGCATCCATCAAATGAAATTATGATTGCTGTGAACTTTCTGATACATATGTATGTGCGAGTGCATAAACACTCCGTCACATACTATTCTTGTCAGTAGTGGGGATTAGAAATATCTGGGTTCTGTAGCAAAGGCTCCATTTACCCTCCTTCCTCTGTCCTGTTGTGGGCTTTAAAGACCTGGGTTTTGCTCTGTCACTGCCTCTCATGCTCCATTTCTAGGTTGTCCGATGTCTTGCAGAAGGGGGTGTTTCCAAAGGTGCACTACTGCTCTTACACCATCCAGCAGCAATGGCCTACATTTCCCTGCACTGTTCATGCCCATGTGTTAAATGCAAACATATTATAATAAACCCTTTTTACCTTGGTGCAAGGGTCTGCGCAGTGTCTGGAGCAGCACAATGTCTGCTCTGTAGCTTTGAACTGTGTCAATGAAAGGAGATTACCGCAGATATAGATTTCTTTAAGGTTTCGGAGTTTCCTCTCTGCTGTTTTTCTCTCTTGCTCTTGACAACACCCAACCTTATGCAGGAAGATTAAAGTCCTGTGTATGAGAAGAGTTAACTACCTTTCGATTCAGATTTTTATTTCTAAAAGGTGAGAGTTTTGCTTTTGTGCCAGACCATGTATAGCACAGAGAGACGGGGTGCAGGGGTGAGAAAGATTTACCAAAACATCTTAAAACACAGGCTGGGGTTTGCATTCAAAACATAGCTATGTAATAAAGCCATATTTGATTAGACTACTGAAAACTCATAACTAGATATAAATCTCCTTTGTCATACTTATTTGAATTCTTCTTAATTATTTGCTGGAAATTGACAAAGTTTTCCAGCCAATGCCAAAGGAGTGATTCATGCCTTCTATGGCTTTCTGAATGCACTAAGAAAAAATATTAAATATTAAATATTAAATGTCCTTGATGATGCTAGGATTCTGAGGCATGATGAGAGCTGGCGCTTTTGTTATTGTTGGAATTTTTGCAGTTATAAATATTGTGTTGCTGTCTGTTTTAAACAGCAGACATCTCAATTCTGCTAACTTGAGCATGATCAGGCTACATATAGACATGACCAGAGCTGAACCAAACAGTGTAATTGAATTAATATCTCGATTTAGGATAAGGTAGATTAAATTAATTATTTGGAGGTGTTTGCAGAAAGCTCTTGAGCTGAAATCATGAAACTTCCTGCAAGCTAAATTCTGAAGCTTCCAGATTCTGAATTTATCACTGTACTGTAAGACGTACTTTACAAATCTAAGACAATAATATGTGACTCTCCTATCATTAATACCCATTTATTTAAAGATACAGAAATTCTTCCATGCAGTAGGCTGGCTCCATGTCTTTGACTTCTTTTTTGTTTGTTTTTTTTTTTCTTTTTTTTAACAGCAAAACTATTGAATACACATATGCTAGAAAGTTACTCTATGAAAAAGTCCATGTGTAGTTGAAATTTTGAAAAGTGAAGTAAATTTTGATGTCTTAGTTTTAAACAGCAGCAGTTAGGAATATGTGCAGGTACAAAAATAATTTTGTCTTTACAAAAAAATGAAAGATGTAGTAAGTAGAGCCAGGATTTTTCAGAATAACTGGTATCTTGTTGGGATCTTCTGGGAGCTTCTGCCTAAGGTAAGCCTAGATTCAGGAAGGGCCTTGGGTCATGGTTTCACTATGCAAAGGCTTTGGTGAGAAGACAAGGTCAAGGAACTTCTGTCCTCTGGAGCATGGTCGATGGACCGATTATTCCAGCCTATATATGTTTATGGAGGCAGGCTGGGAATTAGCTGGTTAACTAATAAAAAATAGAAAAACCTGAAAGTAAAAAAGTAAAAAATCAGTTCTCTGATCTAGTTGAGAGCCTGGCCACCTGAACAATATTACTGAATTAGTGCAGGTGACAGAACAGAGGGAGCAAAAAGAAAGGGGAGACAGGGAAAAGTATGATATTGCTGCCAAACTGTTTATCATGAAACCACAGCACTATGCTCCAAAATACTTTTTCAGTTCCTAAATTAGGCTCTGATTCAAAAAGGCACTTAGATATATGATGTAGCCCATCTCTAATCAGGAAGGCATTTCACCACTTGTTTAACTCCATGCACGTTTAAGTACTTTATTAACCATAGGTCAATGGGGCAGGGATAATTCCTTGATTCAGGGCTTTTGGGACCTTTACTCAAATTATCAGTGTCCAGTGACTCCCCCAGCAGCGGCAGCACTGCAGATATGAAGGCTGGATAGCACAAAATCCTGCATAGACGTGCCCATGCAAAGTAGCCATGTTGCCACTGTCTGACGAACACCCACGAGGAATTTCTTCTGTCTGAATAAAGTGGCTCAAATGCAGGCACACAGATGCATTTGAGCACGAAGGTGGGTGGGAGTTAATGAGTGAGCTCAGGCCCTGTGACTACAATGCTGCCCCAGCTCACTGACATGCTGTGAAAATAAATGACCACAACCCCCCCCCGGCAGGTCTGCTGGAGACTCCAGTGACCAGGTGAAGGTGGTGCCAGATCTAAAAAAAACAACCCCAAACTAAAGCCCACCAAAAAAACCCACCACAACAGAAAACTGCACATCATCTTTCTTCTGCTGCTTCTGCCCTCACGCAGAAAAACGTAGCTGAGTGCATTACATGTCTTTACGTCTCTTAAGTGCTCCTTTACCACAGGGCAGAGCTAATTATCATTAGTCTGAACAGTGGCAGGGCTCATCCGAGTGTTGTGACTGAGCAGAGGCTGGGGGAATGAGTCAGTGCCATTGATGAAAACTCCTGACATTTGTGGTTTGATGTTGTATTTCTGTGTCTCATGTAGTGCCAGTAGCTCTGCTTTTGATTAGGATGAAAGAAACTCAGAGTCTCACATTTCACTTGAAGATGAAAAGACTCAGAAAACCTTTTGGTTACCCTGAAATAACAGCCCCTTTTATGGCAGTTTTCAGTTTCAATTACTGGCTGTAGCTATTTAAAGTATAAACATCTCTTGAAATGGCCATTGTAGTTGTGTTGTTTTTTCAAATCACTGTTTCTGCAAGCCACGGCTATTGGACTTACAGACAGCATGTTCCTGGTGTAAATGCCTGGTGTAAATATGCACATGTGGTGTCAATACAGAAAATGCTGCCACAGAGGCAACATGAGCTCTCCAAAATGTTTTCATAAGCACTGAAGTTTGTATTCTCTGCTCCAGACATTTCCAAGAACTGTACTAGTGTGAGGACCCGCTTCTGACACACTTACATGGGCAGTGCAATAATTCCAGTATAGTTGTTTTGGCTTAAGGGTATGGAGATGACTTGGATATAGCCTCTCCATGTCCCTGTCTCCTGTTTTGTCTGAGGGTAAGGGGTCTTCCCACAGCAGCCTTCTTATACTAAAATTAATTAAGCACACTAATGATTCTGTTGACATTGACATATTTACCCTCATGTCTAAGGCTGAATGTGTGCTTTTTTTTATTGCTTATGTTTTACTTCGTTTTCTTTCGGACTTGATGTTTCATCTCCTCAGTCATATATATGGCTGCAAATGGCCAGAGGGTTTAACAACAATGAAGGGGAAAAAGGTAGTGGCAGGTGGAATGGGCAGAGGCATACAAACAGCACTATCACATGTATCTTGTTTGCTTCCCATCAGGTGAAAAATGGGATGTGTATGTGCAAGTGACAGCCTGTCCCATTTTAACATTTATAGTTCCAGTGATAGGACCAGTATAGAAGCAAAATGAAATTTTCTCCTTGTGCCATTTGAGCTGAGAGATGAGGTTTTTAGTGAAGGCTTTTGGAAGGACTCAAAGGGAGAGAGTGCTGGCTTCAATCCAAGGGAGATGGATTAAAGAAGGGAGGTTGGTGAAGCACTGAAAGAAGGAATAAATGAATTGTTTGCACCATGTGTGATAGCCCACTCTTCCTACACCATGACTGCTGGCAGTGATGCTGCTTATTGGGCCTGCTCACTTGCTTTGGGTCACCCTCCCATCTTTAAATAGCACACTTATTTAATTTGAAGAAAGTGCCTGCAATCAATAAAAAGGCATCCTTTTATCTTCCTCATCAATCTCTTGTTAATGAACATGCACCTTTTTTCTTTTTAGCTTCTTGGTTACAATGCTTTTAGTTTTTCAATGTATCAAAAAAAAAGTGAGTGCAATCAAACCCATGATGGAGTAGCTGATGCCACACTGCTTGCTTCTTTCTGAAGGATTGACATATTTTAAAGGAAAGCAGTGGTCTGGGCGGAGATCACTTGCCTTGCACTGATGCATGGTCCTCTGAGCATCCTTTCTCAAGCTGTGATCCAGCAGAGCCATGAATAACCACTTGTGAAGGCATACTTTACTTTCCTTAGATTCTTAGAGAATCTTTGTGTGGACTACTGGGACTTTATTTAAAGCAGATGGATATTTGAAATCCAATGGCTTCCATGAGAATGTCTCACCAAGCCTAATTTCCAAAACCTTCAGCAGGTTTGGGTCTGATTATGGCATGACTGAAGGGTCAGCTGAGTTAAATGATACTTGCTGCTCTAATTTGCCCAGTGTTGTCAGTTATGATCACGTATCTATTTAAGCTTCATTCACGTCTTTGTGGCTGGCCAGAGAGAATGGTCTTCTGCAGTTTGGTAACAGGAAATAAACCTTCTTTTAGGACCCATAAAACTGGAGGAACAGATACATCTTGTTCATCCTCATCTCAGGCTGGAGGTTAATGCTGACTTTGCTTTTCTGTTTCTCCTTGAGTCTTTTGGGAGTGGAACTTAACAAAGTAACACTTCATTCTTTGCAAAAACACTCCGCAAAATAAAATTACAGTTTTGTAAGCCTCTGGGTTTCAACCTGTCACTTACATATGGCAGGAGTCCAAATCTCAGTCACAGATTAGCTTCATTAGTGTATAATCACACTACTTTTTCCTCTAAGCCAGAGACCCAAGCCACATAATAATCAGAAATAAATCTTTGCACAAGGACCCAACCCCCTTGCAAGCAGGCAAGTAATTTCCTTCCTTATCCTTCTATATTGCCCACCAATGGTCTACCCTAGTAAAACTTTGTTACTTCCAAGGTCATGCTTCCTCTTGTTTTCTTCCAGGGTCTCCCTTTCTATTAACCCATTGCTGGCTCCTTTCCAAGGCACTTATCTCCTCCAGCCTGGGCCAGAAGCCATGTTTAAGCACAGCACGCCAGCGCTAGCATGTCACTACAGAAATGTAAAAGGCTCAAAACTGCACCTGTAGGAAAGTATTTCTGCATTGCTTTGGGGGAAAGGGAGCAGAAAGGACCCCCAAAACCAGCGAACTGTACTTTCAGTTCACAGTCGTATCTGACCCAAAGTCAGAGTCCATCAGCCTTTACCAACAGCCAAGAGAGCTGGCGTGAAAGGCAGCGTGCTCCCTTACCAACCCAGATGCGATAAAGGGCATGGGGTTGCATTTTGGTCCAAAAGGTCCCAAGAGGAGCCAGCCTTGTGTGGTATCAGGTTGCAGCATTGCAGGCAGTCTGTGTCCTGGCCCTGGCTTCGGCCACCTGTGGAGCAGGGCCAGGCAAGCAGCCTGGCCGATGATTCAGCATTGCCTTTCTCCCTCGTTGGCCAGGGAATAACGGGAGCTGCCAGGCACCTCAGAACACAGGGTGCCGCCCTGTTCTTCTCGCCTCAAGCCCCAGCACCCTGCATTTCCAGCGGGGCTGGGAGGGTGAAGCAGCTCCGTAGGCTTCCCTGGGGAGGGGGATGTGAGGAGGAGGTCTGAGCAGAGCTGTCTGCGCGATGCTGAAGCAGGCGGCCTGCGTGCCAGGTCCGGAGGTGCCGCGGGGGAAGGGACCTGCAGCAGAGGAGGGTACTGCAGCCTGGAAGGGAGCCAGGCCCCATGGAGATGCTGCGGCTGCGGAGGCGGCGGGAGGGGCTGGAGGTGGCTGTGTGCCGGGAGGAGATGGTGCAGGCAGGCTGGGGCCTGGCCAGTGGAGGAGAGCGTGAAAAAGCAAGGGAGGTGGCAGAAGCTATCCTGGCTCCGTTTAGCCGGGAGGGCTCGGGAGGAGGGGGGACAGGCAAGACCCCTTTGGCAGATCCCTTCCCCGGTCCCTGTGAGCTCAGGCACGGTGAGGACGGCGGCAATGTACCCACATGCAGGGGCGCCCCTGAAGTGTCCCCACCAGGCTTCTTGGACAAAAGGTTCTGAGATTTCACAGGGTGCTGTGCCTGCAGAGGTGGCAGCCCATGATCTGAACTGGTAATAATCCTCTCTCCGTCCAGCTATGTAGCATTGCGTATGATTACTTTAACTTCATGGCAACCTTTGTCAGAAAGGTGCAACATCTCCACATGCATTTCTGTTCACCTCAGCACCAGAAAGATGTGAGCAAAGCAGAAACATAATTTAAAGGAGAGCTGTTAAATCTGGGTAAGCTGGAGAGCAGTGAAGATTACAGGAGAAGATTGAACACAGGTAGTTTGCCTGGAAGGCCAGAGCAGTGAAGATGTGGACAGAGCAGTGGATTAAACACAAGCTCAGAGCAGCATGAGCAGGGAAAATTGTCTTACTGGAAATAGGAAGGTTGAAAAATTAGACATGGGCAAAGAAGGCAAGACATTTTTAAAAATTTGTGCCGAGCACTCAGATGCTGCAGTAATTCGTCTGTGCAATGAAGAGAATATTCCCAGCTGATTCTCAACTTGCACTCTGCTTTGTATAGGGGTGCTTCAGCTTCACACCTGAGGAGCAATTTGTGTGTGCAAAACTATGTCTGGTTTTCTCAGATTTATCAAGTAATCTAGTAAAAGATACATCCTTTCCCTAGAAACCTTGCTTACTTGTACCCACAGACCACCACAGCTGTCATGACAAAGCTGCTATGGTGTTACCCTTTCTACAGTGGCCGTGTTGTTACTGCTGTTTGAAACAGGTTTTGAGATACTTGAAAGCGGCTGCACTCATGCAGAATATTACCAGCTAAGGAGCACATGTGCTTTGTAATAAGAGGAGCCATGTACGTAAATATGCAATGCAAGCTGTTCATTCCGTCTGAGGATACTGATCACATCATTAACCTGGGGGCCAAACACTTCAGTGGTAATGCAGACTAGATTGTATGATGATTTATCTTTTTACATTCTTCCAGAGAGTGTTATCACTGGCTGTGCTTTAAGGTAAATTCTCCAGGCACTTGAATGTAGTAACATTGTGATTACTTCAGTTGGCTACTACAGCCTCACAGGAAGCTTTGTGATCAGACATCCATCAATTAGCCCTTGACATGAGAGTCTGCGAAAACACTATGGGATTCATTAAGATTTTGATAAACCTTTTTTATGTGAATGTTACTAATGTTCCCATGGAAGTCGAGGCGGGGGGAGGATGGGGGGAGCTGGAGGCAGAGAGAGGAGATGGGTAGACAGTTGTCTTTTTTGTCACTGCTGAAAATATATAACTACAAAGGAAATTACCTTTCGGATGCCTGACTGAGGTACCAGCAAAAATGGGTTCACAGCAGTTTGTAGCACTTGATTCTTTGCTCCCTTATGCATCCCACAGCCATTTATACTAAAGAGAAAGGGGGTTCATGATGACAAATCTTCAATGCAAATGTTTTCACAGAGTCCAAGAAACTAGAAATTTTCTTAAAAGCCCCTCTCCTTTTATACATATGTGTGTATTGTTGCATAGGTGTACCTTTCTGCGGGACGCAAAAGAGACCAGGAATAGAGCTGATTGTAATCCTACTTCCATTGTATTAACTCGACTGTTGATTTACCCCTGTATTACACTGCACTGATGGAAATGGGAGTTAGTGTTAGGTATTGGTAGAGGTGAGGAATGACATTCAAATTCAAGAAAAAAGTGGAAGATTTGTTAATAATAAAATTCTTTGATTTTTTCTTTTTTTTTTTCAGTCTAAAGGGGAGTGAGGATATATTCTAGCAGCATGCGAGCTCTTGAAAAGTATCTTTGGGAGCTGGCTTTAGTGTGAAATCTTTGCTTTTCTGGTTTTGGAGGGCTTTGGAAAGGAGGTTGGTAAATAGAATATAAAAAAGAAAAATAACATTCAAACCTCTTTGTAATAACTTAAATGCAAACTTGTCAGAAGTGGGAATGGTTTTGGGTTGGTTTTCTTTTTTCCCCCCTCTGCTTGAGCTAAAATGCATCCCAGCACTATTCCCGCTAAACGAAACTTACTCAGGGGTTTGGAAAGAAAAGCTGTCTCTAGGTGTCAGGCAGGGAGGAACTGCTGCTGGAAAGCCGTCTTCCCCCTGGGAGAGATCGGGTATCAGACTGAGCGAACCCAGTCCAGCCCGAAGAGCTGCCACCGACACCCGGTGCTCGCCCGAGGACCGTGGCATCGATGGCTGCCGCCTCTGGCCGCGCTCCGGCTGGAGAGAGGGAGCGGGCAGGCGCGCAACTCCTGCCCGCTCCCTCCCTTTGATTTGATGGCCTTTATTCCTCCTAATTGGATAAAATAGGAAGTCACTGACAGTCCTGCGTTGCTGGGTGTACTGATTTCCCTCAGACCAGCCCCTGCAGAGGGCGGGGGGTGGGGTAGGGGAGGAAGGAGCGAGTCTGTACATCAGGGAAACAGGCTGCGAGGGGGCTGGGGGAGCGGGGCGGCGGGGGAGAAAGGAGGAAAGTGAATGAGCGCTCAAGAAGGACAAAGAGGGAGGGGAGAGAAAGGGAGTTACCACCGTCTTGGCATCGCTCTTCCTTTCAAACCTCTGTGTAATGATATTGTTTGCAGTGATGCTCAGACAGAGAGCACCTGCTGCTCTGTAATGATTCAGCCTCTTTCAGCCGCCGCTGTAACACGACAGGATGCTGCTGCTACTGTCACTTCTGCCGCTGCCGCTGTTGTTACAGATTTTGCTTTTGCTCCTTCTACCGCATGACAATTGTTTTCCTCGTCTAAGCAGATACCAGCCTCAGATGCTCAAGGTGAGAATCTTGCCTTTCGCTCTGGGCTATTGGTTCACTTAATCCGGTCAATTTGTTCAGTGTTCGTGGTTTTCTTTCGTCACCCTCCTTCCCCCTGTTTTGTTTTGTTGTGCTTGCTTTTGGGGGGATGTTTCTTCCCTCCTGCAGAAGAGCTGGAATTGCTCGAGAGGCATTTAAGGAATTATAAAAGTGGCCAGCAAACAAGAGCTCAGTAATTGCAAAGCTACTCTTGCTTCAGAGAGGCAGAGAGAGCAACAGAGGGCTCGGGAGCCGGGGGGGACGAGGGGGGGTCTCATTTTTCCTGTGCGGTACTCCTCTCCCAGTTTGGATGATGTTGCTGAGCTCAGACCTTTTGTTGACTCCCACTCTGTGATTTTTGCAGAGCACTGTGACTATTACTACCATCTCTTTTTGTCTGTGTCTCACAGTAATGGACTGTGATAGAGTTAAGGCCTTTTGGAGGTGAGCTGTTTGAGAGCTGATGCTTAAACATGTCTGAAGTAGCTGCCGACACTTTCCCCAGCCCCTCAGCTCAGCTGAGCCCTGATGCGTCCCTCGACGGGCTCCCGGCTGAGGAGAACATGCCGGGGACCCAAAGAGAGGACAGGAGGGTCCAGGGGATAGCAGGCCTTGCTGCGACCTGCTGTGTGTGCCTGGAGGCAGAGCGACTGAAGGGCTGCCTCAACTCTGAAAAGATCTGCATCGCCCCTATCCTGGCTTGCCTGCTCAGCCTTTGCCTCTGCATTGCTGGCCTCAAGTGGGTCTTTGTGGACAAGATTTTTGAGTATGACTCTCCTACCCACCTTGACCCTGGGAGGATAGGACAAGACCCAAAGAGCGCTGTGGATCCTACAGCTCTGTCTGCCTGGGTGCCTTCGGAGGTATATGCCTCACCCTTCCCTGTACCTAGCCCCAAGAGCAAGGCTGAAGTGACAGTGCAAAGTGACAGCTCGCTTGTGCCCTCCAAACCGTTCCTCCAGCCTTCTCTGTATAACCGCATCCTAGATGTTGGGTTGTTGTCCTCTGCCGCACCTTCGCTGTCACCACCTGCCCTGGAGCCTACCACAGCATCTCAGGCGCAAGCAACAGAAACCAATCTCCAAACTGCTCCAAAACTTTGTAAGTAGAAGCTATGTATTTCTTTGTTTTTTCCTTATGCACACACACATGCACACACACAAGCACTTAACTGTTCTGCAGCTGTCCTCCAGGAGGACATGTGATTGATTGGCATGCAAAGCTTAAATGTGCTAAGATGGGTATAGCATGGGTTACGTTCTGAGGAGAGCACCTGGGGGCCTCTGAACTTAGTTCTGAGCTGTGCATGGCAGTAAAGAGGGCTTCATTTGGGACCTTTGTAAAGTGCCAATACCACCCTTTTCTCAGCATCCACTTATAGGGAAGTATGTGATTTACTTCAAGGGCTTATCAGATCGCTATTCCACATGGTCTATCAGCGTATTTTTCTTATAAATTTGATTTGCGTCCTGTGCTGGATCTTCCATGTGTGTTCATTTTCTTTGCCTTGCCTGCAGAGCACTTCTGCAACCTCCTTCCTGAAGTCTGTTACTGGCAAATATCCCTGTCATCCTCCTGAAACACTCAGGGAGAACAGTGGGAAAGAGCGACAGCGTATTTGAAGCAGTTAGAGACTGGGAATTATTAATTTAGCAGTTATCTTATGATCTTTCCTTTTCTCTTAAGAGCATAGCACACGTTTCTCTGCGTCTTTCCCCTCCTCTAGGGGCTGATCCTTGTTGAGCCTATTCCTCAGGCATTGCCTCATTGACTTCTGTGGGGCATTTCAGGAAAGTGTTCTTGTCAATGCAGGAGGGGTCAGTTTCCAAATTAGTCTTTGCTCATCCTTAAAGCAAAAAATATTCAGGGTACCTGGATTATTTTTTCAGTAGTGATCATAAAGGATCAAAATACTGCATTGCTGAAGTGTAATTTCTTTGACATTCATCATTTTAACCCATCAAATCCAGAGCAGATCAAGCCAGCAATTCCTGAGCTGTGCAAAATTCTGCAAATCTAGTAAAAGAGAAGGCAATGCCCCATTGTGCCGAGATCACAGGGCTGAGGTTTCCTTTGGAAAGCTGCAGTGATCAGAATAAGCAACTGTGTTCCTTGCAAATTGCCTTGCAGGACCCCATCTCATTTATTCTCCCTTGTGCCTTCCCTGTAATGCCGCAGGATGGCCACCTTGTAGGTGGCACATACTGGCCCTCACACTGGAGCCCTGAAGTTTGCTATTAAGTTTAGCCCCACCAGGACTGGACTCCGTATAGGTATGTGGCAATTGGATTATAGAGAACATTTTGGGCCAACCAGCTTGCTGGTGAAAATAAGCATCACTACAGTGATTTCAGCGGAGGTCCTTTTAGCTGAGAGTCAGTCCTGAACAGCGATTCCGGAACCACTGAAAGAAAATTTTAAGTATTCCTGTAGAAGCCCTGCTGCCTTTTGCTTAGATAATGGGTGATAACCAGCCTTTGGATTAAAAGTAATTTGTCTGATGGCAATAGTCTAATAGGGAAATATTACTGTGCAGTTAAATGACAGGGGACTTTGGGGTAGGTTAGACAATATTTGAATTATTGGGACACTTAGCCGCCTTTGCAGTTATATAAAACTGCAAATTCTAAGTGATTTTTTTTTTTCTGCTGATGCAGAAAATCTTTTTTTGTAGTGCAAATATCATAAGTGACATTAAAGATGTGACAGCACTTTCTACTTCATAAAGTGACCAGGGAACACCATCCAGTCAAAATGGCCTCTTCCATGTGAGAGGGAGAAGCATCCAAAAGCTAGTTATGCCAGGACAACCCTTGTCCTCCTGAATTTCCACAAGTGAGGCAAGCCTTTATCAATAACATGCTAACTTCATCTCTGAAGTAAATGAAGGGGGGGCAGGGAAGAGATTCTTTGGAGCAGTCACTGACGGAAAGCCATTATCTGCATTCAGATCTGCTCGCATCTGGGAAATAAATGGTTGTCCAGAAATTAGGTGATTGTCTTGAGTTGTTTTTTTTACTGATGTCTTAATATTTTAAGATAAATGTGTTTTAAGGCATCATAGACTTCCAGATAGATACATGCTGAAAGGAGAGGGAAAACTGGCAGCAGGTCAAGTTTGGGTTGCTCTGAGGGATAAGGTTGTGTAGACAGTATTTTTTCTAACTGTGGCACATAATTCTGCCTATGGCAAGGGGCTGCAATTCCTTGCAAAGAAAAATAAGAAAATATAGCTGGAAAAGTACACTGCAGAAGATCTGCCTAAGAATTCAAAGAGGCATGAAATGAACTTTTTGGAGAGCTCTAAAAGCACTGTCTTGGGGTTTTTGCAACAGCTGCATTTCAAACACATCATTGTGTTTTATGTAGAGCAAGTTTTGTTGGAGAGGTTGACAGATTGCATCAGTGATAACCTTTTTTTTTTATGAATGCCTTTGACAGCTATAGAATTCTCAGAGAGATGGCTTGGAAAGTAGCATCTGCAAATTGGATTGTCCCTTCTTTTGCCTCTCAGTGTCCTTTTCTTCCATTTCAGGCAGAGTGAGGTAACTTGTTTCCCGAAAGCCCGTTTTGTGCTGATAGGTTTTTTTTTCCAGTGCAGAAATAAAAAAGAATGGACACATCTCATATTCTGTGGCTGATGTATTGTTTCTGAACCAAGCCCTTCCATGAGTTTCCAAATCCTTTTCTCTTCTTCTCCTCTCTTTTCTGTCTTACTCAGCATATTCCGCTTAAAGCTGTATCCTTCAAGGTCATAGTCTGCAGAGAGTTAATTGATTCTTCTTTCTCCTGGAGCCTGGGAGAGAAAGCAGAAGAGAGACAATCCTAGTAATTGTGTCTGGTGCATTAGATTCAAGACCGGTCCCACTCCTATTATTATACTTTGCCCTTTATCAATACAGAAATAATCTCTTCCTTTCTGTTTGGTTTACGTTTTATATTGTGATATCATTTCTCCTTTGCCGAAACAGAAAGGAAAGGTGAATGTTTTAAAGGATTCCCATATTTAGGGAGCATGTCAATCTTAGCTTAATTACACCGGAGAAGATTCTATTACAAGCGGGATATAATAGTACGCACTAACCTACAATCTCCCTCCCTCTGAGAAGACATGTAGATTGTAAAAGTGCTAACACAGTTCAGGAGCTAAATTGTACTTTTTCATATACCATCACCTTTAAACACAATTCCACACAGGCTGGTAATAGACGCAGCTCTGTAGTACTGTCAAAACTGTGTTTCTGTAATAACCGCATCTATACATCTGCAAACCCACCACTCCCCTTTACAGGTCTTCGCACTGCCTTCTCTTTCCACTTAAATAGATTTCACCCAAAACCACCTGCCAGCGTCCATATGGTGTTGCCTTCCTGGGGTGACAGCTCTGCCAAAGGAGTGCAGTGCTCTTGCATTTTGGCTCTGCCCCAAAGCAGAGTTGCCCAAGCCCTTGGCTTTCGGATCACAACTTTCCTGACCTGGTGAAGTGCCATGAGGCACACAGGAGGCAGGGCAGGAGGTAGACCACAGCACGAGGACTTTGCTGGGGTGGGTTTCCCTGCGAACACAGCTAAAGGCCCATCAGAGAGCAGGGTCCACAGGATGCACCTCCCCCACGGCATATCTGCGCTGCCCCCGCGTCCATTCCGATTTTGGCTTCCCTGGCCACCTCAGGTGCCGTGTGCTGGCAGGACAGCTGCACACCTCGCACTACACTGGTGGCCAGCAGATGACCAACAGGCACCTCTGCGTCTCCCTACCTCTGTGCCCACCAAGTTGTACTCATAACACGCGGAGGTGGGTGGTTGCAGCACCTGACGGGTGCATGCCCCCTGGGGACAGGTAGGGCTCCCTCCTACCTCCCCGGTGCTGGCCCTCACCTGGAAAACGTGGCAAAGCAGAGAAAGGGTTGTGCACTGCTGTCAGTCACCTCTGACTGGGACTGCTGCCTTCTTGTGTTTATGATTTCTGATGCCACTTCAGGGGTGCTGGGGCAGCATCAGCAAAAGCTGCTGCTTTCTCATCCTCAATGGAAAAAGTGTTAAAAGGGTGCCTCTGTGGACTAGTAGTGGGTGTTTACCTAGGAAATGGTCTCAGTTCACCTCCAAAGTTATCCAAGCACGATGACTGAATATCTTTTGTCTTTAGAGTTAGGGATGGGAAAAATGAAAAGAAAAGTAGCCTGTCCCTTGTTTTGGTATTATACTGTAAATATTCCTTGCAATTTCCTTCTGCCTCTTTCACCTCCGCTTATTCTTTCTCAGCTCTGCATTTGATGTCCTTTCTCCGATACACAGTGATCTGTGAAGGTCTGTATTTTACCTCTGTGGCAGGCAGGAGGGAGCCTTTCCCTCCAGTTACAGATGCTGCAGGCTTCAATTTACGGACAGCTAGGGTTTCTTCACAGCAGCTTCACAAGTCGTTTGTTCTTTTTCTTGAAAAAGTCTCATTCTGACCCGTGCTCTGCAGTTCAAATCCCCATCACAATGCTGTGGGGTTGAGAGGCCTGGCAGCTTCTGAAAGTGTCAAGGTCAGGGATGTCTCAGAGAGCCACAGGGGACTCTAGTCACCGGAGAGGAGAGCAGATGATACAGCACACACTGTATACCAGCCTTTTCTATGCTCACTGTTATTATGCAGGGCAGCGCCACATGGGAGATTGCTTTTTCCCCAAAGCTTGAAGATGCAGGAGGAGAGCACCTTAAAGTAGATGTTGCTCCATTTCTGATACAGTATTGATGTTGATTAGCTTCAGACACCTGACTTAAGTGCCTACATTAGGAAGCAAGGCAGCCTTCAGCTTCCTGTTCAGCATAAAGGAGGGGACCTCCCTCAGGCAATTCCCAGCGTGGCTGTAGCAGGAGTAACTCTCTTTCTCCAATGAGCGTATAGGGAGACTGACCTTCCATTTCAGTTTCTATGTTAAATGGCTGCTACACAATACGAAGATTTGTTTTGAAAGCCATGACTTTTCTTTGATGTGTCCTGTGAATTAACAGTGTCTTGTCACAGGGAAGTTATAATTAATCACGGTTAAGATACCAGACAAGTTCTGAGCCTAACTCAAGAGCATAATAAAGAGATGCTGATCTCAGTAGGCCCTGGAGACACAACTGGGCCTCCATTAACAAGCAGCAATAAAGCAAGTGCCACTGTACTGAGCCAGCCAGTCTGTATTTCCCTGAAACACTTATTTCTCTGCTGTCCCAAAGGTCATGGTGGCTTACAGATGTACATATTCGTGGCAGGAACACTCAGAGTAAAGTGAGATTGGGACTGATGGGGTGAGATGCATAACATGCACCAATTTTTAGGGAGTTCAGGTCCATTAAGCCTGCTAGAGTGATAGCTGAGACTTCCTCTCCCCAGCCCAGTTAGTCACACTGTCTTTAAAATGCCCTCAACAAGCACAGTTTGTTCACACAAATTTATTGTTTTGTTTCTTTTTGTGTCTCTACCATCTCCATTTTTAATATTCATTGCCTGCATAGAAACAGTTCTTCTATTTAACATGCAGAGGACTGAACTGATCGGTCCTGCATTTCTTTCTCTTGGGCAAGCACCCCAAATTCATGGCTTTCAAAACTACCTCATGGGTGTGTTTTTTCTTTCATTCACCATATATCATGTGCAGAACTGGTGGAGAAAAAGCAGTATTTCTTGAAGTATTTTCCTTAATACCAGTCTGAATCTCTCCGTGCAAAATAGCAATCTGCACTTGTTTTTTTGAAAGCATTATTTTACTTTGTAAACTTCAGTGAGAATAAGTCATGTATTCATGCTACACGGAACTTCTGTATGGTCTCCCTCCTCATATACATATGCATATGTAAGTATAGAAAATACAATAGGTATATGGAGTATATGGCCATTGTTTCTTTGTTAAAAAGGACATCTGGGACTGTACTGCATCATACGTTTCTAAGCAAAAATGGTTAATAATTGATGTCATAACAAAACACGGGTTTGGATTTCCACTGCAGGGGACTGAAATTATCCTCTTTCAGTATCTATTGTACTTTTAAGTTAAATGTTTTATTTCCTATTCATGCACTACAAATAAACACACACAGCAACCCATGTCAGATTTACAGTGTCTAACTTTTGGGTGCAGAGAAAACTTGGGGAACTTTCTCGGCATCAGATGAGAAGGCAGAATTTGGCTTGCTGGAGGCTAAGTAGCCACAAGGTTAATTGTGATGCAGAGCTCAATGATATAAATGAACATTTTCATCATTTGCAGTCTTGCTAATGGAAATGCAATAGATTCGCTGCAGAAATCCAACTCGGAATCAATAGCAATGCAATGAGGCAGCTGTTTCAGGGAGAGCACATGTGATGCCAATCTACTGCAGACATTACCTGGGCAGAGGCTGACTGGCTGTCTGTCAGGAAAGGGTAGACAGCCCTAGAAGATGCCACGGCAGGTGATGAAAGACTTCTGAAAGGAAAAAGCCTGCTTCACCTAGGATGGGACAGTGTTAGGAGAAAGGGCTTTCTCTGTATGAGGGAGGGGAATTGTTTTCTTTGAGGAATTCAGATCTTGTTTGGACCCAAAGATGTCTTTTTTGTTACAAGGTACTAAGTTAAGCAAAGACAGGAAAGTTAAGCAAAGACAGGAGTCTTTGTGCTTCAGGTCATGCTCAGGCCACATGAAATCAGGGAAGGACTGAGTCACGGTGTGTAACTTTGGAGACGGGTAGGCGGTTTTGGAGTGTCTCCTGCTAAAGGCTTGTGCCCTCTTGTTCCCCAGGCAGACCACGGAGAGGAGCAGGCGCTGCCTTTTTGTGGATTGCTTTATAGCAGGCACACTGGCTACCTTTACTATTTATACTGCAGGGAGCCCAGTTTGCTGCAGAGTGAGCACTATGAATCACATCTTGATCTTTAACATTAAAAATGTTATATGAAGTACCGGACCCAGTAGGAGGTACACATTAAACTCAAGAGCGTGAGCATGAATGTTGTTTGGCAATTAGAGAGCTCTTCAAAGCAGCAAGGGAGAAATACCTATGCATTATTTTGGGGCAATGTAATGTCTGATTATTTATACCCTGTCCTGTCTCATCCTGTCTCTCATCCCCCTCCCTCATTCCCAGTACAGTCTTGGTCACTGAGACAAAAGAAAAGGTTTTAGCTGGGGAAAAATGGGCTGGAGCAAATCCAGTGGGACAAGGCTGGCTACCACGCAGGGCTGCTCTAAGCTAAACCAGCAACAAGGTCCATTCAGCACTGGACAAGATCAGTGGCATTGTGGCACCCATCTATTGCCTTTGCTCCTGTATTGTTTTATTATGAAAGACTTATTTTAATACATATCTTCTTGCAGAGTATATTCAGCTTTTTCACATATGCTTTCGCTACTCCCTCCCCCACTTTTTTCTTTTTTATATCTATGCTTCATCCTGGAACTTGCTGGCAGTGCATTCTCATAACTCAGACAGCTTTTTATTTTGGCAATGAATATTGCTTCAGTTTTTGAGATGAAAGGAAATCAATACTGGGTTGGTAGTCACATGGCACTGGGGGGAGTATATGAAGCTATGATCTTAAGCACGATTTGTGACATAGTTCAGTATTTCTATGGAATTCCTGAAAGAGATTTGAATTTTACAATTTTTAACAGTCAATTAATTCATGTGATTAGACAGATCAAAGGAGAAAAAAAGGGTATCAAGCTCGTTCAAAAGCCTTTCTCTTATGCAAAAAAAGAAAAAGATTCGAGCTCATAAAAGATGACTTGAGTCTTCTAAGGTGGTAACTGGAAGCCAGTGTAAAGCTGCTGGAACTGGATCTTGAGAAGAGAGAATTATGCTTCTCACTATACTAAATTAATCTGGATAATTAATTTAGTTTTTCAGCTGGTCAGAACAAAATGGCCTGAATTTTCACTTGCATAAAGGTTCTCAGGTCTGTAGACCTAGCAGACCTGTAAGGCCTAGCAGAGTACTGGGATGCGGTGGTCCATGACCTACATGACAGAGTATCTTCCTGACTAAGGTTTCTTCCAGACCCCCACCGGTTGTGGTGTGAAGGCTGAGAGCAAAACAGTGTCTGCCTTTTCCCTTATTGTAGCTTCTCTTTTAAACAGAACCGGATACTTTGACTTTGAAAATATGGGTTTGTATTCCAATCATTTGTTCATTTACACCTTTCTCTCCTAGATTAAAAAGCTCTTCCACGCCATGTATTTTCCCCTCACAAAGGTACATATACACTGTAATCAGCTCAGCTTTGAATAAGCCTTTTTGACAGGATAGGCAGGCTGAGCTCTGTAATTCTCCCCATGGAGAATTGTTTTCAGTCCTTGAATTATTTCATCCCCCTTCATGCTTTCTTAGTTTTCAGATAAATAGAGCTATAATTTTGATATGATACTTACACATGGGCTAGCCCAAAATCCCAACAAAGGACAACAAAATCTCTTCAGTGTCTTGGTCACTGTTCAGAAGCATTCAAGATGCATGAGGTAGCACCAGTGTCTATTTAATATTTTAAGCAGTAAATCAGTAATAATGTCTAGTCAGAGCAGAAGACCCATATCTCACACATGCAAGGGACTTCACTGCTCTGCTTCTTAACTCCTAAGGTCGCATGCTGCCTCTTATTGGGGTGGAACAACAATCCTAAGGGCCAGTCAAGGGAAGAAAAGACAAATGTCACCCAGCCTTAGCAATGCTACGTGCATTTGAGGAGGAGTTTCAGTTCTCTTATTCCCCAGCTGGTTCTGTCGTGCTCTGAAGGATGCCCTCAGCAAGACTTCTTGAGTGAACAGGAGGTTGGCTCAATGGTTTTAACTGTGCTGGCTCCCCTGTTCACTTGACTTCTGTTCACGCTTTCAAAGATTTCTCCCTCTGTGCCCTGCTGACACTTCTCCCGTTGTTGGCCCAAGGACCATTGCATCAGTTTGCCCTTCATTCAGTCTCAGCTCCTCCAACATTTAGTTCTTCCTTCCAAAAGCAGAAACAGTCCCAGAGCATGGATTTGTGGCAGGGAAGGATTTTGGTGTTTGTGCAACCCTCCTGTCTACCTAGCTTAAAGACACTTTGCTTATGTGATGGATTCCTTTGCATTTCTGTCCTACAGTGGATCTGCTGCATGGACTCAGCCTGCTAGGGTTGTATGATGCACAAGTATCTTTTATGATCTCAGGACACAGGACGTGGGAATTAAGGAGCATGATTACATCCAGGAAGTCACAATGGTTAATAATTTCCAGATAGCTGGGATTTTCAAGACATTTTTATATTTTCAAGATAGCTGGTTTTGGGCTGTGGGTGTGCTCACCAGGTCAGTTAACAGTATGAAGGTAATACTGCCTTAGCAAGGGAAATGAAGTATATCAGGGTGAGAAAGACAACTGTAGGGGAATAGAAGAATGATCATTTCTGTATCTAGTCTGAGCTGGTCAGGGAACAAATGAGTGTGTTGTTAGAGTTTAGGAATTAGAGAGCATAGGATGAGAAGGCTGACAAAAGGCTTCCTGCTGTGTTGATACAGGGGCTTGGAGAGGCTTGAACTTATCCTTGCAAGAGAGGAACATCATTAAGTAGCCAGGAAAGTGCCAGAAAACTGGGAGAAGTGGTTATATCTGCAAAGCACAGAACAGCAGGGGAGGTCTGATCCTTTATTGACTGGAAGAGAGCAGGAAGAACGGGATCCCCAATGCTACAGGTACCTGTAGTCTGCATAGGACTTGCAGGAGATCCCAAAGCAGGTTTTTCCACTGCTGAGGGGATGGACTGTGAATGCAATCATCGATTCTTTCCCCATGCTGCATTTCTAAGGCAATCTCTGCAGGGCAGATCCTTTTGCTATCCGGCCATGCTGAGTATGGGCTCCTCACTGACACTGAGATCCAAGAAAGTGCCTTTTGCAGCCTGCTTTCCCCGGCCTCTCTGAGGGCTGGAGCCACTCTTCTCTGCCAGTACTGCAAAAGCTGCAAAGTTTCTCTCTGACACTGAATTCCCTCCTGTCCCTTTGTTCAAAAGTCCTTGGTGCACTCCAGCCATTGCCTCATGGAGGTTAGTCAGCCCACCCTACTTTTTGGAGATGTTGATTTAGTGACAGTATTAATAGATTTTGGAGGTTATCAGTAAAAGTTTTTGCAAAATCCTTCAGCCATGTAATTTTCAGGATGTACGGCTGTGTATGTATTCTGTTTGTGAGCAAAGAAAGGCTGTGTTTCAGGATCAAAAATCCAATAAATGCATTAGCAGAGAGTCTTTTCTTCAAAGTGATTTAACAGAAAAATACCCTAAAATTCTCCTTTTGCTTTATAAAATGGTATCTGTCCAGTAAAGCCAACAAATACACTGGGTTTTGAACATGTGAAAGTTCAAAAACATGGCTAGCAACCTCTCTGTTTCTTGCTAGGTACAAACATTTGAATTAACTATGCTGTAAACATTAATGGAGATCTCTCAGATAAGCAGCTTTTCAAACAACCCTGTAATTTTCCTAATTGTTGCTAATCGATTGTTTGTTGTTTGCAGTTTTTCCTTCTCCAAATTTGGCAGAATGATTAAAAAGACATGTTCTGTAAATGTGTTCAGATAACTGTGACAGCCCAGGAAGAGCATTTACTAGCTGTGAATCAGAGGAAGTATCAGTTCCCTCAAGCCACTTAGCTGGGCAGAAGCTGGCAGGGGAGGGGGCTGAAGACAAAGAAAACAGAAAAATATTCTGATGTTTCCCGAACAGGACTGAGATCCACTGAACATGTCATGTCAATATGCCAGCATTCAAAGAAGAATTTGATATCTAAATTGACTTGCCCCTAATACATACCTAGCAGGTTCCTCGAGTTGCAGAGTAGTATGTGGTTATGCTCTGCTTTCGCTTTTACAGATTATCTCTACTGTCTTCTTAGGGCTGTTACTGATACTTTCAGGATACTAATATACATTGATTTTAACAAATGGGTATACCAGCGCTACTGTCTGATGTTAACTTACATTTCATTCATATATTAATTTTCATATGGTACTCTGTTTTACAAATGGTGATGGCATAATGACAAAATATTCCTGATAATTAATCCAAAATTATGACTTAGCAGAAACACTGACAAAGTTTTTTAAAAACACAGCTTGTTAATGTTGTTCAAGTCATGTAAATACTGCCCCTACAGAGGAAGACTTAAAAATGTCAGTCAATAGAGAAGGATCAGACAAATAACTTGACCATGATTTTTGTGTAATGAGAGGTTTTATAAGATAAAATTTGGGGTGGTCAGATCTGGAAAGGAAACACTGGATCATGTGAGAGTGAGCTGAAAATAGATTATTCAAAATATAAGTTAACCACAGTTTTTTTAAGAATAAGCCTGTTCAACTGCTGGAATTTTTTACTTTGGGGGTTAACTGACCTCCACCAGCGTCAGGGGAAGAATGCGTGTCGCAACCAGTGGTGTCACCAAGGTGATTCCCCAAGAAACTTGCTACCCCAAGGTGATTCATATTCCAATCTCATAAAGAGAAAACCCTTAGCAAATTCAAACCCCACCCTCTAGTGACTTTGGGTGAATGCAGGGTTCTTCATGTTTACAATAATTAATTGAAACAACTCTTTACCTACATGCTGACTCTAGTTTTCACTGAAAACCAACGGGCAGTTCAGCTACACTGGCCTTAGTTTTACCTCGTGGTGAGTTCAGGACTGAAAATGCTCTCTACCTTTCCAGTTGCAACTCTCTCTCTCTCTCTGAGTTTGTGTGTAAAAATAGAAGAAAACTTGGAATGACCATTTGAAATCTCGGAATAACCATTTGAAATCTAGCACTAATTCTGCTAATTTAAAGAGCATTATGTTTCATTCTTGTGGGCAGCCCATACGGTGAATATTCATAAAGCATAAGAAGACTATGTAGCAGAAGGACCACAAGTCTAGAGGTATCTGTAAAAATATTGAGAGCTTCTGGGGATGTTCACTTGCTAACAGAGCTTTTAAAGTTGTCAGTTTGTGACTTCCCATGTGTGATCTCAACCTCAGTCTTCCCTGTGCTTCATTTTCTCACACTGTTAGTGATCTGCCCTTTTCATTGCTTGAGAAGCCTTCAAGCTCATGCTGCTTGGCATTCTCGGCAGACTCGGACCCAGAGATCTGCTCCTGAAGGCAGCGCGTGTTTTGAATTATGCATAAGTCCATCATGGAGGGGCTGCACTTCATGGCTCCTTTCTGGGGGTGGTGATGTAAGGGAATCTAAGTAATATAGTGACACTTTTCATTTTTCATGTCCTAGCTCGGTTAAGAGCAACCCTTGAATTGTGTCATTTTTCTCCCATGTGACTGTTTAATCACCTGAGAGAGTACCAGCCAGAGTTTTGTGGTAAGATTGATTATACTCCCAACAAAGTGCTTCCTTCAGCTGAGCGCTGGGAAGTAGCCAGTTTAGCAGCTAATGGGCTTCAGCCTGAAGGGGAAATGGCGACTGTGATTGAAATGTCACTGAGGTGCATGCCAGCCCTTCGGGCTGAGATCCTGGGGAGGTTGTTCAGGTTTCAAGGTGGGGGGAGACATTCCTGAGCTGAAACACACAAAGCTGTGCTACGGGGGACACTTCACCTTCTCCTTCAAAAGCGTCAGGGGAGCGGGAGTGGGCATATCCAGACCTGCAAGTAGAGAGGGATGTTGCTGGAGACATAATGACAATTTTGTTCGCACTGTCAGCCTGCATTGCCATAGGGCTGGTGTTGTGAGGTTTGCAATATCGCTGCTGACGTCGGCAAAGCATGCTGCAGAACCAGCTAGGACCCCAGTTTGCATAGCCTGAGACGAAGAATGATCTTCCACTAACAACCCCCAACACACATTTTGACATCAGCCTGCATTCATATCCATTCCAAGCTTGGGAGAGAACTAAGCAAATATACTCTACCAGCCCCGTTTTACAGAGCGTGAGTCAGTAATAGCATCGTAGGTGACAGTTTACAAATGTTTTGCCTTGCTTGGATGAATTCACAGTCTCTGAGTGCCAACAGCTCCTCTTACAGAGGCCTCTGTGATTTACCTGGTATCACAAAGGAAACCTGGTGAAGCACCAATAGTGAAGTCCCACAGCCTTAGAGGCAGCTGTCCTCTCTTTAAAGGGTAGAATGTACTAATGAAAATCTAGGAAGAAAGGGGAGAAAAGTCACAAATAAAGGGTAGTATGTATGGTTGCATAAAGATACAATAAAGCAAAAATCATTCCAAAATCATTCCAGAATCCTTCCATTCCAGGGATGTGAGGTTTTTTAGTTTATGGTAAGAAATATTTGTTTAAAATACATAGGAGGACAATATGACTTCACTGTTAAGACATTCCTTTCTGGCATTTATCACTAAAAATGGATGAAATAAATATAAACAAAATCAGATCCTGACATTTCAAGTGAGGCCGTTTTTCTGTCATTGCTTCATTGAATTTAATAGACTGTTAGCTAAGAGCTTCCTTCAGGGGGAAAAAAAAAAAAAAAAAGGCAACATTGCACTTCATTGACATTTGACAATTGACAATTTAGCCAAAGTCTGGGGATCGCATTTCCCAAAGTTGAGAGCTTTGAATGTCAAAGACTTGTTGTTCACCCTTTGGCTGAACCTCAACCAGCTGCAGGGCCTGTTTGGCTGTTTGTGTTTGTTTCTGTTTTCCGTTTTTGTTTTCTTTTGTTTGTTTGTTTTTAATAGAGAGTGATTGCTTCTTTCCAAATCTTTGCTAGTTTCAATTTTTGTGCTTATGTACACAAAAATCATCTGGTCATTCTGAAGACTGCTCCCATGGCTATTTTTTCACTATCCGTTGTATAGCATGGGTCCAGACCTCAGCTCCTCAGCCACTCGCTGAGACCCATTAAATTTAGCAGCTTTGACTTGCATAAAGCAAGGTTGTTGGAATGACCTTCGCACCATCGCCTCCTGTGTCTCACCACGTGGCTCTCCTGCTTGGGCCGGGGGAGGAAAGAGGCTGCACTCTGCCGGATGGAGGAGCACGGTGCTGGGGACGAAGAGGAGCTGTGAAGGGTCTGCCACCCCTGCATCACTGTGGTGGTAGCAGGGTGCCAGCTTGTGGCCAGGAGGGAGGGCAGTCCCCACAGCGCTGCTTGGGGAGGGCGCAGGCATCCGATGGGTACGCAGTGCAGGGGTGGCTCCAGCTCACTGGGCAAAAGAGCAGACCCTTTAGGTAGGAGAAGAAGGGAAATAAACACTCTCTGAAAGCCCCATAGGGGACTCATTGGTCTGAGTGCAATCTCTTTGGCAGAAACCCCCCTCCTTGACCTCCCAGGGTCGTCCCTGTCCAGAAAGATTTTTTAGCTTTGCCCTTCACTATTGTCATTACTGTAATAAATTGAGGATAATTTCTTGGCTTGAAACAGCTCTGCCTTCTGCTGTGTAGGTGGAGAAATGATGCCAGGAACAATCCTTTCTTCTCCTGCCAGTTTGCTTTTCTCTGCGGCAGGGATACTATACATACCAGTTCTGTATAGCTGCTGCTGTTAGCAAAAAGCAACCCAAGCACTGCCTCAGCTAGAAATGCAAGATTGATTACATTAGATGTGCTTTATTCCCAGTGTCCTGCATGAAATCGGCTCTTGAAGAGGTTAATGCCATTGCTTCAGAGTGGAAAATGCCAATGTTAATACAGGGTTTGTTACGGATAGACAGCTTGGTGCAGAGCACAAATGCATGGGATTGGGTCACTGCCAGACTTGTATCTGAGGAGGGAGGTCAAATGAAGGTTTGCATGTGATGATATCTCCTATACCAAACTCAGCATGTGACCAGTTGCTGGGATGCCCCGGGGAGCTGTATCGTCTTTACATCAGAGTTCAGCTCTGCTAGGATGCCATTTACAGAAGGCTCAAACATGTTTTCAGCCACAGCCCAAATTATTCTGCTGCTTCACGGTGAGGGCAGGACACCATGACACCATTTGAAATCACACTTTAAAATGAAGCAAGTCTTCTGGAAAGTCTCTAGTTTGAAGCTGCAGGGAAATTATGGCAAGCAGAGTAGAGCACATGATGCCTACTCCAGGGGGAAGAGTCCCTGCATGGTCCTTGTGCACTGCAACACAGAGGGATCCTACCTCTTTTTTGGGACAATGTACAATATCCAAAAGGCAGCAGCCCTCTGATGCCTGGCAGTCCAGGCCCTCTGCTCTGCTGGCCCAGGAACAGTAATGGTGGAGAGGTTGAAGGATTTTGGCATGGCTCTAGCAGGTAGATCAAGCTCTGCTTTGTTCTTGCTCTGTCATGCTCTTCTCCAGTGGTGCACTAGGCAGAGAGGAATCTGGCCTTACCAGCTCTGTGAAGCCAGCATACCACTGAGGTGAGACTGTGGTTCTTGGCTTTCAGGGGGTGGATATGCAAATGAATGAACAAGTATCTTTTCCATCCATCTTATCTCCAAGAGCCCAGCCTTAGGGTTCAGTCTATGGGCCTTCTTGTATGACCAGTGTAGCCTCCCCCTTACAAACACTTAAGAGGCTACTCACAGACAGAATGGAGAGTTGCGCAGAGCTGTAGTGAAACATATGGTTCAGAGAGGTGCCCGAAGAGGGAGAGAGTGCTGCCCTAAGGAGTGCTGCACAGAGCCTCACATCATGCTCCCATGTCCCCATCCCCATGTGCTGCACAGCATCTCATTCGTGACGCTCCTTTGCTGTTAGCCTGTCTTCCAGAGCAGACATTGCTAGGGGTGAATGGTGGATTCACACATAACCTGGAGGTGCTTGAACAGCAAATTACGTGCTGCCCCTTAGGTAAAAACTGATGGTAGGTTTCCAGTACAGGGCTGTACACTTTGTTGGCTGTTGTTCAGGACCACAGGCTGCGAGGAGGTCCTAATCCTTCTTTGGAGTCTGACCATTCTCTGTGTCAGGATGTGCTAGCTCTGTTCACTTTTTACATGTTTTCCTGGCCTTTGCACCTTCTCAGGTCACAACCTATATCTACCTGCATCCCACGTACTTTTAGGTAAATGCAGGAGGAGTAGTCGACTGTAAGGCAGGGGAACAACAGCTCTGAGACTTCTTGATATCTTCTGTTACTGGTCAAAGTTGCATATTTTGTGAAGTGCTGCAGTCTGCAAGGCATGCTGCACGCCTTTTAGACAGCAAACAGTAAGGAACTAGTTGGCTCACAAACTACCAGCAGCCAAAGTGATGCTCTGCCACGCAACACATCAGTTTTGCATTCAGATTGGGCAGAAAGGAAACACTCTGTGGACTATTTTTAACATTTCACATGAAATGGTGGTTATGGCAGGGGGCTGATCTGTCTTAAGAGTCAAAATCAGCAAGGAGGAAACAGGCCTATTTTTTCATAGCTGCTTCTACAGTATGGTGGATCTGTGAGTTAGTGCCTGTTTAACGAAGTTTTAGGCCTGACTGCTAAGCTTTCACCAGACACTCTGGAACATCCAAGCACCTGTTTTCATTTATTTTGTTGGGATGATCTCTGGGGCTGGTGTGGACTTTTACAGGTATTAAATCTTAATATCTGGAAGATAATTGAGAAACATGGATTCAGGATGTTGTGGGTGGTGGCCTTATGTGGTGTGGCCCTGTGCTTTCACCCTTCCTTAGAGATTTGACAACTCAAACCCCAAAACATCTGTAGTAAACAAGGTTTGTTGTCCTATTGCTGTCACTGGTATTCATGATTAACTGTCTTGTCTCTCAACTACCCTCATCTACTTTGTATTTCCAAGGCACTTTTTTTTTAAAGAGGTCCCTTGCATCCTGAAACATTTTAGTGGTATATTATCTCCTAATCGTAATGCCTTATATCATGTCCTCGTTATCTGACACTTCTAGAGAATGACAGGGAAGCTAAAGACTCTTATCTATTGCCTTGGGACATGGCTGAGTCCTCCTTTCACTTACAGATTCAAGGTCTTTATGGGGGAAAAGGAGAAGTTGCCATGGCTTCTCACTAGGCTAAAATTACTATATCGTTATGGAGATTAAATAGAATAATCTTGAATGCTCTTAGCGTATTAGCATCGCCTGATTCCAACTAAGAGCTGGTGGAACAATATTTCCAGGGGACCATCTATTATTCATCTCTCTTTCTTCCGCTAAATGAAAGACCGTATACACGGAGCATAACTAGTTTTACTTTTGCTTCAAAAGAAATGCCATGCTGTTTCATCTTTCGTGGTGCAATTCAGTCAGGTCCTTTTGGAGAACTATGTAACAATCTGTTCTTGCCATGGTGGGGGAGGCCATCATTTATTCTAACTGAAAAGGGCTTTTCAGGAGTATAAGACATTAACAGAGAACAAGCTACAGGGTTTCATAAATCTCCAGAGATAGACAGAGAGCTCTCTAGTAAATGAGGATTCTCGTACAGCCTCCCACTCCCCTTCCCAGTGTGTTGCCAATTTTAGGCAAAATTAAACAATTTGGCAGGGGCCGAAGCCATACCATTTGTCTCAAAACGACAGTTATAGCAGACCTTTCCTAGTAATGTTTTACTCAGTTCCTCTCACACAGATCTGCTTAGCTCCGTAATTGCTTCTCATAAAATGCATTTGTCCGCATAACTCCTGCTTTGTCATTCCTGCAGTGCAGGGTCTTGCTGACACTAAGGAATGGAGCTCCTGCAAGCTCAGGAGCATGCGGCAGCAGGGAACAATGCTGTAATCCCATCAGGGCCTGGATTGTCACAAAAGGGTACTTCATGGTACAGAAGTTGCCCAGGGCAGGACTCTTCCAAGCTACATACTGACCGAGCTACTTAGGTACCACAAATGGTATATTTGTGCTCCCACAGGGGCTGAACTTGACCTGAAGCAGGGGGCACAACTAATGAGCACACTTCACAAGTGCTGTTTCAAGGGACGCACTGCCCTGTGCAACGTGGGCAACACAGTCTGTTGTCTCAGGACTGGCATGGCAGCATCTCTTCACATTCACCCTTTTGGCATTGTGGATGTGGCCAACTAATTGCAGCATGTTTCTTGGGCTTTTCCAACGTGTGCCAAGTCATGCTGCTCTGTGTGGCCAACTGGGAGACAGCGAATGCTCAGATCCCATCACTGCCTGCTGGATGAGCTAGAATAGATGTAGCAGCCTCTGCATATCTCTCAACCAGGAGGGATCAGCAAGAAACAAGAGCATTAAATTGCACCTACAACCTGGTGAAGGATAATCTTCTTCCTAATCTTGTGATTCGTGAATGCAAGCTCTCACGAAGTGCTGAAGGACACTGCCGAAGGTGAGATTCAGCCCTCAGGGACTTGGACATTGCACCCTCCAGGGTGAGGCAGCTCTTCCCTCTGCTCTGACCATAGCTGTACAGTTTTTGAAAGCTGCAAAAAGACAAGACCTCAGCAGGACCAGAACTGGAAATGATGCACATAGATGTGGCTCCTTTGGGCTTCTGTTGTGGGTCAGCATAACATTTCAGATCCTGTTAATAGCTTGCTAATGCGTGTTTATTATTACTAGCATTATAAGGTATGCCTTAAGGTCTGCTATGGCAACAAATTGAGATAAGAGGCAGAGCCCTTCCTTCAAGGTGTCGTACAGCACGGAGCCAAGGCAGACAGAGGGCTGAAGGGGAAAGCACTGTGACTGAGCTCATGCTGCGAGTCAAAAGCAGGACAAGGGTCTGAATCTAAGGCTCCTGGGTCAGGTCTTCTCTGCTGACATTAGCTTTCCCCAGCTCCTGCTGCTGGAGTGGCAGCAGTTTACCAAAGCTGCTGCTTATGCAGCCAAAGGTGGTCACCTCCCATACACACACCCTGCCTTTGAGTAGCAGGTTGGGAGTCTGTGATCTGACAGACAACCAGCTCTGTAAGGACCTAGTACTGGGACAAACATGCCTTCTCCAGAGGCTGCCAAGTACGGTGATCTGAAATCAACTCTGCTAGTTCAAATTTGTTCCAAACGTGATTGTACAGGCTGGCTTTTGTGACGTCTAGGTACTGCTTGCCCCTCTACAGCCAGTAGAAGACCACTAAACAAGAAGTAATGAGTAAAACGGGTATTTGCACACCTTGTTGTGGTGCTGGAAATTAAGAAATTAAGTACAAACTCTTAAGGAAAAGCATAAGGAGCAGTAATTGTGACATATCAGCTCTGAAAGGGCTTTGTTTTGGACCAAAGGCCAGTAGAGGGATTCTGAGGTGCAGGGCAGAAAGCTGCAGGTTTGAGCCTCAGCAGAAGCCATGTGTGCTGACCCCGACGCCTGGCCAACAACAAACCACTTCCCAGTCAGGCTGGATGTCCCTCATACAGCCCAGCTCAGGGCTGAGTTTGTAACTACCCCTTATGGGCACGTGCGAAGGGAGAGCAGAAGGCTGTCCCATGGCCGCAACAGCCTGGCTCAGTCTGCAACGCCTGCTGGTTTGGGCTCTAATTGTACGCAAAATCCCTACAAAAACAAAGGCGCAGCTGCTGGCTCATTTTGTGTGGCAGCCTTTAGTTAATGCTGTGTAATGTGAGAACTGCTCCGTGCCAAGACCACTGTGTCCCTCCTTCCTTCTGCCTCCCTCCCCACCACCAGACACATCTCCAAGCTCCAAACCTGCCCTCCCGCCCCCGCCTCCTCCCCCGCCTCGGATAAGGAACACATCAGGGCAGATTTTGCGTAAGTGGACAGGAGCAAAATCCCTCACAACACGGGCTTTGGTCTGCTTTGTATTACCCACCTAGAAATGGTCAGGATTACAACTATATCCTTCTTTGATTATGCAAGTTCACATATTGCTCATACTCCAGACCCGCAGCAAAGCCTGCAGAGGAGTATAGAAAATTAACCTCTCTATACACAGGTGTGAAATCCCCTCCTCTGGGACAAATTCACACCCAACCCTCCTAAACACACACACATGCGCATGCACGCACACATACACAGAGAGCAGTGAAAGGCGCTGAGACTGACATTAAAAGCTGTGGAAGATACATGCTGACCTATTGCTGATGGATGCTTCTTCTGTGGCAAATCGCTGGGACCTACCTGCTGGTAGCAGATTAAGTTGTAGAAATGACCTCATACAGAAGGAATCTTGGCCACCACATGACAAATGTGTTCTTTCTTTCTTTTTCCCCCTAAAAGCTGTACGAGATGGAGGCTGGGAAGGAAGAATGGATGCATTTTACTTACAGGGGCAGGGGGAGATATAGACCCTTTTAGCAAATCTCCTTAGGTGTCAACCACCTTACTTAGGTATTTAAATCCCTCTGAAAATCTGCCCGGGCATTAGAGAAAGGTTGCACTGCCCCTGAAAAATGAATTCTCCAGGTGCAGCCTTGGTCCACTACATCCCATTAAACCTCTCCCTGTTCAGGGAGAATAGCAAGCAAGTCAAAAATTAAATCCAGCATTGCTTTCCACTGCCTTCCTGCCTGCAAAATGGAGGTGATAAGGGCCGTGGCTCTTGCTGCAATAGCACATTTTCCCCACAGCATCTGTTCTGCCATTATTTACCTAGGTTGGCAATAAAAGCTCCTGGTTTCGTGAATTCAACCAGTGTGCATTGTGTGAGCTGTCAGTTGGATCATGGCCCTGATTTGGTCAGCTGTTGTCAAAAAACACTAATGACTGTTAACTTAAGATCTGCAAACGTTGATTAAAATAGCTGTTAAAATAGCTGTTTTTTGGAGATACCTTCTTTGTAATAAAAAGTGTCTCAGAAACGTAGGCAGTCAGAACAATTGTCTTAGAAGTCATTTGTAGCCAAGTGATATATTCCACCAATGCAGCACTTAAAAGATAAGCAATGGAGAGTGGCTTGTAAAATCCACCCAGATATGACACCGGCTGTTCTGCAGGGGCCAACGCTTAGGCTATTACCACAAGGCACTTAACACTCTCTTGACAAAGTATCAGCTCATCCAGTCCTTATACTACTTGAAAATCTATTTTTCTTTCCTCTGCAATTTTGTTTTTTCAATAATTTCTAATCATGATGATAGCAAAAATAAGCTTGAAAATCTGGGCAGCTAAAGTTCAAAAATCCAGAGGCCAAATACTGATGTGTAATTTTAAGAGAGTTTTTCATTTTCATGCCAATTTGATGATTTTTGAACACTCAAGATTGGCAAGACAGACTGTATAACCTTTTATTGAGAACACAGACTTCAAATCTTGGCATCTTCAGGAAGCTGGATTTTAATAGAACTTTTTTTTTTTTAATTACAATAAGACATATTTTAATTCATTATATTTTATGGCAAGCTCTTCAGGCCAGATTTCTGGATGGCTTTTTCTTTAAATAACTGTCCTTGTTCTACAAAGTCTCCAGTTTGGCTGAATAAAATGTAAACAAGACTATACATGTTATTGATGGAAGATCTGGATGATGTTACAAATGTCTAAAAACCTCTAGAATGTTTCAGAAACACGTAGGGTAATTTTTGAAACTTTCTGGAATTACTCCACTAATAGCCGTCTCCCACAGGAAATTATTATTCTATCCCCAGCAATAAACATCCGGCATCCTCCAAGTGACACTTAAGCTCGTGTATTGTGAATATCGCTTTTCCCTCATCCCCACACAAAATTTCACATGTTCATGTGCACATGTAGATGCACACACACACCATGATCCAAACACAGAACGTTTCGCCAAACACAGCTTTGGGATCTTTTTCTCTCTTCACTAATTCCTCTACCATCTCAAGAGCTGCGTGTCCTGTGTTTCACAGAAGGTCATATTCACGAAATATAACAGCCCTCCCTCTGCTGAGTCTGTAAAGTACATCCGAGCCAACCAAATGGTTTTATCAGCTGCCCCAAGCAGACTGGTAATCTTTGCTAAAAACTGAACCACTCTTTCATTATAAGCACACTCTAAAACCTAAACTCTTCTTGATCTACTGTCTAGTGTTAGTGCTTTTAACAGTTTAAAGGTTAAGGAGGGCAGTTGACTCAAGGCTCATTTAATTAATATCCTTCTACTAGAAGAAGCATGGAGCAGGTTGTCTGTCTGAAAAACCTTCTTTGAAAATGAATAGAGATGGCCTGCTGTAGGGATAGCCCCTCCCCTGCGCTAAGCTGCATTGAATTTGAACTCTGAAAGCGTAAATCCAAACGGCATGTGTCTGACATCGGTAGAGAAACTCCATATCCCGGCAAAATCAGAGTTTGGCACACAATGATCTATTGCAGCAGCAGCGCTACATTATTACACTGCTAAAGCCAGAGTAATGATCTGAAGTTTTAATGCATGTAATTTCTGTCGCCCTGTTGAAGCATTTCTGATCTTGAAGTTATTCATTCCTTTATGTTCACGTGTTCATATGTTCATGCTCGTGTTTAGGGTGATTGTGGCTGTCCTCTGGACTCTGCCTGGTTTGTCCACATCTTCCTTCTTCAAAGAGCAGTCTCGAGTCTTGCAGGGGAGGCTTATCGATGCAGCACAGCACAGGATGTGCCTTTTCTGTGACTCTGTTTTTTCCCACCATTTGTGATCCGTAATAACTCAGATGTCCTTTCCTAGAGTCATTCATCCCCACCTGTGTGTATGTAGTTGATTCATTCTGCTTGTATTTTCCCACTGAGCAGCATCTTTCTCCAGTTAGTGAAAATCCCTTTCTGTGAAGAGACTGCCTGCTATGGTCTCAAGACCATAACCAAACTTCTCAACCTTTACAGTTTTGCCAGTGTGTGAAACAGGCCATAGCAATGTGTGACAAATGACAGAAATGTGGAACACTTGTGCCCCGTTGCAAAGCATGCTGTAATTGACAGATTATGATCATTTTTAACCATAAAAACTGTTTACAGAGTGCTTTTTCAGAGAACGTGAGTCACATAAATCAGTTTGTGTCACTCACTTGTTTATAAGTGATTTGGAAAACGGTTTCTGTGGCCAAATTATCTGATGGCTAAGGCAGAGGATCTCATCTGGGAATCTCCGTTGGTACCTGCAAGAGTGAGATGGTGGCCAAAACAGAAGCCACCATCCCACTGACTGAGCTCCTATCTGTGTCCTTGTCTGTAACTCTCGGGTGCTCCAGCTCCTCCCCACATAAGCTGGGCCAGGTGTAACCATTTGTAAATGTGCTACCATCTTCTAAAGCCTCTCACTGCGTGCACTTGGGGCTTGAGCATCAGGACTTTTCTCTTCCCCCATTCAGTCCCTGCCGGCAGCATATCAGAAGGCACAATGTTTTGGAAAGATCAGACCACAGCTGCCAGAAAAATGAGTGAAACAAGATTACTGGCCACGTCTGAGAACATCCTCGCTTGCTTACGCTGCACTGGAAGCATGTGGCAGAGCTAGGGATAAAGCTCGAGTCCCCTTCCGGCACAGCACAAAACCTTAATTGTTCAAGTGCTTCCTCCATCCATACCACTTCTTCGGCAGTAGTTACGGAGTTAGCTAGTCGAAAGCAGAACGGTGCCAGAAAACAAGGCGTGCATCCTGTGTCAGGGATAGAGTCAGCAAGGCGTCTCTGATCCAGAGGGAGAAGAGACAATGGCATTGCTGGCCTGGGAGCCGTAATTATAAACGTGGAGATGGAGTCTGGGATCCCCACAAAAAGGAGTCTTTCACCCTCCCCCGCCACACCAACACAAATCCAGTGAATGCGTCGGGAGGATAATAGTACCGGTTTTATAGCAGCTTTAACCCAGCTCACATTTAAATGTGCAATCTCACACCCATTCTAAAAACTTTGCACATTTAAGATTTGCAATTAAAATGAGGGAGCCTTGGTGAACATTGCTCTTCATGGGATGCTGCAGAAAAGCAATGGGTTTTTTTGAGTAGTTTTTAGAAAGCTGTTGCCACGGTGCCCTCATTCCATAAATGTATTGGTTATGAGAATAAACTAGCAGTGAGAACTAACTCAAAATCACCAGAAAGGGAAGTATAAAAAGCTTTTGAAAAAGTGCAAAGATGTCTGTTTGGTTTTCTGGAAGTCAATTGCCATATTTGCTCTTGTAATTCTCACTTGCACCAGCCTCAAGAATCAAACATTATAATGGGATCAGGCCCTGGATGGGGGAGAATAGATAGCTTAGACTGACTCAGCAAAATTTGACATTTGCCTGCCTTCCCTGTTCATCATAGGAGTCATTTTTTATCATGGTTAGATGTGCAGGGGCTGTCCAGGAGGGGTTCTGACCTAAGCTTCACCAGGAGCAGTCTCGACACAGAAACGCATAACTCAAAGTCCATTGCCACTCTACCTCCCCACCCCAAAAAAAGGAGGAAAAGCATATTTTAGTCCTTCAGAAACCAAATAAATTTGCACAAAGACATCTCAAGTGTGGAGAGCTGCAGCTGCTCCTACATAATCTCTGCAGCAAAAAGTAAAAAGCTCTAATAAAATTTCAGGTTCTGAGAAAGCTGCTCCCTTCTGCAGTTGCCACTAGATCTGCACAGCAACAGCCCCTGTAGACTGCTTTGCATTCATTGGTTACTATAGTTATTTTAATGAAGTGCTTAAAGATGTAGGAAAGCATAAAGTGCCATGACCATGCTGCTCAATATTTTTTATAAGCATTGGCAATTAATGATGAGCATTAAATTAGAAAGCTTTTTCAGTTTGTTGGCAAAGTTATCTACAAACATATTGCTTAATAACTGCTCTCAGGACAATCTTCTGTCGTGAAAATTTTGTCATTCAGGCAAATACTTGGTAACTTTTCAGAGCCTGATAATTTTCAGGACATAAATACTTATTTCTTTGTGAGGAGACAAGAAATAAAAGAAGACATTTTCATTAGAGTTCAATGTTGCAATATCATTAAGACAATTTATTATGTCAGGGGAAAAGCTTTTCTAATTCAGCTGCACTCATTGATTTTTGCTCTTGCCTTCACAGTATTTGTTTGCTATATGCTCATCTGAAAGTGTAAGTAATAGAGTCCTGGAAGATTAGCTGATGAGTTTGAATATTTTGTCGCACAAGTATGCCTAGAAATGAGCTGGTCTCACCTGAGAGATAGACATTACATTAAAAAAAAAAAAAAAAGCACAAAACTTTGCAGCTCCTGTAATTAGCTGCCCCTTTTTGGAAGGCAGCATGTCCCTCCTCTGTACACTGGGAGAACTCTGACTCTTGCAGTCAGAGTTTATACAGTGCTGGACCCACACTGACCACAGAAGGGTGGAGGATCTGTAGTGGCCCTTTCCATCAGCCCTCATTGCCCACGTGCATGTGTTTGGTGAAGCAGCTCTCCTGGTGTGATCTCACCAGGAGATCACAACTCCATCACAACTTTGTCATTTTGCAGGTAACAGTAATAACTGCAGATACCTAGGGGCTGTAAACCCCCAAATTCGTAGCCAAGCCTTCACACGGCATTGCTTCCAAGTCCTCTTGCCAGCATGGTTTTAGCAAGGCCTGAGCTCTTGTGGGACATGGTGACTACTGTTGCAAAGAAAGAGTCACACCAGCTTCTCAATAACAGGACCTACACCTGCGTTAGTTACTGTGGCTAACAGCATCCACAGCAAGGGAGCTTGGACCCGAGCCTGGCAAAATGATGGTGGAAAGTGTGCTGTGTCCTTTTTGCTGTCAGATGGGGGTTGTAAATGTTTCAGGCTTTGCTTTCAGTCATGCAGTAAGGACATCCCCTTCCCCTACACATACTGATTAACGAGATCTAATTGGGTAGAGCCAGTGGATGTACATGGTGGAGTACTTGGGCTGATGGAACAGTTGTCGCTTTGCTGGAAAGAAGTAAGGAGAGTGTCTACCTTTGGAGGCACTTAGGCTCTTCAAGGAAAACAATTACTTTATTCTTTTCAACACAAGCCAGATATACTGGGTGCTGCTAAGCATCTTCTGGTCCTTGAGGACATCTCTGGTCATCTACTATAAAGTCCAGCTGAAGAAGGTAAGACATGAGGCAGTTTCAGTCACAACAGAGAAATTTTCTAACTACTGTGGAAATGCTGCCTTCCTCCCCACACCCCGTTGTGTTTCCTTCACCAGTACAGTATTCTACTGACAGTCATCTGCCTGGGGCTTAATGAAGTTAGCCTGCAGTGTCAAAAGCAATTAAAGTGCTTTTGCAGAACAGCTCCACACAGTTACTTTTATCTTGTCCTCTGAGAAGTCCTGTGCTGCATCTGCAAAGACTCCCCTACGATTGTTGGGGAACAGTTGTGCTGGTTTTACATGTGAGAAAAATAAACCTGGATTGCTCTTGTCCTCGGTGCGGCATCGCTCAGCAGGCTGGCCTGCCCTGCGTTCAAGAGTGTGGCTCCTGGAGTCAAGGAAAGGGAGTGGGGAATGAAACTTGGAGGAGGATTGAGAAAGGAGGTTGTTAGTGGCCAGGTCCCTGGTCCCGGGTTAGAAATGGGTTTACTGTGTTCCTGCAGCTCCCACACACTCACCTTCTGGGGGATGCAGTCTTCATACCTCCAGTCCTGTAAATATAAGCCATAAAAAGACAGAGATGTGTGGTTGGGTTGCTTAGGACTCTGGCTGAGGTGTTTCAGTTGGGCACCAGAAGGAAACCCAGTCCTTTCCAGTCCTTCCCCACACTGAGCACCAACAGCTCAGTGGTGAACATAATCCCTTCCAGTACACAGGGTGCGGATTCATTCCCACTTCAGGGGACAAGGGGCTTGATATTAGGTCTTTTACACCCTAGCTAAGCACACCAGCCTTTCCTTGTTCCAAAGCCTGCTACCCCAAGCTACGTTACCATTGAAAGCTTTGTAGAAATGCAGACATTTCTGCAAAAATGCTCCAGTTGCAACAAGTCAGTGCTTCCTGAAAGACTTCTCAGTGCAAAGAATACCCCATCTCAGCTCTCACTTACATAAATCCTCAACCTCTGGCATTTTCCCACTGAGCAGATGACATTGATAGCTATCTCAATGTCTTGCGTCTCATCCTCTCTCAGGCCTGTGCCTTGTTGGTGTCTTGCTTTTCCTGAAGATGAGGCTGATCCTCCTTCCCCAAAGCCAAAACTGAAGCTCGGGTGAAGCAAGCTCTACACACAGTCAGAGAAAGTGAGCAAGGGATGAACAAAGCTGAGCGGTAAATGCACGGGAAATGCAGGGACTGTCTTCCTAAACCGGGGTGGAAGACACCGTGTGCAAGAAACAAAGTTGCTCCAGAGATTTACAGCGGTAAATAAGGATAGCTGCAGATACAGGGAAAGTGATATGTGAAGCAGTAGCGGGATTTGAGAGGAAGGCATAACAAGCACAGTAGTTCTTAACAGCTCTTATTCTGAAAAAGGGAAGTGTGGCAGAAAGGAGGGAGCAGCTTGCTTTGTAGCTGTGACAGCAGCAGAGATCTGGCACCCTCTCCTGCTGCTCATGCCTCCCCAGTACCCAGTACATCTTCCTGACCCCACATTGGAATGGATGGGATCCCAGTTTCCTTGTTCTCCATTGAGTTTTGTTTCTTTATTTTTTAAGCTTCATTCCTGCTCATCTCACTCAAGCAAAGCAATGTGGATATATATTTTTCATCTTCTTTTTTGCCTCATCTCAAGGCTTGTGGTTTTTATGCAGACAACTCTGTGTAATGTTTCCTGGCAGTGGATGGAAACAGGGCCCACAAGCAAGGATGTGTGTGTGGTCTCAGGAGGTGATGTGAATATTTGGGAAATGTCCTGGACCGAAAACATGCAGCAAAGGAGATGGTTTTAGAAATAAGCAGCCTGCTCTGCCTCTAGCATGCAGTCTGGCAGGAACTGCTCTTGGACTGTTCTGCAGTGCCTTTTTTTCCATTACAAGGCTAGAACAACGGTGTGAGTGAGCTAACTGAGCTGCAGCCATTCGGACGGAATCAGGTCCTGTTTCATTGCTTCAGCACAGTGCTGAGCTGGTAGTTTCCTTGTCTCAGAGTTTTTCAAGCTGGGAGTCAGTGGTGGTAGTTAATATCACCATTAGTAAGAGCTATGTGCCTGGGCACATGTGCCTTGAAACAAGTCTGGGTACCAGTGTACAAACCCTTGTACTGCGGTTTGGTCCTCGTCATATCTCTCCATCCCTCCTTTTTCTTTCCATGCATAAGTGCCTGCCCCTGTGAGGGTGCAAGTAGCAGGGGCCCTTTGTGGTCAGTGCAGCAGCAGCATAGGAGGTGCCGTGGTGGGTGGCTCCGTATCCCTAAAGAAACGGAGCAGTGACAGGGCTAAAGGTGCAATGTCATCCCACCCTGCCTCTGTCAGCTTAGGGGTGCAGAGTGGAGCCTGAGCAGTGTGTTGCAAGGCTTTAGGCTGCTCTGCCAGGCACTCTTTCTGATCCCTGCTGCCCAGCACGTCTGTCATGGAGACCCTCAGAGCTTTTGCTGCAAAGTGCCTGTTTTAGGAAGGGGTTAGTATTCTTCACCACAGCTGGCAGAGGCTTCTTTCCTAGAAATCAAGGAGGAAAGGCAAGTAACAAAGCTCTCATTAAATAAGCAAACAAACAAACTGTAATGCCACACAGACAAACCCAAATTTTCTTGTGCTTCCCTCCCTTGGGCAGAGTCTATGGCACTGTGCTTTGAAAAATAGTGATTTACTGCACATTGTGAAGGAAGAAATGTTGCATGAATATTAGAAGAGCCAGCAAGTCAAAACCAGCTTAGTCATGAGTGAAATAGCCTTTGTAACCCCCCATCAACTGTCTAATGTCCTCTTCCTGGTGTACAAACCTGCTGCTTCTGCAGCACTGCTTTTGGGGTTATCTTTGGTTTTAGGGTGTTGGGTTTTTGCATGAAAACTGATCCATGGCAGAAATACCTACCCCAGATGTGAGGAATGCCACGTGGACATTTCCAATAACAGCTGTCTGAAGCCGGGGGGAGGGCAGCAGGTGGTGCCCTCTGGGTGCACACAACTCCTATTGTGAGATCTGCAAAATAAGATGAGAGAAAATTTCCGTTTCTGCACAGCCTACAACAGCAAGCAAATAGGCAGGCAGCACACCAGCACCATGACCAGCTTGCTTTTAGTCAGTAGCACCTCCAGGCTGTAATTTGTAGACATGTCTCAGTTAGCACATCAGTTTCTGCTAGCTCACCAGGCATCAGAAGTGGAGAAGGTGGCTTCTCATGAGGTGATGGAGTGCAGCAATCTCATTTGAATGCTTTGAGCATCACGGTGTAACCTTCCTCTGCCCATGGGCTACAGAGACTGTTTTAACACCCTCATTTTCCATTCCCCTTCAGCCAGCCGGTAGTTCTGATCACTTACTGAGTGCAGGAAACTGATGCATGTGCTCCCTGAAATACTGCTTCATCACTGGAGCTCTTGTATGTTTCTTGCAAACCAAGAATAGGACGATTACTGACAGTTTTTTAGGTGACACAACATGTGAATCAGCCTTGGAAAACTGCTACCCTGTCCACACGTTTTCAGAGTGTTAGTGCAGATAAAAAAAAAAAATAAGAGATTGTGAATTAGCTTGAGGAGAGCATGATTTAGTGACCAAATATTAATTGAAATTCAGAGACAAATGTCTGGGGAGACTCTTGACTGTTGCCTGTTTTCAGTTCTCAATCATTATAGCAAGAACAACTTTTGCCTGCTGGCTTCTTTCTAAGTCACAGGGAGGGTGCAGTCTCATATATTTTGAGGATGGAGCTGGAGTAGGTGAGGAAGTTACTGCCCCTGGCTATTCTTTACTGCCAGTCTTTTGGAGTCACAGTTGAGCTACACTTTTGAGGGTACAGCACTAATTTGGAGTAACTCTATGTAGATCAGTGACAAAATACCTTTTTTCCAATGGAGTCATGTTAGAAGTAGTCCTGCTGACTCTGTCCTGATATGAGGGGAAATAAAGGAATTCTCTTAGATGCTAGTTTAAGAGGGTTTGGAATGAAAAAATATTTCTGATTTAGAGGCTATGTATAAGGCTGTTAAAATAATAGCTCTGCATAGCTGAACGTTGCTGGGCAGTAGCCGTGAAGAGTCCTATTTTCTGCAGTTTGGAATGCTTGAGTTTTCCTGATTTGTTTGGAAGTGCAACACTACCCATTTTTGCATTGGTTTGCCAATCTTTTCATCACTTTCTGGTGCCTGAGAACATTTGAGGTATGTCTTTGGATATGACATGCCATAAAACAAAGCAGAATAAAAATTTATTGTGCCTGTGTGTCAGCACTTTGAGCACTGGGTGCTGCTAAGACGTTTAGCACAGCCCCTTCAGTTATCAAGATTGTGTGCTTCTTCGGTCATCCCTGCATCTAGCAATCCATGTGAGGGCTATGTCACTCTTGTTAACCCCTCTTGTTCCATGATCTCATTTTGACTTAGGATACCATGAGGCACATGCACTTGCAAAGTCATTATGGTAATAAAATAGTGTCAATGGTTCAGGTTTTCATATTGCTGAGTATCACAGGGCACATAGCACAGAAGGATGCTCTCTTCGGGTTATGCTTCAAACCCTTCTCATCTTAATATGCAGGCCAGCAATGCAAACAAGTTTCTTCTCTGGAAAAGAAAAGAAAAGAAAGAAAGAGAGAGAGAAAGAGAGAGAGAGAGAGAGAAAGAGAGAGAGAAGAGAGAGAAAGAGAGAAAGAAAGAGAGAGAGAGAGAGAAAGAGAGAAAGAAAGAAAGAGAGAGAGAAAGAGAGAAAGAAAGAGAGAAAGAGAGAGACAAAGAAAGAAAGAGAGAAAGAAAGAAAGAGAGAAAGAAAGAGAGAAAGAGAGAGAGAAAGAGAGAAAGAGAGAGACAAAGAAAGAAAGAAAGAAAGAAAGAAAGGAAGAAAGAAAGGAAGAAAGAAAGAAAGAAAGGAAGAAAGAAAGGAAGAAAGAAAGGAAGAAAGAAAGAAAGAAAGAAAGAAAGAAAGAAAGAAAGAAAGAAAGAAAGAAAGAAAGAAAGAAAGAAAGAAAGAAAGAAAGAAAGAAAGAAAGAAAGAAGAGAAAGAAAGAAAGAAAGAAAGAAAGAAAGAAAGAAAGAAAGAAAGAAAGAAAGAAAGAAAGAAAGAAAGAAAGAAAGAAAGAAAGAAAGAAAGAAAGAAAGAAAGAAAGAAAGGAAGAGAAAGAAAGAAAGAAAGAAAGAAAGAGGAAGGAAGGAAGGAAGGAAGGAAGGAAGGAAGGAAGGAAGGAAGGAAGGAAGGAAGGAAGGAAGGAAGGAAGGAAGGAAGAATTGGGTATCACTTTTAGCAGCACCCACAGGATGATAAGACATTGCTGTTGCTGTTAATGTGATCATAGAATTATGAGTGGATTCGCTTGTTGTGAAAAGTCACAGAGGAAGGAGAGAAAAACTCCTTGGATGATTCATTGTCTGTGTGTGGAGATGGAATCTCATTAACAACTTCATGAAACGTCTCCCAGTTTCCATCAGAAGGGGAAAGTTTGGGGGAGGGATGATGAAGACATGAAGAGAGGGGGAAGGAAAATGACAGGCACGGGATGAGGTTTGAACACAGCTCTGACAGATACCCTATCATTGCCTAGTGGCTAAAAATAGGCTCCTGCTAGTGTATACATAATGGATATTCAGTCTGTCTCCAAACTAGGTGTGTGCAGGTTTTACAAATGCCTGTTTTCTTCCCAGGAGGACAGAAGCAGGCTGCAGCCCTACTACCTCCCCTACACATGGGCACACAAACTCCTGACTTCCATTTACGCTCATTTACACTCTCTTAGACTTTTGTTTAGACTACAGATGAAGCAAACCCCGCATGCTCGGTCTAAATAAAGGCTCCCACTTCCACCAAACTCCTTTATGCATCAGAAGGAGTGGAAATGGGCTCAGGAACCAGGAAGAATGAGACCCTTGTGCAGGGCCAGCTTGAGGTGGAGCAGCTCGGGCAGCTCATCCCCAGAGGTTTACAGGGGCAGGCTGCCAGCTGGTGTTGCTCTGAGGAGCTCTTGTAGCCAGTGGAGCTGCAGGGATTTACAGTTGATGAAGCTGAGGCTCCCAAGCCTGCAAGCATCTGGTGCTGACTCACTGCTGGGTGCAGCAGCGGGGTGCGGATACGGCGTGAGAAGGCACTGGCATCTCACGCTTCCTGCAGCAAATGCAGCGGTAAAAATGGGAGCATGGCAGGATTTGCTCCTCATCCTAAAGAAGAGGCTCGCTCTGCCAGCACCCCAGTGCAGAAACCAAGGAGCAGGGGGTGGGGGGTTGTACGGAAGCTGTGAGGCTGTGGATTTGTTTTAAATTTTGTTTTCTGTTCTTTGCTTAAAAAGAGATTTCTCCTTCCAAATCCCCTTCTTCTCACTGCTCACCCCAGCCCCCAAGAAAACACATGTAAAAAGCAGCTTTAGTCACGGAGTATTGCTTCTGTCACGTTACTGGCGATAGCGGGTAGCTCTGTAAAAACTGCTGCCTGCCCGCGCTGCCAAACCCCTGCCTACATGAGCCCTCCTCACTGTCAGATGTCTCAGCTTCCACATGTGCTCAGTGAGAAGCAAGATTTATTGCAGCGATAAGTGGTCTCTGAAGTGCAGTCCTGCTGCTCAGTAATTGAAGCCAAGAGCCAGGCTGTTCCCAGGCCTTGTGTGACTCTCAGCATGGCCGGTGCTGCCTATTCCCTGTAGTGTCCCTGGCTGTACTTCTTTCCCATGCCCAGTGGCAATACCTCCCTGAGAGCTCTGCCCTCTTCTGTCTCCAGTTCTGTGGCCTACCTCAACACAGGCACTGGTAAGCAGTTTGCTTTTGAGGTGTATGCGTGTTTTCCTCTTCCTGCCAACATAAGCGCTAGTTAAGGAAAAGGAAAACCTTTGTCTCAGTTCTCTTGTTGTCAGCAGACATCAGTCGTGAACATCTTCCTCAGAGGTGAAATATTACAAATAGTGTGCTTGGTATGGGCAGCTGCTTTTGACAGAGTGGACAGGCAAAGCTGCCTTTCCTAGGGATATCTTTCGCTTGGGGCTTTCAGAACAGCTGCCCAGAAAAAATCACATTAGGAGGGGAGTGTGATCACTGCTGGTCGGGTAAGATGCAGCCCAGGGTGGAGGGAAGGTCCGCATGCTGTGGTTGGTTTTGTTCTTATTTGCTCACTTTGTTTGTCATTCAAGGACTTCCTCTGACACCTCCTTTATGAGCACTGCCTCACTGCTCGGGCCCCAGCAGACAGATACACAGAGCCTTCTGCAGGGATCCCAGAGGGGCTGAGAGCTGTTTCTGCATGGAAGTGTTTAGGGAAATCATCAGGAAATGAGAAGAGGTCAGGCTGCGAGAACTGGAGAATGTGGCTTGAGTTACTTCACAGCAGAAACATGCTGACTAAGGGCGATTAGGTATTTTCCTAAGCACTGTGCCTGTCTGTATTTGCAACCCAACACAAGCTGCGTAAAACACGGAGGGGTGGTGTAGCAGGCACTGCACAGGAAAGTGAGGAACCATACCAGAGAAGCTGGGGTGACAGCTGGGGTGACCCAGCAGATCCCCACTGCCCAGGTCAGCCAGGGAGAAATGCCAGTGATGTACAATCACATTGGTGAGCCTGGATGTGATCCAGCCCCAGAAGCCTCAACTAGATTTTAAGTCTTGTTATGTTGGACTCACTGGGAAAGCCATTTGCATGGATGAGGCTCTATACCCTTCTGACTGCCCCAGACTGGATTTCTAGGCTGTGAGACGTGCACAAAAGTCACCCGGGACAGTGCCTGAAGACACCACGGTTGTAGTTCCTCCCATTCCACCACACAGAAAGAGGCCAGAAAGTGAAAACAGGGCATGGTTTCCCAGGGTGTCCTATTTCTACCAACTGCTGTGACCCTTGGCAGTAGTGGCGGGAAAGAAGAGAGACTGCATGCAAAGAGCTTGGAGAATGAAGCAGAGATGTTATCATTGCTGCACTGAGATCGTTCATACCTATACGCATCTTGGAAGCTATTAATTAGCATCCATGTTGCAGGTAGTAGGCTGATCCTGACTTTGAATAAATGCCTCTTAATAAAGAGGATGATTGAGTTGCCTGTGGGCTGGAGGGAAACAAGGTGCATATGAGACAAACCAGTAATTCACAAACCTCTGACTGAGTGTACCCAGCTTGTTGAGCACTGGCAGCAGAATTGCTTGGCTTATGAGCAACGATATATTGGATGCAACAATAAGGCCTTCAAAAACATTCTTGTTTCAGTTGCAGCACGGATAAATTAGGACAGGTGGCAAGTGGTCCAGGCAGTGTTGGAGGCAAGAGCAAATTCCACATGTTTAGCAAGCTTAGAGACTTACGTGATGTTGTGTGCTAGCAAAATACCTGTAACTACTAACCCAGCAGCCACGGGGTTGGGGTTGGAACCAGAGCTAAGTCAATGCCATGTTAGTCAGCTCAGTCAATCTCACTAAGACATGTTCACTGATATATTCGGTATATACATACACTAAGCCATATCCACCACAGGTTTAGGGAGCCACATTAACGTCTGTGAAGTTAAACCCCTAGAACACCAGCAGAAGGTGGTGCTTATGGAGTATAAGAGCATTGTGGGATTATAAGAACATTGTGGGATCAGATTAATGTGTTGAAACTGTAAAGGCCTGAAAAGACATAGGTGGGCTCAAAAGTTCACCTATCTTTTTCCAATTCAATCTGTCAGTCCACCAAAAGATACTGCTCCCCAATACAGACCTTAGCTCATTTAACAGTTAAGGTGTACTAGTGTGTATGAGTTATGAAGAGGGTTCTGTTGCCTGCTCATCTGTGTTACTGCAAAAAATACAATTAAATCTTCAGGGGTCTGACATGGAAATCTCCTGCAATCAGCAGAAGCATTGCAAGCAGCCATTATATTTAGCAGGTAATGCTTAAAGTGGATCATCAAAAAGGGTTTCCTGTCCATCAGTAGGTTAAAAAAAAATAATCCTCCTCTGTTTTAAGATGCTAAGGAAAGCATCAAGGCTTTTCTCAGAATGAAAGACATGGCTGCAGAACAGTCAGCTGAGTACTATTCCAGAGCCATTCAAAGCACAGAGTAGCAAATAGCCCTGAAAGACAAGCACATATCTTCAGATGATGAGGAAACTGCACCCAAGATCTTCTTCATGTCAGACCTAAGCAGTGACCACAATACAATGGAAAAAAACAGACCAGAGAATCTATCTGCTGTTCTGTTGTTAGTGACCCAATTGGAAAGCCCCTGTGGAGCAACGTCTATAGTATGCTGTTTTCATGAGACAGATAATCTCAATAACAGGGCAAACCATAGAGAACAGAGAAAAAATGTGCAGAGACAGGAAAGGTGGGGAACCGGAGTCACTGTTTAGTTACTAATGCTTTTTGTAAGAAGCTGGATACCTCACGTTCAGGCAAAGGCAAATTTCATTGAAATTAGACTGGTGTAGAAAAAAAGCGGATTCAACATTTTGTCCTTTGCTGAGCTCCCTGGTGAATCAGCTTAGGTGTCCATCTCCATGAGAAGGCACAAAGAGGATAATCCACACTGCTGAGTGTGATGGTAGCGTGTGTTTGTGGCGACGACATCAGAGCAGAAAATCTTATGAGACGAAAACCAGAGGTGGAGGAGATCCTTTCCTGCAGTCACTGATTGTTTACAGGCATCCAGGGAGGGAAAAGAGTCCAAAATACCACAAAGTTTATTGAAGGAGAGACCCTGTCTACACCTGGACCATATTTAGCAAAGGCCAAATGACTAAGAGTCATTAAAAATGTGAGGAAAGGAGAACAGTAACCCTTCCCTACTCAGGAAAGTGGCTAGTGGAGATCTGCCAGATGTCTGGGTTTGTCTGCCAGGAAAAAGCAGTCAGCTGGGCAGCAGCTCCCCTCCTTCAGGTGTGGGGTAGCCCCAGGGCCCTTTCTCACCCAGGGATGAAGGACAGCCTCAGCAGCCCCGCAGGGGTCGTGCCGAGGCACCTGTGTGCAGTGCAGCACAGACGATTAAAAGCTTTTTTGCTTGGTTGTCACCATGTGCATAGTGAGTGCTTTGGCAAAGCTGCAGTCATGACTGAGGTCGGCACTACCTGGGGACTGAGGATACGCAGCTAAATATACCCATGAAGTACCAGACAGCCTCAGCTCCCATTTAGGAGGTGGGATGAGAGGGCTAAGCCAATTGGGAAGACATTGACAAACTGGAAAGGAGAAAAAGGACCAACTGGAAGGGCCTGCTGTAGTGATACGAAGACTGCTGGACTTTGGGCCATCTCCTAAGACATAAAAAGGGACAAGCACCAGTGACAGGGAGGAAGAGAGAGTGAACTTTGTCTGGAAATTGGAAGACAATCCCTATGGGTCAGAGCAGCTGTGCACTGGAACAGGTCTCCAGGGAGTGTGGCAGAGAGGAGTGGGAAAGCAAAGGATGCTGCAGCTCCAATGAGGCAGTGGGTTTTCCTTTCCATGGATTTGCCACCCCAATCAGTGCCTCCTTGACCTGTTTCTCCTGAGGCTAGCCCTCAGCAGTAGTGAGTAGCCTCCTCACACTCTAGCTGTGGAGGCTATGGGACAGGGTCCAGCTGTGTGCTGGGCAACCTGTCACCAAGGCACCCTCATCTTCCCCCAACCCAAACAGCCACATCTCAGGGCTCTAGAGAAACAACAGAAAGTTAAGACAAGTTAGAGGTCAGACTGTGAGGAAATTGCCAAGGGTGACTTGAGTTATGGTCACCTGGGGCATTACCCTGGATATTCTGTAACAAGACTCTGTGCTAAGTGACCTGTTTGATGCTATGTTTCCTTGAATTTTGGTCCCCTCAAAATGACTGTTTTCCCCACCGTGCTTCAACGGTTCGTTCTTCATTGCAATGTAACCTGAGGTGTGTGTAATCATTACAGGCTGTCTGTTTATCAGCTGAGCATCTCCAAAGGAAAACTCTGTTACTTTGTATTTCACTTCAAGTTTATTGCCTTCAAGTTGCAGTCAGCATCCCCGAGTTATAACACCCTAGTCTGAAATACAACATGTGCTTTGTGTCCCTGATGTCTTCCAAGAAAGTGTTTTGCAGCCAAAAAAAAAAATTAGCATCTTGTATACACTGAGAGACCTGATATTACTAAAAACATCTGCACAGGCAGCCTTACAATAGACCAGAAAAATTGAACATACTATTTCAAAAGTGATGGTGTTGTGTTTTCCACCAAACCACCTTGTTTTAAAAATTTTTCTCTATGTGACAAGATCTTCTTAATTCCCCAAATTATTTAAAAGTCTCCCTTTCTCAAGGAGGTAATGTGGCAGTTCTTGAATGGAAAACTTTTTATAGAAAGAAAAAAGGATGAGCATGTTCATCTTTTGCCTTGATCACCTCAGCTCAAGATGTATATTGCATTTATCTGTACCTGAAGTGAGGCATTTATCTGTACCTGAAGTGAGGAGCAGTTGCAATACCCATGGTCTTGTGGCACTGAAGTAGAATGAATGGGTTTTTGTTGTCTGTAATACAAAGAAGAATGTTTTTGTAATGAATTAGTACTGTTTTGTCCTATGCTGACCACATTTCATACTCCTGAAGACAATACAGTGTATTTGCTAGGAAGTGCACAAATCTAGTAGCCCTACTGAGATGAGGCTGCAACAGCTCCATGCCTCAGGTCCAGGCAGCAGCGAGGCTGGGCATGCGTTCCCAGCAGGCATGCACACAGGCACATGTACATTCACATGTGATCTGTACAGACGTGCACACCTCTCACCCAGGAAAAGCGTTAGAAATAGAGTTTAATGAGAAGACCGTGCAAACTGTACTGATCAGGTGCATGGTACAGCCACAGAAGCAGACTGATCAGCAGCCTCTTTACACATGACCTTTTGTCCCCTTATCTTTCTGTTTTCCCATTCTTGTTCCCCCAGAACCACCTAAATCCCTCCCTTTCCCTGCCTTTGGTTTCTCCCCTAAATATCTCATAATGAATCTTGTACAATACCAAAAAGCGCTTCCCTTGCGTCCCATAAGAAGTCCCAGACTCTCATAGGCAGCAACAACGCTCTGAAAGCTGCTCCAGAAAACCTTTCCAGTTGAATCACAGTGGTGTGTTTCATCCCTCCTGATGGCTTCTGTGGTGGGCCTGGGAGGGGCCAGGCAGGGTACGATTTGGGTCCCCCTCTATCTGCCCTTCCCTCATGGGTGGGCAGATGAGCTTTCATCACATAAACTAATGATGTTAGAACATAAAGTAAAGCTGAACTGTGATCACAGTGAGATGCACTCTTCTTTCAACTCTGTCATTCTTTAAATTTAAAATTAATTACAGTATGGGTCTTTGTTAGCCATGTCACTTACCAGGAAAAAAAACAACTCTAAACAAGAAATCAGGGTTTCCTGCTGCTTTGTATTTGCTTTTAGCTGTGCTACAGGCATGCAAATTACTTCTTCATGCTGTGGTTCCCAGATTGCCTCCAGTCATGTCTTTTACATAAGCATTTTTTACGTAAACTTAGCGCTGTCACTGTCTCAGGTGTGAAGTAACACAGCCACAGCCACATGCCCATGAGGTGATGTTTTGGTTTCAGATCTTAGGTATCTCATGGCCAGTCACACAGACTATCCCGGCTTGTCCTTTTGCTTTGTTAAGCTTCATACTACAGCTGTGACCTTCAGCTCTGTGACCAGCATTGCCTGTTACAAACTAGGGTTTCTGGCCCAAATTTTCCAAAGGAGTGAGTGTTTTGGGGCACCACCAGTGGAGCAGATGATCAGAGCAGGGGGCTGATCAGGAGGACCCGAGTGCACAGCAGTTTGGCGTCCTTTAAGAAGCCTCTAAATGAACATCATGCAAAAATTGAGGAGACACTGCCACAGAGATGTTCACCTCTCTTAACATGCACAGGTGCTGGGGAGGAGGTGAGGGTGCCAGAGAGAGGTCTGGTTGCTAACCTGGTTATGGGGCTGACAGCACCCTGGTGCTTTCAGTCCCTCTGCTCTGCCTTCAGTTTTCATCTGTCCGGAGACTGGGGAAAGTTTACCCGCCTGCTGTCAGACCCTGACTAGCGTTCAAGCAAAACAAACTTTATTTAAACACTTGTTCAGAGATTAAGTGCAAAACTGTTTTTTCCTGCCAAGGTCTAAGCTCAGAGTTTTTTATTTCCTCTGCAGCAGTGAATGACATCATTGCCACTCTCTTACACTGTGTTAAGCGTAAAGGAGGCCATCCAGTGCTAAGCAGAAAGAGAAAACAACCGCCTAGAAATCTTGCATGACAAATAAATTAATTTATTTTAAACATTTAGTATTTAGATTTTAGTAGACAATGCCTTGTAGCTAAGATCGTATGGCATTTTCCACAATAAGTCCATGTTGTCAGTTGTTTACAATTTTGACAGACTATTCAAATGGAAATTTTCCCTGCCTTATGCTGTAGGTAGAACATTGTTAGGAAAGTTTCAATGAAAAAGCGTTTTCTGTTCTTCTGAGAGCAAAATTAGGAAATTTTTTGCAGAGCAGATTTCCCCATGCTAAAGAATAGCTTCTAAGTACCTAATGGATGCACTCACACACACAGTCACACATGCGGGTGACTCTTTAGATACAGAGTCATGTGGCTGAAGGGACAGCACTATAAAGCATACATATTCAGCATAATGTTTTATTTATGTTGTCGCTGCACTTATCAGAGAGGTAAAAGAGCCTTGCTAATGTTTGGGAAGACAAGAGTATGCTGGTGGCTAACACTAGTGCTCAGCGTCCTGCATTTCGTATAGCCACATACAAGCTGCTCCTTCCCAGACCTCAGTGTGAACATTAACTCACATCTGCCTCTGTTTTCTACTTTTCTGCCTATCAGTTCTTTAACTATTCTGAATTGGGTAGGATCAACATGTGATGCAAAACTGCCAGCCCAGTCTCCATTACAGGCTTGGTCTCTGGCAGACATCCTGAAGGTCTGCCCTGGGCAGCGATTTACTGGCCCACTGAACTCCTCCCAGCTCCCTAATGGCTCATCAGCTTCATTCAGCCTCTTCACACAGCCATTTTTTTCCAGTGGCACCCAGTTTGCACCCATATGGGACACTGACCTGTTGCTGTTGTGACCAAGGTGTCTAAAAGACCTCTGCCTGCGTGGATCACAAATGGCATAAAGAGGAGACAACGGGGAATTAATAGGAGGACAGAGATGTCAGCAGCAGATTGATTTGATTTAGTGGGTTCCTCCTAGGAAAAGATAGCTATTATGCTTACCATGGTAACCTTGTTCTCCCAAAAAGAGGTGGGGGGAGAGAGGAGAAAGGGGCATTTCAAAGAGAAAGTGTATACCCGCAATTTGCAGGATTCCTGAGAAGAGAGGAGAAGCTTTTACTTCATTTCTGGCACAGCTGCCCGATGCACCATTAAGGGAAAATAAAGGTGATCTGCCTCCTGGAGTGAGTCAGCATTGCAGGCTATGTTGAGAGGAGGTTGCAGGGTGTTACTTATCTTCTGGAAGAATAACTATCTGGGATTGTGACTGAAGACCACATTGCCCTGAAGCATGATTTTTTTATTGTTGCTCATCTCTTTGCTTTTTTTTCCTTTCATTTTATGAATGATCTGTTTTACGTTTAGCTGAAAGATACAGACTTGCTGATTCACTTGCTGCAGTCTTAAACTGCAAATGGAGAGCCAATTAAAAATTAACAACAGCAAAAAAAAATCGCAGTCAAGGATAAGAGCTGGCATGATCAGTGGTCCTTCCAATTGCATTGAGAGGATGTAGCGCAGGCCACATTTCTATTTTCCCCTTTGATTTGCTATGAGCGGCTGTGGGTGATGTTAGATAGCTTATGCTGCTATGCTTCTCCCATTCATTTCCATAATTTCTTGGTCATCTAAGATAATGCCCCAACAGACAGAAAGAACGAACATTGGCTTAGAAACAGTGGCTACTTGTCAAACTAATTCTGGCTGCTCTAGAAGAAAAGTCTCTCCTCCTATATGTCCAAATCCCTTTCATTGTCTTCATCTCCACTTCCCTCCTCTATTCATCAGCAGTTTTTGTTCTGAAAGCCTCTTCTCAAACTCAGCCATCATTTAAAATCCTGGGATAGTAATCATAAAGCAGTCTGGCCAGTATTTTAACGAGCATACAATATTTCCGGCATTGGATGAGTTTCTGTTGTTTAGTCTTTTGCGTCCAAGAGTGAGGGTGTGTGCATGTGGTTTTGGTTATTGGTTGGTAATTGGTAATTTTCTTTGTTACTCTGTTTACCTGCCATCCAAGGATGACTCCTGTTGGGTTGTGATTAACAGCTTGAATTTGCATTTCATATGAACGGGGATGTGTTTGATCCATTAGTTGCATCGTGATTATTGCATGAGTTGCATTCAAAATGACAAAAACAGTGTGGCATGTAAGGGTGCATGAAAAGGAGAATGCACCATTTGCTAGTGTCTCTGCGACTGCTCTTAGGGAGCTCCTAGGGATTTGTTCAGGGCTCACCCACCTCGTGGTGTCCATCACAGGCTGCCTGTGTATCCTGCATCCTCCTGGCATGTTCATCGCCAGCAGCCTGGAGCCTCAGCAATGGATCTGGGAGCTCCTTGTGTAGATCCATTGGTGGTACAGGTCTTTTACTGTTTCTCACAACCTCTGTGGAGCTTGGAGACAGTAACCCTTCCACTGCTGCCCTGGAAAACTCAACTGCTTTGGTCAAACAGTGCCTTTAAACCTGCAAATGTACGGGCACCTTAGCAGAGGAGCTCTGCAGACCCCACACTGGCCACAGAGCAGCAGCCCTGTGTGGTCAGGAACTGGCTGTGGTGCTGTGGTCCATCACCATTAGCCTGAAAGCGGCAGGGAAGGGAGTGTCAGGGCGTTGTGCACTGGAAAGTTATGGAGGCTGCCCGACCTGCCGACCGCTGGAGGCAGGTGCAAGAAGGAGTCAGCAGCAGGCTTGTGCCAGGGGTGACAGGCCCTGGCAGAAGGAACGGCTTTGGTAGCAAACAGCCAGTCTGGGAGGGGAAAGCTGTTGAGATCTGGGATTCACAAATTTCAAAAGATGTTCTAGCCAGGGACTTTGTGTATGCTCATCAGATGAGAATGACTTTTCCCTGGTCAGGGATGGGGAATGAAGTTTCACATTGGCAATGAACAGGTGGGAGCAGCATGCCCGTCCACCAAGGTGCTGAGGTGTCCCAACATCTGATATGAAACAGAGTCTGCCATGACCCTGGACCTGGGCCCTGGATTGTCCTTTGGAAATCCTGGACAGATTAGCTAAATTTGTGGTTGTTCTTGATATTTCTGGGGTTTTCCACTTCCTGTATATAAGAAAGAGAGAGCTCAGAAAGTTGGTCTAAGATGGTGGTTAGCTTTTGGTAACCCTGCAGCATTTCAGGAAGAAGATTGTATGTGATGGTCTCAGATTCCCACACGACATTTTTAATTTAAGTGAATTTTTTTCTACAGTGAAAAACTGTTATCTTTATGTACACTGTAGAACTCACAAAGATCGTGATTTTCTTTGTACCATGTCCCATCAGAGACACCTCATCAAGACACAGTGCAATAACTTATTGTAATGTTTTAACATTTTGCCTCCAGATAAAAAAAAAAAAATGTAGGGCTCTTGTCCCAAATGGCCCTCATTTTCTGTGTTTTTCCTCTCCAGCTTCACACACCCCTCAGGTTCCTTTTCAGTGTTATGCATCATGACAGCAAAGCCCTCCAATGTACTATTACCCTGCCTTGGTACAGAACAAGTGTCCAAGCACTTAAAGAAGTAGCGTCTCAGAAATGCCAGTGGTGTCAAAACCCCATTTTAACACCACGTGCAACTGATTCTTTTCCCCACCACCATGGTTTCAAAAATCTGTGAGCTGCAGGCACTGTCATTGTAAAAGGCAGGCTTTGCTATTTCAAAACAAAGAAGAGCTGGTGGTCTCTCTGTAGCTACGGCTGTGATTAGCGTTCCTTGTTAAGCTTGGAATTAATCTTCTCTCCTACTGTGGTCAAATGAAATTGTCCATCTGTGATGTACATGTAGTTCTTTCTAGGGACTAATACCTTCAGAAAGTCAAGGATAACTGAATGGGAGAGAGGAGGAAGGCTGTCAAGCATAAAAACTCAGTATTACCATTTTTGCATGTCTCTGGTGGCTACTGGATGGGGCAGAGGGGGAGGATGATACACAAAAACAACTCCAGCAAGTAACCTAGATTTATGTTTTTCTGTTGTCTTAATTGAAAGCCAATGCACTGGTCTGTGTAAAGAGTGAAGCATAGTAGCCCTAGAGGAATGGATAAACCAAATAAACTCCTACAAATTTCTGGCTTGGGTTTTGTAGTTACATGAAAATAGATCTTCTCTAAGTCAGGAGAACGAAAAATTGCAGAAATCTTACTGCTTATTATTAGAGGTTGATTTACAGTTTTATAATCATCTTAACATTCCTTCTTTTTTTTGACATCCTGTGTTGTGTCACCAGCAAAATGTGACTGCTTTCAGCTTTGGGCTTCTTAATATTTTAGTAGTCCAGGCACTGTTGGAATGAGGGTGATTCATCCTTTTTTACCTTTGTAAACATATAAGCACGATCAGGCATCAATCCATATCAACGCACCACCTCTTTTAATTACGGAGCAGCATTTCATCTGCTATTCCTAAAGGCCAGACATCCTCTTTCTTTCTGTGCTCAATATGCAAAAAATGTTGGGTAGCATGAGGACCTGGCAGGGTAGCAGGGGCACTTTGCATGCACCTGCCTGACTAAGTGCTAGGGGCGACATTTGCTAAGACAATTGCTAAGCCTTCCCAATTTGGAGTGAGGCCTTCGTTCATTTTCAGTCCAAGCAGCTTGGCTTCACCTACAGCGCTGCCCAAATCAGCTGGCACTAGCTTTTCTCTCTAGATCGTTCCTGTGGTTCATCATCACATACTAAGTACCATATAGGCAAGATTATTCTGTACCCAGTTGTGTACCCAGGCTGCCCATGACACTGTGCATGCACACTGGAAATTAGAAGTTCTTCCAAGCTTTTCCAAATGTAGGTCTTTCTGATGGCAATAAAATGAATCCCAAGAGCAGTCTTCCTTGGTGCATTGTTCCCATGAAAGTTTTGGGATATCTTGGATCTTTCGACGCAGCAATAGATGGAAACCCATCCTCTTTACTATATATGTGTGACAGCTAAAACCTTGAGCATTCACAACTGAAATGAGTGAAGTTTGGCTGTGAATACGAGGGGTTCAAGCACTGCTTGCCCTGTATTTTGCCATAAACAGCTCCAGCCCTTTATTGTCCTTTGGGAGTCAGTAGCTGAGGGTTAGTCAGACAAGACTAAAACAATGTTCAGAAGAGGCATTCCAGAGGAACAGGCAGTGGAATGAAGTTTCCCCCCTCCCGCTAAGCTGGCATGCCTGGCAGCATGACTCATCAGGGAGCTGCAGCTGGCAGACAGGGGTTTGTTCATCTGTATCTGGATGCAATCATGTAACCTTTAATGTCCTCTGCAGATTTTACTGCCATCATTCATGTTGTTGTCACTCGGAGACTGACTCCTGCATGGTGCCCTCTCTCACTGCCACTGCTCCATGCCAGTACCTCATCCCGGAGGCACTTGTGTGAATGGAAAAGTCGGAGAGGCAGAAAGTGTTTAAAGAGTTTGGAGCTGTCCTTTTGCACAGTTTAACAGCTGGTAACGCAGAGAGGGAGGCAGGATCACACAAGTAGGCAGGTCCCTAGCTGTGGCTGGGTGCCATACTGTGGGGACACATGGGTGTGCATAGCTTCCTCCCAGATATTGCAAATGTCTAGGTCAGATGGGTACTACAGGACGTTCTTAGCAGTCCTTGACCAGCTCATGAGAGCCAGTATGATCTGTCTCCGAGGCTAAAAGTAAGTCCCTGGGTAGTTCTTGAACAGGGCTTTAAACCACAGGAAGTGCCCTATCCTGTCCCACCTACAAAATCACCCATATGTCACTAATGGCATGCCACGCATCCTGGGATAGGTAAGGTATGTCCATGCCTGTGTGGAAAGAGGCTCCACCTTTGATCACAAATTAGCTCTGCATCATTTTCTTATCCCCTTCAAACACCACAGAAGAGAGGAAAGGGAGGCAGAGCAGCATCACGCATGCTGGAAAAAGCCAGGGGACAACTAAAAGAAGTAAAGGGCTTACAGGATTTCCCAGTTTGCTAAATGCAGTTCCTTCTGCACTCTGCCCTTGCTCCATGACTCACAAGAGACAGTATGTCTAAGACTTATGTGCAAGATGGTCTGTTCAGAATGGAAGTAGCAAAGCAACAACCACCAGGAAAGGACTTTCTTCTCTCTATATTACGATGGCATTTTGTGTAGCTTCAAGGAATTGGTGGAATATGGGAGAGGTTAGGAAAACTGAGGCAGCAGATTCTTGTGTTCCTAATGTCTCTGAAGCACTCAGCCTAGAAAAATTGCGTTGTAGGGAACAGATACGCATCCTGTGCCTATCTTTGCTTGGGATCTGCAGTGAGCAGCACAAGATGTGCTTACTGGAATCTATGTCTCTTAGTACAGAAGCATTTGGAGTAATTGTCTGTCAGTGCACTGATGGAATGTCAGTGGAAATTAGGAAATCATTGGGTATCTTCTTGTTTCTTGGGGGGACTATTACAAATATATTTAGATTCTTAAACCCTGTTTAAGCACCGGTGACTCCCATTGAAATGTGTGGGGACCTGGATTCTCCTGTGAACCTGTTCTCTGGCCTTGGGGCTCTAAAGGTGCACGTGCACAGACTACTGAGACAGCACACAACTTTGCCACAACAGGTGGCAAAGGACAAGCCTCTGCTTCTGGAAGCAGCAGTGAATATGCAGAGACCATCATATGCGCAGGCTCTGGTTTTGCACAGAAACATTTGCAACAACAGGGTCAGAGTGAGGTGGTATTTCTTGAACAAGTAAAGCTAGATTGATGTATGTCAAGCAAGGGGCCATTACTGAGGACCAGTGTCCTTTTGTGTACAGATACTGAAGTAAAAATAAGGTTGCAAGAAAGCATTATGGCTATACAGGATTCCAAATGCAGACACTTCTATGTGCTTTGTAAGGAGACCTCTGTTTATTTCTCACATGCACAATTTGAGAAAGAAGAGCTGTGCAGAATGTATTCTTCCTTTACTACGATTTGTGGCTGCCGTTAACCATGAGTAAGGACCTGTGTAAGACCTGTCTTCTTCACTGCCTTTCATTTTACTTGTGTTTGTGTTGTTTTTCATCTTTACTGCTTAGTAACACTCACTGCTGGATAAATATCTGCCACGCTTTTGCCCAGTCTCGCAGTGAGGTCATACACCTGTTTATGCTCTCACAACCCGTTGGCATGGCACCATGACTCCAGACATCTTGAGCAGTGACTTTATTGTGAGACCAATTAAGGCAAGGGGCTGTGAGGCAACAGTTCTTTGACACAAGGCAATGCTCAAGTATGCAAAGCAACTGCAAAGAAAAGTGCAGTGTGGCAAGCTCGCAGCTATCTGTTTTTGCTGTTTACATGCTGTCTTTCGTTGAGTTGGTTTTGTAATCATTTGCTGAGCATCTTGTTCTTTGAGGTACTGTGGTGGTCTTGAGGTCAGCACCGTACCTTGCCTGTACGTTGGCTTGGGTGATCTCCCAGACCTCCCAAGATCACATTCATGAGCTAGAATGCCTCACCCAGCAATCACCCCCACTTTCTGCTCATCTGGCTTCCTCAAATCCCCTGACCAGTGGCTATCCATGAATGAAACTGCCATGCCACTTCTACCCTGCCTTTAAGTAAGTAGTTACTGAAAATGAAGCAGTTTCACTTCCCCCAGTTCAGTAGGTGACAATGATGAAGTGGCCTGGTATGCCCACAATGACACTGAAATTGATTCATTAAATTGAAACAGTTGTAAGATCCAGATTTTGATTAGTTAAACAGCTTGCTGGGTCAGTGATTAATGTGGCTACAGGACTGAAATCTGTTTTTTCTAGACGATAGAGAAGATAACTCCTATGAAGTACAGGCTGTGGCACACATTTATTTATCACAATGGTGATCAGAGCAGATTTTAAATGTAATGCAATACTGTTTTTTTTTCTAAGTCAAAAGATGGAGTTAATGCTACCAAGAGCATGAGGAGCAATCTTGTATTGCTGCAGAATCAGCCATGAAAGATACATTCTTGGAGTAAATGCAAACTCATGTCTCCGGGTCATGGATCTTTATAGCTGGACGGGGGCCAGCTGAGCCCATTCAGCCTGAGACCATGTGAGTGGCGTCCACTGGTAACCTGGCAGTTTTGGTCCTCCAGCAGAGAGCCTTCACGGTGACGAGCAATGTTGGAAAGTAATTTTCCCACTAAAAGATGTGAAGAACCTCGCAAGAACAATTCCTAAGTTACTTATGCAGGCTTTTCAACTTGGTTTCTCAGAAAGCTCAGCTTTTAATTTAAGGAAGTTTTCCTCATTGGAAAATCTCCAAGGGAGTATGTTGCTGGCACTGCCATCTGTCTCCTTTCCGGGGAAGTATCTCTAGTGAATAAGGAGGAATGCTGGCTGGCAACTAATAGCAAATTTTACCCTTGCATTTGCCAATTATGGCCCTAAAGACCACTGGTCTATAACAAAGCAGTCAATATATGATATAAATAAATAAATAAAATGTCTGAACTAAAATATCTAAAATTAGAACTCATTACAATAAAGTTTAAAAAAAAACTCAAATTTTTGTTCTAAATACATCTATGAGTCTAAAAGCTATTTACAGAAGCTCTACTTTTGCAGGGCTGGCACATTACAGTGCAAACTGCTTAGGGCTGGCTAGGTGATGTCTTCCAACCCATTGCCTGTCTTTGAGTCATTGGCACAACTTACATCAATAGTACATGTCTCCCTTCTGCTCCAGCTCCGGGATGGATATCTATCAGTGAGGAAAACAGGAAAAGGTAAGGGAGGGATAAAATAGCAAAATGATTTTTATTAAGACAAAAAAGTGAAAACTAATAGGAGGAAATACTTTTTCACACAATACACAATTAGCTTATGGAACTCACTGCCAAAGGATATAACTGAAGCCAAAGACTGCAGGGCTGTTCAAAACAGGATTAGTCATAATATGAAGAGCAACATTAGCCAGAGTCATAATGGTTAATACTTAAAAATAAACAAGCGATTTTGGAAGGAATATTAAATCCTTGGGCATCAGGACAGAAGCCAAGCTCTAGCTAACCGGGCTCCGGAAGAAATTTTCCCTGGGGCCTTCTTATTCCGTAACCGAGCATTAGCGGAGTATCTTGCACTTTCCCCTGAAGTATCTGGTGCTGGCCCCTCTCAGAGAGGGGACACTGGGTGACTGGGCCCTGAGCCAGACACAGTCTGGCAAAATCAATTTTATTTAGTTAAATGCAGATTCAGAATGAAAATAGAAACAAAGCAAAAGTTTTGGGAAAGCAGAACAAATTTTCTCATTTCAGATTCTGTGAGCAAAAACCCAGAAGTTAGCCTATCCCCAATCAAAAGCAAGAAACCTAATACCTAGCCTCATAGGCTGATGCAATCTATTGTGAGACCTAACCACACATCTTTAAGTCTGAACATCAGTATGAATCTGAGAGGCCACATCATCCTCTACCACTGTAACACTGGGGCCAGTCAAAAACCTTTTCTATTTTTAATGCTAGGTTTTAATTTTTAAAGCAATCTCAATGGGATCTTCTGTGCAGGACAGGAGGTGCACCAGTTCTGCTAACACAGCAGGGGTTTTGCCAAGACTAGGTTTCTCCCAGGACCTTCCAGAAAAGTCTCACAGAGCTGCAGCCCCTGTGAAAGAGAGCATGTGTATACCAAAGCACTTATCAGCGTTTGCTCCCAGTGGAGAGGAATGGAAGGGTTCCCATGTTTTGGATGTGCAGGGAAGGTAAGACTTCAGCAATGGGATGGGGAGGACAGGGTTTGGGGAAAAGAAGAATCAGGAGAAAATATGGAGATAAGCAAAGAGGAGGCTGGGCCAAAAAAGGAGAGTTCAGCCAATCATTCAGATGGATCTTTTTCAAATGAATAGGCATATACAAAAAAACCATGTCTGCTTAACAGAACAAATCCCAGCCACCCAAGACTGGGAAAAGTCTGTGCCCATTTTATTAGGTTATTCTTTATTGCTGCAAGATTTGGTTTCCTCTGGATGTCAAAGCTGAGCTGATCTTCTGCTTTGTTCAACTCCTCTGCTTCCAAAACGCAAAGCAATCTCTTGTTAAACCTAGAAAGAGGATGATATCAATACTGGAAATTTTTCTATTCTGAAATGAGGCATATGGCTGGAAATAGATTAGAAAATCAATGTTGGAAATGTGGGAGGGAAATAGAGGGTCTCTTCACTTAGGATCATATGGGCACAACAGCATGAGTCTGGTTACTGGAAAATTGTTACTTCATTAAGAAAGTTAACTAAAGCATCTGCAATAGTTTCCTGTGTAGTGGCCGTCCTCGGACCAGGTGTGCCAACAAGAAAATGACAAAAAGACAAAAAATAAAAAGCAAGAGATATACCTATTTATAGCTCAGACCAGCTGTAAGGCTCAAAGGACCCCTGAGACTGGTGGAATGAGGAACGTGAATTAAGAGCTCCCCATTTCCTCCTTCCCCCCTACACTGAAAAATATACTGTGGAGTGTATTATGTCTTTCAGGGATAACTGACTGACTTTTATCTTTGGTTTTCTCCTGTTTTCCTCCTTGGAACCTTTGCATCAAAGGCATTGCTTATTTCCTTGTTGAAAGTTAAACTTTGGCTACAAGTAGGTCAGTTAAAGTTTCGTTGTCTCTTGGGTGACCATATCTGTGCAGATCTGTTAGAGCAGAGCTCGTGGAACAGAGTTATTTCTCATGATTCATATTAAACAGAACTGGCAAATAATACATGGTAAAGGGGGAAAAAAGGAAAAAGAGAGCCTCTTAGGGGACAGTGGGAAAGGTAGGCCCCTGGATGCAGACTATAGGAAACAAACCTGTTCCTAACAGTCCTTTGTGATGGGTTTCTTCCCACTTTGTTAAATTGTTTGAGCTGACACAGAACATAGGCGTAATTATCCCAATTGCCCATTTCCCAGAGGGAAAGCCAGAACAAAGCTGCTCACTCGCAGTCCTGGCCCTTGCCCAGGACAACCAAGCATTTTCCCTGCCTCTGCTGCTGACCCTCTGTCTAGCCTTGGGCACATCACCTCTTATCTTTTATCTGTCTGGTCACGTTGGATTGTAAGCACCTTTGGGGTTGGTCTTCACTTGCGTTACAGATATTTCTGAAATAGAAACAGCTTATTCCACTGCTGCCTCAGCACAGCTGTAGTTCAGTAATTTTTGGGTTTCAAATCCAAATTAAGAGCTCTTCTGCACACACCACTGTGCTCAAAGATGCAAGCACATGTTAGGAAACATACAAATTGGAATGGGAAAACTGTAGGAAAAATGTCACAATGGCTTCATACAAAATGGTGATGTATTTTTGTCTGGAGTGCTGCCTGCTGCTTCATTTCACGCATGGAATAGCAGAGTAGAAAGGCATCCACCAAAGAGTTAAAGGAATAGCACAGACCTTGGAAAAACTCTCGGGGTTTTTCCTATGTGAGGAGGTTGGAACGGAAAGATTTGGGGGACATGATGGGGAGGCTGGGTGATTTTAAAAATGGCCTTGAGAGGGTAGACAGCAGGTGCTGCTGTCTTTGTCCGCTGGTATGAAAGCAAGGATGTGCTCTGTCCCACTGCTTGATGGATTAAAAAGCTTATCAAAGGCAATCTTGCTTTATATTACATGTAGTTAAACTGTGGAGTTTGTTGCCACAGGAAATCAGAAAACCAGGATGATGTTTCGCTGTGTTAGATTTCTGTGCATGGGATTGTCAGGAAAGCACTGGAACTGCTCAGTGGAAACCGTCAGAGACCTTGATTTTTCTTCTTGGAACTATTTGTGTGGTAATGGTACAAGTGGCAGTATCTGGCCAACTTCAAGTCCTGCACCAAAACAGGAATTTGGGCCAAGGCAACGGGTAGGTGAAGAGGGAGATTGCCCTGGGTCAGTCCAGGAAACAATGCAGATGAGACTGGTCAGCAGAAGGAAATGCTTTAGCTAAGGAGCGGATGAAGTCTCTGGCCAGTCTATCTGGTTATCAGAAACTGCGCTTGCTGGGGTCCTTCAGGCCACTCGACAAGCATCACAAGGCAAAAATGGCAGCTTTCCAATGGAGGCCAGCCAGCCGCTTCCAGACAGACAGGAACGCACCACAATTGCGCAGACCTCTTTCACCTTCAGTCCCATAACACATGAGCAAGAGGACCTTCTAGCTCCAATTGGTACTGGGTTTGTCAGCCCCCCACAGAGCAGAAGGTCTTCTGAAACATGTACGGCAACCCACTGAACAAGAGAGGGATGCTGCAGAGGTGAGTTACAACAGCAGATGTAGTACCAGTCCTCCATGGGGGCCTTTCTCCTGAGTCTATCTTTTGCTGACAAGTGGTGCTCAAGCCTCACAGGCTCATCTTCCTGTGTTTCCAGCCCCCTGCCTTGTGACTGCATAACTGAACTAAGGGAGTAGGAACAACGCAGGGAGGGGTGAAATGGGGTAGGAGAACAACCCCAGATAGCGCACAGGCTGAGCTGGTAACTCGCTTCAGGTTGTGGAAGCTGTATCACTGCCGATGAATATCCTTTGGCTTCCAGAAAGCAAACTGGAGTTTGCTTTCAATTACTCCATTCTTCTCGCACCCTGCAGATCTTCTCCACAGGAAATAAATTATCTCCAGAAGATTACGTCCTTGCCCCATACTGATAAAAATGAGTGGGTTTGCTCCCATCAACAGGTTCTGTGTTTATCTAGGCTAGGAACAGATGTAGCTAGACTTTGGGTCTCGAAAAAAATCAAATGAAAAAAAAGAAACAGGCAACATGTTTAAGCTTGAAACCTGACTCTTTACAGGTGGATTTGAATTTATAATGTTCACTGTTTCTCTGCATCCTAGTAAATGTTGATAACAGAAAAAGGAAGCATTCTTGCCCAGTTGTTTCAGTCTAACTTCAGCTATCTAGCTTTGAATAGAATAGTATTTGTTTTTTACATCATTCCCTTTTTACACTACTGGACTGAGACTATCTGTAGTCCATATCAAACAGTCCATTTTTGATGCTGTAACAAGAGGTTTCTTTTCTTTTAATATCATGCCCTTCTTGCTTGTGGTTTTTAAATGTTCTGTCAGATCAGAGGAGAAAACTTCTGTATGCTTTGTTAACACAGAGAATGTATGATCTCAAAAAGTAAAGCAGAGACACTATGACGGACAAATTAAACCTGACACAGAGAGTCTTCTAACTAATCAGGTCCAGTTTTCTGAAGTAAAGAGGCAAAGTACAGTGAAATACAGTGAGACAGAAGCATAGGCAATCTGTGATACAGGAGCTGACACATCTTTTCACTTACAAACCATAGCTGCAAAGCAAAATCAATGCATTTTTTACTTTTCCCAATACTGATACAAAATAGAATAAATCTCACAATGAAATCAGCAAGGTTTTAGTTCTTGTTGGGAACATAGCCTTGAAATTCATTGGCCCTTTCAGCGATTTTTTCCTTTAGTAATATAGCTGTACTCTTGTGAAGAAAAAAAAAAAAACAAACCAACAGTGATTGCACATACACTTCCATATGCTGAAGGAGACAGTTTCTGCCTCCGGCAGCAGAGGAACTAGGACATTCAAACCACCCGGGTGCCTGTGCGTGACACACCGTATCGGGAGCAGAGTTCACAGCTGAAGGCAAGCGAAGCCTCTTCTTTCTTCATCTACCCTGACCCTCACCCCAGGTTTTCAACTTCCCCAGGTTTTTGCTGTTCAGAGGCTTGGAAAAATAAAACAATCAGTGAACAAGACCTCCCACAGGCACTACTTTGCCTCAGTGTTTCGGGATTGATACCAGAGACCAGCTGTTTGCCCCATGTGTGCTCTGGCTGTGATGGGATTCCCTGGTAGTTGATGTGATGCTGCCCATGCCGAGGTCTTCCTCTTGCTTGGCAACAAGAGAATGATGTCCAGCTGTCTGTGAGCTGATGGTCACCTGCAGCTGAACCGTGTTTGTTGTGATCTAAAGTACAAAAGACATTTGAGCCAAGAAGGTTTGGGATTGTGTTCATTTTTGCCTGTATTTCTACATGGTAGGGCTGGGGTGGTCAGAGAAGCCTGGAGTGCTGGGCACTGGGCTCCTGCCCACCTGGTGTTAGCCAGCTTGCTCTCTTGCAGATGTTTTGCACATCCCATTTGGGGCAGTCTGAAGCCCATGAAATATGATGTTTTGTTCTCTTAGAAGCCCCTTATAGGCAGCCTGAAAAGTTATTTTCCTGGTATGGAGGTGAGAAGACAGAAGAGCATGTGTTTATTCAACCTTAACTCCCAGCACACTAATGAAGATGCCAGTTGGTTTGAGCACACCTTGTAGCTGGTGGAGACATACCTGGAATGTGATTTAGGCAGGGGTGTGGAGAGCACACCAGATGCCACTAGTCCTTCCCTGTGTATGGCCCTGTCTGCATGAGCCATCTGTTGCTGCTCTGATCCATCTTCCGAGAAGCAGTATCAGGTGCATAGGTGTTTCTGTGGCAGCACCCTTGCACAAAGGTCTGCCATGGTGCATGCAGGAAGTGGCTGTCCTTTCCCTTCTGCTTGTGATGAGGGGCCTTAGCAATTCATGCAAAGGTGCCCATGGCCGGGCAGGCTATCTCCCACTTCAGTCTTCTGAAGTCTTTGTCAGTTGGGTTGAGAGGTCTTGCAAGGCTGGAGAAATAGGTTAGTAAGAGGAGGAGGAGGAGGAAAAGGAGGAGGAGGAAGGCTGCAGAACTATGTCATAAGTCTGATTCCCTCCCAGCAGGGCCTGGGACCAGCAGTGGATGTTCTCTGTGTGTGAAGGAATAGGGGTTTGCTCTATTTGAATTTCCCTTCCACCACAGCTTCATCCACATTTGCTCAGCACTTTGAGGGCGCCTCCACAGAGGCATATAAAAATAAGAAGGCAGGGGGAAGAAAGATGCAGTTTCATCTGCTTCTGCAGCTTCCCAAGAGGAATGAGGTTGTATCCTCCCAGCCACTTTTTCGTCTGGCTTTAGCAGTATCACATCTGTTGCATATGGCCGGAAAATTTCCTCATTCCTTCCAAACCCAGATTTGATCTAATCTGAAATAGGTGCATGCAGTTACAAGGAGGGCTTTTTGTGGGCCTGTTAACATGCTGGAAGAAGAAACCCTGATAGCAATCACAGCATAACCCTCTGGATCCATAGGAGCCTTAGAAAAGGCTCCTTTTTGCAGTGTTTCAGAGCTATAAAGTGCCCCTTGTCTCTTTACCTCCATGCACCTTTAGCATCACCAGAGTGAACTGAAGCTGCCTGGAAATCAGAAGAATAAGAGGAGAACAGAGGAGCTGTTAAGATGCTTCTCACTGCAACTTTTAATGCAGCCTGATTTTCATAAAGGGCTGATCAGGGTAGTCTCAGCTAGTCCCGTTGGGTGTTCAAATGCTAAGTTGTCCAAATTCATTGATCAGCTCAGATATCCAAAATCAGCGCTTGATGTCAAGGGCCTGCAATCCTTTGGCAATGTGCCATCTATCTCATAAACTGCTGGTCTTTCACTGAAAAGTGCCACCTACTCCTGCTACTGCAACAATTCTCTGTTGTGCGTGAATGTCTGAAAAAAATGTAGCAGAGTAATTAAACAGAATAAGCACCTGCCAGTCCCTTTGGTTTCAGTGAAAGCTGCTCATACTCAGCACCTATGAAAAATATACTGTATGAGATCATGGTTTAATCAGAGAAATATTTAAGTACAGCTAGAGTCAAGGGCAATGCTGAATTCTGGAAGATTCACATCAGCTATGAAATCTTGCCAAACAATTTTTTTTTGTGGTAATGTACTGACTTTAAGGAATGATGAGATTGATCCAGACTCATGAGCAGGGAATTGGGAATTGCATGTGATGTGTGGTTCCACATGGTTAAATATCCACCTGGAAGTGCAATCTTTCATTTTAATAAACGTTTTGCAGGCATTATATTTAGTAGGCAGGAGACCAAGCATTTTAGTTTAAGTGCTCCAAGGGACAAAAATAACAGTCATCCACAAAGGATCTAAAGATCTATAAGTCCTGGGATCCAAACGCACTTTTGTCTCTCCCATATATGTCTTTTCCTTTTCAGAGTTTGCTGACCCTTCAGAACAGAAGTACTTAGAGCACTGCAGTCTGTTTTACATATTGATTGTAAGATTAATGGCTGAACATGCTCCTTAGGAAGTAAAAAAAACAGAATTATGGACATGCTGTAAATGGCCAGAGATATATCTTCTACTTATTCATTCTTGTTATGTGAATAAATGTCTTACATATAATTCTAAATAATCTCCTGAACTATATAATTTGCCTTGGACTCTCTTCCTCTTGCAACAGACCATTGCCAGAAAGCACGCCACCAACTCCAAAATTTCTCTTGATTCTTTTGATTTGAGTCTTTGAAATCCCACCGTCTCTGAGGTCACTACAAAATTATCATGGCTGACAGTCATGCTCTGCATGCATGCTTGTTTGCTTTAAGCATTACTTTTACTGTATGCTGGAAATAATTTTGCAAGAGAAAAGTTACGATCTCCTCAAAAAATATTATATGTATCATAAAGGGGGGGACTGAAGCAGTATTACTAGGCCGCAATGTGTGACAGCACAGGCTGAACAAATACATCCCTTCATCAGGCAGTTAAATCAGCCCCACAGGTAGCTGGAGCATTGCTGGAGCAGAGCACAAAATGCAGCACTGAGGTGGGTGGGTTTTTGCAGGAGGGACAGGAACGATTGGCATGTCCGGAAAGTTTCTGTCCTTGGTGAGCAGGGCTGGCATTACTGCGCAAGTCGGAGGATGCTCCCACAGCTCTGCTGATCGTAGCTTGGCACAGAATACAGCAGGACCAGGTGACCTGAGCTCCTCCAGAGCTGCTCTCTAAAGCATGATGCCAGGGAGGGCTTTTCAAGGCATTTGAGAGTCTGTTGAGATTGAGACCCTGGCCCACTGTCTCCCAGGGGACACGCCACGTACACCTTGGCAGTGGTACATGTGCATGTTGCATTGGGGTAGTGCTTTAAGCAGGCTGTCTGGGATAGGTGTGGTGTAAAGTTGAAGCCTAGAGGTTAATTAACTTTATTATTTAAGCGACTAAGAAAGGGGGATTCTTTCTTCAGCTCCCTTGCCTCATTGGCTGGAATTAGCTCAGATAATTGCCTCTCTTTTCTTGCCCTGTATTGCTGGGTAATTTCCTCTCATAATGTGTCTGTCACTTGCTCATAATTCACTCTACTAAAAATCCAGAAAGGCCTAGGTAAGGGCTAGGGAAAAGAAACCCACAGAAAAGCTGAATCTCCAATTTCAAATCCAAAGCAATAAGCTCTATATAATAAATAGGCTGCTGAAGTTCTAGCAAAATGGACCACTTCAAAAACACTTTAAAAGGCCTTTTTTTGTCAGACTAAGTAACTGAGCTGAGGCTTTTCTTTGTGACCCTTTGTTTAACACCAAGGGCATGTTCTGTATCAAGATATAACCAGACCTGTCTCCAGAGAGCAGTCAGTCTAGGAGAGGAGCCAGGCACACCAGAACATGCAGGGGATGCAATTACTGATGGGTCTGGTTACTGTGTCGAGCCTGCTCCTGTGCAAGAACCCCTCCAGCCTCTCTTACTCGACAGGATTACACACTTCTGTGCTCCAGACAAACTCATACCTGGCGGTAAGGAAAGAGGACAGCCCTCTTGATGTTAGTCACAGGAAAGTTGCATCTTTGCCAGCCCAGCACATCACCTGCCGCTGCATGCCGTCCCTAGCCCGCAGCACAGCAGGGCAGCATTTGTCAAGGTCTGGTGCTTCTAGAGCCCTAAAATACCCTTGCTGTCCTTACATCTTTCAGGGACAGTGCTGTAAGGGCACGTAAGTTGGGGAGGGAGAGGAAATTGAAATAGTTTCAACTGGTGAAGCAGGAGGGGCTGTGGGGAGGACTAGAGGGAAGAAAAGTGGTGAGAAATAAAGATTCAGACAGGCAGACTGGACTGCTGGTCTGGCACAGCTAAAATAAACTGTCACGGGGAGGGTGAAAGGATCTGAAAACAAAAAGGGGTAAATGTGCTCTCTAGGTCCACTGCTACAACAGTGAGAGCCAGCCTTGGCCTTCAGCTCTGCATGGAGTCAGAAGTATCATTTTAGACAGCCATAATTCTTTTTCAGCCTCTGGAAACAGAGTCTAGTTGGCAAATTTCAGGCTATAATAAGGTCAAAGATTAAATCCCTGAAACTTGCTTTTTCCCATTTTATCTCAAAGCGATAGCGTCTTCCATTTATTTTTCCAATGGGACACACTCCACCCGATCACACAGAATATGTGTGAAAGATGGGAAGTAATGAATGACATCCTGTTCTCACTCATTTGTAAAACATGTCTGCTACTGACTTTGGGCCAAACACTAATCTCAGAAGACAGACCCAGGGTAATTCCACTAAGAGTTCATACTGTTGCATTTAAACTCACATTTTAGAAGGAGACTGCTGACTTTTGGGGTCCTTCCATTTTTGGACTCCCTAATTCAAGGCAGCTTCAAGGCAGGATGATCTCAACGTGTCTGACAAGCAAGCCAGCTCAAGAGCTCTCGAGCTGGTCGAACCAAAACCAGCAGTATCCTATAGAAAAAGGCTTGTACCTTTTACTTTAGAGGAATCACTTTGTGGCTGTCCCAACTTCGGAGCACTAAATAAGTAAAAATGAAAGGGTTTCTGGTAGAATTTCTGGAAAAATCAGTATCATTACTTTCGAGTGTCCATGACACAAGCAGCATATACTGCACCAGTCTGATAGACATGCATGGGGTATGCACCAGACAAGAGCTGTATGTGTTGACGACATAGCTAAAAGAGTTTGATAATGATTGAGTTCAAAGCTTTGTTTTTCCTTTTTTACCATTTTTCACATAGTGTATTTCATCACAATTTAAAGCAAAATGATAAATGAAATCAAGGCAGTGATTGCTTCCTTGCAGGGAAAACTCTGACTGTCAGGCTTCCCATTCTTTTCCAAGGAAGTAGAGAAATATATTCCAATTTGTTTACTTCCAAATCCTTCTAAAAATATTAAACTTCCTTCTTAAATGCTATCTACTGACTTCTTGAATTTTTTTCTCTGGTTTTGATTACTAGCTATGAAATAAAACTTCAGAAGTGAAAAATGTTCCTCATGCTTTTGGAAGCACAAGGTTGTTTAGTATGTTCATTGTGCTGCTTGAACTTGTTTCTAGCCTTGCAAAATGCATGAAAGATTTTTTAATTTTATTTTTTCTAGTGTCATCTATTAATAGATGTCTCTTTGATACCCAAATTTCTTCTGATCAGTACGAGTAATGAAGGGAAGATCCTATTCCACAGCAAATGTCTGTAAGACACACAAAACTAACAGATCAAAACAAGTAAAAAAGACTTACTGCTCTAAGTTAAGCAAATGTATTTCATATTGTACTTAGTTTGATTTTATTATCCCTTAAAACATTTTTCCATTAGTCAACTCTTTAATCAAAGCTATCATCCACTCATTTAGACTTTTTTCTTTCCCTACATGTGAATGTTTTAAGCTTGTCTTTGTTTTCATCCCTAGCTAAAAAGGAAAATTTTTATCTAGGTGCTCAAATTCACTGGTTTCCATGTGGGCAGTATCTCAAACTACTTAATTTAAATAGCTGCTCTTAGCCTTAGAAGCATTAAAGAAAACTGTGCTCAAAGGACCACTCTTCATTGGTGCATGTAAATAAAAGCAAATAAATCATGCAAAAATGTCAGAGAGGAAAAGGACCCACTCTCTCTCTTTCGCAGTGGGATCGGTTTCTCATTTCAGTCCAGTCATAAGTGACTTTCACAGATAAATCCCCCTGGCCTGTTTGCCCTGTTGTGTCAAAGCAGACTCCTTGCACAGTAGAATGCAATTTCATCCCACTCGGTGAGTTTCATAAAGGCCATGGAAATCAATGGCACCCAGGGGCCATCTCTACAGTACTGGGAGAGTAAAAGATTGCACACGCCCAGTAACTTAGCACACCGCTGGCATACTACCAACACAAGACTTTCATTGCTGCTGTGATATTGCTGCTACTGGTAACAGAATATATGGCTTTGGTGGAATGAAGCACGGCATTGGGTAAACGGAGGAAGACAACAGTGTCTGACACAGCACTATCTGTCATTTAGGTTTTGTGTCCTGCTGACCAAGGTTAAATAAGGCAGACAGCTGACATAGGTCTCCGATTGAACAGGAAAGTTGAAAAAGACATGAACTCAGCTTTGCTTGACTGTAAGAGAATACCCTGAAGAAAGAAAAAAATCATTCTGTTCTGCCCCGAGATACTCAAACTTTGAATTGTCTTCATTGACCTTGAAGTATTTTCCAGTGAGGAAATGCATGCTGTGAAAGGCAGGATGGCTTTAGGCTAGAATTGCTGTTCTCTATATTCATAGGGATCTTTGTGCCAGGAACACTTACTGAGTTTCTGGGGGTGCAAATTGGTGAGGGAGGCTGCAGGGGAGGGCTGACAGTGGAAAGTGCAGAGGCACCACTCCCACCAAGCAGCCCCCACAGCTTTTTGGTGCAGCCTCATGCCAACAGCATCAGCTCTGGCAGCACCGAGATGCGACACTGCCTGGGCACAGCCACGACGACGCCACGCGCGGCGGGCTGGCTTCCACCTCTTTCCCACGCACACTCCTCAGCCCTGGAGAAAACGAGCCAGTGACTACTTTTGTCCTGTGAAAAGGCTCAACCTTGTCTCAGTATTCTTAAGAGTCAAAAAAAATTGGTCATTACTAAAACCCTCATCACCTCCCAGACTGGTAATTTGCTCCTTGCAGGTCACTCTGGGTATAGCAGCCAAGGATCCTTTGAAAGCTGTATTTACAGGCAGTTTTGCGGTGGATTGCATTGTTTCTCAGGCTATGGTAAAATGCTGTTGCAATACTACCAGCACATAAAATAGGCAGAATCCCTGCAGCATTTGGTTTCTTTCCTCAAGCTACATTTTAGCTTTCACTTCAAAGGAAAAAGGGAAAGCCTAACTTTTTGGGTTGCAATACATGATAGGCTCAAAGGCTGAAAAGCAACAAAACAATACAAACACTGAGAGAATTATTTTTTTATATCCTGCTGTTCTCCTTCTAAACTAATTTCAGGATTTTGAAGGCTTGGCTCAGGGTTTTTAAATGTCTCAGATTATTGATCTTGTTTTAGCTCATACTGCAAGGCAATATTTCTAAATAAATAAGTGGTAGGTCTATGTCTTCCATAACTTCAGGAGAGCTCCACCACTGCCACTGTCAAGTGTTTGCCTAAAACATTGGTCCCGAGCACTTGGTAGCTTCCCCAGTTGGCGCCAAATTGCTGTCCTGTCCTGGAGACCTTCATGAATTCCTCTTTGTTCCCAAGCCTAGAACAAGCATGGAAAAGATCAATGAATCTGCCCAATATTTGTGGCATGTGAAGCATTTTTTTGGTGGAAACCACACCTAGCTTCATTGGGCTTGGGTGTACAATTCTCTTCCAGACTTTGTGTTGTCTTTTGGACTTTGGCAAATTACTGGCTGAAACCCAGGAAATAATGGTATCAGATGAGCAATATGACAAGAGCAGTTCCTGGGGTGTCAGGGTCTCTCCTGTGGGGTGGTAGATAGCAGTTGCCTCACCTGCAGGGGACAATGACACATTTGACACTCAAGGTTCTCATTAGCACAGATTTTTGCTTGAAGGTACACCCCATGGCACCATAAAAGGGATGCAGCAAACAATTCAGTTTGTAGACTGAAAGAAGACGGAAAGACAAACTTTCTAAAAGGTTTACTAATGAATATGTGCTTTCATTTTGATACAAAGGGTCACAAAAGTGTTTGGAGCAAATGGAGTGCTTGGACGGTCATTGGTAGGTTACCACATGCACTGACAGTTCTCTGCAATGAGCCCAAAGATTAGGCCCAGTCTGTAGGAGAAGGGTAATCCTTTCACCTCATGTAGTGCTTTGAAATTAAGAGGTTAAAAATGTGTAGGCTTGGTGGATGCTCACTTTGTCTCCCTGTGTCTGGAGGGCTCCTTGTGCATGACACCACTAGAGCACAGCTTTCTTCTCTTACCCAGACAGCTAGGACCTCCACCCCATCGGGCTTTTCCAGTGTCACCAGTGCGTTCTTTCTGCATCCCTCCAGTGGTTTCTCATCTCATTGCATGCCAGCCCCCATACAGCTTATCTCCTCTTCCCTCCCGCTCACACAAATGCAGGTTCCCACCTGCAGGCAGCAATTGGGTGCTGCTTTCCATAAAACAGTTGTTCAAAGAGCCACTTAAATATTGCTTGGAGGGGCTCTCTGTAAGCCTCAACTCTTCATTTTACGAGGAATATTCTCTGTTGTGGAAGAACCTACAAAAAATCTTGGCTGTCACCATGAAGAGTTTCCTGATGTTTTCTTGTGTCCCCATCTCTGCCCTTTACATGCCCTGTGAACTCTTCACATTTCTGGCCAGTGTTCTCCTTGACCTTGGTACACAACAGCATCCCAGCTCTGTTTACAGTGACAGAAATAATAAATGCCGTCAAAGAGCCCCTTCTAAGCTGAAGAACAAGGGCCAAGGATAGCACTGCATTAGCAAAGTTGGTTTGTGTTAGAAAGGCGACTACCATGTGTAAAGAGGGCTTTTTTTTGGTCGCAAGTTTTCCCTTATATGACTGTGCGTGCACTGTTGCCACATCTCCTTCCCTTAGGTGGACAAAGATCTTGACTTTCTGTTCAAAGTATGATGTTCATCTGGACTGCATGTTCTCCTTCCCCCTGAGACTGCCTCTTGCAGAGACACACTCTGTTCAGGCTGTTGAACCTTTTTCTCATTCCTAAAGATCCATCCCTTTTACAGGTCTGCACAAATACAGGAGTATGACAATGACTCCATTAACACAGCAATTGCTTGGAATCTGTTAGCATTTCATTATAAATCTGATTTTTGACAGATTTATAACCAGACTGTAGAAATTAACTGCTGGAGGAAAAGTGCCATTTAGTCTCAACATGAACACATTTTATTTTTCTACATGGTTGTATTTTTTCTTACCAGACTTTTTTTAGAGGCTAGAAAAATAACCTTATGCTTGTTTTAATGTACTTCTTTTAAAGTGAAAAAAAACTCTAACTTTTTCATAAACATTTAAAACCTGTCTGGAACAGTGACATGTTTATTGCATACTCCTCTCTGATGTTTCTTGAGAACAGGTACTGATTAAATGACAGTTTCTGTATCAGCACATTAAAATACAACTTCACTGAAGAAATAACAGCTGAATAAAATAAGGTTAGCAGGTAAATAAAATAAAGTGCCAGAACAAATAATGCCATTGATAGACGGAACGTAGCATTTCCTATTGCAACAAATATACTACCGTTCATTTTCACAAAAGCAACTTGATAGCAGATATTAATTAAGGACGGCATTGCATTCCCTTGGCAGTAACCTGGAGTTTTGCCATGGAGCTTTGCCGGTGAACCCAAGGTGAAGTACTGCACACCTGTTGATGCAGGTGGTGGCAGAAGTCACGGGAGCCGGGGCAGGGGGGGGAGAGCAGGCTCACGGGACTGGCTCTGGGTGGGAGCACTTCTCCTCTGCATTCGTGACTGCCACCCACCCACAGCAGTTCACAGAGGTCCTGGGCAGGGGCAGCAGTAGTCACAGGGGGCACACTGAGCTGGTGCCCGCTAATGCAGCTGCTCCTGACACATCCCACCATCCTTTGAAGCCTGTTGGAGTCAGTCCCAGCAGGACTTCAGCCCACAGTTTGAAAAAACCTTCTTTCAGCCTAAGCAATCTGAAATGTTTCCTTTTTGCCCCACTAGTCATGTTTTCTGGGCCATTCTTCTTTACGTTTTTACTGTCATGAGTACTGTTTCGTACACACTTGTTTTCAGACAAAACTATAAACAATGACAGTTTCATACCTCCCAGCTGGAAATTGAGGAGGGAAATGAGAAAAGGCTCCTTACTGCAGAAAGCACTTTCTTTGATAGGAATTTCAAGTGCTTTTGACAGTTTGCTATGAAAGGACCCTGCTTACAAGGTCCAAACGATCTTGCTACAAGCAAAGCACCTAATAATGTCTCTCTCCACCACTCTCTTCTGGAGAAATTCCAAGCAGGGAAGTGGTGACTCTGGGTTTTTCAGAAAAGGTGGGTCAGATGGCTATGCTGGTGGATAGCAGAGTGGAAATTTCCCTGTGCACCCACGCAGAGAAGATTTTTCTCCTTGGTCTCAGTGAGCAACTCCAAAACAGGCCAGAAGGCTGGATCCTCTAGCAAAGACTCCATAAGAGACCCAGCAGCTCTTATACCTTTTTCCAAGGGGAACAGTCCATTTCAAATATCAGGAATAAGTTCTAACAGTGAGAGAATAAGTCTTTCTTCTTTTCTACCCATTGTAGCTCAAAATTTGTTTTGAATTGTAAAGCATCTTTAATAAAAATAAAAAATCTGAGGCCTTGGAAATCTCTGCTGAAATACAAATATCAAAGTAAACTGACAAATAAATTTCAGCTTCGGTGCATTAGGAAGGAAGCTCTCTTTGATAAGCATTCTTGTTCTTTATTTGTCTCCCTTACCTGCCAGCCTTATTGGGGGTCCTTTCTTGTAATGCTTTCTTATCATAGATATCAAGGAGATACTTGGCAACCTGTGAGCTATCCTTTGTGTTTTCTGAGAGAAGTTGCCTTTGCCGTAACTTTTACTGAGAAATGGAGGTATATTTCTGTACTACTCTATGTTTCAAAGGGTGTTGCAAGAACTACCGTTACATGGGAACAGCCAAACTCTGCTACTCTTCTTTTCCTCACCACCCAGGGACCTCAGACTGGTTAAAGAGATTGGGCTGTAATTGCCTCATGGCCAGCACATCCCTTTCAGGCCTCAAGTTTCCAGTGGCTTCTTCCCACGGCCACCCCCGTGATGCAGAAGGCCACTGGGGAAGCAACAGATAGTCTTCTGTGCTTTGGGGATGGGGGCAGGAGGAGTGGACATGCCCTTAATGACTTTGAAGATGTGCTTCAAAATCAATTAAAACTTATTTCATTGTGGAACTAGTAAATTAGTAAATGTTTTTCACTGCAGAGTATGCAATAGGAGACAGATTATATGCATGCCTAGGAATCCTGGACTGGATATTTAATTATTCAAGGAAAGGCTGCAGACATGGCTTCCTCTTGCAAACTTATTTAATGTGGGGTATGTCAGTGGGCAAGCTTTGCCTTTAACAGGGCTGAACACTCAAGGCGCCATGCTTAAATCCATTCTACTTCAGAAAAACTTTTTAAAGACACCAAGAAAAAACATGGAAGAGAATGTGACTATAAATTAAGCACGTACTTGAGTGCTATCTTGAATTTATGTGGGCTTATATGCTCAGTTTTAAGTATGTTCTTGCTGAAACACTTTCCTGAACCAGGGTCCCTGACAAGGATTATCACTTTGACTTTACATGAAACATCATTTGTAATAGAAAGCTTGCATGCTTCCTTTCATAAGCTGCTGAATAGTCTTTATTATCCCTGCATCTCTGTAAGCAGGTAGCACTAAAGAAGAGAAGAGATTTTGCACTTATCTGCAGAAATATAATTGGATACTTGGAATTAATAAGAAAAATCCTTCAGAGGAAAGAGGAAGAAGAACAGATTTTGACTGACTATGTCATAATGGGGTGGAAGTATTTCAATACTTAATGTCATAAGGAAATAGTTATGTCAGTATCAGTACGTACCCATCAAGGCAAATTTGATGGTACCAGGTGGAACCTGTTAACACAATCCTCTGCCACAGTAACATTCAGGAGCAGTAATACAGCCCTGCTACCACAGCTGAGACTAACTTCAGCTAATCAGAGTTAGATGTTTTATTATTATTTGGTTTAGTAACTGAATGTGGGTTACAGTACTGGTTAACCACATGATAGACCCTCACAGAAAGCATCAGACGTGGCCTGGAGAAGGGAAAAAATCCCGATTTTGCATCCTGAGGCATGGAAGGCACTGTAAGCACAGCTGTACTTGCTGCCTCAGGGAGCTTACTGCCATACCAAACCTGCAGTTGGACTTGGGCAGCTGACAGGGCCCTAGGATCGTGTAAGGATTTCTCTCTGGACAGTTCCTTGAAGGACAGCAATCTGTCTTCATAATCTTGGTAGTCTTTGTCTGTGTGTCCTTTCAGTTCTGTCAAGGCTCTTTTTCCCCCTTTTTTAAAAATAAAAGTCTTTTTGAGTTAAAACCGTTGAGCACGGTTGTTTGCTTTATGGAGAAATGATGCTGTTTGCAGTAGGGTGCTCCCCACTCTGCCTTGCAGAATTAGGGCATTTGTGACTTGAGAAATGAGCCCAAGTTCTGTGTTTTACTAGCTCAAGTCCAGTTCTCTTGTCAGTAGGGAGGTTTCCATCTAGGTCCTATCATTCACCTCTCCAGGCTATAATGCAACTGCAGATGGTGTAATAGCCTCTTTCTCATTGGTTAGGCAGGGTCATGACTCCAACAGGAAACCTGACCTGCCCAGTGGTTTGGTGCAATCAGTTCTCCTGGGGTTGGTATCTACACCAGGACATGTAGAAGAAGATGGCTTCTTACCTGTCCAACAGCTGGTTTCTCTTCCTTATGCATTGGCTCCCCTAGCTGTGCACTGGAGGAGGAACTGGATGGACTCTCTGGGCAGCTCTTGCTTCATGAAGCTTCACCTCCTTTTTTAAATGTTCTATGCATTTTCGAGGGCCTCCTCTGCATCTGCACTGATGGTCCTTCCCCAGCAGCCTGAAGAGACCTTTCAGAGCTCTGTGGAGGAACTGTCACATACACGGGAGTAATGTCCCCAGTGGCAGAGCACATCTAACGAAATGTTTAGGGGTTGTTCTCCATGGGCTCTGCCCTGTTACAAATTTCCAGCGCAATGAGTTATTTACTTACCTTGCTGCACAGCAAGCATGGAAAAGATCAGGATGCAGTCTCTCAAGCAAGGTGAGCCAGGAATCCTTTCCTACAATTTATTTGGCCACCCAGGCTTTTCCACATGGTGGGATGCTCTTCAGTGCAGCAAAGGACTCCACATTGGTAAAGTTCACTATATTGTGGCAGTTGCATTCAGCTGCTTATCTGCTGTCTGCTTTAATATATGGCCTATACCTTAGAAAACCCTAATCCAAGGGTTTTCAGACCCTCCCACCCATTCCTGGCATTTTCAAGGTTGTTTGAGAGTCCCTCAGTAGTAAAGGCACTTCCCTATCTGGCTGTCAGTTTAGCATTCCTGGGCTTAGACCTGTTTTTCCGGCAGTGGTTCTGTCTACACGTATTTCCTCTGCACCTCCTTTCTTTTATTTTTTTGCTGCCCCTCCCCACCACACATACATTTTTCCTCTTGGGACCTTGTGGCCTGTCACTGCCTTGTGTTTTGCCATTCATGTCTCCCCTCACCAGGTGGGGAATGTTTTCTAAAGGCCCTTGCAGACCTTTTGCAGACGCTTATCACATCACCCTAAAGTGAAAGCTGACATCTTTCATGACAATGGGAAAGTATGCCTTGTCTCAAAGCACAGTTTCGAGCAGGTTTCCTCATGCACCCTTGCACTCTTCCACAACCCACACTGCCCCCTTTTCTCTGAAAACTCTAGAGTTTGCAAGCAGTAATTCCAAGCAGTAATTTCCTCACTAACAACCCATGAGCTGTGTGTCCCTGCCCATCTTTCCTCCCACCTCAAAGTTAAATGAAGCAAACCAAAATTGTTCCTGGTTGGGCTGTCTTTAGCATGTGTCACCTCTTGACCCTTGGTGGTGAGCCAGATGCTGTGCAGGTCTCGCAGTCGCGCGCCTGCCAACTGGGTCAGTCTGCTGGACTATCGTGGAGGAAGCGATCGGGTGGTGCAGCGAGCTGAAGCGTCTGTCCTTTGTTTTTCTTTTTCCTCTTTTTTTTTTTTTTTGCTTTCCTTTGCTTTGCTAAGGTTGCATTCATGAGGGGAAACTGCTGCCGAGTCCGTGTCGTAGGGGGAAGAGGGACACGCCGCCTTGGTTCAGCAAGAGTTTATGTGCTCTCAGTCTTTCCTGAAGTTTCTATCTTGCAGTCCCAGCAATTTCCTGTTTCCTTCTTGCTGGCCCTGATCTTCATAGAGATAGTGCCAAAGTGAGAAAGCACTGTCTTAGGGCCAGGGAGTAATTCCACTAACTTGTAAGCACTTAATTCCAGCTTCTGGCAAAACAGCAGGCTCCTTAAATGATCTCCTGTGAAAGTCCTAGGAATCTGTTACATTGCATGTTATTTGTGAAGACAGAGGCTGAAAAAAATTTATAACTAGATTGAACAGCCAGTTTAGTGTATTACATCACCAAAGCAATGTGAAAAATTCAGAGCAGCCCCATGAAATAGACAGTGAATGCCTCCTATAGAGATTTGGGATTTATTTATTTCTTTTCTCTGAGGTTTATTTGTTGGTGTTGGTAGTTTTTTATACCTTTGGTATGCTCAGAGCTACATGGATTCAGTTTCAGCTCTGGAACCAATAAGTATGAAGGACATGAAATACGTCCTTCTACACGCTTGGTAAAATGGATATTCTTGTTTGTTCAGAAAGGGGCTAGTTTTTGATTGCTCTCAGGTTTTGGCTTCTGTTCTCCTTGAAGGTACCCATATAGTTTTTGCTGCCCATAGTTATGCTGGAACCAGCAGTTTCCCTCATTTAGTGCAGCACAGAAATGCCAAGGTTTCCTCAAGTGGCAAGTGCTTTGCAAGCAAGTCGGGCTCACTGGGGAAGTCAGAGTGAGCTGAAGAGGCTCAGTACCCAGTGGGAAGCCAAAACAGAACTGGATTGTGCTTCTAAAGAAATGAATGAGCTTCAACTGAGGGAACATGTGTTAGTAAAGCTGAGTTTCTTCTTGTGGCACACACTTCATCACCCCAAAGGTGGGACACACCAAAGGTGGCACACACTTCGTCACACCAAGGCTCAGTTGTGTGCACTGTCTCTCCACCTCCTTCTTTCCCTCTGTCCCTCCCTCAGACCATGCAGGTCTCTTCGTCTTCCATTAGCATGAGCTGGAAGTAGGCTTTGTTCAAGCTTTAGTCTCAGAAAACAGTGATAAGTAGGAGTATTTATTCTGTTCCTCTCTGGTAATTTGTTCTTTTTGTTCACAAAAAGAGACTGGAAAGGTCTCCACCTGCAGTCCAATCAGGCGGCATATTTACATCCAGCAAGTGGCCTTCCAGTGAGAATGGCAAACCTTCCTTTGTGCTGCAGCTGCCACTTCGTCTCCATTGAGTCATAAGCGTTTCACTAGGCACCTTGCATGACTTTGAGTGTGTCCTCTGATTTTACACCAGCTTTGCAGAAACTCAATTCAGAGAGGCATGGATACTATTCTGTTTAGGTTGCAAAGCCCTTCCCTCTCAGTCTGCGTTCAGAGATCCCTTAGAGCTCCTCTCAGCAGACTGCCTCACCTCTGCAGGGCCTGGGAGTCCTGCTGCTGTAGCCACTGAACTTCAGAGGGTTTTTTTGGAAAGGAAGAGAGAGAAAGAGAATGCAATTTTCTTTTTCAGGACAAAAAATGGTCAGAGATTCCCCAGGTAAGCTCAGAATTAGAGGAAGTTGTGTCTGCTTCACATTAAATGATCCTAAGGTAGTTTTGCAGCAGAAATTCACATTTTGGAGTTTTTGAAAGATGCAATAGGTCCTATTTTTCTTCTTGTTAATGGCTTTAGGCAGTTCCTCTAGATGGGAGCTGATCTCATTGTTTTTCAGGGCCACATGAATATTTGCACTAGTGGGGACTTTGTTCATACTGCGTGCAGTTGCTTTTTTAAGTGTGGTGTTTCTGCATTCAGGGAAGAAAAAAAAAAGGTAGAGTATGCAGTGTTTTCAGATGTTATCTTGTGCATGACATTTTCAAATTTCATTACAGCATGTAATTTAGTCTTTTCACTAAGCTAGGGGTTTGGTATAGGACTCTAGAGCAAACCAGCTTGTGCTAGTATAGATGAAGAAAACATTACAGAGAAGAAAGGAGGTACAAATTTTGAATAGGTGAATAAAGAACACTGCACAGATACGTGGTGTACAGCTGTGCTTTACCTCACCATTACTGGTCATTCCCACCATACATCCTTCAAGCCCATGTCTGCTAGAGATGTATGGAAAGGCAGTGTTTTGGGGCTAGTTATGGATTGTATGAAATGGGCTCTGATGAACACCTGCTCCCAAACACCACATTTCTTCCGTTATGTGGCTTTATGTGAAACCCAAAACCATAGTTAGTGTTTCTTGTATCTAATTTGCAAAATAGACTTACGGTCTATTATTGAGTACTGTCCATATGCCATAAAAACTATGCATCCTTTGCAAAGAAAAATTAGTGTCACAATTAACTCACTGGAGACTTTTTTCCTCCCCTCACCCCATGAAGTTACAGAGCTCTGGCAGATTGGCGCTACAGTGCCAGTGAATCAGTATTGCAGAGAAAATTCTTGCGCAAGATTTATACAACAGTTTTGAGCATGCAATGCCAAAAGCGTGGGTAAAGGCACTCCTTACAAATATGCATAAATCCCTTGTATCATGAGGTTTCTCTGAGAGCTGCAGATTATTCCCATCTCTAGTAATCAGTTCAGAGCAATTGCTGCTATCCAAAGCTCACTTACATCAGCTGGGAAATAACTGTTACTTTGAAACTCCACGGTGATCTGCTTTTGATTGAGCTTCTGCTTAAAGGAAAAGCAGTAAGCAAGATGATGAAAACAATTATAGATGGCTACAAGCCCACTTGCTACTATATCTACCTTCATAATTCAAGTGAAAACATTCCGTTAGCTAGCAGGGTAGCAAAATGGTTTTTTTTTTGTCATAAATGCTGCAGATAATGTTGCTTTTTTCCCCTTCCAAATTAATGCATTAGCCTTCTGAGCTTGAGGACATCCTCAGAGTGCTTTTCTCACTTGCAGCTTGAAGTCTTTTAATAAGGTGAAAGGACACAATAGTGGATAAGCTATCAGCAGGGTTAAGCTTAACAGTGAATTTACCTGTTAAGACACACAAAGGCTTCAAAATATGCATTACTATATAGGTGGGATTCACTCACCCACATTTGTCACATCTTAGGTCTTGGTATGCCATAGCCTGTCATGTCAGGCATCTCCTTTGGGCTCTCCTTTCAAGCCGGTGAAGAAGGAAAGGCTCTTCCACAAGGCAAATCTCCCCATACTAAGATTCATGTCAAGGATGGTGGTAAGCCCACTGACATCAAGCGTAGACGACCCTTCACTGCTTGAGCTGATGGCAATCTGTTGGCCAGCCTTTTGTCAACATTGGGTGCAAAGTCCTGTTTGAACCGGTGCTAGCTGAAAGAGTGTCAGACTACTCTTAAAACATGACCCCTTTTCCTGCCTCTGGACAAGGCATAAATTTATCCTGGTCTGAGAGGTTATAAATCATGCTTTGAGGGGCCAGGAGAAAGGAATGTGTTATTACGAGGAATTAGTACTCCATGTTTGTGTTTCATTAGCACTTAGAGGCCCCAGTCAAGATCAGAATCTGGGGAGATGTGACACAATGAGTGGGTGCAACAGTGAGAAGCAGGAGGGAGCTGGAGTTTTGGAAGAGGTCACAGAAGGGCTTTTCCTGGCCCATCAGAGGAGGGCACCCCATGCAAGCAAAGCATCATGGAAGAAAGAGAAAGAAGCTGGCATGCTGGTGATTAATGGCAAAGGAAGGAAGGAAGGGGTATGAGACACGCTAGCTGTACAGGCAGATGGGATTTTGATGGAGTAAAAGCGGGAGCTTAAACATCCCAGTCACTATGTCATCTCTCATTGAAACAAGACAGCTACAGCCACTCTGAAAATGGTGCCAGCCAAGGTGGCCCATTCTCCCAAGTGCTGAGTGCTAAAAATGCAGTTTTACTTGGAAGATAATGGGAAACACATGAAAATCAAAAGTCACAGGGACTACTTCATCCTTATTCTCAGAAAGAAGAACTTGAAATATATAAGTCGTATTTGTTGATAGCCAAAAGCATGTTTTCTTTGGATTCAATGTGTGCAGCAAATGGTAGAACGTTACACATCACCTACTATAAACATGCCCCTTGGGTGCCTTTATGTTAGAAAAGGCATTGAATAGCAGACAACTTTTGTGTAGGTGCTTGCAGCTTTCTAGTCAGCTACAGTGGAATCGGTCAGTAGATTAAAGCACTGTTCCACCTCTGGGTAGATGCTGGGTAGAAACAAAAATACTGGGATTTGTTCAGCACTGTAATAAAATTTTTTACTTCTGTATCTCTGGAGACAGCTAAATAAAAACAATGCAGGAATCTTCCCCACTTTTTACAGATGACAGTCACTTCAGTTGCTTTTAGACATTTAAATATTAGGCACATATTCTCAAGAGCTTAAATTTTCTTTGCAGTCAATGTAGGGAGACAGACGCCATTAGAAGTGCTGTTTATACCACCCATTATGGGGATAAGTGGAGCTGCTTTATGTGAGTGATGGAGAACACCTTACAACTAAACACCTCAGTTTTAGGCAGATAAAATCAATTGAAATTAATAACCTGAATGGCTTGCCAGAGGTCACATCAGTGGCATGGTTCCTGAGCTGAGTACTGTCTGGTGTCCAGGCTTCAAGCATGCCTATCCTGTTTTGACAGAATTTAGAATGAAACTCATCCAAACTAGGGGGCAGCCAGATATTCTAGTTTGGGTCTGCAACTGCAGCCTAGCAGGTACATGGTTGACTTAGGTGTAACTCAGCTCACAGAGGTGGTTTTGCAGGCACAGAGCAGCATGAGGAGCTGAGGATGTAGTATGGCCTCCCCATCATCCCTGTTGCTGTTAGCTAGTTTAGGGCAACCTCAGGTAGAGATCCTTACACTAGCAGTTTGAAGCAATGACTGCAGTGGGGGCTTTTTAAGCACTGACTTTCCTACAGTACTGCTCCCTTTGGTCAGGGCACTATCATTTCCTTGGCAGACACTGCATGGGCAAATCCTAAGGGTGGGATTTGTCATCCTAGCCTGTCAGCCTAGCCTGCCAGGCTGCTAACTAGACACTGCTCTTGCCTTCTCCAGTTATTCCCTAAATGCAGCAGGGAGTAAGCTAAGAAACACTGCAGGCACAGTGGTATTTCCATTTAATAGCAACTTATACACCTAATAGTGTCTAGCAGCATTGGTGGCCCCAAACTGTTAATACTTCATGCAGATGAGCCCCTCTGCAGGAGATGCTAGGTTGGCCTCCAGATCAAAGAATCCACAAGGGTGGCAATCGTATATGCACAGGAAGGGATGATGCCTCCATCCCCCCTGTCCTGTCCTCTCCTTCCCTACAGAGTTGAACCAAAGCAGCCACAGCTTTCATTTAGGAGCAGGGGAAGAGACATTCAGCATTCAGATGGTCACCCTCTCCCCTGGGAGGAAGGCAGTGGCTGGATTGAGGGGTTCAGTCCTGAGGGATTGAATCAGCATGGGCCTCAGGTTAAGCTCCACTGAAAGACACCTACTTCAAGGCAATGCCAGGAAGAAGGCTCGTCTGGTGCCTCATTTTATTGGGCAACTATATCAGCAGTCTGTAATGACTCTCACACACAAAAATCACTTGAATGCAATTAAAGTAATATAAGTAACTGCACATAAATTACAGATTTTTAATGACATACACACGAGTGTTGCAGAAATTTAAGGTCACTTGATAGACAGGGCTAGTGAAATCCTCCCTTCCTCCCAGGCTGTGTGTGGTGTAGCATATCTCTAGGTATGCATTTAAACTCCACTCCCCGTGTTGATCAACAAAACAGGTCAGGTAATTAGTGCTTGTGGTAGCAGCAGATAAAGAGCTCAGAGGACTTGCCAGATCCTCCTTGGCCTTACTTCTTCCCTCACATACAAGTACGCTTACCAGTCAGGAATTAAAATTAATCTGTTCTGATCCATATTTTCACTCTTGTCTTTTCCAGCCACTTCCACATCTACAACTGGGACAAGTCATCTCACGAAATGTGACATAAAGCAGAAGGCCTTCTGTGTAAATGGGGGAGAGTGTTACATGGTTAAAGACCTCCCAAACCCCCCAAGATACCTGTGCAGGTAAGAAATCCTGTTTGCTTGCCTCGGTGGAGCCACCAAGTTCCAGAAATGCTTTTTCTTTAAAGGAGCACCTGAAGAATTTCTTCTCCTGTACTTGCGACATTAGATACTTCTTCATTTTTAAGTATGTGGATGTGAAAATAACTTACCAAGAATGACCTCTGTGCTCTATATATGAGGCATAACAGAGGCTAACCAGGAAATCTTCCCACATAATACTGGCACAGCAAGTCCCATTGACGTTTACATGGCATGAAGTAACACAGCTTGAGCCTTATGTTAGGAATAATTAAACAGATACTGTAAACTAAATACACTGCAAATAGCAAAAAAGGTGTGTGTGTAACTGCATTGGATAAGTACCCTTTATACAGGACAAACTGGTTATTTTTATTGTCTGCTGTAGTAACTGAGTCCTTTCTGATGAGACCGGATTCACAACTGGGGTTTTTACTATTGTGTTTAATTGCATAAAAAAGCGATGAATGTCTTGGCAATTGGTGGTGGTTTCTATTTCATGTGAGAATCTTGATTCAGGAAGTTGTATGAGTTTAGTTTTAAGGGCGTGCATGTGCACTTTTCTCAAGTCCTGTCCTGTGCTCTATTGGGCTGTTGCAATAATCCATTAGGTTGGAGAACACTGGAGTTCACCTCCTGGCCAGTAGCGCATCATGTCGCATTTACCTCTGGAGCTGAACTAGTCCTAGTGAGCTGCGGCCTCTCTCTGGCTTGAGAGGGAACTTGGCATTTAAACTGGGGGAAATGAATTTTCTTTTTCTTCATAGAAGGATGTTACCTGCACTTTATGAGCTTTGGTTTGCTTTGGTTTTTCACAGATTGCTCTTTTGCTGGAAGTGATGAATATTTCATTGATTTCAGAATCATTTTTAGCTAAAGTGAATATGGAAAAGTTACTGGCTCTGGTGGGTTGGATTCTTTTTTGAGAGAGAGAGAGAGAGAGAGAAAGATTTGTGTTAAATTTACATGATCGTTATAAGCCAACAGAACAAGATGAGCAGTTTGCTATGAGTCTCCAGGGCATGTACGAGAGCCTACCTGCCTGTTTCAACTTCCTATCCAAACACTGCTCAGAAAACTCCAGGGCTGCAGAGCTGAGCATCGTGCAGAATTGCTAATAATTAGAATTGTCTTGACAGTTTCAGAGGTATCGTATTTTCATTGGTACGAGGACTGTTTTTTTTAAAAAAAATCAGTTCTTTGATGTTATAGATTGGCTACTTTTTAATTAAAAGTTTCAGAGACACTTGAATGAAATGGGGATTTTCTTTCCCTTTTGTAGACAAGTAATAACCTTTAATTCTGGGACTGGAGTTGAAAGAAAAGGAAATTCCCAAATTTGGCAGATGTGCCTCTCTATGGGTGGCCCAAGACCTATTTGGAAAAAGCATCAGAGCTGTAAAAGCATCAGAGCTGTAAAATCAGAGAGGGTGAATCTCGTTAACAGTAAAGCAATGGAAAAGGATTCTTATCGTGAGGACAAGCAGGGCCTCCGCTTTTTTGCAGGGCCTTTTGCTATGCCCTCTAATACTTGCCAGAACCGAAACTTTATGTTGTATAGCAAAACAGGATGCAATACATCCACGTAAGAAATAGAAGTGTGAGTACTTGAAGGTGGGTGTACTGGGAAACTGAAGAGACAAAATACGGTTCTCTTCTTATTTCATTAAAAATACAGATGTCTACTTTTAATTCTAGTATTCCAGTGTTAATTAAAATAAATATCTAACCAGTACACATTGCTTTCATTGTTCTGAGAAAATAAATCTTCCCCCAGAACATGCCTGTGGAAACAGAATGCTTGAAATATGGTACTTGCTCTTCATATTTCTGCCTCAGTAGCAAGTTCACATTTTTCCATATGGTCCATCTGTTGAGAGCAAAAACAAAATTTCTAAAGCATGAGCCATATCATTCTAAATTGGTTTTATCCCTAACCAAAAAACATGACTCAGATTCATAACAACCATGGAATTTTCCAAGTGATACCTCTGGTTTTGTAAACCCCCTATTCTATTAAAGAAAAAAAAAAAAAAAAAAGGAGTTCCTAAATCCATCTTCTAATAAAATCTAGCTATGTATTTAAAAAGAAAAAAAGTGTTCTGTAAAATACATAGTGTAATGATCCAGACTGGATCAGATCTTGCTCTCACAGGTACTGCTGTGAACTTCAAGAAAATTCCCTGCTTTCAAGGGATAACCATGTGAAGTACTCAAGAAATGTGTGAAGACTTGGTAATGCATCATACAGCTGTGGTAGCATGTATGGTAGCATGTATGTTCCCTACACGTCTTATAGTTATGGCCCCAGACTGAACAAAACAATCTGAAAATAAGAAAGGTGAAAAAGGAAGCTTTGGGACTACTTAAATAAACTAGTATATAAAATTTTCAGAAGTTTCCTAGGAACGTGAGTTGCATTTTGAAAATACAGACTTTGGAAGCCTGGACCTTACTGGCTTCTTACAAGACTATGGTTCCTAAGTCATTTCTGTTCAGTTGGAAATGGTCCCCAAGATCACTTAAGAAAAAAGATCAGATAGCTTCTTCAATAAATACAAAAATAAGACCAGAATTACTAGCATTTGTTTCTCACTTGAAGGAAAATCTATATGAATATAATATCTGTTATGCTTTTAGAGGGTTCTTTTGAAGTATCCTACCATGAAGGCCTTGCTGGTCTGACTAATTGATTCCTTACTCACAGAGATCATCTTTTGTAGTGCTTTTGTTGTTACTGAAGAAATTAATTTACATTTGAGTTTAACTGGATGAAAATAGTGCTTCTCTCTAACTGAAGGATGCTGCCTCTTTTCTCAACAGCAAAAGAGTGAATTACATACTTTTCCATGATATAGCCATTTTCTATCTCCATCTTCCTGTAAAGGCCTTGGTGGAATAGAAATTGAAAGAAAGTTCCTGAAAACAGCAAAAAGAGAAAATTTGTTTCCATGATGACAACAAGAGCTCCAGAGATACTCATTCAACAGGCAGGATAGAAATACTAGTTGGGACTTGGACAGTGAAATGGACTACTAAATATGGAAGTGTACTGTACTTCCCATGAAAAAAAACATTCTCCGACAATGAATTTGCTTATAGGCAGTGCGTGAAATGAAAATGCAAGGTCCTGATCCATTCAGCCACTCCTCTCATTCCGAAAAACAATTTGATGACACATGCTCGTTGTTCTGAAAAGTGTCTTCTGAAAGAGCAAATACTGCTCTTTGCAACTACTGCGTATAGAAGAAAAAACCCAATTATTTTAGTATATGTGGTTTAATATTGTGGTTTCACACAGTTAATACAATAAATAAATAGTCTGAGTAGCGCTTTTTTAGGCAGAAAGGAAATTATAAGGCTCTTGCAGCATAAATGTCTACTTGTTGTCCTGAGTTGCTTGACACCACCTTTTGCTAGTGTCATAAAAGAAAATTCTACATAGGTAATGAACTAGAAAAGAAAGACACAACAAGAAACGCAGTCTGGAAATTTTGAGTAGGACAAGGTGTTTTGAAAACGACACCATCGCAATCTGTTTGTAAAAGCACGGTTTACAGTAAACAACCTGCCAAACAGCACTGGGAACGGTGCTGCACTGCATATCTGAGCAATAAAATTCCTTTAGCACTCACACAAAATCATAAACAGACAGGGTCGTCTCAGCTCTCCTCTCGGCTGGCTCACCCTGGACCTGCTCTCAACAGCAGGTGCTGCAGTCAGTCCATTTGCTGACAGTGGCTTCAGAGCGAGTATAAACACACCTGAACTGTGTTCAGCGCCACCTCAACAGGGCTGACCTGGCTTGGTATGGAATCGATTTCAGCATTGTCTACACTAGTGCTCCAGTTGTTTTCACCGCCTCCACAGCTGCACCAACATCTGCACAGATGGAGCAAGCAGCCACCACTGGCCAGCGGCAGGAGCAATGTCTGAGGCTTTGAGTAAGCAGCATGTTCATTGGGATTGTGTAGGGTTGAGCCTGATGAACAAGATGTAGACGTCCCTGCGAAATGAGAGCCAATGCAGGTGTGAATGCCAGCTTTCCAGGGATGGTATTTAACAAAGTCACTACAGTGCAAAATAAAACTGAAATCATGGAGATAAAACATTTTTACTCTCATTCAGTAACACAGATCAAAATGCCTTTGATCAAAGACACAAAAAGTCTTCTATCCTGCCCAACAATATCATCTTTTCATGACAGAGTTTATCCTTGTTCCATTTTTCTCAACTGAATATATCTCTGGAGACTGAGATCTCTCCACACTTGGTACTTATCAAAAGATGTGACCTGGGCTCTGAAGAGCATAAGCTCCCTTCCTTAACAAACAAATACATTACAGCAAATCAGCTCCAAAGAATCATCTGCAGATCTTCAAAATATACCTTTATTAGGCAAAAATCATTCCTGTGTGGTTTATTTAAACAAGATAATAGTGTTTATGCCTGACACTGGTCCTCTGCCCAAGTGATTTTCTGGAAGTCAAACTTGTACAAGAGCAGCATCCCTGACCCTTAGGGCCAGAGGCAGTTGTGGAAGAGCGGAATTTAAAAAATCAGGACAGGTTTCAATGCACATGAAATTCAGATGGATAGAAGAAGAGGAGGATTGTTCTGAACAACATTTGCATTTGCAAATGGGAAGGCTCTTCTGCACCTGACGAGTAAATGATGAAGCACTTTGAAAAGGAGGCTAGCACCTGATTGGCAGCAGGAGAAAAAGAGGGGGAGATTCTTGCACCATTGCAAACTCACAGAGAGCATCAGAAAGACGGGCAACGCAGGTGAGATGTATTCAAGGAAGCAGGTATCAGGTAATTTCAGGTTACACGCTGAGTAGGAGTGGATAGAAGGAGGAGGAGGAAAGAAGATTGAAATCTATAAAGGTTTAGTGTGCTGGACAGTCATTCATACTTATGTCTGAAGCACAGGAGCCTGTATTGCTATGGTGATATTTTGGGAGCCTGAGCTCTGCCTGAAAAGGGAGAATAAAGGTGAAGAAAGAACTGACAGCCAGCGGCAGAAGGAAAGACAGGCAAAGCACAGAAGAAAAATTCCTTCACTATGGCCAAAGGGAAATCTGCACTGAAGTTTTCCACAGAAGAGCGCAGGAACTGAAAAGGCGGGCAGCTGTGGGACTTCAAGTTTTGAGAGCACCTCTGCCCTCTCATCTTATTTATTGACTGGACTGACTATTTTCCATTTGTCAGCCATGTTGAATATATTTCCTGCCTCTGGGTTTAAGCTTGTCTTCTCCCTTTTTGGATTTTTTTTTTTGGCTTTTCTGTGATTGCTGTTTTAACCATTCCCCTTCAAAGGAAATTACTGGAAGACACAACATGTGATTAAAAGAAATAGGGAAATCATGGTGTTTTCATAGATTTTATGTGACTGGTGAAAGCAACAGTGTAAATTGCTGTTATACACTGCATTGCAAATTTAAAAAACCTCAATCTGGTCCCTTTATGAGGTGGAATAAACGATAAACTGATACACATTTTTGCTAGCCCTGATTCTTCTTTCTTTTTCAAAACAGACCACAAAAAGACTTCCTAGATTTTTTTCTCTGGTGGATTTTTGCTGTAAATTTTTCAAAGTGTTATCTTCTGGAAAGGTTACACTTTCTTGCCCCTTTTCTGATCATTTTTCACTAACACCTAACCAGGAGGTCACTTAATGCACTCCCATCTCCATAGGCCAGCAGATGTCAGTCTGTTAGTGCAGCAGTTTTGGTGTACTATTGCTTATCACGTTTTTGCCCTTTAGGTGCCAACCTGGATTCACTGGAGCAAGATGTACTGAAACTCTGCCCATGAAAATCCAAAACCAAGAAAGTATGTTAAAATAATCTGAACTTTGCTTTCTTCCCCAACTACAGCAACAAAATCAATAGTACTTGGTGTTTTCACAGTTCAGCTGGAACTGGCCTCTTTACGCACTAATTTATGACCTGATTCTCTAAAATAAAATCTGTACACCATGGCATCATTGACCTCCAAAATGTTTCTCATTTGTGTGATTTTTGATCTTTCCATCCGTTCGCAGATGCATTTGTATTGCACACACTGGCAGCTTTCTTGTAAAGTGCAACCCTAAAAGACCAAACTTATGGAGATGAGTGATGTACAGATCTTGTGTCCTCGCTGCCTTGTGGAAAGTGCATCCTAAAAGCAATTTGGGAATTTGGAATGCTGAATTTCTGTCTCACATCTCGAAACGCACTGATCTGGATTGGTTTGGTTTTGGCTGGTTTTTCAGGGGGGGATTTCTTTTCATTTTCACAGAGCAAATGAGTTGCTCTCAACATATTGAGACATTTTGACATGCTAAACCGAGATTCAGTTTCTGAAAGTGAACTCACCAAGTCTTATCAGTTCACACTGAAGGAGCTTCTTTCTTAGCATATATTCACCTCTTCTCTTTTCTCTGTTTTTTCTCTACCATTTTTTTTTGTTTGTTTTTCCTCTCAGGTGCCCAAATGAATTTACTGGTGATCGCTGCCAAAACTACGTAATGGCCAGCTTCTACAGTACGTCCACTACCTTTCTGTCTGTGCCGCAGTAGAAGCATGCTCAGTCGGTGCTGCTTTCTTGTCGCTGCATCTTTCCTCCAATTTTTTTTTTTTTTTAATCTGTAACTAGATTTGTTGCCTAAGGCCTAATATTGATTGTCTCTGCCTTTTGCATGAAAATGATAACAAAAAGCAATTGCAATACTCTCCTGGATTGTTTGGCATTGAGGTTATGTGGAAATGCAAGACTTAGGAATGCTGTGAAATTAACACTGAATGGTGTGATACGGACTCCCCACTGACATCCAACAGTACAAGTGCAAAAATGACATTTTGAAGGTCTCACATTTTATTTGCCACAAAAAGCTTATGAGTCTCTCTGCAGGGCAGCACTCCCCCAGCAAAGGGACAGGTAGCTAATCCTCTGCTTGCGTATGAGATTTGTATTTGGACCTACAAGTTAAAGGTAATTGACATTCTTAACGATGTTTCTAATGAGCACATGCCAAACAGGATCAAAGTGTTCTTCCTCCTCATTGTCCGAGTTACAGGAGAAAGAGCACAAAAAGAAAAAGAAAGGGGGAGAGACAGCATAAAGAATGGGGTCTGACATATTTATTTGTGGGTAACAGGTGCAAGAGATCAAGTATTTCAGAGCCAGATTAATTGGCCAAAGAAATGTACCACACACACACACACACAGAGGACTCTGTCTATGTCAGACTGCTGGTAGAATCAGCACTGCAGTCACACATCTCGTAAGCTTTCTCATGGAGGGATGGGTTAATTATTATGACTTGTCAGGGAGGAAACAGAAAGTACACTGAATATTTATTTTCTCCCATTGGCTATAGCAAAGTCAAAGGTAACATATAAGAAAATTGCTTAGATCTTCCATTTTAATGCATGTGTACTCTTCATAATTAATTGTCGCTGGCATCAGAATGTACTATGATCTAAGAGAGTATTATAGGAACTATTTTTTTGATGGATCACTTGCCAGCACAGAAAGATTTCAGAGACTACAGGCTAGCTTAATTTAATTTCCATTAGTATATAGCACAAAAAAGCTGTTAGCATGTGCTGGACATTTTGGAGCCTGAAGAGATGCATAGGTTCTCTCTTATACTGATGGATGAAAAATGTCCATACATAATTCATACTGCCCATCATGGATGCTGCCCATGTAAATCTCAAGGGTGCTGACTGGAGACCGGACCTTCCAGCATTCAAGTGTGTATTTTATGCCCTTTTTTAAAAGCCTTATTAGTGTGAGTTATTTTTTAAATGCCTCTGGTAATTATGGATTTGAAAATTTTTATGCTGTTACAGTGTTTAAGTTTACCAAATGTTAGATGTAAATGGCCTTTTCTGTGTATTGTGGTGAAAAGTGCAATTAAGATTTTCATATCTTAGACAAATAATTTAAAAAGAGGTGGTGTAAAAATATAAGATCCATTGTTTGCTATGGAATTCACCCTGAAAACTATGGAAGATTTGTATGTTGATAAGAAATTCATTTTACTACCCATTAAAAAAAAAAAAATTTAAAAAAAGGGGCTAGCTTTTCAGTTTCCTAACCCTGGTTGGGATTTTTAAAGTAATCTTTGGGCAGTAGACACCAGGCTGAGATTTTCTGAAGTTCCCTCCATGGAAAAGGCATAGATGCCCCTGCCTTGCTACAGGAGCTATGCTAAACTGTAAGTACTTAAGCTGGTCCAGCCCTCCCCTCCTTGAAGTGCACTGGCAGGAGTGGTAGGCACCACTACCTACCTCGGGCTGCTCTGAGAGCCCCAGGCAACGGCTATGAGATTCTCGCACTTCTGCCTACCATGCATCTGCAGCATAACGTCAGGTTTCTTAAACTGCTACAAATCTTAAAATAACACTTTTGGCAAGGGTCCAGCGAGGGTACATTTATGTTTAAGAAAAAATAAAATCAATGAGGAAGCATTTATATGACTTTTTTATTATTACACACAATGCAGACCAGAGCATACAATTAAAAAGGGGACTTAGAATGAGAGTTATCTTTGGGCAAATGTGGCATTCAAGTAAAGCTCATATTTTGCACCAAGAGTTGCAGGTAACTAACTTAGCTCTATAGATGCAGCTTTTGCAAAGTACAGAGCAAGTTGGGATGTTAAATGGCATAAGTACCAGTAGGAAACAAAAGTGTACATGTGAACTGTACAGCGCTATCTAATTTTATGTGTTTTCAGAAGGGTCTGTCTTCATTTGGAAAGAAAGAGTCAATGGGTTCAACACCAAGTGTGCCTACTGATGAGCTGTTACTCTCTTATGGCTCTGTATTTGGCTGGTGAGAATACAATTAAAAAGGGGACTTAGAATGAGAGTTATCAAAACAAGGCCGATGCTTAGCATTTTGGAAACCCCCTGTCGCAACAGAGGGCAAGGCTAACTGGCTTATCTTGACAGTGGTTTGGTTAGCCCTGGAGAATTCAATTATCATGGTGCACTACAAATGCCTTGAAAATGGACACAGGAAATTAGGTTGATCTCCATTTTAAGAAAGTTCTTCCTTTTTCTTCCAAAGCCTTTCTTTTCTGTCAGTGGAAGTGTGAGCGTAACCGGGAATGGATGTGAGGGAGACTACTGGAAAGCACATGTTTAGGCTGACTGTCCCTTGTCTTCCAGCTCTGCAAACACACCAAACCATAGGACAACCTGCTGTGACTGAGAAGTGATGGCTGTTAGATTCCCCACTGCTACAGTTACCTCCAGCACTGCAGCTACACAATTTTTCCCCTTCAAGTGGTGCTTACCACCACTGCAGACCAAGGGAAACTGAAGAACAAACAGTGCTAGTTTTGCCCATCTCTGGAGTCTGGCTGGAAGACTCTGTGATGTCCTTTCCTTGAGCACAGCTGCTACCAGGTGTATTCCACAGTATCGTGGCTTTTTGCTGCAATGGTTCTGACTCTGGCGGTCGTGGTCCACCATTGGTCCATAAGACACCAGACAGTGGTCAAAAAAAGTATTGCAAAAAGACATGCAGATATATTTGCTGTATTTGAATGTTCACACATTCACTTCCTTGAAGGCAAGGAAGCAAGGCAAATGAAGGAAAATAAAAGTAATGAATGAGCATTGAAAGTTTTGCCTAATTTTTGTGTAGCTGTGCATGAGAACTCTTATAGCAACACTGTGCAGAAAGATCCTTGGAATAAGAAACACTGACGGAGCCTTGGTTTAATATGAGGTTGGGGAAACTTCTTTAGAGCATAATCACAGGTAAACTCCTTGTCCTCCCAAACATCCCAGATGGGCCAAGGACCCCATCCAAAGGGCCAATGGAGTTGCTTACTTCACTAGTTAAGAGTTATGTATGCATTGTAAATACAGAACAACTTGTGGGGCATGCTGTGAGCCATCTCAGGCATGAATTGAATGTGGTCCCTGCCTTCCTGCAGGCAAGTGTTTCAGCATGGGACACCAGTTTAGACCATGTCTGTTTCAGCTCTGCCATCCTTGGTGAGCAAGAGGGACAGTATGAAGAGGGACAAAGGGAAATTTCTGTTAGATGACAGGCCCTGCCTCAAATGGTCAAGATGAGCCTGGCAGGCTCATCAGGTTAAAGGGGGCAGGGGTTGAGTAAAGCTATGATAATCTAGAGGGATGACCAAAACTGCTGGTGCTCTGTAATGGCCTCAATTTTTCAGTCCTTCCACATAAACTACAGATCTTCAGAAGTCCATTTTTCAGCAATTCTGTTAGCTCAGTATTACTCTATTTCTATATATTTCTCAGGTGGTACTAGACAATCTTACCTGAAATTTTCATTTTCTAAAGCCTTTCAGCACCCTAAATGTGCACACTTTATGTGCCGAGATCAAGACTCCTAAATGATACAAACAGATTTGAAAAATGTAATTGTCCGTCTTCTGCTCAAGGTTAAAGAAGACAGCTTTTCGCTATAAACTGCTCACTTAATGCTCATTAAATGGTAAAATTGCTACGATAGAACACTCTAATTAAGAAAGGACATTTTCTACACTTCTGAGACTCGAATCTGTTGTAGGACAACACTTTTACAGGAGCCATAGAACTTAACATCTCAAGTTGATCAAATTGATTTTTTAGCCTGAGTACCACTGAAATGAACCAAGATTTAAGATCCAAACTGGATCCTAAGCCTCACAAAGAGACACAGAATCTCAGCTCCTCAAGCAGAGTTGGCCAACAGGTAGGGGTTCTGCTCTGTAGTAGTTTGAGGTATTTTATTCCATGAAAAGAAACTTTTTTAGAATTTCTCGTTACCCAAGAGAACACATTTAGTAAGAAAACTAAATAATGACTTAAGAAACATGGCACCTTGATACTTCAGAGGTGAAACTGGACTCCCTGGACCCCTCAGCTGCTGCATGCAGTTTATCCAAATGGGTCCTTCCTTTGTCAGGTGCAAGGTTTACGCACAAACCTGCAACTGTGCTCACCCTTCACTGGGCAGCACCATGTCCCCAGGCTACCCACCCACCTACCTGACTCTATAGAGTAGCCACCCCAAAATCTTGGGTGCCCAGCAGCCGCGGCACACCGCTCATGAACACAGCATGCAGTCTCGGAGGAAGTGTTCCAGCATTTCCTGGCATCATACTCTTGTTCTCTAGACCCTGGACCCCTCCATGCTACAATATATCCAAGGAGAGGTAGTTGTAAGTCTCTGTTTGGAAAAAGAACTGCTTCCCAAACATTTTTTCTTCCAATACTGCCTCCACAAAAATCACATCCAGAATGAAAATTGAGTTCTTAAAAATAATTGTATGCCTTCACAGAGCGCCTGGACAAATATTCAATAGAGAGCACATTGCATGTAAAAAGCATGCAACGATACTGGGTTAAATAGGCAAAGATCAAAAATAATGACCTGTTTATAAAATTAGAAGTGTTGGGATATTCTGCTTTCTTTTAATCAGGTCTAGGGGATGTAGCTAGGAATACCAAAGACAAATAAGAGCTAAATGGCATCTAGGTTTGGATAAGCAATGCATGTTTCTTCAGCATGTTTTCTTGTTAGGGCTTTCAGACAGAATGTATTCCCATTCTAAGTACCAGCTTCCCATTGAATTAATTGAAATAGAAACTGCATGATATGAATGACTTCCCGTAAAATTAAATTACATCCAGGCTAGGTGTCTTACCTATAAGCAAGCATAAGTACAACAATATATATGCATGGGCATGTCATTCATTTTATTGAAGAGTTAACCAAGCTTTCTATGCAACTAATGTATATCGTTAACAGTGTTCATGCAGGCATGTAATACTGGCTCTTTAGGAAGATACCTGGATGGATTCCAACTTACTTAACCCTTAAAATGTTACTGATTAGTGGGAAAGAATTGGCATTCCCAATATGTACAAATTACATAAAAAATCCATTTGGTCAGAAAAAGAGGATTGTATGTAAATTTCACAGCACACAAGGACAAAGTGAGAGCTGCCATGGTTACGGTGTTGGCCCCCTGGAAAGGGTCTTCTAGGGTTCCTGCCAGGGCAAAAACTTGTCTTCCTCCTCACCCCCGGCTGCTGTAGGCTGGGGGTGATAATTTAGGCATGTGATCCATGTAAATGGCATCAGCCCCTGCACCCCAGGGTGCATTCAGCCGGCCAGATGCTGGTTCTGCTGAGGCAGTGCAGCCCAAAGGCAGGGGAATAGGGGCTGGCTCCTCATTTTCAAGAAACGAGAGCCCTGCTGCAGTCAGTTTGCAAAGCTGAGAAGGGTCCCCACTGCTGAGCAAACAGTCCCAGTGACCTCCAGGTTGCAACCCATAAAAGCAAGGAGCCACATACCCGGGACAGGAGCAGGGCCAGAAGGGAGGGCAGTGCATGACCCATTTGCAGGTGAAGGCCATCCCTGTGCTCTCATCATCCCATCTGAAAACTATCAGCTGTTTCACATGGCGTCCCCAGGCCATAGCCCTCTTCATCTCAGTAAGATCTTTAAGGGTTAATGGTTCCTGCTGCATTCCCTTCCACTGTGGCTGTTCAGATCCCCATATGTATTTTGGTGTGTAACCCTTGCAGAAGGTCTGGTCATGTAGCTTACAGAGGTGCACTTGAGCACTGCCCACATAGCCATTCGCCCCTTGTCCTGTTTCATGTGCAGACATAGAATAGCTGTAATTCTCGTATGTGATTTATTTTTGAGTAAAGTGTATTGCTCTTTTCTGAAACTTTTTCCTTTTTCTTTCTTTTTTTGTCAACTTTCTGCATTGGCAGAGCATCTTGGGATTGAATTTATGGGTATGGACCAATCATTCCTTTTAGCCTGCAGATTTTAGAGCCTGAGAGATAAAACCCCTTTTTATTTTTTTTTCTCCACCTCCCCTTTTCAATTCCTAACCAATTTCTTTGTGCTTTAGAAGGGATCATACAGCTATAACAACAACCCTTGTCAAAATGTTAGCAGAGATCAGCTCACTAAAATGGTAATAGTGATAGGATATTCCAGACCTAAAGAGTTCTAGGAACTACTGAAGTAATCATAACATAGTGTACATTCATTTTTCTGCTGTGTAATTTTGACTAGTTTTGACATTTGCTTTTGCTGAGTTCTTCTAGGGTTGCCAGATTTTGGAAACACTGCAAACATTAAGCAAAATGACTAACCAGTCTATAAAAAAAAGATAAGCTGTTATAGCCACGGAAAATTCTGCAAATTTAGTTTTGAGCTCTGGTTTCCAGGAAAAGTTTTATGTCTAAACCCACAGCTAGGTATGTAAATCAGATGCATATACATATATGTAAATGATATGCATATACACATTCATTTCTAGGTCTGTAAGTTCGAAGTGAACTGAAAGTTCTTCAGGAACTTAAGTAGAGGTTTACAGCTATACTCCAGATTCTAAAGTGAGCACATACAGTAAATGTTTCTAATAGTAAACTCATATTGCACTCAAGCGAGAACATTGGCAGTGGGTACTATTTTTACACTTAAGCTTAAATATAATAGAACTAGGTCTTATAAATTGTCTTCATGAATACACTATATTTATCTGACTAACATTTAGTAATCAGGAGTACAAATAATGTATCTCTTGAATAGGCTAACTTGAAATTCAGGTCAGTGTTAGTATGCAATCTCCCAAAATTGTCGGCAAATGAGAAGCAGCAGCTAGTGTTGCTTTTCACACAGTTTTAGTTCATAATCTTATTAAAAATGCCCCTACAAAATGTCATTAGTTTAAGCTGTGAACTGTGGAAAACCCATTACAAGTCCAGGTTTTAAAAATCTCTCACAACCCAGCTTGTTGTTGTTATCATTATCACAAGATAATATTAATTCTCACTCATACGTACAAGAAGATATATGGCTACATTAGCATATGAGGAATTAAATTAAAATCCATTAAAAAACTGACTTGCAAATTTTGCTTTATATATGAAATTACATCAGTGGAACCACCTCTTGGGATTAAATTCTTTTAAAAATCCCCAGAGACCTGTAAGAAGAAAAACTTTAAAACAGGGCAAATTTAAGACCATATATATCATCAGTTATGTATAAATTATGGTGACGTGAAATTAAGTGCATAATGTGCATGTTCGAAAGGCTTCACATAGAGGGATTTAATATCTTGGCTTAAGTCTCATGTTGATTTGATTTTTCCTAGCATTCTGCAGGTGAAAAAAAATGTATTCGAGCGATTTTTAATACTTAACAGGCTAAAACCTTTTCTAAATTCTCACTGCACATACATTCCTCTGTGGACTTTCCCCCAAGGCTGCTGTTAATTTCTTTCAAGCTCGTTTGATGAGCACTGTGAACACAGCACATGTTGTTTGTTGGGCATCATTAACTGGCTCTGTAAATGTTAACACCCCTTAGAGAGAGACGGCAGTTTTGGGGCGATACCCGGTATAACTGCAAGTGCCCTGTGGGAGTTCGGTCCCTGCTTCACAGAACTCTTCTGGCCTTAAACAGAGAGGCCAAGGCTTGTCCTCAAGGCACCATGCTGCCTACAGAGCGGTGGCCCAGATCCCTGGTCATGTCCTGGCTTGCCAGCATCCCCTGCTGCCCGTAGCAGCCCCCACAGGACACCTGGGCAACCCCCAGTCGGCCTCTGGTGTCCCAGGCAGCAAGACCCTGTTAGCCAGGAGTACGGCCAAATTTACACAGGAGCTTGCTGATTTGCTGGGCAGGACATGCCAGGAGACATTCCCTTCGTGGCTTGAGGGAGGGCATGGCAGCGGCACCCTTCATGCACACCATGTCAAGCTGGATCATCCTAAGGGCCTCGTTTGGAAGGGCACGGGAGGGAATTAAGGCAATGAAAGCAGACCCCAGGGTTTACCTCTCCATGCCTCTCAAGGCCTACAGTCCCAGCAGACATGCCGGTGTGAGGAGCGTTGCTCAGGGATGCACCCACAGCCCTGGTCCCTTGCTGTCCCCTCCCTGCCCTCCAGTGGGTGAGAGCCCAGAAGCGTCCAACACACAAGCGACAAGCCTCAACCCACTGGCAGCCTTAGCGAGGCCATCACCGGCCAGCTGCCGGGCTCATTTGCAACACCCTCAGCCTGGATTAAACCTTCTGGAGTCAGTGCAATTTTTCCCTCACTATAAACAGCCAAGAAGAATTTCCACTGTCAATTAATCTTCTTCCTCCTCTCCGTTTCCCTCCAGAAAAACGGGTCAAAATGTCCTAATTCATTTTGCTTTCACAAGCTAACAGCTGACAGCATGACAAAAAAAAAAAAAAAAGAATAATTCAAAGCCTTTCAAATTTGCCCCTAAATTGCTTAGCACAATTCTCTTGTTTCCTGTGACATCCTCGTAATACACCATTTCCATGGCTAACTAATAAGCGCTTTCAGAAGGGGCAAAACTGGGAAGGGGATCAAGTGCCACTAACTAGCCTAGGCGAGGAGTTATGCTGTATGAGAAATCCCTTCACACTCTGCTTCAACCTTTTTGTTTTGTCCCCAAGCTTTTCTTCACTCTGTTTTTTCCAGTATCAAGCATGCTGTGCCAGGCCTGCAGTTGACTTCTCAACCCTTTAACCTTGTCTTTCCCTATATTTCACTTTCCTTTTTTTGTCTTTGTCCTTGTTTGGTTTGGAGTTTCAGCCCTTTCTTCCTTCCCTTTTTTGACTTTCTGTTCTTGGAGTTATATTTTTGTTTTCTTTAATACATTTTTGCAGCATCCTTGTTTTACCAAACTCACTTCTTCCCCACCCCCTCCCCCCTTGTTAATAATCAGTGCTATTAATTTTGTCTGACAGTGCTCATGACCTGTTTGCTGGTGTTTTGGTTTATAGTGGGTTTGGCTTGTATCATAAATTTATCCCATGGTGAGGTGCATTGTATCAGAGAAATTAAGATTTCTTTTTTGCTTTGTGGTTTGTTGCATGGAATATTTGCCATTTGCCCACAGCAACTTCAAAGCTAAACTAGATAAGACCAGGAAACACATTGGAAGAATAACTACTCCCTCTTCAGTAGAGAGCATTTTCTCCTGAACTGTCATGGCATTTTTCACAGCACATCATTTAAGTGCCTGAGCTTGGACAGAGACACATGGCACATGCGAGAGATTGTTGTGTGTCTCTGTACCTCCTGGTGAATTGCCCCACAGACCTTTTATGTTCATTTAAGTCCCTTCTGGCAGGAATAACGCTGGCATTTATCCCAAAGATAGTGCAGAGCTGCACAGCTTTTATTCATTCATTTATTTTTAATCACCTGATGGTATTCCGACTGTGGTCAATATTGCAGTCTGACCTAAGGCCACCTTCCAGTATGGATTCTCCAGGGCAAGTTTTCTGGACTGTCTGCTTAATCAAAAATAAGGCTTGAGAAAAGCTAGACACACATTATTTTTTTCTAAAAGGAGGAATGCAAATCTTCATGCATAAAGCATCAGCACAGAACATGCCTCTGTTTCAGCGCTCCTTACATTAAGTTTCCCCGGCACAGCATGCAGCGATGCTCTCTGCCAAGCGTGAGCGAGGCTGGAATGCATGGGTAGCTCCAACCCAAACATTACCAGTGCTACTAATGTCTTTACAATAGCGAAATATCTCTGATGAACGAGATCGGTAACAAGTTGTTGTCACTGAGCAAGCTGCCACTGTAGATAGAGCAGTTCCTTTGTTCGACACAAAGAGACACAAGTAGAAACCCAGCATTTCTCTGATACAAAGCACTGCTGGTTGTTGATGTTGCTGTGTTTTTGGAGGAGCACTGGAGAAAGAGTCTGAATTTTATGACCAGAGCTCAAAATCTGTCTTCCTTTCCATTGGTAATATAATTACAAGCCAAGCTTATGTCTCAAATACAGAAAGTTATTTTGAAATCTCTCCTGTAAAGACAACTGAGATATAAATTGACATGGGGGCAGAGGGACATTGGATATGAAAACAATCCAAAAAGATAATACGAAAATAAATTTCTTTTAAGGCCTGTAAAATTGGCCTTCATTCCAGCTGTCTTTGCAGAGTAAAACTTCCAAAGCATTTGCAAATTCATGTTATTACCTTAGTGCATTGCATTTTTATTTCCAGAAAATGCTGAGTATTTGTCAATTGTGAAGTTGTTTCTTAGATATTATTCCTGTTGACTTAAACAAATAAAAAAAAAAAGATTACTTTTGACTATAATCGTATGGATGATAGCTCGTCACCAGTAATGTGTTAAGAGCTTATGGTACAGTCCTGTTCTCCCTGCAGTCAATAATGAGTTTGCCTGAAGTGTGGTGGCTGTGTTTTGGTGTGGCTGTTTAAATCTGTGCAGTCGTTTGTAGCATGCCAGCTGTTGACTGTGTGCTCCTTGCCTAGCCATCCTCCATGTTGTGACCTTCTCTGTTTTTGTCCCTTTCTAGAAGCTGAGGAACTGTACCAGAAACGGGTGCTGACCATAACTGGCATTTGCATTGCTCTTCTAGTAGTTGGCATCATGTGTGTTGTGGCCTACTGCAAAACCAAGTAAACTTTTCTCTTCTTTTTTATATCTGTGGTTGTTGGTCAGGGCCTTCCCACCTAACTGTAGCTTCTAGTCCTCTGAGCATAATGTTGTGTCTGGGTTTCTCCAGAGATGAACTGAAGAGACAAACCTGTGGCCAGGGTGCTCTGGTCCAAGCTAGTTGGGTGCAGGTCTCCATGACCATCAGCACTGCAAAAATAAGATGGGTATCTGAAAGGTTTGTCACCCAAATGTGACTCGAGCGAATTTCACTGACTTGCAATTCTTTGTCTATCACCCATTCCAGCTGGGTTTCCCCAGCTGGAAAGGAACAAACCCCAACACTGGAGTCATGTTACTCGCCAGCAGTAAATTTTACATATCAGCCTAGTTTGTTTGTACTTGAGGCAAGATTAACGGTGCTAAAAGTTACTAAACACCAAAGGCCAAAGAACTGAACACGAAAGTGCTCCCAGTGCAAAAGCAGGCACTTAAATGCATTCTGTGGGTCTCTGTAAATTACTGGGGGTGACTCTCAAACACGCATGAGGCACTCTGGACCATAAATTACACTGAACATCAGCAGGATTTGTGCTGCCCAAACTTCTGGCTGCTCTTATAAATCTCCCCACCAAAACACAGAAAACCCATATCATAAATCTTCCACATTGGTATAAACCTGATTTACTGTTGCAGGAACTGATTGGCAGTTGGATTGTTGGCTTTCCTTGTAAGCCCCACCAATAATGGATGTGTTAAAAGAAAGGGAGAAGGGGAATCATTTACCACCCTCAGTGAGAGTCCAGCCACACACACGCTGCTCGCACCTACAACCTTGTGAAACGAGTGGGGAACAACTGAAGCAGTAATATAGAATGAGATCAATAGTGCTTTTAGAAATGACAACTGGCAAGCCAGGGAGGCTAAACAATATCTTTCCTTCTCCAAAGTTCATCAAAATCAGCCAGGACATCCCCTGTAGTCCTGGGTCCTGAAGTATGGTTTTCTATACAAAGAACCCCCAGAATCCATCATGGGTCTGGATGCTTAGTCACAGTTTGTCCCAGACATCAGCAATCACGGCCAGCCAAGAGTGAAATGTTTTCAAACACAACTGATGAGAGTGAAAGTTAGCTGCCAGTTCATGGCCCTCCAAAGGCAGCAGTGATGCCAGACTGCTATCTGTGAGATGTTTCCCCATGCTCTTTCTTCCTAATAGGGGAAAACCCAGAAACCAGGGGAAGTCCTGGAATGGTGTTAGGAGAACACACTAAATAAAATGTAATAGCTTAGATTTTTTGGTCTCCTGACAAGAGATACTGCTGGTCAAATACTAAGGTAATATCTTCTGACACTGAGTCTTAATTCAGAGGTGCTTTATTTTCAAGTCATTTACACTAAGGGTAAGGCTTCTCAGAATAAGTGAAGTACACATTGGCTTTCCCATTATTCTTTCTTCTTAGTTTCCTGGAGTAATTTATTTTTTTAGTTAGTGTCCTTTTGCTAGAGGACAGACAGCACACATGGAAGCATGCAAAATGCAAATGCATTGATCACTGAAGGTGGGAAGTAATGCGGTTTCCTCAGGAGAGATTCCTGGGCACTATGTGCCAGGATCTCAGACCCATAGGTGATGAACTCAAACTCTTTCTAGAACCCACTTTCTCTATCATGTCAGGGGACTTGGGTTGTGTTCAGCTCCCAAGGTCTCCAAGGTCTCATGGGGGGGTGCTATGAAATCAAGTTAAACCCTTGTCTGTATTGCTTCTCAGCCCAGGCAGGTCTTCGGGTAGCTGCTCAGATATCTCCTGGCACTGCACTCTCCATCCACCTTAAGCACCTGTGTGTCCTAAGATGATGCCTGGTTATCCTCCAAACACAAAGCCCACATGGACCAGGGGCTGTGTCCTGCTGAGACAGGAGCATTTCCAAGGCAGCCGTGTCTGCTTATACCATTCATGTAGAGTGACATAAATTAAATGTCTTCCACTATCCAGGCACATACACACAGAGAAAATATGTAAAATGCAGTGTGTCAAGTCATGTTTTCTTTGTCTTTAAGCTTCCTTGGCTATCAAGCTTCAACATATTTATAGTTTTCCCTCCCCCCTCCTTTTTGGAAAGCTTGGAATAGTCCCCTTGAGTTCAAAACACGATTGAAAATGGTTATATCTTACAGTGTCCTACCCTGCCAAAACTATCTGCACTTCTGCATACAGCTTAGGGAATTGTGTGTATTTTAGTTCTTACTACAGCCAAGGTCATATGCACTCTGCAGTGCGTTGGAGCCTGCATCCTCCCTTCATTTCCCTGGATTCTGTGGCAGGATGGTGGAAATTCTCCAGTATAATCAGACAAAACTGGGGAATATTGATAAATTAAGTCTGGAATTGAACAGCTCTTTGCCTGGTTATTTATTTTGGTGTTCTATTTAGTGCATTCTGCATGGCCTTCACAGCACCAGGTTTTCCTATGCTGCAAGTTTTGTTAGTGACAGCTTGCAGTGATCTCCTGTAAAGCTCTCTTGAGGAGAGCTGGAAAGATTAGCAACTGGGGAAGGAGCAGCTGAGGACGGGGCACAGTGGAAGCATCCAAGTCAGCCAGAGACCCTGCCGTTAGTGCATGTGGTTGGTGGATATTTCTCCTGAATGCATTGGCAGCCCTGGCATCTACCTGGCAATCATTAGGTTCCAGAGTTAATCTGTTGTTGCTGTAACGAAACCTTCCAGAGCTGCCAGGGTGGCTGCAGGCTCAGGCATACCTCACACACTCACCCACTTTGGATTTCCAGGGCTTCCTCTGCACCCTTCACTCCTTTAACACATTTATGTATTTGGAGTGCACTGTTTAGGTAGGGGACATATCCCACAAAAAAATAGCTGCCACATCACAAAGATCACGGCACACGCCATGTTTTCCAGTGGCCACAAGCAAGCCCCGAGGCGAGGCCACCTCAGCTCCCTGTTGTGAATGGAGAAGCGTCACCTGGTGGGCTGTCAGAAACCTGGCCGTGGCCACGGTGAGGGTGTCAAGGTGGCTGGGTTAAAATCTCTTCCCCCTCCCTTCTGAGTGCAGAAAAGAGCACCTCCTGAGATGGACCGTGGCTTAGAAATGGCTTCCCTCTTCGTCGCACTTTTTTCCGTCCCTGTGTGGCCTGCTGACTCCTGGAAGGGTTCCCACACGTCCTTCCCCCTCTGCAGGTCCTCACAGCTCCAGCTGCAATTAGACCTGCGGTCTTCAGAGTTATTCTGAGATCTTGCAGCGGTGGGGAAAGTGCTGGCAAAAAAGTGATGTTGTATTATTATCATCATCATCAACGTGCTGAAAGGTGCAGCTGCTTTCCCTTTGTCTATTAAAATCATTTCCATGTTTCATGCACAGGAAACAGAGAAAAAAGTTGCATGACCGCCTTCGGCAGAGCTTGCGTTCAGAAAGGAACAATGTGATGAACATGGCCAACGGGCCACACCACCCCAACCCGCCGCCTGATAACGTCCAGCTGGTGAACGTAGGTTTTACTGCCCACATTTCAACCTAGGCTTCTAGTGCTATAGCAAAGCTCACCCCACAGATTTTAAATTTCTACCTGCCACAGGCTCGTGACTGAATTCTTTTGGCTTTCTCCACCCAAAACCAATTATGGACTTTGCAAAACATATGCAGTAAAATGAGATACGTTTCTGCAGATGGACAGTTTACTGGGGTGTGTCTCGGTGTTGCAGCTGTGCCTGTGGATCTAGTACACCGAAAGCAAGAAAATTACCTCAGAAAAAAAATGCTAACAGCTCTACAGCAGGGCTTAGCGCTGTAGGGATCAATTTCTTCAAACACACATGTCTTGCTCTTCCTACCGCCCTTGGCCTGATGGTTGGTGGGTAGGGACAGCCCCTTTGAATCAGGAATGTGACATTATGAGTTCAGGGGTAAAAGTCTGAATAAAGATCTCGCCTGGACAGTAGCAGTGGCTGGGAGACGGGGCTGAAGTAGATACTCCACCAGCATCCCCCAGCCATTTGTCAGAGCAGAGAGTTACTCTTCAACTAACCCCTTGGCCAAGCCCCTTGGCCTTCATGGCTAGGGCTCACACTGTCTGTAGCTGCTTCCACCTGTCCTCCCTTTCCCAGAGAAGCCTGCTGCCTGGAGGGAATGTTGGCTTCCTGCCACCTCAAGCCATCACCACTCTCCTGCTCCACGTATTCATGACAGCTCATTGCAGGGGTGAGCCCTGGCTCTGCTAAGTCAACGGCAGCGCTCACACTGACCTTGGTTAAGGCCGAGACGCCTTTTCAGAAGAGCTCAGCTTCCAATATTTCCCCTCAAAAGACCTAAATCCATGGTCAGATTATTAAGAGAGGGGAAACTAGGATTCCCCACTGAGCAGAATGGAGAGTCCTACCAGTGACAGCATTGCAGGGGGAAAAGCTGTGTGGGAGGCTGGGCACTGCACACCTCCAGTCCCATCTCAGGAGACTTTGGCCCCTTCCACAGATCATCCCCTGATGAATAGGTCTGCCCTGGTGCTGCATCCATGGGCACTGAAAATAGCCATTTCCTGCCCAGATTCTTACCCTGCAGAGAACAATTGCTACTGCTGACTACTGACATCTTCTCCATCAGAGAACAGTATTTTTGATGTGTCTAGGGGGGCTGCCTTTCCAGGTCTCTATCCATTTGGACCTTGTTAAATACATATGTTGTTTATAGCCTGATTGGCATGCAGTCCTTTGCTAATTTCCTCATTTGTTTCCCCCTACTTTGAGTTTAGATGGGGTATGTATGCAGAGGTGTACAGGAACGTGCTCAAATATGCCAGTGTGGTTTCTGCCTGTATTTAAGTGACAAAGTTTGTGCTTTGGCATATATGAAAAACTGCAACTTAGTGGGGAGGGGACAGGGATTGGAAGTCATATCTGCAAATGTGCTGTGAATTACAGTTTGTAAACCTGGGGTTTGTCTGGGTTTTTTCAGCAGTACGTTTCAAAAAATGTAATCTCCAGTGAGCATGTCATCGAGCGAGAAACAGAGACCTCATTTTCTACGAGCCACTACACCTCAACAACACATCACTCCGTGACAGTCACCCAGACACCCAGCCACAGGTACTGGTGGGGGAAGGCAAACAGCCCCTCTAATATCTGTTCTGTTGCAAAACCGAAAAGATGTGTGAAAAAACAAACCCAGAAAAATCTATGCTTCCTTCATAGTGTTTTCATTTAAAGACTAACATTATTTGATGTCATGTTACCTAAGTAATCATCTTTCCAGGAATTTGCAAAGATCTTTATTGAGTGAGTGTCATTCCAATACTTTTACAGTGAATTTTAGTATATGTAAAGTGTTTAGTAAATGTAAAATGTTTAGTATATGTAAAGTGGTGACTGGAAGGCCCATCTTCCCTCTCCTTTTATCCACACATACAAAATCGTCTTGGTGCATGTGAATTCATACAAGTAGTAAAACTCTGCAGCCCCAGTTACCAACCTGAAGGTTACGCTGCACATCTCGAGCAGCAACAGAGCCCTTCCTCTCCCCTGGCTAAATTTCTGCTTATCTGTTTGCCACCAAAGCACCCTCTCACGCTCCCCTTCCTTCTTTTCCTTTCCTGGTTGCTGCTCTCCAGCTGGAGTAATGGCCACACTGAAAGCATCCTCTCTGAAAGCCACTCAGTGCTCGTCAGCTCCTCCATGGAGAACAGCAGGCACACCAGCCCAGCAGGACCCCGGGGCCGCCTCAATGGCATTGGTGGTCCACGGGAAGGCAACAGCTTCCTCCGGCATGCGAGAGAGACCCCTGACTCCTACCGAGACTCTCCTCACAGTGAAAGGTAGGACACACCACCTCGTTGCTTTCAGCTGGCAAGACCAGGTGTTCCCGGATGGTTTCAAAGCTTGGGAGCACAGGAGGAAACTCAACAGTGCAGCTGTTCATGTAGGGCATACATCGCCTCATTTATAGAGGCAGAGAGCTTGGTAGTAGTTTAAAGTCTACCAAAAGAATTTCTTCTCTTCTTGCCTCTGCTGGATTTATTCCTAATAGCCAGCAGCTCACATTTGGATAAGCTCCACTGAAGTCGTTTGTCAGAAATTTCCGCTGTAAAGTAAAAACAGATCTTTGCCTAATTACCAGTTTCTTAGGAGAAGCAAGTGAGAAAACGGAGGGGTTTTGTGAGACACAAAAGGTGGGGAGAAAGCCACATATTGATTCATAGGAGGAGGACTCCTAAGCAATATAGGAATTCTGCTGCCACCTGCTTTCTGGGGGATTCCAGCTCCTAAACACGTTATCTCCTTCAAAAATTCCCTTGACACTTTATTAAATAAAAGCAAGGAACACAAAGTGCAAGACAGAGTAACCCAGGTTGTTATTAAATCAAGAGTGGTTAGAAAGAAAGATGGCAAGGAATTTTCCAAGAAAGTAATTTTTTCTCTGAAAAGGCTGCTTCATCAGAACCTAAGGTCTACCTTGAAAAGCATCAGTTGCAAGAAAACTTCTGGTGAAAAAGTTTTCTCAGCTTTAGGCTAGGATTTTACCTCCAGAGCATGGGATCACTTCCCAAAAGGAAGACTGAGAAGAAACAAGACATTTAAAGATAGCTTTTTCTCCCAACAAACAGAGGCAGAAGAAAAGGAAGACAAAGGGTTACTGGACCAATTCTCTGCGCATTGTGAAATCACAAGGGATTTGATCTCGTGGGATGTCCGTGATGTCAAAAATGCAGCCAGGCAATCCCGAAGGAGACTGAGTTGTGTAGGAGACAAATTGCGGTTTCCAGAAAAATTAATGTGCAAGTACAGCAAAAGCCGTTTCTGTGGTACTCCCTCTGCTACACAAAGAACAACTGGTTAGCAGCAGGATAAGGCATCACAACTGAGGGGTGTCTAAATAAGGCCTGTATGACCACTAAGGATAGTGAACTGTCTCTCTTCTTATAACAAAGTTACCTGTTATTTACCATGGAATTTAACTTCTAGATATGTGGCTCACAAGGCACAAACAGACATGGCCCTGATCTGGCAGAGCACTTTAACAAGATCAACTTTTAGTCATGCAAGTAGCCCCGATGAAAACAGCGAGATTACTCACTGGGCTAGAGCTCAGCATGTGCTTAAGTGCTTTGCTGGACCAGGACCTATAGCAGTAAATACTGCATTGTCTCCTGCCTGGGAACCATATGGGACGCATGGCCACACACCCACCGACGGCGAGCATTACAGCTCTGTATATTTGGGCATCTGCCTGTGAGAAGTAAAGGTCCTTTGCACTGTCTTCCCACATTGCCTGTGACACCTGGAGCATCATTCTGATATGAGCTGTTTAGATTTTTGCTGGGAGGAAGCAGGAGGGAAGGAGTGTGTGTCTTTCCATTTCAATAAGAAGAAAGAAGGCATTTCATCAATTATTGTGTTTCTTGAAGATGATGCTACAGGTGAAAAGCAGCAACTTTTCTGTGATAATTCACCAGGCATGTGCCTGAAAAGACCATGAATTTGGAATGCAGAAGATAGTTCCCTGGGCATTAAATTGGGCCTCATCTACTTTTAGCAAGCAGGAAATACATGGCAGGTTATTTCTGAGATGGATTGCTTGTATGTGTGTGTATATAAGGGCGAAAATGAGAGTTATTTGCAACTAAAAATGACTCTAAAACATAAAGGAATGTATGAGCTGACAAATTACTTCCTGAAGCCATCAAATGTTGCTGTGCTGTGAATTGGTAGATCAAGGCCATGCTCCCTCCACCTTCCAGTCCCCAGCTACTTCACAATTTTGAAAGGAAATAGAATAGATATTTATGAGGGTTTCTCTTGCTTTACCCCATGCTTTTGTTGTATCCCATGCCCTGACACCTGTTTACATGAGCAGAGGTCCCAAGAACCTATATTTCAGAAGGTCCTTAGCCGGCCTAGAGGAGAGAAGATCAAAAAGCACCATCTCTGCAGGAAAGGCTGGACTCCATGATGAAGTTGGCAGCACGTAACTAGTTAATGCTTGTTGGCTGGCCGTGGATACGCTCTGATCCCCTTTCACTGAGCCAGCATGGTTTATCTCTTCTTGGCAGTGAAGCTGAATAAATCTATCGCTGTTTAACCTTCCTTTCGGGATGGGCTAGAGCTGCGTGTGTTTGGCTCCCATGCCTCAGCTCACGAACAGCAGCTTGTTAGCACTGCCCCATTACGGTGTGGGGGAATACACCAGAAATGTGTCAATGCACAAAGACCCCGGTACGGGTAACTTGACACTGATGGGAGTGTGAACCATACGCTGAAGACATTTTACTAACTTAGTGTGTTAACTGAAACAGTTTAGCTAAAATCCAGTGTGTCAAGATGTACGTCCAACACTGTGCCAGCTGGGGAAGTAGAAAGGCTTCAGTTTTTCATACAATGCCTATTTAAAAATGTGAAAGGGATGAAAGGAAAAATAAAAGAGTTATTTCATTCATCCAATGCATAAACCTATTAATTGTGCTGGCAACCAACTTGATTAATTCCCATGCATAACTCTAGTTTTGTTTTTCTTTCTCCTGTTCCTCAATTGAATTAAATTGATGCACCTCTACTGGAACCAATTTACTCCACTACACATGAGTTCAGGATCTGTCCTGGTTTCTTTTGTCCAATAACTCTTTTTTAATCAAGTGTAATATGTGCAACTGAGTCATATATTGGATAAGAAAGTTGAATTTAGATTTATTTTAGTAATTTCAGGTTCGGATAAATAAATCACTAATGAAAAACTAAATAACTTCATCAATCATAGCTATATAACTTGTCTCAATGGGCCTGTGTAAGAGATGAAGCTTAGAAAGATTTTGAATTTGGACACAGATGAAATTCAGGCAGGTGAACTTAGGATAAGAATAAAACCGAAGCCAAACTATGCAAAATGTCATGCTGGGCACTGCGCCTTTGATCAACAGGTTTCAGGCAGAAGATCCTCACCTGGCATGAATCTGCACAACCTCATAGCATCTCATGGAGCTCCACTGAGTCAAACCAGCTGAGGCTCCCGCATTTTTTGTCCTCTTCCTTTGGGCCAAGCACTGTACTGGCACCTGAGCTTTGTTTTCAGAAATCACCTTTGACCACTACCCTTTCCACAGAAACTTATGAAGGAATAGCGGCAAATTATGTAGAGAAATCATGAGCGCTAGGCCAGACAGTCCTCTCTGTTAGCATTTATTCCCACATGACAACAAATAACGCTCCATGTTTCTTTCCAGATAGATCTACCAGCCAGGGTAGATAGCATCCAAGGAGCAGAGCAGTGTAAAGCTACTGGAATGGTGCTGCAAACCCTCCTCTGACTACCCCCAGTGATTAAATTTAGCAGAACCTGGCTCTAGTTTTTGTCCAAACTTTGCTTTCCTCCTTAGGCTGAGACAGTCTGGTTGCCAGAAGAGGGTGATGCCCCAAGAGGACTGTCCCTCAGTTCCCTTCCTTTCTCTCCTTCTGTCTGTTTGTGTGCACCCCAGGTTCTGGTCAACTCCTGCCAGAAGTGCAGCACCCGATTTCCTTTTGAGAAAATACTTGCAAATGCATTTTGTTTTTGGCAGCCCCCCAGTCTCTGAATCCCATTCCTGGATTCATTCCAGGAATTTATTCTGGCAAATAATTTACAGTATCTCCATGGCTCTTCTGAGGCAAACAGACCTGGGGGCTTTGCTATGCTCCTCCCGCTGTTAGGGTGTTTTTCTCCGGAGTCCCAGAAGTCAGCAGTTTTATAGGATTAATAGCAGCAGGAAAGTTTCCCTGGTAGCCCTGTGTGAGGATGCTGGGGATCTTAAGGCATCCCTGCCTTTTCCCTCCCAGCCCACGAGAGCAGCTGTGTTCACATCACCACCACTCCTGTGCTCGCAACCTTTCCCCATCTCTTTTCTTCAGGTATGTCTCAGCTATGACTACACCAGCTCGCATGTCACCAGTTGATTTCCACACTCCAACTTCTCCCAAGTCCCCCCCCTCCAAAATGTCGCCACCAGCTTCCAGCTTGACCATCTCCGTCCCTTCAGTGGCGGTGAGTCCTTTCATAGAAGAGGAGCGACCACTGCTCCTGGTGACCCCACCACGGCTACGTGAAAAGTACGACCACCACCTTCAGCAGTTCAACTCCTTCCATAACAATGCCACCCATGAAAGCAACAGCCTGCCACCAAGTCCTCTGCGGATAGTGGAGGATGAGGAGTATGAGACCACGCAGGAGTACGAACCAGCACAGGAGCCTCCAAAGAAACTCACCAACAGCCGGAGGGTCAAAAGAACAAAGCCCAATGGCCACATTTCCAGCAGGGTGGAAGTGGACTCTGACACGAGCTCTGAGAGCAGCAGCTCTGAGACGGAAACCGAAGATGAAAGAATAGGCGAGGATACACCGTTCCTGAGCATACAGAACCCCATGACGACCAGTCTGGAGCCAGCCGCTGCCTACCGGCTGGCTGAAAACAGGACTAACCCGGCAAATCGCTTCTCCACACCAGAAGAGTTGCAAGCAAGGTTGTCCAGTGTGATAGCTAACCAAGACCCTATTGCTGTATAAAACATAAAACACATAGATTCACATGTAAAACTTTATTTTATATAATGAAGTATTCCACCTTTAAATTAAACAATTTATTTTATTTTAGCAATTCCGCTGATAGAAAACAGGAGAGGGAAAAAAACTTTTATAAATTAAATATACGTATGTACAAATGTGTTATGTGCCATATGTAGCAATTTTTTACAGTATTTCAAAATGGGGAAAGATATCAATGGTGCCTTTATGTTATGTTACGTTGAGAGCAAGTTTTGTACAGTTACAATGATTGCTGTCCCATAGTATTTTGCAAAACCTTCTAGCCCTCAGTTGTCCTGGCTTTTTTGTGCACTGCGTTATAATGACTGGATGTATGATTTGCAAGAATTGCAGAAGTCCCTCTGGTCGCTTGTTGTAGAATCCCCAGATCAAAAAGCCCTGTAATGGCACTCCCCCCTACCCACCCCACCAGAAATACACACACACAGAGAAAAAAAAAGAGGAAAAAAAAAAAAAGCTGAAAAACAACAAAAAATATTTTCTTCTATAAGAAGTTTTATTTGCTTTCCGTATATGAAATGAGTTTTGTCTGCTCTCTGCCAGCCAAAAGGTTTGCTTCTTTAAGCACTGGGATAATAGTAGATCCAACAGCATGCTACTATTAATTACAGCAGGATAACAAAAAAAAAAAAGAAAAAAAAAGAAAAAAAAGCCAACCTGCATTAAATAATGTTACATATAGAAAGAAAGTAATACTGTGATTTTAAACCAAATATATTATTAATCAGAGGTCAGCTTGTAATCACTAGGAGCTGCCATTTCATTATTTTCCAGATATTAATTGTTCTAGTTATCCCTTAGAAAATGGGTTTAGGTTAGCTGAGGCTTTGAACCCAATACTCAATTAAAAAAAAAAAAAAAAAAAAAAAGGAAAAAAGAAAAAAAAGAAAAAAAGACAAAAAAAAGATTTATATTAGTTTAAGTTAATGGGGCAAATATAGCGGATATCTGTAACCAAGCAAGGAAGAGATCTAGCTGGAAAACAAATGCCACTAATAAAAGTGCAATCAGTTTTCACCTCTATTTTTTAATGTTGATTTCTAATAGATGATTTATCCTTTTGTTTCCTCTCAATTTTCTCCCCTTTCTTCTCCTCCTCAGAAAGAACCCCGACAAACTTCTAGCAATACCTTGTTAGAGTTGCTGTTGGAGTAAGGGTTACTCTTGGACACAGAAATGTCTTTCAGGGAAGAACTGATTTGCTGACTCATTAAAAAGTATAGACAAGTAGGAAGGACATAGTGGAAGTATGGAGTTTGTTTCTACTTGCCTTTATTGACTCCATTATTTGGGCTGAGAGAGGCAAGGCTGATGCAAAAGCCCATTTACAATGGCAAGCACACCATGTGGATTACAGCCACAGTGTGCATGGCTATTTTATATCAGTGTTTAGATAGCCAGTGATGGCCTTGAAGTCTTTGACTAGTAATGAACAAGGATGCTGTCAGTGCTGGAGCAGTTGCATCCATTCAGACAGAAGCAAATGGCCTCTTTTGCACTGAATTCCTATCAGTTTAGTCAGGGTCTCTCTGCCTCTTCTCTTCTTTTGATTTCTGTTGTGTGTTCAGTTGGCACAGCATAGACTCAGGATTGATGTGGAAAACAAATGTTTTTCCTAGACTCCGGGGATTCTGAAAATGAGAACATATGTTCTACAGGTATTACTGAACTTTAAATAAGAGCCATGTCAAGAGAAAAGGAATTTCAGCCAAACTACACTCATCCTTTGGGCCACATCGTGGTCCCAGTTAAATGAAGAGAAATAAGTTAAGGAAATTTTGTGAGATGTAAACCTGAAGAACTAAAGTTCCTCAGTCAATTGTTCAAGCATATGCTTATGCTAATCCCGGCAAAAGTTATCTTCAGCATGTGCTAGACTCCCATTGATGCATCCAGCGCATGCATAAAGTTAAGCATACGCTTAAGAGTTTTGCTGAACAAGGTGTCCAATTGATTTGAGACCTGAAAGCAAAGTCTAGTAAATAAAGCTGTTTATCAGGATGATAAAAATCAGTGAGTTGCTCACTGTATAAATCAACAACATCACATTAGTAAGAACATGGGTAAATCTACCTGGCCACCAGATTCAGCAAAAAAAGAACAAAAAGCCTCAGTACAGGAAGAAGATGATGACAAAGTTGTATGCTAGGATGTTGGTGGTAGAAGCAAAAGGCTAGGAAACTGGCATGGCTTTGGGCTACGTGGTGGCTGAAATAGCACTGCTTATTTGAAAAGTCTATGGGAGATGGCAAAGTTTGTCAAATACGTTATGTCTGGATTTAAGTCCCCTTTGCTGTTTTTTCCCTAGCTGGCATGTACTTGAACACACTTTGCCTTTGCAGACTAAAACAAAAGCTCTCTACAAATTCTAGATACCATACACTCATTTTCATCCCTTTAGTCATGCCTATTTATCTGCAGTCCCGTGCAGCAGAACATCCACCTCCCCAGTAACTCTGCAACTCAGTAGCACAGAGGGCCAGGTGGGCTTTCCTGATGCAGACCACCAGTTTCCAAAGGATTTGCACTGCTGAGTTTCCAGAGGCACTTAAAAATCTGTTCTTTCAGTAAGGTCTCTGATACTGCAAAGATCTTACAGGACAGATAAGACAGAAAAAGGATGGAAGAGGAACAAGAGATTTGCCCAAAAATCACCCATTTAGTGGCAGAATAGAGATTATAACACAGGTCTTCTGTAATCTCCTCCAGTATAGATCATCCACAAGGCCAGCTCTCGTTGAAGTGTCTGTGATAGCCCGGACAGATTAATCAGGATGGAAAGGGAACTTGCCTTGGGGTAAATTATTTGAGTACTAACACTGTTATTATAAAGGGCCAGTATAAAACAAAGGAGCAACTGCATGCTTGGGAGCTGTACACGTGAGATTTATTTGATGTAGGTCTCGGGGAAAATGTCACACTTCTTCTGTTGCAGTGCCTCAAAGTCAAAGTGTTGTGTAGTCCCTGCTCCTCCTCTGCCTGGTACATATAGTAGTGTGTTATAGAGTATGCATGAAATTGGGCTGGGGACTTCACATGGACCTAAGAACAAGAAAATACAATTGGGGATATGGCTGCCTAAGCCCTTAGGTCTTTGGGGAGACCCCAGCCTTACAGCACAATTCATGCAACAGCAAGATACAGGAGTTGCCCTGGCTTGGCACTCACAGAAGTGGGAGCAGGACACGGTCCCTCACCTCTGGACTTGCTTGTAGCACACTGTGAGGGTGCTCCACATCAGCCAAGTCCACACCCCAAAGTTAGCAAATCTACATGGCCACAGGTTCTGCTGGCAGACTGCAACCAGCTCCTGCTGGCCAAGGGGCTGGCGACTGCAGCAGCACGGAGCAGAGCCAGCAAGTGCCTCCGGGAAAGGCCAGCTCCCCTGTTGGGGATATTCGCTTCATTAACCAGACCTCTGAGCTAGGCAGTCCCAGCACCCTTGAGCCATCACTGTGTAACCCTTGCCAACTTCTGGCTGAAAGTCATGGCAAGGAGAAATGTACTTTGAAGGGGGAGGGGGAAATATTCCAGTGGTGGCAGAGTTGTTCAGATTGTCCTGGTTTCTTTCCATGTCATTTAACTTGAGCCGTGAGTTTTCCCTGCGTATGTGTTTATACGCAGGAATTATTCCAGGATAAAAAGCTTCCTTCAGGGGTCTATAGCTGGGATATGTTGTGCACAACCTGGCACAGCCTGCCTGTTCAGCTCGTGTAAATCATTACAGCTCCACAGAGATTCTCATGTAACAGAGAAAACCTACTCCCTCATCTTGGCCCAGCTATTCCCTTCCTCACTTGAGCCACCCCAACACTCCCAGGTTTAAGAGATCAATCACTGCCTTTATCAGGGAAATGGAAAAGCTCCTTCTCTTTCCAGTCCTCCAAAACAACAACACTGCATCTCCCTGCTTCTCTCACACACATTGCAAGCAGTTTCCTGAGCATCCAGGACAGCAAACTTGCATCCCCTCAAAGGGCACACTTCTCAGCCTGTTGAACACTTCTTGGCCCTGCAGTGTGGCTACTTACCATCAGCTGGGACTTACTTCTAGTAAGAAACAAAAAAAGCACCTATGAAATGCTGCAGAGAAGGGCAGACAAAGAACATGGCCAATTATCATCATTTGTAACTCTCTATTCTATTGTAAATACATCTTGTACATACTTGGATGTTTTCATCATTTACTGTCTTTATGGATTATGTGTTAAATGAGACTCTCTTAGTTTATTGTGTAACACTGTAAATAACATAACGTCCTTTATTATTTATGCATAGGCATCTAACACGCGGAGAAAGTTATCCTCATATTATTTTAAGATATATGTCAAAAATATGTTGCATTTTTCTTTTTGCTTTGAAAAAAATTGTAATATATCCTCTTTTTCCCCTCTTTTCCTTTAAAAGAAAAATGAATGCTAATTTATTGTTCAGGAGAGAAAGGGGATGTAACTGAAAGGCAAACTGTTCAAAGAACATGCTATGGAAGCCACAAGCTACTGATAAACTAAAGAATTTATTATCCCAAATACAGCAATAAGTAATTGTTGATTTATTAAGGTTTTGTTATTCATTTTCAGTAAAAGAGGTGCTGGATTAAATTGTTTATGTGTTGTACTGGCCCAGCTGCTCAGCAGACTGTGTCAGGTCACTAGCCACCATCTTTCTGGATCCAAAGAGTGTTGTAAAGGTCTTGTTCTGTCTTTGTGGGCCACTGTTCCCTGAGTTTATGACCTGCCCCTATGGAGGTCTTTGACAGACACTCTTGTTCCTAGGTACAAGATTTTTACTTTCTTAAATTAGAATTATTAGCTTTACCCTGACCATTACTACTCAAGGTGGATGAGGGATGGTGGGGAGCAGAAATGACACAGTCTTGGGTCTGCGAGAGCCTACTCTACAAAAATGTCACCTCACTGCTCAGTAACAGTCAATAAAGCAAATCAGATACTAGGAATTATTAGATACCATCACCACGCCACTCTATAAATTCATGATTTGTGCAGATTTCAACACGAGTGGTCCTCTGGTCTTCTTATCTCAGAACAGGAATAGTGTAACGGGGAAAGGTTTGGAGGGCAACATGAGTAAACAAATATCTGCAGACAGTGAGGTCCGGAGGGCACTGAGTGGCCTAGGGCTCATTAGTCTGGAAGAAAGGACAGCTGAGGGGAGGTATCACAAAGGTCTATGGAAACATAATTATCTTGTAGAGGGTAGGAAAGACTGGCTGTTCAGTACCTCCTCCAACACAATAAATTGAGTTATGAATCAAAACTACTGGGCACCATATTCAGAAATATGTGGCTCTTCATGTAAGGTCTAGGGAACTTGGAGAACTCTTTGCTGCAAGAGGTTGTGGACTGTAGAAGTTTCCATGGGTTCAAGGGGGATCCGGACTTTAGACAGTAATCCAATGAGAATTACTACATCCACGTACTCCACATCAGATGTGCGAAATATCTGAGCTGAAAACGTGGAAGTTAATGAGGTGGAAATATTGTGTATACTTGCCCTGCTCCTACCCTTCCCCATCTATCTGCCACTTCTGGAGAGCGGGCAGGGCTGTCATTACATCATATTAGTATGCAAAGCCATTTGCTATTGACAAGCATGAAAGAAGAGGAGGAAAGCTAGGAGGGAGCAAAGGAGGGAGGAATGCAGCAAAGACATCTTGGATGTGTTTCACATCCATTTGTTCCCAGGCCTGGTAGAAACATGGAGGGAGGGAGGAAGGAAAGGAAGGAAGGAAAGGAAGGAAGGAAGGAAGGAAGGAAGGAAGGAAGGAAGGAAGGAAGGAAGGAAGGAAGGAAGGAAGGAAGGAAGGAAGGAAGGAAGGAAGGGAGGGAGGGAGGGAGGGAGAGAGGAAGGGAGGAAAAGAGGGAGGGAGAGAGAGAAGTGTTTTTTCTGTCACCCTGTCTCCCCCATTCTCAACACAGAGAGTGAAGACCTGGTGGGCTAGTCAGACCTCAAGACAGGTTAAGTTCCCCTGGGACAACTTCCCTGTCTTGCCATTGCATGTAGAGGGATCCTGTATTTGGCAGTCTGGGTGCTTAGGCTATTTGCCTCACCTGAATGTCTTAGTTGGGTAGGGCCCTGTCACCTCAGAGCAATCCCAAGCCAGCATACCATCGCACAGTACTACTACTGAGGAAAGGAAGATGCTCCTGTATCTTCCACTGCAGGCTGTTGAAATCGAAATGGGATGCTTTGAGAAGCCAGTCTCCTCCTCAAGCGTCCCCACTGGCCTTTCTTGGGTGGGAGAGAAAGGTAGGGGATTTCTGAAGCAATTAAGTACCATAAGAACCACTCAGAGTCAACAGGACCTCACCCCACATTTGACACAGACCAGAGTGCTTCAGGGAACACATCCTTGTGCGTCCCAAATGCCTGTCCTTGCAAAAACATTGTTTGTCATTCCATGCTGTCTTTAGCCCATTGTCTCTCTGCCAAGCTTCTGCCTCTGCACTTCTCCACAAGGTCGGGAAGCAGATGGCCTCAGGGAACGCTACAGGAAAAGCAAGCAAACCCTTCTCCTCATTTCTGCAGCCCACAGCTGGGTATGCTCTTAGCATGCCAACTCCACCCAGTTATGAGCACATGATTTGGATGATGCATTCCCCAAGTTATTTCTCTTTGTCTCTGCTACAGCTGATGGGAAGAAAACTATATCAAAGGCCTCAAGATGTTGCAGCTACGCACAGGTGTATAGCCCAAGCAAAGCAACATGGACTGTGCTTAGCTTATGAGCCTGAGAACTCTTCTTTAGTGACATCAGACCCTTGGCAACAGCACTCGGAACCCTTCAGGGCTATATCTCTTGGCAGCATTGAGAAAAAACAACACAGAGTCTTCGGGATTTTTGATCCCAGAGTGTTCCTTGTACCTGATGCTATGACCTTTTCCTGGAGTCATTACAAAGTAGCCCTTATTAGAAAAGTTCTACTGATTGCAAAATTTTTCCCTATGTCTCCAGACTAAGTGTGGCAGGGCAAATGTCACAAATCAGTCGTATGTTCCTGATGCCCACATTTCCACCCATTAAGACAAGGACTTAAATTTCCACATATCCCAGCAAGGAAGAGGTGGAACATGATCGGGCTGATGCACATCTAGGAAGGCTGCCATATCAACGATGTTGAGGACAGTATGGCTGTCTCCACCAGGGGTTACTTAGAGCTCTGCACTTTCTAAGCATTGCACAGATTATCTGAGCCTGAGACAAAGCCATCAGTATGAACAGAATGAATTCCTCTTGAAAGCTAGACCTCACTCTCTAAGACTTTAGGTCCAGTAGGTAACCCAGCACCAACTTAAATGGCAGTTGCTGTTTCCATTTTCTTTCTTATCCTTGAGGACAGCAGATTTACCTGCACTTGATGCGATGTCCTGGGAACTCAGGAGAGAGGAACTGTGGTAGCAGTGCATAGAAACCACACGAAGTAAGGCCAGCTCTTCTGATGACAGCAACAGAGGAGGTGGCAAGGGAGTCAGTGCAAGGTTACATGTTCATCAGTTGGTAGGGAGTACAGTGATTGTTAATAACTGATGAAGTCATTACTCTGATAATGGCCAATTTGGAACCAAGCTTCAGAAGCCAAATATTGTGTGGGAGGTATTTTAACTTACCCTGCACATTACTGCAGACAATTGGGTGATGTGTTCACTATGTATACACACACATACAGTCTCCCAATTTGCTGTAATGATTTCCTGATGTTCAGTGCATGCTCAGTCACAGGAAAGAAAAAATGGCTCACCAAGGCCCTGTAGCAGCTGCAAAATTGCCTACATCCAAGAGGAAACACCTTTCGCACAACAAAGAGGGGAAAATGAGGGCAGTATTTGACCTGTACAGCTGTGGAGAGATGGAAAGGGAATATCTCTTGCTTACCCAATTGGACAGGCTGGATCACAGCTTGCAGAGGAGCCTTCACAAGGCCACAACTGAGAAGGGACTGTCAAGGCGGAGGACTGAGGGGACTCAGACTAGGGTCAAGGATAGCAATGTATCTCTCATTTCATTGAAATAACCCTAGACAAAGTATTCATCCCAAACAGAAAGAGAGTCACTGAAGATGCCCAAGTAATGGGTCTTGGGCCCTCTATATGTGGCAGTGAGAGATACTCTCCAAAGAGCAATTCTCATCCCGAGCCCTGGCTCTTAGGATGTTCCCATCTTGTCCTTCACCTTCTCACCCTAAAGACCCAAAGCTGAGTGTGAGGTAAGTCAGATCCTCCACAGAAATAGACAGTAATCTGCTGAATGTATATGAGGAGACTCAGATACCTGCACCTACAGCATCATTCCTGGAAAAAGCAACGTGAACTACTAGGGCTGTGAAAGCAGTAAAAGCAGTAATCCAAAACTATAAGACATAAAGGCCACAGTATGAATTCAGGAACCTGCAATTCAGCATCCCGTTTTAAAACCATCCCCTAGTAAAAGCTCTACAAAACAAAATAATACTATTCTAGTGATACATGAACCTTTTTATTCATTTTAAAGAAGCCCTGTAATTCTGACATCTTAGCATCTGCACAGACCATCTTACCATATTCAACTAAAACATGCAATATTTATCTAATGGCTAATGGTTATGAAATAAAGTTCAAAGTAATAAAATTCCAAATAAGAACTGGCAGACCACAGCTATCTTGTGTCTGTTTTATAATCAGCAGTTCAGTTGTCATGGTACTAAATCACAAGCTCCGGGTCATACCAATGAAATAACAGAAAGGAACTCTTATACTGTAGCTCATATTACTTTCATTTCCAAGTGCCAGCTTCCTTCAAATAGGACTTACATGGCCTGTTACAAACAGCTTTACCAAATCCAAAGAGGAAATTATGATTGCTGAAATCCAGGTAGCAAATCTGAAGTCCAGGTAACCTGAAGTCGTTAACATGATTGTCTTCAGAGTAATTCTACCCTCAGCCCTTTCCTTCATTTGGCTGCCCGATATAGTCCAGAGCCTATCTGAATATTTCTGTGACTCTCATAGTTAGTTAAAATTGCCATTCTAGGACTTCAGATGAGTCAATCATGGTATTTTTACGAACCTTCACTTGCTGTCCTGGAACTTGTGCAACCCAGAAAGCCAACTGTATCCTGGGCTGCATCAAAAGAAGCGTGGCCAGCAGGGCAAGGGAGGTGATTCTGCCCCTCTACTCCACTCTGGTGAGACCCCACCTGGAGTGGGGAACATCCAGCTCTGGAGTCCTCAGCACAGGAAAGATATGGAATTGTTGGAGTGGTTCCATAGGGGGGCCACAAAAATAATCAGGTGTGGAGCACCTCTCCTACAAGGACAGGCTGAGAGGGTTGGGATTGTTCATCCTGGAGAAGAGAAGGCTCCAGGGAGACCTTATAGTGGTCTTCCAGTACTTAAAGGGAGCCTACAGGAAAGATGGGGACAAACTTTTTAGCAGGGCCTGTTGTGATAGGACAGGGGGGAAAGGCTTTAAACTAAAAGAGGGTAGATTTAAGGAAGACTTTTTTTACAATGAGGGTGGTGAAATACTGGAACAGGTTACCCAGGGAGGTGGTAGACGCGCCATCCCTGGAAACATTCAAGGTCAGGTTGGAAAGGACTCTGAGCAATCAGATCTAGTTGAAGTTGTCCCTGCTCATTGCAGGGGAGGTTGGACTAGACGACCTTTAAAGGTCCCTTCCAAACTATTCTGTGATGCTATGATTCTAACTTCACTTGACTGACAAGTGCTCTAGTGGCTCAGCAGCAGAACAGCTCTCAGTTTGGTCCCGAGGTAACTGCAATAGGTTCTCAGCTGCAGGAGAACAGCATGCTTGCTGCTCCTTCTTCGGTATTTCAGCAGGATCACATCACCAATGTCAGCACGTAGTTCCAGGATGTTCTTTGTAAATATTTTTGGTTGGTTGAAGATCTAAAAGGTCTGAGTTTGTCTGTTTTCCACCACTTTCCCACATGCATGTACCACATCTTTCAGATTTAAGGAAATGGAAAGAGCTTTTTAGGGGGAGCGGAACAAAGGGGGTGCTATGAGGTTCTGTTTCAGGAGTAAAAGATAAACAGCTTTGCCATTGAGCCTATATTTAGCTTTGTTACACTCAGTGAGCAAAGTATTATTCATTGCAAACTGAGATGATGGGAAATGTGCCATACTGCCTGAGGAATACAGTGATGCCGATCTGCAGAGCAGAGGCTGAAAACCGCTTGCAGTTAAGGAGTGGCACCCAGAGACCTGTCTGACCTGGGAGCTCCAAAAGTATTCAGAGTATTACTCTAATAAGGCAGCCATCTGCGTGCATTGCAGTGCGTCATGCCCTAGGCATGTGTGGAGGTTTCAAAGGTCAGCCATTCTTGGCTGCAACTTGCTTTCAGGGGCGTTAAGTGCTCCCACTCTGGCAGGGAAGCCCTTGGCTTGAAGACACCTACCCAGGGCTTTCTTCCTGAAGCCAGTGAGGAGACCCAGGATCTCAGCAGTGCTCCTTCCAGCCCAGAGAAGGAGGAAACAAATGCACAGTTTGACTTGCTGTATGTTGGCCTGAAACCAGACACTGTGTCAATACTCTGCTATGACAGCTATGGTAGTGAGAATTACTTCAGAAAAGAAGCATCCGGTGACTTAGAAGCTGAACAATCTCTTGCACCAATGAGCAAATGTTTTCCCTGATTTTCTTGGAGGGGTGGTGGGTGGGAGCTGAGATGATGAAGTGCAACAGAAACTTTCAGCCTGCAGGTTGGGTTAGAGTCCTTCAAAGCCCAGGGGCACAGACAGCACTTTGACAGCAGATGCTCTCACCCACTACCAACATGGGGCCTCAGCTTGCTCCTGGCGGCAAATGCTCTGCAGCCTCTTCAGGAGAGGAGGGCGGCTGGTTTAAGGAGTGCTCTTGCTCGGTGGCTGAGGTTGACACAACAAGGTCACAACCATCCTTGTACATCCAAACAGTGACACGAAGTGTCCAGTGACTGTAGTTGTGCAACCAGCTGCTCCATCCACCTGTAGATAAACACTGTACCTATGTGGCAAGAACTTGCTGGATATTCTCCGCTGCCTGTGCAAGATGTTTATTTTGCCTAAGGCACATAACTGCACTCATCCACATGTAAACTCTCCCGGAGGACTCAGTAACTCTAAAAGGTCTGTTCTCCCTGTGAGAGTCCCCAAGACCTTGCAAGCTGGAATCCCTCTAAGGGGAGAGGCTATCCCCTTTGCTGATGATAGCAAAGTAGCAGTGACAGCAGCGAGCCTAGCATGCACTGGCCACATGGCTACTTAGCTAGGCTTCTGAAAAGATTCTGAAGTGCAGATCAAGCTCTCTGCTGTGGTAGTTAACACTGACCTACCAGCTTGGCTATGCCTACGTGAACAGTGGGAAGGTGTTCAACAGTTAACATTTCCAGGAATTGCTGATCTATCTATATGGCTAAACATGGTGGTCCTAACTCACACTCTTGTACTGAGACTAGTAAATTACCCACCATCCCTGTCCCAAATATATCTGTCTCACGCAGTCCAAGTACAAAATGACCCATGTTGTGTATGCTGAATCCTGCCTCTTTGGGACAGCCTTTTCCACTATCGCATTAAACAGGAGAAATGCCTGAGGTCAGATTCCATAGGAGGGGCTTGGGGAAGTGCAAAAGCTCTAAAGTAGTTGGGTAAAGAGAATCCTGCTTATGAATCATTAATGCTTTCATGCCTCCCCACAGAAAAAGTTGCTCGCTTTTAACAAAGAAATGAAGATAACTGGGTTAAATGCACAGAGTCTTCACCCCTACACTTCCCAGGAGAAACTTTGCCTGCTTTTCTTGGTCTTTGAAGAGTAATGACTTGCCCTGGTGGAGAAAAACCTTCTACAACGATTGTAGCCCTCATTTGCATGTGCTGATTAGCCTCAATATCACCATAGTTTCGTTGTGCAGATGAGCACTCTGCAGCTTCTCAAAAGATAACAAATGTTCCTGCCTCGATTCACAAAGCCGCAAAGGCTTGGAAATGGCATGAATAACTGCTCTGCTAATAGCAATCACTACTGCAATGACTGGGATTAAAATAGGATTGCTGCTCTTAATGCACATGACAGTGATAATGTCACAGTACTGTATAGTACGTAACCTTTTTATAGCTGAAGTTTGTTACTACTAACATATTTTTGGGTTCTGCCTCAGCTAGTTTGCATGAAGTTTCAGCTGCAAATGACATATATTTGGAGTATGAAATACCTGTCCCATGCAACGCCCCCATCCTTGGAAAGACCCTGGGACAAAAATGCATCTGAGCCTGGTGCTGTTAATAGAAAAGGAGAGAAAAATGTCTCAAGGCCACTGCTGGCAGCTGAAACACAACAAAGTTGTTTGGAGTGCTCAGTAATACGGTTTGGTTCTGTTCAATGATGATAGGTGCTCAGAAGATGACTTTTTGGGTGCATATGATATAGGCCATGACCAGCTTCAAAGACAAGAAGCAAAGAGCATCTCTCTGCTGCCTAGGAAGCAGAGATTCCTATGGACTGCCTAGGAGGTCTGCTTGGACTTCTCCCTGTGGAAGAGGGCAAGAAGTTGACCAGCAGTGAGTATTTAGGACCTTTGGGGAACGAAGGCAGGAACAGTTCAGAGGGCATAACTGGAAAGGAGTGGTATAAATTTCTTGCTTATGAGAAGGAGTAAGAATCCAGCATAGCTATAACACTTAGGTACACCTCACGCCTGTTAGGGACAGCACCACAAGCCTTTGGGATGAACAGCTGGGAGTTGCAGCTCTGCTTTGAGCCCACACGTGGTCCCCATTCCCTTAAAAACTACATGCTCCCGCCAGACTGCAATGCCCAGGGACAGGAGAAGCTCTTTGTTTCTTGAAGTTCACAGAAAGTCTATTCTAGAGTGGCTGTGTGCAGCAGTCATCTTTCTTGTGTCTCCTAAGCTAACAGGAACACCTTCCTGGTCTTCAAGAGCAAGTACTAAGAGGAGGAAGAAAACCAATGGGACTGTTGAATTATCCAGCTCCATAAGGTCGCAGGCTGTTGTTGAAGAAGCGGACGGTACTTGCTCCTCCATTGCAAACAACAGTGCACAGTGGCTAGAAACAGACCAGTAGAAGTTACCCCTGTGCACACAGGACTGGAGGCAAATAGACATGAAACTAATAGTGCCATTCAGTTAGCATGGGAGCCTACTACATGGCGGGGAGAGGGCTGCTTGCCTCCTGAAAAGCTGAGACCATCCCTGGCAGAAATAAAATAACAATGGATTTCTGAAATTACTGGTAGTATGGTTCCAGAAACTGGAGCCTTTCCTCATTTACTCTAAGAATGAAGGAAGACTGACTTAACTGATTGGCTGGGGCATGTTTATGTGGTGGTCATCTCACAAATCCCAGGCACTGTTCCAATTAGCAGGCCTGTGCGATGTCTGAATTATGCTCATTAGAGCATTCTTGTGTTCTTGCTGCTCTGACTTTTCCACACTTCTGAGTAGAAACACACTCGTCTTCCAAAACAGCATGTAAGTGCTGAGCCTAATCCTCAGTCTGATGTTTGTCCTGGTTACCGTGTGTCTGCATTCTACCCTGGCCTCAGAGAGCAAAACCACAAACTGCTAGAAAACAAAGTGTTGTTTCTTGCACCCAAATGGGGACAAAGTTTTTCCTTTTGGTCTTTTGCCCGTCTAATTCTTCTTCTCCGAGATCACAGCTTAACTCCTGGGTGGCTGCAGACAGGGGCACCTTCCCATAATGACATTGTTCCGGTCTTGCCATGCTTCATCCAGCTAATACAGCTTTTGGCTTGCAGAGGACTGAGAATTTTGTTTCTGCAGAGGGGTTAGCTCAGGTTAGTTAGATCAGGTAACGTTTGGGTTTTTTTCGCTGCCCCACAAGGACTATGGGGATTGGTAAACTGGGTTTCTCTGAGGTGTACTGTGGACTTCTTGCAAGGATTGGCACTAATTACCAGGCTGCACTTCGGCGTTGCCAGTTTTGTCACTTCTTCAGTTGCCACAGTCTGTAGGATCTGCCATGCCTCAGCCCAGAGGCTCATCTAGGCTCTCACGGACCACCATCTCACTACAGCTGTTCATAGGTGGAAAACAAATTGGTGTATAGCGCTGGAGAGACCTCTTATGCTAGCAGCAAGGAAAGGAGTTCTCCACCTGAACAGAACCTGTGCATTTCTGGGACAGGCACTGTACAAGGTGAAGATGGACCAAAGTAGACAGGTTCTTCAGAGGCCCACCTTGCCCCTTGGCCATCTCTGTTGCTTTCACAGTTAAGACCCTACATTACCTGTGTCCCCCCAGGTACTGAACCAGCCCCTTCTCACAAGAAGGTACCCAGCAGCATTTATATCCATACTAGTTGTCGTAGCTATAATTATTAAAAACTGTTATTTCCATTAACAATCTGACCCACATAAGGTGACAAGCTGGGGCACGCTGCCCTACAGCACTGGCACTCTATTGCTTCCCTACCTCACCTTGCACCGAATGGAGCTGAAAGTCCCTTGTTCCATAACTGTTACAACTTTTTGATTGAAAACATATCTTAAAGACATACCTGCAAAAGGAGGTACCTCTAAGAGTTTGTCATTTGAAACTGCACTTAGAAAAGGAAAATATAAAGGAATTAATCATGTTGAAATGCATCATCTGGTTTCTTTTTTAGTTGGTGGTCCTGAGTTACTTTCTGGTTTCTTCTATGCAATTGTAAGAGAAATAAAAGACACTTGTGGAAGTGTGAAATAGCCTAAACGAGGTAAAAGTCAAGAAGGTTAATTAATTTTTTTTTTGAGTCAATTTGTGCATTGAAGTGCAGTCCCTCAGAAAATCTACACAAGCTGTGTTGCTGTAGGCAACAAGAGTAAGGCAGAAATTGATCAGATTTCTGGTCTCACTTTAATGGTGATCTATCCTATCCAGTGCTATTCATGCATTAAAAAAGTTGTGGTAAGGGGCAGGCAAAGTCAATTTCATATTAAGAGCACTGAAGGCTAAATGAATGCAGTAGGGAAGGGTTTCCAGTAGTTATGGACAAAATAAATGGGAGACCAGGGTATAGTCTCAGTTGCCCTTTAGGGCAACTAAGTCCCTATAGCCCCTTGATTCTTTTTTATGCAGGAAGGTACCTAGTCTTTGAACAGTGTCAGTTGATTAATTTTGAGATTAAAGGGATCTGGCAAAAACATCTGTGACATCTCCATTGTTTTACCTAGTTAGTAGGTATAATAAATCTTTTCTTTTGTGTATTCCCTAAGTGGCATGGTCTCAACTGCATAAACGCAGGCAGCGCACATATCGAGATATGGGCTGTGCAAATGATTCAGTACAACTCAGTTATGCTTAGGCCATTATCAAAGCTCTGCTTCCTTCAAGGTCTCATTAAAAAAGGATGTGCTGAAAGGAGGCAGAGGGACTGTGAAAGGAGCTGCTAGTCCATTTAGTCACGTCAGCTTTCTCAGGCTGTTCTGTAGCAGGCAAGAAAAATTGGTTTAAGGACACTGACTCAGCTTCAGCCAAGGTATCTCTTCTATGAGTTAGCTGGAAGGGTTGAATTCAGTTATCTTCTTTAAATATGCAATTACTTGTTAGACATCCCTCCTGTCCCTGGTATAAGGAGGGATGTATCTGCTTTATCCAGCTGCATGTGCCGTGCTGTTTTGCGTCTGCCCATACTTGCTGTCTCTCTGAAAGACTTAAGGATCAGGCACTTGAAGTGGATGGGAATATTCCCTTCTGACTGACTATGGACAGCTACAGTTCTCTTCCCTTCCAGGACTGGGCCACTGGTTTGTAGCTGACAATGCTATGCCATCTGGCTCCAAGGCTGCCATATTTTATGCAGAACTGCCAGTAGAGGGGTTCCTTTTACCTCAGAGGGCAAAATTCAAGCTCACCCTAAGTCACCTCAATCACACTGAAGTCCTGAGCTGGTGCCTGGGAGAAAAATACAGTGGGCAAGCCCGGTGACAACACCCAAATGGGGCTCTGGGATGGAGAGTGTACAGTAAAGTGAAAAGGTACGTGTACTGGCCAGATAGAAGGCACAAACCCATAAATAAAGGTCAAAAAGTCTCTTGTGATGTTGACAAACCAGAAGGGCACAGAAACAGGAAATTTGCAGACATCTTGTCCACCACAACTGTCAGGCTCAGTGGGAGCGGACTCTGACTGGGTCCCAAACTCCAGCCAGTCTTACTCTGCCTTTGGGATTACCTGTGAATACCTTGCACACTGAAGGGCTGGATTTGTGCTTGCATGCAAGGCATCAATCAAACATTGGCTGTTTTGTGCAGCCCAGAGTATCAGATGGAGTACATGATCAAGTAGGCAAGGGAGACAAATTTGAACTAGAGTTGCAAAGGAAATTTTTGGCTGTTCTTATTCTTCAGCAAACCTTCAATTCCTTCTTTCAGGATGAGATCTCTCACAGAACTGGGCTTGATCTTTGGCTTCAGGGGTACAAAAGCCTCCATCTACTTGTGTGACTAGCATTTTTATGGGTGTCTAAGAGAGTGTTAACAGAAGCACAGCGTATCTGTTTAAACTATTTCAGCAGCTAGGAGAGTTACATACAGTGTCAGATATTTTTCAGACTAATCCCCGTAGCAGCTGATAACATATGGGTCTGAGCTGAAATGCTATGATGTAAGCCATGCAAAAGGCCCACAAGGCAAATTAAGCAATAACATGCTTGATGCTCTGGCATCATAACAAACCATGTTTCGTTCTAAGCGGTGCACAGTGGGAAGAGGTATTCCCTCCCCTTCGCTCTCCTTGCATTCACCCTCAGGCACAAGATGACAGACTCTGTGCTAAGTATCTCCGGCTGCTTTGTACGGCTGAGGGTACCAACTGTCCTCCTGGCAGTCCCCAGCAGCGGGACAGAAGGGCAGCACCTGGAGGAGCTGGCAGGCTCCGTGCCTCTCCCTGTGGGCTCCTCCAGCCTCCCCCAGAGACACTCAGGTGGGGAAAGCAGGAGAGAAGTGAGCTGGGGGCATTCTGGAGAGGCAAGCTGGTGGAAAGCAGGAGAGAAGAGAGAGAAAAAGGCAGAAAGGAGAAGGCTGTGGGGTCGGGGTGAGGAGGAATAAAAGGCTGCTTTACCCCCACACCAGTTGCACTTTTCCTGGGCACCGTTGCCTACAGATGGATAGAGGCAGAGGTGGCACCTGGAGCTGGACAGGACACGGCAGCGTGGAAGACACCCAGCAGCGCAGGGCAGCCCTTCTGCCTGTGCACCCTCTGCCAGCAACAGGAAAGATGGGCTGGGCTGGGCTCAGCTCTGCCTGCCACCCCAGCTCTGGGTGCCACTGTGCACATTGCTTGCTGCAGCCCAGCCAGCTTGGGAGGGGGCAGAAAAAAAAGGCCAGGAAGGGTGACACAGAGAGCAGAACACAGCTGGCCATTCTGATCTGGGTGAAACAACCACCCATGAAAGGGTAAGGGGATAGGAGAGGTGCAGGGACTGCTCCCTGGAAGGGTTGCAGGACTTGCTCAGGCAGCAAGCAGGGGCCAACCCCGAACCCTGCAGGAGCATTAGCAATGCTACCTGTCTGGATCAGCAGCAGGGGCAACATCTCTACTCTAAGACCCAAACCCATTGGTGTCTGACCTATGATTACATGGTTTTCTGCCTGAGAGGGAATGCCTGGCAATGCTGCAGCAGGTCCAACATCCCCTCACAACACCCAGGGGAGCACAAGGTAATGACAGCCCACCTGTCACCTGCCTGCTGCCTGCCATAGGGAGCTAGCAAGGGATGCTCAGTGGCAGCTTTCAGGATGCCCTGGTCTTGAGCCATGCTTCAGCTGTCATCCACCACCCTATAAAGGAAAACTGTGATCACCCAGCAGCAACCCTGAGGTGGCCTCATCTCCACGCTGCTGCTTGGGCATTTTGCAGGAGAGGAATAAAAGGCCCTCCTGTAATGGGTCACAGACCTGCCATTATACCAGGGACAGGAGTGGTGTGGAGGAGAGAGGCAACACTTGCGCAGTCAGGAAAAGCCACAGTTGCACATGTTGCATCGAAACCTGAGAATTCCTTGAGTCCGGATGTATGTCCCAGTGGCAGTGCCTGCATAACTGGACTCCTGAAGCTAACCTGGTGCTTTTCTGGATTCTTGGAAATCCAGCCTAGCCTCAGTAACAAAGTGCAGATACAGACTGGAACACACAGAGACATGTCCTGTGCTATAATACTGTGATGGAGAAAACTATTTTTGAAATTATTATACTCTCTAGCTGAACTGCATAACGTTCAAATAACCCTTACTGGCTGGAGTATAGCCAGGAAACCCTGACCTCCGGGGTGAGGTCATTAAAGCTGAACTTCTGGAAACTCAGAGGTGTTTAGAGAGCCTGTTAATTACTGTACTAATCCTTTAGACAATGCTGGCTCCCGGGATTTACAGAGCATTAGCGCTTCAGTAGCAGTTGGGCCCAGATCACTCCTCACAGGAGTACCTCCTGATGCAAATACTGCCAGTGTCTTCCCTAGGGCCATGCATGCAGAGGTAAGACAGTCAGAAGAGTCAGAGAGTGTCAGAAACTGGCCCTGAGCACTTATTGGCAGATGTAAGTCCTTTATGTCTCATAACCAGAGGGATGCCATCATCTGTTTGCTATGTTTATCTGACACCTATGAGGCATCAGATGGTTCCTACCCGCTGCGGAATGAGCTGCCCTTTTTTTCCAAAATCATGTCCCTTCGAGTACCTTACCCATGTAGGCTTGGCAAGCCAGCGGGTCAGCAGAGAGATGGAGCACCCTGGAGCCAGAGCTTGGTTTTAATGACAGTGTGGAAACCAAATGCCTAATCCATGAAAAATGCCTATGAAAAAATATGAACAACTGAATTCATAATCATAGTAACACTGGGAACGGAGCTCAGCAAAACAGTTGTATTCTTTCAATCAGGCGAAGTAGCTGTTGCCCAGCAGCTCTCACTCTTTCCAGCTGGGAGCTCACATTCCCAAACATGTCCCGCTAAAGGCAAGCCTTGCTTACAGGGGGGCAACTGGTGCCCCTACACAGCAGAGGGAATGGCAGCCTTTTGTGCTGCCATTGTAGTCAATGAACTTTGTCAGGTTGATCAATGGTTTTCTAGCAAATTTATCCGGCCATGGTTGAAAAGAAATCACAACTGATTTGTGCTACTGCATCTACAGTAGCAACCCCCACCAGCTACTGCTACATCATGGGCATGAGGATGCTACTCATCACTTTTGTCAATCAGCCTTCTCACCTGGTACTCCTTCAGCCGGGCCAGGGGCCTAGCACACTCAGCAAGGGTTGCTACAGACATACAATTTCCTAAGGACATTCAGGCACCCAAATCTAGCTGGTCTAGACACTGAGGTTTCCAGCAGTGACTGTTTGCGAAGCGGGAGCCCCAGGAGCTCTCAGTGGGGTCCCCAGCTGCTCCCCAGACTACGCTTGCCCCCCTGCAGGCAGCACAGAGGAATCCAAGAGCTGAAACTGAACCCATACCCATCCAATGGGTTCAGGGGCTCCCATACAAAGCCTTACCAAAGACTATCATTTCTCTGGCTTTGTCATCTATACAGCATGGAATATGCTGCACAAAGCATGTTGAAACAGATGCACAACTATTTATTACCAGAGCCTGTAGCTGATGGCATGCATTGACTGTAATGGTAGAAGTCACTTTGAAGGAAAAATAAAAATTAACCAACAGATAGAGCAAAGGGAAAGAAAAAAATTCTCTGGCAGCAAGAGGAGAGAGAAGCAATAGAGGTTCTCAGACAAATGCCCTCTTCCTGATTTCATCTCCAGGGCAGCAGATGATACCCCCATAATACTTCCCCATAGCAGTCATAAAGTATTTCATTAGGCACACAGGCTCCCTCCTGGTTCTCCCTGCTTATGGGATGCTGTATGCACACTTTGCTCGGGTGTAAGTGCTGCATGCTGACTGGTTGTTAAGCTTTGTGCATACATCTAACAGGCTCCCAAATATAAACTAAAGCAACAAAAGGCAGGGAAAAGGGGGAAAGCAGGTGAAATAGTGCTGAGCTGCAAGTAGAAAGCAGGCTGCAAAGTTGCAAGTTTCTCCTTGCAAAATCCTTTGCATGACAAAAGCTAAAGCACCTACCTACCTACCTAAAGCACCTTGCAACAAGCAGCTCCAGCAGGGAAGAGTGCAGGACCCCTGCACTGGGGTAGCTGTTTTCCACTTTGAGAAAGGAAGGCTAATGTTCCTGCCCTGTACCTACTATGAACCCATCAGCACAAGGATCTGAGCTGCGCTCTCCCTCATCCCAGTCAGGCAATCGCTACCAGGTGGTGGTGGCTGCTCGGTGCAGGGCTGTGCACTCTGCACAGAGGCAGGAGCACTCTGTTTAGAAGCTGGAGAAGTGTTTATGCTGGGGATTCTGAAGGAGAGTACCTCTTCCCTCTGTGGCTCTAGTCCTCTGTGGCTCTCTTGTGTCAGGTATTGGCAGGTGTAGGCTCATCCTCTTTCCTCAGGCACAAAAATCTCTCTATGTATTGCTTTGAAAGGTCTCTGCATCAAGTCTGAAGACAGAGGAGTGTCAGAGGCATAGTCCTCATCTGTTTCTGCAGACCTGAGCAATTGCTGCACCGCACAGAGATATCCTTAGACAGATGATAACACTTGAGCCATTGTTCAGTGAAAATGGGGACCTTCAGGAAAGAGTAGTTAATTAACAGATATTCCAGACTAAAATGTTGTTGCAGCTTCTGGTTTTCTGTCTCCCCTTATATAAATCAGGTTTAGCACTGGCAGCTCTGAGAAGGTAGTTTGTGAAAGTACAGTTTCTTTGTAAAAGAAGTCAAAGGGCAGTTTGCTCTGACTGACTGTGACCTCATATACCTGGGTAAGGGAGACCGCTGAAGAAGACTGGGCTTGGCCTGATCTCAAATTGAGAAGCATAAAGTGGTTTATCCCCATTCTGGAAGAAGTCTTTCTGCTGCTTCTGTGAGGTTTAGTTAACTTATTAGTGGCTAGCTCAATTTAACTAACAGCCTGCTTATGGTCTCAAAATTGTGTCTAGACCATGTAGGTATCAACCAAGTAACAAGTAACCTGAACACCATTAGGTCTGGGATCATCATGACAGTTGTGCCACTTTAGTGTTTCAATGGTACTTAGACAGCACTGCACCTTGAGTCCACTTGTCAGCTTTCTCCAAAAACTATAGTGTCCAAACACATGGGTCTGAATAAATCCAGCTGTTCTTGCTGTTAGAGCATTATTAATCCCTCAGTTTCTGATTCATATGCAAGTCATGTGCATAAGCCATATTCTGCAACCTAGCAGGTTAGGTACCGATTTTCATGAGCACATCAACCTTAAATTAAAGGGGCTTCAACAAAACCTTCATGTATGTTATGAGCAGCAGTGCTGTAGGAGGGTCTTGACGAGAGTCTTGCTACCAGGTTAGTAGTAGCTTTGATAGCTAAGTCTATGTATTCTCTTATGTCCTGAAAACAACAGGATACAGGAGGGACAAGTGGGGATAAAGAGACAATTCCTCATCCTCCATAGATGATGCAAACTCATTTATGTGCCATAGATGAGTTTCCAGTTAGAGAAGCATGGCAAGCTATGGTGGCTGAGGGGGACAAGCAGTGCAGTGCCTCCCTAAGGAAATGGCAGGCTTTTATGAGGCTTGACAATGCTGTCAGACACTCAGCCTCTGAGCGGCACAAGCAGCTGTTCTACCCCAGCTTGCTCTGCCCCTCTTTCTACAGATGGGGATGAGGAGATGACTCTTAGGCTTCCTCTAGCTGTTAGAAAATTACATGGTGCAAAGCGATGAAGAATCAGCCACAGTTATGTTTTTGAGAAGATGAAATAGGGTGATGTTTTCTTTCCCTGTGCACGTTGCTGCACAACATTGACAGATACAAACAAAATTTCTCACTCTGAGGGGGCAGAGGGAGATCTTGTTCAGGCTGTTATGTATGTCAGGAACAGCTTAATCACCAGTAGGGTTGCTTACTTGCCTAAGACCATTGCTGTATCTTTCAGGAATCATCAACGTTCCACTTAGGAAATATTTTTGCCTCTAGTGATTTGTATGTGTGTGTTAGCTATCCAGCAAAAGATGGCATGACTAAATAATCCAACAAGTGTTTTATCAGCTTGTGTTTGCTCCTGATTCAAAGACAATGCCCCCCAAACAGTCATTCCCCAGGAATGCAGATCTTAGAGCTTTGGCATTAAATTTCACTTAATGGAATTTGCTGCACAGATAAAACACAAAAAACAGCAAGTCCTGACTCTGAGGACATTTCCTCTGATAACAAACAGTTGACATAGGAAAAAATATAATTTATCCACTGGTTTGTCTGAGGTCAATGATTTAAAAAAACAAAGTTTAAAAAAAAAAATCCAGACAAGCACCCCAGAAGAATGGATTTCAAATTGATGAGGTATTTCATCCTGATTTTCAAGTCATATGAGCTCACTTGTTGCCGGACGTGCTTTAGAGGACTGGCACCAGGAGCTGCAGAGGAGTTGTGTTGCCTTTTCAGCAGCCAGAGGAAACCATGCTTCATATCTGGTGCCCTAAGAGCCCGCTGGACAGCCAAGTGTGACAGAGATCTGGCCAGGAAAGTGGCAATGAGTGTTACGCATACTTTACATGTCTTTGGAACAAAACCAGCAACCACAGACGTGTTGGTTCTGATGGGCTCCTGTGTCTGATGGTCTGCCAGGGCAGTCATAGGGAACCTTTCCCTGGTACACCACAGTACTCTTCTAAACTGGAGACTGAACATGCTGGTAGAAACTCAGGGAAAACCAGAATAGGCTTCCACCTTTCCAGAGTACTGCTACCTTCTACAGTTGCTGCTATCTTTATAATTTTTACTATCATGTCTTCTTTGAATCCTATGCCAAGGGCTACTGACCCCTCATTTCTTGATTCAGCAGGTTGCAATGGGGATGGGAGGGAAGTGGGAACTGAGAGGGGTTGTAATATATTTGAAAACTTTGGCAAATGAAGAATTTGTGTGATGGGCAATTGTGTCCATTAGTTACTGCTCAGGCATACCAGTCAGATGTCACAGTTAATGGAGATTGGTACTCATCTGACTTGTCAAGGTCACAGAAAAACTTATTAAAGCACCAGTTGAGGATCATGTAATGGGAGAGGTATACTGTTCAGCTGCCTCTTTGTTAAAGGGTAAAAGCCCTGCTATTGCCTTCCTCTTGCCCCATCCTCCTCTCATGGTTTTCCAGTCTGAACTTGTGAAGTTTGCCTGCGTTGCACCATGGGACAATTGATTTCCTTACGCCAAAGTAAAGGCCTGAGCTCTTCCACAGTACCAGGTCAAGTCTGCAGCACAAACTATCTGGCAGCGCTCCTTCTGCGGGGGAGAGAAGCATGCTGTGCAGAATAGTGTGCCCACTGGCAATACGAAAGGGGAGCTTTTTTCTCAGTTCTTCTCTATTGCCTGTCTCTCTGAATGACAGTCCTCAAATTAAGGTGTGCAATGCATTTGCCACCTCTGTGAAAAAAAAACCAAACACTTCCACCCTAGAGGATATTACAAAAGAAACACTGAGTGGTTTGACATTTGCTATCAGAAATGGCAGTGTACATGCTCTTTTCAGGAGTAGATTTCAGTCCCCAGGTGAGATATTAATAGCATTATACCTGGATAGGCGCAGACCTAGGACTTTCTCAGGGAGAAAAGAGGAGAGAAATAACTCGTTGCATTGGGCAGGCAGAATTCCCTGCCCTGCTCTAAGAGCATGGGTATTGCAAGAGAGCATGGTGTAGATCCATTTGCAAGTAAAAGAAGGTGTGCTATGGGGCCTGCAGGTTGTTAATGCCTTCAAGTCATCTAAGGAGCTCAGGTGGTGGTGGAGAAAATAATTTCCTCTGGAAAAGAGCTCCATTGTATATAACTGCCTGTGCTTTTCTAGTATGCTGGTCTGCCCATACAGTATCAGCTTTCCTAAAGTGCAAGTGAAGACGTGGTAAGGGAGCCATCACCCATGAAGAATAACATCTTGACTGGCCTCCAAAAGGAGGCTGTTCTCATCAGGAGCCAGGTGACTGTCCTCTTTCCAATGCTCTGCACCTGTAATAAGCTGACAATGACAAATGTCACCTGGGCAGAGCTCTTTCTATTCCACTCACCTTCGCAATAATCAAGTACTAAGAAGTAATGCTTTCTTGCTGCTGGGAACTCTGCAGACTTCTAGCTAATTCTGTAGTTTGGAGGGCAAAAGAAGATGACAGCAGGCAGGAGAGGTTATTTGTAGTGTGGATCAGAAAATTGATTTGTTCCAACCACAAAGTAGTGTGGGTGAGAATAAAAATAGATACCCTTAGTCAGAAATTTCTGCATTCGTTATCCATACTTAGGGCATTTGTTAGTATGTGGAAGTGAGTGCGCCTTTGAGATGACTGAAATTTACTTTTGCTTGTTTCCTTCCTCTTCTTAAATATTATCACTTGTCAAAATCCCTAAATATCAGAAAATTGATATTTCAATAAAAAACTTCCTTCTCAATGAAAAACCCTGGTCTGATTTTCATTAGGAATCAGGATATATAAATACTCTGTCTGCTTGCCACCATTCTCTCTGTCCTATAACAGTTGTTGAAGGTATTCACCAATATCTCAGAGGATTAAATTTCTACGTGTTTTGTGGAAGCTGAAACTTGGGTACGAGATCCACTGTAAAAGGGATTGTGACTTGAGTTCACCAGGTGTTTCCTTTGGCCTATGGACTGCCTCGTTAATTTATGTCTCTTGTCCAGCCAGCAGTTAAGGACCAGTTGGAGGGGAGAAACAGTGGATGCGACAAAGTGAGGAACAATAGCAGTGCTGCTTAGAGTGAAATCCTGTAAAATCTTCTTTGGAGAGTGAGCTGGAGTTATGAGAAACTGTCTTTGTTAGTGCTTCTGCTAGTTTGCTAAACTTTCTGAGAGGAATGAAATGCCCATCTCTCTTTATTCACTGCTCCAAAATAAGAGAAGCAAGTGGAGAAATTGTCTTTTCTTGTAACTCATTTCCGCTCTGAGTGAACAAATGCAGAAATCCAACTGTTCCATTGCTTTTGTGGTTCCGAGACCAAGTAGGCACCCGCAGCTCTCTTGGTGGGCAGTGGAGATGTCACCTTGAAATAGGCATTTGGAACAAAAGACAAAAAACATTTCAGCCCAAAAAGGAATTTTGAGATCCTAGCAATATCACAGCCTGTGCCTTGTTTTCCTCTTGAGAACATGAGGGATAATATGCTAAAGACACAAATCTTCAAGGCACACAATTTTTTTTGCTCTTCCTGCTAGCAGAGTGTGATGGAAGAGCAGCTAAGTCATCTAGATATTTATAAGGATCAAATTATGTGAAATTTGAGTCTTGTTCTCCATTAAAAATGAAATTGAACCCCAGCTGATCCCAGAGTGGTGTATGATGCTTTGCTGGCTTGACTATCAAGCTGAGACTCCTTCTCCTCACCCTCTGATGGACATTGTCCATAGCTAGTAGTGATCTGAAGCTCCACCACTTCTCAGAAGTTTCCCCAAGCCAGCCTTTGATCTGTGATAGCAGAGCTGTGGGTTGTTAGGAAAACAAAGATGCATCATACCATACTGAAAATTCCATCAGAATGCTTGGAGACTCATTTTAAAAGATTTTTCATTGTCACCTGGATCCACAATTAAAAATATTAGGAGGCTATTTTAATTGCTGATTCCAGCTTTCATGGAATCCAGCTGTCCTTGCATGCATGCAATTAGATTCTTCCTTGACTCCACAAACACAGTACCTGGCAAGTGCAATCACTTGTGTGTGTAATAGAATGAAAGAAATACCTTGTTTTGTGTATAAGTCCTGAGCTTTTCTTGTTTGGTTCTTCCACCTTCTCTACAGGCTAATTTAGCTAAAATGGGCCCTTTGTGCAAGACCTGCTGTAAAAATGCTTTCTGTGATTTAACTAAATGCTGTGGTTTGCACATCTAAATGTATTGATGAAAGTTAACCCAGGATAAGCTATCTTCTCTGAGGGAGAAAGTAAACATACTTTTAGGGCTCTGGCAGATGAATGACAATGAGTCAGCTAAAGCAGTTTAAGGATTTGTATGACCTTCTTTGATCCGGTCCTTGCTACTGCCACAGCAGGAGTAACCACCCCCCAGGTTCCCTGGACATGCAGGTGAGATGGGTTGTAAGCAGCACCAGCTGAGCAGCAGACAGCCCCTTCCCTCAGCAGCCCCTCCCACAAATAGGCTGGGAGTTACCATGCTGTTCAGGACCCTGCGCAATGACGTGAGACAGGCCCTGCACAAAGTTTTGCTTTCAGTTTTGCTATATCTGAAGTGCCTCTACGGCTTGGCCAGCACAACTGGTCCTTTGAAGAGTCACTTGGACTTTAACTCCAGGTGGCCACATGTATTTGCGTAGGTATACCTTGCCCAATGGCACTGGTCTTTCTGCAGAGGTGAGCTCCACTGTGCTGGGCAATATGCAAAGAAGAGAAATTTATTCTTGGCCCCAATGCCAAGAGCTGGTGGAAAATGCTATTTAAAACCAAAATCTCCAGTGCCCTTTCTGATACCTAAGGATTCCTCTTATGGCAGCAGCTCCTGTCAGCTGGAGTAAGAGAAAAGCTTTCCTGGCCGAGTCAGGAGTTCAAGTGAGGCACAGAGAGGTCCTATGTGTATCAAGTCTTCACATGCAAGCAACCAAGCCTTCTTCTGGAAGGGCTAGGCTGGCCAAGAGTGCCTCTGGATTTCCATGGGATTAGCCACATTCTGTGTCCTGCCTTTGGTTATGTGAAATCTTAATACAGGTACCGTAAGAAAGATTCGCCTGGCGTCAGCAATGAAACAGATGCCACAGAGCTGGAAGAACATCCACTGGTACACAGTTTTGGCCTTACATAAAATTGTATGGGCTTGATTCGGTCTACTTAACAGCCTAGTGACACGAATCAGCCTGAAAATGTCAGCAGGCTCTGTGCCATGTGGACAGATAGCATGACTTTGTTTTCAGGTGTGCCCTTAAGCATGTCAAAGGGCTTGCTGAGGATGCTAAAGTCCTAGAATGCCAATCCACTATCCAGATTTGATTCAGAAGTGCCTGCTATGCATTTTTTTACCAGACAGCCTGCCTTAAGGTCCATGAGAGATCGCATGACCTTAGCCCATACACAACACCTCTGCAGCAAAGATCAGTTTCTGCAGGCAGTGTTTCATGGGCCAGAAGGGGACAAGGCTTATCTGGGCTAGCTCTCTGCTTTAGACTGGTTGCACCAACATCTTAAACACCTATTGGATGGAAAGGGAAGAGAAAATGTATGTAGCCTTAAAGTCTCTCCCAGCTGATATGAAGAGTCAAAGGCTGCCCTACTCCTTTCCTAAGGTGTGTTCAGCAGTGACACAGTCCACTTCAGATCAGATTGGAAAAAGCTGCAGCGCTAATTGTCTTCAAAAGTCAGGACAGAGAACTTCGGCCGGCACGTTGGGTGCCCTCCAAAGCACCCACCACCATGACTGGATATTGGATTTTTCCTTTGTCTCCTGGTTGGACCTCTTAATTAAATTTGTTAAACTCAAGTGTTAACTTGTAGATATGATGGCCAGCAGCTGGCTTTTTTTGTTGTTGTTGCATTTTTAACAAGATTATATTCTACCATGCCCAATGCTCCTGAAGCTAGAGGTGTATGTAAATCTAGGCTATCACAGGAGGAGCTGACATTCATATTTATCTATCTGGTGTATCTGTTGCTAGACGATAGTTTACTCCATTTAATTCCAACATGGTGGGTTTCTCAACTTATTTTTCATTTTCAGACTCCATTCTGAGACTGGTGGGTAAAATGCTGCTCATTCAACTAATTTACAGTTTGTGGTCGTAACTCTGAATGAAATGAGAAGTTTTGCATAGAGAAACTACAGAGGCTTAAAACCGTGGATTTTTGTACTATAATTGCACTTCCAGATTACCTGCGGAGGAATTAAACCTCTTCATTCTGGTGATAAGGACAACATGGGCAGGTCACTGGAGTATTACGGGTTATACACATCAGTCTTCCTTTTCTTGCTTCATGAATTTGTTTTGCTCTGTCTTTCTCAGTCATTTAGTGTTTTTCCCTGTGACTTTGCCATCAGTCTGTCTGGAAAGATGGAGATTCAAACTTCCTGAATTTGGTGGTACCTACTAAATAAAATACCTGAAAGTCATTTATGAGAACAGAGGTTTCACAAAATCTTGAACTCTGTGTATCTATCTTGTTTACAAGGGACTCGGCCAATCTCACACATCCAATGGCTGAGCAAGACATAGCAAGAAAACTGCCTCTATCTCATGCCTTCCCTTTCTTTCTCCTTTTTAGAGCATCACATACTTGACCCCATACTTTTGCTTTACCTCTGCTTCCTTGGAGACCTCTGTCTCCTAGACTCTTCACCACCCTATGGCAAGGGAGATCACAGGCTGGATGGAGTGCTGTCCATAAAAGTAAGGCTGTGGGGAGACTGAAAATGTTGGGAGTTGTGGTCCCAAAAGAGGAGTTACAATTTTGACTTCCAAGGGAGAGAAGGTGAGGTCCTGTATTTGCAAGGGTCACAGGCTAGAAGACAATCAAAGCTGAAAGAAAAGCTCCCACACTGCACGGCTAGTTTTACATAGTCTGATGAAAACTAGAGTCCAGGGAAAATAGCTCTTATCTCTCCGGGTTTCCTCTGATACCTTCTTTATTTCTGTCTGTTTATGGATGGAGAGAAGGCATTTGGGAAGCAGTATTAATTCCAGCTTAGTCCTTAGTCACTATGCCACTTTCTGTGTGTAAACACTCAGAAAACACAAGCCCAAGGCTCCAAATGAGGATTTTTCCGGCCATTTTTATCCTGAGCCTTACTGGTTATGATCATGCTCTAGGAATTTGTGTTATCAGTAAGTCTGGCCCCTCAGAGATGATGGTCATGCAGTAGGCCCACCCAGAAAGGTCAGATAACCTAGAGCAAGGGCAGCTGTAGCCCTGTGTACCCTGCCAGGTGCCAATCTAAGCAGCTTTTTAAGACCTCTAGTCTTAGGGACTCCTTTTTAAAATGAATTAGTGTTTATTAGGGCGTCAGTCTTTGCAACAGAATCTGTATTTACCTACAGATCCCTTCTGCAGAGGTGGTCTTGAGGCAGGATTTACCCATCCTCTCTTGATGCAACTGAGTACCGCTTCCTCATACAGTGCCTTGGGCTTGTCCCCACTGAACAGCACCTCCAGTTTGCTGACATTGTCTTGAAGGTTAAACCTTCCCTTTCACAGTTTGCGTACTGCCTCCCTCCATTTTACAGGGTGATCAAAACACAAAACTTGGCTTTTTAAGGGCAGACCAAGGTGCTGTTGAAACAATGATGGCCCATCCACTGAAAATTATCATCAGTTTTAAATTCAGACCAGCTCCAGCCTAGCAATGACAGCCTTGCAGGTTTCGGTGAGGTTCAGGAAGGCCCTCCTAACAGCCTTTTCCATGTCCAGCAATGAAACCAGCCCCACAAACACCACTAGCCCCAACCTGTGCTAACACAAAGCTGTTTTGAGCTAGTTGGCGGGTTTCAAAATTTTTAAGAATTCACTTCTCTTCTACAACTTTTTCCTCTCCTGACCTTTGCACTTGTGACTTTTCTTCACACCACAAGAAAGAAGGGCCTTCCCATTTCATTCACACACACAGAGTAAGCCACAGGTAGCTGCCTCTACTCTCAAAAGCCAAACTGAGTCATATAATCAGTGTGGTGCTTCTGTGATGGAAAAGGAGTGCAGAGATGAAGAGATCTGATTAAAGAAATCTGAAACTGAGGAGTGCTAAAATGAGAAATCCAGAGGTAATATGGTGAAGTCAAGAATTGCAGGTACCACTGAATAGAGTGGCCTAGCTATAATAATAGCTAGAACACCTGGCAAGCCAGGGGACTTGGTAGCATAGACCAATTCTCCATTCTGTCATGGAATGGAGATGGATAATGTGGAAGACAGCTGATGTGGAAGAGTTAGGATTATGTGAATGAGGACCACCCTACTGCAAAGAGAAAAGATCATTCAGTTGTCCTGGACCACTCAAAAATAATAGAATTGGGGGGGAAGGTGGGCAGAAAACCAAAAAAAAATAAATAGTATATATATTTTGTAGGCTGTATTGTCGTCTTTTGTTGTTAAACATTTCCTAAATTTACAAAACCAAGGCCTTGTGATTTTCATATACTCAATGGCTTCCTGCACTGTCCACTGTTCCTTTCCTTAATGTCAGCCTCATGCTTAGCACCTTGGCCTCCTATTGGCCTGCTTAATACCCACAAGAAGGAAAAGTTGCAGTAGAGCAATGGCAGAGTACCTTCCTCTTCTATGTTTGTACAGCATCTGGCACAGTGAAGGGCCATTTCCAGATGCTGCTACATAGATGGTAAGGAGTCTGAGATCTGCCAGTTCAACACACCCTGCTCAAGGACTCTAAATGCCAGTCCTGATGCGTGTTTAAAAGTAAGCAAAAATTTATAAGAAAAACTGCTGGACAATGTATGAGTGTCAGAATTGTGTCTCCTGAGAAATGAGTGTGTCCCTACAATAGTGCATGTTGGCCTTCAGGGAACAATGTGTCCTCAGCAGCTGGAGACAGGTCTTTTAGAAACCTCTTTCACGTATCTTTCTTTGCCCTCATCCCTGTTCTCCACATAGAGCCAAATAACTTAAAGTTCTGCAACAACAAGAATACACAAAGTTCAAATTTGGAGTGAGTTCTGGCAGCTCAGAAATCCCAAGTGCATTTCCTTCTTATGGGATCCATTCCACTGCTGCAGAACTACGAACCTAGGTTCCCTGGGGTTTGGAAATCACACTTCATTGTTAGCATGAACTTCTAGCATATTTCTCCTCAGCCATCTCTTCTCAGGAAGAAGTATCCTGCTTATATTTAATCACTCTTCATGCTGCAGCCTCCACACACACCAGTCATCTCCATGTTGCTCCTCTGGCTGCACAAAATTCATCTGTGACGAATGAATTGGAGATTGTATTCAAGATGTGGATATCCTGAGCATTTATGGATTAGCATTTTAATAGAGTTTGTTCTGTTGTCTTCCCATCTACTAATTTTTAATATTAGTTTCTTTTTGTACTTTTACTGTTCATTGAACTAATATTTTTGCAGACCAACCCACAGGAACACAAAAATCTGTTTTTTAGTGAAACTGTGGAATTCACAATTCACCACTTTGTATGCAGTGTTGACAATACTGTTTCCACATGGCGAAATATGTATTAGAGCTTCATCTACAATCTTTTTCTTATGTAATTTGCATCTTGAGGGTTTTCTGCAACTCTTCTCAGCACGTGTTTTTTTGCTACCCCAACTTGGTATGCTTGCCAAAGTTGGTTGCCTCATTAGGCAACTACCCTTTCTACCAATCATTTGTAAACAGGCTGTGCAACATGCACTTCTGTATAGATGCACTTCATTAGAAGCCTATATTCATTGTAAAATCTGACTTTTTAGTCACTCACTACTTCCACTATTTTAGCCTGGTCTTTACCTATGCAATACCTTTCTCTTTTAGCTCACTGGAGTTTAGCTTCTCCAAAAACCTCTACCGAATCATCTTGTCAAAAGCTCTTTTAGAAACTCGGGTAGTACCTAACAACTGGATCTTCCTTACAAATATGTTCAGTGGCTCCTCAAAATGACCCTCATAAATTGGTGAAACATGACTTCCTTCTGCAAAACCTGAGGACTGTTCTTGATCACATTTGTTCTATCCATAAACTATATCTTGTATTGCTCAGTGTGGATATCAGAATTATTAACCTGCACTGCCCACAACACCCATCTCCACAGCTCTTTTAAAACTGTTATGTTATGGGCCACCTGCTTCTACTGCACTGGGGTTGTTCTGATAAGATCTCATGCCACAGTAACTGATGTGGGAATTTCATACTTGGTCTCCTTTTGAAGTTTTGGATGAATGTCATCATTCACGGTGACTTTTTCACTCTTTGTTTTATAAAGTTGTTCTATAGGTTTATTCTGACTCAGATCCTCCAGCATATCCCAAGAGAAAGTGAACTATGAACCTTAGAGAGATCCTTTCAAGTGAACACAGATGTGAAGAATGTATTCAGTTTTCTGCCATGGCCTTATCTTTTCACCTTGACCTCTGTGACCACCTACAGCTTTTACACAGCCTGTGAAGGGCATCTTTCTCCTGGTGAGTGGTGAAGAAACATATGCCCTTGGCAAGTTGCTTCTCCAAGGTTTTTGACCCGCCTGTTCGTAACTCTGACTAACCAGAAGGTTTCCTATTGTCCTCATCTGGTCTCACTTGTTCTCCTCCTCCAGGTAGGAAAGCTGTTTAATCATGTCAGGCCTTGCACATTGCTCAGGGCCAAGTAGTCACCTGGTGTGACATTTCAGTCCTCTATTAATTATCACTCTTCCAGCAAGTTTCTGCTACAGCCAGTTTATGAGTAGTTTCATTTAAAACTATCATCAGTTCCCACACATTATTTCTAAAACAACAAATATTTGCCACGAAGTTTGTATATATATTTAAACATACATATGTGTGTATATATTATGATTTTATTTCCTATTGTCTGTGTTCTGCTTAAATGAGAATTGCTATCTCTTCAAACTGCTCTTTTCCTTTTCTTTTCCATGACCTTTTACTCTACCCTTTTTTTGAGGGAGCAGTTTCTCTCACTTCACCCCTACAGGTCATCATTCCAAACAGTATATTTTGATGTACTTTATGCGTTTCCTTCTTTTTTATTTTCTGATTTGCTATTTAACTGTTTTAGCTGCAGCCTGCTTCCATGCAGGATTAGCTGAAGCCCTTCCGCTCCAGAAATCAGACCCTTAGGAGTTTTTGATGAAACTGAACATTTCCCCCTCACACCTCCCTATGTCATTTACTCAGCTATACATTAAGGTTTTGCTTTTCCACATCTCTGACTGTCCCTCAACATGCTCCTGGAAGGACTTCCAAAGATGATATTGTCTAAAGCCATAAATTTTGTGTGCAGAATCTTCCTTCTTCCCCATCCCTTTTTCAACCATAACTGATTGTCCATCACTATCACCTCCTTTCCAGCACTCCCTAAGAGCCTGTCTAGACACATGGAGGGATTTACTACCTCTACATCATCTGCCAAGCAAATCTCCATGTAGTCTTCTCCAATATCCTAAGCAGATACTTATAGACATGCTATTTATATGCAGGCACTGTAATAGCCTGCATCTTCCTCTCTGTTGGGATATCTATTATTCTTCATGCAAGGCAATATACATGCCCACTGTGGGGCTCATGTCTCACTTTTCTGGTTAGCTGGCTATTAGATTTTTCCTTTTCTCAGCTGCGCTGCACTGCACTGCTAAAGTTGAGTTGGACTGCCCTGAAATGTCAAAAAAAAGTCATGATAAACTCCTCTTTCTCACTGAATTTTTCCAGACTGGTCTCAGGGATAAGTGGTCTGGGCATGGGAGTTGGACAGTGACCCACCTGCCTGGCAAGCAGGTGTGCCATGAACAGGAACATCTCCAGTGCTCCTGTGCCTTCTAGGCTTTCCTGGAGGGGAAAATGAAATCCCCTTGCTACTATTGTTTGGGGCAATTGCATTAATTTGTTCCTTCGCTTTAGAGTGGCTGCTTGGCTTCCATGTGGGGTTGATTTCTCTGTAGGAGTCAGGACAGACTCTCCATTATACTGCTGGCTCAGTGTTGGGGTTTGCCTTGCTTATGCACACCACAAAAACCTATACACATCAACTCTGTGTGCCTGGAGTCTTAAAAGCACTGTTTCTTCAGATAATGTTTTTTCAGAAATGCTAAGTTGAATTCTTGACTGAAAGCCTTCACTGGGTCCTCAGCACACTTGAAACGGTCAGTTTCAGTAATCCATATATCAGAAAAGGATTTTTCCGCAGCACAACAAGCAAATTCTGCCTGCACGAACAGCATACACAGAGTTTGGTGCAGCTAAAGACAATTTATTTTTTTTTGTAAGGGGTCCACCAGCCTGCTATTTCCATAATGTCAAAGTGGGGGAGATTTTTTCTTTCATCCTTGGCATTCATAATGATTCTGCCAGTGAAGGAAGCCTGGATGATGTCAATAGCATTAAAATGGAGAATAACACATCTTCCTCCTTGCATCTGTTTAAAACAAAGTGCTGGTGTTTGGGAATAGTCCTGTAACTTTCAGGCAGTAACTCTGGACACCAGGTATAAAACGCTGTCCCCTAGCGGTAATTAACAACTACTATTACTAAGAAGGCACGTCATTTTGTAAAAAGCGTGGCGAGGAAGAGCATAAAGCACAGCATCTCTGAAATAACGGTATACTTCTTATTGTTTGGACAGCAACCAACTGTGGTAGAAAATAGTAGAAAAAAAAACCAAACAAAACAAATAAATGCTATAGTGTGAGGACCAAAGTAGACGTCAATTCCCTAGGCTGCCAGGACCAGAATGAATGCACTTTCCCAAATGAATAAGCTTTCCATTGTGTGCTAAAGTACCCCTTCCTTAAAACAAGCATGGTCTAGGAATCAATAAGGCCTGTTAAATGGATTAAAAATGGACCAAAAAATATATCTCAAAAGGTAATTGTTCAAGTGGACCAGTCTGTGAATGCAAATTATTTCAGTTGTATCCCTGAGGATGGATTTTAGTCCAAGGGCTGTTCAATATTTTAATCAATAACCTGGAAGGAAACATGAAAATCATTGCTGATAAAATTTGCAGATGAAACAGGAATGCATAGAATAATGAATGGTTAAGGAAGGGTTCCTCAGGGAAATCCATATTGCTAAACTGTATACTGTTCAGTGTATAGGCCTTTGTATTTGCCTAATAGTAAAAATTAGTAACAAGCAGTCTGTGATGATCAGGGGGACAGTTCTGGAAAGCAGTGCCTCTAGCAGGGTAACTTAATGTGCATTTTGAGTGAGAGACTGCAGCTGAAAGGGTTAACACAGTCCTCCTGTACAGGGGCTGTGAACAAGGAGCAGGGACCAGGAGTTACAGACTGCTGGCATTAGCTGTGGTGACACCATCCCTAGTCTGCTGTGTCCAGCTTGGTGCCACTGGTATGGAGGGGGTGCCGGAGGAGGCAAAGGGAGGTGGCGTAAAATGGGAAAGTGGAAGGCTCAGAAAACAGATATATAAGTGATGCAAGGTCTGAAAATGCTGCCTTGAAGTAACAGGCTTCAAGCACCTTGGTTTATTTAGAGAGAGAGGGATGGGAGATTGCTCACTCTAAAAGCAGTGGGTTTCGTCCTGTGATTACTGATGCACTGACAAGGGAGGAGATGTAGGAGAACAAGGCACAATTGGAAGCTTAAAATTTGCTGGACTGGAAGCAGCTTTTGAATGGGAAAATGCTTGGAAATAGGTAAATTTTAAAGTCTTTTGCAAATAAAAAACAACAGGAAGGTAAGATAATAGAGAGAGAAAATGAAAAATAAAAAAAAAAAAGCCCCAACAACCTTCTAAATTCAGGAGCAGCAAATTAAAAAGAGGATGGAAATGTTTAGCAGATGGAGTAATTGCTGGAAGCTAAGTGGTGGATTCTCTTTTCATTGAAACCTAGCATCTTCCTGCAGAGGAAACTATGCTAATTTACCAGCCACACATGGCTTGCAGCAGATCAAATGAGGATGTGGACATGCCAGGGATATGAACAGCATCTTGCCGACTGAGAATTAAGATGCTTCAGGGACCTGGGCTCTGTGGCCTGTGTCCTGCAGAAAAGTTGCATTGGGGAAATTTATTTCAGGTACTACTTTCAGTTGAATTTAGCAGCCACCATAGATGAGATGCCTTCAGTGGGAAAGCTTCATTTTGGAGAAGCGGACTCAGGAAGAGGGTGCAAAGGCGTTTCTGACTCTCTGAGCAGCTCTGATGGGGGAAAGGGCATGCGTGAGAGGTTTAGTACTCACAGTGATTATTAAAGTGTAAGATCTGTTTGTAATCTCAGTAAAAGTCTGAGCTGAAGAGCTCCTAGCCCCCAAAGCTCCTTGACTCAATTTTGTTGCCTGACAAGTGTCCTGATCACAACGTACCATATGGCACAGTCTCCTAGAGGGACAGAGCTGATGAGGATAGCTGCAGGTTTCAATTTCAGTCCCAGCCCACTACTAATTTTCTTTAGTCACTGATGCAAAATATTGATTTCAAGGCAGATTTAAAAGTGTTACTAATCCACAGGGGAATAGGAGTATATATTTAAATTCCATATGTTGATTAAAGCTGTCAAAGGTCTTACATGTAATTAGCTACATGGTTTTGAATGCATTTAGTTCTCAGTTCTGTAAGGCAAAATCTTCAAGATTGCAAAAAGGAAAAATAAATAAGATAGCAAGACTAGAGGAATAGAGCAAGATGGGAAAAAAATGTTATAAGCTGCCCCAGCTGCATGGTTTTGGGCTTGAGTGGTTGGTTCTTTGCTCATTCAGCTCAATGGCATCTGAGCCCATAGCACTGAGGATGTCAGTTTAAAAGGAGATTCATTAATATTACAGGTCTTTGGCCAAACCTTGGTAGATGGATATGGTTTTCTCATTACAATACCTTTCAGGAAAGTCTCCTGGCCAGTAAAAGAGCTCAGTGTGGTGGGACTTTCCCAGGCAGCATAACTACCAATACCCACGATCTCTCTTTGATGCTCCGTTCTCTCCTGAGTCTCATTTTCTTCCATTGTGCCCTTGTGGGTGTGTGGCTAAATCGATTTGTTACAGCAGCCAGTTCTGCTTCAGATGGAGTTCCACCCCAGCTTTGGTCCTTGACAGTATTTCACACCCTTTCCCTCAATTTCTGGATTACTTTCTGCTTCTCAGTTGTCACCTCTTGGTCTTCCTGAATGTTAAGAGGAAGAAGTGTGAAAGCACCAAGTTTTTTAGGAGCAAGAAACTCCTTGGCCTTGCACTGGGCCTTGAGTGCCTAAGTCTCTTTGGTACGTTTGGAAACTACTAGCTAAATGTCTGACTAGAACTGCTCGAAAATGTTCTGACTGAACGGCTGTTTGATTAGATTGAAACATTCCACAGGAACATGCCAGTTTTGATAAAAATTATCAAAGTGTTTTATTTCTGCCAAGCTGGAGCTTTTGGTATGATAATTTGGCACACTTGCAGGGCATTATGATGGGCAAAATGGCAACACTGAAGTGAAGAATTGCAGCCTTTACCAAGATGTTGCATTTTTATAAAATGATTTTTATTATATTTTCAAAATTAATTTTAAAGGGGAGGGGAAGGTGCAGGGAACAGCTTTGCAAGGAAATGTCAAAAGAAGGGCTCGTCAAAAAACACTTTCTGCTTTCAAGCTGCCTGTCTTTAAAATGCTCCAGATTCTGGGCAGCTTGGTCTTCAAACCCAATCTGCCACCCACCCTTCCCACATCAGCAGCCCAGTTCAGCCATGCTCCCCACCTGTCCCACTGGGTGACCTCCCTTCCCCCCAGCAAAAAACCTCTCCTTGAGACTTGCTGTGTGGCAGGTGTCTCCTCAGTTCCTGATAAGGGCCTCTTCCAGGACTGCTTTTCTCAGGCGGGAGTTCAAGGAAAGATCTCAATGACAAAGACATGCCCAGGAAGAGTTTGCCCTGGGGAGTGGAGAGGGCATGTGATCCCTGAACAGTCCCTTTTCTGCAGGAACTATTGAAAGGCAAGGCAGAGGGTTTGAATGGAGGGTGCTACGGGGCATGCCGGGATGCAGATCCTGCAGGGAACAGGTGCTGAGTGTGCAGCCCCAGGATGAAACCCATGAGGCTGATCTTGCAAGGGAAAAAGCAAGCCATGCACCTCTGGGTATTCATCTGTGCACCCTGGGAGAGGAGGGCAGGTGACGGAATTAAAAGGCAGGCAACCATAGGCTGATGGGGAATTCCCCTTGCACAAAGCCTAATTAAATTTGGGCTGCCATGCAGAGAAGCAGACTTGTCAGTAAGACTTCCAAAACGGGATTAGGTGCCTTAAATTGAGACAATCTGCATTTGTAATTACACTGCTTGGGATAACATTTCTATGGGGTACTTAGCCTTGTTGTTTGGGGAATAGACTGATCTGCAGCTGGGTTTGGGATGGGAGTTCCCTGTGCTGAAGTCTTGCAATGGAAGGAATATTATGCACATTTTCCTGCTTCCTCCAAAACATTTGGTTGCCAGCCACTGCTGTAGGCACTCCCTGGACTTGACTGACCATCAGTTTGTATCTCTGGAGCATTTCTAATGTCCCTGTGTTATATTGCAACAGTACGATAGTGCAGGGATTCTGCTCTGTAAAGAGCAAAGTCAGAGCATTATGAAGCCCTGCAACATTAATGCAGCTTTGTCTTAGTCAATCTATTCTTGGGAAGAAATACAAGGAAATATAGCTAAGCTTGTGCTATTAAAAAAAAAAATACTAAAAAAAAAAAACAAACCACAGGACGAAAAACGTCTTTACAGAGCAGAATAAGCGTACACAGGGCTGAGTGCTCTGTTGGTGGAAATCTGCTCAGAGTCAAAGAAACTAAGCAAGTCAGAGCCACATCCACTGTGTTCTTGCATGATCAACAAACATGAGACATGTAGATGAACATTTGGGGAACACGAGGGTTCTGGGTACCAGTTTATTGCTGCTTGTGCTGAGCAGTGTACCTTTCTGGTGTGGCCGCGGAGGCTCAAATGCTTGCAAAGTGACAATGGTTTCTCTCTTTCAACTGTGGGAGAAAATAGCAATTTCAAATAGAAAGTAAAGCCTTCAAACACTGTGAAGAGAGAAACAGTCTTTATGGGCCACCCACTCTATAGAGCATGACTGAAGGGAAAGGGAAAGAGAAATGTTTCATCCCAGAAGAGTGACAGAAAAAACATTCGGGACTGAACTGCAAACTTTTCAGAAGCATGGAGTCAGTCACAAGGGAAGTCCTAAAGAAGATCAAGAGGATTAAGACAGCCTTTTATATTGCCTGAACTTACTTTTGCACAAGAAAATGCAAGATTTCCTTGCCTGAGCAAACAATGACACTTGGGTTTGTGTATCTCGGATGCGGAAGACAAACCCACAGATTTACAGCATATGCGTATTGTACCTTTGTTGATTACGCAGTTTATGGTACCAATCCTTCAAAGTTATATACATTTGTAAGCAGAATCCTTACAATAGTCACATTAATCTCAGTGCAGTTATTCCTGATTATAATATTAAACACAGGTGTAAGTCTTTTTGGAACTTTTTGTCATTAATTCCTGAAGAAGTAAATGGCCAGGATTAAGGAAATTTCTTTTTCTTTTCTGTATTCTTAGTTTCTTTTCTTTGGTTCAAGTCCTGATCAGACCAAAGCTCCACCCCAAAAGTCAGATATGGACTATCTGATGGCTACAAAATCATGCAGCTGCCCAGACAAAGGGACAGGTCTTGGATGCTCGCTCAAGTGCCAGCTGGCAGGGTTGAAGACCCTGGCTTGGAGCACACTTGCATCATATTTAAGGCCTCCTGGTTTTGTACTCAAGAGACAGTAGAAAACCTCCTAACCAGCTCCAGGCAGATCATAGGACATTTTCCTGGGTTACTGAAATCCAAACATTGAGAGAGTAAGGTTTTGTTATGCTTGTTGCCTTTGCAGGATCCTGGTATCACTATCCCTATGTAAGTGACTTACAGTTCAGGATAAGAGAATTTTCTCCCACCTGAGGAGTTTAAGAGAGACATAAAAGAGAGAGCATGTGTAAGTAATGGCTATCACAGATGTTTAAACCACCATGCTTATTCTTTGAAAAGACTACCATTGACATTGACATGGTACTTGTCCTTTCTGGGAGTTTGGGACTTTTGGTTTCTTTCTCAGGGTGTCTGGACCTAGTGACGTCTTTGGCTAGGAACTTTATTCACTCTGCAAGAGCTTCAGCAAGTCAAGCTGTGCCCAAAGGGCACCAGAGATGGCCCAGAGGACTGAGATATTTGGAAAGGGATACGCACATGTAATGCAAAGCTCATGTGTTTGCAGAGTGTGTCCCACTGCTCACAACTGGGATAGTCATTGTTCCAGTCTCTGCTCAACTCTCAAGTTGGTTTTGCAAGCCAAATGTTCAAGTACATAAAAGGGCCACAGAGACAGCTGAAGATAGAGGATATCTGTGTAAGAGATAGGAAAGTCTTCGGGATACTGTGTCAAATGAGTGGTGCAGAAGTCTTAAGTGGAGGGGATTTATGCTTTACTATGAGACACAAAGCCATGGGAACATAGACTCCATAGCTACAGTGGTCCATGAAGATCCTGTCTGTAACGGCAGTAATTCTCCTCATGGTGCTGGCTGTTTATCTCTGATAGAGCACGTGTCCCACCCTGGAGAAGACATTAAGGGGTTGGAGTGCCTGGCATGTTTCATCTCTTTGTTACTGATCTGTCTGTGTAAAGCAGCACATGAACACTCTCATAAGACAAGACACTTTGACATCTTGTTTCAGCCCGTGCAGCAGCAGCAAAGCATGTGGAGCTTATTGGTGAACCTGGCCAATGATTTCTGAAATCACAGTCTAACTGGCTTTTGTAAGAAAACATGTGAGTAAGGAAACAACACTTCTCATCTTACAGAGTAGCTTATCCAGAGCTCGATCCCTCTGGCTCTTCTGATGGCCTTCACTTGTGAAAATCCCGGTCCACGATCAACAGGGTCATCCATTGTCTCCTGATCTTCACGTGCTGGTGTCCGAGTAGGCCAGATCATGATGTCTTACTCACTCTTCCCCTTCTTCCTTTCCTCTTCTGACGCAATGACAGTGCTGCTTCTCCCAGCTGTTAAAATCTTTCCTCCAGCATGATCTTCTTGCCAGGCATTTCCCTTCTGAGATGTGGCTGAGTCATCCAGGGGTCAACTGCTCTGACATATTACTGGAAATCTGACAAGGTAGGGGAGCTCACGGCAGCTCCTCCCGTTGCTTTTCAGGCCTGCCGAGCTCACCAGAGGCTGATCACTAGCTGCCTGCAGGACGAAACAGGAGGATCGTGTTGGCAATTTGGCACCCAGCACTGAACATATTGGTTTCTCAGTCACAGGCTGTTTCCTGGAAACCAAATAATCTCTGTGGCCAGCACCATCTCCTATTATTCTTTATTAAGAATTTCGCTCAATGCATCAAACTGGCCACAGACGCAATACAATTAATTGGCCTCCTCAGTAGATTTGCTACTCTGATGTAAACAAGGAGACTGGCTCGGGAGAGTGGAGCTTAGCGAAGCCGGACTCGCCTTCCAAAAGGAAAGTGCAGAGAGGATGTACGTGTTAAATGACTGCAGGAGCTACGCCTAGTGATGAAGCTTTGCAGTCATGAATGGTGTAAGCTCATCCAACTCACTGCTCCCATAAGTAAGGAGCCACAGAAGACCTACAGCCTCTGCAAAAGGATTGAGGAAAAATGTGAATGTGCTGGAAAAGGGCTGTTCCAGCCAGAGGGAGGTACCAAACTGTGATTGCTGGGCAATCCGGATGCTTCAGCAAGTACAAGCCTTTTTTGTTGCTCACGGGATAGCGTTTGCAAGGTTTTCCTCACAGCAATGGCCTCTGTGGGAGACCAGGCTACATTTGCCTCATCTTCCATCCTCATGGGCCTTTAGAAGGCATAGCCCTGATGAGCACTGAAGCACTGAGGATGCTGTCTCAGGAGCCTTGTTCTCTAGGCATGGGGCAAAGGGGGGTTGGGTTTTTTGGTTTGGGCACATATGTCCAGCTGTTTAACGCTGTTTGTCACCCCTTTCCTCCACCACTCATTTCTCCACACCTTTCTGAAGCCTGAAATTCATCCCTGGGTGACAGCCTCCCTCTAAACTCCTTACTGTGTACTCATCCATTTCACCTCCTTTTCTGCATTTTTTTCTGATCCTGCCACTAGAACTGATACAGACCCTGGCACCTTTCCTGAGGAGCATTAGCATGCAGCAGCCAGTGACTTCTTAGCCACAAAACACTTCAGAAAACTCTGTCAGACCAGGAAAGGCCAAATTCCTGCAACAGAAAGTCCTTGGTAGCAGAGTGGTATGTTGAAGACAAGATGGGGTTTAGGCAGGTTTTATGTAGATACAGCTAGAGGTGAGTAGCTATGCTGAGGTTTGTCCACAGGGTGTTTGCAGGTAGGGATGGAGACATGCACTCAAGCCTGTAATCTCTGTATGTACTTTGTATGATTCTTCCTCAGTGTCATCCCTGGACCAAGCACATTTGTAGAGCTGGGTATGAATGCATGTGTAATACACTCAGTCGTACTCCTGCAACCCAGATGGGATGTTCAGCATATTCCTGATTTCTGCTAATTGCTTGTTTTGTGCAGAGGATTTTTTTATTGCTAACGTTACCTGAGGAATCACCAACTCTACGTACAAAGACTTGTATTTCAATAGAAGTAAACCAGACCGTTTTGCATATATAAAGTATTTATAAATTCCTCCATTCTTATTTTTTTCAAAAAAACCCAATAATATATACAAGAAAGTAAAGCACCATGCCACTTAGAAAGAATTGACCACTAATTACAATTTATTATTGAAGAGTAATCTTCTTTGTGAAAAAAAATTTTGCTCTTGACTTCCTTGCAAAAGAGAAAGGACAAAATTTGCCACAAATTCTGCCCATTTCTGCTTCAAAATATTTTTTACACATATATCTGTTTCTTCGTTGATTTTACAGGTTGACAATACCCCTTTAAATTGGAAAGCAAAACTATACTTTGTCTTACACATGGAAACATTGGAAGAAACCTTGCTGGATAAAAGAGGCAATTGAAAGACTAGTGTGTCCTTCATTTAGAAAGCTGTTTGCTGTCTGATAGGCATTTTTTGTCTAACACAGAGAAAGAGGAGACTTGTCAAAGATCTGAAAATACCACTATAAAGGTAAAATTACCACTTGTAATTCATTACTCAAATGTTGTCTTCCTGGAGACTCAGCTGTGTACCCAGGTGAGCCTCATCCCAGTGTCATGCATGAAAAACACAGTCACCTCCCACTTGTCACTCTTCCGTGTTCCCTCAGCCCTCACTACTTGGTGGATCCCAGAGTTGTGCTACAGAAGTGCTACAGGCATATAAAAGCTATAGGCTTGATGCAGAGGTAATTGGATAAAGTCCTACAGCCTGTGTGCTTTACCGGATGTCGGCCTAAATGAGCTAATGGTCCCTGCTGACCTTTAAATATAGGAAATGCTGACTGTTAAACTGCTTGATCATGGAGTTTTCTGATAGAAATCTCTCCCATTTGGTTTTAGACTGGTCCACAACATAGGAGCCATGCATTTTCACACAGAAGTGATGCCATAGGGTCATCCTTAAATAGGTTCACAGAATGTCTCTGGTCTTCTCCTCCACCCCCCTGCTCCTTTTTTAGGGGTAAAAATTCCTTTTGGTGTTTTGTTCTTTTTTTTTCTCCAGAAGTAACTTTCAGATCCTTCTGCAGTTTCTGAATGTTGGATGTCTGCTGTGATTTGTGCGAAGGGTTGGCAGGAAATTTTTTGCCAGAGAGGGTGTCGGTGCCGTGAGAGCAGAGAGACCCCTTTATACAATGTTAGGGCTTAGACACATGACTGCCACACACCAGCTGATCCACAGCGAGCGTAGTTGTGTGCACTGCTATCTCACACACTTTTCCCCACCCCACTCTTTTGCTGGGATCAAAGCCACCCCCTTGCCCTTGCCAGAGGGTTGTGCAGGTGGTGTGGTGTTCAGCCTTGCTTGCCTGCTTGCCAAAGTGAGAATGAGGCAACTGCTGGCTAGGAATGGGCTGGAAGAAGCTATAACCAGCAGTGGCCTGTATAACCCAGAATTGCCCTCCCAGAGGAAACTTCAAAGCAGACAGAACAAACAGCAACCAAATTAGAAAAGTTGAGTACACTGCAGGAGTTGTTTTACCAGGGAGGTTGTTTTTGGAAGGACAAAGCTGAAATGAAAATCAAAACTTCAGCCTCACTCTCTTGCGCATTTGGTCAAAATCGATAGTATCAACACCATGAAATGTGTTATTTCAACACACCGGCGTTTTGGCTCCAAAGTGATCCTGGCAGGTCTACTAACTACACAGAGTAGAAACATGAAATTAAGAAAGGTAAACTGTTGAACTGCACTAAGATTAGAAATTTATAATATAGGAAATAAAGTCCTATCACTCCCCTGAGGAAGAGACAACTAGCCATCTAATAACAGGTTACTTTCATCTCTAATTTTTACAGGATTCTGTAAAGTAAGTTAATTAATGTGAATGTATTTTTTATGAACAGGGAAGGTGGGTTATCTGCCCTTTATAAGTAACCTGAAACCTCAAAAAATATTCTTCCTTCTAACAGCACTCATGGGTTTTCAGACAAGGTTCCTCTTGGTCCACTCAGCCTGGCACCAAGAATGGTGACAGCACGGAGCATGAATATGTGCATAGACTGTCTCATCTTGAACATTTTGTGTTTACACTGATATCGCAAATTCATCACAAGGCTGGACCAACGCACAGGTCCTAGACGACTTCCTGAAATGCAGACATACCTACTGGCCTAAAGCACTCTTCTCTGTGAGGACCTCAGGGTTTGCAGTCTCTCCTGCAGGCGTGTACAATGGTTGTGTGTCACTGAGATGTTCTCCATCTCTATCTGATCAAGTGGATCAACAGTTGTACTGCAAGAAAGGATGGAGACAAGGCCACACCAAGATGTCCTTTCTCCTAACTTTCATTGCCCAGATCAGTGCTAAGCCTTCTCAGAGGCAAGGAAAATGATCAGACAGCTTTCCCGTACACTGATAATAAGAACCAGAGACTATTGCCTGGCAAGTGCCTTAGATGGTATGACTATCGTGCATCTTCTTTAATATTCTCTCCTTCTATTTACAGCACTTAACCACAATACCTCACAGGTCTTTTTACTGTAGCTGTCTAACAGGCTGGGGGCTTCAATCATTTTTCCATAATCTCTTTTCTAGTCATGATGAGACATTTGCTGCATGTAGCAGTTATTCCCTAGATTGTCTCCTTGAATTCAGCCTCATTATTTTATCATTTTGACAATGAGCAGCATTTGCCATCTGCTGGCTCCAAATCTCAATATAATCCAAATCCCTTGGATTCTAGTTATACTGTTTCTTGTTATTTGTTCATCCTCCAGTTTCTGCATCATCTGTAAACTTGGAGCTCTCCAGTCAGATTCTGCTCTCCATTTTTTAACCAGGATAAATCTGGACCTTCTCCACTAAAGTCTGTGGAATTACTCCAGAGTGAACAAACGGAAACCAGAGCTGGATATTGCCTGGGCTTTCAACACACTCATCCAAGTAATTTTATATTTATATATAGACACATGTTATGAATAACAGATGTCCTAAAGCTGACCTTGAGGACACTTTTCATCTCTTCTGTTCCTATGCCATTTTTCTCATTGACACCCATTTTACCTCAATCCTTGGTGTTTGTTTGAAGTTAATTCAATATTAACAAACACATTATTACAGTTATGAATGAAGTTTTGGCAAAGTGAAGATACTTACCGGCTATGTTTACACTCTTTCTTTCCTCTTTCATTTTCTTCATTTTTTTTCTTCTTTTTTTGGATAAAGATTTTTTTCTTCAGTATAACAAGAAAACATTACTATTTAGCAGACCACTACACACGCCTGGGGACAGTAGGTTTACTGTTCTCCCTGGAATAAACAATAAAAAACTTGCAAAGTGCCTGAATGCATGGAGTTTGATGCTCCACGCCAATGTGGAGGAGAAACCTAGTAGAACTGCTGACCTGTCACGTAACTCTGCAATTTAGTATTACAAAATCTCTTAGCTTTCCCACACCTCTGGAACACCAGTGTGAAGCAGAAAGCAAAACATGTTTTGTCTCTGCAATTCTTTCCCCTTCTGTTCTATTTCTCCCATGCTGGTGAATCTTATTGCCTGTCATAATTACAATTTTCAGCATAAAGTCCCCAGGGCAAACTAGAGTACACGGGAATAGTATAGAAGGCAGATGCAACCTGCTATCAGGACGTTTACGCCAAACACTGCTATGGGCTTTTAAGGTGTTGCATCTTAACCAGCTGATTTTCCTACTTACACCTGTTCCCAAACCCTGCTCTTCTCACAGTTGCTGTTTTGCGTTTTAGCCCCTAATTTCTGTTATGGTAGCGGGCAAGACATAGAATCAAGCTTTTCTCCAGCTTACAGCACCTAGTATTGCCTGTCCTGTGGAAACAGGAGTAATGTGATCCTGTAACTCGAGACTGTCTCATAACGTGCACACATGAGGGAGTTCAAGTGTTTTTGGCATTACCTAACTCCCAAGTACTCAACTTTTAGCTCTAATGTTCTCTTGGCAACATGTGGTGCAATTTATATATACATTTCTATGCAGTTTCCTAGGTTTTTAACACAAGAAAATATAAATAGTGCCACGTGCAAATAAAACAGCCCACCCACGTGGTCCACCAGGTTTTGAAATACAAGCATCACCAGACATCATTGTTCCCTAGGTTAAAGGTCTAATGTCACCAGCTAGCTGCGCTGCTGGGTGGCTGTGCTCTGCGGACAAGCCTTAGAGAAGAAAGACACCACACTGAATAGTAATTCAAACAATGTGGGAGAGGAAGTGTGCATATTATGCCCACTTAAATATGCAGTTTTAGGAGATCTGGCTTGAAAGTGAGCCGGAGAACACACAAGTGAGATCTCGCCCTGCGTCATGTTCCCCCCAGACCACGAGTGAGCCTATTCCTCCTCTGTGGTAAAAGATGTGAGTAGACTCTTGTCTTCAAGTTAAGATGCTGATTCTTCACTTCCTACAAATAATGTGGTAAGGAATATGGGAAGAGCGTGTGAGATGCCTGGGTACCAGTTGAAGCACCTTGTTTGAAGACAGAAATTATTTAGGGTCAAAAAGAGAACAAGCCCTCCTCTTTCTGTGTCCCACAGAAAAACATAAAGCAAACTCAGAGTAGCATGAAAATCAGGTGAGTTGAAGAGCCAGAGAGAAACATGAATGTTTCCTCGACTTCAGGATGAATTTCCTGCTGACCTTCAGACAAAAGTTGCTGGAGACCTTCAAAGATATCGCAGCTGTTTAATGAGGATTAACGGTTCCTCAGAATGAAACAGAAAGCGTTTCCTTGGGATTCTGCACTCTCTAAAGGGCCTTCCCATATCCAAAGATACTTTTTCAATAAGGGTAGAGACAGCAACAAGGCTGTGGCTCTGACTTCCGCACGCCACTTCAGGAGAGTGGAAGTGTACAGCCATCTTCTCGCTGCTTCGGTGCCAAATACCAGTCAGCTGGACTGCTAGCGGGCTGGATCTCAGGCTAGCCTAGCCCTCAGGCATCACCCTGCAAGTGCCAGTGGAGAGGAAAGCAGCGAAAAGAGCATTACCCCTCTGACTTCCCTGGCGTGGAGCAATTCTCCCAGGAGTTGAGCATCTCATTGTCACAAGGATAACGATGTGCAGAGTTGCCCGGCTGTCAGCAAATGCAATGAAATGCCAGTATTGTCTTCTTCAGTCAACAACGATCCTTTGAATCTAAATCATGACTGACAGTTTGCGTGCCTGTATTTTGAACAGTGTCTCTGCAATATCCTCTGACATCCATGAAATGTACCTCCCATGAGCTGGAGGGGAAGGCACAGAGGGCACAGTGATAAATGGGTATCCAATGCATTTTATGTTGCTGGAGTGGCAGGATGTGCCACATTTTGTCCCTGGCTGGCTTTACCTGTACTCTGTAGGATGAAATATCTCCAGTGTGCAAAGATGCTGAAATGGCAGGGGCACCACAGAGCGCTGCCCAGACATGCTCTGCCTCCCAAACCCAGTAGTGCCCACAGAGCAGGACTCAGCAACAGCTCACTGCCATCTGCCTTGCCCAGGTCCTCATTGCAGGGAGAGCACCTTCCCCATCTTCCCCAGACTCAATACTTCTGCTGTGCTGGAGCCCTTACCAGCCTTGTGCCCTGAGACATGGCGTGTGCGGAGTACACCAGTTGAAAAAGCATTTGGAATATGTTTTCTGAAGTGACTGCTGCTGAACAGGAGTTCAGCAAGGTAGGAGGTCGTCATGGTCCATTAAGCAGCCACCTGGAGTAACACATCAGACTGGTAAAGTTGGAGGACAAAAGCAGATGAAACCTTGTTCACGCACCCGAAGTTATCCCCCCTGTCCAAACAGCCTGGTCTGAATTTCAGAAGAACTTATCAGGGTTTCTGATAAAGCTGTCATCCCTGACTTCAATAAGTTTGCTTACTGCTTCCATCCAAACATGAAACCAACTGTTTTTATGGCAGCTATAAGACACCACAAGCAGCAGAAGTATGAGGCCAGAACTTTTGCTGTAGCAAAGTGTGCCATGGAGCAGGTGGAGTAGGACTCATCCCAAAGTCAAGGGAAAAGGAAACCAGAGGTGCCATGTGGGTTTGAAGTTGCAGAGAGGTGGGAATTCAACACAGAAACTGGGGACAGTTGGTAGAAAGCTCCAAAACGGGTACAGTCAAGTGCAGTGCTGGCTGGCTGCCGTGGAGAGAGCTTTTTAACTCACAAGTCTCTTCCCTCAAACTCTAGCAGTTGCCTTTTTGAGGCAAGATGGGAGATATTTCTTTCAGCATTAATCAATGCACACCATACTTTTCGAGCCATACTGCTTTTTCATGTTCACACATGACAAGTTCCACTGCCATGCATTCACTTTAAAAGGACATATAACAGTGGCTACAGGGGAATATATTGACAAGTGACTCGTAGCATTATAGTTGAATTATTGACAACATTCCTTTTCATCTCAGTCATAAATTTATCACTAGGGTAATCCAGTATTCCTGCAATCTTCATGAAAGTTGTTATGCAAATCACATTCCTGAACATAAATTTTTAGAGAATATGCCAGCGCACATTATGGACCTAAGATCAGAGAGAAGACACGGTTTGATAAGAGCAGCTCAAAATTGTGCATTTGTCAGATCTACATGCAGGTAATGTCTTAATTGTTACAAGTACCTGCAGTCTGATATCTAAAAATATAATAGATGCACTAATTTGGCTAAAGCTATCACAAGGTAATTGTAGCACAGAAGAGAGTTTGGGAAAGAAAGCAACATAATTTATGTCTATTTCAATCCCACATGGTACGGATTCTCTCACTGGTGTTTGATTTAGGACGCCTTGAATTGCCCATTGAGAAAACTATCCTTTAACTCCTTCTATAATAGCTATTCTGGGCTCTTACATTCCCAACAGCAAAATTGATTTCCCACTCTCAGGCCAAAAAAATCATTCCAAAGAATGTAGCTGAGACGTGCTGATGTTCATGCTCTCTGTATGTGCACATATGCACGTCTGTGCACGCATGTGTATGCATGTTTCTTGTTAAGACAGAAGCTCACACATCTGGTAGCATGATACTGATGCTATGATCTTAAATTAATGCCACTGTAAACCTCAACAAAGTTTCTCTGGATTTATTCCCTTGTAAAAGGGAGCAGAATATCATCCAGTCCCTCGACTGATTAGAATAGGACATTCCTCCTGATGTCCTAGCTAGCCTGTGCTCGCAGTCCTTGAGCTACACAAATTTATTCCATGCCACTTTCAGATTAAGAGGATTTTATTAATTCAATTAAAGTTAATTTTCTTAAATTTACTGGAAAATGAGAGGTTTTTTTGAAAAATCTGTACACATACTTTTGAAAGTTATTTTAAAGTCAGTTAGACTTTTTCTGGTAAATTTTAGTTTGATAAAATAGTCTATCATATCTGTATATTCGACCATAAAGTTTTCGCTTTCAACATTTTGATTGAAACTGTTTTTTATAAAGCACATAAAAACTCTGTTCCACCACCTCTGTTAAAATTCTGTATTTTCCTTTGTGATTTTCTTTTACTGGCTTTATGAAAAAAAGAGCTTATCTACATTTGTAGTTATGTATGTGTACAGTGTTTACTGGGAAATTGCACTTGTAAATGCACTGATCTAAAAAAGAGTTTCTTTTCCTCCTTATGAGCTTAATTCTCCAAAACAAAAGTGCATGCCCACATGTGGTTACCCAAGAACAGCTCCTGCTCTTTAGACTCTCGCTGTCAAGAACAAAGAAGTCTTACTTGAGTTTAGCACTTGGTTAAATAAATGAAATACAAGAAATTACTTTAGAAAAGCAGTGCAGCACCCTCTAGTGTGGACACATTTAGATTAGGAAATAATACGGCTTTACAGATACTTGATTAACCTGGTGCTGACCCACCAGTCAGCCCAATGGCTGAATTAGGTTCTGTCACTAAACTTCTGATTGATCTTGGGCAATGTGGTTCACTTTGTCTCAGTTTCCTGAAAAAAAATTCTCAAAAATTCAAAAAGTTTTTAAAAAAATCCTCAAAAAATTTCCTTAAAATTACTCGTTTTAAAACAACTTAGACTGTCCTAATGACAAGTTCCTCCTGTATAAAAGGTGGGCTGTTATCCTAGTCATAACCACATGATGGAGGCTGGAGTGACAGCTCTACCTCCTGAAAATGTACTGTGCAGCAGTGTGGCTAGGTAAGTTCTCTTGTGAAGTGCTTCACCTCACCTGACAGCCAAGCTCTTTTTTTTTTTCCCTCAATACGATTGGCACCAGCAAAGCAGTGCCTTATGGACTGGGATCATAAGCTGCACTGTCAGGTTTTCAAAACTGGTCAATAATGATTTTGTACTTCTACCTCTTGGAAAGCCTGCTGCACATGGACTCATGTAAACCTCTCTCACATTAATAAATTCCATTTATAGATGGATAAGTGCGCAAAAGATAAGTGTGCAAGGTCAACGTGGAAAAGCTTTTACTTAGAGTGATCTCCTGCCTGGAGATTTTCTGGGACTGCAGTCATCATGCGTGTATATGTGACAGACACATATATGTATATATATCCTGTTCAAGTCATATTGCCATTCCATTGCATAGCCAGATATATAAATCCCAAGTGGAATTAGACGGCATATCTATTTGTTGACACTACATTGAGGGGACTGTGTTGCAGGACTGGATCTGTAATGTAACAACCAAGAACTTCTTTCTTTGACAGAACCTGTTGGGTACAAACCATTTAATCTTAAATGTCTCTGACTCAGGCATGAAGTGACAAAATAATTAAGGTAATTAAGGACCTGTCTGGGCTGGATAGTTATGGAGCAGACAAGGAAATAAGTGCCAACACACTCAGACATTTGAGATGCACTACTGCCATCTGTATAGCTGGTTTTCATGTGCCATGGCCTGCCCATTGCTCAAGCACATGCAAACTCTGCTCAAGAAGACCAGGTTCAGGCAAATCTTTTCCTAGTTAAACAAGGCTTTACCATTTTGGAGGGTGCCATGAACTTTTCTTCCTGCCTCCCAGCCAAGTTCCTCTCCCCTTGCACACGGAAGTCACATCAGTCACACGGCACTTCCCTTCTTCAGTCATCTTTAGCCTCTATGAGCAAAAAAAAGTAAGTTATCTGTCAAAATTAAATGTGAGGGGAGCAGCCTTTTATTTCTCACCCTGCAGTAAGATCCAAGGCATAAAGTCAGGGGAGAGGAGTCTTTTCATGTGTGAGGGACAGGAACCAGAACATACAAAATCTCCAGGGCTTTTATAGAATCACAGAAACGCTGAATGGTTAGAGTTGGAAGCAACCTTAAAGATCTAGTTCCAATCCCCCTGCCATGGGCAGGGACACCTCCCACTAGACCAGGTTGCTCAAAGCCCCATCCAACCTGGCCTTGAACAATTCCAGGGATGGGGTATCCACAGCTTCTCTGGGCAGCTTGTTCCAGTGTCTCAGCACCCTCACAGTAAAGAATTTCTTCCTAATATCTAGTCTAAATCTACCCTTTTCAGTACAAAAATCTAAATCTACCCCTTTTTCTTAGCACTACCTCCTGCTTTTGGGTCCGCGATCATCATACTTCAAATTAGAAATCTGTGATTTCAGGAAGAAATGGGAAAAAATGTTTCCTCTGTCTTGCAATCAGCAGTCTTAGTCTTCAAAGCCAAGATTCAGATCTTCAGCATGAATAAGTTAACACATGCTGATCTCCAACAGGCAGGGAGGAGATACAAAATTGTGAAATGTAGTAAGATTAGAGATGTGCAGAAAGGAGACAGAAACTTGCAGAGGATCCCAAACAGTACATTACCAGACTTGATACCAGTTTAGTCTTTCTTCTTCTATTTTAAGTCATGCTCTTGGAACATTAGTTTATACTGGGCTCAAGTCTTTCCCCGGTGGGACCAAGATCTTGAACATCACTGCGCTGCTGGCAGGAGGACTTGCACAGCTTCCTTATACACAGTCACATAAACCAGCAACACGAAAGTGACAACAGGAGATTAGGAACAACCTTGGACTTAGCCGTCCAACTCTTCTGTTGTACTGGTACAAGCAGGTCAAAGGATCCTGATCCTGTAAGTATGTAATGATCCAATTATCATTTTGGATCAGTTTGTGGAGTCAGAGAAGGACCGTGTGTGCAGAAAAATGGCCAAGGCATGTGGCATGAGTGGAAATTTTTCTGAACATACTCTAAGACTTCCCTTAATAAATTTTTAGATATTATTATCTCTGTCTTTCAGTATCATGCTGTCAGTATTGCTGCAGTTAAAATGCCTGTGGGCCAGGCCCACTGCTTGGTGGTGTGTCCAGAACAAAGGGGTTGTATATTCTCCCTAGCTACCACAAAACTGGATACTATTATTGTTCTGCCCACGTCCACCAGCTGGGAGCAAGCCCTTTCTGAGCAACATGAGGCTAAGGACAAATCTAGTCTAGGATTTAGACATGTGATTTTAATTTGTTCAAGCAGATTAACGTATTTCAAAATGCTAGATAAATCAAACTGGTTGGACCTGAACTTGCGCTAAATTCAGCTTCATCTGATCTACGTTTACAAATTTAAAAGCCAAGGCCATGCATCCAATGGGACGGAAAACAGTTTTTCTTTCTAATGTAATGGTGGGGAGGACACAGCGATGGCTAAATGCTGCTCTGTATGCATCTGATAGCAGTGCTGGGAAAAACTGGAAAGCAGCAGAGAATCTGAAGTGAAAACAACAAAGTGCATATTGGATAGCTGGCAATTCACATGGGTGCTTTTCGCATATGCAGCAATGTGAATTATTTCTGTGTTGGCTCTGTGATATGCCTAATGCAGAGAGAAAAGTACCGAGCAGGAGTATTCCTGTGCTTCTCTTGCCTTGTTGCACAGAACTGGACCACAGAGAAGTCCAGATAAATCAAGTCCTGCAGGCACTGGTTCTTTCACTGATGCAAGGATGATGTACTGTTGCCTTGGTATGCCTGTGCTTGGGTTATGCTTGGGAGACTTTTCTCACAGTCTGTGCTCATCTGCTTCTCATACAGCTGGGCCCACGTCATCCCACAGCCGGCTCCCACTGTGGTCCGAGGCAAAAGGCCCGTGCACCCCACTCACACCTGGGAGACGTGCAGCAGCATCCCAAAGGAGCATTGGGCACAGAAACCCAGGCACAGTGTTGGGCAGCACTTCCCTACAGGGAAAGAATACATCCTCTGATGGATGGCAAGACAGGGACGCCACATAAATTTCGTCATCTGTGCAAGCAGGATTTTTATACATCTTTCCAACACTGGGACATGTTTTGGGAAGTACACTGGAGGTTGACCAGATGGCATCAAGGATAGGAGACACTCACAGGCAGGTGCTTTCAACTGCCCTGATCCTTTTTATGCTCTCTGAGCACATTTCAGAGCAGTCCCATGTACTGCTGTTACTCAGGGTAAGTCCTGGGACTGTAATGCACCAGCTGCACCGCTTTCCTAGGTATTCTCCACATTTGGACTTTTCCACCATTATCTACATCTTGCATGACCCAGATTTAGAAGGAGATTTCACAGTCTCATGGTAGCTATGTGCTTACTGAACAGCACTGTGTTGGCAGTCTTCAAAAAAGAAAAAAAAGAAAAAGCATGTTATTTTTGATTGTGAGAAACTGTAAAATTTTTGCAGAAACATCTCTTTCGTAATGCTGTCAAATCATTTATTCATCAAAGTTTATCAAATCACCTAGAGCTCTGTGTCTCATAGTGCTCCCTCAGTGAGATAGACTGTGATTTCTGCATTTGCAGCAAGCTATCTTTCACCGCCCTCCACTGTCTGAGCAAACAGCAAATGCACAATGATAAGCTGCAACTGCCATTACTGCTTTTAAAATGCTTGCAGTGGCAAATCAGGATGAGGCCTGGTGAACATGGCACATCCACAGTGGAAGTTAAATAGTATTTCAGGAGCAAACTTCATTCGCGGAAAACAGCTCCACAATGCCCATTATGCAGGAGTGATGTGGAAGACTAAGAAGATACCACCTTTGAACGACATGTAGAAACATTAAGTCATGGTGAAACCATGAAGTTAGTGGGCTAGTGTGGCCTGTTGGCAGCAATACATGTACATCAAGATATTACTGCAAAGTTTTTCCATTGCAGTAAACTTGGTTTTGTGTAGGCAAACCACGTGCCGTGGACTGGTGAACTAGTGGAGAATACTTTTGGATCTCTCACACATCTAAAATGTCTCCTCCTTAAACTGAAAGTGAACAAGAAAGCCAGAACAGAGTAATATTGTAAAATGTTCAGCTCTGGTGTACTGTGCTCACTCTAGATTTGCTCATCTACAATTTCATCAATGTAATATCTTAGTACTCTGCAGATAGCAATTAACCTTTATCCGGCAAGCTCATTTATCACACTAGGTTTCCCAGGAAATCAGCCCAGGCACAGAGGAGTACGTTCTGGTGCCCACTATTTCCTCACCTAAGCAAGGCTAAGACTTTGAAAGGGTTTAAAGAATTTGCTTATATTTCATTAATAACAAGGAGAAAGTTACATTACTCCATAAATATGTAACATCAGCAGGAAATAACACAACACTGGCAACAAGAATTTCATTTATTAAATTAATGTTTCTTTCTAGTTAGAGCTGCATTTTGTCAGCTCCACCTTTACATGTCCTTCTCTGAACCTGGAACCAGGTTGTTTCATGGGGCAGGAGTCCCTGTGTCTCACTTCGACCATCTGTAGCCTTCTGCCTAATCCAGCCAAGACATCTGATTCCTGTCTACTTGGTAGGGCACCTCCAGCCTGCAATTCATCCAAAAGACAGGTGACTAAGATGAGTGGACTGTATTGGAGGTGCTTCTGTCTCCTCAACTGTGCAGGCTGTTTGGAGACAGACAGTTTGATTTACATTTTGGTTGTTAATGTGAAGAGAGAGAGCTCCCTGCCTTGGTGAGGCTTGTCCTGCAACAGCTGTCTATGCATGCCATGGGGTCTCTGATGGAATTAGGGTCCCAATGTGTCACAATCCCTGCAAGCAGGGGTTCCTTGAGAGGAACCTTTCCTAGAGAGACAAATGGCCTAACTGGGCAAGACAGAAAAGGACAAAGAGGCAAAGTGGCTCCCTGAGCTCCTACAGCAAGTAAGTGGCAAAAGGAGGAGAAAAGCAAGTGAATATCACCCCCTTCAAATTGCACTCTGCTTCACATTAAACTATTTGTGTTTATTCATCCTTCAGGTCAGAAAGGTCACTCTGGCTCTCTCCAGTGGGAATGTCAATCAAGAAAAATAAAGTCAGGCTTGGCAAAATAGAATAGACAGAATAACATAATTCTGGTTTCCTGGGAGAAAAATGGTGTATGGACTACATTCTTGCCAAAGCTGTGGCTGATTCAGAGGCAGATCTGAAGACTGATCAGTTAGCATGGAATATGTTTTTCTGGACATCACAACCTTTGACAGAGTTATAATAAAAGGAGAGAGAAAAAAGTATCAAGAAAGTGTGCAAGAGAAAGGGAAGAGTGTATTTTCCATGTGTTCTGGCCAAGTGAATGGTTTCTTCTACAGAGTTACGGACTGAAGAAAGGACTTATCTGGGCCGGTGGTCCTTTTTGTTTGTTCTTGTACTGGATGTTAAAGGCTGGGCTTACTTTAGATTAATTCCTTGTTTCCTCCCTGTTTCTCACCTTCAGAGACATGGAGATTTTTTTTTTTACTGTCCCAGCAATACGCTAAACTTGCTGAATGGTGTTCCCCAGTCTGAAAAGCACTGAAGAGGAGCCAAGGAAAAATGGTTGCACATTAAAATGCCAGCCTTTGTCCTGCTGGAAGGGGGCTGGTAATGCACTGACACACAAAGCCTTTATCCTAATGATGTCGGCTGTGAAAATTCACTGCCTACATGCAAAAGCACTTCCTTTCCATGGGGCTATATGAGTTCAGCATTTCTGCCCTGGTGTGTGACTGTCTCCCCAAAAGAAGAGATGATTGCTAGGCAAAGAGCCAGACCTCCCTACATGGCAAGATATCCACGCATGGTCTTCCTACATGTCCTGGAGATGGGGACTTGGGATCCTGCACCCGCGCAGCCCATGCCTCCTGCACACTGAGGCGTCTTTGTGCTCTGCCCTCACCCTGGCACAGCCTAGCCTACAGAAAGCTCCCTGCAGCTGGCAAAATAGTTGGCACAATGGCTGTTATCCCACCTCCACTCCCCAGCTTGTGAGAGGGGAGAAAGAGCAAGGCTGTATCTCGTGTTCTGAGTTATTGCACTACCACCCCCCCTTGCTGTGGTGTCCAAGCGACACAGTCACCTGTGCATACAGTGACAACTAGCTGGAGCAATTAGCCCCTGGCATACCTCTACGCACTTTGGGAGCAGAAACTTAGGGAGAATGAAGCAGTTTAACTTTTCTTTTTCTCTAACTTCTAGAGAAAGGCATAAAGCCCTCAATGCTTGAGCCATGAAGACTAAAAATCTGCCAGCCACCTAAGCAAAACTGGTGCTGAGCACTCAAACCTCCCCACCACCTTCCTGCTGAATCCTTCACAGCCATGAGCTCCTGGCTGGATTCGGAGGGCATGGTGCAGTCGTTCGCCCTAGCAGTGAAAAGCTGCCTCTGTGTGCAGAGTTTTCTGACTGATGAGGACTCAGACCTGGAGAGTCTGGCTGCTCCCTGCCTGGCCCTGGCAGCCTGACTTGCTACAGAGCACACCAAAAGAGATGCAAGGTAATACTCTAAACAGGAGCAATCTGGTGCCTCATCCCAGACCTTTGATCTCAACATGTATTTTATTAACGTCAAAACTATTTCTGGACAAGATGTGGGCACTGAAGCCTCACTTTTTAAATTAAACATTCTTCTTTCTCTCTTTTAGAAGAGGTGAAAGACATTTAATTTCTTATATTAATTTCTCCAATAAAGCACACAGTACTTCTCAGCTGATTAAGTGCTGTGCCACTCTTTGGCAGACAGCACTGTTGTGTAATTCCAACCTATTCACATTCCTCAGCTCTCCTTCTGAAATGCCAAGATTTCTCTTCCTTGCCAAATGACGAAAAGGATCAGCCAGCTCAGAAGTGGTTTTAAAATAATTGCAAGTACTTTAATGGCAAGTAGAAAAAACCTGTTGGTCAGAAAAGACACCTGTAACCAGTGCAGAACCATGTTCCCCAGAAGAGCCCTTGTTCAGTTTTGGCGTGTTTTGAGTGATTCACCTGGTGACTTCTGATGTTAATCTGTGAAATAATGAAACCACCATGCTGTTTCAGCTCTAAGAGCTGCACAAAGCATAGAGCTTTTTGCAATGCTACTTGGATGAGAGAGAGGCAATGGTGTTCTGGATGTTGCACACTGAAGATCCATCCTGTAAGGTTCCACGTTAGTGCAGTGTCCCTCAAGGAAGCTAACAGGTGGTACAGACAGCAGTCATGTCAAAGTTAACACATCTGACGTAGACACCAAAGAAAAGGTTACTGTATAGAAGCTAGCTGGGACCTTTCACACACCCCCATGCAGAACATGAGGACTTTCCACTGAATGGTGAAGATGAGAGACTGGACAGTGGAAGAAGCCCACAGACAGGACTATGTGCCAGTGGAGATTGAATACTTGACCAGCCAGACCATGGCTCCAAGGAATTCACCATGTGTAGTAGCTACCTGGACATTCACACCAGCAAAATCCAGTCCAAATCCCTTCTCCTGCCCCACCTTTCCAAAGGGAGGCAGAAAACAAGGAAACCTCATCTGAGTGCCCTTGTAGTGCAGACAGCGGGGGACAGGAGCTCTCTCCTCTAGAACAACAGTGACAGGGTGCTCAGAGGAGAAAAAACAGACTCACAAAAAAACTAAAGTAGAGGTCATTACATTCCACATCTCCCTGAGGGACCTGATTGCTTTTGACTCTCATAGTGGGGGAGGCAGAAAAGGAAACTTGGCCTCACCCACAAGTAGGAACGTAGCTTATCGCTCACAGTATCAATCCTGTGCTTGATTTATCAGCACTACTGTGCATCCAAAACAGCACCCATCTGCATGAGGACAGTGTAAATAAGGGCATCTGGCAGAGTCCAAAGCTGCCTTTTAACTTCGAAGATACCTAGTCTTTCTAGCAGCAATCGGTTTCTCAGAAAGACAATAATGTAATACCATTTTTATAATAAGCTGTGTTACTATAATCTCTATGGTTTCACACCCCATTATTATTCTTATGTAGTTAAAAGATATTTAACTTCAAGGGCAGTCTCAGTCTTCTGCTCCAAACCTATTTATATACAAGTAAATTTCAAGCAACAATGCCACTGTCAGCTAAAAAAAAAGGGGGAATATCTCGGTATTCTGACAGTTTTGCTTTTCCACAAGAAAAAGAATAAGAAAACCAAAAACAAAGAGGAAAATATTTGCAAGTTTGGAATGAGAGTCCAGAATGAATGTCAAGAAACTCCCAGCAGCCATAACAAAAAGATCCTAAGTGTTTTCTTTTTCTTTATTTCTTTTTCCCCCAAAGGCTACATTAAAATAGGCATTTTTTTATCAAAGCTTTTGGGGTTTTCCAGCACACTGGGATCAATACTTCCTTTCCAAATACTTGGGCAATGAGTCACTGATCAAATGTCAGCCACAATTTATGCATTGTGCAATGTTCTGATCTCAATGCAAGGCCTGCACTGAGAATATTCCTAGACTCACTAAGAGCCTATTCTGGTATTTCTCCCTCTCTAAATTGCTTTTGTTTTTGAATGTCACCAGAGGTTCTTAGTGGACACATGCAGTCAAAGCAGTTTTCTTAAGACAGTCAGTTGTTTACTAAATAATTCATCAGCTGCACAAAAGCCAAAAAGGGGCAGAAAAGCTCCAGCATGAAACAGCACTTCTATGCAAATCAGTGTTGCTCATACTCTTCAATTTCTGGGAGCAACTGGTGCTTTGCACTGAGCTTGCAGAGGGTGCAGTCTGCTCAGCAGCTCGCTCTGCGGATTCACGGGGGGCCAGAGGGGCAGGTTGGTGTCTGCAGCTATATGAGTGACCTAGCTGGGAGTGGGCAAGTTGCAGACCTCCACACCATGGGATATTGGTTGCTAAATGTTGATGTGTCTTCCACAGCCCTGCCAGCTCTCCACAGCATTCCTTCCCCTCAGCATGCTGCCGTAGAGCTCCCATCCTGCTCTCCCACCCCAACCTGTTCTGACCACAGCACTGCATTTTGAGGCTCCGAGGGCAGGGAATAGTTTTCTCCCCCGGGGACAGTAAAAGGCAAGTCTTTTGCAGATGCCTGGTGCCTTGGTTCCTTGTCCCTGGCCAACCCATTTTCTGCCAGGGTGGAAGAAGCAGTGAGCTGTGCCAGGAAAATAGCTGATGTCCTCCCTGTTGGAGGAGAAGCAGAGAGTGACTGGAAACCATCACTGACAGACAATACTACTGTGTTCTCCCACAACCTAGACAATTCTGGGGATGTCTGATTGTCTGCTCCTGGAAAACCAAGCTGTTCCTTGAGCAATGGAAATTACAAAGCATATTTTCCAGTGTGTCTCCTGTGTGGGTTCAGTTACACCTAACACAAGTTCTCTCCTCAGCAGGAGACTGAGTGGAGACTTCTCTGTCCCCCTCCTAGGAAGCAGGATTGCAATTATCGCTGAGATCTCTCCTCCTCTATCAAACTGCAATGAAACTAGTCAAAGATTCAGAACATGTTGGGACTGCTGGGACACACACACCGTTACTGCATAACCTTAATTTTCTGAGGAAATCAGTCTGAAAATGCGTCTCTGATCCTAAGCAAGCAGCACATGTCCATCTCTGTCTCTTCACCTTCATGGTCTTGTCTGGCTGTGCAATTTCTCATTCAGTTTGTTTAGTTTACTGCTCTGTATTTATTTTAAAGAACTAGTGTTACTAAAATTATACATTGTGGTATTTGCAACTGTAATTGCATTAAAAGGAATGTGCAATTTTCGGTCACAAGGGATGGGGGATGAGAGTGGAGAGAAAGAACAAGATCACTCCAAAGATTACTAGTAATAGACATAAAATTGGCTTTGATTTAGCAAGCATCAGCCTGATGTATTTATAGATTTTCAATTACATATATCACAGTTAGCCTGAAATGCATTCCCAATACTGCTTTGGAATTTAAATCACTGCCTTACTTTTTTTCTTGGGTGTTTCAAGTCTGAGCACTTTAGAAAAAAAAAAAAAAAAGAGAGAAGAGGTAATATTGTTAAAGTGGCCAGAAGAAGCAGATATCAGTTTTCTGTGGTATTGAGTTGCAAAGGTAACAAAGGACTGCCATTCAACACATTAAGAAATTAAATTTGGACTGGCAGTTTGGAACGGATTTTTCTGCAGCACTCAGCACTTTTCTATACTAGGATTTGTTCTAGAACAGCTACTCCTGATGGTCCGTTCCATGACAATGCTTGCTCCAGAGCAGATTAGATTAAATTAGTATGTTTAGGCCAGCATGAGAATGGCTCATGCACAGGGAGTGAGCCACAAATCACTCATTTGCTTTATGTTAATCCCATGACATTAACTAAATTAATGTTCCTTTGCAGACAAACATTTGTTCTTTGTCGGCACAGGAACATTTGAGGAAATTAATTCAGAATAACTTTGAAAAGGGATTTGTTAAATTGCACTAAAGCCCTATGACCTCAGTTTAGTTTAATTGGGCATTAATTCGCTTAACTCAATTCTTGTCTTAAGTCAATTAAACTCAGCAGAATTATGACCCTTTCAAGTCTGAAAGAGAATGCCCACACAGTGCTCTCAGCAGTTCAATTAAAGCAAGGGAAATAGACACCTTTTGTTTAATTTGGGTAATTTTTCTTCAGTGTCCTGTGCTGACAAGTCCTCTGTGGTGGCCCAACAAGATCAGAGTCTCACTGACTTGCAAAGGTCATAAGAATTTGACACCAGACCTACAGCTCCCACCCTTGCTGCATGCTATCCGGTGCTGCAGCCTTCCTCCCAGCATTGTGCCTAATACCGTGGACACCCCTCAGAGATGGACTCAGTGGTCCCTTCTATTTGTACAGACATTAAACCACCCTGAGCTCACATAGAACTATTCAGAATAACTCAGTAAGGCTATTTTTGCCCTAGATACATGGCATCATGGTATCATCAGACCCTTTTTCTCAGGCAGTCTTTTCCACTGTTGAACAATTAATCAGGTACTTTGCATGAGGAGGGTCTTAGTGACTTCTTGATGCATCCTTCTCCGTGACAGATGCAGACCAGACATTAGTTTTACGAGCAAACCTGTCCTAAGAAACACTGCACTGAAGCCATAGTGTTTATTCCATCTGAAAACTGGAGACAGTTTCCACATGTGGCAGGCTGCAGAAGTACAATCTTGACTTAGAGACCCTCTTTCTTTGTAGTCTGGCAAAGAATATTCCCACTCAGCTGAGTGCTTTTGATAAAACTGTTCTTTCCTTCAGCATGGTGCCCTTAGCTGAAACAAAGAGAAGGTGGTCTTTGGAGCACTAGCAGTTTTCTTCCTGTTTTCTGGCCAAAAGGATTCTCTTTGTCCTTGTCTGCTCTTTCCTTTGCAAGTCTGGGATCACTTTGTCCCAAAAGCGAGGAAGAAATAAGTCATGGGCTCATTACTTAAGTCAAGAAAATACATAAGTGAATGTGTAAATGTAGCAAACTAAAAGACTTGAGTGAGGTGCAATAGCTGCACATGTGATAACTGTTAGTTAAAAGATCTGAATTTTTTATCATTTTATCAGTAAATGTGATGAATTATCAGCTCTGCACCGCCTGTACACATCTCAGTGGAAAAAGGGTTGAGGAAATGGCTGAAGAACATCTTCAACAGAGGAGAAAGTATCCACAAAACTGCAGAGAACTACAGGATGCATAAAATGCCAAAGAAGCTCAACACTTTTAACCTGTCAGAGAGAAGTTAAGAGGCAATCTCAGTCCATGCAATACAAGAGAATATATTTGAGATCAGGTCATATCAATGCAGCCAATAAGAGCACTGTGGGGGCTTAGAGTCAGAAATAGTTGTGAAAGAATGAAAATGGGCTAAGTAGCATCATGACAGGGAGGGTAACTAGCCATTGCTGTAGGAAATGGTAAAGTTTGTCTCTCTCTTAGGAATGCTCAAGAGAAGAGAAGTTACCTTTTCTGCAAGCTCCTTTTCCACGCTTCAAAATGCCTGGGAAGCAAGGACTCAACAGAGGGAAGTGCTAGAGCCTTGCTATACTTTGCCTTTGAGTCTTTTTTGGTGTCCAGGAAAGCACATTCTCATCAGACAAAGCTGAAAAATCCAGCCCTGCAGACACGGAGATGCACGGAGCACACAAGCTGCACAGAACAGCTGAGCCATACAAGGGGCGAACAACTGAAATAACTTCTTTCCTATCTGTTCCCAATACAGGTTTTTCTCCAACACCTTGTGGAAGTTTGGCAGCTCTGGAGTGGAACTAGGAAAAATAGAAGATAAAATCCAGCATAGGCATTTTGCTAAGAGCTTCTTATAAAATTCTCATTAATCATCCAGCAATTGCACATTCAAAACCCATCCAGAAAAATGTCTGCAATTTTTTTGTCTTGAGATGAAAGACAGAGAATGGTAATACCATCTCCTCCTTCCAAAAAGGAAATGGGAGGAGGGTTGGCATAGATGTGTGTAAGAGAACAGTGGCTGCTGTAATACGCTGCAGTGTCCTCTACAAGGGTACCATTGAGTAAATGTAGAAAAAGGTAATTTTCCTGCTGGCTGTCAAAGAGACTAACCAGACCAGTAGCTGTAGTGGGGAGCACAGCTCAAATGAGGGCAAAATCTCCCATTGACTGGTGACACTCTTCGGTTTTGCCTGCATTGCACATGCCCCTCCCCTCACAGTTGCGGCTTCGCACCATCGCATTTCTCCAGCAGTTTGGCCTGACATGGCTTTTCAACCTGATCAGCACGTACACAGTGAGTGTGTCTGGCTTGTATATTCGCAGGGCCAGGGAGAGACAGCTGAACTGGGTGGATGGAAATCTGGTGGAGGAAAAAAACCAGGAGGAGTCTGGGTATGAATCAGCCTGACAGCCATGGGGTTTAAGGACTTTTAGGGACTAAAATTTGGGTTTGCTCTTAGGTGCTTGAAAAATGGCAACATGAAGATTTACAGACCCTTGAGAGAAGTGAAATATCCCAACTAAGGTTAACTGCGACCTGCTTATTTCTTTGGAAAGCTTCGCCCTGCCTGCTTGTGATCCTGCATGGTGTGAAGCGAGCTGGCAATGTCCAAGGCAGCACCCTAGGAGAAGCCGGTCATTCATTACAGAGATCATTTGTCGCATATAGTAGTTCTGCTAGGCTAACCGTCATTTCCACGATGATCGCTTCTCCACTGCTTCCTTGCCTGCACTGCTTCACCAGGATCTTGGCTGTTATTTGTTTTCCCTTTTACAATTTGTGGTTCTCATGCAAGGGTTTTCCTCTCACCATAAAAGGCTCTGCCAGTCGCAGCACTGGGAATGTCTGAGTAGGGGAAGGAGACAATAAATAGCGGAGTGCAAAGATGCCCTTTGCTTGAACTGACAGCTCAGAAATTTGAGCTGAAGTGAGTTTCTGCCAGGTTTACAAGCAGGGGCATCAGCCCAAGAACAGTAATTGTTTTAGATGTATATCTCCAAAGAACAACAATCCCAAAGGAGGAATTATCCTTCTCACAGAACATACAAGCGCAGTACTCCATTGCATCAAGTCCATTGAGATTCAAGTTGTACTAAGCCCAGTTTCCCTGGTTTGCCTTTCTTCTTGCATTTTGCTCCTGCAGCAAAATTACTTCTTCTCAATCAGTGATAACTTTCTCAAGAGTAGACATAAGGCCTCATAGAAAGCCACAAACACACTTTGGAAACCTAGCCGTGTATCAGGCTTATTCTACCAACATATGCTCCAGGCTGCCTCTGGTGAAGAGTTGAGCTGCTGGTGCTGACCCTGGAGATTTGGGGTGTATTTTCAGCAATGTCATTCCTCCTCTCTCACTGCTCCAGCTTCTGGCACCAGGTAGTGAAGACCACAGGACAGCACCAGCTAATGTCCTGGATGTGCTCAAATTTCTAAGTCTGGTCCTTGCAATATTTGGGCTTAAGGGAGTACAGCCTACACGCCTCAAGGCATGCCCAAGGCTGTCTCATCTTGCAGCAGATCTTCTTGACTCTGGATGTGTACAAGCCCATACCAGTAAGGGTGCTCCTTAGTTGTTAGCACATCACACAAGGAGCCAAGGAGTTGTGTTCAAGTCCCCTTTTTGCCTGGAGACACCTGAATCCGCAGCCTGCCTTGCCCAAGGAGCATATCTTCCCACCATGTTTCAGAGCCATCTCACAACCTTGCCTCTGCAGGCTGCTTAACTTCACACAGTAGACTTAAATAGTGAGTGATGTAAGAAGTAGGAGTGTCCTAACCAGTGAGAAAGTGGATGGAAAATGGCATACCATGCCCAGCGTCCCTCCTTCTTACTATGCCATGTGCTCCTTTCCCCAACCACCCTTTTTCTTCCAAAGGCAAAGGCTCACCTGTTTGCAGGGTGCAGCATAAGGTCAATACTTATAACTCCTCGGAAGCACTATGCCTTCCCTGCAGACTTCATGTCGTTTCTTAACTGGCTTCAGCACTCTGTGCTCAAGTGTGCTGGATTTCATGACTACTAATCTTAATTACCTACCTTGCTTTATGCATAGTGGGGAGCTTTACGATTTTCTGAGCTCGCCCCACTTTCCTCTCCTCCCTAGCACTGTGCAGTACCTGTTACAATGGCGGTTCTTTTGCTCTGTATGAATAGCAAATTTTCAGTCTTGTGAAGTCATCAGCCCCAAGGAATTCTTGTGGCTAGAGGATTTCCCAGTGCTTCAAAAAGGGTTGCCTTGCATCTGTTTTGAACATTAATCCCATACATTTGCAATAGAAAGATATACTGCAGATAATACGTATCATACATAAAAGCTTTTTCTATAGATAGATAGATGGTTATATATACTTGTATTATATAGAAATATATAGATAAATATATATTTTTCAGTATTCTCTTGCCCTTGGCCTGAAAGCCAATGGTTATTTTCTGTCAAACCTCTGATTATATTTTTTCCCATCTAAATTTTGTCTTCATATTTGAAATCTGCACCAATTCCTGAAGATTAATACAACAAAGAGGCACTACTGGGGGCTGCAGGAGGACATTTTTCATCTAAATTCTGATAAACCTAAGTGCTGCTCATTAATTTTTGTGTCCCAGAGGAGTGCCTGGAGCCTGCAAAATAATTTCCTTCCAACAACTTGCATAAAATTTTGCACTGCACTTTGGATCCAAGCCAGGTTGTCGGGGTTGTTATTTATTGCAACTAGTAAAAATGATTCTCAGCTGTTTTAAGTCAGAGACATTCGAATGACTTTGGTGGAGCTGTGCTCGTTTGCCTTGGCAGTTCAGCAAATACACTGTAATAAGAACTAACAACGTTGACATATCAGCTACTGTCACAGCAGTTACCAGAGGATTTTGAATCACTCACAGGAGGAAAGGCAAAAAGGAGAAAGAAGCCTCCTTACAAAGACACTGTGAGCTAGCTGCCTAGCTCAAGACTCCCAACACTAGAAGTCCCCACTTTAATGTACCTTCATGCCCACACGCTCCCTTTTTTTTCAGTTTTTCATGTAATCCATTAAACAACTTGTGGCCACCAGTACTGATTAAACCCACCTTCTGCCACTATAGCGAGCTAAGGTCCCTCCTGGTGTCTTCACAAACAAGAACTAAAGCAAAGCCAAGAGGCAGTTGCCCAAAAGAGAAGCTGCAACCAATGAAGGGGAAAGGGGCATCTGAGGCAGTGATGCTAATAAGCCCCATCAAAGAATGACAATTAAGAATTGTCAGTGGCTTGATGCACAGAAGAAACCTTAAGAGGCAGGCTATCATGTCCTCCGTGCAAATGCCTCAGGCGATCTTAAAGGTGACTGCTGTCTGACAAGTGAATGCATGCCAATTCAGTCTCTTCAGTGGAAGGCTGTCCTGGTTTGAGGTATCTGCTCTACTATATACTCTGAAAAAGAGAAGCAGAAATCTCTGAAAAATGTTGAAATTGTGGCCTGGTTCTTCCCAAATCAATTGGCTCTTCATCTCAGCTGTTGTCTACTTGTAGAAGGAGCACATAATACTCACATTGTGCCTGGAGAAACATGAGATAAGGGGTGAAATAAGCTGGGACCTTCAGCTCCTTGCTGCACGGAGCGTTTGCTTTTGGGATGTCGGCTAGCTGGCAGACCCTGAGCCCTACCGGTCAACCTACACCTCAGCTGCACAAGCCTGGGAGATGGAACTTCTCTTTTCCCCATGTGTGCTTAACTCCCGGTCTAAGCAAAGAGAAGCCGACACTGTGCCTTTCTAACTCTTGTAGGGTAGGTGGCTGACTCCAGGCTTTTGCTGTAATGATCTCTCTTCACATAAAACCTTTCTCACCGACATAGCTAGACAATGATGTCATTCTTCTTCTCAAATAAACAGAGTTCCCAGCTCTTAAAATCAAAGGCAATCTCTTCTCATATTTCCCCTGGGCTAGATCCCAGTGTCTTCTCAGGATGCATATTTGTGCCTGTTGTTATTTCTGATTGATTTTTAATGTATTGCATTTGATTCTATGTTTCCACATTCATCCTGGCCACCTGATCAATGTGTTAAATAATTGAAAACTTGAGATGACACACCCCAGCAGTAAGTCAGGCTTGTTAATATGACACAAACATTTTCGTGCTCTGTATTTTCTGACTCCAAGACCCTTTGCAGTGGCTGCAAAGTTTTGGTGGTTGATCAGGCCATTTATTGCTTTTGAGGTCTCTGCAACCTTTATGGATCAAAGCTTGGCTGGTGTAGTTCAGTGTGGCTCCATTTACTTCAGTTAAGCATCACAGGTTTCTGCCTACTGAAAATCTGGTTTTGCATCTTTTTCTGTCTCTCTTCTGCCTTCTCCTCAGAATGTCTATAAGAACCAAGGAGGACAAGATTTTAAAGCCTGCTGATGGGCATTGGGTGATGAACCCACACCAACGTTAATGGGAGCAAGACAGCAAAATGTCTGTTCTGCAGATTTCACCTTTAATGTTTAGCAAGTCAAGTGGATTGGTTCCTTCAGTGCAGCAATAGGGACTGATCCAAAACCATCTGAAGTCAAGACAGTTTTGCATTTATTTAGCAAGTTTCATAACTGTCGTGATGAACTCCTCCCAGTCCAATGACTTCTGCAGATCTTTATGCAGCACCCACAGAACTGCCTGGCTTCTCATATACTATCTCTTTAGTAAGAATCTGACATGCTGGATGCTATACTCCTGACTCAGCAGCTATCAAGCGTTTTATTCTCCGTCCCTTTTTAATGTTAAAAAAATAATAATCAAGTGATTGTAGCTCATGTTTCCACCTTTTATTTCACTCCTGGAGGTTAATACCAATGTTATTGGAAGAGAATATTGCAGAGCCTAGTTTTCTCTTCTGGTGTTATTTTTATATACCACTTTTGATCTCAGGAAACCTTTTCATTCTTGCTCTGCTGGTGTTTAATAATATTTTAACTAAGGCTTCAGTGCACATGATGCCACATGCTGCTCATGTGAAAAGACGGGAGTGGAGTAAGTGACAGTGGAGAGGCCGCAGATCATGGCAGAGATCAGGGTTTGAGGTAGACATCATGTGTGTAATGGCACAGTCTGGAAACTGGGCAGAATCATAGGCAAGTGAGGAGAAACAAGTAAAACTAGAACATAAAGTCATCAGGTTTTCAGAACTTCTGATGGATAGCAGGCAGGTCAACTTTCTTTCCTGCTGCTCCTGTAGTCCTACCAGCTGAGGATCACCTCTGCTGGCTGAACAGATGCTGTCAGAGTGGACCCAGAGAGTCCTGTAATGGCTTATGCTTGTGATTGCAGCTGACTTTATGGCAAAGGTGCTCTCTCGTTTCAGATTATGCTACGTAAATTCAGAATCAAGCAGCCTCTTTCCAAATCCTTAGGGTTTAAACAGGTAAATAGTAAAAAGGGAAATAAAGTGACAGACCTAGCTGTGACAAAGGGCCTCAGAAATACGTACTGTCCCTCTGGTACTTTCCTGATAGAGACAAATATCTGTTCCTCAACAGGCTCAAGAGCACTCAGACCTCTGTCCATGTGTCCTCTCTACTGGGAATGGTGAGGTTAACCCTACAGTGAGAGAAACATTCCTTTAAGGGGTCTTGGTCAGGTCTACTAAATTCAGCTCATACCAAGCGAAACAGATGACTATGTTCTTGGGCTCTGAAAGCAATGCATGACTTCCAGGGGCATCTCCGAGCAGAATAACTGCCAGCAAGGTGGGCCTGCCAAACACAGGCATAAAATGTGCGACCTGTGTTTGGAAGTGTGGGTGCGGTGCAGTTGGACATGCACCAGGGAGAGGGACAAAGGACCTTCTCTATTTCCACTCTAAAAGCCTCAGGGCCGAGAAGCAATTCCTCATACCTGGTGCTCGTGAGGGGACACAAAACACCGTGTGATGTGAGGCAGCCAGCTGGCTTGCTGAGGGGATCTTCATCTTGTCGAGCTTGGCTCAGCCTTGAACAGCAGGAAGAAACTGCAACACCATTTCCCAGAAGTTTAGCTGGCAATAGCAGTGATTGCAAATGCTTAGCAAAGTGCCTTTTGTCACATTTTGCTAACAAAGCAGGGGTCAGGTCCCTTCTGCCTCTTGGGATATAAATATCTTAATTAGATCTTTCAGAAAGAGAGAAGAAAAAATCTAGAAGCCTAGGAGATATTTTATTATTTCTTCTTTATTTTTAGTATTAAAAGTATAACTCAAGTAGTGCTGGCACCAGGATGCATAATCCACTTAGTAGGGCAGAGAGGGCTCTTGAGCTGTACCACAAATGCATCATTTGATAACAGTAATGAAAAAGACAGCAATCTATATCTGCAAATAGCATTAGAGCAGAGTTGGTTTGGGGACCAAAGGAAGCTGATGCTGAATTTATGAGGCAGACATCTCAAACATTTGAGACCAGTGCTTTCTTTCCTCCTCTGTTTTGTTTCATCCTCCCTTACTTTTTTTCTTTTTTAATAATTTGACCCTTTGCTTGGGCCACCTCTTAGCCCTATAGTCAAAACAATTTAGTCAAGAGAAGCTGTGGAGTGAAGTGGGCCTGCCTTGCCTCATGGGCTGAGTGGGACCAGGCAGCTCCTGCTCATTTACCCTGCCCTGCAGGCCTTGCTCCGTTGCTGCATCTCCTCATGGTGCACGTGCTCTGAGATGCACACACCACATGGATTCATGCCTGCAGTGTCTGCCACTGAGCTGGGGCTCAAAGAGCTACAGGGCCAGACAGGAGAGACCCCATCCAGCTAAACACCAGACAGGATCTTCTCCAATAGAGGTGTCCCATGTAATCTTTCTCCATCCCATTTCACGCTACCCATCACATGGCTCCTAAAAGCAGCCTCCTAAAGGAGGAGTAAGCATGTTGGAGGAAATATGTGGGATCTGCAGGGAACATGCATGGGTAAGAAAAACACATAAGAAATGCTCTACCACTGATGCACAGCAGTCCTCTTGGCCAGTTGTGGCAGTAGGAAATGCTGCTTAGGGAGAAGACACAAGCCCATCCACTTACATGAGTTTCTCCATTTCCTTTGTGCTTTGTGTTTCCTTGTCTGCTGTCAAAACCCGCAAGTTGCAAAAATTCTCTTCCCCTCTGTATAGAAGCAGCTTCTTTCTTTTCTGTTTTAAACCAGTCCCCTTGACCCCAGTGTTGCAGGATTTGATGAGCTATGGCTCCACTTTAAGTTTGCCTTCCACTTTACTGATTTTGCATGTGCCTGTCTCATACCCTTCAGCCCAGTCCCAGACTAAAACCTCTCAGCTTTTTTAGTGTCCTTGAAAGTAGCTTCTCCATCTCCTTGGTCATTTTAATTCTCTTTTCTTTCCTTTCTCTACATCCAGCATGTCTTTATTGGAGACGAGAGGGACAAGACCTGCACTGTCTGCTGAAAATGCAGGTGCATCAAGATTTTCCCATTCACACCCTTTTCCAGCTCTTTGATGAACATGCTGAAAAAAACTGGTGCCAACACTAACGTCTGCAGGATCTTCCACTAAGCCCCATTAGGCAAATGGGGCAGTATGCAGCTTTACAAAGCCATACTAGTTATTTCTCAATACACTGTGTTTATCCATATGCTGTGTGACCTTAGTCTTGACAGTAGGCTTTTATCATCTTCTCAGGACTGTAAGTCACCCATTGGTTGATGCTTCCATCTGACACCCTTGCTCTTTGCAGTGACAGGTTATGCACTTCAAACAGCAGATCTGCAGGTTCACACCTGAGTTCCCACTCAGCCCTCCAGTGAATGCCATCTGGTCATAGGAACTTGTTAACATCTCATCAACCACAGAGCCAGACACTTCTCGGTCTTTCAGCCTCCTGTTAGTACAGACCAGCACTTGCAAATTTTGCCTTTGCTCTGTGTCCTGGCACATGCCAAGCAGCCAGAATTGCAGGTAAACTAATTTTCTGGGTGGTTGTGCTCTCTATTTCTCTACTGATCCTTTCTTAGACACAATAATTGTTAGTTACATCCACCTTGTAGGCTGTACCGGTATGAACAAGGTACTTTTTCCCAATGCAGAGTGGACATACTCCTCTATGGCCTTTCTCCTTTCCTGTGCCTGCAGACAAGCTCCGTTATGAAGAGGGATAGTCCTTTCTGCATGGGTTCCTCTTCTCCTGAAAGGTTTCCCAGATCCATACCACCTACCTCTTCACGCCATCACCTACCTCATCCACAATTCGAGGCTCTGAATTTCTGCCCTGACTCCTCAGCCTTACACGCGGCAGGGGATTTCAGACAGTGTTCCCACGGAGATCACAGCCCCCAGTCTCCAGTTTCGGCATTGAGACAGTGAAGTTCATATCCCAAGGCAAGAGAGACTTAGAGAAACAATGGTTCACAGGCAAGACCCATTGCAGTTCTGCAGAGGGCTCTGCCTCATGATGACTGGGTGCTAGTGGTGGCCCAGGAATTCTTGATCTGACCCTGCTGATGAAGGTCTTACCTCATAGATACTCTCTCCATTCAGTGTTTTGCATCTCCTAAAACATTTCCTTGATTTTTTTCAAACATGCCCCTGAGCCATGCTGTCTGAGATGTTTGTCCATAGCAGCTGGAAGGGAATCTTGAGCTTTTTTCTGATATGTGAAGACTCACAGAAGAATGGCTTCTGGCTTCATCAGCTCTGTAGCTTTTACCATCATAGATCACTTTAACAAGATTGCTAGCAAACCTTAGAAGAACAGCTGTGATCTGAATGGGCTTGGACAGGGGAGCAGGGCGTAACTCAGTCTCTCTTTTCTAAAGAACACGGGGTCCTGGCAGGACCCTCAAGGCTCTTAAAAATTTTGGGGATTGGGAGGAGGTAATTTTTAAAAAAACATACCTAAATGCCAAGCCTTTCACTTGCATTTATTTCTGTGAGTTCTTCCTTACACTCTGTTAACAAGCTACAAGAAGACATTGCATCTCCAGGAAGTTGTACGAGCTGTGCAGGCTGCACAGTGCGGCTAAGGAACCCTGGGGGTCACAGAGAACAAACTCCTTCAGCAGGGTAATGACATGGGAACACAGGAGAGCTTGTAGGGACAGAAGAAGGGGTGAATCCTGGAGAAACAGGGAAAAAGACTGCCCTCAGGACAGAAAGGCAACTGCAGTAGCAGAATTAACTGATAAGTCCTACCCTCCCACCCTGCTAAGGTACTGGCACAGGAAAGGCATGCAGACTTTTGTGCTTAATATAATCCCAAACTGGTTTTATTGCTGATTTGTTTAATTTTTCTGTTTTACTGACGGAAATATTACTTGGTCCTGTCCTTTTGCTAACCTGAAACCAGGTTTTCCTGCTAAGCAACTGCAGAGTGTCTTGCATGCAGGAGGGCTGCCTGTGGTTCTACATCATGTTGCAGAAGACACAAGCTGAGCCAGCGCTGACTGTGGAGCTGCAGAGCTACAAGCTGGAAGCCATGAGAGAGGAAGAGGAGAGCTGGAGCACCTAGCAGGAGCAGCTAGACAAGTGCAACTCAGCTACAGCAAGCATCAGCATTTACTTGCCCAGGAAGACAGTAAGCAAGTCCTAAAATGTTACTGATGAGAAAGAAGAAATCTGGTGGTTTATTGGCTGTGCTAAAAATATATATCCATGCACACTGAAAAGGAGTGATTGGTCTCTATGGTACTTGGTTTTCTCTGTGCTATCTTTCCCTTTCCTCTCTTCGATAAACTCATGTTTGTTAATCCAGGCTTTTAAAGGGGAAAAGTTAGGTCATTGAGCACCAGACAGTTTAAAGTTAACCTTTTGTGTTTTAGTCTCACATTCTTTTATTATGACCACTAAAATTTAAAAAGCAGCCATTGCTGCTGCAGTGAAGTCCTGGTGGAAAGCGTCCATATGCTCTATACAAGACCGTCAGCTGAAGTAAAACTATGTGTTTCTGCTAAAGAAAGTAGAGAAATTATTTTTCTCATCCTCAGACACTGAAAATAAGTCATTGCATTTTTCAAAATGCAGTGCATATGTTCTCTCTCTGCCTGGGAGAGGAAAGGCCATACCACAGGGGAGGTCAATGTTTCTCTTCAACTTGGTATCCTTGAAACTTGTGCTTAAAAAAAAAAAAAAAGAAAGAAAAAAATACCAAATAAAAAACAAAGAAAGAAAACCTGGTGTTCTCCCATCATCCTGTGATTCCAGGAGCTGGAACACTGGCTCTCATCTTGTGGCAGTACTGAATTATTTTATGAACTCCCCACCCATCGGCCCAGAAATAGGCCATGCTGGGAAGTGTCTCACATTTCAGCAAGGTGTGGGCCAGGAAGGTGTCATCTCTGTCACAAGAGCATAGGAAGGCATATTACTTGTGGCCAGCACCTCAAATACCCAGGCTGTACAGGAATATCGTTACTGTCCTCACCATGCTGCGGCTACACCTGCCCTGGGAATCACCATTCCTGCACCAGTTCTCACAAGTGTAGCACACAGACACAGGATTCTGACGACCTGGAACATATCTTTAGCTTTGCCACTTATTGGGCTTCCTTCACCCAAAGCATCTCCACAGCCGCCAGGGGCGATGGCACAGAGGGCTCCTCCTAGCTGGACTGGTTCAATGCCACATGCCACCATCAGCATCTCGGGATGCTTCGCTTGCTGCTGTGAGGGCAGCAGGGCTGCCTGTGGCATCACTTGCATTTATTCACCAGGTCTCTCAACAGCTCAGAGGAAAAACATATCTGCCTCTCTGGCAGAGTTCAGTTAGAGGGAACACCAGACTTTCCTTCTTTTTACAAGCAAGTAGAAAATAAATTGACTGCTTACCTTTTATTTTAATTTAAGTAAGTGAAAACATGAGTTGTTTTTCTTTATAAAACTAAATGCATTCAAAATTGCTTAAAATCAAGTCAGGTGAGTCTAGTCTAAAAACTAGAGCTGCCATTTGAAGGGCAAAGGAAACCCTGAGCCAATGGAAATCTCTACCTGAGCCCTGGGGAAGAGGGTGTTTCAAAAAGGTGAAGTCAGCTTTGGAGAACAGTGACTTCCAAAAGTGCACAGAGAATATTTTCTTCATTCTGAAGCACTTATTTGGCTATTCAGAGCTGAGAACTGGAAGGTAAAAGGAAGGGCAGAAAAGTTTAATTTTCCTCTTCTAATCTATGAATATAAACAAGATGTAAAATGAGATTTATTACTGTTAAAATCTTGAAGGTCATTATGACCAGGAGCTAAATTCAAATCACTGGCTAAGGATCGTATTACTTATGTTTAATAAATGACTTAGTTTTAAATGTTGGACATGTTTTGATAAACCTTCTCTTTTGCAGTATGCATATAGTACTTCTATGTAATTACAAAGGAAAAAAAAGAAGAAACGAGATACCTCTTTCCACACAAACACCATGCAAAACCTCAGTTGAAATGCTGTTTGGGAGCTGACTGAATCCTGGCTCTCTTCCAGAAGCTGTTCAACCAAGATCACAAGAAAGAATCTTTAACTAGGAAAAGCAAATGGGTCTTCATGAGCCTCCAGCACCATAAAGAAAGTAAAAATTATTAATCCGAATAAACATATTAAACCTTGTAACTGGGTGAAGAACAGCTGTGGGTCCTGAGTGTATTCCCAGCTCAGCCAAAAGATACGCTGGATTTTATGAGCAAACGAGAATCAGACTTTCTTTGAGGAGAAAACAAACCTAAAAGCCCACATATAGCCAAATGTAAGCAATAATTTAAATTGAAGGTCCCTGATTTTTGATTTAAATCATGATTAAACATGATGTTTTAAATCATCATGATAAATGAGTTTCCCCTCTTGTCAGGACTCTCCTTATTAAGCTGACACATCTAAATTCTTAGTCAGAAAGTCTCAGCTATTAGTCAACAGAGGTCTCCTGGAGGGGAAAAAAAAGGTTTAATCCTGCTTTCCCATCCCCCTTTTTCAAGTAATTCGATTTTCTTCTATTGATCCTGTTTTTGTCACAGATACCTGGCCTCTTTGTCATAAGGAATGTCACCTGCAGTTAAAATCATGGTAAGCAGAACACAGATTTCCCAGAGCACGTGGTTAAGATATTTATTAAGAAAATGCAGATGAAGGTCATACTTTGCCTAGTTTTTTTAGGATCTGTGTCCATGTGAAGTCTCCCTCCCACTCAACCTTGCTTTTCTGGTTGCGGTTTTGTGATGCACAGACCAAACGCGACGCCAGTATACCTGCCCAAGCCAAGCATGAGACTTGTGGCAGAAGGTTCCCCCTGCAGCCTCCTTTCTGCCACTGTTACCCAGCAGATCCCTGGAGCGGCAGGAGAGGATGATTGATTCTCAATTCGTGTCATCACCGCTTTGCACACCCATATCTTTGAGCAGATGCTCCACCGGTTCCTTGTGTGTCAGTGGGCAGGCAGATTTGTTTTCTCCAACAGCCACTTTAGCAGTCAAGCTTGTCTCACCCTCTCTGCCTGATTTTGAGCACCACAATGCCCGGGCACAGAGAGCCAGATTAACAGCACAACACAACCAGCCCACCTGGAGACCCAGGTCCAGCTGCACAGCAGCAACAAAACATGACTTTCCATGGAAGGGGGGAGGGCTGCAGAGGGACTTGCATGACCACATGCTGTTGACATCTCCAGGTGGGTTGCCAAACCTACAGGAACTTTTACCTTAGTGCAATATTGCCCTGGTCCACGAGGGGCCATTGCAGAAAGCTCTTCCCCATCCCTCACCCTGGTTTATTCTAACACAGTGCTCTTCTGAGAAGGTGCTCGTAAACACCATCAAGGGTGCTTCAGTCATCCTTGGTAATTCTTTTGAATTATTTTAAAAATGTCTGTTAGCAACCAAACAAGGAGGCAAACTCTCGAAGTTTTTCTTTTGTAACCTCTAATTGTCCACTGTTAGTTGTATTCTGTCATGCAGCTTCTGGTGTTTTGCTTTTTTTTGCTAAACATCCAGTATACTGGAGTTTTACTTCTTTTAAGTAACAAATAAGAAAACCCAGATGAGAAATCCCTGCTACATAGGAGGCATCTTTGTCATGCACTTGGAGTGTCAACACACTGCAGAGGCAAAGGGGTGATAGCCGGGGAGAACTCTACAGGTGACAGTGACAGACAAGCAACCCCAGCACCTGATGACAAATTGAGTCCGGGAAGGCAAAACTGGGGGGTTTGTCAACAACCAGGACACCATACGGAAATGGCACTGTCCCTCCCTGTGCAGACCAGGAAAGATGGGCCAGACCTTACTGGTTTAACTGCACAATCCTATCTGCTGCTGTAGGAAGTACTTTATCTGCAAATTAAACTTCAGAAATGTAGAAGAAGGATCAATCACATCTCAATTTGATCCTGGGTGGGATATCAATATGAATATCATAACGTTAATAATGACATGTAGATTCTTCTTATAAAAAGGAAAGAAAAGTCATATGACATTAAATGCTTGCAAAATGGCACTTACCCATTTTCTTCATTTGTGTAAATAAACTGTAGTATTAATATACCAATTCATATTCATTTAGTACTATAGTATTACTTCTGTAAAATTATTGATGTAGTATGACTGATCAATAAACTGCAGATAACTGCTGCTTGGGAGTAAGCCTAGATGTTTGTAAACACAGCTTCTCACAATGGGCTGTGTTATTTTTCCTTTTCCTCCTTTTGTGCTTTCCTGCTGTCACTGTCATTTTGCATTTAGCTTACTGTGCAGGCAGCTCAAAGAACCTGCAGTGGACTGAATGTGAATACGACCACTAGTGGCTATTTCTTGGAGCATAGTTCTTTTTAGGATGATAAGGGGAGGTCTATGTTCATAGGATCTTGGGTGTCACCAGTGCTGTTGAACTCAGTCCCGTGTTGTGTTGGGCAATGCAGAGCAGATGTATATCACAGACAGGACAGCAGGCTGCCTATGCCACGTACACTCCACATGTCTCAGAGTGCTTCCTGACACAGCCTAAAGGGCATATGGGCAGGGTATATAGTCCCAAGCCAGTGCCCTGGATCCAAGAGAAACAGTAGCTTCAGGTGATCCTAAAAGCAAACCACGCTCCATTGTACAGAGCAGAGCAGAAAGAACATCAGCATCTCTCCACAAATCTGTCCTGAAGGGAAAACTATCTTCTGAACATAAAGATTGGTGTTAAATCTGGGTTGCAAGGATGCACAAGAGGCATTCACAGCAATGTAAGGCTGATGCCATGTAAGTCCTGTCTTGACTACGGTCAGTTCCAGGAGCGGTGTTGGGGAACGGTAACATGCTTCACATCCTACTTCTGTAATAATATTAAATTAACACACAGTTTGGCGTGAATTTGTAAATAAACCATAAAATGGTTCATGTGCAATTCACATGCCATTCACATGAATGATTCAAACAAAAAACAACAAACAACCAAACCAAACAATTCAAGATTTCCTGAATTTGATACAATGGCAGTTTTCTCCTTTGCTGTACAAAGAGGATCTTGAAGAGACAGCGGTCCGTAAGTGCAGCACACTAAAAGCCACTCATCATGCCCACATTTGCTCGGGCTGCTTGCCAACGAGGTACCCCTGAAGTTCAACCCCTTCAGTCCAGAAGTCTGAACACTTAGTTCACTTCTCATCGTCGTAAGTATTTGGGCACATCATTCCAATGATTACGTGTCATGGGAAATCAAACAGAGCTTTGAGTACCTCCTTCAAATCATACTCGAGAATATTTGTGCTTCGTGCAAGGGAGCAGGAAGGATTCCCTGGGCTGGCAGGGCAGGAACTGCAAGTGACCACATCATAAGCCTTTTCTCATATGAAGGACCATGTATTTTAATTTTCCTGCCCGACTCCTCAGCTGAGATAACCAAGCGAGGGCTAGTTCCTCTCACTTTTCAGGTGAACGAGATGCAGAGCTCATACCCTGCTTTGGGGGAGGTTCAGCCTTTCCGAGAGGGATACGACATAGCAAAGCGACGGGCACCACACGGCGAAAAGCCCCGGGGGTCCAGCTGCGGTGGGGCAGCGGTGCCCTGCCTTGCAGTGGCACCTGGTGGCCATGCGGGAGATTACACCCGCCGTGTGGGCACTCCTGCTCCCTGCCCCCCGCACTGCTGGGCTCACCGGAGGGGTTTTGCCGGAAGGTTTTTTCGCTCCTCGGGGGGAAGGTGGGGGGATGGTGTTAAATATTGATATGGGTTCTGAGGATGCGGTTGGCTGAGGCATCATGGATGTGAATTCAGGCTAATCAGCACAGGATGTATTGACCGTGAAATGCATCCACAGGGCTGAGTCAGTCCTGTCGTCTCTCAAGGTTATGTTGCCCCATCTGTTAACGAGCATATGGGACAATTTCACAGCCAGTCCCGCTGCTCTTTGGGGCATTGGGATGCTGATGCACCAAACAGTATTTTGGGTACCCACAGTCACCCCTGCTCCTTGTGTCAGACAAAAGGACAGACTCCCTATCTCCCAAAATTAGGCTACATCCATCCATCCACCCTGGACACCTTTCATGCACTACAGCTGCCATCCAGCCTATGTCAGGGCAGATCCCACAGCCTGCTCTGAGGACAGTGGGTCTGTCACATACCAGAGGACATATCTGTCCCCACCCTGCGGCAGGGAGAGAAGTCAGCTGCGGGTGCATGGCCCTGCTCCGTCACATCACCATTGGCTGTAGCATGGTGCCTGACCCCCTCCGACACTGAGGAGCTGGCCTGCCAGTGAGCAAATCAAAGCCTTCACCAAGCAGTGTTCCCACCTGGAGCAAGAAAAAGGCCAAGTGGGCTGCAAACTCGTGAGGCGTGTCCCTGACTCAAAGGGTTTGAGATGGGAGCTGAGTGGGACAGGTCTCCCAGTCCCCCAGCAGCAAGTGGTGCCTGAGAAGGAGCACTGCCCATGATCCTGGGCTGAGAGTTCAGTGCCTTTTTTGGGAAGACACATTTCTGCCTCTCCTTTCCTCTCCATTAGCAGCCTGGCACTTGCTCCCAATTCCTTTGCTCTTCTCCTTGGTAGACTCGACCATATGCACTCCACAGTGAAATGCTGCAAAATCCCATGTTGAACTGTGGCAGTCTGAGTCACTTCTGTGCAGAGCCACAGGTGACAGAAATAAAGGAGAAGTCATTGTGAGAGAGGGATGAGATTTGACCCCATGCTGCCACCAGCTCCTTCTGCAGAAATACTGTAATACCTTCGACCCTGTGAAGCACAGGCATGTGTGGGCCAAGAAAAAAAAACAAAAAAACAAACAAAACAAAAAAACAACAAAAACACAGACAAAACCAAAACCAAAAAAAATAACAACAGCAAAAATCACATGCAAAATATCTACTGTTTGGTCCCCTTACAGAGAAATTCAAGGTCTCAAAACCAGACTTTCCAAGTGTCAGCATATTCAGATGTTTCTATCTATCATCTCAGGCGTCGAATTACTTAGCCTCTTTTCCAAAGATGTCCCTAGCAAGGAATACTCCAGCAGGACATCTGCTTGAGTCTGCAAAGAGCCTGGAAAGAAGCGCTGCCAAGCATAATCTCCTCTAGCACCTTAGCAGTAGATTTGGCCACAGACAGGGGAAACGCCCTCAGGAAGCTGACCCCCCTCCATGCAAATGAGGAACAACTTTCTGGTGGGTTTTCCCATGGGTACAGGTATGAATACCTTTACATAGCAGCTCGTGAAGAGGTACAGAACAGGTGCGGTACAGCTTCTGGCTGTTCTCCACTGATGCTGGAGTGGACTTCAAAGGAAAAATAATGCCTACAGGAGTGAAGAGACAAGAAGTCATACACACACTTTAGGCTGACTGCAGCTGTATCTTCTTCTCCGTAAGTGTAAAAAATTCTACAGCCTTGCAGCTTTCCATAGCACCCAAATCACTATTGCTGTGCCTATAGAAAAAACTCTGGATATCTTCCCCCTGTCCTCAGCAGCACCCCTAGAGCTGGTTTTCCATCCAGCAAACTAATTTTTCGCTCTAGAGCAGAGCCCCAGTGCCAGGTAGCAGGCATGCCTTTTGTTCTGGTGGGAGAAGGGATGCTGGAACAGCTGCAGCATGGGGGCATAGACACACCTCAGTAGCCCTGCCCATCAAAAGTGGTTGGCTCTGCAGTGACCACCATCCTCCCACTATGCCACCCAACATTTGCATTATCTACAGCCTTCTGTGTCCTGATGGTCTCACCAGCTCCCACACAGTGGGCCAGGGATTTAGGATCCAATGACGCATGGTTTCTTCATGCTTCTCTTAAAAAAGCATTCTTAAAAATCCAGTAATAATAGCAAATTGTGTGGACAACGCCTTCTATCATCTCTGAGCTGGGCAGGCCCCAAAAAGGTGAGCTCTTGTTCGAGTGCTTGCATCTGTTTATTTCCTAAACCTACATTTAGGTCATGTATGTAATGGCATTTTCTCCCTTAATAACTATCACCGGCCTCCTTGTGCAAGATGCAAGAGGTCTGCTTTAACACGTGCCAGCCATGAGCTGTATGGCGAAGTGCCATCAGGCGAGCGGTGCAAGGCGAGCATGTAGCAAGGGTAATCCTGACTGTAGTTAAACTACACTCTAGTCACAGCAACTCCTTGCCTTCACCTGCATGTCTCCAGCTCTGTGGAAACCTCGGTTTTAAGCCTCTACAGTAGTGGGTTATCCCTCATAACAGGACTTGTCACTCCAGACCATGTCACAGGGGTGGCAGACATGGCCAAGGCTGACTCCTGAGCAGGATTACTTCCTCATGATGCCATATGCATCTGAGCAGCACCACCCCCAGAAGACACATTCATGTCAGCACATCTAACGCAACTTGCCCTACTTTAAGAACAGCTCAGAGTTGTCTTCCAGAGGCTTTCAGGTGTGTGATCAGCAAGCTTACCTCAACTTTCACACCTCTTGGCCACTATCTTCTCTGCTGCTACCAAAAAAAACCCTGAAAAGCAACGCTATTTTCTTCCAAAATACTGCCGACAGTCATGGCAGCGAGGTTGTTCCTAAGGAGCACGCTTGCCCAGCAGGAGCCAGTACACAAAGCTGTTCTGCCTTTCTTGGGCGACTCCTCCCCTTATGGGGCAGGCTGACTCTGACAAAACAAAAGCAAGTCTTAATGCTGCCTGCCATGGGCAATCTTAAAAACAGCTCTGTGGTGACAACCAGCCATGGGGGCATGGAGCTAGCTCCTCTGCCCATACAGGCTATCCCTCTCCAACTTCACCTGAAACCTTCCTTTTGTCTTCTTTCTCACTCTCTCCAGTGAGTGACCATCAATTCCCACCAGAAGACGTGCCCAGATGGACAGGCTGGCCTTCTCAGGAGTCTAAGCAGGGACAGGGAGGGGGGGTCTATCAATGAGAGGGTGCCACAGCAAGGGGGCAGAGCCTCCCTTTCCTTTGGACCTGCCCCAGTTGCCCCAGCTGATATTTCAAGTCTTTTCTTCCTATTTAAAGAGTGGAGCACAGTGAGCAAGCACTACTGAGCATGGAGAGGAACCCTGCTCCAGTAACAATGGAGGAGCAAAGCTATCTTGCATACCTGTCCCCTGTGCCTCCACAGCCCAAGGGTCTGGGACCAGCTTCTCTGTGGCAAGACTCGTTTGAAGCTGGAGCAAGGCTTTTCAACCAAACCAAAAGTGCAGTCCCTCTGTCACACCACCCTCTGAGTGACCTGCGACCTGCAACCTGCAGTGACAGCCAAAATGTTGTCCCTGTGGCTGCTGCCTACTGCCTGCATGCCTGGTCATTGTTTTGGCTGTGGGCTTTGACTCTAGTCATTAGGCCAGACAGTCCAATTCTGACCTCTCAGACAGAAGAAGAAGGGTTTTTCTTTAATTCTAGATTAAGTCTTTTTAGGCAATGAAGAGGCCTTTTCTGATCAGAGTTTGAATCTACTTCCATTATTATGGGGATTTTTGTGTGTACCGCTCCCACCACTAGAATGGATCATCTTGGGTTTCTGTGGTCTTTGCACGAAATACACGGCATGGAGAGAAAGGATGTGTTTTTGCTGACTCTGGGAAAATGCATCAGTCAGGAACAGTGAGTAATGGCTTTAAATGCAAACAACTGTTAGCAGAACATTTTACTGTATTAATAATTTACACTCCACAGAAAATTTAATTTAGGCAAAGTGAGAGTTTTGTGGCATAGTTACAAAAGGCACACATGATCCTGGGGATAACGGATCTATAGTGAGCCTATGACTCCTCCTGAGGAGCCGTACCCTGACAGCCAAGTCTCTTGGTTTCATCACTGACCTTGAGGTACAGTTTGTACAGTGTCTTTCTCAGTGCGCCAATGGCTGGGACAGGGCTGCAGTACGAGAGCATTTCCTCATCTATACAAAGAAAAAGAAGGTATTCTGAGGCCCACCCATGCTAAAGAAATGCCTGAAGCTGCAAAGTGTGCACACCAAAACATTCAGAAAGGTTGCCAGGAAAGGGGAAAAAAATAGAGTTATCTTCCAAGCTTGTGGCCCTGGAAGGCTTGCTGGATTATATTACCAATGCACTGTCACTTCTACCTCCAGATGGCAGCCACTGCACGTCAAGCTGCCTCGGACCCTGCCCTGCCCCAAGGACTGCAACAGCCAGGGTCCACCAGAGGCCCAAGGACACCCCACCACCCAGAAGACACGTGCCAGTGGTCCAGAAGGACCCTGTTTTCTGCAGGCAACACACAGCATTGAAAGGGAGATTGACGAAGCTGCCAAGCAGCCCTGGAGCCTGCAGCAAAGCTGATCAAACAGAGATGGCTTTGCTTAGGCTTCCCTAAACTGGCTACGTGCAGCATGCTTCAGTCCTCTGAGCCTTACTGCCCCACTTACTCCTCCCAGCCTGGGGAGCCGTGGGACCACAGACCTAAATACCCAGGGTACGCAGAGCCCAGGAAGGTCGTTCTCGGTCTGAAGGCTCTCAGAAAGCAACATGCAGCCTCTTGCCATTTAATGTGGCTTTTTGTGTGTAGGAGACTACCAGACTGGCAAGTCAAATGCCGCAGAGGTTAGAGATGCCAGGTGGTTTCCCTGTGCCTGGGCAGAATGACACAGCCTCTGGCTAAGTCTCTTTCAATGGTGCTTTTCCCAGACTCTCACCCCATTCCAGGTTCAGGATGGACAGCAAGTGAAAGGGAAGAGGAGGAGAAGCTAACTAATCTGTGTGTGCATGCAGTTTTGGGATGGAACTAGGAATGCAAAATGGATGGGGCTTCATGGGCTTGGTGGTGCCCCAACTTCCCATAGTATTTCAGGAATTAAATGTTTTTAATTCCCGTGTTTTTAAAAAGGCCAGTTACACAAGTGTTCTTGATTCTGCTTTAATTTGCAACCTTAGCAATCTTCAGACAGTTTTTCCCTGCAGAATATACGTACATACATTAAACAAGATTGCTTTCAAGACATCTGATTGATCAAATGCAAAAAAGCAGTCTCTACGCCCTATCTTTTTCCAAGGCCAGAGAGTTAAGAGATCAGCAAATGTCTGTAGGTTTTTAATAATTAATTCACCAAGCCTGAGTTTAGGAGGCACACTAGAAACAAGGTCTGCACATGAGGGTTCAATAACAATGGTTTAAAAACATTTAGGGGGGAATGTCAGCCAGCAGGACATAGCAGCATATGTCCACACCACCCCATGCTACCCACCCTTCCATCCTTCCTGCTGCTGAAGAAAGTGCTCCTGTGAAGGGTAATACAGATGAGCTCTCTCTTTCCATTAATTACACAGAGGGAGCCTGGCTGTAGTTAAAGTAGAGCCTGTTTTTTGAACAGTCTCCACAGATCTGTGCCGTATGTCGGCTACATGAAACCTCCCCACCATTCACCTCATGCATACGCAGTAGTGACACACTTTCCTACAGAAGCACACAGGCCCCCTCATTGTATTTCATATTAGGCTAACGCCGCACTGCTAACAAAACTGAGCATCGCGTGCTTTGCAAGTGTGCATTACCAGCATCAAGATCTTTGGCTTTCTTTAATGCCTGCCACAAGGAAGCGTTTCGTTTTGTTTCTCTGTAAAATGCTGAATGAGGGAGGAAAGTTGGGATTTGACCTCTGAAGCCCGCAATGCACAGTTGTGCACCCACAGCATAGGATCAAGGCTTGTCTTGCATTGAAATGAACACAATCAAAGTCCTCCTTATATTTCTTTTCTCTAATCACTTCCCCAGTCATTGGCTTGCTGTTCATTTTCTGTGGTAAATTCTCCATTGTTCCTCTAATGTATGCCTAGCACAGCAGTCTCATATGATCTGCTCCCACCTGTGTTAACACCCCCACCCCATCAAGCCCTCCTAAAGGACATGAAACAAGGGAAGTGTGTTGGCTACTGTCAATGCTAAGGAGATTTTTGAAGAGTAAACAAATATGCAAAAATGAACCAATTTGGGGAAAAACAGGTTGAGTGGTCAGAGTCCAGAGAAGGAAAGAAATTTTGAACCTGAAGTCAGTGTGCACTGGGATCAAAGCGATGTGTCAGGAGAGCCCCCATCACTGGAATGCTGCGGGAAGGTACGGAAGAGGCAGAACACAGTAGGCGAAGGATGGGCCCAACTGCGCAGCACTCTGCCATGGCACGGGGGATGCAGCTGTCGAGGGCTTGTGGGGAACGGTCAGGGGATAAACTAACACCAGGGGTGATGTGGGGGCATCTCCTGTGGACCAGCTCACCAAGAGGTGAAGCAGCTCCTAGACAGTTGTAGGAAGCCTCATGAAGGCAGAACCAGACATTCCCAGGGGAGTTTTCCCACCAGCAATAGCTTCTGGAACAGACAGAAGCACAGTCAGGGTCGAGCACAGGCATCCAGATCCTAGGGATGACAGAGAGGAGGCTCAGGCCTCTGACACAGCAAACGTGAAGTGGAAAAATGTGAGCAAATGTTTGCAGTGAAAAAACATCCACCTCATGTTTTGTTTTCCTACATAACCAGATGCCGCAGAGGAGGAGAGGCACAAGGGCACAGGTACATCAGAGAGAGCTAGTGGAAGGAGGCGGCTGGGAGTAGAGAGGCCAGGGGAATGCAGTAGCAAGGGTAAAAGCAATCCCTGCTCCCATTTGTCTGTGCTTCAGTCCTGATTTTCCTCGGGGAGAGGGAAGAGGAAGACCATGTCCAAGGCTGACTTCCAGGGTCGCCTCTTTCCCCAGGCTCTCCCAGACCCACTGCGACTGCTGAAGATTCCCAGAGACAGAATCACAGAATCACAGAATGGTAGGGGTTGGAAGGGACCTCTGGAGATCATCTAGTCCAACCCCCTGCCAGAGCAAGATCACCTAGAGCAGGTTGCACAGGAAGGCATCCAGGCTGGTTTTGAATGTCTCCAGAGACAGAGGCTCCACCACCTCTCTGGGCAGCCTGTTCCAGTGTTCTGCCACCCTCAAAGAGAGGACGTTCCTCCTCATGTTTAGGTGGAACTTCCTATGCTCAAGTTTGTGCCCATTATCTCTTGTCCTGTCTCTGGGCACCACTGAAAAGAGCCTGGCCCCATCCTCCCGACACCCCCACTTTAAGTATTTATAAGTGTTGATAAGATCCCCCCTCAGCCGTCTTTTTTCCAGACTGAAGAGACCCAAGTCCTTCAGCCTTTCTTCATAAGAACTGCTGTACCCTCTCCAGCAGTTCCCTGTCCCTCTTGAACCGGGGAGCCCAGAACTGGACACAGTACTCCAGGTGCGGCCTCACCAGGGCAGAGTAGAGGGGGAGGATGACCTCCCTCGACCTCCTGGCCACACTCTTCTTGAGACACCCCAGGATGCCATTGGCCTCTTGGCCACGAGGGCACATTGCTGACTCATGGTCATCCTGTTGTCCACCAGGACTCCCAGGTCTCTTTCCACAGAGCTGCTCTCCAGCAGGTCAGCCCCCAACCTGTACTGGTGCAGGGGGTTATTCCTCCCCAGGTGCAGCACCCTACACTTGCCCTGTTGAATTTCATAAGGTTCCTCTCTGCCCAACTCTCCAGCCTGTCCAGGTCTCTCTGTATGGCGGCACAGCCTTCTGCTCTGTCAGCCACCCCTCCCAGCTTTGTGTCATCAGCGAACTTGCTGAGGGTGCACTCTATCCCCTCATCCAGGTCATTGATGAATACATTGAAGAGGACTGGACCCAGTACTGACCCCTGGGGAACACCACTCATCACTGACCTCCAAGTAGACTCTGTGCCCCTAATCACCCTCTGAGCTCTGTCTTTCAACCAGTTTTCAATCCACCTTACTGTCCATTCATCTAACCCACACTTCCTGAGCTTCCCTATGAGGATGCTGTGGGGAGACAGTGTCAAACACCTTGCTGAAGTCAAGGTAGACAACATCCAAGGCAGACACCCCCAAGCTGAATGTAGGCATCACCTGAAGGGGCAGTCTGGCCTCCAGGTTTCGTATTTCTGATGCAAAAGCTGCTGTGAGCTTAGAGGCCACTAATATGTATGACTTCCGGGGGAGCTGACGGATACGCGTTCAGGGGAATAAATGCAAGCCCAGTAGGAACTGCCTTTGTGTCTTACATCCCGCAACAGGGGAAATCAGGACAGCTTGTTACCAGTATGCAAGAGGTTGGGAGGCAGCACACCTTCAGACAACTTCACCTTTCTACTGTGTAAATCTACAGTGGATGGAGATGTCTTCCGAAACACCTTCTGCTGACCACTTGAAATTTCAGAGTGTGGATTGTAAACCAGTTACTTCTGTCTTCCTTTCCCTCTCACTCCACCAAAATAAAATGAAGGATAATAATGCACCATAAATTAAGTTAAATATGCCGCATATCTTTGGATAATATCTATCTACCAGATTGCCCAGGAAGCTCAGGAGCTGACAGATTCCACAATGGAAACAAAGGAAAAAATATCTTCAGTTGTGCAGCTCCTGAGGTCTTTAAACAACATGGCTTGAGATTTTTGGCAAAAGAGACAGCAGTACATCACCAAAAAAAAAAAAATAAAAAATAAAAGACTCCTTCATGTTGCAGATATTCTGTGCCATCCTGGGAGGAGAAAGAGAGATTCATGGCAAGGGGCTGGGATTCAGCAGTTCTCTTTGCGAATGTTGTGGGGTTTATGTCCAGCTCTTGGTCCTGGTTTAGGAAAGCCTCTAAGTCTGGTGTTAATGCCACTCTTCTGAAGGGCTTCATTTGTGAAGCTTAGTTATTATTTGCACTGTAGACCACTGGGGAAAGAGTTTAAGACATGTCCAAGAGATGCTGTGTGCCATACTGGCAAATCACTAGTGGTGAGAAATTTCAGCAGGACTGTTTTTCTTAATCAAAACTAAGTACGTGCTCATAGAAACAATGACCAATAATACTACATGGTTTGTGGCCACAAAACTGCTCTTTCTCTTGTTATATTTAAAATAAATAAAAAATTCACCAGCCATTTGGTGAGGAAATTTCTGGTGAGGAAACTTTTCCAAGGTAAGTAAATTTTGCAGCTGAATTTCCTGGTGTAAATGCTACTCACATCCTTCCACATTGCTACCCATTCACAAAACAGCTAGATGCCTGGCAGCAATCTTTAAATAGCCTGCTACAAGGAACAACTGCATGGGAATTATCAGAAAGGTGAAAACCTGCCTTTCCAGCTATGTGAAGAACTCCATATTAGTAGTTACATTTGGCTGTGTCACCATACCTGGGCAGGGGTACGAATTACTGTCCCTCATCTCAATGACTCCACCCAGACAATGCCATTTTGCAGATCCTGTGGAAGTTGACTCCTCCACAGAATGAGGCTGGAAGAACTTGGGATGAAAACTGCAACAGTCTGCATGCCAGGCAAAGGTGTGTCCTTTGGCAAGTGATGACCTAGATCACCATGCTTTTTCTTTATCAGATAAAGTAACTTGGGGTTTTCTGTGTTACAACGGGGAGGCTGCTTGCCTACCTCTCCTTGTGCCTACTGAAGACTTTTCAGCACCAATGGATAGTTTTATCCCTCTCCTTTCAAGCACATAATTCCATGTTTATATGTGATACAAATACTACTCCATCATCAGAAAGGCAAAAAGGTAAGTCAGATTGAGGCCAGCCCTGTTTCTGGGGAACGGAGATAATTCACGTGCTCTGCTTATTTTTAGCAGAAGTTGGTGGGTAAATCTGAGCCAGCACATTTTTCATTCAATCTGTCCCTGGACACTAACAGATGGTGCTTCTTTGTGCCAAGCACTAATGCACTTTACATTGGCATTCAGTGTCAGGACACAAAGCCCGCCAAGTCCCTGCTAAATCTGCTGATGCCAGGAAAATTGGTAATAAACGCTAGCCAGGGACACAGTCCCAAGTTTTTCCTCCACCTCCAAAGCAGCACAGAAGCTGTACCAGTGCAATAGTGTCAGCTGCTCTCCAGGTCACGGCTATCAAGGCAGCAAAGGAGGGTTCTGGACTGGGGAAAAGGGTGTCCTGAGGCCATGAACACGGATATGTATCTGAAGATGGAGTGAGATCCATCTGCTTCATGGGAATTAGCTGTGTGCTTAAGACTGGGCTTTGAGAACCTTGACAACTTGTGCCTTAATGCTCAAACATCTGAACTACTAACAATTAAAATAAATAATTCTAAAATATAAATATAAATAAATACACACACACACACGGATCTATACCACCTGACAGGGTGATTCTATTGTTTAGCACTCCTTATTACTCATTGAGCACTGAACATACTAAATTCAGTCTTACAGGTCTACTTCCTACAGCTACCAATCCTATGTATGATAAGATCACCTACAAAAGAAAATTCCACAGACCGCTCTGAGGAGCTCGCTTTGTTTTACAGGTCATTGTGTTTATTCTTTGAATACAAGCATCCAAAATTCTTGAGATGTAAAATTCCTGTTTCTTTCCACCAGGTGCCTCAGTGCCCAGGCTTCTTTCTTGGATTGCTCAAAGCTTGCTATCCACATCTCTTGGAGTGAAGTCCAGCCAGGGTTTGAAGATGAGAACCAGAACGCTTCTGGTTTGGGGCAGCTCAGATGGTTAACCTGAGCCTGCCACCTCAGAGGCAGCCGTCCCTGGCAATGGAGAGAAATAAAAGGGGTTATTTCAGGGACCCTGGCAGACAGAGAAGAAAAGTGCTATGCCATTAGTAAACTATGAAAGCAAGTCAGTGACATTTTCCTTTCCACTACAGGCTCTAGCCATGTCCCCGTGGATGTCAGAGGGGAAGCTGTCCCCACAGTGTCCGGGACAAGGTCAGTCATGCTGGCAAGAGTCTGAGTCTCAGATCCAGTCTGGTTGCAAATGAGCAGCATCAGTCCACCCAAAATGAATTCTAAGGCAAGGAGTTCTGTTTTCATCTTACATACACACACACATATTACTGAGATTTTTTTAAGAAGAAAAAACAAGCCATGAATCTGACCAGGAGAGCAAACCGGTCTTCATAATCTTCTTGACTTGAGAGCAACAAAAGCATGGGGAAGGAATACCTGTATCTAACCTATTCTATACCTTTCCATGGTTGTATTCCTAACTCAAAGAGAAGACATCTATCCAGATTTGCACCAGATTCAAACAGGAAATCCTGGTTATCAGTTTGCATTCCCCATCACTACAGCTCACCTTAGTAACTTCAAAAGCTTTCTTCATCTCTCTTCTACTGGCTGACCACAGAGTGTACTGATCAGACTGTGACCAGCTAAAATATGGCCTAATGGATATAAGACAGCTGTAGCATACTAGAGCTGTAGGATACTAGAGCCATTGATCAGTTCCATTACTGGACACAAAAAGATGTGTTTTTTTTATTCATGCTGATAACTGAGCTCGTGGAGAGTGTAAAAAAGGCTACTGACTCTAGGTACATAGACCTGGAAACCATAAGGGAATGTAGCAACTAAAATGAGTATCCACCAACTCAGAAATATACGTGGTGAGAGTTTTTAGCTTCAGTCTAATTCCAAGTAATGCCCTGTTTGTATCAGACAAATCCACAACAATTAGTAGCCTCAGGAGACTGACAGCTCATGGTGCCTTTGAAGTGGCCTTCTGGTCTTATACCTGGCACTGTTGCAAGACTGCTGGGCCCTCAGTGCTGGGCTTCCTGATAAGACAGCCATTTCTAGATGGTCTCTATCAGCATAATTTCAAGAGGATCAGATGGGGAGGAACAGGTCCAATTCCTCTCACAAATACACAACCTGGCTTAAACATCAATGTTTCAATGTTTAGTCATCAAACGTGGCCGCAGACACATTTGCCACTACAGGTTTGAATATACCCATAGACACACAGATCCAGACAGTCATAGAGTATTTAATTCAGGAGGGTGATCCTTACTTCATGATCCTCCACTGATCATCTAGTCCAGTTGCCTATTCCAAACAGGTCTAATCATATCTAATTGCCTAGGGAAGCAGTGAGCTGAGTCTTAAAACACCTCCAAGGACAGAGACCCTACAACCTCTGTGGGCAACCTGTTTCCAAGTGTTCCAGGTCATCTAAAGCAAGCCAGCAAGTTAGGCTACTTCCTGTAGCCTGATAAAAACAATTCAAGCCCTCTGCTGAAATGACTATCAGCTCAACGGCCAATGTGTATGAGCTCAAGCTCTGCAGCAGTATGAGGAACACATGCTCTGGCTGTGCACCCACAAATTCTGCCAACATCTTTTGACATGAGGATGTACAACCCAATGACATTGCAATACAAGTGGCTGTAGACTGGCCAGAAATCTGGTAACCAAACTTCCTGGGACAAATCTGAGACTAGTGTCACTTTAAAGCCTCTCTCAGACACAAGGACAAAGTCACACGTACCTTTTCTGTCCTTCTGATGTTTTCCCACACTCTGTTACACACCATGCACTCAAAGGTGTCAATGTAATTGTCCTGGGTGATATCTTGCACTCCCCACTTACGTTCCTTCATCGCTGTAAGCAACCTTGGGTTGGAAATGTCCCCTTTCAGTTTCCATTGTAGGTAGGACTCATATTCTTGATCATCTGTATCTAGTGTTTTGATATAGTGGGCCAGCTCCCGAGGGTGTGAAAAACTGGACACCAGGATTGCACTCTTGTTACTAGGAAGCCAGTCTACAACGCTGGGAGACCCAAAGTACACTGGTACCACTCCCAACTTCAGTGGCCTCCAGAGTTTTTCAGTGATGTAATCTTCACAGATAGCATTTTCAAAAGCAAGAATGAACTTGTACTGTGCCAGTATTTTATAGAAGTTCCCATCATCCATGGCAGCTGGATTTCTGAGATGCTGAGGAAGGTCTCTGTTATGCAGACATTCCCCGTAAGAGTCTACTTCAATGTGGCACATCAGCTCACGCACATACCTGTCCCGGTCAGAAGGAGGGTTGCAGTCAGACTGCACATATACAAGTGGCGCAAGCCTCTTCCTCAGGCTGTTCTTCATCTGCAGTGGGATCATGTACCTCAATGATTTCAGGACCTCTACGCCCTCAAGGTACTGCGTGGTCAGCGGTAGGTGAGAATGGCGGCTAAAGGTTGCAGTGTGGTTGAATAAGGTGATGGCTGGTTCATGGAAGAGTTTGTAGTTGTTTTTTGGCGACTCTTCATGGAAAAGGGCCCAATCATGGTAGTCTTTACGAGGGAGGGGTAGGCTGTCTATACTGAAGTCAGTACCTAGACAAAAGCAAACAGTGTTTAGCCTGCCCCTAGCAATGATGCAACACTAACTACAATGACACAGAAGTCTAGTTTTAATTTAATATCAGCCCCACAACCATTGCATTTATGACATTATAAGGCAGTATTGCAAAGAGCGGAATTAATGCAAAGATAGAGGACTGTTATGACAGATAAAACTGAATTTGGCAGCAGAATCTAGAGAATGGGGATCAGTACTTAATATTACAAACGGTTTCCTTTCAGGTCGTATTAAAGGCCTCTCATTTCAAAGGCTCACTAGAAATTCTCCATTTTAATGCACTGAAATGAGACTAATAAGATGCTTAATAATTCCTTGGTTTCGTAAATAGGGGAACAGATGGTGTTGCTTCTAACTATGACATGAGGGAAATGGTTACCGCAGGGCTCAATTTGGTCCTAGTAGCAAAACAACAAAAAGGATGCTAGAATATTGGACAGGGTTAAAGAGAAAAATTACAAGAATGACTTCAAGTCTTGGAAAGACATTGTACTATAGCGAGTTTGGAAGCTCATCTATGTAGTTTATCAAAGAGATAATTAAGAGGTGATGTATCACAGCTGCCAGATACACATCAGATGCGTAAAGAAGTAGCTTCTGGCAGAAGATAGCTTCTCAAACTAATGCCAATAGTAGAAGAACCATATCTAAACTCTAAAAACAGACCACTGCAGCTGCTTGCGCCACCCTGTGAGGACAGGGAGCCTCCAGAACAACTTAGAAAAGCTGTGGTGGAAGCTTTAGGACAAACCTAGAAGCCTTTTTCCAAAGGCTGATCTGTGCAAAACTGAATTCAAAATACCGGCTTGTGAATATGACCCTTGGTCTCCCTTCAGTACCGCTGTACCACACTAATACAACTAGCCTTATTGCAGATGAAATGCAAAGCTGGTCGACTCTCTGTTAAGATACCTCCTCACTGTTTTATAACTGTATCTGTTTTTTACTTACACTGAATATACAAAACTTTTAACTGGTCTTGTCAGGAAAGGGAAGTTCCTAACTGAAGCAAACATTGAACAGCTGGTTTAGAAAACACCACAAATCCTTTCTCTTTGAACAAGCCATTCTACCATCCCAGTCACACTCGTAACTTTTCACTCTCTGATGTACCCTTGACCTCAAACCACTGATGGGAAAAAAGCGAGAGCTAGCAAAAGTCTAACACAGAATTTTGATCTAGAACCTAATATATAAAGAAGGAAAAGAAATGCCCAGTGGTCTTTGTGGCTGCACAAGCCTGCCAAGATGACTCCAAGGATGACCCTGTAAAACCAACATAAGACTGCCAGTAACATAAAAACCTCCTATAGAGCAAGATCTTTCAAGAGCATCAGGTGGGTTTTTTTAAGGCCACTAAGTATTTTACCTTCTTTTCTCTACTGAAGGGTGTTCTCAAGTCATCAACACTAAAAGGATGAAGGGCTGTACCACTGAAAAATGCTCTTTGCTGCCTCTGGTTTTGATGTGTTATAGTGATAGAAGAAGGTAAGCAAAATTGAAAGTGAATCATATTCTCACAGGGAAGCTAATAAGGCCTATCTAGTTCTGAAAACACTTCGTTCTAAGCGATGCCCAGAAGAGAACCAGCACTGCATACAGACAATAATGAAATGCTGTGGACTGAAACCACAGCACTTCAGCTCTCTCTCTCAGAAGGGTGCTTCCTCTTTAAGGTAGTATTGCAGGGAAGAGGGAAGGAAAATGCAGGAAAGAATAAGACAAGGAAAAGGATCAGAGAGAGACGAAAATGCAGCATGAAAAACTTAATAAACAAGGAGAGAATTAAGCAAAGAAAAACTTAAAGAAAAATGCACTGTAGATCAGAGCACATCAGAATGACTGATTCTAATAGAACACTTAACCAATCTCAATCCAGCGTGAAGACGCCATGATTTTAAGGACTAAAGGGAAGATAGTATCAGTGTTCCATACCCCATGAGATGAAGGAAATAAAGGAGCTTATGAAGGGATAAAGAGAGCACACCACCACAATTAGGAGCAATTTCAACATCCAAACTATTAATTAGAAAATCTTAGATATGTGGCAAAATGCAGAAGAGAAAGACAGATGCTGTCAGGAGAAGTTATGCACCTTAGGAGACATCTTTTGTTCAGGTTTCATACTCCAAGGACTCAACGCTCCAGCGCAGAAAAGCTGGACATCCTCCTCCCTTGGGAACAACACGCCCGAGGTTCTGACAGCATGGCACCAGATCAAGCTCATACTGACTCAGTTGCACTGGTAGCTCACGCTACACGCCAAGAGTCTGTGAAGCGTGCAACACTGAAAAGGTGGAGTTGGAAATCCCTCCCAAAAGCTGAGACAAAATCCAGCAAGTGGGTGCCACATCTCACTTCCAAACAGGAGATGATGGCCCTTGACAAAGTCATCACCTTCACCTAGAGGCTTCCCAGGCCAGGACAGTAAGTCAGAACAAGCTGCAGAAAAGAAGGTGGTCCTACCAAGGCAGTTCTGCTGGAAAACATCTGTACCCCATATTTTTGCATAATATTTTTCCTAAGCTTCGGATCATTCTTCCCTTGAATAGCTCACTGACCAAATATTAGGGGAAAATGAATGCAGTTTCTTTGGAAGGTGAAACTGTGCCCTGATCCAACCCTAGCATGGAAATGCAGATGTTCCGAGTTTTCACTCAGCAGGCTGTTTAGAGGGAAATTCTGGAACACCAAAACCTGTCTTTTTTGCAGGCCCACAGCTCAGTGCATCAAGGTCAGTGTGTGAAGCTTTTCTTTATTACGTAGCATTTTTTTTCACCTTCAATACCAATCTATGACCTTTTTCTCTGCTGGTTTTAGCACTGTGGTATCATTTATTGTGGTTTAAAAATAAGTAATATTTTGCATGTTTTGACATTTGTCCTTACACAGTTCATAGCCAACATCACTAGAAAAAGAAAAAAAACTACAGGGAGAGTCTTTTGCCTAGCATAAATAGTCCTTTAAAAATAAGTAAGCAAACCATGTTCACAAGCCTGCTAAAAATGAACAGTAATAGTCCTTCTAATGCTGAAACAAACAAACAGAATTGCTTCCAGAGACCAAAACCACCAGAGTTTACAGCCTTCATGTGATGCAAACCCAGATTTCCTTGTCTTTAATTGGGTCAGCTTCTCATTCCTTTGCTTTCATGCTTGACCACTATATTATCAACTGAAAAAGCTGACCTACTTGGAGCTCTGAAAAGATTAGTGATGAGAAGTTTTTAGTTCACTGTTCACCAAGCTAAAGGCCCTTCTTTCTTATATTTTGAGTTCACCTGTATCCTGACTGAGTGAATGAGATTCAGGACTCTGTTTTATTTTGGTTTGTTTCCAGACAAAGGAGCTGAACCTAGCAGTCACAGAAAAGCATTTGGCTTCATTTTTCCACCTAAAATTCACTTTTTCTCTGAAAAGCAACTGTGGGGGGGAAAGGACAAAATGAAAAAAATGCCTGGTTTTAAAAGATGCACCTTTTGCGTTTTGTAGACTCACTTTACAGTATATGTAATGGGAAGTTTCTGAGGTGGCAGAGCCAGTGCAGCTCAGAAGGTTGCACTCGCTGCTGATCCCTGTGCAGAATCAATAGGTCTCTTTCTCTACTTTCCATTTACAGCCTGCTCTCGGCACATGAGGCAGGGGAGTTGCACAGTTACCAGCGAGGGCATTATTTTAAGACAAAAGACTTGCACAAGTGCAACAAAGGCCTTGCAGAACCTCTGCTAGGGGTGACAAGCCAGAAGACTGGAAAGAGCTGGCTTGATCTCAGACTGTCTTTTCATGATTTGGCAACCACAGGAAATTATCTTTTCTCCCATAAACAGGGAGCACATGTGATTGGAAAGCAGCATGAGAAGGCAACAGTCATCCCACAGATGTGCACAGCCACTTTTCAGAGCACATTTTCAGAGAACGTGCATCTCTGTATCTCTACTGATGGCATTCAGCAACAGAAAAGTTTAGCACAATGACCTGCCTAAGTTTCCTGCTCTCAGTGATTGCCTCCTAGAATAATTAATCTGCAAAGGAAAATAGCTGGGCAGGGGGGAAAGTTACTCCTTTAAAAGGAAATAGATCCTTACCATAGAACAGAAACGCTCTCGTCATCTGATTGTGCTGGTAGGTCTTGTTGATGGTAAAGAAGCAAACATCCTCTCCACACTGACCCAATCTCCCTGTCTCTCCAGTCAGGGGAGACCACCAGAGCACAACCGGATAGTGATTTACATCAGAATCTGTCTTGAAGCTGCTGTGAAGCTCCTGCTTCTTAAACTGAAAAGCGTGTCTCTCCACAGGCTTTAATGGACCACTGCGTAAACTGGAGATTACTGACGCCTTATTCTCTGAACTGCCCAGTTCAGTGATAACCTTCAGAGAAATAAACATACATATCACAGTGCACCACTGTCATTAGCCAGGACATTGACAAATCAGAGTTTTAGCATCAAGCACAAACCAAGTCTGCATGTGAAGTTTCTGTCAATCAAAGCAGATACATGCCACTGACTGCAGCCACTGTCCAGGGGATCTTATGTCAGAACAACAAAAGCTTTAATTTGAATTTGTAAGGAGGAAGCAAGGAAATACATTTCTGTACTAAGATATGGCCACATCACATATGATTTAACAACGCAACTTCTGCTTTCTCCCTGGAAAAAGCACAAAACAGAGAACAGCCCTTCTGTAGCCAGGTTTCGTCTGGAAATTAGCTGTAAAAAAAAAAATCCATGAAGCTTTCTTGTCTCTGTGTGGCCATCTGTACTGACCCCTATTAATTTTTAAACCACTGACTGAATAGACTAGGTGCAGACAGGCCTTAAAGACAATGCAACTACAACCTCGTGGCTAGTTAGTGGAGAAAAATCTCATCTGTATGCAAAGAAGTAAAAAACCTCCCATTATGAACCACCATTTACTGATCTGAAACCCTATGAGGAACCTTAAAAACTCTCCACCTGCAGGAGAAGACTCTAACACTGCTCACCATCAGCCATGAGACAGAAGCCCCTACAAAATCTGTGGGATTTCTGGTGTCCATGAAGCCACCACTCTTTTCTACAAGGTAGTACCTGCTATAAAAGTGTCCTGAGGCAGAGCAATCTGTTGAGCAAAGTGACAGAAATAGTGCCAGCAGGTATTGCCACAGAATACATAGCTCCTGCTCTTAGCTTTAGTGGGGCAAAGACCTTTCTGCTACCATGCAAACAGCTCTTTGTGTGTGCACCTTCACAGGCAGTGCGTAATGTCACCCCAGAAAAAAGCTGCAAGAACGATGGGGGAACTCAAATCCACCAGACAGCTTTCGCCACAGCACCTTCACTTGTCAGCCATTTCTGAAGGACAATACTCGAAAGCAGGGCAGGGTTGTTTGGAAACGTTTATCCTCACTGATCGCTTCACCCCAAGCATTCATTTTGCTGTTTGCCCTATCATTAGCTCTCATTGTTTAGCAAAACATACTGATTGTAGCTCTGCGTGACTCTGTGGAATACAGGATACTGGGACAGCACGCACAGGACGCTGTGCAAAGTGCAGCTGTACACAGAAATACAGAAAACATTCCTGCATTGGCGAGTGGACAACTGGGGAAAAGATTATACGTCTAATAGTTTGACAAGATATAACTGCAGCAATATAACTAAACTAAGTCTATAACTATCTCATGTCCAGGTTTCTCATGCCCTGGCAGAATTTAAGGAGTCTTTGTATTTGCACAGAATTTCTAGTAGCTCTCTCTGAACTGCTGGGGGCTGATACACCCCAACTATACTGACAGCTCTTCTGCTATAGCAGTTCCAGCACCAGCGCACCAAGTGTCACCGTCCAGTGAACATTCCCAGATAAAAATCCCAACCAGGCGTGGGGAAGGTCTGACCAGCTCCAAACCTGCTTACCTGTGGAGGTGCAGCAGAGTCACAAACGCTCCCAATAAAGGTTAAAGGTCCGAAAGACTTGCTAGTCTTGCTCCTATGCTAGGGCTGCCGTTATCACCTTTGGATGCCTTGTTCAGGGGAACAGAACTGAAAGTGATCATTGAGTATCAGTAACTGCCCCCAGGAAATAGCTGGAGTAAGCAGCTGGCCTGGGAGAGCTTCAGAGGTCCTGCTGCTATCTCCACTGGAAGTTACCTGAGGTACTGGTCTGATCCAGAGCCTCAGTATTGAGCACAGACCAAGTGGAAAGGCATCTCTGGGGCAGATGGAACACCTGGACACGTTCCTGTGCAACCTGCTCTAGGTGATCCTGCTCTGGCAGGGGGGTTGGACTAGATCATCTCCAGAGGTCCCTTCCAACCCCTGCCATTCTGTGATTCTGTGATCCTGGCTCTCTCGTAACTGAAGTCTCCTACAGTCCCATAACTGCCAGCCAAGGCTGATTCCACCTGTGTAAAAGTTGTTCTCTTTTAACGGAAATCTAGGCTAACCTACACCAGTCACTAATTAATATGCTTCCACATTGATTTTTCTCTCATGCGTTTTTTTACTGACCGGCTACTGGACTTCCCAACGCCAAGAACAGCCTTTGAGTCAAGGACTGAGGAACTAATCTCCATCGCCACTTACTGATGTGCTCAGATTTCCCAGTTTTTCTTCCACATTAGTATGAAATGGGTCCAGCCTTGCCGCCCTGCCTAATGAGTTCAAACGCATGAACAGGGAAGGCAATGCTGCTTGGAGGCAACGCAACACGGCATGGTATGGTACACCACTCCTGAGAAAATCCTCCAGGAACTGAGGTGCTATGCAAGAAAGGTGTTCTCTGTGTAATGTCATTTCTGGAGTGAGCTATTACCACCAGGCCAATGCTGCTGACAGAGTTTCTTTAAACACTCCTCTTAAAGCACAGACTTGTACAGAAAACGTCTGTCGCCTCCAATGCTCTCTCTCATCTGTCAGAATTGTGTCATACTTTGAGAGCAATCTCATGCATACCCCTCCCCTTGCCCCTGTACCTGGAGTGTCATCACAAGGAAAAAGGCAGCTGCAAAGCAGAAGCAAGATGCCCACAGTTTCTTCCTCCTCATCCTAATCATGCTGCACTGCCAGGACTGCCAGAGCAGTTAGAGCTAGACATCAGGAAAGCCAGCTTGTCTAAAGTCTTCAGCCTTTGCTGCAGAGTTTTCCCACTCCATCCTTACTCCTCTTCATGGTGACTGCTGCTGAAAAAGGGTACAGCATCAATAAAGACCACTCCTGAAGCTCAGTGGCTAGCTTGATGTCTACCCACAGCTTTCTGTAGGTGCTGGAGCCACATTTTGAGCCAGGTATCTAGAAAGCAGCCCGCACAAAACAGCACTCTCATACACAGCCCCAGGCATCTACTCTCCCTCTGGCCATCCTGGACCTGGGCATCCACTCTAAATAGGGTCACACATCCCCTTATCCTTGCAGTCAGTGGAGAGAGATGCTGATGGGCCTGGGTCAATCCTGTATGGGACGGGAAGCTGTCTTCCTGAGTTTCAGATGGCAAACTGTGCTGCTTTTCAACAGACTCACAAAGAGATGAGTGAAATGAAAGACCTTGCCCCCCTGGGCAAGCCCTGAAAATGCTCCTGGAGGACACACAAAACTTTCTGGCCTTGGGACTTTCCATACTGCAGACTTCTGGGAATTCTGTTCACCAGCATATCTAGCTCAATGCATAGAGAAAGTAACCATACAGCACACAAACTCTTTCCACACCTAAAAACATTTAAATTTAATAAATTCCTCTTACCCTGTAATCTACATTTGTGCTAGTCTGGCTCTCCTCAAACAACTCTCCCCTTGCCCCCATTTTTTAGCTTCCACAGTACCCTACTGTTTTGCTGCATGCTGGATGTTACTGTGTGAAAATCCCAACTCCTGACAACACGAATAGGTGCAAATTCCAGCTTTGTCTTAAAAAAAAAAAGAGGATGGGAGAAAGATAAGATTTTATCTCTCAACACAGGAGTTTGAAAAAGTGGGTATTCTGAAAACTCAGAAGGCAGAAACACACAATCAAAAATGTTTAATAAATTGCTATTTTAAAACTCATATCTTTCAGAGAGGTGCCTTCTGTAATTTAGGCTCGTTTTCTATGAAAAGAAGGTGTGTGTGATTGCATTGCTTCCATAGGCATATACCTGCCAGCTTTCCCCCCATCCTAATCCCACTGTCAAAGTTCAAAAAAAACTGACAAAGAGGGATGGGTTCCAAACCTACTGCCTGCCATAGTAGTACCTCTGTAGCAATGGCAGCTAGAGACAAAACAATGATCCTGTTTCTGCCTCCACTGCAACATGAGTTCATCCCTTCCCATCGACCATCAGAAAAGCCTCTTTAGTAAAACTTCACACCAAACCATGCTGTGTGAGTTCTGCTCTGCACAGGACAGCTGCTTTTGAAGGTTTTGTGTGGACACAGGCTGCCAGTTGAGCACTTCTCAAATCAGGCTGGATCTTTTATAAAGCCTCTGCCTCCTGCATTAGAGCCAAAATGGGGCACCAGGAAGGGAAGGGGCTGAATTCTGCCCACAACTGTGTTGGTGAAAATCTACTCAAGGCACACCCTGGAGCCTCACAGTATCTTCAATACCAAACATCTTACCCTGTGCATGGCAAAAAGTAAGACTGATGACCCACGGAATGCTCCCCTACCCCCTGCCCACGTAGAAGACTAGTAATCATCCCATTTTCAGGCATTCTAGAGGGGGAACTGCCCACACCATGGGCGTGCTGTACCAGTTGCCGCTGGGTACTGCAGTGGGTCGTGGCTTCACTCCTGCATTTGCAGCGCCCAGCCCGCACTACTTTTACCCACTTGGAGCAGGCCACACCAGGCTCCGTCCTGCCCCAGCTCCCCCGCTAAAGGCGACCTTGCAGCGCTCTCCCAGCCCGGTGACGCCGAGCGGCGGCCCTGAGGGCTTGAGGGAAGAGAGATAAATCACCGCCCGAGATCTGCAACACTTCCTTGCAAATCTTTCCAAACTTCCTACCAGCTCTCCCCGCCCGCTCTGCTTCCAGCCCTGCTTCGCTGCATTTCTCCGGGCTCAGCATCCCATCCGGGGTTGTGCCTGCCCCCCCCAGCGCCGCTCCTTCCCTCACCCCGCCCCCGTCCCGAGGCTCAGCCGGTCCCGCAGCCCCCGTGGGGGCTGCAACTCCGGGCCCTTCTCCCCGCCCGCGGCTCGGGCATCCTCCGGCCGGGCGCCCGCCGCTGTACTCACCCCGAGAAAGTCGCTCCCGCCTCGCCTCACCGCCCACCGTCCCCCTCCGGCTGTGTGCGAAGGGGTTTGGGGCGGGTTTTCTGTTTTTTACTTTCAGTTTGTGCACTTCCCGAGTGCGCGGAGGGAGGCGGGGGCGGAGGGAGGGGGGAGGTGGGGGCGGAGCGGAGCCGCGCTCCTTCCCTCCGCCCACCGTCCTGCCAGGCCAGCGGGTGGGCCGGGGGCCTCTTTTCGGGGTCCCAAAGGCCCTGAGGAGGAAACGCAGAGGGCTAACCGGCCGTCGTTCCCACCCCGCCTGCCCCCTCTTCCTGCAGGTCCCGCACTTCAAGACCTTCACCCTCTCCCCCCCCCAAAAAAAAAAAAATCCGTCCCTGTCCCTGATATCTACAGCTGTTAGCATAGTTGTGGGTTTTGCGTTTTTATGTTTTGGCAACAGTGCCGTTATCTCAGCCGGTGCTACCCTGGCGAGGACTTAGCCGTTCTCCCTCACGCCAGAGGGATGCCGGAAACAGAAGCGCGTCACGAAGGCGGGGGAGGCGACGGGGACACGGAGCCGCATTTCGCCCCACAGCCTGCCCGCCTCCCCGCGGGCGCGGGCGTAGCCGTGAGGAGGCCGTGCTGTCTGACGGCTCTGTGTTTCCAGCGGCTGGCCACCTCTTCACTCGGGTGGTGATTTTTCTCTCTTCCCTCAAGCCCTCAGGGCCGCCGCTCGGCGTCACCGGGCTGGGAGAGCGCTGCAAGGTCGCCTTTAGCGGGGGAGCTGGGGCAGGACGGAGCCTGGTGTGGCCTGCTCCAAGTGGGTAAAAGTACTGCGGGCTGGGCGCTGCAAATGCAGGAGTGAAGCCACGACCCACTGCAGTACCCAGCGGCAACTGGTACAGCACGCCCATGGTGTGGGCAGTTCCCCCTCTAGAATGCCTGAAAATGGGATGATTACTAGTCTTCTACGTGGGCAGGGGGTAGGGGAGCATTCCGTGGGTCATCAGTCTTACTTTTTGCCATGCACAGGGTAAGATGTTTGGTATTGAAGATACTGTGAGGCTCCACCTTTGACAGAGACCAGATTCCTCAGCCTTGCCCTGTCAGAAAGCACAACTCTTGAATGGTGCCATTTTGTGAGTTTCCACAGGGGAGGAAACACAGGTCACCTTGCATCAGCCCCTTAGCAGCTGAGCATCAACTAGTGCCAGGGGACCTCCTATTTGCAGCTCTGTAGCATTCCACCTCTGCTGCCACTGCAGCATTTCCCACCGTCTCTGTTTCCCCGTGTGGTCTCACGGCGTCAACCCGCTGCTGTTGTTCTGGTGGCCTTGCACCTGCACGCCCCAGTACTGGTGTCAGGCTGGCTTCTGGTGGTAAATATGCTACTGCTGGCATGCACCATGCCTCCCTTCTGTTTTTGCCTCTCAGGTCTTGGTTTATAGCAGTGAAAACCAGGCACAGCGCACAGCCGAGCAGACAGCTGCCGCACCAGTTAACCCATAAGCGCTGCTGCCGTAACGCCCGGGCAGAGCCGTGACCACCGGCCGACAGGCCGACAATCCCTGCTGGCACCGTGGCTTTTCCTCAGGGCACGGTGGAAGGGGAGAAGCGAAATGGTGCAGCGCCCGGGCCCCGCTTCCCTCCCCACGCACACGTGTGAGGGTTAATTAGCAGACCCGTGGATAAAAGCTTCTGAGGGCGGCGGGTGGCCCCTGGACGCTACCGGGGGTGGGGGACAGTCCCACTGCCCGGCCGGCGGGCAGGCCCCGCCTGCCTCACGACCCCGCCTGCCTCACGACCCCGCCTCTCCGCGCCAGACGTCGGCAATGCCGAGCCACGCATCGGCTCCGCCCCCCCGCCGCACCGGCCCCTGTGCTTCCGCCGGGTCCCGGAAGCAGCTGCGGGGCGATGGCAGAGAAGGGCAGGGGGGCGGTGGAGCTGGAGCCAGCGAAGGAAGGCTGCAGCGAGCTGGACAGCGGTTTCGGGGAGCTGCTGAAAGAGGATGAGGTGGGGAAGGACCCCAGCTACGTGCTCTACAGGTAACGGCCGCGGCGGCGCCGACACCGACCGGCCGGGAGCGGGCCTCCCCGCGCCGCCGGCGCGGTGGCGGTGTGTCGCGTCGTGTCACGTCTCGTCACATCGTTCGTGGGGGGCGCGGGGTCGGGGCGCGGAGGCATTGAGTTGTTGACGTGTTCCGCGGCCGGGGGTCGGCGGTCGCGGCCGGGGCGGGGGCGCTTGGTGGTGTGGCGGAAGTCGCTGCGGGTGGGGTGGCGCGATGATGGCTTTCCTGTCCCGGGTTGCGTCACCGCTGGGTTTTGAAGCGGTTGCGTGCGTCAGGGTCTCCCTGCGGCGTTCGCGCGCCGGTCTGCGCGCGGGGCAGTAGCACCGTGACAGTAGTGCCCGCTGGGAACAAGGGCGTGTTGCTGGGCGTCGATTCGCTCGTGCAGCGCTTTGAGTGGCGTCTCGTGCTTTTTAGAAACGTTTAAAAAAAAAAAAAAAAAAAAGACAAACCCACGTATTTGCAGGGACAGGAAGAAGTGGGCAGATATTAAACCCATTATCCAAAGCGACGGACCGACCCCTGTCGTCCAGATCATCTACAGTGAAAAATGTAAGTTTTAAATACGTCGTGTGCTGAAAACTTAACGTGGTTGAGTTTGTATCTGTCCCCGGCACTGTTAAAGCAAGACCTCACGTTTTGGGTAATGTATTTTCCAGAGCAGCACTGGGAAGAAATTAGTTTAATGTTTATTGTGTTATTGTGGCTGTGTGTGATGTTTTCACCAAACACCACTGAGGTTGAATCTTCACCTGAGATATTAATAGCCAAAGCTTTATTTTAAAATCATACAGCTTAAGAGGTAATACAACAGACAGTCCGGTTCACACAGTATGGCATTTCTAGCCCACAAGTGGAAGAGAGTGTATAAAGCTACTGCATCTGGGGAAATTGTGGGTAAGCAGCAAGAAATTTTTCTGATTGTTTCATGTGTTACTTGGGTGGTGTATTTTTAAGATATTTTTGCAGCTTTTTGGTATACTAATATAATTTAGAAGATTCAATTAGCAATGCTGTCAGAGCAATACGTAGCTATCATTTTAAATACGTGTATTCAAAGTACACAAAATAGGAAGTAACTTGATTACCCCCTAATCAGGCGATTGTCTCATAGCCTTGGATAAGATGCTGTTATCTATTTAGTTGAAGATGTCTATGACTACTTCCGGGCTGTTGTGCAGCAGGATGAAAGAAGCGAAAGAGCTTTCAAGCTGACAGCAGATGCCATTGAGTTAAATGCTGCAAACTACACAGTATGGTAAGTTATAACTTTGTGATTATTTCTAGCATCGCTTGATTGCCAACTTCTTATGTCTTTAATAAATTTGTTAGTCTAATGAGGGCATGACTAGCTGAGTTTACACAGAGGAGTAGTGTAGCCTTACAGTGAGCTTATGAAGAAAGCCTTTGTTCAGTATTTTCCGTTTCTCATTTTGATTCAGTGGTTTTCATTCGTTTGGCTTTGAGAATATTATCAATCAAGGTCAGGATTAGCCACAGAAAGAACTTTGCCGTTTAAAATTAGATCACTTGCCTGATAACGTGGCTGTGGCAAAATGCTAAAGATGCCCTCACTTGACTTCAAGAAGAGACATAAAAGTATGATAGCTGCTATGTCCTACTAAATAGTTATATACTTACTAAATAGTGCATTTTAGAATATCTGCCAGGTTAATGTGCAGTTAGGTAATGAATAAACAGTGAGGTTTTGATATTTGGAGTAGGGCCATTTAACTCATGAATGCTAACAGGTACCTCTTGTACGTCTATTCCCCTACATGCATAAAATCAGAAAGTTTATATTGTTTTAAGCACATAAGTCATAGTTTCTGCGATAAGATCAGTGCGGGTAGACAGAGGTCAATTTGAAGCAAGATTGCTGTGATCTTTGATAACATGCTGTTGTAAACAGTTGTATTCCAGTTCTCCACTCTTCAATAACTGAATGGCCTTTACCAGAACTGGATACTGGTTTAGTTTTTTGCACTTTTTTAACTCAATATCTACTAGAAGAACTGTGAACAAAAGTTCTATGTTCTCCTCTGTGAATTTTAGGAAAGTCCTGTTGCAGTGTTCGAATGCTTGACTTTTATACAGGTATTTCAGGAGAGTCCTCCTGCAGTCTTTGGGAAAGGATCTCTATGAGGAACTTCAGTATATTACAACTATCATTGAAGATCAGCCAAAGAACTACCAAGTCTGGTAAAATCATGTTTTCTTTTCAGTTCTTAAATTTTTTGCGTATGATTTTTGTTTTGTACATTGTCTAGAACAAGTTGTGATCACTGATCCACAAGGTTGTTAAGAGTTGCTTCCTGTGTCTACTGCATTGGCAGTAGTGGAGGAGTTAAATGGAGTCGCATCAGTATCACTGCCAAAGTCCTCTTTAGCAGTTTGTTCTAAACATGTGATTATGATATGCTTAAAAGGTCTTGTTTTCTTTTAATTTCAATTTTCAAACTGTCAAAATTTTGACATCAAAAAAAAAGATTTATGAAAAGACAAACAAAAAAACAAATAGAAATGAGTGGGTTTTCTTTCATTGGCCTTGGGAGTTTGCTTACCTGTTGTTGGGTTCTTTGCAACAATATGTGAATGGGAATAGGTGAAACAGCAATGCCGGTTTTTGTAGAGAAATTATGTAGTACTAGAAAATTTTATTCTGCTGAAGACTCTGGCCATGAGGTTAAAACATGTTACTTCAAGTAAACATAACTTGCCTAAAAGGAGGTGATTGGCCAATGTGTATGTGCAGTTAGAATTTGTTATAAGTTTGCATCATATATTTCTCAGAGCCAGTAATTTGCAGTATTTAACTACTGGGTTTTTTTCTAAGTAGTTGCTGTATGCTGTTTCGCTACAGAACACGTGTTCACAAAAAAATTTTTAGGCTATTCTAAAAATAGTTTCCTCTACCTATCATCAGGCATCACAGACGGTTGTTGGTGGAGTGGCTGCAGGATCCATCCCAAGAGCTTGACTTTGTAGCTGACATTCTTAATCAAGATGCCAAAAATTACCATGCATGGCAACACAGACAATGGGTTATTCAGGTATTGTATCCACAGAACACAAAGTCACAAAATAACCTGCTCAGGATGTAGAGTTTTGCTTCTTAAATGCAATCTGAATTGCATTTGGCACTTAAGGCTGAAGGGTGGAAAACAATTGCATTTTAATGTGTAGTAGAGGTTAGCTATAGACTTGCCTTTTAGGAATTGAGTTCAAAAAGGTCTGGTTTTGACTGCATACTCTTATGTGTGTGAATTTAATGATGAGCTAATACCATTGCGGGCAACTGAATACTGTAGCATGTTCATAGTGTACTTCCTTATTTTTCTTTGAACTTTGTGTTGATATCTTTAAAAAAGTATCAGTACCTAATGTTCAGAGAACTTAGGAGCAAGGAAAATATGTCTTAAAAAATACAAACTTTTGATTGTGATATTCTCTCTTCCTTCCGTTTCCATAGGAGTTCAAATTATGGGACAATGAACTGGAATATGTAGACCAGCTTTTGAGGGAAGATGTGAGAAACAACTCTGTTTGGAACCAACGATACTTCGTAATTTTCAACACCACCGGCTACGATGATCCAGCAGTCCTAGACAGAGAAGTTCAGTTAGTAATGTTGTTCATGCTAACATGAAGCACTCTTCATTATGTGAGAGCAAAGGAATAGTTTGAAGAAGGTCCATGTGGGCTTGTCTTTCCTATTATAATGCAGTTTTTGGACTCGCTCTCAGGGAGAGCAGATCAAGTCTTAGTGCATATAGAATCATAGGGCTGGAAGGGACCTCTGGAGATCATCTAGTCCAACCCCCCTGCCAGAGCAAGTTCACCTAGAGCAGGTTGCACAAGAACGCGTCCAGGCGGGTTTTGAATGTCTCCAGAGACGGAGACTCCACCACCTCTCTGGGCAGCCTGTTCCAGTATTCTGCCACCCTCAAAGTAAGGACGTTCCTCCTCATGTTTAGGTGGAACTTCCTATGTTCAAGTTTGTGCCCATTATCTTTTGTCCTGTCGCTGGGCACCACTGAAAAGAGCCTGGCCTCATCCTCCCAACACCCCCACTTTAAGTATTTATAAGTGTTGATAAGATCCCCCCTCAGCCGTCTTTTTTCCAGACTGAAGAGACCCAAGTCCTTCAGCCTTTCTTCATAAGAGAGGTGTTCCAGTCCCCTAATCATCTTGGTAGCCCTTTGCTGCACCCTCTCCAGCAGTTCCCTGTCCTTCTTGAACCAGGGAGCCCAGAACTGGACACAGTACTCCAGGTGCGGCCTCACCAGGGCAGAGTAGAGGGGGAGGATGACCTCCCTCGACCTCCTGGCCACACTCTTCTTGAGGCACCCCAGAATGCCATTGGCCTCTTGGCCACGAAGGCACATTGCTGGCTCATGGTCATCCTGTTGTCCACCAGGACTCCCAGGTCTCTTTCCACAGAGCTGCTCTCCAGCAGGTCAGCCCCCAACCTGTACTGGTGCAGGGGGTTATTCCTCCCCAGGTGCAGCACCCTACACTTGCCCTTGTTGAATTTCATAAGGTTCCTCTCTGCCCAACTCTCCAGCCTGTCCAGGTCTCTCTGTATGGTGGCACAGCCTTCTGCTGTGTCAGGCACCCCTCCCAGCTTTGTGTCATCAGCGAACTTGCTGAGGGTGCACTCTATCCCCTCATCCAGGTCATTGATGAATATATTGAACAGGACTGGACCCAGTACTGACCCCTGGGGAACACCACTCATCACTGACCTCCAAGTAGACTCTGTGCCCCTAATCAAGACCCTCTGAGCTCTGTCTTTCAACCAGTTATCTATCCACCTTACTGTCCATTCATCTAATCCACACTTCCTAAGCGTTCCTATGAGGATGCTGTGGGGAGACAGTGTCAAATGCCTTGCTGAAGTCAAGGTAGACAACATCTGCCACCCTCCCCTCATCTATCCATCTAGTCATTCCATCATAGAAGACTATCAGGTTAGTCAGACATCATTTCCCCTTGGTGAATCCATGTTGAGTACTTCTGATAGCTTTCTTTTCCTCCACATGCCTTGAGATGACTCCCAGAACGAGCTATTCCATCATCTTTCCAGGGATGGAGATGAGGCTGACCGGCCTGTAGTTCCCCAGCTCCTCCTTCTTGCCTTTTTTGAAGACTGGAGTGACGTTGGCTTTCCTCCAGTCCTCAGGCACCTTGCCTGTTCTCCAGGATCTTTCAAAGATGTTGGAGAGCGGCCCAGCAATGACTTCCACCAGCTCCCTCAGCACTCTCGGGTGCATCCCATCGGGGCCGATGGACTTGCAAATATCTAACTGACCTAATTGTTTCCTCACTTGATCCTCCTCAACCCAAGGGAAGTCTTCCTCTTTCCCCGTTACTTTCTCCAAAATCTGGGACTCCTGAGGGCTGGGCTGAGCAGTAAAGACCGAAGCAAAGAAGGCATTCAGTAACTCCACCTTCTCCGCATCCTCAGTCACCATGGCTCCTGTCTCATTGCTATCAGTGCCCGCAACTTCTCTGGTCTTCCTTTAGGTTCCAATATACTTGTAGAAGCCCTTCCTGTTGAGCTTGACATCCCTGGCCAGGTGTAATTCCAACGCAGCCTTGGCTTTCCTTGTTTCATCCCTGCATGCTCTGGTGGCATTCTTGTAATCCTCCCAAGGGGTCAGTCCCTTCTTCCACTTATTGTAGACTTCCTTCTTCCACTTGAGCTTTTCCAGAAGCTCCTTGCTCAACCATGCAGGGTTGTGTTTACATATAGATGTGTTCAGTACCACTGACTTGTTGAGTAGTACTGAAGCAAGCTATGCTCACCCTGGCCAAGCTGTTCTCTTGAACCTGTCTTCCTACCCTGCTGTTTATTCAAAACTTTTGGTTTTTTTATAGTCAACTAGCTATAGCGGAATAACCTGCAAAAAGTCTGTGACACTGGAAGCACATAAGTTGTGCTGTTCATTAGTATCTTGCATCCTACCCCTAGAGCTTGGAAGGAGAGGCACTCTGTGTTGCACTAAACTGCTATTTTAGTAGTACAGTAGCGACAATGATTTAAAAATAACATGGACATGGATTGTACGAAGAGGAATTGCCTTTTGTGAGGAATTTGATGCAGCTGGAAAAAGAAAGGAGCTTTCAGGGGTATGTGGTCAGCACAAAAGCAACTAACTGAGTGAGTTTTGAGGAAAGTGATCTTTGAAAGCTGTTTCAGAGTGATGTGTTTGTAACTGAAGACAAACTGGGTTTATAGCCATTTATTTCACTACTGATGGTGGTAAGGGAAGCCTCCTTCTATGGTTTTCAACTCTCAGACTGCTGATCAGGGTTGATGATTATGAGAAGACGTTTGTCTAAAGTGAAGAAGCAATAAAAAGAACGTACTGCAATTTTTCTGAGTTATTCTTTAGAAGAAAGGCTGAGTCTCTGAATAGGTCCATTGGTACATTGTTCATAGAGGATCCCAGCCCCCACCACCTTTCATTGCCCTTGCAATTGTCTTTGCAAACTGCAGTAACTCGTACTTTTCTTTCAGTTTATAACTTTCTTGCAGATTAATAAATCTGCACCATTTCCACGACTTAGGCTTGGATATTTGCAGCTTTCTGTCTCCAGAGGTTAGATCTGACATCCTCCCTTGATCTGTTTATACGTGCTGCTATGTTCAGCATAATTGTATACCGTCTTAAGAATCAGACTGTCCAAGGTTAACACTTCCCAGGTGTTGTTGTAGAACTGTTGTTGGGCTGCTTGTTGCTTGATAAACTTGGTCTTTGTCATAGTGACTGCAGAAGGTTAAAAAAGGTTTAGGGTTGGTTTGAGGTATTTTTTCAGTATAGAACTTTTTAATCAGTGTCCGCTGTCTCTGAAAATAAGCTGAATGCCTAGTTATACTGGGGAAGGGCAGAAGGTAAAGCTTGTTTTGTGAACATGAAATGTGGCTTTGTGACTGTATGGCAGGTGCCTCTTGTTGCTTTGCTTCTAGAGGAGTTGCCTAACTACTGCTTTAAAAGAATTGCTGCAGAAGGCTGTGTGAGCTGAAAGGTCAACCTCTGCCTTTCTGTGTGTTTGCTCAAGTGCAGCCTCATGAAAAAAGTTCTGCAAATAGGTACAGAACATACCATACGCAGTCATAGTAACATAGCTCACCCTGGGCTTCGATTACTCTAGCCTTTTCGGTCCCTTGCCATTTCTAAGTGTTAAGACACAAGTTATTCCGTTAGCATACTGGGAGAGTATGTTGTTTCTTAATTGGCTGTGATGACAGTCAACATGGCTTCACTAGGGGCAAATGGTGCCAGATAAATTTGGTGGCTTTTATGATGGCATTACAGTATTGGTGAATAAGGGAAGAGCAACTGATGTCATCTCCCTGGACTTGTGCAAAGTACTTGACACTGTCCTGCACAATGTACTTGTCTCTAAATTGGAGTGATGTGGATTTGACAGATGGACCACTCAGATGATAAGGACTTGGCTGGATGGCAGCACTTAAAGAGTTGCAATGAATGGCTCTGTGTCCAAGTGGTGAGCAGTGATGAGTGGTGTTCCTCAGGGGTTAGTACTGGGATCAGTGCTGCTTAACAAATTTGTTGGCAATGCGGACAGTGGGATTGAGTGCACCCTCCGCAAGTTTGCTGACGACACCAAGTTGTGTGATGTGGTCGACATGCTGGAGGGAAGGGATGCCATCCAGAGGGACCTGGACAGGCTTGAGGTGGGTCCATGGAAACCTCATGAAGTTCAGCCAGGCCAAGTGCAAGGTCCTGCACCTGAGTCATGGCAATCCCAAGCACAAACGTAGTGTTGGGTGAAGAATGGCTTGAGAGCAGCTCTGAGGAGAAGGACTTGAGGGTGTTCGTTGATGAGAAGCTCAACATGAGCTGACAGTGTGCGTTTGCAGCCCAGAAAGCCAACAGCATCCTGGGCTGCATCAAAAGAAGTACGGCCAGCAGGACAAGGGATATGATTCTGCCCCTCTACTCTGCCCTGGTGAGATCCCACCTGGAGTACTGCATCCAGCTTTGGAGCCCCCAACATAAGAGAGAGATGGATCTGTTGGAGTCCAGAGGAAGGCCATGAAGATGCTCAGAGGGCTGGGAACCTCTCCTGTGAAGAGAGGCTGAGAGAGTTGATCTTGTTCAGCCTGGAGAAGAGAAGGCTCCGGGGAGACCTTATAGTGGCCTTTCAGTACCTAAAGGGGGCCTACAGGAGAGATGGAGAGGGACTCTTTATGAATGAGTGTAGTGATAGGATGAGGGGTAATGGCTTTAAACTGAAAGAGAGTAGGTTTAGATTGGATGTTAGGAAGAAATTCTTTACTGTGAGGGTGGTGAGACACTGTAACATGTTGCCCAGGGAAGTTGTGGGTGCCCCATCCCTGGAAGTGTTCAAGGCCAGGTTGGATGAGGCTTTGAGCAGCCTGGTCTAGTGGGAGGTGTCCCTGCCCATGGCAGGGGGGTTGGAACTAAATGATCTTTAAGGTCACTTCCAACTCTAACCATTCTATGGTTATTGCTCATAATTTTGAGAACTGTTTCATTATTGTATAAAATGCAGCAAATGGAACACTTCAGAATTTCAAACTGTTCTCAGAGTGTTTGCCTTTCTGAGACTTGCAGTGATTATATTATGAGGTGTTTTTGATCTATGACCCAGTTGAGATGATCTTCAAAAAGGCTCTGAAATATAGACTAGAGGGATGTATTTGGGAGTGTCTGAGCACAGTTAGGTAATTTCTAACTGCATTGTTAGTGGTTGCATTCATGACCTGTTATCTTTTTCTCACAGATACACTCTTGAGACGATCACAGCAGTGCCACATAATGAGAGCGCTTGGAACTACTTAAAAGGGTGAGGCATCCTTCTCTGTGGGGCAGAGAATATCTGTAGAAGGGTCTTAAGCCTAACCCTTAACTGAAAAGAGCTTGTTGCTGTTCATCCTAGTGTTGTGTGCTTAAGCAGGCAGGCAAAAACCTTCGCAAGGGGTCAATATATTAACCTAATTTCTCTATAACTTTCCATTAAGTTTCTGGCCCTGTTCTTGTGGGAGGATTGCAAGTACTTCTCATGCTTTTAAAAAACTGAGCCATAATGTTACTGGTTCAAAAGCATAGATTAGAAAGTAATGAGCATGCTTTCAGTCTAATTTCTGTTCAGTTGAGCATAACTATACTAGGTGACTACAACATTAAGCTGTATTATTGCTGGATGCTTCTCACTTTCTGCCTTACTATTTCAAAACTGATCTCCTGTCATGGTTTAACCCCAGTCAGCAGATAGGATCACGCAGCTGCTCACTTAATGCCCCTGGTTGGGATTGGGGAGGGAATCAGAGAAGTAAAAGTGAGGAAACTTGTGGGTTGAGATACAGATAGGTTAAGTAAAGCAAAAGCTGCGTGCACAAGCAATGCAAAACAAGGAATTCATTCAGTACTTCCGTTGGTAGGCAGGTGCTTAGCCATCTCCAGGAAAGCAGCACTCCATCATGCGTAGTTACTTAGGAAAATAAATGCTGTAACTTCAAATGTTTCCCCCTTGCTGCTTCTTCCCCTAGCTTTATATACTGAGCATGATGTCATATGGTGTGGAATATTCCTTTGGTCAGTTGGGGTCAGCTGTCCTGGCTGTGTCTCCTCCCAACTTCTTGTGCCCCCCACTCAGCCTGATTGCTGGCAGGGCAGTATAAGGAGCAGAAAAAGCCTTGAGTGCTTATCAACAACTAAAATCACCAGTGCACTATCAAAGGTATTTCTCATCCCACATCCAAAATACAGCACAATACCAGCTGCTGTAAAAAAATTAACTGTACCTCAACTGAAACCACAACATCTCCAAATAAAGGAGTCATAACAAAAATGTAATTCTTCATGCCATATTTCCCAGTGTTATATTTCAAGCCTATTAACCTCTGTTCTAGGATTCTACAGGATCGTGGTCTTTCTAAGTATCCAAATCTGTTAGAGCAACTGTTGAATTTACAGCCTAGCCACAGTTCACCCTATCTGCTTGCCTTTCTTGTGGACTTATATGAAGATATGCTTGAAAACCAGTGTGATAACAAGGAGGAAACACTAAACAAGGCATTGGAGGTAGGTTTTGAGAGCTTGGCTTTGTTTCTTAGGGATGCCATCTATTGCTCTCTTGTTTTATATCCTGACAAAATGGGATTGATTTTCATAAATAGAACAGGTTACTTGTTAATCACAGGAGCTCTATAAAGACTTGAAAGCCAGATAATAACAAGGGTCTTGAGAATTTATCTATAAATAATAACTTGCCAGTTAGAAAATTGCTGTAAGTTTTCTTCACCTGGTAAAAAAGGAAGGTTTCTAATATTGCCTGCAAAAGAAAGGAGATGCTTGTGCAATCAAGGTTTCCAATGCTAACTTTGTAGCCTGAACTCACTTTCTTCTCTGAGGGTTGGTGGATCTTGTTTTCAGAGTATCTGTATCTAAATAGAATCTCAAGCTCCCTTTGCATGTCTTAGTTCTTTCTAAGAAAGCTACAGAATTAGCTTAAAGGCCAGCAGGCACTGGGAGCATTAGTAAGAAATGTCAGGCATCGTTTCCTACAGAGAATAAGTGACTTCTAGTAATGTTGTGTATCTCCCTGTACTTCATATTCAGGGAACTCCTTACTGTGGTTTGCAGTGTAGTTTTGACAAGAACACTTTTCACTCACTGTGGGACAGACTGGAACTCAGTGTAATTAGAGCTGCAGTTCTTCCCTGGAGTCTCGGTGTTCCAACAGCGTTCTTCCTCAATATTTTTCCTTTGTGTTCCAGGACCAGAGTGTAAATAAGTGCAGTTTTACTTCACAGATTCATGTCCCTTTAGACTATTTCATTGAGTTTGACTTCATCTGTTTAGGCATTGAAACTCCTATTCCTGAACTCTGGTTCACTAAGTAAGGCAACATCATCTGCATAATAAAAGGGAATTGACTAGAACCTTTGTAGACAGTGTTCATACCATATAAGCTTACATAGCGCGTCCTGTGAGTCGGGTTGACTTCTGCTGTGCCTCAGTGCTCACACAGATCAAAATAAAACAAAAATCAGAAGATATAGAAGTACGTGTATAGCACCAGCTCTAACACATTGTGAGAGAAGGTTACTGACTTGCATGGAGAATCCTTTTGGGACAGTCTGCTAAGAGAAAAACCATTAAAAAAATATCTCCTGTCAGTCTGTCAGGACTACTGAAGATTCGAGCAGGATGTTGCCCCACTGTTTTGAATGAAGTCACGTACAGCCTACTGGATCACTAAAAGACAGTCAGGCTTTTCAGGAATTCACCAGTGCCCTGCAGTATACTGCAGGCTGCATAGGCTGGGGTAGATGATGAGTGGTAGGCACGGAAAGGAGTCACAGGGAAGCCGTTGCAACTGAAATAGGACTGAAGAGATTTCTGTGCGGTGTCACATTGGTTGACTACTGGTTGGAGCAGAGATCGCTTTGAGGTCATTGGACAGTTGCAAATCTGGTGAATAAAACAAATGTTGTTGCTGAGGAAGGTGTTTCTAATACTGGCTGAACCACATCTTGTATGCATTTTATAAAGATAATAAGGTTTCCGTAAGCTTTTGATTATAACACTACAATCTCTCAATTTTCTTTCATAGCTTTGTGAAATTCTGGCTAAAGAAAAAGACACCATCCGAAAGGAATACTGGAGATACATTGGAAGGTATCTTAAGAACAAGCACAGCTCAGGCACTGAACACACCATGCTGACTGACAAGCAGCAGTAGCTGAACGCATAGGAAGAAAACAGCGTTAAGCTCTCAAGCTATTCTAAAGCAGTACTAAGTAGGGTCATCAACTAGTTTAAAATCCAGTGTAGTATTCAGCTGGTGAAGAGGTATTGCAATGAAAGAAGAGTGCAGTGCTGTATAGTCTCAGGTTGTGCTGCTGACAATAGCTGTAGGAGCAGTCAAAAAATAAATTAAGGCTTAATTATTGAAATGTACCAAAAAAAGGGTTTATTTCCTAATAATGAATACATATACCTATGTATAGGTACATAGGTATAGCTATATCTACTCTTTAGCTACATAGCCACATAGATACATATATATACCTACATAGGTATGTAGGTAAACTGTACCTACTATTTATAAAGTACTAAACCAATTTCTGATGCCCTGGCTTATCCATTCATGGTTCCTAACACAGTCACATCAGATGCAGTAATGACTGCAGGTAACTTAAGCTAGTGGATATGAAATAACCTACTTGTGGTTAGCGCAAGCAGGAGCTGCAGTTGTTGCCTTAGTGGGAGCAGCTATGCAACACTGACAGCACAAGCTATGCAGCTAACACCAAGTGTCATTTTAAAGCATTTTTATGAAATATTTTAGTTTCTTCTAGTCTTCAGATGCACATAGTCTACTCTTCTCAAATGCTAATAGAGATAAAAATAACATCCCCCTTTTAGGGATATTAGATTCTATTGTGTTGAGGTGTCTTTTGCACTGGTGTATTCTCATCCCAGAAACTTTCCATACGCTTGATGTATTCATTGGAGCCTTGAATTCTTACCTGCACAGTCAGAAAAAATGCTTTGAGGACCCTAGATGATCTTCTTAGTTTTTTCTTGGAGTTCTGTTCACATGACTGAAAATCTGAATTATTGGTTTTTTCTTCACCCTTTGTAACCAGACCAAACTGAAGTCATAGGTCAGAAGAGATTATAACTAACTAGTTATGTTATAGACCTTCACTGAACTGGAAGGAAAGGAGTGGTTTTATTGGGGACCTATTCCCATTAAATGTCTTAACCTTGTTGCTCCTACAGGCTTTTCATACCTTTTCCACGCATATATTCAGCCAAGAAGTATTTTCCTCCCCTTTGTGAAAGATAGAGCGTATCTGCAGTGCAGAACTGCAAAGGATGTGTATACCTGCACAAGAAAACTGCTGCATCTGCTCTGTTTTCAGTAAATGACCGTTGTAAACTGTGTTCTTCACATAGACTGCTTGGCTGATCTGAAATATTTTTTTTGAGAAGATCATAATGGGAACAAATAAATACTAGTATTCATAATAGGAAGTCTTTCAGACACTAAACATCAAAAGCTGCTGCTGTAATTAAACCATAGTGGAGATTATTTTAAATGCTTGAAATATGTTAATTCAATGCGTTCTTTAAATTTAAAACAACTCATGGGGGGTGCAATCACTATGTGAAAGCTATGTAATTCGTTTTAATATTTTTACTGTTTTCTCTGCGGTAGAGAAAACATTTTTATAGTGACACACAAACATTTAAAATGGACAAGAACTTCAAACTTTTGGAGATTTTTTTTTACCTGCTTTTTTCTTTTTACTTTACACAAGCATAGTGATACTCCAAAGATAATGCCACTCCTGAGCTAAGTTTACTAATGAAGGAATAACCAGATATGTACTATAACAGGAAATATCTCATCTCATGTAAAACAAATGTTTGACCAAACAAATCATGCAAATCCTAAGAAAAAACCATTCTGGAGACTAGAGTCCATTTAAAAAAAAAGTCGTTATGTTTTAACAGAAATGTTTTGGGTTTTTTTAAATGTTTATTTTACTATTATGTTTTAGCAGAAATGTTCATTTTCTTCTTTCAAATGCTTATGTTTACTATTATTTGGGTTGCAAGGAAGCTCTAAACTCCTCTTCAAAAGGCATCTCAGTTCTGTGGTAGTGAGCCATACTCAGAAATACCGAGTTGTGAGAGCTGGGAAAATGACAGGCTGCCCAGCCAGGTTGCAACTGCAGCTACCAACCCTTTAATTTTAAAAATATGCCTGAGACAGAATCTTTCTCGCAGAAGTGGGAGCTTGACGAAGTGTATGCGTCATAGAGAAAAGGGCCTTACAATAGGAAGTGTTAAATGATGTATAGGAATTGGTACTGACTAACAAAGTTCAGGGGAAGCACCAAGCTGATTTGTTCTAAGGGTTCATCTGTACAAGAAAACTTCCTGTTGTTACTGATTGTGTGTAGTGATGGGACTCCTGTGTACAATTTTATTACTGAAGAGCTGTGCCTAAATGGAAAACTGTATTGGTACGAATGTCCCTTGTAAATCAATGTAATTGGAATATTCAGTGGAGTATGGAGAATTATTAAAGCATGTGAAATAATTTCCTATGCCTGCTTTCATCAGAGGCTGATGTTCTTACCTTGGTCTAGCTGTGTCTGTCTGTCTAAGCTGTTACGGACTTCCACCTTATTGTCTCTGCAACTTGGCTGACAAAACAGCCCCCAAGTCCTTCCTAATCTATTCAGTACAAAACGACCTCAGCTAGCACATAATGCTCTATCAGTTGCTGTCTGGCTGTGCTGAGACAGATTAGGAGCGTGCTGCTCAGCTGGACCTCATGTGGGAGCAGTATCCTGCAGCAGGGAAGCAGTGAGGTTTCTAATCGCTCCTGACATGTGAAACGCTTCTGTCCGGGAGGTAATTCATGCAGTGCAGTGGTGACAAGGGGCATATGGAGACCTGGGCCCCTACAAGAGCACAAAAAGCCTTGAAGCTCCTCTGGCTTTTAGAACAAAGGGGTAAGGGAACAATATTAAGTGATGGTGCAGAGTCATCCCTTGTGGGCTCACATGAAGGCTTTGCAAATGCCTATGTGCAAGTTCAAAATTGGCAGGGGAGACAGTGCAGGTCTGGTTTTCTTGTACACACAAATGGAAAGAGAATATTGACAGCTGGAGACATGTGTCTCAGATGTTGTCCCAGATATGGCGTGGTGAATACAATAATATGAAGAATGCTCTTCAGCCTCGCTTGTGCCCTTTTTTGAACATCAGTGCCTTCTGCCACCTTACTGATATTGTGGGATAAGGTGTATGCCTTGCACTTTCTATTCCGAGTCTGGTTTTAGTTGGTGATTACCCCTGTGACTTTTGGGTTGGCAGCAGGTTTCCCTAGTGTATCTTCTGCTTAAGACAGACTGTTTTGGAAAATTTTGGTAAGACGATGTTTGACTGAGTTTTGGCAAGCCTGTTAATGTGTCAGTATGGCAATTTACTTCTCCCCAGGTGTAAAATATCCTTCAGTATTTAATTTTTCTTGTAAATAACCATCTCTATGAAATATTCCAAGCTGAAAACATTTACTCTTCTTTTAAGGCTGTACTGTCAAGCTTTTGATACAATATATTCTAACAGCAAAGGGTAAAAAAATTGCATTTGAATGTAAAAAATATATTATTTTTGTCCTATAACAGGTCCTTTCCAGAATCCCTGGCAGTCTGGACTGGTCTGTGTAATTCTGGTCATGAATAACATTGCCATTTTAAAGTACTCTGTGTACATTTACATGATTACACTCTATGGATGAAATGGATGAAATCTGAAGCAGACAATAGAAATCTCTAAAGCAGACAATCATTTGTTTTCCTCCACAATATGTTATCTTATGCCTAAGTGTTCAAATAGGGATGATCTGTACCTAGCAGAAGTCACAGTGTAGAAGTGACACGGTCATTTTCTCTATTCATCCCTTCTCTGCTCTTAGCATCGTTTTATCTTAATGCATCACTTAGCTTAAGAACATACACCCCTTGACACAAGACTTTTTGAAAATTAGGAGCCTATTCCTGCACTGGAAGCGGTACTGTTGACACTGTTGACGGAGGAACAGCGCCTCCCTGTGCCTGCTCTGAAAAGAATACCTTACCTTCTGCCTTGAATTTGACGAAAAGAAAAAAAAAAAAAGAAGAAGAAAAAAAAGCATTGTAGTATGTAAAGAGGCATACAGGTGCCTGCCTATGAACATCGAGGACAAAACTGACAAAATCGAGGGCGCATGCACTTACTTAGTTTTCTATAAATACTTGTCAAGAAGAGCTAATAGAAGCTTCAGCAAATTTAGCTGTGAATCCCACCTCAGGATGTCTAGATGTCTACATCAGCTATCCTGTGTAAGCTCCCTGGGTCTCTGTTCTCCATTACGTGTGTCACCCATCACTGTACCTCAAGAAGCCATGGGATATAAGCCTACGTAAGATTTCAGCCTCAGGGAATTAAAATCTGCTTTATCGTTTTTCTGCAGTTGTGCAGCAGGGAGAGTGGACATTAATCGCTAGATGGCAGTGTGAAATTCACCCCGAGTTCACTGAGGCCGGCTACGTGCAGGCAAGCAGCGGTGTAACTGGGACAACTCTTTCTCCGTGCAGCACCACTGATTTCACACCTGCTAATTCAACACGGAAGAGCAGCTGCTAGTCAATACATAGCACCACAGAGGACTCAAGCATGAGTATCTCGGGAGGGGCTAAATGGTCATCTTCACTAAAAATTGTTGGTGTTAATTGGAGAGGAATTTTTCATTAACTGAAATGATGCCTCCTCTGACACTGCACACCTTGTACCAGATCCGGAGTCTGTTAGAGTCCTGGTGTTCTAAAATAACCGCGTGACTAAACCCCTCTGCTCAGAGTGTGGGTTTTGTGGCCAGTTCACACCTTTTGGAGATGTGTCTCCAGTTAGAGCGCTACATGCATGCACCTTCACAAACTGGGAAGTTTTGCTCCACTAAAGCCAGCTTTGTTATGGTAACTTTTTACAGTCCCTCTGTAATGAAATGCTGGCCATTGCTGTCTGTTTCTGTGAATATGGGCTGAAGGACAACAGGACCTGCTGCTGCTTCTTGAAGGTCAGGGGAGGACTTGGGCCTAATCGAGGAAGTCAAGCATGCTGTCGCAGGTCCAAAGTGGTTGCATCACTCATTAGGAAGCAGGACCAAGGACTTTGGCGAAGGGCAAAGACAGACCCCTCTTCCACATGTACTGGTTTGTCAAAACTCAGTTTTGTGGGTTGTCACCACAAGGAATGGATTTTAAGTGAATGAAGAGATGCTACGTGTGACCTCAGACAAGTCAGCTTGAGCACCCAGGGCTACTCGGGTGCAGATGCTTCCTATATGTGTATGCATTGAGCTGCAAGGACATGCTACCATTACCTTCTCCTGGGGGTATAATGATAACTCTGGTACCTCTGCTCTTATCTGAAGTGGTCAGTGTAATGCTGCCGTATCAGTACTGCTCGTGAGGAGTGGTCTTGCCACTGCAGAAGAGTTATTGCTGTGCTTGCGCTTCTCATTCTTCTGGGTTTGGGTTGCTTTGTAGAGATGTATTCAGTTAATTACTTCAGTGGTTCCCTGATGTGTCTTGTCTATTCTCCAAGTCACCTCTCCAAGAGACCAAAGAACACCTGAATAAATGCTTGTGCTGCTACCAAGAAGCTTTGGAAGGAGGGGGAAAAAAAAAGGAAAAGCGAGCTACACTTGTATTGTTGATGTACATCACCTGTCCTTCCCCTTCTGCCAAAGCCTGTCATCAGGACAAGAAGACATACAGATAACCTCCTTCCCTTTCCAGACCGAAGGTGCTTACACACATACGTCCTTGCTGTAGCTTCCAGCCACACCATGAATGTGAGTTTTATTTCTGGTTTTACTAGCAGACAGTGAGAACACACTCTCCCTGTACCTCATAGCGTATGGTGCTCACCATAGTTTCCCTGCTGCAAAATGAGCCAAAATGACCATTTGCAGGTACCCACAGCCCAGGTGGAGGGCTCCCAAGCATATAACTCTTTGCAGCACTGTGCCAGCACTCTGCTACCAGTTGAGTGGTAGTGCAAATCATTTCACCAAGTTGTTTTAGAGGTCTAGCCTGCAAAGACCCTGAGCTCAGCTGAAGGCTAGAATAAAAGGAGAGACAGTTCAGTGTTTTAAATTGGCAAATGAAAACCAGAAACAGCTGTTTTTTAAAACACACTTTCAAATGTCAATGTTGATAATTCTTTAACTGAAAAATTAAAAACTTGTATACTAGAAAACTGCTTGGCTTCTGACATTCAGAGGGAAAATGCATGAGAAAGCTTTGTCTTAGGTGAGATCTAGTTTTTTGTTAGAAGGAGATTTCTGGGCAAAATACCAAAAGCTGGATGACTTCTTCTTGTCATTAGCAGTGTCCCAGGCATAGCTAGGTCCTTCTCGGAAGTGAAATTTTATTTTGTGTCATTGCAGAAGGAAGGGGAAGATGAGGGATGACTGGGTCTGGGGCAATCCAAAATCACTACTCATGCATCGCTAACAACAGCTAAAAATATTGCAGCAAATCATTTCAGGAGAGGCGCCTGCTGCTGAACCAGACAGAGCCACCTAGCACACCCAGCAGTTCTGTGCATTTGCAGTAAGAGCAATGCTTCCCTCCAGCTTAGTCTGTATTGACTTTCTCATTTCTTTTTTTAATTGCTAATACATTGGTGGCTCTGTGCTTCTCTGAGCTATGCAGGCTAAAAGTTAAGAGTGAGAGCAGAGGAAGGGAAAGATGAGATATAACCCTTTTTGCTACACGATTGCTACTCAGCAGCCATGGCCAGGACGTGACCCTCATCCCCTGGACTTTATATCCCATGCTGCCAGCTTTCAGCTGTCACTTTATAGCACAGGTTTTTTACAGCAGAAACCACATGTCCTCATATGTTCAAAAATGACTATACACAGAGGTGCCCTCCCCACACCCCAACAAATGCCAGCAGTGTCTTTGTCACTGTTGGAGTTTCACAGGCTTTCTGTTCCACAGCTCCATGCCTGCATAGCAGACACAAGCAGTGCAGAGCAATGCTTTCCCATGCTTTGCCATGCTGAACTTAGCCTGGGTAGTGCTGGAGTCGTTGAGATTTTGCAGTGACTTCTACAGGACCCCTTTGCTCACAAGGCTGCTCATGGAAAAGTACCGAGCCATGAAAGCCCACTGTGACCTCCCCAAGTCCTGGGACAGTTGTGGAGACTAGAGTATGTGACTCCATTGTACCACCTCATCATAGCATCCCACCCATCACATGATCTCAGCAGGTGAGTTTAGAGCTCTAGGCATAAGGTAGCACCTGCTTTAAATTTTACTGAAATAGAGATGTATAGACCCAAAGATTAACCACTATGATTTGCAAGGAGCAGCTTGTCTCCTGTATCAGATGGCAGCATCCACTGTAAGAACATGCACAGAGCAGCACTCAAAAAGTTCAAATACGCTCATTCAGTGATTTGAATTCATAAGGAACCTGCCTAAGTACAGTTATTGTTTTGAAAGAGGGTGGGGATAGCAGAGAAGAAAAGGGCAGAAAAAACACAAGAAGGTAATAAAAACCTAGCTCATAGCCTGAACTGGTATTACAGCATGGCCCTGAGAGTCATGTGCATAAAATACATCTTAGCAGCAGAGGAAACGGTGTTTACGGTGATGAAAAGATACTGTTTTACTTGCTTCCCCCTGCTCACAGAAACAGGGCTTTGTAAGTAAACAGCATACATCCCCAATACCTCATGCTTGCTGGAACAGTGCTTGAGACACTCTGTTTCTCATTCATTCACGTGGAATGGAGTAAAACCAGCAACATTTGGGATTATCAAGTAGAAGAATATTTAACCTCCAAAGTAACAGTAATAATGATGTCAAGAAAGAATAAATTCTTTTTTCTTTGTCCTCTTCTGACAGAGAGCAGAGCTGGAATTTGAAGAATTTTAAAAGCTGTTTCTATTTCCTAGTACACTGTGACTTTAGATACTGTAAGAACAGTGTGCCTACCGGAACCATGCCGTTCCGAGGGTATGTAGTCAGTTTGGAATATTTTTGTAAGAGGACAGAATGATTTAATGAATTTTCAGTGTTTATTTTGGCTCAAATTCTTCATAAAGGTTTGGCCAGAAAAGTAGGAGAGAAAGAGGTAGCTGGGGCATTTTTGGCTTTATATCAACATCTGGTATCTTAACCAACATCGGTACAGACTGCTGAAAAGGATGAAAGCTCTCAGTAGTGAAGGATAGAACCTCTGAATGCTGACTCCAAAATGGAGAGGTCTGGAAAGGTGAGGAGATTAACAAGACAGTTCATGGTTTTGCCAAAGTCCAGATATATTTGCTGATAGAAGGAAAAGACTAGCAATATATTAGAATTCTGTGTAGTGCCTGCATGCATCTGTCTGACTGTGTACAAGTACCGATCAACTTAACCTCTTCACAGCACCTATCTGTTTTCCAAAAAAATTTTGGGAACATGCAAAGTCTGCTACAGATGGCCTGTGCTGAAGGCGGAAGTTTCAGGGTTTGTGCAGCTGAATGTGGGGATGCCACTGCTCAGGAAAGATGGCAAACGGGACATCTACACCTCAACTGCACATCTCAAAAATGGAACAGCTCCTGCAACTGCTGGTAGCCAGTACAGTACAGGCATAGCAGTGTAGCATTTGCATTACACATCCTAGCAGTGTCCAGCATTCAAAAGGAGGAGTTCTGATAAAAGTTTAAACTGATGATGACCATTTTATAGCATATTTAGTTGTGCTTACCCCAGTTTAGCTCCAAGGCCAAATGCTGTTCCCACAGGAGGGATGTCTCTGCTAAAAATTCAAGCCCCACTCTCTTCCAGTGGGATGTTTGTACGCCATTGCAAATGCACTAAATAAGACCCAGTGAGCAAAGCCATATGATGTTCCTGATGACTCCAAGTTCACTTGTGCTGTTCCTCAGTGCTTTGGACACTTCAAGCTGGATTGCGATACACAATAGGCCTGGGAACATAGAAAGATTCAGTTCCCAGGAAGTATTTATGTAGAAATACCATTTCCTATCTAGCATCCAGCCACAGGAGTCTCAGACTCTTTGTGTTTTCTGGTCCATTATCATGGCAGAGCACATGTCCTTAATGCAGACACCAAAACAAAACAGAAGAAGGTAAGTACACAAAGTTCTTTTAGGTCTTTGCTTCTAAATTAGAAAGCAGCAAGAATGTCTTTCTCAGTTTGATTTTAAAAGCTTTCTTTACAGATCATGCTGAAAACAGCCAGTAAGCAGCTATATATCCCGTTGAATGACTACCGGGCAAGAGGAGGCAGAAAAGCAGCAGTGAGAAAAGAAAGCGTAGTGGGAGGCCCTGACATGTACCAGTGTGCAAATGTAACGTTTGAGCACATATGCAATCACAGTTCCATATTTATCTTATGATGACCGGAATGATCCAAGCAACTGACTTATCTAAGTCTTATACCACTGTAGTGACAGCATATCTTGCCTCCAAGTGTGAAGCTGAATCACCTAACCGACAAGGAGCTAGCGTGTGTAGCTGGGTCCCCAGCCTTGGTAATTACAAGTCCAAGCAAAGTGAAGCAGCAATCACTTCCTCAAACAGATGAAGCCTGGTAGGGACAGCACTGAAACAAGTAAAACCACTGTTTTAGTGGGCTTTCAGTAGCCCACAAAGGGGTGAAAGATTTCAAGGAGAGTAATGGACTAAGTGGCACCTAACTTAATAGTTTTACCGCTCAGGAGCTCTGCTCTAGGATGTCACTATTCAGTCCAATATCCAAATTTAGCCTGCTCTGCTCCAGACACTGAACCCTTTTACAGAGGCAGGGAGAGGAACCACAGGAGGCCACACTAGCATCTCTTCCCTATTTCAGAGGATTTTATTACTTCCAGGCACAAATTTTATCGTATTATGATTTCATGTTGCAAAAATTCATGATTTTTTTTGTTTCTTGTGGTTTATGCAATGGCCTAATTAGCTATGAGATCTGGGTCTCTAATCTCTTGCCTGGCTCTGACCTTGAATGACCTTGGGTAAGTAAAATTTCATTTCTCAGCTTGTGTTTACCAATCAGGAAAATACTAACGTTGAAATTTTTTTTCCTCGCAGCACTATAGGAAGTCTCACCTATGGATTATTCTGATGCACAGGAGGGAAAGGATAAGAAACCCAATTATGGCAGCCTCTTCCCTTAGGGACAGAAGGATCCATCCACACTAGTGTCCTGGTTTGAGACATAACAAAACCAATCTTTTCAATAATTTTACTTTTCAGATTAAGTCTCTCTGAAATTAACAGTATGTTTTTCAGACAGTGCTTGCTTCCAGAGTGATAAGGCCTGATGTTTACAGTTAATACCACACAATGGTATGCAGAGAGGCTCTTCCTTATACTTATTGCTATAAAACCCTAGCTCAGCTGACTTTGTTGTGTACCATGTAGGAGGGTCAGAGGTGGAAAAGCATAGAGGGGTCGCACCTGTGGGGAGGAGCAGACAGGACAGGTGACCCAAAACTGACCAACAGGGTATTCTATCCCATCTGCCCCTTGCTCAGTATAAAAGCTGAGGGATCAAAGGGGTCAGGCTCTTTCATCAATGGCCGGCATCCAAGGAAGACTGTCTGTTCATCTGCCTTTAATCCCAATGCGTGTGGTCCCGAATCCAGTTGCTGTTCATCACCTAGACCAGTCTGTGACTTTCCCAGTGCCTGCTGGTGACATGATCATCATCCTGGGAGCTTGATACTGTATATATTGTATATATTTCATTATTATTAATATTTTTTTCTTTTTATTGTTAATATTTCATTAAAGCTGTTTTAGGTTTTTTTCCAACCCGTAAGTCTCTCTCCCTTATTCTCTCTTCCTTCCCTTCTGGGAAGAAAGAGGGGCTAGTAGAGAACATCTGTCATTCATTTAGTGCCCAACCTAGACTAAACCTTGACAACCAGAATTAAGCCTCACTAAAACCTTCTTTCTCATTCTACCTGTGGAATAACAGCACGTGGGTTTGAGAAACAATATTGTTCAAAACAAGGACAGTACATGTTACGAATTATCAAGTTCATGCTAAGAACATAAGAATATTTCCTAGTGGTGGCCCTGACCTTGTAAAGGACCTTCAAATTCTGTTATGCACCTCTTTCTGCACTCAGATGGAGTTGCCACAAGCTCACCTCTGGGAGCCTGGTTGTCTTCTGTGTGCTATATTTGCAGAGGAGATAATCAGCAAAATTTTGGACTTGAGTCTACAGATATGGAGAATAGGCTGCAGAATTCTGCTTGGCTGCCTCAGGCATCAGGGGTGTTTCAGAAAAGCTGTGTTCTGAGGGGCTCACCAGCATGTGCTGGACGATGTGCACTCAAGGGATATCCATGACAGCAACACTTAATAACAGCAGGAAAGGTTATTAAACCATTTTGCAACTGAAGCATTGAGAGATGAGACAATTAGCTCAAGGTCTTCCAGGACCAAAGACTGAATCTTCCAGGTCCCAGTGAAATGCCTGGGTTGCAGTCTGTATTTACCAGATGCATGGGGAGAAGCTCCTGTGAGAGGACACTCTGCCAGAAAGAGGATAAAAGTGAGCACAGGCCAAGACAGCACCATAGTGCTCAGACACAGAGTTACGTACACAGGGAACCACAGCCTCACACAGAGACAAGATATGGCTAGCCAGCTGACTTAGCAGCTTGCAAGCCACCTTGCTCTTCTAGGGACTGAAAGGTAGCATCAGCCAAGAACACCTGATAGTTTGTATTTTGCATCTGGGTGAAATAGTTGCCATTTGCATTTAAAAATGCTGGTGTTTAGTAAGACACATGACCCACTACCCCACTCTACGCACTGTTGCGGTGAAATGCTGGCAAACTAGGCACAGCTTTGCCTCCAGAACTGTCTTGGAGATACCACTTTCATAGCTTGGTAGTGAGTTTTACAATCGTTGCAGATTTCTCTTCAGTCTCTTGTCATCTGTGGTGTGCTTCTTGCAAACTCCTTGCATGGTCACTGGCTCCTCCCTTGCTTTCAGAAGCAGTGAAGCCATTGGCTCCCATCAGTCAAAATGACCCTCAGTTTCTCCTACAACTTCCCCAACACACATTACTTGCTTCCAGTGGAAATGCCCACAACCCACTGGACTTTTAGACAGACTGGATCCAGGTTACCCTCTCAGTAGGCACTGTATGAAATTGGCAAAGGGAAAGATGAAAGTGAAGCAGGTGGCCAGAATACAGGGGACAAAAGTGTGCACATGCATGTAAGGAAGAGAAGCAGAGGCTATATATGATTGGCACGGGAGGGAGGTGGTGCAAGGAATGAGGCTGGCACTTCCTCCTATTAAACACTTACTGTTCACTCCTGCCTTTCACTGCAGCTTGGTGCTTAGGCTGCTCTGGCATGGGCCCTCAGGGCCTTCGAAAGACTACTGAGAAGGTACTTCAACTTGAACGTACAAGAATTGCAGGGCTGCGGCAGACATATGGGGGCTGTGGAGAAGATGGAGGCGTTGGACTGGCAGAGATAAAAGGTGGAGGACTGCTATGAGCAGGGTAGGAGATGAAAACTTAGAGGAAAATGAAGGCAGGTGGGAGCAGCACGGACAGATGAAGTGAGAGAGATGGTGCTATTCAGGATGAAATCTGGGGAAAGGCCAGGAAGTCACAGGAAGAAAGGCAGTACAGAATCAAGACGCTTGATTTATGTACCCTGTACATCTGTACCAGGGAAGGTATACAGCCACACCGCAGGTTTTTCACTCATCTCAAGACTAGCCAGCTTTCATGACAGGGAAGGAAGCAATCCATGATGGGACAAAAAGTTCTCATGGCAAGTAGAGAACGAGACACTTGTCTGGAGCGCGATGACACACGGCACGTGGGGCCTCCTCCTCTTCCTTCTCCTCCTCACTGAGCTGGAGCCTGACCGGAGGACACTTCTGGAAGGAGTACTCCGCAGGCCTGACAAAGGGGGAAGGGGAAAAAATAAGAAGGAAATCAACCCCGTGCCTGCTCTGGAGCCCGCAGCGAGCCCTTCCCCAGAGCGGGCAAAACGAGTAACGCCATCGGCGATTGAAAAATCGGCTCGGGGCATGCGCACTGATCTCTGCCACTTTTCCACCCCACCACCACCTCACCACCTCTTTTTACATAAAAAGCTGATTAACGCGCGTCCCTCAGACCGGTTCTGGTGACTGCCCCACCATCAGGTCCCGTTACCTTGGCCCGCCTCCTCCTCCGGAGCTCGGCCCGGCAGCCCGCGCGGGAGGGCCGCCGCCCCGGCAGGGTGTTTCCTCTTCCTCCCGAAGCGCGGCTGGGGCGGGAGGAGCAGGAGGAAGGGGCCGGGAGTGCTCCAGAGCGGCGGTCAGCCGCGCCGCCGCCGTCGCTGCGGCAGCGGGCGGAGCGGGAGGCGGCGCCAGCAGCCGGCGGGGCCCAGAGTCACCGTGTCACGGCGCCGAGGAAGCCGCTGCCGCCGGATCCGCCCCCCGCAGGGCGAGCGAGGGAGGAGGAGGAGGGAGACCGGCTCCTCGCCGCCTCTTGTATTTTTGCCCCCTTCCCCGCCCTGCCCTCGGCCCCTCTCCTCCAACCGGGGCTCCGTGCGTGCGGCGGCGGCGGGGGGCCAGGCCGCAGCGGCGCCTGAGCAGCCCGCGGGAGCCCCGAGACGGGCCTGGGCCGCCGCCTCTGGACTAGGATGTCCCGACATGAAGGTGAGCGGCGCGGGGCGCCAGGCCGCGGCGGCGGGGGTGCGTCCCGGGGTCCGGCCCGGCGTTGGGGCCTGGCGCGGCGCCCTCTCGGGCGGATCATCATGGCGGCGCCGCCGCCGGCGGGAGGGGGACCCGCGGAGCCGGCGGCGGAAGGAGGCCTGGGAGGCGGAGGGCGGCGGCCGGGCCCCGCTCTGCAGTGTCATGGGAGGTGAGGCGGCCGCGGCCGTTACGGCCCGTCTCCCCGCGCGGCCTGCGGCGGCCGCGGTGGCCTCCCCCGCCGCCCCTCCGGGCGCGGAGCCGAGGCCGGGCGCGGGTAGGGAGGCGGCGGGGGGCCGTTCCGCCCCGCTCCTCCGCCTGAAGGACGGGCGGAGGGAGGTAGGGTCGGGCCCGGCGGGCGTGCGGGGCGGCCCATCCCGGCGGGCCCGGCCGGGGTGGGCGGCGGCGCGGGGCGGCCTGCCGACGTGTCGGCCGCGGCGGCGGGTCAGGCCGGGCACGGCGTCCCGAGCAGGGGGGCGGTGGGGCAGGGGACCGCTCCGGGAGGGCGGCCTGGTGCCCCCCGGGAGTGGGCTGGGAGCGGGGCCCCGCGCCGTGCCGGGGGTCGCGGGCGGGGAAAGGAGCTGGGCCCCGGCGCGGGGCCTGGGGGAAGAGGTGTGCGGACAGCCTGCGTGGCCCTGCTGGCGGGTGGCTCGTGTGCTGGTAGCCCTGGGTTCCTCTCTGTTTTGTCCTGTGGCAGTGGGAACTAGTGCTGATGTAGTGGCGTGTTTTGAGGCGTTAAGAGAAGCCATCAGAGAAAACGTGTTTTTTGTGTGTGTGTGCGCCCTGGTCACGCTGTGTTTGCCGCTGGGGGTGAGTTGAGTGGATAGTTCAGAATGAGTCAAAAGGAGCAGGATGGAGAGAGAGCCGGGCGCTAAGAATGGAATTTCTACAGGAGGGAGATGGGAGTGTGAAAATGGGAGAGGAAAGTCGCTTGATTTTTCTGGCCTTTCTTACCAGTGGGTAACATGCTTGGACTAGTATTAAAATACTCTGTAAAGCCGCAGTTTGTCACCTGAAAGGCTAACTTTCTGCCATGTTAGGAACTTAATTCAGCACCTGTCTCCATTTTCTCTATCTCTGTTTTAACTAATGTTAAAATGTTTTGGCAAAATGTTACAGGAGAATTCAGTATTTGTGGCTAATAACGCTGGCTTCTGATTGGTAGCTTGATGCTGGACAATGGTATATATGGTGGAATTTTGATCTGCTGTCACAATATTTTGCAGACTTCGTGTTTACGCAAGTATGTGTGCTTCTGTATCAAAGAACTGTCTTCCCTGAATCCACTAGCTCTTTGTTAAAATTTGGTAAGGGTACCAAATTCTGTCTCTTTTTCTCTCCATCCACCCACTTTTAAAATATATATTTTCCCAAAGGGTGAAGATGCTGGATTCGTTTATGATTAAAGATGCAGTTTCTAACAATAGTGAATGGAATGAGCATTGATCACGAAATTCTTGTTAGTGATGTTGTGGGATTATGCTCTCTGTAGTCTCTGCTGCGATGCATGTATCCGTGATATTCTTTTTGAAGTACAGTACTAGAATACAAGCTTTTCTAGCTTGAAGAGGTTAAAATTAAAGAAGTGATATATTGTGGTGTTCTTCTTTGGTGTTTTTCAGTGGTAAGTTCATGGACTGTTACAAAAGGTGGTGATGTTTGCTAAAAAGGCATTTCAGTCCTGGAGCTGCCTTTTTGTTAAGACAGAGGAAACTTGAAAGTAGGTCTCCTTGTAAGTATGTTTGTGATGGAGACTTTATCATAATCTTTTCTAGTTGTGTGTTAGGTTCTGTTTGTAGTAGGGAATGTTATGTTCCCTTGCTTGGGTATTTGTTGATATTTTTAGAAGGAGTGACTGTTGACAAAACCAGGCCTAGCATTGTCTTTGTGAAGCAGATTTATCAGTGTTCGGTCTTTCTAGATGTGCCCTGTTAAAAAAAAAAAAAAGTTAAATAACTGTGTCTTTCCGGATAAGTGAGTGTGAGGTTCAGTAATTTCATAGTGCAGATGTAGACTCCTCAGGTTTGTGTCTGCACACACATGCTTGAGAGAAATCATGAGAACACTGTAAGGTTAAAAATGGTATCTGTCATTGTACGTTGTATCCTTGTGATATATTTTTATTAAAAATCTAGTCTGACTTAATTTCTCGGTGATTCTCCTCTAACTTAACAATTCAGATGTTTTTGTTTAGTCAACTTTAGTTATAGGGTTAAAACCACTCATTAATATGGGAGGTGTGCGTTTCTAACTTCATGGAAAAGAGGTTTGGAGACTTAATTTTGTTAGAAATCCGGAAATCCTCAGAAATGAAATAGTCAAAAAAAAAAAAAAGTAATTCTTTCAGATCTGCGTGGTGGCATTCTCAGCTGATAGTTTTTGATCCTGGTTTGGGAAGGGCTGTCTTGGAATAATATAGTATAGGGAAAAAACAGTTCTAATCATGTTTAATAAGTGATATCTTTTCTGCATGTTTTCTTTAATGGTCCGTCCTCAAAGTTACAAGATTTATTGATTGCTCCTGACAGAATCTGGATGCTGTACCAGTTTTATGATGGGAAAGGATGCCCCTGAAAGGGTAAATGCTGGAGAAGTGGAATTCTGAAGTCTTGGGACTTTAAATAGGCTGTGAAGCATCTGATGGAGGTTTAAGCTTACCTTCCATCGGGGTTTCTCAACTGTTTTCATTGGTAATAATAATAATCCATAATATACATTGAAATAATCCATAAAATATCTCTCTTGTTTAAAAAGAAATGAGAGAGATTTTGTTATCCTTCAGAAAATGTGTGACCACAGCCTGCCTTTTCATTGTACTCTCATTTCACACAGGAGTCTGGGCTCACGTTTCTTCTGAATTCAGGAAAATGGGCACAGCTAGAACTTGAATTATTGTTGCTCTGTCTTGAGATGTTCATTCAGTGCTTAAGAGATTTTGTTGGTAATACTACTACAAGTAGCTGTTAGTGTTTATCCACCTCTTGCTAGTCACTTCTGATTTTTCAAAACCATTTTTGTTCTCTGATTTGATGTTAAGAGACTAGCTGTTCTCTGCCTTTGGTTTTCTAGAATGCAACATGAGGTCATCCCCTGGTCGTGGATTTCGTGTTGTTCCCTTTATAGGAGGGACACGCTGTGTTTCTCTGGGTTAGCCCCTCTCTTGAGGAATATGTGGTGATGTAATATTTGGCAGCCTGTAAGGAGCAGGTAGGTAATTTTTTTTAAAACTCTAGAAAGTATAACAGAAGGTATTTTTCATAATACAGATTTTCTTTCTGTGGATGTGCATCTGGTAGTGATTCTCTTGTATAGCAGTAGACACCACGCAGGACAGCAGAAAAATAGAGAATTGCAACTTCTGGGAATATCATTAGAAGATCACTTTTTGCAACTTCTTTTGTGAAACTAGGTTGCTGCAGCATTACCAGTCATACAAAGGCATGGCTTCGGGTTCCCTACATCCTGCAGCTGCAGAAGGCTCCCAGCGCGACACTGCCTGTACAGCTCAATTCTCGGTCTCACACACTGTGCATCGCACTCCCATCCCCAGTTCCGTACTTTGCGTCGTATTTTCACTAAAGGATGTACTCTTTAAGCTTCAAAGAGCTAGCAGCAATGCAGGTGGTGGTTGTTTTTGACAGTGCTCATTTGTGAGCATTTCACGTGAATTGGCAAAGCGATGCAGTTAATCCTAGTCCCACGTGAAGTAAAGTTGTGAATGGATGGTGGTAACAAAGCTAGGAGGGGAGGGCACTGACTGTCAGGACCATGTGGAGTTTCCAGATGTTCTCTGCTGGTTTCAAGCTCCTTATATTCAAGGGCTCCTCTTTTTTTTTTTTTTTGGTGTGTGTATATATAAATGTCTTGCATAGATGTCTTTAAATCAAGTGAAATACACAGAACTTGGTGTTTGAAATTCTAGAAATCTTAGACTTGCACTTGAATACATACCAGCCATTTGAAAACAGCTAACGTAAAGGTAATGTTAGCTCCAGTCTTCTAGCTGTATAGTGAACAGATTAGGAGTCTGGGCTGATGACACTTTCTGTATGATTGTGATACAAAACATAAATAAAACTTTATCCGTAACAAACTTTTTGAAAACATTAAAAGGAAGAGCAATTTCTGCCCCTTGTAATTATGCAATAGCTGTGTCATACTTTAGCTGCAGAAGGGTACTACGAACTTCTGTCAAGATAAGTAACACTCAGCAGTTGATGTGTAACTTCTACTATTTCATGTAGTGTCAGTTATAGAATTGCCATTAAATGCAGAACTAATCTATTTTTTTCATGTAAAGCTCTTAATTCAGGCAGCAAGACTTCATGATTTTTCATACTAAGTAGTCAAAGTATTGTGGTGAAGTATTGCATTTGATAATGAAACATACATCTGTGAGACCAGCTATAACTTGTTACCTTCTGATGCATTTGGATACTTTGCTTACCTCTTCTCCAAACACAGAATTTTGCTATTCCACGGTACAGAATAATCACACATTCTTTCCTATGTTGTTGCTACTTCGATCTGTTTTTTGGCAAATAAATCCAGATTAAGTTGTACATGTAACATAAAACAGTGAGGGTTTTTGAATTTGCACTAATATTTGACAAAGCATTTTCTAACTGTATACCTCAAAGTATTTCATACTGCTGTTAGTCTTACTTTATGGTAACGTATTGATGCATATAGTTACAGGTGTAGTGGAGTATCTGAAAACAAGTTAGTGTGATAACTAGCAAGAGCTATATTTAGGACACAAAAGATGTTAAATGTAAACAGCTGCAAATGTGATTAGAAATATTGGAATGCAGTAATTTGATCTATTATTAAACTGTTGTTTGTTTTCAGTGAGAAATGGTATCATCATTTAATAATAAAAAGAGATGGACATATCGGAGATGTTTTAACTGGTGAGATACTGGTTTTGCAGAAGCTAGGTTTTCGTTTTACAAAAGGTTTCTGGCTCTGATGGTTTAGGAGGCATATTGTCTGAACCAATATGCTGCTCTCCCTGCAGAGTCTGTGAACAATGTCCTCCAAAAATATGTGTAAAGAGAGACTATTTTTTCTCTTAGGTTTGTGATAAGAAGTAATGCCATAGATCAAATGTTCTATGGAAAACAGGATAAAAAGATTAAATTGAAATGACCAATGTTGAAAGGTTGATAGCCACTATCTTAAGCAGAAAAAATGGAACAGATACTTGTAACAGTACTGTGTGGGCATGAAGAGAGAAGACAATGGTGAAATAACTTTTACTTCCGAATGTTTGTTTGAACTAGTGGTGACTAGAAGGGATTCAGGGGAAGTTTATAGAGAGCCATGCAAGTTGCCTGAGCTGTACTGGACAAATAAAACTTGTACACGTTAAATAAAAAGAAGGGAGCTTTTAAAATACCTCCGTGTGTTTACACTACTGATAACATTTGAGGAAAAGTTGTAGGTGTCACTGTTCGTAGTTGTGTCTTTGTTACTTCAGTTTCTGTTAAGAAACACAAAAAGTGTTAGTACATTCAAGAAGGTGATGGACACAGCAGCAGATTTGAAGAACAGTACTCAGGAGTTGGCATGTGCCAGAATTGCTTTGCACAATTTGCAAAGTATCTGCATTGCCTAATTACACAGTCGCATATTGTCTACTCCATACCACCCCCACCTCCTTTAGGGTCCACAGGAGAGTTTTGCATGTTAGACCACTGCTCTGTGTTTGGGAGTGTACAGCAAATGAACAGGTAGAGGCATTACAGGAAGAAAGGATGCTTGAGGTGTTGACAGTGGCGTTTTGTTGTGGAAAGCTGGATCAGCCCTCCTGTCCTCTGCTGCAGAGTTTGTGTGAACTGCTAGGCAAATCACTTTGTCAAGAATTCACAGATGGCTGTTAGCTGTTTGTTCTTTACGTTATCAAGGCCTGATTGAGGATTTTGGGATCTGAGCATTCATGACTGCAACAGTAGTAACTGAGTGATAAGCTTTGAAAAAACACCTAACTCTAGAAAAATCAAAGATTCGGAAGAATCCATCCTTTGGCATTTCAGATCGGGCAACTGGATTCAGTGGACTTGCAGTTTTAATGTTTACATGTCTTGGTTTTGCTCTATTTTAAGAGAAGGAAAATACTGCTTAGAAATGGTGTTAAACGTAATTCATTGATATTTGTGCTGCACTGAAATGCAGTAGAGAAATGCTTAAAAGGGAAAAGGCAATGAGAAAATCCATAGTTAATGCAAATTTTTCAAAGCATGTGATAAATAAAGGCACAGACTGACCAGTGATGATAAAAAAAAATTGAGACTTTTCTGTTTGTTTACTGAATGCCATATGCACTGGTGCACTTAGTGAGGTGGTGTTTTTCTAGAAAGGAATATAATTATGTTAGATTGCATTTCCTATAGATTCCGATCATGGGCTGATACCAGGATGCATATATTAGTTATGAGCAAGGCTGTGAGTTTTCATGGCTTTTGTTCTTGGAATCACTTGGGCTGTCTTCCACACATGATACGTGGTTCCCTCTTCAGGATTTGAAATAGATATGAGTGGATTTGGTAGCTGTATGTTCTGAAAATGGAGTCATAATGGAGAAGAGGTATACAAGCTTAAGTATGGGCAGCAATGTTATTCATCTGTACAAAAAACAGTATTATAAGGCACTGTGAGCAGCTTGGGCATGTTGAGTTCAGAAAACTCAAAAAGTGCGCTGCTAGTGACTCGGGACATATGTGAGGGGGAGTTGCTGCATGGATGGAAAATGGAATGGTATTTACCTCAGAAAGGCTGGCACAGAAAGGGAGTCTAAAAGAAAGGCATCATCTGTGTAAGAGTCTGAAATCTCCCTTTCCAAATACAAGAAGAAGATATATCATGAGTTCAAGAGGGTGATTAAAACTGAAGTGCTTTTTCATACAATATGTAATGAGATTGTGGAGAAATCTTTCACTGAAGGTTCTTGAGGCTCCCTAGTGTCCAGATTAAACAAAGTTTTGGGTTTTGTCTTAAACTTCATACTCCTGGTCTCTTAACTATTTCAGACTTGATTGTGTCTGTTGAGTGTCTAAAATCTTTTGTCCCATTTAGTTCCTGCACCTTTCCCTGTAGATCATCTGAATATCTGGTTTGAACTTACTCCTATTCTTTTTTTGCACATATGGCCTTATGGTTATCCACATTTCTATCTCGGCATAGCACTATTACGATTAATTTTGACACAATGAAGTAAGACCACTTTGAATTCAGTGTGGACCCCAGAGACAAGTTAATTAGTTTAATTTTAGTTTTAGTTTATGTTCTAATAGTTTTAGAATATATGTCTAAGCCCAAGTTTTCGGTTTAAAGCTGTTTTTAAAAGTTCTGTTTGGCTTATTGATGTTTACTAAGTTAATATGTAAGGTCTGTACCAACTGAACATGGTGGGACATCATCATAGAAGTGTCTTCAGCTTTAATATGATTTTTATCACTCACATAACTGCTCTTTGTCCATAGGTCTCAGAATTGTATCTCAAAGGTGTGTGCAGGTGATAGTTTGATTTCTGACACTGAAGTAATTGGTTCTAGCTAGGAATTAATTTTTAAGTATAGATAGAAATCACTGGAGCCTCTGACGTATTTGGAAGAACTTAGTCTTTTTCACCCTAGGTTTACTCTGAGAATGTACTTTGAATGAGTGTTGGGGGGAGGATGAATTTTTTAGACGTAATTTTTATCTTTTTTTAATGTTAAAATACTTAAATGATTTTTTTAGGCTTAGTCTATGATTTACCTTTGTACGAGAAGTCTTCTTTTTATTGCCCATTTGTCACCCTGCAGTGAATTCTGTGTGTATGTTTTTCTATTGTGATTGCTTTATTTGGAGTGTCTAGGAGACTTTCTCTAAAAGTCACCCCATTTTCAGTTGGAGACCAGGGTAAAATTTTTTTAATCACAATTAATCAGGGAACCTGGGTACAGGAGACCATGATGTTTCTCCCATTTGCATGTGGGTTATCAGGTGGAGATTTTATGTCTTGCCAGAAGGCAGTCAGGAAAGTCTCCTGTAAATAGGAATTAGTGGTCTTATGCTTCATTGCAGTGAGTCCATTCTTCTAAATTTTTCACTCAGTGGGACATTTCAGTGGCGTATACTATGTGTAGCTATCACTTTATATAACTTCCCTATAGTATTTGAAATTTTTTTTAACTTCAGTATTCACATAGAATTTCACATTTTTATCAAAATACTATTGATCCTGTTCCACATTTGATTTGGATCATCCCATCGTCATCACTGACAAAATACAGCTGAAGAAAAACATTAATTAAAAACAAACAAACACCACAGTTAAAAAAATATTGCAAAAGTAAGATGAAGCAACAGCCAAAGTTTAAAAAAAAATCATAACTACTTTTTTTTTTTCTTACCTCAGGTCAGATTTGGTCTTCCCCCATCACTTCTGCCACTTCCTGGGGCCAGATTCTTTTTGGGAGGCAATGTTTCTTGTCTTGACTGACAAGAGGTGCTGTCTCTGGTAGGATAAATTATCTTCTTTGCTTTCCTTCTTTTTGTCGTTGATATCTTATCTTTACCCTTTTATTTCCTTGTCATTGCTCTTCCTTCCCTTTGCTGTGCTCTCCCTCTCCTGCTTTCCTCTTTAGAGTGCTCTAGGGTGCGATTTTTTTCAAAAACACCTGGTGAAGCTGTAGACCCATGTTGGAGTCAAGTGCAGTAGAAGTTTAATGCCTTCTTCTGTAAGCCTCTTTAAAAAGCAAAGCTCTAGTGTTTCTTGGTAGCACAACTAGCCCTCGCTTATTTCAGAAAATAGCTATTGCTGGAAATATTCTTCAGCAGTAGTTTCTCTGACCTGTTACAGAGATGGATTTGTGTTTTGGTTTTGTTTGTTAGATGAGACAAGATGGCTTTAGTAGTGAAAGTGTTGCTTACTAGTGTAGGATATGACTGATGAATTCTCTAATTATTTGTTGAGGGAAGTTACTGTTTACAAAACTCTTAAGTAACAGTAAATACCAGTATTTAAGGCCTGACTTGTGTTAGCTTATTGATACTAAAGCAGCCAGTATTCTTGGCTGACAGCGATTACTATTGGCCAGCTCTCTTAGACTGTATTTACCCTAAAAAAATTGAAAGAATGAGGTGGAGGCTTTCTGTGTAAACAGTTAGTGTAGAAATTAGCGTAAATTATTGTGACAGATGGGATAAAGCGGTTTGAGAAAAATCAATATTCATATTGGGATTGTAATTTTGAACCAATTTCTAAACAAACTCTGCACCTGTACAGACCAACAGAGTTGCCTTCCATTTGCTTGCTAGTATGGCAGGAACTTCATGGAAGCTTCTGGAAGTAAACAGCTGGGCATGTGCCTAGAACAACATTAGAATTGGAGGCTGAATGGAGGCATCCTGGAGGTGCCTGGTTGGCGAGCAGTGCTGTGAGCTGTTGAACAGGTGATATTCTCTGGATACCTATCTCAAGTATCCCAGCTCCAGCAGCAATAGGTAATACAAGATTTTCAAGGTTGGGAATGTGCTAGGATATAGTCATGTAAGGACTTCTTGTGTGATTGTCAGTAACTTCTGTCTTTACTTTCAAATACATAAATCTGGTAAGAAAGAATATTGAGCTTCACTGGTAATATATTTTTTTGCATAACTTATCAGTTTGTATATGTATTAACGCTTCATGCTTAGAATTAGGTGTTCACCTGGAATGAATTTGAAAATGTGGAGAGTCTGAATGTAAACCTTCGTCAGAAATCTGTGGTTTGGGCACAAAGGCTTATCTGTGCTCAGGATACCATCACCTCACTTTCACTTCAACAAAGCAAATGTTTGAATTATTGCAAATATTTCCATATGCTTTTAATATAGGCAGTAGCGGTGAGATGCGCCTAGCACAAATGGTACTTTGTGTATGTCAGTATGCAGGATGAGGTGTGGATTGTTTTTGCAAGTGGAAAATTGCAGAGACAATCTCACAAGTGAGAAGTACCTTGTAATTCACTGGTGAAATCAGGTCTGTGAGAGCAGCTTCACCAGTGATAATAGTGGCGGAACGTAGGTCACAACTGGACAGACATAGTTCTGCCACTGCAGTTTCCAAAGTTTCTTCAGACTTTCCCTTTATTTTCTGAAAGTAAATAAGGCCACTAACTTTGGTACCTGAATTATTGTTAATATCATTTTTGACATGTCCAGAGTAGACTCTCTCCTTAAACCTAGCTGTGGAAAATGACATAAGATTGGGAGAGAGAATTCAGGATGCCCCTGAAGAAGGACACCCAGGCTTTGCGAAAGCAAGCTGTGGAGAATGCAGAGTTTCCTGACTAAGATTTTCTCAATATAGATATGCATAAGATAGCTCAGATGATCTTAATTTCATAATCCCTGCTATAGTTTGTATTGTTGTGTTAAGGTGAAAATGTTGGTAAGTGTATCATAGAATCACAGGGTTGGAAGGGACCTCTGGAGATCTAGTCCAACCCCCCTGCCAGAACAGGGTCACCCAGAGCAGGTTGCACAGGAACACATCCAGGCGGGTTTTGAATGTCTCCAGAGATGGAGACTGCACCGTCTCTCTGGGAAGCCTGTTCCAGTGCTCTGCCACCCTCAAGGTAAAGAATCATAGAATCTTCATGGTTGGAAAGGACCTTTGAGATCGAGTCCAACCAAACAACCTACAATCTCTGCCACTAGAGCATGCCCTGAAGTGCCAAATCTACACGTTTCTTAAATACCTCTAGGGATGGTGACTCAACCACCTCCCTTGGCAGGCTGTTCCAGTGCCTGACCACTCTTTCAGTAAAGTAGTTCTTCCTAATATCTAATCTAAACCTCCCCTGATGCAACTTCAGACCGTTTCCTCTGGTCCTTTCATTATTCACTTGGGAGAAGAGGCCAACACCCACCTCTCTACAACCTCCTTTCAGGTAGTTGTAGAGGGCAATGAGGTCTCCCCTCAGCCTCCTCTCATGTTCCTTCTCATGTTTAGGTGGAACTTCCTATGCTCATGTTTGTGCCCATTACCTCTTGTCTTGTCCCTGGGCACCACTGAAAAGAGCCATTGGCCTTCTTGGCCACAAGGGCACATTGCTGACTCATGGTCATCCTGTTGTCCACCAGGACTCCCAGGTCTCTTTCCACAGAGCTGCTCTCCAGCAGGTCAGCCCCCAACCTGTACTGGTGCAGGGGGTTATTCCTCCCCAGGTGCAGCACCCTACACTTGCCCTTGTTGAATTTCATAAGGCTCCTCTCTGCCCAACTCTCCAGCCTGTCCAGGTCTCTCTGGATGGTGGCACAGCCTTCTGCTGTGTCAGGCACCCCTCCCAGCTTTGTGTCATCAGCGAACTTGCTGAGGGTGCACTCTATCCCCTCATCCAGGTCATTGATGAATATATTGAAGAGGACTGGACCCAGTACTGACCCCTGGGGAGCACCACTCATCACTGACCTCCAAGTAGGCTCTGTGCCCCTAATCAAGACCCTCTGAGCTCTGTCTTTCAACCAGTTTTCAATCCACCTTACTGTCCATTCATCTAACCCACACTTCCTGAGCTTCCCTATGAGGATGCTGTGGGAGACTGTGTCAAAAGCCTTGCTGAAGTCAAGGTAGACCACGTCCACTGCCCTCCCCTCATCTATCCATCTAGTCATTCCATCACAGAAGGCTATCAGATTGGTCGAGCATGATTACCCCTTGGTGAATCCATGCTGACCGCTCCTGATAACCTTCTTTTCCTCCACATGCCTTGAGATGATGCCCAGGACGAGCTGTTCTATCACCTTTCCAGGGATGGAGGTGAGGCTGACTGGCCTGGAGTTTGTGTAGTGTAGTTTGATCTCTGACTATAGATGAAAGTTGGTTACTTCTGCTGTAAACTATGACCAATTTTTTTTATTATTTAGACTGTATTTGTTACTTATATTAATTAGATACCTTACAGATCTAAGAAGACAGAGTAGAAGCCGTGCAGAGTGTCTCGGCTTGGGAGGAGGTCGGATATTTTTCCCAGCGCTCTTCTCCCTCGGTTATCTTCAATTTTGGACAACTGCAAAGCTGAATAAACCTATCTGCCCTCCTGAACGCAGAAAGAATGGATGCTGTGATCTGCAAGTATCTTCTCCCAGGTTGTTTTGGTGTAAGACTGGTGGATTGCCAGACAGGATCTGACAGCACACTAAACATTCCTTACTCTGGAAGACTTTTGTCAGGAGCTGAGAAGACAGCTTTAAATTTTGCTGTAGAAGAGTGGCTTTATAAGCCAAGATTTTTAAGTGAAGATTTCTCAGAATATAACCTGCACTTTATAAGCTGAGGTTCCTTAGATAATTGACTGTTACTAGTCAAATTTCTAGTGGTAGAATTGGCTATAGGTGACACTTCTCACGTTATTTCAAACTGCTGTCTGAAGTTTATTTAGAAGCAGAGGATCTGCAGGATGCAAATTCTCAAGTTTAACTGATGATGTCACATTAAAAAAAAATAATATAAGTGGAGGACTTTAATAGGTTTTGGGGTTGTTCTGTAGTCTGTTATGATATTATCCAGCTCTTAAGTATTAGAACTGGTTGCTGGGAGGTGTCATTTTCATTGTACCTCAAAGCTCAGTTAATAGTTTTGTTTCTGGAAGCATTAAGAAGTGAAGGAAAGTGACCAGAAAGCTGAAGGAGTGGATAGTTGAGAATTACATGCCAGAATACAGTTATCTAGCCAAGAATAAAGTACTTAGGGGTGATAACTGATTCAGGTGCAGGACTCCAGACTTTAGCTTTGAGGAATACCATGATGTATTTTTTCAGAGCAAATATTTCACGTCAGCAGCTGATGAATACTGTTTGTAGTGCTTGCATTAAACTTTGTGTTGAGCTTCTTCCAAACCTATTTTTCCTTTCGTCTGATGTCTTTATTCCCAAATTAATGCTTTTGAAGAATGAAGATGCTTTCTTAGCTTGTGTGACATGACATTGTGTTAAGCGTCCGTAATCTGTAAGGTGATGCTGCCTGCATGCTATTTCATAGTGCTAAGCATTTGGAGATCTTGGCAGTGTATAGCAATTGTGAAGGTCCATACTGTAGTTTCTTCCAGTTAATCCAGGAACTCTAGAGAAGCTGCTAGGACTCTGAGGAACGTTTCAGAAATGAGAAACTACACAGGAAATACTTTGAATGGTCTAATGACCTATAATCAAGACAAAGCAGACCATAGGGGTAAAAAAGACTAAAGAAGTTGTGTGTAAGTAATAGGGTTGTGAAGCCTTTTGTTTTCTTCCTGCAAAAATTGTAAGGCATCTTCTAATTGTACATAAGAAAATTGGCTGTACCATAGGTTCTAAGTTGCTGTATGTGGATCTTTTATCTGTAGTGAAAGATGTCTACAAATGTGAAAAAAGCTTCAAAACTCTACCTGTAAAATATATTTTATGTGGACAGTATTTCAAGTGCAGTGTCATACCTCATTCTTCCTGAAAAATTAATGTAGACTTATAAAATTTGGGAAGGTAAGAGGTGCTGGATTGCTTCAGAGTTTCATTGCTTTGCTTAGAGGTGTATCAGTGACGTAAAGTAGCTGCCAGGTCTAGCACATGCGTAAGAGTCTGGAAGTGAAGTAGTTAACCCATACTGCTTCCTGTAGGAGCTGGTGTGTTGTGACAGTTGATAGAGTGCTCAGAAAACCTGTTACAGTTGGCTTAAAGTTGTACCATGAATGTGGATATCATGTTCTGTTCAATGGGCTGAAGGTTTCTCTTCATCCCTGTTCCCCAGTGACACCACCTTGGAGACTACCAAGGTAAATGGGTAGAGTTTCATGCTCCTATCCAACCTCAGTTACAGGTATCTGTAGACTAGAAGGCTGTGCTGTTTTCATGGTAAAACTGGTTGCATGTTTGACATACATTCCCAAATCAAACTTGAGAATCCAACACAGTGTGCAGTGAGGCTGTCTTAAAAAATATTTGTGTTTAAAGAAGATACTGACTAGAATATGCAAATATGAGGGTGAGTGTTTTTGCTAAGCATCTGAGAACTTGAAATAGCTCAGCAGTTTAGTGGGTGACAACTAACTTTCTGTGTAGAATTCAAGTGGAGTCCAGTGGGAAACCGAGAACAGAGCTTGTAAGTTAGTCTGAAAATGCAAAGAAAAACCTTGTGGTTTTCAGTGTTACGAATGCACTAGGTCTATGCTTCCAAGATGCAGAAATTTAGGTAAAACAGTGAAAATATCTCTGGAGTTTCCAGCTTCATTATCTAGGTTATATTATAGCACTTCTTTTTTCTAATAGGCAGATCATTTAAGAACTTATTTCAATGAAGATCTGTGAGATTTGTTCTTACAGTTGATTTTTCCCCCTTATCCTTGAAATACTGTTTCCTGCCTTTTGTAACTGCAGCATGGCATCTGAGCCTACAGTAAGGAGTAGTGAGACCTAATGGGTTTTGATATTCCCTCTCCTTGTTTCTTAAATTATGAAGTGAGATATGTTTTATCTGTTTTGATAAAATGCTGTACTACTAGGCACCTACTTTATTCTTGTAGTTCAGCAAATAAAAACATCCTATAAACTGCTGTTATTTTCATTTGGAAAAAGTCTTCTGTTGAAGTTCAACTTCCAAATTTTTGGAATTCTGTGAAATAAGATTATTTTTTTTTAGCTGTCATTCAGATGTTACGTTCGGTTCCTGTACTAAGTATTCCTCTGCAACTGCAAGTTTCAGACTGTTTTCATCTGGCTGTTGATCCTTTGTGCAAATGCAGTTTTCCAAATATTTTTGATGTTATTTATTTCTGAATGTCTTGTTCTAGAGTAAGGCTGAATGACTGTCTCCTATTTGGAGAAGGATGAGGGGCTGTAGAAGGATTCTATCTGAAGCAAGGTGATGGCAGTTGTGGTACCTGTCTGATTCTTGTGGTATAAGTCAGATTGCTTCGCGATTTGCTTCACTAAAATTTAACAGGTGGATTTGAGAGATCCAAGTTTTGGCAGGATAGAACAAAAATCTACTTTTTTTGCCTTTATTCTGCCTTTAATGTTTCCACCTGCAACAAAACAGTTACATTGAAACCACAGTGATTTTTTTTTTTGTTGTTGTTCAGAGTTATTTTTTCCCCCTCCAATTGAAAGCAGGTGGTCTAAATACTGACATTGCTATATCTTTCAGTTTCTATACAGATAAAAATAGAGATTGCTCTTTCTCTTTGAAATTGTAGGTGTCTGCTTTCAGTTTTAGGAATAAAATGAACTCTCCCTTCCTGTCCTTAAATTTCTTAATATGATTGGGATTTTATGGCAAAATAATAGTGAAGCTGATGAACTTAAATTTTATGTTTTCTACAGCATATTGATGCCTTGCTGTCTGGTTTGACAGACTTAACCATTTTTTTTTTTTTCATACTTATCCCAAGTGATGCTTTCCTTAAAAATCCAATTGTGTAGTGTTTTTCCTGAGAATTAGGTTTACTTTGAGGACAGGTTTGAACAGAAATTCTTTTTTAAGGCATTTTTTCTTAAATTAAAAAAAGTTTCGGTGAAGAGATTGAGCTAATTATGATAAAAGACTTAAATACTGAAGATTCATGAACTGTGATGTGTAAATCTGTGATGGCTTTTAGTGTTTAGTGATTGAAAACTATTTATGAAAATGATCTGACTCATTATTTTCAAATAATTAGGGTAGTTAGTAAATTATTCTGAAAAGTAAGTTGAATGTATGTGTAAAGGATGGATAGGACTGTCAGGGAAGTGTTCAGAAGGCAATATTCTGGTAAACTTTTCGTTCTTTATGCATATGTGGTGTGAGAGGAGAAGAAAAAAGAAACTACAAGTAAAGCTAAAAGAAACCCTTGCTAACGAGAGAAACAAAGATAAAGGTAGGCATTTGATATGAATGGCAAATGGCTGGGTTGCCAGTCCAGGGAGCATCTGAGCAATTACTGAAGAAGTATGTGCCATGGAGAATCGGAAAGAAGAGGAGAGAGGAATGGAACAAACTCAAAGCCTGACCGAAGTAGGCATGAAACCTTCTTTGCTTTAGGTTACTGTATTTCCCACAGTACTTTTCTGGTATGGCTTTCACATCATAAGCAATTGTAGTTTGCTGGCATGTTACTGGCCTGGGAAGCTGTTCTCTGTAGCAAAGAGTGGGAGTAAAAGTGGTTGCCAAGGCAGTCTGTTTATGTTCAGAGTAAGAAAAATGCCTGAGAAAGCCTAGGGTAGAACATTACTACTACGTAAAGGAATATACTGTAGTTTTTTAACCTTCTGTTACCATTTTAAAAATAAATTTACATTATCATTCTGTCTTGTATTCACTTAAATTCCTAGACCTCTTGTGGCGTTAATGAAAGGTGAGTTCCATTTATGATATTGTAGTGCCTTCAAAATGGTGATTTTGAAGATATGCTCTAAATTTGAAAGTAGTGTTGTGCCTCCTCTCTGTAAACTTAATTGGGTGATAGTGAGGAACCTAGATATGGCTGCTTGCCTGTGTATCAAACATTGCTGCTCTCTTTAATAAAGAGGAGAACTTCTTCTTTCCCTCCCTCTCCCAGCTGCTTTCTAGATGTATTTTCCTGACATGAAAAGTCTGTGTGTTTCCAGCCCACCTTGTGCAAGTTTTTACTTTGAGTCTCAGCTATCCTGAGACATGCTGTAATCACAAGGCATTACCACGAGAGCTGGAATGCTTGCTGCATGAAAACTTTTGTCTTTCATTTCTAGCTCTGTCGTTGCTCTGCCAGTGCTACCTGCTTCCTGCATTGCTGCCTGTGCTAAATCTTACCTCTTCTATGTGCTGCAGGGGAGCACTGTTCACAAATGTTCACCTATTTGGGGAAGGTTTAAGTATAAAAGGGTCAGGAGTGAGTATGATAGTGCAAAAGGAAGTAAAGCTGAGTGTATTCCAGACAGGAGAGTTATGCATAGCGTGTACCTAAATAGAGTATTTAATTTCTGCTAAGCTTTTTGCAAAGGTAAGAATTTATAAGGAAAAGTGGTGAATTTTGCCTCTGCCAGCTGGGTTGAATATTGATGTTTTTCTCTTACCTGCCTGAAACAGTGGTTCATGGAAAACGGGACTCAAGACTATTGAGTCTTCAAGCACTTTAACTTCTCTGCTTAATTGAGCCGTACTATTCAGTTCTCTCCCATGCCTGATGGGACATTTGTCTCGTTCTCCTTGTTTGTTTTTCCCTTTTTTTGGTCGCTTTCCTTAAATAACTCAAAGGTTTATTTTCTGAGAAGACCACCCCTTAATTCTTTTAGGGCTCAACAGAGAAGTACCGGTTCTTCTGTTTAGTTTAAGATTTTCTTAGTGTTTCTTCATGTTTCTTACACAAATGAGTTTTATAGGTGTGTTATGTTTTTTTTTCCCCCGGCCTAATTCTCTTTCACTTGGGGTTTGCCTGAGCTGCATACTTCTGTTGTCTCTTTAGACAGGACCAGGTTTCTGAGTTTATTTCAGGACTATTAAATGAGAAACTTTGCTAGTGACTTTAATAGATACAGGATTTAGCCCAATGCTGTTACTTTCTTGCCCTGGCACTGTTTACAGCTTCCTCAGTTTAAGTAGTTTTCTGTTAATAGAATTCACATGCTGTTTGCCGTTTTCCAGATTAACAGAGTTGTTAAATAAGATCATGTCTGGTGCCAGTTCCCTTTGCAGCCACTTTACAAACTTTCTGCACTCTGATAAATGTGTTGCAATTTGTTTAATTTTAATGTGTTTATAGTACTTTAGCAGGCTTTCATGTTGTGATGGTTTTGATGGTCAAATCAAATTATATTAATAAGAGACATGTGAGACAGAGTATCAAGTATTAGATCAGAAATCCAAATATACTTGATCAAAAATCCTTGCAATGTACACTATTTCTAGTTCTAGCTTAAAAGTCTTAAATATTGTCGTGGTTTTGGCTGGATCGGCCAATCAGAATGACAGATGGCCCTCTCTCCTCAGAGAGGAGAGGAAGAGTTAAGGAGATTTAGGAGTTTAAAAAAAGGACTAAACTACTTTAATGAAAATAATAATAAATAAGAAAATAGTAAATAATAATAGAATAATAAAAATTAAAGGAAAAAAGTATACAATATATACAAAACACTATCCAGCTCCCAGGATGACGATCGCGTCACCAGCAGACACAGGGAAAGTCCCAGACTGGAGTGAGCGGTGGACAGGAGCTGAATTCCGGAACTAAAGTCAGGAATGCTCAGGTTGGTATCAAAGGCAGATGAACAGACAGGGTCCTCCTCAGACGTTGGCCATTGAAGAAAAAAATGAGGCAGAGCTGCCTTGCCCCATTGATCCCTCAGCTTCTATACTGAGTGTGATGCATATGGGATGGAATACCCTGTTGGTCAGCTTTGGGTCACCTGTCCCGTCTGCTCCTCCCTGCAGGTGGGACGTCTCTACGCTTCTCTGCTTCTGACCCTCTAATGGGGCAAGCAGCGAAGTTAGCTGACTTGGTTGTTATAGCAATAAGTCTAAGCAAGAGCCTCTGTGCATACCGTTCCTTGATATAATCAGGTCTTATCACTCTGAGAGGGAACAGTTTCTGAACAAGATGCTGTTAATTTCAGACTTCAGTCAGTTAGAAGAGGCCCAGCTAAAAAGTAAAATTACAAATCAGAAAATTGGTTCTGTTTTACCTCAAACCAGGACAAATATATCTGGCAAAACCTTTCACTGTGAATCAGTTTTCATGACTGGTGAACTCTGCTGGTTTCTGAATGTTTAGATATATTAAATGTAATAGTCTATTCAGAGAAGATACTTGACATTTTTTTGTTGAAAATATAAAAGTCTGGTACTCTGAGTGAAAACATCTTCGTGCTGTAGGAGGCCAGGACTTAAAGCTGTAGCCTAATTTTCTCTGTCTGAATTTAAGGAACAATTAGTGAAGACTGATCAGCATATGAAGCCTAGCAAACACTGCTTAGATTGTCAGTAACTATTTAATACACTTTTTTTTGGCTAATAGATCTGAAGAAAGTGGTCTGTTTCTGGTTTTAGGTGTTTGCAGTAACTTGCAAAAGTAATAAAACAGAAAATAGAAGGCATAGGAGATATTATTCTAGGAGGTTTTAAACATAATAGCTCTCCTACATAAAGGTGTATTCCACATTAATATTTTTCTGAACAAAATTCATTAAATAAAAACGGGGTAAGTTAGTTAAAATGTGTTTTAGAGTTAGTCTCCTGCAGCTGCTTTCTCACTTTATCTGAAGGAGTTTCCCAGGATTCCTATAAGCTTGTCCAAAATCCTCTTTTCATTCATGCTTGCTTGCTGTGTTTTGGCACAGGGATGTGCATTATTTTTTCTGTCTTCCATGTAGACAAGTTTGTTCCCTACTGTGGAAAGTAGGATTTTTTTGCATCGTAGGCTGTGTAAGGATTCTTGATAAAATGATGTCTAGATAGTAAGTTCAGCGTTTTCAGTAGCCTCTAGAGCAGTTTCTGGTGTATGTACGTGGTGTCCCAGCAGTATATTACAGAGATGAAAGAATCTGCAGATTTGTATGTAAAATGTTTACAAAGAAAGTGATTGCTATTTTTATTGTGTAGAGAGAATATATGTTTAGTATTGACAAGAACTGATTGAGGTTATGTACAGGTATTTTGGCTTATTTCAGATCAGAATAAATGAGCAATGTTTAAGCCTCCTCTTACAGAAGTATTTGTATAGTATCTCCTTTTTCAGTGATTTGGTACTTCGGCAAATGAACTTTACAATGTTTTTTTGGACAATGATAAAGAAGTTTATATTGATGTTTTTTGTTTGGTTGGAATTTTTTTTGAAAAAGGCAATATTTAAAAGTTGCATGCACAGGGTTTACTAGTTGGCTGTTACATGATCCATCTGAAGTTCTAAGAAAACAACTTCCCTCCTTCATCCAGTGTTGGCTAAGGTAATAGTAAAACCACCAGTGTTTCTGGGATCCATTTTAAAAAATTAAAATGTTCACTCAGTGTTTTTATTTGCATTGATGGTGGCGAAGTTGCTCTTGGACTTACTGTATAAATGTCATTGGTGTCATGGGATGCCATCTGCTGGGCAGTATGATTGGTCCAAATGAGATATGTAGAACCTGCCTGTGAGAGTTGTAAAGCCTAAAGTAAGACTACTTAGGAATTTTTTCATTAAGATGTTGAAGAACTACAAATACTTTGTTAACATTTCAGTATGTTTCTTGAAGGAGTAAAAACAGCCCTACCTGTTACATTTAGATGTTATGGCCTTCCTCTCAAAGTTGGACCTTTAGAAGAGATGTTGGGTGACTTTTTCAGTATTCAGTGAATTTTTGATGGTGTTTTGGGGAAATATAAGTGGTTGTAATGGTCGTTTTGTTCTTTGGCTGATTTTAGTACTACATTATTAAACTAATTTGTGTAATCAAATAGAAATTGATGGACTGACTAACATAGGTTACAAATTCAAGTTAGGAAGCAGTGAAATGAAGCTAACTACCACAACTTTACTTCATCTCTTACACATAGGCCTTAAGATAATAAGTTTAATTACCTGGACAGATACTAGTTTGTGTCTGAGACACTCCTCCCTGATTGCCTCGGTGCACAGGATGGACTGCTCTGAGGATGAGACAGGTATTCTATTGCACATCTGAAACAGAGATATGAAGCAGTCAGCTGTGTGAGGTTCTTGTTGTGGTGTCAGAATTAGAAGGCATGGTGAATCAGTGAATTGAGGAACTTCAGGGAGAAAAGGATAGTTTCATGGGAAAGGCAGGTGACTGTTGCTGTGGGGAACCATCTTTCTCTGTACTCTGTGTGATTCCTGCATAGTGTTGGGTGTGTTTTGCAGTGCTTACTAATCACTTGTTCCCAATAACTTAGGTGACTGAAACCATTCTGTGTATAACTTCTACAACTTGAGATGTGGAAGCAAAAATGGAAGAACTCCTTTTGGTAGCAAGCAGACTGATGCTCATGTGTTAGGACCAAGGATGGAACTTGCTGGGCCAGGCGGACTGCCTGATTCCTTAAGACCAGCTCTAGACAAGTACCAGACACTGCAAGTGGGCTTCATGAAACTTGTTGATGACAGGGAGGTTGCAGAGATCTGTTTCTACTCTGGCCTCTGAAGAGGAAGGAGGAGTGCTGTTCAGAAAATAAAAGTCTTTTTGCCTTTCTGGTCTAATGTAGGCCTGATACCCTCCCTGCTTTCTTTCCAGTTCAAAGCCAATGTTATCTCTGCCTGCAGCTTCTTTTTGCAGACATGCTAGTCTGGTTGCTTTGTCTTCCAGCCTGCTATAGGAAGGTATTGCATGTTCAGACCTGTTGCACACAGGATGTGTGAGGGGATGGAGCATTTTTAGTTATTTCAAGGGTATGGTGTGTGAATTTTCTGTTCAGCACTTGGAGGTACAAGGCTGATGGAGCATGCTCTGTGTTGTAGGTCTCCTTGATGTTTGTTTTCACAATCTGCTTTAGTAAACGTATAAGAAAAAATAAAAGAATTCTATGGTTTGGCTGAATTTCTGGTGAAACTTTCAGAAGTTTCTGGTGAAACAACAGAAGTTTCTGTTTCTAGAAAATAACCTCTCAAATTAGGCAGTTTTCTGCATTAAGAGATGAGGCTATTAAAGTAAGAAACCCTTGACGTTTCTTTTTTTTTTTTAAGGTTATCAAATGGTATATATTCTTATCTTTAGTCTTAGGGGTAACACAGGGTAATGGAAACTGTTAGTTGCTGAGGGCAGCTGCCCCGGAGCTGGCCTGATGCTCAGCACACTGGCAGATCTCAGCACACAGGGATTTTCCTGAGGTAGGGAAACGTCAGGACAGCAGAGAGACCTGGCAAGACCTGGCAGCTCTTGTGGGCGATGCTGACAAGGCCTGGGCATTGCCAGAGCAATTGTGGTCACTCTCCCTATACAAAGCAGCCTGGGGAGTGTGAGCCACCAGGAGCTTGGCCAACAGAGCAGGCAAACAGCATGGGGTGGCGTGGTAGTTTGTGTGGGAGGCTACTCAGGGAGGGCACCTCTTCAAAGAAGGGACATTCTACTATCTGAGTGGGTGACTTGAAGTACATGTAACTCAGCAACCAGGCAGTATTCTGTGACCATCTGCACAGGTCAAGGGCACTCATCCTACCTGACCCTCAAAGCAAAATGGTGAGCACTTGTCTGAGAGCGAAAACTGCAGGTCTGCCTTGGGGATCTGCACCATCTACCCCAGCTCCACCCAGACAGAGCTGCTGAAGGCAGAGGCTGCAGTGCGGACTCTGCAGGAGGTGCCTTGACCTTTTTCCCTGGGCTGGGACAGGCAGCAGACATGCATGCGAAAGGTGTGCCCAGGTGAAGGAACTCCTGCCGCAGGAGGTGGTGAGAAGGCTGCATAACATCAGGGAGGCTGAGAAGGAGTTAGATATCTGGTTCCAAGCCCAGTCCGCAGTGGACCCACAGCCAAATAACCAAAACCTCCCCCCCCGTCCCAGCACACATAGAAGTGAGGGGGGCCAATAATGCAAAAGAATGAAAGCTTGAAAAGCAAGGACTGGCAGGAGAAAAGAGACTTCCCCTGAAACCTGAGGTGCCCTTGCAGAACTGCTTCACTGCTCTGCAGATAGAAGAGGAAAGACTAGTCACACCAGGAGAGACACTGGAGCTGAGTAAGGCAGCCCAAGAAAAAGCAATGGGTGATAATAGTAAGCGACTCTCTTCTGAAAGATACATAGGCACCCATTTGCCAGCCTGACACACCCTCTAGGGAGAAGTGCTGCTTACTGGGGGCTTGTATCAGGGATGTCACTAAGAGACTACCAAGCCTTGTACGGTCCTCTGACTATTATCTGCTGCTGCTGTTTCATGTGGGCTTCAGTGATACTGCCAGGACCAATCTGAGGAGTATCAAGAAGGACTACTGAGCCCTAGAAGAAGTGGCAAAGGAATCTGGAGCACAGGTATTTTCATCAGTCCTCCTGGTCAAAGGGAAGGGGGTTGATAGACCCAATTGAATCTGACAAATCTACAAACGGCTACAGGACTGGTGCCGCAGCCAGGGGTTTGGCATCTTAGACCATGGGACTCGCTTTGAGAAACAAGGTCTGCTGGGGCTTGTGGTCCACTTGTCAGAGAAGAGGAAGAGCATCTTTGGTCATAGGCTTGCCAAGCTTGTGAAGAGCGCTTTAAACTAATGGTGCTGGCAGAGGAACCTCAATGCATCCCACTCCTACTACTATCATGACAATGCAATTGTAGACAGTAAGTCAGCTTTACTGGGGGCTGAACCTAAATGTCTCTATGCAAAAGCTGGTGAGACCTTACCAGCACAGATTAGAGGGAGCACACCTATTGTTGTTGTTATTATTAGACAGAATCACCTCCTTCGACCTGCTGGCCACACTTCCTTTAATGCACCCCAGGATACTCCAGCTTTGAAGCCCCCAGCATAAGAAGGAGATGGACCTGTTGTGTAGTCCACAGGAGAGCCATGAAGATGCCGAGGGGGCTGGAGCACCTCTTCTATGAAGAGAGGCTGAGAGAGTTGGGGTTGTTCAGCCTGGAGAAGAGAAGGGGAGACCTTATAGCAGCCTTCCAGTACCTAAAGGGGGCCTACAGGAGGGATGAGGAGGGGCTCTTTATGAGTGACTGTAGTGATAGGACAAGGGGTAATGGTTTTAACCTGAAAGAGGGTACATTTAGATTAGATACTAGGAAGAAATTCTTTACCTGTGGGGGTGGTGATGCACTGGAACAGGTTGCACAGGGAAGTTGTGGATGCCCCATCCCTGGGAGTGTTCAAGGCCGGGCTGGATGGGGCTTTGAGCAACCTGGTCTAGTGGGAGGTGTTCCTGCCTGTGGCAGGGAGGGGGTTGGAACTACATGATCTTTCAGGACCCTTCCAACCCAAACCATTCTGTGATTCTTTGGTTAGAAACAGCCGAACCAGTTAAATAGAATGTCTTGTTGTAAGGCCTTGGGTTGCCATGTGGCATGAAGACTACAGATGAGGTAGTTGATGTCAAGAAAATTTATCTTAAAAACAAAACAACAAAAAACCCCACCACAAAACCCAGACCAACTCACTGAAAGCACATCTTACACTGAAATGTGTGAGATGCATATTAAAAGTACTGTTACTTGTGATCTTCTGAATTCAAAAATAAAATGCAGTGCACAGGTTGCAAGCTCTTGTACCATGAAAAAGGCAGCACAACTTCTTAATTTTCACTTGCATGCTTAAGTTGGCATTTCTGAAAGGGAATTTTGAAAGGTAGAAATGTTAAAGTTTGTTCTGTCCCCTCAAAATTCAGTGGTACTTTTACATGTAATTCTGTCAGCCTTTGAGAAGGGTGAACTTGTTTAGTACGTTAGGTAAGGTAGGAAGAAATGCTTAAGTAAGTGGCATTTTCTTTCTGAAGAAGAAATCAATGACAGTCTAATTTTGTGTTTATGTTGGATGTTAAAGAAATTCAGTGATCCTTGCTCTGACCACTGATGAATTAAAAATAGTACCTGAATTACAGGCCAGAAGGTTGGGTTTTGGAGGACATTTTGCTGCTGACGGGAATGTTAAATGGTGAAACTACTACTTATTAATCTAATGTCTTCTATGAATCTAATGTGTTGCTAAAACAAAGAAGTTTAATTCTCAGGGGTAGCACAAGGATTAGATACTGTTTTCAGGAGCTAAATATTGCTGTCTTCACTGGCTGAATACTTGAGATGCAGGCTTCATATGTGTTTTAAATGTTCTCTAGTGGTTAGTGATGTCACTTCTCTGAAATCTCTAAAAATTAAATGCTATATCCAAAGTATTGATAAAGTTTAGCAGCTCACGTTGTTTGTGGCAGGAACATATTCCAGTGTCTCTATATAGCTTATCTTTCATATGTTCTTCATACGAAAAAAAACCAGCTGCTGGATTCTCCAGAGCTTCTCAGGTCACTTTTATCTGGGCCAGGTTGCTGGGCTCTTAATATTATTGTTCTGATTGCCTGTAGTATCTGAAGAGGCCAAGTGTGGAAGAACCTTTTGGTCTGTTACAAATGGGTGTCTGTCCAAGGAGGTAATGGCTTGGGACATTTAGGACACTTTAATTGATGTTGTACTGTAGCATTGCTTGTAATTGTAAAAACAAATTAATCCTGGTATATGTAATACTTGAACCACATATCTGCCCAGCATTATTCTCTCCATTGTGAATCAGATTATGTGCACTCTCTGGTGTGCCTGTTAAACCCAGGCAAAGTTGCTTTCATTTTAGTTAATTCTGAGCAAACCCAATTCTATGTCATAAGAACAAATTATATTTGGCTATTGGTATCAAAGTGTGAAATGTGTTGGGGAGAGGAGTTGTTCTGGCTTTGTGGTTTTTTTAATGACATCACTATTCATCATGCTACATACAAAATGCCTGCGTGATAGTATCTTCCCTGAGGTCATTGGCTTGGATTAGGTGAAGATGTGGGATGCCTTGGGATGAAAGTAGTAAGAATTTTGTATTGAAGAGGTAAAACATGTTTTATTAATGGGACTGCTAGGTATCTTATGATTCATTTCACTCAAAATGTGGAGCTGGAGGGACTGAGGCTGTTAATATTGCGAGGGAATACTGCTGAAGAAACTTTCAGAACTTGGAAGTTTGATAATTGAAGGTAAAGGGAACCAAAACTCATTAGGCTTTTAGCACAATGCTACCCTCTAGTGGAACAGTGTTGCATTAAAAAAACCCATTTGTCGGTGAGCAGCAATGTTTTGATTAGACATGATATATGTTGTGCAGTATGTGCGTGTACTTGTATAGCAGTAACAAAGTAGAAGAAAATTTGAGGAAGCCACCTTTATCATCTATGATAATGAAAATGTAATCTGGAACTGGAACGGATATTTCTGACTCTGATAACTTCTTTGCAAAGAGTGAATCAGAAGTTCTCATTGAATAGCAGTTACATTCACTGTTAATAAGACTTCATTCAAGGATTCTTTCAAAAGTCAGTAGCATTTTGTGCAAGTCAGAAATGTACGCTATCTAAATCCTTGTCATGCATTGCTCAGGCTCTTCTTTTGGTTGTTTGCTTTTGTTCCCTGTTTCAAAGTGAACCCCTCCAGACCATGTTTTCTTATCAAAACCTGTGATTAATATGGATGCATCCAGTTTATTCAAACATTCCTGAATCTGCAACTTACCTACTGTATTTGCAAATGTAAGGTAGATGCTGGGAAGTGCTGGATAGGCATCTAGTGAAAGACATGCTGTGCTGACTGGAATGTGTTACCTTTGAGCGTTCGGGGTTTGTGTAGGGAAAAGAAATGAACTCTTGGAATTCCAGTTGATGTAAAGAGGAAAGTGGAGAAAAATAAAAAACAAAATCAAAGCTTTGATAAGAAAGTAAGTGTTCATTCTAATAGAAAAAATAGGGTGTAAGGAGATTATTTGCCTGGGTATTTCAGTTTCCAGATCCCAGGTTGGATAGATGGGTGAGGTTTTGGCAGCCAAGTAACAGGCTAGAAGTGGAATGGGAAAAGCTGTAGCGGACTTGACTTTGGTGAGACTGTTGTAAACATGGAAGAATAAAGGATGTAACCTCTGGAAAAGAGACCCTACTGGATTCAAGACGTGATCTGGGGATTTAAGCATGGGTTTAGCTCCCAAACTGAGGCTTTTAATTTAATTATCACTTTTATGGTTTTTATTCTCTGCTACACAAAAGGATATAAAAGTACATCCCCTGCTGTCAGCCTGTTTCTCAAAATGGAGCATAAGTGTGGCAAAATATTAACCTTGAAAGATTTAGGAAGCATGCTGTCTCTATAACTTTGTTATCCTCTTGGTCTGACTTCAGCAGCTATAGCAATGCGTTATGCTAATGTTAGTTTTTCTGTTCAGTAGACTTCCTGATAATTGATCATGAGAAGAAAAATTCATCTGTTGTTTGAAGACCTTGTTGTACATTTCCACTGGAAGTGTTCTTAAGTTTTACTTACAAACATTATGCTGTGATTTATGTTTATGAATGAATTTCTCGAAAGTTTATATCACAAAGTTTGTGGGGGTTGCAGTTTGGAATGACATGGGGAAGTATTGCCATGAAGAAAAATGTGTAAATGAAAACTCCTTAAAAACATGTCTGTCTCTGAGTAGGAACAATCTAGATGCTAGAGAGAACATGTGACAGGAGGAGTTTATTGCAAAGAGGCTTACATCTGCATTAAATCAACTGTTCTGAGCTTAAAGGAAAAAAGTGGGGAAAATACGACTTACTGGAGAACCATGGCTTAATACTTCATCTGAAAAGCAGTTAGTGTCTGACATGGCAGACTTAGTTTAGTTTAACCTGGAGTCTTATTTCAGTGTGATATCTAACTTGCTCATCAGCTGTTTTCTAGAAAGTTTAGTAGGCAACAAAAAGACTTTCAGTGCTGCCAATAAGTGTCTTGTGTATAGCATGCATTGTTGGAGAGATATGGATACTGCATAGGTAAAATTTTATGGAAAAATTGCATGGGAATAAAGCAAACAACCCAATTGAAGCAATGAAATTCATTCTACAGAGTTAACAAGCAGGTGTTCTCAGAAGTTAGGTCGCTCTCAGTGTAACAATCTTTGATTTGGACAGATCCTTCAGAGTTTATGGATGAAATTTCAGGAGAAAAGCATGTCAAGTGAGAAAGATTCTTTTTTTAAGAAAAGCAAACTTTGAAGATGGTAACGCAGCCATCCTCAAAATGTAGCTCTTGGAAGCTATTAACAAAGATTCTTGAAATACTTTCTTCTAATACACTGCTCCGTGTAGATTGATGCTTTCAAAGTAGATACTGAGTGAGGCAACTGAAGAAATAGGTTCAGTATTCCTATAAGCATGGTGCTTAGACATTAGAAATGATTAGATAATGCCTTAAGCTATCCCTGTAGGTAAAGTGACTAAAGGAAAAAATGGTAAAATTTTGTCCACTGTTCATCTAAATGTGATGATGCAATTGTTTGGACAGGTAGCAGGGATTTAAAAGAAATTACTTATTGTTGCATTCCTGTATTACATGTGGGAAAGCTTCTGTTCAGATTCTACAGAGTAGAGTAGCGCAACAAAAAAATGCAAAAAAACCACCAGTCCTCTGTCAGTTAGGCTTCAAAAAAATAAGGAGGTGGCTAATGTGACTATTTTGGTCTGACAGTTTTAATTCTCTCAAGTTGTCTGTGCTTGTACCAAGCTATGAAGAATACATCTTGGCTGGTGCTGAAAGAGGATGTTGGTCAAAATCCTGCCTTAATTATATACACCAGCTTCCTTCATGGAGGCCCTGAAGTTGCTGCTGCAATTGAAGGAAGTTTATGTTAGACTTGACGTATTACAGGATGATGACACTTATACTTAGTTAAGTAACCAAGACAGAATCGAAACAACACAGAGAGAAATTACAACCTTTGGAAGCTATAAAACCTTTTTCTGATACATGCAGTGTGACTACCTTTCAGTGCAGAGATTTAGCTTGAGTTTAGCTTGAGAAGGAAATAGGATGGAGAGAACTGGTGCAGCCTGACTCCAAAACACAGCTTAACTTTTTTTCTGCTTTTCAAAATGGAAAAAGGTCCTAATTTCTACCCCACGTATAATGTCAGGGATGGTTATGAAGTTTTTCAGAATTAAAGTGTTAGTAAGTGTGAGAGAAAAGGCTGAAAAGCTAGTGGAGTTTTGTCAGTGGTTTGTTTGCTTATTGTTGTTTTTTCCTCTTGATCAGCCACTGTATACCGTTCGGCTTTTACGAGTGTTTGGCCCAAGATTCCTAACTGAACAGTCAAAATACCAGTCATTGCTACTAGGTAAAGGTGCCTGTAGGAAGGTGCAACTGAAGAGATTTTATAACTTAACCTAATACTATTTCAGGTGCTTGAGTCTGGCCTTATTTTACTTCAAGAATTCAAGATTCTAATTTTGGGACAGCAGCATCTTTTAAAGACATAAATACGTTTAAAAATAGTCAGCTGCACATGTCAGAGATGACTGGCTCCTTTTAGTTGTTCAAAGGCAATAACAAATTTGCCTCTTATTAAAAAAAAAAGTGCATTTATTGCTGTTTTAAAGCAATTTTGTTTGTTTACAGGTGTCAGCTGTGATGCATGTTTAAAAGGAAATTTTCGAGGTCGCCGATACAAGTGTTTGATTTGCTACGATTACGATCTGTGTGCAACTTGTTATGAAAGTGGTGCAACAACGACAAGGCATACAACTGACCACCCGATGCAGTGCATATTAACAAGAGTAGATTTTGGTAAGTGATAACTTCAAACTCTAGTACTTTGCTACTATGTTGTTTCTACAAACACAAATGGATTTTCATGCTTTTACTTATTCACTTCCCATGTTAGCACACCGAAAATAAAAGCAAGTTCTCATCTTCTAAAACCAGGCTTTTTTTGTTTGATTTTTAGCGTACAACAACTGATTTATTTATTTCTTTTAATTGGTGTGTATATATTTTTAATCTTTTATTTTGGTCTGATAAAGCAGGTAATAAATATACTTAATAACAATGACTACTCCTAATTAACTTCGAATTCAGAAGATATGCACTGTAGCACTTAAGTAAAGCATTCTCCCCCCAGTATGCTTTAAGTGCTACAGTGTACAAGCAGAAAAGTCCTGGGAGATTTTGCAGGAATGTTACTCACTGGTGGCTTAGGTGGAACTCTAGGTACAGCAGGGATAGTGTTGGACTGTGCACAGTATAAAAGACTAGTGGCAAGGACTAGCATATAGTGTTCTTAGAACTCCTTTGAAGATCTACTAATTTAAGAATTATTTCTGACTGTAAGGCCATGTCAATATTTAAAATAAAAAAATAATTGTTCTTGTCTCCTATCCTGCTGTTGTTTCTACTGTATCTTATTTGTAACAGGTTGTAACTCACGAGATACTTCTGTGACAAATCACTGGTCTAAAATCCAGCTGATGCTGGACATGTATTTCATTTTTATGTTCAGCCCACAGGGCTAGCATTTTAATACAAATTTTTTTTTAGCGATTCCAGCTGTATTGTTCTTTATGTTTTGAATGCTTTTAAGAAATCATTATGATTTCTTAAAAGCTGAAGTCTTATGAATTTTAAATTGCTTCTTTACCTTTTTGATTAAAACAGAAGTAAAATCTACTTCTTTAATGCATTAAAGATTAGAAAGTAGCTATATATAGAAACATGCAGTTGGTTTCTCAAAATGGCCTTTGAATGAAGATGTCCTTCACTTTCTTTTAATTCTCAGGCCTCTGCTTGCCTTAAGACTGCCTCGTCATGACTTAAAAAATCCAGGCCCTGGGATTCCAGGGTTTGGAAGGAAATAACTTAGTGCGTTATCAAAAATGCACACCACCATTCCAGCTTGCATATATTTCTTCTTGGACTTCTTTTTTTTTTGGTCTCACTAATGAGGTAAAATTCTCTGTGTATGGTATATTAATTCAGGATTCTGGTCACTGTTTGAGAGGCACAGTTCAAACTTCTAAGCCCTTTAGCAGCAGTTATCTTGGGCTGTTAACACATGGGCTAACAGGACAGCATTGCTGTGAACACTAAAAGCTCATCATAGTGGTCAGAGAACTGAAACGTGCTTGCTGTGAAGCCTTAAGCTAACAGTAGATGTCAAAGCATTCAGTGACTGCACTGAGGAAACTTGTTCTAAACACTACTCACTTTAAAAAAAAAAAAAAATCTATCATCAGTACCTAAGAATATCTAGGAAATATATTTTATTTCTTGCAACTTGGCTGTTTCTCTTTTGGAAGTCTTTGATATATGTATCTTTTGGTTTAATACATTTTATTTGTGTATGTTGTGGGGGCGGAGAGGGGTTATTTTTTACTTTTTAAGTCTGCATGAAGAATACAGGTGATGAGGGGAAAGAAAGTTCATAGTGAGGTATTGAGATGGGTAATAGGATTCCAAGGGCTACTTCAGCTTTGCTTGGTGTTTACGCTATTGTGGCTTCTTTAAATAAGAAGAATAAGAAAACAAGCTCTAGGAATTTCATATGTCTTGATATCTGAGCATTGCTCCCACAGAACCACTGTTGGTTAAAAAAAAAGTAAATAATGCTGCAGCTCAGCTCTGCAGCAAGGTTTCTCGTTTAATTAACACTGTAGAACAAGAACAGGGAAAGAATACATCACCACCAGATTGTGAACGGCAGCAAAGATTGATGGCTCCCAAGTAATCCTGACCTTGCAAGTTTATACACTGGAGAATGGATTAGGGATTATTTATAAATAAACATATTCCTTAGGGCTCAGCAAGGCCTGTGGCATCATTTTTAAAATTTTTTTTTATAGTTCCCTGTAGAAAATAAAGGAGTGTGCCTTTACAGTATTGTACAGATGCTTAGAGAAACCAAAGTTAACTTTTCAAAGGGCTTTGTGTAGCCAAGGAGATCATGTGACTTTGAGGAACATCCAAAAAATTAGGAGCTAAGGTATTTTCAATTAGAAAATCAATAATGAATTATTGGACTAGTCTAGAATGACCTGTTTCAGAGTTGTCAGGATAACTCTACTAATCAATATTAAAAATAACCAAGGAAGCAGATATTAATGGGTTAAAGGAAAATAATCTCTAGGGGCAGATTGGCAATGTAAAACTAAATGACATAAAAGTAATGAAGACTTCAGTCACTTCCTAGTGACATTAGAAGCCAAATGAAAGGAGAATGTTTTCTAATGTGTGACAGTATGAGTAGGGAGTTTTCCTAAGGGAAACTTCAGTAGAAACACAGAGTGGAAGGCTGCTGTTATAGGTAGATGTGTGAATTGTAGTTTAAGTGGACATTGACAAACTTCAGTACTGTTGACTGTAATCAGGTGCCGTGGTTTAGCCTCAGACGGCAACAAAGAACCACGTGTCGCTCGCTCGTGCCTTCCAAACACAGGAAGAATCGTAAGAAAAGGCAAGACTCTTGGGTTGAGACAAAGGCAGTTTAATAGAACAGCAAAGGGAACAGGCAAACAACAACAACACGGATAGGGGAATATACAAACGCGATTACGGAACCGCCGCTCCGCTCGCCGCTCGCCGGCCGGACCCGGGCCGCCCCAGCCCGCTTTTAAGCAGCAACTTCCTGCCCCCTCCCCCGGCAGCTCAGGGTGGGCGTGGCTCACATGGCATGGAATACCAGGAAAAGTTAACCCTATCCCCACCGGAACCAGGACATTATCCACCCCTTATTCCATACCATCTATGCCATGCCCAGCAGGTTCCAATGAATTGCCACCACTTTCCCCTGTTATATATATATATATATATATATACACACACATATAATACCCTTAGTTTATGGGTCATCCCTCCAAAGTGTCCGTTGAGTTCTTTTAATCCACGGCTTTGGGCTCCATCTGTTAGAACAGTCTCTCAGGGCAGGTGAGATGCTGGGTGGTGCTGGTCTGTTGCATGCTGTATTTTTCGGAGCTTGTGACTGGTGCACCTGGTGTGGCTCATGCACGCAGTCTGTAGGCTGAAGATGTAGATCTTGAGGAAACTGCTGGGCGCCGGCTGCTGAGATCAGTTCTTATCCCATCACCCCTGTGCCTTACTTGTAGTACAACTGATAGCAATGAGGACATACAGTGACAGTGTTACTTAGCAATTAACAGCACACAATCTGATTCATTGGCTATTCTCGCCCAAAATCAGATCTCCATGAGGTACACATCGGACTTCCCCATCCTTCCGCATCACCCACCAAGTGCACCCAGGTCCTTGGGCAAAAGCAATCCCACGGATGGGTTTGCCTTTGCCTGAGGCAGGACTAACCCAGACTGTCTTCCCTAGCATATTCTTCATGTGCACTACGGGGACTTTATCCCCTTCTACAGTACGTGGAAGTTTTGATTGGGCAGGGCCAGCCCGATTGTTAGATCCCCTGGTGTTAACTAGCCAGGTAGCTTTTGCTAAATGCGTATCCCAGTGTTTGAAAGTCCCACCACCCATTGCTCTCAGTGTAGTTTTTAACAGTCCATTGTATCGTTCTATCTTCCCAGAGGCTGGGGCGTGATAGGGGATGTGATACACCCACTCGATACCATGCTCTTTGGCCCAGGTGTCTATGAGGCTGTTTCGGAAATGAGTCCCATTGTCCGACTCAATTCTCTCTGGGGTACCATGTCGCCACAGGACTTGCTTTTCAAGGCCCAGGATAGTGTTCCGGGCAGTGGCATGGGGCACAGGGTATGTTTCCAGCCATCCAGTGGTTGCTTCCACCATTGTGAGCACATAGCGCTTGCCTTGACGGGTTTGTGGCAGCGTGATATAATCAATCTGCCAGGCCTCCCCATATTTGTATTTCAGCCATCGCCCTCCATACCAAAGAGGCTTCAAACGCTTGGCTTGTTTGATCGCAGCGCATGTCTCACATTCATGGATGACCTGTGCAATAGTGTCCATGGTCAAGTCCACCCCTCGGTCACGAGCCCATCTATATGTCGCATCTCTCCCTTGATGGCCTGAGGAGTCATGGGCCCACCGAGCTATGAATAGTTCACCCTTATGTTGCCAGTCCAGATCCACCTGAGCCACTTCAATCCTAGCGGCCCGATCCACCTGCTGGTTGTTCTGATGTTCCTCCGTGGCCCGATTCTTTGGTACGTGGGCATCTACATGGCGTACTTTCACAACCAGATTCTCTATCCGGGCAGCAATATCTTGCCATAGGTCAGCAGCCCAGATGGGTTTGCCTCTGCGCTGCCAGTTGCCCTGCTTCCACTGCTGTAACCACCCCCACAGAGCATTTGCCACCATCCATGAGTCAGTGTAGAGATAAAGTACTGGCCATTTTTCTCGCTCAGCAATGTCCAAAGCCAGCTGAATAGCCTTCACCTCTGCAAACTGGCTCGATTCACCCTGTCCCTCACTGGCTTCTGCAACCCGTCGTGTAGGACTCCACACAGCAGCCTTCCACTTTCGATGCTTTCCCACAATACGGCAGGACCCATCAGTGAACAGGGCATATTTCTTCTCATTTTCTGGCAGTTTATTATATGGTGGGGCCTCTTCTGCACGCGTCACCTCCTCCTCTGGTGACATTCCGAAATCCTTGCCTTCTGGCCAGTCCATGATCACTTCCAGAATTCCCGGGCGACTGGGGTTTCCCATTCGAGTTCGCTGCGTGATCAGTGCAATCCACTTACTCCATGTAGCATCGGTTGCATGATGTGTGGTGGGGACCCTTTCTTTGAACATCCAACCCAGCACCGGCAGTCGAGGTGCTAAGAGGAGCTGTGCTTCTGTACCAACCACTTCCGAAGCAGCTCGAACCCCTTCATATGCTGCCAATATCTCTTTTTCTGTTGGAGTGTAGCGGGCTTCGGATCCTCTGTATCCACGACTCCAAAACCCTAGGGGTCGACCTCGAGTCTCCCCTGGTGCTTTCTGCCAGAGGCTCCAGGTAGGGCCGTTCTCCCCGGCTGCAGTGTAGAGCACATTTTTAACATCTTGTCCTGCCCGGACTGGCCCCAGGGCCACTGCATGGACTATTTCCTGTTTGATTTGTTCAAAAGCTTGTCGTTGCTCAGGACCCCATTTAAAATCATTCTTCTTCCGGGTTACTTGATACAGAGGGCTTACAATTTGACTGTAATCTGGGATATGCATTCTCCAAAAACCCACAATACCTAAGAAAGCCTGTGTTTCCTTTTTACTAGTTGGTGGAGACATAGCTGCTATTTTGTTGATCACATCCATTGGAATCTGACGGCGTCCATCTTGCCATTTTATTCCTAAAAACTGGATCTCCTGCGCAGGTCCCTTGACCTTACTTCGCTTTATAGCAAAACCAGCGTTCAGAAGGATTTGGACTATTTTACTCCCTTTCTCAAAAACTTCTTCTGCTGTGTTTCCCCATACAATGATGTCATCAATGTACTGCAGATGTTCTGGAGCTTCACCCTGTTCCAGTGCAGTCTGGATCAGTCCATGGCAAATGGTGGGGCTGTGTTTCCACCCCTGGGGCAGTCGATTCCAGGTGTATTGGATGCCCCTCCAAGTGAAAGCAAACTGTGGCCTGCACTCTGCTGCCAAAGGGATTGAGAAAAATGCATTCGCTATATCAATCGTGGCATACCACTTGGCTGCCTTGGACTCCAGTTCGTACTGGAGTTCTAGCATGTCCGGCACAGCAGCACTCAGCGGTGGCGTGACTTCATTCAGACCACGATAGTCTACAGTTAGCCTCCACTCTCCATTAGATTTTCGCACCGGCCATATGGGACTGTTAAAGGGTGAGCGAGTCTTGCTGATCACTCCTTGAACCTCTAGTTGACGAATCAGCTCATGGATGGGAATCAGAGAGTCTCGGTTAGTGCGATACTGCCGCCGATGCACCGTTGTGGTAGCAATCGGCACCTGTTGTTCTTTGACCCTCAACAACCCCACAACAGAAGAATCCTCTGAGAGACCAGGCAAGGCAGACAACTGTTTAACTTCCTCTGTCTCCAAAGCAGCTATGCCAAAGGCCCAGCGGTACCCTTTTGGGTCCTTAAAATACCCTCTCCTGAGGTAATCTATACCAAGGATGCATGGAGCCTCTGGGCCAGTCACAATGGGATGCTTTTGCCACTCATTCCCAGTTAGGCTCACTTCTGCCTCCAGTACAGTCAACTCTTGGGATCCCCCTGTCACCCCAGAAATAGAAATGGGTTCTGCCCCTCTATAGCTTGATGGTATTAAAGTACACTGCGCACCCGTGTCCACTAGAGCCTTATACTCCTGTGGGTCTGATGTGCCAGGCCATCGAATCCACACCGTCCAATAAACCCGGTTATCCCTTTCCTCCACCTGGCCGGAGGCAGGGCCCCCCTAATACTGGTCATAGTATCCATTACTCACTTCTTGCATAAATGACTTGGAAGTTCCTTCAAGAGGATCAGAAGCAAGATCAAGCCTTCTGCTTTGTCTGGGGAACGGCCCACTGGAAACTGGGGCGGCACTTTTCCTGGAGGGATCCCCTTTTGTGGTTGTCCTTCCTTGCAACTCCTGTACCCGTGTCCGCAGGATCGAAGTAGGTTGTCCGTCCCACTTCCTCATGTCCTCCCCGTGGTCCCGCAGGTAGAACCACAGGGTGCCTCGTGGTGTGTACCCTCTGTACTCTCTCTCTTGAGTGGGGAAATGCCTGCTTCTAATAGCTGAGATACTGGCCCGTGCAGGTGGGGAGTAGGACATATTCTCTTCAAGTTGCTGGACCTTCCGCGACAGTTTCTCCACAGCTGAGACAAGGGGGGAAGAGAGACTTTCTTCATATCGCCGGAGCCGGCCAGCTACCTCATCCACCGTTGGTCCCTCTTCACCTTTCCATTCCATTACTGCCAGGGAGTTGGCATATGACGATGGTGCGCTCCGTACAAACTTCCGCCACATGGGCCTTGTGCATCGCACCTCATCAGGGTCTGTGGGTAAGTCTGCATTGTCCAAGTCATAATAAATCATCTCCCGCACGGCTAATTCTCTCAGGTACTGGATACCTCTTTCCATGGTAGTCCACTTGCTTGGCTGACATACAACATCCTCGCTGAAGGGGTACCTCTCCCTCACGCCTAACAGGAGTCGTTTCCAGAGGCTGAGGGCTTGGGTCTTTTTCCCGATCGCCTTGTCAATGCCGCCTTCCCTAGACAGGGATCCCAGCTGCCTGGCCTCCCTACCCTCTAATTCCAGGCTACTGGCCCCATTATCCCAGCACCGGAGCAGCCAGGTGACAATGTGCTCGCCTGAAAGTCGGCTAAAATCTTTTCGCATATCCCGCAGCTCACTCAAGGATAGGGATCGAGTAATTATCTCTGGTTCTGCCTCTTCCTCCTGCTCTCGTGATGGCCCTGGTTCATCATCATCTCTTACTAAGCGAACTGATTTCTTTGTGTACTTCTTCTTCTGTATGGGGGCAACTGATACTGGCATGGGTTGGTTCCCTGGTTCAGTGGCAGTGGCTACCACGGGGGTTGCAGTAGCCGCAGTGTCTGTCGCAAGGATTGCAGTAGCCGCAGTGTCCGTCGCAAGGATTGCAGCAGCTGCAGGGGCCGCCGCAGGGGCTGCGGCAGCCGCAGGGGCTGCCGCAGGGGCTGCAGCAGGGGCTGCAGCAGCCGCAGGGGCCGCCGCAGGGGCTGCAGCAGGGGCTGCAGCAGCCGCAGGGGCCGCCGCAGGGGCTGCAGCAGGGGCTGCAGCAGCCGCAGGGGCCGCCGCAGGGGCTGCAGCAGGGGCTGCAGCAGCCGCAGGGGCCGCCGCAGGGGCTGCAGCAGGGGCTGCAGCAGCCGCAGGGGCCGCCGCAGGTCTGGTTTCCATCTCTTCCCCTTGAGGGTGCTGCATAATTCTGAGCAGTGCCTGGTAGATACTGGCCAGGGCCCAGCACAGCGCGGTGAGTTGTGCCTCTCTAGAATAGCCACAGCATTTTCCCTTCAAATATTCTACCACTTTATCAGGGTCCTGTAATTGTTCAGGGGTGAAGTCCCAGACCATTGGAGGTGAGTAGTTCTCTAGGTACCTGCCCATGCTCTCCCACATGCCATGCCACCCCTGACTATCCAGCCTCGGAGCAGATCTCCGGGTGGTAGTCTTAAATAGTCGCTTAACCCTAAACAAGACCTGGAACGTATTCAGGAGACATAGCACTACGAACACGCTAGTTTGAGTATCCCAAGGATATTCAAAATTCTCAAAAGCTGTCATACCTGACCCGAAGGAGAAAAGGGAGGCAAAAGGGCTGGGGAAATTATTAACAAATTCTGAGAGACGGTGTCCAATGTACGGACAGGACAGCAAAACCGCATAAACACCCCAAAATAGCCGTCTGAACAGTGATGTTATCATATCATAAACAGATATCGCACAGGACAGCAGAATGATAATCCTCATCCCTGTTCCAGACATGGTAAACAGCATCGCAGGGAGTACATAAGCCATATAGGAATTTATGTAACACAGCCATGAGAACAAACCAAGCAACATGATGACCAGTGACTACTTACCTAATAAAATAAATGCATACAAAAAAAAAACCAAAACCGTTTTTTCCACGTTCTAGTTGGATTCTGTCGTTATCTCAACCCTTCGAGCCCCACGTTGGGCGCCAAAAAGGACTGCCGTGGTTTAGCCTCAGACGGCAACAAAGAACCACGTGTCGCTCGCTCGTGCCTTCCAAACACAGGAAGAATCGTAAGAAAAGGCAAGACTCTTGGGTTGAGACAAAGGCAGTTTAATAGAACAGCAAAGGGAACAGGCAAACAACAACAACACGGATAGGGGAATATACAAACGCGATTACGGAACCGCCGCTCCGCTCGCCGCTCGCCGGCCGGACCCGGGCCGCCCCAGCCCGCTTTTAAGCAGCAACTTCCTGCCCCCTCCCCCGGCAGCTCAGGGTGGGCGTGGCTCACATGGCATGGAATACCAGGAAAAGTTAACCCTATCCCCACCGGAACCAGGACATTATCCACCCCTTATTCCATACCATCTATGCCATGCCCAGCAGGTTCCAATGAATTGCCACCACTTTCCCCTGTTATATATATATATATATATACACACACATATAATACCCTTAGTTTATGGGTCATCCCTCCAAAGTGTCCGTTGAGTTCTTTTAATCCACGGCTTTGGGCTCCATCTGTTAGAACAGTCTCTCAGGGCAGGTGAGATGCTGGGTGGTGCTGGTCTGTTGCATGCTGTATTTTTCGGAGCTTGTGACTGGTGCACCTGGTGTGGCTCATGCACGCAGTCTGTAGGCTGAAGATGTAGATCTTGAGGAAACTGCTGGGCGCCGGCTGCTGAGATCAGTTCTTATCCCATCACCCCTGTGCCTTACTTGTAGTACAACTGATAGCAATGAGGACATACAGTGACAGTGTTACTTAGCAATTAACAGCACACAATCTGATTCATTGGCTATTCTCGCCCAAAATCAGATCTCCATGAGGTACACATCGGACTTCCCCATCCTTCCGCATCACCCACCAAGTGCACCCAGGTCCTTGGGCAAAAGCAATCCCACGGATGGGTTTGCCTTTGCCTGAGGCAGGACTAACCCAGACTGTCTTCCCTAGCATATTCTTCATGTGCACTATGGGGACTTTATCCCCTTCTACAGTACGTGGAAGTTTTGATTGGGCAGGGCCAGCCCGATTGTTAGATCCCCTGGTGTTAACTAGCCAGGTAGCTTTTGCTAAATGCGTATCCCAGTGTTTGAAAGTCCCACCACCCATTGCTCTCAGTGTAGTTTTTAACAGTCCATTGTATCGTTCTATCTTCCCAGAGGCTGGGGCGTGATAGGGGATGTGATACACCCACTCGATACCATGCTCTTTGGCCCAGGTGTCTATGAGGCTGTTTCGGAAATGAGTCCCATTGTCCGACTCAATTCTCTCTGGGGTACCATGTCGCCACAGGACTTGCTTTTCAAGGCCCAGGATAGTGTTCCGGGCAGTGGCATGGGGCACAGGGTATGTTTCCAGCCATCCAGTGGTTGCTTCCACCATTGTGAGCACATAGCGCTTGCCTTGACGGGTTTGTGGCAGCGTGATATAATCAATCTGCCAGGCCTCCCCATATTTGTATTTCAGCCATCGCCCTCCATACCAAAGAGGCTTCAAACGCTTGGCTTGTTTGATCGCAGCGCATGTCTCACATTCATGGATGACCTGTGCAATAGTGTCCATGGTCAAGTCCACCCCTCGGTCACGAGCCCATCTATATGTCGCATCTCTCCCTTGATGGCCTGAGGAGTCATGGGCCCACCGAGCTATGAATAGTTCACCCTTATGTTGCCAGTCCAGATCCACCTGAGCCACTTCAATCCTAGCGGCCCGATCCACCTGCTGGTTGTTCTGATGTTCCTCCGTGGCCCGATTCTTTGGTACGTGGGCATCTACATGGCGTACTTTCACAACCAGATTCTCTATCCGGGCAGCAATATCTTGCCATAGGTCAGCAGCCCAGATGGGTTTGCCTCTGCGCTGCCAGTTGCCCTGCTTCCACTGCTGTAACCACCCCCACAGAGCATTTGCCACCATCCATGAGTCAGTGTAGAGATAAAGTACTGGCCATTTTTCTCGCTCAGCAATGTCCAAAGCCAGCTGAATAGCCTTCACCTCTGCAAACTGGCTCGATTCACCCTGTCCCTCACTGGCTTCTGCAACCCGTCGTGTAGGACTCCACACAGCAGCCTTCCACTTTCGATGCTTTCCCACAATACGGCAGGACCCATCAGTGAACAGGGCATATTTCTTCTCATTTTCTGGCAGTTTATTATATGGTGGGGCCTCTTCTGCACGCGTCACCTCCTCCTCTGGTGACATTCCGAAATCCTTGCCTTCTGGCCAGTCCATGATCACTTCCAGAATTCCCGGGCGACTGGGGTTTCCCATTCGAGTTCGCTGCGTGATCAGTGCAATCCACTTACTCCATGTAGCATCGGTTGCATGATGTGTGGTGGGGACCCTTTCTTTGAACATCCAACCCAGCACCGGCAGTCGAGGTGCTAAGAGGAGCTGTGCTTCTGTACCAACCACTTCCGAAGCAGCTCGAACCCCTTCATATGCTGCCAATATCTCTTTTTCTGTTGGAGTGTAGCGGGCTTCGGATCCTCTGTATCCACGACTCCAAAACCCTAGGGGTCGACCTCGAGTCTCCCCTGGTGCTTTCTGCCAGAGGCTCCAGGTAGGGCCGTTCTCCCCGGCTGCAGTGTAGAGCACATTTTTAACATCTTGTCCTGCCCGGACTGGCCCCAGGGCCACTGCATGGACTATTTCCTGTTTGATTTGTTCAAAAGCTTGTCGTTGCTCAGGACCCCATTTAAAATCATTCTTCTTCCGGGTTACTTGATACAGAGGGCTTACAATTTGACTGTAATCTGGGATATGCATTCTCCAAAAACCCACAATACCTAAGAAAGCCTGTGTTTCCTTTTTACTAGTTGGTGGAGACATAGCTGCTATTTTGTTGATCACATCCATTGGAATCTGACGGCGTCCATCTTGCCATTTTATTCCTAAAAACTGGATCTCCTGCGCAGGTCCCTTGACCTTACTTCGCTTTATAGCAAAACCAGCGTTCAGAAGGATTTGGACTATTTTACTCCCTTTCTCAAAAACTTCTTCTGCTGTGTTTCCCCATACAATGATGTCATCAATGTACTGCAGATGTTCTGGAGCTTCACCCTGTTCCAGTGCAGTCTGGATCAGTCCATGGCAAATGGTGGGGCTGTGTTTCCACCCCTGGGGCAGTCGATTCCAGGTGTATTGGATGCCCCTCCAAGTGAAAGCAAACTGTGGCCTGCACTCTGCTGCCAAAGGGATTGAGAAAAATGCATTCGCTATATCAATCGTGGCATACCACTTGGCTGCCTTGGACTCCAGTTCGTACTGGAGTTCTAGCATGTCCGGCACAGCAGCACTCAGCGGTGGCGTGACTTCATTCAGACCACGATAGTCTACAGTTAGCCTCCACTCTCCATTAGATTTTCGCACCGGCCATATGGGACTGTTAAAGGGTGAGCGAGTCTTGCTGATCACTCCTTGAACCTCTAGTTGACGAATCAGCTCATGGATGGGAATCAGAGAGTCTCGGTTAGTGCGATACTGCCGCCGATGCACCGTTGTGGTAGCAATCGGCACCTGTTGTTCTTTGACCCTCAACAACCCCACAACAGAAGAATCCTCTGAGAGACCAGGCAAGGCAGACAACTGTTTAACTTCCTCTGTCTCCAAAGCAGCTATGCCAAAGGCCCAGCGGTACCCTTTTGGGTCCTTAAAATACCCTCTCCTGAGGTAATCTATACCAAGGATGCATGGAGCCTCTGGGCCAGTCACAATGGGATGCTTTTGCCACTCATTCCCAGTTAGGCTCACTTCTGCCTCCAGTACAGTCAACTCTTGGGATCCCCCTGTCACCCCAGAAATAGAAATGGGTTCTGCCCCTCTATAGCTTGATGGTATTAAAGTACACTGCGCACCCGTGTCCACTAGAGCCTTATACTCCTGTGGGTCTGATGTGCCAGGCCATCGAATCCACACCGTCCAATAAACCCGGTTATCCCTTTCCTCCACCTGGCCGGAGGCAGGGCCCCCCTAATACTGGTCATAGTATCCATTACTCACTTCTTGCATAAATGACTTGGAAGTTCCTTCAAGAGGATCAGAAGCAAGATCAAGCCTTCTGCTTTGTCTGGGGAACGGCCCACTGGAAACTGGGGCGGCACTTTTCCTGGAGGGATCCCCTTTTGTGGTTGTCCTTCCTTGCAACTCCTGTACCCGTGTCCGCAGGATCGAAGTAGGTTGTCCGTCCCACTTCCTCATGTCCTCCCCGTGGTCCCGCAGGTAGAACCACAGGGTGCCTCGTGGTGTGTACCCTCTGTACTCTCTCTCTTGAGTGGGGAAATGCCTGCTTCTAATAGCTGAGATACTGGCCCGTGCAGGTGGGGAGTAGGACATATTCTCTTCAAGTTGCTGGACCTTCCGCGACAGTTTCTCCACAGCTGAGACAAGGGGGGAAGAGAGACTTTCTTCATATCGCCGGAGCCGGCCAGCTACCTCATCCACCGTTGGTCCCTCTTCACCTTTCCATTCCATTACTGCCAGGGAGTTGGCATATGACGATGGTGCGCTCCGTACAAACTTCCGCCACATGGGCCTTGTGCATCGCACCTCATCAGGGTCTGTGGGTAAGTCTGCATTGTCCAAGTCATAATAAATCATCTCCCGCACGGCTAATTCTCTCAGGTACTGGATACCTCTTTCCATGGTAGTCCACTTGCTTGGCTGACATACAACATCCTCGCTGAAGGGGTACCTCTCCCTCACGCCTAACAGGAGTCGTTTCCAGAGGCTGAGGGCTTGGGTCTTTTTCCCGATCGCCTTGTCAATGCCGCCTTCCCTAGACAGGGATCCCAGCTGCCTGGCCTCCCTACCCTCTAATTCCAGGCTACTGGCCCCATTATCCCAGCACCGGAGCAGCCAGGTGACAATGTGCTCGCCTGAAAGTCGGCTAAAATCTTTTCGCATATCCCGCAGCTCACTCAAGGATAGGGATCGAGTAATTATCTCTGGTTCTGCCTCTTCCTCCTGCTCTCGTGATGGCCCTGGTTCATCATCATCTCTTACTAAGCGAACTGATTTCTTTGTGTACTTCTTCTTCTGTATGGGGGCAACTGATACTGGCATGGGTTGGTTCCCTGGTTCAGTGGCAGTGGCTACCACGGGGGTTGCAGTAGCCGCAGTGTCTGTCGCAAGGATTGCAGTAGCCGCAGTGTCCGTCGCAAGGATTGCAGCAGCTGCAGGGGCCGCCGCAGGGGCTGCAGCAGCCGCAGGGGCCGCCGCAGGGGCCGCCGCAGGGGCTGCAGCAGCCGCAGGGGCCGCCGCAGGGGCTGCAGCAGGGGCTGCAGCAGCCGCAGGGGCCGCCGCAGGGGCTGCAGCAGGGGCTGCAGCAGCCGCAGGGGCCGCCGCAGGTCTGGTTTCCATCTCTTCCCCTTGAGGGTGCTGCATAATTCTGAGCAGTGCCTGGTAGATACTGGCCAGGGCCCAGCACAGCGCGGTGAGTTGTGCCTCTCTAGAATAGCCACAGCATTTTCCCTTCAAATATTCTACCACTTTATCAGGGTCCTGTAATTGTTCAGGGGTGAAGTCCCAGACCATTGGAGGTGAGTAGTTCTCTAGGTACCTGCCCATGCTCTCCCACATGCCATGCCACCCCTGACTATCCAGCCTCGGAGCAGATCTCCGGGTGGTAGTCTTAAATAGTCGCTTAACCCTAAACAAGACCTGGAACGTATTCAGGAGACATAGCACTACGAACACGCTAGTTTGAGTATCCCAAGGATATTCAAAATTCTCAAAAGCTGTCATACCTGACCCGAAGGAGAAAAGGGAGGCAAAAGGGCTGGGGAAATTATTAACAAATTCTGAGAGACGGTGTCCAATGTACGGACAGGACAGCAAAACCGCATAAACACCCCAAAATAGCCGTCTGAACAGTGATGTTATCATATCATAAACAGATATCGCACAGGACAGCAGAATGATAATCCTCATCCCTGTTCCAGACATGGTAAACAGCATCGCAGGGAGTACATAAGCCATATAGGAATTTATGTAACACAGCCATGAGAACAAACCAAGCAACATGATGACCAGTGACTACTTACCTAATAAAATAAATGCATACAAAAAAAAAACCAAAACCGTTTTTTCCACGTTCTAGTTGGATTCTGTCGTTATCTCAACCCTTCGAGCCCCACGTTGGGCGCCAAAAAGGACTGCCGTGGTTTAGCCTCAGACGGCAACAAAGAACCACGTGTCGCTCGCTCGTGCCTTCCAAACACAGGAAGAATCGTAAGAAAAGGCAAGACTCTTGGGTTGAGACAAAGGCAGTTTAATAGAACAGCAAAGGGAACAGGCAAACAACAACAACACGGATAGGGGAATATACAAACGCGATTACGGAACCGCCGCTCCGCTCGCCGCTCGCCGGCCGGACCCGGGCCGCCCCAGCCCGCTTTTAAGCAGCAACTTCCTGCCCCCTCCCCCGGCAGCTCAGGGTGGGCGTGGCTCACATGGCATGGAATACCAGGAAAAGTTAACCCTATCCCCACCGGAACCAGGACATCAGGTTTGATGCAAAGGTATGGAAACTGTTTGTAATAGGAGTAAACAATTTTTGCTGATGGTGGGGATGGAACTGGACAGCTGGTAAAATAGGAGTGTTTTACCAAGAAGGAAGTACAGTGGGGGATCCTTCCATTGCCAAACTGATATAAGCACTTCAGAGGCAGGCAGTGTCATTTTTGTGATTTTAAAAATGTGTGTGTGTGGATCAGTGAGTCATTTGCGCAAAGTCCCTCTGCAGCTGATGAAAAGGACCTGTACCTGTAGTTGCCGTCACCATTCTGGCCATATCTATATGCAGATAACTGCGGAGCTCACTTAAGTACTCTGTGCTGAAAGCTGTGACCAAGTTCAGGTTTGTGGTGACAGCTAATCGCATGGGTGATCCTATGTGGTTGTGATCGTTTCAGCATAGAAAAGGTTAACATACTGTTTACCTCCATGAAAATTCTGATCAGTCTTTAGGGTTCCTAGGTACTGTAGTAATGTTGTAGAGTATATTGCAAGAAGATGGACTTCTTCAGGTGCTCTGAAGGAGCTTTTGTTGTCATCTTGATACTTCTTGATTTATTCTTCCCTTCCTCCCTCTTCCCCCCTTGAGACTCAGAGTAGTATAGGAGCCCATATGAGAACACTGAAAACAAATAAAAATCCGTGGTGATTTTTGGCTACACATGTATTCGCTGGTTAGCATGTTCATCTTTCAGGGGTCAGTGTATGACCTAGTATTAATTTTGAAGCAAGGTGGGATCTAGAACAATGGCAGTGCTATTGTTATTCAGTCTCCATGAGACACTGGAAAAAATGCTTTAACATACACACCAAGAGTGATATAGTGCTATAACAGGGACAGAGCTTAAAATAAAATATGAAGTCTCAGGTGATGACAAGAAGCCTTTAAAGCACAAATCCAATTAGCTAGAATTGCAATAGGTCTATGTAAAGAACAGGAGTGTGCTTACCAGGCAGTCATTGTACTCTTGTGCTTTTTGTGGGACAATTTGTCAGGACAGTGGAGAAGTTCAAAGCAAATTTCTCAGTTTTCTTTATCCTGAAAAAGAATCCTAAGCTGTTAGGATGTGTTGTGGTTTGGCCTGGATTTGCCAATGACAAGATGACAGATGCTCTCCCTCACCTCTCACTCCAAGGAGAGGAAGAAGAGAGATAAAGAGAGTTACCAGTTTAGAAAAAAAACCTAAACTACTCTAATGATATATTAATAATAAAATAAAAAGGAAATAATTAAATAGATACAATATAAATAAATATATATAAGACCAGATTAAGTTCCTAGGAGAAGATGTCACTGGCAGGCACTGGGGAAGCTCCAGACTGGAGTCAGTGACAAATGGGAACTGGAACACACTGATGGGGATCAAAGGTAGATGAGACCCTCTAACTGTCTTGGTGGACACAAATGTGTGTGTCCGCACAACACACACACCCACCCAGGTCCTTTCTATTTTATTTCAATATCTGCCTTGAATTGGAGAAACCAAAACTGGACCCTGTGTTGCTGGTGTTGCCTAACAAGTGCCCAGTAACCTGGGATAGTCACATCCTTTGATTTGATGGTTATTCTCTTACTGATTTAGCCCAGGTGTTCATTTGCCTTCAGTGCCGGGGCACACTGCTGGCTCATGTTTGGCTTGCTGTCCGCTGGGATCCCCTGGTCCTTTTCAGCAGAGCTGCTGTTTTGGCACTGCTCAGTATTGGCAGACGGGCTGCAAATCCTCTCTCAGCTTCTTTAGCATCTGTGCTCATTCTTGGCTTCAGCATGTGCTTCCTATTGTTGGGGAGTGGCAAGATCAGGGCTGCTCCACAAGGAATAACAAACCAGGAGCTGAGGGTGACCATAGCATGGGCAGGAGCAGTGTCCTCGCTGACAGGGTGGCTGGGGCAGGGTTGGTAACAGGAGCAGGTCCTGTTGAGAGTCCCAGACAAAGCAAGTATAACAAGTCAGCTCAGAGGTCCATGCAGGAAGTGCATCTAAGGTCGGAGGATGGCTGGGTGCAGCTGCAGCATAGTTTGTGGCTAGATGGTCAGACCTTAGATGTAGCCCATGGGCAGAGGGTGTGTTGTGGAGGCCTGCTTTGAGGCTGGTCAAGGCAGCTAAGGCCTCTTGGTCAGCTCAGGGCCCTTGACACCTGCTAAGGAAACAAAACATGCAGCTGCTGATGGATGAATAACTGAATACCTGCCAAGTAATCATTGTCAGCCCCAGCAGTGTCTCTTGCACAGAAGCAGTTGCCCCAGTGCTATCTGGCTATGAGGTTGAATACTGAGATTGGCAGCTGATGAAACTGCATGAAGAAAAATGGAGGATGTACTGTTTCTTCTTGCCAGACATAACTGTTCTGGAAACTTGCTGAAGGATTGAAATAGTGATGCTCTGTCTGGAAGGAATGAGCAGCTGGTGCCAGATTCAACCAGGCTGGCATTTTACTCTAGCAAATGTTGCTCTTGCACTGCCTTTGTAGTGAAAGGAAAGAGTTCCAAGTAAGGTGAGTAGAGATCCCACCCGTCGAGTGTAGGTCCCTCCAGTTTGTAAAGCAGGACAAAATTGGTGATTGTCAGAGTATTAGAGTCTAGATGAGTATTTCAGCTATATTGTCGTGTATCTTTGTTTCATAGGATCAGTCATAAGATACTTCTGGTTGGAACGTAACTCTGGAGGTCTCTAGTCCAACCTTCTGCTCCAAGTTGTGAGGTCAGACCAGGTTAGCAAGGTCTTTGCCCACTTACTTCTTGAAAACCTCCAGGAATGGAGATGGCACAGGGGCTGTTTGGGTATCCTGTTCCACAGCCTGTCTGCATGGGGCAAAACACTTTTCCTTATATCCTTTTGTCCTCCATTACTGTAGCACTGTGAAAAACCTGGCTACATGTCCTTGCTTTTGCCCTCTGTTTGTATAGGGGCATCTGTTAGGTGACCCAAAGCTGTCTCCTCCAGGCTGAACCAATGCTGGCCCTGTAGCCTCTGCAGTGTGAGTGCTGCAGCCCTGCCACCTTAATGGTCTTCTGCTGAACTCGACTTGAATTTGATGTCTCTCCCCAAACAAGATGCAGCGCCTGGATGGGGCCTATGGGTGCTGAGCTGAGGGGATCGCCCCTACTCATACTGCTCTAGCCACATGGCTGGCCCCTGCTCTGCTTGCTGCCCCCCCCTCCCCTGCACCCAGTACCATCTCCTCAGAGCTCTCTATGGCTCTGGTGGCATCACGCCCCGGCTCTGCCTGCTTCAGATAGGGCTGGGCTGAATTTCATAAGATTCCTGTTAGCCCACTCCCTTATGCAAATGTTTATAAATAGAGGGTAGGTAAGCATTATTTTAAGTTCATAGCAGAGTATCTAGCAGGTTTTAGAATGTCTTTTGTTCAGAAAATCTGCAGCAAAACAGAACAGTGGTTTTAGGGGTAATACTCTTTTGAATAGTATGGCTGCTTGATCAGTGATACAGGAATATATATATGCTTTGTAAAATGTGGTGCGTTGCCACCATTTAGTTTCTTCAAACATGGAAAAAAAGTTCAAACAAATACACTACAACTTGTATAATACCAACGTTTTTATGTATAAGTATATATCAAATTAAAATTATATTACTTGTGAAGAAAAGTGAAACTAAAATTCTTGGCTGCTGTGTGCCCTTTGTAAAGAAATATGTCTTAACAGAAAGCAAGGACTAGCTGTTACAAAATGTAGTTCTGAATCATCTTTGAAAGATTGATTTTTATCTAAGGAATCCTACTATACTTCTGGCTCATTACTAACCTCTTGCCAAGTTTAAGAATGTGTTAATTAACTGTTAAGTGCCAGCAGTGTGTAGCTATAGATGGATAATAAAGCAAAAATGCTTATATTTTTGGTTGAGTTTTCACATTAAATCCAGTTTGATTTTTTTTTTTCCCATTCAAGAAAAGCTATAATGTCTAAACTGTTGAGGTTGAAATCTAACTTTGTAAACTATTGAGTCCTCCTCAGACAGCATTCTGATCCTTTTACTCCCTTATATTCTTCCTCTAATTGATAAGCAGTGTAGGTAATGAATCCTCTCCTAGGGGGATGTGATTTAGTCCGGTGTTCTTTTTTACTAAGCAACCTTGTCTTCCTAGAGACTTTGAAAAGAGCGCTGCTTTAGAGGTCCAGAGGAGTTTGAAGAGCTATGGACTTACGCTTTTGTGTAGGAAGGTGTTTGGAAGGAACCAAAATACATTACATGAAAGGTTTCTTTTTGGCCAGAAGGGATAATTCTTTGGTCATGGGCCAGTTGCATTGTAACAATTGTACAACTGTAAGAGAAACCAGTAATACAATTGTAGGTTGCCCCACTTCTGCAGCCGTGGCGGCATGGCGTTTTCATTTTTTCGTGTACTTCCTTTAATTGTTAGGGTCTTCCTTAGCAAATGAGCTTTTGATAGTCAATAACATGGCCGTGTTTATAATTTTTAGGATTTTTTGATGTACTTATAAAACAAAACAGGTGGAAAAATATCCAGTCAGCAGCTTCAACATCAAAATTAGACACACAGATTCATGATACCACCTTTTTACCAACCTCTTTTCTTTTAAACCATAACATAAATTAAAAAAACAGACTTAACTGGGCACATGTATTTCAGATTAGAAAAGGAACAGATTTTGGTTGTAAGGTATGGAGACAGACTAAATTTGAGGAGGAAAAAAGAAGGTATAAACTTCCAAAGGAAAAATATTTGGATTTGCCAGTGACTGATGTCATGTCTGACAGGTGCATGCATTAATATTTTTTTTTTTTATGGATGAAGGCATATTTATTTGGCATGTGCATATATGCTTGGTGTGTATTAGGAGAAAAATGGGTAAGGAGGTATGAGTGGGAGAACATGCAGGAATACATATAATCAGGAGGCTGGAAAGAACTCAGATTTGGGTTTTTTTTACTAATAAATGGCTTGCTTCATACTCTCTAAAAGCAAGGACTAGAAACACTGGATTTGACAGTACTCATCAAACTACTTGATGGTGGGGTGGTATGAGGAACAGAAAAGGCCTCTGCTACCTAACAACAACTAAAACCACCAGTGTGCTATCAACACTATTTCTCATCTGAAATCCAAACCATAGCACTACACTAACTGTTAGCAAGAAAGTTACCTCCATCCCATCTCAAACCATGACAATATTCAAGTCCAAAGATACTTGGGCGTGCAAGTATATGTAATTGGTTTGTCCTGTAGGATGACGTTGCATAACAGCTGTACATAGGGAATGTCAGAGTTCTGAATGCTAATGGTGTTATCCTATCTCAGACCCAGTTTTTCTGGTCACGTGCCAGGGTAATTGTAGTACCAGTTTGCTCATATAGAATAAACACAAGCTTACTGTGAGTGATGGATAAGAACTAAAGACAGTTTTAAAAGCTTTGACATGGGGGAATTTGCTGCTGTTCCTGTTTTTGAGCATTCAGAACACACTCTAAAGCTGACGGATACTTACAAACCAAACAAGCAGATTTAAGAGTTTCTAAGAAGCTTTTTTCCAATCTGGTGGGATTGTCGTCTTCAGTTGGATATAGTATATTTAGGCATTGGCCAGCAACCTCTCCCACAAATGCAGGATGGTAGACCTTCCTCTTCTTAGTTTCACTGATTCTTCCTATGGATCAAGTGGGCATCAAGTAAGGACAGATGTTTTGAATTAAGACATACCACATGCCTTGTTGTTAGGAAAGCTGGAGAGGAATGTTTTACAAGGTCATACAGTGGTAGGATGATTCCAGCTTGAAACTGGTATAGTGTAGTTTTAGATCAGATATCAGGAAGAAATTTTTCACCATGAGGGTGGTGAGACACTGGAACAGGTTGCCCAGAGAAGTTGTGGATGCCCCATCCCTGGAAGTGTTCAAGGCCAGGCTGGATAGGGCTTTAAGCAGCCTGGTCTAGTGGGAAGTGCCCTACTCAGGGCAGGGGGATTGGAACTAGATGATCTTTCAGGTCCTTTCCAACCCAAACCATTTTATGATTCTGTGATGCCAGCTGAATGCCTGACAACCTGTCAAGGAAATGCCCATCTTCTGTGTGTTGAGTGACCCAGATGCATTCAGAACTGACTCCTGATACATGTTGTGCAAGGGCCTTTGGGATTTCCTTCTAATAATGATTCCAGGCATCTGTGTCAGTACTATATAAACGACTTTCAGGTTGGGGGGTAGGGGCACTAATCTTTTGGGCATGTCTTCCAACTTAGATTCATGCTGACTTCCAGTCTGTATGGTTCTCTGTTTCAGTCGTATCTGGTATGCAATTCCATTCTCTAATGAAAAGTTACTTCTGTGCCTTATTGTATAAAACATTCAATGGAACCTCAGATCTTCTTTGGAGAACTAAGACTTAATTGTCTGGGAGCTTTATAGTTTGGATAGTTGGACACGTTTTCCTCATGTATATGTGAATAAATGAACCTGGATTCAGGATGGTACTCAAGCTTAGTGTGATAGTTAATTTGAAGAACCAGTTAAAAATGCTTAGGGTATCAGGTAGTGTTTCTTCTTTGGCAAGGCTCTCTGTCTCCTTGGGTGTTTCTTATCATGCCTGTTAAAAGGGTAACTTGCTCTCATCTTCCAGCATTTAAATTCTCTGGAAGCAGTTTCCAAATAAAGGGAACAGTGTCTTACTGAAAAAAAATTTTATTCTGCAGTGTATTCAGTCTGATTCTGTATGTTTAACTCTGCATATTAGCATGTTGCTAAGAAGTTCATTTCCTGTATTGGTCTTCAAGAGTTAGCCCTCAAAACCTAGTTATATGTAAAATACTACCTGTTAATATAGTGGATTATAGATATGTACCTTTTTTAGCATAAGCATCATCTTTTGTAAGGCTGCAGAAACAAAAATGTTGTTCTGTTCTTTCTGTTCATGTCCTAAAGAGAGGTCAGTAGTAGAGTTGTCATAAACCTTAGGAAGCTGCGACTTAAGCCATCAGGACATATTCCTAATACATTAGATAGGTACTGCCTTGTGGTGCAGAACATGAGTTCTAGTATATGTTCAGACTTGTCCAATTTTTAATTTATAACAGAATATTCGTAATTCTGTGAAAATATTTTTCAGTTACTTATCGATGAGTCCTAGAAAAAATATCAGTGAAAAGATTTTAAATTACTTGCTAGAGAAAAATCACACTTTTTATCTTGATGTGAATGTGAAGTTTATTCTTGTTTCCTGTAGAATACATAATACCTGCAGAGGATGAGAGAAACTAGCATTCTTTTCTTGCATGGTTTGATAAACTTTCATATGAAGTTTGGGGAAGCCTCTACATTAGTAACTTAAGTGCCTGCTTTTCATCAGTAACGCAAAAGTGCTTAAATTCAACATACCTAAAAGTTGCAACCAGTGTGTAACAAATAACCAGATTCCTTTTTCACTATCAATCTTTTACATTATATGTTTGAGGTATTTCTAAAACTATGGTTCAGCTATGGCATAAATATTGACATATGGTATCACAGAGGTCTTCTAAATTTTAACTTAAATTTTTGAGGTACTGTTGAGAGTTCAGCTTTTGAAAAATCATCATATGATTGAAAATACCGTACGTGACCTGCTACAAGGGTAAGAAGGGTAGTGGTAGAGTGAAGGTTTGGCAATAGCAGCAGCATCATAGGATTCTTTGCTCCTACTGAATATTAGAAAATTATATTATGTTTGCTAATGAAAATGAAATGTAGTCTGTCTGGTTTTCATAATCAGTGATCAAACACTTTTTGAATATCAGACTATGGCCTTTATAGAGCATTAAAATAGCCATTTCAATTTAATACCAGATGAATTTTGTAGTGATTACATTGAAGTACACTTGGAAACAGAGGTTTATATGAACAAAAATAATACTACTGCTTTGAAGTAACCTCTTTAAACACTTTCTGTTCCAGATTTGTACTATGGTGGAGAAGCTTTCTCTGTAGACCAGCCACAGTCTTTTACTTGTCCATATTGTGGGAAAATGGGTTATACGGAAACATCTCTTCAAGAGCATGTTACTTCTGAGCATGCAGAAGCATCAACAGAAGTGGTAAGAAGCTTCAGAATTGGCTTTCAGTTGTGGTGGAAATAAGTTTAAAAGTCTCTCTTCCAGAAAATTGGTATCCTCCTGTTCTCTTTTTTTTTTTTTTCCTTGAAGCATGAGTTCATTTGAATGCATTGTAAGAAGACATACCCACATTTGATCATGATATCAAAAATTCTGTTTCATGGGTATCATAATATAATGAGCTTGCTTTTTCTTTTATGGTTGCTGTTTGTTTTTTCTGATGTAAAGGCTGACATGTCTAGGAGTTCATTATCCTATAAGACAAAATTTAGAATCATCTCATGGTTATTCTGTGTAGCCATGTCTCCCTTTTTACAGCCAGTATGTAATTGTCCTGGAAAGCTGTAGCTGTGCCAGTCTTTCGTAACCGTAAGAGAGAGGAAGACACGCAGTTTGGTGTATTTTTCAAATAGCTTTTGTAATCAACCTGATATATTTGTGCAGTGGAAGCTGTCATTCTTTTGAAAATACCGCTGTTAAAACAGGGGTGTTTTCCCCTGTCCCTAACCACTAGGACACTTGACATGGTTAAAAATACACCACTTAAACAAGTGTCAACAGAAGTACTTTAGTCTGAGGTGTTAGCTCCTGCTATCCTGGTTGTCTTTGGGAGTAGGAGAGACCTAGATGAGCAGAATGACATCCAGGGTGCGCTTGTCTGGTTAATGCTGTATCATAGATTCCTAGAAAAATGTGAATGGTTGAAGTGGATTACTCATCACTAACACCTTGTGAAGAAATTACTTAAAAATAGGTTCTCTATTCTAATCATCTAGTTTTCTTAACTACCAAGGAATTCTGTGGAAGAAAATGAACCTTTCTTTTCCAAGCCTATTGAGGATCTTGTGTGAAGGAGTGATAGGGGAGGTGGTTTGTCCACCTTTTTGAGATTCGAAGGTGTTCTGATATTTCTTAAAAATATATGAAGCAAAGCAGTTTACTTCACAATCAGTTGCACTGAAGGATCATAGTTTAGCTTAGTGACACACCGCAATTTTTATCATCTCCTCGAGTTTTTCTTTAACTTTGCAACTTTCAGACATAGCATCAACCATTGGAAAATCCATGTTTGGATGACTTTCTTTGGTGGCTTAGTATTGCAATTCTTATTTGCACCACTTGATGTCAGTGATACGTTCCTGACACAGAATGCTAAGATTTTAACTTTTCAAAATTTCATACATCCTTGTTTGCAGCTGTGACTCCTAGAACTGATACATAAAGCATAAGTTTGTGATTCTAGACACTTGCAACTCTACTGATTACTGAAAGATTTGTATGTGTACTCCTTTCTGTGAGTCAGTCTGCAACTTTGTTATATCTTTGTTCCAAACAACAGTAAAGGACAATATTTTAATCCTTGATTATAGAATCATAGAATGTGTTGGGTTGGAAGGGACCTTTAAAGGTCATCTAGTCCAACCCCCCTGCAGTAAGCAGGGACAAATTATGATTGCATATGTTTGTGCTAATGTTTGTATCTAGCTTTTTTGATAAATATTTAGTGTGCATGCACATAAAACTACGTGGGTACTGTACTCTTACTGTAAATAGTGAAAGGTTACAACATTAATAAAGAGGAAAATATGGATTCTAAATGCTTGTGGTCTTACAGTTTCGAGCAATTATTTCTGTTTAGATACTGAGCTTGTAGCACCTGTCTATCCAAAGATGTGTGCTATTTTAGATCCTTCATTATAGATCTTTAAGGGAACTTTACAGGTTAGAATTCCTTGTATTTTACAGCCCCCTCCCTCTCCACCCCCATTTTTCAAAGAATAAGTCAAAGAACCTTTGGTCCATTAAAGTTCGCCATTTTTGTGTTCAAAGTGGTGCAAATAAGAAGCTTACTTTCTGCTGATTTTTCTTAGGTATTTGGCATTGATATGTACAGCAATGTTAGGTACTTGTAGGCAGTAATGGCAGACTGGCTGAGGTTGGAATGGACCTGTGGAAGTCATCTTGTCCAACCCCCTGTTCAAGCAGGATAACCAACACCTGGTTGTCCAGGACCATGTCCAGGCGGCTTTTGGACTCTTGGAATCCAAAAGATAAGATTACTGTCATGCTGTGTTGTCCCTCCAGGAGATAATGGGGTGTTGAAGTATGCCATGAGGGTACTTCAAGGGCCTGCAAATGTGGGCCATCTCCTATATGTCTGTAGAGGGCCTGATCCATTTGTTCTTCCTGGTCAGGTGGCCTGTAATAGACACCCACTATAATGTTACCTTTGCCTAATCCCAATTTCTAATCCCAACACGTAAGGTCTCCGTTGGCCCCTCTTCCATCCCCAGCAGAGCTTCATGCACTCCAGCTGCTCTCTCACATAAAGGTCAAGCTCCTGTTCATCTTCTAAAGCGCCCCCTTCCTCTCCTTTCTAAAGAGCACGTATCCCACCATTGCAACACTGCAGTCATGGGAGCCATGCCACCATGTCTCCATGATCCCAGAAAGACTGCAGCCCTGCAACTGCATTCAGGTCTCTAACTCACCATGGTCATTCCCCATGCTGTGTGCGTTAGTATACAGGCACTCTGGAGAGGCAACCCAGCATGTTGAGGTCTTGGAGAGAAACTCCAGGAGGAGAGTTTGTTGATAATACCTTGAAGGTAATTGTTTTAATTCTGGTTACTGTAATTGAAAATTATATTAGTATCTATAGGAGTAGTCATAAGTTTTGTGATTAAGTCTGTAAGGTTACACACTAAAAAGAATAAATCATAAATCATATGATTTTGGTGATTACTAAAACATCAGTAACTATCAGTATTGCTTCACCAGCAAATGTCCAAGGGTAATAGTAAGTGTTACAGGACAAGTGCAGAAGAATCTGACTGTCAGTATAACGATTGTTATTGTTGGTGTTGAGTTTCAGGTCAGTTGACTGTTCCACATAAAACACAGCATTTAACTAGAAGCCTGCTAGCATCATCAATACAAAGATTTTGGGAAACTTCATCAAATGTCATTTTTGAATCTCATTTCAGAACAGAGACATAAATTTTCTACTATTACATTGCACTGCAACAACTTTCTCACATTTAGCAAGGCAGTAGCTAGGCCCCTTGTACATGAACTGTAAGGACTAAATTGCTGATAAAATTGAGGTGAGCTTTTCTTGCAGAAATGAAATAGACATTCTGAAACAGTCTGAATGGTTCCTGTTTCATTCTCAAAGATTACAGTGTCTCTTGTTGAGGTTATAGAAATACTGTCACTTAAAGTGGTTACCTTATATGTAAATAGGGAGGTAGTGGTAATATAAGCAGGCTTTGGGAAACTGGCAGGTATTCTATGAGCATGATTGATACAGGACTTTGCAGTCATCTTTCAGACATCATTCAGAGTACCATGATGATTTTTTAATACAAATGATCATAACTTCAGGAGAAACTTCTGACAATGTTTTCCTTGCATCTGTACCATTTATTCATGCATGTTCTATTAACAATGATTTTTAGCTGTGTCATGCTTCATCAGTGATGCTGCAGTCTTTGATACGATTTTGCCAGTTTATGCTCAATTAAATCAGTCAAACTTTTTGGAAGTTTAGTTCATGTTTAGAATTAGGGTTAGGATACTTAGATTCCTTCCTTCTCATTGTTCCTTGTAATTTTCATCTAGCTGATGTTTTTCTGAGGACTGTGTCTCTTCAGGCAAGTAAGTGCAGTTCATAGTGGCTTTTGTCCTGTTACCAAAATAACTTTCTTCTGCTTTGCTGCTTTCAGAAGTGTGTCCTCATGTTGGGGTTCTGTTTCCTCAGGGTAGCTTAAATGAAAAGAGATTGTTTTCAAGGTACTGTCTCCTGTTGATATGAAACACATTATTTAAGATAAGCAACTTATAAATAAATTTATGGACTTTAGAACCATCTGTCCAATAGACGTCCATTCCTGTGTCCCTACAGGGTAGGTGTATGATATGTTGGCATAGCCAGGTATTTATTCTATTAAGGTGTAATAAGATGTTTTTCCTCTGTAGTGTGTCAGCTTGTATGGCTTCTGTAGTGACTTCTCTCCTCTGGTAAGAGGTGCTCTGTGAAGAGAAATGCTGAATGTTGAAAATAAAGGGGAAGGAGTTGTTGCAAAATGCTTTAAAAATACCTGGGTTTCTGTTCAGAGCTGACTACTAGAATTAAAGTGTCATTAAAGACGTAGTAGCTGCTGTCAAAAGCAGATGAAATTTTACAGTAAACTTATTTCGAGACCTTGTCCTTATCTCCATAAGCGTAAGATAGATGTGTGCGCTATTATACAGGTGTTCTTAATGCCCACAGTCTTTTGAGATCTACTGTCAACAACTTCAGTATATGCTTGAAGAGTACTGGGAACCTAGGCTTTATGTTGCAGCCAGACTTGCTCCATAAAGACAAGACTGTTTGTGAGAGACAGAGATAAATTCATAGACAGTAGTTGCATTTAACTGTCAAAGTGCTGTCAATTTGAGCACTTTGAGCACTTAACATTTGTGGGAAGAATTTTGTAGGATGGGTTCTTTTTTTTTTTTTGTCTGCCATCTGTAAAACTTTAAAATCAGTCTGCAAAACTACTGTGAAGAAAAATGGAAGATGTTTTTGGAGTCAAGCTGTTTTTGGAGTCATTCAGAAAACAAGTCATAATTATGGCAATTGTAATGGCACTGTTTGTCTACTTAATTAATGTTGTTTTGGTTTAAAAAAATCACAAAACGAAGACAGATGTCAGTGCCTTCTCATTGGTAGATAAGGGGAGAGCAACCAACATCATCTACGTGGACTTATGCAAAGCATTTGACACTGTCCTGCGTGACATCCTTGTCTCTAAATTGGAAAGGCATGGGTTTGGTGGATGGACCACTTGGTGGGTAAGGAACTGGCTAGATGGCTGCACTCAAAGGGTTGTAGTCAATGGCTCGATGTCCAAGTGGAAACCAGTGATGAGTGATGTTCCTCAAGGGTTGGTACTGGAATCAGTGCTGTTTAAGAAATTTGTTGGCAATGTGGACAGTGGGATTGAGTGCACCCTCCGCAAGTTTGCTGACGACACCAAGCTGTGTGTCACGGTTGACATGCTGGAGGGAAGGGATGCCATCCAGAGGGACCTGGACAGGCTTGAGAGGTGGGCCTGTGCGAACCTCATGAAGTTCAGCCAGGCCAAGTGCAAGGTCCTGCACCTGAGTCATGGCAATCCCAAGCACAAATAAAGACTGGGCAGAGAATGGCTTGAGAGCAGCCCTGAGGAGAAGGACTTGGGGGTGCTGGTGGATGATAAGCTCAACATGAGCCGACAATGTGCATTTGCAGCCCAGAAAGCCAACAGCATCCTGGGCTGCATCAAAAGTATGGCCAGCAGGTTGAAGGAGGTGATTCTGCCCCTCTACTCTGCTCTGGTGAGACCCCACCTGGAGTACTGCATCCAGCTCTGGAGTCCTCAGCACAAGAAGGACATGGACCTGTTGGAGGGAGTGCAGCGGAGGACCATGAAGATGCTCAGAGGGCTGGGAGCGCCTCTGCTAAGAGGACCGGCTGAGAGAGTTGATGTTGTTCAGCCTGGAGAAGAGAAGGCTCCAGGGAGACCTTTTAGTGGCCTTTCAGTACCTAAAAGGGGGCCTACAGGAGAGATGGAGAGGGACTCTTTATGAGTGAGTGTAGTGATAGGATGAGGGGGTAATGGCTTTAAACTGAAAGAGAGTAGGTTTAGATTGGATGTTAGGAAGAAATTCTTTACTGTGAGGTTGGTGAGGCACTGGAACAGGTTGCCCAGGGAGGTTGTCGATGCCCCATCCCTGGGAGTCTTCAAGGCCAGGTTGGATGAGGCTTTGAGGAGCCTGGTCCTCTGGGAGGTGTCCATGTCCCTGCCCATGGCGGGGTGTTGGAACTAGATGACCTTTAAGGTCCCTTCCAATGCAAAGCATTCTATGATTCTAGCAAAATACCCTTGTGTAGGGATAAGGAGATCAGCCCTTCTCTGCCAAACTTGAACTGATGCACCGCATGGATGGGTGGTCTCAGTTTGATACTTCAGTAGATACTTAAGTGTGGTTTCATTCTGATTCCTCTGCTGGGATGAGTATCAAGCAGGCAAATAGTAATCCTGTGTAATCAGACTCTACTGTCTGTGGCAGAATTGCATACAAAGACTAATTTTCAAGACATTGCAAATCGAATCTGAAAACTCTAGCTCTGGTTTTCACAGCATTCTGAAACTCATAAAGTAAAAGATGTCTAAATTTATGTCTGCACTTGAATACAAAAAACTTCGGGTTTTTTAATATGTTGCTATCCAGGTGTTTGTGAATACCTAGCATGTGATTTTAAACCATAGGAATCAATGTCTAATGATTGACTCAATGATACGTGTTCTATTTTGTGTAAAATTCATGAAGTTGGGGGTTTTTATGCTTTGTCATTTCAGATTTGTCCAATATGTGCAGCGTTACCTGGAGGGGATCCAAATCATGTCACGGATGACTTTGCAGCTCATCTTACACTGGAACACAGAGCTCCTAGAGATTTAATATCCTTTCCTAGTTGAGACAAAGAGGCTAGACTGTTTCATCCAGTAGCCATGGTGACTCCTTTTGATTTTTATGGTCGAAGGGTCATACCCCTGGTTTTCCTGGAATTTCAGTTGCTAAAAATCTGTGTGTCAAAAATAAAAAGGTTCATTTGCTAGTTCAAAAAAGTGTAAATACCACATTGTGAACAGACTATAGGTACATTTGACAGAGTTCTTTTTGCTCTAACAGAAAAACATTTAAAGAACTTTGACACCGAGAGGTTTTTCTGCTTGCAGTGTGATGTATTGTACCTGATCATCAGTCTTGATGCTGCTTTTTGTATCCAGATTCATTGGTGTTCTGTAATTATTTGTGACACAAAGATGATGATTTGAGATTGATTTGAGTTTAACTTGGTTTTGCAACTGATTTTAAACTTGCCTAACTGCTTTTAATACCATGTTTAATTACATAATTGCACAGCATTACTGACATTTTATAACCCAACTTGAAAAACTTTCACATTTCCTGGGAAATAAGATGTTGTCTTTCAGTTACCTTAGCAGCAGGTCATGCAGATTGACCTATACTTGCTGGCTGAAGAGGTGCAACTATTGTTGTTTTTTTTAATCCTTATTCTAGGAATATTTTTCTTTTTTTTTTTTAATTCCCCCCTGCTCCCCCCCACCCCACCCCCCAGGTTTAACCGATGAAATATATTTTGCTTTGGGCTTTTTACTTAATGGCATGCAGACTGTGTAGCCTACCTGCAGTAAGTAATCTCTCTGAAGTATTCCTTTGTGTCTCATTTAAACAAACTGACAAAAAGACTGCGGTATTACTTACGTAGTGGCTATTTTGTTTAAAGATTTTTAAAAAGGAAAAAAAATATATTCTGAACACTAGCAACTAGAGTGGAAAAAAACCAACAAAACCCCCAAGCCCTAGCAACTGGGGTTTGTTATGCTAACAGAAGGGAAGACAGCATTTATGGAGATGGCTCTGTTTCAGTTGTGATTGTGTTTGATTGCATTTATGTTAAGGGCCAGGACAGACTAAATGCACAAGTTCATTACTACACAGTAATTGGATCGGTGTAAAGGAACTTGGGTGTTTATTTGCTCTGTGAAGGAGTAACTAATAATGCAATGAACAGTAGGAAGTTAAATAAAAGCAGTTATCTCTACTTCACCTTTCCCTACGGACAGGATCGGGGCTCTCAGCAGTTGGGAGGAGCCAGGTGCTGAATGCACCGGCTCGGGCCATGAGAGCTTGGTCCCAGGCATCCCTGTAGGTCCTCTGCGGTCAGGTGTCTCACAAGGCAGACTCGTGCCATCCTCCTTTTCAGGTGGAGGTGGGATAAGGTTGATGAGGGGAGAGCATCTTCCAGACCATTGTATGAGGTGCTCTGAGATGTTGCTTGGCGAGTGGTGTAGTGACTCACTGAGCAATTTTTCTTGTGTCAGTTTAGTTCTGCTCTTTCTACCAATTGTGAGGTTTTTCATAGCACCTGCCTAATATACTTTTTCTAACAAAACTTGCATCCCTAATAGCATGGCTATTTAGTTTAAACATTCTGTAAAATCTTTTTGTAATAGCCAGAAGTTCTTTCTTGCTGTGAGAAGTCTAGTAATTTCTTTCAGTCTCTAGTTCTTGATCTCCATGACATCTGAGGTTCTGCACTGTAACTGTGTCTTATCAAAAGTACATTGGACACTACTTTTATACAGTAATGGATACCATATGACTGGTAAGCACACTATTATAAAAAAAGAGTGTGGGAGACAAGAGGATCTAAGCTAAAAGTGTAGTAACAGTGAAATAAAATATTCAAGCCTATGCTATTTCATTTTGCACTAGTAAATTATACTAGCGATTTTTAAAATAGAAGAAAGTCTTATGTGGACTGTCTTGGAGGAATAAATGTTAACTACTTTCTGACAAAAATAATCTTCACATAATTTTTTGTTTGTATCTTAATTTATATGAGAAAACATATAAAAGTTACCACCTGAAATATAAGCGCCTGATATGGAGAGGTAGGGGATAATGGGAAAATGAAAGGCATCATTGTCATAACCACAATTACTGGTATTTCTTCGGCTAAAAGAGGAAGCAAAGGGGTGTGATGGAAGTGCTGAATACTCCAGGAAGCTGAAATTTCTTAAGGACTGAAATGATGAGATTTCTTGGATAAAAGCATGAAGTACAAAAGTCAAAAGGAATACAATAATTATTATGTACTTTTGATAGGAATGGCAATTAACTTTTTTATTATTTTCAATAATTAACAAAAGAATTGGAGAATAAAATATGTCTCTGTAATAAGCTTTGCCGAACATGCATTTGTCAGAGTTTTCAGGTTACTGAAAAGAAAACTTTGATTTAAAAAAAAGCTAAGAAATTAATCCTGATGTTTCTTAGACGTCATAAAAAGCTGGAGAAATACAAGGAGTTTGGTGTACATAGCAAAAGTTTGGGTATCTTGAGTTCAGATCAGTAAGTCTGACTGGAACCGTAGCTACAGTGTACTTTAGCTTTGCTTCAGAAGTTGAATCATTATTTTATGAATGAAGAACGGTATGTGCCTGAGTATTTCACCCATCAGAAGTCCTTGTCATTTAATACTCAATGCCAAACAGTTCTGTTTTCTTAACTTCTTGGTTACGATGAATCCAGTGGTGTTCGGCATGTACGTAGGATGTTCCACCCAGGCCGGGGTTTGGGAGGCCCCCGTGCACGTAGATCAAACATGCACTTTACTACCAGTTCCCCTGCTGGGCTTTCATCTTCTCAGAGTTCATATTCTCCAAGCAATAGAGAAGCCATGGATCCCATAGCTGGTAAGAGCTGTAACTGTGAATTTCACCCCAGTGTCCTTCTTCCACTTGACGTAAAATTCAAGAAGATAATAGTTGCCGTGCCTTCTGTTGTTATGGAGCTGCTTGTATAGATGTGCTCCACAGTGCAAGTGTGATTGATGGCTGCTTGCGGGTGAGCATGGTGCTTGGCTGGGTTGTCACAGGGCCTGCGCACGGAGAAGCTGAAACTGCTACCTGTAGCTTTTGCTTTTAATTCCAGACAGTGTAAGGCTTATATCCAAACCCAATCTATGCACAGGTGTTGTGCATTTTTACAAGTGATTGTGTCCAACTTCATCACATACTTTAGTACATCTCGTTTTAATTTGCCATATGCATAAAGGTGTTTATGGAGTAGAGTATCTGTCTCAGTGAGGATGAAATTAGCTGAATTTGAGTATTAATGCACATTTAAAATATGTTCAGTTCATATTCAGGCTGCTGTTTGAATGACAGACTTGCTAGTATCACAGATTATTTTTTTTTAGGTGTACTTGTAAATTCTTATATAGGTGTACTGTTGCAAGTATTTGCAGTCCATTTTGGTCAAGTTTAGAAAAACTGGGGGGGTGGGGAAGGGACCAGAAAACAACAAAGATGTGTCTTCAGGATTCCTAGGAGTAACTTTTTTGGTGTATGTTTAGCTTTGTGAAAATAACTTTTTTTTTAGAGGAAATAGAGTAGAGAATTAAGACAATTCTGAAAACAAATGTAACTTTCCCAAAGGGGAAATCTAAACATTTTTATGTGGCGGACTTGGACCACGCCAGCATAAATGTCAGGGAAACCTCAGGACTTCTGCCATAATCTACCTTTGCTTCAGATGCCAAGAAGGCATAATGCTTAAACTGGAGCTTCCTACCTGCCATGTTGTGACTTCTTGAGAGGGAGGTAGCCAGCCAGCCAGCTTAATGAGCCATTGCCCCTGAAAGGGGAGCTGTGTTTCCACTGCCTTCCTGAATCATGGGCCCCTTGCCTGCCTTCTGATGGCTCTGGTGCTCTGCTGGACCGCTGTGACCTGATTGAACTCATCAAATTAGCTGGGAAGAAGTATCCTATCAAGAGAAGAAAGTAAGTCAAGTGAGGTCACAGGAGGGTCTGAAAAGGACTAGTTTGTTCAAGAACAGAGGATGTTAGTGAAGCCTCCAGTGCAAGACCTTGTCTTTCTCTTACAAGGGCAGCTAGTTCAGCTCTGTTAAATGTGGAGTGGCTGCTGAGTTTTGTTTTCAGCCTTACACAGCATTCCCACTTCACAGCATTAAATGTGGGATAAAACGTCATTCTTTTGAATCTTTTTCTGTACTTCTGGCAGAAATAAAAATTTAAACAGCAAAAATGCTTGACCACTTCAGTTATGATGTCAGGCAATACTTTAATGTTTTCTTAACTAAGTATTTTTTATTAAATGTTTGAAGTAACAGTATGATATTTCTCTCTTTGCTGCAGCACAGCTTCCCTCTGGGATATTGGGAAGGGGAAGCCTGTGTTTTGAGGGAACATTCGTTGAGAGGAAAATAAAATCACCAAGCAAAGCGAAAATGAAATATTGTCCTAGTCAGTTGCTATTTTGACTTGAAGTTTCAGAGAATTGCTGTGGAAGATGTAATTTGCCAGGCATTCTTCGTAGGTTGGCTCTCCTGTTACTTTGAAGGCATTAAACTTTGACTACTTATTTGGAATAAATCTGCGTAAATGAGTTTTAATCTTCCTTACCCTGTGAGACAGCGAATGCTAGGACTTTTTTCGAGAGCTTTATGGGCTCTTTAGCATTGTTTGTTCTTTATTGATTGAAAAAAGGAATTGAGGCACTGGAATGCAGGGGGTGTGTGTTCATTCTATTGTGTAATGATCGCTTAAGATCTTTCATCTTAGAAATTTTCTCTTCTCTGGCAGAGCTTTTATCTCAACTGTCAGGCGTGAGGCGTTCTGCAGGAGGACAGCTCAGCTCCCCTGGCCCTTCTGCTTCTCAGTTACAGCAGCTGCAGATGCAACTGCAGTTGGAACGACAACATGCACAGGCAGCAAGACAACAACTGGAGACTGCACGCAATGCAACTAGGCGCACCAACACGATCAATGTCAACACCACTATGTCACAATCTACAACAACAGTCAACACATCTAACACAGAAAACAGTCAGCAGACTATCCAGAATTCCCAGTTTCTTCTTGCAAGGTAACTTGTTCTGTGTATTTGCTTGTATTTACCTTTTACCCTTCCTGTTCACCTTAGTCCTGACAGAGATGTAGAGTTCAATGAAATTTATGTGTTTGGAGTTAGGCACATGCCCTAGTAAAGCAGTGTGTGATCAAATACATCACAGAGTTAACAGACCAATTAATCATACAGAATACATTCATAGCAGACGTCAACAGTGGTCACAGAATGTATTATTAAATATCCAAAAGTAGCAGTTTATAGCTGGCCCAAAGGGAATTATTCTGCTTTTGGAATACCAGCTCCAGGAGCTGGCTGCAGAAATACGCTGTAGAGGTCTAGTGTTTCCAATAAAGGAGAGGTAATGTCACGAGTGTGCTGTACTTCTTTTGATGCACCTAGGAACATGTTTAGAGGATTAGACTCGAGTATGAGTTTCTGCAAACCTTGAAAAGGAGGCTGATTTTGAGTTTTGGCTGTAAGTTACTTATGACACCAGGCAGGGGACTTCTGCCAGATCCCTCATCAAGTCTGTAGCCAACATACTGTGCTTTTGTTTGTATTTATTAACATCTTTTCAAACCTGTGGTTTGTCTGCTCCTAAGCGATGGGTAAACATTAGTTGCTGCATCTCAACTTCAAGAGGAACAAAAGGAATATTTCTTAAGTAAGTTGTGCTTGTTTCCCCTGCCACTTCCAAGAAAAAAAGTGCATTTCCAGTGATACAAGCATATAGACTTGAGCCATAACAGAGAGGGGGAGAATCAGAAGATAGTATTGTTTTATAGGAGATTAATCTTTAGTAAAAGCTGAAGGTTGAATAGGGGTTTATATATCAATTGTTTTAGAGACTGGATTACAAAGCAAATAAAGGATGCCATTAACTAACATAATACTTATCTGGTCTAGAAATTATACTCAGATTCCAGGCTTATTTTAAAGACTTGTCTCGCCCCCTATGTCATTCACTTTCTTTTAGAAGGTTGGCTATTGACCTGAAACAAATGTTTTCCACATCTCCCCTGACACAACCCTCCATGCATACTCTTGTTTGTCTGTTTGGTATTGTGTGGGTATTTTAACAGCTCCTGCACCAAGAAACCCGGATTTGAGTCAATCTGATATTTATCTAAGTGCAAAATAATGCCATGTGACATCTTTCAATCAGAAACTCATTATTTTTGGAGAAACTTAATCAAAGTACCTGCAAGTGTCACAGATGGTGACTTTCATAGTTGGATGGAGCGATTTCCTTGCCTACCAGGGCCTGCACTATAACCTAGGAGAAGTGGTGGAATGAGTGTTGTATCGTTCTTCGGGAATCCCTGGGCTTTACATGTGCAGTAGTGTATTTTGTGGCATATGTGAACCTAGAAGTTGACCTAGAAACAAAACAGGCGCACAGTGAGTATCTAGGAAATCACAACAGCTCTCCCTGAAAGGCTCCTGAATAGCAGGAAACCTCACAAATATTTTTTTTTTATTTTCGTTGAGCTTTAGGCTCCAATTTGAACGCTGTTGTAGCAGCAGGGAAAGGGTGTTTGTTAAATGAATGGCTCTTGTACTGAGGTGTCAGAGGTTGCCAGAGCTGTCCATGCCGAAGGGCAAGCAGCACTGCCCTGAAGGAGTGGTTTTTGAGTGCCTTTTGGTGCTTGCCAGTCATCAGCGAAAGGGGCTTTCACCAACTGCCTGTCTTCTCTTTCCTTGCTGCTGTGCAGGTTGAATGATCCGAAGATGTCAGAAGCAGAGCTTGAGTCAATGGAGAGCGAGCGGGCAGACTGCAGCCTGTTTGTTCAGGAGCTTCTACTGTCCACTTTGATGCGGGAAGAAAGTTCCTCCTCAGATGAGGATGAGCGGGGGGAGATTGCAGATTTTGGTGCTATGGGCTGTGTAGATATTATGCCTCTAGATGTTGCTTTAGAAAACCTAAATTTAAAAGAGAGTAATAAAGGAAACGAGCCTCCTCCACCTCCTCTTTGATGACATCCCACTTTGCAGACAATGTCCTCTGTGCTGTATTTGCCAATGAAAGTGGACAACAACTATCTTGGGTTTGTTTTGGTGATTGTAATTTCAGGTCTGTCACTCTTGTTACATTGTGTACATTCAAAAGAAAGAGAGAAAAGATATATATGATAATCATTTCCACTTAACTAATTTTTACTTCTAGCAGGTAAATGTAGGTTGCAGTGCAGAGCAAAAAGCTCTGTGTCCTGTACCTTGACATGCAAAAGGCTCTCCTAATACTCCACATTCAAACTGAAGACGAAAAAAAAAGAAAAAATCTCTAATGAAGCTGCTGTGTGTATTTATGAATATTAATGAATAAAAAATGCTTGGATGGTTTACCTTAACTACTGCATGACGTTTTTTGCAGCGTGCATGAGTTTTAGTGACCTTGTCATTTAAAAATTTAAATACAAGGAGTAAAACTATAAATCCCAAAGCTTTCCCATTATTCAAAGGTTACATGACAAAAAGGTTAGTGCAGACCAGCGATTTGTGGCCACAAAGTAGCTTTTGAATAATATGTGACAGAATGACATCTTTACGTGCTGTTCCTGCACAAGGTGGAAACTCTGCAGTGGGATATATTGTCGAGACCAGGGTGTGGCATTTTGCTGTATGTGACCATTATGTCGCGCTGTTAGCCGTCACCTCAGTGTGGAGTTGAACTTCGTTTTATGCATCTGTAGGAGACACAACAGTAAGGCCACTGCTGGAAGCCACCGCGAGGGGCTTTTGTGTGCCCTGAAATCAAATGATGTTCACTTTTGTTTAAAGCTTTTCCTTTTTGTGGTTGTTAAAATTTTTTAATTGTTAAATATGTTTTAGTCAGGTGTAGACAATTCATATATTCACTGTGTTTAAAAAAAAAAAAAAAGGTTAACCTGGATCATGTTGTTCTAGTTTAAAAAGCCTTTCACAGTCTCAGTCATATTTTGAGTTATTTATGTGTTTGCTTCATAGTTTGCAGAGACCTGTCAGTATCAGGAGAGCTTGAGGATTTGGATTCCCAGAATGTCAGTATATTACAATTGAATTCTTAATGCTAACTTTAGCACCTTCTATTTATTGTTTCTTTTGGTTATTTTTGCTGGTGTAAGAAAAGTTGAAAAAGCCTTTTAGTTGAATCGTGCCACCTACATGTCTATACTGTTAACCCTCCTGGTTTGGGGAAAAAGAGTATGGTGTTCTTGTGCATAGAAATTTATAATAGTCTCAAGACAAGAACAGAAGGGGTATGCTTGATTTTGATTTTCTTTCCCCCTTTTTTTCTTTTTTTTGTGGGTTTTTTGAATGTAAAGTTAGATTATAAAAACAAAAGTGCACACAGCTTCTGATGAAAATTTAAACTAGGCTTATATGATAATGGTGTCTTTCCAGGTATTTCTCACCTCACCCCTTCTCTCTTTCTCTGTATCCTTCCATCTCTGCAGCATTGCTAGTATTTTAGAGTAAATTTACAGACTTGAACACCAGATGGTGTTCTCAGCAGAACTGTGACGTGTACGCTAATCCAATATAACAGCAGCAAAAGAAGCAACCCCATAGACTGAAGTTTAAGTTCCATTCCTTTTTCTTTTTTTTTTTTTTTTTAAATCCTCAAATCCTGATTGTTTCCACATAGGGTAGTACCAGTTTTGTTTTATTTCAGTCTCTGCAACAGAAAATGTTTCAAGGGAAACTTTCTATGAGGCCTCTGGTTATCCTGAGAGTTAGACCCAGTAGGGACGATTTTTTTTTTTTTTATTGTTTGTTGAGGATTTTCAGAAGTTTTTCAAGCTGTAGTCTTTTCAAACACATCTTCTGCACATTACAATAAGACACACGGTTCAATAAAGCATTTTCAAGACTGTTGTTTAGTTGATTTTCTTTGGTTTTGGTGTATTACCCAGACAGCTTTGTTCCAGAAGTTTCTGCATCTATCTTTAATTCCAACTGTACACAAAAACAGTTCATGTAGAAATCCCAGGTGATTTACATAATCATGCTTTAAAACTACATGCTCTGGCAGGTGCTGAAGTTTGTAATCCTCGACTCCTCACAGGTAGGTCAATTCAAGGTGCATTTAAAATAGGCTTTTCTCAGTGTGGTGGTATTTCAGATCGGTGCATGGCTGGTCTCCGGAGGATGTGTGTGTTGCATGACTTCCAAACTGGACTCCACCTGCTTTGAAGAGGATGCAAACCAGAATTATGTGTGTTTATTTAGAGGCTGAATATATACGGACTGGGATTTAAAGCTATTCTTGGGCATCATGTTAACTCTTACAAATCTTCAGTTGTTTGGGGTATTTTTAGGTTTAGAAATTATACTAAATGACTAATAAGAAGATGTTTATTGCAAAATTCTTGAAATGCAGTGAAACCTGTGTCACATACCATTGTTGGTCTCTAAACTCTTGGTGTGGCTGGCAAGAACCCTCACAGGAGTTTTGGTGCCAAAAATACACTCCCTTGATGTGGGGGTTGATGGCTGGGCTGGGGAAGGCCCTGGGCTGCCTGCAAGGTGCAGGCAGTGGGCCCAGGTGCTGCCTCTGAGCTGTTTGGTGGTGTGTTTTTTTTTTTTTCCTGTTTGCTGTTTTGTTTTGTTTCTTTTTTTTTCTGTTTGGCTCAATCTTGAAGAAAGGTACTTACTTTCCGTGGTGTAATAAACCATGGAAAGTGGTGTGAAAAATCAATGAAAATGCACCTACCTCAGGTTTCAGTTGTTGTGAGTGCCTTCCTCCATTCCCTGGAATGTTTAGGGGGGTGGGGGTTGGTTGTGTTTTGGGGTTTGTTTTTGTGTTGTGGTTCTTTCCCTTCTTCTGTCCTTATTTCTGGAAGGGTTTTATAAGACCTTCTCCCCATGGAGTCATGTTCCCAGGTAGCTTGTGGGCACTGTACCACAAGAACCAAACATCCAGCTGCGCACCTATTCTGCAGTATTGAGACACAATTCTGTTACCAGCCAGAGTTGCTCTGCTGCCTCCTGGGGCTCTTGGACAACCTGGAACAGGGAAGTGGTTGGGTGCACGTGGTACGTGAAGCCTTTCCCAGTTACATCACTTAATCTTCCATTCCTCTTCCCTGCCATAACTGACCCTCGCTCCCCTCTGGTGTCCTGTGCTAATGGGTGAGTGCCATTGCCTTCCTTGGTCCTGTGGTCCCTGCAGCCAGGGGCCCTGCTGCTGCCTCCCTGCAGAGTGCAAGTGGATACACAGGTGCTGTGCTCTGCTCTGTTGCACAAAGGATCTCAAGGTGGGCCTACGTGCACAAACATTTATTTGCAGAAGTTGATGTGCATGTGATATTCCAAGTTACTTGTGGGCAAAAAGAAAGGGAAAAGAGGAGGTGTTTAGGGGGGAGGTGTGGAGCATCTGTGTGTCATTTTAACACAGTGGTGGCTGCTGCCTCCTGCAAAGACCATCAAACACAACAGGACAACGAACACACTTGGGACACATTGGTAAAAGCAGAGTCCCTGAAGCTCTGGAGGTGTCAGAGAGGTACCAGTGGAAGAGAACCTGCAGTGCTCCATCCGCCCTCTTGGGCCACCAGCTGTGGAGGGGCAGGGTGAGGGGTGGTTTGGGGCATCAGGAAGGGGGTAAATGATGTCGGGAGGTGACTGTGGCCTTGTGGGAATTGACGTGGAGTCGGAGGGACAGGGAAAGGACGGGGGAGGCAGGAAGAAGGGATGCTGATGTGAGTCCCAGCGCACTGCGGGGTCGGGGGGGCTGGGAAGGGGAAAAAAATACAGCAAAAGGACAGATCGGGACAGCGCAGGACGGACAGGACAGCAGAAGGGCTGAGGGTCAGAGGTACGAGATGCTGAAGCAATGACCGAGGTGAAGAGGCGTGGCTGCGGGGGGGCGGGCAGGAGGCGAGAGTGACTCACTGTCAGCTGGAGGTGAGGCGCTGGCAGACCCTTGGCTCCACCTTGTACTGCCTGTGGCCCCGGAGGGAGCTGGGCACCGCTTCTGGGGCTCTCCTGCCCTCCCCAGACAGCAAAACCCCCCCAGCCCCCTGGGGGCTCATTACTGCAGCAGCGACGCCAGTGCAGGGGATCTCCCGATTTTGCTCTCCTTACAGGGGCTGCAGCAGGGTCTCCACACATCCTGCTCAGCCCCCACCAGCCAGCACGACACTCCTGGGCGCAGCATCTCTCACTGGCAGTTGCCTTCTCCATCACAAGTAACAACCTTCACCCGTGCCTGACACTGCCGCCTCTTCCCACCCCAGGTGGCAAAGCTGCTTATCAGCGCAGAATGGAAGGATGATAGTTTCTGTCCATCTATCAGAACCACAGTGTCCCCCCCCCATAGCTAAATTTCCATCAGCAAGAGAACAACTGTATTACTTCAGCCGTGGCCCTTTGAGAGGCGAACCATGCCAGGCAATCCTTGCTGTGATGGGGCAGCCAGATGAGATTTCCAGAAAAAGTCAGGAGTTTTGTGGTTTCTGTGCACTCCTGCTGCTGCCCACCTGCCATTCACACCCCTTTGCACAGCCCCAGGAAATGGGTTTCTAAGACGCCATTTGTATATCTAAGAATCAGACAGAACAGATGTAGGTTTGCTTTGCGAAAAGGCCCATTTTTTTTTCCCAGCTGTTCTGTGGTGACTGATTCTAAGTGCATTTAAAGGCAAGGTTTGTATTATCCATGTTATTCCCACTCCACTGAAGTCCCTGTTAATCACCGACTGGCTGCAAAAGGCCCCACCAGCTCCCATCATTTCATACAGCAGAACAGCATTTCAGGCTCAAAAAGAGTGACTTTAACATGAACTGTGCATTGGCCTCAGTTTATAACCAAGTAAAGGAAAAACAAGCATTTACATTTTATATAAGCGTTTATTTACAACTTGTTTAACAACTGTACACTCTGTCATCTTGGAAGCGTTAGTGTATTTGACTGGGAAAAAATATTAAACCTTTTGATTCCAATGATCATTAATGAGTATTTTTTTGTCTATATACAGATATGTATATTAATACTGCTACCATGACAATCTGGTAGTTACACAATTCGTAGATGAACTGAAATGGGAAATCAATGTTTTGACACTCTAGGAATCCATTCTTTTACAGAAAATATATCACTGGCAACTTCACAAACAGTTACTTTGATAATTGGTCAACAATTCAGGACTGTCAAACAAGCTGCTATTAAGAAAGTAAAAGAGTATTCTATGCAGCACAAATGAAGTTAGTATATCAGAGACATGCTGGAGATCCCCTCTGAGTTGTGAGCTCGCAATCACTTCATGACAGAGATGCTAGGCTAATTAAAGTAGCCAGCTCACTTGCTGAAAGTTACTGGCTCCACCTGACATCTCTCTGTTGCACTAGTGAACTCAAGCATTTTTTGTCAAGCTAAACACACTTACATACAAATGTCTTCAGGCTCAAGAACAACAGACACTTGTCTAACAAACAGACACAGTCTCTAATTTGTACAGACCACTCGGAGAAATGAGGTGCTGCTCGGCTTCACCCCAGGACGCCGGCGCAGGCAGGTGCATGACAAGGCAGCCATCCCCTCCCGCCCCACAGAGCCCCCCTTCCGGGGATCCTGCACCCAGCCTGGCCTGGGGCAGCGTGTGGGTCCCAGCCAGAGCAGCACTTGCAAACGAGAAACAACCCATGCCTTTAAGACCCAACAAAAAGAAGTTTTTCTAATAACACTTGCCCTGACACATAACAAGGGATCAATGGCTAAAACCTGGAAAGACAACAAATCCTTTAGATTTCTCCTGGACTCAGTCTGATGGAAGTGCTGCTGCGTCTGCCACAGGAATGCCTGGCTTGTCACCACCAAAGCCCAGGTCCTGCCTGCAGGTCGCGTCAGACTTCCTGTCCCAGGTCCTCATGGACCAGGGAAGACATATCCCCCTCCAGGAGTCTCCCGGACTGCTGTCAGCCAGAGCACCTGGCAGCCATAGGCTCCCCAGTCTGGTACAGTATCCAGAAAGGAACACGCCACACACTTCTCACCAGGATCTTAATGCTTATCCTCCCCTCTCCTGCATGGTCTGCTTGGAGCCCATTCCTACCTGCCCTGCCCTTTCCCGGCTGGCACAGACCCACCCCCACCCCCCGAAACAGAGGTGAGGACATGATCTTTCTTTTCTCCAAGTCATCCTGCACAACACCACTGACACAGTGGGCATGGAGAGCCCTGGACCGAACACAGGTGGGTGTCCCAGCGCACGAGGGGCAGCTCTGCCCAGAGCCCCCCCGATGGGCCAGGGACAAGGCACACGCTGCCTTTGGTGACCAGAAGTGACTGCAGAGACGAGCAGACACAACATTTCTCCAGCATGGGGGTGCTCACAGGGGAAACAGGGCCAGTGGCTATGCCAGTGCCCGAACAAGCAAAACCATTCTTGGAGCAAGCAGAGTACATATGTGTTTATATTTTTGCATTTTATATTATTTACTTTATATTTTTAAGATCCTAGTGAGCAAGAACGGCATTTCTCTAGAACTGGACTCAAACCAAACCACTTGCGGGAGTCATTGTTCAGGCTCGCTTCAGATTTTCTGGAAAGTCCTATGGCTTAAAAGCCCCTTTCCCTGTTTGTTACATACTAACTCCTATACAATAAACCCCTTAACTTACAACATTACAGCACTCCCTCGTCTTCTGAATCTTGCCAGTACTGGATGTCCAATACAAAACAAAGATACAGTAGTACAAATGTGCAGATTATTTAAGAATATTAAATAAGCAGCTTTTTAAATTAATATAGGCAGTACAAAGCATCTTGAGTTACATTGTCTACATATGGCAAATCTTATAGCTAAACTTCATAATACAAAGAAGCAGCCAAGCTAGTGCAATTGGAAATTAAATAGCTAAGACTGCGGTAAGAAGAAAAAAAGAAAAAAAAATAGTACAGGTGAAAGATAAACGACCCAAATTATAAACTGGCAAGGACAGGCTGCATAATACTGAAAGTGTAGACGGCTTTCATACTTATCTCCATTCACGTTCTTTCCTCAGATTGTTTTAACAATTGTACACAGATTGAAAAAAAAAGTTTCTGAAAGAAACCAACAACACAGCTAAAATGTAGAGAGAAAATACAACAGCCACAAACTACTGTGTATATACATAGTAAGGAAGCAGGCAGTGTCTGTGAACAAAATACCACCCGGTAGTTTGCCTGGCTTGGAGATTATCAGATGAACCTTGCCTGGTTTTCTAAGGAAGATGGGATGGCCAAGCAGCAATTCGTTAGTCATTTCTCCCGGTAAAACACCTCCTTCGCTTTATGTTAATTATTTAAAGATTCAAAGTGGATCCTTTAAGGGTGCAGGTGCTTTGAAATTTTAACAGTAACCAAAAGGCATTTTTAGGAACTCATTAAGACTAGATTTTTATAGTTCAGTATATGAAAATGTTGCAGGAAGTCTGTGTGTTAATACTGTTAAACAGAATTAAATAAAGTGGACAGGCAGAAGTAAAATGGAGAGCTGACAGTGCTCTGTCAGTTCGCAGAACGCCTCCTGTTGAGTTCTGAATACTGGATTTCCTCTCTTCTAGCCTCATAGGAGACTTTTTGTGAAGAGAAAGAGCAAATGGAAGCGGGAAATGGGAAAGCCACTCCCCAAGATGGTAAGCTTCTCTGCAAGTAGATGTCCCTTTGAAATCAGATGGCCATGAGTCTTAAGTGTAGAACTGGTTAAGTTTTGGTTATGCAGTCTGGACAGAAAAGCAAGTCATGCACTGAACAGTCCCTGTTATAATAATGCTGCAGGTCATGCAACCACATCACTGCAAATAAAAGAATAAAAAAGAAAGTTAAAAAGCAGGTAACATATTACCGTTAAAAAACCCAGAGAACAGCACAGGTATTTTTCAGAGCAGTTTAGTAAGGCCATCTCTACTTCAGAGTTGTGCAAATTCATGGGGAAAACATCTTTGCTACAGCAACTCTTTGAATTAACAGGAAGGTTACACACCAGTAATTAGAAAAAGCAACAAAACAGACTTCAACAATATCTAAATTTAAACATAATTCAGACAAATTTAAACATTTCTGAGTAAAGTCCTTCAGGGCACCATTCTCAACTTACACAGCCATGGAAACTAAGTTTACACAGTGATGAAAAAGTCTCAGGCATTCCTGCTGTCTGTGAGTACAACAGTTAAAAAAAATAAAGCAATATAAAGTGAAAGGTGCCTGTCCTGCGTGTGGTTATATACTAAAAGACAATCCGGGTCACAATGACTCTGTTCGAGCCTTTGAGCTCTGAGCACCACTGAAGACTTTAAGCGTTTATGTTTCATCAAAGCTCATCCTGTGTGTGAGGCTGCACCAGCATCACCACCACACTACGCTGGCAATTTCTACTTGTTGCATGCAAATACAGATTTGAATCACACAAAAATTATATGTATTCTTGTTAAAATAAGCTGGGTAGGAGCCACTGAGCAGCCGAAAGAGCACATCACAATGCTGCGGGAGTGAATCTAAGTTTGGCAGAGAATTGGAGAGGTTGGCGTGTTTCTCCATCCTTGCTGATGCACCCTCTCTCTTGGGCACCGTAACCGGAGAGGTGGAATGCTTTACTAATAGCACAGGTACGGTGCTTTTATCTTCCCCAGGTAACACAACTATCCCCACACAGCATGGCACAGCGCTAACTGCTCGTTCTCATTTTCGCACTGCACCCACTGTGATGTTACAGAGAGGAAAAATAGCTTCACCAGACTGAAATCAAAGCATGCAAACAGTTTCTCTCCCCATTTTCTTCTCCATAGTATTGCACTGGTCAAAAATGATTCTAAGAACAGTTCCTGTCACAGGAAAATCCAGGTTAAACAGATAAGGAAGAATATTTGTAGCTAAATTCATGGACTTAATGCAAAATTCTGTCTTTCTGCTATTAATCCTACAGCTTGCGTATCCCTCTCTTTTTCCTTCTCATTCACCAACCCAGAATAATAACCATAGTTGAAAAACAAATAGAAACATATAGACATAAATCAAATAGAATAAAAAATTTTAAAAAATTAACACATTCAACACATTCAAAGCTGACTTCAAGAGTGTAGTTTGAGTAATCACTGTCTACTGAGCTTGCCTGGCACTGCTTGGGTGCATAAAGTTACAGAGTTCAGGATTAATAATATGAAGATTACCGTAGTTAGTCTATAAAAAAATTAAAAGCTCAAGCTACATAAGCATGTACCTATTCTATTGTGCATAAATGAATATAGTCTACTCCTTTAATCTTACCTGCCTATTAGTTCAGAGGACTTACTTATTGGCACTTCAAGTGTCCTGTTGCACATAAACAGAAATGACATTGTAGTTTTCTCTTTGAGTAAACAGTACTTTTGAGAGGTCTTGTAAACTCAGGACAGTATATTCTCTTTCAAGGATGTAACAAATTCATCTGACAGTGCTCTTTCCTGTCTAGAAATTCTAATCTTCTTCTAAAAAAAAAATAATCTGTCAATTTCTTTCTCTTGGAGAACTCCTCAAAATTAACCAATATATTTTAAAGCTACCTGTTGAGGCAGCAACACTTCAGAAGACAACAGAGATGTGAAATGTGAGAGCAAATTCACTCAGCATCACCTGACATTGCTTCTGCAGCATCTCCAGGAAGAGACAGTTTACATAGCAGATAATGCATCTATAGAGGAGTAACTTTCTCTTACTTCCTTCCCTTGCCAGTCCGAAACACTCCATCTGTAAAGCACACGTTTGTTGCCAGCCTGGGGGATTATTTCTTAGTGAGGCATTTCCCCTCAACATTCACTGCCTTGTCTCATTAGCTCTACTTCATTACAAGTGGTTTATCCATCCCTTAAAATCTTCCTTAACTTCTTGCTGTCCTCTTCTGTTTTTTCAACACACAGATGTGACCGGGACAACTCCAGCACACTGAAGCCACAGAAAGGATGGCAGTCTTTTTCACTAACCTAGACAGCTCTGGAGGTAAACACCAAGACAAGAACTTTTAATTCAGAGCACTGCTCACACACGTCAAATCTGATTAAAAAACACCAACAAACCCAGCCACATGTCCCCTCTGAGCAACTGCTTTTTCCTGTTCAGTCTATGCTTGGTCCTAGGATGGTCCATGCTTTCTCTAGCCAATGATCTACTGCCGGTAAGCAGTACTTTCTAAGGCAATCCCCAAAGCTATCACAGCAATGCAGACTACTCACTTTCATGTCTAACACTAGACTCTCTTCCCAAGTATTTCTGCCAAGCAAGCTTCTGCTTTGAAGTATCTGCCTCCAGATTTCTCTTCCTGCAGATTTCATAACTTCATAACTTGCTGGCTTCTACTGCTAAAGTTTGTTTTTCTTCATCTATTCTTTCTATGTCTTTCTCCACAATATTTCCTTTAGATTTTTTTAAAGGAGCCTTTCAACATAGCATATTCCAGAGTTGTATTAACACCACTTTGCATTTTTATAACTTACAATCCCAGAATACAAAGCAGACTATAAATTATAAGAATTGTGGCCTTACAATGTCATGCTTATAAGTATTCTAAGATATTACTGATACTGCTTAATTAAAGCTTTAAAACCTCTCTTGAAACCAAACCACTGATAACCTCCAGGAAATAGGTGTACTCTCCTGCTTACTAATCTTTGGTGACTGAGAACTATAACATCTGCTTTACAAAATTTTAAATTACACAAACAATGTTATATTCAAATCCAAATCAAAAATCTGATGGTCTCACTACAATTCTTTTATAACTCCATGAGATTTACACCATTTGGGATTTTCTCTTAAAATCCTGCTCATTTTCATGATCGTGCTAACAACATGAGCATGCTAACAAGGTAACAACTGACCTGTATGTTGATTTTCTCTTCTCTTAAAGTTAGGGATAATCATTAGGGATTCAAGTTCCACTTGCAGAAGAAGCTATCCTATGCCTGCAGAAATACTTGCTTTTGCAGTATTTAAGATTTTTGCCATGCTACAGCAGTTAACAGCTCTTCAAAGTGCTGACAAATGGCCACTTTTGTAATGATTAAAATAACCGTGTTGCTCTTTCTGAAATATGATATTCTAACTTCATCTGACAGTAAAGGTTCTCTCTAATGTGAAGCAATGAATAAAATTACCAGCAGACAGGAAAGGCTTCCCAACTACTTTCCCTCCACTAACATTGCTTTTTATACTGTACGGATCAATCTCTGAGATCCAAAGCAACATGACAGCAGCAAGACATTTTTATGTGACAAACGGAACCTGCTTTCAGTCTGGAAACAACACACAGTGCAACGGAGACTGAAGGATATGCAGTTTTCCAAATGCCTTTATACACACAGCACACAGCAGCAGAGGAAATTCATAATTTGCCGCCACGGACAACTAATGCAGAGATCTGCTTCAGGAGAGTCCCTTATTACCTTGGCAAGGCCTAAAACGGAAGGTTAGAATCTGGGCCATAGTAAAGTTAACAGCAAAACCATCCCCTAGCAACTAATAGATGACTTCAATTACAGCACATATCATGAGCTCCTACTGATGCACTGACTACAATCTGACATCAGAACAATTTGTCTAGGAAGCTGTCTTGGCTATACTGGCAGGTGTTTCTTCAAGGTGATTTGCCAAGTTTTCTAGAGCTCCTTGATCAACATTAATTCATTACCTAATTCAATGAGCTGATACATTTAAAAAATGAACGTTGTGTCCCAATATTTCAATGAATCCACAAAAGTGAAGTCAAAGAAAAAACAGTGGACAAGCCTAGATACATCCTCAACATCTCCAAATGGTGCAGTGAAGCTGGCACCAGAGTCAAAATCTCTGGGGGTTCACTGTACCAGATGCAAGAAGTCTGAGGCTGCTGTGGCTGACAATGACAGCTTCTGCCTTCACATAGGTAAAGCCTCTAATACTTAATCAACTGCAATTAAAAATTAATTAACAAGAAAATCCCAGAACAACCCAGCTCCAAAAGCTCACTTTCTGTTTATTTTTTTTTTTAAATTAACATCAGAAACCATAATGGTCAAAGATATACTACTCTGCAGGTTTTTGTACTTAACAGTTGCTTGCACTGAAGAAATCACCCCTGATTTTTACTTGTAGCAGGCAGAGTCACTGACAAGCTTCTGCTCCTTTTCTGGACTTCCAAGAGGGAAGAAAGATCACAGGAGCAAGGCAATACAATCAGTCATGCCAGGACATTTTCTTAATTCCTTCAAAGTGACAAACTGGAGATACGGCGAGAATCCTACATAGAATCTGACATCTGCCGCAAAACAATAATACGATTTAGCTCGTGGAGATGTTCTGAGCCCATATGAGACTCACTACTTGCCTGTACACCAACCTCTGAGATAATGCAAGACTTCACTTCATTCTCCTGATGCAAGGCACACAGGTGAAACACAGTGCTCTTGCCAATACAGAAGGGAGCTGGACTGCGCAAATCTGGGAGGGGACACGTGTCTGGGCTGTATGCAGTCTGTAAGGTCCAAAGCCTCATCCACTGAACTTCTGGCTTAGCCGATCTTTAAATTTAAAAAGTTGCAATGATTCACCTCTTCCTTTTAACTGAATGCTAAATGTATCATACTGCCAGCACCAGCTAATACAGTTGTTCTAAGGAAGGGCTTCTGAAAAGGTTTCTTTATAAGTGCTTGATTTCCTGAGATCACATTTCAGCCATAATCCAGCTATCGAACTACTCTGTAGGCAACACCCCTGAAGTACGACTACTCGGCTTAGAGGAAAAAACACCACTTGAAAGTATTTCGTGACAGAGTAACCTCTTTTAGCTATTTATTTGCACAATATTGGTGAGGAAAATGCCTGCAAAATTTGCTAAACTTGGTTTGGAGATACTACGGTTTATCAATACAATATTACTGCCAAACACAGAGTCCACATTCTACCTAAAATACATGTGCAAAAACCCATAGAAGTCAGTGTTGCATAGCTGACTTTGAGTGCAAAAACACCTCCCTCATCAATCCTTGCAAAAAGTCAAAATGTTGGGCAAGAATAAGTAAAACAAGTAAAATTCAGGGACTGTTTTGCTTCATAAGAAAAAGAAAAATCAGGCACATTCAGGACTATCTTCCTCCAGATAACTAACTAGAAGAAAATCAAGTGGTGAAATGAAAATATTTTCTAATTAACAAATCTACAGAAAATGTCAACGCGTCAAGACAATTAAACCCACTAAAAATCATCCAAGAAGCTCCTAAGTGGATAGTCTCATATACTCCAGAATTGAGGAAAAGCAAAAGCTACTTGCACATGTCAAATACCAAGAACTGTAAAATTGCCAAAACTTCTTAAATTTTCTTGACAGCTTGCACATACCACTTACTGTTTAAGATCACCATAAAGCAGTGATAGAAATATTCACTGATAATTCTTTCACACACAATGAATATAAAATTGCCAGTGCTCCTTACATGAATAGAAAGCCACAGAAAACTTGCAGAAGTGTTACTGCTATCTCAAGTGACATCAGAACAGGACAAGGTTACCATTTGCTTATTTCCAAAGAGATAATGAAAAGCATCTTGTAGCCACTATATTTACTTCTATTTACAATATATAAAGCTGTATGGTCTAGTAATTTATTTTCCTTTGCACTGTGGGTGGAGCACACAACCTTTAAATTAGATTACGTCAGCTTTCACAGCATGCGGAAAATACATGTTATGATCCAAGTGGTTATGTATTGCTATCAAGAAAATGGGGAACTTGAACATACTTTTCTGCAGTGTCTGATCAGATACACTAACAACTTAACTCTCCATGCAAGTATACCACCTGCAGTGCACACACATCTTTTAAAAGCAGAAACTAAGCTTCAGCTCTGAACAATGAAAATATTCATCCATTTAACTGTTATCTTTTATTGGCATTAAATAAAATCTCTCAGAAAGATTATTTTGGGCAGATCCTTGGCACAGCGCTCAAGAATGTGCTCTGATGAACTCTTCAGCTGTTTTATCACTGCCCTGAAGAACCTTTTCTCTTCAACCTCAATCTGTAGGGGCTTTTTTGTAATGTATAAGGACAGGATATAGCATTAGTTTAATAATTATCACTACATTTTTGACATAAATATTTTTTGTTGCTCCAGAAAAAGTGTTCCTAAAAGCTTCTTAGAAGTATCTAAGGTACTTATAGAATTCTGTTTTACAGGGTTTTTTGCTTATATTCTTTTATTGCTGAAGATGTGACAAACAGGCAGCATTCATTGGTAGCTCATCTATACATGAGCTTATTCCCTGAAGTTACGTTCTGAGCCTCTTCTTTTTCTTAATATCACACTACCTCCAAAGCTATACAATAAGCAAGGAAAATAATGAAGCTGAACCCTTTTAATAAGGAAGCTGTTCTTCTAAGGCTGAAGGTTTAATGACCCGCATTCATCCACACCCTAAGTATTGATGTATGCAGCAAATAATAGAAGCAAAAGAACAAGGAATTAAATTCCTGATGATTACCATTAGAAGATAGAACAAATGACTTACTGGAACTGGACAGCAACAGAGTATATTTCTGCAAGATTGCAGTGTATTTTTAGTTTTTTATATTCAACACAAATTTTGGGAAATACCAGAATTACTCCAAGTTTGAGAATTCTCAAAAGACAAAACGCTTGTTCAATCTTGCCTAACAGTTACTATGAGCAACAGTAAAGGACAGATTCAGTATTAGTCTTGCTTTGCTCTTTGATGCTGTATAATGATGCTATATATTCTTGAAGGGTGCTATAGAAAACACTTCAGTGTCTTAAGGGAAAATGGAAAACTGACCAGAACCACAAAGCAGAACATAAAAGCAAACAACCACCCAGGAGTGAAAAAAGCCACGAGAGCTAGATAGGAAAGTAAAAGCTAAAAATGAAGCTTCTAATCAGCATTTGTTGTTCTCCTGACCACCAGGGGCATTTGCCTGTCATCAAAACTTTGGAGGCAAAATTGTAAAACAAATGTTAAAATAACAAAAGCAAGTAGTTTTATTCTAATGTGCAGGTTGTGTTCAAGATATTTTAGACCTGTACATAATTAAGAGCAACAGAAAATTAAATTATTATACAAAATTAAGAGATAAACTTCCCACTAAAGTCCTGGTATTCCTTGCTCTCACAAAAAGGCTCTGGCAGTTTGGTAACAGGCAGAACCAGCCAGATTGAAATAAAAATGGAGCTTTAGATTCTTTCTCCATCTGACATAAAATGCTGTAATCACAAAAAAACCTCATCAAATTCCCTAAGAGAAGAGATCTTACTTGCTTCTGTTCACACATGGCCTGCAGTAAAGAGTTCTTCAGATGACTAGAATCGATTGCACAATAAAATCAGTAAAATGACCACACAAACTGTGGTCATCTTGCTAGATAACACAAATGACTTCTTGTCTCTTTAGTATTCCGTATCTCAGTAAGAGACAGCAAAACAAGTACCACCTCATTGAGCTACAGAAATTGTCCTAAACTTCCTTTACATTGTTACCTTTCTGCACACAAGAAGATATTTTCACTGTCTTATCTAATTTGGCAAGCACAGCCCAGGCATGTCATACGTTGAATTATATGTCATACATAAAGAGAATTTTTAGAAAAATCAGTTTTTTTCCAAATGTGAAGAATAAAAGACAAACCTATATGCAGTTAATAGACTTCAGCATCTATTTTTAAATTACTGGCGGTGGGGAGGGAAGGGAAACAGAACTGATAAATTTTTTCAGACACATACTGAATGCATTTCTTAGCCCAGACTAAAAGAGATGATGTACTTGAGGATAAAACAGTACCTACAAGAGTCATTCACCTGTTCCTTACCCTTTAATCTAGGTGTGCTAGTTTTAATTATCTTTTGCTCATTCTACCCAAATTGTGAATTAACATGGACCTTCAGATGATTAATAAATGCTAGTACATCTTTTCTCTAGAGGGATTTATGAAAAAATGTCTTCACTTGGGAGGGCATTAAAATAAGGTAAAAGAATAAATTTATAAACCAGACTGCATGTGCACTAGGGACTAAACCGTCTCTAAAGGAAAAATGTTTAAAACTGAAACAACACGAGATGTATGTATATGAAACTTTCAACCAATACTCAGGTCCTCTTTGGCCGTCAATTCTTTGACAAAAATGATAGGGAGAGCATAGAATTAGGCAGAGAAAAAGCAGAACTTTGTAGGAACAGAACCTAAATTAATAGCAGGGGCCATCATCCACCCCCACTGATCAGCATGAAGGTGCTACAATGAGTGATGTACAATTAACCAGCTACATGCTAAAAAGGCAGTACAACAAATCACAGCCAGTTTCCAACAAAGTCAGCAACAAACTCACCTGAAGGCACTGGTACCATTAGTAAGGCAACTGATACAATTATACCCTGAATCAATATCTTAAAAGCAAGTCTTTTAGCAGGGGATGACAACTGGAATACATTAACATCAATAATATTAATCTGGGCCTTGATCCATTATGTACTGTTCATCCATAATTATAAAATTTTAAAACAAATGTCCTTTTTAAATGGATGATACAGCAGCATATTAGAGCATTCTAAGTATTTCTCGGTATTTTTATAATACATATAAAGCATAACTTGACCAAGAAGAGTGGAAAAAAACATTTGAAAATATTCAGCTTTGTAAGCAAAAGAGTAACACCAGTAAATAAAGAAAAACCTGGGAAAAAAGGCATCCTGCTTCCTTATTAAATGCCAAGAATAAGAGCAAGCTTTGCATATAGGACATTAAAAAAACCAAACATCCTTTTTGCCATTGGTAAGTTTTTTAGTAGCAAACATATTTCACAAGAATATTATATACTAATTTTGGATTTCTGTAATGAGTTTTCAGCATTTTCTTAAAGCAACAGGTTAGCAGATGAAATAGAAAGCCTAATTCCCTTTGAACAAAGACAGTCTTATAAAGAGTAACAACCCTGATAGGCACAAAGTATCAACTGTGACAGGAAATTTACATGTTACACAGCCCATATGAGGCTTTTCATAAGAGACCAGGCTTCAAACAAGTAAGACTCTGTTATTATACAGCACTCCCCTAGATGTTTTCAAAACTTTGGCACATTCAAAAAAATGCGGAGAGAGAGAGAGATGGACTCCAAAAAAATATAAGCAAAGGGCATTACAGAACAATAATAAAACCCTTTCCTGAACTGTAAAATAATAGCAGGAGAAAGAGAAAGGATGCTGGTTGATTTTCCTTGAATGTTGTCACTTGAAACAGGCCTGGATCACAGGGCAGTTTTCTTTCTAAGGGCAAGGCATCTCTACCTTGCTGTTGCTGGCTGGACATGACCAGGGTAAGATCTCCTTGTGCTGGTGGCTTGCCTTTGTCTAGCCAGGAAGGACTGTCCTGAGCCTGTACTAGCCAGTCTATCTTCTGCTGCTTTTTTATGCAGAGTCATCCCCTATGGACAAAGAGAAACTTCTCAGTAAATACCAACACATAACACTGAACAGCTTTACTTATTTAAGTTCTGTTTATTATCTCCTTCTTCACCAACATTGACTAAGCTATTTTGAATTTCAGACACGAAGCATCGTATTTTCCAGGATAAAGCTAAGATATTTTCCTAATTCTTTGTGTGTTCTTTTTTTTTTCTTCCCTCCCCCAGTAATTGTCTGGGTTTGGAATAACTGTTAAGAAGCAGGTCCCCCAGTGTCCCAGATCTGAACATATGCTTCTCCACATAAACACATGGTAACTGGATGAGTCTTTTCAAAAGTGCTCCCCTTCCCTGCCCTGGCCCCCTTCAGCATGTTGAGCTAGAAGACTTCTTTTCTTCTGAAAATAATTAAAGTATTGTCATCTCTGAAAATACCACCTCATATGGCAGGAGCATATCTTGAGAGAAAGTATGTTTTCAGCAGGAGTAAATGTAAGGGAATGAGGGAAGGTGTGATGGGTTGTGTAGTTGTGTATAAAAGCAGAGGCTCATGAGAGAAAAAGACAAAGCTATTAATGCTCATCTTGGTGTTCATCACAGGCTATTGAACCACAGCTCTTAGCTCAGGCTTGTCTTATGCTTGTCAGTAGGACTAATGCTATAAAGTTGGTCAGGACACTAGTCACTTGACAATGCCTTCAATATTTAAAGGATTCAAACACCCTGCTGAAGTATCATTTTTGGCTTCTATTCATGGACATAACAAGAACATAAAACAGCAAGAAGGAAATTCTTTCAAGGAATTTGAACTATATGACAAAGCAGAATGAAACATGAATGTTACATGTCAGGGATTCCTTCTATCTGAAAAGCAGTTTCAATTCAGCCACACTCTGCCAAAGAGAAGGCTTAAACACATTTGACGAAGGTGAAAAATCTCTCAGCATATGGGCCCAGCAAAAGCTGTATGGCTGCACAGATCACTTCCTTACGGTTTGAGTGGTTTAAGTGAGGGTCTTGCCCCTGTGCTCATCCTTTGCATGGGGCTAAACTTGAACCAAGCTAAAGGGGTTATTTCTCAGAGCACTTACTGCAGCAAGTAAGCTGTATTGCTTTTCTTGTGCCCCTGTATTAGTAACAACTGGAAGACTAGAGAGTGGAGAATCAAAGAAGAAAGTAAACTTGACCACTGTAAGTCAGTATAACTGAAGGGTTATAATTACATAATAGTAATCTGAAGTATCGTTCCCTCTAGAAAGTGTAATTTCTGGTTTTAAAACCCGAAAATAACAAACACATTCTTTTTCCTTTACCCAAAGGTTGTCATAGGAACATACTCTTATATAGTGATAGCTTAAAACTATTAAAAAGCATTTGTTTCTGTGTCTGTGTGCTGGAAAATGCTTTTCAAACAAAAAAAAATTCCTGTAAATTAATGAATACTGATATAAACAACCAGAAAAAACTAATATTAATAGTTTCTTTCCTTTTTTTTTGTTTTAAAAACAAGTTTGGTAGATTCTTACCATATTGTACCAGGCACTAACAATAAATTTCTCCTCCATTTCTCTTTGACTTTTTGTTTTCTCATATTCTTTCTACAAAACAAACATCAAAAAAGCATACATTTACAACAAAAGTATAATAAAAGTATTAGTCTACACCTAAAAAACAATAAGGAAATACGCATCTACCAGGAAACATGAGGATTACTACCTCCAGTGAATGAAACATTCTGTCCCGTTCCTGCAACTGATTTTTCAGAGCCTGAATCTCAGGAGCTGCACCCTGGTTCTGCTTAGGATCTAAGGTGCGGATGACCTGTAAGAGAAAAGCAGATGGTTTTTAATTAAATCCTGAAGACACAATCTAATTGAACGGAAAGTCATGAAGGAATTAGAACTTTTTAAATCAGATTAAGAAATAAAAAGTGACTTAAAACATGTCAGTGGTAAGAAATGACACTCCAAAATGTGAAACAGAGGTATGTGCAGTTTTAAGAGGCTGACTCATGTGAAATAATCTTGACAGCCAGCATGACAGAGGCTCTGCCTCTGAACATCTGTCATGATATGTTAGAGCATCTGAACCAGGCTCTTTTACACGACTTTGAAACAAAACTACTGATAGGAAAAAGCGACACCTAAGAGGTTCCATATCCCAGACTCACATATGTGGTTCTACCCCCAGCTACACTCCCCTGGGAGTCCCTTGAGGAAGGACCGCTTTGGTCCTTATGGCAAGATGCCATGATTCACTGGCCTGGGGTACCAGGTGCTGTAATTTCTAGATAGCTCTGTTAAGCCAAGAAGTATTCTGTGGCACATGCATGATCATTATGCTACTAATAAGATGACAGGACAGCTGGTTATGTTTGTACGTGGCATCCACCATGGGTAGCATGAGTGCTAGCAAACACAGAGCTAAACCAAGAACAAATCCAGCAAAATATCTAGATCCCTAAGCCTTTAATAGAAATTAGCTTAAAACTTTTAACAATCTCTGGACACATAGAAAGAGACTTCACACCTTTTGTCTTTCTACCCATTTCCAGATAGGTAGAATCATGTCCAGATGCTGAAATAAAACAGATGCTTTAAATTTTAGTAAGTCATTTTTACTGAATGGTACTCATGAAGGGAGATTCATAAAAGTGTACTATGTTTCTAATAAAATACACATTAGACTTGGATACAGTTTCTACAGTGGAAGGCAATAATGAATGCACTTGTCTTTGCAACACCAAAAACCAAAACTGAAAGTTGATAAGAAGATCACAGAAAGCTATTGTAACTAAATAATTAATGCTACAAAGAACTCACTGCGTCTACCTTCTATTTTACTTGCTAGTGTGTCTACAGGTACCTTCTGCAGACTTGACATGTGGTGCACTCTCAGAGAGGGATCGTTAATATGGAGTACATATACTTACACTTTTGGCCTTTTCCAAATACTTCTTATATCGCTCTTCCATTTGCTTCATTTCCTCCTCCTTTTTCCGTAAAGCTTCTTGTAATTCTTCAATTTTGAGTGCTTCATGTCAGGAGATGCACGCATTGGAAAATAACATAATTATATTATGTTTATTTTCATGTTTTTCAACAGACATTCACGGCACACCTAAATTTATTTCAGTTAAGAAAAGCTAACATAAGGAACCTGATGTAGCAGATACCATAGTTTTAACTACTGAACAGCTCAGAAACACACTAAAAATGTGTGTTCCTATATAATCTCATAAGATGGCTGTTTTGTACACAAACTTTGCTTTTTAAAAACTTATAAAAAAATAAAGAGAAGTGGAATCACAAATCAATACCATTACTGAACACACTTAGAAAATGAGTTTACTAATGACTTACCGATTCCATATAATCTTGGTATTGTAACTCAGATAAATATGAGTTTTACAATTTTAGGTAAGAGGAATAATTCTTAATAGGCACAACTCTTGCTTAAATCAGCTAAACTGTAACACTGGACACAATTTCTTGAACTTGTGACATGAATATACTCAATTTAATTTTTTCCCTGCATTTTCTTAAGCAGCAAGGCAGACCAGTCGGACAATTTCATTGCACAGCCTTTTCCTATGTTGATATAGGAATATATCAAAACGCTATTGCTTATACATGTTCTACACATCTTCTCAGATCTCAGGAAAAAAAAATCAATTGCATCTTCCTGGAACAAATAGTATAAACTATTGACATCTAGTTCTCAGATGTCAGATAATTGGCAACCCTCAGTCCATCTGTTTTGCAGCCTTATTTTGAAATGTTCTTTCATGTTTTTCAAAAGTTTTCTCTCTAAGCACTCGGAAAACACTAAGCTGTTAAACAGGACCAAGTAAGATTTTCATTGATGAGTAAGAGGACCAATAACCAACCATCTCCAAGGTTGCAAGAATCCATTTTTCAAAATGTGCCATGATTCTCGTACAATGCCCAAGCATTTTGGCCATACCCAGGATAGTTAAAAGAATCTGAAAAAATAATTCACACACATTTCCTGAGCATGTAAGGAAAGGAAGAAGGTACAACTATTTTTATTTTACTGAGACAAACGTTCAGACCTAGGTTTTTAAAAAGCAACTTGTAGTTTCAGTAAACTAACTACAGAAGCCTCAATATGTCCTAATGTTTAAAAGCTAGCGAATCAGAAGACTGCTATTACACTCACACTGGGGCTTGTCAGGTATGACAGGGTTATGTTTTTATTAGCTACTCATGAAGTTCCTGGAACTCATTTCCAAGTGTTCTAACATTTCCTAAGACATGGAATTTATAACATATTCTGCAGTTTAGCTCAACGCAAATGAAAAATCTTTTTGGATACATAATGTATGTAATAAATACTGAACTGAAATTTTTATCTTCCTTGATCTCTTTATGAATAAAATTGCTTCGGCACAAACCAGAAAAGCTGCCATTGGTTGCAGTCTTTTGCTTTGTTCTATAATACATAGGTTTGGAAAAAAACAATCTACTTCCTTCAATACTTCTCAGGAAAAAGTAGCATTGATATGCCATAAACCACATGATGCTGGGTTCTCGATACCATTTAAGCAATATGACACACATCCTACATTTTCTTCGACAAGTGTCCGAAAATTTTCTCAGATTACAACACAGTTTTGGAAACACACCAAAGGAATATATATTGGGAGTAAAAAGAACCTGGTGATGGCAGCAAGGATCTCCTAAATTAGGGTCTTAGGAGACACGACAGTTCTGAACAACTGAGGTTCAACGACAGGTATGACAGTGACTTGGTATTTCTACAGCCATCTTGATTTCTCACTACATGGTCTCTAAAATGTGATCCCCTGCATTTCAAGTGTTAGAAGCATCTTTTTGGTCACCACAGCTTCCAGAGAAATTAACATACCTATCACTGCCAATTAAAATGTACTTTTTTTTTATCTTGCACTGCCTATAGGTATCATAATTTAAGACCTTCCATGTGAAATACTTTACAAAGAAAAGAAATGGACTGCAAAGGTAACTCACAACTGTTATTGCATCTTGGTTCCAAATCCTCAATAATAGCTCGTTTCTTCTGTAGCTCATTGTTAGCCTCATGGAGCTTCTCACTGTTACAAACCATAAAAGAACATATTGTTTTCCCAAGATTATTACTGTGCTTAAATGAACATGAAGCGATACAAAACATTCACAGTGATATATTTCTGAGGGCATGATTGTTTTTTGCTGTGGGGCATGAGGACAAATAACAATGTCACTGTGGAAATATTTGTTAAATAAGATGAAAAACATTACGGTGTATGGACAACTGTAACAACAAACAGTTTCATTCTCAGTAATTATAAACTTAATTTAGAACTTATAGTTAATTGTACAATGCATGCCTAAAATGAATACTTGAAGTAGAGATTATATTGAGACAGAATGGCTAAGCCCAAAGGCAACAGAAGCAAAAAGCAAAACAGCTCTTTGCATTTTAGGGAAGTAAAAGAGGTGCAGAAATAGCAGAACAAAATGGTAACACATCCTAAAATGTTACCTTTTATACCATAATGTATACTAAAAAGTAAACATATTAATTTTGTTTACATTAACATGCTTTCCTCAGACCAAAATTACTTACTCCTCCTGAGTAAAGATTTGCACAATGTTAAAGAAAGTTTTCTACCACTACAGAATGATGGTTCCTTCATTACTCTTACTGCTTTCACAAAGGTTTTCTATGAGATGAAAATAGTATCTGGACAGCATATTCCCAAACTTTCCTGGGTTATCTAATTTCTCTTAGTTGTATATTTCCCAGATGCGTGATTAATGACTGTCTGCCTTCCTTACCATAGGGAAAACACATAATTTCAAATGGCAAACAAAATAGGCAAAAAATAATACTTACAGATGTTCTTCAAGTTTCTTTTTCAGAAGAATTGACTAAAACAGAAAGTTAAATGTTTTATTTTAATATATTGTGGAGCTTTAACATAATTTCAAAATTATTTAAAATCATATAATTTTGGCATTCTAACCAAAATCCAACTTTTTACTTCACTCAGTTTTAGATCACAACTGTAAAGCAATCCTCTGTGGTAGCAATCCTTCTCTCCACAGCTGTGAGGCTTTCCTGAAATTAGAGCGCTTTATAACTTTAAAAATATTTTCCCAGGAACTAGATCAATAAAAGCAAGATCCATAAGCAACAAAATTGTATGGCAGTTGTTTTAATTTCTTCAGTACTTTTATAATTAGACTTAATAAGTTAACCTGAAATGGAAAGTGCAGCAAAATTTGCTAGAAGAGCTGTCCTACCAATATTGCAATGCAATTTGCATGAAGACATGTAGCAAATTAGTCAAACTAAGTTCCTGTCCCCATAGAAACTAGAAGGAGTATAGTGTTTCTGACCGGGGTATAGCAGAAATTTTACCCTTTTTCTGTTTCTCATCTGTATTTATTACAGACACATAAAAATTATCATACAACTTACAGTGTTCCACTTTCTGGTTAAATCACATTTAAATAAGCTCTTTGAATAAAAGTTTCAAAGAAGATTTTACTTTAATTTTAAACTCACTTCATACACCGTGAGTATCTTTAAAAAAAACCAACCCAATAAATGTCTACAAACTGAAAGTAGTGTTAAGTAAATAGAAAGCCATACTCACAATAGCCTTGAGCAGAAGCCCATGCCAAGAAACAGAGATGACATTAGTATAAAGCAAAACAGCAGCCAACAGAAGAAACTATTTAGAAAGTCATGAACAGAAAAAGTTAAAGCTATGCATTTTTTCACGTATGTGCATTTTTCTCCTTTGTTCTCATCAGCAGTTTCATCCTGTAACATTTTCTAAAACGTACCACTAAAACCAAAAATATAAAAATAGTACAGAAGCACATTTGTAAATCATTGTGTTTAAACCAAGATTTAAAAGGAGAGCACCCGCTATTTTGCAAAGTCATTTTAAAACAAAAATTACACAAGTAACAAAACAGGAAAAAATATGCAGTCTATTGGGCTATAAACAAGATTAAGAGATGCATGTGTTTTTGTGGAGTGATTCTGAACGGTGTTATCGCCACCCTGATTGAATACAAGACAACTGTAGAATATTTAAATCAGAAACTGCCTTTTTGGTCTGTATTTATCCAGTACCAATCACATTGAAGGTATCGCATATGACTGATGGCCCAGAACACCATCAAAATATAAGATAAAATAATCAACAAAATTACTTCATTGCTTTTTCTCCAATGGTATTTCAATAAAGGTTTAGACACCTGGCCAAGAGAGTCAATTGCCATGTGCACCCAAAAAAGCTTTTAGCTTTGTTACAGTGTAAGTACTTCAAAGTATTTTCTTTGAACACTTTACTGGGTCATGCTTCCTTATTATTTCAAAGTTGGATTTCCTTATCACACTATAAGAAAGGGGACGAACAGGTAAAAACAAGCCAGCATGACTCTACTGAATTCAGAGTCAGAAATCTGTAGTAGCTACAGATCCACAGGTTTTGACCATTTGGCTTTTTCCTTTTCCACTGCTCCAAACAACTGCTGCAACACCATCTTTTCTGTAACAATAAATGTCTGTATGCATCTTTGTTGGGCACAAAGCATCTGAACTGGCACCATCACTTACGTCTGATCATTTAGGAGGCTGTTTGTTGGTTTGGACAAGAAAGAGAAACGTTGCCAACAGTCCCCATTTTCCCAAGGTAAGAAAATAAACATTGAACTCATCTTTTCTTTTGCAATCCTTGTATTGCACTTGGGTTTAGCTTGGAACAGACACAACTACTTGTCAACATTGATTCCACTGGTATATTTTCTTACATATCATTTGCATAGTACCAGCATTGTTGTGGGAGTAAACCCTCTCCCATCTAGACAGATCATATGTTCTCACAAGCACAATCTAACAACAATAAACAGGACACGCAATTAAAAGAAGCAGGATGACTGAGTTTACCCAGAGTAATTTAACCAAAACATCAGATTAGGAAAAAGAATAAAATGTAAAATGTGTGATTTTAGCCACCCAAAGATCCTGTATATACTTGTAGTAAGGCAGATAAACTCATATAAATTACTCTTAAAAAGGGCAAACATTACTTTTTTTTGAAATCTCAGTCAGCTTCAAAGCCATGTATCCAAATCTTCTGCTCCTAATAAGTAATTACTAGGATTGTTCTGTCATAGGAAGGCCAGTCTCTTACAAAAATCCCAATCAAAAAAAAAGCTTTATCTAATTTTGAGCTAGTTTTACATTTAACTTAATTCAAATGCTTTATCTGTTTGTTATAGAAAAACATTGCTATAACAAAACTATAAAAAGCAGAAAATGCACACTCGCATTTTGCTTTTTCCTCCCACTGCTAACAAGTTCTACTTAAAAAACACCGGAAAAGATTACTTACTATGGTGTGGTTTTAGAAAATCCTCCCCAGTATTTAAGTGCTATCTTTCCTTTACATCAAAAACCCTACAGAAATAAAGTCTTTTTGATGGAAATTTCTTTCATGCTTAAATAAGCCAAAGGAACAGGTCTGTCTCCTTTTTGAGGACAAAGTTTGGTTTTGTTCTGCACATTAAGGCCATAGGCAGATGGCTAGGCTCTGGCTTGAGGTTAAGCTAACTTAGCAGGGTGAGGGAAACTGGCACATGACTTGAGAAAACTGCTTGATGAGACCAGTAACGCTGTGAGAAGATGACAAAAGTTATAAACAGCACTATAAGGGATGGTTAGATTTCACAGACGCTATCATAGAATAATTTGGGTTGGAAGGGAGCTTTAAAGGTCACCTAGCCCAAGCCCCCTGCAATGAGCAAGAGCATCTTCAATTAGATCAGGTTGCTCAGAGCCCTGTCCAACCTGACCTTGGATGTTTCCAGGGATGGCGCACCTACCACCTTTCTGGGCAACCTGTTCCAGTGTTTTCACAAAGGGAGCAAAGTGGCTTAACTTCCCAGGTAACTGAACAGGTAAGAGAGTTTTGGGGACCTTTAGGGAGGTTCCAAGTCAGCATTACTTAGTAATGGTATCAGTAACAGCATATAAGGCCAAGACTGCATATTTAACAATATGAGAAACACCAGATGTGGTATGGATTTAGCAAGGCTAGGTCCAGTGGTATAGGAATAACTAAAGGCAGGTTGCTCATATAGGAAGGGATTAGGGCAGAGAAAAGGAGGACAAGGATGACAAAAGACAGTGATAATAAGGCATGCAAATGACATAGTTGAAGCTGTGCAGGGTACCTGCTGAGCAGCTCTACGCATGACCACTGCATTCTGAGGACAATATATCAAACCTGCTAGTCTGACCACACCAGGCATGTCTGAATTGATTCTGTAGTCTGCAAGACTGGGGCAAGGAGGCCTTTCCTTGGCTAGCAAGTCAGCAGCCAGGATGGACTAATCATGCATCCCAAAAGGATGTGTCAGTGCCCATTACAGGCCTAACGGCACTGATATTTTCCTAACATCTGCCTTCCACTGCACTTCAATACAAAATCAAAGCTGCTTCCCCATGTGGACCTCATCAAGCAGCATGTATTATTGCAATGATACTTGCCTGGCTTAGGATAGTGCTTTTACTACTTTTGGGGCAAGCTAAAATGACTTCAACTTTGAAAATAAACAAAACTAAAAAAACCACCCCAAGCTCTCATCGTACATTTCTGGACTAAATCCAAATGGGATCTTCAGTTTTCTGGGTTGAGCACATTAACAGTATCAGTATATAAAAACATGGATTTCAGCGCATTGTTGCAGAATAGTAGTGAAAAAACAGGAAACATGATGAAAATGATGCATCAGTGAACTGTATGCCATGTCTCTCCTTATCCTTTTTCTCATGCTTTTTGAAATGATATCTTAAGGGTAACTCAGGTGGCCCCAGCACAACTTCCATCTACTTGGGCAGCTGGGTTTAACTTCGAGGTTTGCTGTGCTTTGTGTGGGAGACTGGATGAGATCTTCATCTTCAGAAGTTCTTGGAGCCTCCATACTTCTCTCGGTTTTTTTTCTTTTGCTTCTCTCTTTTTTTTTTTACTCTCTCTTTTGCTTCTTTAAGAGTAAATGAAGTCCTACACACTGAACTCAGCAAAACAGGTCACAGGATTAGTGCCTATTAGTCAGACCTACAGAGAAGTCAGGAATGCAGCAACTGCATCATGGACTTGCCAGCTCTGATTTGACAAGGGCTGTACTGTGGTGGTGTGATGGTGGTGTTTTGCTGTTTAACAGAATCATCTCAGATGATGCCTACGTAGGCTGCAACCAGTCCTGTAAGTTTGCTGCAGACACGTCCTAAACTACTGTCCAAACCACAGCCTCAAAGAGGGACACAATTAAAGTTGCAGTAAATAAAGCTAAATTCAATTAAACAGGTATCATTTACAATACTCAGTATCTGAGAATATTTGTTTTTCATGTTCTTGTTCACCCAGAAAAATCTGATTTTGGCCCATAACAAAGACAACAAATAATATCTCAGAATCACATAATAGTATGGACCTATTTTAAAGTGCATTCTAAGTTACTTAGGAAAATAATATTTTTTGAACTTGACTAGGTATTTTACTTTCATATTCTGAAAATCAACGGGATAAGCTAAATTAAAGACACTCTTACATGAAAATAAGCAGCTTGTAAAAACTTTTACTGTTTTATATAAATTAGTTAACACCACAAATATAGAAAGCAACACATTACAACTTTTTGCCAATTAGCAACACAATACACTGAGATTGTGAGCATACACTGCATGTACAGTACAGCAAATCACTGCTTTCAAGAAAGTTCTAGAGCTTCTTCTCTCAAATACAGGAGATGGCAAACACAATTTTTGAGTGGAAGACTGAAAGTTGTTTTCCACACTAACTCTGCCACAATTTGTATTCTTACATGAAAATTAAAGTTATCTCCAAATACAGAAAGAGAAGACACTGAATTATGTTGAGGGCCTAACTATTTGACCTTTTTTTAGTTTTGGCTGCCTGGCTTCTTGCATTATGAGATACAACAATTACAGAGCTTCCACTGGCAGGAAAGGCCTTAACTTTCATTACGAAAACTAAACGAAAAATAACTTCAGAAAATTTATTAAGACATGGAGAATTAACATTTCCTTAATTCCCTGCAAAACTCTCTATTCTAATTAAATAATTTCAATAATAAGTTTACTATCAGAAGAGACACAATTAATCAAATACAACACTTTTGACACCTTCTCTACTTAAGATGGTTTTCCTTTCCAGACAAATATCTTCTATGTCTTACATGCTATTTAGAGAAGTATAGTTTAGTGATAAGACCATAGGGGTAAATATGGAAACCTATCAGAAATCTTGATTTGCATATTTCTTTTATATATATTTTTTTACAAAAAGGAAAAAGTTTCAAAAATGGTAAATACTTGAATGTAAGTTTGATGTACATTTCTACTTACATCTTCAGCTTTTGAACCTTGATCCTGCAAAGATTTTTGTAGTTCTTCAACCTGGGACTGCACTTCTAAAAGTCTCTGATTTACCAATCTAGGAAAGAGACAGTAATTTGTTTTTCAGAAAAACCCAAAAAACTGCAAGAGGAAGCAGCTAGAGATTTTTAGTGTCTAGTGTTTTCAGGTCACCTACACAAGAGATGCAATACTGTATTTCATTCACAGAAAATTTACAACAGTAGCTAGAGCGTACAGCAGTTCCACAGATTATAGTCTGTAGTCATCCAGAACATTCTGATACTCTTGCAAGACAATATAAATGCGTGTATTAAGAAATCATTTCTATATACATGAAACAAGAGTTTCTAACAGTCAGTTTTACTGTGTGAGAGCTGCTAGCTTACCGCTTTTATGCAGTCACAGATTCCTATAAACCTGTAGCTTGGAAGGGATGTCTAAAGGGTTGTCTAAACCCAACCTCATCCTTAAAGCAGGTGCACTTAGAGCAGATTGCTGGGAACCACATCCAGTCCAGCTTTGGACACCTTTAAGGATGGAGGTCTGACATTCTCTTTGGGCCTCTCTTCTAGAACTCAGACCCATACTCCATATTGTGTCTATTGCCTCTTGTCCTTCCAGTGTCAATTGCTGAGAAGAGTCTGCCCTGTCTTCTTGACACCTTCCCATCAGGTAGATGTAGATCTCAGTATTATCTCCTCTATGCCACCTTTTCTTTGGCCTGAGCAAACCCAGTTCTCAGTCTTATCCCACATATCACATGCTCTAACATCCCTCACCTTAGCAGTATTCTGCTGTAGTCCTGTACATACACGTCTGTCTGGTTTCCCCAGACTGACTGCCTGCACCCTGGTGAGGACAGCCCAGGTCACAAGGTCCTCAGCTGACATATCCTCCTTTGCTGTCCACTGGAACCCCAGGACTTTTGCAGCAGAGCTGCTCCCAAGCCCACTGCTCCCAGACAGCATTGCCAGGTTCCTCTCAGCCAGGGACAGGGCTCCCATCAGCTCATTTCTCTGGACTGCTGAGCTCCTCTGAAAAACAGCTCTCCATTTCAGCATATCAGTCATTCCTCCCAATGTGGTACCGCCCTCAAACTTGCCGAGAATATAGTCCCTCCCATCAGTCAAGTTGTTAATAAAGGTGATGAACAGCATCAGTCCTGCTATTGATGCCTGAGGAACTTGTTGCCAGTTGGGTTTTGTAGCACTGATGATAATGCTTTATGCCCAGCTGTCTAATCAATTTTCCACTCACTTTACTGTCTACTTACTCAGTGTATATCTAATAATTCTGAACATAAGGTTACTATGGGAGACTGTGCCAAAGGCTCTCCTAACGGTAAGGTAAGTACCAGCCACTGTTTCACCCTTCTTCACATAGGTAGTCATCTAATTGTCAAGACAATTGGATTAGTTAGGTATGAGTTGGCCTGAATAAATTCACGTTGGCCTTTCCCAATAACTTTCTTGTCCCTCATGTGGCAGGAAACAGATCCCAGATGGACTTGATTTTTGAAATTCATAGAAAATGAGCTGTGGCCAACCAGCCTCTGTAGTTCTCTGGACTCTCTTTCTTGTCCTTCTTGAAGGTGAGTGCAGTATTTACCTTTTCCCAGGCTTCAGAAACCTTCCCCAATCAAAGGAAGGACTGGGGAAGACTAGCTAGAGAGCAGATTCAAAGCTTAGACAGAGAGCAGCGTCGCAACAATATCACCCAGCTGCCTTAGGATGCTCAGATGCACACTGTATGGTCCCATGGACGTCTGTATGCTGATTGGCTTAATCTAGAAGGGTCAGCTGGAGCAGACTGCCCAGGAACATGTCCTGTTGGGTTTTAAATATCTTCAAGGATGGAGACAACCCCTCTGGGCAACCTATCCCAGTGTTCAACAACGCTCACAGTAAAAAGACGCATGTTCTTACACTGAGATTAAATTTAACGAATTTAATGTGTTTTAATTTCTGCCCACTGCCTCTTGACCTGTTACTGGGTGTCACTAGGCCTTCTCTTTTCCAAGCTACATAGTCTCTATCCCTCAGATTCTCCTTATATGAAAGATGCTGCAGTCCTGTAATCACAACCTTGTGGCATTTCACTGGACTGACTCCAGTAAGTTCATGTCTTTCTTGTAGTGGGGAGGCCAGTATTGAACACAGTACAATCAAAAGCATACGGCATTGTTAGAAAAGCCAATTGAAACAGAGGACAAAACTTCTTACCTGTTTTCTGTCTCCAATTCATTCTTCCGTAAGTTTGCATCATCAAGAAGGCTCTGCAACAAGGCAATCTTTTCATTGTCAGAACCTTCTTGGTTCAACTTTAACATCTTGTTCTCATGCTGAAGGCGAATGAGTTTCTCCCTAAAAACATAAAATATAATTTTGTAGAAAAAAGTATGCCAATCTCTATAAAAAAGAAAAGAGTTTGCCACAGGAGGTGTAAATATAATGTAAAGATCATCTTCACCTATTTAAGGGAGACAGCTAAAACAACAATCATACCCTCAAACCCCCACATACAAACCTGATTAAGGGAGTTGTAATTGTAGAAAGCACAACACAAGGAAGCTGCCTGAGTGCCCCTATGAAATCTCAGAGTACAACTGGACAGATTTATAGGTAGAATGTGGAGAACGTAAAGCTTGGTGACAAGTCTTAAGGGAGCTTGTATTTTCAGCTGTGACGGAACTACTGCATGAACGTGGGCAAGTCACTTCTATCCTATTGGTCTGTTTTCAGAGAACTGTAGGATCATTTAGGTTGGCAAAGACCCTTAAGATCATTGAGTCCAACCATTAACCTAACACTACCAAGTCCACCACTAAACCATGTCCCTACGTGCCATGTCTACACATCTCTTAAATACCTCTAGATGACCCACCCTGACAAAGACCCTACAAAAGCCTGTGAAAACTTTGCACCACAACTTTTGTCACGCCCACAGGGTGGTGGTCCACACATATGCATTTCGTTCACTTTTCAGTCACAAGGTGAGGAAGTTGTGGCTCTCAGCCACTAAGAGGTGGCCACGACCATATATGACCACAGATCAGATTCACTTAGGGTAAAAATGGAGCCCACTGGAAGGCAAAATTTGAGTTGCTCTCCTTGGAAGCAGCGGGTCTGCACACGGGGACTCTCCTCATGGGCTGGGATGCCACCTGTGGTTCATCTCCTGTACGGGTTGAGAGACCTCATCTTATAGGTGAGTGACTGTGCACAGTTTTGTATCATCATGGTTTTAAACTAGAGCAGGGTGGGTTTAGGTTAGACATTAAGAAGAAGTTCTTTACAATGAGGGTGGTGAGACACTGGAACAGGTTGCCCAGAGAGGGGGTGGAGGCCCCATCCCTGGAGACATTCAAGGCCAGGCTTGATAACACTCTGAGCAATCTGATCTAGTTAAAGATGTCCCTGCTGACTGCATGAGGGTTGGACTAGATGACCTTTAAAGGTCACTTCCAACCCAACACATTCTATGATTCTATGACCATTTCTAAAGCTTAAGAATTCTTGAGTTGGTCATGAGCATTAAGTCCTTGTACATTCTGAATCTTTGTTTTACTAAGGTTGCTGGAGCACTAAATGATTTTGATAATAACTGATTTCCAGTTGATTCTCTGCTAAACAATTTTTGGTTAGAATAAAGTTTCTTTATCACCTGTCTAAATCTGATTTTGTGACAAATGGTGACAGATGACAACTCAACCATTTCCCTGGGCAGCCTGCTCCAGTGCTTGATAACAATTTTGGTGAAGAAATTTTTCTTGATATCCAATCTAAACCTCCCCTGATGCAACTTGAGGCCATTTCTTCTCATCCTATCACTTGCTACTTGGGAAAAAAGATCAACACCCACCTTGCTACAATCTCCTTTCAGGTAGTTGTAGAGAGCAATAAGGTTTCCCCTCAGCCTCCTTTTCTCCAGACTAAACAACCCCAGTTTCCTCAGCTGCTCCTCATAAGACTTGTGCTCTAGACCCTTCACCAGCTTTGTTGCTGTTCTTTAGACACGCTCCAGCTCCTCAAGGTCTTTCTTGTAGTGAGGGACCGAAAACTGAACACAGTATTTGAGGTGCAGCCTTACCAGTGCCAAATACAGGGGACCGATCACTTCCCTAGTCCTGCTGGCCACACAAGCCAGGATAATATTGGCCTTCTTATGGATGTTGTCTACCTTGACTTCAGCAAGGCTTTTGACACTGTCTCCCACAGCACCCTCATAAGGAAGCTCAGGAAGTGTGGATGAGATGAATGGACAGAGTGGATTGAAAACTGGTTGAAAGACAGAGCTCAGAAGGGTATCAGAGGGTATAAAATCGAAGATTTCACAGAGGGGTAGTGATTAGGGGCACAGAGTCTACTTGGAGGTCAGTGACGACTGGTGCTCCCCAGGGGTCAGTACTGGGTCCAGTCCTCTTCAATATATTCATCAATGACCTGGATGAGGGGATAGAGTACACCTTCAGCAAGTTCGCTGATGACGCAAAGCTGGGAGGGGTGGCTGACACAGCAGAAGGCTGTGCCACCATCCAGAGAGACCTGGACAGGCTGGAGAGTTGGGCAGAGAGGAACCTTATGAAATTCAACAAGGGCAAGTGTAGGGTGCTGCACCTGGGGAGGAATAACCCCCTGCACCAGTACAGGTTGGGGGCTGACCTGCTGGAGAGCAGCTCTGTGGAAAGAGACCTGGGAGTCCTGGTGGACAACAGGATGACCGTGAGCCAGCAATGTGCCTGTCCTGGTTTGAGGTAAAACAGAACCAATTTTCTGATTTGTAATTTTACTTTTTAGCTGGGCCTCTTCTAACTGACTAAAGCCTGAAATTAACAGCATCTTGTTCAGAAACTGTTCCCTCTCAGAGTGATAAAACCTGATTATACCAAGGAATGGTATGCACAGAGGCTCTTGTTTAGACTTATTGCTATAACAACCAAGGTCAGCTAACTTCGCTGCTTGCCCCATTAGAGGGTCGGAAGCAGAGAAGCGTAGAGACGTCCCACTTGCAGGGAGGAGCAGACGGGACAGGCGACCCAAAGCTGACCAACAGGGTATTCCATCCCACATGCATCATGTTCAGTATAAAATGAGGGATCAGTGGGGCAAGGTGGCTCTGGCTTGTTTTTTTTCTTCAATGGCCAACGTCTGAGAAGGACCCTGTCTGTTCATCTGCCTTTGATACCGATCCGAGCATTCCTGACTTTAGTTCCGGAATTCAGCTCCTGTCCACCGCTCACTCCAGTCTGGGACTTTCCCTGTGTCTGCTGGTGATGCGATCGTCATCCTGGGAGCTGGATACAGTTTTGTATATATTGCATACTTTTTTTCTTTAATTTTTATTATTCTATTATTATTTACTATTTTCTTATTTATTATTATTTTCATTAAAGTAGTTTAGTTCTTTTTCTAAACTCCTAAATCTCCTTAACTCTTCCTCTTCTCTCTGAGGAGAGAGCGGGGGGAGGGCCATCTGTCGTTCTGATTGGCCAATCCAGCCAAAACCACGACAGATTTATTGGCGCCCAACGTGGGGCCCAACTGTGGCACTACCAGAGTTCTGACAGATGGTCTGACTAGTTTGAATTCCAGTTTACTCAGAGATTGATACAGACAGATCACATCATGTCGTTGTTAAACAGATTATTGTATTGTCTCTTTGTAGGCACTGCTTTAAAGTTAATTGATACGACAATGCTTAGCTTGCCTTATGTGTTGTATTGCTTGCTTGTTCTTTCTGTCTGTATGCGGTGGTTTAAATGTGCTATTTTGCTATTACAGAAAGTGGAAAGATGCTGTATGGAGTCCTACACGACGAGTTGCAGAAGCAACTGAAGGAGAAGGTGAATCGAGTCAATTTGCAGAGGTAAAAGCTATCCAGCTGGCCTTAGACATTGCCGAATGAGAAAAGTGGCCAATACTCTATCTCTACACTGACTCATGGATGGTGGCAAATGCTCTGTGGGGATAGTTAAAGCAGTGGAAGCAGAGCAACTGGCAGCGCAGAGGTAAACCCATCTGGGCTGCTGAATTGTAGCAAGACACTGCTGAGCGGGTAGGGAAACTACTCGTAAAGGTATGTCACGTAGAGGCCCACGTACCCACAAGTCGAGCCACTGAGGAACATCAAAACAATCAGCAAGTGGATAAGGCTGGTAAAATTTTCCAGACAGATTTGGACTGGGAATATAAAGGTGAACTATTTTTAGCTTGGTGGGCCCATGACACGTCAGGTCATCAAGGAAGAGATGCAACATACAAATGCGCTCGTGACCGAGGGGTGGATTTAACCATGGATGCTATTGCACAGGTTATCCATGATTGTGAAACATGCACCAAAATCAAACAAGCTAAAAGGTTAAAACCTTCGTGGTATGGGGGATGATGGCTGAAATATAAGTATGGGGAGACTTCGCAAACTGACTATATCACACTCCCTCAAACACGTCAGGGTAAGCGTTTTGTGCTTACAATGGTAGAAGCAAGCACCGGGTGGTTGGAAACCTATGCTGTACCACATGCTACTGCCTGGAATACCATCCTGGTCCTTGAAAGGTAAGTCTTGTGGCGACATGGTACTCCAGAAGGAATTGAATCAGACAATGTGACTCATTTCAAAAATAATCTTATAAGTGCTTGGGCAAAAGAACATGGTATTGAGTAGGTATATCACATCCCCTATCACGCACCAGCTTCTGGGAAAATTGAGTGATACAATGGACTATTAAAAACCACCCTGAAATCAATGGGGGGTGGAACCTTTAAAAACTGGGACAAGCATTTAGCACAAGCTACCTGGTTAGGTAACACCAGGGGATCCATCAATCGAGTTGGTCCTGCTCAATCAGACCTTTTACATAATATAGAAGGGAATAAGGTCCCTGTGGTGCATGAAAGGAATATGCTGGGGAAAGCTGTTTGGGTTTCTCCTACTTCAGGCAAAGGCAAACCCATTTGTGGGACGCGTTTTCCTCAAGGACCTGGATGTACTTGGTGGGTGATGATGGAGAATGGAGAAATTCAGTGTGTACCTCAAGGAAATTTAACCCTTGGTGAAAATACTCAACTCCAAGCTGTATGATGTTAATTGTTATATAATACTAACAGCGTTCTATAAGTGTTTTTCAGGATAACATAGTGGTGATGAGACCTGAGCCTGCTTCATCAAGTGGTGTCCAGCAAACTCTTCAGGATGGACATACTACCTGTGGACATGGGCCACAATGAACTTTATATCATCTTTTCTACCCTGAGAGCCTGCTATGATAGATGAAAACCTGCAATTATTACCTAAATGAACTTAATGAACTTTGGTGTATAAAGATAAAATCATAAGTGAGAGATCTATGTATCTATATATCTGTATATGTATATATTTGATGGAAAAGAAGTGACAGTAATCTGAGCATGACGCAAATGGTATGGAATAAGGGACGGAATGTCCTGGTTTGAGGTAAAACAGAACCAATTTTCTGATTTGTAATTTTACTTTTTAGCTGGGCCTCTTCTAACTGACTGAAGTCTGAAATTAACAGCATCTTGTTCAGAAACTGTTCCCTCTCAGAGTGATAAAACCTGATTATACCAAGGAACGGTATGCACAGAGGCTCTTGCTTAGACTTATTGCTATAACAACCAAGGTCAGCTAACTTCGCTGCTTGCCCCATTAGAGGGTCGGAAGCAGAGAAGCATAGAGACGTCCCACTTGCAGGGAGGAGCAGACGGGACAGGCGACCCAAAGCTGACCAACAGGGTATTCCATCCCATATGCATCACACTCAGTATAAAAGCTGAAGGATCAAAGGGGCAAGGCGCCTCTGGCTCGCTCTTTCTTGTGGCCAAGAAGGCCAATGGCATCCTGGGGTGCATCAAGAAGAGTGTGGCCAGCAGGTCGAGGGAGGTCATCCTCCCCCTCTACTCTGCCCTGGTGAGGCCGCACCTGGAGTACCGTGTCCAGTTCTGGGCTCCCCGGTTCAAGAAGGACATGGAACTGCTGGAGAGGGTACAGCAGAGAGCTACCAAGATGATTAGGGGACTGGAACACCTCTCTTATGAAGAAAGGCTGAGGGATTTGGGTCTCTTCAGTCTGGAAAAGGGATGGCTGAGGGGGGATCTTATCAACACTTACAAATACTTAAAGGGTGGGTGTCAGGAGGATGGGGCCAGGCTCTTTTCAGTGGTGCCCAGTGACAGGACAAGAGGTAATGGGCACAAACTTGAGCATAGGAAGTTCCACCTAAACATGAGGAGGAACTTCTTTACTTTGAGGGTGGCAGAGCACTGGAACAGGCTGCCCAGAGAGGTGGTGGAGTCTCCATCTCTGGAGACATTCAAAACCCGCCTGGATGCATTCCTGTGCAACCTGCTCTAGGTAACCCTGCTCTGGCAGGGCGTTGGACTAGATGATCTCCAAAGATCTCTTCCAACCCCTAGCATTCCGTGATTCTTGGCCACCTGGGCACACTGGTGCCTCATATTCAGTCAGTTATTGACAAACACGCCAAGTCCTTTTCCACCAGACAGCTTGCCAGCCACACTTCCCAAAGCCTGTAGCATCGCACAGGGTTGTTGTGCTGCACCCAAGTGCAGGATCCGGCACTTGGCCTTGTTGTACCTCATACAACTGGCCTCAGCCCATTGATCCAGCCTGTCCAGATCTCTCTGTAGATCCTTTCTACCCTCAAGCAGATCAACGCTGCCACCCAACTTGGTGTCATCTGCAAACTTCCTGAGGGTGCACTCGATCCCCTTGTCCAGATCATTCATAAAGATATTAAACAGAACTGGCGCCGGGGAACGCCACTTGTGACCAGCCACCAACTGGATCTAACTCCATTCAGCACATTTCTCCGGGCCCAGCCATCCAGGCAAGCTTTTTTTTTTACACAGAGAAGAATATGCCCGTCCAAGCTCTGACCAGCCAGTTTCTCCAGGAGAATGCTATTGGAAATGGTGTCAAAGGCTTTACTAAAATTCAGGTAGATGACATCCACAGCCTTTCCCTAATTCACTAAGCAGGTCATCTTCTCACAGAAGAAAATCAGGTTAGTCAAGCAGGACTTGCTTTTCATAAACCCATCCTGACTGGATAAGGAATTGGCTGGATGGTTGCACTCAAAGAGCTGTGGTCAATGGTTTGATGTCCAAGTGGAAACTAGTGACGAGTGGCATTCCGCAGGGGTTGGTACTGGGACAGGCGCTGTTTAACATCTTCGTCAACAACATGCACAGTGACTCTTTATGAGGGATTGTAGCAATAGGATGAGCGGTAACAGTTTTAAACTGAAAGAGGGGAGATTTAGATTAGATATTAGGAAGAAATTCTTTACTGTGAGGGTAGTGCGGGACTGGAACAGGTTGCCCAGATAAGCCATGGATGCCCCATCCCTGAAGTGTCCAAAGACAAGTTGGATGGGGCTTTGAGCAACCTGGTCTAGTGGAAGGTGTTCCTGTCAGTGGAGTTGCAACAAGATGATCTTTAAGGTACCTTCCTTCCAATCTGAACCACTCTATGACTCTATGATAAATGATGGAAAGGGGCTCCTCAGTACTGAGGGGCTACCAGCTCCCTCAGTACCCTTGGGTAGATGTCATCTTGCCCCATAGACTTGTGTGTAAGTGGTGTAGCAGGTGAGCAGATGAGCAGTGGTGAGCAGATGAGCAGGCAGGGAAGCTCATCTTTCCGCACACACAGACAGCCTGCTCCTGAGCCTTTAAGATTTTCTTCTTGAAGAACGTCCAGCCTTTGAGGACTACTTTGCCCTTCAGGACTGCCTCCCAAGGGACTCTATCAAACAGGCCCCTAAACAGGCCAAAGTCTGCCCTCTGAAAGTCCAAGGTAGCAATTTCGCTAACCCACCTCCTTATTTCTCTGAGAATTGAAAACTCTATCATTTTATGATAGCTGTGCCCAAGGTGGCCTCCAACCATCACATAACCCAACATTCCTTCTCTGTTGCAAACAACAGGTCCGGCAGGTCACCTCTCCTAGTTGGTTCACTCACCAACTGCGTCAGAGTTGTATTTCCAGCAGACATCTGGTAAGTTGAGTTCCCCATGAGTCCCTCATGAGTACAAAAGCTAGTGATCATGAAACTTCTCCCAGCTGTTTATAGACTATTCCATCTGCCTCTTCATCTTGGATGGGTGGTCTATAGCAGACTCCCACCACACTGCCTTGTTGGTCTTTCACATGATTCTTACCCATAAACACTCGACCCTTTCACCATTACTGTCAAGCTCTAGACAGTCAAAATACTCACTAACATACATGGCTACCCCACCACCCCTCCTTCCTTGCCTATACCTCCTAGGGAGTTTATAGTCATCCATTGCAGCACTCCAGTTGTGTAGGCCATCCCGCCATGTTTCTGTGATTGCAACTATATCATAGTTTTCCTGCACAATGGCTTCCAACTCCTCCTGTTTGTTGCCCACGCTGCATGCATTTGGTGTAGATGCACTTCAGTTGAGCTATAGATTCTGCCACCTTTTTGGGGGGAGAAGCCCTAATCCCTATGTGACTGTTCCCAGGTGTTTCTGTGGTTTCTAGTGCATTAACAACCTTTATGTCTTTGCTGCCACATGCATCTCCGTCCTGTCACTCCACTGAGATGGCAAAGGTGCTGCATGCATTACTACAGGGACATTTCAAATGTGCTCATTGTGGAACAGGCTGAAGGACTTTGCTAGCACACCATCCCTCAAACATTAGTGTGCCACTCCCAGGCTTATCTCTAGTAAGCCTGGTTTTATCCCCTTTCCCCTTCAAATCTAGTTTAAAGCTCTCTCAACAAGCCCTGCTAACTCCTCATGTCACTCAACTTGTTGATTTCCTCAGGTGCAATTTACATGCCACAGACAACCTGCCTCACAAAACTCTCCCATTTAGTCTGCAGGTCTTCTCTAGGAGATGGAGAAAGGTGCTTGAAACACAGACCCATGCTCTGTTACCACAGAAGGAATGAGAGAGCAACAGTAGCTACTCCTATGGGTGGGCTGCCTTGTGCAGTTTTCCCCCTTCATCAGCAGAAGCAGCAGCCCAGACCTCCAGATAAGGAAGTTCCAGTCCTACAGCACCTACTGATACTGTTCACCTCTAACAGGTAGGTGTGGAGGCCAAGTTTAGCAGCTACAGTCTGCACAGATGTATACTTGCATAAAATCCAGAATTCATCTTCATGAGCCAAAGATGAAGAATCAGTGAAACCATTGGCTATGCTTGTATATTTCTAGCATTTAGGGTCCTGTCCTCTCTCACACAATCACGTGGAAGGATTATGCAGTAACTCCATACTTCACTAACACTGCCTCAAAATGTTTTTCTTCTCTTTTTTTTTTGTCTCTGAACAGAACGAAAAAGAATTGCTCTAGTAGTAAGGTGCAGCAGCACAGCTGGAAGGAAACCAAATTTTTCCTATTATTAGCTTTCTAGAAAGATATTATTCTACTACTGAACAGTATGTTTTGACCCATATTGAGCTTTCCAAATGTTAAAATACTGTAGAGATAAAAGAAAAAGATATCCCGAACAGCTAACAGTTTTCTGAGATGTGATTGTCTTAAAAACTTTTAACATACTGGCAAGGCCCAAGACAGGCTGCAACATTTAAAGATACAATTAATTTCAATTCCTTTTAATAGACTGTAAGCATCTGCCATGATATAAAGTGGAATTTTTTACAATTATATACACAAGAATTTATATATTTATAGATATATTATAATGTAATTACTCTTCCTTTCACCACTTCAGTCATTCCTTCCTTGTACAAATCACATTCTTGTAACAAGTATTTTTGTCTCCTAATCATATATAAGCTGCAGTTATAGGAACTCTCTGCAAGAAAATAAGAGACACAATGTGAAGATAAAGGTTTTTTTTGTTTTCCTTTTTTTTGTGTAGCACAATACAAACTCAAGAGAGGTCAGCTGACTTTCGCCAACAATTACAGCTCCTGCTGTGCAGAAAAACAAAAGAAGAGAAAAAAAACCCAAACGTTAATTGTAGAAACTTTTTACACTGAAAACTAACTAATCATGTATGGGTACATTGTAAAGGTTAGTAAAAGCAAGCACACATTTAGCTTACTTTATTTCAGGAGTAACAATTTCTGCTGCTAAACTGTCTGAAGGCTCTTGTCTTCCCAGAGGCATCAGTCCTGGGTTAGGAAAAGCAAAAAATTTAGCAAGCAGACCAGTAACTTCTTTAAAACACCAGAAGTAAACATTGTTCTGGAAGTTTACAGTTTTAGAGTAATGCTAGAAAACTGTCAGCATAGTCAGGCTACAGTAAGACAGAAAAGCATGATTTCATTTGGAGAATAATCATTATTTCTGTCTTTATCCATTCTGATCAAGTAATTTTATGGTGTATTTTCTGCTCATTAGCTTATCTAAGCACTACAAAGCTGTGCAACATCACACACAGAAATAAATTGCAAAACACGAAACATACGCACATGAGAAAACTTAGTATTTCCCTAAATAAAATTATGTAACTACACAGAAATCTGAAATACATTCTAAAAATATCACTCTGGGCAGAAGACTAAAATTTCTGATTGAGTGAAATAACACTTGAAGTTTTCAAATGCTTACAAAGTTATGAATAGTTGAAGCAGTTTTTCACTGCTGATCTTAGAGGAACTTAAATTTTTTCTGTGCTAAATAAAAGCGTACTCAGTAGTCTCCAGAGAAGTCCTGTAAACTTTAGAAAAGATACATTTAACCTCCTTATCTGCACTTTACCTGTTGTGGTGAGCTGACCCTCCTGAGCTTGTACACATCTGAGCTCTTCAATAGTTTCTTTCAAAGAATCCCTTTCTGTTCTTAATCTCTGAATAATTGGAAAGAGAATGCATATCAGTCTTGGCACTACAAATCCATCTTTAGCAGTACACAAGTCATAAAAGACACATCCTCCAACACTTCAAAAGGAATTTAACGCAACTCTAGAGTTAATTTTAAAATTAAGGCATCTCACTGTTTCATAACAGAATAAAAATAAATATTACATATTCCACATGAACAGTGGGGTTTTTTGAGAAGAGTTGCTGCTCTGCATTACACTTATGGGGGTAAAAATATCAGGATATAAACTTACAAAAATTAAGATATCAATGAAACAAAGTTCTTGTACCAGGTAGTAAACAGCATTCGCTGGGGCTACCCTCTCAGCCATCTTCCTTTCCCCCCTCATTGTGGCTGATTCCAAGGGAAAGGGAAGTGAATTAAGAGACTGTAGACCTTTCCCTCACCAAGAAACCACAGTTTATCCAGGAGTGAAATAAAAAGCAGATGAGTGCACAGCCAACATAACAAACAAACTGCATTAACTTCAATTAACTTTCACTGTCTTTCAACAGTGAAAGTGTGAGCAGCATTTCCATATTCCCTTCTTCCCGTATGTGAACTGGTCTTGCCATTCACCAGCATCTTAGCTACGGAAGAAAACTAGTTGCTTGAGGCTCAATCCAAAGAGAACTGAAGAAGAGGACTGGACCACCTTGGGATCTAGATTATGGGCTCTTCAGTAGCATCAGGCAAATACTCTCCCAATTTGGTACAAGCCCCTTTTGGCAAAAAATGAGAACCTACAGATAGCATCAAGTTTTTGTCCAGAAGGTTGCCAAGATTCAAAAACGAAAGGAGGAAATGGCAACTATGTAAAGATCCAAGTTATTGTTTGCTCCAAAATCAGACATGTCCAGTATTACTAAAAGATCCAGGACAGACCTTGGCTCTGTGTAGGTATGGAATTATGTTAGCTGACAGCTCCTTGCATTTCATCCTATTAGCAGTTTGATTCAGATATATTTTAGATTTCAGCCCAAATGGATCCAGGACATGGAACCACTTTGGCAAAGAACATTTTGGTGAAGTGTGACAGAGGCTTCTGCTGTATTTCTGAATCCTGCAAAGTGAACTCTGGCGCAACCGTCAGAACAATCTGAATAAAGCGTACATTCTGTTAGCACTGAAAGTGGTTTCAAAAACCCTACAGGTGAAAACACTGTGCTTACCACAAATACTACAGAAGAACAGCCACACGGAGGAGTGCTCAAACTCAGCTGCTGAAAGCAAGGATTCTGCAGTCTGCTACCATCAGTCAGAAAACACCAAGTTGATTAACCAAATGCCAGAACATTTTAGTGAATAGAAAAAGCTCTAGGGCTTCATTTGTACACTGCAGACAAAACCAACTCATCACATTACCTTAGCTCTTACCATAAAACACACCACAGAAGTAAAATTCCAAGCTACGTAGGTGAAGGTATCAAACACACTACCACACTTTGCCAGAACACAAAGACAAGGACGAAATCAATTTCAGTAACTGTTTCCAAAATATAACTGACAAGATGCCACTATGTAGCTTGTGACCTGTGGTGGGCAACCTTACTGGTACATATGTGACAATGGGAAACAGAAAGAGTAGGTAATAAAGGTAGTGAATCATGAATTCAAATGTTGAGAGACTCAAGCTGTAATCTGCTTCTCACAGGTGCATATCCATTCAAAAGAATGTATTGAAATACAACATGTGCCCCCCAAAATGCTATTTGCCAGTGAGTAAAACAGAAAACTATATGACAATGGCCTGCAATTCAGATCCTTTGTGCAAGATGAAATGGTCCACCAAGCAATGGGTAAGCCACAGACATAATCTTACCATTGGTCAAACATAACAAAACTGGAAAAAAAAAACTTTAAATAAAGAGCAAGAAAGAAAGTCAGAGCACAGTACAATCTGAACCAAAGGGCAGATGGAAGTGATATCAAGGATAAGCGTCCGCTATAGTTTAAAAATTTAATAAGATATGGAAATTGAAGACCTATGAACAGAAAATAGCTGAAAACTTTCATTTCAAATGCTATTCAAGTGCAGGGGCTGGAAATTTTGGAAAGGAAACATAACTATTGAGGGAAAAGCCTATAGAGATTCTGACGGATGGCTAGATGGACTCATACTTAAAAGAAGCCTAAGAAATTGCTAACTTAAAGTGCTGGCCTTGGTTTGTGATAGTTTGAGGCACCTACATATACATTCCTATGAAACAAGTCAAAATAATCTGGTGAGAAACAATAGTGAGCAAAAGAAGTCTGAAGGATCAGTCTTGGCAAGAGAGGACAGAGCAATTAATCGCAGAATCACTGCAGAATTGCAGATCAGCTGCAAATGACAACAAGGAAGGGAACAGAAGAGTATCCATCCTACGTGTTCCATGTTGGCAGTACAAGATAGATAAACAAGAAGCTGCCATAAAGGCAAGATCGCCACAAAGGACACATCCCTCTACACAACTGCTAAGCTTCTTGCTGCAGTAGTCATGACTCCAGAAAGAGAAGCATGCTGATGGTACCTTAAAGAATACTTTAGAAAAAATGCAACAGGAATATAGTTCTAGGATGATACTGCAGAACGCCTACTTTAGATAGTTTTTCAGAATACTTTACAATTACCCTGGGTGATTATTAACCTTCTCACGGTAAGTGGTCAAGAAACAACTTCAGATCCCAAATATGAAGGCTCTTCCTCTTAAAAATAGGTTGCATATGTTTTTGTACAGTCACTTTATTCCATGCTGTACAGTTCTTAGGTTTAGAAAGGATCTTGTACACAAACGTCAGAAAATTTTAAGTGAAAAAAGACTTCCTGATTTAAAAAGTTTGCTGTAAATAGCTAACTATAATTACCATATCTCTGTGTTGTAAAGGACAAAAAGTTGCTATCACTACTACCAAAAAAATAACACCTTGGCACTTACATCTTTTTCTTTTTGAAGGCTGTCTACTTTTTCTTTCAGTCGTTTGCATTCATAATCTAATTTATCAGCTTTCTTGGATTCTTCAGATAACCTGTTTTGTAGTTCAACTGCCTGTGAGAACAAGAACCAATAATTTGTCTGCAAATATTAAAACAAAATACACAAGACAAAGTAGCCAATTACCATGCACCATGAGTCATGTTGTAAACAAGTAAAATAGTTACCTATAGGATATACTAAAAACTGCTTTCATCAGTTGTTCTATGTTTTAGCAAAACCAACAGCAGTCAAATATTAGATCTCAGCACAAGCAAAAGAAGCAAAAACCGTGAAGTATTTTCAGTACACCTGAAAACAAGAATTTAAGCCCAAGCATGGTTTACAGGAAAAAGCTATATAGTTCTGTGGATCAAAGAGCTTAGGAAAAGTATAAAAACCTCCTGCATTCTGAGAAGCCTAGGAAAAAGAAAAAAAACTCTGAAGAAATCAAATTATCTATGCTTTTGTTAACTCCATTTCACAAGTCTCACTTGGAATTTGACCACCAGTTTATGCAGTCAAGTAACATTTCTTAACCTGGGATTTTCCTAATGGTTTTTAACACACTAACATAAAGATTCAGCCACAGGCTCATAAACAGTTTTCTGTATTTCAGAAGCAAACATTGCTAATGAAGTTGCATGTATACTTTCCACTACAGATCAGTAAAGAGCTTTTAAAACTAAATGAGCAGAAATCTGAAAGCTGAGCGGAAACGATCAGTGAACGGGAGGCAAATCAGTGAAGTCTTGCCTTTTCAAAACTCTCAGCCTTTACTAGCAAAGGCTCATTCCCAGAACATTAATAAAGCTCATAATGCAGAGAGCATGGAAGCAAGTAAGCTGAATAAAGACTGACCTGCAACCACAAAAGCTGAATGAAGACTCAGCTAAAAGACATACAGCTTCTTCAGAAGCAATTAATAAGAAGGCTTTTTCATGGCTTTTAGATTACAGAGAAAGTGATTAAATTAAACTGTGAAGCAAAGCAGTAGCCATACCTACATTAAGACTGTCTAATGGTTCTAATTACCTTTTATTTTCAATGTATATAGCTACAGGAAAATAACTACCAGACCTAAAATCTGCATGGTCTTAAGTCTTAGAAAAGGACTTTGCTGCTGCTGTTCTTAAATTAAATGCTGCAAAAAAAAGCACAGGCCTGCCATTTCTGAGATTATCAGATTAAAAAAAATATATCAAAATGTGAGATATGAAAATATTTCATTTCTCAGGTGTGACATTTATCACTGGGGCTATCAGACTAAGTGCAGGTAAAAAAAAATGCAGGCCTTCAACTGTGATTGTGCCACCACTTGCAAAATAGGTGTATTTTCACCTCAAATGGAAACAAATGCATTAATGTTTGTAATCACTCATGCTATGGTAATGGTATGTAGAAAAACACAGCAGGATACAAATTGTCCTGAATCAGGACTTGGGAGTGTATAGAAAGATATACAGTTACATGGTAATGCAGAAGATTAAAAAAAAAAATGAATTGCCATCACATTTACCGAGCATTATCTGACGTGTGGAATGAGTAAAGCAGGAATCTCGCAGCAAAAAAAAGCAAGACATACTGTTAAAAATATATCAGAATGCACATGCACAAAGGGGCTGAATTAAAGTTACAAAAAATAATCCTGGAATCTTCACATTTCAATTCTTCGTGCTACAATAAAAAGTTTCTTAGAAAATGCTTGTGCTTGCTTTCAGAAAAGTTAGCAAAACCTCTTAAATAAATAAATGCTACTACATTTCCCAGCACAATACACCACCACTAACCTCATCTCACAGAAACTGCTGGGTGGGATGAAAATGCAATTTCCTTGCAGATCACTATAGGAATTTGAACAAAGCACTTTCATCTGCAGAGCACAGGGCTTCTAAGCCAAAGAAATAACTCCTCTGGATGGTGTAATCATGAGTAGGACTGGATCCTTCACACACCAGACAGGACACATTCCACTACAGGGACATGCTAGTGCTCAGCAGTGATGTAACATCAGAATCCTTATACCCGGCTTAATTCTTACAGCACAATTTAGTATTCCCAGAAATTAATTTTGTGACAGCTCATGATTTGCAGGCAGGTCTCGAAAGGAGCCCTGCCTTACAGACACTGAAGGCAAACACACTGTGTGTTCAGAGGCACTGCGTTTAGGTGAATAAAACTCACATCTGTCACAGAGGCTTATTCCAGTCTCAGCCAACAAACAGTTTTGCACAAGTCAACAGCTCCTCAGCCATGAAATTCCACCCATAAAACACAGGGAAAGATGAAGAAAAGGAGTCCTTTTGCAGCACAAATGATGGGACTGCCCTTTTCAAAACTCTTATTGTTGGTGAAATAAGATTGATCAGATGCAGATGTCAAGGTTACACAACTATATCACATGCTCAGCTGTTTAATGGAGCTAAATACTTGTTGCCAGTAAACGTGATACTACTCATGTATGAAAGGCCATGGCTCTCTACATTTACTTTTCCCTTTGATTGTCTGTTATTTCAACATTTTTCTTGTCCAGGTTCTTTTTTTTCTGATGGAATCACTTGGACTTTATTTACAATCAGCCCATAGAGGCTGAAGCTAGTTGTTTTAATAACTAAGATGGCCAGGTGCAGGGAAAAAGCTATCAAGTCTTAGGGACACACATTGCTCCTGGGCTTGCAAAGTTGTTAGCGGTTGTTTATTTATTTTTATTCTGCTGTAAACTGACATATATGGACCTCTGTGCCATGACCATTCGAGATTATGAGAAGGCAGAAATACAGAGCGGGCACTACTACTTTAACGAACCACGCTCTGCCTGGCCCTGTAACAAGAATCCCAGAATGATGTCATGTCAATATAGCATAGAAGCAGAGAGAAGATTAAGCCCATCTTCCACCTTTACAGAAATAGAATCACATGACACTCTGATAAGCAGGCAGCCTTTCACTCCAGAGAGTGTGCTGGTCACACGTTTTGTACTCTGCTGGGTTCGTATACACAAAGATGACATGTAACCTTCTCTCTTCATAACTGGACAAATTAGAACCTTAAAAAAAGAGGTTACTTAACCACAGGAATAACTTACCTCAGCTGTGGTGCATTCCCCACTGCTGGAAATTTCTAAGTGAAAAGTGGATACTTTTTCTGAAAGAAGAGGCTCTAATCCAAGCCCCACTACTGAACACAAATTAGGAAAAATTTGAGAAAAAAAAAACCCTTAACATCTGTTGATTTTTTAAAAGTAAGAAATACTGCTTATTGGCAAACTAGTAGAAACTTGAAATAATGATAAGAATTGCAGGAAATAAGGACAAAGGTAGTCCCTACAAAACATGGAAGTCTTGTAAACGCAAGGAGCTGTTTGTTCATAATTTCTTTTTTACTTTGAGGCATTAGCCATGTTATGAAGATAAAGTGTTCGACAATACAGAGAACTGTTGCATTGATGATGTCTGTTCTCACCTGTCTCTTGTACGTTTCCAGTTGACTGCGTGCTGCGTTGGCCTTCCTTAGCTCTTCTTCCAGGCTCACGGTATTCTGCATGTACATTGTATTCTTCTCTTCTAAGAGTTTCACTTGCCGTCGCAAATCACCCAAGTCTTCCAATTTCTTTTTGTATGACTCTACCTGGCTTTCTAACTTGGCTACTTTATCAGAAGAATGCCTGGAGGGACAGATTTATACCAAATTTGTACTCCGAAAACTAACAAAATGAAATGTCCTGAAGCTTTCTCAGTATTTTGCCTTAATGTGGAAAACATTCTGAGACATCATGGGGAGACCAAGAAAGCAATCATATCCTCCCCTATTACTAATGTTTTCACTTTTAAATTGTCTTCTTCCCTCCCATAATTATTTGTCAACTCAGCTGCCAATGAAAGTACTTTTAGTCACAATCGCTCTCCCAAATACAGCCTTCTTATCTGCTTCCAATCTTAACTGTTAAAGTACCTTCACTCCCACACATTTCCTTTCAATTCTAAATCAATCCTCAGTCCCGCATTTTACAAGGGTAAAGAATAAAATTTTCTGCCCTTCGATTTTTTCCAATGATAGCCAGGAATAAAGTCATAAAGATCTATCTCCTGGGCAGCATACACTCGGTGACACAGAAATACTGTAACAACTTTGGAACCTGATTCCTTCTTGTCTTGGTTTCTGCTGGGATAGCATTAATTTTCTTCCTAGTAGCTGCTGTGTTTTGGGTTTAGTATGAGAATAATCTTGATAACACATATTGTGTTAGTTGTTGCTAAGTAATGTTTACATTAGTCAAGGATTTTTTTAGCTTCCGTAGAAGCTGAGAGGGAACATATACAGGACAAGCTGGACAAAGGAATATGCCATACCATAGACATCACGGTCTGTATATAAATGGAGGTTGGTCAGGGGACAGGAATGTGTGATTGCTGCTCAGGATGGGCTGGGCAACCCATCATCAGGTGGTGAGAGTGACTTGTGTTGACTCTGAGGGAGCTGGCAGAAGTCATTGCTGGGCCGCTCTCCATCATCTTTGAAAGGTCCTGGAGAACAGGCGAGGTGCCTGAGGACTGGAGGAAAGCCAGTGTCACTCCAGTCTGTAAAAAGGGCAAGAAGGAGGAGCTGGGGAACTACAGGCCGGTCAGCCTCATCTCCATCCCTGGAAAGATGATGGAATAGCTCGTTCTGGGAGTCATCTCAAGGCATGTGGAGGAAAAGAAAGCTATCAGAAGTACTCAACATGGATTCACCAAGGGGAAATGATGTCTGACTAACCTGATAGTCTTCTATGATGGAATGACTAGATGGATAGATGAGGGGAGGGTGGCAGATGTTGTCTACCTTGACTTCAGCAAGGCATTTGACACTGTCTCCCCACAGCATCCTCATAGGAACGCTTAGGAAGTGTGGATTAGATGAATGGACAGTAAGGTGGATAGATAACTGGTTGAAAGACAGAGCTCAGAGGGTTGTGATTAGGGGCACAGAGTCTACTTGGAGGTCAGTGATGAGTGGTGTTCCCCAGGGGTCAGTACTGGGTCCAGTCCTCTTCAATATATTCATCAATGACCTGGACGAGGGGATAGAGTGCACCCTCAGCAAGTTCGCTGATGACACAAAGCTGGGAGGGGTGCCTGACACAGCAGAAGGCTGTGCCACCATCCAGAGAGACCTGGACAGGCTGGAGAGTTGGGCAGAGAGGAGCCTTATGAAATTCAACAAGGGCAAGTGTAGGGTGCTGCTCCTGGGGAGGAATAACCCCATGCACCAGTACAGGTCGGGGGCTGACCTGCTGGAGAGCAGCTCTGTGCAAAGAGACCTGGGAGTCCTGGTGGACAACAGGATGACCATGAGTCAGCAATGTGCCCTCGTGGCCAAGAAGGCCAATGGCATCCTGGGGTGCCTCAAGAAGAGTATGGCCAGCAGGTCGAGGGAGGTCATCCTCCCCCTCTACTCTGCCCTGGTGAGGCCGCACCTGGAGTACTGTGTCCAGTTCTGGGCTCCCTGGTTCAAGAAGGACAGGGAACTGCTGGAGAGGGTACAGCAAAGGGCTACCAAGATGATTAGGGGACTGGAACACCTCTCTTATGAAGAAAGGCTGAAGGACTTGGGTCTCTTCAGTCTGGAAAAGGGATGGCTGAGGGGGGATCTTATCAACACTTACAAATACTTAAAGGGTGGGTGTCAGGAGGATGGGGCCAGGCTCTTTTCAGTGGTGCCCAGTGACAGGACAAGAGGTAATGGGCACAAACTTGAGCATAGGAAGTTCCACCTACACGTGAGGAGGAACTTCTTTACTTTGAGGGTGGCAGAGCACTGGAACAGGCTGCCCAGAGAGGTGGTGGAGTCTCCATCTCTGGAGACATTCAAAACCCGCCTGGATGCATTCCTGTGCAACCTGCTCTAGGTGACCCTGCTCTGGCAGGGGTGTTGGACTAGATGATCTCCAGAGGTCCCATCTATCCCTACCATTCTGTGATCCTGTATCACTTCATTTTGTATATTCTTTTACCATTATTATTAGTCGTAGTAGTATCTTCCTCTTCTGTTACTGTTCTATTAAACTGTCTTTATCTCATCCCACAAGTTTTTTTCCCCTCCTTTTCTCCCTCTTCTCCCAACTCTACTTGGCATGGGAGCATGGGGGTGGGGTGGTGAGTGGCATGGGAATGAGCAAGCACCTGAGTGGTCCTACTTGCTGGCTGGGTTTAAATGATGACACTTCAAAAAAAAAGGAAAAAAGAAAAAAAAAAAGAACGGAAAAGCTCCGTTCAAAACATTTCAGAGTTTTTTCAGTCCACCTGGGTTTACTGCCAGGACAGCAATAGCCTTCACCCCCAATAAACAACACCCCCACTACTATAACTGTCCCCAGTTTCATTTTAGAACTAACTGATTTACGGACTCTATTTCCTATGAAATCTGCAGAATCCTCCATTGAACTGATGGTCAATTTATGGGACACCGGGGCAAGCCAAATCTCCTTAATCCTGAATAAAGTGCAGAGCTTCTCTATAGGGCAAGGAATTACTCTTTGAACCCATGCTGCCCACATAGATAGTTTATGGAATTGTGCAGCCTGATGGGCTCATTCCTTATATTAATGACAGAGAAGGTAAAGACAGATAGCCTTGGTAGAAAGCTGCTGGTGAATTAGAAAATGCAGCATGAAAATAACCCTTGCTAGACTTGCTAGGAGAAGTGATACAGGTGAGTAGTGTATGCTGTTCTGAATAACCCATGGCAGCATGATGCCGGTACTGAGGGATTATGTTCCATAGTAAAAGGGGCTTCCTTACCCTATAAACCCCTAGTATCACCAAGTCTCAACAAATTTGGGTACTAAAATCCAGTGGCAAAGAGAACTGTAATGGATGTTGTTCATATTAGCATTCTATGATGAACCAAAGCACCACCCAAAGTTCAAATAATGCAAACCCAAGACAGGAAAGGGTCTAGTTCCCTGATGAGAACAGATGCCCAAGCCATGATGAAGGTAAGTAGAGAATACTCAAGAGTCCAGTGAGTGACTTGTTATAAGATGGTGCAGGATTGCTAAGTTTACAAATAGTTATTGATTAGATATGTAATAAATAACTAATTTATTTAAGCACAATTGTGTGGTGGTCTGTGTTAAAGTTAAGTACTGGAGGATCTGAAAGAACCTTAGCATCGAGGAAGTTTTTATATTTAATATCAAAATTATTTAAACAAAAGCTAATGAAGACTTAAGTACGCAAATTATATGGATTAAAAGTTAATAGTTAAAAAATGACTAATAGAACAGAGTTTACCTGAGTACATCTATCTCATCCTTCAAAGACTGAGCCTCCTCTGCCAAGGTAGTAAGCTCTTCAGTTTGTTGTCTCAATTCAGCAATTTCCTTTTCTAGTTCTTCACAGCGTATTCGATAGTCATCTTTGGCAGCTTCTAATCTGTAGAAATGAAGTCAAACAGAAAATAATTTCTCAGCTTCAGCCACAGTTACCTTTCCTCCTCATCATCCTCTCTAAAAACACATGAAACAACCTTCTGGTGCTGTGAAGGAGAACAGCAGCCCAATATGCTTATTCAAAAACATAGAAGCAGATTGACTTTTTTGATGGTCCCAATTTGGTATGAGTCCTTCTATTTGGAAGATAACAAGGTTAACGTATGTTCTCAGGAAGACAAATCCTGAGGTTTTTCTATCATAGTAATTTTTCACAATGGAAATTCAAGCAGAAGTTTCCACCTTTTTTCTTGTTGGGGGATACTGAGTTTGAGCATGATGTTTTTATCCTAAGATACTGTTCAGCTGTTTAAATTCCTATACACCTTCAGTAACATTGACCTGATTGTCAGATGTTCTAAACGCTGTAGAGCTCTCACCAAGGTGGCTTTATTTATTTATTTATCTACTTATAAAGAACCTGTGCCCATGCAGTACCTCTGAAAAACCAAGTCATACATTTAGTTACCTAGTTAGCAAGCAAAGAACTCAAGACGACCAAAGTTTCTGGAGTGAACTACTTACATACAGTACACACAGGCAAAGCTGCATTAACCTGGCAGCGAACAAAGGGAGTAACTAAGAGAAACTTTGTCAAAGCATTTTGAAGGAACGGAAGAGGATACAACCTGGAACATAAAGTCCTATCGTCATTTTTGATCTGAAATTAAAATAAAAACAATCCAGAAAAGGAGGTATGGGCCTGGGGAAAAAAAAAAAAAACACAACACCAAACAGAAAAGAAAAAATAAAAAGGTATTCTATCCACTATTTCAAGGAGTCCAAAAAGTATCTACAAGAATGGGGATAGTAAGTAGGCCATTTAAACCATACGCAACAAAGATTTAGATTGTGATAGACCAGAATTGTCAATGGACATAAAGAGGCAAGACTAGGAGAAAAACTGTTGTACCACACCAGACATCAGTTAGGCTGTACATATGTCCTGCTTGGTCAGTTAGAGCTGGAGAAGGAACATACACAAATTTCCATTAGAAACCACATGCTATGAAGGCAGGGGAAGGAGGTAAAGGAGGTTAGGAGATGAGTCTCACATGTGAAAAGGGTTTAGAAGGACTAGAAAGACCTTCAGAACCTGAAACAAGAGTCAATAGGCAGTGCTGATATTTTGCATATGGGGAGAAAACCCGTTCAAACAGCAACTGATAACAGGCTCAGGTAGAAACCATTCCAGAGCACAGAGATGAATAAGGAGAGATAAAAGGGGATAGAAGAGAGACATCACTACATTATTTCTTTACACGGTCGATGCATGGAAAACAGAAAACCCGGCACTAGCTGCTGTGAAACACTGAACATTTTTCGAGAAACTGAAGGGAGAGGGTGTGTCCAAACATGCAGGAGAGAGGCTTAGAAAAAGGAAGGGGGAAAATGGCAAAACAGGTGAAAAAACAAAGCTACATGGCAGACGACATAACAATTAGGCAAGAACAACCATAAAAGGACAGAAAGAGTAGAAAAGCTGCTTATGTAAAGAAATACCATAGTTTCACTCATAAAGGATAGGAAAAGTACAACAAGAAGAATGAAAATATGAAGTGCACCAGCTTTCTTCAGCAGAATAGGCTTACAGAGCCTGAAAGCAACAATCAAAAAGACCAGAAAGGATATTTAAAGAGGAAATGTATTTCCACATGTTGAGGAAATGCAAATGAAGAGCAGAGCTCACTTAAGGATGATCTCCATGTTTCAAATACGAAACAATTCGGTTTCAAACACAGAGAAGGATACCCTTTGCTGTATAGTAACACTACCTGTAGTACTGCCCATAGCAAACTTTCAGCTAGGAATTCCTACACCTTAAAAGTACAAATCAGATTAATTTACATGGAGGAAAACATGCTACTTTTCATTCTGATTTTGAAAAACATGGGTGAAATGATTGCACACAAACAATTCAAAATAACTTCACAGAGTAGAAAATGACACGCATACAGCACTTCATCATTAAGAAATCATGTATTTTTTTTTATGCCGGAGCTTGCAAAGAGGTAGATCTTAACACGTACATTACTGTAAAAACTTCACTAATGTGGTTATACCATCCATTATACTAATTCATAATTGACAGCAGGACCAGAAGCATGTAAGTCATGTTGACAGCTACAAACAAACAATCTAGCCAAGTGTAGGTTTTCTACCTGAATGTTTCCTCTTGGAGTTGTTCTAGTTGTGTCTGCAGTTGCAAGTGCCTACGACCTGCAGGGCTGTTGGGATCTTCGATAGAATCAGACTGATTTAAACGTTCCATCAAAATCTGGTTCTCAGCAAGCAAGCTGCTCTTTTCCTCCTGGAGGGCTGCAACCTGTTGTAATAAAAGCGTAAACTGGAATAATTGAGCTACCCAGCTATAGAGAGCAATTTTATTTTCGTGTGCATAATAAAGTATCAATACAACCCACAAATGGAAACACACGGGCTTCAATAATCACATTTCACAAGAATATACTGTAACATTGCTATGTGATGTAACCAACATAGTGCAACATTAGGGGCAGATTTACCACACAGAAAATGTAACTGTTCTTAACTGGCACAAGCATCTAAAGAAAAAGTCTTAGTTATCACTGAAGATAACTTCATTATAATGAAGTCTGCATACTTTCACAACAAATAAAACTATCCCTCCACAGTAAAGCTGTTAAAACTGATTTCCAGAAGAAACAATGCCTATCAGTCACACAGAATATCCAAATCTGGATACCCAAGGGATGGCTGTGCCCTTCCAACTTTTTTTTTTTTTTTTTTTTTTTTTTTTTTTTACTTCAGCAGCCAATTGCAAGTAGACCTAAAACAGGAACACAGACCCAAAGATGACTCAGTTTCCGCCAACGTTGTGAAAACAGGCAATAATGCGAAGAACCCAAAGTGCTGCAACTCAAACTACAGCTGAAGCATGGGTTCATGTATGTATTACTAAATAGAAGAGAACTAACATGCAGGAGGAGGAGGGGAAGAGAGGGAATGTGAACATCTCAACAGAAGGAAATGCTTCAATAAGAGTTTGAATAATCTAATACACCAAAATGAACCATGACACACAAATGATCTTCATTAATTCTAACAGGTACAGAACTGCTTGGCAAAAGCCTGAATTATACTCCAAAGTAGGGTGGCAAAGGCAATGCCTTCTGGGGCTCCCACTTAGCACTCTTCATGTCTTCTGGATAAAGTACACATGGTTAACAGTAAGGCTTAGCTGACAGACTACAGTAACTTCTGATTGAGATTTAACTCTTAACTGAAACTATTGCAGCAGCATAACCTCTGTTAGTTCTCTAATGCAAGAGTTGAACCACACAGCTCAACTCCTTTCTTCCTGAATGAAAATACGGTTTTCTTATGAATCATCTTAATACTGGCAACATTGCATCAAGGTAAGAAAACAATGAAATTCACTCCGCTAGGACAAGTAAAGCAAAAGAATTACTGTGCAATTTTCATCTCCCTTTTAAAAATTATGTTTCCACACTACTCTTATTGTTTTCAGCTGCCTAAAAATTAACACATCTCTTTCCCACTTCAAAATTAATATGCACGATATAGTAAACCTACCTGCATATCTAACTCATGACATCTCTGGGCAATTTCTTCTTTTGTTGCTAGTGCTTCATTTAATTCTTCCGTAGTTTTCTTCAGCTACCATAAACAACAAATATTTATAGTTTCATCACTCTGTAAAGCATCTAAAAATATTCTGAACTACATGACTGTAAAATTATTTTTACATTCTAAGTCATACATTAGAAGTTATAGTCATACATTAAATTTTTGGAAAACTGAGGCAATCCTGCTCTTATAAAGAAACAATGAAGCAGATATGATTACTGTTCAGTTTGCGTGACAGTAAAAAGTAAATAAACCTAAAAGTAATATTTGGTCTTACAAAAATACATCAGAATTATCCCATCTATTCAATGAATTGAGTCAAAAAATCCTGAAGAACTTGGGTCTGAAGAACTCACCAACTATGTACATCGAAAAAATTGTCAATGCCACTTTTCTTTACAGATGCAAAGAGTGCATAATTTCACTTTTCAATCTACTGTTCAAATACAGAAAGGACTGGAAGGTGGAATACAGGGAATAGACAATTAGGATAAAATCTCTCTAGTCACTGTAAGCTATTCTTATTGCATAACAAGAATACAACTAACATGGTGATGGCATGAAAAAGGGCACTGAATCTTGTAAGCAGTAAGAAATACTCAGATATTTCCCTTCCAAGGCTCTACATTCAACGACACTTATCTTGCAAGTTTGCATATAAATGCAGTTAAGGTAACATAAAAAACATAGCTACAAGAAAATTAGCCTGATAAAACAGGTGCGTGCATATTATGTATACAGAGATATAGATATGTATTATTATATACGATGAATTTTAAATGGGCTTTCACAAGATGGGCATCATCGTATCTAATTTTTTCAAGTTCATTTCTCAAGGGCCTGTAGACATACAAAATTTAATTCCATCTGCCAGAATTTACATACTTCTGCAGAGAAGGCATGATGGCATAACACAGGGAACACCACTGTACTATACTTCTTCTCAATGAGAAAAAAAAACTGAGGAAGTAAGACAGTGTTAGCATGAGGTTAAGCTAGTAAAAAAAACAATTGCCTTTGCATATTCTTTATGTATGATTCTTTTTGAAAACTTCTCTTACATATTGTAACAGTTCCCAGGACTGCTTTGAGGATTTTTGAGCCACATGTATGGGCTTTTTTTAAAACCAATTTTGGAAGTAGAAACTGGCAAAAGAAGTTTTATTTAAATATTACACATTTTTTCATCCCTCTTTCTCAATACCCAAAGATTTGCAGCAGTCTGCAGTTTTGCATACATACAGCTAGACTTGTTTTCCAAATTGAGTTTTTCTCTCATTAAATTCACAAAATGGGTAAACTCAATTTGTAAAGCAAAGGACTTGAAATACTGAAATTTGGTTTTCCACTCCTTATTTGAATTTCCCACAAAACCCTTTCAATATTAAAGAAAAACATGACAGATTTCTTAATAAAGCAAAATGACTGGCCACTGATGTGCTATGATTGAAGGAAAAGAAATGTCTAGTCTTAGATACCTGCCGATCAAGGTCAACGTAAGCATCATTTCCAACAGAGACTGGAGACTCTTTACTCATCAACTGCAATTAGATTACACTGGATTAGAAAAAGCAAGGATTTATTCTTATATTAAAAGCTAAGCTTCAATGAAATACCAAGCTGATTTTAAATTTTTGGGAGCTTCAATCTAACTTCATTCAGAAGTTCTTAACTTCATTTTTATATATGACATATTCATAAACAAGTACAGAAAGAAATCTTCAGAATTTATGATGTTTAAAGCACTATAAAAGAAAACTTATATAATCTCTTTTTTTTCTCTCTGAAAATGCACATTCTTGATTTATAATGAAACCTACAGTACACTCTGCTAAGCATTTTGCTGAAGTCGCACTGGAATGATAGCAGCTATCAACACACCATGCAACACCTGCCTTTAATTGTCCTCTGCCAGTGGTTTTTGTTTTCTGATCACCTGGAAGTTCACATCAATTTATTTATTTAACTAAAGTTGGAGAGCTATCTATCTCAGATAATTATGAAAAACAAAGATGATCAAAATTCCTGCTCTGGAGTTGTCTGTAATTTCCAAATTTAAAAAAAAAATTCTATAGATACTACTCCTGAAATGAGTATTACAATTTCTTAGTATACTAACTTATTTTATTGCAGGAAAGGCTGGTAACAATTTTAGTCTAGCAAACATTACTTTTACCCATGACTTTTTTTTTAAATAAAAAAAAGCAAGCAAGCCCTCTAAATTGACTGATGTTCTTACTCAAACATAAAAAGCTGATAAGAAAGTAAGTTTTCTTTCAGTAACACAGCTAGTTAAAAGCTAAATCAAATGTAACAGAAGCTGCCGCCCAAAGACCTCCTCCCACCCACCTCCGGCAAACATATTAAGGTAAAGTTATTATTGAAAGTTTTAAGCAACAAAAAGGAGCAGCCTTCCAAATGAGAATATATTGTAACTAACGCAAAAGGCAGCCTTACAGAACAACACTGATGGTTTCTGTTATCCTGTCCAAATACAAAATGTTTTATGAATTCTCCAATGGCATGATTCATGGAAGTTACAATCAAAAAGGCTCAATCCTAACCAAAATCAGGACAAGATTTCTTTTCTAAGGCCTCCTGTCCAGCCTGGTTACTCTCTCCAGAGACAGGGCTTCCTTTATTCCTTTCAGAAATCAGTGCTTTTGCATTACTTTTCATTGGCAAAGCTCCTTGGATACACAGCACAGAGCTTTCATTTCTTCTACATCCTTACTGCTTATACCACTGTGTACAAGAGAAAAATCTGTTTGACATTTACATCATTCAAATATTTATACATTTCATTTCTCTCCCTTTCCCATCTCCTTAACTGCGATTTAGCCACATACTCCATGCCTAAATTCACCTATATGTCCTCCCAGACTTTGATGATGTGTGTTGCTAACTGCTGAATTCCTTCCATTTTGTCTACAATTTTACAATGACAAACTACTCTGAAATGAAGCATTCCACGAAGCTCAGATTCTCTGTAACAGTAATTAAAAAGTCCCTAGCCTCTGAGCTATCCCCTGGAAAATGAAGTGGCATTACAAATTTATATTTAATTTAGGGCCACGTTTTCTAAATTGATTATCATTTGGCCATCCAAAACAAGAATTTCCAATCCCTCTCTGCTCTGTAATGTTTATACATACTTCAATTACTCCATTTCCCTAGTTCATGTTTAAATGCTTTTCCAGATGATTAACAGGGATATCCATACTAACCAAATACTGAACTCTTTGCCCTATTCTATATCCCACAACACTGTTCACAAACATGCTTCAAGTAAGTTCCACCCATTAAGCCAGTACTTTCCAAGGGGCAGGTCCCAGACTGCATGCAGCCTATAAGGGTGTACAACAATGTGTCCCTGACAGCCACCACCCCTTTCTGTTCCTAGCTCAACTTCCCCCTCAGAAACCCAGTTTAATGGGCTTGCCCAAGACTTTACTGTGGGAGGAACACAAGAGGCCGCACAACCCACTAGAGGCCACTGTGGTATTGCTGCTTTCTGTGAATTAGTTTAAAGGAGTCAGGCCGAGGCCAATAATATAATCCCTTTATTCTTCAATAGCTTTTGCCATCTCTCCCAAAACTTCCTATCCTTGAAAACCCTTTGCAGAACTGTCCAAAAAAGAGGACATTAGCTGGGAAAGGATTAGGCAGTGGAGATACATGCTGTGGATTTAGCATCAATGTTACACAGAATTTATGAATTTAACTCCACGGAGTGCATCAGGAATGTCATGGGAAGTATGCATAAGGCACTGAGGGCAAGAGCCACAGACACACGTGCAGATGACTGACTCAATGCAACAAAAAGCATTTTTCAGTCTTACAGCCTGTGATATGGTTGGGATGCTAAAGTAGAAATCTAAGGGATTGTGCTGAGTGCAGCAGCACAATCAGAAAAGGAACAGGAACAAGATTGCCAGATTACTCACATATTTTGCATATTTAGAATGAAGACTTGAAGTAGCATAAGCATTTGTCCAAGTAATCAAAACACCATTTAAATTCAAAAGAGCTTATTTTGTGGTGAAGAGGTCAGTCTGGATTTTAAATGGTACAATAACCTGGACAGCAAGACAATTTTTATAATTCTTTGTCTAGTTTTATGAGAAGCAGTTGTTATTCGCTGTTAATCCTTTACATCTACACATTTTCATGCTCATAGCTTTGGTATGATGTCTTACAAAATACTTGTAGATCTGCTAATTTTATATTATTAAAACCTTCACATTTTAACTGCTTTGCTTGTGAAACGTGAACAAGTTGTGTTGTCATGGATACATAAAGATTAGGGAAGGGGTAAAACCGTCACAAAATCTGCAGGCATGAATAACCTGAATTATGAGTGCTTTTTTTCCCCTACACATGATCTGCATGATTTTGCAAACGCAGCTGCACCACTTAGTTGATGATGTTAAAAGCTCAAAACATTTGCTTTATCTGAAGTGTGTCCTCTAAAGTTGCTAATAACAAGCTCATTTAAGTGCCCATGAAACAATGTCAAAATCCAGCTCCTGTACTCCAAAGGCTGTGGTTTGTTTGTGTTTGTTTGTTTTTTTTTAAACATCTTTTTGTTTGTTTGGTTTTTAAGAATCAAGGCTATGTATTACACAGTCCTTTAGTGCAGCTGGACTTTCTTCTTCCTCCAGACCCACAGAAAAAATTTTCTGTCATTTCCTAGCTATTCAAAAGCCACTTTTACTTCAGACAAAATGAACTTTTAAATAGTCAGGACAAAATAAAGGGGGAGAAAAAAAAAAAAACCACAAAACCAAACAACTTCTACTTTGTGGAAGTAACACAATTGGTATTAATCCAGGCAGGAAGTACCTTTTGCTATGGACCCCAGGCGAGTTTTAACGTTACCTCTAGTACTTTGCTGTTAAGAGCCTAGTCTGACTCTCAGCGAGACCTGCATTGATACCTGCTAAGTGATTAAGTTTAGAGACGTTCTAAAGAGCACAGGCAAACAATTTCTTCAGCTCACAACTCATCAATAATGAGCTTGTCTGCTCAAAGAAAAGACTTAGAAAATGACAGCACAATTTCCAAAGGATGTCAAGGAAAGGAAAGGAAAGGAAAGAGAAATACATAACGGTCAAAGCAATTTCTGTAAGGAAAGACTTTTGGTCTTTAAAAAAAAACCCCTGCAAATTATGAAATTAAAATTATACATAGAAATATATTTATTTCAAGTAATAATAAATTATAATAATATAAACAGAATATAGGAATTTATATTACAAACTCTACAATATGTAATTTATAATTACATGTAATATTTTTTTACAATTTTTTGATAGTTACATCATTCTTGCTCTTCCTCTACCTTGTGCACAGCTTGCATTTAGAAATCCACATATGCACATTAGAATCTAAGAATCTAAGTGGTGGCAACACACCAGATCAATTTGACCGCACTGAAAAAATAACAGAAAAGCATTGTTCTATTTATATGACCTTTATGGAGCAAGAGGCTTATTTTATTTTAAACATTGAAAGAAGTGAAAAAAGGAAATGCTGAAGAGTCACAAGTTACTAAAAAACCTTAAACAACAAAATAAAATTTAAAAAGTAAAATGCTCCTTCCACTTAAAAATCAGATTCTTCATGCAAAAAAGTGAAAACAGGGCAGAGGCTTGTTTCTACTGTGCCTCATGAAATATTTTATGAGTAAGATGATTTATGAAAACCAAAGAAGTATATGTGCTTTGCTGAAACAGAAAAATGGATTACATAATACATCAGCAAAGCTTAGAGAGGTCTTTTTACATACCTAATTTTGAAGAAAGAGTACCTGCATGTCAAATGCTTTGAAATGCTTGGATTAGGTGACATACCAACTTTTCAAATATGCATATATAGCTATTTTCCTAGACACTTTATTTTGGTGTCTCCTACACATTGCTTAGCCCAAGTCACTTGGATTCTGAGATCTACTCTGAGTTCAAGAAACACAAAAAACCTCCTTAAATCCAGTGAAGTTTCACCAGATACAGACTGCAGGTGCATCTCTGCAGAGACACTCTGGATCTAAACTGTTCTTAGAATCACAGAATATATCAAGTTGGAAAGGACCTATAAGGATCATTGAGTCCAACTCGCTGCTCCTCACAGGAGTACCTAAAACTAAACCATATGACTAAGAGCACTGTCCACATGCTCCTTGAACTTGACAAGCTTTTTGCTGTGACCACTTCCCTTTTCCAGTGACTGACCACCCTCTCAGTGAAGAACCTTTTACTAATGTCCAATCTGAACTTCCCCTGACACAGCTTCACACTGTTTCCTTGCAGCCTGTTGCTGGTCACCAGAGAGAGATCAGCACCTCCCCCTGCACTGCCCACCTTGAGGAAGTTGTAGTCTGCAATGAGGACACCCCTCAGCCTTCTCTTTGCCAAGATGAACAAACCAAGTGACCTCAGCCACTCCTCCTAAGTCTTGCCCTTGAGACATTTCACTATCTCGGTCACTCTCCTCCAGACACACTCTAATAGTCTAGCGTCGTTCTTAAACTGAGGTGACTAAAGCTGCAGAGTACTTGAGATAGGGCTGCACCGGTGCAGTATAGAGTGGGACAATCACCTCTCTCAACGAGCTAGCTATGCTATGCTTGATGCACCCCAGGACACGGTTGGCCCTTCTGGCTGCCAGGGCACACTGTCAACTCACATTCAACTTACTGTCAATCCAAAACACCAGATGTCTTACCACAGGGCTGCTCTCCAGCCTCTTGTCCCCCAATTTGTACATATAACCAGGATTACCCCATTCCAGGTGGAGAATCCAGCACTTGCTCTTCTTAAGTTTCAAACGGTTGGTGACTGCCCATGTCTTTAGTCTATCCAGATCTCCCTGTAAGGCCACTCTACACTTGAGGGAGTCCGCAGCTTCTCCTAGTTTAGTATCATCGGCAAACTTCCTTAACGTACGTTTGATTCCTGTGTCCAGATAACTTATAAAAACATTAAAGAGCACTGGCCCTAAAATTGACCACTGGGGAGCCTCACTGGTGACTGGCTGCCAACCTGATGCAACCCCATTTACTGTAAGTCTTTGAGCCTGACCCATCAGTAAATTGCTCACCCAGAGTATTATGGACTTACCTATATGTAGGGTGGACGTTTTATCCAGAAGGATACTGTGAGAGACAGTATCAAAAGCTTTGTTAAAAATCAAAAAAACCCACATCATCTGACTTCCCTTGTTCAACTAGATAGGTGACCTTGTCATAAAAGGAAATTAAGTTGGTTAAGCAGGATTTTCCCCTTGTGAACCCGTGCTGGCTATGACCAATGACTGCTCTATCTCTCACGTGTTTTTCAGTAGCTCCCAGAATAATCTTCATAATTTTGCCAGGCACTAAAGTGAGACAGGACTGTAATTACCAGGGCCTTCCTTCTTTCCCTTCTTGAAAACCGGGACAACCTTTGCTAGCTTCCAGTTGCCTGGGAATTCTCCAGGCTCCCAAGACCATTGAAAAATAATGGAGAGAGGTCCTGCTGTCAAGGCGTCTCAAAGTCTTTGAGACACTTTCTGACCTCTTTGTTAAGCACCTGAGATCCTCCTCTTGTGGTTCTCAATGCCTTGGATTTCTAAGCTACTTGGAAGGCAGCATTAAAACCACTCAGAACTGCACCAGTACCTGAATAGTAAGCTTTTTGATTCACTGAGTTTCAAAAATCTGTTCCAGAAGAACAGACCCTTATCCTGTGATTTGTTCCCATTTTTGCTCCACGTCCCTAAGAAAAGGCACAAACACTAAAAAAGTTCAATGCCTGCTCATCAAATCCCCAAAATTGCGGTCTGCTTCAGATCTGGCTATTTTACCAAATGAAGGAGATTTTTGCAATAATCACACAGGAGATTTTCAACAGAAGGAGGGAGGATAAGAGAAGGTTTACTATTTTAAGACAGTGCAGAATAAAGGGATGCTGAAAGTTGTGTTTAATAAAAGAGGACATTAGAAAAATCCACCAAAACATTTTATTGCATAAAAAGAATGCAAAAGTAAAATATTTTTTACTTTTGTAAAAAAGTAAAATGCAAAAAACTCAGACAAACTGATGCTTGGCAGCACTGACTTGAAGGTGATTTAGCATAAGGATTCTTTCAATGCTCACTTCAAAAGTCCTGTCTGCAATGTTACAGATAGCATTCAACATACAGACATCAGTATGTCCAACAGCATGGATACAGCATTGGTCAAACTGACAACTGCGGATGGGGTCCTTGTAGGCTCACTGACATCTCTTTATTCGGACACTATAGAAAAGTGTAATTGCTCTATAGCTCACTGTGGAATTTAGTTTCTCTTGTTCAGTTCAGAAGAAACAGATTACCAGCAATTTCCTGCTCTCCTTAGCAGCCTGCCCTGTAGTAAACCTCCATCTATAAAGACTGATGGGCACTTTGGGCTCCTAAGAAGTTACGGGAGGGCTTCACGGCTATAGTGGTCACTAAAATTGTGATTTAATTTTCACTGTGGTTTTAATTTACTACTGAACAGCACTTTTACAAAATACACTGCAGTATACTTACTCACTTGTAAAAACGTATTAGCACAAATATCTTCATTAGCCTATTCGTAACGTTACAGCTGACAAAAGAATACTCGGCTATCCATTTCTCTTTCTTTTCTTTTGTCCAGTAAAAAATAAATAAAGAAAATTAACAGTTCATGGAGTTTTGCAATTTCAAAGTAAAAATTTTGAAGAAATTCTACTGTATTTGGTTGTTCATATAAAAGCAGTCTAGTGCACTTCAGGAGCTACAGGGTGGGAAAGGTAGAGGAAAGGGAATCCAGTATCAAAAATATCTAGAAGTTTCAATCTTCTAGATTTAAAGAAAAGTGGGACATTCAACCAGAGTTCCTTGACATAAAGCAAGCTTTACTGATTCATTTTTCTAAGGAAAAATAAAATATTTTTCAAAGTAAAATGGCAAAATCTATGCCCCTTATTTTCTTTACTTCCAACTAATTTTTTCCAAAGTGGGAAAATGCATACTTATGTAAAATACTGAAAGGCTGAACTTTTACACACTGTGAGCATCCCAGCATACCTCCTGAATGGCTGTCATGACAACATGTTGAACAGATTCTTCCATCATCATTATGGTCTGGATGTACTCTGAAAATAAGAACATTCTGCAATGTTACTGTTGAAACTAAAGTCGCACAGAACACGAGGTCAGAAGCTGCATCCTTCCTACAAAATGACTAGGTGCCACAGATGACACTGAAATACATAACCACGAGTCAAGTCCTCCCCAACAAACTCAACAAGACTTTACCAGAAATCTGTTCAGACATAAATACTAGCTCATTGGAACTCTGCAACAATGAAAAGAAGTACATGACTGTCATTCATTTTTTTTCCTTCCAGCATCTCACACTTTTGAAATAACTGCTTCTACTCCTTTTCTCACCTTGTTCCCTAACTATTCAGGCTATACAAACACATGATCCATGCATAGGTTGTCCTTTTCCATAAGCTTAACAATAATGTCTTGTCTTCCTACAGCATGCTGCTTTCAAGGCATTTTCATATCTATTCTTAGTTTCTGCTCTTATTTCTGTGCTATATCACAAATAAGTCCCCTCCACTTTTTCATTCCTCACTTATGTGTACATGTGAGCTACAACACAGATAACTTGTCAGATGACACAGTGGTTAGAAGGACAAATTCTGGTATTTAGAGCAAGTCAAGAAGTTTATGATTTGCCTAGTATCATATGCTTTCCAGTCAGATATGATCACCTTTACATGTGACCTGTTTTCTTCTAACGATTTGCCCGAGAGGAAGATGCTGGGAATCAGTCACTTCAAAGTGATTAATTAGGTCACCCTAAGTATCACACAAAGTACATAAAACTAGACTGTTCCAATATTTCAAACATGTACATTTTTAATGTCCAGACTGAAAGAGTAAGAGAAACATAGGAATAAGATACAATTCCCACTTGAGGATGCCAAATAGTCACCAAAGGAAGGAAAACAATTGTACATGAAACAGAAGGGACAGGAGGCCTAATAAAACAGGTATTTATGTACTCATGGGAGATAATTACCTCTATTTTAATTAATACAGTAGCCAGACTGTCTCCTGGTTAAGGGAAGAATAAAAGTAGTTTCAGAAGGAGAAATTAGAGTGATTTAGGCACCTGAGAAAACTGGAAAGGGGAAACTAGCTCTTAAAGCTAAGACACACCATGCAAGAGGAAGACAAAAGGTCTGAAACCCTGCTGCCATTTTGTCAGAAAGGAAACCAAAAAAGAATCAAAATCAGGAAGAGACAGATATTTCACACGATTTTAATACAAATACAGTAAACAGTTTCATTTACCCACATGTGTATTTTATAAATATGTTCCTATGCTTCCTGTTTTAAGTGTTAAGAATAAATGTTTGTAGTTGCTTTGTTACCTTAACCTGTCTTAAAATAAGTGTAATTTAAGGTAATTGGGTAACAATAAGACACCGTGCACCCAAGCCAAGTTTAGCGCATGAGATCTGGGACACCTCAACAAGCGTCTCCATTGCTCATCACATCCTCTGTGGCACCTGCAGGAAAAATGAATGGGTCCCTATCCTACCTGTGCAGGTCAGAGAGACAGTTGGTCCCATGCGACTCAAGAGAGGCAGAATTCTCTTGCTAAAGTGGGATTTAATTGCCTAACAGATGCCTCAAGTGAAGTTTTGGATGCCCTTGGTCTTCAGCTGCTGCCCAGAATGGCATGTTTGCCAACTCCATGCAAAAGTCTCAGAAACTGCAGTGTTCCAAATCACACCAGACATATCTTCAGATCAACCCCCAGTCATACTGATGGCTCTTGGCCATGTAGGGAGATGCTGACTGGAATGCATTCCTAAAACCGAGTCTCAAAGAAGAGTGCAACAATCATATTTTTTTATTCTTAACTATCACAATATAGCTCATAAATGGTTAAAGGATAGGCCCAAGAATTTTTCTTTCTAGAGTGCCTTTTCAGCTCAGCAAACAAAAACTGAAAATATGTATGTTGGAAGCAAAACCAGTTCCACAGTTTGAGGCTCCAAAACTAGCGAAGCTTATAACAAAACAATAGTTATTATGACAAAATAATGTCATCATTGAAAAAAAAAAACCATACATTTATTTCTGACAGCAACAGAGAAATACAATTTTTTGCCTAAGTAGTTACGGAACAAGCTAGGGTTTCATTCACTGCCTGGGAGAAAACATGTTTTCAAAATTTAATACCTTGCTTCTGTTCACAATTCACAGCGCACCCCAGAATAAGCTGAAGCATTCTCCCGAGCTCCGCAGCATCAGCATGCTCTCCAATCAGGTTAACATCAGGAAGGGTGAAGTCATTAATTTGTTGCCCCAGAATCTGCATAAAGACCCAGTACATACATATCTGTGTCACTGCACATATACATACACACACATTTCAAAATACAAAGATGATTCAGAATCAACAAGAGCAATTCACTCATAGTTTAACATAGTTGTCAATCCACCTTTAACACAAACCAAACTGCCTAACACACAAATATTAAAACACAATGCTTGGCACAACTAATATTTGGAAGAAGACAAATCTGACCATCTCAACTAACAGGCAACTATCAGTTTCAAACTTAGCAAGATTTTCTTCTTCAGATAAGAAAGGTAACAAAGTCAGGCTTCCATGGTGATCAAAAATATACTGATAATGAAATTTTTTCTAAAGCATTCCATTAAAAAAAACCTAACACCTAAAAACACCTTATGAAGCATCAAATATTATACACAAATCTCACATTTTTTACCACTAGAAAGCCAGAAATTGAAATATTTCACTTATACATGTGTCTAGCACTGATGGATGACAAATATAAGACAGTAAAAAAAACTCCATCACTCAAACTCACATTTCTAGAAAATTTAAGGATATTTAGCAAGTCTCAGCTAAGAAAGCTAGTTCCATGGAAGAGAATTTGAGGCAGTAGTACAATACATAATTAAACAGCCCACATGCAGAAAGAAAAAAAAAAACCACAAACCCAAAACCCCATGTGACTTACAATTAATGTAATCTGATTTATAATTAAGAAGATTTACATTAATGATTGTCAGTAGAAGGAATTAAACAATTCTGCTAAATTGTTCATAAAGAGCTTTCAGGGGGCTGAAAATATGAATATGAAATATGGAATTAAACAGATCTCTGACACATTAATTGCAGACAAAAAGAAACTGTCAGTTCTTAAGCAGGGTGCAATAAAGAAACAATGACTATGGAAAGAATCAGTCATTTGTTTGCTGGATGCTCTTTTTTGTGTTAATACGCAAGAAAAAACAGAAAAATCAGTAAAGGTATTTATAAAAAATATTTAACTGATGTGTATGATGAATATGTGGAAATCAAGCCATTCAAAAGTTTTCCAAGGTTGGGCTTTGTGGAATTGTTGTCATTGAGTTTGTTCTTGTTTTGTATGGTGGTTTTTGTATTGTGGCATTATTCTTTTCTCAAACAGCTTTCTCAAAGAACTAGCACCAACACTACTAAAAATCTCTATACTTTAAGGGACCCAGATTCATTCCTGTTGGAAAGACTTCCTTTAGGTCATTCTAGAGAGAAAATAAGATTTGAGAAAATAAGATGTGAACGCATCAAGCGTAATGGGGAATACTGCCATTGTATATAGACTGCGATAATACAGTAAAACACAATATTCTTTGAATTATACAAATCTCATATGTGTCTACATATTGATCCTAGTACCCAAATTTCTTTCAAATGCAATGCCAGCTTTAGGTTAATAGTACTACAATGGCTTCATAGTTACTGATAATATTATTGCTGTTGAGGAAAGCTAAGCGGAAGAGGCATATCAGCAGGCACTATGAAGAAGCCAAGGATGAAAAGGTGTAAATAGAGGATTTTGAAATACACAAGACACAATTTTAATTCGCCACCAACCAAAAAACCTGAAAGAAATATGAAAATGAAGGACACACTCCACAATAAATAGCTTGAGAAGAAAAATTTTTCCCCCTTTTTAAAAAGATAAATATAAAAAGCCTTTACAAAAAAAAAGAAAGTTTCAATTCCAGAGCAGCAGAGTTCTGCAGCAAGATTACTGGACATAACAAAGCATGCAAGCCATAAACAGGTAACTTTGCCTTCTTGTTCTTCCATACCGTAACTATCAAAGACAGCAATGTAGGATAGCTACTAAAAGATTGTTCTCCTGAATGTGATACAAATTTTTTAATTTTTGAAGATGAACAGAATTAGCTTATATGCTTGTCAAAGGCTTTTAGCTACATCAGGCAAAATCCATATACATTCACATCTGTGTTTTTGTATGTAACTGGTAGAAGAGAGAACTGGGCTGAGGAAAACATAACTAGGATTCAATTCAGATCATCTCCATTATCACCACAAGCAATGCCTCAGCAGAAAAAAAAAGAAACCAAACAAAAATACAGCCAAATTTATAAGCGTACATTACCTCTGCAGAACTTAATCAGATTGAAACAGCTCAAAACTTGCTTAGTAGTAAAGTTTTCATACCAGAAACTTAATCATCATACATACCAACTATCTGAAAAGAAGCTGGCATCACTTTGTCATAGTGATACTAATTTTCTATAACAAAATACTTCCTTGTTTTTTTTTCTAGAATTGTCAGTTATGACAGCTTGCTTAGCCATCAATTTTCAAAGTTATTTCAACATGGATACCTGACCATTTACTGAATATGAGCTTATGAGTCTAACTTTTGCTTCCTGAAAATCTGTTTATTTTCAAAGACTTAAGTTTATTAACAAATATCTTCCTCTCTGAAGTATTTATATATCTTCTGCTCCAAAGAGCTAAAAATGTTCTTTATACTCCCTCCTCAAGAGAAAAAAATAGGAAAGAGGTAGCTTTCAGCTGGAGCAGAGGAAGAAAAAACAAATTAAAAAAAAGTCAAACACAGGTACTGTTAAAGTCCATCATAAGGGCACAGTCAGCAACGACATACTATTTGTATGACAGAATTTGCACATCAGACTTCTCTGGAAGCTCTGCGTATTCAATAACGCAGGTGAGAAGTTTTAGAGAAGGCTAACAGCTGAGAATAGGCCATGAAACACTCTGTGTACTGTCCTGGTTTGGGGCGAAGCAGAGCCATCTTTCTGTTCAGTGAGCAACCAGGGTCAGCTGACTCAGGCGTCTACCCTGTGGAGGGGTCACACCTGTGGACAGGGCAGGTGACCCAAACTGACCAATCGGGTGTTCCATCCCACCTGCCATCTCAGTATAAAAGCTGAGGCACCAAAGGGGTCAGGTTGACTCCTCTCCAGTGGGCTCTTCTTCAATGGACTACTTCTTCAATGGACCTCCTTCTTCAATGACTGACATCTGAGGAGGACCCCATCAGCTCTTCTACCTTTGATCCTCATCAGTGTCTTCCAGTTCCCATTTGTCACTGACTCCAGCCTGGAACTTCCCCAGTGCCTGCCAGTGACATCTTCCTAGGAACTTGATCCTGTCTTGTATATATTTATTTATGTTTTATCTATTTCATTATTTCCTTTTTATTTTATTATTATTTCATTAGTTTAGTTTTTTTTAAATTCATAACTCTCTTTATCTCTCTTCTTCCTCTCCTTGGAGCGAGAGGTGGGGGAGAGCATCTGTCATCTTGTCATTGGCCAACCCAGCTCAAACCATGATATATAGCAAATACTTTGCAATAAAAATTCAGAACTTAATCAGTAGAATATAATTTACTTTAAACAGGATAACTAACATATTTAGCAAAAAAGGAATATAGATAGAGATTACTTAAAATGGTTCTTACCTCATGGTTGTAATCCAATATTCCTTTTAAAATTTTCTTCAGGTTGCTTACCTATTTGACAAGAAGAAGGAAACAGAATAAATGCAGGGAATACATTAGAGAAATTATTAAAAAGTAGGCAATCACAGAAGAATTACTCAAAAGAACCATACAATTATATCTATTTGCACAATGAGACCTTCTGTTTGAGCAGTTAAATTTAGAATCACGGAAGTTATGCAATAGTCCTTTATGATCAGACTTCCAGACCTGATCACAAACCATTAATTGACAGAATCCATTTAAATTTATGAAAAACATCACATTGTCTTAGACAGGCTTTAGATCAAAGTATAAAGCATGAGTTGCTTTTGGAATACTTGTTGATTTTAGGATTATTTTTTGTACCCACAAGTTGAAATATTCTTTTCCTCCTTTCTTCTCTTAAAGTATCCTAGTGATCTACTTTCTGCAGAGATAAACCTCTTCTTCCAAACCAAAACCAGGTACTGCTCAATATCCTCCTTTATTCCCAACCTATGTAAGCTTATTAACTTTCTCATTAATTATTCCTCTTAGTTCTCTAATTTTTGTTCATCCCCCCCCCATCCCAGCTCTTTACACCTGAATGTCTGTCTATAGTATCAAGGCAAAATTCACATTTCTGAGTGATGTCTGCACTGCCATACTAAGATAGCTTCTGTTCACTTGTGTAACCAATGACTTAGTTAAGTGTCTCCTGCTGTATAGAATCTATGCCACACTTCTCTACTTGTGAGAGTACTGTTCCTTTTCCAGCAAAAATCCAAAATCCACTTACATCAAGTCTCTGAGATAAAGAGTGCAATTAAAAATTATAAAAATGCTCAACAGATCTCATAGGTGATATTTAGAAAAAAAAAAACAAAACAAACTTTGTTGGGAGTAACTACTACAGATTATCACCAATTAATGTCCAAGTATTTAAGCAAGGAATTCAGATAATAATAGCAGTGCACCATTTCCTGTGACAGAGGAGTGGCTGAAGGTACTGGGGTTGATCGGCATGGAGAAAATGAGGCTCAGGGGAGACCTTATCACTCTCTACAACTACCTGAGAGGTCAGTCTCTTTTCCCAAGTAACAAGTGATAGAACAAGAGAAAATGGCCTCAAGTTGCACCAGGGGAGGTGTAGATCGAATATTAGGAAAAATGTCTTCCCCAAAAGGGTTGTCAAGCACTGGAAGAGGCTGCCCAGGGAAGTGGAGGAGTCACTGCCCCTGGAGGTATTTAAAAGACGTGTAGATGGGGTGCTTAGGGACATGGTTTAGCGGTGGACTTGGCAGTCTCAGGTTTATAGTAGGACTCGATGATCTCAAGGGTCTTTTCCAACCTAAATGATTCTATGGTTTGACGGAGTCTCTAAACAGGTTCTGCATAGACTGAACAGGACTGAACTAAGATTCACAAAAGGCTGTTACCGACAACAGTAGACATGGCAGCAAACTGTGGACATATAATGAAGGGAGAGTGAAAACAATAAAATCCCAACTGTCTTTAAAGCCTACAATAACTTCTATGTTCTTGATTACATTCCAAAAATACCCAGCTAGGAGATTCTGTCCACTGACAGAAGTCATCTATCTTCCAAAAGATCTGAGGAAACACTACAGGAAACAGTTAGGAAACATGATCCTGAAATCCAGGGACAAACTTAACACTTTACGACAATCAATGGACAAAATGAGGTGATGAAAGCAAACCCAGCCTCTTTTCTAAGAGAAACTCAAGAAAGGAACAGACTACACACAAACTAAAAGATCTAGCCATAAAATCCAAAGGGATAATGGTCTGATTACCTTATTCCGATTAATCCACTCCCTTTTGGAAACAAGTGGCAAAAGCTGACCACTTATTAATATAAAAGTACATCCTGATTGTCTTCATAATCACTGAACTTTAAGTCACATAAGAAACAAAAATTCACTTGGACTTGAAAAGTGACACATTGAATAGTCTGACAACCTAGAACGAGAACTGGAGATGCTACGTGATAGCAAGTACATAACAACATCTACTCTCCCTCTCGTAACACCATAATAATTAGCTTACTCTCAGGTTTACACCTTCTAGTGCCAAACACATACTATTTCTTTAATATTACACATAACACATCATGTTTCTGTAAGAAATACCACTATCTTCTAGCTGTCTGCCCAAAAGCAATCACCACCACCTCTCAAAGGCTATGCACAGTCATAACCAAAGCCTGCAACAGATTTAAGAATTTAAAGAAATGTAAATAATTTGAGGTCAAATCACCACAAAAAGTACCGCATTGATTGGAATATAATTTTCAAACTTGATTCATTAAAATCTTCCAGTTTGTAATTTACCTGAGTCTGATGCGGAAAGTGCCACAGAAACGCAAAGGCCATGTTGCAGAATTTAAGTCCCGTTTAACGATGAAAACATTGTGAGGAACCTTGAACTTGAACATAATCCCAAAAAAATGAGAAACAAAATTGAAAGTATCCACCTACAAAATACTGATTTTCCCCTTTCCTTGTAAGCGTTGTTTGAATTAAGGTCCCTTAAACACAAAAAGTCACCTTCGTCCATATAACTTTCATAGAGCTTAGAGTTGAGATGCTGGGACAAAATCAGTATTGATCAAAATCTGTCATCAAAACTAACATACAGGGCAGCATTCTCAGAAAAAGAAAATATCAAACAAACACACAAAAAAATAATCTTGTCTTTGAAGTCGTATTTTATTCCATGGTCAATCAGCAATAGTAGGATAACTTGCTTTCAAGAGTTAACTGTACCATCTTTGTATCTGGCATGTAACCAGGCCATTATAAGGCTAAAGCAGCTTCTTTATAGACTGGCTTAAACTTAACAATGATCTTCAGTATTACTCAGAGGGCTCTTGATTTTTTTTTTTTTTTTAACCTATCAGGAGTGAATACACTTAGATGATTCTACTGCCACTGGCAAAGAATCATCATGGGGAAACTACCACAAATGTTTTCTATTTTGAGATTCAACTCAGGACCTCCAGTAACATTTGTCAGGTCATAGCATAAGTTCTTAAAAGGAAGACTTCAAACAGAGATGAATGAAAATGAACAACAGCTCAAGAAAGTGTTAAAGACAACCAGTTACATCAGAATTCTAAATCACAGCAGGTGATGGTTGTTCAGAATTTTTTTTTCTCTTTTTCTTAAGCACATGGGGAAAACCTAACTATAACTTATTAACAAAGACCATTAAATCTTGCAACGACAGAACACAACAGATAGAATTTCCAATATCAATCATGACTACAAAGCACTGTAATATCCTTAGGAGATCAGGCCACAACCACATGGCACACTTATTTGCTTGCATCAGCAACCTGACTTCCTCCTTTTCCATACAAGGCATGTACGCTACCCTCTCAATCCCTTTCACATCTATTCCCTGCACCCATACCTCTCTTGGAAAAATACCTTCATAATCTTTTACTGAGAAAAAAAAAATACATAGTGGCAACTATGCTTTATTCCACTTCAAAAGTTGTTGCAGCTCACAATAGATGGATTATTATTTCTAGGTAAATCTCTGTTCATTTTCAATCTCTTTTCCATCTGTCATTTCCTGTTTTATTTCCCCAATCTCCTATTACCAAGGAGAGGATATCCGCTTTGAAGTAATGCATCCACAAAGGCAAGCCGCATGTTTTAATTCATTTTCTGAACACCTGAATTTCACTAATATCCACAGCAGAGATGTGTGGATGTTCCTTACTCTCTCAAGTTTACAGCCACCTTGGCAGTAGTATAGTACAACATAGTTAGCACACACTGTTCAGTATGAGACTGAGCCTTTTTAAATAGCATTAACCTGACAAACTGACTGGAATGAAAGCAGAGATGATGTGTCCTGGGTTACTGAAGGCAACACATGATCTGGCAACACTGTACAACTTCAAGTTTGTGGGGTTTTTCTCCTAGTTTTTTTTCCTCATCTGTCATATGAAATCTCTATTTTTATTTAATCACAATTTACTTACTGGTTACAAACCAACGGTCCGTAAGGGTAGTCCACGTAGATTTCTCTCTTTATGAATATACTTGAGCAACAAAAAGAAAGCTTGATGAAGTGGACAGCAGAAATGCCCTTAAGCTTGTGATTGCTGACAAAAAAAGCCAGTCCCCAATTTTGCATTTATCCCTATATCACGTGTATGACTGAAATCTTGTTTGTGCTGAAGACTCTGTGTTAATTGACTTACCCTTGTACATTTCAGGTCCTGAAGTGTCTGAATGGGAACCCCAATGTTCTGAAATGCTGTTCAACAGTATCTTTCCTGGTTAACTATGCAGTAACCTGTTTCCCTTCACACGGGTTATAATTAAGAACCTTATAACTTCTGTAAGTGTTGCTAGGGCACACTTGGAATTGGTGAGAGAATTCTTAATCACTCAACTTCAGATATTAAGGTACATTCATTAAGGTACATATTCTTCCTGCACTTAAAAGGAAAGCGGGGGAGGGGAGAGAGAGCGTGCATGAATTGCTCCCACCACATACATTAAGTTTCTGTTCGAAACTCCATTCTGCAGGAACCTGTCTCTTCGCTGTTTGTAAATGGAACCGAGAGAGAGATGATACCACTAGCTTTGGGGTTTATCCCCCTACAACCTGTCTTCTGCAAAAACAAATCCCAAAAAGAACAGATACAGACACTTCTTTGAGTTAAATAAGAAGGAAAAAAAATAAAATGTGTCTCTGAACACAGAGGGCATTCCCACATTAAACTTACATTTGGAGACATTGTTGACTTAGGAATTAAGGGTATATCGAAACAGAATTAAATATATCAGTTGCTAATTATCTTTTTGACAGAAATGAATGATGGCTTACAATACGCCTATAATCTGCTTCTTGCTTGCAGAAAAACATTCACATGACAGGCTTCCACTCTTATCAGAAAAAAAACTCTAAAAGGCAGCTGATGAATAAGTGATCCCTTCTCTTACAAAGGAACAAGAACGTAGCAGAAAGATGGTATTGTACAATGAAAACTAGCTTCCATTACTCCACCAGTCAAGCCAACTTGTACTGTAGAAGAATTCAGAGCAAACCCAATTGTACTACTGCAGGGAGTCAAAATTAATTTTCAAAAATCAGGTTTGTTTACTTAGATTACAGCAGGTTACAGCATTGGTTATTCCATTTTGCAATATTGTATCAAACTCAAGACATTCAAACTGTACTAGCTGCAGAAAGTCTAGTGGCTCCCATTGTTTGAATGAACTATTCAGTAATGGAACAAACGGAGCTTGCTACTATAAACATCGATAAAATTGTACTTTAAACTTATGCTGTAGTCTGAATGCCAAAGTGAAAAGTCCAGAAGAAAAAGTCAGAAATCAAGCTGAACAATGTATTTCCTTCCTTTCCCAAGCTAGGTACAACCACACTGAACAGAATGGAATACGGGAAGGGGGGAGGGGGTGGGAAAGGTGTCAGTTTTATCCCATCAACAGTCAACAACTTATTCTGTAATTGCCAAAACTGACATCGCGTATCAAATATTTAACTGTTTAAATTTCTTTTCTGTTACTGGTATTCCTGTATGACTTGACGTTGAACTATTCTTTTTTCTTGATTAGGGAATTTCATTCCTGCAAAATCTTGGCAACAGAATTCTTTTCGATTCGAAAGAACAGAATTCTTTCGAAACTGTTTCCTAGTTTCCTAGTTTCAATAAAGGCCATTTCATCTTCAAAATGCCTTTGTCTTCACTAGTGTGTTCACAGTTTAAACTCTGACTATATTAAAGCGTTCAGTTGTACATCAGGAAAGAGATGCATCTTTGCTTTTCTTTTTATTTTTTTTAACCACAACATAAAATTGCAGTTAGGGCAGCAGTGAGAAGAAGGGGTTTTTGTAGCCCAAGGGAAAGCAAACTGCTATGTACACTGATGTATGCTATGCCCGAGAAATTTTAACCCCAAAGAAATAACAACATGTTTCTCTACTAAACACAGCAGATGAAGATCATGTCAGCTATAACACAGAGAATGCTTCCTACTTTGCAAGTCCCCTACGTTCTAACATTTCCCTTTTTCTATCCTGTGCATTGTTCAGTCTCTCAAGTCAGACAGCCTGCCCTAAAACCAAGAATATAACAACATGCCTGTGAATTTATACATTTGTTTTAAATCAGTACATCAAGAGGAAAATATTTTTAGTAAGACTGCATTCTTGCAGTTACCATAAAGTGAATTGCTGAACAAAAGAAATAACGAAAGACGAGCCACATATTCTTGCTTATTTCCCAGACAGGACAGCATCCAATTAAAAGTTAGCAATTGCATGATTGAGTATCTCTTTCAACAGCAGTTAGGAGGGCTGTATCAAGCCTATGCTAACCTCTACCACACCCTCCTAACCACTGTGCCACAAGGTTGAACTACCTGCACATTACATTTTGGTTTGGTTTTTTTGTTGGGTTTTTTTGTTTGTTTTGTTTTTTGTTTTTTAAACTTATTTGCCCTATTAGACTGGGTCCTTTATGTGGTCCATAATATCAAGAGCTTGTACAAGTGGTGGCTATTACACCATATGATATTGGAGGCAAAGAGCAACCATGTTTAGCAACAAGAATATAATTCAGCTCATTATCATGACTTGTGAGGTAGTGAGATAACCCAATTATTTCTCACAGTGCTTTTTGAAATATGAAGGGAAATCTATATCATCGAGTCATGCAGAAGCATGTTGCCTACATTTTAAAATCTAGCGACAAACAAACAGAAGTGCACAGATTGAAAGTGCTTCTACAAGCCAGACTATAAATGATGGATGGACTGATAGCCATTTGAACAACTAGATCACTAATAGTGTTTACTCACATATAAAGAAGAACTGTTGGCAAAGTATAGGATTGCTTTCCTGGTTACAAAGTAAGAGTTAAGATAATTCATTTGTGCCTTTTAGTATTCTTTATGAAAAGGGAAGCGGTATACAAAAAATTTATACAAAAAGCTAGAGTACATGTCTCTCAAACAAAAATGGAATCAGTCATTAGTTCTTATTTACATGGATATATGAAAACCAAGAAGGAATGACACCAGTAAGAAACTGAAATCTGACCTGATGTTTTTCCAACCTCAATCACATAAGGAAGTTACTAGATTGATCAGCTTTTTTTTTTTTTTATTCACATCTGCTAAGCCTTAGTATCTGCCAAATTTGTGGCAGACATAAAAAAAAAATTATTCTTAAAGCTCCGTATAAGAGTTACAGAAGCTGCTGCTCTGCTTTCAATCAGCTGAAACACTATTATAACAAATAGTTCTCAATTTTTTGTTCTCCAAATTTACCAGGCAAGACTTCAATATTCCTTAGAAAAAAAAAAACATAGAAATATTTTAGAGAAAAAGAAAACCTTGTATCCAGCTGTCCAGTTGCAATTCCATATGCTTCTTTGAAAAGTTAATTTAAAGTAGCTGCTCTACGAGTAGCAGAGCTAACAAAGCCTGTTTAGGGATCATGCATTTTATTCACCAGCCTGTTAGTATATCCTCATCAATCTGCTCACATTTTTTCTAGCAGCCCTGGCAGACCAGCAAAAAGCAGATCAGACTTGCATGTGGCTGACCAGGCAGCAGAGACCATGTTGGCAGGTCTGCTGTCCAAGTCAAAACATAAACAGCACCAGTATACCCCATGCTCGGCTCAGATGGCACTTATCTGTATGTCCCTCCTATTCAGCCAGTGATATTGATAAGCCTGTAAGTACTAGAGCATTTCACAGCTGTAGCTCGTCCCCAGCTGCTCAGAAGGGTTTTGGTCGCCAGAACAAAATGGTTTTATTGGAAACACGAACTAACAGACAAACCATCACTATTTTGTTTCCCCAAGTAGTCAGGCAGGAAATGGCAATTTAGGTACATATATCACTCTCTGAAAGAAACTGGTCAGAAACTACACTAACATCTGTATGTGAAACTATGTTCTTCAGGTTTTATAAACCAAAAGGATCCTCAGCCGTAGCACTGTAAATTTTGTTGCCTTAAGGTTTTCAGAGAAAGTACTAGAATATCATGTAATGCAAGTGACCCAGCAATTAGACTGTGGTTAAAAAACATGCTGAGTACAAACAACACAGAAAAAACACAACTTCCTTGCCTAAAGCTCAGCAGTTGTGCAGAGCTGATAAAAATAAAAGTAAACAACACTTTGTCATTTTTATTTAAATAAACTGCTTGTTATTCTGCCATTTTTATGCAGCTGCTTCTCAGAGCTCTTTTCTTTAATGTTACTTTCACACTTTGCATTTAAAAAAATCTTTCATTCAACATTTGAAAACCAAAGATAATTGATGCATAGAACTTACTTTAATATTTTCTTTTTAAATTATTGAAATAATTTACAAATTCAAAATGCCTTTTCTTCACTAAACAGTGCAGGACTATAACAACAGAAAAAACAAGTAAGTATAACTAAAATGGTCTAAAATTCAAAATGCTGTGCTATAAAGCAAGGCCTTAATCTAGAAGTATGCTAATATTTAGATACAATATTGTATTAATATCTGAAATACAGATTCACAGACAAGCGAAGTAAGTCAAATACCTTTAGCCTCCAATTATCCCCAACTTCTGTTTTGATCCTGTTCAGCCAATTTTCATCAAAGTAAGCTGGATCTCTGAAACAAAAAATGTACTCATTAAAAACACGTTACAGAAACTGTGAGGATGCCTTAGTGATTAAGCCCCTACCTCAGGCTGAGGTTATTTAAATGACTACCTCTGTATCTGACACATGGTCTGCATATAGTAGTTCAGAATCCTGTTACTACTCACTTTTCTAAGGTCTCGCACTCTGTTGACAGCACAGCTTCATTTGTGTGCCATGAGTAACTAACACTTTTGAGGAAGCTGCTGTACTTGGAACGCATTTTGACAGCTTTTCCCTCTGTATGTTCTTCTTCCAATTTATCAGCTGGTGCTGGAACGGTATTTGCTTGCATTACTTGAAAGTGTTACAAAAATTACTACTTTTCCATGTATTATAGGTCCCTACTGCTACATACTGCTTACAACTACTCATCTTCTAAACAGGAAGCTCGAGACTCGACAATACCTATGTTGTCTTTACACAGTGAGGAAAGTTAAAAAGTATCACTGAAGTTAAGTATTTACTACTGAGAACACACTTTACTATTATTTCATCTACCAAACACTATCAGTTTTTGCAAATCTCTTTTCACAGTAACCCTAAGCAAATCTTTTTATGAACATCTTTGCTTATAAGTTTTTCTACCTTCTGCACTTTTGATAAGGCAATCAAAATAAAGAACAGAAGAACGCTTAGTGCTTGTAGAGTATATTCGTATTTCTATAAACTTCTTCCCTCTCTTCCTTTTTCTCACAAGCACCTTCTGTAAGCTGCTTCAAGACAACTCCCAAGACTCTCTTGCCCCCAAGTTCCAAGATCATCTAAAAGGCTAAGATTTCTGACTGTTCACTTAAGTAAAATTTTCCTTATATCATACGGAATTTTGAAAATGCTATGGTCAGAACTAAGGAGATCGAATGTACTACAAATAACTGGTTTAAAAGGAGTAGGTCAACATAATATAAGGAAAGGCTCATATTTCATCCAACATATAAAGTTAATATAGTCAGTGGGGAAAAAGATGACCTTTTTTTTTTTTGTAAGCATAAGGCTCTTAAGAGTCAGTGTGGCTGGGCAGGTTAGAGTTTCACAGGAAGTATTCTAATTTCTGGACTTTTAACACTGAGTACTATTAGATTTACTGCTGTATCCTCTAGGGATAGAAGGGTTCTGAACTGAGCTTTTTTTTTTTAAGGCCAAGATGCCATGAGATCTTTTGGCAAAAGCTCAAGAAAACTACAAATGCGTCTGGAGATCCAAATGACATTTATACCATATATGCTGTAAACCAGCAATTACTTCAGTACTTATATAAGGGCACAGACTTTGCAGCCACATTTTGTACCTGATGCACAGTATCTCCTGTACTCCATCTTCCCCATAATATCTTCTTCACAATGCATCAAGATTTGCAAGCAACCCGTGATACAATACACAGCAATGGGAGAGAGATCACAAATTGCAGTGTTTCTCTACTGTCACATTCCAATTGCTATTTTTACACAATCTGTTACAGACTCTGGTGAAGATTACGACATATTTCTCTTCCTCTGACATGGCATCCGCAAAGATATAGCTGGAAGAACAGCTTTAATTACTAGTTATGTTGATGACTCCAAATTACTCCCATTCAATAACAGTGCACAGATGACAGAATCTTAAAATTGTGAAACAGAAAAAGCAATGTCTTATCCAGAGTTTCATCTGGGTTTGAAATAGATGTTTTCAAATAGCTTTCAGTTGGCCTCTCTGCCCTCAGAAGACAGGTAAACCTAAGAATGAAATTGATTTGAATACATACAGGATCTACTAGAGATGAAGGAGGGTCACATTCAGCTTTTACAAATGGCTCTCCTTGCAAAAAGTTTTAAATCACCTAACTTCCACTTAATCACAACAAACAAGGTGTGGCATCCAAAAAATACCCTGGTATCTTTCAGGTGGGTCTTCTGGGAATTGCCAACAGACAAGTGAGCCTTGCTTACAACAGACAGACAACTACAAAGTGTTTATGCAGCTGAGTGAGAAAGCAGGTCTGTGCTTCAACAGCACAAAAGACCAACGGGACTTTCTTAAGGACTGTATCTTATAATTTTGAGGATTGCACTTGCTCACTAACATCTCCAGCTGCTTCAAGGCTGCAATGCCACGAATATACAAATTCTTGACTTACCATCTTCATTGCAAATAATGACTCCAAGAAGCAACATGGGTAAGTATAAACAAGGGCCCAGATGCAGATTTATATTGGGACTTACTGGATGGCTAATATTGCATAACTGATTTTCAACAATAAGGACATCTGCTGAGGAAGAGTAATAAGATTCCAAGGTCAGCTCCAACTCATTCCACTCTGGAAGCTGTACTTCTACAGCAACTAAGCAGCTACTACCGCAATAAAAGTAACGTGTGGACCAGCAACTGGTCTTCACTGTCTTGATGGAAGTCTTGGGCTACCTACACCTTTATATATATGTCACCAGACATATATAAGGAAGGTCCCTGAAAATTAAATCTAAACTCAGTGTGGTAGTCCTCTCCCACGGATCCCATTTGTTTTTTCTTTTGAAGTATACAAAATTCATGGAAGCATCCTAGGGTCCAGCAGCTGATAAGGAATACACTCTAAATCATCCACATGTACCAGTGCTCAGAATAGTACCAACAATTCTGTTTACAGCACCTCCACACAGATTACACAATAATTAGCAGCATATTGCAAAAACACTTTGCCAGCAATGCAACAAGCAGAAAAGCAATAGGCTGGGTATCAACACCAAGCAAATCTATGAGCTGTGATCATCCTTTCCTCACCCATAAATCACCTCAGAATCATTCCTAGTTTGCCATTATAATTTTATTTCTGTCCTCAAAAGTACGATTAAGGTTCAGAATTAATACCAACAACAATACTTTCTCTATATGAGAAACTAATGAAAATAAAATCTGAAATAAAAAAAATTTCCATCAGAATTTCTACAAATACTTTTTAAAAGGAGCTTCCAGACATCAGGTCATGCACAGCCCTTGCTGCAAAAAAGTCTCCCTCTGCTGAATTGCCATGGTTTGGGCCAGACTGGCCACTGAGATGAACGACAGATGTCCTCAAACCAGGACACAAATCTTTAGAAATCATGATTCAATCATATTCATAGTTCTTTAACTCCCTTAGTCCATGTCATTAAGAAAGATGCTGTAATTTCTTACAGTGTTTGAAAAAGCATCACCTAAGCAAATATGAAAATGTGTGGTTGAGAACTGAGTGGCTGTGATTACAAAACCTACCAGCTCATTTTGAAGAGTTACTGCATTAAACAAGGACAGCAGAAAACTGCTTAGAGCATCATTACCATGAGATTATTTGTTTGCACCAGGCATTTTGAATTCAGTAAATTCCTGAGCCTAGATCCAAACTTGGACAATCTCTTCCAGTGGATAACTTTCAGATTCATAAAGTTATTTGTTTATCAGTTGATTGCTGCCTAGTATCTGAATACTACTGCAGATAACAGTGACTGTTCTTCAGGGTACAAGATACTTATGCTGTTGTTAATGCTGTATCACTTCATGTGATGTTGTTTTCAGGAGTGCTCATTTATACCATCTCCATCTTATTTTGTATGCAAATTTTCCTTTATTTAAGCAATCATCTCTCCACATCATAGATGCCAAGAGACAGAAATATTCTTCTGAAGAAAACCAGCCCACAGAGCATGTAGTATAACTCATGACTATTACTCATTTTAACAGTGGTACAGTAAGCTGCATAAAGAAATGTCTGTTTACAAAAACTTCCCTCCCCCAGCGACATACAAAAGCATGGCTTTTGTGTTCTGCATGTGTCAAAACATACACAGCATCCTGCAATGTATAATGAATAATTCATTAAGTAGGGCACAATGCACAGATGACAAATTAAAATATATACCATCTCTTACATTTACCAAGGTCAGTATGACAGACAAAGAAAGAATTAAAACAAGAGGGTCACCTGGTACTAAACAGTCTCCAGAGTGGGATGAAAGGAAAATTCAAAACTGTAGCATAAAACAGGGAATCATGCTGTTCTAGGGATATGAACGGACAGTGAAACCATGAGTAACACCAGCAAAGGCTACACAAAAACATGAAGAAAAAGAGGATGCAATTCAAAAATAAGCTATGGCACTTCTATCTGCTCTAAACAGCATAACCTACGTGATTTTAGGCAGACAGCCTACTCATAGATAGTTCAAATGTTTTCTTTTGCTTCCAATCTTTACTCCTGGAGTACCGCATTTGTAAAATAATAATCAACACTGATTTTGTATAGGCATCTTATTTTACTGTATTTCATATCAATTCTAGTCAGAGAGACCAGTAACATTTACATCTGAACACAAATGAGCAAAAAAAGATAAGCTAAAACACAGGCTGAATTTCTTCCCCTGAGATAATATAGTTGGCATTAGAGAATTCCATTCAATGGTACTTTAATCTGAAATTCAAAGATAAAGGTTTCATGATAAAAAGAAAGAGAGGGATTTACCAGCACCTGTTTATTAATGACTGAATATAAAGCAAAATGTTCATGCTTGGTTACGTAGTACACATTTCTGCCGTTTTATACTGCACACTACATCATTGAAAAGCTTCTGAAGGTGTCAGTAATTCCCTCTGTACTCTTTCCTTCTCACAGCCTCTTCCATCAGCTTTATTACAGAAAATTCTGCTACATGAGTTGTTACTCCTGACGAATAGCCCTTACTTACAAATGGGCTGCTACCTTGAGTGCAAAAAATATCAAGAATAATGCACAAACAATTGAGAGCAACGGAAGGAGCTGCTAGCCCCTTTTGAACACTTGACACAAGGCACAGCGGGTTTTTAATCAGCTGCTGAATATTCTTCCTTTTTTTTTTTACTGACAACAAATCCTACAGTTGTGTTGTGCAAATTTTCTGTATATCTAAAGCAACTAACTACCTGAACTAGGGATCTCTTTGAAACTGTTCCTCATCATAAACTACTGTCTTAATTTCTTCTTGTTCCCACTATCTCCTCCCCTCCTCCAATGAACTCTTCCTATGAAGGTGGAGGTTAAAAAAAAATAGAAAGAATACAGACTTCAGACTTTTAAACTTCTAAGTTTTCAAGAAGCAATGGTATCCTTACTCTCCTATAAATATATATCCAGATCACTGGATCACCCCAAAATCTTTCAGTTTTCATCAATGCTGTACCTCACTTAATTTGAGTTCTTCACTGACTGCATTTTCTTCATTCATAGTAACGAACACACATTGATGAAGAACCCTAAACAAGAGGCAGCTATACTGAAAGACACCCAAATTTCAAGGAACACGCATTACAGAAATAGTAGTTTACCCCTCTCAATGGAATAAGAGGTTCAAAGGATTATGAACAGCAGCACAAAGTCCAGCTGGAGGCCAGTCCACCAGCAGCATACCCAAGGGGTCAACACCATTAAATATCTCTGATAGTGACCTAGATAATGAAACAGAGTGCAACTTTTCAGATAATACAAAACTGGAAGGAGTGTTGCCGTTTGGAAGGACCTTGACAGGCTGGAGAAATGGGTTGATAGGAACCTTATGCGTTTCAGCAAAATTAAGTGCAAACCACATGCACCAGTATATTCTGGGGGCCAACTGGTTGGAAAGCAGCTTTGCAGAGAAGAAGCTTGGTAGAAACCAAGCTGAACACATTCCAGCAATGTGTCCTTGCAGCAAAGAAGGCCAGACACATCCTGCGCTGCACTGGGAAGAGCACTGCCAACAGGCAAAGGGACGTACTACTCAGCTCTGGTGACAGCACTCCGAAATGCTGTGTCCTAGGCTTCCCAGTATGAGAGACCTGCACATACAAGGAAGTTCAGCAAAGGGCAATTAAGATGATTAAGAGATTGGAGCATCTGTCATATGAGGTGAGACTGAGCAAGCTGTGTCTGTTTAACCTCAATAAGAGAAGGCTCAGTGGGATCTTATCAATCCTATGTATAAATACCTGATGGCTCCTTCTTTATACCCACACATAATCTTCTCAGTGATGTCCAGTGAACAGACAAGAGGCAGTGGGCACAAATTGAAAGACAAGTAATTACATCTAAAGACAGAGAAAAAAATGCCCCCTGCTTTTTTTTTGGGTTTTTGTTTGTTCTGTTTTTTAAAACTGCAAGAGCAATTGAATATACTCAAAATCTGATGGGACTCAATCCTGGGGCAACTTGCTCTAGAAGACTCTGTTTTGAGCAGGTGAGTTAGATTAAACATTCCAGAGGTGTCTCCAACCTCAACTGTTGTACAATTCTTTGATGTAAACCAGAATAACTCTAACAGAAAGCTGTTCATTTCTATTCCGTACCTGCTCAGTCTTCATTTTCAACAAGTTTCATACAAAACATTTTATTCTGCATTTACACTCAAGACTCAACATGTTAAAAGGAATAAAGCAAATCTTTTTTTTTTAAAAAAGGTCTGTAGGAACTGGCATGCTCTATTAGGGCTTCTGAGTTTGGTAAATGCTGCTTAAGCTCCTAATGTACAAAAAAAGCCCTTGCCCTTCTGTAACAACAGGTAATTCTGCATATAGATACATTTCAGGTGTGTATCTGTAGTCCCCAGAAACATACTATATTACACTGAGATGGTGAACTAACACATTTTGTGCTATTTAATCTTAAAGGTCAAAATAACAAAAACATCTAATGTAACAGCTATTATTCCTTCACTTACTTTCAAGAACATAGTAACTTTGCAAACAACTAAAGTGACAGTTCCAATTTATCACAGAAGTTTTAATGCATGAAATGACAGTATATATAATATTATTGATATACTGACTGTAGTTTCAAACAAGGGTCAGGGCCAATACCTTACCTTGCACTGGTTCCAACTTTTTAAAAAAGTTTCATTTTGTAAGCTTAGGTTTAATCCAATTTACAATCCAGTAAGCTCATATTTGAATAAATACCTCCATAAAACAGGACTTTTGGGTTGGGTTTTTTTTTGCATTTAAGATAGTTATCTGAAAACTATAAAGAAAAAACCGTATTATTCATGTTCCAGATTAAAGTACTGTCTAAGCATAGGAAAAGCTACATCCTTACGGAACACCAGCCAAGTTTGAACCAAAACACGCTTGAACACAGAAAAATGTATTGATAATAAATTTGTGTGTATTTAATTCATTAGATAAAAAAATTCTTACATTTTTTGAAGAACCTGGGCCATGACAACCCCACTTGTTAAGTCTTCCACGGTTTGGCATGGTGCCTCAACATCAAATGTCTGGATCTGTGGGAGAAAGGAAAAGGTTACATTATTTTACTTCAAGGTCAAGGGATGTTCAGAAGTAAAAGAAATACTACCAAATAACAAATAGAACAGAGTAAACCCTACACATTTAGAATACATGGTAGGAATTAAGAAGCTTTAGTCTCAAGAGCAATCAAGGAAACAAACTACTGACAAGGATCCCCACCTTTGTTTTTGTAAACTTGTAAACTTTGCTACAAAAAACAGTGGTATATTCTCCAAAACGTAAATTTTCCACAGCATTTTCTAATTTGGAAAGTGACCGGGCCTTCTGTTGTCCCATTCAAATACTTCTAGAGTGCTTCCTTAGAATAAAGAGCTCTCTATCCCCAGGTTTAAGAAATCGGGAAAGGAGGGCAAGAGATTGATATGGCTGAGTCAAGACCTGCTAGTCAGGGCAAGGAAGAGATGCACAGACAGTGGAAGCAAGGACAGGTAAGAGTATAGGGATGCTGCCCAGTTGCGTGGCAATGTGGACAGGAACACCAAGGCACAGCTGGAGCTGAAATTGGCAAGGGACGCAAAGAACAATAATAAGGGCTTCTACAGGTATGTCAGCCAGAAAAGAAGGTCAAAGAAAATGTACACACACACACCCCGCCCTCCCCTCATAAGCTGATAACAACAGACAAGGAGAAAGCTGAGGTATTCAACAACTTTTTTGCCTCAGACTTCACTGGCAACCTCTCTGCCCGCACTGCTCAAGTGGATGGACCACAAGGCAGGAAGTGGGGGCCCTCCAACTGTAAGAGAAGATCAAGGTTGCCCTGCAGAGAAGGACTTGGGGGGTACTGGTGGATGAACACCTGGACATGAGCTGACAGTGTGTGCTTGCAGCCCAGAAGGCCAACCATATCCTGGGCTGCATCAAAAGAAGTGTGGCCGGCAGGTTGAGGGAGGCGATTCTGTCCCTCTACTCTGCTGTGGTGAGACCCCACCTGGAGTACTGCATCCAGTTCTGGAGTCCTCAGTACAGCAAAGACATGGACCTGTTTGAGCGCGTCCAGAGGGGGCCACAGAGATGATCAGAGGGCTGGCGTACCTCTCCTATCAGGACAGCCAGAGAGAGTTGGGGTTGTTCAGCCTGGACAAGAGAAGTTTCTGGGAAGGTTCCATCTGGATCAGGGCAATCCCAAGCACCGATATAGGCTGGGCAGTGACTGGCTTGAGAGCAGCCCTGAAGAAGGGAAGATTTTGTTGTGGCCTTTCAATACCTGAAAGATGGGGACAGACTTTTTAGCAGGGCCTGTAGCAATAGGACAAGGGGTGATGATTTTAAACTAAAAGAGGGAAGGTTTAGGCTAGATACAAGGAAGAAGTTTTTTACACTGAGGCTGGTGAAACACTGGAACAGGTTGCCCAGAGAGGTGGTAGATGTCCTATCACTGGAAACATCCAAGGTCAGGATGGACAGAGCTCTGAGCAACCTGATCTAGTTGAAGATATCCCTGCTCATTGTAGGGGCTTGGACAAGATGATGTTTAAAGGTTGCCTCCAACGAAAACTATTCTGTGATTCTATGATTCTATATTCAAATACACTCTCTCAATTAACACACGTAAGAAACTCAGCTTTTAGAAGTTTAGAAGAATCGCACAAAACTATCATGGGCTTCCCAATCCAGATTAGACATAGAGGGACATACATACTCCAAACTTCACTTTTCCCTACTATCAGATGGAAGAGAAGAGCACAATGCTGCTAAACCCTGAAGAGTCTATGCACTACCAGTGTTCTGAATTATTTCAGGGTGTCTTATTAAGACAGTGACAGGCAGTGAGGTCCATATAATGACAAGACTCTGGTCTTCAGATGGAAGCTAAGATTCAAAAATGGTGCTATTCTGAAGGGCAATGGCAACTACCATAGGACTGAGCTGTCTGATGACCGAATTACTTATGACTGAATTACTTATGACTAAAGATTAGTTTGCAACAAATTCCCTTCCAGAGACTGCACACTGAACACACTTACTGAGACCAACCTAAAGTTAATTTTCTGAGGATGCTACATAATATTCTAGATTATGCAGGAGCAAGAATAATCTCTTAACAAAAAAACACTCATCAATACACATAATTTCCATATGGCTTCTATTCATCAGCTCAATTTTCACGCATATTGCATACAGGCTATCTGAAACCCTCCCCCTACCATACCAGCACGTGTACAAACACACAAGGCAAAGCCTTTTCTGCCTCCCTCCCTTGGTGTGGAAAAGAGCCTTTCTGCTTGAGCACAGTCTTTTCAACTGGTCTAAGTTATTTGATCATTTACTTTAAATGAACATTATTTTTAAAGGATGCGGATGAGTTTTGTGAAAATACTTTTGATGATATATCATTTGAAGCCTCATGCTCCTTGCTATTATCCTCCTCTTAAAGCGAAGCCTGTGCTTATTTGTAGGAAGCACTACTCTCATGCACCAGCAATAAAAAAGCTTTCAAGACAGCTTGCAGCTTCAGGCTACATAAATATTAGATATATCAACCACTTTTTTCTGAACGTAATGTACAACCATTCATGCTTTAGTGGCATTTGAAACACTAATGCTGGTCCAAGCCATTTCCCAATAAATGCCCTCTAGATATGTATCTTACAATAAAAGACAATTCATGTCACAGTAGGAAATTTTGCAGGTCCTTTTTTGAGGAGAAGGCTCTCAAAAAAATCAAGAGCACAATATCCAAATTGTCATATTACCTTTAGAATGTCATGTAAGCACTCTAGCAACAGGATTTAACATTAATTTGGAGAACAAGGACCTAGATGAATGTTCCTTTCTTTCTTTTACTCTGGAAAAAAAAACCAACTGGCACTCCATTAGGAAAGAAAACGTCAATGGTGTCCATGAAGAGCCAAAAAAATGAGCTCTCAGAGCATGTTTGCTAAGTATGTTCAATAGTGACCAACGAAGAGTCATGAATGATGTCCGCTTTCCAAGAGTACAAGAACAAATTACTGTGTAGCATATGAAACAGACAGAAGTGACTTCTACACTTCAGACTCAGTAGATTTTCCCATAGCTTGGACTGAGTAACCCAGAAAACACAGCTCCTCACTTCTTCTCTGGAGAATTAAAGAAGCCATCGTAGATTGCTGAGACAGTAGGTAAAAGCCAGTGGCTGGGTGGGAAAAAAACTCCACACATGAAAAATACCACATAACAGGATAACATCAAATCGCTATTTCGCCAGAAAAGTGAATTTAACCTACACTCTCTGAATTGCAGCAATATTGTTGAAGGAATACAGAGACAATTCTGAGCCTGAATCTACAAACTCAGCAACACATTAAACAGGAAATAATACTTGCTAGCAGAAAAAGCTGCCATGATACCATGGATGCTTATGCTTGAAGAAGTTCAAGATGCTATATGGAAAAAATTCTCAAGCATAGACAATGAAAATTTCTTTCTGATTTTGCATATTATACTCTAAATAATGAAAATTTAAGTCACTTTGCTGCACAATAGCCAAATCAAAAAATCACTGAAGAGCTACTACCATTATGATTTGCAAAAACAAAGTTAAATGCTCAATTAAGCAATACCAACATTAAGGAGGTCCTCAAACAGACTGCAAACTAATCAGAATTTTTAAAATTTATTCTGTATCTTCATATATGAAACATCTCCTTGACTAAATAAAAGCATCTGTAGGAGGTATCACTATATTGATAGAAGAAGAAAGGTTACTATTTCCACGACACAGACAAACAAGATGCATACTCTCTGCTGTTTTGTCATCATACTTCCCCAACACTTTCTTTACATAAGAAGAGGTCAAAACTGTCATTAAGGCTCAGGTAACTAGTTTGAACTCTTTTTTCCCCCCACAGTCACACATGCAAGATTGCCATTGAGGACAATAATGCTTTTCATGGTTATAGAATCATAGAATGTGTTGGGTTGGAAGTTACCTTTAAAGGTCACCTAGTCCAATCCCATCAGTTAGATGACAAAGAACAGAAAGAAATACTTAAACTAATTACATGACTTGTTTTTTCACATACATTTAAATTTTGTAAAAAGCGTCTTTGCACAGGAAAAGAAACCTGTGATGATAACTGAAAAGATATTTCAGTTAAGGTGTCAAACTTATGCTACAAAACGCTTATTCAGCTCTTAAAACAAAGGAACTATATCCTTTTCATATCCTTCAGAGATATAAAAGTAACAAATTTTCTTACAAAAAAACTTACATAAAACAGTTTTACAAATTTATGTCAAAGTTAAACCATTGTATCATTCTCAGATAGTTCTACAAAATGCTAAACCACTCCAAGAAACAGTAGAGTTCATTTTCCAGAAGGGAGAAGAATGATAAGAATGTTGCAATGCAGAAGCAGTCCAGCTGTGGAGACAAAGAAGCAAATATTTGTGTGTGTGTGTGTGTGCCTATAAACAGCTATTCATTAACAGCTGTTAAAATACTGCCGTTCCTGAGCACTATGATGTGTTTCCTCCTGGAAGACTTCTCTCTCTTCCTGCTGGAACTGCTCCCACATCTTGAGTGTTTGCAATACTGCTCCCATCGTTAGTTCCCCAACGTTGTAAATTAAATCCCGTTCCCTATTACGATTCTATTTTTCTACTCCTTGTACCACTGTAAGGAGCCTTCAAATCATGACTGAGGGACAGGATGCTATGCCAAGGGAACTGGACAGGCTCAAGAAGTGGGCCCATGTGAAATTCCATGAGGTTCAACAAGGCCAAGTGCAAGGTCTTGCACCTGGATCAAGGCAACCCTCGGTATCAATACAGCCTGGGGAATGAAGGGATTGAGAGCTGCCCTGCAGAAAAGGACTTGGGGGTACTGGTGGATGAACACCTGGACATGAGCTGACAGTGTGCGCTTGCAGCCCAGAAGGCCAACCATATCTAGTGGGAGAGCAACCTGATCTAGTGGGAGATGTCCCTGCCCACAGCAGGGGGGTTGGAACTAGATGATCTTCAAGGTCCCTTCCAACCCTAACAATTCTATGATTCTATGAAGACCTTGTTGTGGCCTTTCAATACCTGAAAGATGGGGACAGACTTTTTAGCAGGGCCTGTAGCAATAGGACAAGGGGTGATGATTTTAAACTAAAAGAGGGAAGGTTTAGGCTAGATACAAGGAAGAAGTTTTTTACACTGAGGCTGGTGAAACACTGGAACAGGTTGCCCAGAGAGGTGGTAGATGTCCTATCACTGGAAACATCCAAGGTCAGGATGGACAGAGCTCTGAGCAACCTGATCTAGTTGAAGATATCCCTGCTTATTGTAGGGGCTTGGACTAGATGACACTTAAAGGTCCCTTCCAACCCAAACTATTCTATGATTCTACCAGGCAAAAGTCTGGAGAAAAAAAAAAGGAAAAAAAACACCAACCACTTGGCTCAATCACTAGCCCTAGTAGACTTTAAGACCTTCCATCACCTTTCATGTAACAAGAGAAATGGGTTCTTTTATGTCATTTTATTAAATATTAATCCAGATGTCTGATTCGTATGTCCATGAACACAAGCTGTCAATTTTTACACAAACTTGAAATAAGGAGTAGCAGGTGACTGTTTCAATGCGAAGGAGGCTTATCACTGGGGACTAAATAATTCCTGCAGGAAGTCAGAACCTTAGAAAATCCAAATTACAGTTTCAGATTACATATATGACTAGCAATGATTTGTTAGCTACTAGGCATAGGAGGCAGAAATGTATTTCATGAAAAATACTCTTGATATGAAAGTCAGAGAACTGGACAAACACTCAGTTCTCAAAAGACAGTAGTTGAAGACAAGGACAAAAGTTGTGAGCAGGAATCTAGCATGCAATGAAGCTGGAGGAAAAAAAAAAATTAAGAGAAAACCACAACCAAAACAAAAAAAAACACACACGAAAAAATTCCACCAATCCCTTTCACCCCCAAAGACAAAGAAGCCCTCCAGGACCTTTTCCTTCTAAACACTAAGAATTAACGAAAGACCTGATCTTTGCACAGTGATTATACATATAGTTTGACTTTTAATGCTGGTGCAGTTGCAGAACAGACCTTTTATGTATTCGATAATACCTGAAATCTTTATTAGAGGTTCTCAGCACACAAAATACTGTGTGACTGGTTACCTTATATGCCAACGCAACAAAAGGTAAAACCCAGTTGCAATTAGTTATTTATCAGAGCAAAATATTCCCCAACCTATAAATGATCCTTTAGAATTATTTACCCATTATTTCCCTACATTTTTGGAACTGACTGTGCAAGCTTACAACTGCCATGTTGAGACTACAACAATACTGTATTGTCACAGAAGAAAGAGATCACACAGCTAAGACAGGGAGAAGTGGCTAGGAGTAAGAACAAGAAAGGAACCAGCCTCACTGGACTGGATGCAAATCATTACTCAAGACATTAGCAAGAACACTCGAGAGAGCAAACTGGCAGAGAAGATTAAGGAGGAATGGATACTTTTGTCTCCATGCATCCAACCAATATTACCTACAAGATCTGCAAGAATCCCACTAAAACAAATTTCACTTGGCTTCAATGCCTGGAGGAAACCAGACCATTAACTTTTTTCAGGACTGTAAGCTAATTATGAGATACAGAAAGGTGTTCTTCCTCAGATGCCAGATTCTTGTACTGAGCCAGACCTGTCAAAATGAGAATTGGATTCCTATCCTATAACCAGATCCTGTGCTTCTGGACAACTTTAAGGTTTCTTGACCCGTTTTTCTCCTCCCCTTTGTAGGACTGCAATTTTCTGGTTGGATAGTCATGTGATAAGCTATTTTTTCATGCTTTCCAAGACAGCAGCAGACTGTATGAAACAAAGGAGATCCAGGTTCTCCAACAAGCAACAGTTTTATTCCAGGATTTGCATTTCTGGTTATTTTCACTGATTTTTAGGTTGTCAGACTTTCCTTATTAAAATCTCTAGAGTTACTTTGCAATCCAGTCACAGTGTTAGGCACTCAATTAGCCAAACAATGAACATTACTGGCCAGGGTGGAAATTCTTTCAAGGAGAAGGAGTTTAATGTTATTTTTTTCATTTGCTTCTCCTTTTATATATACTGTTTTCAACACCAAATACCTGCACAGGTCAAAGCCATAACAGATCTCAATCAAAATTTAAGTTTTCCAAAGATTAAATATTTCACATTGCAGAAAGTAGAAGAGCTACCGTGACTAAAGCTTACTAACTAAAGGACTGTGCGATGAGAGAGCCATGACAGCATAAAGCAGTTATTACTGCACTATCTTGGCATTGCCAGTAAATTGCTGCTAACTGAATTGTTCAAGTATGACACATTATTAAGATACAATGAACAAGAGTCTCAAGTCTGAATGCTGTTCCATTTAACCATTTCAGAAACATTCATGAGAAGACAAGCCAATCTACCAACTCCTGGGGAGAAAATTAATGTATTCCTGTTTTGAGTTGAAAGCCAGATGAGCCAGTTGATGAAAAAGAATACTACACACCATTTGTGATGAAGATAAAATTAAAATATGATATGTAATCTAAGACACCACCATAAATCAACAGTTCTTTCCAAGCTTTCATCTACTTAATCATGTTTTATTTAAAAGTACTATTTACCATTGATGCTGTCTCTTCTTTTCTCAAAATACAAGCTATTAATAAGTGCAAAACTGCCAAACATTACCTCAATACACCCACATTTATAGGATACATACATTCACACTCCAAGCACCAGTGAACTTCAGAAACCCAAAAAAGCGCCTTTTAAAACTAGAAACATCTTCTTGTGGAAAAAAATGCAAATGGCAGAGTTTACAGGAGGTGAACTCTGCTGATTAGAGTGCAAAAATTTCCACCTCTACTACCCAGAGCTGACAACATAATGAAAATGATGTCACATTAAACACAGGAAGTGTAGGGCATCTTCTGTCTTCAGCACTCTTTGACACACAGAAGCCTAAGTGATAATGCAACCCATAGAAATGGATGCATGAGTTTTCACCAAAGGAGGATAACAGAACTGTTCTCTAAAAGTAGGTGTTAAACAGAAATCACAGAACAGTGCTCAATGAACAAGAGAGTGAAATTCTTTTTGGAATCATAGAATAGCTTGGGTTGTAAAGGACCTTCAAAGGTCATCTAGTCCAAGCCTCCTACAATGAGCAGGGATATCTTCAACTAGATCAGATTGCTCAGAGCCCCATCCAACTTGAACTTGGTTGTTTCCAGTGATCGGACACTTACCACCTCTCTGGGCAACCTGTTCCAGTGTTTCACCAGCCTCAGTGTAAAAAGTTTCTTACTTGTATCTAGTCTGAATCTTCCCTCTTTTAGTTTAAAATCATCACCCCTTGTCCTATTGCTACAGGCCCTGCTAAAAAGTCTGTCCCCATCTTTCAGGTATTGAAAGGCCACAGAAGGTCTCCCTGGAGCTTTCGCTTCTCCAGGCTGAACAACCCCAACTCTCTCTGGCTGTCCTGATAGGAGAGGTACGCCAGCCCTCTGATCATCTCTGTGGCCCCCTCTGGACGCGCTCAAATAGGTCCATGTCTTTGCTGTACTGAGGACTCCAGAACTGGATGCAGTACTCCAGGTGGGGTCTCACCACAGCAGAGTAGAGGGACAGAATCGCCTCCCTCAACCTGCCGGCCACACTTCTTTTGATGCAGCCCAGGATATGGTTGGCCTTCTGGGCTGCAAGCGCACACTGTCAGCTCATGTCCAGGTGTTCATCCACCAGTCCTTTCTGCAGGGCAGCTCTCAATCCCTTCATTCCCCAGGCTGTATTGATACCGAGGGTTGCTTTGATCCAGGTGCAAGACCTTGCACTTGGCCTTGTTGAACCTCATGGAACTTCACATGGGCCCACTTCTTGAGCCTGTCCAGTTCCCACTGGATGGCATACCCTCCCTCAGGTGCGTCAACTGCAACACTCAGCTTGATGTTGTCTGCAAAGTTGTTGAGGATGCACTCGATCCCACTGTCTATGTCATTGATGAAGCTATTGAACAGTACTGTTCCCAGTACAGAACCCTGAGGGACACCACTTGTCACCGATCTCCATCTGGACATTGAGCTGTTGACCACTACCCTCTGGCTGTGACCACCCAACCACTTCCTCCTCCACCAAACAGTCCACCCATCAAGTCCATACCTCTCCAGTTTAGAGAGAAGGATGTTGGCAGAGACTGTGTCAAAGGCCCTACAGAAGTCCAGATAGATAACAAGCTCTTCCCTTGCCCACTGATGTAGTCACTCCATCACAGAAGGCCACTTAGTAGGTCAGGCAGGACTTGCCCCTGGTGAAGCCATGTGGGCTGTTTTGAATCACCTCCTTGTCCTCCATGTGCCTTTGCATTGCTTCTAGGAGGCTCTGTTCCATGATCTTTGCAGGCACAGTGGTGAGGCTGACAGGTTGGTAGTTCACAGGGTCCTCCTTTCTACCCTTTTTAAAAACGGCTGCAACATTTCCCTTTTTCCCCTCACCAGAGCCTTCACCTGACTGCCATGACTTTTCAAATATCATGGCGAGTGGCTTGGCAATTTCCTCAATACATCAGCCAATTTCCTCAGGACTCTGGGATGCATCTCGTCAGGTCTCATATATTTCTGCATGTTCAGATTCCTCAGATGGTCACGAACCTTGATCTTCTCTTACAGTGGGAGGGACTTTTCTACACCAGTCCCTGCCTTGCAGTCCATCCACTCGAGAGGTGCGGGGAGAGAGGTTGCCAGTAAAGACTGAGGCAAAAAAGTTGTTGAATACCTCAGCTTTCTCCTTGTCTGTTGTTATCAGCTTATGAGGGGAGGGCGGAGTGTGTGCGTGTACATTTTCTTTGACCTTCTTTTCTGGCTGACATACCTGTAGAAGCCCTTATTATTGTTCTTTGCGTCCCTTGCCAATTTCAGCTCCAGCTGTGCCTTGATGTTCCTGTCCACATCGCCACGCAACTGGGCAGCATCCCTATACTCTTACCTGTCCTTGCTTCCACTGTCTGTGTATCTCTTCCTTGCCCTGACTAGCAGGTCTTGACTCAGCCATATCAATCTCTTGCCCTCCTTTCCCGATTTCTTAAACCTGGTTATCTCATCAAAATGTGAAAAATTTAATTGAAACTGCCCTGCTCACTGACATCTGCTAGAAATTAAGCTGCAAGACCAGCTATTCTTTCTGATAAGTATTTAAGCAACTAACATTCTTATAGAATACAGTATCTACCTATATCAGCATCAATTAACAACAAGCCAAATTTATGTTCAGATCTTAGCCTACTAATCCTACCTACTTCTATCAGTAATATTCTATAACATACAGGATGTACAGGTTTTATATGTATGTCTGTGTGTACACATATATATATTTATGTGTATATACACATATATACCCATATGATCTAGGATAACTACTAATGGGTAAAGTATTGGTTTATATGTGTATGTATGTGTAAGTATTATATACAAACCTACACACGTTTGTGTATATATACATAAAAATTTTTATGCATTTGTATACAAAGATATAGATACATGCACAGCATATATGGATCATACATATAGGATATGTATGCAATATAAATTGCTGCTATTTTAGGAAATTTCTGTAGAGAACAAGCTCATTTCTAGCTGCAGAAAAAAAGAAGCTAACTCTAATAATATGCCTGGATGAGCTCTACTTTATTCTTTGACTTTGAGGTGGCTCTTTCAATTGCCTTTTAGTTTTCTATTGTAAAATTGTTGAGTCTTTGAGTCAGTTGATCCTAAAGGGAAAGACTAGCAATGAGGTGTGAGCCAGTCTGTTCCCTATCACAGGTAGCTGTTAGGAAGCTCTACTTCAGGTAAAATAAGAGGGAACCTTTATTCTGTGATATGATTTGTGATTTATATCTTTCAGGTTGGTTAATATATGTTGGCTTGCACATCCCTGAAATGTCTGCTAAATCTTGCAATTCCACTACTGATGGTTTTTGGAAGTATTTGAAACTTTCCAGCTTCCCATGTTGCATTTTGGATTATGTAGTATGCCGCTTTAATCTTTGAAATTGACTTTCAACTGCAAATTAGAAAAATCTAGTAGAGAATATCTATCAAACTGAAAGGAGTAACAAAATTTTTCTGTAACATTTCTTTTGCCTACAGAAATTCAAATTCATTCAGGTATATAACACATACTTTTTGTCCCAAAGCCTTTAAATATTTTGTCCCAGCCCTTCAGCACTGCATAAAAAGTATTGCTTATTAGACGCTTAATGTGATACTTTCAATATTCTCAAAAGAAATAGAAGTTAAATAGTTGTCCAAACAACAGGTGAAACTAAGTCCAGAAATTTGGATATTACATATTTTTATGGTATAATCCACACATTTTCATATAAACCATAGAATCATAGAATGGTTAGAGTTAGAAGGGACATTAAAGATCGTTTAGTTCTGACCCCCCAGCTACGGGGGCGTTCATTTTTTCCTGAATGAAGATTGCTAGGCTACTAGAAACCTGGGCCCAAATTGATCCATACTAAGATAAAGGACAGGCAGCAAGGCATAGCTTCTGTTTGATAGCATAAGGCAAAACAAAGTCCATTAACTTATTGGCTAGTGGTTAGCCAGAAGAACTTTGCATATTAGTAGTCCAAATTTATATATATTTCTAATATTACTGAAACAAAAAAAAGGTGAACATAGATGACAGCCTTCCCCTTGCAAAATACAGAAAAAGAAGAATAACTATTTAAAGCCCACAACTCCACCCTCTTGCAGCTATAATTTAGATGAAAAGTACTGTCTCTATTGACAGGTAGAATAAAGAACTCTCCCCCAAAGGCACAGAAGATGAATCCAAAAGCACTAAGTTCTACTGAAATATCTACACAAACTTTCTCACCAGTGTGGAAACACAGTCTTTCACAGGATCACAAGAGTATGAAAGACTTGGCAGCTAAAGGATAGGATTCAGAGAGAGCTGGCAGTAAGTTTTCATCAGCCTAAGAAATTTCAGACTTAGCAGACTCCAGAACTGGTAACACAGACGTATAGCACACCACTAAATTTAGCGCATCTTGCAGTTCAAGCCTTCTCCATTTCCAGGATTTCAGCAAACGTTTTCTTGAACTTCGTGGAGACTCTGCAGGTATGCAGAGCAAAATTTTTCAGAGGCTGACCAAATTCCATGATTCCTTAAGAAAGGCAGGAGCCATCATGGAGTAGGCTGACATCTTTTGGCACTGTTGATAAAATAAAATCAGGTAAACCATGTCAGAGTGATCAAGTCCTGCTGTTTGGTTTTGGTTTTGTTTCTAACCAGCAAAGGGGCAGTAGAATTGATAAAACAACCATCATCTCTGTTGCAGTTAAACACAAACTTATTTCTACTTATTCCAATCCTGAGGTAAAACTAAGGATACCCTGCTGCCATAGCAAACAAGTTCACTCAAAGGTTTATCTTATGTAATCCAGCAGTGCAGGAAAGGCTATAAACTATTTAATACTCTGAAACTCTGCAACGAACAAAGCACGGATGGTCATTTCCCAGATCTAATGCCCCCAAAACATACATCACGTGGAGTGTAAATACCCACTTGTTTACCTTAAGTACCTAAACTTAGCTACCCTGAGAGATTTAGCTGCAAACAGTGAACAGGACTTCCACAGAGGACACAAAGCAACACTTCCAGTGCAGTGTACACTTGCAAAGAAGACTGCAGCTAAATGGCATGAACGAGCCCTGTGAATTCTAGGGCTGAAGCACATTATCATCACATTTACAATGCATCTTTTTGTGCAATACTTGCTTCACTACATGCACCACTCCAAAAACATTTCCTGTGTGCCCCCTTTGAAAAGCTGCCATCCCTTTTTGGCCTCAGCTAGTCCACTGAAACACAACTCCAGCTTTGTACCCATTCAGAAGCTTTTGCCTGCCCCATGCAGGAGTGGAGTGCTGGCTGGACTCCCCCTGCCTTTAACCTTAGCCAGCTTTTCCCTCCACCAAAACCTTCCTCCTCGTTTCCATGCTGTCTCTCGTCCATTGTCCCAAATGAGAAGTACTAAGTAACTCACAGGAATGACTAAGTCATGTATGGCAAAGTAAGGCAGCCAGGAAAACAGCACATGCATACTCTGCAGGGCAGGAAACCACTACCAGTACGTTGGAGAGGGAGTTAATCCCTTTCCTATGTGGCAGGACCGGTCAGGCTGTTGGCAACAAAAGCCACAAGAAGGACCCTACTACCCTCTTCCCCTCACTTCCATCCACGCATTCCTGCCTTAACCTTGTCCTAGTGTTAGCTGGTGTGTGGCCAATAACCTTGTTGTTTTTTGTTTTAAATTAATGACAAGGCCTTGCAAATTAAATTGATTAAGCAACCCTGGACTTAGGCTCTGGAGGCAAACTGTAGTTAGTTAAGTCTTTCTAAACTACCACAGTACTCAAGAGCCCTCAGCTCAGCCAAGAAAGCAGACAGCAGCAAGTGCAATTGAGTCTTGGGCCCCTCTTCTTCTCCTTCACTGGTTCCACAACTTGAAAGTCTGCAATTGCTCTACAGAAGTCAAACACAATGCGGCAAAGACACTTGATGGTCCAGGAAGAATAGAATGTCAGAATATCATCTTCCAGTTCAAGAGGCTCAAAATGGTCTCATAATAAGAAAGACAAAGATAAATCGTGAATTTTGAACTGACTTCATCTCTTTGACATAACTGTTCAAGTACTTAAAAAAGAAGATAGAAACAGGTTTCTCTCCTCACCTCCCACCTTGAAATTAACAAGCTAACAGAAAAGTTGTTTCACTTATACTGTTTAAGGTTCACAGTTCTCAGCAGTAAAATCTGTCTCTTCTCGAAGCACCATCTCACAATCCCCCTCAAAAAATGAGGGGGCCGAACTGGGAGCCAAAATTGAGCACACACTCAATCACATCTAAATGTTTTTTCTTCAGAGAACTAGTGATTGTTATAAATGTACCACTGCTATAGAGCAGCTCTTCAGAAAGGAGTAAATTCAAAAAAGGCAGAATTTGGTAAATGATCGGAATATCACTGTCTTAGACAACTACCCCTAAAAAGGGTGGAGCAACAAGTTTTTACCATCTTAGTGAGAAGTCATCAAAAATAAAACAGGTTGCTCAACCTACTAGTCTGTGACAGCAGATACAGGGGCTGTGATCTGCTAGATACCTCAACCCATGCTCCACGACTGCAGGCAAGCTTAGTGTTTTTTTTCCCCCCCCCTCTGTCTGCACAGCAACATATTCAAACAAAACTATCTTCTTGACCTGCTGTCATCACCAGCAGTCAACCACTTCTGAAATCTGATGTCTTCTTCAAGAGGTAAGAGATGCTGATGCGATGATATCTTCAGAAGAAAATGAAACCCTCCAACTTTGTGGTCAACGATCAAGGATTGAAATAAGAAAGAGTTTGAACAGGCTTAGCAAGTCTCCTACAATCTCTGCCTCTAACAAGAAACCGAAAGAGTGCTTAAAATTATAGATACACAAGGATCAAGAACCGCAGAGTCTGAAGAGGAAGTAGGAAAAAACACAGCTTTCCTAGCAAATTCCAGCAGATTTTATCCTCTCTGAAAGGGGTGCCTACAAAGTGTTTACAAGCAGCCCTCTTGAGGAACCAAAATTTGCTTCAGCTCTTGCTCACGTGATCTCTATGTTTCAAACTAACACAGGCAAACCCTTCCAGTCGCGGACAGACCACCATACAGAAGATGGAGATAGACTGTACCGAGAACATTTTTCAGCCAGAAAGGAGAAAGGTCAAAGGACTGATACCACATAAACGGTCAGACTGTTTTTGAAGTGGAGGGTGCCAAAACTGGGGCCTTGTACAGTGTTTACAAAATCCCCGCTTACCATAAAAGTTATAATATGCCTTTCAGAGAAACTATATTTGGCCTTGAGGGTTGGAAGATAAAGCAAGCAGGCAAGATGCAGCTTGGTGGAGACAGCACACTGCAAAATAAGAGATATTTATCATAATGAAGGAAAGAAAGTTCATTACATCTCCACAGCAATCTGCTACTTATAAACAGAGAGCAGTGACCTCTTTGAGGAATGCTGCTGTTTACATGCCAATGTCTAAGCAATCTTTTCAGTATTACATCTTAGTTCTATGTTAAAAAGAAAATTTCTCAGATTACATAGCAAAAGCCTGTAGATACCACACTGATTTTAGATACAGACATATTAAAGTGTAACTGCCACATGCACGTTTGACAGCTCTCCATGTTTTAAGAAATGACTCAGTGATGTATCTGAGTTAAAAGCACTCCTGACAGCACACACAAAGTGAAAAAAAAAATTAAAAATCTGTGTGCTCATATGTGGACGAGGCATAAGTTTTAAACAAAAAAGATGGCGTGAATCTGTATCAGATATGCTGAAACAATTTTAGTATTATTGCAGGTTTAGATATGCTGAAACAATTTTAGAATCATTGCAGGTTTACCTCACAGCCATATTTTTCTAAACTGCTTTGGTTGGCTGCAATGCAGCTTGGATAACTATACCACAATGCCCAGAATAGTCTCAGAAGAGGCTTCTGGGAGATTTTTGGTAGAGTAATAATCCTGCAATTACATTAGGCTGCAAACACTGGTAACATATAAATATTAACTTTGAGATATCAGTAGTTGGGCTCCAGTCCTCTCAGTTTCACTTGAGTTGCTGCTACCTTGGCTGCCTCAAAATAACATCATGGTCGCTTGCTAAAATCACAGGAAGCAAAAGCTCTCCCACCTGTTAACATCCTGAAAAAAAAGTATTCAGGAACCCATTTGACAATGCTGACGAAGAGGTAAAAAACCTGAAAATTACACCCCAAGCTAAAGCATAACACCAAAAATGGGGGTGTTGGTGAAATATTAAAGAATAAAACAAAACATATTCACAGGTAAGCAGTTTGTTCCAGCTTCAAGATACCAGAATAGGAATCACAGGCATGCAAAGTAAAAGGCTTGAGGGATATTCTCATTCATTATAATCATGAGTTGGCAGAGGGAGGAGCAGTTTCATTTCACCCTACATCCATTCGAGCAAACATTCGGTTTAGGTTGAACAGGTTCTCATACTTGTGCAAAGCCTTATCTATTCTACTTAAAACACAGACAAACCAGTTCAAGTACTTCTGTATGAATGTGAAGCAAGCAATCTGGGAGGTTAAACCAGTTCTTAAGAACCGGCAGCATCTCTGGCGTAATGGAAAAGACTGGCCATCCCAGGTATGCATAAACTGCAATTAAGAGAGCTCTATTCTCCCATCTAAATGAACGGTTTCGCAGACATCATTATGGGACTTGAGGGAAAGCCAGGCAAAAAAAGCATCTTGTTTATACAGCCAGTTTCACTCATGACTAAAAAACTTCATTGCCTCTTTTGCAAGTTTCATGTATTCTGGAATAAACTGAAGACACCTTTCTTCATTTTTTTTTTTTTTACTGAGTCTGCTTCAAAGCCACGTTCACACAAAAATACTGAAATTGTAAAAATAACCCATAACTTCACATAGTCATCTACGAAACGTGTTGACTAATTCTAATGCTGTTTAAGAAGGACTTACAAATATTTCTGTTAACTAAAAAAGATGCAGCTAGTTTTCCTTATTAGCTCTATATCTGAGGGCGCGTAAAAGTTAGAAATGTAAAGGGATCTGCATGGACCATTACTACAGACAGGACAAGACTCCATTGGATAGGTACAGTTTCAGGACTGAAGATTATAAATACTAACTACTGCTCAAACATGATCATATGACTGAGTAATAATTCCTACAAATGGTCGACGCCACAAGACTTTTCCTGTTGCTGTGTTTTCTCTCTCTAAATTTTCCATTTTTATGTCCACTTTTCCAGGACGGCTTTTTGTGCCAAGGTAATTTTTTTTTCAATGGTTTAGCTCTTCTAGGAAAGCGCAGATCATTTTCAAGGGTAACAATAATGACTGCCATTCAACAAATCAATTATCTCAACTACCAACCTCAAACATAGTAAGGAAAAACAAACAAACAAACGAATCACTAATTCTTTCCAATATTTTTTTGGTTTAATGTGAGAAAATCAGTGGAGATTTTCACTAACACTGAACAGTCTTCATATAGATACACTTGTCCTCTTCATCTCCACAAACAAGAACCGGTGACTCTTCTTTTATTTTTCTATCAAGGCTACTCGAACTTCCACCATATGTGAACATGTGCGGAAGCTGATAAAACAATCCTTTCAAATACATACAAACCACTGGTTTGTACTCTATTTGGCTGTATAAAGCATTCTTTTGGGGAACAGGGAAGTAGCCACTGCCTTCTGACTCTGCATTTTTTGATTTCCCTTGCTAGCTAGCAAAACATTAACCTTATAAAGTTTTAAAAGCAACTTTATGGAAATTTTAACACCTCAAAGTCAAGTCTGAACAGAATATTTAAGTAACAGAATGCTGGAATACTTTTAGTTTTGAAGTCTTCTCAGACTTGACGCGAACTTCTGCACACATGCTGTACTTCAACAAAATATTGTCAAGTCATTAATGATTTTGTCCAACCTGCAATTAGATAATGGGCAGGATCAACAGTTCAAATCACTCCTAACATACTAATACCAAACAAGAGAAAATTCTCTTTCATTCTGCAGCAGCTTACAAGTTTCGAGTACAGTAGTCTCATCTGCAAAGGAAAGAGCTAGTCTGTTGGTTATGTGGAAATCTGGGGAGTTAGGAACACATTGGGACTGCGACCACTTGCTAGGTAGCCTTTCAAGCTTATGCTTCTCTCATTGGCACAACTGCTTTACTGCCACGGAGCACAAGAACAGCCTATCTAGAACAGCTAAAATTAAAACACATGGAAACCAGCAGCATATAGCAACAGATCTTCCTCCATCACCCCCCCAGTAAACCCTCCTCCTTCTCCTAGGACTGAGCCTCTCATTCAGCCTTTCTTTGCCAGGATTCATACACATTGAGTCCCCCATGAATTTTATCAGTACGAGGACATTCACTCCCACCACCTGAAAATAGGAAGCCAAAAGAAGGACAAGTGGCCAACCACAACAAAGATGCAAAGATTGTCAGGAATGTGATGTAAAGAGAAACTAGGTTGCATATTCCAGACCTGTATGAAGCACTGGGGGACACTATTCCCCAAAATATCCGCCTTCTGTACTTTCCTGCTCACCTCTAACAATCACTGAATTTCCCTTCCTAATCCCCTTTGACTTTCACAGAGAAGCCTAACCTGTCATTCCCCAGTAACTTACTCATCACCACCAGGGCTTTAGCCAGCTCTAGCCTTGCACAGATTAAACATCTAAAAGAGAAAATCTCTGTTTCTGTTCAGCAATCAGTTGTGTTCCCGAGTTTCATATAGTGGGTATTTCCTTGGCAATTCTGCTAATGGAGGGGGGAGAAAAAAAAAAAAATCGAGGCCCAAACATAAAATCTAGTGATTCCAAACACCTAACAGCAGCTGTGAAGAAATCAGCTGCTAAAAAAATACAAATTTCACAGCTATGTTACAGTCACCACTCAAATTACGGAGTAGCTGCAAATCCAGGTTCAATGTCCAGTACATTCTGGCTGTTCTGTGAATGACTGCACAACCTGAAGATGTTTACAGATCAGCCTCCGAACACTAAAACAGGAAAAGGTAATTCTTAGGTACTGTATTATCCTCGACATCACAGGTGAATTTTGTCTCTCGAGGCTCAAGCACCACTTAAAAACAGACATAAAGAAACAGACGAAAAGAAAGTTTCTGGTCAGAACACCCGCCGAGCGCAGCCTGACACACCGGAGCCACGCCAGGAAGGGCGCGGGGGAAGGATCACAGCTACGGGCAACACCTCGCCCGCTGAGCCCGGGCGCACGACGCGGTGCGGGGGGCGCAGCTGGGCGCGCTTCCTCTGGCAGCGCCGGCGCAGGCCCCGGCCCCCCCGCCCTGCCGGTCGCGGCGCGGCGGGGCGCCGGTTCCTTTGTTCCCTAGCCGTGGGGGTAGAGCTAAGGCGGCGGAGGGCTTTCCCCGAGCAGTCCCCTGACCGCCTGCCCCGCCGCGGCTAGACCAGGCGGGGCAGGTCGGCCAGGGCTCCGCCGACCCCGGCCGGGCTGGAGCCGGCCCGAAGGCCAAGGCGCGGCTCGGGTGGGGGCTGGGGAGGCAGGGCGAGGCCCCCCTCTCCCACCGGAGCAGGGCCGCGGCGGTGGGGGACGCGTACGGCGCCGCGTCCCTGTCAAGTGGCCCAGCTGCGGGCGGGGTCCTGGCGGCCGCAGCACTCACCCAGGTGAGGAGGCTCTCGCCGAGCTCGGCCCGCTCCAGGCTCTCCACGTTGAACATGGTGGGGCGCGGCCGAAGGGGCTAACGGCTAGGTCGGGTCGGGTCGGGTCGGGTTGGGTTGGGTTAGTACCGCCGGCGCCCGCCCCGCCCCGTCCCGTCCCGTCCCGGGCAGGGCCGCGGCGTCGACACGTCACAGCGCCCTGACAGGAACGGCCTGAGCGCGCCTGCGCCGTGCGGCCGCCGCGCGGGGGCGGAGGAGACGCGACGCGTCGCGGCGCCACGCGACGCCGGCGGGGGGCGGGGCCGTGGCCGTGGCCGTGGCCGGTGGCGAGGGTCGCGCGCGCCGGGAGCTGAGGTACCGCCGCGCGGGGCCGCGCCCCTCCCGCGCCGCTGAGGGGAAGGGGCGGGCGCGGGGGCTCCGTCCGGCCCGGCCCGGAGGGGACTGTCCTCTCCCCGCCCCGCCACAGCCGGCGGAGGGACAGGGGTTGTGGGGGGGTGGGGGGGCGTGATCGGCGCCGTGATCGGCGCCGTGGGCGTCCGCAGCGTCACTCGCGTCTCTTCCGGTCCGGCCTGGTGGTGCCTGACGCTGCCGCTGGAGGTGGCCGCGAGCGGGGGCTGGCGCTGCAGTGAGGCGAGGCGCGGGCCGCTGCGGGCCGCGGAGGCCCTTGTACGCTGCTGGGCCCCTGAGGTGTGCCGGGGGCGGCGAAGCCCTCCACGGGGTTTGCCGCCTTCCCCCAGCCGTGTGTGCCTTCGGCTGTGGCCGGTGGGAGCGGGGTGGGAGGGTCTCTGGCAGGGCCGCGGGGGATCTGCAGCAGCACCCCGAGCCCCGGCTGTCCCTGGCTTCGGTGGCGTGGGCTTGTGAGGAAGCTGCACCCACAGACATTTTCTTGCTAGTAAGTAATACGGCTTGGCTTATGGAAGGAGCCGCCTCTACAAGGTTTTCCTCTCCTTTTCGGAGTAGAAAATGACATTAACTTTGTCTCAGCAAAACTCTGCTGTAGTAAAAATTAACATAAAATAAAAGTTACTTACTTAGCATTAGCTGCAGGTTATTCAATTAATTTTTACTATCAAAGACAAGGTGTGTGTTTCATGCATGGATAGAGTGGTTTTGCATCCTTACTGCCCCAGCCAGAGTAGCTCTCCATCATGCTGCAAAGGGGTTGCCCGAAGAGTTCAAGAAACTCCTCAGTAGTCAGTTGAATTTTGGCCCATCCAAAGTTTGCAATGAGAATATCGGGTGTTAGAATAAGCTGTACAGTTCCCGTCAATTAGCAACTGGCCTGACTTGCGACAACATGGAGTAGCAAGCACAGCGTGCTGATAACAGTTCAGAGTCGGATAAACAACTGAGAAAGGCAGGGTTGCATATCTAGTAACTGTCACTTTGTTCCTATTTTCTCACAGTTCTTTCGTTAAATAAGTTACTAGCATGCACATCCTACTAACCCATGGAGTCTTTCTTTATGTCAGCCTGTTTTGAATTAAAGTGTATTGTAAAAGCTATGAAAATTCTCAAGTTTTCCCAGTGAAGCACCTTCTCACTGATCTCATTGTACAACCTGCTGTTTTCATTTTTAAGTTATGACTTTGATCTCTCTTCATTTAAAGGTAGCTTTCACATTTGGGAATGAGTTAAAAAGTCTTAGAAAGCTATGTAAGCTGCGCAGCTATAACTTTCAGTTCCAGGTTTTAATGTGTACTTTAAGCTACATGCTTGGTACTTTTGACAATGTTTTCACAGGTATATTTCAGTGTTTAAGGTTTTTCTGGCACATCTTCCTTGATGTACCCATTTCCCACTCTGCTTTGCCTGTTGTGGTGATGTCTATTTCATGGAGGCAAATAAATACAGTAATGCTTTTTGTGTTGCTGTCTATTTTAGATGTGAGGCTGTATGTGGAAGCATTGCTTTCTACAATAAAGAATTCTTCGGTACTTTTCTTAGAAGAGATTTAAAGCCTTTTCGTTCATAGCTGAAGTATTACCATATTTCAGTAAACGTTCAGTAAACAAATACTTCAGTAGCATATTTCGGTAAAAAAGACATAATTTCCTTTCTCTTCTTGTCTGATCAGAAAAGTCAGATATCCAAACTGAAGGCATTGGCAGGCTCTTTCTCATGTTCCTATCTGCATATAAATGCAGTTCTATCCTCTGTTTTTTGTTAGAACTCTACACCTTTCGGTATGCTTTAGCCTTTTAAAGCAGTGGAAGACCTTGTCGGGGATTGTTTTACACAGGTCATGGCATCACCCAGACAAATATTCCAAATAGTAAGGCTGTACAGACCATTGAATTTGTCTTTTTTGCTTCAAGGCATCAACATAGTTTCAGGCTCATGAGAAAAAATATTGGAGGCTTTTTGTTTTCCTGGTAGGATGGTGTATTAATTTGGGATTATTTTCCCTTACAGAATTGCATCTGGAGTTTGCATCTGCAGTATTTTTAACTTTCAAAACATGATTCAACCAGCAAAAGCAAACTATCTTTTTTCCTTTTTTAACTCTTCAGGGAAAAAAATGTGCCTCAGAGACTGCTGACCTCAGACCTTGCAGAGACCTGCTTTACCAGGTAAGTGCCTCAGTTGGTCATTTCTTAAGGTATATTGAACAAAATTATTAGTTACCCGCTGAAATTGCCCTCCCCCCTATTTTGGCAAGACTCCTTAGGCTTTTTCCTTTCTCTTTTGCAAAGAACATGTGTGCACATAAATGTAGTCAGCGTAGTCCTGAAAGCAGAAGTGGTTTATGAAGATATAACTGAATATGATATGGACGAGTTTGGCTACAATTTTGCTGTACCAGCTGAGCTGATTTGTGACTCCAAAGTTGCTGCTAACTAATAATAATGCTGTATTTACAGACTGCATGAAAGCCTAGTAACATATTCCCATGTCAGTTTTAACAACCTTCTCACAGAATATGTCTTGTTAATTTGTGTGTTGCTATATTGGGGATTTTTTTTAAATTTCCTGTAGTAAATGTGCTCTTTAGGTGATCTCCTGGTTTTTAAAATGTATGGAGATACTTAATACTAGAGATGTGCTTTATTCAAATAAGGCAATGCCCACAAAAATGGAAAAGTAATAAATCCTGACTCCTGAAAACCACTTTTTCTGAGTACAACATCAGTAATTTTCATTATTTCTGTTTTGTAATGTTATATATGTCTGCACCGCTATTTCAAACTCCAACTTAAGTGCACTGAAGTACCTGGATAAAATGTATCAGCTCAGGATTTAGCTGATTTAGGATGTAGGCTAGTAAATGCATGCTAGAGTCCTCAATGCTGTTAATACATTTACTGTTCATCATGCATGCTTAATGCTTGCTGTTGTTAATGCTTTCTGAATGCAGTCTAGGTGTACCTTTGAGCTCTTTGTGAAGCAGAGCTCACAGTTTGCTGGTTCAAATCCATTCACAAAGTCCAATTCTCAACCACAGAGAGTGGCCATGACCTGCTCCTACCTTGAAGTAGGAAGTAATTGTCCAAATTCTGATGAGAGAAGTCTCAATTATTGCCCGACATTTAAGAATTTATCTGTATTTTGGGTATTTATGTCTGGTTTTCTCTTAAATTAAACACTGAATTTATGCCTTAGATATTTCAATATAAGTTAATATGCATGCAGGGGGTGGGTTACAGAATAAATGCACTCTATTTTATCAAATCATAGAATCTTCATGGTTGGAAAGGACCTTTGAGATCATCGAGTCCAACCATACACACCAAAAAAACCAACCGAACAAAAAAACCCTACAATCTCTGTCACTAGAGCATGCCCTGAAGTGCCAAATCTACACGTTTCTTAAACACCTCTAGGGATGGTGACTCAACCACCTCCCTGGGCAGCCTTTTCCAGTGCCTGACCACTCTTTCAGTAAATTCTTCCTAATATCTAATCTAAACCTCCCCTGCCGCAACTTCAGACCGTTTCCTCTGGTCCTTTCATTATTCACTTGGGAGAAGAGGCCAACACCCACCTCTCTACAACCTCCTTTCAGGTAATTGTAGAGGGCAATGAGGTCTCCCCTCAGCCTCCTCTTCTCCAAACTAAACATGCCCAGCTCCCTCAGCGTCTCCTTGTATGACTTGGTCTCCAGACCCCTCACCAGCCTGGTAGCTCTCCTCTGGACACGCTCCAGCGCTTCAATGTTCCTCTTGTACAAAGGGGCCCAGAACTGAACACAGTACTCGAGGTGAGGCCTCACCAGTGCCGAGTACAGAGGCACAATCACTTCATAGAATCATAGGGTTGGAAGGGACCTCTGGAGATCATCTAGTCCAACCCCCCTGCCAGAGCAGGGTCACCTAGAGCAGGTTGCACAAGAACGCGTCCAGGCGGGTTTTGAATGTCTCCAGAGATGGAGACTCCACCACCTCTCTGGGCAGCCTGTTCCAGTGCTCTGCCACCCTCAAAGTAAAGAAGTTCCTCCTCACGTTTAGGTGGAACTTCCTATGCTCAAGTTTGTGCCCATTACCTCTTGTCCTGTCACTGGGCACCACTGAAAAGAGCCTGGCCCCATCCTCCTGACACCCACCCTTTAAGTATTTGTAAGTGTTGATAAGATCCCCCCTCAGCCATCCCTTTTCCAGACTGAAGAGACCCAAATCCCTCAGCCTTTCTTCATAAGAGAGGTGTTCCAGTCCCCTAATCATCTTGGTAGCTCTCTGCTGTACCCTCTCCAGCAGTTCCCTGTCCTTCTTGAACCGGGGAGCCCAGAACTGGACACAGTACTCCAGGTGCGGCCTCACCAGGGCAGAGTAGAGGGGGAGGATGACCTCCCTCAACCTGCTGGCCACACTCTTCTTGATGCACCCCAGAATGCCATTGGCCTTCTTGGCCACGAGGGCACATTGCTGACTCATGGTCATCCTGTTGTCCACCAGGACTCCCAGGTCTCTTTCCACAGAGCTGCTCTCCAGCAGGTCAGCCCCCAACCTGTACTGGTGCAGGGGGTTATTCCTCCCCAGGTGCAGCACCCTACACTTGCCCTGTTGAATTTCATAAGGTTCCTCTCTGCCCAACTCTCCGGCCTGTCCAGGTCTCTCTGTATGGCGGCACAGCCTTCTGCTGTGTCAGGCACCCCTCCCAGCTTTGTGTCATCAGCGAACTTGCTGAGGGTGCACTCTATCCCCTCGTCCAGGTCATTGATGAATATATTGAAGAGGACTGGACCCAGTACTGACCCCTGGGGAACACCAGTCATCACTGACCTCCAACTAGACTCTGTGCCCCTAATCACTACCCTCTGAGCTCTGTCTTTCAACCAGCTTTCAATCCACCTTACTATCCATTCATCAAGCCCACTCTTCCTAAGCTTCCCAGTGAGGATGCTGTGGGAGACCATGTCGAACGCCTTGCTCAAGTCAACATAGACCACATCTACTGCCCTCCCTTCATCTATCCATCCAGTCATGCCATCATAGAAGGCTATCAGACTAGTCAGACAAGATTTCCCCTTGGTGAATCCATGTTGAGTACTTCTGATAGCTTTCTTTTCCTCCACATGCCTTGAGATGATGCCCAGAACGAGCTATTCCATCATCTTCTCAGGGATGGAGGTGAGGCTGACCGGCCTGTAGTTCCCTGGCTCCTCCCTCTTGCCCTTTTTACAGACTGGAGTGACACTGGCTTTCCTCCAGTCCTCAGGCACCTCGCCTGTTCTCCAGGACCTTTCAAAGATGATGGAGAGCGGCCCAGCAATGACTTCCGCCAGCTCCCTTAGCACTCTCGGGTGCATCCCATCGGGGCCCATGGACTTGTGAATATCTAATTGATTTAATTGATCCCTCGTTCGATCCTCCTCAACTCAAGGGAAGTCTTCTTCTTTCCCTGTTACTTCCCCCAATGCCTGGGACTCCTGAGGGCTGGGCTGAGCAGTAAAGACCGAAGCAAAGAAGGCATTCAGTAACTCCGCCTTCTCTGCATCCTCCATCACCATGGCTCCTGTTTCATTCAACAGTGGGCCCACAACTTCTCTGGTCTTCCTTTTGGTTCCAATATACTTGTAGAAGCCCTTCCTGTTGAGCTTAACATCTCTGGCCACGTTTAATTCCAAGGCGGCCTTGGCTTTCCTTGTTTCATCCCTGCACGCTCTGGCAGCATTCTTGTAATCCTCCCAAGGGGTCAGTCCCTTCTTCCATTTATTGTAGACTTCCTTCTTCCACTTGAGCTTTTTCAGAAGTTCCTCGCTCAACCATGCAGGTCTCCTGTGTCCCTTGGCCGATTTCTTTCTCTTAGGGATGCACCGATCCTGAGCTTGGAGGAAGTGGTCTTTGAATATCAACCAGCTTTCTTGAGCCCACGGGATCTCTCCAAGCAGTTTCTTGAAGAGGTCAAAGTTAGCCCTCCTGAAATCCAAGGTTGTAATTTTACTTCTTGATATTTTGTGCATGGTACCCATGGTCCTGAACTCTATCATTTCATGATCACTACAACCTAGGGTGCCCCCAACCTTAATGTCCTCCACCAGCACCTCTGTGTTTGTCAGTACCAGGTCCAGAAGTACTCCTCGCCTTGTTGGCTCCTGCACCACCTGTGTCAAGAAGTTATCATCAATGCACTGGAGGAGCCTCCTGGACTGTGCATACCTGGCTGTGTGGTCTTCCCAGCAGATATCGGGGTGATTGAAGTCCCCCATTAGAACCAAGGCCTGCGATTGCGAGGCTACCTTCAGCTGTCTGTAGAAAGCCTCATCAGCTTCCCCATCCTGATCAGGTGGCCTGTAATAAACACCCACAACAGTGTCCCTCATATTTGCCTGCCCCTTAATCCTTACCCATAAGCTCTCAACCCTCTTGTCATCCACCCCTAGTGAGCGCTCTATGCATTCCAAATGGTCTCTCACATAGAGTGCAATTCCACCAAATTCCAATTCCCTACTCCTGCTGTCCACGCTGTTCCTGATACAAGCCAGAATGCTGTTGGCCTTTTTGGCCACCTGGGCACACTGCTGGCTCATGTTAAGCTGGCCGTCCACCAGCACCCCCAGGTCCTTTTCTGCCGGGCAGCTTTCCAGTCACTCTTCCCCAAGCCTGTAGCGTTGCTTGGGATTGTTGTGACTGAAATGCAGGATCCGGCACTTGGCCTTATTAAACCTCATGCAGTTGGCCTTGGCCCATCGATCCAGCCTGTCCAGGTCCCTCTGTAGAGCCTTCCTACCCTCAAGCAGATCAACACTCCCACCTAGTTTAGTGTCATCTGCAAATTTACTGAGGGTGCGGTCAATCCCCTCATCCAGATCATTGATAAAGATATTAAACAAAACAGCCCTGAGGAACACCACTGGTGACTGGCTGCCAAGAGGATTTCACCCCATTAATCACAACTTTCTGGGCACAGGCATCCAGCCAGTTTTTAACCCAGCGAAGAGTACACTTGTCTATGCCATGGTTCACCAGCATCTGCAGGAGAATGCTGTGGGGGATGGTGTATGCTTTTTTAGTATGCTTAAGTTCTTAAGAGTTGATTTCTATTACGTAAAATGGGTCAATCTTATTAGAAACAAATGAATTGATACAAATGAAACTTTTTTTTCCGTTCCTTTTACCATGGAAGAAAATTTCGAGGACTTAAAGCCTTTATGATCTTCAAAAAATGTGATACTTAATAATAAAATAATTAAAAAGTATTTTACTAGTTGGAGAGGAGTTTGTTTATCCTGGAAAACATACAATCTCTACAAATTAAGCAGCATTTTTAAGGGGGAGTAATGCTTCTGCAGGCAAAAGGTATTACAGGTTCTGAGTTACACCCTGGCCCACCACCACTGTCTTAATTTTATAATTTTTTCAAGCACTGAGGGTGGTTGTCAGTACTGCATCAAGAAGAAAATACTCAAAATTAAGTAAAAAAAAAAAAAAAGAAAAAAAGAAGAAAATAAAAAAACCACCACAAAAGCTGAACTGCTGTTCTCATCCACTTTACTCACAGCCCATCCCTGAAAGGACACATTGTTATCCAGTGTACCTTTTCATATGTTCAGTAAATTCGACTGTGCTCTCAAAGGCAATAAAATGTTGCTCTTGGTTACCAATTTGTATCTCACATCAGTATTGCTTGTGTGTTATCTCATTGTTTACTTCTCAGATGTGAAAAGAGCCTCTTTCTTCTTTTTCACTATGCTTGCATATTCCTTTGGTAGTAGGTCCTAAAATCTCTGTGGTTTTGAGAGTATATTATAATATAGTACTTCCCTGATAAAATTGGAAAAGTTCAAATACTTCAGAAAGCTACGGGGATATTCTGACTTTGGCAACAAGTGTATCAGGAACAGTGTGGTGAGTAGGACTAGGGAAGTGATCATCCACCTGTTCTCAACACTGGTGAGGCCCCACCTCGAGTACTGTGTCCAGCTTTGGGCCCCTCACCACAAAAAAGACATTGAGGTGCTGGAGCGGGTCCAGGGAAGGGCAACAAAGCTGGTGAGGGGTCTGGAGAATAAGTCTTATGAGGAGCGGCTGAGGGATCTGGGATGGTTTAGCCTGGAGAAAAGGAGGCTGAGGGGAGACCTTATTGCTCTGTACAACTAACTGAAAGGAGGTTGTAGCCAGGTGGGGGTCGGTCCCTTCTCCCAGGTAACAGGCGATAGGACAAGAGGAAATGGCCTCAGGTTGTGCCAGGGGAGGTTTAGGCTGGATGTTAGGAAAAAGTTTTACACTGAAAGGGTTATTAAGCATTTTAAACAGGCTGCCCAGGGAAGTGGTTGAGGCACCATCCCTAGAGGTATTATAAAGATGGGTACACATAGTGCTTAAAGGTATGGTTTAGTGATGGGTTTTGTCAGTTAAATTGGTGGTTGGACTAGATGATCTGAGAGGTCCCTTCCAACCTAGGCAGTTCTATGTTTCTATGATTCTATGATTGCAAATGCTGGATTATGAATCTTGGCGTGGGGTGTTCTAACTGTGCTGTATGTTGAACACTGAAAGTCTTCATAATACTTTTCAAATCTGAAAAATGAAGAAATAATGCATCCACACTGCTGTACGTCCACATGCCCTCACATTTCAATGTGATTTGTATGAGTTTCCAAGAATAAAAGACACTGTAGTTGCAGTGTTGCTCGGTGTGATTCTCCTTTTTCTGCATAAGCCTGCATGAATTGTTCACACTTAACCATAGAGGACAAATGTAACTTTTCAGGCCTGCAGATTCTTATTTGAAATGTAAGTAAATTAGTGTTGCTTCTTGTCAGTGATCGCTCTCAGAAAACCTGATGATAAACAAAGTGATTTTGTGTTCAGATAGTTAGTCTGTGATGGTTTTTAGAAACAATAAATTCGATTCCTTTGAATTTCCAGGCATTTTGTGGTCAATTCAGTCTAAGGTTGTTTACATTCTCTAGCTGTCAAGACTCCTAATGCAGATAAACCTGATTCCTGTCTAAATAGTGTCCTGTAAAGTGCAGCTGTAACTTAGCCTGAGTGGAACGGAGGAGTAACTCCTTGTCTTTTTTTTCCCCTCGCTGGGCAGTCATTCTTTTATTTCGTGTAGATGCCAGAATTTGAACATGAAATGAAACTGGAAATTAAATTTTGGGCTCTTTAGTTGTTGCTTTTAACCTAGGAAAAAGGCCTGACATTTTTGTCAGATTTCCAAACTTTGCAACTGATACTTTTAACATTCTGAAGTTGATTGTATAAATGACAATTTTGATGTGAGTGTTGTTAGATGTGGTTTGGTTTTTATCCCTTAATTGGAACACAGGGTGGGGTTATCCTTTCATTTAAGAAACCTATCCCTGTTACATGGCTAAAAAGAGGAAAAATCCCAAGTATAACCAAAAATCAGTTCTCAAAATTTAATCTATTTTCAATTACTGCTTCCCCCCCCCCCCCCAGAAGTCGTTCTATTAACTTGGTACTTTTCTCAGAGAGATAGTATAGACAGGAATTAATTTCTGGTATAGAAGAATAGAGGCACAGCATTAAAAAGTTCAGATCTTCTTTGTAATTATTAAAAGAAACAAATGTAGCATAATTCTAGAGAGAAGAAAAATTATTTAATGTCTGAGAAGCCTGTGGTGTAGAATGCTGGTCCAAAAAGGATTATATGATGAAAAGGTATATGAAATACTGTTATTTTTGCATAACCAGACAAATGTAATGGATCAACATGAAAAGGTTGAATTTAATACAGACCACATCAAGTTGCTATTAAATGACATCAAATTATTACCACTTACACTTTATCTGTGAGGAAGTCTGTTCTAGAAGTCTTCTCTGACATACACATAGTCCTTGTCAATGATGATTGTCTCTGAAGACTCTTCATTACATCAGTTAAGAATTAAGTCTTCTATAGCCTGCTTATTAATTGTACCAACTGAAAGAGCACCACTGCTAAACACATGTGCTGGGAGGCAAGATTCTTTAGCAGCTGTTTTAGGACTGTTAGTTACTCTGTCATGCGTTCAGACCAGTGGAAATGTGTTCATTGGTTGTTGTGGTTGCACCTGAAGAAACATGAACTGCAAGCTTGCAGTTCTAGGTTTTTGTGTTTGAAAATGTTCAAAACAGACTTGAGATCAGAAAATTCCTTCCTCCTGCAGTCAGACAATTTTCAAATAGTGTATTTTAGCAGTGTTATCCTTGTAGCCATTGCTTTTTTTACATGCTAACCTAGAGGTAAGAGTAGGAGGAGATTGTTACTGTCTCTACTAAGGCTTGAGTGACTATTCTGAGAAAGTATGTATTTATCTTTTGAAGTGAAACACTTCTGTTTGTAGTTCCTAGTCTATGCAATTCGTGTCAGCTCTCCTGTGCAATGGTCTGATTCAGAAAAAGTGCTAGAGGTAATGAGGGGAATATGCTCAGCACTTGTTGGCTCTCCAGAAGCAGCAAGTAAGTTAAAACATGAACAACATGAGTCTTAAGCATCAGTAGCCCGTCTTCTCTAGAATTTAGTAAGGGAAGCAGCTGGGAGAGAGACTGAGGCAGGGATTCCACTCCCCCCAGTATACATCTTGGCAGTATTGGTACATTAGTGAAGACAAAGTGTTTGAGAGAGTGGCATTTTATGTAGCCAGAAAGACTGTACAGGAATTTCTTTTGGACACTTAAGTTTCTGTGAAAATGGTTATTGGGAAAGTCATGTGTGGTAAGCGGAGTTTTGAAGCAAATACAAGTAACTGGCATTACTTTTGGGAAGGAAAAGCAGATGAGGATCTTTGTATTTCTTATTCATATTCTGCTACTAACCTTATCACCATAGTCTGGTATTTCAAGAAGAGTGCATGAGCAGAAATGAAGGCAAGCAGATATAGTGAATGTTATTAATAGTAGGTCAATAAGGTTTAAGAATGTTGTTGCAAGGAACACGCAGAGAGGGAGACAGAGCTCTATGGTGGATGTCCCGCTGTTCAGGGAAACTGAGTTAACTTCGTGTGATATTGGCAATGTATGTGTTGGTTTCAGAGTGCACCAAGCAAGCAGTGACACAGGAAGACTTTCAGATGTCAGTGTGAGAAACATTTGCCTTCCAAAGGTGCAGTTAAATCATCTATATATCTCTGCCACAGTGTGTATTTCGGGGAAAAAAGGGTGTAATACTTAATGGGATGAGTTGTTATTAGCATGTTGGTCTATTCTAACAGGACTGATGCAGGACAGTGGAGGAATCATCACATACCAGTTCCTTGCCATTTACTTCTGGTTTTGTACTGAGTGGTCAACCCAGAAAATGACAGTGGAACACAGTAAATCCCAGTGGACAGATTATGGTACTTAAGGAGAGAAAACATAGGATTTGAAGGTACCAGCACACTGCCTGAGACACAGTTGTGGAAAATGAGTGTCCCAGAATGATGTATTGTAAGAGAGAAGCTTCTTGAGGACTGGATATGCAAAGAAATAAAGTATATAGGTCGGGAATGTTGAGCTGAGGAGGCATCACAGCACACCTACCAGTCCAGATCCTCAGCACCAAGGAACTGCTGCTCAGAGAACTTCCACTCATGGAAGTTTAGCCTCATGGCTTTAACTATAGCAGTATAATTGTCTAACGAGTTACAGAGAGAAATGCTATACTTCCTTGTGTAGGCTCTTGTACCTACATAAGACCTTTTCACAAAGATTTGGTCTTTTATTCATTAGTATATATGAAACCTGTGTCAACCTACTTTAAACATGGCTCTTGATGAGTCACCGGTGTTCCACCTTTGGGAAAAGTTACGCTTTACAAATATTAATCGACATTTCAGTAGTTAGACTATGACACAGTTGCTTGTGTAGAGCTGTAATTAGCAAAAATTACAACTATAGTTAGAGAAATAGTAGTCACAGTTCAGATTGGAACACTGAGGATAACTTCATTTATTCTTTCACTTCATATATGCTTCATTATTTCATGTTTTTCACAGTGGAAGCCCAAAAATACGAGCACAATTGAAGGAATCTACCCTTTGTTCTCCATGAATTTTCTCTGCTCTTATGGTACTTATTATACCACTTACCCTTTTTTACAATAACATTAGAATATACCAGCTTCTCTTGCATTACTGCTACTGAGGGCAGCTCCCACAAACGTAAGGAGGCTTGGAAAAAGCTCCATAACTTGTCCATGAGAAGATCTGGAGGGTGAGAGTAGCTGTCTTATGGAAAAGATGACACTTTTATATTAGCAGTAGACTGGGGTGTTGAAATCTTGCCAGAGTAGTCACTACAGGTATCCACTAAAATCCCAATGACTTGTATTCCATTTCAATTTTGCAATTAATTCAGGGCCAGGCAGCATCTGGTGATATTAGCTAGACAGCAAGGTTCAAATTAAAAAATTACACACGAGCTGTGAAATAGGGAGAGATACTGTTGAAAACTTGCAAGTTTAAGGCACACACACTGGACTAGTAAGTAAAGTAAATGATACCGGTCTTACCTGACCTTATAAACTGATGCTGAGATTTTATGTCAGCTCTATATGAAAAATACTTTAATTGTGTATGGACACAGCTTCAACATGACTTTTTTGGTCATGTACCAGAGTTAGCTTCACTCCTGCTTTCATAATATTCACAGCTGTAGTTCATTTCACTTCTTAATTGCAACAGGAGTGATTTAGCAGTGTGTTGGATACTGTTTTATTTTGCTTGTCTCCAGCTGTAGGTTAATGCTGTAGGTTAAGAAATGTTAGTGTTGGCAAGTCATTCTGATTGTTGCATGTGTGAAATTAATGTAAAACAAATTAGGCTAATGAGGGAAGCCTGATAATACTCTTTTTCTTTCAAGTTTCCAACTGAAGGATGGTAATGCACAGAAAAGATAAATAAAATATAAAGTGTATCAGGTGATTCCTTTGTATCCAAAAGGGCATTTAACACCCTAAAAACAGCTAAACTCCAAATGTCCTTGTTTCTTTCTTTGCATAAGTGGTGAAAATTAGGTTTCTAAAAATTACATTGTCTCAGCCTCGCAGCAATGATATGTTGTGAGTGAAGCTAAATTAAGCTAAAATTCTTGAAAATGCAGAGTCATTATACTTTTTTTAAATTAACTGTCCTTAGAATATGTCTAATTCAGCAATGACCTATTCATAGGCCAGTTATCTGGTAAGGATTCCCAGGTAAAGTATATGACTGATGTTTAAAAAAAAATATCTTTAGATCACAATGCAGTCGTATAAGCCGCTTGCCACTGCGCAAGACAAATGTTTTGCAGTTCTCTGCAGCAAGCTCAGTGTCTGGTAAAAATGCATCTGTTCCCTCTTCTTTTACCATTTTTTCCCCCAGCAAAGACTAATCTGTTGCTTCAGGAATTTATTGTGCTTATGGATAGATGTGTATACCTATTATTTTATAACTATGTTTAAAATGTATGTGTGTACGTTTTATATATATATATAGGTATGTATGTATGTATATGTATATATTTCTTTTTATATTTTAGAGCTGTGATGGCCAGTCACCAAGCAGAAGTTCAGAGTTTGAAGCTAGATAATGATTCAGTTATAGAAGGAATAAGTGACCAGGTACTGGTGGCAGTTGTGCTCAGTTTCACTTTCATTGCTGCTCTGGTATATACACTTTTAAGGTGAGAATATGTCGACAGGAATTAATCAACATAACTGCATTTGTAAAATTCTAACTTTCTCAACAAATTTTAGCATTGGTATGTAAAACAACTGTGATTTTGTGACATTAAGAAAATGATTGTTTGATCACTTACGCTGTTTAACTAATAGCCTAGCAGAGTTTCATAATTTAATTCACAGTTAACAGGAAGTGATGCATTTCTCAAATGTGAAGTTTAACTCTTCTTTGTCTTCAGATGATCAAACGGAATAATGTTCATCATTCCTTAGGGCTGAAGATGGCTGAATTCACAGTATATATGGCTGGTGTGTCATATTTGGTTACAAAGTACAGATTTGTCAATAATGACTCCACAATTAAGATTGGATATAATCCTCTAATGTATGTTCTAGTTGCAGTCTCCTTCCAAAAAAAAAAAAAAAAAAAAAGAACCCCCCAAAAAAACCCAAACCTGAATAAATTGACTGATTTGTTTATAAATGAGGATGCTGGAAAACAAGGGACTTTAATACACTTTCCATAAAGCACAATGTTAAGGTCAGAATTCAATAACTTCAATGGTCAAGTAATCAAAGCTTATTTTTCATTTCAGAGTTTTTCCTTGCAACCTAACAAATATCTTAGCCTATATCCTTTGGGAAAATAAGTCTGAGATTCAGATTCGCTCCTTTTTTTTTTTTTAAATGGATGTCTGTAGACTTCTGAACACAGAAGAGTTTTGACAACTAAAGGGAAGAGAACATCTAAGAAAACTCAATTTTAGTGATGCATTGACATTATGGAATTTAGTGAGGAGGATCTGTCCATATGAGAAGTATTAGCAGGATAGGAGGTATTTCAGAGCAAGCTACAAAAGAAACCAGAACTGGGAAAGCTTGATTGTACTGCACGTGTACTGCTGGTGTTCAGAACCAGGAGATAGCAAAGGAATCTAAGAAGTGTGCACTTCACCTTGCTTTTCTTTCCAAGGCTGTTTCAGTTATTCAGAGGTCTCCAAGAGTGCCTCTTTTCCCTCTGCTCTCTTGCGCTTTCTCTGCTCCTTATATTGACATTTTTAGCATTTGTGGCTTGAATTTTTAAATGCTTTAGTTTAAAAGTAAACATTTTTAAGCTTTTTAAAGGAAAGTAAGTTAGAAACATGAAAAAAAAGTGAGTGGAACAAAGGTCAGCAGTGGGCAGGAGTAGTAGGAGTTCAATCAGGGTTGGAGTTCAGGGGGATGATACCTTGATGATGAAGTGTTACTTGACGAGAGGGAAAAGGGCTAGTTACTAACTACCTCTGCAGTGTAATGAGCTAAATAAAAGGGTTTTCTCTGGATCCTGTTACATGCCCTTGATGGTTTATTTTATGGAGGGCCAAACAAACTCAGACTTGAAGCTTCCATACTTTGGAAGTCTGGAAGCTTGTTTACTTCTGCATTGTATGACTAACTACTGAAAGTCCCATCAGCATTGTCTTAGCTCTCCACTATGCCTTCTGTTACCTTCTGAAATTATCTGTTCAGCAGCATTTTTCCTCTACCTCCTTTGTATAGTCTCCATGAAAATCTGCAGAGTACAGTGGAAAATCTCTACAGTACAAAAAGTATAGTAATTTTTATTTATTTAGCACTGAAGGGCGAAGTGGAGGAGAAAAGGAGGATTTTCTTTTTCTTCTCTAGTTGTCTTAGGTAATACAGTGGTCTGTGTGTTCCTTGTACCGTATCCACTACCCCAGCCTCTTTGCCACCCATACTTCTGTATGCAATGTCTGAAATACTTAGGTTGGGTAGGAACAGGTCCTGGGTATGAATACATGAAAGAAAGCTTAAGGTAGTGAATAAGATTGCAGGAACTGAATAAAAAGGGAGAGTAGGCAGCAAAGAGTGTATGTTGCAGTAGATTTAAGGGGGCGGAAGTGGAATATGGAAAGAACTCTTAAGGGATAAGGTTGTTGTGCTTGTTTCCAGCAGAGAGAATTCAATGAAGCATCACATCAGGGCATGAGCTGAAGATCTCTGTGCTTTTGGTGGAGAAACTTATTAGTGGTAATTAACATATATACCAAGTTGCAGATGTTTAGTTTAGTCACTATAAGATACTTTTGCAAAGCCTGTATGTCTTCAAGGTATAAATTTTGGTAAAATACAGCCAGATTTTTTCCATCATCTTTTAAACTTGTGAGTAGGTTGTCACATTACAAATGAGACTGCAAAAATTTAGTTTATCCAACAAATTAAAGGCAGCCTGACTCACCAGTGTTTTGTATCAGAGATTCCCTACTTGTCTCAGATGACTTACCTAACCCATGTTTATGAATCTGCAGGTTTAGATCTTTTTCTGTATTTTTCTATCTCATCATATGGTTTGCTTATATGATCAAGTCAGTATTTTCAGCAGAAGTGAGATCTTAATCCTTGGAAATTAACAATCGCCATCATTGCACAGGGATACACCAGTCTATATAGGTACTGTCCCTCACTTTCCCTGTGTGAGACTGCACACTGAATGGGTAGGCAGCCTTCCTCCTCCTGGTAATGATCACTTGGTGGGACCCTTTGTGATATGCAGCACAATCTTTCCACGTCATGGGACTTTTTTGCTAAAGTTACAGAGTGCTCACACTCAGAAGTGGGGAAATTAGAAGACTCCGCATCTGTTTGTTTCTGGCTTGTGATTGATAATGCCTTTAATTGCATAGCACCATACAATTTTTCAGGTTTTTTTCATTTATTTTCTCACACTGATTGCATGAGAGAAGTTATGAATTGGATATGTCTTCAGCTCTGCCTGTCCCCTCCTGACAATTGTGCAGTGTTCTGCTGCCTCAGCATTTTATGCATAAATGACTCATGTTGTACATACTGTACCTCTATAGATCTACAAATACTCTCATGTATTAAACATGATATATGATACCAGAGTAAAGTCATATAAATCAATGCTTCAGCAGCTAATTTGCAATTAGTTGTTTCTGAAAGAATCAGAATAAACTGGCTTATAATTCACACCTTCCACTTGTGTGTGATTTGAATTGAATTTCAATATATATCAAAGTTCTGGCAAACTGAAGGTGCAAAATGCGTTTAAACAGGAAAATACTTTTATACACATAACATGTATGACAAACAACATGCAGAAAATCTGACTCATGGAGACCCAGGGTGGGCAAGAAGGGTTTTAATGTAAGCTTCCCATCATATAACTTTCATTTATATGACACCCACATTAGCATTAAATAAATTTACTTTTTACAGATAACCATGTAGTTATTAGTATGAAAAATAATTAATATGAAATTAGTATGAAAAATATGGTATGAAACAGAAAAATTTGTCTGTTCCTTTTTGAAGAAAGAATGAAGGTGACAAAATGTTAAAGGTGTCAGTAATGCATTATTATGATTGCCCACATCAAATGAAGGAAAATATTGCAGAAGCTCCTAGAGCCATTGAGGAAATTATGTAGACAGAACTGCAACCTGAAAATTTCCTAAGAATTCATCCAGTCCAGCTCTCAGCTCTGACAGAGGATCACTTTGCCTAGATCATCCCTGGAAGCAGGGCAACCTGTTATTTGATTTAACTTTTAGTCAAAGATAGATCACAATACCCTAAGGTAACCTTTTCTGATTTTGTACACTTAGTGTTGAGAAATGTTTTTCCACCAACCTTAGATGACTGTGGGAAATAATTGCTCATATTTATAGAATGAGAGCCTTATCCTGTCCCCTTTTCCCTCCATGAGAGGTCTTCTATATGAACTGACATTTCTTTGCTCTTTCAGTAGTGTTTAAAAATCATGGCCAGTAGTTTTCATTCTCTTCTGAATTTCCTTCAACTTCTCTATGTGTTGTTAACGCATTTAGCCCAAAACGGAAGCAGAATCCAGCTGAGACCTTCAACAGTGCTGAGCAGAAAGTTGCACACGTGTTGAGTTAATGTTGGCTGAAATCCATATGAATAAATAAAGCATAAAAATTCAGAGTTTTGAATATGATGCCATTGACTTGTATTTATTTTAACTCAGCACCTCTTAATGTCAGCATCATTTTTAATTCTAATTTTGTTCCTATTGTGCTTTTGAATTTCAAACTTCTGATATATCCAGCCTTCTTTCTTCAGTGAGTCCCTTCCCTATGATTCCTCTTGGCATCTGTAACCTGTAGTTTTCTTGCCTGTAGAGTCTTTCTTTTTAAAGAGGGATTTAAAAAGAATGATTTCTTTTTATATCCAGTCTGCTGATAGTTACATAAATTCAACATTCTAAATGTAAGAGTTTGCCTACCCCTTCTTATGTAAATGTTATGTCTTAATCTTTCATGTAACAGATAAAATTGAAATAATTGGATTTTTCAACTCTATAACTTAGGCAGTGAGTGAAAAAAATAAGAAATTTGTGAGTAGACCAACAATATAAAAACTAGCAGGGGAGTCAAAAATTAAAAATATTTCTTTATGAGTAATATAAAAGCTTTCAAGCAAGTTGATTTTTTGCACATTAATGGCTTAATTTTGTTACAGATGTAAATATAGTTTTAACATGATTTAATGATTGATTATGGAGTCTCTCTGAAAAGTCTTCCCGCTGCTGTAAAACTTTAAGTGTCCAGACTAACTTTAGGATCTAGAATAAATGTCCTGTTTCCTTAATTATTTGTGTACTTCCTTTAAAATCCTTTATAGCGGGAAAGAATTATTTTTTGCCCTTTGTCCAAGTTTCTTTTTTTTCAATCCGTTATTTTTCAGTGTTGGGTCACAGTGTTCAGTTTTTCTTATTGCTTATATTACCTTTTACAGAAATGAACATCAGAACATACACCCAGAAAATCAAGAGCTAGTGCGAGCTCTTCGTCAGCAGCTTCAAACTGAGCAGGTGCTGTGCTACGTGTTTGCATCATTCAACTATCTGGTTTGGGGTAGCATTGACTTCTCTGAGGTTCTGGAAGAAGCTGGTCTTGAAAGTTATAGAAGCTTACTTACTATACAGAGGCATCCTTGAAATTTATCAAGTAACGGGATAAAGTAGGCTTTTTTTTTTTATGGATAAATTAAGCAATTAAAATGAAATACTTGGCTGGTTCTTTTTTTAAACAATTTTTTGCCACAAGGTGGAGTATCTTAGATTATGTTGTGTGCTTCCTGCAATGTTCCTGGGAATTTCGTGGTAAAGGAAAGGAAATCTGGAGTACAGCTTGCTGCCACAGGACAGGGGTTAGATGTTTAGACTGATAGTCTGTGTGTAGCAGAACAACAGCACAGCAAGAGCCAGGCAACAAGGATTGACAGAGAGAAACTTTTTATCAAAGCCTCTAGTGACAGGGCAAGGGGCAGTGGTTTTAAACTGGAAGAGATTAGGTTTAGATGGGACATAAGGAAGAATTTTTTTACAATGAGGGTGATGAGACACTGCGCCAGGTTGCCCAGGGAAGTTGTGTATGCCCCGTCCCTGGAAGTGTTCATGGGCAGGGCTTTAAACAACCTGACGTAGTGACAGATGTCCCTGCCTGTGGCAGGGGAGTTTGATTATATGATCTTTAAAGCTCCTTCCAACCCAAAACATTCTATGGTTCTGTGATTGCATCCAGTTCCAACACGTAAAGGAAAGGGTGGAAGAATCTAGGCCAGATTAGTGGAAATTGCTGAGTCCCAGCCATAGAATGAAAAGCCATACTTTTGGAGAGTATTGAGGACAGTGTTTCATCACAGTACTTCTTGAAATAATAACAGATTCTTAACTGCAGTGCATATTTATGTGTAAGACAAATTTGGCAAAATGGAGAGTAAAACCATTTCATGGCAGTGACATACACAAGCTGATGTCTATGCCTGGGCTTGGGAACAGTAAATACTGCAACTGGTAAGCAATTTAGTTACCTGGCTCTGGACAGAACTACTTAGGATAATGAAGGAACAGTCTAGATCTGAGTTGTTATTCATGCTTCAGCATGTCTAACCTAACTTAATGTGAAGGACCAAGGAGGTTCTTTCTTTGTGGTCTTTAACTGGATTGAAGCACACGCTTACATAACAGATGAAAGGAAAATAATGGCCTTGTCCCAAGAAGAACTGGCTTGGTGAATGAGTTTTTTCATTTCAGTGTGTTTGATTTTTGGATTTAAATATATTTCTCTTTCATTTCACATAATTTTTGCATTTGACTGTTGTACTTCTAGTAAATGAACACTGGATTTATTGCTATTTTTTTAAACTCAGTAGACATATAAAAATAGTATGTCTAACACTTTGCATCACTCTTCTGTTCTAGCAGGATGCTTCTGCTGGTGATAGACATCGCTTCTACACAGATATGTCCTGTCCAGTGTGTTTGCAACAGGCTACATTTCCTATAGAAACAAACTGTGGACATCTCTTCTGTGGTAAGCAAGAAAGGTCCCAAGCTGCAAAGATAAAACCAGAACAGAAATACAAAGATAAAATCAGAACAGAGACACAAACTTTTGGCACTAGTACAGCCACCCTAATGCAAAGCTTTGTTTGATTTTAACTGCTTATCTTCTAGTCTGCATTAGAAATAATTTTTATACAAAATGTTGAGAAAACACATTTGTGAATAAACAGTTATTGTGAGTGTGCGGCATTTTTTTCTATGCTATCAGGATTGAAACTGCTGTTAATTTAAAAGCGTCAAGGACAGAGAGTATAATTCATTTCCTGTTAATAAAAAACGGAATACGCTGAAAAACACCCGGAAGTATGCCATTTAAAAAAACTGGTTTAGAAAGAGTTAAAAATTCAGCTTGGTGTTATCTTTATCTCAGAGTGTTTTGGGTTTTTTTCTTGAAAGTCATGAAGAATTAAGTTCACAATGCTTAAAGTGTTTGCCTTTTTTTTTTGAAACCCAGCTATTCAAATTTATATATAAACACCCTATGTTGCATTTTGCTTCCTCTTCTTCAGGTTCCCAGCAGGATTTTTCACTGCATTCATCTAGTTTTATGGAGTACATAGTGCATACCATGCCTAGTCATTTAAACGCAGAAATTTACAAGTTTGGAAAAGAGCTGAAGCATTCAGATTTTTGTGTATTCCTTCATCTGTTGAAAGTCTAGTAGTAAAGCCAGGGTTTTAGGATAAATTTAACATCTCTTGACATTTTTGTCACTTCTGAATTTTAAACTGGTAAATTTTTTAATTATTTGCTTCTTCAGTTAATGGTTAAGAAGTTTTATATCTTTTCAGGAAATAATACCTTAAAATTAATTATGCAGCTGAACCCTATTCAGGATTTTTCTCATTAGTAGCATTGATTTCAAACACATAGGTTCTTGTTGTCTTCAGTGAATGCTGTATACAAAATTACACCACAAAAGGTAGATTTAACCTAACTGCTTGTACACTTCTGTTGTTTTCCTTGGTGTGTAATGTATTATTTCATGCAACAGATGTTTCAATTCAGAAGTTTAAATGTCTGTAAATTACCTTCATCAGGTTCCTGCATTATTGCCTACTGGAGGTATGGCTCATGGCTTGGTGCCATCCGTTGTCCAATCTGCAGACAAACGGTAATATTTTAAGTAATCACAGACCTAGTAGTTTGGCTATCTAGTATAGCCAAACTTATATTGAATTGCATTTATATTTGAATTGCAATAGTGAGACTGACAGAAAAAGAAGTCTGAGAAGCTGAAAGAATATGGACATGCAAGATGTAGATGGTGGACATTAAGGCTTTTTGAACTTTTTGCTTTGCCAAATGGTTCCAAAAATACAGATTGTTCCTGCTACTCAAATTTTAGTGAACAGCACTGATAACAGCCATTTTTTTCTGTAAAGGAGTATATGAAAACAGAAAATTCTAAGACCTAAACTATGATTCTCCCATGCTTTCTGTTTGGGATGTGATACAACTTCTTTACCAGCACTTGCATCTGAAAGACCTGGCTGTTGTGAAAGACTGCCAGTAGGCAGGATACTACTGGTTTCTGAGAAGTACCCCCTCCTTTCCTTGTCTCCCTGCCAAAAAAACCTACCCATGTCAATTTCTTATTTTGTCCCTATTTTTAGTTTGTATGTATTATTAATTTGAGCTTTGTAGAGCAAGCATTAACTTACTTCCTACGCAACTTACTTGCATTGTCAGTTTGAAATATGTCCCTGCAAGTTGTTAACACTTAGGAATCTCTGAGTCTTATAGCATATGTTTTAACAAAAGTACATCTTTATTTTAACAGTGCACAACCTACAGAGCTAGTAACTTCTGATGTATTATATAACATGTTTCACGCCCTTGCCCATACATTATATCCTGCTTTGATTATGTGTATCAGCAGGACAAATGACTGTAAGAACACAGAGGAAGGAAAGAAAAATAGGTACAACTAGAGAAAGAATGAGTATATTTAGAGTGTAGCCAGTGAGGAGAGAGACACAAAAAATAAAGGTGAAAAACATGGAGAAGCGGAAAATAAGTGATTTTTTTTTTTAGTGTCTCTTCTTACATAGATATTCTTATACCTTCCTCTGAGGTAAATTGGGCAATACTGGTTGCATGATTATGCATTCCTTCTCACCCTGTAAAGTAGGAACAGTAAGGTCTGATTTATAAATGGGGGATGGCAGTATGTACCCACGAACAACATGAATCTTACAGAAGGTTTGTGGCAGGGCTAGGACTTTAATTGAGATCTGCTAATGCTATCATTTGCTAAATGTGACTGGTGCACAGATAAAAGATATATATTTTGTGGCCAGGTACAGAGGCAGCTGTTGAGGACTGTAATAATTTAAAGTGCTGTGCATTTGCTGTTTCCTGTGATAATCTGCATTTTATACCTGACCATTGCTTCCAAATGCAAGTCTCAAGTTCTCAGAAACTCCTATACAGAACGATAGCATAAGATATATGTGAATATGACCTTACATATTTTTCTGTGTTTGCATGAAAGTTAATGCAGAACATAGCAGAATTCTCTGTGCTTACAAAAGTCCTGAAGGTTAATATACTTTTTCTGTTAACTTATTCTGTATTATTATCCTTGGTCTTGATATGAATGTCCATGTTGAAAAGTACGAGTTTTGCTTCTTGTTTGCTGAAATGCAAGGCCATTCTAAAGATGTAAGAAAGGTGGCCTCATTGGTTGCTTTATTTGATTTTCAGTTTAAGAAACAAAACTATATTAAATTGGTAAATTAACTTTATTCTCCAAGTCATGTCACCCTTCTGAAACATAAATCACTTAGGTGTTTAGAAAATTTACTGTCAGCCTCTCTTAGAAGGAGGGTTCTTATGCTTGTTTTTAACAATCTTTTAAAAAATTAATATTCTGTAAAGATTTGTAAGCAATGAATTTGTTAAAACTTAGCAGCAGTATCCATAGTTTTCATTTTATTTTGCTACTGAATATTCAACTAAAACAAAGATTGTTCTATGTAGTTAACTGAAGATTACTGTTTTCATTTATACTTCACAATGCCTGCATTTAAAAGACAAGTTGCACATGTAACAAAATCTCCCTGCTGTGCCCAGGTAACATTGTTTTTACCACTCTTTGGTGAAGATCAGCAGGATGCAACCCAAGTATTTCAAGATGTTAATGATTACAATCGGAGATTCTCAGGACAGCCCAGATCTGTAAGTTTTGTGTAAATTTGGGTGGGAAACAGTGATTTTAGGGGAGATTAACAGCATTTTTGTGATCTTTTTCTTTCCTTCTTTTTTTTTTTTTCTGGGATATGAATTTCCTATTCATGATGCTTAAGGACTGGGCATGTTTTCCTTAGGAAATTCATGTTTATTTCCTTAGGAAATTCACACAGTTAGGGTAGGCCCACGACCTTGAAAATGTTTATTTGTGATTTGTGGAAATGTATGGAAACTTACATTTTTGTTGTGAGAACTGCTAATAAGTCTTGAGTTCCCTATTCATATGTAAAGCTGTTTTTTAATTTTGACTTGTTAATTTGAAAGGATTAATAATTAGTCAGTAGAAATACTTAACAAAATACATGACCTACAAAAAAGAATATTCACTTGATTGATCTCTTTACATTGATTAGAAGATTATTTTCCCCCAAGATTATGTTACAGTCTTTATTCTGCTCTCTGAGTGAAGAAAACAGGATTTTTTGATAAATAGCTAAGAGAGATGGTTGAGGTTCTATGAACTTCAAAAATTCAGCCCTGTGAGCCTGTCTTCTATGTGCATGTTCTGATTCGCAAGGTGAAATGCGAAATGCGTACTAGCAACTTCCCTACTTGTCTTCTTCTGTTCATTGGATTTGGATATAGTAACAAAACATTAGCAAGAAAAATGTACAGTCCAATGAGACAAAAGAGGTGTGAGCTAGCATTATTTTTTTTCATGTTCTGAACTGTGAAACAGTTACACTTTAGGTCCAAAACAGATTGAAACTACCTTTCTCTGTGGGCTCTGTGTCTAGTCCCCAGTAACCTGTCTGAGGTCTTGCCAGAAGTCTGCATTAAAGCCCTAATCAGACTAGATAAATTGTCTTTGATCCGGGAATTCTTGTCTTACTGTTTTTTGCTTTAATTCTTAGAAACTAAAGTTGTAATGTACTAGTAGAAACTTCGGACTAAAAAAAGACCCATTTAGCATGGGCTTGTTGCTAAAGCAAAATATTAACTTCTGGTTTCTTTCTCCATAGATTATGGAAAGAATTATGGATCTGCCCACTTTATTGCGGCATGCTTTCAGGGAGATGTTTTCCGTTGGGGGCCTCTTCTGGATGTTTCGTATCAGAATATTCCTCTGCTTGCTTGGAGCCTTGCTCTACCTGGCTTCACCTCTGGATTTTCTTCCTGAAGCCCTCTTTGGAATTCTGGGGTTCTTGGATGATTTCTTTGTCATTTTCCTTTTGCTGATATATATCTCTATCATGTACCGAGAAGTGGTAACACAGCGGCTGAATAGATGAAGTGGACAAAAATGACCCAAATGCAGAGGTGGTTTTGGAATGTTTTAAAAAGAGAACTATAACATAAGTATGATGTAGGAAGGCGCCTGTGTACAGTTTCAGTAGTTACAATTTCATAGCTGGTCATCTTATACAAATATGAAAGGTTAGTATGTGGTGATGTTTAACTGGAATCTTTAATTTGTGTATTACATACGCTTCATAATGATGAGGGTAGTTTTATAATATAATAAACTACCTTCATCGACTTCCACCTGATGAACAACTGTATGTAATCAAAGCAGAAAACACCTTTTTTGGTGTGTGGTTTGTGAAAAACAAGTTCTAATAAAGGACTTCCAATAAAAAAAACATTTGGGTAATCTAGACATGTATAAGGAAATTCAGAAATTCTTCCCAATACAGATATCACAACTAAATTGTTTATGTGTCCCTGTTGTGGGCTAGAGTTTTTTAAAATAAAAGTAGCTTTGTATGCCTCTGTGGAAGAAGAAACCCAAGGACCGCATTACAATTATCACCCTGCAGTTTGCTGTTGTCCACGTACTTCACAAAAACAAGGAGAACACCTGAATATTGCTTGAACTGCACTATGTACAGTCGCATGAAATTCGTACGATTTTATTTTTATATTTGGGAATATACACACAGTATCTGATCTAGATAGAGAAACTGGTATTATGCACACCAGACTGGTTAGTGCTCTATTTTTAAACAGGAGCATGTTTTTCCTCTTCAAGCTTACTTATCTTGGAAGTGGGGGTTTTATGCTGCTTTGGGTCAATGCAACGTATCTGAAGGGAGAGTTTGCATTCCTTTAGTTGCATTAAAGCATTTAGCCAATGGAGAGAACCCTGAAGTTTTAGATAGTGATTGAAGAAAAGAAATCAAAACTGGATGTTTACACTGCAGAACATTCTGCAATACAGCTATTAAACAACTTAGATGCTAGGACATTTGATTTTCAGCTGGAGTTTTCATTTTTGGTTGGTTGGTTGGTTGATTTGGATGTGGCTAGAGGGGGTTATGAATTACCTTCAAAAAGATTTGTGATAAGGGACCACAAAAAAATCCTGGAAGTACCAGGGTAATAATTATCCTTAAAGTTGATTTGTTTGGGTTTTTTTTCATGTTAAATTTCAATATAGACTATCATAGCTGCAGAAGTAATTTGTGAAAATATTTTCATTTTAAGAAATGAATGCCACTGGAAGGGTCAAGGATACGATAGATCTAAGTTCTTTTTAGCTAGAGGAGTGATAATTGCCATTTTATTTTAACTTCCTGAGTACTTGAAAGACAGTGATGAGAGAGGTGATTCTTTGTGTGTTTACATATATGGAATGAGACTTACAGTGAAAGGGACCTTTTCACAGCTTCTGTGTTTCGCCTACGCAGGCATCTTTCCACAGCTTCTAGCACCTAGGCATGCACAGGAAGATGATAAAGCTGGCACCTGACGTGTCAGTCATTGGGGCTGGAGATTTTCCTTCAGTGTCAGTATTTTCAATGACATTGAAAAGTAAATTCACTGTTTTGTCATTTGAAAATTTGCTTTTGGAAATACAAAGACATATTTCAAATTAACTGGAAAGCTAAATTTTTCCTTGTTGCTGTTAGAGATGGGCAAGAGGAGAAACAGGAAGTGAAACAATGGTGGGAGGAGGAGGAGAGCAAGACAGAAAATGACCTTTTTTGGAAGTAAACGCGATTGGTTTTGGGAAACTAACTGTTCTGGAGCGTCTTAGTTCAGCTTTTCCCTTTCTGTTAGCATTGCTAATGTATGGTGATGGTTAGTGGCTACCTCAGTTAAAAGTCATTAAGGTGTTATTGAGTAAGCATTGGATATTCATAAACTGTTAGGTACATTTACAGAGCAAGACTAGTTTAGGATGTGAGGTAAAACAGGATTTTGCAATTTTGCTGTAAGGGTTGTTTTGGTTTGTTTTTTTTTTCTTTTTTTTTCTCCCAAGAGATACAGCTGAGAGCAAACTTCAAATAAGTATTTTTAATTGATTAAATTTAAGACACCCTTTTTTCCTGGAGTTTAACTTGTGTGTCTGCTTAGAGAAGAGCGTGAACTGCTGTTGTAGAACAACTGGAGTCTGTTCATAGAATTTGTTGATCTAGTGCCTCCTCCATGTGTTTATCTTGTGATTGTGTTTATACTTTTTGCCTTGACTCTCTAAATCCAGAGTGAATATAGATGTACGTGAAGCTGCTTACCGATTTGTTTTCATTGAGCTCCCCAATTCCACATGGTACTGTGAAGTTCATGCAGAAATACCCATCTAAGGGGTCTGCTCCCAAAGTCACGTACAAGCCACATCTGAGTAGCTATATAAAGTTTACCTGTGTTCTGTTTCTTCCTTCACTAAATTTCTGCTAGCCAAAAGGGTTTCCCTCAGAGGCTTCTGATTACTTTTGAATATTGAGTAACACTGTAAGCTTAAAATCAACACATTAAATGCTTGAAAGAATTAGGACCATCCTTCCTTTTCACCAATATGTGTGCTTGCTTGTGGAGACTTTTTTTTCCTCTTACAAGCCACTGATGAACAGCATTATGACTTGCTCAGGCCTTTTCGTGAACAGCTGTAATGCAAAGATGCATCTGTCCTGCAGCGTCTGGCTGCTGCTCCTTTACACAGATCTGAACTAGCTGTAAGTTAGCTACCTTGGGTACTTAGCTTGAGCTTAACTTAAGCTCTAGAGCTCCCATGAAGCTGGAAATCTATACATGAGCATGTAGTATTCCTGAACTGTGCGCTGCCAAGTTGTTCTGGCAGCAGTGTTAAAGGTAATTACTAAAGCTGAGCACTGGCTTCAGAATGTGGAGGAAATAATGTGATGCTGTGTGGAGACTGACTGCAAACATCACTGCGGTTTTGTCTCCTGAAATGGGGCAGCCGTGTCACTAATAGGGGAAAAGAAAAAAAGTAGAACTTCAGCAGCAAAGAAGAGATACAGGGGAAAAGTACAGTTCTTAAAAGATTCTTGCAGCTTCACCAAAAACTGTGTGAAATATTTGATTTTTCCAGCAATATTAACAAAGGGGAAAACTAAAGTTATACTTAATAGCTCTTACACAATAACTTGTAGCATCTTGCTGCCTAATGACCATCCTTATGACAAGTGCTGCATAGAGCAATCTGTTTCTGTGTTGTTTGTGTCCCACACCATTGATGTCTATAAGGATGAGGCAGCACGGTGTGATTTGGGGATACAGTTTTGCCATAGGTTTCATAGAACTGTAGCAGTGACCTGTGTATTACACTAGATTTTTAAGACAAAAGGATTTAAACCTACTTGTTGTTACTTTTAATGATAATAAATTGCTATTAAAGTAAGAGATTCTGTTGGTTTATTTTATTGACTTTCTGTGTGGGAAACTGTTTTATTCTCCCTTTTCTGCCCTTCCCTGGGATAGACTTGGTGGTAGCTCTTCTGCAGTCTTGATCAATTCTTATCTTGGTGTCCCTGGACAGGAATTTCAGAGATAACTCAGTGATTTTCATCTTCATTATTGCCATTACAAGGATTACAAAATCTTAGTCCCAAAAGTATATTGTACATTAGATATCTTTTCCCTGAGCAGTCTGATTGGTACCTCCAGATTCATGGGCACTAAGCTTTCAGGATGATAAACCAGTACAGATGATTAATTAGTACCTTCACATATCAATCCTACAAGCCAACAAAAGCATAAAGCAGGTGGATGAGAATCCAGTTAGTGAAGTAAGTTGAAGGAAACAGCATAAAGTCTGTGTAGGTTTACAGAAAGGATGAAGGTTGTGGTGGGGCAGGGAAGAGCTGGATGTGACTGGCCTGTGCTGCAATCCTGTGCTTTTACCGATTCATGCTATGAAAGGCCCTTGGGCATCAGGAAGACATGATCCATTCTACGAAGAAATGTCCAACAAGTCTTAGCTGGGAAGTCCAGGACCAAGTTAGGCCAAGTCTTCTGGACTTGTAGGTGAACTTTTTAGCCTGCTTTGGTACACAGTTCCAATGTTTATGGAAAAACATGTAATTACGTATTTGGTAAGGTGCTATTAAATCAGGTTGAAAGTTTGATGCGTACACACTTGTCCTTCCATCTGATGCCTCTGTGCTTTCTGTGGAAAGCTCAGCTAAACACTCAAGAGTTCCTCAGACAAGGCTGCCAGAGTAGATGGCTATTTTAGAAGGTCTGTTGTACAGTTGCAGTTGTAGGTACGTTTTCTGCTTCCAAGTGCCAACCAAAGAGGAAACTGCCTTTTAGTCACCAACACTAGAAGCCACACAGGCCTGAAGGGGGCCTGCAGGAAAGCTGGAGAGGGGCTGTTTGCAAGGGCATGTAGCGATAGGACGAGGGGCAATGGTTTTAAACTAGAGCAGGGTAGGTTTAGATTAGACATTAGGAAGAAGTTCTTTACAATGAGGGTGGTGAGGCACTGGAACAGGTTGCCCAGAGAGGGGGTGGAGGCCCCATTCCTGGAGACATTCAAGGCTCATTCGAGACATTGAGGCTCTGAGCAGCCTGATCTAGTTAAAGATGTCCCTGCTTACTGCAGGGGGGTTGGACTAGATGACCTTTAAAGGTCCCTTCCAACCCAACACGTTCTATGATTTGTTCCAAGGAGACAGGGCAGTAAGTCTCATTATCCCTGTTTCTTTGAGATTGGTGTCCTAATGGGTTGCCTTCTTCCCTGTTGTGGGCACTGGGATTTTGACCTGGGGAAGAAGCTGCTAAATTTCATTACACCTGATTCCCTGAGCTCAGGGACCTGAGGATGTTTAGGGCAGAGATAGGGCTGCAGGTGCTGTTCCCATGTGGACAGCACATCATTAGGCGCTGTGGTAAGTAGAGGTGCTTTCTGTAAACCAGGGATTTTGTTCATTCAGGAAGTGAGAATTCCATCCAAGTAATAAAATTTATAATTAATACTGCAAAATGAGGCAAGCAGGAGGTTAGAGTTGAGTTTCCTGTACTATGACTTGGATTCAGTCTCTTTGTATGTCCCTGCTCTATATCACATTGCCTTTTATAAGATGTTTGCCACTTCAGCGTCCACATCAAAGTCTATCATCACATGCATTTCATTTGTGCCTAGGTAATCTCAGATCTTGCCATGGGTACTTCTGTTGCAACTTTCATGGCAAATGTTAGGTCTGTCTGTTCAGTGGATTAAAACAAAGGGTATGGCGGAGTGGGGGGAAACAAAAAGGGTCCTCCTAAAAAAATTCATAATTTTGTGATCTACTCTTATTGGCACTGTATGGCCCTGTATGAGGACATCTAAATATCTTGTCTCTCCTTGTTTATGCTAATACTAGATAAAAGGCACAAGGATGATGAAAATTCTAGACAATCCATGAGGAAAGATTGGTATTTTGCCTATGGGGTAGACTGAGGAGGATGTGAGTCTTTAAATATGTTAAAAGGGGATGGTATTGCCCACATAGGGTATGACTGGAGGAAGCAGCAGCGAGCTTGAATTGCAGCAAATCAGACTTAGATTAGAAGAAACTTGCTAAAGTGAATCAGGACAGGATACTGTCTGGGGCATTGGTGGAACCTCTGCTGGGAGGCTTCTGAAGACAGGCTGGCACCTGTGAGAACTGGTTCCTGCACAGCTAGTCCTGCCTGGGGAAGGGGAAGATGAATGAAAAGGCGGCTGCTTTCAAGGCAGCTGGCGTGGACCTTAATAGACATGGGACCAGAGAAGTCCTGGTCTGCCCAAATCTGTCTTGCTGCTGGTGTTTCTGACACTTGCTACCTGTGTGCATCAGCTGGCAGATCTGACCAGCTTACCTTTCCCCAGGAGTTTTGCTACATAGCAGTGCTTGAAATCCCTGGGGTAACGACATGGCTCCACCTTATTTCAGGACACCTTAATGATTATTTACAATAATATTCCATTTTATTACAAAAACTCATTGTTTGTCCCATATTTTCCAAGAAGAGGATTATTTCTCATGATTAACAGATGCTTAATTGGTGGGAGGGAAGAAGAGGAGAAAGGAACATAATTAATAATATTGAGTCAATTGCTCATTACTGGCAGGTAACTGATGGGGAACCATGGGTGTATCAGGTGTTACTAATAGCTTGGCTAGAATATGTTGCATGGAAAGCTGTTCAGCTTCACACTAGCATATGTTGTGCTTCACAGTCGAGAATCATTTTCTCCCCCCTCCCCCTTTCTGCCTTCATTCTGGAAACTTACTTCTTTTTTTACCAAGATGGGGAGGCAGCAAAACCTGAAAATAACCCCTGCCACACTTTATGAAGGGCAGTGCAAGCATTCCTGAGTAAATCAACTTTTTCAGGGAGAGATCTTCCATCATCCCATGGGACATGTCCTTACTCTCCAAAGCGGAAGGTCACTCTTGAATTTCTTGCCTTCTTCACCACCTGGGTGCCAGGGGTTGGTGTTGCCTGATGTTGTTGCCTGTGAGCCTGGGCTCTAAGGAGGTCACAGTATGCAATTTAATGCATGTTGACTCAAAATAACTATTCTGATATGCCTCCTCATTGAGCTGGTTTATCACTGTTTATGTTTTATGTTTTCATCCGATCTACAGTCTGCAGCATGCAGCCAACCAACCTGAAGCTGCTCTAGTCTCATTTCTCTTTTCCTGGCAGGTTTATGTAGTTTTGTTCATTCCCCTCCCACTTTCTTATTGTGGTGTGTAAGGACCACAGTAAAGATCACGAAGGAAATTTTGATGAATCACTTGCTCATATACCACATCAGTTCACACCTAACCCCTAAATACTCCTTCCAGCCAACCCTTAACTCTCTTGCATCTCATAGGCCATGCATCAGGAAGGAAGGTAGAAAGGTATCTGGTTAAATGGTTAAATTCCTCATGTAGCAACCTGAAGAAGGCAGTCTGGTACAGCGCCATGGTTCTGCCTCCTCCCTGTGCAAGGAGCTGAGCACCCTGGGTCTGCTGCCTTTCCCCAAGAAGGATGAAGGACCTGAAGTCCGGGAAACTTTTGGCTTATAACTTCCCTCAGCAACGCCTCCTGGTTTGGTAACTGCAAGCGGGGAATGAAGACCAGAAGCAGTACAGCATCAAAGCAGACCTCTAGTTAGGCAGGGCCGTATTTGTGCCTGGGAGGTGGGAGAAGAGGTATTGCATATAGTTTCAGTCACATCTGGAGAGACTGGTTTTCTCTGTTGTTGGGTGCAAGTCTTTTCTTGATGAAAAACAAGGCATTGCTTTGAAAATAATCTCCGTGGAGTTACCCTGTGTTTATATACAGGTATTTTGAGCCCCTGGGGTTCTTCTTCTCATGGTTTTATTCAGAGCTCCCACAAGCAAAGAGTGTCTCAATATGAAAACAAAAAGAGAGAACTTGGTAATCAATTTGCAACTGCAAGAGCCCTAAGAAAAAAAAGCCTCAGGGGTAAAACCACAAGGACTGGCAACATGGTGTCGGAAAAGCTGCTTCTCTGCAAATCCCCTGAACTTCCTGTTCTGGGCTGCTAAGCAAACCCTTTCCTGGATTCAGGTCTTTGCTGTTGATTCATTTCACCTTGCTCAGAAGAAATGGGCAATTGATAGCAGTAATTTTAGACCAGCAGCAGAAGTAGCCATGCTAGCCCAGCCCCAGCAGGCCTTTTCCTGTCCTACCTCCTGCTCCGGCAGTGGGCTGCTGCCCACGCTGAGTGCCTCACAGACTCGCGCAGGCACTGCAGACATCATGGTAGATCTGGGACAAAGAGACATGGGGAATAGCTGAAACATTTCCTCATAAGCCAGGAGATCGCTGGTGTTTCATTGCCAGGAACGGGAGAAAGAAGAAGGCAGACCTTTACCCTTTTGAGGAGAGAGAGGGACAGAGTGAGCCTGGGGACCACCTGCCTGCCAGGAAATGCCTCAAAGAACAGCCCTCATTAAGGAATGCTCACCTGCAAAGGGTGATGAGATCAGATTCTAACAGGGGCCCATGTTGATCCCATGAGGAGTATGCGACAGCCGAAAAAGCAAGGCCAGGGTGCAGCTGCAGCATGGGCAATGGGTCCCAGCATCAGTGAGCTGATGGAGGGGAACCATAGCAAGCCAATATCTGCTCTACTGCATCCTCATTGGGGCACAGCAGCGTCATTGCGTGCCAGAGAGGAAAGCCAGTCCCTGGGGCCAGTGCTGAGCTGGCCCAGCACCCCTGCGAGCCAGTGGGGTTGTTAGGAGGGTGGGTCTTCTCACGCTGTGCTCCTTGATGTGACCTAGCTTCTCAGGGCATCTGTCGCTGCCTTTCTTTTTGCTGCTGCAGCCAGATTGACCTGAGCCCAGCAGGAATGAATTCATTGCACAACTCTTCATAAAGGATCATAGCGTCAGCTTGCTTGCGTCCGCCTTGCTTTGGCCAGGGGATGACCCCTGGGTAGTGTTGTTTCTGGTAAAGATGATGGCAGGTAAGAAGAGGCTGCATGGCCCAACCTGTCCCTGCCATTATGGGAAGCTTCACAAATAGATCCAGGATGGGTGGGCTCCTCAGAGCAGTGGACCTAGCCTTGGTGTCTTGCCTGACTCCTTGTAGGCGTTTTCCATAGTTTCTTTTGCAATCTGCTCTTTCTGTGCTTTTTCTTTAAGTATTTATGCTTTCTTGGAAGGGCTGTGTCTTACAATCTCCATTGCCGTTGCTTTTACCATAAACTTGAAATTTGCTGCTACATATAAGCTATGGGGTACTGCCATAGAGCGAGCCACTTGTCCTTGTAGCATGTGAAAAATCACAACAGGTAGACCCTAAATGGTTAAATTTTATAAAGTACCAAAATCTAGTGAAAATAAAATAATCCGAATGGGAAAGGGGAATCAACTTGGGGATTAGTCATTACTGAGTAGGATTTACAGAGGAGTAAAACTAGCGTAAAAATGTAAACTAGCTTTGCATCCACCCACCATACCATGTTTGCTTGCTAAGAAACACCAAGCAAGAACCCATAGGCACATCATTTGATTTACTGCAGCAAAGGTCCACGGGTCAAAATAAGCTGTCAAAAGAATGACACCTCAGACAGCAGATGTACATGCCTGAGCTGGGAAAGACCTGCTTACAAATGTAGCACCCACTGGTCCATTGGCTACTGGCAGGTCCTGCAGCCTTTGCCCAGAGCTTTGTCCGCAGATCTTGGTATTGCCTGTGTACTCCTTCTCCAAGAGATTTTTCTCAGGGACTGTTGTAATGAAAAATATTTTCCACCCAAAGCTATACTCTACTCCTTCCTGTTGGCACAAGGCAGTTCAGATACTTGCCTGCAGACAGTACTATAGCATTGATGAGGTTGTGGACAGATGCACTGCCCCATGGAAGGCTCCTTTCCCTCTGATACGGCCCTTGGCATTGAGGATACAGGTTAAATCCTCTGTGTCCCAACAGCCTTCTCATGTGCTCCTCTGACAGCTCTCTCACACCAAGCCCTAGCCACCTCCCAACAGATGGCAGCAGCCTTGCACATTGCCGGTATACAAGGCTTGACACTGTGCACAAAGGTGATGCTTGCATCTGGCAATTTTGGGGATGTTTTTCATCCCTGGTGATCCAAAGACCTTTTGTTTTCCAGGCAAATGTAGTCTGATAAAGAGATTTCAGTACCTTGGCTGCTCTTGGTCTATCCTGTATCTCTTCCCATGGCCTTAATAAGCGCCTCTTCTTTTCTTCTGACAGCATCAGCACTGCTAAGTCAAACGAAGCTGGCAGCTTCTTACAGCCCCAGCTTTTGGAGTCACATGAGTATGGGAAAGTCCTGGTTTACTTTAACCCTCCTCCCCAGCAAGCCTCATATTTCCTGAGAAAAAATCGATAGCAGGGACGCAGTGCCTACAGCCTTATTCACCAAAAGAGGAACAGGAAGAAACTGAATGTTGAACTCAGGTTTTGCTAACTTTTATATTTCTGAAGAATGCTAATGCTTTTGTAGGACTTGAGTCTGATCAGCTTTTGAAGGTAGGGTTTGTCAGCACTAATGCTTCTCTTCTTGCCCTCCCGCTCCTACTACTGCACATAAGTATATTTCTTCTCCCTTTTGTCTTTCTTGCTTCAGAGCTGCCTTTTCCTCTCCCCCTTGCATGATTGGAAGAGTTAATGCTTGCTTACTGCGATCCTCTCTACCTGCACCTCTCTACCTGCACTCTTCACAGAAGGCAATGGAAGGGTGAGGGAGGTCCTTTCACTAAAGACCTCAGCATTGGTGCTGTAAAAGTAAAAAACATAGGCTCCAGAAAATTTGTAAAGTTTTAGATACATTTTCCCCCTAATTTAAAAAAAAATAATTATGCCAAGCCATCTGTTGCTAATGTAAAAAAAGATGTAAATAGATGATACATAGTGTACGGAGTGTCACATGAGTGCTCCATCTGCTGTGGGGAAAGTCACCATTCCCCAGCAACAACACTGGGTGCTGAAGTGCAATCCAGGGTTTGGAGCAGCTTTAGGCTTTACAAAAGCATAACCAGCTCCAAAGACTGCCCTGAAGCAAAAGCAACTCAAACAAGAGCGGAGGGTGTAGATCTCTGCATATCAAACCTTCCTCCCTGTGTTTCTGCCAAGTAGCAATTGTGGCTGCCTTGGGGACAGGGTATGTTATACCTTCATACTCTTGTTTCAGACTCTTTGCAAACTCAGGGTTCCTGCTCCCTTATTTATTTTTATAAGGTTTACCTGTCAGCCAGGAAACCAGCAAGCTGTATCTCTTTACTTAATGACAGCAGAAGGCTCGCACAATGTCAAAATAATTGGGCAGATGAAATTTGGCAGATGAAACCCAGCTTTGATGAACATGAAGTAGCATGCCCAGGGCAACAGCAACCCTTGCCATGGCGACAGACTGATGGACTCCATGTCAACCATTGCCACTCAGTAAGGGACCTGGGACATTCTGTGAATGGTTTGGTATGCCAATAGTGGTCAGAAAAGGAAACAAAAGGTTGAGAATTACAAGGAAGGGAAAAAAAGTAATTAATTCATTCTCTGGTGTATCTGCATCATGAGGCCTCCACTAGTTCTGGTCTCCCCGTATTAAGGTGGGGACAGGACACGTTCCAAGAAGCTGCAAGTATGGAATAGCTCTGCGCCAGGACATGGCAAACGTACTAGGACTTTTAACCTGCAAACAGAGAATGTACAGTAGCAGTCTAAAAAAACAGGACTCAAATGGGAAATCACAGAATCACAGAATGGTAGGGGTTGGAAAGGACCTTCGGAGATCATCTAGTCCAACCCCCCTGCCAAAGCAGGTTCACCCAGAGCAGGCTGGAGAAGAATGCATCCAGGTGGGTTTTGAGTATCTCCAGAGAAGACGACTCCACCACCTCTCTGGGCAGCCTGTTCCAGTACTCTGCCACCCTCAAAGTAACCAAGTTTTTCCTCATGTTCAGATGGAACTTTCTGTGTTCCAGTTTGTGCCCATTGCCCCTTGTCCTGTCGTTGGGCAACACTGAAAAGAGTCTAGCCCATCCTCTTGACACCCACCCTTTAGATATTTATAAGCATTGATGAGATCCCCTCTCAGTCTTCTCTTCTCCAGGTTAAACAGGTGTTTCAGCCTTTCCTTATAACAGAGATGGTCCATTCCCTTGATCATTTTTGTAGCCCTTCACTGCACTCTCTCCAGTAGCTCTCTGTCCTTCTTGAACTGGGGAGCCCAGAACTGGACACAGTACTCCAGATGTGGCCTGACCAGGGCAGAGTAGAGGGGGAGGATGACCTCCCTCGACCTGCTGGCCACACTCTTCTTGATGCACCCAGGATGCCATTGGCCTCCTTGGCCACAAGGGCACATTGCTGCCTCATGGTCAGCTTGTTGTCCACCAGGACTCCCAGGACACCCTCTGCAGAGCTGCTCTCCAGCAGGCCAACCCCTAAACTGTACTGATGTATGGGGTTGTTCCTCCTTAAGTGCAGCACCCTACACTTGCCCTTGTTGAATTTCATAATGTTCCTCTCCGCCCAACTGTCCAGCCTGTCCAGGTCTCTCTGTATGGTGGCACAGCCATCTGGTGTGTCAGCCATTCCTCCCAGTTTTGTATCATCAGCAAACTTGGTGAGGTTACACTCTCTCCCCCCTACTGGGTCGTTGATGAATGTAGTGAACAAGACTGGGCCCAGTACTGACTGCTGGCTACCACTGTTAGTTACATTCCTACAACTAGACTCTGTGCCGCTGATCACAATGCTCTGAGCTCTGCCATTCAGCCAGTTCGCAATACACCTCACTCTCCACTCATCTAACTCACCCTTCCTAAGCTTCCCTATGAGGATGTTACGGGAGACTATGTCAAAAGCCTTGCTGAAGTCAAGGTAGACAATGTCCACTGCTCTCCCCTCATCCACCCAGCCAGTCATTCCATCACAGAAGGCTACCAAGGTTTCCCTTGGTAGGGGGAAAGGTTTTTTTTTGCTCTCTCACATAGAGAGCAACTCCACCGCCTCGCCTCGCTGGCTTGTCTTTCCTAAAAAGCATATAGCCATCCATGACAGCATTCCAGTCATGTGAACTATCCCACCATGTCTCTGTAATTGCAATGAGATCATGGTCCTGCGACTGCACACAGATCTCTCGTTCTTCCTGTTTATTCCCCTTGGTGTGTGCGTTGGTGTACAGGCATTTCAGAGAGGTAGTTGAACACACAGATTTCCCTGGAGGGGAGCAAGAAGATCCACAGGAGCCATTCACACCCTTGAGGTGGTTGGCCTTCTGGATGTCATCTTGGGAGTCAGCTAAGAAACATCTGTCACTGCTCTGGTTGGCCTGGCTTATTCCCCAGTTGGCTAAGTTGGCGTGAGCATTGCCACCCTGCACCCCACCCCCCAAGTCCTCCAGTTTGAAGCCTGCTTCACCAAGTTGGCCAGCCTGCTGCCAAAGATTCCCTTGTCCCTTCTAGACAGGTTGATCCCATCCCTCTCTGACAGGCTGTGTTCATCAAAGAATGTCCCATTGTCAAAAAAGTGCCTGCCAAAAAAGCCAAAACCCTCATGATGGCACCAGCCATGTAGCCAGGAGCTGACATGCATTATCTGTCCATTTCTGGGTGCTTCCTTTCCTCTAACTGGTAAAATGCAGGAAAAGAGAACTTGGGCACCAATTTTTTTCACTTGCACCCCCAGGGCTTTATAGTCTTTCTTAATTCTGCCCAGGTTCCGGCTTGCAGTGTACCCATGTGAAAGGGTAACGAAGGTAGTAGTCTGTGTTCTTGAGAAGGTGTGACACCCTCTGGGCAACACCTCTAACCTTAGCTCCCAGGAGGCAGTGTACCTCATGTGACTCCCTGTCAGGACGCAGATGGGCGCCTCAGTGCCCTTTAATAGGAAGTCACACACTACTAGCATTTGTTGTTGTTTTTTTACCATACCTACTGTGTGCTGCTGGAATGTGAACAGGGAAACCTCTATTCACGGCTTCTTATGCCACCAGGTCTGGTGACACCCCATGGAATTAGCAGAGAATAGGTCCTAAGCTCAGAAAAAGGATGAGCTGCTTCACAAGATGCAGAGTTAACTTCTGCTGCCAAAGCTGGTGACATTAGGAGTTTGTGCAGTTTTCAAAAGCTTCTAAACAAATCTGTGGCACAAGTTCCATGAGAACTATTAAATATGGAGGCCCTAGAGCAACACTTCCTTCCAAAAGTTCCTAAATGCTCTTCAGCAGAAGATGGAGGAAGATCTTTTATCCTGCCTTACTCTTTTCTGAAGTGCCAGCCGCCGTCAGCCAGGGAGCTTGTGTCAAATGGCCCCAAGGCCTCACCAACTTTGGACCAGCAGTTTCCCAAAATCCGTTAGCACGTTTTCAGTTTGCAACAGCTTTGGGACAACAAGGGAGTGAAAAGCAACACAGATAAAAACCCTTTGCATGGCCCTGCAGGAAGCACTGCTTGGCTGAGAAAATGGTCTCCTTCCCCAGGAAGCCCTTCCCCCAACAGCCCTTCCTCCCACAGCTGCTCTCTGGGGTGTGGGGTGGATGCCTGTGAGGCCAGGCCTTTCCCCTGGGGGCAGAGCCCCTTCTGCCGTGGCCTTTCTGCAGCTCAGAGGTGGGGAGGAAGGCAATAGCACAGAGAGTGGGGCAGGTCATGGTGGCTGGACTTCCAAGGAACTGATAAGGCTAACACTTCTGGTGCCTGAAAGTGTGGGAGAACTGTCTTGTGAAGACAAGATAGTTCTGCCGCTTACGTGGTAAGCTTCCTAGTTCTCAGTTCTTGGGGCCGTTGTGTCTGATGAGTGACCTCTGCTTCATTATCCATGAAATGCATATGAAAGTGCAAACCCTGCATGTGCTAATGAAGATTATAGAGATCATGCTAAACATTTATGACTATGGCAGTTGTCTCTCCACACAAATCATGCTACACGTCACCAGGGAGAAGGAAGAAACCTGAGACAAGACTGTCCTCGGCAAGGGGGGTGGACCATGCTAATCCAGCAAACATAAAAGGGGAAAATAAGTGCCCCTAAGGAGGGGAACAAAGAAGAAACAAAAGAAGAAGATTGTGCCTGGGAAGATTCTTCCCAAGAAAGAAGACCGTACCTGGGAAGATTTTTCCGAGAAAGAAGATTATGCCTGGGAAGATTCCCGGAAAAAGACGCTGGAACCAGGACCCGTGATCTCTTTATCTCTGTCTTTTTCTCTATCTTTTCCTTTATCTATCCCTCAGTTTCTCTTTTCTCTTAGAGTTGTTAAGTAATGGTTAGAGTTAAGTCACGACCTTGAGTAACGACTTTAAGTACGACCTTAAGTACCGCTTGCCATAAGTTGTCCTATACCTGCTGTTAAGTAACACAATGCATACCTCACCATTTGCCATCATTTGTTATATACCTAACCAATTACTGTGGCCTTGTTAAGACCTACACCAACCATTTTGGGAAGCTAATAAATGTTTCTATATGGACCTTGAGATTTATCTCACCTTAGTCTGTGCCGTTGGGAATTTCCGAGTCTGAAGTCACTTACCCCCCTCTTTACTGAGAGTGGGGCGTGACAGCCTAGACCCAGGGCTCCTTGCTCCAGTGGTTCCCGGTGTTGGGGGGCACGTGGACACAGTCACATCATGACACCAACTTCTGGGGCCAAGACAACTGTTACCACCAGGATGAAGCCTCCCCTGTGCTACCAAATCTGTCTGAGGAAGTAGGATACACGCAGGTTTTGCGAACAGCAAAACCAGGTATAAAAAAAGAAGATCACCCTCTCACTGCACCTGGAACATTACTGATCCGGACAGAGACCAAGTTTTGCTATTGCTCAGAAAAAGGCAACACAAAATACCAATTTCTGCCTTTTTTAATCTGATCCCTTGAACATAAGGGGGATCTAATTCTGCGTAGCCCAGTGCTTTTTTTGGGGGGAGGAGGGGGGCAAGCAGGGTAGTGATGAACGATCTGCCCTTGCACCTTACCAGGCAGCAGAAAGGTTCCCAGCTGGGTGGATCATGAAACACCCAATGCCACAGACCCAGCAGGAGGCAAATGCAGTTTGTTTGACCATGCAGTAAGCAAACAGTAGGTTTGGAGTCTCAAGATGTTGTCAGGAGCTGGAGCCAGCCGTGTTCTTCTCCGCCCCAACCTTCCCAGTCGGAACTCAGTAATGGGCAGCTCCTGCTGCAGACATGGAGGAAGAAAGATGGCATGGGAAGGTCTTTTCCCTCCCTCTTCCTGCCTGGAAAGCTGCTTCTCAGAGGAACAAGCCAGCAGATCAGAGGCAGGTGAGCCACCTCTGAGATTATGCTCATACTTGTGCTTGGAGGGCATTTAAGCATTTAGTGTAGGCCAGCTGTGACTGGCCCACTCCTGTTTTTCACCTTTTATGGCTGCTTGGGAGGCCTCAATGGCCTTGGCTTTGCATTTATGTCCTCTGCGTGGCTGAGAAAACAAGCAGTGCCTTGTCTCCACTGGACTTCTCCACCCTTTGCTGGCTGCCTTTCAGTTATCTGCCAAAGTGCGTTACAGGCAAATATTTGCTCTGCGGCCTCAGACGCTACCTCACTCCTGTTTGCCCAGGTTCTCACTTCAGTGCCTTGAACATTGTGCTCACTCCGCCCACACCCTGGGGTGCTCAAATAGATACCGACTCACAAGGGCTCGGGCTTTGTGCGAGCTGCTCTCCTGCCCTGGCGCTGGAAAGCGTCGGGGAGGAAGAGGCAACACAGGCAAGGAGATGTGCAGGCTGTCAAACCCACCTGGAGACTTTGCAACAAGCGTTGTCCTTGCTGTGGAGCGCGCCAGCCATGCCCAGCGCAGCAGTAAGCACCAGGAGGCGAAGAGAAGGGGCAGACACTGGGGCTGCTTTCCGTGGACCTTTGCTTAAATGCTAAGCCCCCGTGCCTCAGTTTGTTGGGGCTCTGGTCCACTGCAAGCCCAGACGAGTGGAGGCTTGGGGCTGCAGCTTTTCCACTCGCCTGCAGGTGCCTTGTGTGCAGAGCTTTCTCTGGGGATGGCTGCATTTAATTATATGTGTAGTTTTATTCCACTGGGCTGTGCTCCTGTGAAGAGATGCATGCTAGATAAAGCGGTTTGCTGTGGACCGCGAGGAGTGCTGTGCCTGAAAGAGCCCGGAAGGCCACCTGGGTCTCCTCTCTCAGAAAAATTGTCCAGTTAAGGCTGTTGCAAGTCCATCCTTCCTGGGAGTCTCTCAGTGGGATGCTCAGTTTGGCTGGGTACCTCTTACTCCCCTCAGAAGAGCCCTGGTGTAGTGCTCAAGCAGCAAGAGAAAAATGAAGATCCTTGTGCTCTTTTCCTTCTGTCCTGATTTGAGGTAAAACAGAACCAGCTTTCTGTTCAGTAGTTTTACTTCTTAGCTAGACTTCTTCTAACTCTCTGAAATTAACAGCATGTTGTGCCGAAAACAGTTTGTTTTCAGAGTGATAAGAGCAATGTTTACAATTAGTGCCAAGGAATGGTATGTAGGGAGGCTCTTGCTTATTCTTATTGCTATAACAACCAAGGGCAGCTAATTTCATTATTTGTCCCATTGGAGGGTTGGAATTGGAAAAGCATAGAGGGGTCCCACCTGCAGGGAGGAGCAGACAGGACAGGTGACCAAAAATTGACCAACAGGGGTATGCCATCCCCTCTGCCCCGTGCTCGGTATAAAAGCTGAGGGATCAATGGGTCAGCCCTCTTTCTTCAATGGCTGACGTACAAGGAGGACCCTGTCTGTTCATCTGCCTTTGATCCCGATCCGTGAGTTCCTGACTCCAGCTGTGGAATCTAGTTGCCACCCATCGCTGGGTGGCACTTCCTCAGTGTCTACCGGTGACATCATCCTGGGAGCTTGATACAGTTTTGTATATACTATATCTATTTCATTATTTTCCTTTTTATTTTATTATTAATATTTCATGAAAGTAGTTCAGTTCCTTCTAAATTCATAAATCTCTTTGTCTGTCCTCCTCTCCTCTGTGTGTGAGAGGTGGGGAGAGAGCATCTGTTACCAGTCATTGCCCAATTTGGCCAAAACCACACCACCTTCTTTTTTTTCTTTTCCTCTCTCCTGAGCTCACAGCCTCAAAAGCTCAGAAGTGCAGCCCAGATCCTTCCTCTTACACAAGGGTGGGGCAAAGATGCCTGAAGTGCTCCCTGTGTGCCCTGATAGCAAAGATGGCCCTGATGGACCCAGGGCAGTTTAGGCAGGACTATCAGCAGTGGCCCCCCATGATTTTAATTTGGCCGGCACTGTGGAAGAACGGCACACCGAAAGGTCTAGGTCCAGCCGTTGTAGCAGCTCCTGGCCAGCCAGACACACGCTGCTGCAGGGTGCCCGCTCTGTGGCTGCTGCAGTGGCACGAAGCAGTACGAAGGGTTAAATATGATGCTCCATTCCTGCCGCCACCACCACGGTGCCCAGCAGTAACAGCCACAGATCCGTCCAAGAAGGAGGGACTCACCTTTCTGCAGCTTCTTGCAACGCTGGTGTGCGTAGTGAGGTATCAGGGCGTGCGGTTTTAATAAAGGAACGCCAGCGCGCAGTCTGACATGTAGCGAATTCTTCCCTGCAAGCAATTTCTCTTTCCAGCCCGGCACACTCACTTCACATAAAGGCAATGCAGTACAGTAGAAAGTCTCTCCTGGTGCAGGCTGTCAAAAGGAAAGTACGATGCTAATTGTGAAAGCCAAGGGAACAGGAGCGAGGGCAGGAGGCGGCTGCGCGTCGGCCCCAGCTGCGCGGCACAAGGCGGACACTCCCCTGGGCCATGCTCTGCGCATCTGTCATTTCCCGAAAATGACAATGAGTCACATTTGCCCTGTGTCTCATTTAAAGAAACTGAAAGTATTAACTGCTCAGGCATTGGGAAAGGCTGCCGGAGCCATAGCTACGCAGGCACTGGAAAGCCCACGGGGGTGTTCCCAAGCAGCAGCCCATGAGCGAGATTGTCCCTCAAAATCTCCAGAATTGGTGATCAGTGGGACCCCAGCAGCTTCAGAAAGGCTCGGGGTGATCCAAGGGGGATATTGAGGGTTGAAGATGCTCAATGATTGAATGAGAGGGACAGGTGTTTGCACAGCTGGGTTTTGGCTCGGGTCTGTCTTATCCAGAGTGCATGCTCTCAGGCGGTGTGGAAACAGACTTCAGAATAGTCAGTAGGAAAGCATTTTTTCCACCACCCACTAAAAACGGATGCACTGTGAAAGAGAGAAATTATGGGTGAGGAGGGGGAGTTGCTAATCTCCTGAGATCAACACAGCTGGCCAGCACCTGAAGTTAAATCTTCAATTCTCCTCAAAAGATTACAGAGAGGAGAGAAAAAGGCTGGAATACATTCCACCCCCCACCCCCCCAGCCCAGGTAACTCTTACTTAATATCCAAGTGCAAGCTCTGGAGAGCCTTGCCCTGTGGCAAAACAGCAGTGGTAACCTGGCACCTCTGTGGTGCTTTCTTAATTACATTCAAGTTGCCGATTTTCTAAAGCATGTTTTGGGGAATATTTTCAAGTCTCCCCATGCTGGCATTTTACCCCAAAGTATTTACATTGGTCTCAATTTTCTGTAATTTTCTCTCTGGGATTTTCCTTCATTTTCTCCCCCATTTGAGCATGCTAAACAGGAACCCCAAAGAGAAATGAGATCCAAGAGCTCCTTGGAGCCAAGGGGCAAGACTACAAAGCCCATCCCGTTTTTAGGGCTACTTTCTCACTGTGGCTTTACTCCGGTCCTGACCAACACAGGACAGCAAGGCCGTGCTGACCTTGCATGCTGACGGCACTCACTTGTCAGGCAGTCTCTCTCCTCTACAGCTGCGGTTGTTGTTCAGTTTACTAGTTCTTTGAACTGAGATTTTCCTCTTTTGTACATTGAGAGATGAAAGGAGGGGAACACTCCTGCCGGTATGTGGTCTCCCTGTCCTTCTCTCTTCAGGAGGCTGTATTCCGCGGGCTGCCAAGCAGAGAAGTACCCCCACACACCTGGGCGAGGAAGGCAAGGGGAGAGGGAGGGGATGCAGGGAGCTGGGGAGGCTGCCAGCTGCAGCCACAGGGAGCAGATGGAGACGCAGCGTTAGGGTTAGAGAAAAGCAGTGAGTGGGAGGCACTGAAGGAGAGCTCAGGCATAGAGAAAGGATGGGAACAGGGTGGAGAGGAAGGCAAAGAGTTCCTCATTGCAACTCTTGTATAAGCATCGGGACTTGCAGAGCACCAGCAGGTCCAGCTGTTTGCTGAGGAATAGGGTAATGCAGGGGCACAGCTATTGCACTACGGGCACAGGCTATGGGAAACCTTCTTCAGGGGTAAGATTTGCTTCAGGCCCCTCAAGGAGGCTGCTAAGCAGATGCAATGGTTGCAGCTAATAACCCATTTCATGCTCCTTTCAGTTGGCTCACAGCTCAGGGCCATGGACAACTGAGTTGTTTGCTGTCCTGCCTGCCAGTCACCAGGAGCAGCAAGCTCCCTATGGAAACTGCAGAGACTGCTCTACCAGGTCGAAAGGAAAAAACTTTCTTGATTAAAGAAAAAAAAAAAAAGGCAACCAAAACCCCACAACAAGCTGCACAAAGGATGGGCATTTAATCCCAGGCTTATTTAGGTTAGGTAGTGTGGTGTTCAGGGCTGCTGTGTTGCAGGTTACGTGAGTCTGTGGCAACAAGTGGACAGGAGCTGCCAGATCTGAGCAGAGCAGGAGTCTATTTAACACAACACTATGGCTTGGAGAGCAACTGTCTCCAAGTATGTCCACAAAGGAGTAAAAGCTGCAAGGAGATGGTCAGAAATAATGTGACCTGGCTGCGCTATTTGTCTCCTCCTGTGCCTCCTGGTCCAGGTTACTTAATTCCTGGAGAATGAGCTTTGAGATACCCTCCAAAACTCAATCATTAGGATGCATTACCCATAGCAGTCAAATCATGGGACATGACATGTATCCAGGGAGCTGTGACTGGCTTTTGCAACTTGGACTTTCAGGAGTCAGGAGATTCTGAGCCCTGCCGAACATGCAGACCACAGGCTGACAGTAGGGAACCGCCTCCATCCACCCAACCACCTCTCTGAACTGATGCACCCTTCGGTTACAGTCGTCGGCTCCCCACCACCCCTGCAGCGGGGTCTTTCTGGGACTGACATTTGAGAACTGCAGCAAAAATGACAAAGGCACGAATTTCGGATTCGGCAGGATGGCTCAGGTGATGAGACATCTGCCCAAATGTGCTGAAATCTTGTCATTTACACTTCCTGACCTCATTTACAGTTGGTGGGGGGAAACCCAAGGCAACTTGTGTGTCATATCTTGCACATTGCTATGTCACACCAGAGAAAGGGAAAACTTCAAAAAATTACTTTAATGCGGCCAGCTGCAGGTGAAACAGAAAGTAACCAGCCAACATCAGGACAAGTGAAAGAGGTTCACAGCTTTTTTGTGTCATCTGCTATTTGACTTCTGGCAACTAATGCAATTGCCTGAGGGGCATATGCCAGAACCTGAGTCACCCATGCTGGAGAAAGAGTAGGCTGCAAAAGAACCATCGAGCCTTTGCCTCACTTAGTCTAGAAGAGGGGCAATGCCCAGGAATATGTGATGACTTGTTGAATTACTACCTTAGGGCACTGTTCTTGGAAGCCATACAAGGGCCGTGTCTGTTCCACTCCTGAAGGACCCCAGAGACAGAGCGGGAGGAGGAAGGGACCATCTCAGAAGCAAAAAAATGAACACAATTACACAAGTTGTTCAACCAGTGCAAAGCACCCAGCTTTTCCTCCACACCCTGTGGATAATATAGCACAATCAGCCTGAACTATCTCCTCCCTGAGGACTTTTGAAGGCATGGCCCTGAGACACTCAAGGCCAGAAGAACTGAAAGCTTAAAGAGAACAAGTAGATCAGTTCCTGTACCACATAGTCAAAACACTTTTCTATGGAACTAGGCTCTGAAGCTCAAATTGACATCCAAAATTAGCAACAATACCCTCAAGCATCTATCAAAGCGTTAAAGGCTCTCACCATCCTGTTGTTTGCCTTCCCTCTGTATTTAATTTGGAAAGCATCAAGATTATTGCAAGAGAGCTGCAGGCTCTCCCAGGAAGAAATCTGTATTAGAGTGGAGTGGAAATCTGCAAAGGAGTGGTCTGCCTCGCATGTGTGAAACACAGCCCGCAGTCATGCACGATGTGGAGATTAAAAAGCATTAAGTAACTCCCAGAGCACTGAAGGAGGCATGGCTCACATTTAGAAGTCACAGTAGTCCCACCCCAAACTGATTATGCGGTCATGCACTGTAAGTGCCAACGTACAACAGCTTGAACGACAGTGTGCTCACAGCTTCCTTTTCACCCCCCCCCCCCAACTTCTGCATGCTTCTGAAATCTTAGCTTTCATACCTCACACCAGAAGAACCCCGTCCCTCTACCATGGATTCAGTGTCAGATCTAGAACCCACGCACCTCTAGGGAGCAAGCCAGGGGTCCAGCCCTGCGCTGGGGTCTGAGCCGGTGTAACCAACGCCACCAGTGCTGCCCCGCTTCTCGGCTCTTCACTTGAAACTTGGCATCCTCGGAGCATTCTTGGTGGGGCTTGGCACTCAGTCCTTCCCCTTGCCTCTCAGTTTGGAAGGACGTATCCGGAAGGCAGGGCTGCCTTCCCAGAGCAGGGGAGCTTTCAAGTGGGACTTCAGAAGTGTTTTTAGCACGTGGCAATGTTTACTGAGTAGCTCTCCTTTGGGAGTATGTCAAGATGTCGCAACGGGCATAAGAATGATCACGGGGAAGAAAAAGAGTTGCCTTATTCAACAGATTAGCTCCAGATGTGGCTTCAGACCAGTATAAATGGCAAAAAGTTTTTGCCATCGCTCATTCTGCTGAAACAGAAAAGTCCCGACATGGGCAACTGGAGTCCCATCCCACAGTGCTGATGACTCCAGTCAGTTTTTCCTTAGTAATGGCCTGAAATCTGATGTCACCAGAGCTGGACTTCCTCTTCTCTTTTGCCCTTTTCAAAAGTTTACTTTTTTGAGTTGCATCTGCTCTAGCATATAGGGAAGTTATCCTGAAGAACAGCTTTTTTACAAGAAGAAATTCTTCCTTCCTTGCACTTCAAAATGTTGATACAATCGAAAGCAGCAGCACATTAAGGATGAGTAAAAATATTTTAAAAAAAGCCCAGATCAACAAATTCTTCTTGGATTTTCCAACCAAACAACAACTATACCTTAAGCTGACTTTTAAATTTCTTGCTGAAATAATGAAAACACAGCCAAAAATATGAATATAAAGCAGTTTTAATTTTCCTCTAGATATTTATATCAAAGAAATACTCATGTCCAAGTACTGTACATACAATATCTTCCTTATAAACTCTTTAGTTTAAAACACATGTACAAAATTGCACATTGCAGTTTGCAAAAAATCATAAATACCTTTTTGCATGTAAACAATTCCAGCACAAGGATCAATGTTATACATTCCAAAATGTCTAAGTGTCTGTTCAGAAACAAACAAAAAACAAACAAAAATTCCACTGTGATCTCCATAAAGGTCCTAGTGTTACAAATCAATCATTAACAGGTTTCTAACCGATGTACTACACAAAAGGATACATAAATGAGCACAAGGCAAGTCGCCTTTTAGTCGTAAGTACTTAAGACAGAGGCTTGAAATACAATTCTGCTACCATTTAAACCCATGGTAGCCATCCCACAGTATTTAGTGGTAGCAGCATTGTGTTAATTTTTCCAAGATTGCCAATCGCAGTATGCCTTACTTTTAATTCTTAAACAAGTTGGCTACCACTGAACAGTAGGAACTGGAAAATTATTGTAAACACAGTTATCACCGTTGTATATTTAGTAAGTTACAGTATTCTTCTAAACACATCACTAAATTAAGAAAATGTTTTACATTTAATCAAGTGCAAGATGCCAACTAATGTCCACTTTGTCTCAGAAATAAGTATTTTAGATATAATACTACATAGTTTGTAAAAGTAAATAAAAAAAATTACAATGGACATAATCCTCAGTTGTATATTATTAAGCCCTGTAGCTTCTGTTTGCATAAAAAAAATATCACCGCATCAGAAAAAAAGCTGTCAGAAGTGTCCTTGATAAACCTCTCCTGACCAAATCCAGCAAATGAGTAGCTACTGAATTTTGTTTCATTATTATTACCTCCGCCTGTGTGCAACATCCTTGCCAGCACACCTGTTTGAAGAGTTCCTAAAAATAATCAGGTTCAAAAAAAAGGGGAAGTATTTCTGTCTCCATACAAAGTCATTTGTTTTGCTGTTTGTTTTTTTGTTTTGTTTGTATTGGTTTTTTTTTTAATCTATTCAAATACTGTAATTTTTTTAAATTCTTCCTAAAGCAGAGATTTTGAAAGGGTTTCTCAGAGGCTTCCTCTGTGCCAGCTAATTTAATAAGGCAGAATAAGAAGGTACACGTAAACCCAACTTACAAGAACCCAGGAAAGGATGTAGGCAGACAACCACCCACCGACTAGTTGCACGTAAGCTGCTGGAAGAGTAAAGCCAAATCTGAACTGCTCTGTCTCCACCTTTCGTTTTGAACAGCTTTCCTGAACAAGAAAGTTTCAGCGCCATGCCTGAAGCCCTGGGAAGGACCAGTTTGGATTTCAGAGCTGTAGGAAGTGGCAGTTTGCTCACACTTCTCCTTTTGGACAAAAAGAGAGCTTGGGGATGCTCATGGCTGGGGCTGCTTCTCCTTTTCAGGAGGTCCCTGTGGTCCGTTGATCAGCATGTGGCACAACTGTAATCCCAATGAGGACCACTGGACTTGCGTGATCCTAGCAGCAGCCCCAGCCCACAATATTGCAAGGCTCACGATTCTGCAGGGCATGAGGCATTTTCTGCATTGCGGAAGTTCAGCAAGAACCAGGCACCAAAAAGCACTGTACGCTTTCAAAACTGGGTCCTATTGCCCAAGAGCTCTCTCCTTTCTAGCTGGTGGGAGTTAGTTGCTCTGCTCAACAGATGCAAAGACACATGGCTCAAAGAATGATGGATTTCATCTTTCCCAGTCTGCACCTACCCAGAGCTGCTCCTTTCTCAGAGGGTCTGAGTGATACCATATTAGCCATCGTGAACACCACACAGCGAAGGCACACGTATGGTCTCCTAAACCTCAGAAGGATTTTCAGTCTAGGCAGAAACTGCGGAAAGAACAAGCCAGCCTTAGATGAGCCACTCCAGGAATGAGAAACTGCCCTGGAACAACATCCTACAACTCCACAGACTGAAAAACTTGGAAAGATGAAGCCAGTGAGACTTATTCAGCAATACAGACCCAGCCGCCTTTCCTGGTAAGACCCTGCATACGGAGCCTAAGGATTACCTTCAAACATCACAGACCAGAGGTAATCTAGGAGATTAACATGAGTTTTAAGGACTAGGAGCCTCGGGGCCTTTCGCAGCACAACAGCCATGACACTGCCTGCTCTGAAGATCTCTACCCTTCTCTCCTTCTGACCTTAAGAACGCAGTAGACCCATTCCTAATTAAGAAGAGAGGGAGTGGCAAGAATCAGTGGCCAAATTTTCGTGGGTGAGAGGCCTATGCAGACTTGCTCATCATTTTCAGTTTGAAAGCCAGGAATTGCACAATACTATATTGCAACACTTATTCCCTCCCCTTTGTCCCCTACAAAGTAGCTACGCGCAACCCAAGCAAAATCACTGGTGCAAGGAAGTGTTTACGCTGATGGCTCGCGTGTCAGAACTGCGCTAAGTGTCTCTGTAATTAACAAATAGTTCTTTGCAACAAAGTGAAACAATTCCCCGAGATTTGCTTGTGTTGCATCTTTTGTTCCGGGTTTGGGTTGGTTGTTTTTTTGTTTGTTTTTTTTTGTTTGTTTGTTTTGTTTTTTGTTTTGTTTTGTTTTGTTTTGTGGGGGGAGGGGGGAGAAGGAAAATATTAACGATGCCTGAATATCTAATCTGTTACATGCGGAGGAATGCTCAAGGGGCTCGCAAGAACTTGTTTTGCTACATGTTGAGCAACACCACATGGGAAAGCCTTGAAATTAGAGCAAATGCTGGAAGACAGGGCGTAGCTGTCTTTTGGAGCTCGTCCTTCACGGGCCACATTTTATTAGAGAGCAGACCTTTGCATCATCAGTCAGCATTCAGACCTGGACTTTATTTGATGACATTTCAGTATGGTGGTTGCCATGGCTTTAAATAAATAAGTGTGAAATTACCAGTCATCAGGCCAAATAGGGAGGGGCACAGTTTCCAAAGAAGAGAAGTTTAGAAGATACTAAAGCAGTCATAACAAAAAAAAATAAGCTAAAAAGCATTCTGAAGATCAGTCTTAATTCTCTGCCACTTAAACATACAACAAATATTACCATTAAATACTGTATTGGAGAGAAATTTTATTTCTTTGTTGGATTTTTTTTTTCTTACTGTTGCTGCTTCCTCCAACTATCATCTCTAACTATTAGCATAGAGAAAGGAATAAAAAAGTATACTTTTATTAGACACTTTTAGCCTGCTGGGAAAGTGGTAACATACCACAAAGATACCACAGACATACCAGCTTGTGCTGTGATTTCAGTTACAGTGTGCCCAGAAAGACTTTCAAACATTCGAAGGATTTACAGTAACATTTGACTAACTGGCACAAAAGACTTTGGACTGGTGATGAAGCTTAGCCACCATTTTAGGAATCTCTGTTCTGAAGGTGTCATCTTGCCAACTGTAAACAGAATAGGTGTCCTAGCTACTTATGGCTGTAGTTTATGTGACATATTATATATATCAAGATTATTTAACTCCCCAGTAGTCGGTGCATTCCCACTATTTCTGTCACCATTCCATGAATATTAAAAGACAGAATGGTAAAAGCTTGAAAAAACAAGAGTTCAACCTCTAGCTCTATTCATTAAGAAGGCTGAGTTTTATAACAGTATCTTTCCCTAGCAATTACTCGGGAAAAGGAAGAAGGGTATCCTAACTATGCTCTCTGGAACAGTCCATTACTTTTATTCTATGCCACCACATTGCTCGTGTCCTACATTACATGAAAATCTGGAGATTTATAAAAACAGAGGTGTGGGAAAAGTTCTCAAGCTCAACATGTTATCCTTCAAAAGACTCAGTGTGAACCACAAGACTATCTTTATGAGCCTTTTTTTTAAAGGCTGTTCGTTCTTAAAGGTCAATTTTCCACGTCGTGCAGGAGGGCCACACATCCCTCAGGGCGGTGGGAAGCTTTCTGCAAAGGACAAGAAAATGGTATCAAACAGTTCTGCAGAGTTCAAGCTGCTGGTTATGATTTTTCAAATGTTCAGTCCATGGTCTGAGAACAGGGTTGCAGCGAGAACCCTGACTTTTAACAGCTTCAGCTTTCTCCGTCTATGACAGAAGTAATACCACAATCTCGCTGATTGTAACTGAACAGTTGCAAGAGATGCTTCAAGGTACTCAGCAGAAAGGTTTTCAAATTTATTTAAACAAATTTCAAGGGAAGAGTGAAACAGGACTTAATATAGAAAAGTAACCAAACTTGCAAAACCAAAACGAAAACAAAGAAAGACTGCAACCAAAAATATTTTTTTCTGGGACTGGATGGAGGGTCTGTTATTGATCTCCAGTGACACAGCTCTCCAGACTGTGTGGACCTTATTTAGGTGGCTTACAATTCCACCCTGAACTAGTTCTTAACCAATAAGTAAGAGTAGAAGTAAATCTTATCAGCAGTGTGCTAAATATCACAACCTAGCAGTGTATTAGTGCACAGTGAACTGGTCATATCTATTATCTCCGTGTGTTAGCAAGGCTTCATAGTCAACCATCACTCCAAAGCATTCCTACAGAAATCATAATTCCTCCCGAAAAGCCATTTAGCCAGCACACATACTCCTTAAACTATTGCAGACCATGTTAATTACTAGTACTAGAAATTCAGAGCAAAGCTCAATTTACAGCTAGCCACACTATGGATACAGACTTTTTAGGTAACAGACAAAAAAGCAAACAGCAGGTAAGTAATTATTTAGGGTGACTCCCTTGCAAACATTATTTATAATAACCTTCCCTTCACTTTGCAGCAAATAACTACATATGAACTACAGCACTTCAGATTACGTTAAGGCTAAATATGACTTTAAAATAAACGATCTTTTCATATTAATTTAGTATTGCAGGATTTGACAGTCCTCCAATTTGACTGGAAGTCTGAAAAATCACCTTGCTATCACCCACAGAATTACAGCTTAGTTTTCTTCCGGGAGAACTCGACCATGCCAAAGGATATGAAGATGACCCATCGTACTGCTGCAGCTAAGAAAATCACAGTTCCTCCATTTGACCATGCCCTTCTCTATGCATGCTAGTGTCCGTGCACAACACCTTGAAATGCGTTTGTGGGTATCTGTCTGCTTCAGAAGAATTCGTTCATAAAGTTCAGATTTGCTGGCTTTTCCCATATCAGTGGCTGGCACTGAGTGGAGAGGATACCACCCAAACCAGAACTCCAGCACAAGAACTCATGTCCCCAGCGGGCACACGACCAAGATTACAGAATCCCAGAATGACAGGGGATGGAAGGGACCTCTGGAGATCATCTAGTCCAACTCCCCCGACTGAGTGCTTTTACATCAGCGACACACTTTTATCAAGGCTACTCAACAGAAAGTTGCATTTCAAAACACAGCATTGGGGTGAAGATACACATCCTAGACTGGTTTCCTTCCTCTCCCCACCACTGTTTCCTCAGCAGGACCCTGTGAAGGCAGCTAGAGCATGGCATCCTGACTGACCTACATGCAGTGGACTGTTGCAACATCCAAGCAGAGATCCGGTTTGTGACTGTGTTGATGCAGGAAGTAATCCATCTAGTAGGCAATAGCTTAGGAAAAGTGCTTCCAGACTAAAGCAAGTGGGAAGGATCAATGCCTGTGGCAAGTCAACAAGATGGTGTCTCAGAAAGCCACCCTTGTTATGAATTAGGTGTATACATTTCTAGACTCTCTTAGCAACACACAGACACAGCAGGTTCCCCATGTGCACTCACTGTTGCAGTGTTTTTCAGAAACCTACATTTATTTTGCCACACACGACCACTTCATGCACAAGTTGCTTCTGTCCCGCCTCTGATTTACGACCACCCACTAGGGGAGAGGTTTCACAGCACAAACAGCTGCAAGCCACTTCATAGGCAGGATGAAAAGGGAGAGATATTTGAAACACAGGACAGAAGCAATTGGGAATTAATAAGATCTCTTGTCTTCAATAACGTACTGTAATGGCCTAAGTCTCCATAAATTCAGATTTAATTCATGAACACCTTCACAGTAAAGTTTCACCATGCACAGTAAGATTAGCAGCATTATAAGAAACTTTAGATTCTGCAGTTTGACACAGGAACATTTCATCATACTGCACAGGGTACAGTAAACCCTGATGCAGCTCCACAGCAAGTGTCTGTGGCATCAGAAAGATCAGTCAACATTTGCAGCATTATTGTGCATTGTGCTTTCTGTTCAAGGCTTTTTCTGCTGATACAGGTCTTGCCAAACGTTAAAAACGGTGAATCCCTGACAAATTTTACTGTCCATCTCTGCTGTAAGATGCACAGTCACTGCACACAACAGTGAAGCAATCGAAGGGTGTCAAAACAGCCTAGGAACTCTTGAACACTCATTCTTGGTTACAGTAAAACTGCAAACAAAATACTTGGAAAATGGAAGTGGTTTTGTACAACTCAAGTATGTACACAGATATGCCATACTCCAATTTGTCTACTTGCTAAACATAGAAACTAAGAGAATCAAGTAAGGAAAGGGCAAAATTATCCAGCAGCAATTACAGCTGCACATAAGAATAAACAAAAATGTAACTCGTCTCTTTTTCTTTTTTAACTTACACTGCAGAAGAAGAAGGACACATAAAATGGATTGAAGAATTACTTATGTTACCAGTAGACTGGGGAGGGGGATGTTCTTGCATATTAATTTCAGATATAGAGAAATTTTCTCTCAAAAGGTACTGGATTCAAATAGCCAAGACTCAGGTTATGGAAGTCAAGTCACTATTTTCAGCACAACTAGTAATTCAGACATAGCATGCATCTGTACTTCAGACACCCCCGAACACTCTACAATAATTTGGAAAGTATTATCAAGCTATGTAACTGATTAGAAATTAGTTACCAAATAGAACTTCCACTTTAACAGCTGCAAACTGCAGAATACCTCAAGGCTTAAATTTAAGAGATATCCCTTTGTCAAAGGTGAGAGAGACGTGGTTGATCAGATATTTAAATGAACAAAAAAGGATGACTCTTCCTTCAGTAATGACATAAGCACGAACCAAGATAACAGAGAATTGTAGTAGGGCCACCCTTTGATCTTGAACAGTGCATGATAGTCAATAGTAATTTATGAGCTGCAGTGAAGTGTCCAAATCCTTTGAGGTATTTACTTCTTGCAATTCCATCAAAGACTCATGACAAAAATGTCACCACCAGAATCACCCCTCTCAGGACTTATCACCTCCAAACACCTACACTTCTCAAAGTATGCAAAGTACTTGTGTTTTGGGAACTGCTCTCTAAGACTGACAAATGGGCTCGACGCGGAGTCACAGTGAAAGTAGTAAGAACCACTCACCAACCACCCGACCCGTCTGGACACCTTGTGATAGTGACAGATTTCACTACCCGTTCTATGCCAGGGAGTAAACCAATCAACTTTTCTAGCAGTGGCATCATTTGACTCAGTCGTAGCAGAGTACTTCCCCTGCACTCACAGCAAGCAGGGGCAGATCTGATGGGAGCTCCTCCCTCTGCCCAAGGAAGGGGTGAACAAGACTTCCCTCACCACAAACACTCCTCCTCCTACTCCCCAAGACAGAAAAGATCTGATAACAATTCAAAGAAATGAAAGTCACTTACGAATCAAACTATTGTGCTGTAGCACCTAAATAGGAAGGCACTTTACATCTAGATCAAGACCTCGTTTCAAGTGCATTCTAAATCGGCTGATGAGCAGCAATCAAGATTTGCACAGGAGCAAATCCACCAACCAAAACAGACAAAGGAAGGGACTGCATAAACTCCAGTGTAGACATTACACCTAGGGCAAAGAAACAAAGAGGGATGCTTATTTGTCATGGGTTTGCACCTGGAATGCAAAACCAGATCAGAAGGGCATGAGGGTAGCCTGCAAATCAAGTCACGCAGTCAGAATCTTTGTAAGGACTAGCAAAAAGTGTGCAGAAGTATAAAAAAACACGGTACAGTTCTGAAGGATGAAGAAAAATACTAAAAACCACTGAGGTTCCACTGAAGATAAACTGATTTTTTTGGGTTGTTTTTTTGTTTTTGTTTTGGTTTTTGGTTTTTTTTGTTTTTTTTTTTTTTTTGTTATTTTGTTTTTTACAGTGACTCTTATACAGACAACTTGCATGAAGTTACTGAGAAGGAGCTACATTGATGCAAAACATATAAACAGTCCGGAAAATTTTTACCCAGTATCTATCTTTTAGGATCTCACAGTGACCAAAGTTTCAGGCAGAAAATCAAAACCTGAAAGAAACAGACATGAAAAATGCTGCAACAAACTGAATAGAAGAGGCAGAACAAGATAAAGAAGCCATATTTAAAGATTTAGGAACACTGTGGGGGTAAAAGTCAGAGTACTGATGTGCTTCAGAAGACAGTACCAACCAACCCTGACAGCTGCAGCAGGCAAGTACTGCTGAGTCTCTTTATATTGGTTTAAACTGCTGGGCTATCCACTCACATCTCTGCTATAGAAGCAGCAACCTATAGCAGAACCAACAGGGAAAAAAACACAACCAACCCACACTATTCTCAGGTTTTGCTCACGCCAGCGTTACATCCCATGTCTTAGCCTAAATACCAGACAAAAGAAGGTATTCATGAAGGTAACCTGCCACTCTACAGAAAACAGGTTTCTTTCTGACAACTCTGCTACCAGAATAGTAGCCTCTGGCAGAGAGCTGGAGCCACCAGCCTCTCTAGTAGTGTCTCATCAGTCATCAGGGTAACAGAGCTGGCCTGTCAGCACCTCTACCACCGAACAGATGTCAGCTAGAACATAAAGCAGGCTACCAAAGAAGTTACCACACAAGATCTTTGAGAGGCTGGACGCAGGACTGCTCTTGCAGAAAGTTCAAATGGGAGACAGGTAACGTGTGGTGGTTTCCAGCTTTAACACCACCATGCTGAAAAGGGTGACCTCATTATAACCCTGCCAGGTTATAGCCCATGATAGCCCTGCCTTTGGCTGGGAAGGGAAATTGCAGGAGTTTCCTGTGTTTTATGGATCACCCACTTCTCCTTCTACATTGTTAATTTATTATGACCCAAAATGGTAAAATAAGTAAAGACCAAGTACTGCGCAGCTGCATTTATCACTGTCCTGTGTCCTACTGCAAGATCTTTACCTAGCCCTACACTCATTTGCAAATACAAGAACTGAAACAGTTGTGTCAACCCATGTAATTTTTATGATTTTTTCCAGGATTTCTTCAAAAAACCCCATCTCACCATGCATGCAGTAAAGCCAAGTGTCTCACATCAATGCATTTACCAGGCAGCGCTACCTCTCTCACTAGGGAAAACGTGTTAATTCGGGGGGCGGGGGGAAGTCTTTATCAGTTGCTCCAGTCTTGCAGCATCCTTGCAGGTAGGTGATGCCTGCCACATAGTAAAAAACATTTCTTTTTCATCCAGTTGTTATATAACAGGCAGCGCTACAGATTGCATGCTGTCCGGTTCAGAACGCCTTTCTGAAGTCCTTAAACCTGTCTTAAGATCCAAATGGTTTTTCACCTGTTCATTAATATTTCTAACAGCAGAATGTACTGTTACAGGCAATCATTTCAACCACCGAAAAAGGCTCTGGTGACATGATTAAACAGTTATACAATGATTAATATGGCTTCTACCTAATTTGCATATGCATTAAGAAAAGAAATATCCTCAGAGCATCTCAGCTACAATAACACAATTACTATGCATTGTCATGTCATTTCACACGTGTGCCAGGAATGACTATGCACTAAAAGAAAAACCTCAACACACTTGACTGCCACAGCTCAACTTTCTGAACAGATAGCACTCACGTATCCCCAATAAAAGCAAGAAAAACTGTGAGTCTATCCCATTCTTCTTGAATTTCAAAGCATCAAGTGTGGCCTTCAGAAGAAGTAAGAGATGTTTAACAGCTCCTGAGTGGGTTTAACAGATCTGAGCAATGGCTTGTACACATAAAGATGTCTATGCCCCCTCGGCTCCTCATACAATCCCCCATTTTCACCAGCTGGCACAGACACGTATCCCCATGTAAGATTTGCCTCTGAGTTTTTAGCACAGTTTCAAAGAGGGGAGCGGGCCCCACTCTGCAGCTGGATCTGCTCAGGAGAAGCCCTGTCCTCCCCCAGCCGCAGGCCCAGCCCGCAGCCCCTGCACCGAGGGGCTTCTGGTGGGGTGACTGTCACACTCCGACAGACCCTTCCCACTGCACCATGCCACAGGGCTCGACAGCGCTGCGTTAGCGGCTATGCTCAAAACACACGGGTGCAGCAGAAGCAAAGGTAGGCAGTAGTGCCAAGCAAGGGATCTAAAGCTTCCAAAAACTTATTGAGGATTATGTCTAATCAGAGGAAATAGTCCCTTCGCGATTCTCTTCTACTAGTAAAATCTTGACAAAGAAATAAATCACACCAATTCTTCCCAACCAGAAAAATGTTTCGCATTCTAGCGCTGACTCTTTCTGTCTCTAGAGTATTGCAGAAAGTTTCTTTAGAACAAAGTAGACCAAGAAGCAAGATACAGATTTCTACTGAAAAATAAATCTACTTCTCCACAATATTTCTGCAATTTATTCAAACAGAATACAATGGAATTACCACCTTTATAGCTAACCCACCCCAAATCTGAGCCCTTTTCCGTATAGCACTGAATTGTTACTATACTAAGCAAAGAGCAAACACTACTGGAATGTACACAGTGAAGGACAAAAAAGTAAAGCTCTTCTTGCCAGAGTAACCATTTCCACTACTAACGTGTTATCTAGAAAAATAAGGTCTAGGCAACGTCCAAAAGTGTTCAAGTTTCAATAAATAACTATCAATGCCCCAGTTTTGCACTGGCACAAGAAATATGGAGCATACAGTTTAGAAAAGTATTTTCATATGACTGAGTCAGCAATGCATTTCATCCTGCTTAAGATTTACAACAAAAATCATTTCCCTCCAGGGTTCGATTTCCAAACTGAAGCCGTATTAAGTGCAAGAGCACCCACGTAGTTGTCTTAACTCTCAATGGCAAATTAAAGCTCTAGAGAAAGACAGTATTTTAAAAAAAGTTCTTTATCAATACCAAGAAAATATACATAGCCATATTATGTTTTAAATATATATATATACACGCACATCTTTTCAAAAGGGTATGATTCTGGCTTTTTTTTTTTCTTTTTAAGTTTGAAAAGCTTATCCATTGCTATACAGTTCAGTAAGGTGTATTAGGAAACACACTTTTTAATATCCCCCATGAAAATAAAGTTGAATCTTTCTGTAAACAGGAATTTCCTTATTTTCCGAAATCTCTACAGACCTCAAGTACTTCACTGAAAAAAAAAAAACCCACCACCAACCACCTGCCCCAAAACCACCCACGGAGACCCTCGCTGCTTAAGTGCAACATCGACAGACCTCGGGAAACGCTTAGCAACACCCGGCTCCTGCAACCGCCTTCTTCGGGCGCAAATAAATAATAATAATTAATAATAATAATAATAATAACAACAGAAGAGCGGCGGCGGGCGAGCACCTCGGCCCCGCGGTGCCTCGGGGCCGGGGCCGGCGGGGGGTCTCCCCTCAGCAGGCGCTGGTCTCCGGTGCGGCGGCCGCCTCGGCGGGAGCCTCCCGGGGCTGGGCGGCGGCGGCGGCGGCGGGGGGCGGAGGATGCCCGGCGGCGTTGATGTGGCAGCCGGAGGAGAGGTGGCTGCGGACGCGGCCCTGCAGCTGGGTGACCTGGGCGCGGAGGAGGTTGGCGGTGGCGGCCAGCTCGGCGTTCTGCCCCTTGAGCGCCTTCACCTTCTCCTCCAGCCGGGCGATGCGCTCCAGCTTCCGCCGGCGGCACTTGGAGGCGGCGATGCGGTTCCGCAGCCGCTTGCGCTCCGCCTTCAGCCGCTCCTGGCTCTCCGCGTCCAGCGGCGACAGCGACGGCGGCGTCGGCGCGCTGCTGCCGCCTTCCCCGCCCGCCGACGGCGGCACCTCGGGCACCGTTTGCGGCTCCTCCAGGGACCGCGACGGCGGCAGCCGACCGCTCCCCAGACCCGCCGCCCCGAAGGCCAGGCCCGGCGGCGGCGGCGGCGGCGGCGGCGGGGCGGAGGCGGAGGGGTAGGCGCTGCCCGAGGGGCTCAGCGGACCCGCGGGATTAAAGCCGCTCAAGTTGGTGTAGACGGCCGGCGGGTCGGCGGCGGCGGGGGCTCCCGGCGGCCCCGGGCGGGCGGTGCAGCAGGGTCCCGGCGTAGAGAGCGGCGGCGCCGCCAGGAGCTGGTTTTGCTTGTGCAGGTCGGCCAGGGCCTTAACGAAACCGTCGGCGAAACCCTCCTGCTCCTGCGTCACCGGCTGCCTGTACAGAAACGGCCCCGCCGCCGCTGCCCCGCCGCTCCCCGCCCCGGGCGCCGCCGGCCCCGGGCTACCGGACGCCAGCCCCGCGCCCCCCTGGATTAGCAGCTGCTCCAGGTCGGCGGCCGGCGGTAGTTTCAGCAGCGGCAGCTCCGCGGCCGAGCCCAGCGCGGCCTCCGGGCCGCCACGGGCCGCCGCCGTCGCCCCGCCGCCGCCCGCCGGCTCCGCGGAGCCGGCGGGCGGCGGCGGGGCGGCGGCGGCGGCCGGCGGCGGCGGTAGCAAGCGCAGAGCCGCCGCGCTGCCGCGGGCGCTGGCAGGCGGGCGAAGGGCGAAGGGCCCCGGCAGCGGCGCGGGGGCGGCGGCCGCCAGGTCCCGCTTCTTCCCGGCGCCCAGCAGCAGCTTCTGCCCCGCCGCCGCCGCCGCATCGGCTGCGGGTCCGCCGGCGGTACCGAAACCCGGCAGCGGCACGAAGTCGGGTAACAGCTCCAGTCCTTCCTCGGGGTAGAACGGCGCCTCCATCTTCACGGCGGATCGCCCGCTACGCCCGCCGCTCATGCTGCCGCCCTCGCCGGCCGGCGGCAGCGGCGGCGGCGGCGGCTCCGGTGCGGCGCGGCGCGGAGCGGGCCGGGCTGGGCGCCTGCTCCGCGGGGCCGGCCGCCCTCGGCTGGCAGCGGGGACTGAGACGCCTCCCGGCGCCGCCGGCCCCACGCCACGCCCCGGGCCTGCCGACTGCCCGCCCCGCAGCCGCCCGCGCCGGTCCCCCCGCTCTTTTCCCCGCCCGCCGGGCTTGCGCGAAAGGGCTTCCCGCCGCAGCCCCGGTGTTGCCCCGGTGGGGCGTCCGTGGGGAACCCGCGCTGCTTCCCCCCGAAAACTCGCCCCGCGGCTGCGGTGCGGAAGAGGAGGCGCCGCCGGGGGCTTCGCCTGGGACGAGGGGTTTCCCCTGCGCATCAGCCGGGGATGCTCCAGCAACGGCACACGTCCAGCACGGGCAAAGCGAGCGAAGCCCACGCGTGGCGGCTGCTCTGTGCGGGTATTCGTGCGTTGGGTCTGTGACGGACGGGCACAGGGCAGTGCAGGTATCAAGGGTTAATGCTCCCCGACAACGCCGGCTGGGAAGTATGCCGGAGAAACGCTTGGCCGTCGGGAAACATGTCGAGTTGTCAGAGCAAAAGCCATTCGCAAGAAGGAGATGGACCCGACGCAGCTTTTCTTCTCAAAAAAAAAAAAAAGTTTAGAGAAAGGGTGTGAAACAGCTTAGACGTGTTTTCAACGTTATTGAAATGCGAAAGTACCATTTTTCAGTTTGGGGGTGGTATTTATTTGTTATCTTCCCTTGAGACAATTCCCCCTGCCCCTCTCCAAGTCTCCAAAATTCTTACAGGATGAGGAAATTGCTTTACGCCCAGTCTTTTAAAAATCTCTTCTGCTCAGGATACGGTTGTGATCCTGACAGAGCTGCTGAAAACTCTCTTTTAAGTCAGCTTGCTGGCTGAGGGCCTCAGCCGCTCATCTACACATTCATCAGTTCTCCCCATCCATGGTGGGATCCAACAGCATCCCCTCAGTGAAGTATCAGCCTTTGGCAATCTACTCATGCTTTCTCCGCGGATATTTCCTCCCTGCACATCAAGACCAAGCGCGTCTTCTCCTGGAGTCTAGCAATGCTGCTGAGCTGTGCTGTAGCCTCACCCTCTGCATGGGCACACTGTGCCTCGACTGTGCCCAGGATAGCTTCAAAACTGGGAGTGGGGGAGGAGGCAGAGACACCACTGTCAAGTCAGGAAGGACTTTGCCCCACACATGCCACTTCAGATCCATAGGAGGACCAGAGTCTAAGTGCACTAATGCCTTGATGACCTTGACTCGCCTACCTTGGGGCCCCCAACTACTCACCCTTCCCATGGGGCAGGAGCTCCATTTCAACTCAGCTCAAGGCCTTCAGTCACTGCCCTGCTACGTCGTAGGTGTTCCTCTCTCCAGCCCCATCTCCTGGGTGAACCTTTGGACCTGTGTTTCCAGTTCTGTTCCCGACACCATGTCTTGCTGCTCCTGCCTGGACTCCCTGGGTGGACCTCATAACCTGGTTCATCACCTCTCCTCCTCTGGGTGTGTCAGTGGGTCCAACCACTAGTGCCTGCTCTGCCCGCCCTGCTCAGGCACTGCAGGACTCTGCCCAGGCTGGTGAAGGCCACCGCCTTGGCTCCAGACACTCCAGCTCATCTTCCTGTGGGGCAGCCCTGCTCTGCCACTCCCTGAGGCTGTGGCAGAATTGCTGCCTGGAAAACTGTCCAGAAGAAAACCGTCCAGAAGAAAGCCATCAGGCAAAAGACACAAACAGAGGCATTTGCGTGGATAGGGGAGGAGTAAGCATATCTTTCTTGGTGAGGAAGGTGGTGCTAGAAAGAGCTTATTTTTATTTCCTTGTCTCTTGGCTGACCTAACAGCAGAGGGGCAGAGCTAGAAGTGCTCAGCCAACACCGAGTACTGAAAACAGCTAACAAGAGTGGCTAGCGGCTTTGTGGAAGTATTGCTGTGACTGCCTGCCATGTGGGCTTTTCCTGTCATATTCCTGTGTGACAAATGGCAGTGACTGGTACCTGCTCTGCAGCTAGGCAAAGAGGGCTGTCTGGGCCGAGAAGCCACAGTCTCCAAGCTGAAGTCAGTGCAGCTTCTCTTCTTTCCCTTACGCAGCAAGTGCAGAGAGGGAAAGTGGACTGAGGAGAAAATGAGGTCCTGAGTGGGGACAGAGAAGAAACTGGGGTGTTTCAGTTGGTTCTGGGGACATTGTCAGAGAAATTCTAGATACAATGCAATACATGGCAGAGATGACACTAAAGGTAGGTCCTTTTGTCAGTCCTCTGACAAGACCTGTTGGTCAGTTGTATAGGGTGGTTTTACTCCCTGAGTTGGAAGGCGAGCCTACAGAATGGAAAAATGCAGAAGCTGCTCGAAATAAACATTCGTAACGACAGATCGATTTATTTATGTTGCTATCTGGTATTTGCTGATATACCTGCAAGCCAAGTCTCGGTGAGCGAAACAAAGTTCTTTTCCACATCCTTAGCGCAACTGTGTGTTATGGCAATGGGGGTGGGTGGGTTTGTTTTCTTTTCCCCCCCCACTGCCATTTTTTTTCGCTGAAGAGAACCAGGGAACCCCGCGGGGCTCTCGGCGCCTGTGACAGCCGCCTGCTGCCCGGCCGCCGCCCGTAACCCTGCCCGGGGCCAGGCCGAGCATCCCCGGCCAGGGCCCCCCGCACGGCGGGGGGCGGACGAGCCGGCGGAGGGGGTCACCCTCCCCACGGGCAGGGCCCCCGCCGGCCTCAGCAGCCCTTGGCCCGGGTGGGCCCCGGCCCCCGCCCTGCGGCGCGTAGGCGGGGCCGGGAGAGCGGTGTCGGTGTCGGGGCGCCGCGGCCGCCGCTGCCCAGATGTGCGGCGAGGAGGAGAGGGGGCGGGCCAGCGGCCGCGGGAAGGGGGCGGAGCGTGGGTGGGGCGGGGAACACACACCTCGCTTGGCCCTGGCAGGTGGCGGCCCCATTGGAGGGTGCGTTGGGGAGGCCCCGCCCCGGCGCGCAACCCCACCAATGGGCGAGGGCGGCGAGCGCCAGTACCGCGAGAGTTGCGCTGAAGCTGGCGCCGCCATCTTGGAGTTGGGAGAGGCCGCGTCCCGTTCCTGTCCCTCTCGGCGGGTCACGGGCCGGGGGGGCAGGATGGGCGCCCGCCGGTGAATTAACGGCGCCCGCGAGCTCGTCTCCCTGACGCCGGGCCGCGGCGGGCGCGGGGACGTAGGGCGGGATGGTGCAGTCCTGTTCCGCCTACCGCTGCCGGAACCGATACGACAAAGAGAAGCCCATCTCCTTCCACAAGTGAGCGCGGGCGGCGGGGCGGGGCTGGGCCGCGGCGGGGGCGGGGCCGGGGCCGGGCGCGGGGCCGCGGCGCTGGCGGGGTCTGTGGGGAAGGGGGGGCGGGGGGAGGCCGGGCGCGCGCGGCGCGTCAGTGAGGGGCGGGGCGCGGCGGGGCCTGCGGCCGCTGAGGGCGGGGAGGAGGGGAACGGACCCGCCGGGATCCCGGCGTTGCGCCTCCCCCCTCCCGGGGCCTCGCTGAGGAAAGACGGGGAGCGGTACGGCTTTGCCGCCGTTTTCAGGGAGGGGGCCCCCCCCACCTCCACACCACACCGCCCCCCCGCCCTGTGTTTTCAGAGGGCTGAGAGCCCCATCCCGGTCCGTGTGCGAGGTCTGGGTTGTCGGGGGTGGGGGGGGGTTGGCCCCGAAGATGGGCCCGTCAGAGGAAAAAACAAGCGATCGCGCAGTTAGTCGCAGCAGTGCTCAGCCGTAACCCGACCCCGCGTTAAAAAGCTTTCCAGACAAGATGAAAGTGCTTCTTATTTACAGGTTTCCCCTTACGAGACCTGATCTGTGCAAGAAATGGGAAGCCGCTGTTAAAAGGAAAAACTTCAAGCCAACCAAGTATAGCAGCATTTGCTCAGAACACTTTACTCCCGATTGCTTTAAAAGGGAATGCAACAACAAGCTTCTGAAAGAAAATGCTGTGCCCACAATATTTTGTTATACTGAACCCAGTGAAAAGGTAAACGCAAAGCACTCGTAGTTTAAGATACTGGAATGTGTGTGTTGCTGGTGTTAGCCTAGCCAGGGCTTGATGTAGCAGAGCAGCGGGGAGAGGATGCAGACAGAGGATACCGGCAGAGCATGGGCACCTGGAGGCACGTGGAGGACTGTGGTGGCTGAAACACGTCCAACAGCTGTTCTCATGTGCTTTGGCAAGAGCAGAGGTGTAGGCTGCCCAAGGCTCTGGAGCATGTGGAGCATTGTACATGCGTGTGGTAGCTCTGCCCTGCTCTTGGGTGCGTACGCAGAAGCCTAAGCAGAGTAACTTCGGTTAAAACCTTGTGCAGAATTAAATGGAATGGCAGCAAAGTAAGAAGGTGTTGCCCCGTAGTTAAGTTGTTCAACTGTTATTTGTGGCATACTGGAAGTTTTAGAGAGCCTTTAATAATACTTGCAGATTGCACTGTACTCTCCCACGCTGACTGGTGGCTACTGTTGTAAGAGGTGACGGACCTTAGTTCTGAAACTTAACTGTCCTCTCTAAAGGGCTCTGTCCTCTGGTTTTACAGAGTTAAAGTGAGATGCGAAGAGAGGGGCAGAACAGTAGCTGCACCCGCTATCTGTCTGTGCTTGAAACCACCTCTGTCTTGCCCTAACAGTTACCTTGTTCATAAGCCAGACTGGTCCCTAACTTCTGTCTCTGAATTTCTGATGATAGTCTCCTGTGAGATGCATTGTTCCCTTTGTTTTGCTGCTAAAGCAATTTACTGTGAGGTGCAAGTCAGTTTTGTGTTCTTCCTTCTTGATGTAATACCTGCAAGACAAGAATGTAAAAGATTGATTCTAAATTGCTGTAAAGGAGAAAATATTACATCTCTTGCCACTCTGCTGTAGAGGAAGTGGCAAACAAGAGAGTGGATATTATAGGTCTAGGAGGTGAAAGACTGTAGTGGGTTGGAGTGCACAGAGGAAAACTAGGACTTTTGCTTGTTTGATTTTTCACTTTATATACAATATTGGATTTGATGCAGAAGTAAAAAGGGAATGTATCTCAAAAATGAAAAGTGGCTAATAACAGAGAAGAGGATATAAGCAGAAGGTATATAAGGAAAGACAGACAATTTCCAGGTAAATATGGCTGGTTTAAGCTTTTTTTGTTTGATTATGCTTCCCTGCTGTCTGTATGACACACATTTTCTTTGTCATGTGTAAAATATTTGCATATTTTTTACAGTCTGAAAGCTGAATGGTTGTAGGGGATAATCTGCAAAAGTGCAATTGCTGCAGCAGGATTAGTTGTGGGCCACGTTCCCCATTTCATTATCATGCCTGGATCTACAAAAACACAAAAGAGTGCCTTTTAATTATGGAGAAGGATTTAGTGCTATTCCTATTTGTCTGATGGCATTTTTAAATGAACTGCCAGAGATCTTCAAGAAATAACATAGTAGCAGAGAATAGTAGTGATTGTTTTGGAGTGGAATCCACACTGATTTTGCAATACAGCTTTTCATCTTTTGCATTATTTAATTTGAAATACTTTTTTTTCCTTTACTTATGTCTTGTGAGAACCATTCACTGGCTGTAAGAACTAATTAGAATTCACTTATGTGTCAGTGGTACCAACGACCTGTTCTCTGTGATACGTTGTGACAATAGTAATGTATTTATAGAGGTAGTATAAGCTGCAAATAGAAGTCTTTATGTGAATTCAGCTGTCCAGCAATGACCTGATTTTTGCTTGTGCTTCCAACAAGGGTGAACTTCTTTGCCAGTTACGTCTTTGCCTTGTTTTTTAGTAGAAAAGTTTGGAAGTGATGGTGATAGGGTCAAACTCTTTAATATATTAATGTGTGAATTAGATAGGCACACTGTTAGCGGTGATTTCTCATAGTTGAGATATAAGAATGGTCATTGGCTGGTTTTGTACTTTAAAGTGAGCAGCTCTGTCAGGATCACCAGTCACTAAACTGCCTTCTCAGTTACTGTCTGCCAAGTACTGCGGTTTGTACAAGAGGGGTATCTTGACCCCCCAGTATCAGGTATTAGCTTCAGATCTGATGAACTTGATACTTAGATGAAGAGGCTTGTCCGCTGCTCTTATAGTCAACGTTGTCCCTTATGCTTTTATGTGTAGTAATAATATTGGCAACAGGTAGGTAGTTAGAAAGTTGGTTCAGTGCCTCTTTCACTGAGAATGTCTCAGGCTTTCTTTCTGACAGGTAATATGCAAGCCCTTTTGTTTAAACAGTGCCTTTTTTTTATCATCACGTACACAAAAGCATTTCTGATTTATACTGCTTTCCTCTGGGGCAGAAAGAATCTGATTCTCTGCTCTGGCCTATCCTCAAGTGGTGAGGGATCCATTTTGTCCTGAACCGTACAAGTGAACCTGTCGAGAGCAGTATGATAAAGACTGCAGTTTCATGTGGAGTTGAGCCAATCAATATTCTCACTGCCAAAAGTGAGAATCATGCTTCTTCCTTCTCCATCCCATCTGCCAGCCATGAAGTCCTGTTTCTCACTCCTGCCACACGCCAGCACAGGTGTAGGTCATGCGTCGTGTTGCATTGCTTTGACTTTTAATAAAGCAGTGATGGTGGGAGACCGAATAGCTTTTTGTCATCTTAGCAACTTACTATGTTTGAGCAAAGAATAAATACCAGGGCTGGGAGGGCTGCTTTGTGGTTGAAGAGCTATTTATTTTGGCTCATCATGTCTCTTGAAACCAAACCCTTATGCTGCAGCCTGAAACCAGTGACACAGTCCCTTCCAGTTGTTGAGTAGCAGGCCTTTACTGTGTCTACCTCTCTGCTCTGCTAGCTTATCAACCCCCTCAGTAGGTGAGCCTTATTCTTCCTGAGCAGACTGTTGTGGTTTTGATTAAGTTAGCTGATAAGTTCAAAGTATATAATGGTAAGATGCACCAGAAAGAAGGAGGGACAAAGGGGAATGGGATGGCAATGATGAGTTATTAGGTCAGCTGAACTTTCTTTTATGGAACTACAGCCTGCGTTCTTGCTCTTAGCTGATAGAGGATATGTATTTGACATAAGTCTTCAAGTGAGAGTAATTGCTACATTCTTCAGTTTTTGATTTATTTGAGACATCAAGGACCTGAGTTTCAAAGAACCCTGAAAATCAAGCTGCTTAAAATATCTCCAGTTGAGAAGCCAGACAAAACAGGTCCATAATTGTTTGTCAATTTTGAAAATGTAGGCTTTGAAATTTATTTTATTAATTTCAATCCTGGTTGTTTATGTTATTCTGGGGCTGTAGTAAGGGAGTTGTGTTGTAAACAATGTTCAGCATGAAAATGTACTTTTTTTTTCTTGTTGTTTCTAGCCTGAAGAATTTGCAGAGCAGCCAGAAGACCCACCACCGCCGCCTCCACCGCCGCCGCCGCCACCACCACCACCACCAGCAGCTCCAGTACTACCACCGTCTCCATCAACTCCTTCTTTTCATTTGTCTCAAATAGATGCCAGATTTGTAGATCCAAGTATTGGATTATTGATGCCTCCTCTCCAGACCCCTAGCAATCTTGCTGTTTTTTGTGATCATAACTATACCGTAGAGGATACAGTTCATCAGCGAAAAAGAATTCAGCAGCTGGAAGAACAAGTTGAAAAACTGCGGAAGAAGCTCAAGACAGCACAACAGCGATGCCGGCGTCAGGAAAGACAAATTGAAAAACTGAGAGAGATTGTTCAGTTTCAGAAAGAAAAAGACATATTGGCAGGAAAAGGCTATGTGATTCTGCCCAATGACTATTTTGAAGTTGTAGAAGTACCTGCCTAGAAGTCAATGAACATCAGTTTTCACTTTGCTAGGCCAAGAAATTTAGTTTAAAAACTAAATGCTCTCTAATTCTGTGTGTAAGACTCTCCTGAATCCTAAAACAATAAATAAGCAGTCATACAAATGAGATCACATTTTTTCTTCATTATCCTGTCAGTTTGATACACTTTTAATATATTGAAAATGCAAGCATCTCAGAATTAGAATATGCATTTAGTTTACAAAATCGGAATTGCTTTACAGAAGGAAGTGATGCAAGGTTGAATGCATTTAAAATCTGTTCTGTTTTTTTTTATTTTCTTTACAATGACTGTCTTATGCTTACAGGGGATGGGGAACTGAATCTGGCTGAGACTGAAGTTGAGGTCATTGTACACTTTGTGCAAAGCTTTGTCAAGGCATTTAATGTTGGGTCTGGTGATCTTCAGGAGGCAGTTTTCACTGATTTCAGAAGGAGCACGATTAGGCCAGCTAAGAACACCTGCAAGTGCTGCAGAAAGATAGAGAAAGATAAGATACACATTTCAGCCTGGGAAAACTTCCAACCTCAGTTGCTATACCTTCAAAGCATTGCAAAAAGTCTAATTCCTGGATCCCTTTGGTGAGGTATGTAAATGAACCTCTTCTTTTGGAGTAACCTTTCACCACGTGTGTCTTATGAGGGAGATGAGGAAAATTCATTAGCATGGCTGACGAGAGCTTTTGTTTTGAGGGCACTTAAAAATACTCCCGAAGTGCAGTGCTGCACTGAACATTTATGTTATTGGACTGTTGTCAGGATCAAGAAGACAGCATACTGTTTAGGGTGACTGCTTTTCACCTTGATGATATACAATCCCCAATATGTTAGAGTGTGACGTTCCCATAAACACTGTTAACGGGTAGAATGTTCTTCTCTTCTTTGAAATTGTTGATCTTAACTCACACCTCAACTGTGTGTAGCTTTAAGAAATGAAGTTTTTTTACTTATCCAGGGTGTCAGGCATTTGTGACTTTCATTTCAGTATACTGTGATTTTCTTTCCTTCTTTCTTTTTTTTTTTTTTCCCCCCTGTTCCCCAGAAGGCATCCACCAAAGGACAGTTACAGAATTAGACTTTGGGAGTTGCTTGGTGCTAGACTGGTTTTTAATATTTCAAATGCTGCTGCCTCTCCTTCGGCCTTACTAAGACTCTTTCTAAAAATGAACTTAGCATGACAAAGTAGTGCAGCAGTTTGCACTTACTCTCTAATAATTTGTTTAGTCAATAAAGTCATTCAAAATCAGAGAAGATGGCATCATGCTAACCCTGTTGTAGTCTTCAGAGCTGAAATTCCTGGATATATTAGACATGAGTAAAATTATTTCTCTCAGTCGATGTCAAACTTGTATGTTGTGTGGATTCTAGCTCTGAAATTAATCAAGCCCTGCTAACGATGGCTTTAAAAGCTTTCCTTAATATCCTGTTAGCATGACATTTTGAAATGTTTTGAACCAGTCTCGATACTTTTGACCCCACTCATGCCATGTATCTACTTCCCGTACCAATTCATATACATAAGATGAACAAAAATGCTGATGCATCCTTTTGTGTACATTTATTATACCTGATTAAAAATAAAAAGCAAATGGTGTGTTAGATTTTTAACTGCTCTCTCTCCTATTTTCCCAGGACTTTGCCAGAACCAACTTGATATTTTATGTCTTTTTTCTAAAGTAGTTCTGTCGTTTAGATGCTGTTTTTTTCTCACAATGTTCCCATCTTGTTGCTGTTACGCTTTATACTTAAAATAAACTTGAAAATGCTCAAATTCAAAAAGTAGCAAGGAAGAGACACTTAAAAAACTGTTGGCATGTGTGGCCAGATAGCAGATTGTTTCTGTTTTCTCTGCAAAATACTGTCTCTTCTTACTCTTTGGGAATTTGAAGTGTGAATTCCTGAGGCACGGTGGGTTGCTGCAGTCCCATATGGCTGTGGTTGGGGTGCTCCTGCCATCCCCCTCCTCCCTCTGCCATTTGGCAGTGTACTCCCATTACTGCCCTTCTCACTGGCAGCAGTTCTGCTGCTGGTCAAGTCCTTCTGTGGGCCAGTTCAGGTCACTAAAGCAGCAATTTTGGGTTGTAGTGGAGAGGCAGAGGAAGACCAACACTATGAGATCTGATACGAGAAAAGGCAGGGCCAGGAGCTGGGGATGGGGAGAACCATAGAATCACAGAATGGTTTGGGTTGGAAGGGACATTAACGATCATTTAGTTCCAACCCCCCTGCCATGGGCAGGGACACCTCCTACTAGACCAGGCTGCTCAAAGCCCCATCCAGCCCGGCCTTGAACACTCCCAGGGATGGGCAATATAGAAATGGAGAAATAAGTCCCCTGCTCCAGCCGCAATGAGCTGTTGCATTATGTCAGCTGCTTCTGAAAATATAATGGTAAGTTCATGCTCTTTTAACATTCAGCACTGTTTCCTTCCACCCTGGCCAAAGATGCCTGTCTTCCCCGCACCTTATGTTCTGTTTTCTGTGCTTGTTGGACCCTTCCTTCAGGTATTTTAGCTTCATAACCCTTCAGAAAAGCAGCCCAACAAAAGTAAGTTGCAAGGTAAATTTAAGGCACGCTGATAGATGGCTGGTGGGTAGAGTTCTTGTGTGTTCAAGCTACTCATATTGGGATGTTGGTTTAATGGCTGGACCAAGTAAATGTTCCTTCTATAGAGAGGGGTGATTATTCCTTGTCTTGAGGGTTTCAGTAGTATCAGGTTGAAGAGGCAACTGCTGCCCAATTACTGACACTTCCTCTCCTATTATCAAAGGTTTTTTCCAAGAAGAGATGCAGTCAATTCGGACAATGGACTTGAATTTCTCCTGCAGCAACCCTTTCTTTTTTTTTTTTTTTTCCTTTAAAAAAAACCCCTCGCTAACTCCTGATGCAGTGATGCTGGGGCTAGGTGTGGAATCTCTTCAATCAATGAGACCCCCTTCAGGTACTGGAAGGCCGTTATAAGGTATTCAAGATCTTAAGATAAAGGCTATCTGCTACTGGCCAGGCTAGGAAAGGAATACTAGCTTTTAATGTAAAATTAATAACCACAGTTTGTTCAACCAAGCATTTATTTACTAAAATTTCCACTTTTTTTTTTTTTTTAAGTGTGATCTGTTACATTCACACAATTGGCTGTAAAAAAGGGCTGCATCACTTACTGTTGTATTGGGCACAACCGGCACCTGCACATAGCAGCGAATTGGTAAACATCTCTGAAAAAAAGTGATTGGGAGTTAAAAAGCAGAGGTGGGAATGTAGAATGGCATGTGGTTGCCCAATTGCGCGTGAAGTAGTTGACATTTGTTTAAATACACACACTTCACTGAAGCCTATTTTATCAAGCAAACAATTCAAGGAAGTTAGAAAGTAGCAAAATTGGCAAAAATGCTCCATCCTTAAAATCTGGACAGGAATATTTGTTTTGAAACGAACTGGTGCTTCAACAGGCAGAAATTGAAGCCACTTCTAAAAAGAGAATTGTTGGCTTACTTCCCCCTGTTGCCCTACATTCCCTTTTGCTGGTTTCACCTGTGTGTAGTGTTTACTTTTTTTTCTCCTTAAAGCTCTGCAAAGTATTAGATGTCCCTGTCTAACTAGGACAGTTCGAACCCAGAGATGTGTTTTATGGGGAAAAAAAGTTAGCTAAATACTAGGATTGCTGCTTGTCACACTGAGGGAGTCCATCACTGCCTTTTTTCCCCGTTTCCAGTTGCCATCTTCTCCATGCTGTTACTAGCACAGTCTTAACCGGAGATTTCCAAGAAATCTTCTGTTGTGCTCAGACTTAATTGCCTTTCAGATCTACACAGGATTTAGGGTACAGGTGCCCTGTGTGAATTTTGAAGGAGTCCTCTTGCAGCTGAAGAAAGTGCAGTGCTTCTGAGGAACCAGGCAGTTATTCCTAGTTGCCCTTTTGCTTTGTTTCTTTCGAGATCTGTTTTAGGTTTTATTCTGTAGGCTTATCTGTTTCCTGTCAGCTTACACCTTCGTCAGGTGGCTTTGGCAGGGTGGAAGGGGGTGTTCTGACCTATTGTCTAATTTTAACAACCGAAACACAATCTGCCGAAGCACTTTGATGCTTACAGTCTGTCATGGCTGCAAGTGCAGGTCTGTAACTCCTGCTGTTTTGAGCACAGCAGGTTATTTGCCACACTTTAGCCATGATCATGATTTATTAATAAATGAAAGACCAAAACAGGATACATGATTCAAAAATATGATGACGACAGTAATTGCTATTACAGATTTCTCCCTGTGCCTGTTCAATGCTTTCAATGGAAATTTTATCTTTTTACAGAGATCTTGGGATGGAACTGCAGCATTTTATTGTGCAAATTGGGCAGAAGGCCTTACAGTGTTGTACAGACTGAAGGAGTTTAAAAGCGTGCAGAAAAAATCTGTTGCAAAGTTGTTGTTTAATCCACTATGAATAACTTGAAACATCTCCCAAAGGACAGTCATCTTAAATATTCTTAAGTCAAAAAAAGCAGTTAGGTCAGTTATGCAGGAGGAAATTTTCAAGAACCTCTCTTGAGAATAGACACATTACATTGTCATAATTAAATTATTGCAATAATTAAATCTGTCCCCAGTCCTGTCACTATTAGTTCATTTAGCATTGAGTACCAAGCCTTTTATTGCCTGTTGTGCCAAATGATCTAGTGATCCGCCTGTAGCTGCGTCCTCCCTTCGTACAGGGCAAATAGACTGTAAGGCCTGGGCTCACACAGTCCTGGAACCTCTGGAAAACTGATTGTCCTCTGCATCTTAATTTGTTCTAGTGGTCTCTTTAAAGGTCTTTTAGTTAGGTAGGAGCATGGAGAGTACCATGACGCTAGTCGTTTGGGTTTATTGTTTCTTTCTTTTTTTTTTTTTAAACTCAGGGAGGACTTGAGTAATTTAGGCAGGCTTCTTATTTCCTGTCAGGTTTCACTGAATGTGATGATTTAAACTTCAGGGTCTGTGGCTATACTAGTCACCTATAGGTGAACCAACCCCTCAGTATGTTAGTCTGTGAAAGACAAGTGATTTCCTACTGTGAGATGTTCAATTTGGTGACCTGGGACAGGTAACCCAGAAGAAAAGAGGAGGTCTTGCCTTCAGTAGTGGTTTCTTCTTTCATCTTGGGCTTATTTACCAGCCCGCAGGCAGAGTCCACGACGCTCTAACCAGGTTCTCATAGGTGTACCCAGAGCTGATGTAGCAGAGTGATACAACAATATACTGAAATCGCAGCACAAGCTCAGTGTAGCAATTGCAATATATAGTGGATACACAACACAAACATAATGTACAAATTCCCATTACTGGTGTCTAAATGCTCACTGTCATGACACCATGTGTTCCCAGTTGCTGGGAAGGAATATGTGGGTTAAACGCAGCTCAAGCCAGTTTCTTCTGAGGTGATTCAGTTTTTATACTTTCTATTGGCCTGAGTTGCATACAGACTCCCCTCCCATGCTGGTCTGGCTGGCTCAGGAAAACATTACTTTTGACTAATTATTTCAGGGAAGGCTGTTTATGCAATCTGATGGATGAGTGATACAGCTGTATACCTAAAACAAAGGTCACCATCCAGTCTCCCTTGTGTTGAGATAATTTCAGCTTTCTTTATGACAATTTGGTGTTGTTCCTTCCATTCTTCCCTGAGCTCATCATTCTTGCCCATCCCCTCCCGGTTTTCTTCCACTGCAGGGGTCAGCCACACCATGTCTTCTCAGGAGTGTCCTCACACCTGTCTTTTGTAGGAAGAAGTGAACTTTTTTGGCTTCAGGTGCTTTACAGTCTGAACTCATGGCTCAGAAAGGAACTAATTTTCAGGGGTGGTACTTTTTTATGTTAAGAGAAAGGATCTTATTCTGGGCTTAAGAAATCCCAAGATTTCCACCTGCACTTTCAGGTTTAGGATAACAACCATAGCAGCTGAGTCTGCAGAGAAGGAAGCTTCAGAATACCCACTTTCACAGCTCAGTCCAGAGTTCTTGCTCTTTTTTGTTTTTGTTTGGTTGGTTGTGTTGTTTGGGTTTCTGTTGTTGTTGGTTTTTTTTTTTTCCTTTTCTTCTTCTTGTACTGATAGGATCAGACTCTTCATTCATCAATTCAGTGATGTTGATGCTGTCAGGTCCAGAAGAATGGAACCTGCATGCCAAAAAAATTGAAACAGAGAGAGAGTTGTTCCCAAGCTGGCTGTGAGACACCAAAATGGACTCTTCTGCTCTCACTACAGCACATGCCATGTGAGCTCAGGCCACAGGGGCTGGCCTTACTGATTACTGTTTACATTTCTAGTGTTTTAAGCTTCATCTACACTTGCAGGCTTGTCTTATAGGTGTCCTGAGCTGATATGGTGTTTTATCGAGTGATTTTGTGGTAGCAGTTTATCTGAGGGACTTCAGGAGTCACTGCCAGATAAATGAATATTTGTGGTGTTATGTCCAAGAACTGAAAAAGAATTTATTTATCAATAACTTCAAATTCTGTACCCTGTGTGTACATTCAGTTCTTATCTTCATTTCTCTCTTTGTGACAGACAGGAAGATCTTTTTATTAATTTTTGGGTTTTTTTTGACTAACAACGGACAAAAATTGCTCATACTTTATTTATGTGTCCAGCATGGTGAGGAACTGGGCAGGTTCTGCACTACAGGTGCTACAGCATTGAAATCTCCTGGTCATGGATAATAGGAAACATGTCTATCCTCCCACATGAGTGTGCATGTGGCTATTTCAAGTTGAGGAACTCTAGTTATTTGGAAGTAACCTGTTTAAAATATGCACACACACAAACCACAGTTAAGTTATCTTTCTTTGATACTGCCATCAGCTGACAAAATCAGATTTCCTGGTGGTAACTTTTCATATAACTAAAAACATATATATATGTGTGTGTGTGTGTGTGTGTATGTAATATCTTTTACTCTCCAATGTTCAAGCAAGCTTATGATGACATTATAATTAGTCTAACAATATCACTGTTGATAGCCATTCTGCCATCAATATTGAAATTTATCTCTTGGCTTGTCTAGTAAAGTTGTTATGACTTAATTTTTTGCTTCGTGAAATACCAGCTTAATAGCTGTCAGGTGATTGACATGTACGTAACTTCAGTGATAAGACGTAATTAAGTGAAACTAATATTTGCAAATTATGCTTTCTTGTGTTCCCAATGCTGCCTGACAGTCTAGATTCCTACACCAAATCAAAAAAATCAGCCTCCTTCAACACCTTTTACTCCTTCAGTCACAGAAGAAATCATAAGCTTACACATGCAGCAGATGACATTGGCCTTGCTTGCTTTCCACAGTACAATCACCATAAAGTCTTGTGAGCATGCTGTCTACTGAACCCACCATCTCTGTGGTGAGATATAACTGTAGAAGTAAGATTTTTCTCCCCACTAGAAATCTTTTCTAATCTTGAATGTTATCTCATTTTCTCTTATGTGCCTTGCTTTGCTCCTCTACAGCATCACTCCTCTCTCTTACCAAAGATTCATTTGATCTTTTCTATTAATGCTTTCAGAGTTTAAAAGTTTGTGTATCTTACCACATTTGCCTTTTCTGATCTTTTACAGATGGTAATGAGGCACTGACGTGCTCAGTTACCGAGGTTGTCAGCAATTGAGCCTTGGCATATTTGGAATGTGGGGACAGTAACCTTTTGTTATGGACTGGTAACTTTTTATTATTTCATACTATAAAATGTGCCACAGAGATGAAAATGCAAAACACTGTTGGAAACAGCATTAGCATGAAAAGCATGTCTGAGCTGAAGAGTGCTTCAGGTTAATGGATGAGTTTGGCCTAAGGAAAAAGGAGGCTTGCTTATTATTTCAATGGGTTTTACTCTCTGTGCTTTTAAGCTGAGTTTTTACTTTTATTCTACTTGTCTCTTGATTCCTGTATATAAGACAATATGTACCAGAGGTACAAAAGTGAGCTTGGCGATTTTCAGGGGAGCCGAGAGCTTTCTGAGCAATGTCTTCACCACTGGCGTAACTTCCCTCCCACAGAAATCAACAGTGAAAGTCCTGCCTGTGCTGAAGTGCTGAAAACTTAACGCTGAACATTCTGGGGAAAGACTTGCTGAGTCCCATGGGGCTGGGATTTCTTCTTTGTATTGCTGAAAATGGTATTGTTGTATCGTTGGAAAGTCCACCGTGAGTTTTTCTATCATCAGCCTTGTGCAGAGGAGGGGGCACCAGGGCAGCGTCACTGTCTCAGACAAGACTAAGCAGCACCATTCTTTGGCAACAAAGTCATGAAACCATCTCCAGATGGTTCTTGCTCATGATATGACCATGGGAGATGGGCTCCAGAGCAATGTGACACTCTGGTGTGCTGCAGTGGGATCACGGTAAGGTAAAATCCAGCTGCAACGATAAATGGTTATTTACCTGAATGAAGAAGGTGTCTGATAGCATTCCTAGCCAAATGGTCATCCCCATTACCCATGGAGGAATTAAACTCTGAAGCATTCCTGCAGTCTTTTTTTCCCCCCTCCTTTCAATTTTGCTGATTATATCTGATGCATCTGGAGTTGATGCATCATGCTCTCTGGGCTTGCTGAGAGCCTCAAAACATTGCAGACCTTATGAAACCAGTCTGTTGGCTGACTGAAACATCGTTGAAGGCAGGTACATGCAATGCAAGTGAATGTGAGGAGTTGCCCCAGTGAGGACAAATAAGGATGATAATGTGGAGAAGGATGACAATGTGGAGAAGGGTGAGAGCAGCCCAGTTTGTTTTGCTAGGTCCTAAGGCAGTTAAAAGGCCTTTTGGGGCCTTTGTGAAGTTTAGTGGGGGTGGCATTCGTTCTGCAAGCTCTACAAGAGCCATGGCAAATTGTCTCCTGGTCTCCTGGCACTCTTCCCTGTCATCCGTCCACCTGGCCCTGTGCTTATCAGCCTTCCTGCGGAGGGCTGGACCTCTTCCCAGTGCCCCTGCACCACAGGAATAGTCTGCAGAGCATTTTGTCTGTGGTCACATACATGCCTTCTCCTCCTGATACAAACTGTTGGACTTTTCCTCACAGTTGGGGAGGAGTTATTCCAACCCATACTTTGTTTGCTATTAGATGAAGTTACCTAAATACCTTTAATTAGGTTAATTCTTCTGACTAGGCACAGACAGGCCATTAAATCAGTTATAGGAAATAGGATATTCTGGTGTGGTAGGAAAGGCAAGTCTAGTTTTTAGATTTTTCATAAGTAACCCCAATTACACTTTCCAGTGAGGTGAAGCTGTAAACGTTTGAGTTTTGTATTCTGCTTCTCTGGCTTATCAGAAGCAAGATAAATGACAGATGTCAAAGATGTCATCCAGTAGAGACAGCTTTATGGGTCTCAGATCCTCTCAGTTTTCTTTTTAAAAACTTTAAACTAGTCAATGAATTTACAAAGTTTTAAGATATGTCCATTGGTTACGTACATCACCAAATAATTACAGGACATTCTACTAGCTAACGTTACCTTTGCATCCCTTCTGCTATGATTGTCTAAAAGTTAATTTTTGCAGATTACATAAAAACCATATTTTACTTCACTCAGAAACTGTGAAGGCATCTGATATTCTGTGCTTTTTTTACCTCATGTTTAACATGAAATATTTCAATAGCCCCAGGTTATTTGGTAGTACTCAGAACTGTTCAGTTGTAGATAAAGGCGATTATGCATGCAGGTCAGAGAATCATAGAATAGTTTGGGTTGGAGGGGCTTTTAAAGGTCATTTAGCCCAGCCCCCCTGTAATGAGCAGGGACATCTTCAAGTACATCAGGTTGCTCAGAGCCCCGTCCAACCTGACCTTGGATATTTCCAGGGATGGGGCATCTGCCACCTCTCTGGGCAACCTGTTCCAGTGGTTCACCACCCTCAGCATAAAAATTTTTTTCCTTATATTTAGTCTGAATCTTCCACCTTTTGGTTTAAAACCATTACCACTTGTCCCATTGCAACAAGTCCAAGGCCTTTATTTCTTCTGTACTTAATACTCTTAGACATCTGGTATAAAAACTGAAAAAACCACCAAAAAATCACCTAATATCCACCATTTCATCTGTGCCACTCAGAAGTCTAACTGGGTTTGTATGTACGTGTTCATGAGCACAACTATGAAAATCTTTAATGTAGACCTGGAGGTAGACAACACTGAATTTTAAGCACATAGGTAGGTATTGAAGGGGACTACATCTCCTTTTGAACTGGAAATAATGGCTTCGCATAGTAAGTTGTAATGACTAGGAAATTCCAGAAGTTATTGTGTGTGAAAGGTAGTTTCTGGATATATTTTTAAGTGTACTGTCTGTTGATGACTCAGTGAAAATGGAAGCCCAAAATTTGCCACTGACAGTCAAAATGGTGGTCCTATATACTCCATCTCTTGTTTCCTACCTGTGAACACTTATATCTAATCTTAAAAAACCTCTAGAATGAATAAATATTATTCTTTATAAATTATTTGACATTAACGCAAGCAATACAGACTCAGCATGGCAAGCAGGGATCTCTAGCTAGAAGGCGCACAGCCCAGCTTAAACCATCAGAATGTAGTCTTCAGAACAGCAGTGGGCTGACTTGAGCCCTGCTATGACATGGCTAGAGAAGGACTGAAGTCAGTTAGTGAGAGGTACCAAATGAAGAACCTCTTGCAAACTCCCCCTCCACTGTTTTCCCATGGAGAAGCTGGCTTTACAACACTGGTTAGGGCGGCCACTGTGACAGAGGTGAGGTCCTGTCTGCTGACTGGCTGCTTCCAGGGCAGTTTCTGCTTTTTAAGCAGGGATGGTCCGAAGTAAAATGCACGCACTTCATAGCAGCTGTCCCATTCAGCTGAGTGTCCTGACTGCAATGTCAAAATTCCCACTTCGTAAAATTCTTGGCTGTAATGTAGCTGAGTGGGGGACTTTGCTCTTGGTAGGTCAAAATATGAGTCCAGACCTCCTTTTTCCTGGGCAAGAGTTGCAACCATTTGATAACTTGCAAGAGATGGGTGCATCTCAAACATCAGGGGTCTTGCTCACAAGAGGACTAAACAGGTGGGTCCTGGGTGGCTGAATATGCTTGGCATTGCCAATGGCTCCTAACTTAAGGAAACCCCTCCACCATTTGGAGATGGAGCATTTCTACGCAGAGGAGGCTCATTTTCCCTTTGCAGGACTTCAGCATCTTCTCATTTGGTGGGCACCTAGAAAGTCAGGCATGTAAAATCAAAGTAATGCCTGAATGAGGTGGCCATCATAGAATCATAAAATCATTTAGGTTGGAAAAGACCCTTGGGATCATTGGGTCCAACCATCAACCCCACTCTACAAAGTTCTCCCCTACACCATATCCCCTAACACCACATCTAAACAACCCTTAGACACGTTCAGGGATGGTGACTCCACCACCTCCCTGGGCAGCCTGTTCCAGTGTCTGACCACTCTTTCTGTGAAGAATTTTTTCCTAGTGTCCAGCCTAAACCTACCCTGTTGCAGCTTGAACCCATTCCCTCTTGTTCTGTCGCTAATTACCTGTGAGAAGAGACCAGCACCAACCTCTCTACAGTGTCCTTTCAAGTAGTGTAGAGTGTGATGAGGTCTCCCCGCAGCCTCCTCTTAGTCAAACTAAACAGTCCCAGCTCCTTCAATCGCTCTTCATAAGATATTTATTCTCCAGGCCCTTCACCAGCTTCGTTGCCCTCCTCTGCGCTCGCTCCAGCACCTCGATATCTCTCTTGTATTGAGGTGCCCAGAACTGGACACAATACTCAAGGGGTGGCCTCACCAGTGCTGAGTACAGGGGGACAATCACCTCCCTACTTCTGCTGGTCACACTATTTCTAATACAGGCCAGGATGCTGTTGGCCCTCTTGGCCAGTTGGGCACACTGCTGGCTCATGTTCAGCCATACTGCACTCACATCGTCTGTCAGCAAAACAGGGAGCCTTTTAGTATTTTTGGCTCTGGTTTTGAGAGGGAGGGCAGTAAGGGCTAATGGGGCATGCTGCTGATGAACAGTTGGCAGGGGAAAGTTTCTGAAGAGCCCTCAAGGTGAAGGAAATCGGTCAGAACAAGTCTGAATCAACCAGAGAGTGGCCGCCTTGGCACCCAAGCAAGGATTTAACACTTGTGGGCGTTTGTTTGTTTGTTTGTTTTGCTTTTATTTTTTTCCTCCTGTCCTCTTCCAGTTTATTTCTGAAAACTAAAGATGAAGTCACATCTGTCTTGTAGCTCAGCAGCCCATGTTGAGAAACTATGTTTCTCAGCCCCTGAGTTTTGTGAGGCCAAATGTGGCCAAAACAATTGGTGCTGCTGCTGCATTTTCTTTAAAAATAGTAGCTTTTTTAAAAAAAATAATAGAATAACTCATGATGTACAAAAATTCAAGTATAGGGTTGTGTTTATGAAGCACAATCTGATAAAGCTATTTTGCACTTGCAGGTTTGAGTATGTAATTTTTCCACAGAAATGCAATCCTCAAAACACATGCTGAAAATGCATGTGGTGGAGAACTGTCTTTCTGTAATCCCAGCAGGTAGCAAAAGGCATAGAGCAGCAGAGGAAAATGCTCAACAGCAATTGCATTTCTTTTTATTGAAACATCAGGAAAAAGCCACAAGCACTGGAACAACCTCCAGTAACGTAGTGAAGAAAGAGACAAAAGAATATGGGCCTCCAAGCATTCCTAGCAAATTTGTTAAGTTTTAATCCTTTGGACAACAGAGAATTATCATCTGCGTCAAGGTACATTTATAAAGCTAGAAGGAAACCTCCTTGTGAATCATGTGTGGACAATGTGGGCCCACAAAACAGCCACCTCTGCTAACTCAGGAAAAAATTATAAACAGCAAATGCCCTCAAACACAGGCAGCAGCAGAGCTTGTAGACCGCATCCAATTTCTGACAAAGCCTTTGATTTTGCTATGGTATGTCCAAGGCAGTCCCCCACCCTCCCACAGCAGATACAGAAAGCCTGTCAGCTACCACCATTCAGGCTGTGCGGTGGGGCTATTGCATCCAAAAAGAAGTGATGAAGTCAACAAAGCTGCCACCAGGATTCAGGCAGCTTATTGAGGCAATAGGATGCGACAGGAATTGCCTTTTGGGTTTTATGATTGCCTTGGGGATAAAAAGCCTGTATTAAATTGGGAGGAGAAAGCAGAAAAGAGGACAATGGTGCTCCCTCTTGTCATGGAGCACTTGCGTGTGTTGGGATAAAGGCTTCCAGGCACCAGGTTTTAGCATTGGCAATGAGAGGCTGAGAGGTGGATGCAGAGATAGACATGAACCAGGTGCTTCTGTCATTCCTGGAGCAGTTGTCTTCAAAACAGAGTTTTCTCTCACACCCTGCAAAGTCTTGGCACTTGCTAATAGTTTGCCTATCCCTGAAGTCGTCCAAGCCTTGACATCTGAACAGCAAGTCCATGATGCTGCAGATAAAATCTGGGCGGTGAGGAGCCTTTACCAGAGCAGAGATGAGCTTGATAAGATTGAAAGACGAGCAGAGAAAACAGCAGAGCCCAGCCAGTTCTTCGTTTATGGTTATCAGCTCAGACTAAACAGTTATGAAAATTATCACATTTCAGAGCCAGTTAGTGTCACCAAAATGCAAGAATTGACCACAAAGCCCCAACACACGGTGCCACATCCTGAACGAGGCTCAGTGTAAAGCTAGAACTTTGTAAAGGGAAAACAGAGCCTAATGCATAGGGCAATGTACTATTTACTAGAAATATTGAAGTGTACACAGCGGTGAAGAGCTTGTGCAACTCCAAAAGGTCCATCTGCTGATGTGTCTCCAGTCCCAACAGAGCAGTGGAAAGCTTTTACAGGGAAATGGGCAGCAGGCGCTTTGCACGGACTGTACACTGTCAGAAGGCCTCAAAGCTGTCTCAAGCCTGCATTCACGTAAAAGTGATGGAAATTGGAAGGCAGGCAGGCAGGGGTTCATCACAGTAGGAAGGCACCAAGGAAATCCAGGACTGGAACGGCTCTTGTTCCGCAAAATCTTGTCCCTGTACTTCCAGAGTCTGGTCATTGCTGAAAAAAAACACCTGTCTGAGCGCTGCTTGAAAGTGCATTCAGTTCTGTCAGCGTCCATCAAGGGTTCCCGTCAGTCCTTCTCAGCGTGCCATGCTAGGTGGCTGCTTGTTCCCTAGCTGACACAAAGACTTCTTTCCCTTGCCCGCTGTGTGAAAGAGGTTAAATCTCTTTCAGGCAAGATGTAATTGCTGCTGTGAACAGGTCTGTGCACAAAGCGCAGAATTCTTACATATTTTTAGAGCTCGTTATCTAGCTCCAACTAACGCTGTGCAGAATTCCAGCATCACTCAAAGCACGAGTTTTCAAAACTGCACGTGTTACACTGCGCTCCCACAGCATGTACCTGTACTGTAGCCCGAAGAAGTCCGATGAACTAATTATGTCCGCAGACCTCTATTTAGCACGGGGAAAGCGCTACCGGCCCCGCAAGGCGGAGCTGCCTGCACTGCCCGGCTCCTGCCAGGGAGAGGAGCCGGAACAGCGCGGTAGAGGAGGGAGGGAAACGTCCACAGCTGAGAGTAAGAAAAAGGCAAGGCGAAGGCAAGTGGACCTTCTCTCGGTGTGAGAGAAGGAAAAAATGGAGGAGGAGGAAAGTGGCTGGGGCACCGCGGGGGAGATTAAGGACGGTGGTGGTGGGATGCGGTGCAGCTCCCCGTGGGAAAAGAGGAGGAGGATGAGGAAGGGATGGAGGGCAAACAGCAGGGAGGGAGACACTGAAAGGGTTTGTGCTTGGTGGGGCCTGTTAGCAAGCCAAGAAAAGTGACAGCAGGAAGGTTCCTGGGGCAGACAGGGAGCTGGAGGAGAGCGGAGAGGCTTCAGGGTGTACGGGCAGGTGGCTGACTGGCTGCAGACTGTGCCCTCTGGCACATGGAAGTGCCTGGTGCTTCAAAAGCTGCTGGCAAACTGGGCTAAAAACTTCCCTTGCCCATAGAAGATGCATGTTTTAGGAAAGTGCTGATGGGGTGTCTGCTGACGGTGAGGACCGAGAGCAAAGAGAACTGGAGGGGAAGTGCCGGGGCAAAGATGAGGCCCCAGATGTGCTGCCCTATCCCTCCCTGCTTTTGCTCCAGAAACAGCCCTTCAGCCCTTTGGGGCTAATGTTTGCCTGCTGGCTCCCTGTGTGGCGTCAGATGGCACAAAGGTCCTCCTGATACCGTAAGCCAGCAATTAAGGACTCTCTAAGACTCAATTTTGGAGTGTTAGAAAGCAGGCGTTCTTTATTGCAGTACTGGGCACACAGGGGATCACTCCGCCTAGTGTGCGTGCCGAGTTGCTCAACTACGAAGGTTATAAGCAATCAGAATATACATATCCATTACATTTCCCAGAAATGATTAACATATTCATATCGTCACCTAGAACTCATTAATATATGTAAATGTCCTTGACGCATGCGCATCTTCGTCCATTGGTGGTCTTCCAGGGTCCTCTGGTGGTCGTTGATAGTCTTCCTCACTGTGTTCACTGATTGAACTCGGTCTTTGTGTGTAGTCAGTTCATCTTTTGGCTTAGTTTGCAACACTTGTTTTCACAAAACTGGCTTATTCTATCATCTCTCCCTATCTATTCTACTCAAGGATACAATGTCTCAAGGCTTCCTTTTATCCAACTAAACCTAGCAGATGTTTAACCCATCTGCTTACAAAGCATTTCAAACTTAGCTACATTATTCCAGTAAGGAGGGAAATATATGTTCTTTTTAACTCAGTATCAGTAAGGCCTGAAGAGCCTTCCACCCCAGGATTTTGTGCTGTTCAAGGCTACTGTATCACCAGCAACTGTATCGCTGCAAATCCCTCTCAGACTCTTGGTGCCTCTTGGTTCTGGTTCACAGCATCTCCCATCCATGTCCTTTCTCCCTGCTGTCCTTATCCCCCCAGTCCAGGTTCCCCACCCTCTGGTCTTCAGCCAGCACTGCTGTCTCTCCCTAGAGAATACATTTTCCACACTCAGCTGCATGACACCTTCAGGTAACATGGCTTGGCACTCTCCATCATAATCTCAAGTTTTCACTTGCTCCTAATATTAACCATGTGGGCTCAAACTGGTGGATTTGTGTCTCTAGGTGGATTTCTCTTTTTTTTGCTTTATTTCTCCCATCAGTTTGAGCTGCCCAGAGAGTGAGGCCCAGTTCCAGCGTTCATTGTGCTCAGGCAGCTCTTGCTCTTTGCAGCCTGGAATTGCAGGCCCATGTCAGTTACAAATCCCATGAAACCTGTGGAAAAGTAAAGGCAGGTTCTTAACAGAGGAGATTCAAGTTTTACCCAGGAATTCATTTGCTATCTCAGGGTGGATGCCCGTCATGCCTCATGGCCCATCTGGTAAAATGGAGTATTCATGCGTACTGCTTTCCCAAAATGTTGGAGAGCATGGCTGAATAAAGACCGTAAACAGAAAGCATCATCAACAAGTAAACAGAATTATTTCTCCAATACCCTCCTCTGGTTGCCAGATAACTCTGGAAGCCAAAGACCAGGCAAGCTAGGTTCACACCTCTTGTCATGATCTTGGCAGTGGGTGTGTGATGGTAAAGCAAGCAAACATATTTCCCTCCAAGCAACTGTCACGTTGCAGCAGAAATCCTACCCCTATAGCCAGCTAACAGATTAACTTCATAACCTCAAGGCAGCAGGCTAAAGCCTTATAATAACAGATTTGTCTCCAGTCTGTGACACAGCGTTGTCTAACAGAGCAGTGCCTGGATGTGATCTCAGGCAGTAATTAGGATCAGAGGAGTCAACAGGCAAAGGCTGGGGCCTGCAGTCATGAAGCTGTGGTTCCACAAAGATGATGGATGATGCCTGAGGGTGCTGAGCCCTGTACAGGACCAGAAACATGCCGGAAAGCATGGGGTAGTCTGCACAAAACATTTTTAAAGGGTAGCTTTGTTGCAGAAAAATTTGCAACAAATTGCAGGATAATCGTGTTTAATCCATGCTCTACTTTATGGCAAGTTGTGGTGCTGTCTGTCCGCACCACTCCAGCCAAATGTCCGCTGTTCTTTTGATGTCAGCATAAAAAAAGGACCCTTACAGTGCACTTCGATGAGTTGTGTGCTCAGGTCTGGATCTAGTGGGTAAACTGAGCAGTCTGGTAGTGACAGCAGCTGGTGATAATAAGACAGTTCATTCAAGACAGTCTCTTCGTAGCACTGTTGGTTTTGAGTTCCTTTCTGCAGCTGGGATGAGGAAAAGTGCAGAGGAAACCAGCTGCTCCTCCAGCCTTGCCAGATGAATGCTGGAAGAGCCAAGGAGCCAAAGGGGGCCCTTGCAGATTTCCCGTTCCCAGTAGTGGAAAAGGCAAACCCAGAGAGCTGCTGGTGGCCTGCCCGAGAGCTATGGACGAGGCAGGCTGTAAGTCCACAGCAGCATGGATAAGGGGGTAGGACACTACAAGGAGGTTACTCGTAGCTGCAACGTGACTTTCACGGAATCACGGAATCACGGAATCTTCAGAGTTGGAAGGGACCTCTAGAGATCATCTAGTCCAACTCCCCTGCTAGAGCAGGATTGCCTAAAGCACATCCCTCAGGGCTGCATCCAGGCGGGCCTTGAAAATCTCCAGAGAAGGGGACTCCACAACCTCCCTGGGCAGCCTGTTCCAGTGCTCTGTCACCCTCACTGTAAAGAATCTTTTCCGTGTATTTGAACGGAACTTCCTATGTTGTAGCTTGTGCCCATTGCCCCTTGTCCTGTCGCTGGGAACCATTGAAAAGAGCCTGGCTCCGTCCTCCTTAAATCCACCCTTTAGATACTTGTAAACATTAATCAGGTCCCCCCTCAACCTTCTCTTCTCCAGGCTAAAGAGTCACAGCTCTCTCAGCCTTTCCTCATAAGGGAGGTGCTCCAGTCCCATAATCATCTTGGTTGCCCTATGCTGGACTCGCTCCAGTAGTTCCCTGTCCCTCTTGAACTGGGGAGCCCAGAACTGGACACAGTACTCCAGTTGTGGCCTCACCAGTGCAGAGTAGAGGGGGAGAATGACCTCCCTCGACCTACTGGCCACAGTCTTCCCTATGCAGCCCAGGATGCCATTGGCCTTCTTGGCGACAAGGGCACACTGCTGGCTCATGGATAATTTGCTGTCTACCAGGACCCCCAGGTCCTTCTCCTCAGAGCTGCTTCCCAGCATGTCCGCCCCTAACATATACTGGTGTTTGGCATTCTTCCTTCCCAGGTGCAGGACCCTACACTTGCTTTTGTTGAACCTCATTAGGTTCTTCTCTGCCCAGCTCTCCAGCCTGTCCAGGTCACGCTGGATGGCAGCACGGTCCTCTGGAGTGTCGGCCACCCCTCCCAGCTTGGTATCATCAGCAAACTTGCTGAGGATACACTCTGTCCCCTCATCTAGGTCATTAATGAATATATTGAACAAAATTGGTCCAAGTATTGACCCCTGAGGGACACCACTTGTTACAGGCCTCCAACTGGACTCTGTGCCGCTGATCACAACCCTCTGAGTTCTGTCACTCAGACAGCTCTCGATCCACCTCACCGTCACCTCATCTAGCCCATACTTCCTCAGCTTCCTAATGAGGATGTTATGGGAGACAGCGTCAAAAGCCTTGCTAAGGTCAAGGTAGACAAGGTAGACTTTGAACCACACTGAAATGACATATTTTTCATTACAGGAAGCTGAATAATCTGATAAGTTTACAGATGCCAGTTATCAATCCTCTGTGAGGACGTTAGATAAGATAAATCTTAGTCTTATGACTGTACCAAAACTGGGCCACTGCAAGAAATATGCTGAGCTGTTGCTGAAAAAAACAGGCTCCCCATATAAAAGTCAGCAAGCAATTAAATTCCTCTAGGTTACGAATGTGTATCAGTGGATGAAGACAAACTCTGAGGATACGCAAATAGCCATGAATGGTTTTGTTTGCATCAAATGTGTGGGGTTACTCTGCCAGCACAGAGACAGAAAGAATAGCCACAAAGAATAAATCAAAGCAGGAAGAGTTTCAGGTCTGGGTGCAAACTAAAGTAATTTTGCACCACTCTTTCTTGAACTTGAAAAGCTCAGGCAAAAAGCTCCTCTTTGGAGAGCAAAGGCAAAGTGACTTTCATTTGGGATGAAAACTGAGAAGATCCTGACATCCCTTGGCAGAGGAGTGGAAAAGAGGAACCTGCGTCCCTTTTGATACCAGCAATTTCTGGCGGCTTCTGAAAGGAGCCCTGTTCAAGGTGTTGCTGGGGAGGAGTGACACCTACAGAGAGACTGGCTGAATAACCAAGGGCCCTGTCACTCTCATTGCTAAACACAAGGCTCCGGAGCAACATTCTCTGTTAAGCTGTGCCAGTAGATAGTACTGTGCAAGCATTTCTGTGCTGTTGTCTGTGATGTTTTGTGTATGATGATGAGACATAAATTTAGAAAACAGCCCTGTTTTCCCACCTGTAATTTACTGTTTTTTTCCTCCCCAAATCCATTTTATAGCTGTAAACCAGCGAGAGAAGTATGAAAAATGAATAAGCTAAGTTAGGTGTGTAGGGAGGCTGCCTCTTCTATTAGACTAACCAATACAGCTGGAGAAAACAGGCAATCTTTCAGGCATGTGATCTGTCTTTGGGTCTGATCTGCAGCCTGTTTTTTTCCTCATCCATAACTGGCAGCATAATAAAAGACATTTCTCCTCCTTAAAAACCTTGCCTCACTTCTACTCCTAGACCGCAGCAGCTATAGCCACCCAAATACAGCCACAAACAAATCAGTCAGAGTTTAGGACCCAGAGCCCTGTTTTAGGCTTACGGGATGTGACAGCTGACTGAAAATCAATGAAGTGTGATTTACAGAGCGTCATAATGAGGCAAGACAAGGCTCAAAAGGTGCTGCCTTGCCCTGCAGACTCAATTGTCTGCCTTGATTTTTAACTAGATTGTATTAGTCTCCTACTAGGATGAAACCAATTTGCTTATGAAAACCAAAGACCAGATTTAAAGGAAAAGCCACGGTGGTGCCGATGCTTTGCCTGGTGCTCTTTGCACTGTGTCTGAGCCGCTCAGGTAAGTGCAATTTCTTCTTCTTCCAAGCTGAGCTGACGATGTTCAAGATTTTTTTGTTTCTGCTGTCCAGTTAGCTGCTGCTTGCTGGGAAAAGGTAGGTGCTGGCTTCCCTTGGTCCTCTTCTTAACACTGTCTGACTAGCAAAAGGGGGTTGTATCAACGGCTGCCTTTGTATTGCAACCACAGCCAGTTTGGCAACAAGGTTTTAATAACTGGGGTGGAGGGGTGGTCGCTGGGTGGAAGTTATAAAAACCCTAAGCTTGACTCTCACTGCTAACGGGAGTTACTGGGGAGTCTCAGTCAACAGGAGGGAAACTGAAACGCCTCAGGCAAGCTGATGAAAGGCTAAATGTCCTGGCTGTATTTCTCAGGGTGTTTTGCATGTTTATTTAGCAGACTCCCTGCCCCAGCACTCTTGCCCCTGCACCTGTGGGGAAGCACTCCTGGCACGGACCACAGAGGAACATGAGCAGAGGAGAGATAGCAAACAGTGCCCGGTTACTTGTGCATGCAGTAAGCTGCCAGGGAGCTCCCCAACTTTTGCCTTCTCTGTGCATTATAAGTAAATTCAGAGATGCATCTGTCCTATGGCTGCTGCTCTGTTCTCTCAAAGGCAGAGCTACTTGGTTCAGTATTTTCTCCGTGGCTCTATCTAACTTAATCATCAGACAGGGCTTGATCAAAGGAGCTGTTAGGCTATTTTTTCTGCTTGATATGTCTTCCTTCTCATTAAAAACTTCTGCTCTTAAACTGTCCTCCTGTGACTACTGAGGCTGTCTTATAAGGGCACCAGTCTCACTCATTCTGGCTTTCTTCTTTGTAAGACTTCTCAAGTCTTTTTCACTCTTTTCTGTGGCTTCCCCAGCAGCTGAGAATCAACACATCCATCCCCAAAACCAGCTTTACCATCTCTACGCTAAACTGTCTTGGAGCATTAGGGCCCTTGGAATTCTTGTGAGGTACAGGCTGTGAAATGGCACCGTTTTCCTATGAGGGAGCTCATACACAGCCACAGACGCTGTGCCCATGGGATGTGTGGTTGTGCATGTTTGTGCAGGGAGTTATACTAAAACAAACCCGGAGTAATATATTCCAGCATTAAGACAAAACTGGTTTTGCCCCTGCATGTTTTGGGTTTGTGGATTTTTTCTGTTCACTAGCTTTCCCATTACATTTCCTGTGTTTAACAACCACGCACCCCTGTGAACCTCCTAAAGGGAAAGCAAAAGGGCTGGGAGACGGGGTCCCTGCAGAGACTTTTGCGTGCCAGGGGACTGGACCCCTGAGGAGGGATAAATGTGTTCTTTCTTTTCCTTTGGTTGTGGATGCGATGCCTCTCTGGCATGTTTGGGCAGGCAATCCAGTTTCCTAGGACAGACCCCAGACCCTGATCCCCATTTGCTGTGGTGGAGCTAGGGTTAGCCCTGGTGTGAGAATAAAACCTGGAGCAAGCAAGAGGAGTATTTGTGGTTTCCCAGTTGGTAATAGCAGACCTCAAAGGCTTGTGACAAAGTGGCAAGGCACAGGGTGGCCACAGGGGTTGCTATAAACTGTGTTGGCAGCTGCATGAACCCATCCCCAGCTGTGCTGCAGAGCAGGTGGGAAGGAGTGTGAAAGCTCCCTCTGACCAGCTGGCCTCCACCTCCCCAGGGTTTGGTAAGCCCGCCACAACTGCACGTCCAACAACACAGGGCAAACACAGCCTGTGCTAGAACACCTGACAGTAAAGCAATTGTTACCATAGAGTGGCAATCATTAGGCTTCAGAGTTTACAGCTTCTCAAAGAGAAACAGGCATTTGCTGTGGCTGGAAGTGGGGGATGACAGTGCTGCTTGGACCTTGCGCTACCCTGAGAGAATCCAGACTGCCTGAGGGAAAGATTTCGTCCCATGGGAAGCTCTGATGCAGAGGCAGGTTTTTGCTTCAGGCAGTCCTCCATCTGTGCCCCTTCCTGCCTGCTCAGGGAGAGGAGGCTGCACGGCCCATCCCACCCATGAGGGTGGCACAGCTGCTGGGGGAAGAGGACAGGGGCAGGGGTAGTGGTCTGTGGTCACAGCCTTTCCTCCGTGCATGTGGAAGAGCATTACCCTCTGCCTCCGGTTTTCTCTCTGGAGCTCAGATGCCCTCTCCTCCCTCCCCATGGCACAGGAACCCTGCCGGGGGCTGCCTTACCTCCGATGTTTGCTGCACAGTGTGTGTGAGCCCCGCAGCTCTGCCCTGCTGCCAGGGCTCTCCTGTCACCCAGTCCTTGCACTGTCCCTTGGCCGCGACCCTCTGCCTGCACCTAATGGCTGGCAATCCAGGTGCAAGTGTCCTGCTCACACCAAGGCTGGCAGGCATGGGTGGCGAGGGGACAAGGTGGGCCCTGGGCACCGTCCTGTGATGTTCTTTTCAACTGCTGGCACAGCAATATTGGCTGTGACCCCTGCGGCACAGGGCTGATCAGCACAAGCTCCCTTTTCCTCCATCGTACCTTTGAAGAGAGGTGAAATACTTCTCATGCTTGGGTGCTGTGTGTGCACTGGGGAAGAGGTGGAGGTTGTGTCAGGACCTCAGCATCACGAAGAGTGGGAATAGCATCTGGGAAAGGCTGGAGGGTCCCCTTTCCCCCTGGTGCCAGGGACTGGGTGAGTCTCAAGTCTTGCAGATACAGACCATGGTGTCTCCATGTTTGGTTGTGGGCAGACGTGGCCCTGGCAGCATCATCGAGCTCCTCCTGCTGCCAGATGAGCTCCTTCTGCTTTTTGCTTCCCTGATGCCCACCCAACCCACCCCCTGATCGGGAAAATTCAGCTTTCTCAACAATTTGCTGCTATCCCCTGGTTAAATCCAGAAGGAGGATTCATTTCCAAGTGCTGCACAAGGCTCCCTCAGATCTGGCTTAGAGACTCTGTAGCTTCCAGCAAGGAAACCCCACCACCCCAATCCTTGTGCAGGGCAGCCCGTTTCAGAGAGGTCACAGAAACCAACCAACTACAAGTGAAATCCCTGGGGCCCACAGTCTATTTCTGCTGTTCCTAGCTACAAGCCAACCAGCCAGGGATTGCCCCACAGTTGACCAGATTTCCCCTGTGGCCCCAGCTGTCTGTGGTACACCATAGGTATCTGAAAAACCATAACTCAGAGTGGCATTTATTAGGCTGGATATTTACTACTCAAGAGTGAAAGGGAGCAACTGATACTCTGAGCCTGCAGATCCATGAAGATTCTATGATTCTATGAGTCTATGATCTACTAAAGAATAGTAAGCAAGAAAGACTGGGCAAGTATGTTGACTCAAGACAAAAAAGGCCACAGAAAACAGAAACCTAGTAAAAAGTCGTCACTGCTCTTGTTCTGATGATTTTCGTGTGTGTGTGATTGGGCTTGGGCCGTCTTGCCTTCCTCTCTCCTCGCCCTGGCTCTGTTGAGAGTCTGTGCATCTGAATTCCTACAGATTTTACTGACAAGAGCTACCCCGAGGCGATTTGTCTCACATCATCACTCTGCCTCATTTCTTCAGGTCGTGCCATTCTCCACGTCTGCTTTCCAGCACGCCCCCACTCTCTGTTGCTCTTTTCCAGATGTGGCTGCCTTCAGTTCAATTGCTGAAAATGAGGACGCGCTCCTCAAGCACTTATTTCAAGGCTATCAGAAATGGGTCCGCCCTGTGGAAAACTCCAACGACACTATCAAAGTTCTTTTTGGATTAAAGATATCACAGCTCGTGGATGTGGTAAGTGCTGTGTTTGGCTTGGTAAAACATCCCTTCTTTTATAGACAGCCATGCATTCACCTGGGAGGGCTGGTGATGCCATTGGCATTTGCCTCCTGACACGTGAAATGCAAAGTGATGGTCAGGCAACAGAACGCCGAGTGTGATGCAGTGCTGGTGATATGACCTCCTGTCCCACACACAGCATGAGCCATAATACTCGTCTATTTTGCAGCAAACCTGAAGGTCCTTTTTTCCCCACTGCTCTCAGGGAATAAGGGCCTCACTGCATCAGGTGTTAATCAAACAGCCCACATCAGGCAGTCCCTGGTGCCTGAATTTGCAGTTTAATGACAAAGCAGCCACATGACAGATGTGAGGAAGGGCAGAGTTGGTTGGACGTTGCTCAGTCTAAGCAAGCTTGTACCCAGGCTGAAGGCAGCTCATATCATGACTCAGCTGGCCTCTCAGATAAGACACTAGAGGTAAAACAGACAATCCCATGGTTTTGCCCATGTAGAAAGTTTGCCCTCCCTTTCCCTTCCATCACTGCAATGCCCAGTGGAGTTTGAACAGGGCCCAGCGGTACCCACACAACAGTTTGCTCCTCGCATCCCCCCGCCCCTGGCAGCATCCCCCATCTAATTTTGTGCTTTATTTACATATTTAGGACAATGTTTCAGCTTATATCTTCCCAAACTCACTCCACACTGAGCAGAGTGGGGAGATGAGCCATCCTCTGAGCCCACAACCATGTGTGTCCTGACACCACTTGCTGGGTGAGCCCTGCTGCCGTCTTGCTCTTTTGGCTTCTGATTCCTTTGGGCTGCTGTGAAATGCCAGACCTTGGTTTTCCAGCCTCAGAAGCTCCCAGTGAGAGCTGGGATAGCACCTAGAAAATCAATTCACTTCCCCCAACAGTGACTAAAGACCCTAGCCCCATGGGGAAACAGGACCATGGGGATCTCCCCTGCTTGTCACAGGGTTGGACTCAGCAGGCGTAGGGTCTGTTTCTGCTGTCTGTGTTGGTATTGCAACCCTCTCTACCTTGTGTCATCCTAGGATGAGAAGAATCAGCTGATGACAACAAACGTGTGGCTGAAGCAGGTAAATTAGTTCGAATCAGATGTCCCCTTTCAGTGTGGGGCTGCTGAGCTGCATGGCCATCCCAGCCTGCTGCCCACTGCAGCATCCATCCCCTTCCGTGACTCCAAGTGGCCAGAAAAAACCAGCACCATGTTATCTTGCCTGACATTTTTATTTTACTCCTCTCACTTCAGCAAATGCATAAAGGAGCAGGAAGGCAGGCAGGTGCGCCTTTAGGAAACAGAGTACCCTTTTCTCCCAGTCTGCACCACAACTGTGTGCTCAACCCAGCTGTATTTCAGGGAAGCAACATCTCCCGATACGGCAGTGGCTGTCCCTGGGATGCTGAGTGTGCCCTGTGGGACTATCTTGTCTCAGACTTAGAGGTCACACAAGTACTGTCTCTTGCCCATGCTACGAGTGGTGCCTTGGATAGTTTTCTTCTTCAGCGTAAGTAAAGAGAAGGCCAGCATACTACTCTCCCCAAAATTAAAATCTGTGGCAACTTAACCAGATCTTTCTAACATCTATCTAACATCTGTCACTTCTGTAAGTGACAAGAATTTATACAGATGGGGGAAAGGTGCAAGTTGAACTGTTAGGTCTCCTTTCTTCTTCACTCCCGAAGAACACTGCATTTGGTTTAGATTACATTGCACCACTTTACTGACCTTGTGGCAATTATTTTAAGTCTCTCAGACTTGTGACTATCTATAAACATGTCAGCTGATCCTAGGCAGAGGACATAAAACACAATCTGCACTTGAAACAAGGCCATGGGAAATGGTTACCAGGAGTCGCTGAGCTGGTGCAGGATATATGTAGCTCAGTTTTTGTTCCCAATCTGGTACCCATAGTGTTGCAGTGAGTGTGAGCTTCTGGGTGGAACAGGACCCCTAAAGGCCATATGGACATTATATGCATATGCAAAGTTGGTTTTTTCCTTGAAGAGGGAGAAGCTCAGGCTTCCCCTTGCTGCAGCAAGGACGGGAACTTCCCCTTTTGCTGGGGAAATTTGCTGCTGATCTGAATCCTACTGCTGAGAGCAGGTGTAACATCAACCCACTTCACCCTCCTCATTCTCTCTGTTCCTGCAAGTGTCCCCAGAAAGATCTTACAGCCTTTTGCACTCTTTGACAGAAGATTCCTGGGTCTGACCATCTCCTTCTTGTGGCGCTTGTGTCACCACTTCTGCAGTGGGAAATCAGATTCCGCTGCAGGTTATTCCAAGGATGCCACAGGAGGCAAAGACATGCCATCATCCACTGATTGCCTCTTGGGTATGGGGGAGGGCAAGGATCAAGGGGACGCCACTTTATCAGATCCTTCTGCTTCATGCTCTGGCTAAAAGAATGACCTACCCAGGAGTCTGCACTGCAGACATGCTGATTTCTCTGGAGGCCTTTGGAGACTATGCTCAGATTTTATCCAAGGCAGCTCCCTAGGGTAACTCAGCACTGTGATTTTCAGAATTGCTGAGCTGGGGCCTCACTAGTTGTTGCCACTTCTAATACCTCTTCTCCATCTGAAGGGCCGAGAACATCAAGCCCAACATTAAATGAAATGCAAAGGGAGCAGAAAATAAGTGAGACACAGGCTCTGATTTTCACGCGTGCAGATGCCCTCAGGAGGTCAGGCTGAGCACTAAATACCCATGGCCTGAGCCAGGTGTCCAGGACCCAGGTGTCCCTGCTTTGGTAGTCATGCATTCCCGTAGGCTCAGTGTGAACTGGTCTCACACGCAATACAGTGCTTGGGGGATCATTAGAATGCATAAGCAGAACAGCTAGGGAAAGGTCTGTAAAACTAAGCAGAATTAAAATATTTTTTTCTTTTGAGTAGAGAAAAGTGAAAAGCACAGAAACAAGCCAGAACTCTCTCATGATACAGACTCCTTCTGCAGGAGCTGGAGAGGTCAGGGAAGTCTGGTCCTCACCCTGGGTGTGAGGTTGAGACGGAATTACAGTTCTCATTTCTCTGCAAGAGTTTGGCTTTTCTTAGGTGGGCAAAGATTAAATCCAAGGGTTTTCTGTTTGGGGTGCTGTTTTTTGGGTTTTTTTTACCTCAAGCATCCAGATGCACAAGATGGTGGGACTGGCTGATGTGCACACAGGCAGACACACAAGGTGCAAAGAGCTTTTTGTGGTTACTGAGAAAGTATCTGGGTTCAAACAAGCTATGGAGTCTACTAGCAAGGGTCGAGATTCTGGATCCAGTGTTTCTTGGTCCTCTTGCTGTGTCTTAAGTACTTGAGTGACAGCCCAGAGATGGGAATTTGGCAGAACTGGAGAAAGGGGAGAGCTATCGAGGGTCTGGAGCAGCGTGCTAGAAAGGGAGAAGAAAAAGCCTTTTGCATCTGCTGCTACAGTTCGTGTCAGCATTGCCCATAGGGAGATTCCCGTTTTAAACTGCTCATCTTAAAAGTCTGCACACAATCTATTTTCTGCTCTAGTAAGAAGACATGCAACCATTTGCCTTGCAGACATAAAAGAGCACTTTAGCTGGGAGAGAAATCAATGCAGAGCAGGGGGAGGGAGGAGTATTACAGATGCAGCAAATAACCCAGGCCAAAGGGCTGCTCCAATTCAACCCCAGAGGGATGATTATATCTCCAGACGGCTCACAGGGTATTTGCTTCTGTTGTGTTAGTGCAGGCTACGAGCTGACTGTGGTGGCTGCTGCTGTCAGCCCCGACTATCCCCTTGCATAACAGGTATGTTTCCAGCCTAAGCCCTCTTGCACTTATTGCAGGAGGTGTCCAGGACACACATGAGTCTGTGCCCACCTAACAGCCCAGGCTGCTGGAAACATCTGGTAGATACCCATCCACAGAGAAAAGTTTGTGCTAAAAATGGTGCGCTCTGCCCTTGCTGCTGAGGCGAAGAGCAGCAATGTTCCCTCTTCTCCTTCCACACCTGAACAGCCCCCATCCTGCAGCAGCAGGAGGAGCCAGGAGTGGAGGCCTGTGCCTGATAGCTGACACCAGCCATTTGGGCAGTTCAGAGGATGGGTCCACATATCTTCTGGTGCAGGTAGTGAGGCCATTAATCCTGTTACGTTACCATCCTGGGCGACTGCCTCTTTTGCTTGTGCCTTGGGTCAGATTTTAGGAGGGGGTCTACTGGCCACCTGCCCATAACCTTGAGCACAATCCCTTCCCTGCACCTGGAGAAGGAAGACACTTGTTCTCACTGTCTGTGTTTAGGTCTTTACTGAGGCTGTCACACTGTAAAGGATTGTAGTAGCAACTGTCTGTAGGTATAGCTGTGGAAACTACAGGGAATAGAAGAAATGGTTGAGCGACCATCCCTGGAGGTATTTAAAAGACATGTAGATGTGGTAGTTAGGGACATGGGTTAGTGGTGGACTTGTTAGTGCTAGGCTAACAGTTGCACTCAATGATTTTAAAGGTCTTTTCCTACCTAAACAATTCTATGATCCTATGATTCTCAGTAAGATGGGAACAATACAGTGGGAGAGAAAGCAGAGAATATTGCTTTTTGGTTTGTCCTTAAGTCATGGAGAAAGTGCCCAGAGAAGGCTGAGGCCCCGACAACCCTCGGGAACTCTTAGTGCTGGAGCTTAATGGAAAGTGGTTCATGTTCCGCTTCTTGATATTGACCACAGTCTACAGCTCTTGCTTCCTCTCGCTGCTATTCCCATGGGCAAGTGAAAGCCCCCATCAATAACAGCAGAGACCTGCTTTTCCACTGCGTCTCTGTGGAAATCTCCAGCTTGCTAAAGCCACTTTTCTAGGACCTCCACGCTGAAAACAAAAGAGGAGAGAAAAGTTATCCTGGAGTTCAGCATGATGAAAGTTGACAGGACTCCCCCTGCTTTTGCTTCTTTAGTGTTATCTCTTCAGCATTGTAACCAAATGCTTTACAACTGTGTCATATTATTTTTCCTGCAATAGTGTGCAGTTCTCTCTGATGAAAGAAAAAGGATTTGGTTTACAAGGTCAGTGTAGAGATATTAGGAGTTGTATTCCATTCACTGAAAAAAAGCCAGGTTTCCACTGAAAAGTAATTAAAGGCCACCTCTCTCATTTGTGTAGTAGTAGCCATGCCTGATGGCTCTTCTATGGGGTCACTGCCAGCCAAAAACATTGTGAGCTGGTTCTCAGAGGGAAGAAGAGGTGCCATACCCAAGGGAGGTGGCTCCTTCCTTCTGGACTACCCTCAGGTGGGCTGGGCAGGGTGGTGAGGGAAGTGAGAGTCAAATGCTCTCTGGGAGTGCCTGCCTTGGGTTGCCTGCAAGGGGATGGAGTGCTGGGGCCCACCTGTGGCTGAAGGAGCAGTGCTGGTGGCAATTAATATCTCCCAGCCATGCCTGCCTGGCATCTTCTCTGCAGCTGAGCAGTCTTACACCAAGTGCTGCCCATTGTGCTGTGCAATGCAGTCCCTCTGAGGCAGGAGGTGGGAGGAGGTATGAGGTATTGTGTATGAGTGGGCAGAGGATTCTGCTGGCTTCTTACAGGAGTGGATCGACCACAAGCTCTCCTGGAATCCAGAGGAATACGGTGGGATCACCGCCATCCGTGTCCCCTCTGAGTCCCTGTGGCTTCCTGACATTGTTTTGTTTGAAAAGTAAGTAGCATGTCTCCCTGCTCCGGGTTTAGGCCAGAGCTTGGGCAAGGCATGACTGCCACCACGAAGCCTGCACATGCTGTCGGAAGGCAATGTGAATGTTGGCTTCCCTTGTGTTCTGGGGAGGGAGTAGGACTGGGGCAAATGTAGTCCTGAACTTGGTACTATTTCTTCCTGTCCAACTCCCAGTGCTGATGGACGTTTTGAAGGATCCCTGATGACCAAAGTCATAGTGAAGTACAATGGAGTGGTGACCTGGACGCCACCGGCCAGTTATAAGAGCTCCTGCACGATGGATGTGACCTTCTTCCCCTTCGACAGGCAGAACTGCTCCATGAAGTTTGGGTCATGGACATATGATGGCAGTATGGTGGACTTGATTTTAGTGGATGAAAATGTAGACAGGAAAGACTTCTTTGATAATGGGGAGTGGGAGATCTTAAATGCCAAAGGTATGAAAGGCAACAGGAAGGATGGGCTGTACTCTTACCCGTTTGTCACTTACTCTTTTGTGTTGAGACGCCTTCCGCTGTTTTACACTCTTTTCTTAATAATCCCTTGCCTGGGATTGTCTTTTCTAACTGTCCTGGTGTTTTATCTTCCTTCAGATGAAGGAGAAAAGCTTTCATTGTCTACATCAGTTCTAGTCTCCCTCACTGTTTTCCTTTTAGTAATTGAGGAAATAATCCCTTCTTCTTCCAAAGTCATCCCTCTGATTGGTGAGTATCTTCTGTTCATCATGATTTTTGTGACCCTCTCTATCATCGTGACTGTGTTTGTAATCAACGTCCACCACCGCTCATCAGCAACTTACCATCCCATGGCTCCCTGGGTTAAAAGACTCTTCCTCCAAAAGTTGCCTCGGCTGCTCTGCATGAAGGGCCATGTAGATCGTTACTCTTTCTCAGAGACTGAAGAAAAGGAAACCACCTCGAAATCAAAGTTCCTGGGGAAGCATAAACACAAACAAGCAAAAGACGGAGAGAAAATTGTTATTGCCTTTCTGGAAAAGGCAGCTGACTCCATTCGATACATTTCCAGGCATGTTAAAAAGGAGCATTTCATCAGACAGGTAGGTGAAGGGAGGGCAAGGGGTACCACGGTTTCCTTGACAGCAACGGCTTCCAAGCTCTTACCTTTTCTGCATGCCTTTCCCTCTGCCTCTGCCTCCTGCTCATATCTAAGACATGTCCTGGGAACTTCCTCTGCTTGATGGATAATATGTTTTCTGGGAAAATGCATTGCTTCAAGGAGAACTGTACTGAGCTCTGAGAGTCCCTGCTCTTGACAGACGCAAGAGGCTACAGCAACCTCTCCTGGAGGGATTCCTGTTTTGGGATTATTTGCATAACCTTGTCCTGCTTAAGTTAGTGGTAGATATGAATCTGGAAAACCTCTGAACTGTCACATGCTCTGACATTGTGTGTTTCACAACACTTACAGGCAGGCTCTACAGCAGTTGCCAGGTCTGCAGCTGCAGGGAGTCCAGGCCTCCCAGTGACAATACACAGTCCAGCTGCTCTGTTTCGAGTGGAGGTCCTCTAGATTTTCATTAACATCTCTTCAGATTAGACCCTAACCACCACCTTCATCCTCCTCCGAACAATCCACCTGGCAATTAACAATGGAAAATTACTGAGTGCATCTCATGCAGGGTAGAACAGCAAAGCAATGCACCTAGCAGCATACAGAAAGAGAAAAATTTCTCTTAGCACCCTCCTGACAAAAGCCAGGGCTTTGTTCAAACTATGCTGAGAGGATTTCAGCAGAAAGATGACCAGTAAATTGAAAATGCATTATGTGAGCATATAGTGTCCGTGACTGAAGCCTTTTATTTTAAGTTGAAATAATTTTTAATAAAAAAAGTCCTTTGAATTGCTTTTATAAATAGCTCTTTTGTGTGTGCAGGGTTGTGCTGCTACTCACAATGCAAAATCCCCTTCCTGAATGCACTCAGTCTGAGGCAACAGAGCACTTAAGCAAGCACAAGCCAATGGGACCACTTGTGCTGGAAGCAATGTCTGCGTTGAAGTGCTGTACTGGAGCCAGGTCCTGGCGCTCCAAGGGAAATGCAGTTCTGTGAAAAGAAACCCAGTTCATTATGAAGCCATCTTCAAGCTTGAGTCTGTAAACTTCCATATATGCACTTAGCTAAAAGCTTTTGCACAAGCTGAAAGAAGTCTGATTACCATGTGTGTAAAACTATGGAATTGTTCTGGTGTTTTGAGTGACTTGCAGCTATGGGCACTGAAAAGGTGATCCATGTCAGTTTTAGGATACAGCAAGCTACAAACTTCTAATTTCAAACACAGGCTTTTGAAATTAAAATATATGTAGCAGTATCAACAAAGTCCTGGGCTCATTACTGTTTCTGTTTGTACTCCCTCTCTCCTTCCCAGGTTGTCCAAGACTGGAAATTTGTAGCTCAAGTCCTGGATCGCATCTTCCTGTGGTTGTTTCTGGTGGTGTCAGTGACGGGTTCAGTTCTCATCTTTACCCCCGCGTTACAGATGTGGCTGAACAGCACCTTGTAGAAAACGCTCCCACAGTGGCATACAAGTACAATGCCAAGGGATGGTGGTGCCTTTGAGCTTGGTCTCTGCTGTATGGGATGGAAAGCAACAGCAAGAACGAGGGAAGCTGATGGTAACAGTGGGCATTGAGTACTGCTTTCTATCTTCATATGACTCTACCAGTTACAGATTTGGCTGAGATCAGAGAAGGGCTTCGGGTGCAGCCGAGTCCTAAGTTAAATTGGGGTTGCACAATTGGGTTATAAGTATTTTACTAGTAGCCCTGTTATATTACAATAAAAGCCAAGATTAATAGTTAAAATTGGAAATAGTACTTCTGGCACAAAAATTATACTTAAAATACAGATCTGTCAGTTAAAATGCTGCTTTATGGAAGAAGTTGTATTATGAACACAAACCAGTACTCAGTTTATCTACATTTCCAAGTAAAAACCACAAAGGCGCTACAGATCGCTTTGTGTATGTCTCAGAACTGGCAGCTGAACAGCATGTGCGCCAGAAAAAGTACAAATACCTCTCAGATGGGATGTTTGAAACCTTGACTCCGTGGTCTCCCCTTAGCTGCAGGATAAGCTCAACAGTGGCAGAACTTACCACTCTGCCCAGCTGCTGCCAGCCTTTATGGCATGGACACTTCATCTCTCCTCTTGGCCATCAGGAAGCTACAATGTGTTACCCACTTTTCAGTATTATTTGCAATTTTGTCTGCTGCTTTGTAATGTAACAAAAGGCTGAACGAAGAAGGATTTTCCCCATGCTCTGCACTTAGAAATTATGATTCCTGCACCTGCTTGTTCACAAGACAAGTGGAAGATCACCTCAGGCATATTGCATGGAGAAAGGTGACTATGCTACTCCGCAAGGCAGCAGGGATCTTCCTAAACAGTCAGTTGGAGGGAAGCTGCAGACATCACTTTCAGCAAATGAAACTTGTGGTTGGTGCAGAAGTGGAGTTTCACCTGAGAGCTGTGGGGTTGGCTGGCTACCAGGAAGACACATTTTCAGTTTTGGCTTGTTCATGTTTCCCAGGCAATTCAGAATTTTATTCCTTTGATTCATTTAAATGGGATTCTTCTGCAAGATTAGAAACAGCTCTTAAAAGTGTAAATGAAACCTGATAGAAAACACACAGGTGAGGCTCTTACCACTTTTGCTGGGGCAGTGATTTGCCAACATGGAGTGCTTTAGAAAAGCCCATTCAGAATTTGCAGATATTTTCAAGGCTAGCAGGGGATTTGCAGATCCAATTCTTGACAACCTAAGTGTGAATATGGTGTTAAAGCTTTAGCTAGCCTTGAAACTTTCTCCCTAGGGATGGAGGTTAGAAGGTGTTAAAAGTACATGCCGGTATTCTTGTGCTCTGATTATGTGTGCACGCAAGACCTTTGTGAGTTAATATCATCCCATCTTGTTGTGTCACTGCAGAAAGTTCTGTTCACTTGTGCAATCGTAATTAATAAAGATGTATTTAGTAACAATTCCTGGGGTGAGAGTCCTCATACACTGGGCTTTGTTGTTGTTTTGTTGTCAACAAAGCCTGCACCACAGCCCATTTTAAAAGCCTTGTCTCAAAACTATTCAAACAGAGGGGTTGTCACATTCTTGGAAAGTCCTCACAACTTTTTAGCTCTGTCTGCATTTGAGGAGGGAGCATTCAGATCTGGTTATTGCAGGAATCTAGAAGAGACCCATTTAGTTTAGCATATATAGATAGATGTCTTGACATAAAACTCTAGTATAAAACGCTTACACATTGACCTTACTACCAGCTGCTTGCCCCTTCTAGCTTTGTTTGAGTCAGTTTGTTCCCCTGGCCAGCACTGTGAAATATCCATAGGAAAACAGCCAGGAAGCTCTTCTTTCCAGCGTTTACAGACTTTTAAAATCAATTAGTGGCAAGTTTTCCCTCTGAGCAGTGCTGCCAGGGGGCTGGCTCTTAGCCGTGACAGATGACAAAATCCTCTTCTGGGCAAGTGCTTCAGGTGTTTAGCTAGCAGATGGTCCTGTCCTCACCTTGCGACATTTCAGTTGCCCACCCACAGGCAACACATGGCTGCATCTTATGTGGCTGTGTCTGATGCCACGCTGCTTTTTGTGGCTGATGCTGGTAGAGGTCAGCAGGGCTGAGGTGCTTTGAGTAGATGTATGAACACTGCACCAGTATGGCTTTTGGCCTATGGCCTTCCTAGCATTGCAATCTGGAACTGCTACATCCGTATCTCACTACTTGTTATTTCCTTGTGCTGACTGTTTCCGAGCTTCCCTGAATCTCTGCTGCTGGCCCACAAATGCATTCAGCATGTCCCACAGCCTGGCCTGCCACTAAAAAACACAACTAGGGAGGACATTCGGGCAGACAGTCCTCTGATGGGCTCCTTCCCTCTGCTTGTCCTGGTTCCGGCGGGGATAGGGTTAATTTTCCCTGGTATTCCATGCCATGTGAGCCATGCCCACCCTGAGCTGCCGGGGGAGGGGGCGGGAAGTCCCTGTGGAGCGGGCTGGGGCGTCCCGGGTCTGGTCGGTGAGCCATGGGCTCCCCGCAGTTCCGTAATCGTGTTTGTATATGCCTCTGTCCGTGTTATTGTTGTTGTTTGCCTGTTCCCTTTGCTGTTCTGTTAAACTGCCTTTGTCTCAACCCAAGAGTTTTGCCCTTTTTCTTCCGATTCTTCCCGTATCGGGAAGGCCCGAGCGAGCAGCACGTGGCTCTTTGTTGCCGTCTGAGGCCAAACCAGGACACTGCTCCATGTGCTCTGCCTGTGGATGACAACGTTGCAAATTGCAAATGTTTTTAAAAAAACAGCAACCCTCTGCCTTACTACTGCCTCAACACTGCCTTGGTTTCTGAGCGCTGGTTAGCAAGGGCCTCAGCAGTACTTGGCAGGACCATGTGTATCATCCACTCACCAACAGACAAATAGGGCAAACTCCTCTGGGCCTTTTAGAGGGGGGAAGTGGAAAGACTTTCTCCCTTGGGAAGAGAATGTAACAAGATGGTTGAGCTGTTATGTTGCTCCTATACTTTTAAAACTAATTAATAGATGCCATCACTCTCAAGGAAAGGAGCTTTCTCACTGCTAGTGCTATGCTTGTCGCTGGGACATATAATAAGGGGTGTTGCTGATGTGGTTTTGATGAGGTGAGAACAGACATACCACTCTGTGCGCCCTGCAATGAACATGGGTACTTTTCCTGTGGCTGAGCATGGTGTGCGACCCAACTTAGTGTCTGGGATGGCACCAGCTCTGGTTGAAACTTTTCGTGGTATTTCAGTTAGAAGGTCCCCAACATGAGTTGGGACAAGCAAAAATGTCACTTTTGTGGGGGTTCTTCCATGTCTGCTCAGAGGTGGGCCCCTACTGCAGGTTTTTCCAAGGTGAGATGCTTATTATGTCCCCCACTCCCACTATCTCTATTCAGCCAACAACTTTCACAAAGCTGACAGGAGTACGCAAGGCTCCCAGTCTTCAATGTGCCAAATACATCTGAAAATGGCAAAAGAAGGATCCAGAAGTTACTGGGTGGGGGGAAGGAAGGGAAATAGTAGACTCAGAAGGACACAGAACGTGACTTTGTAAATCTTGCTTTCTTAGGATACCAGGCTGATGAGGTAAACTGTCCAAACCCCATGTTTGAGGTCCAGAGGCAAGATAGAGAGATGTGTAGTACTGTAAGTGACAAAGACAGGGAGCTGGTGCATGGAGGTCTTCTAACTGGAGATGAGGAGCTGTACAATTTGAATGATTTGACAAAAAGTCAAGGATTTTGCTAAAGTCAGCTTACTGGCTGTGGGGTAGTAGCTGTCACGCCTAAGACACCAATGGGCACTTGCAGCCCAGAAAGCCAACCACATTCTGGGCTGCATCAAACAAGTGTAGCCAGCAGGGAGAGGGAGGTGATTCTGCCCCTCTACTCTACTCTGGTGAGACCCCACCTGGAGTACTGCATCCAGCTCTGGAGTCCTCAGTACAAGAAGAACATGGACCTGTTGGAATGGGTCCAGTAGAGGAACACGAAGATGATGAGAGAGCTGGAGCACCTGTGCTATGAAGACACGCTGAGAGAGTTGAGGTTGTTCAGCCTGGAGAAGAGAAGGCTCCAGAGAGACCTTATAGTGGCCTTCCAGTACCTAAAGGGGGCCCTCAGGGAGAATGGGGAGGGACTCTTTGTCAGAGAGTGTAATGGCAGGACGAGGGGTAACGGTTTCAAACTGAAAGAAGGTAGATTTAGATTGGATATTAGAAAGAAATTCTTTACTGTGAGAGTGGTGAGGCACTGGAACAGGTTGCGAAGTAAAGTTATGGATGCCCCATCCCTGGAAGTGTTCAAGGCCAGGCTGAATGGGGCTTTGAGGAACCTGGTCCAGTGGGAGGTGTCCCTGCCCATGGCAGGTGGGTTGAAACTAGATGATCTTTAAGGTCCCTTCCAACCCAAATCATTCCATGATTCTATAATGCAGTGCACCTTCAGCCACAATATTTTGATTGTTTGTATGGTCATAGACTGCAACAGTGAATGCTGGCAGTCAGATGTCTTTCCTGTAGAAATGAAACTTTCAGGCTCAGAATGCAGCTCTCCTCTTCAAATTCCCTTTCTTTCCCCTCCCCTCTTTTCTGCTTAAAGAGCCAGCATAGCCAATGTAATTTAGTAGCATCTCTAAACACATTGTACAGCAGGGAATTTTTTAATAATCAGGAATTCTTCAAGAAAGTATATCCCAGGAATGATATTTAATTGACAGGCTGACAAAACAATCCATGCTTGTTCATACATCTGTCGGTCAGTCACTACATAATTATGCAACATCCAGGGCAATTACAGAAAATATGGTTTTCTTCTAGAAAAACATGACATTACATATTTCAACTACTGGATTAAGACAGTTATATTCTTGTCATTCCACCTTTATCTCCAACGTATAAATTTATTCAGTCCTATTCTCTTTATTATGGAGCATCAAAAAGAGTAAAAGGCCAGTCAGAAACAGAGTGTCATACTTTCCATGGATTGGTGATGCTCAAAGCAGAGACTGACACATGGCAGACATTGAAAACACTGTACTGACACTGTACAATTAAATTTAGAGCCTCCTATAGGACTTCTACAAGGGCTTTATACTCTTGAAGCCATTGGCTTTAATTGGAATGGTGCCTTTTAGAGAAGGATCCTTGAGCACTAAACCAACAGGAATCTAAACAGAGAAGGGACATGAGGGAAACTGTCCACATAGTATAGAAACCACATCAGGTGCACATTTACAAAGTGTTTCGGCATTAAGCGCACTACCACTGGGAACCTGGCTACACAGCAGCAACCTCAGCCCCAAAGGAAGTGTTCCTACAGCGACAGCTTTGCATACACAGCACTGACCCATGAGGAGTCAGCTCAGAAAATTACTGCAGAGCTGATTGTACCAAGGTGCCTGGCTTTACACTGGATTCATGATTGCCAGTCTTCTCCTGCTGGGATGTGTGTAACCCACGTTGGTCTTGAGTTTTAAAAACACAGAAAAACTCAGATCAACCCAATCCTGTCAAGCCAATTCTGCCTGTGATGAGACAGAAAACCCCTTCCCTGTTAGGCTTATGTCTCAGCATGAGCAAGTAAGAGTTTTCAGAGCAGAACCTGTGGACAGGGATCACTGTTAACCTGACAAGAGAAATGTGCCTTGCAAATCCTACTGGAGCTCACCAAGGTCTTGATATTCAGTATCAGGAAGTAAAGGAGACTTTGGTCACCTGCAAATTAAGTGGCAGATGAACTAGCTTTTAAATGTCGTAGAAGCATGTAGGTTTCAAATGTGGGTGCCTTCCATGGTAACCAGAGATAGTTCAGGTCTTTTCTGGTTTTCCATAGTGCATCCAGGTTATTCCTCTTTGGTGACTCTAGGATGCTTCAAATGATGTCAGCAGGGCTACATGCAGTGCAAAATACTTACTCAGTTTGTCTTCGACTATGATTAAGTGTTTAAGACCTGTCTGACTTCAAACATAAATGTAAACATGTGCTTTGTTGATCTGGGACCCTCATTTGTGTACATATATTGCAGAAGATGAGGTCTGCTTATTTTAGATTGTATTGAAAATGTTACAGGGTCAATGGATTGGTTTGATTGTACTTTTATTTTGATTATTGGTTGCCCTGACACAGGACCACTACAAAAAGCATTGGTCCAGTCAGTAGGACTGTGTTACCTCATGTAAGTACTGTACCAAAGACTAGCTGTTGTACAAGGAGAGAAATAGAGAGGAAATGTAAATTAACTCAAAGGTGAGCAAGAGTTCTGACCAGGAGAGAAAAATGAAGCCAGGTAGAGTCCTCTCTGGGCAATGCACTCAGAAGTGCCTGAACTGTCCCAGTAGCCCCCTGTACTGAAACCAAGGGAAAAGCTCAATAACTTCAATCTGCTCCTGTGATCTTGAGTGTGATTGTTATTGCTGATCTCACTGAGGGGAAGGACAGGAAGGCACTCTAAAAATCCCAGGCATTCTGCTCTAGAAATACCACATGCTCATCTCCTATTTTCAGTCCTCTTCTCATTCCATTTTGGGTTGTTTGCTTTCCTAGAGGACCCTTCCCTCTCTTTCTCCTTTTCTCTGTGCCTGGGTGCTGAGGGGACGATGAGCAGAAGGGTTATGTAAAAGGACAGAAATATAGGGGACAGTTCCAAACCGAAAAGGAAACAAGAACAAAAGTGCATAAAAAACTGTGGATCAAGTTATGTATCTGCTATTAGTGGCTGGATAAAGAGCCCTGCTGTCCCAAACACACAAAGGATTATAAATACCCAGAGAAATACTCTGTCTATCACCATAGCTACGTATTTCCAATCATCTTCCACCTGTAAGACAAAAAAAAAGAAAAGGATAAAGTACATGTAATGTAACGTGCAACCGTGAGTTGACATTATGCAGTAGAAACGTCCCTTGTGCTTTTGAACATGAGGAAGAACACACTTGCAGTCAAGAATGTTGCTTGTTGTGCTTATAGTTGCTGCAGATTTCAAGTGTCTTTAGAGGGGGCTGATTTTCTAATAGTATTTAGCACTTTTGGCTGAGAACATTCAACACTGCCCTAGTCTGCTGAATTTTTCTAAATATTCAAATCTGTTGGCAAGCTATGGCTGTGACGCTGACATTAACAAATAGGACCCCATCACGTGGTGGATGCTGAGTGGGGCAGTTTAACAGCAGGCAGAATCATCATAGCTGCACATCACTAGACCCTGTCAAAGGATTTATCCTAACAGCCCACACAAGAAACAGTTCGCTATTCTGGCCTGATTTGCCACAGCGTCACTCTAATCAAGCCATACTGATTTCAGCAAACTGGACAGCTGGACACATGGACTTCAGCAAAGCAAGGGCCCTGACTGAGCAAACCACGGTGTCGTGTGCTAAGCAGGCCAGGGTGGATCTTTTATGTCTGAGAGATACATCTTAGAACCACATTCAATGAAGTTGCTGTCCTTTAAACTGTAGCTACCTACAAGGACCGCTGCATCAAAACATTCACTCATAAAAAACTAGTGACTGGTTAAGAGCTATCTGCTGAGGGATCTTCCACTTGTTTTCACAACTTCTTGGTATTTTCCTCCAAGAGGCTGCTGCTGTGCTTTCTGTGAAAAAACAAACAAACAAACAAACCAAAAACCCCAAAAAACCCACCAAAAAACCAAAACCGCAGCAAGAACTCCAGCTTCTTTAAATGTTTCCACAATTTTTAAAGGGATTTTATTTATACAGGACTAGTGCATAATAACACCCATATGGCTTTGTATATCTGGCAGAAGCTGCCGGCAGAATCATTTCCTCAGTGACTGCCCTAGAAAAATTTCTCAAATTAAAAATCCTGCTTCCCATCCCTAGTATGCTTTGAAAGGTAAGATACAGAGCTGCTGACGCACACTCCAGACTAAGAATACAATTTCATGTGGCGGGAGAGATTTGCAAAATGCAAATCAGCAAAACTGGCAATGGAATAAGCTCTATAATCAAGGCAGCATGTTATTCAAACTGCTTCATACAAAGCCTCTTCTTTTTTGGAGTGCATTGGAGAAATCAGCTGAATACGGTACATGGATATGTTTTGGGCAGCTGGTGTGTCAGTGACAGCAGGGCTAAAATGTTGGGGTCAAGCAAAACGTGAAGGGCACAGTTACGAAGTAAGGCTCCACTCAATCCCCATCCTCCTCTGTGCTGATAGATTCCTGTATTTTGCTTTGGGCTGGCATGTATTATCCGCTCATCCCATGAATTCAGTCACGGGGCCTTAATTGTAACCCTTTATTCAGAAAGTTATGGACTTCGTTTTCAGATGCAACTTCTTCTATAGGACATAAATAAGGGGAAAAAAAAGTAATTTGGGGATTGCACGAATGGGATTGCAGCATGAATTTGTGCTGATTTTGACAAAATATTCTGATAGAAAGAATGGCTCTCAATGTTTCCCTCTAAAAGTACTAGTTTTTCAATAAAAATACAACAGTATTTAATTTTTAAATGAATTTTTCCATCATAGAGCACCTAAAAAACTTCAAAACCTAAAGCAAACATTTCATGACAGGTCAAAGATAAATATTTCATTAGGTTCTAAACACTTTTAGAGAACATCTTGAAGTGTCAGAGAGGCCTGGGTGTGGGGGGATTTCAGATAATCTTTCTTGGAGCTGCTTTTAGTTGCTTGTGTTTACACCTGAGGACATGGCCCCAGAATTCTCTAAATTCCAACATGCATCATTTTCTATGACAGTAATCCCAGCCAGGATGAAATTTTTATTACCTCATACAAGCAAATCCGTTAGTTCAAATGCTAAGTCTCATTTTTAACCCCCCCCCCTTTTTTAATCTGTTTTTATTCAGCTGTCTTCCCCCAAAACTCAACTTTTATTTCAATATATGTTTGTCATGCCTGAAAATACTGTATTGCTGAAGACACAATTAGTCAAATCACTGTAAAAAAAAAAGAAACAGAACACACCAGACTGAAACAAAGTATAGACAACAATATTCTGAAAGAAATATCTTTACCAGATTTATCACTGTCCAAGAATGACTCTTCTCCAGGTGAACTTACTGTGCTGCTAGACAAGCCCTGTTCTTTAAAATGCAGTTCCCAAATTTTCTTGTTCCATTACTAACACAGAAAAGCACCCTGATTGGCAAACAGCGTCCTTAGTATCGAGATGTCTCTGCTTACCAGGGCTGAGCAGTTGGTGAGCAGTGGAAGAGGGTTGCTTCTGAGGATCTACAGAAGAAGGGTTGTAAGAGACCTTGAAAGGTCTCGACTAGTTTATCCTCTGCCCCATGGCAGGATCAACTCTACCTGAACCACTGCTTATCAAAGTTCATTCCTCAGCCTGACACTTGTCTTCTTTTCCTTTGGAGGGTGAGCCTCATGTCTAATCTAAAACTGTCTTGCTGCTTAAATTATCCACTGGAGATAGAGGAAGAACAGATGAGATCACTTTTCTTGTTCCATCCCCAATGGATGATTTATCTCCTCCCTTTGAGACCCATTCACAGGTCTCAAAATTTTCTTCTCTAGACACAACTCCAGTTCCTCTGGCCATCCATCCTAGATCATGTTTTCACTTGCTCGAAGTGTGGCCCCATGCCCAGCTGAGGGGTTATCTGCCTTACCTCTTTGGTTTCATTTTGAGACCTCATGTTCTCTGCGATAAATTGAACGCTGCTAATGACGTCCTTCACTTCTGGGGAGTACTCCATGTGCTCTGCCATCCATTTCAGTGACTGATGGCTCAGTTGTCTTCTTTTGGTGGTAGTGAGTTCAGTTGCCTTATCACAGTGACTGCATCGCTGCTCTTTGTGTAATTTGGTACCTTTGTGCTTGCTGTGCTTTGACTTGCCTGATGTATCAGCTGATCCTGTCTTGGATTTTCTGGAGGCATTTTTTTTCTGCAGTTCTAGCGGTCTCTGCATCAATAGGACTTTGGGGAGCAGGCTAAGAAAGACGGTTTTTACCCATTTGGGCATTGTGTGTGTGGTTGGAGTCCTGTAATGTATATTCAGGACAAACACTGTGATGACAATTGACAGAGTCACAAATATCATAGTGAAGAGTAAATATTCACCTACGAGGGGAATTACTAAAGAGGTGGATGGGATTGTTTCTGTGATCACCAGTAAAAATACAGTCAAAGAAAGGAGCACAGAAATGCAAAGAGTCACTTTCTCACCACAGTCAGATGGCAGGTAAAAGACTAACACAGTCAGGAATGAAATGAAGAGGCAGGGAATTATCAGATTTATGGTGTAAAACATTGGCAACCTTCGAATGTAAAAGGAATATGTTATGTCTGTGTAGATTTCTTCACAGCAGTTATATTTGATGTCATGTTTGTAGCCAGAAGCATCAACTATTTCCCATTCACTGTTTTCCCAAAAGTCATTCATATCTACTTTGGATCCAATGATCAGAAGATCAATTTTGGCTTTGTCATAGGTCCATGAGCCAAATTTCAGTGAACAGTTCTGATGATCAAATGGGAAAAAGGTAATATCCATAGGACAGGAGCTTTTAAAAATAGCTGGTGGTGTCCAGGTGATCATTCCATCATAGCGAAGGAGGGCTTTGGTCTTGCCTTCAACTTGAAAATCTCCCACAGCACTAAAAACACAAATGAGGCAAAGAAAATTACCATGAAAGAAAAATGTCTTTCATGGACACTGCAAGATGATACTTTTGAAAGAAAGGGTAAAATAGAAAAGTATTACTCATACTTATTATACAAGACAATATCTGGTTTCCAAATTTTATCTGCTGGTACCCGAACAAATTCAATGCCATTGTATTCTCTGGGATCCCATCGCAATTTGTAGTCATTCCAAATCTGAAAGAAGAATGGATAAGGATTTTAAAACCTTGAACTATCAGTAAATATCTGCTTCTCGGATATTCCTGTAAAATGGCAGGCTATGATAAAGACTGAAAGTGCAGCACACGTAGAAGGGGACAATGGACTGAAAGACAACAAGGCCATGACCTGGAGTAACACTGGACACATATGAATATTGTTCCTGTTGATTTGCTATTCCCTCCTCTGTGAGGGGATGGGATGCCAACTCTTATTCATTGCTGACATGCTGAGATGTCTGTCTTACTACATCAGTATAGCCCCCTACCTGTGCAAGGTTACCTCCCCACTGCAGAGAGGAAATAAAGGCCTTGCTGCTGCTGTCATGAGAGAGCACCTCACAGGATAAAGGAGGCCAGCATCAAAGGAGACCAGGATCCAAATCACTCAGTCTGCAAGGAACACAGCAGTGGGCACAGTAAGTTCTGTGGCTGGGTGCTAGATTGAGGAGGACAGGGGGTTCCCAGAGCCAGGGAAACCCGAAAAAAAGCAGAGTGCCCCACCAGGAGCCGGCATCTCTCTCGAGCAAGGCTGACTTGGTGGAGTGGGTGTTCCTGGAAGCAACCGTGGGAGATTTAAACACCTCTAGGGAGCTCGAACACCCAGGAGTGCTGGCGAGTCAGTCAGGACATGGCATGGCAGTTTGCGCAGAAGGGCTCTGCACCCTGATTGTGGGCCCACAGCCCAGGGAAGTGCTCAAGGTCTCTGCCAAAATGCTTGTCACTTGTCTTAGAGTTAAACCTATGGAGTCTCCTCAGTGCTCCTATGGAAAAAGCCCCTCAGATGTGTGATGCATCCACCCAGATGGAACTGGTAAGGAGGGAGACTTCAGTGCAGGTGGTAGGTTGCAGTGAGAGCCCAGACCCTTCTCCTTCTCCTGGCAGAAAGGTACGTACTTGCACAGGGTGTGCACAGGTTGATGATCTGTTACATCAGGTGGCTGAGTTGTAAGAAATGATTAAAAGGTTGCCCAGTATCAGAGGAGCAGAGGCAGAGATAGATAGGCGGTTTCATTACCATGTTCCTGTAGTGTACAATGAGTACATCCCATGTACTGAGAATGAGGCACCTTGGACCCTGGTGACCACAAAACCAGGAGGGATGGGATCAACCTGTCTAGAAGGGGCAAGGGAATCTTTGGCAGCAGGCTGGCCAACTTGGTGAAGCAGGCTTCAAACTGGAGGACTTGGGGGGTGGGGTGCAGGGTGGCAATGCTCATGCCAACTTAGCCAACTGGGGAATAAGCCAGGCCAACCAGAGCAGTGACAGATGTTTCTTAGCTGACTCCCAAGATGACATCCAGAAGGCCAACGACCTCAAGGGTGTGAATGGCTCCTGTGGATCTTCTTGCTCCCCTCCAGGGAAATCTGTGTGTTCAACTACCTCTCTGAAATGCCTGTACACCAACGCACACACCAAGGGGAATAACAGGAAGAACGAGAGATCTGTGTGCAGTCGCAGGACCATGATCTCATTGCAATTACAGAGACATGGTGGGATAGTTCACATGACTGGAATGCTGTCATGGATGGCTATATACTTTTTAGGAAAGACAGGCCAGCAAGGTGAGGTGGAGGAGTTGCTCTCTATGTGAGAGAGCAACTGGAACATATTGAGCTCTGCCTAAAGGTGGATGAAGAACGTGCTGAGAGTTTATGCGTTGGAATTAAAGGGCAGGGTAATATGGGAGACACTGTTGTGGGTGTTTAGTACAGACCACCAGATCAGGAAATCAATGAGGCCTTGTGCTGACAAACAAAGAAGGACTAGTTGGGGATGTGAAGGGGGATAGCCTTAGCTGCAGCCACCATGAGATGGTGGAGCTCAGGATGCTGTGTGGAAGAAAGCAGGGCAAAAAGTAGAATTACAATCCCAGACTTCAGGAGAGCTGACTTTTGACTCTTCAAAGACATGCTTGGAGGAATCCCATGGGTTAAGGCCCTAGAAGGTAGGGGGGCACAAGAGAGCTGGTTAATATTTAACGACCGCTTCCTCCAAGCTCGAGATTGGTGCATCCCTACGAGCAAGAAATCAGGCAAAGGAGGCAGGAGACCTGCACGGATGAACAAGGAGCTTCTCAAAAAACTCAGAGGGAAGAAGGAAGTTTACAGAATGTGGAAAAAGGGACTGGCTGCTTGGGGGAAGTATAGGAGCATCGTCAGAGTATGCAGGGATGCAACGAGGAAGGCTAGGGTTTGCTTGGACTTATCAAATGAGGTCAAGGACAAGAAGAAGGGCTTCTTCAAGTACATCAGTAGCAAAAGGAAAATGTAGGCCTGCTGCTGAATGAGGTAGGTGCCCTGGTGATGGAGGATGCAGAGAAGGCAGTTACTGAATGCCTTCTGTGCTTCAGTCTTTACTGCTAAGGCCAGCACTCAGGAACTCCAGACCCTGGAGGTAAGAGAGACAGCCTGGAGTAATGAACACCCTCCCTCGATCTAGGAGGATCCGGGTCAGGGATCATTTAGGCAAACTTGACACCCACAAATCCATGGGCCCTCATGGGATGTACCCTCGAGTGCTGAGGGAGCTGGCAGATGTTATTGTGAAGCTGCTCTGCAACATTTTTGAAAGGTCATGGAGAACAGGAGAGGTGCCTGAGGACTGAAGAAAAGCTAATGTCACTCCAGTTTTCAAAAAGGGCAAGAAGGAGGACCCAGGAAACTACAGGCCAGTCAGCCTTACCTGCATCCCTGGAAAGGTGATGGAACAGATCATGCTGGATGTCATCTCTAAGCATGTGGAGGAAAAGAAGGTTATCGGGAGTGGTCAGCATGGATTCACTAAGGGGAAATAATGCTTGACCAGTCTGGTAGCCTTCTATGATGGAATGACTGGCTGGGCAGATGAGGGGAGAGCAGTGGACATTGTCTACCTTGACTTCAGCAAGGCTTTTGACATAGTCTCCCGTAACATCCTCATAGGGAAGCTTAGGAAGGGTGAGTTAGATGAGTGGAGAGTGAGGTGTATTGCGAACTGGCTGAATGGCAGAGCTCAGAGCATTGTGATCAGCGGCACAGAGTCTAGTTGTAGGAATGTAACTAGCAGTGGTAGCCAGCAGTCAGTACTGGGCCCAGTCTTGTTCACTACGTTCATCAACGACCTGGATGGGGGGACAGAGTGTAACCTCACCAAGTTTGTTGGTGATATAAAACTGGGAGGAGTGGTTGACACACCAGATGGCTGTGCCACCATACAGAAAGACCTGGACAGGCTGGACAGTTGGGCGGAGAGGAACCTTATGAAATTCAACGTGGGCAAGTGTAGAGTCCTGCACCTAGGGAGGAATAACCCCATAGACAGGTACAGGTTAGGGGCTGACTGCTGGAAAGCAGCTCTGCAGAGACTTGGAAGTCCTGGTGGACTCCTCCCGCTCTACTCTGCCCTGGTCAGGCCACATGCAGAGTACTGTGTCCAGTGCTGGGTCTCCCTGTTCAAGAAGGACAGGGAACTACTGGACAGAGTCCAGTGGAGGGCTACAAAGATGATCAAGGGAATGGAGCACCTCTGTTATGAGGAAAGGCTGAGAGACCTGGGTCTGTTTAACCTGGAGAAGAGAAGACTGAGAGGGATCTCATCAATGCTTATAAATATCTAAAGGGTGAGTGTCAAGCAGATGGGGCCAGACTCTTTTCAGTGGTGCCCAGTGGGCACAAGCTGAAACACAGGAAATTCCATCTGAACGTGAGGAAAAACTTCTTTACTTTGAGGGTGGCAGAGCACTGAAACAGGCTGCCCAGAGAGGCGGTGGAGTCTCCTTCTCTGGAGATATTCAAAACCCACCTGGACGCGTTCCTGTCCAGCCTGCTCTGGGAGAACCTGCTTTGGCAGGGGGGTTGGACTAGATGATCTCCGAACATCCTTTCCAACCTCTACAATTCTGTGATTCTATGATTCTAATGAGGAAGGAGGTACATGTATACACTAAGAGGCAGTTGCTGCCAGGGGACTTTATTGATTCCACAGGGGTAGCAAATTACCACATCAGGAGCAGCAAGGGATGCCCAACAGCTCTCTTGTATTGCTGTCTAGTGCCCTATCATGGGACCATGCTCCATGCTCTCGCAGCCTATCCCAAAGATCTTGATCATAAATACAGTGTCTTTTACAGAAATCAATGTCTGAAAGAAACTGGTTTTGTGGAAGTTGGCTTATTTTTCTCAGCACTTTATGTCCTGTAAAGGTCTTTGTCTATGTATAATTGCTAAAACCATCAGGAAAAATGGAGGCATGTTCCTCTTGCTAATAAATATTTTGGTTGGAATCTTCAATATGGAAATGACCTAGGACTGCAGAGGTGCACATTTAATCACTCTTTAACGGGTACATCCAGCTAGATTTATCAGATAGACTAATGATCTTGAAATTGGAGAAGAATATACCACACAGGAAAGATGGGAGATGTAACTTTATGGAAATAAGAATAAAAGATGGGAGATGTAACTTCATGGAAATAAGAATAAAGAAATTACTTTTTCAAATTTGGCTATGGTTAATGGAGCTTCTCCTTATTCATATGTTTAAAATCCTTGTCACAAAACAAGCACTTATTCTATAGATGTAGCTTACAAGGTAACACACTCTTTATCATACCAATGAAAAATGCATGAGAAATGCAAGGCAGTCACTTACATGTCTTAGCCACAAATTTGTTTCCATAATCTGATTTACTTCATCCTAGAAAGAAACACAGACATGCATATCTTCACTCCATAAATCAGTTACAGTAACCTGAGATGGCAACAAACTTACTCTGCTAAAAATGGAAACTAGAATTCCACGTTAGCTGACACCAGATTTTTTCTGTCTGTTTTCAGGGGGCTTACATATTGTGCATGGTCACGTGCATTTTTCTACCGAAAAATTTTTAAAGATCTACTGAAAAATTATGCCCCACCAATATGAGACATACAAAGAGCTGTACTGTTCTGCCAGAAGCCTGAGTACCTGGAGAACACAAAACTTAAAATTGCTCTAACCAGTACCAGAGAAATAACGTTCTGATGGTGGCTATGTGTTTTGTTGGATTCAGTGTTTATAATACTCTCTTTACACAATACAGCACTGGTCAAGATTCAAGGAAAATGGCATCTGTACCACAGTGTTCTTGCATTTCTATACAAACCTCTAGAGCAGATGCACTCACCAGCACTAGATTAGGTCACTGTCATACTGACACCTTCTTTTTACTGTCAATTATGGTTATCGTCAATCATCAATGAATCAGGAAGGTGCCGTGAGAGACACAAAAATAAAAGCTTGGATCCTGTTCTAATGAGCCTTCAGCCTAAAAGTGTTCACAAAAGACTCATGTTACATATATCTATGAATTCAGGCTGACATTCACGATGAAAATATCTGCAACAATATTGCTTTGGGTAGTTCTCTGGTTTTAAGCATGTGGACTTGAAAAATTTAAGACTTTTACAAGCCAAGGGTAAAAAATGTTATAGATGAATTTTCAACATTGCGTACTAAAGATCAAGCACAAAGATCATTTTGAAAGGCCTGTAGGGTTCCTACCTATGGGTTAAACTACCTAAGTTCTTGTAAAAATCATGACTGTTTCTTGAGAAAATTCAACTGATTCACTTATGATGCTCCTTTTTTTCTCCAAAGACAGCACTGGGAGCCAGGGGCTGCAATGTGAGACAGAACTGCTGAAACCTACCAAACCACCTGTAACATGGAAACAAAATACTTTGACTAAGGAACTCCAAAAGTTGACAAATGCCTTTACCACGAGGACTTCCAATGCTTTCATTTATACTCTCAAGATAACTTATCTCCCTGGCTGCTGTTGAATATTGCTCCTCAGTCTTTGCCTGTCACTTCATCATGGGCTCACTAGGTACCTCAGAATCAAAACTGAGCCTCTGTTTTGTGGATAATTTGCTTCACGGAGCAGACTTCAGCAAGGGTTAAGGTCAGGTTTTGCTTCTTCCACAGTTCCTCTGCCCTGCCCAGCAGGTCTCCACCTCAGACACACTCACCCTTGCATACAGTGCACCCCAGAACGCAGAACATTCTTCCCCAGCTCAATCAGGTGTCTCTGGAGTGGGCTAGCCCTGTGGAGAATGGACTTGAACATTTGGTACTACTGCTCTGGGTGCCACTGGAGCTGCTGCTGCCCGGAGCAGAGGGATTTGATACCACAGAGCAAGTAGATGAATCTGTGTATTCGAGCAACTGGAACAACTGTGCTGACAGGAAGAACAGCAAAGGTCTCAGTATGCACACGTATGCACACATGACTACGTCAGCTATGAGAGTTGCAGGTGCAACCACGACAGTTACATCTGCTGCTTTAGCAATTGGCCTGTTCGTAATTTGCAACCATCCCCAAATCTCAGCAGTATTCTGTAATGAGTCTTACCACATTTGTAAGCTGGGTAATGGCCAGTTCAAAATACACTGTGACAGGATCAGACACATTTTCCACTGGCCTGATGAACTGGTTGTACTGGGAGAAGAGTTTGTGAAATAAACGTTCCTCTGATTCACAGGCTGTGGTATCTGCGTTGTAAAGATAAAGAACAGCTATGTAAGTGGTAAGGAAGAGGGAAAGAAGGTGCTGCATAACATACTAGTCCATGCTTGTGTCCATATATCAAGACACAGGAGCACAGAGAGAAGAGGGCCGCCAGAATGCTGACACTTGAAAGCATTTTCCTGTAGGACGTTGACCGCTGCTCCATGTCTCCTGAAAGTGTAAGGTAATGGACTGAATGGAAATGTCTCCTAAGCTGGATCTACCCTATGGGCCTCCATTTGGCCCGCCCCAATATCAGACCAAAGTAGAATAAGGTGGTGTGAGGTAGAAAAAGTAGAAATGTGGTGGATTTCATCTTTGGGATTTTTTATGGTAAAACTGAGAGTTTATGAAAAGCATAGCTACTTTCTCAGAAATTAAAACCTTTAGGCTGCAACTACTTGATCAAAATCTATGTCTGGGACTTTAATTACATGATTATAATGATGCTTCCTAGTCTTAAAAACTATGACTACATTTTATCCTCATGTTCACTATTTCAGCTCTTTAGATAGTACAATTTTTGCTCTGAAGGAAGTTCATTTATTAAGTTCTATGAGGGAAAAAAAAGTGGAAATATTAAAATTTCTTACAGAACAGAATGCATCTTTGTAATACAGAGCCATTCTTTGGGAACAAGCTGTAACCCCCAGTCAATGCAGGACAGACCAGACGGCTTAGCGGGAATAAGGTATATGACAGACACTGAGCTGCCTCACTGCAGAGTCAAGAATAATGCTCTTAAACTGTTACATACAGCCCAAACCTGAAATGGTTATTTTCATAGTGCTAAAGGCTACAGACTTTGATTTCAAAAGGAAAGATTAAATCATGTGGACTCTGGCGACATCAGCTCAGAGAAATACTTTCCTTGAATAACTTTGTTATTTCAATGTTCTACTACAATTCAGCACTTAAATTCAAAATACCTTACAAGGCAAAGATTTAGAACTTGCTCATATTGAGCAGTGCTGTGTTATCAAAGCTATATGATGATGCCAAAGATATTGCTGATACAACTGAGGAAAAAATAGTTTTTCAGACAGATGGTCACAAGTTTTTGCATTAGTCCCAGACTGCACTAGAACACGTCAGGAAAGCAATCATGATAAGCCTTTATGACTGCAAATTTTAAACGTAGAAGGAGCTTGTGTCAAGCAGTGTTGTCTCTGGCATAGCATAGGACATAAATTCGCAATTTGCATTTCCTTTGGTGAACACAAGGGCCTGTAGTTGCACAGATGTCCTACAGGGAGACAGATGCTTAGTCTCAGTGTACTGCACTGGTTTCACGCTTAGACAGTCCTTCCCCGGTTTTTGAAAAAAATTACATTTCTGCCTCTAAGGTAATACAAAGCATGCTCAGATTCAGAGGACTATCACAATTAAATGTTGAAATGTTGGTTACTGGTAACTTACATGTATGGAAAGAAAATTCTAGTAAAACTTCCATGACTTGATGTTTTGTTTCATCCTTTTAACATCATCTGAAGAAGATACATGAATGTCTGTAAAGTCTGGATGTTTGTACATCAGGTATTGTGCCATTTAAAAAGGAAATTGCAATTTCATTTTCGCATTTCCTCACCACCATCCATTGCACTGTGACTAGAAGTCCCTACTGTGGGAACATGAGTTTCTTACCAGTCTCAGGACTAAAGCCGGTGAGCCTAAAATCAAGTTTCATTTGAAATTTTCCTACTGGCTTCTTAACAGACACATGCTTTAAAACAGAAACAGACAGGTATTTAGGCCTTTCATTTTTATACTTCAGTTACAGATTCTCATCCCATTGGTGCTGCTTTAAGACAATCCCTTATGCCATGCTAACACAAGCACTGTAATTCATACATGTCTTGGTCATCAGCAGAAATGAGACTTTCAAAAAAGATGTAGTGTTGTAAAATCAAAAATCCTGCAGAGCCTCATTGAGACACGTACATGGAAATCACTCCAACATATCTAACCTTAGATTACAAACAACAGTGAACAAAAATATACCAAGTTCTCACTTTTGAAGGTGTGAGTACAGAACGTGCACATCTTTAGTCTGCATTATTTAAGCAATTGCAAAATTCAAGCACCAAATGAAATTACTAGAACTCTATTACATATTCATTTTTTGCTAGAAACAGTTCATCAATTAATTATCAAACCAAAATGAAGAGTTTTATGTGTGAAAAGTAGTATTGCTTTAGCTGTCTTAAAATACTGTTGAAATGTTACAGATTTCAAGTTAGAAATAGCTGGCAGAAGATTTACATTTAATTCATTCCAGGAAAACAGAAGCAGAGACAGTGACTAGAAAATATTTTAGAGACTAGTATCAAAGAGAGCCTACCTTTAATCAAGGATGTGAACACGAATGCCCACACACAGAAAGCAGGGTAACACCAACACAGCCACCTCTCAGGATGCATTGATAGCAGCAGAATAGGGCTTCCTTTTGAGAAGAGAGGTTTGGGGAAAGGAAGAGAAGGCAAGAAGCCCCCTGGATGTTAAGTAGGCGGTACAAAGATGGATTTCAGTTTTGCATTTGCAGCAAACTCTGCAGTCTGCTGGGCAAAGCAAAGCCTTGCAGAGTTGCTTCCACTATCACCAGGCAAGGAGAGTGCTGCGCAGAGAGAAGGGAGTCGGGCAGCATCCTATCAGGTGACTTTTCACATTTCCAGTCACCCGCACCCTTGCCTCTGGGGGAATGTATGAGGCTGCAGGAGAGAGAGGGAAGGCAAGACACAGGGCGGCCAGCTGCAGCGTGGAGCAGGGGGAGGAATTCGCTCAGCCCTCCACCCTCTGTTTAAAGAACACTCATCCAAAAGCAGCTGCTTTAGCTATTGCCCGGAGCTCACCTGAGTGAGTCTGTCAGAACACGCAGAGATGAAAGAACTTCAGTTTCTTGGCTGAGAACTAATCTGCAGCAGGAGAAATGGATGCTATATGGTTTTAACACCTTTACCAGAAACCATTCAAACCTTGAAATAAGCACAGCATCATGTGATAGAATTGCCTGACGGTATTCTGAGTGAATAAATCTAAGGCAAGTAGATTTATTATTGCCGTCTGATAGGAACAACTAAGTATGACAAAAAAGTCAGCTCACAACATCAATTTTTCTATCATTTTTTTGTGTGTGCAGTTATTCCCATGCCAGTAGCCTGCCAGTGTGGAAATGGCACAGTAACAGAAAGGAAAAACATCAGGTGCTGTTACAGAAGTACCCAACAGGCCAAGTTCACCGGGACAGAGTGCTACTCTTAACCACAGAGGTTAAAAAAACAGACATCATGATCCTGTAGAGATTAATGCGTGTTCACTCCTCAAGCGTTCAGTATGCATGTGCTTGCAAGAGGAATGCCTGAAAAGAATCTGTAGGCAACGGGTCCAAAATGCTGAGGGCCCTGTTTAACTGCAGAGGAGTGAAAGGCAGCACAGGTTACTTGGTGCCATCCAGCCTCCCAGAGAGCAGCTTGGGTAGGGAATCTTCTTTATGTGCGCTCAATCCAGCATGAACAAGTCCGAAGGACTGGATGAATGATTTGATCAAAATAGAAATGCTGTTGATTTCCAGGCAGTTACAATGAAGTGTGGAGAGAACAGCCATAATCAGAAAAAAGAGTTTCCCCACACTGCAGAACAGAGGCAATACTGTAGCTCAGGATGAGAAAGTGATTTATCTTATCTTCTACAGAAGTTGTTAAAATATGGGAGGAGGGAACAGATTTGTCTGGAAGAAAGAGGCTCAGGAATGAGTTGCCTGCATAGAGAAGATATCTGAAGTGGGCAAAGTTGCCCATGGCAAATTTTGAGGAATGAAATGGCAGTCTTGGAGGATTACTAACAGCAGCCCTACTCCAGGGCTCACTGGAGTCAGGGAGCCTTGAGCAGAGTGATGAGAAAACAAAAAAAATCAAAACACAAGAGTGTTTGGGGGGCTGGGAGTCATCTTGCACTCTCAAAAGCAGCAGCAAACTAAACATGGTTGTAAGTGAAGACTACAAGGCATGGCTGAGGCATCTCCAAGCTGAAGTTAGATATAAATTCTCCTTACAAATGATTTTAAGATGAAAATGTGGGTTTCATCATAGTGATATTTCTGGTAAATTTCAATTTTGCCACATTTTCCAAGGAAAAAAAAGTAAAAGTTACAAAAATATTTTTGCTTTGTGTCTGGTTTTCCCAAGTTGCAATGTTTGTTAGAACGATGTTAACAGTCCAGGTCCATAACCTTGCGGTTCTCTCTTCTTATCCAATGGAGCTCATATTTCCTTCTTGAACTTATGCTTCCCATGGTGCACTGTGGCTAACAGAATTATGCAGCCACGCGGCATCACAAGGTGCCTGTGGCTGGCTGTAGTCATGGCATATGCACTCCTGTTAAAGTCCTGAGCTTGTACAAACATGACATATGGTAACATACTCAGATGCAATTTGAAAACAAACTGACCCCAAATTACAATGTTTTGACATTTCCAAACAGGCCAGGGAATCGGGTGCAAGACGTTAACATACCTGCAAACGCATATCTGAGTTAAACTGAAAGGTCTTCAGAGGTAAGGGTAATGACTGCATTTCCCCTCTGAAGAGGAGGAGACCAGTGGCAGGGCAGCTAGCATGGTGACCCTTACTGCCACACTCGAGGTAAAGAGTTGCTTTGTTATGGGGAGAAAGGAACTGGGGAAGCAGGCTGAGCTAGGAGGCAATACCAATCATTCTGTGGGCACATGGCAGGAGCGATTGTGCCACACCTGCCCTGCAAGTGTGTGCTACCCCTGGAGTGGGTGCTGCCTTTGGGAAAGGCTGAAGAGGAAGGCTGATGTTCAAACTGGGCCATGACAAGCTGTTGTTGAGGCATCCAGATGGAGAGTCCAGAGAGACCAGCTGAAGTACTGCCTCAGTGACAAGGAATTCAGCTGGAAGCGGAGCAAAATGTTTGTGAATCATTGGGACTAGGGAAGATACCTAATTGAATCTAACATGAATTGGCCAAGGAAGGTATCAACATGCCAGGGTCAAACAGCAAGCATGTACTGACAGGCTTTCACTCTTCCTTTGCCCTTCATTTGTGGAAGAAGGGGCTAATTAAGTCCCTTCACATGTGCTTTTACTCTCCAAGAACATACTGACTCAGAGCAAAATTTCTGGCTTCCTCTCTTCAGGTGAGGAGTCTCAGGCAAAAGAGGACAAGCAGCTTTCAGGGATGCACCAAATCTGCTCACTATAAAGATTTCTAGCACATGGATGCACTTTATCCCTGGAGCTTGAGATTGTAAAAGTTGCGTGGTGTTGACTGTGAAAAAAACACCATGACCCATATGAAGGGTTGCCTGTGCGCCCTGTAACTCTGGCTGAGGGCACATTCCCCGGTCCTATTGGCAATCCTAGTGACAGATCTTGACTTTTGGAGTCAGGACTGGGTTGGAATGTCTGATTTTTCCCTCTAAAGCTAAGCAGTTCACTGCTGGAGAGCCGTATCTGAATTGCTTGTAGGCTTTGACAGCAATGGGTTCACCTGCAGCAGGGCTGTGATGAACACATTTTCCATGGTGAGCCACTCATGTCCTTTCCACCTTCCGGAAAGACACTGGACCCACTGTGGGAGTTCATTTCGCAGCCTTGTCAACTGTTTGCTAACTACCACTAGGCAAGTGAGTTTGCACCTAGGGGCAACTGCTCCCCCTTCCACTGCTGGTCTACATGCACCGTGGGGGGATGAATCTCATCTCACTGTTTTCTTGCTCAGGGCTACCCATACATTTGCTTGTTAGGTCTGCGCTGATGTAGCTGTGAAGGTGGCAGGGATCTCAGCAGCACTGTGTGTTATGACTAGTCTGCTACTTACCACTTTTGCAAGCAGACAGCTGTTAGGGAAGCAATTAACTCAGCTACAGCTCACTCCTATCTGGGTATTCACACACAGCGCTTCCCTGGGGATGAGACACCTAATGCTAATAAAAATGATGACGAGGAAGGAAACTTTAATGGGATAGTGAAAGTATCAGTCTTACTGAAGCCACCTTTCTGACAGTTCTGTAGTCAACCTTGGATAGCTTGCGCATTAGCTAAGTTAAGGTAAAGAGGGAACTTGGTAAAACTCACAAACAGAGGGGAGATTTCTGAGAGTGGGAGATGCTTTAATTTGTGCAGGCAAATGAAGGATAAACTGTAAAGGCTGAGATGTGAAGCTGCGCTGCAGGCCCTGAGTGATGAAGGAATAGTTTAGTTTGCAGAGGTTGTTGTGACTAGTGCTTTTTCTGTGCCTGTGCTGCACGGACAACTCAACTGCTTGTGAACACTGACATTTTACCTTAAAATGCTCTGCTCTAATTCATGGCAGTTGGAGACCGTCACCTTCCAGGTCTTTCAAGCAAAGCTGCCATATCTTGTCAGGCATAACTCCAGTTGAGAGAGAAATAAAGCAGGCTTTTTAACCATTCAAGGCATTGCAGACCTTAGACAGGGAGGCAGAGGCCATCTCTGGGAAAACCCTGTGAAAGAAGTGCTCTATCTCAGAAAGCACTGGGCTTAAAGTGGAAATCACCAAGAGATGTTTTTCACACAAGTAGTTGGGTGAAATAGTCACAAAGATTTATACCTTCTGGAGGCAAAATTTCAGAATCTATTAACTGTGTTGTCAGAGTTATCCTTCACTAACAAGTGTTCATCTATTACTAAGGCAGGGCAAATCATTGCTCCCTGCGTGCTCCCTTCTTATATCATCCAGGAGGTGTTTTGTCTCAGCTGTTTTTCTTGGTTACTCCTGCTCTTTTTTTCTGAACTGCATTCCCCTAGACCTACTCCCTCCCCTCAACTCAGTAGGCAAATGCTTGTCTGATGGGCTTTAGATCTCAGTTCCATCTCCCACCTTCCCCATTTTTAAGTCCTTTTATTGCTCTCCTTCTCATACTATCCTTCTGTAACTTCATCATGGCACTGTCCTAATCTCCTGTGTCATCCCTCAGTGATCTGGCCTCTGCCTGCCTCCTTGCACTCACTTTCTTTTCCTCCCTCTCCCCTTCACCTTGCACCTGTCCATGCTGAAAACACTCCAATTACCACAAAGCCTTCCACTACCTGCTGGTCTCCTCCAAACCTGTTTCCTTCTTTTTTTCTTCCCTCTCATTTTTTTTATTCTCCTCTCCTCTTTATCTATCCATCTTCTTGCCTCTCTCTCTCTTGTGGATGAAGCAGCAGAGGATCAAGAGGTGATGAGAAAGACAGGGGAAGGAGAGAGTGGTAAATTTTCTCCTCTCTTATTCCTTTTTGTTCCTGTTACTTATTCTTTTCTCTCCCTTTATGCCTGCTACAATCTCTGTCTTTCTAGACCTCCCTCCTTTTCCTCTTTACCCCGATATCTGAGATCACTTTGTTTCTCCCTCTCTGTGCTCCCCCTTCTCTTCCTCCATTAATGTTTTGTTCTCTGAAGCCTGCTCCACCTGCCATAGCTTGGTGCTCCAACACTGAAAAGCACAACACAACGCACAAACATGCATTGGCTTCCACGGGTGCTGAAGCACCACCTCCCATGTTCACATTGAGACATGTGCGCAAACACCCTCACTCTCACACAACTCTGAATACATTATGTTGTCCTCTCACTTGCATGTGTGTGCACGAACAGAGCCATGCCCTTCTACCTATGTGAAATCTGGCATATCTTCTTCATAAATGCTTGACATAGAATCATAGAATCGTCTAGGTTGGAAGGAACCTTTAAGATCATTGAGTCCAGCTATTAACCTAACACTACCAAAACCACCACTGAACCATGTTGCTATGCACCACTTCTACTCCTCTTCTAAATACCTCCAGAGTTGGTGAATCAACCACTTTCCTGGGAAGCCTGTTCCAATGTTTGATAACCCTTTTGGTGAACAAATTTTTCCTAATACCCACTCTAAAACTCCCTTGGTGCAACTTGAGGCCATTTCCTCATGGAAATGCAACCGGCAACACCAGCCTGCTGAACCCTAAATTCTTTAGAGAACCAGTATTCCTACAGCTGCATAGAAACAATACCAACAGCAGCGCTTCTCCATTCCTTTTTTTTATTCTTCTTCTGTGGCGTGAGAGCCACTGGGAAATGGAGAAACACAGCTCTTTCTGGGGTGCTTGAAGAATAAAGCATTATACTGCTGTTTGCTCTGACCTTTCATATGCTGTACCTGCCTCGTCTGTGGCAATTACAGTCTCATCAGGGCAGAAGGTTTCTATTAACTTGTGCTAATGCTGAGTGCAGTTGGGATCCCCTGTTTTGTTTGACTCCTGGATACCACTGCAACAAACCGGGCTAATCAAGCATTTATCAGAAGAATATTAGGAATCCAGTTTTCACTGCCTCGTTGGCAGACATTCAACTATCACAGAAGCACTTCCAGGTCATTACCCTTTGCTGAGTGTTAGTACAGTCCAGCTTGTGAAGTCTCACACCCTGAAGAGTACATTCACACAGCTGGTTCACCTCCCGCGCTCCCTGCAGCAAATCCTGGATGTCACTCATGTGTAAGCCCTGGGCTTTGGCCTCTCTCCTGCTCTGGGACCTCATGTGCCAACAGCGTTTGCTCTCTGATCCACCAGGCACTGACTAGTGGCTTCTAATGTGCAGGAGATATGAAGCATGAGCGAGGATGGAACTTCAATGGCTACTGTGTGCAAATGTGTGCAGTAATGTGCTCATGCTTCAGGATGATTTATATTAAAGCATTTTTTTGTTAGGTTTTAAATGATGGGTGGGAAGAGACCTTGCAGCTTGCATTGATTAGAGCATTTCTACATATTGAGGACAGAATTTCTTTAGTTCAGTAGCTTCCTCTGTGATACAGTCCTTTCTTCCTTTTTCTTTTGTTTTGAAGAGATGGAACCACAATACCTCTGCCAGAATCCCCCTGCTGCCCCAGCTATAACGTCTGGAAAGTCAGGCAGTCATTACACACTGAGTAGCCAAGTACATTAATGGGGATGCCTGTTCCTATAATGCTACCTGCTAAGCAGCTGCAGTACCCACAGTACAACGCAAAGATCCATCTTTTATAAGCTGAAGCATCTCTGATGGCAACATCCTCAAAGCACCTTCCATTGTACATATGGGGTCAAATAGCATCACGGTTTTTTTAGCTACAGAGCCCTCCAGCTTGGGCTAACTCTTCTTTAAACTGATGGTGATTTACATAGGCTGATAAAATCTGATCCACTTCAAGGAACTAAAACCCAAATCAATCGTCTCTTTTTGGCTTTTCTAGCATTCTTATTAAAGCAAAAGTCCTCGGAGTATGTTTTCAACATGTAAAATACATGTTTCCACACTTCACTAAAAAACCAAATACCTTTTTTTGGCACAAACGTACTTTCACATTGTGGGGCGGCATGGACTGGATGTTTCTGTACCATTTTTTGACCTCTTTGCCAGACATGCCATTTCTCTTTAATCCCAAATGAAAATCAAGACACATTTTGAAGCAGCTCTGAAGGGACATAATGGAGATAGACCAGCAGACAATCTCTTTGTTTGTGCACATAGTTGTGATAAAATAAATAATGTAAAGACCACACAAGGCTGGGTAGGATCTTTTGGAAGCCACCTAATTCTACACTGACATCTGCAGTACCTCCAAGGATGTTACTATAGCCAACATTTTACTTCTAAGAAATTTAGCATCTCATAAGTAGAGAAAAAAACAAAGCAAGCAGAAGTGTAAATGGAAATTCTCAAAAGGATGCTCTGACATAATATCCTGAAATGATGGATTATTGGATTCAGTGAGTGTAGGGGGCTCGTCTAATGAGGATAATGGGTATAGTAGCAATATTGTTAGGGAAAATATGATAGCAATGAGTATGATGACTCAAAAGGGTATGCATCTTGGAATGAAAAGTACAGGATCAGATAGAGCAAGAGAGTGATGGGAATATGGCTGCAGTAAAGAGTCCCAGACTGAAGGTCTGAAATTTCCTAGCCTAAAAGGGATGGAGGAAAAGAAGAACATTAGGGGATTTAGCACAACAGGGAATGTTTCTTGGAAATAGGAGGAGCATGATGGCCCTAGAAAATAATTACTGGGGGACAATGTGGTTTTGTCTGTGTATAGCATCACAGACATCCCTGGCATCAAGCCAGATTAACATTCATTATAAATTGGCCTTGGAGAGGTCAGTGAGTAGACAGAAGAAAATATGTGATGACATAAATATTCTTTGAACAGGAAGCTCGGGTGAAATAAAGAACAGTTTTTCTATTCCTACTTCAACCATTAGCAACATATATAGAAAATAAAACCCTCAGAGAGGAAATAAGTTAAATACAGTATGTCTCCCAACTTTTATCCCAAAATCTGGAGTAGGAAGAACACCAAACACTTGGACAACCAGAAGAGAGAGATGTAGGATAAATCTTCTCAACATAGATGTATCTCCTGGAAGCTTCCTGCCCACTGCATGTCCAAGTGCAGCAGAGATAAAAAACACTTGACTACACAGTGATAACACCGTATGCATTCCTGTCTCATTAAATGTTAGATTCCACCTGGGATAGAAACCTCAGAAACCCACCACATCTAGACCAGGCAGCTTGACGTTCCTCTGTAACTCATTTTCTGTCAGAGGACAGAAACTGAAGAGAAGCTAAGTGAGGGAAAAGCTTTTGTCAGGTTGGACACTTAAGTAAACCTTTATACATAGCTGATATTGAAGAAAAGCCTTAACAATGCACTGGGTACTCTGAAAGCCTAGGTCCCAGCTGGCACCCCAGCCATTACCAAAAAAAGCAACATTTGAGGGAACATGTACATGCATGAGGTTAAAAATCCATGTCAGCAGGAATTCTGACATTCACTTCTCAGATTTCCCCGGTAATAAAACTAAGCCAACCTGCGGTACCTCTGCCTGAAATCTGAGACACTTCTCCCAGGTGACGAAAATGTTGAAGGACACAGTTTCTCCATGGATCATAAAGAGACCATAAACTTTCTTTGAGAATTGTTAAGACCTCAGTCTTTACTCCTTATTCTGGAATACTGGAATGATTTACAAATGTTTCTCTTAAAAATTCTTCATGTCTAGCCCCCCAACACCTCCCAGGGCATCACAACATTTTAATGGACACTGCAAGGGTGTTTGCTCAAGGTAAAGGGGACTCTGATAGAGAAGGATATCCTTCTGGAAGCAAGACAGGTGCTGCAGTATTTTGTAAGGGCTCAATATATTTAACACATACCTCTAAAAGTGTGTGTAAGAATTTGCCATATCCAGTGAAAATGAATGGAAAATAGCTGAGCAAAAATATAAAAAAAATATGAACTCCACACTACCATTTTCGTTAAAATGAGCCAGGGATCTGCGAAGTTTAAGTAAACCTGTTCTAGTCAGAGTCTGTGAGATGCTCTCATCCTTAGTGTCCTGTGGCTTTTGAAGAATCTTGTTTGGGATTATTTATGGTCGGTTTTGTGAGTAGTTTTGATCCCTTTCAATTAGCAAGTATTAATGTTATTTTTTTTAACCTGGCTTATTCCCTTTCTGCTCCTAAAGACCGTATCCCCACCCTGGAATAACAAAAGTAGTATTAAAAAAGTTGGATCTGAAAGAACCCAATATTCCTCTCTCCACCTGTTTTCCCAATGTGTCATTAAAGATTTCTGGAGTTTCTCAAAGCGATTGGGCAGTGAAGATGCAAGGGCAGCCACATATTCCAGTGTCAAAAAGACTGACTTTGCATGAGCTCTGCACAAACACACTGAGAGACATCCTGTCTTCAAAGGGATCAGTATCTAAACTGGCATAGGAGACAAGGCATGGAGGAAAAAAATCTCAATGGTGACATGAACACCTGGAACAGCCAAAGCGCTGAGCAATCATGGAATCAACTAAAACTGAAGAGGAAAATGTGGCCTTCAGGGCACTAACCACAAAGGGATACTTCCTGGACAATCATCCATATTCACAATCATAGTTTCATATGAAACTAAGCCCCTATTTCTGTTTCTAATCAGATTTCAATAGAAATTGGTCAGCAGGAGCCCTTCTGGCAAAAACTAAAGACACAAAATCTTGAGAAATTTTGGAGCAAAATGAATGATGGGAACAGGCAGGAATTTAGTCTGTCAGACCTCAATAGTTCTGTTACAATTCCACATGGAACTGAGAAATTGTGTAAATGTTTTTCTTTTGACTCCACGAAAACCTATCAAAGTATGCAGGTTTAGAGCAGCACTGATGTCAGACCCTTGGCATGCAATAAAGCACATTAAGTGTGCTTGGATTTCCCATCAGCTGAGAACTTTAGTCAGAATGCTTCTCAAAGGACGTTTTTCTTCTCCAGATGGAACTGGTGCAAGTCTCTGGTGAATTTTGTCCTCATTGAAAGAGAAAATTATTATCTCTGTGTTAAAACTGCGTCTGCACTGTGCCACAAACTTGTACTTAGATTGTGCCAGCACATCTTAGCAGTGTTGTTTTAAATAGCCCAGAGATATTTTTCTGAACCATTTCTATACAGTTTGTCAGAAAATCATCCACATTTTCACACGACATTTTCATTTCCTTTTAGGTAAAAAATGAAAAACGAGGAAACGAAGTATTTGGCCAAACCTAAACTCCCTGACAGTGCTCCTGGCAAGGAGCAGAGGAGCATGCTATGACTGTAGTGACATACAGAAGCCTTAGAATAGCAAGCAGCCAAGTGACATCTCCCACGAAATCTCATCATGACAAGCCTCCTATGTGAACTGTTTCAGTTTGGGGTTGATTTATATGAAGGGCAAGGAGAGGACTCTTTTACCCTTAGAAAGTGGTGCCATCCTTCTGCAAACAGAAATGCTTAGCCAAAAATCCAGACTTCAGCTGAAAATATTTTTAATCCACTTTATTCATTACTTAATTGCTGGCTCTCAAACAAAGTGTAGTGAGAAAGACAGCTGTGGGACTGACAGAATTTAAATCAATCACCATCTGCAAAGAACAAAGACACTGCAATGTAAGTGACCAAAGCTCCTGTGGTCTTGAAACATGCTACTTTGAGATGCCTGAGTTATGATTTTTGAGGCTGGCCTAAGTTTGCATGTGGAAGGACTGCACTTCAGGGCTGCCAAAGGAGGCTAGCTGCCCATTCCCATTTAAATGGATGACAAATTAAGATCTAAATTTTATGGTAATTCAGAAAGAAAGAAAAAACCCCTACCCTCTGCTATGTGAGGAGCAATCCCCCTAAGAAAACAGTAACTCGGTAACTGAAAACACAAGTGGGTGCATTCGGGTTAAAAAGAGGCAAGTGGCGGATCTTGCTTTTGATACGTTGGTCGACTTGCCCATCTCCCCTGTGGACACCTTCATATTAGTGAGAGAGGCATGGAAGCCATCAGCAAAGTTGAGTGACTTTCTTCTTTATGTAGCTTTATTTTTGTTAAATGACTGTCTGACAGCTACAAAGATCTGTACACTTCATTTAATGTATGGTTTTGTGAACCTTATGAGCTCAGACATTTCTAGGACAGGCTGAGCCATCAATACCTCTTGTGCCTCTGGCCAAAACGTGTAAGGAGAAAGTCTGATGTCATTAGGGTCAGACACCATCTTTTCTGTTGTGCTCTGAAACAGCAGGAAGGAAGAAGAGAGAAGGAAGAAAAGAGAATAACGGCAACCTCATAACGAGCGTCGTGACTAAGAGAGGGAGGAAGTGGAAAAATTAATTAAAAACATCCTCTACTTTAGTTATACAAGTATTGTCACTGCCTATTACTTATGACCAAGGCAATGTCTGAAGGGCACAGGCTTCAAGTTTTGTACACAGCCTTGTGATTAGACAGGAGTGTTTGGTGATGAGTTGCCATGCCACAGTTTTTGTGATGCAGTCTTAGGTTTAGGCAGAGCTGAGATATCCCTACCTTTGCTTCAGGCAGAAGTAGGTAATCCGCTTAATGGGAGATTAATTCTAACTCTAGCTATCCAGAAATGGGGTGTCCATTTCAAGGCCTTCTCTGTTATCAGTGGAAGAAGATTTGCTGCTGCAGAGTTTAACTTAAACCAAGGACACCTCAGAGCCTGTTCTGCAGGGACCAGCGAACTCTGCCTTCTGGGTAGCTTAGGTTAGGCCAGACAGATCCCACCCTTTTTCCTCCCCTTGTTTCATCTGGCACAGCAGGATTGCAATGCTTTGATTCTTAGATGTTCTCTAGACTCTGAGACTGGCACAGACTCTCCATTTGCTGTATGCTTGTACCACCAGACACCCTCTACAATTTGCAAAGTAGGCAGTGACAAGGAAGATGTTCACGTGGATAATACTTAGGGCAGACTTACATGAACAATGAGAAGAATTTGCATCACTTAAGGAGAAAACTGGGTGACAGAAGTGAGTAAAAATATGGCAATTCCTTTGCAGGCCTCCAGAGGCTCTGCAGCAGGTCCTACGTTTGCTTCCTGTGCTACATGCCTTAAGGCATTGTAACTATAATATAGTACATATATTGTATTTGAGCTCATGACTCATCTATATGAATATCTAATAAAGCAAAAATTGGTGCAAAACATATGATAATAAACAGTAATACAGTTGGGCAGCAGAGTGCTGTAACTAACTATTGTGATTTGCTTTTTGGCAGAGCATCCAGCAGCACATTATTAAGAGCATTTTAAATCAGCCTGCATTACTTGCATAAGGAGAATATAAATATGCAGTCAAAATCTAAGCTGAAGCATGTGTTGAGTTTGAATGTGCAAAGCAGGCCAGGCAGATTTCAACTGTCATTCATACATGCTACAAAAGATGCAGCAGTTTTGAATCAAGAGTGGTGAAGAAAGTAAATATAAACTGGCAGGGCACCCCTTGCCTTCAGGGGTGCAAATTCAGCAGTAAAGTTCCAGAGCCACAAATGCAAACATTAAAGGAAAACACAATGAAGAGCAAGAAGTGACACCAAGTGGCAACCGTGATCCACAGGGCATCACAGCAAGTTGGTGCCATGTCAAACATCAGCACCAAGACAGGCAAGAGCGTGTCAGTGCTTGTCTAACATATTTACATTGTCAATCACCTGCAGCTTGACAAGGAAGAGCAAAGGGTGAAATTCCTGGAGTAAACCCACGAGGACTGAGCAGCAATGACAGCTAACATCTGCTGGAATTAAAACGTCGTTGGCTCATCCAACAAGACCCCCTAGTTTAGAGATGGCTAGAAGACTTGCAATTCAGACAAGGTCAAGGTTTGAAAGAAGTCAAAAATAGAATGAATGGACACATTTTTTGCAAAGACACCTCATTTTCCTTGGCTGCCTCTACAGCCAGTAGGAATTTTTCAAGTATCCTAATTTGTGTTTTTTAAAGTGATTTCTCTTGAAAAGAAAATGGTTAATTTTGGGAGGGGGAAAACCCCCAAATTTAAAGCCAGTTTGATAAACATCTCTAGATTTTACTGCCTTGGTAGCCTGTACCCACAGTATACTTTGTTACTTGTCACATAAAAAGCTATCAAAGAGATTACAGAGCTCTATTTCGTTTCTATCGTTTCTATAGTTTGTTTCATCCTTCCACCTTTAACCCAAAAATTACTCTGAAGAAATTCTTATCAGTACGGCTGAAGTTTGCAAAATACAAGCCAAAGAAGAGGATATAGTTTGGAAAGTAGACATTCCAGTGCTGCTCCTTTGCATCTCCTTTTCCCCCAAAAAGTCATCCTTTCTCACCTATTTGGTCAGACAGAAACTATGAGGAGTAACATAGAAATCTGGGAGCAGCAAAATGTGCCCCATGCAGAAAAATGAAGCCACCATAAAGAAAAATAAAAACACAGGATGTCATCACTCCAAGGAGACCTGTTTTCAGACAGCAACCTCTTATTGACAAGAAACGGAGCGTTGACTCCCCTGATAAGGGGAATATATATCTGTGTGGTTTTGTGTGTGCATGCATATAAATCTAATCATGTTGATAGGTTGGGAAGGCCCTAAGACTGCAAGGCATACTTGAAACTGATGCATTGTGCTAGTCTAAACCCTCTGATGATCCTGTCCTGTCCAGATTAGGCTGCATCACAGCGTGTAATGGTACAGAAGCATATGCCCATAAAATCCCAAATGAGTGTGCAACGCTTATGTCTGTTGAGCTGCTAAAGCTGCTTTGGACTTCAAAGGAAAGCAGTTGTGCTCCAGTTCAAGGAGTTTACCAGTTCATTTTCAGAAAGTGGTAAAACTGAGAAGTCTAACCGTGCCAAAGAATTTACAATGTCTGTTCAGGAAACATCTGCAAACCCCTGAAGCTGGATGACCTTGTGTTCTGTTTTAATATATTGTTTGAACTTCAAAAATTGCATTTTCAACATGTATTATTTCAAGAGTTCTGTTCCTTGAAAATGAGTATTCAGTTAACTTGAGCACATCCACTCCACCACTGTGCAAATGGAAAAACCTTGCCTGAGAAGTGTTCCCATGGATTATCTACCCACAAGCATAACCTACAACTTCTCCTTGGACCAAAACCTGTGGACAAGCATAGCAACAATCTTTCAAGCAACACAACAAGTCCTTCTTGCTTTAGCCTGGGTACCGCTATGCACGTCTACTTTGCAGGACTTGTTTATCTCATTCTGTATCAAGCTAAGCATGAACACAAGTCTGCAATGCAAATCCCAAGCTTTTCTTTTCACTTGAGTGCACTCATTTTTTTAGCAGGCACTTCCTGCCATTACAAAAAGCTTCTAGAGAGCACTGTATAAAATGGTGGAGAAGCTGTCAAGAGGCCGTTGCCCTGGGACTGGTCATTGCTTTTTTAGAAGAAGGATGGGCCTTCTGGGGAAGCTGTATGAAATGCTGGCATGAATATTCTGCACTGTCATTTCCAATGGCAATGAAATGGGAAGGTTATCACAAACTCTCACTATTTATTTATGGCTTGTGTACAACTGTGACTACAGGTAGGTCTGTCAAGATACAAGATCTGCTATGAGTCTAAGCCAGGTAGTGTAGGGGAGGGGATATGCCCGAGAATTGTATGCACGTACTTAAAGAGACCTTTGGGGAGCATAGAGGAGAGGCACATCCATTTCACAGGCAGCTAGAGACTGTCCAGCCCTGGCGGGGTAAGGGCACTGACTTGTTCCTCTAATATGCTAGCATTAAGCCTTTGCAAAACAAAGTAACACGAGTTAATAAATCATTAGGCGAAGTATTTCCAGTGCCTTTCCTGAACTTTATTCCTTCAGTTTTTAAGTATCTCTCAGTGGCCTGTTACTCTGCTCTGTTCTTCAGTTCATGACTGAAATAGAAAGGCTGCAGAGCTGCGGGGAAGATACTGATGGACAGCTCTGCAAATTGTTCCAACTGAACCATAAAACTGTCAAACAAATGATACATGTTAGTTGTGATGGCCCTATGCCTCCCAGAAATAAAGTGGATCCTTAATGGAAGACTTTGGTAAGGAATTAAACATTAATTAGGACTTATACAAGATGGATATAAAAGGGATTAGAGACAAACCACACGTTTGCTGTGGCAATGGTAGAATCAAAGGCAGAGCATTTATTTCTGAACTTTGGCTTCTTGACTGATTATGAGCAATACAAACCTACAGCTAAGAATATCATGTGGCAGAGGAAAACATCTTTATTCCTTGTTTTGAAAGGCGTAGTGGCCCTATGCCCTTAGTTTTCTTTACCTGCTTCACAAGCACAGTGCTGGGAGAGTACTTATGTTCTCAATTATTGACATGGTTCCTAACTGGAAGAGCTTCTAATGGGTTACTTCATCAGCTCATATGATGGCCACAGGAGGTCTAATATGGAAAATAAGGCTATAGATGTCAAAGTGGCAAATAGCTTTGTGATGGAGATATAGTTTTAATTGAGTACAGTTGTTTTGAGTTATTTAGACAAAATAAGCCAATGAAAGCTTTTCAAAGGCCTTAAAGAGCAGCCATTCTGATTTTTCTAGAGGTCTTTGTGATTTGTTATTATTTTTGCCTCTGCCTCTCCACAGCCCACGTAAAATATCAGTTACAATCCATGCCCTGTGGAACAAACAAGTGAGAATGTGTAAACCCTGTGCCTTTCCACTTTTGGGACAGGCTTCCAAATCTGTATTAATTAGTATGTTGACTGGCATTTAACCTCAACTTAGTGTTCAAATCATGAGTCATCATTGACACTAACACCACCAGCATCACAGATTTCCAAAACTTGCTGTCAGACCGAACACAAACGATTTTAATTCCAATTCACAAAAAAACCCCAAAACCCACGTGTCTGTTGGATTCTGTTTACCAAGCATTATGACAAATGATAAGTTAATTGACCCATTAAGAACAGATACATAAATAATAAATATTCCCTCCTGGATCAGCTGTGAAACAGAAGCTGACACAAATATTGTAGCAACTGGAAGCACCTGGAAACTTTAACCACAGCTCAAGTATTTGCTCTTGCCCAGCTACAAGTGACTGGACTCAGTCTCCATTTGTTTAGTACCATGAAGTACAATTCAATTCTGTGAAAGGTCCACTGGTTAACATTCTTTGAACAGTAGCACACAGTACTACCACTGTTGGACCATAGAATTTGAAAGTTTCCCTTCTGGCCTTTAGCTATTCCCACTCATGCAGAAGAAAGGTGTGCACAGAGAACAAAACAGATTCACCGTGCTTCCCTGTTCAGACGCAGTGCACAGAAGGAATCACAGAGTTGCAGACAGCGTGGTTTCCTCTTCCAACTAGACTCAAAACTTCTGATAGGCACTTCTGCATGGCACTTCTGAGGCCATGCAGCTTCTTCTGCTGCTGCACTGCTATGAAAACTACCCCGTTTGCCAGCTCAATGTCTCCAATGAAAACAAACTCATCAGGGTTCTGCCTGGTCCTTACACAGGCATGAATCCTTTCTCTTCCATCCTGGTAGGCACATTTTCTTCCCCATATTCAGAGCCAAGTTCCTGATAGTTGTGCTTTTCTGAAGCCACATGGCACTCTACCTGCTTTTGGACATACAAATTTTTGCCCACCCAAAGGTATGAGTGTTGGCGAGAAAGAGTTGTGGTTTTCCCCTTCTAACTTCAAGGTTACTCTGCGTGAACATTACAAAGGCTTTGTGCATAAATACAGATTAAGCTTTGCTGAGCAGAGCAGAAAAGTGAATTAAAAGAGCCCTGCCTTCAGCTGCATCTTTGTGACACCCAGCAGAGACAGTTTTGAAAAAGACCATGCTGCCCAGAAGGCTTCCCGGGAAATTGTCATGTCTGACATGGGAGGGAACCATCTACACATGCTCACAAGCTGCCCAAGATGTGCTAGACTGTCACAAATTTATGAAAAAGCCTTGTATCTGCTTCCAGTCAAGGACAACACAAGTAAGAAACAGGAGCTGACACTGAATGTGCTCTTCTAAGAAACCTCCATATATAGAGATTGCAACAAAAGGTAAATCTTTTACCTCTGCATGAGACTTGGAGAAGTTCGCTAGAAACTCCTCCAATGTTTCATCTCTTTGTATGCTTTTGGCAGAGTGACCTGTGGATATCAGCTACTCACCCTCTGCCCACCCTGTGCGCTGATGCCTGTTCTAGGAGCAATGATAGCACCAAAGACTGTTCAAGGTTTGAGGGATAAATCTGTTCTTTCCTCCACACTCAGCCTCCCTTCCTCAAAGCAAGAGGTGGAACATGCTCTGACCATAGGTAAATGCATGCAAATATTCATTCCACCAGAAGACCTAAGGGACTTGAAAGAGAATTGACTATGTGGGGTGCCATACAAATAAATGGTAAATTTTGCCCTAAGGAAATGATGCAGCCAGAGAGGAAATTGAGGAGATAAGGTGGCTTGTGAGAAGTAGGCAAGGCAGTGTATCATCCTTTGCTAGCCAACATAGTGCTCTCTCTCCTATACACGACCACAGTTGTAACAGATATATAGAAGCTGACTGCTATGTAACATCAATGACATTCTTTCTGGTATGCATGCAACACTCTCCCTACATTATAAACCAAATTTTGCTATGCGCAAAAGGGAACACAGATTATATGCAGACCTCAGAATTTATCATTAATCTAATTAAGGTCTTCACAGTCTAACTAAAGTACAGGAGATCGCTATCGTTAGTTCATTTACAGTAATATTAACATCCTGAAAACAAGATTAAGACTGATAGACACTAAATTCCTAGTATCTATCCCTTTTCTCTGCCCTTACGTTTAGCCTGCCATTGTCCTCCTGAGTGCTAAGACTCAGGGAGGACATAAGCTCTCCCTAAGCAAAAAGTGGATATCACACTGGCATGCCAATTTCTTCACCAAAGGTAGGCTAGTGGTTAAGCCCTGTAATGCCTCTCCATTATTAGTACTTAGTTATTGGAAAAAAAAAATCCAGACCTGTCTGTTATTTCCTCCCAGGCCTAAGAGCAGAACTCATGTTCTGGATGATTTTCTAGGCTTTGGGTTCCATACATTATGGAAAGATTCTTGTTCCTGCCACGTGGCACAATTAGATGGCTATGTGACAAAGCAATCTTGGCATTTTCAGGGATGATTTCTGAGGCCAAATTTGTAATTCGATTAAGTGCTGAATTCATTTAAGAGCTGGAGGCATCTGAACAGAAGAGCCCCCCCCTCCCACCCCCCCCGAAAAATTTGCTGTGCACTGGTTTCCTCTGTATTGTGCAGGTACTTTTTGACAGGGAAAAAAGAACACAGCAGGAAGAGCTCCCTGATAAACCTGAAGGAGCCTGATACATCGCTGTTCCCCAAAGATCTGCAGGGACACTGAAGGGAGAGCAGCTGGGCCCAAATGCTTTGCACAGCCTTTCTGCAAGGAGTGACTCAACTCAGGAATAACAGGCTTTACATTTCTTAGCTGTCCAGACTAAGACAGCGGCCAGGTAACTGGGAAGCTGGTAACAGCATAAGCATACTGTAAAGGGCCAGTGCACAGTGCAGCTCTCCTGCTACTTCCCTTCCATTCTCCCACCTTTTCCTCTGCCCATAAACCTCCTCAGGAATGCCTCAGCACAGGAAGAGCTCCAGGTCTGTGCAGGGTGACAGGAGGAGGCTGCTGTAAAATCCCCAGTGTCCTTTGATGGGGAGTGTCAGCTGTGGGAAAACTCCCTGGTAAAATGCTGCACAGAAAACGTCCTGCTGAGCACTTCTCAGCCCCTGCATGAGCAGAAAGTCAAAGGCAATAGGGGACATTCCCCTTGGCTAGGGTCTTTATGAGGGCTCTGCCTGACAGTCTCTAGAACTATATTTATAGGAAGCTGGACATAGGTGTTCAGCTCTGCATCAAACTTTTACACCTGGGAAATTGCTTGCTGGAGGTCATCTGTGGTAATCCTGGCATTTGCCCTGTCCCTGGGAGAAGAGGCTTGGGAGAGCTGCAGAGCAGGCTACTAGGTTTCACTGGTGTAGCCTGGTGTTTGGCCTGCAAATGCTCCCAGGAACATGTTGGCCCAATTGCCTACCTTGGTTGGGAAAAAGCAAACCACTGTCCCCAGATGCTCTCCATGCAGCATCCCTGCAGATGTTTTGGGAACAGAGGCATATCATGCTCCTCCACAGGGAGCAGGTAACTCTTTCTGTGGCAGTTTCTTTCTCTGGCAGGAGGCACCAGGGAAGTTCTGGTGAGCAGGAAATACTTTCTGTTTGGAATTCCAGTTCTTCACAAGAATTACCTTGAAAAGCCTTCTTAGCTGCTTTCTCAGACATGGCATGAGAAGCCTGGGGGTGATGCAGAGATGCTCCCAGTTCTCTGTCTCTCCTTTGGCAAGGGGTTTTGTCTTATCTTCCATCTCCCAACTTCTGATCTGATGTGTTTGATGTGCTAGATATAGCACTTTGCCATGCCTTGAGGGAAACTGTAGAAAACAAGGGAGACAGTCTCTTTAGCCACTACCGCAATCTCTGAGAAGGACCTTCTTGGAAATGCTCTGTAGGTCATGGTCTTGTCAGACTCCTGGGGAAGAGTCTTTCCCTGAGCTTTGACAGACTCTTCTTTAAAACACCAACAGGGTGCCATCTGCATCCATGGCTCTGTTGTGTTTCAGGACTTTCTACAACACGCTTGATAACATATCTGAGAATGGAGAAGGTTTCCTGGTCTAAGAAGGGAGAAGGCTTCCTGGTCAAATGAATATAGTTTTGGTTTGTCACCTTGTCTTCCAGATGTGACTTTGAAATCAGCCAAGCTGAGACAGAACAGCTCTGTTATGACAGTCCCTGAAGGAAAGTCAGGGTGGTCTCAAGGGCTCAAGCCTTCCTGATGCCAATGGGGAAAGTCTGTGGTAGGAAACCATGGGGTTTCTCCCTTGCAAATATATTTTTGCTGAAATTTGCTGGTAGGTCTTCGTTTTGAGGCTCAGATTTTGCCTCCTCTGTAAGGGATAGCTTCAAAACTATTGCAGCTAGGTGCTGGAGGTGCTGTTATCTGTGCTTGCCCTGCAATGAACCCTCCACACTTAAAGGCAGCGAGGTGCAGCATTGCTGTTAATAAGCAACAAACCAAAGTATGATGTTTGGCAGTCAGGTGTTCATCTCCTCCAGCTTATCGCTCTGGAGGAGAAGCCAACAAGAGAGGCAACATCAGCGAAGTTCTTCCCCCCATCTTTTCAGCTGGCAAAATGCCCGCAGCCCTCATTGAATCCCAGGTAGCAGCACTCACCCCAAAGGCAGTTGTTGCCCCAGCTCGGGGTGCAGCTAGCAGCATAGGGCTGACTTCCCTGCCTATTGGCTCCCAGATGTCAGATCCCACTTGAGTTCGCACTTACACTGCCTGTTTAACACCTTCCTCAGGTCTTCTCAGAAACAGAGAGTTTGGAGGAAACAAGTATCCCCCTGCAGAAACCTCGTTGCCAAACTGGCATTTCCTGTAAGGATAAAGGCAATTTCTTAAATACCCTGCATGGAAACCTCACTAGAGCTCAGCGTGGGCCTTGCTGCTCTTGCAAGGCAGTGGAATACTGGAGCTGAGCCACAGCATGTGCAGTCCTGGGGAATTTAGGGAAATCACCCTTGCCAGAATCAAGTCACGCTGCCAGATCACCATTCCCACCTGAGCCTACAGGAGGTAACGCTATTGCCTGAATCTTGTCTGTGAGCCTTGGACACTCACAACAAGTCCCACAGGGACTGAAGGCCTCAAGAGGCAGATGAAGCTGCAGAGGAATAACATATCAGCAATCACAACCAAGCCACTTTCCAGTTTCTTAAAGATGGGGCCCAGTTTGCCACTCCTTCGAGACAGCGAACCTCCTGGCTCAAGGAGGATAACACATGGCATAAACTTAGTTGTGCAGAGCCTTTTCCTAGTTGCAATATTCTTGAGCTGAGGAGTCTGTCTGACTTCCCCTCTGGTAGCTCTGGCATAACTGCTTTGGTGAAAGGGGCTGAAATACCCAAGCTTTTGGGGTGGCAAATTTTGGTTGCTCTACTAAGACTGATAGCTTTGATTCCCATCAACACAGTTGTTGCTTCATTCTCTTGTTGGAGATCATCTGCAGCCCAGCTCTTTGCCTGGCAGCTCCCTGCAGTTTCCCTGTCACAGGGGCCCACGATTTCCCCTGCTAAATCCTGCTAAAGCCCCTCTTGAAATCAGACCGGAGTACCCCATCCACACACTTAATCAGAAAGAATGAACACAAAACGAGATGCTACCAGAGTTATCTGGGGATGTGTAAGGGAGGCACAGTTCCCCGCATTTTTCTTCTAGTTGGCAAGGCTTGATGAGATTCATGAAGGTAGTACAAGATGTAAAAGAGAGGGATCCTAAGGAAGAGAGTCCCACATCCATGGAAAACGCAGTCCTGATACACGCTATAAGAAATAAACATCTAGAGAGTCAATTTACAGCCTTTCTGCTATAAAGTGCATTTAAAGCTTTCTTGCCACACTGACATCAATAAACACCTTTAGACCGAACAACCGGACGTGGTTTCAATTCTGCCAGTACGTTCTTACGGAAAGGGCTGTTCTGACCGCCACATACTGCTAGTGCCCCCTCCTCCGGGTTTGTCAGCTCAGGTCACCGGGGCGCAGCAACAGCGTAGGGGTACGTTTCCCTCATGCGGAACGTACGAGAACTGCAGCAGCAGCAACTGGGCGACCAGCCACCTCAGTTGCGCTTCCTGAAGCGAATTAAACGAGCTCACCACAGGGCCGGCCGCCGGCAGCCCTTGGGGGCGGGCCCCTGGCGTCGCTTCTGTGGCGCGTCGGTAACGGGCGCCGGTGTGGCTGGGCCCGGCCCGGCTCCCCACGCCGCCATGGCCCCGCTGCTGTGGCTGGCCCTGCAGCTGGGCGCGGGGTGCGCGGCCTGCCTGGTGGACGTAGACGTGGGGCGAGCGGAGCGGCCCCTGCAGCACTTTTGGAGGAGCACCGGCTTCTGGTAAGCGCGCAGTGCCGGCGGCAGGCCGCGCAGCGCCGGCGGGGAGCGGCCGGGGTGAGAGCCGGCCTCCTCTGGCCCTCCTCAAGGAGAGGATCCCCAGGGTGTGAGGACGCGGCCTTTCTGGAGGAACGTGGGCTTTTCCGGGCCTGCTGCTGTGGGATCAGAGGGCGCGACACCTTGCGCCCTTTGCTGCGGAGCCTGTCGTGTGTCACCTGCGTGGAGCTGGCAGTGGGACGTGGCCAGTTAACGTGAACAAAGTGGGTCACAACAGAGGGCTGGGTGACAAGATAGGGCTGGTCCGCATCCCCTCTCTGACTTGCTCCCTTGCCTCCAGGGTCTTCGAACACATGAAGTCCTTCCTTATCCCCAGCGCAGCACGAATGTTGATACTCGGAGCTCTTTGCCTTTCCTTTTCAGTGTTTCCTTTGCCACGGTCCCTAAATGGGCCTAGGCCAGGCTTCCCTGCCTGTTAGTTCTAGGAGTTTGTTCTTCTTGCAGAACACTTTCAACATGCACCATCTTCCTGATGTGGCCAGAGAGGCTGGTGGATCTAAGTCAGGGGGATGGGTGGGAGCATGCGTATATCCCAGCTCCACCGCTTTGTATCCTGGTAGTGCTTCGCTTCTCAGAGAAATCCCAGGCTTGCTGAGCTAGCTGGGGTTGAACAGCCTTCAAGTTTGGTGAGGTATGTGAAGGCTTCTAGCAGGATCAAAAGCAAGAGACGGTATATTCCTCAGTCGTGTTGGTATCTTACTCTAAGGTGATTATGAGCTCCTTCATTCAGGCATACAGTGGGTTAAATAACAGTTGTAGGAAAAAAAGTTGCAAGAGGGATGGAATCATCAGCGTGTGCTTTGGACAGACAAAAAGGAATTTGTGCATTTTTTTGTGTAGTGCTTAAAGGTAGCCTAAGACAAAACTTGAAAAATTTTCCAGTACTTTTCCATGTTGGTGGGAAAATGGAATGGGACCTAAAATACATTCTAATAAAGAGAAACGTTTGGGCTTTCTATAATTTTATTTTTCTTTTGCTGTTTCATTTTTTTGTTTTGATTTTTGCTTGCAGTGTTAGGAAACATTAATGAGAAACTGCCTTAAAAAACAGTGTGTTTTGCCCATTTAAACTACAGCCCAAGAAACACACATGATTTTAATTGTACGAAACAAACTTTGGAAAGCTGCAAACATGAAAAGCATGTGGGGGAAGGCAGAGGAGCAGCTGCAGAAGCAGAGGCTCTCCATGGGTCAGCAGCTATTCGGTTATAACATCTGGCCAACACTGGTGTTTCGCAAGCTGTAGGATCCCAGCTCCCCTGAAAGCTCACACTGTGACGGAACTGGATTCCAGTTATTAAAGCTTCTTTTCTACATCAGAGTTTCAAACAGTTGGGCAAATACATAGCTGTGGATCGGCAGTTGATAAAGCCGGGGGGACTGCAAGGCTTGATGTTCTCTTGGGTGGGCACTTTCCCCACAGAACAGGAACAGACAGATACTGATACTACCACTAACAAAACCCACTGTTTTTCCCACTTTTTTCTTTATCTCATCATGATTTCTGCTAGATTTCTCTCTAGCAGAACATGAATTTTGGAGTATTTATTCAGCATGGACTAAGTAAAAATAAGTGAATGCTTTATGCCTTGATTTCTGTCTTTGCCTCTGCTTGAACTGAAGGAGGTTTCAATCTCAAGAGTGGTAGTAAAGCACTCCTTCAAAAAACATATACATTATATGTATACGTATATGTGTATGTATAAAAAAATGACATTATCCACTGGAACAATTAAAAAGACCCAAATGACTGGTACATTTTTAGAAAGAGTGGAGTTGGTAACTTCTCAATCTCACTTGTGTGACTTGAAGGCATCTCAGGGAGATGGTTTTTAAGTGCCTTATATACTGGTGAAGTTGCACAGAGGGGCTCACACGTGCTGGGTGATTTGTATGAAGCGCTACGAGGATGTAATCTGTGTCAAGATGTGCACTTTCAGATAAGGATGCAGGAGATGGGGTAGTAGATAGGCAGCATCTTATCTAAGACAAAAGTTGCATCAAGTTCTTGTCCAGGTGGGGTAAAGCTGTTCCCCTTTTGCGCACAGGTGGTAACACAGAAGCAGGTTCATTCGGTTTGGTCCTTGGAGGTGGGTTGAATATTTGGAGGGCTACAGAGCCGGAGAGGATGACAGTCTGACTCTTCCCAGCATAGTTACAGTCCGTACAGAGCTGATCCACCCATCAGAGAAGACAAATCACAGTAGGCAAAGCATAAACAATGTTAGTTTTTCACTTATGCAATTACTATACAGTCTGTAGTTAGAGCACAAGTCACCTGTCTATGCAACATGAAGACACGTGGAAATATTTTACCAAACCTTGGGGACAATGTTGGTTTATCTTTCTTGTAATACAAATGCTTTAACACTCAGGATTTGCACATTATCAGAAAGCTTAATGAGAACCTATAAGGATGCCCAAACTCAGTGAACTGGACAGTGTTCTAAATTTCTGACTTGTGGAGGGTAGGGGTGATATCTTCCTCCATTTATCTGTGGAGATAGAGGCAGAAGAAATTTGCTGCAGTGTTATGTTAATTTCAGTAGAATAAGTAGACATGAAAGTCATGATCATTTCTGTATAGCCGTGAGCAGGTTAAACTGCTTAGAGTATCAAACATAGAAACCAAACCTCAAGCCACATATTGCTGTGCTTCCTTATGCTTAGGAGTGAGGTGAGCATGGCGGAAGAATGTGGAGGCCCTGAGGGTCTAATTCTGCTTCTAAGAATGTAGCTTCCACAGCAAAGCAAGAGTTGGTGTCATTGCATGGACATCAGTAGGAAGCCCATATCTGTCTTACTGCAGGCCTCAGCAAGTCTGACTTCCACTCCAAAGCCTAAAAGACACTGAGTTCCCTTGTGATTAGTTACTCAGAGACAAGGTGACTGCCAATGTATGGCTTCTTCAGGCTAGTGCTGCCTGGCGTTGCTATCTGTGCAGCAATGACTGTGTGTAATCCTTTCCTTTGAGCATTGCAATGAGATGCACCCAAGTTGTGTTCTGCTTTGGCAGACTACATGCGTAGCCAGTTAGCCCCAAATAACCTGCAACTCCATATTGGTTTCATCTCATGTTAGACAGTGCTTGTCATGCCAGAGAGCATCTTGGAGGTGGTATGGGGATAGGGGTGTTTGGATACCCAGTGGAGCTGCCAGTTAATGTTGAAATGTGTTTCTTTTCTGTCCCTCCTATCCTGAAGCCCTCCTTTACCTCACAGCCGTGCTGACTTATTTGACCTGAGCAAAGACCAAGAGATGAACCTTGCCTACGTTTCTTCTGTTCCGCATGGTGGCATTGAACAAGTTCGAATTCACTGGTTACTGGAATTAGTTGCTCTCAGGTAAGCAAACACCTCAAGTCAAAATCCGGAAAAATGTGACGCATTAAAGTGCCCAACAGCTGCTCACTTTGATATATTTTTAGTATAATTGCAACCTGGGCATGTCTTTGCTTCCTTGTAAGTCAGGTAAGTGCCAATGGAGGATAATCAATTTGGGGGTGTATAAGATTAAAAAAGAGAGAGTTTGTGTTGAGAAAGATGGGGCTAACCTGTATGCATTGTGCCCTAACAACAGATTAAGGATCAGTTTAAGGTTTCCTTTTGTCTGAAGAATCTTGTGGGTGTGCTGGTCAAGTTTTACCGAGGCCATCTCAGGTCATATGCTACAGTCATTCCACATCTCCCTTGCTGCCATGTCTACGCCTCAGCATCTTGATTCCCAGTTGTACCACGACCTCTAGAGAGGCCTCAGGCTAGCAGAAATTGGTTTCATGGACCATTGCGTGTACAAGGTTCTAGTGCAGCTTTTTTTAACTGGGTGCATCCTTTCTAAAATACTGCTTGGCACAGTCTTGAAAAGAGAGCTCTAGAGGAGTCTCTCAGTGGTTCCCTAAGCAAGGAAGAGTTCTGCTTTGCAGTCAGGGAATCTATGACCAATGTTACAGAGGGAGCTCTATGGCTGGATTCCAGGCAATGGTCATTCCAGCGGTTTTCAAGACTCACACTGATGTTCACTCTCACACTCATTGCTGCTGTTCCTTCGAGTCCAGCAGAGTTTGATCTTAGTGCAGTAACACCAGCAACTACTCAGTACTGAGAAGAGCTGCTGGCAAAAACCAGACTTTGAGACTTTGGTTCCTGTCCACATCCTAGCTGTTTGCACGTGTACCTAGGGGTCCTCCTGGCCATAGGCCTACTTTTAATATTCAGGTCACAGTGTTATGCTCCCTTTCTAGGTTAGATGGGTCTTTGGTTGAAATAGGGTGATAGGCATAAATTCAGTCCATTCCTTACCAAACCATTTCAGGTGGCAATCCTGTCCCAAAGAAGACTTCTCACCCATCCTGTTGTGTGCTTTGCTAGCCATTAGCCCTTCTAAGGACAGTGCTGAGGGACGAGAAAGATACCTGACTTTTCCGTCCTTTAATTTAGGAGATATGGTACAGCAAAAAACCCCTCTGATTAATGAGATGAAAACAGGTCTGACTTAATGAGAGGTCCAAATGAAAGCTGCCACTATTTTATTACTACTTCTATCTTCTTTCCACTTAACTTGGGAGGGTTTTTTTGCATCCTGAACCCACCTGTGCACTGCATCAAGTGAGTGACAGGTAGTGACAACTAAAACAAGGTGACTTTAGAATAGCCTCTTTCAAAAGGATTCATATACATAATAGCATTTCTAGTTCTAGGGAAATACATGTCAGACTTTTAGGAGGACAACGTTGGAATTCCTTGATTTTCAAGTCCCATTTAACTCGGCTTAAACACACTCGTACCAATATGCCTGCTGGTAAGAACCAAATACAAATTCCTAGAACAGGAGTGATTGGTCTGTGAGGAAAAACGAACCATAAAAACCCCATAGCTCTTAAAGTTCTGCCTGGCTTAGGCTGTTGCTGCGGTGAGCATATTTACAATCCACATCATTACTGCATCTGCTGTCCCAGACACAGGAGGATGGTAATTTACCAGTTGTGAGTTTGAGGAAGCAATAAGGAGGAGAGCTCAGATTCTGGAAATGGGACGTGAGCAGAGGAGTAGTGGGTTTCAGAGTGTACACAAGGAACAGGAGAAATTTTCTTCCTAGGTATTAGGGTGAGCTTGTGTATGTAGGTTAGTTTGGGAAGGTGTTTGGAGGTCCTGCACTCAGCTTAGTATTGCATCTGTACCCCAGAGCTGCCTCTGTATGTTAGTCCATCTGTGAATATAGCAGATGACACAGCTCCTCCTTGCCATCTTTTGCTGTGGAAGTTTACCAGCAAACACCCTTTCCTGTGCTGTGCTTCCCTCTCTTAACCGGGCTGTGGGTTTTATACTCACTCTTGCAGGACCCAACTTCAGCAGGGGCAAGGACAACTGTCACTGGAGTCCCTGTCTGAGATCTCAGAGGTTTCTCCTGGGAGACAGGTTGGGTCTTTCAGGTTTCTGCAACCAAATGACTTAGAAGAATCATGAGTACCTTAGAAAAGAAGGTAGCCGCATCTACAGTCAGTGGCCAAAATCCCTCCTAGCAGCCTGTCTCAGCTGTGCCACGTGTTGGATCAGGCTTGACAAATGATTGAGAGAAAGGAATGTGTCCGTCATGGTTTCTGCTCAGCCCGTGCAGGGAGTGAGGCACGGAGTCCTTCAAAGTGGGACACAGTCCTGACACAATCAAAATTCTAGGAGCATGGAAACTTTGCAGTCAAGCAAGAAGCCCCAGAAATGCTGTAGTGCCTCAAGGGTAGGATTCTAACCCACTAGGGTCAATATTTAGCCCAGCTTTGACATGTAGAAATTAGCAACTTCGCTATGGTTTAGAACCAAGCTAAAACTGCTCATTTTGCAAAAACGTGCATTTGTCAAAGACAAGAAGACATTTAAGTTGTGAAAGGACAACCAGCGGACTGAGTGGCAGCAATGGTTTGGAAAGAGAGAGAGCATCGAGCCTGCAGACAAACATTGGGATTGAAAGAAGCAACAGGGGCAAGAATGAAAGTCCGAACAGGAGGAGTTCCATGCTGATGCTAAATTCTGTGCGTGTGCAATTCTCTTCCTGAACCAGCGATTTCCAGAAGAATATAAAGTGGTTTTGAGTGAGAACCCTGTAACACCAAAATTATGTTGTGTCCTGGGTTTGGTGAGTAGAGAAGACTTCTTGGAAGGTGATCGTAGGTACTTGACTGAAGCAGAGCACTTGGAGAAAACAGGACTAGGAGACACCACCACTTGCGGAAGGCTAACAGATACAGGCATTGCTTTTCCTTACAGTTGTGCCATCTGTAAAAACGTGCCATGAATGTTCCTCTGAAGAAGCAGATGTGCTCAAATAAAAGACTGACACCTTCCCCTTCTCGCTTCTGTAATGGTCTTTCTCATTATGTCTTCTAAGCCCCCAATGCCAAGTGCATCCCCATATTTTAACCCTTTTCTAGGACAGCAAACCCACCTCTTATCTTTTTCTGTATTCCAAGTTATCCTGTAATTTCACCACCCGTGAAAGGATACCACGAGGCAAACTCTTTTGAAAGAACTGGTGGTTTTATTTTCCAACCAAAAGCACACATTGGTCTCTATGTCATGTGACACAGGAATATTAATGCTTATGGGGGAACCCAAGGTGTCTTTCATGGACTGGACAGTTCCCTGGTTGTTAGTTACCAGTGCCAATAAATACAGCAATTTTGACACCTAGACCACACATTCTGGCCATGGTGCACTGGTTAACAGGAGAGTTTGAGGTAAAGATTCCCAACTCTTTGTCCAGCTCCATGGGACCCACACCGTCTGCAAGTTAAGAACCCTTTCCTATTCTTATGTAGCAGTTCTAAAGGTTGTTGGATACATGATTTATACAAGGCACCACAGTGAACAAAAATATAGTCAATCTACTTGTTAGATATAACATTTCCTAAAACGCATATAATACTTTATTTCAACATTAGTATTAACCTACTTGGAATTGCAATCCTATCCCCATCTCTTCTCCAAGTCACAGTACCTAATTCCTGGTAGAATAGAAGAAAATCAGCAGTTTTCAACATTTTCAATCTTCATACCTTTGATCTTGGCATAATGCAGTATAGCAAACATAAACGTGACATAAAAAGGCTTGCTTTTTTTAGTTACCTTTTACATACTGCTTAAAAATAATTTACAGTCTCCCAGCATCATCACTCCCACATGATAGCACTGAAAGCTGTTTCCCTGCTGTGTTTGACATTGTCCAACACAACAACTTGATTGTGAGCCAGCTCTGCCAACAGAAGATTGTTCTTCTGATTTATTCTGGTCAATAGTTTCTTTCCAATAAAATTCTTAAAGCTTACCCCACTCTTATGCAAGCCAAGTTTCTTTGCTGAAACTTTAGTGCCGTTCTTACAATAAATACGATGAAAAAGAGACTTCTGACTTAATTTCTCAGCCTGCTGGATAAGAGAAGCGCAGCCTCTCTTAATTTTTCTCCAGAAACTGTTGCAAGGATACCCCTTCCGCTGGAATCTCTCTTTTAATTTCTGTCTTAAGGTGAGATTCATCTAGAGTTAAGGGTATTTTTACATTTTTTCCTTTGTGTTCTAGGCTGGTAGCTTGACCCATAAAGATAAAAGAAGTCTAGATTGCTGGGATGTGTGTTGTTTTGTACTGAAACAATTCTATTTGACTTCCAATGACAGCTTGCTTTGGCGCAACAGCCTAAGAGTGTCTATATTGATACTGTCTGGCAGTAACTCTTGTAAACGCGCTTCCTCATGCTAGGCCCTGGCAGGACCTTCAAAGAGATATCCCCGGATCAAAGAATCGTTAGAAACAAAAGCAGACACAAAGCAATAGTTTGTCGTTGGGGTCTGCCCATTTGCTTTTATGACAGAAAGAAGGTAGGCATACCAACCCAGCAATTTAAAGAATAATGTGATTAAATTGTTTATGGCAGAAAAATGCTGCCAATGGTCAATCCTTTAATCTCGACAGACATTTGTGTCAGGTTTTACTGCTCTAGCAGTACTAACTGCGCAGCTGATATGCTTTTTTATAATGAGTGCATGAAAATGTCAGCATTGAATCACTTGCCTAATATTGTGTTATTCTCAATCCCTGTGAAGACTTTTTTTTTTATTTTATCTTTTGAGAGTGCACTGCTTTTCCTTTAACAAAATATTTGTTCTTGAGAGCCAGACAGGCTCTGGGACACCTGGAGAACCTCAGTTTGAGTGTTCTTTCATTCAGTGACCTGAAAAGTTGAAATAAGCAAGTCATATGATGTGTTGACCTGATGTTTACTTTTTTAAACGGCACAGCAGAGAAATGGCTTCTGCATACATGAAGCCTATTTCTAGAGTCCGCTAGTTGTAAGAGGCACAGGTGTGATAGAATTTCCTTCCATGCTTGGTGCTATGTGTGAACCAATCATGAATAAGGAGAGAAAGATAGTGCAACTGTCCTACCTTTCATGCAGGTAATTATAAGCTGGAATATGAGAGGATATTCTGCCAATGCCATGGATACTAACTGTTACAATCAAAATCTAAATCTATGCTTATTTGTAAAGAGGAAACATGCATATATAACAACAAAACTGACTCTGGTGGTATCATTTGACATAAAGCAGAATGAACAGCAGTTAATGCAAATTCTTATAGAAAGTAACCCAGACCTGGAAAACATAGTTTAGTGGACCTTAAATCAAAGAATAACATGATAGGAGTTAAAAAAAAACCAACAAAAACAACACAAAAACACCAAACATCTGTAGTATGTACAAATAGTGGTGGAATTTTTAAAGCATATAGGGATACACAACTTACAAAGCGTTGCTTCCTTTACTTGGCCCAGCTGTGCTACTGTAAAGTTTCATTAGCATTGATGGCGTCAGAGAAGACCAGCCAGACAGTTCTGACTGACCCATCACTCCCCTTCTAGGCAGGTCACAGATTTACCTTCCCACCCTACCCTCCTTTCTCACATTTTTTTTTTGCACCCAGGCAGGCACTTATAGGAAGAACATACTGTGCTGCATCACAGTTCTGAGATTTTACGTTTGGTGGTCCTTATATGTTCCTGAATTGGAGTTGCGTCTGCCCACCAGAGGCAACTTATTTTTATTGGATGGTGCAACTGCCTGGGTAACTGTTTGACTGACAGTTAAAGCCATTCATTTTTCTTAATCCTGTTGATCCTTTTACTAGTTGACAAAATTGTGCATCAGAGTTGTATTTTTTTCAGTGTCGCTAAGGGTATCACAACCATCAGTAACTAATTACCACAGATTGAAGCTAATAACATAGGTGACTCCGGCCTGTGTAATCAAGGTGGAGAGACATGCCACATTCAATAATATTTTATACATTTTATTAGTATGGAAATAGTGGGCTTCTAGTTGTTCAGAAGCACACCTAGAATGATGAAAGGGAGAGGGCCTTGAAAGCCAGTATTTAAACCATTATTTATCCAAGATGCTAGATTGATTGCATTTTCATGGAGATGGCTTAGCCATCTTAAAACAAACTAGCAATTAAACCAGTGGGAGAGTCAGCTGACATTGGGCAGACCTTCCAGCACGACAGTACCATGATGTATGTTGGTCACACGTGATCATGGCACAAGGTAGGAAGTCAATCCTGAACTGCCCTATTGCACATCACCTGCATTTTAAAGTGAAGGTTTGGGTAATAATCCAACCTGTTCCATCCGGGTCCTGGACTGCATCCCCAGTGGCTGGGCTGTTCTATGAGGCATTTGACAAACAGCAGAGCTCTTAAAGGGAGAATGGCTTGTAGGCCCATTGCTGTACACAGCCAACAGTGTGTCTGATAATTTAATTATTGCAAACTGCCCCTCCCCATCTGCCACTTTTGTAATGAATTGTCCAGAAGACACAAGATTAAATTGAGCAATCTGCTGAAAGCTTTTGGTCTTTTGCAAACTGCACAGCGTTGTGTATGCTGTAGAACAGCATTTCCTGTATACTCCCAAAATCTTTCCCAAAGTAACCTCCTCTTTTCAGAGAGTCTATCACTGAGGGATTGCAGCAAGCCAGGAGAACAGAAATATTTAAGTCCTTGTAGTCTTTCAGGATTTCCTTTAGAGTATTAACTCCAGTGGTGTCCAAAAATGAGATGGAAGAGCAATCTACAACAAGGGCTTGGAAATCAATTTGCTTAGGAACTAGCTGCAGAGTAGTTTCTCCAACACCCAGTCCATTAGCAGTTGTGTGATCTCCCTTTTTCAGATGCTGCTTCTCCTTCTTCTCATATTTCTTCCGTCTAGCAGCTTCTAGGTTAGGATCCAAGTTAGTCAACCTGTACAGAGACTTCAGGAAATAGTTTCTATTTGCATAGTAAAGTGGGGCCTCAAAACGGAATATTTTGACCTTTGGAACTGACAAGAGATTTTCATATTCTAAGTCGTCCTCATAAAAGCTGGTGTTTTGGATCTGACCGAGCAGGGCTGTCCGTGGCCGCTGTGTCCGAACTATGATGCATAACATGGAGAAAACAATGCCAACCAACAGCCCTATTTCTGTGCTGATCAAGGCAGAGGCAGACATGGTAACGACCCAAACAAGTGTGTCCACCTTATTCACGTGGTACCGTGCTGGCACATCTCGGAACTTCCTCAGGGCTCCTCGGAGGCTGACAATGATGATACAAGCCAGGACACACTTCTGCAAGGAGTAGAAGAGAGGTGCCAAGAAGAGCAGCACCAGCAAAACCACCATTGCACTAATTACTCCAGAGACTTGAGTCTGGCAGCCTGTAGATGTTTTGACGAGTGTTTTTGCTAGAGCTGCACTGGTTGCAAAAGAGTGGAAGAAAGATGGAATGATGTTGCAGAACCCCACAGCAAACATTTCCTGATTGGCTCGGATGGTGTAAGCGTATTTCTTTGCACACATTTCAGAAAGGGATACAGTAAAGACAAAGCTGACTATGGCAAGAGGCAAAGCATCTACAGCAACTCGGAGCATTAAGTTGAAATGTGGTACCTTGGGGGGAATAAATCCTGTTGGAATAGCTCCAGAAACACTGGATGCATACACTTCATTTAACTTCCCATAGTGTGAAACCAGTGTTGCCACAACAATAACTACCAGCTCTGTGGGAAGAGGAAATTTCAACTTATGCTTATACCGATCTCCCAGTTCCTTAGCAGTGACCAGCACCACGATACAAATGGCACTTGTGATGACATCACAAAGGTTAGCCTGAGAAATGTTCCGGAAAATGTTAATCCAGGTAATAACAAGCATCCCATGCCCTTGGCTACGTGGGATTTTTATTCCAATCAGATACTTCACTTGAGCTGTTAAAATGGTTAAGGAAGCACCAGTTGCAAAGCCATCTAGTACAGACTCAGATAGGTACATAGATACGAAACCCAGACGAAAGATTCCCATTAGAACCTGAGGAGACACAGAAAAAAAAAAAAAGAAAAAAGAGATGAGCCTTAAATGTTGCTGCAAATAATCAAGTACAGATGGGAGAGAACTAGCTGGAAGAAGATAGCATTTGGCTATTTGAATCTTAAAACAGGAATTATCCTTTTATGTTTCCAGTCTGCTTTTAAAACATGTGATTTCTTTTACTGTTGTGAGATCCTACAAACCGAAAGGTGAATGAGGAGTTTGACACAGGGTCAATCAAACATTGGTCTGAAGTGACTCCACTTAAATGGCTTGTCTGACTTATTTCCCGTGCAAAAGAGCAATGGATCCAAAAACGCTTCTGTTATACCAAAACCAATTTTCTTTTTTTGCGTCTTAAAGTGAAGAAAGTTGAAACTTACGGCCATTTCTTTGTAAACAGAACTTGAATGGCAACAGCTAAGATCCCTTCTTTAGTGGCACTCTTATATTAAACAACTTTTAATTTTAGAAGGGGAAGTGGAGCACAGACAGCCTTTGTGGCATGCCTAAAGTCAGAAGTGGCAGAAATGCTCACAAACTTTCCCAGATCCCAGAATACTGCCCTTAACTAGTTGCTTATCCTTCCTTTGATGGCTTTGGAAAATACAGCTTCACAAGGTCGTAAACGTGACCTGAAATTTCTTAGTAAACAGGAAGATAGCTATCTCTTTCTTATTTCATATATTTATACAATTAATAGGTAAGTATGTTCATCATGCTTCCTTCTGTGTTCTCTTGATATCCTTGTGTCGGACAGTATGTTGGTAAGTCTCGAAGAGTCTAGTACAGCCATTGTCTGAAAAGTAGGTTAGTCAATCTATTTCCCCTCTTGTTCTTTCTGCTTCTGGATTATCTTTGAACAGCAGTTTGGTACAACACAGTCCCATTAATAAACACTGAGTAGCACACTCTGAACCTGTGTAGAATTAGGTGAGTGAGTCTGCATCTTTATTAAAGCATCTAGGGAAACAGAGTTATTTCTTCATTGTAGAAGTGCACAGCTACCTGGGAATTTCCCTCATGGTAAGATCTGTATTAGATTCATTGTCCCATGAAAGACACAAGGCCAAGAGGCAGTAGAGTGTCTAAACAATGTTAACAGTCTTGCAGAAGACTTGTTTTACCTGTGCTTGCTAGTAGCTAAGATAAGTACCTCATGCTTTCTTTGAGTTGCCTACAGTTAGGCTTCCTGGAGAAAACAGTCCAAGGTCATTCAAGTGAACTGACGCTGTATCTCTCATTGAAAGAGAGTCAAACTAAAGCTTATGTCATGCAAAGAAGCTTTAGGAACTTCATATCATGCCTCTGGAAGTCAGCAACCACTTACCTGGTACACTCCAGCCACAAATGTCAAGGCTGTAGCAATGCCAATAGCATAGCATTCTTTCCCACACTCAGCATTCATCCCTGCAATTGTAAGGTTGAAGGCAGTTGTGTTGGTCTGACTGTCATTCTGCAGAGAGCCATCACCCAAGGCTGGTGGAGCATCATCATTCAAGTCAAACCCAGCCAAGAGAAGTTCTCGGTCCACAACTTGTCCTACCATTAAGCTTATCAGGCTGAAAATGCCAACCGAGACATGACGGGATGTGCCCATTAAGAAATAGATGATGTTGGCGAAGAATGATGTGTAAAGACTATAAATGGGCTTCAGACCTGCCAGCAGTGAGTAAGCAATTGCTTGGGGCACCAAAATGATCCCAATCACTAACCCAGACATAACGTCCCCCCAGATGTACTCTTTGCAATGGTACTTAGGGAGCCATCGTAAAACAGGAAAGAAGTCCATGACAAAGTTCTTCAGCTTCTTTGGGGTACAGGAGCAGCTTTTCCTCAGCTTAGCTAGCATGACTTCTTTCCTGTTAATTTTGGCACGAGTCTTTCTTTCCATGAGAAAGCAGGAAGAAGTGTTATTTTCCATCCTGATAGCCTCAAGTGGTCTTTCCATTGTCCGAGTGTTTACTTGATGTGTGTGTTCCTGCAATATGAAGAAAACAGCTGTTAGGTTGCAGTTCATGAAATTTTTTTGAGCACAGATGCTTAACGTAGAAGTTTGTCACCCAGTTGTGCCTTTAAGGAAGCATCATCCCAACAAGAACACCATCACAGGGCTCTAGTGACACATAACACTAAGAAATAAATCTGCAGATTAAGCCCTTTCTTTTAGACATTTAAGAGTACATTTGATTGAATCCAGTTTATTTTACTAAGGAAAAATGGACTTGAATCAGTCATTTCTTTGTACAACAGATGTTTCCATCAGCTCTTCCTAATGCTCCATCATAGAGGTCTCTGTGATCAGAGGCAGCACTTGATGGTGTGAAATAAACTATATACTAGTGAGGCAGGCTATGGTGTTTCTAATAATGCATCTTGTAGTCACTGATGTGGAACTCGTGTGGTATAGTGATATATCACTGCAGCTGTCCTCAATGAACAGGAGAAAAATTTTGTTCGTAGAAGATGTAAAGCAGAGTTTTCTGGAGAGCAACAATTTAGTCATATGTAAAAGTTCACAGACAAACTATTGATGGACTTTCAGAAGCTGCTACATAAGATTAACCTGTTGAATTGTAGATTGTTTTGATATGCAGCTTCCCTTAATTAATAAGCATCTCCTCACAAATACCCATTTTGCAACATATGGACCATGCAGCTAGATGGAATCTCTTGCCATCTCATAAGAGTGATACATGTTAGTATTTTCAGATTTAAACCCATAGTCACTCTAGCTTTGTTCTCCAAGGAATAAGATGCAACAAATAATTTTGTGGGCTGCAGAACAAACAAAGTGGTGTTTCCTATGGGTCTCCTGCATTTCAGTTTTCTGATACATAAAGACTTGGAAAATTTGTGTTCTCCAGATGGAGGTGCTTTTCATGTCTCTTGCCTCTATGAACACAACTGTTTTCACCAAACTCAATCTCTGCATTTTTGCTGAATTGTCAGATTAAGTTGAAGTTAGCTTAGTTCCTTCATAAATCGTTTGGGAGTAGGTGGGGACGTGTCTGAGGGGCAGAACAGTATAACGTGCAAGTGATCTGTCTTAAACAGTTTAAAAATAAAAATAGGAGCAGGAAGGTGGAAAATGTCAAACAGGCTATGCCACAAGAGGCAAATCTTGTCTTATGGTTTGCAGTGGAAAGTCTGGATGCCTGAATATAAGTACTGTGAGTTAAGAGATGACACATATTAACCTAGAAGAGAGTATGTGCTAGTACAAGAGTATGCAGAATCTCTAGGGAAGAAGAACTTCTCAAGGCCAGAACTTCTCAAGCCCAGCCTCTCCCAGTGTCATAAACAGCCAGGATATCTGCATTTTGGTGCCAGGTGTGACATTGCAACATAATGCCAAAGTTTGTCTTCACTTGCAAGTAAAAGCTGTTTCTTTCCTCTTTCAGTATCTAGAGACAGAAGCCATACACATCAGTTTCCTAAAACTTGAAGTATGCTCACTGGCACTGTATTCTGTTGGTATATTTTAATGATTTTAAATAGTAAGTTTAGACTCTAATGACAGAAATCATCATTCTCTGTGTAAACTCCCTACTTTTTGTTAAGAAGAGTATTTTGATTTGTTAATGTTTGGTAACACCCAGTTACATACATATAGGCTTCCAAGCTGAGAAAAAAAAAGGGCTTATGAGTCCAACTGGAAGCATAATTGATAAGCAAAAGAATAGCTTACCAACAGCCTGTAAGCTTTCAATCTGTAGCACTCCAAATAGAGAGTGGTTTATTATAAAGTCTTCTATCTATCCTGCTTAGAGCTTTTTTTCCAAGATTTTAACAAATACCTTTTGCCAACAAATTGAAAACAATATGAAGACGCATATCTGTAACTAGTGAAAAGTCTTAAACAAATGCCCAGGTATTATTTTAAATGACACAGCGTGATTTCTAAGGCCATGCAAAGTTTAACTACAACTTGAAACAGGATGTTTAAGTGTTACAGGTAGGTAATTCATAATTTGGTAAAAGGCAGAAAAGAGATTTTTGTTAGAGATGTGTGGACTGATTGCCCAAGTTGAAAATGACTTGCATATTGTTGTCTAAATCTATTTGAAAAAATCAGTAGATTTCTATCCATCCCAATTATTTTAAATAGTTTTTAGCTCCCACTGCGTAAGTTTCTTTGTTTGTACGTAAAGTTTATTTCCATCATAAGGGAAAACTAATTACAATTTGATGTAATTATTTAGAAAGATTGATGGCTATTTTTTATTAGTAATGCCTCATTTCTGTAGACTCCAACGTACTGTGTGATTATGCTAGGCAGGATCTGCTTAGACAGGAAATACGTTGGATCTAGTCTTTGTTAGAATGCAAAGTTGACAGAAAAGATAAAAGAAGTTACAACACCAAGAGAAATACTAAAGAGCATATGATTAAAGTTAATAAAATACAGAATGCTAGCAACTGTAATAAAGACACTAATTTTTAAGATGCAAAAACCCAACACTTCCTGTCTTACCTAAATTAGTTTGGAGAATGAGAGGCTTGTGGATGAGGACAGCAAATCCTGTTCAAATGCCACCCACTTCTTACAGCCAAGTGAACTCAGACAGCCAAGAAACAAATACGGTGCCCTTGTTCTACATACTTAAAAGCTAGTGGGCAGTTCAATATCCAATGAGTGCTTTTGATAGACTATATAAAAAAGATTGCAGCAGCTTCTGTACACCAGGCTCATATATTCAATTGTACAGTTGCTGTCTGCCTCTCTCTAAACTCACATAATTTACTTGCAAGTAAATTTGTATTTACAAAAAAAAACATTAAGATTTGCACATATGCATTGTTTGTGCAGCTTCCTGAGTGATGGTAATAGTTTTTAATACATAAGATTATTGGAATATAATTTCTCTGGAAATCTGTTAACAGATGTTGTGCCTGAATGATAATTTAGTAATATATCTCAGCTGTACTGCCTTACTGGATAATCAGAATAGTAGCTTTTTGTAAAAGCCAATTTAAAAAAAAAATGCTATAATTATAAAGCATGTATCTTTTCAGCAGTTTTGATGCATTTTTGACAAAGGTCAAAAAAACCTTCCTGGTGGAATAAATACGTTCAAGCTAAAACACAGACAAATGCTGACAGGAGGTCATTTTCTTCAATTCTTTTTTCTCCTGAAAACAAGGGTTTGCTTCCTGCAAATAGCCATTTATTCTGCTAGATATATTTTCAGAATCCATGTCAAATGAACATGCTATCTGTAAAACACTCTAAAACCAGCTCTAAACTGAGATGTTACTGGTTTCTGGAAACTCTAATGTTTGGAGTTTAATGGTTGCTTTTAGAACATAGTAACACCGTACCAAATAATGGAAGGGACGTTGTTACCATCAAAACAGTTTTCAGTTGTGTAATCCAGGAATTCTCAGGCTGTGATACCTATAGCTCAGTAATAACTAGTTGCTTCACCTGAAGAAAAGGGGATTCCACCATGGCTGCATGCTATCCCTGTACATTTGTGCAGCCTAGCAGAGAGCTGGGAGCTTCCAATGCTCCTGCCATCTCCAAAGACAGGAGGGTGGAGAGCAGATCCTGTGCACATGAGTGGACTCCATCCTTCTGATTGTGGTGCTGAGATACAATACGATCCTTCCACAGTGGTAATACTCGAGCAATATTGAGGAGCCCTAGGGGTATCAGTAAATAGATTCCTCTACTGGCTCGCCAAACTGACCCATTTTCAGCTCAGCCCATACTAAGTGGTTTGTAAGAAAAGGGACAACCCCTATTTCCGACTCTCGCTCATCCCCCAGAGCTTCGCAGAACATACAGTTTACATTTTATTCAAGTGAAGGCTTCCCATTGCTTGCTGAAAGAGCTGTTCTTAGCAGGGATGTGCAGATGAAGCAGCATATAGCATAGAACGTGTCTATCCATTGCATTTGACTTAGGTATCAGAACATTCTCAACTGTTTAATACAAGGGAAAGTTACTTGTGTGCACATTCATATACACGTGTATCATCCATATCATTACAAAGAAAAGTAGTCTTGGTTATTTTTAATTGTATTTTGATGTTTGGAATCTTCACAGTTAAGTTTTTTCAAGTTGCCCTTGCCTGTATGAGCAAAAGCAAAAAGTGTTGGGTTTGGGGTTTTTTTCTGCATGAGCAGAACCACTATATGAACCACTCATTCGTTCAGGTTTAATGCAGTGACTCAGTTTCTTGTGAAAAAGAGAAACAAAGCAAAGAACCATTCAAGCCAGACAAACTGCAAGCTTTCCAACCGGCCTTAGTCTCATCTTTCTTCCTGTCTTTTCACCATGCCACTGACCTGACAAAAATCTTTCTGCAGGGAACGGAACATTCATCACAACATGTTCAGTGGGATTTCTCTTTGTAGATTAATTGGCAAGCGGTTTCTGCTCATACACATATAAGCATTCTGGTTGGATGAGTTGTTCTTTGTGCAACCGCACAACACAAAAAAACTTTATTCTGATGTGTTCTTTTGTCTCCCCATCCTGACTGTCCACCAGAAAATCTGAAGCTGTATCTCTAGAAAGCTCAAGAGGGAGTAGGCAGGGTGAGCCTGCGACTCTATGATAAGGAGATCCTTAAATCCTGTGTTTCGGACAGCAGTCAGACAGTGTATCACAACTCTATATCAGAATCTCTCACTCTTGGTGAAATAGTGATTGTAAGTATAAGTTAGGATAGAGCCCTTTATATAGTTTAAGCCAAGTGATGCTTGCAGTTTTCTCTATGTTCAAACTGTGAAAATTCAGCTAAAAAACTAATGAGGGTGCAGCAGGTTTTCTGTTTATCGTCTGAAGTTTCATTGTATTTTTGTTGCATAAATGACAGAAAAACATGAGAGATGTCAGTTTAGCTAAGCACTTGATTTAAAGCACTTGTAGGTGTTGAGTTAAACTGTTACTCATCTTTTGTATCAGCAACCTTTTCTGCCTGTAAGAAACTTCTCTTGGTTCCTAAAGGCTATGACTACATTACTGTTCTGGTTTTGACCATTAACAAAGTTTTGAAAAACGTCACTGGTTAGCCTAATTTACAGTGCATAGATTCAATGTATAGAGGTGTGTTACGGTTGCAAACCAGACTTTCTTCAGAGGAAAATTCCCAGAAGCTCTGCCGTAGTGCACTCTGACCATTTATTGTGGCATAAAAACCTGACCCAGCAATTGGTTCTTTGGAAAGATTTGAACAGATGTGGTGAGGACATTTAGTCTGTAGGACCTGCCTAGACTGAAATAAAAATCCCCTGAAATGCATATAATATAATGCAATACTGCTTCAGCACCTACTGCATTGATTTATTAATCTGCTTTTATTGTGCAGAATTACTTAGAAATGTTGACATAACCTATGAGTTTTAGGAGGGATCAAGTGACAAAACAGAACAAGTGAAAAGATATTTCTCTCTGTCTTGCATAAGCTGTTGTATTTTTAGCTTTAGAGTACCAGGACCTAGATGTTCTTGGAAGCAAACTTAAGCAAGGTGCCAGCAACCAAAACCATTTACTTAAACACTGACCTAGCAAGCTTTTGGGCTATAGGCAAAGAAAATCACAGTGCTTTTTAGGAAAATCATGTGACATTTGATGGGCTCATTTTTTCCTATATGTGAACAAAATATCGTGACTTCAAAACATTTTCCTGATGAGTTTTCAACATTATGCTAATCTAAAGATGAAAGAGGGAAAAATAATACAGCTTATTGGTCTCTACGAGTCAGGAAAGCCAGAACATTCATCTAAGTCCTCTGCAAATTAACAGTGCTATACTATGCAGTTATTCTGAGAGTCAAGCAATCTTTTAGATTTCTGTATTTCTAATTTAAATTTGCAGTTCGCAACTTCTACTTCCAATTAGAATTTCCAAGGCAAGTTAGGCTCTTTTTCAAATGCCTGCATTCACCAGCAGTTGTGATTCAATTCATGTTTTCCCAAGGATTCTTAGTCCAGTGTCCCAGCGAGTAAGATGACAGCCACTGACATGTAACAATCCCAGAAGTGATGAGCAGGCTACAGTAGAACTCACATAGTCAGCCAGCAGCTGTTGTAAAGGCTGGCCCATCAGATCATCCTTGGGAATGATGAGACCTTGGAAAGGTTTCCGAGGCTTTAGTCATCAGTCACAAAACTAAACACTAAGCTCTGTTCTGCCCTGTGGTTTTGCTGGACTTTGTTTAATCACATGAAGCGGTTGTAGAGAAAACCAAATTGATACCCCATTCTCATGTTTTTTCCTCTTGCCTTCCCCGGTATCTTGGGTTTACTACATGCAAGAAGGACAATACTTTGGAAACCCTCTTTCATATTTAATCACTAAGAAAATGTTCAATTTTAATAATAATTGAATACTTTGAGAACTAGATAAGCTTCATGTAAGCTGCTTTTCTTAAATACAAATGAAAACTAGCCAAATGGCTGGTCTTGAACTCTTAGACCAGTTTTCAGGAAAGATTACTTCCATACCAGTTGCAGCTGACTACATGTTTTACAAACCTTTGTCCAGTATCTACCTTACAAGCAATATATAAGAAGAACAGTATAATCACAAAACATAAAAAGCAACACCAGTGTGTAAATAACTGAAAAGAGGCAGTTTTGCACCTTTTAAAACAGGCAAAGAGCAAATAAAACCTGAGTTCAGAGGTGTGGGAGGGGAGACAAATCTCTTACCTGGGTAGCTTTTTGACAGGAGTGTTCAGCTCTGTTTTTGCACGTTGGAATGAATGAAAGTCTTCACTCAGGCATTGCTCTATTTGCATAAAGGATAATTATTAGCTAAATATTCCTCTAGGGAAGAATGGAATCTTAAGCTTGCTGCTTGGTAGTGTGTTGTCACTTGTACTGCTCTGAAAACTTGGATATATAAGCAGCACTTGCTGAGGATTTGAGTTTAAATAATGTGTAAGATTATTAATTAACTAACACTGATCCAAAAATTATGCTGATTTCAGTCTAGCACATCTCTGACCTTTGAAGCTGCTTCTCATCTGAGATTTGATCTCATTTATGCATCCTCATATAGCTTTAGTTTTTGATTTTACATATTCAAGGTGTAAGAATAGAACTGCAGTCTTGCCTGAGATTTGTCCATTTTGCAGGCTGGAATAAGTACTGTTCTGCTCAGTGCATAGGATGGGACTGCTGGAGGTCAGAGTTCCATTCCTACACGTCAGCGCATTCAGATCACAAGATCTCTGTTGCTTCTGTGTAAACTGAAGACTGTAAAATGTAGGCAGATCAGCAGGACAAAGACTGACTTTCTGTTCATTCTTTGTGAGGTATTTAAATGACCGAGTCCCTTTTCTGTTACCTTAGCTCTTTGGACAGGTGCAGACCTATCCAAATGACAAATAATCATCCATCTCCTCCTTTCCACAAAGGTGATAGATAATGTTTAATGGTTACTAAGCAGTGCAGATTAACAGATTGGGCACAAGGCCAGGGCTCACAGGAACTGCATTCAGTTGTGTATGTTTCTCAGCCAAGGAAGAACACGAACATGCATGCAATAAGAATTTGAGATGGGAGGAGCGAGGCCTGAAAAAGGTTGTGTTGCTGGATAGATAAAGATGGTTCCTCCTTCCCCGCCAGCAGGAGTGCTTGGACCGGGGTGTAGTGCACAAGCATGTCTACAGAGGGCCAGGTTCCAACATCGTCTTTTATCCCAGCGCAAAAAGTTGTTTGCTGCTCTTTGAAAATAAAAAGAAAACATGAAAATTATGGAAATGAGAAGTCAAAACACCAACATGAGGGTGGAACAGAAAGGGAAGCATATCTCACTTCTGTGATGCAAAACTAGTCATGTATTTTTAAAACTACTGGCTGTTACCAAGAATTCAAACCTGGTGACAGTAGTTGTGACATTCTAATCCCAAAAGCTAAAGGTCATTTAAGTCTTAATAAAATCCTCTTTCTTGCCCCTTTCCTGTAGAAAGTCTGGTCAAGCATTTCTGTCCCTTTGCCGTTCCCAAGGTAGCTCTTAGAATAAAAGGGAAGCAGTAGTGCACTTAATCTGTGTAATGAATTTTGCACACTGGTGGCAGTAAAATAGTGTGTCTCTTTGCTCTGGTGCACCACAGAACAGAAAATGGCTTTATCGCTTCTGTTAATTTACTTTCAGGCCTGTGGTATTTCTTTCTTGAAGATAAAGTGACTTAAACTCAGTCTCAAATTTGTCCTGTCATCCATTTTACTACATAATTCTCAGAACCAGGAATCATCTTCTGTAACGATTTCTTAAAATGTGCATGCTGTCTGCTTCAGGACCAAAGTAAACTTGCCTACTCTGTTCTCCTTTACAACACGTTTCCAATATTTGGAAACTCTGCAACTTCTGGTGTTTTCAATCCTGGAATTTGCAGAATAATCAGGTTTTGCCCCACTTAACATTTTTTTGGAAGAGACTTCTCTGCATTTCTCTCCAACAATCTCTCTCCATTTCTCTTAGGAGCCAATATCAGGCTCCTAAGAGTACTACAGGATGTTCAGGTTATCACCTGACCCCTACCACATGGAGTTCATCGTAAATTTGTTTTGCATCAAGCTAGACTAAAAATAACACTTTCTGAATTTTTAAAAAGAAAGGCTTTTCAAATTATAATTTTGAAATATGTGAACACTATTTAGGCACAGCACCATTCAAGTGAGGCTAAATATCTCTGAAGAGGACATTTCCACAGGGGGAAAAAAGTAACAAAGTGAAGTAGTCTATTATTCTGTCTTTGGAAGTTGTGAAAATAATCTAGTTTTGAAGAAACTGCATTTTATGATGAACAAGCTTTACTTAACATACAGAAGTACTGACAGCAGAAGGTTCATCAGTGCTTTAATTGTGGAGGTGCTAGTTCACACTCCGCAGCATGAAGCTGTTCATCAAGGCTTCAGTCCAACAATAATTTCTGAGTGGTCATTCTGGTTGAGTTCCACTGACGCTAACAAAGCAAGACTAAGTTCTAAAAGGACTGCCTTTCCATGTCAAATGCTCAATTGTGTGTTTAAGAAACAATTGTAATTGGCCAACATGACTGAAAGACATGCTACAATGAAACACTATCCTTAAGAATAGAAACTGCAATAAAAAAAAGAAAAAATTACCATTGACCAGTAATTGAGAGTTTACAGATGATTTTCCTTTGTGTGACTTACTGTTTATCCTTATGAACAGATGCCTAATATTAACTGGATCAAGAACAGCAAAAGGTTGAAAGCAAAATCTATCTGAGGGTATTTGTGAAATAAGTGCTGTAACAAGATAAAATACATTTTGCTTCATTGACACATTTACTTGAGGATTTCGGGAGATTTCAGAACAATTCACAGCATTGCTACATACAATTCATATCTGGTAACCTCATTATATATTTAAAAAAATAGTGCTAAATTAGTCATACAGGGAAGGTTAAAAGTGTTTGCTTACTGAGCTACAATCAATAACATGAAATCTTCAAAGTACATAGTGCAAATGTAATAGCGTTGTTCTTCCTTCTGTGCAAGTGTCTGAAGTTCATAAATTCAGTGAATTATAAAAAACACTTTAGCCTAATATGCATTATTTAAAATGCTCTCAAGCCTCAATTAGTCTACAGTTTACCTTTAAACCGTAGCGGATGGATGATGTGCCTAAAAAGCATGCATTTGGTTGCTATTTAATAGGAAAGATGGGAGCACTAAAAATAAGCATCCACTCTTTTGAAAGCCCCTATGTACTACACCTAAAACATTCCTTCTCTGGCTGTGGCAAAAAAATCTTCCTTAGTCCCTGCTGCAGGGGAAACTCTTGAGATCTGCGAGGTTCAGTGCAAACGTATATATTCTGAGTAAGACCATCCTTTACTGTGGATTCCTCCTTCTGTTTCCCACTACAAACATAGAGCAAATTGATTAGAACTTACCAAAAGCACAAAGTAGCTGCAGTAATACCACCACAGATTTCTTATCAGCACACAGTAGCACAGTTCCTCAGGAGCACGGCTTTCTACAAGAGTGGGATAGAAATTCTGTCAGGATATAGTTTGGGTCTATCCAATGATATTACTCCAACGGTGTTTACAGTGAGATAACATAAATAAATAGTAGCACTGGAAAAAATCTTTGTCCTGTAGGGTGTAATCGCAGGTGGAAGATAAGCTTAAAACCATTACATTACAGGGGCTGGTAATCTTTGCCTTCTTACTCATCCCTGCTATTCTGTTTTAGTAGAGCTAGTTGCAGTATGTGGAGATCAAATAGAGTGCAGTCCTGACTTAGCTGTAACATTTTCAGGGGTTTTGTATACTTCCTTCAGTTAGACAAAAAAATAATGTGTTAAATGGCATTACAGAAGGCGGTGTGTGGAACTGTCCTTACACACAGTGTTGATCTGTCAGTGGTCATTAATGGAGTTGTGTCCTTTGAAAAAGGATTTTCATTAAAATACATCATGGAGGGGGGTTGGCTAAAAACCTTTATGTCTGAGAAGTCTTTACATACCTGCAGCTGCCATTGAGTGTGAAATGTCTGAGCCTGTCTGCTTCGTAAACAAAACTGCCTGTTGTTTCATCCCTAAACAGCCAGAACTGTGGAAACAAAGCCTGCTTACTGATTGGTTTAGGATGAACGTTACTACTGATATTTGTAAATCTTAGAGGCAAATTTACTGTAGCAAGGGTAGTCTCTCAGGAATACTGAAGTTTCTTCACCCGTTCCTTGCATTCACATGTAATCTTAACTGGATATTCAAAACCCATTTCTGTGTGTGAAGAAAACAAAGGATGTCTTTCTGCATAGTTAGGTAAATTTTCATGTTTCATAAGGACAGAATATAGTGCACTTTTAACCAAAAAGGGAGGTACTTTTCGTATTAGTGGCAGTCGTTTGGGATGGGGGAAGAAAGAAGAAAAAAGGCTTATATATGAACATCAAGACCATGGAGTGGAAGACCTATCACTGCCGTATTTAATAATACATCAATAGCCTAAACTGTTTTGCCAAAGCCGGCTTCAGAATAGGATTATCAGATCTCAGTTTGGAGAGACGTATAGGTTTGCATCTCATTGAAAACTGTCTATAAATGCAATTGGTTAGTTTTACCTCCTTAATTGTAAGAGGTTTTGCTATATTTTACATTCAAGAGCCAAGAGCAGACACTGGGTTGCCATTTAAAGTGCTGCTCTTTCCAGATTGGGTTATAGTGTTCATTTGTCAGTTCTGAAGTATTCAGAAACCACTCATCACAAATATTCGCAATATTGAGAGCAAGACAGTGGATGACATCTTCATTGTGCCTTTTCACCATCGTACGTTATTAAACATCAGTAAATTAGGAAATGAACTTAGTGTGATGTAGTGAAGACCTCTTCTATTTTTTGTTTTGCAAATAAGTGGTATATTGAAGTTAGACATACAGTTGCCTATGGGCAGGCAAGGACTGGTATAGAAAGATACACCTGAAAGTACATCTACCACGCAAATAGATCCAGGAGCAGCTGGACTTTGTCAGACACCATGTGCTATCTGTACTTCAGGCATTAGAGCTAAGTACGTCAGCTGAGAGGTCTACCTGCAAACCTTCACACCTTCAGTATTTAGCTCCATGTTTTCCTTTCCTTAGACTGTTCATCAGTTGTCCCATTATGTGCTCCTCAATACAGATCTCAACAAGTGGAAACAAATTTTGATAACCATAAGATGGAGAAAGTTAGAAACCCAATAAAAATAGCACACTGTGCATTAGTGCAAAATTTCGGGTCCAGTTACAGCAACCCTAACTCATAGTCTAACCTATGAGCTTGCAAGATGTGCAGAGCAGACTAAACAGAGCATTGTTGAATTTGGTTCTTTTTACATATTTGGCAGCAGGGAGGGCAATCATTCCAACTCCTTGTTGTGATATTACCAAAGAGTAAATAAGCCATGTCCTGTGCTATAGTTGGATTCGCATACTTTTGAACTGTATTTCCACATAGAGCTAACAAGCAGAAGAATAGAAGGAGCATAAACAGAAAATGAAGGAGTAACAATAACAATACTATGAAATGAAACCACTAAGTCACATATGTACCATAGAGACTCATTACTGAAGGTGCAGTATTTGGCAGGGTGCTTGAGTTAGAACGCTGGATATATACAGAGGAGAGCTCTGCTGCTGCTTGGAAAGAAAGGTTCAGTAACAGCTTTCCTAGGCAATGCCAAAAGGAGTTACATGCCTGAAGCAAGCTAGTTTTAGTACTTGGTTCAACATTCCTCTTCCTTGTGCATCTAAAAAGCCACTCTTTAATCTTCATTATGGATTTAGTCTCCCTATCCCCTCTTTTTTTTGCTTTTTTTTGCTTTTGCTTATAGATTACATTATTTGGAGTTCCATCATCAAGGATAGCATAAAACCACAATGAACATTTTACTTGTAGCCATGTGCTATGCAGGAGAAAATCACTTCCATACATGACACTCAATTAGAAGGAAAGGTGTCCTCTAGCACCTCAGCTCACATATCGTGACTGAGCTTACCTTTTAGACACTGACTGAACCTTTAAATTTGTAGTGCAGGATCAGTCAAAAAGCATTTGCTGCTACTGGAGTCGCCTGATCATTATTTGATTACTTCCCTTCATAAATGAATGTAGCCAAAACAGAGATCAACAAGGGATCACAACAAGATCTCACAACAGTCTAAATTATCCGTGCCTAGATGATCTGATTGGATATGTTTGCATGTCTGGAGAGGCCAGATAGATACTAAAATACCTCATGCCTTTGCCTAAATTGCTATGCTTTCATAGCCTGTTTCCCCTTTTACATCTTGAATTTGTTTTAAAAGGGGGGAAGTGGAAGGGTAAAAGACACAACAGTCTAACAGTATTTTCCTAGCAAACTAACTCACCTCGGCACAGGAAGCTGTTGATGCTTTGTCTGCCTTTCTCTCTCTTCCCCCCACACACAGCACGCTCATTGCTGAAAGAAGGACTGAGACTGTGCTCACAAAAGCAGGCTGAGTAAGAAACGGAAAATCATAGGCCGTGATTAGCATCAGCTTGAAAGCATTCATTGTTTGCTTGCACTTCTCTGCATGTCAGTTTTAGCCAGATCACAACAAGGATTTTGTGAGTTGCTTTGCAAGGTAAAGATCAAATAACGCTGATTTCAAAGAGGAAAGAAGCTAATTAAGATGCTCTATAAATCAAAGTCAATTCTATTTTTATATATTCTAAAAAATAAAAAGGTTCAGCTGAATGCGCAGCCTCCTGGCTGGTTTGTAGCAGAGGCAGTGATTTCCAATAAATAACAGATGTTGTATTTTGCATTTTTGGAGCCAGTTTGTTCCTAAACCACAGAGATTCATCCTCATCCTTCTTTTTGCGCATGTATCATGCTGGTTGGTTGTGTGGATGGATTAACTGTGACAAGCTGTGACATCAGCAAGGGCTGGATGCCGCCTGGCTGTGTGGTTTTGTAATGCATCCTTCCATTGTTGCTGGGCTGACTCATTCACGATATAGGGTGGGTGAATTATGCGTAGTATGGGCCCAGCATGGACTGAAGTTTTCTCTGTGCAGAATCTATGCCGTAATTGTAAAGCAAACAGATTTTCAGTCCCCACTTACACAAATGATATAGCTGAGAAGTAAATGCAGAGAAGTAGTAATGCTAATAAATAAACCCAGAAGTGATAAAATATGCTAGTTCTTTAGTGTGGGTGGAGTAATCTTTGGCCTTGCAACTTTGAAAAGGCCTCTGAATGAGGTTTTTGATCTGCAGAGCGTGTGTGAAAAGCACAGGCTGGTGTTTGGCCTGGGGGCTGCTGAGGAGGACGAATCAATGTTCCTGAACCTGCAAAAGGTCAAGTGATAGTGGTTATTTTGGGATACAGGGATTTCATGAAAGGGAGCTGATTTACCATACCTGTAATGGTCACAGGAAGCTAGAGCGAGCGGAGCAAGAACATGGTAGAAGCAGCTCTGGTGTGAGGACTGTATTGTCAGCTTCCATTGGTTTCAGAAGGGGGAAGTGTTATTCGTTAATAACCCAGGAGCCTGCTGATTTCATAGTTATTCATTAATGATCTTGTGCTTAAACCTGCAGTATCAATCTAGTAGGTTTTTTTTGGTTGACATTGAGGAAACCTGGAGCAATAACTGCTGAGAAGGCAGACCCTGTAAAAGTGAATGCTAATGAGGGCTATTCTGCCCTTCATATGTTCTGAGGTATCATTTCCATAGTGCTTACAGTCCCTTAGGACCTGCTTTCAAGGTCTGGAGATTTCTGAAGTACTCAGCAGAACAAGAAACTTATGGAGAAAATTCGTGGGTTTGGAGCAAACAAGGTCTTTGTAACAGCCTGAACTTTAAACTGGCTTAATTTCTTTCCTCGTAGCTGCAAGAGTAAGTAAAAAACAAGGAGGCAGGATCCTTTTGTGTTGTAAGAGGGACTTGGAGGGCAACAAGTTGCCCTCTTGGAAAAGATAAACTTGCTGACATTTCTTTTTCAGAGCTTTTGACCTCCATCTTGATGCTGTGCTCACAGCGTACGTGCTTCACTAGCACTTCACCAGCCTGCTCTCCTGGCTAAAGAAATAAGATAGTTGCTTCTGCAGACAGTTCCTTCTGGAGAACCTGCTAGCAGCAAGATTTTGAACTGGCATAGGTTATCAATGTTTGTTCCTGCATCTTTCCAGTGAACACTAAGCTCCTCTCCAGGTTCAATGGGCATTATATCTCTTCTGGAGTTTTATGATCCCTAAAATGGCATCATGTACTCTAGAAAGGGAGTAAGCAATTCCTTGGGACATTGTATCTAAGGATGCTCCTGATAGTAGTCACCTATTGCAACAACTGCTTACTCTTGATTTACTCTTGAGAGGGGGAAATTAATCATCATGCATACTTACACTCATCAGAACAACAGTGACTGTGTTACTATCAGTCCACATCCTGGCACCATGGCCAAGGGAATGTGTGTTTGCAGGAACTGGCTTACAAGGCCGGACAAAGGTGGTTTAGCACAGAGCTAAGCATCTCTATCAAATGAAGAGTAATATGTAATATCATCATCACAGCAGACACCATAGTAGGGTAGTATCTTAGACTGCACTTTCACTTCTTTCTAAAACCATAACAGAAACCCACCCATGGAGCAGGGTCTTTTTTAGGTGGCTCGCATGTGGAGTGCGCCTTTCAAGTCTGAGGTCAGCCAATACCCTGCTGAAAAATTTTATTTGCTCTTAAGGTGTCATTTGCACCTCTCCTCTGCCAGCACCTTGTGCTCCTATTTCCTATTTTGCCCACTAGGTGAGCAGTCTTTCCTAGTGGAAACTCCCAGTGAGGATGTAAGCAGGCTCTGCTGCCTTAGGAGTGGTGTTAGCCAGCTACTGTGGCCAATCTACCAGAAGAGAGACTGTTCTGACATTGGTGAAAGCAAGCTAGGTTATGGTAGCTTTGGGTACGCGTGATAACTGTGTCCACCAGAAATGCAAAGGGAGGTCACACCCGGTGAATGAGAAAGTCAGGATGAGAAAGGTACTACTCCAGTACATTGATATTTCCCAGTCATATCAATCCTAGGCCAGACAAAGCTCTCTTCAATAGAATAGCTCTGTTGATGGTTACCCTACATGTTACCTTTGAGTCTCTAAACAAGCTGTGACCTACTTAGCCACAAGGCTTCCAAGCCCAGGAAGTTTTGTTCAGTATATTGCAATACAGTTTGATAAAGTTAGCTTGACATGTTATCAGAGATTCAATACTAGACTGAAGATTGCCTGGAAGGGAAACACTCCCTGCCTGTTTTTTTTTGGTTTTTTGTTTGTGTTTTTTCTCTCTTCTCTGTAGATAAGATATTTGGTCCAATGTCTGTGTGTGCACTTGCTTTCCAGGGCATGCAACCATATTCCTGGACAGAATCAACCTAGGGCAGAAGGGAAGCAGCAGATGCTGGGCCCAGAAAGGAAGCTGTAGTTGCTCATTATGAGGAAGGCCTTATATGGCAAGTCTCCCAGAAAAAGCCCAGTTGAGGAACATTTGAAAGCCAGGCATAGACAGGACAGTGATTGCCACTCCACATCAGAAATGCCCAACAGCAAACAATGAACAATCCAAGTCTGGCAAGCACTCAAATGAAATGACAAGGACACAGCCTTCTGCATGTTCATAAATAAGACATTGGTGTCTAGAAACCATGACTAAAGGGCAGAGAGATCAGAAGAAGAACAAGCGAAATAAAGGTAGAAGACTGTAAAAGTCTGTGAGCTTGCTACAAAGGGCCCAACCATAGGTACACAATGCTGCACCAGCAGGTCCTAGGTCAGATGTACAAAGCTGTTTTGAACAACTTTGACAATGCCAAGTGCGTTTATCCTGGGTCAGGAATTTACCTTGTCACATGCCTGTAACAGTTGATCTGGTCTTCAGTCTCCTAAAATTCCTATGTTTATAGCACTCAGTCTGACAGTTGAGCCAGTCTTCCCCATGCAGAATGTTTGTAAGTAATACTAGCTTGCTGTGCCTCACATGTGGCATTGAGCGTGGGTTCCAGACACCACATGGCATGCAACCATGCAAACCAAATTCTATTGATCCTGTATAGGTTATTAAAAAAAGCATCAATTTTACATCAGAAAAGTAGCATGGGTAAGGATAAGATCAAGATCTGAGAAAGCGGCTACCCTATCAGTCAAGTAATTGTTTTATTAATAGGAGCATACTGCCCAGTTCATTCGTGAGCAAGAAAAGAGTCTCATAAAGTGCCAGATCAGCCAAAGGACATAAGAAGTGCCTCTCTACACCTACACAGATAACACTCAGTACCGTCACTTCAGTCATGGCTGGCAACGGTATTCTGTTTTAAATGTTTTACTTCATTGATACGGGAGGAAAAATGTAGATGTGCTGGGATCTTAAGTGTACATGCACCAGATGATAGAATGCCTCGTTTACCCCTATGTTTTCACATAGTACTGTGTAGACCTTGGACTGTACTCAGGAAGACACTAGTTCCTTTACTATTATCTAAATGGTATTACTAAGTTTTTACAAGACAGTAGAGTTAATCATTCTTATACTCACTGACTGTAAGCGTGCATGTAAGCAAATATTTCAATAGAACACAAGGTACAACTGGAAATAGTTAATGGATCTGAGGGAGCAGAGCTACCTTTTGCAACAAAGTATTTGTCTTTGAACTTTGGAATAGGACTGTCAGACTTTTTTTTAATCTCTATGTAAGCCAAAGAAACCCCCTAGATCCAAATGGCCATTCTTGAGTTCAGCTTCTTCTTCAACTTCAACTTCTAAAATGTACTTATGGATACTAAAGTAAATAAATATCTTTCTGCTATTTGCTTCTTTCACAGTTGCAACATTTAACTTTGGCGGGAACGTCGAGCCCATCAGTGGCTGCAGACATGACAATTTCTGTCAAGTGGTAGGACATAGTTTAAAAGAGACAAGCCAGCTTCAGGTCTTTGGTTAAAGAGTGTGACCATGCTGGGACTAAGATTGTGTGTTTGGTTACATCACAGGTGGAGCTGGTACAGTGGATATGGCTTATGTTACATTTGTTTTGCCTGTCCTGTTTTCCTGTTCTAGGTCATAGTCAGAGACGCTGATGTCACTCTGTCCTCTTCAGGTTGCACAGTTCTTTTCGTTATTCACTAGGCAATTCTGTCAAAAACTAGCCCTTCTTAATTCTCTGAGGACTTTGGGATTGCTATTGCAGGTTCTTCACTGAAACAATTTGTGAATCTCAGCGCAGAGCCCAGCATTGATTTAAGAGGTCTGCTCACTGCCCCATTCTTGCTTTTTATCCTGTGTGACCAGCATACCTTGCTAGCACTGATCGGTTACAGGAACTGTAAGTCATTGTCCCTCCCCCTTCCATCATACCTGGGACATCTGCAGTTCACTTGTACAGCTGTCTACCCAAGCAGAGGCAGGGTGCCTAGGAAAGAGTAGGCAAGACGGCAGTGCTCAGGCTGCACTGTCCTAGAGAAATTACGTGTAGTGCTCTGGCAAGGCTGGAGAAATCAGTTTTGAGAGGCGCTGGCAAAACCCCCATCAGCTGTCCTATTTGACAAAGTGTGGACTTAGCTCAAGGGTGCTTACAAGTCCTTTCGCTGAGTGTGTACTGAGGTCAGAATTTGGGCACCAGGCCAAGGCTGTGGCTTGGGACAAATAACAGTAAGTCACAGTACCGAAATATTGTCAACAGAAGTTCAATTCCTATTTGGCATTTAATACTGGCAAAAATTCTCCCTCCTGTCAGATTTCAGTTAAATCAGGCCACAAGTTCAGAAGTTACGGGAAATAACCAACCCAGATATTACATTATATTTATTTTCACTGGATACCAGGCGAGAAAAGCCTTTCAGGAATTTAAAACATATCTTCAAATGTATCGTAGATAGATTGCAAATACCAGTTTTCTTCCCTTGGGTAAAAGAACTCCCATGTTCCAGTGCAGGTGCATGCCCAAATTTTACTACCTGTGCTCCTGCAAGATTCACTTGCATCAAGGGGTGCATCATGGTGCTAATCCTAAGTCTTTGAACACATGCATTCAAAGCTGGTTAAAAGGATTGCCGCCTGAGATCCTGGGAGTACGGGAGAAATAGTAAGCAAATGCTAACAATGCAGTAAAAATTAAAGACATTGTGTGCATAAGTTCAGCATTCTTTGAAAGATACAAAGTTATTTCTCAGCTGGACCTAAACCCATAAGAAGCACTACTAAGGAAGCAAATTAAGAGAACATTAAAAAAGACTGCATATGAGATAAGGTGTAAGCCAGCTGGCCTAGCAGTAGGTAATCAAATAGAAATGAAAAAACAGCTTAGCAAAAAAAAAGTCTAGGTAAATTTCACTTCAGCAAAGATTTAGAAATCTTAATATTCTGTTAAAAACTCAAAATCCAGCAGGCAAGTTCATTATATTGCTTCTATTACTGCTGCTGGAATAGGAAAAGGGTATGGATTGGACGAGAAACATGACTTGCTTATGGCGAATAGCTGTTACTGTAGAGGAAGGGAGTTTGTGTACCAGTCCAAGAACCCTAGTTATATGTGAATGTTGATAGCCAAAAGAAGGCAGCCATCTGACCTTTCATCTGCAACCAAGTGCCAGCTTTGCTATAATATTTACATTTGTACTTTTTTTATTACATATATTCTTCAGAGTGATGAATGGGAAACTTCGCTACAATTTTACTGCCTTGGATAACCTTATGGATCGCCTGTGGGAAAATAAGCTAATCCCAGGTAAGGGCAGCTCCCTGCCTCCACAACTTCCTACATCTGTTTGCCCATATCGTGTGATCATTCTTAGAGAGCTTTGCCAAAGCTGATTTTGATGAAAATTCATTCTTTTCCTACTTGCCTTTACCCCATGTCTATGTAAATATAAACAATGTGAGCAAAACACTATTAGGGAAATTAAGACAACACAAATGATTTTACGCTGCTTTCAACAGCAGTTTGAGATGTATGAATTCGGAAATCGGATCTCTTGAACAGGAGAATGCTTTTTACCCATTAGCATGTACCTAAAAGGGCCAGAGAAGCAGATACTCAAGGTATAGCTTCCCCTGAATTTCTGCAAGCATGCACTGTTTAAAGTTCCCTCTGAGCCCTGTATTTATGATGCTAAGTATTAGTATCAACTACTATAGTCATTGACAAGTAACGAGTGTGAACAACCCCAAATCTAAAATATTCGTGGTGGGGACATGTAGGAACAGGAAGGAAAGCCCATTTAATGATGCTTCTTCATTAACAAGTTAGTTTCAGATAATGCAATAACCCCTTTGTTAATCAAAAGGACACAGCATTCACAAAAAAAGGAGACCAATCTTTTGTGTTTTTTCTAGGATTTGAATTGATGGGGAATCCATCAGGATATTTTTTAGATTTTGAAAATAAAGAACAGGTAGTAAGATGGAGAAACTTAATTAAACTTCTGGCCAGCAGATACATAGGTAAGTTACAAAAAAAACCCAAAAAAGATGAAAAAAACCCTGTTATTTATTCTGTTGTAATCCCTTCTAACTACCTCAAAAAGTTCTGTGTATTGTGATCAATTTCAAGACCCTGAATTTCATCACAGAATAGGAAAAAAAACCCTGCCAGAACAGACAATGGGATAATAGGCTCTTTTTTTGCTGATCTGTGACCAATATCCTGAATGAGTAGTGTGTTCTGGATGGCATATTTGGCCTGCCTCTGAGGACTGACTTTCAACTTCATTGTGCTGTTGTGGTTGTAAACCACCAGCTTGCACTGGGACATGATAACCTGAATAATTCCCGCATGCCAGCTTCAAATACCTGTGCTGAGACAGAAGTCCAACCTGAATTAAGGCTGTAATTTACATTACGTCCCTTTCACCTTTCATCTTTTTCAAATATTGCTGCATTTCATTGAAAATGGGAGATCATTTTGAAACTACCAGAATCACATTTCCCTCATTATTGAAAATAGGCAATATTTGTACTCTGTTGTACCTCTGGATGCTGAACCTCACCTGCAGCCCTAATTGATAGGATTGTCTGGATCAGTGACTAATTGATAGGGTTGTCTGAATATGCCGCTCACTGATAAATGAGGCCTCTCCTACAGATAGGTACGGATTGCAGCATGTTGCTAAATGGAATTTTGAAACGTGGAATGAACCAGACCACCACAACTTTGACAACGTGTCTATGACAGTGAAAGGTAAGCATGTTTTGGAGCACTTGCCAGCGTACTGAAGTGAAACAGGTTGTGGGATGGGTGGAGGAGTGACAGTGATAAAGAAGGATGCTGCCAAAGAAATAAGGTAGGTAGGAGAGATAAGGAATTTGAAAAGTATACCTAGTCTCTTTTTCTAAGGTCATGTAACTGGCTACATCTTGTTCCCTCCTTGAACATCAGTATAAATACAGGGACAGTAGAACAGGGAAAACAGAACAGGAGTTATGCTAGGAAGACACAGTTTGTTATTTGGATATAAAGTAAGGATGGGTTACTGAGGGTAAGGGGCTGAAGGGTGGAGTAAGAAGAAAACTGTTCATTGACAGATGCATGCTTCAGGAACCTGTCCTCACAAGACCTTTGGAAGAACCTTGTCAATGCAGCTGAGGTTTTGATGTCTTCTCCTGTTGTTAGTGCATAGGAAAGAGTAGCCCCAGTTTGTGAGGTCCTGCCAGTGAATGCAATAATAGAATTGGAACATCTCCCTGCGGTTTGAGATGAAGATTCTGTTTTATCATCTTTGATATATGCATCTGCTTGGACTTCAGGGTTTCTCAACTATTATGATGCTTGCTCAGAAGGATTAAGAGCAGCCAGTCCTCTACTAAAATTTGGAGGGCCTGGGGATTCCTTCCACCCTTTACCCAAGTCACCCATATGCTGGAGTCTGCTGAGTCATTGCTACAATGGAACCAACTTCTTCACAGGAGAGACTGGTGTAAGGCTGGATTACATCTCCCTCCATAAGAAGGTCAGTCCAAGATTTCCGTTTCAGGCTATTTTTTTAATCAGTCCTATCTGAGTTACATTTTATTCTGATTTATGAAGTTAATTTCCAGATGAGTGTCCAACCTATAGCAGGAAGCATGGCAACCTGTTCTAACAAAACTTTGAAGAAGTTCAGTTGCAAGACTTCAACTCAAAGCAAATTTTTCTTTCCCTAATTCCCAGGGGGAAACAACTCCTCTACCTCTTTTCCATTTATATTCTAGGAGGAGTTCATGGAAACAGCATATGCTGTAATGGATTAGGGAAAACTACTAATACTACCTGGCCCACAGCTTCTCAGGGACTCCAGAAACAAGTTTTCAGAATGTGTTTATGTCTGTATGTTACATCTGTGTGTTTACAACTGTTTGCTCACTTTCAGTAAGCAGATATGAAATACTGTTGCAGGGAGGTGGCAGTTCTCTCTACATCTTGCAACAAGAAGTAGAAGCAGTTGGACAAATTCAGAAGCTGTTTCCAAATTTTGCTTCTGTTCCCATATACAACGATGAAGCAGATCCAATGGTTGGATGGTCTGTTCCACAGCTGTGGCGAGCTGATGTGACCTATGCAGCTATGGTTGTAAAGGTAACTCATTTCATTGACGATCTTGTGACAGTAGGGTCTCCTGATGCATTAATGTAGTTGCAAAAGTAGACTTACACTCAGTTTTTAAGCAGCTACTTAGAATAATAGATATAAAAAAAGGAGAGCTCCGTATTGATACAGCTGGAGTTTCCCTGAATAGTCTGTTTTCAGTAGCTTTATTTAGTTTGTATTAGTCTTCTTCATCTTCCCTGAAAAAAAAAATCAACAACTGAGAACTACCCTTCCATGTGTTGGAGAATGTGTCAGATATTTTATGCAGTCCCTGAGTCAGATCCACCTGAGAAGACTATACTCACACATCCTCTCTCCATGCAATAAGATTGCTGTCGTCTCACTACTGCTAGCTATCACCTCACTTATGTAAGACATTATTTCACAGCTCCTTCATAAGTTTATCTCATCAAGAGACACCAAGTATAATAAAGAAGTCCCTTGAGTTCTCATCATAAGCCTGTCCTTTGGTTTTGGATAATGACTGTACACGTGTTCTTATTAATTACTTCTAGTAATTGCTGCTGTTGATCAGAAAAGCATAAGGAGAAGAGAATGCTCAGTATTCCTGACCCTACATGAATTGTTGGCCCCAGAGCAAACTCAGCCTATGCCCCTGCATAGCAATAGTTCCCACTGCAGGCCTGTTGCTTTGTGAGCTACTGCCTTATATAGCATCCAGAGTCCAAGTGCTCCTGTGCAAAGTAGTAATTCCCAAACCTGGAAGCATGTATGTCACCCGGAAACGAGATTAGGTCTTATCAGCTGCTCCTGTGGAGACAAAGCCTCTCAGCTCCTTGAAGCTACATACATACAGAAGCAGTCTTCTCCAAAGCAACCAGTCACTGCATTGCAGGGAGTTTGTGAGAACAAACAGCAGTGTCTATAATGACATGGTGATATGGAGAGGTAAAAAAAGACACATCCAATGGAAAATTAATACTTGGGCGGATAGGAGCTGAAGCCCTGCATTCCTTCAGGAACACGATTATGAGACCTTTTCAGTTGTGAGCCTTCTGAAGTTCTGTTTGATTCTGATACCTGGGGATAATCTGGTAAACAGAGAGCTTGGAAGCGCTGATGTTTTGCAGAGAAGCAGCACAGCAACCAGTGAAATACTGGGAGAACTAATTGCCTGTTAGCACCAAGTGGGTAAAATGACTTATTTAGGAACAGAACCCAGGACCAGCTCCCAGACACTCATGTAATGGGTACAAAGTAACTCCAGAATTGGAGAACCATTTAGGTTTAATTCAGATGGTAAATCCAAATTATTTAATATTCAAGACAGAGGACCATCATTGGTAGTGAAGTAGCCCAGGAAATATATTAATAATTTATGCAGAGTACTAGTAATAGTTACGTCAGAGACTTTTTACTGGCAAAACTATGGATACTTCAAATTTTGCAGTGGCTAATATTCACTTAAAGAATAATTTCTCCAAGAGTTGTGAGGAACAGTGTAGTTCTTCAAGCTTTTCTAAATGGCAGAGTGACAGCTCTTTTCAACATGTGGTAAAGACTTTTAAAAAAATACAGACATTGGATTTTCTCCAGGGTGAAGTTCCGTCTTCTCTATGACTTTGCAGGTAATCACCCAGCATCAAAACCTGCTCATTTCCAAAGCCAACAACACCATCAACTACACACTGCTGAGTAATGACAATGCCTTCTTGAGCTACTACCCCCATTACTTCACACAGCGGACTCTGACAGCACGTTTTCAGATGAACAATACAAAGCCACCCCATGTCCAGATGGTGCGAAAACCAGTGCTGACTGTCATGGGCTTGCTGGCATTGCTAGGTATAGTAATCACTGATTAAAAAGCACATCAGTAACGTCTTCTACCTAGAAGCTTCATGCCTGAGAGAAATTATTCCAGCCATTTCAACACTAATAAAAGCAGGATTTCTCCTATGCTCTGTTTGACAGCTGTATTAGGAAAATGAAACTTCATTTCCTCTGAGAAATTAATAGCTCAAGAGAGGTTCCCAACAGTCTGTTATCCATTTGATTTAATTTACTGCGTTGTTTATACCCTCTGTATGCCAACTACTTTGTTTTTTTGTTGAATGGTGCTTCCCTTTTGTGCCATCACATCAGGCTGCAAACGTCTTTAAGAAATACCCACAGCTGGAAGACTCATGCAGCATACTAAAGGAAGATCCTAATTCACTGTTATATACTTAGATGTTGCTAGCTGAACTGCTAGGCATAAGAAATGTTGTAGTATGTGCATGCTCTGCTGTTGTAAAAGAAGCTTGACTGGATGCCGTACCTGGTAAAATAAGCTAAAGCATAGCTTAATCTATAGATCCCCATGTTTTGACCCTACATTTTGACCCTACAGAGGCTGATACAGGACTGACTAGCAGGGATGCTTACACAGTTGTCATGTTTTTTAAAGGAGAAAAGCAGATTTATGCAGAAGTGAAGAGCAGTGAAGGCGAAAGCGTTCAAAACAGCACAATTGGTGTCCTGGCATCTGTGCACACCCCAAGTGAGATGCAGCGCTCAGACAGTTGGCAAGCTACTGTACTGATGTATTCAAGTGAGGATAACAGGACTTCATCCAACATCAGCACTGTCACAGTGAATGCCACCCACTTCCCCAAACTCAGAGGTAAACAAACATAATGTAGACAGCTCACACAATTGATATATAGAATAGAACATCTGCTGTAACACTTATCTGGAGTTGCCTTTCGTTGCAAGAATGAGTTTCATTTGCTAACTTTCTCTCTTATCTTTTGGGCACTCACAGATTTTCTGAGATATGATGGTGCTCTTCTAGGAAAGGTTCTTTCCTAATGCCTGCACTTTGACCCTGCCTTTAATGGCAGCTGCAAGTGGTACCTTTTTGGAAAGCTATTAATCTCAGTGTCCTTGGCTGGATATTGCCGGGCAACGATTCCCTTACTGGGGTGACTCCAAGAAAGCCAACATGACCACGTGATTACACATTTGATGCAGTTGTCCAACAAATGTGTGCAGCACCTGTGCAAAAAATAACAGGGTTTCAATTCTGATTACGGACGTACTAGCTTGAAATTTAAACTTGTCAAATATAAATTGTAGAGCCTTGAAAGAGTACTAGGCTCGTGACTTTCCAGCAGAAGCCAGGTTCCAAAGTGCTGAAATCACTTTTGAGATGGTACTTCTGTGACTTTGAGACACCTTCTGCTAAATTTATTCTTCTTAGTCTTTAAATCCAAGTAAAGAGTTTACTCTCTTTCATTTGTGTTCTTAAAGAGCTGGTGTATGTGACATACTACCTGGATAACAACAAAACCAATCCCTACCTGAAGTGGAAAAAGCTAGGAAGCCCTGATTTTCCTTCCCCACAACAGTTCCAACAAATAAGGGATGCTGAGGTATGACCATGTGTTTTCTTTAAGTGTTTTATGGGTAAAGTGCTTGTGAATTAGTTAACTACAGCTCAAGAGACAAGAAATCAGCCCAGGTAGTCAAAATTTCCTTAGCCCACAGTCACGCACATCTTGTATATGTATGCAAATGCACTCACAGTCATGAAGAGAAATGTAGCTGATACACAACTGATAGCTTTGCATTTGTGTTATACAAGAAGCTAAATGTAGATGACCAGCTTCTTTGCTAGTGGCCTACCGTTAACTAAGGAGGCAGAGTTGCTCCAGAGCAAGTTCCACCTTCTCTCTGAAACTTCAATGAGCTTTGAGACCCTTTCTGTTCTACCTCCCCAAATAAGTCACATGGCCCTGTGTATTTTACAGAAGGGACAAATTGCTGTATTAGAGAATTGAAATGAACCTCCCTCAATAACAGAAACAGCTCCCTTAGGTAGAAACTACCCAGCGCAAGTTCAGATGTCACTTGGCATCGCTCAGGGGCTCACAGGGAGGCCTCGGGTTTCCCCTCATCCTCACCAGTTCTGAATGCACCCCAGAGGGGACTGAGATATAAGTCCTCTCTGAGGGCTTCTCTCCTCTCTACTGAGAAAAGCCATGCCCAGATTACTTACTGTGAGACTATATGAGCAGCCTGTCACTTTATCTCCCTCCCCCATAGTTTCCCTATGCATTCAGACCCATTCAGACAGGTTAAAATAAAGGGGCCCATAGACAGTAATTGCCTTCTGACTTTGGTGTACCATAACCCACTGTTGCTGAGGCCTGTGAGATATTATAGCAGCCATCAAATTAACAAGGGCAGCAGCAAGGTTTTAGATACTCTTGGCCATCTGGTGAAACCTCATCCTCGGAGACCAGCTGAGTGGCTATTGAAGCTAGCAATAGCTTTCACTGCACACCAGGAATCTATAGGTAAGTGACAGAGGTGTGGTTTGTAAAGACCACTAGCCTGAAAGGCATTTGTGGGAGGTTACTAAAAGTGACAGATTGCGTGTAAAGGGCATTTCTGATCAACACAGTTTGTGAGGTAGAAGAACCCTCTGTTTCCTGAAGAGCTGGAAAACAGGCAAGATAAAAAAGTCTCCCAGTTTAAAGAACTTTGATGGCTGTAAGCCACTTATCAGCAACAACCCTATTGGAAATTTACAGTCACAAAGTAAATACACAGTCACTTTACACTGATGTAACAGTTGGCCCTAGGTGCTGTGATGAAAGATTATTCACAATGCTTTTTTTCGGCTCCACAGGACCCCATGACAACAGGCCCATTCCCGTTTCCTGAAGGTGGCATTCTGACACTGAAGCAAGACTTTCCTGTTCCCTCAGTCTTTCTTATCCACATCTGTGCAAGACCCAGATCTGTTCCTGATCAAGTATGTGTTGTATTCCACTATCAGACTCACCAAATTAGAAACTTCTTCCTGCTTCAAGTCTCACTAAGAGGAGCTGGACTAGCATTTGGACCTATTATTTGTTAGAAGTACCATGTAAGATTTAGTAAATAAGCAATTCTTCTTTCATGAGAAGGCTCCTCAAGGCATAATTGAAGATAAAGCATTTCACAGCAAGTGATAGGAGCCATCACTGAGATAAATGCAAGTTTACCCATGGGAAAATAGTAAAGCAGTACTGGAAAGTGCAGTATCTTTTTAAAAATCACATCATATGCTACCAGGCTTGGCAACAGCTCTCCAGGTAATAATTAGTAGCTAAAAATAAAATGGAATCACGGCTGTTGTAGATTAGACATCTGTATCTGCTCATTCAGTCCTGCCTATATTCATGGTGGTGCCCACAGCCGCTTAAGGTCCTCTGCAAGTCTGACAGCTTGGAAACATAGGCTACAAAGCCACAGAGCCAGGAATTTTGGTTTTTACTCCCATCTCAATTGAAAGAATTAAAGCAAATAATTAGTAATGAATGATAAATGCAGAAGTTTGACCTGCCTGATTGGTTTGTTCACTTTTCTTACATGGACATGTGTCTTTGGACAGGTGACTGGTGTTCGTTTGATCCCTCTCACAAAAGGGCAGGTCATTGTGTTGTGGGACGATGGCTGTGTAAATTCAAAGTAAGTAGCTTTTAAAATAAAGTGGATATAACCGAGTTATGAGCACATGACTCTCTGAGTTGCTACCAGTCCTACAAAGTGAAACAAGTTCACAAATTAATGACAGCTTCCTCCCTGAGAGATGCTACAGTGCATTTGTGTGACAAAACATACTGTAGGACCTACATTCAGTACTTACGGAGCACAACCCTGACTAATTTGCAGTCCAAGCAAGGGAATCTGCCTATTGCTCACCAGTACCCAGTCGCATTTTTGAGGGACTTGCCTTCAGCATAGCAGACAGGAAGATCCATGATAAAAGTTATAATAGCAGCAGGTGGTTAGGTGGGATCTTGCCCATCCCTGAAAGGGATGTGAGCTGAAAAAGAAAACCTCCAGTTCCTTGCTCCAGCAAGCTGTACCAGAATGGAAGCTCTGTGTACGTGGACTGTCAGAGTTAATACAGTGTCCATCCAGACTCCCTGAGGAAGCACAGATTTAGCTCCTTTTCAAGCCAGTCTCCATAGACTCTTCAGCCCTGATAACACTGATCTGGGAGTAAAAGTTGTTCAACAGTTTGTGATTCTGCAAGTACCCAAAATAGTAACTCAGTCTGGGTGTTCTGTGGGCTGTTGAAGCCATGTTTCTTCCTAATGCTGACAATTCATGCCATCCCACACTTGGTAGGAATGAGTCAGTTGAATATTTCCTATTTTTGGCCTTCTGTGGTGAAATGCCCTGGGATTAGGATTTGATTCCTCACCACATTATCAGTTGTATTTACTGAGCTGTCTGGTTTTCTTTTCTAGATGTATAAAGACATTTGAAGTGGAGTTCTCACTAGATGGAAAAGCATACCAGCGTATTAATGCCAAAGACACAATATTCACTCTTTGGGTCTACAGTCCAGGTAAGGCAGGAATATGCATATTATGTCATCTGTCATGTTAAGACTGCCACTCACAAGTGTATGAAACATCGTTTAGTAACTACTGAAGGTACATAGCTTGTTAGTGACACACACTCCCATCGCAAATAAGAGCATGTCCCTTCTTTTAGGACCACGTTCTCAGTGAAAGCCTTATTCCCACTGACTGACAAATAGTCATGAAGACATTATTAGGAGTATTGCCATAAGTAAGTTCCTTGTCATAGAAACCAGTCACACATCCGCTGGCCTGTCAAGCTCTCTGAGAGGCAAAGCAGTACTTTTGTCTCTATTTGTAGCTGATGTGGAAGCATGCAAAAATGAGGAAAAAAAAAATTGCTCCATGTGACCAGAGCTTGGTGTTGTGCTCTTGGTAGTAGACTCACAGCAAGGCAAGTCTAAGGCTTGGGCTCAGTCCCACAGGTATTTGCCATGCCTTTGCCTAAATTTGTACAATGCTCTTGGGGTAGGGCAGTAGAAGCAAATTGCCTTGGTAACACTTGTTTTGTACCACTGAGTCTTGAGGTTTTAGACTGCTTAAGGATAGTGGCATCAACACACAAGTAAGTGGGAGATCACATCCACCTTTCATTGTCTTCCATTTATTGTGTTCTGAGCTGCCCCGGCGGAAACTCACAATTCTGCTCTTTTTGGGTCACCTGTCCCTGTTCCCATACCCTTTACGGCTTGGCAGTCTTAAGCTATTGAGGTGCTTCCTTGTAAGCACAGGAGAGGTCCTCCTGCAGGATAGTTTGTTCTGACTGTCTGATGCCTAGCCAAGGAGACACCCCTCTCTCTGCCTTTTTGTAGAACTTTCTCTTTAGCCCTGACGAGCTGCCTAAGATTTAGATGTTTCATACTAGAGAGCAGAGAGTTTCATCTTTGTCAACAGGCAAAGCTTCTCCCAGAGCCTTTGGTCATATCTCCTCAAGCACAGCCTAGATGCAGTAGAAACATACCCAGATAAAAAAACAGTGGAAGAAAGTAGTGAGAGATGTTTTCTTTGGGTATTTTTTTTTGTTAGTTTTGTGGCTTTTTTAACCAAATGTGGTCTAATCTGCAATGTGACTGTCCAACAAGTATTACTAATAAGCACTGATCAGAGCTGTGTGAAACACAGACAGACCTTGCCTCAAAGTGATACTACTAAAAACCAATTCAGAGAGGGTTTTGCCAGAAACACAAGCTCATCTTAGCCTGAGAAAGGCTTAGCCTCAGTAGTGGGTGCATAATAAAATTCAGAGCTATTATTGCAATGTAAAGGGTACACAGATAAGCAAAGACTGTAAATCACAGGTAAGGCAAATTTGTGAAATTAGGATTCATTATCATCTAGTAGTGCATATCTGGGGAACCTACCATATTTGTTTGTATCAAAACCAAAAAAAGAACTGCTTGAAAAAATCGCACATCTCAGCAGCTTTTATTGCTAGGTACTTCTTTCTCACTCATTATTTCTAACATTCTTTTTTGATTAGAAAAAAAAATACTAAAGCACACATAAAAATCAAGTAAATAGATGAGAAAAAACATTTATATTGCTTGTGAGGTTTAAGAGTCTACTAGTGAAGCTTGTGTTCTTCAAACTGGATAAAGGATGAAAAGCAGCAGAGCCAGAACATCAGCTCACATACCTTTGGAGCAAGTGGTGCTCCTTCCTGAGTTGAGCAGGGGGTTTTCAGTCAGCCTGCACGCTTCTTCTCTTCTTTGTTGATCCTGTCCCCACATAACCTGTTCCAAAGGCACAATTGAGGCAGAAAAGTAAGTCAGAAAAAAGGAAATTTCTAGTTGTGGGTTGCAGAATATGTCATAGCCTTCTTCCAAAGGGACTGCTGTGACAGCAGTCCTATAGTTGAACTTGCAAATCCTAATGAGGAGAGAGCAGGTCCTTGGTCCAACAAAGAAAAAGAACGAGTAATTGGACATGAGGAATCATTTTTAGTTAAGACAGGCACAGGCACACTTACATAGGGTGCAGAACTGATTTCACCACTTCCCCAGCCCATTCCACAAACCTACATTTTATAGGAGTAGTGCCTGCTCCACATCCTCCAAGCATCAGGTGTCAGCCTTTCACAGTGACCATTTCTAACCTTTTAATTTGCAGGAAGCTCAGTCTCCGGCTTTTACAGAGTGCGTGCCATTGACTACTGGGGGAAGGCAGGCCTGTCCTCTCTTCCTGTGGAGTATGTTGAAGCTTTCAAGTGACTCCGAAGAATGGTGCCTGGCGGGGTGACTGAGTGGTGTATGCTCCCTGCAAATGACAACTCCCCAGAAAAATAAACTCCTCCCAAGCTGAGGAAGGAGTATCGAAAGGACCTGATGAAGCAAGTTAGGAATGCAAGTTAGAAGCAACTGCTCCTATTAACTCTTCAGAGCTCAAAAGACAACGTTATCAAACAGACACAACTGACAATCCAACTGGTACGATTGTAAGAGGCTGCCGCAGGACTGAGATTCACCTTGGTAACTAGGACTTAAGGGAATAAATATTATTCCCTATTTTACACTGAGCTAATGGCTAGGACAACCAAAGATTTATAGAGGCTACAAACTGCAGCAGGAACAGGACCATTGCTTCACTGTATGAGTGAGGATGGCAGGATAAGGGGGACCTCTGTGAGAGTGAACTGCCTGCTCAGCTGCTAGGCTGTCTTGACATAATGGTGTGATGGAAAAGCACAGAGCAACCAGACGTGTCCAGAGCATGAAGTGAAGGATCGCTGCTTCCCTGCTGGTTAGTCAGACATGCTCCAGTGGGTTATTTCAGAGCACTTAACGTGTCTTCAGGTGTATGAGGTTCTTCATCCTCTCACAGAGGGGTTCCACCAGCTGTGTCTGCATGTGTGGCTGTTATATTGGACGCCGGAGCTATTCCCTAACATGGGCAGAGGAAGGTGTAGGAGCTCATCCTTAAAGGGGAAGAAGGCACAAGATGGTCTAGCCTTCAGACTTCCCTGCCATTTCTGCTTTCTGCTTTTGTCCAAATCACCTATTTTCACTGTGGCCATCAGCCTCTTTGTGGTGGAGGCTCTAACCCTGAAAGCCCCTCTTTCTCTCCATTGCTGTCACCTAGCCTGGCCTTCTGCAGCCCTTAAAGCTAACGTCTCTCCCCAGCATGACTCCCCTCTCAGACTGCAAGTGACCTGAGGCTTGGCTTTGGGTAGCCAGGAGAAAGCTGACATGCTAGTTAGAGCCTTATGTGTTTTCATATTACAGGAGAATTCGTATTACATTCTTGAATGTGACAGGGCTGCTAGTGACAAACAGAAAGTTAACCAAGAACGGTTTGAGTTCCTGTGCTTTGCAAAGTGTGTGCACAAGTGTGTGATAGTCCCAGATGATAGGCTACGGGACACCTCTGGCTGTCCTTGCAGCTGCCAAACACTTTATGTAACAGAAAAGTTCCCTGAAATTGCAGGAGTGTTTTTTTACTCTCCCCTTTTCACAACTGGCACAGTTTGAACCATGCCTTTAAAATGCTTATAGAGGAAAGGATAATGCCAGTGAAAACAGCTGGAATGTTTTCCATAAGAGGAGCAACTTTATCACACAAACAAATCCCCTGCTGCTCTCTCTGCTGACATCAGCCACCTCACCAACATAACAACAAAGGCTGCATATTTGATGAAACATTCAGGTCTCAGACAAAAAAAAACAAGCTTGCACAGTAGGAGAGAGCTGAACTACCTCAAATGGCCCCACTTTTACAGCACAGAAAAGAAACATATACAAAAAGTCAGTATGTATGAGATTAAGCATTCTGTCTCCTTACCTTCTGGTTACTTGTTCATGTGCTTATGCTGAAAGTTAGCCTTAAAAGATTCATTTTGTCACAGAATTGAGACAAAGTATTTCTTGCATCACTTAAGTTTGAATAAGGAGTGCTTGTCATATCCTAACCAGCCAATTCCTCGCCCATAAAGGCTTGTGCAGGACAGAAAAGCACCATTGGAACCTACTTAATTGATAATTTTCTCAGTTTCAAAAAAGTTAGTGAGAAGTTCCACTTGGATGGAGATAGCAAAAATACATTTCAAAGTTGTTATAGCTACTCCTAAGTGAAGAACCAGAATATGCAATTAAATACATCTAGCAGTTAAGACATTCTGTTTTGCCAGTATAAAAAGGAACTACAGAAAAAATTACTTTTAGAAATGTTCAAGTATAGGTCCTTGAGAGATTTTAGTGCGTCTGAAGCTGGGGAAGATACAGGAGCTTGAGAGGACAGTTTACCCTGTTAGGATGTCCTATTATTTGATTAGTCTTCTGCTTTAAAATTTTCCCACAGTGGCAGTCAGAAAATAGCGATCTTTATCAAACCAAGGACCAAGCACTAGTTACAGGTGTTTGGAAATAGATGAAGCATAGCTGTTGTGAAGAGTATTGATTTTACAGTTCAGGGGTGTAGTAGAAAGTGTATAGGTGTGCAACTCATGAAAAATAGATCAAAAATCACTGCCCTGCTTTATTTAACTTAAATTATACCTCACACAAGTGAGGTCAGTAACGGCATATATGAGGCAAATGATGCAGAGCTGATGGGTCCCGGTGGAATGTTTGGCACAACAGAGAATGGCGACTCACGTATTCTTTCACTGTATTGAAATCTGTCCCTGTGGCAAGTGATTTCCTTTAGGGCAAGTTATCATCTTTCAGAAGATTTTAGGTTGGGAGTTTTTGCTTCTCCGCAGTGACAGACATGAGGCTTGCAGCTGCCTCTTTGAAGTGGTTTGTAATTCTCATGCTTACTTTTTTTGTCTTGTTAAAAAGCAAAGTAAGAGTGCTATTTTCTCTAAAGTGTCAAGCTAAAAATTCATACGTTACTGTATTGCTTTTTGAAGCCACAAAAAAACCAGAAATTTTATTTGTAAGGGCAGAGCTTAACATATTGTAGATGTAACTAAAATCCACTTTCTTAGGGTGAAGTCCAGCCACTTTGAAAGTCTGTCACTAGGTTCCTCTCTTAGGGCTTTTACATTAAACATTATCCAAAGTGTGGCAGGCACAGTGCTTTTTCAGGTATTGGCAGTGGCAAATATGCGTGGAAAGCAGAGCTGACCAAAAATGGTGCACTTTCTGTTCAGAAACAAGTTTTGAATATTCACCAAGATTTTTTTTCTTCTTTGCTGCTTTGGTGCTAACTTATTCCTTTAAGCAATAAGCAAGTCTAAGCAATTGCAGCAGAGATGAGAACTTGATATTTTCAACAAAGTATAGAAGATTTGGGCTGCCATTGTCTTTTTTATAATTTAATGTCTAGAGAAAAATTGTTTAGTACTTGAGTTTTCTGTAACCGTCTTTCACTGACTCTGTCTGATAGGGCTTCCAAAATTGCATGTTTAACTCTACCATCTCCTCTGTTATGGGACAGTGATCAGCCCCCCTTCACAGTTTCAGTTTTCAGAAGTGCCAGGTGTGCGTAGCACTAAGTGGGAGTAGAAGGCGCTTAGTAGTTCTGCAGCAGAAGAACCAAAGCAAGACTGCAGAACGCTCAGGTGTGTCTCTTGCTGGCCATAAATCCAAGTAGGAAAATCTAACTGCAACTGCGAAGAGCGATTGTTTGTGTGCTCTTCAGACAAAAGCTTCTGAGGCTATGAAACAGTTTTTCAGCTGTTTGTTAAAATGAATCCTAGGGGAAAACCTTTCAAAGGAGTGTTTTGTGTATATAATTATGTATATACTGGATTTGTTACCATCTTTTGTGCTACCCAATAAAACCAGTTTTTAATCTTTCACATGAACCCTGTAAAAGCAGGATCTGATCACTGCGTTCTGGAAACTGCTCAAAACTCTTGTGTAAACAACTTAGTCTTGGGAAGTAAAGTCTGTTCTGAAGATATAAAAGATAGCTTGTTTGGTGCAAGGTCCAACATTACATAACAATGAAGTGTGAAGGGAGTGTGACCATAAGAAATTTCAAGGATGGAGTAGGAACTTAAATGCATAGATTGCCTCAGTTATCACATCCCAGGGAAAACTGGCCTAACTCAACATGATATCGTAGGGTCAGATCTCAGGACTTGCAGTGTCCTTGCTGGGATGAGGTTCACTGGCATGTGAAGGACAATATCCATGCAGGGTTCCTCCTGCTGTTGCACAGTCGTAGGCTTTCTGCCAGCACTGAAGGAGCTTCTGAGGACAAAACAACAGTCCTTTTCATTTGTAAACAGCTTTTTCTTTTCTCTTGTTAGTGGAAAGTTTGTGCGGGACAGAAATTATGACTTGGGATCTGTGCATGCACTTAAAACCAGGAATAATAGACTGGTTCTCATCAGCCAGCTCAAACAGCAGACAGAAGTGTGTCTGCCTCTAGACATACCCAAGATGTTTTACATTGAACGCAACAGAATAACCAGAGAGATCCGATTAGAATACACTCGTAGCTACCAGCCCTACCCTATCTCGTCGTCTTCCACGTTTCCTGGAGTCAGTGGAGAAAAATGGATATGAGCTAACTCCCATCTGTATGAATTCACCAGATCATATGATGAGGGCCTGCATATGGTCCTGATGGGAGCATGTTCCCCTGTTCCTCTAAGAACAAGGCATGTATAATACCGTGGTGTGCTCCTATGAACCTGGAGGCACCATCTTGTGTGGCTGAGGAGGGATTTCAGTGCCAAACTCATCTGTACAGGCTATACCAAACACAATAAGGATGCACTTGGTCCTGCATATAGATCCGTCTTGCTAGAACTCCTAGTTGGTCTGGTCATACAGTTACTATAACCATAGACATCAAAAACCCCACTTCTCTAGGACTGGTAGTATTTGTCTGTATGTCCTGGCCAAAGGCCAGGCTCCTTCAGCTATGGGTTAACATTGTCTAATCACTTGTGATACAAGTCCTAAGTTCACAGATCGCCACCCCACTGCTTCCTCATGGGAGAAGGAAGCAAGCGGTGAACAATCAATGCACTGACCTTGCACTTAGCCCAGCACAAAAGGCTGATATATTTTCAACGCTCAATAGTCTCTTATCAATGTGGGGTTTTGTTTGCATTGCGTGCTGCTTCTCTCCTGTTTCTTTAGATGGTAGTTCTTAGCTTTAGATGGTAGTTCACTATCTTGTTCCCCGTCAGGGTAGCTTTCCTAGACCAGAAGAGCAAGGAACATCTTTATTTGATGCTGACTGAGAGCCTTTGGAGTCCCACCTGGAAAACCTGTGAAATTCAAGCTTGAGAGACATCCCTCCATCCCTGAGATGTCTCTGGCCTTGGAGAAGAGCCGTTAGTCAGTAGTTTCTATGCTCTTTCCAACAGATGCAGTAGATGATCATTGGATACTTAGGTGAGGTTGTACAAGTGTCTTCCAGAAGCTGTTCTGTAGCATAGGGCTCTGAAGGTCTTGACTCAATATCAACCAACCTTGTGCCACATACCTTTTGAAAGCCTCAGGAGTGGGGACTGTTCATCTTGCTCTTCCCTGTATGCTTGGTAATCACGACTGTTAAAATTTGTGTTGCTGACAAACTGCTGGGTTCAGGCAGGGTGCTGGGGGTGTTCTGCATTGGTAGTTTTATTCATAGGAAACATTAAAAATGAATGTGGTTTTACTAAGAGCAACATATGTAAAAAAGCTGACTCGACTTACCCTTTTTTCTACATGGAGTTGTCTAGATACTATTCTTTTGGTTCCCTCTATCTATGAAATTCGTGGCCATAAAACCTGTCAGTTCTCTGTCTTTCAGTTCTATACCTCTCAGATACTGGGGGCTGGATTATGAAGGCAGTGGGGAGTAAATTACTGCTTATGCCATTAGAAGTGCAATGAGGTCATTTAATGCAGTGTCCCAGTGCTATTGGAAGGAACATCTGCTTTATTGCATTTGAGATTCAGGGGCTAGTTAAAAATACTCTGTGCAGACTTTTGAGTACACAGGTACCAGAAATAACTGTAAGGTATTACCAGGCAGCACGGATCATACTATCAGCCTCAGCTCAGAGTTGCTGTTCAAGAGGATTTTTTAGCTTTGGAGTTTAAATAGAAATGTTGGTGGGAGAGGTACGGTGTGTGTGCCCAGGCCCTGCGGGCATCCACAAGCCTTCATTGCTTTGTGCAGCCCCACATGGGACCTGTACCCGCATACCCCTTGCCCATGGTCCACAAACCCTCTTCAGCTCAGCCCAGGCCCCTACCCCCGTGGGAGCCCTGCTGCGGGCAGCTCTGCCACTGCACCACCCTCCAGTCCCGTTCCTGGCCACAGCCACCTCGCAAGCATGCCTGTACCCTGCCGGGTGCCCTGCTGCCCTCGCTCAGTCTCTGGACTTGCCAGATGAACACCAGAACCGCACTGTCACCATGCATTTGTCTAATGATCAGCACTGCCAGGGAACCTGTCCCTGCCACCACCCTTGTCCTGCTCCCCTGGCCTGGTGTGGGGGAGGGACAATGCCCCACCTCTGCCTGGGTCCAACCTTGGCTGCCATCTCACCTCCCATCCGTGACCGGCCTTGCCCTTCCTGCTCCCTGACAGGACAGCAGGTAACAAAAAGCAGTTCCAGAGCAGTTTTTCTAAAAACATTTATTGACAAATGCCACATTATGTATTCCCTTGAAAATTCAAACATCAACACTGTATTGCACACAGTTTACAAAACCCCCAACATTTTCATGTGTTTTTCAGGAAAAACACACTAGTCCATACTATGTTTTTCTTTTTTTTTTTTTTTTTGTTAGCTGAGTGGCGACTTCAAGACCAAGAGGTCTGGTTCCTGTGCTTAAGGATAGGATCAGAAGTGTACTTGTACTTTTTAGCAGGCCCCTGGAAAGAAAGAAAAGTAAACATTAGTCCTTGTAAGTAAATTTGCAAAGAAGTGCTTCAACAGCCTTGTAGTCTTCAGTGAAGCTACAGCCTTCCCAGGGTACTTCTGAGTCACAGTACAAGATTAGGATGGCAGGATGCAAAAGTTGCTGTTTGCATGGTTCTGTGCCTGTTGGCATAGCACTTGTGCAGCCTTTGCTAGTCCCAGCTAGCCATGAGTTTTCGGCTTACACGAGAACCTAGGCATAAGCCCACACACCAACTACCCTCCCACTGCCACAGCAAGCGGTATGGAGGGGCGTGGGGCAGGGGTGCCCGTCCCGGTCCCATAGCGTTGGATGATGCCAGCACCTGCTCTGTAGTGGAGGACTGGCTCATACAACCATGTGTCCTTCAGAAGGTTTTAGCTGCTATTTCTTGACCAGCAGTGCAGAACATATGTGGCAACCCCCCAGTCCAGGTCCTCAGGCCTGGCTTAGTAAAGGGCCAATCTCCAGGCAAAGCAGCACGCATGTGAAGTGTGTGGGCACTCAGTTGCCAATGAAGAGGAATTTCTGCCAACAAAGAGGAATTTCTGTGTCCAGCATAGCCCCAAAAAATTACCTGCCTATCTCATGGACAGCAGCTCAGCTCCCATGCCTCCAGAAAAAAAGTTCTCTCAAAATGGGCTTTGGGCATGCTGCGTTCACATGTATGTGGAGGAACTGCTGACTCCCACTGCCAACAGACACAGTGAAAGCTGCTGCTCAGAGCCCCTTGTCTCTGCTACTCAGACCACCCAGGACACAAATCATGGTGGAGCTAAGAAGAGTGAGGGTGCTCCTTCCTGTAGGCAGCTTCTCCTCCTTTCCTGGAGGACAGTGCACAGACCTAAGGTGCTGTTATGCAGGTGGCCAAGACAAGCATTTCCAAGTGCAGAAACACCAGGTTGTTAGGCCCATCCCTATCCTGTCTATTAGAGTAACAAAGCGGATCTTCCTTTGGTGGTGTGCAGTTTCAGCACACAGGATTCCTATAAGGGCAAGACTTAAGCTGCAGGCACTCTCCCTTGCATGGACTTCCCTTTGCAGCTATTTTCTTATTAGATATAACATTTGAAAACAAAAGTTGCTAAAAGAGTACAATTTAGTTTGTTATGCTTTTGGCACATTTACAGTAAATGCTATCACCTACTCTACAAGCTGCCGGTGCAGCCATTTCAGTGAGCTTGCTAATTAGCCCAAAGTACCTGACTGAAGCACAGGCTGGAACTGGCCAGACATGCAGATTTCTTCCTGCTTCTGACGCACAATGCGCTGGATAGCTGGAGGGAGGCCACGGGGGTTGCGTGAGAAGATCAGGGAGTAGCCATCATCACAGGAGCCGTCCTCCTTTAGACTGCGGCAGGCATAGGTAATGGCATAGTTATCATAGTCGGTGTCAATCACCCAGTAGTTGTCCCCTGAAACATCAGAACACGTTTGTTTGCCACAGTGGGCAAAACAGAGCAGAGATGGACCTAGTCATCCTGCAGGGAGATGCCTCGCTTCAGCATATGGCAGGGATAACTTCCCAAAGGATCTAAAGTCACGTCCTGCATCCAGCTTATCTCCACACCATGAAGTGAAGAACTGGGACAAGCACAGGGCATCTTGGGACCATGTTGTTCCCCATGATGCTCAGTGCATTTTTGCCTTTGGTTTCTTGTGCTGTAAGTATTAGGAGGATTAGGACTTCCCAGGTTTTCAATGACAAAAAAGGATTTTATGTTTCTCACTCAAGCACGGGGGGAGGAGGCATATAGATTAAATTTTGGCCATACAGATTACATTTCCTGTACAAGAAGCCTCAGCAAAACATGCCTCCTGTTTCCAGCCTTGCTCAAATAAGTGTATTTTAGCATGTCTTATCTGCGAGTACTAAGTTCACGTACTTCTTTCTTACGCATTAGCAGGCCAACTCCTGCCCAAGTTCCCCAGCTGGAGTCCCACAGCTATGGGAGACTCAGGCACAAAGTATGGGGTGTGCAGGGCGCATAGCTGGTGTTCAGCACAAGCACCTTCTGCAAGGGGGACTGCAGCTAGCAGGTCCATGTTGTTACGTCCGGCTGTGTCTGTCTGAGGAGAACTGCGCCTTGCTGCAGAAGTGGGTCCACATGTCGCCTCCCATTAGCTATGAGGAGTACAAGGACGACTGACACCTTTATAATGCCCACTGTGGGACCCAGGAAGTATTGCTTCCCTATGGTCAGCACCCCACTTGGATGTACAAACTCGGTATGTGTGGCCCATTGCCTCTAATCTGCAGCCTCGTTGTTAATATATGTGGTGTATAGGTAGGGTCTCTGGGGAGTCTCTGGATCCTGTCCCTTCTATGGAGATAAAAAGCACTGTTTGGATAAAGCGTCGCCCCAAAAGAGGATGCTTTGTCTCCACTTGGAGCAATCTGAGCTCAACTGTTTTTCTCGCTCATATACTGAAACACACAAATCTGAGCAGCTGTAAGCTATTGACCAGCGCCAGGGGGCTGGAGAAGTTCACTCACCACCGCTGGAGAGGTAGCTGGCCAGGCCCTGGTAGGTCATGTACATTTTTGCTGGAGTGGTTGGGTCAGGGACTGTATACTGAGCAGCCATGTCAGCACAGATCACCCAAAACCTGCAATGAGATCCATGAGACTGAAGGTAAAACCCTGTGGCACGTGAGCTTCAAATGGGTGTCCCTCACTCAGGACTCGGGCAAGAGCCAGGCTACAGTTCAGCACAGCTACCCCAGGCATGGGCATGGCCTTTCTTAGTGCAAAGTCAGTGTTTGTCATTAAGTAATGCAAATCTGTGACACCACCCCTGTGACCGACAGTGCCCTGCTGCTATCTGGTTCCCCCTCTGCTGCGCGACTACACTGCGGCTGGGGCGGTGCCCTGGCCTTCCTTCAGCTCAGCTGGCTTCTTACCACCTGTTTCCGTACAAACGGACAGCCACCAAGCAAAATGATGGATGCTGTTTCTTGGCTCCCTGCTAGCAGTTTGCAGGGTGAGCTGACCTGCATTTGGGCTCATTCACCGTGTCCACCAGCGGAGGGGGGGAGCTGGCTCTCCTCTCTCTAACCCCTCCTGGCTCTACTGGCACAGGGACATCTGTTACAAGCATGGAAATAATTACAGCCACTCCGCTGTCAAAGCTCATTAAAAGCTTTCATGCAGGCTATGGGAATCCTGTAGCTGCCCAAACAGCCTGTCTTCATCATTTATTTCTTCTAATGCCCTTCTCTAGTTGGCATCTGTTTACTTTGAATGCCACCTACATCTTGGCAGTTTGTCAAGCGTTACCTGGATGTGTGAAAGGGTGGAAGTGTGTTCATTCCCTTCCTTGCACAAGTGGCATTTCCCCTTTCCTCTGCCATTGCAGAAATAAATTCCTGGCAGCCTTGAGACCCCACTTGATCTCTGAAGAGTCCTTTCAAGATTTTTCCCACCTGCACTGCGTGACATGCCTGCAAAGCTTCATTTGCCCCATCCCCAAATACCCTGGAGTGCTGTGCTGTCAGGACTTATAAGGTTCATAGCCACCTGCTCTATTCTATTATTCATGCAGTTAGGCACTTCTTGGTAGTTAATGCACAACAGAATTAGTGATAGCCTACTGGAAGCCCTGGATTTTCTTTTCTACACCCAGAAAGCTATTTAATCCCTTCACATGCTGTAATCCCTTGTAGTAACCATGACCAACAGACAAAAATTTAAAGCTTCCTTCCATCTGTCTATTTAGGCATTGCAACAGCATCTGAGAGTTAACCACGTTTTCCTCAGAAGTCCATCCAACACTGTGTTCAAAGATCTGTGAAAGTAATGCTCACTTACACTCCTCTCCTTCCCTTGAACACCTCAGTGAAATAAGAGTTGTCCTGCCCTTGCGGTGACACAGCCTTTGCTAGATCCTCTCACTTGGTTGCAACTCACTTACCTAACTGCTCCATCATTAAAGATTTGACTTTATAATTGACTTTATCAGTAGTTTTGTGATGGACCCAGGCCAGAGCCAGGCTGAGAAGTAACCCAGGACTTAAAAGTGTCTAACCTCTGGCTTCTAATATGTTGCCTTGATTGAGCTTCCCTTTTTGATGAAGAAAACCTGGTTGTACTATGTGCTCAGGATAGATCACCATCCATGTCCCCCTCCTCAAGTACCTCATGGCAGCAGCTAGAGATAAAAGTCAAGATAGCTCACCCAAAAAGCTTCACACGGCCTTTGGAAGATGCTGTCATTGTGCCATCTTCCTCCACAGTGTATTCAGCAGAGATGTTGTCCTGAAGGAAAAGGCCTTCTGGATCCTTCTTGGCCAGGGCATACCATTTCCCTGCATACTAACATGAAAGACTGTTAATATCTGGATCAATCACCATGGCTAGCTTAGCACAAAAGCATTTTTGTAAATATAGCACCCTTCTAACTACCTGTTGCCTGGCCTATGGGGAAAGTCTGAGTTTGGGTGGGTATGTAGCACACAGGTCGTGCTATGCCATCGGATGGATCCTTGCCTCTGAGCCAGGAGGAGCGGGTGTAGCAGCTCTGCACTTCCGCATGCGTGTACTCGTTGTCATGTGAGATGTTCCTGTCTCAGTCACCCTGCACTGAAAGCTTCTCCCATCCCAAGATCCCTGCTCCAAGTTAGACTGGTTCTTCCCTGTTCCTGCTCAGGTCCCTGCTTTTCTGTGGAAGATGCTGTCAACGACACCAAATTGCAGCCACAAAGACCTCAGCAATCTGGCTGGAGACACTCTCATGGCTGCCAGGGGCCACAGTTGGTCTCTGGTGGTGGAAAGGGTCTACCCAATGGGGCAGAAAGCAATGACTCTGTGTGCTATGAGGACAAAAGGATGTGCTGGGAAGACTAGCAGCAGGGGAAAATGAAATGAGGTCAGGGGGAAGAAAACTGCTTGGAAAAAATGCGTCCCTGAAAACGTACAAGCAATAAAATGAAAACAAAATCTAAACAGGTGACTGACAGACAGAAAAACCCTCAGAAGTTAACATTATTAATAGAAATATTGAGGAAAGCAGAATTTAGCTGTGTTAAATTTGATTTTTCAGTGGAGCTAATGAGATCTGTTTGACAAGTTACACACTTAAGCCTGAAACAGAGTCCTTAATTCCCAAATACATGAGCCTGATAAAACTTTGACTTTTTAAAACTGGGATATTCCCGATGCTCTCCCCAGACATGGGTTTGTTTCCATCAAAGTCAATCTTACGTAGAGGAAGTAGTGTCCTGACCCCAGCTGCAGCTGGGAGAGATGTTGGTTGAAGGACAGTCAAAATAGGTACTGGGACACGTGTCTGGACTTTTCCAACACGAAGTTAGGCCTGATTTCCTCCTCAGATGCAAGAAGATTAAATGCTGTGTTTAAACAAGATTCAGTCTGTGTTCAGGATACCCAACTAGATACATTTTCAGTTTGCTGTGACTCCTGAGAATGGCTGGTGGTGGTTGGAAGCCCCCCAAGGCACATGTTTGGACTTTCTCTCTGATGGGGATCTAAACTGTTTCATTCATGGGACGGCTCAAACCCGCGATCTGTATCGAGCTTCAAGCTAACAGAAGATGATGTCTAAAAGAATAACATTCCCGACTTTCAAGGCCAGTTTTACCATAACACTCAGAAGGTTAAACAGCAGTGAGAGAAGAAAACTACAGGAACAGTGTCTAAGAGACAGCATGCAGAAGAAGTTAACTTTTGTTGAGGACCCCCTTTAGACTAACCCAACCCATAACCTGGAAAAACAGATCATGTACGAAGCTTCTTCACATATACTATTGAAGTAACCATAATTACCCTTTTTGGATCAAAATTGTCTTTCACAGAGAAAGACTCCACTGCACAGGTCTGAGCTAGGCTATGCTCAACAGTGGAGAAGATCGAAGCCAGGAAAACATACTGTGCGTATTTCATTCTGCAAGACAAAAGGAAAAGTGGAGTTTTATTTCATGCAGTAGATGTGGGTAGTTAGTGAGGTGCCTAGAGACACATTCCCCTTGTTTTAAAACTAGTTTCTTTCCATGCTGAGCTTCTTTCTGTACCAACTCCACTGAGAAACCACTGAATCATTGTGGTGCCTAAATCCAGCCAAAACTGAGCATCAATGGCAACTACTTTGTGAGAAAACTTTGCTTGCCATCAGTAGTGGTATTGTGGTTTGTGACATTTTCACTGTATAAATCAAGCCAGACTCTGGATAAATTTGGTAAGAACTGATAAAAATTTGAAATTTTTTGAATTCTTGAAAATTCAAGAAGAATACTAATGTTCTCGTGAGCTCTGGTGAAGCACTGTAGGTTGTAAGACTGTTGTTTCTAATTATTTCATGATGAATGTCCGCTTTGCTTTCAGGCCAGCAAAGCTGTGTTCTTTATGACTAGTTCTCATCACCGAAACAGGCTCTTCCTAGCTGCCTAATTCTAATGACAAAATATATCTTGCTGTTGTCTGCCCTCAGACCATTCCCTCTACAAACATGACAAGGAATATCCAGTTTCTAGAGGTTCGATCTGACATTGCAGTGCAGCCACAAGGTGGCTGTGGCTTTGTTTCTCTCCTCGGGTATCCCAGCTCATGGCTATGCCAGCACATTTGTTTCTCACACTTCTTGCAAGTATTTTGTCCTGAATACCTGTTCTGATGCCAAGATAAAACACAGTTACCTGAAACTTCCCTGCAGCATCCAAGCTGAGCTATCAGCCCAGGACTTCCAAACACCCCAGCAGCTGCTCTGTTCCCAGCTGCTGCCATGCAAACTGCACTTCCCTGCTGCAGGAGATGCTAACCTGGCCCGCCTCTGCTGAGGAGAGACCTACCTGTTAGGGTAGTGAAGTTGGAGATCCCCGAGACCACTCTGCTTCAGTCTTTGCGCTGCAGTCAGCAGGCGAGTCTTGTGTCAATTGCCCTCCAGCTGCCTTTAAATAATGAATCTGCAAAGTCACTAATTGGTTATTTTTGCTCGTGTGCCTGAGTAAAACGCTTAATCTTGGATAATCCGTTATGTAAAAACCAACTGTAATCCTCACACTGGTGGGTCTGACTGCTATACTAATACAAACACAGCTTTTACATAATGGAAAAAGCTGCCCAGAAAGCTAATAAGCCCACTGATGTGATTGTACCACACCTTTGTCTCATTGAAGTCTTTCTGCTTCTAACACGTGTTAGGGGAATAAGCACGGAGCATTAACCAGAGAAACTCAAGGACTATACATATTCATCTGCATAGGCACGTGTTCGTATTTGACAACTTGCATGGGGCAGATACATAATTAGCTCTTCCAATATCTGCATCGTCAAATTAAGGTGATCCTTGCAACAGTAGAAAGATGTTATGCATTATCTATTAGCAGGACAAAAAAACCTGCAAAAATGAAGATTTTGTCTTCATGTTCACATCGAAGTCTTGGAGTCCACAGTTCTCCTGTACATTGAAACATCTTTATACACATTTTTCCCACCTCAGCTTGTCAACATTTCCAGTTACATAAATACTATAGTTCTCTCCTTCCCAAGATGTTCTTCCTAGAAGCCTTCCATGGAGATGCAATAAAGCACAAAAAGATGAGAAGGCAGAAATAGCTAGAAAAACATTTTTGGTAGCAAACTGTGCCTGCCACTCTTACAATTTCCCCAAGTGCCTGAAGAATCTCCCCAACTGCACAGGTTGCAGTTGTACAACTGCCCGTGTACTCTTTCTACCCTGGCTCATCTGGGAGATTTAAGACTTCAGACACTCATCTAGCAGTTACTTCTCCCTGGGCTGCTGGGTGCTGGGGATCCTCAGACATACCCACTAGGGGTGACTCTATAGTTCCCCTAACACAGAGTAAACCCAGGTAGCTCTGAACCTCCTGGTACTGATCCAACAATTTGGACATTCAGAGTAAGGCTAAAGCCTTCTGGATGCATCGGACTTGCTGCGGAGGTCACTTACAGCTGCTTGCCCAGGAATTCCTGAACAGAAGCACTCAATCTCGCCCCATAGCTGGCGTGAACTGTGTTGCTTTCCAGGCAGCTTGTTTGGCATTGCCCATTATCTGGGAAAGACAGTCCCTGCTTGCTGCCAGAGGAAACTTTGATTTGGCCTCTGTGCAGCTTCCACTTACACTTCAGAGGCAGGCAATGATACTTCACATGTGCATGTCCAGCGGGGGGACTGAGCATACCCTGAGTGGCTTCAAAGGAAACCCGGGCAAGTTCACAGGGGAGTGACCTGCTCGTAACTGGGACAGGAAGCTGAGACCACCCCTCCCAGGCCAGGGGTGACCAGGAACAGTACCACAGTATGTCCCCTTCTGTCTGATGAGGGGCTGGGTGCAGCCTCTATGCCCTCCCCAGCCATGGTGGGGCCGCACCATCACATTGTTCTTGAATCTTTGTAAGTCACTTTCTTTGGGGCAGGTGGAGTGCTTTGGGCTGAACAGTGTTATGCACAATGGTCCCCTCTTCTCCCTGGGCATTTTGGCTGGGTTTATCCAGGGACACCAAGACCCAGAAGTGTGGGGAGATGGCACACAGCCAGCTGCTGCGATGAGGTACCAGCTGCTTCATGTCCTGGGCAATGTACATCTACAGGTCCTGCCCTGGACCCCTTGGCCTGATTTTGTAGAAAGATGCCAAACAGCCATTTGCCGAAATAGTCCTTCAACTACAGCTGTCTGCTCACCTTATGTACTGTGCTTCGGGGATGAGCAGGGCCTCTGAAAAGATTGTGCGGGGCTGGTGGCCTCCAGCACCATGTGTGAAGATAACCAGCGCTGTTAATTCAGGCACAACTTGTTACCTATGGCCTTGTGCACACACTGTGCTGCCCACCTTCAGCTCCCCTGGCACGTGCTCCTGGTGTGCATCTTCACCAGCAGCATTTACTTCATTTAGAAGTGAAAGGAAAATCAACCGAAGCCCACTTAATATCCTTAAAATTGTTGTCCACTTGAAGAATGACATAAAAAGTGACTTCTTAAACTGCTTTTTTAGGGCTAGATGCCCACTATATTTTCAAAGGACGTTCCCCTGACACTGAATCCAAGTGCAGAAGTGTGCTTTTCCACCCTGACCCGGGGATTTGAGAGAGAATGAACTGCAGTGTTTTCTGTAAATTAGAAAGGCTTTGAAACAGTTACCACTTCATCTGTTTCCAACAAAACAGATTAGTTTATGTCCATGTGAGACATAGGTGACACTCGAAGCCATGCTTAGGTGACCACTTAATCCCCTGGAGATTAGAGACATGCTAATAATAGCTAATCACAGCACAAGGTTTTGGTTGGTGACCATAACATCTGTCAATGCATTATTTGCTGTTTGGAGCAAGAAGAAAACAAAATCAAACTAACCTTCATTTTCACAGTATTATGGTAGTTTGTGCTGGGCATAGAAGAAAAAGGGAGGCATCAAAGCACTGAAGCATATTTCTGGGCCTGTCAAATTTGGTGCAATGGATCTTACAAAGGCTGCAGGGTCTGGTTGTCAAAGGAGATATCTGAGGGCTTGCTCACCAAAACTGGCTGTTTTTCACTAGAGGAGGTGGCTTGATCAAATAAAACATATATTCAGTGTATTGGACTCAGCTCAAGAGTGGTAGTTACAATGTCCTGCTGTAAAACAGGTATGCAGGCGAGATAATTAATCTTATCTTCTTCCCTATCCTATGAAATACAGCAGCAGCAGTTTTGGATTTCCTACCCCTAGCAGCCCCCCTCCTTCTGCCTTATTATTGGAATAAGCATTGGGTAAACTGCTCTGGGAATTACTACAATTGCACTGCCGGATCAGATTTAGCAACGTGTGCTAGCTCAGCAGTCGATGGCACAGTATGAGATCTCTAAATAGCCCCTGCACCCGGCATTAAGTTCCCTGATGTCCAGCAGACCATCAAGTTGTGGGCTTACCAGGGTTCTGGAGAACAACTACATGTAGATGCATTTTGAGTTGCCCTTGACATCTATAATAGTGGTTACTGCACCGTTAAGTTGGGAGGATTTCCTGCTCTAGCTTTAGATCTAATTTGTGCTGCTGAGGATGCAGGGCTTCCTTCTGGGGTGTCACACGCATGTGCCTGCATTGCTGGAGGACCCAAATCCTAGTTCCAGGTCTGACAAGGACTGAGAGGACAGTGACAATCTGCTCTACTTCCTCACAAGGGTGGGAGGCAGGAGAAATAAGGCTTTCCCGCAACAGCACACCACATGAAGGCCGTTGGCTAAGAGGCTCTCAGTTTCTGTGACTTTTGCTCAGAAAAGCTGATGTTTCCCAATGAAAAGGGTGATGCAATGCAGATCAAGAGGAAATAATTTGAAGTTTGTTCCTCTGTGGTTCAAGGGTAAGGTTCTTGGGTGTGTTACGTTAGATAAAAAAGCATCAGAAATCATTGCCCTATGGCTTTCAAGGCGCCATTCAAATACCTCACAGCTTTAAATGACATAAAACTGAAAGCCACCTTTCCCTTCTGAAATACAATAGTGTCATTCTTGATAAATGTACTGACTGACAATTGGTAGAGCAGGAGCTCAGATGTTCCTGTGCACACCACACGTCACAGGCATAGAGAGGCACACGTGTACCCCCAGCTCACAAGCGAAAACAGGAGGCTGATCAAAGCACAGAGGAGTTTAGGAGCCTCAGCTCCTCTGCTGCGATGGGTAGCCAGCCCGGGGGAATGGTTTTCTCAGGGCCGTTGTCAAGGGCTTGGCAGCAAAACTGAGTTACAGCCGCTCTCCCAAACCCTTCAGCATCTTGCTGCCTTGGCAGCACAGGCTGAATGCAGAGCTGGCTAAAATCTCTCCTGACGTGGGATTTTACCACACAGGGAACCACCAGCCAAACAGGCAGATCAGTTTTTGTGCCATCTCCAGGTTTCTGCACAACTGTGGGGACGATGGTTGCAGTTTGATCAGTGAGCTGCTGGTTTTTATTCTCCAGGCCATGACAGTTTCCCCGATGGCCTGTTGCTACTCTGTACCAAAAGACCATTTATGTCTGAGGCAACCTGATGAAAAAGAGACCTTTTTTGACCATCAAATAAAGAGGTGGACATTTTACAGATCATAGAATCACAGAATCACAGAATGGTTCGGCTTGGAAGGGACCTTAAAGATCATCTAGTTCCAACCGCCCTGCCATGGGCAGGGACACCTCCCACTAGACCAGGCTGCTCAAAGCCCCATCCAGCCTGGCCTTGAACACTTCCACGTCCAGTTTTGGTTGTTGTTTTCTAGTATTTACTACTAGGCATACCGTTGACATACCTATATACATATCTAGTATTTACTACTATTGAACTGGTCCATTTGCAGACATTGGCAGGTTTATTCATTTTGGTTGCAACATTTGTTTAAAGATACAATATTTGTACTTTTGTGCCAACACACAGGCTCCTGGAAAGCAGAGATCATCCCTTTCGGCACAGGAAGCCTGGAGAGCCTGCCTGTTCAAAGTGAGCAAGGAGGGTGGCATCCGCAAACATGGCAGGAGTTCAGCTGTCTGGGGCTAAGGTTCTTGCTCTTGAAGACCGCTGTGGGCTATCACCACGGCCTGATCCTATTCTTTTCCCAGCAGAAAGCGGGAGGAAGAGGGAACAACCCTTGAGGCAGCCAGTACCCCCTGACACATTTTGCGGTGTGGTAACAGACCGGAGTTTATTTAATCCCCAGTGTCATTCCCAGGATGCCTTCCAAACACAAGAGGCACAGAGAGCGTGTGAATGTCCCTGAAGGTGTAAATCATGCATGTAGTATTCTAAGTCTGGTCTCTTTTCTGTTCATGCAACGGAAGCAGCTTAAGACCAAAAATGCACAAATAAATCTATAGGCTCTAACTTGTTGCAAAGTACGATGTGGCAGTGGCAGAACGTACATCTTCCATTACATTACATATTGAGACAGTAAGTGTTGCCTCCAGAATGTTGCTCCAGATTACTCCAGCGGGATATTTACAGAGCCTTACATGGCATGCATCTCAAGGTGCTTTACAAAAGTGATACTGCTGGCACGGAGCTTGAGTAGTTCTGGATAAGACAGGATGTCCATGCCAGCCCTGATGATGGATTTAAAAGCTAAAACCAGAAGCACAAATTACCAAAGCCAGGGGAATCTGTATGTGCATGCAGCCAAAGGCCATTGGCCAGGCACTTGGCCTTAGTAAGCATTAGAGGACACAGTCTCCATCTGCAACAGAAGGCGGAAACAGACTAAGGAAGGAAAGTTTAGGTCAGAGCACCTCTCTGCACTCCAAGGAGAGGGCAGTTGGGAATGTGAAGCTGATTAGTGAGTCACAGAGCCAGAGAATAAGCCAAAGGCTTTCACACACAACTGTATTTCAGCTTTCTATCTCTGCTTCTTCTGTGGGAGAAAAGGATGGACTCCATTAGTTTGCTTTGGAAAAGGGAAAAGAGCTGAGGTTTTTTCTAAGCTATCAAAGATGATCAAATTTTTTTTTTTTCATAGATAATTTTGTTGGTTTTATGGTTTAAACAGCTGATTTTCTTTGAAGCTGCAAGACCTGAGATAGGGTAAATCTTCTATGTACAGGAAACTTCACCGTTTTCACCATGGCATGCTTCTCGTCATCTGAGGGCACTTGTATAGCAAAGCAATTTGTTTTACAGAGGGGCCCAGAGGTTCCAGTCAACTCTCAGGGTCCCGAAGTGTTACCACCTCCGTAAGCTTGCAATTGGAATGCACCTGACCCAAAGACCAAGCTTAAATCCACTTCAGACTGAGCAACAAGCTGGAAACACTGAAAATTGCAGTGTTGCCTCAAAGAGATAATTACTAATGCCCATTAAAAATACCATCACTGCAGCAACCTTGGCTACAGGAAACCATTAAGCATCCCTCTGCCCACAAGGAAAGAAGGAGGAAGAGACAGGCTGCAGTGTGCCCAAACACTGCCAAAACCTCTGCAGGACTTACTGCGGTTCTGTGCTTGCAGCCCCACCACAGGGAGCTACAGCCACTCCTGTTATGACCAGAAAAACACCTATATGACCCACCCTGTTGCTGGTCTCTGGAATATAAATGAGTAACTTGCTTCCTCTTTGCTGCAGCCTTGTACCTGCCAATGTTGCACCCTTCTTTACACTGTTCTGCTGGGTGAAGTGAGACTACACAGTCTCTCCCAGCTTATTCTCATGATTTCTTGGCTTGACCTCTTCTTACCTGCGGTGGCTGCTCTCGGTCCCGAATTTCTGGTTGCCCAGTTGTTCCAAGCAGTCTGTCCTTTGAGTTAAAGCCACTTTCTGTGATTGCATCCCTGTGCCCAGTACTGTCACCTCATCCTGGCAAGACGTATCCCTGAGCCATCTCCGTCTTCATTATCTCAGGGTGCCATCAGCCTCTTCCTAAGCTCACTAGAACACGTATCTCTCTGAGCATCTTCTCAGCCTGGTTTAGTTGTCCTGGAGCAGTTGTGTTGTGAATCATTCAACATCACCTGTTCCTATCTGAGTACCCAAAAGCAAACTCTGAAATCCTCCCCGTGGAACTCTTTCAGCCTATCCAACAGCCCCCTTGGCTTGCAGAAATGCTTCTTCATGAGAGGCTCAGGGATATTCCTCAATAACCAGTTCCAGAAGCATGGATGGGCATTTTCTGTTGGCTTTTGCCCCATGGCCCTCCCGGCTCATCACTGTACCCTCCATGGTCTCCATATTACTCCCCAGGTTTCAGTCCTTCACTGTTTCCACAACTTTTTATGGACTCATTAAGCTCTTCTTCCTCATTACTTTATCATCTATTCTGCTCTTTCTTTACTCTTGAAGTCAGAGTCAGTTTTTCTTCTCCACTTCTTTTCTGCTAAACAATCCTGTTCTCTGCCTTTCCCCCCCTGACACTGGGGCCTTATTTCCCACAAATCACTTCACTCATCTGCGATGATGCCCTTTTGTTCTGTAGACATCTGCAAACCTTTTCTTAGAGCCTCTTCTCTCCTTTTCGTCATTTCACCCTGACATTGCATGAGCAAACCTACTTCTGGGTAGATCTGAGCATCCTAATTTTGTTATTAGTTTTCCTTATTAAAGTTTTGTGGTTTGTGTGTCCTAGTATTGTATTTTCCTTAATTACATGCCCAGAGTATGTGGGGAAGATGATTGCATGAGGAGTGCATATGGTAGAGTTTGGGAAGAGTTTAATGATCTCTTTTGTTCCTCAGCTTCACAGGACATTTGACCAACTAAGTAATCTTCTTATTCAAGGTTCAGTGATTTGCACTAAGAGCTTTGGATACAATCTGTCAATTGGAAGATAATAAACTCATGTAGTCTTACTGCAGAAATTTCCATTGCTACTATATTTTAAATTTTTTTTTAACTCAGCTGTCTCTCCATAAAATTAAGAGGAAGAGAATCTGTGCATGTTCACAGTGTACGCAAGGAAGATAAAGACAAGAAGGTACATCACCATTCCGCGTCTGGTGGACTTACTCAAGGCTCAGGTACATTTCCAGTCTTCTGACATGGCAAAGATATATTTTCTCATAGATGTCTCTCAAAAAACAACAGCCAGACTTGCCAAATCACAAACTGACTTGTGTGCTAGAGTGCAAGGGAAGGGTTGCCACTTCCAGAAACCCAGGGCTCATCCTGGAGCACTGGGCAGTGCAGAGTCCATCCTCTTACACGCTATCATTCCCCTGAGTGCCTCAGTATACTTCCAGTATAGCAGTTGCTTTTACACCCCCTCTAAATACCAGGCAATTATAAAAGCAAAAAAAAAAAAAACCACCCCCCCCCCCCACACCACCTGGCTTTTATTTTAAAGTTTGCAAGATTCTGCATTTAGGTAAAGGTGGGGTTTTTTCCAGACTATTTTCAGAAATAAAATAAAACAATTAACTGAGAACTTTCCCCAGGTTAACTTTCTGTCTCTTATCAATTTATGGAGCTTGAAAGCATTTTGGCAAGCTAACCTCAAGCATGCCTATTGATTGTTGCTTACTCAGAACACACTACTATCTAAAGTAAAAATCTGAATATATGTGTCTGTCCACAGCACCACCTCCTTTCTCTGAGAACCACTCAGATGCAAATCTCTGACTGTTCCCTGCAATTCACCAATGCAGTACTTAAATTAGTATGCTACTTTAAAAGTAATTCTCCAAAAGAATTAATAAGGTGAGGGATGTTGTTCCATTGTCATGACAAGATGGAGACAACATTCTGGCCAAAATGCAAGCAACGTTTTCTGAGGGGTGTCCAGGTACTAATTCCGACTAAAACACATTGCTCAGCCTTTGCAATTGAACTGCCAGCAGCACACTTTCCCCTGTCCACAGTAGTGCACGGGACTTAGACTTTATTATAAACGTGCAACAACCCTGCTACAATTCAGGTATCACCTACCCAGCCAGCAGAAAATAGAGCTCTAGCATAACCCAAGCTGCATTTTCTGCAGACCTCGGATCACCACTAAGCCGGGGTCCTGTGCTCCACTGCTGCATTTCTGTGTAACAGCCAGATTACGTTAAAACAAGAGTGTGGCTAAGGCTGTGCTCATGCCCACCCCCCAGCTGACACACGTTCCCGTTGCTTTTGTTTCTCTACCCCCTGAGGTCCCTCTGAAGAGCATCCCTGCCCTCTGCTCCCCCAGTTTGGTACCATCCCCAGACTTGCCCAAGTGCCCTCTGCCCCTCATCCAGCTCCAAGCGCCTTGCCCACGGGTGCCCGCAGGGAGGCTGCGGCCATTTCCCACATGCTGGTGGCTCCGCTAACCTCCACCGCGGGTGGGAATGGGGCTCCAGCAGTGCCTGGCATGGAGGACAGGAGCCCAGGTGGCAGGGTCGTGCTGTGGTGCCGTCTAAAGCTCTCTGGCCAGCTGCGGAGGGGAAGGAAAGGCCAGGGGAGGATGCTGATGTTTTGCGGGCTAGCCCTCGTTGCAGCGAGAGACAAGCTGTGTATGGCTGGAGGAGCAGAATGGACTCTGGGGCAGAAGACGACCCTGGTCCAGGAGGGGTGAGGGAAATAGTTCTGACACTTGCTGGGCTCCCATGGCTCCAGGCAGGAAAGCTTATTCTTGGATACAAGCAGGTGGCATGCGAATATTAGTTGGTAAATCAGATAAGCTGCAATCTCGTTATGCCAGCGGATGAGTGGGCCAGAAAGGTTTGAGTGTAGCTGTCAATACAGCGTCCTGTAAGGATAATGCCTAATCAAATTAGTCACTTGCAGGTCCCCTCCCCACAGCCTCTTGGTTAGGAGGAAAACATTGTTCCCATGAAGGAGGGGCATAAGCATCTTCAGACCTAACATCCCCAATGCTTGTCATCACCCTTTGTGCCTTGCAGGTAGTATCTGCACCATCTGCTTTGGACACAGTCCCATAAATGGTTCAAACAGTACTGCTTCTCTTGGGCAGTACATTTTGCACCACATCAGCAGGGTGATTTTACTTCACAATTGGAGCTTGTAGTAGTGTCCATCCTAGGACTGGGGAGAGACTGTGATATGAGTTGTTGGGAAGGGAGGAAGTTTATTCCCAGAGGCTCCAGTTCATTTTCCCAGCCACCAGCTGAGCCTTCAGGGCAGCTTAAGCATTTGAGATTTCCATTTGAAACACTGTTTAAAGGACATCCACCAACACCCAACAAGGCAGACATCTTATGCCAACTCTGCAATTCAGTTTTAAAGCTATTAAAAACAAATGTGTGCAACCACATGTGTTCAGATATTATGCTGTGTGACAGCCTAATGCAAGTTTCCTAAAATAGCAGCCTCATCCTCCTTAAAAACCCTCCATTGTCTGCCTAAGTCCAATCAAACAGCATTATCCTATTCCAAGCTTATACTGTATCCATCTCAGTTATGATTGATAGGCCTTATAGCAATGGCTTTCATACTGTCACCTAAGTTTCCCCAAAGGCCTGGGGAATACCTGCAGCCTTTGCGCCGTGCTTTAAATTCTGGGTGTGTTAGCCCATCACCTTTCTCCAAGGGGTTTGCTCTGGCACTGCTGGCTCCCTTTGCACACATGATTTAGATTTCCACCCACCATTCCTATGTGGTTTCAACTGCATGGCAGTTATATGTTAAACCTGACTTGGCTTAAAAAGTATTGCCTCAGTTTCTCCACTTCTTCAGCTATAAACTGCAGTACTTGAGGACCTTTATTCTTTCCCCTTTTTAAGGGGAAATCTTCTTGTTAAGTTCTTGTTAAGTTTCAAATTGTGCGTGCAGAGGAAGGAACTGGGCTTAGATCTTTCATATTTTGGCTCTGGAGTGTCACTGTTGGACACTGCTTGTTTTTCTTACAAACATTTCAAAAAAACCCATTTACCTTGAACTGAACAGAAAGTTTCATACCCAGTGAAGTGTGAGTATCTGAGACACTTGGATCCAAAAGAATGCCAGCTTTAATTCAATATGAATCGAACCCCTTTGCAATTTTTCAGCACCCAAAAGTGCATACAATGATTTGCATACCCCTTAATACAGCCACCAAACCTGTTTATGTCAGCTTATACATAAAGAGTGAAGCCATACAGCCTGGAAAACACCATATGTCACCAAGCCTAAAGGACCTTCTGTTCAGACATAGGGCATCCTGTGTACATCCCCCCACTGTATAGCTCCATCCTGTGGTATCCATTTCATACACAGACTGATTCCTGGACATTGAAATAATTCAGGGAAGTGGCTATGAGCTCCCAGGAGACCTTGTCTCCACAAATCTAACCTGGCACAAGGGAAGTCCACCAGATCAGAAAACCTGACAGGCCACAGTATGTGAGACCATAAGAGAAGCTACACTTCAATTCAGACCTTCTTCAAAGGCCAGGTGATAGGAAACTTCATTCCTTTGGGATATCTGAATCCAAAATGTTTTAGTACCCTGGCAAGTTTTTTAATTGATTTTGTTTTACCACTGTCTTCCCGGTCCTTTTTCCTCCCCATCATTGTGGGTTGAAACAAGGCTTGTATTTTACAGCAGACTGAAGGGCACAGGTTGATAATGGGGTGAAGGCCTTGGAAGGCAGAAGGACGCCTCTGGCTTTCATCGTGCATCACTCATCAATAAAATTACTCCCATCTGGCAGGTTTACACTGCTGCAAATGAAGTATTTCCTGGTGTTCAAGCAATGGTTTCCTTACATATAACTGGCTTGAGAGTTCGTGGACTGTGGGGAGGCTGGATCCCCAGGAAAAGGGGTTTCCCTCCAGCTACAAGAAATTCATCCACACCACTTCCAGCAGGCTGGTGTCATTACATGTGTGTCACTTCTGACAAGAGGTGTTCACTGCGAAAAAGGATGACATCTCTGTTTCTAGGGGTATCCAGGCATGTATCTAGGGGTATAAGGTGAGAGCCATCCCTTCCCAGTGTTGTGGAAGCCCTTTCAGTGTAGATCTGAAATCTCCTGTCCTACATGACTATGGAGAAGAGACTGTTCCCTTTTTCGTAGAAGTAGCCTTTTATACAGTTGGAGATTTGTATAAACAACTGTTTTGTTTAGAAAAGAGATGACTCAAAAGAGACATGACAAACCTCAGTCTTTCTTCAGAGGTCGCATTTTCCCACTGTCTTCCCAGTAACATGTCTGTTTAGTACAACTTGGCATAGTCTGTTACACAATGGAAGGTTCATCCTAATGGTTGTACACCTCCTTCTGCCTGGTAGTGTTGACACATGTTCAGCCTGTGATAAGCCCAGATAGTGACTCATCCCAATGAATTCACCAAGTGACTGTTCTCCACATAGGTAGGGCTTTCGATGCACCCTTGGTGAGTTCCAGTCCTCTTCTCCTGTATACACCTGTCTGCAATTGGGTTTTAAGATGGTGCTCAAACACATTTACAGACACCTGACCACGGCTCATACGCTGGCTTAATATGCGTTTTTCCACCTATCAGTGGAAATAGTGAGATTCTCTACATCTAAGACAGCCTCTGCAGAGAATCCTACTCAAGAAGTTCTTACATCTCATTAGTGAGCTAGTAACAATGACTCTTCATTTTACAAATAAATTTACCACCACCTTTTAACTATTTCATCTAAGCCCTCACGTTAAGAGACAGAATATCTTGCATGTCATTTCACAGAATGGTTTCTCCTTTGCACACTTCTATTTCACAGAATCCTCATGAGTCAAGAGCTGTGACTGTTGTTACTTTCCTCCTGTCCACAGACCTCTCACTCTGGCATGGAGCTGGTATGACACAGTTTGCTCTTGGCAAAAATACAGTCTGTTACTTATATCCTCTAGTTATTTACAGAAACATGTTTGTTCCGGCATTTTCTTAGAAGCTAGGTTTAAAGCGATCTGTTGTGGAATTCTACATTTCTTCCCTTTTCCTCTTTTGCTGAAAGAATCATTACATCTACTTTTTCCCAGCATTTCAGAACCTCAGAAGATCCTCCATAAATTGTCCGAAAAAGCCATTAACAGTTCAGAGATTACGTCACACAACTCTCTAAGCACCCCGGTCCTTCAATACTTTCCTTGATATTCCTACTTTTTGCAATATGATAACAGAAAATGCTCATTGCCCTTCATGTTCCTCATTTAGTCTTATTTTGGATCTTGACCTTTCTGACTTTCCATTTTTACTTGTTCATGGTATTTTTATACTCATCTTCAATAATTTCACCATGCTTACACACTTTCTGTCTGTTTTTCTCTTGCTTAAGTTTAATAAGAGCACATAATTTACAAAACGGCATGGTTTTTTCCAGTTTCAAACTCTTATTTCATGGTCCCTCTCACCTAAACTGTCTCCCACCTTCAACTTCTCAGCTAGTTCTTTCCTTTGCCTCCAGTCAAACCCAAAGAAAATTTCCTCTTGCTCTTTCTGCAACACTTGGTACCAATAAAACTGCTGCAATGTGCAAGACCTTGCTGCACAGCCTGCAACCTGAGGCATTGCCATTACTACAATGTCAGGCAATCAAAATTCCCCACTGTCACCAAGTACTGTGCTTGGGACTAGTCCTGTTTGTTGCTCATGAAATGCTTTCATCCACCCCTATTCTAGAGACCTGGACCCCCACTATCTTAGTGCTGAGCAGGTCATTGTCCCTCCATTAGAACATGGATGTTGGAGGCAGTGTATGCTCCCCTGGCACACATCACCTCCTCCGAGTATTCTTGAGCAATAATTCTATTTTAATATCCTGACTATGAGAATTTCCTGAGCGAGTCTCTGCCACACTAGCATAAAGGCATCTAAGACATTCAACTAGTTGACTCAACAACTTTCCTACTACATCTCCAGTGATCCAGTGAATAAAAAATTAGAAGGGGACAGGAGAAAATGGAATTATAAGTAATAAATTTGTAGACCTTTGTCTTGTTTTCCACTGTTGTACCTGCAATCTTCTCTCTTAACTCCTTTCCCCTATACTCATAGAATCATTAGAATGGCTAGAGTTGGAAAGGGCCTTGAAGATCATCTAGTTCCAACCCCCCTGCCCTGGGCAGGGACACCTGCCACTAGACCAGGTTGCTCAAAGCCCCATCCAGCCTGGCCTTGAACACTTCCAGGGATGGGGCATCCACAACTTCTCTGGGCAACCTATTCCAGTGTCTCACCACATTCACAGTAAAGAATTTCTTCCTAATATCTAATCTAACAGTACCCTCTTTCAGTTTTAAACCATTACCCCTCATCCTACCACTGCACTCCCTGATAAAGAGCCCCTCCCCATCTTTCCTGCAGGCCCCCTTGTACTCCCATGCCTTTGTGTGAGGGTTTTCACCTCCTGTTTCAGGGCTGGACACAGATGGATCAGCAGCTCAGTGTTCTGTCCTCCCTCCTGATGAGAGCCAAGGTGTTCCGCACCTGTCCTCCTTCTGAGCCCCCAACTCACCTGCATAAGCATTTCTAACAGTGCCACCACAGGTCCTTCTCTGGTCACCCTCCTGCCAGGCACCCACATTCACATTTTGGCTGGTTTGCACCACTCCTGGCAGTAGTGCCAATGCTCACAGTGATGGACCTTTACTCCTTAAGCAGGTGAGCCTTGGTTATCTTCCAGCAACATGGTGGATGGGACTTACCCCTATTCCTCACTGATGAAAACCATTGTGCGTTGTTTAATTCCCCTGAAGACTAGTGGCCTATGTGCCATTTTCCCTCCCAGCATGGCCCTGACCCTCACCTGCTGTTTGTACAGCATCCTGACTTCATTGGTGTGAAAAAACTTCTGTCCCTCACAGCCATAATTCCCACTCTTTCTCCACTGATCATGAGGAGGGAAATTTTTCTGCCTTCCTGGATAGGTTTTTTTGGTTTTTTTGCTTATTTGTTTGTTTGTGGGGTTTTTTTTTCTCTCTGCAGGGCTTCCCATGATTCATCAGGATGTTTCAACCCAGCCAACCCAACCTGAAGCTCTACAGATTCCTTCCTAAAGGGATGCCACTAAGAGGAACATTTTCATCTCCTGTTTCTTAGTGCCAAGAAGAAAAGGCCAGAAACCTTGCAAATTCAGTTCAAATCCCTGACTAAAACATTCAGGATTGGTGCTTCCATTTGAGAACAGCCCTTACAGCAGCAGATAAAGGACCATGCAGTAGTAGAGGTAGCCTCACTATTTTTGTTATGACCACTGTGTTTTTTTGTGAACGATGCACTTCCTACTACTGCAGAGAGCTGGGAGAGCAGAAATAATAAGATGCTCACCTTGTTAGCCAAGGATTAGGCCCAAGCAGTATATATTTAATTAGACTTTAAAGAGCTTATTTCAATATTAGGAGGTGCAGTTCTTCCCTGTTGCTGCTGCCTCAATATAATTGTTTCAGTGTCCTGCCCATCAAGAGAAAGGAGAGTGTTTTCAGATATTGTAGATACTTCATTTTTGTTTGCATTTAGATTAAGAAGAAGAAAGTTGTCCCAAAGCTCTTGTAGAGGTCATCTAATCTGTTTGGTTGAGAAGATCTGTCCTCCCACTGACTCACCTTCGGCAGTATAAAGGAATACCTCTTCCTGATGACAAGCTCTCTTTGCAGTGTTACCTCACCCTTGATCATTCTAGAAGCAACATCTTCTCTTACAAAAATTTAGGAACCGCATCAGAAATAAGAGTGCTGTTTGCATAGACCGCATTTTTGGACTACTACCTACCACAAGACCCAGGGCATTCACGATGAGCATTAGTGAAGACGACGTGGAGAAGTTTCTTGATGGCAACCCCACTTTTGCCAAGCAGTATTTTGAGAAGAAACTAAGAACAGAGTCCTGGGATAGCAATGAGACTGAAATCCTTTTTGAGTTGATCCAAGACATGCAAGAAAGCATCAACATGGAGAAAGTTGTTTTCAAGACCTTGAGAAGAATCAGGTCCCTTATTCACGCTGACCGCTGTAGTCTTTTCATGTACAGGCAGAGAAATGGCACGCCTGAACTGGCAACAAGGCTTTTCAACATCCAAGAGGGAAGCACCCTGGAGGAATGCCTGGTCTCTCCAGACTGCGAGATTGTCTATCCGTTGGACCTAGGCATTGTGGGCTACGTTGCACAGACCAAGAAAACCATGAACATCAAGGATGTCAGTCAGGTAGGTTTGCCATTTATTCATTCACTCGGTAGAAGAAAGGCTCGCGTGCTTACTAGTCCAAACGGGTCGAGGTAGCAGCGCAACGTGGTGCTTGGTCAAACCTTTTGCAGTTTAATAATAGCTGTGTGTTGGACAAAGAAAGAACCAGTAGCAAGTCTGTAAGTTGCTTCCAATTTAATTTATGGAATGAGGTGAAGCTAAGCATATTAATTACACTAGGCGTTAATGCCTGCAAACAAGTGCACTGTCCCATCTTGCCTGTCTAATTTAAAAAAAAATATATAAAAATCACGTACAGTTCAGCAGAGAAGAGACAGTGAGGTACAGTCAGATCTGCACTGAACGCACATGGAATTTTCCACACCCATTTATATTTCATGAGTAATTGGCAAAGAGAGAGAAATCCTTTACAGTGAGTCCAGAAAGTGTTTTCCACCACAAATGACATTTGAAAATGTTTGCTGTCTGATGAAGCTTGGGCCAAGGGCACTTTGAGGCATTTTTATCAACCAGAGGGAGCGTACCTCAGAGCAGGTGAGTTAACTGCACCTGTATGCAGGTCGTCTTCATCAGAAGCAGCAAGAGACAAACTTTGACCGAAAAACCTCTTTCAGCTAACACTGCACACTGCAATGCCAGGAGGCATCTAAGGAATTTTAATGTTTTATTTTTATGTCTTCATGACAATATTTACCCCCCATACTCCTGGGTTGAATCATGTGAACCAGAATGGCAGCAGTAACAATCCGCTTGTTCTAATCATAGATATAAAACTAAAATCCATGTGACCTAAATATGGCATTTGGGATTACTTCATCTATTGTTTGCTAGTTACAAAGAGACCATCTGTGTATCCATCCATTTGTTGTTCAATATAAACATATCCAAATGCTTCAGGAAAAACTTCCTTGCCCTCCACAGATCATGCTGAGACATTGATTTGGTTTTGCAATGACTTTTTTTTTCTTTTTTTTTTTTCGGGGGGAGGAGGGGGCTTGAGCAGGGCAGGAGGAAGCATCATAATGTGTTTTTTTAAAAACTCTCTGGCTTCAGACATTTCTGCAATATGGAAGGATCTCGGTGCTGTGAGCCAAGTGCTGCACTCCAACAGTGGTGCTTTCAGGCATTGCCATAGGCAATTCCTCTGAAGGAGACCCAGAGACAGGATGCTTGGTCTACCCCAATTGGCAGGGAAGGCCAGCACTGGGGGAGGTGTGGAGAGAAGGTCCGTTGGGGAGTGGTTCTAGTGATTATTCTTTCTAGTGCAGCCTTCTGAATATGATCAGAGCTAAGGGGCTTTTTCTAAGCCAAGGAGAAGAACCTGTAGTTGACTCGTTATTCAGCTGAGCAGGGAAAAGATCTTGGGTCAACAAGACCATCCCTGCGCTCCCTATTGGCAGGTGACGATCGTGTTAATAAGGCCCTTATGGACCATCAGCCTTTCTCTCACTACCCTTTCTCTGCTTTGTTTTCTTTTGGGGTGGGGGGACAGTGACATTCACATAAGGAAGAACTGGACGAGTTCCCTTTGTGCTGGCCCTACAGCATGACCTAGCACTCTCCCAGTGATTTGAATGGTGATTCCCTCACGGGGAACTCCCTGGGCAGCCCCGTCCATAGCGGTACTATCTGCACATTGCAACTGCTGCCAAAAAGCTCCTGGGGCAGAAGCAGGGGGGTCATTCTCAGGGGCAGGGGGAAAGTGCCAGGAACCACACACCGCTGGTGCCAGCTGCATCTGCCATTGGGATACTTTCCCTATCATCTACCATCCTATGCACAAAGGCTGAGCAACAGGGAGAGAATGCCTAGCAGAATGTTTTTGAGAGAAATGGGGCGTAAATGGCTTCATGGAGACTACAAGCTGACAGCAGCTTAAGGTCCCAGGCAAAAGCAGAAGAAAAATGAGGATAAGTGAACTTCCCAGTGACTGTACCAGACAGCACTGGTTTATAAACTGTGGCTGCACAGTGCTGCATGGTAACTGGCTGTACCCACTTCACAGTGTTAACAAGAAGGTGGAGGAACTGTGAAGGATGTCAATGACCTGAGAATTACCAGTGGACAGCCTCCTTGTTCTGACAGCGTTTGACATGTTAAAGCTTTTGATTTGCAAGATCTTTGCAAAACGTGAAAAAGTGCACATGTTGCAGTCAGAAAACACAGCCATTTCTCTTGATATCACTTGTATATTGTCAAATTTTCTGCTAATTCCTTTCTCTTCCTTAATAGTTTTTTAAGCAAAACTTTCTTCAGACAGCTTACTTTGAGAGGCCATGCTTTAATTTTGTTCTAATACTGCAAACGTTGTGGAAAATGCTTAATTTGTAAATTCTCTATTGAACAGTGTGCCCAGTTCAGTCCATTTGTTGATGAGCTCACCGACTACACCACAAAAAGCATCCTTGCGACACCCATCTTGAATGGCAAAGATTTAGTTGCTGTCATTTCGGCTATTAATAAGCTGAACGGCCCACACTTCACCAGCTCTGATGAAACAGTAAGTGGTCAGTAGTTCAGTTTCTATCAAGCAGTTGTTGCTTCTGCCATGTAACACAGACTCTTCTACATTAGGGATCTGCTTTAGTGAAGCTCAACCAGTGCAAATTTCCCTACAGGGGAGAAGAGGCTTATTATGAAGATACTTATCTCAGAAACCTTTCAGGGAAGTTACAGTGGGATAAGCCTCATCTCACGCCAGTGCAAAACAAAGCATTTGTCCAGGGGAATTACCATGACGTTGCTAAAGGGGTGTTATGAAACCCAGTATACACGAGGCTGCTACTGCATTCATCTCAATCTCACTGTTTGCCTTTTCAGCTTTTTCTGAAGTACCTGAATTTTGCCTCCTTGAACTTGAAAATTTATCACTTGAGTTATCTTCACAATTGTGAGACTCGAAGAGGCCAGGTAAGACTGAAAATGCAGATTGGTCTGTATCTCAAAATCAAATGAGTGCATTCTTCTGATTTCAAAGGTGTGGCTGATCTACTTCAGAGATTTGTGCCTGAGGAGTGGAAATAAAAAGGTGCCCTCATCTGCTTTCAGACACTGCTTCTTCCCTAGAGTCCTTCATTAGTCTCTCTTCCTGCAGCTGTTGGCAAAACTGCTTCAGCAGGACTGAGCTCCAGATGTTTTGTTGAACTCAGGCTATGAAACCCTCCCGGGGCATTTAACCACTTTAGCCAGGTACACCAAGAGATTTCCCAAAACTATTAAGAAAGTGGTATTTTTTCCTTATCTGCTTATTAAAAAACGCTGCAGAATTTCTTCTTAGTGCCAGTAAAATGATTCTTATATGCCTGTTGCATTGGCCTCTGTCAATAGAAATGGACATAGGTGAGGGTTTTAGGGTGCTCTGAATCGAAACAATTCAACCACTATTCTTTTCCATGACTTGGGTTATGAAAGGACTCTCAAATTTATTTGGATTTATGTGAATCCATGCAATCACTTTCTGCAGCAGACAACTGGTTGTCTTTGAAGAGGACATGCAATTGCATCTATGCTTCATGGCAGCCATGCTCTTTATCTCCAGTGGGGGTTCCCCTGGGGGATAAATGCCTGTTTCAGCAAAAATGCATGCAGAATGAAAGTTTATTTTAGAAGCTTTGGGACAGCACTTATACTTACTAATTCATTATCTCATGTGCTTCACCTAATTTTTTCACTAATCAAAAATATGAACGATGATGATACATCTATCATCTAGGTGATACAGCCATCTAGCAATGCTGAGTAATTCAACTAAAGTAGAACTGGCAAGGGTTTATTCCTGTTGAGGTCTTAGCAGTAGGACTGGGGGAGGTAAGGAATGGGCTAGAAGACAAAGTGGAGACCCAGGAGGTGGGAGGCCTAATTTGTCCCACAGGATGGCCTGGTCTGGGGCTGCACCCAGGGGTTCTCTGTTCATGTATCACTGCTGCATCAGCAGGTCCCACAGAAAGGGAGGAAAGCAAGAATGAGATGCAGGACACACTACTAGTTCTACCAATAGTTCAAATGTCAGACCTCTGGCCATCTAGATCTAACAGTCTGTGCGAGAGTTAATGTTGTTCACTGTGTTAGACTTAAAAGTACCAAAGTACAGAGTGAGCAAATGACATTCTCAAAAGTGGTCTAGGATTTTAATATTGCAAATCCCAACTGCAAAGACTGTGGGATACTGTAAGTAAAATGGCTTGTGCAAAGACAGATCAGTCCACTTGTGCTCAGATACTGTGTAAGAGTCTTATTAGAAGACCACATAGCACGTTTTGCCCAACTTCTTTATATCATTCCATGGATTGTCCATTCTTCAGGTGTTTCTTCAGTCCTCCTCACTGGGCTTGTGGCTTTCAGCATTACTTATTGCATGCTGTAAAATGCCAAAAAGAAACCATTGCTCATTTTCCTCTAATGGTTTGTATGACAACACCACTGTCCTATCTGAGGGATGCTCAGAGGCCAGTGACATTGAACACCTCAGACTTTATAGGAGTGGCAGAGTTGTCCCAGTTTATGGATTAGAAAGAGAGACTGATGCAGCTCAGAATTGTCAAAAATACCTACGAATGCCCATTGAAGAGGTGAGACACACCTTGCTGGTTGTGGCCATGTGACAGTACTTCTTGTTCAAAGTACAGGTCCAGTCAGCTTCAGGTAGCAGCTCTCAGTGCTTCTGAAGCACTGCTCCTCATGTCTCCCAGGCTCAGAAAGCAAAGCACACACACTCAGGTACAGGCACACACGCACTAGCTAAGCTGGACAATTGTTTAGATGGCTTCCTTACCATTTCAGAGAAAATTAAGTTCTCCATTAGACCCACAAAGCCTCTCCTTGTGCCACCAGAAATACTTACCTAATTCACTGCATAACCCCTCTTTTTACAAATGAAACAGCCCAATAGCAGCAGCTTTCTTAAGGATACATCTGCAGGGCACAGGATGGCAAAAATAATCATAGGCTGATGTGCACGCAAAGCAGCTGTGCAAAGGCTTTGAGGAAAATGTTAATTCGTATATTTCCAACTCCAGCCTTCACAATTTGCAACATATTTGGTGTTAACTGTTTTTGGATGCAAGATTTTACTTATGGGTACCTGGCACTACTACTTTTTTGTGCTATATTTGTAAGACTGGACTTTTACATTGCATTCTATGATGACTCTTCCTCAGAGAGCATCTTTCCCTAGTAATTCCCAGTGTGAATAAGCAATGCTTTTACATTTTGCGGTATAGGTCGCTATTGCACCTTTCAGGAACTGTAGTATAAAAACTCAGTCCTCTCCTTGTTACTCCAAGCACATTTGGGAAGCCCACCACTCAAGGAGAGGCTATGTTCACATTTGGATTTTATCCTGCAGGTGCTGTTGTGGTCAGCTAATAAGGTTTTCGAGGAACTGACAGACATTGAGAGGCAGTTCCACAAGGCTTTTTACACAGTGAGAGCATACCTGAACTGCGACCGGTACTCAGTAGGTCTCCTGGACATGACGAAGCAGAAGGTGAGTGTTCGCGCGTGTGCTGTACATCTTTCTGCATTGCTGCTATCCAGTGAGGGGTGATGCGTGGAGGCAAGTTTTACTGGGGCAGCTGAAGTGCAAGCTAGCTTTGAGTCATTATTCCTGCTTTAGTTGCCAGTTTTTGTTCTACTGTGCAAATGAAGAGCCTGGGATAAAGAAAAGGGAGGGAGAAGGAAGAGCTTATCACTGGAATGGGACTGACAAAAGAGCCAGAGTCTGGGAAGAAAAAGGAAAAGGCAAAAGTGCCTGACCGTGGCAATCCTTGTCAAAGCCTGCGACATAGGCACATCCTCACAGCGTATGGATATCAAAAGCATAGTGAGATACCTGTGGAAACCCCTAGCAACAAAGCAGACACCTTTTTCAAGGGCTCATCCATGTGTACGTTGTGCGGGATTTTAGGTGAAATTTGGCTTCATGAAAATAAGCTGACAGGAGCTAAGTTACTTCTGCAGCTCTGAGTTGGTCTGATTGTTTGCACCTGTGGCAAGCTTTGTGTGGGGGTTATACAGCATCCTTGTCATAGGAGCCCTGCTTTATTCCATGGTCGGCCTGACTGAGGCTACCATGAACTTTGATCTCCACTGTGTTGCCAGAGCCTTTATAGCATGCTGTTTTGTGAAGAGATGTATTAAAAGATCATTATGTGCTAAAGACAGTTTAACCAGCATTATAATGTAGCCTAAGAAAAACAAAAGAAAAAAAATCTTTCGCTTTAGCAAGCTAGCAAGTAGATGAGCCCTATGGTCACATAATGAACACATAAAATATTGCCAGAGACATATGCTCTGTGAGTACAGCCTGTCCGCTGAATGAAGCAGCATCCTGTGTATAGGCAGTATATGACCATATACAGCCATATAATGCAACTGACACTTCCCGATTTAGATACACCGTTCTGCCATCTAGTATTGAACTAGTCTTGTTATTTCATGCCTTGTTTACACAGTACCAAAACCAGCACGTTAGAGCAGTGGTTACTTTGAGGTCCAAGGCAGAATGTATTTTTTTACTCTAAAAATACTTCTTTCATTTTAAAACCAGGAATTCTTTGACCTGTGGCCAGTCCTGCTGGGAGAAGTTCCCCCCTACTCAGGACCTCGCACCCCAGATGGCAGGGTACGTGAGAAACAGACTTCTTAAACTCTCTCTTGTCTGGATGGATTGCCTCACCATTAATTTTAACACCATCCTTCTTTTTATTCATAGGAAATAGTCTTTTACAAGGTCATTGATTATATATTACATGGAAAAGAAGACATTAAAGTCATCCCGTAAGTGCCCACTTTCTGTATGTAGGTACTGGCAGGGAGTGTAGCTAAAACCAAGGTTCCCCATGATTTAAAGATATTCATGAGGAGATAAGCAAAGGACTGGTAGAAGACTGAGAAAGAGAGCCAGAATACAAGTTGGTCCTTCCACTCACATTTCTGCAGGGCAAAGATTTCCTCCAGGACATTGGCATCCTGGCTTGCAAGTCAGGCTCCAAAAGCCACTGCAACCAGTGATTCTTTTTAGATGCAGAAGTGAACTGCCTCGACTGCCTGCAGTTTTGCCACTCTTCTTGCCAGGCTGAGGCATCGCTCCTCCTTGGTGCCTTCCTTGTGTCAGCGGGTGAGCTCATCCCAGTTGTCCTTGTGTTGAGACACCTGCTGTCCCAGTCCTTCCTCTCACCCCCCTGCTACCCTCCAGACCTCTCACAGTCCCTCCTGCTCCCTTGCTTCTCTCTTATCCTTCAGTCACTGACCCCATCTGAAGGCTACTTCTGGCCTTTCGTCCTCTCTCGACACCACACTGAGACTCCCTCTTTCTGAAAACCACCCTCTCTTCTTGCCACTGGAATTTTCAGAGGAGCCTTGAGCACCTTGGACAAATGTGGCATAAGAGGAGTTTCACCCAGTTCTAGTCACACAGCTTTGCATCAGTGCAAGTGCTACAAGAAGGGCCCCCATTGCTTAGGTACAGCAGTGTCCAAAACTTCAGGCTGGGCAGACATTCTTATCCAGGAATTTTCTTTTACCTTTCTGTGCCTACGGTCTGAAACACAGTCCCCACTCCCAGGAATGACTTTTTCTTAAGTCTCTGCTGACGATGATATTTCATGAATTATTCTGTATTGAATCCTTGAAGGAAAAGTATTCACTTCTGTAAAAAACTGTTGCTTGCACACATGGGTCCCTTGAAAGTAACAGGACTGTTTAGTAATTTAAGTTGAAACATATAAACGTGGATTGTGCAACCAGCTGGATACTTTTCAGCCCCATGATCATTCTTCAACCAACACATATCCTTAATTTCCTTTATGCATTTTTCTTTCATCCAGAAATCCTACCCCAGATCACTGGGCACTAGTTACTGGACTGCCAACCTATGTGGCTGAAAGTGGATTTGTAAGTACTTAACTTAGGCGTCATCAAGGCTTTCTGAGATGAAGTCATATTAATGCTGCTGTTTCACCAATTCAGTTTTTTTGTTTTGGTATTTAAAATTCTTATTGCCTGTATTGTAAAACTTTTTCTTTTGTGTGATCCCCTAGATTTGCAACATTATGAATGCTGCTGCAGATGAGATGTTTAAATTTCAGGTACCGTGAAAACTTCCAGTCCCATCAAGGATTCTACTTAGTTTGCAGAAATGTAATTTAGTGTCAATATTAGGCATATAAATATTTCTTTAGCCTGTAGTCTTGCTGTAAAATGGGAGTGCTGGTGTATTTAGAAAACACATTAAGTACATGGTGTCTTTCTGCTTGCTATTGCTTCAAGGAAGGTCCTCTAGATGAGTCAGGATGGACTATCAAAAATGTTCTGTCCATGCCAATAGTCAACAAAAAGGAAGAAATTGTTGGTGTTGTCACATTCTATAACAGAAAAGATGGGAAACCATTTGACGAACAGGACGAGACCCTCATGGAGGTATGGTTTCTTGCTGTGGCTGGAAGTAGTTCATATGATTAAGAGAGGTCACAACTGCTCACTGTACACCTGCAAAGCATCCCCTAGTGTTTTGTAGCTAAGTAAGTTTCTTTGTTGCTTGTAGAAGTGTTATGCATCAGCTTGAAAGCTTTGAAAGGAATTATATGAACTATTGGGCCTTTTCAGTCTTGGAAACCCAGCTGTGTTCACATCATTTTTTTTTGGCATTCTTGGATTGGACACCTAGCCATGAGCAGCTACGAAGTACTAACGTGACCATTCTGACTATGTTCATGTACAAGACAGATGGCTCACCCTGGCTGGGCAGCTCCCTCAAGAAATTACATGGAAACCGCCTGTGTAGCTAAGATCTATTGAATCTACCAACAGCAGCTGTAATTAAAGAACTTGCTGCTTAGAAATGCCTCTATGCTAGTTTCAATTCAATATAGGCACTCAGCTCTTGGCACCTGTCCTCAATCAGAACGTTTGCTGAAATAGACTTTTCTTATCAAACAAAAAGACCGCGGGGAAAAAAAAATCAGTTTGAGTTGTCCACTGGACAGCACACAAGTTGAGAGCAAACACAGGGTGTGAGTAAACACATGTGAAAGGTGATTAGACCACCTTGTTGTCCCTTGATACGAGGGTTCCTGACCTCCTGTCACCGTTGTGACACCAGCCTTTCCACAGGCAAGGAACACTTGCCACAACACAGAAATAACTTTCCTTATGCTGAACTGGAGAGAGGGTCCTCAAACCTCCACAGCATGGATGCTCTGGAGGCCTAGGCTGATTCAACAGCTGGGCAGCTGCTCTGCTGAGAAGCAAGTAGTGATTTGGAGCAAACACCCTGTTGCTCATTGCTAGACTTGTGGCCAAAGCAGAGCTTGTGTTTCTCTAAAAACATATCATGCAGTGTTATACTTCTGTGTCTTTGAGGAATAGTTGGTTTAGTTATTTCACCATTTCCTTCTTTTCCCCTCACCAAGTCCTTGACACAGTTTCTGGGCTGGTCTGTACTCAACACAGACACGTATGATAAGATGAACAAGCTGGAGAACCGGAAGGACATTGCTCAGGATATGGTGCTCTACCACGTGAAATGTGACAAAGATGAAATCCAGGAAATTCTGGTAATGCCTCACAACATGCAGCACACCCCCAAATGTACTGGCCTGGCCCATGACTAACAGCACAGACACAGGTCTCTCATCCCACAGAAATGCTTCCAGACACCTCAGTGTGGGGGCAGCATCTGGGGCTGCACAGTGCAGATCTACTGCACAGTGGCAGAACAAGTCTTTTTTTTGACCCTGTAGTCTGCCCTCCACCTCCACACGCTGCCATGCAGTGTCCTTTCTAATTTCCTCAGAAACAGACAGCCCCAGAGGTAGACTCATGCAGGTGCTACTCAGGGCAGGGCTGTAGGGGTGGAAGAGGAGCTGATTTATTCCCTAAAACCTCCCTAGAGCAGAGGATGTGGAGTCAGAGGGCCCAGCTGGGACACTGGTTCTAGAGGGGCATTTGCAAGTGGGGGAAACATGAATCAAAATCAATGAGAGGGAGAATATTTTTACCAGGGAGAATGGGTTGAAAGACCAGAAATACAACTAAGATCCAGGAAGAAAACACAGTTTTCATGTTAGAGCTGGCCTGGATTGCCCTAAAGCTGCACTGTGCAAAGTCCAGTGGTGTTCGATTGTCAGTTTAACATGTCCATGCTCTTTACAGCCAACACGAGAAAAGCTGGGAAAGGAGCCAAGTGAGTGTGAGGAAGAGGAGCTGGCAAGCATCCTGGTAAGAGCAATAAACCACTGGAATGGACAGACCTGGCAAGCAAATATTGCCTGGGTGGACGAGGTTCCCAGTGCGGGCACACCAGTACACATCGACAGGGCACCTGGTGAAGGGTGAAGGCCAAGCACACCCTGCCCTCCTCTGCTGTGGGAGTCTGAGGTTGTTATCAGGTGACAGCGAATGCCTTCCCCCGCTCCCAGGGAGTACCTGCTCTCTGCCACTTCTTCTCAAAGGGTTCAAAGTCCATCTGGAACACACATCAGTCACCTTGACTTGTCACACATTTTGTTCTCTGGAGTCAATATGGAGGGCTATAAGTCTTCCCCTTTAAGAGCTGTCAAGTTTGGAGTCTCCAAACTGTATCAACTCAACAAGAAAAGCGCTTAACAGGAAACAAGCAATATTTCTTGCGCTTGACCAAACATACCCTCCCCTTTCCCCTGCTAACGAGATTACCATGAAAAGCTGCATTTCAGTCTATTTATGGGTTATATTCTACAAGGAAAAGATCCCAGCAGCATCAGACTGTTAAATTTTTGTTAAGCAAAAGCCATTCCAGGTGTTTCTAGGGATGGCATAAGTAACACAGCAACAAAACGTCCCACCTCTCTTACAGAAAGAAGAACTCCCAGGGCCCACAAAGTTTGAAATCTATGAGTTCAGGTTCTCCGATTTTGACTGCACCGAGCTAGAACTGGTGAAGTGCGGCATTCAGATGTACTACGAGCTCGGCGTGGTGAAAAAGTTCCAGATCCCACAGGAGGTAGGGGCTGGCAACACTTGGGGGCTCCCATCTCGGGTGGCCAGCAGACTTGACGTGTGGCTGGGGTCCCCGTGCGTGGCCTGCGCAGCTTACTGAGTGGGGACATGGAGGTCTGTGCTCACGGGGTGTCGCAGGGAGAGGAGCATGTGCCCCCAGGCCCCTCACCCCGTTGAGGGCAGGGAACCCCCTCTCAGCCCAGTCTCTACATGCCTGTGCGCACGTTTTGTTTGCTAGCATGTACCCTACGACTTTCGGCCAACATATGCTGAAACCCACACCAGCAGGTCCCTCTGCCCCTTTTCCCACCTTTCAAACATGGTCGTGCCTTCATTTGGTGCAGTTTGTTCCAACTTCCCGACTGCTGGCGACAGGAGTGGTGTGACCCCGTGGGAACAAGGGCCCCCACAGCCCCTGATGTGCATTCACGGCTTTTGCCGTAGCCCAAGCCCCCTGAAGGACTTGTGAAACCCGCGTTTCAGCCGCTCTGCGGCTCACCAAGGGGTTTCTCCGCACATCATGTGAGGTGTATTTCCATCTAGCGGGATCCGGGCGTAACTGCAGGAAGGGTTTTCACCCTGGAAACACGGGCGGTGAAGCAGGAGGGAAGCGAAGGGCTCGGAATGGGATTTACTTCTGTGCTTCTTACTTACAGCACGTCAATGTCAAAAAGTATTCAAAATATATACTCTGGAACACCTAACCCCTAACACAGGTGTGAAAAGCAGTCATTCTTTGCTGCCGCTCTGAGCAGTTGGGATTGTAAAAAATGAATACTTATCCATAATTAATTTGCTCTCTAATGAGAAAACCTATATAGCTACAAGAAGCAGTACACATGGAGAAGTAGAATGCAGAGGGAAAAAACCGTTTGCAATATTTTGTAATATTGTAATATTTTAAGTGATATAAACACCACCCATCTCTGTATCCATGGAGCCGTATCTCTTGAAGAGAGATATCAGCGTTAGTAAATCACAAGACGTGGGAGGGATAAATCTTACAGGTGACAACACAGAGAAACACAGAAATTCAATAAATTCACAAACAGCAGGATGAAATCTCTTTTCCTCTACACATTGCTGTTTCTTGTTTCGCACCCAGGCATTTCTGTGATTTTATTTTTCTTTAAAAAACAAAAACAAACAAACAAACAAACAAAAAAGAGAAAGATATTGGAAAGCAGAGAGCTATATTTTAGTGTCTCCTTTAGCTCTCCACTAGGCTTTTCTATAATACCACCATCAAGGACGCCTGATGATATTACAGCTTCTGATTCCTTTCTGGGGCCACCTCTGTAAAGCTGATCAGAACCTCATTCATGACTTTGGTACATGGCCTTTATTGCAAGAGCAACAGGCAGCAGCTTCGTCACACAAACTAACATCCTCTTCCCTAATTTGCAGGTTCTGGTAAGGTTTGTGTACTCCGTCAGCAAAGGTTACCGTAAGATAACTTATCACAACTGGCGTCATGGCTTCAATGTTGCACAGACCATGTTCACGCTCCTGATGGTAAGGTAACACCACTCCAGTTAATTCGGTGTCATGGTTTTATTTACAGGAGGTCTTCTGTTGCACCCTGGAGATCTGCAGGGCTCCCTTTGAATCCTGGTGTAGGATAAGAGTCTGTTACTCCTAGCACAGGTCCTGCTAACTTGCCTTAAGTGACAATCCTTGCATTACACTTAAAGCCACGAATGGAGTGCTTTAATTCTCATAGGTACAGATGCGTATGTTGTTGAATAGCCTCCAGGTTAAATCCTTCTGCAGGGCAGGGGAGAGAGACTACAAGACTTCCCTTCCTCCAATAGTTCCTGACAGTAAAAGCCAGGCTGAAATTATCTGGCTGGGATGGAGACAACCTCACGTTTTCGACGTCCGGGCAGGACAGGCACAGGTCTAAGTCTATTGCCAGTGTGAACGTGGAAAGTAACATTTCTCACAGGGACTCAGGGCAACATGTGTCCCAGCCAGAACTAAAGGTGTCAGACTGCTGCTCCACACCTGGTATGGACCAGCACCAGGCCCCAGGGCTGATGGTATGGCCCACACAGCAGCAGAATTATGCCTACCACCCCCAGACAATCCTTTGGATGATTCAGCTTGGAGACCCCATTGCCCCCATTGCCCAGAAAGATGCAGAGCCCTGTTGCAAAGTGCTGTGTGGCCAGTGACTGGAGGGGTGCTTATGAGGAGCCGAGTGTCTCTAGCGCACAAGGATGCTATAGCAGTGGGTAGCCAACGTTGCAGGTGGGCATCAAGCACATATGCATGACACACATGCCTACACAAGCCTGAAACATTTCATTTACAGCTTCTTCACCATTTTAACCTAAGTGTACTGTGTATTGCGTTTAGCTTCACAAGTATTTTCGGTTCTCCTGGGCTGTTTCAGTGAGGAGATCCCCAGCACAGAGCAGTCACAGCTCAGTGCCTTTTCCTGTAAGAGATACTAACAGACAACATGCAAATTCTCACCCTCCAGACTGGCAAACTGAAGCGTTACTACACAGACCTCGAAGCCCTTGCAATGGTAACTGCTGCTCTGTGCCATGATATTGACCACAGGGGAACCAACAACCTTTACCAAATGAAGTAAGCACTTTCCTACCACTTCAGGCCACTTACTGTCACTCTCGCAGGGAGTGGGATCAGGCTGTGATCACACCAGCTCCAGTATGCCTCTGTTTTATACACACGGGTAACAACCCTCTGTTGCAATTAACCTTGCTTTTCAGCTTGCTACGGCGCTTGGGCTTATGCTTTGACCAGTGGGGACACTGAAATTTTTGTGGTGCTCTGTGGGGCTTTCTCTACCTACTAGCAAACCTCCTTTGGTTAGAGCAAGACTCTATGTTACCATTACAGGTAGCACAGGCATTTAGTAGTTTGAGTATCATAGGAGACTCAGGATGCCACCAGGAGCATCCTGAACATAAGCAGCCTACTTTTTGCTGGAAGGTATCTATGGAAAAAGCTCCATGCATGGCACTGCCCTCACCATCTGCAGAAACAAAGCACCTATGAGGGTGCTGCTCTCAGTAGGTAGTTTATAGCTACAGAAAGACAGTTGCATGATTTCATGGGCCAGTCAAGCCCCTGCTGCTCACTTAAAGTAGCTCTTCTGCAATGCGCGCTGGCTGTACTGTCTCACTGTTTTCTGGAGCTTCGCAAGAATGTAAGTGAAGCTGGCTGGTGTTTTGGATGCAAGAGGGTCTTACTTTTCAGCTAGGAAAGTGTCCAAGTACTGCTGATTTTACAGTTCCTGTTGATGGATATCAACATGTAGTTATTCAGGAATTAAACAAGCTTACTATGCTAAGTAGTAACTGCCCAGTCCTAAACAGCATTTTGGGTGAAATTTGTAGTTGAAGACTGTTTTATACAGTGTCCAAATGGTTATAAGCAGTGTCACAAAAGTCTTTTACTGGACGGAACTCATTAGCTATTAAAAATACTACTCTTAAGCCTTTTAAAATGAGTTGAACTTGTGTGTGACAAAGTTAAATATAAAATGGGACACTTCTTTTTATTCTTAAGTGCTGCACTAACATCTTTTTCTTTTATGCAACCAGATCTCAAAATCCGTTAGCTAAGCTTCATGGATCCTCAATTTTAGAGAGACATCACTTGGAATTTGGAAAATTCTTGCTTTCTGAAGAGGTTGGTAATGAACTGTAATGTAAGGACATGAACAATTTACTTTGAGGGAACTTGTTGCTTTTTCCACAACAACAGAGCTGTCAGCACAAGGCCTTTCTCTGCTTTGGGTATCTGAGGAACTGCGGCTGCCTCATTCCCCAAGTACTCTGTGTTCACCCGGGACCAAAACACATAGGCTTCCTAAATGCATGACTTGGTTTCTTCAGAAGCCATATCGTTATCCTCATAGGAATGTGTCAAATACAGGATTGTCCTTCTGTAGCCCCCCTGACAGGGCGGAGGCTGACACGCTCCCCCAGCTCACTTCTCATTTCAGGCAAATTCACAGTGGGGCCAGGGGACGTGGTTTGGGCACACGCTGTGCAACAAGCTTCGGGGCGTTGCCCCTGTTCAGTGAACAAAAAGGGAGACTAGGCACCAACATATGGTGAATGGGGCTCACAACCCTTGCACCTTAGGGCAGCAAGCTGAAGCTATTTAAAAAAAAAAAAAAGGCAAGCACTTTTGAGAAAGTGACATGGCCAGCAACTCACAACAACACAGTGCCTGCATTTTGCAGCTCCCTTTCCTTTGCCTTCCAGTCGCTGAATATATGCCAGAACCTCAACCGCAGACAGCACGAGCACATGATTCACCTGATGGACATTGCCATTATAGCGACAGACCTGGCACTCTACTTCAAGTAAGTCGCTCATGTCCACTGTGTGTGAAGGGCAGAAAGCAGCTGGTGCTTTACAAAGGCAAAACGTGATGCTTTGCTCTGAGAGCCACTACGCCACTCTGTGTGGCAGTCCTTTTCCCAGACACTGCCTCTGGGAGGCTGCCTTCAATACTGACATCAGAGCTGGTGGGGACAACTCAAATCATTCAAAAAAATTTTGAACTTTTACTCATTAGATCCCATACATGACTTTTTAACCCTCTATTTCCAATAAGGCAGTGCTATATGATCCCTTAACAGAAAGAGATGCCTGATGTGATGGCATTTTTTTACCTAGCACTTCAGCACTAAAAATAGTCATAAATGGTGAATGTCCTGGCCAGGGCTACATTAACTTCTCTGGGAGAGCAGCACAACCCAAATAATAAGTGGTCCATTGTAGGTGAATATCCAGTTCACAATCTGTTTCACACCCAAAGGCCAAAAATGACAAATACCTTGGAGCAGCATGCACTGACTTCCTTAGACATCAAGCTGGAATTCAACAACATGTTAATTAGCATATTAATATGAACCTAATGAGCTTTCAAAATGTGCTTTCAAAATACAGTGCCGAGACCAGAGACTGCTTCTGTGTTTTGCGCTGAAGAATGATTATGTGAGATACTCAAAACCTGCCTGGATGCATTCCTGTCCATCCCGCTCTAGGTGAACCTGCTTTGGAAGGGGGGTTGGACTAGATGGTCTCCCAAGGCCTCTTCCAACCCCTACCATTCTGTGATTCTGTGAACTATAAACAGTTCACAAAAGGGGAATATGAGGGAAGGTGCAATACCCAGTCCTCTGACTCTGGAGGTAGGGTGGCTATATAGGAGCAGACACCACTACTTCCTTAGCAGGTGGCAACAAGCCAGTCTTTGCCCTCCTTGGTCCATGGTCTGCAAGCTACAGCTTGACTGAGATTAACCCAGGCAAAATGATATAGACAGAACATGTATGCAAGTCGCTTTGTGGATCTGGCCTAAATGTCTTCTCCACTAGCATTGAAGCAGCAGATTTTTCCACATTTCATGCTGCTCAGAACATGGGTGTGTTGTGTATTCCCAGAAATCCTACATATATTTAGGTATATAAATAAGGTTAACAAGGTCAGACTAAGTATCTAAAGCCAGATATATTTACAAATACTCCAGCCAGCTGTAGGTTTCTGAAGCTTGCTTAACATTCAGGGAAAAAGACTTCTTTTGCTGACAACAAAGCTGGAAGCATTTCTCAGTTGAGATAACTTGCAGTAGCTCATACTTTCAAGTTTTTGCTCATGTCTCAGCACTATACTTATTTTTAAGTCATTTACAATAGTTTCCTCTACTGAAGAGAGGCGGGCGATGATGCTTGGTTTTGTTGAAGGCTTCCTTGAGGACCTAAATGCCAGGACAGTAATTACTGGAAACCCTTCTGGAAGGATTATCAAGAGAAGGATCAGCCATCTGTTTTTAACACTTTTGTTTGCTTGTTTTGGAGCTTTTTCTTTTTTTCCCCCCCTCAAAGAAAGAGAACAATGTTTCAAAAGATCGTTGACGAGTCGAAGACCTACGATAACGTGACTGCCTGGACTGAATACCTGTCCCTGGAGTCAACAAAAAAAGAGGTTGTCATGTGAGTAATCAGCTCTGGAAAGGTTAGTGATGTGGTCACCCGGTGAGAGCTCCCAGAATATGCCTTGAGCTGCACTTTGTGCAAAATCATCAACATGGGATACATTACTGTCCGCTCAATAGAAGCAGGGAAAAAGCAGGGGAAAAAAGCTTAAAGTGATTTTTCATCCAGCTAAGTGACTGTTTTTGGAGTGTTATTCTGGTGTTATTCCTAACAAGATGCAGGCTCCCTTCTGGCCATAAACTCTTACCAGACCACCCTGTAGGCCACAAGCAGCAGCAGGCTGCAATGGCAGATCTACAGGAATCCAGTCCATCAGTTGTTCTTCCCAGTGGCTACCGATCTGAGTTGCACAATGCTGCTGTTGTCACTGGACAGACACTTTGCAGAACGCTTTGCACGAGCGATGAAGTGCACCAGCAGTCTCGTTGCATTCTGCACTGTTACACCTCCACGAGGGAGCCAAAGATGCTACTCCAAAGTCAAGAAGTGCAGCCCAGTAATGACTAAAGCAGCAAATCTCCTAGTGCCAGAAGCAAGCAGTTCCTTAGCATAAATCCATTTTAACCAAGAGCGCAATCCTTGATGAATGTCCCAGTCAGAGCCAAGGCTGTTACAGCAACCCGTCTTTCTTTATCTGTCACTTCAGCAGGGATTGGGGGACACCTGACACAGTACTGGGGCATGAGCATCCTGAGCCTGGAAGAGGTAGGGTGCAGGTTGTAGAGAAGAAACTAATTTCTTTCCTGTTTTTAGGGCCATGATGATGACTGCCTGTGATTTGTCAGCAATCACAAAGCCTTGGGAAGTCCAGAGTAAGGTCAGGTGCTTGATATATTGTTAGATTTCTCTAGCTTATACTTTAAAGTAATGCAATTTCTTAAGTTGCTGTCGTGGTTTAACACCAGCTGGCACCAAGTACCATGCAGCTGCTCACTCTCTACCCCCCAATAGGGTAGGGAGTAGAGGGAGAAAAAGGAGGAAAAAAAACACTTAATGGATTGAGATAAAGACAGTTTAATGGAACAGAAATGGAAGAGAAAAATAGCAATAATAATAATGGTAAAAGAATATACAAAATAAAGTGATACAACACAAGTCAGTCTCACCACCCAATGATCAGCTGCCCAGCCTGTCCTGGGCAGCAATTGCAGATCCCTGCCCCCTGGCCAACCCCCATTTATATACTAGTTAATATACTGAGCATGGCGTCTATGGTATGGAATATTCCTTTGGACAGCTTGTCCTGTCTATGCTCCCTCTCACCTTCTATGGAATGATGAGTCAGACCTTGACTTGGTGTAAACATTACTTAGCAACATCTAAAACAATATGTGTTATCAGCATCATGGGGGTTGGACTAGATGACCTTTAAAGGTCCCTTCCAACCCAACACATTCCATGATTCTATAATTCCAAAACACAGCAGCTACTAGGAAGAAAATTAGCTCTACCCCAACTGAAACCAGGACAGATGAATCAAATTCTCCTACCAAAACAACTTTAGAATAACTATGGTTTTGATGGATAAACCAATCTTTTAGATTATAGTTGTGAATTCTGTAGAAAATTCATGGTTACCAAAAAATAAAAGAAAAAAAAACCCAGGTATTTAGCTTCTTGGGTTATAGTGAGTTTTTTTGCATGTAACATACGGGTTGTTTTTTTTACAGCATACCTGCTGTTTGCTCAGTTGTTTGATATCCTTTAGGAATTCTTTCATGATCTGTACTTGAGCAGTACAAAATTTAAAAGAGGATAAAAGAAATCAAACACACCTTCCTGTTCGGCATGGAGAAAGGACAACTGAGAAAATTGTAATAGCCAGGCACAACTGTGACCAAGGGGCAAATCCTTGAGGGGGACATGTTGGAAACATTTCTTAATAGATGAGCTGTGGAATAATGAGCTCCAGTGCAATAAGGTTTTTGAGCTGTCACTACAGGGGTGCAATCCTGTTGCCACTGCTGCCCTTCCCCGGAGAAATGCTGGGGCTGGGGTTGGACATGAAGCAAAGGAGGGACTAGAAGTGAGATTTGCTTCATGTTTGAGAACTGAAGCGCATCAAGTTATAAAGCCGAAATCAGTGCTAACTTTTCTTTCTCCCTCCTTGGCAATGCAGGTAGCTCTCCTGGTAGCAGCTGAGTTCTGGGAGCAAGGAGACTTAGAAATACAGGTCCTTCAGCAACAGCCTATTGTAAGTACAATGCTGGAGACAGACAGTTCAGTTCAGACTGCAAGTCTCAGCAGAGACTTACTACATGCAATGCTGCTCTCAGAGCACTGTGAGTCTTCCTGAAATAACTGTGCCTGCCAAAGTCTGTTGGAAAAGTGGGTACTAACACAGCATTTCTTAACGTATTTTTTTCTGCTATAATAAAAAATACTTGAACTTGGCATTGAAAGAGCCAAGAGACATTCCTTGATGCGGCCTCCACCTGTGTGGCTTGGGCTTTCTTTAAGTAGGCTTTCATACACTCCCTCTACCCACAGAGGCACCAGGAATGATACAGTAACCAGCAAGGCCTTGTAAGAATATACTTTCATGTTATGTTTTAGAAAATTGAAAACCTCTTCAGCACTTTATAACATGAACCTTATTTCAGGTACCAGGTTGAAGGTGCAAAGGAAAAGCTCTCTGTCCTCCTCCCCATCCATAGACACTGAAAGACCTGTCTAAAATTTTTGTTACAATGGCAAAAGAAACGAGCCCATTTGACTCCTCTGCAGCAGAGGGAGAGGGCTGTGATGTACAGCTTTTATGGATGGCATGGCAGAACTGCCAGGCTGACACAACAAGGCAGTTTTGGGGAGAAAATAGAGGTGTGTTTTTCAATGAAGTGTTCTCCTAAATTGTGGTGAACTTGTGTCCTCTCACAGCCCATGATGGACCGGAGGAAAGCTGCTGAGCTTCCAAAGCTTCAAGTGGGTTTCATCGACTTTGTGTGCACGTTTGTCTATAAGGTAAGCAGAGTGCACCCTTGCGCATCCCATCCTTCTCAACAGGGGTTCAAATCCCAGGGAAGTGAGTCCCAGTGCAGTAATGCCAGTCATGGGGAGAGGGACAGGTAGAGGTGACAACAGCTGCCCCTCTCTGGGGCATTGCAGCATAGTCCTTCTTTGTGCTGTTAATGCTTTCCCTGCATGCACCAGCCTGGGAGGTGAAGTGTCAGGGTCCATGTGGGGGCTGTGATGAACAAACACTGCCTCTGCACTGTGTTGTGCTGACGGGTGTGTTTTGGTTAGGAATTTTCCCGTTTCCACGAGGAAATTCAGCCTATGCTTGATGGCCTGCTGAACAACAGAAACGAGTGGAAGACCCGTGCTGATGAGTACGATGCAAAAATGAAAGCTCTGGAGGAGGAAAAGAAAAAAGAGGAAGAGAAGATGGCTGCAATGAAAGGTCAGAAACAATATTTAGCTTTTCATTCCTAGCCCCAAGACATACTTATCCGATACTCTCCCAGGTCTGCACCAGGCTTTGCTGACATGACAGAGAGTCAGATGCCCAGAATAAGTTCCCTCAGTCTTGCTCCACTGGCAAGGTTGAAGACACCTTGACTTCACAACCTGACACAGTGACAGGCTGTCGAAAAAGGCCACCTGCTCAAATGCCCAGGAGCTAATGCTTGAGAAACTAGTGAGACTACATTCAGCACGAGCGCCCGTGCAGCTGGGGACAGTCCTTTGCAGTATAGGTCTGTCCCTGCAAAAGGGCAGGGAGACATCCCTTTGTACACAGGGGCTGTGGCCCATGCGCTGTCCCACAGGCCACAAAGCAGAAGGAGTTAAGAAAAGCTAACACACTCCTAGTGAGAACACTTGTGGAATTACATTTAATCCCATTTCTATCCCAGAGTAGGTACTACCTGGAAGCAAGCAGCAGTAGTAGCACCTATTAGCAATTTATTTTGCTCAAATCCATTTTTGTTCCTCTGTGGGCTCTGCCTTGGTAGCACTGAAATCCCATCAGCTGCACTGGGCATTGGGTGAGGACTTGTTTCATAGCCTGAGGATTTGTTTGACTCTCAGAAGGCTCTCCTGGCCTCTCCCGGCCTCTCCCAAGTGCCTGAGCAAACATCCATCAGAACTTGGTGCCTCCACTCCACAGAGGCTGCACCTGAAGTATCCTTTTGTTCCAAACTGGACGCAAATACCAACAGCCCATGGGGTGGATGTTCCTCAACTCTAAAACTCTAAAACACCCTCTCCAAGCAACCTCACATGTACAATAACTTTGCACAGCAGACAGCTCTAGATATGGGTACTATGACCTATTGATAACTGGGTAACTTAAAAGTGCTAAAAAACTCTTGTAATGACCGAGAAGGACATTTATGACTCTAATTCTGTGTTTCTTTTTATATGGCAGATGGAATAACCTGTAACGGAGGAACAGCTCCAGCTTCCAAAACCTGTAGCATACTTTAGACCTATTATCAATGCAATATATGCCACCCAAAATGGGAATGCCCATGCTTTTTAAAAAAAAAAAGTAATATCATGGCATACAAATACATTCCTAATTGGACTGTTCTGCTAATTAGGCTTATGATCAACCAGGGAAGGGCTAGATCTCGTTTGCCTTAATTGCATCTCTTCCTGATGGTGAGGAGCCAGTTCTGTCCTGTCTCTTGTTCCATTTAATGCACCTGACATCAGATGGCATATGGCAAGTCAGAACAATATTTGCCCCAATAAATCAGGTTGCATGACTATGGAAGAGCATTTCTGCTGCACTGAAACACTTCTGACTCCAAAGCTGATGGGGTCAATTGAATTCATACCCTGCTCCATACGACCCCACATGATTGACAACGTATGCAATCATAGCCCGCAGAGTAGAAAACTGAAAAAGAGCCAAATTTGTCATATCTAAGCCTGTATCTGTTAGGATATCAGAAAGAAATCTGTGGGTAGGGATAAAGCATGAAAACTGACCATAGTAAACCTTTGAACTGCTCAAAAAAGTTATGATTCCATGTAAATCCAAGAAACGTTCACGGAGATAACAGTTCTGCGCTCGCTTCGAGAATTTGAATAGGTTGCTGCTCTAAAGCATGGAGCCATTTGTGCAACACCCAGTAGCTGGCATCTGCATGAGCAGGATCCACGCTGTGCGCTAACCAAGGCTTCGCTCTGTAACATGCCATTGCAAGAAGACAGCGTTACCATTACCCATTACCATTCCAGTTACAGTTATCCAAGCAACCTGAATCATGGCATCTCCTAAATTTGTTCTGTTTTGCCTCGTAATGCCAATGTTATTTTAGGCAGTCCTCTTCTGGTCAGTACCAACCCTCCTCCCTTTCCTCCTCCTCTTCTGAGATGTCTGGTTTTTAGATTTCCCTCCAGACTTCCAAAGACTGATGACTTGTACTCTTTTATTTCAGAGAAAAGTTAGTTTTCAGGTTCATTTGTCCAACCATACTAGAACACTCAGTTGCATTCTTGTAGCAGTAGAACGATCCTTCCCTGCTCCTCTCTCTCTGTCTCTCTTTTTTTTTTTTAAAGTGTTTGGAGATATGTTTTGCTGGGGATTTTCTTCTTCTTCTATTACTTCTGCTACCTTCAGTGCTTTCAACCTTCAGTATCTTGTTTTGCATTACAAAAATACTGCAAGTAAAAGGAAAACTAGAGCTACGGTTGTACCTGGTGATCATTTATCTGTGTCTCAATATAGTAAGCAGGATGTAATCCTCTATCACTATGGGGCAATTCTGTGAGTGGCAAACTGTCTTTCAGGAAAATACGGAAACCTGTCCACTTGCATGAAAGCTAAATATGCCACTAGTAATGACTTCGTGCTGTATGTCTCAGTATCATTAAGAACCATGTAGGAGGCTTTCATCATACAGCATATAAAGTCAAACAAGTCATTTTTTTTCGGTAGGAAAAATGCCACAAGACTATCATATTGCAGTGTGGTGAGCCGTGGGCTTTTAAACATCACCACAAGCTGCTGCACACTTAAATGTTGAGAAAAGTTCCTTGTGTCCTCACACGTTTTCTGGGAAATAAAGCCAGGAGGCTAATCTTCCTGCCTTCTGTGCCCAACGTGAGGTGCTTGGAGCACCACAAGATGCTCCAGCAGAGCTCCTCACATCAGGATCGCAGGATGCCTGCCCAGCAGTGCTGGTGGGACCTGGGGCTGCGGGCGGCTGTGCCCCATCTGCCCACACGCACCTGGGAGCGCAGCTTGCCCTGCACAGCATCGGGGTGGGCAGGCGGCCGTGTATTTCCGAGGGGGACCATGCATGCGTGTGGTGGGGTGTTTGGACACAGAGGGTGGGGTGCCAGTGAAGGAGGCTGTTTCTCGAGGATGGCCCCTTTCCATGGGAGCAGGAGGGTCTCTGAGGCTTCCTTCTGCAACGGTGGTGCTGGGACAGCCCAGGAGCCCCACCGGAGCGGGGACCTTGCGTGTGTGTGGTGCAGGACACTGTGCCCTGCCAGTGGGGACAGGGCAAGTCTCCCCCTTGTCTCCACCACCATCTCCTGCATCCCTCTCCTGCTGGTCCCCTGACTGCTTGCAGCACCTCGGGCGCCCCAGGCAGTGCACACAGCTCTGCCACCCATACCCGTTATCTTAGAGCATTTCTGCAGGTCATCTGTCACGTGTCCCAGCTGCTCTGCAGCTGACTGCCTCTCATGTCGCTGTGGGAAGCCACTTGCAGCAATCAGAGGGCAGCAAGAGAAACAGCAAGCCAAGACCCTTAATTTTCCTTTTATTTTGCCCTTGCACTATATCTGTTTCTGGTAGGATACAGTCTGTCGGTAAAACTTTTTCCCTGCAGCTTAATCTCAGGGGGTGCAGAGTCCTTGCCCGCTTGCCTGCCCGGTGAAAGCACTGGCAAGACAACATACAGCTGCAGTCTGAGATTATCCAACCGTAAAGTGCAGGGTAAGTCTTGACATTCATCCATGGTACCCTGGGACAGGGTACCCAGCCCCTCGTTTCCCAGGCTGGCCCATCCAGGGAAAGCATTAATGACGCAATGCAGTGGCCCAGAGAGGAGCAGCTGGTGGGAGAAAACCCTTCCCTCCCCATACCCGAGGACATGCTGTGATGAGATGCTTCATCTGCTGCTCCCAGTCTTTTCATCTGGCACACACAGCGTGTCCAGCCCTGAGGTCCGGGCAGCCTGCCCTTCGTTTTTGGCCCTTACTGTGGCTCTCACACCCACTGCCTAGCATCTGAGGGCAACACTGGCTTTCTCCTACTATGCAAACCAGGTGAGGAAATTAAATTTTTTTTCAAAATAGTACAATCTAACCACATAGCCACTTTGCCTAAAGATTGGGACCACTTTCCGGTCAACGATCCCTCCTAATGTTTCTACGTCTTGCTGCACCATCGCAAGCACACCACTTGCAATTTGCTTCCCACTGCAGGTATTAGACAGATGCGGGTGAAACCTGGCACAGTTCCTACCTGCAGTGGTGCCCCCCTAGCAGCTGGGCGCTGGCTGCCTGGACTTACTTGGGCATGAAGAAGGGAAGGGCTAATAAACAGGTTTTTCCAACATTTTCCCAGGACTGAGAGAAAAGTGATGTCGTTGCAACACAATTACAGTAGAGGTCTCCTGACCAATCTACTCCCTATTGAGTGCTGTAGCGTAATTTAGCTCTGCTTCTGGCATATTTGACTATACCCGTGGAAGTGTTTTCACATCCGGCCTGATGCAGCTCTCCCGTGGGAAACGAGAGGCAGCCTCTTTTGTAAGCACCTCACTGATGGAGGTAATGCGTACAGACCTCCATTCCTACTTTTGAAAGCGGAGGGGCAAGAGGTTGGGGAATTTAATATCCCTGTGAGACTGCCAGGGGAGGTTTGTCAGGAGCTTAGGGGTGGAGAGTAAATTTTCCCTCCATGCAGGAGAAGGAGCTTGCCTGACTGGGGAGCTGCCAAGCGATTTTTAATGCTGTGGCTTGGCCACCATCTGCTTTTGCAGATGGAAGGTGTAGGACAAGCTGACTCAAGACAGGACCTCTTTGTTCTGCTACTGAAAAAAGAGCATGTGGGTGCTGTTCAGCTGTTCCCTCTGCTGGTGGTGGGTCATGAGTGGAGATGCCTGACCTGGCACTGCCAGAGAGGTTAGAACACATACAAGGTCTCTTCTGCTGGCAGAGCTGTGAAGATGGCAGTTCCTGCAAAGAGGGAGGGAAAAACTGGCAGAGAGAGTGGAGACCATGGTCCGATCTTCAACCACCTCTTGCAGACCTTGGAGAATTATCACTCTTTTCCCAGCTGGCCACAGTCCAACCCCAGCTAAGGCTGGGAAGTGCTACTCCCTTCCCAGGGAGTCAGGACAGGAACAACTCAACCTCCTCTCAGTTCTTCAAAGGAAGAGATGGTACTGAATACTGCAGGTGGAGTATGAACCCCAGATCCACTCTCCAGCCAGACGGGTTGCATGTCTTGGCACTCAGCAGGGCAGCTTTGTCCTTCCAGCAGCTCCTGATCCTGTGTAAGAAAACCTCCACACAACCCAGAGTACTGGATACATGTAAGATTTTACTGCTGTCTGGGCTGAATGTGGCTTGCATCATCTATCACAAATGCTTGCAAGAGAAAAGTCTTTTTTCCCTGTACCTCTTCCTCTACTCCTTCCACAAAACCTTAAGGTTTAAGATATGGGTAAGATTAGGAAAAACATTCAGTAGAGAGAAACTCCCTCTCAAGCAGCAGCAGAGCACTGAGGAGTCAGACAAATCTAGTTCCAGCAGAAGAAAAGGTGGCTGCAGTGTTTTTGAGACTACGGAGGAAACATGGGGGATCTTTGCTCTCACACTCTGAAAGGCATTTTCTTATTGCTTCCTTCCTCATCTTTCCATTCTCAGTCAACTGGTCTCAGGTTGACTTTCTGCTTCAGTTTTTACCACTTTCCAAGAAAAAAATGCCTTTCAATAGAACTATCTGCCTTCTCTTTCAATTCAAATATGATTTTGTTATATTTAATTTCCTTATACTCCATAGGACTGCTTTGTTAGTTGAGAATGTGCGCTGGTAGTTAAGGATTTATTTATTCCAAATCATAATCTAGAAGAGACTGTATACTTAAGAGTAATTAGTTTAATAAAATGTTTCCTGAAAGACTGCTAGCGCTTAGAAAGATTTAGGTCGGAAACCACTGTTCCAGCTGTCTTATCTGCAATGTCATAAAAAGGAAGCTAGCCACTGTCCAAATAAGAAACCAGACCCCCTGAAGCAGGTACGAGTATTATCTACAGTGAGCAAAACAAGAACACGAAACAAGTCGCTAAACATGATTTACAGGGATAGGCATTTTACCTTCTTCTGGGACATCTGAGGTCTGTACAGCTGAGGAGGTGCCTTAGCAGCTTACATGTGAAAAGCAACTTACTTTCACATTAAAGGCAATTAATTCTTTAAACGCCAGTCACCTGCATAGCCAGTCACTTATAAAAGAGACAGACAACATTTTGACCATAACTTGTTCTCAGTTTTGGGAAACAACATTTGACCATTTGTTAAATCTGAAAAAAGTATGTATTTAGAAACATCTGACTAGTGAGTCAGCACTAACTCCTCAGATCTCAGCATGGGCTGATAAGTCACAATCGAATTGGACTGCACTGTCAAATATAAGAATCATGCAACAATCCACTGCGATAACAAAGCTGAAAAAAGATGACACCAACTCCCCAGTTGAGCCAGTTAATAAACAGATTCAGGCAACTAGTGCCATGCCGGCCTTCCCCACCTGCCCATATATATTAAATTTTATGTATTTTCTGATCACAAACATTACCTATGAGTAGTAGGTGTAGTGTCTGGCTGGAAGAATACAAGAGTGTTTCAGCCGCAGCAATGGACAGCTTATGACAAATGCTTCCTGTCGCATTCTGCAAGTACTTCCGCTGCTGCTCTGTGCAATTCACTCAAAAAATACAACCTGAAATGTTCCAAGTACTTTATTGATAGAACAGCATGCAGAGTCCACCAACCACTGAACAGTTCACAGCCTAGCCATGTACTTCCATGTGTGAAATTAAGATCCAATCTTCTGTTCATTTCAATATGGACTCTTCACTTGCTAGAAGGGAAGAAAAAACAAACATCGTTAGGACTACTCGTCACCCCCATGTAGTACTAAAATATGAAAGCTTTAGTGGGATCAAAGGTAGATTTAAGTATTCCATTTCTTTCAAGCCAGTTTTTATGATTCCCGCTTCTGCTTATTCAACAGAAGTATATTTCATTGCTTTGGGGTAAAGGCACTTTTTTCACTTACTCATTAGTAAATGACAGTTTTCTGAACTTACAACTCAAATAAGCCCAGAAAAAGCTATCACTACAGATAAGTCCAGCTAGCAATCTTTAAAGAACAATCTTTTACAACTGTGTTGCACTGAATGAAGTTTTAACAATTGCTTTTCTAATGGAAAACCGCACCAAAATCACCGTTGGGAAAGCAGACCGGTCATTTGTGAGCCACTTCTAAATAGATAGAATATTCTAAAGAAACAACCACAGAATTCTATCATTAAGTGGAGCTGCAACACTACCTCCAAAAATACAAAAAGTCTTAGCTAAACTAGAAAACATCTGACAGACTCATTTATTTAGTTCATTACTATGTATTTATGATGGTAGAACAGCTGTGAAAAATAGCTTTCTAGTGAGTGATACAATTCATCAATGTGCATATTTGATTTTATATACTTGTAGTTCATTTCATTTCACAAGGTTTTGTTCAACATTAGTCTTGTTTAGGACAACGCAAATGTCACTGTTTCCCAGGGAAATAGTTTCAAAGTGTGCAGCTACACCAAGAACAGCCTGAGTTAATATTAAATTTTCTTAAAAATTCTTCTTAAGTCCACTTAAAATAACCTAGGTGAATTCAGTCTAGACAGCACGCTCCTCTGTAAGGCAGACGGAAGAATCCTCTGTTATAAGAGCACAGGGCAGCCAAGAAATAACCCCATGGACAAGGTAAAGCATGCTGCAGCAGGAATACTATATGGTGGAAGCTAATGATAAAAAAGCAGTAATACTAATCCCAATTGATTACTTATGGCATGTTCTCTTCATCTGAGAGATACAACAAACAAAGCTGACCTCTCACACTATGCTAGTGATACCACTTAAAAGTCTGTGCTGCAGTTACAAGCAGTTGCCTGCAACTTCTGGTTTAGATCATCAGTCACATTTGTGAGATTTCTATATTGCATGCAAAAAAGGGATCATGGGTTTTCTGCATCCAGCTGAATAAGGGACATCTGAGTACAGTTAATATTCTGTTCCAGTTATTCATCGCAGAACAACCAGCAACTTTTAGCAGTTTGTTTTCTCAGTGGAAATCTGGATAGCCATTTAACAAGTCCTAATTGGTTGCTTACATTTTGAAGAGCTTGTCAAATAGCAGCAGTCCTTATCCTTCACAAAACCTTAACCACTGGGTCTGCAGTCCATTGGCTGTAAGCCCAAATTTCTCCTAAAAACACTGCAGTAAACTGGCATTCCACCTGCAAGCCAGTGTGTACACTTCAGCATGGGATGTGTATATTAAATTAAGGGACTACCTTCTGCAAGCTCTTTTGCAATCCGCTCAAGTTCTTCACGTTTCTTTTTCTCTTCAGCCTCTATTCTTCTCTCTTCTTCAGCAATAGGCTTTAGGTAGTCTGTCATTAACACATTCGCTTTAAGACATAATTTCTCGAACCTTGGCACAAAGCTCTGCACCTGTTAACTCACTTAGTAACGAAGAAAAAACAGTTTCGCCGGCGCAAAGGCACATTTCATACGAATCTGTGACTACAAACCAGTAAATGCCCGTCTCCGAAGGCCACCTCGGCGCGGGCCCGGGGCGGGGGAAATGGCGGCCGGGCTCGCGGCTGCGCGGCCCGCACCGGCCGCCTCAAGGTGCCCTTGCGGAGCCGCACCAGGGAGGGGGAGAGGCCGCCCGCGGCGCCGTACTCACCGTATCGCTTCTTGCCGTAGATCATCCCCACGAGCAGGGCCGAGTACCGGGTGAACTGCGGGAGGCAGAGACAAGGGCGCGTCCTTCACTCGCTCACACGCACAGCCAGGCCAGGCCCCGCCAGGCCCGGCCCGCCACCTGCCCGCCCCGGCCCGTCGAGGTCCCCAGCCGCCCCCCCGCCCCAGAGCGCAGCGCAACAGCCGCGGGGTGCCGTGACACCCGCCCACCGCCCTCACCTTGATGAGCGGCGAGACCTGCACCGGCGGGATCATCCTGGCGGCGGTGGCGCGGCGGCCGGAAGTGACGGACGCAGGGCGGTGGCGGGACGGGAGGAGCGGAGAGCTCCGCCCGCCGGGGCGGGGGTGGTGCTGCCCGAGGCACGGCCCCTGCCGGGGCGGCGTGGGCGGCCTGCGGAGTGTTTTGGCCGTGGCGCTACGGATTGCGGTGTCCGGTCACGCGTCGTATCACAGAACGGACCGTGGTAGCTCCCCCGCGACAGAAAATGGCAGAGCCGTCCCTCGTCTGCCGCGGGAAGGAGCGGGCTCGGCTTTTCCTCTTCGCCCGGGGCGTGCCCCGCAGCCTCGGGGAATGGCGTCGGGAGCCCTCCGCGGTGTCGCCCCCCGTGGCGGAGGAGGAAGGAGGGGCGGGGAGAAGCACCGGCCCCTCACACGGCGGCGGGGACGGCGGATTCGCGCCCCGCGGGGGCGCTGCCGGCGCCGGTGGCGGAGGCGGTGCGCGGACAGCGTTCGCCGTGTCCGGGCCTGAGGGCGGAGGGCGCCTTAGCAGAGGCGGCGAAGCACTCTTCTGGGTTTGGTTCTGGAGCCTGAACGAAAGCATGTCGTTATGTGCCGGGCAGTTAAGAAATCTGGATGATGTTTCACATTCTCTCATAAAACTGAGGAATGTGAATCTTTGCTGAGTGTTCATTAGTGCCGCCATTTTCGAACCCTTGCGTAATGTTAAACATACGCAGTGAAACAGTAAGGAGATGGTTATTAAACTCCCTGGCAGCTAATTGCCTGTGCTGTTTTCTGCTAATCGAGCTACAGGTAATTGAAATTCACTAAGAGAGGTCTGAAATGTTTCTCTTTAGGGAGCCTGTTGGAAGATTCTCAGATCCATTTGTAGTATCATGAAGTTTTTTAATTATTGTTGTATGTCCTGTATCAGCAAGACCTGAAAGTGCTTTTATAGATGGAACATATATAATCTATCACTTTTTTTTTTTTTTACATTTCTTTATTTACTTTCAGTAGCAAGAACTCTGAGAGACACTTGGAGCAATACAGATGAGAGGTCACGGGTGGGTGGATATCACCTTAGTTCCCAACATCACTATCCGTTGTTAATGCCATAGTAATTCACCACACAGCTTAATGCCAAGTCAGTAACGAGACAGCGAAGTTACTAGTGGCACAGTGCTTGCTTATTTAGCCACTTCTGTCCAATGCGTGTCCAGATGAGAGTTTTAAAATCCTTAAATACGTGACAGTGGCATGATTTTAATTAAATGTTATAAATCTCCCAAACACAAAGCAGCAGTAGTAGTAGTAGAACTAGGAGTCTTAGTGCTGATGCGCAAAGAGAACACACACTGATTTGAATATTGACATTTGCAAAACTAGAACCCAGTCTGGCATTTCTCCAGATGCGAGCTTACGAGTTTTAAAAGCAAACAATTCAAGTTAGATCATATATTAGCCAGAAGTGTTTTTCAACTTAATACTACAAAGAAAAAAGTTGCAAACTCTGATGGTCTGGAATTACCTCATCAGTTATTCTGAAACATACTGGATGTTTAAACAGAAAGCACTTAAGTCTCTGAATTAAAATCGCTATTACTCTTCATTTCTTTTGATGATACACAGAACGGATGTTCTGGTCTCCCCCTACTGATGCAGTGGGCAACCTGGACTACAAGTCGTGATGCTACACCATCACACATGGAGAAGAAAAGAAGGCATAAATGGCACCATGTAGTTACCTACAGTAAAATCTCAAATCATAAGCATTAAGAGAGACTTGTGTATTTTCTTCTCACCACAAAAACATGTATCTTTGTGGCCCAAAGTAGCAAAGAAATAGGTCACGGTTACCTGGCACTGGCCTGAGTAACCCCACAGGTTACCAAGCTGAAGGCTGCAATTGAGCTTTGCAGCCTACTGTCAAGTACCCTCACACTGAAAAAATGAAACTGTCCAAGTCCAAAATTCCTGGTGACTGGCTTTATTTTACTAAAAAATCCAATCTCAAGAGCTGCTCTTGGTTTATCAGATGCCAAACAATAACTTTGACTATGTCTGCTCCAAACTTACATGGAAGTTTAAGTTGTAAGAAACAGCTTCATAAGTTGTGAGAGAATCATTTGCACTAACTCAGTTGTTTTCAAATAAAATGGAAAAAAGTTACAAACCCTTTACAATGTTTATAGTGATTAAATACAAATCCTGTCTCTGCAAAGAATTCCAGCTATGACTGTTATTCTTTTAAAGTAAATTAAGAGCTCCGTACGCTACAAACTGAAACTGCATCCTTCAGCAGTCTTTAACAGAATTTTTCAGCTAGCACCATTTGTTATGGAAGGCAGAAGTGACAGCACTGCAAGTGGCTGTTAACCATCTTCTAATGTCCTGAATGGATTAATCTTGAACGCGAATCCATTAACAAGGCCTACTGGTCTGAACAAACAAAACAGCCATCATTATGGAACCACAATTTTGAACTGAGAGACCAGGGACTTCTTGAACCCCTCCCATGCATGCCCACATTTTTTCTGACCTGACCTATTTAGTGTAGGAGGCAGTTGTTCCCGACTGGCAGTACCACCATCACAGGCAAAAAAAATTCAATGTCATTAGAAGGGAAGTTTTACTAGAATGTTTTGCTGCAATTTTACTTCTTCACTTTCAGGAGATTTTATTTAATTAAAACCATTATTCTGGCAAAGAAGGCAAGCAGCCTCCTGGACTTCAGAAAAGTGCCACTGTCAGGTCAAGGGAGGTGACTGGGGAGACCATACCCAGCCTGCTGTGTCCAGCTCTTCCCTCCCCAGTAGAGGAGAGATGTGGACATTCTAAGGCAAGTCCACCAAAGGGCAATGGAGACTATGCAGGGACAGGAGCATCTCCCATACAAGGAGAGTCTGAGAGAGCTGGGACTATGCAGCCTGCAAGAGAAGGATCGGGGGGGATCTTATCAATGTTCACGAATACCTGACAGGGAGGAGCAAAGACTGAGCCAGACTCTTCTCAGTGGTGCCCAGTGACAGGATAAGCAGCAATGGACACAAACTGAAATACAGGAAATTCCTTTTAAATGCAAGAAAAAAGAACCCTTTTTTTTTTTTTTTACTCTGAGGGCAATTGGATATTCAAACGGGTTGACCTGTTGAGTGGTTGTGGTGTCTCCATTGGCACAAATGCTTAAAGTGTGACTGGACACCGACCTTAGCAACCATCTCCAGCTGACCCTATTTTAAACAGGAGGGCTGGACTAGACAGTCTCCAGAGGTCCCTTCCAACCTCATCCATTCTGGGATTCTTACAGTCATTTTAAGTGTTTCACTTTAATTTTTCTAGAGACAAAAACCTGTGGTCATTAGTAATTCTGTGAAGAACAGCTAGTTAGTTTTGGGAATGTTCTTTCTACTTGAGATCACACGACTCAAATTAATGCCTCATTCTGAAATGCAGTTTGTTTCTCAAGAACTTACTAAAACTATAAGAATGATCCTAAACCAACTCTGTTTATACAAAACCTCAGGTCAAGTTTGTCCTCAACTTTAGATTCTGAAGTATTACTAAATTTGGGTTGAATAATAGTATCTTGACTACAAGCAAATAAAAATAATTTTTCTTTTTGAAGAGCAAATTACTGACTTGCAATTGGGGGGTGGGGGGGAAAGGAAAAACGCATTAGTTAGCCTGTACAGTTCCTTGTAGTATTTATACATTGCAGTTCACTGCTCTTCAAAGCATCCCTGTAAGCACTGGACTGAAACTCCTTCAGTTTCAGGTCTCATTTTCTTTAAGTACCAATAGAAGTAGAATCAACTTTTTTTCACATTGCATTAAAAGCTTTTGGGTGTTTCACACAAAATCACGGAATGCTTGAGGTTAGAATGGACCTTGATGATTTTGAAGGAGAAAAAATAAAAAGATGTCCGGCATATTGTTTTCAACTGTAGACATCAGACCTAAGTTTCACCTGCAGAGCAGAAATAAAGGGCTAGAAGCTTTTGTTTTTTCACTATTGAAATTTATTACAAATACACATGTTCACTGCTTATTATGTGCCCGCTGCACATAAAGAACGATAAAGAACCAAAAGTGCTTTTATGAATACCAGAAAAACCCTGCAATACACAACACAATGCAGGATCCTACTGCAAGTCATTTAACTTCAACCAGGTATAAAACCCCTTGAGTATCTGAACGTACTCTCTCACAAGATGCACATAATGCTAAGAATTACGTATTGGTACCAAGGTGCTTCAAACCAAAAGCACAAGTGCTTTCAAGACTGATCTTAACTAAAACATGGTATCTGAATTTCTTTTCACTAATAATTACTCCAGGCATACTTTGCCACAGCGTTTTTAAATTAATTTTTTTTTTAAGAGGAACAACAAAATCCCTCAAATGCCTTTAAAGATGGCATGCAAGTTATCAGGCACTAAGACAGTTCAGGACACAAACTAATGGCTCTGACAAAAAGAAATATAAAGGCTTCCAGGGCAGCCAGAGGCTAGATGACTTTGCCCACTCCTACTGTACAGCCCTCCTCTGGGTAATGTTTGATAAGCATAAAGTTTATCAAACTGTACATAAGGGAAAAAAAATTCAACATGCCATGGACAGGAACTTCTACAGGGTTAGTTTCTTTTGCTGTTGCTGAGACTCAGAAATCTGTGGGATCCCTTAGTTAGGCTCTACTTAGGGAAAAACTCAACCCCCTTATGTGATGGGGAACCCTTATACATGGCAGGAAACCCTCATACTCTCTCTGAATATTACATCATGCCTTCAGAATAAAAGAAGGATGTTACTTTCAATAGGCATGAAAACAGACAGAAAAAGCCTGAGAAATCCAAACCTTTCATTTCAGATCAGCACCTGCTTCAGAACTGAAAATAAATTTACCTCTATTCCCACAGCTCTCCAAATCTCTTCCCTGGGAGGTATTAAAGCTAGTTCAAACATTGGATACATAGCCACGTGAATCCCCATTTGTTAAATACATCCTTTTTTGAAAGAACAGATATGGCTGAAGAACTTGTGTTTGGGTATTGTGGAAGACTGCATATGGGTCACAATTACAACTCCCATCTAAACTCATGCTCAGAGCCATTCAAACACAAGCAGTTTTCAAAATGCTATCACAAGCTTGTGACTATGCAGAAGAGACATTGTAACCATTAAAAAAAAAAAAAAGGTAGACACCAGCAACCTCTATGCACAAATGTTCTACCATGATGCACCATCCAGAAATCCGGACGTCGCTGTGTCTTCCAAGCCTCACTCCCTATCTTACAGTAGCACAACCACCTTCTATACCTGTGTTTGGCTGCTGTAATGACTGCCATACATCAGAAAAAAGGCCATTTTGCGGGGTGTCTGTTTATGCACTTCTTAATCAATCATCACTGCAGGTACATGTCAAGCACCATTTTTTTCCAAAAGGGTAATTCTAAAGGAAGGGGAACATGCTTTTCTTTGTATCCCCTATTTACCCAATGTTTTCAGTTACAGGTTTTGGAGAATGCATGACCAGTAAAACTTAAATATGCCCCAGTTATGGCCAACGCGGCTTTGGTTTAGATCGATACAATCCACACATGAGGATAATGCAAGTTAGAAGAACTGAAGTTAATGTTGTAACTTCACATGCACTGCGCAGAAATTTAGGACAGTGTTTCAGTAGGAGACAAACACGCCTCCTCTTCTTCTAACAATACAACCTTCCGTCCGGAGAGAGACATCACGGACTTTATGACAGTTAAAGAAATTCTAACAAAAATGCGCAAGGCAAGAAAAGCAAATGGGATTACAATCTGCATAAGATGGAAAATTGCTGTGCTAAATTCACTTAACAAACATGTCAGAAAGAAGGCCCCAAGGCTTACACAAGGGTAGAGAGCCAGCTTAGCAAACATGAAGGCATGCTCCTTGCCACCATATCTAGCAAAAGGATGTAAAGTTTCCCTTTCATGGAGGGCTGTAGTCCATATTGCAAACTGAAATATGCTGGCAAAGAAAGTGATAACACAGCTGACTTGAATGGCTTCTATTTCATTGTGAGACTTCTCTGCAAATTCACTGGTCAGCTGGTAAGCTAGTGGAAGCCCACCAATGAAAGCCAACGAAAGTATGTTAAGCAGTCCCATTAATCGTGTAGCTTTTGTTACATAAAGGAAAAGCGAGTGATGGACAAACCAGAGGAGACCAATTGTTACAAATGAGCCAAAGTATGCAAGGTAGTTTGGCCCATATTCACTTAAAGCTTCAAGAAGGCTGCCGTGGAACTTCTCCCTAACTTCTCTGGGATCAGGGACGTTGTCTTCACTGTGGAGAGAAAACTTACTTTACTTTGCATATTACTGTTATAAAAACACACCTGAAGCAACACTGAACTATTTCTTTACTCTGAGCAAGTAGGAAACAACTGGCATCCACTTTGTAGTTCTCACTCAATTTGGAACTTAAAACAGCATTTCAAACAACAGCTCTGCAAATAAATTAGATCTGAAAGGAAATCTAAAAGTAAATTGGCATTCCTGTAGGTTAATTTAATAAAGTTGCCCAGCTTTTGTTGATAAAAGCCTTTTCTCTGAAAACATGACTAAACAAAAAGGAAGCTTTGTTCTTCAAGATTCCCCACTCCAACATACATTAAATAGACTGATGATCACTAGTGCTGAAATGTGGGCGTAAGAAGTATCTTTTGTTTGTGTTCTGTATCTTTCCAGAAAAATCACACTTAAAGTAACCACTGCAGGTTTTAGAACTCAAAGACAATGTTTGGTTAATTTTATTTCCTCAAATATCACATAGAGACAAAAGTTAGTCTTATATTTAACAACATAAAGTGTAAGAGGCAACACAAAGCCTTACCATATATCCAAAATGAGCAGGGTTGCTACAATAGCATAGACTCCATCACTAAATGCTTCTACCCGTTCCTTACTCAGAGGCTCACTGAGGTAAAAAGTGAAGCTTTCTAAGCTACGGTGTTCCTCCTCTTCATCTCTCTGACCTGGAAACAAATCCAGATGTTTATTAATGAAAGACAAAATCAGGTAGTATAAAACAAGGTAGTTAAACAACCTACTGTGACCTCCCTTTCTCCTTCTCCCCACCTGCCAAAATCTTTCTGTAGAAAGAAGGGTGCTGTTCATCCACACAGGTCAGTCAGTCCACTATTTTCAGCAGCTGTGCCTCTCCCTGAAGTTCATGTTGCTTTCAGGACAACAAGCGCTTCAGGGACAAAAAAGCTCTGTCCTTTAAACTGTATGGCAGACCATTTCCACCAAGTGAATAACGACTTCAAGCTGTAATTGAACAAAACATTTGAGCTAAAAAAAAATCAGATGCTGTGTCTCAGGAAGCGCTAATAGCTATAGGTCCTCTGAAACAGTGTAGAGAACTTATACTGCATGGGAGAAAAAGATCACTTGAGCACGGGGGCTGCACCGGGACATCAAATGGTCTGCTTTAAAATAAATTCAGTCTTTGGTCAAAAGGTGGGGCTCTGGAGCTTTCATAGAAATGTCAAACACATCCCTAAAGACTGGACTCTGAACTGCCCAGCTAGCCAGGCTGCACCACTTCAGGAGTATAGATGGGACAAAGAAAAAGCTTACAGCTTCCAGAGGAAGTAAGAAGAAATGAATTAAAAGTAAGCATAATCACTGCTCAGTCAACAGAGCTGTAATTTATGTCAGCCATCTGACGGGGTGAGATATATACAGACATGACCTGACTGCAAACTGCAGTGCCCCCACTGCTGTAGGCACAGGCAATATTTGTATGTGTTTATTCTCTCGCTCTGAGAGTCAGGCTGTTGCCATTTCAGAGCATTTCTGCCTCCCTGTCTATCTTTGCTGCCACATGGGGGAGGAGTCAAAAGTATGTTCCCACTTGCAGTGTATACAGATTGACTTGTACCAGGCTGAACAGCAGCAAAACAAAGGTGTTATTCTTCTGACTCACCTCGGGAGCAATAATTGCAAAGACATGATCTATTCAGTGTTTTTGTGGTCAGTTTATATTGCTCTCAAAGAGTGACACTCCATGTTTTGTATGCGTAGGTTGCATGATACCACCCTCATTTATTTTGGTTTGGCATTGGCAACTTCCTTCTCAGCAGAGTTTAAGAGCAGCTCTGGCTGTTACTGTGGTTGTGCAATTGTTAGCGCTGACACAAGGAGGACAGAGAGAACATAAGGAGCATGAGGGAAGGAAGCATGGATTTAGGCTGACTTTAGCCATGTGTGAAGGCACAGCTTTAGACCACAACAGTTAGATTAATGAGATGTAACACCCTAAACAATTAATTACCCTGAAAAAGCTTAATTTATAGATGCTTTGCTTGCCAGTTTGAAAATGTGGGACCATACAATATGGCTGGGAAGAAAGTGATACAGGCATAGAGCTTGCTTCCTACATTCTTCAATTCCCATGCTCCCTTTTTAGGAGGAAAAGGGATAGATAGCCTGCAGCCATCATTCATGTACTTGTATGTGTGTGCATGCACATGCATATTCAGGACAAACTGGAGAGGCTTTAAACTCATAAATGATCTTTAAATGTGTTTTGCCTTACACAAATCTAGTCAAAAATTAAAGGAAACCAGGGAGCGAGGGAGAAACTGCTTGGGAGCATGGCAATAAACCCCAAAATCACTATGTCCCAAGACTGAAAATGGAGGTAGAATTAAAATTATTTCATTTCAGGCTGTTTGGATAACATGTTGACAACCTAATAATGTATCTGAACATACTCCTATGAATATGGTTACTCACCAACAATCTTGGTTTTACACCAAGTAATGAATCGAGTGAGATGTGGAAAAACGATTACCAGCCCAAGAAGTACATAAGACTATGGAGAGGAAAACGAACACAGTTTAAATTTAGTTATCAAAATATAAATTACAAGTTTAATATGAACTATTACTCTCAATCTTTAGGTATAATCACATTAACAAAAACAAATCTTGATTTTATGACATGGGAAAGGCTCATCTGAAATGCACATGCACCTCCTGAATACTGCATGTGCACCCTAATACTGCTTTTTGGTAGATAATTTAGTACAGTAATGAAGCAAGCTAAATGAAGGAGCTAACAAAAATGCAGTAATAACCTCTTTGGAAGTTGGAGAACTATCACACGTGATCTTTATGGGTCCTTTCCAACCTGAGATATTCTATGATACTTCTACTTGTGTCCCAAAGATACCTCAGTGGGCCTTAAGTGGTTCATAGGCTTTGCACAGGTCTAAGCACAAGAGCAACTTGCAGACTAATTTCACTGTTATTAATATCAAAAGAAATTACACTAGTGAACAAGGCGAGGGATAAGAGGGTGTAAAAGGAAAACATATTTTCAGTTAAAATTAGGCCTTTTCAAGTTTGGACTCATAAGTGACCCCTTTATCAACAGCAACCTGATTCCTCGCAAATTTGGGGGTTATTTAAACACTGCTAATTCCCATGGAATCTTTCTCAAAATTCAGCTAAATTCACCTTTTCCTAAAGAAAAAGACAGATGAAAGGAAGCTCAGGATACATCCAGAAACTACATTTCAGTGCCAAGTGGCGGTTTTGAGAAAGACAAAAGCTGTTAATAAATGACACCTTCAATGTGAAGTAGCAGCCATGATTACACCACCACTGAAATGGCAACTGAGAAAGTCTGCATATTTAACATGAACATCATTACTTTAATACATGGTTCTGAATACAACTAATATAAACTGCTGCATCAAATTTTTCAGCTAACTAGGAGAACTTACCAAAGGAATAAAGAAAAAAGAAAAGATGGCTGCTAAAAAGCATAAAAGTGGTCCTCTCAGGATAATCTTTAAGATATGGCGTTTATAGAAATTCTGATTTTCAGACACCTGTATCTGTTGATTCAGTAAGTGTGGGTGATAGAATCCATACACTACTATCACAGCCTGCAAGGAGAAGAGCATTACTGAAATTATTACATAGTATATGCAGTATTTCAAATATAAAACTATAAAACTCCAGAACACTTTCAACCTTATTTTTCACTCCCACATGGATGGCTGGTCCTAGAAGCTCTGAGATTTCACAATACACTGCATGTCAAGATTTTAGTCTCCTCTGCAGAGCTTGCCATAACCATGGATCTTCTATAAAGAGGAATGAAGACCTCCACAATAAGGAACGGAAAGTGACAAGGAACTGCACCAGGAGAAAAACTGTGCCATTGGATCGAGGTTTAAAGCCTGTTCACTCAGCCACTGCTGCATGGCTCAGCAAGAACCTCAGCAGGAAAAGTCAATTGCTATTTCTCCAACGCATTTTTAAAGAGTAGGAAAGGAATTACTATTCTGTGAACTTTGAGATCAGCTGATTTAGTTGCACAAGTCAGCTTCACAGGACAGTGGCAGTGAAAACTTTCATCTTATACACAGCTACTGTATTTTCACAACAGGCACAACTTTGAAAAAGAATGCTATACAAACAAAAAAGGTATTTAGCAATTTAGATCCATAGTTAAGAAACACAGTTTTAGTTCTACCCAAGAAAATCTGTTTAAATGTGAAAATGTAAATGGATAGCTCCAATACCTGTATAAGGCCGATGACAACAGCACAGACACTGAACAGAAAAATGCCAAAAGGTACCTCTGGAAAGGAGGCCATTAAAGAAAACTAGAAAAAAATGCAACTAGATCAAGCATTTAATTAATTAGCAATGTAGGAATAACAGTAGAGAAACAGAAGCACTCTTTATTCAATACTGAAACTCAAACCCCCAAATAATACTTTGCATTTCAACATAATTCCACTAAATGCAATTTCTAGCCACAAATACATGCAGGCATCCCAACCAAAGCCATCTGGAGAGATGGGTTTGCTCTAATGTTGGTACCACAAAACCTTTAACTCTCTGACGCTGTCTCCGTAGTCACTACAGACTGGCTTGTAGCTGAGCATAAAGTTTAACAGTGTTTTCAGTGGACAAGATGTTCATAGCTGTGAAAATTCTTGATATTAGGATACCTTTTTGAATTTTTCAATTTCCCTGCCTCCATGACTCCCTGTTGTACTAATTTCTGCATCTTCATTAGGGGGAAAAAAGAAGCAGGGAGTAGTATTAGGGTAATATTGACAACTTTCCAAAAATTATTTCAGCTTCAAGGCAAAGTAGAAAGTATGTGCTATTGCTGATAAAGATAATTTTACTGACCACAGCCTTATTCTTTCCAGACCAATACATAACAGATATATCCACAGAGAAACAGGTGTATGTCATATAAAGGCATTTTAAGCAACTGTTTTGTTCTGCTAATATGGTGTTCAGTTGCAAATACTCTTGCTAGGTCTAAAGGTCATTGAACCAGAAATTCTGTAAAACATCAAATTTGGAGATTTAAAAAATTAATCACTGGAATCAACCTTGCTAAATAAGTCAAAAGCAATAGCAAAAACTCTGTCTAGATCACAAAAGGAAAATGTTCTGTCATCTAAAGGTGAATTTGAAATACAGCTTTAGTTCCCTTACAAGTTGCAAAATTCTCATCGGGCAACTTTGACATTTTTCAATACGGTTGCTTTTTAAAAAGAAATTATGTGAAACTATGATTTTTCACTATTATAATTTTTCTTCTAGCATACTCACTTTCTGACAGGTCTATAACATGCAGCAATCGGAGTTATAACATGACCTCAAGAATTTTTTAAAAAGTGAGCCATAATTATTATTACGGATTTAGGGTTTATACTATAACAACACTTTTTCTTGGCTTCTGAATACTTTGGTAAAGTCTTTCCACATAAATAAAGGAAAAACCCCTGTAATTTAAACATATGTCAAATTTTTAAAAAGTACTTACTGTGTATGGCAAGAAAGTTATGATCATCATACAAGCCTAAAAAAGAAAAAAGCATATTGAAACACTAGGCCAAATACAAAGCAAGCATTAAAGATGTGTCCAGAGAATGCAACACAAACAGATCAAATGCTCGTTCTGCGTCATTAAAAATGAATAAACTTCTGAAGTTGCTGAGCTTTGACTGTAACAAACAGCTAGTTCTGCACGTCTTCCATGTTTGCTAGCCAAACATGGCTAGTACAGGCTTATTTTAGAAAGCACTTTGTTACCAATACCATGGGTAAAAGTTTTCTATGCTTCTTAATAGACTTCTTTCTAAAGTAGCAATGCCAAAAGTACCACACCTCCTTAAGAGGTGTTTATGATTTGTCAAAAACATTAATCTCTGATCACAAATATTTCATATATAAAAAAGACAAATTAAAAAAACCAAAACAACACACCTCAATCACAAAGAAATGCATTGCTTTGAAAGCTACCTTAGATAAGAATTACATGTCTTAAGCTTGTAACATAATTTCCTGCAGTGTTATCTCATGGAGTTTACACTTAGCATTTTTATTAACAAAATAATTAAATTAACTGCATGGTTGCACACTGTCAGAGGACAGAATTTTAAACAAAATAGCAAAATACAAAGCTCTAGCTGAAAGCAAGAATATGTTCAGTATTGCAGCATTCCATTACAACTATTAGTAACCAAGATATTACAGGGTGGTTCATTAAAAAACGTACTCAAATAAATGAAGAGCTTTTAAGAGATACGATTTAGGCAAGTGTAAAGCTCAAAACACTGATTCAGAGATTGGTCTCTCAGTGGTATTTTTTGAAAGATCATATAATTCTGTTTCAAAGAAGCTTCAGAATGCATTTCTGAGCAACTGAAACGGAGAAATGACTGAAAACATAAGTGTAATTCAAACCTACCCAGTAAGATTTTTTGACACAAAAGACATAGCATTTAATTTTCTTAAGCCTGGAGGACAGATACTTCAGCTGGACACAAATGAACAGTTAAAAGCTTTTGCCGTAGGTTCCTCTTCCGTTCTCTCAAATGAACTTCAAGACTAAGCTGTTGCTGAGTTTCTTTTCGCTTATAGTAAAACATGTGGAAGTTAAAAGCAATTTAGTTATCAATCAGCCACTTTGGCAAGCTCTTTGTATCTTCCCGACTTGGAAATTTGAATAGGTACACACAGACTTAAGAAAAAGTGACCTGTACTTGCTAGTTAAACATCTAGCGTGTCTGACAAGACTCACCAGATTTAGAAGAGCGAGGACATCGTCTATAAGCTCTATCACCTGAAACAACCTGTCAAGGCAAGGCAAGATATCACGAATAAGCCAGCTCCCAAAATACATTTTACAGCAACGCATACAAATTGTATATTTATGGTATTATAGGGGAATCTGATTTCCTTTGCTCCAGGATTTATACAAGTAGTCCGGGTGCTACCAAACTCATTAGCTCAAACATGGAAATAATTTTTTAGAAAAATTTGAAAAGCGAGATACAGTCAAGTTCAATCATGGAGCACTTACTAAGAACATAATTTCCATTTGAAGGACAAATGGCATATGATGCAGCAAACTAACTCCCCTCTCCTTACTCTATCACTCCTCTATACCTGAAGTTATATATTTACTTTGAAGTAAACGTCACCATTGTTAACAGCCAATTCAGATGTGAAGAAGTGATCCAGATGTCAGTTCTGACCCAGCAAGTCATATACCAAAAACGAAACAAGGTAGTGAGCTACAAATGGATATCATTCCTTGGAAAATGGAAGATATGGGGGTGATTTGGGAGCAGGGGTTGATGACAATTCTCTGGAGGACATGCCACTTCACTATAGAATGAAATGCAACCAAGTGACAGCTCAGGCTACTGGTTTGCTTTTTCCCATGGCAGTTTTGTTCCACACCAGCTCTATGTTTTGCCACCTGACACACTCAGGACAGGACAGCCAGCAAACTGCTAGTAAGGTGCACAAGGCTTGGGAGTCACAGGATGTTCAATTCATCACCCGTTTACTTAAACACAGACAGAGCCCAGAACTAACTGGAGACTGAAGACTGACAGCCTGTGCTCACTGCTCAAAACAATGCTTCTGAAGCATGAACAAAGGCAGACTTTCACCAGCAGGCACTGTTCACTGCTCACACAAGAATATGAACAAGCCCATTTGATGCTCCAATGTCAAAATAAAAATACAAGCATCAGACTGACTTTTAGCATGTCAGATGAAGCAATGTTCTGTAGGGATGTGAGCCCTGCAGTAGCACTGCACAGATCTTCCAGAGCAGATCCAGATGTTCAGAGTCTACCCAGAGTCTCAGATTTTTCTTTGTCTCATATGCCATTATGAAGTGCTATTATTCTGGTTTTCTCTGAGTTAAAACTCAGAAGTAGAGCAGAAACAAGTTCACATTGTTACAGACATCGAGTATTTTCAGCATTTTAAGGCTTAAATTTTTTTCTCCTGAAGATATGGCATAGTTATTATTACACAAAGAAAATAAACATTTCTTCCAAACTGCTCCACACCTTGTTAATGAAATTCCTGATCCACAGAAGTGTCACTTAGAATCAATAGAAGTAATCACTGTAAGAGACAGCTTGCAAATTCCCCAAAACAAATGGTGAGAGACAGAGGGAGGGGGAGGAGGCCCTCCTTCAATGTCTCAGAACACTCACAAGGAGATAAATAATGCATCACTGGTGTTCAAAGAACTGGTAAGACTAACAGGAGCCTGAAAAGCCGTGGGGGGGACTGCCTTGTGAAGACAAGATAGTTCTGCCACTTGTGTGGTGAGCTTGCTAGTTCTCTGTTCTCAAGGCCATCGTGTCTGATAAGTGAACTTTGCTTCGTTATCCGCAAAATGCATATGAAAGCACGTACCCTACATATGCTAATGAAGATGACAGAGATCATGCTAAACTTACATGACTATGTCACTCACCTCTCCACCCAAATCATGCTCCACGTCACCTGGGAGGGGGAAAAACCTGAGATGAGGCTGCCCCATAACAAGTGGAGCAGGCTGTGCTAATTCAGCAAACATAAAAGGGGAAAATAAGCGCCCCTAGGGAGAAAAAAAGAAGATCGTGCGTGGGAAGATTTTTTTCCCCAAGAGAGATTATGACTGGGAAGATTCCCTGAAATGACGCTGGAACCGGGACTGGTGATCTGTTTATCTCTCTCTGCCTATCTCTCTATCCGCTCCTTTTCCTTTTCTCTTCTCTTTTAAAGTTACTGCTTGCATACCAGTTGCTAAGTAACAACCTTAAGTACCACTTGCCATAAATTGTTTTGTAAGTAACATGCTAAGTAACGACCTTAAGTACCGCTTGCCATAAATTGTTGTACACCTGTTGTTAAGTAACACAACGCATACCTCAGCGCTTGCCATCATTTGTTATATGCCTAACCAATTATTGTGGAACCTAGTTACTAATCTAATAAATGTTTGTATACAGACCTTGAGATTTGTCTTACCTTAGTCCATGCCATTGGGGATTTATGAATCTAAGTCACTTACCCCGCCCCTGCTTCCTGAGAGTGGGCATGACAATCACCGTCCACAAAACCCTAAACTACTCAAAGGTTGTGTATCAGCATTTACTGATGCAACCAAAGAAAAGCAATGTGATAAAAGCACTGACATGAAGTATCAGCTTCAAGTATTGAATTACAGGTTGCACACTTCCATTAGAATGCAGTCAATCCCCTTACTTAAGGTAAGAACATAGTGACATTTGTAAATTTCAAAATTCAAACAAAACTTGTCCCGATTCCAGTGTGATGCCTGCATGTCAATTTCCTTTTAACTATCAGGACACGGGCAGGTGTCTGTGTCCGCAGCTCTATAAAATGCAGCATTTGCAACATTACAATTGATTTTGTAAGAACCACTGCTGAGGACTGAGAGACAAAAGTTTTAGGCCAGCTGTTTCAGTTCCTCTATTCATGTAGCACACAAGTTACAAAGTCATGCTTCTTCAGCACAGTTAGTTTAATTTCACCTAGAATATGAAGTAAAATGAAGAGTAACTCTAATTGTAAAGATATATAATGGTTGTGGTTCTCTGTATCACTGTGTCAGTAGTCTAAGAGTGCACTTACTCACTGCTTAGGGTAGCATTTCTTTACAATTTTTATATTATCCAACAAAAGACAATTCAGAAATATATCATCAAGAAAGAAATGTATCAGACACATGGTTCCCTCCTGACCTTTTAAACAATATTTTTTTCTTTAACTTTGGAGTTAAACGCTGTCTTCCTACCTTACATGAGCAGCCCATGCCACTGTGACTATTAAGAAGGTCATCAAGTAGACTGCAATTTTTGCTAGAAGAAGTTGCTGAACACTTTCACCTAGTTTCTGAAACAGAGATGCACAGAGACAGAGAAAGGAAAGTTAAATGTTACATGTGAATTATTAGCAACATCTGCAAATAAGGCAGGACATGCAGTCATGAAATAGATTTTCTGAAAATGCAGTTCTCTTCCAACCATCTTTTTACTACCACGCAGAGGAATGAGTTTATTAGACACTTTTAAGTACGCTGAAATGTGTAGTTAGTGGCATATGACATACCAACACATCTCTTCAATCGGTAGAAGGGCTTCCCAAGGCTCTGTTCACCTTATGATTCATTTATACACCCTCTCATCACTGTTACTGTGATAATGCATTTCAGAGGACAGCTGGCCACAAATGCTTCTTTTATTTCCTTTGCACTGACTTCTGGAGTAGAAGCATCACACAGCTTTTCATGTGATGATTGTGAACAATGAGGAAGGGGAGAGCTTAACCTCAGAAAATTTTGCATATGCCACCACAATGGCTTAAATAGACTCACGTGGCATATTTGCCATGTTATGGATCATACCTGAGTTTCCTAAACTAAATAAGACAAAGTATTTGCATCTCGGTCTGTTTTTAACAGCAGAAAAATAAACTGTGATAAAAAAAAACCCTGTAAACTTTCTCAAATGATTATTTTATGTTTCCTAACATTCCTGTTTCTTTCAAAATGATTTTATTTTCTGTAGTCTTCTTTTTCCACCTTTGCTTATTCTGATTACATTTATTACTAACCTGATTTTAAAAACAGCTTTCAGCTTCCACTATATAAGTGGCATCTCTAAGTGATGATGCGTTACCAAAAAGAGCAGATGCTTTCTGAAAGATGTTTTGGTCAGATGGGCAATTCATTGTTCATACGAAAATAAGTGGATAAAAGCTAAGGCCTACAATATACAGCTCATTCAGGCTTTATATCACAACTTCGGCAGATTACACAGATCTTCAGTATTTAAGTTCTTCACCCCAAGTTCCAGCTGCTCCCCTTAGGGGAATTTTCTGTTCGCTTTAATGTTACTTAATGGTTTGAGCCTTTTGAAAGTCTGGAACTTGAAATGAAGTGGGGGTGCTAAGAATGCTACACATACTTGCAAAGACGTGAGAAACAACAAAACAATAGACATATGATACCTGATCAGGATGTATTTTCGTGTGAGCCACGGGCAAAATCTGAAATAACAAAACCTTATTAGCACGACATTCTTTTCCTTATTGAGATCTTTACTAAAATCTCAAAAACATCAGGTGGACACAAATATTCCCGGATCACGCAGCCACCCACAGCCTGCAGTTCTGTAGAACAGAATCACAGAATGGTTTAGGTTGGAAGGGATCATTCAGTCCAACCCCCCTGCCATGGGCAGGGACACCTCCCACTAGACCAGGCTGCTCAAATCCTCATCCGGCCTGGCCTTGAACACTTCCAGGGATGGGGCAGCCAAAACCACCCTAGGCAACCTGTTCCAGTGTCTCACCACCTTCACAGTAAAGAATTTCTTCCTAATATCTAATCTAAATCTCCCCTGTTTCAGTTTAAAACTGTTACCCCTCATCCTATCTCTATGCTCCCTCATAAAGAGTTCCTCCCCATGTCTCCTATAGGCTCCCTTCAGGTACTGGAAGGCTGCTGTAAGGTCTCCCCGAATCGCCCTCCGGCCGCCCAGGGACCACGCCGTTACCTCCCCCCGGCACCGGGCACCGCTGCCCGGGGACGGCCCGCCGCGCTCGCCGGCGCCCGCCCGCCAGCCAGCCCCCGACACCGGCATTTGACGGTAGCGCTGCAAGGACGGGGCTGGGCGGAACAGGCCGACACGGCTCCTCGTCAGCGCCGGGCAGGCAAACGCGGGGACGGGGTACGGCCGCAATCCGCGGGGACCGGGACAAGCTGCGGCTGCCCGGCGACTTTCCCTCACGCCGCCCAACGGCAGCCCTCGGGCCTCGCCGCCCTTCTGGGCCTCCCCGCGGCGCCACCCCGATGCTGCCGCCGCCGGCCCAGGTTCCGCGGTGGGGCCGGGTCGGGCAGGCCTCGCGACGCGACTGGGCCGGGCCGGGCCGGGCCGGGCGCTCACCATCACCGTGGCGATGATGGAGAGCAGCGCGTCGCTGTAGGCCAGCAGCCGGTGCGACGTCTGCGTGCTGCTCCCCAGCTCCAGCTCCAGCCCCCGGCCGCGCACCGGCTCAGGTTCCGCCGCCCCGCCGCCGGAGCCCGGCGCCGCGACGCGCGGAGCCGACATGGCCCCGTTGCGCTTCGCCGGCGGCAGGGGGGGTGTGGGGGGGGTGAGGGAAGGGAAGGGGGGGGCGGCCGTTGGGCGGGGCGGGGGCGGTGCTCCCCCTTCCGCGGGGCTCCGTGGGGCGGCAGCGCCGGCCCCCGCATGGGGGCGGGACTGCAAAAGTCGTGAAGTTCAGCAAGGCCAAGTGCAAGGTCCTGCGCCTGGGTCCGGGCAATCCCAGGCACAAACACAAGCCGGGCGGAGAATGGACTGAGAGCAGTCCCGGACTGCATCAAAAGAAGCGTGGCCAGCAGGCCGAGCGAATGATTCTCCCCCTCTGCTCTGCTCTGGGGAGATCCCACCTGGAGTACTGTGTCCAGCTCTGGGGTTCCCAACACAGGAAAAACAGGTCCAGAGGAGGGCCACGAAGGTGGTCAGAGGGCTGGAGCACTTATGCTATGAGGAGAGGCTGAGAGAGTCGGGGTTGTTCAGCCTGGAGAACAGAAGGCTCCAGGGAGACCTTATAGCAGCCTTCCAGTACCTAAAGGGGGCCTACAGGAAAGAAGGAGAGGGACTCTTTATCAGGGAGTGTAGTGATAGGATGAGGGGTAACGGTTTCAAACTGAAAGAGAGTAGACTTAGAGTAGATATTGGGAAGAAATTCTTTTCCTGGGAGAGTGGTGAGACACTGGAACAGGCTGCCCAGAGAAGGTGTAGATGCCCCATCCCTGGAAGTGTTCAAGGCCATGAGGCTTTGAGCAGCCTGGTCTAGTGGGAGGTGTCCCTGCAGGGGGGTTGGAACTAGGTGGTCTTTAAGGTCCCTTCCAACCTAAACCATTCTGTGATTCTATGACTGACTCCTCGTGGGTGCACTGTGTGGGTAGATGGAGGAGCGCTTCCAGGAGTAACTCGTGCTGCTGTTGGAAAGAACTAAACACATGTAAATTAAGGGTGGTGTTCCTCACATCCAGGAATGTCTGTGCTGGTGTCCTGAAATCTTAAAATTGATGGCTGATACAGGTGACTGAGTTGGTGGGCTCCAGGGGGAAGAAATAGTGTTATAAATGTGTTGATGTGTTACATGCCACCAAAGCTAATGTATAACAGCTATTAATGGCTATTGGTATTAATAGCTAATGTATCTACACCACAGATTACACTTACCAGAGGCTGTAGTGTCTGGAGATTCTCAGCTTTGTTTATAAATCATATTTTAAAATCTGTATCTGAATTCCAAAGTAACTTCCTCCCCCTGGTTTTTGTTTTATTTTGTTTTGATTTTTACCAGCCCAACCAACTTTGTCCAGTCACTCCAAACAATTTGGCGTTTGGTTTATATGCCACCTTCTGTCCTTTGGAGCTGTGAACTGGAGGCTTTTGGTTTATGTTCAGGTTTTTATTCTCTTGGCATGTTTAGTTCATACGATAATAATAGTCTATTTGGAATATGTAGGGCTTATATTTTTCAGTCAAGTTGTGCTCTAACTGATGTGATTTAAACAGTGTTGCAAAGTAGCTTTATGGCAGAGAAATTGTTGCATTTTTTAAGTCTTTTGTTGTAACTGAAAGAGAATCAGGGACTTCAAAGGAAACACATGAATTCGTGATAAGTGTTTGCCTGGCAGTGTATTTATTATCATAAACTTTGTATTTTCATTTTCTAGGAAGGCTATTCACTCAATAGTGGAGTTCATAAGAGAAATCCATAGAGGAAGCCAAGAATTCAAATATCACGTGAAGAACTCAAATTGCAGAGAGCGAAAATGCACTCTCATGGGGTGCAAATGTTATAGGTTTGCACAAGTTCCAACCTGAAAATGCACTGAGAATGCAGTTTAATTCACAAACAGTTGGCTCAGCTTACTGATGGGAATAAGATATCCAAGATGTTCTAGACTGAAAAACACCACGATACTGCGTTCTTGTAGTACAGGATTCTGCCTCCAGTAAACAGCAACTGATTTTCCTCAGTTCTGGTATCAACTGAAGCTAAGAGTACAGATCAGAAATAGGCAGCTGAGTATGTAATACAAATTGGAATGAACTAATAGATTTGTAATAGACTTTTGGGAAGGAAGATTCCAGCAGATATGCTGTGGAACTTTCTGAAATTCATAACTAGGAGCTGGAAGTAATACAATACAATCCAGTCAATGGTTGGAAGAACCTGTGGAAATCACGCAGCTGTGCCCTAGACTCTGCTCAAGAAAGTGTCTTTACCTCTGGTGGAAGTCATCTCTTCAACCTGCTGGGATCTGCAAGGAATCTTGGTTGCACTCAGAAGTGAGAAGAGGCCGGAGGAACAAGCTGAAAAGCTGTGAGGCCTCACCTGGAAAAAAGCAGCAACCAAGCAGCTTTTTAATATGTGTATGGGGAGGCTTTTGTCAGGCACTAGCAATGGGCCTTAGCAAAGAACAGGCTGGGAAATCACCTTTGGGACATCTTGGTGGAATGCCAGAAACAGCCTGGAGAGAAGGGCTTGAATACATTTGCCCATAAGAACAGCATTTGTTCTGCAGAAGTTTACTGAGGCAGGTGTGTGAATGAATGGCATTTTCATTTGGGTCTGAGCTGGAGCACACATTGTTGAACTGATTACAGCAGAAGTGACTGAGATGCAAGAGCCACTTCAACTGTGAGAACTCAGAACTCAATCTCTCTTCATAAGCCAGCTGAACTGAAGTATTGTATAGATGATGAGAGAAAATAGCAGAACTGTGGCAAAAATAAATTTTTAAAACAAGAAGGGGCAAGACTGTGGCTGAAATACTGAATTGCTGTGTCACACAAAAGCAGAATATGCAGGGACTTCAGTTAGGACAGGTACAGTTCTGTGGCTCCAACAGTAATTTTTTCATGAGGTCCTGGCATGCAGAGCAATATTGAAAGTTCAGCTGCTGAAGTGATCCCATTTTTAAAAGGTCTTCCAGTTCATCTCTCCATTTTCCGTAGCAGCTTTCTGAATCTGATGACAGTAATGGTGTTTTCTTACACTTGGTCAAGAAACATCAGCAAAAGAGGCAGAGGGAAACGTGACTCTTACAGAAGCAATTGATATTCCTCAAACAAATTCACCAGTGATAGATGAATCTTGGCTGGAGCAGCTGCCTTGTAAGACACAACCCCACCGTCACAGGCAACAGAATGGTTTTGTTGCAGGGAATTTGAGTTAATTGATTGCCAGTTAACAAACTTGTAATTACTGATTCTAGCATTGAAAAATAAAGAAGATAAAAGATCACGCAGGGGAAAACACCTCAGCTTCCCTCTGGAGGCCTCTCGTCCCCTCTCCCTGGCCTCAGTCCCTTGGGTGAGCAGCACGAGATTGGGTGCAGTGTGTTGTGATTGCTCCTCCATTTTTCTGTCTCCGCTTCTCTGACATGGGCTCCTCCACCGTTTGCAAACCCCTCGGAGGTGTACCTTCCCTGTGCCTTCTTTTGTGCGTCTGCCCCTGTGTGGGTGTCTCTCTGCTCTAGTCCTGCTCAGGCAACTTCTCTTGTGCCTCCTTTTTCTCCAGCGTCCTCCTGCCTTCTCCTCTTTCCTGCCCTGGTACCTCTTATCTCTGCTCTGGTGTCTCTTGCCCCTGGGTTTTTTTTTTTTGTTTCTTGCTTACAAAGGTTGACAGTTCTTTGTATTTTTTTTTTTCCTTTTACATTCCAGGCTGGGATTGGACTATACATATACCCTACGTTGTAAAACATGCTGAGGAGCCTATGTTGAAGGAGAATAGTTTATAAGACACAATGTAAAGCACAAGTATTTTAGAATGCAGCATAATATGAATTCATGATGGAGGAAACTGAAATTCTTCGTATGAATGCTTTTCTGTTCTTTGCATGAAGTGTTTTACGGAGCATGTAACTTGAGCTCAAAGTGTATTTAATACACAGAATTGAAACACCTCCAGGTACACAAATCTCTGCACGGTTGGTTTAATTTTGTATTGTATCATAATAAATTCTGAAGCTGAAAAAAGGCAATGAAATAGATGAGTCAATGTATTGCATAGGGCACTTCTGGTAATCATTAACTGTGGTTTAAAGTCTTTCTCTTTATTGCTCTCCTTCACACACACTTAAGCAATCATTGTTGTCTGAGAACTGGAGTTTTTTGGTGTTATCTGCTGATTTGTTCCTAGGATAAAAAAAAAGAAAAAAGGCAAAGCCAAAAGAGGTGCATATGGTCTCTTTCCTCCAGTCAAGTCACTTCTTCATGTATCACTCTATAAAGTGGTGGTTTTCACTGAGGTGACTGGTCTGTTACAGTACATGAGCTACGACTTGTGTTACCACGCTTAGGCAGTGCCTTCTCCAGTCATTCTTGCAGATGAAGTGCAATTTTACTTTATTTTTTTGAGAGTTGGCTTGGACTCATTCGTCTAAGTGCTTTGCCTTCATTACTGCTTTTTTTACTTCATGTACCTCACTACTGGGAAATGTCCTGAAGTGAAGACATGCTGCTTCCTAGCAGTGAAGACTTCTTTGCAGAATGAATGCACATCTCTTGTGCAGTTTGATTGTAGCCTGGTAGGGGATGTTGTTTGCTTGTGGTGGCCAGTAGTAAAGCCTTCAGTTGTAGCTAAAGTTTTAGCTGCATCTCAGTACCACCCTTGTTACCATTTAACACGCTTAGGTTATGGAGCAACATTTTCAGAAATGTTCTACCGATTTAAAGAAGCTGAGCTCAACATCATGTATTGCAGTAGTGTAGAGCTGCTCAGCAGCACAAGGGTTTTTAAGACCAGATGTTCCTAGGTAGCTTTGCAACGCTGTGCTCTTGCTTATACTTATTGCTATAACAACCAAGGTCAGCTAACTTCATTATTTGCCGTGTCAGAGGGTCAGAAGCGGAAAAGCGTAGAGGGGTCACACCTGTAGGGAGGAGCGGACAGGAAAGATGACCCAAAACTGACCAACAGGGTATTCTATCCACTCTGCATCATGCTCAGTATAAAAGCTGAGGGATCAAAAGGTCAACTCTCTTTTTCTTGAACGGCCGACATCTGAGGAGGACCCTGTCTGTTTCATAGAATCATAGAACCACAGGGTTGGAAGGGACCTCTGGAGATCATCTAGTCCAACCCCCCTGCCAGAGCAGGGTCACCTAGAGCAGGTTGCACAGGAACGCATCCAGGCAGGTTTTGAATGTCTCCAGAGATGGAGACTCCACCACCTCTCTGGGCAGCTTGTTCCAGTGCTCTGCCACCCTCAGAGTAAAGAAGTTCCTCCTTATGTTTAGGTGGAACTTCCTATGCTCCAGTTTGTGCCCATTACCTCTTGTCCTGTTGCTGGGCACCACTGAAAAGAGCCTGGCCCCATCCTCTTGACACCCACCCTTTAAGTATTTTTAAGTGTTGATAAGGTCCCCATTCAGCCATCTCTTTTCCAGACTGAAGAGACCCAAATCCCTCAGCCTTTCTTCATAAGAGAGGTGTTCCAGTCCCCTAATCATCTTGGTAGCCCTTTGCTGTACCCTCTCCAGCAGTTCCCTGTCCTTCTTGAACCAGGAGCCCAGAACTGGACACAGTACTCCAGGTGCGGCCTCACCAGGGCAGAGTAGAGGGGGAGGATGACCTCCCTCGACCTGCTGGCCACACTCTTCTTGATGCACCCCAGAATGCCATTGGCCTTCTTGGCCACAAGGGCACATTGCTGGCTTAATGTTTGCCTGCCTTTGATCCCGATCTGAGCATTCCTGACTCCAGGTCTGGAATTCAGCTCCTGTCCATTGCTGACTCCAGTCTGGGACTTTCCCTGTGCCTGCTGGTGATGTGATCGATGAACTGTCTTCATAGCTGCTTCTACAGAGCATGGTCTTGATTGCTCTACAGCTCCTCACTTAGCCACTGACACAAATAGTATTCGGGAAGAAGAGCACAGCTTACCACCTGGAGCTGTTATGAACACCTGTTCTCACATAAAGAGACAGACATTTCTGCACAGGTCGCTGCTGCAGCTGAGGACAATGAATGGACATTATGCCTAGGAGAAACCATCATTCACCCTTACAAATTCAGATTAAATCTCTCTGCTGTGTCACTGTCTTGAAGTGCTTTTTTGTTAGCCCTTAGAAGTAAGAATGGAGGCTTGGAGAAGTGTGCAAAAGCACGGAACTCCGGCTTAGCTGTGTTCACATTTCACATGATGATAACACTTCTGCAGAGTTTAGCAGGGCCAAGGTTAAGCAAACACAAAAGTCTTATGAAAGGAATTTCTGTAGTATTGCATTGTAAAATCCACATAAATCAGTGTTAATCTATCAAACTTCTGAGGAACAAATGTGCAGAAGCAATTACCTCAGCTGTTTGTGTAGATACATTAACCTTTCCACTTCACCTGCTGCCTGTGCTTGTCCTGTGGTCCAGTTGCTTTCGTTCTTTCTCATTTGCAGGCTCGCTAAGGATATCAAGACATGTCAATTCATACCTCAAAAAAAGAAAAACGATTTCTTTTTACCTCAGAATCTGTTGCTGAAGGACATTCTGGTAAGTAAAAATGCTGATTGAATCTTTGCTTTTATTAATACTTCCACTGAAGAGTGCTATCTGATGAAAGTTCAGTCGTGTATCCCCCAATGGAGAAAAGATGACCCAATTAATTATTTTGAATAGACTTCAGATTAGTTTCTTTGTTTCTTGACAAGAATTTGTCTTATTTTTTTAGTATGCAATATAATCTGGCATAAACAACTTTAAACTTTCACTTGAGAGAAAAAAGCACGGTGAGGTTCTTGTACAGGTGACTTAGAGCTGCCACATATACTGGAATCAGAATTTCATTTTTAATTCTGTAATGCAAAAATATTACTTTATGCACATGTTTATTATAGGTGATCATTGAACGCCGAATCTCTGAAACATATTGAATACTAAGCATTGATTTGCATCTGAGCTGCATTCCAGATACTGCTGTAATACTGCGTATGCCACTCTGCCACATTGCTCTCCCTTACACAAGTTTACATATGCTGTAGGCTGATAAAAAGTATTTTCCAGGTCTGGGACTGCAAGACAATGCTTCAGCTCTAATTGCCATTCATTAAATTCATCAATTTTTCACACAGCTTTGATTACACAAGTATGTATCTAGAGGCTATGTTAACTGATGGACTGGAGGAAGTTTGGACCCCCAGCAGACATACTAGTGATTCAAATTTACAGTGAAGGCAGCAACGGTTCTTTTTATGGTGGAACCTTCAAATGGGGCATTTTAATGTTAAGACTAAAAATAACATTACCCCTTACTTTTCCCATAGGAGAAGGAAAGAAAAAAAAACAACTAATAGTGAGAAAATGAGAGTGGTGTCAAACACTGAAGGTTTGCAGCTGACTTTTCCTTGTGTATCTGTATTCTCAAAATTCTTATTCATTTGGTGGGAATGGCACAGTGTGAGACCAGTTATATTATTCTGTCTGCCCAGCCCCTAGTGAACAGTCGAACAGCTGCAAGACCACTGCAGCATGTATCATCATATCTTGAACCACCACAACCACTAGTTTGCTTTAAAAAGCTGCACTGTATGTTGTAATGGTGCAAATAGCTGAATGCAATAAACCTTATCAATTGTTCCAGGTTATGCCATCCCTGTTTGAGTATCGGACCCTCTGGTGGGAGTCAATTTCGCAGCCTTCAGGACTCAGTTTGCCTCAGAGTTGTTGACAAACTAGCCAGATTTCAAACTTTGGAACTTGGCATTACTGATTTTATACTTGATTGCACAAACGATTCCTGGGTGTGAAACTATGACCACTTGATGTTTCTGCCTTTCATCTTATGTCCTTGTGTCTTCAAACTGTCGTCAATTTTTATCAGTGAAAGTGCAGTATACCTTAGGTAACTGACCAGGATTCTGATTCTCTGAGTAAATATACTAGTGAGTATTAAACAGTACTCACTTCTGCAAGAGAATTTATTTTGGATTGGCAGTTACATAGATACTTATATAGGCTGTTCCAAATAATATAGAGACACCTGGGTCATTGATACACACAATGTTTTAGATCCAGCTGTGTAGTTGTGTGGCTGAACATACTTTGGACGCGTTTATTTGTAATGATGGTGGGTGAAGATTGATTTATATTCCTCATGTTGGTTCTGCAGATATGCAACATTTCAAAGATGTACTTTTGAAGAAATAATGTAGATTGCTTTTACCTGGTTCAGTCACCCTGATGAGACAAAGAATCTCAATTTGTCCCTGTCCTGGTTTCATCTGAGATAGAGTTAATTTTCTTTCTAGTGGTTGCTGTGTTTCCAGATTTGTTTTGAAAGGAATAATACATAGTGTTTTAGTTGTGGCCAAGTGACGTTTATACTACTCAAGGGCTTTCTTCAGCTTCTCATAGAAGCTGAGAAGGAGCATAGATAGAACAATAGAATGGCAAATGGAATATTCCGTGCCATAGACGTCATGCCTGGTGTATAAATGGGGGTTGGCCAGGGGAGGGGAATCACGATCTCTGCTTGGGTTGGGATGGCAAACCAGTTCACTGGGCAGTGAGAGGGACTTGTGTCGTGTATATCCTTTTATGATTATTATTATTATTATTTTATTTTCAACTATTGTTCTATTAAACTCTCTTTATCTCAACCCAGGACTTTTTTTTTCCCTTTCACCTTCTTTTCTCCCACCTTCCCCTACCCTTCAGTGGAGGAAGGGAGGGTGAGTCCATGGTCCTAGTTGCTGGCTGCGTTTAAACCACAACAGTCCCCTAAATTGTTCATTAACTTTTAACAAACCAAATTCGTTTGGCATACTTAGTTCTTGCCTGGACAATAGGTCATAGGTGCTAAAGACAGAGTAGGTAAAAACTTTTTTCTCCCGTGCTTTTGTCCTAAAAAAAAGACCAAAACTCAGAAATATACCTGTGGAAACTTGTGAGTGGCCAATATACGTCCCTGAGAGAATGTTTTTCTAAACTCAGATGAGCTGGATAGTTGTGGATAATTGCGAGAGTGGGCTTCAATCTAATGTACATATTTGTAGGCAGAGCAATGCCTCTTGTCATCCAAAAAAGTTCACACATGAGATCTCAGAGGTCCCCACTAGAGGTACTGAAGGGGTAAACACTGCCTTAAGTGCAGACCTCTAACAGTTATAGGATATAGATCGAAATAGGTAATTCACACAGAAAATGCAGTACAAAGTTTAAAATAAAGAGGAGAAGAATAGAGATGAGAAGAAGACCCCTACAGATAGGCCTTAGCTTAAACACTTCTTCCAAAGTTACTACTTGTATCTTCTATTCTCCTGAAACTAATATCTCAGGGTGCCTTTACAGGCCTTTTCATTTTCACCTCACCTGGGAGTCTGCTGGACTGTGCAGATGATAGTAAAATGTCAGTTAGGATTGACTTGAGGAGAGGAGTGAAAACAGGGTATTTAAGAATACAAATTGCTCTGATTGCCTCTTGGCAAATGCTCTGTAAGCAGAAGTCTCTTGCCCACTGAAAATTAAATTTTATTAAGAAATCAATTTTTTGTTGTTTTTAACACAAAAATAAATGTTATGTCTGTCTAATTTTTATCTTCTAGATAAGGTGTGTGATCAGATAAGTGATGCTATTCTAGACGCTCATCTCAGTATTGATCCAGATGCCAAGGTTGCCTGTGGTAAGTATAATACAGATAGAAAAACAGATTAATGAAGTACAACAAGTAGTTCATGTTGATATAACATCCTGTGATCCAAAATTCTTGCAATAGCTGGCTGGCAGTCAACATTTCCACAGTCAGTCAAGGGGTCAGGTCTGGCACACTGGCTCAGAGGAGAAGGGAAGGCAGAAAAAAACCTGCAAAAAATAAACAGAAAAAAAAGAAACACATAGTACTCCAATACAAATTAAAAATGATGAAATGTAAGAAATAGATCAGGAGAAGCCAGTGGTATTAGGGAAAACTATGTTTGACAGGGCTAATGACAATGAGGAATCTAAGAAAATTAGGGAAAAAGAGAACTGAGGAAAGGTATGTGTCAAGATGCATTTCTTCATAGAATGAGTAAAAGGTGTTAATAGAACTCAAAATCCAGAAGTCTAAATAGATATTTACTGTGCTTTAAGCAGGGTGATGCCCTCGGTTCACAAGAAGATAAGTGCACAGTTCGTTTGAATGTGATTCTGATCAAAGTGGCTTGTGTTTTTCATGGGACTTTCTGTTAGGACTATTCCGTATTCTACATGGATGTTGTCACTAGCAACATCACCTCTTCCAGAGCCTGAGAACATATCATCAGATTGGAATGAGCTGGGTTGCCAACAGGCGATGGACACAGAAAGGGAATATGTCTAAAAAGCTCTCTGAATGCAGTCATTTTTTTCTTAGAACAAGAAATCACACGCCAGTGAAGAGCACAAAACCTTACACGGTAACTTTTGGTTAGAGCAGATAGGGTATTGCTTGGGCTCACTTATAAATTGCAGCTATAGTGCAGCTCCTGAGCTGTGTTGTCTTTCAGTTGAATTAAATTTCAGTCAGGATGGAAAGCAGTGAAATGTGGGAAGATGCACCTTTCTATCCTGATACTAAAAAAGCATCATCATGCTGTGAAGTCTTGCATCACCATCAAGCTTTGTTTGGCTGTATTTGACATGGGAGAGTTTCTAGGGACTGTTGGTGGTGACTGCAGCATTATTCTTCCATGTCGCTAAGTCCCAGTGCCCCAACTTTTTGTTCTTCCAGAGAGGCTTCCCCGTTTTGTAATGACCATACAGGAAGAGCTGAGAGCCATTCTTCTCTGCCTCACAGCTGTAATACAGGGTCTCTTCCCCCAGTGCGGGATTCACAGCACCATACATCATGCATCGGTGTTCTGCTAGGGCGTAACAGATAGGAAGAAGGCTGCTGGTCGGTAGAGCAGGGGCACAAGACTGAGTGTGAAAAGAATGGTACCAGGATACCCTGCACTGTACAGGTATCACTACCTCAGGTCAATTTGCTTGTATGTTTAGGGCTACCCTATTATTATGGACTCTTACTGTGTCCCTGTGTTATTATGGACTCTCACTGTGTCCACATTGTAATTCGGATACCATGCCAGCTAGGATGTAGCTTAATATCTCAATATAGGCTAATTCCTCTTGCAGACAGAGAAAGCTTGCTCGGTGTTAAAGTCTCTACTGCTTGTCTGGATTATCTAAGCTAAGCTGCCAATTAAAGCCAGCTTGATTATCTTTACGTGATGCTGCGGTCCATAATTGTGCAATTTTATAGAATATTCCTGCCTGTAATACTTAATCTTGAAATCAGATAAAATTATTCAAATGAGATGGTGCCTGGATGATAAAAGTGATGGTTGAAATTCAGTGTAGGCTAATGCACAGGGGAAGGGAGCAATCTTATCCCCCTATAGAGAAAGTAAGGTTTGCAGTTGACTGCAAGTATTTAGAAGAGAGATTTTGCAGTTGTAATACACATATGTTTCTGTGAAAAGAGTCGGTGCTCAGTAGCAGTAAAAACCCAAGCTGACTGTTAGGGCTTGCTGGGAAAAGAATGAAGAGTGGAACTGAGAACATCATTAAGACATGTAAATCCATGATTGCCTGACTTGAATACTGTGTTCAATCTGTTTCTCTTTCCCCATCCCAAAAAAGTCTATAGTAAGATTATATGGCAGGAGTAATGAATACGATGATAGCAATACATTGTCTTTCAGGGAATAGCCTAGGCCTTCCCACTCTGGAAAAGAGAAAATTTAATAGGATATGCAATAGAGCTACAGAGTTGTAGGTCATATTGATGTGGTGAATTTTTTGTGACTAATTGCTATATTTTAACATAAAATGTAAAAGTTTGGAGGCCAGGTGGACACTTGAAACAAATAATGGTGTAAAATATGAAATGATTGTGCACAAAATTTGTAATGAAGTTGCATACCTTCTTGCTCCAGGATCCTGTAGGTGCTAGAAGTTTTCATGGTTGCAAGGGCAACTGGATGAATTACTGTTTAAAAAAATCCATCAAAGACTGGTAATGCCATCTGCCAATAAGTGACCTCCCTTTAGCTTCAGGAAGACCTCAAGCTGAAATTGTTGGACGCTAGAGAAGAATTTGGAGAAACAGCACTATATACTTGACCTGTTCTTATAGATGTGTGTTTCTAGTCACTGTGGAGATAGGATAATTGGGTAAGATGGACTTCCTCCCCTATGCAGGCATTCATATCAGCTGAAGAGAAGAACGGTTGCACACAGACCTATATGTATGCTAAGGCTTTACACTGAGTTTCCTCTTTGACTAATCCCTTGTTCACAGAGCCGTCTTCAGGATCTCCCTGTGTAAATGTAAAATAGTAGCAGTAAAATTCTGATATTTCATCTTTTTTCTGCAGAGTGTGTAGCAAAAACTGGAATGATTTTGCTTTGTGGAGAGATCACATCCCAGGCTACAGTAGATTACCAACAGATTGTAAGAGAGACCCTTAGGAGGATAGGGTATGATGACTCTTCCAAAGGTGAGTGAGATCCTTCATGTGTTCATTCTTAGGCCTGTTCTGCACGTGGCCAAAGTCATGTTTTTATGATCTTCCAGAAAATAAAACTAAATGTGTCTGCAGACCTAGGAGAAAACTGCACAGGAGTTAATATGCATTTTTTAGTGCCTGATACTGAAGGAGCTATTTTAAGGTGGCATACTTGTAAAAGACTTATTCTTGAAAGCACCAGGTACCTCTTGCTTCTCTGATGCAGAATAACTAGTGTTTGCCCAAATGTCAGAAGGTGGTTACATCTGCAGGTTTGTACAGTGAAAACTTTAACACTGGTGTTCCTTGTCCTTGGGATGCATAAGCCTATGACACTTGAAGTTCACACCCAAGGGAATTCTTTGTGTATTCTTAACATGTTTCCCAAAGTATACTCCTTTCAGCAGTTGGACCCCTTACATGATTATTCCCCTTCGGTCTTCCCTTTTCACACATGATATATACAGCTTGTCTCTAATTCTATTAAACCCTAGAACCTACTACAAGAAAAACTGAATACTAGTTTCTGGTAACATTTTCCACAGTCACAGCTTTAATACCTAAATGGTTTGAACCCTAGTTATCGTAAGCATTGTAACATGCTTTGGTGGGGCAGCTTGTAGGATTACACTTATCCCCTCAGTTTCAAGAGCTCAAATTTGAACTAATATCACTAACTTGCCCACATCCTGAAACTGTTATATAAATGTACTGATTGTCTGCTTCTATTGGCAATGCAAAACATGGTATAGGAAGTTTACATGCGTAGAGTTTTAAAAGTTTTGGCCAAGATAACTAGATAATCCATAAAAGCTTCTCTAGCAATTTGTGAACTGTCAAGAATGTATGATCTAACTTTACAAAACTCCCTTCACTAGGACTGGACTATAAGACTTGCACAGTTTTAGTGGCCTTAGAACAACAGTGTAAAGAGATCAAGCAGGCTGTCTCCCATGGCAAGAGTGGTGATGACATTGGAGCAGGGGATCAGGTAATGTGACTTAATTCCAGACAGTTACTTAAGTTCAGTTTATGCACAAGCAATTAGAATTGTGTTGAACTAGAACCTTTCCTTAAAAGCTATTGTGCAAAGGGTAATAATTAGCAGCTAAACACTGTGAACTCACTTAATCCCTGGAAGTGCTAAAAAGTAACACTCTTCACTAGTTTCAGTGAAAGTGGCTTTTCCCATATCCAGTGCCCATACTGGATAGAACTACAATTAAGCTTTTTATCAATGTGTGTCGGTTTTTCGTCTTTCAAGTCCTTTGGGTAGCGTGGTTTTACTTCTTAAGCATCAAATGCTGTGTTATTTTAGTTGTCATGTGTGGGGAGAAGACTAAGCAGTCTTTATGAGCTCTATGTCCATTAAGCCTTTGCAGTGGATTCGTATGGATGCTTAGGCAGAGTTATTCTTGGGAACCAGACCTTGCTGTGGCTGCATGCTGATAAATAAATGTTACTTCAGGCTGGTTATGTGTCAAAATGTATTCACTCTGCATGTTACTGGCTTAACTTTCTAGGCTTGGGTGGTTCTAAGTACTATGTGGCGAAGACAGGTGCAAAAATTGAAAGAGAACATGGAAACAAGTGGCTTATTTCCTCATTTCTCAATGCAGTTCCTTGTTTTTCAACACAGGGTTTGATGTTTGGCTATGCCAGTGATGAAACTGAGGAATGTATGCCCTTAACAATCCTCCTGGCACACAAACTGTCTGCCCGCATAAAGTCTCTAGGACGGAATGGAACATGGCCCTGGGTTAGACCAGATGGTAAAACACAGGTTTGTAATGTAGATGCATAAACTGTAAGGGTGAGAAACAACAGAAATCATTTACCCTGTCTGCAATTAAATTAGAATTTGTGTTTGTCAAAACTGGTGCTTTTTTGTGTTACAAGGTGGTGTGATTTTCATAAGGTACATTTGTATGTAGCACACATAGTTTGTTCAAACTGTTCTATCAGTGTCTTAGTAGGTTTCTTCAAAATAATGCTTTTGTCTTGCTTCTTTCCCCCTGGAGATTAAGAAGATTAACAAATTACTGACAATCAGCTGGGTTTTTTCCTGAATAAATATCAGCATTCCGGAAGCATGGACTGGGATATTGCTATGGCTTCTCAGTTAAAGCAGAGCTGTTCTTGATTCAAACCTCATGTAGACTATATTTGATCAGTGGTCAGAGCCACTGATAGCTCTGTTGCAGAGCTGAGTGGATGGGTCATTGAGCCTGCTGTAAGAGTGATGCACTTTAGCAGCATCAAAGGCAGTAAATTCCCTGTCTTCCAGGCTGTGAAATCCGCAGGAGAGGAGCCGAAAGCCATACATGTAGCATTTCCAAGACAGCGAGTTGTTTTAGTCTTAATTTCTGTTGATTAGTGGAGATGAACTGCATTGGGTTATACTACTGGTGTTGTTTCAGAGCAACACGGATTGTGTTCCTATTTTTTGTCAGCAGTGCATAGAACATGTGAATTGAGTTACTTCTTTATGATGTATCTATACAAGCATTTTTGAAGGGTGGGAAAGTAGAGAGGTCTTCTCAGCCTGTAAGAAAACCTATACTAAGGATGGAGCAATGCCAGTATATATTAGCATGTACTTGAAAGTGATGCAATAGGCAACAAAGAGAATCATATCATATAATGATCTACAGTTGCTCATTTTAGCAGGGTCCTCCAAAAGTTATTTTGGCTTTACTTCAGTGATACACTATTTGAAGTTATGTTAACACGCCAAACCATGAATGATTTTAGCATCTGCTGGTGAAATCTTAGGCTTCTGTAGCTTTCTTGTTATTTTGTTTCTCTGTGGTGATCCATGTAATATGCTTTAGTTAACTTAGTTCACACTTTTGGTGGTGGTATCTAAGTACTTTCTGTGTTTATTCTTTTTTCTTACAATGGTTTTAAGCATCAGCAACCACACACCATTTTTCATTCCGTTTCCCTTCATCTATTTATTTTTTGCTGCGGAAAATAACTGTGTGGTTCATGTTCAATTTTCAAACTGGTGCTTTTGGCCTTGTGTGTTCATTGTCCTTTTTTTTTTTTCCTGTCTAGGTCACAATGGAATACAAAGAGAGCAATGGCGCAGTGGAGCCCATCCGGGTGCACACACTTGTGATTTCAGTGCATCATGCCCCAGACATAACTCTACAACAAATACGGAAGGAGCTAATGGAGAAAGTTGTTAAAGAAGTCATTCCAGAGAAGTATCTTGATGAGAGGACCATTTATCATCTCCTTCCAAGTGAAAAGTTTGTAGAAGGTGGTCCTAAGGTACGGTACTTTGAAAGAGGACAGCCTATACAGACTTGGATTCTACTTTGCCACATGCTTCTACATGTTCTCTTGAACAAATGTGCAATGAACTGGTACACTTTTAGCCAAGAAAGTCTATATATTTTTATGAAGGCTTCAGTCATGTCTACTGGAATTTTCCTACTGGATATCTGGTATCTAAACTGAAGCTGTACCTGCTTGGGCAGCCAAATGTGTAGATTCTTGGATCTTTGTCTTACTTCCAGAAAGTATTTTAAATGACCAAAAGCCAGCCCTTAAGTTATACGCTAAAATGCATAACTGGAATTATCTCTTCGCTTTCGCAGTAAAAATCAAAACCAGAAATAACAACTGATCTGATCTTCTACATTAAAATTATTCAGAGAGCTGAACAAATGTCAAGGGAGACCTTAATATATCAAGTTTCACTAGTCATTAGAATTTGATACTGCTTTGCTTTCCAGGTGCTAATACTAGGTTAGCGAAATTGTAAATTTTTGTCTAGTTTTGTATACAGAATTCAACGAAGGATTAAAACTACACGGTGTGCTTATGATCACACTGTGATGATTTAGGGATACCTCTTTAACTGAGGAAAAAAATGTCAGCTTTACTCTTGTATTACTTACTTGGGGATTTAAAATTAGTGGATTAATGCAGTTTGTCCTCTTTCAGGATGGAGTTTTGCAATGCTCTGGAGATCATTTATCAGCTTGCAGTCACCATCTTTATTAATCTGACAGAAACGCAGTAATTCTCTGCTGGTCAAACAAGTTGTATCAGCTCATGAAGTTGTAGGAGGCAGACACAGGTCTATGCAAGAGGGTGGGACTCTATTACTGGCAGCACAGGCAGGCAAGTAGAAGAAAGAAGAGTAGTACCAAGTGGTCCTTGTGCCACTACTGAAGCATTAAGGTGAACTGATCTAGAATTTCTCAGTACTCTTGTGCTGGCAGCACCGATCTGCAGCTCTATGAAGCCCCCACTTCTCCTTTAGTATATGTGTGTAAGTGAAGCTAGTTAACCTTTTAGGTCATATGTGATCTGTTTCTCAGGAAGGATTTTTTCTCTCTAAATTCTTGTCCTCCATGAAGTGTTACTGAGTAAACTAGAGATAGTATTTCATGATTGCTGACCTGAACGGAGGACACTTTTTGGGATGTTTGCAGTTTGCCACATTCTTATCAGTCTTCAAAGGTGACTGCAGCACAGACAGCTTAGTACATCTCTGAAAAATACTCCAGTCATGTAGACCTCATTCATTAAAGAGTTGCATGTGAAGATCAACACTGTGAACTGAACAATGAGTCATATCTGTGGCAAACACAAAACAAAGCTCAAAGCTGTACCCAATAACCTAGTGTGGATTGGGTAAACTGTGTCTTGTGAATGTATTCAATTGTTTGTCCTGCAGAGTGATGCTGGACTGACTGGCAGGAAGATCATTGTTGATACCTATGGAGGCTGGGGAGCACATGGTGGAGGTGCATTCTCTGGAAAAGATCCCTCTAAAGTTGATCGTTCTGCAGCATATGCAGCTCGCTGGGTTGCAAAATCTCTGGTGAAAGCTGGTCTCTGCAGAAGAGTATTAATCCAGGTAAGAACAACTGTGAAAGTAATACACTAAAACAGAAATTGTGTGTCATGTGTGGTCACTCCCTCAGAATACATACTACCATCACAGCCCTGCTCCAGTTTCAGAGAAGCATTTCGTACACTAGAATCGGAATCCAGAAAGTTTCCTCCTGGGGATGTGTTATTAAGGAGCCCCATGAGGGAAGCCAAAGACACAGGCCAGGATGGCCCTGAAACAAGGAATGTGTTCTCATTAGTATTTCTCCAAGTCTGTTGCCATCCCTGGTCTAGGTATTTCTTTGCATCATCCTTGCTTTTACTTCCAGCAACTCTAGTGATCGTCTGCACACACGTGTGTGCCCAGCACTCCAACCTGGACTGCATAGCACATTACAGACAGTTGTGTTAGCAGTGTCTAAACGTAGCTGCGCAACCTACTATATGGTCATATTAGTTGTAATTTAAAACATTTTACACTGTATTTGAAATTACCTTAAAGTTACCATGAGGTCTCTACTGTGTGTTCCTAGTATACTGCTATGATGTGAGTTGTGACTAAAAGCAAAATTCAATTGTTTTTAAGAGTTTAAAACAAGAACAACGTTCACCAGTCTTATATGCTCAGAGAAATGCAATTCCTTCTTTGTGCATGAAGTTTTTTGGGAATACTAAGTCTAAGGAATCGAAAGAGTTGTTTTATTAACCCCTAGACAGTTTTGCCATTAAACATGAACCCAATGTGAATGCTAAACAATTGAGGTTTGTTTAGGCAGTTTGCAATACGAATTCATACACATACTTATTCTGAGAAGCTGCTATGTAATAACTTTAACCCAGTACAACAAAATACTACAGTAAAAACTAGCAGTGATCTGGCTGACGTTTTGCTGCAAAGGTGTGTTTAAAACTTTTTACTTTGTCCATGGACCAGAGGAGAGGCCCACTGGATGTGGTTATGATCAATGACATAGTATCAAGACAGCCCAATTAGTAAAAAGGAACCTTTCTTTAGATGTTGTGCAAGTGTTCGATAGATGATTAAACTTGAAGTTTGGAGTTTGTCAAGGAAAGGGGAGACTAGGAATATGCCAAGAACAAGTAGTGATGGCTAGCAAATTGTTGAGATTTTTTTTTTCTGAGGGAACAGAAGACAAACTTCTGATTTCTTGGTATGCACATTTTGAGTGGCATTTTTGAACACACACCTCACTGTCTTAATTCTTGAGTTAGGTGGGAATGTTGTTATTCCAGTAATTCCCAGAGACCGTCCTTAAATACCTGAGCCTGACTCTAGACAAGGCAAGATTGATATTGTTAACAGCAAACTATGGAGATGTCAGATATTAGCAATGAAGGTAAAATGGGGGGAGAGAGGAGGATGGGAGAGCAGAAAAGCAAATGTCCTGTGACGTCATAGAAGGCTGGATTAAAGATTAACAAAAGGAAAAATGTATCAAGTGGAAATGCGAAACTAATTACTAAGAAGTATATAGATAGAACTGAGCCATTGGACTATTACTTCTTGAAATTTGTAGAGAGCAGACATAATGAGGAAGACCAGTGAAAGCCACATAATAGTTGCTGTTGATTAGTCACATTCAAGCAAAACAGATTTTCATTCAAATTCACTGTGATGGAAGGAAATTAAGTGTATATTAACCTAGCTGCAGTAGGAGTGTATTTTAGAAAGGGACTGAATGACACAAGCAGATACATTGCAGGAGAACCTGTCAGTGCTGTGCTGTGCAGTGCTGTGGTGAAAAGAAGCTAATATGATTCGTGGATGTCAGAAAGGAGCTATAGAGCTCCTCTGTCCTCCTTTGAATGAAGTGAAATTACAGGGAATACTTCCTGGGTTGCTTTGTCTACTTCTGATAGATATGTTTTAAAACGTACATGGAAATACCGGATGAAGTTCCAGGGAGCGCATGGAAATAACTCACTTTAGGAAAACAAGTCTGTGAGTGCTTTGGGAACGTGGAGCTTTTCCTCATCTTGTCCTAGATAATCTTTTCTCTGCCTCAGCAAAAAAAACCCAAACCACCAGGAACATTTGTGGATCTCAGAGTCTGCAGTCTCAAAGGCATGAAATCCTTGTGTCTAGCTGACGTTGAAGGATGTGAAATGGCAGCGTCTGAGGATGATTAGAAAGCACCTCTTCTGCTTTTAAGGAAAGTCATTTAGGCCTGAACTTGACCAGGCTGAACATTCTCTGAGGAAAACAGATGATTTTCTAACATAAATACAAATAGCAAACACGTATCTCCTAGCTTTCTTTATGCAGAAAAGGTGTGTGTAAAATTTCCCCCTGATACGTAAGATAAGCCTTTCCTTTCTCTTAAGCAAAAAGTCAGAAGGACTGTTTTAACTGTGCTTGGATTGTATGCATGTGTTCTACAGCTATCATATGCTATCGGTCTGAGTCATCCTCTTGCGATCTCAGTGTTTCACTATGGAACATCAGACAGATCTGAAGAAGAACTGCTTGAGATTGTGCAGAAAAACTTTGATCTACGCCTTGGAGCTATCATAAGGTTTGTGTGCTATTAGTATTTACTGGAGGGAATCATATTTTTAATGCTCTCTTTACCAGTTTAATGTTAAAGTTTCTGGCTTCTAACCTCATGAAAGCCACATTCATCATAAATTTACAATTGCTGTCATTTCTGCTCTTCCCTCACCCATACACCCAGTACAACATATGAGGGCCAATTAATAAATCTGGTCACAAAACGTACTGAATACGTACGACTGGTCTAAATTACACTATGTTATATCTTGCAATAACCCTGCTAGCGTGCTATGTTGCAGTTCATTAGCCAGGTGGTAGTGTGCTTGGTAAAGTAGAATTAAAATTTTAACATTAGATGTAGTTAGGCTTTCTAGACTATTTACAGGGTGTGTAAGGCTCCCAATCCCTGCGTTATCTGTAAAGCACCAGAAATACTGGCTCTTTCTGGAAGAAGTACCAGAGTAAGTCTCTCTTTGCTTGATCTTTATGTGGCAACAACTTGTGAGACAGCTGCCACAAGATGGAAAGGTACTGATGCCCTCACTTTTGAAGCAAATCCATTGAAAAGGGTGGCATGTTTTTATTTATATATACATATATATATTTTTTTAATACATATATTCATTTATATTTATATATATACAGCATGTAATTTGCCCTTGTTCATGCACAGAAGCTGAGTGTCACCCTGCCACAACAGTGGCAGTATGGTGTTTGTTGTTGCTGTTCAGGGGATATTGGCCATTAGCCCAGAAAAGAGAACACCCTTAAGTGACTAACTTCTTCATGAGGAGTTAAGCGTAACCTACCTTCTGCTTCAGAAAAACTGAACGCTGAAAGCCTGTCTCTAGTTGTCATGCAGTCTTGTGCAGCCCGTTTGAAGTCAACTAAACTTAATTTTAAACGAATCCAGGTTTCTTAAATGCTCTCTTAAAATTTGGTAGCCGTTGAAATATTGTATGCATTTAAAAAACAGAACAAGAATAAAAATCCCGCCATGAGATAAGCTGTCTTGAAGTGAAAATCCAGTTGTGATCAGAAGCGTCATTGAGGCTACTATGCAATCAGAGATGACAAAAAACCCAAACCTACTTACATTGCCTCCTGCAGCCAACCCAGCTATATACTATTCTGAAATATTTATGGACCTGAAAAAGCAGGTCTTTTAAACAAACATAATCCTTACACTTAAAGAAGCACGGGAATTACCTTTTTCTTTGAGAGAAGAAAGGACTGGAGGAGAGAAGCAGATCAGCACCCGTCCTTATCAGCAGTCGCCCACCTACATTCCAGGGAGCTGTAATCTGACCCTAGTATTTTTCCTTCTTTTTCTCCCTTTTGTGACTAACTCATGATTCTTTATGCAAACTTTTAGGAGGCAGAGCTTCTTGCCTACTTGTAGTAAAGCTTCCTAAGACCTAATGGTACAGGCTTGCCTTCTCAGTCCTGAAGAACTTTCAAGTCTCTTAGCTGATTTTCTCCAAACTTGACAGGCTGGACTTCTTAAAAGTTTCATGAAATATGCAGCTAACGGAGAGAAACACTATCTCTTTCTATTTTAAGGGGGCAGCCACAGTGTGAGTTCACCCCTTATTAAACTCTGTGCAATTGATATGGGCGCTCAAGCTTGAGATAGGTAGAGCAAGAACTTGACTCCATCACAGAGGAACTACTTTGTCACTTTGAGCAATACTGGTTTTAAGACCTCTGTTCTAAAATGCTAAAACATACATGTTAGCTATCTCATTATTTGAAAAAAAAAATGCTTTTAATGATTCACTTCTCTTTTAAATCAGAGCTAGTAATATAATACTAGCCTTCCAGAGGAATCTTGAGTGTATTTGACTCTGAGGGGAGAAATGTCTATATGTTAGTGAATATGAAGTCTCTTTATTTCCTTAAAAAAGAGAGGAAAGATATTTCTGACAAGGTATATCAACATTTTGATGGCGTGGCCAGCCTTTTGCACTCCTTTTCAGAATGTTTCCTGAATACATGCTGAGAGCAGAGCTGACATATTTTTAATAATCTGAGAAAATACAAGGCATTATGGCAACTTCTATTGTTAGGTAATGTTTTCCAAGTGTTATCAGTTCACAAGTATAACCCAAACTCTTCTTTGCCTTTGTCATTAAGGCAGTTCATTGCCACTAGTAAATGGTGTGGTAGTTCCCAGACACGTTCCTTGATTTGGTGTGCTCCAAAATGCTGCTTTTTAACAATACATTATTATAGCCCTGGAAACAGTGAAGGCAGTAAGAAGGGAAGAATGCAGGCAAAAACATGAGCACTGATTAGTGAATACTTCCTTGTTAAATGCTACCTCACAATTTTTAAAATCCTGTAAATGGTGCTGGCTATCCATCCTAACCAACTACGCACCAAAGTACTTCATGATGTCTTACTTTTCATTTAGTCAGCACTTGCATTTCGATGGCTTTTGAATTAAGGTCAAGCACAAATGACTGTAGTAGCCATTGGAGCATGTGATCATGTTGAACAAAATATTACTTGAAATAAGCTTAGCTGCTGTACATCATAAATGACCCCATATGTGTGAGAATGTGTAATCTCTTCACCACCTGAAACGTACTCATTATCCTGTTAGTATTTGTGCTTCTTTCCTTACTTTGCCATTCCTCCACCAATTTTCTCTCCAGCAGCTTGTAATATGAATCATCTATTTTAAATATGCTTTCAAAGATAATTAAACAACATATACCAAATAGAAGAAAGCCCAAGTAGAAGAAAATGTTTCAGGCCTCTCATGAAATGAAGAGAAACTTCTGTGTAGATACCTGTAGGATACCATTTAGCTCAGCTGCAATCTGCTATATTATGCAGGCTAAAAAGCCATAATCATGACTTGCACCTTCATTATTTATCTAGTCATAATGAGTGGTAAGCCCAATTTGCAATAGTGACTTAGTGCATCTACACAAGCAGTTAAACCTCCACCGTTAGTCTAGTAAATCATCATCTTTGGCTGCTTCTTTTGAGATCATCACTGTCTTTCCGGCACAGTAATATTAGAAAATATTCTATATTACACTTGCAACAACAGAAAACACGTTGATGCTTGCACAGGTATAGCTGAACTTTATTCCAATTGTAATGCTTCTGCATTGTAATGCTTATAAACTATAACTGCATACTTAACTGCATCTCTGACACATTTGAAGAAAGCTGACTGCTTCTAGTCATGTTAAAATTGAAAACATCGGCTCACTACCTTTCCTGTTGTAAATCTGCGTGATTGGGCAAGGAAACAGCGCCTCAGTCTTATTGTCTTTCTTCCAGGGGTAATACTGATTATTATTCTGAAGTGTCTAAATCATAATATATATTGAAGTGTAACACCTTCCTTTTTTTTTTTTTTTTCTTTTTTTCTTTTCATTAAGGGAGTTGGATTTGAAGAAGCCAATCTATCAAAAAACAGCATGCTATGGGCACTTTGGGAGAGAAGAATTTACATGGGAAATACCCAAAAAGCTTGTGTATTAAGCTGTTCGTAATGTTTCATGTAACTGACAGGTGGTTTAATGATCAGGTAAAATTTCAAGCTGTTCAAGAAAAGACTGTAGCTACTCTTTTTTAAATTACATTTTGTAGTTAATAGATTTACTGAAAATCATTTGTATTTAATTTCTAACTTTCGTAGTGGCCTTACGCTTTACATGCATGCTGCTCTATCATCTAACCTGCTCTTCAGCTTTGTCTTTGGTAACGTGTGAACAATTTAGGCCTTTGGCTGCGATCAGATATTAAGTGCACAGATGGTTGTGGAAGTTGAAGTCATTCCTGTTCTGCCTAGGAAGCCCACTGCTGCTTACCGAGGTAACTTTGTAGTGAAGTGGATGAGGTTGGTGAGGTAACTTCCAACAGCTCCCCATGAGAGGCAAGCAGTAATAACACAAATTGCCATAATTCTTTGGCCCAGGACTCCCACAACTGCCAAAAGCTTTAGTTTGTGGTCCTTCTAGTCCAAGCAAAGTAGTAACAACACCCATTTCAGAACCTTGTTCATTGTAACCCTAAATACACTTAGCTATGAGGTAGTGTTATCTGTTAGCTTTTAACCTTACAGTTTTGTAGGTGTATCTGTGAAAACTGATGAACTCCTATTTTGTAATTCTTTTATTCATTTACGGTTACTCCTTCTCAAACTGAAATTTTCCATGTCTGCATGAATTGGAATTGGCTGTATAAAGTTGCAATTAAGTTTCATTTGGCCACCTCTCCAACATAAAAATTGTAAAAAAAACCATGGAAGATATTGCCTTCCTTTGTCTTTTTTGGCTGAAAGCACAAGGTGGAGAGAGAGAATTCAAAATCGTTTAGCTTTTCTTCAAGCGCTAGAGAGGATGAAAAGGCTTATATACAGAAAGTAGCGACTCTGGCAAGCAAATTTATCATCAAATTGTAAACTAAGACAGAATGTTGGAATGCTGTAACCGCTGTTGCTTAAAACCAGGGAATTTTAATAGACAACTAAACAATATGTCTAGCCCATATTGTTTAAACCCAAAGGGAAAAACGCAGGCTTCAGTGGTAAATCTAATCAAATGCAAGTAGTTGAATATAACATTAGTCTTGAGTAAGTTTTAAAAAGCTGCTTCCTTTCATGTAAAGACTAATTGAACCACCGTTCCTTTGACAGACGAGAGCTGAAGTGAGGTAACTGTACAGCTCTACCTGTGCCTTACCTGTCCTGGTACAACGAACCCAATCTAACACTGCAGTGCTGCAGTCTTGTGACCTAGAAAAAAGGCACTTTTTTCTTCCACAAGAAAATGAAATTAGTTCCTGGAATAAAAGCTGCAATTCTTTTGTGGGCTTTTTTTCCCCAGTTTTTTATTTAATGGCAAGTTTTCCTTTTTATTACAAGACCTTGAACCCTGTCTTTGCCTGAAACTAATCTAGTTTAGTATGCGTATGGCCATGTAGGCATAAACCATGTCATTAACCTTTATTAAAATTTGTTCAAATTGATATTGTCTACAAAATAGTAATGTAGCTTGCTAAAAATTTTGCAGTGTCAGAATAACTTTCACTTTTAGTACTATAGGTGTACAATGTTTAAATGGCAAGGGATTGCAGAGATCACTATACAGTAAACTGACTATAATAAACTGACTTACTGAACTCTTTTGAAAGAGGGTTCAGTAAATGGTCCTATAGTCTCAATTTTACAGCTGTCTCAGTTACAGCTAGTATCAATTTTACTGTCATGATACTTTATCCTTCAAAAGTTGAATAGTGCTTTGGCAAGAAGCTGTGATGCTTTGTTTGTCACAGCAGAAGACAATTTTGATAAAGTCTCTTATTAAATTTAACAAGGAAATTATTTGTTCAATACAGGAGTCTCTTAATCACTGCTTATTGTAAAACAAAAAACCAAAAAAGACAGAGCTTAGGCCTTTCTAACTGTTAGACAGCTGGAGCCTACAGGAGGCAAATTGGACCATGGAGTATTTCAGACAATAAGAACACATTTCTGCAATGCTTCTTTCCCCTTGTTCTCTGGCTTCCTACAAATAGACTTCAGATCAAAGTTACAGACCAGTTCTTCAACGAGTTGGATAGTCTCTGTGTCCAGACTACAAACCTTTCTTTCCCCTTGTTGTTGGTTTGTGTTTCAAAGTAGCCAGGAGCACCAGCTGCAGAAGAAATCCCTCGCCACAGATTGGAACAGGTACAGTATGCATCCCATCTTCAGAGATCCTGTCTACAAACTTTAGCAAGTTTTCTAATAACTAGTGAATTAATTTTATTTACATAGGGTAGCTAATTTGCCCTATGTAAAATTTTCCTCAGAACAGCAAGAGATACGCTTTGTTTGAAATAAGCAAACAGAGAAAAGCCACCTCTGCTAAATTTATAGCATCTAGTCTGAAGTCAGAGACAAAACTATTGCTCCACAAAATCACTGAAGTAACTTTTTCTGAATGATTGGCATGTTTGCTCATTACCATTCTAGAAATGAATCACTTAAGCTGGAACATCAAAAATAAAAAAGGGTGCCCAAAAAGGGTGCCCAAATCAGATATAAGCATTAAGATAGCAGTTATTGCTGAAAGTTTAGCTAAACTATAATGTAGCCTACATACAGGGATTAAGCAAAATATTTTTATTTCCATATGTTGCAACTATTGCTTTGTTAAACTTGCTATTTTAATATCAAATCAACAGGCTCTTCTTTGAAATATATGGTTACAGTATGTTATAAAAATCTCCCAAAATATAATGGCTCATAATATGTGTAAGAAAAATAATTGCACATCAGAACAACAACACAATAGTTTATGCATTGTGTTTTGCAACTTCATCCAAAGTAGCAGGCTTTATATTAGCTTTTTATATTAGCTTTATTCAGCTAATACAAAAAAGGCACATGAATGAAAAATCTGTATTGCAGAAAATTACTTGAGTAGACCATACACAGTAACATGTAGAGGTATTAGTGGCTGTTCTGTTTTCAAATAGTGAATTTGGATAGACACTTCCAAAAGCTGACGATTCTTGCTGGATTGTGTGAGGCAGAAGTAAACCTAAATATTTAAAAGGGAATAGTTTAACTCAAACCTAGACTAGCCAATTAAGGAAGAAAATGAATCAAACAGAAGTGCCAGCTTGGTTCTGAAAGTGCCTTTCGTATCTTTCTGGTCTTGGAAGAGATGAAGGGTCTCTAATTGCAAAATGAAGGCATTAAATTACGAAAGGTCAGACCTATTCCTTATAAAGGAGCCTGTTCCTTTTCCAGTGGCCTTGTATGAATAAGTCTTTGAACAGGAATATGCAGGTGAATGACAGGACAGGGACAATAAGCAGAACAGTATGGTGTAGCAAGCCTAAGTAGCAGTGTTTGTTTGTTCAAAGTAATTCTAGACCTTGCCTGAAAAAAATAATTGGAAAAGTTAGAAACCTAAATGGGACTGAAGTTAGGATGTTCCTGCTGTGAATAGAGTCTGCTTTTCTCAAAGTGGGGACAGTGGTATGATTTACAATAGCAAAAGAGGTTTTCTTATAAGGAGAATTGAAAAACAGCAGCTGACCTCTGCTACAGATAGAAAGCAGTTTTCCATATGATCTGACTTCGATAAATTTTTATTTTTTTTTAATAAGAGATATAAAAACATGGGATCTCCATACAAATCTGCCAGCCTTTAAGACCACACTTTTTGACTGGTAAGGCATTACAGAAGACTGAGGGAAGCACAAGATGGCATGCCCCTCTAATTTACACAGTCGCATGAAGAACAGCAAGTTCTTAGTTTATTGAAGCTGATTGCAAAATACAACTTTAAAATATTTAACTACTCATCTGTGCAGGAGAAAGTGTGGCCACCTGAAATCCTACGGAACTTGGGGATGTCTGGGACCATCTCAAAGTTATGGCTGCTGGCAGGGAGCAGACCGCAATAGCAAAGAGACGTGATGTTTTGAAGGGGAGTCCTGGCTAGCAGCATTCTTCCTGAAACAAAAGGATTCGAAGCAACTTTGCTTTTAGTGACCTGCTGTCCCAGGGCGTACGGCCCTATGCAGCAGACAGGCCCCACCAGTTAGTGATGTGCGGGCGTAAACACTCGCAGTGCCCTTACAGCCAAACACGCAGGTGTAACGCGGCTGACAGCCCTTACCAACGCTCCGTACGCCGGCGGTGCGGCACACCGGCGGGGAACACCGCCCCTCCTGCTGGGCGCTGGGCCGCTGGCAGGGGTGCAGACAGGGCGGGGGAGCCGGGGCAGGGCAACGGCCCCCCTCTGTGGGTAGAGAGCGCCTGCTGCCCGAGGGTCATGCGTGTAGGCCTGAGGCATCGACAGCGAGGAACGCCGCCTCTTGGCGACTGCCAACCCGCTGAGTGTCACCAGCGGGACAAGAACTGCTGCGGAGTGAAGGGCGTCCCTTCTCCCGGCCCGTTCCCCCACCCCCGAGCGCGGCCCAGCCGCCCCTCCTCCCCCGACTGCCCCCCGCCGGCCGCGGCGGCACTCCACCGCAACCCTCGGGAGGGCGCCTGGGCCTGCCCGCCCCGGCCTTCGGCTCCCGCGGCGCCACTGCGCCCCGCCGCGACGGCAGGCCCCCCTGGGCCCTGGGGCCCGGACACCTCTCCCCGGCCCGCGGCCGCCGGGGGCGGGGATTTCCCTCCGCGGGGCGGGGCCGTCCGTCCGTGCGGCGCCGCGGCTGGCTGCGGCGGCGGCGGGGAGGGCTGGGAGGAGGTGGCACCGTGAGGTCATAAATGACGCAGCGCTCCCGGAAGTGGCCCTGAGCGGAGGGAACGGCGGCGGAGGAGGAGGCGGTCTGCCGCCGCTGCGGTCGGTAGCTTGGCGGAGCCGCCCCGCCGCTCCCCCACCCGCCGCGCTCCTTTCCCCGGCTGCCGCCCTCGCGCTCCTCGCCCGGCCGCCGGGCAGTGCCTAGCGGGGTCATGTCGCTCTTCCAGTCCGCCCTGGACTTCCTGACGGGCCCCGGCTCCCTGGGGGCCGCCAGCCGCGACCAGAACGATTTTGTGGGGCAGACGGTGGAGATGGGCGACATGAAACTGCGCATCAAACGGGTGATCGCAGAGGGTAAGAGCGGGCGGCGGCGGCAGGCCGCGCCCGGGGCCGGGCTGGGCCGTGCGGGGAGGGGCGGGCCTGCCGCTGCGGGGCTGGGCTGGGCTTCCCCTCGGGTCCCGGGCCTCCCGCTCCCCCTTACACCCTTCCGTGGCCGGGAGGGCCTCCCTCTTGGCAGGCCGCGCCCCACCGGGCCCCCCCCCCCCCCGGAGGGCCTGGCGTCTCCTTGTTGCCGCTTTCATTAGGGGTCATGGGTGCGCTGAGTTAACGTGAGTGCCGCCGAAGGTGTTTGGCGGGGAGCGGGTGTAGGAGCCACACTTGCTGTCACTGTTGTTAGCCCTCTCTGGGAACCCCCGTAGAGAGCTAGTGCGTCGTGTGGCAGCTTCCTCGCTCGCTTTTCATTTAGAATATTCCCACCGCGTAATACAACTCTCAAAAGGGTTTATAATCTGCCTCACGGAAATACTGTATTGTATATATATTTTTTAAAAAAATGACAGCGTGTAACGTCATGCCAAAGGTGCAAGTTTGCCTGTGCCATTTCGGCTTCTTTTGAAAACCGTGGAACGCTGGAAAAAACTTTACACAGAAACATCAGGAGGCTGATCATTCTTCATTTAGGCTTTGCTGGAGTGCAGGAATTAAATGTCTGTGCAGTTTTCAGTTTCATTGTATTTCTGGGTAGGCATCTTGCCACACTACTTGCTAATCTGTTTTAAAATAGGTGCTATTCTTGGTGTGTGACATTTACTTAGAAATTAGCAGAAATTTGGATCTTGTGCTTGTGGTCAGAGGAATTATTTTATTTCTCCAAGTGAAACAGACATCGAAAGCTTGTCTCAAAAGACTAAAATATGAATTTGTCTATATTAATGCAGTTACATAATTGTGGTTGATGTTATTTAGCTTAAATATCCCAAAGCTCTAGTCAGAGCTTTTTATTGAAGTTGTTTTCTGTAGTTGCTTCTTGTAATAGTCTTTTATTTAAGGAGTTTTATAAATAGATTTATTGATTTATTTTTTTCCTGAGTAGTTTTTTCTTGAAATGTTAGCGACCATCATGGAAGAAAAATTTGATTCTTCAAGAATAACTACTTTAGTTAAACTTACAAAAATTTCCTTGTACAAAACAACAGGACGTGTGTCTTCACCACTGCTTTATCTTCTTAAGGGCAAATAAGTTGTTACTGTAGTGCTTGAGCAGTTTTGGCATATGATCTCAGACAAAAGCTGAGGTTTTTTTAGGCAGTAAGTTGCATTTAAAACTGCACTAAATGTCAATCCCTGTTCTGCCTTCAGCCTTACAGCTTCGTTACAAGAGATCCAGTCAGAGTTGTGACTGAAATGTAAGCACTCAATAGGATGTGACTGTAAGGTGAATGCAAAATGAACAAGCGGGTGCTGCTGATACTGTCACATTCCTGCCAGGAGTGACCACAGCAGTTTCCAGAGAACAACAAAGGAAAGGAAGCTACGTTTGAGATGTATCTGCTGTTTGGTTCTTGGTTCTGAAACAAGTATTTCATACTTTAGTTTGGCAGCAGCCTACTGTTTCCCAGGATCTGGCACAGACTTTCTAAAATGTCAGGGGAAAGATGCGCAGTTAGATGATTTAAAGCAAATGGGGACATGCCTGAAGTCTAGTGTTCTTGAGAAGTTATCTGTAACCTCTGCTTTGTGTTCCCTGTTTGTTTCAGTATTATGGTTTTATTTCATGTTGTTTTCTCTGTATTTCACTAACTGAAATAGGGCCTAACTGCTTGCTTTTGCTAGAAATTAAGACTTTCTAGCCAACATAGCAGGGCTAAAACAACCCTTAGGGTATATTCCATATAAATATAATATATATATATAAAGTATAGAAGTCCCAGGCTCTCCTCCTGTTTTCAGTCTTGAATTTGTCTTTAGGATATCATTTACTTTGGCGAAATTGAATTTATCTTTGAGCTCTGAAGCTGTGTTTGACACCTTCTGATACATGCTTGTGTAACTGCAGCTTATAGGCATTCTCCTCCAGGCTTACAAATACAGTCTATTATTCTTCTAAATGAGTCCTTTCACACCAAATTCCCTACTAGAAAGTCAAGTGGTACTTTCTGAATTTGGTTTTCAAATCCATGGTTAACTGTGTGTGCAGATAGATGGCCTTTTCAATAGGATCCTGTGGTCTACTTTGTTTTCAGTTGGTGTGGCCAGAGTCTGTGGGTTAGCGTTACAGTATCATGTGGCAGCATAAGTTCAGTTGTTCTCACACCCTGAGACTCCTTCCAGCTCTGTACTGTGCTGCCCGTCTGTGTTTGTGCAAATGCGCGTTTGGCCATGCTGTAAGCTGAGACACTGCCTGCACAGTTCACTTGGATGCATTTCCCTGTTCGTTTTGCGGAGGTACCATGCTACGGGTAGCACTGGGCTGACTGAAAACGTGGTGTGCTGCGGCAGGAAGCTGAGAGCAGGCCCGGGGAAGGATGGGCTGGTGGTGATCTCTAGCACTGATGCGACCTTCAAATGCAGAAACAGACTAAGTGTGTCACAGGATGGACTGAGTGCTTCTAGGTTAGTCTCCTGTATCTTCTGCTTGGGCATTTCAGTAGCCTCACTGCAGTTAAGAAATTTCAGAGGAAATGGGTTGGGGCCTTTCATTTAATCCCCATTGTCCTTTGTAAGGTGCTGGCTTCATGTGTCATGGTTCTTTTTGGTCCTCTGGTTAAGTGCATACACTGCCACACAATTTTACTGAACTAAAATAGTAGTTGATCGCATATCTAATTTGTAAATATTAGTAAATGTAGCTATCTTACAGTCTTTCATGACAGAAGGCACTCTCTTGTATGGCCCTAAGTCACTTGCCAGTCTGAGTGTTCTGTGTGTGTCTCCATCACAGCAGGGATGTCTGTAAACACATAGTCCAGCTAGATGTGAATAGAGTTCTCCAAATGCTTACTGACGTGTTTGGTTTTTTCTAGGACTAGGTAAGGGTGGTTTAAACTGTAGTCTCTGCCATATCCCTTGCTGTTCATGTGAACAGTATGTGTGTTTTTATGCTGACTTTTTGCTTCTTCACTTGACATCCTCAAGTGTCCTTCCCCTTCATTCATGAATGTCAGGATTCCTGTGTCAATCTGTACCAGACAGTTGGGGGACAGAGATGGTCCTTGCTGATTTAACGATCGATGTAGTCTGTACATTTGACTTTGGGGGAAAGCGGGGAGAGCAGGTGACTACAGCTGGCTGACAGTAGTTTTCAAAAATTTCTTCTTTCTTGCTCCTAAAAGCTAGCATATTTGCACAAACAACCTTGCAAATTTGTTTTTCAAGTACTACATGCTGCTGGCTTTCATTTTTGCCTGTGTTGGGCAAAGCATCTCTTCTGATAGACCTTATGCTTGTTTACCTGATAATTGTGATGGTGAAAGATGATGGACAAGTAAATATGGGAAATTTCTTGATGTCTGCCTATACCGTAGAAGGACTAGAACCTGGTCACGGGGCTGTCAGGGTGTTCCTTGAGAGACTGCTGGTGCCAAAGATGGTCAAAGAATTACAGAAACTCATTCCTACTCTAATGAGAGGGTAAACTGATGTGAGAATAGCATGTCCTGTGATGTGTGCTGTCAAGTTCCAGAATTATAAAGAAATTAGAATTTTCTTGAGAATGGTAAATTGTACAGTTGTAATAGTTTTGGCCTAAATGAAGGGAGAGGCCTGTTTGCTGTGTGCTGAATGAATGTTTAATAAAATATTGCTATCTTTTTAGAGCACAAATGAAAGGCAAGATGTGTTTGGATAGCTGAATAAGATATTGACAAACCTATTTATGTGCTTAAAAATTATGCAGTCTTTAAATATAATCGTATTCTTCCTGGAATGCTTCCGTTCATCCTTTTTTGTAAAAGCAGGTATAGCAGTTCATAAATAATTTCTTATATCGTGTTGACAAAGTAAACACAGAATATATAAAAGAGAACCTCTATTATGGAGATCTTTAAATGAAAATAGAGAACAACTTTATGCTGATCCATGTAACCAAACCCGATACTTCTCAGTCTCTTAGAAGGTTGAAAGGATAAAGTGATCTTCTGCAAGTTTTATGTTATGTGTTTTGTTAGATTAGATAATGTTTTTAAGGGTTTTTAGAATGTTAAAAGTAAGTTGACAACTTCGCTAGTAGTTCCTACTGCCACACAATGTGTAATGTAATATCCCTGCAAATACTCCACTGCCAGTAAGAGAGACTTGAATTTGCTTATTGAATACTGCTGTTGTTTTGTAGGTTGAATAGTAGATATGAAATTAGCAGTAATGGTCCTATTTTTTAGCTTTATTAAATTTTCTAGAATAGAGATCATACTAACAGAAGAACAATCTTTAAAAAATTTTGAATACTTCTCTCCTGGTAAGCTGTTAAGTGAGGTAAACCAGCTAATTATTCCTGTATTAGTCTTTCAGTGACTTATTTTAAAACACTTTTTTTTGAGTTATTCTATTTCTTAATATCTGTGCTAAAGATAACCGCATCAGGAAAATCACCTTATGCCATAATTACTGTTTAAAATTAGAGTTTTCATCTTTCTCAACAACTAATTCACCTGCAAACCAATCTTGAATTTGCTATGGTTTTCTCTTTAATTGTTGAGTATACAATTGTCATTCTATGAGTATAGGCTAAGTCTTTGATTTTGTGTGAAATGTGGCAATGGTATCTTCATTCAATTTGAAGAATTTATATAAAACAATTCAGGGTCTCGACAGTGGAAGGCAATGATGGCATGGAATGAGCAATGCTTGTCCTTCAGAGCATAATGAGAAATGTGCTGCCTGCTCGTGTATGCTAATTGTAACGTGTTTGAAACTTGTGTTACTGCTTTAGCCAGGTACTCTTTGGCCTGACAAATACATAGCAAAAGCTGAGAATAAGTGATGAAACTAGTGTTTCAGTGTGTGTGTGAGGTTCTGCAAGAAAAACCAGGGAACTGACATCCTAGAGTGAACAGTCCAACAAAGATGGAGATTTCTCTATTCATGTTAACACAATAATGAGCAGGTGATTGTGGTGTGCTTGCTGGCTCTTCAAATATCAGTTGTATCTCATGAAACGCATTGACTTTGTAATGCTCACTTATGTATGGGGTAGCTGAGAGAAGTTCCAGAAAATGGCTTTTTCAGGCAGTGCAGAGGTACTAGACAAAGCAGTGGAACTTCTGTACTGTTTCAGCATCACTTTCTTTGAAACTTTTACTAAACTACTAGTTTATGGTACACTGAGAGTCCATTTGGCCTTCTTTTTTCTTCCAGTTAATGAGTTTTCCTTCTCACTACGTTGTTTTACTTGTCCTTGTCTCTTGGTTTAGAAGGAACCAGTTTGAGAACAGACATGCACTTTTCTTCCTCCTGTGGAAGTTAGGACTGTAACTTTCAGTTCAGTTTTCAGTATGGGTTAATGTTAATATTAGTCCTTTATTCTTTTTTTAATAGAGAATTTTCCTCTCAATACATCAGTATTTTGCAAATAAGACAAAATGAGTCGTCTTTGTCATGTGCCACTTTGTCCAATTGTGCTGCTGTTAGAAGGAAGTTCTGGATGGTTAGGGTGGATTTTCTGTATGCTGAAAAAGCCAATGAAAATCATGATTGAGATATATGGAAGGAAATTCCCTGATATTTCACTTTTAAAAAAGTAATATATCTGGGTTAAAAAAGAAATCTTACTTCTGGTTCCTCTTTGCTTAACTATCCATGTACACATCACAGCATTTTCCAATGCGGTTGTTGCCTGTTTTACATATGAGGCTGAACAATTGAGAATAAACGAGGTGTATGGTTGTGTGAAAAGGAGGGAACAAGCAAGTTCTCTAGCACGCATTTAACAACCATTTCTCATGTGTGTTGACTTGCCCTTCCTTTAAGCAACAAGCATGGGCAAAAGAGTAAGAGGAGAAACTTGGTGACAAAAAACATTCATTATTCAAACGGTTTGATCTGAGTCTGAAACTTTCACCATGAAGAAAGAAACATTTCTTAGTTAAAAAGGTAGCAATAGGCTACAGACTTTTTTTTTTGAGAGTTTAAAATCTGTCATGAATTGAAGCCATGTAGGTGACTTGTTATAAGCTGCATTCTGAGAAAGTGAAACCTGTGTCTGTCATTAAAGCATCAAAAAAATGCTCCTTTAGACTTCAAGGCTCCTTCAAGTGTGAACAGGCAGTGTTACAGTTTACCAAGCTCATAGGTACAATTTTAAGGTCTCTGCAACTCCTGGATTCATAGGAGGGTGGAAATGTAATGAAATGCTGATTTTGTATGGATATAATTCATGAAACTCTGGGTAGCAGAGGCGCAATGAACACTTAACGGTCAAGTTTCTGTGAACATTGTTACTGACAGAAGTCTGGAGTTACTATGAAGGGAGGAGAACTTGCATCAAGTCAAAGAGAAGTTGTAGTAACCTGTAATGTGAAGGGTGAACTGACAGTTACTTTGCAAACCGTGTGTGAGGCAGACTTCTTGGAAGTGGGGCAAAAAAAGATGACAATCTCTAAAGGAGAACCGAAGCACCCTGACCTAGCAGCTTTGCAGTTTGCATTCTCTTTGCTGTAGATAAGCTTTTCAATGCGAAGCAGAACAGTGCTGTTTTTTAAAGCCAGTGTTTCTTCCATAGGGCAGTTCCTCCTTGCAGGGAGGCTCTGAAAGTTTCAGGGTGTTTTACCTCTCCACTTCTCAAGGTTATGGGAAAAAGTCCAGATCTTTGAGTTTGAGCCAAGCTTCATTTTTGAGGCACTTTCATCTTGTTATTAGGACTTGGCAATTGACACAAATGCATGACTGGACTTCAAAAAAATGCTTGACAACAGGGAGAAAGCATCCTTTCTGTTTTGATGAAGAATGTTGCTTGTACTCTGGTGGAATAGCATCTGTCTGCTTTCAGGTAAGATGCACTGTAACTTGTTGTCCAGGCTAGAATTACGGTGTTTCAATGAAGTTATAACTGAAACATAAGCTACTCAAAATTGATGTGGAAACAAATTTGGTCAGTATTTGGGAGGGGAGTGGACAAGTCATATCAAGTAGTTGTAAACAGGAAGTTATTCACACCATCTCTTTCTCATGACTAGTTAAGTGTGTAATGAAACAATGCATTACAGTAGCAGGCAGTTTTTTGTTGTGGTTGATGTCTCTATTTTGATGCTTCACTAGCTGACAAGTAGGAATACTGTCATTTCACTGAAATGGTTTGTCTGAAAAAAATCAGTGAAGATGGCAAAAACAGGGACAGGATTAAAAAAAAATGAATCTTTAAATCCAGTTTGATTTATAGTGTAGGTTACTTATGAGATATTATGGGATGCGTAGGTTTAACATGAGGAATCTCTTGGTTGGAAAAGAAAGGGTATTCTAACCTTTATAAGAGGATGATGAAGTACTGACAGGAACAATGCTGGGTCTGCTATGGGGCAATACTGATTCCAGGACTGACTGTTGTACTTCCGCTACACCATTTTCATGAGTTTGTGTGGTGCTCTATAGTGAACATCTTATGTGTAAGTTTGTGTCTACAAAAAAGAAACAAACCCAGTTTTCTTCTGCCATAATATTTGTGGCAGTAAATAATAATCTGAGACCATTTTTGAGAGCTTGAGCTGTGTTCTGAAAATGGGACTAGTGAAATGCTTCAGCAGTGAGAAACATGTCTCTCATGGCAAGAGCTTGGATAGGTGTGTACACCGCTACACACTGCTAACCTGTATTTCCCCTGTATGGGGAAATAGTAACATGATTTTGCTGATATAAAAAGCTTCAGAACACTGATGTAAAACCATCTACAGATGTTTACATGGGTGGAAATAATGAGTGAAAACACCCCATATAAAACTACATTGTTTCTACACTCCTAGGAGAGAAACCAAGGCAGTCCTATACTCTTAACTTTCATGTTGTCATTTGCCTTAGTTGGGTCTGCTATACAGATGTTTTTTCATACAGGTATGTTGATTTAGGGTTGTGATCCTTGGCTGACATGGCTGTATTGACTGTGAAATCCTTGGTGTGGTTACAGGTAAACAGGTGAAACTGCTCTTTTTTTTTCCCCCACATGTTTGCAAGTTATATTACAAACTACATTGGTCAGAGGGCCTGGAGTAAACTGTTACAGCAAAGGAGAAGTTTTGCTGCTAAAGTTGTCCCTATTCAGGGTATATTAAAACTGTTTTAACAGACTAGGTCTACAAGGAAGCCAGCATCAAACCCTAACTAAACTACCTTTAATAATGAAGCAGTAGGACTAATTTTGCCTCTTAAGAAAGAATTGTTTTTATCAATAACAGATGGTTTTATAAAAAAAGTAGATTAGAAGTGCCTTCACAACTTATTGTACCTCCTTCCATAGCTTTAAAATTGGTATCAGCTGCAGTAGTAGTGAAATGATCACCACCTGGAATGAGCAATGGAACTTAGTTGTGTTCAGGTGAAACAATGAAATTACAGAATGAGAAGCTTATTTAAAAATGATGTTTTGATGGGGGCATAGCAGTAAAGGATGAGGTTAGATGCTATAGCAGTGAAATTCTCTACAAATCAGTGCAATGAATTAAGAATTTAACCAGGCATGATACCACTGACTTGTTTGGAGTTCTGAAAAGTTTAATGAACTTAACTGTGTTTAGTATTTCAGTACTGGTTTTAAGGTACAACTGCTGAAGTAGAAGTGCATCTTTTAAACGACTTGTTGACCCTTAAGCTATCGCTATTCTAATGACACTTATCCCTTCAGTTTTCTAATCTAATACTCCTGTATAAATTGTGAGATCCCACGGCATCACTATTGCTAGGAGCTCTGGTAAGCCATATCACCATTGAAATAGCCTTAAGGAAGACTCTCTTCCTTACTTTTCCTTTTGTTAAGCCATGCTATGAAGATGTAGTAATTCAACTAAGTGTTTTGCTAATACAAAAATTGAGTCTTGTGAGATTTAAATTTAACCTCAGCAAAATCTTGATTTGTATGCTTTGTGTGCAGATTTCACTGGATTTCCAGATAAGGTCAGTTATGCTTCACTTAAATTCAAATTGCTGTGCTTTAACCTAAGCAAAGCTTGTATTAACTCCTGCTGATAACAAGAATTTATAATGTTTGGATGACATGCATTGCTCAAAAAGTTGACTTGCACTGCTAGGCCAAAATGAACATTTATGATTTTCAATGAGTATTGAAATTAACAGCCAGTATATGCTTTGAAGTAGTTATGAAGCTGAATATAAAATTTCTTAAGATTCCTAACTAGTAATTAAGAGGACTGAAATTATTTTTTTTGGTTGGAAATGAGATTCATTTAAATGCCACAAAAAATCCTTAAACTTCAGAAACCTTTGAGGTGGTTGTAAAGTTGTGATTGAGTGTTAAAAAAACCCCCGGCTTTTCCATCAAGAAATAAATTTGTGTGGTTTTCATAAACGTGGTTGAGTTTTAGGCATGAATTTCAAGAGTATTTGTGACCTGAGAGAGAAAATTTTGGGGCAGCTCTGAATGTGTCTTGAGTTTTGGGAGGACTGTATTATGATCAGCGCTTCTGTGAAAATGTGAAGTGTATCTTTTTTTGAAGACTTACTATAATCTTTTTTTAGTCAGGTAAACTAATTCCTCCTTTTTCTCCTTTGTACTCAGCGTCAACAGGATTAATCTTGGTGATAATGTGCAACTTAAACTATATTGTAAGCATTTCTTATATTGGAGGAAAAGCTTGTAGGAAAGCTTATCAGACCAGTTGAAATAGTTGGAAAAGTAGCAATGCTTCTGGAGGCCTTCTTCAGAGTTTGGATCAGCTTGGTTGTTAATCAGATATATGTTTGAAAATGGTGGATTGAATTGATTTGATAAGTTAATTCTGATGCATAGGTGCTTTCACCTATATAATTTCCAGATGGGCATTTGATGCATTTGAATGAAGCATAATTATATTTTGGAGTGCAAATGTCTGTGGATGTTTGTATTTGTAGAGGTAGTAGCAAGGTGCTTGCTTGAAATGCAGAGTAGACTTGCCCCATTCCAGCCCTGGAAGAGCCTTTGGTGATGTGCACAGCTGAGCTGAGTTTGCAGAATAACTGTTCCGTAATTTGGGCTGCCTCTGTCATCGTTTTGACCTTGAGTGCCTTCCAGAAAACTAACTGTGCAGTAATTTTGTGTACTGACTGGAGTAATTCGTGTGCTGACTTGAAGGCCCTAATTTTGTAAATTGAAGCATGTATTTTCAAGATGCAGCTTGCTGGGTTGTTAGAATGAAATCAGAGAAATAGTTATCAAGATGAATGTAAAAACTTTCTTCTGTAGAGCCAGCAGTACTTTCACTGTGTAGGTCTGTGGGATCTGTGTAGGGCAAAGACAGGGGCAGTAGCTCTGTGTTGCAGTGACTGGTGTATGCTGGTGTAGGGCTTTCAGCTCATGGGGACAGGGGGCTCGTAAACCTGGGGCATGCTTCTGGATGTGAATAAGGAATTGATTGCGAAGAGTGGTCAAAAACCATGGTTTCTTACCAGCCAGCTTCAGTGGTAGGATGAATCACAGATTATCTTGCTTGTTTCACCAGCTCTATGAAATCCATAAACAGTAGTCATAACTGATGAGCACTGTCCAGAACCATGTTTTTCTTGCACATGTTCTCATTCAGAAAGGAACAAAGTGTCTTCAGGTTATACTCTAAGGTGGTGGTAAGTGTGGACTTTATTCTTTCTCCAGCCCCTGTCCCCTCAATGCCCAAAATGCTGATTGTAATTGCTGATCAGAGCACTTGCACTGTGAGCTTTAGAAAAGCTAAGGGAACTTCCTATTGTGGGAAGTGCTAAACCTGATTATACAGAATGAATTAAAGTAAATGGATAAGTACCATGTACGCATGAGTAATGTATGGTGGGACTGAACCCTAGCTGTGCTTCATCTTTTTTTGTTCTCATTGATACTTTAACTCTTCTATGGTTCACTGATTACTGTCTTTTGCTTGTTGTCCCTGCAGCTGGGATCTTGGTTTTGCTGGTTTTGTGTATTATTCCCTTTTAGATACCACAAGCAAAGGCAATATCCAGGAGCCTGTCGTTTATTTGTTTCATATTGTGGATGCTACTGGATGTGTGGTCAGTACCAGGAGTCTTGGAGAACACTGTGAGGGTCAATTGACATGTAAAACTTTTGAGAGTACCTCTTGAAAAGCCTTGTATTTGCTTGAATTGTACAAAGCAAATAAAGTGTTCACTTCAGCCTCATGTTAATATTCCTTTTCTACCGAGAAGGTATTGGGTACTAATGTGACTGTACTGATTTGGATCCTGCATCTTTTAAAAAAAGTGCCTTGACAACTTGTTTCTTGTCTGAGGTGTTTCATTCCTTAGTTATGCTATTCTCTTGGGCTTTTTGACAAGTAAAATTTTGTACTTTGCTGACATCTTCTGTGCTTATTCTCCGTATTATTGATGGAGAGAACATTGCTTTGTAGTTCAATGAAAGTAGAATTTATCTTAAAGGAGCAGAAAGGCAAATCATTGAGGTTTGTCACTTTGGCTGTTACGCTACTAGAGATACTCTACAGTAGACAGAGAGCATGTATGTAACCATGAGGATGACCTTTCCAGAAGAAATGGAAGTGATCCCAGGATCTTTAAAATGGAGTAGAACTGTACAAATATGTTCTTTTGATACAGTTAGATTAAGATAATTAGCAATTGAGGAAGCTTAACAGACCTATAACTTTTTCTCAGTCTTTTTTACTTTGTAGAAATTTTCCGTGTTCTTGACCAAATTTTTGATGAAATAGATATTCTGACAAAAGGAGAAGGACAATAATACTGTACGTAATGGCAAATTGCCATTTAGTAACAGCATCACCCTTACTGAAGTGTGTGCTTGAGCGCTTGCAAACGCTTTCCGCATTTAATATGAAGCCTGGAGCATGGCAGTTATCCTAAAAGTATGAGGATGTGTATATTTAACATTTATCTCCCTTGGTTATTGCTATTTTCATAGGAAGCCTGATGGTGTAAAAACCAAGAAGTAGTTTTAATTAAAATCATTAGGTAATATTTGCTGTACTACATCTTGGTTTTATAAAGACCTGCATTAAAAAAAAATTGCTTCATAGGAAATCTGCGTATGCAGATTAACAGAATGCAGGGAAGCAGCAAAGTCAGCATGCTTCTGAAGTGTAAAAGGAAGGAAGAGAATATTTTAGCTCTTGTATATAGGTTACCCATACTCTTGGCAAGCCACTGAAAAATATGTATACTTCTTACATTCAGAAAAGCATGTAAATTAATGTTATTAGCTCTGTTAGACTAAAACGAATGATTTACCTGAATGTTGAAATTAAAACTGACTTAATGGACCTTCTTCTTGTAGGTGGTTTTGCCTTTGTCTATGAAGCTCAAGATCTTGGAAGTGGCAAAGACTATGCTTTAAAGGTAAAATGAATTTACATCACTACAGGTTTATAAAGTCTTTTTCCTTGATGCTTTAGCTTGAGAGTTAGTCCTTGATGTATGCCACTGAATGAGTAATTTGGAAAAATCCAGAATGCTAAAGTGGTGTTTGCAGCATGCTGTACTTATATTTAGAATGGTCATTCCTGTCAGGACCCTGCGCTTTATACTTAGATGCTGAAGATGAGAGTTGCTCTATTAGATACTGCTGCTCTTTGTCTTCATTTGGTCCAGAAATTCATCACCCTGCCCCAAGCATTTTGTTGCATAGGTAACAAGAATTTTTCTGAGTTACCTGAAGTAGGATACAAGAATATTTTCACTCCTTGGAAGCAGATTTAGCCTACCAATTAGCCTACCTTTGTACTTCCAGAGTAAGTTTTATCAGTATTAAAAATAATGCTCCGCACTTTGACTCATTGATCAAACGTTCAGCCTGGCACTTCTCAGAGAAACCTCTGGATCCTTGTTTTCTGAAGGCTTATAATAATCGTATAAGAGCTGAAAAACAGAAGTATTTTGGAAAGGACAATAAAGTGAAGTAATTTACTTTGTCATATTTTGTTGCAAAAAAAAAAATCGCGTCACTTGTGTCCACCACAAAATGGCTTCACTTTTGTAGTAGGGATGTTCGACGGCTGTATCAGTACAAAGACATTGATCTTGGGGAGAAAGTGAAAAGGGTAGTATGGGAGGTGGGAGAGGTAAGATGGCATGACATGATCGGTAAGTACTCGGTCTGGTTTTTTGCTTTTCATACCACAGTAACAACACCTGTGAACAATAGTCACATGTTACAAAGCCTGTCTGTGTTCAAAAATGTTATCTAGAAGTAGCCCCATTTAAAAATAACGGATAAAAGATGAACCACTACTGCACTTTCTCTTTCCTGTAAAACTGGTAATTTTGTAGCAAATGTTCAGATTGATACTAGTAAAATGCTGACTCCAAATCCGAGTGATATTGGAAATAGTAATGCTTGATTTTGTTGCTGATTACTCAGGTACCGTTGGAAAAGTTGGGCTACATAATTTGGAGAAGTTTTGGTTGGAGTGGGTTGAGGGTTGTTCCTAATGATTTGAGACAGAAGACGAATCTTTCCTTGTCAGTGGACAATGCTGTAGCCAGGAGACCTTAGCGTTTTATACAGCAGGAAACTGTCAGAGCAATTACTTTGAGTGAACTGCTCAGTTATCGCTAAACCTGAACAGTACAGGAAACTGGAAAACTGGATGTTATATTTATGGTAGTATGCCCAAAGGTACAATAAGCCTGCTTCGTTTACTGTCCCATTACAGTTCCTTAGGTTTTTGACTACTGCTTATTGTTTGTGTTCTGGAAAAAAAGAACACCTGTGCACTGTTTTCTGTAAGTCTTAATAACTGTATCTTCTCAATTATTCCGTTTTCTGACAGCGATTGTTGTCTAATGAAGAAGAAAAGAACAAAGCCATCATTCAGGAAGTTTGTTTTATGGTATCCTTTTCTGGAACATATTTTAGTGATTTAATTGCCTGATATCAAACACTTCCAAGATTCGCTTCTTTCCATGCCATACACTGCTTAAGAGCGCTGACATTCTGAGGAAGATTCAGGTTCCTGGTTTGTCAAGAATCTAGCACCATCACCCAGCAAGTTCAGTTCTTCAAAAATTGCAGGAGTTTAATGTGTGCAGGTAACTTCTGTAGCTAGTGTAGACTTTATGTACTTTGTCTAGCAAGAGGTGAAATTATTCTTTGGGCTTTGTTGCAGTCCTGTGACCATGGTCAAGAGACCTTTAGACTACCCAGATGATACTTAGATCTTAAGTAGACTTCCCTTACATGTGCTGGATTTAATGCATTTTTGACTACTCAAAACTTTGCTTTTATTCTCAAGGTTTCTTAGTTTCTGCCTCAGATGAGTCTGGCTTTAAAAAGTAATACAGAATGTTAAGGAGGGAATTTCAGTAGAATCCATGCATTGGAAACCAGAAGCAGATGTTTCTCAATGTTGTTGCTCTCCTTTTCATCTTCAGTGATGTTTGATGTTAGGGTATAATGTAATATCAGAGTGTTTTCAGTCCTTGGCTGTGGCAAACTCAATATTTGCTCCCCGACATCTGCACTAAGACCCTCAGTTTATTTCAAGAGTCAGTGAGTAGCTGTAGTATGCTGCTGTTCTGTATACTCTGAGTATTCCGCTTCGTTTTGAGTTACCAGGCAAAACCACTGATCTTAATTTAAGCTACTCAAATATTTCTTTTTATGATTATTGAAATGCTTGGCAAAATCTTACACTAAACGCTGTTCACTAGACATACACTTGCAAAGAACGGACTACCATAGCAGTGTATATTTTATAGCTGCTCTGACTATATCAGAACTGAATGTTCTTTGGATGTTTTTTCACAGCTCAGACTCATTAAAGCATATATATACACAACATGAATGAGGGTTAACCGTTGCTAACTTTCCAAGCTATGTCTGTGAAATCAAATTAATTCTTGCAGCTCTGACTAAAAGGTTGTAAAGAGATGGATAAGATACAAAATAGTACTCTGAATTTATTCTGATTTGGTGGATCCAACTTACCCTTTTTTTTTATAACTTTGTTGTACTTTTGGTGTTTTTCTTTTGAGGCTTGGTGAATGCATCTTGTAAATAGTGTGTGTTTGTCTTACAGGCATGATTCCCAGTATATGCACATCAGGGACAACATGAACAGACATAATGCAATGTAACTTCCACTGGCAGGAACTGAGATCACTTACATTTTCCTCCCTTTTACATAGTTCAAAAATGATACCTTGAATTTTTGAACTGGAAGTGAAACATGGCAAAAGTTTCAGTATGAAGAATTACTACTAATGATGGGAGGATAAGTTACTTGGTCTTTAGAGCTTTTATTTGTTTTGAACTTTATTTTAATTAGTTAAGATTGAAACATAACATATTTGCTTTGGAAAGGCAGGTGTTGATACAGTAGCGCTTTCTTAAGCAGCTGATAATTAAAATGTCTCTCTGGTACTTGTGCTAGTGCCCTGTAGTCGTTGTTAGAAGTCTAAAAGAAGTAACTAGGTCTGTTATGAAGTCCAGTTTCCTCAGAGCCTTAATCACAAAGATTTTTTTTTAATGTTTTATTTTGACTTTTTATTTTATTACCTTCAGCGTCACCCTTGAAATCTGGTTTTGTTTTTTTTTTTTCAGCTAAGGCATGTATCTCCTTATTCTGCATAGTATTTTAATTGCAGCTGTAATGTTTTCTGTGGTTTTAAGCTAACTTTTCAAATGAGATGTCTGTGAACTGTTGTATCAATAAACTTGGCAGTCGTCTTCCTTGAACATGTTATTTCCAGAAAAAACTTTCAGGTCATCCCAACATTGTCCAGTTCTGCTCTGCTGCATCTATAGGAAAAGAAGAGTCAGACACGGGACAGGGAGAGTTTCTTCTGCTTACAGAGCTTTGTAAAGGTAAACTTTTTTTTCTTTTCCCAGCAGTGGACATTGCTTCTGACAGCTGTTTTGCACAGGTTGCTTCACAGCTTAGAGGCTTTGAAAGCCTCTTAAAGATAGCATAGTTCAGTGGAGCTAGAGTTCAACCTCATCTTTTACAGGATAAGGATCATGTTCTTTGAGACTACAGTTCAACCTCATCTTAAATGTGGGATAATCATTAAGTTCTTTGTGTTTGAGAATAAGCAGAGGAAGGATGAGGAGGAATAGTTCCTTAGAGCACTGTTTACTTTAGCACGGCAGTCAGTGTGGATTTGCCTTTTTAAGAATATCCATCTAATATTACAGCTTAAGACTGTAAATCCTCATTGGTGAGTGGAGCGTTTGTCTGTTCATGCCAAGCTTTCAGAAGTTGTGATGTCTTGTGTGTGCTTATCGGAATTTCTCTGATTTCCTGCAGGACAGCTGGTGGAATTCTTAAAGAAAGTAGAATCAAAAGGACCTATCTCGTGTGACACAGTTTTGAAGATCTTTTATCAGACCTGCAGAGCAGTGCAGCATATGCATAAACAGAAGCCTCCTATTATCCATAGAGATTTAAAGGTGCATTACAGTGTTTAAATAAATGATGAATTTTTATACAGCAAAAGAGCCCGTTGGGCTTAATCAGTGTTGAGACTGTTGATCAAATACAGTGTACACTCTTGACTGTAGTGCTTACCCATATTGCCTTGGCAAGACTACTAGCTGTCAGTGAAGGTTGTCACTGAAATACTTGCATCTCTTCAAACAATATCTTTTCCTTGTGCTTGTGGTTATTACTACTTTTACTCTGTCTGAACAAGCTGACAGAAAACTAGTATATCGTGGTTTGCTCATTAAGGCAGTCTTTAAGTAGTTTGCTTTTGATAACCAGTTATGACTTGTGAGTTCCAGTTTTGAGGTGAGCAGGTTTTCTAAATAGAAGAGGTAAAGCTTTGAAGGAGAGGAGAAGGTAATATTGGATTCTCTGTGAAAGCTTACTTAGCCTTCAAGAAGTTTTAGAACTATCAGCTGGCATTGCAGTTTAGGGCTTGTTTTTAACTTGAATTGTAAAATTTGGTAGGCAAAATTCCTGATAGATCTTGTTTCTTAATTTTCATTCTGTTAGCCTTTACCAAGATGCTATAGGGTTATGCTGTAGAAAGTGTTGTCCCCTTAGAAACTTTGGAGATTTGAAAGGACTTAATCTGTATTTGAATTTTGTATTTTGAAGTTAGGGGTTCACCTTTACATGTACGCTATACCTTAGATGAAGGAGCCTTAATCATCAGTGAGATTCTGCTGTACTACAGTGTACATTTTAACCTAGTGGAAGGAGGTAGTATTCATAAACATAAACAAAACCAGAAAGAAGATTCTTACTCCTGAAACAGTGTCTGAATTTTACACATATGTCTGTTTCCTGCTTGATGTGATGTCAACTGAGTACAAACAAAGGAAAACTTTTCCCTCCTTAAGTAAGCATGTACTCAATTTACTTTGGGGAAAGGAAAATGAAACCACTTCTTAAAAGTAAATGTGTGCTAAGTGTTTTAAGCACTGTTGTTGAAAGGTTTGATGTTAGGCACTAGTAATAGCCCTTTAATATAAAAATAGTTGGAGCACTCGTTTTTTTTTTTTCTCAGTACCATTGAGCAGCCTTCTAGGTCACGTCAAAAAAATTTTAACCAAGCTGGGATAGAACTTTCTTGGTGTTACTTTCTAGAATAAAGTCTTTTATTTTTCACTGAGACTTCTATACACTACCTCCTAGAAAATCTTGCAGAAAAGGTGCATCTCTTCTCTGAAAAAAGGGATAAAAATGTATTTACAAATAAATATACAATTCCTTACATACCCAGCTCCCTAGAAGTTGAGCTAATGCTGTGACTCGAGGTCTGTTTTTTCTTGTCAAGTAATTTAAGTTCCTGGCAGAGATAAAATATGGACAGAGGAAGGAGTCTGATTTCATGTTAAAGGGGCTGCAAAGCAAAATTAAATGATAGTTGTTCTGCAATAGGCAGACCTCACTACAGTCGGGAGCCAAATAGGGATCATTTAACTGTGCTACCCTTTCCAGAAGGCTTACAGTAGCATAAAGAACTGCTAGTAGGACAAAGTTTTGAGAGACCTGAGATGCTAGTGTAGCTTTTGGGGAGAGATGTAGTAGGGTAGAGTCCTAACAGGTTTTGCTCAATTATTTTGACTAAAAGTATAAGGATTTATGAAGTTCTACAGTGCATCTTAAAAACAAGTTCACCTTCGTAGTGGTGCCTGTTTCTGTCGTCCTGTGGTTTTCTTCCCTTGCTTGTCAGTGTGGTGCATTCTTTGTTCCTAAACCCCTTTGGACAACACACACAATGTGTGTGTACAGCACTGTAAGAACCCAGCTAGTTACTGAGTTGTAAAAATTCTAAGCTAGTTAGAGGGCAATTTGTATAATATCAGAGAAGCACTGATATTTTAATTGTCTGAATTTGATCTCTTCAGGATTTGCCATGCAGCACACAGCTATCCTGCACAACACAGGTCAGAGCCTGTTAAAATCTGAATAATCACTGGAATGTTTTACATTATTAGCAACCTTTACCAAAGCACAAAAACCAGAACGTATGTGCAAGAAACTTGATCTCTGGTCTTATGGTGACCATTTTTAGTGTATAAATTTAATTTGATGTTGAATGCCCACCCTTCTTATTGTACATGGAGACAAGGAAAAGATTGTCCAACAGAGAAGGGAATTCAGATTGCACATTGGGATCGATACTCTAACCACATCATTAACAGAGCTTACGTCTTCCTGCAGGGTAGTCAAAATTAATTTTATGGTGAAGAAGTTGGAAGGGACATGTGTAAGGGAGGCTAGTAGGATGTTTTGAAAACAGATGTTTTACAGAAGGAAGTCCAAAGATGATGTGGTTTCAAAGGGAAAGACAAATGCAGTTATCTGAAGCGTGATGTTATAATGTTACTAATATGCCTTTTAATTTTTACACCTTTTCCTGACTTCATATGGAGATACAAATTTTGTTTTTCAGCCCTTTTGTGGTCGTGACCCCACAGTACTTCTACCTAATACCTATTTTTACCCTCCCCTTAAGTTTCTTCCACATTTCACTTAGCAATCCAGGAAAGTTGGATTTTATGGAGTAGAAAAAGGGAGGGATGATGATGATGAACTATTCAGGCAGCACATGGTCCTCAAATAGCTGATTTCTCTCTCTGCACAGGGTCATGGTTGCCTCTTTCTGGGTGTTCCCAGCTGCCTGCTTCTTTACTAGTAACCTTCCTGTTTTGTGTCTACAGGAGTGCTAACCTCCGCTCCACTGCAACTGAGCTAACAGTATTTGGTTGTATGCATGAAAACATTTAGGTTCCAAGATACTGCTTCTGCAAGTGGCCCTCTGAAAAACCGGCCACTTAGGCACTAATGAAATTATTTTTTTCCCCCCTGGAATTTGAGTTTTTCCTGCTCATAGTATTTTTGGTGCTTCCTTTTAAAAAATTGGCTGTATTGTTACCATATACATCTACAGTACTGTCTGAAATATTTGTGCTCCTGTAAACAACATTCTGAGCTAAAGTGAGTATTTTTTTATGTGTATCTGTAAGTGAGTTAATGTTTAAAAGCACGTGTGTTAGTGTATGGAAAAAAATACATCTTTAATTTATTATTCTACCTCTTTTTGAAGGTGGAAAACTTGCTTATTAGTAACCAGGGGACGGTTAAACTTTGTGACTTCGGTAGTGCTACAACTATAGCTTACTATCCTGACTACAACTGGTCCGCACAAAAGAGAGCAGTGGTTGAAGAGGAGGTGAGACTATTTTGATGTGATTAATCTTAATATCAAGAGCGGATTCATTTAACTGTTACCATTAATCTGATATTGATTCATGAGACTTTTAAGAAAACTGAAGACTGTTTCAGTTGTAGTGTTGTTCATAAAGCTTTGGGTTTGTATTTGTGTTGCCAGAGTTCAAACACAGTCTGCCCTTACAATCATAGTTTGTGTTCTGTAGCTGCATATATACACAAACACTGCTTCAACTTGAGCAGTGTCCATTCTGCAATCTGCTGTGAAAACAGAAGTGATTACTAAAGCTTCTTCTAATTGTGCTCTTAACATGAAGTCAAAAATTCGTTATGCCAACGTGATTCCCACCTTCTCATCTGTTTTTCTCAGTTGAATGAGATATAAAGAAGCAGCAAGTTTACTCAGCAGAATTTGAATAGGCAGTATTGCAGTGCCCGTGGGACTACAAGCACACAGTGTGTTTTTGCAAAGTGCGTTTGTTCTTCGCTTAGAGTGAGAGTAATGCTGGTAAATCTAATGAAATACGTAAATTGGATTCATATTTTTAAGTATGGAGAAATACAGTGACACTTAAAATTCAAGTGTGCAACTTCTGATACTGCTCTCCCTGCTTTGAAATCCAGCATCCTTGGAGAGCAACCCGTTGGTTTCTGTGAAGAAAAATTATGTTGTACCACTGTCTTGTATAGTCTGCAGAAAGATGATGGAAAAGGTCTCTTCAGGGATCCTTGGGAACATAGCTTAACCCTTTGGATGTGTCTGCACTGTCATTATGTGTGACAAGGAAGTGAGAAATACACACTGAAGCATGAATTCACTTCCTGGTTCATTGTTGATTTTCTGTATTTGTGTCCATATCCCTTTTTGCCTGATGTAGAACAGCCATTTTACTTTACGTGCTTTGCAGTTTGGAAGGACTTTTGAATATCAGTGTTATTTATTTGAGTACTACCATCTTTACCTGGCCTTATATCAAAGCTGTCGTGACTATTGTAGGATTCAATTGATGGCTTCTGCCTTGCCAAGTATTTCTGAATTTAATTTTCAAAGTGAGAATGCTATCCATTTTACATTGAGAGCTTTTTCCTTGGTTGAATGCTGTTAGAGTTTATTATTCAAGTTTCTGTTTCAAGCAATTCTATCTTCTGCAGATCACAAGGAATACAACACCAATGTACAGGACACCAGAAATGATAGACCTGTATTCAAATTTTCCAATTGGTGAAAAACAGGACATTTGGGTAAGAAATTCTTCTGTTGCTGTATCATAGCTGCTTATGTCATAGTGAAACTGATTTTGCAGTCTTCGTGTTAATTCGTTGATTAAATAAGTCCACCAAAATAAACATAAAATAGATTGTTGTATGTCAAAATAAACTTAAATAGTATGAATAGGGTATCTAAATGTTTAAAGAATGAGATGAAGTATTTGAGGTTTTCACTGAGATGTAGTTTGACTTCCACTGTGAGAGGCAATGCCGAACTTCTTTGACATTCAGTAGCACTATTGCCTCGTTGGAGCTTGCCACTGTAGAGCCAGAATACTTAAGAGTCCTTAATTCAAATTTTTGCCATTCATGTAATGCTGGGACAGCTTATTGCTGAGTTGTTCAAAATGGCTATGTCTAGGTATTGCATCTAGGTAAATGCTGACAGGTAGAAAGGATGAGAATGACGCAGAGATCATTCATACTTTGTATAGAAACGGTGATAAACTGTTAACATTCAATAAAAGATCTGTAGCCAGAATTAAATGTAAGTATTAAATCCTCAGTTGTACCTTTTTCAGTTGTGTAATACTGTAACAGTACTGAGACCAGTGACTTTGTGCTTAGGGACTTAGTTTATTGGATGTTTTTTACAGAGGCAGGTGTCAAGTTGTTATCTGTATTGGCAGTGTGCCAAAAGACAAATTGAGAAAATGTAATAACGGTGCTTTAAAAGTTTTTATCTGCAATCTCAGAACTTCATTCAACTTCTTAAATTAGCTAGAAGATACTGCAGAAACTCTTATTCAACTTCTACAGCTGTTGGAAATTTTCTTCTGGCATGTGAAGAAACACCTAGAAAAATACATTTTTTCTGACCATTTGGTCAGCTCACATGCGTTAAATACTTGGCAGTGTGTGAGCCAAGATTACATCCAGTTAAACGCAAAGCTAGAAATGCACTTAACAAAAGCCTCACTCAGAAGCGTAGTTGGAATTTACTTTTTGTTTAGAATAACTCTGTATCTGTAAGTATTAACATGGTGGTTGTCTCCTGCTGTGTCTTTGAAAGATCTGTTCCATTTACCATGCCTTCATTGGAACATGTTGTTCTGTGTTTTTTCCTTCACACTCTGGGTTCAGTGCAAATGTGCAAAGTATTTGGCGATAAAATATGGCATTGTCTCAGGAAGCATAACTGATCTTGTCATTTGTGGTTAGGATAAATGAAACAGTTTTCCAAAGAAAGCAGGTAGGGTGAGTAACACTTGTGGTTGCTGTCTGTGTGCTTGTCACTGTGTGAACTTAAAAGCATAGAGGAGATAGAAATGTCTTTCTTAGCAAAGCAGCATAGATGAAGCCTTAGTTGTCAACCACATAGACTCCACAATGGGAAAGTGATTAGATATTGATTGTTAAGATCAGAGGTTCTTAAGCTTGGCCAACTGTTTTCTGTACATTTCCTACCTAAATCTAGAGGTCTTCAGAAAATAAATACTAAACCCAAACACCTTCAGTTCCATTTTTTCTAAATGAATGTGATTTCCTGAACTGAAATCCAACTCAGTTCCACTGAAATGACAGGCTTTACCTTATCATTAAGATTTTTCTCCATTGATTATGTTTTGGCTTGAAAGGCCCTTCATACACTCCCACTCTTAGAAATTTATGAAAAAAACAGATTGGGCTTTGGAGTACATTAAGGAGCAAAATTTCAAAGTTGAGTTCTCCATACCAATATCTGGTAAAAAATTCTTGTAGTCAGTGCAAGACATCTTGCAGGCTTTAATTCTGTGTGAGCTGAAGGATCTCTTCAGATTTCATATAGTTTAATTCTATTCAGAAGGTACTTTGGTGTAATACCTGTGTGTCATCCTGTAGCTATACTGTGGAACTTTTAATCATTTTAAGTGTGCTGATTGTTTCCTGAAGCAGGTCAGTGGAAAAATAACACTACTGTGACTTGTTTCAAACAATCTCCGCCCCCAACCACTACCACAGTGCCCCAAAAACTTCATTGTCCCATTAAGGAAGTGTTAAATTAGCTGCTGGTAAAGGCACACCAGCAGGTCAAAAAGTTATTCCTGGTTATTTTTTGTAACTTTGAATCAGAATTGATGTTTAAAATATTCAAAAATCTATCACTGCTATAAACATTAAGTTATACATAAAGCAGAGGGAATGATAAACATTCTCTAGCAATTAAAGCAAAGATCAAATCTAAGTGCTCTCTTCATTTCCTATGTGTTCAGCTGATTGCCTTTGTGCTTTTCTCCCCCGTGTGGCTGGGGACGCTGTTGTCTTATGTGCATGGTGTCTGGGACTGCACAAGGAGTGGTTTCATTCTGCCAACTAAATTACATTCTACCTTCTTTGTAAACAGACATTTTACAGAGTAGGTGGAAGAGTAGGTGGTATTTCCTGTACTCCTCTGCTGGATTAATTAATGTGGACTATATGACACTTCAGTGTATACATTACAGAGAGCTTCTTATCAACAGACTGACAAAAATGTACTTGCTATGCAATTATACAGAATTAATATATGCAGTTTATTTCTGGCCCTGGATTGAGAGACTCAGTGTTTTGAGTAACTAAATTTCAAACCTTTGACGCTTTAACAACATGCAAATCTTTGAAACTTCCTGGGAATAAATTAATAGCCAGGGACAGTTGGAGACAGCGCACGCAGAGGACTGGAGACAGTGAGCAGATTTCTTAGCAAACGTCTTCACTGGCTTGTTTTGTTTGTGGAGGCTATAAAAGCCCATATGCTTATTGACTAAGCTGGGGTTCAGAATTTTGAGGAAAAATTTTCCAGTATGTTGTGCAGGCATTTTCCTGGATGTATTGAATACTTTCTTATCAAACTTTTATAGGCCAAGTGGAACATGGTTCTATTACAATAGTGCAACTCTGCCAGTATATTTCATGTCAATTTACTTGACAATATGTGTATCAATTTATGTTTACTTAAGTAACAAATGAAATTATCCTAACTAATCCATAACACCTGGACTATTCAGAGATTAGAATTCAAACCTGACTTCTGGCTTTGGTGGTTGCTCCCCCTGTCAGATTGCACATGTCTCAAGTTTGGGCACACCAAGGAATTCGAAAGTTCCCAGGATGAGGTAGTCCCAGTTTCGTGATTTTCGAGGCTTAAATTAAACCTGTCTGAAAATGATCTTAAATTGTATTTGTTATAAGAATTGAATAGCCTTCTGATTGTAGGAAATAAAGGGACAATCATTTCAGGCTCATTTTCTTCAAATCTTTATCAAAACAAGCATTTTAGAAGTGATGTTGTGTCCCCCTACTGTCATTTAAACAAGTTGATTAACACTTTAATGCTTACCTAGCTGATGCATTGCATAACAGAATGTATGTGAGTTAGAAATACAAAAGACCATATTCTGTCCCACAAATAAAATGAGTCTTCTTGAAGCACAGGATGAAGTTAAGAAATAAAACTTCTGAGCCTTTTTGTAAGAAAAATTGTGGTCTTGAACATGTTTAACATCGCAAGACTACTGATTTTTTTATACTGTGAAATTCATGAAATGGATTTATTGTAATGATATTTAAAAAGACAGGTAGGAGAATCCCTGAAACTGAGAACTTCCATGAAAGGAGGAAAATCCCAGAAACCTATTTAGCAGCAGCATAGCTGTTTTGAGCTCTCTAATTGACACACTGAACAAATGAATGTTTCACTAAGTATTCTGTCCTCAGAGAAACATCAAGACTATTATTTCTAAAGGATTTGAAGCACTGGGACTGTATATAGAGTTGCATGAGTCAGCAGTTGATGATTGAAACCTGTGATTTGCAGGCAGTGTTAGGAAGCTTAATCAATTTCACAGTCTAAAATTCTGCTTTAAATATCGTTGCCTGAATTAAAGACAGCACAAATAAGAACAACCATCCAATGGGTTCATGAATTAAAAGATTTATAAGCTTTTGTCACTCTGTGATAAGTTTAACACAAAGAAGGTGCGTGCTACAGTGCTCCTTTTGTCCTCGGCTGTGGGGACCTTCTAGCTTCTTGTAGGACCATGACACTATCTATCACAGGGTACAAGATAAGGTGTAGAAATACAGGATAAGGTGTTTCATTATCCTTGGGTCAATATCTTTGCAACACTCCTTTGCTGAGTGGACGAGGAGGAACAGGACAGAAGTGTGCCATGATCTGCTCGTGTCCCTGTCTGGGGCTGCAGCAGTCAAAGACAGGAGAACCACAAATTGAAGAGGCCACTCTCCACTGGCATGGGCAGCTCCTGCCTCCCTGCCTGGGCCTCTCCCAGCCTCATACCAAGGTTGTCCATTCCATGCCTCCAGGTTGGCCAGGAGACACCCATCCTGGGTGAAAAATGCTGGCCACCACCAGTGGCCACTACATCACTAGTGCTAGTGCCAGGAGCTCAGTCCTAGGGAACCCAGTGAAAAAAGGCACAGAGCTCCTTTTGCCCCTGGCTTTAGGGAGATTCTATCTCCCTGTAAGACCACCATGGGTTAGGGGTTAGTGTAATCTGTCCTGTAGACTGTTGTCAGCTCTCCAGCTCAGTGGCAGAGGAGGAAGACGACAGGAGTGTGCTGTGGTCTGTGTGTTTCACTGTCCAGATGTCCAACTGTATTACAAAGCAGCTGCTCTCCATCACTGTGGGCAGCCCCTGCCTCCAGGCCCTCCCCTCCCTTCCACTGCTCACCTGACTGCTCATCTGCTGGCACAGCCCTTTTTATAGCCATCCTGGGCTGGCAGTGTCACCAGCTGCCACTGCCAGTGTTCTGCCTGCTGTGACACCACCATGACATCTGTGTACTGATTGCTGGGTAAAAAACTGTCTGGATGGCCAGGCCCAAAGAGTTGTGGTGAATGGAGTTAAATCCAGTTGGCGGCTGGTCACAGGTGGTGAAAGGCTCTACAGAGGGATCTGGACAGGCTGGATCAATGGGCTGAGACCAATTGTATGAGGTACAACAAGGCCAAGTGCCAGGTCCTGCACTTGGGTCAGAACAACCCCATGCAATGCTGAAGACTTGTGGAAGAGTGGCTGGAAAGCTGCCTGCTGGAAAAGGACCTGGGAATATTGGTTGGCAGATGATTAAATATGAGCCAGCAGTGTGCCCAAGTGGCTAAGAAGGCCAACAGTGTCCTGTCTTGTATGAGAAATAGTGTGGCCAGCCGGACTAGGGAAGTGATTATCCCCCTGTACTCAGCACTGGTGAGGCTACACCTTGAATACTGTGTTCAGTTTTGGGTCCCTCACTACAAGAAAGGCATTGAGGTGCTGCAGCATGTCCAAAGAAGAGCAACGAAGCTGGTGAAGCACAAATGTGATGAGTAGCGGCTGAGGGAACTGGGGTTGTTTAGTCTGAGGGAAAGGAGGCTGAGGGGAGACCTTATCACTTTCTACAATTACCTGAAAGGAGGTTGTAGCAATGTGGGTGTCAATGTCTTCTCCAAAGCAACAAGCGATAAGATGAGAGGAAATGGCATCAGGTTGCACTAGGGGAGGTTTACATTGGATATTAGGAAAAATTTCTTCACTGAAAGTATTATCAAGCATTGGAACAGGCTGTCCAGAGAAGAGGTGGAGTCACCATCCCTGGAGCTGTTTAGAAGATGCATAGACTTGGCACCTAGGGACATGGTTTAGCAGTGGACTTGGCAGTTAATGGCTGGGTTAACACATGATCTTAAGGTTTCTTCCAGCCTAAATGATTCCATGAATCTATTAAATATTTCTGCCTCTATCTCTGTGTAGGCACTGGGCTGTATCCTGTACTTGCTGTGCTTTAGGCAACATCCATTTGAAGATGGAGCAAAACTTCGCATAGTCAATGGGAAATACGTCATCCCACAAAATGACACCCGCTATTCAGTGTTTCATGATCTCATTCGTAAGTTTTCAATGTTAAATTTAATTTGGTGTCTTTATGGGTACACCTTATTATTGACAGTGTTGTATTACTGATAGTTTAATGTTATTGATATGTGATGGTGAATAAGGTTAACTGCAACAGTTTATTGTTTTATTAAAAATTGTAATCCATCATCAAGGAACTTAAAAATTTCAAATGAAACTTTTGGGGTTTTTTAGTGCTACTGCCTGTCTTGCTTAGGATCTGAATTGCTCCATAGGAACAACTACTGTTTTGATTTGGTTTCTCTGGATTTGCGTTAGAAATCCTATTTTCTTTAAATTTCAAATAGATTACTAGAAACTTTAATTCCAGTGCCAGAAATATGCCTCCAACTCCAACAGTATTATGTATAAAGTTACTTCTGAGGTTATTCATTAACTGATCCTAGAGTATATTTGCTGAATTATTCTTAACACTAAATGGTGTTTTTCTTGGATACCTGTTATGATAGTTGTGTTTGGATGTGGATTTAGCAGTTGCTCCAGTCTGTTCACATATTTGATTGCTTATTGGATTGGAGTGCACTGAAGGTATTACTAATCTCTGGGAGAAAAGCTCCAAAGGGTTTCTGCTATATTGTCTGAATCTCCTTTTTAAGGCTCCGCGTTGAAGGTGAACCCAGAGGAGAGATTGTCAATCACTGAACTTGTGAATCAACTGCAGGAGATAGCAGCAGCTAGGAATGTGAATCCTAAATCCCCCATCACAGAGGTAAGTTGCCTCATAAGGAGAGAAAGGAGACCTAATCAATAAGACTCCTCCCTTATCCAGTGGGTGTGAGTACAGTAACATGTCAGAGCAGGTCCCCTGTTCCTTAGTCTCTTGAAAGTTACACAGTAACTTGTTTTGAAATTCCGTTGAATTGATCTGTATCACTTGTAGGATCTTTGAAAATATGTCTTTTAAAGCACAGAGCTTGCATGACATTAAAGGAAGCTGGTTGTAGTTCTTACTGCATGTTGAAAAGCTTCTCATGATCTTGGGTCATTCTTTAGTATGCAAGTGCATACTTTTACTTGCACAGAAAAATCTAATATATGAAGGCTCTGCCTATACTAACCTGAAACGCGCTTAGATGTTCTCTGTTTGATGCTTAATTTGTGCAGTTTGTGATGAATCAGTTAGTATATCTTAACTTCCTGGCTTTCTCCTGAAGGTTCAGTTTGCTTATTCTCACCAAGTAAAAGTAATTTACAAAGCATAACAAGTTGGCTAAATTGGCAAGAAAATACTCACAGTGAATATTAATCTCCTCAGCTCCTGGAACAAAATGGAGGCTATGGAAACAATCCTCAGCCTCGGACATCAGTGACCTCTGTTTCACAGAGCTCCAAGCCTGCAGGACAGCTGAACAATATGTACAATGCAGGTAAGCGCAGAAAGAGACATCATCTTAGTGTAAAACCAATTGCATGTCTTTTATATGGGAAAAAAAAAAACCTTTGGGGGTTTTAGACATTTTGTACAAGTACTAACTATTTTATGTTTCTATCGCTGTTTCTAACCTTGTTTTATTTTTTCCAGGGTTTGGTTGTATGTTGGTACATTCAAACAAATTTCTCAAGTTCATTGCTTGGCAAAATAAAATTCTTTTTTCTATGTAAAATAATTGAAACTAAAATGCATTATTGACCTGTAGAGGAGAGAGAGTTGAAATAAATGAACTAAAACTTGATGACAGTGGCAGATACAGTAGGCAATAACGTTCTTAAGAGCTGTAGTGAAAATATTCTTCAGGTTATGACAAATGAATAAAAATGGCTTATTTTAAACCCAAAACTTTCCCATTCAATGAGGCAACGATATTTGAAAATGTCTTTTGTGAAGAGGATAATTTAAGAGGAGTTTAAACTTAAAAATCTTCTCAGAGGTGCTGTATTTTAACTGAAACCTTGTTACTCTGTGGCCGAAGGTACTGAAGTTAGTATATATCCTGAGTTTGGGGACAATATTGGATCTTTGGTGTAAGGAAGTAACAGTTGCCTTTGCTTTCCAAGAACAACTACTTAACAACAGATGTGTTAGAGCTTAAAAGATAGCAGCCATTCTTTGACTTTTGGTGTAACTTTATGCTCAAGTGGGCTTGTTGGTGTCTAATGGTTGAAGTAGCCCAATAAAGAAACACAGAAGCAATTGCAGGGATTTTGGCTATGGACCACAGTAATTCATTAATGCTAAGGAGTCACTGACCTGACATGTTTATTTTAGCCTGCAAAAGGCTTGTATGAGGAAGAAATACTTCCATAAATCTCTGGGGTCCACCTCTGCCTCCTTGCCTCTCCCCTCCAAAAAAGGCTTTTGACCCCTGTCATAGTTTGAAGTGCATCTGACAGAGTGATCGTAGTCTAAAGCTGTTTACTTTTGTCACTTCCAAAAGACTCGTGTCTGACAGCCTCAAAGGGAAAAAGCACCACCTAAACTCAGTTTATTGGCTGTCCAGTCAGTACTTTCATAAGCAGCCATAGCTGGTACTGCCATAAGCCCAGCTTATCATGGGAGGATTGTGCAGGAAGGACTTAAGGATATGGTTGCACCTTGGAACATCACTGGTGATGAGGATGAGTTGTGGTTCCATCTGAGGAAAAACAGTAGTTGGACTAGCAGTACTAAATAGAGTCAACCATAAACGTCTCTAAAATGACACAATTTAAAGCTGACATACCCATTCTGTAAAAATAGATAGTCCAGAGTTCATTCAGCTGAAAATAGTTGTACTTAATATAGTAAAGAAAATGAGAAGTTTGATAGGCTTATTTGCATCTCATTTCTTATTAAAAGGCAATTTCTGCATCCGTCTTATCATATATCATATGTGAATATGGAACATTTCAATTAATGTAGAAGATACCAAGGGAATATTTCATACTATATTCAGTTTTCCTTCCAGCTTGATATTTCTTGTTTCGTATTACTTGTGATGAATTGCCAATGAGAAAAAGGATATTAATGTTCCAGGGAAACTTTTAAAATGGAGTAATATTTATTGCAGTAATGTTATCTGTGTATCAATTTCTGTGGAAGAACCCAGCTTCCTAATAGAATTATAATCAAAAGGCTGTTTGGCCATTAGTTTTGTGCAAGAAAGAGCACTGTTTCTTGTATACAATCATATTAATAGGGATCTTGTTCTTAACAAGTCACTTAATTATGCCAGCTGCTTTTGAAGCCCTGCATTAAAATGTCTCTACTGGGGGTGCTTAAGTAGATTTGCTAATGATAAGCTGCACTTAAAGTGACTGATAGTAAAGAGAGTCAGTATTTAGCTGCACTGGCAATATGGAATAAATGCTTTACTTCCAGAAATTTTTCACCTTGTTTTCTCTTAAATGCAAACAGTCAATTAAACAATGTGTTATGTAGTTTACTAGTACCTCATGACCACAAGTAGTACTATTTTTTTGAATAGGTCATAGTTAAGGAGAACTTTAGAACTGTGAGCCTTACAGCAAGGCATAGCTTGTATATGCATTCACTTCCAGCTTTGTAGGCAACTTGCTTTAGTATGGAGCCCATTGCAGGATATGACTTAAAGTACAATTATTTTTATTTAACTACTCTAGGCCTGACCGTTGCGGAATGTGACCAGACTTATGGAGGGTTCTTTGATATTCTGAGGGGTGGAACAGAGCGATTTTTCACTAATATTAAGGATACATCTTCTAAAGTTATCCAGTCTGTGGCCAAGTGAGTAAAAAAAAAAAAAAAATTAAAAAAATTAAAACTGTGCTGGTAAGAGTTCTAAATGGAGGGTCAGGAGCTTACTCCAGAAATCATCAAATTCAGCATACTTTTCCAAGTATGAGCTCTAATAGATGGTATTAGAGAGATTGATATTAATAGAAAAGTTACTTTAGCAATTATATACTAGAAATGAGAATGCTGGGGGCAAAAGCCTGTCCATAAGTACTGCTTTCCCTGCTGTATTTTAGATACTGAAAGCTTGGGAGACATCAGCAGGTGGGGTCTGGAGTAGGGTGGAGAGGTATGGAATAGGACTGTCATGGTTCAGAATGAATGAAATGAATTAATAGGTAGAGCCTCCGTGAATAAGAGAGGAAGAAAAAAAGGTGGCGTGGTGAAAGATAGAAATAAAGAGAATGGAGGTGAGAAGAAAAAATGCAGGGAAATAGTGTATAAGCTCTGCTCTCCAGTTCAGTTTTCAGGTGGAGTTCTGTGCTCTCAAGGCAAAGTGAGAGGGTCTGCACTGTTTGTCTAGTTTTCTCTGTGTTACTTGAAAGAATATTGCTGTTCTGGTGTATGTGTTCTCAGATACCTAGTGTGTGATTATTTTTGTCTAATCAGATTTTCAGTCCCATTCTAAACGTTTCTGGTACCTCTATATGATCCGTATTTATCAGTCTGTATGATTCATACCTTCTTAACAAAACTTTATGCAGTGTAAAAGTTTTTTCTTAGTTCTAGGAAGAGCAAGTAAGTCACCACTGAATACCATGTCTGAACTAGAACTTCCTAAGGAATACTGAACCTTGTCTCTCACTAGGGTTTGTGGCCCTTTAATTGGGATACTGCACTATGGCTTGTGAGGTCTATTGCTTGCAACTTTTTTTTCTGTCACTGCATGTAATTTGTGTGTGGTGCCGCTCTAAAATGCGTGTAATGATCTATAGGTTTTGCACCTCCATAGCCACTTCAAGTGATTTTTAGATGTTTGCACTTAAACATTTGTTTAAACTTCCTGTGCATGGCTTAGAAAAGCCAGGACTACGGTTGCAAAAGCCGTGCAGCGTTGGTTTGTCCTTAAGCTTTCTACAGAAGCAATTGGGACAGTAGCATCAAACTTTTCACCCTGGGGAAAACGCACTGACTCAAGAGAAGACAGGGAGGTGTATAAGGGGAATGAACTGTTGCATGATGAAAAGCAGTGACTTGCTAGCAGCTTAGCAGAACTGTAGGAATTCTATGTATGAAGTAACATGATGAGCTACAGCTTTTAAGCAACTGCTCTCCATTTTATCTTTTTGACATGTGTTGTCTTGCAGGCCTCTTTGTACCTGCTTCCTTCTGTGGAACTGATCTTTCTCTCCCCTCCTCTTCAGTCCTACTTCTGTTCCTTTTGTGGTATCTTTTTAAATGAAGTGTACTGTGTGATAAAACATAGAAATATTCTGCAGATTCCTTGCCTTTGACAGCTCTGCTATTTATAAACTCAAAGGTACTTAATTCCTTGTCTTAAATTCTGCCAATTTTGCTTGTATTTAAGTCTTGCAGTGGAAAAATTTCTTCCTTTGTGACAGATAACACTTAAATTTTTCTCTGCCTCTGACGAAGTTATAAGCCCTACTTTCCCTTGCCTATGTTCCTGTATTAGATATTACTCTGATACTATATTTTGATTTATATACTACATGCTTCTCAAGTACTCCTGCACTTCACTTTTTTGTGCTCTTGTCTCCACGTGATGTTCTGGATTTTTGTGCCTCCGTCAGTCAGTTATGTGTGAAGAAGTTTCTTCTTCCTTCTTGCAAGCGGTTTCTTCCTTACCACTGGAAGTTTAATTACCTGTTTGAATTTCATCTTGTGCTGTTTTCCCCTTTCTAGTGGTGGATTAGGACTGTCTAAAATTTACTTTTTAATATGGAATGGCTTATGCTGTGCCTGCACCTTATTTTTATTTCCCTTACCTAACAGGTGTGTGTGGCTTTTTGCTTTGTGTGATTTGCTTTAGTTCCATAGTAAAGTGTAGCGTGCAAGGAATAAACCAGTAACTGCACACACAACTGCATCTGCAGAACTCAGCTGGCAGCTTCTGAAATATAGGACAGTGAGCACTTAGTGTCTGAAAAGACTGTTCAGTTCGCATGCTCTTCTCTACAATTATTTGTTGATTATGGTGACTGCCCAAAATAAGTCTTGCATCTATCTTATTCTTGGAGTTGTTATGCTACTTCTGAATTTCTGTTTAGTGTTCTATGGCTGAACTGTACTCTTGGCACTTTAGTTAGAATCCATTTTTTGACAAAAACGGGAAAGTATTACTAAGACGGAACTTGAGGCTCTTGAGTCCTGCATAGAGCCCCATGGCAGGATCATTTATGCCTTAAATTTGTGTGGAACATAAGGTACTGTTGTGGAATCCTCTAACTGCTTCAAACCTTATCCGGCATGACTACTTTGTGGTAGTGTTTGAGTCTCTATCAGGAATGCAAGTTCATATCTTGTGGAACTTACTAAATATTAGTCAGAAAAGCTCATTACTTTTACATCTTAGTTGTATTAATTACAGAAAGTCACATGTGGATATTTACAAGAATTGAGTAGCTTGTGAATGTAATTGTTTCACCTGGTTTTGGTGTGTAGGTGTTAATGGGTGGGAGTATTGTAATATCCAAATTAGATCAACAAGCCACAGGCCTTTTCCAGCTGAAGTGGGGATCCAGTGCTTCTATGGGCTGTGATTAATTGACAAAGGATTGTCAGAGAGCGTATGTTAAGTCCCGAGGTTCATCATGAGGAGATCAGTCCCTCAGAGATGTTTTGGACTAGTCTGATGGAATAAGGGTTTATATTTAGGTGACTTGTGCACATCCCCTCTGTTGACAGAGCATGTGAGACTGTCAGACTTTTGTTTATGCTCTGCTCTAACATAGACAAATCTTGGTTTTGTGGGAGACCCTCTGTCTTCATACAGCTGCCTTTTTGTTTGCTTGTGTTATCTAAGTGAATTTGATCATTGGGTTGGGGAGTGAAAGGACAGTAGATAATTATGCTAGTGAGAATCAGTTACTTCAGTACTTATTTTCTAGATAGTATTTAACCAATACTGAAAGAGAAACACTTTCCACCTATAGTTTCCCAATGTTCTTTGGTGGCCCTTGGTTCTGTAATATACATTCCTTGATAAGTCTGTCATGTGTATACAGTTCACTGAAATGGTAAAACATGAGTTAGTGTGAGCAATACTTAGGGTTACGCAGGACCTAAGGTAGTCTCAGGTTCTTTAGCATTTAACATGCTTAGTATTTAACGTTCTGTATTCTGCTGAGAGTCCCAGCACTGGGCTTATGTATTCTTAAAATATTTATGCTTTAACCAAGCTGAAGTGTTAATTCTTGGTTTGCATCCACCATAGGACATATCTCTTTTTGTCATGATCATTCTCTGCCTTTACAAACTTGTGTTGTGACTACAGCTGATAACCATGAGGGATGTGAGAATACCTCTTCTACCGTTGCATACTTGACTGCCTTTGCAAAACTCTTCAACATGAGAAGCAGACATTCTGGACAAACTAAAATGTCTCTTCCTTGTCATGCATTTTCCTCACCCGTATCCTGGTTTGAGGTAAAACAGAACCAATTTCCTTTTCAGTAACTTTATTTTTCAGTTAAGCCTCTTCCAGTTCTGAAATTAATGGCATATTCTTCAGACATTGTCTGCTTCCAGAGCGATAAGGCCTGTTGTTTATAGTGAATACCAAGGAATGGTATGCAGAGAGGCTCTTGCTTATACTTACTGCTATAGCAACCAAGGTCAGCTAACTTTGTTATATGTCCCATTGGAGGGTCAGAGTTGGAAAAGTGTAGAGGGGTTTCATCTGTGGGGAGGAGCGGACAGGACAGGTGACCCAAAGCTGACCAATAGGATATTCCATCCCATCTGCCCCTTGCTCAGTGTAAGAGCTGAGGCATCAAAGGGGTCAGGCTCTTTCACCAATGGCTGGTGTCCAAGGAGGACTCTGTCTACCTTTGATCCTGATCCGTGTGTTCCTGAATGCAGTTCTGGAATCCAGTTCCCATCCATCACCAAGTCCAGTCTGGGTTGTTCCCAGTGTGTGCTGGTGATGTGATCATTGTCGTGGGAGCTCAATACTGGTTTTATATATATTGTATATATTTCATCATTTTCGTGATAATATTATTATATTTTCTTTTTATTGTTTTATTATTAATATTTCATTAGTTTAGTTTCTTTTTCAACCTGTAAGTTCTTTCTTCCTCTCATTCTGTCTTTTCTCCTCAAACCACGACAGATTTATTGGTGCCCAACATGAGCCACGACCAGGGCTCTGACAGATTACCTGTATATTTTGAATTCTGGCTTGCTTAGTTGAGAGGGTATCGAATTTTTCCTTTGAGAGTTGTGAGGGGTTGGAAATTAAAACAGGTAACTCACATCATGTTATTCTTAAGCAAAATGTTATATCATGCCTTTATAGGACTTTGTTTAAAGTTATTTGATGCAATGGTGTTTAACTTAAGCACTCCTCATGTTGGAGTCTGTCATCTCATTAAGTAGGCTCTCTCCTTCCTACTTACCATTGCTTATCTGTGAACTGTGAAGTTATTTCCTTTATCTGCAGACAGACTTCTTTCTACAGTGGAAGAATTAGTGTTTTGTAGTTGCTGCAAAAAAAGTTAATTTTTTCTTCTCTCCCATAATAGCCTTTATCTTAGTTCAAATTTGGTTTCTTGTTTATTCTAGTAAGTCTAATAAAGTCTGAAAACTAAAACATGTGTCACAGGCTACTAAGAACAGGAGGGTAAATGAGGGCCATCCTGATTGCTGCCCCAGCCACCTCACTTGCAGGTGTTGCAATCTCCATTGCAGATTCAGGTCAGGCAGGAACAGTTTATAGCTAGATGAAAGAGAACACGGAGCAACAGCAGAGGTTCAGCCCTCTATTGATACAGACTGACCTAGAAGAAAGTACTATTGTGTATGAACACTTAGAGCAGCCTTGCAGTGCATTGTGAAGGGGCCTGATACAGCAGAGCAGCATCTGCAGAGAAGCGAACTTTGTTCCAGCAGATGTGCCCGTGTATGCCTGATAACTCACTCTGCAGCTGTGCGGACCCAACACACCTCTGTTCAATTCGTCGTCTCTTGCTTGTGATGGTGCTGTGCCCTTGTTCAGTTTTTATGCTTATTGAGGTCTGCATCCATACAGGTTGCAGGTGCCCTGTGAAAAGCCATATATAAATGTTTTAAGTATCCAGTGTTCACTGGTATGGAAAACAGCATGCAAAACTTAGGAGCAATCTTGTTTTGCTTTGTCAGAATAGTCTCTTTCAATGAAGACATTATGATCTAGTAATCTAGGGAACAATTAGTTGCCTTTTATTGCTAGCTTTCTTTGCTTCTAAGGTAATTTTGTTTCTGGTTTGAAGCTGCATTAATGTTTAATTTCATGGATCTTTTTGTTGCACTAGGAAGTTGAATGATTAATTCAGTTTTATGAAGCAAAACCAAGTGGCAACAGGTTGATGTGAATTTCAGTGCTGTATTTCTTCCTGGCTCTTCAAAAATAAATTGCAAAAATGGTGCTGTTCAGCTAATGAATAGATGTTTTTCTACTCTTGTGAGTGTAGAGTTGTCAGGAGGAAGATCACTCAGTGTCAGAGTGTTATTTAACTGAAGATGATGTTTTGTATGCTCACATTGTGGCTGTGCTGGTTAGTCTGTCATTCTTTATTCTTTCCCATCTTCAGCTGTTAGTAATACTAGGTAAATATGCACTGTTGTAGAATTTTGTGCTGTAACGGAATCATGGAATTTTCAGAGTTGGAAGGGACCTCTAGACATCATCTAGTCCAACTCCCCTCCTAAAGCAGGATTGCCTAGAGCACATTACTCAGGACTGCATCCAGATGGGTCTTGAATGTCTCCAGAGAAGGGGATTCCACAACCTCCCTGCGCAGCCTGTTCCAGTGCTCTGTCACCCTCACTGTAAAGTTTTTTCTCATATTTGATCAGAACTTCCTATGTTCCAGCTTGTGCCCGTTACCCCTCGTCCTGTCACTGGGAACCACTGAAAAGAGTCTGGCTCCATCCTCCTTAAACCCACCCTTTAGATACTTGTAAACATTAATAAGGGTCTCCCCTCAGCCTTCTCTTCTCCAGGCTAAAGAGTCACAGCTCTCTCAGCCTTTCCTCATAAGGCAGATGCTCCAATCCCTCATATGCTAACTTGTATATTTTGTGAATTTAATTGTTAATTTTAATGTAATTGTATTTAACTTAATTTGCTGGCATCATCTTTTTTTTAATGTTATGGTTTTTAAGTGCAGCTGTTCTCTGGCAAGATTGATGACAACCATTTACACAGTGAAAAGTTTTTAACATCTGATTAAAACTTCTGATTTTCTTTGGGTATTTATTTTGAAAAATGAGAATTCATATCTTATTCGCTATATTTCCCACTAGACTTCTCACTAAAAGGCCTTGAAGTAGCCTGGTATCATCAGAAAAGTGACTAAATATTGGTGTCGTAACATGCTTTTCTGTTTAGCTTAATTAAGCTCTGAAAAATTACACTGAATTTTCCATGTGGGTCACAAGCCAGAAATTCTCCATGCAGTCTCTTGGTTATTTTGCATGTTCTTCTACTCTTATCACCTGCCAGCAACATTGCTATGTAAATGAAATTTCTGCTGTTAATAAGAAAGGAGGGACCTTATTCCTTATTTTTAGTTACAGGGTTTTATCTTGAAATGTGTAGCAATGCTTAGCAGTGTGAAGAATAGACATTTTTGTCACCTTCTTGCCATTTAAAACAATCTCAGTTACCAGTCTGACATGAAACACTCCACTAAAAACAGAGTATCTTATGTTCAAGTCTTACTACTGAAATAGCTCTGAAATCTTCAGAATAAAGTTCAAGGAGTAATAATTAAAGGACAAGGTCACATGTTTTAGGAGACCTGTGTTGCTTTTGCAGTTAAGCAGCTGAATTTTAATTAAGACAGCACAAACATTCTGCAGCTTTTTCAGTTGTAACACGCATAGACCTTTTACTGCAAAACAGCAAGCCTGATGTAGCTGTGGTCTGTTGTTGACGTACCAAGCTGCACTTTTTCAGCAATGTGTGTGTGCTGAGATCCATGCTGCTAATAATGTTGCATTTTAATTTAGACAAATGTAAAAAGCAAAGCTGAATTGAGTGATGTTGCTAGTAAGAAGTTAATATCTGAAAGTGTTCCCAAGAGAAGAGAATGGGTGTGAGGACAGTTTGGTTTTTGCTCTTAAGAGTTCTGTGCTTGTTTCAAGTTGCTGCTTAACCTCAGTGTTACAGCATTGGAGAGATAATGGTTCTTTGTTCTGTTAGGTGTTTTTTATTTTGATATTAATAAAGTTGGTATCATTAGTATGATCTGCATGTTTTCTTGCTTGAAGCTGGTGGGTGTAAGCAACAAATAACATGAGACACTTCTCAATCAGATAAAGGACTATGCTTTTCACTAATTTTAGTAAATCATGATTAGCTCTGAATGTAAATTTCTGCTGCAACAGTTTTACCACTTGATCTATGTGATAAAGTTGTGTCCTTCCAAAGGTGCAGATAGTTTTGGAATAGTGTTTATTTGGCCACTTTGTCTACCTTCTTATACAAGATTTTTCAAGGCTGAGTTTTTTAGTGCTTTGTCTAGTGAGACTCTCAAATTCAGTGTGGTTATTTCAATTTCTCTTGAGACCTTGGGTCATTGTCAGGACACTGGCAAATACTGTTTAATGTCCTTGCTTTCAGAACTGTTGTTCTTGCCTTATCCTCCTCCTAGTCATTGTAAATTCAATAATATTTCAATCAATACCTTCAGACTTCTTCATGTTTAGCAGTAAGCAGTAAGGAATCAAATCATAATGTTTTGTCTTGATGTTTCAAAACTTGAGTGCGGTATCCTAGATCTGGTCTTTCAAGCAGTGTCTTGGAACTTTATAGCGGTATAAAAGTTTTGCTTTGATAGTACCTCTGCATTCCTTAAATAGGTATCATCATCTTGTGATGACATTTTGGTATTCTGTAGATGATATGCCACTGACTTAATTAAGTTTGGTATGTCTAAGCCAAATTCTGTAGGTGAGGTTCTTATTTTGCCAATCAGGAGTGCAGACCTATTGATTATACTCAAGGGGGTTGGCCTGCACTAGGGCTTTTCAGTCTTTTTCTCGAGCTTTTTTGTCCTGCTACATAACAGGTACACTAGGAACAAAAAAATAATAATGCTTTTAAAATAGTAAATTATTGGCATAACGTGGGTGATTAGGTAGAAATGAAGGGAATGTACCTCAATACAAAAAAACCAAAAAACCAAAAACAAACCAAAACCAAACAACCAAACAAAAAAACCCAAAAAACCCCCCAAAAAACCAAACTACCGGGAGATTATTTTTCCAAAAGGCTGCTCTTAGAAATTCTGCACAACTATACGAGAAAGAGATGAGTAGTGATTAATGCTTTGCTTACTATGGGAGTTTTGGCAGTGAATTTTTGGAGGAATGATTTAAATGAGGAAAGAGATTCAGGTACCCTCTATTCATAAGGAACCCGGAAATTGGGCAGCATGGCCATCTGGGCCAGGTCGTAACATGACAGAGTTACATCATGTAAAATGTAAAGTTTCAACAAATGGTCTTTGTTTTTTAAGCATTATGATGTCCTCCATTAAAGATGTTAAGGCATCCTTATTAGGCTTTCAAACTGTTACCTACAATGTTTATCAGTAAGAGCAGGGGCTAGAGGAATGAGTTAAACATTGAAGGCATCTGTACAAAATCCCCAGAGATACTTCTGTTGCAACTGATGTAAATGAGTAACTATTCAAATAAAATGTTTATCCTGAAAATTCTATTCTGAAAACCTTGAAGTGTGAGGTAACAAGCCTCAGATAGAAGAAATGAAACGTTATTCATGGTGGTGGGTGTAGCCTGAGAGACCTGGGTTTTAGACTTACAGCTTGAGTGGTTTTATTTCCCAGTATTAACTCCAATGTGTTCTGTTTCAGTTATGCAAAAGGAGATTTGGATATATCGTACATCACTTCCAGAATTGCTGGTATGATAATTCTGTCTGTCTTAAGAATAATTTCTGATTGTTCTTAATATATGAAAAAAGTGAATACTTCACCTTGTGTTTGTTGTTCTGTCTTCAGTGATGTCCTTTCCAGCTGAAGGTGTAGAATCTGCCATAAAAAATAACATAGAAGATGTGCGGTTATGTCTGGACTCTAAACATCCTGGCCACTATGCTGTGTACAATCTCTCTCCAAGAACATACAGGCCTTCAAGATTCCATAATAGGGTATGTATAGTTTTTGTGTATTTCTGTAAAAGGTCTTTCAATACAATGTCTTGATTATACCTTCAGCTTTTTATTGTGAAATATGTTGAAGGAGGCTGCATAATCAAAAAGATGACAAAAGAGTAAGTATACACACAAGATCAAAGCGTAACCTATATTCTGCTTGTCTTTGCTTTCAATCCAAACTTAACTGATTGAAGACTAATCTTTAATCTTACTGATTAAAGGCTGTGTTTCCTAGGGTAGTGATATCTTTGAAAACATGTATGGGTACCTTACATGTTTCAGATTCAAATGGAGAATACTTAACATACTTAAAACTTACTAAAATGTCAATCTCTCCTACATTCAGAGGTTTTCCTGTATCAAAGGTAGTACTCCTTTGGTGACTGATTTGCACAACCTATTTACTGGACCTTCTCCTTGTCCCACTGCGTACTGCTTGACTCCATATTGGCTCAGCCCTAGCTGACTGCTTGTTGCTACTGCCTGAAGTATTGGTATAGCTTAGCTGAGCTCCAGTAGCATTTCTGCCTGTTTCTCTGGTACTAAAATGAAGATGTTTGCCCAGTTCAGTAACAAGGTAGTGAGGATAGCTTGTTAGGTGCTGAGATACTGGACTTTGGCTCCTACATTCACCTCAGCTGTCCTGTAATTAGGTCAACAGTGGAGACTGTTAGTATGTTGTGAGTTGTCTAGCACTGGCCACATGAGACCTCACCTCAGTCTGTAGTGATCATGTCCCTTCCCCACAAAACCAACTGCCCACAGGAGAGTGTAGAAGCATTATTTGTTACAGGAAACCCCTTTTGGGCCTTATCCTCCTGAGCCATTCTTAGTATTACTTCAGTTATCCACGTTCATTTAAACTGTCAGGCTGAGGTATATTTAATGTATTCTGTCTAGTGCTTGTCGTTTCCTTCCTTTTAAACTTCTAGACAAGACAAAGTATTGTCACACCTGAAAAAATGACTACTGCCTGGTGGAGGTAATCAGCTTCTTTATCTGCATATGATTCAGTACGAGGTTCAGGCAGAGGCTGTTCAACGTGGAACGCAAAGCTTAATCATGCAGGAAACCTCGTACAAAGCAAAATCTTTAGCAATGCTTTTTAGCACAAGATTGCTGGAAAGCCCACTGAGGCTGACAGAGTGAACTGATTTATTCCTCAGCTTACAAAGCTGTCTGTTTCTGTTTAGGGAATGATAAATTCTGTGACTGGCCCATTATTTACCCTGGGGATGTTTTTTTGGTTATGCAAGCCTTTTGGCTATGCAAGATACCAGGGTATATGCCTATACCCTGATATTCCTGATGTATTGATATTGTGAACGGTAATAAGAGCACAGCTAACTCTACCAGTGATCTGGAACTCTTCTCATCTACATTTATCTTTTTGACATTCATTTTCTCTTACAATCTTTGTTTTGCTGGGAAGTAATAGTAGACCATAACTTGTCAAAACATTGTAGGTTCCTGCCCATTTTATTGGCTGGGAGTATTTAGGAAGTGTCTACAAAGCATTGTTGTCTTTTTTAAAAACAAAGACAGACAGCTATTTTATTTGGAAAACAAACTCTTTAAATATATTGGGGAAAATTTCCCTGTCCATCTTTGAAATCCAGCTGCACAGTGAACAATACTAACTGACTTAACTTCATTATTCAGTGCTGGATGAGAGCAGCCACGTAGGATTTTAAGGAAGCTTAGTTTTCCATTAGTGCCGCAAAAGATGATTATGACAAGCCTTAAATTTGATCAGAGGAGAACAGCTTCAGAAATTCTTAATTCTGACGCTTTGCTTAGTAGGTATTTATGAAATCGTATATTCTTGCTTTCTTGCTGTATGCTATCTGTATGGAACTTTTACAAATATCTTTAATCTTGCTTGAACTTACTGGTAGTTTTGAAGTCTTCTCTGCTAATTTTGAATCCTACTTGGAATAGGTTTCTCAAAGGTTGTGTACTCTCCATTGTTCTGCTAACAATAACATTTTGAGCTTAAAACATAGCCAAAGGAAAAGGAGGTGTTGTATGGTGTACCTCTTGTAACAAAACTAGTGTTTGAGTAGAAAGTAAACAGTAAATAAAAAAAGTTCATGCTTTCTTGAGTACACCTAGTTTTCTGGACTGTTTTCTGATTTGTAGCTGTAGTGCTGCAATAGGATTCCTTCACTGCTATTGTAACATTTGAGATATAGTGAAGCGCACATTGAATCCTGACATGAACAGGAATACAAAGGACTGCTTGCCTTAGCTTTTAGTCGTTCAGTGGTGACTTTGTGTAAGCTTTCACTAACGAAAGAACATTCAATTTAAATCTCTTGCAAAGTGACACTTTCTGAAACTGCCCTTTTTTTTTTTTTTATTAAATACTAGAATACAGTGAAAAGCCACAGGAGGCTGTGTGAGACTGTTTCTTTCAGACTTTTTTCCTGAGCTTGGCACAATAATAATCTCATTAAGAATTATTTTGTGATAGTCAGTTCAGGTAATTAATCTCAGGGTAACCAATGAACTGTTTTATCTGGGTAAGAAAACATGTTGCTGATACCAAAATTTGGTCTTACACATTCAGCAACTGGGCTCCTGGCTAAAATGAAATAGAAGAAGCTTGCTTTGTAAGTTGTTTCCTTGGTCCTGGCAGAACATCTGCTCTTTAGGCGTTACGAGTGCTCAAGGATCAGTTTTCACATACTGCATTCTTACTGGACAGCTGATTTTAAGAGTATAGACTCTCAGGAGTGAAGCTGATTATTTGGTAGTGTTTTGTAGCACTAATTGCAGAAGGAATATTACTTAAATGTTGAGGCTTATTGAATAAAGAACAAATGTAAAAGGAAACCAAGTTTTTTCTGGGTTTGTTTTGTTTTGCTTGAGAACATGTGCACAAATCAAGTTGGAAGCTGTTTTACTTTATTTCTTGCTCTAAGAAAATTTCAGATAGTACTTCAGATAGTTCCAAGTTGTTGATGCTTCTAGTGCAGCAGACTATAGAGCAGAGTTTTATTGTGCTTCATCGTATAAAGTGGTGCTTACATTGGAAGATTACTGTTCTTGAGCATCTTGCTTAATTTCTACCTGAAGGTGGCATTGAAGTGTAAAATTGCCTCTTATATACACAGCTTATGCTATGCAAACGTATGTGACTATGTAATCTTATTTCTCACCTTTGCTGTTGCTTTTGTTGCAGGTTTCTGAATGTGGCTGGCCAGCAAGACGAGCACCAAATCTTCAGAATCTTTATAGCATATGCAAGAACATGCATTTATGGCTGAAACAGGACCAGAAAAACGTTTGCATTGTGCACTGCCTTGTAAGAAACTGGCTTAAGTCTGAAGTGCTTTGCTCAATTCAGCTTTTAATTTTGAATAAGGATGCTAGCATCAACTCAGTTTGTGAATGTTACTGGCTTTCTTTACTGTGAGGCCTGGGGGAAATTCCATCCTGCTGTCTTGAGGAGAATTATTTGCATAAATTTTATCCTTAGGCAAATCAGTAGGGTTATGTAGCCCTCACTAACTTGAATGTAGCATAGAAGGCAGTATATAAGAGGGATTAAAGCAAAGTAGCCTTTCAGAGAAAGAATCCGCTCTGCTATTTCAGTGTTTGCTCTAGTTTTTTGTTCTTGTTTTCAGCTTAACAGATGGATGTACACTGCATTTCCCACTACTGTCCATTTAGAATGTAATCTCTATCAGAAGAATTGCAGAAACTGACTATGAGACTTTTGGTGGAACTTGCTTTTGCTGGCAGCAGACTGCTATGGCAAGAAAACTCTTGATAAAGAACCACCTTGTGTCAAACATGGAGGGGAAAAATGAATTTAAAGAATAATCACTGTGCTCAAGATTTGAAAACATGAGGTTACTGTCATGTTTGTGTAAGAGAATTGCATGAGAAATTTTGAGCTTCTTATTTTCCTGCACAGTAAAAAGAGAAACATGACAGCTGTTACAATGCATATGGTGCTGCTGGAAAGCATTCAAAAAACAGTCCTTTGATATGGTATAGTAGTTTATATGGAATATCACTGTCAGAGCGCTAAAAGATGATTTGTTAATCTGGCCAAGTGTGCTTCCTTAAACAGAGTTTTGCAAGCAAAAGATCACTTAATGCCAGCTCCTGAAAACCGATGGGATTTTCATGGCTGCTGTGAGGTTAGGAGTCTAATTCTGTATTAAAGTGATACTTATAGTATCTCAGTATCACATGATACTGAGAAGTGATCACATGATAGAAGCAGAAGTAATGACTTGGCAGCAGTTTTTGTAACATCTTTCCTTTGAAATGTTTTGTTTAAGGCTCCTCATTCATTCCTCAGGTGTAAGGGGATCTTGTGTATATATATAAGGCTGCATGTTAGATGTGATGCAAAGAGCATATACCAGAACTACTAGAAATGGATGACAGCTGCAATATGTGCCTTTGATTTGTCTAGCTGAAAATTTTTGTAGATTTAAAAGCTAGGAAATCTGGGTTGAAAAGAATACTTTGGTAGAGGTAGAATGTTTTAGACTAATACACTTTCTTGGATAACAAAACATGAAAGTTGCTTCTTATAAATACTGCCTCTAGGTGGCCAGGATTCAGAACTACATAGGGCTTCCTGGTCTTTTGATCTTTACTCTAGAGGTTTGCATTAATGCAGTGAATTGTTAGATTTTTACACCGTAATTTGAATGATCCAGTTGAGAACAAGCAGTTGAAAACAAGGTTTAAATGGCAGCTCCCCACTTCAGCTACAGTTGAGTCTGGTCTGGCAATGACAGGGATCTGTTTTTAATGGGCATCCTGTTCTGCTGATTTCACAAGACTGTAGCATATATGCCAGAGGCTGGAGTAACTCCTAGACATCTGCAGTAACCACTTTGCTCTGTGTAATTATTTGGGGCCATGCAGTGATGGTCATCCTTGAAAACTTGCACAGCTTTAAGAAGGTGTGAGTACAAGGTCATCTTGGTAGAACTTAATGGCAAAGAGACTTGTAACGGCAGCACTCTAAGTGTGATTACGTGTTCCTTCAGATAGCTGTATTTGACCTGTATTTAAATGAACCAAGCTAAGATAATTATAGGCACACTAGGAAAAGTTATGCGTAATTTCTTTTATGAAGGTTATTTCTTTTCAGAATAGTTTAGACAGAAAACTCTTCTAGCTTTTTGACTCTTTGTGACAAACTTATGCTCAAAATCTAGCTTTTTCCGATCATTGTTTTTTATTGCTGCCTTATTGATTTTTTTTTTTTAATGCCTGAGGATTGCCTATTTATGTAGCCAAGATTCATTATCCTTGTAAAAACATACAGGGAAAAATTGAAATTCTTACTCCCATCTAGAGATGAGACAGTGTTTCTTTTGCTCCCATTCTGCAACTTATCAAGCTTCTTTCTGAAGTGCAAGATTCTGTTATCGGATTTGCTTGGTAATGAATAAGATGCTCTTTATTTTGAATTATGTATTTCTGGTTGTCAAGTGATCTTTAAAGTCTTGTAAAGTTGTCTTCTGACTTTGTGCCACAGTTGCAAAGCGTTTACTGTGACTTGCTTGCTGACCTCTTTGTACAATGATTTTTTCCCCCCTTGGTGTGGTGCTTTAGTTTGGAGCTGGCTTTGTAACACAAGCGTACATAAGTCACTGCTTGTCATGCTGATCAATGTTGTTTCATTCTTCCTTTCTGTTCATTAATGTTTTGTCCTAAGTGTGGGCATCTCAGGGTAGGGACCATGTTTTTTTCCATCTGTCTGAAATTTAACTGAAAAGCAGGGTCCAGCCCATAGAATCATAGACTAGTTTAGTAACTTCTGGAAATCATTGGGCTTGCTAGTTACACCAGCAGTAATAATATTAAATTGCTGAACTACTCTTTAAGGCACTGGCTCTTACGGTGCTCACAGACCTTCTTTTAATTCATCTAAGTAATGGTTAGAATAGATGCCTAGCTTTGAAAGAAATGCCTGTTAAAACAAGTTGAGGAAAAGCATTTCCTTCTTCCCCACTTCCATGCTCATATGCCAAATTACTACAAAAAAATACGTTTGGTGTTGTTAGCAGAAAAACTTGAAGTCCTGTTCTGTCAGCCATTACCTCTTCTGAATCTTCAGTCTGTTACAGTGTAGGCACGAATCTGGGATGTGTGTAGCTGTAGTCCCTGCAGAAAGAGGTTCAGTGTTTTAATTTCCTTGTCTTAGTTTTATTAATCTATTATTAAGCTATTAATCTCAGGCAATTTTAGTAGAAGACTGAAGAGTTTGGTGTGGCTTAGTTCTTCTGAATCTTGGGACTTCTTTTGTAGTGGAAGTCCATGGTTATCAGCTAAAAATAGCATTGAATGGGGGTTTCAGGTAGCAGCCAGGAAACAAAAACAGGTATTAGTGATAGCAAGGTAGTAAACATCAATTGGAAATGTCAAACAGTGTTAAGCTAAAGCAATTATTCACATTTGGGGTGGCAGATATGTAATTTCTTTCGTATTGTGTGAAAATCAAACGAAAACATTTTTTTCAGATACAAACTTCAAATCTAATGATTGCACTAGACCTTGGATTTCATTACTTTAAATAAGGAGATCATGTTCTTCAGTAACTTCTGTAATGCTTTTTCCATTAGGTTTAATAACAAAGTTACAATTATATTTTTTTTTTTGTAGGATGGAAGAGCAGCATCTGCTGTTGTAGTTTGTTCTTTTCTGTGTTTCTGTCGTCTCTTCACTACTGCTGAAGCTGCAGTTTATATGTTCAGTATGAAACGCTGTCCTCCTGGTATTTGGCCTTCTCATAAAAGGTACAGTATCAGTCTGTAGGGTACTGTTGAAGCAAGTAGTTAGGAAATTGTGAATATGCTACTATTTTTACAGGATGCTTCTTAGGAAGGAAAATTATTTCAATAGTGTCTGTTTGAACAGAATAGTTGGAAAAACAGATGTATCGTGATTAGAGAAAATAGTCATGAATTTTGTGAGCCTTTAAGTTAGTCATGATGTTCTTATCAAAAGTGAGTCAAGTATGACCTGTAGTGGAACAATGTTAGGAGTAAAAACAAGGTTATGCAGTGCTTTTGAATGCTCTGAAGTATAAAATCCTCTTCCATCTGTGTAGGACTTATTCCATGTTTACTGGTTTATTACAGTACTGTGTCATAACATTGCAAGTTCTGTGGAAAGACCAATAATGGTTTCTGTCAGTCTTTTATGTTTAGGTACGAATGCCTTCTGCTTTTAAAGGAGTACATGCAGAGTTGACTTTCATATACTTTGACAGATGTTTTAAACTAATCACTTGATTTAATTTGATAGATCTTACAGCAATAAAGTCTCAGTAGCGAGTGACACCGGTAGTAAGGGTATTTCCTACAAAACCAGTTAGATTTGGAAAGGCGAGAAGTAAGGATTAGTTAAGTGTAAATGACAGATTTACTTTTAGTATATGTAATGGGTCCTCTACAAGATAACTTATATTAATGAGGATAAATTTAAAGGCTTTAGGAAGCTTTGAGCTACTAACTTCAGGACTGCTGTGCAACTTGGATCCATTACGTGTAAGACACAAAATAGTTCTAGTTTGGCGAAGCCTAGTTTGGCCTTTGGAAAGATTAGGCTAGTTTGTTTTACAAGGGAATATATGTAAAACTACAGACCTAAGGCAATGTCTGGAGTTGTCTGGAAAGTGGGACACAGGTGCAGATGACTTCATATGCAGTGCTGTATTCAGTTTTCTAGGCATATTTTTCTGTTGTGATACAGCCACCGCGCTTTTGTACAGAAACCGTGTTGCTGTCCTTAAATTGAGAGGCTAGCTAGGGATCTTAAATATTTCTCTGTGTTTCTATTTCATTTTACTTCTGTGAAATTCTACCAGAATTGAAAATCTGTTTGCTGGAAGTGCTGTAAAAGTGTTCCCAATGTTTTATTGTTACCTTTTGTCACTGCTTAGTGGCTGGATGTGAAAAGAAGTAGCTCACCTGTGTGTTCACCCATCTTTAGAGTTTGGTTCCCTGACTAAATGCGTACCTTTTGGTTTTTGGCAGGTACATCGAATACATGTGTGACATGATGGCTGAAGAGCCCATTATTCCTCACAGCAAGCCCATCCTTGTCAGATCAATCATCATGACTCCAGTTCCTCTTTTCAGTAAGCAGCGTAATGGCTGCAGGCCTTTTTGTGAAGTTTATGTGGGAGATGAGAGAGTAACTACCACCTCCCAGGAATACGACAAAATGAAGTAAGTACAGGTTATGATTTGCTCTGAAACAGCACATTATGTTTTTCTAGACTAACTTAAATATGAAGTCTTCACTGTGAGGAGAAAGCATGATTTTGCATGTGCCAGTTGAGCAAAAAACTTCTTTAACATATGGAACAACTCCTCTGTCTTGAAAGAGCTGATCTTGAAAGAGAAATCACGGGGAGGAGACAATGTGGTTATAGCAGCTTGGATCTGTTTCTGCAGAAAGTGGGGCTGATGGTGGGGTGGCACAGTGGTCACTGGGAAGCAGAGGTGAGCTAGACTCTCTTTCCTCTCACTCCGTGTGGTATAAGCTAGGAAGACTGATCCCTGGTGTGCATGTACTGAATTGAACATCATGTCTCAATCATGGAAACAGTAAGGATGTCCCAGGCATGCCAGCTGTAAAGGGAGTGCTTATTAGCCCCTGTACAGTTGTGTCTGCTATTGTAATACAGCACAGGAATTGCAAATGGTACTAGCAGCACTGGGTGTGGGTAGTCACAGAGGAAAGATGAGAGAATACCAGAGTCTTTCTAGCTTTCCTGTAAATCCAAGCCCTGTAAGCAGTTTAGTGAATTTGAAGAGAGCAGGAACAGAACCAGGTGTGGGGTCTTATAATAACATTTTCCCCTGTTTTTCTCTACCACTGTCCCTCAGTGGGAGTCCTAACGTATCACAGCAATGCAGCTACAGTTCTCTCTGCACGTTTCTTTGGAACAGCTTTCTTCATAGTATTCTCTCTTGCATTTCCCAGCAGCTCCTTGAAGACATGTTTCTCCCATATTTGATTTGAGAACTGTGGGTCTAAATAAGTCTGTTGCTCTGCTGTAGGCAACTGTTAATCTTGTTCTTTTTAGACCAGCTTTTGAGTTTTAATTATTTAGAGCAAATTCTTTAACAAGAACTTCAAGCGCATTTTCATGGCTTGCTATTGAAGAGCTTGGAAACACCAAACTAAACGTAAGGTAATGCACTATTTTTTTTAAATGAAATTAAATGTGGTTATGTTTCTTCTTCAGGGAGTTTAAAATTGAAGATGGAAAAGCAGTAATTCCACTAGGCATAACAGTCCAGGGAGATGTTCTTATTGTAATCTATCATGCCAGGTCAACACTAGGAGGCCGACTACAAGCCAAGGTAACGATAAATTTGGCAGCCTAAGTGGAGGATTTGCTTTTTCTTGTTGCAGTTTTGTATCAGCTTGTATTTGTGATCTCATTAAGTACATGGCTTTATTTGCTATTCTTTCTTCAAAGAAATGTGTGAGGTTTTCATGTACTTAGGAATTCAGCCTTTTCAAGACCAATTAAGTATGTCCATTCTTAGTGCTCTGCATTTATTGGTAGGCATTTCTGGAAATTACTTCAATAGTGATAGTTACTATATTTTCAGGAAGACCTCTAGCCAGTTTTTTGAGGCAGTGATTGTTAATCTGTTAAATTGCACAACAAGCCAGAACTTCTTAGTTCTGTACACACAAACTGGAACCCAAGGGAAAATACTACTCAATAGAAAAGTGGAATTCCAGGGACTTCCTGTACAAAACAGGCTGGAAAAATTCCTGTGGTTTTGTACCCTATTTCTAGAGCCAGGTTGAGTTTTTATAACTGTTTTTTCTTACTGGTCTTTGTTCTCCTAGGGAGAATGCACGTTTCAAAAAAATCACAAAAAAACTTGCTAATGAAGCCTGTCTTCAAATTTAAAGCAGCATTGTTGTTTGTGGGTTTTGGTTTTTTTTTTTTCCTCCAGATGAGTAACACAAATTAAACTTGGAGATCTGTATAAAAGATAGGAAGGGGAAGTGCAAAGTTTAGGATAACTTGGAGCATTGTGAAAATTGATCCAGAGGTTCTGCAGACAGTGGAGGAAACATGGGGGAAACAAGCATATTCATACATATCTACTATTACTGAAATAAATTATTTTCCCTATGTTTTTTCTGCTTTGTGTGTAGGAAGATGAGTGTCAAATCTTGTCATGTTGCAGAGGTTCCAGACTTTCTTAATGTCCCTACAGTGCTATGGGCCAGAACTTCCAGATCACCCTAAAACTGAAAGCTCAGTGAAAAGATTCTCTAATGCACAAAAGTAACTAGTGTGTGGTTCAAGGTCATCAGCGAAGAAGGCATAGAACTGGGGAAAATTCAGCTGAAGTTAGCTTATACTCCTTGTGCAATCTTAGTTTCACTGATGGGGTTTTTTTATGTGGTTTCTGTAGCATTTATTCACTGATCAGAAAAGGTTAGAATTTTCTCATCCATCTGCTGTAACACATGATACAGTAACACTGTTTGTGATGATCCTGGTTTGGAGCTTTGATGGGTCAATATTCTAAATTGCCCCCTGAAGCTCTCTGCAGAACTCTTAAGGAGATGAACTACCACATTTCAATATTGGTATTAAGTGCCTAGAGCTGGTCTTTGTGATTGTCTCCCACTTGCTTACAGTTAATTTGAGAGAGGATATAGTTTATCTCCTAGGAAATGTCTTGCATAGCAGACAGAAAACTGATTTAATAGAGCGTTCGGGTTTTCATATGTAGTTCAGCGTAGGGATGGATGATCAGAGAAACTCTGTCCAGTGTGCCCATGTTTTTTGTACTGAGGAGCCAAGCACTGGACACAGGACTTCAGATGCAGCCTCACCAACGCTGGTTAGAGGGGAAAAATCACCTCCCTCAACCTGCTGGCAGTGCTTTCCCTGTTGCTTGACTTCTGGTTATGGTGTTCAATAAATGCTCATTTACAAGGAAAGCTTTCATAATTCAATTTTAGTCTATCATATTTACTGGACTGTACTGTGTGACTTCCTTTGTGAAGGACTGGGAAGACTATTCTGCGTGTGGTGTAGCTAAAGCCAGGGAAAAAATACATTGTGGATTTATCATTTTGATGTAATTTGGATTTGTGCGAGACCAGGAGCTACGTGAATCTTCTATGGTAGCATTTTCTGGACTCTCGCATATGCTGATCAGGCATGGGAAAGTAGTTTTTCCTGTCAACAGAAGAAAGAGTTGGGAAAGTTGAATGGTTATAATGAATTGGTTTGGAAAAGCTCTATACAATCTGGGGTGAATGGTTGACTTGAAGTTGCACAGGAAAAAGAACCCTGCATGTCTTACGAAGTGTCCTTTTAAATGTGCTACATTTAAAACTCTTCTGAATGAAATCCTTTATGTATGACGTATATTTCTTGATTAAAGTATTGCACAATGAGTTTTTCTGAGTGTATGTTATTTAGAAAAGTAATAAAGGTCATGCAGTCTCAACCTGTAGAACGGGGTCTGGAAATATTTAATAGACTCTGATAGTCTGTTTGAGGTTAGTGGTGAGACCTATCTGGTTCAAGGTATTTTGATTTGTTTCTGGCAGTAATGGATTTACTTATGTTCTGTCTTAAACTGCATTTAAGTCTATCAAGATGAAGTGTACATGGAGTTAAACTGAAATAGTAGAAAAACAAACACTGTAAAATATTTTAATACTGAAAATACTTTGCATTATAGTAAAGGCAGAACACTGTGTGTACTGTTCATGTAGACTTAAGCAGTTTCCCTGTATTCCTTGTTTTCAACAGATGGCTTCGATGAAGATGTTTCAGATTCAGTTCCACACAGGTTTTGTGCCGCGAAATGCCACCACAGTGAAATTTGCCAAGTATGTTGACACCCTTTTGTAGAACACTGGAAGAAGTTTTCTTTGAAACTGTTTAACCTGTCAAACCAACATATGGTGGGGGGCGGAAATATAGTCCATGTAGGAAGTAGATGACTTTGATTCCAGTAAGATTCTTTTGTTTTCTCATCTCAAGGAAATTGAATGTTTTGTACATGATACAAAAAAAAATTTCTGTACCAAAATACCACCTGTTTAAAATATATGAAAAAAGTAAACAAATACAGTGTGTTTGAACCCTTATACTAACAGCTTTAAAGTTTTGTCTTCGACTGCGCTGAATTTAATCTAGTTAGCCATCAGTATCAAGAATCTACTTGTATGCATCTTTGCAGGTATGATCTGGATGCCTGTGATATACAAGAGAAATATCCTGATTTATTTCAAGTCAATCTGGAAGTAGAGGTGGAGCCAAGAGATAGACCTAGCTGTGAACAGCCACCGTGGGATAACATGAATATAAAGGGACTGAATCCCAAGATCCTTTTCTCCACCCGAGAGGAACAACAAGAGATTTTATCAAAATTTGGTAACAAATCTCGTGAACAAATAGAGAACATGATAAAGTTTCTAATGTACTTAGTGTTTGAGGCTTTTGTTTCACTTCTGACATTCCTTTAAGTGAAAGACATTTAAAAGGTGTTTTTTTGTAAATATCACTTAAAAATTTGCATTGTATGAAGGAGTATAAATTATCCTTCAGTAATGGATTATAATTATTCTTGTCTTACCTCCACTGTCATTACATTTTCTTGCTTTAAAGCTATGAATATGCTATTTGCAGGGATTTTAGCAAATGGAATTGTGACAGGCAAGATTTGTAGGCAAAATGTCTTGAAAGAGCTATATTTGGCTAAACTGGCACCATTATAATTTCAAATCCTCACAAATGATCTTAAGTAAAAATGTTTCTATTGAGGTCCTTCTTATGTATAGCCAAGCAATGTAATTCAATTTTGCAACTTTTCATAATGTAGTCCAGCAGACATTTAATTTTTTTAATACTACATATTTGTGCTTCACCTGTAGATGACTGCGTTAATTCCAGTTAATGCTATTCAGTATCTTTCTTCTGCTGGTATTAGTAATTGGCTTTGACATTTTCAGTAAGGCTCTTAAACCTTCTCTGTGCTTCCAGAATAAAAAGCATGACAGAGATTATTGTGGTGATTTTAGTACACCATACATGAGATCTTACTCTCTGCTCTTAACATGGTACACCTTAAATTACATTTCTTTTGATACAAGGTAGTTGCTGCTGTCTTGTCTTTTTTTTTGTGGGATATGTTGGGTTTGTATTATGATTTAGGTCTTTTCTATTTAACTTAGTTTATATAGATTTTAAAAATCCTACTGTGAACACAGCTCAGGTCACTGAAGTTAGGGTGTTTCATTGATAATGAGGATCTGTAAAAATTACTCGTATTTTTTTTAAGTCACTTTCTTTTCCAATTGACAAATTGAATGTAAGGGTTTCAAATTCCATTGAAAATATTTCTTAAAACTGCTGGGAAGGGAATAGGACAAAAGCAAAAACTTGCCTTATTAAAATGAATGGATTTGCACTATTTCATTCATCATGATCTTTCACGTATGTTTTGAGACAGACTATTTCAGCATCTCTGTGAGCTACAACTCAGCATGTGGAAGGAGAATGAAAAAGTGCTGTACCAGTTTGGTATTTAGATTTAGGAAAAAAAGCTTTTTCCCAAGCATTCATCCCATTCTTTTGAAATAGTCGATGAATACATATTAATTTAGGGAGTCTTCTTATTTGCCTTGAGGAAACCTCCTTTTTGAGAGATGATATAGCAGGTAACTCGGTAAGCAGTAGGTAACTCAGCCCAACTCAGTCTTACACAAAAGTCACTTAATGTCTGATCTCAGTAAAGAAAGAAATGTAAGGAGTAGTTAATCACAGCACACAGTGTATTACATAACTCCTTTGAGATGTTTGTCAACAACTTCATGTTCTTCTCTGGCTTTACACTCTGTTTTCTATAGCTGCATTTGCTCTTTTCTTTTGTTCTGTTCCTTATTGCAGATGTTGTTCATAGCCTTGCATATTTTAGGGGATGGTTGGTACAAGTAGGGCGTGAATTACATTTTCCTACAAATGTAAATAGAATGCTTGAGTGTTTTGCTATGAGTCTGACTTAATTTAATGTTATAGTGGAAAATAGGGTCTTACCGGTATTTGCAGTTGAACCATATTTAATAAGGGTAATTTCAAAGGGGACTGGGGGTGGAAATTTGCCTTTGCATGGTAACAGATACTTTGAGATAGTTGTCTTGCTATAGCAGTCAGTCTGCAAGTCAAATACCAGATGCTGTGACTAGAACTGAGTTTTAGAAGTTTCTCTTACAAGGGTTCTGGCTTAAAATCTATTTTATAGGGAAACCAGAGCTGCCTAGACAACCGGGTTCAACTGCGCAATATGAAGCAGAGGCATCCCAGCTGGAGCAGTCTTCAGAAAGTGTGCCTACTGATACAGAATCCACACACAGCAGTAGTACTGATGCAAATAACTTCTTTCATTCTCTGGACTGGAAAGGTACAGGTTTTCCTCTGAAGTAACTACTTGTTGTGTGTTTGTCTTGTATGCTTTCCAATGAGTGCTTCTGCCTTCTCATGCAGCAGCAAACGCCATTTCACCAGCCCATGAGAAAAAGCTATTTAAAGAGTGAGCTCTGCAGGTTAACAAGTGGTCATTCCGCTTCATTTGGATAAACACCAAGTAATGTTTTTTGGTACTGTGTGTAACTTAAATGCTGAACTAAATTTTTCTTTTTCTGCAGAAATCTTAAAGGTCTGCAAGGAAGCCTTTGCATTCCCACAGACCGACTTAGGCTGGCTGAGGAACAGAGGAAATAAAGTAGACTAGCTAGTGGGGTCCAGATCAGTATGTATGGACTGAGAAAATATAACTTTATAGTGCATGTATAGGTTCTTTTTCTGGGTTTTGCTTTGTTGGCAAAAATGTCAGTAACTGCCTATGCTGTCATTGAATGGCGCAGCAGTTACTGAGTGGTAAGTGGTACGATGTCCTGTGATGAATGTCCAAGTCAGTCTTATTTTGAAAAAAATCATAATACCTGCCCTTGCAGAGTGGCAAGTATAGTAGTGAGCTGCCTCTTTGCCCGCCCTATACAAAGAGGTGGTAGGCTATAGTTAGTCCTTCTTTTTTATCAATTCTTTTGTGAGCTTTGATTAATTAAGGATTGATTTCATATGATCTCACCATATAACTCTGTCTTATCCTACTTGACAGAAGAATTTTCATAACCTAAAGCTGTTTTCTTTTTATTCAAGAAGGAAAAGGTCTGGACACTGGAATAGAGGACAGTTCGTCTAAAAATGATCGTGTTCAACTATCTGATGACAGGGAGGAGAGTGAGCCTTCAGATGAGGAATTCCCTGCATTTCCAGGTGAAGAAAGTACAGTAATTGTTGATGAAAAAGACTCTATTACTACAGAAGGAGAGTTGCTTTTTGAAGCTCCATCTACGCTGTTACAAAAATCTCTTCCTGAAGAAAATGTAGACTTACTGGGATTAGACTCTGATACTTCACCAGAACAGAAACAACCTGTCTCAGAAATAAACTCTTCATCAAGTAATGCAGACTTGTTGAACAATCTTTTTGTGGGTAATGCATCACAGATTTCGGAAGAGCCCACTGGAGATCTTCTTGGACAAGGAACAGATTTCTTTTTCAGCGGTCAGTGTCAGGGTACTCAGGGTACGTCTTCAGCAGCAGCCATGTCTTCAGGTATGTAAATTTAACATCAGTACTCTTTGGCTGGCTAACAAATAGATATTGTTGCTTGCATTGTGCTTAGAAAATGAATACCATGTTTTGATCTGTACTCTGAAGACATGTTGGTCTATAGCAAGAATTGCATAGAATAGGTATTTTTACTACTTGAAGGAGAGAAATTACTGTACTGTATCAAGGTATTTTGTTATTTTGCCAATATCCTATTAGCTTTAAACCATGTAAACAGAAAACTACCAAATTTCGAATTAAAAGAGATTCAGTATTCTTAAAGAATCCATAGCTTCCCCTACATGTCATATGCTAGATCCTTTTCTAAATTCAAGTGTAAATAATTTCTCTTGCTAAAGCATAGAATTATAATAGCTTCATGCTTTTTTGCACCTTATGTAAAGCAATAGCATTAGATGTGGTACAGAGCTGCGCTGCTTAGGTCAAATGTCTGCGTGGGATTTTTCGGTGTTAATCATGTAAGACTGCTAGGCAACTGGAAATCCTGTAGATTACTGTTCAAATCAGTAGGATAACAGTACTGCTAAAGGGTGTTTTCTTGCTGTTTTTACTGATTATGTTGCCAGCTTTGTATCCTGCATGTTAATTGCTGCTATCTAATAGATAGCAAGTTAGATACTGCTACCTATTTGGTATTTAAAAAAGGTGGTTTAGTTTAGAAGTTCTGTTCCTCGTATCAATGGATAGTTTGCTCTCTCTCACATGACTAAACTTTTGGGAATAGTAATTATCTGACTGAAGATAATTCAGTAAGATTCTTGGGAAGGTTTTTTAGCCAAATTGTCCGGGAAAATCTAAAGTTTTAGCTTATTTGCACAAACATAATTCACTTGGTCTAAAAGCTTTAATCTCCATACAGCTGCAAAGTGTTTTTGTAGAGCATTTAGGTGATTTCAAATATTTCTTTCTTCTGAAGCAGTTCAGTATTGAACTTTGTTTCTGTGGTCAATGAGGAATCACTTAATTTACCTTTTTTACATAGGCAAAAGTCTGTGAAAGAGACTTTTTACTTTAATTTTTTTTAGCTATTCCTGCCTTAAAACACCTGGGCAGTAGTCATGTATGTATTTCATTCTACCTTTGAATTGGATGAGAGAGATAATTGCAGAAGTGAGGATATTTGGCCATCACCTCAGAATGTGCTAGGACACTATGGCGAGGTTATTCCTTCTTGTCAGGTTCTGAGTGAATCTGGCAGGAGTCCCTGGGTTTTTAAGGATTTTGACCCTAGAGGGCAGCAGAAACAGGAAGATCTCAAGCCGTGATTCCACCTGACTGTCACATGTTACCCCATGCTGACTATAAATACTCTTCCAATTAGTTTTTTCTTCGTTGTGATCATTAGAGACCTCTTGAAAGCCTTGCTTCTGTTGGTTTTCATTCTTGAGTTGACGGTGCTTTCTGCCTCAGAGTCGCCAATGCCTTCAAGTCAAAGTGGTAGTATGAATGTTTTACTTGATGTTCTTTTTAGTAGTTTAATAGTCTGTTTTGTTTAAATTCTTTGGAGGTGTGGCATTAGAGCATTTAAATGTAATTCTTCTGTTCGTATGCAGATGATAACTCAAATTTAAGGTGTCTTACATGGATGAAATTAACAATGTTATTGCATGTATGCAGCCTTGCTGAAGATTTGTGTTTAAAGACGTTGCTGTTCATATTGTGTATGGCTGAAATACTTTTTGTATCAACATGAAAGTACAGATGTCTAGAGAGAGGGACAGATGGTGATGCTTTGCCACGAAAAATTCTTGGAAGGCTGCTGCAGTTACCAACATGAACTCTACTTTTTGTTTGTGCCCCGAGAGGAGTAAGGCTTTTTCAACTTTGTTTATTCTAAAATTTGTCATAAGATAATTTTGTTTTCTGCTTCTTTTTTAGCTGATCCTTTTGACCCATTCACAATGTCATCAGGTTCAGAGAATCAAGCTCTGTCTGGTCCAGACCTCTTTGGGGACTTTCTTAATCCGACCTCAGCATCTACAGCTAGTACAGTTCCTTCCATGCAAAGTTCAATTCCGCCTTCTTCCAGCTCAGATTTCTTAAATTTAGGTAAGTGTGCTTCTGGTGTTCTGTTTCTCAACAGTTTCTGCTGCTCTGTGCATTTGTCTTTCAGCTTAGTCAAGGTGGATTAGTGTCTTATTAGATCCACTTGTTGTGGCTGCTGTTTTAATTAGCTCTGTGTTCAAGGAACGTGGATATAAATGCAACAAGTAGCAAGGGATTCCTGTATAATGTCATGCTAATATTTATGATGAGAGAGGATTTCTAGCATTGCTAACTTTCTGTTAGGAGCTGGAGTTTCCTCTGAGAGCCCTTAGAACTGAGGGTACACAAACACCTGCAAGCTTACTTTCTAGATGGCAGGATGCTATTTTGATTCTATTCAGATTTTAAAGATTTTCTGGAAGCCTTGGAAAAAAAAATGAGCAAGTCAGTTATAGTATGGACAGTTCTTAAAATGCAAGCTGAGGCTAGCTTGGACCTTCTTGACCTCAATGCATTCTGGTAATATACTTACAGAGTACATTATGTAATACTCTAATCGTATTTGTTTCATTTAATTTCTCTGATGTATTCTTGGTGAAGCCTTTTCCTCTTGCATTTATTTTAAAATCTATTAATCTTTAGACAAAAAGCTTTGTGATATGTTTGGTCTTCCTGTATCTCCATCCTAAGCACGTTATTTCCAAAGTGTTACTATATAGAGCTTCTAAGCATGCTCATTCTTTAAAGAAAAACATACCCTTGAAAAAAATCAGACTTTCAAAGAAATGTGTGGGTCCTCTCCATGGGGATGGGAGTTGTGGTCAGTCTGTAACAGCTCTTCTCTGCTGCTGTTTCATCCCCACACGGTTCCTCTGCTGCCATGTGGGTCCTTCCCAAGGTATACAGTCGTTCAAGAACATGGGTCTCTCTAGGGCACAGACCTTCAGGAGCAGACTGGTCCAGTGCGGGTTCCCCAGGAGCCTGCTGCTGCGTGGAGTCTTCTCCATGGGCTGCAGCTTCATCCAGGGCATGTCCACCTGCATGGGGTCTTCCACAGGCTGCAGTGTGGATATTTGTTCCACTGTGGTCTTCTCTATGGGCTACAGGGGAATCTCTGCTCTGGCACCTGGAGCACCTCCTTCCCCTCCTTCTCTGCTGACTTTGGTGTCTGCAGGGCTCTTTCTCTAACACTTTCCCCACTCCTCTCACAGCTGCAGTGCCATGTTTTTCCAGAGGCACCAACATCTTGGCTGAGGGGCTCAGCGGTGCCCTGCAATGGGTCTGTTGCAGCTGACTGTGCCCGGTATGGAGCAGCCCAGGCCTCCCCTGCAGGCCCCCACTTATAAATCAGAGATAGTTAGGAATAATGGTATCATATTGCTTACCCTGAATCCAGGAATGTTTTCTTCCCAGAGCTTATTGCACGCAGTTTTGGGTTGCCCCTCCTTGTTAGACGGTGTAGTTGACCCTGCCTCTGAGTGATGCAGTCTGAGTGTTAGCTACAGAGAAACTGGGTAAAGAAGACACAGTATTTGCCTGGCTGAGATAAGGGCTTCCTCTTTGAAATAAAAGGCTAGCCAGCTGATTGTCCCCTCTACCATGTATTTAAGCCTTATATTCCAGCTGTGGCTGATGCTGCTGAGAATTTGCTTGCTTCCTTTACAGCATTTTTCGTTCTGTCCTATAGATACAGCAACAGCTGTATGTTTTAGTTGTATACTTGTACAATTGCCTGATTTTATGTCACTACATGAGGTTATCAAACAGATGATAACTTTTTTCTGTTCAGTAGAAGAATTGATCAATACTGATCTGTGGAGCCATCATCTCAGCCAAAATCTATCTCTCTACAGAGGCAGGGAACTCTGGAGATTATCTAGTTGACCTGCTCAAAGGAGAGTCAAGTAGAGCAGGCTGTTCAGGACCAAGTCCTTGCTGATTTTTATTATTTCTGAGGAGGCAGACTCTACAACCTCTGTGGGCAACCCGTGCCAGTGTTTAACTACTCTTTCAGGAAAAAAAAACTACTTCTGTTTAAATGGGGTTTCCTGTGTTTCAGTGTGTGCCCATTGCCTCTTGTCCTTCCACTGGGCAGCACTGAGAAGAATCTGGCTCAGTTGTCTTTACTTCTTTACATTAAGTATTTATACGTATTGATAAGATTGTCCACCCCCAGCTGTTATCTTCTGCAGGTTAAACAATACCAGCACCCTCAGCCTGTCCTTGTATCAGAGGTGCTCCAATGCCAAATGATAGAGAACTCTTATGTACTAAATTTAAGTTCGAAAAATATATAAATGTGAATTCCTGCTCTCTAAATGTTTACCGGCAACCTCAAGGAGACCACCATAAATGTGAAGCTGTTGGCAACATTTCAACAAGTACAGAAGAAAAAGAAAAAACATTTTGACATATGACTTCAATGCTTATTATTGTTTACTGTTTCTGATTTTGGTTGATAACTTGCATCCTGGTAAATGCTTTAGCGTACCTGCTGGTTTAATGTAACTTCTGGATCTTTCTGTCAACATAGGGAAAAGATACTTAAAATGTACTCATCTTCTCTTCAGTCTACTGTTATACAGTGGTTTTCCAATATTTCCTCTGTTGCTATGCAGGCTTTATAAACCCTGTGGAAGTGGAGGAATTGGGATGACATTTCATGCTTCTTTATGTTTACCTTTTGAGTGACAGCTTTTCTATGTTTTTAGCTGAAATGAAATATATATTTGAGCCTTTAGCATTCCAGCCAGTCACAGGTATCAATTTTAGCAAGGAAGTTAGGAATATTAAAGTTAGGAATATTAATAGCTGTAATGCTTTTAATGTAAATGAGTGAGTGTGAGTGAAACAACATGATAAGTAGTAACTGTGGAAGAAAGGGCAATGACAAATGGCGTATTTGGAAGAACTGTGTTGAGTGAGCAGAAGAAAGTGCAAACCTGAGGTCATTAAAGTGAGAGAGAATTTTAAACTCACTAAAAATAAATTAGTAGTAATTTCAGTGTTCATTCAAAATAAGCTGCAGCAATGAGATATGGTGAATCTACTGCTGGAGCAGTAATAAGTGTCTAGAATTAAATTCTAGTGATGGATAAGCTTTCTTCAGTGGTAAATAATTACTAAACCTCTACAGATACCAGGAGAAAAGCCGTTTCAATGAATGTTAAGTTTGAGTATTCGAATTTTAGGCTTATATTTCTCATTGTATCTTGAAATTTAAAATCATAGGAGTTTTAAAATGTAATTTCAATGTGTAGGAAATGTAGTTTTTAAAGTATATCTGCTCTGTTAAGGCATTCTGTCCTGTAATATGAAAATGTTGAGTAGTTGCTGCTAATGGCAGTGTATTAACAGGGTAATTTATTTTTCTATGAAAAGCTGTAGCAATTTGGCAGAGTAGCTAGTAGGTGGGATGGCTGTTCACTTCAGAATTGATAACTTAAAAGCAAGTGGCCACACTTGCAAAAACAAGCTGTTGTCAGTAGCTGGAAGCGTGTCCATTTTTCCTTAGTAGGTATCTGTTCTGTGAGTATTTTTGAGAACAGAATTGATTCATTTGGATATGCCAGTAGCAGGTTGTCTGTAATGCAAGTCAAGTCAGGAATGTATTTCCCTCTGTGAGAATGAACTGACCTGATCAAAAGATAGCAGATGTGGAAGATGATCAAAAGACCAGTGCAGTCTTCAGAGCTTTTTAGTTTCTGTGGTGACTGTGTTCTCAGTCAGGCTTTAGACAAGGTTAAAAAACTGCATCATACTAAACCAGCCTCTTGATTCACAGAAAATCCCGTTGTCCTCTGTGATTAAAGGATTTCCTGTAGAGATGACAAGTTAAATAAAGAAAACCTGATGTAAGTTGTGTGTAGGATATAGTAAAACACAGGTCTCTTATTTTGGGAAGCCGGAAAATGTGATCTGATTACCATCAACTTATTCTTACATCTTAGCTTGGTTTGATCAGTGTTAGTAAAGAACTATGCCCTGACCTCCTGTGGTGTTTACTGCTGTATGGCTAAGGATTATAAATATGTGCATTAAAGAAGAACTTAAGGGAGAAGCAGGTATGGATCTGCTTGCCTGTGATCTCAGTTGCTTCAATTTTTGGAATATTTAGCTAAGCTTCATATTTTACCCTTTCTTTAGATATTCTTCTCCTTTACCTTAATGTGTCTGTATGAACTCCAGTGTGCCGGGTTAGAAAATAAGGGGTTCAGCATGTGGTCTTGTCACACCTCTTCAGAATATGTGAAAGTCAGGGTATCATGTTGGTAATGCTATTTCTTGATGTTAAAATCTATTGTAATGCCCAAGTTATACAACTAGAAAGAATATAGCATAAGATTAAATTAAATGCTTCCAGGAGGTACATCTTACCTGTTCAGTATATTGTACTCCATTGTTGCAGCTTTTCCTGATAGCGTAATGGATGTATTTGATCTTGTACTGTTCAAAGTGAATTTTCTGCCGTACATAGTGACAGGCTACTCCCTGCTTTGTTCAGGGTGTGGGAGGTGATGAACTTGACTGCTCTTAAACTAGCAGTTATAAAACACCTGATTCCTGCAGTGTGTTCTCAATCTTTCAAATGCCTTCGGCTGCAGTTTATTCTTTTTTCTTACAGCTTCGTTTTATCATAGTTAATTCTGTAAGTAGTTGTAAATTTCCTCATGGCCCTGTAAAAAAAAAATTTGTAATAGCGGAGATCATAAACCAAAATTATTTCTAGCTTAAAAATTAATACTAATATTAATTGAAGGCCCACTGAAAGTTTGGCAATAGTGTATAATACAGCAAATTTCTGAATTGATGAATAGATGCTTTTGGATACTTCAACGTTTATAGCCAGTGACACAGCTGTGTAGTGGACAGATGGGGTCCTGAGTACTGAAGCAAATATATACTGTTTCTCACATGGCTTCAGAGGTCTGGAGAAGGGGCTGAAATTTGTACTATACCTTCAGAAGACTTTGGCAGCTACTTCATGCATTTTGTTCTGATGTTTTCCTTCACATGCAGCAGCAATGATTGCTGTAATACAGGCACTTAGCAGACATTTGTTGCATTGTTTTTGATGTGCCCTCTTTGCAACTGTAAGATCTAAGTATAAATAGAATTAGTGGATTGAGGTGGTGGAGGGGATATTTAATTTGCTTCAAATTATTTCCTCAAATAAGGTAAAATAGCTTTTATGTTTTGGTATCAATGTTCAGAATGTCAAGTGGAGAAGCTGAGACAAGTGAAAAGCAGTGATGTAGTATCATCTCAAAACATCCAAAGCATCAAAATGTTACTGTTTTTGTAAGGATGGCTGGGTTAGCTTTCCAAACTCTAGCTCTTTGAAATGTCTTAGAGCAGCAGTAAACATACTGTTTTTTCTGAAATATCACATCTCCCTGTACCACTGACTGTTGTCCTGGCATTAAAGGGGTGGTTGCGTTCAAAAGCTGTCCTGCTTCACTGTGGTCCCTACAAGCTGTGCTCAAAGAGGGTGCTCAGAGCTGGCACACAGCTTTGTGTTCCATAGCTAGGACCTCTCATTCTGAGGATGGCTCACCTCATACCGTGTGTAAGTGAGAAAGGGGGGAACTGTTCGCAAGCGTCAAGGGTGGCAGTTATAACCCTATGTTGGATGTGACGCTTCCTAGAAGTTAGTGGAAGCACCCTTGTGTCCTTTTGAATGAGACTGTTTCATGGTCTGTTTTCAGTTGGCATGGTGGTTTTGCTGTGCACATAGAAAAGTGGCTTTTATCCATGGAGCTAGTGATTCTCAATCTTTTCGCAGAAGAGTTCACTGTTCCTGTATCCTACTCTTCAATTGCATGAATTCATTCATATATTGAACTTAAAAGGGCTGTTAGTTTGTGAAGAGCTCCCTTTGTCACACGAGGCCTGGGGTAGGCAAACCTGAAGTTTGAAGTGACCTGGCTCCACTTGTGTAGCACCCAGGCTGCTGAGTGATACAGAGTACCATTTCATGAAGCACTGATGCTTTCTGGTTACCTGCTGTCTTGTCGGGAACAGCAGCGTGCCCTGAAGCCATCCCTTAGCTAGTGCTTTTACCCAGGAGACTCAAGCAGTTAAATTCATAGCATTGCCTGTGTGTGAAAATATCTTCTCTATGAAGTGCATAGGATGTTTCAAATACAAAGGAATTCCAGTGGTAAAACCCTTCTGAGTCCTGTTTAACACTGTGTGCGTGTGTTATGGAGAAATTTAAGCAAGTCATGTAGTTGGCCACTGTAGCACACAGTTGTATTGGTATAGGCAGAATATCCATTATTGCGATGGTTTTCTTAAAAGAATAATCAAAAGATTTCTTTTTCTCTTCTGTAGGGAATTTGGCACCGGAGCCACCTAAAATATCATCTTCTACAAGTCACCCAGATCTCTTAGGTGGATGGGATTCTTGGGCAGATTCCTCAGCAGCCAGCAACGTAGCATCACCACAGTTGAAGCCTCTTTTTGAAGGTATTATGAAATGAAATTCTTACATTAGATGGAATAAGGAACACTTCAGACTTGGTCAGTTTAATCACTTGAAAATGCTGAACATGTCTTCATGCCTTTTTGCTTTGCTTCTTAAAAGAGTCCATGGTCTTGTGTTTAAATGCCCCTTTAGTAAGGCACTTGTGTAGTTTTTCAGAGTAAGTTCAAGGCAGAGGAACCAAAGAGTTGCAGTTGTCTATAGTAATGGTGATTCTTGTCATGGTAAAAGATGTCATGGAGCAGAATGCTGGGGAGGTTTACACGAGGTGTTGTGGAAGTAGTACTTTTATTCATTCTGTCAATCAAATACATGATACATTTTCTTATTACACAGGTCAAGCTTTTACCACAGGGAGCCAGTCCAGTGTGTCTTCAGGTCTGTCTTTCAGCCAGGCTAAATCTCAGAACTTTGATCCTTTTGCTGATCTTGCAAATCTTGGATCTGGTCTTCCAGGTAAGATCTTACTTTTAAGAGACTATATTTAATGCCTCTACAGTTTGATTTGCTTCTGGTACCAATAAATGTAACTTATAGCTTAAATAAAGGAAAGTGTTTCCTTTTAATTAACAACCAGCTTGAGGCAGTTGCTGAGAGCAGACAAGTAACAAGAAAAGACTGAATCTTTACAAAGATTGTGTGAAACATCCAGAATAATATTTCAGAAGATAACCACAGCTGTGATTTAGAAATGCTTCAGAATCCAGTTGAGAAGGTAAGAGAAACCAGGGATTGCTTATTCAGTAACTGAGCATGAGGTAGCATTTGTTGATACTGTAATGTGAAGGATATAAAATTAAAGTTGGCTTAAATTCTTTGTTAGATACAAAGTGACAGTTAGTTGTTTTAATTCAGTACTTTTCTTTGAATTCAGTAGGCCTTCCTACCTCTGCCACTCAAAACTGTCATGTTTGTAAGATAAGCACAAAGCCCATACTTGTCCACCAATACCAATTATGAACATTTGTCAGTTTGTGGTGGTGTGCACAAAAAGTTATGGAAGATGAGACACATTACAGAGTAGCAAACTTGGGAACTAGCCCTGCAGCATTCTCAAACAGCAGAAAAACTATAGGGCAATAAAAAGAGCTGAGGTCCTTGCGTTTCAGGACCACACTGCTGTAGCAAATGGCTGATTTGTGGCTGTTAAATGTGGCTAGCTGCCAAGACTCCAAGGAATGATTTGAAACAGCCTGTAGTTGCTCAGTTGCTGAATTGCAGAAATGTGCTTTTCCCTTAGCTTGGGGCTGACAGAGGTTTTATCTTCTTGCCTGGGCAGTTAGCATTGTGTGTTTGATTGAGTATCCTATTGGTATTATCTTATATAAACACAAGGTAATGTATAATGTTTAGATTTATATTGTCTGTGTATAATTACTTGCAAAAATTCCAGTGTTAAAGCAGTAGCAATGAGGCTGCTCTGCAGTAAACAACTAACAAAAACTTTCTAGTTTAGTAATTCCAGGTTAAAATGGACTTGTTAAATCTACAGATGGTGTGACAGTGGAAAAAAAAAAAAATTTGTCTTTGATTTGGAGATGCAGGTGTAGTGCACAGTGAACCAGTGGAAGAAATTGCACTGATTTTAGCAGGATTTAGAAAAATTCGTCTTTCAGTTAACTTTCAATAGGAAAAATGACTGCATTAACAAGCAGCCAGATGTCACTGTGCTAGTTAACCTTCTCAGGCTTGAATTGAATTTTCAGGGAGTTTTAAGAACTGGAGTTTAGGCTCGGTGTTGTATTTTTCATAGTTTTTTGGCCTTCACATACAAGTCATTGTTCTGGAAGAAAAGTTATGAGAGTGAAAGCTGCTTAATTGGGAATGCTATATAAACAGAAAAGAAACAATGCTGGAAGACTTTCAGTAATGGCTGTAGCTCCTGCCATCCCAGTTACTTGTTAATGAGACTCTCAAATTCATTTTACACACACTTTTCTGTTACACTTTCTCTTGTATAGTGATATCACTGTAAACTCTGTGGTTATATGTCAAGACCAAACTGTCTTGTACTGAGCAGGTGATAGATCCCAAGATGAAAAACTAATTTAGTGTTTATTGTTAGGTTCCTCCGGTGGTGGACTCTCGAGTAGTGGCTTTGGTCAGAAGACTGCTCCATCTCAGAAGTTGGGAAATCAGTGGCAGAAATCCACAAAACCACAAAGTACTTCATGGCAGTCCCAGACTAAATCTAGCACAGCAGCTAAACCAAATTACACAGTAAACTTCAGTGTTATTGGAGGACGAGAAGAAAGAGGAGTCAGAACCCCCAGCTTTGGTAAGTTTTCTGAAGGCATTACTTATAATGGCCTGTGGAAAGTTGGTCAGATGCGCTGGTAGCTGCGGAAACTCTTGTGTCTTCATCCTTTTATTTACGTTTATGTTGTATCTAGTTGAAATCAGAAAGAGCTTTGCAAATCTGGTGTTCTGCTTTTGCAAAGCTACACTAGAATATCGCAGAGACAAGCTGACCATCGCCCAGTTATTTGCAAGTTTGGGCATAAAATCTCAAGTCTATATTCACCAACCCACATGGGTACTGGTTTTGTATCACTGGGTTAGAAAGATAAATTTGATCTGTCCAGGTAGATGTGGTTGATAATGTTACTTCATGCTAGTCCACTTGTGATACACGGGTAAAAGGATGCAGCATTTTTCCTAGCTGAAGAATAGTAGCTAGTCTTAAAAAAAAAAATAAAATGAAGTAAAACTTCCTAGATTGTGTTTCAAACAAGGATAGGAAAGGTCGAAATCAAACAAGGTGGAATCATTCTTGGAACCACTCCCTTAAGGTGTTCCAACTGAATAGGCAAACCTAGAGGTATAAGGATGGGCATGGCCTCTTTTACATTAACCTTTTTGGAAAATTTTATTTTCCTGGTGTTTTGGTATTAGGATTGTGCCTCCCTTTAACTGGCATATAAGTGAACAACAGGTACTTCTGTAAATTTAAATGATTCTGTTGATCTGTATCTGGAAAGAGGTGACAGGATGGAGAGGCAGTGGGCATAAGCTGCCGCACAGGGAAGTCCCATTGGAGAACAGGGGAAAAAAATAAGTTAGCATGATGAAATATTGAAACAGGGCAAGAAATGTCATGATTCCTTATCCTTGAGAGCAGCTGTACCTCAGCTGGAGGTTGATATTTTATTCCTTCATTATTCTGCATAAGTTTCAACATACTTAAATGTTGACTACATACTTTTGACCAGAGTATTGAGTCACTTGAAAAACTGCTGCACAGCAGTTAGAATTACTTTATAGTGGAAAAATGGAACCATTTCTGAAATCATGAATAGATAGATGTGCATTCCCTCAGATCTACTCAATTTTTAAAAAAAGAGGACATGGAAGTACTTAGTCACCTGTATGCACATGAGGTTCTGGTCTGCTGGACTGAAAGCTTGCCAGTGATCCCTTTTATTCCTATCTTTCTGTTAGTCTGCAGAGTTTATCAAATCCCTGAAGCATATTTATCGTCTTAGTGACAAATGTCATGCAGGTGTATCTAAGTGCAGTATATTTCCCTCCATTAATGTATTCTGCTATGTAACTTTTCATTTAATGTTTTTCTCCTTTCATAGGTCAAAAGCCAAAGGTTTCAGAAAATGACTTTGAGGATCTTTTATCTAATCAAGGATTTTCGGCTAAATCTGACAAAAAGGGACCAAAGACCATTGCTGAGATGAGAAAACAAGAAATGTCTAAAGATATGGACCCCTTGAAACTTAAGGTTTGTCTAACAGTGATATTGATTTAAGTGAAAATCTGAGTTTAAGCTTAGAACTGCTGATAGAGCAGAAGGATACAATGACTAACAGAGCAAACCAATAAAGGAGAATGAAACCTTATCTGTATTAATCATATGACTGTAGAATTTAATTAGTGTGAACAAGAGTCAGTTGGCAATGAAGCAGCAGTGACAATAGCACAAAAAGTGTGTGGATAGAACACGAGTTTCTCTTTCAGCTAAGCTTGGAGAATATAAGAACTTGTTTTCTTGTCAGAGTCCATTTCTTGAAGCCAGGACTGTTCGTTATCTCTCGTGTTCCCAAAGGTCTCCTTAAAAAATGGATTTGGCTGGTAATACAAAACTACAATTTAAAAAACAGGCAGGTGAGAACACCTGTCTTCAGGGTGACCACTTTCATTTGCCAGTTAGCAAGTGCTACTGCTGTCCTGAGAAATTACTAACAGTTGCAATTCTGGAGATGGGCTGTAGAGCTAGTCTGTGGGGGTTTACCTGATCAGGTGCTCAGATTTTTGCGATGTATTACTCATTGCTAACATCACATATTAATATACTTTCAGTTTTGTAGTCCTCATGGTGCTTTAGAGAAGTTTATAAAAGAACTTTGGAGGGATGCTGCCTCCTTACCTAAAGAAAGTGTATACAGCTTGCATGGGTACCTTTTCGCATAAATCACCATAAATGGAAATAAATACAGATTTTTATTTACCATACTTGTTGCTGATAGAGGGCAGAGATTTTCATATTGCATATCACGGTGTTCAGTGAAGATACTGTATCGCTATATCACAGTGGCTTGAATATTGCTGTTAAAGTCTGTGAAATGGACAGTTATTCTAATCAACTTTCATGGGGATATCTGAAAGAACGCTTTAGTTATTGCACCCCTGCAGGTTGCTTAAGTAAACATTAACTACTAATATACATGATCTGAAACTTTCGTACAAATCAAGTAAGAATTTTAGTAAATTAATGTTGTGCCCTGACAGGAAGTTAATGTAATTGTAACAGATGTTTTTAATTACTCCTGCCAGTTCTCTTGTCACTACGTATTGCAAAACCCTGTAAAATTAACTATCTCAGTAACTTCTCTTACAATGACTGGATTTGTGCAATAAACTAATAACAATGAGCTACTCCCTAGTGGCAGATGCAAAATACCACTTTTGGATAGCTAATGATGTGGGTGCCACAAAGAAGAATGTATTGAGACAGTTGGACTTAGGGGGTGAATGCAGCAAGACAACTGTACTTGGGTCTTAACCTTGTAGTCTTCTACAGACTGAAGGTTGTCTCTAGATAGACTGAGAGTGCTTACAGTGATGCAATCAGTTCTATACATTCTGGTTTTCCCAGATCCTTGAATGGATTGAAGGAAAGGAGAGAAATATCAGAGCATTAATATCCACTCTTCATACCGTACTTTGGGAAGGGGAAAATAAGTGGAAACCAGTCAGCATTGCAGATCTAGTAACTCCTGAACAAGTAAAGAAGTACTACAGGAAAGCAGTGCTTGTAGTTCATCCGGATAAGGTGAGTGTGTTCCTCTGATCTTCTTCCGTTTAGAAGGAGTATAAAACTGCTTTTACCACACCATACTAGTCACTGACGCATGCTACAGCCTTGCTTCTTGATCAGCGCCCTAGGTGCTCTTCTCTTTGCTTCTACTGTCTTCTGAACTGCATTCAGGTAGTACAGGATTTTTCGTGTCATCCTGACACAGTACAGAATTCAACAGATAAATGTTAACAAATGAAAGATCCTGCGAAGGTTGTGCTGAGCCCCAGTCAGTTACGCTGGGTTCTGACTGCTGGCAGGTTTAATGCTGATTAGTGGAATCTGCTTTATTTCTGCCAGCTGATAGTTCAGGTCTTTTAGGACTATTCACCAGTATATGAAGACTCAGAGGCTGTCACAACAAAACTGGTAGGGAAAAAATGTTGAACCTCCTTTACTAGATGACTTTACTGGGAACTAGAAAAAATAAATTTCACTAGAGTAAATGAATTAGCAGTTGAAAAATACTTGATGAATATGACATTCCAGTTGTCTTTTTAAAATATTTAATGCTTTCCATTGCTGTTTGTTAGTCTCCCAGTTTATGAAGGTAGCTGCTTCTTCTGAGTCATTGCTCTAGGCTGTGTTTTAGATATAAAGATAATTGTTGAATATACCTGTTTGAATTTTCAGGCTTGCCTTCACTGGTGGTTCAGTGAGCGGTAGTCTAAGTCCTGTGTCATCTCTGTATCCATAACAGAGGAACAAGACATTGTTTGTTTTTTTTCTGCCCCGCATCCTTTGCTGTTCTTGGCCATGTGGCTTCCTCCATCTTTGTGGTGGTTTTTTGGTGCTTTCATTAAGCCCCTTTAACACATCAGTGTCAGAACACAAGTCTTTTTGAGGGATTTTCTTCTTTCCTTTTTTTTTTTCTGATGCTTTGAGTTAAAGCAGTCCCTAAAAGGGTCTATAAAGTATTCCAACTGGCAAAAGTCAAGGGTCAGGAGAAGTGGAAAGATACTGGAGAGGGCTTTGGGGCTTCCTTTTTGTGTTGAAAGAACTTGTTAAAATGACTCGTCTTGTGGGACTAGATCTTTACTAACCATGGGGGTTGGGCTGGCCCAGAGGCCATGCTGCTGTGAAATACGCAGGGAATCAGGAGCGTACTGTCTTTGTTGGAGTATGGAGCAAATGCATGGGAAGTGCTATATCATTAATGTTGAATCTGAATGTGATCCACAATTAGCAACAGATTTTTCTCCAAGAAATCCCATCCAAAAGGAGTTGTCTTAAACAGTGCTTAAATTTTATTCTTGTACACTACTGCACGGTCTGTCAGGAAGCAATTCCAAAAATTACTGGATTTGATCATTAACTAAAACTGTTTAGGAAAAACACAACTTTGAAAAATGGTTTTAGCTAAGTTTCAGTTTTTTATGAATTGCACTAAAAGTTTGAAGTAATGTAAGGAAACCAAGGCTTTGGCTTTGTTTAAAATACTCATGGCACACTTTGGATAAGATTGGAGAGAGCTGCAAAATTGTATTCGCACAGCAGTCTAAAGTTCTTGAATAAGATAAGAAACATCCCACCCCTCTTACATTTGCTAAGTCATATAATTCCTAATATTTTTATGCTTCTAATATGTTCTGTTTGTTTTCAGGCCACGGGACAACCTTATGAGCAGTATGCCAAAATGATCTTCATGGAATTGAACGATGCATGGTCAGAATTCGAAAACCAGGGATCAAAGTCCCTTTTCTAAAACTTCACCTTGTACAAAACTACTTCCAAAAACTGGAGCTGAGCATTGTTGTGACTTTATTGCACCTATGACTTATGAAGCATTTTTCCATGATTTCAGCACAGTTTCTAATCATGCACTTAAATATGGGGATGTATTTTGTAAGATGTAGAGTACAAAGCATTACATAGATGCGTTAAGAAAACAGCTGCTCAGTACTTGAAGAAATCACAATCTGGGAGTAAAGACTTCCTTTCAGTTTTATATATGGTAAAATAGAATTTTAATGAAGCTCCATGATTTCTGGTATACTGTCATTAATTATAAATCATTCCAATTTCATTGATCTTTGCTTTACCTCTACCTTCTCCAATTTGTCTGTTACTTTCAGTAGTTTTGTGATTCAGTTTTGTTTTGGTGTCTGTCGCCTTATTCAAAGTGCTTTAGTTACCAGCAATGAATTTGCTTGGCTTATCTCAAACTTGAGGATGTATATTTTTCATCTGTACTTTATGTCATCAATCTGATAATCATTCTGTAAATAATGTTTTCTGACAATGCCTGTGTTCCTTAAAATAAATTAACAGTTTTTTAGCCAAAAAGACCCCAAATGTGGGAAAGTCAGCCAGGGTTGTTCTTGATTTTTAATTTTTTTTTACGTATCATGAATCTAGAAACAAATCTTGACTTTAAGGTCTGCATGTTCCTGCTGTTTTGTTATTTATTATGAACCTTTGGAAGGCTATACTCTGACCAGTGCTTATTTTCCTACTTCTTTAAATGGTATCTCTTGCTTCTGATTTCAGTGGAACATTCCTTCCATTGGTCTTAAGATAATCGGATAGAAATAATATTATTCTGAAACTTGAAGTGTAAGCACAAAATGTTTTTTTGATTTGTCTGAGTAAATACTACATTACTCATTATAATCTGGAGAGCATTTAAAGTGCTTGAACACATTTTGCTGCATGTCTGAACTTCTGTATTTTTTGAGATATGCATGACATCAGTGTCTGTGAAAACATGGGGTGTATTGGTAGCCTGTTGCATTTCTGCTCACCTACCTTCAATGCACTAGCTAGTGCAAGATGAGTAGAGACACAACTTGATAGAGAACTTTACATGTTTTCTCATTCCTATTCAGAAGGCAGGTTTTCATTAGTGCTGGGGTGAATGAATGCAAATGACCAATGACTGTTATACCCTGTGTGATAACAAAAGTACAATTTTCATATCAAGTTTGAAAATTTAGTGTTGTGGTATTAAAGCTTTGGCGGCAGTCTCTTGAAACACTGCAGTTCGGCATTCAAGGGGATATTTTTTGATCATCTTGCCATTTTATCTATTTTGCATGTTTAACTGAGGGAAGCTGTACCATTATCAGCAGTAACTGTTTAGCTGAGCAACATCTGAACAGAAAACATGAGATTCTAATGCCACCTGAACAGTGTGTTGGATGAGATTTTCCACTGCCATGCCAGCCTGAGAACTGGTGGGTTAGACACTTGTGAACACAGGTTGCAATTTATAGTCTCTAAGCTCAGATCTAATACAGTTACTTACGAACCTCTGATAAAAGATTTTGTGTGTATATATTCACATATATATTCAGCTACTGTGATTTTGTTTTCTTTTTTTTTAAGATGGAAGCCAGAATCAGTTATGGATGAGGAAGTTTATGGTTATATATTATAGCTGCAGTTGTATTTCAGTTACTGCTTTGAGGCAGTCTTAAATCTCAGTAAATTTCTTCATAAAAACAGGTAACTCGCCGTCTGATTTACACTAAGAGCTAATCTTTTTCTCTAGGGACACTTCATTAATTCTTTGTATGCATGGACTGCATCCATTGAAATGAAAGGCTTCTGCTGGTAGGATAGGTTTGTTGGAGACCTGCATGGTTTTTCACAGTTCTAGGGCAAATGATATCTAGTAATAGGTTTAAAAAGACACACACAGATATATAATGACTGTGATTGGCTGCACTCCTATATACAGCTGAGAGATTAAGTATTTCTGAGGGAGCTGCTTTTAGTAAGGTAGGGCTACTTTAAAAACTCACATTCCTTTCTGCACATATTTAATTTCTTTCAGCACAGTTTAACTTTCAGCACATAGTAATACTTAATTTTGAGGGACACATTTTTAATTGCTCTTCTCTTGAAATATGTCTATAACTTAAAACAGAAAATTGGGAGCAAAATATCTTTCTCTGCCTTGTATGTTTGATAGCATTTTCTGGATGTCTGTATTTCTATGTTTTTATTTCCCTATTCTTGCTTGCAAAATTTTCTTTAACAGTGGAGAAGAACCTTAGATGTAATTTTAAGTGAGGAGGGAAACATGAGTGCAATAGTTTTATCTGGAACTGAAGATCTCTTAAAATTGATTCCCCCTTTTTAAAATTATGGAAAATCATTAAGTTTGGCTGTGGATTTTTCCAAGAACCATTTGATAGTTAGTGAAACTTCAATCAGGTTGACAGGACCCCTCAACTTACTTTGTGGCTTAATCAGCTCTGGTCCTCAGTGGGAGAACCGTTTGATTCCTTTGTCCTCCTCCTTTCTATGTAGTTGAATTTTGGTGCCAAGAATCTGTGAGAGGCTCAGTTTGGTAAGTCTCAAATCTTGACAATTAAACTATTTTGGTTTTGTTTTTGTTTGGGGTTTGTTTTTTTGTGTGTAACTATGTCATTTAGTTGTGTAGCCCTGTAAGCAAACTTCAAATATGCAAGTGATGAACATGACCACAGTAAATTTAATTGTTGTGTTCTTTACAAGATAAAGCAGCATGAGGACCACTGAAGGTGTTCCATAGTGTAAGGCTTATATATTAAATTTTTTAGTTACAGGAATCTGGGAGGAGGGAGGTTAAGGTAGATTTTATATAAATATATATTGAGTCTTAATGTTGCTTTTAAAGGGGAGGGTCATTCGGGAGAAAAAGTCTAGAAATTCTGCTTGAATTCATCTTGAAACAGTAATAAAAAATGATAAAAAAACTGTGAGGGGCTTCTCAACCGTTCTCACACTCTGTACTTCATTGATAATTGGTTGTATGCTGTATGGGATAGGACTGCACTCAAACTATTACATACAAATTCCACTCTATCTGTATATTAATGTCCACAAGCCAAAAAGCTTTTAGAATAGGCTACATTAAGCTGAGACTTGATGAGGTACTGTGAATTCTCATTGGGCTTAAAATGTATATTTTTTTTCATTCATGCTTACTATTCATGGAACAGTTAAATTTTTAAATGTTGGAAGTGAAATCATTCCCTGAAAGCTAGACTTAATATCTTCTGCTTACTGTAAAGGTTGAGGTGACTGTTGCCAGAAGGTTGATGTTGTGTCTACCAGACTTCACACATGGCACTTGTAGTTTTATTGTGAAGTACCTCCTTGACTCTTGCAGCAAATCATGGTGCCTTTTGGCCCATGTTTGTCATTCTTTTGTCTGTTAATGACAACTGAATAATACCATACCTTCTTTGCAGCCTACCAGGATCCAGCTCTTAAAAGTGAGTAGCTTGACATGTTTATTGCAAGAGCAAAGAAAAACAATGCAGTATAGATTAGGGGAAGAGTGTAGAAGAACATCCAGACTCTAACCTACATCTCAAATGTTGTTTTCTAATTCTCTCTTCATTGACCTATTCCTACTACTCCTCTGCTAAAAACAGGTCTAGACTAGTAGAAGAAAACCTGGTTTGTATCCTGCTTTTCCAGCCCTTTTAGAAGTGCTACTGACTGGCTCTAGACAAGTGGCAGTACGAAGTGCTTGGCCTTTTTGGCAGAAGTTGCTATGAAGCAGAGCTTATAAAACCATAGGGCACATTTCCACTAGTTATTTCTGAATTGTTGCTTATGTTACATTGCTGTTAGATCTGGAGAGTCAGGCAACTTACCTTTTAAAATAGATGTGAGAAGAATTGGTGTTAAAGAATGTGTGTGGCTAGAACCTGCCAAATGGAGAAGAGTGATGTGCTTTGACCATGTTGGAGGAAATCAGTTGGTCTGTTTAACCTTGGGCATGCCTGTGTGGTGTTTCCCAGTGCTGTCAGATTTCCTTGACCTTAACAGCAGGGGAGAGAAAGAAAATGAGCAGTTACGCACTTACATTCATATTAAATCATGGGGTTACGCTCAATATTGTTAGTGGGCAGCCAATTGTGAAATCAGGCCTGGAAGGAAAAGTTCCTCTGTGTTGTCACTTGGGTAAAGTTTGGATACTTTGCTAATCAATGGTAGCTTCCTTCAGCAAATACAGAATGGAAAACCTACAACAGTGCTGGTTTCCTTGGCACAGTGGCAAAATCCTTGGCATTTCACCTGTGAGGGTAACTAGTGCTCATGAAAAATGCCTTGCATACCTCCCTTTTCTTGCTAATTCTGAAAAGTTCCTCCAGTGTTATCTTGCCAAGCACAGAGTAACGGTTCCTTCCTGAACGTGAACTATGTCTCAAAGCTGCTTACACAGGATCGGTATTTTGCACAAACCATAGCAGAGTTTAGTATAACTGAAACCTCGACTGCCTTTTGGGGCTGCTGGGTTATGTGCACCATTCCACCTCCCGAGGCCAGACTGCAGTTTTGCCAGCATCAGCAGTAGGTTTGCATAGTCATTGGCCATCGCCTCCTCTGCTGCTCACGGGAATATTTCAGGGTAACATAAATGTGGAAACCTTGTTGCTTCTTAGCTGTGTTCTCAATTGTCTAACAATTGCAGTGTAACGAACACTTTGTAAATAAGTTCAAATTAGTCTTGTACAGTTACCTGTGCTTTATGAGTCAGTCAACATTCTCTGTCAAGAACTTGCAGGTGATTGATCTGTGAAAGCCGTAGGAGGAATGTATCATTTCCTACCCCTTGGCTCTGTCCCTGGTGCAGAGTAGCTGTAGCTGCTGGATGCCCAGTGACCAGGAGCAAAGGGTGACTTAGCTGAGCTGTGGTTCGGATTTTGATGAATCTGGCAATGCTTGCTTGCTCTCTGTTTGGGTGAGCTTATTGTAGACCACAGTTTAGACTGCAATAAGTTTCCAACATAAGCTCCAAAAATACAAATTCACTAATTTTTATGAAGGATACATGTTGTCATGGAAGTTTTTTATTACCAAAAGGGGATTAAGAGGCATTGTGAGAACTCCCAAAACTCTTTAGTGGAATGTACTGTATATTTGCAATGTAGACTTCTAGAAGCGATTGTCATCTCTGATAAGGACTTCGCTTGCTCTGACGTCCTTATTGTATTTACCTGTAGTTGTGATTGTACTTTCTATACCTGTGATTTTTCTGGTTTGGGGTGTGTGGAAGGACATAACAGATATTAAAGTCCTACTTTTGCTATCTTTCAGGAAAGTCAATGTACTGAGTAATTTTGCTACTAGTGAAATGAAAATTATACCTGTATGTATATAAAGATAACATTAAGCCTTGTTTAAAAGTAGATTTAATGTTTGGCACAATGTCCTTGAACAGAATATTTTGCTTTGAAATGTATTACGACTTGACTTAACCAGTGATCAATTAAAACAAACAAAATGATTTTGCATGTTTGTTTCTTTAGCAAGGGAGAAATGACCTGCATACCCAAAGCATGTCCACTGCCTCTTTCAGAACAATATGCAAGCGTTAGAGAAATGGTTCTCATTAGTACGTTGAGGTTGACTGAACCTCTTGGAAAAACCAAGTGTCTCTTCAGAAGTGTCTCTTCTCCTGTTGGAGAGGAGTCCCTGCAGTGTGCTCGGTGGTTGGGCAACTGCATTTCTTAGACTCCTGCCTGTATGGGGCTGTGAGGGGTTCCTGCGCAGAACTTCTTTTTGGAGAAGAGGAAAAGACTGAGGCAGGAGGGAGGAATGAGCAGCCCATGGTGGGGTGGGTGTGGGGGGACATTCGGTGATGAAGTGCTGCGGATCTGGGGAATCTGTGAGGGAATGCTGGAGAAGGGGGAGTTGCTGCTGGGACAGTAGTAACAAGGTGCCCAGAAGCATCTTCTAACTCCATGCTCTCAAACAAAAGTAGGGGATTATATAAATAGCAGGGTCTTTTATAGTTGAGAGCAAGCCACTCAGTGACATTGAGAATGTTCCTTTAAAATAATAAAAGCATAGTGGTGTAGGATTACCACAGGAGATTCCCAAGGAGGAGAGTGGAAAACGGAGGATATGGGAGAATGAATGGGTGTGACCAAAGGAGAATGGGTGGGATAAGCACGTGGCAGTAAAGAGAAGCATTAGCAAGCTGAGAAGTAAGCAAAGTTCTGTTAGGGAAAGGCCATTGCCATTGGAAACATTTTTCATATTCCGCTTACTACCTTGCACAGTCTGATGGGTTTATAAGAACTCAAGATAGGTCTTCTAGCATTTTCTTACCAAATAATCTTTCTCCCTGTATTGAAAGTAACATGCTGTTACTTTTGGTGTTAATCTGTTTACTCTAACCATGCAAAACTGCTGAAAAATGGATTGATACCTACTTCCAGTCAGTCCCTTACTGCTGCAGCAAAGGATAATGCTAGTGAGTTGCGTTTTTTTTTTTTTTCCATAGACAAAGCCTGTGGCTACCCTGACACGTGTTTAGAAAGACTAAGTTGGGAGTACAATCCACAGCGGATGGAAATCATGCAGTGTCAAGCTGGCAGGTGTCGGTAAGTAACTGAACTAAGTAGGCAGAATGTGTTACAGAGAAATAACATGGCCTTAAATTCAATCTCAGGCAGAGCAAACAGAAGAGCAAGAGCAAATGGGTGATTAAAAAAAAGGCAGCAGAAGCACTGTGCAGAGCACCGTGCGTACTGTGGTGGTGTGCGGGGCAGCTGGTAGCAATCTGAGCCCAAGCCTTCGAAATCTGTACTGTGGACACCTCATCTGGACGTTGGAGTGCTGAAGAGGATACCATGTGCTCTGCCTCAGCACCGCCTCTGTTGTGAGGGTGAGAGGAGGGCTTCTGGCAGATTTTTACCCTCTATGGCAGAACTGAGGAAAAAGCGCTGAAGAAGGGAAAAATGCAGTCTGTAGGTAGGTGAAGAAGACTTGAATTGGAATTAGTACGAACTGTAAGGGATTCTTCATCTCCTGTAATCTGTAAAACAGTGCTGGCTGTTTTCCTGGGGTGGCTTCCGCTCCTAATCCAAGGTCTGGGCACACAAAAAATGTGAAGTTCTCTGGTGTGTAATGCTGCTAGCAGACCCAGGAATTAAGTCATTATCTTTGTGTGGGTGTTTGTGGGCTCATGTTTCGGGAGGCCTCACTTGGCTCTTACCAGTTGGTGAGCTTCAGCACTTCCTTCCTTGTGCATGGTTTTGGTGAGCAACAAGACAGCAGAAGTGCTCTGCAAGTCGCACTGAGGAGACGGGATTGTCAGTGTGCTGCCTCCCTGCCAAGGAATACGCAATGCATTCAGCAGACTTCTAATGTGCAAGATGAAACCTGGAGGGGCAGCTCATCCAACTTGCTCAGGAAGCTAATTTAAATGACGGGCCTCTTTAGAGGTTTAGGATTGCAGCTGTTAAATCTGTTTATTTCTCCACTATGAAATAAAATGAAGTAGATAGCTGTGAATTTTGAGTACCAGCCTAAACCTTGCTGGCTTTGGAAAGAGGAATACTGTGTTTGTAGAACAACTTATGTAGAAAATAGAATGGAAGTGCCTCAAAAAACAGGGAAATCAGGAGATCTGGTTGTACTTGGTGTGCTTGTTAATGTAGGAATATCGTGTGCTGTGGAGTGCTGAGTGTTTCCTAGCTTAGTGTTTGAGCTCAGTGCATCCACTGGGTCTGCTCTTCTGCTGATCTCTGCTGGCTAGGTCCTGGCAGTTATGTAGCTCAGTGATGTTGACAGCCTTCGTAGAAGCTGTTAATGGAGTGTTTGACCCCAGAGCCTTCCCTGTGGTCTTTGGTTCCAACACTTCAGCTTCCTTCAGGCTTCTGGAGTTTCTGAAACAATGGACTCACCTGACTTTGTGCGGAAACCAACCAGTTTCAGCAAAGCAGTACCAGAAACACTCAACCTGCAGCAGTGAGTAGCTGTGATGTCTCCTGCTCCACACCTGCTCTCTCTGCATCCTAACAGTGGTCCACCCTAGGGGCAAATAAGGTGCCAGGTTTATTATAGGGATGTATGAACCATGAGAACTGAACTCCCACAAGTGTTTCAATGGATTGAATTGATTTGTTGAACGAGTGCATATTCTGCTTAATTTCACTGAGACTTTTTTGTATATTATGGCTAAACTTGCCTCTCCTGCCCTCAGTGACTCATCATGAAACGAGGGATGAATGCAGGGTTTTTATTACCACTACGTGTTTTTCACAACTATCTTGCTTCACCATGGAAGCTGCCCTCCCTTCTCCTCCCACTCCCACTTCTCACCAGGCTTTTATGCTGCTCCTACCAGCACGAGCCTAATGCCTATTAGGCTTGTGCTGGTAAATTTGGACTTGGAAATTCCTCATCTGCTTCTGTGCCCACCTGATGCAGCTGCTTCCTGACATGTGCAAGGAGGGGCCACTTCAGACCTCTGTATTTCTTCTCCTGTGTGTTGGGCATCATGAGGAGCACATCGCCTCCCATGGAGAGTTGAGCTGCAATTGTTTACCACCTCCAAATGTAAAAAAGGGTATTTGGGGATATCATAGAATCATCTGGAGTGGAAGGGACCCTTAAGATCATAAAGTCCAACCATTAAAGCCACCACTAAACCATGTTGCTAAGCTCCATGTCTACTGGTCTTTTAAATACCTCCAGGGATGGTGATTCAACCACTTCCCTAGGCAGCCTTGACAACCCTTTTAGTGAAAAAATTTTGCCTAATATCCAGTCTACACCTCCCCTGATGCAGCCTGAGGCCACTTCCTCTTATCCTGTTGCTTGTTACTTAGGAGAAGAGACCGACCCCCACCTGGCTACAACCTCCTTTCAAGTAGTTGTAGAGAGCAATAAGGTCTCCCCTCAGCCTCCTTTTCTCCAGGCTAAACAACCCCAGTTCCTTCAGCCAGTCTTCATAAGACTTGTGCTCCAGATTTGTCACCAGTTTTGTTGCCCGTCTTTGGACGTGGTCTTAAACCTCAATGTCTGTCTTGTAGTGAGGGCCCCGAAACTAGGAATTCAGCCAAACGGGAGAGGCAGAAGCGTCACTGTCCTGTGCTCTGCTTTTCCTAATGTAGACAGCTCTTCTTGGCCTGTCCTTGGCCTTGTGGGCTCCATACTAGGTGACAATCCTCTCCACCCTGCCAGGAGAGGAGGAGGAGAGGTGACAGGGCGGTGGCTGCCCTGAGCCAGCCCTTCTGATGGCAGGCAGGGCTGCAGCCAGCATGGCCCTGCCAGGAGAAGCGGCAGCTGCAATCCCTGCTGGAGGGGGCAGAAGCTGGGGGACACGGAGCGCCAATCTCTGCCATGCACCCCTCGGGGTGGGTGGCAGCTGCATTGCTCCTGTGAATCAAACGCACCTGACAGCAAGAGGAATTACTTATCAGAAGTAATTATGTTTCTTTGTTTTGATTGCCATCTGCTGGCAGAAGGACATATTCGTAGCCATTTTGCACTTGCACCATACAGGGTTTTTTTTAACCAAAACTGTGTCCCACTAATCATTTTGTATGTGTTTGTGTATTTTGTATGTGAATGCAGCAGAAAAGGGGCTGCTGTTGGATGTCTGAATTCATAGAGCTGCTGGTGCCTGAGGCAGTGCTCGCGGCTGTCTGTGGGGCGGGGGCTGGGAGAGCAGCAGAAGCACCTGGCTCATCTCCCCAGGCTCTGCTGGGGAACCTGCTGTGTAACTGCTGCTCTTTCAGGCTGGGGCTCTGCTGCCCTCTTTCCCACTCCAGGAGCCCACAGGTCCTGCCTTGCTGCTTTTTAACTGCTACCCCGTGACAACAGGTGGTCCACTACTTGAAACAGGACCAAATAACCTACCTTGCTGTCACTTTCTTAGAGCTAGAGAAAAGGGGAAGAGGAGACGTGCGCCACTGGAGTCTCTGAACACGGTGGGGGGAGTGGATGGAGCGGTTAGACACACGACTGGAAATGGGATAGGAAAGCTCTGGAGTAAGTAGGTAGATCACAGGGCTGTGCATTGCACGTGCTCAGGTGAGTAGATGTGACCTCAGTACAGACGTGCAAGTTTTTAGAGTGCATATCCTCAGACACAGTTGCCTGTGATGGGAGAAGGAAGAACAGTCTAAGCAGCCAAAGCTTCCTGGCAGTGCAATCTGCTATACTGTCCCCATACTTGTCCGGACGCCCCAGCAAATGAGGCTGCACTGACTGGCCCGGGCTGCTTCGCCCATAGTGTTGTTGTTGAGCCATCAACTGTTCGTGGGTGGCTGCAAAGGATGCAAAGGTGCCTTTGCTGTCAAGCACTAGCCTCAGGGCTGGCATCCTCCACGTGCTCTCATGGAAAAGACTGATCTCTCACCAGTAGATGCCCCACCATGAACACCGCAAAGTTCATCTGGTCAGCATGTTAAGTACCTAAGCTCAGGTGCTGAATTAAGTTCTGCCCTGGGAAGACTCCTGTCTGAAGAAAGATGCCAGCAGCTTCAAAAAAAATAATAAATTGATCCGTATTTATTTACACTCATGCAGGAAGATATAAAATTCAGTGTAACAGCAATCCACAAGGAGCTGATACCAACAAGGCCTGAAAAGTGAAGTTTGAGTTTTACCTGGAGGAATGGTTGGAAACTGCATCTTTAATATGATCAAGCATCTTGTGTACAGTAAATAAAATTAGATGAGCTTCAACTTTTAATTCTGTTGCCGTCAAGTGTAATGTGTCTGCTGTGAAATGATAAATGCAGTTCTTTAATTTTAGCACTGTGCAAATAATATTAGGAGATTACTGCTGATGCTGGAAGATCAGCATCTGCTGGAAGATTAGCGTAGGCTGGAAGGTCTATTGCTGTGATCCATGATGGCATTTAATACTTCTTATTCTTTTCCACAGACAGATTGAAATGCAAATGCATTTCCCAAAGGCACTTTTCCTAGCACAGGTATTCGTTGTTTGTGCAGAAACGTACAAGGAAGGAGATGATAAAAGACCACACACTTATCCAGGAATGTGAAATTAAGCTCCTGGTCTGCAGAATGCTGGTGGACCTTTGTATCCCTTAACTGGACAAAGGCTGCATCATTTTTAATGATCCTCACTGGCCAAGGCACAGGAGAAGGCACAGGTCCACGTGCTGCTCCAACCAGTGTCCTCCTGCCAGACCCACCCCTGCACTTTCTCCCAGTCGCTGGAGTTCAATGTGAGCAAAATCAAGCATTTTTCTTCTACCCTTCTCTTGGAAACAGCTAGAGTCTTACAAATGAAATTTCCTGAAGCCTCTATAGGGCAGCTTGGGGAAGGTGCACGTGGCTGGGAGGAATGCATCATGAAGGGTGCCGGGGGGTGTTTGCACAGAGCAGTGCTGCCACCAGTCCCCGTGTGAACCCAAAGAAACATGTTCGCTCAGAGTCCGAGAGCCTGGACGTGTCCTGGCTTCACCTGTGGGCACAGCTGTGCTTCTTACCTGGCTCCTCCAACGTGAGAAGAGGAAAAGAGTAAAATGTTTCCCCTAAAAAGTACAATTCTTTACTTCTAGCGCTAGTTCCTTCAACAGCGTCTTGCCTTCGCCTTTCCTGTGCGTTGCTCATTGGCAACCTGTGTCCTTTGCCAGGAGAAATGCTCTGTTGATAGTGGGAAGCTTCTTCCTTCTTGTTCTTAGGTACATTTAGGATGTCTTTGTGTGTTTCAACCCACACTTGCTAATAGGTTATACTTTCTCCTCTCCTGTGGGTCCAAAGGGTTAATTATACCATGATTACTCGGGTTTGCTGTTTGTTTATATATGACATGATTTCTTAGGGAGAACCCCACCCCACTGCACAAGCTAAGCAAAATTTATGCTAAAAGATTTGGGCAACGGCAAAAAAAAAAAAAGCTCTAAACCACAAGACAAGGTCAGACACTGGCCATTAGACAATTTTGCTGCTGCAGCTAGGACAAGCTCGACAATATGTGTCTAATCCTATGGTAAATTGCAGGTGCAGGTGACACATTAACTAATTGTGCAGGGATGGCTGAAACAGAGCAAAGATAGATTCAAGGCCTGACAAATAAGGGATTAATGTTCTAAAGCTATGGCTGAACTACAAGGTTACAATTTCTAGGTGTGAAGGTCCAGGGCACCTTAAGACCTGAAATTTCATAAATTCTTGTGTGCCAGTGATACATTTGTGGCAAGCAAACACCCACCTTCCCCTGTAAGGAATTTCCAAGACTTAGGAGCAGTGAGATCCTTCAAACAACCTACAATACCATGGACTTCACAATGGGACGTCAATACTTCCAATTATTTAGATAGCTTCTAAAAAAAAATCTCAAGTTTGATATGGGTCCTACAGGCCCGTGTGTTTCCTATATTCAGATGTTTGACTGTCTGAGCTAATGTTTGCCCTTGTTTTACATGTCATTTATCAATACTGAAGCCATTCAGTTTTGGAGCAATGAGCAGGAACAAGAAAGCAGCCTGGCGCTCTTGGCAAACATGTGCCAAAGCAGAGCCTTGTTTTCAGATATGTGGCTTTCACATATCTGCTTATCGACCTCTCTGCAGCTCCATTGTTGGAGTAATCTGAAATAGCGGTTAATCTTCCATTTTTCTCGCTACGGCATTTTTGGAAAGCTGAAGTGCTTCCCTTGGCAGTAAGTATAATTGCAGTCACACCTCCACTTATCTTTTTAGCTACGACTCAGGTTTCTGCAGGGAAGACCAGCCTGTGCAGGTGGGTACCTGGCTTGGGCAGACGTGCCTCCTTGGTGATGCCTGGGTGCCCCTATGGGAGGCCATCAGCCTTTGTGGAGGAGAGAGTGAGTCTCTGCAACATTAGCAGCGTGCTGTCTTCCCGGCAGGAGAGTTTAGCGAGAAAGTTAGGCTTTGCAGTTCTGCATTTTGCTAAAGGGCAGAATAAATATTGAAGTGCTAGTGAGATCCAGCTGAGCTGTCTGAATAATCCTCTAACAAACTGCATAATAAAGAAGTGAATTCAGTAGGAGATCAGCTGTTTACGCTGGTCTGTAATTGATGTCTAGCAAATAACACATCCACTTAGCATCTTTCCTGCTTTCAGACATGCCAATATGGACCTTTCAGCCCTAGGGACTTGGAGGATGAGGCAGCATGAGCTGCTTCCCTCCTCCCTACTTGCAATGCCATGGTTTGCATAGTTATCAGGATTAGGTGCATCCAGTGCAGTGGGCCACCACTGGCCAATTGAGCCATGAGCAGCCCACGGCTGCACAGACTTGTGTTTGTGTTGCACTGGCCGGCAGAAATACCTCGCCAGGCAGAACTGATTCTGCTCCTGCCGCTGCAGGCTTGATGTGGAAATCTGCCAAGGGAGCTGGCTAAGCATCGCTGCAGGGAGAATTGTTTGCAGGAGCTTGTTCTAGGGCTTGCAGGGGCTGCTGCGCTCTGGGATGCTGAGTGGCCGGTTGAAGGGCAGAATTGCCCTTCAGTTGAACCACTTGCTGCAGGCTTCAACACCTGACTTCAGGGCAGACGTTTTGGAAACATGGCATATGGCACCTGGGAATCTGCACGCTTCTTCCCCAAAGACCCAGTCCTAGATTTACCTGCCTTGTGCGCTCTGGGCCTCTGCAACAGCATCTTGGTGCATTTGCTCTTGTAAGTCCAGGGCAGATCAGACCGTGGAGTTTTTGGAAAGCTCCCTGGCACAGTGTCTGTGATGGTGTGAGCCTGAAGCATTGGAACGGCCGACCTTGCAAACGCAGGTTTAATATTTCAGCATCAGAGAAAGGATCTGCCCTTCTCCAGTGGCTCATGTTATGGCAACGTACTCTTTTGTGCCATGGGGCAATGGCCTGAGTAAAAGGCATCGGGAGCTCTGAGCCAGGCCTCTGGAGACACACACTTTCCTGCTCCTGCTGCTTCCCCCTGACACAACTCATGCCAGGGCAGGAGACCAGAGGAACCGGACACTTACTGCATCCTGTAAATCCCGTTCCAAATGTCTCGGAGAGGGAGGTGATGCCCTGCCCCTGCTCCTCTTCCTCTCACAGCAGCTACAAAGCGTGGGACACAATGTCTTCCTTAAGGCCCCAAGTTGTGCTTCTTAAGTCTTCTAGCACGCGCTTCTGCAACAGACACATCTCTGCTGTTCAGACCCATCCTTCCTCACTGCTGCGGAGGGGCTGGTGCTCCCTGCAGGCTCCCCTCCCGCCCCTCCTGTGTTTGACAATTGCTCTAAGCCATGGGGCACAGCACCTTTTAAAGCTTCCCACCCTCTGTCCGAGGAGGTGCCCAACAGCTGGGTCTGAGACCGTCAGGTCTGCACCTCGTGCTGAGTGTCCTTTGGCCCCAGAAGGGGTTTTACCGATGCACTTTGTAATCCTGCTGCACATCTGGGTGCAGGGCCCACTGGGTTGCAGAGGATGCAGAGCCCTGGGGTGGCGCACCCCGTCAGCCAGGGGGTCTGGGCGGTGGGAACCGGCTGACAGCATCTCCTCTCTGTCATCCGCACAGCACCATCTGCCTCCTCCTCCCTCTCCCTCTGCGTGCTGGAGGGCACGGGGACCAGCCAGCAGACACGTTGGGTATGCAGAGCACATTGCCACACGCATCGCCGCTTCTACTGGCTAGGACAGCTTTCGTGGCTGTGAAATGAGATAAGCCAAACAGTGTTACGTTGGTATCGGCGGACAAAAGAATTGAAAGTAAGGGCTCTGCATAACAACAACAAAAGATGTATTAAGTCTGATGTTAGATGGTTCATGAAATAATTAGCGTTTCCAAGTGTGTCCTAATTTCAGACAAAAGTGAAAATACAACAAGATGAACAGAAAATGATGGGTTTTGAAACAAGGCACTTTAATCGAGTCAGATGGGCCCAGATGTTTCCTCCCACTCTCTGACTGAAATGATCACCTATTCAGAACGAAATGTGGGAGAAACCATAACAAAGATGCAAGAGGAAATTTTCCACAAGCAATGATTACATTAAGGGGACTTCAGGCAGCTCTTACTGCTCTAGTGAAGCTAATTGTGTGTGAAAATAGGAACATTTGAAGGCTGACTTAAAGAGGTGCTTACTGCTGCTCACACTTCACTTTGCATTTTGATCCAAGAAAGACTTTATAATCAGTCTCCTCTCTCATCAACTGGCTTTGACTCCAGGTTTCTTTTCGGTCACCTGGTCTTTCTGTTCCTGGCTAATGCAAGCAGACCTCTTCCCTCTGTGTTTCAGCTTGCTTGATGAGTTTGATGACAGCAACTGTTTTTATTCTAATCCATATTTAAAGTTTCAGTTTGAAGCTGCACCTGAGACGGATTGTTTTATCTCATTGCAACATTTGACATGATCAACCTAACCAGAGATCTTTGAAGAGCATCTCACACTGTAAAGGTCTCCCTGCTTCCCTGCACACGCATTTAAAACTGCCGAGGGGTTATGTGTGCACAGGGAGGTGGGAAGCACGCACGCACTCCTATGCGGATGTCCACATGATATTAGGATTCTGGTAGGTGTTAGGAAGATGTTGAGGCCATCAGGTCTGGAATGCATCTGGGCATGGGGATGCTTGGTCTGTCAGTCCTGAGTGCTCCCTTGCTAGCCAGCCTGTGCTCCCTGCTCTTCTCCTCACCCTGCTGGCTGCAGTCAGTCACATGTGGTATGATCAGAAAGAAGGTTTGGTTTATTTTTCTGCCCCAGGTGTGGTGGTCAAGTGCAGGCTGTGTGGCGGTTGTCCTTGGGCAGCCCTGAATGCATACCTTAGCATCCTGTTACTTGATCTCTTTTCTGCCCTGGTCCTTCCCTTTCTCAGCTCAGTCCCCTCCCGAACTGCCTCCAAATTACTGCTTCTCCACTGGCTCCCATTTTGCTACATCCATACTCAAGTTTGGTATTTCTGATATGGTTATCCATACAATCTCTGTCCCTATGCTATTACTAATGCCGTTCCTGGGTCACTGCTGGTATGCCAAGAGTCCTTCCCCTGAAGGTCCACAAAACTCCCTGCCCTGTGAAGTTCAGCCACCTCTCTCATCTCTGACGGGCCTGTGAAACCCAGACAGCCCTCAAGGTGGCCTGGAAATTTCAGTCTTCTTCCTCCACTGCATTCTGTCCAGAGTCCCCTGCAAGGCCATGTCACAGCACCATCCATCGGTTATCAATACTCCATCTCCACTCCTTTTCATCACAGCAGGGAGAGAGGAGATGCAGGGGGCAGCCATCCAAGTCATTCCTGCCATTGCCTTGCAGCGAGGGCAGGAAGGACAGGGGAGGGTGCGACTTGTGAGAAACAGGCACAACTCAGTGCCTTGTGACTGACTTTTAATTGAAGCTCCTGTAGCATCCTGATGTCCCCAGTTCATCCTGTGAGACTCCTCTGGAGAATGGGCACAGCACCTCCTTCCCTCACATGTCCTGCGGGTTGGGTGGAGATGGGAGGATGCCAGGTAGGCTTCAACTCGATCTTCCCCTCCTTGGACAACCCGGAGCTGGGATGGAGCTGAGGTATGGCCCTACTCGTGCGAGTCCCAGACGGTGGCCTCGCACTGTGGGTGGGCAATGGCTTCCTCCCACCCTGGAAACTGCCCAGGGAGTCATCTGCTGGGGCAGCCTGCAGGGGTGTTGCTGGGAAAGCGAAGCAACTGACTTCAGCACTAAGAAAGTCTTCTGAGGAAAACCTCCCTGATATGGGGGTCAGTTCTCCTCTTTCAAATGCTCTCAGAGTTAGGAAAAGGGCCCTCTCCCACCTGGTCCAGCCTCCAAAGTGCTCCACTGCCAGCCTCTGGATTGGAGCTGTGGCCTTCGGAGCTGTGGCTCTTCAAGTCCCACCACACCTGAAGGAGCTGGTGGGCCTTGGATGTGGTGGGGCCTCTGCCAAGAGCTTCACTGGGACCTGTATATCCTTCCTCCATGAGCTCCATCTCAATCCAGCTTAGCTGGGGAGGAGGGCACAGAGTCGTTTGTGGGTATTACGATAATTAACATTGCAGAGCGGCATTTCTCTCTCAGGTGCATTTGACCCTGCTCCTCCACCGCTGGGAACTGGTTCCTGCTGGCGGACTTTTCTCCTGGCTGGTGGAGCAAAAACCTCCAGGGAAACCCACTGCTTACTTCTCCTCCCTGCTTGATGAGAGTGTTTGACCAAGGGATTCAAATTTGCTTTACCACTGAACAGAAGACTGTTTCCTTCGGCTAACCCAGGGCAGCATGTTTCTCACCACATGCCTTAAAATGCTGCGGCGGGATGGGAGGGGAGCAGGCACAAATGCAGTGTCCGAGGTGGTGCTTGAGGCGTGGGAAGCTGCTGCACCCATCAAACCCAACCAGGTTCTTCTTGGGAAGGGGTGCTCTAAATGAGAGCAGTGGAGAGCTGGACAGCATGGACCAACAAACACACCTGCAGGGGCTCGCCCCTTTTCAACATGGCAGCTTTCTTCCGAGCTCCTGCTAAGCACTGCTGTGGTCTATGGCTGTACTGGTAGCACAATAGTGCCTGAGATGTAGTTCCTATTCATCATATAGGAAAAGCTTAAAGCTGTTAGACAAGTCTTTAGCTCTGCTCTGGATCCCCGTATGTGGATTAATCACGGAGAGCCCCATGGAGCAGAGCTAATACTCACTAACTCCTCACCACCCCCTCACACCTGTTACCTAGTAACTTACAAAATCTGTTTTCTTGTGATGGGAAAAAAGAGACTTATTTCTCCCTCATTTCAGTAGGTTTCTGGGCAGGAGTTAGCTGCACAAAACCAAAAATTACACGAATTCCTGGCCTGATCTTCATGTAGGAAGACAGTACCCTACATGGTGCTCTCGTACCCAGGGTATACCTGCAACGGAGAGCTGATCAGCAAACAGCAGATGGGAGGGAGATGCAAAGGCTCCCTGTGCATCCCCAGGCAGTATAGCTGCAGAAAACCACAAACCTGCCTTGAAATATGCCTTGGCAGTTGGTTACCTACAGTTATCGCTACCGCATGATCTCAGAAGGATATTCATTTAGGAAACTGACCTCCAGGGTAACCACCAGTCCTTCCTTAAGCACCTCTGTTACAGTGCATAGAAGCATGTGAACGACAACTACCAAATGGTGCTCCCCAGGATGTGGGGACATCGTTCCCTCAGCTTTGGCAACACAAATGCAACATTACTTATAATCTGGACAATTTTCCCCTTGTGACCACATCACAGGCTTTCTTTGGGTTTGTTTTTTTGTTAGGGTTGGTTTGTGTTTTTTCCTTGGAAATACAGGGCAGTGAGAAGATGAGATAAAGACCAACTGCAGTGCTGTGAGACACAGTGGTTCCTCAGAAGAGTCACAGAGACTGTCCTAGGACTGCAAAAGCTATTCTCGGATTTCTGGTTCATGCTGGTGTTTGAGCGCTTAGCATATGAGACACTGCAAGAGTCACTGAACACCAATCAAATAAAGTAACTTTCAAAAACAGAGGAACTGCTTGACAATAAATTTGGATGCAGAATTTTCCCCCGACCAAGGAGTTCAGGCATTTTGAACCCTGCCACTCAGGAGCTCTCGCCTGGAGGGGCCTCTCAGAGGGATCCTCTAAGTATTTCAGAGAATTCCCTTCAAATCAAGAGTCAGTTGCTAAACAAGGCACAGGGGAGTCTGAATATTTATTTAGCCTTAGCTCTGCCCCTTTGAGTGTGATGCAGCAGCTCCCTGTCGCGAACACCCCGCTGCCATCAAGCCAGCAGGACTGCGGCTTGGACTGGGAGTTGGTCACAGAAAATCTGGGAAGCTGCTTTCCCAATGCTGGAAATGGTGTGCTCTGCTTCTTGGCAGCCTAGAAATGGGCAGGGATGTATCTGCCAGTGTCTGTACACTCTTTCTTCTAAAGGAAATACATGCAACTACTGTTGGTGAAGGAATCTGGTTGCCTCAGTGGATATAAACACAGGTTGTTTTTTTTTTTGGAAGCAGAAACAAAAATTCTTTAGCAGTTCTTGATTTTCAAAATAATTTTAGTTTTTCATGAAATGTATGATGGCCAAATCTTCCTGTAAAAATAGGTGATTTTTTTTGCTGTCCCAGCCTGTCCAGGACATGCCTTCTCACACGGTACAGGTGACAGGTAAAGGCAGAAAGAAACTTTTTTTGATTGTTTGTTTGAAAAATCATAAGGGCCAAGTTGCTGTAATAATTGTTATCTGGTTACCAGCGAACAGAAGCCACCTATAAATAAATGATGACTAGCACTTGGCGAGTGGAAGGAAATACCTGCCTTATCACTGCAGTTGGGACGGCTCCCAATAACGGCTCCAATTCAGTCCCGGGAGGACGCTTACTGCCAGCATGTGGGGTACTATCAACATGAAAATGACACAGGTCCTCATCTCCTGGTCTGCCACTGCACTCTGAAGAAAGCTACAGCTGGTTCTGTTTGCTGCATCGAAGCACCTGTCCTGTCCTGTCCTTGCTGCTCCCAATGTGTGGGTGAATTAGGCAGCCAGACTCAGCTGAAAACTGGAAAATCTTGTTCCTGCTGATACAGCCTGGGCTCCACATTTCCAGGTAGTGTGCGTCTCAGAGGCGTCTGCTTGGTTTTCAGCTGTAATTCTGCAATCTAGTGAGTAGCGCACGGAGCTATTGGCTTGGACATGAAGTCCCTTAGCAGTGGACTCCCAGAAATGCTGCCTTCTCCCCACCTTTCCTCCCATGTTTCCCTCCACTGACCCGTAGGCCATCTGGGGAAGCCAAATTTCTGAAGAGTCTCAGCCCCTTGTATATTTGGGCTCCAAACCCACTTCCACCACCACCACACACAACCCTTCCACACTGTGTAGAAACTCGGCACTTCCAGCTACCGAGCCCCAACCTGGCATCAAGTCCCACCAGTGAACCATGCATCTGGGTTGCAGGCTAAGGCAGCAACTGGCAGCCCTGTGTCATCTTCAGTGAGGGCTGTCCACACCTACACAGTTAAAAGTGATGTTCTTGTACCACCTGAAACCCAAGCATGGACCGAACTCTCTTACCTCTGTAGGCCCTGTAGAGGAAATTGGCTTTAAACAAGTGATCAAAGGCTGCCAAGCAGTTAGCACAAGCAGTGTCCTCGAGCAGTGCCTGCTGCACCTTCTTCTGAGCAGTGGGCTGGGAGCGGGACCTGTGGGTGTCTCGTCATGGGGTGCCTGTGTACCTGCTATGAATCACGAGGTGGGTCTCCACGTGCTCTTCCAAGGGAGTTGCAGGGGGGTCGGGATAAGCCCCTTGCAGGTGCGGGGCTCTGCATGGCCTGCCCTGGAGCTGAGGGAGCTCTCTGAGACAAACCCCTTTGGCAGATGTGTATGTGCCACCTGGCATCCCACCACCATGGGGAGCTCACCCGCCCAGGAGAAAATGCACCATGCCTGAGTGCCTCTCACAGAAACACGTTTCTGGGGGTTCTTCCAAGGAGAAAAACCTCCTGATTTGGGTCACTGCTGCTTCCTGCGTTTCACAAACAACCTTAGCAAGGATGCCACTTGTGTCAGCTGTCATGCAGAAATAAGTCAAATGCCTCACGGAAAGTTGGAGACACCTGTGCCAGCCTGCATCCTCTGTGCAACCAACCCCCACCCCTCCAAACAGATTCTGCTCTAACAACGGCATCCTGTCGTCCTCCTTCTCCCCAGCTAGCGTCAGGTCCAACAGTAATTACATTTGGGATATATGTTTTAATGAGACGATAACCGTTCTCCCTCTGCCTTACTTCTAGGTTCTCTGGCATTCAGAAAGGTCAGTGGTTTAATTCCTAAAGGAGGTGAATACATATTTCTTTTGTATCTGAAGAACTGAATAAGTGATGGTGATTTTTTTGACACTCTATATTAGGCCCCACTTAAAACATTCTTGTCGAGTCTTGTTCCCCTGGTATACCTGCATTACATGGACTTTGCAATTCCAGCAAGCAAAGAAGCTTTACCAGCAAAAGGCATCCTTTGCCAATTGGTATACAGCACCTATCTTATCTGTGGTAACAGACCTTTTAAAGAACACAGTTTTGTGAAAACAGAGTATGCGGCACCTGTATGTCACAACAGCCAAATGCGCTGCCTGGGGAGTCAAACCGTCCAGGGACCTGGGTGGAAGAAGGGAGAGCAATGGAGTCTGCAAGAGAGCTCAGGTGTGGGCTTGAGAGCACCCGTGAACAAACCCACAGCTGTGCCTTAGCAAGGATGCTGAGAAACTTCCCCAAGGACCTAGAGAGGCTCTGGCTGCAGCTGAGGGGAATTACCGAGTGCTGGGAGGTCATGTGTGCCTGCTGGGAACTGCCTGCCCTGCCTGAAAAGTACCCCGAGCTGGAGGGAGTTCATTTACTATGTTTTTATTTCAGTTTCACTGATGGTGAGTTTCCTCAAGACCAGGTTGCCTAGTGCCTGTTTGGACAAAAAGCTGTCCCCACCGAGGCTGATGGTATCTTCAGGGCTGCACCATGGCCAGTGCGACCACAACAGAGAGATGGCCAAAACACTGCTTATGTTTGTTTATTCAGACTGAGTGGGAAAGTGGAGAAATGGGGTTCTTGTTGGGTGACTTGTTCTGCTTTCCTTGCATAGGTAAGGGGGAAGGAGGTTGGTGCCTACTGCTCTCCCTCCAGACTCAGCAGCCATAACATCAGCTCTGTGGTGACCCTAAATGTCAGGCAGGTTCATGGGGATGCAGAGCATCTGCTGTTGTTGAAGCAGCTAACCCAGCCCCTGGTCTCTAGACGAGAACTGAGTTCTAGGGATTAGCTCAAGAGAATGCAGACTTTGCAAAGGAACTGAAAACGAACTGTGTATTGCAGCAGGTTAATTGAAATGAATACACTATAAATATTAAACAGGATAAATATCATGTGATATACATTCTATAAATACAACAGAGGGGAATACTTGTACCGAACATTTTGAAAGCTTGAAGATATTAAAATACGACAGATGGGTAGCCAAAAATTGCATAAACTTCTCAGTTTTACAAGAACTCGTCTGGTGCTCTATCTTGTAGTCAGTTTGAGCTACTAGAGAGTGAAACTAAAGAAAGTCTGCGCTACTTCTATAGCTTCTCACTGAAGACCACACACTCGTTCTTCATTTTTCTTTGATCCAGCTTAAGCTGAAAGTCTTAAAATAATACTCATAATCCTTCAAAGGAATCTAAGGCCTTTGAGAAAAATGCAATAAATTATTGCCTCTGTTACTTTCCTACTTGTTTTTGTATATACCACTTTGGGATAAGAGCACCCACCCTGTGTTGCGTTTGCACAACAGCCAGCTCAGCAGATCTGGTCATCTCTGGGGTTTTCTATGTTCTGATGAAAAGCCTGCAAACCTTCCCTGTGTTCTCCAGGCATCCATCAAGCCTGTGTTCCTGCAGAGCCTAGGCTGGATCTCTGGCTGACTGAAGGCACTACCAGATGCTTTACTCCTGCAGTCTCCTTTGCCCTACACCAGTTCTGAAAAAACACACACGTCCTTCCAAGAGATCTCCGCTCCCATTCCTATCAGCTGCGCCAGCCTGGAAAACAAGCACATTCCCACCTCTTGTATAAACAGCTACATGGTGATGCTCGCTGCGTGCCAACTCTATATAGGGTGAGATACCTATGTAAACACCTGTGTCTTGTCCAAGAAGTGGACCACCTCCATTGCAAAGATTCCCAGCAGCGCAGGATTTCTAGCAGAATCTTGCTTTCATCAAAAAAGGTACCTGTCAGCTGCTTCCATTTCAAAATCTGCAAAATCTCAGGGAGCCACCTGAAAATATTTGGTTTAAACAGAGAAACACTGTGCTCTGAAGGCTTTGTAAAATAAACTCCTGTTTTGCAGCATAATAAAACGGGAAGGTCTGAAAGTATTCCTCCCTTGGTCCTATGTCATATTGTCCTTTCCTTGATCTCCATGAAGTCTCCTGTTCCCTACAAACTTCAGATGGAAAAATTCTTTGTATTGAGAAAATTTAACAAAGCTGCTGCTTGGCTTTGGCTCTTGCATTTAGAGGTGTGCTGGTATTCCTTTCCTGGAGCAGTCCGGCTGTTAATGCAGCAGTGTGTGACGGTCAGTGCCCGACCCTGAAACTGGCCCCATGCAAATAATCAAAACTTTGCACAGAATAAAGCTCTGCTCATTCTGAGTGGGAAAAGTGGGTCCTTGGTTAACTTTACTGCTTTTTTCTCAACTTATTCTTACAGCAGCAGTCCCCAGATGGCACTGTTTGGCCATTTTATGTGTTTTTTTCTTGTATGCCTTCTTTTTTTTTAAGTTCTTAAGCAGTGTACAGTCTTTGAAGAAATGCTATATATTCTTCCATATAGAATGAAGAGCTGCTTCCTAGGAACCATGGTTTGGTGACAGGATTGATTATTTTTTCATGTTTTTAGAGCCTCCCCTATAGAAATGGCTTCGTTCTTTTTGACTGTCAGTGCTTCACAATGCTCTGCTCTCCCCAAACCCCTTCCTCCCATGACACACCTTCTCCTCTCTCACCTTTGAATATTCTTCAAGTATTGCAGGCAGCAAGAAGCTGATAGCAAGATGCTGCTGTACCTGGATAGATGGTATATCCTGAAGCATCATACTCACAAACTGGTATCTTTTTTTGCAGCTCTAAACTTCCATACTTCTACTGTTAAGAGTGTTTGTGTTTCTTTCTCTTTTTTGATGTCTTTTTTGACTGCTTCCATTGTTAACTCGTACTCAACTACCTAAAAAAACCAAGACAACTTTGATACATTTTTTCTCCAGACAGAATCATCACCTAATAAGTGACTTCTAAGCTGTTAATAATGACTAAGATTGCTATGACTATACTTTGAGGAAAAGCCAAAGAATAATTTTGGTTGTTGTATTCGATACTCAGGAAGGGACAGAGGACCAGATAAAACAGGGTAACACAATGGACAGAAATGTTCAGAAAGAGAAGCATAGTGGTGATGAAACCTGTTCTCAGGTAGAGAGGATTACGTTCCTCATCTAGTAAGGTAAACAGCGAGGTTCAGAAAGAAAGAAAATGTCTGTTCAGTAAACTCACATTTAAACAAGGAAATGAGGAAGATGGACTTACTGTAACTCAGTTTGGGATGCTGAGGAATAGCTGATTTAGAGAAGGAAGGACAGAGGTGGTAGGTGCTGACTGCAATAGCCCATTCAGAGACAGGACTAACCTGTGATGACATATGGGTCGTAATTTGTTTACATTTTTACTAATGATTTTTGGCAAAAGAAATAGAGCTGGATTATTTAAGGAGATGAGAGTGATGATGCAGCATGAGTCTCAATAACCTAAAGTGGTAAGATTATGGTTTTGAGAACCAGCAGCCAGAATCGTTGTTATCAGCTGGAAATACATCAGGAGAAATGAAACATGTGAGGGCACGCCAGTTACAAGGTGATCAGCGTACTGCTGGGACACAACTGTGAAGCTCCTCAGCTATGTCATGGACATTGCCAGCAGAGAGGAGAGAGATTCTCAGAGTCACAAGTGACCTGTTGAGGCCTCCTTTGAAATGCTGTGTGCACCGCTGGTCACTTGCCATATTGAAATGAGGCACAGTGTGACAAATTATAATCTTGGCAGGTGCAGCACAGCCGAAAGGGGCCGAGGTGCAATGACAGTGTCCTCTACAAAGTCATCAGGGCAGGAGGATGGAAAATCAGCTAACGGAAAACCAGCTGGGAGTGAGAGGAGCTAAGCTGGATGACACACAGTGGTGGCACATGAACAAGGGATCACCAATATGTTAAGGGTGGAAATTAGCAGCTTTCTAGCAACTGCAAGTCATCTTTTTGGAACAGCCTAAGAAGCCTGAATAACAGCAAGATGGAGTGCGACAGGTTTATGGAGGACAGCATTGTCCTGGGTTGACCAACACAGGACTAATTTTTCTTCTAATCCTGTGGAAAACTCCACTTTTGGAAGACTATAGTGTCTGAATTTGTGAAAATATTTACTTTATAGCCAGCTAGGCTATGTGGGATTCAAGATCTCAGTGTTTTCAAGCCTTGCCAGGTGCAGGGATGAGGAGGAGCGAGGCCTGGGCGTTTGACCTAGGCTAGCCAACATGAGTGTCACATTCTATATAAAGCAGAAAGTTTGCTGTGTAGGTTTTTCTTCTCTCTCCCTTGATGGCAATGGTCCAGAGAAACTCCTCACCCTGGTGCCGGACCCCTGAGTGCTTCCCTTCCTCCCAAATCCGTTGTGCTCGCAGTGTCTGACATTTGCTGTCCACTGCTGGGAGTGCACAGCTGCCTGCTGACAGAATTGGCTGAGTGTAATTCTTGTATATCTTATATTAGCATCGGGATTAATACTGGTTTGTTAGTGTTACTGTTAATTATTTAGTATTATCCAATTAAATCTATTTATATTTCAGCCCTTGTGTTTCTTTGCTTTCCCCAGTTCCCCTCTCCAGGTGGAGAGGGGGCTCATCGGGTGATAGAATAATTGTCTAAACGACAACATATTGTTATGGGTTTTCTCAAACCATAGCAAGCATATAACATGGTGGAAAAGGGATGGTTTCAGTGGGTGAGGAGTCGCCTTCATCTACTTTCCTGTGCCATTTTGCTTGAAAAAAGAGATGTGATTTGTCACAATTAGTTCTTGTAGAGTTGTATCAGACAACTTTTTGAAACTGAGCTTAATCACAGTGAAAAGTAAAAACCCACACAAAACAGAGGGAAAAACACAGAAAAAAACCCTTGACCTCCTGTTGTAGCTATTATACTGTGTGGGTTTGGTTCTGGGTATGCTGATAAATAAACTCGCAGTTCAGTCTGCTGCAGTTTAAAATGGAGTAGGTAATGGAAGACTTCTGTTTCAGCAAAAGAGAATACTCAGATACCTATCCTAATAGTGGAGACATTCAAGTAACAGAAAACCATTCTTACTGAGGGCTATGTAGAAATCTCATGTTCTTGACAGATCTTGATAGTTCTTGATTCTTAGTTACAGTAATTCTTGTGCTCATTGAAAGCTTTCAAAAGTCATTAAAACGGACACAAAATAGTCCTAACTTATTTTTTCTTTTTTTTTTTTTTTCCTGCTATCAGGAACACTGGTCACCTTCGAAAATCTTCCAAAAGCTCAGTCAATTTCAGTGTTGCTGTGACCCAAGCCTCGTTCCCCATATACGCTTTGAGAAAATAGGCACTGAGAATAGCTAAAGTAAGAGAGAGATCTTGCTTAAGCCTCATTTCACTTGATGGATGTGCCAGAAGCTGTTTTGGAAATGAGAAGAAAGCTCAGACATGGAAACTTTGTCAGTTTACTAGTGCAGATAAGCTTAACAGCCTGCAATTGGATGTAAGGATTCCTTGCCTGGTTTCCTCTAGAAATAGGACTTACAGGCTCATAGTGTCTCTATATGTCAGTGACAGTTCATCTCAATGATTTAATCCCCTTGTCAAGTACAAAAAAACATGGCAGAGAAGCAGCAATGCTGCATGACTTGAGGAAACATGTGGCTGAGTAAAGTGGGGAGGACTTTACGAAAGGCTGCAAGCAGTAAAGCAAACTTCTGTCCTATTAGACTTCAGGAATCCATGAGACTTCATGAATGCCTCAATGGCAGGGGAAGCAAGAGGTCCAGCCTTCTTAAGAAATGAAGCTGTAGAAAATCTAGATTTTTTGGGGTTTTTTTTTTGTTTTTGTTTTTTTTTTTTTTCTGCTTGGCAAATCACCGTTTTCTTGGCCCAGCTGCAGTGGGCAGGTGAGAACACAGGGACAGGCAACTCCAATGCAGTGATGCAGATAGTCTGTTTCAGGGACCAGCTTCCATGGGGTGACACTGCACCGGGCTTGGCTCCCTGCGACCATCCAGGCAGGCTGAGTTCCCTCTGCCACCCTATGCTCCTTTCCAGGGCACGCAACCACTGACTCTCAGCTTCACCCCACAGAAAACGCTGCACTCTGCCATTGCAGAAGCAAGTTGGGAAAACCTTCAAAGCAATGGTCTTGGAGCCCCAGCTGATTCGGGGTATGGAGGAAAGTGGGCCCAGGTATGATGCAGAATGACTCTGGCCTGGTCAGAAGCAGCTAGCCCTTCCCCACAGGGGAGGAGGTGGGTATGTCTGCCTGGCAGGCTGTTAATTGGTGACAAAGCTTTCAAAGCAAGAAGTTCTAGCTACAGGGTACTGGGGGAGATTTGTCCTGAAAATACAAACACTTGAAAACCTCTTTGAGAATTTACTGATGCCACAGCTTGACCAAGCTGATTCATCACCTTAGGTGACTAAAGACAGCTAAGTTACTGTTTCTTCCCCCCGCCCCCTACAAATACTTTTGCTTTTAATAATTTGCCTGCCAACACGTTCTTGTTTCCTGTGCCTGCACGGTAACAAGCAGCACTTCCTGACCTCTGCAGCCACTGACACTTCTAATTAAGGACCCATATATAGGTTCAGCTTCTCCCTTAGTGATGGCATGGCTATTCAGCATCAAATTTGACACAGTGCCCACTTCAGTTAACAATGTGCAAACAGCCTGCACTCTAATGCCTGCTAGCCTTTACTGTCTTTCTTAAGCTAAACCGTTGAATAGCGCCTGAGCATTAAGATCAGCAGGTTTATGATGCTACTTGGTTCAGGATGGCCTTTCCCAGCAGTGAAAAGTAACACATAAAGACATCTCTCCTGGAAACCAGTATTTGTGGTAAGAAGTGTCAGAGGAGAAATGGTTTCTAGAACAAGAAGTGCTTACATGACATGTTGGTATTTTTTTAACATAAAGAATGTGGTGTTTAGCTATTAATAAATATCAAGGCTTAAAGTAAATCAAAGACAGTGTTACTGAATTCTGGCACCTGCAGCTGAATTTTGAATTTAGTTCCTTTTAAAATGAAGACTTGGGCACAGAGGAGGGAGAGATGTGAGGCAAGAAGGCTATAAAGACAAAAAAAAAAAAGCTCGGCTAGGATTTCTTATTTAGGAAGGTTTTTTTCAGTAAATTCATGTCATGGAACAATGTAACTGCATATTTCAGCATTGTAATTGTTTATCACCATCGTTCATAGGAACACAGGAAAAGAGGGTTTTTGCACCATGAGAAATTCTCAGTAGGACAAAGACCACGTGACTAAAGAAAGCCCTATAGCACCAGGCAGATCAGGCAAACACAGAGGGCTGGAGGGTGCCAAAGTTGTCACTTGCATGCTAGGGACCAACGTACTAAGGTCATGGAGAGGTAGTAGTTAAGCAGGAAGCGGGGCAGTCGTCCTGTTGCAGGGTGCAGGGTGCAGTTGCTAGATTTCCCGGTGACCAAGTTGCAAATGTGGCTGTTGCATGTGTTCTAGTTGGGATGTTCATATCATGCTCCTTTTCTCTCACTGCCCTGTGGATTCTTTGGCACCTGCTAAGGAGTCAGCTTACACCACAGAGGGTTTTCTTGGTGGGGGTACTGATAGAATCTCTTTGCTGCTTCCAGGTTCTCATTAAACCTGTCAGGAAGAGCAGGAGAGAGACTGCCAAACATAGAGCATGGCTGCACAAGCTTTTCCCTTAGGAATAAGAAGCAGAGTAGGAAATGAAATGGAAATAGAGTAGGAGGCAATAAGGGCAAAACTAGAGGGAGGAGGGATTTTGGTCAGTTTTCATGTTTAAAGCAAAGCTGTTGCTTCAGCTGTGCCTTGATTTGGCTCCTCTCAGTGCCTGCCCTGAAGGCTAGATGGCTGGCATTACTCTAGATGGTGGAGTCTGCTGACATCTGGGGGGTTTCAAACATTTATACTGCCAGAATCAGTCCATCTATGGAAGTGGTTTTGGAAGTTTTCCTTGAGGCTGCCTTCTTTTTCATTCATGTTTTATCCAGTCTGTTTAGACTGGATGAAAAACTAACATTGGGTCAGAGCATCCCGAGATCTGTTCCAACCAGCAGCACACGTGGGGATAAGGCTCAGTGATGTCAGCCTATGTTTGCGGCTCTCATGAACCTGCCTGGATGGGAGCACAAATGCAGTTCTAAAGGCAGCACTTTCTTAAGCAGGAATGACTGTTTACATTTCTGTACAATCTTCTGTAGAGAAAGGGGGATAGAGATACTGCTACTAAGCAGTATAAGCTTTGAGTGCAGGGCTCTGGGGGAAACTAACGAGCAGCCTCTTTCTTCAATTAGTTCTTGCTCTGCAGCTTTGCTTCCCATTTGAAAGCAAGTAATTTCCTACTGCAGCAAGGAGCAAGTCTGCAGTCTACGGAAACAAACCAGACTTTGGCTTCCTACAGCTCACTGCCTCAGGGGTTATCAGGGGTTATCTTCTGCAGTGATCCCTGGCTGCCTCAATCTCAAATCCCATAAACTCTGCAAGCATGGTTTCCAAAGAATCTAAACCTGAAGGCAGACTCTGTGTGTGTATGCGAACCTGCACGTATGTAAAGAAAGACAATCAATTATTTGATGTGGAGAATGCTATTGAATTATTTTTTAATATATTTTTGCTGTTTAGTTCTCCTGTATGTGCAGAAATCTCCATTCAGTCTCAGATTTGAGAAGCAGGGTTTACAATGACAGTGCTTCCGCATTGTCTTTTGCCTCAGCAACTACAAACCTCTGGAGACTGCACTGCACCACAACAGAGGAAGGAGATTCACACTTCAGTAGACAGTCTTTGATAACCTTTTCTGATGTTTTACATGGCTTAAAACCAGCAGAGACCTGACATACATTCAAATTGCCAGGTACTGAAGAATAGAGAAATGCTAGGAGAGAAAAAATTACTATGTCCTTCTGGATTTCTAACTATACAGTAGTGCTTTCAGCATGTCGCATCACTCTGGAAAGTCTTTAATTATTTTTTTTTTATTACAGCTTCACTTAACTGATATGCTACACACTCCTTGTATGTAAAAGTGGTGGCTTTTACCTATACTGATCAATTTCGCTGCTGTCCCCATTCCTGCTCCTCTCGTGTGTTCCCCAATACAGTATTGAATGTATTAGGGACAAGTTTAAGGGGTATCACTCTGATTACAGAAAAGCAATGCTTGTTTAAACCACCAGCATAAGATGTTCACATACCTGACCTTGTCAAGTTCAGAAGAAATGTGCAGGTTTCACATAAACACAAACTCACACTTGAAATCCTGTTAAATTGGGATCAGAGAGGGAGAATACCTGAGGCAGTTCAAAAAGCAAGGTAGTAACCTGCAGATCCCCAGAAGTTGTTAACAGCAGGTAAAGAGACCTGAGAGCAAGACTACAAGGGAATCAGTCAAAATAAGGTTAAGTAAGGGAAGGGGAAAGAAGAAACTGAGGAAAATGGCTGCATGCTAGCTGTATTTGAAACTAGAAGAGAAGGGAAGCTTGGGCCTTTCTTTCCAGTCAAAATGTGAAACCTAAGAAGTGAAAGAATCAGGAGAAAAGGAGCTGAGGAATCAGACATGCTGGGTATTAACACGTGCAGCATTTCATTAAGTGCTGGCACAAGACAGAGACTGTTGGAAGGTGGTGTGCTGCTCCCTTGTGAGACATACCAACTTTTTGTCTTACGTGCTCTTTAATTGTTGCCCTAGTAAAAAAAAGCCTTGCGGGATGCCAGAGAGATTAACAACTTCACCTGGCCGATTTAAGTGTTGGTTGCAAAGAGCTTCACCAAAATGTGTTACTACTGGTTCAGTGGAACCAGTGGTAGGCCTGGTGAAGACAAGGCTTAGTTGGCTTTCTATCTGCTGATTTCTCAGCAGATTTGGGGCAATGTCTCTAGTGAGGACTTGGCACAGAACCTTAAATTCCTTCTTCTCCCTCAAGAGACAGAGAGGTAAGTTTGCTTGAATGGTTCTTCACAACAGCGACAAACAACTTGTAAAAGAGCCACAGAAATACAGAGCAGTGATTGTATGTTATGCTATAACATACTCACAGACAATCAGTCAGATCTAAAATCTTGCGTAGCAGTCAGATGTTTTCCTAGATACTTGATGCCTGCAGTTAAGTGCGATAATGAACTCGAAACCATTTTGCTGCAATAACTGGCCAAATAGCGATGGGGGTGAAATGGTGATGCTACTCAGTAAATGCCCATAGATAGATAGGTCCTGGGGAGCGTGAGCCACATGCCAGCTGGTGTATAGTGTATGTGTACGTCTGTGGAGAAATCCCTTTGCCTGAACACAGAAATTATGACTTTATGTGGGAATTTGAAGCCATGGAGAAACCATAGAGAAAGAGGCAGCGTTTGGGGAATTTCCACCTTATTCCTGAAAGTGCTGTAATATTTGCCCCCCCAAAAAAGATTACAGACCTTTCTTAGCTGATGTTTTGTGATTTATAAACACTGCCTACATTAGGGTGCTTTACATTTGTTAGTGGAGTTTCTTATTTTCTGCTTGGAGAGTGTCACTCATTAGTTCAAGTTTTAAAAGAAAGCAGAAAATGCCCATAAAAAGTAATAAATACAGCTTTTCTGGACATAGAAGTAATGTAACTTTGAGGCATGTTACCTGAAGACATTTCAGAGCTTGAAGCACGCTTACAACGGCCTGCAGTAAAAGCCAGAAGTTTCCTTTTGGTCCTTCCTACTGATTTAAAACCTTGCACGTTCTCTCTGAATTTCATTGCACTGCCCATAGTCAGCTGCAGTTAATTACTCAATACTAACTTTCACGGGCCTTGAAAGCCACACTTCTGCAAAGAAACAACTGAACCTTATCTACAAAAATGCAATTTCTTTTTAACATAATGGCTTTGCATCTTCTTAGGAAATTGAAATGTTAGAAGCAGTCTGAGTAGAAACATGAAGTGGTAAGAGGGACCAGAAAAAGCACTTACTATGTGGTCTACACGTAGCAGAGTGCTCAGGGATATATTACCAAATCTGCATAAGCCCACAGGACACAGGCTCCTCGATTTCTTCTCTTTCTAGCAAAGAAGTGGGACATACAGCAACTCCTTGGGTTTTGCTTGGGTGAATGAAATTTTGAGCTTTGAGGCTATCTTCCTGTATCCATGAACATAGTGAGACCAGTATCAATGCTGATTCACTATGCAGAATGTCTTTCTTTTTAAAAAATTAAAGCCTTTTAAAAACTTATTCCTCCTCTTTCATCTACCCACCTGCTACAGTCTGTTTCCCTTCCAAAGGAAAAGAAAAGTGCTCCTCAGTATTATTAAAAAGGCTGGTGGGGAATATTCAACTTGCCAGTGGGTGGCTAAGATTCTACTTGCCAAACACCTGCAACAGTCACTGACTTCAGTTTCCTTCCTCACCTGCCACGCATCCCTTATTGCAACTCTACATAAACTCTTCCTGTCATCACACCGCAGGCTTCAATTCTGTGTTTTTGAGGAAGCAGCTTCTGGAGCAAACATCAGCTCTCAGCACGAGGCTGCACAAGCAGATCGCCGCAGCGCAGATTATCCTGGGGAAGCTGAGGCCCTGACACCACGGCAGCCGGCGGGGCACCTCAAGCATGGCGGCTCCGAGGCGGGACGGCCTCATCCCGCCGCCGCAGGGCCGCAGGCGGCATACTCTCCAGGGCCTCGCGTCTCGAGGCTCTGCAGCACGCTGCCAGCCGCTGTCCCGAGACAGCGTACCGATGCCCTCCATCCATCGATCCCTCCCTCAGCCCCGCGGCGCGGCGCCTCCCGGGCGCCCTCTCCCCCGCCGGCCTCCCATCGGTGTGAGTGCGGGGGCCTGCTTCCGGTTCGGGGGTCACACCTCTCGCGGAAGGGGGGGTGGGGGTTGGCTGGCCGCCAGCCAATAGCAGGGCTCGGCGGGCAGGTGGAGTGGCCGCTGGTTGGTAGACAGGAGGGAGAGGGGGAAGGGCCGGAGCGCGCGGCTGCCGCCTCAGAGAGGCGGTGGAGCGGGGCCCGGCGGAGGTCGGTGCCAGTGGGGGAGGATGCGGCTGCGCTCGGGTGCCTTCGCCTCCTCCTGCCTACTGGTGGAGGCCCTGGGGGTTGCGCTGTTCCTCCGCGGTTTTTTCCCGGTGGCCGTCAGGTCCCTGCCTCGCAGAGAGGCCCGCGGGGACCCTCCCGCCGAACCGTCCCCTCCAGGCCCAGGTAAGCCGAACAGCCTGTCCCTCCCCGCCTCGCCCGCCGCCCAGGACGGGCGGCTCCTGGTTACCACGGCAACCGACCCCCGCTTCTCCCTCGTCCCCCTCCCCGCCCGCAGCCCACCCCCTTGCCCGGCCCGGCCTGTCTGGTCTCGGCTGTGCCCCGCTCTTCGGCCAGAGCCCGGCGGGTTGAGGAACGGGGTGGCGGAGCCCCGGCGGGGCTGAGGGTCTTGCAGCTCAGGTTGCGTCTAACGCCGGCGGTTTGCATTGGGTCTTTCGGGTTGTGAGGCTGCAGAGGCAGGACCAGCCGGTGCGAGCCCGGTGCTGTGAGGCCCCTCGGTGCTGCCGGACAGCTGTCTGTGGCGCCATCGTGTTTCCAGACCTGTTCCCGAAGTAGTTTAGAACTTAAGTAATTTTGCATGTGGTTATCGATCGCAGCCAGCAGTACCTGCTCACGGTTGCAAAAAGCCTTAAGCATCAGCTGTCACAATATTTGGAGAGTGTGCTTTTCTGTCATTTGATTACCGTTTCCCTATCTCTGAGGCAGCTGTTGTCCCCTTACTCTTTAATAGTAAGCTGGTTGCATTAAATAATACCATTTCAGTTACAATGCTTCATGTACTTGCTCTGTTAACTTATTGGTTGTGTTGTGCTTGAGAATCATTGTTTCCTTGATGCTTACTGTGGTGTGTGAGTGTCTTAATGCCACTTTAGTGACACTCGTAACACTTCGGTAGTGAGAAAAGCAGCTGTAGTAATACAGGTTTCCTTCCTATTCTGGTCAGATTGCAAAATGCATGATATTACTTTTTTCTGGAATCACGGTCTCTACAGGTCCTGCTGTATTCCTTAGCTGACATTGTGAAACCAAAGTTTCCAAGCATCTTTTTAAGGAGGAATTGGTAGAGAATGTGCTGATACGTAGGTGTTTTATATGTCCAGTCACGAATTGTATTAAAATAATGTGAAGAAGAATAACGTGTACTTGAAGGAGTGTTCTTTGCTAGTGTTTGGAGCTCGTGGGGTGAAACTTCAGGTTCACTGGACAGCTGAATTGAGTAGTATTTTGCTCATACAAAGCTCTGGCTCAGGAAATCTAATTCCTTGGTGGATCACCATTCCTTGGTGGAACAGGACTGTAACTGTCAAACTGGGTCTTTATCTACTTTTTATAAGTATATGACATTATGCATGTTGGAACAGGCTTACTTAAATTGCAAGAAATAGTGGAGGGAAGAGAAGGTTGTGTAATTTAGAGTGTGGTGTTGCTGATATTGGTTTAAGCAGGAACATTGAAAGAATCTAATCTGGTAACAAACCTGAGTGGATGCTGCCAAATGGCAAGCTGCTTTTTAGCTGGAGATTACCAAGACTGTGAGAAGTGTTTGGTGGGCTGCTGTGTGTAAACGATTGCATTCACGTGTGATTATTAACAGGAGACTAACATGGAGGGAGACTGTTTGGATGGGAGGGAAGTGTCAGACAACTGTCTTTTGAAAAGACTGGTTTGATTTGAAGAGTATAAATGCGTACCACAGGGGCTCTACAAACAGTTTAAATTTAGGCATGTCACTAGTAAACCTAGGTATAGGTAGGCAGAAATGGAGCAACAGTGGAAGAGTCTTTCCTTTCTGTAGTTCTTGGGTTACAATTTGCTTGCAGAGTGATCTCTTGGTCTGGATGATATGCTCTAAAGGCAGGGGATTGCTAACGAAACCGTGATACAGAAGGCTTTCAGCCTACTTTAGATCTGTTCAGAAAATCGTATTTCTTCAGTGCTTCTGTATTTTGTGAATGTTTCACTTTGTGAACCCTGACTGCTATTCAATCCATGCTGTCTTGCTTGTGGGATTACTGATAAAATTCTGTAATTGCTTGTATAATAGTGAATACTTGCAGTACAGATTTTGGTAAGTTTTTGGTAGAACCTATGGTCTTGTTCACTGCTTACAGAAGTTCAGCTTCATTTGAAGTAATTTTTTTCTAAATAAACACATCAGGCATAAATAAGCATGCTGTATGCCAAGAGTTGCACGAGATATTGCTTTAGTTATCTTATAATTAAGTATTTTCAGATGGGTGGTAATCGACTCCTAGTTTCTTCTCAATAGTTTGACCTCCTGATGAATAACACTGCAGGAGGGAGTTGTGAGTAGGGTGTATGTGTTTGTGATCTGAACATTTTTGGTGTCCAGCAAGTTTTGTTTGCCCAAACAAATGGATAGGAATAGATTATGAGAAGGATTTAACTAACAATACAGTACGTCCAGTTGTGCTTTCTTGTTTTTCATTGAGAGCAAAGTATGCCTGCGAAGCTGATAATTTAAATCCTGGAGAGACGTTATCATTTGAGATAACATATGAGAGCAGCCCTGAGGAGAGGGACTTGGGGCTGTTGGTGGATGAGAAGCTCAACATGAGCTGGCAATGTGTACTCACAGACCAGAAAGCCAACCGTATCCTGGGCTGCTTCAAAAGTGTGGCCAGCAGGTCAAGGGAGGTTATTCTGCTCTCATGAGACCCCACCTCGAGTACTGTGTCCAGCTCTGGAGCCCCCAAACAAAAGAAGGACATGGACCTGTTGGGGCAAGTCCAGACAGGGGCAGTGAAGATGATCCGAGGACTGGAGCACCTCTCCTGTGAAGACAGCTGAGAGAGTTGGGGTTGTACAGCCCGGAGAAAAGGAGGTGCCACGGAGACTTTATAGCAGCTTTCCAGTATCTGAAGGGGACCTACAAGAAAGCTGGAGAGGTGATTTTTACAAAGGCATGTAGTGATAGGACGAGGGGTAAGGAAGAAGCTAGATTTAGATTAGATATTAGGAAGAAATTCTTTACTGTGAAGGTGGTGAGACACTGGAACAGGTTGCTCAGGAAAGTTGTAGAGGCCCCATCCCTGGAAGTGTTCAAGGCCAGGCTGGATGGGGCTTTGAGCATCCTGGTCTAGTGGGAGGTGTCCCTGCCTATGGCAGGGGGATTGGAACTAGGTATTCTTTAAGGTCCCTTCCAACCTAAGCTGTTCTATGATTTTAATCAAGGCTGCTGGCAGTTAACATTTTGTTGTTGAGATTTCCTTCTTCCCCCTGCTGTGTCCCCCTCCCCAGTTTCATTATCTGGAAAAATCACTAGCAGTAACGAGTTTGTATGTGTCAATATATTGATGCTTATCTATGTACTCAAAAATACAGTTTCTGAGGTTGCTTTTTGAGCTTCTCTTGTTAGACACAACATTATCTGTGACCTTTCCAAGTCATCAGCCACTTATTCAGAAACATGTTTTACTCTAAAGGAGTGTAAAAACCCTAACTTCACATAATGCATGTAATGACAAGTTGATTTACCACAATATTGTTTGAGTAGAGGTCTGTGTGTAGGATCCATTCTGCTTCCATTTTATCCTTCTGTGTTTTTTCCTGGTAGAGATGCGGGAAACCTTCCTGTAGAGGTTGGGCCAAAAGCTGCCGCTGTAAAAGCTAAATGTCACTGTGTGGACCAAGCTCAATGCAAATGAAGAGTTGCTGCAGCCTGCCTTGAGTCCATACAAGAGCAAGGGGGGCTTGAAGGCCTGCTAGCTGGTGCACAGCAGCAGTTTGCTGTGCCGGCCCACACAGAATGTTCAGGGGATTCTGGAATTGGATTTTGGCCCTGCAGCTGCTATAACCCAACTATCCTGGCATAGAGATTTTTACCTTGAAGGGCACAAGTGTGCACAAATCTTTTCCCTTTAAATTTCAGTGAAACTACCTGTTTCCTTTTAATTTTCCTGTTCCCTTATGGTGGGATTCGATTGAAAAGCATTGCTTGAGAATAGGTCTTAGCACAGGTGAATGGGCTGCATCTTTTTTCTAACAAAAGCTCTCTGTTGGATATACGTAGTTCAGCTTTACTAAATTAACCTGAGAGAGAAGTAGCAGAAGGTTCTTATTCATTTGAACATTCTCCATTTCATAGCTTTTCCTTATTTCTCCTAATTTCACATCGTGTATTCCATTCGTGTTTTGTTTTCCTTCCTGGGTGCTGTATTGGATTTTTTTGTTCTTGTTTTGTCATTCCTGTGCTGGATGGCCTGAAAACTCAGCTTCCTCTGGTTACTTCTCATGTGTGCTATTGTTTGCAATTTTTTGCTACGGAATGTAAAGTTAATAAAGAAGTTGGAAGCACTCGTTTCTGTGGTGAAGTTATCCTTTAACTTCTGTCTAGTTATTGTTAAAATTTGTTGATGACTTTTATATACCCTTTTTTATTGTTTAGGAATGGTTTCTAACTGGACCAAAATTCCGCCACCACTTTTCAAAAAGGTTGTAATTGTGCTGATAGATGCTTTGAGAGATGACTTTGTGTTTGGATCAAAAGGTAAACAGTTTATGCCGTATACTACACAAGTTGTTGAAAAAGGGACATCCTACAGCTTCATTGCTGAAGCAAAGCCACCCACTGTGACTATGCCTCGAATTAAAGTAAGTGGTTTCTTTTTCCACTTAGGGTTGTTTCATTTGAGAAAATTTTGAAGGCTGTTTTGTTTCATGTGCTCAGAGTTGGCATAAAGGGCAGGTTTGTGTTATTGCGATATGTGGCTCAAAGTCTCTTTTTCTGTAGCAGTGCATGTGGTAGAGTCCTGATTTGCCATGGCTCAGAGGTGCTTCCTGTAGGAAAGGTCAGGTCAGGGATCGAACAAAAGAGGCTGAGTAAGAGGAAGAGGTGTCAGCTTCTACTTAAGTCCCTTTGCCTTGCTTTGTTCCTTTATTTGGTAGCTCTGTGGTGGGAAGGTCTGTGAGAATCAGTTGAGGGCAGTTAAGGCCCTAGTACAGCCTTAAATGATTAGCATAATCTTTTCATTTGTAATCATGGGAAGGCCTCAAATTTTCCAGTTGCCTTCTATCCAACAAGATTTTTTGTTGGTATTTCTCTGTGTTCTTGTAACTTCTAATAGGAAATCCAGTTTAGTGTAAATTTGTTTTGTCATAGGGGTGTTTTTGCAGAGCTTAAAAAAAAATAAATTGTGCCAAGTTCCAGGTAACTAAACGATGAATTGTGCCTGTGTCTTCAAAATACTTGGTCATCCAGGCTTCTCAGTAATGGATCTGAGTGACATTTCTTATGTTGAAGAAGCTGAGGGAGTGAGCTATGGTAGGTCAGCTAGAAGGCCAGCGAGAGAGCAAGAGGGTTATAGTCTGCTAACTCTTGATGGGTGGACTTCATTGCATTTTCCAGAAGATTATTAATTACTATTTTGAATGTGCTACCATTGTTACTACTGTTTTAAGTCAGTTTACTTAGGCCTTCTAAACTATCTTTTTGTTGATTTAATGAATTTTAACTGGCATATAAAATCGTTTTACTGTTCACTAATTAATAAAATATTATTTATATCTTTCTTTAAAGCAGTTATTATCTCTGATATCAGCTAGCACTGTGTTCTGGCAGGTGATGTGATGCGGCATGGCAGCTCATGTGTTCTTTTAATTTATTATGTTTCTTTATTGAAACTATAATTTCTCTGCCCTCTGCTTCATTGCTTCCTCTTACACTAATACTGTCTTCTGAGTACTGTAAACTTTTTAGTTTTTATCAGTATGTCTCTTCTATTTTTTTTCTTTTATATAGGCTTTGATGACAGGTAGCATACCTGGTTTCATTGATGTTATTGTGAACCTCAATTCTCCAGCTCTGTTGGATGACAATCTGATATGGCAGGCAAAAACAGCTGGGAAGAGAATAATATTTTATGGTGATGATACTTGGGTTAAATTGTTTCCAAAGCATTTTGTGGAATATGATGGAACAACATCCTTTTTTGTTTCGGACTTTACAGAGGTGAGAGGCTTTGCATAATCCCAAGTTAAATAATGTGAGTACAGACGTGTAGTGGTTCTGAAACACAAACCTGTCAATTAAATAGAAATTGGATTTATGTATGTTTTCAGTATTGGCAATGTGGAGCTAAGCATTTCAGTCCGTCATGCGTATGCTGTGGGAATTGTTTGGATGATATAGTAACAAACAGTGTGTTACTGTATAACTTTCCTAGAAGTATTGTTGTGGTAGGGAGTTAGACCACTTGCTGTGTTTAAAAATTCTCCTATCCATGTTTCCACTTTGCTATCATAATGATATTCGTATGTGCCATCTTTAAAAGGCCTATTAATATATAATCTTGGTCTCTTAGAGGCATACTTTCTTTAGTGTTGTAATAATTTTGTAGTTGCAATATGAGTAGTGTTTCAGTATGTTATCAAAGAGGGAGCATAGAAAGTTAATAAATTGTGAAAATTCTTATTCTGGGCATACTTAAAGAGTAAATGGTTCAGCAATTTTAATTTATATTTTGAATTCTTATGATTTGCAAAACTTTAGGCCATTGACCTGCTACTACTGACTTAAGGATTTTATTATCGTGTTATAAGAAAGTTAGATAGGTCTAACCTGTGAATTGGAAGGCACTTTTAATTGGTTACTCTTAAGATGTCATGCAGAAGCTTCAACATGGAGTGGAAAAATCCAAACATGCTGCCGGATCTGCAATTATGTGTCTCTCAAGCTCTTTATGCAGTCTTTATGCTTTTTGAATATAGTCCATTGAACAGAAAGCTTTTAATAGTTTTTTAGATAGTTATATCCAGAGTCAACAAAGCAGTGTTGCATGTGAAATTTTTAAGGGTTTTTAATATCAAGGGAGAAATATATGCAACTGAAAATATATTGTCAACCTAAGCAGGAGAACATGTGAGTTAGGCCCAAAATAGCACTTTTCAAATAATTTTTCTTACTTGCTATGTTGTCAGTTCTTTTTCTCACAGCAGGAATAATCTTCTTGTGTTTGCACAGTAGCAAAAATTGAGTTGAAAGAGCAGGAGTGGTTTTTTTCTGCTGTGCTTCCAAGCACCAAAGAGAAGCTTTTCCCAGTACCTGCTTCTTGTGAAATGATAAATCAGGAGTGTGAAGGATGAAAGTGACTGAAAATTTCTCGAAACAGTTTTTCAAAGTATCTGTGGAAGCATGGCAACCCATTTTCTCTGTTTGTATGTAATGTGATGCCTTGTAATCAGGAAAGACTGAAATAGGGTGAAGAATCTGTTTTGTAAGACAAAATTTTTTGACTGCCTGGCATTGAACTAATCAATCTGATTTTTTTCTTTTTCTTGTTAAAATTGTGAGAGACTGTAATTCTCATCAGCTTCTACAGAATTTTAATGGGTGATGCAATCTAATTTTTTGATGCTTTTACAAGAGGGAAATTATTTTTACCTTTTTATTGTTTTCCTTTAATTTCTGAGGTTGATGATAATGTTACCAGGCATTTGGATAGAGTGTTGAAGAGAGAAGACTGGGATCTCCTAATACTACATTACCTGGGACTGGACCATATTGGACATGTAACTGGGCCAAACAGCCCATTAGTGGGACCAAAACTTCGTGAAATGGATAACATTCTGAAGAAGATTCATATTTCTCTTCTTTCAAAGGTAATATAGCTCCTTCTTGGGTCGATGTCTGTTAGTTGTGGACTAACTTTAAAATGCTTGCTTGTTTGCGGGTGGTAACTTATTTTTTCCTAGACCAAAGTGAATATTCTTCTGTTCTTTTCCTTCTCTGGCCATTTCCCAGTTAGCAGTACAGTGCAACATTTTTAAGGATTTACTGGCTGACCTTAGTAATGTCTGCTAACAGTCTCTTCTGAACAGCTGCGGGAAATAATTCCCCCTTGATGTGTGGGAAGAGGAGAGGAATGCATGCCAAAATTCTCTTATCACTCATGAATTAAAATGATGGTTGGTGTGCTTCCTGGTAATGAGATTCAGCAGAAAGAATAATGGGCTTGTAGAGCTAGTGACTCTGATTTCTACAGTTGTGAAGGCATACCAAATTCTTAGATATTGAAAACACTAAAATGGAAATGGTGGTTGTAAACAGCATTTTTCTTAATCTAAATGTAGCACATAAATTACCAAATCTGAATCTGTTTTTAGATTTGGAAATATAGAATGTCACTTATCTAAATAGTCTGGATGTTGAACTACCATGTCCTAATTCCGGGTGGCCTAAAGCTTTTCTCTTGTTTGTTTTTGGCAATTGCAATTGAGAATAGCTGCTCATAAAATTTCAGTAGTATTTTTAGACAAATGGATACTATTGTATGAAAAGAGGTTAAATCATGCTTGTGGAAGTTAGAATCTCATGAACGTTGCAGTGGTTTTGCTGCAGTTTGTTAGTATGTTTTGCTTTTGCCAACTATATGCAAGCCTTTATCTGAGTTTTAGAATACAGAAATAATAAAAGCACTTTGCTTTTGGATACAACAGGTACTGGTAATAACTAGAGATGGCACAAAGCTGCTTTGTTAGGGAATGACAATATTTATTATTATTTATTATTTCTGCTGTCTTTGATTTGTTAGCTCAAAATTGTTGAATGGGACTCATTTTATGCTTCTGTTTCTCTTTCCTCAGAAAAATAAACATAATTTAATATCAGTCATGTCAGATTTCTACTCCAAAAACACTTGAGAGGTTAGAGACTACTAGAAATAGGATTATCTTTTTATATTATACTAATATTTACAATATTAGTAATTTAACATTTATATTATATTAACTCAATGAAGCTAAAGAAATGGAGGAGGGGAATACTTCTTTGTTCATGCTACTGGTCCTGGACTCCTGATTTTCTTCCCACAGTATGATGACCTTTATTTAATCTTTCAGTAAGTTTCTTGTGACACTGTAAATGAGGTTTGGGGTTTTTTTTACAGCTTTTTTGTGTGTTTTTTTTTTAACATACTGATAAATATTTTAGATATGTATGTGTGCTTCAAATGTTAAAAATGAATATTATTGCATAACACTTAGTTGCAGACATCTCTTGTAATCTGCCCCAGGTGTTGTGAGCCAATTAAAAAATGGAATTTATTTTGAGAAATATTCATGTATGAACATGGTAAAGGCAGTGAAGCATTATATATATGCATCTTGTTTGTGCAGTAACTTATATTTATTTCTGTGACTTGCAGGAAGAAGCTTCTCTGCCCAATCTGCTAGTTGTTTGTGGGGATCATGGGATGTCTGAAACAGGTAGTCATGGTGGTTCTTCAGAAGGAGAAGTGCACACACCACTGCTGTTTATCAGCTCCGCTTTTGAAAAAAGAAGTGGTAAGGATCAAAGAAGCTTGACCTTTTCTAGAACACATTGTCATCTCTAGTTTATATTAGCTCTAGAATTCTTCCTGAAAAGTGCTTTGGTTTGTTCTACAGATATGTGGCAAGGCCCATTCTGTGTGACCTGAAACTCTGGCAGAGTTTGTTGCCCAGAGAGGTGGTGGAGTCTCCGTCTCTGGAGACATTCAAAATCCACCTGGATGTGTTCCTGTGCAACCTGCTCTGGCAGGTGGGTTGGACTAGATGATCTCCAGAGGTCCCTTCCAACCCTTACCATTCTGTGATTCTGTAATTTCTAGAGTCTTGTTTAAGTAAACTCCTTGACTGAGTGAATTGGTGAAATGTAGTTATACCAGGAGTGAATATTTTCTTCAAAATAATACTTCCCTCCACCTTTCATTCTGCTTCTTGCTCATTTCCATCTGATTTCCTGGCTTTTAAAGCCTGTTTGCAGAACCCTGCCTTCTTTATCTTAGTGGAGGTTTCTGCAGCACAGTGGAAGTACATTTATCTGGCTGTTATTCATAAAGCTGTTATCCAGGTGCAACAGAAAGCATTGCTTGAGGAGTCATTGAACTCTTTTCAGATATAAAAACAAAACAAAGTCAAGAGCTGACCAAAGCTCTCAAGTAAGTTCTTGCTTTGTAAATTTCACCTGTATATGTTGACAACCAGGCCACATGAGTGTAGAAGTGTAGATTCTGTAAATGCCATCTCTTGTTCATTGAGATTACTTTCTGTTAGGTTTTAACCGAACGAGCAATTTTTACAGTATAGTGGAGTATATCTATTTACCTTTATTTTGGGATTGAGTTTGTGGTTTTTAATGATGCCCATGTAAATATCCAGTAGCTTGTTTCTCATTGGTACCATTATCAGAATTCTAGTAACTGCTCCTTATGATCCATCCTACTGTAAACAAAATGTACTGTGGTTAATTTGGTAGACCTCAAAATAGTAATCCTGTGGGCTTTTGCATTTAGTATGCTGTCAGAATATTACTTGTGTAGCCTTCTACAGATATATGTCACCCATGACTGCTAGATGCATTTGTAAGTTTTTTTGGTTTTTCTTTAACCTGCCTTTAAAGATGAAATCTGAAAACTGCTGACATACAGGCACTCATGCAAAAGAGGCTTTAGGAATTATAGGTGGCATTCTGTACAAGTATGGGATTAATCAGAGCTAGATGAAAAATGAGAGAAGTTCTAATGCTCTTAAAGGGAGCCTTGAGAATAATAAAGACTATATAGAATTCTTTTGATACTGTACTTAGGTCAAAACACTCAATGCCTAGAGTTATAAAGAGAATGAAGTAAAAGCATAGTAGAAAAACACTGTTATGTAACTAGTAAAGCACACAAGCAATTGGCAAGACAATCTTAAACAAAAGGTTACTTACATTAGTGAAATCATTCATGCCTGTAGGTGTCTGTAGGACTGAAGGCTAATCCTGCTAACTGCAGTAAGGTAATGGGAACCTGCACAGAACCCTTTAAAAATCACTAGATTTGCCTGCATGGAGCCATGGATTTGAGCCTTAACATTCTTTACCTGAGCTCTAATTCTGTTTGCCTAGCAACCTGATATTAATTAAATCTTGAGCTGTTGTCATTATGTCGAGAAGCTTCTAGAGTTCTATCAGCATTATTTTAGATTCTCATTCTACATGCATACATTAAATTAGTCTGTTGTAGTCTTTTTATACTTTCTAATGCAAAAGTTATCGAACCCTCTTAAGATGTAGGCTGCAACTTGATATTAAGGTTATCTCCTGGACCATCTCTTTTCTTACTTGTACTGTATAACATTCATGTTGTGTTTACAGTAGTTGCTAGTGTTGAAGAGTGATATTTGCTGAGAATTTAATAAATGTTGGTCTTGCAACAGTAGAGGACAGCAGCTGAAAAAGATCACTCAGCTCTCTGTATATCACTTGAAATAGCTGATCTAACACTAAAAAAAAATTTTGAAACTAACAAGATCCCAGATGTCTCTGGAGAAATACAATGGGCCTGTTACTTAAATCCTCTCTTTTTTTTTTTTTCGCCCTTTTTTTGTTGATCCTAGGTCCTGTAACCCAACCTGAACTTGTGCAACAAACTGATTTAGCTAGCACACTGGCAGTAGGTCTTGGTCTACCAATTTCAAGAAACAGTGTTGGGAACCTTATATTGCCAGTTGTGGGAGGCAAGACAATGAGAGAACAACTACGTTTTGTGCACTTGAATGGGTTCCAGCTTAGCACACTGCTGCAAGAGAATACACCTGCGTATGAAAAAGGTAGATCACCTGAAAAAAAAAAGTTACATATACAAAAGGAGAGCGTTTATAACATGGTCTGGGCTTTTAGGTTCAAGGGTATAGCATGGCACTGCAAATTAGCCATTCAGTTGAGAGCAATGGTCAGAGGAATAACACTGAGTTCAGTCTTTACTGTAACCTACTCTGGCACACTGCCTCTGAGTAAAGTTTTTTTAATACCCTGTACTACTCCTAGTAGGCAAAAGAGCAGAAATAATGTTTGAAGTAAAACTGCCTGTGTAGTTAAATCTCAGTGGTTTCGTATCTGCCATTTGTGAGGTATCGTACATAGGGCACTGGTTCTGAGCTATTTGGAGGAATAGCACAATGGAGTGCATTTATTGTTTAAATAAAAAGATACTTCAAGTAAAGCTGGGAAATAATTTATGGTAAGTTATCTTTTTATTTCCTTCCTATGTATGCATTTGCTTGGAATGAGAACCTAGAGAACTGCAAAGTTGGTTACTAAAAATATGTGTGTGTGTGTATTTGGAGGAAAGAATAAAAAACAAGTCGAAAACATAAACCAAACCTAGCAATATATAGTATTTTGCTAGGAAGCATGATACAAACTGCAATATAAGCAAGCAAGTTAATATGATAACTATGTGAAAAAAAATTGAGTCAGAGGATGAAGGAGAATATTTTACCATGGATGTTAGAAGTTATTGTTGTCTTAAAGTGACTGTGAAGCTAGAAGTCCTTATCTCTTGATTTATAATCTGTTGAATCATTAAAATAACTGGATGAGAATGCAGAGCTGTGTTAAAGCTATGAATAATTAAAGTGGATAACAACGTAAAGTTTAGCAAGGTGATCATTGTATGTCAAGAATTAATTATCTTTCAACATCACGGCTTCTAATCATAATTAAATCCCATTCAGAGTCTAACAAAACAAATGCCATTTATGGTAGCAACATGCCAATAGCAGGACCCATGCTCCATCTATTCTGATATTTTTTTTTCTGCACAGATTTCCTCACTTAACCCATTTGTGTCAAGTGAGGAAACTTGCTGTGTTGGTGGAGTTCAGGATATGGCTGTGTTACTGAAAATTCCAACACAAAGCTCCATCTGACAGTATTTCTGCAAGTACTGGTGAAACAGACTGAAGTTTCTATCAGCTTCTGGTTTATATCTTCACTTTCATTTTATTTTTGTCCAGGAACAGCTTAATTTCAGCTGTAGCTTTCATCTGAGAAATTAAATCAAAATTGCTGAGGATGGAAATGTGAGAAATTTTGATGCTACTTGTGAATGCAAACTACTATTAGAGGTTCTACCCTACTGGAAAGGGACTGAGGGCAAAACATCCATGATGAGCTTCTCTCCTTTCTGTAACGGAAAATTTCAGTAACATGGAACTAGATCCAAGTCATGGTAGCTTTTTTTGTAGAGTCTTAAGGTGAATTCTCCCTGTTGCTGTAAACTTCTTACAGGGTCTTGTTTTTCTTAGAGCACCCTAGATGTGCAAGGCTGTGCTTAACACTTTGGTTAGGATGATTAAGATTGGCAGGAAAAAGAGATGTGCAGTTTGTTTAGTGTTGTTTGATTGATGTGGGTACTTCAGGCCCTAGAAAGACTAAAATGTCACTAACTCAGTGCTTAATGCTGCATGTAGTTTGAAAGCATGCATGAATGGCCCTTTATTTTGGGTGGCTTCTAAGTGAAGATAAATACCATCCCACCTATCTCACTACAGGTACATATACGTATAGGCATATCTGTCATGATTCCTGTAGGAAAGGGATTATCTTGCAAAGAAGTCATTATATTCAGTAATCAGATTCAGCTTCAGGAAGGATGCTCATTTTCAAAAAGGGTGAAAAGGAGAACCCTGGGAGATACTGACCAGTCAGCCTCACCTCCGTGCCGAGTAAGGTCATGGAACAGATCCTCCCGGAAGAGAAGGCAAAACACATGGAAGATGAGGAGGTGATTTGAGACAGCCAACATTGCTTCACCAAGGGCAAATTGTGCCTGACTAATCTAGTGGTCTTACACGATGGAGTAACTGCATCGGTGGACAAGAGAAAAACTACGGTTGTCATCTACCTAGACTTCTCTAAGGCCTGTGATACAGCCTCCCACAACATTCTTGCTGCTGTATTAGAGAGATATGTCTTTGATGAATGCACACTTGGATGAATAAGAAGTTGGCTGGATGGCCACATCCAAAGAGTTATAATCAATGGCTCTATGTCCAAGTGGAAACCAGTAACGAGTGGTGATCTAGTGAAAGTTGTCCCTGCCGATGCTGGCAGGGGTGAACTAGATGATCTTTAAAGGTACCTTCCCTTCCAGCCCGAACCTTTCTATAGTTCTGTGACTGTAAGTTGGGAAGGTGAAGAGGGAGAGTTGCGCTTTATGTGAGAGAGCAGTGGCAGTGCATGGAGCTCTGCTTGGGCGTGGATGATGAAACAGTTGAGAACTTCTGGGTCAGGATTAGTGGACAGACCAACATGGGTGTCTGCTACAGACAGTCTGATTGGGAAGAATTAGTAGGTCTTCAGAAAACTTGAGGAAGCCCCAAGTTCACCATCTGTGGTGCTCATGGTGCTTCAGCCATCCTGTTGCAGCTCAGGCTAGATAACTGGACAGTGAGGTGGACTGAAAAGTGGCACAGCTGCTGGGCTCACATGGTTGTGATTGGCAACACAAAGTCCATGTAGAGGCCAGTCACTAGTGATCAATGCCAGGGCTTGACACAGACTGATATTGTTTAACATCTTTATTAGTGACCTGGGTGATGAGAGCGCCCCCTCAGCAAGTCTGCATACAGTACAGAACTGGGAGGAGTGGTTGATACAGTAAGTGGGTGTGCTGCTACTCAGAGGCATCTTGACAGACTAGAGAAATAGCTGACAGGAACCTCTTAAGAGTCAGCAAAGGGAAAAGCCAAATCCTATACCTGGGAGGAAATAATTCCATGCACCCGTGCAGATCAGGTACTGACTGGCTGGAAGGCAGCTTGTTGGAGAAGAGCAAGGGGTCCTTGGGGACACCAAGTTGAACATCAGCCAGCAATACACCCTTGTGGAAGGAGGGCCAATAACATCCAAGCCTGCATTAGGAGGTCATTCATCAGCGGGTCAATCCTTCCTCTTTCCTTAGCTGTTGGAGACCACATCTGTGGTCCTGTGCCAATTATGGTCTCCCCAGTACAAGAAAGGCACGGATGTAATGTAATGAGTGTAGGGAACGGCTATCAAGTTGATGAATGGATTGGAACATCTGTCATACAAGGAGAAGCTGAGGGTGCTAGGACTGTTCAGCTTGGATAGAAGACTCAGCAGCGATGTTATCGATGTAGGAAATACATGATGGGAGGGAATAAAGAAGATTGCACTAAGGTCTGCTTGGTGATGTCCAGTGAATAGACAGAAGGCAGTGGGCAAAAATTGATATACAGGAAATCTTGTTTCACACTGGAATGAGTTGCCCAGAATGGTTGTGGGGACATTCAGGACCTGACTGGACACAGTTCTTGAGCAATCTGCTCTAGCTCATCCTGCTCTGAAGCTTTGGTTTTTATTTGTGGACTATCTGGATACTCATCAGAGTTGTGCTCACAAGTCTGGGACCATATGTTTTCTGAATTCCACAGACGAGGTGTGTTGCCAGGTTTTTTGAGGGAAAGAAACCCCAGAAGATAACCCAATTAGACATCTCCCTCATATTTGCTGCTGCACATTCAAGCTTTCCAATGCAGATTCTTGGCCAGTAGCAACGGGTGGATCATGACATTTCAGTTGAATGCTAAGAGAAATGCCTATGACTGGACCTTCAGTTTAAAGTGAAGATACTTGCAGGAATAGTCTAAGCTTAGCTGCTTTTAAAAAAATAATTATTATTTTCAGCTCTTCAGCTCAAAAAGACTAGGTTCTTCTGAAGGGCAAAACATGGAATTCCTGCAGAAAGTATTGTAATTTACAGCACAGAGATAGGGCCTTTGTTCCTTTCTGCAGGATCTTTGTATCATTCACTTGATATATATCAAAGATGTAAATGTGGGGTTTGACGGTCATCTTTGGTAATGTGGACAGACTATGTTTGGTGGGCGGTTGCATGGAAAGAGGTCGATGAGAACGAAATAAAAATGCTGAAAGGAATGAAGAGGGACACTAGGCAAAAAGCATGAAGAGGGAGCAGAACACGAGCAGAAGATGTGGAGAGAATTTATTGAGTTTTCAAAATATAACTTGAACTCATTTCAATGTTCTGTTTAATGAAATAGCGTCATATCAAATCTCGGTTTGATTAAAGCTTATTTTAGATGATTCTTTTTAGATTTCTGGACTTCCTCAAAAGTATGAATATTTAACTCTTATTTCAAATATACTGGAAGAGGAAATTTCTAGGGAATTCACTGTTCAAAAAACTACGGTAGGGAAATGAAAGTCTCCATGTGCACTGGCAGCTATCTCAATATACACATATTTGCTGATGGCTGAATTGTACTTTCTAACAGATACCTGCAAGCCTCCTACATAGCAGGATCAGCATGCTTTGGAGTCTGTTAGAAGTCCTGTGACACCAGATTGGACATTCTGGGTTAAACATTGCTTTCTAAAATTCGCACTTTGAATTCAGCCTGTAGTAGATCACAAAGTGTCTTATAGTGATAAGAGACTTAGAAATAGTGAGCACAATTCTTATATAACTGTACAAGAATTGTGAACAGAAGTACTTCATTCGTCTTCATTCACTTGAAATAAAATTAAAAATGTTTCTGGATTTAATAATGTACTCTTGCTGAAAAGGCTTAACAAAGAACATGGTGGGTTTTTTCCAAGTCTGATATACTATTGATCTACCAGGAGTAAAAATGATGTGTAACTTAAGTCTTTGTGACACCAAACTTACTTCAGTCATTGCTTTAACCTTTGTCTGAAAGTGTACCGCAAATGTTTTCCCCTACTGTTAGCTAAGAAGGTAAGGATTGCAAGATGGGAAGATAATGATAGGCTTGTTACATAAAAATTTCCAAATCACCTTTTTGCCCTTAAATTTCCATTAACTTTCAAGTGAAATTGCAGGGAAATTGCAAGGATTATTGATGTGAAGTGAAATTAAATATTTATTTCTTGCAAAAAATGGATATATGTGAATGTTCACACATAGCATAATTTCCAGTGAGATACAAGTTTCTGAAAGTTACTCCCTTGCTTTCCTTGTGTTGTTGATTGAATTTATGTTGTGGTTGCATACTATACTCAATGACCAACATTTTAAATGTTACATGGCATGTAGGAGTATGGGGTTATGCACCTATGAAATAAAGAGGGAAAACATGTCTTAAGTGCTTTCAGGAACAACACTGTTTTCTACATTTACAATAAAACACAGAAGCTGACCTAATTTTTCTATTTTAGGTAAATACTCTTGAAATTAAACTTATATGAAGTGAATGGAATGCTCTTCAGGTGCATGTAGGACCCACTATAATGATTTTGGCAGAAATTATTTTAATTTTTTTTTATTTTCATGCTTTTAGTGAGTGTTTACTTTTTTTTTTTTTCCATGTGTAAGCAAAATGATGCTCTTCTGTTTTTGCCTGTGGAATATGGTTATTGTCACTGTTGAATGTATCTTTTTGGGAGGTAAAAAGGCTATCAAGTTTGTGCTGCAGCTTTTTGTGTAAATGTTTAGTAGTGGTAGAGTTGATGATGAAAATCAATGGTAGTTGATGAGAGAATAAAATAGTAGAGTAGTTTCTTGTGTCCTTTAAATCGACTTGAATCATGTTCTCTCTATACTTGCACTTTGGCGTGTATGAACCAGAACAGTTGTTGTAAAATAAGAATTCTGTGGAATAACCAGTAAGGGGAAATTCATCTAGGAGAAAAGCTACTGCTGCTGTACTTGCAGAGGACTTCTAAAATGTAGGATTTGGCTATTTGCTTCTTTCCTGTGTCTTTTGTTGTCCTCACTCAAGCTTTTAAAAGAAATTTAGAGAGAATAGACTAATTCAGATATGTTTTTACAGTATGAGAGAGAAAGAAAAGAAAATGTAATGTCTCTGTACCTATATTAAAAAGATACATTTGCATTAAAACCTGAAACTGACAGAATTCAATAGTTGATTTAAAATCACTTCCTTCAGGGACAGACGTTATTGCTAGTCTTGTCCTCATCCCCAGTTCTGAAAGCAGACCACAGTCATCATATATGTTGTTAGTGTTCACCTGCAGTCCTGTTTGCACGTGTATTTATCAGAAGACTTAATCAAAACTACATTTCTACAAGAAAATACTACCTACATCTAGAGAACAGATATGTGTCCTGGAGGTTGGTTTGGTTTTTTTAATTTTTATTAATTTATTATTAGTTTGGTTTTGGGTTTTGTTTATTTTTCTTCAGGTCAGAATTTCTTTAGATGTAGATAGGCCATCATGAAATCACTTCCTGCCACAAGAGTCTTACTTCCGTAACTTGATCTCAGTATCAAGTTTTCTCTTTTTTAATCGACTTAGACTGCGGGCCATCTTTACACTAAAGCAGAGTTGCTAAGTTTTGCTGCTGAGGATTGCTTTGCACCAACTTCATAGTCCAAATACTTGAAGACAAACTGTGCACTTCAGCTACTAGCTTTTCTATTACTGCTTCAAAATCCCCTTGTGGATTCGTGTTACCAACTGACTCTCACTATCTTTGCAGCAAAATTGAGGTCCCTAATATGGTGTGTATGTGTCCTTTGATGTTTCCTCCAGAGATCAGCTATTTGATCATTTTGCACTTGGCTTATACAATGTGGCCTGGATAATGAGAGGCTCCAATGGGAAACATGACTTTTTTTTCAGGATTTAAAGCATTTGAATAAGTTTGTCCTGGAAACCTTTTGTAAGAGTAAACGGATGTTTTAATACATTTGGCGCTTTTAGAGGTCTTGACATTTTATCAGGTTAGGGATTAATTGCATTTATTCTGAGTAACTGGGTCATTATGATATTGCTGCAGGAAGATAATGTAACTTTCTAGGTGTAAAAAAAGTTTCAACCCTCATAGCAATTTATTTTTATACAAGGAAATATAAAAATACAACCATCTCTCTAATCTTCCTTTGTGCACGGATCCTCTTACTTCTTTTTTTTTTTTTTCTTTTTTTTTTCCCCCCCTTAGATCCTGGATATGAACACTTTAAGATAGCAGAAAAGTCCCATGGTAACTGGATAAAATTGTATTTAGAGGGGAATAACTCAGAAATACTCTTAAATCTTGGCAAAAAGGTCCTGAAACAGTATTTGGAGGCCCTGAAGACTCTGAGTTCTTCACTAAGCAAACAAGTGGCACAATATGACATGTATTCGATGATGGTGGGGACTGTGATCATTATGGAGGTATGAAAATAACGTCTTTCTGTGAAAAAGCTAAGTGCACAAATATAGAAGTTTCTGGGTTTTGACTACTTAGTGTATACTCTTACTGGTCTTTAGAATTACTGAGTATGAACTCTATGCTTGGATGAGGTTAGAATTCATTCTAAAGTATAACTTGGCCTTTAAAATGATTTAAGAGAGCTTTTTGATATGAGATACTTATGTTTTGGTGTAACTAGTTACGGTAAATGTGCAGATGCGATACAACTTAAATTACTCCCATATTAGTTAGACTTCTACTTTTAAAATAGCCTTACTGCATTAAAAAAAAAAAACAAACCAAAAAGTCTGGCAAGTAAGTTCCTACCTGTTCCTCTTTATCTAACAGTGAGAGTAGCTGCTCAGAATAGGCAGTACCTTATTTGTACAATTTTCACAATTCCAGGAATTGCTCTTTGTAGTAATAGGTGAGTCCTGAAATAAATGCTTGCTGTAAGGTGCTGGGTTTCCACTTTATATCTTGTGCAGGAATAAAGATAAGATATCCCATGTCTGGAATTTTAAGTGGTTCTCTGCAATTGGTATTTTGGCCAAATCTCAGATGCTGGAAATATCCTCTGTGGTAATGCTTTGAGAACCATGCTGAAAGGATACCATGCGCGCATACTGAACAGAAGCTTGCACTGACCTTTTAGATGACATGAGTGTCAACTTTTATAAGAATAAGCGTTGTTCTCTAGGATGGAAATACCTACTACAGGCTTAATTCAGTCCTTGCATGTGTGCGGCACTGTACGAGACTGTGTAATTGCTGTAGCACTGGCCCTGTTCAGTGCCTGGAACAGTACATGAACAGCTATTTAGTATTTGAGTCTCCTTTGCCCTGGAAGGGCTCTGTGCCTTGTCTCATATGCACTGTTCTCTGTGTACAGAGTATATCTGAAATGGCTTTCTGGTAGACTGCCTAGCGGGGTTTACCACTCCAGCCGCTTCACAGGAATTAGTTCTACAGTGCCCTTGGGAGATGAGATGGTAGGTTCTGTTCCCACACTACAGATGGCAAATCTGGAGGTGAACAAAGCATAGCACAGAGCTGAAATGCTTGTATTTCTTTTTTATTCATTTGTTTTGGAAACCTATGTATTCAAGCTCTTGGCAGTTACTTTAGACCTGAAGCATTGGATTTCTTTTTTTTCCTGGAATGCAGTTGTAGGCGCTTAGTGGCTCTGCAAACAGATCTTGGGTATTTTACTCAATGGGCCTGAATCAAAAGAAACATGCAGCTACTAATGATGAAAATTTTGGTTGAGAAGAGCTTGCTCAGCATCACTGTAAGACTTGGTGCAAAGCTGCTGGAGTTTTTTCTTTTGTCCAGTGCAGTACTCAAGAAACTGCCTTGCTTTTGAAAATCATTTTGTCTTGATATGTATTTTCCACTGTCACTGAAAAAATAAGGGTAGGGAATCTCACAGGTGACTTCAAACTATGCCATGCTATAAACGCCATTTATCCTTTATTTCAGATGAGGATAACATCTCCAAGACATGAATTGATAACAGTGCATTTGCTCAAAAGAACTAAACTTAGATTTGTAGATAACTGCAATTTGAGCATTTTCCTATCATGAGTGCTGTCTTTGTTTTAATTGTAAGTGCTGTGTTAAAAGGTAGGACCTAAGCCAGTTTGATACTGTGAAACCTCATATTTTCATAACCAAATGAACTGTGTGAAGTAGAATATGAAGAAGAAGGAAGACTACTGCCAAGCATTGGATTTTTTTTTTTTATCTTCTTTAGTGTACCTTACTGTGTTGTGAGAAAAATTTTAGGTAGAAGTCCTCACAAGTGACAGTGAAAGATTACAGGTTGGCAATGGTGTGATATAGTTGTTTTGATCATAATTTGTTTTAATGTTGCCCTAGCACAAGCTGATTGAGTACAGTCTAGTCCTAGCTCCATCTGTGCCCCTTGTAAAGCATTTTAGCATGTGCCTGAGTTTTCCCTTTACTTGTAAGGGTATGTACATGAGTAGCAGAAATTATTCTCCACTGCTGCAATTACCTGAGAGGAAACTTGGAATTCTGCCTGATTTGTATGCAGGTTAGATCTAAGCGAAAGTAAAACCAATAAATCAAATTAAGATGAGAAGAGGTACAAAAAACAAATACTGGGAAAATTCAGAAGCTTGGAACACAGCATACGCTTATGTGATAGTGTAACTTTACTTGGTCTGGAAAGCTATTGACCTCAGCAGGATCTTTGTGTATTTGTATCTCGCACATTGTAAGTGAGATAAATGGCCTTTGGCAAAGTGTCTATGTAACTTTAGGCAGTTACAGGTGACAACGGTTCAAATTTGTTTGCTTAAAACTATTTTGATACTGGGAGTTAAAGCTCTTACTTTGCAGGGAATGAAGATCATGCATGTGATCAGTAACTTGTGTGTCCAAAGCCTTAATAAATGAAATCCTTGATTCTCCCATTTATGTGGTAGTATCTTACTAAAGACAAAACATCCAGCATAATTCTTCACAGTGTTTTTTTGATGAAGTATGTAAACTATCAGAGTGACATGGATGAAAACAGTATGATTTTTTGTGTGAATTCTCACTGTATGTTTTATCTAACACCCATTCTTTTAAGTATTAATTCCCTATTTTTTTCTAGGTTCTGCTGCTGCTTTTGCTCAGTGTTCCAAAGGCCCTGAGCAGCCGGGCAGAATTTGAAGTTCCCCTCTCCCCTCCACTATTCTCTCTGCTGTTTTACTTGATGTGCCTGGTGCTGTGTGCAGTTCACGTCATTGTATGCACATCAGCACAAAGTTTATGCTATTTCTGCAGTATGTCCTGGTTAACAGCAGTTGGAGTGATGATGCTGATTTCCGCACTCATGTGTGGTATTTTATCTGCTGTTACAAAGATCTTTGAGAATTCCAGAGTTCCACTGAAGGTGAGAGCATGCATTAATTATGGTTCAAAACGTTTTGCTCTTTATCGCATACTTTCAGATAAAGTGTTATGAAGGTTTTCTCTGTGTGTACTTAAAGAAATTGTTATTTGTAGTGTAATTTGAATAATTTAAAACTGTAGTTGAAATGTAGTGCCATGATACCGATTGCTATAATGAAGATTATAGAAGTGCCTATTTTCACATTACTTTAAGAAATGTTTTAATTAGTGTAAATTATTTAGCAGTTGATTTTATGAGATCAGAAACAGTGACGCTGTCTACAAATTTTATGCTGTTACACAGTGATGTTTCACAATTGCTTTCAACCCAAACCATTCGATGATTCTATGTATGATATTTTGCAACAACATGCACCGGTGATGATCCGGTATTTCCCAAATACCACAGACATTAATGCTCTAAGACTAATGAGAAAATACTTTGCCAGTACTCTTTCTTATATTGGTATTCTTAATGCTCTTTTAAAAAATAGTTTTGAAACTGTAACAGAGGGAGCAAAATTAATCTGTCTCTTCTACTTTTTAAGTTAAACTTTTTATGTTTTTTAAGTTTAAGAAATCGAGCTTGTTACAATCTCTGGCATGCTCAGAGATATTCTCAGATGTGTGTCAGTAGTTACCTTCTGTAAGGTACTTAATGAGTTTTCTTGTTGTATTCAGGTAATTTCAAGGAAATAGAATTTGCAATGTCTTACTCTGCTTTCACTGTGGAACTTAATATGCCAAGAACTCTCAGTCACACCATAAAATCAGCTTCTAGCTGGTTTCTCTGGTGCTTGTTAGTCATATATTTCAAAGGTCTCTGAAATTCAGTAACTTTAATGCTCATAGTACTCTACTCGATGATGCAACTCGATGATGCAACCTCTGCGCAATACAGTCCTTTGTCAGTCTGGGTTTCTTTGAGTCACGTTTGGAGTTTTAGGACCTCTTTTTCTAGTGTGTGACAACATCTGGCAAGTACATTGCTTTCATGATATGATTACATAGTCCTTCAAGCTAAAAAGCAAACTTCCTGACTTAGAGAAACTGCTATATTTCATGTAATTCAGAGAATTCACTACTCATGAGTGGAGGTTAATATAGCACTCTCTGCAGCTATAGGTTGTAATTCCCGAGCTTAATTATAAATCTAAATTCTTAAAAGTAAGACTGCTGATTTTTATTATTCAAACTATACAAGTTTATAAATTTTTTTCTGTAATTTCTGAATTTGTATTATTCCTTCTTGGAAATCCTACTTTTCTGAGAAGAGTCTTGGACTCCTGAAGAAGCATTCTGTCCTGAAGACAGCTTTTTTTTTTTTTCCCTTTCTCAGTTTTCTTCAGTGCAATTCATTTCAATGTATTGAAAGTGATTAAAAAGTGAGTAGTTGATAGAACATGGTATTTCATTCCTATGTTTCTCTTTATTGGCCACATAATATTTAGGTGTGTCTGTTGATCGTTTAGATAGACTAAAATAGAGTAACAAACCAGCTAACAACATCTGCATAATGAAATCAGGGAAGGAAGTATAGCTGCTAACAGAACAGTCTTTGTAAGCACAAATCACAGTTTGCTTTTCGTGCTGAAAATTTTTTTGTCAAAGTAGTGTTAATGTTTTGCTGCCAAAGCTAATGATGCTTGTGTGGGTCTCTTTTAAAGGCAAATAAAATGAAGAAAGTAAAATTGGTCAATGTGAATGGAGAAATCTGCTGAATGAGATGTCTAGTTGTACAGTTTGCTAACACTGTTGGTACTTAGGGGTGTGTTGGTCTTTAAATGGACTCAGTTCACTTCTGCCCTTTCTGAGTTGTTCGACTTAAAGCCTTTATTAGCTTTCTGTATTTTATTGTAAAAGAGGTAGAAATTTTTCTTAGAAAAAGTAAAAGATTATGGTCTTGAAATAATAACTAATGATCCACTGCTGTAGAAACTTAATGTTTACTTGCTGTACAATGATAAACAAACACAACTATGGGAGGCAAGCTCATTTTTCATCTTAATTGTTACCAGTTTTTCTAATTTTAGCAAACACTAGGAACCTAAAGATTATGACTGTCTAGACCTATGTAAAAATTACAGACGTTCCACTTCAATATAGTTGAGAGCAATGACAACAGATGATAGCTTTCTCTTTGAGGTTGATAGTCGCAAAGCAATTCAGTTTGCCTGTGACCAGAAATCTTTCTTATGTGGGTAGAGATAAGTTAATTCCTTGTGAAACTCACTACTGTAGGAGTAACTTTAAAGTAACTTTATATGACTCAGGAAAAATGCTTTCCGACTAGATCAAAGAATGGAATCTGGTAAGATGCTGCTATTCCTTGGCTATTACTAAATTTAGAATGGGCTGTTACCAAGTATTTGTTGACAGGTATGAGCTTTGACTTTTTAATTTGGCCCTGAGTCTTAGGGTTTCATTCTTATCTGTTCTTGGCATGTTTTCATCCTTGTTGGTGAGAGACAGCTGCTGGTGCGAACAGCTTCCTGCAGGTGGCTTACACATTGCTAATACAGCTACTTTGTCAACAATCACAACAGCAATTGCAAAATGTCTCCTGACATTCAAAACTTGAGTTGGATGGAAAGGCTTTCCTTATTAAAGGATTTAATTGATAACTCCTTAATAGAGGCAAATAATTTCTCAAGGAACACATGGAATGAGCACACATATAATCCACGTTGTTCCACTTTTAGATTGAATCTTTCTGCGTAACTTTAGAGAAGGAAGTGCCACTTCCATACCCATAATCTGTTGGCCATTTCTGATGATTCCACCTAGTCAGCTATGCCTAGGTAGCATAGACAGTAGTATGTGTAACAAGTCTTTACCTATCCCTTCTATTTCCGTTATCTTTCTTCCTCAGATCAGCTTTGTCTGTACATCTGCCTTTGAGGACAAACTGAGCAAAATCAGACAAACTGATTAGAAATTATATCCAGGATACTATATCCAAGTTTGATATCTTTCCCTGCAGCACTTCGCATTCTGCATATGACAGATCACTGCAGCTGGAACTTTTTCTCCGGTTGATGTTGGGGTTTTAGATCCAATCGCCTATTGCTTGAAGAAGGATGTTTCAGCAGCAGCTTTTCTACTTTTTGTCTTTGGTACCAATTATGAGACCATCTGGCATTCGAGAACCCTTTTATTATTTATTATTAAAACCCCTTTATTGACAAGTGAAATTTGATGTCACTGGCAATTACACTTCTGTCATTTTAGGACAGGGATCATAGAATCATAGAATGGTTGCGGTTGTAAGGGACCTTAAAGATCATCTAGTACCAACTCCCCTGCCATAAGCAGGAACACGGTCCACTAGATCAGGTTACTTAAAGCCCCATCCAACCTGGTCTTGAACACTTCCACAGATGGGGCATCCTCAGCTTCCCTGGGCAACCTGTTCCACTGCCTCACCACCTTCACAGTAAAGAATTTTTTCCCGATATCTACTCTTTAAGTTTGAAACCATCACCCCTCATCAATACACTCCCTGATAAAAGGTTCTTCTCCTTCTTTCCTGTGGGCCCCGTTTAGGTACTGGAAGGCTGCTACACAGTCCTCCAGAGCCTTCTCTTCTCCAGACTGGACAACCTCAACTCTCTCAACCTGTCTTCATAGGAGAGGTGCGTCAGCCCTCTGATCATCTTCGTGGCCCTCCTCTGGACTTGCTTCAACAGGTCCACATCCTTCTTATTTTAGGAGCCACAGAGTTGGACTCAGTACTCCAGGTGGGGTCTCACCAGAGCGGAGTAGAGGGGGAGAATGACCTCCCTTGACCTGCTGGGCACGCTTCTTTTGATGCAGCCCAGGATACAGTTGGCTTTCTGGGCTTTGAGTACACATTGCTGGCTCATGTTAAGCTTCACATCAACCCAAGTCCTTCTTCTCTGGACTGCTCTCAAGCCATTCTCCACATAGCCTGCATTTGTGCTTGGGATTGCCCCAACGCATGTGCAGGACCTTGCAACTTGGCCTTGTTGAACTTCATGAGGTTTACACGGGCCTACCTCTCAAGCCTGCCCATATCGCTCTGATGACATCCCTTCCCTTCAGCGTGTCGAGCACGCCACACAGCTTGGCGTTGTTGGCAAACTTGCTGAGGGTGCACTCAGTCCCACTGTCCATGTTGTGAACAAAGATGTTAAATAGCACCAGTCCCAGTACCAACCTGCGAGGAACACCACTCGTCACTGCTTGCCACTTGGACATTGAGCTGTTGACTGCAACTCTTTGAGTATGACCATCCAGCCAGTATGACCATTCTTATTCACTGAGTGCTCTACTTTCAAATCCACATCCCTCTAATTAAGAGGCAAGGATCTCCTGTGGGGTGGTGTCAAATGCTTTGCACAGGTCTGGGTAGATTATATCAGTAGTTCTTCCCTTATCCACCAATGCTGTAACACCATCATAGAAGGCCAGCAAATTTGTCAGACATGATTTGCCCTTAGTGAAGCCATGTTGGCTGTCACCTATCATCTCCTTATTTCCCATGTGCCTTAGCATGGTTTCCAGGAGGATCTGCTCTATAATCTTGTCTGGCACAGAGGTGAGACTGACTGGTCTGTAGTTCCCCGGCTCTTCCTTTTTTCCCTTTTTAAAAATGTTTCCCCTTTACCAGTCAGCAGGAACTTCAGCAGACTGCCATGACTTTTCAAATATGATGGATAGTGGCTTAGCAATTTCATCCAGCAGTTCCTTCAGGACCCTTGGATGCATCTGATCAAGTCCCATGGATTTATGCACCTTCACGTTCCTCAGATGGTCTGGAACGTGATCTTATCCTACAGTGGCTGGTTCTTCATTCTCCCAGTCCCTGCCTTTGACTTCTGTGACTTTGTTGGTGTGGTTAGAGCCCTTGCCGGTGAAGACCGAGGCCAAAAAGTTGTTGAGTACCTCAGCCTTCTCCGTATCCCAGGTAACCAGGTTTCCTGTTTCCTTCTGGAGAGGGCCCACATTTTTCCTAGTCTTCCTTTTATCACTGATGTACCTTTAGAAGCTTTGCTTGTTGTCCTTGACATCCCTGGCCAGATTTAACTCTGTCTGGGCTTTAGCTTAACCTGATCCCTGGCTGCTCAGCCAATTTCTCTGTGTTCCTCCCAGGCTACCTGTCCTTGCTTCCACCCTTCTTAGGCTTCCTTTTTCAGTTTGAGTTTCTCCTGGAACTTCTTGTTCATCCATGTAGGCCTCCTTGTGGTTTTGCCTGGCTTCCTGTTTGTCAGGATGCATCGCGCCTGAGCATGGAGGACATGATCTGTGCATATTAACCAGCTTTCCTGGGTCCCTCTTCCCTCTAGGGCGTTATCCCGTGGTACTCTACCAAGCATCTTGCCAAAGAGGCCAAAGTCTGCTTTCCTGAAGTCCAGGGTGGTGAACTTGCTGTGTGCCCTTCTCACTGCCCTAAAGATCTTGAACTGCAGTTAGCATCTGTTGGACATGAAGATGCTTATTTTCATGTCACCTTTGAAAATATCTCCATTTGCCTGTAATGGAACAGTTAATCGATTCAGGCATTTCTTGTTTGAACTAGAAAGACGAAGGAATATCTGAAATTGGTGCATACATGTTTTCTGGAGTTTAAATAGCTGGGACCTCAGGACATACCAGCAGATGATTGGATCATCTGCTTCCAGTGGATAATACATGAGCAAGGAGGTTTTCAGCAATGTTTTCCAGAAGGTTTGTGTGTGTGTTTGTTTTTCCAAGGCTGGGGCAGATAAATATAAAAAATACTGGATTCTCCATCCCAAGTTTGTCTGTGATCATATTGGTATCTGAGATATATCTGAAAATGTGTGAAGCTGAAGTATATCTAATGAGGTATAGGCAGTAGTAATTCTGGTCGAGGCAGACATGACTTTGTATCCAGACATGTAGAAATCCATTTTTGTCATCCCGTATTCAGTCTATTCCATTGGTGGCTGGATTGCTAGATGTATATTTCATCAGTCAGATAGGCTTTGCTGTCTCTGTTCAAGTTCCAAAGCAAGCTTGAAATATTTTGTAGATTTAGTTAGTAAGTTCCTCCATATTAGAATGTATAAAAACAGTGACGTGGATTTGATTTACATTTTTACCAGTCTCAGGGCTGTTGCAGAATAATATGGTCATGCTTTTGCAGGTAGCTGCTTATACAAAGACAGAGCCTGGAGACTGTGAGAGGAGCAGTGGATAATCTGGTGTCGCTTGCAGTGTGGACATGAGAGGGTTTTTACTGGGAACTGGGGCACAAACAGTGTAGTTCACAAACATTCATGTCCCGCCTTCTATCCCCTTTTCCAATAGAATACCAAGACTTTAGGGGAGAAACTGGTTGTCTATATGTGTTGTGTGTTGATCTTGAAGGGACCTTCTGTGTGACTTGGGAGTATCTCTGAATCCAGGTGTCTGCATCCTGTGTGTCTCTACAGTGCAAGTCTGCATATGGGCTTCACTTTTGAAAGAGCTCTGAAGCCCTGCTCTTCTGATGGCAAGAGTAGAATGCTGAATCAGTGTCATGCCAGTTAAAAAAGCTAAAAGCCTTTTCTAAGCTCGTGCTATACAATAAAATGTAGGTATTTTAAAAGTAATTAAGATAAGGTCTCCTGTTAATGGTTTCAGAGCTTTTTTTTTCCTTCAAATTGTTTCCGTTCAACATCTAAAGATTTCTCTGAAGTGCTTCTCATTTCTAATGCTTTTTTTTGCCCACTGTGGCTGAATATAGAAACTGATTACTAAGTTCATGAATTTTCTGAAGACCAGTGCAGGCAGTGTTAGCATCTGCTTCCTGACTGTTATTTATGGGTTCTGATTACTGTGTTTCTAGCAGCACCAGTCACTTCTTTTAATGACACTTCAGGCTTTAAATAGTTCTGCAGCCCTTTACGAATTCCAGAAAATCATCAAAATTTTAACTTCTTGTTCATAGCTTCACTCTAATTGCTTGGTAGTTGACTTAAGTATGGTGTTTACTACTTCTAGTTGTATTTTATTCCTATTTCTGATATAAATCAAAACCAGTAGTTTTTTTAAAATATAACACAGAAGTTAAAGCTTGTCAAATACAGCTTTTGAGAACTTTTGTTAATGCAAAATTATAGTGGTTTTAATTATGTAATCAAAATGTCCCTCTTTCTGTTTATCTTAAAATACCGTGTTCATTTTGAAGTATTATTGGTTTTCCTCCTCTGTATGATATTCTTTACTTAATTGAATGATAAAGGATTTTTATGCAATTGTATCTCAATTTTTTTTGTGTTTTTTTGACTTGGGCGGTGAGGTGAAGGTAATTGGATGCTGCCTGTACTGGGTAGCTTTCAAAAATGACCCCAAAGTGCTTTGAAAATGTAGGAGTAAGTAATATTCTGTCATAGGAAAGTTATCATCACTGGGAATCAAGACTGGGTGCAAGGAGCTCAAACATCAGAAGGGACCAGAATGATAAATATTTAAATTTTGGGTGATGGTGACCATGAAAAATAAAACATTTCTCATCTGAAAAGTGATGGTAAAATTCGCTAGGCCTTAATTATGGATGGTTAATTTTTGTGAAAAAGAGCTTTACTCTCAACCATACAGAAGCAAAATGACTAGAATTGGACACAAAAGATAGACTGACGGACATTTTATTTTAAAGTGAAGAAAATGTAAGTTTCATGGGCAGAGATGCATATATTCCATTGTTTATGTACTCACACTTCTGCAACAAGCTAGCAAGATACCCTCAAAGATGGGGCAATGAGGTCAGTTTCTGTATTACTTAGTTACTAATGCTGATACATCGAATGCCAAAAATGCTTGTTTTGGGAGATTATAGGCTTGAATGGAAAGCCTGTCTTTTATAAATTTCTACACAAAAGATTCTGTATTATTTGCCAAGACATCAGTGCGAGTCATATGAGTGTTTTAGTATTTGGAGTGCCTGCTGAGTTCCTGAGGGTTGGAGGTATTCAGCAGCTAGAAAGACAGAGCTGTGAATATCAGAACGGGACCTACATTTCTGTGCCTGTAAACGAGATCTGAAAACTGAGTACAATCTAAGTAATCTAAGGTCAGGCTGTATAAAAAAAACTGTAATGATGGCATTCCTAATAAGGCACAGTTGATATATGAGGGATTACCAGTAAATTTAGAAAAACTTGATGAAGCTATTTTCAGTATTTCTTAGAACATCAAGGCTTATGAGATGATAATTTGCAAGATAATTTTTCATTTTGCATAGTGGCTAACTCTGGTCTGAAATGTGGTTTATCAATAATTGCCATTGGACATTAATCCTTTGATGTGAATATAGGAGTACATTTTTTCTCTTTTCACTGGAGTTGTGAGAGTCAGTCAAGCAGGGAATAAATACAGATTTCTGACAGTGGGACATTTCACACTAACACCATCATTTTCATGAGGCTTTTGCATGTTTCCCACTGATAATACATCATTTCTTCCATTTTCATATCAGTACTGATGGCAAACAGATGCCAAAACAATCCTTATATAGATTTTATGTTATGGCTTATAAAGAAGACATATTGAAGACTGGTTCATTCTCATTTGTTGAGGATCTCAGATTCCTTTGTCTCTGGAAGCAGATGGTGCTTATGTGCTCGCTCATAAATAATGGTCTTTATTTATAAAGATCTTTTAAGGTCAGCATGATGGAATTATTGGAGTTTAAACCTTCTGTAGTTTAGTCATGTACTCTTCTCGCCTCAGCTCTGTGAATTTCATCATCTTTGGTCTCTGCACAGACTACCTCTCTACCTCGTCCTTTTGTTCCAAATACCAGTTTATGGTATTTGATTTTCAGGGTAGAGTACTAAACAAAAAGAAGTGGTCTTAAAAGCACCAAAGACATCTCAAATACTAGTAAATTTAGATTGGGCCTGGGCAGTTTTTCGGATTATGACTGTTCTTCTGCTAAATTTTTAGTGGGTTCCCCCCTCCCTCCCCCCGCCGTTACTGCTGTACGTAACCTCATGGGGACTTTTTTGTTGTATTTTTTTTTTCTTTATTTTTAAGTGAAGTGACTGATGTAATATATTTTGTTAACAATGTGAGAAATGGAGGTGATGTGAATAGGTGATAACTTTAACTGTACCTTCTGCATTCTTTCACATATATCTTATAAAATCTTGATTTTGCAAAAGTTGTTTTCCTCAAAGCAAAATTCCAGATAGCGTTAACTAACTTCTTGCATCAAGTGTGTCTGTTGTTCTCTCCATGTTACATGGTCTTGTTTATGGAACAAATACACATATGCTGCTGTCAGTAAATCTTAAGCATAAGCGAGACTTGCATCTAAGATGCTCAGGGATATTTGTATTGCTTATACCACTTCCTTGTTACCTGCCCTAAGATTAGTGAGTTTCTAGATTTTTCTAACAAATTATTTAAATAGTTCAGGGTTTACACTGTGCATCTCTGAATGTGAGTATGTTCTCTGTGAGCTTCATCTGTATGAATATTGAAGGCTGTTTTTTAAAGTTCATAAGGTCAAATGTAGGAGGATGATGAGGTTGAAGCGTGCAGCTAAAGAAATGAATGTGAAAGTAGCTTCAGTGATCTCTGTTTTGAAGTAAAAAAAAGCATGCAGTAGTTTTGATTTGGCTTTTAAGTTGTTGTTTATCAGGTCTTTAAAATACCAGTTTAAGAGATACTCTGATACTCTGTAATAGAGGAAAAATTAATGAGAAAATAAAATGGTAAGGGATGATTTTTGACAGTCTCTTTTCCAAAATGCTTCACAAGTATGTAACCTGATTTGTTAGGGGATGTTAGCAAGTCCCTTCTGGCTCTGGTGGCCTCCAGGGCTGGGGTGTTTGTCCTGCCTTGCTGCTGGAGCCCGGCTGCACATGCCCAGCCTGGGCCCTTGTTCCCACCTCTGGCTCAGACTTTGAGAAGTTAAACAGACAGCGGTCCCTTCAGTCGGTGGCCCTGTCACCTGTCACACATAGGTGCTCGCTCTGGGCTCTGCAGTTGCTGATGCAAACCTGCAAGCTTGGTGATCCACGGTCACTCTTCCCTATTGCTGAAACCTGACCTCTCTTGCACTGTCATCCCTCCAGCTGCTGGCACCTGAGGCACACAGTCCTGGTGGGCTGCAGTCCCCACTCCAGTCTCTGGCATGTGAACCCTCATGCGCTGAAGTCCCTGGTACTACAGGCGTGTGAGTCCAATGACCCGTGATCCTGCTCCAGTTGCTGCCATTTGCTTTTCCTTGCTCTGGTCTCAAGTTGCTGGCATGCAGGCTTGTCTCCAACTACTTGCAGTGAGACCTTGCAGCACCCACCGGTGGGACAGAGGGTGGAGTAGCACAGAAAGAGAAGGAGAAGATTTAATAAGACAGGATAGGCAGCAGTGATCGGTCACAGGGCTCAGTCAGAGAAGTGCACTGACTGGCACCTGCTTATATGTGACTCTGGCCTCTTTGTCCTTCCTCCCCTCCCTTTGCACCCTACCTCCAGGCTGTTCCTCACTACCCTCTCTGCCCGACCTTTGACGCTTTCCTGAAGCATTGCTTAATGAGTCTGTGTAGATCCACAGGCACCATCAGATATCCATAATACCCACATTCTGTCACTTCTGCCTTATCTATTACAAAGTCTAGGCTGATGCTTTTCAGAGCTATGCCTGTGCTTTCTTAATGGCCTGTCAGTTAATGACTGAAAAGTTTTGGTTGTCTTTATCATCTCCCTTAGTGCTTACTTATCAGGTTTGTGTCTCTGTGTGGTCTTTATATGGCTTTCCCAGTTACTTCGTATTCCCTGTGAGCTGAAAAGGTCCCTTACCTGATAACGTCAGTGAACCAGATGCTCTCACCTTCCACATGCCCATACACTCTCTTTTTAGCCGTATCACAGAGAGATGTGAAGATGCGGCAATTCCACGTAGATGCTGTGAACAGGAAATCAAACTAATGGAGGCATTAGACAAAGAATATTATGGTTTTAGATGGGCACAGCATGTGAAGTGAAAAATAGATGGGTAAGGTTTAAATCAGGTTTTATGATGAAAGGCACATTTCAAGCTAAGCAAGGTTAATCAGACTATGCAAATAATGTTTGTTAATTTGAGTAGTGAAGGCTGTAACTATACTGAGTTGAGGGTAGCACAGATTTAAACTATTAGAAAATTACCTGTTATCTGCGTCTCAAGTTTGATTTCTGCAGGATTTCTATTTTTACTGCTATGGCTGCACAATGGGGGAAAGCTTTTTTCAAACCTTCTGTTACACGATGGTAGGGAATCAATCTGTACAGTTATGATGATTATTCATGGAGAAGTTTTTTCCCTTAAACAGAATGTAATTCTAAAAAGTATGATTATGTTGTAATGCTAGCTAAATAGGCTACACTAAAATGATTCTTTTATAAATTTTTGTGGATTTGTCAAGGTAGAAATAATTTGTCTCACTGTTTATTTTGTTGTCTTAGAGGAAACTGCTGTAAGCATGCTATGAATTTTCACAAGTGAAATTTTAATACGCTTTCACCACCTTTTTTTTTTTTTTTTTTTTTTCTTCCCTGTTTGCAGAATCCAGTTGTGTCCAGTTCCAGCTGGTCAGAAATAGATGTGCTGATTCTGGCTGGAACAATTGGCCATGTTTTGAGTTTGGGGGCAAGCAGTTTTATAGAAGAGGAACATCAAACCTGGTATTTTCTTATCAATACGCTTTGTTTGGTGCTATGTCAGGAACTTTGTAGAAACAATTTTCTTCTGAAAGAATGTGACCCTCAACATAGTACCACTGTGAAACAAAATTTTGATAGTATTGGGGAAGCCTCTGAGTGCAAGAATATAGACATTCCAGCATCAGGTAATTCAAAATTGGGCAAGGCCACCTCTTCAGCTGAATTCATAAAAGGCTCAGATAAGTGGATAAGCTTAGCAAGTCCATGGATCATTCTTATTTGCTGTCGGCTACTTCGATCATTGAATCAGACAGGTGTCCAGTGGGCTCATCGGCCAGACTTTGGACATTGGTTGACAAGGTGAGTATCTGATTTATTGTCATACTTTCTGTCTTTTTTAAAAATTAATGTATGTTTCATTTGGTGAAATATGTATACATTTCTATACAGTCTCTGTTCAGAAAGTGCTCTAAACATGCAAAGCGGGTAAACAGTGAAGTAACATAAGGAATTTTTCACTGCTGTTTCATGCAGGAGTAATTCCCTGTGCACTATCAATAGTTTATAATCTTTGCCCTGCACCATGACGTATCTAATGCCAATTATACATGATAGGTTTATCAGAGGCAAAAAGTAACTCTTTTCCGTGTATCTGGTTTGGGAAATTAAAAATCACTTAACAGAATTAAACCTTTGAAATTAAGACAGAAGGTTCTGCTCAATTTCAAATTTTATGAAGTTGCAGAAGAGGATGCTGCATATAGGATTCTTCCTTGTTTATCACAGACTTTTAATGCGTAGGTGGAAAACGGAAGGAATTTTTCGAGTGTAGTATGTAAACATGAAAGGGGATTTTTTTACAACTTGAAGTACATTGCAGAAGGGCTTCTACTTTTTCTACTACCTTCTAATATTGTGAAGAGCTACAGTCATTATTCAGTGGTTAAAAGTACTTAATATTTGAATTGTGTTCTGTACTTCAGCTGGTGGATGAAGAAGCAATACCTTGTGACTGACTAGTTAAGGTTTTGCAGACAGCAGATAGGGAGGCTGTGCTGTGTAAGATAAAGAGTTTTCTTGCCAGTATCTTACAATACATGGATGAAATGTCATTCATCATTCATTAAAAGCGACATGAGCAAATGAACTAATATGAGACTTGTTATTTATTGGCAGCCTCACAGATAAAATGCTAATTGCTGTGACAGGCATGAGTGCTGAAAGACATGAGTTATGAGGGAATTTATCGCATTATAGCAGTTGTTCTATACCAAAGCTTTCACCATGCATTCCTCCTCTTGAGATGAGGTGAGGGATTGAGGAAGGAATGTCGTATTCCCAGTGTTAAGTCCACATGATAGAGAACTCCTTCATTATGAGCTAAGCCAATGTGTGAGCAGGATTAGGTATGATTTGGTGTGACTGAGAGGATTTTTATAATTAATCCTGAGCATCTTCCAAAGATTTATTTGCCCAATAACTTCCTGAGCCAGATGTCGTCTTCAGACTGTCAGCCCTTTTCTTTGGAGTGTATTACTTTGGAGTGTACTAGTGCCTCAATGCACTAGTACACAAACAAGGACTTGATATTCTTGCAGCTGAAAAATTGAATTTGTTTGAGATATGGTTTTGCTCGTATGGTCCTCCAGGGATGTTTACTGACACTTGAAAATGTTACCAGCCTTCTAAAAATTGTGTGTGCATGCCTGGATGTAACTTCCAAAGATCCTGTCTTGGTAAGGGTTCTTCCATCTCTGATTTCCTGATGCTAGGTATGCCTTTAGAGTAGCAAAACCTGTTACAGCCTTGGGCTGGGGGGACTCAGGGAGATAGCACAGGGAGAACATAGTCTGCAGCTGGAGCAGGTGCTTCTAGGGCTTCCTGATTTATAACAAAAGCTGGTAAATCCTGTATGCCCAGCTCTAACACTATGGCCTGTCAGGAGCTTCCAAGTAATTCACTCAGGTAAACCAAGGTTCTTTACAACTGTTCTGGCTTAGTCTGTTTTTTTTGTTGGGGGGGGAGGGGAGAAGGGATGGAGGAGGCTATTTTTGTGTTTCATTTTTTTCCTCCTGTGAATTGGAATTGGCGTGTTTTGCAGAATTCCTATCCATCTTTGAAAACAACAGAATCACAGAATGGTTGAGGTTGGAGAGGACTGTTTGGTTCAGTGCCCTTACTCAGAGCAGAGTGATCTGGAACAGAACGCTCAGATCCTAGTCCAGCTGGGCTTTTGGTGTCTCCAAGCATGGAGACTCCACAACTATTCTGGGCAACCAGTTTTCTTTCCCCCCCACAAAAAATCCTTCTGTTTAAATAGAATTTCTTTTATTTCATTTTGTGTCCATTGTCTCTTGTCCTTTTGCTGAGAACCCCTGATAAGAGTATGGCTTCATCTTCCACCTAAAATCAGGCTGGTAAGATCCATACTGAGCCTTGTCTTCTTAAGGCTAAGTACTCACAGTGCTTTGAGCTTCTCCTTGTATGACAAGTGCTCATCATTTTCATAGTCTTTCACCACACTTGCTCCAATATGTCCATATTTTCTCTGTACTTTGTCCTTTCTCTGTACTGGATAACCCATAACTGGACCCAGGGCTGAGCACAGGGGAAGAAAGACCTTCCTCAGCCTGCTGGTAAGGTTTTTCATAATGCAGCCCTCAATGCTGTTGATCATCTTTGCTGGCAAGGGCACATTGCTGGCTGATGATCAACTCAGTGTCCACCAGGACGTTCAGAGCCATCTCTTTATTTGTCTTGATATGTCAGTTTGTCCTGATGTGTGTAGCTATTTGTTCCAAGGTGCAGGACTTGCCTCTTCCCCTCTTGAACTTCGTAAGGTTTCTGTTGGGCCATTTCTGCAGTCTGTTGAGGTGCCTCAGAGTGGCAGCAGACATATCTGCTGTATCAACCACTCCTCCCAGTTCTGTACTGTTTGGAAACTTGCCAAGGGGGCACTCTGTCCCATTGTCTAGGTCATTCATGAAGATGTCAAACACTATGGGCCCCAGTGTCAACCCCTGGGGTTGATTGCTAGTTACTGGCCTCCAGGTAGACTTTGTGTACTGCTCATCACAGCTGTGTGAGCCTGACAGCTGAGCCAGTTTTCAGTGCACCTCACTGTCCACTTTCCTAGCCTGGGCTGCATCAGTTTGCCTGTAAGGATGTTATGCGAGATGGTGTTAAAAGCCTTGTTAAAGCCAAGATAAACAACACTGACTGCTCTCTGCTCTTCCACTGAGCTAGTCATCTCATCACAGAAGTCTGTCATGTTGATTAAGTATTACTTCCCCTTCATAAAGTCATCACAACCCTATTATTAAAAGCTGTCTGCCTCTCCCTTCAGTAAGGCTGAAGTACAGCAGCTAGATATCAAAACCAAAACTTCAGAATTTTACCGGCAAATTGCTCCCTGTGCTTCCTCACCAAATTATAGCCTCACATTGGGTATATTTGCTTGAGTCTTGAAGCAACTAGAAGAGAAAAAGTCCTACAGCTGTAGTCTTAGGCTACAACTGCTTTTTTTGGCTGTAATAGTATATTGAACAAGCTCTTGCCTTACAAGGCAAGGTACCTGCTGTCTTGTTCCTCCCCTCACTGGCCCTGTATTTTGCCAGCACAGCTGTTGCTTTGTCAGTATGGTGAACTAAATCATGGTATAGATGTGGCTGGAAAAATAACCCAAGACAGCGCGGGAAGCTTTTGGCTTTGAGATGGATCACTTCCTACTCTGATTTACCATCCAGCTTCACAGGAATGCAGGAAGGGAAGAGTGTGCAAGATGGCACTGCTGCTGTTGAAATTCCTGTAGAAACAACATGTGAAACTATACATCTTTTGAAGTGCTGCAGACATAACAGTTTTTTCTTTCTGCCCTTGTCAAGCATTCTTTAAAAAAAACCACTTGCCTTTCAAATCTTATTGAGAAAGAAGCAATGATTCACAAACTTTTGGGGGCTTTAAAAAGATTGTGGAACTGTCCGGAGTGCCATGCCATGGCAGGCTAAGAGGGTGTGTGTCATTGGGGTGCCACAGTTCTGCCTTCTCGCTTTCATTGGTGTAACTTCTTCTGCTGGGTTTATTGAGCAGGTGAAAGAGCAGAACCCTCGCAGCTGTGGCACAGGTTGGCTTGGGCTGCCATGGAGTTACACCCTGACTTAAGTCAATGGAGCAGATTTTAGCCTAAGAGGAGTATATAATATATGTCAACCATTCTGACATATACTTAAGTTGCTTTACAGTGTTGAAAAAATAGCACCGTTTCAAGTGCACAGTTTTTGGACTTGAGTGATGGGGTGTAGGTGAGTTCTTGGGTCTGAGATGGTTCACTGGACAAGCTTTGGAAAGATCAGTCAACGATGCAACTAAATCTTTGCACATCCTGTGGTTTGTACAGCATCTGTGAATTCCTATTTGACAAGTATGCTTGCATTTTCTTTGGTTGGAGGTCTTAATGTCTTCGTTGCTTCTCTTTCACAAGAGAACAGGGTGGTAGAGATGTCTGTTTTCATAGTGTTTTGATCAGGGTTGAGAGCATGTATTTTCCTTATAGCATAAATTCAAAGCTGATGATAAGCCGAGTTGCATAAACCACTTATTCGTCTTCCTAAAATGCATTGCCAGTCTGTAGGGTTCATTGTTACTCTATTTTTAGTGTGTGTTTAATTTGCATAATTATGTCTTAATAACACATTGTTTAGTAATAAGAAATTAGAACCTTACTGAGATCACGTGTAACTTGTTAGTTTGAGTTAAAGCTACTCAGGCTTTTTCTAGCCAGCCTTCTATTTTGTCTCTAAGATAAACTAATGAATAAACTATCCTCTCCACCCCCCCACCCCCCTTTTGACCTTTTAGACAACGTGCTCATGCTCTGACTAATATTTTGCTTGTCTGGACAGTCCTTAAGGGGCTCAACATTTGAGACAAAGAGACTATTTTTCAGTTTTGTGCATGGAAAAACATAAGCAGCAAACCACAGAAAATCAGTCTACCTGTAGTGTCTTCAATTTGAGTTGAAGCTGTCAATGAAGCATCAGCTTGAAGACAAGTGATGAGAAGCAGCAGCATGGGAAGATGATAATATTTTCTTTTAATAATGGACTTAATCATCCCCAAATGTCCTTTCCCCCAAAGCTAGCATACCATTTGACTTCTGTATATGCTATTGTACATAGTAGAATGAAAGTAAACAATCAAAAAGGGCTTTATCCACATAAATGTGCACAAGATCCATATTTTATAATTCCTTTCACTGTATTTATATTTGCAGTAGTGAAAGCAGTGGAAGGAATTATCTTCAGTCTTCATTCTGATACCAGAAGTAAGAAAGTGTAAGCTACGAGCTGTTACAGTAAGAACATTTTCCTTCCCCCCTCCTCAGGTTCTCTCTTGGGAAACTACTGGTTCTTAACTTTCAATGTTATGGTTTGGGCAAAACACACTACATTTCAGCTGAGATCAGAGTAGCATGTTCATGCTTGTATTTCTGAGTAGAATATCAAAATCACTTAGAACTTTGCTAAATGGCTGGACTCTGTATTGAGCAACTACAATCTTCTTTCAAAATACGGGCTAATTTAATATGCACTTAGCTGTCTAACTGTAAGAACCTTGGCTGGAAAACCTTGAAACTAGGTGATTTATGCTGACCTGACTTCACTTGCTAGAAATCCTTTTATTGTTTCTTCAGTAAACTCTATGAAACACTGGAGTGCGTTTTTTTGCAACAAACTTGCATGGTTCAAAAAAATCCATAACAGAAAATCACAGAGGACTGTTACCAGAAAACCTGGACATGAGTTGGATATAAACCCCTGTGCTAGCAGTTAAAAATGTACCATTAGCGGCTGTTGTGCACATGACTTTTGAATATACCCTTGCTGTCCACTGGGCCATCTCTGAGAATTTTCTTTTTTTTTGTGGGGCATGTGTGTGAGAGTATGATTTCAAATGTTCTCTGTAGGGAATTGCAGCTGTTAGTAAGTGTCTTGCTTGATAGAGCACCATCATTTACTTCTTACAGGTAGGAATATTTTTTTAATTTTTTATGTCTTCCTATGTTAGATTTGCCTGCAAGAGTCACTTAACAGAAGTGCATTTACTTTTTTAGATAAAGAGACAAAGACAAAGATGATGACCATGTGCTGTTATTTATCCCTGATTTGTTTTATCTCAGTCTCATACAATGAGCAGCCAAGGAGAATGCGGCCTGAAAGCTTTTAAAATTTTTCACAAAGATTCATTTGAAAGATGCAGTGGCTACTAAATTAGTTCTTTATGTGTTGATTACAAGAGATGGTGCATGCGCTGTCTTCACAGGTTGCTGCAGCGATCCATTCACTGCTTCTACTGTCTCTTCCTGTAGAGGAAGAACAATAGTGAGGAGAAACATCAAGAGTACATTTTCTCTCCTCTAGTGTTCTAGTTTTTTTCATTCGTCTCATTTTCCTCTACTGGCCTGCAGAGAGTAGTACATTTCCTGGGAGTCCTGTTAAGTGGCATGAAGTGCTTGACTGGGTCCTGCAGGGAGGACTTAACAGGACAATTTTTCTGCTCTATGTCCTTTGCTCTGTGACTTCCCAAGCACAACAGCTGAAACAGGTCTTGGTCGATCTCCTGATAAAACATGCACTAGGCAATAGGAAAGTAAACCTGTTTAAGTACTATAATTTTGATTAAATCAAAGATAAAACTAGAGTTTCATAAGTGCGGTCAGAGTTAATGCAGATAACAGCCCAGACTTACTGACAGTTTGCTGAAGTTAGTGATCTTTTATCATGGCATTTTGAAATGTGGAAGGCAGAAGATGGAGCTCTTGGCTCTCACACTCTACACGATGTTCTTAACAGAAAGTAAATCTAACAAAATTAGTGGTTCTAGGTTATTTGGGATACTGGGAGTATTTGCAGTAGACGAGGGTTAGCAATTCTTGGATTACCGTGGGCTTTCTGAAGTTGCATAGCTAGTCATGGTAGGGGTTGAGTGCAGATCTTTACCTTACCCCATTACATTTTGCAGTGTAATTGGTATTACTGTAAATTTAAATACCTAACATTGGCAGCATGCTCAATGAAATGCCCTTGATTCTGGAATGAATGTTACCTATTTAGGATGCGGGGGAACAAACAAAATGTATGTGTAATCTTGGTCATGATGCCAATTTTGTGTCTATTTTATCTCTTGTGTTCATTGATCCAGTACAATGTGCTGTAGTTGCATAAGGTAATCATATTGTGCTAATGTGTTTGTGTGTGTGTGTTAAACAATGTAAGTATATTTCTGGTCATTTTGGCTAGGTAATATTTTGTATGGCTAAAATTAAATTAAATACTTGTGCAGGTATTTAAAAAGACAGAATAGTTGTAATTCTATAGTGCAAAAGTCTTTTCTGCATTATGCTGGAAAATGAAATGCTGTAATCTAAGCAAAATGCACTGTTTCAAAATGTATAAATAACAAAACCCTAGATTAAAAGTGTTAGACCCTTTTCCATTATGCAACATGCAGCTCAGTTTTTATATAATTAACAGAATAACTAGCATATGGTAGAACACAATAATTACACTTTTAAACATGCTTGAATAGAAAACCTCATTAATAAAACTGCTTTTCTAAAAATACTAGAATATTTTACCATACCTCTTGGAAAGTTCATAACAGATGTCAGTGCAGTGATTAATTTGGAAATACAGTACTGTATCTAAGGCTCTGTCAAATGTGTTTAGCAGTAATTACAGTGGTTTGAAGGGGGTTTTTTGTTTGTTTTTTTTCCCCCAGCTCTGAACATAAAACTGAACTCTCCTTCTTGGCTGCAGTCTCCCTGCTTATGATCTTCTTTCTGGTTCAAAGAAGATGCTCCCTGGTTTCAAAAATTGCTATGGCACTCGGGCTCCTGGGAGTCTACAGTTACCGGGCAGCTATTGGAAATGTCGTATTTCCATGGCAACATGACAGCAAAGATATTTCAAAGTAAGTTAATCAACAGATATGTAAATCTATTTCTAGAAAGGTGTTAACACTTTGGATATCAGGGGATGAGGTGGGAGGGGACGTTATGTCTAGGCTGGGATCACATTCTTATGAATAAAACTCTATTTTGTAAGGGGCCAGCACTCAGTTTTTGTGGCGTGTGCATAATTTTGAGCCCTGTTAAGTGTCTTTTGATTGTGACGGATCAGAAGCCAGTCAGATAAGAATTAATATGAGGAAAATCTAAAGTCATATCCTCGGCTTTTGCTACAAATAAACTCCAAATGCACCGTCTCCTCTTGTTTTAGATGGACTTGCCACATTTAGCAGAGTGCATGCCAAGCTCATTTAGTTACTTTCTAGTTGTGAAAAATGCTTAGGCAGTAATTGGAGAGTTGCTTTTCCATATCTTTCATTTGCAGGTGAGTGTTCTGTAATGTATGGCCTTTCAAGATGTAACCAAATCCTCTTGAGGTATAGGCTGTGCTGCACTAGTGTGCTGCACTAGTGTGCTGCACATACTAAGGATTTTTACGTGGATGTTAAGTTTCTTATAGAACTAGTCTGTAACTGTAAGGAAGATATTAGCTTTTTCACCAGTAGCTACTTTTGGAACATAGGTAAGTGACTTTAGTTTTCTTATGATACTTTTTACTGTTGGAGCCTTTGCAGCCTCAAGTTTTTCTAAATATCAAGAGATCTGCGGAAAACTTCCGGAGTCAGTTAGGACATTTGATGAGGAGGAAGGGATCATGGAAGAGAACTTGTAAAACAATTGTCTTCTGTGTGTAGTATACTTTCCCTCGCACTCATTTTGAAAACTCCTTAATCAGGGGCCAGAGTTTCACAAGATGGGCAGAGATGGAAACAACCCTGCAGGGGAAGATCTTAGGATATATAGAAGATCAGATTTGCTAATGAGGCATGTTTTATAACAAACACTTGTATGTATACGTATATCTAGATATATTTACATGCATTCCTTTCCATCTCTCCAAATATTGAAGATAATTCTAGTTGTATACTAGTGTTAAGTTAACATTGTGTGCTAGTTCTGCTGGATACCAAAGTAATGGTAATCTTTACTTAGTCAGCAGGACTTTGCTCTGTGTTTGGAACATGCCTGATCTCTGACCATGACCTCTAGTTTTGCTTTATCTTTGAGTAGAATCCTTGGAGAAGATTGCTATCCTTGGAATAAGAAGAAAATACTACAATGTGGGACAGATCATTAAGTACAGCAATTAAGCCACAAATAAAATGCGGTTAAAGAATTAAGTGGAGTACTTAAATACTAAAGGCAATGCATTTACTGGGAATTTGTTCATTCTATAGTTAGCATATTGTTTGCAATTATAACCAGAAAGATACAGGCTTTTTGTTATTTCACCTTAAATAAATAGTGAGCATGGTGATTTGCTTAAATGACATCAGACCTTTATATATCTCTGATTATACGCTGCTTTAAAAGTTACTGTCATGTTTCAAATCTTCATACCCTTTAGATCCTCTGTGTAAGCTGTTTGGTGAAAGCTGGTAGGGTTAGCAAACACAGATTCTGACCTTTGTGTCAGTCTGTGTTCTGCACCCGGGCTGGGAATTGTGGAGCAGGGCTGTTTTGGGATCTCAAGCCTAAAGTACAAGGCCTAATAGAGCAAACATTATTTGCCCAAGATCACTTAACTCCTCAAACACATTATCTTCTGCAAGGCTCCCAATACAGCATATCAAAAAATATGGTAGACACTTGTTAGTAAATTTCAGGTGTTAGCTGATGTGTTGACATAGTGATCCTACTTCATCTTTATTAGATAGCTGATGCGATAAATGGTAAAAGCCTACGTAAACTGCCACCAGGAACAAAACCGGGAATTTCTTTGAAATGCGTCTAGAGGTATCTTTAGCGTATTTGTGATATGGAATAGCTCCAGATCCAGGTGAAGGGTAGAAGGTAGTTTTGTGTGATATGAGCAAAAAAGCTGTAGGCAGCCACTGCGTTTTTCACGCGCAATACTTTCTTCTGTAAGATAGAGAATCTTTGCTCTGAAGTGCCCCCTCTCTGTACCCTTTACTGAAGACAGGTGTTTTCTCTGAATGTGACAACTGCTGGAATGTGGATGAGGGAGAAGAGGCAGCTGAAATGTGTGCTATCTTCTATGGCTTACACTAAGATAACCTCTAAATTAAAAAATGCAAGGAAGTAATTTGACTTTTTGTTTTCCTCAGAGTTCTTTTCAAAAATGATTGTGCAACCGAAAAGACGAGTGTATATTATACTGACACAAACAAAATAATAGTAGTGTATTTGCTGAGAAATCAGGGTTTTTTAGTTAGTTTGAATTTTCATCAACCAGTTAATTTCAGTTTTCACTTAACTCATTCCATAGTGACAAATACCCAAAGCTATTTCCTGAACTTCTAAGTGTCATAGACACTAAGTCACATGAATATGTTTGAATATTTTATGGTAATAATTACATCAGAATTACCACAGATACTGAAAAAGAAAATGTCTGAAGTGTGCAGAAATTTCAGACTGTTATAAGGGTCTTCAAATACCATCACTGTCTTTTTGGTTGGCTAAAAAGAAACATATGTTTGTGTGAATAAGTTGTGAAAAATCACTTAACAGCTTAAAGGGAATAGTAATTTTTAAGTCAATTTAAATACTGAAATTAAGTTTTGTATCACTCTAAGGAGTATTTTGGGGAAATTCAGTATGCTATGTAAATGGCATATTTATATGAATATACTAATGGATCTAGACCTTGAATAGTAGTAACATAAATTTATTTGGTTAATTGTTAATTTTAATGTTAAAATTAATGTTAAAATTAATATGTTAATTTTATTTTTATATTTTAGGTTAGTTTCGTTTTTAGCACAAGCTGTTTTAATGGCTAAATTTAATTTGGAGCTGTTGTAATTTTAAGTGTGAACCATTTTTAGAGTTTTTGTATTTAAGAAAGCTCTCTCATGAAATTGGCTAGTACTAGCCTTTGAATTTAACCTGTTTGGCAGAACTGCATTGGTCTTGCATATCTCTTGAGAGACTTTTTGACCTGTAAAATAGATATTAGTAAGTAGCTCATCTTTCTGTGTTATTTATTTATTAATTATTATATACCTTTTTTTTTTTATTTCCTCTTTAGGGGGATTACTGAAGCTCGTTTTGTTTATGTCTTTGTTCTTGGCATAATCTTCACTGGCACTAAAGATTTACTAAAGTCACAGGTTATTTCTGCAGACTCCAGCGTGAAGAGTACAGGATTATGGGAAGTGTATAGTGGACTGGTTCTACTAGCAGCCCTTCTATTTAGACCTCACAATTTACCAGTCTTGGTGTTTTGTCTGCTGATTCAGACAATGATGACAAAATATATCTGGAGACCTTTGAAATTTGATGCAGCACAGATTACTATCATGCACTACTGGTTTGGCCAAGCTTTCTTCTACTTTCAGGTAAGCTGAATACTTTCCTTGCTACAGTGGTGGGAGGGGGAATAGTTTTTGAAAGAAGTATTGTCCATTGTGAGTAAAATGCAAACTAAATCTCAGAGTGGAAGAGTTTACTGAGTTCTCAGACGGGTTTAGTTTCTAACTGTATTATTAATGTTTTGTTTTCAGAATCAGGGAAAGATGCATACCTTGATAACTTATCCTCAATATATATTTCTGAAAGTGTTAAAAATATTGGATACCTATACCAGGGGTGATTTCGGTCTGTAAGTGGGCCTCCTAAATACTGTTCTGGTGATAACAAATTTAAAAATTTCAGCTGAGTTGATTATTACCAATAAAAGGCAGATGGATTTTTGTCCCTGTTTCTTGAGGCTTACAAAACCTTTGGTAGCATCACAATAGGTCTACATACAGTTTAAGACTGAAGGGAATATCTGCGACAAGATAATGTCTCTTATGAGAATCATGACTAATTACCATTCTTATATCAAATAGTATCTTTTTCCCTGAGGAACCTTACTAATTTCAATAACACGGTTCTCCGCATTGTAAATAAGGTTGTAATTTCACAAAAACTTTCTTTAGCATTGAAGGTGGAGAGGGTCTTTCCACTTCTAATAATGTTGGAAACTTAACGTAGCAGACTGTCTTAGAAGGGCATTTGTTAAGTTGGGAATCAGGTTGTTTCTGGTTTAGGAGGAGAGGCTTTCTGATTTGTTGCAGAATTTCAAGGTGAGACTTGTGTTGGTTTTACTTTTGAGGTGTGTCTGAAGATGACTGTGCTCAAGCTTAAGGTACTTACTACTGTGTTTCTGATCCTGTTAGTACTGATTGAGGCTTGACTTTGCTCTGGAAGTACATGCCAGAGTAGGGAATTGCTGATGGGGATGATATCATCATGATTCAACCCTTCCTACCCAATTTTCATGCTCAGAGGACGTAACATTTCTTTGTTGAATGGGTTTTGCCATTCTTGAATGTTACTGTTCAAGCAGTCAGCTCTGATCATGGCATTTTAAGAGCAGCCCTTAGTAGGGTTAGCAAGAGGCTGAAGGCAGGGCACTCTCAATACTGAGGTACCAAGCAAAAGCAGCTGCCAGAAATTTAATGGTGGGTAGGCTGGCAGGAAGGTCCTAGTTAGGGAAAAGGGACTAATAAAGAATGGTTTGAATGTTTTCATAAAGCACCCATTTTCAGTGTTGATGAATTCTTGGTACAGTTGGCTGAGAATTTTACATAACCACCAATTCACAGAAGAGTTGAGGCTGGAAGGCGCCTCTGGAGATCATTCAGTCCAGCTTCTCCGTGTCCAATGTCAGGTCAACCAGATCAGGCTGGTCTGGACTGTGTCCAGTCTGATTTTAAATACCTGCAGGATGAAGACTCTGCAGCCTCTCTGGGCAGTCAGTCCAAGCGCTTGACCACCCTAGCCAGTAAAAATGCTTTTTCTGATGTTTAAACAGAACTTCATGTATTTCAGTTTGTGTGCATTGCTTTTCATCCTTTCACTAGTCACTACCGAGTGACTGACTGAGAGTGCCAGAGTCTGGCTACATCTTCATTACTCCTCACATTTTTATGATCCCTGCTGAGCTTTCTCCTTTTCAGAGTAAACAGACCCAGAGCTTTCAGACCAATGTTTGTATGACAGGTGCTTCGTTCCCGTCATCATCTTTGTTGTGCTTCAGTGTACTTTATCCAGTATATCCATGTCTGTCTTGTGGTGGGGACCTCAGGACTGGACCCAGGACCCCAGATGTGGTCTCACCACTGCTTAGTAGAGGTAATGGAGCAGCTCCCTCAACTGGCTGGTGATGCCCTCCCTAATGCAGTTCCAGGTTCTGTTTGTCTTTGCAGAAAGGGCAAATGGCTGGCTAGTAGACAACACAGTGTCCACCAAGCCCACCTTGTCCATCTCTGCCAAGCTGCTTTCAATATGGTTAGCGCCCAGCCTGACCCAGGGCATGGATTTATATCTCCCCAAGTGTTGGATTTGACATTTCTGGTTCCTGAACTTCATGAGTTTTCTTGGCAGCCCATTTCTCTAGCCTAGTGAAGTGCCTCTGTATGTCAGCAGGCCCATCTGCTTTATTAACCACTCCTCCCAGTTTTGTGTTGTATGCAGACTTGCTGAGAGGGACGCTCTGCCCTGTTTCCAGTCATTAATGAAGATGTTAAAAGTATCAGCCCCAGTTTCAGGCCTTAGGGTTGATAGCTAGTTGTTGGCCTCCGGGTGGACTTTGTACTGCTGATCACAACAGTGTAAGCCCAGCAGGGGAGCCAGTTTTCAGTGCACCTTGCTGTCCGTTTTCCTAGCCTCTACTGCATCAGTTTGCCTGTGAGGATGTTATGGGAGATGGTGCTAAAAGCCTCCTTGTGAGGTGAAAGTGCATTAAATACATGTAGCCCGTGTATCCTCGGCCAATACAGTATGATGGAATAGAAAATAAGGAAATTCTTTCTGAAATAAAACATTTGCTGTGGAAGTGTAATTTTCCAGGTTAAATTTTATGTTATCTCTGATCTGAGTGCTGCAAAAAATTGGGGAATAATTTTTCTGGAAGAATTTCCATGAACTTTGGAAAATGTGTTTAGCTGCTTCAGAAATAAGCTATCAGAGGCTACCAAGATCATAATACCTCTTTCCATTTGACCATGCCATGCCAGAAGTTTTTTTTCTATACCAATAAAAATGTATTTATTCAAGACCAGTAAAAGGTAACAGTTAGATCTGATAGCATGTTGGGTTTTTTAAGTGGTATTATACTAATACTAGTGGGAAGATAGAAATATGCTCTAAGATTTTTCTTTTTAATGACTAACTTTTTGCACTTTCAACGATCTTTGCAATTGAGAAGATTTGGGGGTTTTAGAAGCCTAGAAGAGGTGATTTCTGTTTTAATTGTGCTGTTGGATATCGTCCATTTTCAGGGCATCCACCCAGGCCTCATCACCCTGCTGGCAATTTTGACATTTTTTCTAGATGTGTTTCCTTTGGAAATAATAACTTCCAGCATGATACAGATTTCAGCAAGCTTGAGGATATTTTAAATATTAGCTCTGACAAGGGAGTCTCTTGCATATAGACATGCTGCTGAAACACAGCATCCAAAGCTCAGGAAGGAGAAACTCTTCATTGCTTTGTTGTAAGCCAGATTGCTTGATTGGTCTTTGTGTATCTCCTGTCACTCTATGATCTGTAGAACGAATGGTGATGGTTACTTAACAAAGCTTCTGGCAAAAGCAGAACAAAGCTTTTTTTCCCCCGTTTTGTTCCCCATGCTTGTTTATTATTAAGTCCAAGATATGATATAGAGCAGATCCACATAAGGAGCTGCCTTTTTGTGTCCCATCACATGTCTGTAAACTCCAACTTTGAAGAGATTCCTCTAATTTAGCAACAGCTTAGCAAAAATTTTGACAAATCCTTACTCTGTTTAACACTGGGCCCTTTAAAAAATTTATCCATTTCAGAAGAACTTGCCAACAGTCTTTTGCAAATTTTTTTTTGCTGTCTACTTGGAAAACTAAGGTGTGTGCCTATTCAGCATGCCTAAGACAGAATAAAATGACAAAAGGATTGTAATAAAACAGGAGGGATTTTAGAAACAACAGTTTTTATTGTGGTCTGTTTCTCTGTTTTACTCTATTTACCTCTATATCTCTATTTCTCTTATCGGAAGTAAGATTGGATATTGCCCCATCCCTGGAAGTGTTCAAGGCCAGGTTGGATGGGGCTTTGAGCAACCTGGTCTATTGGAAGGTGTCCCTGCTCATGGCAGGGGGGTTGGAACTAGATGAGTTTTAAGGTCCCTTCCAAACTCTAACCATTCTATGATTCTCTATTTTTTTCTATTTTTCACAACATCCTAGAGATGTTTCAAAAATATAGAAATCAATTCTGCTAAGGGAAAAAGTGCCTTTAAGGGTCAAGACAGATAGAATTTTCTTTCACCCCCCACTCCTTAGAGAACAAGTTTTCAGTTCTCTTTTAAAACTGCTGTAAGTACATTTACATTAGATGTCCTTTCTAGGATGGAGATTAGGAGTTTGACCAAAATACCACTCTTCAGATGTTAGCTTTGTTCTTTTATTCTCTGATGAAAAAATAGTTCTGCAGGCATGGAGAGGAACAAATTGAATCATACAAGGCTAAGAGGTTTTTGCTTTTTTTTCCCTTTGCAATTGAAAGCAGTTATCTGCGTTATCTGATGTGCAAAATATTAGTGTAGAAAAGTAGAATGATCAAGCTAGTTGCTCATAAAATTATAGAGGCTACAAAAGTCTCTCAAAAACTAATTAATGCTCTCTCTTCAATAGCTAAATTTCTCTCAATTTGTTCTGAGAATAGGTTTTCCTGTCTGTGACTGTAGATACAACAATGGAAGAAACTTCTTCCAGAAATTATGCTCCTTGTATGTTGGTTTGCTCAGTATGTAGCATTCTGCTCTGCATTTCCAGGGAACATTAAAAACCTGACAACCTACAAAACCCACTTCTTTTTTAGTTATTTTTCTCAGATATATTTACGTTTCTCCTTCCCTTTCCTTTGAGTTCGGAGTCTAGAGCATGAATGACTTCTTGCAGGGGAAAACCTGCTCAGTTTGTGGAAGCTTAAAATCAGGATTGAAGTGTTTCATAGACTTATTAGTGACACGTAATTAACTGGCAGTCATATTAATGGCATGTAATTAACTGTCAGTCACTGAACTATAGTTGCAGGATCCATACCAGATATACAACATATGAACACTCATCAATTTCTATGCCATTTTGTATACCTGATTTGAAAAAGATCTAGCCCCCACCCTTGCGCCCCTCCCCCATCCCCACCCCCCTCCTCCCAAAGACAGAGAGGTAACCTCCCCTTCAGGTGTGTTACAGACACTCTCTTCTCTTGGCAGTGCAGGTTCCCCTGTTTACGTGCACCTCTTGTGACAGATGCAGGCTCTCAAGCTTTAAGTATTTATGTAAATGTCAAGATTACTGTAGATGAGTGACCTCAGGAGAAGCCATAGATGATTTTGTGTGCACTTTCCATCCCTTCCTTAGCTGAGTGATGGAAGGTGTAACTCTGGAAGTACACATACTTTTCATGATGTAGCTTTCTGGTTTAGTGTTTTAGATTTTAATTGTTTGAATAAAACATTTAATCTTTTTCCTTTACCTTGTTGGGAAACCAGGAAGGTCTTTGCTTGGTGTCAGCTTTGAGATCCCTGCCTTCATTCTGTGCCTTCCAGTGAAGATACAGCATTCATACTAAGTAAACTGCAGGTGTCCCAGATTTAGCACTACCTGTCTTGGGCATGACCATCAACACTGAAGTCTTACATTTTGACTGACTTAGGAAAGTGTTTTATTTCAGACAGGGTATGCATCGTTTGTTCTCAAATATTGAATAAACATTGAGGAGGTACAACTGGGCTGTTTTCTGCCAGAGAAGTCCATCAAGTTCTCAACTTCAGTATTGACCTCTGTTCAGCCTGTCTTGGTACCAGCTAGTCATTCTTTTACTACCTCTGGAGTGAGCAATATCTATGCTTGAATGCTAGGGGAGAGATGTGAAGGAAGCACAACTGTATTACTAGGCATGATGTGCACTGCTGGCATATAAATATCTTCCCTCACTTTCTTTCCTCAAGTAACCTTTTTGTGGTTACTAGAGCTACCACTATTAAACTGTCTGGGTTCAGAATGGTGCTAGGTTTTTAATTTCCAGACAGGCATGATGATACAATGTAGCATGCAAAAATGATAGCAGGTTTATGGTTGAAATACAGAAATTGAAAAACACTGAAATTTGTTGTTGGTGTAGATCAGATTGGAACTAAATTTAAACTGTGCTAGCTAAATGAGGCAGGAGAAGAGAAATATCAACTAAATATGAGACCCTTCCATCTGGAAATAGGAGAGACATTTGGAGAACTACTTTTTGCATGTCTTGGTGTGATCATGAGAAGGAGACTTCTTGCCCATGTTACCGAGCCTTTATTGAATCTTGGTAGGCAAGAGGGTATGTAATGACAAAAGCAGTAACTCTTTGTCACTAAGTGTGGAATGTAAGTGATGGCCTTTTTGAATTTGATAGTGAGCAAAAATAGCCTCATTCAGGATAGCATATTTAATGTATGAGGCAGCATTCTTTTGAAAAAAACATCGTAGGATCCTTAAAGACTTTATGGAAGTATAGCTGTGAAAATCCTAAGTGTACAGAGTAAGCAAGGTTTATAGGAAGAGACAGTGTTTTTCATTGATCACTTGGTATAGTTGATGAAAGTAGAGGGGGAAAAATGAAGTGTCTGAGTGATCTACTTGATCTTAAGTAGAAAAAAAAACAAGTGTGGGTTGAAAAAAAATTCCTTGAGATTATGGTTGGTTTTGCATTCCACATTTCATCTGTGCCAGGGCCCTGAGTGTATCTCCTGTCTAGGAGTTTAGTTTAAGTGGAGTTCAAGGTAATCTGTTTCACTAAGAGGAGCTGCTGGGAGAAAAGGTAGAAGGAAGGGCCTGGCCCTCCCTTCCTTTGGGAGCTGCTTTTAATCTGATCCTTCACTGCCTGTGCTGTGTCACAGCTGTGTGAGCAGGTATGTCTATGCCTTTCTTGTACCTTTTTGATCCTGATATGGACCTGGACCTGGTTCCTGGACTTCCTGGCCTAATCTTGGACCTATCTTGTCACTCCAGACTTGCTGTGTGATCCCTGGACTGCATCTGGTCCTGATCACTGTCTTTGGATCCAGTCCTGACCTGGACATACCACTGAGCATTCCCAGTCCTCCTGACAGCTCACCTTCCTTTGCAGAACCAGCTTGCCCTTGGTACTCTCTGGCAATGTAAGCCTAAAAGGCAAATTTATTAAACAGTTTTAACTTACATGGGAAGACTACACATTAACTTTTTCTGGACTTTTAGCAAGATTGTTGTGAATAGTAAGCAGTGGAAAAGATTGCGCACACAGGTTGTGCTTTCTTCATGCTTGGAGGTTTTCAGAACTTGACTGGATAAAGTCTTGTGTTATTTATGTGGAGCTGGGTAAAACTACTTTGTTTTTTAGTCTTGTTTTAGTAGTTAGGGTCTTTGCTTTATTTATTGCTTTGTGTAAATCAATGCAGAGAAGCAAAGCTGAAAATACTTCAGTTTTGTCAAACAGATATAAAATTAATACATCTAGTCAGAATGCTACTTATTTGTCAGGATATTATTACAAGCTTGAGAACCTCTTGATTAATTTTTCAACAAGCTTGAATGATTGATTGTTTTTTCCTAAGCTCTGAGTTGTCCACATCTCGTAAGTCACCAGTCAATTCCCAGAAGTATACTATATCTTTATCATTGCTACTTGCCCTTCAAGAGAATACAAATATTTGTTGTTTCTCTTAACTATAGCAGCTCCTAAAAAATTCATGTTGCTGTAAATATTTCTTAAAATATTTTAGTTACCTTGGATGAAAGCTCATAAATGAACAAAAATTCCATGTATGTATTTATTAGTCTTGTGGTTTTTTTGTTCCCAGCCTGAGACCAGTACATCTGCAGAAGAGGAGAAAGAAAATACTGTCTCAAAACTTTTAAGACTTTTTTATACTTTCTGGTATTTTTTTATCAACAGAGGACAACAGGATAGGTTTGTACATTTTCAGAATCATTTATATCTAATTCTTCTTGCCTTTAGGTAGAGAGATGGACTGAGTCACATTTTAAAGTGGCTTATAGCTTTCTCTTATTAACATTTCAAAGCATTGTAGGATAATATACGTTGGAGAGGACCTCAGAAGATCCACAGTTCACCCCAGAGCAGTGTCAGCTGTGTGGTCAGACCAGGTTGCTCAAGGTCTTGAAACCTCCAAGGATGGAGGCAGCAGAACCTTTCTGGTGAACTTTTTCCAATTACTTCATTTTTTCACCTAAATTCTTTGCTTCAAATAATTAAAATAAATTCCTCATTCTATGCTTGTTTATAGAATTCAAATTACTAGAAAGGTGTATGATGATGTGAAGGGCTCAGTGGAAGTGCGGTAACAGTCTGCTGCATTAAATCAGTCATTAAACAAGCCAGGTGCATGTCAGTGTTGTCTTGTACCTCCATACTTCTCAGTTCAGTGAGAGTCATTGACATACTGCAGGTAATAACTCATAGTGAGTGATGCAGTATCTGAAAAGTTTTCAGAAAAATCATGCCAACTTTGAAGAGGATTTTAGATTGTTCTCATTACTGTCTATGGAGGGATTCTCCTCTGTTACTGTAGCAAATATGCTGGGTAGTTTCTCTAGCCAGTGTTGTTACATTTGCGCTTTGTTGATTTAGATCATGGTGGATTATCATGGAATGCTTTTGTGCAATAGTGCATTGTTTCCTGTTGTTTTTTGCCCTTACCACAATAAGCTATTGCAGTATTTGAAATACTGGAGCGATACTTTAAAATAAAAGCAGACACTTTGAATTGTGGAGTATTAGAAGTTATAAGCAACGAAAATTCAGTTCAAATATATGAATTAGTCTTGGACATCTAACATGAAGAAAAAAATGCTTCTTGCTGCTCTGAAGGACTCTTCCAATAGTAGCTGTGGAGCCATCTATGAGGCTCAGCAGCTTTCTTGTGAGAGTGGTGTGTTTGGACACTTGACATCTAGCATGGTTGGAGTTTTAAGTGTGTGGATCCAAGTGTGTGCATCCTTGCTCTCCTCGTTCTACGGCTACATTACTTTAGAATCATAGAATGGTTTGGGTTGGAAGGGACCTTAAAGATCACCTAGTTCCAACGCCCTGCCACACGCAGGGACACCTCCCACTTTGACTTTAAACAAAGTCAAAGATAGGTGGATTCATCCCTGTGTGAAGGGAACCACAGGGAGTTGGGGAGAAGGTTGAAAGCACTATTCCTACTTCCTGGTTCCTTCCTCTGCCCTCACTACCTTCCAGAGGAGAGTACATCTTTTTGTCCTGTTGTGCAGGACCAGTGGTATGGACTCCCAGGTGCTGCATTTAATCTTGCTCCTTCTCACATAAAATGGGATGGGAAGTTGCCCCAAGGTGCCAAGGATCAACCATGTGTATGTCCAGGTGGAGCAAGCAGTGTAAAGACACCGTACAGCTCTTCATGAGCCTGACGTCTCAGCTTTTCTACTCTGCACGCATCATACAGAGGAGAAAGAGGGGAGAGAAAATAAGCAGATGTGATGGGGAAAAGACGTGTTGATGTGGACAGGGTTTGGGGGAAAAGAGAGCAGTTTCTCTCCCTACCTGACCCTGTCAGACTTTTGCTTGTTGAGGTGCAGCACTCTGCCCTGCTCTCAAAGTGCTGCACCTGGCCTTTCTGCTCTTTCCATGTCCTCAGTCTATACTTCTGAAACCTGAGGAGGAGTCTTGTTTTACAGCTTTCTTTTCCAGTCTCATCTTATAGGTTCTAGGGCACAGATATGCTTTTCCTTTAACTGCTCATCATTAGTTATTTGTTGCTCTGCTCCTTTCATTCCCAAAGATTACGCTAAATGCATAACAGTAACTTATTACACTGGTGCAGTGTGATGATAATTTACTACAGTAGTCCATGGTGAAGGTCAAAATGAGAGAGACGGGCAGTCATAAGTCAAGATTTTTCTGCTGTATGATGTCTTGGTAAAATTCATACTTTACTGCGCTGTTACAGCTTCAGGCTTCCCTTACGTTCTGGGGATATCTTCATGGTAGGAATCACAGAGACAGCGACCACTGATAATGAGCTCTGAACCATTCTGTCAATATAGATGGCTTTTCTCCCCCTTAGATTTTAGACCTGTTTCAGGAACAGGGTTTTTGCTGTCCCTGGTGTCTTGTTACTTAGGTATGTGAAATAGGTACCTATTTTTCGTGCTTTCCTGTGTGTTCTGGATTCCGTGGACAACCCAGACATGTATTTGGTGATAGCTGGGCTAACTTGCGGTTCAAGAAGCCTGCAGTCACTAAGGTGAGAGGAGATCAGGTTGGAGGGAATGAAGGAGCCACGGCTCCTCATATGGGCTGCTGGGACTGGGTCTGAGGCTATTGGTGGTGACAGTCCTTACATTTGGGTTGTTCTGGCATTCTGTATGGGGGAAAGGAGAGTTTGATGGCTGTTAGAATACCAGCGCTGTAGAAACCAATCAGCTTCTCCAGGTGGAGTAAGAATGTCTGAGAGCTTTCACAGTAGTCTGAGGAAACTTGTCTGTGACCTGCTAAGCTAAGAAGATTCTGCCTTAATCAAAGGGTGTGTTTGCTGCTTTAGGTATTTGAATGAAGTTAAATACTTGGGCATTTTCAGTGGAAAATGCTTCCTTCAATTTTATATTATTCCTTGTTATTTAGTGGTGTTAGTCACTGAATAAGAAAACTAGGTAAAACATACAAGTCTTGGACAGCTCTTGATACTTTCATTGCTGTATGTTCCTTGTGTTTTCCTCTTTATAGGTTTTAAATACCTGTCTTAGATTAAATCTGGTTACATGCAGCACCTTGTGTTGTGGGGCAGGCAGGTGGGCAGTGTAGTGTTCCACTACAGCTCTAAATTAGAGCCCTGTTGTCTCTAAGGGCAAGAAATATTTATTTCCTAGGGCAGTTTTTGGCACCAGGCCTAACATCTTGGGTTTGAACCATGCATGATGAAAAAAACATTTTTTTTTTCATTACCATGACTGAAATCTGCAAGTGTAGCTGCTTGCTTTAAAATATTTTTTTGATGTAATCTATTAAACAACATGTTAATTTGCAGACAAAATAAGACAAGCAAAAGATCATGCTGTTTATGCCTTCATTAGTCTGTAAATGCGAAAGAGAAGCTCTTGTTTGGTAAGCTGCTTTATTGAAATTCGGATGTAAAGAATATGGCTGTACTGTAAAGTGGCTTAAAGAGTAAGTCTTTAAATGGTGCAATAATTAATATTATTCCAATGTATCCTAAACGTTTCTTTGGAGATACTTATATCTTTCCTTTTTTTATTCCTATTTTCAGGGAAATTCAAATGGTATTGCTACTGTGGATATTTCAGCAGGTTTTGTGGGACTAGAAAGCTATGTGGAGATACCAGCTATCTTCCTTACAGCATTTGCAACATATGCAGGACCTTTGCTTTGGGCCATTCATCTGCTCTGCTACTTGAGTTCTGAAGTTGGCAGGTAATCATGTTTGGAACTAGATTAATGCTCCGCTATGTACTGCAGATATAAATACCATCCATATAGTGTGTACAGTTTTGTTCCGATCATTGTTTTCCTTGGAAGTTAGGTTTCTATTAAGAAAATACATGTTCTTTTTTTGGTATGAGTTAGTATCACCTCACTCTTCCAGTTTCATTTTCTCTGCAGAAGTTTTGCACTGGGAATATACGTGTATGTTTTACTAATTTTATTTCTTAATGAGTTCTCAGTTTGCTGTGCTAAATTACTTAAAATTTTACTACATTTTGTTGTAACAGCACGTGTGGCCTGAAAACATTCTTCTTGGAATGTATTAAGTAGGAAACCTGAGAAGGACTTTTTAAAGTAATAGAGTAGAATTCAAAGTTAACTAATGTGCTGTTCTTTGAATGTCTGTGCTTGTTTGGCATAGTGACATACAACATTTTATAAATAAAACAGATTTATTGTATGTTACTGGTTATTGCAGTCATTTGTAGCTAAAATATTTGTACTTTTGTGTATCTTGTGTAGCGAATGGGCTAATGTAAAATGAATTAGTGCTTTTAGAATTTTAAGGAGACACAGTTGGAAAATGCTTATGTAACTTAGAGTGTGCATGTAAAACCCAACTGGACTCTCTAGTATTGCATTTCAGTCACCATCCAGGGCATTCAAACTGAGAGATGCAGTATGTTAAAATAGAGATAGGAGTTGTAAATTGTGCATCATATAACACCAGTTCACAAATGCAAAAACTTGATATATTTTCACAGAAATAACATTTGATAGTGACTAAATTCTTACCATCCCAGAGTCTTTTCTCTATTGTCTGTGGAATTTATATACATTTTATTTTTATTTATTTTTTAAATGGGGAACAAAATTATGCAGCAGGCTTTGCAGGTGGGATTTTAGACGATGTTTAGTTTATCACAGTATCTACATAGTATCATCTTGTCTCATCCTGTCAGTGCTTTTTGTTTTCTGGCTTCTCTCTTCTCCTTTCACTTGTTTGTTTTGGACTGTGAGCTTGTGTTGGCACATATGTGTTCATAGAAGGCATGAGGAGATGGGATCCCCAGCTGACCAAGATGCATAAACTAATGGAGGTTTTTGAACCAGGAAGGACCTGTTCTAACAGGCTAAATGCCTGCACAGTCCACTGCTATGTTTTAACAGGCACCTTTAACAGGTATAGTTGTTATTCACCTTATTCATTGATTTGCCTGTCTGCTGTATTGCTCTCTAAAGATGTCTAGCTCTGTCTACTTTATTGCAGTAGAATTATGCAGCCCAGTGCTGGGCTATTGCATTGCCCTAGTAATGCACTCCTTAGTGGAGATTGAGATTCACTGTAGAACATTACCTCTTAGTCTGAGTCCAGCTACCTTGAAGTCATCTTTCGTCTTACATAGATTGATGCTGTCTAAGTACCGGTCTTTATGTATAATGTCTCAGAAAACCAGCGTTTTCTCTGTTCATTCTGATATTTTTTTGCTTCAGAAGGAGTAGGTGTGGTATAAACTAATAATTGATGTCTGGATTTATATAACCACAGAAAATCCTTTCTTGAATTTTCTTGGCTATCTGGTGTCTTGACACCAAACTCAGTTTTAACTCTCTGCTTCTAATGCTCCTCACTTTAGCTTTAGTTACTACTTTGTTCCATCAATACATCTTCCCAGTATCCAAGCTCTTCAAGTTTTCTCCATTCTTTTAACTCACTTTAAAAAGAGTTATCATGTATAAATAAAAAGCCCTGCCTTGTCTTCTAGTAAATATGTGACCCATGACCCTAAGTATTATTTACATTCTATTAATCTACTGGTTTTCCCGATTTCTTTGTACCTCTGCCATGCTTTGTTTAAAATAATGCTAGACAGTTTCACTAGCCACATCCATGTTCTTATGTTGGTGGGCTTTTTTAGCAGTCTCACTTTTCATTCTTCATTATTACACTGTAGGTGCTTTGGAACTGGAGTTTTTTGCTTGTCCTTTGAAGACTCTGAGCACAGTGGAGTAAACCACCTCAGTGCCATTATCTGGGGAGGGATAGGGAAAGAATAAGAGCTCCTGTAATGTTTTTAAAGAGCTCAAGTTTTAATGTTGTTTAAACCCTAGAGACTGCAGACTGTGATGAACACTAACATACAATGAAGAGAAAATGATATCATATAGCATGTTTTTTGAAAGCTCTTCTAACAAAATAATAAAAAACTTTATGTAACAAAATCTTTGAGGATCTGTACTTGTTTAGTATTGTTTCAAATAATGTGCCTCTAGTAGTGTTCGTTGTTGTTCTGATGTTTTCTTGGTTGAATTTTTGCAGATTAAAAGCTCAGCTAAGTAGTGTTGCCAGGTACAGTGCTGGTTTAAACTGCTCTCAGGTGGGTAGCTGTGACCCGTAATACCCACATCGCTTATGTAAGTAGATTCCATTAAGCAGCTTGTGTCCGTAGCCATTTTAAGGTTCATTTGGGTCAACTGGTAAGGTCATTTCCTCTATGAAATAGTGCATAACTCTGGACTGAAATCTCTGTACCGCTGGGACTTGCTTAAATTGGTATGTTATGATGCTCAGAACTTGGTCTGCACACTTTTTATTTCGTGTTTTGATGTTGCTGGCCAAATGGTTGTCTCATTATTTTGTTGTTATTCCTTGGAGCTAAAGCTGAAGCTGCAGAAGGCAGAGGTTCATCTGCTTCATGTGTTTTCTTAAATGTATGGGAGACTGAGCTTTCCGAAGAAATGCTGGATGAATTAGAATGTTTTTTATAAAGGCTTCTTATTAACTGTTTTATAAGCAATATGCCTTGGTCAGTGAAATTCAAACCTTTTCCTTTTTTAATGTGGTGCTGAGCGCAAGATGATCCTTTCCCCACTTTCTCCGGATAGGAAGGTCTAAAAGAATCCAGCTGCCCTGTTTTTTTTTGGAGTATGCTGTGTGAGTCCTGTTAGGTTGCCCCAGGATGTTGTCAGGACTCCTGACTCATCATAGAACCGTCTTAGTGGAATGAATGGGCCCAGGACTGCTCCGCAGTGCAAAGTCTCTAGCATCCTGCAGCCCATTTTAGAGCTATTGCATCTGAGGAAGTTGACCTGGCCAGGGAAGTCTGACTTCAGTGCTATCGATCTTTGTTTATTCTAGCAGAGCCCATGTAATTTATAGCTGCATCAGTTGGGTTGGCTTACCAGAGCTTCTTGCTGGAGTTCTTAGAAGCTGAGCTCCACTGGCGCGTCACTTCCTAGGGGCAAGTAGACATGCATATCCTTCCCTTTCTCCGCACTTTGCATTTATGAAGTCGCAGAATACTTGACCCTCCTGTCCAAAGGAGGGTCAACCAGAGCACGCTCATCAGGGCCATGTCTAATTGGTTTCTGAGTATCTCCAAGGATGGACACTCTAAGGTCTCCTTGGGCAACCCGTTCCAGTGTATGACAACCCTCACAGTAAAACAGTTGTTTTCTGACGTTCCAGGGGAATTTGTTATGTTCTAGTTTGTGTCCATTGCCTTTCACCCTTTCACTGGGCACCACTGAGAACAGTCTGGGTACACCTTCTTTACTTTTGCCCATCAAATATTTATGAACATTGGAGAGATCCCTGCTGAGCCTTCTGTACTGAAGGCTAAACAACCTCAGCTTTCTCAGCCTCTCATTTTATGTCAGGTGCTCCAATCCTTCATCATCTTTGTCACCTTTCAGTGGACTTGCTCCAGTACACCCATGTCTGTCTTACACTGGGTAGCCCAGAACGGTATCCAGAACTCCAAATGGGATCTCGCCACTGCTAAGCAGAGAAGAAAGACCACCTTCCTCAACCTTCTGGCTCTACTTTTCCCACTAAAGCCCTGGGTTGGCTCAAGGGAATATTGCTTGCTTATGTTTAACTTGTTCGCCAGGAACAACCTATGTCCTTCTCTGCCAAGCTGTTTTCCATATGGTCAACCCCAAGTCTGTCTTGGTGCATGGTTTTCTTCCCCAGGTGCAGGATTTGGCATCTCCCTTTGCTAAGCTTCTTGAGTTTCTTGTCAGCTCATTTCTCTAGCCTGTTGAGGTGCCTCAGAGTGGCAGCAGACCCATCTACTGTATCAACCACTCCTCCCAGTTCTGTATTGTTTGCAAACTTGCCAAGGGGGCACTCTGTCCCATTGTCCAGGTCATTCATGAAGATGTCAAACACTATGGGCCCCAGTGTCAAGCCCTGGGGTTGACTGCTAGTTACTGGCCTCCAGGTGGAGGACTGTTGATCGCAACTGTGTGAGCCTGTAATTTGAGCGGTTTTCAGTGCACCTCACTGTCCACTTTCCTAGCCTGGACTGCATCAGTTTTTCTGTGAGGATGTTATGGGAGATGGTGTTAAAAGCCTCCTTGTGAGGTGAAAGTGCATTAGATAGATACATGTAGCCCATGTATCTGTCCAATAAGGTATGATGGAACAGAAGATAAGGAAGTTTTGAAATAACACATTTGCTGTGGAAATGGAGTTGGAACTCCTTCAACAATTTGCTTCCATCTGATCAAACACGTGGAAATATAAAATATTCTCCTCATATGGAAAGGTAAATAACTAAGTGGCATGTGATAGACAGTAACATGGATATTACTGCCACTTTTAGTTCTTCAGGCTCTCCTCAGAAACTTGGCAGCTTAAATGTGATGGGATTTTCATAGACAGAAATAGTAAGAATCCTTTGCACAGTTTCCATGGAGACTGAAGCCAATAACTCTTGAAACTATTTTTGAGACAGGGAGTACTGATTAAACTGATACCTAAACTTAACCAAGTATGCTGTGTGTGACTTGCATAAATTCCAGAGAGTACCTGATTTATGTAAAGGGTAATTTTTATAGTGACCGCTATATTGGTCTGATCTGAAGTAGAACTTTGCATTTTGGGATCCTTATGACTGGAAAAAGGGCCATATTGGGTAATCTGACCTATATTATGCTATGTCATTGTTCAGTACACTCCAGATGGATTCAGTTTTCAAGCTCCTACCCAAATAAAATTGTCATGTGGGTGATGGTCATAGTGTTGTGTAATCACCACTCTTTAGTTAGGCATCATGGTAGTTTTCAGATTTCTTGTACATTGGAATCTGTGTTTTAATTGGTTTAATGAGTAAGGTATGAGGGTGAACTGGTGGATGGTTCCTAGCATTAGAAAGCTGCACGCTTATTGGCTTTTCTTCCTTAGTGATCAAAAGTTATAACAGTGCTTTCATATTAGCAAATGGCTTTCAGGTATTGAAAATGCAAGTTATGCCTTACAGGAGGGATAGTAGTTACAAATAGTTACAAAATAGTTTTGTAACTATTTTAATAGTTACAAAACTTTTAATGTTATGCCTTGACTTTGTTAGTGTAGAATGCCAGCACAGCAAAGTTTTATTGTGAATTCTTTTATAATGCTGATCTAAACAGAATTAGGAAGGCATGGTTGCTAAAGGAACTTCAGCAGTTAACATCAGCTTCTGCCAACTTCAGCCTAATATGTTTGATTCATTGAGTGCCCCATTCACAATCCATGTTAATATATTAATCCTTTTTCTTTCTGACATAAGCTGAACATGCAGTGAGTGTTTCAATATACTTTTTTTTTTTGAGTCCCTGGTAGGAGGTGCAGCCCTCATTAAAGACAAAGGAACAATCCAAATATTTATCCCTGAACCCTTCAGCATTTTACATAAGTAGTTTTTAATTCTTCTGGTTTCACTCCATTCTCTCTTCCTTATTTTAATTGAAGTTGAAAAAATGCTTGCCACTAAGAATATACTGCTGCTATGTTCTCTATAATGGCAGTACTTGTTATCTGTTGTGTCTGCCAGCAATCCCGTTCTCTAAATAAAAAAATAAATAAAACTTAAAGAAGAAAGTATCTACTTGTTCGTTGATGTGCATGGAGATCTGGGAGTGATTTGATAAAATTGGAATGGGGTTCTGTTGCCACAAGCCAAGAGTATTTTACTTGCTTAGGTATCTCCTGACATGCTGTCATTGCACTGATGGTTGCAAATTTCTCTCGTCATTAGTGCTCTGTGATGGATACCTCTTCATTCATTTCTTTGTGATGCTGGTGAGGCACTGACTTTTCCTATTGAGTTTCCTTCAGGCAGCCATGGCTCTTAGTATTGAAAAGTGTTTTCTTAGTAGTGATCCAGAAAAGTAGGGTTGCCTGCAGTTGCCTCTATGTTAGAAACAAATGACAAGTTGCTTCAAAGCCATTTTCAAAATAAATGCCATCCTCTTGCTCCTTGGACCAGCTATGCAGCTGTCTTAGGAGCTGAAGCACTTTCTATGTAAATGTTAAGGAAAGTTGTGTGCACAGAATTTATAAATACATGGATTTGGGATGAGTTAGGTTATTTTTCCTTTGTCTAGATAGAACTAAGCATCTGAACAGAAACTTAAAGAATTATGATCTAATTTTTGGTAGAGTTGGCATATCCACCATGAGGTTTGTTTTTCTGGTAATGACTGATGACCCTAATTGAGAACTTGTGCTCCAGTGTGCTAGCTCCTGCCCAAATGCATTGTAGAGTTGGCCACACAGCTTTTAAATGCTTTATTGATGCTGTGTATTGCCATTACTTTGAGATTGTTCTCATCAACAGAACTGCCGGCTTAGGTAGGGGTCACTTTAACTAAGCACATTATGCTTTTTAATTTTTAAGTGGTCTGTCACTTTGTCTTTGTCGGTGATCTTGACTTGAAAGGAAAAGGTTCTGAAATTGGTTTTCATTCCTGCCCAAGCTCTAATTTGAGGTTTTATGGTTACATTGTCTTCCTACTCTTGCTCATTTGGTGTTCATCTGACTTATAGAAGTATGCTCAGAAGCATATAGCTGAGTTGACTGTACAGCCTCTCAGTTCTTAGTGCATCTGTAGAGTTACAAGCTGCTTCTTACTCTACCTAGGGTGCAGGTATGCAGTACCACTTTGCCGTACAAAAGCGTGCAGTATTTGACCTTTATTTTTGGTTGGAACTTCTGCATTGTGAGACAATATTTTTCTGCAACCCTGTATGTCTAGATTTACAAATGCTGCTTACACAAAAGAGTTCATTAAATTTAATGCATACCAAAGTTTATTAAAAGTCTCAACATTAATGACATGGGGCATGAATAGCCTAGGGGACATCAATTTCAGGCAGAAATTCTGTGATCCATTAATGGTAAGCATCTTACCATTAAGGGTAAGAATTTCTTCAAAGAATAATGACAGTCTAGACAGGATCTAGACTTAGCAGAACTCTAGAAAGACTTGAAAAGCCTCTAAAAATCTGAACAAAAAATAATGAAAAGAAGGTTGTTTAAGTCTTGTGTCTGTAAATAAACTTCTGGTAGCCCTTCCTATTATTAGTGAACCACGGCTGTTGGAGCTTAAGAGGAAAGCTAACTTGCATCAGAGTTGCAGGATAGCAAGTGGTCATGTGGCATGTTATTTTCAAAAATCATGGGCGCTGGGATGCAATTAAAGGAATTTTAGTAAATTGTGATGAAAGGGATTAGGTTTGTCTATACTGGCGTCTAAGAAGTTTTCTTTGATTAGTTCACACAGCTGTTAGTAGAGGAAGGACCCTGAAGCTTGGTGCTGCTATAAAGTGAAGTTACACTTTCCTGTGTGCTTCCCTTCTGTCTCTGACTCATTGTCCATCATTCTCTCTTGCTTGCTGTCCCTCTCTCTCACTCACTTGATTTCTCTCTCTTTACCTTGCTTGGTGTCCTCCCCATCCCCCTCTTTCTCTTGCTATCCCCTCAGCAACCCCTGCCTCCGAGGCTTCCCTTCTCTCTTGGGCACTTTATACCTCTTTGATGTGCTTTGCCTTTCACTTGTGCATGCTTTGCCTGTCTCTCTCTCACACTTGCCTTCTCTCTTGCGCATTTTCGGTCTTGTCACAAAAACTCACAACTGGCCTGTGCTGACTGAGGAGAGACACAAAGACGCGAACTGTAGACTTTGCAAGAGTAAATGTTTATTCATGTGCATGAGGTGTCCCAGCCAAACTGGGGCACCCTGAATGTGGTTTTATACAGTGTTCTTGTACCTTTGTTCATGCTTCTCTCTTGCTATCCCCCCTTTATCCCCACAGCCCGGCTGTCTCTGTCTTGCTTTACACCTGTTTTCCCTTCTCTCCTCTCGCCCCCAAGCTATTCCTCTCTCTCTTGTGTTCCCACCCTCTCACAGATGCATCCCCTCCTTGTGCTCCTTCCCCATCTCATGCCTGGGCTTTCATCATCTCTCATGCGTGGATGTTCCCCGTCTCTTTTGTGTTCAGGCTTTTTCCACCTCTTGCGCTTGTGCTTCACTCCTCTTGTGCACATGCTTCCCCTCCTCACACGCACTTACCTCTCTCTCATGGGCTTCCCCACTCTCGCACTCTCCTCCCTGATGCAAATCTGTCCTTCTCGTGATTCTGCCCCTTTGCAAGTGTGCTTCTCCATGTGCTTTCGTCCTTGTGCGCTTTCTCCCTCACACTTCCCCCCTCGTTATACCCCCTCATGGTTTTCCTCTCGCTCATGCATACTTTCTCCCTCTCCCTGTTGTGCTTTCTCTCTCACAGGCACGCATTCTCCCTGCTTTATGTGCAATTTCTCCCCACCTCACACAAAATTCCACCTTCTCTTACACACTTCTGCCCGGCTCATACACACTTCCACCTTCTCTCACGTGTGCCCCTCTCTGTCTTGCCTGCTTCCCCCTCCTTTGTGCTCTTCCCCTGGTTGGCACACTCCCATCTCTTTTGTGCATTCTTCCCCTCCTTTGTGTGTTTCCCCTCTTGCACACTTCCCCCTTACTCTTGCAGGCTCCCCCAGCCTGATTCCCCCTCTCACACATACATTCTTCTCCTTGCGCATTCACTTTCTCCCTCCTGCACGCAGACTTCTCACGCATGCTCTCCCTCTATTACTTGAATGTGCTTTGTCTCTCCCTTGCTTTCTTTCTCTCTTGCGTGCTTTTGTTCTCTTTGTCTTGCCCCTCCTTGTGCCTCTTGCTTTTCCTTTTTCTGTCTTCCTTTCCCTTCTGTAGATTTTCTCCTTTCTTGTGTCTCACACTTTTTCCATCTCTCACACACATACTCAAATTCTTACAAATTCAAATTGCTTGCACTTTCCCTCTCTGTTGCACATTCAACCTCTTACCTGGGTCCCTCTTCTCTCTCACACCTTCCCTCTCATGTGCCTTTTCTTTCTCTTGCACTTCCTTCCTTCATTCTCTCTTTGCCTCTTTGTCTCTTGTTTTCCCTCTGCTTTGTATGGTTTCCTGTCTCTGACAGATTTTCCTTTCTTGCGTGCACTTTCCCTTTCTTAAGCTTGCAGTCTCACTTACGCTTTCTCCTTCTCACTTGCTCTCTGTCCCTTCTGTCTGGATAGTATTTCCTCTTCATTTGTAGAGCTCCCTCCAACTATACCCTGCTTTCATATTGTCTTGGACCTACTTTCCCTCCTTCTTAGATTTGCATTTCCCCTCTTGTGGATGCAGTTTGCCTGCATCTTTTAAGCTTTCTTGAGTCCCTCCCCACACACACTAGCTTGCCCTCCTCTCTCTGCCCCTTTCTTTCCCTTTCTTTCTCTTCCTTCTCTCTGTTGTCTCTTTCCCCCTTTTCCCCCCTCTCTCACATTCTGTCTCACTCTGAGGCTTCCTCTGTTTCTTTCTCTCTGCAGACATATTTTCCTCTCTCTGACACCCTTTTCCTGTGTGCCTTTTGCCCTTCTCTCTGATGTACTTTGCCTGCTGCTTATGTATATCCTTATCAATGATCTGGGTGAGGGGATTGCATCCTGCTTTACTAACCTGATCTCCTTGTCTGACAAGGTAGTCTGCTTAGTGGACAAGGGAAAGTCTGTGGATGTTGTCTACCTAGACTTTAGAAAGCCTGTAACACCGTTTCCCACAGCATACTTGTGGAGAAACTGGCTGCTCATGCCTTGGATGGGCATATACTTTGCTGGGTAAAAAAATGGCTGGGTGGCCAGGCCCAAGGATTTGTGGTGAATGGAGTTAAATCCAGTTGGCAGCTGGTCACAAGTGGTGTTCCCCTGAGCGCAGTATTGGGACCAGTTCTGATTAATAACTTTATCAACAACCTGGACAAGGGGATCGAGTGCACCCTCAGGAAGTCTACAGATGACACCAAGTTGGATGGCAGTGTTGATCTGCTTGAGGGTAGGAAGATTCTACAGAGGGATCTGGACAGGGTGGATTGATGCGCTGAGGCCAGTTGTATGAGATACAACAAGGCCAAGTGCCAAGTCCTCTTCTTGGGTCACAACAACACCAGGGAACACTACAGACTTGTGGAAGAGTGGCTGGGAAGCTGCCTGGCGGAAAAGGACCTGAGGGTATTGCTTGACAACCTGTTGAATATGAGCCAGCAGTGTGCCCAGGAGGCCAAGAAGGCCAACAGCATCCTGGCTTGTAACAGAAATAGTGTGGACAGCAGGACTTCCGGAAGTGATCATCCCCATGTACTCAGCATTGGTGAGGCCACATCTTGAATACTGTGTTCGATTTTGGGTCCCTCACTACAAAAAAGACATTGAGGTGCTGGCGCATGTCCAAAGAAGAGCAACGAAGCTGGTGAAAGGTCTGGAGCACAAGTCTTATGAGGAGCGGCTAAGGGAACTGGGGTTGTTTAGTCTGGAGAAAAGGAGGCTGAGGGGAGACCTTACCACTTTCTACAACCACCTGAAAGGAGGTTGTAGCAAGGTGGATATTGGTCTCTGCTCCCAATTAACAAGCAATAGGACAAGAGGAAATGGCCTAAAGTTGCACCAGGGGAAGTTTATATTGGATATTAGGAAAAATTTCTTCACCCAAAGGGTTGTCAAGCATTGGAATAGGCTGCCCAGGGAAGTGGTTGAGTCACCATCCCTGGAAGTATTTAAAAGATGTGTAGATGTGGTGCTTAGGGACATGGTTTAGTGGTGGACTTGGTAATGTTAGGTTAATGGTTGGACTCGATGATCTTAAGTGCCTTTTCCATCCTAAATGATTCTACGTGCCTCTTGCATGTATTTTCCCTGTCTTACGCTTTCCCTGCTCTCCGATGCTTTCTTTCTCCTGCATATTTTGCCTCTCCTGCATTTCACTGTCTTATGTGCTGTGCTTCTCTCATGGTTTTTTTCTTCTACCTCTCTGCTTCCCTGTCTCATTCTGTCACTTTGCCCCTTGTGTGCACTTCCCTCTGCTCATGTGCTTCCCCTTCTTGTGTGCACTTCTCCCCTCTTGCACACTTCCTCCCTTACATGCATTTCCCCCCTTGTGCATGTTGTCTTTCTTGCATGCATATTGTCTCGCACACTTTGCCTCTCATGTGTGCGTTACCTTTCATGTTCTTTGCCTTTCCCTCATTTGTGCTTTGCCTCTCTCTTGCGCGTGCACTTTGCCTTTCTTTCTTGCATGCATGTATGCTTTCTCTCTCTCACACTTCTCAGGCTCATGTGCTCATGCTTTACCTCTCGTGCATGCAAGCTTTGCCTCTTGGGAGCATGCTTTGCCACTCTCCCTCTCTCATATACACCGTGCTGCTTTGTCTTATGTCTTTTGCTGGTGGTGTCTCAGTTTACGTACTTTGCTCTCATTCTCTCTTGCTTTCCTGTCTAACATCCTTTCCTGCCCTCTTATGCATTTCAATCTCAATTTTTCTCTTATTTGCATTTTATCTCACTCAAGCTTTCAGTCTCTCACTATGCCCCTCTGTCTCGCTTGCTATCCTGCACTCTGTCTTGCTATACATCTCTCTCTTGCTCGCTATCCCTCCCTCTCAACCACCCCCTCCAACTGTTCCTCTCTCTTTTGAACTTTCCGTCTCACTCTTCATCTCTTTCTTCCTGCCTCCCCTCTCCCCCACCTATCTCTGTCTCCAGTTCTCTCTGTCCCCTCTCCTGTGCTTCCTTGGTCTCTTTTGCTCTGTCTCCCATCTTTCCGTCTCTTAGATGTGCGTTTCCTCTCTATGTCCCTGCTCCCTAGCAGTCCTTCTCTTCCAGATATGTTTTGCCTCTCTCCCTCACACACTTTGCTTCTTACATGTTTTTCTCTTATGCTTGTCTTTTTCATTCTCCCTTGCTTTGCCTCTCTCATTTTCTCCATCCCTCATATACTTTTCCATCCATCTCTGACACATTCTTGCACACACTTTCCCTCTCACTCATGCTTTCAATCCCTCACTTGTGCTTTCTCTCCATTGTTTGCTATTTCTGTTTACTCCCTGTCCCTCTTCCTTGCTCTTGGTATCCCTCTCTATCTCCCCATCTGACTCTTGGGCTTTCCATTTTGTCTCAAATGTGTTCTCTTTCTCCCTTACATATTACACCCCAGTCTTACTCTGACATTCCTTCTGCCTGCCTGTCTTGGGCTTTCTTAGTACTCCCTCTCTCTGTCCTTTCATTTGTCTCTCTCCCTCAGACATGCTTTCCTGCTTTGCTACGTGCTTTCTCACTGTCTTAGTTCCCTCTGTCTGCCCAGGTATATCCCTATGTCCCTCTCTGTTATGTCCCCCTGCTCTGTCCCTCTCCTTGGCCCTGTTCTTCCCCTCTCACAGAAATTGTCTCTCTCTTTCAGGTGTGCTTTCCTTCTCATTCTGATCAGCTTTTTCTTTCACAGTCCATTCCCCTCTCTCACAATCTTAAACACACATTTCCTCTCTCTGATGTACTTTGCCTCTCATACATGTTTTGCCTCTCTCTCGGTTTCCTTATCTCTCATGTTCTTGTGAGCATTCACGGTCTTGCATGTTTATTTTGTGTTTTCTATTTCTTCTGTTCCCCACTCCCCTTCCCACCCCCATCTCCCTATTTCTTACTATTGCTCTCACTTTACCAATGTATTTCTCTCTCTCCTCCTCCCTTCCAAGTTATTCTCCTTTCTCAGATGTGCTTTCCTTCTCTCAGACATTTTCTCTTTTACATGTTCTTGCTTTTGCAGTTTTCCTCTTTTGCTTGCACTTTCCCACTTGTGCTTTCTTTTACTTTTGCTTTTCTTCCCTCTCTTGTGCTATTCCTTGCTATCTGTTGCTTCTCATGTTTCCATTTTCTCTTGCTTTTTCCCTCCCTCTGTCCTGTGCCCTTCCCACCCACCTTGTTTTGCCTGCTTTCCTGTCTTCACCTGCCTTCCCCCCAACCTGTTTCCCCTCTCTCATGGACTCTCTTTGCCTGTCTCCCGCATGCTCTTCCATCTCCAACAGTTTTCCTCTTTCTTGTGTGCACTTTCCTGCTCATGCTTGTGGTTTCTTGCTTGTGCTGTCACTCTGTTGTTCACTATTTCACTCTTGATTGCTCACTTCTCCTTCTCTTGCTTTCCCTCTCCTGAGCTTTCCATTTCTCTCAGACATGTTTTCCCTCACTTGGATGTGCTTTGCCTTTCTCTTGGACATGCATTCCCACTCTCTGTTAAGCTTTCCCTGTTGTGTGTGCTTCTCTCCCTCTTGCTTTCCTTGTCTCCCTTGCATGGTCATGCTCACTAGCACACCCTCTAACATATTTCTTCTCTCCCATGGTCTCTTGCTTTCTCCCTGTCTTGCATGCTTTCTTCCCTCACTTTCACAGAGACTTTTCCACTTGCTCACTTTTCCTTGCGCTTTTCCTCCCTCTTTCTTGTGCTGCACCTCTCTCTGACATGCTTTGCTTTGTGTTGCCTTACCTCACACCTGATTTGTCTCTCTCTCGTGATTTGTCTAAGAGGTTTTTCTCCTCTCTCTCCAATGCACTTCCCTTCTATCACCCCCCGCCCCTTGCTTGTCTTCTCTCCTGAACATACTCTCCTCGTCCTCGTTTTTCCTCTCTTTTGCACTTCCCTCTCTTGTTCTGCCTCACTTTCCCTCTCCCCCTGTTGCTTTGCCACTCTGTCTTTTGTTCTCCTCATCCTTTCCATAGTTTTCCATCTCTGAAACATTTCCTTTCTTGCATGTACTTTCCATCATGTATGCTTTCAGTCTGTCTCTCATGCTTTCTCCTCTCTGTTGCTCATGATCCCTCTCTCTATTGCACAGCATGCTCCCCACTACCCCTGTCTATCTTGCATTTTCACTCTTAGACACACTCTCATGCTTCCCTTTTGTCTCTTGTGTGCTTTACCTCTCGTGTGTTTTTTTTCTCTTGTTCCCTCTCACTCTTTTGCTTTCCTCTTCTCTGTCTTGCTTTCCCATTCTTTCGTCGTCTTGCATGCTTTCTTCCTGTTGCATAATTTAATCTCTCCTGCTTGCAGTTTTTCCTTTTGCTCATGTTTCCTGTCCCACGTGATTTTTCTTTTTTCTCCCTTTCATGCTCTGGCCCCTGCTATCTGTCTCTTTCTCTTGCGTCCGCTGCTTCACTCTCTTACTCTCTCCCTCTCCGCCCCCAACCTTTTTCTCTCCCTCTCAATTTACTTTTCTTCTGTTTTCACTCTCTATCCCTTTTTGTTTTCACCTCTCCTTCTCACTAGCCCTCTTATTGCTCTTTCTCTGATACACTTTTCCACTGTATAATTTTTCCTCTCTTGCATACTTTTTGTCACCTGCTTTCTTCTCTCTTGGCTTTCCCTCTCTTGAGTGCCCTTTCCCTGTCATAGGCACTTTGCATCTCTCTGTAGTTTCACAGTCTTGCATGTTTTTTCTTTCTCTTGTACTCGTGTCGTGGTTTGGGCAACTTGCTTCTCCCTTTCTTCCTCCCTCTCTAGCATGCTTTCTCTCAGTCACACAGTCCCTTTCTCTTCTGCTTGCACTTTCCCTCACTCATGCTTCATCTCTTTTACTTTTGCTCCCTATTTTGTGCTCTCTCTCTCTCTCACTATCCTTTTTTTCCTCAATTCCCTTCTTTCTCTTTTTCACTCTCCTTGCTTTTGCTCTTTCTCACTTTCCTCTTTCACTTTCCCACTCTCACATGCTTTCCCTTTTGTCTTAATGCTTTTTGCCTCTCACACTGTTTCTCTCATGTCCTTTATCCTTCTCTCACATGCTTTGCCTCTCTTGTGTGCTTTTACTTTCTCTTTCACTTACCTATCGTCACTTTCACTTTCTAGCACTCTCTCTCTCATGCTTCCCCCTCCCTTGGGTGCTTTTCCATCTCTGACACATTTTTCTACGGTCTTGCGTGCACTTTCCCTCTTGCTCATGCTTGCAGTCTCTTGCTCATGCTTTCCTTACTTTTGCCGCTTGCTATCTCTCTTTCTATTGCTTACTGTCTCTACTTCTCTCTCAGTATCCCTCTCTCTTTCTCTTGCTACCCCTTCCTCTTTGTGTCTCTTGCTTTCCCATTGCCTCAGGCATGTTTTCTCTCTCCCTGATGTGCTTGCCTCTCCTCCTTCTCCTCAGATTTCTTTCTCAAGCTTTCCCCCTGTCTTGGTCACCTGGTCTGACATGCTTCATCTCTTGCATGTGCCTTGCCTCTCTTGTGCATGTGCTTTGCCTTGCCTCGCCTCTCTCACATGCTGTTGCACTCTATGGTGTACTTCCTGTCTCTCTGATGTGATCTCCTACTTGCTCCTGCTTCCCTGATGTGATTTCCCTTTTGCTCGTGCTGTCAGTATCTTACTTGTGCTTTTCTTCTCCCTCTCATGCTAACCCTCTGTATCTCTTGCCACCCTCTCTCTGTTTCCCTCTCTCTTTCTAGCTCTTTCCATCTCTTTCCCATTCCCTCCTTCTTTCCACCATTCTCTCCCTTCCCTGTCCCCCTTACACTCCCTCTCTCTTGCACGCTTATGTCTCTGTCATTCCATTTGCATGTCCTGCTTTGCATCTCTCACACGCGTTCTCTTTCTCAGACATGCCTTCCCTGTTACATTCCCTTTGCCTCTATCTCGTTTGCCATCTCTCTCATGTGCTTTCTCTGTCTTGCATGTTTGTTCTTTCTCAGGTGCTTTTCTCTCTCCATGTCTGTTGCTTTCAACTTCTTTATCTTGCTCTCCCTCTCTCATGTGCTTTCTGCTTCTCTCACACAGTCCTCGCTTTTGATTGCACTTTTCCCCTTCCTTGCACGTTCACTTGTGCTTTTCTTCCCTTCACCACCTCCTATCCCTGTCTTCCTTTGTCTTTCTGTTGCTTTGCCTCGTTCCTTCTTCTCCACCTCTCCTACTTTTTCTCTCACACTTTTCTTCTGTCTCTCTGAGACATGTTTCTTTCATACTGCTTTCCTTCTCTCCCTCACACACTTTCCTACTCCCATGTCTTACACGGTTTGCCTCTTTGACTTGCTTTGCCTCTCTGTTTTGTGGCTTGCCCCACTCTCTCTCTCCACCACCTCTCTGGGCAGCCTATTCCAGTGCTCTGCCACCCTCAAAGTCTCGCTGTATGTTTCCTCTCTGTCATATGCCCATCTTGGATGTTCATGCTCTCTCTCTTCAATGTGCATTCCCTCTCTCCCGGACACACTTTGCCCCCTCTCTTGCTTTTGATAGATTCCTTGTGTGCCTTCACTGTCTTGTGTGTGTCAGCTTTCTCTTGTACATCCCCCTCTCTCTGTATCCCTTTGCTCTTCTGCTCTCCCCCTCTCTTGCATGCTCTCCCAGGCACATGGTTTTCCTCTCTCATGCTTGCACTGTCACTCCCGCTGTCAGTTTTCCGTGTTCTTTTCCTCTCTCTCTCTTACGCTGTCCCTTTTGATTTCTTGTTATCCTGCCTCTTGCTTTCCCTTCCTCTTGTTTTCCCTCTCTCTTTTCCTATTCCCCTCCCTCTTTCTCTTCCCCCCCTTATTCCCATCTTTCCCTGTACCTACCCTCCTTTCTCCCTCTCTCTCTCTTGCTTCCCTGCTTCTGTCCCTCTCTCTTGCCTTCCCTCTCCCTTTCCCTTGCTTTCTCTCTGATACGCATTTTCTCTGTCGGTTTCCCTTTCTCACACACTTCCCCCCTCAATCACATGCTTTTCCTCTCTCCTGTCACCTTTTTCTCTCTCCCTCACATACTGCGTCCCTCTGTCACAGCCTTGCCTCTCTTGCACATGCGTTCTCTAGCATTGCCTTTTCTTGCTCTCTCAGTCTTTCTTATTCCTCCAAGCTTACCCTCTCTCTCCACTCTCAAGCCTTCCTCCCCGCCCCCGCGAATTCCCTCGAATGTGCTTTTCTTCGTCTCTCTAATGAGGTTTCTCACCCCGCCCCCTCGGTCCTTCCCCCCTTCTCTCTCTTCCAGCCTCTCCCTGAGCCTCCTACCCGACTCTGCCTTCCAGCTTCTGCATGCTTGTCACTTCTCTCACGCACTTTCCCTCTCTCACATCTTTCTCATGCTTTTACCTCTCTCATTCTCTCTCTTTTGATTTCTTTCCCCTTCTTGCATGCTTTTGCATCGCTCACACCCCTTTCCTCTCTAGCTTGCGCTTTCCCTCCTGCACATGCTTTCAGTCTCTTGCTCACAACCCGTCTCTGCCCTGTTCTTCTCGTCTCTCCTTGTGCTTTCTCTGTGTCTCTTGCTGAGTCCTCATCTCACCGTCTTACTTGCCAGTCGCCCCCCCGCTCTGCATACCTGTCTTTCAGTCCCTCATTTATTTGTCTCGCTGGCCCCCCCACTTTCGCTCTCAAGCACCTCCCCTTTTCCTCTCTCCCCAGCGCTCCCTCTCTCGCTTCCCTTCTGTCTCCCCCCCCTCCTCGCTTCCCCACCATTTTACTCTCTCACAGACAGCCTTTCCCTCTCTTTCTCACACACTTTTGCACTCGCTGACAGAAAACATAGTTTCTGTCACTCTCACATGTTGTCCCCCCCGGACCCGTCTGTCTGTCTGTCTCGTGGTCCCTCCCTCTCTCTTGCAGGCCGTCTGCCCCTCACTCTTTCCTCCCCCCCCCCACCTGCCTTGTCACTCACTCTGTCTCTCCCCTTCCACCCTGACTGGCCCTCTAGCACCTCCCATCAGTCGTCCCTATCCCCCCCGTCCCCGCCTCTGTTCTGGCTTTGTCTCTCTTTTTGGCTCCCCCACCTTGCTGTCCCCATCTCCTCCCCACCCGTCCTTTTCCCCCCATGTCTCCCTGTCCCTCTTCTCACTAGCTGTCCCTGTCTATCTCACTCACTGCCCTTCCCCCCACACGCTGTCCTTCTGTCTCTCTTGCTGTTCTGTATCTCTCTGTCTTATGGTCCCCATCTTTCTCACTGTTGCCCCCTCCCTGTCCCTTTGTGTCTCTCCCTGCCCTTGCTGTTCTTTCCTCTCATGTGATGTCCCTTCTTCCTCTCTCTGTGTTCTTTCTTCTCTCCCTCTCAGCGTCTGTCCCTCCCCCTCTGTCACTTGCCGTCCCTCCTTGCTGGTGCTGTCTATTCCCCTCACTCCTTCTCTCCCACTGTCCCGCCTGGTCTCTCCCCCCACCACTGCCCCTCACTCTCTCCCCACCTCCCCTCTCACCCCATACCTTCCCCTCTTTCCCTTCCACTGTCCCTACTGCTCTCCCTCTGCCTCACTGTTCCTTTCATTCTCCCTGTCTTGCTCTCTGTGCATCTCTCTATCTCGTTGTCCCTACATCTCTTTATCTCTCTCTCTCTCACTGCCCCTACATTTCTTTCATGCTCACTATCCCTCCCCCTTTCTCACAATTTCCACTTTCTATTTTCCCTTCTTGGACACTTTGCCTCTCTCACAAGCGCTCTCCCTGTCTTGCACATACTTTGTGTCTCTTGCATGCTCATTGCCTCTACTGCATAGTCTTTTCTCTTGCACACTTTTTGCCTCCCTTGAATAAGCTCTCCCCCTCTGCCTTACAAGCTTTTTGACTCATATTCACCCTGTTACATCCTTTCTGTATCAGTTTCTCCAGTTTGTGCTTTCCTTCTCTTGCAGGTGCTGTTACGTTTAACCTGGCATGCTTGAGCTCTTGCACACTTGCCCTCTCTCACGCTTTAACTCTCTCACTTCTGCAACCCCTCTGTCATATTTGCCCTGTTTTGTGTGCTTTCACTCTCATATGCTATCCCTCTGATTTGTGTATCCCATCTCATGCACTTTCCCTTTCTTTTGCCTTCTCTCCAGTGCTTTCGCTCTCTTGGGCACACTTTCCCTTCCTCATGCAGCCCTTTTCCTCTGTCCCTCATGCTCTCTTGTATACTTTTCCATCTCACTGTGAACTTTCCTGTTCTGTTACATGCTTTCCCTCTTTCATGTGTGCATTCTGTCTCTAATGAACATCTCTTCTTTTTTCCATACATTCCCTCCCTCATATCTTTCATCGCATGCATTTCCCCTCTCTTGCTCTTTCCGTTGCACCTTTCCCCTCTTTTGTGCAGTTTCCCCTGGACTTCACGTATCTTACATGTGCTTTTCTCTTTTTCTTGTGCTTTGTCTGCCTTGCACTTTGCTAACACTCTCACTTTTCCCTCTTGTCTTACGCACTTCCTCTGTCTTAGGCTTTCCCTGTATCTCATGTTTACCTCTTGCAGGTACTCTCTGTCTTATGTGCTTTCTCCCTCTCTCATGTGTGCTCTGTCTTTAACTCTCTCTCATGGTTCTGCTTTCCTTACAGATTCTATATAGTTTCTCTGTCTTATGTGCTCTTTCCCTTAATCTTGGGCATTTGCTCTCTCTTGCATATGCACACTGTCCCTTTCTCTTGCATTCAGTTTTCCTTTTTCTCCTTCTTGTGCTCCCCTGCTGTTGTGCCCCTTTCCTCTTTCTGTCATGCTCTTTACCTCTTTCTTGCATGTGAGGGTCTTTCCTGTCTCTTGTGCACTTTCTCTCTCTTGCATGCTGATTATTGCTGTCCTGGGCTTTTTGTGTCTCTTGTGCAATTTTTCTTCTTGTGCACTCTTTCCCTCCCTCTCCATCACTGTCTCATGCTTTTTCTTGCATTCTTTCTCTTTCTCACACGCTGTCCCACTGGTGCATGTTTCTCCTCTCTTGTGCGTGCAATTTACATATCTGTTGTGTGCTTTCCTTCTTACTTGCTTGTACTTTCTCTCTCTTGCATGTTTCAGTTCTCTCTCATCCTTTTCCTCTCTGTTATGTATAGGCTTTCCCTCTCTCATGCACTTTCCCTCTGTTGTGGGTTAACCCCAGTCCACAGTTAAGCACCACACAGCCATTTGCTTGCTCCCCTCCCAGTGGGATGGGGGAGAGAATCAGAAGAGCAAACGTGAGAAAACTCGTGGATTGAGACAGAGACAGGTTAATAAGTGAAGCAAAGCTGTGTGTGCAAGCAAAGCAAAATAAGGAATTCATTCACTTCTTCCCGTCGACAGCCAGGTGTTTAGCCACTTTCCTGGAAAGCAGGGCCTCAGCATACATAACGGTTACTTGGGAAGACACGCTGTAACCACAAATATCCCCCCATATTCCTTTCCCCCCCAGCTGTTATTGCTGAGCACAACTTATGGGATATCCCGTTGGTCAGTTGGGGTCAGCTGTCCTGGCTGTGTCCATTCCCAACTTCTTGTGCATCCCCAGCCTATGAACTGGGGAGGCAGCATGAGAAACTGAGAAGGCCTTGAATATGCAAGCAATGTTCAGCAATAACTAAAATGTTGATGTGTTACCAACACTGTTTTCATCACAAATCCAAAATGCAGCACCATATGAGCTGCTATGAAGAAAATTGATTCCATCCCAGACAGACCCAGTACACGCTTTCTTTCATGCTTTAGCTCTCAATAATTCTGATATGCTCCTTCCCTATGGAATGGGGGGGAGTCCCCCCATTTTGCTTTTTGCATGCTTTTTGAGTCCCTCTTATGCTTTCTCTCTTACTTTCTTGCTTGTTCTCTCATGCTCTCTCACTTCCCTGTCTTTGTCTTTTTCTTGAGGTCTGGGGCTTCTCTTCCTTGCATGCATTCCTTCTCATGCACTCTTCCCCTCTCTTCTGCAGCACTCTTTGCCACTCACTGTCTCTTGCTTCTTAATGCTGTTCGATACTCTCTTGCAGACATGCTCTTTGTGTTTCTCGCTCATTTTTTCTCTACCCCTCTTTTGTTCTTTACATCTGTTTCATGCTTTCTCTCTCTGTCTTGCATGTTCTCCCGTTCTCTCTAGCATGCTTTTCTCTCTCTCTAGGATATGGCCTTTTTCTGTCATGTGTACGTCTTCCCTCTCTCCCTCTGTCACTCATGCTTTCTCTCTCACACACTCTCTTCTGCTCTTTTGTGCACTTCTGTCTCCATCTTGCATGTGGTTTCATTTTCTTGGGCTTTCCATCTCTCACATGCTTTACATCTTCCTTGCACTTGCTTTTTGTTGTGAATATGCAGCAACCTGTTTCCTCTCTCATGCACGCTTTTCCTCTTTCTTGCATACACACATGCACTCCCTCTCTCTCACACGTGCTTTCTCTCTTACTTGTGGTTTCTCTCCTGCATGCATGCCCTGCCATGTTTTTCTGCTCTTTCGTGTCCTTTTTCTCTCTTGTGCACTTTTCTCAATCCTTCCTGCTGTATGCTTCTGCAGGCTTTCTTGCTCTCACACTTTTTTTATTACTGTGTGCTTCTCTTCTCCCGTTTGTGATTTTCCTGTCGTGTATTTCCCCTCTGCTGCAGTTTCACTCTGTTTTACACTCACCATCTCATTTCTCCTCTCTTTTGCTCTTTCTCCCATCTTAATTTCTCAAACTTTCCTGCTTTCTCTTGCATACTTTTCCACTCTTGTGCTTGTACCTTTCCCTCTGCCATGCTTTTTGTCTTGCATATTTTCCTAATCCCATGCACCTTTTTTCTTATGTCTCTCTTTAGCTTTCCTTCTCACACAAGCTTTCTGTCTTGTGCACTTTTCGCTCTGTTACTCTTCTGTTGCTGTCTTGCTTTTCCATCTTTTTTGGAGTCTTGAGCTTTACCTCTTGTGTGCTTTGCCTTCCCTTCCCACTCATGATGCCTCTTCCTTTCTCCCACTGTCCCTCTCTCATGGTTTCACTCTGTATTGCATGCTTTCCTTGTCTCACCCATTCATGTTTTCCCGTCTTGGCCTTTCTTGTGTGTTGTTTTCCTCTTTTGTGTGCATTCCCTTTTTTGGGGGCATATTCCATCTCTCTTACTGTCACACGCTCCTTCCCTCTCTTGCATGCTTGTTTCTTCTCTCTGTCTTGTGCTTTTCTCTGCTTCTTGTACTTTTCCTTTCTCACTGATGTGCTTTCTATTTCTCTCCCTTCACCCCACTCCATACACTCCCCCCCCCCCCCCAATGCTTTTTCTGTCTTGCACACTTTCCTTTTCTGTCTTGCCTGTGTTCTGTCTCACACACCCCTTCCCTCTCTGGTACTCTCTCTCTTGCAGCTTCCCCCCACCATGTTGTGGTTTCCCTCTGCCTCTGTGACAGACTTTCTTTCTTTCTGCCATACTTCCCTGCATGTGTGTTCCTGTCTTCTTAGGCATGTCTCCTCTCTCTTGCATGTTCCGTCCCACTTTTCTCTTTTTCCTTGTGTGCGCTTGTACTTTCTCAGTCTGTCACATGCTTGCTCTCTCTGTGTTGTGGCCTTTACCCCTGTTTTGTGTTTTCCCTGTCCCCTGTGCAGATGTGCTTCCCCGCTCTGTCTTGCTTTTCCCCTTTTTTGTCCTATCCTGAGCGTTCTTTCCTTCTCTCGTGAACACACAATTGTTGTCTGTCCCTCCATCTCACACACTTTCCCTCTCTGTTATGTTTTCCCCTCTTGCATGCTTCCCCTTATACACATGCTCTTCTCTCCTTGTGTGTGCTTTTCGTCTCACTCTTGTGGGCTTTCCCTCTCTTTGTGTGTCCCTTTTCTATCTTGCGTGCACCTCCCTGTGCTCGTGTGCATAGTTTTCCACACTCATGCACACTTTCTCACTCATATGTACTTTTTATTATTCTTGCAATTTCTCTCTTGCTCACTCTCTCCCTCTTATTCTTTCACTCTTTTCATCTTGCTCTCCTGCTTCCTTTCTTTTGCTTTTTCCTTCTTTGATCTCTTGAGCTTTCCGTCTTTCTCATGCATATTGCCATGCGCTCTTCCCCCTTGTTCAAATCTCCCTCTTGCATGTGCTTTTTTCCTTTCTCACATGCTTTCCCTTTCTTGTACTTTCCTTCTTATACAGTTTCTTGCATGTGCTCTTCCCTTCTCTTGTGTGTTCTTGCCCCATCTCTTACGTAGCTTTTCCTTTTTTTTCACATGAATGCTTACCCTCTCTGTCACATGCTGTCCCTCTCCTGCACATGCGCTTTCCCTTGCTCTTTTCGTCTCTTTTCCTTGATCCCCTGAGCTTTCTCTCTCTGCTTTTCCCACTTTCTTTATTTTACTCAGTCTTTATTCCTTATGTGTGCTTTCTCTCTTAAGTATGCTCTCTGTCTTGCAGATCTTACCTCCTCTTTTGTGCTTTCCTTTTTCTCATTGCTTTCCCTCGTTCTCTCATGCTCACTCTTTCACTCTTATTTACTCTTGCCTAAAAACCTCCTGCAACGTGTGTTTCCTCTCTCTCTTCTTTCTCTTGCTCCCTCTTTTCCCTCTCACTTGCCCTCATCTTCTCTCACGTTCCATCCCTCTTTCTGGCTCTCTGTCCTTGCCTCTCACTCATTCTGTTTTGTTCTTGCTCTTGCCCTTTTGCTTACTTTTCCATCCCTCTTTGCCTCATGCTTGCTTTCCCCTCTCTTTCATTTGTTTTCCCTCTTTCCCTATTGTTTACTGTCTTTGCCTCTTGCTTTTCTTTGCTCTCTCTCACTTTCCGTCCTCCTGTCTTTCCCTCTCACAATCTTTCCATCTCACTCCCTTTCCCTCCTGTTTTCTTTATCTCTCTACTTCTGCCTTTGTGTCCCTCTTTTTCCCACTCACTTATCTCCCCTCTTACCTCTCTCCTTGTTTGCTTTCTCTTTCCGTTTTGGCTGCTCTCTTTCACTCTGCTTTTGTGCCTCTTGCTGTCTTCTATGCCCACTTACTTGCTCTCTTTCACTCTTCCCTTCTTTCTTCCTTGCTGCTCTGTTATGCTATCTTGTCCCCCCTCCCCTCTGCCTCTCCTTCCCTCTTGCTTGATCTTTTGCTTTTACGTGTTGGTTTTCTCTTTCATTTTTTTTTCCTGTCTCAGCTCACTTCTTGCCCAGGGCCCTTCCCTCACTCTCTCTGTTTCACTGTCCCTCCTGATTGCTCTGACTTGCACAGTCTCTCCTGTCTGCTTCTAGTTCTCTTGCTGCCTTTGTTTACCTCTCACGCTCTTTCCCTTGTGCTCACTTTTTTCTGTCACTGTCCCTCTTGCTGTCTCACTTTCTCACTCACCGTCTTTCCCACTGATTTTCTTTCACATCCAGTTTCACCTTACCACTTGCTTGGCCTCTTTCTCTTATTATCTCTTTCTCTCTCAATTGCTGTCTTTCCTCCACTCTTGCACTCTTTCGTTTTGTCTCTCTTTCCCTTTCTGTCTCTCTTTTCCTCCCTGTCCTGATCACTTTTGCCCTCTTCCGTTCTGGCTTGCTCTTTGTCCTCCTTTCCCTATTCCTGTCTTTCAATCTTGATTGCTCCTTTTGACACTCACTCTCTTTCCCTCTTGCTCTTTCCTTCTGCGTCTGTCTTTCTCAATTTCTTTCTTTCCCTCTGCCTCTATGCCCTGCCCACCTCTTTCTGTCTTGCTCCTTTCCTTTTGTTCTTCTACCCACTTCACAGAATGGTTGAGATTGGAAGGGACCTCTGGAGGTCATGTTGTACAACCCTCCTGGTCCAGCAGGACCACCTAGAGCCTCTTGCTGAGGACCATGTTCAGATGGCTTTGAATATCTCCAAGGATGGAGACTGCACAAACTCTCTGAGCAACCTGCGCCAGTGCTCAGTCATCCTTCAGTAAAAAAGTGTTTCCTGATGTTGAGCGGGAACCTCCTGTATTTGTTTGTGCCCATTGCCTCTTGTCCTGTCACTGGGCACCACAAGCCTGACTCCACCCACTTTGCAGCCTCCTTTCAGTTATTTGTAAGATTATCCCTGAGCCTTCTCTTTTCTAGGCTAAACAATCACAGCTCTCTCAACCTTTTCTCATAGGAGAGATGTTCCAGTCCCTTAGTCATCTTAATGGCCCTTCACTGACCTCTATCCAGTAGCACCATATCTCTCTTGTAGTGGAGAACCCAGAACTGGACACGCTATTCCTGGTGTGGCCTCACCAGTGCTGGATAGAAGGCAAGGAGAGGGGCTGCCTTGGAAGGCAGTCCTGAAATGCAAAGGAGTCCAGGAAGACTGGACAGTCTTCAAGAAGGAAACCTTAAAGGTGCAGGAGCAGGGTGTCCCTGTGTGCCCAAAGATGAGCTGGTGGGGAAGAAGACCGGCTGGCTGAACAGAGAGCTTTGTCTAACACTCAGGAAAAAAATGAGAGTTTATCACCTTTGGAAGAAAGGGCAAGCAACTCAGGAGGACTACAAGGATGTTGTGAGATTATGCAGGGAGAAAATTAGAAGTGCCAAAGCCCAGCTAGAACTTAATCTGACTACTGTCATAAAAGACAACAAAAAATGTTTCTATAAAGGCATTAGTAATAAAAGGAGGGCTAAGGAGAATCTCCATCCTTTATTGGATGTGGGGGAAAACATAGTGACAAAGGATGACAAGAAGGCTGACGTATGTAATGCCTTCTTTGCTTAAGTCTTTAATAATAAGACCCATTGTTCTCTGGGTACGCAGCCCCCTGAGCTGGAAGAGAGGGATGGGGAGCTGAATGAAGTTCCCATAATCCAAGGGGCAATGGTTAGCAACCTGCTACACCACTTAAACACATACAATTCTATGGGGCTGGATGGGATCCATCCAAGGCTACTGAGGGAGCTGGTGGATGTGCTCACCAGGCCACTTTCCATCATATATCAGCAGTCCTCACTAACTGGGGAGGTCCCAGTTGACTGGAAGTTAGCAAATGTGATGCCCGTGTACAAGAAGGGCTGGAAGGAGGACCAAGGAACTACAGGTCTGTCAGTCCTGCTTGTTTCCTGTATCTCACACCCTGTCTCCTCACTCAGACTCCCTTTATCTTACTTTTGCTTATTTTCTACTTCTCACTTCTGTGTCCTCTCTTTCCCTTGCCCTCCCCTCCTGCACTTTCAGCTGTTTCTGCTCTCCTCTCTCTCCCCTTTTTGCTCTCAGTCTCCCTCTTTTCCTTGCTATCACCCTCATTCTTTCTGTCTCCTTTTCTCTCTCCTTCCCTCTCTCTTTCCAACAGGTGATATACATGTTTTCCTCCTTTTTAGGTTCCTTGACCACTGAGCATACTCCAGCTGCAAAGTAACATTTGCAATCTTCTGAAAGTTGTGTCCTGTCGGTTTAATTACATCTTCTATGTCAGAGACAAGATTAGCGTTACAGTATCACCAAAGCTACATCATGAAAAATCCTGTGCTGTTTTTTCTGCATTCTCTTCAGCTAGAGTCCAGTGAGGAAGAGGGTCTACCGATACCAGGATATCTTCCTCAGAAATCAAATTGGCCTTGCACTTAATTGCTTGCCAAGGGAAACCATTTTTATTTATTGTTCCTTTTGTGCTTCATGATATTAGCATTGTCTCATCCTTTGCAGAGATCCTAGGGTATGAGTTCACAGATCCTGCAGTAATCTAGTTTGCTTGCAAGAAAAAAGCGCGTGGGACTCTACAATCTTTGTGCTAACATTGACTATTGTTGTTTTTAATTATTTATAAGTCAAACACTCCTCTAAACTTGTCAAAGTAAAAAGTATGTATGATAATTGGCCTTAGTAAGAGTATCCTTGCATAATCCTAGAAGTCATCTCATTGCACCACAAGGAAAAATGAATCTCTGAAGATTAATCCATTGCACATTGCACCAGAAAAAGCTGTGAAGAAAGTTAAGGGCAATATTCTGATACACTGCATGAACTATACACTGCACCGAAGGAATTCTTTCCCTTTTCTCTTCAGTACTTCGGATATTCCTTCCTCCTAATTCTGAAACAGAAATCTTCAGATTGAAAGGTAGTACCAACTTTATTTCTTCTCTGTAGTTAGTAAGGGTGCATGATGATGCTGGGTTCTCTGCTTAAGCAGGAGCAGAGCCATTCAGAGGGGCAATTCTGGAAAGAGAGGACCGTATTTATAGACTTTTGCTTTCATATTTGTTTATTGTTGAAATGTTTCTAGATGTAACCTGTACCTTTTCCTGTTAATAGCTTTGTCTTACTGTTCTAACTTGCAGGTTTGTTTCTCTTTCACAATTAGTTTTCTGTCCTTCTCTGTTCTGTAGCCAACATAACTGACGTCTTGGTTCTGGTAGATGTGGGTAGGACTGATGGGAATACTGTCCTTATGCAGTTATCCAGGATTTTTATATCTTTTTTACTCGCACCTTTTCTTGAAGTGCACAAGTTCTTCTCAAATGTGTATGTTATTGGGGTGGCAGGAGTAATTTGAGGAGAGAGCTGTTAAGTCACAAGTTTAAAAATAGTTACTGTAATGGAAAAATACAAGAAAGAATTGACTCTGCCCTCAGAGCAGAAGAGCAAGCATTGCTTCACAGAACCATAGGACAGATAAGGTTGGAAGGGACCTCGAAATATCATCTGGTCCAACCTTTCATGGGAAAGCGAGCTTCAATGAGATCGTATAGCAATCCTGTCCAGTTGCATCTTGAAAACCTCCAGTGATGGGGGCTCTACCACATCGCTGGGGAGGTTGTTCCAGTGATTGATTGTTCTCACTGTAAAAAATGTCTTTCTTACACTGAGATGACACCTCTCCCAGAGCAACTTGTACCCATTGCCTCTTGTCTTCTCCACGTGGTACGTGGTGAAGAGAGCACCTCTGTCCTCTTTGTACCCACCCTTTAAGTAAAAGGGTGAGTAAAAGCCTGAGTAGAAGCCTCCATCATGGAGTGTGGCCTTGTTGGCCAGTTTCCTACCCATACTTAAATAATTTCCTACCCATTACTTAAATAAGCGCCTCAGGTCTCCGGAAATGCTGCGTGACACTGTTCATGTGTCCTGTTAGACTGGTATATTCTAAACTGGTAAGTTTGAATTTAATTAAATAACATCGTAATAGTCTATTTTAAGTCTCTTTATGGCCTGCTTGTCCAGAAAAATTGTTGGAAACAATTCTTCTTTACACCTTTAGCTAAGATGATGAAGAGCTGTTTGTTTACAAAGGTGGACAGGAAAGCCTGTAGATACAGCTTCATTTTCTGTTAAGGTGCAAGTTTCCTTGTTATTCCCTGCATGTATGATGCTGATGTGAAATGCTTCAGGCTTTTTTTCTACCAGAAGTCTTCAGAAGTGCTAAGTGGATTTTGGAAGAACACTTGCAGAAAATTGACTAATGCTGGGCCTTGAAATAATTATGATTTGTGTTTTGCTTGTTAGGAATTTTACTGATTTGGTTATAGCTTGTTACTTTAAAATCTGGGCCAGTGTCAACAGGAGCAGACTGATTTAACTTGTTTGGTTTTCCTAGAGCTGAAAAGGGTAACATATGCTAAGGATTAACCTGAACAGATCCTTATGGGAAAGCTTGAGGCAGTGATAACAGGCAGGAACAGTCGCTGCATATATACCAGTGTGGCCTGCCACAGAAGTAGTGAGGAAAAACATTTCAAGCAGAGCACTGGGGATTTCATGCAAATCCTGTCTTTGAGGAATGGCTGGAACTCATCAATAGCCATCGTAGCTTATAGGGAGAAAGCTGGTTTCCTAAGTCAAAGGTACCTACTGAAAAGGGATAGCTTCTTTGTGATGAAGAAATCTAGAGATTACATGGCTATGTTGCCTGGAGTGCAGTTTAGCTATCTCTTTCCCTGCAATCCTGAAATAGACGTGGATGTTTGAGTTTATGAAGTGTTTTCTCTTTTCTATAAGGAAAGGTCAGGACTGATCAAGTGAAACTGAAAAGCAGAGAGTTTGCAATCCTTTGTAAGTTGATTGCCACAAGATCAGTATTTGGGGAAATGAGTGCACGCAGGGGATGAATTGGATCTAGTGGGCATCTTTCAGTTAGGTTGCCAAGATTTTTAGAAGCCTTTACTAAAAGTGTGGGTTGATTTCTTGCCCTAGTGGTTAAATGATGATAGTAGCCATTCAGAGTGGCTGTTCGGACTTTCTGGCTCAATGCCCACATAATTGGATTTCTATTTGCAATCTAATATAAATCTTTGTTAGGTATCCAGTTTATGAAGTTCCTCTGGAGCTATTTTCAAGGGCCAAGCCTGACTGAAGAAAAGGAATCTGAAACTTAATTGATATATTCCCTGTGTTTTAGAGCTCTGTTCTGAGCAGGTTTGCTAGTAGTGGATGCCAGTCAGAGGAGTTACCTCTGCTGGGTGACTGAGACTACTTCTCTTTCTGACAGGAAGCTCCCAGCACAACTGATTATGCCAGCAGTGAAAACAGGCAAAACTGTTGATATGATCCTACTTTTCCTGCTCTTGATACTGAAATGAAGACAATTGAAGTTTCATGTCTTAATGACCTTTTATAGATAAGTCTTTACGAGAACCTTCTGAACTATACTACAGTTCACGCATACTACAGTCCACTGTAACTTACTGCCATCGACACTTGACCTTGCTTAGGTAGTTGTAGTTTCTCCATCTTTCTTACTGGGAAAGAGGATGCACAGGAAAATCAATTGTCATCCCCAAGTTTCTTAATTTCCATGGTTGTCGCATATACTTGACAACCCTTTTAGCTTGCTGGCAACTGCCCTTTTTGACATCTGTTCATTGGTAGGGTTTGGTGTCAACAATTGTGGCTCTATAGAATTAATATTGTTTGGATTGATAGTCGATACCAGAGTTGATCATGCAAATTTCCAAAGGACTCTTAGTTCCCTTGGATCTGTTAAAAACATAAAGTGTTTTTCCATGATGATGCAGGATTGTGTGCTATAATCTAAAATAGCCCTGTAAGAATTATATTAGGTGAGAGTAGGGCATGTGGGAGAGATGTAACAAATTTGCTCTTGCTGCTAACTATATTGATATTTGCTTAGATCTGGGGAATTTCTTACAGATTGCGGATACCCTAAGATGTCGCAGACAGACACTTAGAGTGCTACAGGGTTTGTTTCTGACTGCAGCCCTTTATTAATATATACAGGACAGATTAACAAAGTGACAACTATTTTTCAGAAAGCACTAAACAGGAGATCTTGCAAACGGAAACTGCAGAAAGCCTAGAAAGAAGTGTGTCACTAATGCAGTAAAAATTGTCTTCAAATATGCAAATTCAGTATCCCAAATAAGAGGTAGTCTAGGCAGTGATATTTGGCTAGAAAAGCAGAGCTGGGAGGGCAGAAATGCTGGGTGTTTTCATACTGAAACCCTCCAGACATGACCCCCGTCCCCCAGTCCCAGAAAAGTTACAATCCTAGGGTATTCCTCACTTGTATGCTTGAATATTTTTAAAACGTTTATTTAATTTGGTGGGTTAGAACAAGGGTTGGAACAATGTAAAGCTGTGTATTTCAAAATTCTTCGTGGAAGCATTTGTTGGTCTGTGGAGGTTTTTTGCTTGATTTTTAAAGTACAAAACTTGTGCAACCATCTGCTAAGTATTCTATATAACTGGGAGACATCCTTTCACAAGAAAACAGTTGGTTTTCTTTCATGTTTTTGGCATAATATTTTTTTCATTTTACAAACCTTGTATTACCCATTTTAATAGCACCTTAGAGACCGATTGAGAGGTGAAAGATTTGTTGACAAAACATTGGCAGCTAGGATTTAGGAGACCCAAAGAAGCAGAAAACCTATTAATAGCACAATTTCTTGGCCATATTTTTCTACATATTAAATATTCAATTAAGAGAGAATTTTTATTGAAAAGCAATATGTGCTGTAGACTATACTTAATGTTTGCAGTCTAAATATGGTGTGTTCGGTGATGTTAATCTGTAGTGTTCTTTGGTGCAAAAAATCTTTAAAGCTATTGTTTTTTCTGGATCTAGCAGTCTTCAGTCTCAATCTCCCATGAAGTTCGGATATGTTATGTCATCTTTAACATGTTTTGGTTTCTATTAAAGTCCCCAGAACCTAACTTGCTATATGAGCTCAGTATTAGAGGCCTGGTGCTTACTTTTTTTAAGTCCTGCGTTGTGCAGAGCCCTTACTATTGGGCTAGTTCTGTCAGAAGATAGTATGTACAGTTTATATTCCTCTATGCTCTTCTCCTTTGAATTAGAAAAGGCATTAACTACTGCAAAGAGAGTTCAGTATGGAGTAGTTACAGGTTGATGCTTTAGATGTTTTCTGTAATCTTTCATTGTTTTCACTGAAACAGCACTGAGAGGTTGCAAGGTTATTCATTACTGCCTGATCCAGCTCATAAACAGTAGGATACATGAGTGCCATGCCATAGCCAGCTTTCTGTGCTCTTCTGGTGACTTTTGGAATAACTCAGGAACCAGCTGAACTACCTGGATTGTCTTGGTCGTGTTACCAGCAGCAGCCTCGTCCCTGGCCACAGCGTTCCCTGTGGCCTGGTGAAGCCCTCTACCCTGTGGGCACTCTGTGTGTGTAGAATGAGCAGAGAGAGTGTACAAAGTAACTATTAGTTATTCAGCAAATTAGGTGCCTGGCAGAAGCAAGAAGAAAGAATGGTGCTGTGCTTGAAGGACTGTCGTTGCTGTGGCATCAGAATAGTTGAGTAGGTCTAACTGCTTGTGCTCACTCATTCCAGTGCTGTTTCTGCAACAACACGCCTGTGAACTCTTATACCAGCTACAAAATAAACCAAATTATCCTGCTATTGAACCCCACTAACAGTTTAACTTTGTGGATACAGTGTGCTTCTGTTGCCTTCTCTAAATTGCACTGCTGCGTTATAATGTGAAACTGTCAAAAGATTTCCTTCTGCAGGTAGGTGTCTATGTTTTGTTGAGAAGTGCTGAGACCTTTTGGAAGTAAAGGTACTATATAAGCAGAAAGCAGTTAATTATTTTTACTATATCAGAATACAGAAGGAATTATACCATTTACTGATTGATTTGGGGATTCTTTTCTAGTAATCATAATGGGAAAATGAAGAATTTAAATGTTACTAGTAAAGATTACTTTGTGCTCTCATTCCACTATAAAATGTGAGTATCTAAAACATTATGTCTTCCTAATTTTTGAGCCAAAGATGTAAACACACAGAAATTCAATTCAAAATAATCTTCCAGCCAGTTCCTTCATAATAAAAAAAATAGCCATTTTATAAATTTTAGGAGCTTTCTCACAATAGGGTACCAAATATGTTGTTAGCTGAGCACAAACTAGGGAAAAAGATATGAACTGAAATTTAAATTTAAAATGCAGGGCTCTTGAAAGACCTGGATGTATAAGTTTGTGGACACACTCACTTTTGTCTTTTTGGATTCCCGTGAAAATCTCATCATTGAGCTTAGGTGTGGTAGCCACAGCCATTGATAGCCTTCATCTAGCTGGTCTATGAAGTGCTTTTTTTTTTCTCTAGAAAATGGTTTAAAAATTGCCTGTTTGCCTATCTAACTCAAAAACTATTTCCACTGTTTATTCAGTTGTATCATCTAACTACTACAAATACTGATTTTACTCGTATCATCTTGAAAACAGCTAAGACTGAGTGAACTGCAGTTTGTTTAATCCTTGTCAACAAAATCAGTTATTAAACATAAAGCTGGTTATTTACACAGGCTCACTGAAGACTAAGATAGTCATGCAGAAGCAGGGAGCAGCCTAGTTCACTCCCAAGTCACAGTTTTCTTGGCTAAGCAGCGAGCGAAATAGTTTTGTATGAACTGAATTGTATGTTTTGCATTGATTCACACTGGCTGTTCTTAGCGAATTTTTCAGTTCTGCTTTCATGACCGGTTCTTCCTTCCACTGAGAGCGTTGGGAATTTTGCTCTTGACTTCGATGGAAAACGGGACTGTATCTTAATTATTTTGATTTAAAGAATAATAAGTTTAATGGTTTATGTAAAATACTGCATTCTGTAGCTTACTTAGTCATAAGTGACTAATTTACATCTCACAGAAGTGCTAGTCATCTTAAATTTTATTACTTGGAATAAGATCAGAATTAAAAACCAGGAGGAGCAGAACAGATTCTCAGATCAGGATTTCAGTGTAAATCATTTCTGCTTTTGGCCAGTGCGTTCTTTTGGGAACTGATGATGTAAACGATTTTGATGGGGAGAGGAAATTTCACTGCTTATTATTCCAGTGAAATAGCTTTATTCCTTCCTTTTGTATTAACAGGTAAGCATCTGAATTTGGTGTGTATTAGTCTTTGCAGATGTGGTTTGGGGAAAGTGGACCCAGCATCACTGATTTGAGCTGGCACCTCAGGGGAGGGAGAACAATCAAAGTGCGGAAAACCCTTTCACTTCCATTTTCATCTGACTGCTGTCACCCACCAGAATACCTCAGCGTGGCAGATTTGCACCATGTAGGTCACATATGGAGCAGACGTTCCTTGCAATGCAGTGGGCCCAGCTGAGCTAAGCTGCTGTGACAGGAATGCAATGTATTTCTTGTGTAAGGCTAAGAATACAGTATTCTCTGGAGAATGTTATGTTAGCTAGCTTTGCGAAGTTTCCTAATAGCACAGTTTTTATGTTGCTTTGTACAAAGTTACTGGCTACGGGCAGCAGTGTATGCTGGCAAGTTTTATGCCCTTTAGAAGGGGAGCGGACTCCATCTGATTATCCGCAATATGGGTTGGGCAGCTTTGTGGAGCGTACTGAACTCTTTCTTCTCTGCCTTTTACCATCCAGATTCTGTGGAAAGGCACTGGAAGGCCAACAAGAGATGAAGCTATCTTGAAACTGCTTGATGGAAACTTTAACAATTAGAACAAAGTACATAAAAGCATAGAACCTTCTAAGTGTGAGGTGAACTACTGGGTGCCTTTATTGCAGTGACAGTTGCTATGCTTACACTTAACGTACTTAGGCACATTGTAGGATATAAAGAGGTGATAAGGACAAGTTTTATTAGTTACATCGTCATATCAATAATCAGTTTTCTAACACATAGTGAAAGATCCGTGAGTATTCTTTGTGCTGTGAAATAATGCTAAAGAGTGGAGGAAAATGGATGTCTTTACTAAGTTTGCCTGAGAATGAACTTCTCTGTTTTTGTTACCAGGAATGCAGCGGCAGTGGGTCACGGCTGTTTCTGCTACGCTCTAATGCGTTCAGTTCCAGTTGCCATCTACATTGTTTTGGTAACAGGTCTGCGTTACCACCTGTTCATATGGAGCGTCTTCTCGCCAAAACTACTTTATGAGGGAGTGCATGTGTTCATCACAGCCACCGTCTGCCTGTTCTTCACAGCCATGGATCAGAACCACTCTCACAAAGTGCAAGATTGAAAATAAGTGTGCAGTACGCAGTTCTGCATTGCAATGTCCATTATGTAACTGGAATGGAAGAAGGAAAATAATGGCTTTAAATTGTGCAGAATTTGAAGAGTAACCTTGTTTATCTTAGTCAAGATGAGGATTTGAAGGGCCTGTCCTGTTTAAAAACTGAGTTTGCTTTAAAAATGTTGAAATAAACTGTTTTTTCATGGATAACTTTTGTTCTACAGCTGTCATTATAGCACTGTCCAAATAACAGAATGGCAATATTATATGATTTGAATTTAAAAATGTACATCTTAATATAAATACAGGCCTAGTGCCTGATGAGCACTGAAAAAATCTTTTGCACATACAATTTTTTTACCTTCCTAGACTACAGAATCCTAAAAATATGCAGGACTTCTTGGTGCTGTTCACAAGATCTTATATTCGTTAGCTTTGGGGGTGTTTTTTGTTTGTTTTGTTTCTAGTGTGTGCATTGAAATTATTATTGAATTATTGTACAAATATCCCAGGTAAGAGATTTTTTTGTTTGTTTTGCACAGGCAGCATTTCTGTTTAAAGGCAGTGTTTTCTTTGTAAGATGAGTGCAGTCATTATCTATAATGGATTTCGATCTGCACTTCAGGCACTAGATAAGAAACACTAATGGGCTAACAAAGTAATGAATCTTCTGTGGAGTCCATTCACTGCTAACATGTTATGTTTCTTTTTGTTAATATATAAGTGTTAAATCACGTTGGTGGCAGCTGTGCTGAACATTTGATCATGTTTTCCACACTAGGGTAGAGAGTTATGAGCCATGAGCAGGAAAACAGTTTAATGGGCTAAGTTACCAGCAGAATAAAAGCTGTGTTTGCGTCACCTTCCCCCTAGTGACCTGTCTAGCCACCTCACTTGAACGTGTTATAATTAATTCCTAACAATGTTATTTTCCTTGCTTCTGTCTAGAAGATATACATTGATGACTATCCTGAGTATTAGTATTCTTTATGTGGGGTTTTTCTGCGTCCTATTTTTGTCCATGTTAGCAGCCAATAGGTTTTAATTTAAATGTATTAGAGGTGTAGCAGAAGAAAAGCGTACAGGGAACTTTAACTCTTGTTATAAGTCTGAAAATAAAAAGCTTTTAAGCCCCATGTAGCTGACAGCACATTTGTTGGGATCGCTGATAGACTTTTCATCTTATGTTTCAGATAGAGTAAATCTCAAAAAGTGGGCCTTGCCACGTATTGCTGTTCACCTGGAGAAGAGACTACTGGATCTTAATGTAACTCACTGTGACCTGTTGGAAGTTTGAAAATTAAATACTTTTAATAAATTGTTTTTCACTGTAAATTATGAAATATTTAATACAGTTTGTATTTGTGAATGTTGTACACATTTACCGCTTTCATCATTCTCAGTATTTTTCTGGTTACCTGTTGCCTAGCAACCATATGGGGATTATCGACATAAGGTCTGCTTACTTGGTTAATACCTAAGCAATCCTCCCTAACGTTCATACATAGTATGTTTGTAAGAGATTTGACTCAGAGATAAAGGGTGCTAATAAAGTGATGGAAGGGGTGGAGGGGAAGTTGCTTCTGGGGTGCAGAATCCTAAAACAATGTGGGGTGACAGTCACAAGATCTATTACTTCCTTCTGGTATTTTTTGCTTTTAGTGTCTCTCTTGGACATTTTATCCAATAGTGGAATCTAAACTATTGTGCGTGTATTAAGGTTGCATTTCTTCAGATTACTTAGTTAAATAATCATAGTGTCCCTTTCTCCTCTGAAGTTGAAAGATGTCCAGACTGAATCCAGGAGAAAATAAATGGATTGGAAAAACTCTGGTTATTTAGGTCTTTGAGGACAGAAAAGGAAGGAAGGAGGACTGCATCTTTTCTCGAGTTAACACATGAGTTTGGGTGGTACCTCAAGAAAACACAGTGCTTTCAACTTCAGAATTGCCATTTTTATTCTTTTCCACCCTTTCTCTTTGGGTCTAAGCAAGTGAAATACTATTTTAACTTCATCAGCTTTTGGGCTGTGGCAAGGCAAAGCTGAGGCAAGGAAGAAATGAGTTGGTTCTTGCTGCAGGCAAACAGACTTGAACTGTGGAATTATGTAAAAATAATGTTATTTTAAATCAACACAAAGTTTTGGCAGTTGCTGTGAATGTACAGAGAAAGCAAATGCCTGAATACAAATTCTCATCTCACTCGTTAGCTTCTCCTCTTCCTTCCTCATCCCAGCTCCTCTTTGTCACATTCAGTGTGTCCCAAGCCCTCAGAAAAGGGGACAAGCAATGTGGGAAGCAGGAATGGCCCATGGGATGGTTTCTGCTGTTCTGAGCTTACCCCTATCTTCTGTACAAGTGTTCAAAGTTCCCTTCTCCAGGGTGGCGTCAGCCTGGGCTGCAGCTTCCTCAGGAGTACCCTGTGCACAGGCTCAGACTCCTTAAATATGTTCTGAGCAGGGGTGTTGTGTACTTCTCTGTTTGGATAAAGTTTTCACACATGGTAAATTTTTCCACTCAACATGTTCGCTGCTGGTCAAAGCCAGGTTCGGCCAGGTACAGTGGTCTGTAGCTTCCTCGGCTAGATTTCACTACATCACTGTCAGTCGGTGCAGCTCGCTGCCACTCAAGGCTTGTAACCACCATGTCCAGTATGGTCCTAGAGACCCAGAACGTGATGAAGCTTGAGCTAAGAAGAGACTCTTGTAAATGAATTCAGGTCTAAGAAAAAAAAAAAAAAATCTATTAGTATTTCAGATACTATGTGTCTGTATTTCTGCTGTGTAGAAAACCCCCCACATTTTCCTTGGCTCTATGTAAGCCAGCAGAACATCCACACCGTGCGCCCCAGCCTTTGCAGCAGGTGATGAGTGCGCGCTCCTGTGTGGTGCTGCCAGGGCAATTTTTTGGAATTTGTCATGTAAATCATTTGCAAATTAAGATTTATCTCCACAACTGCACAGTCACAGAAGGAGGGGCCACAGATGCAAGTTGCCATGAAGGGCTTCCTCTGAAAAACCAAGGTTTCCTTGAGTTCTTCAGCAGGACAGGGAGGAGAAGTAAAGTGTGGTCCCTGTGATCAGTGGGGCAGGAGAGGGAGCTGGCTGATCTCATTGTAGGCTGTCCACTCTGTGAACGGCTGTGATTGGTGGATATTCATGAGGCTAGCATTGCACCGTCTTCTGGAAATGTAAGGAGAGTCTGGGGAATGACTGGCCATCAGCTGCTCCTCAGTCCCCAGGCAGGCTATGGAGAGGGAGACTCTTCCCCAGGAACTGGATAGAGGGAAAATGACCAAGAAGGACCTACCAGGAGAACTTGTGCCTGGCCCATTGGTGGCCTTTTCTGAAGAGATGACAGATAACTGTGGAGAAGGGAGAAGGACTGGATGTTGGAGAACTTGACTTTAGCAAGGCCTTCAGCTTGGTCTATTTGGTGCCCAAGTGGCTGTGGATCAGTTGGCTTGAACATGGACTGCACCACAGCTCTTTGAGGGTTGACTTCAGTTGTCTGAGATCCCGTGACTGGCTGGTGAGCAGTGGTGTCCCTGGGGGGCAGTGCTAGGGCAAGGCAATTTAAGATCTTTCTTAAGCTGGATGAGGGGCTGGCAAGACTAGGGCAAGTCTGGAGATGGTACCAAACTGGGGGAGCAGTGTATATGCTGGAGGGGACAGCTACCCTTTGGAGGGACCTTGGCAGGCTGGAGAAATGGTCTACTGGGAGCCTGGAGTACAGCCTGAGTAAACACTGGGAGGAGATCGTTTATCCAACATCTGGCCCAAATCCCAGTGGCCTCCTCTGCTGCTGAGACCCAGACAGGGGAACACCAGAGGTTTGCAGACATGCTTCAGTTGCTGTTATCCAGACCTCTTATCTTACTGGTGAGTCCAGCTTGAAGTTCACTGGTGTTCACACATACCTACTAAGAGGAGGGACTGCACTCGCAAAGATGGAATAGGATTTAATGAGAGGATGGGGCACACAGTGATGATGAAGAGCTCCGTTAGAGAAAAGCACTGACTAGCAACCTGATTATACTCAACCATCCCTTTTAATCCACTTTTTCCTCTGCTTTCCCATGTTTATTCTTCCCCAAGCCATTTGGATCCTTTTTTCCCCCCCACTTTGGTCCTTTCCCTAAGCATTACATAATGTCATACGTGTTCCGTCAATTCCCTTAAAAACATCCTGTAATTTTTTCAAAATCCCTAAGCGCTCTTCCCTGTGCATCCCATCCTGTGCTTCTTCGGGCAGTAAGCTCCTTCAGTCTGCAAGGTCTTCCAGGAGAGGAGTTTCTTTGGTTGACTAATCCTGGGGAGCTTCACACTAGGGACAATTCTCTAATTGCTTAGTGAGTGATTAGATTTTAATGTAAATAAATTACTATAAATTACTGATTAAGCGATTAGGTTAGTAGAGATCCTCAGCATGTCCTTGTTCATCTGACCATCTCCAGACCTTTGTGTTAACCATGAATAGTCTTTAATCAGCAGTGATTAGTGCCTTGTTTCAGCCTGGGGATGAGGAACCATCAGGTCGGGGAGCCCTTTTGGCTGTGGTCAGCTCCCAGGAGGGAGGGCGTGGAGACGATGGAGGTAGACTCTTCTCACAGAGGCAGCCCCAAAGGCAACAGGCAGAAGTTGCAGTACAGGACATTGCCAGGAGATCAAAGGAGCCTTTTGTCGTCTGGGTGTTTACTGTCCGGGATGGGGCTGGGACCTCCACCCTTGGAGATCTTCCCACCTTGGAGCAGCCTCATTTAGTTGGCTCTGGTCTGGGCTGGAGGTTGTATTGGGTGAGCTCCAGAGTTCTCTTGCAGCGAACATTTTTCAAGGACTCTCTGGTTTTGTTATGTTTAAAGTTAACTGCCATTTTTTACTGGCCATTTCACAGGCTATTTCCTGAAGTCAAAGAGCTTTGCTGTTGATTTTGTAATGAAAATAAAAAAGTTTAACCAACAGGAAATAAAACGTCTGTGTCACTGTCTTTTTTTTTAAGAGATAAACATTGCAGCTGAAAACTGATGTTAATTTTGGTTTTGTTTTATGCAGCCGTGTATTTATATGTTAGATACAAGAAGCAAGCATCACTGAAAGAGAGGTTTAATGCCATCTGCCCTTAACCATGCCAACTTCAGTGCCTCCGTAGGTTGAGGATTCCCAGATTCGATGATGAAGGGTCCTATTTTGCCATTACTTCTGTTTCGATTCAGATGATTTCCCAAAATGTTTAGTTTACCTATCAGTCCTGAAGGGAAAGTTGTGGCCTTGCTATGATCTGTATGGGACCATGCCGGGTACATTTGGTAGGACACACATACGCAGGGGTGACTTACTTTCTGAAGTTGGTTTTCTGGCTTCAGACTGAGAACTAGGCCGGTGAACATTAATTCCAGCATTTTCCCTGCTGGGGGACATTGGCTTATCCCAAAGGACCTGTTACATCCCAACATTTGATAAAAAGCATGGGTTGCTATGAGGAACAGCCTTGTTCCTTCATCAGCTGTCTTCCCCACTCAGTGTAACATGGTTGTCCTCCCCATGAGCAGGGTGTTGAGAACACATTTTCAGCGTGAGGTGTAACTCAAGTTTTCAATCCACCCTTTTTTGCATGATGTTGTTGTCATCTTAAGAATGAGGGTGCTAGCCACTAGAGATGGGCTTCAACAGAATGCTTAGTTTCAAGACAGACTATACACGGTAAAACTTTCATCTTCTGTGTCTTTTCTAATGCCCCTGATTTTGCCACTGCAGTGTGTTATATTTGGTGATGTCTACTGCAAAGACCACTAGTGATGCAGAACATGACACGGCTCGCAGGGCAAATGTGCGCCCAGTACTGCATGGGTGGAACATCGGTCACCAGCAGGAAGACATGAGGTCCAAAACGCTCAGGAGTTGCAGCTGTTACCCTGTTACCCTGCAGCTGTTACCCTCAGAGTTGGTTATATCTGGTGAGGTAGGCAGGCTTGAGCTGAAGTTTTCCTGATTAAAAAAAAAAAAAAAAAAGAAAGACGGTTGAAGAGTGTTGTGTTTGGAGGCTGTAGGATTTCCCAGTGGGTCAAAATAGCTGAGCAGCAAAACTTGTTTGTATGGGGTGGTCCCCTGAAAAAGCCAAGTCTACGGTCCCAAAGATGGTGCTGGAGATCAGTGTAGTGTCTGCAGTTGTTCAGGCTTGCTGGTTTGGCACAGGTTGGTTTGTCACCATTTGTGTACAACAGTTGCTGAGTTAGTCTGTAGGTCCTTTGGGTGGCTGGGCACAGGATCAAATTAAAGAAAACGTGCCGCTGAATCATACCTAGGGCCATGGAAATCAACATCTTATTCTCGAAAAGTGGCCTTTAAAAGGGAAAGTGACAAAGACATCCACTGACCTCAATTCTGCCTCAGTCCCTGCACGTAGTACTTCCTACAGTCGGCTGTAGACTCCCAGAGGTGCTTGACTGATGAGAAATGCAAGGCATGGGGACAGAAGGGAAGTTTTGGGGCAAGATTTGCATGTATTGTGGGTGGCTTTTCATTTTGAAGAAATGCTTAAGAAGGCACTACCACAACCGGTGCAGCTCTCTTGGCTGGAGTCAACAGCCCAGAGAAGCGGTGTCAGGGTGGGTGAGCAGCCTCTTGCATTTTGTCTGCACATGAACTCCCCTTGCACGTCACTGCGCAGGACTTTTGGCAGTGGCACCAGAAGCCTCGTTCCTCCACAGAAGCCATGTTGGAGGTGCCTTGTCAATGGAGGAAGGTCCTTGGTCCTCCCCTTTCACAACTGGGACACACGAGACAGCTGCTGAGAAAAGGCAGAGGCCTGTTAGAGAGCTCTGTCACAGCTGGAGATGCAGTTATGCCTGGGCTTTTGTTGTCTGCAGCCCTGCCATTGACACTTTTGTGAAGATGTAAACACCTCTGTTCTGCTGGATGTGTTGACAGAACGTGTACAGCACTGCCTGTTTAATCTTGCGAGGCAGTATGCCTCCTAGACTTCCCTCCTGCTTTCCCATGAACTTACTGATCTAGCCCGTGGAGATACTCCATGGGAGGTAAACGTGCGTGAACCACCACGGAGACCGCAGCACAGCACTTTGTGTAGGCACTTGGCATGTAACAGATCCTCTGGTGACCTGCAGCACGGGACACAGCTTTGGCTTACAAAGCACAGCCTGATGTGTGAAGCATGTTGAAGATTAATATGTGGAGAAATACCCTCTTCTCGCTTGTGGATTTGGCTTGCTAGAAGCAGGTCCCTGTGGGGTGGTTAGGAGCACCATGTTCTTCAGGTCTGGATGTGCGGAGGGGAGTCTTGGAAGTCCTGGGAGGGCCCTGGGGCTCCTTCCTGAGGCTTTCAGTAGAGGGCGGAGATGATCCCCAGGTGGGATGGGAAGAGCGCTTCAGGGAAGGCAGAGCTGTGGTGAGGGAGTTACAGGGGCAAAACAAGATAAGAGTTACTGGAGGCAACTGGGAGGAGTTTTCCTGTAGTGGGGTAGTTTCTGCAGGGTGGGCAGGGCCAGGGGAGAGTGCTGCAAACCCCATTGGCCCTTTTAACACATGCAGTATCTTTGAGTGAGACAAAATGAAGCCATTTTTAGGAAAACCCCAGTGAAAAAAAAACCACCACAAAATGAAGCCAGTAGTCTGACTGGGAGCAAGAGTTCACCTACACATAAGCTCACAATAGGTGATTTCCAGCATGCTTTCACCTCAGCATCCTACTCAGAGAAAGAGTTTTACTGGTGGGGGAGAAAGGGGACATAAGGGAACAAAATGTGTGTGACCTTATTCTTACTGCTGACCTGTCTCAACCAAACCTGGAGCAAAGCAGAGGTCTTTACAGTAACTTGAGTTCCTGTATCTCTCTGCTAAGTATTAGCAACGTGTCATGGACAAGGATCTCAGGGCATGCCCCCACTAAAGACTGGGCGATCAGGACTTAGCTAGTGTCCAGTCCACATAAAAGCAGGTGTCTGACCAGTCCATGCAGCTATGCTTTGGGCAAAGGGTGGATTTTTAAACTAGGCTTTGCTAGTTCCTCTGGTCCTGGAACAGCTTTCTTTAAATGTATACTGAAGAGGCACCTTGAAGTTCCTTCTTACTCACTCCAGAGAGACAGTAGCTACTGGAGTCACCTGGCAAATGTGCCTCAGTATCAGAATTTTACTGGGCTTTTGACGTAGGCTTCTTAGCTCAGACTGTGGTAAACACCTGCAGCTCTGCCTTAGCATCCTTGTGGTGGAGTCTGAACAGCTGCTGCCTGTTTCTGCTGGTGAGCACAAGTGCAGGGTAGAAATGAGACACCCTTTCCATCCTTCTCTGCATTGCTGCCTGTCGGTGTATGTGACACGGTCTGCACTGGGCTCTCGCCTCAATGGAAAGGGAGTCAGAAGTGCCACCCGACCTGCCTGGGACTTGGACTGTGAGATGGCGATGAAAGCCTTTTCCCTTCACAAAGTGTTGTGGGGACATGCCTGGGGGCTGTCTGCTACCAGAAGGGACACACAGCACTCTCCTAGCTTGCAGGGCAGCAGAGACGGACAGTTAAAGACAAGTCAGTCTTTACTTCTGCATTCCCTGGAAAAATCTTGTGTAGAGCCTGCTCACTTGTCCTGGTGTGAATTTTACAGAGCCAACGTGATGATACCAAAAGTATACCATGTGCTATACCATGGCTAGCAGACAGGTATAGCACAAACAAGCTATTTAAAGCCTGAAATTCGGATGAAAAAATACTAGATGATTAGCAAAGTAATTTTACTCCATTTGCAACAAACGTGCTCATTTGCATGAAGAGTGCAGTGAACGTAGATTAGCTGAAACAAAAGCACAGAGATTGGGCAGTTTTCCTCTTTGATGCAAAGATTATAATTAGTTCGTATTTTTGTATGTGATGGTTTGAAAATGTCTTAGCTAAATACAGAGCAAGTGCAACTTCTCCAGAAGTGTTTCACCTGTTGTTGGATGCTTAACTCAAATTATTGGATTCTTTTCATGGGATCGATTAGCTTTTCTTACATTATTACATGTGACACACCCCCAAAAACCCTCTAAAGATACTGTTTGCCTCGAATGGGCTTTTTAATATTATTGTTTAATGGCCTTGCTCCATTCCCACTGACATCAGGGGAGTTTTGCTCACATTGCCAAGAGAGCCCTAACTTGCAAATCATTTCCAGTTCCCATAATTGAAATCTTTTGCTTGCCTGATGCTGTATTGTTTAAAATGTCTTAAGTACTCCTAGAAAATAAAGGCCAAATCAGTTTAATTCTGCATTTGAAATGTCAGTGTCATGCTGCTTTTATGTAGGCATATGCATATTGAGTATTATTTTCTGAGCCTAATTGCCTTAAGTGCTGTTGATCGTGCAAAGAGAATGATGCATTCTCTGACTCAAGGGTCTGAGAATCAAAGATCCAAATCTTGCAAATGTTTAAGCATGTGGAGAAAGCCCTCTCAAGGGATGACACAGGCATACAGCTACTTTTGTGTTCAAGGCTGGGGTCCAAATTTAGCAGACTGAGAGGGGCAGAAGCACACAGCATCTCGTCCCTGAGCAGTACTGGTCATTGGAGGGAGAGGCTTGTCAGGAGAGAAGGAGAAAGTGAGGACAGGTGCAGGTAGGAGAAGAACAGTGCATATGGAGTGTTTGGAATCAGATTAAAGCAGCCAGATGGGGCATAGAAAACACCAGGAAGACAAACGCACAGAGGAAAAAGAAAAGAAGACTGGGAAATGTGTGAATCCAGGGTCAGGCAGTGATTCTTCCACTTACTGGTGGTGGCGACATGAAAACGTTAGGTTGAAATCTGTTTTCAAGGTATTTGTAGAGGGCTTGTTGTGACTAGCTTCACTCTGCTCTTTCCTTGAATTGAAATACCAAGAAAATAAAGGGGGGGGCTGGAAAGATAGGCAGAACAGAATAAGCAATGCTGGAAAATTAGACCAGTTGGAGACCAGCAGCATTTATAAGAGTTGCCAATTCAAATGCCTTCTTTTACTGAGGACCCTCCCTCTTCATTTTGAGGAACATTCATTCTGTTCTACATTGCATAATTTCTCATGTGCGGTGCCCCACATTACAAGTTTAGGGTGCTGATATCTTATAATCCATAGTGCTTTGTGTTGCCTGTTACTCTTTAGCCTGGTTTGTTGACTATCCACCACTTCATGGTCAGCCTGTCAGCTAGAGATGTGTTTAGAGCACTGTGTCTTGATGTCGTGGAGGTAGAAAAACGGTAGAAGAAAGACATGGACCTGTTGGAGTGGGTCCAGGGGAGGACCACAAAAATGATCAGAAGGATGGAGCACCTCCCCTGTGAGGGCAGGCTGGGAGAGTTGGGGTTGTTCAGCCTGGAGAAGAGAAGGCGCCAGGGAGACCTTGTTGCAGCCTTTAATACTTAAAGGGGGCTTATAAGAAAGATGGGAACAGACTTTTTAGTAGGGCCTGTAGCAATAGGACAAGGGGTAATGGTTTTAAACTGAAAAAGGATAGATTCAGAATAGATATAACGAATAAATTTTTTACACTGAGGGTGGTGAAACACTGGAACAGGTTGCCCAGAGTGGTGGTAGACGTCCCATCACTGGAAACATTCAAGGTCAGGTTGGACGGGGCTTTGAGCAACCTGATGTAGTTGAAGATGTCCCTGCTTATTGCAGGGAGGTTGGACTAGATGATCTTTAAAGGTCCCTTCCAACCCAAACTATACTTTATTTCTATAAAAAACAGGGAAGGGTTAGGAAAGCTGTGGGAAATGCACAAATATACATAAACATTACACCCTGAGCATTGCTAGAGTTGATAGTACAGAACAATTTCCTTTTTCATGCATGAATGTTTTACAGAACACTCATTTGATGGCTCTTACTTTGCTGAGATGATTGCTCCCTGAAGGTAATGTCTGAGGAAAGGCCCTCCCACAGCTGTGAATGAAGGAGGGAAGCTTGTTTTAAGAAGGACCAAGCCAAAAGTCTTTAAAGCGTCTGGAATTTCTTTGCTATAATGAGAGAGGCTTTTGCTGGTGAAACAAGAAGCACAGCATTCTATGAAGAGGTATTACTTCTGGGAAATCTCTTCTTTTCTGGACATGCCCTCTTACAGGAACGTGCAAGATCACGGCAAGTGGAAGACAGCATGGGTATTTGCTTATTTTGCCTATTTCTTTGACATCCCTTCTACCTCCCAGGCAACTTCTACTTCCTCTTGCTGTATCTACTGCAGCTGCTGAGTCCCTGCACTACTCAGCTGCACACAAGCCAGCTTGTGCGAACACCACTGTCATGATACACCTTCTTTCAGGGTGCATCTCATGACTTTGTCCATGCCTTTTTGCGTATGTGTTTGTCCATCTCCTGCATTTCACATAGCTATGCTGAAAGGAAACCAGCTACGTTTCAAGAGGGAGAAAACCTCTTTTGGATAGTAATCTGGTAGTGCCTTTACCTCCACAGGGCAATTACTGCCCTGTTGGTACGTACACACATGGTGAGTGGAGCGAGTGTCTGGGATCCTGTTCCAGTAAATTAAATGACAGAGATCAAACTCATCGTCTTCTGCATGCTTCTTCACAACTGCTGTCTGTCATGTGAGACAACACTTTAGGAAAACGAGTATTTGAGTCTGGTACCTGATGAGGCCAGTGGCATTGTACTGCCTGGCATCTGTAGCTGGTCCGGGGTCTGATCGTGCAGGAGGAGTCATAAGGAGTGGCAGCTCTTTCTCCAGAGCCCTCTGATAAGAGCATTCAACATGGGCAACACAAGGGGACAGTTGTCTGCATCCCTCCAGCTTCCAGGCAGTCAGGAGCACTTACCCAGTATCACTGGTGTGTACTCTTAACCCTTCTGTTGACTCTGTTCTCCTTTGTATGAGGCAGCTGAGTGCCCATGGGAGCTGAGGTTCCCCCCCACCAGTTACTGAGCTGTCTTGTTCTGCGTGCCGTGAATATTTACATGTCTTAGGCAAGCTGGAGACCTTCATGGGAAATCATGGAGAGCTGCCCTTAATACAGCTCACAGCGTGACCTGCAGGGACCCAGGTGCGATGTCCATGTGCACAGGGACAGTCTTTGCAGGTTGGATCTGGAAAGGGCATGACTTGTAATGTGGCTGAGAGAAATGTGGCAAAGCTTTCATAGAAAGAGGACAAGTTTTATCAGCTAAGGTAAAAATCAGGGAAGTTCTTCCTGTATGCACATGTACACAGAGGAGGTGCATGTGAGGGGAATACCAGGGGCAAAAGACAGGGGGGGAAGCCAAAGGAAAACACGTGCAACCTTCCAGAAGCCCTGACTAATGATGTCTGCTGATGTGTGGCCTTCTGCAAGGGCTTGTGGTGGAAGCCAGATCGCTTCACTGCAGATGGGCTGGACAAAGCCCTGGGAACATCTCCCTCCCATTTGACGTGCAGGATGGAAGGGCTCCGTGATCCCTGCAGCTCTGTGGGGAGCTGTTGACTGGTGTCCTTTGAGACGGGTGTCCTTTGAGGTAGGGCTCACCAGTCCCATCCAGACTTGTGAATGTCCGCATTCATGTAAGTGTCTAGAGAGGAGTGATTTCTCTGATGTGTCTGCTCCTCTGGTGTGTGAGGCCACATTTCAATGGTTACTTCCAACTGCTGAAGAATTTCCTGACCTCAAGACCAAGTGTTTTCATGACCTCAAACAGAACTTGTGAAGGCAAAAATTTATCTCTAACTGTGTGGAGTGGGCAGGGTTATGCCTGGTCCAGAGTGAAAGCTTGACAGAAAAGCAACACAGATTTACAAAGCGCTTGTGGCCTGTTGGGAACAAAGTTATCCGAAGGTGTGCACAGACCTCCAGCGTCCAATCAAGCAGGGAGGGTGCTGCTGGGCATGCTGCTCTCTGGAGTACGGACAGCAAAAGCAAGAAGTTGGTTGATGATGTGCTGACACGAGATTGTGCAGATCCCTGGGGACATTGCCTGGAGAACGCCGGGGGTCCCAAGGGAGGAGGCTTCCCAACTGAAATGGCAGATGGGAAGCTCCCAGTTTCTGTGACTGGCTCCTGCTGTACAGAAAGACACTGCTGTTTTTCCAGGTAAGTGCTGGTTTGGGAGATTTTATTTTTCAGAGTGTGAAGTTTGGTCACAGGTGGGTTGTGAGGGAAGACAGAAACCCCACATCTACCATGCTGGGCACTAGCGCTGCCTGCAGGTCACTGTTGCTTCTGTCTCACGATGATCTACCCTGGGGCCCTCACACAGCGCTGCGCAGTTCAGCTTGGATGCGGCAGGCTGGTCATGGGGACTTCTGAGATCCTTGGGAGAAGACCAGCCTCTGCAGACATGGATGGCCGAGGTCAGGCTCCAGTGCTTACTCCAAGGCAGCCGCACTATTACTCTATGAGGGTGAGCAGCTGTGGTGTCTGCTGGAGAGGAGTGTAGGACTCAGAGCCCCAGGTCAGCGAGGTCTCTCCACGGGCTGATTTCAGTGGGTTTTCACAACGCCCTTGAACGCGGGGGAACGCCCTCACACGTTGCTGAATCAGCCCCCCAGGCCTCCTGTCTTACAAAGGCTGCTTGAGGGCCTGAGCAGCTGGAGGTGCCTGCATGGCCCCTGTGCTGAGATGTCTTCTGGTGAACTGAACAACAAACCCAAACCCAGACCTTTCTGCTTGTCTGCTATCTGCTGCCATTAATCCACTTGAGATAATTTGGCAGCAGCGATCAGAATGAATTAATTTGTGATTTGCAGGCTGTCGAATGTTTTTCCTTGGTCAGCTTTTTATTGAGTGTGTGGACTTTGGGGATTAGCTGCTATTTAAAGCAGCAACGTATGAAGTTCCTCGATGGCCTGTGCTCTCTCTGTCCAGCTGAGCTGGAGGAAGAAGTGGTGCGTGCAGGTGCAAGCCTGCAGTTCAGTGCTCTGCTGCTTTGTCTTGGCTCCCCCGTCCCTGGTGGGATTGATCTCTCTGAGTTTCCAGCATCGGGATGTAGGTTTTCAAATCTTCCTGTCTGCTGGGCTCTGCTCTGCAACAGCTTGAAGCATTGGAGACCTGTGCAGCCTTGACCTCTCCAGGAAGGGACTGTTACTCCTTGACAGCCACCTCTCTGGGGCTAATGCAGCTGTTACTCCCTCTTTGCTTCTTGGCAAAGGCAATTCAATCTGCTGCTTCCACTTTCAGGGGAACCAATTTTCGGTCCTGGGAGTGATGCACCTAAATAGAAAGAATGAGCTATGAAAAAGGGGCAGAGGAGTTTGGGGAGTGGTGCAGGGACATGGTGAGCTGCTGTGTGAGCTGCCCCCCAGGCTGTGAGGAGCAGAAGCAAGTGTCCGTGGCTGGGGACCGGGACATGCAGTGCAGCGGCTGCTGTCTCCCTGGCCCAGACCAGTAGCAGTGTGGGCAGGAGAGCCCTTGGCAGCAGCGGATACTGCTTGGCAAAGGGGATATGCCATGTTTCCCTGCCTGCCTGAGCATTGAAGCATATGATTCGTATCTTTCATACCTGGACATCCATACCTTTTTTTTAACGAACTCGTGGACTTGGATAGACACAGTGAGGGCAAGGGCAACCGGAATCATAGAAGGCTGCGGTATGATGGCCTCAAGTTGTGCCAGGGGAGGTTTAGATTAGATATTAGGAAATTTTTTTACGCTGAAAGGGTTGTCAAGCATTGGAACAGGCTGCCCAGGGAAGTGGTGGAATCGTCATCCCTGGAGGAAGGTAGGCATAGTGCTTAGTGACATGATTTGGTGATGGTTTTTGTCAGTGTTAGGTCGATGGCTGGACTTGATGATCTGAAAGGTCCCTTCCAGCCTAGACAATTCTATGATTCTAAGATCCTGGAGTCTGGAAACCACTTGTTGAAAGGCAGGTGCTTAAAAATGCATGTTGAGGCTGAGATCTGCCGCCTGGCTATCAAATGGGCAGAGAATATGACATTTCCCACAAGGTTTTATAACAACCATTTGGCAACAAAACAACAAAACTACCCAACAGATTTGTCATCTGTGTGCCTGACATCAAGTTTTTGCCTTCTTGTTATGTGTGAGTCCACATTTTACTCCTTTTTTACTACAAAGAAGCTTTTGTAGTGATTTGCAGTGGGAATTTAAAGGAGGAGCCAGGATGAAAAAAGAGTAGGTGCATTGTGTCTTCTGGTCTTGATCTTGCAAATGCACTTATCTGGGATGCTGCAACCTGACACAAGGTCTGTGAGATCCATGGAGAATGCTGTCTTTGACCATGATAGGCCTGTATTTGCACTGGCAGGAGCCTGACCAGCAATCCTGTGTTCAGAAGCTGTAGCTTCATTTCTCCCAGCCGCTGCTGGAGCAAGCCTTCTACTATCTCCTGGATAGACCAGTTCTTTGATATTTCCTGTAAGCTTTGGTTAAAAAACATCAATATGTTTTTTTAAATGTTTAGATGAAAATCAGCACTCAGCCCACACCTTCCTATTTTCAAACTAGGAATTTTTAACTGGACAGAAGTAGAGACCTGTGACAAGAAGAGACAGCAGCTAGAACTGTCCTGGTGACTGATTTTGCATTTGAAAGTTACTATAGAAAACTTTTCAATCCAGAAATATTTTAGCTGGCACTTGTTTAAATTGGATCCTCTTAAAATAGCATGAGTTATTTTAGAAGCCTTTTCTGCCTTGAGCTTCTTAGTACCTATTAGCAAATATTAAGTGTGCATTCACTATGCTAAAAAGAATAATGGAGATCTCAGAGCAATCAGTTCTGTGTGGGATGCTTAAAGCGTTAACATATTTTGAAGTGATTATTTCCAAATTAAGATACCTAGAGTTGGAAGTGATCATAATGTGACTTCTGCAGTTGAAAGGAAATAAGTAGTAGGAAATAGAGAGAGCTGGCAGCATGTATGTGTCCTGAATTAGGATTAAGTGTTTATGTGTGCACTCTCTCAGCCCATTGCTATAACATTATTAATATCCATCCCTGTATAGTTGATTTAAAAGCTATTCACCCTAAGAGTCAGTTTCTGTGATCTGAGAACTTCACATGGAGCCACTAATCTCAGCCAATTCAAAGCAAATAATGTTGTTATTTGTTATTGTACAGCTGGTTTTATTGTTTCCTTTTTTTGTACATAGGAAGAAATTTCCTTTTCAATGGAAAAATAGCACTGCTGCCACAGCAGAGAGAACAACCTTTTGCCCACGTCTTCATTTTGGATGAAGAGACACGTGCCAGAGAAAGCCATGTGATGCTGGACTGGTATATGCCGCAGTGAGTTTCTGTCAGGCATGGCCAAAGCTGCCCCTTGGGACCCTCATGATTTTGGGACCATTAATGCTTTTCTCTCTGGAAACCCCAGGGAGTTTCAGGACAACCTGGGATGGGAACTGTGGGTAGCGGCTGCCGTAACACCTTCAAGCTTTGAGATGCTTTTTCAGCCTGCAGTCATGAGGAGATGGCAATTGCACGACCCTGTGGAAAGCAGAACCGTGATGCTGCGGGGACCAGCAGCCAAAGCAGCCATTAACTGCAGCCTGCCTCCACCCAGGGCAAGTCCCTGGCATGGAGAGGATGGCAGGAGGAGGAAGGACCCACACCTCAGACCAGCATGGAAAGGCAGGGTGAAGCCGTGTGGGGAGGCAGGCAGCGGGTAGTTGTGTTACAGTCTGCAGCAGTGCGCACATGTAGTTTTGCAGGCTTCTGGGGGCTATTCCAAAAAGAAAGTACTGCAGGGAAGGGAGATACTGTAGGCATGGTAAAACTAGTGCCCATTTTCCCTGCTAAGTCCTAGGGCCATCCTTGCAGGTCTGCAGAGTGAACCTTCCTCTGTTTACATGAGCACATCCCAGTTTCTGGCACTTTGTCTGTAATATTTTGCCCCCCAAAACCGGAAAATGGTGCATGAGAGAAAGTTTGGCTTAAGCCACAGCACGATGAAATTTTCATGCTCTTTCTATTTGCTTGTCCTGCTGCTTGGAGCCAGCAGTTTATTCATATCTCTGTAACCGCACAATCCTGAAGGACAGAGGTTTCTATCCACTTCTTGGGCTGCTGCAGCTCTTTCTAAGTCCACCTTATTACTGAAGTCACTGCTACTCAGCCAAGGAATTCAACACAAACACACATCACACACACACACACACACACACACAATGTGATAGTTCTGCATGGATTTTCTCCCAAACAACAAAACAAAATGTCTGGTCTGCATTTATTCTAAAAAATTCCCCCTAGTCTACTGAATTAAAGATTTCTCTTCCTTATGCAATGTGCTAACAGCTATGCTGTTAGAAACGAAGGGTAATGTCTGCACTTGGGGCTTTCTCCTTACACAGAATTGCCTCAGCCTTCAAGCTCCTTTGTGTTGTGGTCAGTGCTCTGCAACAATGCCTTCATGTTTATCAAAGCAAATGCTAGGTTTTTCAGAGTGTCTTGAGTAATACTGAAGCCAAACAGCTTCTAGTGGGTGTTTAAATACTTTTCTAGTTTGACAGGTTCATACAGCAGACATTTGTTAACAAACAAAAGCACTGGTTACTGGCATCTGCTGTAAAGGCAGTAAAATTAATTCAAATCAAATTGGGCACAGAGAGGGAATGATAATCCACCTTCTCCTTCCCCCACTCTGCAAGGAGCCACCCTGAACTTTGCAGCAGTGACTGCGGCGTTGCTGCAGATGGATGGTGGGCGAAGGAATGGCACAGGTTTGGAGACCGGCAACCTGCCACCGTGGTCAAATCCTGGCTGCCCCAGTTGCTCAAGCAGCTGACAGGAGGAATGTACATTGGCCATGATGCAGTTACAGAAAACGAGGAAGGAGCTGAGGGATGCTGTGTCCTTGTGTGGGTGGTTTGAAATTGTTGGGCAGGGCACAACAGACATGGCAAGGGGACAGAAGCATGGATCCTACCTGGAGTGCTGCTCCTCTGTGGTGGTGAGGCCATGGCCATGGCGTGCTGCCCATCTTCCTTGCTTTCCGCTTTTGCTAAACAAGGTGCAGAGCTGGGGGCTGAAGTTCCACTCCGCACTGGAAAGCCTGTCCCCTCCAGTAGGTTCTTCTGGACAGTTCAGCGTATTTCAGACAATCATGATATAAGCTTGTTGGTGACATTTCCCCAGGGGCCCCTCTTTGACAGCTAATGGGACAAAGCTTGCTGACATGGCCTGGGATGTGTGCCAAAACATCACCCATTGCTGGATGAACTTGCCCTTGTTGTTGGGAAGAGAGGGCATCCTGCTCTCCACCGTAAGGAGACAGATGACTGGGGGGCATGCTGCTGGATTGGATAGAGGCATTAGAAGGTTGTGGGACACACATATGGCAAAAGGAAATAATTACTGAGACAGGTCATTTCTCTATGAAATAACCTGGAATCTATTTGGGCTGGGTGCAGACAAAGCATTTGGACAAACAAAGGTCTTTCAGCTGGTAGAGAAGAATGCAGTCCATATTCAATGTAACAGAGATTACCCTGGATATTTGGGTGGAGGTGTGTCCCAGGGACACAAACAGCAGCATCAGGGTAAAAGTGGAGCGATGGTGTTAACTCTGTGCTTGCTACTGGAATGACTGCAGCAGAAATGTTTTGTCCAGCTCTGAGCCTGCAGCTGAGAAACACACTGCTAGTTTAGAGGATACTCTAAGAAGAGCAATTAGGAGACCAGAAAACTTGCCTTTGTAATGGAAGAGTGGGGAGTTCAATTCATTTGACTGATCACCCAGGAGGCCGGGGGCTGACTTGATCCACAGCTTTAAGTACCTGCTGGGAACGGGCATGTGATGACAGAGGGCTCTTTGGCCAGCAGGCAAATGGATAACAAGACCCAGCTGCTGCAGGTTAAAACAGAACAAATTCAAAGCAGAAGTGAAGGGTAGCTTTTACCAGCAGGGTCAATTGAGGGCTGTGTTGGGGTCTCAGTCTTGCTCCAGGTGTTGCCCTTGAGCCTCAGCACTCCTGCCTTGCTCCTCTGTTAACTCCGGGAGAGTTAACCGAGGAGCTACCCCTGCCTTGCAGTTCATCTAGGAGAAGGCTGGCAGGGCGGTGTGGGCTTACTTTAACCCCCAGGGCCGTGCAGCTCTGTGGATGGCCCCAATGGGGGGGGCTCAGTCTTCTTCCTCACAATCACTTGCAATAGTTGTGTCCTCCAAAGTGGAGGAATTGCCCAGGGATGCAGCAGCAATGTCTCTCTTCTGCTGGCTCAGCTCAGGGCTTGCTTTACAGCTCTCTGGGGGTGTGGGGCAGCCCGGACCACTGGCACCCTCCATGGCACTGGTGCTGCGGGAAGCGCTGCCCTGGCATGGGTTGCTCGGCCAGGGGTGCGAGAAGAAGGTGCTGCCTGTCCGCTGATGGGCCCCAAGGGTGCCCAGCCTCTTGGATAGCAGGGAAGGGACTGCCTGCAGATCAGGGATCTAGCACCATGTCCCTTCACACCTTTATCTCTGCCTAATCTTTTGTTACGCCCCCTTGGGCAACAAGCCTGACTGATCGAAGTGCAAGGCAAGTCTGTCCTGCTTTGGCTTAGGCTGGTGGGAGCAGCATGGTCTCTTCTTGGAGTGAGGCAGCAAGAGAGGGAGGGAGGAAGGGAGGGAAAGGGGCCACAACTGGATGCCATTTCCCTGCTTTCCTCCTCACTACCTCAAGGAGAGAAAGGCCATGCAGGCAGTACCTCCTTAGCCTAGGCAAGAAAGGCCAAGGACATGAGAAGCATTGGCAAGGCACATATGATTACCAGCATAAAGTCAAAGCCTAGCTTGGGTAGCATGGAAGTTTGGTCTATGTTGCCACCACTCTAGGTGGTCTGCAGAAAAAAAATAGCATCTCAAACTAACTGAGGTAGACGGACTTGTGTCTGTCTTGCTTGGGGCTAGCACATTCACGTTTTGCGGCAGATGACCCTCATGTCCCCTGGAATCTATGCACTGTGTATCCTGAAACAGGATAACCTTTTGGGGTGGAGGACTATAGGATGATCACAGGTCACTGTCCTGGGCACAAGGCACCCAAGAGCGTATGTCTCTCTGGAGAGGATAATGGAAAAACTATACTGTCAACTGTGCCTGGGTTTCCTCCAAGAAGGAGTTAGATTGCATGAAATCTTTGCTACCAGTCTGGGGTCAGAATCTGGGAGTGAAACAGAGCCTGGACTTGGGCTGGTGAATGGCTTTGCCTAATGCTGCATTGAAGGAATACTTCACTGCTATTGCTACGCCTGGCTGCATTAATGTTTTAGAAGACCTTGCACAAAAGCTCAGAAGGGTTTTCCTTGCTAGCTGAATGGCCAAATTTTCATTGTTATCCCAAGGATTAACTCTAGTGCTCTAAGAGCTATGCAGTTTTCTTTCCTAGCTATGGAAGTAACTGATACTGTCTCTGAGAGACTGTATAACTTCTTGAATGAAAAGGGAAAGCACAAAGATTTTCTGTGAGCTGCTCTGCTACACTACTCAGTAACACATGGTATTTGTTCACAGCGAACTCCTTCTCCCTAGGAGAGGATTTTCTGCTTTTCTTGGTGAAATAGGTACTGTAACACTGAAGTCCTCCGAAGAGGATATTTTCTGCTTGCAAGGGAAAAGGTTTAAAAAGCAGTTGGATCCAACCTTTCCTCCCTTGGAGGGAGTTGAGAAGATGGCATGATACAAGTTGCTTTTTTACACAAGTTTGTTCCCTTTCTTACCACATTCCACTGAGATAACACGATAACCATTTATTACCCAAAACTGTAGTGCTCTCCTAGCCAGAGGTCTAACACTGGCTCTCCCTCTGTCATGAACATTTCAGACTAGAAGCTGCAGACCTGGGCGATGTCCCCTCTGCATGTGCTCCACAGTTCCACCTTCAGTGACCGCCCAGCTGTGTGTGCCAACTTTGTGTTTTGGGGGAAAACACGTTCTCTGTTTTCCAGGTTTCTCTTGGGGTTTGGGCTGTGGTGAGCCTGGCTGCAGCTTTTGTGATTTCCCTTCTTTTTTCCTTACTCCTGCCATTTCCCATGGTGGAAGCTGGCTTTCCCCATGTGCCCGCTCGTGTCTGTACTTCCACACCAAGCAGGGAGGAGGCAGCAAGTGCTGGTTCAAAGTGAGCCTCGGGGGACACTTCCAGCTTCCTTTTATTGACTCCAGAGACCTCTCTTGAGTTTGCAATCTAGATGGCTTTGGACTGGATAGAGGCAAATCCTTCCCTGACAAACTCTCTGGAGACTGCATGTGTGCTCAGGGCTTGAATCAGCAGAGAAAGTTTCAGTGACTCCATTGGCTTTGAACGAGGCACGGGAGGATAGGCCAGTGGTGAAAGCAACGAAAAGCAGAGAGCTAGTATCTCAGCAGGAGAGGGTGAAGGGAAAGAGCAGAGATGGCTCTTCTTTCCTCCTCCGTATGAAATTCTGTAATAAAAGCCAAAAAGTCTTGTTTTCTGTTGTAAGGAAAACTGATTTCATAATGAGTGAGTAGGAGATTTCAGTTCTGACAGGATGGGCTGGCTCAGGGCTCATAAAACTGTTATGCTTCCAGCTCTTCCAGATATGCCGTCTTTTCTGGAAATGATGTTTGGCTGAAATCTGCCATCTTTGGATGTTTGCCTGTAATTCCAGATGTTCAATGTCCTGCTCAGAGCTGTTATGCAGAAACTTACAGTCCACGCACTGTAGATGAACTGGTGTGTCCTGTGCAGGTGCCTTATTTGCTACGCACTGAAATGGATGTGTTGAACTTTTTGTACGTGATGCAGAGAGGGTTGTGTGCTCAGGATGCCAGGGGATCATTGCACAGGCTTGTCTGTGGTGGGACTCAGGCTGTGCAGCGAGCTGGACATGCGTGTCCATGATTTCTGTCCTGCAAAACCCTCTGTGGGGAGAAATGTGGCAGCCCTCTTTAGGGGTAAGGAGACTGAATAATTAAAGTGCTTGCATGGTTAACAGGTGGTTGAAAACCTCTGCTTGGCAAGATGAGGGAGATTATCTTCCCCCTGAAGCTAAGACCCCCTCTTTTGCAGGTGAAGTCTATAAACATAAGTGGAGGAATGCTTGGTGGGACAACAGACCACCCAGCTCCAGTGCCCAGTCTCTGACTAGGACGAGCGACAAACGCTCTACTGGACAAGCAGGAGATAATATTTTGTGGCAGTCTGGCAATTCACCTAAAATCCTGGTCTTGACACCTCTGACAGCTAACTTATGTGGAGAAAAATACTTTTTCCTGTTTTGGGGTCAGGCTGCTGCGGAGTTGAATGGTGGTTCTTGTTCTGTGATGTGAGACTAGTGATTTTATACCTGTCGCTCCATGACTGTCCTCACCTTCCTCAGCTGTCCCTCCTCAGCAAAAGTCCGTGTCACCTGTCCTTGTGCAGGGGACCTGTCCTTTCCCTGGCCCCACTCTCTGCCTGTGGTCCCTCTGCCCCTTTTGGTCACCGTGTGGCACTCGGTGGCATGTTGCCTCATGTAAGTGCAACCGTCTCCACTTGCGTTCCCAGCTCTTCATCCCATAGCGTGGCACCTTAAACATCTTCTTGTTACTTCCAGTTGTGGCTCTCTTTGCTGATGTTGGGGAAGAGAGCTTGCAAAATGCTCCCGATTTGCTACAAGCTGTAGTTAAGAGAGTGAATTTTAACTACTTTCTGAATGCAAGGGGCTGGACAACCTCTCCCTGCAGCCCAAAATTGCTGTGCCTTCTGTTCTGTAAATCGGGTGCTTTATTAGAAACACTGTAGTGGAAAACGCAATGTAAAACTGAGTGTAGACCTATTTTAGACACGGTAGTAGCAGAATTAAGAGGGGAAATATCTTGACTTACTGGGGGAAGTCATTTAGAAAGAAATTGGCATGGTTAATTAGAGAAAATTATCTCAATCTAATACTTTAAGGCTAATTTAAATGCTCCAGTCTCTTTCATGTAAGGAAAAATCTCTTCTAATAGCTTAGATTATTATCAAGGGATGTAAGTTTAGCAATAGCAACAAATTTCTATAAATTTTCCATCTAGAAATGTTGTTAAAGTGGTGCCCAAAATACTGTGACAGAGATGTAAAAATCATAGTGGCCTTCTTTTTTTTCATTTTTTTTTTGGTGTGTGTGTGTGGAGGGGTGGGAGGTTGGGGACAGGGAGAGGAGAGGGAAAGATTTATGAAGCTATTCCAGTTTTGATGTATAGCATAAGGGCTAGAAACTTGGAGATCAAAAGCTATACCTGTGTGATTCCTGAATTTTAAACTGCCAAAAGAAACATTTAATCGTTTGCTAAACCCCAGGATTTATAGGGGTGCCAGTAAAAATGTGTCTTTTTCACAGTAGGTATCATATTGCAAATTCCCCAAACATTTTGTCTGGCTTATACTAAGAAATTAAAAAAAGCCTCAGGTTAATTACCTACAGTTCATTAATTCAATCTTTTACTCAGGCTCCCAGTTGTTAAACTAAGAGCTTGGGAGTGATGTTTGACAACTTTCCCAAAGCAGAATTCTGGCTTTCACCCACCAAAGACCTGAAGTTTTGCAGGCTGTGCTGCCCTTGATGTGATAGTAGATGGCCAGCTTGCAACTGTAGAGCTGCTCCAAAGGCATGACCAAAGTGGGAGAGAAAACCGGCTTGTGGTGCCATTACCACTCCGTTCCAGTCTCCTTTGCCTCGGCTTGGGTTGTCTGTCATTTCCTCGTTATTTCCTTTGCTTTCTAATGCAGTCGTTTTCTGGCTGAAGAGACTCCTCTCCCTGATTGCTTGCTAAAACTCTCATTGTCCAAGAGAAGCCTTGTTTGGATTTTACTGATTTTCCAGTTAGAAAAGGAAAACTCTTCTTCTGCCTGCCTAGTTTCCTGTGCTGCCCAGACCGTCCCACCTGATGCAAACGAGGTAGCCTGCTAGAGAAACGAGGACAAAACAGGGCCTGGAGATGGACTGTGACTACTGCTATTCCTGCGAGAGAGCTGTGCCGCGTTTGCTGCTGTCAGCACCGTGCTTCTTCCGCAATGGCATGGAGCATTTGGATACCAAATTTTTAGTTGCTGCTTTCATTTACCTTCGTTCTCACATGAACTAAAAGCAAGCCAGCCGACAGCTTCTCCCTCACTAAGAAAACCCCCTTCCTTCCAAAATCAGCAAAACCCGGTTGCATAGTTACGTGTTTAGCCTGAGCCTAGGCACCAGCCTGTGTGCGGTGGCCATTGGGCTATGCATGAGGGAGAGCTTGTATGGGAGACTCCAGAAAATTGCCTTAATGAGTCAGCACCATACAGCCCACACAGGGGTAGCCCTTTATTTTCTCCTGAGAGGTGGTAACCTATTAAGCTACTCTAAGATGCAGCGCTACCCTCACACCTCCGGGAGGGATGAATGCCATTTAGTCACTGGGTAGATAACACATGTCTCATGACAGTATCTGCAATTACCTAATGAGAAGTTGTAGGATATTTTTTCCCTTTGGGAGATACATTTTCAATGTAATTATGCATCTCCTACACCAGGGATGCTTTGCTTCAGCTAGTGTAAATTCTGCTTTTCACTGCAATTTTTGCAGAGGAGTGGGACAGATTCTGTTAGTCTAGAATAAATATGCAGTGATTCATATTTTCAGTAGAACAATTCCATTATGCCAATGTTACTATAATAAACTTGTCGTCTTTCTTTCCTTTTTTTTTTTTTTATAGCACAATTCTGACAGTATTGTGTTTTGAAAAACGTTAGAAGAGTGGACTGATTTCCACAGAAGTGGTCAGCACTTCACTTCTTATATAAGCATGATGTGGCAGCTTTGGGACCAGAATACAAATGGCTCCTGCAGGTATCTTTCTACCTATGAATTTTAATGTTAGGAACTCTAATAGCAGTGAAATGCCATGATGACTCCTTTGTGCCACTCTGGCACAAAGCTGGCGAGCAGGGAACATACTGAGCTGATGACTGCATTCCCAAATGTTCATTAGCATTTAGCCCACAACTTTTGCAAACAGGACCAAAATGGGTATTCACCTTAAATTACAAAAAGGAATTATAAGAAAGTAATCAGCACATTCAGTGCTGTGTGTATGCTTTCAGGCATGGATCAACCTGCAGCCTCAGTGGAGGCTGGGAAGAAACAACCTACAAGCGTGTTACTTGGTAATAACCCAAAGCCCAAGACTTACGTGTCTTTCCATGGAGCAGCTGATTCTGGGCAAAGAATTTTAGCTGGGTACACCACTGCAGTTTTCTAGTATCACAGGTGCTGTGTTCACAAGTGCAACTAAAGACTTTTGGAAGAGATGACATAATAGCACATGGGGCAAAAAACTGAAAATATGGCCAGATTTTGCTCCTATTTGAATTAATTTTAATGTGGAGCAAATACAAGAATTAACAGAACATGCGTTTGCTCCCAGCTGCCACGTGCCTTGGTCCATCCCCCTCAGCCTTCTTCTCCAGGGCTCAGGCAGCAAGATAGCCCCAAATTGTGCTGGCCACAGGGAGACATGCTCCTTGGTGCCTCGTTTGCTCTGTGGCTTTGCAGTGGTCCAGATGCCTATACCAGACCCAGGTTCCTGCCAGCTTTCACCATCAGAAGTCATGGTAGCAAGGAGGCTGTACTCAAAATGATGGTTTCATGCACCCTCCACTTGCATCTGTGATGCCCTAAACATGCTGGTACAAATCTAGATGGGGAAAGGGAATTGCAGGGGTAGGATGCAGCTGTAGAAGCAAGGGAAGACAGCAAAAGCTGAAGTGGCACGGCAGAGAAGAGGTGGGGAAGCTGGGTATGGAACATAGGGGCAGAGAGTGGCAGGTCAGAGCTGGGAAAGGCTGGGGAAGGAAAGAAGCAGACAGCTGTTGAAGTGGCTTGAATCAGTGTGGAGAGCTTTCACTGAACAGGCCAAAGGGAGAAAGCGAAGTCTCTCCTCCTATTTTTAGCCGAGCACCTGGATTGCTCTACTTCCCTGCCTACGGGGGTCGGGCGGTAATGGAAGCCACCCTCCGAGCAGCCGCCACGCAGGAGCAGGGCTGTGCTTTGCCTGCAGGTACAGCTGATTGCCAAGTGCTGCGCGATGGCACGTGCTGCAGCACAGACCTCCCCTCAGCTGAAGGCCAGGAAAATGAAAACACTAAGGGATCCAGCCATGGATGGGCACATGTGTGCTGCTGGCCGTCCCAGGGGACCTGGTGGCATCAAGGGCTGCGAGTGGCCCTCCCCTCTCAAGTGCTGGGACACCACAGCTATGCCTGGGCAGACGTGAGTCCCATCCTGCAGGTGAGCTCGCCATCAACCTTGTGCGGAGCAGCCAGTCTCCATTTCAGCATTTGGTGCATTCCCTGTGCCTGGGAGCTTGCACGCCACATCATTTTGGGTATCTTTGGTAAATCCTCATCTATCTAGGGAGATTATCTTCCTAATTTATCAGCAAGCACCTTGTACTTTTCCACAATGCAATTCAGTGCAGCTAAATTAGGTTCCTGCCTTGCTTTGTGCATTGAGAGAGCCTTTATCTCTGTCTAATGACTCCAGAGTACATGCTTCCACCTCACCTGCTTAAGTTAGGTGATGCTGTACATATACGACTGATTTCCCCTGGTCCATGTCCAGGAATTAACACCATGTATTCCTGGCCTTGTGGGAAGGTATCATCTTGGAAATACAGATTGAGGGTGTGCCTAGCTGAGTAGATATGACGGGAGATGATGTGTAAGGCTGAGGGTGATAAAGGAAGAGAGGGGATCAGGGTGTGCTTACATGAGTGTGACTAACACTTACAAAGACCTGCCTGGGTTTCCTTCTCTACAGGGAATTCTTGGTGATGTGTTGTCAGGAACAATTTTCATCAGTTGTTGTCTGTGGGGTAATACAAAAAATCAGTTCATTGTGCACATTTTTTTTTAATTAACATTTTTATTTTTACTGTAACCTTTTCTTCTGCCATCACAACCCTGAAGATGGTGTTTGAAGAAGAAACGAATGAACTGACATCACCTTTTTGTCCTCCAGGGGTCTGCGAAGAGGACATGAAATGTAGCATGTAATTCACCACTGCCAGGATCATGTCTTTTATGCAGAACATGGCCATCAGGTTTAGTTTTTTGTTTGTGATTTTGAGTTACTATCAACAAAGGGTGGGTGCAAGGAGGCCACAAAGGATGCAGTTCTCGTGTCTGTCCATTGAGATAATCCCTTGCAGCTCAGCCTGTGGCTGGTGAAAAGCCAGGCTTTGCTGGGGCTGTGTGGTTTCACAAATGCTGGCGTGCATGGCCAAATGCTTGGCTTGTTGTACCGCTGCTGGGGCAGCAGCAGCGGAAGAGGCAGGCCTGATTCTTCCCCTACAGTTTAAGAGTGGTGTGAATGTGGTGGCCATAATCTAAGGGACAGAGCCTAATAAGAAAGGGCCCTATCAGCATCACAGGGCATCTGTGGCCACAAAATAAGCCATCTTGTCCTGCTGTCCTTGCTTAGTTCACACCTGGGGGTATGTATGGCTTATGGTGAGGAGAATAAGCTCTCTGGGAAGAAGATGGTTGGAGGGAAGGAGGATGAGCTGGTGCTGAGTTACAGGCAGCAGCAGCCATCCTCTGGGCACCTTTCTTCCCTTCCACTTCTGTGTGGAAGTGAGAAGCTCTGGCAAAGATTAGTGTTAAGTCTGTGTCTATTCTGAAGTCGGTTTAGGCGCTTCAAAGATATCGTGTGCTAGTGTCTTCAGGTCACTAGTTTGTCTAAGTGTCTCAGATCAAGGAGCTGGGGAATTGGGGACTGCGGGAGGACGCAGTGTTAGTTTGTCTCTGACATGTAGGAGCCAGCAATTTGTATGATATGTTTGGCTAACTGAGGCATAGGTGTGGTGAATCCTTTCCTGCCCAAGGTGCCTTGCAGAAGCAAGGTATTGATGGCTCAGTGCTTTTCCACCTTTAATTACCTTGGCCTGGGGTGGCTGATGAATATTGTCACCAACATGTATTAAGCTCCATCTGCAGTCTCATCCTCCTTTTTTCCTCAGCTTCTTGATGTCATTGTCCCAGGACACAGCATGTGTGAGGAACGTGCTTTTCCCCAGCTCCTGCAGCAGACACCAGCAAGATGGGATGCTGCTGGCAGTACCTTCTCCTCCCAAACAAAACGTCTGCACAGCTCTCTCAGGGCAGGGCTATGGGTCGTTTGAGCAGAGAGTGAGGTCAGAAATCAGGCAGGTGAGGTGCAATGAGTAGAGTCGTACCTGGGCAATTTCTGGGATGCTTTCTGTGCACTTCTTGGTATGTTTCTCCCAACTCATTTGCACATGGGGCTGGGAGTCATACATCCCTTCGCACTGCTGTTACTGCTCTGGCTGCTGATCTGGACAAAAAGGTTGTTAGGAAAAGAGGATAGCTTGGAAGCAAAGAAATTGCCTTTCTTTGTATATGCCTAGTCTTCACAGGGGCTGCAGGAAAAGCCAGCTCAGGCAGGCTTGGGTTTCGAAGAACTCTGTGGGTTGGATTTGGGCAATTTAGCCCCATTCCTCCTCTGGGTCTTTCAGCTGGCGAATGCACTGCCAGAGCCTGAAGTGGACCTGAGCGTAGTGGACAGATGGCTCCTGCTGAGCTCAGGGCTGCTGACTGCCTGCTGGCCCCAGAGGACAAAGGGTAGCACCCCATGCTCCCTGCTGAGCTCCCCTGAAAGGTGATCTTGCTGCAGCAGCTGCCTTTTATTGCTGAGAGACGCCACTAGGCTTCAGGTGGTATCTCACAGCTCAGCACCTGCTGGGAGCTGTGACCTGGCCTTTCCTTCCCTACTGCACAGAAGCAAACCAGCCTGCTCTGTCTGGAGTGCCAGCAGGAGCTCAGTGGGTGTTATGGCCAACAGTTAATAAATACACAGAGGCTGGCACACAGCATACTGCTGCATCCCACCTCTGCTCTAAGGTCTGGGCTTTGTCCTCCAGTGCAGTCAGAAGGTGGAGGCTGGTGCCATTCTTCTGCAGGGTAAATTGCTACAAAAGAAGAACCACAGGCAACCCTGTCATGGATTTTTCAACAAAGCAATGCTCAAGTATCAGTCACTCAACATCTCTGTCCTGGTTTAGAAAACCACATTGAGTGAGGGATGACACCACCTTGGTCCCCATCCACTCCCAAGGTGATCCTGGGGACTCCAAGGAAATTCACTTCTCCTGGAAGGGAGCCAGGAAATTAGTTTTCACCAGGGATGCCAGGCTTTGAGGGTAAGAGTTGAATGGCTCCTCCCATTGAATGTCTGGAGATGTGCTTATCTGCCTTCAAGAAAAGGTTATGGGTGGGCCTAGGAGCAATCGAAGAGTATCAAAGAGGTTTTTGAGCTGGCTGGTACAATTATTTTAACATTTCTGAGACTTTAATATTCCTGTGATGTGTTAGGGCACTGACAGCCTTGGACAGACATCTTTTTATTATTGTTTAAGCTGACATGTTGAATCACTGTTGGTACTTGATCTCATCTAGATCTGATACAGTGGCTGTCTGTACCTGGTGTTCTAGTCTTGTAGCTTTTTCCACTGTGCAGTTTCTGCATATAAGATCTGTGGTGTGATTTGAACATGAGGTATTGGGGTACATAAAAACAGTGAGGTTTCCAGGAAGCTGAAAGGTACATGAACAAGACTTCAGTGCTGCTATATGTTTGAGTTTTGACTCATTTGGTTAAATCTAACGGATGAAGCCATCTTCTTCAAATTTTGCTGGCAGAGGAGTAACAGATGTATCTGGAGCACTTTCCATTTTCTGGCATTACTTCATAATTCCAGACAATTTGGCCTTTTTCCCTCTGCTTCAGGCCTGCTGTTCACCAGAGCCTATTTCAGCCTCAGTCCTCACAGGCAGCACGTGGGTCGCGGTGGTTCACAAGAAGGTATTTAGCTCTTTTGCTTCATCTCAAACACTAATTCGCTGCGCACATTCTGGGGTGCATGGCAGCAGATGCCTCAGGCAAGTAAGGAGAGTGACTAAGAGGGAAGGATATGTGGTGGATGCACCCTGGAAATGCTGCTATGTTAGGTAAGCATGGCGGACCTGAGCTTGGTGTCAGTTTTTGATCACAGCCTTGAAAACATCCCTGCCTCTCCCAGCAGGCTCAGACCAAGCTGCTGACATGCACAACAGCTTCAGTTCAACAAGGCTCATGGGTTTAATGTTCTTTTGCCTATACCAACCCTTGGCAATACCATTGTTTTTGGAACAAATCTGGGGTAAAACAAAAAAAGCCAAAAGGAGAGGAGGCAAAAGGAGCTGCTGACAGTAGTTACTGTTCCGCTCAGGCAGATGAGAGCATTTTATTATCCCTTGCACAGTATCCAGGGGAACCTCAAGAGCTCCCTAGCAACAATGCAGCAGGAAAAGGAAGCGTCTTAATTCCCAGAGCAAGTGTGTTTGTGCAGGGCTTTTGGCCCATGGGCACTATCTGGCCCAGTTGTGATGGAATGGAGAGATGCTGCCTCCTTCCACAGTAGTTCCAGGCAGCAAAACTGGCAAAGGCTGCAATTTCTGGAACTGACAAAGAGGAAAAAGAGCAGTCATGGTCTAAGGAACCATGTGGTTGCTCCACGAGGAAATTATTCTCCAGTCGTTAGCTGAGATGCACAGCCAGTCTGTATGTCTTTTAGAGTAAAGCTTCCCCATTTCCTCTGCTCTTGTAAAAATTGACCTTTTCAAGTTCTTTCCCTCCTTTTCTATCTCCACTTAATCATCGCTTCATCCAAATCTAATGTTTCCTTGTTTCTGAAGATGGCATACCTGATCTTGCCTGATCTTACCACTCTGCTATAAGTGGATCATTATGAGAAAATGGGAAACTGTACTATCTTGGTTCCCTCAGGATTGGCTTTATAAAGGATCCCAAACTTCCTTGATGGCAAAGTTTTCAAAGACAAAATGCAGCCCTCTGCAACAAGCAGGTGCTAAGGTCCTTTAGGAACTGAAAGACCACTGACACTGGAGACAAAAGGCTCCATGTGTAAATGTCATCTTACAAGTTTGATTTTAGATTTTTAATTTTGAAATTGTGCATTTCTCCTTTGTTGTATAGGTCATCAGTGCATCTTTAGTTTCCTCTGCGTCTTGGGTTTGTTCACCTGATGCAGTTCCCCTGAAAGGCACTATGACAAGGTGCTCTTTGCATGTGTTTAACTTCAGATGTAGGCAGTATCTGAGAGTTGGTTGTGTCCCTCCGGTTCTTCCACGAGTGTGCTGTGTTTTGCTTGGCTGGCACATAAACACCTGTAACCAAACCTAAGCTGTTAACAAAAAACCCCTCAGTCTGTCCTCATAAAGTCTTGAAAAAAATGCACTTTATCTCCACACGTAAGCTCTGTTCTTGACAGACACAGGAGTGTCTTCTTCCAGAAATGGGATTGCTGGGAAAGAGTTCACAGCTAGTCCCAGGTGTCTGTGGGACTGGTAGCTTCTTTCTGTTTCTCACCGGGATGTAAATTCCAGGCATCTTGTTCAGGTAAGAGCTGCATGCACCTGGAACAGAGTTTGCCTTTCTGCTTGGGGAATGTATGAGGCTTTTTGTCTAAAGCATTGTGTTTTTTCCCTAGATTGTCCTGATGATTGGAAAAGGATGGAGCACTCCTTTCCACCACGGAATGCATTGCCTTCCCTTGCCTTGACATGAAGAGTTTTCCTGACTACGGGTGGCATGGCTGTAGCTGGGTAATTTTGCTGTTCTCTAAAAAAACTTCTGACTAAAATTTGCTTTCCCACTGTGGTGCACATTGCACTGCAGATACCTTGACATGGTTTAAGTATCTCTCCTTTATTCAACTCTGCTATGGATATCTGTGTATTATGGCACTTTCCACATCAGCAGGGTAAAATTTTGCCAGCTTCACGGGCGTCCAGCATTCCCTGTTCTTGGTCATTTGGTGATGAATTCATGTCCCTGTCCACCCCCCTCGCCCCAGTTCAGTGCTATTGCAGCATTGCAACGATGATGAGCTGAGCAGAACTTGGGCTGATGATTCATTGCTGGAAGAGTGTTGAGCATACAAATGAAAGGGTACAATCAGCAGTGGAGCTTGTTTTGCATGTTGCTGCTCTACTTTGCTTCACCAGCAGGAACACGTCTAAGACCAGCCTGCAATCCTGTCGCCCTGGTAGCCTGCTCTCTGGCGATGTAGAGCTGTAGAGACTCCTCTGACATGCACAAGCAGTGGAAGGAGTCTTGTCCTTAGTGAATGTGAAGTGCTGCTGGCCTGCACCTATGCTAAGCACCTCCTCCCTTGGTGGCCTCTATTAGTGCTTTTTATTACTCAGGCAAGTTAGCGGTTCAAACAAACACCAAAAGAAAAATAATGGATAATGGGCATATGTATCTCATGGCCCTTCTCATATAAATCAGTGAGCAGTAATGAACCCTTATTATTTGTGTGCTTCTAGCTACTTGTAGATGGCCACAATCCAGATTAGATGCAGTGTGCCAGTACATCTGATTGTCAATAAGAGGCAGCTTGACTCAGCTGAAGCAAAAGCTTTTTCTACATATGACAGAAGAGTGTTGCTAAAGTTGGCTGACTCCCGGACTGCGTAGGACATATTCCAACTAAAATGTGTTTTGGTTTTGGGGTTTCTTTTGATAAACATCTTCCAGCTTCTTTTTTGAAGAAATGCATTCAGAATTTCCCATAAAGCATTTGGCAAAGCTGATAGTCGACACTTTAAGTGCCCTGCTCTCCTTATGGTGAAAAGAGTCAGTTTTTGGTGTAATTCTATTGACTGCAGTGGTTTTATTTCTATTTGTCCTCATCAGAGACGACGGAGTCAGGACCTGACATTTATCCATTGGTGGCAGAAAGGTCAGTGCTGGCTGAAAGGCAGGTGGAGGTGGAAGGGAACAAGCCTCAGTAAAGAACACAAGAGGATCAATGCACCAGCTCTGTTGCTGAAAAGTCTCCTGTTAGTACTGAAGTGGGCAGCAGAAATCGGTGGTTCACTGAAACCAGCAAGTGGTGGTGTGGTGGACCAGAAACATACCCATTATCAGTGCAGTTGCTCATGCAAGCATTTATTGAGCTCCTTAGGGAAGCAGCTGAACCAGGCCATTATGCTGCCTCCCAGGTGCTGAAATAGCCCGTTGTCTCCTTGCATTAGTTATTTGTGTTGAGGTTCTAGTGGTATTTCTAAGTTGAAGTGAGTAAATGTTTGTTCTGGAGATGTACTTTGATGCCCATCTCCTCTGAGCAATACAGTTATTCATAGAAGTGAGGAAATTTAGCACGCAATAGCTCAGGAAACTCACTCTTTCCTATTTGGAGCCCTAATTAGAGCAATTAATCACTGCTGCTTCTGCCATCTAAGCTTCCAGGATAGAATATATTGTCCTCTCTTGTCAGGGCAGAAATGTAAAAATGGTTTCCCTTTACCTGACACTTTGCCAGTAGAGCCTTTGTCAGTGTCTGCCTCCTACCAGATTCTATCTTGCCTGAAAGCTGGAGCTGAAAATGTAAAGAACAAATTGATGTCACTGTTCCAAAAGAAAGAAGAGGTGTCAAATTTTAAGAGATCAGCTTCTACTCTGTGTGGGTTTTAGTTGGATTTCTCCACTTGAAATACCTTTCTTGGGAATTTCTTTTGGGTTTCCATTTTGCTGTAACAAGATCACAATATTTTTTTTTCCAGGAATACCTGGACATTTCCACTGTAGATAGGCGTTTTCTTTCCACTTCATGCAAATAAAACTTCCCCCCACAAAGTCCCTACCTATCAAAGTTCTCCAGGTATGTGCCCAGGGGAGGGTGAGAATGAGGTTGCCTCTGTGTGTTTTAACTCCATTTCTGCCCGTTGGCTGGTCCATCAGTGCTTAATTTAACTGGTTAAATGCACGGTTGTCACTCCACTACCCCTACTTCCCCAAGTATGAGTGTGATCAGCTGATGAGCTGTAAGGGGCTGAGGATCACAGCACAGCACCGTGGCGCCCTCTATCTCAAGCTGTGCAGCACGGTAAATTAGGGACATCAGTGCTTTAGTCTGTCTTCTGTGTGGTCTCGCGATACTGATAGCTCCTTCAGGGGAGAAAGGCATTTCTTGTGGCGCCTGACCTCCTGGTGTGCTGTGCCCTATGGTGTACTGGGGCCCTGGGCTACTGAGTACCTCACCGGCCTCGACAGTAAGGCGAGCAGCTGAAGATCTCAACTGTCCCTGCTCTTGCCTCTTTTCCTTATGAGACCTGTGCAAAAGTATGATGGTACCTTCCAGTCCACAGACCTGCAGGTTTCACTGGGGCCTCCCACGGAATGTGACTGGGGAAGAGCCAGGTGTGGCTCCACGATGCTGGAAGTGCCTGCGCTTCTGTTGATGTTTAGTGGCTGCGTGGGGTTTCTCTCCCACTCCACTGCACTGCTCAACAGAACAGGTGAGCTTGCCCCACCAGTGGCAGTGTCCTGGCTAAAGAAGAAGGCCACCTGCCCATAGCCGGCATACACATTTTAGCTGTGCGCACACCAGACTAAAAGCTCCCAATAAGTAGCTATGAACACAGTAGGTGCTGAACTGCAAGTCTAGTGTAGTCATGTATAAAATAGTTTTTGAGTAATCATCTGGAGATTTGAAGCATTTTTAGCTGCACATATAAGGCAAGTTGAAATTCCTGTTATTATTAACCTTTGCTGCACATTATGAACAGGGCGACAGCAGGATTGTGAAATATCCATTTTCTTTTGGTGTAAATACCTTCTGCTGCTTCCTTATCAGTCAGCTTCAAAACCTCTTACAATGAAGCATTTCTCCATATCTGAGATCTCAATGCTAACGTTTGTCTTTTTGCTGCCCTCAATGAAAAATTAATGAACAGTTCTGCCCTGTTTATGCTTTTTTCTTTTCATGCTTAGATGCTGAGATGCATTTGCTGAAACAGGGCCAGGGCTACTTTTTGACTTTTGAGATAAATCAGTCCAGGAAAACTTCCAACAGGAATCCTCATTCTTAAGAGCTCTGGATCTTGGAGACCTTAAGCAGATAAGGACTGCCACAGCCTTCAGCGAAGGACAGACCAGAGCGTCATACAACTCTTGTATCATGCCAAACATAGGACACAGGCAGAGGTTTTTCATGCCTTGTTGCTTATTTCTATTTATTGCCTCATCAGCTGATGGAACAATTCAGTCTGCCATTGGCAGAGTCTGCCCCTAAGCACAGAGGCAGTAAAGAGCGTGCACTTTGCCATCCTGAGCCTGCGTGCACGCTGTTCCTGTGGAGAAGCTGCTATGGGGACCTGAGGGGGTGAAAACTGAACCCAACACAGAAGATAGCACCTCTGTTGTGAAGGTCTGCAATTTGATCACTCTCATTTTGCTCGGGGCGGGGAATAAAGACAGTCCTCCTCTCCCCATTCCACTTGACTTGGGCATTTTGCTTTTGCGAAAGTGACCGGGGAGCAGCTCCCCACATGCAGCCTATGCCCCTCCGTAGCCCTGTGTAACCAGGGCAGTGTAGCAAGCCTGGAGCCTTGGCGTCGTGACAGCAACCTGCCTTCCCCATCCTGTAACGCAGGACAGCATTTCACCTGGGCTGCAACGCGTCCTGCCTTACCATCTCTCAACACATGCGCGGAACAGTCCCTGTTTCCAGGGGTTCAGAAGGTCCCTGCACGTACCCAGCAGGCGCTGGCACTGTGGTGTCACAAGAGATAGTGGCTTGTTCCCACTGACAAGACAAGACAGCGTGGGGTCCACTGCATATTGGAACATCAAGCTCAATGCACTAAACGATGGTCCAGGTAAGCCTGGATGATGATGGTGCCTTTCAGTATTTTCTGGTAGTTCTCCAAAGACTTCACTCAAGAGGAAGTCTCTCTGCCAGCCAAATGCGTTTCTGTGCAGCTATATCTGCTCCCAATGTGTTCACAGAAGCAACCCTTCTGTTCCATTCAGCATAACAAGCCGTATTTCTTAGCAACAGTTTCACAAAGAGCTGTATCTGAATTTCTTTGCTTTTGATTTAGACCAAGTGACGAGTCAAAAAGCAGTTTATGATTTTCGAAATCTCCCAGTCTTATTTTGGTGGTAGTAATTTTTTTTTTGTTACTAATAACTTTGACTGCTCGGGTCAGGAGGTACTGATCCTAGAATTAACACAGCTCTTGATTATACATCAAAAAAATGTGGACAAATTGAGAGGTTTTCTACACTTGTATTTCCATTTCCTCTGTTTTCCCGGGAGTCTAATTTAGATGATCTGCATATGCTGGTAGCTTCTGGGTCATCCAGGAAGAGGCAGATATTCCAAAATGCAACAAAGTAGAAAATTCTCAGTGTCTCTTTCCTTTCCAGTGCAAGCATGAGCTTCTTTTGGTAGGACTTTTCCATGTTTCTAGGAGCCATTTGGCCTAGAGCTAGCGAGAAGAGCCTCTGCTCGGATCCACTGCTGATAAACCCTTGTGAATATCTTTGTGAGGGCATTCATTTTAATCATGAATGCATGGAAATTACATGCACCTTGAAACTTCATGTAGCTCATACAAAATCCATGACTGCCTGGTTGCCTGGGACTGGATATTATCATCTGGAGCTTTCCTTTCTACAGCACAACTTTGTGCTATCGCCTCCTTCATTTGGGTTGGTTTATAAAGCACCATCTACACCATGTGCCAAATTCCTTATATGAATTGGTGGCACTCAGTAATTTGTAGCACAGCTCTACTCAATCTCCCTAAATTTAATAATTTAAATGCCTGGAGATTTCATTGAGTATTTTTGTGAGATGAACTTTCATTTGAAATGTAGAACCTGGGAGAAAAAGCAAATTCGGAAAGAACCTTCTCTAGATCCAAGTATTAAGTTTCCAAAAATGTATCCCTGGAAAATAATCCTTTTATATATTGCAGGTATTCTTCCATCCCAAAATCCGGTGCCTTAATATAAAACCAATGAATGCTTTGGAACGTTTAGTCCTCTGAACCCATTAAGAGGATCACAATAAGCTTTCTCTCCTCCCACTCTTTATCTTCTGCTAAGAATGGCCACAGAGACCAACTGGTGAGGACGCTCGTGGTATTTAGGAGGTGTTTAATCCCTATGTGCTGTAGTGAAACAAACAATTCATTTGCCAAGACCATGAAATGAACTTCCTAACATCCCAATTAGACAGAACCATGCCAGGAGTAGAAATCCTGAAGTGAAATACTGGGAACTTCTGCTGGATTGTATTGCTACTGCAATACATCTACTGGGTAGTTTCACTCAGGACATTGAATTTTCTGTGATCTGATTTCTGATGAGTCAGAGCCATTTAGTATGTGTTTTCACTAGAAGTGTTTCCTTGCGTAAAGCTTATGGAGGTCTTCCAGATATCTAGAACTCCACGAGTGAAGCAGTAGCAGTCTGCAATGTCATCTCCACTGCTAACTCACGCTAAACTGAAGCTTAAGGCAGCTGGGTCTGAAGGAATGAGAGAGGACATCAGGATTTTTTTCTTCTGTAAAGGAAAATACACTCCTCTTACGAGAGTGTTATGGCTTCTTAAATTACTTGATCTTCAGTCTCAGATTATCTAGGATGACCCATAAACTTCAACAGAACTTCACCAGGTGCCTGAACATTGGGTGGAACGTACGTAGCACAGCTGGCCAGCGGGAAGTGAGGCAGTTACTGGAATCAAATTTCGAGAACACCAGTTTGTGAATTTCACTCTTAGAAAGCGACGCAGGGGAAAAGATTCAGAACCAATACTGTAATAAAAAGAATACACAAACCCCCTGCACCCAACTAAAACTCTCAGATTTCTTCTAGTTGCTTTGTTTGGGCAGTGCCTCCTTTTCGGCAGGACATGCTGTACACTGAATTGTTGCAACACGTATTCGAAGATTTTCCCTCAGCATTACATTAGCCTGTGGGCTTCCAGGGGACGGTCTTTTATCTGCTAAACTGCTATTAGATCAGCTATTACTGATTCTGGAACATATACTAAGCACTAGTCACATGCCATTAAGTACTGAGAGATAATTAAGAAATTTTAAAACTTTAGAGTGACCATAAGGAATTCAATCTTACCCTTACGAATTTTAATTGGAAATATGAGCCTGTATTAAGGAGATGTAACTATAGCACATTTAAAGAGAGCCATCATAGGAAATTAACAGATCTAGATTTTTACCAATGGCAGTTATCTAAAATATTGGAACAGCCTGCAACTGAGAAATATCTAACTCACAGAAACAGACTCGAATTCGTGGTAAAACCTGGAATGTTATGTCAGGGTTCCACTTGTACAAGTTCTAAGTCCTTGAAAAAAATGTTTTTGTAACAAATGTGGTAATTAAATCCCTAATTTCAGTTGTACTAGTAAACGTCCATCTAAGACAATGAAGAGGATGAAATGAAGAGCATTAGGCTTTTCTTATAGGATATGCTGTGCTTTAAAACGTATTTTATTGATCCTAAAATTACAAGATCAATTACTGACATTTTCTTGAGGATCAATCTCAGATTAAATGGCAAAATGAAGAAAAGGTTTTCATATGTACTATGTCCAAAAGCAGAAACAGATTGCCGTTCTCATGTGAACATTCAGAAACCTTTTCTGATGATTAAACAGTATGTCTGAAATATATCTAAGTTATACCAGCCACCATAGCGCTTTTTGGTGAACCAAAGAAGTCCTACAGTGAAATCAAACTTTTGAGTAAAATCTGTACTACTTTAATACAATTTCCCTCTAATGTCATTTTTTTTTCCTGTTTTTAGATTCACGTATATTCTGTCTGTCAATTACAATGCAAAGTATAAGTAACAGATTTAAGCAAGGATGTTGGAGTGTGAAAATAATACATGTGAATTGCCAATAGGCTGGTGGGAATACATATTTTCCACACGAAGACAAATCCTACCACATCAAGGACAGCAGACGATTTTCCACTGTTTCACCCCCTTGACTAGCCGCTATTACCTTCAAAAGGGACAGGAAAGCTGGGAGCAGTCTGCTACCAAATCAGTACTCCACTGTGACCAAAACAGCAGTATCGCGTCTATTCTTCCCTCCCGTTGAACAGATGTGAGTAAAGCTGTGAGCAAATTACGTGGGGCAAAAAGCAGTCCTGTCGTTACTTCAGCTAAGCAAAATGGAGATTTGATAGCACATACACGATGTTTCTCTTCTTTTCTCCCTGGTTTTGCTACTTAAGGCAAAAGCCTTGCAGTTAACACCCTCCAGTGACATGAATCGATCAGGCGTTCGCCTCAACAGTCATGTGACAGGGAATGGAAAATAAAGGGACAGTATGAGTCCTTTCAGGTAATTAACCTACGCTCCGATGCTTCCCACACCAGCCTATTTTCAATTTCGGCACACTACAGTTTATACACTCTAACATTATTGCTCAGAAGATAAGAGTGATGATTCAGGTTTACTAAAAATGGCTTCACAATACTGCAATCATGCTTGTGAAGCTTCATCTTGTATCCTGTATTTATAAATTTCTTCTCACTGAGAAATAAATATGTGTGGTGTTTAATCAGAAAAGTTCGTCACCAGAAACCTGAAACACTTGTATACCATCTTTAAGAAAACATGGCTTGTTTGGTCAATTTGCCTGCCAATTTACTTTTTCCTGTTTTTTTTTTTTTTTTTAAACATGTCTAATACCGTAGGTGACCTCCCTTAATACTGCTGTCCATACAAATAATAAATAACTGAGAAATAATATGCCACTGCTGCATCCTGTCATGCCAGAAGATCAATATTACTTTAAAGATTATTTAGAGTAGGTGTTAGATATCATTTGTGCCCAGACCCACTGAAGTCAATGAAATGACGCCTACTGGCTTCTGTGGGAGTCCAACTTGGACATTATTCTGGCAATCTGTCCACCACTAAATTAAACTATTACAGGGGATAAAAGCCCAAGTGAAGAAAAGTAGAAATTTGGGAACTAAAACTGAGCCACAAATAAATATCCTAATTCAATAGCATTCTGAACAGACTTAAATAAAACACAAACACACTTACACATGCATGTACACACACACACAAAAGAAAAAAGTTATGAATTTAACAATCTTAAAAATTCATAGTTTAAAATTGTTTACATTTAAACAATTGAGTATAATAGGTAGCTTTCTTGACTTTCCGTTTATTTCCCTGAGCACTGATCTTTGGAACATCTGGAGTTTCACAATTGTCTAGTTCATAATTCCTAAAATAGTTATCTTAAGTAAAATACTGTCTTTTAATGTCAAAAATCAATTCCTTAAGTAAAACTAAGATATAACTTTCATGAACTGCAATGTAGATAGCCAATTTTTTAAAGCCAACAACTGTTATTACGCTTCTGCATCTGTATTTAGGCACCTAGCTGGTCTGTTTTCAAAATCACCCTGCAGCCTAGCAGTTCCCATTTAATTCAGTACAGGGTACTATGCTGTCTCATAAACTCACCTAATTGGAGACCTACATAAGGATTTAGCCTTCTTGCTTTAGTTACTAATCTTGCAAAATCTCAGCTGTATGAGCAATACAGTATGTTATGGGATCACTTTTGTGCCTAAATTAGTATTATAGGTAAAGACTACGGGACTTCCCAGTCACTGTCCCATAAGGGGTTAAGAAGGTGCATCTGTAGAGAGCCAGCATAAAACCAATCTTCATTACTAAAAAGGGACTTAGCTAGGGCATATGTTTTGGGCTGGCATTCTGCACAAGGAAATCTGCTGGCCAAAAAGAGCTGTATTTTAAATTTCTGCTATTTTGAAGTACTTGGCAAATTGGCAACTGCTGCTTTTAACTGTCTTCTCTAGATTAGAGCTCTAATTGTGAGCTTCACAGACATCAGTAAGAATTTTAAGATTTCTAAGGCATTCTGCATTTTAGATTATATAAAGTGTGCAAGTCAAAACACTTCAGAAAACAAAATAGTGCAGAAAGATTTGAATATTTTTAGGCTAAAATCTTCTCTCTCCAATTCTAAGGCTGTGAATTACGTCAGTCTCTCTGCAGCTAAAAATTTAAAAAACATTTCCCATCGACCACAGAAATACACTGTAACTTTGTATTCCCTTAACACACTCTCTCTCTCCTCTTCTCTCTCTCTCTGGGTAGCTGATACACTGGCATTACGCAGCAGGCTCCAAACACAGGATTAACGGAAAGGTTATTTTGTAATATTTCATTTCAGTATGCCGTAACTGGGGGAGGGGGTACTGAACCAAACACAATCTGAAGAGTTGCTTTTTGGTTCTTTGTGCAAGATGAAATTAAGCCTTTACCTGTTCTCGAATGATGTAATAACATACACCATACCTGCTTCTCTTTAATTAGCACTTTTTTACACTATCCGGTACTGGCATTCCACAGCAGAATCCCAAAGGAGGGTTTAGCAGTTTTTCTCTTTGCAGAAAGCCTTTTTAATACCTCTAAGTTCAGAAAGAGTTAACAGCATACAACCCCATTTTCCCTCCCGCCTCCCCTCCGCCCCCCCCCAACCTTTCAGGAATTAAAGTGGCCTCTTTTTTTTAACAAAAAAGAAAATTCTTTCTTTGTAATAGAAGTATAAATACTGTTTTGGAAACACATTTGGAAGATGTCTTCCAAGATGGTTTATATCTTTTTTTTTTCTCCTTTAAAACTGTGACCACTGCACCAGTTAAGGCTGTTTTACTATATATATATTTCAAATAAAACTTTTAATATTCAAGCTTACCAGATTGATGGATTGTAACAGGTAAAATGGAACTCTTTACAAGGTAAACCATGTAGTTGTACAAAATAGAATTAAACCCTTCACCTGTGTAAAAGAAAAAGAAATCCTTCCTTGCATTAAAAACACAGAACCTGTTTACAAAAAGGAATGTGTATGACATTTGGACTTCCTTTTAACTTCCACATCCTAGCAACATCTCAGTTGTTTTAGTAAAGGAACTAATCATCAATTTTAAACTGCAGTGAATTTACCAAACATTTTCACTATAGACTTCTGAAAGCTTTTACAGTAAGAAGTTATCAACAAAAGCAGGCACGTTAGTGTACAAAAACGTTGTTGATTTTTTTTTCCTGTTTCTTTTTCAAAGTGCAGGTTTTTCTCGATGTGCATCTTACAAGACCAACGAATGTTTTAACTCACTAAATCTTAAAACAGAACTCAATTCTCCCGAGGAGTAGTGTAAACGTTAAAGATCCCCAATACACCTCTAGTAAACGTGACACAAATGTCTCTGCGTTGTTTAGAAACTTAGCTCTTTTGAGAGGTAAAGAAGCTTCATGACACCTTTTCCTTACACTGGCTGGTTATCATAAATGGGTAACTCTGGACTGCTAAAGCTGGAGACTGATGAATCACTGGAAGGGAACTAAACTTGGCTACGGAGGAGAGGCGGCGGGAGGAACCAACCCTCAGGCGTTTCTTGCGCAGCCTTTGGAAAATTCAGCCGCCGGCGGACGGAAGGACGGACGGAGGGTCGCTGTGAGGGAGGGATGGGGGGAAAGGAGGGGGAAAGCAAGGAGGGAGAGAGGAGAAGCTTCCGCAGAGCCAGAGGCACGGCGGCCCGCTGCGGCGGGGCCATCCCGTCGGTGGTCCCAGGGCTGTCCCCTAGCCCCGCGGCTGCCAGGCGCTGGCGGGCCCCCTCGCAGGCCCGCTCCGGCGACCGGGCCCGCTGCCGGCTGTCAAGGCGAGCTGGGGGCCGGGCGGGGAGCCGGGCGTCCCGCCGGCGTTGGGCGCTAGGTGCCGTGAGCGCAAGGCTCCCCGGGGTAGATCTCCTCGTAGGCAGGGGGCTGCTCGCTGGGCAGCGGGTAGCAGTAGGGGTAGGAGGCGTTGAGCTCGGGGTCCATGGGCGAGTAGCCAGGCAGCTCGACGGAGGGATGCCCGCCGCAGTGCACCTCCACGCCGGCCTCGTCGAAGACGTGGAAGACGCCCACGTTGATGTAGGAGACGGCCTGGAACGGGCAATCCCCGGGGCTGAGCTCCGGCTCACCGCCGGAGAAGAGGGAGCCCTGGCTGTGGCGCGGCGCCCGCCGCCCGCCGCCGCCGCCGCCCCGCCGCCGCCGCCGCCGCCCGCCCGCCGCCGCCGCTGTCGGGGCCGCTCGCCGCCGCCGCCGCCGCCGCCCGCGCTGCTGGGAGGCCTTGTAGTTCTTCACGAGGAGCAGGTTGAGCAGGCCCAGGAGGCACTCCAGCGCGTTGAAGACGGTGGACAGCACCAAGCCGCGCTGGTAGTCCCGCAGCTTCTGGCAGCGGAGGGCCGCGGCGGAGCCGTCGGGGGCCGCGGGGCCGCTCCGCGGGCGGGCCGCGCCGCCGGGCTGCAGCAGGCAGTAGTGCGAGTACTTCCTCTCCACCAGCGACACGGTGTCGCCGTCGATGACGGCGCCGGCGAAGGCGCTCAGCACGCCCAGCATGAACACCAGCACCCCCAGCAGCAGGAAGTTCTGCCGCCCCCCGGGCGGCGCCTTCTCCACCGACCCCGACGGCGCTGTCGCCGCCTCCCCCGCGCCGGGGCCGCCGCCCGCCGGGTCGGGGTCCCCGGCCGGGGCCAGGGCCAAGGCCGGGTCCGGCGCCGGGTCCGCAGCCGGCGCCGCGGGCGCCTCGTCGGGCGGGCGGCAGCAGAGCAGCGCGGCGGCGAGCAGCGAGAGGCCGGCGGCCAGCAGCAGCCCCGAGTAGAAGGCGCCGGCGGCGGTGCCCAGGCGAAAGGGCTCGCCCTTGAGCTCGGAGCCCAGCGAGAAGCACTTGAGGCCCACGGCGGCGGCGCTGAGGGCGCAGGCGAGCAGGAGGCAGCTGGAGAGCGCGGCGCAGGCTCCCCGCACGCTCCACTTCATCCTCCGCGCCGCCGCCGCCGCCGCCGCCCCGCCGCCCGCCTCATCCTCCTCCCGCGGCCCCCCCCGGCCCCGCGGCGGCGGCGGCGCGGCGCGGCGCGGCCATGCGAGCGCGGCGCTCCCCGACGGGGCGGCTGGGCTCCGCTTCGCTCCGCACGGCAGGCAGCCGCCGGCCGCAGTGAGCCGGGCGCGGCGAGCGCTCACGCTCCCCCCCCCCCGCCTCCCGGCCGCCGCCGCCTCCTCGTCCCCGCCCGCCCTCTCTTATCGCGGCGGCTGCGGGGAGGCGATTAATTATGGATGGGAGCCGCGGCGGGCGGGGGGGACAGGGGGGGCGGCACGCCGGTCCGCCGCTGCTGGTGGGGGTAGTGCGACCCCCGGCTCGGCCCGCCTCGGCCCGGGGCGGCGACGCCGGCCTCCCCGCACTCCCCCCGCGTGGCACGGGGGGCGCAGGGGGAGAGAATGGCGGGGTGGGGGGGCAGGCCGCCCTCCGGCTGGCTCCCCGCCGGCGGTCACGGCGAGAGACGCGCAGCGAGGGCAGGGGGCGGCGGGGGTTTGCACCCCTTCCGCCGATTCCGATGCAGAATGCTGCCGCTTGTCTCCGTGCTCTCGTCCTCCCTCTCTCCCTCACTCTGACTTATTTATTTTTTAGCGCTGGCTCTGGCAGGAGGCCGGCGGGCCTCCCTGTCACCGCGCTGCGGTGTGCCGGCGCCTCTCATGCGGCGCACCGAGCCCTCCCCGCCGCGCTGCCCGGCGCAGACCCCCCGCGCCCGCGGAGGCGGCGGCCCCCAGCACCCCTCGTTTTATTTGGTGCTCTGCCGGCGAACCCCGGTGGGATTGCTCCCTGCGGGGCCACGCACACTGCTCCGTGGGCGACGGGGCTCGGGGGCCGACTGCCCGCCGGGTCGCCCTGTCCGGGAGCGCCTGCAGCGCCGGCGGGTGAAAGACAGTGCTGGGGCGGAGGGAGGGGTGGAGGAGGCGCCGTCACCTGCACCGGCACGGCGTGACCCGGCGGTTCCTCGGGGAGCACCCGGGATGGCCTCCCGAAGGAGAGGTGCGAACCTCAGCCTTGGAGTGGAGGAGAGGGGGGGATTGTGCCTGTGCCGACAGCTAAGGTGGGGGGGCTTGGGGAAAGCTTTTCCTCGCCTGTCCTTTTTCCTTCCGGGAAGCTGGAGCCTCCAGCTCCCCCATTTTCCCCTTCTGCCGTGCGCACGCCAGCCTTGCTGGGTATTTTTAGCCTGCACCGCTGATTAGCATTCAGGGGAGCAAGCGATGGAGAGAAAGCCGTTTTCTGAGCCGATTTCTGAGCCGTTTTCCCTTTCCAAGAGGGCCAGTGAACCTGTTGGTGGTGGGAGGTGTATATGGAGCATGATGGGGTGTTCAGCTTTCTTCAGGGATGTTCTGCTCCCACTCTGCTCCCTCTGTGTCTCTGGCCCCACCAGCAGCCCCCTGAGCAGCACCAGCACCCTGTTGCAGTCCCGGATTGGGCTGGGCTGCTGAGCACGGGACTGTGTGGCAGGAGGTGCTCCTCCCTGAGCGAGGTTTCTGGACCCTACATGGGGCAGTGGCCCTCCAAGGGAGTGGGCTCTCCTGTCTGGAGTCCAGCCCTCCCTGGTGGCACTGTCCAACAGCATCAGGGGCTCCAATGGGACACGTCATCCTGCTGCTTGGTGCCACACAGACAAAGGAATTTTGCCCTCTCCCTCCTGTTCACAACGGGCCCGTGGGGCATTTTGACTGTGAGGAGGAAACATTGCAATCCTGGTAGCCCAAGGCTGGCTGGCCTGTGGCTAGCTGATCCCCTTGCCAGGTCATAGCCCTGGCTGTGAGGGTAGGACCAAATTTCTTGTGTCCTTCGAGGAGGGTGTGGCTGGGCATGCCACCCACAGTCATCATCAGCTCTCCCCCTTCCCAGGCTGTCCTTGGCTCCTGAGGATTGGGGCATATGGGTCTGCTGATCGTGCCCAAGTGAAGATTTTGCTGTAGGATCTGGGACTTTGTCTCTGCTTGTGGTGAATGCCTGGGCTGCTAGGGAAGAGCTTCAGATGCCTTTAAAAGAACTCACCCTTATGACTCCTAAAAAGTAAACGCATAGAGGGCACACAGCATGTTACAAAATACAGCAACCACCTCCTGAGGTCTCCTGAGGTTGAACTCTAGACATTGCCTTGTGAAGCACATGTAAACTCTCAATCCAGCTGCCAGTCCAAGAGGGCCCAGGGAGACACACTGCGTGTGTGGGCGTGGAGGGAAAAGAACTGTAGCTAGTGGGAAATAAACACTTAATGAACTAATTATATATAGAATGGGCAAAGTGCCTTACTCCCTGACACACAACATAAACTTACATGTGAGGGAAATGTGTGATTTGTGTCATTTCATTGTTACTGTCAAGAGCTAAATGGGGTTCAAAAAAGGATTAATGATTTATTACGAATAGTGAGAACATTCACTTAACAGTAAATAAATGCAAAATTAAGAAGAGATCTCATCTTTTATGCATCCAATTATTAATCAGCCTTTAACTGGCAGTGGTTAGGGTAGGAAAAGCAAACCTTCCACTGGGGGCAGATTGTTTCTTTATTGTACAGAGAACTTCTTGATGTTTCTTTCCTGCTTCCTCTCTTGGCAGCTGCCAGAAGTGGGCAGCAAGGCTTCTTCAGCGTGGTCCGTCACATGCTCTTACAGCTGTTCGGTCTTCCTCATCTTGAATGTCATTGTCTAAGGAAAGAACCTTTCCTTCCCTGTGTTTGTGATCTTGGATAGACCCCTAAAAGCTGTGCATTGTAAGAGGCCAGGCTGATGCGTCAAGTTTAATAATGTAATTAGTAATTCTGCTACACCTTTTTATTCCTCTGGTGGAGCAACTTGCTACTGCTAAACTTTTCCAAACTTTACCTGTTTCTCCCCGCAGTGATTCTCTGGCTTCCAAGTACTGTGTTCAATATCCAAAGCTAGAAGTTTCCCTACCAACATGCTTCCCCGTCTATTATTTATTACTCATAAATCTCCCTTGTTTCAGTGTCAGAGTTTGCACAGTTTTTCATGTGGTTATTTACAGCTTTGCACTGTGGCACATTTTCAGTAAAAGGATACTTTATAAACACACATGCACAGACACACACAGAGTAACGTCATCAGCACATCCTGCAGCATCGTTGGATAAAATGTCTGGAAACACAGTAATGGTGTTGTTACATTAATAATAATAGACATCGTATGAAATACTCTATCACACCTATATCTTACATTGAATCATTTGTTCATGATTGAATTGGAATTACTATAAAAATTACTGACCTACCAGCCTAAATAAAGGTCACTGGAGAGTTGTCTGGATCCCAAAGGGTGCTGCTGATCACCTGAGTCCTAGCCGGTAGCCCCTTCACATCAAGGTTTGGAAGCCCGTCTGCGTGTGCATGGCTGATACAAATGTGTCTGACTGGTCAGCCAGGTCTGCCAGCTGAAAAAGAGTACCTGTGTGCAACAAAAGACGTCAGAACTGCAAGCCACTTGGCCACATTAGTCTGCCACCTAAATCAGTCACTGCAGGCGAGTTGGTCTGTCAGCCTCAGTTAATAGCAAAGTCAGAACCTGATGGAACTGTACTACAGCTGCTGACTATAAAGTATGGTAGGTGCCACATGTTTTGAGTCTCTGGGTGTTAGTTTTATCTTCCAGCTTTTTTAGTCAGATTTTCCTTTTTAATTGCACCATCAAAATTTATTACAGTTGTTTTCAAGGGTTATTTTGGGGGACTTCAGGACAAGCGCATAAGCTTCTGTGGGACAACGCCAGCCTGGGACATGCATTCCCAACACTGTCTTCACAGAGTGAGCTTTCTGTGTCTTACAGGGGAAGTCATTTATGGCCAGATCTGACCTCCAAAGAGGGGTGGGGAGCTTTGGTCCAAAGCTTTATTTAGCTCACAGGGGAGCTGAGGGGCTGTGCTTGCTGGGTGCTGGTTGGCAGCGGGCACTGTGGTGCCCAGTGATGCCGGCTTGCTTTGCCCGGTATGCACAGAGCTGGATGTTTGCAGAAGGTGCAGATCAGCCTCTTAACTTTTTGTGGTGACTCATTGGCACAAAGGATGACAGAGCTATTAATTATTTGCTCTCCAGGCTGGAAGCTAAACTGTGTGTTTGTAAAATAGATGGAGATCTTCAGCTTATGCCACCAAAGTGCAAAGCATTGCATTATTTTATTGTCTACCTCTCCTCCCACACTGCATTTATGGTAAGATATATATGTTGTTATTTCAATGCTAGTTTGATAAATGGGTGTCATAGCTTTGACTATTCAGTCATGATGGCTGTGTAACCTCTCATAGCTTGTTGTGTTGCCTGCTACTACATTTTTTTTCCCCTTTTTCTATAGGAGACATTATGGCTGATAAAAGTTTTTACAAAAAATTCTTTACACATGGTTACTAAGAATATGTTAGAAACTAGAAATTTGAAACTCTGAAGATGGAACATATCATGTTTCTTTCTGGTCCTTCTCCTCTTCCATTTACAAGGTCCGCCATGATGTTTCTGTGTGCTTGAAGCCGCCTTTTCTGCTGCTTTCACAGTATTTTACATGGAAGACATCTCTGCAGGCGATGTATGGAAAACACTTTAAGGAAACACATGTTGGGAAAGGCCCTACATCAACCGACAAGTTTGGAGCTAACTGGGAGCTGGACACTGATGAAAAAACAATGTTGGAGACCCTGTTTCAATGGGTCACATTTAAAATAGGAAGCAGAGAGGTTGGGAAGAAAATGTAAGGAGTTAAAATAGAGAAAGCAAATCTTATGCTAGAGGCTGGGTAGTTGTGTTGGCAGCTGTTAGCTCTAGGAGTTTTGGATTAAGGGAAGAAGGGTATGAGAAATTAGGGGTATTAACACAACAAGGTCATTTGCACTGTAAGCTCATGGGATAATTTAGGTTGGAAGGGACTTTGGGAGGTGTGTAGTCTGACCTGCTCAAAGCAGGGACATCTCTGGGGTCAGACTGGGTTGCTCAGGCCTTTGTTCAGTTCAGGTACCCTGTATCAGCAGCATTTGCCAGTGTTTTGTTAATCTGAGCACTTCAACCAGTTTTTCAGAACTTGTTTTTTTCTTGGCTCTGTTCCCTTGTCCTGGCTTCAAGTGATGCTGGAGCATCTGAGAAGACCTGTTCAGGGCCCTGTGAAGAGTCTTTATTACCATTTTAGTTTAAATGCTCCAGGATATGAATGAAAAAGAATGATTTCTCTGTGCAGTAGGATTTAATCTGCTCAGTCAAGTGGTAATTATGTGAGGAACAGTCGTTTACAGGGCTATAGAATAGGGCACAAAGTATTCTGAGGAGAGGTCAGATGTTTGCTGTGGCATTTGTAAAACTAGTTATTTGATATTATTTGATAAATTACTTAAACAAGGTCATCTTTCCTTTGTGTATTTCACAGAATTGTTCAATTATGACCATTTTGCAGAAAATGTACCTGATGCTTTCCTAACTGCTGCCCTAATGGTGGGACCTGGATAGTATTTTATTGTGTAGGTTCTTGGAAACTGCTAAGTTAATGACGAAAGATTGCTGAACACTTTGCCAGCCAAAAGGACTCTAAAAATATTTCTCTTTGGGCTTTCAGATTATTTTGAAGCGTGTTTCAGTTCAGTCTGCATGTTTGATGTGCCATCTTATCCTTGAAATCAGTGCCATGCAACGGCTTAAGGCTAAGACATCTCTTAGGTTCTGGTGAGGCCTTCAGCATAGGACCTGAGCAGTACTCATACGCCTGTGCTTTGCCTTCTGCTGAATCATGAACGTGCTGCAGAAAGATATCAAGAGCTTCAAGAGGTCAGCAGGCCCTGTTCCAGGTTCAGGGGAAGGGGAGCTACATTCCGTGCTTGGGTGAAAGAGGATTGCTTAGCTATGTGTCCTGTCGTTTGACGTTGTACCCTCCAGAGAGTTGGGACAATGAACCTGTTTGCTTCTAGGGGGTGAAGGATGGTGTCCCAGGTGAGTTGGGATGGATCAGATGTAATCTTTCTTCTTCAGTTATTGAATTAGGTGTCTTGTCAGTCCAGATCCAAATTTAGGTACTGGGCTTGACACAGGGATCTTGAAAACTCCCTACGTTGATCCTACTTTGTCTTAGAGGAGTCTATCCTCAGAAGATGCCTTACTTCTGAATTTTAAAGTTTTCCATGCACCTAAATTGTATTTTATCCAGTGACTGTTTCATATCAAAGGCATAACCTGCTCTTGAAGGAGGGACTGGAAGTTACCTTCTAGTGAGTCCCATGCTAAACTGTGGTCCCTTTTTGGCTGCTTCTTTTTTAGCCTAAACAACCTTCAATTTTCTAGAGGAAGAAATTGCAAGGCAGGAGTGGAAGGGGAGAGCAGATCCTCACTCAAACCAGAGCTGTGATACTGGGAAACTGTATCTTAGGATCCCCTCTGATCCCAATAATATGGGAATCATTCTGCCTGGGGCTGGCCTGTAGCAAAAAAAGATGTGGTGGGAATGTGTAGCTCACTTGCATCACAACTTCTTCCTTTGTCTGCATGTTGGGACAAGGAATAATCTGGCTTGGTCCTTGAAAGCAAAGGCCGCAGTGAGCCCCGCATAGATCTGCAGCCCAGGAAGTACCTCCCTGCTGCCTGAGGGCTTGGCATGGTGAGCTGTGGTTCCTGCTCTGGCTTGGTAACAAAACTGCTGTCTTAGCTGCAGGACGCTTTATCCCTCTGAGAGGTCTCTGTCCCTAGCTCAACTGCTTGTCTGATCTTTCCCTACCTTGTTATTGCAAGTGATCCCCCTCAAAGCGCATCCTTTTCCATGTCAGTCAGAGGTGTAGGTTAGTGAGTGCTGAGCAATGAAGCCGACAGAGCTGAAGAAGCAGCAGTAGCCGGGGCAAGGGACGTGCTGTCCTTTTCGCCCATGGCAGCAGCTGCTGGGGGGAGTTGACTTTCCAAGGAGGGCCAGGCTCATACAGACACAGCACTGCCCTTGGTGTTTCTTGTTGGCTACTAGATTGCCTCCTTCTTAGCCCCCTTTCTGGCTACCAGGGTCCTCAAGGTGGCCCACTTGTGAAGTGCTGTATGCTGGCCAAGCCAGCGTGGCTGCAGCAGCCCTGCACCTCCACATGTGCACCAGAGAGCTGTTTTCCCTGCAGTCTTTAATTCAGCTCCTGCCAGAGCTGCATTCCTTACTCCCTTGAGGAGCCAGTATTGCTGCCAGCCATCTCCTCTTTCAGATCCTGACTTGCCTGATCTGTGTTCTGGAAATATTGTGGGGTGATAATGGGGCAGCACTGGGCTTTTCCTGAGTCCCTGGGACATTTGAAGAATGCTTGTAAAAGGTTGGTGAAAGGTAACCTTTTGCCAGGGGACTTCAATTCACTGTATAAGAGTCTGCAGAACCACTGGAAATATTTTAAGGTTAAAAAAGGGTGGAAATTGTTAGCAAATAATGAACACAAGGAACTTCGTAAGTCAGTGCATGAAAGCTACTGGTCCTGCACACGTCAGGTCCCCATCATGGCACTCATGAACAACTCCCACTTTTCTTTTCAAGTCTTTGGCTGCCTGTTGGAAGGCTGTGCTGAGCCTCATGGCTCTGGTGGTTAGAAACCTCCTGACTGTTTCAGTGCTAAATGTATTTTATGGCCAGCGTGCGCACATTTGCTCTGTGCCAACATCGTCCTTTAACTTAAATGGCCCTTCTTCTTCTCTGATGTTTACTCTCTGGATGTATTTATAGACAACAAACATAACCCCTCTGAGCTTTCATTTAGCTGAATGAAACAGGCCAAATCTTTTCTTCTTTTTTTTTTTTTTTTTTTTTTTTGTATTAAAAACTCTTTATGCTCCGCTCTTTGAGTTTTTCCTTAAGCACATCACCAGGACAGTATGCCACATCTTTCAGGGTCTTACCAAGGCCTTGGATGATGGTATTAGAGCTTCCTCATCTCTAGTGGAAACTCCTTGCCCAATTATCTATAAAGTCCTTGCCCAATTATCCAAGAATTTGTGATAGCTTTTTACCCAGGTCCTTCCCATAGGAGGCTATATCCGTACCTAGTGCAGATTTAGTTTATTTATCCTCCACTGTTGTTCCTAGCTGTGGGGCTGCCAGTTGGTGGCGCTTCCAATCTTTCCCCTTGTTTGACTGATTTTTTTTCACCCAATTTCTGTTATTCCAGTCCTCAAGGTAATTCAGCTTTTGCTTTTCATGATATTTCAAACCTCCTCTGTGTTAACAATACCATTGTGCTGCCTTCTCCTCAAAGAACCTTATTTGTTATCTTCACTTGGTTCACGCTACAACCTGCTGTTGTCTCCCTCTTAGCAAGCTCCTTCCTCACTTTTCAGCTCTTTTACCCATTTCCGCCAGTTTAACAGCTTCCCACACAGTGCCGTTTCACATGCTTCGTTGAACTCTAGATGGAGAGAAAGTTAGGGATACCACCAAACGAGAGTGGAGCATACAGACTCTGGGAGGCCTGTGCTGTGTTTTATCTCTGCTAATTTTAAAATGCATCTTTTGATACCTTCCTCACCTTTGCCCCACTCCCACTCCCCCCCATCCCCACTCCCGCACTGAACTTGTTCTAGTGCCTGGATGATCTAGTGCCTAAATAATGTACCCAGATTTCTTCTTAATGTATTTCAGAAGGGGCAAATGTGTGTTTAAATTTGATTTCTCCACCACATTCCAAATTTTTGTTCTATGATGATTATCCCCACTAGGTTGGAGATGTCCGTGAGTCTGGGAGGCTTTGTGAGTTTAGGCTCCACTTTGAGTGAGATAGCACATTGAATGATTCTGTGGGCTGCCCTGCCTTTGCTTTAGACTTGTTACCATCTTAACCTTATGAAATTCAACAAGGGCAAGTGTAGGGTGCTGCACCTGGGGAGGAATAACCCCATGCACCAGTACAGGTTGGGGGCTGACCTGCTGGAGAGCAGCTCAGTGGAAAGAGACCTGGGAGTCCTGGTGGACAACAGGATGACCATGAGCCAGCAATGTGCCCTCGTGGCCAAGAGGCCAATGGCATCCTGGGGTGCCTCAAGAAGAGTGTGGCCAGCAGGTCGAGGGAGGTCATCCTCCCCCTCTACTCTGCCCTGGTGAGGCCGCACCTGGAGTACTGTGTCCAGTTCTGGGCTCCCCGGTTCAAGAAGGACAGGGAACTGCTGGAGAGGGTGCAGCAGAGAGCTACCAAGATGATTAGGGGATTGGAACACCTCTCTTATGAGGAAAGGCTGAGGGATTTGGGTCTCTTCAGTCTGGAAAAAAGACGGCTGAGGGGGCATCTTATCAACACTTACAAATACTTAAAGGGTGGGTGTCAGGAGGATGGGGCCAGGCTCTTTTCAGTGGTGCCCAGCGACAGGACAAGAGGTAACGGGCACAAACTTGAGCATAGGGAGTTCAACCTAAACATGAGGAGGAACTTCTTTCCTTTGAGGGTGGCAGAGCCCTGGAACAGGCTGCCCAGAGAGGTGGTGGAGTCTCCATCTCTGGAGACATTCAAAACCCGCCTGGACGCGTTCCTGTGCAACCTGCTCTAGGTGACCCTGCTCTGGCAGGGGGGTTGGACTAGATGATCTCCAGAGGTCCCTTCCAACTCTATGATTCTATGATTCTGTGAAAGCTTGGCAGGGTGTTCATGCAGGATGCTCCAAAGTAATTTTTTTTTTAAATTTTCTCTCTCTTCAGTTTACTGTCTAGCACCTCAAGATTTTATTTCTTTATCCTTCTATTTACATAACAGGGAAGCTCTTTTTCTTGTTAATCTTTTGTGCAGTGTAGCTCTGCTTGACTCTTGGTAATTCTCACTTTGCTGTCCAAGTCTTGGCCATATTTGTGGGTGATGTTTTCTTCAATTCTTGCTCTTCTGTTTCCATGTGCTTCATTTCACCCTCTTCTCTGCATCATAGGTTGGTCCTGGCTGACTGCCAGCGCTCTTGTCTTCAGGATTTTCCCCTCTGATGACAGATCTTTCTTTTTTTTTTTTTTTTTTTTTTTAATAACTGACTCCTCTGTTATGGAAATCTGTCCCTCTTTGCTGGTTTAGAGGTGGATTTCCGGTTCTCTCCCTTATTGTTCTTGTGCATTTTCTATATAGGTTTTTTCCTTCATACAGCCTCTTTTTCTCTTTCTCTCTCCTGTTAGGCTTGCTGCTCCTTTCTTCCTGGCTATCCCATCTACTTGTCCTGCTTAGTTCTCCTCCTCATTATCTGGGTGCAAACAACATGTCAGCTCTAGTGGGAGTATCTCATTCCTCCAGTGGAAGTTTGTCTTTGCTGCATCTTTTTTGCCCTTTGCATTGACCAGTGCTAAAGATCTATCTTGTTCTGTATATCTCCATGCATGTTCTCCTTCCCTTTCTTTTCTTCTGCTATGGCTACATATTCCTACTTGAATTCAAGGTGCTTTTCTCAGGGATTTTTTTTTTTCCGAGAAAGCTGTAAAGGATGCTCAGCATGCCTCATCCTTCTCATCTGCTGTTGACGTCTACAGTTTTTCAGGTCTTCCCATTACTGTCATAATTTCAGATTTTTCTTTCCTGCCTTCATCTTCAAAAGCATGAAAGAACATCCCATTGCACTTACAACTTATTATTTTCTGTTTGCTGGATCCCTTCATTCCTGACTATTGACTATTTAAATTCCTCACTCAGTTGTCAAGCTAATACTTTTTTTTTTTTTTTTTGCTTCAGTTGCTATCTTAGAATGGTATCTCATGTCCCAGAACCTCTTTTGTGTCTTGCCTTTGGGAATAGAAGCATGTGAAAAACAAGTGAAAGTCTTGTCTTTTTTTTGTATTAACACTGGGTTATTATTACTGGCTGTCTTGTACCAGAGCTGGGGTTATCAACATTTATGGCAAAAGCTTTGTAGCTATGTGCAATCAACCCTTAGAAAGATTTGGATTTGCTATTTCCTATTACTTGAAGGATGTTCAAGTTCTTTATGTCTATTCTTGGTGAGATGGTGATATTAAACTTTGAACTAGAATGGGGAAAGAAGCTCATATAGATCAATAGAAACTGGTTAGGCAAGATCCCAGTGTGCTTGAATTACAGTTCTTTCCCTAAATCTAATCCTACTGTCTTTCAACATGGGACTGTGTTTTAAGTGAACTATCCTTGCTATCATTTGGTAGGCAGTGGTCCGCTCAGATGGCAATAATCCTGGATAAAGTTGCAGCTTTCAAAAATGGAATGCTCTACAGATAATTCTTTTTTCTTGGGCAGGAGAAAACCCAGCTGCAGTCTTGGAGCTGACAGCCAGGAAAGACCAATTGATACGAGTCCATCATGTGCACTGACTATGCCTTAGAGGAAAAGAAATGGTTTTAAGTGCATGGAACCCAGCACAAAACCCATTTCCTATTGGAGTCACAGGCGATTGGACACTTAAATGTAGGAGATGCTGGTACTACGTCGATATAGACTGCTGTAAGGGGCTCTGAAGTAGCCTCCAGTCCTTACCACATTCTCAGGGAAGTGCTGAGCTAATTTGTCTCTAAGAAGCTCTCAAGGCACAGCAAGGTGGGCTGAAAATACTGAAAAGAAACAGTTACCTCTGACTCTTTACTGGTGGGTGTGGACTGACTCTCCTTTCCCCTGATAAGGCTCTTGCTAAATCAGAATCCTATTCTGTATCCCACCGTTACCATTTAGAGAAAAAACGTCTTTGGGTGGTGGGTTTGATTTTTAATTTTTCTCTTCTCTTAAGCCTTCCCTAACAACAACTGCCTTCTCTGAGCCTGAGACAGCTTCCTTGTCAGTCCCAGGCCAGGTGCCTGTGCTGATAAACAATCGTTTTCCTGATGCAGCACATCAGGCGGTGGTTTTGTGAGGTGTCTGGACCAGAAGCCACATCTTCCTTGGTGACCTAGAACAGGACTGATGTGCTGACAGAGACAGGCTAGTGTTTCTTGGCCTCTTTGCCCACTTGATCTCACCGGTGGGTACATTTTCTGTGAGCCTGTGAAGAAGGTTCTTGGCCACGGAGCACAGCTGGGTGGTCAGGCCCGTGCTCTCTCTGTGGGACACGGCTGGAAGGAGGAAGGTGGTGGGTGTCTTTCAGCGAGTGAGTGCGGGGGGAGAAGGGCGTCCAGCACAGGCCCTCATGGGTGCTCTCAGGGGGATGCTGTGAGCACAGTTGGCACTGTCCGCTTTTGCCTTCATGCATATCTAATATGTTTTTTCTTTAAATCTTCATCATGGTGCTCCACATTATACGTGCTGTTTGTAGCTATTAAACATACTTGTTTTGAGATAACTCTGCAATATGGCACAGACATAATTAGGTATAATTAACTCCAATTAACTATATTAAGTTTTGCAACACTTCTCCTGCCATATTCTGAAGCTGGCTTTAAAAGGTTTTGTGACTAACAAACCCACATTTGCAGGTTCGAGTTATACAAACTCATTCATATTCCAGGTGTTCCTTTTTTCATTTCAGTACTGTGCTTTTGAATGCAATTATTGGTTGTTCAGTTGTCTGCATAATTGACTTGCAGCCTGGAGGACTCTTTCCCTCTGAGTGCCGGATCCTCATAGTGTGTCTTTGGTGCTCTTCATATGACATTTCTGGGGAGCTGCTGATCATGATGGCATCTCAGTGCTCAGACAAACACCTTACCTTGCCAAAGCTAGTTAGGTGACGACACGCTATGTTTGACAAAGGATAAGTGCCTTTGGTGAGTATGGTGAAGAACACTTCACCTTACTTATTTAAACACTGAGCCAAAATTTTGGCTTTTATTCTTTTTAAAGTCTGCTTCTCCCTAATTTTTCCTTTTACTATTAATTTCGTGGTTGCTTTTGTTGTTCTTGTTGGAAAGTGCTCTGAAGTGTCATGCATTAAGAAGTCGTATAAAACAGGTGATTGGTTGAAAGACAAATGCAGTTTGTCAGTAACAGAAAGATGCTAATGCATAATTTATGTGTGAGAAGCATATTGTGATGTGCTGTGGCACCTGCTGGTGCCCAGCACCCCACATCTCCAATGAAGGAAAATTGGCATTTTCCTTTCCAGCTCAGCCTAGCATTTGAAGGTGGTTCTTGGTCCTCTAGATGCTGGGTAGCACATTTCTTAGCATATTGCCTCCTAAAGAAAAGCCGGAAATAGCAAGACTTTTAGTGTGTATTGCAAGGTCTACCCTGTGTCCGGTTCGTGAAAAACATGAAGTGCACGCACAGTAGATGGCAGAAACACTGACATTGGCACAAAAGGGCCTCTCAGTTGGTCTCCATACAAAACAGTTTCTTGACATCTATGAAACAGTTTGTCACTCCCCAGTTTTTCAAGGCTGCATGGATATTAATTTGCTTCAGGTTATAATCAAGCTGTCACTGATTTTAATGGGCCTTGGATCAGACAGGCCTTAGTTTTTATATGGTTTCCATTACAGTGTTAATTAACTTAGCATGCAGATTTAGCTATGAAGCTTAGAGATTTCATTTAGTTTTTATAATTTAATTGCGGAAACATGGCAGTAAATGCAGATGAGAAGTTATGTGCAATTAATATTGACCCAGGACTACTCAAATGTCAGACACTTGTCTCTGAAGACTCACTAGGAAATCCAATGTGTTAAATATTGATTTTGTAACGTGGGGTTTTCAAACAACCTTGGTACTGGCCTATTCTTCTAGAAGCTGTAGTCTTCCTGAAGTCGGGACTGTGTGAAACCTTGATGTCTGCGAGAGCCAATGCTGAAAGTCAGAAAATCCTGTCACTTGGTGATGCTAACAGTAGTGTTATCTCCTGCAACTGTTTTTCAAAAATGCTGAAACAACAAATAGGCAGAATTAACCTCTGCGTGGGTGTGGGTATGTGTCTGTGAGGGCAGGTAGGGGATTATATTTGTGGCTTTTAAAGGAATATAAATTAGAGCATTGATAAACAGCTTGCAGAAATTTTGGGGAATGAAGTGCTCTTATCACAGCAGTTGGTATGCCTTTGCCCAGCCTGAAAGAATCCATGCAATGGTGGGAAGGGGGGTCAGTTTCCATGCTGACCTTGTCCTTGTCATAGCCCACAGACTGAAAGATATGCTGACTATTGTAAGATGTGTTGATATAGTCTGCTGAAATCTCCATCTGTTTTAGAGAAATGGCTCAAAGAGGCACTGGGATTTGTACTGTAAGTGGCAAACACTGCCATATTGAAGAAATGAACAACATATCTCCTGGCAAGATTAGTAGTCACAGGTTTTAGTTAAAACTTTCTAGCTACTGAACTGGGGAACACAGAGCTTGACAGGTTGTGGAAAAGACATTATTGGAAGTGTCCAATAACAGATTGGTCAAGGTTGTTCAGGTAGAACTGGTCCTGCTGAGATGCCTGCTTAGCCTGATTTTCTGAGAGATCAGCACACTGCCGTACTTTTGGTTATAGCTGGTGTTTGATATTTCAAGGAATGAAAAGTCCCCACTCTGCTGTGGGCCTGGTGTGAGTGGAAGAGGAATTATTCTGACCATAGGCATCCTCAGACTTCTTGGATGGCCCATCACCTGCGAACCTTCACATGGCGCTTAACATAGCAGTTTGTGGAAACTGGGAGGGAGGGTGCAAGACCTTGCCTCTTCTGCATCACTTGAAACGTGAAGTTTGAAAGCCCTTTAATTACTGAGGGATGTGTGGCTACAAATGTCATTAATAGCTTAGGCAAAGAGGCAGAAAAAAAAAAGTCCCCGAAATAGTTGCTCAATTTAAATTGAACGTAATGGAGACTGTGCAGGCTGCATCTTCTCTAGGTTCACTGCTCAGCCAGAGGGGAGCAAGTAAGGAAGACAGATTGGAGAGGTGTTTGTGCATTGCAAACTGGAGGGGTTCATTGAGTTCAAAGATGCCCTTAGTCTTGTAGGTCAGCAAAACTTGTTTGTTTAAAAACAGAACACAATCAGAGACAGTGTTAAAAGCATTTCAGCTGTCAAAAAGGGAGAGAGACAACAAATTGCACAGGTAGACTGCTAAACTGCATGCTAAAGGCACAACTGAATGGGCAACCTCAGGGCTGGGCATTTCTGGAACATGTTGCTCAGATCTGTTGTGCATCATGATCTGCACAAGACTTGGATGTTCGACTGCTACTTCTTGCTTCCTTTCTTGCTCACCTGCAACTTTCTCATTGAGGGTACTTGAGTCTTTGGCCTGCCTTGGGAAGCTCTGTGTTGCAGACAACAAAGACTGTGTGCACACTGTAGCTGCTTCACCTGCTTGAGGGCATCTTGCTGTATTGAGTTACGTGTAGTGACTCAGAGGCCTTTCCCTTGGTGGAACACAAAAGTTCACTTGCGGTCCATCAGCTTATGTAAAAGTTTGAACTATTTTTGTTCAAGTGCATTGCTGTACATTTTTAGACTAGCTAAACTTCATGTACACACCGTTTGCCAAGTCCACCACTTTGCTACATCCTGTGAGGGTATCAAAATCCCTCTGAAGCTTTTAGGGACTGCAGTGGTGCAGAGTGCTCTGTGAACACAGCCATATTGCTTGTGCATCCAAATGTCAGGGGGAAAACTGCTAATTTGTGCATGGCATAATTCCCACTTTCTAAAAGTTACTAAAAATATAGAAAAAGTCTAACTCAGGAACTACTGCTCAGATTTGGAGTGTATTGAAATAGACTAGTGTAGATCCTTATAGATTGCCGTAGTTAAAACCCTCATGATGTAAGTGTATTGGGTCTTATCTTTGCTGTTATACAGAGGGAAAGCTGTACATAGCTCTGCCTTTTCTTGGTTATCCTCTACTCCACTTCATGCCATTGTCCATTTTGCTGTGCTTTAATTCCTGGGTCTGTTTTGTCAGTTCATAGAATCACAGAATGGTTAGAGTTGGAAGGGAACTTAAAGATCATCTAGTTCCAACCCCCCTGCCATGGGCAGGGACACCTCCCACTAGACCAGGCTGCTCAAAGCCTCATGGCCTTGAACACTTTCAGAGATGGGGCATCTACACCTTCTCTGGGCAGCCTGTTCCAGTGTCTCACCACTGTCCCAGGAAAAGAATTTCTTCCCAATATCTACTCTAAGTCTACCCTCTTTCAGTTTGAAACCGTTACCCCTTATCCTGTCACTACACTCCCTGATAAAGAGTCCCTCTCCTTCTTTCCTGCAGGCCCCCTTTTGGTACTGGAAGGCTGCTATAAGGTCTTCCTGGAGCCTTCTCTTCTCCAGGCTGAACAACCCCAACTCTCTCAGCCTGTCCTCATAGCATAGGTGCTCCAGCCCTCTGATCATCTTTGTGGCCCTCCTCTGGACTCGCTCCAACAGGGTCCATGTCCTTATTTTGGGGGCTCCAGAGCTGGATGCAGTACTTCAGATGGGGTGTCACCAGGATGGAGCAGAGGGGAAGAATCACCTCCCTCGCCCTGCTGGCCATACTTCTTTTCTTGCAGCCCAGGATGCAGTTGGCCTTCTGTCCAAATGCACATTGGCCAGTCATGTTGAGCTTCTCTTCAATGAATACCTTCAAGTCCTTCTCCTCAGGACTGCTCTTAATCCATTCTCCACCCAGCCTGTATTTGTGCTTGGTATTCCCGCGACACACATACTGGAACTTGCATTTGGCCTTGTTGAACTTCATGTGGTTTGCATGCGCCCACCTCTCAAGCCTGTCCAGGTCCCTCTGGATGGCGTCCCTTCCCTCCAGTGTGTTGACCACACCACACAGCTTGGTGTCATTGGCAAACTTGCTGAGGGTGCACTCAATCGCACCGTCCACATTATGAACAAAGATGTTAAACACCACCAGTCTTGGTCCCAGTACCAACCCCTGAAGAAGCCACTCTTCACTAGTCACCACTTGGACATTGAGCCATTGACCACAACTCTTTGAGTGTGGCCATCCAGCCAATTCCTTAACCACTGAGTGGTCCATCTGTCAAATCCATGTCTCTCCAATTTGGAGATAAGGATGTCATGCGGGACTGTGTTGAACGCTTTGCACAGATCCATGTAGATGCTGTCAATTTGCTCTTCTGTTATCAACCAACACTGTTACACCATTGTAGAAGGCCACCAAATTTGTCAGGCATGATTTGCCCTTAGTGAAGCCATGTTGGCTGTCACCAACCACATCCTTGTTTTCCACGTGCCTTAGCATAGTTTCCAGGAGAATCTGCTCCATGATCTTGCATGGCACAGAAGTGAGACTGGCTGGTCTTCCTTTTTTCCCTTTTTAAAAATGGGGGTTATGTTTCCCCTTTTTCAATCAGTGGGAACTTCACTGGACTGCCATGACTTCTCAAATATGACGGATAGTGGCTTATCAACTTCATCTGCCAGTTCCCTCAGGACCCGCAGATTATCTCATCAGGTCTCATGGACTTGTGCGCCTCCCGTTTCCTTAGATGGTCTTGAACCTGGTCTTTTCCTACAGTGGGTGGTTTCTGATTCTCTCAGTCCCTGCCTTTGCCTTCTGTGACTTGGGCGGTGTGGCTAGAACCCTTGCTGGTGAAGACCGAGGTCTTGTCCATGTCCTGAGTGACTAGGTCTCCTGTTTCCTTTTGGAGAGGGACATCCCTAGTCTTCCTTTTGTCAGCTACATACCTGGAGAAGCTTTTCTTGTTGCCCTCGATGTCCCTCGCCAGATTTAATTCTACCTGGGCTTTAGCTTTCCTAACTTGATCCCTGTCTGCTTGGACAATTTCTCTGTATTCCTCCCAGGCTACTTGTCCTTGCTTCCACCCTCTGCCAGCTTTCTCAGAGCTCCTGAGAGTCACCTCTGTGTCTTTTTCCACGAAAACTCCTAAACCTGATTCAGTCTCCCTGAACCCGTCTACCAGGCTTCTGGACACACTTATTTCATTAGGGCTGCTGGATGCTTGAAACATTTCCTCTTTCTTCTTTCCCTTTCCTAACCTCTGTTCTTAAAGTGCAACATTATGACTACAGGAGCCATCCTTCTATGTTGGGAAGGAGCTTCACACATACTTGTATTTTTTCTGTGCCTAAACTCCCTCAGAAGAAAAACAGGAATATCTGCATGGTCTAGGATTTTGGGTTTTTTAAATAATTTTTTTTATTACACTGGAATTGTTACTAGATATGCCTTCCTGTAAAAATGTTTTCCAAATGTCTGGTTTTCTATGAATTAATTTGGCTGTTGCTCCCCGCTGTGTCCCAGGACACTTTGAACATGAGAGTTTTTCTCAAGAGTTTTATCCTGCTGTGAATATTTATATACATCAAGTTGCAATAAACCCAAACAATTTTCTCATTAGCAATGCAGTCAGCAGAAGTCAAATAATTTCTCCCGTGGCTGTGTCAGGGACACCATGCACTTGAAGTAGGGGAGAGGAAAAAAGGTTTTGAAAAAAGAGGACTCAAGATTAATATCACACACTCTAATAGAAGTTTTTAAATTAGCCCTTTCATATTTATTGTATTAATTTACTTTAGTGACATTCGGTATTGGAGCATGAGGTATGCACGTCCGTGCATGCGGCATGCATAGGCAGAAGGATTTAACAGTACCCGTTCATATGAGGAGTACCTGAACCAGAGCATGGCCCTGAATGAGGTTTGGTGAAAGCAGCCCTAAAGGGCTTCCAGGTGGATCTCCCTAAAAGCTGAAGTGTACCTGGTTTTAGAGAGGTGTGTGTTCAACTGACCTGGGGCTTCACTCTGGGAATCTTTGTTGCAGAGTTTAGAGCAGGCTTTTGGATATGCACCTTTATGCTGGAGGAAAGCACTCATAGCTTTGGCCACTGGAAGAAGGAGGAGCTTGCAGTGGTCTTTGCTCCCCATGTCTTCAGCTGGGCTGAGCAGAGCCCTAGTGTCTGTAAAACTCTGAACCTGGGTTTCCTAACAGTGAAGGGCTTGTGGATGACAACAGACGCTGCTGCTAGACTGAAGGTCTGCGTGCTCCCAGTTCCGTTGAGGCTGTGGGGAAGTCAACAGCTTCCCCTGTTGGTGTTCTGCACCTGGCAAAGACCTACCATCCCCCCCAGGTCAGTGCTGCAGGGGATGCAGAGGTGGGGTGTTTCTGTCAGGGGAATTTTGGAGGAGGAAGGGGAATGAAGGAAACAAGTCATGGCATTAACAGGGAAAAAAGGCAATAGCCACCAGTGGTCTGTGGCACTGATAAAGGTGGCACAGTAACTGAACCAGCAAAACTATCATGACTAACTTGGATGCTAGTCACTCATTAGTCGGTGTCTTGTTCCCATCCTGCTAATGCAGACCAGTAGTTCAGAGACAACTGGAGATGCAGCATTTGCGTGTGGGTGAAGTGCATAGTTTTCCTCCAGGGGAGCATATGAGCTTCACAGAGCAAATAGAAGCTGGTTGTATATTTCCTTTTTACCTCTCAAAAAGGTGATAGGGTGGCTGCTGGTGCTTTTGCTTGGGTGCAGCTCTTGAGACCTGTGTTTGTTGCTACAGTAGGGCACCTGTTTCTGTCCTGTTAGTGTGTCCATCACCATCACCGCAGCATCAGATCTTTGGCATACGCAAAGAACAGGGCTAATATCTGTTGCGTGTGGATCTTCCCTTGTTCTGTTCCCTGGTGGGGAGATCTCTGTGGTGGTTTATTAAATAGCTGATGTTCTATGTGCTGTTTCCTCTCCAGTGAACTCAAGCAGTGGAGATGGAGTTTATAAAAGAGATAGCATATTTTCCCCTGTTGTTTGTCTCACACTGTGCCCATTTGTAAGTATTTAGCATTGACAGGCTCTACAGATGTGCCATTATTTCCTTTAGATGAAATCCCGCAGTCAAAACCTCACACTTGCTCCCTCTGTGTTGCAAGAGCCTTCCTGCCACAGTAGCGGTGATGTGCAGGGGATATCTCATCTCCAGAACCGCCTCTCCTCAAAAGTTGGGGCAGACAAGCAACTCTATGGAGCAGAGCAGGCATTCCCCAAGAACATTTTTGGTTTTGTTTCCCTTCCAGCAAAAGGATATACTAGTAGCCCTTTGAAGCTCACTTCTTTTTATATCCATTTTGCTCATTCACACAGGCACTGCCATAGTAGTCACCGAGTTAAACCCACTGATCGATGAGTGTGCTGAGCTTGCAGGGGAAATGCTGTCCATTTGGAGTCTAGTGCAAATATGGAGGAATAATTCTAGGATTTTTTTCAGTGATGCAATTGGTCCTTTTTGCCTGGACGCTGTGCCTGTGTCGCAGCTGTCATGGTCTGGGGAGCGTGCAACACAGCTTAGAGCTACGATGATGGGCATCTGCATGAGTGATGTACATTTCTATCTCAGATTTTGTTTCCTAGTGGGAATCCAAGTGGGACTGGGAACTGAAATAAGAGGTGAACAAGGGATGTGATAAAAAGAGGGAAAAAACTGTACTGAGGGGACCTGGGGATGCAGGGAGGGGATGAAGTGGGGAAAGGCAGGCAGTTTAGCTAAGAAATGTGCTACTGAGAGTGACAGGCACATGATTTAGTATTTAGTGGTGAGCAGAGGGTGCTGGAAAACTGACTTTCTACATGTGGAAAGAGAAGTTACTTGGCATCAGTGTTTGTCCACTGTATATTCAGAATAAGCTGCTTGCTAGGTCTGCTTTTACAGGTTCATGAAGGTACTCGGGAGCTGGAGCTGGTCAGAAAGAGGCGTGGATCTGGACCTGAGGCTGCAGGGTCAGAAACGTCAGAGTGCCTTGATAGCTGTCCTGGACTCTAAACTGCATATAGGGTTCAGTCTTTTTCAATTTGGAGACTATTAGAAAAAGATGGAAGTCACCCTCCTCACCTTCTGCCCTGTGTTTGAGCATTCCTTGCTCTGTGTGCAAAAGCAGACTGGTTCTTGCAGAAGGGGAAGGCAGATAGCAGTATTTTCCAGATGAAGCCCAGGAAATGGGAAGAGGCCAGCTGAAGGGCTGGTTGGAAACGCAGGCTGCGGTAAGGATCTGCACCAGCGAGTGCGTCTGCAGAAGAGAAGTGGGAGGAGTACCATGAGGTCACTGCCCAGAAGGCAAAAGGAAAATCAGGGTGCACTGAGAGAAGACCAAAGAGTGGAACAAGCAAACCTGCCATACGGAAGCCCCTAGTGCAGTTCTTGGGTCCCTGTTCATTGTAGAGAGAAACAAACTGGAGGTCCTTCAGAGGGCAGCTGTGAAAATGAGAGGAGTTTGTGAAATAAGAGAGAGCTTGGGCAGTCAGATGTGCTCAGCCAGGGGAGGAAGACAAGACAACCATGTTCACCCATACATAAAAGGCTGCTGCAAAGATAAAAGAGTTAGACGAATTATTTTCAGTCATTGGCAAAGGCTATTCAAAGAAAATGGATTTTGAGGGCCAGCAAGGAAAATCATTGAAATACTCCAGTGAAACTTCTAACCTGCCAAGTTTTAGTTCTCTTGAAGCAGAAGGAAAGGATTTCAGTGGGCATGGGATCAGCAGTGTAACGAAGAATACAGCTGGCAATTAGGCCCAGCTGTGCAATAGCCAGTGGGCCCACCTTTCAGATTAGAGAGTTTGCAGGGAAGAGCTGAAATAAGCTGCCGTGTGAAGGGATGCTTTCCTCACAAAGATCCTGGCAGAGCCCCAGATCTCAGCCCCTGCCTTTCCAGAAGAAAGTACAGCTGCTGCAGTTACAGAAGGGCTCTTTTAAAATGGTGAAGGAGAAGTCAGCTTTGCTTTTATTTTTGTGACTGGATTAATGGAGAAGGTGGTGATATGTACTTTAGTCCAGTTTACGAATGCAGTAGCTACACCTTGTCACTCTATATGGATTTGTGCTATGCATGTCACTGTGGTATAGTGCAGATGAGTCAAACAATATGGAGTGCGGAAAAGGAGTTGTCTGCAGAACATTTCCACCTGGCCTATACATTCCCCAGAAACGCCAAAGCATATGGGGGAATGGTAGAAAATCAAGGTCTTGGACTGCAGCATTGGACTCCAGGGTCCGCCAGGGTGCTGCGTGTGCACCTCCTTCCTTCTCACACTCTGGTGAATACAAGAAAATAACTGTGCAAAACTTCTGAAGGCAAATTTACCTGAATTGCCAAACCAAGGTGTTAACAGCTAACACCTCTGGATGCAGTGGGTTGACTCCAGCTGTATGAATGCAAATTCTAGCCAGACAGAGAAAGTCAGCTGTAAGAGCAAGTTGTAAGTGGTAAATCTAAATGAAAGATCCAATTAATCCTCGCCTGTATATCTTAGTAACTTCTGCTGAATGGTTTGTGACAAAAATGCTGGAATATTAAACCAGGACTTTGATGTAAAATGCATTTCCTATCTCTGATAAGTAGAATTTCAAGATAGATTCTGGTATTCTTGCTTATATTTGGTAATATTTTTTTTGTTTCATGTAAATCCATTTGTTTGCTAAGAGACAGATTACTGTATAAAGGTCTGACCGTATACTATGGAAAAATTATAGTCTGGTTTTTCTTACACCTAACTCTGGCCCCATCTCCATTTTTGGCATGCATTGTAATTTATTCTTGAATATTGCATTAGGCCTGTTGACATGTCAAACCGGATACATAAGGCCATTTTCATATGGTCTTTGTTTATTTGATCAAGCACTTGATCTAGTACTTGAAATTTCTTGCCCACATGGCCTCTTGGAGTATTTTGCTGACAACTAATTCACTCAATCTGGTGTGCAATAATTGTTTAGCACTAAGCTTCATATTTTCATCTGGTCCAAGGTTATTTTCCCCCTTGCTTTCTGCCTCCCTTCATTGGCAGCAGTTTTCACCCCAGCAGAAGGATGCTGCGTGGAAGGCATGCCTCCTGCAGATACCCTGTGGGTACCTCTTTCTTGACATTAGCTATAAACTGTGGCAGCAGGAGAGCATGTACACAACCCATTCAGCCACCCTCGTCAGCTGGCAGAGGGAAAGGAACAGAAACCTGCAACCTGCAGCCACTCCAGTAATCCTGCACCAAACCACAATGTGAGGAGAGCCTGCTGCCCACTCTAGGGTAGGTTACTGAGTCTGCAGGAAACCTTATTGCGTAGAGAAGAGAAACTGGCACAGTAACTGGAAATTAAGTGCATTGTCCTTACATCAGAGGGTAAGAAGTGTTTGTATGTGTCTGTATAATCTAGCGTAGCAGCATGCAGCAGCCTGACCTCTGCACTGATTTTGCAGTTGGGCGTACATCACCAGAGCCTATTCTTAATTTCCACAGAAGAGCGTAAGGGGAGAATGAAGATGCGTTAGTCCCACAGAAAGCGTGCAGTCACAGTGAATAATGAGTGATGTCTCTGCAAGTAGCCCTGCAGTCCTTTATGAGGTAACGTGGTCTCTTTGACGTCAATGGGAAGTTTGCTTCCACAAATGCTAAACAGGGACTGCAGGACTTGGTTTCGTGGGGTTTTATGAAGCACAGCTGTCAGAGCCACTGAAAGAAATCAGGATGTATTTCACTGGCAGCCCTCCTGGTGTATCTATTCATGGTGCTTTTTGCTGCCACCTTGGTTTACTGCTTTGCTTCTCTGGTGTATATTTTTGTGTTCACACTCTCCAGTCAGTTTTTTTTCACCTACTCTGTTAAGGCCGTGAAGTGGGGGATTAGGCAGGTTTGTTCTTCAGCAGCTTCGCTCTGAGTCACTCCTGCAGGAAATGCAGGCAGGCATACACTTTTGGGAATTCAACAGGGTGCCAACCTGCTGCCTTCCTGTTCAATTTGTGTAGAAGCGCACTGTTTATAACCTTTGCTTGTAGTACAACCCCAAAGCTGGTAACACCCAGTTGTGTGTTTGTGCTGCTCTGGAGGGTCAGTTGTATTGGTTTTTGTCTCCCTGTGGGGGACAAGGTCATGAAAGCGCAGGGGAAAACACACCTCTCAAACAGAAAAGGCTGAGGGCTTAAGAGAAATGTGTGCTTTTGGACAGCAGGGCTTTTGGTGGAATTACATGGTGCGATAATGCATAACTCTTTAAGAAAGGCAGTGGGTACAAGAGAATAGACAATTTCACCCACCCATTTGGGATATCATCATGAACCCAACTGAGTTTTCCTGCCTGGCACCTTCCAATTATATCCCACTTGATTTACTTGTTTAGTGATGAACTTCACTTCCAAATCAGGGTGATGTTCACATTCTCTTTGATAGGTTGTTATAGGTGTCTTTGTTTGGGGAGGCCGATTTTAGGCAAATCCTCCCTCTCCCCTCCCCATAGCATCTCCTTTCAAGCTGGGAACTTCCCATGACCCCAGCAAACAACTTTCACCCATTTGTAAACACTGGGAAAAATTTCTCTGACCTTGTCCTAAAGCAAATGTCGGGGATGAGCAAAACATCAGTGTGCATATCTGTGCGTGAAGAGAAGGGACGTGAGGTTGAAGCCAGCAGCAGTCCTAAGACCTGTCTTAAATTTATGAAATGCATTTTCAGAGTTGGGGATAAAGGCAGTTATTTGCAACGCAAGGGAGGTTCACGGGAGAGCGATCTGTTTTGGGGCATGGAGCTGTCACGGATTGGTGATTTAGATTGCTTAAAGAACCACAGTCAAAGATGTCAGCAAAACAGTTTTAATATGATTTTATAAAAGTGTCACTTAACAAAGTTCAATGGCGAGGTTGAGTCTACTAATTACTGCATGGAAAACATACAAAGCAAAATTGAGTTACACTCGAATTAGAATGATTGACAGAGAGACTGGGGACACAAAGGGCAAAGGAGGCCCTCCTGTTGAATCATGATGTTCAGAATGTACCCCGTTGCTTTCTAAACTCCTTCTCAGGGCAGAGCCTAGGTATGGCTGAATCCAGACTTAGTCCCAGACTCGGTCAACAGTTTATGTCTAAAGGAAGAAAGAGTAAGGAAGACTCCCCCATTGAGTTACAAGGTTCAGAATGGACCCTCTTGCTTTCTAAACTCCTTCTCAGAGAGGAGTCTAGTGTGGCTGGATCCAGACTCGGTTACAGACTTAGTCAACAGTTTATGTCTAAAGGATTGTGTATGTTTCATTAGCGTCAATTCAGCACCCAATCAATGTTACCAAGGCAAAATCAAAGTTATCATACTACAGGATTATGCGCAATATTGGTCACTTACCAAAGATCTGCCATTTGTAAAGTTCTCTCTGCCTTGAGGAGCAGCCTTGAGAGGCGTCCAGCTCAAGGGAGATCACCGCCATGCAGCCACGCTGCCTAGCTGGGACAGCTCAAAAAAGGCTAACTTGGGCTGTCATATTTACGGGATAAAGTGGTTGGCTCGTGGTCAAATCACATATGATAGAAAGATAAGCATGAGACTCTTTGTACCCACAGCTTTCTTTGTTCTTTGGTAAATGAATCTTGGAAAAGCCACCTTCATATGTCGATCACATGATCAGTGACCCAAGTCCATATGCATGGATGCTCATTGTGTCACTCTGCTCCTTTTTGGGTTTTCAGAGAACAGATTGAGGTGTTCTTGGCCCGGCTCTGGATCAGGCCTTTACGTCCTTTGGAGCCTGTGCCAAACTGCTGCTAGTTTGGTCAAGGGGTCAAGTGCATTATCACAGGAGCCCCATGGGGAACATGGTGCCTGAGGAGAAGCCCTTGTCTAAGTTCACCTGAAAGTTGCAGTGATGCTGGTGGGTGGAGGGAAGCATGCAGAGGAAGAGCAGTGGCCAGCACCAGCCACTTTTCTTGCAAGACTTACAAGGCAGGGAGCAATGCTTATCACATTTCAAGTGGGCTGTGACTGAACTTCCCAGGTAGTGAGGAGGGCACGGTGGTTTGGCTTTTTGGTATCTTCTGTGCTTTTATAGCTTCTGTGCAGACCTACAGCTGCATTTATGTCACTTCCCGCCCTCCTCTCTCCACCCCCATCCCAATTTCCTGTAGTGTAGTGCTGGGGAGGGGGTTATGCTTTCTGTATTCATTCCTTTATTTTAATGGAAGACGGGAATAAGGAACATGCTGGTTTGTTGCCACCTGGCATTCCTTTCCTGGTGGATTGTGGTTATTTCTGTAATATCACACTCGTTGGTTTCACAGTTTCTGAACACTGCTGTTGTTATGGAGCACCACCAGAAACTTGTCTTCCTATGCTAGAGCAACCTGAGTACTTGGGCTTGTAAATACCATCCGTTTCACCAGTGTGACAGCTAGAAAGATTATTTGTCCAAAGACCCATGGGAAATAAGTGACAGGAGGAGAATAAATCTGTGCTTGTCTTTGAATTACTACCTCACCATATAACCAATTAGATTTCTCCTAGGTGAGTTCCTTACCCTGTTTTGTTTTGTTTTTTTATTTGATTTAGCCGTATATAAAACCTTGTATCACATCAGTCATTTTCACTTGTGCTGCGTAGTAGTTTTTGAGCCTGTAGGCCTCAGTTTTTTTCAGACACATGGGAAAAATCCTGCCACTTCTAGATTTGCAATGAAGTTAAGGGACAGAGAGATGAAGTGAAGATCACGTTTTGATGCTGAATGCAGTGTTTGGGAATAACTGTTCTGAGTCTGGCCACCCTGACTGAAATACTGCCCTGTGCAAGGGAAGAGGGGCTGGAGATAAGAGGCCAAGACTCCAGCCTGAAGTCATTGTGTGTGTGGGATGCTGATGTCCTGGGGTATGAAAATCACTTGCAGGCTATCAAACACACTGGAGCACACAGTGAGTGAATGAAGGGGTGCTGCTTTGTGGTGGCATCCCTCTGGTGTCTTACTGCCTGAGTACTCCCTTGCCAATTAAAGCAATTACAATGGAAAGTGCCAGATTATATGTACCGGTGTGAGAAGATTAGGGAGGAAAATGCTCTAGGGAAGGGCCGGGTCACTGTGGAATATGGTTGCCAACAGGATTTCTCAGGTGGTACATGGGATTCGGGAGAGATGCCAGCCTCTGGCAATTCTGCTGTTTTTCATTACGTTATGCCTTTATCTGAAACAGTTGAGGACCCAACCCGTGTTCTGCAAAGCTAGGTCACCGCTGTCAGAAGACTGTGTGGGTGGTGTGGGTCCTGGCTAGAGTGCTACTGTGTTGATGGGGTTGTCCGGGAGGGTTGAGACAGGAAGAGGTCAGGTGCAGACTGGTGACAGCTGGTGTTGCTAGTGGAGGCTGTGTTATGGCGTCCTATGAGAAGAAAATGTCACATCCTTCCATTTTGGAAGTTTTCTTAATAGGACTAGGTGGTGTGCTATGTTCTTGGTGCCAGTAATTAGGGGAACTGGTACAGACATATACAGACTGGATAATAAACTGATGCTCTAAAAAGCCTCGTTAGTTAAAGCAAGTCTGACCAGAGTTCAGCACAGCTTGTGACGCAGATTCGCTAGAGGGATGTTTTCCTGCGCTTACTGGAGACTCTGTTTGTGTATCTGGTAATCAAGCTGATCTTGGTTGATTTAATGAAGTGTGTAAAGCGGTAAGCTTTCAGTTAGTTTCTAGCAGTGCAATTTTTGTTCTTTGAACTTGCCACAGACTCGTCAGGTCCTGCTTCTGAAGAAAGTAAGGCTGCCTCCCGACGTCCTTTTTCACTGGGCTAAAAACACTGGGCAGATTCTGTGACGATCTAAGGACAAAAGGCAGGATTTTTGGCATGAGTAGTAAGTTTTACTAAATTAGCCAGTATGATGGATAAAACAAAATACATAGCTGTGTACTATCTGAACTTTCAGACACATGACTTTTCTTCAGGTCCACTATAGATGTTAGTGTTTGTTTTCCAGGCTTACTTGATCACAGATAGAAACTGTTCCAGCTCTGTTCTGCAAATTTTTTTTTGTTTGGCTTCTGTGCCTTTTTTTGGAGGTTGGAGGTTTTTTTGCTATTTTTTTCTTCTGAGTTTATCTTTGCTAGAAGTCTTAGTCCCAGACAAGAGTGTAAGATCATGCCAGGCAAGTGCTACTCTATGTGAATATATGCACACAAGGTATTAGAGACAGAAGTGTCACTCCATGTCATGGACAGTCATTCTTCTCGGTGGCTGAATCATTTTTCAAGCTATACTTTAAAACGTACTTATGTGATTGCTCTGCTTTCTTGAGCAGGCCTCTGCAATTTTATGTAGATGAGTTTTCTGCTTTATAGTGGGAGGCACATGAGATGAAGTCTGATGGTTTTTATTTAGGTATTTGTATGCAACTCTGGCGTTTCATTTTGCAAAAAAACACAGGTTATTTTTATACAGAAAAAAATGCATGTTGTTCATTTAAGTGACTGCAGCAATTCTGCCAGCTCAGGCATTAAGAATCCTTTAGTAATACTGAATGTTTTCCAAAGGACAACATAAAGTGACAACATTTACTTCAGCTGCCAGAGCTGAAGTTGTGAAGTTGGCTGTGCTTTTAACCTGAGTTAGTGCATCCTAACCCAACCACCGTCTTAGCTAGTGACTACATCTAGGCCTCTCTTTGCTTTAATATAATTTGTAGTAAGAAGCAAGAACAGATATGTAAGTCAGGAAGAGAGCTGAAATATTTATAGCATAAGTGATAAGAATGTAAGACTTTTACTTTTTCATAATGTGCTCTATGGATCTGTAAGAAACTACACTGGATAAGGGAAGAAAAGTAAATGGTTGATTTTGGGATTTCAGTGTAAAAAGAAGCCACCAGTGGAGTCAGAAAAGGGCCTATGCTGTTAAGCATATTTATAACCGTTATGGCAAAGGAAGTGAATAGTGAGGAGAAAAGTTTGCTGGTAATACTAACCTTATTCAGAATTTTAAAGATAAGGACGGTACCAAAGAAGGATCTCAAGAGACAGAGTGAAGAATAAACAGACAGCTGAAATTCTGTGTAGGCAAATGTAAAGGAATACACATGGGAATGACAATTCTAGCTTTACACATAAAGGACTCTGAGTTGACTGTTTTTACAGAGGTGTGAGATCTTGGGGTTACAGTGGAGCTACGGAAATGTGAGCTCAATGCACAGTAGCAGTAAGCAAACAAGCAAGGGCACAGAACAATATAGCACTGGGTAATACTAGGAAGGGAGCAGGAAACCAAATGAAGAATGCCATTATTTCACTGCACAATTTCATGGTGCTCCCTGGGTAGTCCCTGCCGTGCACAGTCCTGATCAGTGACAGAATAGAATAGTTCAGTGGAAGGGACCTACAATGATCATCTAGTCCAACTGCCTGACCACTTCAGGGCTGACCAAAAGTTAAAGCGTGTTGCGAAGGGCATTGTCCAAATGCCTGTTGAACACTGACAGGCATGGGGCATTGACCATCTCTCAAGGAAGCCTGTTCCAGTGTTTGACCACCCTCTCAGTAAAGAATTGTTTCCTAATGTCAAGTCTGAACCTCCCTGATGCAGTTGTGGACCATTCCCATGCGTCCTGTCACTGGATCCCAGGGACAAGAGATCACCTCTTTTGACTGGTTAGTTATGCTGTATTTGATGCACCCCAGGATACAGTTTGCCTTCTTAGCTGTCAGGACGCACTGCTGACTCATATTGAACCTGCTGTCAAACAGCACCCACAGATCCCTTTCTGCAGGGCTGCTCTCCAGCCACTCTTCTCCCAGTTTGTACTTGTGTCCAGTACTACTCTATCCCAGGTGCAGAATCCAGTATTTATTTTTGTTAAATTTCATGCCATTGATGATTGCCCAAATCTTACAGGGCTTTACAGTCAAAGATGAAAAGGTACAGTAGGTGGTAGTGTGGATGACGAGGAGAAGGCTGAGATACTTAATGCTTTCTTTGCCTCCGTCTTCAATAGTCAGACCAGCTATCCCCAGGGTGTTCAGCCTCCTGACCTGAAACATAAGAATGGAGAGCAGAACAACCCACCCATAATCCTGGAGGAAGTAGCCAATGATCTGCTTCTGCACCTAGATGCACATAAGTCTATGGGGACAGATGGGATTCACCCAAGAGTACTCAGGGAGCTGGTGAGAGAGCTCACCAAGGCTCTCTCCATCATTTATCAATGGTCTTGGTCAACAGGGGAGGTACCAGATGACTGGAGGGTGGCTAATGTGCCGCCCATCTACAAGAAGGGTCAGAAGGAGGATCTGGGAAACTACAGGCTTGTCAGCCTGACCTCAGTACCAGGAAAGATCATGGAGAGGACCATCTTGAGTGAGCTCTCACGGCAAGAGCAGGGCAGCCAAAGGATCAGGGCCAGCCAGCATGGGTTTAGGAAAGGGAGGTCCTGCTTAACCAACCTGATCTCTTTCTATGACCATGTGACCCACCTTCTGGATGTGGGCAAGGCTGTGGACGTTGTCTGTCTGGACTTTGGTAAGGCCTTTGACACTGTCCCCCATAGCATTCTCCTGGAGAAGCTGGTGAATCATGGCATAGACAAGTGTACTCTTCGCTGGGTTAAAAACTGGCTGGATGGCCGTGCCCAGAGAGTTGTGATTAATGGGGTGAAATCCTCTTGGCGGCCTGTCACCAGTGGTGTCCCTCAGGGATCGGTTTTGGGGCCAGTTTTGTTTTATTTCTTTACCAATGATCTGGATGAGGGGATTGAGTGCACCCTCAGTAAGTTTGCAGGTGACACCAAATTTGGTGGGAGTGTTGATCTGCTTGAGGGTAGGAAGGCTCTACAGAGGGACCTGGACAGGCTGGATCGATGGGCCAAGGCCAACTGCATGAGGTTTAATAAGGCCAAGTGCCGGGTCCTGCATTTCGGTCACAACAATCCCAGGCAACGCTACAGGCTTGGGGAAGAGTGGCTGGAAAGCTGCCCGGCAGAAAAGGACCTGGGGGTGCTGGTGGACGGCCAGCTTAACATGAGCCAGCAGTGTGCCCAGGTGGCCAGGAGGGCCAACAGCATTCTGGCTTGTATCAGGAATAGCGTGGCCAGCAGGAGTAGGGAAGTGATCGTGCCTCTGTAATTGGCACTGGTGAGGCCTCACCTCGAGTACTGTGTTCAGTTCTGGGCGCCTCTGTACAAGAGGGACATTGAAGTGCTGGAGCGTGTCCAGAGGAGAGCTACCAGGCTGGTGAGGGGTCTGGAGACCAGGTCATATGAGGAGAGGCTGAGGGAGCTGGGCATGTTTAGTTTGGAGAAGAGGAGGCTGAGGGGAGACCTCATTGCCCTCTACAACTGCCTGAAAGGAGGTTGTAGCGAGGTGGGTGTTGGCCTCTTCTCCCAAGTGAATAATGAACAGACCAGAGGAAACGGTCTGAAGTTGCGGCAGGGGAGGTTTAGATTAGGTATTAGGAAGAATTGCTTTACTGAAAGAGTGGTCAGGCACTGGAACAGCCTGCCCAGGGAGGTGGTTGAGTCACCATCCCTAGAGGTATTCAAGAAACGTTGAGATGTGGCACTTCAGGGCATGCTCTAGTGGCAGAGATTGTAGGTTATTTGGTTGGACTCGATGATCTCAAAGGTCCTTTCCAACCATGAAGATTCTATGATTCTATGAAATACAGAAGAGCTTCTACTAGCTTGGCTTCTTCAGAGTTGGAAACCTGTAAAGTACACAAAAGTCTATGAAGCGATAAATAGCCTGCAGGAAGGAGAAGAGGAAACTCACTCTTTCCTCTGGTCCCAAGGTTAGAGGGCTTGCAATTGACACTAACTAGTAGTGTCTCAGACCAAACAACAAAATATATCTCTCCAAGGGGCTTACACCTGTGGAATTCTTTGTTACAGGATGTTGTGCATACTGTAAGTTTTCATATAGTCTCATAAAACAGCTGGGTAAATGTCCTGGTTCCGGCGGGGATAGGGTTAATTTTTCCTGGTATTCCATGCCATGTGAGCCATGCCCACCCTGAGCTGCCGGGGGAGGCGGCGGGAAGTCGCCGCCCGGAGCGGGCTGGGGCATCCCGGGTCCGGTCGGTGAGCGGTTCCGTAATCGTGTTTGTATATGCCTCTATCCGTGTTATTGTTGTTGTTTGCTTGTTCCCTCTGCTGTTCTGTTAAACTGCCTTTGTCTCAACCCAAGAGTCTTGTCTTTTTCTTCTGATTCTTCCTGTATCGGGAAGGCCCGAGCGAGCGGCACGTGGTTCTTTGTTGCCGTCTGAGGCCAAACCACGACAGTAAAGTCATGGGAGAAGGGTCCATTGAAGAATGTACAACAGCTCATCATCTCTGGCTTGGGAAGCTACTAGGAGAATATCACATCATGCTTGCTGTCTTCATATGCTTGTGGTCACAGCTCTGTTGTGGCCCATATGTTTATTCTTCAGTTAGAAATAATGTTTTCTGGCTGCTTTAGCATCTCCGGATACAACTCAGCCGGATGGTATTGGTCTTCTTGAAGCTCCATTGGCAGCCTGAGAGGGAATTCTTGTACCTTTGTGGTCTGCACCACTCCAGCTGTTTCTGTCCCTTGTGGACCTCTCAGGCCAGCTTTTGTGATGATCTGATGCAAGATAAGAAAAAAAAGCTCTGGGAAGAATCCAAGTAAAGAGGTGTCACACATTTACAGTTCATCCAGTTTGGTGAAAACCAAAACATTTCATACTATCATGTGCTGGTGTTCTGGGACTGCACTATGTGTTGGGGTGGAAACAGATTCCAGATTCCTTGCCCCAGAGCAGCCAACTTCTGTTCCCTATCCCACACTGCTCATCTTAAGATGGAAATGGGAGGTCCTACTGCTTAAAACCTAAAACGTAGACTCAGAGGAACACAACACTGAAAGGTACTGAAAGTGCCTCCAACCAATCAGTGGGTCACTGGTGAATACCTAGGAGAAAGGCAAATACACAGTGAGATTTCTTATCATGGTCGCAGAATCACAGAATGGTAGGGGTTGGAAGGGACCTTCAGAGATCATCTAGGCCAACCCTCCTGCCAAATCAGGTTTACCTAGAGCAGGTTGGACAGCAACACATCCAGGTGGGTTTTGAAATATCTCCAGAGAAGGAAACTCCACAATGTCTTTGGGCAGCCTGTTCCCATGCTCCATCACCATTAAATAAAGTTTTTCCTCAGGTTGAGATGGAATTTCCTGTGTTTCAGCTTGTGCCCATTGCCCCTTGTCCTGTCACTGGGCACCAATGAAAAGATTTTGGCCCCATCCACTTGACACCCACCCTTTAGATATTTATAAGCATTTATAAGATCCCCTCTCAGGCTTCCCTTCTCCAGGCTAAACAGACTCAGGACTCTCAGCCTTTCCTCATAAAAGAGGTGCTCCATTCCCTTGATCATCTTTGTAGCCCTTCACTGGACTCTCTCCTGTAGTTCCCTGTCTTTCTTGAACTGGGGAGCCCAGAACTGGACACAGTACTCCAGATGCGGCCTGACCAGGGCAGAGTAGAGGGGGAAGATAACCTCCCTTGACCAGCTGGCCACACTGTTTTTAATGCACCCCAGTATACCATTGGCCTTCGTGGCCACAAGGGCACATTGCTGGCCCATAGTCAACTTTTTGTCCACCAGAACTCCCAGGTCTCTCTCTGCAGAACTGCTTTTCAGCAGCCCAACCCCTAACCAACCTGTACTAGTGCATGGGGTTATTCTTCCCTAGGTATAGGATCCTACACTTGCCCTTGTTGAACTTCTTTAGCTTCCTCTCCACCCAACTCTCTAGCTTGTCCAGAGCTTGCTGAATGGCAGCACAGCCTTCTGGTGTGATAACTCCTCCCAGTTTTGTGTCATTAGGAACTGTGCTGTGGGTACCCTCTGTCCCCTCATCCAGGTTATTGATGTCCCCTCATCCAGGTCAACATCTGCCAGCCCCCTCAGCTCTCGTGGATGCATCCCATCAGGGCCCATGGATTTCTGGGTGTCAGGTTTGCCTAAATGATCTCTAAACTGATCCTCCTCGACCAATGGAAAGTCTTCCTTTCTCCACACTCTCTCTCTTACCTCCAGGGTCTGGCATTCCTGAGGGCCAGCCTTAGCAGTAAAACCAGTATTCAGTAACTCTGCCTTCTCTGCATCCTCCATCACCAGGGCACCTACCTCATTCAGCAGTGAGCCCACATTTCCCTAGTCTTCCTTTTACTACTTGAAGAAGCCCATCGTATTGTCCCTGATATCCCTCACCAGGTTTAATTCCAAGTGGGCCTTAGCCTTCCTTGTTGCATCCCTGCATATGCTGACAACGCTTCTATACTCTCCTAAGTGGCCAGTCCCTTTTTCCATATTCTGTAACCTTCCTTCTTCCATCTGAGTTTTTCCAGAAGCTCCTTGCTCACCCATGCTTAGTCCCCAGCTCCCAACACAGGGTCTTCCTGAGCCTGGGGGATCCCTGAAGCTAGAAGCTGGATTTTCTTTCATGGATTTGCCTGATTTGCCTAGAAGATGTGCCTTCTTGCTAGTCCAAACTGGTGTCACACTTTGAGTTTGTCCCTGTCACAGGCAGGCTGAGAGCAAGGCTCAGCTCCACAACATTTGCCGATGTCTCTTCCTGTGTTTATTTGGTAACATATGTATTCCTGTCTGTCTCTCCATGCCTGCAAGGAGCACTGCCTCCTCTGTCAGTACTTGGTGGTGGGGCAGTGAAGCATCCTCAAACTTCTCATCCCAGAGCACGCCTAGTGGGTAAGCGTGTGCCCCTGCTTTGAACCATGTTAGCATGGACACCCTGGCAGGACTCACCATGTTGATGTGATTATGGATGTGTGGAATAGCATCAGGCGTGTGGCCCAGGTAATAATGAAATGTCATGCATGCATATCTGTACTAAAAAACTGAATTAAAAATCTTAACAGTGCTGAGACAAAAACAAACAAACAAAAACCCCCAAACCCTCAGAAGAAAGCAGGTAAAAGAAGGTTGTGTTCTGTGAATCAGAATCCAATAAGGATTGTCCATGGATGAACAGCAAGAACTATCTGCCAAGTGGCACTCATAGATTTTGCTCAGAGGGTCACTGTGTCAGAGGAGATCAGAGTAAGGCCACCACACTGGAAAAGGTCTGAAACTGTTTCCAGAGAAGGCTAAGCATTTTTCCTGCTGACTCCTCACACAATACTGCAAGAATAGCTAATGCTGCTTGAGCCTACTGCAAACTGCCTATTTTCTGTCCATTAATAAATTTTCCCCTGTATTGCAAGAATAAATTTCGTGCAAAGGTCCACATTGTGTCATCTTTCACATATTGACAGTTCTGCTATGCCATTATTGAATCAGCCGTAGCAGTTACTTTCTCCCAGATTCTTCTTCCTTAAAAAGATTCCAAAAAAAAAAAAAGCTTTGGAAATTATGTGGACATGCTTGCTATAAATATGACTATCTGAAATGTTTCTAATGCCTAATTTTTCTCAACAGAAATATAACGTCTTTTTTCAGAATGGGTATGCCAGTGTTACAATCATGACAACTCTGTTAATAAATTATTCCATTTGAGAACAAAAGAAACAAGGGCAAAAATCAGAAGTCTGTGAAGAGTTTTTAAGAAGAGGACAAATAACAAATGTGTTGCAGATTTTCTTTTAACTTTCCTGTCTGATGCATTCTCTTGAAGCATAAAAATCTTTTAAGAACAGTACGTGGGGAAATTATGAATCTGAGCTCTGCAAAGAGGAAAAAGAAGTCTGTTGGGTATTTTAAAGAGATGGGCATAATATTAAAAATGTCATTATATATACTGAAATAAGTGTATCCATACCTCAGCCCTAAATTATTGGAATCAAATCACAAAATCTTTAGCATATAAAAACAAAGTTGAAATATAATTTTAGTTCTAGTGAGAAAAGAAGAAAATCAATAACCTTCAAATAATTTCTTACATGAATGGAAGTCATAACATGAAACAAAACATTATCATTTATCCTTGAGTCATGAAATGGAAATAAAAAGCAACTGAAAGATTTGAGCCTATCTCTGCCTCGGGACACATCACCAGAACTTCACTGAAGTTACAGCTGTAACTGTGGGCTGAATTAGACCCCAAATACAAGGCTTAAGCAGTATAATTTCTATTGATATAGACTCTAGCTTTATACTCATAGTAACTGTATCCTGTGTAATTCTTCTATATTACAGGTGTACAATTGCTCTTGCTCAGTTCCAAAACAGAGTAGAGCAAATCTGGCAGAAGTGCATGTGGATGATGGAATCAGTCTCTTTCACCTCCATCACTGCTTACACCTGTGTTCTCTGACACCTAAAGAAAAGATTATTTTATTCATAAGGCTGGCTATTGAAAATCACAATATGAAAAAGTTGGTATTTATGGAGGGGAATGCTCTCCAAAATCTTCCAGAAAAGGTTTTCATCATGCATGCATGGTTATCATTATTATTCGAAGCATTATTATTTTATCATTCACATATTAGTGTTACTGAATAGTTAAAACATTTGATGGAGAATTTATGAGTGGAAGAGGAGAACCTCCCTGTTTATTAAGAAGGTCACACAAGTAGACAGAATCGTATAAATCTTAAATGACTATTCAGAAGGAACAAAAATTTGTATTTGTTATGTCATTTTAATGAACAAGGTCTAGGTTCAGATTCACCAGGGCTGCAGATATTATTTGCAGATGTTGTGATTTTTAGTAAAGATTTATGGCAGTGACGTTGCTAAAATTCACAACTTTTTAATTTTCTTGCCAAGCAGCAGAAAGAAAGAGGAGCACCACTCTGCACGATGAACCTGTGCTCATTCAAGCAGGTCTGGTCACGGCTAACAGGCAAATGCTGTAGGTTTCGGTGCTCCCTCCTTAGTCAAACTTTGTTAACATTGCAGTTCATCAGAGAACCAAGTTAGGTGGCAGCGGAGTCTGGTGAGTGCAGGGCTGGTCAATGCATTGCACCTTGGCTTTTAACTGTGGATGAACTGCTCTCAGAAGTGAACACCTGGGAGTAAAGTTTGAGACCCATTGCCCAGTACTACATTAATGCTTCAAATGATCAAGGCGATGTTAGGTGGGAAGGGCTGGCAGGCAGCATACATACTTTGTGTGGTTACGTGTAGTACCAGACCTGTGCCTCCACAGATCCACAGAAAGGCTCAGGATATAACTGACTCCTGCACACACAAAGCAGTGGACTCATGGTTGTAGCCCAGAGAAAACAGTGTAGGGATCATCTCTTCAACTGTTTCTTCTCTCGGATAGCTGCATGTAGAGAGGGGTGTTAGTGTGGCATCACCTAAGTGAGCACCAGCGCTGCCTGGTCACCTGGAAGGTGGCCTTTGCAAGGGCAGCAGAAAGTCTCCAGAACCGTTTGTCTCTTTGGTAAAAGCCCTGCCAAGTAGCATATAGTTTCAAATATTGGTTATCTCGTGTCAGAGCCTGTGCACAGAATTCTCCACAAAGGGGATGCTCAGTGAAATAAGTGGGAGCACCCTAGTACTTCCTATGGCCAGGACTGCCTTAGTATGCAGAGCTACTCCATGTGTTCCTTACCTTGGTGGAGCCAGCACAAGACTTTGGTAGGACTCTTTAAGTGATTAATCGTGAAGGTCAAAAGCTTTCGATGCCTTTCTCCTCAAAGCCTGTTCCTTCATCTGGGAGAAGTTCCCCAGGAATGCATATGGGCAGGTGCAGACAGATGAGTCCCAGTCTGGGTGAATGGACTGGTACAGTGCTGTCATGTTTGTATGTGTTTACTTTGTACCCAGGAGCTGTGCTCTCTAGGACAACCTTTAGTTTCATGTTTTGAATGCATTAGAAATTGCATGTGGGTAGTAGTACCTCCTTAAATTTTTATCCAGAAATGTATTTGCACTGCTTCAGTCTAATGCGAGTTCCCCCTGACAGCCTGAGAAACCATTTATACTTCTAATATGACCCCTCACTGGTGTGAAAGATTGGCTTTGTGTTACATCCTCTGTTAGAGAGACTAATGCACTAGCTGTAAACTAAGTTGAAGATGTATTTGAAGCAGCAGACTGTTCTGATTTTTTTTTCCAAAAACTGCAAGCAAAAACTGAGTTCTGTGCCTAAATCTAGCAGCTTCACCCCTTCTGAATTTTTTGATATTGTAATCTTTGAAACACCTTTAATTAGGGCTATGAATTCAGAATAGTTTAGGTTGGAAGGGATCTCCAGAGACCTTCTAGCCCATCCCCCTGCCCAAACAGGTCCAATGTTCTCTGTGCATCAGAGAACAAGAATGCACTTGTTCTCTGCATCCAATTGCTCAGGGCCATGCCCAGTTAAGTCTTGAACACCTCCAAGAATGAAGATCTGACATCTCTGGGCAACCTGTGTCAGTATTCAACCACCTTCATGGCAAAGATATTTCCTACAACCTAATCAGAATTTCCCGTGCTCAAACATGGGAAGTTAGAACATGGGAAATTCTGATTAGGTTGTAGGAAATATCTTTGCCATGGTCTGCTGCTGCTGTTGCCGGCCCTGCCTGGGGTGTCTGGCTCGTGCTGCCGTCCCCTGCAGCAGAGCTTCTCTCCTCCGTAGCTTGCCCGGCACCCGGCGCTATGTCCTGCAAAGAGTGATGTGCAAAGTGTTGGAGCTAGTCTGGCAGAGGGGGAAACATTTCTCCGCCTTTGCAGTTCTTGCGTTACCTCAGTACAGTGTGGGCTGCGAAGTCCGGCAGTGTAGAGATGTTCTACAATCCTGTCTTCTTAGTGCTCACAGAAAGGATTAAGGATTATATTGCTGCTGGTGTCAGTGTGGAGGAAAAGATGGTATAGGTACAAAATTCCATTTTCACTAAGAAAAAAAAAAAAAGGAAAAAGAAATGGTACTCTGCTGTTTTATTAAGCACTTTCTCAAACTTTATAGAGAACATTCGTGAAGCATGTAAGTACATTTCTGAAAACAAACGATGTCCTGATGCCAGTTAGGTGTTGAAATGAATACCATTAATGCAGAACTCTATCACCAAAGTTTTTGCATTTTAAAAAACTCTGTTTTGCACACTTTACTGATCAAATGACTGTGTTACACATGCTGTCTGTCTGCAGTGTGCTCTGTCTACAAGATCACAGCCACCTGAAATGAACCTCAGAAGAAGATCATTATTGTTATCTAAACTGCAGAAGAGGGGAATTTTAAGGGCCTTAATAAAATATGCAGTTATTACACATGACCAAGCTGAATTATTCCACTGGAGAAGAATGCACATATTTTAGGAAATGATTTGACAATGGAGAAACTCAGAGGTGCAATCTTACTAGGCAGCGTCACATTTTGTGTAATAGCATGATATGCCTCCATAAATGAGGTCTGCTGAATTTGCTAAACAGAAGCTTTGAAATACTTTCCTGGGTTTCTTAATGTCCTCAGCTGATCAGCCCAAAAGAGCCACTAGTCTGTATGTGTGGATAAGAGCTCATTCTGCTCTGCTTTGCTCCCCATGATGTCATTTAAATTTGTGCAAAAGGATGTAAAAAAGATTTAAAGATTTAGCTTTCCCATTTGTCTTGTTCTTGCTGTAAGTAATCACTTGTGTAGTATGGAAAGGAGCTTGGTCTTTCGTGATGGAGTTCCAGTCAGGTTTCAGTATAGTTGTTTAGTGCCATTTCCTGTTGTATTATTTGGACTGATATGGGGATGGTATTTCAATGTCACCTTAATAGCAATGAATATTTGTACATAATGTTTTATGTAAGTGATTTAGGCGTTGCTCTTCTGTCATCTCTCTGCAATACTATTTTGTGTTCTCCTAGAGGAGAAAAGTATTCTAGCTTTTGTTTTTATCTACAGACTAAAATAAATGACTAGAATTATTCAGAAAGAAATAAATTATTAATGCCCGATGTATTGTCCCACTTTTATTTGTCTTGAGGATATATTTACATTTTGCATGCCTCTAGATGAATTGATGGATTTTTCTTGTGTTTTTTTAGTTTCTGTTTTCTGTGAGGAAAAATTATAGTGTTGAGAACTAGAGACTATTATAAAGCGTAGCTGCTGTAGTCAAGAAGTGTGTATTTTCTCTGGAATGAAATGAAATGTCTCCCCTATTCCCTGTAGAGGAGGGAGTGAACATAAGCAAAATGTAAGCAATTTTTACTTCTGCGTACTGTATGGAGGCTGAATCAACTTGGCTCTGGAGCTGCATTCTGCTTGTCTAATAGGTTATGGGTTTGTTTTTTTTTTCTTGTATGGGTTTGTATTTTAATGCCTTTCTGATGAAAAAGGGACATAAAACACTCCTCTGAAGAAATATTTTCTTGAACAACTACCTCTTTTAGCAAATCTGAAAGGTCAGGTTGTTATGCAGATTGATATTGTCGTAAAAGAACTGTTCTTCCATAACAAGTGTTTCTACTATAGATGCACCTTTACAAGGTAATGATTTATATTTACCAAAAATGGCTTTGATATAAAATATAGTTCAGAGTAGAAGGGATAAGAATTTTCTGAGTGATTTTTGCAAAGTTCATTTCTGGAATACAATTCAGCATATCCCATCATTCAATGGTCTATGAGCTCAGCCGGCTTCCATTGTGTTTGGTGGAAAGGTTCCCATTCACTCAGTGGGATTTCGTGTGTGATGGCAGAAGTTATGAACATGCCTGATTTGCACCTGCATGGTATATGCATATAACTACAATTTCCCCGGTGCATATGAAAAAGAAAGATATGAAAAAGAATTTTTTTATCACTACTGTTGGAAGAAGGACAACAATCTTTCTTCTGCTGCAAGAATCAAGTAATCTGACTAACAATTGATGCCAGTTCTTAGGTAGTTCTTTTGGACATACTAACTCATACTTTGGTATTTTATGCACACACTGACATATGGCTAAGGATTTTGAAAACGACTTCTTCGTGGCTAAAAAGGATTCATCTCTGATTTCTTCATGTTTCTGATCCTCAAGCTATAAACTTGCACTTTAGGGAACAATTTTAGGGAACCACCTCATGTTGTGAATACAAACTTGAGAGGTTGCACAATTTAAGTATTTTTTTTTTCAGCTGCATTTTTTTCCAAGTAGATGATAATGGAATTTTCTTCTTTTTAACGGCTTTTTCTTTGAGTTACAAAATCATTATCCTTTAAGTAGAGGATTCATTGGGATGGACTATCTTGGATGGAGTTTATCCTAAAAGTTAAAGAATTTGCCCAACTTGCATTGGAAGTCACTATTATAATACAAAAATTGTTACCTGAAAGTCTCTTCATCTCCCTTTCATGTATCTTTTTATATCAGTTTTTATATGTTTTTCTAATAAAAGACTGAATGAACATTTTTATTTTTCTATTTTGAAGCAAACATTTCCTTTACTTCTCCATCACTGTTTGTTTGGGAACAAGAAATAGTTTTTGATTAAGAATCTCTTCATTGCTTGTATTGCCTGTTTTTCCAGCAGTCGGGTATTAAAGGTCTATCACAGGCTGAAAAGTTGAGGGACTATTGCAACGTCCTCGATTAGTCACTTCTTATTTTTCTTTCTGTAATGCCAATCTATGTCTTAAAATTCCTTAACTAAACTCTAGGCTGTTGTGTCCATTGTGTGCCTTTTGACTGCAGCAAAGGCATAGCCATCCAAAGAGAAGCTGTTTTAAAGCCCGAAAATGAGTGTCAACAGAGTTTACCCTTTGGAGAAATGGGCCTGTCCCACCATGAGGATGTTGTAGCCTCAGAAGACACTTGACCAAGCTCTCCTCGTGTGTGTGTGAGGCGTGCAAGGAGTTTCAGCCAGCTCGTCTGAAATACAAAGCCTCATCTTCCAGCACTCTCCATTAAATTGCCTTGCCTCCTCATTGCCATTTAGTGATGGTGCAAAGCTGCATATGTTGGTTGGGCTTGGAGAGCCGGAGCCATGAGGGTGGTCTGCACAAGACTGCCTATTTAAAAATAGCTGCTGCCTTCTTGGGCTGAGTGTGTTTCCCAGGTGAGCTCAGCACACTTACCATGGGGAGATGGGCTCCAGTCGCTGCTGGTGTCAGGCAGCCTGCTGATTTCTGCAGGGAGCTGCTCCCCTCTGCCCATTGCTAGAACAAGTCTATATTACTGACCTGTTCTCTGAAGAGCCAAGATCATTCATTTATGCCAGTTTGCATGCCTGTAGGGTGGCAAGGCACTTTTCACAAGTCAAGGCAGGTCAGCACAGGAATGTCAGAAGGTAATAAGTCATCATTAGGTTCAGAAGGCAATAAAAATTGCATAAAAATAGTCTGCAAGACTCAAAAACTCATCCTGCCTTTTCTTAGCCTTTCCACAATCCTGGACTTTTAAAGCAGGAAATGTTTTTTGTTTGTGGGTGCATAGTTCCTTTAAACGGTTCTTCTTTATCCTTGATGCCTGTAGGTCAGGAGAAACAACCACCCTGAGGCAGACAGGGTCATTGAACCTGCGTTCTGTCTGGATTTATTGCCCTCTCTGCACCCTTAAATCTGTAGTCAAAGAGCTTCAGAGACAGTTCTTCAAAAGCAATGAGGTTGTTTTGCAAAAGCCATATTTAGCTCCCTTTCCACCACTCCCTCCATAGCATCTCAGCCAATGCAACCTGCATGTGAATGTTTCAGGGTTGAAAGCCTTCATCTTCCTCTTGTGTGTATTCAGTTTTACCTGGGAGAGACTGAAGAGGCTCGCTGCCTGCTCGCAACACCAGCCATCTCTGCTTCTGGAGTTCTTACCCTCTTGTGCAACAGGAGCACCACTGTGTCCCTGGGCGTGTTTTAAGGATTGAGGGAAACATACACCCTTCTCTCTTCCTTCCTTCCCTCAGCTGCTGTGGGAAGGTGATTGTGGGTCCATGAGTCAGGCAGTAGCTGTGTTACTGTGACTCAGAGGGAGGTGGTGTGTAATGGCAACAGGGATGCCAAGCTGTTGCTTGCTGTGCACTGACACTTCAACAGCGTGGCTTGTAGTGCATCTTGCGAAAAAAGCCACAACTCCATGCATTAAGGCATCTCTCTGCCATACTTTGCCCTTCCAGAAGCAAGGGGAAAAGGCTGAAATCTAAACTTAAAAACAACAACTTTGGTATTATTTAAGTTATATAACAGTGTTAAACAGCTGCTATGTTAGGCACACCACCCATTTGACCAGCATAATTGGTATTGTTGTTAAAGGCTGCTGCTGCATAGCGTCACATTACCTTAGCCAGTCGTGTGGATGTGAGGGTCTAGAAGCTTGTACCAGCAGCATGCCGCCTCCGCAGACAGCTACTGTCAACCAAAATGAAAAAGTGTTGACTGGGCCAGCATGGTCCATAACTGCTTCAGCCCTCTGGGGAAGTGAACACTTTCCTGCTGAGGCCTGGAGTCTAATCAGGAAGGTGGCGGGTTTCTGTCTCTTCCTCAGAAACATGAAGGAACAGAGATGTAAATTCACTACGTCAGGGAGCACCACCAGCCAGGGCTGACACAACGACAGGAGGAATGTGTTGAAATTTTAAAGGGAACGTTTGCAGCCAGGGAAGAAGTAGGTGAGACTATTTGTAATCACTACATAAGTGCACCTATGACCAGGTGCTTGGCATGCACAAGCACTACAAAGCTATTGGCTTGCAAAAGGCTTTGTCTATAGGCAAAAAAAAAAATAATCTGAAAATCTGAGCAATTAATAGAATAATCACATATCTTTTCTTGAAATTTTTTGCAAATGACTCCAAGGGTTGCAAGGGAGAAGGGCTTGGGGGTACTGGTGGATGAAAAGCTGGACATGAGCTGGACATGTGCACTTGCAGCCCAGAAGGCCAACCTTATCCTGGGCTGCATCAAAAGAAGTGTGGCCACCAGGTTGAGGGAAGTGCTTCTGCCCCTCTACTCTGCTCTGGTGACATCCCACCTGGAGTACTGCATCCAGCTTTGGAGCCTTCAGCTTCCAGCAAGGAAGACATGGACCTGTTGGAGCGACTCCAGAGGAGGACCACAAAAACAATCCGAGGGTTGGAGCACCTCTCCTCTGAGGACAGGCTGAGAGAGTTGGGGTTGTTCAGCCTGGAGAAAAGGCTCTGGGGAGACCTTATTGCAGCCTTTCAGTACCTAAAGGCGGTTTATAAGAAAGATGGGGACAGACTTTTTAGCAGGGCCTGTTGTGATAGGACAGGGGGTAATGGTTTTAAACCAAAAGAGGGTAGATTCGGACTAGATATAAGGAAGAAACTCTTTACTGTGAGGGTGGTGGGACACTGGAACAGGTTGCCCAGAGAGGTGGTAGAGGCCCCATCCCTGGAAACATTTAAGGTCAGGTTGGATGGGGCTCTAAGCAACCTGATCTAGTTGAAGATGTCCCTGCTCATTGCAGAGGGGTTGGACTAGACGACCTTTAAAAGTCCCTTCTAACCCAGACTATTCTATGCTTCTGTGATTCTATGATCAGTGTCACATCCAGCTAAAAGCCAGTCACCACAGCAGTACCCCAGGCCAATCCTGTTCTGCCTCTCCATTAATGCCTTGGATGGGGAACAGAGGGCATCATCAGCAAGCTGCAGACTATCCAGAACAGTGGCTGATGGACCAGAGAGCTGTGCTGCTGTTCAGAGGGAGCTCAACTGTATGCAGCCCCGAGAAACCTGCTTTAGTTGACCCTCCTTTGAGTAGGGGTTTTGGACTAGATGGTCTGCAGAGGTGCCTCCCAGCTGCAACCATGCAGTGGCTCTGATTTTCTGTAAGAGTTTGCTATATTTTTTAATCAGTTTCAACAAATATTTGCTTTTTTATAATCCTTAACCACTTTGCAGACCTTTCGTGTGTCTGTGCACTGGGGGTTTCACTGGCTGTCTCAAGTTCATAGCGATGGGCATGTGACAGCTCAGGCTGAGCGTGAGAAGGGGTGTGTAGGAGAAATTTACATTGTCATGGCCATTTTTTCTCTTTACTAGTATGTATCAGGCTGTTGTCCTCTTGTTAGTACTGACAATGAATAACTTTTACTATATTTCATACAATATTGCTCTTGTGAACCTCCACACGTTCTGCCTTATACACTTTCTTTCCTTCTACTACAAAATTTTCTTTTCTGGAGTCCCAGCAGCTAAAAAGCATTGTGGCTGCCACAGTCTTAGAAGACTGAAGGATAGAATCATAGAATCATAGAATGGTTCAGATTGGAAAGGACCTTAAAGATCATCTAGTTCCAACTCCCCTGTCATGGGCAGGGACACCTCCCACTAGACCAGGCTGCTCAAAGCCTCATCCAGCCTAGATGGATGATATGGATAACATGTTTTCATTGGCATAATGGACCATGGGTCCTTGCAGAAAGGGACACATTGTGCATTGTGTCCACTGCAATGGACAATGTGTTTCTATTGCAGAAGCAATTTTTTTTTTTTTTTCTGGAGACCTCATTTACCATGTAAGTCATAAAGCAATGGTCCAGGACATCCATATGAGATGGCCTGTTTGCTTCACAGGTGTGTCGCTGACTTCCTGGATCCCTGCTACTTTATGTCGTGGTGATTGTAGGGTTAATTTAGGATGATACTTTTCAGATGTATTGTCAGGCCTTGCTTATAATTCATTTCTGAAGATATCTAATATGATTTTTTTTTAAAAAAGGGGGAAAAAAAGAAAAGGAAAAAAAAAGAAAAGTGGTAAAGTGAATGATGAGCGGTTCACCACACCTGGGTGATCAGTTGACTTTCTAAAAAAAATCTAAATTATACTAAGTATAAACTCAGCCTAGCTTCTTACTACAGAGGGGGGAAATCACATATAAGTGGGTGATTTTGGCTGATACACATATGGAAAAATGTTATTTTTATTTTCTGCCTTATTTGCCATCACAGAATCTGCATTACAAAGGATATCAAGGGAGGTGGGTGCTCTGGTGTCTGGTGGGCATGGTCTGTCTTCTTCTGCCTGGATTCTTCAGTCTCTAACAAGGATCAAGCTTATATTGTATTTTCCTCTTCAGTGAAGTACTGATAGGATCTTTCTCTTCTGTCTGATATTTCTGAAACTTCTCAAAAATTATATTTTTTGCTGTCTTTTGCTTACTGTCAAGTGTTGTTGAAATGGGTTGAGAGCAGAGTTTTTTTCAGGTGCAGAAGAAGGAGGACGTCAGCAGACAAGAAAAATATGATCATATATGCTGGATTTTAAGATGTCATTAGAAATGCTGCTGGGTTTAAAAACACAAAAAGTTCATTATATTTGCTAGTCTCTCAGGATCTGACAGTCTTTTAAGAGTCACTTTGGACAACATTTCATTATAAGGAAATGGGGGAAGTATCTTTTATTCAACAAATGTAAGGGGGTTTTGTTGTTTTGCATTTACTTTGGGTTGGTTTGTTTGGGTTATTTTGTTTGTGAAAAAAAGGAAAGGAATAGGTGATTGCACTGAGTTTTGCCTTGGCAAATCACAAAGCTACTTTACTTACTGAAAACCCAGCTGTCCCCAAAACACGTGTTCTGCACTGTCAACTGGCAACATCAATACTTTCCCATGTTTTAAAGGCCAGGTTGAATATTTTGGCAGTGAGATACTAGAACTGAATTTTGCAGAATGTCATGATAATTAACAACTTTTCTTCTACCAACCAAAAAGTTTTTTACTGAATTTGCATTTTCTAGAAATAAATATGCTTATTAGGAAGCAGGAGATTTTTAGTGGTACAAAAGTTATTAAAGGCAGTAAATTAAAGGTCTTAAATAAAAAATTTACCACAATGAGAATATATAACTTGATACTAGAAAATTGAATTTATCTGGAAGACATTAATGTTTGCAAATCTAAGGTATTCTCTTTCTATAGGTAATAAGGGTTTGCAGACAATTGATGCAACATACACGTCTTGATTTATTGATGTTTAATACTAGCAGTATGTGAGATGTGTCCAAGATGTAGTGGTAGGAAGTGTGAAAGATTATTGTTTGTTAGCTTTTTGCAGGGCACTTGTTCCTAACTAAATACTTTTGTCTGTGATGTAATACTTGCTCTCCTTTCACTTTCTTGCTAATGGTGCATCCTTTGGAGAAGACAAATCTGAAGCATACAATTATAAGAACCAGCAGAATGCATCTGTGTCCATTTAGGTGTTGGCAAAACTAGACAGACTGAGCGATAGATCAAGCAGCATTCCTGGAGCTACCAAGCAATTATGGAGAAGCTCTTTTCTCATAGATATAAAGACCAGTAATCTGCAGAATGTTTTCTCCTTGCTATCTCAAAAGGAATACTGTCAGTCTGAATCTTTGAAATACACTAATTTAAACTGTGCAAGTTGCTGGTTGTTCAAAGTTGGGTAAAATGTGCTGGATGTAAAAAAAAATCTTAAATTAATTTTATGTCCCTTTATTCCTGTCCATGAGGCTATGAGGAGGGCAGGTCTGGTTTTTGCTATTATGAGACAGATTGCTGCACTACCATGGGCTTCCCACCATGGTTAGTATGCAATGGCAGCCAGTGCCCTACTCTTCTGAATGCTCACAAATAAAGTAAATCAGTAAAACTCCAGTAGCTGAGGAACTACAGCAGAACTGAACAGGTATTGCTTTCATTCCTGGCTTTGCTGTAGATTGTCTGTATGACCTTGTATGGAGTTTAGTTTCTTTTCTACGGAGATGGAAGCCAGATATGTGCTCTTTCTCCTGTTTATTTCAGCTGGAGCTTCAGGGCAGGGTCTGATTTTCAGTGTGTTCTGCAAGGCAGAGAATGGAAGTTCCTCCCCACCTACAAATTTAGGGCTGATGTGCTTTTGCACTGTTGAGGAGGCAGTGGCTCCTAATGCTCACCAGATGTGGCTGTTCAGCTGCTTGCTATGGAGGGGTCTGCAGTCACACTAGATAGTGCCAGAGCCCCATGAATGGATAGGTCTTATTCTTGACAGCAGCCACACACAAGAGAAGTGCTAAAGGTAGTCTTAGTTGAGCACTGAATCAAAATGGTTGTCTTGCTACGGGATTAGTCATAGGTGTGTCACAGGGGGGCAGTCTGGCAGAACTATGTTGTACTTATTTGAGGAAGAAAGTGGAAAAGCATGTTCAACAAAAGGAACAGAAGCCAAGCCAAATCCCCAATGACCTATTCTTCTTCCTGTTAAGTGGTTACATGTGTTTTATTGCTGAGCATCCAGCTAAAACTTTCAGGGCAATTTTGGTGGGGTGTGCTGGAACTGCTGACTCAGTGCAGCTCTTGCAGCCTATTCAACAAAACATCTGGTACAGCTCTGATTTACACTTGTTTGAAGAGAGAAAAGCAGGTGCATCTATTGCTGCAGTGGGAAGCTGTCAAAAGAAGGGACCTTCTCCCACACCACCACTCATCAGGGTGATTCTGCTGTAGCTTGAAAGCCATCACTTCTGTGACTGTTACACTTCAGAAGCCTCATAGTCTATCTCAGCACATAAATGTTAGGCATCCCTCAACCAACTGACAATAAGAAAACACTATTTCCTCCTTACGCGCAATAATTTCTATCACTATTTAAGGATTTCTCTGTTTGGTGTAAGTGCCCTGTTTTCAACTGGTGGAGTGAATTTAAACTGATTTAAATTTGGTGGATTGATTTAGCTGAATGAAAAAAGATCTTACAATGAATCAGAAATCTCTACCCAGGAGCTAAATGACTGGTAAAAATTGTTGAATTTTTCTCCTACAAAAGAAGTCTAACCTAAGAGATCCACTTAATAGAAGTATTAAGTACTGCTAACTTTGCCACGCTACCCTGCCACAATCCAGGAAGCTGAGAAAGAGTCGTGCGGTGTGTCTGCCCCTCTGGTGTTGGTGCTGAAGAAGGTTGAAGGCCAGCTCTATGATGGGTGTAAACATGCATGAACACCAGTTCAACTGTCCTGTTTTATAGCCTTTTGGGCACTAATGTAACCATCCATAAGAAACACTGGGATATATTCCATCTGGAATTGTCCTTTCCCAGAATCTGGCACAAGTTTGAAGTGTGGTGACCGTTTGCATTGTAAAGCTAAACTTAATGAAATAGGTAGGTGGTCTTAAAGGTTGCTGTTCACCAGTGCATGTCTCCAGGATTAGGCTAGCATAGTTTCTTTGAAATCACTGAAATTAACACTGTCATGAAGTTGGAGTAAGTGCCAAATGGAACTCTAATCCTCTGCCATCAGTCAGCAATTGCTGCTCTTGTAGCAAAGTGGGTCAACAGCATCCTGGGCTGAATTAGGAAGAGTATTGCAAGCAGATCGAGGGAGGTGATCCTTCCACTCAGCTCAGCACTGGTTAGAGGTATCTAGAGTGCTAGCTCCAACTCTGGGCTCTCTGGCACAAGAGAGATATGGACATACTGAAAAGAGTCCGGCAAAAAGGATGAAAGACTTTGGAGCATCTAGCATAAGAGGAAAGACTGAGACAGCTGGGACTGCTTAGCCTGCAGAAGAGAAGGATCAGGGGGAATCTCAGCACTGTGTACAAATACCTACTGGGAAGGAATAAAGAAGATGAAGGCAAAATCTTTTCAGGGTGCTCAATGAAAGGAAAAGTGGCAATGGTCACAAAGCATTTTTTGATTGGTGGGGTTTTTTTTTGTGGTTGGTTTTGGTTTTTGTTTTTCTTTTTTGTTTACTGTTACGGTGGTTGAATACTGTCACAGGATGACCAGAGTGGTTGTGGAGTCTCCATCCTTGCACATATTCAAAACCTGACAGGACGATATCCTGAGCAACTTGCTGTAGGTAACCCTGCTCTGAGCAAGGGGTTTGGACTAGGTATCTCCAGAGTTCCCTCCCAATGTGAACCATTCTGGGATTCTGTCATTAAAGAAAGTCTCAGTGTTACAGCCAGCTGCAAAATGGGTTCAGAACTGCTGTGGTCTTTAACTCACCTTAATTGTGTGCAGATCCAGTTCATGTGCTGCCTAAACTTCACACGTCAGTCTCTCAGTCTTCTAAATACGGTTCATACTAATTCAGATAACATGGAAACACTGTGACAGATTCTATTAAGGCACAAATGATTGTCTAAAGAGTAAGTAACCCTGAGAATTACAGAAACATCTGGGGAGAAGGGTGAACAATGCCCTGACTGTTACTCAGTGACTGTCGGAGCCAGTGAGCTTAGCTAGCAAACAGAAAGTGCTCCCCTGAGGCAGTCAAATGCAAGGTGGGATCTGCAAGTCAAACAATGATTCAGTTTTGCATGTCATTTTGCTATATAAGGTCTCATGTATTCAAATCCATGTACAGTTTTCATGTGTTTTTGCAGTTACACCTATGGGGATTAACCCATCAACTAGTACTTCATTAACAATGCTTCAGGTCATGGTTGAGCTGAAGAGAATATGGATAAATCTTTCACAGTTGCTTGAAATCCTCAGGACCAGGAATTAGTAAGAAACATGATTAACATTGTGACTAAATTTAGTTTTCACAGGCTTGCTTTCCCAATAAGATATGAGGTGCTGGTCCAGAGAAGGGCAACAAAGCTGGTGAGGGGTCTGGAGAATAGGTCTTATGAGCAGTGGCTGAGAGAGCTGGGGTTGCTTAGCCTGGAGAAAAGGAGGGTGAGGGGAGACCATATCACTCCCTACAACTACCTGAAAGGAGGTTGTAGCAAGGTCGGGGTCGGTCTCTTCTCCCAAGTAACAGGTGATAGGACAAGAGGAAACGGCCTCAAGTTGCGCTAGGGGAGGTTTAGGCTGGATATTAGGGAAAATTTTTACACTGAAAGGGTTATTAAGCATTGGTACAGACTGCCCAGGGAAGTGGTTGAAGCACCATCCCTGAAGGTATTTAAAAGTCAGGAAGATGTAGTGCTCAGAGATATAGTCTAGATTAGTGATGTTTTTTTGTCAGAATTAGGTTGATGGTTGGACTAGATGATCTGAAAAGTCCCTTCCAACCTAGGCAAGTCTATGATTCTGTGATTCTAAGATGGCATTTCTGTTCTCCAAAAGACAAATATGGGTAAGATAAACTTGGTCAGAACATCCAGCCTGTGAGCTGTGTGGTGGAAGGCAGCCTGAAGCATCCAGCTAGCCATTATAATCCCAAGGAATTTGGCCAAATCTCCTCTGTGGTTTGGGAACACAAGTTCACCTTAACCTCAGAGTAGTGTTTGTTACCTGGCAAAGGCCTTGCAGAGGGCTTTTGAAGCCTTCCGGGATGGAACAAAAGCGCTGCATGCTATTCTAATATTTTAGATCTATCTGAGTGATCCCTAAACTTCTGAGAAGCCCCAGTGTGAGGGGGCAGCCAGGCTTTACTAGTCTTTAAAACACTATACTATCTGTGCAAAAACGCTTCCATACTAGCTACGTTGAATGATAAGAAAAAGAATCTGAATGTTTTGTGGCAGTGACAAAGAGTGCAGGGGATGGACTTGCAGGATTAGGATGTTGTGACAAAACATTTTAACTGCTGGAACCCATCAGGTCCACTCAGAGAGTGTTCCTTTATGTTTGCAGGTTCTTGCTGTATTCCTGTTTGTCTGTTGACTGCTATTTACTCATTTCAGGTACATTCGCTCTCTTGGAAGACTGAACGTGCTTTGGAACACAGTTATTATTTTAAATCACCTACTCTCACCCACGATGAACAAACAGGCTTTAAAAGCAAGGGTGACTTTTTTGTTCATGTATGTGATGAGGTCTCTTACCTGGAAATTGACCTTGTCACCCATTGTTCTTCTCAGCTTTCAGCTCAGCAACCACAATTTCTGTCAATTACCAGGCAATAGAACATATGACTGTGGCGTAATTAGGTAATGAAGAAACACAACACTTTCTTCCCGGATTCAAGAACGCGACTGCAGCGTTCAAAATGCTTTCATATATGTCTGGGTCCCAGGTGCAGCATGATGCTAATGGTACTTAGGGTTGCAGGATGCAGAGAGGGCACTGGCAAGGCCTTCCCACCCTAAGGGTCCAATGAGGGGTACCCAACACTACAAAAGGAGAAGAGGTAGAACCAAGTGAGGTCTGTCAGGGTGCTTGCCTTTGGAGTGTGCCTTCAGCAGCAGGGGGGCTAGGATGCCACTGGCCCTGCTGATGTCCTGGTCTTGAACCTTGAATCTTCTTTACACACATGATTTAAGATCCTTAATAGTAGTAGGACTGAAGGAAACTTCAGTTTGGAAGAGACCCAACCTTTGGCCAGTCAGGTCTTGAAAAATAGGATTGAGACTGCACATCCCTTTTGGGTCCCACTTCCACTGCTGGACTGTCCAAGCAGGGAAAAGTTTCTGCTTATACCTGGTCTGAAGTGCTCTTGTTCAGCTTTTGCCCATTGTTCCTCATCATGCCAAGATGAGAAGCACCTGGCCGCATCTCATTGATCCCTTCCCCATAGGTACTGGGGGGCTGTTAAGCTGTGGTGTATTGACTGCTCACTGCAATTTGGTGTCAGCTGAAAACAGGACAAAAGTCTGCTCCGCCATCTTCTCCATCTCACTAATAAAGATGTTTTCTTCTATCTCCCTGTGCTTAAGGTATTACTATTAATTATGCTAAATCAGACTAGCCTAGCTAGCCTGAGCAGTGCTTTTTCACCCTGAGTTCTGACCCACAATTACACAGGGAGTGAACAAGTATTTTATCCTATTTGGTTTTGAACTTCAAACATAATTTCATTGAATGTCCTTTTGATCTTGTACCCTGAGAGAAGCAGGATGGCATACTGCTGACTTATTTTCCCTGTTCATTTTTAAAAAGCCTTTTTTTTTCCTCACACCTTACTAAAGTAATCTAATCTTGTCAGTGTCTTGAATCTTTCTTTTTATTCTTTCAGTGTCCTCTGGGAGATGGGATGACACCTCAGTTCTACTGTTTCCAGCCAAGGACAATTGATAGATGCTCTTTTTCTGTATTATCATTTATTTCTTATGCATCCTATTAGGTGTCTTACTTCATAAATCACTGTTTCATGTGAAAGAGAAATTTTTATGGAACTGATTTTTCTGGATGCCTTTCTTGGGCAAAGCTGGTGAATTTTAAACTCTAGAGAGTGAGCAAGAATGTTTATGTGAATACACATATACACACATGCAAGCACATACACACACAGGATTTAATTTTTTTCCTCCTGCAGCATAAAATTTTATATTTAGGAACATTTTCTCCAACTGGCATATTATTTCTGCTTTTGCTTTTTAGTGTTATAGTTATATAATGGTCATATTGCCCTTTCACATGGATTTAAAGACCTCAGCTGACTCCAGTTTCCTTCCTTCACAAGGGTGCTGAAGAAGGTGGCTGGAAGTGACTGGGCTACAGCCAAGGATAGCATGTCTGTTTGGGATTTCTGACCCACTAATACAAATTCTGGTTAATTGGCATGAGAAGCTAGTTGTGTAGTGATAGCAGGGAGCTTGATCCGGCGAGTATACCCAGGAGGTTGATCCAGGCAGTCGCTGTAGAGTGACGAACAATGCCTCCATGAAACGAGTTGCAATAAGTCAGACTCTCTGTTGCCAGAAATCAGCACAGCTCCAGTGAAGTTAAAGGTCTTCTGTGCTGAACTGCAGCAGATGAAGCTCTGGCCTGTTATTTATTTATTTACTTTTGTTTGTCACCACTGAGATGAAAGCCCTGTTCCTGGGACATTGCAGTAGACTTACACAGATGAAAGAAGTGTAACAAATGAGACCCAAGCTGTGTGTAGGAAGGGAAATACAGATGTGATCCCTTAGCAGCAATGCAATGATGTACAAAGCAAGACTTAAAAATATATTGTGCATAATGAGGAGAAGGGAGGACGGAGTGAGAAAAAGGAAGAGAGGAGAGAAGGAAAAAGCGAGGGAGGGAGGAATGTGGCTTTGGCTTCCCTTACACAAATGCCTTTCTGTTTGATGCTGTATTGACCAACCTGTGGCTCTTTAATGAGCAGTTCGAGTGCACCTATATGATGGGGCTACCTCATGTGTTGAATAGCTGATGCTGCTGTCTTTACTGATGACCTGGGAAGGGAGCACAGCACTTATGCGAATGATGCTTATGGCTGGTCCAGCGTAGAACAAGGATGTGAAGAGTAACGAGGACAGGGAAATAGTATCATGTGGATATTGCAAAATCTGGGAAAAAAAAAAGGAGAAAAAAATTTACAGAGTGACACTGAAATAGGGAAAATATAAAGTAATCTGAAATGAAGCGCACACATTCTCTGTGGGTGAGAACAATGTGGGAAGCATGGAGCTAGAGAAGTGAGTAAGGCACTGTTGTCAATGCTAAATTAGCAATGACTATGCTGTATTCCCTGCACTGCCTGAGCAAAGAACTGTGTCTTGGAAAGAGGAGAAAGCAGTCACTGCCTGTACCTACTCCAGGTCAGCTGCTGCATTCAGGGCTTGGCAACAGACTTCTAAAAGCCTATTAAAAGGATGGACGGAACAGCCAAGTGATGAGGGTCTTTGAGGACTGGCTGATGTGGAACCTAGGAAATTGTGAAGGCTGAGAGCCTGGTTAAGTACAGGGGTGTGAGTGCAGCCTGTCTGTCTTCAAGGCAGAGGTGGAGGAGCTTGTGGCTGAGTTACAGACTTCAGGTTTACCACTGACAGCTCTCAGCTCATGAATTTTCTGCATTTATTATGGAGAACACTAAAATGTGTGTTCACACTTGGTCTGCTAAAGCCCTGCTGGGCTTTCAGAAGGAAAAGCTGATCCATAAATAAAGAGAACTCCTTAGAGGCTGAGTATAGAATAAAGAGACAAATATTTAAAACAAAGCAAATCTGAGCCTTCCGGGACTATTGAAAACATCCTCAAGCCTTGGGTTTTGCAAGGGACTGCAGTGGATGATGTGGTCTGTCTGTCTTTAACCTGTACAGCTTATTAGCAAATGCAGGCAAAATATGAAATCTCTGCTGGTTGTTTCCATCTGGGAAACAAGGACGGTGGTAAATTTGTCAGAAGATTTTATGAGGCACTGCCAGCCACTGTGTCTCAAAGAGATTGACTTGAGCAGCGTGGACTCTGTGGGGAATCTAGCAGTTGCACTGACCTGAATGTGTGAGTGCATTTGAGAGCTGCCCAGTCATTTCAGAGGGAGGTGAAGTCAACCCTGGGTGCCACAGGGATTGCCCCTGCAACAGACGGAGATTGTTCCTGATCTGGCATTCTTTTCTACCAAGAGAGAAGTGTGGTAGTTTGGTACTGAGCAGGAACAGTGCTGCTGTCTTCATACCATTTCTTTCACACCTCTCAAATGTTTCTTGGACTGGATTACAAGACACAAAATTTGTTTGCAGATTGCAGAATTTGCTGTATCACTGTGCAAAAGATGTTTACCTGACTGTCTCTTTCTGCATAACCCATTTTAACCACCTTGCATTAGAATTTTGCTGTAAACTGATGTATGCAACGTCTCATCTTTGGGCTGTCTCTGTTAAGTTAGGCTCTTATCCAAGCAAACACACTTTACTATGTGTTTGAAGATAAGCCTCCTGCCCTTGCTGAAGTCATTAAGACTGCTTGGGTTATTAGTTTTGATGTATGTACGCATACACACAAATAGCAATATTGCTTAGTGGCTATGAGAAAATACTTGCCCCTAGGTAGATTGCTGACAAAACACGAGACAGGGGGCTCTGTCTGTAAAACTCATGTAGTTACAAAAACTCTTCCCCTTCAGCTTAGCCTGATGAAATCTGTGGCATCTCTCCAGATGAAGACTGGAAATGTTTTCCTTCCTTTTTTAGCTCACTGGGTTTGTGTGTGTGCCACGGGCACTTTATATTGTTCTAGTATATTTATACTTTCAACTTATTGATTGGTAGATGGGATGATAGCCCTTTGGATTTATTTTGATGCTCATTTATAATTAATTTGGCACAGGCATAAAAAATCAACCTTTATTCATTTACCATCTATTCACCATGATTGTTTTTTAGAAGGCTTAAAAATCCAAGAGCCATGCATTAGGCAACTGGCCGACATGTGAGTGGTTCCAGACATGTTGCCATAAGACCTGGATGTAAATTTTATCTGCATTTTCTGGAAAGGGGGTATAGTCTTAGGCCACTTGTACAGATGTGAGGACCCCCAGCCATCGTGATGAGTGCCCGTGCAGGGCTGATGACATGTTTGTCAGTACGGCTTCCCCCAGTGTGTGGTATGGCTCTGCTGGATGGAACCGAAGGGTGAAAGCGGTTGCTTTGAGGACATCTCTCTGTCCCTTGCAAGATCTTGAGGGGATTTGCACTGGGTGGAGCAGGAGGTCATGATAGAGGGATGGCCAGATAAGTGAGCTTAGGGTTCTTGGAGAGAAGGCAAACCTGCTACTTTGCTCATTGGCAGTCCTGTTGCTGGAGTTGAGTGATGGACTCATAGAATAACCACACTGCTCCTGATTCTGGATCACTCATACTTCACTGGGCCGATCACACGCAGTTCACAGGGAGTATTCTCTATATCACTTTCCCCAGCTGCCAGTAACAACTGCCTGTAATTTACCTTGACAAATACAGTAGGTATGAGCATTTAATTCAAAATGACAATTTAAGGTTTCAAAGCAGTTCACCTGCTCTGCAATGCTTTAAAGATCTCCCAAATGCAATCTTTTGTATGTGCTTAAAATCTGCCTCTGCCACTACTCAAATATATTTATAGGCTACTGGTGGGCTGCCTATGAAAATTCTCATCCCACAGTTTTTCCTTCAGGTTGGTGAATGCTTCTATGTTTCATGAAGGTTAATGCTACAAAGAGAGAGAAGCAGCTGCTCAGGATAGAATTGTAAATGCCTGCTAACCCCCTTAATCTGTGATCTCAGTAATGCGTTCACTGCACACTGTAGAAACACAGTTCTGTATCGCTCATACAGAATCAAAGGCTTGTTTCACTTTCCTTGATCCCTGCAGTATATTCACCTATGTCTCCTTTGAATCAGTCCTCCAAATTATCTTCTGCAGTATTCCAATCCTGTCAAAAAAAAAGAAAAGAAAAAGAAAAGGCTCAGTTCCCCCTATTTTCCTGCCCCCCTCCTCCCAGTGTGCAAGCATGCCCAAGATGAATCACTGCATAATTATATTCCTATTGCTTGTATCCTTCCGTTGGCTCTCCCTTTCCGCTTGTTTCATGCTCACTTGCCAATCAAGCCTAACATTTGGGGCCTGGTTGCTTGCTGGCGTTCATTAACCCCAGTGAAGACCTTCATCAGCAGTGTAGGGGACACCGGAGGGTCTCCAGGCCACTTCATGGTCCTAGAGGGCAGACTCTGAACAGCTTTGCAGGTACACTATCCCACAATTTGCCTTGGAAAACTGAGCCCTGTTTTAGGCTCCTGGCTACACTGTGCCTTTGAGATGGTGTCTGAGGTAAGAGAATAGTTTACCTGACTTTCCAACTGTGCACAGGGAGGCATGAGCCATGGGGGGCACTGGCTCTCAAGGGCAATGGTGGTGGCAGGCCTGTGGTGAAACTGCAGTCTCCTGTCTTAGTGGGGGTGAGGACAGGGAGGGAGCCAAGGTAGGCCAGCACTTGGTAAACGAGGTGAGGATTTGACAGAGGGATTTTGGGCTTTAGGCTCCCACTGGATTTTTTGCAGACACGCTACTGTAGCTGCTGGGGTGGGAGCTAAGAGGAAAGCCATGTGTGCCCCATGGGGAGTCGGGTGGAGCTGCAGTTTTTGAAGGCTTGACACAAGGGTGCTTTAAGATCTGTTGATCAAGATTAAATATCAGATTAAGCAACCAGGGCTGGACACTCATGGGTGTTGGAGGCCTGACCAGGTAGACTTGGTCCTCAGCTTCCTTCTCTACTAATGAATTGCTTGGGTTGAAGCTCTCAGACGGACCCCAAATACGTCAGGAGCCTAAAGCTGCTGGGCACTGTTCCCATGTCTTCCTTCAGACCTCCCAGCTGCAGAGCTGAGACACATAGCTCCATACAGCAGGAGTGAGGAGCCTGTATAATCTGGTTTATACAGTGTGAAAGTTGCAGGGACACCTTACTGGTGACCTCTACTCTTTCTCAGTGCCTTCATTACTGACTCAGCCTGTCTGTGAGTGTGTTTTAACACATCTTTGTTCTTTGAACTCTCTTCTTTGGATTTCATTTCAAATTGATGGCCTCGATAGCCACAGTATTAAGCCCATTTGACCAATTAAGAACACAGCTCTGCTCCTATAACAAATACTGTTCACCTGCAAAATTTTGGGACTGTAGCTTACAGATCGACACACTTGCAGAGTCTGCCTGTCAGATATTTGTACATCAGCACTTGTGTGCCAATGTAAACTAGCTCCTATAGCTATAGTGGTACAAAACAGTGACTGGAGGGTCCAGTGCCTGCTCTGTATTTCTGCACACAGTGTTTCTCCCAGGATCTTTAAAGGACCCATGCTTGTGTGCAGTGTTGACGTGTAAGCCCTATGTGTTGTTCCTCCGGCTTCTATGGAGGTGGCACCTGCCATCTCTTTGTATTCCAGGCATGTCTCACTCCACTGTGAGTATGTAATATTGGTTAAATCATAATTCTGTTTTTGCACAGGGGAACGTCTTGTGGGAGAGTGAGCAGTATCTGTTTCTGGAAATCTGGCACTGGCGCTGGCTTGACGTGAGGAGGAGCTGAGATGTAACGCTGGTTTACTTTGTGGAGATGCACTCAGCCAGCACCCTATTTGCTTTGTAGTTCCTAAAGAAAAATGAGACACGCACAATGGGTGTTTCTTTCAGTAATGCTGAGATACTGCGTTGAAAAGGTAGCCTGAAAATATACTCACTTCAAAGAAATACCAGCCCAAAATGTGTTCTTGCAGAGTTTGTAAGTTAGTCAGCTCAATTAACATTTTGGCAGCTAAATATTAGCACTTGCATTTACAGGGACAATGGCCAGGAAATAGGATATTGAACGCTGTAATTCTGATCTGTGGTTTGTGCCCTACCTTCATTTCCACCCTCTCCCTTTTGTCCTGCTACTTTGCTCAGGCTGTAGTGGTAATAAGGGCATTCTTGCAGTGTTGGCGGACATCATGTAACACGGCCAGGTGCTGCTGGAATACCGCTGCCTGTGTTTTTCAAAGTTTCTTAGTATCCCGGGGTCCCCACCCTTGCAGAGCTGTGTAGAGCCACCAGTCCCAGATGGCATCACTGCTTTCAGGAGGGGCAAGATTTCCTGGTGGATCTGTGGCCTTTTTTCTCTCCCTGCTCTGGCTGTGCCTCACCTTCTGGCTGACACTGCTTCCTGCACCTGGTTTCAGTCATCCCCGCTGCATTGCTCTCTTTTCTTCTGTCCCTGGGCTTTGTGGCTGCAGAACACTGAACTCCCTGTGCTGCAGTTCAACCTGCCGCTTTCCCCTGGCCAGCTCTTGTCAGCTTTAGCTGCGTCTGGGCTGCTTGTTTTTCTGTTTAGGTTTATATGATGACTTCTTTTCTTTTTTTTTTATTTTTGTGCTGCAGAGTTCCTAGTGCTTCGAGACCCTTTTACGTGTTTATTCAGTGTTTTAGCTGCCATTTCGTAGCTGTAAGGTCTTGTAGCCCCAGCTGACCATGCGACACCAGCCCCTTTGCCAAGACCACACCTGGGCTTTCTGTGGAGCAGGGGTGTCTGTTTCCCGGAAGGCAGGGATGCTGCTTTGCCTTTGCTCTGTGGACGTTTCCAGCAGAGGAAGGCAGGGCATGGGAATTCAGCAATGCTCAGTTCTTCCTGCACTGCTGTGCCCTCTGCAACAGCCCGCAGAGCCGGCTAGCCGAGAGGAGTGTGCTGTATCCTCCTATGCAGCACATGCTCCCTCTAGGATGTGCTGGGCACATTCCTCCCCCTGCTCCACCCTGCCCAGTGTACAGTTTTCCCAAATAGATACAATACGGTTCTTAATACCTAATTCTTATTCAGAGAATACTTTTCCTGCTCCTCGCTGGAAAGATGATTAATACTGCATTGCCTAGCCAGTCACACTATCCCCAGTAGAGCTATAAATAAATACCACCCAGCAGTTGCATGCAGCAAGCCCTATTTTATTATTTTCCATTCATAATACAAAACATGAGAAGCAACTGCCATTTAGAGAAGAGGCTGAGTAACTGCTATAGTTTAGTAGCCACCTCACTCTTTCATCCTCCAACATCCAGGGGGCAAAGAAATCCCACACTTATTCTTGTTTAAGTTTTACTGTTCTCCAGTTATGATGGTTATTTGTCCATCTAGCTGGCTGGGAGACATGATTAAATGTGCAATGTGCTTCATGTGGCCCTAGGTAGGAAGGCTTTTCTAGTTCAAAATGAGGTGAAAAACCTCCACCCGGACATGCTATGTTCAGTGGAAAATTGGTTTCTTATCCAAAATGCAAACAACTATTATGGTTGCCATGGTATCTTCATTTCTTATGAAACAGAAGTCCCTTCCAATGTTGGCTAAGCAGTTTTGGTTCAAAAAAAAAAGATAAAATACTTTAAAAATACTCTAGTTTTGAGCACTAAAAATGTCAAGGAAGGACCAAAGCCCTTCACAGGAATGGTTTCCACTGACATTTTACTAATTTATTTAAGATTTGGAGTTTTCATTTAAAGAAAACATAAACCATGGAACGATTAAACCCCAAGCTTTAAAGATTCCCACCCAAAAGTAATTTTCAGCTGGCTTTATTAACAACCCTGCCTGAGTTCTTCAGCTGTGACCCGTTCCAGAGGGCAGGTGGATGGGAGGAGGGTTGTGGGAGAGGGAAGGGGCTGATGTCTCTCCCATGTGGGATGGGTCGGGTGAGAGAGGTGGTAGCGCAGATGCCTTTGTGCAGGGGAAGGGTGGGGCAGGCTTGGGCTGTGCTGCTGGGTCCCTGTGGGCGCTGGGGACACAGTCCCCTGCCTGCCAGAGAGCAGCCTTATGAAGTCTCAAGCGGCTGCATGCTGTATACCAGCCCCTTGGTGAGACTGCAAAGCCTTGCAGGGGAAATGCAGTTTTTCTTCTCTCACTGCCAGTGTGTGGCTCAGGGACTTGGGAAGGGCTTTGACTGCTGTTACATGAACACTTCCAATTAGGCAGGTTTTGTTTTCATCCAGCTGCTAGCTTTCTGAGACGTACTAGGAAAAAATATCTGCCATGATGGTATTATTCACCAAAGCCTAGTTTTCATCAAATATAGTGCACAATAAACTTGCGCTAACTACGTGATTTGTTGGAAAAAAGTTCAAGGCACTTAATAAGATTCTACATAGGATTCATTTCTTTGTTACACAAAAACCTACGCATCTCTAAAAATTAAATCCCCCCTGACCACTTGAACACAAATTGTTTTATGATCTTTTTGAGTGATAATTTCTCCAGCTCACTAAGGCACTTACTTAATGATTACCGAAATGAGTTAATCGGTCCCAGTAAAGACATGCTTTCTTAGAAATCAGCTTATGGTATGTGTGTGTAGGATTGTAGTCTTTATGGTTTTGCTGTAGGAAGTCAAACACAGAACTAATAAAAACATTGCTGAAGAGATAAATTAGAATCAAGGTGAGGATTTACAAAAATAAAATATAAGAGAGTATTAGCCTGATTTTGTGAAAGCCTTTGGATGGTGGACATATAACTAATTGCTAAATCCTCATTGCTAGAAGCACCTTCCTGGATAGCTTTTGGTGAAAGAGGATATTTTTTTTACAGAATGCCAAGTAAACTGTAGAGCGGTCATGAGCGAAAACTGGAAACTTTAGAAAAGCATGAGAAAACAGGCCCATAGAGATAGAACCTAATGAGTCAATAATCACTTATTCAGCTCTTTGGCCCCCTATTCTGAGACTGGGGGGAAGAAGGTTATCAGTTACGCATCCCTGCTCTGTTCAAAAGTCACGGCTGTGTCTCTCCAGATTTGTAAGACTTTGTTAAAAGTCATGGGCTTGGGGCTGGAGGGGAAGGGGATTTCAATCCTAAACTCTCACACTTTTCTGATTTTCTTCCCTTGATTTACTAACGTAAAGCACGGAGGTTTCCTCCCCACTGCACAGACTTCAGGAAGTGTTGCTGCTGCTGAGGGCACTGTGAGCCCTTGGGAAGACCAGTGCTTTTGTAGGGGTAAGTGGGATGGCTGGGATGCATTACTCCACGTCACGCACAGCAGGTAACCTCCTCACATTACTGCTCTCGGTTAGGGTTTATCCTGGTACCATTAAAAGGATTGCCATAACGATATTTCGGTCTGCAGCTCCAGTCATCAAGGTGCAAGCTCATCCCCAGACAGACCATACAAAGAACCTGGTGCAGCAAACCCTACTGCTTTCACAACTTCAGGTCCCACTTGGGTTTGACCTGCTGGCCCTTTTTGTGAGATTTCTGCTGCTTCCTGTTCAGTAAATGGCATCTGTCAGAAGAAAAGGCATGATCCTGCATAGGGATTTTCTACCTTGTCAGCAGGGAGAGAGCAGACCCTGCCTAGCTGGACCCTAGAGAGCACCCAGCTCTTCCCCAGTCATTGCTAAGGATTCTCATTTTCTGTGTGGCTGCAATGTGAAAACTCCCCACATCTGTGGTGAAACTGGTCAGGTGTAGAGTGAAGATGACACCCTGACTTTCCTTTTCTTCCCCAGTTGGCAAGAAAAGAAATATGATAATCCTGGCTGAGCACTAAATAGTATTTATTTCTGAATGTGACAAAGCCAGCAATAATAAGGTGGCCACTTGAAGGCCACTCTCAGAGGACATCCAGCTGGGTTTGGGAGTCTACTTAAACTATCAGATCATGCTACCAAAGTGAACTCCCTGCATGAAAGACAACATGCCCTGTGCCCACCCTTTTCCCTGTTCACCTGTGACAATTCTGTGGCTTGCTTTCCGATCGAGGGGCTCCTTTCCGTGGAAGGCAGAGCAGGGAGCTCTTTCTCCAGCAGTAAGCAAGGAAAACGTGCAATTGGAAAAACTTGAGAAGTGGGAAAAACAATGGCATAAACCAAATACTAACTTGGTTGGCTGAAGCGTTGTGCTGATTAAACAAGCGAAACCTTCTGAAAACATTCCCAAATGCAGGTCCAGAATTCTTTTTGTCAGACCACATTTAAAATTAAGTCCAGCAGAGGAACATTTTTGAGTGGGTCTGCTCTGTTTTTTCAGAGGCAGGCAGAGAGTCCACAATAAGAAACCTCACCTCAGCTGTGGGCTCAAAAACCTACCGGTGATCCAGGTGACATTTTTTTGTTGTTGTTGTTTTCTGAGCCCTTTGTATATGCCCAAGGATATTAACCTAATTTATTGTCCAAGGCAAGACACTGGTAGATGTCACTTGCAGAAAAATACATCAGCTGGGTGTTTGCCACACTTGTAGCTGTAGGTTGCATGTCCTTCCTTCTTTGAAGGCAGGAGAAGGATGCATTGTCCTGTCCTTTCTTAGGATGCTTATTTAATTCAAATAGGAAAAAGAATCAGGAGCAGAGCTGAACTGAGCACTTCTGCTAAAAGTAGCTTTGTGCATAGCAAGTGCATAAGTGACGAGTACACAGGTATGCAGATCAAGACTGCAAAATGTTTTTCCTGGCTCTTTTCCCTTGTACTCCAGCCTGGTTCCACACAAGGACACACTTATTTTACTGCTAATGTTATTTAGTAGACTATAAACAGGTCAGGGTCTTCAGCAACCTAAACATTTTACTTGACTTTACTGATGGTCAGCAGATGTTCTTTTTTTCTTCTTACCTTCTGTCTGTTCCGTATGTTGGTTGCAGAAACATGTGTGTATTATATCTGTCATGGTGGATTCTATTCCCTGTTCAACCTACTATATGCTATTACAATTCCAGTGATGGCTGCTACATTTCAGCTATAGACTACTGCAATATTTATCCTCAGCTGTAGGAAGTAAAGCACTTCAATTTTTTATCCTCTAAAAACCTGCATATTACAGGTGCAGTACATATTCTTAAGCATTAAGCAGCCAAATATCCAGTGTTTTCTAATGCTTAAGAATATGTGCTGCACCTGGCCAATTAATTTTTTAAATGAATATTTGGATCAAATAACACATTAGAAACAAAAGACTCTCTGTTTCTGTATCTTTTTTTTAAAAGACTGATTATCTCCCTTGATATTACATTTTAAGAATTTAAAAGCAAAACTGCTCAGTCTGGAGGATCATAGCTTTGTATTTGATCTCTGACCATGCATTATTGATTTCCAGTATGTGAAAAATATCTAAAATGTCTGCAATAAAAATGCAAAGAATAAAAATGCTTTCACTGCTTTTGAAATTAAAATCAATGTTATATGCATTATGTTGCAGGCAGTTGAAATTTGTTAAGTAGGTTAAGTAGTGGGAGGAATATTACAGAAAATGATTGCATTTCATTGTAAGATAAATTAGTACAAAATATAGTATAATTAGTATAGAAGTAGAATAAGTTCTGCAATTAAATACCAAAATACACTAATGCAATGTTGTTGCTAAGTGCTGAGAAACAGTTAAAGCAAAGGTTAAGTCTGACCTATAACAGCCACCTCCTGTAAACCCCTGACAGTAACTCTTCCTTTAGTTAAGGGATCACAGCTTGCATCCCAGGTAATAGTGATAGTTCTCTCAGCCTTTAATTCTCAATTAAAGTGTCTTTTCACATCCTTAATCCCAGACTGATGGATGACAGCACAGGTATTTAGAATCATAAAATCATAGAATGTGTTGGGTTGGAGGGGACCTTTAAAGGTCGTCTAGTCCAACCCCCCTGCAGTAAGCAGGGACATCTTTAACTAGATCAGGTTGCTCAGAGCCTCATCAAGCCTGGCCTTGAATGTCTCCATGTATGGGGCCACCACCCCCTCTCTGGGCAACCTGTGCCAGTGTCTCACCACCCTCATTGTAAAGAACTTCTTCCTAATGTCTAATCTAAACCTACCCTGCTCTAGTTTAAAACCATTGCCCCTCGTCCTACCACTACATGCCCTTGCAAACAGCCCCTCCCCAGCTTTCCTGTAGGCCCCCTTCAGGTACTGGAAGGCTGCAATAAAGTCTTCCTGGAGCCTTCTCTTCTCCAGGCTGAACACCACCAACTCTCTCAGCCTCATAGCATAGGTGCTCCAGCCCTCTGATCATCTTCGTGGCCCTCCTCTGGACCCAGTCCAACAGGTCCATGTCCTTGTGCTGAGGGCTCCAGAGCTGGATGCAGTACTCCAGGGGGGGTCTCACAAGAGCAGAGCAGAGGGGCAGAATCACCTCTCTCAATCTGCTGGCCGCGGTTCTTTTGATGCAGCTCAGGAAGTGATTGGCCCTCTGGGCTGCAAGCACACATTGTTGGCTTATGTCCAGCTTTTCATCCAGCAGTACCCCAAGTCCTTTTCCTCAGGGCTGCTCTCTATCACATCATCCCCCACACTGTATTCATAATGAGGATTGTCCCAACCCAAACGTAGGACCTCGTACTTGGCCTTGTTGAACTTCATAAGGTTTGCTCAAGGCCCACCTCACTGGCTCGTCCACGTCCCTCTGGATGGTATCCCGTCCCTCCGGCCTGTCAACCATACCACTTAGCTTGGTGTCATCATTTACCTATTTGTAGTGAGCCAGGACTAGGCTGCTGTTCGGGGGCCAGGAAGGAAACAGCCTCTGTATTTCTCCCTGCTGTCCTTCGCTCTAGAGAGGAAGAGCTGCGGAGGGTCAGCAGGGAGACTGCAGGTTTGGGGTCCCTGTCATGGGGAGAGCCATGTCCCCCTGCAAGCTGTTATGGAAGACCAGGCAACAGTCTTGCATGTCTGCCTGCACCTGGGCAATGCATCTAACAACAGCTTCCCTCTCAGGTCAGTGTCCTTGCTTTGGGCTGCTACTCCTGAAGCCCAGCTGTCCTGCACCCTGCTGGCAAAGCTGTGGGTGCGTGCCCCTGCTTCCTGCGCAAGAGCTGCATACGGGCGCCTCGGGATGTGTGGGTTTTCCCCAGAGACATGTATTGGCTCTTTTTAATCTGGAAAGGTTTTCAGTTCTGGAAGAACCTGCGATTTTATGTGTTTGTTTGTTTTCTTGAGAGCAAACCTGTTTTTCTTCTTTTTCTCCTGAGAGCAGTTCTAGTTGGTTTTGCTATTGCACAGTGTAGGATATTGCCCCTCCATCCTGGTCCTTTCTGAATGGAGTTCCCAGGGGAACCAATCTTCTCACTGTCTGAGCAATGCTACAGGCAACTTTCTAACACAAATCAGTGCCTATTTCCCTCCTCCTCCTCCCACCCCCTCAAGTGCCATCTCATGCACGTTCATGTTCATGTTTCTCCTTATTTTCATTATGTATTGGAGACAAAACAACTCTTGCCCTCTTTGGCTTGGATGTTCATATACCATGGGAGCAGTAATGACTGGGCAGTTTTGATTCATTCTCAGTTACATGCAGAATCCTTTCCCAACCCAAAGAAAAGCAGACACTAGCTTGAAGCCTTTCTTATTTGCTGCCTTATTCCTAGGTTCTGCTGCCAGCTTCGCCCGGTGCAAGAGAAATTGTGTACTCTGGATTTTCTGCCTTCACAGTATTTATTGGCAGTCTCTCTCTCTTGTGAGCATAGATAGCAGCCTGTCTAAGGGACAGCTGAGCTTCCTCTGGGGTGTCTCTATACCCCCAGCACTAAAAAATTCATCCTCATTATTGTGTGGTTCATAGGAATTTTTAATACATATTGAACTGGAAAATACCTAATAGAATTTGACTAGCAGAGGGTAAACACTTAACTCCCTTGCCTTTGTGTTGACCATCTCTCCTCTCCATTTAGTACAGAACGTAATCTGAGGCAAGTGCTTTATTTACATTGTTTTCTTTCTGTTATTCTCCTTAAAGAAAGGATAGTAAAAGTATATACCTGTGCTTTTGTGTAGCTGGGGCTGTTCTGACTTCTGAGCTTGTCTGCTCATTTTCGAGATCCCTTATGATTTTCAAGGAGATACAACGATGCCCTTGGTTTTCCCAGGGTTTGACCAGGTTTGTATTGCACCAGGTTCCAAAAATGTGTGATTTGTCCCTCTGCCTTTGGTGTTCTTTTGTGGGTTTTGTTTTTCCCAAATAAACTGCACTTTACCATCTCTTGCCTGATTCCACCAGTGTAAGGCACTTTTTATTAGATTAATTGTAGTATTAGGAGTAGCAGTAATAATAGTAGTAGTTGTAGATGTTTTGCTTTACTTGGCCAAGGAACAAGGTGGGTGTTTTGTATGGAGCAATTTTTGTGGTGGTTGCTCTTTTCAAGGGGAAAGTGAGATCTGCAGCTGTGTATAATTGACTGTATTGCATCTCATTTTCTTGTTTCCAAGAAGCAGCTAAGAGAAAGAAGCCACTGGCCTGCAAAGTTACGATAAAGAAAGAAAATAAAACTGTCTGTTTTCCTTGTCTTAATGCAGTTAGCTTTCTTTAGCTTTGGGAGTTTGTGACTATGTAAAATAAAAAGATCATACATAGATTAGCATAATAGCAATTGCAACAATAACGTTTTTTAATAGATCATTTAGTAGTGCTTTGGTGTTTTTAACAATCCCTAATGGTGCAGCATTAGAAATGATTCTCTAAGTGCTCAGAAATGAGGCCTGAAAAAGGAAAAAAAGTTGCTGTCATTATAGAGAAGGCACCTATTGATCCCTGTCACAGAACCGGGATGCTATCTCACCCTGTAGTTCTGAATAAATAATGGTCTTTGACATAATGCAGCACTGGACAGGTTAGAAATAGCAGCTAGCCAGTGAAAAGGCTGAGATATAACAGCTTTTCAGCTAAAATGAAGCTGAGAACTGCTAGGGGTGGGATCTTTTTTTTTTTCCACTCCATTTCTGCCACAGGATCTAACCAGAATGACATTTATTTGAAAAATTACCTGAGAGATTCTTGCTGAAGAGGTTCTTGTAATCAGAGAAAAAGGGATCTGAGACTCTGTGGAAGCCCCCAGACAGACTGAATCCTGCAGATGTGCCCAAGGTTCTGGGGCTGGATTTACCATAGCATGACTCCAGTGACAGAAGGGAGCTTCTTTACTTGTTCTGCAGCACACCCAGAGCCTTTTGGTACTTGCAATTGCCTTTTACCAACACTTAACCAGGATCTTTGCAATTTATTCCCCCTTTTCCAGACCAGGGTGTGCCTTCCTGAGCTGTTAGCAAGGCAGTCAGAAATGCCATTTGACAGGTGTATTTATTGATACAAGACCTGTTATCCTCTAACAGTGGGGCATGCCCTTCACATCATTTGGTTTCTGCCGAAACCCTCCAGATGAAGCCTGCTGATGATCTCAGGCTGCGCAGTGTTGCCATGCACAGAGGTCTCCAAGGGACGTCATCTGCAGGCAGCACACTGCTCGTCTCTGTGTTTTGAGAGGTCCCTTGGCTTCTAGAAGAGAAGCGACCATGTTGGCACAGCATACACCCAAGATAATTAGGATTTGCTGAAGAAGGTCTCCTTAGGGCAAGAGGATCACTGGCATAGCAAAATCTGTGTCTATTTCTGCATCTGTCTCAGCCCAAGCAGGTCAGCTATCACTGTGTGGTCCTCCAACACAAGGAACCACCATCATGTAAGTCACAGGCCCTGTGAGTGCCCTGTAAACTCTGTGAAGGTGGTTTGTGTGGAGATGAATGTCAGCTTTTAGGACACGCTTCAGATATAATCTCAGACTATTAAATACTGCAGTATGCATTTGCAAGTCACTGCCAAGGTTATAATTTTGCTGCCATCCATGTTGCAGCTCTATGTGCTCTGGTGGTCCCAGCGGAAAGTCTTTGGGATCTTGCTCAGGCCATGGTCCCTGATTTTTTCCTGACACAGGCCTGTAATGGAGATGTCACATCAGTCAGTAGTGGTGACCCTGCATGTCTCTGACAGGGCATGATAGTTTATACTCTTCCCTTTGGAAGCAGAAGTATCACTTTTTCTTAACAGAAGGATTAAGGCATTGAGAGAACAGGCTTTCAAATATCAACTAACACAACAGGCTAGTTCCTTGAGGCACTTGAACAGAATCCGTGTGGTCTGAACTACTTCCCCCTAGGCTTTACTCTGTCTGCATAAACTAGCTTTCTATCCTTTTACCATGCAAAGTCTGTAAAAGCTGCACTGAGATATTAATCACTGTTGGCTCTTACCAGAACAGGGAAGTCTCATGTATGCAGAGATGAGTAGGTCCAGAGATAAGAAATTAGTAAAACCCAGTTGCTAGGAATGGGATCTTGGGACTGTGAGTTTCAGTGGTGAACCAAAGCTGAAGGAAGGTCGGTAATTTCCAAGAAAAGTAGAAAGAAATGGTTATGATTTTTAATTACTTACATGACGTCTCAAAAAACCTGATGTGCCGATGTCTTTTCATTATGTACTTGGGCATGAACTTTCATGAAAGGTCTCCACAGTCCTCACAGAACTGAAAGCCAAGCTCAAAGTCATCCAATAGTTCATATGAGTTTCATCAAGCCAGTCATGAGGCTCAATGCGGAATCCTCTGAGAACATGAATTTTCTATACTAGGAAGTTTAAAATCTAGATTTAAAAATTATACATACATATTTTATACTGGTTTCATCACCAAAATGTGTCTCCACAGCAGCAATCAAAGCCTTGGGAGATATATCTGTAAGTCAATGTTGGGAATCATTTAAAGAAAAGCCTCCAAATGTGATATTTATATCCTCACAGACTATCTTTAGGTGCCATTTGTCATGTTCTTGCACAGTGTCTCACAAAATTCCTTTTTCTGAAACAGCAATATTCCACACCTCATTCTTAAACTTTGGGAAAACACGGAACGCTGCTAAAGTAATTTTCATTCACTTCATAGAGCAATAACATCAATGCCAGTAAAATTAAGTCAAGCCATCTTGTGCTTCATCAAAGACGCTTTTGGAACAGCTCTTTCACATCAGCTGCGAAGCGCTTGCAAAGACACTAGGTTGCCAGCCTTATTGTTTTTTGTGAGATGAGCGGAGGAGCACGCCATTCTTGGGATTTGCCACATGTAGAAATAATGTCTCCCTGCGTCACAGTATCTCTGTGCGGTGGCAGAGAGTGTGCATGAAACAACAGAGGGGGTGACCGAGAGTCTGAAATCATATGTAGGGCTGATACTGACTCTGTGAATGAGAAGGAGACACAGTGAGGAAATGCCAGAGCAGGCGTAAGGGACAGGATAGCGCAGCTGTTCGTGTGTCAGGGGAGAGTGTGGCTTTTTATGGAGTGAGGGGAGAAAAACAAAGAAAAGCACATGCAATAATTCCACATGGAAAGTATATTCCTGCTAGTGCAGAAGAGGGGAAAGACCAAAGCTCATTCCATAAGAGCCATCCCAGCATGAAGATCAGCACAAGAGTGAGGAGAGAGCTGCTAATGAGTGTGTGTTGTCATCTCAGTAAAAGATATTTACTAACCTTCAAAGCTGTGAATCCAGGATGGTTTGTGTAAGAGTCTTTCTTAACAGCAATGAGTGAGGGACAGAGATGAAGATAAAACAGAAGATAAGAAATGTATGGGAGAGGGAGGAAGATAGGCAACACTGTGTGAGTGGGTATTTTGCGCAATAAAAAATTTTATGAGGAAGACCAGGGTCATCAGAACAAACTTCATGCTTAGCTGGACCAAGGCAGTTTGGGGCATATAAGGCCAGTAAGTTCCTACATGGGAGTGGTAAAGGTATTGATAACCCAGGAGAGGTAAAAGTATTCCAGTTATTTCTATCTTCTGTGCTTGGAAGAAGCAGGGTGAATTGCTGCCTACTCAGTTGGAAACCAAGGATAAATCAACTGGGATTTTCAATCAGCAGTCTAAGTAATTTGCTCCCATGATCTCAAAAGAAAGAAAGAAGAACTCCCCTCCCTCATTAGAAAAATAACGTATTTTATTGATGGTATAAAGAAATTCTATTAAAATAGTTGGAACACTGATGAAATATCTGAAGATTGGAAGTTGGCTATTAGTAGGTAAAGAAGATGACCCAGAAAATTATGGACGACTTGACCTGACATCATTCCTGAACAAAATAATGGAAAAATTGATACAGGATTCAATTAGTAGAGAAATAAACATCAGGAATATAATTAATGTCAGTCAACAGAGGAAAACAGGACTTGTCAAACAGAATTTATGTCATTCCTTTGGATTATAAACTTGGTTTATGAAGGCAGTTATGAAGCTATAAGATTCTTTGTAATGATTTTGATCTTATACCATTATCTTTCTGATACAGAAATGTGCTATTCGACACTGAAACGTGTAGGCACTAAGAACTGGCTAGCTGACACAACTGGTTTCTAAGGGAAATCATCATAAATATCGGTTGTTTCAATCTGCTATTGGGCCTATTCTGTATCTTTCCCAATATCTGAAGGAAAATACAAACTCGCTGAAAAATACAGTTGACTCAATGTGAGGCACAATGGCTGAAAAACCAGGGGGGGCAAACTGCTGTACAAAAGGAGCAATCAGCATTATTCAGCAAGCCATTTGAAGATAAATGGGTTGGTACCGTTCAGTGGAAGGCTGTGCATGTATGGACATGGAACGGTGGCGTGACCTGCAGAGGGTGGGATTGCAGCCTGGAAAGTAGTTTGGGGATCAGAATGGATAAAACAGCTGAAATATGAGCATGCAGTTGATGCCACAGCAGGTGGATCTAATGTTGTCTTTGGAGATATATGCAATTGAGAAATGAAGACTAGAAATGTGATGCTGAAAATTCAATACAGGAATACAACATTTGTCCACGACCACAGGAAATACTGCAGAAAAGAGATAATGGTGTGGGAGTCAGGTAGGGAGAGAGAGGCAAAACTGTCTTGAAATGCAGAAATTGGGCCTTTCCATTGTTGCAGTGTTTGAAAATGCTGTTTGAATTAGCTGCAGGTATGAATTTTAGAAAGGCTGAGCTCTGCTGAGTTGCTTTTTACAGGACCTCATTCAGAAAGTGTGACCTTACTTCATTATAAAATAGTTCCTTTCCCCAGAAAAGGAAGCAAAACTTGATTGCCTTTCGCTTTGACTGCTGATTTCCAAAAGGATTGTCACTTTAAGCATTAATTCAGATCATCTTGCCTGATAGTCCCTGTGAAGGCAAGCTTGGAAAGAATTCAAGAGGTCTCATTTGTGTCCTCCACACAAGTGACATTTGAGCACAAGTACCAGAATGGAACTCAAGGGAAGAGCTACGAATATCCTCTACCTGGACTTCTGTAAGGCCTTTGATACAGTCCCCCACAACAGAGAAGGTCCCTTCTCTCTGAACTGGAGAGGTATGGATTTGATGGGTGGACTGAGGAATTGGTTGGATGGTCACATCCAGAGGGTAGTGATCAGCAGTTAAATATCCAGATGGAGATTGGTGACAAGTGGTGTTCCTCAGGGGGCCCTATTGGGATGAATACTGTTTAAAATCTTCATCAATGACATAACAGTGGGATTGAATCAACCCTCAGCAAGTTTGTGAAAGACACCAAGCTGAGTGGTGTGGTTGAAACGCCTGAGGGACAGGATGCCACCCAGCAGGATCTGGAGAAACTGGAGAAGTGGGCCCATGTGAACTTCATGAGATTCAACAAGGCCACGTGCAAGGTCCCGCACCTGCATCAGGGCAACCCCCGATATCAATAGAGTCTGGGGAATAAAGGAATTCAGAGCAGACCTGCTGAGGAGGACTTGGGGGTACTGGTGGATGAAAAGCTGGACATGAGCTGGACATGTGCACTTGCAGCCCAGAAGGCCAACCTTATCCTGGGCTGCATCAAAAGAAGTGTGGCCACCAGGTTGAGGGAAGTGCTTCTGCCCCTCTACTCCACTCTGGTGACATCCCACCTGGAGTACTGCATCCAGCTTTGGAGCCCTCAGCTTCCAGCAAGGAAGACATGGACCTGTTGGAGCGACTCCAGAGGAGGACCACAAAAACGATCCGAGGGTTGGAGCACCTCTCCTCTGAGGACAGGCTGAGCGAGTTGGGGTTGTTCAGCCTGGAGAAAATGCTCTGGGGAGACCTTATTGCAGCCTTTCAGTACCTAAAGGCGGTTTATAAGAAAGATGGGGACAGACTTTTTAGCAGGGCCTGTTGTGATAGGACAGGGGGTAATGGTTTTAAACCAAAAGAGGGTAGATTCGGACTGGATATAAGGAAGAAACTCTTTACTGTGAGGGTGGTGGGACACTGGAACAGGTTGCCCAGAGAGGTGGTAGAGGCCCCATCCCTGGAAACATTTAAGGTCAGGTTGGACGGGGCTCTAAGCAACCTGATCTAGTTGAAGATGTCCCTGCTCATTGCAGAGGGGTTGGACAAGATGACCTTTAAAAGTCCCTTCTAAGCCAAATTATTCTATGCTTCTGTGATTCTATGAACTAATATTTAGAAGTCAGATTGGAATTTCAGGCTGGAAGAGAGGTATATGTGTTTTTAACTATGTTGGAACAAAGCTGTGAAGTAAATGGTCTCGTGCTGTCTTTGAGCAAAGATGGGAGGCTTTTCTGGAAAAAGTGCCAAGAGTCAAAATAGTTTGGGGGGCTCTGTATGAAGTTAAGTGTGAAATATTAAGCAATTTGAGATATGCAGGAGATCGTGACCATGTTTGGTCCTAAATGTGGAAGCTAGAGAGAAGATCATTGGACAGTGAAGCATGTAAGAAAAGAGAAACACGAAGAGTCCCAGTCAGATGTGCTGAAAGAGATGCCATAAATACTAAAGCCATGCTTTTGCTTTCATCAGGGACACTGGAGTTCAGCAAGGATGTTCGGCTGTATTACTTCTGCTCAGTCACAGTTTGGTCTGTGACATTGACCATGGCTCAGAGACCGACCATAATGTTTGGGTATGGCAACCTCCTGGAGGGCTTCACTTTCACCTAGAGTGCAAAGAAAGTGTTTTACCTACTTGCCCATGCCTGAACCTTATCAAAAGCAGGACTGTGGGAAGCCTTATCTGAAATACCACAGAAACTGTCCATTCCTTGTCCTTACACAACACCCATCTCTCTGCATTAGCCTTTATAGTTGCTAGTTTATGGCCTAGTGTGGTTAAGTGGGCGTAAATATTTTCAAGTCATTACAGTGCTTCTCCAACACCTGCTCTGTTGTTTCTGTTTGGCGTTGAACTGTTCCCTGTTACAGAAGGGAAGTTAGATAGATGTTTGAAAATATCCTCTTCTATTATTCTCAGCAGCCATGAAAAAACCCTTTTAACAGGTTCACATAATAAAGAATGTAGCCTTAAATTGCCAAGAGTAATTCCTTCTGCAAAATAAATGTAATGTCAAGCAACTCTATTTTTTCCTCATGTTATTCCCTTTGCCTTTGTCCCATAGGTACTAGTGACTCAGAGTGGAAGCTTATAAAATATGAAGAAGAACATGCAAAGTCTCTCAGAGAATAAACAGTATTATTTCCTGACAAAACTGCACGCTGACAATTATTGAGCAACAGCATGACATGCAGAGGATATAGAAACCGTAAAAATGGCACTGACGTGATTGTGAGACTCCCACACAAAGCAAGAGTACAGGAGATTCACAGGTAGGACTCAGTTAGACTCTCCTCAACCGTGCTACTCCCAGATTACATCCCCAAGGAAAGAAGACATTTTTTGACAGAGGTTAATGACATCAGTTGGAGCATCTTGATACTAGCAGTCTATTGCTTCTGGGAGCAGGGAATGTATGGTTTAACAGTTAAGTGCTTCTTAGAGAAGTTCATCTTCCACATGGAAACACACAGCAGAAGAGCTTAGGTATCCAAACGTACTCAGTGCCTGGCACTTGCCATCTTCACTAAGATTTCTATTGCCTGATGCTGCTTGTGACTCTCTCCTCTCCTGAATACTCTACCTGTGTCTCAAGTTGATCTTTTCTTTGTATTGTCCTCTTCTGTCCTCCTTCCTCTGAGTGTTCATGGGACTTTCACCTCTCTCTCTATGCTCTGTTGGCATAGACTTATCTTTAAGAAAGAGGTGGGTTTTCATTTTTATGGTAACTCTCTTCTGCCTCTCTACTTTGAATCAGTTGCTTTGCATTCTGCTTCCCCCCAAGTACCTCTCCATGCAGGCAGGCATTTTGTTTTTTCTTTCTGACGTCTCCTTGTGTTGTCAAACACAACATGACCAAAATGGAATTCCAGATATCTCCCACCAGAATGATTCCCTTTTGGTATTGATGTTAGGGATGGCAGCAGTAACATGTCTAATTCAGGGATGGCAGCAGTAACATATCTAATTCAGTGGCTTCAGAGAATAATGTTAAACAAAAGCCCCCAAACTCCAAGCCCTAAGCACCAAAGCTGGTAGGTATGAGATCTTGATAAATTGAGAACTGTTTATAAATGAGGGATGTGGTTTTGTCTGTCTTTTCCTTTCTGCCTCTCTGGTATACTAAGCAGGACAGCTTTTCACTGCCCTCTATTGTGGCAAGCACACCTATTCTGGGACTGGGCTTGTCTGTCTCCCATTTTAATGCTCTCACTCCCCTTTAATCACTTCACAAAATGCTGCACCCATTCTCTATAGCTGCCCCTTTTACTGTCCCAGATGTTTTTCCTCTGATTGAACCTCTGTGGGCTCACACGTAGTGAGAATGAAGCTGGTGGCAAAGCACAGGGGCCAGTTCCCCCTCCTAATATGCCAGCAGTACTTAGCGCAGTTGAGAGCAGATCAGTTCCCTGTCTGCAGTGGAGAAGGCAATTATTGTCCTGTGCTCAGCACTGATGAGGTCTCCTTTTAGGAAATCAGAAACAAACTGGAGAGTCCGCAGGAGGAAAAAAGAGCAATTAAAGGTGAGAAAGTCTGCAATCAGAAAATGTTGATAGAACACAATTTCCTGAGAGACAGAAAAGGAAAGGATGAGATAATGTGTGTTTAACATGTCTTCCACTGCTTTAAAACATGTTTCTAAAGATGTCAGTGAATAATTGTTCCCAGGCCCTGGGAGGGTGAGGCAAGTAGACTGCAGGGAAGGAGAGCTACCCTCACTTTCCTCATCATCACTGTGCTTGTGATAGTTCTGGTGGGGTCAGAGCTGCCCTGCAAGCTGGTATTGCAGGACGACGCTGATTTCCAGCAGGAGTTTCTTGGAGACACATTTGCTCCAGAACAGGTCAAGTTTTTTGTCCTGTCACCAGGGAGCAACCACCAAAATAATAGGTGCAGACCAGCAACATCCATCCTTGGGCAAGCTGTAACCAAGCCTGACAGAGGAGAAACACATTTCTGTCATGCTGTGGGAGCTTGTCACCATGACAGTGCCACAGAAGCTGCTTGTGGGCTTGAGTATCCAGGAAAGTAGTAGCAAGGTAGGGTTGTCTTCTGACTGTGTCTGGGTCACGTGGCCTGGATCCTGTCATACAAAGTGGCAGAACTTCTGGATTGCCACACACATGCAAATCTAGTGAGTACACCTTACCCTTCAGTTTATTTGGAGAAAACCTCCTATCTGAAACAGTGCCTGTTTTGAAATTAAGGCATAGCTCCAGTGTTTCATAACATGAAAGCAGAGACAGTATTTTGACAGGGTTGACAGTGGCTTGGTCTGATAAAGACACCCTGACCTCACACTTACTTTCTGCTGCTAGCCTGCTCCTTCATCACCTCATCAGACAAACTTTTGTGATTTGTCTGAGAGAGTTCTTTTGAAGCCTCAATGCAGCTCACCCCTCTCCGACTCCAACGAGAATGACAAAATCTGCGTTCCTCAACTGCAGAAAGAATCCTCCTGTGCTTGTTAACAGATCTCTGGAATAAATGGCCAGGGTATCAGGCTGAAACTGAGCTTCACCGAGGAGCCCTGCCTTTGGAGACTTTCTGTGGAAGTGCTGGTTTAATTGGATGGGGTTATGAACTTGCAGAAATCACATGCTTCCCACAGCCAGTTAATCTGTCGGCACCTTTTCTGGTGAGATTGTTAAGGCTCATTTGAGCATGGGTATGCAGAGCTCTTGAAGATGCTCTGTGTGTGTAGTTTGCTTCACCACCAATTCTTTCACAGCTGTGGAGAACACAGGGACTGCTTCTAGCCTGCTGTAACATCAGCAAGAAGGAGTCCTGCTCAGCTCTGCTTGCTTATTTCTGTAACTCCACGGCCCTGAGCGCTTTCTGCTGTGTGCAGAGCAAACGTAGCTGTCATGTGTCATGTTATGCCATACATTGAAGCGAACCCCTGTTACTTAACTCTTTGAAAAGGGAAGGAGCATTAAAATCTGAGAGAAAGGGAGAGAGCATGTTGACCTTCTGCTGTATTCGTTACCAGCAAGGTTGAAAGAGCTGTTGATGATCATGGTGTAGCTGATGTGTGGCCCCATGCTAGCCCTATGGGATTGTTTGATTGCTCCCTGCCTAACTCAGATCACTCCTGCAATTCAAAGTAACCGAGAAAGCACAATGACCTCTTTAGGCCAGCAGCATTCCTGGTAAAATTAACTCCATTTTTAGATTTCAGCAGGAGAAATGCTGAAACCAACCTTACACATAAAATGAGGATTTGCTGCATCCAGGGTCAAGTTGTCCGATATCTCTTGACCAAAGGTCTGTTCTTTTATCCTCTACTTTCTCCCAGATAGTGTGGACACAGTATGGAGGGATTTGTGAACTCTTTTTTCTTCTCTCTTATGGATCCTACTGCATCTTCTGCAGGGTGGGGTGGGGGGGGAGGTGGGGGGGTGGGTTTGTTTGATAAAATCCTCCTTTGTTGATGGCAAACTGAGCATAAATCTAAAAATCCAGGGAGCTTCTGTGGAAAACGGCTGGTAAATGTTTCCATATGATTTCATATGTTCTCATAATACATAATTAAAGGCAAGTGCAAGAAAACAGCAGGCTTTTTCCTTTGCTCATAAGAGACACAGGTTAAAGGATTAGCTTTCAAAAGTGCCTCTGAGAAGTAATGACTGTTCCTGGTATGAATGTGGTAAACTATAATTAAGGTATTTGGGGAATTGAAACAGATTTTGAGAACAATGGCTCATACTTTTACATTAAGTAAGAATATAGCCTCCGTATAATTAAAAGTAAGAACTTAACTGCTGTTATTCTCTTCCTGTCTACAAAAGCTATTGTTTGTTTAGAAGTGAAGAAAAAAAGGAGTGGCTGGGAGCTGTGTACATTATTGCAAAACAAAAAGACAAATTGGAGAGAGTATGTTTGCAAATAGGCAAGGTGTTGAGTGATGCACAACGGTAAACAGTCTCAGCTCTCCTTTCACATGGAAGAGGCACTGTTAATATGATGTCTTTGTGTGTGTGTATTGGTGAGAGTGGGGAAGGGGGTGCATGCCTTTTCCCTAAGAAGAAATATTATGAGTTCCCAGCTGCACTCAGAGTTTCTCGTAGGAATTCCTGGGAATAATTACTCACAAGCCACTGTGTTTGCATATGTGGTTCTGTGGTTCAGAAGACATTTCTCACCACCAGGAACCATCTTATATGTCTTTCAGCAACGTACAGGAAAATTTGGTTGGAGTGCGTTGGATAGGACTCCTCCACTCAATAGCAGAGCTTTTCTGCAAGGACAACTACTGCACTTAGAGCGATAAGAGTGACATGACCCTCTCCCACCTTCCTAGTGACTGTGCCACAGGGCGGCACTCGAACTGCTGTTACTCTGCTGAAACTTGTGCTTTACTGTCTTCCAGCTGCTGGGAGCACCTGGAAGCTTTAGCTTCCTCCTTCTCTCTGCCTTGATCTGCTAAGGAGACAAGATGGGGAAGAAATACCATTAACCACATTAGGGGACATATAGACTCACTGTCCTTTTGTATATAATTAATGTCTGAGGGGTGAAATTCGGTTTTGAGAGCAAATGTTCTAAGGAGCCAGACATCATTCCAATTGAATAGCTAGACCATGGCCTCTCTCCTTCTGCTGAACAACTTCATAATGATGTTTTGCAAGCCCTGAAAGGTGCGAAAAGCAACTGCCCCTCTCTGAGATATTTTTCTCTATGAGATGTCTGCCAATCACTCTGAGGAGCCTGATGTGGTGAGTGAACGACATGTCTTACACTGCTTGTCCTGATAACAAATGCCACGTTCACTCAGGACATGAACAACCAGCGAGCACTGGTGGTTGAATCCAGGTCTGTCAGAATGCCAGGAGGACGTGTGCTGTTGGCTTTTGAAAGGATCTGGCATGGGCATGCAGACCTCTGAAGGACAAAATCTAAGTCTGATGACCTAGCAACATTATCCTACAGTGATGAGCCCACACATTTTTCTGAAGTAGTTGGAATTCTTCCTCCTCCTCCTCCTCCTCTGTGTCTTACATCTAACAACCCATTTTCAGGAGATGGAGCATTTGGTATTTATGAATACCAAGTTGCTCATGAATGAACTAAGAGTGTGCGTTTTTCAGGAACCTCAGCTGTCCTCCATGAAATGGCAGGCTCAGCCGTGCTGAATGTTGAAGGCCATGATCTCTGTCACAATTTTTGTTTTCTCATAAAAAATCCTTTATTACACAGCTTGAAGCTGTGCTCATGCTCCAGCTTTCCCCTGCTAGTGTGCAAGGACCCCAGGGATGGTCATCAAGGTAGTGAGTTTACTTTGGGTCTTCCAGCCTGACTGTGGGGCTCTTTTCTAAAGGCAGGAGGACTCACCTCCTGGAGACCCAAGGGATCACACAGGTGAAAAAACAGAATGCAGGTACCTGTTCTCACTTCAGTCAGAGGGCAATTGCTAATGGCTGTTGCCTTCACTTGCTGGGCTGGCAGCATGCTTTTCTACTGCCAGTCTGTGCCCGCTGTTGTATGCACAGCTTACACCTCTCCGCACATATTTCTAGGAGCTGAGTGGATTTAGAAGGCAGGATGGGATCCAGCACAACTCGCCTTGCTTCAGTGTACAATTTCAGCAGCTGGATTGGGATTGTTCACGGCTGGTATTTATTTCAAGTTTAGAAATATTTTTTTTTTATCTGAATGCTGTTAGTGAACGGCCACAACAGAGGGCCAAATTATTATGTAGTAAATACTCAGATATGCTGCTTTCTGCTGAATGATACTTTAAATCATATTGATAGAAGGACTCCACTAATAAGTGGTGCTGAATAAGCCACCTCACTGGAATCCTCTGCTCTCTGTAGGAGACTACCTCTAACTCCCCAAAATAAGGACTTAGAGAAGCAGCCTGAAGGAAGCATGAACAATGGCAAGAGATGAAACTTGTTAGAGATGAGGGGACGAGGCAGAGGCCCTCTGAGCTTTTCCAAGAAACGTCTCAAACACTCACCAAGTACCCTGAAATGAAACTATAGCCACGGGGTGGGATAATGTGGAGTCTGGATAACTTAAGCCTTGTGCTCAATGATCTGATAACACCAACACTCGCTTATCTCTTGTGTGACTCTCTTGTTTGAGAAGAAACTCACTTGAATAGCACAGGATGGGGCTGGAGGAGGGAGCCCTGTGCAGGCAGGACAGCCCTGCTTTTTGTCAGCAAAGACAATAAAATCAAGATAACAGGAACCTGTGAAGTTCTTTGTTTCTTCGATGGGCTAGCAAGCCTGATGACTGACCTTTGCCTCATCACCTGTGAAATACATATTAAAATTGACACCCCTGCATATGCTAATGAAGATTATAGAGAACATGCTAAACATATATGACTGTAGCACTCTCCCTCCGAATCATGCTCTATATCACCTATGGGCTAGTGGGGAAACCTGAGATGAAACTGCCACTGTGGCAGTAGAGCGGGTGATACTGATATGATGAACATAAAAGGAAGAAGATAAATGCCACTGGGGGGGATCCACAGAAGAGCACTCCTACCAGAGACCCCTGTTTTCTGGACCAATGTGGTGATCTCTTTATCATTCTCTCTCTCTCTCTCTGTCCCCCTCTCTATCCCTGTGTTTCTCTTTTCTCGAAGAGTTGTTAAGTAATGCAAGGCGTACCTTACCACTTGCTGTAATTTGCACCTAATCAATTATCACGGACCTAGTTAAGACATATATTAATTACTGTGGGAATCTAGTAAATGTTTTTATATGGACCTTGAGAGTTGTCTCACCTTAGTCCACACTGCTGAGGAATTGTGAATCTGAGTCACTCACCCCTGTCTCTTGAGTGGGGCATGACACTCCCCTCCCCTTCTCTTCCTATCCCCAGCCCCAGCTTCATCATCAACCTCCTTCCTCTCTTCCCCTTCCCCCTGCTTTGGTGGAAAGAAGCACAACTCTCACAAACTTGGATGGTAAAATCACATGCAAACTTTGCACCGTCCGTTGTGTTCATCACCTCCCTTTTCCTGTCAAGGACGGCTGCGTGAAGTTAAATTAAGAAAATGGGTGAAGAAGTGGATGTGAACAAACCTCCCTAAATTTGTGTGGTTGTATGGCTGAAGAATCCATGGCTGAGTTCCTGGTGGAGCCAGATAGTCCGTTTGTATTTGATGGTTGTCTTTTCTGTCTGTGCTGGATGCACTGTGCTGCCTGAAGCACAGCTTCTCCTCTTGCAATAAGGACAGTATATCTGCTTGGCTATGGCAGTGGGGTGGCCAGGGCAGAGGCTACCAAAACCAGAAGATGAACTAAAGGTGAGAGAAGCTGTCTGTCACACAACTGTCTGCACTACCTAAATGTGATGGGGACTGGGAAGCAAACATTTTGGCTATTTTTGTGTGTCAGGGTAAAATTTGTGTTTCCTACTGTGTCTTTCTGTCGATCTCTTAGATTTAACACAAAGGCATATAAGAGAGTGCAATGGAAGAGAAGTGGTCTCTGCTAAGAAAGAGCATGCTCTCTAGGCAGCAGCAGCCTTTGGATACTAATTTCCTGGCTGTTGGGCATGGGTAGAGATGAAGGATGATAATTTCAGCCATTCATCAGATTATAGCATGGCTGTATGATTTGCAGAGCATCCAGATTTGTTGCGAGATGGAAAGTTTTCTTCCTGTTTTGCCTGTTCTTATCCTAACATCAGATATTTTCCCAGACAAACAGGGAAACAATGCTTACAGGAGCATCAGTGGTGCAGCAGTAGCTGCAAAAGCTCAGGGCAATTCCAGAGGAACATGACACCCACTTTTTGGGATGCTGACCATGGTGTTTGGTATACTTAGCATGCTGTGCCACAAAAACCTCTACTTTCCAAAGAAGTCAGACTACTAATGGGAGGTCCTTGTGTACCTGTCTTCTGCCAGCCTTGCTGTCTTAGACGGTTTGTGTTGGTTTACCAGTACTTGGACTGTGATTCTTGGGTGTAACAGGGAGTGCTGTTATCCTAAGAAAACAAACCATGGGCAAGTCATACCTTTTGCCAAATATCCTTGCCATAGCCTTTTTGCAGCATAATTGCATCAGCCGGTTTTAGAGCTGGTCCACATTTTAGGCCATGATCTCCTCTGAGGCTGGGAGGAAATGTACCAGGGGCATCTCCCACCTTGCCAAGCAATGACTTTTGCGTGCCTTGGTGATCATACTTTCCACAGTGAAAGTATAATCCCTGATGCAGTGAATGTTTTTACAATCCCTGAAGATATGCAAATGGACAGGGATGCTCAGGCAGCACAGTCCCTCCCCTCTGTAGGGCTCTCATGGGTTTTCTGATCCCTTCTCTTCCATTTCTCCTGGGCACTTTGAAACTCTTTACTTTGGCACAAAAATTAGTTTAAAGAGAAAAACAGCCACTGAATGCTCCTCACCTTCATCCTGAGTGGGAAATTTGGGCTCTCTGGTGCTGTAGGCAATTTTTTTCTGTGGATTCTCTTGCCTGAAACTGGTCAAGAGTTAAAAAAAAGTACTGTTCCTCTTAAACCATTTTCACATCACAGTCATTCACTTCTCCAAAGCCCTGCAAAGCTTCACAGAGTTGCATGTTTAGCAATAGACAGTACAAGCCAGTTGATGTTAGCTGTCACCGCACAGAGGTCCCTAAAGAAAAGCATCATCAATTTTACTCTGTGTATCTTTATTCAACAAACACCTTTTGTAATTCATTTACCTCCTCTGTGAGTAGCACATCGATGCAGGATGAGGTGTGAGGGTTAAGCAGCTTGTGTCTGCAACATGCTTCATAAGAATTACTAGTGTTCCAGCTCATTTGGACAAGATAAATATAGAGCTGAATTTGCAATGGGAGTTTTAACCTCTGCAGTGTGACATTCAAGGAGATCTGTCTTCAGTTGCAGATGTTTTGTGTTTCCAGCTTTATTGTGAAGCGTCTACACTTTACTCTAGGATAAAAAGTCACGTCATCCATTACCCAGGAAAACTGCTGCAATGCCTTCTTTGAGTAGTTTGTGCTTGCTTCTATGTTTTTTATCTTTTCCTGGAAAATGTGATGGTGTATTATCATGCTGATTTTTCAGAAGGGATAAAATGCTGTTAGAAGTGAAGGAAATATCTGTCCTTTTAATACTTTTGTCAGAAACACATTGTTACTCTTCCTTTATCTTAGGACAGAGGTTGTCAATAACACTGAAAAGGAGTAAAGAAATAATGCAGACTTGGATCAGGTTCAGTGTTTGCGCTTCTGTTTCTTTTGGAAAGACTGCTGGAATTTGTCAGTAGAGCATCTCTGAATAAGAGGCATTTTTACTAGTTGCCAGGAAGAATATGCTTGTATGAAAATCACAGTTTTTTGAAACAAATAGCTGTAGTGTTAACAAGAATCAGTGAAAGCTCTCTCAGGTTTATTTGCTATTTTTTTCTAACTGAGTCTGCATCAAAATTGGTATCAACAATTTTTAACTTTATCATAATCTTCATTCTGATACATAGAGCAGTTTGGGTAAAAATGTTGAAAAAATTTTGTTTCACAAAGCATCAAGACCTGTTTTTAGCTCTTCTTTTTCCTGTCATCCACTGAACAGCTTCTCACCTTCCCTTTAAGCACTCAGCCACCTTTTGCAAGGGCATATGTCAGTATCTCTTCAAATCAGTGGGCTTTCTGGTCAGTGTGCGCCTCAGGGGTACCTTCACTGAAATATTCTTGGGCTGCATGGGCCTCTGCTCTTCCCTGTCTCCAGTTGCACATTTGTGCTGTGATGGGACATCAAAGCATAGACACCGTTGCTCCCTAAGGGTCAAGTAAGAGCTGAGGGAGCTATCTTTTCAGTCCAATTGGAGGTGCTTGCTGAGACAGGCACATGTGCCTGTCCTCCTCCTTGAATCGTCCTGAACCTCACTGAATATTGAGCCCTGTTTCCCATGGCCATCCAAGCTGGAGGTGTAACCAAAGGGTTGAATCAGCAGGGTGCGTGCTCTGAGACTGATCATGGGTTTATGGTTACAGAACCTGTGATATCTTGGGTTAGATAATGGGTTCATAATAATGACATCATCTCTGCTAACACCCTGTTGTTGATGCCTGGAAGCATTTTCTATATCACTTTCCTTAAATGTTGCCTGCACGCTCTAAAGAAACGTTGCAGCCCTGGAAATGTGTGTGGAAGCCATTGTAAGTTGCTGTCTGTATACATCTGTGAAGTGTTTCCTCTCTGGTTCTTTTTTGTTTGTTTGTTTGTTTGTTTGTTTCTCTCCCTTTACATAACCTGAGCTATTGTAGTGTCACGTAAAAAATGTCTATTTAAGAATATATGGAAGGATATATAAGGACATCTGGTTTGTGAGCATATCCTTTGAATCGCTATTCAGCATAAAATCAGAGACAAGAGATGGGAAAAGTAATCAACCACCCCTAGATACACACACCCTAACAATCAGGAGCTCACTAGTTGGTGGGCAGGAGCCACTCAAAGCCTTGGAGAAGGTCAGCCAGGAGAGAGAGGAAGGGAAGAAATGAGGTTACTATTGGGTCACAAGGGAAAGAGAAAACTTGATGTGAGATGTTTTTGGATGTTGTAGGATTGTGTAAAACTTACTATGAGAGTCTTTCAAGGTGACCATGGGAATGCATTTTACTTATCACGGAGTGTTCAAGGAAAGGGCCAAAGACAGGAGCAAGGGGGGATTATGGTGGATCCTGGGGAAACAAGTGTGGAGAATGAGTGGGGTGGGAGCGGTAAAAGAAGCTGATCACAGTGTGAAACAGGTTGTTGTCCACTCTCTTGTGTTGCTGAGTCTTGCACCTGGTCACTGCAGCCTGTCCTGCCTTGGTACTAAACTGCCTTTTCCTGTTTTCTTCCACCATTTCTCACTATTCAGTGTGAATTTGTGGGTGTCTAAGAGCCAGCAAACAGAAAGGGACTACAGGTCATAGGGGCCCTTGGGTCTGACGTGTCAGCATCGGGGAGAGACCAGCGTGTGTGCTACCTTTCCTAGGCAACTTCAGCTCTCTCTGTGTGTGTGTTCACCTATGCTGTGTGTGCAAGCAATCTGGTAGTGAACTCCAAGGATGGACTTGCCCGTGAGCAGGAGACCTGCACTGGGAGAGACCCACGTTGGAGATGATGACTAGGCAAGAAGCCCTTGGACTCTGGATAGTCTTAAGGTCTCATCCAAGGTTTGAGGGACCTGTGAATGTGAGGTTGGCAGTGAACCATGAGAGTGAGGGTATGGGTAGGTCTGCAAGTGAGTGTCAGTCCCCACCTCCTGGAGAGGAGTACCAGGCCTGGTACCATGCCTGGCATCACTGCTTATGTGGTCACCCATGTATGCACTGTGTATATGTTTGCCTAATGGGACGGCATGCCCAGCCTTGCTACTGGACGCAGCTACAAACGGCAGAAGTAGGAAAAAAAATAAATGGAGAAGAGAATTCCTCATGCATTTTCTGCTGGATTTGTCTGCTCTGAACAGTTGTTATTGTCACAAGTGCCACCCTGGGCAGCCCTCTGCCTCCTGGGCTATGCTGCACAGGATGCAGTATGGAACAGGGGCACAGAGTGTCCGAATGATGAGTCTGTGGTCATATGGGTTGCCTGTGTAGAGCAGATTAGCAATAATACTGCCATGGGGTTATTCTTCCATACCTGGGAGACCAAAGTCTAAGTGGTAAGTACAAGAGCTTATGTTTTCATCAATGATGTAGATGATGGGATGAAGTGCACTTTGTGTGTTTTATGGGTGACAAATTGGAGATGACTGCATATCATTGGTACACTGGAGGGCAGGCTTGCCCTTCGGAGAACTTTGTAATCTGGAGAAATGAGTTTGCAGGACCTCAAGAAGTTCAGCAAATGGGAACGTGAGGTCCTGCCCATGGAATGGAATAACCACAAGTGGTAACACAGACTGGGGGCCAACCGGATAGGGAGCATCTTGCAAAAACCAACACAATGGTGGACAGCAAGTTGAACATGACTCAGCAGTGTGCCCCTATTGCAATTAGGCAAAACCACATACCGGGCTACATTATGAAAAGTGCAGTCTGCAAATGTAATTATTCCCCTCTGCCCAGCAGATTTGAGGCCTCATCTGGAATACTGTGTAAAATTTTGGGCTCTTCAGTGCAAGTGAAATTCTGAGACACTAGAATAAGTACAGCAGAAGATGGGATTAGGTTGTGGAAGCTGTCAGAGAACATGGTTATCTATTGGGAGAAGATGGATTTGATTACCCTGTAAGAGAAAATGTTAAGAAGGGCTCTAATTTTGGGGGCATTGGTTGATAGCTGGCTGGATATGAACCACCAGTGTGCCCAGGTGGCCAAGAAGGCCAACAGCGTCCTGGCCTGTATCAGAAATAATGTGACCAGCAGGACTAAGGAAGTCATCATCTCCCTGTACTCAGTACTGGTGATTATTTACTGGCAATCCAACTATGCCTGAAATGTATTCTCATAAAACATTTTTGCTATTTAAAATAAAATTTTAAAAAATTGTCATTGATTAATTTCTGAAGGTAAGTCTACATGGTATTCTGGTCACTTATTCCGTGCTCTGAGACAAATCCAGTGTAGAAGCTGTATCACAGAGGCTAGATAAACATCCGCCTGGGGGAGGGTCACCGGGTAGGCACAGGACGTTAACTTAGCCCCAGCACCACCACAATGCAGTTTCAGGCTTCCAGTCAGCACAAAAGCTGAAAATCGACCTCTTTCTGCAGAACTTGATGAAGGTATAACTCATCTCCTGCTCCCTAAGCAGGCATTACAATATCTTGCTGGCAATATCTGCATGTGCACTTGTCCCTTTATGCAGAAATTTAGTCTCTAAAGTTGAGGGAATTTGAACCAGTTTCTAAACCAAATATTTCTCTCAGATTTTTGTCATCTTCAGTATTCATAGATATTTACTAAAAGTGGCAAATTCTACAGAAAAAATATGTGAGGCCTTCTCAGAGAGGAAATGGTGAAGAAAGAGAACAAGCAAGCAATTTTTAGCAAGATTTTTTTTTCATTTGATTGTTTATTAAAGATGCAATTCTTTTATTTAGGTTTTATTGTTTATGGCTACTTGCCATGTTTCTAAGATGCTTTTCTAATTATAAATAGCTCATTGCAAGTATTTGATGTTAAAGATTAGATTTGGTGTGCACTGGTTAATTTGGAATGATCACATGTGGGACACCACATGTTCCCGTTCCTTTTTATTCTCTAAATTGGAAAGGTAGAACAAACACTCACCATTCACACTGAACTCGCTGTGTATGTTCTTCAATTTTCACATAGATCTGGCTGACTCTTTTTATGTTCCTGCCAATAAATTGTTCAGAATATGCAGAGAAAGCAAGTACACAGAATACGAGTTCATTTGTACTGAAGTTCTTTACTTGTTCTGTAGTGGCAATACTGGTGTCCTGATAAATGGAGATAGCTTTTTGATATTAGACATTATATGCTGTGCTATCACATGTTGTGCAAGCTTTGGTTGATTCAACAAGTCTTTCAGGCTGCTGAGAATCATTGGAAAAAACGTATGAAAAAGGAATAAGCTGTATATTAAAATTGTTAAAAGAGGCGACATATTCTGAGCTGCATACGTTTTGGAATGAGCTTGCAGGAAAGATTTCTCTCACTGTGTACTGTAACACCACTGTACTTTGATTTGATAAGACTTGGGGTCAATTGATGACTTTAATATTAAGGACGGGAGCTTTAGTTAGGCATCATTTCAGTTGCTAAGACAACCATCTCATGACACCGCAGTACCACAGAAAAAATGGACTATTGTTAAATGATGCAATGAAATTAATGACCTAGAAAAAACATAGTGCCAGATCCTCAGCTGATGTAGACTGAAGCCATTTTCCCTGGAGAGCTATTCTGATTTGCACAAGATAAAGATCTAGCATGCATTTCCTAAAAAGAAAAGGTGATGATTTTTGATGTCCCTTCTCAATCCAGATTGAGACCTACATGGTTTGCTGCTGCTGGGCAAGGCAGAACTCATGAGCTGCTATTCAGATCTGTCTTTTCACTAGCCCATGGGATAGCCCAGAGGAGACCACTGATCTTCACGTTGTGGTTCTCCACCTGGCAAAAGGCAGTGTCTAACCTGGCTTTCCTCTCTTCCTCTCCCTCCCCAAGGCTGGAGCTCACCTGCCACATGGTGCAATGTAACAGCAGGATTTATTATCCCATCTGTAGGGTTACAGGAGTTCCTGTGTCACTACTGTTCTGCTTCTCCAGCACTAGTATAAATAAATCTTATGCAGATGATCACAGCTCAGACAATGAAATCACTGACATGGATGAGGAATTGCCTCCAAGTGTGATCCAAGTTCACATATTAGAGTCACAATAGGAAAGTCCCCTCCTGACACTTGATGACTTGGACCTCCCCAGCAGTCTTCTCCATCCTTTTCAAGGTATTTTGTGCCTTTTGAGTGACAGAAGTACTCTTTTCCCATAGGAGAAGTAGCACTGCTTATTACTGTTATTACTTACCGGCATTTTCTATGGTAGAAACCAGTTTCTTATGGCTGAACTCCTCTAAAAAATCCAGCTGTTTGAAGTTTTTCCTGTTTGGTGTTAGTGTTAGGTGGTTCATTTATTTTTAAAAAGTCACTTAGATTCAGGCTGCAGTAGCTACAAATAATGCCTAGAGGGAAAAGACACTCCAACCATCACAAAATCCAATAGATCCAGGTGATATTTCATTTGCTGCACTTAACATCCCTGTCTTCTGGTATATGGGTCTAAATTTGGCAGGATGAGGTATGCCTCTCACCACTTACGTGAGTGATGTTTTAAGCTGCTGCGAGAGCAGGCCATCATGTGGTAATAAGGTTGGTCAGCATATTCCTCTATGAGCACCTGTTTTAATTTGTTTATAACTTCGTTTTCCTGGTGGGAGAACAATGAGGACCTGGCTGTGAGATTTTTCCATGTTTGTTTTCCTTCCTCAGACTGACTGTTTTGAAATGTTATTTGTATTTGGCACAAACTTTCTTGAACTTTATCTGAGACAAGATGTGTTAGGAAAGGAGTCTGGAGGCATGTTTACCTTTAAAAAAAACTAATTCTTTAACTATCTCAATTTTTTCTTGTGTCTGCATCCCTAACTTAGGTAAGGAACTTGTTCAAGAACAGATTCATATTTTTCTTGAAAAACCCAACACCTTTATGTCAATGTCTTTATTTCTTCCTCATATGCATCAAGTTGTTCTTAATGAACTGGAAAAGTGGTCTGAATCAGAAAGAAGAAATTCTGTAATGAAGGAGAAATCAAATGCACAACTAAAACAGAAGAGCAAGAGGTGACACAAAAGCACTGTGGAAAAGGATGAGGAGATAACAGGGCCTCGAATTGAGTTCATTAGAAGATACAGTTGTGAAAAAGCAAAATTTGGTTCTTGAATCTATTACTAGGAGCATAGTATGAGACAAAGAGACAATTCTTTTGAATTTAAAGTTGATAAGGCTGTATTACGGTAATTTTTTAAGTTGTATAACAGGGTCTAAGAAGATACAGACAAATTGGAGAGAGCCAAGAGGAGGATGATAAAAGACTTAGAAAACATGAGCTCTCAAGAAAGGCTGAAGTACTTGAGTTTGATCTAGACATAGGAGTGGTTGAAGAGGGCTTGGTAAATCTTCAGAAGTATAAAAAGATTGTTTTGAAGAGGATGATCATCAGTTGCCCTTTGTATCCAAACAGAGCAAGACAAAAAGTAATCGGTTTAATTTGTAGGGAGAGAAATACAGGTTAGGTGTTGAAAGCCTTTTCATATTTTTGCATCATTACACACTGTAATTGAAGTGGTCATTAAATGGGTGTGCTGAGGAGGTGGTGGACCCTGACTGACTAGATGATCTGTACGAGCGAACTGGAGAAATATTTGTCAGGGATGGTTTAGATGTTGCTTGTTCTGCCAATTGGCTTGGTCTTCTTGTGGCTGTGTTACTGTGTGTATTACTTAAGCACACCACAAACTTCCCAAGGTAGTCTTGTAATAGTGGGACTGCCCCTTAACCCCTTCCTAAGACCAGTGTCATGGATTTAGGCAAATCAAAGTTGCTAGCAGCAAGTACAGTTTCCAATTCAAATTTGTTTTCCCATTTGATGTTAGCCCATAAAAAACCACAAGAAGTCATGTTATGTGTAGAAAGAAGATAGTCATTTGTGGATCAGGAAAAAGAAAGAAAAAAAAGAAGAAATTCCAGCCTGGCTGTGCTTGTACTTACACAAAAACCTTTCCCAACACCTTCTGGAGTGTCAGGACTGACAGCTTGGCCACACAATTTAGTTGGATCTATAGACAGCAAAGCGTGGGTGCAAACAGGACCTGAAGAGTAGAAATGTAGGAGTTATCAATAATAATGGTGACTTGTCCTTGTTCCCTTAAGTAAGGTGTCTTTTTCTTCTGCTGAGAGCTTGACCTGTCCAAATTAGCCCTGCTTGCAACTCAAGGCATTGCTTTAATATAATTTAATTTAATTTAATTTAATGCTATAAGCCCCTCATCTGATGAAGTTAGCTGAAATAGTAACTTGCTTGTATGATTTATTTTCTTTTACTGTCATATTTATTTTTCCTAAGATACCTTTTTCCTAAGTATTTTTTCCTCTTCTTCCTCTATAGACTTTTAAAATCCAGTCTTTATTCTCAGTTTCTCCCACTAAATTCCTTGTTCATTTCTAATGTCAGCTACTGTAGGATCCACCTACCTAAACCCACCCAATTGTTAGTCATCTCCCCACCCCACCATCTGCAGGCCATGCCATTCATGGCATCAAATGCCTGCTCATCATATTTCAGTTACTCGTATCTTCCTTTCAAGGCATGGTTTACTTGGATGCTGTGCTTCTGCTTCCTCCTTCCTGCCCACCTCTCCTACTTAACCCCATTTCAGGCTTCCAAGTTACAAGCAAAAAGATTTGTTGGATAATGAGAGACATGGTCTAGCACCATGGTGTGGTACAGCTTTCATCCTTCATTCCTGACATCCAGGTGTGCATTTATGGTGATGGCTGTGGAGTTCTCCTGTTAATAGCCTTAGAAATGTATTCATGGCTGGGTGTTATCCTCATACCGAAAGCTAATGACCTTTCTGGGACATATCCCAATCATGTTTGCACCTTGAGAGAGAAATTTCATCAGTAAACTCAGAGGCCAAATGTTTTCCGAATGCTGAGATTTTGGGGCATGTTGGACCCTGTGCTTTACAAACGTAAGTGGAAATTGAACTTGTTGGGAAATGCAGTGCTGGCTACAAGTGTTGACCCTGGCATGTGTGGCATTTCAAGGGCAGGTGTGACAGGAACAGGCCAGGCTGTAGCTTTTTTGATTACTGGAAAGACTGTGCCATTTCAGAAAGGGAAAGGGGCAATGAGGGCAGAGCTGCCACTCATGTAATGCGGTGGGAAGAGTGCCAGCAAGTGGCAGCCATTTGCTGCACAGCTTCAAGCCTGTGGCATTAGGCAAAGGGGTATAGCTGCAGCCAATGGGAAAGTCAGAGGGACCAACACTTATCCTCCACCTTATCATTCCAGCAACAGTGAGAGACAGGCTAGCAGTGGATTTTGTCCATAAGTGGTGAGTGTGATGAGTTTTGCTGCAGAGCTGAGCAGAGGGCCAAGCAACTTCTTAATCTCACTACCTTATTCTTTTTAGCAGCCTGACCCAAGCCATGTATCCCTTGTGCATGCTTGTTGAGACCAGGAGCTCTCCTGGGACACCTTACCTGACTTTCTGGGAGCAAAGTCATGCAGGGGCATCCCAGGCAGGGCTGCTCACCAGGACCACATTTAACATGAATGCCAGCTGCTTACAGGGGCGTTGCTCATGATAATGCAAGGGTAAGACCCCAAGGATCAGAAATAAGAGGAATTTAGCAACATGTGAGTTTTCTTCTGCTGGCTGTGGGAGGTAGGGTGAGCAAGAGAGAGCTTATTTTAAACCTGAACTAAATGATTTTTAGCAACTTCTTTGAGGAAAGAAAAGACACATTCTGTAGTCTTCCTGAGTAATTTAAAGTGACAGAATCTGGTGAGAGACAGCAACATTTTATTAGGCATAAAACCCTGAAAAATATCTCACAGTCGTAACCCTGAGACAGAAATAGAGGTGCAAAAATTCTGTAGTGTTTTGAGTGGCTTGGTAATATCAGCACATTCAGTCCTGCCTTTTCAGAAATATGTCAGCCATAGTGAAAGAAGGAGTGTGGCGGGTGAGAAGCCTGGTTCAATCAGGAATGGAGAATCTTCTTCTGAAATTTCTCTCTACAGCAAAATCCCCTTTACATCTCAACCTGGAAGAAGACAGAGAAAGAAGGGAGGTCTCCTGCCCATTTCTGGTCTTGCACTCAAATCAGAAGTAATTTTCCAAACAACTTGTGTATTTACTGAAAACAACATCAAATGCTGCCCATGGGGAAACAACACAATGTTTTAAAAAAGTAGACTGTGAAACATAGTACATTGTTACAACCTTAGAAGCTCTCCAGTATGGTAAAGAAACAAGTACCAGGTAATAAGTAATGATAGGGTACACAAAAAGGAGGGCATGAGACCCTTTTCAATGTGGAGAGGTTGGAGAAGGATTCAGTCCAAACAACATGAAATGCAGCTGTATCTGCCACAGCATGAGGGACACTGAAGGACACTTCTGCTGTTGCTTCCCACAAGGGCAATAACCTTTCAGGCACGTTGCAGGGAAAAAAGACTGGGTAGGCCAGTGTTCTGCAGTTATCTTTGGCGGTGGAGGTTAAAGTGCTTTGCAGCTGGGTCTCTGGCAACTGGCAATAATGCAGCCAGGCAGGCCGTCAAGTATGAACTGTGAGCCATTTTTCACACGAATGGTACCAGCTGCTCTATGCACACAAAGATTTTGTCAAGAACGTGTACCAGGATCTCTGAGGTAGCAACTTGCAATTATCACCATGAGGACCTTAAAATGAGTTCTTGTCATGCAAACTTGTCCAGCCATGTGTCCAGCATCCAGCCTCTCTGCCCATGGGTGCCTGATGAGTTTTTAGTCCCATGATGTTTCTAAATTATGGGAAGCATGTCACCCTTCCTGACTTAGTAGAGGTGTACCCAAGTGAGCCTTTTATTCGGCACATTCTTGGACTAAAAGTAGGCATTGCATGTAGTCAGACCAAGACCAGTGCTGTTTAACACCTTTGTCAGTGACACGGACAGTGGGATCGAGTGCACCCTCAAAATGTTTGCTGATGACACCAAGCTGTGGTGCGGTTCATGTGTTGGAAGGAAGGGATGCCATCCAGAGGGTCCTGGACAGGCTTGAGAGGTGGGAGCATGCAAACCTCAGGAAGTTCAACCAGGCCAAGTGCAAGTTCCTGCATGTGGGTTGCAGCAATCTCAAGCACAAATACAGGCTGGGTGGAGAATGGGTTGAGAGCAGCCCTGAGGAGAAAGACTGGGGGTGTTTGTTGATGAGAAGCTCAATATGAGCCAGTAATGTGTGCTCGCAGCCCCGGTGGCCAACCTTATCCTGGGCTGCACCAAACGAAGCATGGCCAGCAGGTCGAGGGAGGTGATTCTGCCCCTCTACTCTGCTCTGGTGAGACCCCACCTGGAGTACTGTATGCAGCTCCAGGGCAGCCAAAATAAGAAGGACACGGACCTGTTGGAGCAGGTCCAGAGGAGGGCCACAAAGACGATCAGAGGGCTGGAGCACCTCTCTGATGAAGACAGGTTGAGAGAGTTGGGGTTGTTCAGCCTGGAGAAGAGCAGGCTCCATGGAGACCTTATAGCGGCCTTCCAGTGCTTAAAGGGGGCCTACAGGAAAGAAGGAGAAGAACCCTTTAACAGGGAGTGTAGTGACAGGATGAGGGGTAATGGATTCAAACTGAAAGAGTAGATATTGGGAAGAAATTCATTACTGTGAGGGTGTTAACAAACTGGGACAGGTTGTCCAGGAAGTTGTGGATGCCTCATCCCTAGAAGTGTTCAAGGCCAGGCTGGATGGGGCTTTGAGCAACCTGGTCTAGTGGGAGGTGTCCCTGCCCATGGCAGGGGGGTAGGAACTGAATGATCTTTAAGGTCCCTTCCAACCCGAACCATTCAACGAGTTTCCATACACACACATGTGCACTCCATCTATTTTCAAAGTGCACTTTTTTTTTGTAGAATCTGCAGGAAAGCGGAAATATGAGAGATATTTGGTGTCAGCTGTCACATAATTGCATCTGTGTGCCTTCCATCTGCCTTTTATATCCTTCATCCCACTTTTGCTTAACAGACCAGTGCATAATTAAGATGCCTATGTCCCTCCATGGAAATTTTTATCAAGACAAGGTTTTCTGCTGTAAATTGGGCTTTTCCTCTTGGGGTGCTTTTCTGTATTTTCAAGCCCCACTGGAAGCATTTTGGAGCTTGCCTAACCTGTGCACTGAAGAGGCATCAACATTATCTCAGGTCCAGAGATGTTATGCGGTTGTGTTAGTACAGAAATCTATTTGAGCCTAACTAGTCTAACCAAAAAGTAGGATGGATTACCCAATGTGAAGCACCAAACTAAGGTGTCCCTCCATACTTCTGTTTTCTCAGGTTTCTCCATATGCTGCTGCATCATGCTCCATAAGCTCGCTCCTGTGTGAGTTTGGTGGGAACTGGGTCAGACCAGTATGCCAGTTTGAATAATTTCATTGCAACCTGTGCAGTTTGGGGCTGTGTTTTTGAAGGTTCCTCAGGAAGGATGGGATGGAAGGCGGCTCCCTCACAAATCTGCCCTCATTCGAAGTCTGTTGCCTTCTGTAGCTGCCTGTAAGACAGAGCCAAACCAAATCATGCTCTTCTGCACTTGTATCCTGAAGCATCCATTTTCAGCTGTGTTGAAGGGATGCCCACAGGCAGGAAGGCAGCTGCTCCAGACTTAGGGAGGGTGAGGTGCTGTGGGGAGCCTGGCATGGAAAAGTGAGAGAATGCAAGTAATACTGGTGGGGAGAGCCATGACAGAAACAGAAGAGTAGAATTTGGAAGAAGGGCTGAGTGCAGCAGGGCAGGTTATTGGGTTCCTGCCCAGAAAGGAAGGACAGAAAGGTGTCATTGCCATCCTCATTAGCTAACTGAGACTCAGAGGGGATCTGGTGAGAGCTATAAAAGCTGTTATAGTGATGTAAGGAACTCCTTCAGTGCCAAAATTTTAAAGAAGGGGGCAGAACTCTGCAGGAAAGCATTCGCAGGGACACACAGCAGCAAGGCATGCCTTCCTCAGGAGCTGAGCCTCTCTGGCAGGGTCCCAGGTGAAGGATGTAGGAGGGATGCTGGCTCTCACAGCAATGGGAGGGGAAAGGTGAGGAGAAACAAAACATCTTTTGTTCTGTTTGGGAAATGATAATTCAAAGATTTGAAGCAATCATTTTGAAGTTCAGATAAATACAAATTATGTGCTTTGAAAGTATAGGAATAGAAGATTAAAATTACCCACAGACTGTAATTACAACTCTTGCCCTCTGCTCAGATTAATGTGTTTCTAACAGGTAGAAAAGAGGGAGCTGTTATAAAAACACTGTTCTAGTCTTACATGTGAAGAGCTGTGCAGTTCACAGAAGTCTTAGCAGAAAACTGAGTTGAAAATTTGATACATACGGACAGATATTTCTTATGGTAGTTATGGCTGTTCATTTTCTTTCTGCTCTCTTTGTACTGGAGGGAAATTTGAAGGTTGGGTGAAATGGGTAGGAAATGGGAACTGTAAAAAGTAAAGGATGCTTTTTCCTGCAGCTATGGAGGGTAAGAGGAAGGAAAGCAAATTCCATAACCAACCAGTCAGGCCGAGTCACAGTTACTTGCATATCACTTTCGGCTGACTTTACAACTGAAAGTATTACACATGCTTTGTCTGAGTCATAAGGAGGCATAGCCATTTTAAAAGCCAGGATGAGGACTGTGATTTGTGTTTTCTCCTGCTTTCAATCCTTCAGTGATGATGATGTTTTCATGACATCTTTTCTCATTGTGGAGGATGATCTGGGTAGCTGGCAATACTAAGGATGCCACGAAGATGACCTTGGTGAGGGCAGTGTTCCTGGATCTTTGCAGAGATCAGACATGTGTACGCTTCTCCTTTGCTTGAGAGCCCGGCATCACCCTGTATCTGGATCATAGTATCTTCTATGCTCCTGCAGAAGAACCTGTGCTTCCTCCTGCCTTTTGGAGAGAATTGGCAGTTCCCTACCAGGGGCAGTGCCAAAAGGAGCAGGTATGCTAATTCCTACTATGTGGACCTGAGTAAAATTACCCTACAGGCTCCATGAAAAGCAAAAGAGGTAGCACTCATCTAGGTACTTGTGCAGTCTGGCCTCCTCACAGAATCCAAGCTCTTCCGTGATGGACAGCCACATTAGAAAAGTGAGATTTGAACACAGCTTTGCAGGCAGTGCAGAACATGGGTCATGTGAATCTTCCACCTGAATAGCTTCCATTATGTGTGTTCAGTCAGGGTAAAGGAGAAAGTGAAACTCTGACATTGCCAGTGTTATGCAGATTGTGTTTTCATAGTTTTTTCTTCTGAGAGCGGAGTGACTTGCCAAACCTCTGATGTGACATGTGATTTGGAGATAAATTTCCATATGCTATTTAAACCTTGTTACTATCACAGTTCACTTGTCATTTGTACAAAGAATACGTGTACCTTAAGTGGAAATATCAACATGTAGAGTTACTACCCTGTAGAGACTGTCATCCTGCAGGTCTGTCTTTCTAATCCACTTTAACTTTGTTGCAGTGTTAGGTGTAATGCCGGTATGTAGCAGCTAACCTGAAGTCTACTAACAGGGATTTATGAAGGTCTCAATATTTCTAATACATTTATAGAGTAAAAGCAAGCTGCTTTGGGTGGGCAATTGCTCAATGACTTTGTGTCTGGGTAGCCACATTTTCATTTTTCTTAACTTTGTCATTCCACCTTTCCCAGCTGTTCCATAAAAGTGTTTATTATGTCTTGACCTACTTGATCTTGGTTTTACATGAACGTTGATTTGGGTATTACAGGAGCCCTGTTTCTGAAGCTGTTTTTCACAGCAGAACATTTTTAACAGCCATAATACTGAGTTACAAAATAAACCTTTTCTTGGATAAGGATCTTCTTTGTAACTCTGGGTGTATCTCAGAGAAGGAGGGACAGTTGTTTGATGTTAATCTGAAGAGACAGTCACAGAAAGATTGACAGGAACAACATGAAAGGCCTGTGAAGTATTTGTTAGGTCATTGTTTTTATGACCATGATGCTGTTGGCACTTCCTGGATTTGTGCCCATTCAACTATTGGACTTTGAATTTTTCTGTTTTGCTTTTATGACAGCTGTAGTGAGACAAATGTGCCTTTTAGTCTACTAAGAGGAAGGAAAAAAATCAATATTTCATCATTTAATTATGATTGTATACTTAAAACTACTTTTGCCACCTTTGCTCTGGCTTTCCATTCTGGATGTACAGAATAGATTTTTAACCAGAGGATAAAATACAGCTTTCCCCTGAAAGATCATATTTCTGATATGCAATTTTATTGTTGCACTTGCTTTTATTTCCTCCCTTAACAAATGTTTAGCATCAGTAGTTTCTCGTTTCTGTCCCATAACTCCTAGGCAGAATGTTAGGTCTCTAGGGAAGGATCCACTTTGTGCATAGAGCACAATGCTGGATTATGGGGCAAGAAGTGGGTGGGAATATGTGCCACTATTTAACTCTTGGCCTTCTGGGCATTACTGCAGTAAAATAAAAAAAATGACAACTTCCAGAGTTTCACCAGCACTGGGAACATTAGATATATTCCTGCCCCAAGTCCCTAAATCCCACTGAAAAGGGGCTAGGTCTGATTTTCTGGCAGTCACAGAACAATTAGAAAGCAGTATGAATGTTAGGACCTTTCATTTTGCTAGTCTGAGACTGCAAAGGCATTTTCAGCTCTTCATATAAATGGCTCAGTTATTTCCTGCCATGTATTTATAGTCAGGTAATTATTAGCAGCAAGTTTTATTTGTCTAGGTTGCTTGAGCAGAAAGGAGCCTTGTTCACATGATTATTGTGGGGAGATGAAACAGCCATTTGAATACCCTCAGGTAGTCAGCTTGAGCACAAAAGGTCTTTGCCCATGAAGAGGCGAGTGCGTGCACCAGCTGGGAGGTGGTCTCACTCCAGGGGAGTCTCACCACATGACTGTGTGGCAGAAGGAGGCAATGGAGCCCTTTGGAGGACTGCTGGGCTTAAATAGCCACCAAAGTGAGGAGCACTTGTTCCTGCAGTCACACCAACCACCCTAGAGCCATTCATAAGCCATTGCCCTGAAGGCAAAGAAGCAAATGTGGAAACTGGGGCAAGGGGTGCTCCAGGCACAATGATTTCTGGGATGGATATTTACAGGTCAAGGTCAGGTAAAGGATTACGGACATGAACCAAGTATTCAACTTTCCAGGGTTTAACCAGCCTCTGTGTACTACTATGCCTATGTGGGCACAAGAACTCATCTCTACTAGGATACAGACCCCTCACCATACTGCCAGTCTTCCTCGGTGGCATTGTGTCTTGTCCTGACTGACTCTTCCCTTGTATGGTCAATGACAACATTTCCAACCTTTTTGCACAAGGACATGGTGGATGAAAGGTAATGCCATTGCACCCCCAAAGACAAGGACTGGATGGGTTTTGACATCCTGAGGACATGGTAGCATGTCTCCATCTGCTTGTTGAGACACACTGGAGGGCAATGTCAGTGCAGTGTGGGCTTTGTTCTGCGCAGTGCACCACTACTTGATGGGATATGTCAGTCTGTGTTACCAGAAGGAAGTGGGAGATGAGGATGTCTGCAGAAGGCAAGCTGGGTGAAATAATAACCAGCAATCCTGAATGGTCATTGCTCACAGGAAAAAAAAAGGTGTCTGCGTGGATTTTTCTCGCAAAAATAAATTGGGCCAAAGATGCTAGTGACCCTAGGGAGGAAAGAAAAAGGAGTGGATGAAAGCAAATGCAGAAGGTCACTGTGAAGGTCTTCAGAGGAAAAAGGAGAGATACATGAAATCTATGCAGACTATGTGAAAATCCTCAGCTGATTTTCATAGGAGGGATCTTTGTTGTGTTGCAGTGATGGTATTGCTTTGGAGGTCATGTCATGGAAAGTGAGGCAGTTTTGTGGAGTAATATTGTGAGACTGCTGCACCTCTGTAAGGGGCAAAAAGTAAAGGAAGGACAAAAAAGCTGGTTTGCTCTGTGGAGAAGCATTATGAGGCTGAGGGTATTGGGAAAGTGGTATGTGTGCCTTGGCATTACCACATGGGGATCTCCTTCCTCTGCCAAGAGGGCTGCCTCACCAGGCATGCAAGTGACTGTCATGCCCCTGAGGTGCGTTGCCTGGGAGTCTGGGATGGATTGTGTTTGAAGGTAACAAGACTATCTGCGCAAGTTGGGTGGGTTTTTGTCCCCCTTTCCTCTGCAGAATGCAAACCCACCCTTTGGGTCCCAGATATCTCTCAGGGCTCTGGTACTGGCCTTGAGAGTTTCACCCCATGATTTCTGACCCTGACCTTTATCATGTCAAGGATTTGAGACGTCATCATATATGCTCTCCGTTTTTTCATAACAATAAGGACCACAAAAGGAAAATTAAGGCAGAGGGAAGCTTCCAGTAAGTCATTACTTTGCAATCATTACCCTTTTTTTCAACTGTGCAATGATTGTTTCCATGGAGACTGGAGCAAACCAGTGGCTACGAGCGTGCATTCTGCTGGTTCCTGTTTCCACAGAAACATGTACACTGGATTGCCAGAAACGGAGTTACTGTTGCCCAGACAAACTCACCAAGTGGTGCAGCTCAGGAATAGCAAGTTTTCTTCCAATTTTGTGCTTAGGTGGTCAGTCGCAGAGAATTTGGCAGTGGCAGAGCAGCTCATGATGGTCCTTTCACAGGTTCAGTGTGCCAATCCCACGACGTCCCAAGGAGATTTGCTGGCTGCAGGGTGGGATTACCGAACCAAAGACACTACACAATACAACCTAGAATACATCAGTAGTGTAATATGGTTACTAATTAATGCTGCAGGGAATGAATGCCGGTTTCTGTGCAACTAGAGACTGCCCTATCATTGCAGTTTGGTGCCATCCTTGGTAGACTGTGAGAGCGGGTATAACTGCCTTGTATGCACGCACAACATACATGCGCTGTTGTGAAGGGCATCCAGTATACATCATATAAGGATTTCCCAGGGACAGATGCCTGTTCTGTCCAGAATCTGGGGGCAGCTGCTCCTTTATTGTCACTGCAGATGCTTTTTGGTGACCAAGCAAATAATCTGCTTAGATGATTTTTGTTTGCTGCTACAGGAAGGTCTTCCTCTGTACGTGGTATAACTGCTCAGGCTGTCTGGCTGCTTGGTACAAAACCAGCCTGAATTTAGGAAGAAAATGTGGTAGCTGATGTTAACTTCAAGTTGGATAATTTAGGGAATATAGTGTAGTGCACAACATCATTGTCAAAAATGGAGTTCATTTAGGTGTCAGAAAAAAATAAGGTTTGACTTAATTTCGTATCTATATTTATACAAATTTCTTATATATGTAATAGATAGCTAATAGAAAAGTTGGTCCCTTGTGTGGCTATAAATATATGACATTTACTGTGCTTTTGTTTGCAAGGTTTCTGTCACTGACATTTGTTGATTCTCTCTAGAAGATGCATGTTTTTGATTGCAGTTATTCTGCTCTTTAGATAAATGATAAGAATAATGTTCCTGGCACAGCAGGTCACTGGAAAATGGCTTGAGAAATGATACCCACTCCAGCTAACATTGCCTTCAACTGGGGCATCACATCAATTTCATGTTGATCCAATTGCATTTCTTTAGGAATAAAAAAGGCATTTATTTTTAGTTTGGAGATATGGTTTTAATATGCTGGATTGTCATTAATAGCCAGATTAAAGGCCATTGTAAGATAAAAATTATCTTGCAAGTCTGATCCTCGCCTTCAAAACTCTATTTGCAGTAACCATCAGGTCAGGTATTTTTCAATTCATTCCAGAGAAGGCCAGATATGAAGGCCAGAAGAGATATCCAGCCCAACCTGCTGCAATGGAGATGATGTGCTTTCATCTGTTACTGCAGAATATAGGACCATAACCTTGTAGAATAAGCTTCCCTGCCAAGAAAATATTCTTGCTGAATATGAAGTAAAAAAAGAATCCACTGCTTTCAGTAATGGCTTGTCCTAATGGTTAATCATCCTGTCTGTAACAAATTGCTCCTTGTTTCTAATTTGTCTGGCATAAACTCCCAGCCAGTGAGTTTATGCATGTTTTTTTTATCCGTGTTAAAAATCCCTTTAATATTTGTGATTTTCTCTCTATGAATCTGCCTGTACTCTGTAATCAAGTCACCCCTCTATCTTCTGGATTTTTTTTTATTTTTTCATTATTTTTTTTGGTGATAAGATAAGCAGCTCAGGCTCCTTCAATCACTTACTCAGTGAGGCTGTCCTCAAACCTCAATTTCTTTTCTCATGACAGTGTCTTCAATTTATTTTTAACACCCCTTTAAAAGTATAGGGCAATCTATTTTTAACATCCCTTAAAAGCATAGGCATTTGAACAATTTATGGGATTCTGATGTTGAACTCATCAGTTCTCTTTAGAGAGCAGGAAAGACCTCAGTGCCAAATCCTATTCCCTCATTCATACACCTGGAAACCCATTTACTTGTTTAATATCATCATGTTGCACTAAGGGCTTATGTGTAATTTTGTCTGTTGTAAGTCCTAAAACTTTTTTGCCTCCCTTCAGCATACAGTTCTGCTCATGTGGCTTACTGTCTTTGAACTTGTTGGTGCTACCTGTTTACATCAGACAATAGCTTACAGCTTTTAACTTGCATATCTTAGTGGCCTTACAGTACCTGAAGGGGGCCTGCAAGAAAACTGGGGAGGGGCTGTTTGCAAGGGCATGTAGTGATAGGATGAGGGGCAATGGCTTTAAACTAGAGGAAGAAGTTCTTTACAATGAGGGTGGTGAGACACTGGAACAGGCTGCCCAGAGAGGGGGTGGTGGCGCCATCCCTGGAGACATTCAAGGCCAGGCTTGATGAGGCTCTGAGCAGCCTGATCGAGTTAAAGATGTCCCTGCTTACTGTAGGGGGGTTGGACTAGACAACCTTTAAAGGTCCCCTCCAACTCAACACATTCTATGAGTCTATCTAATTTTAGCCAACCAAGCCTCACTCATTTGTCCAGTTTTAGGAGGAATTATGGGTGTCTGGATGTGGGACATGCCCACAGAGCTGCTCTTGTGCACTGGTTGTCTGGGTGACCAGGTGCCACCTGTCACAGTCCAGCTCCAGAAACTAAGTCTCCCTAGAAAGAGCAAGGCCTGGCAAAGAAATTAAAATGTACATAATACACGTGCTCTGTACTAAGGAGTTGTACAACTGCAGCGCAGGGAACTGGAAACACTCTTCACACTGGAGTGGTTACCTTCACTGGAACCATTACTCATTTATTTGCCTTCCCATGTGTTACTCTGTGCAGCTTTTCATCTTCTACAAAGAACATTTATTTCTTTAAAAGATATTCATTTTAAGTGGGTGTATTCTATTTTTGACACATCCATTTCATATCATTAGAATATCACCCTGCAGTTCTGGGGTGTATTTTTCTTTCCTTCTTCTTTTTTTCCTTTTTTTTTTTTTCGGTTTTCAGTTTCTCATACCCGCGACTGACTGTCACTATGGCATCTTTCCTCCATGTGAGTCAGGAGAGGAGCTGATTTCCCAAGTCATCTGTGCCTTCCATGTGTCAGCTGGCAGCTGTATGCCAACAGGGGTGGAACAAAGCAATCCGCTGCAAATTGCTCTGGGGCTCCGCTGGCGGGAGAGGCACAGGGATCTCCCACACCCCTGAGGATGCTGGGGAGCTGAGTGGTAACCAAAGAAACAGATCTCTGCCTCCCGCACCTCTGAACACAGCAATAGCTGAGGGCTGAAATTGGACTCGGGTGCCTCATGCTAGGCTTTGTTTAACACCCTGACTGTCAGGAGAAAAACAAGGGGTGCCCAGCAGGGCAGGTGACCTCGGCCATAGATGCAAAGGGGGCCTGGGTGGCCTTGAGCCCAGTGGAAGGGGGATACGGTGCGCAGGTGCCGCAGCAGAGAAGTGAGCTGCTGAGGGCTGTCTCTGTCCACCCTTCCCGCATCACTCCCTGGGTCTGCATCTCCAGCAAGGCGGGGTAGGGAGAGGCTCAATTTGCCAGTAAAATTCTTCAGAATGAAAATAACCCTTTCCTTCCTGGATCTCTGGAAGGAATTGCAAAATACTTGTCCTGATGGTTACTGCAGGTGGAGGTTTGAAGGTGAGGATCAGGCTTGAGAGATAAACAATTTTTTCCTTGCTTCTCCCAGGTGGGCTTAGTGTTATCCTGCTGGTAAATGCCCGAACAAGATACTGGACCAATCACTGTTGGCTTCATTTGCTGGAAGTAATCCTTCTGTTCATATGAAAACGGATGTTATGACAAGAAGAAACAAAGATGTTTAAGAGTCATAAAAAAGGTAATAATGGAGACTTTTAGGACCTGAGTTTAGAATCAGAATGGGAGAACAGTTGGAAACAATTTGTATATGTGTGTATGTGCATGTACACATGTATGTATGTCTGTGATGTGAGGTGTTTAAAGTAGTTAACGCAGTAAAAACATAGTCAGAGATTTACCCAATCAAATGATGCCTTCAGCTCCAGCAGCTGGGCAAATAATTTAAATAAAAAAAAAGTTAAATAATTTATTACAAACCTACTACCAATTCCAAAGCACCTCTTTCCAGTGCTTTTCCTTCCCTGGCGGGTGCCATGCGGTGGCAGGGCAACACAAGCCACAGTCTGTCCGCAGCCAGCTTGGCCTGAGCGTGGGGCAGGACTCAGGGGGATTCCCAGACAGGAGGGAGCAGCCGCCTGTCAGAGCTCAACAAGCTAATGAGTCATTGCTCATTTGGAAGGAGCATCTCTGGGACGGACAAAGGCAGGCATCAGGTGAATCAGTAATTCGTGACAGCCTTTAATTTAACTCTTCATGGTAAGGCAGATTTGTCTCAGAGCAGGAGAGAAACAAAATACGGTGAAGCTGACTGGAGCAGGTCTGTCACCCAGGACCATCGCTTCAGCCTGTTTCAGACTATGCCTCCCTTGCAGGCTATGCTGCTGGGTACAGAGCTGACTTCAAGGCTACGTAAGTCTGCATAAGTCATCTCTGTCCTACTGCCAGGAGGTCAAGCAAAACGCTAATTCATGAGACAACCACAGAGCACCCATGGAGCTGAGTGTAAATCCTGACACATTCTCCAAATTCTCATCCAGCCAACAAGGTTTGTTGCTTCACCAACCTTCATCTTTGCCGTGCTGGTAAGGATGTGGCGTGCTGCATATATTGGACGTGCCTGTTTAGGGGCCGAGAATCCTGACGACACAGCAAACGCCTGCAGTGTTTTCAGATCTCACTGCTCTGGTAGCTGTCAGCGGTTATCGCCTCCCCCACCCCGGTTGCGGGATGCTGGTTTTGGCCCTCATGGTCAGGTTGATACGCAGGATGGCAAACTGGGCGCCGAGGCAGCAGGAACATCCTCTTCTGCCGACTCCGTGGCTCCTCCTAGTGGGCAGCGCTGGTGGGAATGCCTCAGCCTGGTGCAGCCCGAGCCACAGCTCTCCCCAGCAGACAGCTGGATCCCCTTTGAGGTCGTGCTTGTGCATGCTTTTCCAGGGGTGTCTGACACGCGTCACTACAGCACTGTAGTCCAAGAGGGCGTTACTAGGTAAACCAGGCCCCTACTTTCTGCTGAGCCTCGAGGAAAAGAAAGGAGCAAGGCTGGATGCAGGAGCGCTGCAATGAAGTCAGGATAAAGTGGTGGCACATTTGCCACCCACTACCTCACAGACCGTGGGTGAGAGGCTACTCTGTATGTCACTGGAGGTCTGTGTTCTCTGCAAGTGAAGGGAAGGACTAAGAAAGTCGGGAGCAAACCTGGTGCAAGCCTGGTCCTTTAGTCTTGTGTTTATGTGAGAGATGTTCTATATACATTGCCAAGCAGCACAATGTCTCTGGAGTTTGCAGCAAATTCGTGGCAGTCAACCCATTAGGTTTACTGAGGAGGATTTACAGTTATTGTGAAACTTCCCAGGAGATGCTGTTAAATATAGGCTTAAATTCTTCCTAGTGTGGAAGCACGGTACAGCCCTCAAAGGAACACTTGTATTCTTAAATTTTTGATGTAGCAACTTCTCTGAAATATATCTGCAGTTTTCCTGTTTCTAGTTTTCTCTGTGCTTTTCTCTGTGTTTAACATCAATTCTGGGGAACCAGACACTACAGTTTTGGGTTGTGATTTGTAAGAAGTGTTATTTCTGTGTGAAGGAACTAGTATCCTGACAGAAATAAAATGAGCAATATGATATTACTCAAACTCTGTATCTTTGATTTCTTTTACTTTACAAATTCATCCTGCAAAACTTTGACATGTGCTGCCTCCCAGCAGAGTGGCTCCTGTGACAATTACTAAATGACATGTAGTAGTAATCACTTGAGTTACTTCATACACTCACTAGCAAGTCAATACTTTCCTGTTTCCTAGCGAATATGCCTATTGATTATACAGACTGGCAAATAGGAGACAAGGGCAGAGACTAAAAGCTTTTGAGAATGGATTTTTCTCAAGATGTCAGATATTGATCAATGTTTGCTAAATATGTATCAATAGATGGTTAATAAAATACACTTGTGCTCCTGTAACAGCAGAGGAAATAGAAATGTTTTCATTTATAGGAAGCCAAGGTCATATTAAAGAGACTGAGGTACCTTTTACCTCTTTGCTGAACACACCTGCAAGATAGATATATTTCTAGTGCTGATGAAAATGAATAGGGTACTTGTGAATACCAGGCTGAGAGGGACACTGTGACATAGGACAGGGGAGGAGAATTAATTTCTTGACAGTTCAAGTGTCAAGAAAAAAGGCAGATAGGAAATGAAGAACATTTCTCTTATGAGAGGCAGCTGAAGGACTGATCAGCTCTAGCAGCAGAGGAATTTTCACATTTATGCTGTGTGTTTGCATCAGTAAGCACAGACAGGGACAGACTGGTGCCTTTATGCCATGCCTTTCTGAAGAAGTCTGCTTAGCTTTAATGAATCTTTCTGTGAGAGTATGCCTCAGCCATGATTTACATAGCCAGGTTCACCCAAGAGCTGCTGGCCCCCAGGAGCACCTGTGAGACTGTATCCAGAGCTGCAGTGAGGGCTGAGCCCCAGCTGGTCGACAAAGCAGAGGCAGTGGGCACCACAGATGGGTGGCAGGGAGTGGTCCTCCCTCACCCAGAGACATCCAGCGTGTTGCGATCAGGCTTACGGAGAGAAGGCTCCCTGCGAGGAGGAAGGGGCTGCTGAGCTAGCTAGCTAGCTAGACACAGAAGACCAAGAAAACACCTCACAGAGGCAGTCTGTTCCTGCAGTGCCTGTCTTTTCTGCCTGAAGAAGCAGACCAGCAGCTCACAGTTGCTCTCTTTGATCCCATATAGGTGGTCTGCAGAATCACATGATCCTCACATGCTTTTGTGGAAGCATCTTAGCTGGAATGATGTCTTGTTTCTCAGCTGGAGCTTTCAGATGAAATGGACAGTTTCCAGAAGAGATGTTGTACGTTACATACTTGGAAGTGGGAATGCTGGCTGGGAAAGCTGTCCCAGCCTCGATAGGGAGTGGGGTGGTGGTTCTGCTGCTGCTAAATTTGATGGCTGTTATCTGGCCTTGCAGACAGCAAATAATGCCTCATTGCCTGGTACCAGTTTCATTGTGAACAGCTCGTTGGAAAATATTGTGTTAGCTATATATAAAGTGGGGTGTCGAGGTTTCTATTTTAGATTTAATTTTGCTCCTTAATAACAATGTGCAATAGAATTGCCAAACACAGCACTCTCCAGGCTAAATTGTACTTGATCAGCCTGATGCAGAAAATCTTAAATGCATCTAAATAACACCCATTTGGCATAGTTCAGGCTGTAGCTTTTTGGGCCACTTTTATGTATAGTACAGATGTGGCAGAAAAATCTAACAGATTTTGGGGGGAAGCAACAGTTGTGAATTAGGAACAACTAACAGTAAGAATGGATAAATTCTCCTTGAAATGAAAATTCTGTTCAGAGAGCGAATATGCGTGAAAGTAAGTATCCACCGCTGGCCAGGGGAAGGTTTAGGGCTGATTATGTTCTAAGCCTGAGAAAATCCATTCATTAGAGATAATATAGTTTTAAATATGCACCTGATTCTCATGCTCATGCACCTGCCTGTTTGCAGATGTACTTTTTGTAATCTGCCACTGGAGACAGTGTTTCCACATCCCGTTGCAATTCCAGGCTGTTAATTGTCACTGCAGTGCCAAGGGATGAGGATTAAGAAAGAGTCTGGGCTGTGAAGCAGGCACACCAGGGAGGATGACAGGATACCTGCTGGAATTGGAGAGTGAATTTGTGTACTACCCCTTCCTCCGTTACCTAGGTAAATAGACCTGGGTTCAAAACAAGATAAGACTCCTGTCTTTCAGGAAGCGGAAGCATGGCAATCAATGCAGCAGCTCCTGTCTGAAGGCTGGCAGTGACTGTGCAGCCAAGGGCCACAGGGTGGGTTTGTGTCTGTAAGCAGAACATGAATCCTTACGCCTGTGCTGTACCCTGGCACATCTGTGCCATCTGATCATAGCAGGAACCTGCTCCCCAGGATCTCCTGTCTTCAAAGTTGCAATTGAAGAAACTTGTAGTTAAACCACCCAGCAGAGTTCTGCACCTTTCCAGCAGAATCCAGGCAGTTCGCTGCTTACAGAAAACTGCTAACGCAAAGGCTATTGATTTTAACCAGAAGAGCAAAGTCAAACCCCAGAACATAGCTCAACATCCTCAATCCCAAGAGAAACTATGTTTTCTTAGGTGGATGTTTTAGGCCCAATGCCACCAGTATTTTCTGGGCTGCGCACCAGTTCCTCAAGTCCACCTGACCTTGGAGCCTCAAATGGGCTGGCCCCTGATGCAGCACTGCCTGGGTCAGAAATCTCATATGCTTTTTTTCTATAGTGCATATATGTATGTGTGTGTGTGTGTATATATATGTGTAAATATTTATATATATATATAGTAGATATACATATATGTAAATATATGTGTCTATAAATATAATGTAGATATCGTATATATGTATATATATACACATATACCTATATCTACATTATATATAGACACATATATATACATACATGTATATATGTATAGAGACACATATATATACATGTGTATATACTATATATACACATATATGTATATATACTATATATATGTATACATATATGTATATATATACACACACATATGTATATATACGTATATACTTATGTATAAAACTCCTTGCTGAGGAGCTGGGCTATGAGAAGACAAACAAAAGTGGCAGGGTAAACAGGCAGTGAGTCCATGCTGCCTGGTAGGACTGGACTATGACTTCGTCCAGGTCTCTGCCCTTGGGACTCACCTACACCACTCATCCTATGTTCCTCTGCTGGAGCAAAGGGACCTACAGGTAGCAGGCTATTCCTTGGGATTTGATTCCTCCTCAAGGTTTTCATTCCCTCTCCCTGCCTAGCCCCAGCCTGAGTGGCAGAGCTTTGCCTTCTGCTGTGCCTGAGCAACACTGCGAAGGGTGGCATTGCGTTCCACTCAAAAGAGGTTTTGCATCGCCAGCTATCTCTGATTAGGTCCCAAGTGGGGCTAATTCCATGCACACGAGAACATCAGCAGCAGAAGAGAAGGCAGCAGTCATTGTTAAAGAAATGAAAAAAAACCCACGCATGTTTGGCACCCTGTGTCAGCGCAGCTGGGGCTCATCTGTCCCCAGTCTCCCAGTTTCTGGAAGAGATGCATATGGATCTTTGTGCAATGCAAAGGGTTCATAAAACAGTAATGTTCCTGCATGAATATTTCAGTTATTCTGTCAGATTACAGATACAATGATTTTTATTCCCTATAGTCTCATCACTATACGTTTTCCTGTGATTGCAGATGGTACATGGTACAGCTCTGTTTTTCTTTGTGATTCTGGGCAATGGCTTTCTGCAAGAATTAGTGATACAGGTGTTACTGTTTCCTAATTTCTGGATGAATTAGGATCCAACTTTTATTGATCCATTCCTTGGCTTGTTTTACAAAAGCAGGTATTACTTAGTGTCAATTCCAGCACCAGAAAAAGCTTCTTACTTTCAAAAGCTGGAACATCTTCTTCTTTCCTTCACTTTTGGCAGTTATGGCCTTGTCAGAGACATTGGGTCTTTGTGATTTTTTCATACCAAAGTTTTTTGTTGGGGGAAGGTAGCTGCAGCCTTAACATTCTCAGGTAGTGTCCATGCAGAGTAATTTTCAGCAGCACAAAGGGCACTCTCATCTTTGTCTCTGTTGCTGATTTGTATGTTTTGTTCATGGCTGAGCTCTAGATCTGCTACTTTTCATGCCGCTTCAGCTGACAGTTTATACAGACTTTTCAATACTTTGCCCAGACATTATCACTTTTAGCATTGTGTGGCTTCCAAGACCTGGCAGATGTCTATTGCTTTTTTTGCAAACGCAAATCCGTCTCCCTTAATAACCTCTCTCCCAGCCTTTTGTCAGTCACATGGAACACAGTTTTGTCTCTAAGCATGTAGTTTTCAGTAATCTCAGACTCCTGCTTCTGCTCGTTCTGTTGCAGTTTGGCTGCGTACTTGTCAATCCCATTTGTTCCAAAATGATGAGGCCAAAATTGGTGCTGCTCAAATACGATTTTCATTTTAGGGTTACAGGGTTTCCTAAATATTTTTAAAGTGTCCAGCAAAATACATTTGTCTTCTAGCTGCTGTGCTGATAGTGTGTGTTGGCGTACTTCAAAAGCTTCCTCCCCCACTGCGCAAGGGGAAAAAAACCAACAATGCTGCTTGAAAATTTTCTTCCATTTTACTTAACTTTCAGGCTTTTATCACACAGGTGAAGGCATCAATCTCCTTTCTCCAGTTCTCTGCTGCCACCCAAGAACTGTAGTGGCTGCCTGAATAAGCCTGGGATATGCCGCTTTACCTTTGGGGTACACAACTGGTTATGTGTCTTGTGCCCTCTCTCCCTCCGTTTTCTTTTTAAACCACATGTCGGAATCCCGTGGTGCATATTATGAATATTGCCAGTATGATAATAATATACAAATTAAATTTGGATCTATTACTGAGCTAAGCTTTTACTTATGCTTCTTCAGTTTTTGATTGAAATGTGACATGCCTCTTTCATCTCTGGTCATAATCCCCCCTCTCCTTCCCACCCCCTGCTTAGCATTTGCAGGGGCACTGTGAGTGAGGGCCCCCACTGCAGTGCTAGGGTGGAGCACCCAGCCATGCGTACCTTATAGCCTATAGGCAGCAGGGTGGGAACACAGCAGAGCACAGGCAGGGTGATGGTGATGGTTCAGTCTCCGGCCAACGCTGCTTGAGCAGGTCTGCTGGAGAGCAACATTCCATCCAGCTGTACCAGGATGCGGAGGGAAGCGGCGGATGCAGGGTAGGAAGCAGAGCACAACCACATCTTCACCTGCTTCCCAGCTGCGGAGGAAACGAGTGCCAGCAGCCAAGTACTGCACCTCCATTGATTCTTGATTGAGGCAATCCTGCCAGTGAGACCTAATGGGTGGAAAGGCCAAATCCAGAGTTTCTGCCTAGGGTGCAAAAAGCAGAAGTAGCGGTTGCAAACCAGAGAAGTGCAAGTTCCTTTGGGCAGGCAGGGGAGGAAGGCAAACATTAACTTTAGCAAAAGAAAGCGGTGCCAGTGTGCAAAGTCACACTTTCAGCACTTTGCTGATAGCAAACCACAGATCCTGTCCTGCCCCTGTATTGTCAATGACATCAGCTGTAGACATAAGAAAAACAGCCAACAAGAACAGTAACAGAACCCTTGGTCCATAATATATTTGGCTGTATTTTGAAGAAATATATTTGAATCAACTGAATACTGAAGAATAAAGGTTGTGTGAAGCAGAGGCGCACGTGCTTATTTTGGGAAAAGTCTCATGTGGGGAGCGGTCCTGTTTTCCCAGTGGGTTTCACTTCATGCCGCGATGGCTGTGAGAGCTCTGGCTGAGGCCGGTGGCAGCACGGGGAGCATGGTGCAACACTCTTGGCATGGCTGGGCTGGCACCAGAGTGGCCATGGTCTTCCTCTGTGGTCATGGTCTTCCTTCCTTGCAGCCTCACTGTGTGGGGATTGCTCCAACCAGCACGGCAGCCACAGGGCGAAACCTTGTCAGCGGCGGCTGTGTTCAGCCACCACTGTCACTCACCTGTGCCTGGGACACTGTCCCTGCGACAGGCAGGGCCAGCTCCAGCAGTAACCTCCTTCCCACAGCCAGATCTTTTGTAAGGATGCATCCAGCGGGATGCAGTCCCACCTCCCCAAGTAGAAACACCAGCCATGCATGAGTGAGGCAGGTGACCAGGGCTATGCTTTAATTCTTGTAGGAGATGATAAATGAGGTCAAGGTTTATGTCAGACTGACACTCAGTGCTTATCAGGTGTTGAGGAAAGCTTTACATGTGTGGACTCCCAGATGTTAGGTATTTGTTTTAGGTGTATTCAGACAGCCCCGCCACAGCCTATGATTAAGTCCTGTGGCAAAACTAATTAGCCTGGAGGAAATGTTGTGCTAAGAGATCATGTTAGTATAGCACCCATGCCCTGGCTGTTTCACTATTTTGAGTAAGTTATGAATCTGTATTAAATGTTTTACTGATCCTCTTCTCCTTTTTCCATCTCCCTATGTCTTCCTCAAAGATACACCATGTGCACAGATATTACCCTCATGTTACAGAGGTTATCTGCAGAAATAAAGGTTGTTGTTGGCAGCACAGGAGAGATGGTAGGACAATACCTTCCAAGTGTTTTAGATCTCTTAGAAAGGCTTATAGATGCAATTTCCAATAAAGACATATTATTTAATAGTGACCTTAGTGATCAGATGAGGAAATGAAAATCAGTATGAGGTTTATGGCCTGTATTTACAGATCTGCTCTTTTTTTTTTTCTCTGTTTGCAATTCAGCTCCTGTTTTCTAGTCTCCTGACTATCCTGTACATACTTGTATTTAATTTTTTATTGATCTTAAACATAACACAACATTTCTGAACTGGTGGAGTAAAAAATAAAGAGGGAGAAAACAGCTTAACTGGAGCTACCTTTGAACAGAAATATTTAAACGGCACCCAGGGCAAATGTATTCATGTAACTTGAGGTGACAGGGCCATGAGATGACCTGGGATCTGTCTACACGGGAAGCAGAAGATGGCTCTCCCTGCCTGAGTTCAGACCTCTTGGGAAGGCACAGAGACAGGTAGCCTGGACTCGTGGTGGTGCTAATATAGCATCAAGACTTTGGGCTCAGCGCTGGCTCTTAACCAGATATCTCAGGGTGCAGACAGGCATCAGTTATCTCTGCTAAGTCCCTTGCAGGGCATTGGTTCTAGCTTTCTGTCTGCATGATAAATACCCAGTTCCCTTACTACAAACCAGGACTGACAGAGACCTCAGACAAACTCTATCATCCTTGGGAATGTCTCTGCTGCCCTTTCCCCCTCCCCACACACCTTCCCTCCTGGTGAAGAAGCCGATGCTGGGGCATACATATTATATAAGCCTGTTCTGCATTTGCGTTGCCAGTGGTTACCTTCTCAAGTCTGGTATTACCATACCCTTTCTAAGTCCCCTGGCACCTGTATAGTTGAAGTGGAATAAGGCTTTACAGTATTATCATATTAGTCACAGAATACATTTGGAACGCACATAGATTAGTCATTTAATAGCTTCAGCTGTCTGGATGGGTCAGGAGAACCCGATTCTCTGGGGTCCTCCATGTAGATGGAGTAGCAGCCTTTAGGTGTCTCCAGGAACAGACATTGGGAGTCTCCTGTGTCATGGTGCTTTTCCCTGAAAGAGCCAGCAAACACCAGCGTCTCATCTCAAAATTAGTGGGTGAAATTCAGATCAGCTCTGGCATCACTCTAAGTGGTCCTTCAGAAGTGACTCTGGATGTGATAAGGTGAATAGTTGGCTCTGAGGACACTGGAAATAGCTGTGAGCACCTAGAGGAGAGGCAGATGGGAAGGATGGCAGATGCACCAACCAAGATGCATCCTTGAGCATGGAGACAGAAGCACCTTCAGCAGCAACACTGGTTCAGCTGGAAGAAGCTATTTTAATGGTAAGCTTCATTTCCCTTGCCCACCTCTCCGATAAATATATCTTATATTCTTTGCAGTGTTCAAGCACAAGAAAGAGCCATACCCATAACAGAAACCGAAGCCATAAGTCAGCTTGCAGACCGGTGATGACTGCTTGCAGTTGAATTCCTCTCTTATTCCTGCCTGTGGGCCACACCACAGACTTCAGTTGGTTGGCCCGACAAGTAGAAGAGGACAAGGCATGTTGCAGCCAAGCTCACCACAAGTGTCTGTAGCAGCTGGTCCTGTCAGAGGATTTCTCACTGTGATGTTCAGCAGGAAGCCATGTATACTAGTGATCAACCTGCTGTTGGCTGTTTTATGGCATTTTTTGTCTGGCATTATCTGCTGCTGGTCGACAGTGTAGGACATTGATGTAGAACACATTCAAATTGTTTGAATTGCTCCGGTTTCTGTTCAGCTCCCTTCTTTCAAGAAAGCCTGTCACTCAGAAATAAGACATTTTCTTTTTAGTTTGTGAAGCACAAACATACAGGTCTAAACTCTCCAAATTCTGTGTTCCTCCATCACATTACTCTAGTGTTGCTTCTGTTCCTACTCTATTAAAAAGTCATTAAATGACTTTACTCTAATTACCTGCAGTGCTTCTTTTCTCTAGGGCTTCATTTGCTAGACTTCCTAACTCTGGATGTATGGAGGGAACTGTCGGGTTTCTAAGTGGTGATATGTTCTGGGTGGGAGAACTCTGATTCTCCATATCCAGGTTTTTGTGGCAGTGTGCCTAGATGTCTCACTGGTATGCAAATGCGACTATAAGTCAGTCATCTTACTCTATAAATAGTGGACAGGCCAAGGACCTCTCCTGCATGGCAGCAGGCTGCACGCCAGTAACTCCCTTTTAGCAGGGACACCTCTCAGGGTTACTCCTCAAGATGAAGAGATTCCTCACCGCAACAGTTTCTTGGTAAGCGGTTAATAGCAAGCTAAACTTTGAAATCTTAGCTAAGTGATAGTAAGGATTGATTTCATGTATATAATTCTTCAGACATAAACTGTTGACCAAGTCTGGGACGAGGATTGGATCCAGCCACACCTAGATGCCTCTCTGAAAAGGAGTTTAGAAAGCAAAGGGGATCCTGAACCTTGTGACTCAATGGGAGGGTTTCCCTGACAGTTTTGTCTGACCCTGTCCTCTATGCAGTGAATAACCAAGTGTGCCTTGCCATCAAATCTTGTTAAAACACTGTTGTATTTACTATCAAACTTTGTTAAATCCCTGTTTAATATCAATAAATATTTTACTGCTTCTCTCTTACAAGTGAAGGGAATCACTCCATCCACGGCAGTTTTTCAGGTTCTGTTTGACTCCTGCAGGATGTTTCAGAAAGAGGAGAAAAGAGTCTCCACTCAAGGCTTTAAGCCTTCTTTTGCTGGTCTACTGACTAGTCTATGGTGCTGGGAAACCTTATGTGTACAGGGCACATCCTATGACTCTGTATCCTTTGCGTGGTGCTCATGTTTGTGTGTAATGTTGTGAAGCTGAAGAAACCTTTGCAGTCCAGATATATAGTCTCCTATTTGCTGCAGTTAGCTGCAAGATGAAGGGAATTGTTGAAGGATCTTTCAGTGTTGTTCCCAGAGTGCTTGTGAGGTGACCAGCATGGCTGCTATCCTAGATATAATTACTGAAGTTGCACTGAGCCTAGATGCTTACAGTGAAATTTCAGGGTTTCTGAGCTGGGTGAAACTCTTACTGTAGGTCCATGGATCTTTCTGTCACTGAAGTTGAGATTTTCAGTGGATTCAGGCTGTTAAGCTACACTTAAACAGTGTAATTTGCACGAATTTTCCACCAAATTGTTCCATCTAAATTGCACACTAAGTTGCTGAATTATCCACCAATTTATTGCACTAATTTGTGATGTTTATATGGTCCAAAGGAACAGGGAACAAAAAATTATTGCAAGTGTTAAAGTCTAGTCAAATATTGATTAAAAACATTAAAATGTCCATAAAAGGATGCTAACATTTTTATTTCAAATTATATGCAGTTATTTTTTTCAAATTTATATCTGATTTCACTATTTATGGTGACTTCTATATATGAATGCCTGTTCCTTGCTCTCTTTGCTATGTCTGAAGCTGACTTTATTCAGATGCTAAGATTGCATTCATTTACTTACCAGTAGTTGACTTCGGTGAGTTTTAGTAGCCCTCATATAGCTCTGGTTATCTTCCTATGATGATATTTTCAAGTCTTCTGCTCTCTTCCCATATCTGTGCACCTCTATGATGCATTTTCATTCTAGGGTGAGAGTTACACAAAGTAACTACTTGCTATTGCTATCTATCTTTCAATAGCAGAAATAACATTTGGGGCCCTGTCCTTGTGAAGACTGTACAGTTCAGGCACACAGCTACCATTTGTGTTTGACAAATTTCTCATTTATCTATATAGCTCCAGAAGACCTCATTAAAAGAAACAATATGGGTATTTGTTTCCTTTATTTGCTTGCAACCAACACTGTGTGAAGCATCCTGAATAACTCTGGTTTTTGTGTCCTTTGCAAATGACCTTTCATGCTATTTTAAACTCATTCAGTTCTCTTTTATTCATTGATGTTTTAAAATTAATTGTTCTCTTCTAGTTACTGAAAAAAATGCTGAAACTCTAAGTGGCTGTATTTTAAATAGATAACCTGTTCTAGTTGGTTTCATCTCATTTTTTCCTTTCTTTCTCCTGTTTCTATTGAAACAGACTCGTCTTTTCCTCTTGAAAGTAATTGTGCTACTATATTACAAAGATTCACACTTAGGATATCGTACTTACTAGAGGTCCATATTTGCACAAAAAGGGTTTTTTGTTTCTTCCATTGAAATTACTTTTCTACTGCAAGAAAAAAAATAGAAAAAAAGGTTGCAGATTTTATAAGACTTGGCATTGTTATTCTGCTTTTTATTTCGGTTCTGTTCAGCTGAACTAGAAAAGAGCCAGGAGCAATGCAGGACGGTTTTCTTGCAAGATGGAAGGGAAAAGTAGATGTTCAATATCTGAAATGGCAGAGAGAAGAGCCTCAGTTAGGACACAATGATAATTTCCAGGGAAAGAAAACAATGCAAGAACTGCACAGAAAACTGAAGAGCACCAGTTGGTTACAAATTGCTAAATGTGTGCACAGCTGGGCAAGCCAGTGCTCGTGTTCAGAATTGCAGGGGGCAGAAACGGCTGCAGCTGTGTGCAGTACTGTTTTGGGACCTTGCTTCCTTAGACAGAGTGCGGTTTGCTATAAGCATCTCAATCCCATTTTTTTTTCCTCAGGCATAGGATGTTTGCCTGGATTGGTGGGAAAACACATTTTTCTAGCAAACACATATTAACTTTTATTGTGTACAAAGGTGCTATCTCTGTTCTTGCAGCTACCTTATGTTAGAGAACCTCTGATGAAAGCTTGAGTTGTATTTTCCTAGCCTGGAAATTCCATTGGGCAAAATGGGTCAGCTTCACAGATGATGTCTTTTCTTCCCAGGTACCTGTGGCTACTGTGGCACCTGAGCTCAGACTGACCAGAGGAGCTACTTGCCACGTTATGTTCCCCACAGATTTTGGGAATTTTCCCATCTATGGAAAAGGCAGGTGGAATTTACCCTTTTTTGCCAACATTTTGATGGTTTGTTTGTTTTCATATTCTCTGTAGGGTGAATGAAAATGTTCTTTTACTGTCATTGGCTGCAAAGGAAGCTGACATGGCCACCGACCCTGTTTGACTTCTGCATGCACATAGAATTGCAGTAAGTTGTATCTGTACATAAGACAAACCATTGTCACTTTTTTTTTAAAGGCAAACTATTCAAATAAATATAGAATTAGGCTGAATACTCCTCTCAGTGGCACTTTATAAATAGTTTATCCCTTTTGAAGTTTAAAAAGACCATATCAGGAGCTGTTAAACGTCCTTGATTTCTCTGCTTTTAAGTAGAAGTGCGTATGGTTGCACATCAACCATTCACAGAGCTCTGATTAATGTGACGCCTAAGTCAGTAAGCATCAAAGGAAGTACTGTGTTTTAAATCACTCTTTCTTCAGACAGCGGAGTTCAGCAGTGCCTTGAAGGTGGTGCTGTCCCTTTGGGAAACCAGAATTTCTCCTCTTTCATTTTAGACTGATTCACAAATGTCAGTTGTTTGTACAATATACAGCAATATGAAACTGAGCAACTGTAAATTCAGGAGAAGAGGTTGCACAAGTCTTGGGTTGGAGCTGCAGCAGGAGCTGGGTCAATGTTGCACAGGTTGGTTTCTGCAGCCCAGAGGCACTGGCTGATCTCGGTGGCATCCCCACTGGTCAGCTGCAGTTCACTCTGAAGCAGGGAGCAGCCTGGCCATGGTTGGAGCAGGAGCTGCCCTGGGAACTGTGCCAGGGCTGCGTGCTCCAGGGAACACTAGTGGGATGGCTCAGTGTCTCAGAGATTGTCAGCTGCAGCTCTGCCAGCAGAGCTGGAAGCACCTTTCTGGTAGGGTTTAAAACAGCTGATGGACATATTATAGCTTAGCTATGACGAGATCTCGCCTTTGGAGCGATCCAGCCCTCAGTTTGGCTGTTGCCTCAGAAATGGAGGGAAGATGCTAGATTCGGATTTCAACACTGTCATGGTTGTTATTTCAACCTTGAATATCCAGGAACCGGTGCAGTATTTGCCCTCAAGGGAAGATGGGCCCTGCAGAGGCGCACATGGAGCTGGAAGGCTGCTCAGTGGGTGTGCTGCCTTACTCTTGCACTGCCTGCTTGTCCTCCTCTGCAGTAGGGTGGAGGCTTCTCCAACACCCAGGACAGGCCTGGTGGGATTGTTGGCAGAAGACATGATGTGCAACATGCGCAGAGTATCCCTGCACCTTGTGGCAGCCTTCAGAGACAACAAAACACTAAAAAGATACTGAAAGATGAGTTTGCAACATCATCTTAAGCTTTGCAACACACTGGTTTTCTGGGGAGGTCCTGGTTCTTCCTCATGACCCTCCTCATCTGTGTTGAGAAGGATGGAGAAAGGCAGTTTGGGATAGGTGGACCCCAAGCTGGAGGTATGCCTTGGCAGGGTAGTCTTCAGTGCTTTTGACCCTATGCACAACTGGGCTACACAAAGAAGATGGAGCATGGTTGAGCATCTGGCCTGACCCTTGCTGTTTTTAGGAGTCATCTCTGTAGAAGCAATTTGTTTTCATCCTGATGAACTTGTCGGTAAGGCTGAGAAACTGTTTTACTATGAAATAACTCAGTAACATTTACATTTTCTGTAAAAGTGAATTCTTTCTCTGTATAACAATTTCAAGGTTGACAGAAGGACTGATTGCTGCTGAGAAATGGATAATTTATCATTTTAACCTGTAATAAAGTATTAAGCAGGTGAATCTGCAGTAACCTTAACTTTGTCCCCTGATACATATGGATTATGATTTAGTCTATAATAACACTATCAATATTATTCAAACAATACACTATGCGACCATATATTCTGCAAATGTATTCTGGCCATTTGGTGTAGTTACATCTTGATTTAGCTCTCTTCCTCCTCCCTATTATCTTTTGTCTCTACCCTGCTTACTGTAACTATTTGGCTCCAGATTGTGTCTTCTGAGAGGTGGTACTGTGCCCAGGAGGCCAGTGCTCTGCTGTCCCAGGGAGGATGTGTGTGTGTCCCTTACAGGGGGGAGCCTGTGCGCATTTTAATCTTTTTCAGGGCTGAGAGTTTAAGTGCTCTGCTGGGGCATGGAGGTGGAGTCCACTGCTCTGGGCGTTAGGTGCTGATTACTGATGCCATCTGGGCTGTGTATTCATAGAAAACTTCGTGCCCTACACGAAGTAACAGTGGGGCATGCAATGCATGGGGCAAAGGCTGTGTATCTCCCATGTGTCCCCATGGCATCAATCCCCTTTCTCTCCCCTCTCCCTCATTTTGGTCCAGACTGCAGGGCTACCAGGTAGTAGTTTCTTTCTTGAGGCTGTCACAGTGGTGATACCGAAAAGCATTTTTCTTTGTGTGCCCATACCATTCCCTCTCCTTCTCCCCTTCCCTCTGGATGGTCTGCAAGAGCAGGGATGGCCCATGGGTTGCTTGGAACCAGGGAAGTTTCCTCCGGTCCCTGGCTCTGTGGGCTGGATAGCATGGGTGGGTCGTGAGTGGGGAAGGGAGTGGTGCATGGGCCCAGGTTGCAGGGTTTGTCAGGATAGGTGATTTAACTACTGTGGAAAGCCTAGTTCTTGCAAAATTAGTCTTGGACTAAAGAAAGCTCCTAACACTGAGGAGTCAGTACGGCTGCGGTACCTGCTCCACGGAGGCTGAGAGGCAGTGTCCCCAGGAGTCCTCTCCTGAACATTTCTCTTCCATCTGCTAATGCTGGGAACACCAGCATGTGGTTAGCTACCCATTGACATGGGCAGCCTAATAGCCTCCACACCTGGGGACACACTGTGGAATCGCACATGCCCCAGTTGCTCTGGGGCAAAAAATTTGGCAAGAAAGAACGTTTTTTTTACTGCTGATTTTCTAATAGCAGCCTCATTTGGGAGAAACCTGTGTGTTGCAGTTACAGGGCTTCAGTGATGCAATGCTGGCAATAACAGTGATGTGCTGTTACTGTATTCACTCCTGCTTGCCCTGGCCAAGGGTTAGCCGTTGAGAACATTAGGAGGTTCATGTGCTCCATTTTGTTTATTCAATTGACATTTTTGAGTACTACCATTATCAGTATAAGCACTCTAAGTGGCAGCTGCACTATCTGCCATGATCTTCCACTGTAGCAAAAAAGACTTAGAGACAGAAAACCTAGGCGCATCTGATAACCACAGATTAAAACTAATATCCACTATTCTATTTCAAATTTTCCTCTTTTTCACACTCTCTGAGTGTTGTTGGAGGACCCTGGCAGCAGGGCTCTTGCTTAGACTTAGGTTTGTTTTTTTCACAGGTGATTGCTTTCCCCCTTCATGGGGTTGTGGTGCATCAGTGGGGTTCCCTTATTCTGTTTCTGTGCAGATGGAGGCTGATGGCAGGATCCCCGTGAAAACTATTCTGGTCTGCTGTCTTCACTGCATGTGATCTGCAAGTTGCACTTTCTTGCAATGCCTTGAGACACCTTCTGCAAAAGGAATATAAGCACCTATATGGCTGAGAGGCTGCTATATTTTTTTTCTAAAACATTTATTTAAACAAATTACATGGCCATAATTATAATTTTCAGGAGCACTTTAGATGTGAGATTCTCTGCTTTCCTTTCCCATCCCTTCTATCCTCCCTGAAGAATTCAAGCACTTATTGTATTGCACTGAGCAGCATGTTATGTCTGCCTAAGCTATGTCAGCACTCTCTTGTGGCACCCCTGGGCGAAATGGTTTACGTAGCACAGTACGCCCAACAAGCTACTGCATTTCACTTCTTTCATGGAGGTATGCGGTTCTGTGTTTGCTGGCAGGACTGCAAGCTGAGGAGGCCTGGGGACACCATTAGTTCCCATTTTAGCTTTTAGAGGAGCCCACTCCATCATCTGGGTCCAGAACAATTTCTGTGCAAGCTTATTCTGGGAGAGTGTAGCAAATAGCATGATCTAGGGCAGCTGGTGATGCTCTAACCTACACAGCTATCTTCAGCTTTGGAAAAGCCTTGCCAGTATGTGAATCCTTGCTCTGGCCCTCACAGCATTTTTGCTTCAGAGGCAAGCATCAGCAACTGGTAACACAGGTCTGCTTGACTGTTGTGATTAGGTGGATGAGCTCTTTTGAAAATGAGTTGCACCCCTAATTGTTTTCTCAGCATAGGAGCTGGAAGGAGTCATAGTGCATTTTTACGGCTTTGTCGAAGCTGGGAATTCCTCCGTACTGGTGTGAAAGCTATTCCAGGCAGAGCATACGCTGTGGAGGTTGTTGCTTTTCCCTGCATATGATCTGGCCAGGCAGTTTGGCATTTCCAGTGGTGATTACATTTCTCTGTGATAACTCTGTATTCTGTTTAGAGGCCTATGAGAAAAGATTTAACTGTATTAAATTTTAACTGTAATTAAATTAAAACAGATTTAGTCCCCAAGATTTAACTGTACGAAAAAAAGAAAAAACAGAAAACAAAACAGAACAAAACAACGAAAGGTTTTGTTTAGCCATAGCTTGCACAAAATGGGCTGGTGCATGTTGCCTACTTGGCCGTTAATGACTGATTTCTTATGATCCTGAGCTTTGGATTGTCCTTTGCACAAGATATCACCTCTGTGCAGTACCTCACAACATGCAAACCAAAGCAAAGTCGAGACACAAAGAATCAGTGGCTATGTGCTGTCATGTATGGGTCTTGCGCAGAAAGGTATAGCGAGTCATTTTGTTACAAGCAAATCCTTTCTGTAGTTAAGATGTCTGTGGGTTGCATCCTATTGCTTATCATTAAGGGCTTGTGTTTCCTTTCCTTTAGCAACAGCGACAGTGGTGTTTCAAACGACTTGTCTCCTCACCTTGATTCTACTGTGGTCCCTCTCCACTCTTTGTGCCCACCCAAGGTTTTTGTTAACAGAAAAACAGTCCTCAGGCTCTGAAGTAACACATAAACTGGGAGGTGCCATCTCGCAACCAGAGTTTTCCTGCTGCCAGACAGGAAAGCCTGAGAACAGACACATCTAACTGTGATTTATAATACAGTAATATAGTCTGAAAATGGGACACCCTATAGATTTAAAGAAAGTGGGTATTGAATTTATGATGCTATTTGGTGTTCTGCTTAGAAAGTATGAAGAGGAGGCCTCATGGCAGATAACACCTATCCTCCCTACTCCTATTGGTTTTCCAAGGGTAAAAACTTTTTGGTTCATCTTACAATCTACACTGGAGTTTAATACCATATTCTCCTCACAATGTAACATGTGGGCCTGCTTGCCCTGCACATACTCTTGCTTGATCTGTTTGTAGGGCTTGTTTATCAGTAAAGTGGATGAGTGGGTGTGTAAAGTACAAAGAACCTTAGTGCAAGTTTTCTCGGTGTTGCTAAATGTAAAAGTTGAGACTTCTGCAAGCCCAGATTCTGAAAGCAAAGCTACGGCTTAACTCAACATTTATGTTTACTAACTGCAATTGCATATGTCTTTCACACTCCTCATGCATCTGGATCAGAATCACCATATTTATTCATATTTCAGTCAAATTCAAGTCATTAGTGACCAACAAATATATATGGTGCTACTGATATCCACAATATTATTGTGAATTAGAGATATCCAGGCATTATACTGCATGCAAACGCAATGAGAACAGCTGCACTGGGTGACACACAGAGCCCCTTGATCCTCTGTCGTCTCTCACACAAAGCACGTAACTGATGGGTAGGAAAGAGAAGCATAGGGCAAGTGTTCGGTAATGGTACTTCCTTGGCACAGGTTCACAGACTCCAGCGATTTGTAGCTCAGGAACTTTTGAACAGAGATTTGGATCCCCTCATTAAATCATGACAGACCCTCTAGATAGACTCTGGTGTCCAGCAAAGTCGTAGTGGGTCAGGGAGAGGCTAGGCAGCACACTGGAAATGCTGGGACTGCAATGGGGGTGTAGCAGTATCTAGTCATTAATCCTGTGGCTGCAGGGAAAAGTTAAGGGGAAATGCTCTCTGTCAGATAAGCATTATCTCCATTTCATTCTGGCTAAATCCGTAAAACTCTGCTGGGAGCCTTTTGGAAACAGAAGTTCTTGTTTCACCCAGCCTGGACACACTACTAGGACATGATGGGGGGGGGTAGGCAAGGGATACACGGTGTTAATAGGCTCATCTTGGAATAATATTTACAGAAATGTCTTTATGGTTTTGAGAAGAGAGTGAAGACACAGAAATGCTATGTAACACAGACTGAATTGCTTTTCTTTCAAGATATGATTTTTTTTTCCAAGCCAAGAGCTGGAAAATCTTGCAGAGATATTGAAAAATCACCTAGCATTAGGATAGGGCTTCAGATGACAAGAAGAGTGATACTGGCTCTGAATTTGTCCATTATAATGTCGGTGACGCATGCAGTGAGAGCATTAGTGGTCATGATTGTTATTCCAGTCACCTCATCCTCAAAGCCTGCAGAGTGAATGTGGTGGCCAAGACTTTTGTAATGAAATCCTGGAAAAATATTAGCATTTTCTGAACCCAAGTGTAAACAAGAATCTCCCTCCTTGTGCTGGAAGTAGTGATTCTCCCCTCTTATCTCATCCCCCTCTTCTTGTTTCCTAGAATATTCTTATCCCCTGAAGGGAGGCACAGAGGCTGTCTGATGATTCACAGTATGTGATTTGTGTTCAGGCAAAACGGATGTAAGTCAAAGGGGAAAAAAAGTAGACAACCCTACCTTAATCATGAGTCTGCCTAAACCACTTCTCTCTGTTTCTTCACATGATAGGGCTCCACACTTATCAGGGAAGTGCTGGACCTGAAAGAACAACCAGGAGTGGAGAAAAGAGAGCTGCTTCCCTGTGCCCATTTGCTGCATTCAGCAGCCCCTGTTATCCCATGTAGTTAGCACCAGTGGTGTCTCCACCAGTGTTTGCCTCACAGCATGCCAAGAGGTGCCTTGCACAGTGGCTCCCAAACCTCTCTGTGTCCTGGTCCTTCCAGAACTGTGTCCCTCTTCCCTTTACAGCCATGTGAGAGGTTGGAAAGTACAAGGATGGAGGAACAGGAACTGTAAATAAGTAATATACGTAATAACTGTAAATATGTAATATCAATGGTGCCCAGTACCTCACATAGCTTATTTCCACTGTCTTGTTCTGTTCTCCTATGGAACAGGAGCTTGTTTAAAGTGAAAGGTAAGCTTGTATCCCCAGACTTGTTTGCACATAACCTGATTTTCAAAGAGGCCTGAAAGACAGAACTTAATTTTCGTGTCTTCTCTCCCAGAAGCTTCTGCTGCATTCCTCTGCTTAGAGCATGCGGATGTTTATCTATGAGTAAAGTTTCCTCTCCAGGCAGATGATGGGGAAGGGCACAGATCATGCCAGTGGCTACATGTCCCTTCCAGTACAGAGAAGTAGTGTCCAGCATGAGATTTGGCACTAGTAAATATTGTACCCCACTGCCTCTGCACTCTCCTTTTCCCAGGTGCCCCTCAAAGGTGTCACTGCCCTGAGGGGGTTCTGAATTGCTGTCCCAGCACACCGAGGTTTCTTGTGAATGTACCCTTCACTCCATGAGCTCTTTGACTTCCACAGACTTAATTTCTAATGGTACTTTGGCACGACTTTTTCTCGAATACTTCACCTCTCCATTGCTTGTCCTTTATGGTCTCCATTACGGTCTTCCTTTCGTTTTCCTCCGTCCTTCTTCTAACATCCTCTGACAACTGCAGCTGGATGTCACACATCATCAAAGAAGGTAGTAACCAAAAGACCTTCCTATCCCACCCTTTCATAATCAAAGACTTACAGGAAGGACATAAAAGGCAAAATGGTAACTGGGAGAGGAAAAGATTACCTTCGAGCAGAGTGTGAGAGTGCAGAAAGCCTTGATGGGTCTCAGTCTCCTTTCAGACACACCATCACTCCTGGGGGACATAAAAGAATCTCTCTCAGGGTGGAAGTTTTCTTTAGGAGAGCAATGCTTTGCGAGTCTTTCCTTCAGACATGCTGTTGGTCTCTTGGTGTGTCCATCTTCAGCTTTCCTTGCTTTCCTCTCCTGAGCAGTGCAAGAAAGCAAATGTTTTGTTTCTGAACCAGCTATAGATCCTTTTCAACTCCTGGATGAGGCACATTTTTGGAGGTTTGTCTGGGCTTTTAACAACTTCTCATTTTACTTGGGGAGCAGGGAGGAGACTGGGAGGTACCACCATTGTGTAGACATTGGTGTAGACATTATTTCTACTGACACACGACTGCCCCAAGCTATTTTCAAGGATAATGAGTGGGCTGTAGCATTTCTAAAATCACACCTGTGATTGCAGCAGAGGAGTATGCTTTCTGGGTATGTTGCCACCCACAGGAAATGACACAGTTTTTTGTTGCTAGTTTTTTTTTGAAACTTGGTTAGAATCATGGTGTACCTCTCTAAAGGAGACTGGAATAAGCTCCATGTTTACGTTTGTTGTGTAATTTGTGGTGGCATAGAATACACGTAAATCCCCAGACATGTAACTGTGGCTCAGCTTTCTCTGTAAATGCATGTCCTCTTTTGAACACTTCTACCATGACACCATTATTTCTCCCTGAATCCTGGCTCCCTGTTGTCTGTCATCAAGATTCGATCTTAAAAATACACAATCAGGAAATAAAGATCAGTGGCAGCTTTGGAACTATCAAGGTCTGTGGAGCAAAAAACACGGTGTTCACCTCACTCCAGCCCCAGAAGCCACAAAGAAATTGCATATTCTAGAAGTTTATTAGAGCAAAGGAGCCTCTTGGTTGTGTGTGCATGCAGAGCATGGCACGGACAGGCAGTGCTAGAGGGCAGGGGGTGATTCTGCTGCGTGCGTGGCAATGATTTATGAACCTACACTCACAGCTCTCACTGGCCTTAGCACCTTGTAGGATTGGGGCCCAGAGAGCCTTAGTTCTGGCTCAGACACTGAGGAATTAATTCTAAAAAGTCCTCTGTGTACAGCGGCATCCAAGCCTAGATGTGAGTATGGATTTGCTCTGAATCCTGTTCCTGTTCCATGGTGGCTCCTGATTTAAGCAGATTTCTAATAGCTCCTCTGATGGAGCAAAGACTTTCAGGCTTAGCACAACAATCATCCCGCTCCTGACCCTACCTTGCCCTGATGCCAAGACACCATGGTTTCACTGTGGCTTTTCCATATAGCATCCTCCTGCCTGAAGAGGAAGGCAACTCTCTCCCTGTGGCCTCAACATTTCTGACCCTGTGTCTAAAGAGGCATCAAGGCAAGACCTGAGTAGGGAATAGAATAGCTCTCTCACGTCTGTATGGGAGGAGAAAAGCATCTGTTTCCTTCAATCATGGCCAAATCGGAAGCGAAAAAGTCTCTTCCCTGGTGTCAGGGTGAATAGAGTCAAGAATAATAATGCACCCTGCCTCCTACATCACTTTGTGTATCTGCAAGCACCCCTGGACTCTTTAACCTGTGAGGCTGTTTCGGAAAGCCTCTGAGTTGCTTTTGCAAGGGACCTGCAGAAACATTGAGAGGATTTCAGTATAACGTGGAAGCACTTAAAGAGATGAGGAGAATATGTAGTCCCACAAGGCATAGAATGTATTTGCTCTTTATTGCTGACCTGTTGCTCTTCCATTCCTTCAGCGTTAAAGGCATCTTTCCCTTCATGAAAACATAGTTTTTATCCTGAACCCAGTATCTGGGGCTAGAAGTGTACGCATAGGCACTGGTAGGGTAGCAGTCAGGGTAGTTGTCAGCCATGATCTCAATCTAAAGCAAACATGAAAAGATCTTTTGTAGCATTGGAATTTCATAGGATATACAAATACCTAGCAGGTTTCAATTTGTTTGCAAAGTCTAAACAGAAACGCTCTGCCTCCCTCTGTTATAGGTCCAACATACAATACAATCCAGGATCAGTCTCCGAGGGTGAAGTATCAGAGTGGGGTCTGGTATGTATGAATGATATAACAGCACATATATTTCTGAGCACCTCAGTACCAGGAGGCTTTTGGCAGCAAGGGGAGACTGGACGGGATAGTACAATGATGATGGAGTATTGTGAAAGGAGGTGGATGCAGGCACTACAGAGGTGATAAGAAACACTTAAGACAGAGTTTTCAAAATGCACGTCTAACTCCTTACTCATGAACACAAATAAATGATTCGCTATGTCCCTTCTCTGTCCCAGTGGAGCTATGGGAGGTCCTGGATGCATGATGGTTCTTTAGTTCTTCCCTTTCTTCTGGTGCTGCAAAGTGATGTAGGGGCAGACAAAAGGGCCCAGGTGGGCGCCATCCAGTCCAGCCTCCAGCTACAGACAAAGACTGTAATAGGTTTGGGTTTCCTGTTGTGTGCTTCTAACACAACAAGGCAGTCTTGCTTAGGATGATGGCTTCGGAGAACCAGTGGCACACGCTATGGCAAGAGAAGGGAGTGTGCTGCTCATTGGGTGGATGCACCCCTGGCCTGCCTGCAGGTGCACCGACTGGCTCTGCACAGGTTTTCCCTATTCACAGGAAAAGAACAAGTATAATTCCTTCTTTTCTGCTCTCCTTCCTCAGGGCAAAGTGTTATGTACACAAACATGGGATATTTTTGCAATGCTCCTGTCCCACCTGCAGCGATGTTTTTTTCTGTGTGTCACAACCCCTCTCCAGCCTTCTTGTTTGAATCAGCTGTTTTCACCAAGATGTCGCAGAGGACCAAGGGTTTTGGAGGATATTAAGTGAAAAAAAAATTCGGCAAAATCTGGGTAGAAGAGAGAGGAGAGAGGTTCTCTGTTTGTGTGCCAAGCGAGGGAAAGGTAGCAGTGCCGCGAGATCAGCCTCTGTTCAGTGCTAGTGGTCCTATGCTGCAAATAACAGTGGTGGGAGCCAGGCTGCATTTGTTCTCCTGCGGGTGGAACTACCTGTATGAAGCAAATTATCAGTATTTTTTTAACAGGTTTTTATTGACTTTTCACAACTTGATGGGATGCGTGCAATTTTTGCTGTCAATCACTTAATGGAAAAATCAAACCCGGGTGCTGAAATGAACTTTTCCTGGGAGGAAATTTTGTAATTTGACTAGGACCCCACTAGGACCCCCATGCACTTTGAATGGTGGCACCACCTTCAAAACCGATGTGTTAACAAATCGTGGGAGCTCAAACCAGGTGGGATTGGCTGGATGAGGGAGCAGAAGGTCTAATCTGATTATTGAGTGTTTGGGAATGTCTATATTTTGAGGTTCAAAAATGCCGAATAAACAGCAGAACAGTTAATAATAGCATTACACAGAAAAATGGTTCAGGTGTTACATCTAACATGAATGTGGCTCTTTTCTGGCTTTGAGTTCTTCCTTTTGCAGCTTAGATGCAATAGAGTTATCCCCTGGAATTTCTGAACTGTAGTATTATTAATTATTTTCATTAGTGCCCAGAAGTATCCAAGATAAAAGCTGTGTTATATTATGCACTGCTGACACCTGTTGCAAGAGACAGTCTGTTCTCCAGAGGTTTTTCAATTTAAATAACGAGGCAGGGCTGAGAGGAGAAGGCAGAGGCAAATCTCTGAAGTGCAATTTTTGATAAACAGGGGAAAGAAATAAAAAATAATTTCCACATTTAAACATTTGAGATTTTGGTGACCTTGTTTCATCAAAACAACAACAGGTGTTAATTTCACAGTCAGAAATGACTGAGGGAGCTTCCATTAAAATTGTTTCTCTCCACCAGGTTGGTAGGGGCATTTCTTCATGCAGGAGGAATCACTGTCTCAACTGGAGCCATCCCTCAAAGGGATACCTGGAAGGCCACAACCAGCTGATGATTTAGCCCACAGTTAAGCCTGGTTCGGCACATCTCCCACCAGCCCTTAGCGATGCCCTTACCAACTCTGATGAGCACAGCATATGCACCATCTGCCTCTGCAAGGCATTTTACCAAAACCAGCCTTCTTTTGCTGTTAAATTTCACTTCCCTGGTCCTGTTTTGAATGGAGGCTTCTCAGAGCATGTAGCATTCATATTTTATCATGGGAAAGTGTATTTTATCCATTTGTCTTGTATGCAAAATGTCTGCATTGCTCCAGCTCAAACTTTCATAAAAAATTTACCGTGTAACTAAACTGAACACGAAAAAAGTGAGCCTGCAAAGGAGGTGCCTGCAAGTTGCAGCCAGGTAAAGCCCAGAGTAAGGAGATGAGGTCTTGGTTGAAGAGGCACCCCTGTACTGAGCCATTTAGCACGGCAAGGTGAGGACTCAGCCCTTATGGAGGAGTTCCCCCAGTAGTTATGTGAATCATCCCTTTCAGCCCCATTTGCATAACTGAGGAGCAACATGGAGGGACTGTGTCCCTGCTCCCCGGCTGCTGGGAGGGTTGCTTTAGCGTATGTTCTGAACTGTTGAACTGACAACCGCTTTTCAATGTGATCCTGTTTGCTTGTAAGCCCACTAGACTGTGATATTTTTAATTCTTTAATACAGGATGTTATATAAAAGAATACAAAAAGAGATTGTTAGTTACCATAGCAGGTAGCCCCTTGGACTGCAACCAATGAAGAAGATATTAATATGGAAAAAGGATTGTTAACTTTACTAGAGAGCCAGAGAGCCCATTTAATTGCAGTGAAAAAGTGAGTTATGCAGGTATATTATTTCAGAAGCGGCATATTTTTCGCAGTACAGGCAATTGAATTGCCCATACTTTATTAAGCCATCTGTATGCTTGGGGTGTCTGCGAACTGTGTTGTTCAATATACTTTAAAATCCTAGCTTCCAAAAGCAGAAGCAAGAATAAAGGATTTGTTTATTCATCAATATGTCTATGAAGGATAGGATAAAATCTTCTGTGTAGCACAGCAGTATTGCCAGATATTGCTATCATTTATGGAGCTGAATATAGCTTGTGTCGTATAAACTCAGTTAGTACATTTTTATCCAGTGATACGGATTTGAATTGTGTATCTGAGGCTCTGATCCTCAGGATTCATTAGCCATCCCCTCATCTACCCTTCAGTCATTAGCTGCGGCCTGACAGCTTTACAGCTGTCCCCAGCTTTGGGAAGGGGCTGTGATGAATAAGACTGCTCTGTGGCAAAAGGTGAAATGCTAATGTTTTGTTCTGTGCTTCTCTGCTCTTGGGGGGGAGCTGCAAAGCCTAACAGACACCTGATAAACTCATCCCTGTGAGGTTGATCGGGGTGCTGTGCCAAGCACATCTCATATTCCTTACCTGCCTCTTGGTCAAATGTGAAGCCTTTTTGTGCTATACCTTCTCTGCTAATACTTTTTCTCATCTTTCAAAAGTAATAAGAAATTTCTGAAGATACAATTGATCACCACCATGTATACCAGCCACTCTTCAGTTAGAGAGGCAATGAGAATAAGTAATACTGTAAAACGCAGGTCTTTGCAAATCTTAGAGCTCGGCCTTCTAAGAGGATTTTGGAACTGAAACTGCTGATTTCTGTGGTTTGGCACTGGATAAACAAAGAACATGTTGTATCGTAGCATTCAGTTTGTGCTGTTGCTTCTTTGCATCTTCAGCCACAGATACTCCTTTTAATGTCCTGACCTGACACTGCCTCCTGAAAGGAGAGCAGCTGAGCTTCCAGGTTTAGGCTGGCAACTCCAAGGCAGCTATGGTCAGAGTGAAGGCTTCTTGTAGCTGAAGAGGTTGGACATTAGCACTTCAAGTCTGACTCATTATTATTTTGGTCAAACAAGAGCAGTTGGATGGTACCTGACAGCTATTGTCAGACAATATAGGGAATTTGGGATTAGGTCCCCTACTATCAAATTAAAAGATGTCACAGCCACATAATGCCGCTAAAGTCACCCTGCCAATTCAAGTTTACACCAAACGTTTTGCCACATTGTTTTTTGTGCCAGAAGTCTTCTTGTTTTTCTCCTTCTGGAGAGCACATAAAATTTGTACTTTTGGTTAGGCTGGCAGCAATCTGTTGCTAGGGCCTGGGGAGCTGTGGGCTGCGTTGTTTACCACCTGGGAACTGAAGTATTAGACACATACCCAAGGAGTGAATCTCAAGACAATCTAAATCATGAGTAGCCCCTCTCTGAATTACAAAAAAAGAGAGATGTCAGACTCAGCAGTGACCAGTCCTTTATCTGGTTTGAACTGGCCTATCTACAATGTCCTGTGCCCTATTCAAAAAATGATGACTGGACTTAAGACATGTATGCTTTCCATAAGCATTCTGGGGATAAGTACTCAGCATTTGACCCTCACAAGGTATAAATTGGTCTCACTTAACTGATGGCAAGAAGAAAACACTTCTATAAACTGCTGGGTATCTAGTCTTCCCTATTCTACTTTGGATTTTTGTCCAAGAGAGAAAATCAGAGAGATATCAAACAAAGCATGAGAAATGCATGGACCTGTTGGAACAAGTTCAAAGAGAACCACGAAGATGATTAGAGGGTTAGAGCACCTCTCTTATAAAAGACAGGCTGAGAGAGCTGGGGTTGTTCAGTCTGGAAAAGAGAAGACTCAGGGGAGACCTTACAGCAGCTTTCCAGTATCTGAAGTGTGCCTAGAAGAAAGCTGGAGAGGGACTTTTTACAAGGGCATGTAGTGATAGGTTGAGGGGTAATGATTTCAAACTGCAAGCGGGTAGATTTTGATTAGATATTAGGGGGAAAGTTTTCACTATAAGCATGGTGAGACACTGGAACAGGTTGCCCAGGGAAGCTGTGGATGACCCATCCCTGGAAGTGTTCAAGGCCAGGCTGGATGGGGTTTTGAGCAACCTGGTCTAGTAGAAGGTGTCCCTGCCCATGGCAAGGGCGTTGGAACTATATGATCTTTAAGGTCCCTTCCAATCTAAACCATTCTATGATTCTATGAAATCAATTGACAGCAAGGACATTGCTTTGCAGAACTGAAATTCACGTTACTACCACTAGAGGCAACAGTCCTCGTGAGTAAATCAAGAGGGAACAGGAATAATTTTCTGCAAATTGAAGTCATTTCTTTATTTCACTGTTTACATAAGGAAAAAAAAATCCATTTTTTATAAAATTGCAGGCACTGTCATTTCAGTATTCAGTTATAAATTATCCTTTGAGCTAGATGGATCATTTCAGCAAACAAATGCATTGCGCTCTTACACTTGGTATGCTTAGATTAATTAGATCCTCCTTATTTTAGAGTAAGAACTTCTTTATGCTAGGAAATGCAATAAAGCCTATTGATTAACTGAACTAACTTATCAGATATACATGTGGTTGACAAGAGCCACTTAGTATTTCCTGAGCAGAAAAGAGAATTCAGCATTTTCTTGTGGCTTCTATTAGTGTCTTCATTAAACATTCATGTCATTTTCTTTTCTTTCCCTTACTTGTCTAATAAATATACCATTAGGGCCATTAACTGCCAAGAGTTAAGTTGTTTAAGTGCTATAAGATATACCCAGCAAATGTTGGCTCCTGAGGTATTGGTTTTCTGCCTAGATATCTGGTATTTTCACAGTCCCTTGGAACTCCAAATCCAATCATCTCTGCAGCAGAAGAAAGGTAATTGAAACATTAGGCACAGCTTGGTCCCCAAGGTAACGAACAAACAAAAGATAGGCAAGATTGTGGGGCATTCAACAAAGGGGGGTATATTCCATTTCAGGGGAAAAAAAATACTATTGGAATCAAAAAACTGCTGCAGCTAGAGTTTGTAACACTACTGGGGTAGTGGGGATGGAAATCATATTTTTCCTGTTAGTTGCACAAACATGGTGTAACAAAATAGAATAAGTAGTCTGGCAGGTACATGCACATGGTTTGTGGGAGCTTTGAAATCCACAGCTCCGGATCCCTGGTTTAGGGAAATCTGGAAATGTCAGTCCTCACCTTGTCATTGTTTTAAAAAAACACATTTATTTCAGTTCATGACTAGCCTGTGCAAAGCACTTAAAGATCTTCAAGAAGGATAGTCCTGACGTGAAGGAGCAGGTGGATACGTCAACACACATTAGGAAAAGAGGACAAGAGGTGATTCATACCCAAGTCACCTTGAGTGTCTGTAAGAAATAGGGCTGCTACTGCTATTTAGGAGGACCGTGAAGTGGAAGAGAGAGTAGACTCTTTGCACATAAGCCTAGACAAAAGAAGCCCTGAGCTGCCTGTATCACAGACTTGTAAATAGGTAAGTAAAGCAGGGTTAGGCAAAGGAGACTCAGACATGTCAGGTGAGTAAATGGAGAATAACAAGAAGCTCTGGAGGTAGCTCCAGGAACAAGAAGTGAGATGGCAATTAGGGAGGCAGCCAGGGAATGGATGTGTGGAGGCGATTGCTTTTGGCACAGGCCAGCAGACAAGAAGAGGAGATTGGAGCGTAGGAGAAGCCAAAAATAGGATATGTTGGTCACTGAAGGAAGATTTAATGAGATTGTCATCCAGAGAGAGTACTAGCAAAGGGTGTAATTTCCAGAGACACTAGTTGCCTACTGACTCCCAAAAAGATGAAGCCCTAAATCGACCTGTTACCTCTGGCTGAGAGAATCTCAGAATAGAATCGTAGAAGAGTTTGGATTGGAAGGAACCTTTAAAGGTCATCTTGTCCAACCCCCTGTGCGATGAGCAGGGACATTTTCAACTAGATCGGGTTGCTTAGAGCCCAGTCCAAGCTGACCTTGAATGTGTCAAGGTGAGACATGGTGGGATAGCTTGCATGACTGGAATGCTGTCGTGGATAGCTATACAATTTTCAGGAAAGACAGGCCAGCGGGGCATGGTGGTGGAGTTGCTCTCTACGTGAGAGAGTAGCTGGAATGTACTGAGCTCTGCCTAGGGTTGGATGAAGAATGTGTTGAGAGCTTATGGGTAAGAATTAAGGGGCAGAGTAATATGGGAGACACTGTTATGGGTGTTTATTATAGACCACTGGATCAGGAAGAGGAAGACAATGAGGTCTTCTACAGACATCTGGAAATAGCCTCACATTCACAGGCCCTGTTTCTCATGGGGGACTTCAACCACCCTGATATTTGCCGTAAAGACGTCACAGCCAGGCACGCGCAGTCCTGGAGGTTTCTGCAGAGCATTAATGATAACTTTTTGACACAGGTGGTGGAGGAGCCAATGAGGAAAAGCGTGCTGCTGGACCTTGTGCTGACTAACAAAGAAAGACTAGTTGGGGATGTGAAGGTTGGGAGTAGCCCTGGCTACAGTGATCATGAGATGGTAGATTTCAGGATTGTGCATGGAAGAAGCAGGGCAAAAAGTCGAATTACAACCCTGGACTTCAGGAGAGCTGACTCTTCAAAGATCTACTTGGAGGAATCCCATGGGTTAAGGCTCTAGAGAGCTGTTAATAGTGAAGAACCACTTCCTCCAAGCTCAAGATCAGTGCAACCCTGGGAGTAAAAAAAACAAGAAAAGGAGGCAGTTCCTTCCAGGAACTTCCGCAAAAACTCACATGGAAGAAGGAAGTTTACAGAAAATAGAAAAAGGGACTGGCCATTTGGAAGGAATATAGGAACACTGTCAGAGTATGCAGGGATGCAACAAGGAAGGCTAGGACCCACTTGGAATTAAACCTGGCAAAGGATGTCAGGGACAATAAGAAGCCCTTCTTCAGGTACGTCAGTAGCAAAAGGAAGAACAGGGAAAATGTGAGCCCGCTGCTGAATGAGGTAGGTGCCCTGGTGATGCAGGATGCAGAGAAGGCAGAGTTACTGAATGCCTTCTTTGCTTCAGTGTTTACTGCTAAGGCTGGCCCTCAGGAGTGCCAGACCCTGGAGGTAAGAGAGAGAGTCTGGAGAAAGGAAGACTTTCCTTTGGTCGTGGACAATCGGGTCAGAGATCATTTAGGCAAAATAAACACCCATAAATCCATGGGCCCTGATGGGAGGCATACATGAGTGCTGAGGGAGCTGGCAGATGTTATCGTGAAGCCACTCTCCAACATCTTTGAAAGGTCATAGAGAAAAGGAGAAATGCCCGAGGCCTGGAGGAAAGATAATGTCACACCAGACTTCAAAAAGGTCAAGGAGGACCTGTGAAACTACAGGCTGGTCAGCCTCACCTCCATCCCTTGAAAGGTGATGGAACAGATCATTCTGGATGTAATCTCTAAACATGCAGAGGAAAAGAAGGTTATCAGGAGTGGTCAGCATGGATTCATTAAGGGGAAATCATGCTTGACCAATCTGATAGTCTCCTATGACAGAATAACTGTCTGGGTGGATGAGGGGAGAACAGTGGATGTTGTCTACCTCAACTTTAGCAAGGCATTGGACACAGTCTCCCATAACATCCTCATAGACAAGCTTAGGAAGTGTGGGTGAGATGAGTGGACAGTGAGGTGGATTGAGAACTGGCTGAATGGCAGAGCTCAGAGGGTTGTGATCAGCAGTGCAGAGTCTAGTTGGAGGCCTGTGACTAGCGGTGTTCCCCAGGAGTCAGTACTGGGTCCCATCTTGTTCAATATATTCATCAATGACTGGGTTGAGGGGACAGAGTGTACCCTCACCAAGTTTGCTGATGACACAAAACTGGGAGGAGTGGCTGATACACCAGAAGGCTGTGCTGCCATACAGAGAGTCCTGGACAGGCTAGAGAGTTGGACAGAGAGGAACCTAGTGAAGTTCAAGGGCAAGTGCAGGGTCCTGCACCTAGGGACGAATAACCCTGTACAGATTAGGGGTTGACCTGCTGGAAAGCAGCTGTGCATTGAGGGACCTGGGAGTCCCAGTGGACAACAAGTTGACCATGAGCCAGCAGTGTGCCCCTGTGGTCGAAAAGGCCAATGGTATCCATTAAAAAAAGCAAGGACAGCAGATTGAGGGAGGTTATCCTCGCCCTCTACTCTGCCCTGGTCAGGCCACATCTGGAATACTGTGTCCAGTTCTGGACTCCCCTGTTCAAGAAAGACAGGGAACTACTGGAAAGAGTCCAGTGGAGGGCTACAAAGGTGATCAAGGGAATGGAGCATCTCTGTTATGAGGAAAGGCTGAAAGACCTGGGTCTGTTTAGGCTGGAGAAGAGAAGACTGAGAGAGGATCTCATCCTTGCATATAAATATCTAAAAAGTGGGTGTCAAGCAGATGGGGCCAGACTCTTTTCAGTGGTGCACAGCGACAGGACAAGAGGCAATGGGCACAAACTTGAATACAGGAAATTGCATCTCAGCATGAGGAAAAACTTCTGTACTTTGAGAGAGACAGAGCACTGGAACAGGCTGCCCAAAGACATTGTGGAGTCTCCTTCTCTGGAGATACTCAAAACCCACCTGGATGCATTCCTGTCCAAGTTGCTTTAGGTGAACCTGCTTTGGCAGGGGGGTTGGACTAGATGATCTCTGAAGGTCCGTTCCAACCCCTGCCATTCTGTGATTCTGTGATACTGTGATCCTGTTTCCAGGGATGGGATATCTACCACCTCTCTGGGCAACTTGTTCCAGTATTTCACCAGCCTCAGTGGAAAATATTTCTTCCTTATATCTAGTCTGCCCTCTTTTAGGTTGAAACCATTACCCCTTGTCCTATCACAACAGCCCCTGCTAAAAAGGTCTGTCCCCATTTTTTTTATAAGTCCCATTTAAGTACTGAAAGACCGCAATAATCTCCCCAAAGCCTTCTCTTCTCCAGTTTGGACAACTGCAACAGTATCAGCCTTTCTTCATAGGATAGGTCTTCCATCCCTCTGATCATTTTTGTGGCCCTTCTCTGGACCTTCTCCAACACATTCATGTTTTTCCTGTGCTTAGGGATCCAGAGCTGGTCACAGTACTCCAGGTGAGCTCTCACCAGGGCAGAGTAGAGGGGCAGAATCACCCCCCTCAACCTGCTGGCCATGCTTCTTTTGATGCAGCCCAGGATACAGTTGACTTTCTGGGCTGTGAGCGCACGTTGTTGGCTCGTGTCCAGCTTTTCATCCACTAGTATCCCCAATACTTTCTTGGCAGGACTGCTTTCAATCCCTTCATCCCCCAGCCTGTATTGCTACTGGGGGTTGCCCCAACCCAGGTGCAGGACCTTACACTTGTCGAACCTCATGACATTCACATGGGCTCACTTCTTGAGCTTGTCCAGGTCCCTCTGGATGGCATCCCCATCAACCACAACACTCAGCTTGGTGTCATTCACAAACTTGCTGAGGGTGCACTCGATCCCACTGTCTATGTTATTTATGAAGATATTGAACTGTACTCGTCCCCATACAGACCCCTGAGGGACACCACTTATCACTGATCTCCATGTGGACATTTGGTTGTTGGTCACTACCCTCTAGATGTGACCATCCAACAAACTCCTCATCCACCAAACAGTCCACCCATCAAACCCATATCTCTCCAACTTAGAGAGAAGGATGTTGTGGGGGACCATACCAGAGGCCTTACAGAAATCCAGATAGACAACATGTGTAGCTTGTCACTTGTCCACTGATGCAGTCATTCCATCATAGAAGGCCACTGGGTTTGTCAGGCAGGACTTGCCCTGGATGAAGCCATGCTGGCTGTCTTGAATCACCTCCTTGTCCTCCATGTGCCTTAACATAGCTTCTAGGAGGCTCTGTTCCATGATCTTCCCAGGCACAGAGGTGAGAATGACATCTTGGTAGATGTCCTCATTTCTACCCTTTATAAGAGTGTAATGTTTCCCTTTTTCCAGTCACCAGAGCCTTCACCTGACTGCCATGTCTTTTCAGATGTCATGGAGACTGGCTTGGCAACTACATCAGCCAATTCCCTCAGGACTCCCGGATGCATCTCATCAGGTCCCATAGAAGTCTGTATGTTCAGGTTCCTCAGGTGATCACAGACCAGATCTTCTCTTACAGTGGGAGGGACTTTGGTCCCTCAGTCCCTGCCTTGCGGTCCCTCCACATAATAGGTGTGGGGAGAGAGGTTTCCAGTGAAGATTGAGGCAAAAAAGTTGTGTAACTCAGCCTTCTCCTCATCTGTTTTTACCATTTTAGCAGTCTTGTTTATCAGGGGGAGTACACTTTCCTTGACCTTCTTTTTCTGGTTGACATACTTGTGGAAGGTCTTATTATCATTCTTTGCGTCCCTTGCCAAGCTCAGCTCCAGCTGTGCCTTTGCCTTCCTGACCCCATCTCTACACAAATGGGCAGCGTCCCTATACCTGTCCCCACTTGCACTGCCTGTATATTTCCTTCTTGCTCTTTAGTTTGACCAGCAGGTCTTGACTCAGATGTGCCAATCTCTTGCCTTCTTTTCCTGATTTCTTGCACTGGGGTACTGAGAGCTCTTGCACTGTGTGGAAAATACCCTTAAAGATCTGCCAGCTCTGTTCTGTTCACTTGTCCCTAAGGACAGTTTCACAGGGGTTCCTATTAATTAACTCCTTGAAGAGCTTGAAGTTTGCTTTCCTAAAATTCAGGGACCTGTCTTTACTCTTTGTCTGACCCATATTCCTCAGGAATGCAAACTCCACCAGTACGTGATTGTTGCAGCGCAGGCTACCTCAAATCTTGGTGTCATCAATGAGCTCACTTGCGTTGGTGACCAATAGGTCCAGTATTGCTTCCCCTGTCATAGGGCTGTCTATTACCTGGCTTAAGAAGTTATCTTTGATGCATTCCAGGAGTCTCCTGGATTGCCTACAGCTTGCCATGCTACTTTTGCAGCAGATGTAAAGGTGGTTGAAGTCCCCCAGCAGAATGAGAGCCCTTGAGCACGATACCTCCTGTAGCTGGAGTAAGAAGTCTTTGTCAATAGGGTCCCCTTGACTGGGGGGCCTGTAGTAGACACTAATCACAAGGTTCCCTTGTTGCTTCAGTCTCTAATTCTTACCCACAAGCTTTCAAGCTTCTCGTGGCTTTTCTTCAGAGACAGCTCTTCACACTCTATCCATTTCTTGATGTAGAGGACAACTCCTCCACTCGTCCTTCCTTACTGTCTCTTCTGAACAGCCTGTAGCCATCAATAACTGCACTCAAGTCATGATATTCAACCCAAGTTTCAGCAATGGCAACTAGGTTGCAGCTTTCTAGCAGCCTAGGGGCTTCCAATTCCTGTTTGTTGCCCATGCCGCATGCATTGGTGTAGAGGCACTTCAGCTGGGCTGTCAGACATGTTACCTTCTGAGAGGAACATCCCTTACTTCCTTTGGGGTATTTAATTGGTGTTTCCCTCTTGGAGGGAGACCCTGGCTCATCTCTGTAAGACTTCAGGTGTGTTGAACTGTAGCAAGCACATCTCAGAGCAACAAGCTAAGGGCCCTCGCTGGCACCCTGTCCCTCTAAGCTTGGCATGTTGTCCCACAGCTTGTCATAGGCAAGCCTCATATTATCCCCCTCCCCCTTCCAGCCTAGTTTAAAGCTCTGACAATGAGCCCCTCTAGCTCGTGACACTCTTCCTTCTTTTGGAAAGGTGAATCCCTTCTGACAATGGGATGGTATGGTCCCAACAGTAGTTCAGCAGGATGACTTCTAGTCTCACCTCCAGCTCCACCTGTGGTGTTGTTATCTCAGGAGAGGCTGCACAATGGATACAGACAGGAAACAAAGGTGTTTTGACTTACAGGTCTGTCTCAGCCAGTCACTGTCACCGGAGGTTGTCCAGGTGACACAGAGCAGCAGTAAGGCACCCTGATTGGTGTGACATGGAAGGTTAGCTGAAGTCACCAGAACAGCCTTTTGGCATGGAAGTGTCATGAGCTCCTTACGGAAGTTCAAATCCCCTGGAAACTTCATTGCTGAACGAGAAAACATCAGATTTTATTCTGCCTTTGTTGATGGATGCCCTTTATGTCAAGTGAACTACACATTTGCATTTACTGCTTGAACATTTAAGAAGACATGGTCTCAGTACCCACATGAAGGCTATGAACAGCCATCAGTATCTCACATATCTTTTGGGAGCAACTTAGCAGATGGGTCCCAGCCTCATCTCACTTTGGGGAATAACAGACAAATGGGAGATGTGTTGTGTCTTCAGGTAGATGTTTCGTGACTGGGTCGATCACTTTGGGCAGTTACATTTCTAAAATCATCTCCAGAATGTACCTCAGCAATTTATGAGCAGAGATTTTGTCTTTGTCCCTCCACTGCTGTTAGGACCATGCAGTGTAGTTTGTAGAGTGCTCCCATGTTCTCTGGGCTCTGTGTTTCACTGTCCTGCCTTCTGCTCTAAAGAGCATCTGCCCTGGTAAATGGCATGTGCCTCATCAGCACATTACAAAGCAGAGCCTGTGCAGAAAAGTCTGCCCTCTACTTAGGCTTTGCGAAGGCTTGTTCCTTTCTCACATTTTGGGGATGCTGTCAGCTTTGCAACTGCTCTACTGCCCGCAAAACAACCGGGATACCCTTTAGTAGACCGGACATATTGCTAGAAATGGGAGAACGATCTCTTCATTTCTCAGTCACTGATGGTGTTTATAGGAAGGATATTGTCACCAGCTACAGGCCTTGTTGCACTAAAATGTTTCTGTTCTCCAATTCATTCAACTTATAAGGTCCCTGTTTTCTCACAGAACAGGGATGAAGATATTTTTCATCTGTTGAAGATACAGTCCCCTTTATGCTCCAGTTTACCTCCAGCTAATTATGATTGCGTTGCACGCCTTGGGAAGGAAAGAACTTGACTTACTTATTTATCCCATACTCCCATTCTCCATGCAGAAAATCCTTCTGTTTAAGGGGCAGGATCCCCTGCAGCTGGCCATTTTCCACCATTATTTATTCAGGCATGAGTCAGCAGGAGCCTTTTCAGCAACTTCAAACAGCTGCTGGATCAGTTGCTGCCTGAGCGTGCTCGCTAAATAGCAGGGAGCAGGAAGCCTTTTACTGCCTGTGCCGGCTGGAGCCTGACAAAGCAAGCTGACTTTTACAACATACTTCCCTCTCTGCCTTGCAATACTCTTCTCGTGGAAAGCTACACTGGGCACCTCACGTTCAGAGTGTACTAGTGGTCTGTCTCAACAGCAAAGATGTTCTGCTACAGCCGAGTTCGAAGCCGCACGCATGGGAGTTGGGTGTGAGGGATGCAGTCAGGTGTAGGTGCAGAGGGATATGACAGGGCTGTTCCCAAAGCCCTGTGAGGAGCAGAGTGCCCCAGGAATCGTTCCCTTCCTGCAGTTCATTGACTCCTTTGTCAGGCATGTTGTGCAAGCAGTATTTCAGAGAAAATCTCTGCTTGTGATTAGAGATTTCTAACATCCCTAGCCTGTCATCATTAAAGGTTGCAATCTACCTTTTTAATGAAGATTTTTTTAATCAGTTATAAATATTCAGCAATGACTAAATACTTAGGAATTACTTTTTAATTCTTATAAAAAATCCATCTTTGCATTTCCTATGAATAAATTAATGCATGTAGGAACTATAGGTATCTTATCCCAGGAGATCTCTATCACCATGTGCTGCTGAAGTACAGAACTGAATTAAACATTCTCATGTACATAAATTAGTTTCACAAGCAAAATTTGGCTGGTGTTACAAACTATTGCTTGAAGAACACAGCCTGACAAAGCAGAGACAACATCACTGGAATAAGGGGCAGGATATCCCAAAGCACATAGCACTTTGACTGTGTGTCTTGAAGCTATTGTAATGTAAGCGGAGTAAATGTTTGGCCAATACAGAAAATGGGCATATCTCCACTTATGAACTCTGCTGCAGTTTCTGGGTTCACTCAGGAAGGGCTGTGGGATTGGTTTCCATAGGAACCATGGGAAAATGAAGGAAAAACGCTTCCCTAAAACCCATCTGCATTTTAGCGCTGTAAGAGTCTAGTGAGGCACAGGGGTACAGACCACTGGCACTGGTCAGACCCTTTGAAGGGGGCTGGGGAGTCTACTGCAAACTTAGCATTTAAGATGCAGATTGGTCTCAAAAAACAGACCAAAATTCTCAAATTCTTATTCTTTGAGCACCATGAAAATAAGTTGGTTTAAACTCCTATCTCTATTTTTTTAAGACCAAAAAGAGTCACTCACGTAATTTTTTGCATCCTATTTCAGTAGAACATAGCTCTCTGAAGGATATTAAGAGAGTGCTAATGAACTACAGTTAAAATTTAAATGGTGGTGTTTGCTGCCATACCCATCAAGGAAGCAGATCACTGCGAGATCTACTTTGCTAACATTAGAAAGTAGTCAGGGTTTTTTTGAAGGCCATGTTTCTGCAGGTCCTACGAAAACCTACAAATTGGAACCTAAAAAAATGGTCCTGATAAAATAACGGGATCTATGCCTATGTTTTCTGCAAATGCCTACAGATTGGACTGAACTATAGCTGAGATGAACATAGTTCATGCAAGCCAGAAATGAGAGAAATCCCTGGTCCCTCCTGTCTCTTTTTCTGCTAGGTTGCTGTTTTGATGATGCCTTATTAACAGCGCTAAGTTTGTTGAAGACTTTATATGGTGAAAGGCAAGTATTTCATTGCTTGAGGTGAGCTGGTTTGAGAAGCTGTTCCCAGGAGCTATGCTGGAAACTATACTTATTGACCCTGGTAGTCCTATAAATTTGTTTACTTGCCCCTATATACTCTGCCTACATAAAAATTCCTGTGGGAAAAGAGATGACTTAGGCATGAGAGAATTCGGACTGGACACTGAATCTGCAAGAACTTCTAGCCTGATGACTGACAAAAGCAGTCGTTATCAAAACGGCATTACTGTTCATGCATAGGTAGCAAGGCACCTTTCCTTGTATCCTGTATTTTTCTCCAGCAGGAGCTGCGTGACTAGTCCTGGATGCATGCCTAGATTTGGGGCTCATCATTATTTGATGAGAATATTCTGCCCAGCGTGCAGCCTGATGCGTAAGTATTTTGTTTGGGATCCTAGGTAGTCGAGGTTTCTCAAGGGGGAATGGTATTTAAAAGCACTTGTCTGCACTGGGTGATCAATGTTTCAGGAAATTTAGCATATCAGAAATTTCCTGCCGAATATGCAATGCAGAACTTTTTTCCACAGTGTGCTGGAACAGTTTTTGAGAACAGAGAAAACGGATTTTGCATGTAACATATTTTTAACCTGCATTGATACACACACATTAGGCTACAGCACACGTCTGTGGCAGTAACAGCCTTTGGTTAACACAGAGAGTCACCAGAAGGATGCATCACTCAGAAGGGAAAAGAGGAAAAAGAAAGCACTCTCGTTAAATGGCAAAGAGTAGGAATATATTCATAGCAAAAATATTGCTTAAGAAATGGAAATCTGGCGCTTGTAATGCTAATGGTGTGGAAACTAATCTTCTTCTTATATCTTACCTGCCAGAGTGGAAGCAGGATAAAAGGAAATTTGAAGAGCAAGTAGCCAAGGATACCGAGGGCAATAATAAATTATTTGAAGTATATCAGAAATATGAAGTTTGCAAGACAGTCAGTGTCTGTATTAGACCATTAGAGTGTGAAATGGTCAGTCACATTGCAGGGATGGTAAATGATATTTTTGCCTTGGCCTTAAAGGCAAAAGTTATTGGAAAATAAGTATTCTGAGTTTATTTTCTCTTACAGCTATAGCTAGTAAGCATGAATTATAGAGCCTCAACAAACTTAAAATATTCCATAGTAATAAATTGCTAAAATGAGACTATTGAGGCGGGAGTTATATATATGAAAAAAAAAAGAAAAGGTACCAGGCTGTAGCCCACCTCTAGCTGTAGCAGTACCAGAAGGTGCTGAAAGAGATCAGAATTGTACAATCCAAGCAGGCGAGATAGAAGAAATGTGTTCTTCACTTTCCATCTGGGGAACCGAAGCAGAGAGAGAGGAAAGCTTCTTGCCCCTGCGGGAAGTCATCAGCAGGCGGGAGGCATGGGAGGGAGGACTCCTGAGCTGCCCCCCCCCCAGCCCTGTACTTTTGGGCCTTTGGGTCTACTTCGTCCTCTGCACGCCCAGCCCGGCCATCACCTCCCCTGTGCTGTGAGCTGGGATGGCAGACCCTCTTCCCCCTGAAACACCACCTGCCCCTTCCCCAGAGCTAAAAACCACTTCCAAAAAAAACCTTCACCTTTCCCGTCCTGCTTACCTGAGTACTGCTAATAAGCCACACAAATCCTGACAAATCAGATTTGAGGCTTTTAAATGTGGAAATATCACTGGAATCATTTTTTGAATGCTTGACGAATTCTAATATAAACAAAGTCTCAGGAGTTCACGGACATTTAAGGCTGCAGAATTATTTGGGGTAATTAAATTATTAGGCATAAGGGACCCCTCTACTTGTCAACTTTTTCATGCTTTGGAGCCTTATAAATCATACATCCACATACTACATCTTGTCACATCAAGCCATTAATAAAAGTGTGGTCTTTTCTGTCTCAAAACACGGTGGTGATGAACAGTGCGCATACTTGTTAAAAAAGATGCCCAGCATTGAACAGTGTGCTCTGCATTTCTTTCTGGGGAAGGGAAATGAAAACACTAAAGGCAGAATTAGAAAGAATCTGAAGTGCATGGGAGAAATGGGCAGGAAGGGGCTGGTCCTTTGGAGGAGGTAACACAGTATGGAGGAAAGGAGGAGAAACACTGATGTTTACTCAGGTTTTAGAAGGCTTTAATCAGGGCTATTAGATGAGTAGAGGTGAGGTGCAGGGGTCTTGTCATAGTTTAGAAGGTAGGAAACAAAGTGCAGATAAGACCAGCCAGTTTTCAGCACAGCCAGTTTTCAGCACAGAAAGCAGTTGACAGCAAGGTGCCCTAAGGAGAAGCACCAGGGCAGCTGTGCTTCAGCATGTTTAGTAATGACCTCAAAAAGCCAGAGGGGGGAAACTAGTTGGGTGGCAAATTTCCTGATGTTACAGAATGATTTAGATAGGAGGGGCCTGGAGAGCATTATGAGAAACAGCAGAAAGCCCCTAATTATTGGGCAACCCAATGGTACTTGAAATTCAACTTAGGAAAGTGCATTGCAAATTGTCAGTGCACAATGAAAGGAACAATTGAAGCAACCTGAACATACTGGGTTCTGAGCTACTCACAACCACTGCTCCTGCCCAGGGAGAGAAGGGACAAGAAAATAGTTTTCACTGTGGATAGTCCATTTTACTGCAATAGGGAAAAAAATGAACGATCTGTGTCAGATGTGTCAGGAACAGAATAACAAACAATCTGAAAATTCAGACACAAACCTGATAGTCTCATATTCATCTTGAAGCTTCATTGGAGTCTGGTCACTTCGTCTTGCTGAAGCCAGAAAAAGGAGGGGTGGAGGTAACAAAGGTGGCAAATATGACAGACAAAGGAGGAAGGAGAAGGAGGATTGCCTTCTGGAGGAAATTTTAAGATTGAGGGCTGTAAGACAACCTCCTTCACAGGGAGAAGCTGTGATAGAGATATGGTAAATAAAATAGAAGTACAGGGTAAAACCACAAATGTCAGGAGCACCAGAAAGACCGGCTCAAGTGATCTCTTGGGTTGACTTTGCCTGGCCAGAAGGGCTCAGCCCTGCATCCCCACCTTGTCTGATCTGGGGGAGGTGTCCATGGCTGCTGCCGAGGGTGCTCAACCACTCATTTCCCACAGCAAGACTGAACTCATGTTTGTAGGGCCTCAGGGCAGCATTCACTAGTTGAGGGCTTGTCTGCAGGACCAGAACAGTGGTTGTCCTACCCTTCAGGCATCAGCATCCCTGCTGCTTTGCACTGCTTTTCCAGAGGGCATGCATGACCCAAGAAACAATTCAACCACAGCAAGCTGGCATTCACTTAGAAAAGGCTAGGTTCATCTTACTGACAGAAAAATGTCAATTGGAATCCCTCTTTGCAAAATCCCTTGTCTCTTCCTGACCTGGACGGACTGGATCATTAAAATTGCACAGTCTGGGCCCTGGGGTCACTTACTGCATCCTCTCGTCTGGGCTTTTCACAGTCCTGAACAAGATAAGTAAGCAATTTTCTCCTTATTGACACCTTCTTGTTAAATAGCACAAAACTCTGTTGTTGCTGAGGTGCACTCATTAGTCAATTCAGTGGACAGCAGAAGTGGTCTGACAGGCATGGATGGTCTGAGATGACTGCAAGGTTCCTCAAGGAGCTCCCTTGGGCCTCATTTGTGGTGATGGGAGTCCAAGCAGCTTCAGTTCATGTAAAGCAGGAAAGCTGGCCCCTCACTTCTTCCCCTTTGGTTTGAACAAGGGCATTTCTGGCTCAGCTCACAGGCCAGGCACATCACTGAGTTCCCTCCTTCATGGTAACCACAAGGGTAGTCCATTCCAATGAACTAACGTCGTCTCAGCTGAGTATTGCCTTTCAGAGCTACGTGAAAGTCTTGAGGTAAAGACTTCAGCTGGTTTACATTTTTTAGTGTTAAATAATCCTAATTAGGTTTAATTCACTTGTTAAATGTAGTCAAAGTATTTCAAGTGTATTATTAGGATCCCTAGACAGTGGACATGACAATGAAGGTGTTTTAAGGACAGCACTCTGCATAGATGTTATACCAAATGAGCAGGCGAATGACATTCTGCTTTTCTCCTTGTCCCATCGGTCCACAAAGAGTGGACTCCTCTATGGGGATGTGATGGACTGATACAGAATTTTTGCTTTCTAAAGGGTCTGAGAAGCTGTACTGTTCTCAGAGTTATCCAAATATGCTCTAGAATTAAATTTGGCTTCCCCTAAAGGAACAGAGGAATTGGGAGAGTTTTTTGTTTTGTGCTGGGTCATACAAGGCAAATTCCCATCACTTAGTACATTTAGCAGGTTCTGAGTTGTGATTCTACAAGAAAGTAGTAACCATCACAGGTACTAAATGCTTCTGTGATTGAAGACAAAGAATTACCAGTGGGTAGCATGATTCATCTCTACCCTCAATGCTGAATATATGAGACAAAAATAAAAAGCTTCGAAATCGTATATCCTAACCTATAAAGAAATGTTTAAAAAATCAATACTAAAATAGTACATTCTGGGCAAAGTTTCCCTAAAAAAGTAAGACAGCACTTTCTATTTTTAAATTGATTGTCTGCTTTTATTTTTTTCTGTAGCACAGGAAACAGCAGTGCTTCGCCATAAGAAGGAAAACCCAACCAGGTAAAACGGGAGAAAAAAGCAGCTCGTCTTTACATTAAACACATCCCAGAGGTTCTTCACTACCACTGAACTGCGCTAACAATTTCTCATCATCGTCAGTGCTGACGCAAGAGCTGTAACCTCATTCTGGCTCAGTATGTGCTCTGGGAGAAGACATGGAGCAAGATGACACCAACTGGGACATCCTGCCCCCAGTGGAGTGGCCTCTGGGATATAAATCAGATGTGGACTCTACTTCAGCCCCAGCTTTTCACTTTGACATTCATGCTTTTATGCTGTCGAGTTTGTAGACGGGACTGTAACAGCGTCCTACCTGCAAAAATCAGACCAAACATCACTGGATTCATAAAAAGTGTGTAAATCACAAGACAGATATCATCTCCTGCAGATTCTCTTTAGGAGATGTTTCCCAGGAAACTCAGTTATGCTGCTGTCCCAGACCTACACTCCTGATAGGATGAACTTCGTGGGCTGAGGAAACATGTCCCTTGCTCTGCTGGGAGCTTACTGCTTTCTGCTTGTGGCATGGGGCTTGTTCTGCTCTGATTGATCCCTCCTCCTCACTTACGCTGCCGACTGTGGTCCTGGCCTCCCAATGGGAATTTGTCTCTTTAATGCAATACCTGAAATTTCTTTCAAAGTCGTAGCAGATGTTGGATGAGCGCAAGCTTGTCCCACACAGCCGGCTTGAAGCTATCTCTACCGGCATGTCTGACCACTGCACCTGCTCAACCCCTCTGCCTGTCCAACTCTGCACTTAACACAGGATTAAGGAGTAGAGTGAACTGCTTGTAACAGGCTCTGTTCATCTCCCTCCCTTCCTTCACTGCTGTCATTTGAGCTGGCTGCTTCTCCCTTGCTCCTAGTCTGGCCACCTCCTGCCTTTTCCACCCACACTAAACTCCTGGGGTCTATTGCCAGCCTCTGTGGTGAGTCATGGACTTTTGACTGGGGTTCTTAGAAGGATTGTCCTTGGGGGCCCACCAGCAAGACATACATCAATGGCATTAGACAGTCAGCAGCACTTTGAGTCCTCTGAGAGGGTACAGTAGCAAGTCCTGAAGACCCTGAAAGATTTGGCAGATTCCTCTGCAGAAACAGCATCTGTCCCCTGCTATGATCATCTTAGTTACTTCACTGGGAAAAGGCCTCACTGTCTCTGACACATAGGACTCAGAATTTGAGATCTCACTGAAAGCAATGGATCTGCTTTTTGCCAGCCTCACTGAACCCTTAGCCACGTTTCCAGTACAAAAACCTGTATTATGCTCAGCTCTTTGTAAGATGGACTCACTGCAACTCCATTGCTTTCCAGACGTCCAACTGGGATTACACTTAGGATGAACATCCTCTTTTTTAAAGCTTATTACGATGCTGGTACGAGCTGTGCCTTTAGCTCTATTATTGATCTTCAACTCAGTGGCTGCCCACCTGTGGATGTGAGCTGCATCCATGCATCCTGCTGCTGCCCTTCATCCCTGGGAAGCAGCATTTTGCGTGAGTTTGGACCTTGCTCTCTTTCAATATCCCTCCACTTTCTTTGAGGCCTTTGATTGGGGCCCAGTTCTCCATGGCCATATCACACAGAGATTCCAGGATTATAGGTAAAAAATAGAATGGGAGGAAGTGAAGGGTGAAGAAGGAACTTGTTGGTTTTGAAAATAAGGAATAATCGGGTGGTGATACAGCACCCATCAGTGGTGCTCCCTTCTCCTCACTGGCTGCAGTAGTCAGATAGTTGGCTGTGCACACTTGGGGAATTGCAGGTGCAGGTGAGATCGGAGAGGGCAGAGCTCTTCATTTCAATACGCACTCTGAGCTGCACCTCCTGCAGTGTGGCAGGGCTGGCTATGGCTTGTGTGGATTTCTTTCTGTGGGTTTTTGTACATAGACCTGTGGGTTTCTGCCATGTGGCTGCACCATCTTATTGCATCTGAGTCCAGACATCAGTTCCGTAGCATTTGGGAAAAGCAAATGCCCAAGAGATGTGAAACTGCCACAGCTTACCTTCTGGTTTGTCTGTACCTCACAGCGTACATTTCAGTTCAGCAGCTCAGTTCCTTATTCTCTCTTGCCACATTCTCTGAACCAATTAAATGCAAGCAGCCCTTTTGGTGGTGCCACAGAAAGTGCATAGCAAATGAGCTGTACCATGAAAGAGTAAGCCATTGTCAGCACTGGCTGCAGCACAGCAAAACGCTTTAACTTTACAGTAGAGGACATTTTAGTTAATAGGTATTAAAATCAGATAGTTATCATAGTACTTGCAGGCAATTATAACGCTGATCTCTTGTCCAGGTGACAGTGACTGTCTCCAGGCTACCGCATGTTTTTTGACTGCATTGAATAGGTCACATAAGGGAAGAAAAAAAGACTTTCATTGCCACCAGCAAATGCCTTGACTCTCCCAAAACTGCAGCGCTGAAGATATGGGAGTCAGCCATCACTAGTGAAAATCCTCTAATGGCTGAGACACTGCGACTCTATCGTATTAAATAACCAATGACAAAATACAAGCCAGATGAGCTAGGAATTTCTTTATCAGTTTGTACACAGGTTACTAATGAAATGGATGTAGTGCTTTTGTTGTTTAATCTTTGAGGGTGAGTCCCTTGTAAGTGAAGCTCTGTTCTTGGGAAAAAAAATAAAGGAACTACTGGGAGAATGATAAATGCACTGTAGGAAGGCGGCTTCTCAGCTGATTGAGGGTTATTTGTCCTTTTTTCTATTCCTGCCTGGAGTGCCATTTTGAGTTGCAGAGTTCAAGTGCAGATAAACACTGTTTTGGAAGCTAAAAACAGAGTCTTTTGTTCTCAGCTAAAGGCTTTAGAGCCTCCTGGTTCATTTGCTTTCTCTTGCTCCAAATGAATTACACTGGAAGTACCTGGTAGTTTGTTTCCCATTTGGTATTTAACAACCTTGTGTGGACGGTGTGCTCTGGCGTGGCAGGGTCTCAGTTGGTTGAGATACCAGCTCGGAAGGAGAATTCTTTGCTCACCCCAGCTGATGGAGGTCACACCCCGTTCCCAGGGGATCCCTGGCACTGTGTTACATGACAGGTACAACACAAAACTACATAATAACCTCACGCTTTTCTTGCTTTCAAAGCAAGCTGTGTTAAAAGCAAAACAAAGCAAAACACAACTGGTACAAAGCAAAACACAACTGGTTAACGTGGAGAAGTCTGGTCAGAGTTTTCATTTCGATCCTGGACTTGGTTCATTTTGGGAGCTTTAGTCCCTTTCTAGGAACACCAGTGTTGCTGGCAGGAAGACCTTGAATGGCCTCATGGGCTCCTTATTCACCATCTCTTCTTCTGGACTGAGCAGAAGCCACCCCTAGTGATGTGGCACCTTCAGGAAAGATTTTACTAGTGAGAAGGAAGGAGGGGAATGTATGACACAGCTGTTTAAGTCTGGGTTTGAGGGTTAAAAGAGGAATCCATATGGAGGAAAGGCAAGTAAATGTATGTCCTTGGGAGCATACACACAAGGCCTAAACAAGTTAAGCATGCGTGAGCCTGAATGGTACTCCTTAAAAAATAGCATCAGTCAAGAAGATCATCTTTTGTCTAATCCTGATTCTGCCAGCAAGTGATGCCTCAGTTGTGCTCATTTGCTAATCAAAAAAAATATTACTTTAACTACCAATGCTATAAAACATCTCCCTTGTCCAAAATATCAAATTTGTCTTATCCTTGCTCCACACATAATCACCAACCATACCTACTTTGGTCTTGAGGCATAAGGAGCTGTTACACCAATGATGAATGCAGCATAATCACACTGCCAGGAGAGACCTGACAGTATGACTGTCAGGCTCAATCGTGACTACATGGCTCTGGAGGTGATGGTCAAGGGCATAGAGGCCAAGGCAGTGCCTGCTCTGTCCTTCCAGTGAGAAGAAAAGGATTGAGGAGGGTTGGATGCATCCTGTAGGTCAAAACTACTTGTGAAGCTGGTTTCTTGGAAGAGATGGGGTTTGCCTGACTAAGCGGGGCAGAAGTATGCCAACAGGCTGTCCAACCTGGTGAGGAGAGGTTTAAACAACAAGGGAGGGAAATGGTAACTCCCTGATTAAGTGAGGAAGTGCTGGACTATGCTGGCCAGCAAATGGTCCAGGATGATGTGGACACGAAAGACTTTCTGATCAGCAAAACAGGATGGAAGTGGGGTCACCCCAAGCATACGCATGCAGATAAAGAAGTGCCTACCAAGCAGCACGGTAGGCAAAGCTCTCACACCTCCTTTGAGAAATCAGCACAGCTGGGTGCACCTCTGTGCTTCCAAATGTGGAACAAACAGGAGCAATGTTTCAGTATGCAGTTACATCGTTATGATCTCATTGGGATCATGGAGATGTGGTGAAATAGCTCCTGCAAATGCAATGCTGCCATAGATGGGTACAGACTTTTTTATACAGGATACAGAAAGGACAGGCAAGGAAGGTGAGGAGAGGGAGTTGCCCTGTATGTAAGAATGTAGCTGGCATGCATTTAGCTTTGCCTGAAGATGGGTCAGGAGCCAGCAAAGACCTGATCAACATAATTGAGTTTGCTGTAGGTGTCTGCTACCAGCCAGCTCAGGAAGAGATAGATGAGGCCTTCTTCAGACAACTGCAAGAAAGTTCACATCCACAGGCCCTGGTCTCTATGGACAATTTGAATCACTCTGACAACCCAGCAGGTTGCAAGCAATCCAGGTGGTTTCTGGAGTGCATTGATGGTAACTTCCAGACACAGGTGCCTGAGGATCTGAAGGGGAGAGGAACACTGCTGGACTCGATTCTTATAAATAAAGAAAAAATGGTAGGGGATATGAGGACTAGGCAGTCTTGATTGCATGAGGACAGTCTTGATGACCATGACATGCTGGAGTCCAGGATCCTGGGAGGAGGCAAAAAACCCAATAGGAGTATCACAACCCTGAACTTCAGGAGAACAGAATTTGGCATGTTCAGGGAACTGCCTGGAGAATCTCATAATCTCCTAAAGAGCAGAAGAGTCCAGGGGAGCTGCTGAATTTTCAAGGATCACCTCCTCCAAACTCACGAAATTTAAAACTCCAACTGTCAAGCAGGAAAACAAACAAAGATGGCAGGACGCCTACATAGGTGAACAAAGAACTAATTGCAAAGCTTAACCATAAAGAGGAAGTACTCAGGAGATGGAAGCAGGGGCAAGTGACCTGGGACACTGTGAGACCATGTAGGAAGAGGGTTAGGAAAGCCCAAGCCCACATGGAGTTGAATCTGGCAAGGGAGATGAAAGGCTAAAGGAAAGATTTTACAGTAGCAGCAAAGGGGTAACTATGAAAGATCTGGACACACCAGTGAGTCAAAATGGGGACCTAGTCTTAATGGACATGAGTAAGGCTGAGATACTGAACACGTTCTTTGCTTTGGTCTTGACTGTTATGACAGGCCTTCAGCAATTTCAAGTCCCTTAAACCAGCAGGTATATGTAGTGCAAGGATGATTTATTCTTGATGGAGGAAGATCAGGCTAGAGAATATGTAAAAGACTGGAAATGCATGAGTCCATTGGCCCTGATGAGATGCACCGACAGATGCTGAGGTATGCAATGTCATAGGAGGTCGTTGTTGATTACCTCTGAAAGTGACGGGTGAAGTTTCTGAGGACTGGAAGAAAGCCAATGTCATTCCTGTCTTCAAGGGCAAGAAGGAGGATCAGTGAGCTACAGGTCAATCAGCCTCAGATTTATTGCTGGGAAGATGATGGAGCATCTAATCCTGGAAACAATTACCAAACACATGAGGGACAAGAAAGCGATTGGGAGTGATCAACATGGATTTACAAAGATGAAATCATACCTCACCCACTTCATAGCCTTCTGTGATTAAAAGGGAGACCATTAATGAGGGCAAGGCAGAGGATGTTGTTTCTATTGAGTTTGACAAGGCTTTCTGCACTGTCTCCCTTAATATCTTCATTGAAAAACTATCTGATAAAGTATGGACTAGGTAAGTGGCTCGTGAGGTGGAATGAAAACTGGCTGAGCTGCCAGGCTCAAAGGGCTCAAAGTCCAGCCAGGCACTAGTGGCTGATCCCAGGGACAGAAACTGAGGCCAATATGGTTTAACATGTTCATTAATGACTTGGAGAATGGTACAAAGAATGGTACAGAATACACTGTCTGCAAGAAGTGGAAGGGATGGTTGAAACAGGAGAAACTGGGAGGAGTGGCTAGTACACCAGAGGTCTGTGCTGCCATTCAGAGGGACCTCAACAGACCAGAGCAATGAGCTGACCTCACAGAGCTCAACAAGATCTTGCACCTGTGAAGGAATAACTGCATGCATTAGGATAGGCTGGGGGTTGGCTGACTGGAAAGTGGCTTGACAAAGAAGTATCTGGGATTCCTGGTGAACATCACATGTCAGACAACAATGTGCCCTTGCAGGAAAGGTGCCCAGTGACAACCAGGGCTCTATTAAACAGAATGCTGTCAACAGGTCATGGGACGTCATCGTTCCTCTCTACTGACCTCTGGTGAGACACATCTGGAGTGCTGTGTCCATTGCTTGGCTACCCAATACAAGGGAGACATGGACATAGAATCATAGAATCATTTTAGTTGGGAAAGACCTTCAAAATCATTGAGTCCAACTGTTAACCTAGCACTGCCAAGTCCACCACTAAACTGTATCTCTAAGTGTCACTTCTACACATCTTTTAAATACCCCCATGTATGACTCCAACACTTCCCTGGCCAGCCTGTTCCAATGCTTTACAACCCTTTTGGTGAAGAAATTTTTCCTAATACCCAATATAAAGCTCTTTGGGCACAACTTGAGGCCTTTTCCTTTTGTCCTATCACTCATTACTTGGGAGAAGAGATTGACGCCCACCTCGCTATAAATCCTCTGAGGAGCCACCAAAATCACTGAAGTGCTGGAGCACCCAACACACAAGGAGAGGCTGTCAGAGCTCAGATGTTTAGCTTGGAGAAAAGAAGGTTCAAGAGGATCTTGTGAATGTCTATGCAACACCTGATGCAGGGAGTAAAGTAAACAGAGCCAGAATCTTCTCAGTGGTCCAGTGAGTACCTTCCTTGGGCAATGACCAAAATGTAAGCCCTTACAGTCTTGGTTGGGTTTGGGGTGGGATACAAGCTCTATGCTGGTGTCCACTGCAAGGGTGAGAGCCTCAAAACCTTAGTAGTTTCCTCTGACTTTGCCCAGTGTCTCTGAAGACAAAGAAGGTGTCTGAAGAGCTTCATCAATGAATGTGGGGAGAAGGATGTGAGAGTGTGGCATGACTCTTTTCTGACTTCAGTACATACTTATTACCTGTGCCGAGCTAGCAATTAGAGGTAATTGGAGCACTTGACCTGGGGATGAAGAGCTCCTTTGACAGGTCTTCTGAGGGAAAGGAGTCCTGCTTGACTGAACTTCATTTGCAGTAGCTGGGCAGTTTAGTATCTCAGGAAATGATATGGGCTGGTACTTGTCTCTGAAAAACGGTCAAGTAGATTTCCCTTAAGTCATTTGCTTGAACAGTCAAAGAATGACAGAAGAAGACATGCTGGTCAGATAAGATAATGCCCAGGATCCTGCTGGTTTCAGCACGGCCAGAATTTTTACACCCTGTGCCCTCATTGCCACAGGTGCCTATGACAGTCTAGAAGAGTGATCTGGCCTGCAGAGGCTCTTCTGAGACCTGCTGAACCTCCTGCCAGTGTAAGTGTGTCAGCAGTAGATCTCCCTCCCTGCCTGAGGCTGGTGAACTGCTCTCCACCAGCCAAGAGCTGTGTCTAGAGGCATGTATTGCCTGGGGAACAGCATGTCAGTATGGGCTCCACCAGATATTACAGCCCTCAGTGATGGATATGAAAGGGAAGGCTGGCAGTGACATAAATGAAATTTCTTGTCCAGAGAAAGCACCAGTAAATCAGAGCCCTGCAAAAACCAGAACGGCACAGTGTGCTGGCTTCTTATAGCTCTCATTTGCTCTGAAGATATTTCAGCACTGATCTGACTGCCACAACCAATGTTTTGTCCCTTTCTGGACAGAAACCATTTTCTTACCTGTGTTTTTTTCCCATCGGTTGCTAGGAGAAAGCAGCATTTATCAGATCCTGTACTTGCGCAGGGCCCTGTAAAGGCCCAGCCAGTAGTGAACATCCCAAGTGTGCAAGTGCTGGTGTGCACTGAGCACTGTACTCCCCAGTCTGGTCAGCCTCTTTCACTACACTGCAAGTCCAGAAAGGCAACGTCTCTCCTGTCCCCTACAGACACTGAAATGTGTTTCCTCAAATTTTTCTCCTCCTTGGCAACTGTCTTAGCAAGCAAGGAATGTAGCTTACACTTATTTTTGCTTAAATTGTGTGAAAGAGCATTAGGCAGTTATGGCTCTGTGCAAGGTACTAAATCCTCCTTCAGTCTCCTCTTCCTTCTCTCAGCCTTATGCTCCTGTGAATCTAAATCCAGAACATAATTTCATGTTGAAAAATATCCCTTATATATTCTCTCTCCCTCCACCTTGGGGATATAGATATTCTTCCTGAAACCTTCTTCTGGGGTCTCATTGGCCATTAACATAGCACAGAGAAGAACTTGGCCATCCACCAGCTGCATCATGATTACTGCCTTATGAGTGGGACCGCCTGCTCAGTGGCCTTCAGGCTCAACAGTTCTGGATCCCCCATGTTCCTCACTTGCAGAATAGCATCTGCAGTAAGTTGTCTGGCTCAGGTCAGTCTGGCTTTTCAACAAAAATCGAACTGGAATTGCAAAGTGCAGTGGGACTCATTAGCTCTAAACACAGCCCTGCTCTGTCACACTGGTATCAGCCCGCGTGTGAGCGGTGCCATTCCAGGTGGCCACTGCCACTAAAAAATGCCGGCAGAGCTTTCAAAGTGGACAGTTTTTGGGTACTTGCACTAATTTCCTTTCCGTTTCAAGAGACATTTGGCCACACCAGATTCCTTTGGTGCTGGTGGAAGAACTGTTGGTCGCTGAAGACCTGCATTCCTCCTCATCAGGCTTTTAAACAGAGAATGTCACTGCCATTGGAGGACAACGATACCTCCTCCTTCAAATCCTCAGCTCCTGCAGGCAGCACTGTGGATGTCGGCAGGATGGCCTGCGTGATCGGTGATAGCAGAGAAGAGCAGGAGTGGTGTCCTCAGAGCAAGGCCTGGATGAAGACCCTTGTGCTGTCTGAAATACCATCCATCTGCAGCTAGGTTCATTCTGTAGCCACTGTCCCCTCTCCTGATGGCAACAGAAGGTTGCTACGTTAGTCCTCTCTGTATCCTTCTGGAAAATATATCCCTTTCTCAGCAGTCTTTTACCCATTTGCAAGCTTTGAAAGTCCTCTTCTGAATGCTGGTTTGGGTTTTTTTGGTGCATGTGCGATGCTGAGAGCAAGGAAGAGCCTTGTAAAAACGTGAGCCTGAGCTGCATTTTGTATGCTGTGTTCGTATTAAAGTGATTTAACTTGGTTATTAGAACCAGATCCTTGCAGTAGCTGAGCATTCAGCACAAGGTTATTGCATGAGAAATTGATTCTTTTGTTTCTTAGCAAATGTATGCTGTTATCCTCAAATAAAATGTTCAAGAGAAGGGTGTATCGGTTCTATATATAGACAGGCATACAAATAATACAGTCACTTGTACTTCTCTACACCTTGCTCATAAGTGGCTTCGTTGTTAAAAAGGGCTGTAACAGGAGAATAGGTGAGGCATTTTCTCTCAGCATTACTGTGTTAAAGCAATTTTCCCTTTCCCCCCTTTTTGGTCTATACCTGGTTCAGTTATACAATGTAACTTTAATTATCTGAATACAAAATTGGTTTCAGATTCTCATGACTCAGGTAAACATGAGCCTGCGGAGTCTGCAAACACTGCAAGGCAAAGATCAGATAGTCTTGTAACCACAGTGAAAAGGGTTTGTGTTTGTGTTTGTGTTTTTTTTTTTTTTTATATTTAGGATTTGCTTGTGGTTTTCCTCAGCAGCCTGGGAGCTCCAGTTAGCAAGGGTTTGGATAATCACAAGGTTTTCAAGCATTGATTGGGGGACTGTATTTTTATTGTAGGCTGCACAGTCCCGCCCTCCTGTAGCAGCTCCACAGAAATCTTCCACTGCGTTCAAAGGGTAACTGTTTTACATACAAGATAAAAAACAAAAACAACAAACAAACAAAAAAGATTGTTTCTGGGCCTTCTGCTAAAATCATCTGCATAAGCAAAAAATGAAAGCAGCTTTGTGCCTGGAAAACTGATACGCTTTCCATGTTGTCCCATGCAGCTGTGTTTGTGCCGCAGACCAAAGCATTCAACACCAGCAGGTGGCTAAAATTCCTCTGCCCTGTTGCCTCTAAGAAAGTCCTTCCCAAATGATGCACTTTAAGGGCAGAGGATGAGATGGCAGGCTGTACCAATATTTCTGAGGACATCAAACACATACACCAGATCTCCCATTTTCACTGATGCTTGCTTCATGAAGCAAGTGAGACACAGACATGATGTCCTCTAGAGAGGTTTTGCATGAATATGTAGGAGAATCAGAGCAGAAATGTCAAAGTTGTTTCTTTACCAGTCAGGATGCTGTAAGAAGCCTGGCAGACCCCTGCTCAGCAGCGCTGCCCTTAAATGGCAGGTGTGCTGCAGACAAGTGGTGTTACCCTCCTCAGACGTATGCCCAGATAAGCACAGATACAGTTTTCTATTTAGTAGATGCTACCTGTTTTATGGTTTTATTGTCCATAGAGCTATTATTTCCTCTATGGCTTAAAAGCAGTCCTTGCTTCAAAAACTGTGGATGGGAGTGTTATACCGCCTTTGATTCTCTTTTCTGTGGGGCCTTTTTAGTCTCACTTTAGTGTCTCAACCTTGTCCTGGTGTAACATTTCTCCCAGAGGGATGGATAGATTATTCTTACTGTCTGAAGAGTCATTTGGCTGCTAGGAAACATAAACAAATACCACTACAGAATGTCACATACACTGTACTTTGATTTCAAGGTAGAGCATTAATGTTGGTTTTTCATTTGTGATGAGGAAGTCTTAGTAATTGCTTCTGAGTATGGAATCTTAGTGTATATTTGAGACACTCTGTTGATTACATCTCACTACAATGCAGTACAATCCGATAAAAACATGAGCATCCTGTTTTTGTTAAGCAATGTATTAACATTACGCTTTCTCGCACCATATTAACCTGCTATTCACCTCTCCTCTCCTCTCCTCTCCTCTCCTCTCCTCTCCTCTCCTCTCCTCTCCTCTCCTCTCCTCTCCTCTCCTCTCCTCTCCTCTCCTTTCCTCATAACCCAGTCAAGAAGTAGTACTAGTATAGTCCTTAAAACCAACAACCACGCCTTCCTTTGTTTATGTCAAGGTTTATGTCACAGTCCCATGAAATGCAGTGGTTTGAGGGCATGAAGACTCTCATTCTAGGTAGACTCTAGATAATACAAATGATAAAATCAAACTCCTGTACAGTTTTCTGATAATATCCGTTGCTTTCTTCATAGTCTTTCAGACTCCGTAATGCTCCAGCTTTTACCAAGTGTGTTACGAGACTATAAAGTGATCATACCTGTTGAGCATCTGTCCAAATTAACTTGTGGCCATTTGGTGCAGCAAGCATGTCCTATATTCTGCCAAACACAAGATGATGTGAAGCTGGGAAAGCAAACGGCAAACTGCTTCACTCACAGTCATGGGGCAGAGAAAAGTACCTATTTACTATTTTTCGTCTGAGTGATAGTTTCAAGCACTTTGAGGCATGCATGGTTATCTTCTTACCGTGCAGGAAACTACACTGATAATATCCAGTAATGCTTACAGAAGCAAAGCATGCATGTTCTTCTGTATGAGATAGGAATATATTCCTCTGGTTGTACTTCTTCAGGTTAGCAAGACTACTGGAAGTACACAAAACACATCATTTCTTCCATGATGATACTTTTATTCCACCAGGAAGGAATTTGTCACTGCAGAGCCTAAACTACAGGGGAGCAGTGGATAGACAACAAGCCACCTACTCCAGTGCCAGGCTTTCAACTATGGTGCACAACGTCAGGCGGAGGCCTGATTATTGCAACTGAGAATTACCCTTAGCAAAGGTGCAGTGGGTCTGCTGTGGCGTCATGTATCACAGACGAGAGAGAGTGAATGACAAATTGTAGTTGGATGCTGGGTTTTGTTTAAAAAAACCACAAAGATTAGAGATTTTACACTTCTTGATATCTCATACACTCGTTATTTGCTCTCCCGACATTACATTCATGAGGTCTCAACTTCCCTCCTTGCAAGGTTGCTACTGTCCCAGGATGCTTGGGCAGAAAGTCGTGTTGTTTTGTGCTGTGCCATCACTCAATTTACCCAACTTGGGCATCAGCAGCCAAGGGCCCTGGTCATTTCCCAGCACTTGGATCCAGTTGTGTCCCTGATCTCCAGGATCATCCTTCACTGTCAGAATTTTTCTTCCAGCCAGGTTCTTTACCTTCCTCTTTTCCTGGTCTCTCATTTCTGGAGACCCTAGCACCTGGTTTTCCTAATTCAAACTGCCTACCTGCAGGAGAACAATGTATGAGAAACCTCCTTAACTGGTCATCCCGTCTGATATCAGGGAGTGTATTGGTAGGAGGAGGGGTTATGGTTTTAAACTGGATGAGGGGTAATAGTTTTAAAATGAAAGAGGGTACATTTAGATTAGATATTAGGAGGAAATGCTGTACTCTAAAGGTGGTGAGACACTGGAGCAGGTTGCCCAGGGAAGTTGTGGATGCCCCATCCCTGGAAGTGTTCAAGGCCAGGTTGGATGGGACTTTGAGCAACCTGATTTAGTGGAAGGCATACTTGCTCGTGGCAGGGGTGTTGGAAGTAGCTGATCTTTAAGGTCCGGTCCCTTCCAACTCTAGCCATTCTATGATTCTATGTTTCTGTATCTCCCTATTTATTGCACGAGTTGGCATGTGCCTCATTCCTTTAGTCCAGCTGCTACCAAATTTACAACCAGTTTGTCCTAATGGTGGCTATCAACTCCTAGGCTTCTGCCTGAGCGTTCAAAAGACCAGTTACAGTTTTTCACACACACATCCTTACACACATACAGACAATTATTTGCCACCTGCAACATCATGCTACTGGTCGTTCATTTCTCATGACAGTGCCGCACTTATCTGACACTCAACTAATGCACCAACAGCTCCTCAAGGTGCTTGGTTTTGCTGTGCATGTGAAAAGGCTTTGCGGACCTGTGACACTACCTGCTAGCAGCATGCAATTAGGGTCCAGCACCATTCTGACACCTCTCTAGGTACCACTGCCTCACTGCAGGGCTCCTCGATGCCAAATGCTGCCTGCCTTGCCCCTTACCAAATCCATGGAAATCTTGCTGAGGCAGAATTAGAGCTAATACAAGTGTAGCACAGCAAGTACCACAGGACCACAGAGCCACATAGCTCTGGCAGATTTATGCTTTCTGTCATGACACAGCGTGTGAAACAAGGTGGTGCATTTCATTTCCTCACATTGCCATCACTTGTCATAATATTATACCCTGGAGAGAGCTGGGGATGAGCAGTGAATGCAGCAATAATTGTCAAGGAGCTCAGAAGTTCCTTAGGGTTGAACCAAAGTGCCCTTTCATGTTGTAGAACTAGATGGGCCCTGAGTAGTCACCTAGATCACTACCCTAGGTCAGGACCAAACCTAGTTACATTTATACTGACAAAAGCGAGGATGTAAATTTATGTATAACGTGTTCTCAATGACCCTTTATCAACTCTTAATAAAAACTTTTTTCTAGTGTCTATTAAAGGTTTAAAATATTAAACCTGTGACTTTTTGTTCTATCCACCACGGATAAGAAGAACAGCAGGTTTTTCTGTTCCACTGTCTGCAGGGGGTGGCCAGCCCTCCATTCATGTGGTAGAAGATGCTATGAGTCACAGTGACATTCCGAAAACTTTACTGGTATGAAGATTTTTGTTTTGTGTGCTTTTTCTGTGTAATTATTTCTTTAGAAAACTATGCAAGATACTCATTGCACAATTTTAACAGAATTTACATTTTGGACAAATTTAATATTAAACTTGCATTGTCATTGTTCTCCAAGGCCTGTGCATTTCCTTTCAGGTTGTTCAATACCTCTACAAGAATTGCTGAATATAGCTTAGAATGAGCTGCTACAGCACAGTAATTCCCCATAAAGACTCTGTCATTCCAGACAAAAGGCTTGGCTTTTCTGTAGGAGGAAAATGGTTTGCAGCAGGCTCTCCGCAATGGTTCCTCCTGGAGTTGTTCTTTGTGCACACAAAGTACAACTTTGTCTTACAGAGTTTGAAACTGAGATTAACTACCTCATGTTTAGGACAAATAATAGTGGCTTCTGTTATTGTAGGTCACCAAAGGGTTACAACTTCATGTTTATGAGCACCAAATTCTGCATGGAGACATCTCCAAAGAGTGCTTTCTTCAGATTTAGGTTAACCCACTTCTCAGTGTTTCCTTAAGGACCACAAAAAGTATAGAAAATAATTGTTCAATAGTGAGCATTTTTCTGCATTGCAGAAGTTGGGCTTTGTCCCTGTGTCATTCCTTCTTATAAACCTCAGGTTAAATATTCAGTTTTCCAGTTGGCCTGAAACTAATTAGTGGAAGAAAGTACATTTGCTGAATCCATCAAATGTAAATCAAAATGCAGAAATTTGGATTACATATCAATGAATGTCATGCAAGCTCAGAAATCAGTTTTCCATCATCCCTGAAAACTGCTAATAAGAACTCAATTACTGTTTTGAAAGCAACTAGGAAAAAGCAAGGTACATCTGACAGTTAAACAAAGCGGTCAATTGCCATAATAACTTAACAGCAGTGTGGCTACTTCAGTATTACAACAACTCTCATCCTGCTTTATGACTTCTTGTTATTGCGTAGATTATGTTATCTCTTGCCATGCTAAGTAGTAACTGATTCATCAGTTGGCTGCATTAATTTCTAGGAAACAAACTAAAGGGAAGGTGTTACTCTGCATTAGCAGTTCAAGTATATTTTCACTGCAGAGCATGGTGGAAAACCCGAAAGTATGTGTCATCAAGAAAATAATTTGTCATGTACCTGGTAACCATCTCAAGATTTCTTATCATTTCAAATGTGTGGCTCTTCCAGGCCTTTAAAAGAGAATGTGCAGTTGGCCTCCATTTGCTTTGAACAGTCTGAGCAAAGATAATTTGGGAAGCAGTGAAATCGGCACCCACCGGTAGAGGGTCATTCACCTCTCGTTGAATTATTCTCTGGATGTTATGTGAGAACATGGAGGATGGGGTGGTGGATGGAGGAGTCTCTGCCTTCAAGGCAGAGGCAAATGCATGGCAGTGACGTGTTTCCTCTATGTGAGACAAAGCTGATGTCATGGCGTGGGTTGCCTTTCTTTCAGCATTTTGCTCCTACATTCCTAATTGCAGCACTCCTACAAAAAGGAATGAGTGTACGCACAAACAGAAAATGAAGGATAGCTAGATCTTAAGTAGGATCGTGGACAGGACTTTCAGTGTTACCACACAGAACAAAAGAATATAGCGGGCTAATGTTGTTCTTGTAGAAGTACCAAGCTCCCTTGCCAGCAATACAAAAAGTTGAAGCATTGTGTGTAAAACAGCAGAAGTAGGATTGTCCTTTCTACTCAATTTTAGCTGGATTAACATTTCAAGTCTTGGCCTGTGTGCATCATGAATGATGAAGAATTGGATTGAGTTTACAGAATAGGTAGCCCGGAGGTAAGTGAAAACACAGAGGACTTGGAATTCTTAGTTTTGGGGGAAAAAAAAAAGAAAAAAAAAAAAGGAAAGAAAACTGCTGGCCACTTCCTTGGAGGTTTCTAAAAAAGGGTTAGACAAACACATGTTGAAGTGGAATTGATATTCCCTGGGAAATAAATTGAATTACTTGACTTACAGAGGGATCTGCAAGCCTTATATATCCTGAAGCACCGAAGGCACTTTCATTGAAAATTCCATCCTTGCAGAACCTCTGTGGGAGCAGGCTGTCTGTGTCAGCATTTAAAAGCAACTCCCAAAGACAGGCTGTACAGTCCCAGCACCATCCTCCTTGCCACAGAAGGACAAACACCCAGGCTAGTCTTGAGACTTGCCAGCATGACATAACTTTCGGCTCTTGTTCTCTGCTTTAATGAACAAAGAAGTCAAATACTAGATTTTACTCCCACCCAAGTGGTTGTCTCTCTCCTTCTCTGTATCTGCGTTTCTGCAGACATAGCATACCTGCTGCAACTGACAGCCCACCCAGATTCCTTGTGCAGCCAGCGCTTTGGCCCATATGGGTGAGGCCATCCATCATATCACAAAGAGACAGGCGGTACTGGGTCATACTTCCCCACCACCAGCATGCTACACCTGGGCCCACGTACAGAGCAGAGATTTCTTTGTAGGGGACGTGTTTGTGGACAGGTAGTGAAGCAAGCAGGGTTTTCTTCTTAAACGCTATATGTTTTTTCTTTCAGAAGTGTGTTTAGGTGTTGTTTCTCATCAGCCCTTGTATGACTTTTGGCAGGTTTCCTGGAGAGAATGCTGCATCAGGAAGGTCCAGGAGATGGCACTGTAAATGCTGGCAGACCATAATCTGAAGGCACAGCTTTATGTTAAGTGCATGCCTCTTCCTTTGATCTTCATTGTGACTTTCATCTGAAGGGCTCCCCAGGACAATCTCAAATGATCAATTACACGAGCAAATTGGATGGATAATTGAAATAGTAATTAAAAAGCAGGGCCTGGTCCTTCTCACATTCACAGCTGTGCAAATTGGGAGGAATTCCGAGGAAGTCAGTGCAATTATTTCTATTTAAATGCTGTGGAAATGAATTAAGAATCAAGCCTACTGTATCTGTATCTTTTTACATCTGCAAGGGAGCAGTGGAACACTTTTAGAGGTTTTTATGGCTCTAGGAGGTCTTTAACAAAACTGCAGAATGAAAGAAAACTGTGAAACCCACAACAAACTTTCAGAATCAGAGAAAAGTACAACACCCAGTGCTACAATTGTCGTTTTCAAGTGCCTGGTAAAAGTACCACTAGCATTTAAAATAGGAAGATTGACACCACTGCATAGATTTTTTAATAGACATACAATACCAGTTCTGAGCAGATATTGATGTACAGGATGGGAGACCGTTTTGCATTTTTACATCAGATTTGTCCAAATTGCTAGGTTTTCTGCCTAGTCTTTTATAAGGAGAAAATGTTTATGGATGATTTGGCAACAGTAGTGAATGTCATCCATTTTTTAGTTTTTTTCTCTTTCTGTCTGTATAGTGACATGTGTATGCATTTCAAGTTCTACTTTTCTGGTGCGAGGAAAAATACCCACAGCAGTTTCTACTATAAATAGAGAAGGGCTGCATTAATCCCCTGTGTGGAGGTTGCAGTTCATAAACATACATGTGTGTTGAATTTGTATTTTGCAATAAGATTGTTCATGCACTTAAAGATTAGCAAATACAACAAGGTGGTTTTTTTATTCAGATTGTAATGACTACTACTACAGTCAATGATGAGCATGGATTTTTCAAAGAATGACACAGAGGAAGATAAAATGCTTCTGAAATATTTGCTGTGAGATTTCAATTTTGTGTACTTCAGCTAGAGAGCAGTTTATTGAAAAGAGAATCCATCCAGCTGGTCTCCAAAGACACAGCGGTATCTGGAGACTGCAATGAGAGGCAGCAGCTGGGAAACAGGAGGAAAAAAAAAAGAATAAAGTTGTTTTTTAAAAAATAAATCTGTCACTGCCAAGACCTCTGTGATCTTCTTTTTAAGAGTTTAACATGTGATCATGTTAAACTTTCACCGGTCTTTCACCCAGAGAGTTTGTGTGTTATATCCAAGCAAGAAAACAGTGGAGGGCTTCATAAGAGCCATCAGTGATTTCTTTCAAGGAACATCTACTCTCTGCTTCAGTGCAAGGCAGGTGGAAAGAAGAGGGACTTCCTTCTCTTGGTTTCCTAACCATTTGGCCATTGCAAGCTCTTAGCAGCCCCGGAAGGTGTAGAAACTGCACTTCCTAAGTGCAGAGAACATACAGTTTTCAAAAGATCTTTAGTGCATGAGGAGATCAAGGGAAGCACTGGGTGACGGCTCCCTAAGGCTGGGTGAGTCCCCCGCAGTCAGGGTGAGCAAGACTCCCGTACAGACGTCGGTGTTTACTATGCTGACACTCACACCTGTAAAAGATGACACGATTTTAATTTCCAAATGGAAGTTGTGAGTCTGATCAACAGCACAATTTTTGCACTGAAAGAGAAAACTCTAACATGAGCTAAATAATAGATGTTAATAAATTATGAAAATGAAATCTTGCCACTTCAATCAACAGTCACAACAGGCACATGTCTGTTTTCACAGCAATAATAGGCTTTCATGGTGATATAAGTGGTTTGCCTCAAAGAGTTTATTGCATATTTTGAGAATAGGTAGGTCAGACCCGCAGAGAGCAAGCGAATGGTAAGCCTGAGTCAGAAACGGCTTTCCTTGAAAAGGAGGACTCTCTGATTTCAAGTCATATTCAGTGTTGAAGAGAATCCGAATGATTGTAGCGACTTGCCTTATTTCTCAGTAAATTTTTTAAAGAGAAAAGTCGTAGAACTTGCTTGAGCAGATTGCACCTGACTGGGAGGTAGTTGCCTGCAGACCAGCCATGGAACAGCTCCTGCATAAACAACTTGCCACTCAAAATGCATGTAGCAGAAACCATACGAATTAGGCAAACAACACGTTTCTAACTAGGTGTTGGTACTTGAAAGTGAAAATAAAACTCTTTCACATATTTCTACAAGAAGCCCCATCCCTGGAAGTTTTTAAGGCCAGGCTGGATGGGGCTCTGAGCAACCTGGTCTAGTGGGAGGTGTCCCTGCCCATGGCAGGGGGGTTGGAACTAGATGATCTTTAAGGTCCCTTCCAACCCAAACCATTCTGTGATTCTATGATTCTAAGAAGACTTCTATCAAGATACTCTTTTAAATGTAAAGATATATTGCAGTTCATACTGCTTCTGTATTCAGGTAAGCACAAGAAAAGTTGGTGAGCAGTGTGAGGACTTGACATTCTGGTTGAGTGAGGCATAGGGGCTATCACTTGCTCTTTACATTAACATTGTTTTGCTAAACGGTTCTAGTTATTTCACGTGCCTTTCTATCTTTGGCACCTGTTGTGCCCTTTACGTATTTGTATTGCAAGCTGTTGAGACACACAATGAAAATCAACATCTAACCACAGATTGTCCCCCCTGACCGGCTCGTCTTCACTGAGAGACAGGTCAGGGAGGAGCTTAGTGCTTTTTCTTGTTTTGTGTCTGTTTACAGCCTCCTGATACACCCATGACATAAGTTATATTTGTTCAACCAGTTCAGCTAAGTGTACTGAATTGACAATTCTAGCCAAACCTTCCCTGGAAAAGAAAAATGCCAGTTCATTCAATTTCTTGTCTTTGTAAAATACTTCGAGGTACTAGAATGTCAGCTGAAATGGTGCTCCTACAGTTAATGAAATACCATCTGCAGAAAGCATTAATTCTTGAACTTAGGCCCTTTAAGAACTTTTGGGCAACTAGCTCTCTACCTGCTATTAAAAAATTAAAAGGCTTTGTTCAAGACAAAACTGGAGCCGGCTTTTTCTTGGGAGAAACACATATAGTAAGATCATAATTGAGAAATTATGGATTTGATTGAGAAATAATGGAATTTGATAATTGAGAAAAAATGGAAAGATGGAGCCAGAGGCCCACAAATCTGTCTCTCTTCTTGGCATTGCATCCTCTCCCTAGGGCTTGCAACATATTGCAGAGGCTCCTGCTAAACAAATGTAGGATTCTTCACACACCTGGGGAATCATTCTTGGATGCGATGTCGAATGCACAGACTGAGTCATTAACTGAGAACCTGGTGTTTGTTCACCCTTCCTTTTAAATATAAATAGCGTGTTGTCCAGACACACACAGTTTTAACACACAGCACAACCCAGCTTCCTCTCCTTATAAGGAGGGAAATATGCAAACACTCCCTCGTGCCTTGCAGCCCCCCAAAGGGAGGTAGCACTATACTTTTTTCCAAGGACTAACTAGCAGCTGCAGCAATATTTTAACCTTAAGGTTGTGTGGGCTGATCCTTGCAAAGGGATACAGCAAAAGCAGTGAGTGTAAACACTACCCATGGTTAAACTGACCTGTATGAAAATCATAGAATCATAGAGTGGTTTAGGTTGGAAGGGACCTCAAAGATAGTATAGTTCCAACCCCTGCCAGGGGCAGGGACACCTCCCACTATACCACGTTAATCAAAGGCCCCATCCAGCCTGGTCTTGAACACTTCCAGGGATGGGGCCTCTACAAATTCCCTGGGCAACCTGTTCCAGTGCCTCACCACCCCCGTAGTGAAAAATTTCTTCCTAATATCTAATCTAAATCTCCCCTCTTTCAGTTTAAAACCATTTCCCCTCATCCTATCACTACATGTCCTTGTAAAAACTCCCACTCCAGCTTTCTTGTAGGCAGCTTTCAGATACTGGAAAGCTGCTATAAAAGACTTCTCCCCAGAATTTTCTCTTCTCCAGGCTGAACAGCCCCAACTCTCTCAGCCTGTCTTCAGAGGAGAGGTGCTCCAGCCCTCTGATCATCTTCGTGGCCCTTCTCTGGACCCACTCCAACAGGTACATGTCCTTCTTACGTTGCGGGGCCCAGAGCCGGACACAGTACTCCAGGTGGGGTCTCACGAGAGCAGAGTAAAGGGGCAGAATCACCTCCCTTGACCTGCTGGCCATGCTTCTTTTGATGCAGCCCAGGGTACAGTTGGCCTTCCGGGCTGCAAGCACACATTGCCAGGTCACATTGAGCTTCTCATCAACAAAAACCCCCACGTCCTTCTCTGCAGGGCTGCTCTCAATCCATTCTCCACCCAGCCAGTATTTGTGCTTGGGATTGCTCTGACCCACATGCAGGACCTTGCACTTGGCCTTGTTGAATTTCCTGAGGTTCACACAGGCCCACCTCTCAAGCCTGTCCAGGTCCCTCTGGATGGCATCCCTTCCTTCTAGTGTGTCGATTGCTCCACACAGCTTGGTGTTGTCAGCAAACTTTTTAAGGGTGCTCTCAAGCCCAACATCCCTGTTGCCAACAATGATCTTAAATAGTATCAGTCCTATTACCAACCTCTGAGGGACACCGTTCATCACTGCTCGCCACTTGGACATCGAGCCATTGACCACAACTCTTTGAGTTCGACCATCCAGCCAGTTCCTTACCTAACAAGTGGTCCACCTGTCAAATCCATGTCTCTCCAATTTAGAGACAAGGATGTCATGTGGGACATTGTCAAATGCATTTCTCAAGTCTAGGTATACGACCTGTGTTGCTCTCCTCTTAACCACTGATGCTGTAACGCTGTTGTAGAAGGCTACCAAATTTGTCAGGCACAATTTTCCCTCAGTGAAGCCATGCTGGCTGTCGCTGATCACCTCTTTATTTTCCATGTGCCTTAGCAGAGTTTCCAGGATGATCTGCTCCATGATCTTCCCAGGCACAGGGGTGAGACTGACAATAATATGAATAACATTATACTGTAGTTTTGATGCACCAACAGCCCATTCAGAGCATTGCGCAAGGTCTGTTTCCCCATTGTCAAAGTGAATTTTGTCCAGCTCCCTGAGGGGCAGTATCTTGAAAACTGTAATAAAACTGTTGCTGAAGGGGCAGGCACTCCTTCCAGGGATCAGGGACAGAAGCTGAGAGAAGCAGTGGGAGCTGCATATCAACCCCACAGAGATAAATACAAAATACACAGAGATAAATACCAAAGGTATTTGCTTGGCCCAGCTTTCCTACGCTTGCACATCATTTGTGAATAGCCATCATTCCCCTTCTGTTGATGCTATATGGGCACCACTGGGGCTGGCTGCCTGGAAGGACTTCCTGCCCCTCTGTGGGCACTCAGCCTCACCAGTCCCTGTGCTGCTGCTGGCAGCCCGGTGTAACCATGGAGGATGATGCCTATCCAACATGGATCTCAATGCCTCTGCCTGGCATCTGGCACCACACACGGCTCTTACTTCAGGGCCCCCTCCTGCGCTGTCACCCAGTGTACGCGCGATGTCCTAGCGGACACTTCACTGTGTCATTGAGAGTGAAAGGACTCAGATCCCAGATTTGCTCACAGCTCTTTATTTATAGAGGCAGGAGAGTGAAATGAATGTTGCGGTTTACTTTCCCTCATTTCTTTGTACTTACAATTCACCAAATAAAAACACTTTTCTGACTCCTGAGGCCAGTATGCTATTCTGGGGTTAAATTTTACTGTTTCTGCCTTGCTTTGCTGTTGTTAGCAGACTGATTTCAGTCAATAGCAGGAGTGAGAGCAACAGGAGCACCTCCCCTTTCTCAGAGTGGGTCTTACCCAGACATTATATCAGTTTTGTACTCATTGCAACCCGCTCCTTCTAATTCTGTTCTTCAACTTGAAAAATTGAAATATTACTTTAAAAATTTGAAATAATATTTCTGTCCTCAGAAACAAACAAATCTAATATGCAAATTCCATATAAAACACCAATATAATGATGAACTGCCAAAATAACAGAAAAAAAAATCTTATAAAAGACACAGGAGCCATCAGTGACAACTGCTCATTGGTGGTAGAATCATCAAGTGAGCAGAGCAACGTTTCTGCCAGGCACGTTATGGCAGAAGAGGGATCAGGAAGCTTTCTAAGGAAATCAGATCATACTTGACATACAGCAAGTGTGAAATCCACAGCAATGCTTCCTCTCTTCTCCTGCACAGTCCTGCTGAGCATATTCTTTTCCATGCAACTGGGTCCCTATAAAGCCCTGTAAGGACTATTAGCAAAAACCTTTAAAAAACTCCTGAAAGTATGTAAGATTCATTCTCATTCATTCTCTTGCTTGAAATTGTGCTCATGTTGTGTGTTAATTTGTAATGGCAAGATATCTTCCGCTACAACCATGAATGTACTTCAAAAATAGAAAATTCGGACATCCATCATATATCTAAGAAATAAGGGATATGCCATCACTTTATCAACACCACAATAATTTGCTTACCCCAAGCCACATGGGGAGACCAAAAATCATATAGGTGATGCAGTGCATGATGGCAGGAGAAGGTGCGAGAATTATTGACCATCCCTTCCCTATATATACTTCAGCTTTAGAGGATTCCATCCTAATTATTTCATATATTCATGTCTTTTTTTAAAGGAATATTTGGTAGTATTTTTAACTGAGTGATACACGCTAAAACAGCTCACTATAAATGGAGCAAGTTTATGGACTGTCAGTAAACATATAAAACCAAATTGCTTATACCTAGAAATGGTCCATTATAAATGTGTGTCTTTTTATGTTTGCAAATAGAAAAATAAATGGAACCCTGACATTTCTAGGAACAGCTCAGCACTCCCATCTTCAAGCTGAGGTTAGCATATCATTTCAAACAGGGTAAAACAGTGAGAAGCAGGAATTAAGAGCCCACACAGTGTCCCAGAACAATTCCTTAACCTTAGACAAAAGCCTAAGGAGAAATCCAAAGGGGCTCCTGGAGCTTTTTCTTGTCATGCTCGTGGACAGCATGACATACCTGTCATAGCCACAGCTTACCTTTGGATATGATATTTTATTCTGTGAGTAGACAGAAGGCATCATGGTGCAGTTGCAGGAATGGGAAAATGTGTTCTTCTGCCATTTGCCCACAAAATGGTCTCAGAAACTGCAGTTACAGGTGACGCAGATGTCTGCTTTCTCAGTGCTTTGTGCTGAGAGCCCTGAGGAACACTCTCATGAGACTGCTGCAGTGCAGTCAGGGCTCTGGAAAGTAGAAATTTCCATGTCAACAGATAGTCCAGCTCACCTTGGATTTTCATTATGACAGCTGTCACTGCTGTAAGCTGTGAAGAAAAGTTCAAGGGCTTTGCACCATGACACTCTCAGATAGCCTGCCTAGCACAAGCTTCATCCTAACCACTTATGGTGAGATTGGTTTAAGTCTTAAAGCATGGTGTTTCCTATCCCTGTGCTCTCACCACTCTATCTTAGTCATTAGCTGGAATAACTACAGATGACAAAATTACATACAATTTACCTCTATTGGCAGTGCTCAGTAATGACATCTTTATGCCATTCTTCATCTAAACATTTTGAAATTTGCTATCCACCACTGTTGCATAGAAATTAATCATATAGAAATATGTTTTTATGCGTATAAATTTATATGGAGAAGAACTCTGTACAGAATGTCTTGAAAATAAAACATTAAAGCATGCTTTAGAAAGACAAAGACATCATCTTTTAAAATAGTAACAAATGATGTTATGTGTTTCAAAGTATTCTTTCTTCACCTTTTCCTGATCTTTCATCATCCCAGATGTATAGCTCGCCACCTCTATGCAGTACCAAGTACCCTTGGGAGTCCTTTTGGACGATCCGTGGGACATTCACGGTTCATGGTGTCATACAAAGCTTCCATCAATAGGAAGCATATCCAATTTGAAGGCTTCTTTCTGATAGTGTTTGGCATGTTTTCCTGAGCAGGGAAAATGTGTCTGAACATTCACTAGGAAGCTGCTTTGCTCTATAGTGTTTGGCACTCACTGGGCTAGAGCATCCCAGGCATCTCATCCCAGCCAAAAGAGAGAGGTCACATCCTCAAGAGCTGACTGGTAGTCAGAGACTGTGCAAGATGCCCTGGAGATATCCCTTTCCCTCCATGGACTATACATGGAGCTGTCATTCTCTGAGTTGTGTTTTTGAGCTGTGATTTGTTTCTCTGTATCCAGTGCTGGCATTGATGTTGATAAAAACAAAAATTTCCCATGCCTGAAAGCTGTAACCTTGGGATACTTGGTGTCAGTGACACTGAATCAAAAGAACCCTATTGGAAAACTATCCTTTCCTCTAACCAGGAAACTGCAGAAGACATTGTACTCCTTAGTCACAAAAGGTTTTTAAGTCACCAAAGATCAAATTTTGCACTTCTTTCTTTGAGACGTACTGGGGCAGAAAGTGAACTCTCAGATTAACAGTGTCACTGGAGAAATAATATAGTGCAGTAAAAATGAAACAGTCTTTACAGGGACTCACAGTGCATTTTTTAAAGGTTTTTTTAAAGACTAGAAAGAACATCAAAAGCATCTTAGAAAACTCCTCTGAGGCATTTGACTTGTGGGACAGCTCCAAAAAGAGATGTAACAGCCAAACATTACTACTGTGGCTAGAAAACAAAACGGACTTTGTGAAAAGCTTTCTTTCTACTCTCAGGAAAAGTCTGGAATGATGTCAGTTACCTTCAAGAATAAGACTGCCACATGGCACAGGTAACCCTGACAGCTCCTGGGAAGCAAATTCTCTGTGTGGAAAGGCATGTTCCCAAACGCTCTCCTTGGAAACACAGCCCCAGACAGGGGAATTTTCGCAGCACTGAGAATGTGGCTACCAGTTAGTCCATTGATGGTATACCCATAGGCAGCCCAGTTGGTTTATTAGCAGTGAAATAGATAAAGTGAAACACTACCACAAGGTCACATCAATATAGGAACTGAAATCCCACTGCCAGCAGAGAAAGCCATTGTGGTCAGAAGGAGGAGAACTCCCACAAGAGATATGGTGAACGGTGGATGCCAGTGGGTTGTTGAAGCTGTTTGGACTGTAAGATCTACGAGCTCCAGGAGACAGAACTACAGGGTGGAGCCAGTCTTTGGAAACAGCCTTGAAAGGACTGGCATAGAGGAATCTCAGGTAGCAAAATGGTTTCCAGCTCTTATAGGAGGGAGTGTGAAATTGCAGTGACCAAGAAGGGTGGGTGGAAATCACCAACCCTGAACAAAAGAACAGAGAAACACTGTCCTTTTTTCCTGGGACCCACCCTGTGAAAGGAAAAGAAATGCAGCTTGTTGTGTCTGGAGATAGATAACAGAGGGTTGTCTGACAGGCCAAATCTCCTGGCTCTGATTTAAATAAGACTGCGGGCCTTCTGCATGCTGGGTACAGGTCTCCTTTCCACAGCTTATGTTGCCCCATCCCTGCCAGACACCAAGCACAAGCAGCTCCTGCGTGAGATGAGGCAAGCAGCAGCACAGATGAGGGATGGAGTCTGTATCCACACGAGAGGTTGTCATTGGCAGACTGACATCAGACCCTGCTGTGAAATTGAAGTCTTCATCTCATTGAGCAGGTATGACTCTCAGTGCGCATTTCTGGGAGCAGAGCTGGAGCATCCTGACAGCACAATGTTCAGAAGCAGCAGCATGATGCTCTGGGCTAACTGGGAGTCAGGCTGTGAGTATCATGGAATCCCACTGGACTGTGTCTCTCCTGCCATGTAACAGACAGTTATGCTTACTGTTTATACCAGTTTGCTCTCCAGTCCCATTCCCTGGAGATCTTAGCACGTTCTGTGGCACTACGCCTGCATGAGGAATGGGGGGAAAATTGTGGCTTTCCTTCTTTGCAACCTGTTTTGCTTCTTCAAGCTCTCCAAACTGCTTATGGTTTCAGAAATCCTGGCCAAGGGGTAGGAAGACTGTCATTGTCTCTTGGCTTGGGAGGAAGTACTAAATCCAGCAAGGTTCAGAATCACTTCTCTCAGGTGACTGGAAGCAGAAAGGCTGAAACCTACCCTAATTTAGTCTTGCTACATTGTTTACCTGGACTTTAGTAAAGCCTTTGACACTGTTAACCACAGCATTCTCCTGGAGAAGCTGACTGCTCATGGCTTGGATGGGCTTTGGAGGGCTGGGCCCAAAGAGCTGTAGAGAATGGAATTAAATCCAGTTGGTGGACGGTCACAAATGGTGTTCCACAGGGCTCAGAACTGGGGCTAGTTATGTTTAATATCTTTATCAATGACCTGGAGGAGGGGACTGAGTGCACCCTGAGGAAGTTTGCAGTTGACATTAAGTTGGGTGCCAGTGTTGATCTTCTTGAGGGTAGGAAGGCTCTACAGGGGGATCTGGACAGGCTGGATGGATGGGCTGAGGCCAATTGTATGAGGTACAACAAGGCCAAGTGCTGGGTTGCCTTTCTTGTATCACAACAACCCCATGCAATGCTACAGACTTGCGGAAGAGTGGCTGGAAAGCTGCCTGTAGGAAAAGGGCTTGGGAGTATTCATTGACAGCCATCTGAATATGAGCCAGCAGTGTGCCCAGGTGGCCAGAAGACCAACAGCATCCTGCCTTATATCAGAAATAGTGTGTCCAGCAGGAGTAGGGAAGTGATTGTCCCCACATACGCAGCACTGGTGAGGCAACACTTTGAATACTGTGTTCAGTTTTGGGCCCCTCACTACAAGAAAGATTGAGATTCTGGAGCGTGTCCAGAGAAGGGCAACGAAGCTGGTGAAGGGTCTAGAACACAAGGCTTATGGGGAGCAGCTGAGGGAGCTGGGATTGTTTAGCCTAGAGAAAAGGAGGCTGAGGGCAGAACTTATCACTCTCTACCACTACCTGAAAGGAGGTTGTAGTGAGGTGGGGGTCAGTCTCTTCTCCCAAATATCAAGTGATAGGAGAAGAGGAAATAGCCTCAAGTTGCGGCAGGGGAGGTTTAGATGGATATTAGGAAAAAATTCTTCACAGAAAGGGTTGTCAAGCATTGGAACAGGCTGCTCAGGGAAGTGGTTGAGCCACCATTCCTGAAGATATTTGAAAGACAGGTAAATGTGGTGCTGAGGGACATGGTTTAGTGGTGGCTTTGGCGGTGTTAGGTTAATGGTTGGACTCGATGATCTTAAAGGTCCCTTCCAACCTAGACAATTCTATAATTCTATGTCTCTATTTAAGACCCCTTCCTACAAGAAGGTTGCTGTGAACATTGTCCGTTTATTTGAAATGTTGTGAATATGCTGAGGCCAGTGAGATAAAGTCCCTGAGAAAGAGCTGCTTGCTTTTGTTAAGAACACAGTATAACGTTACACAGTGTCAAATTTTACTGCTTGAATGTCTCTCACTTCTCCTGCTTAGTCAATAGTGACGTTCATCATGGATTCTCAGAAATCCCTGCTCAGTTCAAATAGTAGTAACAATGTCAGATCGATGAGACGCAAGTTTTGTGTGATCCCATGGTCTTCATGTGGGATTTGAGATGACATCAGTTTGAGTTCAGCTCCTGGCCAGCTGTCATAAGCTCAAACTAGGCTGAAATTGTATTTCAGTAGACTTATTATTTCTTAAACTTTTCTGTCTATCTGTCTACCCATAGGCAAACATGTGCTTTTTTCCACAGCTGGGGTACAGATTGGGCAGATCCTGTAAACTGCCTGACAAGACTCTGTGCTTTAAGGAGCTCCCTTAAGGATCAGGTCATGTCCTTAGCTACTATAAATCTGTCCCATTATCCTGCAGATGGCCAAGCAGCTCTGGAGAAGCAATGGTGTAAACCCTGCTTGACTAGGCCCATGCTGGTGGTGCTGGCTGTGGACCACATCTGCTGCGGGTACTGCTGATGTGAGTGGAGTCATGTCAGTTTACATCAGCTGGGCACATGGCTCAGGGCACTCTCTCTTGTCATAGCACAGGAAAACGTACCTCAATGTGGAGGTAAACCAGAGACCATGGGACTCGTGACACGTCGAACACACCCTCACCAGCTTTTCTCCCCTCTCTTTACTGCTTGAAGTACATCTCTTAAAAAACTGATAGCTCTGAAGCTTTGTTGCAGGTTCAGCTACCCCCTCTGCTCATTACTGTCCCTCTTGTGAAGAAGGGGAATTTTCCAAAATGTTTCAGTCTCTGGGAAGTGCATGCAGAATTTGCTGGGTTTTTTCCCTTTCATCTCCCTAATCCTGCTGCCACTGAAGCCATCTGGCACTGTCATTGTCCACCGGAGTCAGCAGGACTGCATTCACTGAGGTGGGCTTTGGGGCACGTGAGATGCATATATATGGCTGTGTGCAGAGGCTGAGAGAGTAACCTCACTGTGTACTGCATACCGGTTTTGGGGTCAGAAAGGAAGTCTCCCTTGTATGTTGTTGGCATGACCTGTTCAAGGCCTCTGTCCTCTCACAATAAGATAGCAAATATGTCCTGGGATGATGGGGCGGCTGGTCTAATCCAGTCCGGCAGAGCTCTTGTGCCCCTGGCTCTGAACAGCATGAAATTGACAGGCAATCCCACCTGCATCCCTGATCTGAATGAGAAGCTGGTTTTGAGCCTCCCATTGCAGCTACAGGACGATTTTAGCTTCGTAGAATATGTCCCCTCTTCATTTGATTTCTTTCCTCTCATTCTTTGTTTCCCTCTTTGACACAAGGCATGATCAATATTTAATTTCCCTCCTGGTTACACTCTCCACTGCATCTCTGGCTCTGTTACCGTTGCTCCTATCTGTTACTCCTGGCCAAAAATCAGGGGATATTTTGCAAAGGGCACTTTTGAAGTCCAGTTTCCCATTTTCCCCTCTTCCTCCCTTGAATGTTTTGAAAAGCTCCAGCTCTCCCTAAACAGTCCCGCTCCCTGCACCTCAGTGAGCTGGGCTGTTTTCCTCACAGCAAAGCCCAGACAATGAATCACAACAGTGAGAACTGGCTCAACAAAAGCACTGAACTTCAGTTTATGTCAATTGCAGATGCAGTCTGATAAAACAAAGGCACTTCCCAGGTGAGGGAAGCAGTAGGTGGAAACATTTGTCTGACATAAGCCAGGCAGCTATCTGCGTGTTGGGCTAATCATCTGGAGTGCTGCTGGAGGATCATTATTTAGAAGAACAGCGCAATACTGTGACAAAAGCGTAGCCTGTCAGAGCTTGTAGTTTCCAGGTGGCCTGCTGAGTGTCAGACTCTGCTTTCTGCTCTGGCAGAAGTATCCTGCTGCCTAAAGATGGTGCTGACTCACTTTTTTTCCCCTCTAAGTAACAACAGTGAGAGGTGAAGCTTTTTTTATTCGCCCACTTCTTTTGACCTCTTTGGCCTTTGCTATAGGTGGTTTCATTAGTCCCGCTCTGCAATTATTTCTTCATAAACGTGTGTGCTTATAAAAGTGTGTTCACCCTTTCACTCCATCATGCACAGGTTATTTGCACACTGGGATTTCAGGGATTCCCCCCAAAAAGTATTTTTCCAGGGCTTGTATCTGCATGAATTGAGCTCTGGGGAGATGAATAGTTTATTTTGCAAAAGCTTAAAAGAGTTCAGTTAATCTTCTTGTAGGCTTTTAACAGTCTTTTTGAATCAACATAGTGATTTAACTATGCAGCTAAGCCCCGTGTAATTCTTTGTCAGTTCTGAAATATTTAAAGCTTCTTTATTTAATAAGAAAAAAATTATATTAGCAATATGGGATAATGGAAGTGAAATATTACATGGTATTGGTATTTTGGTCTCCAGGAGGTACAAATCAGAAGACAGACTAATTTCCAGCAGCTAAACTATTTGCTCCATTGAATGTCTCCATGTAACAGGCTGAGCTGAAGGCTCAGAAGCATAAATTGATGAAATTCAGAAAATAACAAGAAAAGGGGAATGAAAAACCTGACTGGAGAGCAAAGATTTAGGAAAAGTCATTCTGATACGCTGAGAAGGAGCTAAAGTAGGGACAAGGTGAGTACTTTCCAAGTAGCACAACGGGGCAGGGGTCAGGAGTAGTAGAGAGCGTATGTCACATAACCTGCTGTCAACGGACCTGCAGATTTCACCAGCTGTCTTCATAGCTTTGCCTTGGCTTCCTTGGGCTGCCAGTGTGGATCTCAATTCCTCTTAGTGCACTGCAAACACAGGGAAAGGTTTGGGGACACACCTCTCTCTCCCCCTTGCTCCCGGCCACCTGGTCATGAGGAATGGGAAGGAAATTGTGAAATCTCTGACCCACCAGAAACATCTCAAAGGCAAGGGCCAAACAGAGGAGACACGAACATAAACTCCCTTATCACCTTTCTCAACAGTAAACCTCCTCTTACTTTCTGCTCTTTATAACTTTGGCATCATCTTTATCTTCTAGTTGTCTCCCTTCCTGCAAAGCTGCCTCTCTTCATGCTTTTTGTGCTCATCGGCTGCTGATTTTATGTTGCTGAAGGGCTCGCTTGTCAGTTTACTGCTTCTTGTGTCTGCAATTCCGATTTATATACAAGTTTGTGAATAGCATAAAAAAGTTCTATGTGATGAGAACCTGAAACTCTTAAAGCTGAAAAAAATAAGAAAAATGAAGAAAGGATATAATAATATAACATGTAACAATGAATCAGATTTCAGGCTGCACATGCTGTCACTCTTTTCCTTCCAGATCGGATAAGGAAGGACCACTGGAGCACCTTAAAAACAGCTCATGGGAGCCTACAGTACTCATTGCTGCAAGATATTGTGGGATCTAATGATGTTGTGAGGCCAAGAGTCAAAGTATGTCTTAGATTTTTCAAAGGAATATAGGACAGCTTGAGAATTAGCAAGCATTTATTTCAATTGGAGGGAGGTGTCAAAATCCTTAAAGTGTTCTTTTTTTTCCATTTTTTTTTGTGAAACCTTCTAGTGGAACATTTATTGAAATTTCACGTATTTCAACCAATGTGTGGCTAATTTCAGTCTTTTGATGATATATATACTCAGCGATTACTCCGAATTTAAAATGTCATAAAGAGTTCTTACAGCCTGGTATTTCTGGGATTTGGTCCATCACTTCCAAGGAAATGGCTGAGATTGCTCTTCTGAAATTCTTTGTGTTGCCTCAAAGGCTGTTTCAGTCACAGGTTGTCTTCAGGATCCAGGATAAGACAATATTTCTTCTCCTTTGAGATGCTATGGTTGAAAGTTAACATTCAGAGAAGCATGTGTGAATTGTGAATTCAAGACTGAATCCCCCATCACTGGATCACTGAAGTAATTGCTCAGCTGTCAGGTTGGAGCCAGAATTACATCTCCACTAATGATTTTCATAGGTAGCCATTCCTGTTGCTTATTTCAGGAAAGTGCTGGTGAAACATTTGGGCTCTGACAAGCGTGCCTTTATTTTCCCTGTTGCAAGTTTCAGGATCTGACAGCTCATTTTCATCCACAAACTGGTCCTGGGTTTCCAGTATGTCAGAATCTTCCCTTACCTGAGAAACAGAGTTGAAGGATGTTGAGGAAAGCCTCAGTTTTGACATGTTCGCTGAAAGCAGTTATGTTCATTCCAGACCATTAAGTCATGGGAAGTCTCAGGAAAGAAAGCAGTTCAGGACCGGCATTTCCACGTGACACTGCGGTTTTTAGAGTGTCTGAGAAAATAAAACCAAACCAAGCCAAACCACCCTGCTCTCAAGCTTTCTGATTGCAGTTGAGGAAAAAGGTATTTTTGTGCCCAACATCCCCTGCTTGTCAGTAGTAATAAACTAACTTCACTTGTATCTCTTTTTCATTGTCCAAAGATAAACACTTGTATGTCTATACTGGGTGTGCTTTAATAAAGTCAGACATTTACAAAACAGTGTCTAAAAAAGTAAATGTTAATAACTAATGTGTATGAATAGCACCAACATATTGAAACCTTCCCTAACTCACTTCCCAATATGCCCCCAAGTTATTTTCCCTGATACTTTTTCCCCAGTTACACTAGCTGTGCAAATCCTAGACCCACTTGTATTATCTTCCTGTTCAAAGAAATGCACAGAGTATGTAAGACAGAGTGGCTGGGGTTGGAAGGGACCATTAGAGCCTTTGTTTAGTGGCCAGCCCAGCCTAAACCACAACAATCATCCTTTGAATATCTTAGCTATTTCTTCAATTGCAAAGCATATATTAGATCAAGTTTTGTGAGTACTTTTTATTTCAGTGTTACTGTTACAGTGCTTCCCATTGCAGGGTGCAAGAAGCTTTCAGCAGTTGTGGGAGGCTTTGCAGCCATAATAATTTAGTCGACTTTTTCTGGAAGATGTGTTTTAGCATTCACAGCAATAAATGAATGGATGACTTTCCCAGTTGTTATGCTTTTGATGTACATGTCAAACTTCCAAAGTTCTGTCTTTGAAGTAAGGAGTTGTTTGATTTAGGATGGCAAGAAAGATTGGCTGGTTTCACCCATTTGTTGGTTATGTCTTTGTAACAAAACACAAAATGAGATGACTGATGATCCAGTCCCAGTGAACTTTTCTGTATGCCACACGTGTTGTGACTTTGTGCTTTCCTTTGAATTTGTGCAGCATGGACCCAAGAGCATTCGTTTGATACTTGCTGCTAACTGCAACTTCAAAGTAATTTTTCTGACCTATTTTGTCAGCATACGTTGCTAAACCTCATCGTCAACTGAACCTGAAACATCTCACAGTTCTGAGTTTGGGTTTCATGCTCCCGCTTTTAGAAATCCTTGCACTGGATCATAACCACTAGAAAGACAGGGTGGAAAAAAAGTTTAAAAAGGAAGTTGTTTTGAAAAGGGGTAGATGTCACTAGTAGTATTGGGATTACTTTAGAAAATGAGGAGATCAGCATAACAGCACTGCAGGCAGGAATATGATACCAGCTTCCGAAACATCAGCTGTGGTGACCAGAAAAGTGTTGGATGGCTGTGGATGTCTAAATCTAGCTGCTTCTCCACTTTGTGCCTGTAGAGCTTTGTGCCTGTAGAGCTTTGTGCCCAGAGCTTCCCTTAAAATAGGTATGAGGGCTTCTATGTATTTTGGGCAGTAAGTGTATGAATATGAGATAGAGGATCTCCTGCATTTTGGCTTATGACACACAGCTGAACTTGTGGTTTCTACTGAACTGTCATGAGCTTTTAAGGTTCTTCAGAGTCCTACAGCCTATTAGAGATTAAAACCTCTATGTGGGTGAAGAACATGTTAACTAATGTCTGTCATTAGTGCTTTGTGTCAGTGGAAGTGCATCTACAGCAGCTTAGGCCTAGCTCTTGGTGTTCCAGACATGGGCCAGAAATTTCCCCATGGGGTAGGTTACTCTTTTATTCCTCTGCATTGACTTTTCTGTGAAGTGTCAGTGCTGATCACCCTGGAGACACTATGTTAGTCTGGATTGACTATAGGTCTGAAGAGCCTGAACTCACCCGCACTCTGCTGCTCTTCTTAGAACGGCATCCCCAAACACTAGTGCCTTCTGCTACAGTGTGAGAGGACACTACTGACTGTCTTTTCATCAACTGAAGTACCACAGCTAAGCTGCCTCACATACTGCCTCCTGACTTGCTCAGCAGCAATGTCTTTTCGTCTCTGCAGAGTTCCTCAGCTATGCTAGGAGGATCTAGCCTCTTCATCCCAATGGTTGCATGTTCCCAGCTCTGTGTCTGACACCGTGGCCTCCTGTTCTCCATGTCCTATGGCCAGGGTCTCTGCAATGGTTATCCACATATTTACTGTTGTGCTTTGGTGAGATTTTCAGGAGCCACTCACCTGTTCAGTGATCTCAGCTCCTCATTTCTCTTAACCTGGGCTCCACTTACACGCCTGTGTTTATTTGTCAGGCTATCTCCACAGTCCTCTGCTGGGTGAGGTCTGTGTTTCTGCCAGAAAGGTAGAGTAGGGTTATGTCTCCAGAGTTGCCCACAGTCCATTATTAAGATTTCTACCTCTTTACTTTTTTAGATTTTCGTTTGCTATTTAACAGCACTGACACCTTGAAAAGTTAGTTAGCTTAGCCCTGCAAATTTGCTACAGATGTGTTTTAAATCTCACCTACATATTCATGGGGAATTTGTGCTCCTAAATCTGTTAGGGCTTGGGAAAATCTGACCTGCACTTTGTGTGAAGCTCTCAGCAGAAGGGACTACAGCCAGCCATAGGCAACTGGGACAGGAGAGAGCAGATGCTTTTCTCCGGTACATGGATGTTCCAGGCCTGGCTTCAGCTGTGTCCCTGGGGGAGCAGCCTGAGGATCCTAGCATTGCTGCAGCCCATGTTGTTTCTCCACTAGTCAATAGAGATTTCTTATCCCTGGAGCTTGCTATTTTTCCCTGGAGAGAATATCAGCAAGCGGGATTTCAGAAGCACAAGAACTTGCTTTACCCTCCTGCCACTGAAATCGCTGAGTGTTTTACCCTTGAGATCAGTAGGAGGAGAATTAGGCTCATACTGAGCTCTTTTGAAAATTCCACTCTTTAATGAAGGGAAAAATGGGATGTTGATGACTGTATTCTAAAGGCTCTTCAGAGAAGACAGAATTTAAAAAGCACTGAAAAGAACAAATAGAGTGCAACAATTGCGTGTCTGACCTGCCATTTCATCCCCAGATGATAGTTTTTCCTCTGTGAATGATACTTTTAATTGCTTGTGAGATACTGTGCCTCATCTAGTGAACATTAATGTGACGGAGTAGAGACTACAGGAAAGCTGGTAATCTGCAGTAACTCAATTTAGCTATTGTGAAGTTGTCTTTGTGTTGCAGCATGATAACAGAAAAAAACAGGCCTATTTAGTGATTAACACATAGACAAAGCGCCCTATTTTTTTCTGTGAAGACAGTGGTTAAGTGAGCAGTCATAGCTCCCATAACAACAGGAAATAATCGTGAAAGAGCAGATGTTACCTCTTAAAATATACTCAAGTGAAGCACGTTATATATTAATTGAGAGAACACCTGTCTAGGTGAAACTGTTCAGCTTGTTTTCTGCAGGAATATAGGCCAAACCATCATAGAATTTGGAAAATTTAATGATACTCTACTGTTATGAAATGAAACAAAATGGATGGCATCCACCCTTTGAGAACCCAGTACTCAAGACAGTGAAGGATAATATGGCCCCCATCCCCTGAAGTTTTGTGGACAGTAGCTACAGAAAGAGTCAAAAATACAAAGTCCCATGTTTACACTAGTTCATTAATGTTTTGGGATCCTTCATGTTGAGTTGGGGTTTTGCTCTTTTCCCCCTGCCTGCATGGACTTTTGCTTAACTTCTGCCACTTAAATTTTTGTTCACATTGCCTTTCTCCTCTTTCCTCATCTTCCTTGTTCTCACCTCTGCACACTGTCTTCTGCTGGCTGATCCAAGAGCCTGATTTTTGTTACACATTACTCATGCACTAAGACTGCATCTGGCATGTGTGCAACCACTTCAGTGGATGTCACTGTGTTTCATTTCCAGCTAAAGAAGGGAGAGAAGTAGTTCCTTCTCAGTGGAGGAAGCCCAGAACTTCCTGATGTCTCTGCTATTTCAGTTGTTCTCAGTGGATAGAAAAGGGAGCTAAGAAAATCTTGTGCCTGACTTCTGATTCTTTTTCAGACAGGTGAACAGCTGCCCTGGAGAAAGGTTCATTAATGCTGGTAATGTTGGAACAAGACTCCAAGCTTTAAACATTGACCTCAGCTCACCTCTGGCTGATCCTGACTCTAGTTGGTAGAAGGTGGTGTGTGAATCATCTTTGCCTTCCAGCTGTGCTTTGAATGCTTTATGGGTCATGTCTGGCTCATGACTCTTTAAGTGAGCTTGCAACAAGTGCGAAAAGGCATGGTGTGGAGGCAACACTAACACTTGTCAGCTGGTGGAGCTCTCAAAAGAAAATTTTATAGGAAATATATGAAAGAAAGAGTGTATGTGTGTGCACAGGCATCTCAACTAAGGTTTGAGAGAAAAAAAGTGAAAATCGAGGAGAGCACAGTTTATTCATTGTCAAGATGAAACTCTCAAGGCAAAAATATTTAGCTGTTATATGCTGGAAGAACAAAAAGATGGCCATAAGCATGTATAATAGACCTTGTAACTTCTTTGTACGTGCTCCATCTCACTCAGCCTCAGCTGCTGTATACCCATCTCTGTGAGTTTGGAGACAAACAACTAAATCCCCACTGTACAGATACACAAACGCATGACAGCTGTACAGTATAGTTAAAATTTAGTTTTAAAAAATTAAAGATAGAGTATATAGAAACTTGTGTAATTTATAACAATTCTTTCCTTCCTGTAATTTGTTACCCACCCAGGATCTCCCGGTCTATGACCAAGCTCGCTGGGACATGCAGGTAGCAGCTTGGGCCGAGTATTAAAGGGGCATGTAAGAAAAGGCTACATAGTCCTTTACAGTGGCTCTGATGGACCTTTTTTTCTGTTTACCTCCATAAAAAAAACTCATTTTTTTTTTTTACTCTTGGCAATATAGTCTTGGTAATTAATTTCCCATACTGTTTTTGGTTTGTACAATGCAGTTCTGTACAGCCCTGCTCTGCCACAATGCCACCGCAAACCAACATTAAAGCAAAGAAAGATTTTAACAATGTTTATGATGGTTTGGTCAGGGTGATCCTGTGTAAACTGTGATATACCAGCTGCTCAGAAGCCCATGAGACATCTTCCTGGGCTAAGGAAGACAAAATTGCATTTTGGTTCAAATATGAGCAGGAAGTCCTTTTGTGCAGTGTGACCTTTTGTTTCTATGTACACACAGGGTTAAAAGAGCATTGACCCCTGGGAAGGGAAGGGGTCAGACTGCTACCAGGTTATGGCCCACATGAGATTAGTCCTCCTTTGGCCTTTGTTTTTTCCTCCCCATTACATCTTTTGCCTTATTTTTATTTATTTATTTATTTATTTATTTATTTAGTTAGTTAGTTAGTTAGTTAGTTATTTGACTTTCTGGTGCTTCCGTGACGCAGCCGAAGTGGGCATCTGGAGCTGGAAGCATGAAGAGGTGGAAGGAACATTCCCAACTGACCTGTGATTTTTATTTCCAACACTCGAGGGCACTGTTGATTTAATTTTACAGCAGTCACAGTGCCCAGCTGGCAAGTCCCCTCTCCAGACCCAGCTTGTGAGAGCCTGGCCTCTGCTGGCACCTGCAGTTTTCAGTGCTTTTGGGGTCCAGCCTGGGCTCCCAGCTCTCAGCTGGTATCGGACCCTTACCTGGGATCTGGTGTCCATGGCTGTGAGTGTAGAATAAGAGCTTGCCAAGCGCTGTTGCAAAATCAGGCCGATTGGAACACTTTCCAGCTGCTATGGGCACTTCACATTAAATATCTAGACAGGGATTTCAAAGCAGAGCTTCAGGACTTTTGATTTTGAAGCCTCAAGTTTTAATGCACCTTCAAGTGATGCCCCGTAGATTAGGAAAATCTCCTTTTTCTCAAAACTTGAATTTTGGCCTATTCCAAGTAAGGATGTCCCATTGCTGTGCTACTTGAGTCTGCCATTTCAATCTAGCTTTTTGGTCCCTGTGGAGGTAGATGTGGTAGCTCTTTGCATCAGGAGGAATGAAACCTTCTCTTTGTGCAGTGGGATGTCTTTGAAGACTTTAAATGCTGACGAGTTTGAAGCAGTTGGGTTTACAATTAACAAAGGCTTTATGAGAAGCTCAACATGAGCTGGCAATGTGTGCTTGCAGCCCAGAAAGCTAACCACATCCTGGGTTGTGTCAAAAGAAGCATGGCCGGCAGGTCAAGGGAGGTGATTCTGCCCATCTGCTCTGCGCGGGTGTGACCCTACCTGGAGTACTGCATCCAGCTTTGTAATCCTCAGTACAGGAAGGACATGGACTTGTTGGAATGGTTCCAGAGGAGGGCCATGAAGATGATCAGAGGGCTGGAACACCTCTCCTATGAAGACAGGCTGAGAGATCAGCCTGGAGAAGAGAAGACTCCAGGGGGTCTTTATAGCGGCCTTCCAGTACCTAAAGGGGGCCTACAGGAGGGATGGGGAGGGAACCTTTATGAGGGATTGTAGGAATTGGACAAGGGGTAATGGTTTTAAACTGAAAGAGGGGAAATTTAGATTAGATATTAGGAAGAAATTCTTTACTGTGAGGGTGGTGAGGCACCAGAACATGTTGTCCAGGGAAGCTGTGGATGCCCCATCCCTGGAAGTGTTCAAGACCAGGTTGGATGGGGCTTTGAGTAACCTGGTCTAGTGGGAGGTGTCCCTGCCCATGGCAGGGGGGGTGGAACTAGATGATCTTTAAGGTCCCTTCCAACTCTAACCATTTTATGATTCTATGATTCTGGAGACAACCTATGCAGCAGGAGTAGGAGATTTTGAAAATGCTGAGTTTGTGTTGCCCCAGAACAAATACTTAGGGACAACTACTGCATGCTGGACAACTTAAACTGATCTAAATAGTCTTATCACATTTGCCTGACTGCCATCCATCCTGACTGCCAATAAGGTAGACAATATGCTTTAGAAAATGACAGACTGAAATCTCACAGGCCCTTGAAAAGACACTCAGAACATATGGACACCCTCGGCATCTTCAGGAGTACATTGTCTTTTGCCTTAAACATACCTCAGCACCTTAAAAAGGTGTTAACTGCTGCAGGCTCCCAATACTAGGGAGCACATGCTCACTGCCCTCATCTCTTCTGGACCGGCCACTGTACAGTCCTTCAGTCTGGCATGAGACATAACATAGGCACAACTTGTCAGCTTTCTCCAATTAGTACAGCACCATTAGTGGTATCTGAAGAAAAGCTGTGATATCAAATCTGTTTTCAACTCAGAGGGCTAATGGAGATGATAAATCACCTATTTTTTTCTGAAACATGTACTCTTTCCAGCCAGATGTGCGTAACTTGTTTTTCCTGTCATACTCATCCCCTAGTCATTTTCTCTGTGCTTGGAAATACGCTTCTATTCGTGCATGGGTGCAGGTGGTGATCTTAGCAATCAGTGGCAAAAAACACTCTCTGGAACATGTTTACTGGGCATCAGGGACCACACAATTGTTCCTGTCTTTTTACTGCTGGTGAGCCTTGATTTGTGTTTAAAACCATCTGGGTGGCCTTATACCAGCACACCATGTTACTTCATTTTATTCTTGGAGATGTAATAGAATATTCCTAGCAGTCAAGGAGGCCAGCAGCAGATGAGGTAGCTGCTGCATTTATGGATGGCTTACTAGCTTTAAGCAGCAGGAGACCCAGGATCAGACATATGCATTACATCTCTGCTACAGTTAAACTAGGCTGAACATCATCTGGTGTTGGGTTAACAGATGACAGATCAGCCAGACTTTGATATGAACAGTAACAAGCCAACAAGTCAGCGCTATTAACAACACCTAACACTCCACTCCTTCCTGAAGCTGTTTAAAAAAATAAATGAAGCTGATAAATATAAAGCAGAACTGGATGTCAAGCTAAGAATGATATGGTCAAGTAGACATGGTGTGCTTTAAAACTTGAAGGCTGAATTTCCAACCTTCCTAGGGGCTTGGGACTTTTCAACAGTGGGAAGACAGCTAGATACTACATACCGTGAGTGCAAGTAGAAGCTCTGATACTTTTGCAGGCAAAGACTTTTTTTGCAATGAAATCAATTCCTCAGCCTTGGCCACTTCTAAAAACAGATATTGATAACACCAGCTAATAGCCATGGGGTTCAGGAGTGCATCATGCTTGTGGCACGAGTACAACTAAAGCATGAATCCAATCAAGTGTTTTTTTCAGTGTTATACAGAAGAAAAGAGAGGTATTTTGTTCTTCAGAAGAAACCAGGGCTCTGCTGTTTTGAATTTCTCAAAAGATTTTGGTTCAGACCTTTTGTGTAATACAGTCAGCAGACTGACTCTTCATGACTCCAAAGGGCAGGGACAGGGAATCATTTTCATGTCCTGCTTATCAAAGGTTCTTTGATTTCCCCTCCCTCCTCTTTTCTGTAATATCAAAGGAGACCTTGATGCTTCTGTACTCCTATTCTTGCAGGGAGGTGGGTCTCCACTGTCACTTCCATTGTATGGATAGGGACTGAACACAGTTTGGACTCGTTGACACTTTTGAACTAACAGGGAGCTGAAGCTGCCTTGCCTGGTGTCTGGCTCAGTGAATGAGCCTTCCTCCGAAAGTTCATTACTTCATGCAGCCCACTCTGTGCAATGACATCACACCTCCTGCTGAGCACAAAGACTTTTTATACAATTGCATCAGACTTTTTACTGATAGTACGATATTGTTTTTCAAACATTAGAATCAAATTTTCCCAGCACTGAGCTACTCCATGGGCTGAGATGAGCAGTATCTCCAGCAGTTCCTATGCTCAGTGCGCTCAGACTGTGTCCTCACTGAAACTCTTCCTTTTCCTCACCTTTGAGGAGCCTTTGCATGGACTCTTTATCTTCCAGGGACCTGGGGAGATGTGGCAGATTGAATCCCACTGGAGTCAGGTGCATATGTGTGGAAGGGAAGGGGAAAGGAGTACCCTGAAGGGGCTGGTCATCCCGCAGCACAGAAAAAATTTGCCCAGTGTCAACCTTATTTATGTGAAATCTGGAGGTTAAAGCTTACTGGGAGACATGACTGAATAGACAATACCATGGAGTCAGAAGTGCTTATCAACTCTTACACTTTTTATGTTGTGCATGTCACTTCCCTCAATATTTTCTGCTAAATTTATTGTCCACCAATGGAGTAATTTCCAGGCAACTTGGAGGAATACTTATGCTATCGAATGAGGGACAGGTGAAGCATCCTCCAGAAAAGTTTGTACAACTGCCAACATTTGGGAGAACTGACACCTCTTCCACTAGTTTTGGTGGAAGTATCAATCACGGAGTGCTTGGCTTGCCTTACCCAGCAAAATGAACTCTTCGAGAAAATATGTTTATCAGTAAACACTCTGGGAAATGCACAAAGGAGAAAGAGCCATTTGAGCCATAGGGCAACATTAGCACTAATGAAAATGGGGTAGACTGTCCTAGGATACACAAAGGCCAACAGTGGAAAGGCTTCTGGTCTTGGATGAAAGGATGTAGTAGCAGGAGGGAGGATAAGACATGTCTGTATTATTGCAATGGAATTTGATCCCTCAGTGAGCAATCATGCCATGTGTTATCCTGCAAAACAAGATGCTGGAGCTCTACCCTAGATGCCCTGCTAACCTCCATTCCTGTGTTGACCAAGTGATTCAGCACAGGGAATGTCCTTTTCTGCACAAGAACAATGCCTGGAGCACTGGAAGCAACAAAAACCTGAGCCTTGGCTAATATCAATAGCTTGAAGACAGTGCTGCAATCCATACAGTCGTGCATGTTTCCTGCTCCAAAGCTTATTTCAGACCTCAGAAAAACATCAGGCAGTGCTTAAGGGGCTTAGCAGCACAATGTGAGGTGTGATTTTTTTGTGGAAATGACCTACCAGGATGCTTAGCAGACTGCTACTCCAGCTGTGTCATGCATACATGCATACCACTTCTTCCCTCCACCTTTTCCCATGTGATTTAGTAGCAGCTGATTAGCTGAGTGGTAAGCCCACAAGCTAAAGCAGCGTATCAAATACATCAAAAGGCAGATCTTCACAAGTACACATCAAATACATCACAAGTATCAGATGCATCACAAGTCAGATCTTCTAGACCAAATACAACACATCAATTTCATACGCAAGATTAAGGATACAGAGCAGGCCAACACACAGTGATTTGATGTCCTGTCCCACGCATTTCTGGAGCTTCCACTCTGCCTGTGGGTGTTTTGTCCATATCTTCTTGCTTTATTATATAACCTTATGTACAGAGGTGCTAGATATCTCTGACAAAGGACTCTGGCCTGCTTCTATGGAAATGTCAACATTCTTCATGTTAGTTGATGTGACTTCTTGTCTTTCTAAATGATAATGGCTGTATGTCATACAAGCACACAGGGGCAAAATTCGGAAAGGCACCACTGGGGACAAAAAAGAGGTCCAAAGTCATCTGGCTTACTGATTTTCCCCCAGTCTTGGCAGCAAGTGCATTGGAAAACCACCTATAATACAACACAGCACTGCTGCCATCAGTTCATAAAAATTTTCTCCTGAATATCCATTCTAGGCAATTTGTTCCAAGTTGAGAAGGACTGGCCCATACTGCTCAATAACTGCCCTGTACTCCTCTATAAATTCAAAAAATTGCAGTGAGTTCTTGGGGTCTAGAACATCTCCTTGGACATTTGCTTCCATTCACTCTGAAATGCTGCTGGTAATATTGACTAGGGAAACCTGCCTGCTCTTTCACCTTGGATTTCACCTTAGATTATCTGTGAATGGTCTTGAATAGATCTGACTGCTCTAGCTGAAAATGCCAGTTCGTCAAATCTAAGCAAATCTGAAATGAAATTCTTTGGGGAGTCAGGGAAGGCATAAAAGATGAAAAAGATGTTGAAAATTTGATCTGATGGAATGTTTCAATGGGAAATCTAGATTGTATAAAATGGCTTTCCATGCACCAAAGCTCATTAGGATGTTGGTATAAGATTCGCTGTTCCAGAAACAGCCAATAAGGGATCTCATCTCCCAGAGTTTTACTGGGAAACATAGCCGTTATTACATTGGTACTTCCATCCCACAAGTAAATAAACAGTCTGAACCCAATTCAATATAACATGGGGAAAACTTAAGCATTAGTAGACCTCCAGTGTTAATCAGGAACACTTGAACTGAAAAATTGTGGCCAAAACACCAGCTTTCCACCTCTGCCTTCAAGAAGAAGAAGAACTGCAAATATATGTTTTCTGGCTTCAGAAGTCAAAAGTGGCCACCTAATTTTATGTTTCGCATAGCAGGCCATAGTATTTACCTGTATTCACTCCTGCCTGAAGTTCAGTATCTTTGCTTAACAAGAGCACACTCTTTCCTTGACCATCCCAATGGTTGTGATATCTTCTCTCTATTGGAAAGCTTACACCACATTTCTTGTTCAAATTTATCTCAATTCAGATTCCAGACTCTGCCCAAGAGGCCTCTGCACCTATGTCTTTGCCGGCTCAGAGAGCCTGTTATGATGAAATTTCGCGTGGATGCATTTTAAGGCTGTTGATCAATCTCTTCCTCCGTTCATGCCCCAGGAGTCTCTTATTTTAATGCTTCTGAAATTCTAGTTGTTCTCAGAGTTCTTGCTAGAAGCCTTTGAAGCTGAATGGCATTCTTCTAGAAATGGTGCTCCTTGAATTGCTCCCCACTCTTCCCTTGCTGTACCGTTCTGCACTTGTTGAGAGAGATTACAGGTTCTTTTCGCACAAGACTGGAAGAGAAATATGAATTTTATAATGGTTTCACTGGGGAAGGCTGCCTCTGGAAATCAAGATCACTTTTCTTCCTTTGGTATACTTTTAGTACTTTTTTTTTTTTTAATGACCTTTGGCAAATCTTATTTTGTCTGTGCCTTTGCCAGATGGGAGGTAATCTTCCCCTCATGGTGGGGAAAAGATTATGATCTGTGGAGATTATAATCCATGCTTCACAAGTACTTCTTTTGTATTTAGGGCCCCTATTAATGAAGATAAAGGAATATTACCTAAACTGCAACTGCACTACAAATAAATCTGTTGCTAAGGACTGTGAAAACATCTGACTTGTAGTCATTTCTACTGAGCAAAAGTGATGCCTGTATCTGTATCTTTAATGCCAATACTTTCTCCTGGGACAGAAGTCAGAATAAATTCCAGCAGCCCACCCCTCCTGCTTGGAGAATAACATTGGCTGAGTCTACACAAAAATGCCTTAAACTTCTAAGCACACTACACAGCTTTGAGCATGCTAAATTTGTGTCTATCTTACGCAGTTTTCACATCCCAATCCTTTCCATGCAGCAGATAATTTTCTAGAGCTTCCATCAACTTTCAGCCTTACTAATGTGCCGGGTGTTATACAGAGTGTGGTAAATGTAAGTCTCTGCAGCACAAAGGTGATGAGCTTCCTCAGTTGTTTGAAGCTCTATTCTTTTATGCCTCAAGGTCATATCTCCATACCTGGTCCTTGTGACCAGCCTCCTTCATAGAAAACCCTTTCTTCTGTCTCTAGTTTCATGCATAAAATGGTTGTTTTCTTACCACATACCTGCAAATGAATTCGTAATTTCAGAGTCATCACATACCATTTTGTACTTCTGTTTGTGCCTTTCAGTGCACAGTGATACTAAAAGAAACATGGATACAGAAGTTGTGCTCAGCAACTTTCCTGTACCAAATAAAAGTCTGATATGTTGCTCCTTCCAGCTCTCCTTTTTGGACTCTTTCTCCTCAAAGATTTCCATTTCCGAAGTGGTCCCCTGACATTGTTAGGGGCACCTTTGAATAACAGGGTAAAGGGAGGCTGTGCCCTATGTGCTGTGTTAGGACTGGCTGGCATGGTGTAACAGAGGTCTGAAAACTTCAGGGAGTAAAGTGGGGAGCATCACTTGTACAAAGGAGGGGCACCATTTGTGGCCTTTCAGCCACCCTGGGAAGCTGGAGTTTCTATGATGAAGCCCAAGGCTGGTAGGAATATGACAGACACAGCATTGGGCAGCAGCAGTCCCTTGGAAAGAGAAATACCAGGGAGCCTATGTGTCAGCCCCCGCAGGTGAATCACCAGTAAGACTAAAGATCTCTGACCTCTTCCTAGGATGTGGTATTCCCTTTTCTACCATTTAGCCTCCACTCTGCCCTGTGATATAAAACTAGCAGCCCAGGGTAGCAGTTAGTGGTCTGAGGTGCAGCACATCTGCAGTCTGCCAGGAGAGATTGTGGACCATGAGAGCAGGGATGCTTGTAGGAGTGCTAGCTCTTGGGAGTAAGGGAGATGAGAATAAAGTGGGCCTTTGGGAGGGGCTTCTGGAATGAAGGACACCCCAACAGGGGATGTGTATCCTTGCCCAAAGTTACTGTCCAGTCTCAGAACTCAAAGTTGCTTGTGCAGAATCTGAAGCAATCCTGCCAAGCTCTGAGACCTGTTAACCTTACATTAATGTACACAGAATAAGCAGCTCTGAGTCTTGCAAGGACTATTGCAAATAACAGTTATTTGCAATAACTGGGTATTGCAAATACCCACCACTCTCTGATATAATTATGTTATAGAAATATTCTGTCTGAAAGGTTTGGGCTGCTGCAATATGAGCACATCAAACATGTAATGTGTATATTTTGGTTTGAAGTACATGCTGAATGTCATCCCAAGGAAAGCACAGCATAGAAACCATTCTTGATATTTGATGCAGTAAATATATTAGTGAAGCAAAACTACTGTCCTTAAAATAGATGGAAAAAATCCCTAGCCATTGCTGATGTCTCTGTAAAGATATCGTTAGCAAAAAGCTAACAATTTTCTAGTGTTAAATATTTATAAGTGTATGGGAACACCAGTACCGCCCTTCATCAAGATGGCTTTGAAAGACGTTATTTGAGATGGCAAATCTAAAAGCTGGTGTGTGTGATATGACAGGACTCAGGAAAATGAAATAACCATATGAGGTGAAGCATTTAAAATTATTGAAAGGATTTACTGCAGCATGTAACGGAGCTGTCAGGCAGACTATATCTCTCACTCAATAGTTGTTGTTGCCTCACTGCACTTGCATGCGACAAGGCTCTGCTTTTTCTAAGGTGACTGACTCCTGCGTCCTGACTGCATTGTATTCTGTGACAAACATCTCTACCCCAATGCAAGAAACAGCTGGGCAGTGGCAGGGAAATTCTGAGTCTCAGTTAACTTGAAAGACCTATCTGACACAGATGTGCCAGTTCAAATGATACTGGCAACATAAGTAAATCTACAGCAACAAGATGATGGAGAAGGCTCCTGGTACAAGTAGAAGATGAGCCCTTACTTTCCAACACAAGGGTTTGGTGAGATGCTGAGCTTGTTTAGCTAGCTAAGTCTGTAGGAAGGCTCAGACCATGCTGCACAGAACATGACCTCTCGATCACCAAACACCATCAAAACATCATTTCTTCTTGTAGCCACCTGTGACTAAACTACAAAGGCTCCAGGACCAAAGAGCATGGAAGAAACAGAGGCTCAGGCCAGACATCAGCTATTGTAAATATGGTTAGTAGACTGCAGGGCTAACAACCAAAGCAAAGAGCTACATCAGGTAAGCCATTTACAGCATACAGACTTTGCTGGTCCTGCAGGACTCAAGGACTGTGCTGCTATGTCTTCTGGAGCTCCATCCATCAGGATTATTTAGGTACATGGAAGCAATGAGTGCTCCTGTAACAATGCTGTTTTTCACTGGTGACATATCTAGCAACAGAGTGGACTTTCTTGTACTGTAAAGCAGTTGGATACAATGGAGCTAAGCATACTGTAAGTGCCAAGACAGATTACAGCAAAACAGAGAGTTTGGAAAAGGCTGGATCATGGCCAGGCAATGCATCACTGTGCTGGAGAGCAGTGGGGCAAGACTCATAGCTCTTTGCTCTTTCCACACCCGTCTGTGTCCCGGGGTAGGATGCAGCCAGCTGAGTGCATCCCTCCCCAGTGGAACCAGGGTGCTTTGCCTTTGCAATGGTCTTCCACACCAGTGTGCTGGCCTTAGTCCCCAGGGGCAATGCTGCAGGTAGCTCAGTTGAGCCTTTTCACCGCAGTTCTGCAGGGAGCCAAGCAGTCAGCCTTGCCTCTACAGAAACTGCCTGACAGTCGATGCTGGGAGCCAAGCAGCAGCAGAATTTTTCATTCCATTACATATTCGCACTTTCTTCCCCTGTCTTGCTGGTGTTGTTTCTAAACATGAAAGAAAATAATCAGAAAACAAAAGCATTTATGTTCTCTCATTACGTTCACAACTGACATCAAAGGTGGGGTTTAGCGATCATTAGTGCAATACCGCACTTCAACATGATCAAAGCAATCAGTGCCCAGGCACAATAAAGAAGATGGAGCTCTGATTCAGCTCCTCCATAAAAGGCAATGATAAAGAGATCTGGGGACAGGATGAGAGCACGGTAAGTATATGAGGGCATACAGATGAGATACTCTTTAACTTCAAAACGGATTCTCATTTCATATCCAATTATACCTCTGAGCTGTTCAGCCCAACATCGCTGTCATCTCTGGCTTTCAACTGACATTGCAAATTGTGGAATAGAAAAAGCTACCATAAAGCATGCCTCAGTTGAAATTACTCCTGAAGTTTGTTACTGCAGATGGGTAACTCTTTGAGAGCTGGGATACTTTCTTTGGCCTAATTGATGCTGACAGCTAGCCTCATTCACATTTGGGTGAGGGACTCTTTAGCCACTGTTTAGTCAATGAAAATAGCCTTTTTGATTACCATCTAATTCAGGGTAGAAAGCTCTGAGTGTAGGGACAATAGACTTTGCACCACTGGGTGACCATAGCCAGAGAAACGAATGCCATTGAAGGCAAGTGTAGAGATGTCATTCACCAGGCCACTGTCAGGGACTGATCCTTTTGTCTCTCGGACTTGCGCAGCTCAGGCTACAAAAGTGCACCTGGAAAATCCCATAGGAAGCCCTCACTTTCTGCCTGAGTGGAAGCACCTCTGAAACACTCGGCTTTTTCTTAACATCCTTGAGATGTATGGACTCTTCTATATGCCAGGGGCACCAACCCAGTGAATAATTACAGCAGTGACATATTTGTGCCTTGTTCTCTGAATTCAGATTCAGGCTTACTGATGTGCAAGGCTGTAGGGAGGCGGCTGGGAGAGCTTGTGATTTGGGGTTTGTGGCAGGAGGGGCTTGAGAGGATGGGGATTGGATTAACAGGACCTCAGATTTTGGAAGTGTGGTCCCAAAGGACATAGCCCACAGCTGCGACTGAGTCACTCTGTCTTCTCTTGTGTAACCTAAACCTCAAAAGCTTCCTTTCTCGGGAAGACGGATTTTCCACACTCTGAATGGCTTGTGTAGAAGATGTTCTAAGAAGTGTCTCAGGGGGAGAATACAAACAAAAGATTCAGTAAAAAGACAGACATTCAGTGATACTCAGCAGGGCAGGACACTTGTTTGGAAGCAGAAAAGCGTCATTAAATATGGGTTTGTCAACTGCTAAGGAAGTAAGAAAGGGAAGTAACTGAGTCATGTGTGTTGAAGAAAAGGAGCCATGGCAAGTCACAGAGGATACAGAACAATTCAGTAACAGAACGGGGATGTTTTGCAGGAGAAAGAAATTATTTTGCTTGGAACGATGAGATGGGTAATAAAGTTTGAGGCAGAGAGGTGCTCGTCTGTTTTGGCAGCGAGTGTAAAACTGGTGCTGTTTCACTCCCACAAAGCTTCATCAGTATATACAAGCAAGCAATGCAGCTCATCGTCTGTATCACGAAATGGCTTCAGCTGGGTAGCTTTCCCACTTTGCTTTATAAATAAGCAGAAGCAACATAGGCCGTTCTACCTGCTGGAACCTCCTTAACTTCACCTACCTCCTGTTTCAGAAGTAAAATGAGTTTTCTTTCCCAAAAGCTCCGAGGTCACACAATAAGGGAGTATACTGACCTGTCACTCTTCAGCACTGAGCCAAACACCCACATAATTCCTGGAGAGAGCAGCGTACGCATGTATGGAACCCTTGGGGGCTGGCATGTGGAGTGGATGGTGCAAACCAGCAAGCAGAGAGCACTGGGTAGAATTACAATCTGACCTGAAAGGTACCTGGACGCTTTTTGCTGCTCTGGTTTTCTGCTGTGAGCCCCCTCCACTCTGCCAGTACTGTAGGTCCTTCCCTTTGGAAACAGAAAAAGCAAATATGTCTGTTTGTGATCTCCAGCCTGATTGGTAGAGCATCCTCCTGAGTGGCCCTGACTTCCACGAAGAAGTAGATGACAATGTTGAACAAGACACTGCCAGGGGTTTTGACCTCATCTTCAAATAACGTTGGCGACAAGTTTGAAAATTGATCTCCATCCCACCCAGGGCTATTGGCACCTGTGCACACCAGTGCCTGGCCACACTGTGCAATGCTGAGCAACTCAGTTCTGCTTATGCCTGTAGCCACTGCTGAGGCCAGTGGGACTGGCATCTGTGGACTCTGGCACCAAAGTCTGGAGGTGAACATCCATCCCCAGCATGTGTAGTTTCAAGTGGCCTCAGCTTCAAGGACATGGGTACCCCTGTCATCTTAAAATCATAGAATGGTTTAGGTTGGAAGGGACCTTAAAGATAGCATAGTTCCAACCCCTGCCAGGGGCAGGGACACCTCCCACTGGACTGGGTTGCTCAAAGCCCCATCCACCTGGCCTCGAACGCTTCCAGGGATGGGGCCTCTACAACTTCACTGGGCAACCTGTTCCAGTGTCTCATCACCCTTATAGTGAAAAATTTCTCCCAGATATCTAATCAAAATTTACCCTCTTCCAGTTTAAAACCATTACCCCTCATCCTAGCACTACACTCCCTCATAAGGAGTCTGTTCCTATCTCTCCTATAGGACCCCCTTAGGGACTGGAAGGCTGCTATAAGGTCTCCCTGGAGCCTTCTCCTTTACAGGCTGAACAACCCCAATTCTCTCAGCCCGTATTCATAGGAGGTGCTCCAGCCCTCTGATCATCTTCATGGCGTTTCTCTGGACCCACTCCAACAGGTCTATGTCCTTCTTATGTTGTGAACCCCAGAGCTGGACACAGTACTCCAGGTGGGGTCTCACCAGAGCAGAGTAGAGGGGCAATATCACCTCCCTTGACCCGCTAGCCATGCTTCTTTTGATGCAGCCCAGGATATGATTGGCTTTCTGGGCTGCAAGTGCACATTACCAGCTTATGTTGAGCTTCTCATCAACCAACACCCCCACGTGCTTCTCTGCAGGACTGCTCCCAATCCATTCTCTGCCCAGCCTGTATTTGTGCTTGGGATTGTCGTGACCCATGTGAAGGACCTTGCACTTGGCCTTGTTGAACTTCCTGAGGTTCACACAGGCCCACCTCTCAAGCCTGTCTATATCACTCTGGATGGCATCCCTTCCTTCCAGCATGTCAGCCACTCCACACAGCTTGGCGTCATTGGCAAACTTGCTGAGGGTTGTCGACACGGAAGGCTCGGACAATAACACAACAACCAATGTGATCAGTTTAATGCCAGTTTATTGCACAGATAGCTCAGTTATTATAGACGTTCTGATTCTGCATCACACGCCGACAATTCGCTGATTGGTTGCACGAGCTGTGCATGCGGTATGCAACATATTATAATTGGCTTAAAGCATCTGTCCACGCGGACAATCACCCCTCCTATACCCTGGGTGAAGTTCTGCATTTTGCACGCTGAGTTCAGCACACTTTCTCCTTCTTATTTGTCTCAGCATTTCTAACATCGCTACAATGTTTTCACATAGCCTTCAAACTAACAAAGCCTACGTAGTTGTTAGCAATTCTTCAGTGCTTGGAGTGTTCACAGGATGACCCCTTTTACTAAAAATCCTCCAACAGAGGGTGACCTCAGTCCCACTGTCCATGTTGTGAACAAAGACGTTAAACAGCACCAGTCCCAGTACAAACCCCTGAGGAGTGCCACTTGTCAGTGGTTGCTGCTTGGACATGAAAACATTGACCACAACACTTTGAGTGCATCCATACAGCCAGTTTCTTATCCACCAAGTTGTCCATCTGTCAAATCCACATCTCTCCAATTTAAAGACCAGGATGTTGTGCAGGACTGTGTCAAACCCTTTGCATGAGTCCAGGTAGATGATGTCTCTCCCTCTCTGATAACCTCCTTTTTCCAAATGGCAGCTTAATGACATGATGCAAGGCTCACATTCATAACTTTACTTATACTTCAGGAAGGTTAGCTTGGTTAATAAATGTTAATTGTTGTTTGGACTCCTCTGGTGTCATTTCACCTTAATTCTGACATCGGAAATCCGCATGAGTCACTCCAACCTTGGGACACGACAGGAAATCATACCACCCTACACATCTTCCCAAGTAGATTTTCACATCCTCTGTGAGCACCAGGTTACCTTAAGTACACTGTTACTTATTTACATGGATAGTCAGAGATGTAATGTACCCTACACCATCCCGCAGAAGCTGGATCCCTGTCCTGAGCATGCCCTCATGGGCATAGCTGACACTGTGACTTGGGTCTAAGTGTGGGGCTATACACACTGCAGAAAAAAGAAGGTCATATGCCTCCTACTACTTTTCCATGTGCCTATAGACTCCAGTGCCCAAGCACCAGGCAAGGTGTTTGCCTGGAACAGTAGCATGTGCTGTTCAATGACACTTTTTCCATATTCCCCAAGAAAAAGGCTTGCAGACCTGGGGAATAGACACAACACGAGAGGAGCCACTGAGTGCAATAGTGATGGAGGGTTTGAAGAATAACATTGTGGTTAGAGGCTGGGGAGGAAGGGAGATGGCTGGTACCATCAGAGAGCTCAACTCCTCTTGCCAGAAATGTCCCACAGGACTGTGCCCTGGCTGCTCAGAGTAAAGGTGATTGTGCACGCAGGCTCGCTGTTGTGGTCTGTGTCCCATTGCACAGCACCCTTGGCCTGTCCTCTGGCCACCCCAGCTGCAGACCCGCGCTCTGGCCCTGGCAGTATGTCTGCCTCTCCTCTGGTGGAGAGCTTGAGGAACCTGCCCGGCCTTTGCACACAGAGTTGGAGTGTGAGATGTGCTCAAGTGGGGAGAAGGCCACAGGGAAGTGCATGTGGGTAGGATCCAAAGTGCGCCCACATGCCAAGCAGCCCCATTGCAGGGGGGAGACGTGCACAAGGAGCAGTTGTCCTGCTGAAGGAGAACGCTTTCCCCACAGAAGAAGCTGGCACCAGCTGGGAATTCCTGGGAGGCAGATGCACCGCGATGGGAGGGTGACACCACCAACTGCAATTGTGCATTATCTTTCAGAGCAGTGGTTTATTTGAAACCTGTTTCCAACTGACCTGACAAATTCATTTCCAAGGCAACAACAGATGGCAGCAGACAGATGGCTCAGTAATTTCAAAGCCCCTCCAGAGAAAGGAAGTGTCACTATAAGCCTGCACTATCTTGACATTAGGAAAGAATGGCATCATAACATCTGCATTAGCTGAAAACAATGTTAGGAAGACCTGTTGTAGGCTGGATTTTTGTAGTTATTTTCATGGTCTCCACTGGCATAGCTCCATGATTCTCAAACCTTCTTTTTATCTCAAAATGGTATTTTGAGCCGACATTTAAATGCCTTATTGCATGACTGTAGATGTTTTCTCTGCACCATCTTGGTCAAACCACGTTGTTGCTTGATGCTTCAGTTCCTTGTCTGGAAAACACACATAAAAATCCTCCACTGCTTCTCATGCTTCCACCCACATGCTTCTCATGCACATACACGTGTGCACACTCCTTTCCCTTGAGTTATGCCTGTGAGCATCTTTACCCTCTGAAATTATCTCCCGGATGCAATACATTATGCACAATGCATACATGTCGCTGGGATGGGGACTGTGAGATGGTGTGCATCAGGATGGTTTTGAAGGAGCAGATTGAAAGCAAGCCTATGTTTGTGTTTTTGGACTTACCTCTGGGCTGATTTGCGCTAGAGGTAGTAGACACCTTGGAAGAATAATCTGTTGAATGAGTTTGTACATCAAAGGCATGGCTGCTGTCTAGCCAGATATTAAACCAGCCAAGCGGTTCTAAACATCTTCTACAAATTATCAGACAACCTTCTTATCCCAGCACAGTGAAGTGCTCATACCATGGGCTGTATGTAGTGAGGCCTCCAGTCCTCCTTGTAAATCTGTGTTGCCAGACCTCCCTCGTCTGACCAGTCTTGGCACTTGTCCTGTGCTTTTAGATGGCAGACTCCTTGGCAGACATATCTTCCATATTTTCCTTCTTTTCCTTTTCTTTTTTCTTTTTTTTTTCTTCTTTTTTTTTTCACAATGCTGGACTCTACTTTGGCTGGAACCTTACCACATGCCATAAAAAATGGTTGGAGGGCTGGATTCCTTTGCTACCAACTGATGAGTAAGGGGACCTCAACTTAGACCACTTTTGGATATCTTTGCCTTGCTTTATTGTTGGGGGGGATGTATTATTATCTTTTTAATTTTTTGTTTATTTATTTATTATTTTATTTATTTATTATTATATATATTATTTATGCTGGTAAGGGTGTGTTTTTCCTTGTTGCAGTTTTACTGCTACCTGTCCCTTCCCAAGATTGAACTGCCTCTTCTGATAGTTTTTTTCCATTTTCCTCTTCTCTTCGACATTTTGTTGCTGTAGCTTTTTGAAGGAGTTAAGTGTGTCCTCCCCTTCGCATTCTCATCACATATACAAGGCATATCAAATGCTAGAACCGATACATAAATAAAACATTATTTTGCTTTACTAGCAGTGACCTCTTCTTACTGAAGCCAGGTTGCATTCTTTCTCAGCTCTGACCTGTCCTCCAGAGTACGTGTAACTTTCTTGTCTTCTGAGAAGGTAATCAAACATGATCAAAAGGATTCAAAGGGCTGTCCCTGTCTTGTCACCTGGTGCACACCCATTAAGCAGAATCAGGAGAGGGGTGGCTTGTGGCACAGCGTAAATTCTGTTTGGGGGTGAAATGGAGCAATGAAGCCATGGGCATGGATAAGCATCTTATTTCTCTCAGCTCAGCTAAATCATAGCTCAACTCAGTGGAGCTATGTGCTTAGGAAGTTTTTGTAACTGAAAGGAGCATCAGACCAGTTTTCCTTATTCCAGGAAGCTTTGTCCCTCTGTACCGTTGTGGCTGTATTTCAGGCGTTAGGAGGCAGCTGGCTATCCGCAACTTCCCCTTCTCCTCTGCTAGTGAGACTAAGCTTGGCCACTCATAGCTGCTGGAGTTGCAGAGGAGGTATGGCTTCATCTGGTGGTGATGGGTCTATGCTGAGCTCAGGCCTAGAACTTCATTAGCATTTCAAAAGTAGGAAGAGTCGGGCGTGACAGCATGTGCGTGCTCTGCTGTCAGAGGGAAAGGTATAAAGGTACAGGCAAAATGGAGGTGAGAAGATCCTTATTGTTATTGAGTAGAAAATGGCCTTGGACACAGATGGAGAGAGCAAACAATGTGAGGTTTATTGTCCTGTGGGAAGATGCAAATGGAGTGAGGGAAGAAGCCGTCCTTAGGATGAAGCCCGCAAACACTGACATAACCTGAACAAAGCAAATGATGAGCTGAGGAGCAATAAATGGCAATGCTCATTGAAACTAGCAGGCAGAAAATAACCATACTGAACCTCAGCAGTTACTGAACTTCAGTTGTTTGCTGATCAGAAAACCCTTGGGTGGGTACTGCAATGCAGGACTCCCATACATAAAAGGGGAGACCACCCTGAAAGGGAGCATGACTAGTGTCTGTATGCAAAGATGGGTTTGGCACAGCTGTGACACAAAGGGGCAGAGCCATGCTGGGATGGAAATGACAGGCCACTGCAGCCCTACCGTAATGCGGAAGGGGGTTATATCTGCCTTTTGAGATACACAGGTCTGTGAAAACTCTGATTCTGCTTGCCACTGCAGAAAGGATATACCAACTTAGAAGGCTGGGATGCTGGCAGCAATGCCATTTTGTCCCCAGTTTTTACCAAAGTGTTCTTAGTGTCCTGTTACCTCTCATCTTTTCCCATCGGGACTCAGCAGTAAGAGCTATCCTGCTTACAGTATGTACCCTAAGATCAAGCAGGATCTTGGGGCTGATGGATGTTATCATGCACCTCTAGCAGAGAGCTGGGCTCAGGCCTACCACTGTTCATCCAAGGTTTTGATACTGGGCTGGTGGCTGGACGAGATGGGTGAGCTTCCACCGAGAGCAATGGTGTCTCCTACACAATGGCATCTGCCTTGCCAGTTGAAGGAGGGACCAATAAAAAGGTGTATGAGTAACTATGGGAGTGGGCACAAGCTACTGTAGATGGGAAAGACACCAGTCCTTGGGTGGAGTTAAATTCAAACCTAGAAGGACAGGGACTCCCACTCTTTGTGGACTGGGAGAAGGTCAGGGGAAAAAGTACATCAGCCTGACCTACTGGGAAACCAGCATTGCAAAAATTGCAGTCTCAGCTCCAGCAAACATTCAGCTGCCTCCACACAAGCCAAGAAATTAGAGAATTAACTGCTGGATCTCTCAGAAAGATTAGATTAAAACAGAGACATCCTGCAAATATTCGATAAAACCAAACGCAGGCCGTCAATGCAAATACAGTTTCCATCATCAGAAACAAAGCACGGTAGCCCAGTAACTGCTCCAAAGATGTTGGCAAAAATGATGCAGCTGAAGGCAGGTTATTTTTCTGAAATATGTTATTGATTTGTCCCCTGGAAATGAGATTTTCCACCAGAAGTCTACTTCCAGCCAGGACCCTTCCCCCAGCATAGAGGGAGCAGGTGCTCGTCTCAGCGGGAACCTGGCTGTGAGGGTAATTGAATAGTGCAGCAGAGCAGGTTTGGGATTTACCAGCACTCGAGGTCTTTAAAATGAGATTACGCAGTTCTTTAAAAAAAAATAAAAAAAAAATCTGTAATCTGGCCTCTAAGAAAAATGCCAATGCTTGATGAAATGTTTCTGGGTGTTTAACAGGCAAGCAGGCAGACCAAACGCATCGTCTCTGCTGCCCAGTGTGGTATTGGCAAGTATTGACCATGTTCTCAGACGCCTGATGATCACCACAAGTAGGAAAGGAAAATAACTCATGTCATATGTCACTCATGTTGTCCTAGTAAAAATTCCTTAGAAAAGGCTTTAAAGTTTCCAGTTGTGAAAGTCAGATGATCTGGACTTGATAAGACACTCCTCTGTACTTACAGAGGTTATCAATGGTCCTGCACACCGTCACACGAGATATGAGCTCTTTCCATTTGGGAAAGGGCAAGTAATTTTCGTTGTCCCCAGTTGGTGAAGGTGGCTTATTGGTCATGTGTTTTCAGTGTATGTGCAGAACTTGGCATGAGCCTTGTGCGTTTGCCCTTTATTTCTGATAAGCTGGGATCAGATAACTCACTGGAAGAGGAATTATCATGGTAGATGTTGGGGAATTTTTATGGTATCCCTCAGGGTGAATTAAACACATTTGTGCCTAAGTATAAAAGAAAAATTTAATGAACTATGCACGGGGGAGAGTCCTATGGCAACAAGCAGTTCTATGTCAAGTCTGCAAAGATGCCTCACAAGCGGATTCCTTATATACACTTGCACCAGCACCAACCCCAAGAGAGGTTGCATGGGGCACCTCAGCCCAGCTGTGGTCCATCCCCAAGTCCAGCTCTGCTGCCCAAAGGGGGCCCTTGGACTCCTGACCACTCCCATTCCAGGGTGGCTACAAGACAATGCTGAGGCTGTTTCTTATCTCCTCACCAAGGGAAATTTCACTGCCTTGCAAGGTGTGCTTCTGCCTCTGGCATTCCTGCTTCCAGCCAGTTTAACCCCTTCTTGTAGTTGGGCCTTCTTGCCCTCCGTGCCACACCATTCTTCGGTCAGAAACTACCACTGCTGAGCAGTTACAATTAGATTTTCCCTTTCATAGATCAAACTGGCTGATGAAGCGGGTTTGTGAGACTTAAAAAATATTCCTGAGCGGCATTTTAAATAGGGGGACAAAGACTCTGAACTGGGTTTTGGTCAAGAGAACAGCCAATGTATGCTTGTTTTGACCAGTACTGCTAAGGAGATGGGCTGAATCCATTCACAATTTCACAATTTGAGGCCTGCTTTGGAAAAGGGGATCCAAGGCCAGACTTTTGCAATTGTTTGGGAAGCACTAGTATGTGAAAATCAGCACATACACAGACCAGCTCTGACATGTCGTGTACCCCCACCTCTGACCCCCGTAGTGTAAAATGGCACTGACATAAGCCTCAGAGAGGGTGGCCTGAAAATGGTGTCCTAGTCCCCTGGGACATCACATCTTAACAATACCAGCATTCCTGCTACCCTTAACCTGGCTTTTCTCTGCTTAAACACTAGCACATGTTCCCATTTCCCCTGTAATTAATTAGCAAGATATAATTTATTCTCTGAAAGAAAACCAATCTTTCTCAGCCTGCTGTGCGCTTAGACAACTGTCAGGATCCTGAATAAATTTATACAATGACCGTGCTGAATTTTTAAATCCTTATGGAAAATAACCACTACAGTTTCTATGCGGGTGTGAGCGTCTATTAACTCAACATCTCCTCAAGGAAGATGGGAGCCGTTAGCCCTGAACAGGCACTGGACTTCCAGGAGGTGACAGACAGGCCTACTGGTGCCTTGCTGGCATCACGCATTTCTCTACCACCCTGCAGGCCAGGAAATTCTGCTATGGATCATGCTGTCTTGCACTGCCCAGGGCTGTAAGCTCATCCTCCCATGGGCAGCGGCAATGCAGCCCATGCTGCCCTCAGGCAAAGAACTGACCTGCAAGGAGTGGATCTGAAGAGCACAGGGCAGAGCCCTGCCCACGCAGCCATCCCCGTGGTACACAGAGGACAGTTGCCCCTACATGCCCATGTCTTCTTTACAGCTACACTGCTTTAAAAGCTGGTGCATCTTCATTCTTTCAAAGCTGTGGTATCCCTGTGTTGATCCGGGTTTGCTGTGCACTCATGCCAGTCTCCAGTCAAGGCCAGGGCTGATGGCTTCTAGGACCACCAAGCTCTTGTTCTGCAGGCTCAGTTGCCTGTGAGCTGCTGTCGCACTAACCACAAAAAATTCAGCGGAACAGGTGGTGCCATCTACTGGGAATCGAGATTTTTACTCCTGTTTGATGTAGAATCTAATCTAATGCCATCAGTCAGACTCCCTCCAGGCTTTATCTGGCATTTTTGCAGCAAGATGTTCACAGGCAGGAGGCAAAACCCTGCCCTTTTCCAGTTTTTCGAACTGGGTAAGAAAATATTCATCCTGCTGTGGCAGAGTGGAGATTAAATGCCCTGCAGCTGTGACAGACAGCTGCAGGGTGTAACGGAGGGCTGAAGCAGGGAAAAGAATTGAGCTTGCAAAAGCACTTTTAGAGAGATTTTCTGTTGTGTTTTTACCCGAGGTGTTTTCCAACAAGCTTAATGTAACAGCCTTATAAAACAGGGTATAATTTTGTCACTAATCTCTGCCTCAGTGCCTAAATTGTCTGAGGAGGAGAGAGCTCTGGAGCCTGGGGCGACACCCTTGGGAATTCACCAGTCCAAACACCTGGGATGTTGGATGTGGCTATAGTTTTTGTTATGAAACAGATTGCTTGAGGTTGCTCAGCAGCTCCTGTGTCCTTCTGAGCAGCAATTTCTCTCTGCTGTTTAATGACATACATTTTTTCTGGTCGGTAATACATATAGCCAAACATTGAGTCAGGCTTTGCTTCAGCAAAGTGCCATTTTTTCACATCCCTAGGTAGGAACTTTAACGAATCATTTGCTTCTGGCCTAAGTCTGTCCCCTTTTAATTCAGTGGGAGTTTAATCTCTGATTTCTATGGGAGAATTATGATGGATGCCCTAGAAAAATCCCTTCAGAACTATAACTTTCTCTCTTTGTAATGTTTGGAGGCTCCGTCTCTGCCTCCATGTATTGCTAACAGCTTTTGTTTAACAAGGAAGAATGCAATTAATTCCTGGTAGTTTAAATACTGTCTCCAGAAGTTATTTTTGATGAGCTAGTTGCAGTACTAGGGCTGCAGTCCTCTGTTTTGCTTTCCATAAAAAGTCGCAAATTCATCAGGTTGTCCAAGACACAGGAATTCATCAGGGCCATATAAATGCTTAAATGCCCTGCCAAATAGATGTGAGACATTTTCAGAACAAAAGATTAGTATATGGTTTAGATCCTGACTGGATCTGCAAGGCAGTTACAGCATGGAGGTGTGAAGGCGCACTCTAAACTCTAGTCTAGCAAACTTCTGTTGAAGTGAAATGCAGTTCTGTTAGCAGAGGGACCCGAGAGCAGCCCTTTCCAACATGCTCTGCTGTGACATGTTCCATGTCTCTTTGCCAGAACAGGACCTTGAAGCTGGATTTCCTCACTGACGGGCTCTTGTTTAAAGATAGACCTTTCACCCTTCTGCTCTCTGTTTTGCAGGGTTTGTTGGACTTTTTTTTAAATCCAGCTCTCTATACTTGCTGCTCTTACATGTGCCTGAAATAGGTCTCTGACATCAAAGAGGCTGTTTTTCGTTTGGGAAGGAAAAAGAATATTAAAAAACACCTTAAATTTCTTTGACCCTGTTGCGTGAAAGGGGCAAAGTGATTTTGGCAGAAAATAAACCCCCTTGTGTTCTAACGCTCCTCACCAAGGTGGGAGGCTAGGTGCAGCTTGGTTTAAATTCTGAGTGATGCCCAATGCAGCACTATCAGTCCAATCGCGTTTAATATATTGAACTGTTACGATTTGGATGCACTAATAGTGGACTGCACCTGCAGTCTAGTCGTGCTCATGAACTAGCACGGCCACTCTCCAGTCTTTGGTCGCGTTCAGTGAGGAACCGAAATGACTAGCTACTTAAACAGTGCAGTTTATTTAAACAACAGATACATAGGTTCTTAGGATTGCTGGCGATAAATACATTGCCTGCAAAGCACGTGCAAATGAAAGTATTGTTACATATACAAAACACGCAACAAAGTTATAAATGACACAGCCTGGCTATAAATGTAGGAAAGAGATTCTCTAGAGAAATTTCTAAGTTTCCCGAGAAAGCACTCGGTATAATCTAAGTCTTACCCAAAGGCGTCCCCATGAGGGGGAAGAAAGGCTCAGCCCGTCGACTGATCCCGGAAGTCAGTGATGGAATTCTTCGTGATGGTGTCTTCCCTGCATATCCCCGCTCTCTTGGGCTATCTTTGTACTACTTGTTATCTTCAAGGTGGAGTTTGAGTGACTTTAGTCATACATAGTTTTATTATGATTGGTGTAAAATTCTCTTGCTTCACAATTAAAGGTATAGTTTACGAGAAATTCAGGGCACAGACTCAAGGAGGAGTGGTCGCATCTTGGTGGCGGGTAGCCTTTGGGATGGAGGTGTGTTTTGGTATTATAATGACATTATAATGAGCAAAGTTTGCACAAAGGACAGCATTTCATCAAAATTTGACAAAATGTTGGCTCCGGGTAGCGAGCAGGCAGCTAATTGGCAGCTTATCTGTTTCATGGTACCATCCCGTTCCTGTATCTGCATGAGACAAGGCCACAGAATAATTATCTTCCGTCCCGTATCTCATGTAACTTCACAAGCATCGTGCAGAGAACTGCAGGTGTTGCATTTTTTTCGCATGCCAGACACAGCTGTTTTCTACCTCAGAAGCCTCTTGATTTTATACTTTTCTTTAACGTCTGAACAATGCTGTACTTTTGTATTTTTGGCCGATTTAGTAATTATTCCACAGACCCCAACAGGTTTTTTTTTCATTCTCTCTGAGACGAGTGTCACACATTCAACAGCCCAGATAAAAACTCAGCAGCCTCCTGGTCCGTAAATCCCAGTCTGTAAAAGTCTTGTGACTTTTTTACGTATAAGTGGGAGAAAAGCCCTTTCAAAATTTCTTACCTCAAAATCACAGCCTGAAACACTACTGTTTCTAGAAGAAGCCAAAAGCATCTGTAGGAAAATTGCCTTTGAATCTCTTTTGCAACTGTTTGATGTAAATGGCTGTTTAATAGGAAGAAGGCAATATTGTCCCGATTCCCATGCTCCCAGCCCGTTCAGAGATTTAAAGATTTTTATACCTGAGATTGGTGTTCCTCAAAAATACTGAGACTTGTAGCACCCCTCTTAGGAGGGCCCAAATGCATACTCCTGTGTGCATAAACCCCTTTAATGTTTTTCGTGTTCTTAATCCTTGACTTTGAGAGGGTTTAAGTGCCCCCTTAAAAGGAAGAACTGGGAAGGATTCTTGATTTGGAGAAGAAATGCAATGCTCCCAGCCTTAGCAAGTAGAAATATACTGCTTTTCTGAAAATCATGCGTAAGAGGGAGAGGGGACAGGGGCAAGGGAAAGTCAAGGGGGTGAGAAGGCCGGGGACGGCAAGTAGGGACGTGACAAAATTATTTCCTGGTTAACCATGATATCAGTCTGTGTGGCACGAAGCCTCTTAAGATAGAATTTTAAGTGAAAACATGTCTGAATAATTTGTGTGCTTTCTTTCAAGAGGGTAAGTAGTTTCAGAAAAAAAATGCTTTTTTTTTTTTTCTGCTAGAAGTGGTTTATTTCCAAATTGGGAGGCCTGATGTCATTCTTGTTTACATAGCTTTCACATTCATGAAAATAGTTTCACTGGCTCTAACGAAGTTGCTCCTGATTTGCACCAGAGTCCAGCATCCCACCCTAAGGTGGGTTAAGAAGTCTTAGAGGGAAGGAGCGGGAGGGAGCCCAGCGCCAAACAAGAATGTCCCCACAGGCTTCAGAGCTGGAGCTTGAAGCAATGTAAAGCATATGTCATACCCCTTGCCCTGTGAGCCAGTGACCTCAGAAACTCCAGTTTATACACCTTCACCCTTCGTTTACTAAAAGGAAAGGGAAAAGTGTCATGGTACATTAACACGAAGGCCGTGCATGCAAGTGCTCCAGGGAGATTTATAACCATGGAGCTTTCTTTACAAATAGCCCTTGAAATAGTGCTTTGGGAGGGGAGAAGTCAAACTCTCATTTAGTACCAGATGGAACAAGCAGCTGAGATTCTTTTTTTTCTCCTCTTTTTGTGAACTGAGGAGAGAAGAGCTGGACTTGTCTGGCTTGCCTCACCAAGGCAGTGGTAGTACTTACCTGCTAGCATTGGTTTATTCCTATGTATCCCTGAAGGATTTGCTGGGGACAGAGGGGCGTATTTCCTCCTCCTTCCCCTCTGTGAGGAACAATTTTTACTAAATGTTGCTGGAGGGTAGTGGATCAGCTCTGAAAAACATGGTACAGGGTATTAGGAGCAATGGAGAGGCTTGTACTGGTTTTGAGGGCTTTTGGGACAAGTACCTAATTCAGCCCAGTACAGGCTGAATTTTCGTGTGTGTTGAAGCCCTGCCATGTGGCAGGCAACAGTGCTTTTCAGCATCAGACTGGTTATAAGAATGTGCTAACAAAGCCCTTGTGCCCTAACTCAAACGAACGATTGACTCTGCGTCTCCCCGGGCCATGCGGACCATACGCCTTTGCCAGCTAGTGCTGCCTGCTCTGGGATCACAGTACTCATCTCCCTTACCTTTCCTGACACTGCCTGAGATGTGACTTTTGATGCTGCTTTCATGAAGACTTTTGCTGAAAGTGGCCTCATTGGAGAGTGAGCTCCACTCTGCCATGCATAGGGGTCACCAGGAGCTGCTTACACATGCACAGGCCAGGCTTTTTGCACAGGACCCTCCTCATGTGGTGGCACAAGGGGTATCAAGCGGAAACCTGAGTGAGTGCATGACCCTCTGTTTCAACAACATGCTTTGTCATGGCAAATGATGGCAGCGGTTGTACACACTCAGTCCTGCTGCTGACTTTGGGGGGCACCTGTGTCCTCTCTGACAATTGTCTGTAATTCGCTCACTGCTGGCACCACTTTGTGGTGAAGAAAGAGTGCAACAACAACAACATAAGCGCTATATTTAAGTTGTACAGAAAAGGACATGCAGGACTTGTGCGATCACAGGAGCAGTAGTCTGAGAGTAATATAATACACACCTCGGAAGTGTTCCCCATTCAGCTGGTGAGTAACTCTACATACTGGATATGTTACAACAGAGGGGAAGGGAGACTGGTGACCTGCTGTCCTTCCCCAAGTACACTTTCCTGGAACCAGAAACACCACTCAGCAAGCCTACGTGAAGCTGTGTCAGGCTAGCAACATTTCCATGCTGTATCAGTAAATTACGCTGTGCCTTCTGGTACCTCTGCACAGTAAGTATTTGCATAATTTAAAGAGAAGTGGGGACATCCCAGCCTAAACCCTTCCCTGCCCCTTCTTCTCCACATGACGTCTTTTGATGGAACCCTGCGCAGTCCTGCCAATTCCCCATTTAGCCATGCTCAGAGCACTCTGGAGACCCTGACATGTGATTGCTGGCAGGACTGGGTGAGCTAGGCACCTTGGAAACTGAAATTCAAGTTAGTGGCATCATGGGACCAATTTGTAAGTACTATGTTCAGGTAGCAAATAAGCCTTGTTTCAAATGCAGTGGCTTATGGTCTCCTTTGACTGTGAACATGCCTGGCTATGAAACTCCAACTTCATGTGAAGCCTCTCTTCTTCCGCTGAGTGCTCGGTCCTGTTCCCCTGTAGCTGTCCCCATACACTAATATCTCCACCACCTCCTCCATCTTCAGGCCAACTGGTGGTCTGAGTGCTTGGTCCTGTCCCCCTGTAGCTGTCCCCATACACTAATATCTCCGCCACCTCCTCCATCTTCAGGCCAACTGGTGGTCCTTCATGTCCTCTAGTGTTGCTGTGGGCAAGGGGGAGCTACACACAGCTGTAAAGATGTAGTAACTCTCTCTCATAACTGCAGAATTACTTCAAGAATCTTTCCTATCCTTTTTTTTTGGTAGTGAGGGCTGTTGCCAGTGCGCTGATGGCACTGTGAATGGCCCAGGCTCCTGACACATCCCATGCTTCCTTTCTGCAGCTACTACTGCCTGCAGCACCTCCATCTTCTGGGAAAGAGTTTCCCTGTGCACAGTCTGTGTCTTAAACAGGGCAAAACAGTTGCTTGCCCAGGTTCCCTTGCTCTCCTCACATGGTGTTTAGCAGCCAAGACCGGTTGTAGGAGTCCTGAGGAACCCAGTGATGTTAGACTGTAGTATCATGGGGTCAGGCTCCCAGTGCTGCATCACCAAAGCAGTGGCATCCGTGTTTAGCTTTTCAGCCCATGAAAACCCTTGTTGGCTGCTCTGCTTACTTAAGGATTGCAGCAAACAAGGGCCAAAGCAGGGTAAAGCCAAAGGGCTTTTCTGATCTGATAGTTAAAAAGTGTCCATTTCCCTTTGGGGATGACAGCTCCATGCCTACAGACTGATTCATGCCATCAACCTCTCTGCTACCAGGTACAATTGGGAAATGGATCTGCTTTAACTCTTACTGTGGAGGTGACACCCTCTCAGACACTAAACCCTATCACAGGACTTCCACAGAGGCCTGCGAAAGGGGTGCAGGCTAAAAGGACCTGGTGGGGACAATCCTGCAGGGATACACTGTCTTGAGATTTGTCAAGCTGAGAGCACCGCACAGTATGCACGTGGGCTTGGTTTTTTCATCTCCTGCTCTGAGATCATAGGTGTGTGTATGGAAACCAGAGGGACTAAGAAAACCCCTCCTATTTTAAGGCCCTTCTTATTTCACTCTGGTCCCACAGGACTTTGCTCCCTCAAGTACTTTTTGTGGTGTTTATTTCTGTGGGTACTTTGTCACAGGCCTTACTTGAAAAGGGGCCTCTAAATGGAATTGCTTGAAAAGAATCAAGTGGTGGAGACCTGGTTGCTCATCGCCCTGTATTGAGTATGTTCCATAAGGAAGGAGTTTGAGTGCTTTAGCTTGTCCTCTGGGACATCTTTGTGATAAACAGGTGAAGTCTGATAGTCAACAAGTGTTTGCAAATGCTATTTAGAAGTGCAGGAAAAAGAGATCAGATGACTTGATCCTTGCCAAAATGAGATTACTCAACAGTTCTCTGAAATTATTTAATTTCTACATGGCAGCACGAATGCAGGTTGTGCAGGGCTGAAGATTAGCTTCTCTTCAGCAGATAGTGGCCTTTGGATATGCCTGATTGTTATCAGGAAGGGCAGGTTTGTCTTTGTAACTGTCTGAAATGGATGTACTGCATGTTTGAAGGAGAAAGGGCATGACGGATCACTTCTCTGAATGACACAGTAGTTATTTCAGTGAGGACCAATGCTGCCTGCTTTTGACCCTTGCAAACCAGGAAGGGCAAGAGTTGAATCTACATCTTTCTGAGTCTGCTGTGTGAGTGTTGTGGGCACAGGGAAGGCCAGCAGCCTACCACTCGGAGAGCACAAACGGTGTAGGAGACATGCTGTTTGAGCTCCTGAGACAGTCCCCATCCCCACAGCTAGTTAGAATCACTGTTACCTGCCACAGACAAGTTCTGATGTGGTTTTTCTACCTTCAGAAGTTTTTTTTTATTTTAATAGCTCCCATGGAGTTAAATAGGACTTTGCATATTTAGTCTACATATTGTCTTCCCAAGCCCAGAGTCACATAGCTGTTGGTGACAACCACAGTTTTCATAAAGCAGGCACTGATAACAACTGTGATCACAAAGAAGAATGTGAAAACTGGTTTCATCAAGCACTCAAAACCACATAAAACAAATTCCACCTCCTTTTATTTTTCTATCCGATATTTTCAGGCCCGTCCTATGATTTTTTCAGGAACCAGAACCGATGGTGCAGATATTGTCAAAGTTAAGCTAAAGAGTTTAGTGCTTTTAGTACTGCTGCCAGGCTGGCGGTGTGTGTCACCCCAGCTGCAGCCCTGAGTGTAGCTGCCCCTTGACTACACAGGCCCTTGGACATGCTCTCCCAAGGGCTGGTTGAATCTGCTCACTGAATGAAGAAGCCAGTTTAGCAGTTGTCACTGATTTCAAACACAGCCCTCAGTGCTGGCAATAGTCAAAGGTGCTTTTTTGAACAGGTAAAACAAAGTTCCTCATGCTTCAGAAATGGCTTCAGGGATTTTTGTTTCAAAGGAGCACCACCTACAATGCAGCTACTTGCAAAACCCCACCATCCTAGCTGAGAGTCCCACTTTGCCTTCCATAGGAGACTGCTGCTGTGGCTGACCAAGAGTAAAAAGTATAAATCTATTTGCAGTGGATGGAGAAATTTCTTTCTTCTTGCAACATCTTTAAATGATCAGCATCAGGATTCTGGCTGATTCCTGGATAGCTAGCAAATCCAAGTAGAAACATCTGTGTGTCAGATATGCATTGCTGCTGATCCATCTGCAAAACACATCAGATGTCAGTTGATAGACTTGCACTTGATCAGGCTGGGTAACCAACCAGTAGGAAAAGAGAAACTACATAGCACAGTGAGAGTTGTTGCCCCTCACCCCTCCTTCTTTTTAGCTCTACATTTTTGTTCCTCTGTTCATGTTTTTGCAGTGGTTCTTTTTGCATGGTGCAGTTATGGTGTTGAATATGGATAGGAGAGTGAAAGCCCACATTTCTAAAAGGCGGTAACACAGCTGTCCCTGGCAAAAAGAAGTGTATCCGTGATTACCAACACCAAAAGCATAAATGAAGCATGTAATAAAATCTTCCAGAAACTGCCTTGGGATCTCACCAGGAGTACTGGGGACATTTTTGGCTGTGTTTCTGTAACAGAGATTTGAACACTTTTGGGTGTCTTCTCCTTTGGCTTTTAAATCACGTTGAATCAAATATAGTTGTGGTACCAGAGTTGGTTGTTTGAAACTGAAGTCATATTGTCTGTCTTGCTAATCCCTGATTGCATTTACGCTGGGCACCCCCACTCCTAATTGCTTTCTACTGTCCACTGCCCTGGGTGACATGCATGTGTCCATGGTGCAGTCTTCATCAGAAATACTCTTGCTCTTCTGGCTGCTTCTTTAGTGACCTCTGGAAGTGCAGATGTGCATGATGATGATGAAGAAGACTCTCTTTTTTAGCTTTTTTAATGTGATGTGCATGCTGGTGTGGCCTGGACCTGGGGCTTGTCTCTGCCCTTCCAGCAATTAGTGAAGGATTCAGCCATTCTCACTTCAGTAGCAGGTCTCCTAACAGTGCCTGAGACGACAAAATAAAAATCTGTCTCGCTTACTTACCTCTACGCTGCTTCTGCATCACCGTGGGAAGTGATAACAGCACGTTGTTGTGAGGTTTTCAGGCAGATGTGATCACCCAGCCATGATACAAGCAGCAGGTAGTAAGTTAGAAGGTGACAGCTTTATTCAGACATCTTTCTGACTCTAACTGCTGTTGATGCACCACATCTGGAAAGCCAGCAACCAAATCCTCTGCTGAGATCCTGTCACGCTCTAGTTCCTTATGCTGCTCTGAGAGCAATGGCAATGGAGTCTTTCTACACAGACAATATTGCTAAAACCCCAGCATTTCTGAGGCAGAGAGAGATAAAAGCTTGCTTTAACAGCTTTGTGGCACTCTGTGGCTATTATAGCTGACAGAGGGGATCTGCCACACAGTTTAAAATCAGAGCCATCACCCCTTTAATGAACTTCCCTCTGCAGCTCAGGGATAGTTTGTTAGCACAGTACTTCAAACTTCCCAGTATGACTGTGATGTCTGGGTAAGTGCTTTGCAGACTGCCTTTTAATCCTGAGAGAAGCAGAGCAGTCATTCAGCAGCTGGCTGGCCTAGCAGATGAATCCCGTCTTCTCTAGGCATCCCCTGCATGAGATCACAGGTTCCTACATGGGAAAGGAAACCTCATCAAAGGCTGTATCTCAGGTAAGTGTGCATGAGCTGTTTGATTTGTATCGTGCCAGCTGGAGGAAGAAATCTCCTTTGGAGAAAAGGTCTTTCTGTATCAAAAAACAACAACAACACAAAACCAAAAAAAAACCAAACCAAACCACACCAAAAAAACAAACCAAAAAAACCCAAACCAAAACAAACACACACACACAAAAACCCAAACAAACAAAAAAATCCCAACAGAAAAACACAAATGGGGAGAAATGCATGGATCTCTTCAACGTGTATAAAAACCTGAAGGGAGGGTGTAAGTGAGCTGGAGCTGGTCTCTTTTCAGTGGTGCCCAATTACAGGACAAGAAGCAATGCAATGAGCACAAACTGAAACACAGGAGGTTCCCTCTGAACATCAGGAAACATTTTTTCCCAGTGAGGGTGACCAAGCACTGGCATGAGTTGTCTAGAGAGGTGGTGGATTTCCATCCTTGGAGATATTCAAAAGCCCTCCAGACACAGTCCTGGACAACTGGCTGTAAGTGTCTCTGCTGGACCAGGGGAGTTGGACCAGATGACCTCCAGAGGTCCTTCCAACTTCAGCCAGTCTGTGACTCCGTGACAGTGAGTGAGGGGACCTCTTCAGACCAGTGTGCTGTGAGCATGCTCCTCACCCAGGTACTGGGAGCAGAGTCTACCAGCTCAGTGGCACATGGCAGGGAAATGCCATAGCCATGATACTGTGTTGGTAGTCGTGCTTACTCCTGTGCAGCTCCTCTCTGCTAGAGCCATGGAAGCACTACTCAGTGCTTAACAACTACTCACATTTAACAACCATGGAAAAATGAGGTGCTGAAATGTTGACATGGGGTCGTCTAGGTCTAAGACATCTTCACAGGCCAATGCACTAGGCAATATCACTTAGTGCACTGTTTTGTAATGTGCTCCTTGGGAACAAAGAAGCAATGCATTCCAGCATTTTCTCCCAGAAAAACTCTGAGACATCTTTTTGCTTCTACCCTTTACACCTGGCGACAGTTTGACTGGCACCTGACAAAGGTGAGATTGCTGAAAGCCTGCCCAGCTCAGATCTAATTAATGACATAAAAGTAGAAGAGGAAGAGAACTGGAAATGCTCCTGAATAATCAGCAGTAGTAACAACCTGTTACAATCTATTAAACTTGAAACAGCAAAGATTCGGTCAGTTTTGTTTCAGAAGTAATTCTGTGGTATAAACAAAATAAGAAGCCAGCAAGAATATTTCCCTTCCACCATGTGGGAGAAATGTGCTTGAGGTGCTTGCAGCCTGCTGGTAGCAAACAGCAGTGCAATGGACTGGATGAATTTTGAAATGATGTCTCTAACTGACCTAAAGAATAAGTAATGATAAATTGTCCAGCAACTGGCTAGGTGGAAATAACAAATGGAAGATTGTAATCCAGGCCTCAGAGTTGTCTCTCACTGTACTTCATTTGGGGGGAATTTTTGGAGGCCAGACCAAAAAAAAAAAGTCCCTAATGTTGAATGATTTGTTGTCTTAATGTACTGATAGACATAGGGCCAATTTTCCAGTGCCTTTCTGGTCTAAATCCTACTCACTGTTTTGAGCATGCAGCACCGAAAATGAAGAACATTACTGCTAAGACAGTTTGCTGCTTGTGGAAATCAACCTTGTCTCTGTGAGAGCTTTTGGGATCTTCTCCAGCAACAATAATATACTTTTGAGGAAGAACACAGACACTGGGAAGAACAGTGCAAAGCAACTAAAGACATGGAGTTTCTGAAGCTGATCCAAAAGTGAATTTGGCCTCAGAGCACATGTTACATGAGGCATCAATGCCATTTTGGAGGGATCTTCTCCCTTCTGCCACAGCTTCTGGGATTCTGGTGCCAGGGTCAACCTAGCCTGTGCATAACCAGTTGCATAACAAGATGCTACCTGAGATCCTTTGTTCTCACTGTTGGTATTTACAGACTACCTTTAAGATAGCCATGCCCCAGAGTTAGCAGAGGCTTTATGGCTAGAAGACATGCAAATGTGCATATGGAGCAGTGTGGTGACTTTGGCTGAAGAAATGCCCTCTTACTGCTGAGCTGACCACTGCAGTATGGATGTCCCATGTCTCCAGTGGTTTTGGCAGTGACTGATCTCAGGGCAGGGGGGCATAAATAACGGTCTAAATTTGCTTTAAGTATGCGTTCTCTGAACTGGGCCCACGGATGGTAAAAGGTTCTCTGCTCAGCAGTGAAATCTAGCTTCAGAGAAAGTGAGCATGAAATCTACAAGCAGCTCTGCACAAGGTCTCAACTGAATGAAAAGGCATCCAGAGATCCACAATCCTTTTTTTTTCAGCAGTCATCAGAGAAAAGGAGCTGGTAGGCAGAGAGGAGCAGCCTTCTGTCCTCAAGGACTTTGAAAGCAGCAGTTTTCTTCAGCTCCTTTGGGAACAGACCCAGGAAAACCAGAAACAGATAGGGATCTACCTGCCTTCCACTACTCCAGTGCACAATGTGCCGTGAAGAGCTGAGGAAATGCAATTGCCCTTAGATTTCCAATAGCATTGACCCATCTTGCAGGATGGAGAAGTGATGTGCCTTCAGAGGCAGAAACTAATTCACCTGGAAAAGTAGGCATAACACAGCCAGAATACTGAATGTAGCAGTGGGAATTTCTGTGTGAAGGAACAGAAGGATGTTTAAATCAGACTAAAAGCATTTACTTTCCTGGATTTACTCTTGTTTTATTTAAGCCAAGCAAAATCAGCTTTCTAAGACTGAGTTGCCCTCATGTTATTTGTGTAATCAGTTTAAGAAGACATTTTAATGTAAGTTGAAGCTAGTCTGTTTGGGAGAAGGATTTCAATACAGATTTGAATCAGGCAGTAATTCAGCAATATTGATTTCAAGTGCAATATTTGCAGGGAGAGGTGATCTCTTCTGTCACATCTGGTGATGCATCTAGGGTAAAAGGCAAATGTTTAGGTGCATAGGCTTTTGAGCTAGTTAGCTGAATAAACGTGGGTTGTTTAGTGGAACTTAAGAGGAAATCAGTACAGAGAGTTTCTGTATATTTCTTACTATCAGCTGTAACTGGAACATTCTCTCTTGTTAATATTTTAGTGAGTTTACTATAGAAACAATAAGTTATCATATTTCTGGAGAAGCTGGCGAATCATGGCATAGACAAGTATACTCTTCACTGGGTTAAAAACTGGCTGGATGCCTGTGCCCAGAGAGTTGTGATTAAGGGGGTGAAATCTTTTTGGCGGCCTGTCACCAGTGGTGTTCCTCAGGGCTCAATTTTGGGGCCAGTTTTGTTTAATATCTTTATCAATGATCTGGATGAGAGGATTGAATGAACCCTCAGTAAATTTGCAGACGACACCAAACTAGGTGGGAGTGTTGATCTGCTTGAGGGTAGGAAGGCTCTACAGAGGGACCTGGACAGGTTGGATCAATGAACCAAGGCCAACTGTATAGGGTTTAGTAGGGCCAAGTGCTGAGTCCTGCATTTCGGTCACAACAATCCCAAGCAACGCTACAGGCTTGGGGAAGAGTGGCTGGAAAGCTGCCCAGCAGAAAAGGACCTGGGGGTGCTGGTGGACGGCCAGCTTGACATGAGCCAGCAGTGTGCCCAGGTGGCCAGGAGGGCCAACAGCATTCTGGCTTGTATTGGGAATGGTGTGGCCAGCAGGAGTAGAGAGGTGATCGTGCCTCTGTACTCGGCACTGGTGAGGCCTCACCTTGAGTACTGTGTTCGGTTCTGGGCCCCTCTGTACAAGAGGAACATTGAAGCACTGGAGCATGTCCAGAGGAGAGCTACCAGGCTGGTGAGGGGTCTGGAGACCAGGTCATATGAGGAGAGGCTGAGGGAGCTGGGCATGTTTAGTTTGGAGAAGAGGAGGCTGAGGGGAGACCTCATTGCCCTCTACAACTGCCTGAAAGGAGGTTGTAGAGAGGTGGGTGTTGGCCTCTTCTCCCAAGTGAATAATGACAGGACCAGAAGAAATGGTCTGAAGTTGTGGCAGGGGAGGTTTAGATTAGATGTTAGGAAGAATTACTTTACTGAAAGAGTGGTCAGGCACTGGAACAGCCTGCCCAGGGAGGCGGTTGAGTCACCACCCCTAGAGATATTTAAGAAACGTGTAGATTTGGCACTTCAGGGCATGCTCTAGTGACAGAGATTGTAGGGGGTTTTGTGTATGTGTATGGTTGGACTCAATGATCTCAAAGGTCCTTTTCAACCATGAAGATTCTATGATTCTATATAAACGGAGACAGGTCTTGGATCCAATCCTAAAACTCCAAGGAAACGTTCCCATCCTTTCTGTCAGGCTCCCCAGTTTTGAGGGCAGCTTGTCTCTGTTTGGTCTGTAAGGCACCTACCGTAAGAAAGTCTTAGTCCTAAACTCTTGGTTCTGCTTTTGCCAAGACTGAATTATAACGCTTCTGATGGTGGTGGGTGCCATAGGTGTATCAGCACACTTGATTGCAATGCTGTACCTTGGGGCAATTTTAATCCTCATTCACCATGTCTTCATGACCTTGGCTACCAAAGCAAAGCATGGATCACAGAGGCAGGTTCAGAAATAGCATAGTTGCTTCAGCACAGTGACACATGGACACACCACACAACCTGGTCCCTGCATAGGCTGCAGTATTGAGCTTTGCAGTTCTACCAGCCTTTGAACTAACTTTGTTATCTCAGCACAACATTACATGTAATAGCATATTCATCCCACTGTGTATCAAGGACCCTAAACTCCTGTAGCTTTCAAGCAAACTTGAGCATCAGTGTGTGGAGCTGCATCCCTCAACTTTTCTGAAAACACAAACTGCAAATATATGATCTGATTTCTTTCACAGGGTGTTCTCTGTTGGTTAGAGCAAGGTGACCAATTCAAAAGCTCATTAGACTGTCGTGAGCAGGCACATCAGGTAGCCTGCAAATGCTCATTGCTTCAGCTTTTCACTATCTGCAACAAGACCTGCCTTCAGAATCCAGAACGGGTGTGTGAGGAAAGATGGGTGGGCTAAGTTATTGTGAAAATGCTTCTGGAGACCAGAGCCTTTTCTAGAGTGAGCAGGCACTGTCTTACTGTGAGCAGACAAGGGGCAAACCCATGCTAAGTCTCCGTCCCTACATTGCAAATTTTCTTGAAGGGGATCAGAGAGATGAGGCCCATAGAAATCTGCTGGAGTCCGGCAAGAAACTGACCTCTGTGTAGGGTCTGGTTAGTGAGAAGGGTGCATTAAAAACAGCAGGACTTGGCCCACAGGCAGGAAGTGACAAGGTATAATTCTGTCCCCAAGAGCAATGGGGAGAATCCCAGGAAGCAGGGATTAAATTATCCTGTTTCCTTCACTGGGAACTGGCCAAGGATTAACACCCCTGTTTGCTTAGGAGACATCCTGCAGTGCTTTTAATATCTGCAAGGGCCCACACGCTGCTGCTGTCTCATGGAAATGCACCGAAAGAGCACTTCTAAGCAAACGCCAGGAATCAACACGGGCCCAGGCTTTGCAGGAAAAACAAATGCCTGAGGGTGTCTCTGTAATTTATGGGGCCTCAGGGACACCATTGATGAGGAAGTGCGATCTCCTCCCTGCGTTTAGGGTTACAGCCTGCAGGCCATTTTTAGAACCGGCTAGGAGCTTGCCCTGTGCCAGCACAGGAAGAACATGTCCTGGCGAAACCGAGCCTCGTCATGGTCTCCACTCCAGGCATATTAGGGGCTCCTGATGAGCAAGTGGAGGGAGATTCCTTGAAGGATGATTTTTATCACAGCCCTGGAATTTTTACCGCTGAATTAGCCCTTGTGTTTCTAACTTCACCACCTTGCCAATGAATTCATCACGGGGGATACAGAGTCACTTTTTGCTATTCTGACACACCTAGGATTCATGAACAAAACCAGAGTGGTGGCATCTTTCCTGCTCCCTTCCCAAGACATTGGCCTCACCCTCCATGCCCTACCTGCCACCCCCCATCAGAGGTCTATCTTTTAAGTGATGATGTTTTTTAAAAGTTATTATCTTAGATGGAAAAGTTGATTTGATGTAAGCATATGGTAAAGAAAACCCCTTCCATACATAACTGATGCTCCAGTATCCACTGTGGTTTAGTCAGTCTGCAGATAAACCCTACCAGTGAGTAGTCACTTCAGGGGACCCAAAGCAGACAACCCAGGACTAGAAGTGATTTTGCAGTGTGTGCAAGGCACTGAGCTGAAATTCACAAACCCTGCCAGGCCTGAGTTGGCATTCTGGCAGTACTGCCAGGCAGGATAAAGGAGCAAGAGGTTGGAAGAAGGAAGTCCTTATTAGCAGAGCGTCTTGGGGGTGTGCTAAGTGCAAACAGGCAGAAAACTTCTTCTTTGCCAGATAGGTCCATGAAAGCCATCACGTGAGTGATGAGAAGGATAACAAGGCAATGCAGAGACTGAAGGAGGAGCAGATGCAGCAAGGCTGCTGAACTGGTGTGCACAGCAGTCAGGGGGTAAAAGAGGTGGTGAACAAAGCCATGTTCTGCTGCCACAGATTTTGTGACGCACAGAAAAATTATTGCTCCCTGGTCCCAAAATGCAGGATGGGTATGTTGGGCTCTTTCCCCTTTCCACATTAGGAACTGAAATTCTGCAAAGGTGCATTTGCCTGGATTCTTATTCAGGCAAAAGCCATATACAGGCTGGAATAGGGAACTAGCCTGGATGGTTCCCTGCTCCAGCTTGTACATGGCTTTTAGAGGCCCAACTTGTCAGGATAGGTAATGAAAATATTGTTCAGTTTTAACAAGTTATTCATAGTCAAACATTTGGATGAAATGAAGCAACCTCTTCCTGCCCTCACTTCCCCATTTATCTGATCTTCTGACTTGAGAATGACCAGAATATATAGAATCATAGAATCATAGAATCATTTAGGTTGGAAAAGACCCTTGGGATCATCGAGTCCAACCATCAGCTCCACTCTACAAAGTTCTCCCTTACACCATATTCCCTAACACCACATCTAAACGACCCTTAAACACATTCAGGGATGGTGACTCCACCACCTCCCTGGGCAGCCTATTCCAGTGTCTGACCACTCTTTCTGTGAAGAATTTTTTCCTAATGTCCAGCCTAAACCTATCCTGCTGCAGCTTGAAGCCATTCCCTCTTGTTCTATCGCTAATTACCTGTGAGAAGAGACCAGCACCAACCTCTCTACAATGTCAAGTAGTTGTAGAGAGTGATGAGGTCTCCCCTCAGCCTCCTCTTCCTCAAACTGAACAGTCCCAGCTCCTTCAATCGCTCCTCATAAGATTTATTCTCCAGGCCCTTCACCAGCTTCGTTGCCCTCCTCTGCACTCACTCCAGCACCTCAATATCTCTCTTGTATTGAGGTGCCCAAAACCGGACACAATACTCAAGGGGTGGCCTCACCAGTGTTGAGTACAGGGGGACAATCACCTCCCTGCTTCTGCTGGTCACACTATTTCTAATACAAGTCAGGATGCCATTGGCCCTTTTGGCCACCTGGGCACACTGCTGGCTCATGTTCAGCTGCTTGTCAATTAGAACCCCCAGGTCCCTTTCTGCCAGGCAGCTCTCCAGCCACACTTCCCCAAGCCTGTAGCGATGCATGGGGTTGTCGTGGGCCAAGTGCAGGACCTGGCACTTGGCCTTGTTGAAGCTCATACCATTAGCATTGGCCCATCAGCCCAATCTATCCAAGTCTCTCTGTAGACCTTCCCTATCCTCATGCAGATCAACACCCCTGCTTAGCTTCGTGTCATCCGCAAACTTACTGATGATACGCTCAATGTCCTTATCAAGGTCATCAATAAAGACATTAAACAGAAATGGTCCCAACACTGAGCCCTGCGGGTCACCACTTGTGACCGGCCGCCAGCTGGATTTAACTCCATTGACCACCACTCTTTGGGACCGCCCATCCAGCCAGTGGTTGACCCAGCAGATCGTATGCTCATCCAGGCCATGAGCCGCCAGTTTTTCCACGATAATTCTATGGGGGACAGTGTCAAATGCTTTTCGAAAGTCTAGGTAGACAATGTCCACAGCCTTTCCCTCATCCAATAATCAGGTCATCTTGTCATAGAAGGAAATCAGGTTCATCAGGCAGGATCTGCCTTTCATAAACCCATGCTGACTAGGCCTGATCCCCTGCTTGTCCATTATATGACTTGTAATGGCACTCAAGATGATCTGCTCCATGATCTTCCCTGCTACCGAGGTCAGACTGACAAGTCTATAGTTTCCCGGATCCTCCTTTCTGCCTTTTTTGTAGACGGCTGCTACATTTGCTACCCTCCAGTCCATTGGGACCTCCCCAGTTAGCCATGACTTCAGGTAGATAATGGAAAGTGGCTTGGCGAGCACGTCTGCCAACTCTTTCAGCACTCTTGGATGTAACCCATCCGGTCCCATAGACTTGTGCGCATCCAAGTGGCGTAGCAGGTCACAGATCACTTCCTCTTTAATTGTGAATGACCTCATTCAGCTTCCCCTCCCTGTCTCCTAGCTCACGAGGCTGGGTGCCCAGGGAACAGTTAGTTCCACTGCTAAAGACTGAGGCAAAGTAGGCATTGAGCACCTCAGCCTTCTCCTCATCCTTTGTGACTATGTTTTCCTCTGCATCCAGTAAGGGGGGGAGATTTTGCCTAATCCTCCTTTTGTTGTTAATTAATTTATAGGAACATTTCTTGTTATCCTTAACAGCTGTAGCTAGGTTCAGCTCTAGCTGCGCTTTGGCTCCCCTAATTTTCTCCCTACATAGCTTCGCTATATCCTTATAGTCTTCATGAGAGACCTGCCCCCTCTTCCAGAGGTCATAGACTCTCCTTTTGTTCTTGACTTGTCCTACAAGACTTGGTATTCAGCTGAAAATATTTTATTAAATTTTTAGACAGGAAATACTATTGTCTTTGATGCCATTTCTCCCAAAAAACGTATTATCTTTTGAACACAGTCTCTGTACTGTTGATATTAAAACATTGTCTGTCCAATTCAATTGCATGAATGTTACTCCATCTTCTTGTTGTACCTGTCCAGAGACAGCTTGACACATCTAGATGCTGATCATTCTTGCTTTGTTGTCATCTTGCTTCACAATGGAAAGAGACACAACCAAGAAGAGACCAGAGGAAACACTGTCTAATTGGATTTAAAGTTCTCTCTGTAACTTTTCTTAATGGTCTATACTGAACTGTTTGGCATTTATAAATCAGCAATATAGGAACAGGAAGTTAGAGTCTGGAAAAACCTAGTACCTTCCTTATTCCTTCTAGTAGAGCTGAGCAAGATTGCTTCCTGTGCTGAGCCAAGCTCGTTTTATTTAAGCATATGGCCTTCTGTGCAGAGCTGTGAGAGCTGGCTCACCATGGCACTGAATGCTTGGTACCAGTCTGCGTGCTTTGTGTGGAGTCTATATGTTGCCCTACTTTTAGCTTGTGATGTTGGCAGCTATTGAGCAAGAGGACCCAGGTGCAGGTGGTTCATAATGTCTAACAGATACTGGGGCACCTAGTGAGGCCTGAAGCCTACTAAAGTGGCCTGAATATCATGAAGATGGATAAAGGGGAAGAGACCAGCCTAGGAAAAGTAGAGTCCTATCCGTTAGAATGCCCCCACAATCATGATGCCATCTTCTGGCAGTGTCTTTATGGATCAGAAGAGTAGTAGGGGCAAAGAACACCACATCCCAAATCCCTGTATCTGCAGAGAAAGAAGACTGGAAACAATGCTGAGTGCTCTTTAAAATCTCTGTCACTGTCTTGTGCACAGGTACGTATTTGGGCTGCAATCCTGTGCAGTCTGAGTCGGGAAAGTAGCTCTGACCCTTTATGTGCAGTTTCAAGAAAGCAGATGAGATAAGCCTGCGGGTGGCCTTCTGTCACTGATGAAAGCCAGCCCCGTGGCCTGAGGAAAATAAGGGAGTAGCAGCTAGTTCGGCTGCTTGTCAGCTGTGGAGATGAAGAGGCCTGGGAGATTCATGGAAATCCTGCTTTGGACCGTCTTGCATTTTCCATCTATGGAATAAGTATCCCTGTCTGGCTGAATGGAGACTAGATGAAGTCCACAAGTCCTTCTGCTTCATATGTTAGAATTAGGCTTTTCCATCCAGAATCTCACCGTGAAGTGTGAAAGCTCATGGCTCATCCTAGCAAATGCTTCTGAGGTTCCAAAAATGAGGCTTTGGTTTAAAATAGTTGCAAACTGTCATGGTAACTAGGTAGGAGTCCTGTCCTAGGACAAAGGCAAGGCAAAGAAACATGGTGGAGTAGTTTTAGTGCATGGGCCTGGGGTCCAGGTAAGAATGGGCTGGCTTGCTAATGGTTTGGTACCAGGTCCTGGCTTGATAACGCCATGGTACAGATGGCTTGGTACCAGGTCTTTCACCTTCACATCATGGGGAGATACCCTTGGGGAAGAACTGTCTCCCCAGGAACCTCCTTCCTAAATGGTTTCACATGTATTCAGTAATAACCACATAGAGCAATGGAGGGTTCAGCTTCCTTTGATTATTCTGGTTTGGGTTTATTTTCTGCACAACAGCGTGTCCAACTAGACCTCAGCCTCAAAGTGGAGACCTGTTTCAGCTGTGGTACTGTCCATCTGCCTCAAGTTAAGCATGCATCCAAAAACCCTCCTGGTCTCAAGCTTGAACATGCTCCTGCTGCTTTCATGTCCCTGGCAATTCACTTACTTGAAAGATACCATGATGATAAAAAAAAATTTAGTTTATGTCATTATAGTGGGCACAAAGGAGGTAATTGGGCCTTTGTTTGTAGCACATCCTTAACACAGGATTTAGGGAGTAATCCTGTGGTCACTGAAGTCCTGGACAGAGCTCTCAGTGGAAAGAGTACAAATCAGACACAGACTGGCTAAGAAAGTTACACAGCATTTCCAGCAGAAATGCTCACTCTAACTGATATGGGTTGAACGTTTTCCCAGCTCCTCAAGATTACCTGTCCTGCAAAGCTAGGCGCAATAGCCATGACTAAAGGACTATTAGTCCCCCCTCCCCACCCCAAAATGCTGTTTCAGCAAATAAATTCATCATTAAATATTGTCAAGCTAGAGTTCTGCCATTTTCTGGAACAAGTAGAAAGCATATTTATCGGCTCTTTGTTTGTTTTTTTTTAATCCTGATGAGAAACTGAAGCAATTTTCCTCAATATTTAGTAGGGGAAAAGAAAATTCCCAGTTGACTGAAAGCAAAACAAGTGCTGACTAAAAGAAAATTACTGATGAAAATAGTGTTGGAATAGAAACTTAATTTCATCTCTGCTGCACTGATGAGCTGACAAGAAAGAAGAATCTCTGCAGTCAACTAAAGGATAATCACTGACAGGCTCATATCCAGCTATGCGGTCTCTTAAGAGAACTCACGGCTCATGCAAAATTGCATGAAACGTTTTCAGTGTGCTTTCACTTTAATTGTCCTGGGATGTTTTGCAGTGCTAGAAGCAGACTGTCTGTGTAAATTTTCGCAGGGTCTGAGCTTTAAATGCCTTGAGGCAGGGGCAGTCATTTGCTGTTGCACGTCTGTGTAGCAAATAACCCAGCGGGATCACTAGTGTCTTACTGCCCTGCAAGAACACATTCAAATGCTCCTCAGAAGTCAGGTCTGAATGGGTTGGCACATGCACAGCAATTCTGTGGTGCCACAAATGCCTGACCAGAGCTCCACCACCCTGAGGGAAAAAAAAAACAAAACACTGAAGGCGTTATCAAAACTATGTGGTTTCCCTTGTGCTGGAGCTTCACTTCCATGATGGACTCTGGGGACCTGTTTGTGCCTTAGTAACTGCAGGCAGATGTTCACCATGTATTTATTTGTTTTTACAAAAAACAGTGCTTGCACACTGCTAAGACAACATTTTGTAACAAGTTAGTGTTGCCTACACTGTGTCTTCAACCCTGACAGTTTGCTAATATTTTTCCAGAGCCAGTTAGAAAACCAGGACAAAACAAGTGTGTTCTCTCAGAAAACTCCTCCCCTCTCCATGGAAATCTTTAATTACGGTTGCTAAAAAATCAGGATAGCTTTTCTCCCCCAAAGACATCCTGAAAAAAAATCATGCTAATTTAATGGATAAGCTAAATTCAATTAATTTCTACCCATTTTAGATTTTCTCCAGTTATTCCACAGCGAAGCTGTCCTGATATTTCCTGGAAGACATCAGAAATCCACCTATGGAAACTGAAGGTTTTACACATTGCGGATCCCTCCTGTGGGGCTCAGACTTTCCAGCTGCTTCCCAGGTGGATTCTTATGTGCACAGGAGCAGGACCCACATGGGTTTCCAGGACTGCTTGCTCCTGCATCTCTCTTCCAACCCAGTGAAGGGCTTGAGAAGGAAGAGAGAAGGGAAGGAAGAAGGAAGTAAGGGAGAGGGAAGGGAAGGGAAGGGAAGGGAAGGGAAGGGAAGGGAAGGGAAGGGAAGGGAAGGGAAGGGAATAAGCACATGCTAATCGAGATGGCATGTGTTTGTGTGGAAATGCAGCGCAGTGTTGGTACAGCGCACACATTCCTGACCAACCTCCAGCTTGTGCATGAGCCTTTGCTACCTAACATTAACCCGCAATGGAAAGAAAGCCACCTTGTACAGCCAAACACAGTGAGCCTTGAGTGAAAGAAGCTGCCACAAAAGAGATTTGCAGAGTCTTCAGGACAGAATTATATTCACAGTCCGTTAACAGGCAGGTCAGCTGTGATTCACCCGGTATTCAACATGATTCGCCTGGTTTTGAATTCAACATCGATTTTAAACACCATGAAAATTAAGCACGAGGATTTCTCACCATTAAAATTATGAAACAGATATCATAAAGTAGATAATAAAGGAGGCAAAGGAGCTTTCTTTGTTAAGTTGAGAAAAAGTACTCTATCTGCATTTGAAAGGGAGTTTGCTTAGAAGGATTGATGTGGACTTCAGAGATTCAAGAACACAGAGCCCCAATTATGCCTCTAGATAAAAAGGGTTAGTGAACTTTGTAGTATGTTACTGTATGAAAGTGTTAGGTCAGCTGGAAGGGAAATATGGGGAATATATTACAAAGTGAAGTGGTTACATGTAATTATCAAGTATAGTCAGCCAGAAGCCAAAAATAAAGTGCAAAGAGTGGAATTCTGTTATCTAAATGCATCTTAATAATAGTAATCTCAATTTGAATGGAGAGAGAAAACTAAACAAAAATAAATCTCTTAGGCATTGAAAGGAGGTGAAGAGAAAGTACATGACCAGAACTGGGAGCTCTGAATTGCGCTAGGCCCCAACACTTTAGAAATAAAGGAGAGGATCATTTGAAGCTAGGCTGGAAGGAGTTAAAGGACAGCTTACAAACCCCTTTCCCCAGTCTGAAAGTACTCTTTATAAGAGTGCAATCAAAACCTAAACTGTTGAAAAGGTGAGAATACAGTGCTAACAAAACAGTAAAAATACTGTGAATTATTCAGCTATTAATTCATAGTATTAGTAGGAAAAAATGCAAAGGGTTGTCAAAATAAATGATTAATGCATTATTTTGTTAAATTCAGTAAATAGGGACCCCATATGTCATGCAGATAGAAAGTAATGAATATCTTGAGGTGTTTTTAAGAGGTGGCTGAGTTATACTGCAACTGGAGAAGCAGAAACAGACCACAGCTCTGTGGTGAAGCTCAAGTAGTCCGAGTGAAATTAACTGATTTTCTCCACCAAAAGGGATGTTCCATCCTGATCATCCCATGGCTCGCCCTCTCACCTGATGCTTTGGTGCTCCTCTGCTTTGAGCATGGCTGTGTCATGAAATCGCATGCTGGACAGGAAGCACATTGGCCAAGCCTGCTCTGCAGGGCTGGAAGGGAAATGTAGATCCCTGAAGGCTGGTCTGTCTCTCTCAGGGAACTGTAGCTCCATCACTAACCTATAAATGGCCCTCAGCACCGCTGACAGAAAAATAGCTGCTTAGGCATTGGTTAGGAGGAATGCAACAGTCCTCTGTCCTCCCTTCCCTTCCCTTCCCTTCCCTTCCCTTCCCTTCCCTTCCCTTCCCTTCCCTTCCCTTCCCTTCCCTTCCCTTCCCTTCCCTTCCCTTCCCTTCCCTCTTCCTTCCCTCTTCCTTCTCAAGCCCTTCACTGGGTTGGAAGAGAGATGCAGGAGCAAGCAGTCCTGGAAACCCGGTTGTTCCTACTCCTGTGCACATAAGAATCCACCTGGGAAGCAGCTGGAAAGTCTGAGCCCCCCCGGAGGGATCCACAATGTGTGTTTGGGACTGTGATCTGTTAGCAGTAATACCCACCTGAGGAGATTTAGGCCTCTGACAGCCTCCTAGACATTTTCATATAACTGTTCCTATGGCCTGGGAAACTGACTGAACATCAGCTAACAAACGTCTGCTGACAAAAAAAAAAATAGTTTTTTTACACACTGTCCAGGTCACTACTTGGCCCCACCTATAGGCACACCTAAAAGCATGGGATGTGCGTGCGAGTGCCTGTGCATGACAACTGCTTAAACTCTGCTGTAAGAGACACAGCTGTGCAGCCTGCCCCTTCAGTTACCTTGGATTAACTACCAACCGGACAACTCAGGTCACAGTCTCTGTGGTCTAAGGCTCTGATTCAGAAAAGCATTTAAGTGTATGATTCAGTTTACCCTTTCTGTGCAATGTACATAAGCACATGCTTAGCCTTAAGCACATGCCAAAGTCCTATTGAAATAATTTTGCAAGGAACTGGGATAAACAAATCCCAGCCACTCTACAGACAGAACTTCATTACATAAAAAAATTGGGTTTATCTCCTCGGTTTCCATTACTACATGTAGGATGTGGCTTTCTACTGAAATGTTGCAGTGAAAGTATAAATAACTTTGAAAGTCTCTATAAAACATTCCCTTTGTACTTCCTCGTTCCCCATTTTCCATTAGCAATTCTCCACAACGAATGCATTTCCCACCAGTTCAAAAATAAGGCCAAGCAGCATCTTAGTCTGCATTGCCTGATGCCTGCGAGCTGCGTATTTCAGAAAGTGGTGTTACGTGTTTTGCTATGTTAGAACCAAAAGCAACTAAACATGGTCACGCAGAAGGTACACAATCAGTCTGGCAGAACATCTCTGTGCCACGAAAGGTTTATTCTTATCCTCTATAGCTTCATCTAGGTATTGTATGAATGTTATCTGGCTTCTGTGCCCAGAAATACGTAGGACCAGATGTGGGTCTGGCTTACTGCGTTCCAGGGCAGAAAAGTGTCGTTACACCTGTTTTACACCTGGCTGCTAAGAGTGATGTTTGTTTGGAATGGCTGCTTAACTGTCACTGACTGGTGGGCAAACTCACTATTTGAGCCGCAAGTGTCAAATCAGGGAATTTTTTTTGAGAGGATGATGAAGAAAGCTGTTCCACCCTCACTTCTTGCTCTGATAGGTATAGGAATATGGAGCACTGGAAAACTGCAGATAGTATTTTCCCCTGCTGTAAAAAAGGAATAATAATTAAAATAGATAGGGATTATAACTACTATATATTGCATAAATGCCATATTCTTTGTCAGATAATGCTTTGGGTTCTAAATGTTTGGCATGACCTAACAAAAGATGATGCATTTCATGTACTACAGGTATCATTCTCCTCATCAAAATCCACAGTATTCAGAAATACAGTAACGCACATAATCAGAAGGCAAGACAACGAAGGGGTTTGGGTCTGTCTTCTGGAGGCATTTACTTTGCACCGCAAAACTAGGCTCTCCTAGCCAAAGGAGAGGAACAGCATCTTTGCCTTCTTTGAGTTGTTGGGAAGTTTGCCATTGACTCTGAACCAGAATTTAACCATAAGGACAGAGATTTGGATCTCTGGGATTGAAAAAGATGAGTTTAAGAGTAAGAATAGGGTAAAGCTAAAGAAACAATATCTGAGTCAGCAAAGAGCCTGAAACAGTTTGTCTGCAGCTTGTCTGTTGCTTTATGCATGGTGTTTTCACACATACAGCTTCAGAAGGAATGGTCAACATTATAATGAAATTATACTAGTCTTTTAAGATCATCTGTGTATCCAGTGTACCAAAGCGGGGGTAGGTCAGGTCCACTAGCTATTACAAAAAAGCAGAAGCATTCCCACTCATTGCCACAGGACAGTGAGGGTAACGGTGACTACTAAAGTAGAAATGGTAAAAATACTGTTACTGAACACTGAGAAAAGATGGAGAAATACATTGTGGAGAAAGGTCTGCATTAAGAGCAACATCTTACTCTGGTACTGAAACCAGCAGATGCCAGCTCATAGAGTGGCATAAGTTTTCCCCCTTCGTTTGACTTCTGCTGTCTTTTTATTTATGGCTTCAAAAAGATTTTGGTTTCTTTTGTGTTTGGAAGTCCTTAATTAAAACATCTGGGGATGGTGCAGGAGGGAATGTACCATATAACAGCACCATGCACCATGGTGACCGATGGAGAGTTAGTATTCTAACTTTGCTTTATGTGAATTACACATGCCATATTAAAATTATCAGGAAGATCCTATTATGAATATTTTGAGAGCTATGAAAGTTCATCCATTTAATTTACACCGGACTGAAAACTGGCATACTTCTGGCTTTGCTCAATATTTTTAAGACTGCGATCAACAGCAATATGTACCCTTGTTAGGTTTTAAATACCACTCTTCTCAGCAAATATGGCTGAATTTTACAATTAAAGATGGTGACATGTTCTTCAGTGCATTTTTGATCACACTGCTTGCGCAAAGCACAGCGGACACACAACTTTGGCAGGGGCACCCTGCAACAAGAACACAGGAATGATTGGAAACAGTTCCTCAATCTGAAGTTGGCGGGCAATAGAGAGACTTGGGAAGAAGGACAGTATCCCATTTCGTATTCGCTTCGGGAGAGCTGGAGGCTGGGCAGAGCCCGGCAGGCAGGGCAGGGGGCAGGCCGGAGCCGGGAAGCGGAGCCCGGCAAGGCGCGGGGCGGGCGGGGCAGGGACGGGGACGGGCGAGCCCGGAGCGCTGCCATCCCCGGGCGCGGCGGGGGCTGCCGGGGCTGGGGGGCGGGGGGGAGGGCGCGGCCGCCCCAGCACCCCCCCCGGAGCTCAGCCGGGGTCTCGCTGCCATACGCGGCGCCCGCCGGCCCCGCCGTCGTCTGCCACAGCCAGGCGGCGGCGGGGCACGGAGGGGACAACCCCCCCGCTGCCGCCCCATCGCCCGCCCCCGGTGCGGCGGGGCCCGCGCCTTCCCCTTCCTCCCCCCGCATGGCACGGGACCCTTTAAGAGGAGGGGGCAGCGGCTGGAGGGTTTGGCCAGGGGATGGGGTCGCTCCTGAGAGGGCTCTAGGATTGGGTCGACCGACCAAGGAAAAAAAAAAAAAAAAAAAAAAGGAAGGAGAAAAAAAAAAAGCAAAAGAGGGGAAATTAAAAAGGAAAAAAAGGGAGGTGTGGAAGGAGGAGAAGAGGGGGCGAAAAATAGAAGGGGGGGCGGGAAAAAAGAAAAAAGAAAAAAAGGGAAGCCGTCCCCAAACTGTGCCAAACGCCGGAGCGAGCAGGGATGGCGCACCCCGGTTGGCTCTGCCTGCTGCAGGGCTCCCTCCTCCTGCTGGCCACGGCGCGGCAGAGCCGCGGCCCCCCCGCCTGCCCGCTCCCCGCAAAGGTAAGCACCGACGCGGCGCGGGGGGGGCTTTGCCGCACCGGCCGCCGCAGTTCGGGATGAGCCGCGGCCGGGCACCCGGTGCCCGGCCGCGGCTCATCCCGAACTGCGGCGACCGCGGGGTGCGGGGCTCAAGCGGCGGCCGTGCGGATGAGAGGCGGGGAGGGGAGGGTGGGAGCTCGGGGCTGTGCGCCGGGTGGGACGACCAGCGGTGGGTGCTGATGGAGGTGGAAGATCCCAGGATGCGCCACAGCCCGACGTTTCGCCCGCGCCGCTCGCAGCAGGAGGGGCTCGCCCTGGGGCGACTTCTGCTAGCATCCCTCGGGTGGGGGTAGGCTCTTTCTTGCCTTACTGATACGAACGCCCGGAGTGGTGGAGCAGGTTCGGAACCAGCAAATGGCCGTTGCCCCTCAAGTGGAAATGTAGTTTTTTCATGTTAGATTTTGCTCATCCTGTCACGTCGTCAGACGGACTGTAGTAATCAGGAGCAGCGTGGGCTGACCTGGCTCCAGTGGGGTGGTAAGTGCAGCTGAGTGCAGTGGCCGGCGTGAAGCTTGTGAGCTGGGTGTCATTTCCATTAAATACCAAGACACTGAGAAAAAACGGTTCTTGCCGAAGTTTCTGAGATAAACGTACAGAAAATCGTGTAGGAAAAGCCTTCCTGAAGTTACTGTGTCTTAATGCTTCTGTTAGTGTTAACAGACCATCCATGCAGTCTGTTGGTATATGCTTGGACCTGGAAGCAGCCTGGCTGGAGGTGCTGTGCACTTGAGATGCTCCTGGGACGTGTGCCTTGCCGTTTGTGTTCATCTCCCGGCCCAGACAGGGTTACCTTCTGCAGCGCAGCTGTTAAGGGAGCTGGTCGCCCTTCAAAGTTGAGTGCAGACCTGCTGCACTGGGGTGGTGCCAAAGCCACAGTGGTCAAACTGCAGGGTAGGTGCGAGAAGGCTTTGCAACTCTGAAGAAGGTCTGCTGTGTGATCTTTCTTTTGTCTCTCACCTGCACATGCATCTACATACAGCCGCCTTGGTCTAGGGGCCCCGCTGCCTCCAGCTGAGCGAGCTGGCCCCCCTGCAGCCGTGGAGGCTGAGATGTCTCTTCCTTAGGATTTAAGGCATTGCCGATTCAACCATATGCCAAGCTACACGTCTCTCATGGGAGTTGTCTGCCTGAGCTCCTCTGTTAGACAGGGCTTAACCCTACCTTGGGGGAGGGTGCTCACCAATTTGCTTGTGCCTGGAACCAGTTTGTTAACTGGATTTATAGGTGGCCAGCTGTGACACTGCCATAAAGCCAGGTCAAGCCTCTGGAGCTGGTGCCCCCTTCCCCTTGGGGCATAAAGTGCAAAAGCTGTGGGCTGGCGTGAATCTACTGCAAGGAGCTAGTGAGAGCAGGAAGGAAGGGGACAGCCCCTGACAGCCTGAGCAGCAGAAGCTGCCCTTTTGGAAATGGGTAATTCACTGATTTGGTGGGACACAGGGAATTCTCCTCAGGAGCCATTGACTGGACTTCTGCCAGTTACAGGCAAAACTGGAGGTAGAATGTGTTAATGGTATCTCATTATCTGCTGATCAGTCTGTCATTAAAATGTGAGACCACCTGCAGTTCTGGTATTGGCAGGCTGTTCCCTAGGGTCACTGGGACAGTGGTGGTAACCACGCAGTCTAGGAATGGCAGCATCTGCCTTATTTGCAAAGCTGTTGAGTGTATCCTTACAAATATTTACACGAACCCCTTGGGAAAAAAGCATTCCTCCTTGTCCCTGCATCATCAGGGAGGGCTTTTTTGTTTGTTTTTATCTTAATTTTTTTATGGGATCTCTTTTCTTGCCCCTCTAGATTACAGATACACCTTTCTTCTTTCTGTCAGGTTGCCTAGAGCTTCTGTCATGAAAGAAATATGTGCATCAGTGCCAGAAAGAGAGAAGCTGCTATTTCAAGGAATGAACATACAGTACTTCAGGGGACTTTCTCATCACCACTCCAAATTGTAGTTAAAGCTGGAACCAATAACGTACCCCGTCATTTTTTTTATTTTTTTTTTTCAGTAGGAAAAAAGAAAAGCTTTGAAAACAGTTAATGTAAAATAAAGTATGCTGGAATGCTTTGGGTTATCTTCCAGTGGTACTTTCTTTTTGCTTAACGTTGCAGTCTATAGGTAAATTTAAAGCCAGAATCCAGGGGTTAACAGCAGAATGCTTGTGGTTGTAGCTGGTTAGTATTTTATGATGTTGTTCCTGATAGGGGACCAATTAATTTAAATGGCTACCTTTCCCCATAAATACACTTCAGCAGAGCAAGTAATCTGTCTGCTCTCAACCTTTGACTTTTTAGTTAATAATTTTATTTTTATTTTTCATTTCTGGCAAATGGGGACTGAATGTGTGTTCTTTTAATAGTTGTAGCCAGTGCAGTGTTTGTGCCCAGGTGAGTTCTGCTTACAGTCTTGTGATGAGTTTGAGACCGTATAATATATGCTCTCATGTAATATGCATGTAATACAGCTGAGCAAAAGCTGAAGAGAATGACTATTAAAAATGTGCCTACCATTTCTGTGTGCATTACCATAGATGCATGGGGCACCTTACATGATGAGTAAAGGCACAATCTTTGCCTCAATTAGGTATAAAAGAACATGACAAGATACGGCACCAGGGTAGATAAGAGGGAGGAGGAAAGCCATACAGGGAGGGTTATAGGGCTGCCTGCCTGGGTGAAATATTGCGTGCCACATGTTCCGGCTTCTGTAGCAAGCAAAAAAAATGTAAGAGAGTATTGTGGGTTGAGAAACAGTGCAATCCTGAGCTGAAGTTTGGAAGATGTGGCTGTGGGGCCAAGTAGTAGGGGTGAGGGTGAGTGGCCCAGAAAGACGCTGAAACCACAGAGGGCGCCTACCTGCTCTTCTTTGAGACATTCAGAGTGCTGCCACGAGAAGCATTCTTTGTTCCTCCTGTTTTTTGCTGCATTATTTCCTGGATGTTTACCATAATTTTACTCTTGACAGTCAGTACATCATTTGACCCAATTTGAGTTAGTTTCTCAGAAGAAAGATGACACCTTCTGTGATCGTCTTTGTCACCACTCTTCCCACAGAATCGTTGCTGCCTCACCTGAAATAATGCATGATGTCTGACAAACACAGTAGTATTTGCTTATATGAAGGCTACAGGTTGCACCCTATGGTGGACCTGTAAGTACTGCTGGAAAGGCAAGTTGCTGGGGGTAGTTAAAATTAACAGAATCTGAGGCTTGGGTTTTCTTAACTCTTTAAAGAAGAAACCTATTGGAAAGATAATAAAAATAGCTCTCGGTCAGAGCCTGTGTTCTGCTGAAGCAGATAGAAGGAAGGCAGGAGGTCATGGGAGTTTCCAGTGCCACCTGTGGACAACCACCTATGTGATTAGAGGGCAGATGTTGGGATATGGGACTAGCATGCTCTGGTTTCAGCTACTGATGTGCAATGCGTCGCTTTACTCTTCCTTTCTGCAAGTTTTTTTCTGTTCTTGCCTAGACTCTCCCTCAGCTCCCGAAGGAAAACATTTGATTTGCACCACGCTTTTCCAGGATTCCTGCAATGCCTGACACTGTTGTCCCCTCATTTTGGGGAAGCATTGTCTGGCCTTATATACCCCCATTGCACTTCAGGGTAGGCAGTGGTGTTTGTCCCCTGTGCAGCCCTGGTTGAGAAGGGAGGCTTTCCCAGTCTTGTTGTAGGGAGCGGATCCCATAGGTCCTACTGTGTTTTCTCTGTGACAGTGTCAGCTTGAGCAGCTCCTTTTCCTTCTCTCTCATTCCCCTGGTGGTTGGGGAAAAGTCTTTCTCTTTCCTCTTCCTTGTTCCAAGGAATTTTTTGGCTGGGCTGATACCCTTAATCATTTCACAGCCAGCTGTTGCTCACCTGGGGAGGTGAGGCAGGGGAGCAGGCACCATGCCATAGTGCTGAGTATTCAGAAATACGTTGATCTGGGACTATGTAGTGGGGGGTTAAACTTGAGGCACAGTGGAGGTGTGGTGTGGCTAGTGTGACACTGCCTTGGATCTTGGTGTGGCTGCAAACTGGGAGACCAGTGTTCTCATGCGGGACTGCTGCTCCCTTTCTGAGGCTGACCCTCTATTTCTTCCCCTTGCTCCTAGTTTTTCCCATCACAAGTAATGCATTGAGCACCACCTATAAACTGGAGAGCGGAGACAGAAATATGCATCTTGATCTATACGTAAACTGGACTTTTTGTTGTTTTCCTGCTGAAAGTGAAATTCTTAGAGATATACAACCCAGTTTACTTAAGCCTCCAATTTGGCTGTAATTTATGCTGGTTTTAAAGCACCCGTTTCTGATGTAACAGTTATATAGAAGGATCCTACTGCAAAGGAAAATTGAGTTGTAGCACCTTTATCTGTTGCATTCTCTCAGGGAAGCGAGGTGAGAGAGAGGCACTGCTAGTAGTGGCGTATGCTGCGATGCTGAACAAGCCTCGACACTGTTCCTGTGCTATCTCACAGCCACCTACAGCATTGTTCAGTGGCTCCCCTTTTATGTTCTTGGGCAGAGATTATACCTGTGCTTTTCCCTTTCTATGTGAGCTCCAGGAGGTGCACAGAGAGTGCCAGAAGGTAGAGCAGGTGAAGCACAGACCTGCTCAGGCACACCAAGGACTTCGCCCCATCCCCTCGCACACAAAGTGGTAGCGGGCTGTTCGCAGGGCTCTGCAGGGTCTGGGGATGTTTCACAGCCCCTCATGCTGTCTCCAAGAATTCTGAGAAGGGAGACCCGGGTGGTGCTTGTGGTAGGTTGCCTAATTCATGCCTGCTCCGGTTGGTGTGAAAGTGCCAGCAAGAGTGCCCAGCCGCTCTGCTTTGCCAGGTCTCAGTCTCTAGGACTGTGTGAGAAGTTTTGCTAGGTCTCAGCCTGCTTTCTTCTGCCTGTGCTGCAGGCTCTTTAAAGGAAGACTTTATTTGCTCTGTGCCTGATGGCCTGTGTGATTTCCTCAGTGGTACCACTAATAGCTGGCAGTATTACTCTGCTTTCAGTATCCAGTTGTGAAAGTCTGCAGAGCGAAAAAAGTGGGAGCGCAGTGCTAAACCATTTTCTAGCTGGGCTGTGTGTAGTAGTCTGGAGCAGCGCTGATGATCTGCGTTAGAGCCTGGTACCATACATCTGAGCTTGAGCCTTCTGGCTGGGTTTATTCAGGAGCTGAACTGAAGTTTTAAGCAGGCTGGTGACCACTTGTTCCTTTTGATTCTTTGCAGTCGTGGCTGTTCTTGTGCACTGCCATGTACATGATCAGACTTGTGCGAAGTGAAGGACTGTTGACCTCCTGACCTCATGCCTGTTCCAGGTGCCTCTTCTGTCTTTTCGCTTGCTTGTATTTCTGGTCCTTCCTCCTTGCTGTCTGATAACTACTTCCAGTTCATTTCTCACCACAGCAGTGTGTCCTTCCATTTTTCCCTCCTGACAAATGGCAGGAGGGAACCCCATCTCATTTTCTCTCCCGTTTTACTTTGTGTATTCATTTTGCTCTTTTCTTCCTGGGTCTGTGTCAGATTCACGCTCATCTGTTGCCCTGTACCTTCTTTACCTCTCAGTGCTGCATCATGTTTATTCTCCCATCTTCCCATGGTCTTCAGGAGAGTTTTTATGGTTTGTAATTCAGGAGTGCATTTCAGGACCGTCCTACAGGATCCAGAGTTGTAGCATGGTGTTACCAAGGTCTGAGGTATCCCTCAGACTCTCAACGTGCTGCAGAAGTGGCTGAAGAGCTCTTTGGAGTATGCTTGGTACGTCGGTCCATGCTGGTGAGCTGGACTGGTAGTAGCACTTTGCTGAAGTGCTGCCTGATCTGTGGCCTGGGTTTGACATAGACAACTGCCGGAGAAGATTGTCTGGGATAAGCCATTCCAGAGCAGTCTTTAGGATTAACCTTTCTGACCCTGGGCCTTTAGTATCAGAAATTTATAGGCAGTGTGCTTCTGATAAATTCCTCCAAGCAACCTGTTCTGCATTTGGCAGTCAGGCGGGCTTTTTAGATCAGCACACATGCACATGTAGCCTCAGACCTGAGGTTAGAGTTTTCTGCTGGCTAAAGTCTGACCAGATGTTTGAGTGCATCTGGAAGCCTGTCCTCCTACTTAGACACGCAAAGGCTACCTCCTCCTGTCTGCGTGGACAGGCAGAAACTGTGTCCATCGCTCCAGTAAAGACCACTGCACTAGTGGGGTGATGGAGGTCATGCCTGCTGCTGGTGTGAAGTGACTTGGCAGGATCCAAGCAGGATTCATTTTGCCCCATCTGCTCTCCTGTCCGTCAGGATTGCTTGGGGCTTGAGCACAGCCCTGTGCTCAGGTATTCCTGGGGATGCTGTGAGGCACATTTTGCAGTGCAACAAACTTAAAAGTCTGATACTGACTTTCTGATGGCTGTGGGTTTTGAGAGATTTTAAAAGCTAAAGAAAGCAGCTTTTTCATCCTCTGCGTTTAAATGAATATGCCCTGGAACCACAGTCCAAGTTTGGCCTGCAGAAGCTCTTCCCTTATTTTCCAAGGTATTGCATGTGCTTCTGTGCTCCTTAAGAAAGAGGTGAACTGGGCTGTGAGGGGTCTTGACTGTGTGTCTGTCTGTCCATGTGCTACATCCCTGTGAAACTATCTCTGCCTGCTCCAGCAAGTCTGCCTGTCAGACCTGTTTTGTGTCACTCATTTGTTTGGTGTCTCGCTCCAAGCGGAAAGTTCCCCCAAGGTGCTGTGGCACCCTCTGACTAAGTGTCACAGCAGTTTCTTTGATGAAAGGTGCCTTGCTGTGCTGAAGTCAGAGGCGTCAAGGTGAAGGTGATTGAAACCCTATTGTCCTGCTCTGCTTCAGCAAAGCGATGCCAGCTTTTGACTTGATAAAAGGTGTAAGCTGGATAAGCACCTTGCCTGGACCATAGCCTGCCTGGGCTATGCTCTGCTGCTGGTTTTGGAAGATATCTGAGGTATAAGCCTGGGTGGTGTTACTGCTAAGAAGACCCAGTGTCGCCTTTCAGAAGGAGAAAGCCAAGGCCAATCTTCTTGTGGTTTTAGTTAATGAAAGATAAATTTTGACCTCAAGACCTGAGAAAAAGGGTGGTCAAAGAGGACTCTGTGAGCAAAGCCACTTTAGGAAAAGTCCGTGCTGGCATGTTGCTGAGCCAGGTGACCTGCTGGCTTGGCACCTTGTTTTCCTTAAGCCCTGTGCTGCAGTGGCCCAGCGTAAATGTCTGTGCTTACTCAGCTGTGTCTCCCTCTCCCCCAGCAAAGCGAGCTGAACTCCTTCCTGTGGACCATCAAGAGAGATCCCCCGTCTTACTTCTTTGGCACCATCCACGTCCCATACACTCGTGTCTGGGATTTCATCCCAGAGAACTCCAAGAAGGCCTTCCAGCAAAGCCACATCGTATACTTCGAGCTGGACCTCACCGACCCCTACACCATCTCAGCTCTCACCAGCTGCCAGCTCCTGCCACAGGGGGAAAACCTCCAGGACGTGCTGCCCCGTGACATCTACCGCCGGCTCAAGCGGCACCTGGAGTACGTCAAGCTCATGATGCCATCCTGGATGACCCCAGACCAGCGGGGCAAAGGGCTGTATGCAGACTACCTCTTCAATGCCATTGCTGGCAACTGGGAGCGGAAGAGGCCAGTGTGGGTGATGCTGATGGTGAACTCTCTGACAGAGGTAGACATCAAGTCACGAGGTGTGCCTGTCCTGGATCTGTACCTGGCCCAGGAAGCAGAGCGGCTAAGGAAGCAAACGGGTGCTGTGGAGAAAGTGGAGGAGCAGTGCCACCCGCTCAATGGGCTGAACTTCTCCCAGGTGAGACGGAGTGGTGTGCAGGGTACCAGGCTGGCTGCTCGGGTGGCTATCCCAGCAGCAAGAGCACAGGCTGGGACGTGAGGTAAGTGCTCTCTATCCAGAGACTCTCACGTTTGCTCTGTGCAGCCCATGCCTTTGCCTGTGCCCTCAGGAGAGTTTGCTAGCTGTAGGAGTTCAGGCTACATCCTAAACTCAGACCTGGCCTGGGCAGACCCCTCTCCTCTTCCGTGGGCAGCCTGGGGCAGGCTCTACCCTAAGAGACACTGGACTGTTGGATGTCTGCCCTCTGACCCTGGCTGAGCTGCCCTGCAGGAGCCCAGGGCAGTCTGCGGCTCAGTGACTAAACTTGTTTTTGTTAAGGAGAAAATTGTGATCACCTGGGGGAAGCAGGGGTGCTGTGAGTAAAGCTGAGAAGTAAACACTGGTTGGAAAAGTATCCCAGTGGACCTCTCAGTGCCCTCAGAAATAGGGGCCCATCCTCTGCATTGGGAAAAGTGTTTGATTTTGTTTCTTTCTCTTCCTTTGAGACCAGGTGAGGGTCAGCACAGCTTCCTGCAGGGAGCTCCACAGGCTGGCGCAGGCCCTTATACAAGTGCCTTTGTGTTGGCAAACTGTCTGGAGCTTAGCACATTGTTCATACAGTGTCACACCAGGCATGTAGAACAACCTCTCCGTTGTCCATGTGTTGCATGGGGTGGTTTTGGCCTCTCCTCTTTGAACTAAATACACCAGGGAGCAGTGTCTGTCTCGGTGGGATCACAAGCAGGTATATAAGGTTGATCTCTGGTCTGGGATACCTTTGCTGCAGGGAGGTGCTAGGTTGGGGAGAGGAAGGGGTGTTTGCTTAGCAATAGGTAAGACCTGCTGTTGCAGCTTGTCCTGGTAGTCCAGGGTAGGACAACCTTTGGTCATGGGCCTGGAGAGTTTTGACTGATGCCTGACCCTTCCCCTTGCACCCTACAGGCCTATCCCATTGCTGATGCGGAGTTTCCCATGCTGGAAGGGAACGAGCAGAAGGGGAGATGCAGCCCAGCAAGGGGAGGGACAGCAGTTCAGGGCAGATGTCAGAAGTGCTGCTACCCTGGCCAGTCTTGGGGGGGGACCACAGTGCAGGGAATAGCATGGCAGCCCAGACTGCATCACTTGAGCAGTCCTTAACTGCAGGCAGGGCATCCGCACTCCTCTCTTAGCTTATTTGGAGCTGGGCAGCCTCGTTCGCATCTCCAGTTTTTTGCTTAACTGTGCTTTGAATCCTCGTGCTGTCACTGTTTGCTCACAGCTACCCTAGGAATGGTTTGGGAAGGCCCGTCTCCTCCACTTCTTATCCAGTTGAGGCTTTAGTAACATTATGGCCCATGTTTTTCTTTTTCTGACACTGGTCAGAAAAAGACCTGGCCCTCTGGTTTAGCATGGCGGGGGGCTGGGATGTGCTTTCTCCATTGCCTTCTAAGAAAGTGGTAGGGAGGCTGGGAAACATAGGTTGCAAATCATGTCCCTGTTAAGATCATGCAACAGTTGACACTTAATTTAGGCCTTCACACACCTTTCCCCAAAGAGCAGCTGTTGCTCTCCTATTTTGTAGGTGCAATAATACCACGTGATCTGGGAAGCTGCGTGGGCTGGGGACACAGAGCTGCAACATCCAGGTGATACTTGTTGTGAGAGCCCAGCTGAGAGGCTCAGGGTAACCAGAACTGCAGGAGAAACTTAGCTCTAGTTGGGAAAATCACAGCCACACGGTTACCCCATGGTGGGTGGAGAAGTGTATGAGCATCATGCAAGCTCTGGCTGCTTCCACGCCTGCTCACTTCCAGGAGGAAGGAGGATGCTGTCCCTTGACGCAGCAGGTATGCAGAAGCTACAGCACCACAAAGTCACACCCCCACTTCTGCCCACTACTAGATTTCCAATACAGGCAGCTCAAGGTAAAGGAGAACCAGAGGCAGGTGATTTTTATGTTTCTAAGCCAATTTCGTGGTTGTTTCAGAACCTGACTTGTGAACTCTTGTGGTTGGCAATTCTGTAAATCTTTGATTTCAGAGCTTTCTTCTCTTGATCAGGTATTAGAGTTAATTATGTGTTTAATGTAAACCAAACAAAGACTTTGAAATAGGCTCTTTGAAAATTATTTCCTTTAGTATTGTGCTGCTGTCTGGGAACCCCCAGTATGAGACCCACTTCTGCGTCTGCCTTTCTCATGAGCGAACGCACAGGGATGACTTAGAAACTTCTGCTGGGGAAAATGGGGACACAAAACCATAAGGAATGGTCTAATCCTGTGCAAGAAATGCCTTTTTTTTGTTGCAGCAGAGTTGCAGAGAGATTATTTACTTGGCAGAGAAGCAAGTTTAGGGCTCTCAGTTTGTTTCTGCATAGGGTTTGCTCTTCGTTTCACTTACAACACGGTTGTACTACCTGGTGAGGAGGACTCCCAGGCCACTTACAAGCAATACATTTTTATTAGCTAGGTCCCTCTTTTGATGCATACTATCAGACAAGGCCTGGTTGGTGTGGGTATGTTATTGCAGGTGAAGGTCTGGAACAGTTTATCATTGATTCCCTCCATCAGGTTGCACGATGCCAAGTATACTGCAAAGCGCAGGCAAACCCAAGCTAGACACTTCCTTTTTGTCCTTGTGAGGAGAGAGAGGAAAAAAATGAAATAAACAAAACCCCCACACATACAACAGCCAATGCTGCCTGTCATGGGTCTCTTTTTCTTTGGCCGTATTTGTTCCAGTTTCCTCTTTATCTTTTGTTTTATGACTGTGGCATTTTACCTCTCTGTTCTTGCTCAACTCAGGCTGTCTGGCCACATAGCCAGGTCATAAAAGTATAATTTCTATGTGGTGCGCAATGCCATGTACACAATCTGTGAAATACTTCACTGCCTCCCCAATCCCCATCTCTTCGTCCAAGATCTATGCAACTTTAGGGAGTACGGAAACATTTAGTCTGTCTGCATGCCAGGGCCATGGTGTTTATTTTCCTGCTTCGTGCTGTTTCCATCCTAGTTTGTCTTAAAAGACTTTTTTCTCCCACCCCTCCTTCTTTCATGGGTAGTGCCTCTCTCGTTGCAATACCCTATAAAGATGCAGGTTTCATTTCTAGCAGCATCTGGGCCTATAGAAGATAAAAAGCTTTGTTGCTGTACATAATTTGCCCCTGCTGACTTGGGTAGCAGTAGGAAGCAGGGAGCCGCTAAGGACTGACTGCTCCTGAAACCCTGGCTCTAGCTCTGGGGCTGAGCACTTTCTTTTGCATATTTCAGCATACAGTTAGTTGCAGGTAGAAAATAAAGCCAAGGCTTCTAGAATTGATCATTTTCTGTTAATTAGGACATTAATTGTTCACATTTCTACACAGAACAACCTCTGCAAGCAACAAAGCACTGAGAGATTCCTGCTTTTCTCTGGAGGGTTACCAGCTGTTCCACGTTCTGGACCGCTAACATGACTTTGAGAGCTGTAGACTCCTGCTTAGCAAATACAACTCTTCTGACATAACAGCAACATCATTTTTCTTGCTTTATCGATGGACTCACTTGGGTGAAAGGGTCACCCTTAATAGCCCCTGGTATAAAACTATTATTTAGAAGCAGTCCATATCTGTGGGGAAGCCAAGACACCACTGCCTTGTTACATGTGGAGGGGGGAGTTGGTTGGATTGTGTTTTTTCACCTTCTAAGGAAGTTAGAGAAACAGGAGTGATGGATTGCAGTTTTGCCCGAAAGATATGATATGAAATTGGGGAAAATTGTGTTAGTCTCCTCATTTCAAACAAAGGGCTTTTTTGCTACGTTGGGTTGATCAGTTATGATGTTTGTCTTTAATTTCCGGGGTGATGAGGTCAGATCTGGCAGCGTTTCCATTCACGAGATCCTGGTTAAGGTTCACCTTTGACAACAGAGAAACTCAGAGAAAGAGCCAGTAAGGAGAGAAAAACAGCACACGATGGGAGCTCTGCAAGGAGCAGTTCAGATCCAAACTTGGAGCAAAGCAAAGAGCAGTTGCTTGATGAAAGAGCTGACAGAGGAGTGGAGCACTCACTGCTGAACAAGTTGGACGGGACACTACTTGCGGTAACCTGATTGCATCTTCTGCCCCGAGGGTGTAACTTCAAGATGTACGCGTCAGCAGCAGCCCTCCCTCCCTCCCTAGGTGATGGGAACATCAGGGTTTTCTGCACATGAACTGGAGCTGAAAGAACTGAATTGATCCTATTTGCATCTTTGGCTGCTGGAGTCTGTGACCTAGATTTGTTTTTGTTTTCAGTTTGTGTGTAGACACACCTGCAGCCTCCACGTCTAGACATCAGGGATGGGGAAAGGGCTGGCTGGTGGAAACCAAAATAGTTAAGGCTTCGCATTTTTATTGTCATAATGAGAGTTTAATTAAGATCTTATTAACTACCTGGGGAGCTCAGGGGGTGAGAGTAAAAGGGGAATTCAGCTGCTGGTCTGCTGTGTCTGCATTCAGAAGGGTGGAGACTTTGTTTCGAACAGCCTGGAGTCTGCGGTAGGGCTTCAAAATCCCAAACTGCGGGTTTTGCTGTGGTCATAATGGTTTGCACCGGTCATAACGTGCCATTATAAGCTCCTTGCATTTGCACACTGCGCGCGTATCAACTAGCTGGGTTTTCCCATTAAAAATGCCCTTTGCTCAGCATTAACCCGCATAAACGGAAGACGTCAGGCGGTAAACGCGGCTTCGTCTCTCCTCGCAGCTCCCACAGACAGCCCCTTGCCTGTGGCTGGCTCCCAGTGTTACGTGTGAGCATGCCAATACACTTTCCTCTACTCCCAGTTAGCGAGGGCTGGGCAATGAGTTGCGCGCACCACTCTGGGAGTGCTGGTCACTGGGTTATCCTGCTTTCCTCTGACAAGTCAGCACTAGGCGGGTGGGGTGGTTGGCAGACACACTGCGTAACACTTGAGACCCTCTAGCTCTGGGTGAGAGTATTGTTGCTGCAGAGGAGCATAGCGCTGTCAGTGGGCTCAGAGGGGTCCTGGGCATTGGAGGCCACTCAAGGGAGCACGGAGAAGCTCTGGGCTGAATGCTTTTTGGGGCAACTCAACCAATAGTGAGGAGTGTGGAGAAGGGAGGGGGGATTGCAGGCTTGGCTTGTTCAGCTGGTCAGGCAGTCGGGTGCCTCCATGCTAACCTTTGGTCTGCACGTTCTCAGGTCTTGGTGGCCTGAAGCTGTGTCTCCATTTGACACCTGATCCTGAGGGCTCACTGCTTACTGCCCATTACTAAACCCAAAGTGTGGGACTGTAGCTGCCAGCTTTTCCCTTGGATAGCAAGGTTGCAGCCGGCGTGGACAACCTAAAGGCACATGCCTGCAGACTTGTAGAAGACAATTTCATTTCCGATCTAAGAACTAGACTGCATTGCTGTCACCCTCCCATGCAGCAGCTGTATGACAGTTCCATTTTGGCCCAGACTGGATTGCCAGGTCCATGGGGATCCCACCTGGCTCCTGCATCCCAGTGACAGAGTTTCTGTCCCATGGCAGTGGTTCTGAAGACTAATTTTTAGTTTTCTTCAACAAACATGGACACATTCAGACCAAGAATACAGCTCAGCATCAGCTTTCAAGTGTTTGATTTTGTGAGGGTTTGTATTCCACCAAAGAGCCCCTGCTATCAACTTTCCCTGCCTTGTGCCGGTACTGCAACTGTAATCAGTTTGTCCTTTGATGTTCTTTTTGTTCAATGAAGCAAAGGGAAACCATTGAGCCTTTCCCAGCAGGGCATGTTTTCTACGTGTTAACTAATTCCTTCAGCTCTTCCCAGGACTAGCAGCATCTGTCTTGCGTCGCGGCAGTCACGCGTGTACTCGGCGCAGTGGTGTTGTCACTATCCTTGTCTTCCCTTGTTTATGCTTCTTAGTTTGTCTGTGGCTGTTCAGGCACAATGGTTTTCTGAGAGCTCATGCTTGGGGGACGCAAGGTCATTTTTACTCTCGCATCTTCCCAGGGAAGAGAGGGCATTACCTGTATTGTTGTGGTCCAGTCCCTGTCTGCTCTTTGGCCAAGACAAACTGCAAGCCAGCAGACAATATTTGTTTTAACAAGAAATCCAGATTACATAGCACCTCTGCTCTCTTCCCTGAATTATTTTGCTCCCCTGACCTTTGTTTTATCTGCAGAATCCATTAATCATAGAGTTGGGATTGTTGTGGTTTTTTTTGCTCTCTGAGTTGAGTAGTTGAATGCTGTATGGCAAAGAACTTCCCCTGCAGAGGTCTTCAGTAGTTTACACAGTTGTTTCTCTCCTGCACTTACATTTTCAGGTCTACTAGCTACAACTTCTGTTTCCCATGTCTTCAGTATGTGATGTGTTGGTTTTGTATTTCTCTAAAGTCCTACTGCCATACGCTCTATTCAGAAATCTGTTCGCTGATGCTATTGCCATTACTAAGTAAACTTGAAAGCTTGCAAAAAGCTGTCAGGATTTTTGGAAAAGATAGGGTTTCCGTTATCCTTATTGACTTGCAATTTTCTATAATCTTATAATTATCTCCTATAACCTTCATGAAGGCTTTTATTATATAGTTAGAAATGTTGATTACAGCTAGGATGAGGAGTCTGAAAAACAGTTTTAAGGTATCTATTGCTTTATCTGGCCTAATGCAGAAAGAGAGCAGCAGGAACAATTCTTCATTGCTTTTCATAACAGAGGGTAGATTGGATCCCTCAATAAAACCACTATCAGGCAGCAGGCTTAGCAGGTAGATGCATGCCCGTGCAAGACATCGTTCATTTCTGGCATGCAATGAATGAAGAATGCTCGGACACCAAGACGTGTGAACAGTTTCAAAGGCATGGATGAAGAATAGTCAGACCAGGGAGTCTCATACATGTTCTAGGTGCCTTCTCTGGCTTGAGACATCCCTCAGCCCCTGACAGCTTGAATTGAAGGCAGGTGCTAGAGAAAGAGCTGCTCTGTAGGTTCTCTGCTATTGTTTGAGATAGGGTGCTGGGCTTCTGTCCTGCTGGGGCATATGCGAGAAGAGCATTCCCAAAATGTAACTGAGACTGCATTTCCCAGAGGGGTGTTGAAAATGAACAGCTGAAACAAAGGGCATGACTTCTCTTTGGAGATGCTGAGCTATGCTGGCAGTGCTGATGGGGACGGAGTGTGTCCTGGCTAAGTGTCCGGTCTGGGACTCACCTGGTGCCAGGCTCTGCTGAGAGTGCTGGTAGCTGGCTGCCAGCTCTCCTTCCTCCTGGATGTCCCACTTGCTTTGGGAAGAGAGATACCAGGGCAGACTGGGCTTCTGGGTTAGCGTTGCCGTCACCCCTGCATGTGCTGTGCTCTTGGAAAGCAACAGCTCTTCTTGCCAGGTTGCCAAGTGAGATGGTGCTCCCAGCCATTTTCCTTCCAAAGCCTGACCCTGGCTCACGTGACGGTCCTGCATGCAGCACCTGCAGTCTGAGCATCAGGTGATGGTGCATCTGTCCTGTCTCCTGGAGCGTGCAGGCGGATGCTCAGAGACTCAGACTGAGACAAGTGGCAGTAAAAGTTGGTGCTCAGACACAACATCTTTTAGACTCCATCGGGTTGCTGAAGGGAGGAGGTGGGCTTGGAAGTTGATAAGGAACAGGTCAGCCAATCTAAGCTTGGCAGTGCCCCTGCTGGAGCACTCAAACATTCACATTTCCTTCCTTTTCATGAGGCTTACCTTTTTTGAGCACAGAGAGGTCAAATGTGAACAGACAAGCACATGGGGAGTAGTAGTTGGCTGTGCAGTCTGAAACCAGGGAGAGGTTTATGAAGAGATCCATCTATGCAATTTAAGAACAGTCCTGTCAATTAAAACCAAATGCGTAACAGTGTTTAGTCTGCAATTTACTGTGATCACAATCCTGTCATATAACTGTGTAGGGGAAGATTAGGTAGCTGGCCACATGCATTTCTCAGTCTCTTTGGTCTAACAAGATTAGCAGGATTACCAGAACTCAAATTAATCTTTGACAAAAAAAGACACATTGTTTCTGACTTGACTTACGTGAAGATCATACAATAAATGCATTACAGGAACATTCTAGCAAATTATTTTTTTTTTAATGTCAGCTTTTATGCGTTCTTGTGTTGACCTGTTTTGCTTTCCAAGCATGGTTCTTTTTGCACAGAGGCTGCATCATCAGTGGACTCAGTGCTAGAGTGTGATTTTCATCTTATTTACTCAAACCCTTAATTTCTGTGTGGATTACTGTCCAAACCACGACAATTACTTGTAATTTGTCAGTGTGTCCTACTCATCTTGTGTCCCCCAAACAGTACCATGGGAGAAAAATATTTATACATCTTTATGCACTATCAGGCCGTCAAAGCTCAAATCAGCTGGGTTTGCAGCTGTATGTGAAATCTGTCTGATTTTGCTGCACATAAATCGATGCTACTTGATCCAGACAGCAAGCATCATCCCATGGATGTTCCTCTCTCCCAAAGGTAAAAGCTGAGGTGCTGTCTGCCTTTGTTGGGTATGTCCGGTGGCAAGTTATCCTCATGCTGGCCACTTGGCGATAGCTGTAGTGAGAGACCCCACTGAGACATGTGGCTCAGGGGCAGCACATCATGCCTTGTCGCTGTCTTGAGAGTGCCCCAAGTATGGTCAGCCCCCTCCACCTTTCAGAAGTGGCATTTGTTGGCTTACTGGGATGCCACACAGGGCAAGCCATCCTACCCTCACCAAGGAGATGGGTTTCATGGTGTGCTCCGCTTGGCTGAGCAAGGAGCCCACTCCAAGCATGGCTCAAGCCTATTTTTCACTCATGCTTGAGGCAAGGCAGGAGGGGAGTGCATCACTACAGCTCCCAGCTTTGCTTTTCTGGCACCTTGGGGCATTTTGAAGATCTTCCTGTGAGCTCAGAGGAAGTGTTTGGACTTCTTATGGGAACCGATTACATAAATAACACCAGAAGCTCTGAACTAGACAGAGAGCTGTAGCCCTGCAGTGATGTGCTGCTGGATGTATTCCAGCGCAAAGTGTTGTTGAGGACCCTGCTACTGATGCTACAGCCCTGGATTCCTTTGGTTCAGTGAAGGCCAAATTTTCAGTTGTTTCAAGTAAAACCTCAGCCGACAACGAAGAACCATGAGGCCATTCTCTCATCCCCCCACACCTGTGGAGGGGAATCAAAAGAAAAAGGCGAAAGTCATGGGTTGAGACAAAGGCGGTTTAACAGAACAGCAAAGAGAACAGGAAAACACCAACAATAACATTGACAGAGGAATGTACAAACACGATTACAGAACCACCGCTCACCCACCGGACCCAGGACACCCCAGCCCGCTCCCAGCAGCGACTTCCCACCCCCTACCCCAGCAGCTCCTGGCTCCTGCCTGGGCATGGGTCCATGGGATGGGATACCTGTGTCCCTGACGGAGCCTGGGGAGAATTAACCCTAACCCCGACGGAACCAGGACAAAGCTTTAGCTTTGCTAGGTGTCCTGGATTAACTGCTTAAAGATTTTAACTGCTGAGAAAATTTGACCTTTCATCTGGACATTGTCCCAAGCCTAATTTTCCCATCTCTCCAACTGCAAATGTTTCATCAAACCATTTATTCCTGGCTCCCTGGTACACCTGAAGAAACCAGGTGTACCTGTCCTTAAGCTAGGACAAGGATGAAAAGCAGATTTTCTTATTGCTTGGGGCTTCTCTTCTGCTTGTTTTGTAGGGGAGAGCTGGCTAAATCACTCAAGTGCTCAAAATCCACTGGTCTTTTCACACAGTTTTACTCCTCTGCTGTGCACCCAGAAGGACAGGTACATTATGTCAGAATCCAATGGTAGAGAAGGCTAATGCAGCTTAGCTTTCCACAGTTGCGTAGAATCAGCACAAAACTAACTCTCCCGGGTCTTTCACTAGACATCTCTGGGCTGTGCAGCTTTGGGAAGGCTTGACACTGTTTGTTTGACCAGGGCTGTCCTAGCAGGGAAGACAGGCCCTTAGCCAGTGCTAGGCAGACAGAGGTTTGCTGCTGATGTTCTGAGCTCAGTTTTGAAGCTCTTACCTTTTTCCGGCCAAAGCAATGCATTCTGCTGGGAATGCGCAGTCTATAATCATACAAGAACTCCTCCTGACTTCCATGTATGCCTGGGGAAATTCCTGTCTGTGGAGTTTCATGGTATCCCCCGAAGTGCAAGCATACCAAATTCCTCTGTAGCTCTTAGAGAGAGGAACTGAAGTCCTGTCACTGTTGGTATGTCTGGCAAAATGGTCTCTGGTGATTTTTAGGGCTGAGATTTCCGTATTCAAGCAGTTGCAGACGTCCCGGGGTGAGGTATATCTATACTGTCCTTGAGAGCATGGTGGGTACCTGGTAGACAGATAGTGTAACTTTCAGTCTTGCATTGGTGAGAGGTGACTAAGCAGACCCATTCCTCACAATCTGGCTGCTTGCTCCCAGCCTCTCACCTGGGAGAGATTACACTGGGCACTGCATTTCCAGTTTCCCAAATGCCTGCACAAAGGCTTGACCCTGCAAAATGCAGGCGTGCAAGGAGTAGTTGGGAGCTGCTGATGTAGGCATTACTGATGAAACAATTCAAACAGTATGGCCTTGAGGCTGGACTCCTGGACAGTCTCTGCTCCTCAGCCAGCGTACAATAACTTGTTAGGCAAGGGTAGTTTGATCACAAGTTTCATCCCTGTGGGATTTTATAAGGCCTGATTGTTAAGATAAATGGGCATTTGCTACAGCTGGAGTCCAGTGGGATGAGTTGCATGTCTGGAATGTTAATAATAAAGTAGCCACAGCCATGCTTTCTGGGAAGGATGAAATGGAGAAACGAGGTGACACCATGCATCTTTTTTTTTTGCTGTGAAGCTCTTGGCAAGTCAAAAGAAGAAGACACGGAAAGCTCAAGGTTGTAGCTGATCAACAACAACACAGGGGATGGAAGTACTTGTTATCAGTTGTCCAGTGCCTGGGTGAGCACCTCCTTGAAACTCTGCCAGGGGAGAAGAAAGAGAAAAAATATGCTTCCATTTAGGTATTCCAGATATGTTTTTGCAATACTGAAAGAAACCTATTCACCTAAAAACCAGAGGTGAATAATATTCAATCTAGCAGGTATCATGGCTGGCTTGGAATAATGAAATTTCAGACCTCATCCAGGTTAATAAAAATGAATTAATCATGGAACTGAAAAGGGTGTTTGCTTAGGTACAAGTAATCGTGACTGAACTCAATTTGCTGTGTGAAAAGTCCCAACCAATAATATGTATGTTTAGTGCTTTAAGGGGACCCAGTTTCCCCAAACTGAAAATAATTATAGGCCAAATAAAATGGGAGGAAGAACTTAAGCAAAAAAATGTGAATGATAATTGGGAGTTGTTCAAGAATCCTATATGAGGTCCCTGAGAAACCACAATTCTGCATTTACAAAGATGAATTCTTTAGTTAAAATAAGCTGGTTTGGTTAACAGAGAAGATGAAAGCAGCAATAAGAAACCCAAAATGCAATGAATGGAAAAATAGAGGAAGCAACGTGGACAAGTAATCTGCAAGGAAATGCAGACAATTGATGAGAGAACTGAAGGGTACCAATGAAGAGCCTTTGGGCATTGTATTTGGAATGATAAGAAGGGGTTCTTTAAATGTATGAAGGATTCATTAAATCCTACCAATGGTACAGGCTCCATACTGAACAGGGTTGCAAAATTGTTCCTTATGAAATACAAAAGGCAGAAATAACCAGTTAACTATTTCTTGGTGTTTGGAAAGGATAAGACTCTGTATTCATAGCTTGGTCATAAGGAAATATTTTCTGCTGCAGTAAGAAATTACTTCCAGTAATTAGATAAAATGTTAAATGTCAGTGTTTTTAAATGTACAAAACATTTAGCAATTGTTAACTTACAGTCCAGAATATTTAGAGACTAAGCGAAGGAGCTCTTTGAATCATTCATATAGGCACTTCAAAAACTTAAGGGGAGTGGAAAGAACCTACGGTATCAGCATTATTCTGTGAAAATAAGTGGGTAGTTTGTCAGGCTACTCAAACTTCAGTTTGCTCAAGGCATAAAAAAGCTGATAGACTCTGCAGCTGGTAAAGAGCTGAGAGAAGGCAGGATGATGCTAGCCAATTTCCCTTGAATGGAAAACTGGCCTTGTCAGACAAATGTGATCCCACTCCTTGATAAGAGTATGATATTTGGTGATAAGAGTCATTGTGTTGACATAATCATACATAGATTTGAAGGCTTCTGACCTTGTTCCTCGTGATGCTCTGATATAGGAGTACACACTAGACTAAATCAACATGGCTTATTGTAGGCAGCCCAGGGGAAGTGATCATTCTCATAAAATGGCTGTAGATGGAGAGAGAGTCATCCTCCACCAGGGAGGAGGGAAGCTAGAAGATACTTGTAAAGAAGTATTGAAGGTATCTGTTCCTGGCCCTGCGTTACCCAGTGGCTTTGTCGGAGATGTAAATAGCAAATAATTGTTTGCACAGACATGGAGATCCTGCAGATGGAGGGAAGGTGAACAACAGATCAGTTGTGGGAGCAGAGCTGAGTCGTCTGGAAAGCTGGGCTTATCCAGTGCTGTTAAGTGCAAGGTTGTACATCTAGGAGCAAAGCATGGAGGTCAAGCTAAAAAGGCTGGAGACCTTACCTGGAACACACTGATGATGCAAAGGGTTTGGAAGATAACTGGCTAACATGACTGTCAAGCCCAGCACTGCAGCTGAGGGGGGAGATTGCAGTCCTCAGGTGAGTGGTAGGAGCAGGAGAGAAATGTGCTGGGGAGCCGAGTGCAGTAACGCTGCTTAGTCCTGGTGTCAGCACTTCAGAATGCATTGAAGAACTGAAGCAATGTCAGAAAAGAGCTACAGAATTAATCTGGGACCTGAAGACCATGCCTGCATAACACGAGAGTAAGGAAACTTGATCTACAAAATTATTTGTAGAGAAACTGACAAGTCATTTCATGAGCATGCTGGGGTATCTGTCTGAGGAAGAGGGACAATGCAGTGAAAGCCTCAAGTCCAGTGGCCTAGCTGCTGAGGATGCACACTATCAGGATCGATATAATTGGTTTCTAGTGAAGGCAATTAGCCAGTTGAACAAATTTCCTTGGGACCTGGTGGAATTGCCATCATTCAGGCTTTAAATTGCCACCAAATAGCTGTCTGAAACAGAAAAGATTGCTAGGTAGTGTCCAAAGGCTGCTGATTCATGCATGGAATCAATATGTGTTTTGTTCTGTCTTATAAAATACCAGTTTGGGGCATTTAGACATCTGCAATTAAGGCTAGACAAGAGGTTTCAAGGAGCTTCCAGATTCTCTTTTTTTTTTTTTGGTAGATCTTTTCTGTAGATCAGGTTGAAGCTCCGCAAGTTTGTTGCCAGTGCCAATATGACTTTATGGTGATCTGAAACCAGACTCTTGTTTTTTTACAATGAGACATAGGACAAGAAGTTACTGTAAAACAGAACTACTGTGACTTTAGCACTGGGGCAGGCAGGATTTGGGGGGCTGCTGCAGACCAAAGCTGTGTGCTCCCTGCCGCACATCCTCTGCAAATGGGCTGAGCTTTTAGGAGCAGTGAAACACCGCCACCAAGCAGAGGGGCTCTATTGTGTGCTTGAGGTACTGGAGGCCTTTGCCTAGGCAGTTCCAAATGCTCTTAGGCATCAGCCAAATGTGTGTGTATGTGTTAGAGGGACCAAAAGACTTGTAGGGCTGCATTCAGTGCAGAGGAAGGTCCCTACAGAGCAAGCACCAGCTCTTCCAGCCTCTTTACCTGCTTAACAAGGAAAGAAGTGTGACCATAAAGCTATAATGCTGCTTGGAAGCCACATTTCTGCTCAGTCTGGTCGTTAGAGTTCAATGCCTCCTTCATCTCATTATGCCTCTTCCTTAACCTCTGTGTTTTATATCTGTTTCAGGAGACTGGAAAGGGCAGGGATAGCTCACAAGGAGCACCAGGAAGATGAACAGTGATTTAAAAAGCACTTGTGTTGCCAGGTCCCTTTAGTCTGAGGTTATCGTGGAACGCAAGACACTTTTCTGGGTGCTCCAGTGAAGATGACTTGAGTTGGTCCCCAGAGCAGTGTTTTGTGGTAGTTACTGGAACAACAACAGTGGCAGGGAACCTGTGATGCATACAGGTAGGAAACTGAGGCATCAGTGATGCTGGTAAGTAGCAGAAGTTGCTCCTCTTGTTCATACTGTCTGGGAAAGCTACAGCTTGTATGCACAGTGGCATTGTAATGAATCCTCTGGGAATAATCCAGTTCCCTTTGCTTAAAGTTTGGTTGTTATTTTAACCTAGTCCAGTTTGACATTAAGAACTAAAATTTCCAGGCTGGATTCTTCAGTCTGCGCTCAATCCTGGCCAGCTGGCCAAAGCAAGAGTTGGAGCTCATGAGCGCTATTGCAAAACTGTTTCCAAAATGTCATCATAGTGCCACTGTTATAGATAGCATCCTGGGGATGTCTCTTCTGTCCTCCTCATGTTCAGCGAGGATTGCAAACCTCGCCAAATGCATTTCCTTGCTCAGGCAATTTTCAGGCTGGTAGCTTTCAAGACCATTAAGGTGTTCTGAAGACCTGTCTTGAATGTATCCATTCCCTGTTGTGGTGGATTAGGGAAGCTGGGTCGCCTGCGTAAGCAGCCCACTGTCTGTGGCTGCTGGAGCATAATGTTTTCATAACTTTCAGAAGTCACGGTCTCGCTGGAGAAAGTCCTTGAGAGAAGGCACTGTTTTCGTATTCCAGTGCCATCATGTGTGACTATGCACATGCGGTAGCTAAGCAGACATCTAAAATGTAGAGGAACTGAATCCTTTGGCAGCTCAGGAACCTAAGTGAATCAGAGGCTGTGTGACTGACACAGGAGACAAAGAAGTGTTGCCAGGCACCGTTGTCTTTTAAGAGATTGTCCTGGTTCCACCTCAGCGTGCAGCAAAGAACCACCGTCCGCTCTCTCGTCCCCCGGCACCTGTGGAGGGGAATTGGAAGACAAAGGCAAAAGTCATGGGTTGAGACAAAGGCGTTTTAACAGAACAGCAAAGGGAACAGGAAAACACCAACAATAACACTGACAGAGGAATATACAAACACAATTACAGAACCACCGCTCACCCACCGGACCCAGGACACCCCAGCCCGCTCCCAGCGGAGACTTCCCGCCCCCCTTCCCCAGCAGCTCCGGGCCTGGGCATGGCTCCATGGGATGGAATACCTGTGTCCCTGCCGGAGCCTGGGGAGAATCAACCCTATCCCCGACAGACCCAGGACAAAGATGTGTGCTGGTCCATAACTGTTGCTTCTCTATACCCTGCTGTTAGAGATATCTCTCTGGAGGGAGCCACCCTGCAGGCTCTTTGCTGAGCTCAGTGCTGGTGGCATGGAAGGGGATGTGCAGGACTGTATGCTGGCATAAAGCAGGCTCCCAGGCAATGCAGTGGAGTGATGGTGGTGACTTGTGGTATCTGCCTAAGCTACACAGTTGTGATCCTATGTCCCACATGCTTTCCTGTTCTTACTCTTAAGATAGGTGCCGGAGACCTCTAGAGAGGCTGTTTGTCTACATCTGTAGTAAATGATCAAGTGGCTGCAGAGCTGCTGCTTGGTTCTAGATCTGCCCAAATAAGGGGGTTTGCCATATGATGAAGAACCAGAGTGGTGGATCCAGCATGTGTCCCCCAAGTCAGAATAAGCTTGTCTTAGGAAAGATGGTGAAAAAGGAATCCTGCAGGAATCTTGGGCTGTCTTTGGAGGGTCCTGTGTAGCCAGACAGAAGGTGAGCTGCTTCAGATCTATTATAAATTTTGCAGGTAAGCTGCCCTAGCCTGTGGTGCCATTTTCCTTTTCCTCCTCTGTGACTAGCCTTTGTGAAGCTCAGAGCCTGGCAAAGAGCTCCCTCTGCATGCAGACCAAGTGGGACAAGGGTGAAGCAGGTAGACTGTGGAAACTGGAAAGGTACCAATAGTCTTGTTTTAATGGATTTTGTGAAAAGTGAGCTGCTGTTCCTCGATACAAAGCTTGTGTAAGTCAGGAAAGAATCTCCTGCAGACATCAGTGGATTTCTGCTTCAGTCCCTCTAGGAAAAATGGGAGAAGTCGTGGGAATAAATTCTGATGTTAGATCTCCTTATACAAACATGGGACCCATTGGCCTCATGGACTTCTCTCTGAAAGACTCAGCTGGTGTACACTGAGTTTACAGCTGCTCATCTGTGCAGGTGGTGGGGTTCACCTTCACTTTTTATCCTGCACACTGGTTTCCTGAGATGTGTCCCAGCCAGGGAAAGCACCAATCCCCTAAGTCAAGCATGTTACACACAGGTAACATTGAAGGGTACTAGTTCTGTAGTCACATGCCTTAGTCACACTGGCCTACATCCTGAAAAGTGCCCACTCATTCAAATGCTCAGGGCTTGCAAATCAGCATTGATTCATTGATTTTATTAGAACTATACAAGTTTTTCCCTCTCGGCTCTCTCTTTTTATTCTTTATATGGGTACCCATGCATACAGTGCCTGAGTTTTGAATGGGGACTGAAAGACTGTGTTATATGGGGCTAGAACCATCCCAAATGATCTCAGCTCGTTAGGAAACTTGCAAGTGACCCACCTGTCTTCCTGCTGTTTCAGGACAAGCAGCTTTTACCTGCTGTCCCTAAAACTTCGCTCCTTCGGATTATGTGGTCAAGAGCCTTAGACATAACATTAAGAAAAACGCTCTATGCTCAGATCTGTATTCCCTTGGCTTGTGTTTTCTTCTCCTTCCTCTCTCCCCATCTTAACATAAATGCCGTCTAGGGCAGACTTTGCTGCTGATGCAGAAGGTTAATGAAACGTTACTTCACACTCACATGGTTGTATGCACAGCACCAGCCCCCAAGGTGTGTGTGCAGCAGGAGAAGGGGAGAGGCGAAGCGGTGGGGATTTGATTTACTCCCAGGCTCTGCCTCAGGCTTTTATTCTGCACTTTGTCCCACATCCAGGGCTCGGTTTTCTAGAAACTCTCATGTGGGTCTGGCTTGCCTGGTACTGTGGCACTATGTATGATGCTGCTGCTGTCACCTTCCCCGCTGCCTCTGAACTCCACAGGCATTGGGAAATTCAGTCCTGTTCCCCCTTCCCCTTCCCCCAAATACTGGCCTCATGTGGTTTTTTGGAGTAAAGACAAAGGGGCAGAGCTAGAACGGAGTTTTAACTGCATTCTTGACTGGCTCCTTTTTCCAGTTTAATATCAACACTTGGCCAGAATTTGGGATTTTTTTTTCCTTTTATTTCTTTTTTGCTGGAATACACAGACACATTTATTCCTAAGACAGTTAGGCAGGTCTAATGCAAACCAGTGCCTGAGGACTGACTCTAAGCAGCCAGCATTTTGGCCTCCACCGGGGTTCATGTTTAAAAACAAAGGTAACCATTACGCAAACTTTCCTGGGCTGGTGGGTGACAGGTATCAGCTCTGCAAGAGCATCGCTGCTTGTGTCAATACGCTTCAGCTCCATGCTGGAGCTCCACAGTCCTCCTGGGAGCTGGTGTCTGTTGTGGGTTTCTTCCTTCAGCATCGGGTGCAAACGCATGTGGCGTCCCGGCAGATGGGTGCAGAGCTGGGAGAAGCAGGTTTCCCTGCTGGTCTCCTGCCCTCGGCACGTGTGCATCAGGTGGTGGTCCTAACTGTGAGGAGATGACCAAGAAGGAAGCCCAGATTCCTGACAGTCTGACTGCCTGTCTCCCACGACCTTGTTACATACTACATGGAAAATGTGCTCCTGGCAGGACTGTGTTCCTGGCTGGATTCATACATCTGCATGCTCTGCAGGTTGCACATCCAGAGCTGCAGGGAGGTGTCAAGAGGATGCGGAGAGGGGTGGGCTAAGGCTTAGGTTTCCTCTCACTGACGGCCCCTTGTGATGTAAAAAGGAATGCTCTTTCCTCCAGCTGTGGAACAGATCATGAGCAGGTGAGACAGGTTCGTCGGGGCATGTGCTGTACATACACAATGCCATCCTACAGATGTGTAAAGAGTTTTCCAGGGCCTGTAGTGGTGGGAGTTGTACAAACACCTATCAACTTCTACCTGGTAGAGGGAGAAAAAAATGTAACTTATTGCAAGGCTGGGAACAAGGCAGTTGCTCTGGTGCTGCTGCATTTCCCCTGCTTTTCCTCCCAGTTCCTGGTTCCTGTGCTCACCCACATTTCTCAAGGTCTTCCACAACGAGCCAGAGGTTGTCCACGTTGCCTTTTTGTCCCCAAGGGACAACAAAATGCTTCTGTTCAGACCCTGTCTGTACGCTTTTGATAAAGAGCACTTTCCTTCCTTCTCATGTCACCCATGCCAGGCAAGGTGAGCACTGCTGAATTAGAGAAACATGTGCTTTGAAGCCGGGATCTCACACATGATTGAGCAAGATCCTCTTCAGTCTCAGCATCTCTGCTTGCAAGTGCCTGCCTCTGCACTGCCAGAGCATGAGTGTGTGCTTTGGCATTGTTGCTGGTCTGCTTGAACTTGTTTTCTGTTCCTACTGCTTCTTAATCCAGCCTGGCTTCCCCAGAAACGAATCAATTTATGATCCAGGGTCTAGCCACAGGTCATGTAATGGAAACCTGGAGACCCACCAATGTATGAGTCTTCACCTTAGGTATTTTAAGTATTATGCAGAGCTTTCAAACATTCTGTAGATAACTTGTTTCCAATTGCATTTGCCCTGGCCAAGATCTTTTCCTTCATCCAGTTCAGTCCTTAGAGGAAAGTAACTGCAGATGAGTTAGCCAATAACGAGAACTTTATCTTGCCCACAAAAGGTTCCAGCAGAGGATTTTATTGATGGGCTTTCATAGCTGAGACTTAATGCTGTTGGGAAAGCATCTTTCTGAATGCTGTGCTGCATTTACTTTTACTGAGGGCAGAAACTCAGACTTGCCTCAGACTGATTTGAGTAGAAACAGTTTCCCCTTATCTCTGCTACGATTTTTAATAAGAATGGCAGGGGAAAATTAAGGTACTATCTTGTTGCTAAGAGTCACGGGAAGGAAAATTGGGTAAAGTCTCTAGGTCTCAGATAGCGGTGCCTGAAGCCAATCCATTTCTCAGTCTTAGCTCCTACCAGGAAGATGATCCTATTTTCAGTCAGATGCCATCTTATTTATTGAGGAGCAGCAGAACTGTGGTAGGAAACAGCTCAGTCCCAGCATGAGTCAAACAGAAAAGGGATTACTGGCTTAGGCTTCAGAACTGCACAGCATGAGCAGCCATGGGAAGATGGGTTGATGCAGGAGTGGAGAAGGCCGACGTCAAATTTCCCAAGGGCAGAGACTATTAAGCCTTAGAAGTATTACAGAGCCGTTGAGTAAGTGAGAGAGAGTGAGCGTGCAGAGAAAATAGCACAAGAGACCATCTCCTAGTTGTGTCATCACTGCTTTCCGCTCTAGCTCTCCAGACTATGCCAGTGTCAGTGTCACTTAGCACTGTAGAGGTCTGATTGCTCTTAGGTGTTTATGCTTTGTGCATATCTGCTCATATTGCTTTTATCTGATTTTCAAGCAATGTGTAACCTTGCAGAATTTGTCTCCAAGGCTTTTCAGCGTGGCTGCTCTTGGCTTACACAAGGCTCTGCCACTGAAATGTTGGAGAGGTGGGTCACTTGTGCTGTGCTTTATCTGGCAAATGGAGTGGCAACTAGAAAAAGCAATGCTCAGCTGCAGAATTAAAGACACAGAGTATGGCTTATGAGATAGGTGCATGATGTTCTCCATCACTCTTCGTATATCACTTAAGGTTTCAGGTGTCCAGGTCTTTTCAGGGCCTCCGTGGAAAGCCTCACAACTTGTCTTAGTGAAGGAGTGAGGACACCAGGTGGCTTTGCTAGCCGGTGCCTCCCTGCGCTAATTTGTAGCTAGGCAGGGCTTTGTAGATTCAGTGCATCAGGAGAGGGGTGTGTTGGGAAAAAGCAGTCCGGTTGTGGTGTTGAGAGGCAGGGATGGGGCATACAGCAAAAACAGACACAGGGGTAGCCCATTATGGTTTGTATTTGAGTGCTTATAATGCTGTACAGCAAGCTGGCTGGAGAAGTATGCCAAAGATTGCCTAGCGTTGCATCAATAATTATTATGACAGCAGAGAGTTCTCTTACTGTGTAGCTGGTGGCAACATCTCACCTTTTTCATTCTTTTGCGTTATGCTGAAACAACTCGTCCATCTGTCCCTGATTTGCAGCCTGCTACTCTGTGGACTCTGCTGAACTTAACGTGTAGTTCTGCGTTGCATCTAATCAGACGTGGCAAAGGATGCTCCTATTCTGCTTTGCAAATCAGTTTCCCTCTTCTGGGCTAGGAGTGTTTACAACTGCAAATTGTGCAACAAGACAAATTTTATTCACTTAGTTCTTTCCAGTGAGCAGTGAAACATGACATTCCTGGACAGAGAGTGAACATAGCAGTTCCCACTGTCCCAGCTCAGCCTTATGGTCTAATGACAGTTTTGCATTCACTACTTAAGTACAAAAATTAGGAGTTGTGGTTCCAGCTAGATTTCACCCATGTGGTACTTAGGGAATAAGTATAAGAAACACAACATACATAAATTTACCTCCCCCTGCATGATCTCCCGGTTTCTGGTTATCAGAGGCATAGGGACTTCCTGAGCTAGAGGTACATTATTTCAGAGGGATGGTGAATGCATTAGAGCTATTCTGCTGAACTTGGCTAGCACAGAGAAGATACCGACCAGGCAGGCACAGAGAGTTTCACTGTCTTGTAATAAGAACTAAGAGGAACCTAGCCTACATTAGCGAGGTAGGAACAGATAACCTTCCCGGAGCTACATATCAAAAGCACTCTGAGTTTGGAGGTAAAAAATCATGTACTGGATTTTTTAGCTGGAGGAGAACTCCTGAGAAGAGGTCATAGGCAGAATACAGTACGTGGGCACAGCAGACAACTGTGGGATACAGCGTACCACTGGGGTGCAGGGTAGTCTAGCAGTTATGGCCTTGAAGTCATTGCTGGCTTGTCATTCCCAAATCTAGTGATTGGATTACTCAGAAAACCTTGCAGCCATCCAGCCATGTTGCTGCTTTTGTAAAAAGCCACACTTCAGTGGCTTACAAACCAGAGAAGGGTCCAGTGGTGACAGAGACAGCATGCTGGAAAATGCGTGCAGGAAAACGCAGTCAGGAGCAAGGAAAGAAGAAGGGATTAGTGGAAGAGCCAGATATACTCTTACCAGTGGTGTACTGTTAAAACTGATCATCGTATCTTCTAAGGGAGAACAAGGTGTGTAACAGACTGAGCCCTTCATCTGTTGTCTCCATTAATCTTTCAAACGGGAAGTGGAAAACTTCACTAGACATGAAAAAACAGCTCAGGAAAAGGGGCTGATTTGGGACTGCATCTACAAGAGAAGAGTTTCCATTTAACCATCTTCCTTGTAATGTGATTTCTGTGGCTGGTGATCTGGACCTGCTGATAAACAGTGCTACCTATTCAAACAGATCAAAGCATGTGAATCAGGTCAGCTGTATTAAATAAGTGTTGACCTCTCCTTAAATGTCTTCTATGTTTAGTATCCTCTAAGGTTGCTTTTTTCAAGCTTTTACTTTGTTTGCTACAGGCAAGCAGGGTAGCATTTCACTAAGCAGCTGGGACGCAATGTGCTTGCACAAAAGCCGCAAGCAGGCTTTGAACTCCCAGCAGCTGGCAGGGTGGTAGCCCACTGCTAAGCATCTTGTCTTGGTTTAGACAGGAGGGAAAGTTGAACAAGATGCAGTCCCACGAAGGAGTGAATTGGAGTGTAACAAATGCTATCGGGTAATTATCTGACTGTAATAGGTTCAGAGGAACAGCACGCTGACACATCCAGTTTAACTGTTCACATATAATCTGGGCTGACCTGGGCCCCACAATGCAGTGTACCATGTTTTGCAAGTATCCCATGTATGCAAAATGCATCTTCCCTTGAGAAGAGAAGAGAATAGAGCACCTATGCCGTTGTAGACTGGGGTACATGAAGTGGAAGAGGAGGGATCAGGTGCTCCAAACACATACTCTAGGTGTCAGGACACCTGGTGGCTGGTCTCTTCTCCCTTACTTCTCTCTGTGTTTGTCTCCTCAGAGTGCATAGCTCTGACACATACCAGAGAGTTGCCACCAGATAAATATGAAGGGAGGCAGAGCCCAGAGGACGTGTACAAGGATGCCAAGCAGAGCTTGGAAGACAAGGTCTAGAGTAGAGGCAGGCTTTGGTAACCAGGGGAAGGAGACAGAGAGCCTTACTTGCAAGTGGTGGCTGGAGGCAAGTTTCTGCAAACAAGTCCTGTGGGCTACAGGGGAAGCAGATGCTGCTGACTTCCATATATCTTGTTCAGGATGACAATGTGGTGTAATGCCCTCCAAGTCTCACCCATGCCTGTTTTCTGGGCCAGCTCTGTACAGGCCTTTGACTTGGTTCACTCTGAGGATTTGAGGTGGACTCCTTCCTGCCAAAGGTTCTGTCAAAAGGTCAGGAGGTCCTCAGTTTGAAAAAAGACCCGTCAAATGTAGTCTTGATGATGAGAGAATGAAAGAGAAAATTTCTAGGACTTTTATTTGGGTATTTTTGGCAAAAGCATTCTTTTCCTTTGAAGGATGCCATGGCATTGTATGTGACAGAAAAAAAGCCTGATGCCTCCAGGCTGCAACCTTATAATCAGAAGATCTGGCTTTAATTCTCAGCCCTGCCACTGCTTTCCTGCCTCTTCTGTGCCTTCTGTTCCTTGTATAACATCAGGATTAACAGTGCTGTGCAGAGCTGTTATGAAAATGTTGGAATGAATACACCATTCGAGTACTTGGAAGTAGCAGTAGCAAAAGAGTTCACAGGAAGGAGGTGGTAGCACGCTGCTGCTGCCCTTTGCTTTCCAAAACAGGTATAGCCTGTTTTGGACATGCTTTAGTCACACTATCTTCAGTTTTTTAAGGAATCCTGAGAAGATGATCCTTTCCTAGCTTGAGAATGTGGTTTTCTGAGTAGTAACAAGCCATTTCAGTAGCCTTTTAGTGAGATGGAAGTGGGGTTGTTACTGCAAAGCACTCTGCGGGGATGTGTGAGGTAGTCTGACTGCTTTGAACGAAGGTGAATTTAGCCTCACAACAAGTCTAGATTTTTCACATGCAGTGAAGCTATGTTAATAAAATAGATGTGAAATATTTTCTTTCAGGAGCTAAGAATGTCTTTTTGGAATTGCAAAAAGTAGAAAACATGCATCAGGATTACAACAGGTGTGCTTTTGTGGATGGGTGCAAAACCTGTTCTGTAAGCAACAACCAAATAATTGCCTAGGAGAAAAGGAAATACTGGAATAGGGTTGTTTTGCTTACTCTCTCCACAATTCTGTTAATGTGTCTGTTAACCTCAGGTGATGCTGCTCTTGTTTGTGATGTTTTCTATTTTAAAAATGTTTTCCCATTAAATGATTTTGTGAAGGTGGGTTTTGTTAATTTATGTTGGTTTAATTTCAGCACAAATTTTATTAGGATTGACAGCGGCCCATCATTGCAGAGATCCAGCTGTAGCGTGTATTTATTGTGTTTTGCCTCTTAATAGATCTTTCCTCTAGCAGGAATTAGATTGTCATGTTTGAGAAGATTATCTTCTAAAACATAATTACTTTAGAGCATAGTGCTGCACCAGAGTGACTCTCTACATACTCCTGCAGGGGAAGGTAGGTGATGTCTCAGGATTTCTCTATTTTCAAGGCTCTGATCAGCCTTGGTGTAAATTGAATTATTTTGGAGACTGGAAAAATGTTTCACACTTCTGTCACCAGTGATCATGTTGAAAAATAGCAGGAGGGTAAGTCCCTTCAGATGAGGGGACGTTCTGGCAGATGCTTCTATATGGCCTGGCCCTAATGTTCCAAGTGCTTTGTCTCCCGTAGTTGAGTGACACAGGATCATGGTAACTTTTAGTTCAAGCCTATGCGTCATGTTGGTGGGTTTGTGTTTAGTGCAGGGAGTGATGTCCAGTGACTGCTGGTGGTGTAGCAGGTGCAAAGCTGAAGAGAGGAGCATTTGACAACGTGTGCTGAACACCAGCTGGCAGTCACCAGTGCAGAAGGCACCTGACAAGTAACTTGAAAGTGCTTCTGAAATTCCTGTATATTTTCCTATAGGCTTCTTTCAGTTTGGAGGCAGAAGACACTCTTTGCTCCTGGATGTGATGTTTGCCAGATAAGTAAATATGTGTTGGCTGAAGCAGATTTTGGAAAGTGCTAAGTGGTTTAGAAGAACAAGTGCTATTAGTCTCAATGGGATTTGGACTCCTATGTCCTCTGTCTGCTTCTGAAAATCTTTGCTCATTAGAGCTGTCTGGGACAGACAAAAATCTGTATAGTACTGGATTTTGAAGGAGCTATTTAAAGCACCCTTATTCTTTTCAGTGACACAGCTTGTAAAAGGATGTTAGGCCTGAATCTCCTCACAGTTACTTTGCCTGTGTTGTGACAGCCCCATCATCAGTGTCACTGCAGAAGGAGCTGTGAACAAGTGATTTTCCAGCTGTTAGGAAAGTGCAGTGTATCTGCTGAGGTTTCTGGGGGTGAGAAGATTCTTTGCTTCGTGTTGGTTTGCCCTTGCTCTTAGCTGTGTTGCTAGGTAACAAGGATGCAAAGGAAAAGCATCAGCATGCTTTTTGGCCTAGAGCAGAGCTGAAGGTCATGGCTTGCTTTCCAAGCACTCTGCTGAGTGTCTTTTCCATGGATTATGCTTACAGCAGAGACAGAATAGGGCAGGATAGGCAAAGACAGGTGCAAACAAACATCTTCCAGTGATCCCAGTTGGTGGGGTTTTTGGGGCTTTCTGAGAACGTGGACTTGGTGTAACTCAGATCATGGGCAATTTGAACCTTTTGCACATACAGTTCATGCTTTTTGTTATGATGTAGCTTTGTCCTTACAGAGAACTAAACAAGAGGGAGCCTGAATTGGAGAAGACAACCCATGTCCTTGAGTTCTTCAGCTTAAATGGTCCTTCAGCACAGTCCTGGTAGCTGATGCTTTTTTTCTCTCCCCACTGGATTGTTCATAGCCCCAGGCCAAAGAATCATATTTTCTCAGGAGTGGCTTTTAATGTTACAAGTGTGTGGGAAAGGGTTTCTTTTTCCGTTAGAATTTTCCAGGCTATGGAAAGATCTCTCTGTTTTGAATTGCAGTGTATGGCTGTAATCTCAATGTTATGAGAACTGGAGACCTATGAGGGCTTTGACATAGCTGAAAATCCTTCCGGTAGCTCCAAAATGGCTTATTTTTAAATTGTTAACCCATTATATTTGTTTGTAAAAGTTAAGTTTTGTTTTACAGCTACTTACTCCCAATGATTTGAATTGGTCTCAAAGCAGCACAGGACTTTTGAAATGCAGTCTCTTCATATACAGAAACTTAATCGTAGGTTGAACTGGGAGAACCAATTTTGAAAAACCTCACTTTGACTTTCAGAAAGCTGGCTGGATATGGCTTGTGCTGACTTCCTGGGCATATTCTGTCACTCTGATAGCTTTGCTTTCCTTTTTCCCCAGCATTTCCCAGAGCACCTGTTTGCTTGCTGTCTTGGTGGTCACTACAAGATCCAGCTGTTGCATACAAATTTCTTCTGGTCTTTCAAGTCATTGGTTATGTAAGGCAGTAGGGAAAGAGTAGAGGTGCCTACCTGTGAATTGCTCTGAAAGTCAGTACAGAGGAAGGCAATATGAATTTTGTCACCTACAGTGAAAGAAGACTTCTGGATGTATTTGGAAGTTGCAAGCAATTTTGTGGAGGATTTGAGGTCTGTGTAAATGCTATGGCACAGAATGCTTTTCCATCTGCTTTTCTCTTCTGTAATTATGTGAACTTTTATGATTCAGGGGAAGGCAAGAGCAGCTGGTGACATTCTAGTCAAGGGAAATATGCACACGTGGTAAGACTAGGCATACTTCAACACCTTGGCAGCAAATCCCATCTGCTACCAAGATTTAAACTTGGCTTTTGCTTCTGCTTTGCAGCCTCTTCTGCCAGTCCTCTCCAGCAGGAGCCTTTCCTCCTGCAGCCTGCTGATTGGTGATGATGGCGTCAAACTTCTGGCCTCCAAGCTTCTTGTGTGTGGGAGCTGGCTTTGTGGAATGGCATGGCAAAATGTGGGCAAACTGCTGGTTACCATTGTTCCTTCTGCTTTTCAACCTGCTGCCCAGGTTCCATGCCACGTGGCAATACTGGCATCCAGGTGCTTGCATGGTGCACACATTCTCATCCTGCTTTTTAGTTGTCTCTAAGTAAAAACAACAGGAAGCCTGTGATAGAGATGCAGCTTCAGGGGCTGCTGATGCTGCTGCAGTTACGGCTTTTTGTGTGTTGCATGTAAGCGTAAGCTTGCTAGCATGGGTGAAGTCTTGGCAGCTGCTCTTCTGCCTCAGCAGCATTAGGACCGTCCATCAGTGCTGGGTGCATTGTCCACCATGCCTGAGTCTCAGGGGGAAGGTGAATGCACTATATCCATCTCTGTTGGAGCCATACTGTGCTGGGGAGCAACCTCAACTGCTGCGTAATACTGCCCTGAAATGGCATTCAGGCTTCCCTTGGTGGTACATATTTGTGTTCAAGTGGAGCACGTGTGTGCATGTGAGCATGCCAAGGTGAAGCAGCAGTACGATGGGAGGTCAGATGTGTGAAGAGGATCTGAGAAAGACACAGAGTCGAGGGGCAACGTTTGGCAGAGAGGTGGTTTATCAGGAAGGATCAGAGTATGGAGAAATCATAACTTTCTCTTGTAAGGCTTGCTTTTCTTGCCTTTTTTTCCTTCTACCATAAAGACCTGTGGATGGGACCCAGGTATGGCAGAGACCGATGCAGCCCCTTGCCTGCAGTCACACTTTCAGCAACTTTTATTGGTTGCTAGAAATATGTTGTGAATCTGTCTGTGCTATAGGAACAAGTTGAGTGGCCTGTGAGCTCTGTGGGTATGCAAGAATGGTTTCTGTTCAGTAACTAAATTAACAGCTAATTTAACAAGAACACTTGGTACATTAAGTAGGTTTATAAATAAACTGATTTATTTAATTAATTTAATAAAATTGAAATTGAAGGACCAATTAACTGCCTGCAGTTGGCAGTTATTAAAATTCTTGACTGAGCTTGTTTGCAGACCACTTCTGTGGGTACTGAGCTCATATGATGTGGATGATTTTATTGTCTTTACATGTCATGACCCAGAGAAAACACTAACCACAGCCATGTAGACAATCTCCAAGATAAAATTATTCTGTCATGTAACAAATAAACGTTTCAGATCTTGTGGGTATACTGAGTTTAACAAATTTACCAGGGAAAGTATGCTCTTCCATAGACTGTCTTCTCAGAAAGTAATCTTTGGGAAGATTATCTTGTTATTTTGGACACTGACTTTTTCTCTGCATACATCTATTCCCCCATACTAGCTGGCTCTTAACTAATTATTGCACATACAATATTCTGTTCTTTAACCAATTTCAGTTTTGTATTATGGGAGCATCTGGAACTTTTTAAAAGGAAGACACAAATATACAAAAATGACTAGAGATTGGAGCAACCTGTGAGACAATACAAGTGTTGGCTTCATTTCAGTGCTCAGTTTTCCAGTGCTGGAAAGATGCAATATTCTGGTATCACTGGACACAACAAAGTTCTCAGCAAAGTAGCTAGGCTTAGAAGGTGGAGAATGTTGCAGAGATAACTGGGAAAATAAGGCAACAAACTTTTTAAAAAGAGAAAATCCTGAAGTATTATGTCAGTTCAAAATGGAGGTGGGCCTGAACAATTCAATTTATACTACTATAGTAGGAAATGCCAGTTTGAGGCACTCTGCTTGTGTTTGCCTGTGCTTTCTAATACAATTATAAAATCAGAGCTTGCTTCCTTTTTGCCTTTGATTGGCTGGACACAGGTAGTACCTAGTATTTTACCTACTTTACTGTCTGAAATGAGCCATTTTTTTAGTGTCCTTTCCTTAAGAATATAGCCAGAGGAGGACAGTAAGCAGATGATGGTTTATGTGTCAAAGGCAGAAAAACCATCACACATGTGTTGCAACACAGAAATGTGCAGTAGAAAAAATTAGCCGGCCACGTCAAGACATCCCCTCTGTACTGGGTTGTAAAGACAGGGGACATCCAGGAGCCTTATCCTCGTGGCTATCAGGGAAACCGTTCTAGTAGCTCACAGGGAGTTACAAGGTGTGGTGGAAGTTCAGTGGCAGGATCTGCATCCAGGCTCTGCTGAGCACTCTCAGCCTTTCCTAACAGTAGTGTGTCTCTCTGTCTCCAGTTTTTGTCTTTTTAGCTGAAGAACCAGTTACTTGTAGCGTGTAAGCATTAGGTTATGATAGCTGAAAAGACTTGATGGAGCTGCATCTTCTTGTCCAAAAGCAGGAGAATTATGCCAAAATGATGCCTGGGAAATAAGGCTAATGGTATCTTAAATCCAGTGGTGGAGAGTGGACAGTGACCCTGGAGAATCCATCCCAGTTTCATTCCTTCCCATCATAGCTTCCCCACGTACCTAAAACATTTATTGTTGCAAGCTGAACTCATGTCTTCTTGTTGTCCCTAAGCTGTGGACCACAACTTCATGGCCTTTTCCTTTGTTAATCACATTTTGTAGGCAGGGTGAACTGTGTTGATGCCCATCGCCTTCCATGGGCTTCACTTTTCTGAATGGATTAAGCCAGTTGCTTCATCCTTTCCTGTAGCTTATGTTTCCAAATGTCTGAACAGTCTTCTTTTTTGCCTCTGGACTCTGAATTTGTTTCTGTCTCAACAGTGTCCAAAACTGGATGGTAGCGCCTGGCAGAGGCTTCGACAGTGCTGGATAGGACAGGTTAATTACTTCTCAATGTTTGTGTATTACACTCTTGAAAACTGCCTTTTGCAAAAACGTCATGTTTTTGAATCATAAATTTTCTGGTGCCCTGCCACCCACAGATCCTGCATGATGGTATGGCTGCCTTCCCAATAATTCCTTATGTCTATTTGTATATCAATTTTGATTTTTTTATTCCCATATTTTCTTTTGATCTGGCTCAGATTATCCTTTCATTTTTTTCATAATTGTTGTGAAATATTGTTCTGTTTCCAAAGGAGTTCTGAGGACCTTTTTGACCTTGGAATTAAAAACAACAACAACATAACCCAAAAAATGCGTTTGTCGTAATAAATCTCCATGTGCTGACATAGACAGCCAGGAGTTTGCAAACAATTTTGTTATTTTGAGCTCCTTAACCTATTACAGAAAGGAATATTCAGTTTGCAGTGAGAGCCTCCATCCTGGGAAAACTTCATGAATTAACTTGCTTAAACACATTGCCTGTTTGTAAGTGTGAAAAGTCCATTGATTTCAACGCCCTTTTGGTTTCTAAGCTCAAGAGATGTGACAGACTTGAGACGCAAATTTGTCAGAAATGTTGCAAATTAATTGTGATTATGCATTCATTCCGTTAATGTAGTAAATCCCATAAGCTTTTGCTGGAAAGGAAATAATTATTAAATAGTGTTAGAATGAATCAAGTATAAAACAAAATGTGGAAGGGTTATGAAGTTTTAGTGCACTTATCTGTACTAGTTTATGCAGTGATCATGGACAGAGTGCTTGGATCGCGGTATCCAACTTTTTGCAGTGCTGCACAGGTCACAAGCCATGCATGACTATGGACTCCCCAAGCCATGGTACAGCTGTGGCTAGTAGCACAGAGTGGTACATGTGCTTTAGCTAATGTCTGTGTTTGGCATGCATTGCTATATAGAAAGAGGAGCTTTGGGAGCTTGTCCTGGTTTGAGGTAAAACAGAACCAATTTTCTGTTCAGTCATTTTACTTTCCAGTTAAGCCTCTTCTAACTAACTGAACTCTCTGAAATTAACGGTGTATTTTTAAGACAGCAGTCCGCTCCCAGAGTAATAAGTCCTATGTTTACAGTTTATGCCAAGGAATGGTATGCAGAGAGGCTCTTGCTTATACTTAACTGCTATAACAACCAAGGTCAGCTAAGTTTGTTATTTGCCCCACTGGAGGGTCGGAAGTGGAAAAGCGTAGAGGGTTCCCACCTGCAGGGAGGAGCGTACAGGACAGGTGACCCAAAAGTGACCAACAGGGTATTCCATCCCAATGCATCATGTTCAGTATAAAAGCTGAGGGGTCAAAGGGTCAGCGCTTCTTCCTTCAATAGCCAGCATCCGACAAGGACTCTTGTCTGTTCGTTGACCTTTGATCTCGATCCAGGCGTTCCTGATTCCAGATCTGGAATCCAGTTCCTGTGTGCCACTGAGTCCAGTCTGGGACTTTCCCAGTGCCTGGGGGTGACGAGATCGTCATGCTGGGAGCTTGATATGCTCTTGTATGTATTGTATATATTTAATTATTTTCTTTTTATTATTTTATTATTAATATTGCACTAAAGTAGTTTAGTTTCTTTTAAATTCATAAGTCCCTTTCTCTGTCTTACTCCTCTCCCTGAAGGAAGATGCTCTTCCTGAAGGGAGAAAGGTCAGAGAGCATCTGTTGTTTGGTTCAGTGGCTTATCCAGCCCAAACCATGACAGAGCTCCATCCTAAACAGCTGGAGCAGTGTGTGTGAGATCATGATATTTCACGTCTGCAGAGGAGGAGGAGGAGGACCTTTGCAGTTAGAAGTGTTAGTGCCAGCAGCCAGCCCATAGTCCAAGTTTCTGGTAGTTCCTGGTGAGCTGTTTCAGCAGTCTTGGTACATCCGTCTGGTCACTCTTTGTGAAAAGGGAACCCTACAGTAGCATTTGGGCTGTTTGGGTTTTTTCTCATCTAGAGTGTGTGCTTTCTGCAAAGGCTTCTTTTGTGTATTAGTTATAGTGCTTGCCAACACCTTTGAAAGACACCCCATTTCCCATTATGGGTTTTTGAAAGAGAACAGGACTGAGGAGGAAGGCCCTCATGACAAAAGCAGAGGTACTTTCTTGTGTCAGCAATTAGGAATTTAAAAGACTGGAAAAAAACTTTACAGAAGCCGATGTGGGACTTCCCTTCTGTTGCCCCCTCCCACCCACCTTGAGTAGCCTGTAAATGTCTAGCTGCCACTCAAAACCATGCAAAAATTTCAGAGGACTTTCTGGGTTTAACCAAAACAGTTATTGCTACAGCTGATGCTTTATTGCTTGTGTTCCCTTCCAAATGAAGGAATTTGACTGTACAGATTTGTGCTTGTTTAAATGCAGCACTTTTTACTTGTTAAATGAAGAATTTGCATCTAGGGTAGATACAGCCATGCAGTGTAATGAGAGTGATAAGAAAATGGAGTGGGCAGAAGCTCTCCTCCAGCAGGTCTGAACTAGTGCAAAGTCCTATATGATGCAGAAATATTCATGGCACCATTTTGCAGCAGAGGAGCAAAAGCTATGGAGGGACAAGAGAAAAATAAAAAGAGAGAAGTTCTTGAAAGAACAGCTTTGGATTATCTGCGGATGACGGAAAGACTGAAGCAAACAAATATTTTAGTTAAAAACCAGTGCTGTTATGGACCGTCATTAAAAGGATAGAACTGGTGTTGGTTTAGCCAGCAAGTTATTGATGAAGGGAGGGTGAGAGGACACCAGGTAAAACTAACCATTTCAAAACCAGCAGGACCAGATAACACACACACAAGGCTTCTAAAGGAGCTAGCACAGGATACCATGAACTGCTACCCAGCCTTTTTGAACATTCATGGAGAACAAGTGAGATCCAAGAAAGCTGGACTACGCAAATGTAGTAACAGCCTTTAACAAGATAAACCCATGTCCCCTGGAAATTGTTAAGCAGAAAGTTTGAATTAAAACCATTTTGAAATGTAACAAAAGGTCAAACATAGCAACACTTATATCAAACAGGGTTTTTCAGCTATTTTAAATTGAAATCGAATTAGCCCTTTGTGGTGGTGGAGCATTGCAGGCCATCTTGTGCAGTGCTGTTGCAATGATTCCATCAGCAGAGAAAAATTATGCCAGGCTTAAAGTGTTAATTATTTTTATTTCAGGATTGCTTGGGTCTGTTTTTCGATCATGGCTCTTAAAATGTGCAGTCATTTCATGGACCATCATCTGATGTCCTAGGATGACTGGTCTGTCTGACCACAATTTAAATAAACACTGAGCTGCACCAAATCCATCCTTGACACAATGTACTGAGGGTTGGCCTAGTGGCTTTTGAGTATCATGAGGTCATTCAAGATAAGAGATTGTGCCGACAAAATTTTGACAGCCTCTGGAGCACAATGATGTGATCGCTGAGTAAACTGAAAACGTGGGGCTGGATTAACCAGACTATAAGTAAAATTGTCTGTGTGTTCCTTCCTGGATGCAAAATAAAGGTCCTAATAATATTTTTTAAGGGCCTTGGCAGAGGGACGATATAGTCCCAGCAGAGGCTGGGTATCTGTAGCAGACAGAGTCAGAAGGGAATTATGATTTGGATTGACATTTATTTGATTATCTTTCTTGCAAAAAGAGAACTCAGGAGAAGTCCCATGTCCCAGAGGTGGGATGGCTTGTCAGTTTCCATAGCCAATGATAGGGGATGAGGGAGTTATTTGCCAGGGTGTACAGCTTTCAAGTTTTGTTTTACTTGTTTTGAAATGTTTAGGAACGTATATGCAAATGGACATACTAACTGCAACCCTGGTCTATGACTCAGGTTTGCACCTCTTAACCAGTTGTGCTGCTATTGTTATGTTTGTAAACTCACACTTTCCTGGTGGGCACATTAGACAAGCAGGATACTTGTCAGATAGCAGTGCTGTCCACTTCATCTGGAAGGTCTCCTGGAAGGGATTTTCCAAGGGGGTTGCATTAGTGGCTGCAAAGCATTAGCGTTCTGGGTTTGGCTAAACTTTGATGCTGACCAGAGGACATACCAAGGGAGTGAGTTGTCTCCCTTGGATCTCACTCTAACCGTTTAAGGATGGGTGTGGAAGCACTTCCTTCCTTAATGCTTCTTGTCACCTGGCAGAGCAACAATACTGTCATATTAGAAGAATCTGATACATCACCATTGCAACTCAAATTTGATACTGAAACATTGGCACTTATTGCTGTTGAGTCTGGGAAGTATGGACAGCCTGATTATAAAAAGCAAATGTGATGGCAGTTGGCATATGAAGTCGAGCACTGAGTATGTGACCATCAGGAATAAGCCCTACCCTTCTTCTACCACCTTCGGAGCAGCAAAAAACTAGGACTGTTGAATTGACTGAGTTCTGGCTGAGCTTGTCAGGTCTTCAGGCCACCAAGGGCACCTTCGCTGACTCTGGGTCTTATATGGATAGTCACACAATCAAGCTGAATGCCAGCAGGTCACACACAAACAAGAAGAAGGGGAAGACTAAGTCTGGAAGAGGGTGGAATGGTAGAGGAAGGGAGTTTATATAGAGTTTACGTTTATGGAGTAGGAAGAGGGCCTTCAGCCGATATATCAGAACCAGCTCAATGTGCTCCTATAGTGTGAAATACTATTTCTGAGTGCAAGAAGAGAGTAGAAACGATGAAGTTGGATGCTAGCAAGAGGGTTACACTTAATTTGCACCACTGCTCAGCTGGAAGACGCTAACTGGTTAGGACTGACTTTTTTGGACAGTAGTGTACACGGACATGACAACAGGCTTTAATGTCCTCTATGACTGGAATTCACATGTGTACCCACAGTAGTTTATTCACGTGGTACCCCCAGCTCCACTGTGTTCACAGAGGTTGTGGTGGAGTTGATGTGCAAAACTTCAGGGCCTTCTGAACCCTCTTGGGAAGCTTAAATTTCCATTTTGCATGAGTTCCAAATTGCTCAGCATTTTCTGGAGGTTTGTCCCCATTTCAGCCTTTTTGGATTTATATAAGAGTTTGAAATGCTGTTCTGAGGGATGGTGATCTCATGCCTTGTTTTATCTGTCACAAACAGATGTTCTTTCATGTAATATGAAATGTTTGTTTGATGTGCATTTACTTTTCAGCACCAAGTGTGTTCAACAACATAATAAGTATGACATGTTCTGAACAAGAAGTCTCTGTTGTCCTGGTAGGTTTGTCTTTAATTATGAACAGCGCAGAGCCTGGAAAACTAGCAGCATTGAGAGCAACTCATGTCTGGTGTTAGCTGATGAGTGTTTTTTGGATGAGTGTTCTTAGGGCAATGTCTACGAAGATTCCTTCACCAGCAGGGCTCTCGAGAGCTTTTCTTCCAAGCTGCAATATTGCCGTGTCTGGAAAAATTAGGGAAGAGGTAATGTTGATATTTCTCTGTCTTCAGTGAGTTCCTCGTCCTGCTCATCTGTAAGGAGGCAAAAAACCCCAAAGATGAGCTCAAGTGAAAAAGCAAGCTAATGCCCCTAGGAAAAGAGTAGCTACTAGACAGGAAGGGGAGGCTTAGAACTAGGGCTTCTTTGAAGGGTGAATAAGAACCCAGTTGGAAAGAGAATCCTGATAGGGTGTGGTGGAAAAACGCACCAACATAAGAATGCACTGTGTATTGTGGCATACTGGTGTGTGTAGTCTTTGGGAAGGGCTGGGTTGAGCTGCCATTGAGTGGGGTCCCCTCACTCTTAATGCCTGTGATAGAAGAGTGTTGCTTCCATATTTGGGGATCACACATTACAGGGTAGCAAATACCAGAGGAGGTTCTAAGGAAGCAATTTTGTCTACAGAATTGTTTCTAGTTAGAAAGGTTAAAGATGAAGACTGATCAGAAGCACAAACAGGGCAGCATTTTTCCCAAGATGATAAAATGAGGAATTTGTAGGAGTCCATGAATATAAGATTGTTTCTTCTGTCTGTTGGATTTTGACAAAAGTTTCTCAATACCAACTTTATTTTCCTTGTACATGATTTTGTGGGCAGCATTTTAATCCTTTAATGTATTGTATGAATATTTTTAAAAACCCTACAGGAGCTTTATGGCAGGGATATATAGTGTATTTGAAGGGATGGATAGCTTCTTTTTGTTATCTAGTCTCTGTCACAATCCAGAGTGAGGTAATCTCTGAATTCTTTTATCCTTAATCCAGTGTCACAACATTGTATAGACACATGGTTTATGGATCTGCATCTCAGATTTTAACTGAAGAGCTACGATCATAAGGAGTTCCAACAGATGTGGCCTGACATAGAGAAAATGCACATTACTAACAATGTGTAAATGCGTAAGATGCAGGAGGGAGGCATCCTTCTGCAGGTATTTGGGGTGGATAGTAATAATGAAGCTTAATGCAAGACTTTGTATACGGTGTGTTCTCATATATACTTAAATTTTCAGACTAGACTTCTTGGAGTGCAAGCCTCCTGTCTGTGCTGTACAGGCCTTCTTGAGGGTTTGTTGTCCAAAAAATGGAATTAAATCACTTGGGAGTTCCTGGGAAAGATCCTGTTAGTCTAAAAGTACAGCTTGTCAGAATTTACCTAGCTTAAGGAGGATGAACAGTTCAGCCACTTGAATTTTGTTGCCCTGATTACCTGCTTATTGTTTTGTTTCTGTCACAGTTTTAGCAGATACTCACCAAGCAACTGCTGTTGTGCAATGTTGCTTGTCAGTTATTTCCAAAACTGGATTTGGAGAATGATGATTCACATCCCATTATGCCTTTAAAATCTTTTGAACAATTCTGAGTGCACCAGACCTTTTTGCTTTAGTACTGAAATTTACAGACCTTAAACCAATATATTGTTGCATTTTTCCACGCATGAAGTTGCTGGTTCAGTTGCTACCAGTTGCATTGCAGCTTTTCCACATAACTTCCGGAAAATCATTGTCCTCCCTAGCACAAGAAAACTACCCAGGTGTTCTCTTCCAAGGCCAAAGTATAACATGCCCATGAGAGAAATCTTGCCATGCTTTGTTCTTGTTTTACCATCACATTTCATCACAGCCAAGAGCCTTCCTGCTTATCTTAGGCCACTTTAATCTTAACAGTCAGACTTCTGTAATCCTGGTGATTTTTGTGAAAATGATGAGCTCTTGGCAGATACCTCCGCTTTTCTCAGGGGTCCTTGAGCAAATGTTTATCCAGGACACTTACCCTGACAGTAAGTGTGTGTGACCGTCTGTGGGAACTGCTGTGGGGAAGGTGACCTGCCCTGGCCTTTGACAACATGATTTGACTATCTAGGCATCAAAAGAAGATCGAGTTAGCTCATTGTTGGGACTGCTGTCGATCCTGTTCACTGAGGTGATTAAGAAATCTCTGTTCAGTTGGTCTGAATGGTATGAGTTCAGAAATACTCCATGGATTTCTTGCCTGACAAAATTTTCACATAATTTTTCTGTGGCACTTTTTTTTCCGATCCATTCCAAGTGTCAGTGTTGGTAATGCTACTGTGATTCAATCTGAACTGTCATTGTTCTAATTTTATATTTGGATGTACTGTAGTTACTTTTTTGTGATGTAGCATCTTTTTTTTTCAGTGTTTGGAAAATAATAAAGGCCTGTTGTACAGCAGATACAGTTTTGGGGTTAGCAGGGGAAATAAGAATCCTTTCTTGTGACTTTGAATGCATTGAAACTGGGACAGAAGTCCACAGGTCGTACTTTGAGAGCAATAGCTTACCTGATCTGTGAGATTTCTTGCAAATCAGTTGAATGTAAGACAGTCACTTAAACTTCCTAAGGTGTCCTTGTTGGCATGCAGCAATCTCTTTCAAGAACAAAACTGAAAGAGAAAAACAAAACAAAAAAACCAGATAGTTTTTAATAATAAACAGCCTATCTTTTAGAGTGCCAAACACCCAGCAGTTTCCTGATTGCATTGCTAGCAAGTGGGTTTTCAGGGGTCTGAAAATCAGAGTATTTTAGATTTTTCCACAAAGGCAGTTTGGTGTGTTGGCTAAAGTGGGACCACTGGTCATGTCCTAATGTGGACAGCCATGTAGGTGAGGGGAGGTGCTGTCTGACAGTGGAGCCAGCTGGCTTATTCCAAGAACCTCCTCTCAGGAGTTCACACAGCACAGCTGGTGACTTGTAAATGCCCACCCTGCCTTGGGATACGCTAATTTTTCTACATGGCTAAGCTCATGGTTACTAAGAAAATCACAGCTTTAGGCCTGTGTTTCACTATATGAAAATTTTGTCAGCTGTTCCTCTTGGAAAATTTTTGCAACTTCAGCCTCTGATCTGCCTGAAACCAGCTTGGGACCATTTCAGCAGTTCTTGTTTGAGGTGTTTCTTGGCAAGTCTACCGCTAATATAAACTCTTCCTTTCACCCTTGTATCTTGAAAAGGTCATCTTGCTCTTCTGTGTGCCATTTGGAAGCCAGAAGTGTCTCTTAAAGATGCTCTGAGTTGCTTTTGACATAAACACTAGTTCAAAGTTGTTGTTCTGTTTGGAACAGCAGCCAGGGTCCTGCCTTAATTGTTCCGTTGAGTGGAAAAATGTTTTATCAGTGCTGAGTGTTTTATATGGAACATGCTTTCCCAGCTGGCAGAACTTCAAGAAAATCCAAAGTATCTCGTTGCGTGGTTACCAGAAGATATACGATAACTGTCTGAGCTTGTTCATCACATTGCAAGGCTAGATTATTTACTAACTTTATAGTCTTGGTTTTTTCATGCTTACATGAATTATGCAATTAATGTACATCAATTTTACAGAAAGAGGGGGAAGTACTCAAGCCAATGAAAAGTTTTATTTTCAGAATTACTCCATTCCACCAAAAAAAGTGCACAAGAACTGTTGAGAGTTGTTTCAAACTTCAATATCCTGCATTTCTTAGACATGCTTCTTCTAGCAATCTTCCAAACTGCTGTCAAGTTTAGTCCTAAGCTATGCATGGCCTGTGGTAGAGACGACAAATGAAACAATAATCAATGCAGGCAAGAGGGGACATGTATGACTTTCTTTCTCATCTAGCAGCACTCCAAAGAGCATCTGTGATTAAGTGAAAGAAAACTGGAGGCTAAACGCCAGGTCATCAGTACCAAGTTTATTTAGTTTCAGTGATTGCAGTTTAGGAAGATAAAAAGTATTGCTAAAAGTTGTCCTTGAAGCTGTGGAGATGCTTGGGCTTTGGCTGTGTTACTAGCTTACTCCTTACAGTGGCAGACACTGTGATGTCTTCATTATTCCTACATTTTTTTACATCATTTCTACTATTCAGGAAGCAAAATTGTTGCCTTTCTAAGGGAATTTTCCTGTAAAGTTGTTTAAAAGTTTAAAAAACCCAAGAAGTTTGCTTTGTTAATCTCAGTATTTTAGTTTTGTTTCCACTAAATTTAAGAGGATGCAGTGAAAAAGAAGGAAGAGGGGGTGGACTAAAGCAACTCCTATTTTAGTAGAAGTTGGTGGGTTTTTTTGGAAAAAAAACCACACAAACAAACAAAACATTAATTGCAGGTGTTGAATTTTAAAAGCATAGCCAGTCTCAGCCCAAAGAACCCTAGTTTCAGAATTTTCACTTTGCAACTCTGTTATTCTTTTAATACAGTTTTGAGAAGGCTGTGTTAAGTGTCTTGTAAAATAAATCATTATTCAAAAGAAAGAAACTTCTACTACTAGCATACTGGTTAGACAGTCTTGTAAGTTGGGAAGTGGGCATACCCTGAGAGAAATCTGGATTGCCAGTAATTCTTTTTCATTTGGTTAATTGTTGCCAAGTCTGACCTTGCACAGAGTTTAGGAGCTAAGGGGCAATGCTAATCCAAAACAAGCTGGACATTGCTAACTGAGGAAATACCGAGCAGTGGGCGGGCAGGAGTTCTAAGCGTAACGTGTTGAAAGTCTAGGGTTTTTTTGCTTTGAACTTCATTTCAGGACTGTAGAAATCTGAAAATTATGCAAAGGGCTAGTCCCTAGTTCTGTTTGGTGAGATAAAAATGCATCTGGTGAAGGTTTGATTTGTGAAGGTTTTAAAAAAATGTGCTAATGTTTACAAAATTGGAAGATGGAATTAAAAAAATAAGTTTAATCTTTCTCTAGTAACATGCAAACATGCATCAGCCACTCATTTCCAGCACAGAGGGATGATTTTCTGCACAAGGATGAACTTCATGAAAGCTTGAGGCATTCCTGCAGCACGAGGAGGAACCCCAGTGAGCGCTTAGGTGAAGTGCTCTCAGGGACGAGGTGCAGCAGCAGGTTCATAGCCACACTATTAGCCTTATATAAAGATGGGAGCAAGTCCCAGCAAGGTTGTGAAGGTGTCCAGCTGTGAACTGCACGCTGACCTGTGAAATGGGAACAGTCTATTCCACTGCTGGTCTTATTCCACATTCAGCACATAGTGGAGTGTTTATTTCTCCTGCTGTCAGTTGAAACATAAAAGCCTGTAAATCAGTCTAAATTACATAGACAAAATGCTATGTATTAATGCAGTCTGTTACAAGTGAATGTGCTGCACTTCTTCCAGCAGTGCCGTAAGCAGTGTTCCTCTGATTCAGCATTATCTACCATCTTCCAGCATCAGGAGGAAGATGATAAATTCATTCATTGCTTCAAAAATGCCTGATAAATTATTGGAAGTCCCTTGTTTTTATAGTTCCTAGTTGGAGAAGGCTTGACCTTTTTATTCCCATATAAATCTCAGATAACAACCAAAAATTCAGAGTGTCGTTTTGTTTGGTTCTGGAAACATACACTGCAGGAATCTGGCATCAGATATGCCAGTGTGAGTTTGTTGTCAGTAGACAAAGATCGAATTCTTCACTGTCATTACTTCTATCGGCATCTGTGTGTGTGATTTGACGCAAACAGACTGTGATCTAAGTGCCTTGGATTATTGTGCTAGAGAAGAGGTGCTCCCTCTGCTTGCCATGCTGGCTTTTGAGAGCAAAAGCCATAAATAAAACCAAGCCCATGGGAAACTTGCAGCTCGTAGGTAACCTAGAATAGTTTCATTTCCTTTTGCTTCAGTGATTTGTTGTACTGTTCATCTCTTATCCTCTGGGTAAGTCCCTCAGATAACCTGTCTCTTCTAGTCACCTGAATCCAGTTTTTCTCATGGAAGTGCTCCAAGTTTGGAAAGTTGCTTTCTTTTTCTCTCTCCTTTAAAAAATCTTGTTGCAGTGGCCACAGGGAACATGGCATCTGGTGCAACAGCCCTGAAAGTGACTTAGGTTCCTCTGAAAGCTGCAAATGGTGGGTTTAATCTCCTATTGGTATTCTCATCCCCTGCCAAAATCAGACTTCTGCCTGTGCGTGCAGGCTGGTGTTTGCAGGGCTGCTCATGGCAGGTGGGTTCAGGTTTCCAGGCTCTGATAATGCCAGTGCCAACTTCCTTCCTTGAAGGCAGCTGAGGCGCAGGCACCAGACATCTAAGGAGCTGCATCACATTGGAGCAAGGAATCCCGCTTGCTTCTCAGCACTTGGCCTGCTGGACCATTACCACGACAAAAGAGGATTATTGACGTTTGTAGTCACGATGCCTTTGATTTGAGACTCGCTTTGATTTGGGGCAGTACTGTTTGCTGGCCCAGAGAAGAGTGGTCTCCTCCAGGTGAAGAGCTAGGAGAGAAACACGCTTTGAGAAGGAGGAGGAAGAGGGAAAGAATTGGCTGAAGAGGGTGAATGGAAGTCATAATGGATGCTGTTAGTCACTGGGAAGGACCCAAACGCAGCCCATGATTCCTTAAGACAATTAAAAGCAAATTGTCCGGATGAGCGATCCCAGAGCAAGGAAGATGCTCCCCCAGACTATAATTCAAGGGGCTGAATGGCCCTCAAAAACTGAGAGCGGAGAGAAAAAAACACAGAAGATGAGGCAAATGATGGAACAGATGTGAGCGCTTTTGTTGGGAAGACTTGGAGGCTAGCGGGATGGCGATAGGCTAATTTGAGGCGCATAATGCCAGGTTCCTTTCATATGCAGAATAGCACTTTGATCCAATGTGGATGAAAGTGCTGAAAAGTGGAGAGGATGGCAGGGGGTCTTTTGTCTTTGACAAAAAAGGCATCTGCCGGGCTCTAACCCCCCATTCCCCACCCCCTTAGCCTAGCAGGCCACTCCAACAATGCTAGCAAAGGGGACAAGTGTCTCCTGACAGCTGAAGAAATCTCCAGGAGGAGAATGAGGCTTGCAGCAATATGTATACCAGAGAGTTTAATCGATTTTTTCCACAGTACAAAAAGGGAGAGGGTCGGGGGAAGACAGAGAGATCACAGTGGAAATGGGAGGTGGGAGGAAGAAAATCCCTTTCTAATAAACTTGTTACTTTTGTTCTCCGAATACATCTTTTCAGGAGATGCTTTGATGATAGTATGAATACACTTAATGGAGCAGAGTAGGGTAGAGTTGCTGCCAGGGGGGAGGTGTGAAACAAGGAAGAAAGTTTTGCAAGGAGAATGAATGTGGAGTGATTTCTGTGGATTCCAACACAGGAAAGATTGTGGAATTAGTAAAACAGTGCAATGCAAGAGATAACTGGAAGACAGATGCATACTTTCTGTACGACCTGTTGGAGGAACTCATGTCAGCAGAAATTCTTGGGTTTGATTTCTAAGCAAAATTGAAAATTTCTCTTCAATGTTTACTTCTTTTCTGTTGCCTCCTTAACTCCTTGGATTTATTAGAAATTAAAGGACTGCAGCCAAGCAAATATAGCAGTTGCAGGTCTGCTGATCTGGTCCCTGCTTATGCTCTCTTGACTTTCTTCAACTTTTCACATCTGGTAAACAAGGCTGGGATCCAATCTGCAGAGGTTGATGGCGGTGGTCTTCCTCAAGTATCACTTTGCACCTAATCTAATGTTTTCTTTGAGAAATAATGACAGATAAGAGTGATCAACCTCTGAGCAAGCCCCACCTCAGTAAATTAAATTCTTTAAGAACAGTAGGTTCAGGAATCTTCCTTCCCTTGAGGTCCTGACAGTGTTTATGCATTACTATTTACTGAAGATAACCTTCTCACCAGGGCACAGCTTTAAGCAACACCTGGTACTGCAAACAGCTCCTCTCTTTTTACCCACACACTCCATCTCTTTCTGACGGGGAGTTGCAATTCCCCCAAGAAGGTAAGAGTGATGAAGAAATGGGGAGAAGCTATCACATTCCTTTAAGAAGCTCTACATGCATACTAAAACCAAATTGTAATCCTGTGTAGCTGTTCAGTAGGTGTGCTGTGATCCTCCTCCAGCAGATGTTCTGCATTCTGTTCAGGCCAGCTGATGGGAAGAGTATTTTTGGCAATAGCATCTCCTGCCCTCCAGCTGTGAAAAGCCTGATGACATGAGTTACCATAACTCATTAGGGAGGGCTGATTGTCAAGGACATTGATGCTATTTTGATTTCTGCCTGTTTGTTGTATCTTGACTTTTCGTGCTCAGAGCGCTTGGGCTGTGATTGAGAATGGTGCAGAAGGACTTGAACTGCTGCTGCAGTCATCAAAGGACCTGAGACCACCTCTGTCCCTCACAATGCCAAGGTGAACATCCCCTTTCTGGGTGGGCTTCAGATGGTTCCTGTGTGACTTCTTTCTCAGGTGCTATGTACAGTGATAGGATGCAGATCTAGATCTAAATGAGGAAAGACGTTGCTTATGGGGAAGGAAGTCTGACCTGGCAGGGCACAGCCCTCTGTAGAGCTCCATGCCAAAATAAAACAGCCCACGCAGTGCCACACAAACCCACTGACGGGGCAGTGGGGTCCATGGCAGCCTCCTGGATGCTCCGTCCACAGGCAGTAATGGTTGGGATGGGTTGTAGAGTCTTGTGCGGTGGGCTTGGACGCTTTGTTCTATCTTTGAGATGAAACATGAGCCAACTCATTGTGAAAGGTCTTTTGTGCTTCCTCAGCTGGGCAGGCTAGCCCTTCAACTGCTGCCATCCTGAGATTTCTTCACATGTCCAGTATCAACTCTCCCACCACCACACCAGAAAGATGTAGTCTTGGGAAAGACCAGAGAGCTGCCAAAGCTGCTTCTCCAGGACAGCTTTGTGCCATGCCAGCAGTAAGATCAGAGACAGGAGGGGAAGAAGGGTGAGTTGCCTCTATTCCTTTGTAAACATGTGTGGTAATTGTCCATAACTGCAGGTAGTCATTATGGTTTTAAACTGTGCTCTTGAGACAGATTTACTTAACTGTTTGCTGTTTACTGTGTGCTAGTTTCTTATGGCCAGTGGGTGGGCACGAGGAAGGAAGATGCCTGTGTGGCTCAACCTGGCTACTACAGTCCAGGCCAGGTCTGTTTTGAGAAGAGACTGAATCCATTTCACCTGAAGCACACTGCAAGGGAGGAGGGAAGGGATATGTGTGGAGCAGAGAGTGGCATGCAGAGCAAGCGACAGCAGGAGCACAGGCTGTAGGAGCACGGCAGAGAGAGGAAGATTTGCTTTGTTCTCACATCTCACACAGCAGGCTAGTGTTTTCTACACAGAAGCCAGTTACCCTCCGCTGGTTTGTGTTTGGATGAAGATCAAACGGTAACGATTGCAAAGCTTCTTTGATATGCTTACTCTACATAGAGGCAGAGCTACCTGACCAGCTCCGGAGACTGTCACAGATCTTATTCCTGCTCTATGGACAGAGATTGTCTGGTGATTATTTCAGAGGCTGTAGAGTCTAGAAAGGGCCATATTGCTTTTACGGTAAATTATCCAAGTGGATGCTGCTATGGTAGTCAAATAGCTTACAAAATAAGCCATTCCTATGGAAGTGCTTTTGGCTGGACTGATTGTACATATGAGATTTTCCTGGCATGACCTAGCAGTCCTGGCTGTAGAAACCCTGCATTTTCAGCATAGATTTGGCTTGTCTCTCAGGGAATCTCATCTGGTCATTAACATCCATTAGGGCTTTTCTGTGTGGGAAGTGAAGCCAAACAAATGGAAAACAATGGCTTTGGAGTGCAATAAACCCCAGCCTGCATGCAAACTTTTGTTAAGACATAAGGGGGTTTCAATTTGTTTTTGTTTAATTTACTTCCAAATTAAACAGAGGTTCTCAGAGGTTCTTTGCAAGGTGGCCACTGGCTACTTTGATGTAACTGTCCTGAGTGTCTACCTGCAGGTATTCTTTTAAAGACGCGATGTTTGTACCAGCAAAGTCAATTCTTGCCCTTTTTAAAAACCTGAGTTGGGAGTACATGTTGCTGTTTGTGAACACCCTTCCAGAACTAATGCTAAGTTATGTGCTTTCATATTTGGTTAAACACACAGTGGTTTGGATCCTGACGGGCAGATCTATCTATATTGGGGACAGTGTGATTTCAAGTTTGGTGGGATCTGCACCTTTCTGTAGAAGATGGATTGTTGTGCTAGGGAAGGGCAAATTACACCTGTTTGTTCCCACATCTGCTGTGTCCTGTATTCCTGAGATTTAGTTCATATAATCTCAGTACATTAAGAGTATTCTTACTCATGTGTGAGTTGTACGGTGTTGGCGAATACCTCCAGTTCCAGAGTGCTCTTCATGGTGTGCGAAGCAAATATCCAGGAGGAGTTAATTACACAGAGCCCTCATCAGTCTGCAAAGAGTCACCAGAGCTTGGAAAATAACCCTCCCAAGAGTAACTTTTGAGATGTGTTTCAAGACCTCAGCAATATCTTTCAGCTTACTTCCTTTTGAAATTAAAAAACCAAGCCAGTAAGTAGTAGGAAAGCTTATTACAGTTGTCTAGTCTTGGTGTGCAAACCAAGACTAGCTTGAGTAAGCGCTGTGTTCAGGAGAGATGGCAGTGTTTTACTTGCCACATGCTGATGGAGAGCTGCTGGCTGGTGGGGCAAATAGCCATCTCCATGCCCCACCAGTGTGTCTGTTGGCATCTCATGCTCAGCCTGGGGAGTTTCTGCCCCAAGTCCTTCCATTCCAAGGCTCGGTGGCTGCTTGCTGCAGTGGCTAGAGCAGTGAGGGAGAGGTACAGAGGTGCTGCATCATCTGTTTGGCTCCAGAGGCCCCTGTCAAGTGTCACTCCCACCACTCTCCTGTGCTTTATAAGTGGGGGTCATCCTCATGGGGTGTGAGCTGCCTCAGGAGGGAGGCAGGTGGAGCAGCAGCTCTCTCTGGGTCAGTCCCTGAGGCCACCATGCTGGGAGAGCCATGCTGTGCTGGAGCTTGGGGAGCAGCAATACCTGGAGGGGACCTCTGCTGTTCTTGACCCTTTGCAGTCAAGGGAGAGGCTCCCAGGGGGTAGGAGCTGTGGCAGCCACACTGGTTCAGCTTGAGGCGAAGGGAATGGGAGTGTTTGCATTCCCAGGTGAACACCAAGGAGGAGGAGAAGGGAGTGCGGGCAGCGGCAGCCCCCATGCCTGCGGAGGCAGTCAGCCCGGGGAGAGTGCCTGGCCGCTACGGGGCCGCTGCCCTCAGACTTCGCCTGCGGGGAGGGTGGCCACCCATGTCCCCCGCAGCCACTAGCCTTCCCTGGCCTGCTCCAGAGAGTCATTCCTGCCTGAAATAAATGGGGTGTGTGAGAGAATTACACACAAAGCAGGAAACGCCAGTGTTAATGTTCCTTGCGGATGAGGAAGAAAGGGCAAACAAGGAGAAGTGATGCTTAATTTAGGTCGGTGTCTGAGGAGTTGTGGGGATGGGAGCCTGTCAGGCTCCTGCAGGGTGGTCAGGCAAACCGAGGGGAGCAAGATTGCCCCCATTTCAGTCTGTCCCTTTGTATCTTCCGTATTAATCATGTTGTGGGCAAAACCTCCTGGAGTTAAGTGTGGTGAGTCAGTTCCCCATGAGCAGGCCTCTGGGACCTGGGGTGTGCTATCTACAGACGTGGAGGAGGAGAGGTGTGGACTGGAGCGCTTGGAGCGGGAGCAGCTTCAGGGAGCCCTTGGCAGGCGGCTGTATGTCTGTTCTCATGGGCCAAGACGAGAACTCACCAGGAACTCTGTCTTTTCCTCCCTCTCCCCCTCCCTCAGGTGGTCTTTGCTTTGAATCAGACTCTCTTGCAGCAGGAGAGCCTCCGAGCAGGCAGTTTCCAGATCCCCTATACGACAGAAGACCTTATCAAGCATTACAACTGTGGGGACCTCAGCTCCATCATCTTCAGCCATGACACTTCTCAAGTGAGTCTCGCACTTCTCAAGCGCAGCCCTCGTACTACGCACATGCCCCCATAGCGCTAACCCGTCTCGCTCACGCTTGTCTCTCCTCAGGCAGGCCCTTTGCAGGCGAGGGCCAAGGGCATGTCGCTGGCTCCCTGGCGCGTCCGCGTTCCTGCACCTCCTGTCCCAGGAGCCTGCACGACCTCACCCCTGTCTTGCTGCACGCAAGCAGCGAAGGCGCCCCTGGCTTTCCCCTTTGGACAAGTGCCGTGTTTGCTTTAGTGTCAAAGCTCTATGAGTTAATCCTTTATTTTCTTAAGGATCCTGTGGAATTACGCCAGCTTAGGTATGAGCAAACTTAGTGCCAACGGGCTCTAAGCAGCAGCAGGCTCTTTTGTGCAAATAGCAACAGAAATGTACTCGTGACTTGGATGCTTGTGGAAGGCTGGGCAAGTTGCAAGCTTTTTAATGTCCCCTATCAGTATGATTGTGTACTGCGTGCAAGGCCCAAAGAACAGGAATGGAGTGAAACAAAGAAAAGAGAGATTTAGACTGAATGTTAAGGAAAAGAAAACCTTCTGAGGCCTCACAGACTTGGTTTATGGAGGTGGTTTCCTAAGCAGCACACTGGAATGCAATGCTCTGATCTTTAAACCACAAGAAAATGCGCAGCAGGGACCAATTTGGCCTGTTTGGGCTGTTAGGTTAGCTAACCTCAGACTGAGACATCAGGCCTCTCTATTTTTGTCCATGAGGTACTGCCTGGCAATTCGTGCGCATCAATGAAAACTAGCCTCACAGTGCTGAACAAGTGGATGTTACCTGGGCTTTCCCTGCTGAATAACCATTTTCCTGTGGCCTTTTGGTATAAATGATGCAGTGCTGCAAAGCTGGAAATACTGTCATACTAACCCTTGCTTCTGTGGCACTGAGCTTTGCAGGCATGTTGTTACCTTCCTGTCCTGCACACCCTTCAGCCGTCAGGTGCAGGCAACCTGGTCGTTAACACTACTTAGCAACACAGCACGCTTCCTTCATAGATTTCAAAGGGCTTCTCAAAGGAGGCCAGCACTGTAAGAGCATACGGATGCTGCATCACCATTCTGATGAGGTGTTACAGACTGCAGGCAGCTGGCATTGCCTTGAGGTCCTTGGAGAGAACAGCTTTTGCCGAGACATGTATGTCTTCGAGGCAGCAACTGCCCTTTACTTAGATGAGGGATTCCACCGCAGGGCACTCTCCCTTACAGCAGAGCTGAGTAGTAATAGTCTGCAACACTTACGCTTTTAAGCAGAACTTTTCTGTAAATTGTATTTTACCCCATGCTTGCCCAATAGGTGACCCCCTGTGCACTAAGAACCCTTTGGAAACAGTCGGTAATAGTCTCTGAGTGGCTCCAGAGCCTATTCAGCTGCTGCAGCCTCGCAAGGGAAGGCACCTGGCTTAGTGGCTCTGCTCCCCAGAAACCACCACTTGCAGGCCCTTTTCTTAGCAGTCACCATAACTGCAGTGCCCAAAGCTACTTGTAAAGAAGCTGGGATGGCTGCAAGTCCAGACCCACATTTCTCTCTACTAGCAAGAGGTCAGGGTAGTGTGCAGCCACAGCTGTCCTGAGGGCCCCAGGGGGGGAAGCCAGTATTTTCAAAGATACCTTGAGGACAGGGGAACTTAAGGTGGTAATACTTTCTTTCCTGACAAAATCTGGCCCTCTTTCTTTTGGAAAGTTTGGGGATGTTTTTGTTAACTAGTTCAAATTGCACAGTTATTCTTTCACAGCCTGAGGGCTCTGATAGAAGTCAAACTCTCTTAGAAGACTGCAATTATCATTACATTTATGTCATACCTATGGCAATTTAAGGAAGAGGTATGTAGCTAAAGATAGCCAGGGGCAAATATTTACTTTCTTCAGCCAAGCAATCAGGATTTGGGATCTACAGTGTGGCAAACTGAGAGTACTTACTGACTTTGCATCAAAAAAAAATCAGCTGGCTGGCTTATGAAATGATACGTTGAGAGAAATGAAGCACTGTGCATTATTAGAAGTTTGCTGAGTAATTTTTCAGCTTTCTTTGGGTTATATCCTACTATGCCTTGATGTGCCTTCAGGACAAGGCAATTGATACGTTCAATGGTGGAGCAAAATGCGTGTGCATGATGGCTGCCTGTGAAATAAATGCTTCTTTCATGAAGACTTATTTTCTTTTCTATCTTAGGTCCCAAATTTCATTAATGCTACACTTCCAGCGCATGAACGTATGACTGCCCAAGAGATAGACAGATACTTCCGTCAGGAGCTCATCTACAAGCGAAATCAGCGAATGGGCAGAAGGGTGAAGGACCTGCTGGAGGAGTACCCAGACAAGAGTTTCTTCTTTGCATTTGGAGCTGGTATGTGATTGAGGTGCCCTTCAACATGAACTCATTATTCCCACTTCCATTAGAAGCTTTTTACAAATGCTTGCCTCAGTTTAAAGAAGGGTCAGTGCCTTCGTCATGGTGGACACAGAACACAGCTTTGCCTTGATAGTTGTACCCTACACTTTTTCAGTGTAGGGGACTGTTTTTCTTCAGTATGCAGTGTATGCATTGATTGTAATATTTATTTGATTAGTTACAGACTTATTTGTTGTATGCGTAACCACAGATACCAAACCAACTACAGTGCATACAGAAAAGGAACAGCTCTTAGACATACATGTTTACGCCCTGGCCAACCAAGGCAGAAGGGCAGGAGAAATGGGGAGTTGAGGTGAAAGGTAGCAAGTCAGAAGCTGCACTAGTGCTTGAATAAACCTTTCAAGAACACATCCAAAAGAATGACATGCGAAATTGTGTGAATGTAAGGGGCTCAGTAAATGCATGGGAAGAGGCATGGTGCACTTTCACCTTTCTCTTCCCTCTGCAGCTCCTCATATCTTTCTCTGCACTTCCACAACTACAAGGAAATTGTGTCTGCCACTATTTTGGAACAGACCATTGATCCCAGCTGGGGAAAACCTACTCCATTTTCTACCTTTTAGCAGCCATCAGGAATCTAAAGGCACATCCAGCAGCACATCCAACTCAGTGAGGTTAACACCCACACTTCAGACTATGGCTGGGTGGAGTGTGTAAAACAGGGTTGGTTTGCTGTGACTCCCGTCCTTTGTTCTAGCTCAGGAAAAGGAAGAGGTGAGGATCGGTGTTTGAAAAGACAGGTGCTAATTCACAGAGAAGTATCACATTCTCTTCACCATGAACAATATGGGCCTTGGGAAAGGGAGAGAACTTGAACTAGTGTCAGGATCCATGTGATGTTTTCCAGTCTCAGTGGCTACTGCTTTAGTGAGGATGAAAGATCTAGACAAGGCAAGGAAAATATTTACTTAAACACTCTAAAAGCATTGGTATTCAAGTCTGTGAGAAACTCCTCACTTGCAGCACGGAGTTGTGTTACAAAGTTATCATAACAAGGGTCCTGTGTATGAGGGCAGGGAGGTAATGAAAAGTGGCTGATAATGTCTGTTCAGGCATGCATGAAGATTGTAAGGTGCTATCTTCTTGCAGTATCACTGCTCTGTGCAACTCCTTGTCACGAATGACAGTGCAGCAGGCACAGGTTATGTAGATTTTGCTCGTGTCTGTCTGTAAGCTAAGACCGGGACTCTGCTGTACTCCATTGCTGATGTACTGATCGCCCTTGTCCCTGCTGGACCCGATGTTCCTGACCAGTGCATATGTCAGCCTTGAATACCAGTTGCGTTGGTTGCAGGTAGCTAGTCTTCTGTCAGATGTGGACGCAAGTGTCCTTTGAGAGAAAAGAGCTTCTTCCCCTCCTTGCATACATACCCTGCATCCAAGTAGCTGCACTGGACAAATCACATGTCTTTAAGTTGCTTTTCTGTGATTTTTCTCTCCTCTCATCAATTTCATTTTCTTTCCACTCCTCTACACCAGCCCTGTCTTCATTGTCATTACTGTGCATAGCTCTGCCCCAGAGCCCAGAAACACTGCAGGAGCAGGACAGATCCCTGTCCTTCCCAATCTGACCTTCCTGACAGTCATAAAACCCTTTCCAGGCTTTCTGGATTCTTGCTTTTCTCCTTCCTTTTATTTTGCTTTTCCCAGTTGCCCCCTTCTTTGTGCCGCTGGTTGCCTTTTCCCGTAGAGCAAAGTTAGGATTCAACACTGCTATACTGCAGCACTGCCTGGAGCCTTGGGCTATATGAACACCCTCGATCTGTGTCTTATGTGCACGTGGCTTGATCTCCACGACCAGGCGTGCTCTTCTCATGCCTTTCCACCATACTTTTGAATCCAGACAGGTTCCCTGTCTTCTCTGGGGACTCCTGATTGATTTTGAAATTGCCTCAAATTACACTCTGGCTCTGATACCAGTCTGGCTTCTGTTTCCATCTGGTCTTCCAAATAGCTGTGCTCAAAGGACAGTGCCAGCCTCCCACTTTTAGCAGCACAATTCCTCATTATCCTCTTGTTTGACTGCATAGTAGTTTTAGGGGTTTTTTTTTATTTGTTTCATATTAATTGTTTAAATAAGAAGTAACATCACAGGATGTAACGTATAAAAGAGATCCACCTCTACACAGTTATGAGGTTTTCTGAGTGCACATTACAAATATGAGTGCAGGCTTTTATTGTTTTCCAGCAAGCTAATTTAGCCTTTTGCTTATCCAGATTGCTGTATGTGATAATTATAGGGAAGATTTATTTTTATGCTGGCAAGCAGTGAGGATGAACAAATGTCTTATATTCAGTTTTTAACACTGCCTGAGTATTGTACTGTTGTTATTTACTGGAGAAGGGTTCCAGAAAGTGCTTGCACAGGCAGGTTAGAATGAGCTGTAGAAGAGGAGAAAAAGAAAGGCTATAGGAATGGAATTAAATCACCACTGCATTGTGGTTTTCCCTCTTCTGGCCACCAGTGGAAAAAGTATTTCCCAGCAGTGGCTGATAAACTGCAGGACAAGGTTGTGTTAAAATGGTAGTAGGGTATCGAAGGGTCTCCAGGTTAGAAGGGGAAGAAGCCTTTTAGTTGTTTCTTTCCAGATTTTTTCACCCTGTGATTTTTATTTTTAAAAGGGCTAGGCTTTTTGAAAGGAAAGTTCAATTTTTTTCCTATTAACCAAACGCCATTGAAAAAGCACCTTTATCATCAATTAAGTCCAAACAAGCTCATGGTTTGTGAGTGACTGTGGCATTACAAATACCCCCTCTTGTTATTTAAACTACTCTTTGTATATTTAATTTGAAATGGGGAAAATCAGAAAAGACTGATGATTTATTTTATATTTCAAGTGGATTGATGTGGTTTAGAGATGTGTAATACATTGTGCAAAAAAAGCTACCATCTCTTTCCAGGTCTTAATACAGCTGCATGGCTATAGATGTTGATTTCTTACATGGAATTACATGTGGTAATTTGGACTGCAATAGATTTGATCATTAGGTCCACCATATTTTATGCTTTTGCTGCATTTTAACACATCAGATAAATTCCCTGTATATTCTGTTGAAAATGTTTCACAGTCAGACCTCATTTCTGGAACTATTTTTGTTTGGAAGTAATTTAAGCTTGCACAAAAGTGGAGAGCTAAAAAATAACAGATTTTGCTGAAACTATCCAAAAAGCTTTGCTTCTGGCCAAAGTGCAAACATGTAAAGTTTCAAGCCAAAATGAGTCTGTTTGAGAGAATTAGAGGAAAGTATGGGAAGAGAGAGATGGTAATGCCAGCAGCATTCCACTTTGTTCAGTAAGGATTTTATCTAAATTCTGGACAGGCCTTTTTGTATGGCGGCACTAGAGTTACAAGCCAGACCTACTTCCTGTTGCCAGTGGAAGAACTTGGAAAGCAAGGCCAGCTATAATCTTTCACAAGCAGTCTTCCTTCTATATGCATTTTTTACTTCTCTGAATTGTAAATTGAGTGTCAGGATCTGAATGTTAAGCCAAAGGAAGTGATGGCGCATGTGATTCCATAGACCACCAGGTAGATAACGCCATAGGTTTCTTGTTTGTCTAAGAGGTACACATTGACATAGAGAGGGCTGCATTGTCCTACTGTGCTGTGGAGATTTTTACCACTTTTACAGGTCTTACAAGGGTGCTGCCTGATGGCTAAAGCTTCACTGAATCACAGGATAATTGAGGCTGACAGGCACCTCTGGAGATTATCTGGTCCAACCCCCTGCTTAGAGCAGGATCATATAGAGCAGTTTTCCTAGGACTTAATCTGGTCAGGTTCTGATTATCTGCAAAGATGGAGACTCCAAAACCTCTCTGATCAACCTATTCTAGTGTTTAACCACTCTCACAGAAAAGAAGCTTTTTCTTATCTTTAAGTGGCATTTCCTGTATATCAGTTGTGTTCATTGCCTCTTGTCCTTTCATGGGGAACCACTGAGAAAAGATCTGGTCCATCTATTTTACAACCTCCTACCAGCTATTTATACATCGATTGTACCCCCCTGAGCCTTCTCTTCCTCAGGATGAACAGTCCCAGCTCTCTCAGCCTCTCCTTACATGGCAGATGCTCTAATTGTTCATCATCTTTGTGGCCCTTTGCTGGACCCTCTCCAGTATGTCCACATCTCTTTTGAACCGGGGAGCCCAGAGCTAGACACTGAACCCAGATGTATGTCACCAGGGCTGAGGAGCAGGTAAGGATCACCTCCCTCAGTCTGCTGGCAATGCAGCACCTACTGGAGCCCAGGAGGCTGTTGGCCTTCTTAGCCACAAGGGCACATTGCTGGATCAAGGTCAACTTGATGACCGCCAGGACCCCACATCCTTTTCTGCCAAGCTGCTCTTCAGCCAGTTGGTGCACAGCTTATACTGCTGCCTGGACCTATTCCTGCTCAGGTGCAGGACTTGGTTTGCTGAACTTCATGAGCCAAGATTCCCTCATCATAAATCTATACTGCCCACTTCCAATCGTCTGCTTATTCCTAACACATTTGAAAATGGTTTGCAGGATAATTTTCTTCATCATCTTCCCTGGGAATAGAGGTGTGGCTGACCAGTTTGTAGTTCCCCAGATCCTTCTTCTTGCCCTTTTTGAACGTAGGAGTCATGCTTTCTGCCAGTCCTCAGAGACCTTCCCCAATTGCCATAACCTTTTGAAGATAATCAAAAGTGGCCTCCCAGTGACATTGGCAAGCTCCTACAGTTCCTCTGGGTGTATTCTGTTGGAATTTGTACATGTGTGGTCTGTTTGAAAGTTCCTTAAGCTGATCCTTCTCCACCCAGGGTGAACCTTCTTTGCCCTGGACTTTCCCTCTAGTCATAGGAACCTGAAATTCCCAAGGGCTGGTTTTACCAGTAAAGAAAGTGACAATGACACTGAGTACCTTGGCCTTTTCCATATTCTTTGTCATCAGGTGTCCTGCACCCTTCAGCACTAGTCTACATTTTACTGCTGAGGTATCAGTAGAAGCATTCCTTGTTTCCCTTGCTGTTTCTCACCAGATTCAACTCTAGATGGGCTTTCGTTCTGCATGGTAACTTTTATTCCAGGCTGGGCATGGCTTTTTTGCTTCAGCTTATTTACACTTTCTGTTGAAGGGGCTAAAGAATAAGAGAGAATTAAAAAAAAAAAAGAGTGGGGGTTATTTTTTATGCAGGAGGAAGCATACTTAGTGGCATGAGATCCTGACTTTGTTATGACAGGCAAGCCCTCAGGTGAAGCTAGGGTTTCTAGTACCCAAATTTAAATTCCTCCCAGTCTCTCCTGCCTCTTTGAACAGCTGAGAAACTCCAGAAATGCCAGCTTATGAATGAGAAGTACAGAGGGATCTAAAGTGCTTTATATCCCTGTGGATTAAATGATTGACTTCACTGAGAGACGCTGGCTAATGTGGCAACTTCAGAAGTTTGTCCTCTTAATCTTGTAAACACTGGCAAATTCATTTTTCTCTCAGAGTTCTTTTTTCTTTGCTGCTGAAAAAAACATCATTCTGAGACTTTAAAGTATAGTGGATGTTGGCAAGCCACCATTAACACTAAGAAAAAAAGGATGATGGTGAAAACTTCTTCAGCTACCATTTCTTCTAATTACTAAAGGAAATAATGAACGTTCTTGTTTAGCATTACTCAGACTGTATGGATGCAAACCTCCAGGGAATGGCTCTCTTATAAGCAGACTGATGCACCAATATCCGAATTAGCAATCCAGCTAAGAGCTCCAGATCTTAGTTGTTTTCCTCCCAGCAGCTGAGTGAACTGATACTCACTAAACTAAAATTAACTCTTGGATGGTTGAAGTGTGATCCAGCAACGTACAGAAGAAGGATTCGGACGTCACTGTAGAAGCGTAATTGAACCTGTCTGAGATAAAAATGGGTGTATAACCTGTTGTCTTAGTCACCTGGACAAGGAAAAGAGAGAACGTGCTACCACCTATGCTCACCCCAGAGTCTGCCATAGTCTGCTAAATGGCTTCCTCCAACTTCTCTAGGTTTTGAGGCAGTCCTTGGGATGTGGGGGACTGGTCAGTTATGTGTCAGCCTTAGGTGCCAAGCGCATTGGATTCACGGACATGTTTGATGCCTTTTTCCCTTGTCCCTTACATCATAAAAAGTGGGAAAAACCAGAACAGATTTCCAGGGGAAACTGGAATTGTGCTGAGTCTCTGTCCTGAATGGTGTTTTCTTGTAGAGCTGTTCGCCCTTCTTGAAATTTGCTCTTCCGTCTGGTATTTTTGAGTGGGAAATTATGCAAGAGAAACAAGATTTATTGTCTCTGGAAGAGAAAAGATTGGAGAAAGAACCTGTCACCGGTGTTTGTGAAAATAATCAACAGTGTTAAACCCAGGATGTCTCTGTCCATCTGTGTAGGTGTTTAGACCTGTAAAACAAAACCAAACAAAAACCTGCCATGGCAATATGAAAGTTGCCCAGGTAAATAGGGTATCAATTTGCCCTTGAAATTCAGCGGGAACTCAGAACCCAGCATGGAAACTTTGAACCTGCCAACAGTGCATTTGGGACTGGAGATGTGGGTGTGCACAGGGAATGTAAATTTATCTATGCTTTATATGAAGGATTTAAAATGTGTAATTAGGAAGTTAATGAAAAATCCACCAGAAACTGAATCTTGGCAGATCCTGGAAGAGGAGAAAAATGAGGGGGAGGGGCAGGAAGATAACATAATGATAAAACAGATTAAATGAGTCTTGTGGGGCCACCTCAATTCTCCCTGGGCATAAAGGGCTTGCTGATTGCCTGCTTGTTTCTTCTGTCTCTGGAATGCAGCATCATTTTAGCTTCTTTGGGTGGGAGGAAAGGCTGAGTCCCTGAAGGTGTGCCTGTACCTCTGTAATCTGAGAATGCCAGAGACAACCCATCAGCTTTGAGACTGTTTTCCTCAGTAGCCTCTTTGAGTCTGCAGAATGCTAATGACGGGGTTTATTACAACAACAACCCCTGAAGGGGATAGACAATGTTATGTGGAGGCAGGTTGTATGGAGGCAGGACCCACATCCAAAGCCCCAGGGTTCACATGAAGGGCACTTTTCCTGACATCTCTGACACATGAGATGAGGAAAGCTTCGCATTTCTGCATTAGAGGCAGAAACCTCTGTTACAACATACTAGCGCAACTATCAAAATCAGCTAGGTCAAACAACTGTGTGCTGTTTCTGCTCAGGTACTGACAGTCAGGTGTCCATCAGTTTCTAATCAGTGCTGGGGTTTACTCATTTCTACCTTTATTGGGCAGCTACAGTAGGAAAACTTTCATCTTGTGATGTATGTTTTAAGCTAGTGGGATTTCAAGTCCTTAATACCTTTTTTTCTGGAAAGGAAGCAGTGATTTGGAATGGGACCAGGTCCAGCAGCAGAGGTGGCTGTGAATACTGCAGCTCAGACATAGCACTGTTATTTCCTTCCCTTACTGGTAACGTAACACAGGCTGCTAGCATAGTCACCTACGTGATGGTTTCCTTGCCTGATCAGTTTAGGGCTTCAACAGTGGAAAACTGCCAGTAGATGCCAGTAGAGATGGAGCCCCAGTGGCTAAGGCTGCCTGAACATAAACTGTTTATTTTAATTCAGTTTTTACAAGATAAGTGATATGGGGTTGTAAACTTTTTCCTTATGTTAACTTTGCTATAAACTTGCCCTTATAATCTGTGGAAAACCTTTTTCTAGCTTCAATTTGTGTAGTTTTCAGGAGCTTTGACTTTGCCCAAAGGTAAAAATGGGAATCCTCGGGACCAAAAATACTCATCATACATTTAAGACACCTAGTTTTTGACAGATCCTGGGAAATAAAAGTGTCTTCTTGTCTTTCACAAGAAAAATGCCTTCATTTTGGCTCAAGCAAATTGTAACTTGATAGGGTTCTTTTCCGTGGTATTAAGCAATTTTTTAATTTTTCCCATGTTGTACAAGGCCTTTATCATCGTGTTGAGAAGGATTTCATATTTACATGATTCTATTATAAACTAATGTGAAAAATGAATCCTAGCAATTCCATATAGGTGAGTTAGCAAAGCACATAACTTTTAAAGAAATAGAAGGTAATTTTTTTGTTTCCTCCTGAGTGAATGCAGGTTTGAGGCACTTTCACCAATTCCCTCCATGTCTACTGAAAATATTTTCTTGGGCATGGAGAATGCCACTGTTCCACACGCCTGCCCACGAGATTTTCCTCTTTGGTTTGAGAGTGGTGAAGTATAATCCACTAAGATTTTATACTAAAAAAGATATTTGAAGGAAATAATGTTTTTTGAAAACAAACGCTTGTCCTGGACTCAGTGGAGTAAAACCTCACGTTTGAGGTTTATGGAGTAATATCATTAATATTTCATCTTACAGTTAATCACAGGAAGGAGTATGTTTGGAAGTCTGCAGTCTCAAAAACACTGGAGGGCATGGGAAGGCTGCTTGCAGGGGATTTGACCTACATGCATGCAGAAGTATTGCAATGCATCATCCTTATGTTCCTGTACTTAATATGAATTCAGAGAATCTATAAGCTGACTTAAAATACCCCTAGGGGTGCCCCCATCCCCTTCAATTTTTGTCTTTTCCTTCTTTTGGCAGCATTAAATTTGTGAAAGTACCATGCTCTTGGGTCCTTTAGTTTGTGTACCTGAGCTTTTCCTGACTGGGAAATACTGTTAGAAGCAAGAAGATTGTATTAGATTTAGTGTTACATGTTTTCTGGCTGAGAAACTGTTTTATTTTAGGGGGCAAATCGGGAATCCTACCTATTTTATCAATGATCCCTATTTTCCATATGTTGTTTGTATTATCTAGTATAACAGTGCAGGACTTCCTCCCTCTGATTCTGGGAGAAGTGAAGTGGGAGCTCAGCTCACCTGGGTGCACAGTGCGCATGCTTGAAAGCAATGTCTTGCTGTTGAACAGTGTGTACAGAAAGCATGCATCTAAAGATTAGTTTAATCTGTAATTTAGTTGATCACATCACCCACTTTCCTTCTTTTGCTTTGGATCATATTAAATATTTTGTCTAGCTTTTTTTCTTCCATAATTTTGCTAACTGGTTTAAAATGACTCCATGTTCTGCATCCCAACATGTACTTAAAAAGTATAACCATGTGTATGCAGGAGGCAAAGTCATGAAATTTGCCCCTGGATTTGTGAGCACCAAGTAGAGGTTTCTTCAGGGGTGCTTAACTGGGAATATTTGCCACTGCTTGGGTTGTCAGCCCATATAGGAAGTCCTGTGCAGTATTGCACAGGATCTTTTGCAAACAAGTTTGGTAGTAACCTGGTTACACAAATCTGAGGGCTCTGTCTGGCTTGCTATGGTGTGACTGCCTCCAATATGGCTTGCCGAGCACTGCCAGTAAGGTGACCCTCTGCCAGGGTTATCTTTCTCTGTTCACTTAGTACTATAGGGGAGCACAGCAAGGTCGTTTTGTGATATTTGTGGAAAATGGACTTGGCCTGTCACTCACAGAGTCAAAGGTTAAACTAAGTAGAGATTTAGAGATAGGGAGGAGCACCCTTTTCTTTCCATAGGTTTGTTTCTGTTTCAGCTCCTTTCGGGGAATAATAGACCATGGAGTGGGATGAAGAAAATTCCTCTGTAAGGGTTCTTGCCTGTGGGGACACTGTGTGTGGGGGTACCACATGAGTATTTTCTGTGTCTCCATTCTTAGTCATTGCGTCCTAAGAGCCATGTCTTCTAGGAACTCATTTTAGCTTCGTCAGATGCCTGATGTCAGTAAGGTACCTTTGTCCACCTCATTGGCTGGTGAATGCTAAAGCAATCTGAACCTTTAGGAGGAGTAGGATGTCTGTTGTGTGGTTTGGCTTCCATCCAATTAAATGATACAAGACAGTACTCTGCGTTCTCTAGGTCATTGGCCACACACTGAACTTCGAGCTCTGCACTGCAGATACCTGTGGGACTGACTTGGGTCATGCATGTCCCTGCTCTCCAGGCCATCAGGAATTCTCCTTTGCTTCTGTTTGCATCCTTTGAGGGAGCAGTGGCAGTTCTGAACCCTTCTTCATTGGTTTACTGACACACAGACTGATATTGGAGGATACTTTGATTACTGAAAGAGTAAGAGAGAGTCAGACTAGTCTGCAAGTGCACGTTAGTCAAACAGCATTGTTTGAGCACATTGCCTGTTGTGGTCCCTGCATGCCATCTCCTTTCAGTGCAGATTAAAGGCTGGGGTCTTATTTACCCTCCAGTAGAGTGCATGGCTGAGCTGGTGCACACAACAGCTTCTTAGTTTCTCTTTGAGCTTGAACACAGAAGAATGGCCCCCACCCCCTGCCAGAGTAAATTGACTCTCAGAGGCATCTCTTCACCTAGTGGTGTGAGGATAATGCAGGGCTGTGTACAGAAAGAAAAGAGCAGGCTTTCTGATGGGACAGGGCCCGGGGCTTTTCTTTTGGGGGGCATTCAAGTGTGTTAGGCTAAAATAGAAATCAGGTGAAAGAAGCCTACTCCCTGTCATGTGACTTTGGGCTAAGTCTCCCTTGCAGCATAGCTGCTTGATCTTAAACCTTGGAGAGTGAATCTTTCTCATGTTTCTTACAGCTGCTTTTGGTGTCAGGTCCCTCGCACCCCACCGAGGTCTTTCTGTGACAGTTCCCAGAAAAGAGGCAAAAGTGCTGACTCTAGAGAGGCTCCTGGTGGCATCCTGTACCTCAAACATTTACCCTTCTGTCTTTTTTTGATTTTGCACCTATCTCAGGTTGAGCTGGTACATCCTTTGGGACCCAGACCAGCTCTGTCTCTTGAAGCACGTATGACCTGCCTTTCAGATAGCAAACACTGCCGTCTCCTAATCCTTTTATGTACCTAGCCTGAGCGGCTCCTGATTGATCGTGTCTTGTGAACGATCTAATATCACATGCCTGTTTGAATTTGTATGCATCTGTTCTACACATACCTATTCATTTGATCTATTCTCTTTAGCACAATATTAGCATATCATTTTTCTTTCACACATAGACATAACTCATTGCATCAGCAATAATCAGCAAAGGCTCTCTGTGAAGGCCTGTAGACGTGACTGTGATATAAAAGATATTCTTATCACTCCATCAAATTAAAAAGAAGATTAAGGCCCAGCTTCAGGGACTCACTCAAGCAGGTTGAGTGATTGAAATGGGATTCATCCATGTGCTACAGTAATTTCCTACATACTAGTCTAAATGACTGCTCTGAGCAAGGGTGACTGAAGATCAACAAGAGGTAGTGCATTTGATGGTGTGATGTGAGGAGCTATTCAGTAGCTCACTCTTGAAGCTCTTAAACTGGGATGAGAAAAATTATTTTAACACTATAAATTGCCCTATAGATTGCTTATCTTTATGTTTTGTCCCTTTGCTCTTGAAGGACTTGGGTTAGGAAAATTGGAGTTCAGAGCCTTGGCACTGCTTTTCACTGCTGAGGATGGGCTTAGCTCATTCAACATTGGCCATGTGAGATGGATACCTAGTCTGAACTTGCTATATACACGTCACATCCTCATCAACAGAGAGGCGTTTCTCTAAAAGTCTTAAGTTGTCCTACCTCACTCTCACTTACAAGGGGTGGAAGCACCCCTTTCTCTGCTGTCTAGAGACAGGGGAGGAGGAGTGAATCCCCTCTCCCCTTCCCTTTGCGCATACCTCTCCTCTGTGCTAAAGACAAGAGATAGCAACTAGGTCTGGCACCTTATGTACCTAATGTTGGCCTTCCAGTGGCTAATTTTACTCAATTACAGTGTTTAGTTACAGTCATTCCTGTTTCCTGCTGCTTCTGGTCTTTTTGCTGACATGAAGAAATTCTCAGTTAAATGCATCTGCGCCTGAACCATTGGCAAGCAACGGATACCAACAGTATTAGGTTAGATCCACATAATGGTCCAGCTTTACTCTTTCTGAAGGCAAAAGTTAGGCCGAGGAGCTGGGGGAAAATCCAGGTACTAGGTAAGAAAATATGGTACCCAATGGGTCTACATTGCAGTGTTTGGCTAAAAAATTTCATTTGAGCTACATCTGTGTTCTTCAGCTCTTGGGGAAACTTCATCTTGATAAATGTGTATGCTGAAATGATACCATGCAAGCAACTGTCATGCCTTAAGCTTGTAGTTCCTGAGCCCTTTGCTGTTGTGGTATGAGAAAGTAAAATTTTGTGCTCCAATTCATTGAATCCATTTTGGAGTGAAAAATCATAACTCCCTTGGGTTTGGTTCCCTCTTAATCTCATCGCCGTTGGACTTCGCTTTCTATCTCCTTGCTTTTCCTGGCTAATAGAATCATTCTGGTGGCTTTATCGCCATGTATTTATGAAGAATAGTAGCAGAAAACAGTTTTTCTGAAGTTACTTAACCAGTTTTAGCACTGCTTATGTCTGCTGAGGCAAGGGAGGATTCTAATAGGTCATTTGCTCGAGCCTAATTTTAATTATGTAGGCTGTTAAATGAACAAATATTTTCAAGACAGCTAGATCTATGAGGGACTGTGCAAGGCCTCTGCTGTCCACCTGCTTCTCAGCAGCCTTGTCTGATGAGGTGCTAGGCGTGTTGTGGAAGTCAGTCAGTCAGCGTGCAGAACATACAGTCCTTCAGGAGTAACTCCTTCACCCTTTGAGTAGTCATTTATTCACCATGATGCCAAATGATGGGATGACCAGCCACCACATCTGTCTGAAAATGGCTTGGAGATATAAATCACAGAATTAGCGTAGACCTAGCTAAGTCCTTCCGAAACTTTTGTCAACATGACTGAAATGGATTTTCTGTCCCTGGTGGCATATACTGAAGGGATGAAAGGGGTTGATCTAAGTCACTGGCTTTCAGAACTATTTTCTGTTCTCTGCAGTTGGATGATTCTTAATCATTTAAAAATTGTTAATGATGTTGACCAACATCTCAGATAATGCCTTTATGATGCCAGAGGCTTTTAAAATTATGTACGTGCTGCAGGCAGATTCTGACCTCGTTTGCACCACACCAGTTGTAGACCCGGTGCTGCTCCTGAACAGAAGTCTCTCAACTTCATCTCTTGGTGCCCCAAGAAATCTACAACAGCCTGTGGGACCAGAGTAATTTCAATCACATCGGCATTTTAGAAATGCAGAATGTGGCAACTGAAGTGACCTTGGGAAAGTTCAGCAATCATTTGTTAGAGATCCTGTGTTTCTGGTGCATGTTGGTGGGGAGTGATAAAGCACTGCCTGCCCTGAGTGTGGCGTGCCTCCTGTGATGAGGAAGAACTTTGTTGTTCCTCTTTCTCTTTCCCTGTGCTCATTGAGTTCTGATGTCATTTTTCTCTTAACTGCAGGTCACTTCATGGGCAACAACACAGTGATTGATGTTTTGAGGAGAGAAGGGTACGAGGTAGAACACACTCCAGCTGGACAAGCCATCAACAAGTAATGCACGCTTTCATCTAGCTGACCAGCCACTGGGAGGGTGGGTTTGTAAACAATGATGAAGAGTTAGTGGCAGCTGGAACTATAACAGTGAGCTGGGCTCCCTCTCTCCTCCCCAGCAGTTTACTTTTCTCTTCCATGAGCCAGTTTGGAAAGAGGATTTTATTTGGGTTTTTGTTGTTTGGGTTGGGGGATTTTTTTGTTGTTGGTTGGTTTTTGGTTTTGTGGCTTTTTTGGGGATTTTTTAATAAAAATATTTCCCCCCGTGTAAACTCTTGAACAAACAGACATAGAGTATTCATGCTTCATTCATCGGATCTGGATGCTGTCTCATACCACATCGGCTTCTAGGCTTCTCCTTCCTCCCTTTTAAGTGATTGACTGCCCTGCCTTTTAACACTCTCCGTCTCTTACCCTGCTATTTTTGATTCTTGATTCTTTCCGATTACTCTCTCTCAGACTGGAATCTGACTGCCCAGAGTCCACTCAGTCTTTTTGCAAGCTGTCCCCATGACTGCTTGCTTGCTTCTGCATTTTTAAGCCAAGGTACTTGGTGTTCTGGTTGATCTTGCAGCTGTCCTTTGGGATATACCCTTACTGCCTCTTCTTCTCTCT